>NC_082666.1:127703225-133465725 GCF_025265405.1 Mesoplodon densirostris | reverse complement strand
ATAAACTGTTGTAACACCAGGGGCACAGAGAAGGGCCTGAGAACTTCCAGAGGGAAATACGCACACCAAAAAAAGAAAAAAAAAGAGGTTTTATTTAAAACTTCCAAATAGCAACACTGGAAGACTTAAGACAGTGGAGCAATTCCTTCAAAATTCTGAGGGAAAAAGATTTCTAACCTAGCATTCTGTATGCAGCCAATTTAGTAAAGAGGAGTAATGGAAGACATTTTCAAACAATGAAGGTCTCAAAAATTTTATCCCCCACGTACTTTTTCTCAGGAAGTTGCTAGAAGATGTGCTCTACCAGATGAGGTCACAAATCAAGAAAAGGGAGACATGAGGTCCATGAAACAGGGGACCCAATGGACAGGAGAGGCCAAGGGAAGCTACAAGGTGATCCTGAGGGCAGATCCCAGGATGACAGCTCTGCGGCGGATCTAGAGAACAACCAGTCAAGGTTGAAACAGATCAGATCTGGAGAGAGTTATGAAGTTGATGAATTTACACAACGTTTCTGCAGACACCAAGAGGACATTTACACAACAGGGAAGGCTCTGGGATTAGTGAGTGCTGAGGAAGCAGGAAACTAAACAAAGAAACAAACAATATTATCAATTCCAGGGAAAACAAAATGTTTCACAGGAAAGGAGAAGTAGTCATCATATAGTATGGAGCTCAGCTGAGAATCATGTTTATGTGATCATTATGATGCAGTTGCTGATCATGACCTCACTCTAGGGGGGATGGGGGATGGGGAGCGTGCTCACAGGCCACAGTGTGGGGTGCAGGTCGGGAAGGGAGGTAAATCCTCTTCTTGCTCAGTGGGGAGCCGATACAGAATGCCTAATTCTGAAAATACAATAGATATACGCTCACTAGAAATAAGGAGGCTACTACTTCATGGATCAGAGACTAAAGTGTTTCCCTCTGAGGGACAGGAAATGACTCCAAATGATGTATAAGCGATACAGATAAAAATGAGATTTAAATACTGAAGTATACAGGTGCTATTTCTGAAGCTTTGGACAGTAGATACTCTTTCCAGAAGAGCAGGACGTATTTACAGTGTGAGGGTCTCTCTCTGCTGGCTCTCAGGTTGTGTTTCTCACTCACGAGATGGATACACCGTGTTCCCAGGTGTGGAAAATGGAACGCAGAGCGTGGCCACTGTGGACGCCAGCGCTCAGAGGACCCGCGGGGATGTGCCCCAGCCCCACTACAGGTCAAAGGTCAGAAGCAGGCTTGGAACTGACATCACGTGTGTGTGGCTGCTTGAGGCAGACCATGAGCCACAGCCAAGGCACAAAAGCTGCGGAATAGCAATGGCCACAGGATTAACCTGGGCTCAGCACAACAGAGCCCCAGGGAAAGGGACGAGTAAACCGAGTCAGACTCTGGGGAACTGTGGGCAAGTTCCTGGCTGGCGTGCCCATCCCCTACTGGCCTAAAGGGACAAATATTTACTTCTCAATGACCCCTTAAGCAAGGGCAGTAGAGTGATGGGAAGAATGGAATCCACACAGCAGCACTGATTTCAGAACAAGCTCTCACACTCAGAGATGCAGATCAGGGTTAATATCTCGTGAGTAAACCAGAAATCATGCGGCTCATAACCCATATGTGTCCGATCAACATGAACAGATAAAGCTGAAAACAGGACTTGAAAAGGAAGGCTCAGAAAGTACCTCAATAAAAGTGAAAATACTGGAGTACAGAATACAAAGCTTGCAGCCCTGGGAGGACTCCACATACGACGCCCCACAAGGAGCCCCAGAAGTCCTATAAGGAGTGGAAGTAACATTTACTAAGCACCTACTACGTGCCAGTCGTTATACTGGTACTTGGATGCTATTTAATTTAACCCTTACAACAACTCTAGGAATTGCTACTCTCTTTTACGGACGAGGAAACAGGCTCCAAGGAGGGATGGAGCTCATCCAAGTCACAGTCAGTTAGTTGCAAAGTTGGGCTTGAAACCAGGACTTTCTGCCCCCAAAGGCCATGTCTTCTTTCCAATAAGCTTTACTGTGCACGATGTGAAATCCTCTGCTGGGACCAGGGTTTGAGCATTTATGAAAAGGCACTAAAAATACTGACATGATTACCTTTCAGTGGACAAAAAGTTAGTATAAGAGGTCACTCAAATTCCAGTAAGATACACACAAACAAGGTTCCTACACACTCGTGGCAAGTGAAAAGGGTATTAATTTCAAGTATATCCACAAACAGTTAGATGAATCTGTTAGCCAGCTGAAGTAACTTAAAGATAAGGCACAGATTTCTGTCACTCTCAGGAAGGAACCAAGGGCCCCTCCAGGATATATTCTGAAACCACATCAGCCCCGTTCACCCCAAAGCTTTCAGAGGAAGAAACGAAAACTAAACATTTCTGTTCAGTCTAAACTAAAAATGATTCTATTTACTGTTGAAGACAACTTAGGGGCTTCTAATTAAAAGGCTAAGTCATGACTTTGGTTGTTTTGGCAAATGTTATAGAGATGACACATATGATGTGTCACTCACAGGACTGTTAGTTACACAGACGTCCTGCCCCCTTGGCACAGGGAAGGAATTCTGTCCTCCAGACGGTGTGCCCAGGATGGAGTCTCAGCAAGTTCACAAATCTACCACCACCTCCCTTTCCCTTTGATCCACTCTACTGGGATATAACTCATATATTTAAAGGGTGCAATTGGATTAATTTTGAAGAAATATACATCACGATGAAGATACAAAACCTTCCCACCACCGTAAAAGGTTCCCAGGGCCCCCTGTGGTCCACCCACCGTCTGGTCACAGGCCAGGCAACTACTCAAATGCCGCCCGCTGTTTAGATTGTTTGCACTTTCGTGGTTTTCTGTCACTAGAACTCCTCAGCATGGACTCTTTTGAGTGGCTTCTTCCACTCGCTTATTTCACAATCCACCGTGCACGGCAGAGGCTGGCTCTTTGCACTGCTGAGTAGTATTCCACTGTAGGGCATCCTATCCTTTATCCGTGCTCTTATTAATGATCACATGGGTGCTCACTGTTTTGGCTATTATCAATAAAGCTGCTGTGAACAAGCATCTACAAAGCTTTGTGGGGACGTATATTTTAAATTATATTGAGAAAATACCTAGGAGTGGAATGGCTGAGTTGTCTGGTAGGTGTGCGTTTAATTTTTTAAGCTACTACTAAACAGTTTTTCAAAGAGTTTTAACGGTTTACATGCCCACTGGCAGTACAGGGGAGTCCTGGCCACTCCGTATCCTCAGCAACAATCTGCCTCATCAGTCTTTCTCACTTGGGCCATTCCAATGGGCACACAGCGGTGTCTCACTGCGCTTTTAAGTTAATCTCCCCTGTCACTAAATCTGAGCATCTCTTCATGTACTTACAGTCATTCATATTCTTTTTTGAAGTGTCTAGTCAATTCTTTCAGCCATTTTTAAAATTTGGTTGTCTTATTATTTTGGTTGTAACAACTTGTTATATTTTCTGGATACAAGTCCTTTATCATATATAGTATTGCAAATAGTTTCTCATAGTCTATGACTTGCCTTTTCATTTTCCTCACGGTGTCTTCCAAAGAGCAAAAATTCTTGATTTTGATAAAACCCAATTTACCAGGGGTTTTTTTGTCTATGATTTTTGCCTCCTGTGTCCCACCTAAGTCATTTCTTTTTTTTTTTTTTTTTGCGGTATGTGGGCCTCTCACTATTGTGGCCTCTCCCGTTGCGGAGCACAGGCTCCGGACGCGCAGGCTCAGCGGCCATGGCCCACGGGCCCAGCCGCTCCGCGGCATATGGGATCCTCCCAGACCGGGGCACGAACCCGTATCCCCTGCATCGGCAGGCGGACTCTCAACCACTTGCGCCACCAGGGAGGCCCCCACCTAAGTCATTTCTATCTCAAAGTCACAAAGTCTTTTTCCTCTATGTTCTTCTAGAAGTTTTATAATTTTTGTTTTTATATTTACATCTTATGCATTTCAACTTAACTTTGGTGTGAAGCCAGGGTCACAGTTGGTTTCTCTAGATGACTGACTACACACACTTTCCTTTTTTCATTGAATTTCCTTGGCCCCTTTGACAAAAAACTATCACCTGTTCTTGAGTGGACCCCCTCCTGGGTTCCCACTTTGGTTGCATTAATCTGTATGCCTATCCTTCACCAATACCATATACCACACTGCCTAATAGCATTACATTTAGTCTTGATAGTAGGTTGTAATTTCTCTAATTTTGCTCACCTTATAGGAAATTGCTTTGACTAATCTAGGTTCATATTTCCTTATAAATTTTAGAATCGGCTTATCAATTTCTATGTTTAAAAAAAAGCTGCTCTAGGGCTTCCCTGGTGGTGCAGTGGTTGAGAGTCCGCCTGCCGATGCAGGGGACACGGGTTCATGCCCCGGTCCGGGAAGATCCCACATGCCGCAGAGCGGCTGGGCCTGTGAGCCATGGCCGCTGAGCCTGACGCAACGGGAGAGGCCACAACAGTGAGAGGCCCGCGTATCACAAAAAAAAAGAAAAAAAAAAAAAAAAAAAAGAACTGACTTGGGTTAATAGTAGGGTTAGACGTGTGTGCTCAACTTTACAGGTTACCTACCCATTTTCCAAACTGTCTACCAATTTATACTCCCAACAGCAATGTCACATTTAACAGACTCTGTTGGTCTGCATCCTTCACAGCCTTGCAACCGAAATTGTGGTCCAGAGACCATCAGCATCAACTTAGAAATTTGTTAAAAAGCAACATCTCAGGGCCCACTCCAAATCTTCTAAATCAGAAGCTGCAGTTTTAAAAGATCTTTAAGGGATTTATGTTAAAGTTTGAGAACCCCTGCTCTGTATCACTTGGAATTATCAAACTTGTTCATTTTCGCCACTTCAATGTCAAATGAAATCTCACTATGGTCTTGATTTGCATTCCCCTAATTAGTTTCAACATATGTTCAACACCTGTTGGCTATATTTCCTTTTCTGTAACATTCCTGTTTTGTATCTTTTGCCCATTTTCCTATTGGGTTATTATTGATTTGTTGTTCATTACATATTTTTTTAATTTAATTTATTTTATTTTTGGCTTCACTGGGTCTTTGTTGCCATGTGTAGGCTTTTCTCTAGTTTCAGTGAGCGGGGGCTACTCTTTGTTGTGGTGCTCGGGCTTCTCATTGTGGTGGCTTCTATTGTTGCGGAGCACGGGCTCTAGGCGTGCAGGCTCAGCAGCTGTGGCTCATGAGCTTAGTTACTCTGGGGCATGTGGGATCTTCCCAGACCAGGGCTCGAACCCGTGTCCCCTGCATTGGCAGGCGGATTCTTAACCACTGCACCACCAGGGAAGCCCTGAGTACATATTTTTGATACTCAACTGTTTATTACTTATCTATGATGCATAAAACCTTCCGTCAGTTTATAATCAGCCTTTTTGATAATTTTAAGGTGTTTTCTGATGAACACAAGGTCTTAATTTTAACGTAATTCGTTTAACCAATCGTTTCTTTCCATGTTTAAGAACGTTTGCCACACACCGGCGTCTGAAAACTATCCACTTGTATACACCTGACCCTTGAACAGCACAGGTTTGAGCTCCGCGGCTCCACTTGTACGCAGATGCTTGTCAGTAGTAAATGCTAAAGTTACCACACAGCCCGTGGTCGGAGGAGCTGGGGATACAGTTATACGCAGATTAACGCCCGCGTTGTTCAGGGGTCAGCTGTATTTTCTACCGAGCATTTTGACACTTAGGCTTTTTTCCTTGCCGAACTGATCTCTGTAACGTGAAGTAAAGCCCCAAATTAATTTCTTCCCCCACAAGCTTCTGCCTTCTGTCCCCACCAATCCGCAAATTCATTCTTGTTCACGTAACCAAAGATCCCCGCGTCACTAGAGCCCCTTTTTACTCGCGACTCACCGAGTCCAGCAGAGCCGACAGGACGCCTTCCTTCCGAAAAACCTTCAACCGGCAGCGGCGTAGGCGGCAGCGGCGTAGGCGGCAGCGTGAGGACCGGCGTCTCTTATTTCCCACCCACCGCCCAACCAGCGCGTCTCAGGCTCTTTCCCGGGCCCACCTGGCTCCCCCGGGCACCCCTCCCTTCCTCCCTGAGGACTGCACGCGGCACCCGTCAGGTGCTACACGGCTCTGCAATTGCCAGCGTCAGCTCCTCCCTCCGCAATCTCACCTGGGCGCGCTCTTCACTCCTTAATTGCCGGTTCACGCGGAGTCGAATCACCGTGCGCCCTTTGCCCCCACGCCCCCCAGCCCCGGGAGGTCCTCACGCATGCGTACTTGAGGTCTCCTCTTAGGTATCGGCAAGACGCCTCAACTCAGCCTGGTTAAAATCGAACTCGGCATCTTTCTTCCCCCCAGAGTAGCACTGCTCCCTCTGAACGAAGGCTTCACTTTTAGTTCAACTCTCCCGCCCCAGAGAAGCCGCTCCTGACCTTCCAGGGCAGCTCAAACCCCCAGCAAGAGCAAGAGGGTTCAATGGCAACCAGGGCTCCCCGCTCTCCCCGCTCTCCCCGTGCTCACCTCAGCTGTAATCCGACGTCTGGTGATGGTTTAAGGTCCGCTTGCCCACGGCCCACACCAATTAGCCTGTGGGCTCCCGGGAACCAGGGTTCGTTTCCACTATACCTCCCACGACTAGCAGTGTCTGGTGTGCAGTAGGAATGAATGAACAAATACTTATTTAATGAAGTAATGAACACTGTGCACCACTGAAAACTTTTCCTAAAAGCACCTCCACATTTTCCTCACCCCGCCCTACCCATAGCAAAATTCTCAGGGACAGGGCTCCTGACTTGTGTTTAAATTTGGGGGGAAAATATTCTCCAGGTGATACCGATAGCACCATTTGGATTATTAGCCCAAGGGCTCCAAATTAAACTGGTGGTAATTCCTCCAAGTCAGTCATGTTGCCTAAGAGAAAACGGTTGATTGGTTTAGCATTTCAAATTCAGTTATAAATTGAAAGTAAGCATCAAAGTCAGAGATAAATGGCCAAAAAAGGAGTGAGTCACAGAACATTCCAGGATGTGTACTGAGGGAACAGATGTATTGATATTTCAATGACCCACCCCTCCCTCCACTATAACACAATGTAATTAATGACTGTTGATCTTGAATCAAAACATATAAAAGGATTTATCAGTGTAGTTCTGGGATGTACCGAATGTTCTCAGAGCTGAGCGGGTAAGGTGGAGGAATCAGAAGATGTACAAGACACTTAGTAGGTATTCAACCAATATTTACGGAGTTATTTAACTAAAATGAAAAGAATGAAAACACCGTATGGTTTCTACCCTCAGAAGCTTGCAATGTAATTGAAAGATAAAATTAATATAAAAGAAACTTAAAAATTATTAAATACTTTGTAGTATGTTTGTCAAGTTAAGTCAGTGGTAGGCCCTTTCAACTTACACATACTTCCATCTAAAAAGCTTGGGAAAATGTTTCAGCAATGTAAGGCATAACTCTTCAATGTCCAGAGTAATCTTCTCCCTTTATTCCAGATAACAGAAGCATACACATTAAATCATCTTCTTCACATAAATTATTGCCCCGAAATTTACAACATAATTCTCTCTTAGAAAGCAGTTTAAATCCCTCTTATAAACTGAACATGGGGGCTTCCCTGGTGGTGCAGTGGTTGGGAATCCGCCTGCCAATGCAGGGGACACGGATTCGAGCCCTGGTCTAGGTAGATCCCACGTGCCACGGAGGAACTAAGCCCGTGCGCCACAACTACTGAGCCTGCGCTGTAGAGCCCGCGAGCCACAACTACTGAGCCCTCATGCCACAACTACTGAAGCCCAGGCACCTAGAGCCCGTGCTCTGCAACGAGAAGCCACTGCAATGAGAAGCCCCGCGCACCACGAGTAGCCCCTGCTCGCCGCAACTAGAGAAAGCCCGTGAATAACAACAAAGACCCAACGCAGCCAAAAATAAATAAAATAAATTTATAAAAAAAACTGAATATGAAAAAAATATGAAAAGCACAAATTTAAAAACGTCCCATGCAAACATGTTAACACTGGCTTTAGCCATAAACCATTTCCTAACAAGTACCCAACACAGACTGGATTGCAGGCTCCTAAGAGCCATATAAGAGCTGCAGCTGAGTTATCTTGTTAAGAATCCACTGAAGTTCTTGAATCTCTGAATATGAGCAACAGCTGGCAACCCATTTCAGCACCAGGAAGAGAGCACGAAACACGTCCCGCCCAGGCGGTGGGAGCCGATGGAGACGTCACCTGCGGGGTGGGGGCAGCTGGCTGCACCTGTCTAAGGCCTCGCTCCACCTTCCAGAAGTTCGATGTGGGCGGGAGCGGGTGGACGCTTCAAAAGGGGTCATGACTTGACGTGTGAATATACACACTTGAAGGTTAAAGCCATCCGTAAGCCACACCTCAGCGCCATTCGTTCCAGCGACACCTGCTTCCTTGCCGACCACCAGCCGAGGCGGCCCCACGGGGTCTGGAGCACTGGAGTCTGAGGAGGGCTCTGGCCCGCGGCCGCCCGGCAAGGCCTGCAGGCAGGCGGCGCTGGAGAAGCGCGTGCTCCGTGCGCAGGACGCCGGACACCGCCCCAACCGCTGCTTCCCTGCGAGCGCCGGGCACTGTGCACGCCTGAGCGCGGTCTGTGCACCGCCGTGTCTGCGGTGAGCAGACCGTCCGGTTACAATAGTAACTTACACTGGCTTGCTCACGTCCTAAACAGACTTCTCGAAGTAAAGAAGGCTATTTTGAAGATCAGTGCAAAAGAATTTTTAAGGAATCAGGAATCTTGATTTGGAACACAGACTTGACTTTGTTATTTTACTTTTATTACTCTGCATTTATTTAATATATCCTATTAATACGTTTGCATCGACTTTCAATATAAATTAAATGTTTACATAAAATCATTTCGGCTCCAATAAAACTGTAAAAAGATTGCTGTTTAAGGTGCAATAAATATTTAAAACATTTTAAAAGGACAAATTATAGAAATCAACATGAATCCAGTGACATTTAAAATGCTCACGGTATTCCCCACAAAACAGTTCAATGCAAAGTAGGCGTCATCTGATGTTTTCACTCAGTTTGTGTCTTAATCTCTAATCTCAGGCAAACATCTTCTTTTAAGACTAATGCTTAACCTGTTCCTTGTAAAGACATTTAACTCACTGTTACTGCATATTTACTTATTTATGATTGTTCATAATTATTAGTTTTCTAAAATGTCAGGCAAGAATATTATTATTGCTGTTTTTAAGTAGCCTGCTAAACTGTTTTTGTGGATTTAAAAAAACAAAACAAACAAAAACAAAAAACGAAACACTTCCACTTCCTAAGCTGATGAGATCTACGCAGCTCACAACAGTACCAGGTGTTAAATCAGTAAGAGTTAACCCTCACCATCTTTGAGAACTTCCACAGGATGGGTCAACTGTCCACACCTGCACTTGCATTTTATTGAGCCCAGTGGCTCAAGGAGGAGCAATGCCACTCAGAGAAACCAAACTCCACATTCATTTCAACCTGTAAATCAAATGACTGTCTAAGGGGCAAAAGGGATACAATGTTTAACTCTAGCAGGGCTGCTGAGGTATTGACACCTACCCATGCCCTGTAAATACTCTTACTTTGGCAATGGCCTCCAAGGTTAACTTCTGGAGTATTCAGCCTGATACAACAAAACAACTAATGACAATTAGACCATATAATTTTTCCCACTTTTGCCACAAAATGTATAAATTAAGATAACATCTGTTTATATCACTTGCAAAATGCCTATACAGTCAGCTCTCCACATCCATGACTTCCACATCCATATTCAACCAACCACGGATAGAAAATATTTTTTTAAAAATTCCACAAATTCCAAAAATACACTGCATTTCCACTGTACTTCAATTATTTACACAACCTTGTCACTGTGTTAGGTATTATGCATTATCTAAAGATGATTTAAAGTATACGTAGGTTAGTGGGAAGCAGCCGCATAGCACAGGGAGATCAGCTCGGTGCTTTGTGACCGCCTGGAGGGGTGGGATAGGGAGGGTGGGAGGGAGGGAGACGCAAGAGGGAAGGGATGTGGGAACAGATGTATATGTATGACTGATTCGCTTTGTTATAAAGCAGAAACTAAAAAAAAAAAAAGTATACATAGGTTATATGCAAATACTATGGAGGCTGTGGTATGTAAGGGACTGGAGCATCTGAAGACTCGGGGGCTCCTAGGGCAGATCCCTGTGGGTACCGAGGGTGACTACACACTAACACTGCTGCAGCCTGGAAGGTACGTGTCATTTAGAAAGCACAGCTGGTCACATACTGTCCTCTACAGACATATTCATATAAAGATGGAAATCAACATTTGTAGCATCAGTAGGTTTGATTAGCGAATGCAGGTATAACACTGTGTGCCTTTGACTCTAATAATAGCCATATCAGTTGGCTACATGGTGAGCTGCAAGCCTCCGTCCACCACCAGGACGTGCCCTGTAATGTATGGAGACTCCAAAAGAAACACAACTGCATGGGCCACATCAAGGGGGTCTCCAAACCTCCCAAGAGGGATGTTTTTCTTTAAATGTTCTTCTTTCAAGTCTTTCGTCATATCTGTATGAACAAATCCTGTAAGAGAAATGTTTGCTCATTTAGTTGAAAAGGGCAGACACTAAGACACTTGCTCAATTTCAAAAAAAATAAATAAATTCGCTGATGAAAATTGGAGATGATTAGTAAACCTTGTTTAGGAAATACAGAGTTTTGCTAGCAATCAGTACCCAAGTACTCATTTTTTATTCAATTTAACCCAATGAACATTTACTGAATGCTAAAATAGTTGACCCAACTCGTAGCACAATATGATTGGATAGATATAAACATAAATAAAAATTCCATTCCTTAAGGAACCTGTAACCTAGGGAGGAAACACTCACTTGCACTCCTAATTATAACAAAAGGAACTTGGGTGAATATCCTGATAGAGGTGACCACAAAGAACCACACAAGTGATTAATTTTCACTTGATTAGGGGTGGACTGGGGTAGTAGAGGGAAGGAAAGCAGCACAAACGTGGTTTGTGACAAAAACCAGTTTCCTGTGCTGTTATCTAAGATAGCTGATGATTAGAAAGACCAGTACTTCCAATGTTCCCGTAAGAAAAACATCTAATGGAATTATCCAATCCTGATGCAAGCATACACAGAAAATTTTAAACTTTTAAAGTTAACACGGCAGTGCTGTGTGCAGTAAGGCTCGCAGAGAACACGTTCTCAAGCAGCAAGAGCTGTAGTTAAAGCGCCATAACACGTGGAGCACCAGCTCTAAATGGTACATAGCACAGAAGAACTGCATATCTGTTACGGAAATCTTGTGAGATTAGTCTGATACATATGAATACATATTACCCATAACTTCTATAATCAGTATTCTGTACACTACTCATCATTTAGACTTAAAAAAAGAAGGCAAAGTACAGCTGTGATGAAACCGCGTCACGGGTGCGCTGTGAGCGAAGCTCCACCTACAGGAAGATCCCAGTACTGCACGGGCTGCGGCTACCCAACAAGCAGGGTCGCCGGGCTCCCGGATCCGAAGCCTCTGGAAACACTTCAGGGTCAAAGGTGCCCCAGAAAGTGAATCAGGAAAAGAACGCACTTCACATGCTTACAACGTCGACTGAATAAATCACGAATCTAACATTTACATATCCAGGTCATCTTCTCAAAGAGTTCATGATACAATTATTTACTCTAAGGTTGTTTTGAATTCTAGCAAAATTGGCATATTTCCCCACTAACTCCCAACTCTCGGCAGAAAATCAATAGTGCATTTTAATCTTAAAAAACAAAACAGACCTCAATAAACTACAGTAAAAACGCGCTGCAAGAAAGACCTCGTGACTACCGGTTAGCTCCACTTCTTGGTGGCTCTGCTGACGTCTTCTCAGAGGTGGCATTTCGTGGCAAGCAGGGCACTGGGTGAGGACACCCCCCACTAGCTTCCGTCCCCCGCTCTGCTGTACTCTGCACGCTAACAGCTGGGCAGCACGCACCACCGAACTGCAGGCTGCTCCGGTCTCGTCAAACGGGCAGTAGACTGAGAATGGCAGCCTGCAGCTCTACACAGCTACGACTCCAGGATGAAGGGACGCCTCATCACGGGTCGTCGTATTTCCCCTCAAAGGCCCTCAGTTCTTACACTGCAGCCGCGTGGCTGGAAGAGCTCCTGTTCAGCAAGCACAGGTGGATGCTCATCCGGGTTGTTACTCAGGCTGTGCTGAAGGGAACGGAGGTGCCCAGCTTCTGGGGGAATGTAAGGCCACACGGTCTGTGAGAGGCCACAGGAAGTGTTTTCACCCTGGGAAAAAGGCAGATCTGGAACAGGGCGCGAGGTGCGGGAAGGCAGACCGCAGACAGGAAGGGAGATTCAGGCAGTGAAAGAGGGAGAAGGCAGACAGGCCTCTGCCACGGAGATGCGGCCGTGGGACAGACCTGGTCCTCCAGAGACAGCCACGGGAGCCAGCCACCGTGGCAGACAGACTGACACACGCGTGCTTCTGACAGGAGACAGGCCTCGTCCAACACCACGGCCTGGACTCACGTCCGTGAGGGGTCAGATCTGTCGAGGAGAGAGTGGAGCCCGCAGGTCCAGCACAGCGTCAGGCTGCTCGGGCCCCCGCCCTGCGGGCCGGCTCTCCCTCCACTGCTCCCACCGAGTGGAGGATCAGGGCGTCATTTCACAGGGGGAGTTCTATGGCCTCTCCCACTGGGAACGGACAGCTGGATGGACAGGCCTCACAGGACAGCTGCCGGCCAGCGCTGGACCCTGCGCTGAAAGCCTAAAAGTGCAGTGGGGGACGGAGGCCAGGCTGAGAGGGAGAGAAGCCGTCCCCAACACTGGCTTCTCCTGGACCATGATGTCGGATACAGAGAGCGGGAACCTGTCCTAAACGCAAGCACCGTCCTCTCACTGTCAGCAGCTTTTTTTTTTCTTCTTAAATTAATAGACTTTATTTTTTAGAGCAGCTTTAGGTTTACAAAAAAACTGATCAGAAAGTAGAGGGAGTCCCCACATACCTCATAAATCACTGCCTTCCCCCTGCACCCCCCAATTATTAACACCCTGCCTTAGCGCACTGCCATCTGGTGAACCAACACTCATACGCTATTAAGTGAAGTCATGGTTTACCTCAGGGGCTGCCCTTTGGGTTGGACAGGTCTGTGTTCTGACAAATGCATCTCATCATGTATCCACCACTACGGTCTCATGCAGAGCAGTTTTACTAAAACTAAAACTCTATCTGCAGCTTCTTCAAATTCATATATATTATTCCCTAATTTATCAGGAATCAAAAAAAACCATGAAGCTAGTCTCTAGCGATAAAATAGTCCAGGCTCTACCAGATTTCACTATCATTTATGCTACAGCTCATGAATTACATGGTCCTGAATACATCCACAACCAGGGCACTGCATATAAAGTCTCCTAGACTCTCTATCAGATCTCGTAGGACCTGAGCAGAGATATTAGTAGTTTGTAAACACTGCACACACCCGTTTTTGTGCTTGTGTTGTTTCCCAATGTATGATCTCTCCTCGGCCCCTGAGGACGCTATCCCATAGCATTCTCCCACTTTATTTATAAAGCTCTGGAAATTTCACTTTACTACTCATTTTACTACATATATATTTACAACACCTTTCAAGCTGGGTTATAAAAATTACAGACTCCCAGTTGGTGCCACTGTCCACAGACGACTGTGGATCACCTATGGGAGCTAGAGGCTTCGGCGGGCTGCAAAGCTGTCACTCCTCAAGCCAGCGAGAGAACTGAGCAACAGGTGCTCGGCTACCTGAGAACGAGGACACCGCTGCTGCGGCTCCACACCCGTGACGACACGCTCAGTGCACTTCTGAAAGACGGGAGCCCTTGAGGAACAGGATACGCTTTCTCAGAAAAGCAGGTGTGTGGTTCTTGTCCAGTGACCGCTTATATTGGGTCAGCTCCCAAGGAAATGTACTTCCTTGACCCATTTCTGGCTACCTATAGAGTATAAACAAACAGCATCTCACTTCCATATGACCTGGTCACTATTTTAGTCTTGAATATTTTGATATACTGCAGAGAGCTTATATTTAAATAAGACGCCAGGACTTTAGCCAGTTTTAGATACCAGTACTACCAATTGTGGGATGTGCACTGTCTAATACGGCTCTCTGCTTAGATGTCCATTCTCTGATATAAGTTCCTAGGACCTAGAAGGAATTAAAATAATCCAAGACACTTTTTTAGGGAGATAAAACAAGGCTGTTGCCAAAATCTAGACCAAGATTTTAACCAGAACAAATTTGTATGTTCTAATATCACGCTTGTAAAAGTGTACAGGGAAGCAGTGTAAAAAATCAACACCACACTGAACAGCACACAACAGCACCTAAAGCAGTATCTGTTTTAAGTAGCTGCAAGCTTCTGCAAGCATCTGCCAGCAAGACTTTGTCCCAGGAGTAAACATAAAAGCTCTGCAACTAAAAAAAAAGGGAGGAGAGGGAGCAAAACACTTAGGGTGCCCTGTAGAAACACATGACTGCTGTACCATCTGTCCAGATGTTAAGGGCACATACCCTTTAGCAGGTTCAGTCCCAAGATGACACTCATATATATACTCACACGTGTGCAAAATAAATCACTTACAAGTACCGTCACTGCATTACTAGTCAGACCAGCAAAAGATCAGAAACAACCGAAGTGCCCAATGAGAGGCACAGGTTAAATGAATTACAGTGCACCCATAAAACAGACATTATTATCTTTCAACTCAGCCATTAAAAGTAGCGAAGCAGTCACAAAAGACGACACTTCGTATGACAGGGACAGAAAGTAGATGAGTGGTTGCTAAAGGCTGGGGAGATTGGAGAGAAATGGGGAGAGAATGCTCACGGCTACAGGGTTTCTTTTGGGATGATGAAAATATGACGTTCTCAAATGTATCACAGTGATGATGGAACAATTCTGTGACTACACTAAAACCACTGAATTGGACACTTTATTTTTTTGTTTTGTTTTGTTTTTTTTCTTTTTGCGGTATGCGGGCCTCTCACTGTTGTGGCCTCTCCCGTTGCGGAGCACAGGCTCCGGATGCGCAGGCCCAGCGGCCATGGCTCACGGGCCCAGCCGCTCCGCGGCATATGGGATCCTCCCAGACCGGGGCACGAACCCGTATCCCCTGCATCGGCAGGCGGACTCTTAACCACTGCGCCACCAGGGAGGCCCTGGACACTTTAAATGGGTGAATGATGAGGTATGTGAGTTATATTTCCATAGAGCTGTTATTTTAAAAAGTGAGCAGTCCTCTATATGGAAGATTGTTCTATGAGTAAAGCAAGGTACAGAACATTGTGAATAGTACGATCAATTTGTGTTTTCTTAAAAATATGTATTGTGAGGAAAAATGTTGCCTGCCATATCAGTAAACAAAGTGGTGGTCCAGTGGTTAGGACTCTGTGCTTCCACTGCAGGGGGCACGGGTTCAATCCCTGGTCTGGGGACTGAGATCCCACAAGCCTCGGCGCCAAAAAAAAAAAGTAAACAAAGGCTGTTGCAGCCATCAAGCCACTACAGCTGCCCCCAACGGTGAGCCCTGAGGGGACTCACGATGGGATAGATAGGAAAGCACAGGACGCTGGCCCCAGAGAGGTGAGGTTCACATCAAAGGAATGATTCCAGTGAGCCCAGACGTTGCATCTTTGCACACACAGAAAAGCGCTAAACTCCTTAACTTGAGATTTCTGGTTTTCTTTAATGAACAGTCATTTTTGATGTTCCGACTACCTGGTGTTTGTTGCAAAAACTCCTCTACATCCTGGCTCCCCCCTTACCTCTTGGGAGCAGCCCCTCGGAGCTGTCTGAGAGGCTGCCTCCCAGGCTTAAGTCCTCAGAAAGTCTGCCAAATAAAACCTAATTCTCAACTTTTAGGTTGTGCTTTTTTTTTCAGTCGACAGTATATATATATATGCTCTACTGACTTATATATGAAATACAGAGAGAACTAGCTGACTGTGGTTGGTTGCCTCTGAGGAAGGAACTGAATGGCTAGAGAAGACTCACTTTTCACTCTATGCCTTTTTGTACTTTTGAATTTTGTACATGCTTGTGTTATCTACTGAAAACACATTTTTAAAAGCAAAGTATCGGGCTTCCCTGATGGCGCAGTGGTTGAGAGTCTGCCTGCCGATGCAGGGGACACGTGTTCGTGCCCCAGTCCGGGAAGATCCCACATGCTGCAGAGCGGCTGGGCCCGTGAGCCATGGCCGCTGGGCCTGCGCGTCTGGAGCCTGTGCTCCGCCACAGGAGAGGCCACAGCAGTGAGAGGCCTGCGTACCGCAAAAAAAAAAAAAAAAAAAGTACTGTATCCAATATAGTTTCAATTTATCAAATATTCTGTTTCTCATATTCAATATTTTCCAATCAGTAACATTTATCCATGATGAGAAATTTATAGTTAATGTAATACCAAAGCTTAGCAACTAATTCATCTTTAAAAAGTTAAAAATATTAGGCAGCAAATGATAGCCTAATTTATTATTTTGCTTGTCCCTTGTTTTTCCTATTATGATTTGCTTTCTAACTGTTTTTAACTTAATTGGAAACTCCATTTGCAGGTGACGAGGAAAACTAACATTAAAAATAAACATATCAATTCTGATGTTTATCAACTCTGTTAAAGGATCTGAAGAATCTAGTTGAAATTACTATCTAAAATAAAGTTAATAAATAATCCACAGACTCGATTTAATGCTACCATTTCAACTTGTACTTTGCTTCTAATGAATGAAGCATATTCACACCATGCTCACAGCGCAGCCACTATAATACATTACACTACGGCCAAGACAATAAAGGCCACCCTACTCAGCGTCCACATTTCTTAGCAACAGGTTTTTTCTCTCCTTCAGTGTAAACTGCACTAGAAAGTAAGATCTTTAGGGAAGGCTATACACACACACATCCCTAACACTCATAAAATTTCCCTTTATATACAAGCTGCATTTGCACTAGTTAGCCTGTTGCCTTGACAACTAATTAACTCAGACAAAACTAAGCATTCCTTCTCCAGCGTTTCCACAGCATCACAGAGGGACCTGCCTGGCATTCACCACATGGCCCTGTAACTATCTGTCTATACACCTGTCTTTCCCACTGTGCTTCTTTCCTTGTGGCAGAAATAGCTTATTCGTGTTTGTGATTTTGGAGCGTTGCCAGCCCTCACATACAGGAGACACTCAGGAAGTCGGCTGAATGAATGATTAGAATCAGGATTAGGAACACTTGCACTACCCTGAAACCATCCAGCTTTGGGATCATCGTGACCTAGAGTTAACTCTTCATCACCCACACTACTGCACTCCCTAAAAAAGAGGGAAGCACATACATGCTGCCCCAAACCATAAATCATCTACCCTGTACATGGTTAAACTCGGCTAACACGAAAATCAGTCGGGCTGCACAAAGCACACACACACAGAAAGCAGTGCCAAGACCACAATGCAGCTTTGAGATTTTCTTTTTTTTCCCCAAAAAAATGAATGCATCTAAATCGAGTCATTTATCAAATGTTCATGGATTTGGAATGCTTGAACTCAGCTGGTCTCTGACTAAACAATGAATTGGGATGAAGGAACGCTGTAGAGCAAGAAGCCTGCCAGGACATTCCAACAATTCCCTGGTCCCTGCTGGTTCAGTACTGGTGCCAAACGCAACACCAGCTCCAGGGCCCACAGAGCAGAGCAGCCAGGGTGAACTTCAGCCTCCTCCTTACGAGCCCCCAGCGGGCCAGCCCCAGTGCCCACAGCAAGCTGGGACAGAGGTCCCACGGCGACCGGCAGAGACACAGGAGAACACTCACTGTCCTCAACAGTCCACTAACCAAACCTTCTATCACACCAGCTCATGAGTGATGATGTAGATTTGAGTTTTAGCACCTTTTTATTAGTCTCTTAACTAATCCAGGAGATTTTTATCAACTAGTCATTTGTCAAAAGGCAAATAATGTAAAGGTAAAAATTATAAAATTGGAAGATTCCAGGTATTTTAGACAGAACATAATAGCAAAAGAACAAAAAGACCTAAATCTTGTAATGATATAAAACAAATCTAAGGGGCCATAATTTTCAAGCCTTATTAGCTGGCAATCAACAGATAACGCTTTTGTAACAGTTCCACCAAAAACCAGCTGTGGGACCTTGGGCAACTCACTCTGTCTCTTGGGGCCCAGTCTTCTCAACAGTTAAGATGACTAGAATAAATCATCACTAAGATCCTGTCCACCTAACATTATCCCACAATCAGTGCAAAGTTTAAAAATAAAGATCTTATATAAAATATAAGGTACAAGAAATTTTTTTCTAGGCACCAGTTCATTACTTGATTTTTTTCACAATCATTTTAGAACTACTCATTTTAGAACTATTTCCAATCATTTCAGAAGTATTCAGGTTCTAAACTACTCTATCTATGAGTATCAATTCACAGGCTAATTAACGGCTTCCTTCTCCATAAAGCAAAAACCATAATCAATAGTTATTTTAATAAGTTTTAGATAAACACACAAACAAATGTGTGTCTGACAAATACGTAATCGTGTGTGTGTGTGTGTGTGTGTGCGCTCTGGCATGCATCTGGGCTGGACGAAGTGCACACTTTCTCACGCTGCCACGCTCTTGTGTCCCTGGTGCTCTGTGAGCCACCCCAGCTGTCTACACCTCCAGGGAGCAGCTTGGGACCGGCTCCACTGCCACACAGCTCACACAAGAACCAACAGCCCGACATCAACCCGCTCAATTTGTGGACTTGTCAACTCCTTTGGAAAAAAAAAACAGACTAAACGTCAGCCTTGGACAGGTCTTTTCTACTTTTTTGTTTATTCTGTTATCTGCAAATTTGTACCAACATATAAATGGTTCTACTCTCCAGAGACGTGATTTCTGAGGTCACCGCTGGGACCGGAGGCTGTGTTTGGACACTGAACTGCACTGTTTTCTTAAAACCAGAGTCTACTTTGTTACCCAGGTCTGCTTGTAAACTTGTGGAACCCCAGATATTTGAGGCAGCTTCCATAATTTTCATTTTGTATATCTAACTGGACCAGTACTAACTTTATATGTGCTTAACTGGTTTATACACCTTGGGACGCTACCTGGTACATTTCTGACTCATCTTAGAAGCACCGTACTTTGTACTCACACTCTCAATGGTTCTGGCCTATTCCGACAGGACAGTGACAGGACAGTCCCGGAGACTCTGCCTTTCACGTTTGGGAGCACCTGATACGTTTTCACGTACATACTCTAAAGTGCTCGCACCTGCCCCCACCATCCTGTGGACTCCGCGCACCCACAGTGCTGTCTTCTGGCGCCTGCATGCTCGCTGGTTGTTTCAGTTACTCCCGGGAGCCTCAAAACGTGTGGACATCAGAAAGGGAGACGTGTGTCTAAAACTGGAGCTTTGGGGCAATGTAACCTTTTTGAATTGCGCTGCACCAGTTTTCCCTCCTAATCCTGTGCCTGTTCTGGTCCAGGCGGAGGCTGGTTCGGCAGCTCTGCCTTGAAGGAGTGCGTCCACAGTCACTCCACCCCCTCTCCCTTCTGCCCTGAAGGTCACTCGGCACACAGTGGAAATCCAAGTTTAAAATGGGACTTCAGTCTTTTGCAGAATGCTTTGTGTTCATGGGTGCAGATGGCTACTAAATGGAATAAACGTGGTTACAAACTGGGGCAACTAATTTGAAAAGCAACAAACCAGCTCTAAGTTGTACGTTCGGATTTGTTTTAAAAGTCTTAGCACAAGTTGGAGAACTTCTTTAGCCTTTAGCAACCTAAACTATAATTCCCATCATTCTGTTTCAATATTTTCCAATTACCTGTAACAGACCAACCAGGCTAAGTTGGCTTTGCGTCCTATTTAATCCATCCACATTTTCAACTCGTGTGGAGGGCCTCAAGTCAGCACAGTGAAAGGAACAGGTGCGCTTTATAAAACGCCCCCTCGCCTTCTTCAGGAGGCTCTGACTGCCGCGGTCCCGAGCCCACGTCACATCTGCTTTGTCTTCCAGGTGACCTGCGCCCTGCTGGCTTGGTCTTCCTACAGGCTTCACGAGAACACCAGTGCTCCTGAGGGATTCTCCACCGGCAGCCAGCTCTACTTCGAGCCCCCCCACCCCGTGACTTCTACTCCTGAAGATTCCTTAAATTCCCACCTCTCCAGCCACGTTCATTGTCGGCCACTCCCAAACAGGTCGGATTTTAGCAGCCTGAGCTCCTCTGGGAATACACCTCCCGCACACGGGCTAGAACCTGCGGGGGCCGGCGAGCGTGCCCTCACTTCTGTTACCACGTGCCACCACTGCGCCCCCCCCCGCACCACCACACAGCAGGCCTCAGAGCGCCTCCTTCGCTCACCAAAGAGGCAACCACAGCTAAAATCACTGTCACAACCTACTACTTCCCAGAGTGACTTTTCAAAAGATGTTTCTTCCTCCTAAGTCTGCGTAAAATATCTTTGCTCCTTCAAAATTTTCTTTGTGTTGAAATTCTAACGTGAATACGGGGTAGCTCTCTGGGGCACAGTGACACCCAGTGAAAGGTGTCTTCTCCATTTTGGAGACAAACATACGTGACCTCTGATCATTCTTTCTCTGTACAAACACTGGCTTTCTGCAGTACAGGCAGACCTCGTTTTATTGCACTTTGCAGACACTGCGTTTTTTACAAGTTGAAGGTTTTGGGCAACCCTGGATCAAGCAAGTCTATTGGCGCCATTTTTCCAATAGCATTTGCTCACTTCATGTCTCTGTGTCATATTTTGGTAATTCTCACAATATTTCAAACTTTTTCATTATTACTGTATTTGCTGTGGTATCTGTAATCAGTGATCTTTGATGTTAGCACTACAACTTGACTTGAAGGCTCAGGTGATGGTTAGCATTTTTTAGCAATAAAGTATTTTTCAATTAAGGTATGAACACTGTTTTTATAGATATAGTGTTACTGCGCACTTAATAGACTGTAGCATAGTGTAAACACAGCTTATGTATGCACTGCGAAACCAAAAGGTTTGCTGACTCGCTTCATTGTGACATGCACTCTACTGCGGTGCCTGGAACAGAAGCAGCAGTGTCTCCGAGGTCACCAGCACGTCAGTTGTTGTAGGGGATTACGGCATGAAATGTGCAAACGACATCATCTACATAGCCTTGTTGGATGACCTCCTCTGGTTCACACTGTTATTAAAAGCACATTGTATTATAGAGCTATTCAGATATTTTAGATATAAAGATGTGTTATTTCTTTAATCTAGACGTATGGAATACATTAGGTAATAGATGCATTACTTGCAAAGTTCTGCTTTGACAAACTGACAAAGTCTAAATTAACAAATACTGTATCCCAGTGAGCAGCAAATCAATGAAACATCCCAAGAAGAGGAGAAAGACAATTAAAATGGAAACAGCTCTCCAAAGGGACACAACGTGGACCCGTTCACCTGCAGGGTGTATGCTACCAGTACTCCCCACCCCACTTACTTGAAATTCTTACATTCAGCTCTTGAGAGTTCTTAACTTAAATACAACTGACTTTAAATGAGAAGTTTCTCTTGTGGTTTTAGTACAGATGCAGCGTCCCGGCCCCGAGTCCCATCAGACCGAGGTCACGCCCTCCCGGGTGGCACTGCTCCAGGACTGAGTAACAGTGCGGGTCCCCTGCTCCTGTCCCAGCACCTCTGAGAACTACCTGATGATGATGACGTACTTACAGACACAAAAACAGTCTACTGTTATTGTAAAAAGCCATAGACGCATATAAATTAAAAGAAAAAAGAAGTTCCCACTCACCTGGCGCAACTACATTCACTCTAATTTTCTTTCTTGCTACTTCTTTAGCAAGAGAGCGTGAGAACGCAACTAGCCCGCCTTTACTGGCGCTGTACACGGACTGGCCAGAACTGCCTTTTACACCTGCAACGCTTCCTGGAAAAAGAAATGAGAGCAAATTCAAACCAATTAATGGGGTTACTATTCTGAATGTTCAGATACTCTACAGTAAACAAGCAAGGTACAAACTATTCTACCCTGTCCTCTGCTAAAATTAGGAATCCTAACCATTGTCATTTGAGTAGTAAGACTTAGGGTCTGAGTCTCCTCAGATACACAGAGAAAACAGGATCCAAAAGAAGCTCACGGGAAGCCCTGAGTGCCGGGCAGGGGTTGAGAACGGATCCATTAAGTGACAGGAACCCATTCTCATCTCTGAGGAGGGCAAACGTGATGAAAATTCTACAGTAGTTACAAAGGCTTCCAATAGGACATGGTTAAAACCAGAAAAAAAAGTCAGATAAAGGCTGATTTTATGATTCTACCACACACATAAGGAAGTATTTATTTCCACCTAAAATAAATAGTTTATCTGAGGATAAATCTTACTAAATTTCAACTACTATAAATCTAAATTAGCAAAGTTTCAATTGCACTCTATCTGTAAAATTGCAATTTAGTTACCTTCAGTGATGTATTAACCTGTACTGCCTACTATAAAGATTCTTGGGTGGCTTCATTTATATGAATATGAAAGAATAATTTATAATTCAAGTATCAACTGTATGGAAATAAATTCTTGCAGAAGAGAAATTGGGGAAATAATCTTCTCCACCAGTGACCTGTACTTATGATATAAAAATTAATCAAGAGCCTCAGAAAATTTCTGAGAAAGTAATTTAATTTTAGAAAAAGAGAACATTGCAAATACTTCTCAAATTATAATCAACAAGTCCAATATTAAAATATTTAACCACGTTAGATGTCACATGCCAGTTAATGACAAAGGAAGAGAAATATGAAGCACAGAAAGAGAGAAAAGACACATCAGACACAGGAAACGCAGGTGGAGAGAGAAAGGGGTTTGGGGAGAAAGAAAAACAAGGAGACACACAAAAAAGAAAGAACAACGCAGGCTTAAGAGGAAAGGCCGAGCATGAGGCTGGAGCAGATTTATTTCATGCCATACGCTACAGTTCCCGTCAGAGTGGTAACTTCTGAAATACAATGGACTTTCTCGCAGTTTAAAGTAGTCCCCTCTGTGATAAGAGTCCCCTAGTTTATTTTCAATACTCTATTTTTATTTACTTTCAGCATGAATCTAAAAATTTGCATGTAAACAAAGGACTGATATGGGCTTTTTATATATATCTAAAAGGGGGATATTTTACAGTTAAACAAATACACCCCACTTTATCAGGTGAAACATACAGGCCAGTGTACCAGCTTACAAGAACCTAAATCATATCTGGCTGTGTTAGAAGGCAAAGGTCAACTCATTTACTAAGCTTTTATAAGAAAACTGACCTCTCACATTTTTAAGGGTAAATGTCAAAAATGTTCTACTTCTTATTAGCACAGTATTCTTTCCTTTTCTCATTTTCAAAAAAGAAAAACCCTACATTCTGGCTTTAAAAACCCTTATAATCTGGTTTAAATCTTGTATATAAACCCTATATTCTGGCTTGGAAAGACATCTCCTGCATTAGAAAGAACAGGGTCACTGACTTTAACAGGGCAGCATCCCCCTTCTGTGGCCTTCTACAGTATCACCACTTAAAAGGCAGATGGCATGCTGCTATTTTCAAACTGTCAGACTGAAATACAACTTCAAGCCACTTTGCATTTTAAGGTCTATAGGCACATTCTACAGTCTGTCTGCCCCATGGGGCAGGTGAACTGAAGACTAGGAGTTACTTACATCCATCCTAAAAAACTGAAAAGGTTGTTCTCTTAAGAAAACCTCCTCTTAGACCTCTGAACTAGATTTATTAGTGACCCATGCAAGCGCTGTAGAAATCACTTTTTAGCCCCCACTATCAAAAAGTTTTTAATTTCTTGCCCAGTTTGAAAATGCGGTTTCACATAAAAATCAGGATGTTTGGACTTCCCTGGTGGCACAGTGGTTAAGAATGTGCCTGCCAATGCAGGGAACATGGGTTCAAGCCCTGGTCCGGGAAGATCCCACATGCCGCAGAGCAACTAAGCCCATGCGCCACAACTACTGAAGCCCGTGTGCCTAGAGCCTATGAGCCACAACTACTGAGCCCGTGTGCCACAACTACTGAGCCTGCATTCTAGAGCCTGTGAGCCACAACTACTGAGCCCGTGTGCCACAACTACTGAAGCCCGCGCGCCTAGAGCCCGTGAGCCACAACAAGAGAAGCCACCGCAGTGAGAAGCCCGTGCACCACAACGAAGAGTAGCCCCCACTCACCACAACGAAAGCCTGCGCGCAGCAACAAAGACCCAACACAGCCACAAATAAATAAATAAATAAATAAATATTTTTAAAAGTTAAACAAAAAACAGGATGTCCAACTTCTCTTAAAAAATCCAAATAGCTGGCCAAACTGCACCATGTTTGTGCACAGCAACCACCTGCTGGATCTGGGCCATTCCCCACTGGGCACCTTTTGTCATGTATCACCTGGCTCGTGCTGTCACTTTCCCAATACCTGGTGGTGTCACTCATATAACACCTGCTTGACCACTAGAAGGATGTAAATGGGTGATTCCTGTTTTACAGATTAATCAGTTAAACTAATCCTTTTTCTGCAGATAGTAAAGATACATTCCGTCCAAGTTTCACAAGTAAATATGTTCCAAATTAGTTGATAACTTTCTTATGATACATGAGATAATAATAAATCCACAGAGATCAGACTCACCCACATTCACAATGGACCCTGCCTGCTGTTTGATCATGGTCTTCATGGCAGCTCTACAGGTCAGCATGGAGCCCCAGAGGTTAGTATGAAGCTGAGACAGCATGTCTTCGGCGTTTGTCCTTACTAAGAGGTTATCCCTACCAAAACCACAAAAACCATGTAACGTAAAATTGGGATAAAACAAAGCAAAGTAAAAAGTCAAGAAATATGTAACATTTTCCCTGAATGCAGAATACAAGAAGTGCTTTATATTTGAGCTAGAACACCTAGAGAGCACATTTTAAACTTGGTTTGAGGCACTGAAATAACAACTGATAAGCCAGAAAGGATCCCTTGGAGGACAGGCCCTGGCCCCACTCAGGTAGAGGGGCACATACCCCTAAACTGCTCAAAGTAGGGCCACATGGCCAAAATAGCTTGAATGAAGTAACTGCCACACTACGCCTTGCTTAGAAAGTAAATTTTTATATTATTCTAAATGTTCTGTCCTAAATTCATTAAAAAAAAAAGAATACCCACTCTGATCCCATTAATATTAACTGAGAAAACATATATGGTGGCAGAGGTCAGGACCATGGTTACCTATAAGGAAGTACTAATTGGGAAGAAACTGAGAGAGCATGCTGGGGTTCTGGAAAAGTTCTGCAGCTCAGTATGGGTGGTGATTACAATGTTAAAACTGAACTGTACCCTTACTATAATCTCAATATAAAAGAATGAAAAGAGTGCGTGGACCAACAGATCAAGTGTCAAAATACAGTTTTTCTTCCAATGAGAAGTAAAACAAGTTAATTAGTATGTTAACTCATATTATTCAAAGACATAGAAGGAAAAAAAGACATATAGAAATGTACTTAACTTTGTGACCAACCTGTTAATTCCAGCTGCATTTACCAAGAAATTAACTCGACCTAAGTTCTTCTCTATCTCTTCAAATGTATTTTGAACATCATGTTCTTTGGCAACATCACAGCTCAATGCCAAATGATCTCCTATACAACAAAATTAGATCAGAATTGCTAATAAAGTATAACTTGAATTTAAAAATGATTCAATACACATTTGTCAAGCATCTACTACGAGCTAGATCTGTTCTATCCAGAACATGAGATAAAACATGATTATGTCCCCGATTCCTGATTTCGTGGAGTTCAGTCTAATAAACTGGATGGGGGCAGGTGGGTAACAAGAAATAAAGTACTTTGTATGATTCATCTAACAATATTTATAGCTTTGACACTGACCCCATGCTATGCAATTCAGCAGTTTTCTCTGTTTTATATTCATTTTTTTTGAAACTTAACGTCTAATTCAGTTAGGTTTTTGATGAATTGGTCTCCTGACCCTGAAATAAACTCTAAGATTTTTTTTGTTTAAGTATGTCACATATATTATAATGACTATTGTTCAAGCCTGACCATTAGGAGAGATAAGACAAAGCGGAAGCTGTTAAAAAAAAAAAGCTAAAACTTTTTTACTAAAAACAACTCTTACCTGTTTTTTAAACATATCTTTTTTTGAAATGTTTAAATACCAAAAAAATTACCCTTCAAAGAAAGCATTTTTTATTTAATAATACACCTTTTTAACACTCTTAACTGTAAATTTTTAAAAAAAACTCAACAATTGTTTATCTTCTGGCTAACCTTGCCTAATACATTAAAATCATCTCCTTAAACATTCGAAGACAGTAGGTCATCCGGGAAGTGATACTTTCTGGGTGAAAACCAGTCACTCATGGACCACGTAATTCAAGGAAATGCAAGGCCCCAGAGCATCTGCGTCTCTCTCGGCTCTTACCTGAAGACACGCTGGACCCACAACCCCTGAAACCCAACAGCAGGTTTCATACTGTCCAGCCAACACTGATGGCGTGGGGTAGCCCAGAAGGACCCCCACGTTCTCGCCCCTTTGAATCTGAGCAAGAAGCATGGCTGAGATGCTCCCTGGTCCATAACGTACCCGCGGCCCACGTAATCACTTCGGTGAAGCCGTCGGTGACGTTCCTGTAAAGGTGCCCCCCACCCGGCCCCGACGGTGAAGCCGGTGCCCCTGCTCCCGGCCCGCCTACTACCTCAACAACAGCTGCGAGCTCGGACCCTCACAGCACCCTGTCTTCCTACCCTCCAGAAACTGAAATTCGCAGAGAAAGTGACGATCCATTCCTAATAAACGGGGGGAAATGGAGTTTAAGTGCAATAACAAGGAATCTGGCGGAACAAATCTCATCCTCCCTTGGTGATGGTCACCAAAGCACCGCAGTGACGTCAGTGCCTTGGACACAGGAAAGCAAACAGGGTACAGCCAGGACTGGAAGGGCCGCAAACGTCCTGGGCCGGCACTGCCTGCGCATGCGCACACGTACCGACGCGCAAGAACACGCAGGCGCGCCGGGAAGCCTCGCCAGACCGCGCCGCACCTGCGGCACGCACCCGCCCCGCGCCCCACACGGTGAGCCCGACCGGCCCGGGGAGAAGGGCATCCACGACGGCTTCTCGGACCCGCACCGGCCGCGGCCCACACTCGCCGCGCGGAGGCGGGGCGCCCCCGGTCGGTACCCACCGCCCAGGTCCCCGGCCACGGCTCTGGCCCCCTGCAGATTCCGGGCGACGATGGCCAGTCGGTAGCCTCTCTGGGCCATCAAGCGGGCCACCGCCCTGCCGATGCCCCGGGAGCCTCCGAACACGGCGCACACCCTGTCCATCTGGGATGGGGAGCTGCAGACCCGGAGGAGGAGGGTACAAGGGCCGGCCCTTCCCACCGGCCTCGCGCCTTCACACCACAGCGGCTCCCACAAACCGAAGCGCCGCCCCAGGCCTCCCGCCGCTGGACTGGAGCCCGGGAGGGCGGAGGCGCCCAGAGCGCTGCGTCAGCACGTCACGTCGGCGCGCCGACGTCAGTGCGCAGAGGTTACGGGCGCCACGCCCTCCGCGGACGCGAGCGTGGGCGGGAGAGACCGGGGCGAGACAACCAGCTGGAAGGGGCCGCGCTGCATGCTGGGACTTGTAGTCTCGGTGCCGGCGGAAGGGCACGGTAGCGGTGCCGTGGGTGGGATGGGGGCTGCCCTACAGTCGGTGGGCCCTGGGCTCCGGCTTTGCCAACACCCTGGACGCTGGATGTTCCGTCGTAAGATCAGAACCGTGCCGGGTTGGGACACGGGGATCACAGCGTTAGGACCCGGGATGGACTCTCCAGGTTGTGTTTGGCTGAGACCTGAGGTCCTCCCGTGAAGGAGTGGACACCGGAGTCAGCGTCAGAGCAGACCTTGGTCTTCCTGTTGTCCAGCTTGGCTCACGTGCCCCACGCAGGGTGAGGCCTAACAAACCAAACCGTGGGCGCGTCTGGAGCTGAGAAATGTTTCGTATAGGGCTGTAAGAGGGAAGAACAAGCCTGACTCCATAGTGGGTCTGTTTCTTCCACTGTAACCTTTGTATTCTGTTGCTTTTACTTTAAGAATGTTGCCTGCAGCCTGAAATATACTGGAGAGCCAGTGCTCAAGGCTCTGACCTTTAAGGGGACACCACTTTTCCATTCATACAGAGATAAAAAGTTGCAGAACAAAGAATAACGTTGGTGTAGTTGGAGGTTTACAGGAGCATCGTGACCTGACCTTTGTGGAGAAGCTGCAAGAACAAGGGATTCCTACACAAAATGTGCAACAACCAGCCACACCCTCTCCCTCACCTGGCCTTTAAAAATGCTTTGGCGGTTTTGGGGGCACAAGGTACCCATCTCCTTGCATGGCCCTGCAATAAACCTTTCTCTGCTCCAGAGTCTGACGTGTCGGTATTGTTGGCCTCACTGTGTGTCTGGCACATGAACTTGGTCCAGTAACAGCTTCAGGGAAGGAGTTTTTATGGGCACCATTTGCTAGGAGGTCTGCGGAGTGTGTACCCCTCTTCTGATTGGTTGGTGGTGAGGTAACAGGGTGGTGTTCCAGCAATCTCAATCATCAGCCTCTGGTTCCGAACAGTCTGGGTCCCCGTGCTTGTGCTCGACCTGAAGTCACCATCCTCCACCGGGTGGGACCTTAGTTCCTGCAGAGAAGAGCTCAGAGACACGTATGAGGCTGTTATGCAGGTCCCCTGAGGAGAAACCAGGACTCTGCCACATCTTGCGCTGTTGTTTCTTCCTGCACCCCTCCGCTAATAAGTAACTGTTTGAATCTGCCCTTCGGAACTCAGGAGAGGTCTAGGAAGCAGAAAGCCTTTTTCCTACGAACGAGAAATAGGTGACATGGAAAAGCTTTTATACCCGGGAGGGTCCCACACGGTCCTGCTCAGTTTCAATCCCCCCCGCCTTCTTTGATTCTCCTGCATCTTCAGGGGAACAAGTGTTAGACAAGAAAAGGAATACCATTTTGGACAGAGGGGTTAATCATAAACGCAGTTTTAGGGGGACTCGGTTTCACCCGCCTGAAGGAGTGGGACACGAGGGTCAGACTCAGCCCAGTCCCCGCCCTCCCTCCCCCTGCCCCACCCGGACACACTGTTCTCAAAGGGAGCTGTTGCTGAGGCAGGTGCCCAGTCAAGAACATACAGGAGGAGCTCAAGAAAAGCTAACTGAGGGCTTCCCTGGTGGCACAGTGGTTGAGAGTCCGCCTGCCGATGCAGGGGACGCGGGTTCGTGCCCCGGTCCGGGAAGATCCCACATGCCGCGGAGCGGCTGGGCCCGTGAGCCATGGCCGCTGAGCCTGCGCGTCCGGAGCCTGTGCTCCGCAACGGGAGAGGCCACGGCAGTAAGAAGCCGGCGTACCGCTAAAAAAAAAAAAAAAAAAAAAAAAAAAGGGCTAACTGAACGGTCTTGCCTCAGCATCCTCAGCTGCTGCAAGCAAACAAAAACACTTACTGAAATTCTGAAGAGGATGTGCTCAGTGCTCTCCGGGTTAATCAGCTGAAAGTTGAGCATTTGTTACAATTTTACTTGATACAATCTTTTTTTTTTTTTGCCGTACGCGGGCCTCTCACTGTTGTGGCCTCTCCCGTTGCGGCAGGCTCAGCGGCCATGGCTCACGGGCCCAGCCGCTCCGCGGCATATGGGATCCTCCCAGACCGGGGCACGAACCCGTATCCCCTGCATCGGCAGGCGGACTCTCAACCACTGCGCCACCAGGGAGGCCCGATACAATCTTTATATTAAATGTTTCAGAAAAGTAAACCGTGGTCCCTACTACTAAAAAGGAGACCATCTGGGGGCAAGAGGACAACTACACATGGAACGCGAAGGAGCAGCACACAGTCATGAAGCGCAAGGTTATCTTAACAGGAGAGATCAGAGGAGAGGGAGGTCAGTGAAGGACGCAGCGATGCGCGGAGAGGCTGGATCTGAGCGCTGGATGCAGACTGCACGGCGGCAGGGGAGGAGCCACAACAAAACAGAAACCCCAAGCAAATGGAGCCTCATTTTTGTCCTACCTAGCTCCCGGGGGGATGTGAAGTGGCTTGCAAAAATATGCAGTAAAACCTCACATCCATTAAGATGGCTACTATTAAAGAAATGACTAATAATACCAAGCACGGGCGAGGAGGTAGAGACACTGAAACTCTTGTGCACTGTCGATGGGAACGTAAGCTGGTACAGCTGCTCTGGAAAACGGTATGGTGGTTCCTCAGAAAAATTAAAGACAGTCTTACCATACAATCCAGCAATCCCACTTCTGGGTAATTCCACTTCTCAAAAGAATTGAAAGCAGGGTCTTGAAGCAATATTTGTAAACCCATGTGCATAACAGCATTATTCATAATAGCTAAAACGCAGAAGCAACCTAAGTGACCACTGATGGATGGTGGACAAGCAAAATAGAGTACACGCACGCACGCACACTGGAACGTTAGTCACCCTTAGGAAGGAATTCTGCAATATGCTACAACATGGATGAACCTGGAGGACATTACACTAAACGAAATAAGGCAGTCACAAAACAACAAATGCTGTGTGATTCCACCTATGTGAGGTACTCAGGGCAGTCAGAATGATACAGACAGAAAGTAGGATGGAAATTGCCAGAGGCTGGGGAGAAGGAGGAAAGGAGAGTTGGTGTTTAACAGGTGTAATGTTTTTGCAAGATGAAAAGAGTTCAGGAGAGGCATGGTGGTGATGGAGGTTACCATATGGGTGTTACTTAATACTATTGAGCTGTACACTTAAAAATGGTTAAGAAAGTAAATTCTATGTGTATTTTACCACAATTTTTAAAATTGGGGACAACAAGAACACTGAATGCAGTCTAAAGTTTCTTAATGGGGTTGTCTTTTGTCCCTAACGTATATAACAATCCTGTCAAAATATTGTGATTTAAGAGCACTTTAAATATTTCTTCCCTGAGGAGTTATAGCACAAACTTGATACTGGGTTGTTTTCAATTTTTAGAAATTATTTTATGGTTTTAAATTTAATTTTGTCTTTTAATTATATAAAACATTTGCATGGTTCTTAGGTGTAAACCACAAAGCAGGTACATTCAGAGAAGCACAGCTTTCATCTTTGCCTCTGTTCCCTGTTCTCTTCCTACCCCTATAAAAGGTTAAATTTTTATTTATCCTTCCATTCTTTCTTTTTGAAAATATTAGAAAATGCATGTCTCTTTCCTGTTTTACCCTATTTCTTATACAAAGGTCAAACACTACAACAATTGTTCCACACCTTGTTCTTTTCAGGATAATAATATATCTTGGAGATCATGCCATGTTTCTTTCCACACTTGCACAGTCCTCCATATAGGGATTGTGACTGGCAGAATCCTAAAGCCGACCCTCCCCTTCCCACCCCAGCTATTCAATCCAACACGAGCCTAGGAACCACTGGGAAGAGAATTTGAAGACGTAATTAAATCCCAATTCAATAACCTTAAAATATGTAGATGATCTGGGTGAGCCTAGTCTAATCAGGTGATGCTCTTAAAGCAGACCATTTTCTCTGGCTGGTGGCAGAGGAGAAGTCAAGGACACTGAAGTCTGCTCAACAACAAAAACCAAGCAACCCAATCGAAAAATGGGCAGAAGACCTTAACAGGCAGTTCTCCAGAGAAGATGTACAGATGTCCAGTAGGCACATGAAAAGATGCTCAACATCACTAATTAGAGAGATGCAAATCAAAACTACAATGAGGTATCACCTCACACCAGTCAGAATGGCCATCATTAAAAAGTCTACAAATAGCAAATGCTGGAAAGGGTGTGGAGGAAAGGGAACCCTCCTACACTGCTGGTGGGAATGTAAGTTGGTGCAGCCACTATGGAGAACATTATGGAGGTTCCTCAGAAAACTAAAAATAGAATTACCATATGATCCAGCAACCCCACTCCTGGGAATATACCCAGACAAAACTATAACTCAAAAAGATACATGCACCCCTATGTTCACAGCAGCACTATTCACAATAGCCAAAAGATGGAAACAGCCTAAATACCCATTAACAGATGAATGGATAAAGAAGATGTGGTACACAACAGAATACTACTCAGCCATAAAAAAGAATGAAATAATGCCATTTGTAGCAACGTGGATGCAACTAGAGATTATCATTTAAGTAAGTCAGAAAGAGAAAGAAAAATACCATATGATATCACTTATATGTGGAATCTAAAATATGGATTCTAATAAACTTGCACTGCTTACATATTTACACATAAAGTTACTGTATATATAGAAAATATTTTCAAGGACTCATGGGCTTGGTAATATTCAAAAGACATTATTGCTACATTTCAATATTTACCAAAGAAAGCCACAAAGTAATTTCAAACATTAAGCCACTGCAAAGACCTATCTACAAAACAGACTCATAGACATAGAGAACAGACTTGTGGTTGCCAAGGGGGAGAGGGAGGGGGAGAGAGGGAGAGGGATGGACTGGGAGTTTGGGGTTAGCAGATGCAAACTATTACATTTAGAATGGATAAACAACAGGGTCTTACTGTACAGCACAGGGAACTATATTCAATATCCTGTGATAAACCATATGGAAAAGAATATAAAAAAGAATGTCTATAATGTAATGTGTATAACTGAGTCACTTTGTTGTACAGCAGAGATAGGCACAACATTATAAATCAACTAGACTGCGATAAAAAAATTTTTTTTTGAAAAAAAAAAAGACAAAGACACTGAAGCCTGAGGAGGACTCAGGGCCTGAGACATGTTCCTGCCGGCCTCCAGGAAGGAAGCAAACAGCTATGCTGTGAACTGCTCATTGGAGGCTGAGAGCAAGCCCCAGCTAAAAACCATCAAGAAAATAAGGACTCCAGTTCCACAGGGACAAGGAGATGTGTTCTGCTAACCAACAGTGAGATAGGAAGAGAACCCAAGCCTCGGGTGAGAATTCGGCACCAGCCATACCTGGACCCCAAGTATGTGAGGCGTGGCACCAGGACTGCTGACCCACAGGAGCTGTCAGATTAACAAATGTGTGTTCCCTTTAAAAAAAATACATGGGTAAATTTTAAAAGGCAAAGGAGACCACCTTCACCCCTCAAGGCAATTAAAATAACATGGGGTCAGTGGAAAGGTTATAAAAATCAAGCCATGTTGTAAGAATCTCTGCAGTACTAAAGAAGAGATGCATATGTGATTCCGAGTTTCCTAGTGGTCAAAGCAAATAAGGACACACGATTAATTACAAGTTGTAATTTCTATAAGAAGTGAATATACTGGTTGTACAGCAAAGAGGTCTGAGTGATGGTTCCTCCTCGTGGGTCTCATAAAAGGCACCCTGAGCATTACAGTGGGCTTCGCTTGCCATGAAAAAACTATACTGTAAGGTCATTTTATAGCATCTATTCTTATTAGAGGACAGAACCCCAAAACAGACTTTATTAAAAGTGAGTGCAATAGGAATGTAAACAATATAAGCAAACATCCAGACACAAGAATGGGTCTTTGGGTGCTTGAAACATTGAGGAGATAAGCCTGATTACAGGAAAGTTGGGATAGTGCTGGGTTACAGAGGCTTTAAAACCAGATGCAGGCATTAAACAGGGAGGCGCTTTAACCCTAGAAGTCACAAGATAAAAGCTGAATTTAAGAACATGGTGTATATCAGGGTGGGTTAGACCAAATCTGTCTAAGCCTCTGTGCGACGACACACTCATATGCAACCTTGGAAAACCTGTTTTAGATAAATTACCGGTATATGGGTCAGTCTAAATGCCAATCATCAGTACATTCCTGGCATCCAGCATCATGGGGCAAAGCAGAGAGGTTCAATCCTTGTGCCAAGTTCTGTCAATTTCAATAGGAAAAGGGTTATACTTTTTTCTGCATGTTGTTTTAGCAAAAACCCTGGTTTTTAGATGTATTGCATCTACCACAAAAATTACGAACCTAGGGACAAGGTGACATTCAAATTCTCAGAGCTTTCCGATGTTCCTGTGTATACACACCAATTGTTAGGAGGAGCCGCTCTTTTGCCACTTCCTTCGGTTTAAACCCCAAGGCAATTTCCCCCCTCTTAGTGCAATGTCACTACCATCCCAGCTGAGGACACTCATCACAACAAATCAGCCATCAGGCAGGAGGGCTGCAGCAGGGGAGGGTCTCCCGGATCCCTTGAGAGCAGAATGAGGGTCTGTAAATTAATCTGGGTCTCCTTCCCCAGCAGGACAGTGAAGCAAGCCATGAGGATGCGCCCCCTCTGGTCTTTCCTTCTCACGCCACATGTCACTTTTGTGATAACATGTTGACTGTATTTTACACTTTAATCTAAACCAACCTAAGAATGTATTTTCTCTTGACTCCAATAACTGGAGTCACACGAGAAAATTCCTTATGTATAAAGACCATTGTACACAGTCTTAAATGTACATACTTTGTATTTTTTTCTTATTACAAACGGAATACCATTTAATTGCAAGAAGAATTTTAGAAAAAACTATATTTTTAAGGTAAATAAAAACTAATTGAAAGTGTTGTATACTTTAAATGGATGAATTATATATGTGAATTATATCTCAATAAAACTGTTATTAAAAAATTAATTGAAAGCCCACTGCCCTTGTACATGAAGTTTAAAACGGCAGCTAACTGTGTGTTTCTTTCATGGGTATTCTTATAAGCCAGGATTTACAACACCCCAGATTCCTAATCTACAGAAATTAGTAAGAAATTCATAATTATGGTTTGATATTTGGGGGAAAATCTCTACATAACACACTGTACTAAGCATCTCCAACTTAGCAGGCCCACGACTCCTCCCAGCCGTCTAGGCCGTGGGGACCCGTAGCGCCCAGACGGCGCGTGGACAGCCCAGCTCCTCAGTACAGCCCGTGCTCTTACTCCCAAGAGGGAGATTAGAAAGCTGCCTTAGATACAACTTTCGTGATGAAAAAGCAGCATCGGTTTTCTCTTGACATTCTTCTAGCCAGTCTGCCAGGTCATCTAAGTTGTAAGGAATGTCCTTTTCACGATTCACAGAAGATTATTTCATCTTGAATGGGGAAAATGTGTCCGTGAGCACTCTTATTCTGTTCAGTTGGCAACCATGCCACAGAAAAGGGCATTTGTGCCCAAGGATGCCTCCTGAACCTACCCCGCCGAGGGCTCAACTGCTTAAGGCGAAAACCTGGAGTTTATTCCTACCCTCCGGCACCCAGCCCACCTCCAAGCAGAGTCCTGCTGCTGCTCCAGCCTGCACCCTCTCCAGGAGCGGAGCCGGGCCCGCGTCCGGGCCCTGGGCCTGAATGACTGGAGCAGCTGGGCGACGGCCCCCCAGGACCACGCCCTCCCATGTGCCCTCCCCTCCACAGAGGGCTCCCCCTGAAGTCACGTCCGCCCCTCTGTCCCCACCACAAAGGCTCTGTAGCAGCTCCCCACCGTGCGCACGACAGGGCCGCGCCCTCCCGATCTGGCCCCACTCCCGCCTGCTCGCCCTCGCCCACCACACTCCTCCCGTCACCGCTCTTCCCGTCACTGCTCCTATGGGACAGGGCTTTGCAATTCCCGAGTGACGTGTCCCTTCCCACCTCCTCCCCGAGTGACGTGTCCCTTCCCACCTCCGTGCTGCTCCAAACGTGAGGCAGGAGGGAAGGGGGCAGGGCACCACCTCTCAAAGAAGGACATGGCCCTTGAGGATAGGACGTAAACGGGTTAGGACCGGCTAGGCTCAAGATGGAGGAAGGTTCCACTTCCCGTGGGCCTTGAGCCTCTGTATATGCTCATTGTAACACGTCAACTAAGTGACACACCCACCAGTGCCGTGACAGTTCCGAGGCCGACCAGAAAAGGCCAAAAAGTGGGCAGTGGCCCAATTCTTGGAAATCCCCACCCATTCCCCAAAATAGTTAGAATAATCCTCCCGCTCATTAGTCTATGAAATTACCCAGCCTAAAAAACTAACCACCCCATATTTTGGGGCCTCTCGCCTTTTGAAACGGTCCACACTCTGTCTATGGAATGTGTACCTCTCTAAAAACATCCACCTCTTACCTATCGTTTTCTCTCTCGCCGAATTCTTTCTGCAATGAGACATAAAGGACCTGAGCTTCATTAAGTCCTGAGACCAGGTGTGTGATCTCAGTTAAAAGACAGTGGGTTCAAGTCCCACTCTGGGTTGTGTGGTTTCAAATGCTGTCTGCCCCACCTCCAGGGCTCTCACTTCTTCTCCTGGTGACATCAGATTTATCACTCAAGACACGGCCCAAGCATCTCTTCCAGGGAAGCCCTTCGTGATCCAGCAGGACACGCTGACACCCTCCTTCCTCCCTCTCCTTAACTTGTGTGTGTGTCTTTAAGTCTGTGTTTCGTGGAAGGATCCTGACCTCTGAATTCAGGAAATTTTAGGAAGACACTGAATAGAATTCCGGCGATCTGTGAACACCGCAAGTCACATACAAAATCTTGCATCCATTTCAAATAAGTAGCTTCCGGGAAGAGGTACCACTTCTTTCACCAGGTTCTCAAGGGGAACTTTACCTTCACGGGTTAAGAACTCTCTGCACTAAATTGTGAGCTCTTTGAATGCAGACACGATCACATTACATTTCGTTTCCCTGTTTGTAGCTTAGTTCCTAGGGCTTGTGAACACTAAATGCATTAGCTAGTGGTTGAATAAATGAGGGAATGAAAGAACTCATTTAAAAATAATTTATTGCTATGGGTAAGACCCAGTGTTGGCTGTAGCTATGATTAAAATAGACCTGGTTGCTGCTTTCATTGGGAAAATAATCTGGCAAGGGAGACAGGCGTGAAACAATTAATCATGCAATTGCTATTTCATTGCAACAGTGGGAAGGCCTGTAAGGCAGAAGGACAGGGCGCTAGCAGAGGGCTTTGATCCAGCCTGCTAGTGGGGGTCTGAGGTCAGAGGAGGCTCCTCTGAGGTCTTAATGCTCATAAAGTAAAAGAATAACAACTAAGAAATATTACCAAGAGTGATAACTACAGTTACTATCCATCAGTATGTTGCAAGGTTAGCTAGGAGACAGCATTATTTACACATAAAGAATACAAATCCTGACTTAAGAGATCCCTTTGATTGATGAAGGAGATTTGCTAGTGAAAGCAAGTGTTCCTCCTTGATGAGGTCACTTAGCTTGGACATTTCACCAGGAAGTACCAGGGGAGAGTGTAACCCTGAAATTTTATGAAACTCCTTCTTAAAAAAATCTGCCCCCAGTTTTCTAATAGTGTAAGGCCAGCCTTGGATACTTAAGATCAAGCCCCTAGGGCAGCATGTCTGCCAGGCTCAGTGTCCCAGAAGTGGTTCTGAGTCTGGCCTCAGTCCTCTGACCATCCGCCACCCCACTGCCCCCAGCACCCCATTTCTACCTCTGCCCTCTGGCTGGAGGGTCAGCTCACCTGCTGCATCTCCCAGACTCACGGGAGCTTCCCCATCCCAGCCCCCCATCCGACAGGTCTGTGTCAGAGGCCCTGGCCGGCTCAGGCCCCTCCTTGGTGCCCTGACTCACTGGGACTCTGCACAGTCCCACCCCTCCAGGTTCTCCTGGGGAAGCCAGACTCCATGCTGTGTGTCAGCATCTGAGATGGGCCTGAACCCATGGCTCCTGCATCTCCAGGTCCTGCCGTGTGGCTGCAGGTCTTGTTGGAATGATCACAGCCTGTTGTTCCTCATCCACAGCTGCAGAGACCCATCCCCCGAGTTATGCCGAGCAGAAAACTGGGGCTCCTCAGACACACACAAAACGTCTAACTAAAATAGGCCTCAGTGCTGGGGCCTGAACTGTACCCCCTCCACAAGGTTCATCTGTTGATGCCCTCACCCACAATGGGACTGTATTTGGAATAGGGCCTTTCAGGAGGTAATTAAGGGCTGCCTTAGTCTGTCTGGGTGGCTTATGAACAACAGACATTTATTTCTCACAGTTCTGGACGCCGGAAGTCAGAGATCAAGGTGCAGGCATTTTCAGTGCCTGCTGAGAACCATCTTCTGGTTCACGGCCATCCGTCTGTCACCATGTCCTCACTGGCAGTGGGGCAGGGACCTCTCTGCAGTCTCTGTTGTAAGGGCACTGACCACGTAACAGGGAAGAACCACATAAGACTCCATGTTGGATCTGTTTCTTTTACTTTAACCTCTGCGTTCCACTGCTTTTGTTCACTGAAAGGATACTGTCTATACATAATGGGCTGCCTCAGGGGACCCTGCCCCTCTGCCTGAATCTTAACCCAAAGTGCCTTTGTTCAGGGAAGCATCCTGACCCTGTTCCACCTGTGGATGACTACAAGAAAGAAGAAATTAACACATCTCCTCCCCGAGGCTGGCCATTCCAGGTGATATTTGCAAAACTTATGGCCTTTTACTTTACTTCCCCATCTCCCCCTCTCTGTGCTATAAAAGAAACTGGCATCCAAAGCCCGAGAAGACGGTTATTTTGAGACTTTAGTCTGCCATCTGCTCAGTCTGCCACCTTCCCGAAGAAAGTCGTATTCGTTGCCTCAACACCTAGTCTCCGATTTATTTGTTGTGAGGTGAGCACAGCAAGCATGGACTTGGTAACAAATTGGGCGAGCCAGCCAGGCAACTTGCTGCTTGTGGCTAGCTGGCCCCAGTGAGGGAACACTGGGGCAAGGCCCTAGCAGCTGCCAGGACCATCTGTCCTGAGGATCTTCCCTTCAAAATTCCCTGAAGCAGCACCGGCTACCCCAGCGCTTGGCAGTTGAAGCAAGGAACCGACCAACTTTTGCAAGTCCTCGGACTCGATGTTGTAGGGTAAGTCTACCCAGTTTGGGAACCGGTTCGTTTGTTTTGGTCTTGGTCTTGTTTTGGTTTTGTGTATCCTTTTGTGTTGCGAGTTGACGGACTCGACTTTGTAGGGTAAGTCACTCTGGCGTGCATACCGGGAACATACTCCCCTGTCAATTTGGGCTTTTTCTTTACAGGATAAGCCAGTTTGTTTGATTGGGGTAGACTGTTGCAACAGGTACCAGGTCCAATTCCTCCAGGGGGGAATTGCTGTTGGACTCTATCTGATTTGGAGCCAGTTCGCTGGGATCTAGTTCAATGGTTTTGTAGGGTAAGTCTCCCCAATTTGGGAACCGGCTTGTTGGTTTTCATCTTCGTTTTGTGTGCAACAATGCTAGAGTTTGTTTGCGCCTTTTGTGTTTTGGTGTTATCCAACTTATAAAAATGGGAAATACGCCATCTATCCCGAAGGAGAGCCCTTTGGGGCATATATTAGATAAATGGGTGAAACATAGCCATGAGCCTATGAGTAAGAAAGACATGACGTACGACTGTAATAGGGTGTGAACCCAGTATTTAAGATCATAAGAGCAATGGCCCCTGAATGTCTCACTCAGTTATCACATGATCTCACACAAGTGTTCTGCAAAAGAGCAGGATGCACTGGGAGTTGGTCCAACTGCCCCCCCACATCCCGCCATCATATTCACTGCCTCCTGTTTCCCCTACCCATGGGGAGCAAATAGAAGTTTCTACGTTAACCTCCAGAGCACAGGAGCCTGATTTAGTATCACCATCTAAGACCCGACAGGATACCCAATTTGGACCGAGAGCCACTTCTGCAGCAGGGCAATTTTCCTTGTGCCAACATCCTGTAAGAGGCCAGAGGACTCCCTTGGACTTGAGGCATCCGATTCTAATTTCCCCACAGGAGCCCCAGGTAACTTTGACAGTGGGGAACAAGTGGACTACCTTCCCTATTGGTCTTAAGAGGCTTTCGTAAATAGTAAACAGAGGGGAAAAAAGTCATGCTAGGAAAAACTTGCCTGTAACTCTGAGATGCAAATGTCCTACCTGGTCTTCTCAAGAACCCTCATCTCTTCCATCTTTTTAAAATGCAATCTTTAAAAAGAGGGTAAGGTAATTTAGAAATTGACTTGTCAAGGATAAATAAAAAACCTAAGTGTCTTTTCTGTAAAAATTCAGCCATCTAGACAAGTGAGCTTGATTTGTTCCATCTGCCAGAAACCTAATCTTAATTCAACCTCTTTTTGTGAACCGATGGGCTTTACACTGCTGTACCTGACTCAGTGCTGAAATTTTGAAATGAAAACTATGATGTCTGTTTGTCTCCTTGTATGAGTCTTTGTATTTGTATAATATCACTGAGGTTGATTTGTGGATGACCTCTATTTAATTGGCTTAAAGAAAAGTAAGCACTTACAAACCAAACAATTCTAAAACAAGAAAAATTAAGCTAAATGAGTTTCAGGTTCACATGAACTCAGAAATATTCGGTATTACTGTTTGTTAATCCAATTAATAGACATGTCATTAGAGTCATCAGCATTAAATATAATACTTTTATTGTGCCTAAGTTTTATATAAGCTAAATAAAATCTTGTTATGTCTCTTGCAAATTTGTCAACAAGGAAAGTAACCTGATGTGAAGAAACTTTTAAGGAAAGAAAATGCAAATGAAATAAGAGCTTTAGGTGAACTTTTTTTTTTTTTTTTTTTTTTTGCGGTACGCGGGCCTCTCACTGCTGTGGCCTCTCCCGTTGCGGAGCACAGGCTCCGGACGCGCAGGCTCAGCGGCCATGGCTCACGGGCCCAGCCGCTCCGCGGCATATGGGATCCTCCCAGACCGGGGCACGAACCCGTATCCCCTGCATCAGCAGGCGGACTCTCAACCACTTGCGCCACCAGGGAGGCCCTAGGTGAACTTTTAAAAATAATTATCTTTTAGGAATGTCTATCTAAAATTAATCTCTCCAGATATTCAACAACTTGAAAGTTAGAATAGTGCTAAAATAAGTTAAGTGATGGAAGGTTTATGGAAAGTGAACCCCAAGAAAAGAGTTTTGTACATGGTCAGGATTCACTAAGTTTAAAATAAGTTTAATTGAGTAAATAAATTTTAAAAGTAAGTTGGTACAAAACTTGAATTTGGCTTTTCTCTCTGTTAAGACGACAAGGTTTCTTAAGATTTTGAACTGCCTTTGATAACAAATGTTAAGTTTCTTTACCTTTTAAGTGATCTGGTTCTGAATTTACCTTTGAAATCTTTTATTGTTACTTCGGCTAAGTGAATAACTATTGTTTCACAGTGACCTGTGATCCTATCTGACTGTTTTAGACCCTTTTGATGTTTTTTTGACATCACTTCCCAAATCAAATTATAATGAAGTTCCTTTGACCTCTAGCTAACTCTGGGATGCTTCAAAGGGCCCCTGAAACACCCTAAAGAGAGATATTAACTAATTAGGTTCACTTGGTATGTTAAATTACATGGGAAGTGTTGTCAAATAAGTAATAAATCTTCTTAGGTTATATTTTATGGCAAATGATACATGTATTCTAGAGATTATATGGAGTTCCTAAAATTTGGTATGTCCTGGTAAAATATTATCACTCATAATTCTAGTTATTATCTGAAAGTGTTGCATGTCACAACAGTAACCAAATTACTTTGTCAACTGCATGGTAATCAGATTTAAATATGCCTTCTTAAGTCTTTTGTCATTATAGACAGTTATGGTTTCACTCTGATGCCTTGGCAAAAATGCTTCCTCTCCAAGGAGATTTATAGAAAGGACCTTTGGATAAATACAAGTTTCTGGCTTTCAGACCATAATGCTGAACTGGGTAAGAAATTGAAGAATTCTAATGGGAAACCTGATGGCTTCATAAAGCTGTTAACAAGAAGGATTAGTTACATAGGACTGAGTAAAGTGGTGAATATGGTTATAATTTTTATGGTTTCTATCTGGAAAATGAGTGGTTTAAATCTGTGTTTTCCAGGTGTAAGGAAAACCTTCCCCTTAAACTAATTATGACTTACAATAATTTGGTAAATTATACCTTTGTAAGCCAAATTGTTTGTACTTTGTATCTCCCTGCTGCACTATGTCTTTGTCAATGTTACCAGCTGCATTACTTATATCCTGTCTATTTTATAAGATCGTTGTCTCTTACAGTACCCAGTGTGTAACCAGGCTTCCAACAAAACTTCTATGGCTAAACATCTTGAGGAAGTAGATCACATTTATAACATAAAATAATTGTAATAGTGTGTTTCTAGCTATGGGAAGAAGCAACAAGGGAAAATGTCTCCTGGATCATAATTAGATAGAGGATCCAGAGAAACTTTAATTATCAGTAGGGCCTAATCCAAAATCTAGCACCTGGAGTGACATATCAAGAATTTTCGCCTGACCTGGGATGAGCCTCCCAGCGCTGTGGGACAAAATTTGATCCTGAAACGTCTTCCAAATATTGGTCAAAACCCTGACCAAGAGAAGAGGATATGAGAAATGGAATATTTCCTGCCACATCAGTCATGAGCGATTTCAGCCCTCCAACGTGAGCCTGTGAGCCCTGAGCAAACTCAGGATATGAGAATACAGGATACAGGCCCCGGATAGCTGAGGTGCATATCAAGAGAGTGATTCCAGTGAGCCCAGACTCCTGCCTTTTCCCGTACAGAGAAAAGTGCTAAATGCCTTAACTTGAGATGCTGCCTTCAGGCTTGAAGTTGAAGCCCTCAAAATTCCCACTGAATAGATCATAATTCAACTTCTAGGTTGTGAGTTTTTTGTTGTTTTTTTAAGGCTACAGGTGTAAAGGAGATACTTTCCAGAGAGGAACAGAAGAGACAACGTTTGGAACACTGGCACGGATGGCGGACACGCCCAGAAAGATCCATCTGACAAAGCAATTAGAACGGTCGTCACCCCTTTTCCCACAAGGTTATGGAATGGACATTGACAGTGGGGAATTGTAACAGGGAAGAGCCAAATCTGACTCCATGTTGGATCTGCTTCTTTTACTTTAACCTCTGCGTTCCGCTGCTTTTGTTCACTGAAAGGATACTGTCTATACATAATGGCCTGCCTCAGGGGACCCTGCCCTCTGCCTGAATCTTAACCCAAAGTGCCTTTGTCCAGGGAAGCATCCTGACCCTGCCCACCTGGGATGGCTGCAAGAAAGAAGAAATGAACACATCCCCTCCCCGAGGCCGGCCATTCCAGGTGATATTTGCAAAATGTGTGGCCTTTTTACTTACTTCCCCATCTCCCCCCTCTCTGTGCTATAAAAGAAACTGGCATCCAAACCCTGAGAAGATGGTTATTTTGAGACTTTAGTCTGCCATCTTCAAGGTCTGCCGGCATTCCCAACTAAGTCGTATTTGTGCCTCAACACCTCGTCTCCGATTTATTGGCCTGTTGTGAGGTGAGCAGAGTGAGCTTGGACTCGGTAACAACCCCATTCCCCAGGGCTCTACCCTCTAGACCTGATCACCTCCAAAGTCACCCCCTGTCCCCCGCTGTCATACCATCATACTGGGGGTTAGGATGTCAACATATGAATCTGGTGGGAGACAAACACCCAGTGTATAGCAAGGGTGGGGCCCTAATCCTACAGGACTAGTGTCGTTGTAAAAAGAGGAAGAGACACCAGTCATCTCTCTCTCTCTTCTCCTCTGTCCCTCTGTGTGCACCCAGGGGAAAGGTCATGTGAGGACACAGAGAAGGCCGCCATCCACAAGCCAGGACTAGCTCTCACCAGAAACCAACCTGACGGCACCCGGGTCTTGGATCTCTAGGCTCCAGAACTGCTAGATTTTGTTCCGGCCAACCCCCGTAGGCTAACACAATAGGACTACCACTTTCTTCTTCCTACAACCGAGCCACAAAGTGACATCTTTGCTGGATAACACCACGCAGCCCGCTGAACACGTGAGTTGAGTTGGGAAGAGAAATGTCACCATGAGATCGAAAGCATAAAGACCATGGACCTCACTCTCGTCACTCACCATCAGTCACAGACATCCAGACCCCTAAGACCTCTCCCGTCTGCTGGCCAAAGCTCACTTTCAGGGAGGACTTTGAAATCCCTTCCTTCTAAGTGTCATAAATAATGTAATAGCACGGGGCACGAAGTTGCTTAGAGACATGAGAATTTAACCGAGAGCCCAGTGTTAAGCTAAAGGAATGACAATCTAACCGTGAAGTAATATCTGGCATCCACCTGTCCAACAACATAGCTCTGTTGTGAGCTCAGGGCTACCCTCGGCAGCAGCACAAAGCTCTGGGATGAGAGGACAGAGAAGCAGCCACCTCAACCGTGGGAACCCCAGGTGATGAGAGATGGTACACAGTAGGTGATGATGTCACATGATGAAGGCACTAATATAACTGTGGACCAGGTGCTGTGGGAGCACAGGGCTTCCGACTTGGGCCAGGGAGTGAAGGTGTGCGTGCGTGTGCATGTGCCTGTACTTCTATACGTAGGCACACATACACACAAAAAACAGATAACGTTATTACAGGTACTATTATATTATAGACATATGTACGTTATCGTATTTATGTATTGTGTATACATGTGTGTATACATACATATACATGTAAAATAGATGTTATAGACATTATAGGCATGTGTACATATGTATATGTGTACACATGTGTATGTGTGTGTGTACATCTATTATATGTACAAATGCACACACATACCCACACATAAAATAGATAACTTTTTTTTTTTTTTTGACCAGGATAAACAGCTTTATTTGGACTGAGAGCTGGAGAGTGAGAGGAGGACCTGAGATAGCGTACTGAGCTAAGGAGTAGAGATCAGTTTCCAAAACGGCAGTCAGGGCTCATCAGCCAAATGGACTCCACTTCCCAGCAGCCTTGCAGTGAGCGCAAAAAATAGATAACATTTTATTATAGGTATTATATCATAGACACGTGTACATTATATTTATGTATTGTGTATATGTGTGTGTATCTATTACATACACATAAAATAGATATTATTATAGGCATGTATTATAGGCATGTGTACATATGTATGAATATGTGTACACATGTGTATATGTGAGTGTGTGTACATCTATTATATGTACAAATGCACACACATACCCACACATAAAATAGATAACGTTTTATTATAGGTATTATATTATAAACGTGTACATTATCATATTTATGTATTGTATATATGTGAGTGTGTATATCTATTACATACACATAAAATAGATATTATTATAGGCATGTGTACATCACATGTATGAATATGTGTACACATGGGTATATGTGTGTACATCTATTATATGTACAAATGCACACACATACCCACACATAAAGTAGATAACATTTTATTATAGGTATTATTATATTATAGGCATGTGTACACCATTATATGTATGTATACGTGTACATATACGTGTATATGTTTGTGAGTGTGTATGTGTGTAAAAGCCATTACTAAGAAAACAGCTAATGCTCACTGGATACTTAAATACCACATGCCAAGTCCACTGTTCACTTGTGTTTAATCCTCACAACAAACTATGCTGTAGAATAATACTATTAGCCCCGTGTTCATGAACAAGGAACCCAAGGCCCCAAGAGGTTCAAGTGTCTGGATCGCACAGCAGCGAGCGGCAGAGCTGGGGTTTCTCCCCAGGAGCCCGAACGTGGACCACGTGCACGTAGGAGCCCAGTGATGGGTTCAGGGGCCATCACTGCCACACGCACCCAGCAGGGCTGGGCCCGGGGCCTGTGTGAGGGGGCGGGCTGGGCTGGGCAGGCACCCCCCGCAGCTCAGACAAACTCCCACCCTCCCCGGGGAGTGCCAAGCAAGAGCTCTGTGATCAGTGCCAAACGGACATCGTCTAGTCTCCTGGACAGACTACTGTGCTTTTCTCTTTGCAAAGTAGCTGAGCTCCATGCCCCGTGAAATCTATGGATGTTTTGTTCCAGGTAACTAGTAATGGGCCTGGCGCAGCATGTAACATACAGCATGCAGGGAAACGGAATAGGAGGTGATGACGTCTGAGGAGAGACACATGAATTTTGTAAAGAGTGAAACAGCTGCCAATTCTTACATGGAATAAGAATCTGTCCCCTCTGGGAAGTAGCGCTCAGGATTTGCTTAAGTTAGGAATTTAAGGAGCAAATATTTATGGGTCCCTACACAACTGATGAGCTGGAAAAAAATGTGCCAAAATTCACCTTCTAATTTTAAAAAGTGACATATCAATTTATTGGGCTATGTTATTAGGCTAACCCCTAGACCACAGTACTTTAAAATAAACAAATGCAAAGTGGCTGATCCTTAACCAACACTCTGGAAATATCCTTTCCCCCTTTTGCTGAATAGAGAGAGAATAAATCATTGGAAAAGAATTTGCGTAGAAGGTGACAAATTAAAATATGAATACTTTCAGTCAAAGTGAAGACTTAGTCTGCTATTTCAGGCAAGACTCGATACATAAATATGAGATGGGCAACACAGCATCACATTTAACTAGAATTAGACGGTCCTAGCTGTACCAGAAACTGTGTTATCTTGAGTAAGTTATTAAACTCTCCAGGTAAAAGTGTGTTTAGAGAAACGGGGAAAATAACATTCATGAGAGGTGATTCACAAGCAGAAGGTGAGTCGATCCACCTCATCATTATCAATAATTAGTAGGACCTTCTTCCAGTGGGAATTCCAACACATGCACTGCGAACCACGGCTCTGTAATCACTGTTTGTGGTCTCGCCTTAGCTCATTCTTCTAGTTTCTCCATTTAAAAAGCATTCTTTCCCTCTGTTTGTTTATTTTTTTCTTCCAATATCTATCAGTTCCTTCCTGTATCTCAGACAAAATGTATCGACCACCTTCCTGGATCTCAGACAAAATGTATCGACCACCTTCCTGGATCTCAGACAAAATGTATCGACCACCTTCCTGGATCTCAGACAAAATGTATCGACCACCTTCCTGGTTTCTAACTTCTACCCCTTTCATTCCTTTCAAATCAATGGATAAAAGAGTATTTGTTTCCTGAGGACTCAACTCAGGCACATTTCTTTATTTGTAAAGGATTAATCTCAGATATGTTTCTAAAGTTCCGGTCCTCAGAATGACACTGAAATACATGGTGAGGTGTATTTTTCTATTAACAAGTAGCACATCCTCCCTATGTAGAATTCTTGGAGCTGTTTTGAAGCTATGGATAAAGTGGCGGATCAAACAAAAATGACATGTGCTTAACACCGTGAGCACTGGCTGTGAATTCCCCAAAGGGTCAGCTCATCCTCATCTTGTCTGTAAAGGAGAAATGTCAACACAAACCAGCCTTACAGCAGTGGTATAAACAGCACCTCAAAAACATGGGATTTCTGTGGGAAGCACCACAAAATAGCAATATATTAGTTTCATTACATAATCTAAGAATAACCTTAGTAGCAGAAAACACATACTGCCTATTATGCATATTTAATATTTTAAATAATATATCACAAACACAGGTCCACATCGAGGGAAGGCTAACTCCAAAACTACGTGTGATCAGCTATTTTCAAGTTTTGTATTGACATTTGATTGGTACTTCTTTGTTAATTTGGGGGAATCGCCTAGGCATTTGTGAGGACCCAAACCAGAGTGCAAAAATAGTAACTGGGGGAAACATTTTTAATTGAGAAAAGTCTATTTTCGGAGCATGAAGCCAAGACCTCGGTTTCCTGGGCAGCCCTAGTGCTGGTGAGGTGGGGTGACCACGTGGACGTGGGGGTCAGCCCAACTAGCAGCAGGGTCACAGGGGAGGGGGGCTGTGGGCCAGACGCCACAGTCCCCGCTGGACGGCGGAGAGCAGCAAGGATGAGACGGCAGACAGCCAAGGGGAGGGGGAAGGTGCTCAGCTCAGCAACTGCGATTGGTTAGAAACGATCATGTTACACACACACCCCGCAAGTTTCACACTAAGGTATAAATCACATGTCGTCACAATGGCAGACCAAAAGGAGATCACCACCTCCTAGCACCCTCTATGTCTGGTGCACTGGGGCGCTATGTCTGTCTGCTCAGCACACCTTCCCTTTTCCTTCTGGCAAGAGCACCTCCCATTTCCTACAGAGAATGGCATTCCCACTCTCCTTACGGTCCTGGCCAGGCTGCCAGTGATGCGCCAACTCTCCAGCCTTGTAAAGTCAGGTGACCTAATCCGCAAAAATACGCATGTGTCTCCCGTGAATTTCACTCCTGAGAAGAGCCAGGAGAGGTGGAGATGAATCCACTCACCCAGGGGAACAGCTGCGCCCAGTTAACAGTCAGGACCCCCTGCTGCCAGGACGCCCAGAGCCCCCATGTGACACCTGGCTATTAACCTCTTCCTCGATCCTGCGGGGGACCCAGTATTATTCTAACGCTTTTCTCCCTTCAGCTTGGGAGCGCTGGTGTGGGTCGCTTGTAACCCGAGCACTATGACACTGCCAGGCAGGGTGCTAGGTGCTTTATATGGGAATGTCTTTAATCTTGTGCTCGTAACATCCTTGAGAGGAAGATTCCATGATCCCACGTTACGCACAAGAGGCCGTGGAGGTTAGAGTCGCTTACTCACCGACACACCGCCAACAAGGGACGAAGCGTGATGAGGACCTCATCGGATGCCAGGAGCCAGGCTCCTCCAGCTCACAGACAAGCAGGGATATTAAAAAGTTCCCCTTGTTAGGGAGGCAGGATGAACAGTTGAAGTGTAGGTTTTTTAGGGCAGTGAAACTATTCTGTATGATAGTGTAATGATGGATACATGACACACATTTGTCAAAACCCATAAAATTGTACAACACAAATAGTGAATCTTAATGTAAACTAATAATATATCAGTATTGGTTCATTAATTATGACAAATACACCACACTAAGGCATGATGTTAATAACAGAGCAGGCTGTGGAGGACAGAGGTATGTGGAACTCTCTGAACTACCTTCTCAAGTCTTTAAAACTCTGCTAAAAAATAAAGTCAATTGATTCTTTTAATAAAACAAAATTCCCTTCGTTGCCCCATAAGCTCAACATCTCAGATGCTTTCTGCTTTGAAGGATCTTTACTAGATAGCAGCAGATACAACAAATTAAAGTTCTATATATTGTTTTAATGTATATATTATTTCCCTATTTAAAATATCTCGTCACATAAAATCCGGATCTTTTATTCTCTGTTCGGTTATGTTGCAAATTCTTTTGTATTCCTGATTAAGAACAATTTAATTGCATACAGTCACCTAATGGTTGTTAAGTGTCATGGTGACTCTGAGAACACGCTTAGTAAGCATGGTATTAAGCGAAGCTAACATAACAATCAGTAAAGAGGTATCGTATGTGTAAGGAACTGTACCAGGTGTCATGGGAGAAACAAAGTATACAAAGGGAAGCTTTTTTTCTACTTAAGTATATTTGATTTACAATGTTGTGTTAGTTTCAGGTGTAAGCACAGTGATTCAGTTAGATACTGTTTTCAGATTATATTCCACTATAGGTTACTACAAGATATTGAATATAGTTCCCTGTGCTATACAGTAAGATCTTGTGGGTTATCTATTACATATATAGTAGTGTGTATGGGTTAATCCCCAATTCCTAATTTCTCTCCTCCGTCCTTCCCCTTTGGTAACCGTAAGTTTGTTTTCTATGTCTGTTGAGTCTCTTTCTGTTTTGTAAATAAGTTCATTTGTATGATTTTTTTACATTCCACATAAAAGTGATATTAAATGTCTTTCTCTGTCTGACCTACTTCACTTTGATAATCTCTAGGTCCACCCTTATTGCTGCAAATGGCAATATTTCATTCTTTTTATGGCTGAGTAGGATTCCATTGTATATATGTACCACCTTAAGAAGAGAAGTTTCCTCCCAAGGCTTTTACTGTCTAATTGGAAAGATGAAGAGTAAAATAAAGGCTAGAGGTGGAACAAAAATGAGGAAGTGTGTGTGACTCGCTGTGAAATGGTTGTTTTAACAGAGGTGACCATGACATCCCATGAAGGACCTGAAGGTCTCTCAGATCCAGGGAAACAGGAACGAGGAACTCGGCTTGTTCTGTCGGAGAGCAAACCGTGTGATGCCCAGCAGCCCCCTGAAGTAATATAAGGTGCCCGTGGGGCACGGCTGACACATGGCGTGTCCTATTTCCAGGGGACAACTTCCAGAGGTTGGTTTTCCAGATTCACAGGACACAGCTTCTGAGTGGTCACCTTCTCCTGCTCCTCCCAGCTGAACCAGAGACAAGTCACATCACTGCACTGACTTTGTTAAGGAGGTCACTGCCTCATGTTAGGAACCTCCAGGGAGGGTTTGGTGCCGTCCTCTCAGGCTGATTATTTGAGATTTATGTCTTGAAATGCCAAACTGCATGTTTACTTTCTTTTTTTTTTTTTTTTTTTTTTTTTTGTGGTATGCGGGCCTCTCACTGTTGTGGCCTCTCCCGTTGCGGAGCACAGGCTCCGGATGCGCAGGCTCAGCGGCCATGGCTCACGGGCCCAGCCGCTCCGCGGCATATGGGATCCTTCCGGACCGGGGCACGAACCCGTATCCCCTGCATCGGCAGGCGGACTCTCAACCACTGCGCCACCAGGGAGGCCCCAAACTGCATGTTTAATCTGTCATCCAAGCAGACTGTTAGATCCAGAAATGACAAGATTTAACACACAGTATTTCATGCCCAAGACTAACAGCAAAAGCTGCAGTGTGTCTCCCCACACTCAAAGTAAACACGATGTGCTAACAGGTGGTTTTTCCTCCCTCACCAAATAATTACTGGTTTCTTCTTACTAAAAACAAATTATTTTATTTCACTTAAGGAGACTATGATTAACTGTACAAAATTACACTTGTCTTTAATTGAACAGATTTTCTTCCTTCCTCTGTGTTAGTGGGATGTTGTATGTTATTATACAGCTTGGGAAAACCCAGACAAGGAAGCCTTCACTTTCAGGACTGAAGCTGGGTTGGTAACAGCTCCTGCAGAACTATGCCTGGTGGGTGGCAAAGTTTCATTCCGTCCTTAAAGTTACCTATGGCAAACGGACCCACAGCACTTTACATCCTGTCTCAGTCCATTCTGGGCATCTTATAAACAACAGACATTTATGTCTCACAGCTCTGGAGGCTGGATATCCAAGATCAAGGGGCCAGCCTGGCAGGGTGGGGGCCTCGTTCAGATTCATAGCTAGCACCTTTCCTCTGTGTCTTCACATGGAAGAAGGCGTGAGGGGCTCTGTGGGGTCTCCTTTATAAGGGCACTAATCCTATTCAGGAGGGCTCCAGCCTTATGACCTAAGCACCTCCCAAACCCCACCCCCCACCCGAACACCATCACATCGGGCAGGATTTTCAATATATGAATTTGGGGGCATACAAACATTCAGACCACAGAAAATTCTAATTCTAATTTACTGGAAGCACACTGATACCTCCCTAATTTCACCTAAGAGGACACTAGCTTTAGAAAATTTCCCAGAACATGGTGGGCTAAGGCTTTCTAAAGACATGTCCCTAAGACAAGGGTTCTCACCACGATGCCATTGCATCACAGCTGGGTCCTCTCCTGTGTGCAGCCAGAGGGAAAAATAAATTCTGTCTCGCTTAAACCACTGTTACCTTGGGGTCTTTGCTACAGCAACTGGCATTTTCACCTTAACTAAATAAGGCAAATCCCAACTAGTGGCACAGGTACTAAGTCAAGAAGGCAGAGGTTAAGACAGGAGGAGCTTTCTTTGTCCTACTGGAATTTAAGGAAGGTTCCAACTGGTTCTCCACCCTTCAATGGAAAATGCCCCTTTTTTGTTCTAATACTACCCCCAGGGGAACAGCCTTGAGCAGTTACGGAGCAGTGAGTCAGTCACCCAGAGAGTTAGACCAGGCGAGTTTACCCAGGTGATCGGACAGGGGACGGCGCACGGGGCTCCCTTCCCAGGTCATCAGTCCCGTCCTGGGTGATCAGACGGGGGACGACGCAAGGGGGTCCCTTCCCAGGTGATCAGATGGGAGGACGGTGCACAGGGGTCCCTTCCCGGGTGATCAGATGGGGGGACGGTGCATGGGGCTCCTTTCCCAGGTAATCAGGTGGGAGGACGGTGCACGGGCGTCCTCTCCCAGGTGATCGGACAGGAGGGGCACACAGGGGTCCTTTCCAGGCGTAAGCTGAGATTCCCGTCTGGCAGGTGAGTTCTCTCCGCAGCTTCTATTCACATTAGAGGATTACCACAGGGAGGGCAGTCAGCACGTACTTTTGTGTGAGTGTCAAGACTGAGAAAGACTCATCAGTGGGAAGGGTGGCCAATGGCCGGCCTGCTGCCCAGCTCGTGGATGAGGCAGGACCCAGCGGGGAGCACAGGTTAGCCGGCCGTGTGAGAACACAGGTCCCTGAGGGGCTCCAGGGGACGCTTGCCATGTCCTCCCATATGGGAAAGGACCGCAGCCCAGCACTGGGAGGGCTCGTTCCTTGAGGGTGACAGTGAGGAGACCGTGACCGAGGCCTGGGGGAACAGGGCTCCGTGGACACCATCAAGCCTTCCAGACCCACCAGATCACTGCGGGGCCACGTGTCAGAGCTGTGCAGACACACCCAGACCAACCACCCCCAGTAACGCCCAGAAACCCCTGAGGATATGGTGATCCCAGCAGGTGAGGCCTGATGCTGCCCACAGGGGATGTGGACTATCCCCTGCATGGACAGGAGGGCTGCCTGGCTCAGCTGTTCTCCAAGACCCCTCTCCCTCCACCACTCCAGCCAGGAGGGAGCTGGCCACATCCAGGGACATGTGACCAAAACAGAAGATGCTGCTGGGAAAATATGTTCCTCTCCTGTACTGCTGGTAGAAATAGAAAATGGTCCAGCCACCCAGGAAGATTGTTCAGCAGTTTCTTATAAAACTAAACATGCACTTTCCATACAATCCAAGAGCTCAACAGCCATATGCTTGGGCATTTATCCCAGAGAAATTAACACTCATATTCAGAAATACATACACAAAAACCTACGTTCATAGAGGGTTAATTTGTGATCACAAAAACCTGCAAACGACCCAAATGTCTTTCAAAGAATGAGTGGTTAAATGGACTCTGGAACCATCCATACGAAGAACACCACACAGCTTGGATGGACCCAAGGGCACTGCACTGAGTGAAAAGGCCAATCAATCTCACACACACACACACACACACACACACACACACACACACACACACACACACACACACACACACGCCCCTGTAGAAACTGGTGAAAACCGAGTAAGGCTCCCAGACTGTTACCAGTTGACTGGTTTGATACTGGGTTGCGGAGACCTAAGATGTCACTGTCTGGGGAAGACGGGAGAGGAGATCATGGAACCATGTGTGTTGTTTCACAACTTTCTGTGAGCCTATGATTATTTCAACACAAAAGCTTTTTAAAATATCAGTCCTAGACACATGCACCCCAATGTTCATTGCAGCACTATTTACAATAGCCACGTCATGGAAGCAACCTAAAAGCTCATCGACAGATGAATGGATAAAGAAGATGTGGCACATATATACACTGAAATATTACTCAGCCATAAAAAGGAACGAAACTGGGTCATTTGTAGAGATGTGGATGGATCTAGAGACTGTCATACATAGTGAAGTAAGTCAGAAAGAGAAAAACAAATATCGTATATTAACGCATGTATGTGGAAACTAGAAAAATGGTACAGATGAACTGGTTTGCAGGGCAGAAATAGAGACACAGATGTAGAGAACAAACGTATGGACACCAAGGGGGGAAAGCAGGGGGAGGGTGGTGGAAGTGGGATGAATTGGGAGATTGGGATTGACATGTATACACTAATATGTATATAATACATAACTAATAAGAACCTGCTGTATAAAGAAATAAATAAATAACATTCAAAACACAAAACAAAACAAAAATCAGTCCTAGTAATCAGCAGAAAAGAAAACTGACTACGCAGATATCTTTCCTGAATGGAATCTACAATCATTTTCCTTCAAATTTCTCATACAGTTTAAGCTGGATAGAAACTCTGCCTTATTAAAGTTGTGAATGAAAAAATATCACCTGCCGTATCAGTAAACAAAGGATGTTGCAGCCATCAAGCCATCACATTACAGCCGCCCCGAAGGTGAGCCCTGAGGGAACTCAGGATGGAGGCAGAATGCCGGCCATCAAGCCCTCAGCCACGGCAGCTACTCCCCACCTCCCTCTACCCGCCTTCCCGATGGTGCACCCCAAGGACACTCAGGATGGGAAAGCACAGGACGCTGGCCCCAGAGAGCTGAGGTGCAGATCAAAGGAATGATTCCAGTGAGCCCAGACTTTGCATCTTCCCATACACAGAAAAGCACTAAACTCCTTAACTGGAGGTGTCTGGTTTTCTTTAATTAACAGTAATCTTTTGATGTCCTGACCACCTGGACTTTGTTGCAAAACCTCCTGTACATCCTGGCTCCTCTGTTACCTCTTGGGAGCAGACCCTCGGAGCTGTCTGAGAGGCTGTGTCCTGGGCTTAGGTCCTCAGTTTTGTCCGCCAAATAAAACATAATCCTCAACTTTTCGGTTGTGCATTTTTTTCCGTCAACGAAGTCAACGTGGCATAACTATAGGAAGACAAAGTTTGGGGCACGGAAGAAGAAAGCAGGGAACAATACCTATCCTTCAGACTTAGAGGAGGGCGATAATGAAACAATGAAAATATTTTCAATATTTTCAGATCCTTAGTTAAAAAACTGACCTTGAGGGTCTTATTCAAGTAGAGCAATGGGTCAAAAAATAAGATAAACAGGGACTTCCCTGCCGTTCCCTTGGTTAAGATTCTACGCTTCCACTGCAGGGAGCGCAGGTTCAATCCCTGGTCAGGGAAATAAGATCCCGCATGCTGCGTGTTGCGGCCAAAAAAAAAAAAAAAAAAAAAGTAAACATAAATATAGTGCAGACTTGAATTTTTAAGTCAACATCGATGTTCTGAGAAATTCTTGACCCAATTACCCTTTATGGGCCAAAGAAAGACTCTGTCACCTAACACACAATTTACTGTTTTTTTCCTATCTCTCTTGGGAAAATAAGATGAAATGACCAAACTGTGACTACTAGGCAAGTTACACAAAAGCTTCATGCACTTTCCCTGGAAAGAGAAATTGTACATATTCGCAACAAGCAGAAGAAACGATTGCACAATTCTGACACAGACTCTTCCCGGGGGCCACTCTGGTTGCAGCTGACACGGCAGTGAGTGACAGTCCCATGTGCCAGCTACCGTGAAGGCTGTCACCACCCTCATTCCTGTCTGGGGGGGGGCAATAAAACTGTCCAAAGTTTTCTCTTTGGAAGTCATCATCTGGTTATTCATGAAAGTGGCTATAAGTTAGGGACAAAATCGCAGGAGCAGGAGGGGGTGTCCCGATTGCTGTAACTTTTGAAACAATGACCCTCTTGCCCAGGCAGGGGGAGCAGGGGTGGGACTGCCTTGGCGGGGATCAGAGGATTCAGCAGCGAAGCTGGTTTCCCTCTCCAGGTGTCCTGAGCTCAGACACTGGCTTATTCCAAAGCCCTGAAAGTAGCCCTGTAGGGAAGGGGTCCCCTGACTCTGCAAAGCCCTCGTGCAGTCATGAACCTCCACTTTCTTTTTTTAGCTTTACCTGCCACCTTTGGCAGTGTGCAAACACGTAGAGACTTGCACGATATTCTGGAAGCAAGCTGCGCCAACTGAAAAATCACGTGTATCTTCTCTGATCGCAGTCCAGCAAGGCCAGATACACATTAAAATTGTGACAAATACCGGCTGCTGAACAAACACCCGAGTAAACGAAACTGAACATAAACGTCTAACTTCCACAGGAATTTAAAAACATGAACTGGGGATTGCTGTATCCTCAAATTCCAATAGTAACTTTCAGAAAATTTAAGAACTAAACTGTGAAATGCCAGAAGAACCATCACAATAATATGAAGTTATTTATTAGGATGAAAACTTTCGGGAAAAGGAGAGAGCCATCGGGGGGTCTTATCTGGCGTCAAGTCTGCGGAAGAATTGCATCTTTAAAAAGCTGAATTACGGCACCAACTTGAGGGCCCAAGGTATCCAACTGTTAGCAGAGAGGGGATAAGGCAGTCTGTAACTGAGACAGTGATTCACGTTGTGCAAACTGGTCAATCCCTTTACGCTTAAAAGTGGCCACAGAAGGTATCAGGGCCCAATTTGTTTCTCCTCTGACCCCTGTCTATTCTGTGACTCACGTCCTGCAGTAACTCCTGGCTGACTTGAAAGGCTTTCTGGGACATCAATTCCCAGGACTCAGTTTTCTCTATCAGACTGTTGCAAATAAATCTCATTTTACGTCTCGGCTCGTAACAGCAGGGAAAGTGCGTCCCTGCGCCTCTGCTTTCTGGTGCTGTGTTTAATGCTGCAGCTGAGACCTGAGCATCCCCCCCACGAGACACAGAAGATGGGCCGCCACCACCCCCGTTCAGCTCCCAGAAACAGCCGAGCAGTAACGCAGTAAATCACCGTCGTAATTGTCTCGATCGAGCCAGTCCGCTGGCTTAATGAGACAGGAAGGAGGCTGCTGGGGAAGGGATAGGACGTTTTAACAACTCACGTCCAGCTGTAATTTATCCTTCACAACACATCTAATTTTTCTGGGGCGTTCTCAGAAGCACCGTCGCCATTTTGAAGATGGCAAACCCTGTGTGACCCTTCTTGATCACTTCCCTCAATCAACACAAGCATACAGAACATCCTTTAAGTGTCTGAAAAGGTAAGCTAGCAAAATGCGGTCTATGTGCCTCCTTTTCTGCTGGGTCTGCAGCATGCGAGATTTAAACCCTTCCGTCGGACAAGCCCGCACTCGTGCGACATTCCCTTCTCATTCTGCAGGGCCTGGCGAACGCCGGTCCTTTTTTTTCATGCACAACTACCTCCTTCTCGTCAGGAAGGTGGACCCGTGCTTTCTGTTCACCGTCTCCACAGCCCGTTGAATATTCCCAAATCGATGACCAGTGGCCCGAGTCTGCCAGGTTCAGATTCAGAAACAAAGCTGAGGTTCCCAGGGCCGCAGGGACGCGGGGATGGGCCATCGTGCTGGTCCCGGGGGGAACGAGAAGGAGCCCCACGTGAGAGCTGGGCCACGAGGACCACAGAGAGACACGGCGCCCGTCCTAGGGCCCTCTTCGTAGCTGTCGGTGGTCGCTCTGCAGCGCACACAGACGTCGGATTACAAGACAGTACGACTGGAACACGCCCTCCCTCTGCATGGAGCCCCTGCTCTGCTCGGGGACTCCGCCACCAGGCAGGTGCTCGAGGCCCCCGGAGCCCAGCGCGGCCTCCCAGCTTCAGGGGCGCCTCTGCCTCAAGACCTCACACCCTCCCTCTCTCTCCCTGTCCTGGTGACCGCATCCACGCCGCGGTCAAGCCCACTTGACCTTGATTCAAGCCCACTTTCGTCCTTGATTTCAAGGACGAAATCAAGCCCACTCCCCCGACACGTGCGGTCAGTTCTGGCCTCTCCCGAAGCCCGAAGCTGCCCGGCTCGGCCTCTGAGGCTGGGCCCCGGCTCGGCTCCTCCCGGGGGCTGCAGGGGTAGCTATAGCGCCGGCAACTCCCCCAGAGATGGGTCTCCCCTGACGAGGAACGGTCACGCCAGCGGATGAGACACACGGTATTGTGCGCCTCGCTCCAAACGCGCCCGGCCTTCTACCGGACGGCGGAAGGAGCTGCCTGCTTGCTGGGGGGCCCTCGCCCTCCCGTCTGACTTCCTGCCCAGCCCCCGCCCCTCGTTCACCTTCGTCAGGCCGCCTCGCATTGGCTAATGACACACGGCCCGGCCGACACCCAGCAGGTACGGCGAGAGCAGCATCCACCTTGGCCGGCCACGTGGCCACGTTCCCCTGGGCCCGCCCCCAGCCTCGCCTCTGCCCGTCACTAAACACCCGAGACGCTGCCTCCACACTGACGATCCCCCAGCAGTGGCGAGATTGGCCTGGTCACCTTCTCTCGTTGCTCACGCCGTCCTGAGAGAGAAGTCGCTGAAGGAACAGAAACAGCACCCTCCCCAGTGCTCACCGTAGGAAATACAGCCTCTTAGCTCGTGCCTTTTCGCAGTACCGAGAAGGGATTTTATTTTATTATTATCTTGTTGACAGAAAACACCCCAGGAAGTACATCTGGGGCAGAATCTTACAAAAGTAATGTCTTCCAAGAATCCAATTTTTATTCAGACTCTCCGTGACTCAAAATCTTGAACTCTCAAGGGCTTGGGGTTTGGCACCGCAGGGTCAAGCAGCCAAAAACTGAGAGGCTGGAGGGAGTGAGCGGCCTCCCGAGGGGCAGGACACAGCCGTTACGTCTGAATCCCTAGAAACACAAGGCTGTCCTCTCATTTTCTGAGAGCTAATTGTTCCAAGGCCCAGAGGGACCCTGCACACAATCACTTTCTGCAGACCTGATTCCCTGGCTAGAACAGCCTTCTCATTTTTTTCCTTCTGGCGCATGTAACCCATTTAATCCCATCTAATTCTGTAATGAGGCTCTGTTTTCCACACGGCTCTCACATTTTTAAATTTATTGTCCACTTCTATTCCCGAAGCATTGACAAGACTGTCTGGTTCGCTTCGCTTGAGCCCTGCCTACACTAGGTCTAAAACAAACAAAAACAAGAAAGCCAGACAAAAGCAGTGAATTGATTTGATTGTCAACCGGACAATGATATAAGCTGATCGCTTCACTGAACTAGCCAGTGATTTAGTCAACGTGATGTAAGGGAATCAACTTGATTCCCTTAAAACTATCAAACCATGTAAACAGCCCAATTCCAGAAACGCTTGTAAGGAGAAGAATTTCCGTGTCCTCCTCCTCTAGCAGTGAGCAGAAGCAAGGCTCCTCTGAATTCCGGGGGATCTCCTCCAAGCCCCCATGAGTGTCACGGGGCTGAGAGCTGTGCAGAAAGGCAGTGTGATGGCCTGTCGCCCTGAGCCAGGAGCTCGTCTGAGGAGCGCTGAGAGCGGCGCTGCAGTCACGAATCCCTGGGAACATAAATAAGCGGGGTCCCAAGGAATGTTTAGCTCTTCTGGCGGGGAGTGCTGCAGACGCCTATCTATGGATTTCAGATGGATTTGATTTTCATTTTTTAGAAATGGCAAAGGGGGTCAATGACCTCTCCGTGTGGTCTCGGCGGCCCTCCTGGTGGTCTGCTGCGTGAGCCCTGAAGGACAATTCATCCTCACCTGCCACTCTGGGCAGTGCACGGGTTCAGAGAGGGGCCCTGTACCAACAAGGAAACAGGGTTTTGCTTTAAATTTGAAGCTGATTCCAAGTGTGCCTTGGCCGACGGCGCTGTGATTTAGGAGCTTTCTCTTCAGTCCCCCACGCCCCCAGCTCCCATCCCTGCCATCCCAGCACTCGGCTCACATGCCGCAGCTTGCAAGGCAAGGCAGCCCATCCCAGGTCGCTGGCTGCAACGGATGCTCACCACCAAACCACAGCCTCGCAGAACGCCAACCTGCGTACACACACACGTCGTGGCAAATTAAGAAGCTGGCACATTTTCACTGCCTTCTGTTAATCTCTCCCCTTTTGGGTGGATTTTCAGGAACAATGATCACAGCCGTTGAGGAGGGGAGAGATGTACGTCTGCTGGATGCGGTGCTATGTGAACCTTTGCAGACTCTGCTGAGAACAGAAGCTCCACCCACCTGGACCTCAGTTTCCCCTCCTGCAGAAGGAGGGCGGCCGTGTCTGCCAGTTTGAGAAGGGCAGGTAGCATCCCGTCTTCACAACTCTCTAAGCTTCAGTGTACCGTGAACAAAGTACCATTTTCGGGCTTCCCTGGTGGCGCAGTGGTTGCAAGTCCGCCTACCGACGCAGGGGACACGGGTTCGTGCCCCGGTCTGGGAGGATCCCACATGCCGCAGAGCGGCTGGGCCCGTGAGCCATGGCCACTGAGCCTGCGCGTCCGGAGCCTGTGCTCCGCAACGGGAGAGGCCACAACAGTGAGAGGCCCACGTACCACAAAAAGAAAAAAAAAAAAAAAGTACCGTTTTCCTTCAGGCAGAATAACTAAAACAAAACCTCCTGCGTCCCCCGCCCCGCCGCGCCCGGCTCTCACACTGATCGTGCGGCCATCCTGAGAACACAGCCCTCCGAGTGGTTTACCTCTCATCGCTGTGCCCCCTCCAGGGGGACACACACCCCACCCTCGGCTCTGAGGAAGTGCTCACATTCATCACGGAAGGATACTGTCTTTCTCTCAAATAAGCACCTTGGCTGCTTCGGGAACAGCCTGTCATTGCTGCAGCCCTGGGACTCGTTACTGCTGATACGATGCAGGAACCGGCCTCCTCCTCCATAGGCGGTAACTGAAGGGGTGGCAGTGGTCCCCGCGCCCCATGACAAGGCTGGCGCCACCCTGGAGACCAGGCCAGAGGTCTGCCTCTCACTCCTGTCCCGGTGTGCTGGAGGCCACAGGGCAGACGCCAGAACACAGGCGGTCACAGCCAGGGCTCACCTGAAGGCACAGCGAAGCCTCCTCTGGCACACAGCGGGGCGTCAGGGCTGTGACTTGTAGCTACATCCAAGATCGTATTAAGAGCGTCAACCGTGGAGCCTGACGAGCTTTCAGGAGTTTACTTTCCGTATGCAGAGGCCACATCAGAGTCCACTTGGAGTGGACAAACTCAGGAGGATTTAATGCTTGAAATTCGACGGAAACGAATCCACGTCCCGTCAGCAGTGGGTAAGCCAGTCTTCGGGGCTTCCTCTGACCAGTCCTTTGTTCGCTCGCTCCGTCAGTCCCATCAACGGTCCCCGTTTCCTGCTCGCTCCAGACCACAGGCTTGACTCCGGGGTGACGCGGTCTCGCCCTGAACAGCCCGCCCGCCCGCCTGCTCCAGCTTCCTGCTTCTCGGAAGCTTTTCTCTTCCCGTCCTTCTCGCCTTAAACGTTCAGATTAAAGTCCTCGGCCATCGTTTCCATCGTTTCCTACCTTCGCCCAGCCTTGTAAGGTGACCGGCGACAAAGCAGGAGGGACCCGAGTAAGACGAGAGAAGTAAACCGGCGACAAAGCAGGAGGGACCCGAGTAAGACGAGAGAAGTAAACCGGCGACAAAGCAGGAGGGACCCGAGTAAGAGGAGAGAAGGAAGAAGCCACGTTTTGCCCCCTTCTGCTCGCCCCTGAAAACACCGGAAACATCAAATAAAATGTGGTTCGGGGTACTGCACGCAGGGTCAAGCCTGGGGAAGCCGTTCTGCAGTTTATACCGTGTGGAGATCATTTTAGTGAAGCACAGTGCCAGTACCCGGTGAGGACACTTGAGCCACGGGTGTCTGAGGACGACGGTTCATTTAGTGAAGACCTACTGGAGTGTGAGCGCTTGACATTGCTTTTCAAAGAGCAGATTCTTCTGTCAGTACCTCAGGGAAGCTCTTTTCTATTACAAAAAAGGTCAACTCTGGAGTAGCAAGAGGGACTTCCCGTGCCCAGCAGGACAGACGCACGGCCCTCTGTGCTCGCAGATGGTGCTCTTGGGGCCTTCCTGGGAGGGGGGGGGCTCCTACACACTTCCACCTCAGTGACAACAGATGTGCCCTTATCGACACGTCCCTTCCTAACCCTCGAGACACGGCAGCCCCTGGGGAGACGACGGAATATGCTGCGCCCCCCAGAACATGCCACTTTGGAGTGCTGATTATTTTGAGCTGCAGGCAGGCACCTGAAAAGCAGCGATGGCAGCTAGAGGCTTTCCCTGAACCTTCTTATCTGGCGCCCGACACTGGTCCTCCCCTGAAGGACCTCAGCTGTCATAAATCCCCTGCCCAGGAGTTCTGTCAGTCCAGGGGGCTGCACTTGTCACAGGGGAGGTGACTAGAAGTCGACACCGCACCCGGGAAAACTTTGTCACAAACCATCACCCCTCCCATCCCACTGTAAGGGCCCTTTCATCTTCCCTAAAAATCACCTACTCTCCCCCACAGTCCTGCCCCCTCCCTTTCCCTATAAACCTGGTGTCTGAGCCCGACTCCTAAGCCACCGGGGCAGTCACTCATGTTCCCTGGGCACCTGCCAAGTACACACGAGGTAAACGTGTCACCAAACTTGTGTGTGTGGTGCTCGCTAGCCTGACTTTTCTTGCAGGAGCCTCAGCAAAGAGCCCAGAGGGGCAGAGGGAAAATGACTTTTCCTCCCCTGCAGCTGAAGTTATGCCCCTGAGGGTTTTGGGAGGCAATACCGGAAACCACGGGCCTCTCCCAGGCGCCGGGGCACGTGGGACCAGGATGCAGTGTCCCCGGGAGCTTGAGGCAGGGGCGCACCCAGGCTGCAGTTGAGAAGCAGAGAGCATCTGCCTTCCGGAAGGTCCCCCCTGGGCTCTCCTGCTTCCTCCTCTCAGTCCAGAGCCCAGCTCCCCACACGGCAGAGGACGGGGAAGCACAGCCAGCCGGCCCCTCTGTGGCTGTTCCTGCCACAAGCGTGACCCACCGGCTGTCTCTCCCTCCTCCCAGGACACAGACCCTAAGTGGCCCTGCTTTGAAACCAGGGTCCACCCCCTGCTCAGCCATCAAGGCCGGCAGGCGAGTCACGTGACAGTCTCCATCCACATGGAGCGGGCACTTCTCAGAGAAGGTGGGATGGACTGAGGGCTGGAATGCTGAGTTTTGGTAAAGATACCCCCCAAAATGTCTGCAGGGTGGCCACCAAATTCTGGCAGCCCAGATAAACAGATGATAAATCATTTATTAATACTACATCATGAGATAGCTTTGTTTCCAGACTAGGCGGCCACCTTGTACCACAGGGTGGCCGATGACCCGGGCACAGAAGGAAGCAGCAGGGCCAGACCCCGCAGCGTGTTATTAGCCTGGGTGTCCGCACTCCGGGGCTAACCAGCCACAGATGCCCCCGTGGATCATGTCAGTAGGTTCGTACATAATAAAGAGGTAATTGCCTCAGCAACCAGATAGCCTCCAGTCACAGAGAACTGTTTAGCAGGCTAATTAGCAGCTGCATTACTCTTCCCCAGGCCCCCCACCCCCCAGAATGATTCACGCTAAATCCTGAGTAATCCAAACCCCGGCTCTCAAGTTGCCACTATCTGTCCGCAGCCCCATCCCCTCCCCTAGATGGTCAGCAGCAGGGTCGTAGGGTCGTGCTCATGGTAAAAAAAACGTGGTCTCTCTAGCATGGCGGCTTCAGTACAGCTGGACATCCTGTGTGTCCACTGAGGGCCCCCAAGGCATAGGAGAGAGACAGAGAGCCAGAGCCATAGCGCCCTGTGAAACCTGGCCTCCACACCCTGTTTGCTGTGTCCCATTAGGAGCAGGAAGCTGGAGCTGCCCCACAACTGAAGGGAAGGCTATTAGCCTTTACCTTCTGATAGGAAGAGGATCAAAGAGCTCGTGGATACATTTTACAATCAGTATAGAAGCGTCTGGTCTTTGCACAGGAAGCATCGGGGGAGGCGTCCGGAGGCTCTGCAGTGGCGCAGGCTCCTTCGCCCTTTCCTCTCGGCATCTTTGAGGACCTGTGGCTCCTCATGTTCTGCTCACACAATGGTTGCTGCCTCACCAGCACTCACATCTGTCTTCCAGGCAGAGTGCCGTGTGTCTGCCACCCCCAACTCCCCGCCTGCCTGAGCAGGCATGTAAAAGCGTTCTCGTACACCATCTGGCCGACTTCCTCTTACATTTAATTGCCCCCAATTGTGCGGCATGGCTGTCAGGAGCTCAGCTGAGCTGGGAGAGAGCACTGAGCTGTCAGGGGCTAAAGAGCAGCCACGGAAGCAACCAGGAGCCACAGTGAAGCCTGTCATCACCCACTGCAATGCTACAAGCACCCATCTCCCCCTCCATCCCACTGAAGCAGAGGCTGGGTCACTGCAGACATGGGGGTCTCACTCTCCAGGGAGCCGGAGCAAAGGGACCAGATTGTGGGGGAGAAGATGCTCCCTGTAGACCCTGCAGCCTGGCCGTGCACCAGTCTCGTGGGGGAAGGCTCACGCCCGAGGTCTCCCAGGGAAAGCCTTTCTGACGGCCTTACTGGCCTGAGAAACCGCAGACAGGTTTTTACCCTGGAGCCAGACCCCTCAGGCCGCACGTCGCTGCCAGAGAAGCTGGGAAGCTGAGAGATTCTTTTCTAACCTTTACAATGAAAGAAGGCAGGGGCCCGGGTGGCCGGGATGCTGGTGGAAAGGACAGATAACATTGCCCGACAAGCAGCACAAATTCCCAGAAAGGACGCGCAGTTGCATTTCAGATGTGTGGCTGTGTGATGATTCAACTGTGAGTTCTGAAATATATTTTAATGTGTATATGTAATAGATATCAAGTAGCAGAAAGAGAAAATATTTGAAGAGAGAACAGTCAGGAAAAAAGTAGTAGGAGGAGGAAATGAGAGGAACGAGTGGGGACAAAACCAAGACGGCTCCCCCGAAGCCAGGAGGACGGGAGGGTAGGCCGGCGACCCCGCAGGACGGCAGGAGAGGCCGGGGACCCCGCAGGACAGGAGGGGAAGCCGGGGACCTGGGATTCAGTTTCTCAACCCCAAGGGGGGTCGCTGTTGGGTTTGTTTGACGTGTCCTTCTCTCACAGCATTGTGAATTTGGTCTCGCCTGTTTTTGGCCCTAGCAGTTCACTCCCTTGTCAGCATAGAACACTGATCGTCCAGAATGAATCTCGCACTTTTCCAGACTCCTCTTCAAGCAGGAAGTTCTGAAAATGAACGCACTCTGCTTCCTAGGTTTATTGACCACCCGCTCTGCTAGACTTCCAGCAGCTGTAGGATCAAGCTCGTGTAAAAAAAACTTTTTTTCCTGCTCAATTCATTTCTTTATTTTTATTTATTTATTTGTTTTTGGCCGCATTGGGTCTTCACTGCTGTGAGTGGGCTTTCTCTAGTTGCGGCGAGCGGGGGCTACTCTTGGCTGCGATGCGTGGGCTTCTCATTGCGGTGGCTTCTCTTGTTGCAGAGCACGGGCTCTAGGCGCACAGGCTTCAGTAGTTGTGGCGCACGGGCTTAGTCGCTCCGCGGCATGTGGGATCTTCCCAGACCAGGGCTCGAACCCGTGTCCCCTGCATTGGCAGGCAGATTCTTAACCACTGCGCCACCAGGGAAGCCCCCAGTTCATTTCTTTAACACGTAATTTTTTTTCTGTCAAAGTCAGAGATGAATGAGCAATGACTTGGCAGCCAATCAAAATTCATAGCAAGCTATTTTGTGACCCGTGGGTCAGAAACAAATTTCCTACAAACTTCAGGAGGGATCTCCCTTGGGTTTGTCTGGGTGAGAAGTTCACATCCTGCTCCGGGTTCTCAGCCCTGAGCAGGGCGGTGGCCGCGTGCTCCTGAGGCAGCGTCTATGCAGCTGGGAGTCTCTGAGTTGCCTTCTCGGCGATTTCCCAGCGACGTGGGGAGAAGATCTGAGGCTGTAGCTGCCAGTGAGTGATTCTCAGCTGCAAGTCCCTGTCAGCTGTGGACCAAGAAGAGATGCAGGAGAGGGTGAGAGCAAGGCTGCCCGTCTTCCCAGTTCTCAGGCTGGACCACCCTCCTCCCCAGGAAGAGAAAGGACGCCACCGCCAGGCGTTGCCCAGGTGTGACAAACACGCTGAAGTGAAGTCAGCCTCCCTTTTCCCCGAGTCAGAACTGCATGGTCTGGGATCTGTCCGTGAATCTTGACGGATGGAACGTGTACTTCCAAACACTTAGAATTTCCCATTCCAGCAGGATTAGCAAACTCTCAAATTGCTAGTAGCTGACCAATCTTTTTGTCGATGGCCATTCCACTGAGAAGAAACAACCTTGGACCTTAAGTCGTTAAAAGGACTGGACACATGCAACATGTCCCTTCACGTCACTATGTTTACTGAAGAGCAAATGCTCTGCAACGTGGAACATCTGTGAAGACAATGCATCGCTTCTGACACTGTGCCGTCGAAAGGACAGGAGGAAAAGCTTTATACAAAAAGAAAAGCAAGTACGGCCGGCTAGTCAGCCAAGAGGGCAAAGGCAGGGAGACCTACACTAACTGGATCTTCACAGCTGCTAAAAGCCTGACAAGCGAACTATGCATTTTAACCAGCTACCAAGCAATGGGGCATTTGAGTGACAGAGAAAACAGGAGAGACTTTAATTTTCTCCTTGTCAGTTTTCAACAGAGAGGCTGTCACTTGAGCAAGCACGGCTACCACGCAGGCTGCAGAAGGACCCCGTCCTGCCAACACCTCAGCTCAGCGTGACACGGGGTGCAGGATGGCTGCACCATCTCCCTCCATCACATTTCAACCAGCCTGCCCCTGTGAGGGGCTTTCTTTTTTGGGTGGCACCAGCTCCCTGGGCTCTGCCGTAGCCTCCATCCTAGTAAAGGGAACATGGGTGAAAAGCGGCCACTGTGAGCGCATCCTCCTGGGCCGCTGTCCAGTGCCATCAAAGGGATTCTTGGGTCACACGCCATTTTCCCAGTTACTGGTCTGGCGCTAATTTAGTTCAATTGAACAAAAAGACTTTAAGCCTTAGGTTCCTCCTGGGCGCTGAGGCTCTGGGTCATACACTGTGTTTCCAGATATGATTTCCAAAGTGCTGTCTGGGGAATTCCCTGGCGGTCCCGTGGTGAGGACTCGGCGCCCTCACTGTCGTGGCCCGGCTCCGACCCCCGGTTGGGGAACTAGGATCCCGAAGGCAGCACGGCAACAACAGTGACAGATGTCCCCAGAGGGCGGCGGGCGTGCAGGAAACGTGATCCATGTTAATTATTTACTGAGTGCCACTTACCCTATTCTCAAGGAACTACATTCCAGCAGGGAGAGATGGTAATGACGATGGCACCAGACAGAGAGTGAGCTGACCCGCTTGAAGTGCCTGCTCTGGAGAGCAGGGCACGCGCTAATGATGAAGATCAGAGCGTCCTCAGATGGGTGGTTGGACGGGCCCCTCCCGGGAGGTGTGTGAGCTGGGCCCGGGATGATGAAGAGCCGGTTGCAGGCCAGCTCTGAGGCCAGAATAAGCTTCTAGAGAAATCCAGGGCTCAGAGCAGGAGCAGAGGCCGGGGAGGAGGGCCCGGTGAGCCTCTGCGTGTACTCCCCCTGCAGCAGGAAGCCCCGGGAGGGTCCAGCCGGGTCACGAGGGTGCCCGGGCCACAGAGCCAGGGCGAGGCACGTCCAGCAGGGGCCTTGCCACCGGCCAGACAGCCTCCTGCCAGGTCCCTCTGGTCCCTCTGCAAGGAGCGGCCATCACACAGAAACTGTGAGCCTTACAGGAGTCCAACGCCTGGCGCCTGTCTGATGGGCTGATTCTCAATCACGCGTTAGATCATTGTATCCTTAGAAAAGGGGGTCCCCCTGACCCGTCGTGAGAACTCCCGAAGGATTCACTCTGATCCACTGACTCTGAATGTGCCCCTTGGAAACAACAATAGGCCTGGGACCAGGGCTTGAATCTGAGGCTAAGAAGCAGCATTCACTGATCAGAGGTCCTTGGTTCCCAACCGTGTTCACAGCTGTATCCTTAGCACCCAGCACAGAGGCTGACACACAAGTATTTGTTGAAAGAGTTCATATATTAGACTAGTAAAAGCTCAAGAAATATGATGATTAAACCTCAGTAGTACAGCATCCCAACCAGCTAAATTAAGTAGCCTCGGACACTAGCCCTGGTGTGTGAATACCACTTGCGGGGAACGGTGGGATGGATCCACATCTACTCCAGCCTCGGGGCGCCAGTGTCCACCGCTTACTGCTGCTCCAAGCTTCTGGGACTGCCTGACCACGCAGACGATTCCATCTCTGGCCTGGCCCCCTGCCCTCCAGGCCCTCGCCCTCCAGAGGCCGGGCAGGCAGTGTCTCCCTGACCCATGGGCCCTGTGGGCACCAGCCACCCCTCAGCCTGCTGCCTTCCCCTCTGCCCGACTTCCGGCTCTGCGCCGAGAACAGGGGAGCCTCTTGAGGGAGCGATCAAGCCCTAAATCACTAGTTTTATTTCTTGGAGTAAACTTAAGGCTGAGAAAAGGTTCTGGAATGACTGCCCTGGGGAACCAAAAGTCCATCTGGAAACATGAATAATGTGAAATTTATCCCTCCATGGGGCCCCACAAGAACTACAATATCATCCTTTCTGAGAATTCCTGCCAATTTTTTATGGGGTCAGCAGAAAGTTACATCTTAAGTGAAAACTGCACAGATGTCTACAGGGGTAGGAAACCGGTGGGTCGAGGGATGTGGAAGCTACAGGTAACAGTGAAACTCCACAGACAGGATCTGTGAGCACTTGGCCCTTCACCTCAGCAAGCGGGACGAGAACGTCATCCATCCAGATATTGACTGAGCGGCTACTGTGTGCCAGGCATTGTAGGCACCCAGGGGGCAGCCGCTGCCCTCGTGGAGCTGACCTCTTCCTCGTGTTGGAAGACGGGTCAAAAGGTCTCACTAAACATGATGTCCAAGGTCAACGCGTGACTTTTAGTCCTTACTGTGGCTCAGACAGTGTGAAAGAACGAGCCTGTTGCTTCATTACAGTGGAGAGCGAGACAGATGCGTAGTCATTGTTTGAAAACTCCCAGAGTAATGAGATCTGGCGTTTACATGTTCTCTCGTACTTTTCTTCTCAAGCTGCAGAGCTCGACTGGGAGGTATCTGGCAAAAGGCCTCGCTGGCCTAAGCTGTCACCTGACAGCGCGTGGGGCTCTGGGCCAGCCCGGTTCCAACTCGACTGCGGCAGCTTGAGGAGGCAACGAGCACAGAGTACCGAGTACCGTGACACTGCAGAGCGGCTGTGACTCCCCCCATCACGGCTAGAAATGATCTGCCTTCAAGGAAAAGCGTCAATAGCGGTCATCTTCTGGAGGGTCGGCAGTTCTTAAATTTTAGTTTCAGAAGAATCACTCAGTGAGTCTGTAACCAAGAGGTCCCAGCTCCTCCCCTAGGAATTCAGCTTGCGAAGGTCTGGGGAAGGGTCCAGAGGTGCATTGTACCACTGTGCGTGCTGATTCTACAGCAGGAGGGCTCTGGTAACGCTGAGACAGAGGGTGCAGGACTCCGGGTCCTGTTCCCCAGATGTACAGCACCTTGGCAAGGATCTCCTCCTTGGAAGGGAAGACGGTTGGAACAGTCTCTTTTACTGATTGAGCTTATTCCTTCCTCTCATGCGTCCAGCAAATACTGTTTAGCAACTGCAGTGGACGTGGTATAGTCTCCCCACTGGAGGGAGGGTGTCAGGACGAGTGCGCACCAGCCGCTGCCCCTGGAGATGGAGGATCTTTTAGGGACGACAGCGGGCCCCACTGGACTGAGCCTGCCTGACTCTGTGTCTTCTCGGTGCTCCCCAAACACCCAAGTTTTCTTTCCTCATCTCCTTCAAGTTTTTTTTTTTTTTTTTTTTTTTTTTTTTTTCTGTACGCGGGCCTCTCACTGCTGTGGCCTCTCCCGTTGCGGAGCACAGGCTCCGGACACACAGGCTCCGCGGCCATGGCTCGCGGGCCCAGCCGCTCCGCGGCATGTGGGATCTTCCGGGATCGGGGCACGAACCCGTGTCCCCTGCATCGGCAGGCGGACTCTCAACCACTGCGCCACCAGGGAAGCCCTCCTTCAAGTATTTACTGAACGGACTTCTTTCACTGAAACCTTACTAGATCATTCCGCACTAAAACCAGCACGTCAAAGCCTGAAACTCTCTCTTCCCCAGAGTCCTCCCCGGCTCTGTAAAGAGCAACTCCCTTCTTCCAGCTGCAAAAACAGAATCTGTTCACCTCTCCTGCACCCGCTATCTGATCCATGGCAAGTCCTGATGGTCCTGCTCTGAGACGTGCCCAGAACCCACTGCTTCTCCCCAGCTTTCCTCCAAGCCGACGTTGCCATGTCCCCGAGTTACTTGCCTCCCGTCCCCCTCCCCTTCCCCCCGCTCACTATCCTAAAGAACGAGTCACCCTCTGTGTGCCTCTCCCCTGGGAAGCCTGGGTCTGGGGTCCCTGTGCTTCCTGGCTGTGGTACTTCCTGCACAGCCTGGCTTGCTGCCTGCCTGTTTATTCTTTTGTTTTCTCCGCTAGGTTGCAAGGTCTGTATGCGTAGGTGTTGTTTCACATAACCTGGTTCCTAGTAGGCGCCCCGTGAGGGTTGGTTCATTTAATGAAGGAGGGAAAGGAAGACTGAGGCAGAGGACATAATCGAAGAAGACTCAGAGGATCAGAGAGGGCAAGCAGTGCTGTGTGCCTGGGCAGAGGCTTCGTGGGATGCTGCGTGGGACACAGAGAGGCATGTATGTGCGGACAGAGAAGATGAGGAAAACGTGGGAGGCTCTGGGTAGAAAGCTGGTCTTTGGTCAGCTGTGGGGACCACTGGATGATTTTGAGCAGAAGGGCACAAAATGCTCCTTTCAGAAGATAATCTGGTGCTGAAACTGGACTGAAAGAGGAAAGCAAAAAGACAGAATCAGCCCAACCACATGAGGAGAAATACCCCAATTCGGACAGCAGCCAGGGGACTGGGGAGGAGTAGACAGAAGTGAGAAACATTTGGAGGAAAGATACTGGATGCTGAGGACAAAAGAGACGAGGCACTTGAGGCCGGATCACGCGGCTGGAAGAACAGCGGTGCCTTTCACGGAAAAGCGGAGAAACTGCAAAGATGGCCTAATTAGGTGCAAAGAGCATGAGTCTGTCTCCAGGCCTTTCAAGTCTGGAACATTCTCAGGACAGGCTGGTAAGAATGAACTGCACAGGAGATTGAGGGCTAAACTCTAGGAGAAATGTCTCTCTCTCCGTAAAGCCTGAACACTCAGCTTTCCAGGAGTCTGGCTCATGAGGACATCAAAATGTTTTTGAACACTGTTTAAAGGGTTGTTTAATTTTCTGAAAATATTTAGTATCCTTTCTTATTAAGTGGGGCAAAACTCAGCAGTTTGGGTGCACTTTTTCACACCTGAAACCTTTGGAGCCAGAGGGTTCTTGCATTTGGTGGGGATGGGCGTTAGCACTGTGAACATACGGCAAACTGGTGGAGAAAATGTACACGGTGTAAGGCCGAGAAAATTTGCCCAGGTGCTGAGACAGTCTTTAGGGCAATCCTTCTGCTTAAGGCACGTGGCTGGGGCAGTTCCACTCTGCACAAACATACAACGTTTCCAGTATCCAGAGACTCAGAGGCACTTCTGTGCACGGCCAGCAACCAACTAGAACTGAACTTATCGATGCTTCCCATCTACCAAAAATAGATAGGCAGGGGATTTAATTCTAAACGCAACTTTAAAAATGTCTGATACAGACGGGACAAAATGCTAGTATTTGTTAAATCTGGACAGTGGATACTTGGATCCCTATTATGTTATTTTCTGCACTCTTCTATATGCTTGACACACGGTAGTTCATCTTATTTTTTAAAAAAACACTTCAAAAAACAGATATGCGAAACAGAGCCAAAGACTGAGATCCTGAGAATCAGGCAAGTCTGGGAAGATGACCTACAGAAGCAGTAGAGTGACCCCACTTTGCGAAGTTCCTGTCCCCTCCAAGAACAAAAGGCCATGGTGGTGACCAGAACGTTCGAGGTCATGGGATAGAGCGGGAGGTAGCGATTCTCTCCGCTGGCTGTGGGTCCCACGGGTCTATAATAGTCCTTGTGAGGTCACCGCCAGCCTGGGAAGTCACAGACCCACCATGACACACTCCCAATTTGACAATTACGTGGAACCTAGCACAGTGACAGAGGAACTGCCTCGACAGCCAGGCCACACCATGTCCCTGAGCTCGGCTCGGTTCCCAGGACAGGGCCACCATGTCACTTGCTGTCACGGTGCCCTTCCCAGCAAACACACCCAAGGTGTGAGTCTCGGGGATCGTTATCTCCTCCAGGGCTTCGTGACCAGGGAGACGCCCCAGTGACAGTTCCTCCAAGCTCCCCAAAGCTTTCCAGACTTCTGCTCCCTTCCTTTGGACAAGCCGAGAGCCTCCTCCACAGTGTCACAAAAGCCGGTCTACGACTTAGGCTTTGGAAAATCCAGCATTTCCCAAAGCTGACAGACGCCTCCTCCGCCCCCCACTTCTTGCATTCAGGCCTGTGTCGGAAACACAGCATCATGACCACCAGCCACGTGGTGAGCCCAGTGCAGGGACAGCAAGGCTCCAGTGCATCAGCTCTTAAGACCAAATATAGCGGCAACACCGCGAAAGAACCGGATCCTGGGGACCCCCTGTGGGCTTTAGACTTCTGCAAGGGGGAGGGGAAAGAGCGGACGTGTCCTTCCAGCCAGACCCCGAGTGGAAATCCTCCCAATAAATATCTTTCAACAAACCAAAAGCAGAGCTCCCGCTGGCTCTCAAACCCTTGCAAGCAGTCAGCATCCAGCCCACAGCGCCCACCCTCGGGAACCACTCCCAGAAAGGTCCCCTGGGCCCCGCACCTGCTCCCCTGGGGCTGTGCCGTCTGAGGGGCCCCAGCTGCCCCTCTTTACCAACAGCCGGGCGTGTGTGCTGGTGCCTTCCCTGCACCAAGCTGCCAGGACTTTCTGGAACCAGTTAAGACTGAACATTCAGCTATGGGAGCGCCCCCGAAACCAGACCTCCTAACATCTGCTCGTTTCCATCAGAGTGCTGGAGCCCCAGACCCTCCTGTGGGAGAAGACCGGGTCAGAGATTCTAAAGGTCATACTGACAGCATCCCTCCTTCCCAGCAGCCCGGGACCCCGGGGTCGCAGTGCCTCCTGGGGGCTGGGCTCTGTCTCCAGTCGAGGGAGCAGGAACATCACCGCCACGTGCCCATTTCCCCGGCACCTGTGAGCCCCGCGGCCCTGTGCTTTCCTTCAAGGACAATTGCCAGGAGCCCAGGCCCTCTCCTCTGCGGCCAGGCTCTGCCCAGCAGGCACAGTGCTGGAGCGTCAGCCCGCTGCCACAGAGGCCTGCTGGGCGCAGGGCGGGTCCACACGCCCCCAAGACGTGCGGTCAGTCGAGGCACACCAGGCGTCCTCTCAGCGGTGGTGTTGCCTCTTGTTTGGGGGCAGGTGTAGGGAAACAGCCCGAAGCAGAGAGGAAATGAGTCGTCTCCCGCAGCCCCGAGGAAGTGCACGAGCTGGGTCCTAGCTGTCAACTGAGGCGTCTGGTATCGTGTGGGCTTCCGGCTCAAAGATACCGAATACCCTCATGTGCATCCATCCCTTACACTGGATGAGGTTTATGATGCCACAGACACAGCTGCTGGTTAAACTAAGGCCACAGATCAGGGAACAATGTCATCCAGGCAGACCACGATCATCCAATGCTCCTCTTGTTCCCATAATATACATTTTGGCAAATACATTTGAGGGACAAAAAGAGGATGCTTGTCCTGGGCCTGTATCCAGAAAGGACGAAAACTACAGTTTGAAAAGATACATGCACCCCAGTGTTCACTGCAGCACTATTTACAACAGCCAAGACCCGGAAGCAACCTAAATGTCCATTGACAGATGAACGGATAAAGAAGATGTGGTATAAAAGACAACCCTCAGAATGGGAGAAAATATTTCCAAATGAAGCGACCAACAAGGGATTCATCTCCAAAATATACAAACAGCTCATGCAGCTCTACATCAAAAAAAAAAAAAAAACACCCAATCCAAAAATGGGCAGAAGACCTAAACAGACATTTCTCCAAAGACGACATACAGATGGCCAACAAAGCCCATGAAAAGATGCTCAACATCACTAATTATTAGAAAAATGCAGATCAAAACTACAATGAGGTATCACCTCACACCAGTCAGAATGGCCATCATCAGAAAATCTACAAACAACAAATGCTGGAGAGGGTGTGGAGAAAAGGGAACTCTCCTACACTGTTGGTGGGAATGTAAGTTGATACAGCGACTATGGAGAACAGTGCGGAGGTTCCTTAAAAAACTAGAAATAGGACTTCCCTGGTGGAGCAGTGGTTAAGAATCCGCCTGCCAATGCAGGGTACACGGGTTCGAGCCCTGCCCCGTGAAGATCCCACATGCCGCGGAGCAACTAAGCCCGTGCGCCACAACTACTGAGCCTGTGCTCTAGAGCCCACGAGCCACAACTACTGAGCCCGTGTGTCACAACTACTGAAGCCCATGTACCCAGAGTCCATGTTCCACAACGAGAAGCCACTGCAGTGAGAAGCCCGTGCACCGCAACGAAGACCCAATGCAGCCAAAAATTAATTAATTAATTAATTTAAAAAAACAAACTTCAAATTCATAAAAAAAAAAAAAAACTAAAAATAGAATTACCATATGATCCAGCAATCCCACTACTGGGCATATACCCTGAGAAAACCATGGTTCGAAAACATACATGCACCCAGAGGAATGGTTAAAAAAAACGTGGTTTTATACATATATAGATAGATAGATAGATATACACACACATATATACACACACACACACACATACATACACACAATGGAATATATGCAGCCATAAAAAAGAATGAAATAATGCCATTTGTAGCAACATGGATGGACCTAAAGATAATCATATAACTGAAGTAACTCAGACAAATATCATATGATATCACTCATATGTGGAATCTAATTTTAAAATGATACAAATGAACTTATTTATATAACAGAGACAGACTCACAGGTTTCAAAAACAAAATTATGGTTACCAAAGGAGAAACGTGGGACAGGGGGAGGGATAAATTAGGAGTTTGGGATTAACACATACATACTACTATATATAAAATAACCAACAAGGTCCTACTGTATAGCACAGGGAACTCTACTCAACACTCTGTAATAACCTATATGGGAAAAGAATCTGAAAAGAATGAATATATGTATATGTATAACTGAATCACTTTGCTGTACACCTGAAACTAACACAACACTGTAAATCAACTATACTTCAATTTAAAAAAAGGAGGGGAAAAAAGAGGATACCGTAACAAAATTAATATTAAACAAGACAATAGGAAGAAAAGCAACCACAGGTGGAACACCCAAAGGGCAGGCATCATTTACAGATGTGTCGTTTTCAAAGGCCCCGTGTTGGCATCTGTGCTTTGGACCCCATACAGCACGGTGCAAATGCTGGTTACACCTTTGAGCGTCACAGGACTTCTGAACGGCATGATTTGCTTCACATCAAACAGAAACCAGAGCCTTTCTAACTTGAACCAACACTCCTTCCCTCGAGCTCTACCCTCGGCCAACACCAGCTAACGTGGGCTAGGTGCGTCGGGTCCACACCTGAGGGTTACCCACCCTTTCTTGAGTTTCCTCCACATTCGGCTCATCTGTATACAAACTGCTCCCCACCCCTACCTAGCTCCCGGCTCTACGTTATACAACTCAAGTCGCTTTGGCAGCAATTCAGAGGAAAGAGAGAAGAGAGATGGGGAAGAAAAAAGATAACGACCCAAGCATCACTCCTCAAACTCTGACGCGTTGAATAGAAGGGTGCTTCGGCAACAGTCCTGGTCACAGTGGGCGGACCCGGCAGTAACAGGACGAGCATCATTTCACAACCGCACACACTGTCCGTCTCTGGCCTTGATGATTGGCCCCAGGATGGTGTGGCTTCTTCCTTCTGAGTCGGAAGCAGGAGGGCAGCCCACACCCTGTCCTGTGTCCTTCCTGCGATGCTCGCCTGCAGCTCCTAAGGTGGCCGTGAAGCTGGCGTCTCTGCTCCACAAGAAGCCGTTGTTGGTCCAGGGTCTCCAGGGCGTCCGTCCTTCCCGGGGAGCAGCCGTGCAACACGCGGACGGTCCGGGCAGAGTACTTCACGGCCGAGCAGGAAGAGCCTTGGCTCCCCGGCTGCGTGCCGCCCTGCTGGCTCCCAGCCCACGCACTCCCCCTCCTCGCGCCCTGGCTGGCAGTGACCGCGGTCCGGGTGTGCCAAAGCGTGCTCCCACCTCAGTCCACAGACAACCCTCACCCTGACGCTCGCCACCCACTCACAGCACAAACAGCACAAAATCACATCACTTGAATATCCAGAGAGCTAAGGAGGCAGAGACACTGCTTACCTTCCTAAAACTCATCACGATAGGGCTGTGTCTGCTCGGGGCACTGGACTCTGCTGGTGGGCACTGGTGGGGGCGGTCTGAGAGCCTGCAGAACCCCAAGTTGCCACTCGTGCTGCATTCATCCCCCACGCCTCACCCCTCCTTCGAAATGACTCTGTGAGCAAGTCCCAGAACTGGCCATTGAGGCGGGTGGTCTTCCGGGCAGCCTTCTCGGGTAGGACCTGACGCCCGGCACCCTTCATCCTTAAGATGCGGCTGCTCCGAAGCCTTAGAATCCCTCAGCCTCACAACGCCTTCCAAGGTTCTAGGAAGGCCCCTGGCTGTGCGTGTATCTGTTAGTAATAAAATGTACAAACGTAAGATAGTTTAACTCAAGGGCCTCTCGTGTCAGGTGGCGCCAAGGTGGCCGTGAGCCCTCTGGGGCTGCAGCCACGGGCGCCGAGTTAGGGGCGCATCCACCTGGATCACAGACGCATCTGTGGAAGGCTAGTCACTGCCAGTTGCCCGACGCAGGAACGGCCTCCAGGAAAACCACCACGCGTTATGCCAACTTGCCCGGCCTCACCATGAGGAGGAGCAGGGCCCGGCTCTACATTCAGTGTAGACGTGCACTGCAGCTTCTGGCACCAAGTGCTCGGATCGCAATCCTACAGCACTCTCAGAACACTGGGAGCTGGAAGCCAGTCTGTGGGCCATTCCTTGAGTCCACAGCTTATCTTTAAAGGGAACGTGATAGGGACTTCCCTGGCGGGCCACTGGTTAAGACTTCGCCTTCCGATGCAGGGGGTGAGGGTTCGATCCCTGGTCGGGAGCTAAGATCCCACATGCCGCGTGGCCAAAAAAACATAAAACGGAAGCAATATTGTAACAAATTCAATAAAGACTTTAAAAATGGTCCGCATCAAAAAAATCTTTTAAAAAAATAAAGAGTAAAGGGAATGTGATAGACGTGATCCCAGATTTAACACCACCCCAGGATTTTAAATGGTTTTAACCAAGAACAACACGTTCAAACTATCCATAAATCCACTTAAACCAGCCAGGCCAGAGGAAAGACTGAATGATATTCAATCTTTTATTTAAAAACACGACCAAAGAATATACAGGCAAAGGAGGTAGGGAGGGAAAAGCTTTACAGAAGTATAGCAGCCAGTTAGTTAATTCAAATATTGTATTATGTTTCTGGATTTTGTGATTTTGTATTATTTGTTAGCTTTTTAAAAATACATAATTCTCGGTGATTTCTTCACTCGTTATGTCATATCTAATTTTGTAACCTAATTTTGCATTCTTCTTCTTTTTTATTGTCAGAAGAAAGGATCACCTGCAGCAAGTAAGGAGAACACTGGGGATCTCTCCCCAAGCAGTGTCTCCGTGTTCTTCTCCCTAAAGAGGCCTCCTGGATCGTGTCAACTTCAGGCTCCACCTCTGCCCCCCACGTCCCGTGGAGAAGCGCAGGGAAAATGCTGAAAGCGTCTAAATGTTCACCGGATTCAGCGCCGCCCACTCTTCCTCGTGAATTATCCCCTCTGCCTTTTCTCCTCTCTCCCTTCTCCCGAGAAGGCGGCCCCAGCTGTGTCCCCGGAGCTGCGTCCTCCGGGCCACCGCCTGCCCCTGCCGTCAGCATCCCCCCGCCAAACGCCCGTCAGCTCTGCTGAGATGCCACCAGCGCTGTGGTCCAGGCAACGAGGGGTGGCAGGCTTGGCGGCGCGGGAGAAGGTGGCCTCCAGAGGTGGCGGACCACTGGGGACAGCTGCACACGGAAGGCCTGAGGTCCAAACAGCCCCCCCACGATCCCTGCTGTGAGGCCGGCACCGACACCCCACACGCCGCTTACGGGAAGTACATCCCAGACAACCCCTAATGGGCCCAGGCAGACTCGAAGCACAGAAACCTAGCTGCCCTCTAAAACGTAAAGCCTTTCGGACGAGAAGCGATAGGGCCGCCATGACCACTGTGCCAGCTTGCAAACCGACCGGTCTTTACGGACGACCGCAGGAGTGCAGGTGGGCTGCGCCTCCACTGGATTTGCGGGGCGGCAATGTGATCTCCCTGTTTCCTCTGGGGAAGGTTTGGAAACGGAGAAACACTCGCCGACTAGGTGAGGTGCTCTGAGCGGTCACGAGGGACCCCGCTTCTCCTTTACCGGGGCTCCACCAGGACGGGGGCAAGGCACACTCACGTCACCCTGCCTTTTACTCACACGTTTTCATCTTCACTTACATGGCGCGGAGGCATAGGGATTCTCGAAGATTAAAATAACATTTTAAAATTTTAAGCTGAGGTTCTTTACCTCGGGGAGTTACTGGCTGTCCACCCGTGGGTCCGATGGCGCTGATGTGCTCAGGACACGGCCCGGACGCAGCAGTCAGGGTAGGTGCTGAGCGGAGTCACAATTTACGACGTGAAGCTGAAGACGCTGGACAGAACTAGCCGTGCGCGTGCGTGCGTGCATGCGTGTGTGCGTGCGCGTAAGAGAAAGGTGGGCGCGGGGCGGGGCGGGGGCGGGGGCGGGGGCGGGGTGGGGCAGGCGCGGGGGCGGGGTGGGGCGGGGCGAGAGAGAGAGGGGTGGTGCTTTGGTCTGGAGTTTCAAACGGGCTTGGCTTTAAGATGATGCTAAGACCTTGCAGGAGAGAGCGTAGAGCAGGTGTTACCTTCTAAAGGATGCAGGTCACGGTACGAGGTCATTTCCCCAGCAAGAAACGAAGCAATGAAAGTATTTCGTACACAGGACAGGGGGCGGCGGCGGAGCCTAGACAGGCAGGTGGGGGGAGAGCCGTACAGGAGGTGTGGGCGGGGGGTCGCATCCCCAGCGCTGCGAGTCTGCGGGCTGGGGCAGAGAACGCGGGGTGAGGGCGGAGGGCCTGGGGCCTGTGTCTCCGCCGCCCTGGCCGCCTGCCCTACAGGGACGCGGGGAGGGCAGGCCTGGACTGATGGAGGGCGGCGGATGACCACCCACCTGAGCCCCCTCAGCTCTCTCTCCAAGTGGGGAAGTCACAGCCCCTCGGGACGGGGAGGAAGGCAGCGGGGGAGGAGGGGTTGGTGAGAGCAGCCCCGCCGGGGTGGAGGGGGTCAGCGGTGAAGGCACGGGCCCAAGGCCGACACCGAGAGCAAGGTGACAAGACGTCTCCAAGGTGGGGGGCTGGGGACAGGAGCACAGAAAGCACAGGCCTCACCCCAGGGTCAGCGGTGGAGAAGACGAGGGAGACCAGTCCTGAACGAGTTAAAATCCTACTGACCGAGGAATTGCCCAGAGGAGGCTTTTAGGCCAGAAGGGGGTCTGTTATCCTCAAGGGCCAAGTCTGGGTTTTCACCACCACACCAGCAAACTCGGTGCAGTTCCAGAGGAATAGAGGCCCGTTTTGCACATCAGAGGTGTCACCATACATTTGAAACCCACCGTACACGTTGGAAATCCCTGCCCCATGTGCCCCAGAGAGTCCAATCACAAAGGCCGCCTCGTGTGCTGAGGATTCACCTACACTTTGGGGTGGGGTTAGCAGGACCTGGACCAGACATACTCTGAACTTCCAGAAACCTGCTGCTTTCAGAGTGCTCCTTGGCACTCCTGACCCTAATTCGGGGAAGGATTCAGGAGAGAGAAGCACATGGTCTCTCTACAGGTCACAGGCCACGAGCACTGCCAGCCTTGTTGTCCTCATAATCACAGTTCCCACCATGCTGGTCTAATCGAAGGTAATACAGTAAGGCCCCTACATACGAACCTTCAAGTCACGAACTTCCAAAGATGCGAACATGCATGTGGTTCCAGCAAGGACCCAGAACCTGTGCCATCAGCGTCAGGCGGGAGTGAAACGGCAGCCTGCCCTCCGTCTCCTGTTGCTGAGGACCCTTCAGCTCTACCATCTCCCACCTCCTCTCCCCGCTCCAGTCAGTAACTCTTCCTGCCTGTTCCCTCGATGCCAGCCCCTGTGTGCCAGCTGTTGTACTGGACACTGTACTTTTCAAGGCACTGTACTGTAAGATTAAAAAGGGTTTCTTTATTTTTTGTGATTTTTTTAATGTATTATTTGTGTGAAAGGTATTATAAACCTATGACAGGACAGTACTATATACCCGATTGTGTTAGTTGGGTACCTAGGCTAACTTTGCTGGACTTATGAACAAATTGGACTTACGAACACACTCTCAGAACGGAACTTGTTTGTATGTAGGGATTTACTGTGTAAGTAGTATAGGGTCTGCTTTTTCTTTGTTTCTCCCCCCTTTCACCTGCTGTTATCTTGGAAGCAGAAAATGACCATGTAAGCACGAGCTACCCTGTCCTCCCAACGTGGCACCCACTGTGCTCAGGGCCCCTCGGGACCCCTCCCCGTCCACCCGGAGCAACCAGCTTGAGCACCACAATTCCCTTCGTTCGTCCCCTGCGTTGCTTCTCTCCTGGAATGTGGGTGAGAGGCCCGGACTGTGCTTCTCCAAGTGCCCTGAAGCTGAACGTCTTCGTTTGCTTTCTTTGGACTCTCTTCACTCACCCCCCTCCCCTCGCGCGGCTCCAGGCTGGCGTGACTGTCACAATTCATGCGGAACTGAAATGAAAGCATTACCAACCCTGCAGGTAAAACGAGGCTATCTCCCATCTCCACTGTAAGTTGGGTGCAGCTCAAGTATTCAGCAGAGACTAAATCAAGTCTCTTAAAATGCTCATGCATACATTAGAGCTACTTATATTACCTTCGTAATGCCAGATATTTCCATAGAAAATAAAATCTTAAAATGGAAAGTTCTAAGCAAAAATAAGCAAGTGGGACTACCTCAAACTAAAACTTCTGCACAGCGAAGGAAGCCATCAACAAAATGAAAAGGAAATCTACTGAATGGGAGTAAATATTTGCAAACCATATATCCGGTAAGGGATCACTCTCCAAAAGAGCTCATACAACTCAATAGCAAAAACAAACAATCCAGTTAGAACATGGGCAGAAGACCTGAATAGACATTTTTCCGAAGAAGACATACAGATGGCCAACAAGCACATGAAAAGATGTCCCACATCACTAATCATCAGGGAAATGCACATCAAAACCACAGTGAGGGATCACCTCACACCTGTCAGAATGGCCATCATCAAAAGGAATACAAATATCAAATGCTGGAGAGGGTGTGGAGAAAAGGGAACCTTCCTGCACTGTTGGTGGGAATGTAAACTGATACAGCCACTATGGAGAACAGTACGGAGGGTCCTTAAACAACTAAAAATAGAACTACCATCTGACCCAGAAATTCCACTCCTGGGTACTTGTCCGAAAAAAATGAAAACACGAATTATAAAAGATACATGCACCCCTAGGTTCATAGCAGCACTATTTATAAGAGCCAAGACTTGGGAGCTCCCTAAGTGTCCATCAATAAATAAATGGATAAGGAAGATGTGGTGGATACACACAATGGAATATTACTCAGCCACGAGAAAGAAAGAAATCCTGCCGTTTGCAGCAACATGGATGGACTTGGAGGGCATTATGCTCAGTGAAATGAGTCAGAGAAAGCTAAACACTGGTTGCCAACAGTGGGGTCAGAAGGTACAAGCTTCCAGTTATAAAATGACTAAGCCCTGGGATGTAGTGTACAGCATGCTGACTATAGTTAGCAATACAGTACCGCAGAGTTGAACGTTGCAGAGAGAGTAGATCTTAAAAGTTCTCGTCACAGTTAAAGAATTCTGTAACTGTATGAGAAAGGATGTTACCTCGACAGTGTGGCGATCATTCCACAATATATACGTATATCGTATCATTATACACCTGACACTAATTCGGTGTTACATGCCAACTGTATCTCAATAAAATGTTTAAATAAAAATATTAAAGCTAAAAAAAGTTGGACGTTCACTTAGTCTAAGCTTAGCTGCGGGCCCCTCAACAGCGCCTCTACTGCTGGCCACGACCTCTCATCTGAACACCTCCAGTGACAGGTGCGTGTGATACGCCCCGCCCCACCCCACCCCTGCCCCAGACTCTTCTAGCTCAGGCAGAACTGCTGGGGAACCACTGACGGAAACCTCCGGCCCCAGCCAGGCCCGGGAGTAACCGCTTGCGTGAGTTCTCTTTCAACAGGAGGTCCTGGTAAGGAATGCGGAACTAACAAGCTACCACCGACCGGAAGAATTCGGGAACGGTCGAAAGGAGAGAGGAGACTCCAGTCCATATGTCCTGCCAACCTCCCAGAATCCTCCTCGCTGGAATCCATCTTGGCTGAGATGCGTGCGCCACCAGGAGGGACTTCGAGTCGGACCAAATATGAGCCAAGCAAGCTGATTGGCCAGAGACAACCCGGAAACTAACCCCATCACCATACAACCCGAGACTGTGAGCCATGTGGAGGGCAGTCCTCCCGGGCTCCCTCACCCCGCTGCTCTCTGCCCGGGCGCGCCTTCCCAGTAACGTCTCTTGCTTTCTCAGCACGTGTGTCTCCCCGGACAGTTCACATCCGAGTGTCAGACAACAGCCCACTCTCGGGCCCTGGAAGGGAGCCCCCTTCCTGCAACAGAATGGTTTCTTCCTCTTGCTGAGGACGCCCTATGGTTTGCTGGATTGGGCCTCAGCTTTGGCCCCTGACACCCTGTGGGAGAGATCTCCCCTTCTGCCATGTGCACACTCTTTGGGTGACTGGTGACCCCTCTCGCATCCCTCCCTCCAAGGCCCCTCTTCTTGGCCCGTCGCTGAGCCCACTCACCTTCCCGGAGCCCCTGGGAACATCTACGACCGGCCAGGCCCTCGTGGACCGCGGTGCTTGTGGCTTGGCTCAGGGCTCAGCTGTGGCCGCTCAGTGCCGAGCGGGACCGCTTTGTTCTAAACACTGTGGTCCATTCACGAGGCCTGGAGTTTAATTAGCTTTCCTGGCAACCGCATTAAACAATGGCTTGTTTCTTAGCAGCGGCTACGCATTTGAGCCGGTTGGGTTTTTAAAACCCAAAAACAGAGCCGCCATTTACTTACTGGTAGACTTTGTCCTGTCCTATGGGCTGGTTCATTCAGACTTTCAGAGACCTTTTGTGATTCTGATTTTTCCCTTGAATGTATTAGCATTCCACTCTACTTCTGTGTCACCTGCAGATAAAATAAGCCACCGATTAAAAAAAAAAAATCTTGTGTAGCACAAAAACGCAGAGTCCTGCGGTATGCCAATAACAACCTTCTTTTAGATTAAAAAGGAGTGATTAATTAGCAACCCTATGATCCTTCGACCATTTATAAACCTACCCAATTACCCTCTCCCTCAACCCCTGGGAGGAGGACATTAGCCAGTCTCTATGGCCGTCATCATCTGAGCCCCTTTTCTATGTGGGGCAATTACCCACCTTATGAGTCTTTCAGGAGCCAAGACCATCTCCCAGAATATAAGGCAGAAAATGCCAGCGGTTGGCTTTCCCAGCATCCTTTGCAGCTCGGGTACAGCCATGGGATCCGGGCCCCAGCGGTTGGAAGCATCGTGCAGAACTTTGACCCAGGAGCTCGAGAGGGTGGGGACAGCTTCATGCCCTTGGGGACACCAGGGTCATGGTGTCGGCAGTGGGAAAGGTGATGCCCAGGCTGGTGTTGACAAGCTCTTGTGTCCTCACAGGACCAGCCCCGTGATTTCTGGATGTGGTTCTGATGTGTGATGTCCAGACCCGGCTGTCTAGCCCTTCCCGAGAGTCGGTAAGCGGCTCTGTATCTTTGAATAAAATCCTTTTTCTGCTTAAACTAACTAGAATCTGTCTCTTCTGTTTTGACCTAAAAGCGGCCAGTGAGACCTGCCTCTTCCCTCATCCTCACGGCCCTGGAGTGAGTCCTTCCTGGACTGTGGGCCGTCATCACCAACCTCACTTACACGTTTGCCAGTCGGACAGTCCTGTCGGAAAAGGTGGAAACAGCCTGACACCATGTGTTTTTCGGGACCTGGGCTGGCTCTTCAGAGCCACTGATGCCCTTTGCAAGAGCTTGGAAATGATCTTCGTGGACGTTCTTCAACATGCTGGCCAAGAGTCAACATCAAGTCCGCTCACCTGAACTTCACAGAACCTGCCCTCTTTCTCTTTTTGAAAATTACAACTACCATCTCCCCATCTCTTGGGGCTCCGATATTTTTCACGATTCCTCCGAGATTATCCCAAGGATTTCTCAACTGCATCTGTGGATTCTTCAGCATCCAGGGATTTCCTTTTCCTGGCTAGGAACATGCTCTCATACAATCCTCTTGGCTGTTTGATCTGCGCTTTTTAGTTTGCAGAGGACTCTTCTTTGAGAAGACGGAAGCCACGCAGGGGCTGAGGGGTTGCACGTTCTCTGTGATCTGTGAACGACCCCCACCCAGCTTCCACGGCAGCTTCCTCACAGCCCAGCACATCCCTGGAGGATGAGGCAGTGCGCAGCCGTCTGTCTGTGTGTCCGACGTGAGCCCAAACCCCGTGCCCTGCAGCCCACACACGCCGTCCTTGTGCCCGGAGAGCCTGTGCGTGGGTGGGCATTCTGACCAGTGGCTGCAGCCCACCCCAGACGCCTGCTGCCCTGCAAGCTTCACGCCCGTCACTGGCGACTCAGATTCCACCACAGAAACACACAGGAGCCACCACGTAGAAGAGTTTATAATCTCTGGGCCTTATTTACCTTCTTAAGCATCACCGTTTAGTCTCACTTAATACAGCTTACGTCTCTCTGGCAACAAAAGCAAGATTATTTCAAATTGTTAGAATCGTGAGTCTTCAAAAGCACAGTACTGAGTTCAACATATCTGTGCATAAATATCCACTATTCAGTCAATGAACTACTCAGACCACTAGAAATGGGGGTGCGGGGGAGAGTGGAGAAGGACCCCTGCCAGGAGGCTGAGAGGTGTTAAAGACCCACATGGTCTGTAGGCAAGGGGCCAACCCCCGAGGCCCTGTGTTTTGAGGGTTTAAAAGGAGTGGGCTTCCTGTCAGCGAGGTCGTGGTCTTGTCACAGAGAGGGGAGCTCTGGCCCCTGGCCCCGGGCCCCTGGGGCTGTAACACCCTGGGCTTGGGCCTGGGAGGGCGTGAGGGCCTCCCGACCAAGCCAGCCCTAGAGAGTCACTGTTCCCGGAACTTCTACAAAGGGCTCTTCTCTGGCCCAGTGGAGCAATGGGGGCAGATGACACAAGACTCAGAGACACATTCCACCCCCTCCCTCCCCTGCTACTGAGAAGACCCCCAGCCCCAGGCCTCAGCTGCCGTGCCCACCACTACCCCACCCGGTGCCCGGGAGCTGCAGGGATTAAGGGGCTCGGCTCCAAGTCCCTGGGCCAGTTTGGCAGGGGCGCCCTGCACTGAGATAGAGATGCTCGGAGGGTCCCTGGCCAGTGAGACGGGAGGAGATGGCACGGGCTCTGACACCCGCCAGGCTGCGGGAGGAGACCCTGCCCGAACCCACTGCCTCCTCCCCCAGCCCAGCTCCGGGCGCTGGTCCCGACTCGCCACCACCAGGCCCTGTTCAGCCACCAGCTCCTCTCTGCCCTGATCACTTAAGTGACCCACGATCCAGCCCGTCTGCACCCACGTCTGCACCCAGGCTACCAGAAGTTCACGGTCAGGTACGGGGAAAGGGGCTGGCGCGTCTCAGGAAGACTGACACCCATGTTCCGGTGTCAGGGAGGGGCCCTGGAGCGCTCGCTCTGCTGGGCCGAAAGGGGTCCTGTGATTCCTCCACGTCTTTAAGCCCCAAACATACGGCCTTATGTTCCCACAACCCTGCACCTACTCTCATCCTTGTCGCTAAGATGCCAAACAAAAACTGCAATAAATCTAAATGTTCCCCTTCTCCCAAAGGTCTGCAGCAGGATCCACCTCATTCTAAAAGAACACATCTTAACTACCGTGATCAGAGACAGACACACAGGACACCCCACACCCTCTGCCAGCTTTAAGAACAAGGAAAATCACAGACAAAAGTCAGCAAGTATGTGATGGAGAAAACCATAATTTGAAAAGACACATGCACCCCAATGTTCACAGCAGCACTATTTACAATAGCCAGGACATGGAAGCAAGCTAAATGTCTGTCAACACGTGACATGACAGATAAAGAAGATGTGGTACATATGCACAATGGAATATTACTCAGCCATAAAAAAGAACAAAATAATGCCATTTGCAACAACATGGATGGACCTAGAGATTATCATATAAGTGAAGTCAGAAAGAGAAAGACAAATGTATGCTATCACTTATATGTGCAATCTAAAAAAAGAAACAAATGAACTTATTTATAAAACAGAAACAGACTCATCATAGAAAACAACTTTATGGTTACCAAAGGGGAAGGGGGGAGGGGTAAATCAGGAGTTTCAGATTGACATACACACACGACTATCTATAAAATAGATGACCAACAAGGACCTACTGCAGAGCACAGGGAACTCTACTCAACACTGTAATAACCTATAGGGGAAAATAATCTAAAAAAGAGTGGATACCTGTATATGTATAACTGAATCACTCTGCTGTACACCTGAAACTAACACAGCATTGTAAATCGACTAAACTCCAACTAAAACAAAATTCAGCAGGCACATGAGCAGATTGAACAGTGCAGAGGAGACGGGTCGGACACAGCAAGAGAACAGGGCGAGAAACGGGAGACCCGCTCGTACTCCTGAGGAACGATCACAAGGGGCAGCATTTCTGGGGGTCCCACCAGCAGTTTCCCGCTCAGATCCCGGCCTCGCCCACCAGCGGAGGAGCGGAGCCAGCCCCTGGGGGCTTGGGTTCGGGCGGGACGGCCCTGCTCAGCCTCCCCTCCACGCCGCCTGCACTGCAGGGACGGGTACCTGTGATCTCTGACTGACCTTCTATTTCTATGCCTGGGTTGTGGGTGAGATTCGTCAGCACAGGACAGAGGACGGGGGGAGTCTGTACCAGCCCAGGACGATCTTCAGCCACATCAGGTGACACCTCCCCCAGGTCCATCTCTGCATTTGGGGACACAGGAATCCACGGTGTGGACTTGCCATCTCTGAGGGTCTGCGTGGTCATCTGGCTCCCAGGATGTTTCTTTTCTTCGAGGGAGAAACACAGACAATTCTGGGTCCTTCTCCTCTCTCTGTCCTGTTAGAAGGGAAACATTTTCAAGTCACCCTGTGTTCCGACCTTGAGAAATCACCAGCAGAGTTAATAGGATCATCAACAACATGTGTTTCTTCCCTCTCTGTGGCCATGTGCCCAGGGAGGGTGGAGGGATGCAATGAAAGAAGCAGAGAAAAGGATTAGAGACGGAAAGAAATTGCATCAGAGGAAGGCCCAGCAAGATGCAGGTCCAGACAGCAAGAGGAATGCTTGTAGGTTATGCAGGGGCACCTGGCGAAATCTGTCCTCATAGCCGGGCTGCAGGTTCTCCACCCGCAGTTATACGAACAGCACAGTGAGCAGCGGGGTGGCCTGTCCCATAAAGGATCTGGCCTTACTTTGCACACGAAAAATCAATGTAAGGAAACACTCTCATGTTTGTAGATCAACTATTGGGCTGTGTTCACTGAGACGTTTGTGATTTTAAAGACATCTTTCCTACACGTCCATCCCCATCTGATCTGCCGGCAGAATTTCCACGTCATCGCACAGTTACATTAGAGCAAGGACACAGGGATTTTATTTCAGCTCTGACTGGGTCTACAAGGCCTTTGCATTCTTTTCTGAAAGAGGAATAGCTTAAAAAAAATTTTTTTTAAGAGAAGAGGGAAAAGGGTCATCATGGCTGCCAAGAACTTCTTGGTTTGGCTCCAAAGCACTGTGAACAGAACTCGCTAAGGTCAAATGGAGCCCCCCCACCCCACGGGCTCCGTGCAGAGGAGGCGGGAACTACGCCGCCTTCCTTGGCCCCTCCGTCTGCCGTGGGGGGTCCTGCTGGCCTCTCCTGCTGGAAGCTGCTGTCCAGGACCCTCTTCTCGCCCCGTCACCAGACGACAACTCTGTCCTGTGAGCCTTTCCCAGCTGCAGCCGTTGGTCCTGGCTTGTCCACCTCACACACCCATTGTCCCTGAAGGAGTTCAAAGCACCTGGTTGGTCGTTTTCCCACCGTTGCCCCACTTGAGCTTAAATGTCATGTTTTCAGGAAGAAATTTAAAAGTCCTGCCATCATTTTGAACTCACGGTTTCCAAAATGGAACTTCCCGTCTTGACCTGGAACTACACTTCCGGCTGACGTCTGCATCCTTCTCAGAACCTCCGCGGTTACCATGGTCACCCTGCTGCACAGCTTAGATGCTGTTTTTGTCCCACCTCCTCCATCTCTATTCTTCAGCCATCAATTCCTACCGGCCGTTTTCTCTAAATGTCTCCTCCAGCTTCTTTGTCCCCTCTGCCCTGCGCAGAGGGGGCGGGGCGAGCAGCTCTCATCTCCACATCTCTGACTCCCGGGCCCCCAGCTCCGCGTCTGATCTCCCGTACAATGGCCGGGCTGGTCTTCCCTCCATGTCACTTCTGTATCGGGAAACCTTCAGCGGCATCAGATGAACCTTTCTGCTGGCCTTCCCTGACTTGCAGGCAGGCATCTGGCCCTGTGCTCACTACAAAGCATGCACTTTCTGTGCAAGCCCTGGGTTTCCATCTCCCCAGAGATGAGCTGCCTTGTGTCTGCCGCTGAGCCTTTGTGTTGCGGTCCTTCCTGTGCCCGCCTGTCCTGTGCTTCCTCCGAAACGTATTTGAAATTTCTCCGTCTTCATCGCTCAGGCCCCATCACCTTTTTATTTAAAACATACTCCTGCCTTTCTCGCCTCCCTCTCCTCCAAGCTCATGTCGGGTTTGTAATCTCTGCCACAAAGTTATTAGAGTGATGCATTGTCTTCTAATATTTCTTAGAATTTTCAGCTTGTGTGCTTCTCTCCATCCAGACTGTGCTCTCCTTGAGGGCAGGGACAGTGTCTTATATTTCTTCCTTCTAATTATCCCCTCCTCCTGGTATCCTACTTGTTTTCCATGATCTCACATTTTATCTGTTTTGCTTTTACCATTTTTTATTGTATACATTTTTGTAAGCAATCCCCAAACTTTTGCAGGATAAAAAAATTATTTCTTCTGTAGCTTTCATAATACCCATCGTTGTAGTAGCTAAACACAGGTGGTTTGTGAGAACCCACTCAATAAATATGGAGTTGATTTTGAAATATAGTAGGGCACATAGGTATTAATCTCAGGCAACTAAAAAAAATGTATTTCAGCCCCTTAAGAATCTGAATTTAAGTGGAATCATTTAGGCCTTTTTCCTCATTCTGATTCAGCTCTGCTGCTTTTCATTATATCCCAGTACTCTGATAATGTCTTGATACAACTAAAACTGAAAAGAGAGAAAAGGTAAAAACAATCAAACAAGAACAACAGAAAACCTCAAAGGCTCTTCAGATGGGAGTTTAAAGAGGACACCTGGTAGATCATTTCTATATGAGGACACGGGTTGATGGGACATCGTTCCACACACCAAGCTCCATGAGCCCAACACCCACACTGAGCAGGGAAAGGACAGGGAGAGACGCAGACACACAGAGAGACAGGGCGACAGGACAGAAATAATACAAAACAGGATTGTTTTTTGAATTTTATTTTTTATACAGCAGGTTCTTATTAGCTATCTATTTTATACATTAGTGTATATAGGATCTTTTTTTTTTTTTTTTTTTTTTGCGGTAGGCGGGCCTCTCACTGTTGTGGCCTCTCCCCTTGCGGAGCACAGGCTCCGGACGCGCAGGCCCAGCGGCCATGGCTCACGGGCCCAGCCGCTCTGCAGCATGTGGGATCTTCCCAGACCGGGGCACGAACCCGTGTCCCCTGCATCGGCAGGCGGACTCCCAACCACTGCGCCACCAGGGAAGCCCGGATCTTTTTTTAAGGAAAGAAAAAATGCATTCTCTGGCATAAGGAACAGCTCAGGATCAAAGGCTAAGACTCTGATTTTCAAAGTTTTGTGTCTGTTCCCTCATGCCTAAGCCACTGGGCGAATTTAGCCGGTGGGCAAGATCATTACAGCTCTGCTCGGGTGGCGCGTTTCCTTTGTGACGCCCTCTTCTTGGAAGCTTCACTCACCCCAGGGGGACTACAGGGGCCAAGTGATAACAGGCCAGTCCTGAGCATCTGTCTCAGTGGGTAAGTGAACCACAGGCGGAATCGTTTCAGCTTGGAGGGTAGAAACTCGAGCCCGGCTTTGATTTCCGCCACCATCGCCACATCACAGCAACCCCCCAGTTGCTGCCCCAGGGGAACCAGCAGCGAGGTCACATGTGGACATGGCCTCAGCGCCACGTGGCCAGAGCCAAAGGGCGTGGCAGCTCCTCACCCTCCTGGCATCTCCTCCTGGACGGGATGGAGGGCTCGTCCTCACCCCACGGCCTTGGAGGTGCCTGTGCTGCGTGGACCCCACTGCTCGAGCACCACGGGGCCCACATGATAGGGGAGCTGCTTTTAAGCACCGCGTCTGCTCAGTTATTCTCTGTGTCTGTCTTTATTTACTGCACATGGAGGGTTTCAACAGCCATGGTGGGCTTATGGAAATGGAGCGGCTAAAGCTGGTCGCTGATCCACAGAAAGGACTCGCAGACTTGGTGGTCCTGCTGCTTGGCATCTTGTAAAACCTCAGAAGGATCCTATCCCCAGACCCTCCCTGCCCCAAACCAGGGTTCTCCATCAGAATCAGGTCCCAGCAGAAAGCTCACTCCACGTGTGCAAGGGAGGGGAAGACGGGTGGCTTACAAATGACCCTGGGCTCGCAGGTGTCGAGGAGGAGCTGGCAGCCAGGCCTCCGCCCTCGCTTTGCATCTGCCTTTGCGGGGTTTACTGAATGTGCTCCTGGGATATCAGAGATCAGGAAATTGGCTTAACCCGAAAGGACGTTTTCGCTTTATGTCTTGTAATGCCCTTGAGTGCTTAAAAAAAGGGAAAAGGTAATTCTATCAAGCTTTCAGTTTTCACTGGCAGAAGGAATGGGCTCTCCAGGAATAGGATGAGAAGCACGGCCTTGTTCCCGGGGTTCATTTCACGTTGAATGACAGGGCTCGAATTCTGTGTTTTCTCTCTATAAACCCCGACCCCAATCTGCTGAGAACGTTCATTAGCTCACAGAAGGCAGAGCCCCTGACCATCACCTTGACAGCCCAGGGAGTCACGTGTCCATCCCGCTGGCCCCTCGTGGACTCAGCATCACATCAAGATGCACTTGGAAGACACGGGCTGACCTCTGAAGACTCAGCGGCCTCTGCCTGCAGAGAAGCGGCGTTCCCTCCACACATCAGAGGCCTCAGGGGACCCCAATTCTCTTCGTGACTCGAATCTTGTCACTTGGCCCAATTCTTCGATGATGAGGGAAGAAGAAACTATTAAAGAGCAAAGAAGTCATCTCTGCTGCTAAAGTTATGACGCTTTCACATATCTTGGGTGGATTTCTAATTCTACTTTCATTTTTTTATTTTTATTTTTTGGCCGTGCTGCACGGCATGCGGGATCTTAGTTCCCCGACCAAGTGTTGTCAAACCCGCACCCCCTGCACTGGAAGCGTGGAGTCTTAACCACTGGACTGCCACGGAATTCCCTTGAGGTTTCTAATATGATTTATCTTAAAATCATGGGCTGGTGCCCCTGAATGAGAAGCTGGACCCAGTATAGCACGTTTCTCCGTTTTTTGGGTGATCATCTAAAAACAGATTTTTATTCTCTTCAACTGCACTATTACAGTAGCTATTGGCTACATGTGACTATTTCTATTTAAACTTAAATTAATTAAAATGCACTCAGATTAGAGATTCAGTTCCTGGGTCACGGCAGCCACACGTGGCAAGCGGCCCCCGTACTGGACAGCACGGGTATGAGACATCCCATCGCTCCCCAGAGCAGATGCTCTGCTGGACAGCACTGCTCTAGAGAATAACCACTGATACGTTTATTTCTCCACTACGCTCACCTATATTCCGTATCTCAAACATTTACCAGCAATTCAAAGATAACTGTACAGCTGCCTTTAGCCTCTTTCATCAACTAAGTCTTGTGAATCCAAGGCCAGCTGGTTGTGGCAGACTGATTTCCTTCCAAAGAGGGTTTTTCAGACACTCCACCTGCAAAGATGATGGAACTCCTTGAAGGGTGAACTAGAGAACCTACAGAGAGAGCGAGCTGGAGGGCCAGGGCCAGCACAGACACTATGAATATTTTTTTTTTTTTTTTTTTTGCGGTACACCGGCCTCTCACTGCTGTGGCCTCTCCCGTTGCGGAGCACAGGCTCCGGACACGCAGGCCCAGCGGCCATGGCTCACGGGCCCAGCTGCTCCGCAGCATGTGGGATCTTCCCGGACTGGGGCATGAACCCGTGTCCCCTGCATCGGCAGGTGGACTCTCAACCACTGCACCACCAGGGAAGCCCCTACCCTGGGTTCTTGAAGACAATGTGCTCTGAACACTCAGCAGTGGTGGAAACGTGGGATGGCCCTTCTCTTCCTGAACGACGTCATTTTTCCACCTGCCTCTGAACTCAGCAGTGATCATTCTCTCCAAAGTGGGTATCCCTTGCCCTCACTTAATTTCCAAGCTCTCATCTCCCTAAAACATTGTGTATGTCTGCTCCTCCCCTCCAAATCTGTGACCCCGACAGGTCGGGGCCTTAGGTCCTCTGTCTGTCCGAGGGGAGACTCAGACAGAGGAAGGAAGCTGGCACAGATCCGGATTGAACGGTGGAGGCCAGCACCACGGCAGTTCCCTGCTCTCCTGCCACAGACCCTGCATCAAACACAAGCCAACAGCCGTGCTGTGTGCATCCTTCCCCCTCCTGACGTCTCCCTAAGCAGTAGCACACTCTACCTCATCTTTGCCCTTTACCTGCGCAGCTCAGAGATGCTCCATATCCTCACGTCATGGACTTCCCAGCGGGGATGCTTTTCATGGTTGCATAGCTTCTGCTGCACAGATGTCACCAGAGCCCCACCGATGGACACTTAGGCTATTGCTGGTATTTTGCTGTGATAAACAACACTGCAATGGATAAGGTACGGGCATTTTACACTTGATGAATAAGTGCCTCTGGAAGACAGATTCTTAGAATGGGTGAATGCATTTGCGATTTTGATATTTTCTAGAATGCTCTCCCTAGATGTTTTATCAAATCACGTTCTCATCAGCAAAATAAGTGCTCCTAATTTCTAATTTTTTTATTTTATTTCTTTTCTTTTTTTTTGGCTGCGTTGGGTCTTAGTTGTGGCACACAGCATCTTCGTTGAGGCACACGAGATCTTTCATTGCGGCGAGTGGGCTTCTCTCTAGTTGCGGTGGGCAGGTTTTCTCTTCTCTAGTGGTGCACAGGCTGCGGGGCATGCGGGCTCTCTCATTGAGGTGCGCGGGCTTAGTTGCCCTGTGGCATGTGGTATCTTAGTTCCCCAACCAGGAATCGAACCCATGTCCCCTGCACCGGAAGGCGGATTCCCTTTCTAATTTTTTTTAAAGTTTCCAACTTTATAGGTAAAAATATTTCATAGTTATGAAGTGCATCTACATTAGAAATATGGTAGAACACCTTTTAATATACTGGCATTTCTTTCTTTTTTTTTTTTTTGCAGTATGCGGGCCTCTCGCTGCTGTGGCCTCTCCCATTGCGGAGCACAGGCTCCGGACGCGCAGGCTCAGCCGCCATGGCTCACGGGCCCAGCCGCTCCGCAGCATGTGGGATCCTACCGGACTGGGGCACGAACCCGTGTCCCCTGCATCGGCAGGTGGACGCTCAACTACTGCGCTACCAGGGAAGCCCCGGCATTTCTTTTTTGAGGAACTGCCAGTTAATATTGGCATCAGGTTGGTGTGGGTGAGAGACCAGACTACAGTCAAGGGGTTTATTCTCACACAGATCATGTCTGGAGACGAGTAGTTCAGGCCGGCACAAAGGCTGCAAGGTTATCAGGGTCTCAAGCTCCTCGTTTCCTGCCCCCCATCATATTAAAATGTGGCTTCCGTCTTAAAGGTCACCTAGGCTCAAGATAGCTGCTGGAGTACCAGCTAACGTGTGTACACTGCAGGCTACAAGAAGGAAAGAAAGAAAACGGCCACAGGGTGTGTGCCTCCTCCCTTTTAAGAAGCCTCACAGAAGCCCCCTTTGACACTTAGCTTCTGTTTCAGCAACAACTCAGTAACGTGGCTGTGTCTGAAGGAAACTGGAAAATGGGGCTTTTAAACTGAGGTCATTGCCCGGGAATAAGTTAATAAGGGAGAAGAGGGCACTGGGTATTGGGAGGGCACTGGCAGTTTCCGTCCCATATTCTTGGTCAGTTTTACTTTTGGGTTTTCATTCTTACTCTTATTGAGTCCCAGGAGCTCTTTATATATGAAGGAAATTCTCCTTGCCTGTCACAGGAGTTACAAAATTTTTTTCTATTATTTTCTTTTGACTTTGATTAAGGTCTTTTATCACGTAGGTATTTTTTCTGTAGTTGAAGGTATCCACGTTTTCTTTTGTATGGCTTCTGGTTTTTGAGTCACATATAGGAAGGTCTCTACCGGTTCCTTCTGGGACTTTTACAAAGGTCTCATACCCGGAAAGATTCAACTCAAGGTCAAAGCCTTCTGGAACTGAATTTCCTCTCTAAGTTGTGGGCCATAGCAGTGGCAGCTGGCTCACTGACCACTGTGCTACCTCTGGAGACTTAAGGATATCACTCAAGTAGTCTGACCTGTAACCACAGTATGGTGACTCGAAGACCAATGCCACACGCAGGTCTCTCCATCAAGGTTCCTGGGGTCTGGGTGGCTGCAGAGCAACAAGGACTTGCATCCAGTGAGATTAAGGTGCTGTTTAGGATGGAAATTTAAATAGCCAAGTCAGAAAGTTATTACAAGTTATTAACAGAAAGACAAGAGAAATGAGATAAACATTCCTCTGTGAAAGAGGGAGGGTGTTTTAAGGCATTCATAGTTCACACAGGCCACCCCACCAGATCCTTCTGGTCTCTGGTGAGAATCACTTACCACCAAGAACAGAGCCGGGCGTTCACAGGAGTCAGGGAAGGGCAAGCCTGTGCTCAGCTGGACACGGCGAGTCTTGCGTGACCCCCCCTGTTACTGCGGTTGGTTGGCATATTCTCTTTCTTGGGAAAAAGCAATTCAAACAGGATGCTACCTCGAGAAGAACATAGCTTAATTGGTTCAAGACAATTTTAAAAATTTCACATGGATACACACAAAAAGTTGTACAACTTAGTCTAACATCTACTAAAAGCGCTTTCCAAACTTGAATCCTAATGTTGTATAGAGCTCTGGATTGAAATGTTCACCTGAGCTTCTGGAGGCATGAAAACACTGTCCTGTTCTCATTAGGAATAGAAAATTACATGCACCGCAGTTGGAAACACCACCTTAACTTGTTCTTTCTAAATCTGATTAGACCCAGCAAAGGCTTGTGCATACACCCCAGGAGAGTGTAGTGAAATATCTGAAAGCAGAGGTGAAAACAGTGCACATGTTAAAATAGCGCTTTTCACAGGGGGAAACTAAATGATCACCGACTGGCCCAGGTGGTTACAAAGGCAGCTTTCGGCAAAAGCTCTCATACAACCTACATTTCTTGATTCTTTTTTTTTTTTTTTTTGCGGTATGCGGGCCTCTCACTGCTGTGGCCTCCCCCGTTGCGGAGCACAGGCTCCGGACGCGCAGGCTCCGGACGCGCAGGCTCAGCGGCCATGGCTCACGGGCCCAGCCGCTCCGCGGCATATGGGATCCTCCCAGACCGGGGCACGAACCCGTATCCCCTGCATCGGCAGGCGGACTCTCAACCACTTGCGCCACCAGGGAGGCCCTCTTGATTCTTAATTCTGACAATTTGTTAGCAACTAAAAGTTAAATTAGGAAAATGCTTTTTAAACCCGATAGACGCAGTCTTTTTAAACTTACGACTTGCTGGCTTTCCATGGGGGTTAAAATCACAGTGAGTGTGAAGATGGTGCGTCCACGCCTTGCGAGACCTGCAGGCTACTGCACGGCTGGTTTAGGTCTGGTACTCCCTTCTGTGGCCAAGAAGAAACTTCCAGAGTCACCGGACGGTTTAGCCGCCGTGAAGGGGGAAAGGGGATCAGACGAGTCACCCAGCCCTTGCTTGAGACGCCACACGCTCTTTTAAGACTGTAAACTCTCTGGGAAAACCTCATTAACAAATAAGGTTGGTTGGCTGGAGAGGTAAACTGTATCGTAACCACCGAACTGATTCTTGTAGATGCCGTCTGTCTGAGGAACATGCAAAGAATTTTTAGGAAGTAGAAACTATGCCATGTTTAAGACAAAAAAAAGAAAAAGAAAAACTTTAAGGATGGACACAATGGATGCATAAAGGCTGAACATCAAATTTTAATCTTGAACCTTTTCTCCAGTCTTCAAATTATTAACATGAAAAGGAACAATAAACTGCAATTTTATCATTACCTTAATCGCCGTGTAACAAGCCCTTGTTACAAAATCTCCATCTACTGTGCCCCCAAAACCAACAGAAAACCCATACATTATATTATCTAAGTGATCTATTAACAGATGAAATTTTAACCAACTTCATACCAGGAAACTATTAACAGAGGTACTTCAATCACATAGCTTAAAATATGGAGAAAAGACAGGTAAAAAAATGATCTTATCCTGTAGTAGTAGTCTTACTTTTTAAAATTTTTATAAAATACACTAATTTCCCAAAATAAAGAATATTATGACACATTGGTGTCAACTTACACAGATGAAAGCTGATGGCAGCTTTGTTTCTAGCTAAATTTCATTTCACCAAAACTTTATATATTACATGAATATCCCAGTAAAGTATTTTTTTAAAAAATTCAATACACAGGAACATAATGTACAGTGTCTTATTAAAAAATGCTTAATTTAGGAATGATTTCATTTCAACCACATAATATATCTCTTTAAGACCATGAAACTGCTTGCTACTGTGAGAAGACTCACAGTCTTATGTTTTGATTCCCCAGCTGTAATTCTTAAAAGTAAAAAATGAAAAAGGCTTTTGCGTCTGCTTTTTCATGAGAAAACTGTGGCCACGGTCTCTGACGTCACCAAGCCCAATTCCCTGGTTCTGTTTGGAGGGCAGCCCTGACCCAGGCCGCGTGGTCGGACAGGGTGGAGGTGGGCTGTCAGGGCCGGGCTGCAGGATGTGGGCTCCGCCCACCTGCACCCACCAGCCTGCCAGGGGGGCGCTGCCCTGAGGCCCCGCCTGCAGCCACCTGGAGGGACAGGGAGCCCGGGTCACAGCCGGGGAGGGCCTGGTTTGGGGCAGAGGAGGGGCTGCCCGGTCCAGCCCAGGCGGGTGGGCATCGCCCGTGGCCTCTGTGCAGGGGGTCCACCACCCTCGGGGGCGGGGGTGTGGGAAGCGCCCCACGGACGCCTGGGCCGCCTCGCAGGGTCCCTCCTGCATGACTGCACAGGCAGGTCCCAGCGCAATAACATTCAGAGCCATCCTCAGACAGGTGGCAACCTCGGTTCAACTTCCAGCCACCGAGCTGAGCCGCTTCTGTTATGAAACTAAATCTATTTCTGAACACATTCTGTCCAAGGGCTGTGCTTTATTCTTCCTTATTCTAGGGAATCAGAGACCTTCAAGGTTAAACTAAGGACTAGGTCTTGGAGTGATTCCCAACCCCAACCAGAGAGACAGGCTCCTGCCCCGCTACCCCGGGGTCCCTCAGCAACACGGATTCACTTGTGTGTCCTGGTTTCCCAGAGAGACAAGCAAACCCGAGAACGGGCATCTCTGACTCAAAGAAGCCGAGGTGAAGCCCAGGGGGGCAGGGGCTGCATCCGCATCAAGGACACACTTTTGCTCCCGACAGGGGATCATCCAGCTTCTCCTTGGCTATCATTTCATAAATTAATAATTTCTTAAAATCATAATCCAAAGAATTTATCTATTACAAGAAAAATTCAAGTTTAAAAAAGCAAATAAATTAGTTAAGCCTTGTAAACAGTTGTCCGTCTCAGCTAGATATCTTTTTAGAAAAGGTTCCTCTGTGGAGTGAATCAGACAGGACCAGGCACATGGCACGCACCCTGGTCCTGCCGCCCCGGGTCCCTGTGGACCTTGTGATGGATGCGGTGATAGGAGAGGTCCAGCCCCCGGCGGCTCCTCAGATGTTTTCCACGAAGCTCCCGGGGAAGAGGCCCGTCTTCCCGTTCCGCTGCAGCGTGCCCTTGAACCAGCCGTCCTCCCGCTTCCTGTGCACAAACACGATGTCGCCCTCCTTGAGTTCCAGTTCTGCCTCACTCTGCGGCGGGTAGGAAACCACCACCCGGTGCCTGCAAGAGAGGGGGGAGTGAGGGAGAAAGAGATGGAGCGGGAGAGAGAGATGGGGAGAGAGAGAGAGATGGGGGGAGAGAGAGATGGGGGGAGAGATGGGGGAGAGATGGGGGAGAGACAGAGATGGGGGAGAGAGAGAGAGAGATGGGGGTGAGAGAGAGATGGGGGAGAGAGAGAGAGATGGGGGAGAGATGGGGGAGAGATGGGGGAGAGATGGGGAGAGAGATGGGGGAGAGATGGGGGAGAGATGGGGAGAGAGATGGGGAGAGAGATGGGGGAGAGATGGGGAGAGAGATGGGGAGAGAGATGGGGGAGAGATGGGGGAGAGACAGAGATGGGGGAGAGAGAGAGATGGGGGTGAGAGAGAGATGGGGGAGAGAGAGAGAGATGGGGGAGAGATGGGGGAGAGAGAGAGATATGGGGGAGAGACAGAGATGGGGGAGAGATGGGGGAGAGACAGAGATGGGGGAGAGAGAGAGAGAGATGGGGGTGAGAGAGAGATGGGGGAGAGAGAGAGAGATGGGGGAGAGATGGGGGAGAGATGGGGAGAGAGATGGGGAGAGAGATGGGGGAGAGATGGGGGAGAGACAGAGATGGGGGAGAGAGAGAGAGAGAAATGGGGGTGAGAGAGAGATGGGGGAGAGAGAGAGAGATGGGGGAGAGATGGGGGAGAGAGAGAGATATGGGGGAGAGAGATGGGGGGAGAGATGGGGAGAGAGATGGGGAGAGAGATGGGGAGAGAGATGGGGGAGAGATGGGGATAGAGATGGGGAGAGAGATGGGGGAGAGATGGGGGAGAGACAGAGATGGGGGAGAGAGAGAGAGAGAGATGGGGGTGAGAGAGAGATGGGGGAGAGAGAGAGAGATGGAGGAGAGATGGGGGAGAGAGAGAGAGATGGGGGAGAGAGAGAGATGGGGGAGAGATGGGGGAGAGACAGAGATGGGGGAGAGAGAGAGAGAGATGGGGGTGAGAGAGAGATGGGGGAGAGAGAGAGAGACGGGGGAGAGATGGGGGAGAGAGAGATATGGGGGAGAGAGAGAGATGGGGGAGAAATGGGGGAGAGATGGGGAGAGAGATGGGGGAGAGATGGGGGAGAGAGAGAGAGATGGGGAGAGATGGGGGAGAGAGATGGGGGAGGGATGGGGGAGAGATGGGGGAGAGATGGGGAGAGAGAGAGATGGGGGAGAGATGGGGAGAGAGTTCGGGGAGAGATGGGGGAGAGATGGGGGAGAGATGGGGGAGAGAGAGAGATATGGGGGAGAGATTGGGAGAGAGAGAGAGATGGGGGAGAGATGGGGAGAGAGAGAGAGATGGGGGAGAGATGGGGAGAGAGTTCGGGGAGAGATGGGGGAGAGATGGGGGAGAGAGAGAGATATGGGGGAGAGATTGGGAGAGAGAGAGATGGGGGAGAGATGGGAGAGAGAGAGAGATGGGGGAGAGATGAGGAGAGAGATGGGGGGAGAGAGAGAGATGGGGAGAGAGAGAGAGATGGGGGAGAGATTGGGAGAGAGTTGGGGGAGAGATGGGGGAGAGATGGGGAGAGATGGGGGAGAGAGAGAGATATGGGAAAGAGGGGAGAAGGAGGGAGGGGAAGCAAGGAGGAGGAGGCGGGGAGAGACAGAGTGGGCTTAGTCACAGCTGCTCAGAGTTGAGCAAAGCCAGTGCACACGCCTGAGACGCTGACAGAACAGGACGGAGCACAAGTTTGCCTATAATGTTGGTAAAATGACTCAAAATGCCACCGTCCCCTGTTGAGTAGAGACGTGGCATGAACAATGTTTGGATGTGCATAATGGTCCACAGACCAGGTCCTGGCTAAGGAAATCCTGCCCTAAACACCCCAATTCTCCCTGGGGCAGGTTGTCCCAAGGTCCACGCAGGGAGGGGAGGACCGAGACCACCAGTTCAATCCACCACCACCAGGAAGGAGGCCGGCATTCAGAACTCAGTTGGTCTGACATCTGTGTCCGTTTCTCCACTGGTTCTCAACTCAGGTATCAGTGGGAAAATATGTAATTATTACTGAAAGATTCCAGAAGCCTTGCTGGCTCAAGGTCATCTACCCCCTGCTTCCATGCTTCTTCGTTTCCTTCTGCAAAATTATGGTTAAGAGCCAGGGAAGCCAGAGGGAGGTGAGCTGTTTTTCACACTCTGTGTGGTCTCCGCCCACCTGTGTGACCAACAGAATCCTGTGAAAATGACGGTCTCTGGTCCTGAGGTGGGGTCCTAACAGGTGCGGCTCCCACCCGGCTGTCTCCCGGGAAACCAGCCCCACACTGTCAGCTGATTCATCACCCTGTGGACAGGACCACACGCCGGGTAACAGACATCTCTTCCCATAAGCCAGCGGGACCACCTTGAAAGGGGTCTTCCAGCCCCAGTCAAACCTTTACACACCTGCAGCTCAGGCTGACGTCTGGACACTCATCCTAACAAATAGCCTAAGCCAGAATCACCCACGTAAGCTATCCCCAAATTCTCAACCCACAGAACTATGAAATAATACATATTTACAGTTATTTTAAGCCACTGAGTTTTGGGGGTAGTGTGTTATACAGCAAAAGATAACTAATAAATAATCTCTCCCTGTCTCATGCTAATCAGTTAGTTCTTCAGCTACAAAAGGGGTTGAGTTTCTACTCTCATTTGGGTCTCGAAGTCAGAAAATTAATTTATAGCCTCACAGGAATTACTCTTAACAGCAAGTAGAGAATGTCATGGGTGAAAAGTTGGTCATCAGAACCGATTCTTCAGAACTGCCCCAAACTCATGAAAGCCATCTGAGCCCAGTCCTTTTGGAAGATTGCTAGTTTCACCAGCCTCCATTCCATAAAAACCAGAATCCACTCATGTTAAGACCTGAGCAAGAGCCCCAGGATATGACTCTATTAAAAAAGGCATCTCTGCAAAGGCCCAGGGGCCACCTACACCATTTCTGAACAACCCTGGGCTCAGGAGCCAAACTATCCTCCAGGGTCTGGAGGAGAAGCACGGCACGGAGGCTGCCTGATTATCTCCAAGAAAGGTCCAGAGAACTGAAACGTGAGTACTGACAGGCTTCAATCAAGCTTGGAGGAGGTGGGGGAGGCCTGGCCTCGTGGAAGAAGTGGGCCTGGGGATCCACGCAGGCTTTGGGGCCATTTGGAGCAGCTTCACTGTGGGCGGCCATCTCTGCTTGGGCCTCGGTTTTCTCATCTGTGGACCAGGACTGCAGGGACTGCAGCAGGTAGCATCAGGTGATGTGTGGAGGACACAGGTGGGATGCACCCAGGATGGTGTCTGTCACAGAGCCGACACCCCAAGGGCCAGCCCCTAGCACGATCGTGTGGCTCAGGCTAGAGCGGGCGGGGGCCTGGCGCTTCAGGGAGGTGACCGACAGCCGCCTCTACCCAGGAACGCCTCAGACCACAGCCTGAAGGAGAACGTCCTGACAACACGCTGACAGACTTCAGAATGACAGAGTCAGGGCTCTGGAAACCCTGCTCCGACAGCTTCCCACTGTGGACTACCCTGAAGGAAGGAATCCAGATGAGAAGGCTGCTCAGCTCTGATGCCAGCAGGCTGAAGATCCACGGAAAAACTCATGCTGCCGGGACTTCCCTGGCGGCCCAGTGGTTAAGACCCTGCCCTTCCAATGCAGGGGACGCGGGTTCGATCCCTGGTCGGGGAACTAAGATCCCACATGCCGCGGAGCAACTACGCCCGCGCGCCACAACTGCTGAGCTTGTGTGCTCCGGAGCTCTGGAACCCGCGCACCACAACTAGAGAGGAGCCTGCACAACACAACGAAGAGCTCGTGTGCCACAACTAAGACCCGATGCCGCCAAATAAATAAATATTTAAATTAAAAAAAAATCCAAGCGGCCACTTGGGGCAAGTTGAAATTTGAGCAAAGCTTTATAATTATGGAAAGAAGCGTACAAGTGACTCAGATCATATTCACAGTAGCTCTGATGAAATGTATCCCCACCGGTCCTCTGCCAGCTGCCTTACAGGTGAAATGGAACAAAAACATTTCTTGAAAAAAGTGAATAGTTCTAATATTTGCATTTTAAAAACTGTACTAAACCAATTTTGTCAAACATTTTCTGAACTAGAATTGCTGCTAGGCTAAGACCCTGATCTTCGTGCCAAGCCCACAGGGCAGTGGATTTTCACCGCTAAGTGACGGGCCTTCAGGGAGACCTTGGGTTGTAGGGAGACCAGCTGGTGCAGCAGAGACTCTGCTCAGATGCTGGATGTGCCTCGAGGGTGTCTGCACCAGGTTTCCAATGCAGACGCCCAAGGCCAACAATGGGCCCAGCCGGCCACCGTCTCAGGGGTGGAGGAGCTTTGCCAAGTGGATGTTCAGCAATCCCCCGGCAGATGTGAGCACAGCCGTCGGGCCCCTGGATGATGCTCGGCTTGATCTGAGCAGGGACGCGGGGCAACCCTGAGCCTCAGCAGCCAGACTTCTTTCCCATGACCGCCACGGGACCTGGGGTCCACCTGCAAGTCTGCACTCTGGCCGCGCCGCTGTGTCCCCTCCCACCTGACCAAACAACCTGCCTGTCCTCCCGCCTCAAATCTCCTCCCGTCCTCATTCCATTTTGCAAAGAAGCGAAATACTAACTTTAACTGCCAGCTCTGTGTGTAGCTATTTCTGGCTCAAAACTCCTTATGGCTTCCCAGCGCCTCGGAGTTAGGTTATTCCTCAGCCTGGTGTGTGAAGCCCTCAGTGACCGGCCTCAGTCTCTCTTTATAGCTACAGCTACTATTATCCCCACAAACGTGCCAAGCGCGCCTCCACACGGGGACACTCCCCCAGGCGTGGCCCCTCTCCGCACCCCACGTCTTGGCTCATGTGGTCCCCTGGGGACTCTCTCAGACAACCTCCGCGCCGCCCACGCCTGACAGGCCTCTCAAAGCCTGGCTCCCACCTGCCCCGCGGCTGCAGGTAACTTCACACCTGACCAGATTCCAGAAGCCTCGGCACTTAGCACAGTCTACACTGCATCACCACCAGCTGCACCCTTGCCTCATTCATTTGGCCAAAACAAAACATGAGCTGCTTCAGGGGTGAAGTGATGGTAAACTCACCGTATACACCTCACACCAGCGAACACAGTAAATACATGTGATCATTCTTTGTTGTTTTTGTTTTTGTGGTACACGGGCCTCTCACTGTTGTGGCCCCTCCCGTTGCGGAGCACAGGCTCCAGACACGCAGGCTCAGTGGCCATGGCTCACGGGCCCAGCCGCTCCGCAGCACGTGGGATCTTCCCGGACCGGGGCACGAACCCGTGTCCCCTGCATCAGCAGGCGGACTCTCAACCACTGCGCCACCAGGGAAGCCCCATATGGTCATTCTTAATAAGCATGCCAAGTGACTAAAATAAAAGTCCTGACCGTATAGGAAAACTACTTTTTAAATGGACAAAGCTCCTCAAAAAGGAATGAAATTCTGACAGACACAGGTTACAACATGGATGAACCTTAAAAACATTATGCTAAGTGAAATAAGCCGCACACAAAAGAACAAATATACAATTTCACTTATCAGGTTTGCAGAACAAACTCATACAGTCAGCAAGTAGAATGGGGGTTGTCAGGGGCTGAGAGAGGAGGGAACAGGGAGTTAGTGTTGAATGGGATGATAAAAGAGGTCTAGAAGTGGATAGTGGTGATGGTTGTACAACAACGTGAATGTACTTATTAATGCCACTGAATTGTACACTTGGAAAAAATGGTAAAAATGGTATTTGATCACAAATTTAAAATTAAGATAAGTGAATTTAAAAGTTAATGGAAAGATGAAAGAAAGAAAAAGGAAGGAAGGAAGGAAGGGAGGGAGAACGGAAGGAGGGAAAGGGAGAGAGAGAGAGAGAGAGAGAGAGAAAGCACGGAAGGAAGCGAGAAAGAGGAAAAACCATCCAAAGCTGCGCGGTGCTTGGCTGCTGGGATGCATCTCCTGCCCCCTCTGGACAGAGCCCTGGGGTCACTGTGGGACGTAGAGTGGCTCACAGACCTGGCCCTAAATAGGCCTCGGCCTCTTGGTGGCTGTGTGACACTAAATGAATTTTTGGTGATAATGACCAGGGTGGAATTTGAGAAAAAGACGCTTGCTGTATAAAGAAGCTTCACTGACATCCCAAGGGCAGTCTTCCCGCTCTGGGCTAAGGTATCTGGCTTCTGACTAGACGAGCACTTGCAGTCTTTTATTAGCACAAATTTTCTATTTCCTTAATTTTTCTGGTCTCTCTCATGTTCTCTGTAGTTCGTGCATTTTTGTTTCTAAGCTCTCCTGGTTTAGCCCAAATTGTACCCCCTGGGACTCTGGGAAGCACCCTGTCCAGCTCCCTGGCCTTCACTGCTTTCTGCCAGGTGCCACAGCAAACTGCGATCCAATTAAGTACGTCACTGGCAAAACCAGACTCACTCGCTTTGTAGTTTGCTTGAAGTCCGAGTGAATTATGTCCATTGCTTCACCCGGTGGGTTCACTGTCACGGGCTCAAATTAATCATGCTGTTTAAGCCCGACTGCCTTTCTGTAAATCTCTCTCTATCCAATTTGTATGTTTCTAAGCATTCTAGCCAAATCCCTCATCAAAGATCAGAGGTTCTTTGCCAATTCACCAGATGGGCTTATAGGTATGTGGTTATCAGTTTAATTCCTAAACTTAAAAATATACGGAGATGACCTGCTGTGTCTCCTTAAGCCCTTTATCTGTAATTTTCTTTAAGTAGGAAAAAAAACTGTCACATGCCCTTTCTTTTATTTGCCATCCCTTCTGAAATATTTTATTTCTACTTTCTCTTTGCAATTTCCTAATTATACTTTTCCCAGTCTCTCCAAGAGCCTAAAACATCTATTATTTCCACTGTCATCAATTCTATTCTGCCTCCAGGATATAACATTTCTTGCTTGTTTTCTTCAGTCTCTCTAACAAACACAAAAGAATCCTTTTGTTCCTCAGAGAACACTCTCAGCTGACACCAAGATCTGTCAACACACCTCCAGGCTCCTCCTTCCTTATTGTGAGATGCTTATGTCTTTCTCTCCTGAGAATGCTTCTTCCGCCTAACAGCACTGGGCACCCTGGTCCCATTCTTTCATTTGAGATTTATGGGGCAGGGTCATGGTTTGGGAGGAGATTTTATTCCTGTTCTCATTCTCATCTGTAGATGAATCCTATCTCATACTGGACCGATGTTAGACACTGAAAAATATTCCAGTGAAATTCTACCAGGAAAAATTCTACCCAAAGAACCTCAGGCTTCTGCGCTTTGCGGGGGCTGGAGTCGTGATTTTTAGATTGTGAATCAAGGCCTCTGAGATCCTGAAATGCTTCCTGAATTAGACTGATATATGACAGTTAATCTTCCCTGCATTTTTAGCATGAAGTACTTTTTATTATGTTGAAAGTTCTGAAATACTGAAACAGGCAATCCCTAAATGATGTCCTCGGTAGTTTTTGAGTAAACAAAAACTTTCATTCCCGGTGGACAACAGGATAATAGACTGTTTTCCTATTCTACTTGTTTCCACACATTTTTCCTGTTGTTTTCATAGTCAGGCAGACCTAAGAATCCAAGTTAGATACATAACATCAGCCACGCTGTACGAAGGCAAAAGGGCTGGGAAAAGTCGGTCAGGCTGGCTATTATATTCAGTATTCCAGTGAACATATGGATTATAAAAATATAAACGCGGGGCAGAAATTCTCTCCCAAGAGCACTTTCCCACTTGTAAAGATGGAAATGGTGCTATACAACACCCGGAAGAGGATCCCAGCACACCGTGCCCCCTCCGTTCCCACCAGTAAACCCTCCCCGCTCCCTGCCTGAGGGGCAGCCTGCCCGTGAACCGCTGTCACCTGCCTGCACCCGAGGCCCCTCCTCTGCAGATGCTCTGGACAGCAGGAGCCTGCTGTGAGCAAGGAGCTCCTTGAAGAGGAAGGGGCTGGGATGCAGAAGCTCACAGACTGGGCACATGTGGCGTCTGGAGAGGAAGGTGTGCTCGGGAAAGTAAAGTGTCACTCGGAACAGTCACGCCGCCACCACAAATGACAGGGGAGGGGGGAGGCTCAGGGCTCGGGGGGGAAACTGCACATCAGTGTCTGGGACTGAAAGAAAAGAAACCAGCTGCTGGACTGGCACATAGGTGCGATCCCTGGAAAGCAGAGAAACACCGCAGAGAAGAGCGAGACTCTCAGAATAAAGGATGGCGTGAATCTGGGGTAGGATTTCAAGGCTTTACTGAGAGCCCCACAGATGAGGGGAAAGACACAACGATCCTATCGGCGGGACAGGAACACTTTTCAGGGTGACGTCTCATTTCAAAACCGGTTCCATAAGGGTCAGAAATACATGAAATCATTTCACTTCACCGTAAAAGTACACAGTAAATTGTGTATTTTGTACTCAAGGTGCATAGATTGTTTGACGAATTCTTCCCCAGGTTATTTCTGAGTAATAAAGTATATGCCCCCCCAAGTCGTCTGAATGAAAGCCTCAGATTTTGGTGGGTACAAGTGTTCATCTGAAATACAGCGTTAAGGTGAATTTCAGTCATTTGAAAGTATAACACTTGATAGTAGTTTGTGAATGAGTAACAGAAAAGGCTGCCCCAAAGGCAACACCTCCACAAACTAGAAATTTGCTTTATTTATGAGACGCAGGGACAGAGGAGGGAATAAAGCTTACAGACACAGACGGCACCTCGTAAAGCACGTATTTATATATTTCTGCATTATGGGAAAACAGTCCTGTCTTTAGTGTACTTCATGGTGTCTTCCCGGGCAATGAACTGTGCCGCGTTTCTAATTCATACGATCCTAGTAGGTTTTTGTCTTATTTAGTAGATTTTCTCTCCTAATGCGCTCCTAAGAGCCCCAGCAGCGGAATCAGACAGGGTGGCTCCCGTGTGTAAATTACGGTGACTCAGGGCCACAGTCACGGAACAGGGCTCGGCGTCCTGCAGGTATCGGAACCCAGTCAGCGGGTCAGGAGGGGGTCAGGAGGGGGTCAGCCCAGGAGAACTCGGCCGCCCTCTGGCTCGGGAAGCATCCAAAGAGGACTGTGAGTGGGCACGTCCTCGAGGTGCTTCACAACTAGCAGGTCGTGACGTGAACCTCTCAGGAAAATGCCAAATACGAAACGAGGGCGGAGGGCTGGCCCTGAGCGAAGAACGAGAAGGAGCGGGGCCAGGGCGGCGGTGACCCACAGCCCTGTCGGGGACAGTGCTGGAGACACGGATGGAAAGGGGGTCACAGCCCTGCGGGGCGAGAACACGGAGCGAACGGCAGAGGGGGAGCCCGTCACCCCAGGGGGCCAGGGGCCAGGCTGGCCGTCACCACGGACCCAGGGAAGGGGACGTGAGGCCCCCCGGACACCGCAGACCTGCTGGCTCCCCGGTGGCCGTGACCGTGGACTCACCTTTCACAGACTGCAGGCCTCGCGTCACCGGCCGCAGGGCCCAGGGACGAGCAGGGCTGCCGCGGTGGTGGCGCCACCGGGGCCGAGTCCAGGGAGCAGGTCCGGCGCTGCGGGCCGGGGGCCGGGGCCGGCGTGTCGGCATCACAGGGCCCGGGGCAGGCGCAGGGGGCACAGGGGGCCCCGGGCAGCAGCTCGGCCCCCGGCTCGACATCCAGGGTGGGCGAGGCCGGCGGTGACCCCCGTGGCTTGCGCTTGGTGGAGGCTCCGGAGAGCAGCTTCAACAGTCCCTTTCTCTCTTTCTAGAAAAAAAGAAAAAAGCACGAGAGTCGAAGACATGGTTCCGTTGCTGCAGTTTCAAGTTCTGATGTAAGCTTTCGAGGGGCGCCTGTGGGTGTCTGGGGACTCTCGGTCCGGATCCCGGGGGCCATGTGTTCACCTGCCCTTGGTCTCCCCCGTACCCGCCTGGGCATTTTCCCTCGTTCTGGACATTCCAGTGCTCATCAGCATCCTCCACAGAGCAGGTAAGACAAGCAGAGAAAAATGATGAGAAACCCAAATCCAACCTATTCACTTCTCAGGCTTGCTGAAGGCAAAGTGGCACTTTAGGACCAAATGGAAATTTCAGATGACGGCTTTAACTTCCTGAAATTCTGCTGACCCGAGCTCTAATTCTTGTGTGCGGAATTAGCATAAACCTGTTCCCATTTCTACAGCCACAGACCTGACGCTTATCATTTACAGGGGTGATGTCTTTTATTTTTGTCCGTGCCGCGCGGCACGCAGGATCTTAGTTCCCCAACTAGGGATCGAACTCGTGCCCCCTGCAGTGGAAGTGCGGAGTCTTAACCACTGGGCCTCCAGGGAAGTCCATGGAGGGGATGAGTGACGTTTTGATCAAAGTGTTCACTTGTCACCACCTTGATGAAATTAAACAAACCAATAATAACAGAAGTCAAACCATTTCTATTGTGCAAGTACTTCCTTGATTAAAAAGCCAAAAACAACTCCACAAAATTAGAAAAACAAGCTTCAGTATAATAAAAAACATTTTTGTGTCTCTTTTTTGCAAGCAAGCATACAAATAAGAATTTTTCCTAGCCATCCCGTGGCTCTTGGTCTTTGCTCTGCTAGGAAACCAGACAGAGGGCTGGCTCTCCTCCGTGCCCAGACCCCAAGTGTCAGTGTTCTTCTGATGCCCAAGCACAGGTTAACAATCATCACTTTAAATTGTCTTACTAAGATATCAACTACATCATCAGGTCCTCTGACTCAAAACACGGCCTGAGAATAAAACAATTCAGAGAAATAATTCTTTTTTTTTTTTTTTTTTGCGGTACGCGGGCCTCTTCCCGTTGCGGAGCACAGGCTCCGGACACGCAGGCCCAGTGGCCATGGCTCACGGGCCCAGCTGCTCCGTGGCATGTGGGATCTTCCCAGAATGGGGCACGAACCCGTGTCCCCTGCATCGGCAGGCGGACTCTCAACCACTGCACCACCAGGGAAGCCCGAAATAATTCTTTAGAACACGCTCCAGGCAAACTGGGATTATTAAGGTCCACTAACAGGGAAGCAGAATTATGAGGGGCCCTTAAGGAGAGAGAACACTGAGGAAGTTTTCCTGAATATTGAGTTAATAGAACACTGAGGAAGTTTTCCTGAATATTGAGTTAGTTCAGACTCAGTAAAAGCCCCCTGGGGGAGGCATAATAACACAGTTTCATTAGAAGCAGGCTGGCAGAAAGAGGAAGAAACAAAAGTAATCATGTATCAGATGAACAAGCATCCCAGGGGGTCTGCACCCCCAGGCCCCATTTAGCTATCGCTGCCCACAGCACCTGTAACCCCCGGGGCAAGAATGAAGGGGGGAGGGGCGGGATGTGCTGGACCATTTCTGTTTGTCAGGGGCTCAGGCTGCAGAGCTGGCGCATCAGCCCCCCAACCCTTCCCCTCCCTCCTGAGGAAGGTCCTCTTGCATCTTTAGTCAGGCCGGGCCTCAGCCGCACCTCTCTGGCTTCTGCTTCACCCGTTCACCTTCCATAGGGCCATGTGTGCACTGCAGTGAATGGTCCCACATCCTTGGCCAGGTACCCGAGCCTGCAAGTCCTACGGCGCCAGTGCCGAGAGTAGGACGCAGATGAGCTGGCAGAGGACCCAGGGGGATGGGAAGCAAGCTGGCCGGACCCAGGGCTGAGGGAGGAGAGGGCAGTCTGCACTCCACAGGGCAATGGTGATTCCATCTACACGGCGGCCTGTGACGGGGAAGGACACACCTGTTGGCACATCTGCGCCTCCTCTGAGGGGGCCTGGGGCCTCGGGGCGGATACAGGAGCTGGGAAGAACGTCCAGCCTTGCAGGTCCTCAGCGGTTCCCGCTGGGACATCAGGACGCACACGAGAGCCCAGGGACCCCACAGGTCCACTGAGAACACAGTCCATGATAAACTCGGTCTCAGGAAACCACCGCTAAGACTCTGCCTAAAAGCTCAGTCCTGATGCCAGGGAAACAGTTGACTGGATGCCTCTAGGGGAACAGCCTCGAAAGTGATTAAGAAGAAAGGTGACTTTGTTCCTCTGAAGGGTCACACACATGAAGTGCAGCTCCAGTGACTTCCAGGGGGTGGGGGTGGGGGTGGGGGTAGGGGAGGGGATGGGGGGAGGGGGAGGGGATGTGTGGGGTGGGGAGGGGGTGGGGTGGGGTGGGGGTGATGAGGAAGGGGATGGGGGTGGGGGAGGGGGTGGGGGTGGGGATGAGGAAAGGGATGGGGAAGGGGTGGGGAAGGGGATGGGGATGGAGGTGGGGGTGGGGATGGGGAGGAGATGGGAAGGGGCGGGGAAGGGATGGGGATGGAGGTGGGGATAAGGATGAGGAAGGGGATGGGGGGATGCAGGTGGGGATGGGGCACTGGCATGGAGGGACGCTACCCGGGGTCCAGTAGCCGGGCTGTGAATACCATATTCCAGTGTTTCCATGTTAGCAGAACACTGAGCCCCTTGAGGGAATTTTGCAAACTCAGACATGTATCATTAAGGGCACCTTTGTTTCTCAAAATACAACAGCAGAAATGAAAACTACGGATGAATTAATAACAGCTACACTTCAGCAAAGCAATTTTTAAAATGTCATGTTAGCATGCACGGAAAAGGGCATACCTTTTAACATAAATCTTAATTCTTCTCCTGTGGGTTTTTCCAAGAAACTATTCCTAGATGTATAATGTTTTTGCTGTCATAATTCCTCTTCAGAAGATTTCATCATTTAAAATCACATCTCATATGAAAACAAAAAGCTATTTGGGTCAGGAAATCATCACCAGATAGCCAGAAAGAGTTTCATACATAAACATAATGTCTGAACATAAAGTTAATAAGTCTGTATTAGTCATACAGCAGAGGCAGGGGACACTATGGAAACGCCACGTCAGAGCTCCTTCCCAAGCAGAAATGAATTGCACTTGAACTACTCACCATTACCCACACCCGAGCCTGTCTTCCCCTCTGGTCTGCTGTGCCCTGAGATGCACACAGAACGTAGCAAGAGGGAGGCTTCTGGGCCTTTGGTATCAAAAATCTACGTCGTCAGGCCCCCAGCGATAAGAGGTGCTGTTCACGGGTAAGCCACCTCCGACACCTAATTCACACCATCGTATGATGATAATCACTCGTTTTTTAAGCGACTATTTACTGAGCATCGAATGTGATGCCTCAGTGCCCTGGGCTCTGGGATCACAGCAGTGAACCTGCAGCAAGAAGCTCACACCCTCCAGCAGAGACGCAGCCCTGCGGGCACACAGGCACTCACAGGAAACCCAGCAGGGCCGGGGGAGGACGACGGGGTGCTGGACCCAGTGGACGCGCAGCTCAAGAGGCATCGTGCATGGAGAGAGGGAAAGGCCACGTGAGATTCCAGACGTGGTTAAACACCACTGGGCTCAAGAGCCTTGCTCAGTGCTGCTACGAGTCTCCACGCTTGTTCCTGATACCCACCTGATGGAACAGGAATCATACTGGCCCCACCGCCTAAGGCTCACCAATGGTCATCACTGTCAGGGGTGACGTGGGCTTTCATCCGAGCCCACCCTCCTCTCCGGTGAGCTCAGTGCGGCCACATCTCTGGAAGCACCTCTGCTCTGGGGACCGTCCACCTGGGCTGCAGGCCACAGAGGCCAGGGGGCCGAGCTCTGCGGGCGGATCTGGACCTTCCAGACCCAGCTCAGCGGGAACTTCTTCTCCTTAAGACAACGGAACAGTTTCAGATGAAACTGTTTCAACGAAACAGCCAAGCCACAGACTACGTTGTTTCTGACAGCGAAAAACGAGCTGGGAGGAAGGAAGATCGTGGAGCCAAGAAAGCCACGAGCAGGGACTTCAGGACGAGGGTTCAAGAGAGAAGGAAATGAGCACATAAACCCTAGATGGATGCTCCAGTTAAGAAACCCAAGAATGGGGCTTCCCTGGTGGCCAGCGGTTGAGACTCCGTGCTTCCAATGCAGGAGCCATGGGTTTGATCCCTGGTCGGGGAACTAAGATCCAGAGGGCAAAACATAAAATTTAAAAAAAGAAAAAAAAAAAAAAAGAAACCCAAGAATAACAGCAAGGGTCCTCAAGCATCGGCACAGTGACAAAGAAGGGGACAGTTGTTAGGGATCTGGGCACTAAACTGGACGTGTAGGAAAGCCACCTTCCAGGAAGGTGTTCCGGGAGCCTGGGGACCAGCAGCACTCGGCTGGTGGGCTTGGGAGCAAAGGACAATATGGGGAAGATGCTCTCAGCACCCGAGGGACTAAGGAGGTGGGCGGAAGAGGAGGGCGTCAGATGGATTCTTCTCTTCTCCTGTTGTGAGATCAGGACAGCTGAGCTAATTAAACCATCAGGCTTTAATTAGAGGCCATTAGACAAGCTCTAAGCAAACCAGCCCTCCGCCTGCAGACGCCTCAGGGTTGAGAAATCCACACCCAGGACAACGAGTCACAGAGGACTAGTCCTCCCCAAATAAGGTGACACTTAACCTGTAGCCAATCACATAATTTCTCTGCTTTGTTTCCCCATCTTCTCTATAAAAGCCTGGCCCTCAGCTCCTGGCTGGTGTCTCCTGACCACTCCCATTGGGGCACTGCCTGATTTGAACAGAATTTTGCTCAAATCAAACTGTTATATTTTTTAAATGCCTCAGTTATGTTTCAACAGAACTCAGAGTTTATAAGAACAGCCGATTATATAATTGGTGCTAATGAAAAAGATTTTATTTCTAGATGAAAGCTTAAAAGACCAAAATAATATTTGCTATATTTTGGTATCTAGGGGAAAAAAGCATTTATACACTACCATATTAGTGGTTTTCTTTGAAACCCTGGATCACATTTAGGTTTTAGATGTCTGGATCTTCTCTAACTTCTAAATAAATATGCAGAAGTTAAAAAAGTTTATAATTAGAAAACAATAAAAAATGTATATACATATACATGAGTATCTTATAAGGACTGAGAAATACATTTGCCTGGAGACGAGCTGATCAAATAATGAAGTCTTTAAATGGAGCATGAAATTAGAAAAATGTCCAGATAGGCGGTTAAACTGATAACCGTAAAAGCTATCAGAGGTCTTACAGAAAGAAGAAAAACAGTGGTAGAAACGCTCAGAGTTTCAAACAAGAAAAAACTGAGATGATGTTTGGAAACATATGACAGAGCTTCCAATACCTATTTATCAAACCACACAACAGTTACCGACAGAGTTAGCTAGAGATTTCACGTCGGGGCAAAAATACATTTCTGAGAGTTGGTGAGCGAGGACTTCCAGACAAAATACTGCTCAAGAGGAACGGCTCTGAGCACACGTGGGAGTGACCCGCCATGTGGGGCAGCCGGGCAGCCCCCCAGAGGGCCCCCGTGTGCAGAGAGAAGGGCACGATGGATGGGCCCGCATCTGGGGGTGAGTTTATGTACATGGGTGATGCCGATCACAGAATGACAAGGAAGACAGAAATAATGAGGGAATTGTCAGAAACCTAGAGAGTGGCTGCAAGTCCCAACTAAAACTAGAATCTCTGATACACTTGGAATCTCGGATACACTTTTCCCTTGACTTGCTGATGATTTTTTTTCATATTTATTTATTTGTGTATTTGGCCGCGTCGGGTCTTAGTTGCAGCACTCGGGATCTTCTGTTGTGGTGGGCAGGCTCTTCATTGTGGAGCACGGGCTCTAGGGCGCGAGCTCGGTAGTTGCGGCGCTTGGGCTTAGTTGGCCCGCGGCATGGGGGATCTTAGTTCCCCGACCAGGGATCAAACCCACATCCCCTGCACTGGAAGGCGGATTCTTAACCACTGGACCACCAGGGAAGTCCCTGACTTGCTGATAATTTAATCTCACAGAAAGCCGAGCTAACTGCAACGTAGGGTCTAACTCTGGTCACCTGGGGGAAAGGCAGAGCCCAGGGGCCCAGATGTCCAGCTGGTGAGGACTCAGAAGTAAGTGCCCACAGGACAGACTGCCCGTGGTCAGGCTTGAACTCTGAAGTGTAAAAGAACTGATTTTAAAAGTTCCAAGAAAATATATGCATGACCTGAAACTCAAAAGGAAAGATACTTCAAGAGCAATGGGAGAGCTTTCCAGAACGAGGTTCTAAGCACACAAATGCGAACTACCTCAGTGGATGAAAATGCAGAGGCACCTAAAGGCACCGATGTGATACCCCAGGAAGCGGCCAAAAGGACTCCACAAAAAGATCGGGAGAAGGGCCCTAAGAAGAACATATCACAGCCGTGGCAATTCAAGAAGCTGAAGACCAGAATGAGCTTAAACTGGCAAAAATGCTAATGACCAAAAAACAAGTGTGTGTGTGTAGGGAGTGTTGCTTAAAGTTACGCTTGAGAGAGGAAGAACAAGAGAGACACAGAGCTGCCGTTTGGGGTGGATGGTGGTCCTCAGATGCAGGAAGAAAGGGAAGGGCCACCTTCCGACGGGAAAGGAAGAACAAAGCCTCTTGACAGGAGGGAAACGGGGGAGGAGGCCGGGATTTAGAGATCAAATCACTCCTCCCCACAGGCTGAATCTACCCCAGCGGACAGAGGAAATGAACAGCTGAAACGCAACCAATAATCTGACAGGTCCTGGTGAACCTGGGATCAGGGTCAACTCAACAGGCCAAAGAAGGGCATGTCTAGTCCTCATTTTCATAAAGACAACAACACGCCTTGCAGACCATCTGGAAAATCCTAGAACAGTGTATTCGATGAAAGGTTGACTTAGGAAAGAAGTGAGACCGAGGAAGAGTCTCTTCCAGGAGATGCTGGCTATAGTCAGTTACAGCACAAACAATGGGGCAGCCGGGGAACAGTCTGGATGGAAGAACAGAGACGCTCCGATCTCATCTGGCCTCCGTCAAGCTGCCCCTGGATGTCCTGGGCAGCAGGATGGAGCGATGGGGGCAAAGTGACACTCGTGCTAATCATGGGGTCACTGAGTTTAGAGTGACTGGGACAGTCTCTTTAGTGAGCTGGGAACATTAAATGAGGTGGCAGACTTAGAAAGGGACATTTGAAATCTGTGACACAAGGAATAGGGAAAAAAACCGTAGAGCGTAGCCTTTCAAAAAAGAAGATTACCCTGAATTACAAAGGAGACTATTATTTTTCTTTCTTTCTTTCTTTTTTTCCCTGCTGCACAGCTTGTGGGATCTTCGTTCCCGGACCAGAGACTGAACCCAGGCCCTTGGCATTGAGAGTGTGGAATCCTAACCACTGGACCACCAAGGAACTGAGATCATCATTTTCTATGTAGCCCATCAAAACACAGAGCAAGGGTTTGAAGTCACAGAAGATAGGTGTGTGCTGAAGAGACTTTCTCCGAGTTGGAGGTGCCTGAAGACAGCAAGGATGCTGTGGAACCAGGGCAGGGGGGCCACAGGGGTCCAAGCAGAGGCCAGTGGCCACTTGTCAAGGATGGGGACTCAGCAGGATAAACGTAAGGGCCTTATCAGTTGCTGTTGTAACCAATCACCCCAAACTTCATGGCAAAAACCCGGTGTCAGCAGGGCTGGGTCCTTCTGGCGGCACTGGGGGAGAACGATTCCTTGCCGTTTCCAGGTTCCAGGAGCTGCCTGCATTTCCTGGCTTGCGGTCCCCTCCTCAGGACACTCTGCTCTCTGCTTCTGACCTCACATCTCCTCGGGCCCTGATCCTCCTCCCTCCCTTATATGAAGATCCTTGAGGTTATACTGGGCCCACGTGGACAATTCAAACACCTTTAAACCTTTAATTTAATCCCATCCATAAGATCCCCTTTGCAATGTAAGGAAACGTATTCTCAAACTTCAGGGATCAGGACATGGACATCCTTGGGGGAGCCATTATTCTGTCTAGCACAGGCGTGCTTCAGCCTCAGAGATTCCATGAATCCTTCCCTGGGAGGCCTGCGGCTGAAGAGTCTGCTCTCCTCTGTGACAATGGCCCTGACACACCGTCCTGGAACCTTCAAATCTAAACTGTAAAATAATTCTTCTGAAGATACTGACAAAGTTGACCATGTCAGCTTGAGTACAAGTTTAACGTAGTTAATTATAAACACTGAACAGATACCAATCTTTTGCAAAAACACTCATGTTAACTCAACAATTAAATATTAACTTTTTAGTAGCCTGTAAAGTTTATTTCCTTACAAACCCCTGCTTACAGGCTTCCCTAACCATTTAAACAGAGCGACATACATGACCACGGAACCTGGTGATGACCCTAGAGCTGCAGGCCAGCTCTGGGGAAAAGGCACGAACACTGGGGGAAGAGTCATGGTTACAATACAATTGCGCAGCATCTGCTGTCACGCTGCTCTTTCTGTGCACATCTAATCACCAGGCACTTCCCTGGTCTCCAAACGCCACCAGAAGTTAGTCTTTCAAACACAGCTTCCCACTTACATCTTCTTTCAAATTCAGGCCCAAAGGAGAGAGCCTTTTAAAAAGATGTAAAAAGATACATCTTTTAAAAAGACACATCTTTTAAAAAGATGTATCAAATTAGAAAATAATTTCCCCCCTGTATTTCAAGTCAAGAGAAAAACTATCCACAGAGATTATAATCAAACGTAGTGTAGGAACAATGAAGCCACAAGTAACACTTCTGATCAACCGTTTCTAGCCCTTAGTACATTAAGTACATTTCTGCAGGACTGTCAACCAGAAGCAAAGCCCACTAAACAGGAGGAGTGAAGGTCAGTGAGGGGGTGGGGTGGAAGCCCCCGGAGGCAGACCCCAGCTTCCCACACCAGGGTCTAACTGCAGAGAGCCCGGCCCCGGTCGCCCGGCAGGCCCTTGGGGTGGTCACCTTGCTGTCCTTGTCTGGCTTGGCCGCTGAGCCGCTGTCGGGAGAGGTGGGCGGCCCGGGGAGCATGGTCACTGGGCGACCGCCAGGCTCGGTCTCCAGGGAGGCGGCGGGGAGGCTCGGCAGGGCCGCAGAGCAGGCCAGCGGGGTGCCGACCCGGCCCAGGCTGCCAGCAGCCACGTGGGCAGGGGGGCCCATCGGGCCAGGGGGCTGGGGCGAGGCCAGGGGGTGATGGGGCAGCCCCGCGGCGCTCTGAACCTGGATGGGCGTCACGGCCGCCGTGGGGCGCTCCTGGCTGTGTGCCGAGACTGGAGAACGGGAGAGAAGAGCAGAGAGTGACTTGGACGCGTGCTGCTCGCCGACCCCGCACCGACCAGCGCACCTGTCACAGCGGTAAGAAACCACGGTGCTTTAAGAGCGCTTACTTAGTCTTGGCGGGGCCCCTGGACACCACCCTTCCAGATCCCGGGTCAGCCCCACGTCTGCTGAGAGCCTGCAAGCCCACTTCACTCAGGGACCCAGCGACACCCCTACAGGGTCAGGTCAGGCTGGCCCCAGAGCTTTTTTTATTATCATCATTCTCCCTTTTCTCAGTAACCGTTTTCCTCCCTTTGGTTATTCTGATAGAACTGAACAGTTTTCTCCAGCACTGCTACCTAAGACTCTTGGGAGGTTTTCAACGTTGTACAAAGAAGAAAGCTCTTCAAGGTCCGGCTGGGTCTGAAGCAGAGATGTGGTGAAGCTCATACCGGACACTCAGCCCGGCGATCCTCAGGCTTCCGCGCCGCCGCAGTGGTGGGAATCAGGATCATCTGATCTCGAGCACAGAAGTCACATTCTCAAGTACTATCGACATCGCTAGGGTCCACCTAATTCCCTTCAGACTCCCCATCTGTAGATCAGGCTTGAATTCACGAGCCAGGCAGGCGGAGTCAAGTAGCTGTGAGCAGACTGTGCCTGCCTGTCTCCTGACGTTATTCATTATTTTAAAGTTCCATCTGTCCTTCTCAGCATCTGTTGTAAAAGGTCTGGTGGTGCTCAGGGCCCCCTTCCCGGTGCCGCCCGCCCGGCCCCCCTACCTGTCCTCACAGCGCTGCGCGCCTGGTTGACGGTCATCTGTCCGGACACGTGCAGCAGGACCTTGGCCTGGGGACTCGTCTGGATGTGAGCTGCTGACGCCACGGCAGTGGGGACCCCGGGGCCGCCGGCCACGCCGTTCCCCGGGGGCTTCTGGGCAGGCGCTCCTGCGGGGGAAGGGCTGGCCGGTGCCCCCCCCCGACTTGTCTGGCCAGTGGTCGACATGGCGACTTTACCCTGGGAAGCACTGGTCACTGCCCTGCCGAGACAGAAGCCCAGTCCATCAGCAAGACAGGAGACAGGACAATGAACAACCATAAAAACGGTGCAGAGCTTAAAAACAGAACACGTTAGGAAGTGAACGGAACCATATGCCCAAGGGTAAGCGGCGCAGATGCAAAGAACGGTGGCCCTGAGGAGAGAACGGTCTGGAAACGGAGTCGGAGAAAATCACGCGTCACTCTGCTCAAGGACATATGGTTCCTGGTCTCAGCTCCCGCCTGAAGCTAAACATCCCCACCAGCTTCCAGGCCCTGGAGAAGCCGGTCTGTCAGATGACAGTGTCTGTGTTGACACGGCTGTGTTCATGTGCCCTGCCCTCCTCCCTAACTGCTCTGTGTACACGTGCGTGTGTGCACACACTCTGCAATGTCCCCTCTGGCTTCCTTCGAACTACCTTAACCTCATTCACGTTTCAATCCTGCCATTCCCAGCAGCCTGGCCGAAGGCTCAGGTCTAAGACCTCAGGATGCTACTGTTTCAGGTGGATTTCTTCCTTCTACGACCCTTGATTACAAAGTACGATGTCCTATTTTTTAGTAAATTCCTTATTAAATAGTCCGGACTCAGTAAAAGTTCCCTGAAGGCAGGGCTATGTGCAATGGTTCTTTTCCATTCCTCGTGTACATGCACCATTATAGAGGTACAGCCAGCTACAAACAAATATTTACTGGTTGAATTTAACTAAATTAGGTTCATTGTAGTTTTTTTTTTTTTTTTTCTTTTTGCGGTATGCGGGCCTCTCACTGTTGTGGCCTCCCCCGTTGCGGAGCACAGGCTCCGGATGCGCGGGCCCAGCGGCCACGGCTCACGGGCCCAGCCGCTCCGCGGCATATGAGATCCTCCCAGATCGGGGCATGAACCCGTATCCCCTGCATCGGCAGGCGGACTCTCAACCACTGCGCCACCAGGGAGGCCCCATTGTAGTTTTATGTAACGTATTTTTTTAATATTCTAAATTCATTTAAACAACAATTCTATAGTAACTTTCTACCAAGCAGAATACTTCATTAACTTGAGCCTCCTTATTATTTACTATGAGGAATGACAGAGAATTTACTGTCAGTAAGCTTCTCTCCAGAGACTTTTGGATAATTTGTATTTGAATCTTATGAAAATGTTTTCCTTCACTAACTTGATTTTTTGTTGTTGCTTGGTTTATCTCCCTTAGTTGTTGTGGCTTTTTGTTTGTTTTCTTCCCACGAGGGAAGATCTAGCTGCCATCTTCTGGATATGGATGTAGATTTTAACATATACCGAGAAGAAGGTTTATAGTGATGAAAAATGTGCAAGTCAAATGAAAGCTAACATTCTGTCACCATCTGCAAACAGAATGATTTTCATTTGATTAGGCTGCTGGCCAGCCTCTGAATCAAGGCCAACAGCTGACAACATGTCAGTTCATTAAACTATTTACTTAAAATCAGGGACTTTGAGAAATGATTTAACACAGAGAAGCTGGCCCATTTATGAAGAGCCAGGTGGCCCAAAACTGGGGTTTCCTCAACGACAATGCCATTACAGGTCATTGCGTTCGTTCCAAAGCTACGTTCCTCAGTGCCCAGAGAGGGGACTACCTTTAAATAAAGTGAAGACGATGTATCTATACATCTAAAGCTCTTGCTTCCCACTGTCCTCAGACACGGTTTCTCAACCTTGGTGACATTTGGGGCCAGAGAGCTCCTTTCTGCGCAGGCTGTGCCGTGCCCTGCAGGTGTCCTGTGCGTCCCTGGTTTCTGTGCGCTGGAGACCAGTAGCACCCCCACCCCGCATTGTGACCATCAAAAATGTGTCCAGACGTTGCCAAATTCCCCTGGGGAGCAAAACTGCCCTCATTTGAGAAGGGTGAAGGAGCTGTGTCATATTGAAGGAATTCTGTTTCTGACTGTACGGCAGAAAATAACTGTGAGAATTCAGAGGTGACGGCCAAGCTACGGGAATAAACGGCTGGCTTTCAGCACCTCCTCACCAGGTGACCTCAGACGAGTTGCTTAACCTCTCCACCTCTACGGGCTCAGCTGCTGAGTGGGGATCACAACAGCACATACATCAGGCAGCTGCTTAAGGACGTGGCATTAACGTGTGTGATGCATCTAGAAATCTGCGTGTCTGGCATCTCGTAAGCATCACATAGAGTATTAATAATATCGCTTGAAAATGGTGTAGTTGAGTCTTCTCACATGTAACTTAAAGCAAATAATTTAAAACCCAGTACATTTAAAAACCCAGTACATTTATTGGTAGAAACCTACAATTTCACATATATCCATGTGAAGAGTAAGCTAAAATTTTGAGAATTAGAAGGGATTTCGGCAAATACAGATAGGGATCTTTAAAATGTCGGCTGTGTAACAAGCAGTTGTAATGGGAGGAGGAATCTTGGACAGGCTGAAAACCATGGGAAAGGACAAAGCTTCTCTGTTTAGGACTCAGCAACCACTTACTCAGAGCCCTACCTTGTGACGGGGGCCACATAATTGCCAGGGAAGACCCCTATCTTGCTGGTGTGCATGGACGTGCCCTTGAACCAGCCGTCCTGGCAGCGCTCAAACACGAGAAACAGCTCCCCCTTCCTCAGCTCCAGCTCATCCTCCTTCCGGGGGGTGTACGGATAAATGGCAACATACCTAGAAGAGGAAAAAACAGCCGATTTCAAGCTGAGTAACAGACAGACCCCAAGATGCTCAAAACTCTTCTTTGGGGTTTCCCTGGTGGCGCAGTGGTTGAGAGTCTGCCTGCTGGTGCGGGGGACATGGGTTCGAGCCCTGGTCTGGGAGGATCCCGCGTGCCACGGAGCGGCTAGGCCCGTGGGTCACAACTGCTGAGCCTGTGCGTCTGGAGCCTGTGCTCCGCAGCAAGAGAGGCCGCGACAGTGAGAGGCCCGCGCACCGCGATGAGGAGTGGCCCCCACTTGCCACAACTAGAGAAAGCCCTCGCACAGAAACGAAGACCCAACACAGCCAAAAATAAATAAATAAACAACTGTGGGGTTAAAAAAAAAAAAAAAATTAAAAAAAAAAACTCTTCTTTGGCACAAAGCCTTAGATGTTTCACACAAAAGTAAACAGAAAGTACAATACTTTAAGCTGTGAGTGGCCTTGGTCACTGTCCACTGAACTGCCACCTACATAGAAAAGACAGCGGCCTCCTGACTCAGAACCGCCCACCTGGTCCTCCCGGTGTGAAGGCGACGACCCCTCCACACGGTACTCATGGGTGCGAAGGAATTCATGCAGCTTGCCAGGGTGCAAGCCTGCTGTGGGGTGTCAGGTGCCCACTGGGAAAACTGAGCCCTTCAGATGGCCCCGGTCAGAGTTGGGAAGCAGCCCCGGCAGGAACATACGGTTCAAAATCCCGCTGGGGAGCTTGGTACATGGCTGAACCCGAAGGCCGGCCGCACCCGTGTCTGTGAGCTCAGCCAGGGTAGACACGGAATTTGCAAGAGTCAAAGGCAAGGCAAGTGCAGATCGCAGAGAGCCCCCAACAGCTCCTGTGTGCACGGGACTGTGCCCCGACACGTGGAGCCCGCAGCTCGGCGGGCCACGTGAACCAGGCTCCGAGCGTCTGCTGGGTCAGTCCACACAGGGGAAAAGCCTCCAATGCCGAGCTGCATTCGGCCACGGGGAGCCCCTGAACGGGATAATGTCCAGACTTTTCACTGTAGGGGACCTGCAGCTTTGCACGCGCACACTCTACTAGGTCTGGCCTCTGCTCAGCCCCTCCCTGTTCCCAAGCATCCTTACGCAGGGGACGAAGGTGGGGACAAAGCTCTGGCAGGAGTGGCAGAGGAAGGCCGGGAAGACCCGCACTCAGCAGGCCGGCTGCCCGGTGGCCCATCCTCAGACCTACTTAGTTTCTGTTTCCTAATGAATGACACGCACGACCAAGCATACGACACCACCCTGGCACCAGCGACCCCCAGAAAGCCATTCCCCGCGTCTCTGCTTGGGCTCAGTCCACGGCCAGAAAGGCCGCCGCACTTACACGCTGGGGCGCGTCTGCGGCCGTGAGTGTGTGGTCTGGTCACTGGGTCCGGCCACGGGTCTGGAGCCCATCCCGGGAGCAGCAACAGCGCCCATGGGGGTGGCCTCCTGGAGAGGGGGCGGGGGGAGAGGAGGATTCATAGTCTGGAGAGAGAGACAAAAAAGAAGAAACAAATGATTTATGCACATCTTTCACGGCAAAGAGGAGGGAAGAGGAATCAGAAACCCGTGAAAAAAGACATCGGTGGAATCCACACAGAGCAGAAGCAGCTGCCCTGTGCAAAAGCCTCCTTGGAAAAGAGTCCTCTTTGTTACCCTTTAGGATCTTAGAGCCACAGTGACCCCTTCCCCAAACAGGTAAGTCATCACACCTGGGAGAAGGGAAAGAAAAAAATGACACAACTGCGTGTAATTTTAACATTGATGGCACTTCTAAGTGCAAAAACCAGGACCAGGACCCGAACGCCTTTCAAGGGGGCGGCTATGATGTCACCCTGCTCGCTAGGAATTAACTTGTGATTGTTTCTGCAACCCGAAACTTAAAACACCACGGAAAACAATTTAGCTGCACTGTATTGCAAACCATCCCCACAAAAGAAAATTTCCTTTGATGCCTGGTTTCCCAAAATCACACACAATAGCAAGCCACAATCCCTGGGCCATTGTTTTTACTTTTGTTTATTCTCTTCTTAGCTCTGCCAGCTTTTGAAATTTAGGACTATCGAGGCTGGTAATCTTTAACAAGTACACCGTGAGCACCTGCTGCTTCCTTCATGGGCTCTGCCGACAGGACTCCGGTGCCTTTTCAGAATCAATGGAGCAATTGTTACCTTCTGATCTATACACCCCGGATAATTCTTTAGGGTCTGGGTACCGAAACTCCTGGGAAAACAGGCACACAAAGACCTGCCCAAACCCCTACCTCGCCTGCCCTCCCCAAATCTTTGAACCATTCCACGTAAACACCGAATCAAAGGAGAAATAAAGAGGCTGAAGACTGCCCCTTGGGAGGTGTGCATGGCGTCTCCACATCAGCTTAAAAGAAGAAAAAACCCCACGGTTTCTAAACACAGGGAACAGCAATTTGTTTCTATTTTTTGGAAAAAAAAATTCAATCTCATCAACGTTTCCTTCATCTGCCTATTAACGTACACAGTTCCAGAAACAAAATCAACTGAGTAGAAAAGGATATCAAATTTCCAGACACACGCTGCAACCGTTTTACACATTGTATTTAATTTCTCGACCTCGGAGAAGGCTTTTTCCACCCTGCAGCTGCGGCAGGACACCCAGTGCAGGATAAACTGCGCATTGCGGTCCCAGGGTGGGCGGGGTCGTGGCGACAGTCACAGAGCAGGCCGCCCTGCGCCCCGGGGCAGCTCCGGGGAGGCACACACGGGCCCTGCAGCCTTTACCACCTTTAACCAGGAGAAGGCCAAGCACTTATGCCCTTGGTCTCAGAGACAAAGTGGAGACAAATCGAGATAATCCTGGTAGAAGGCTCAGCGCACCTGACCCGGGCGGGTCCTGGGCAAGGACACTGAACAGAACAGTAGCCGGAGGGCACGAAATCACCCCTGAGTCGTCTCCTCCAGTCTCTCCAGGCCTCACCTCAGAGCCGCGGAGCCGTGGGGGGCAGGTGACACAGAAGACAAAAGGAGCCCAGGCCACCCACCCCTGGAATCACTCAGAGCAGGGCCAGGGGCCCACTCGGCTCTCGGAGTAGAATTCCACCGGCAAAGGGAGCCGAGAAAAACTGCTGCGCCTTCATGGCGGTGAAACAGAGGCTGTGCTCAACTGGCCCGATGCGGAAAAAGACAAAAAAAAAGGAAAGACAGTCTAGGGAGCTGATAAAAACACAGGCCACGCTGGTGGGGACAAAATATAAGAACACATCACCTCTTATAGTTAAAGAATGCAGTAAGGGAATGTCTGGTATAGGTGACTTTTACAAAGAGTGAGTCAGGAGGCATCTGAGATCTGGCACGAGGGAGGAGGGTCTCGAAGGTCCCAAAGGTGGTGCTGCAGGCAGAACGCAGCTCTCTCTCTCACGGGTGGTGCTGGTAAAACTGGGCAGACTTCTCCCCACTGCTGGGCTGTGTATCTTCGGAGAAATGTGCACGTGTGTGTGCGCGTTCGTGGGGGGGTAAGCGCACAGAAAGACTAGCGGTTACACTCAGGCTCCCCAGCGTGGCTGCCCTCTGGGGCCGGTCAGATGCCAGGGCCCCAGCGTGTCCAGGGCCGGGCCGGCCAGGAGGTCCCGTGGGCTGCGTGGTGAAGACCCCACGCCGAGAGAATGTGGGGACGTGGACGCGCGGGAGCAACCGCGTCCTCCCATCACCGCACGGCTGCGCGCCGGGGGCCGGGACACACCCTCCTGCCGCAGCAAAGGCACCTGCGGGCTGCTGGGGGTGCAGGACACCTCTGGTCACGACAGTGCTCAGAAGCCAACATGACGCTTGTCACTGCCGGCACCAGACACTGACCTAAAGCAGCAGGGCTGGGAAGCGGGCCTGTGCTGAGCCGCGTGGAGGGGCCGAGGGCCAGGGGAGCGGGACCGGGCCTCTGGGGTCCAACGCAGGGGACCGGACGTCGGCCGCGCTGTCGCCAAAGCAGGCCTCTGCTTGTGCTTCTGCAGATCCAGACCCTCCTACCCTCTCCACGCGGCCATGATCTGAGGCCACGACGACGGTCTCTGAATAATACTTTGCTTAAAACCAGGGCTCGGGGGGCAGGGTCTGTGGTGGGACACGGTCACGTCCGCCCTGACCAGGTTCTGTCCCCGACCCACTGATCCCTCGGAAGAGGCAGCTTTACACCGTGGAGGACGCCAAGGGTTTGGGGTCAGAAACGCAGATTCTAGCCCCGGCTCAGTCTCTGAGGGCCGTCCTCGGGCTCCCTCCAAGAAAGAAGTGTCCTGTATGTGTGACCAGTTCCAGGCCACCAACGGGCCACATCCGCTAGTGGACGGTGAGAGCTCACGGACGGACCGTGGCCCCCTCCTCTCTCCCCTCCCTGCACCCAGCCCCGAGGCGCCTGGGGGTCGAGCCCCACGAGGTCCTCACCCTGGGTGAGGGCTGCAGGCCGCTGACCAGCAAAGCGCTTTGCCTGGATGGAGTCGCGGGTTCTGACGGTAAAAGGTCCATGTTCTTCCCGACCGTCCTTCACGTGTGTCCTCACGTGTGCCCCTCCCTCTTCTCCAGGGCAGAAAAGTGGCCGCTGGCATAGACTCTGGGCATTTCTGGGTCCTCTGAGCAAAGACCACTTAACACCCCCCAATCCCATCAAGATTCCTTCCTGAACATCCGATTCCGATGAACCCACTTTCAACCTCTCTCAGGGTCTTCCTGTGCCGTGAACTCACACATGTGCTTGGCCACCGAGGGGATAGCAGGAGGCGCGGCTGGTCATCCCTCCTCAGGGCAGCGGTGCCACCAATTCCCAGAGCGTCCCTGCCTGCACACGGCCACATGTGTGCAATCGTTGCAGTATTCTGCCTTTTTTAAACAACGAGTAGGAAACAGAAAAATGGAGGCACTGATAACCAGCGATTCAAAAAAACACTCAGGGGTCAGAATTCAATAAAATTAAGAAGATGGAAAAGTGAGTTTTTCATCTCATCTGGACACTCCCTGGAACTCAGTCAGCCACTCGTGGGCACAGCTATGAAGAAAAGAAAAAAAATTAAAGAGTATATTTAAAAATGCCAGAGACAGATAGATTCTTGGAAGGTGATGTCGGAAGGGAGATGTAATTAAGAATTTGGTAGATTAAAACACCCTCTCTGGGAATGGACTTTCTCTCACCAATTGCCTTTGACGTGTGAGGAGAGACACGCACACTGTTCGCTGACTCTGCAGAAACGACATCCGAGGGGTTCTCAGCAGCAGCAGGTCAGGGGAGCGGCCCTTCCGGCGCCCTGGGCACAGCGGAGGCTCAGGATGGAGGCTGCTGTCGGAACTCAGGAGGCTGCAGAGTCAGAGACCGTCTCGCTGTCCTTGTGCCCCCATCACCCAGCTCTGTCCACGGGAGGTACCGGACCCTCAACGAGGGCTTCACGAACGAGAAAGCGTCCTGTGCGCCTGCCGCCCTCAGGGCGGTCTGATATGGATCAAGAGGCCTTGGTTCCTGAGATGCCAGGGTCTTTCTCTGTGGTCGCCATGGAGGTCCTGTCCATATCCTGTCCCCATTCTGGTCGTCAGAACTGCTGCCGATTCCAAACACTTGACTTCTGCTTCTCACGCTGCCAAGCTGGGCGGTCCCGTCCCTACGTCCAGAATCCTGCCCTGACCCTCCGGATCCTCCCACCACGGGCGACAATGGACTCAGTATGTCTTGGCTATCCTGAGAACATGACATCATTTAATTTTGTTTCTTTAAGTGCACACACAAATGCACACACTTGGTTTTTTTTTGTTTTTGTTTTTGTTTTGCGGTACGTGGGCCCCTCACTGTTGTGGCCTCTCCCGCTGCGGAGCACAGGCTCCGGACGCGCAGGCTCAGCGGCCATGGCTCACGGGCCCAGCCGCTCCGCGGCATGTGGGATCTTCCCGGACCGGGGCACGAACCCGTGTCCCCTGCATCGGCAGGCGGACTCTCAACCACTGCGCCACCAGGGAAGCCCCACACACTTGTTTTAGTTATGGTTACACACTGTTGGGTGCAATCTGATTTCAACTTGGCCATGGACTGTATCTGGCCTTTCCTGACCTGGCTACCTTGTGACATCTTGTAGCTAAACACCTCTCAGCTGGTCCAGAGGATCAGGGATCACCCAGCACCTGTTTCACAAGTTCTTCTGCCATATTGTGCACAGGACACGAGAACAAGCTCTGCATCCTCCTCCCCTCACAGAATCAGCTGGAAAAAAACCCTCCCTGCCATGAAGAGTCTGATGTCTGAATGAGAGAGATGTAATACCAGTTTTGCTTCTGTTATTAGATATTTAACATTTTAACTGTTACTTGTGAGATGTACAGGACAACATGCTCGTAATTCCACTCTGAATAAAAGATTAAAAAGTCTCGGGCCTCGCTGGTGGCGCAGTGGTTGGGAGTCCGCCTGCCGATGCAGGGGATGCGGGTTCGTGCCCCGGTCTGGGAGGATCCCATGTGCCGCGGAGCGGCTGGGCCCGTGAGCCATGGCCGCTGGGCCTGCGCATCCGGAGCCTGCGCATCCGGAGCCTGTGCTCCGCAACGGGGGAGGCCACAACAGTGGGAGGCCCGCATACCACAAAAAAAAAAAAAAAAAAAAAAGTCTCAACTTATGAAAAAAGTGCTAGAAATAATGTTCATGTCCTAGTCTAGCAGAGGTATTTATCACCTAAAATCCACACCAGGAGACTTCCCTGGTGGTCCAGTGGGTAAGACCCCACGCTCCCAATGCAGGGGGCCCGGGTTCGATACCTAGTCAGGGAACTAGATCCTGCATGCACGCCGCAACTAAGACCCGGTGCAGCCTAAACAAATAAATAAATAATTAAAATAAATAAATAAAGTAAAATCCACACCAGGAAAAGCCTGGTTTCCTTCCCACCACGTCGCCTGCGCCTGCTGCGATCGCACTCAAAGTCCTGGGAAAGGTTTCACACTTTAAACAGGATACTTGCCGGGTTGATGAAAGATAGAGGGCACATGTTACCGAGATTTTTCCACTTAAACCTAACATATTAAATCCAAAGCATTCCTGCCAGCCGACCAGGGACTCTGAGATCTAGACATCTCCCGGGGTGACAGGCAACAGATCTGCTTATAATTAGTTTTCCACTAAATGGAATTGGCATAGACACAGCGTTACTAAACCATCCTCTTGCTGGACAGGCAGGCTCTCTTGTATAATCCTGGGATGAAATGGCTGAATGTGAATTAATTGTGTCCCTGCTTCCCAAGGTTGAATTTCTTATTTCTTCCTTTTCAGTTTTCTCCCCACAGAGTTCTTGTTTGTATCAGCCTCCCTGGACTGCCCTCCCTCTTCCTGTTAACTTCCCCCTTAGGCTGTCTGAAAGCACTCAGCAGTTTTGTTCAGACTCTGTCTGCAGGCTGCGGGGCTTTCTGGAGAATCACACATCTGATAACCTCCAGGGAGGCCAGTCACACAGACCAACAGAAGACCAGGAGCCCGAAAGGGGAACTGTAATCGGAGACAGGAATCCACGCATCGCGTGACCCGAGGCAAACCACACGGCCTCTAGGATCCCAGCTCCCTCAGTACTTCCATAAACACGCCTGGTCTAGAAACCCAAAAGAAGCAAAGGTTAATAAGCCTTCAGAAAATCAGGTTGACCTTTAATGAAAATTAAAAGTACTTCCCGGAGCTCTTCCTGGAGCCTCAGGCCACCGACCCTTGCCATTAAAATAAAGCGCTGGCTACCGGCCTGAGACTTTGTGATTTTTTGCTATAATGAATAAGAGAGAATGAGAGATAGAGACCCCACCCTCCCCAAGCGTCATGGTGAGCTGTGGTGTCAGGACGGCGGCAGCCGGCCCACAGGGCTGTGCACCTGTGAGCGGCCGGCGTGGGGGTCGGGCGGGAGGCGGTGGTGCACACTCACCGATAGGGCGGCCGGGTAGGGGGCCTCTGGCGGGACCGTGCACGGGGGGCCGGTGGTCACCGGGCTGCTCGGGGGTGGGGTCACAATCAACCCGGTGGTACTTATGTGGACCTGCCAAGGAAAAAAGAGTGAGTAACAGAGCACGCACGCACAACAAATGAGACCAGCTAAGCCCCGGGTACCGAGTCACAGCTAAACATCCAAGACCCGCAGCTCCCATCACTGGGGGAAGGCGGAATCCCCTGCAGGTTATCCAGCCCAAACGTACTGAGGCCCTGACGTGTGTTAGATGCCAGGGAGCCACGTGACAAACACTGGTCACGACGACATTTCACATACAGAATCCACGGCCGCTGCCTCACGTGAGTGCTGCTGGGACCGGCCTGGCCTGCAACTAGCCCATGAACACCTTCCCGAGGATCCTGTCCCGGTGGGTTGTCCTGAATGCTCACCAGTCCACCAACTCGTTAAATCTACACGACATGCTTAAGGTATCGTGCCATCTCCAGGATCATTTCTCATGACTTGTTGTACCTTCCATGGGGATGCATAATTAAAATGCAGCTGCCCAGACTGCCGATCGCAGGCAATTATTTACAAAACATTTCAGGGAACAGGGTCAAGCCAAACTAGCTGTTTTCAAAGGTGTCTTATCGGGACTTCCCTGGCGGTCCAGCGGTTAAGACTTTGCCTTCCAATGCAGGGTGTGCGGGTTTGATCCCTGGTCAGGGAGCTAGGATCTCATGAGCCTCGGGTCCAAAAAACCAAAAACATAAAAACAGAAGCAATATTGTAACAAATTCAATAAAGGCAAAAAAACAAAACAAAAAAGGTCCACATCAAAAAAAAAAAGTCTTAAAAAAAAAAAAAAGAACGGGTGTGTTATCTACGACACTACCCAAGATTAACTGACTAGAAAGAAAGTTACTCAGGTCATTTCTTCGCAGGTGTTCGGGCTACCTGATCAATTTCGCGCCCGCTGCACCCCGGGTGTGACCGCAGACCCAGGGCGAGGGTTCCTGCACACACGGGAAGTCCTTCCTCCACTATTGAAGGAATGAGGCTGGCTGCTACCTTGTCTCCCCAGGAAACAATGTTCCACCAAAACTGCTGGGCTTTTTGTAACAAAAACTTAACCCCAAACCTAGTTTCCTCAATCCCAATAATTAGGAAAAAGATTATTAGGACAAAGAGAGGCTCAGAGATCAGTTCCCAGATGGCCTGAAGGACTTTCATTTCCTGCCAGGAAAGGACAACCAGCATCCTAGCACACGGCTGATTTTCACAGGTCAAGTCTGAGCTACGTGGAATCCACATCCCTGTAAAGCTGTACCTGGCGGCTCATACACTGACTGAACATAAGCAGAGCCAGGGGGCACCTCCACAAAGGCTCCCCCACAAACCTCAGTTTCGGTCTCTCCTGTGAACCAAAGTCTATTTCCACACAATTTCTAATGAGACGCACATGGATTTTTCATCCTAGGATAAAACCTAGTGGCCTCTAGCTATCCTATTCAAGAAAACTGTTTGTGTACGTACTCTGAGGACAAGTACGTACTCTGAGATGCAAGTTGGCATCACAGGAAACACAAGTCTTTCTTCGAAGACAAATGAGCCTCCGTTCAAAGTGCACGCTGTTACCTAGGAACCTTCGGGTGGGAAAACCTTGCCAAAACTCAGCTTCCAGGGCCTGACCCTACAGGTCGCGGAGGAAGTCCTCACTAGTGTCTGACATCTCGCCAAGAGCCCCAGACCGGGAGGCAGGGTGATGACCTTGAACGAGCCCGTGAACTTGGACAGTCACCTTGTGAGGGCATGGGGTAGACCACAGGCCGCCTGGGGTCTCTGCCCACACGGCCCTGGACGTGCAGGACCCTGCAGGCCCCAGTTCCACACGGGTAAAGGAAGAGACAGTCACCAAAGGATGACTAAAGGCAGAAGCCAGCGGCAGGAGTGACCGGGCCGAGCGGGGCAGGTCCAGAACGAGCGCCCTGAGCAGGTCGGGCAGCCTGGCTTCCTACTGTGCTCACTCCCTCCCATGGGGCTGCACACTGGCTCGGCTTCCTCCCCAGGAAAGGGCTACGTGGAGAGCGGGGAAAGCAAAGAGGAAAGAGTGGGTGGACCTTCCTGCTTCCCCTGAAGCTGCCGGCAACACAAAAATGCTACCAAGCACTGAACATCATGAATCTCTCCTGAAGCTGGCAGAGGGCACGAAACATCTAGGGCGCGGCCAGAGGAGCAGACCGAAGCCTAGCTGCTTGTGACACCACGTGCTTTACAGACGCCCATCACAGACATCTGTGCACACCTGTGCCGGGGACCTGCCTGACGGCACAGCCTACAAACCACCTTCCAGTTCTCGCATTTGACGGTGCCAGAGTCACCGATACGATAGCAAGCAAGCTGTCTGTTCCCTTGTGTCCTGCAGGATTTCGACGTGACAGTGCGATCTCTAAGTGCCATCTGGAAACACGAGGACGAGCCCGGACAGGGGAGCTGACCCGGAGGCGACATCACAGTGGCCTGACCCCCTCCACGTGGCTTTCGTTCGGGTGCGAGAGGATGAACGTTCACTGCTGCAGGCCCCGTGCTTTGGATTTTCTCATCAAAGCAACCAAACCGCGTGAAACAAAAGCAAGAAGGACACGAGGCCCAAAGCAGGAGACACATCCAGCCTAGGGCCCGTCACATCTACAGCAGGTCCGTCCTGGGTTGGGCTGGTCCTGCGTCACTGTGGCCCGTAGTGCCCGGTGATGGGGCCGGGTGTGCGTGCCGGAGCCGAGGCTGGAGAACCCAGGCAGCGCTGCAAACCTCTCCCATCTCTTCTAGAAATAACTTCTCCCTGAGGCGACATGTTAGCACTGAGAACAGAACCTGTTAGAACACGGGGAGGCTGTCTTCATGGAAACAGAGGATCCCGTTTCCTCAGCTACTGCGGCCAAGACACAAACAGCCCCGCCCTCCCGTGCCCACGCCCAGCGCCATGCCCGACACCGGGGTCTCTGGGACAGACGCTGGGTGACCCGCCTTCCCCTCCACCTTCTCCACGGCCACAGACGGCTGTCCACACCTCCAAGTCTGTGCCCTGCTGAGCCGCCCCGAGTCCCAGCAGAAGCTCACCTTTTATTTCAAGCAAATGTCACTGTGAATGCTGCTAAGGTCACAAAATGAAAAACACAGTCCCGCGACCCGATTTTCCATAGGGAAGAGCCCTCGTCACCAGCCCCTCCGTCAGAGCCTCCCTCAGAGGGGGCCCTGCAGCTTTGACCCCTCCAGGGTCACCCCCTCGTACTCCTTGCTCAGATCTGGAACCGTGTCTATTTCCACAGGCTTGATCCCTTCCTGGCTCTCCTCTATACACTGTCCAAGTGACTCACTCACTCAACCAATGTTTACGCTGCTTACTGTCTGTCTGACGCTTGGGAACAGCAGTGAACAGACAAAGCCCCCTGCCCTCTGCCCTCTTCCGTGTGTGTGTGTGTGTGTGTGTGTGTCCATGTGTGTATCTCTGTGTGCGTGTCCATGTCCTACTTCCCCTGCAGGGTCACGTGCCACGGCCACACCACCTAATAACGCTGCTGAGCCACAATCCCATTCAGAAACTACGAGATCCAGTGTGGACCTGTAGGACGGGATCAAGGGGCATTTCGATAACCTTGGTAAGGAATGCCAAATGCTGCACTGCACATTTTTATTCCGTGGTCCAAAACAGGCATACATCAACCTGTGCAGTATATGTTTGTTTTTACAAAGCACAGTGGAATGTATATAAAACCTGCATGAATTTTAAGATGAAACACAAGACTTGAAAGCAGTGTCTCCCGCTATAGCAGGCTGCTCAGGACCCGGCTCTCTGGCCTCTGGTGGTAGAGGACACGGCTGTCCTCTGCCTGGGTAACTGCAGCCGCCTGGGACCTGGGTGGCCCCCCGGCCCGAGGCTCAGTCTGACCACAACTAGGGTCTGACGCACAGAAGCCCATGTCTTCTCCATCCTGGGTACACGGTGCGTGCACGGCACCCAGAGCATCTGTAAGAAGGCACTCGAGACCTGTTTGCCAGATGAATTACCAACGTTCCCAATCATCGTGTGTATTTTTATAAACACAAGAATAACACGTAGCTATGTCTTAAGGCCATGCAAAGTCTTGTTGGAATAACGAGTTAAAAAAATAACGCTAGCCCAATTTCTAGTTTCCCGCTGAATGGGGGCCTGGTGGGGAAAGCACTCAGCTTGACTGGAGTCATATTGTAATTGCCGCACTGCCCTTTGGAGGTGAATGAGCCGACCTGGGGACATCCAGGCTGGTTCCCCCCCACCCCATTTCCACGCACAAACACAGAGGGCTTTGCCCTGGGAGAGCTGCTGTCCCCCGAAGGCTGACACCATGGTGGCCCCGGGGCTGGGCAGTGCGGGTACCTGAGAGGGGGCGCTGCACGAGAGCCCGGCCAGCTCGCCGATGCGCGCGGCGGCCGTGGGGTTGCTGGAGCTGATGAGGACCGGGGGGCTGATCTCCATGGAGTGGCGCTGCTGGGTGGCCTGCGACGCCTTGCTGGCCGTGGTCAGGGAGGTGAACGAGTGCCGCTTCTTCGTGTTCTTCTTGGCTTCGGGCTGCTTGGGGGCCGCGCTGCTTGGGGCAGCGGCCGGGGCGCCCTCCCCAGCGCCAACGCCCCCCGTGGGAGGCTGGTCCCACTCGATCAGCTGCTTGGCCGCCGAGTTAAACTGCAAACCAGCAGAGGACACGAGAAGGTCAGATGACAGGTATTCTCCACACCCTTGTATCTAAAGCTGAGCATCATCACTTTAAAGTTTGCAGGTGCAAGTACACCTTTGTTCCCACGTGAGATGTCGTTTCTCTCAATACGAGGACTGCACTATACGTACAGCACAGAGAGATGCTAAACCAAGGACAAACAATTCCAATGCAACACCAGCAAGATTAAGAACATCTTTTTCCCCCCAAGAATCTTCAGAATATCTAATGTTAAACGTTGCCAGTAACAAATGCAGATTTATTTCGGCCCCTGAGGAAATGCAGGAACCGTGGGGGGCAGGGCGTGTGGTCCCAGGGCGGCCTCTACTGCTGGGTGACGGCTGGGCTCTGCTCAGATCCGGACCTGCAGGGCAGCTGCCGGCGGTGACTACGGGCACGACTGCCACCGTGAGCCTGGCACACGTCCACGGGAATTACCGCCCCCACCTCCCCGTTCTGGGGGGGCCCCCACAGAAGTGTCGGCAGAAACTCCTGATTACTTTTACTTTTGAAAATCGCGTGCCTGCGATTTTCCTGAGCTTACATTTTGAGTTCTAACACGTCGAGACCTGAAATCCAAGCCTTGCTGCCAAGTGAACTTGGCCTGTTTGAAAAGCTGTCTGAGTGCAAAGTTGGGGCCCGACGGTTTGTCAAAAGCTGCCCACGGGGCTGGGAACGCCAGCAAGAAAGAACACAGGGAGTTTCTGTTCCCTGAGGTCAAACACAGCATTTCTAGAAAGCCTGCACGACAAGCAGCCGCATCTGTACTTACCCAGACAGTACAGTGACGGGAAACATCGGGCGGAGTTTAACCTCTTAACAACCATGAAGATGAAAAACAATAAGCTCCTCGGAGAGAACTGGGGAAACAGTAAGCATAGCGGGGGTCTTCCCATCCCAGCACCTTGCACACGTGCCTCTTTCATCACATGCTCTTTGCGCACCTAACTGGTTTAGAGCTGTGTCTCCCCAGCCGTGGACGAGGACGTCCTCCCAGAAGGATGGAAATCCTGTCGCGATACTGAAAGATGTGCACTTGCTCCGGCACCAGCGCCTCGGGAAGCTGGGGACTGAGCCCTGAAGCAGTGCTTCCAGACGAAAACCGACTAAGAGGGCTCCTGCGGCTGCCTGGGGACCCGCCGTCACGGGACCCGACAGCGTTTCTATCGCAGGCCTACCCCCCTTCAGACCGCAGGGATTCTACCCACGTTCAAACGTTCAAGACTCGCAGGCAGTAACGCCCCAGTAATGCCGGGCGATGCCCGAGTGCCAGGGGCAGGGGGAGGGGAATCATGACTCCAACGGGTGTTAGGGACGAAGGCTGGGCTGCTGGGAAGGGGCGGCGTTTGGCCCGGAGACCCCGTATTCACAATGCTGCCTTGGCCCCAAGAGAATCATATGCCCAAGGAAGCAAGGCCACGGCTCTGTTTTCACGGCAGGAGTGGCCCAGACCTCAGGACTGGAGCAGCAGACTGTGTGGGGCGAGGGTCCTTGTTCCTGCACAGGCTGGGGACGAGGGTCTGAAACTGGAGCAGACAGACCAGTCCCTTCATTCCCCTCACCCCAAAGCCAGCACCCAGTGAGACGGAAGACCAGGACTGCGATGCCAGAGCTCAGGGGTCTGGGCATGCCTCCTTCCCGGGTGAGCTCACCTTGACAGGAAAGCAAGGACCCGGCGGCTTTTCATGGAATTTCGAGGAACTCTGTACGAGCTCCAGTGTGGCTTTCTTTCCATGACCTTCTCTAGCCACAACACCTAAGTTCACTGTCCACCCACAAAACAAATCTGTGCCCTAAAACACCTTCCTCCCAGCCCTGGGTGAGGACTAGCTGGTAAGACTCAGGGTGGATACCAGGTAATTCAGCAGCCTGGAGCAGAAAGCAGGGGCCCGTAGGATTTGCTGATCTTAAAAGTGTAAATGTCCCTTTTTGGGAAACCCTGAAATTTAGAAGGAATTAGTCTTTGAGAACTACCGGAAGCATAAATAAACACGAGAAAGGAAATACTGACATAATAACAGTAATAACAAGGCAATTTAAGAAACATCAAGATATTTTCTGTGTATGCAGCTGGCCTCTTTGCTAAAGAGAATACAGTCTTTTTAAAATACAGTACTTAAATTTTTCTAAAAGAGAGCAAAAAAATTTAATGAGAACTAAGTTGAATAGTTACCATTTTATATAAAGCTTTGCAGAGGAATCGGCCTCTAGGTTCTGGGCATCAGAGGCTACACATAGTAGGTCTGTGCAGAGAGACCTTTTCTAATTCATAACCCACTGGGGTGTTTGTTCCTCAACATGATGGTTTTTCAATAAAAGGCAGATAAAGACTTTAAAATATATATTACAAAAGTAATACATGTTCATTACTTTAAACAGGAAATAGTGTAGATTTACGGTGAGTAAACAGTGATGGGCCTCAGCCAGGTTCTGCCTCTGTCTCCCCCGCCGACCTGTGTCCCAGTTCTCTCACACTCAACAGTTTGGAACATACCCTTTTCCTTCCATGTACTTTTTATGTAGATGTTGTTAACTAAGCACCTGCTTGATTAATTTTAACACAAATGCAACCAAGCAGCACGTACGTTCTCTCCTCTCACAGCATCTCATGAAAAGCCCTTCCCGTGAACAGAGCAGGCTGGTCGCATGGTACCCGCTGCATCCCCCTCTGTGCATCCTGCCCGAACAACCATATCTGCAAGGCAAACTCCCAAAATGGAAGCTGTCAGGTCAAAGTGTAGCCTAAAGCATTTTTTGAAGGATAGTGCCTAATTGCACTCCAAAAACGTGTCCATTTTCACCATCTCTGAGAGCGAATAAAAAGTCCCTGTTCCCAACATTGTTAGCAGTGTTACGTGTCACCATTTTTTAAAATCTCCATCAGTTACAGTGTTAGGTGTTACCTCTCTCAGTTACAGTATTACACGTTATCAATCATTTTTTAAAATCTATCAGTTTCAATATTAGGTGTTATCAATTATTTTTTAAAAACTCTTATCAGCTGAAGAGGTAGTTTGTATTTTCTTTTAATTTGTATTTCTCTATTAATGAGATTAAGCGTCTTTTTTCTTTCCCTAGGATTTCCTTATTCCCACACTTCGTCCACTTTTCGACTGAGTTGTACTTTTCTTATAGATTTATAAGTGCTCTCTACAAAGTACAAAAATCATTCTTCAATATACTACGTATGCATGTATGTATATGAATGTGTATATATCTCCATTAAGTTAGAAACATTGTTCCAATTTGTTTTTTAACTTGATATGTTTGTCATATATACATTTTTCTTGGATGTGCAAATTTATTCACCTTTTCCATTATGGCATCTCAAGCTAACATCATGCTTTAAAAATTTTTCTACAATCAATTTTACAAATAAAATCACTTTTCTCCTAGTATATTTATGGTTCCTCCCTTTGTCCGTCTGTCTCTGAACCACGAGGATGTTTGTTTTTGTGTAAAGACTGAAACAGAGACAGTGTGTTCTTTCTTCCAGTGGCCCAGCAGCTTGTATAGCATCCATCCTCTCCTGCCAGCTCTGAAAAGCCACCTTCACAAGCCAGGGTCAAAGGGAGAACCCTCTGCTGCACTGCCAGGCCCAGTGCCCAGTCCCCAGGGACAATTCATGCCGCCACCCCTACAAAGTAGAGATGAGTGTCTGCCTCACGTTACACTCCTCTGCAAACTGTTTTTACACGAGGGCAATGGGGGATTTGCTTTTCCGTCAGTCTTCCGTCCTTCCCTGCAATCTGGATAACAAGGCTGTTGTTTTTGGATGATCTAAATACAAAAGCAAGCTTAGTCTTCATTCATAAAAGGCGACTTCCCCACAGCAGAGGAATAAACGGAGAGACTGAAGGGCGTAGTCAGAAGCCTCTTTAATGGCTCCGGGAGCGCCCCCCAGGTAGCAGCTCCATTTAGGCGTCTGCAGAGAGGTGCTGAACGAATAAAGACGTGCTGGCCGCTCAGAACCATGGACTCAAGACCAGCACTGTCCCACCAGAGTAGAACAGGAGCCACACGTGTAATGTGAAACTTTCCAGTAGCCACATTTTAAAACGTAAAAAGCAGCAGGTAAAATTAATAAGGTATCTTACTGAACATACGGAAGATGTTATCCCTTCAGCATGTCATCAGTATAAAGTTATGGAGACACGTACGCCCTTTGTTTGGTATGAGTTTTGCCATCCACTGGGCACTGGCCTCCTGCCTGCATCCCAGCTGGGACAGGGCACAGCGAGACTGTCCCCGGAGGGGCATCAGGGGCTCACGGCGGGGGGTGGGGGGGACCGTCTCCTGAGTTCATCAAGCGCAAAGAATGTGCGGAACGGGAAGGACACCTCCGTGCACCTCCGTGCACCGTCCTGGGCCCGAACCGCTGGCCAGGAACACAGCACTGCCAGCCCCACGCTCGGCAGAACCTGCCTCGCCGACCAGTCCCTTACCTTCCCCTCCGGTGGCCCCGGTGACTGGAAAATAAATACGCTAGCATGTTCTTTTCCGGGTTTCTGACTATGAAATGTAAGGGATGAAGGGCGGGAGCACGTCATCGAAAGCCTGAAAGAAGTTTGCTTCAGGGGAGCTGAGGACAGGACCATCCGAGCCCGGAGGTGAAAGGCCCAGGCGGTCTCAGGCCCCCATCCTAGCTGGCTGAGGAACAGCAGGGGCCATTCGAATGCCCTGGCTTCAGGTTTGTACACCAGGACGGGAGCCTCTGTCCTGGGAACCAGGGGGCACGGGGAGAGCGCCTGTCACCTGCGATGCGCCCCACGAACGCGGTTTACTGTCACCATCACTCAAGGCCCAGCCTGTCCTTCACCTGCCCCGTCACCTGGGGGGATGCGGGGGCGTGTCTCCTGTTTCTCAGACGTCACATGAGGCTGGACTTCGCGATCTAGAAAGTCTTATGCCCATACAAGGGACAAATGCCTTTGTTCAACACCAAACAGAAAGACCCCCTTCACAGTAGGCAGAGGCCGAGACCTCGGGTCCACGGTGAGCGGAGTTAAAGCTCGGGGAGACCTCCCCTCGCCCCTGCTTTCTCTGAGCGACTGTTATAAGCGGGGCGCAGTGCCGGACGTGGGGAGAGAAACATCCCCTCGACTTGGGAGAGAAGAGGACCAGGGAAGCGGAGCCTGGGTTTCTAGCAGTAATCGGGGGCTGTGCCGCCATGTGTCTGCAGAGCTGGGGCAGGAGAGGTCAGGGGACGCCGGCAGCAACGGTGGACGCTTCAGCGACCTAGGGAGGGTCTCTCTCTCCTCTCTCTCCCCCCCCTCTCCCTCCCTCTCTCTCCCTCCCTCTCTCTCCCCCCTCTCCCCCTCCCCCTCTCCCTCCCCCTCCCCCCTCCCCTCCTCCCCCTCTCTATCTCTCCCCCTCCCCCTCCCCCTCTCCCCTCTCCTATCTCTCTCCCCCTCTCCCCCTCCCCCTCTCCCCCTCCCTCTCCCCTCTCCCCCCTCTCTCCCCTCCCTCTCCCATCTCTCCCTCCCTCTCTCTCCCCTCTCTATCTCCCTCCCCCTCCCTCCCCTATCTCTCCCCCTCCCCCTCCCTCTCTCCCCCCTCCCCCTGTCTCCCCCTCTCCCCACGCGCCTCTCTCTCTCTCTCTCTCTCTCTCTCTCTCTTCAGCTGTTGCCAGTGTCAGCTGATTCTTTTTTAAAGGAAAGCTAGACATTTAAGCCTATGTAAAACCTCCTGATTTTCCATTTGAACAACTAATTAAAACAAAAGCACCCTGCAAGCCAAGCGTGGAAGTCCTGCAGGCCCTGCCAGCGGGGGGCTCTGACAGGGCAGGAAGCGTGAAGAACATGCAAGGCCAGGAGGGGGCGACGGCGCCCAGGGCCGCCGGCGAGGAGACCAGGGAGGTGGAGGTGGAGGTGGGGGTGGGGGTGGGGGTGGGGGTGGGGGGTGGGGCGGGCGGGGGCTTCTGCAGGGAAAGGAAGAAGCAAGCATCATGGCAGGGGTCACCGTCGCCGGGAGGGTAAAGCAGGACAGCAGCTAGCCGGCAGCCCGGAGGGCGATGCCCGCAGGGACTGAGCGAGTGACCCTGGGGATTCTGGCAGGAGAGGAGGAGGGAGGGGGCACCGTCACTGAGGGGGGTGCTGACGGCGTACAGCACGGGGACGGCGAGAGGCCGACCCTCCCCCAACAGGAAGGGGAGCCCGGGCGAGCAAACACCGGAAACGGAAAGCAGCAGAGGTGCGCGGACGCAGCCCCCTCTGGGAGGGCAGGTGCAGAGGGACAGCCCCGTCCCCAGGACGACAGAGACGCCACCAGCGACCACGCACGGAGGGCGGGGGGAGCTGGACCCCGAAGGTCAAGGCTGAAGGGCAGGCCCACCATTACCTCGGCAGCGACAGATCAATCACGGTGCCCAGGAGCGCGCCCCGTGGATGACTTAAACCCTGGGCCAGCTCACTGCCCTGTGCTCCTGGGTCTGACAAGACACCATATCTGGGGTGTGTTTCTCTCTCACCAAACACACACAGTAAACAAGAAATGTCTGGTAACCCAAAGGATACGTTCAACGACACATTCCATCTCCAAGGACCTCGTGAGTAGATGCAGGAAGAAATATACACACATACATCTCAGGAGGTTAGGAATATGGAACTGCCATTAAATTCTAAGCAAGCATTTGCTGACGTGACAGGACACACGGACAGAAATCCCATGTTGATATGTAATCAGTTAATAAACCGGTGAACGATATTTCGCCCCCCTCCCCTGGAACCCAAAGTGTTGGGGGCAGCGGGTGGGAAACAGAGAGACCGCCAGGAAGGAATCGGCACGGAAGAGGCCATGCGGTGACCCCGCACAGGGGTTGGGGACCTTCCTCCCCCTTCCCGCCTGCAGAGATGCCTGCTCGCACACCCGTGAGGCCTGGGGGACAGGCCACTCCACTGTCACCAGGGCAGCTGCTCCACACCACCTCCCGACACCCTTCCTGAAACACGTCTACTTCGCTACAGGGAAGCTTCTTCCCAGAAGCTTCGTCAAGATGCCACAGATGCACACAAATATGCAGAACACGCATTCTGTCTCTTCCAGAGCACAAGACAGCCCTTGCTTGATTAAACTGCACCTACTTCACTGCTTTTTTTTGGGGGGGGGGGGTGCTGCATTGGGTCTTCGTTGCTGTGCGCGGGCTTTCTCTAGTTGCAGCGAGCGGGGGTTACTCTTCATTCTGGTGCGTGGGCTTCTCACTAGGGTGGCTTCTCTCTGTTGTGGAGCACGGGCTCTAGGCGCACGGGCTTCAGTAGTTGTGACATGCGGGCTCAGCAGTTGTGGCTCATGGGCTTAGTTGCTCCGCGGCATGTGGGATCTTCCCAGACCAGGGCTCGAACCCGTGTCCCCTGCATTGCCGGGCAGATTCTCAACCACTGTGCCACCAGGGAAGTCCCTACTTCACTTCTTTAAAAAGCTTTAGTTACTACCAAATTTAGGGTGTATAAAGCAATGTGATAAAAATTTCAAATGATAAAATTTAAGACCTTAAAATATTGTGGTTTTAATGAATGTGTGATTTTTTTTCTTAAAAAAAGCAACCTCAGTTCTTTGAAATTGTTGAATAGTTCATCATTTCTGAAAATTAACCTTCTGCGTGTTCAACCCTGAAAAGTTGTCACTAGTCTTGATGAAAAATCAAAATGAACTAAACACTTCTTAAGCGAAGCTTGGTAATAACAGTGACTCTGTACCAACCTTAGGAAGACTAGCCATCATCACATGTCCTCGGAGGCAACTTCAGGGCAGGAGTCTAGGGCAGACACGGGCTGTCTGAGAAAGACCACCATTCACCTCTCAATTACTGGCTAGGTGTCCCTAAACAAGACACTTGTTTAAAAAATGGAAAAATAATTAACTAAATTACAGTTTAGCTCCTAAAATGTTTATTATGCAGTCACAAAACTGATGGTTAGTAGCACTGTAATAGTGTAGGGAAAGGCAAAATCATGTGTGTGGTCTCATTAAATAAAGCACAGGGCAAGAGAATGGAAGGATATTCACCAAAATTATATGTGATGGGCCTAAGGGTTCTTTCTTTCCTTTCCAACTCTTCTGGAATGTGATTATACCATAGAAATAAAATCATTAAAAATGTTTTTTTTATCTACGATGTGGCTCCCAGGAAAACACTGAATCCTATACACACATAACTACACTCTTGGCACGTGCCAGGCTGTAAGAATGGACAAGCTGCATACGAGGGAAGTCTGACACAAGGAGAGGGTTGCTCTGTTTTGTTTCTGCAAAGGAGAATCAGGGAAGAATGGCTTCATGAGAAATGATAGTTTTCATCGGGACCCTGAAGAAAGGGTGAGCTTTCCACAGACACATGGACCAAGAAACATCCCCGATGAGCTGTAAAGGTATGGAAAATTCCCAGGTATGGAATTTTCCGGGAACAATCATCAGACCAACTTAGTGAGGGCCCAGGGGAATACGGCCAGGCTGAAGAATTTGAGGACTCCTGGGGGAAAGCGCTGCGGACATTAGACACCAACTGGTCATTACCCTTGGCCTCTGCTCTAGGCTCCACGGGACGCCTGCAGGTTTATGTTCTATGAAAGTACCCAGAGTGCTGGCAACTGCCTGCTCATGAAGCGAGAAGTCGATACACATTAACCCATCTTTAGAATCTCAGTTCCCGGAATGTTTTCCTGATGGAAAACAAAAGGAAACTCTTAAATTGGAAAGAGGCTGCTGCATGATAGATGGGGCGCAAACTGCCCTAAATAAATCCTTACCTAATTTACAGGGCTCCTGTTCTGATTGGGTCTGGCCAGGTTGCCTCGAGCTGTCTGCAGCGAGCAGGGGTTTTTCCTGGAGTCCAGAGACCTGCCTCTGTCCTGAGAAATTCGGAATCCAGAGATCCTCTCCCCTTCCATCGTGGCAAAACAAAATGCAACTATTACTTGCACCAAGCTGACAGCTCTCAGAGGATACAAGGACCCGCGGCGCAGGACAGAGCCCGTGGGGCTGAAAGCGCTACTCAAAGCAGGGCCGGTGTAGACTTGGAGGTGAACGAATGTATTACACTGGGCACGGGGTAAGTCTCCGTCACCGGTTCCTCAACAGCAACTCTAGATTTCATTTATAGAAATTAATTTACCTCAAAAATGGAGGGAGAAAGTCAGTGTGGCAACCAACTGCCTTCCTGACTTCCCAACAATTTCTCTAAATGTATTTTATAAAAATTACTTCACTTCAGAACTGAAGGGGTATTTGGAAGCCAAGAAATATCGTAATTCTCTTTCCAACTCCCCCCGCCAATTTTCCTACATTTCTCGTTTAAAAAGAAAAGATTTCAGTGAATTGAACATTTCACTTTTGCAGTTAAAAGGAAAAGAATACATCCCAAAATACGAACAACAAAATATCTTTTTACATTGTTCAATCAGCTCTCTCTGATTAAGAGATCAAAGACGACGATTCTGATCCTCGCTTCTCATTACTCTCCAGAGCAAGGGTCCCCAGCCGGCTGAATGTCAGGAAGCAGCCCGCACGGCAGGAGGTGAGCAGCGGGCCAGTGAGTGAAGCTCCGTCTGTATTTACAGCCGCTCCCCACCGCTGGCATTGCCGCCTGAGCTCCGCCTCCTGTCAGATCAGCGGTGGCATTAGATTCTCATAGCACGAACCCTACTGTGAACTGTGCACACGAGGGATGTAGGTTGTGCGCTCCTTGTGAGAATCTAACGCCTGATGATCTGAGGGGGAGCCGAGGTGGTGATGCTAGTGCTGGGGAGCGGCTGCAAATACAGATGATCCTTAGCAGAGAGGTTTGACGGCACAGAGACCATCATAAATCAACTGCAGACTCACGTCAAAACCGTATCAGTGAGTGGCAAGTGACAACAAGCTCAGGGCTCCCACTGATTCTGCATTATGGTGAGTTGTATAATTATTTCATCATATATTACAATGTAATAATAATAGAAATAAAGTGCACAATCAATGTAACGTGCGCTTGAACCATCCCCCAACAATTCCCACCCCACCGCCGGTCCATGGAAAAACTGTCTTCCACGAAACCAGTCCCTGGTGCCAAAAAGGTTAGGGACCGCTGTTGTAGCACAAAGACTCTAAGAAGTAAAGTGAACAACGCTCTTCTTAGCTCCTTCAAGGGGCACCTTGGCAACTTCAAACCCGATACCTAAACCTGCACCTGTAATTCCCTGAAACACATGACATCTCCCAAGTCCCCATGTCCACAGCAAAGGAAGCTATCGCCCCCCTGAAGGCCGTTGGTGCTCCGGGAGACCCGCACACGTGACTTTCCACAGTTAAAGCTGATGTCACCGTTCTGTTCCCTGGCCACCGAAATATCTCCAAAGATTTGTCTGATTCTGAAACTTGAAAACAGCAAACCTCTTTACACTTTAAATGTGCACAGTTTATTATATGTCACTGATAACTCCATAAAGTTATTTTAAAAGAATGAGTATCCTTAACGATTAGGCCACCCTACATCTGCTCAAAGTGAGCCAAAGGAATAGGTGAAAATTCATCTCAGAACGTATCAAGGAGATAATCTGTAGAGGGTCCAGGATCTCATCCACAGAGTACGGCCACCGTTACTTTAGTCTGGAAAATTCTAAACTAGGCATAACCAAAGATTCACCCAGCTTCATTAAAAAACAATCTCCCTAAAGTCACCGGAGAGACCTTGTGCTTTGAGGATGGTGGGGTCCGGATGTAGCACTAAGATAAACCGATGAGAAAATACATGGCTGGGGAGCGAATGCTGGGCGTTCTAGCTGAAAAATGTCAAAGTTGGCCACATCTGAAACAGTTCATTCCTGATGTCAGCTCAAAAGGTCCTTGGGTCGCTCACTCATTCATTCAACCCATGTTTACTGAGGGTCAACCAGCGGGAGGCGACACGCGGGGACCTCGGGAGAGCGGGCGAACCAGACAAGACGCTGACCCTGGGAGCTCACGTTCTATGCAGGGCGGACACTGGGAGACAGTAACATCCACAGGTGAGACAGCTACAGGGGACAAGAAGCGGTGGGTGATTACAATGACAGCGGTGGTGACGGCCGTAGTCCCCCTACACACCTCTACTAGTTGCAGGCAGCGCACAGCACCACTGGACGACCTCACCCTGAGGGCTCTACTATTTTACACATGAGGAGACCAGTCACGCCACAATCACCGGTCCAGCCAAGACTGGAATCGAGGCCGTCTGGGCTCCGAGCCCAAGGTTTTCCAGGATCACAGCATCTGGTGGGTGAGGCAAACCCCTTTAGACGAGGTGGTGAGGGCAGGTGTGCCCACAGAGGTGACGTCGGGGCAGCGATCTAACCCGAGGACGCAGCCCTTCCTTCTGGCAGTTAGCTACAGAGCCAGACACCTGCCCACCAGGCCATGCCCACCTCACGCCACCTGCACACGAGGAATGCTCACTTTTACATTCTATCTGCAGCAGAGCTGCTAAACAATTTTTTTTGTTGAAAAAACTGGGTCAGTGAGTTTACATGAATGACTTAAGAATCAAAATACTGTACGACACATTTAATAAAAATGTATAGCTCATAAGCCTACAATACATAACAATGTTTGAAAATCATCTAAAATGCCATATTTAGCACTTACTTCATTCAAACTTTTGGCTTGCTAAGAATTACATCATCTTTGTCCAAATGACCAGGAAATATGAATGAGTCAGCTCTGAATTAATGAGGGTGTTAAAATCATTCCGTTTTGGAGAAGCCTGATATTTCTGAACAAAAAAAGTAGCAAGCTACTGATTCCTTTTTTTTTTTTGCGGTACGCGGGCCTCTCACTGCTGTGGCCTCTCCCGCTGCTGAGCACAGGCTCCGGACGCGCAGGCTCAGTGGCCATGGCTCACGGGCCCAGCTGCTCCATGGCATGTGGGATCTTCCAGGACCGGGGCACGAACCCACGTCCCCTGCATCGGCAGGCGGACTCTCAACCACTGCGCCACCAGGGAAGCCCTACTGATTCCTTTTTAAAAGCACACTCACTATTTGACAAATACACCCTTGTACACATATCCTGACATGGTGTCTCCAAGAGTCCCCTGGGTTTCCCCAAGAAACATCTATCTTCCCTACAGAACAGAACCCACAGCCTCAGGGCTCTGATGGGAGAGTCTCCGGGGGAGCATGATGGTGATCAAGGCAGGAGACCCCTCATCTTGACAGAGGCCTGAGGGGCAGAATTCAAGGACATTCACGTGGCCGTTCTCTCCCTAGTCACCCCCAGCCAGACTCTCCTTCTCTGCTCACACCCTGAAGAACCTGGTACTTTAATCAGAGGTCATTTGTTTTCTCACCTCCTGTGATACAGGCGGGGAACCTGGCACCCAGTCCTGGTGCTGGGGGGGCAGGCGGACAGGAGGTGGGGAGCAGGCATGGGGGAGGGCACAGCGCCCCAGCACCCTCTCACGTCCTGGGTCCCCCGACTCAGCTCTCTCCCCAGCCACCGCTGACACTCAGCTCCCAACTCGACCCCGGAGGTCCTGCTCCAGGCCTGCATCCCATTCCCCAGCCCATCCTGCTCAGAGTTTCTGCCACAGGCAAGTTCCGTGGGCATCTCCACGAACCAGCCAGCCAGCAGGAGTCGGGGTTCCAGCTTCCGCTGTGACAAGCCCAGATGCCACTCTGCAGACTCAGTTCTGAACTCACTTCCTCACGAGACGTGGCGCTGAGATTCTCTTACAGGACCACTGCTATCCTCTGGGTCACGCTCCGATCTGAGCTCCAAACCACGGTGCACAGGACACAGCAGGGCCAGGCCCTCTGAGACACATCATCACACACAACCTTCTCACACCTTGGGGGGTAACAGTCTGGGGAAGCAGCACCGTGAAAAAAGCAAAAGCACCTAACACTGGTGGAAACCTCAATGTACATCTACAAGGTAGAAGAAAATAACTTGCAAGTGGATTTTTGTAACACAGTCTGTTTTTACAGTGAGGTATGGTCTGGACCCTAAAGGGGTTTACAGAGGAAGAGAAAGACATTATTTAGGAAAAAGCCCCGGTTTTTTGATTCCCACGGTTAGCTGGCTTCGCTCCACGTGAGGCTGCCCTGTAAGACGGTTCACGCTTCACCTGAACGGCTGCATTTCCGGAGGTTTTGCTACTGAAATCTGCCACCCCTTCTTCCCCTAAAGGCTGAGTCCCCATGCTAATCCCCAGGTGCCAGAAACTTCCATCCGATGGCCTGACATCAAAGGGAAGCTCACAGTCTCCCCAGGAGAGATGATTTGTTCACCTCGTCTCAACTGGCAAAACCGTGGTTCAAATGAGGAAAATACTCTTGTGAAAGACAAGAGGCCGAAGAATGAAAGTATTTTCCACTTGGGCAGAAGTTTATCTTTCCAACCGAAGTCAGAGTAAATAATCCTCATGACTCAAGTGACTCCCGGTGACTCTGGGTTTGCCGTGGGTGGATCTTTTATGCCTATCACGCAATTCTACACCTGCCCACACCTCACACGCCAGGTGCTAGCACGTAGTATTGCTAATACCCAGAAGGCGAAGACAGGCTCTCACGACTAAGCCTGCGGTACCCACGCTCCTCACTGTAGCGATTCAGATGCTTGGGAAAGCGGTTAACTTTTCGTGACCGCGGTTAGAATATGTAAATAATGTGCAGGAAGGATTACCTGAGAGCTAAGGTTTTTTTTCTACTGTTTACTTTCAAAGGAGGAAAAAGTATTTTAATAAACAGGAACACCTGAAGGATACGGATAAACTTCAAGGCTTTTACATGGTCTGAATTACCTTTCCACAGACACACGGTAGTCCAGGGGAGTTCTACTAGGAAAACGCTGGCCACCTCACAGTCTGTGGGGAGACTGAACGCTGGCTACGATGACACAATTTGTCATTTTTGACCCCAGAACCACGCCAAATAAATGCCTCAGACGAAAAGATGGGGATACAGGTGGGGTGGGTTTTCTTTTTTTTACATCTAAGAGACACGCTTTGACATCTTGAACAAGAGAATTATTTTCAATTTCCTGATCTGTGCTGTCTCTTACTTTCTGGCCTGTGCACATGCTGGTTGTGCGGCATGGGTGTCCTTTCTGCCGTAACAATGCACCTTTTCCATGCACATCTACCCAGGACACAGACATCACTAAGAAATCGCTTCCTCCCAGAAGCCTTCTGTGACCTCAGCTAACCTTGTACGGTTGTTTGGGCTGGTCTTTCGTTCTTTGAAAATCCCTTCAATTTTGTTTTTGACATGAAAGTCTCATGACTAAACGACATGAAAGTTTATGATATGTGTAACAGATTCACTTTGTTATAAAGCAGAAACTAACACACCATTGTAAAGCAATTAGACTCCAATAAAGATGTAAAAAAAAAAAAGTTTATGACATATGATGTAATAAGGCTGAATGTAAATTGTAACTTCCTAGTTCATTCTTAATTTGTGTTATTCTTTAAAATAATACATGTTACTTTACACATATTCCTAAAAAGCCTTCGCTGAAGACTTCGCTGAATCGGGTTGGCCATACCTTTCCGAGTAAAGCTGGTTAAAGGGGGCAGCGTTGCTAGTTATTGCTGGGATGGGGTGAAGGCGGTTCATTGCTTATTTAACGTTTTCTGGAGGCTACCGTGCAAATCACTGTCCCAGTTCTGAGACATGGGGCACATGGAAGAAACGCGTAAACAGACAGAAACATGCGTCTCCCACCTCAGTCGGGACCTTCACCAGCCTCTGACCACACAGCTGCCAACAGAAAAGCACGGCTGCAGACAACACAGGGGCCGGCAGGGAGCCCAGGGTCCCACTTAACAGACACACTGATGCTCTTAGCAGGGGACAAAGTACAGAGTTCAAACGTTTCACAGTCTCCTGGTCCTCAGGAATTGCAGGGCAGGGTGGAGGGATTCCACCCCAGGATTTAGAACAGGTGCATTCCTGGGGCTTTGTGCTATAAGGGCTTTTTTTTTTTTTTTAAATCGATTAGGTTTTTGTCTTTCTTTTTCTCCCCCCTAGTTTTATTGAGACATAATGGACAGGTAACACTGTATCAGTTCAAGGTGTGCAACAATGATGCAATGCAGGTACATACTGAGACGTGATCCTGAGGATTTCTGAGTACTCACACTGCACACTGAAGATTGATTTGCCAAGCAGAACACTAACACAACTGACGTTTCTACAGACTGACTTACCTCAACGTACGAAATTGGAAATATTCCTATTTTGTCTGCCAGCATGCCTTCAGCCCAGTTTTCATCCACTCTGCGGATCACAGTCAGAACGTCATCCTGAAGAAACAGTGAACGTTACTCCACCTCATCCCAGGAAGCTCGCCACCTAATTTTCTTTTCAATATGGGACTCAAGTCGTAAGAGTACATGAATAAAAGTTCCATGACATGTCTTCAGGATGTGAATGGAAGAAGCTGATGAGCTGAATGGTAATTACCAGTCCGCCTGGCATCCCCCATCAGACCAGACAGCCGTAAACTAACAGCCCCTCCACCGAGGGGCTGACGGCTGATTTTGTTTAGACCCACAAATTGCCACCTCAAATCCCACCCAGGCCCCCTGAACCCCTGGTCCAGGTTAATTTTCAGGCTCTTTTCACTTTTTCTCTGATAATACACCAAATACCCATTTAAGTGTACACCCTACTGTTTTTCTTTACCAAAAAAACACAACATTCTGCTCAAAATCCCAAAGCATTTTATCAATTCAGTAGATATAGTCTTGTGTGCTTTTCAGCAAAGAAATTTTCATATAAAATAAGGAAGTAATGATGTTTCACTTTGTTATCCATAATTCAGGGAATTAAAATCCCCGAGTGGTGCACACACACCCCAAAACGTAGCTCAGGATTACATTTAGGCCCTAAATACGAAAATGATACCACACAGCACATCAACCAAAATTATCTTTCACAGAGAACATTCTGTGCACAAAATTACTGTCTTTGTGATTCTGAGAAGCCTGCTTCCAGATATTTTTAGAAGCACAGTGAGATAGTTCACATTAAACTATCATATGTTTCTGCACAAGGAAACAGAAGCCATAGTCTATGCAGCCAGGTACAGAGAAGAGCTGACGAACAGAAGGCGACGTTGTTCTCACTTTACCTTTGCAAACGGAAGGCAATCTTTGTCGGCTTCCTTGTCTTTAACTTCGAAGTCATAAAGCGCTTTGCACTGAGGCGGGGGCTGAGGTAACGGCTTGATGATCTGCACGAAGCTGGTGGGGAAAAAGCCGTGGACTCCGCTGACCTCCCCGTGATACCAATTTTCATCCACTTGTCGCCGCAAAATGATGATGTCACCTTTGCTGAATTTAAGGTCCCCGGGCTCTTTGCCTTCGTAGTTGTATAATGCTTTGGCACATGGTAACTGAGGTATTCCCTGAAGGAAAGAGAAGAGTTTTCATGAAAGAACGGTCCCAAAATGTCTGAAAATTCAACTGTATTATCATGGTTGTTAAGTCAAGGTCAACTCCACACTCTGCCCTACAAAGAAAATCTCACATTAAAAAACTGTATATGTATGGGCTTCTCTGGTGGCGCAGTGGTTGAGAGTCTGCCTGCCGATGCAGGGGACACGGGTTCGTGCCCCGGTCCAGGAAGATCCCACGTGCCGCAGAGCGGCTGGGCCCGTGAGCCATGGCCGCTGAGCCTGCGCGTCCGGAGCCTGTGCTCCGCAGCGGGAGAGGCCACAACAGTGAGAAGCCCGTGTGCCGCAAAAAAATAAATAAATAAATAAAATAAAACTGTATATGTACGTGTCACCAACAGCAAACAAAACAAACAGCAGACCATCCCCGGCCCCTGAGATGGCATTCTGTTCCTAAGGCTAATTTAGTGGGGCTTTTGCCTTATTTGGGGTTTTTAGTACATGGAAGTACTGCTGTGTCTGGCTTCCTGGCATAAAACTCAAAAACTCATAAAAAACTTAATTTCCGCTATTAACTACTTTAACTCAGCAGGATAAATGATAAGCACCAAAAAAAAAAAAAAAAAAAAAAAAAAAAGAAGAGGAGGAAACACTTAGAAGAACAATTCATTAACTTACTAACTGCTCTTAAGCTTTTGACAGATAAGAATCAGAGTTTGGCTTTTGGGGAAAACTTTTCCAGCGGCGTTCGCTGTGGGCAGCAGCTCTTTCTCCCTCGTGGACTCAAGGACGAGCTGGGGCCATCTCTGTGCCGGGGTCTGGGACGGCCGTGAGGAGGTCAGGCACCGCTGCCGGCCGCTCAGGGGTCATAACCCGTGACCGTGCACACACAGCCTTTGCAACCTACATACGATCACCGCCCCCCTTTGCTCTTTTCCGCCTAGAGAGCACCGTCAGGCTGAGATGCTAACAGACGGGGTTTTGGATGTGACCACACTGCGTTATGGTTTTAAATGACGGCTTTAACATGTGCGTGTGCCCCCAGGCAGTCTAATCACCAGATGGACTGGATACGACACTCCCTCTCTGGTGGCACTGCAGGTGCCCTTCTTGAGCTTTAGGTGTCACTTTAAGATGACCTCTGACCTCTCCGGGTCACTGCTACCTACCCCTGATTCAGAGGATAAACGGGCACGACAAACATCCAAAGTAATTCACTGAAGGAGATTCCTGAGCTCCTGCTTTTTTTTTTTTTTTTTTTTTTTTTTTGCGGTATGCGGGCCTCTCACTGTTGTGGCCTCCCCCGTCGCGGAGCACAGGCTCCGGACGCGCAGGCTCCGGACGCGCAGGCTCAGCGGCCATGGCTCACGGGCCCAGCCGCCCCGCGGCACATGGGATCCTCCCAGACCGGGGCACGAACCCGTATCCCCTGCATCGGCAGGCGGACTCTCAACCACTTGCGCCACCAGGGAGGCCCTGAGCTCCTGCTTTTTACGTACTTACTCATTTATTCATCATCCGGAAGACACTTATTTTTTCCCAGGTGGTGTGCGAGGGCTGAGGACTGAAAGAGGGCCAGGCCCAGCCGTTCCCCTTAAGGGACAAGGTCTAGAAGTCATTAGGCCAGAGGGCAGGGACTGAGTGACCCGGGGACGCAGGGACCGGGCTGTGAGAGCAGCAGAGGGCAGAGGTCTTGGGGTGGAATAGGGGGAAACTGAAACACTTCCTGCAGGAAGGGACACACGAGCCACATCTTCAAGGAGACAAGAGGAGCCGGCAGGAAAGCCGGACAAGAAGAAAGAAAGAGAAAAGCAGGGGCGCTGGGGGCAGCACCCGCAAAGGCAAGGAGCACGCGGGGCAGAGGCACCGGCGTGACGGAGGACGCGATGCTCAGGACGGAATAGGTGTGTAAGTGCACACAGGTGGGCGGGCGGCTTACAGGGGCCCGAGAGACAGGCTGAAGCGTCTCGACTGATGTGTCCTTCAGGCAGCGCCGGGCGGGAAGAACCCTGCCAGGCGGCGAGTCCGGCCGGGGGTGGGGGGAGAAAATGGGCAGGGGGCGGGCAGGCAGGGGGACGGCGACGGTTTTTTTAAAGCTTTTTTAAAGTCTCGCCCTGCCCCCGCCCCGTCCAAAAAAGTGGATCAAACCCTGATGGCAACAGAACTTCCTAACATAGTTTTGCATAATTAGTTTAGCTTCCAGTCAGAGATTCAGCGTCTGGCCAAACTCTGCTTGGTGAGGCATTCTTGCTCTGCGTCAGAGGAAGAGCCGGCTGCTGCCGATGGCTGCGGGCGGGGGCCTGGCCAGCCTCGCCCGTGTCCTGCTGGGTTTGCTTAACAGGAGCTGCTCCGGAGGACACCGGAGCCGAGCCTTCCAGAAGTCCTCGGACCCCTCAAGGGCCCTCTGACCTTCGGACCCTGCTTCTAACGACACGACCCCCGTCACCCAGCCTTGACCGAACCTCGTCGACGACTCCGCTGCGCCCTTCGGATTCCCCTGCAGGACGCTGATGCCGCCCGGTCCCCTGAACCGGGGTCGCAGTCCTGCCGTGCCGGCTTCAGGGAAGGGGCGTAGGCCCCGCGCCCCTCACAGAAGGGCCTCGCCATGTCCTCTACTTTACTGTGTGTTTCTGGAAGTCTGGTAGTCACAGTGCAACAGTACTTCTAAGACACACTGGAGGAAATGACAGTAAATAAACAAGCAGTAAACAGCGCTCTGAGTGACAGAGCCGGAGGAGTGACAATCCCGGAGCGAACCGGCGCTCGGAACACAGCCGTCGGGACACGACTGGCAGCCCTGAAGCCGGGATCCCGGCCCAGCCGCTCACCTGCTGTGTGAGCCTCTCTGGGCCCAGCTTCACCTCCGGGGGGCCCTGAGGACCAAGAGAAGTAAAGCGTGAAACCACCGCAAGCGGCCGGTGGGCAGAGATGCCATCACTGCAGGAAGGGCCGGTGAGCAGGGACCCCGGGGCACCCGAAAACACGTCCGTCTCTGCAGCCGGATGCTCCTCCTTTTGCACGAATTCACACAGCACGGGCATTTCCAGAGCACACTCGCTGTGTAGCAACCCAGAGACTGCTCCCCCTAGGGAGGCATCGGGACTTCACGGGGGGCATTTCTGAAGCGCAGGTTTGTTTTCATCTTCTGGGTGAACAGAAGAAACTGCAGACGCACCGACACGCCCTGTCTAGTAGGGGTGGCGTTCTGTGCGAGGCTGTATCTCACCCTGGCAGGGCCAGCACAGGGAGCTGGAAGGCTGCGTGAATTAACTGAAGATCCTATTACTGGCTCAGTGACGGATAGCTCTGTGCACCATTAGGGCCTGTCCTCTCGGTTTTCTCCCCACCTCGATTAGCTCTGTTTAGCCAGCCAAACGCAGCACCGAGACCCAGATCCGGCACTCAGGACCGCTCTGGACTGCTCCCTGGGGAGACCTGTCAGATCCCCAGTGACCCACAGGACGGCTCTTTTCTCATGTGCTGGTGTGGGAGGGAAGGCATTTATTTCTCCGTAGATCATTTCCACGCACCGGCGGCCTGACGGACTTACTAACATTCCCATCAAGGCAAATCTACTAAGTTCTCCTAAAATCATCCAACATTCTTAACACAACGAGCAGCAAGAATAAAACTTCAGGGAACAGTGACGTGCGTTACAGTCAGCCCGGTTACATCCCTGAGGGCGACCGGAAACGCACCAACTCACACTGACTTGTGAATCAGGTTCTCCCAGTGACCGGGAGCCACAGAGAAGGAATCCCGAGGTCAAGGGCCACCTAACCCACCAGCGGACACCCGGGCACCCGGCCCTGTCCTTCTCGGCTGTGCTTTTCCAATTAAATTCCAAGAGGCTGAAAAGCCAGTTCTGTCAGACTTCCCCAAAGAAGGCTTCCTGTATGAAAGAAAACGAACCCCACCCTGATTTCAAATCCAGTGAAGTGCGCTGATCTTTTAAAAGACTGATCGCCACACAGATTGTGGAAGGTGAAGGATAAACGGTTAAGTGACTGAAAAGCAATAAAAACTGCGTATTCCTCATGCAGCGTCTGAAGGATGAAGCCAAAACCATCGCCTGAGAGCCCAGGCCTGGTCTGGCAGGGAAACGTGCCTGGAACCTCAGAGCCCCTCGGTCACTGCCCTGCAAAGGCCTGGGAGTCGTGGCCTCGCCCGGCCCCGGCCTCCGGGCCCTCGGCAGCCTTTCCAAACTGCTGCGCGGCCAAGGCCCGGGTATCTGCAGAGCTCACATTTCACTTGGCTACACATGAAAGGGAGGCTCAGAAGCCAAGAGGCTGCAGAGAACCCGGCACCGCGGCCAACCTCGCTCTGCAGCTGCCACTCAGGCCTCGGCAAAGAGCTGGGCAGTTTAGGCAATTTGAGGTCTGATAACGATTCTTAATCCAAAATACATTTCGGTAAACAGTGACTATTTTGCTCATGTACAAAAGAGTAACTATGCCAGTGCACCAGCTCTACTGTTCCAATAATTTTTGCTTCTCCATTATATCGGGTATTTGACAGGGCATTAAAATCCTCATGAGACTGGCACACAAACATTTCTGAGTCACTGCTCTCCACTCCGTTTCCGTACCGTCGAGTGTATTCCAATGTATCTGGCAAAGCGCTGCTTGACGATCTAGCTGAGATCCTAACAGGTAAATAAAACATTCACTGCCAATTGATTTTACAGACACTAAATGCCAGTGCCCAGATACACATGCAAGACAGCCTCTCTAAATTCAAATTCCTTCATGCATTTCTTACTGCTCCGTTAAGTAAAAAAAGATTCAAAGACCTACTAAAAAGAACATCTAGAAGATACGCTTGTCATAGGAAAGCCATAAAATGTGTATAATTTAATAGTTTAGCTGTATTTCAATTGGCAGAAACTCTGGCTGGTTGCAACTTGACTTTCAAAAACTTTCCAGAAAGAACTGAGGCCCAAAGAAATAACCAAATAGGAAGCACTAAGCACTGCATACAGAGTAACAAGTAGCAAAATGGTCTAGGAAAAGATTTTTTTTTTAAATGTTCCTTGTACACAAAATACATGTTGGCTTTTCCCTACCCCCCCAAAGCGAAATACCTCTCTGGACATAACAGCATTTCATTAAAATACTGATTCTTTAATAGTGAATAAGTCTTAAGTGGTGTTCTCAGAATCTCTGGGTTGGATTACCGCTCAAATACGACTTGATCGTCACTTGAAATGTTTCCACTTCAATATAACAAACATCCAAGATGACTATTACAAGGTATTTTTCCAAGGCAACAGCAGAAGGGGCTGAGAATGCCACAACCCCACAAAGCCCATCACTTTACTTGCTCTTTCCTGTACTGTTTCTATGTAGACGGCACTCTGCGGGGGCATTGTGATCTGACCACTTTCTTAAGCCTCCACCTCCATTGCCATGGGTGAGAGGCCTGTGTACCTCAAAAAAATAAATAAATAAAATAAAACCCCTAAGAATTAGAGAGGGAAGAAGAGAACCAAAGGGACACAACAACAGCAGCGGGAGTCATTCCGGAAGCGTGGGCCTGGCCACACCACCTGTGTCTCTGCAATCTGAAGATGATCCCAGTTACCCCCCTCCATCAGATTAATGTCCTAAACCATGACTTTCACGGCCCTCCATTTGGACACTTTCATGTCATATTTTCCACCCTCAGCAAGCGAAGCAGTCTGCTTTCGTCACCTCCGGCCTCAACGTGCCACGCCTCCTGGCTACTGTCTGTCTGCGTCCCCCCCAAGATTCCTATGCCGAAACGCTACCCGCCAAAGGTGATGGTGTAGAGGTGGGTGCTTAGGTCAAGAGGGTGGAGCCCTCGAGAGTGGGATCAGTGCCCTAATGAAAGGGGCCCAGAGAGATCCCTCATCCCTTCTGCCCTGTGAGGACACGGTGAGAGGTACCAGCTGTGGACCCGGGAGGGGGCCTCCACCAGACACCTGATCCTGGACTTCCCAGCCGCTGGAACAGCGAGAAATCATTTCTGTTGTTTACAAGCTGCCCGGTCTGTGGTATTTTACGAGAGCGGCCCGAACGGACTGAGACAGCCCTCCACCGAAGGCCACAGGGCAGCCCCCCTCAACCCCACCTTCCTACCCGGAGGGTCCCCAGCCCCTGGACGCGTGCTTAGTTGACAAGGAGGTCGGGTTTCTCTCACAGTTTTCTGCCTGGGACGGATGCCTCTGTTGTTTGGAATCAGACGTAAATAAGACCAAGTTCAGGGTGCAGGTCAACAGGACGGACCATTTCCCAGACGCAGAAGCCACGCCTGCTTTAGGACCAGAGCGGGCGCGGCCTCCATGGGGGGGACACTCCCTGACCCCGGTCTGGAGAAGGGTCTGCTTGTCCCACGCCCGGGCACACGGTTCCCACATCCACCCATCACTCGGCTCACAGCCTGGTCCCCATGAGACTGCAACGCCCGTGCACCTGAGCCGCAGGGCCATCTCCCATCATGAGCCCCCACCTCGGTGCCTGCGATTACATCCCGGCTAGACAAATACATGAAAAAATGAACGTCATCGCTGGGGGCTGAGCACTGAAGTGTGGACGGCAAAGTGGGAAAAACCACAGCCAAAGGAAAAGCCGCTTAAAAGGCGATTCTACAGTGGGTCAGGCTCACCAGCTGTGAACACACTGACCACACACCTCCACGCGTGTCGTGTTGCCTGGGGACAGCTACCCACCCTTGTGGACTGTCCTTAGCACCTCCTCTGGGGCACAGTGCTAGGTAGATAGAGGGGAACAGCAGGAGGAAGGAGGCTTGTCACTCCCCGTCCCCTGGGGCTGCCGGGGAGCCTGGCACACCGAAGTGCACGAGGAAAACCTGGAGAAGCATGAGCCACTACCGCTCACCGGTGTCCACTTCACCGTGTGCTAGAAACATAGCTAAAAACGCGATATGCCCTGGAAGAGGGCAGCTGAGGGCTTTGGATGGAGTGAATTGTTGGCATTTGAAAAATGCGAAGCAAAGTCTGCAGCACACCACAGCAAACAAGTACCTTCCTTACAGACTCTTTTGGTGGTTATAAGCAAACAGTCACACAGCTGATATAAAGCTTTTTTTTCTTGGATGACCTTTAAACCGGGAGTGTACAACTGACAGACAAACCATTAAAGAAAACAAATCTTATGGATGTTTCCAAGGGCAGAGAGCTCTTGAGAATGCAGTCACTGAACTAAAATGCAGGAAATTCATGTCACTTATTGCCCTGAATATTAGTTACTCTGTTTCATCACATTTAATAATTATGATCATATTTTGCAGAGAGCAGGAAAATTTACTGGGAAAATTTGCTGCAGTAACTTGAGCTGCCATCTTGAGGATTCATGCCAGGATGAGGGACACTTCCTGGTAAAAAGTCAACTTTCTATCTATTTGGAAGACGGCTGGATTCCTGGCAAGGCCCCTGCCCCAGCCCTGCCTAAACCTCCCACCTGCCACTGGAGTCGTGGGGAAGAACGGCCCTGCATGAGGGGCTCTGCACAGCCGCCATCCAACCCTCACAGAAACCCAGGGAGGTAGGGAGAGCCAGAAACATGGCGGGGCGGGGGTAGGAGCAGGTTTTCATACTAAACGGGAAGGTCAGGTGAGACCTCCAGTTCAAGTGCCTGGTTTAGACGTTTGTGTCCAGTGATTCCATCGGTGCAGTGGAGAGAGATGCTCACATAATTTAAACATGACATTAAATGTGAAAGACAGTTCATAGTTTCAGAACTGAAACAACATTGGAATAGACCCACGCATATATGGACAATTAGACAAAAGTGTCAAAAGGCAATTCAACTGGGGAAAAGAACGTCTTTTCAACAATGGATCTGGAACACTTAGCAGCCCGTGGAGGAAAAAGGCATCCTGACCCCTACCTCACACCACATACAAAAAATAACTTGAGATGGATCCCAGAATCGAATGTAAAATCTAAAAGTGTGTAAGTTTTCTAGGAGAACACACAGGATACTATCTTAGTGATGAGGCAGACCTCCCTCACCTCCCCCCCCAAATCTTAACTAACCATGAAACTTTATAAATTGAACTTCATCAAAACTGAAAAATTCTGTTCATCAAAAAAGACCATGTAGAAAATAAAAATGCATGCTACATATAGGGGAAAATATTTATAATACATATACATGACAAAGGACCTGAATTCAGAAGTATAAAGAACTGCAAATAAGCAACAACCAACAAACCCAACTGAAAAACAGGCAAAAGATTTGAACAGACACTTCGAAAAGGAAGTATACAGGTACTCAACATCCTTAGTCATCAGGGAAATATAAAATAAAACTACAATGAGATATTATTTCACACCCATCAGAGTGATTAAAATTAAAAAGCCTGACAACAGAAAATGTTGTCAATATCACAGAATGAACAACTCACACAGGTTGAGTCTAACATGGTACATTCTGGAAAACTGCTCGACAGCTTCTTATAAAGTTACAAACACACCTACTCACAACCCAACAATTCCAGTCCTGGGTGTTAATCCAAGAAATGAAGACATGTCCACATAAAGAGCCACACAGACACGCTCCCTGCAGAACTATTCACAGCACCCCACACCAAAAACCCAAACGTCCATCTGCAGGAGATGAGCACTGGACTCCTCAGCTATTTAAAGTAGATAAATAAAGAACAGCTTACTGGTGTGTACAAGTGGGAAATCAGAATAAACACGTATCAGGATAAATATATACAAATTACATCTACCTGACGTCCACAATAGGTAAAGCTAATCTACTGGAAATAAATCCTCACAGGGCATGAGGAAATTCCTGAGATTACAGATGTATTCTATCTACCTTGACAGGGATGTTGGTTATCCAGGCGTGGACATGTGTGACACCTCAGTAATGCCACACTTAAGGATTTCCACACTGTAATTCACACAATGTAAAATTTACCTCAATATTAAAATGTTTAAAACATAACCAGTGGTGGCACTGAGGGAAAACGTTAGAAATGACCACATACGCCAGATACATGGCTATGTACGCACGTGGAGGAAAAGCCACACAAGCATCACAGTGAGCACGAGCCACACCGGCCATCAGGAGAACGGCAAAACCGGGAAAACAAGAAACCCAGTTCGGAAACAGAGAGCGGGGCCCAGCGGGAAGGAGACCCATCACCGAGGCACAGAAGTAAGTGTCCACTGTCATCTGATCCCAAACCGGCACTGGGGGCCTCTCACCAGATGGCTAGGAACCCATCACCTAGGGATCCACCCTGAATCCCACAAGCAAAAGGAACACACAACTGCAGGGTTCTCGGTGGGGAGAGAGAGGTACCGATGATTTTGCCTACATCTCAACTATTCTTCTTTTTTTTCTATAAATTTATTTTATTTATTTATTTGTGGCTGCGTTGGGTCTTCATTGCTGTGCGTGGGCTTTCTCTAGTTGCGGCGAGTGGGGGCTACTCTTCGTTGCAGTGCGCGGGCTTCTCATTACGGCGGCTTCTCTTGTTGTGGAGCACGGGCTCTAGGTGCGCGGGCTCAGGAGTTGTGGCATACGGGCTCAGGAGTTGTGGCTCACGGGCTCTAGAGTAGAGGCTCAGTAGTTGTGGCCCACGGGCTTAGTTGCTCCACTGCATGTGGGATCTTCCCGGACCAGGGATCGAACCTGTGTTCCCTGCATTGGCAGGCGGATTCTTAACCACTGCGCCACCAGGGAAGTCCCTCAACTCTTCTCTATACATAATATTTGAAAATCCTATGACAGACGAGTTGCAGAAGCGGAGATGTATCCGTGGGGCAGTCGGTCTTCCAGTACAACAGAAAAGTCTCACACAGGGAGAGTAAGTCAGCTCCGTATTCACTGAAGAAAACACACGGGCTAACACGGATGCGTGCATTATTTAAGTGGGGTGAAAGAGTGTCCTGACAGCGAGCTGTTAAATACCGCAACGGGTTATAACACCTCTGTCGCTGGAGCCTCTGAAAACTCCGACCTTCTCACGAGGTGGGCTCTGCCCAAAGGCAACGGGAGCGATGATGACTTCGGATCTCTATGACTTCTGAGCCACCAGACCATTCGAGAGGCTGCTTTTATGCCTGATGTTTCTGTCTCTGTTTGTTTTTTAGGGGCAGAATCTCCAGGATGAGGAGGGGGATGAGGTGCAGGAGGGGGACACCGAGGACACGTTTGGGAAGAAGACATCTGGGAATGTGAAGGAGCTGCAGGACCCAAGTGCAGAGGCCTCAACGCCCCAGGGTCCAGGTCACAGGAGAGCAGAGGCAGCTCGGCCGTGAGCCGCACAGCACGCAGCCCTTCCTCTCACAGCCTTCGCTTTCCGTGAAAAAGTAACACGTAACCTGTGTGTCACTGTCACTGATCTCCAAAGGACCGCTCTGATGGTCGATGGAGCATAAAGACGGCGTGTCATCACAGAGCACGGACACCCTCTCACTAGGAAATAATCTATTATAAGGACAGAGAGAGGTGACCCTGTGAACCCAGAGGGTGCAGTCAAGGTCTTTAAAAAGCAAACAAACAAACCCTACCTAGGCGCATACGCTTTGGGATTTTGGCTTTCAAAAAGCACTAAAAGTGCAATCTTACGGCCCTTTCAGCTAAGCTCTTTCACCTTTGACTAAGTCTGTTGTAAAAAGATGCTTGAAAAGCACTTGAGAATATTCTGTGAGTAAAATGAGTGTTACTGAAAAACAGTAACTGCCTTTATTCCCTACTTTCTCCAAATATTTGACTATGTAAGAGGAAAAGAAATATCCATTTGCAATGAATAATTATACCATTAGATAATTATTTTGAAACAAGCAATTTTACTGACGCTCCCTCAAAAAAAGAAAAAAAAAAAAACAGTAATCCAATTCAAGTACATTGATCTCCAAAAATAAGAAATAAGAGAAACTTAAGGGGAAAGATTTACTAACTAAGCCACTCCTGACAAGCCCAAATCTAAGTCTTCTTTTTCTACATAACTAAACAGCAGGATGTGAACTGCAGGTATTTTTAACCAAAATGAACCATTAATCAATAGATATATAATTTTTTATATTTCTAGATGATTAAACATCTAGCAGTGAATATAAAATTAAGCAAGACTACTTGTAATAAGCATTTGAAATATATGGCATAAAAAGTTAACAGATCATTCTAACTGCATTCATAAAAATAGATAATTTGAGATAATGGAAAATTGATCATTAGAGATGGCTATGGCAACAGACTAATTATAGTTAAAAATCTATTAATGTAATATACTACATCTATATGTTTTTTTAATTTATCTTATTGACAAATAGCTGATTTTTACTGTATAGCAGAGTGATTAACTTCTATATATATACTGTATATATATTGTATATATATATATACAATCTTTTTCATAAATCTATATGCTTTTTCAAAAATTGTTTAACTAAATGTTTCTTTGGGCAAAGCAACCAGGTTTTCACGTCCACCAGGCCATGAGCCCCTTGAGGTCGGGGCCAGGTCTCACCTTCACATCCTGACAGCCGACGGGGCTGCCCAAAATCAAGCCGTTAGATTTCACTCCATCCTACAGAGATGCACCAGAATAATCGTCTTGAAAAATAGCTTTTATCAGATTACCTGCCTGATCAGCCTTTTTCTAATTCCCTTTCTAGCAAACTCAGTTCAAACCCCTCTCATTGGCACTTGAGACCCCGAACGATTACCTCAAATACCTCACCCTCCTTCTCAACAAGTATCCAGAGTATCCAGTATTCTAACCAAACTAGAGCCCCTCTAGTTCCCCGAATACGGTTTCTCTTTCCCAAGCCCTGGGACTTTTCTCCAACATTCTCTCCACCTAAAGAGCTCTCTTCCACAGACCACCTGTCAGAAGCCTATGCACCTTGCAACACACAAGTCAAATACCGCACTGTGCAACCTCTCCTTATTCCTTAATACACATGTATATTCTCCATCTGGACCCCACAGGGTTTTGCCTATAGTTCTCAGATGGCTTTACTGCACCTTTAAAATATGCATTTGAGATCTTAACTGATAATAGTACAAGACTGAAAGCGCCTTGAGGGCAGGGATGGTCGCTGATGCCGTCCTGAGTTACCTGCAGGGTCCAGCGCTGGGCCCTATTCACAGTAAGCACACTTACCGAAATGACTAGGTCCCTTCCTCCTCCAGGCACCCCTTCCCACCTGCCACACAAACCTAGGAGAGAAGAGGACGTTCCCTCACCTGCCTCCACCCCGCACCCTGTGTCCAAGGCGGCAGCGTGCGTCTGGTGTCCTACAACCAGGAACTCTGCGGTGGAAGTTAGTGGGACAGCCTGGGTGGTATCTGCCGATACGTACCAACCAAACAAAAGGTCAGGGCACCGAGACGGGCGCCTGCTTGTATTCGTGCTTATTTTACCTGATCCAGGCAAGGAAATCAAAGGAAGACAGGTCGTAAATCAGTGGTGTGCAGTGGTGGTTAAACACATGCATTTAGTTGCCTGAGTGGCCTCCCACCAAGGTCATACTGAATTTACTAAGAGTTGTTTTTCTTTAAATAAACTATAGCAGTTCTAAAAAAGAGGGAAAACATCCATTAGCATACCAGAAAATTTTAGGAACTTCGAGAAGAATGAAAGCAAGTGATATCAGAAAAGTTTCACTGGCTGGAGTGAAAAATGTATAAGGCAGGGCTAACAGATAAGATGATGGCCCTCCTTGTGGAGTCAAGGGTATGTCCCCAAACAAAGGGAGGGGGGCTAGGAGAGATGAAAGAGAGCCCTACAAAGCCCCGTATCCACAAAGAAGGAAGACAGGCAATAAGGGGAAGGAGCATCATGAAAGAAATACAGGAATGGAAAAAACTTTTTTCATGCACTGAAGACACCCAAGATCTCAGGTACAACAGTTTCACGAAGTACCGAGCAGGATTAGTAAGGGTAAAAAAGATTCATACTCAGGGCTTCCCTGGTGGCGCAGTGGTTGAGAGTCCGCCTGCCGATGCAGGAGACGTGGGTTCGTGCCCCGGTCCGGGGGGATCCCACATGCCGTGGAGCGGCTGGGCCCGTGAGCCATGGCCGCTGAGCCTGAGCGTCCAGAGCCTGTGCTCTGCAACGGGAGAGGCCACAGCGGTGAGAGGCCCGCGTACCGCAAAAAAAAAAAAAAAAAAAGATTCATACTCAGACACAGCTTATCGCACTTCAGGACTTCAAAGATACAGAAAAGATTCTAAAAGACGTAGGGCAAAAGAGTTTATCATGGCAGAACTGTAAAGCCTGACTTCCTGGCAGCTGTACTGGATAAACGAGGATGGCAGAGCAATGCCTTCAAACTTCTAAGGGAACATGATTTCGAAAATCTTAGCAAGCTAACCTGTTACTTGTATGTGTGGACAAAACAGAGACATCTTTGAACACACGACATCTCAGAAGGTTTATGCCCTGTGTATTTCAAATGAAAAAAAAAAATTACTGGAGGAGGTACCTCCCATCCGACCCCTCGGATCCACCCTCCAACAGAAGACTCCTAGAGAGATGACATGTGATGCAAGAAACGTGATGGGCCCGTATGATCGAAGATGGAAAACAAATGTAAAGAGGACCCACCGGACGTAGGAGCTGGACCCATCCCTCCGCGGTGGGGCAGGACCCCTGACACAGGTTACATGTCCTCCCTCATGGATTCAGACCCACTGCAGTGACGAATGGTTATATAATCGCCATACCGCAAATGCTGTTTTTTTGTAATCCATCTCCACACACAGCAAAGAAGAATTAATTATAGCTACAGAAGGGAATGTTATAAACTCTGATAATATAAAAGTCATATGCTGAACAAAAACCAGGAGTTCGGGAAGAGGAGGTGGGAGTTGGAAGAAGAAATCTAAATTTTATCACTGGGTATCTGGAATTGATACTAAGGCTAAGCAATCAAGAAATGGAAACACTGTTTGAGGTTGTAAAGGTAACCAGCAAAAGCACTATAGAAGGGCTTCCCTGGTGGCTCAGTGGTTGAGAGTCCGCCTGCCGATGCAGGCGACGTGGGTTCGTGCCCCGGTCCGGGAGGATCCCACATGCCGCGGAGTGGCTGGGCCCCCTAATATTGCTCTGTTGCATCAAATGGTCGATTTTTTTTTTTTTTTTTTTTTGCGGTACGCGCGCCTCTCACTGTTGTGGCCTCTCCCGTTGCGGAGCACAGGCTCTGGACACGCAGGCTCAGTGGCCATGGCTCACGGGCCCAGCCGCTCCGCGGCATGTGGGATCCTCCCAGACCGGGGCACGAACCCACGTTGCCTGCATCGGCAGGCGGACTCTCAACCACTGCGCCACCAGGGAAGCCCTCAAATGTTTTAAAATAACTGTATTTTCAAGTTGCTTACATATATGGAGACCAGTTTCCACAGAGGTAAGGGGTGAGAAGACAGAGGAAAAACCCTGAACATATAGTTCACTGATACAGTTCCCTGCGTGACTGAATAGAAAGCATTCCGTGTGTACGTATGGGCTGAACACACATCCAGACAGATACTCACTAATTTGATGCGTAAAGGTGCTAAAGCCTTGGTTCTCACAGACGGGGTCCTTGAGAGTTAAACAAATTTTAGAAACACTGAGCCTGACACCTGTTTTGAGACACAGAATCACAGGGTGCTGGGGCTGGAAGGAACCTGCAAGATTATTTAGCCCAACTCTGGCACGTCAAGACAAAAAAGCTGACGCTTATCTCAACATCACGCAGCTGATCGGTGCCAAAGCCAGGACCCTAAAACCCGAGAAGATGTGATTTTATGGGGCCAAAGACACTTGGCAAGTGTGGTGCAGTTAAGAGCCTTCAGAGGGGGTGCTTAATCCCGGAACAAGCGGGCTGAATGTAATCACAGGGTAATTAGAATCAGAAGCACCCCGGCTGCGATGGGAGTCAGAGGCGGCTGTGCTCAGGGTGAGCCCCGCCGCTGTGGACGCCGATGCACAGGCTGCCCCATCGCGAGCTGGGAAGGTGGAGGAGGGTGCCGGTCCAGGCCCACGTGGCCTCCAGACAGTGGAAGCAGCAGGAAACTTTCTGGGAGCATCCGGAGAGCGCTCAGCCTTGCTGCCGCTGCAGTGTCGGCCCAGGGAGACTCACGGGGCCTTGGACCTACCACATTGTAAGAACATACATCTGGGTTGCTTTAAGCCACTAGGTTTGTGGTGATTTGTTATAGGAGCCCTAGGAGACTAACTCACCATGCGAATCTGTAGCCACCACTCGCATCCCCGGGCCAGTCCGAGGTCCAAGGCCACAGGGGACAGGCCCGGCCTCACATAACGTCCGTCTGTGCGGAACTTCCCGTCTGTGCTCAGGTCACACGAGGATAACGGGGCAGCGCTGCCCGGCCGGGGCCGGGAGAGCGGGCGGCCGGGGGCCCAGGCCAAACACAGCGCCGCACAGACGCTGGGCAAGGCCACTCCCTGTTTACTTGAGCTCATTCTTGGAACGACATTTGCTTCCAAGTGAAATGCAATTTACGCTGAATAGATTTTACAGTGTTCTACTTGAAACAGCTGGTTGGACTTTCCAAAAAGCATCTTGTCAGAACTCTGTATTTTTTCCTAAAACATATTCCTCCCACTGAGTCACACCAGAAGCCTTGGTGGTGACTACAGATCACCTCTTGAATGCAAAGCCCTTCGATTCCAGCCTGCAATCGGCGTCTCAGAGGAAGGCGCGGCTCCAGAAGACACGTCACCTGCACGCAGAGACAGCCTGCACACCCCTCGGCCACAGCCCCTGCACGGCGGGCCGAGCAGAACGCCCAGGCGGCCAGAAGTGGTCCCTTCCTTTCAACATCCCACCCAGTGCAGCTCGGTCTGGGACGGGGCTGTCCACGAACAATAAAGCAGTGAGAGGAAAAGAATCAAACTGAACACCTGCTGAGGAGAAAAGCATGCCGACCAGACCTCCAAAGGCCCGAGTCCCAAATCCCGCTCGTGTAAATACTGAGCCTCCGCCTCTGAGCTGTGGGCATCGCCCAACCAGCCAGCAACCGTGGTAACAGGGCACTCCACACACCACACAACTGGGGATGCTACCAACCACTGCCCAGGTCAGAGCCTCCAAGCAGAGCCAGAGGGCGCCAGGTGGCTTGGGGCTCTTTTGACCCACAGGGTCCAGCCCCCAGCCTCTCCCCGACCCCATTTGTTTTGTTTTTATTTACTTGGTTCAGCCTTTGGTTGTCGCCTACTCAAGTGAATAAGATTCAGCAAAAGCACCTCAAATACACCGTGCGATCGTGAAAAACACTAATTTACATCAGATTCGTGCGCATTCGAAGCAAACTCAGACACGTGACTCTTCCCCTCAGTAAATTTTAACATAACCACTGCCCCCTCCCCCAAAACAGCTGAAACCCAATGCTTTCAGACACTTTTATTCCTCAATTTCTTAATCTCTAATCTCAACAAGCAAACAATTTACACAACTCTTCCAGTGACTCGGGCACCCACGGGCGTTCTCCTCTCCAGCTCAGGAGTCTCACCGGCCCACGACCCTGCCTCTGCCTTTAATCACACGCTCGCTCCAGGGAACAGAGGAAGCTGCACTCTTCCCTGGGTGAAGTACACCAAATCGGAGAGGTGCCCACGCAAGGTGCTCAGGGAAAGCACACCCTGTGCGGGAGGGCTCAGGCCTCCCACTGGGACGCGGGGTGCTTCTTTACAACTGTCTGGGCCACGGGCCCGTACCTCTCCTATGTGGGAGGGGGCTCAGAGAGCACCCCTTCTACTCCCCTTGTTTTACAGAAGAAACACAAGTGCAGTGTCTTTCCTACCGTGCTGCAATTCAGCCACAAATCCCTACTACTTGGAGCCTTCCATGCTAGGCCAGACCCTCCTGAGTTGCTCCAGGTAAGGGAAGAAACAGCGCTGTGGCCCCGGCTCCACCCTGGGAGCCACACGGAAAATAATGGCCTTTCGGGGAAATTCATCTTGTTTCTTCCCTCCCTGATTTGCCTAGCACCCCGTCTTCTCCCTGCTCCCTACCTGTGTCCCACATCCAAAATTCTTTTCACAAGCGTTCCCTTTAGACAAACCTTTTAATAGAGAACTCATTAATCAAGATTAATGAGATCTCTTAGGTACCAAAGAAGTTAAACTAATGGTGAAACCTGAGGCACCCTGACGATGTCTGAGTGTGTAAGGGTCCTCGCCCCAGCTCTCTTCCATCTACAGCATGTGGACAACTATCTATCATACTCTCGTAAATTTAACTACTTATGTCATTCAATTTTTATTCTTTTTTTTAAACAGAGATCTCAAGTTGATGATTTTCATTTTATTTTATTTTATTTTATTTTTTTGGCCGTGCCACACAGCTTGCGGGATCTTAGTTCCCTGACCAGGGATCGAACCCCAGTCCTGGAAGTGAAAGCACCGAATCCTAACCACTGGACCACCAGGGAATTCCCCCAATTTTTTTCTTAATTTCATTTTATCGCAGTAGGACTTCACGTGAGACCTACCTTATTAACACACTTTCAAGCACACACTGCCGTCCTGGTAACAAAGGGCACAGCCTGTTCAGCAGCTCCAGAACCATCACCCTTCCTGCATCACTGAAACCGTGCGCCCTTAGACCCACGCCCTTGCCCACTCGGTCCTTTCCAAACTCTGCGGCTGTGGTCCACTCACTCCCATTCTTCTATGACCGTGGTGCTGAAGAAGAGGGGATGGAGACCAGCACGAGACCACGACCCCGGGGACCTCAAGGTCACCCAGCTGGTCGGTCCTTCCTGCAAGTGGCCTTGGGGCCTGAGTGAGGCCATCTCTCCATTCAGCTCTCCAGCCATCTTCCTGACCAAGTTTTTCAAACTCAAAATTAAGCTCCACAGTCTGACAAAATTGGTCTGATATTTACATCCCCACCACTCTCCACATCCTCTTACTGGGCTTCAATTTTCTTTACGGTACTCACAGTCCACTGTGTGTCTGTCTATACACCTATGATACTCTGTGACGTATCTATTTTTGCTGTCTACTGTGTCTCGCCTATTAAAAGAAGGAGGAGCGGGACCATATTTGTTTTATCTATCGCTGTAGCCCCAGCCCAGACCTGTGCCTGGCATGATGCAAATATTCACATCATTTTTGTTGAATGAATAAATGGAGTTTTTGTGGCTTTTGTGGGAGAATGAAATAGAATATTTGAAATGGAGACTATTCCAGAAAATCCAAATATTTGCCACATTTACACTACATATCCTTTTTAAAAAATTTTTTGGAAGTATAGTTGATTTGCAATGTTGTGTTAGTTTCAGGTATACAGCAAAGTGATTCAGTTATACACATGTATATATTCTTTTTTCAGGTTCTTTTCCCATTATAGGTTATTACAAGATATTGAATGTAGTTCCCTGTGCTATGCAGCAGGTCCTTGTTGGTTATCTATTTTATGTATAGTAAGTGTGTATATGTTAATGCCAAAATCCTAATTTAGCCCTCCCCCCCTTTTCCTTTGGTAACCATAAGTCTGTTTATATCTGTGAGTCTATTTCTGTTTTGTAAATAAGTTCATTTGTATCATTTTCTTTTAGATTCCACATATAAGTGATATCATATGACATTTGTCTTTCTCTGTCTGACTTCACTTAGTATGATAACCTCTAGATCCATGTATGTTGCCGCAAATGGCATTTCACTGTTTTTTATGGCTGAGTAATATTCCATTGTATATATGTACCACACCTTCTTTATCCATTCCTCTGTCGATGGACATTTAGGTTGCTTCCATGTCCTAGCTACTATAAATACTGCTGCAATGAACACTGGGGTGCATGTAACTTTTCGAATTATGGTTTTCTCCAGATATATGTCCAGGAGTGGGATGGCTGGGTAATATGGTAACACTATTTTAGTTTTTAAGGAACCTCCATACTGTTCTCCATTAGTGACTGTACCAACTGACATTCCCACCAACAGTGCAAGAGGGTTCCCTTTTCCCCACACCCTCTCCAGCATTTGTCATTTGTAGACTTTTTACTGATGGCCATTCTGACCAGTGTGAGGTGATACCTCATTGTAGTTTTGATTTGCATTTCTCTAATAATTAGTGATGTTGAACACCTTTCTATGTGCTTGTTGGCCATCTATATGTCTTCTTCGGAGAAGTGTCTATTTAGGTCTTCTGTCCATTTTTGATTGGTTTGTTTGTTTGTTTGTTTTCTTTTTTTTTTTTTTTTTTTTTTTTTGCGGTGCGCAGGCCTCTCACTGCTGTGGCCTCTCCCGTTGCGGAGCACAGGCTCCAGACGCGCAGGCTCAGCAGTCATGGCTCACGGGCCTGGCCGCTCCACGGCATGTGGGATCTTCCCAGACCGCGGCACGAACCCGTGTCCCCTGTATCGGCAAGCGGACTCCCAACCACTGCGCCACCAGGGAAGCCCTGTTTTTTTGTTTTTGAGTTGTATGAGATGTTTGTATATTTTGGAAATTAATTCCTTGTTGGTCGTATCATTTGCAAATATTCCTCCCATTCTGTGGGTTGTCTTTTCATTTTGTTTATGGTTTCCTGCAGAGGCAAAAGACCCGTACTCCAAAAACTATAAGTTGCTGATGAACAAAACTGAAGATCACACAAAAAGATGGAAAGATACACTGTGTTCTTGGATTGGAAGAATCAGTATTGTTAAAATGACCAACTATCCAAGGCAATCTACAGATTCAATGCAATCCCTATCAAATTACCAATGGCATTCTTCACAGAACTAGAACAAATAATTTTAAAATTTGTATGGAGGGCTTCCCTGGTGGCACAGCTGTTGAGAGTCCGCCTGCCGATGCAGGGGACGCGGGTTCGTGCCCCAGTCCAGGAAGATCCCACATGCCATGGAGCGGTTAGGCCCGTGAGCCATGGCCGCTGAGCCTGCACGTCCGGAGCCTGTGCTCCTCAACAGGAGAGGCCACAACAGTGAGAGGCCCACGTACCGCAAAAAAAAAAAAAAAAAAAATTGTATGGAAACACAGAAGACCCCGAATAGCAAAAACAATCTTGAGAAAGAAGAATGGAGCTGGAGGAATCACACTCCCTGACTTCAGACTATACTACAAAGCTACAGTAATCAAAACAGTATGGTACTGGCACAAAAACAGACACATAGATCAATGGAACAGGATAGAAAGCCCAGAAATAAACCCACAAACCTATGGTCACTGGATAAAGTTTAAATTAGCTTGTTTCACAGTTTTATTTTCTTTATGACAATCTCTTTTGCTCTCTCTTCTGGTTGACAAGCAATATGTTTAAGCTTATTTCCTTTTTCATGAGAATACATTTCATATACTGTATCCAGCAGTAACAAAGTAGTCAAGATCTTACTGAAAACTAATCATCTAAAGAAGATGTGATACATATATACAATGGAATATTACTCAGCCATAAAAAAGAATAAAATAATGCTATTTGCAGCAACATGGATGGACCTAGAGATGGTCATGCCGAGTCAAGTAGGTCAAACAGAAAAAGATAAAGATCATATGGTGTCACTTATATGTGGAATCTAAAAAAAATGGTACAAATGAACTTATTTACAAAACAGAGTGACAGATGTAGAAAACAAACTTATGGTTACCGGGGGGAAAGCGGGCGGCGGGGGGGGGTGGGAATAAACTGGGAGACTGGGATGGACCTATACACACACTAGTGTGTGCGTCAACCTTTCAGCAAGGAGTGTGAAACACAGGCTCTTTTCTCCTCCCAATGTTTTGGTGGCTGCATCAGTAGGGAAATAGTTTATCAATGTATCACTTGTAACTGACTTCTTCAATGGAATTATGTAGCTACCTTGACATTTTCAACAAATTACAAACTGAGGAAAAAAAAATTACACATACACACACAAATGAAAATTTCTGGGAAGACATTTAAACTGTCTCATTCTCATAAAGATAGCTTTGGCTTAAGGAGTTCTGAAGAGACTCTTATCGGTTCAAGTAGAAGCTCTGCCAAGCGTCTAAGCACTCTGTGCTTTTCTCAATTCTATTTCCACTGATGCAACATTCAAGTGCCCTCAGAACAAAGTGACCATTGATCACAACAATGAATGCAACGCCCTCCACAATCCACTTAAATCAACTCGGGAGAGGCTCTCTGCAATCAGGTACATGGTGGAGCAGCGCGGCCTGCAGCACTCGGTGCTGATACTCTGCTGGTATTCAGTCCATGAAAGCCCCTCCTTTACAGAGCTGGTCCCCACATGGGGCCAAGCGGGCAGAACCAGGGGGACCAGCATGAGCTCCCCGCCCATCACAGCTCCGGCTGCAAAGCCAGACAAGGCAGCATCCGGGCAGGGGGAGGACTCGGTCACGGCACGTACACTATGGCTCCCCTACCGGCCTCTCTTCTACGGATCTTTTGAGTCAACAGATTTTCTGTTTCAAGGGCCATCAGCACAATACCCCAGGTTAAAAATAAAACCAGTATCTCCCTGTGCCTTCAGAGAAAGTGGGGCGCGTAGGGGAAGAACGAGCCGTGGACCCACTCCACCAAGCTTAGCTGTTTGCTCTCAGACAAACCGCTCAACCTCTCTGAGCTTCTCCGTGCTCGCGTTGTCAGGCTGAAGGAAGGACGAACATGCAAACCACCCGAGGCTGCGGATGCCGATGTGCTCCCCCAGCCACAGGCAGGTTTAAGCTTCAGCAGGAACACGGTGTCGGCCTCCAGCAGACAAAGCACGAGGACTCCTCCCCCGGGTTTACCTGAGGGATATCTTTTCCTTTCACATAAGGAAGTGCTGGTAGCTATTCCAGAGCAGCTAGGTTCCACTTCAGTATATAAAAGTATTACGCCTGCAAGTTAAAGCTGTCATTCAGAACTGTTCCCTCTGGGACAGAAAGATTTTGCCCCGCTACTAAGGGTGCTGCGCCTGCTGTGTGGCTGAGTGATCATTGCAGCGTGGGCCCTGTCAGCGAGCACATCCCGCCGTGCACACAGGGAGGTGGAAAGGCCTCCCCACGGCCTGCCCATCACCGGAAGAGATTCCTGGCCTGGGGACTGGAGCAAGGACAAGGTCTCTGTTTAGACGTTAACAGACACCCACTCGGTGATGGAAGAGGCCAGCCCACGAGCCTTGGGAATAAATCAGCTGCTGCAGGACTGGAAATCTGAATGAACGAGTCTTTTCCAGGCTTATGTTCCTTTGATGTTCCTGGGGATTCTTCCTGCCCTCTCCTCCCTGGATGGTTGGTAAAATCCTCTTTTTAAAAATCTTTATCCGCTGTGCTAAGGCAACCTAAGGGATGTGGATTTTGTTCATATTCAGGCCAGAGCTGTAAAGGGGACCAGGGGACAGGCCAACTCCTGGCAGCGAGCACAAGAGCCCCTGAAAACCTGTCCCAAGAGAATCTCCAAAATATTAAAAGAAAGACAGACAGACAGGGACAGACACACACACTCAGAGAAAATGAAATCAAGACATTTCTCCATCTAAAATATTTTCTGTATAATTCAAGTATGACTGAGTGTGTGCTTTAACCTTTTTGTTGTGAAATAAATCATCCGCAGACACATGTGCAGAACAAGAGATGCAGTTCAAAGATTTACCACAAAGGGAACCACTCACATAGCACCATCGGGTCAAGAGACAGACCCGTCAGGACTGGAAGCCTCCCCCGATCCTGGTAACAACCAGCGCCCCCCCTTTCCTAAAGGCATCCACCATCCTGCCTCTTACCTAAGTCTGCATCCTTAAACACGATGGCTCTGTGGTGCTTTTAAAAATGTTACTTAAGTGAATCATGCAGTCTGTATTCCTATGTGTCTGGCTGCTTCTGCTCCACGTTAGGTGTGTGGAATTTATCAGTGTGGTTACATGAACTCGTCAGCTTATTCCTTTACATCAATGCATAGTCCACTGCACACATATATTATCTGTCCGTCTAATCTTGGGGGACATTTGCATTCTTTCCAGGTTTTAGTCATTATGAATGTGCTGTCATGAACATTCTTTAATGTGTCTTCTGTACGCACCTCTGTTAAGTGTATATTTGGAGTGAAAGTGCTGGATCACAGGGTATGAACGTCTGTAGATCACCCCAACTTCCTAAAGTGGTTAGCGATTCACGTTCCTCACCAGCAGAGCCAGAAAGCGCCGGCTGCCCCTCCTCGCCACGCTTGGAGGAGTGTGGTAGCATCTCATGGTGTTGTACCTCCCATTTCCCTGTAATAAATTATGTTGAGCGCATTTTCAAAACCTACGTGTCATGTGTTTTAACTCTCTGTATATTTTAATCCAACAAGACATTGTTACTATTTTATATAGTGAACAGTTTCTCGATTTCTCTGCATAGTCATGTTTATAGTTATATTTCTGACCAGCTGGCAAAATTTTTCTCCTACCTAAATAACACCTTCTCATCTAACCTTAAAATCTGCTCACGACAGAACCTTTCAATTTCTGTTCATCCGAAATGTCTTTATTTCACCCACATACTTGAAGGATATTTTTGTTGGACAGAGAACTCTAGGTTGGCAGGTATTTTCTTTCCACTCTTTAAAGATACCATCCCATCACCTTCTAGCTTCCACTGTTTCTGCTAAGATGTCAGTTGTTGATTTCAGTGTAGCTTGGAAAGTAATTTGTCTTTTGTTCTCTGGTTGCTTCTAATAACCTTCTGTCTGTTTTTGCTTTTATCAGTTTTACAACGATAGGACTTGGAAGGAGCTGCTTGTTATTTATCCTTCTTGGAGGTCACAGAAGTTCCTGAGTTGGTAGATAGAGGTTATCGTTTAGAAAGCTCTGAATAGCTTTCTGTTCCATACTAGCGCTCATCTCCTTTTAAGATTCCAATTATAAGTACTTAAAACTTCTCACCACATCCTGTAACCTCTCTTGTGTATTTTTTCATCCTTTCACTCCCTGTGTTTAATTTTGCATATTTCTTTCACCTATTTTTCAGGTTGCTAAATTTGTCCTTGGTTATTATCTACTCTGTTGTTAAAACTAACCTCTGGGGCTTCCCTGGTGGTGCAGCGGTTGAGAGTCCGCCTGCCGATGCAGGGGACACGGGTTCGTGCCCCGGTCTGGGAAGATCCCACATGCCGTGGAGTGGCTGGGCCCGTGAGCCATGGCCGCTGATCCTGCGTGTCCAGAGCCTGTGCTCCGCAGTGGGAGAGGCCGCAGCAGTGAGAGGCCCGCGTACCACAAAAAAAAAACAACTAACCTCTGAGTTGTTCCTTTGGTTACTGTAACTTGCAGTTCTAGAGTTTTCACTTGGTTCTTATTTATGCTTTCCAGTTCTCTTGAATTCTTGTCTTTCCTCGAAAAGAGTGAACATAATAATTTTGAAGTCTGTTTCTCATGACACCAATTTGTGATGCTTCCCTGCATTCTTCCACTGCTATTGTTTTTCTGGGTTGTGCTAATGTTGTCCTTCCTCATCCAGTGTGTATTTCTGATTGTCAGATGTTGTTTTTGGAAAATTGTTAGTAGAAAGAATTTGAGGGTTAAGGTAATATTCTATTCTTCCAAAGGGGATGTAAGCTTGTTTCTGCTGGACACCTATGGGACTAGTACTCTGGAATCACCTCCATCTCATTTCAGGAAAAGAGATGATTTGAAGCTGGGCCTCCATCCTCCCTGATCCTGGCCCCATACTTCTTCACTATCTTATAACCTCCCCAATGCCTCTAAGTAGAATATTTTTTAATTTAAAGACAATTTTTTAAAAGAGAAGTTTTAGGTTCACACCAAACTTGAGAGGAAGGTACAGAGAATTCCCAAATGCCCTCCACCCCGACACATGTATGTAGCCCCCCCATTATCAACATCCCACACCACAGTGATACGTGTTACAACTGATGAACCCATGTGAACACATCATAATCATGCAAGGTCCACAGTCTACATTACGGTTCAGTCTTGGTGCTGCATATGCTACGGGTTTGGATAAACGTACGATGACATGTATCCACCATCATACCGTCATACGGAGTATTTTCACTGCCTGAAAAATCCTCTGTGCGCCACCTATTCTTCTTTCCCCACCCTCACCCCCTGACAAACAATGATCTCTATACTCTCTCCATAGTTTTGCCTTTTCTAGAGTGTCATAGACTTGCAATCATACAGTAAATAGCTTTTTCAGATTGGCTTCTTTCATGTAGCTATATGCATTTAAGATTCCTCTCTGTCTTTTCATGGCTTGAGAGCCTGTTCCTTTTCAGCACTGAACAATATTCTAACACCTGCATGTACCAGAGTTTATTTCTCCATGCACCTACTGAAAGACATCTTGTTGCTCCAACAACAAATTATATTTTAATTTGCTTTCCTAGTCTTGCTTAGCAAGAGGGTTAACCCAAGTTACCTAGCCCACTGCCCTAGGCCTGTGTTTTATTTTGACAAGCTGATCCTTTACTATATCTCCTCAAAGCCAACCCATATATTCACCCATGAATTTGCCTACGATTGTTTTAGTTTTATCCAACAAGATATTTATTCTCAACTTTAGTTTTATCCAACTTTAGTCTTACTCAACAAGACGTTATTATCAACTATTTAAAGTCCTTAAAATAGTTTTGACCATTTTGTTCTAAAAATACTGAAAAAGAAACACTCAAAAGTAAACAAAAGTCAAGTAAAAGAAGACACAGAGGGAAGACCAAGTGAAGGCCATGAAAGGTGGCACCCACAAGCCAAGGAGAGAGGCTCTCAAAGGAAACCAACCCTGCCCACACCTTGACCTGGTACTTTTAGTCTCCAGAACCAAGAAAGCAAAAAACAAAAAAAGAAAAACAACAAAAGAAAAAGAAAAAATCGTCTGTAATTCTGTAACTTTTACTTTTAATTACACAAAGGCCCACTGCAGAATAACTGTGCTTATGTTATGTTTTATAAAACAAACTGAATTTGGAATGGCATAATAATCCTTTAAATATAAATGAAATTATTAACATTTTATATTAAAATCACAGACTTGGTACTCTTTCCACAAATAAATGATGAAACTTTTCTAGCACCTCTTGGTTAGGATAGTATTATATCCTTTTAAAATATGAATAAAAGTTAACTCCTGACTATAGGACACTGAGGAAGAGAAAAATATAAAAAGTTCCAACAGTTTTCTTTGCTGTATAAGAAAACTAGAGTTGACTTGCCTGCTGGAACTGCTACATAAAAACTGACACCTCAAAATGAGAAAGTTCTCCTTTGAAGGAAAAATAAAAATGTTCCATAATAGTGGTTTAGAAAAATCAAATGGCCCAAAGTTACTGCATCACATAAGATTTTCCACTCTTTCTTTTTTTTTTTTTTTTTTTTTGCGGTATGCGGGCCTCTCACTGTTGTGGCCTCCCCCGTTGCGGAGCACAGGCTCCGGACGCGCAGGCTCCGGACGCACAGGCTCAGCGGCCATGGCTCACGGGCCCAGCCGCTCCGCGGCATATGGGATCCTCCCAGACCGGGGCACGAACCCGTATCCCCTGCATCGGCAGGCGGACTCTCAACCACTTGCGCCACCAGGGAGGCCCAGATTTTCCACTCTTTCTGGCACTATTTTTGAACTGGAGAAAAAGTTAAATTACCTGATGGAAAGGTTAAAAACAAGGTCCTCTGGCCCCCCTTTCATGTGCTCTCTATAACCAAAAACTGACTGTCAAGCTACTGTAGTTTTCATCACTTTAAACCACAAATGAAAGGCCTCATTTTTAGAACACCAGCAAATGAATACTTGTATACATATGTAACATCCTTAGTTATATTAATATTAGTGTTCTCCTTCTGTAATGCATATATGTCTACAAATATCAGAGTATTAAAACACCAAGTTCTTAACTCTTTATATGCTGTAATTTTCCATAGGGCTGGTCAATATAAATGTGTATTTAAAATTACACACCTTTGTACATGTCCCCAAAATACATGTACTTGTTTTTTGCCCCTACTTTTAATGTCATATTCAATGTAATATATATATATATATATATATACATACACACACACACATATACATACCAACACATGCAACCTGATTTGTACAATATTTGGAAAGAAATTTGTGTTATTAGAAATAATGCATTCCCTATGGAAATAAATTTTTAAATTGACCTTTTTTAGATCATCCAATTTGTGTAAATCTTTATAAATGTATAAATAAATATAGAGTATGCAAAAATGAATATTAAAGAGAATAAGTAGGATTGGAAGAATTAATACTGTTAAAATGTCAATACTACCAAAAGCCACTTATAGATTCAGTGCAATCTCTATCAAAATTCCAATACCATTTTTTACAGAAGTAGAAAAAAATTCCTAAAGTTTATATGGAATCACAAAAGATCCCAAAGACAAAGCAACCCTGAGAAAGAAGAACAGACCAGGAAGCATCATACTTCCTGATTTCAAGTTATAGTATTAAGCTAGTCATCAAAACAACATGTTACTGGCATAAAAACAGAGAAATAGACCAAGGGAACAGAATTAGGAGCCCAGACATAAGCCTAATCATACCCAGTCAACTGATATTTGACAAAAGAGCCAAGAACATTCAATAGAGAAAAGACAATCTCTCCAACAAATGGTGCTAGGATGATTAGATATTCACATATAAAGGAATGAAGCTGGACCCATTATCTTACACCACTCACAAAAATTAACTCAAAATGGATTAAAGATGAAAATGTAAGACTGTAACCATGAAACTCATAAGCTCCTTGACATGGGTCTTGGTGAATTTTTGGATATAACACCTAAAGCACAAGCAACAAAATAAAGAATGAACAAGTGGAACTATATCCAACTAAAAAGCGTCTGCATAGCAAAAGAAACCATGAGCAAAGTGAAAAAACAACCTATAGAATGGGAAGAAAATACTTGCAAGCTATATATCTGATACGGAGTTAATATCCAGAATATATAAAGAAAACATAAAACAAGAGCCAAAAACAAATAACCCAATTTAAAAATGGGCAAAGGACCGAAACAGACATTTCTCCAAAGAAGATATACGAAAGGCCAATAGCTACATGAAGAGATGCTCACTGCCGCTGATAATTAGGGAAGTGCAAATTAAAACCACAATGAGGCATCACCTAACCTGTTAAAATGGTCATCATTTTAAATGCTGGTGAGGGCTTGGAGAAAAGGGAATCCTTATGCACTGTTTGTGGGATTGTAAACTGGTGCAGCCGCTATGGAAAACAGTATAGAGGATCCTCCAAAAATTAAATATAGAATTATCGTATGATCCAGAAATTCCACTTCTGGACATAAACCCAAAGGAAACAAAAACCTTAACTCTAAAAGATAGCTGAACCCTAAGGTTCATTTCAGCATTGTTTACAATAGCCAAGACATGGAAACAACCTAAGAGTTCCTTGATGGATGAGTAGATAAAGAAGTTATGAGGGCTTCCCTGGTGGCGCAGTGGTTGAGAGTCCGCCTGCGGATGCAGGGGACACGGGTTTGTGTCCCAGTGCGGGAAGATCCCACATGCCGCGGAGAGGCTGGGCCCGTGAGCCGTGGCTGCTGAGCCTGCGTGTCCGGAGCCTGTGCTCCGCAACGGGAGAGGCCACAACAGTGAGAGGCCCACGTACCACAAAAAAAAAAAAGAAGTTATGAGAACACATACACACACATGCACACAGAGTAATATTATTCAGCCATAAAAAAATGAGGAAATCCTACCATAAGCTACAACATGGATGGAGCTTGAAGGCATTATGCTCATATAAGTGAAATAAGTCAAAGACAAATACTACACGGTCTCACTTATATGTGGAATTAAAAACAAAAACAAAAACCAAACTCCTAGAAAAAGATATCTGACATGTGGTTACCAAAGGTGGAGACTTCGGGGTGGGGGTGGGGGGAAGACTGCAATTTGAGGAAGGTCACCAAAAGGTAAAAACTTCCAGTTATAACATAAATAACTGCTAGAGATTAATGTACAACGTGATGACTATGGCTATCACTGTCAGACGATAAACAGGAAAGTTGTTAAGAGAGTCCTATGAGTTCTCATCACAAAGATATATTTTCTCCTTTTAAAATTCTTTATTTCTTTTCATTGAAAAAAAAGAAGAGGATAAATAAAAAGAAATCACGCCTAGACACATTATAATGAAATTGGAGAACATCAAACACAAGATAAGATTTAAAAGTGAAAAAAAGGTAGAACATATAACAAAGGAATAACAATTAGGCTGAAAACAAATTTCCACCCGAACAGAAACAATGGAGACCAAAAGTTAGTGGAAATATCTTTAAAGTGCTAAAAATAAATAAATAAATAAATAAATAAAGGGAAGAAAGAAAAAAAAAAAAGCCGTCAACCCACACTTAAAACCTAGAATTAAAAGTATAAGAGGGAAAAAAAGACATAGTCACACCAACAAAATGTGAGATTATTTATTACTAGTAGAGTTCTATCCACTAGAGCTTCTAAAGGAGGCACTTCAAGAAGGAAAATGTTCCCAGAAAGCAAGTCTGATACATAACTGACCTACTGAATGCACAGAAATAAACAAAGAAAAGGCAAAATGAGGAGAAAGAGGAGTATTTCCAAAGAAAGGAACAGGACAAAACCCATGAAAAAGAACTAAACAAAGAGAAGAAATCTACCTTATAAAGAGTTCAAGGTAATGATCATAAAATGCTCAACAAACACAAGAGGAGAATGGATGAACACAGTGAGAAATTTAATAAAAAGTTAAAAACTATAAATAAGAACCAAACAGGGATGAAGAATACAATAACTGAAATAAAAAATACACTGGAAGGAATCAACAGTAGATTAGACGATACAGAGGAACAGATCAGCAAACTGTAAGACAAGAGTAGTGGAAATCACCCAAGCTGAAGAGAAAAAAGAAAAAAGATTTTCTTTAAACAATGATAGTTTAAGAGACCTCTAGGACAACATCATTCATACTAACATCTGCATTATAGTGGTCCCAGAAAGAGAAGACAGACAGAAAAGGGCAGAGAACTTTTTTGAAAAAATAATAGCTAAAAACTTCCATAACCTGGGAAAGGAAAGAGACATCCAGGTCCAAGAAGCACAGAGAATCCCAAAAAGATGAATCCAAAGAGGACCACACCAAGACACACTGCAATAAAAATTGCAAAAATTAAACACAGAATCTTAAAAGCAACAAGTGAAAAGCAACTAGTTATGTACAAGCAAGCTCCCATAAGACCATCAGCTGACTTTTCAGCAGAAACTTTGCAGACCAGAGGTTTGCAGTTCTATCTGGCAAGGCTATCATTCAGATTTGAAGGAGAGATAAGGAGTTTTACAGACAAGCAAAAGCTAAAAGAGTTCAGTGCCACTAAATCAGCTTTCCAAGAAATGTTAAAAGGACTTCTCTAAGTAGAAAAGAATTGCAAATGTAACTTCTCTAAGTAGGAAAGAATTACAATAGGGAAAAAAATCTATTGGTAAAGACAAACATACAGTAAAGGTAATAGCTCAGCCAATATAAAGCTAGTAGGAAGGTTAAAGACAAAAACAGTAAAATCACCTATATCCACAATAAATAGTAAAGGGATATACAAAACAAAAAGATGTAAAATTTGATGTCAAAAACATGGGTAGGGGGATTCCCTGGTGGCGCAGTGGTTGAGAGTCTGCCTGCCAATGCAGGGGACGCGGGTTCGTGCCCCGGTCTGGGAGGGTCCCGCACACCGCAGAGCGGCTGGGCCCGTGGGCCATGGCCGCTGGGCCTGCGCGTCCGGAGCCTGTGCTCTGCAGTGGGAGAGGCCACAACAGTGAGAGGCCCATGTACCACAAAAAAACAAACAACAAAAAAAACATGGGTAGGGGAAGTAAAACGCAGTGTTGTTACAATGTGTTCGAACATAAGAGATCATCAACTTAAATTTATGTATATGTTGTCTTATATGAATCTCATGGTAACCTCAAACCAAACACCTATAATAGATAAAGGTACAAAAGAGAGTAAGGAATCCAAACATAACACTAATGATTGTCTGAAAATCATAAGTGAAAAGAACAAAATAAGAAAGGAACAAAAAAGAATTATAAGAACAACCAGAAAAGAATCAATGAAATTGCAATAAGTACATACCTATCAATAATTATTTTAAATGTAAATGGACTAAATTGCAATCCAAAGACACAGCATATATGCAACCTACAAGAGACTCACTTCAGAGCTAAAGACAAACACAGACTAAAAGTCAGGGGATGGAAAAAGGTATTCCATGCAAATGGAAACAAAAAGAAATCTGGGGTAGCTTACTTATAGCAGACAAAATAGACTTTAAAACAAAGACTGCAAAGGGACTTCCCGGGTGGTCCAGTGGTTAAGACTCTGCACTTCCACTGCAGTGGGCACAGGTTTTCATGCATTTTTTTTTTTTTTTTTTTGCGGTATGTGGGTCTCTTACTGTTGTGGCCTCTCCTGTTGTGGAGCACAGGCTCCGGACGCGCAGGCTCAGCAGCCATGGCTCACGGGCATAGCCGCTCCGCGGCATGTGGGATCCTCCCGGACCGGGGCACGAACCCGTGTCGCCTGCATTGGCAGGAGGACTCTCAACCACTGTGCCACCAGGGAAGCCCTGGGCACAGGTTTGATCCTGGTCAGAGAACTTAGATCCCATCCCACATGCCACTTGGTGAGGCCAAACCCCCACACCAAAAAAAACCCCCCAAAGACTGTAAAAATATAAAGAAGAACATTACATAATGATAAAGAGATCAGTTCAACAATATATAGCAATTATAAATATATATGCACCCAACATAGGAGCACCTAAATACACAAATCAAATATTAACAAACATAAAGGGAGAAACTGACAGAATCACAATAATAGTAGGGGATTTTAACACCCAACTTACATCAGTGGATAGGTCATCCAGACAGAAAATCAATAAGGAAAGACTGGCCTTAAATGACATATTACATCAGATCAGCTTAATGGATATATATAGAACATTCCATCCAAAAGCAGGCGAATGCACATTCTTTTCAAGCACACATGGAACAATCTCCAGGATAGATCACATGCTGGGCCACAATACAAGCCTCAAAAAATTTAAGAAAATTGAAATCATATCAAGAATATTTTCCCACCACAGACGTTACGAAACTAGAAATCAAATGCAAGAAGAAAACTGCAAAAAACACAAACACCTGGAGGCTAAACAACATCCTACTAAACAACCAGTTGGTCACCAAAGAAATCTAAGAGGAAAATTTCAAAAACCTGGAAACACAACGTTCTAAAATCTGTGGGTTGCACTGAAAACAGTTCTAAGAGGGAACTTTCTTTTTTTTTGGGGGGGGGGGTTATTTTTTATTTTTTTATTTTTTGCTTTATAACAAATTAAATCAGTTACACATATACATATGTTCCCATATCCCCTAAGAGGGAACTTTCTGGTGACATAAGCCTACCTCAGGAAACAAGAAATATCTCAAGTAAACAATCTAACCTTACAACTAAAGCAATCAGAAGAAGACCAACAACAACAATAAACCACCAAAGTTAGTGGAAGCAAAATAATCAAGATCAGAGCAGAAATAAGTAAAATGGAGATTTAAAAAAAAGGAAAAGATTGATGAAACTAAGAGCTGCTTCTTTGAAAAGATAAACGAAAATAATATACCTTTAGTGTATATCAGAAAGAGAGGGCTCAAATCAATAAAACCAGAAATGAAAAAGGAGAAGCTACAACTAATACCACAGAAATACAGAGTATCATAAAAGACTATTAGAACAATTATACACCCCAGAAAATGGATAACAGAAAAGAAAAGGATGAATTCCTAGAAACATATAATCTCCCAAGAAAGAATCAGGAAGAAATAGAAAAGATGAACAAACCACCAGTAATGAAACTAAATCAGTAGTATAAAAAACAAAATAAAACAAACAAAACTCCCAACAAACAAAAGTGCAGATGGCTTCACAGGTGAATTCTACCAAACATTTAAAGAAGAGTTAACTCTATCCTTCTGAAACTGTTCCAAAAAATTGCAGAGGAAGGAACACTTCTGAAATCATTTCACAAGGCCAGCATCACCATGATAACAAATCCAGACAAAGTCCCCACAAAAAAAGAAAATTACAGGCCAATATCACTGATGAATATAGATGCAAAAATCCTCAAAAAATTACTAGCAAACCGAATCCAACAAAACATTAAAAGGATCATACAATTAAGTGTCATTTATCCCAGGGATGCAAGGTTGGTTCAGTATTGGCAAATCAAGCAAGGTGATACACCACATTAACAAATTGAAGAATAAAAAGCATGATTATGTAAATACATGTGGAAAAAGCATTTGACAAAATTCAACATCCATTTATGACAAAAACTCTCAACAAAGTGGGTGTAGAGGGAACATACCTCAACATAATAAAGGCCATATATGACAAACCCACAGCTTACATCATACTCAATGGTGAAAAGCTGGAAGTATTTCCTCTAAGATCGGGAACAAGACAAGGATGCCCCACTCTCACCACTTCTATTTAACACAGTATTGGAGGTCCTAGCCACAGCAATCAGACAACAACTAAAACAAAATAAAAAAATAAAAGGAATCCAAATTGAAAAGCAAGAAGTAAAACTGTCATTTTTTAGATGACATGATACTATATATATAGAAAGTCCTCAAGATGTCACCAAAAAAACCATTAGAATAAATGAGTTCAGTAAAGTTGCAGGACACAAAATTAATATACAGAAGTCAGTTGTTTCTATGTACTAACAACAAATTAACAGAGAGAAATTAAGAAAACAATCCATTTAAAACTGCATCAAAAAGAATAAAATACCTAGGAATAAATCTAAGCAAGGAGGTAAAAAGAAAAAAACTTGTACTCAGAAAACTTTAAGATTTTGTTGAAAGAAACCAAAGATGACACAAACAGATAGAACGATATACAGTGTTCATGGATTGGAAGAAATAATATTGTTAAAATATCCATACTACCCAATGCAAATCTGCAGATTCAATGCCATCCCCACCAAAACACCCATGGCATTTTGCACAGAACTAGAACAAATAATTCTAACACGTGTATGGAAACACAAAAGACTGCAAATAACCAAAACAATCTTGAAAAAGAACAAGGCTGGAGGTATCATACTCCCTGATTTCAAATTATACTACAAAGGTACAGTAATCAAAACAGTATGGTATTGGCACAAAAACAGACACATAGATCAATGGAACAGAATAGAGCGCCCAGAAATAAATCCATACACAAATGGTCAATTAGTCTGTGAAAAAGGAGGGGAGAATATACAATGGGGAAAAGACAACCTCTTTAATAAATGGTGTTGGAAAAACTGGACAGCTACACACAAAAGAATCAGTCTGAACTACTTTCTCACACCAAACACAAAAATAAACTGAATATGGGTGAAAGACTTAAATGTAAGACCTGAAACCATGAAACTCCTAGAAGAAAACATAGGCAGCATTCTCTTTGACATTGGTCTTAGCAATATTTTTTTGAATATGTCTCCTCAGGCAAGGGAAACAAAAGCAAAAATAAACAAATGGGACTACATCAACCTAAAAAGTTTTTGCACAGCAAAGGAAACCATGAACAGGAAAAAACAAGGCTGCCTACTAAATAGGAGAAGATATTTGCAACTGATATACCTGATGAGGGGTTAATATCCAGAATGTACAAAACTCATACAACTCAACATCAAAAAACAAACAACCCAATCAAAAAATTGGCTGAGGGCCTCCCTGGTGGCGCAAGTGGTTGAGAGTCCGCCTGCCGATGCAGGGGATACGGGTTCGTGCCCCGGTCTGGGAGGATCCCATATGCCGCGGAGCGGCTGGGCCCGTGAGCCATGGCCGCTGAGCCTGCGCGTCCGGAGCCTGCGCGTCCGGAGCCTGTGCTCCGCAACGGGGGAGGCCACAACGGTGAGAGGCCCGCATACCGCAAAAAAAAAAAAAAAAAAAAAAAAATTGGCTGAGACCCTGAATATACATCTTCCCCCAAAAAAGACAAACAGCCAACAGACACATGAAAAGGTGCTCCACATCACTAATCATCAGGGAAATGCAAATCAAAACCACAATGAGATATTACACCTGTCAAAATGCTATCATCAAAAAAAAAAAATGCTGGAGAGGGTGAGGAGAAAAGGGAACCCTCCTGCACTGTTGGTGGGGATGTAAATTGGTGCAGCCACTGTGGAAAACAGTATGGAGGCTCCTCAAGAAATTCAAAACAGAACTACTATATGAGCCAGCAATTTCACTCCTGGCATAGATCTGAAAAAAACAAAAACACTAATTTGAAAAGATACATGTACCCCAATGTTCATAGCAGCACTATTTACAATAGCCAAGATATGGAAACAACCCAAGTGTCCATCAACAGACGAATGGATAAAGAAGATGTGGAGAGATATACATATACCTATGTATGTATGTGTATACAAATATATCATGAAATACTACTCAGCCATAAAAGAGAATTAAATTTTGCTATAGGCAGCAACATGGATGGACTTGGAGGGCATTATACTAAGTGAAATAAGTCAGACAGAGAAGGACAAATACTGTGTGATTTCACTTACAGGTGGAAACTAAAAAACAAAAATGAACAAACATACAAAACAGAAACAGACTCATAGATACAGAGAACAAACTGGTGGCTGCCAGATGGGATGGGTGGGGGGATGAGGGAAATAGGTGAGCAACATGAAGAGGTACAAACTTTCAGTTATAAAATAAGTAAGTCATGGGGATGTAACATACAGCAGAGGGAATATAGTCAATAATATTGTAGCAGTTTTGTGTGGTGACAGATGGTAACTAGACTTATCATGGTGATCATTTTGTAATGTATAAAAATAATGAATCACTATGTTGTACATCTGAAACTAATGTAATATTGTAAGTCAATCATACTTCAATAAAAAAAGAGAGCCTCTACATAACGACAAAAAATTAACTGGAAGGTATAACCAATCTATATATTGTATATTTATTAAAGTTGCCTCAATTATATAGATATAAAATTTAATAAAAACACAGGAGAAACTAATAAACCCATCATTTGGTAGGAGATCCCAAGACATGTTCAATGTAGTAAACACAGGTAGTACACTCAATAATAAGAGTACATATTATTTTCACATAAACGTTTTCAAAAACTTTGTATGTGCTAAGCCACAGAACAACTTTCAAGGTTCGATGATTTCAAGATTAGTGATTATACAGATCATGTCCCCTAATCACAAACCAATTAAGTTAAAAGTCAGTAATACATGGATAAATTTGAAATACCTATACTTGGAAAAAATTTTTACCGTTTCTAAATAACCCATAAGTGAAAGTAAAGACTGGAAAGGAAATTTATAGATTAGTGAGAATGAACCACAGCTCCCAACAACATGGATGAATAAGAAACACAAACCTGAGTGGAAAAAACACATTATGACTAGTGTATTTCCATTTCTTTGAAACTACTTGTACTAATTTGGTCTTTACCAAACTGTGTACTTTTACACAACTCTATTTTTACAAGACGAGTGAATAATAAACACAACCTGGTAGAGGAATGGGGCAGTGAAAGAACACACGTCACCTCTCACTCGTACTGGTCACACACTCGGACTCTTCAACAGAGGAGGTTCATCAGGTACGCAAGTTTCATAGCACATACACCTTACGGTCTCGCCTGGGCATCACGTGTTACCATCACCTGACAACAGGCAGTGACACCTGTGAGCAATTCAACTCTCTACGGACTCCTTCCGTCATTTTAAATCCTCTTCTGGGCTTCCCTGGTGGCGCAGTGGTTGAGAGTCCGCCTGCCGATGCAGGGGACACGGGTTCGTGCCCCGGTCTGGGAAGATCCCACGTGCCGCGGAGCGGCTGGGCCCGTGAGCCATGGCCGCTGGGCCTGCGCGTCCGGAGCCTGTGCTCCACAACGGGAGAGGCCACAGCAGTGAGAGGCCCGCGTACCGCACAGAAAAAAAAAAAAAAAATCCTCTTCTATTTAAAAGAAAGCTCCACTTCTACTCACTAATCTCTTCCTAATCACAGATTAGGAAGACACTTCAGATCCCAGAACAGACTAGGGAGAAAGATACTTCTGATCCCACACGAATTTGTGGTACTAACTCAAGTCAGTCAGCTGACAAGCTTCTAGAGCTTCAGGGGCCAGAACCACGGTAAGGCTCCTGTCACAGTAAAAGGGCAGCAGAAGAGAACACACATCTCCAGGGTGCCCTGGAGCCAGGCGGACACGGGGCCGGTTCGAGACAGAGAACCAAGGATTCCAGATACACACAAAGTAGGTGGTGAACTCTCGCCACCTCCAATTCCCAGCGACCTAAAAAAATTTTCTGTGACAAGATTTACGGCGTATGACCAATGTTTCCGAAAGAAGCATTTTCTGGAAAGGATTACATTTACTGAACAGCGACAGGAACTTCGGAATTTGGAATTCAAGATTCTACTGGGAAAAGCATGTTTTTTTAATGAACCTCCTCCATCCAACTGCCAGAATCAGCGTTATCAATTAACAAATACCCATGCTCACTTACTCCATAGGGAATTTGGTGATGCAAAACCCAGGATGAATTGGGAGACTGGGATTGACATGTATACACTGATGTATAAAATGGATGACCAATAAGAACCTGCTGTATAAAAAAAATAAATTTAATTTTTAAAAAAATTTTTTAAAAAATGCCAGGAAACAGTTTATCTCTACTGGGAATATCTTCAAGAAGGGATTAGAGTATCTGCTAAACTAAAAACACATACGCACACATGGGAATTATTTTACTTTCATCAAGTCCTGAAAGTAGTAACAAAACCAGGGAGAGTAAGAAGAATCATTTCACATGGGTGTTTCAGGAAAGCTGAAAGCAGCAGGCATTTAGACCTCATGTTGCTGAATTTGTTTGCTTTTCCTCCGCCTCTGTCTCCTTAGGTTGCTAATTTCCCGCTCGAGGTTATAGTTCTGCATTCATAACACCATCACCGTTGCCATGGTAACTTCCTGCGACATCACAGAGAAAACACAGCTGAGTCCCTCCAGCAGCCCTGACTCCCCCCGACCCCCGTCAAATCATACGTTGATTTTACTCCTTCCAACGTAAATATGAGAGTTACTATTGAAAGTTCTGGGGAGAAGGTCTTAACACTGAAACCCCACCTACCATCCCCACTGAAGCAAGAAGAAACCCAGCAGCCCAGAATCCTGGTGAAGTTGTAAGCAGCAGAAGCCAGCTCCTGGATTTGTACCCGAGCTCCCCCACTCTGAGACACGGGCCTCGGGCACAGTATCCAATGGTCTCCAGCCTCCGTTTACCCATCTGTAAAATGGCCAAGGACCTCATTGGATTGTTCTGAGAATTAAATGAGATGATATAAATGAGACACAGCACAGCGCCTGGCAAATGTCCACTTAAGTCAGAGGCCACCTTGAGCTCCCCAGAACTTTCAGTGATCTCTGACCTCCAGATACAGAATTAAAGAGGAAGCTATGGGTTCAGTCACTCAGGAGATATCCGTCGTGTGCCTGGTCTGCACCACCCAGTGCCCAGGGGCCGGGAACGGGGAGGGCCGTGCATGTGCTGTGGCCACAGCAAAGGCTGTTTCTCTCCCCACTTCTTCAGTTTAACACACACCTCTTCGGCAGGAGGCTGGCTCCTGGGATGAGACCAACCTTGGTTCTGGGCCCCATCTTCTCCTGTGTCCACACATCCAGGCAAATAGAGCACAGGTTTATAACTGAAAGTGAGCCTCTGTGTGGACGAGAATGGAGTCCAGGGTGGACAGGACTATTTCAATTTACCATCTCCTCCGAAGGAGGGGATGTGGTTCTTTTCAGAGGGGAACTTAAAATGAATAAAAGTCTTCAGCTTGCAGCCAGCTTATAATTATTATTTGGGTTTGAGGCACAGGGACAACTGTCTGAACCTCTGAAAACACAATGGAAGTAAATACCTACCTTTAGAAACCAAAGTATCAGTTAATTCCAGGCCTGTGGAAGTGCCTATTTCTAAAGAAATAACATAATACTTTTACCAGGCAACTTCATGACAAGTGGAGAAGCAGTTTACGTTTCTTAGATACCTCAAAATAAACACATCCTAGTGTTGTTCTCTAGTTGTTTAACAACCTCCACCAGAGATAAGAATTATGGTCTAAAAATGTGTAAATCGTAGCTAAATGATATAAAAGAACAGAAGCCTGTTTGGTTGAGGATACACCTAGAACAGTATCTGGCATATAAAAATACGTGTTGAATTAATGACTGAATAATCCTCTTTCTTCTTCTTCATTCTAGTCTAGAGATAGCTCTTCTGATTTGCCCTCCAAACTCCCTAAGAGGAAGCAGGGACCAGGGATGCTATGAAATCACACACTAAGGAGCACATGACAGAAGAAAGAACACAGACCTGGTGCAAAACAGGGCTGTGTGACCTTGAGCACTTACTTTTTGCAAAACAGGAATTAAAACTGTTTTTATCCCGTCAGACTACTATGAAGAAAGGGCCTGGTATGACCTTGGCACAGAGAAGGATTCAAAAAATACCAATCCCTTCTCCCTCCCTCGTTCTGACTGACTTTTCCCTAATTTAAACCCCGAGGAAACAGCAACTCAAAGGATAAGTAAAATGTCCTGGGGGACTGCTGAGTGAGCGGAATAAGCCAAAATAAATCCCACATCAAGTATGAGACAAGAAGGAATTCGCTTCCAAAGACTGTAACACTAGTCCCCGTTCCCCTTCCTAAAGGTCTTGAGCGCTGGAGCATCTTTTCATCTTGAGGTGCTCATCTTCTTTCATCACACTAATTCAGCAAAACTCCCAGCGTATCATCTCATTAAATCACCCTATTCTCTGTCGAAGGCTTCACAACTTCAAAATCAAACCAGCCAGTTTTCACAATAAAACAGTCTCTTTCTTCCAACAGCTCCACACCTAAAAATGTCCCCAAATAAGCCAAGTTTAGCACTGCACATACGCTAACAATTCGAGTTTGAAGATGGGCAACGAGCACACACCTAACTTACACAAATAAGACCGCATCTGGGGACCGCCCTGGCAGTCCAGTGGGAAAGACCCCGTGCTCCCAACGCAGGGGGCCCGGGTTCGACCCCCGGTCAGCGAACTAAGATTCCACACGCTGCTGCAACCGAGACCCGGCACAGCCAAACAAACAAACAAACAAATAAATATCTTGCCAAGCTGTCAGATATCAACCTCCCCCTTTGAAGAGTCTGGGCTCCAGTTTATCTTGTTTCTGAAATCCGAAGTAATCTGTAATACTGAGAAGTTGATTTGATGATGAAAAGCCTTTATAACAGGGCTGGGTTTCCTTTCTCTGTGCCAATCAGGAATCAGGGAACGAAGGAGAGATGGGAATCACATATTAAAATGGAAATTCGTGCAGTTACCTGATATGCAGGCAGAACGAGGGGGAGTTGGGAGAAACTGCTTCATTAAATGCACTATTTACGTTCCAGTAAATCCAGCGTTTGAAAATGTTGATATTTGTTTTGAAACCAGATTCAAATTTCGTACACAGTATTTCTTTGCTGGCAAGAGCTGCAAGTGAGTGCCAGTAAGTGTGGCTGTTTTACACACACTCTGTGCGGAGGGTTTCAGAGGACCTATGAATCAGGTCAAAATTAACACCACATGGGTGACCTTGGAGAAAAAGAAATGACTTGTCAGAGTCCTATCACAAAAACTAATTGATATTTTTGTAATCCCACTGATAAGGCAGTAATACGCATGGCTAACTCCCCCATGCGCTATCTCTTTTATATTAATAACTCTGATTTTGCAAAACTAAGATCAAATCACCCAAAAATGCAGGCCAGTTTCCAGGCCTGTCAAATACACGGCCCTGCGCAGAGGCGCACAGGGCGGCGCTGAGCACATCCTCCTGGGGTTGTTGTTAAACCATCTGACCTCATTAAAGTGTTGACAAATACTCACCTGTCAGAAAAATCTCCCAGCATATTTTTTCACTTAGTAACACAGCCAGGAACTCTTGGAGGAGCCCGGCGGCATCCCTAACTGGGCTCATAAATTTCACCCTTCCTCCTTCTTGAAATTTGCCAACACACCACACTGACACTCAGTGAAAGTTTTCTGACTCAACGAAAGGAAAGATAACACCAGGAATATGTGAAGAATTTCTTAACAAAACACACACACACACACACACACACACACACACACACACACACACACCCCACCCCCACCACCCCGACTTGGGAAAACAAGCAAACCACAGGCACAGGAGTTCTCAAATCCGCTTTGGCGAAAAAGCCCCTGAGAAAGCAACTCCAGCCCCACCGGGGCCTTTCCAACTGGGTCTTGCCCTCACCACCAACACAAGAACAATAAATAAATTTTTAATTCATGTTTCTAAATGGAATAAATAGTGACAGGACCTGGAACGCAGCCATTGCAGCAGCCTGAGAGGCACCACACCCGAACTCTCTCAGGTCAATCAATCCAGCCAGGCATTTGCAACAGCTGATCCGAAGAGGGCCCTGAATATCCCCCTTGAAGAGAACGTGGAGGAAACGTGACCAAACCTAGGACACACTAACTGATGTAAGTGACACCACACTTCCAGTTACCTGAAAATGATACCCTTTTGCATCATACATGATTCTGGCCACAAGGGACACTGGAAGGTCCACTGGATTCATGACCTCTTGCAATAATTTCGCGACCAGTCCTCACCCAGGACCCGATCAACACTGTCCTAGAGCCTAATGTCCAAAAAGACTGCTCATAGGATTCAATCAAATTTAAAAAATGAAGTCAAGGGCTTCCCTGGTGGCGCAGTGGCTGAGAGTCCGCCTGCCAATGCAGGGGACACGGGTTTGTGCCCCGGTCCAGGAAGATCCCACATGCCGCGGAGCGGCTGGGCCCGTGAGCCATGGCCGCTGAGCCTGCGCGTCCGGAGCCTGTGCTCCGCAATGGGAGAGGCCACAGCAGTGAGAGGCCCGCGTACCGTAAAAAAATAATAATAATAAAAATAAAATAAAATGAAGTCAAAACACACCTGGGCCAAGCAATTGGGCGCACGGTGAAGGTAGGTTATACAGCAAACCCCCATCCCAAGCTCTCAGGACACCGGGTGTGCAGCAGGAGACACGCCAAGCTGCAGACACACACAAGGCAGGGACAAAGCGGACGGGCAGTAACCCAAACAGACACGGCATCTGCTGGCTTCTGGGTATCACACCAGGGTTCCTACATTTTAAACCAAGTCGTCACGAAACACTCCAACCTTTCAGGATCACCTCTGGCCTCAGAACCAATACGCGCCCAGGGAGGCTGAGAAGCTGGGGCTCTGTCCACGAGGTCATCAGAGCTCCTCCATGAGCCGCCCCGGTGGAGGACGCCGCTTCAGACAGCTCCCCCTTCTCTAATTGCTCTTCTACCGCCAGGACCCACGGGGACGCAGCAGAGGACGCAGGAGAGGGCTGCTGACACGCACGCCACCCTCCAAAGGGACCCCCGGGAGCACCCAGGCCGTGTGGCTTGGACTCGGATCACAGGCCTAGCGCCCACACCACGGGGGGGACCCTGCACCGGAGAGGAGCGGGCAGGCGCGGCAGGGCCCAAACCAAGCCCAGTGGCACCTCTGGCCTGCCAGCCGGGCCCTCCTGCACCACAGAGCAAGTGGCCCCTGCTCCAACAGAGGAAGCGAGTCTAGAAATGCCCAGACCGAGCTCAGACGTGCTTATTCAAGGCGTCCAGTTTGGGCTTTTCTCCTAAAAGGAAACCACCTTCCTTCACTAACCCTCCTTCATCCACGCCCCGCTGTCTGACCCCAAGTACTAGCAGTTTCTGCCCAGAGTTGAAATGACCTTTGCCCTCCCACCCACCCTGGCTTGGCCCGGAATTCCATCCACCCTTTGGGCCCATGGGGCCCACTGGGCCTCACTCTCTGCCCACTTTTACTGTATTCCTCAAGACACTCTCTACCAAGGAAGCACACAGTTATCACTGGCCAGAGAAAAAAAGGACGAAAAAGCAATCTTAACAGCATAAAGCTTTAGCTCTTTCTAGGAAGACAGACGCAAAGGTTTCTAAAAAACATACACATAATGTACTTTATGTGAGTTTTAACAAAACTTGGGAAATGCTGCTATCAAGTCAAATGTTTCGTTCCTAATGATTTAGTAAACAATTATTTTTCATTCCTATTTAATACACACACCTGAAGGCCCAGTAAATGACAATCAGCCATCTTAGCTACACCAAGTCTACTGTGTCCTGACAACCCAAGGACAAAATGAGGTAACACTCAGACTTGAATCAGTGTCACACGTAGGGCCTGCAGCTGCGAGCCAGCTCCTGGAGAGCCCCGGACATTAGTTGTGAGTCACGTGTGACTGCAGGGACGGAGCCCAGACGTAGGCTGTGAGCTCCACCGGGCACAAACCCCTAGGCGTGGATAATGGTCTCAGAACCTCCTCAAGGCTCTGGTTTCTATGGCTGGAAAATAAGAAAGAGTTGGAAAAAAAAGAAAAAGAAATGGGAAAGATGAAAACCACACCAAACAAAATAAAAATGAAGTCCGAAGTGGAGAGCTGTCTTTGCCTTAGCCCTTCGGTTCTCAAAAAGAAGCCCCCTCCTCCAAGAAGGTTTCCCTGATGCCAGGTCTGTTGGAGGTCCTGCCATCCTGAATCCTCCCAAGCACTCCCCTGTCTACAGCACGTATTGCCCCGCAGGTCACCGTGCGGTCACTAGTCCACCCTCCCCACTGGGATTCAAGCTGAGTGAGGACAGGGACCATGTGGTGCCTGTAATTGTAGTGGTTTCAGTATCAAGCTTGGCCCACGATGAGTCAGCCACTATTACTAGAAAAAGGAAATCAGGGGTTTTCAAACCCTGACTCACACGGTGACGTGAAGTACTCAAGTGTCCTTACCTGCAAAATGGAGACACTAAGGTAGATAAGATTGTACGTAACACGTAACACACGGGCGGGCAGGCGGGATCCGCGAGGGTTCCAGGCTTTCCCTGGAGCCTCTCTGTCTTTTGACCCTTCACCTCCCTCGTCTTCCCCTTCCTGCTCCTCCTCCTGTGTTTGCCTTCCCGCTTATTTCCATCTTCTTACCACCGAGGATCATTTGCACCTGAAAACTGCAAGCTTCACCTTCTAATGCACACTAAGGCAAAATGTTTTGTGTGGCCGCTTCCCTCATTCTCTAGATACCTTTCAACCTATGAGTATGCATAATATGAGGCAAATAATGAAGCAATGCTAATTTTATACATGATAAAGAAACATTATGCAGATTTCAGTGTATTATTTCCAAAAAAGATGTAAGCCTAATAGGGTGTTTAAAAAATTTTTTAAGCCTATTGAAATAAAATTGCATTGGCTTAAGTAGTTTGTGAAAAACATTTCTTTTCATAATAACATGCACAACTTTGCATAATTATTATTTTATTTTTTTATGCTGCTTCAATGTTACGCTCTCAAAGAAAAAAAAAGAAAAACTGCCACGTTCATGGAAACAGAATTATTTTCACAAGTCAATGCAAATAAGAACAGAAGACCAAAAACACTTACATCCTTATCCCTAAGCCCCATAAAAAGTCTCCACTAATCTAAAAAACACAAGTAGTGAATATAACAAAAAAGCAGCAGACTCAGATACACAGAACAAACCAGTGGTTACCAGTGCGGAGTGGGGGGAGGGGCAAAATAAGGGCGGGGGTTATGAGATACAAGCTATTAGGTATAAAATAAGCTGCAAGGATATCCTGTACAACAAGGGGAGTATAGCCAATACTTTACAATAACTACAAGTGGAGTATAACCTTTAAAAATTGTGAATCACTATATTGTACACCTGTAACTTATATAATATCGTACAGCAACTATACTTCAATTTAAAATAATAATTTTTTCAAAGAAAAAATATTAAAACCTATGCATTGCTTTTAAAAAAAGTCTCTACTACTGTCCATAATTGAACAGGTTTGGTATTTCAACCCAGTCTCTAAGGAACTAAGTCCAAGGTCGCCATGCTGCCAGCATTCACTGGAGAATCAGGACAGGCTGGGCACCGCATCAGCCGGGTCTGCGGCGGATGAGGAACTGGGTCAAACCCTTCTTAGCAAGTTACCTCGATTTCAGTGACGGCCTTGTGTGTGTCCACAGAGCACCATGGACAGTTATAGGCTGGACGACGGATGTATAAACCTATCTGTGTGGCTGGTAGACAAAGGCGTTCACAAGTTTTATTTCCATGTATGTCAGAGAATCTGTCAGATGCTGAGGAAACGGGCACAAAATCGTGCTGACACCACCCAAAGCCACCATCTGGATGGCTACCCCTCTGACTCCACTCACAGATGGGGCTTTTCAAAGGGGTATTAACTTACATTTTACATCCTAATGCCGAAAATGCAAGAAAAATGGCAAAAATCCAGTTTTAGATACTTTTTCCCAAATGTAGCTAATTAATCTTCCCACTCTTCATACCACGACGTAGCCTTTTGCGAACAGCACTGAAGAGAAATAAATGTTTCTGTGATACCTTCATTATCTCGTTTCTAAAACAGTCTCTGAAATGGTTAATCATTACTGAAGAAAAAGGAAAAATTTCCAGACTGAAACAACAGAATGACACAGTAAGTTCAGTACTTTTTAATATTTAAGCAGATATCTTTATTTTTTTCCATCATTTCCTTCTATTTTTTTCCTTTTAAATAGACTTTGCCTTTTAGAGCAGTTTTAGGTCCCCAGAAACAGTTAAGCCGAACTATGAGAGTTCCCATATAACCCTGCCCACCACAGGCATAGCGCCCACTACCAACAACCCTCACCAGAGGCGCACACCTGTTACAATCAACGAACCTACAGTGACACACCTAGATCACCCGAAGTCCAAAGTCTGCGTGAGGGTTCCGCCTTGTTGAGCGTCCTGTGGGTTCTGACAAACATATAATGACACCCACTGTTACAGTCTCATGCAAAGTATAGATTCACAGCTCCAGAACTCTCACCCCTCCCCCATAACTCCTGGCAACCACTGATCTTTTTACTGTCGCCATAGTTTTGCCTTTTCCAGAATGTCATATGGTTGGAATGATACAATATGCAGCTTTTTCAGATTGGCTTCTTTCCCTTAGTAATACGAATTTTAAGGCATGTCTTTTTTTTTTTTTTTTTTTTTTTTTTTTGCGGTACACGGGCCTCTCACTGCTGTGGCCTCTCGTGCCGCAGAGCACAGGCTCCGGACGCGCAAGCTCAGCGGCCATGGCTCACAGGCCCAGCCGCTCCACGGCATGTGGGATCTTCCTGGACCGGGGCACAAACCCATGTCCCCTGCATCGGCAGGTGGACTCTCAACCACTGCACCACCAGGGAAGCCCCCTGCATGTCTTTTTATAGCTTGATAGCTCATTTCTTTTTAGTGCTGAATAATATTCCACTGTCTGGATGGACCACCATTTATCCAATCACCTACTGAAGGACACCTTGGTTCCTTCCAAGTTTGGTAATTATAAATAAAGCTGCTATACACATCTGTGTGAAAATACGTTTTGACTCACTTGGAGCACAAGTGCTGGACTGCCTGCTAAGAGTATGTTTAGTTTTGTAAGCAACTGCCAAACTGTCTTCCAATGGCTGCACCATTCTGCATCCCCCCAGCACTGAATGGGAGTTCCTGTTGCTCCACATACTCAATAGGTTATGTATGGTGTTGTCAGTGTTCCAGATTCTGGCCATTCTAATAGGTGTGTAGTGATGTCTCATAGTCTTAATTTAGTCTTAATTTGCATTTCCCTGCTGACATATGATGTGGAGCATTTTTTATATGCTTATTTGCCATCTGTGTATCTTCGTTGGTGAGGTGTCTGTTCAGGTCTTTTGCCCAGTTTTAATAGGGTTGTTTTTCTTTTTTTATTGAGGTATCATTGGTTTAAAACATTATGTAAGTATCACATACATTATATTTCAACTTCTGTGTACACTACAGCATGCTCGCCACCAAAAGTTCAGTTTTCATCTGTCACTATACACTTAACTCCCTTTACCCCTTGTTGTTTGCTTTCTTATTGTCGAGTTTTAAGAGTTTTAAGAGTTCTTGCAAATTTTGGATAACAGTCCTTTATCAGATACGTCTTTGCAAATATTAGCTCCCAGCCTGTGGTTTTTCTTCTTACTCTCTGGATAGTGTCTTTTGCAGAACAAATTTTAAATTTTAGTGAAGTCCAGCTTATCAGTTTTTCCTTCATGGGTCATGCCTTTGGTTTTGTATCTAAAAAACTCATCATCAGATCCAAGGTCACCTAGATTTTCTCCTATGTTAGCTTCTAGGAGTTTTATAATTTTACATTTTATATTTAGGTCTATGATCCATTTTCAGTTAATTTTTATGAACAGTGTAAGGTCTGTGTCTAGGTTCATTTCACTGCCTGTTGTTGTCCAGTTATTCTAGCACCTTTTGTCAAAAAGACTATCTTGTCTCCATTGTATTGTCCTTGCTCCTATGTCACAGATCAGTTGACTATATTTATGTGGGTCTATTTCTGAGCCTTCCATTCTGTTCCATTGATCAATTTGTCTGTTCTTTTGCGGATACCACCCTGATTTGGTTACTGTAGCTTTATATTAAGTCTTGAAGTCAGGTAGCATCATTCCTCCAACTTTTTTGTTCTTCTATATTGTGTTGGCTATTCTGGATTCTTTTGCCGTTCATGCATACCTTGGAATCGGTTTGTTGATACCCACAAAATAACTTGGTGGGATTTTGAATGGGATTGCATTAAATTTAGAGATCAAGTTGGGAAGACCTGATATCTTGGCAAATTGAGTTTTCCTATCCATGAACATGGACTATCTCTCCATTTAAGTTCTTCTTTGATTTCTTTCATCAGAGTTTTGTAGTTTTCTTCAAATGGATCTTGCAAATGTTTTGTTAGATTTATACATATTTCATTTTTGGAGGTGATAATGTAAACAGTATTGTGTTTTTTTTTGTTTTTTTTTTTTTTCCTTTTTGCGGTATGCGGGCCTCTCACTGTTGTGGCCTCTCCCGTTGCGGAGCACAGGCTCCGGATGCGCAGGCCCAGCGGCCATGGCTCACGGGCCCAGCCGCTCTGCGGCACATGGTGTATTGTGTTTTTAATTTCAAATTCTACTTCTCTGTTGCTCGTATGTAGGAAAGCAACTGACTTTTGTAAATTAATTTTGTATTTGCAATCTTATTACAATTGCTTATTAGTTCTAGGAGTTTTTTCACCAATTCTTTAGAATTTTCTACATAAACTATCATGGCATCTGCAAACCAAGACAGTTTTATTTCTTCCTTCCCAATCTATATACCTCATATTTCCTTTTCTTGTCTTACTGCATTAGCAAGGACTTCCAGTATGATGTTGAAAAGGAGTGGTGAAAGAGCACATCCTTGCCTTGTACCTGATCTTAGTGGGAAAGATTCGAGTTTCTCACCATTAAGTATGATGTTAGCTGTAGGGATTTTGTAGACATTTATCAAGTTGAAGAAGTTTCTCCCTATTCCTAGTTTAATAAGAGTTTTTATCATGAATGGGTATTGAATTCTGTCAAATGTTTTTGCTGCATATACTGATAATCATGGCATTTTTCTTTTCTTTAGCTTGTTGATGTGACAGATTACATTAATTCACTTTTGAATGTTGAACCAGACTTGTATACCTAGGATAAATCCCACTTGATCATGGTGTATAATTCATCCTATACACTGTTGGATTCAATATGCTAATATTGATATTCTGTTGAAGGTTTTTACATTTATGTTCATGAGAAATATTGGTCTGTAGTTTTCTTTTCTTGTAATGTCTTTGTCTGATTTGGATGTTAGGGTAGTTCTGGCCTTGTAGAATGAGTTAGAAAATATTCTATCTTCTTAAAGAGACTGTGGAGAGATCAGCTCGGTGCTTTGTGACCACCTAGAGGGGTGGGATAGGGAGGGTGGGAGGGAGACGCAAGAAGGAGGAGATATGCAGATATACGTATATGTATAGCTGATTCACTCTGTTATAAAGCAGAAACTAACACACCATTGTAAAGCAATTATACTCCAATAAAGATGTTAAAAAAAAAAAGAGACTGTGGAGAGTTGATATTTCTTCCTTAAATGTTTGGTAGAATTCTCCAGTCAACCCATCTGAGCATGCTGCTTTCTGTTTTGGGATGTTATTAATTACTGATTAAATTTCTTTAATAGATACAGCCCTGGGCTTCCCTGGTGGCGCAGTGGTTGAGAGTCCGCCTGCTGATGCAGTGGACACAGGTTCGTGCCCCGGTCCGGGAAGATCCCACATGCCACGGAGTGCTGGGCCCATGAGCCATGGCCGCTGAGCCTGCGCGTCCGGAGCCTGTGCTCCGCAACGGGAGAGGCCACAGCAGTGAGAGGCCCGCGTACTGCAAAAAAAAAAAAAAACAAAACAAAACTAGATACAGCCCTATTCAGACTGCCTATTCAGTGACATCATTTTTGTTTGTTATGGAAGTTGCATTTTATTTCTCTCAGGAACACCAAATTCATAGATTTATTATTGAATATGCAGGATAATCACTTGTTTTCTAATAGTCAAGTAATGTAGTATATGTAGTGTATGCTAGCTATGTATCTAAATCTTTATTTCTAAGCCAGGCAAATAACTAAAGAATCCTTTAAAAATCCATATTCTGTATAAGGTTTAGGAAAATTGGAAATTATACTGTTTAAAATTAAGAGGTTTAAGCATTTAAAAAGTTAGTTTAGCATTCCTCTCCACAATTCCTGAATTAAAGACATCTAGCTATCTTGAATTGCCTTCTCTCATTTTTGAAATATTGTATTTTTTCATATAAATTTCTCTGTAACTGTCCTTACTCATTTTGTTGTTGTTGAGTGTAAATAAGATCTACGCAATGACCACCGTATCTGTTCAGAAACAAGAAATGCTTCCTCCTCATGTTTTCATATCAGTGTCATGTTACACTCTAGTATATGAAGAACATTCCTTGAAGGCAAGTCATCTGAAAATTACATCTACATGTACAAAACAGTGTAACTGCCTAGTTATTCCAAGCAAAAATTCTTTTCTCTCATCTACTAGATACACACATACACACACACGTAAACTAAATATAACAACTAAACAATTATTTGCGTGTAGTTAACTATTTCTTTAAAAGACTTAACAGTAAACTAATTAAATCAAGTATGGAACAAAGTTTTTAAAATCTTACAATGAAATGTTAATAAAAACCATCTTGGGGTACTGTCACAGTGTAAAGGAGCTGGAACAGATTGGGAGGCCATGTGGAGAGGGGCCAGGTGGCCTCTGCTGAGGGGCCAGATGGGAGGCGGGGGTCATCGTGGACTTCCAGCCCCAGCCAGGCTCCCAGCTGAATGCAGCCTACAGGGTGACGCCCGCAGACAGCACACGGGGTAAAGAACCACCCAGCCGAGCCCAGCCAACCCGAGAGCCAGGAGAAATGATAAACTCTTGCTTTAAGACATCAGCTTTAGTGGTCGTTTGTTACACAGCAATAAACAGCAATACAGCAACACAGGAAAGTATCTTCATAACCTGGGTTAGTACAGATTTCTTCAGCACCTCATTGAATTTCTTAATGGGAATTATTCTTCCATCGCTTTTGTATTATCCATTAATTGCTAACTCAAAAATTTTTAGAAAAGCAGTTCATGGTCTTCAGCACTTTTCCTGCTATTTAGATTTTTGGTAAATGAAGTACATTTGGTATTTCATTTTTCAATGTTATATATTATAACACAGTAATATGCCATTTAGTGCCTTGAACAGCAGACCTCCCAGGGTCGAATTTTAAATCTGCCTGATGTTGTTTCTTACATGGTCGGGAGGCCTTGGTCACCCACCATGAGCTGGGCAGGCAGTTCAGGACCAAGGCCAGTATAGGCAGCTGTAGGAAGAACAGAGCAGCCTGGGAGAAGTCTCAAAGCTGGAGGCAAACACCAACCCTAACTGCTGGGCAACAGAGAGAAGACCCGACAAAGCGGCACCATCAGGAGTGTGCGTCACCAGGCAGTGAATCGGAAAGACAGGAGCAGGGTAGGTGGTGGCTGCCCGAGTCAGGAAGTCATCGGCGAAGGGGCCTAGACACTAGTCAGAGCTCAGGGGAGGCTGGAAGGAAAGCAGCACCAGAGACAGAAAGCGACCCCAGACCTGGAGGGCATCTGGCTGGGCACTAACCAGGGCTGGGCTGGGTAAGACCGGATGTGACTGACGGTGACCTGGTAGCGGGGGGGGGGGGGGGGGGGGGCAGGGGGTGACTGTGTGCGGGGAAGAGGAGGAGTTCTGCAGACGGATACAAAACACCGTGAATGGACTTAATGCGTGAGAACTCTACACTTAAAATGGTGAATTTTATGTTACATATATTTTATTGCAATAAAAAGAAATGTTTCAAAACTGAGGGAAAAGAATGCTTTCTATCATCATTGGTCAAAAATACTGGGTCTCGGGACTCCCCTGGTGGCGCAGTGGTTAAGAATCCGCCTGCCAATGCAGGGGACACGGGTTCGAGCCCTGGTCCAGGAAGATCCCACATGCCGCAGAGCAACTAAGCCCGTGTGCTACAACTACTGAGCCTGTGCTCTAGAGCCTGCGAGCCACAACTACTGAGCCTGCATGTCACAACCCATGAGCCTAGAGCCTGTGCTCCACAACAAGAGAAGCCACCGCAGTGAGAAGCCCACACACTGCAACGAAGAGTAGCCCCCGCTCGCCGCAACAAGAAAAAGCCCGACCACAGCAATGAAGACCCAACGTAGCCAATAAATAAATAAATTTTAAAAAAAATACTGGGTCTCTTCAATTACCCCGGGAAATTCCTATGATCCCTCAAATCACTGCAGTGCAAGAATAGTCTGCAGATTGAACTTCCAACAAGAAATTCATTCACGTATGAATGCCTTTACCCCTATGGAGAATAGCAGTAGCCAGGATTTGCATCAGAATCAAGTTTGATGAAGTCATCTTTACTTCAAATGTGTGTGTACGTACATACTTATACATATACATAGATATACGTATACGTAATAAATATACATACACACATTTAAATAAGACACTTGCCCCTCCTCCCCCCATGAAATTCACCAGCCTGACCTGGAAACCCCTCACCATTTCCCTGGAGCTGGGACTGAGAGCCTGCGGCTGTGGCTGCAGCCACTCTGACACAGGCAGGGAAGGGTAAGAGCAGGGACCAGAAAGGACCACCGCCACCCACGATCAAAATGCAGAGAAAGCCAAGGTCATTTATGGGTCATCTGGGAATTAGAGCAGCATTAACTGCCTAATGATAGCTGGCTGAAGCCAGTACTGGGATGTGTTTGTAGGCATGCAAAGTAGATAGTAGAGTGCCTAATAGATACATAAATTTATTAATGGGAGGAATTATGTAAGACTAAAAAGTGTAAGTAAAGGTAATCTAGAAGTAGATTTTGCTCAGGCTAATTAGGGGTTAACTGTTTTTCCAAGGTGCCTTAAAAAGTACACAGTAACTTAGAGCATTTAGAAATCAGACTTTGGACAGATCCACCCTGTAACACACAGCCCTGAGCACAGAAGCGTGATTCCTCCCCCTGAAGACCACGCACCCCAAAGCCCCCAGACCCACACTCCTTCATAGCCTTCCTTACACAGCAGAGAGCTCACAGTAAACCCAGCTACCTGATTTCTCAACGTATACAAGATTAGAAGGCGTATCTGACAGGTGCAAGGATAATAACGTGGAAGAGGTGAAGAGTTGGGTGGAGGCCTGGAGCCACAATGAGCACAGGGCGGGGTCCCAAACCCTCAGGGGAGGGCCGTCCACGCTGTGCAGTCTTTGTCCAACTAGTGAAGGGAGCATATGATGCGTTTAAGGAAAGACTTCATAAAAATTACAAAAAGAAAAAGGGTTCTGTTATCTGACTTCATAAACAAAAAGTCCGACAAATATTCATCCATGAAGATACCTTCTTTCCCACCAATGTCAAGCCAAGCAGCCACTGCCTAAGTTCAAGGGTATCAGACACTGCCTGCTAAAAACGAACATATTCTCCCCTGACAGCCCTCGCCAAGTACTGGAAGGATGTGAGCAAGGGCAGCTTGCGTTCCCGCTCCTGTGTCCACTGTCTTCTGCTCCCTGTGGCCACTGCGGGTGGGGGCCCGGGACACAGCTGCCCCCCTGACCCAGAGCCAGGTCCCTGCGTTTCCTGCTGCGGAAACCAGGGGCTTGCTTATAAGTGTTGAAGGTGGGAATATCTCTGCATGTGGGTTCCTCTATTTTGTCTTATCAAGCCAGCAACCACCAGAATCAATTATTTACTTGTCACCCTGTGTAAAAGCATTCCGTTCACTTAAATGTCATGCTTTTTATTCCAAGATTTTAATTTTGTCTCAGTGACAAAAATGATACTTGGATAGTTTTGCTTTTTTTTTAAACAATCAACACCTGTGCAATCAATTCAAATTAGCTTGTGCTAATCTAAATTAGGGGAAAAGCAGAAGGGAGGAAAGAAGAAAAAAGAGGAACTTTTCATTAATACATTAAAGAGACACCAAAATCACTTCAACTCGAAGCAAATCGCCAGTCTGCCTCACTGCCTGTCTACAACTAGAGAAAACTAAGCCAGGAAAGAGTTTGTGTTCTAGACTGCACATACTTTTGACTGTTTTAATAATGAGATTGAAATTGACACAATTTTCTGTCTTTACTATGAACTCCTTGTAACGGAAAGAAAAACGCCCAGAACTGGCTGCCTCTTCACAGGAAGACTGTGAAGAATACACTTCATTCTGAATACATGTCACTTGACAAGTTCTAGGAGTAAACATTTATACTAGCTTTCCTTGGTCAGCAATGAATGAGCCAAGGAAACTTCTGTGTGATCCTCTCTTCCACAAGATAAATTTCCTTTTCCTAGTCCTTCTGGAATGCACATTTTGGCATCGGTGGCTTGAGGAACGGGGGACACTTGCTCGGCTTCAAGAGCGGCCACTGTCTGGCCTTTGGAGATTTTAGCAACTCAAGGTCTGGCCCACCGTCCAGCAGTCTGGGCACCTGGGCACCCAGCTGCAGGGCAAGTCGCTTCCACGACACTGGACTCCTCAGCCAGACAGCTGACCGCACGGCTCCGAGCTCACCGTCACGCACAGCCGCCTGACCACGCTATCAGCCCCCTATCATGTAGGGGTGGGTGGCACACAGGCAACGTGACTTTCCGTGAAAACGCAACTGGAGAAAGAGTCTACCATCCACAGGCTTCACGAGGTCAGTATTATCATGTTCAAGAATGAAGTCACAGCAGAGGCTCTGATTATTGTGAAAATGAATGAGATCGAAGGTCAGTCACATGTAAAATGTGCCTTCAAGGCAGAAGTTTAACAGACAGACAATTCTGGTTTAGTTAAAAGTTTAGTTAAATTTGAACGTCACGTGTCAAAATGGTTTAAACACAACTTAACTGTAATTCCAAAGGGCCCGGAGCGGTTCATCAGAAATGACAGGCACACGCTGCCCTTTACACAGCTTCCAACTTGCTGACACCACCCATTCCATGCCTCGGGGGACCCGGAGTGGCCCCAGTGGCATAGGGATGAGACAAGGGGCACCAAACCATGGCAAGTCAAGTCATGATTTTATTCCTTTTGTCATTTTTCTTTCGAGTGGAAGATTCCTAACTCTCTGCTCCTGGCAATGTTTATAAACAGAACTTTGAGAAGCCTCCAAACACACAAAAAAATCAGTCTTTTCAACAAAGTGCGATAAAGAGTGAACCAGCTGAGTCCTTACCCTGCAGACTCGGTGGAAGCCCTTTTAAGGCTTCATATACAAAAACAAAACTCAGAAACTGCCCAAATTGCTGGTTTTGATCTCCATCAAAGAAAAATCATGTATAACTTAAGCTTTACCATAATCCATTATACTAACAACTCTGTTCTGGGGAAATTTAGAAAACGCTGACATTGGAAAAGAAGATTTGGTCAAATATATGCAGTAGGTTAAAGCCTCCTCCACAGCAGCACTTCATTTCAGCCTGTAAAGACTATACTGTTGGTAATGTACCTCACAATCTACAATTATGTTTTATAATAACAGAATGTAGCTGTTTGAGCACGGTGACCATTTTGAAATACCCATAAATATTGAATTACTGTATTGTATACCTTGAACTAACATAGTGTTATAGGTCAATTATACTTCAAAAACATATAAACAAACTCAGAAAAAGAGATCAGATTTGCTGTTATCAGAGGTGGAGGGAGGGAGGAATTAGATGAAGGTGGTCAAAAGGTATAAACTTCCAGTTACAAGAAGTACTAGGGATGTAATGTACCCCGGGATTAATATAATTAACACTGCTGTATGTTCTATATGTAAGTTGTTAAGAAAGTAAATCCTAAGAGTTCTCACAGAAAGGACAAAAAAATTTTTTTTAATCTATATGAGATGGGCATTCACTAAACTTACTGTGATAATCATTTCATGATGTATGTAAGTCAAATCATTATGCTGTGCCCCTTAAACTTATACAGTGCTCTATGTGTATTATATCTCAATGAAACTGGAATGAATAAACAAATATTTTTAAAAAGAGCATAGCTGTTAAATCCAAGATGACATAACACTTCATTTTTTCCTCCCTAAAATTTGCCATGAATTTTATGTTTCATCATGCACATAATATCTACATTCTACAACTCCAACAGCTTTTTTTTTTTTTTTTTTTTTTTTTGTACGCGGGCCTGTCACTGCTGTGGCCTCTCCCTTTGCAGAGCACAGACTCCGGACGTGCAGGCTCAGCGGCCATGGCTCACGGGCCCAGCCGCTCCGCGGCATGTGGGATCTTCCCGGACCGGGGCACAAACCCGTGTCCCCTGCATCGGCAGGCAGACTCTCAACCACTGCGCCACCAGGAAAGCCCTCCAACAGCTTTTTATTAGAGGGATCCTGAGTCTTTGTATAGCACATATACTAAATTGCTAAGCTAAAGCATAACCTTAGTGCTTAGTGGATAACCAGACTACAATATAATAAACTGTACAATCCGCCCTTCTAAAGTAAGCCTTCCTCCCTCCTCCACCCAAAGGACACGCCACTAGCTCCTCCGTGTAACATTATGAAGTGTGATAATAACATATATCCGATCCATTTGTTTGGTGTTTAAGGCTGACTTGTTTCCCTCCCAGGCAAAACATTCTGCAACATAAGATCGGTGACGATTATTACTTGTTTTTAAATTATAAGTCGTTGGCTGTTCTGTATATTTTGACACCTTCCTGACAGGGATTTAAGATAATAGAGTTTAACTCCAAATTAACAACATCGTTAGACAAATACCAGAACAAAATAAAAACAAAGTCAGCTTCAATAAAAGTGGAATCGTAATCTGAGGATAAAATTCAGTCAGTTTACTGCTTCCCTTGTTAATCTTTCACCTTCTAAACTGCGTTTTACAACTAAAAGTGAGAGAGAGGGAACTGGGGTTAACAACTCTCTACTTTGCGACCCTTTAACTTTTACGGGTTAATTCCCCAAGATCCGTCCTGCTCCGCACCATACCCCCAACTCACCACCTCTGCTGAGAGAGCGGTCTGGACAGGAAGTTCTGCGTGGGCCGACCCAGAACCCAAATGGGCGAGACGGCGCCCCAGGATGCGCGCGGTGTGGACGGCACCTCTGATCCTGTGGGTGTGCGCGGCACCCCAGGACGCGCGCGGTGTGGACGGCACGCCCGACACGTGTGGATTACCAGGTGCCCCCCGCGCCCGCCGGCCTGCGCAGCCGCAGCCCCCATGGGGGAGGCACCCACGACGTGGCCTCCAAGTCCCTGCAGGTGGCCCGGATCCCCCCCATATGCACAGTTCCGGCCCACACCTTGGCGGGGGGGGCCCTCTCCTCCAGGAAGACACGGAAGGGCACCTCCTCAAGTGACGGGGGACGGGGGAGGCAGATAAAGGCCCAGACGCGCTCTCAGGAGCCGCCAGATCGGACACGGCCCAGCGGCAGGGGCCCCCAAAAGACGGCGGGAAGTGGAGGTGCAGACGGAGCGCCGGACAGGTGCGGGGGCAGGGGCGAGAGCGGCCGCGTGCCCTCGGCCCACGCCCGCCCCCAGCGCCCCTCTGGAAAGGACGCGTCAGCGCAGGTCACCAGGCGGTCCGGGCGCCTTCCGGCGGCGGACGGGGGCACCGCGAACTCGACCGGCAGGCATTGCGCTCACGAGCTTGTTCCCCAGGGCAGGAGATGGGCAGACAGACCCGCGGGCAAACACAAGAGCTCACGACAGGTCATGAGCGGTACCGAGAGGAAAGACAAAGCCGAGTAAAGGCGCAGTGATGCTGGGGGGATCCTGCAAGAGGACCGAGGAGGAGGTGACACGTGGGCAGAGACCCGAACCCAGTGAGAGAAGTGACTCAGGCAGAGGCAGGAAGGATGGGAGGGCACGTGCCGAGGCCCGGAGCAGGAGGGCGGCAGGAGCCTCGGAGGGCCCGGGGGGCTGGGGCGGAACAGGCGAGCGCACGGGAGACAGAAGCCATGGCCAAGGCAAGCAGAGGGGTGCGCCTTCCCAGCAAGGGCACTGCCGTCCCTGGGGTAGGAGAGGGTGGTCCCGTCCCGCTCGGCATCGTGGGCCGAGGCACTGGAAGCCCACAGGACCATCCCCGTAAGCATCAGAGGACCACCCTCGTGCCAAACACTGCTGCAGGGGCAGGAAGGGGAGAACCGCCGGCCAGACCCCATGTGGCTTTGCCGTCACCGAGAGTTGGTGTGATTTCGTTCTGAGCACGACCGAGAGGCCGCAGTGCTGGGAGCAGAGGAAACGGCACACTGTCTGCCTCTAGAGCTGTGGCCAGAAGTTTGTCTTAGAAGACGTCTCTGTCTGCTGCCCGAGGACCTGACTCTGGGAGGGGAACGCAGCCTGGGGTGACGGGGCTCAGGACACTGCAGTCATCGGGGGTTACGACAGCCTGGACAGGGTGGGCATGGCAGGGGTGCTGGAGAGTAGCAAGGGGCGGGGTGGGGGGGCAGCAGAGACTGCCTGGGGCAGAGCGTTGAAGGGGGGACATCACAGAGGAGGCTGGACCCGAGTCCCTCGGGGCCGGCCTGGGCCACGTGGTGGCCTTCCGCAGGTGCCAGGGTGCCAGGGTAGATCACCCCCTCTCAGCAGAGACCCCAGCACGGTGCGCGTGCTGCACAGGGACGAGGACAGACCGCAGAGGGAGCCCAGGTGCAGCAGCCCCGGGGGACTGGGGGCAGGACGTCACCGAGACAGGCCGTGGGGGGATGCCCGCCACCGAGACTCCCCCGGGGGCACAGGGTGACAGGCCACGAACTAGCCAACCCGGAGGAGGAGGGGCCTGAGGAGAAAGGAAGCGCGTCCAGCTTCAGCCTCAGGCACCTCGCCCAGACGCCTCCCCAGCAGGAGAGTCAGCTGGATGTGGGCCCAGAGCCCAGGCAGAGGACAGGGTCACTGCTCGCCATCAGCAAGGCGGCCCCCACTGAAGTCACAGACTGATGTCACCACCTGGGGGGGTTGGCAGAGAAAACCTTGGCTTGAAGGCTGTCACGGGACGAGGCAGAGGAGCCTCAAGAACCAAGCTGTGTGGTGAAGTCAGACACACAGGTGCCTGGAGGGGGACGCCGGCGAGGGGCACCTGGAGGGGGACGCCGGCGAGGGGCACCTGGAGGGGGACGCCGGCGAGGGGCACCTGGAGGGGGACACCGGTGAGTAAGGGGCGGGGGTAGCTTGAAGGAGGGGCAGGGCGGGGGAGAAGTCGTGTGAGAATGAACTGGAGGAGCTTAGAGGGAAGACCCCCGTGTTTGGGAGACGGACCCCCGGGGCGATGCACCTAAGGGACAAGACAAAGAAGCCACCCAGCGGCATACTCTGAACGTCACCAAGCAGGGAGAGAGCATCCTGATGGCCACCATCCCAGTAACGACATCAGAACAGGCCAGGCTGGGACCCATGCTTGTCTCGTTTTGTGCGTTTAATGCAGAGGAAAGAGGTGGGTGGTTAAATACCTGTGGTAAGTGAATGAAGAAGCAGCTTCCAGATAAGGCAAAACACGCTGAACATAAAAGAGTATATTCTGTTTCTGAAATTAAGTTCAACTCCTACTGGGTCTGTTTTTCACGATCACTTGACATTACAATTCAGCTTCAAGTTCATAAATCAAAAGGATTCTGCTTTCCACCACAGTTGTCCTGTCTCTATATCAAGGTTTTTCCTGGTCACCAAAACACCCCCATTCCATAGCAGTGAAAAGCAAAACACGTAAGATGCTACAAGGAAGAAAATTTCGATGATGCTTCATTAAAAAAAAAAAAAAAAAAAAAAGGCAGGAGAGAACAGAATACCTAGATGAATTAAGTAATTAATGAGATAATAAATCATAGCTCATGCTGACTTCATTTAACCATCCTTCCCTCCCCAGAGGGAGGTACAGAAACAGCACAAGGCAACAACAAAAAGCTTTAGGTCAGAAACTTTCTCAGTATTTGGCCATGACACACCATCAATTTAATAGGAAACTACTGTAGATAATGAAAGTGTATCTTTATAACTATATGTATTCAGTGCACCAAAACTGTCATGAAGGTAAAGCCTTATAATAACTGTGACTGGGTAACAAACTGAATGAGTTAAAATAGCATTAGTTACCCTTAATTCTAAATCTAAGTTGTACACACCTCAACCACCAAACTGGTTTTACAAACACATAAAAAAAGAATTGGTAGTTCAATTAATTCCAATTACAAAATGTTAACAAGAATAGGAAGTTAAAAACTCACTAGACTATAACATCAATCAATAATCTCTTTTCAAAAAACTCCATTTATTAAACACTAAATAGATTTGAAATGGCTCATGAGAAGCGAAGCACTATTCCCTATTTCACATAATTTAAAAATGTTCCTCTTGAATAAAATGTATCTGTCACCAAATATTCCGTCTTTCACTGATGGGTACACGGTAAAAGGATTCACGGAGACCACCAATGGGGACAAAAGTAAGTGGTCTTCTTAACAGGTGTGTCAAGTCGGAATTTATGCTTTATGACTTGTAATGGAGTCCCCAGCAGCACAGTGTTTCTTTTAGAATCTGAATGAGCGTTTTATCCTCTGAAACAACATTTGCCGGGGTAGCTGGGGTCCTTGGGGGTCCCTCGGCATCTCTGCATTACTCATCTCGCTGTACCACACGCTGATGGTAATTACTCTCCACCGGTGGAAACGCCTTGAGAGCAGAGACCTCGGATGCCCAGGCAGCAGAGCAGTGCCGTCAAGATAAACCCGGCCACTTTCAGAGGAATGTCAAAGGGCAAGGGTGGCTACAATGGAATTTCCCGCAGGGAAACATACCATCCAGGATTCTGGAGCAGAATCTCCCGCATCCCCAAATGCTTCAATTCAGGCCACTCATAAGGAAAACTTTTTAAAAGGTGTTTCACAAGAGGGAATGAAGGGAACTCTATAAATCCTGGAGTCGTGAAGTGACTCTGAGTCCCAAACCCCTGATCTGAACTTTATTGAGGGTTTTATTTCCTATGGAAATAACAGGATGCATTTTCAATTCTTATTTTTCTTCAGCAAGTCGTTACACAGTGTCACTTTTTAACTGTTCCCAGGAGCAGTAAGCAGATCACTGAATGCATATTCTAAATGCACATCTTCTATAAGAACTAAAAAATCTGCACCAGAAAACACTGGCTGTAAAACCAAGTGATCTTCAAATACAGGGAGTCAACCTCAACAGATCACAGTTCACATGAGTATTAGCTTCCTGGGGCTACTGTAGCAAATTAATACAAACTTCATGGGTTAAAACCATCCACGTTGACTGTCTTAACAGTTCCAAGGTCAGAAGTCCAAACTGGGTCTCACTGGGCTAAAATCCAGTGTGGACAGGACTGCACTCCTCTCTGAAGGCTCCAGGGAAGAACCATCCTCTGGCTTTTGCCCCGTACGGAGGTCGCCCACGTTCCTTGGTTTATGGGTCTTTCCTCCACCTCGAAGTTGCAGCAAAAGCTGAGCCCTTCTCATGCGGCATCACTCTGCCCTTCTCTGCTTCTCTCCTCCTCCGAAAGGCCCTTGGACCCCACTGGACCCATCTGGGCACTCCCAGGGCATCTCCTCACCTCAAGGTCAGCTGAGTAGCAACCTTAATCCCATCTGCACCTTACTTCCCCTTTGCCATGTGACAGCATGTTCCCCGGTCCCAGGATTGGGGGGGGGGGGGCATCGCTCTGGCCGCCAACAATTTGTAATCATCTACTAGTACACATACCATTTTATTTTTTTCATAGACACACACAGACATATGCCCCCCCACACGCACACACTCTTTGGATTTTCCTGATCCAATTATGAGTTCTTGACCGACTCTGCTGAATAACTCTACAAACATCTGTAGAACTTGGTAGTGTTAAAATTTTATTTTTTTAAAGAAATCTGTTCTTGTAAGAAATTTCAGATGGCTCCCAGAGTACAAACCACAAACTATCTTTAAGTAGAAAATAATAAAAGCAAGAAAGCCCTGCCAAAGAGCTGTTTTAGGATCATGGAGAGTTTGATACCTCCTTTAAGCCCATTTCAGGGCTTATTCCAAAAAAGATCCAAAGGCTCCTGGAGGTATAATTCATTCTGCTACAGTCAGGTTGACCTATGGCTACACTTCCATTAAGTTAATGTTACTGTATCTCAAAAGAGTGAGTTTTCCCAGAAACTCTTAAGGTCTCCATTCAGTTAACCAAAGATATCTGAACTCTCTCTCAACTGTCACTGCTTTCCAATACAAATAAAACATGACATTTTAATTCCAACCTCAGCTGTGGGAAAATGGACTCATCTTTACAAGTCTCCTTTTTTTTATTAAGTGAAGAGACTTGCATAGAATAAGTATTTGAATTTAATTAAGAATACTTTCGTCAAACTGAATTCAATTCTCAAATACTTCTGTTGCCCACTTTCTTTAAATGAGGATCAGAGGAACAGTTTCTGAATCTTCTAAAGAGCAATTTAAAAAATAATTTATTCTAAAATACATGACCTTTTTGTTCCCCAAATTAACTGTGTTCCTTGGAACACTGGAAAATATAAATTGGTATATCTCAAAAAACAACAACAACAAAACCCCCCAAAAAACAAAAAAAAACCTCTTCTGTGGTCACATGTGTTTGGGAAAGGATGTATACATTATCCTCTTTTAGAGGGTCACCAATGCACATTAACTGTTTAAAATTTACAAGTCCCAAAGCACTGAAAGCTCTAAGTGTTCAACCTCACTGTTCTCAGAAAGTTTTCCCAACGCCTCCGTGAACCTCCGGAGAATGAGAACATCTGCACAGGGCACCACTCACTGAGCACTCAGAGCAGCCTCATCACAAGTGGGAACAAAACCAGCCCCAGCTTAGCCCAAGAGAGTTTATGGGATCTATTTGCAAATATCAAATGTACAATCAATGACATATTGCAGCTAGGATTAAGATTTACTTGAGGGCTTCCCTGGTGGCACAGTGGTTAGGAATCCGCCTGCCGATGCAGGGGACACATGTTCGAGCCCTGGTCCGGGAAGATCCCACATGCCGCGGAGCAACTAATCCCATGCATCACAACTACTGAAGCCCGCGCGCCTAGAGCCCATGCTCTGTAACAAGAGAAGCCACCGCAGTAAGAAGCCCGCAAAGTGCAACAAAGAGTAGCCCCCACTCAGTGCAATGAAGAGTAGCCCCCACTCACCGCAACTAGAGAAAGCCTGCACATAACAACGAAGACCCAACACAGCCAAAAATAAAAAAAGATTTACTTGAAACAACACAGCTGTGAAAATGTACTGTAGCCTCTAATGGTATTTATATGCATGGGTTATTTAAAAGAAACAATGTTTAACTCAATATGACTTTAAATGATCCCTGTCTAAACAAACCATACCATGTCTATAAATAGTCAAAATGTATCTTACTCAAAATACTGGTCCTCAAATACAGCCATGGATGTTTCATCCACTATATATAAGCAACAGATTCGTAAAAGGCATTCCAAAGGTTTTTTTCTTCATCCATGGAGTTAATCAAAAAGAATATTCAGGGCTTCCCTGGTGGCGCAGTGGTTGAGAGTCCGCCTGCCAATGCAGGGGACACGGGTTCGTGCCCCGGTCTGGGAAGATCCCACATGCCGTGGAGCGGCTGGGCCCGTGAGCCATGGCCGCTGAGCCTGCGCATCCGGAGCCTGTGCTCCGCACCGGGAGAGGCCACAACAGTGAGAGGCCCACGTACCGCAAAAAAAAAAAAAAAAAAAAAAAAAAAGAATATTCAATTCAAATAAGCTGAGGTTAATTTTGAAGGGATGGGGAATTGCTTTTAAGTGGTTCTCACCCTGTTTTTCAATAAAAGTCTAGAAATATTTCAATCTAAACTAAAAATCTCACCTTTAATCCTAAACTATTCGCTGTTTAAATATTAGTGGCTCTCCCTTTTAAAAAAATTCTATAAATGAGATCTACTTCTTTAAGTTTATAGTCATTAAGTAGAAACAATACACCAGGCTCAACAAGTTAAAAAGCACTGTCTGTGGTCAATGAGCGACCTGCTCTGAGAGATGCTAAGACACAGCGTAAAGACCACAAGGTCGTGGCCCGGGCAGGGTCCCAGCTCTGCACACAAGCTGCGTGCCCCGAGCTGCTCACCTTCCGGCATCCACGCTTCTTCATGAACAAACAGGAGAGGCAAGGGCCCTGGGTCATGCAGATGCTGAGAACAGCACCAGCACACGAGCATTCAGCAAATGTGTCCTATTATTGTTACATTACTGCTGGCTTCACGACACTCTGGCTGGTCATGTTTGTTGCCCCAAATTTGTCTGTTATGCACAAACACAAAGGAAAATACATCTCTCCCCACTCAAGATCCTAAACTGTGAAGATGAGCTTTTCCCCAAAGCCGTGACAGGATACTTCTCCTCCGATGACCCATAAGCACCAACTCCCACTTCTGTTCCCATCAGAGTCCTGAACAACTGATGCCTTTTTCTATTTCTGCCTGGACCATCTCTCTTCAATTATTGATTCCTTCAGCTATATTCAGCAAATACCCAATACCTGTCGGGCACTGTTTGACACGAGAAGTATAAAGATATGTAAGTATCAGGTCCTGTCTTTAAAAACCTATCAGTCTAGAAGGAGAAAAAAATGAAAAAAAAATTTTTCAACAGTTTTAAAAATTCTAGAATGGAAATCCAAAACATAGGACAGACTATTGGCAAAAAGGCAGGCCTGGCTACCTTGCTAAGGGGAGGGGCCCAAGGCCGGAGAGCTAGTCAGGTGGACAAGGGGGAGGGAGGCTGCTGAGCCTCTGTTCTAAGTGCTGGCCGGCTGGGGAGGGCACGAGTGAGGGCCAGCGAGGGGAGAGGGCAAGTGGAAGGCAACCCTGCAGCCTGTGCACAGGGCCAACACGGTGAGGCTCTGTGCCCTACGCAGTAGAGGGCCTGAGAGATTCAAGCAGAGGCCTCAGTGCTCACATTCGCGTTTGGAAAAGATCACTGTAACCACGTGGACAGTAAAATAAAGGAAGGAGGAAAAATGGGAGACCCAGTCACGGAGCATCATGGTTTTCACAGGCTCCAACAGCGGTAGCCCGACTGGGCATCCTCACGCCCTTCAGTGTGGGACACTGAGCCTCAACTAGGTCACAGCCTCGCCCCAGGTCCCACGAAAATGCTGGAACAACGGCAGAGATGGCCCTGAATCCAGGTCTCCTCCTGCCACTGGCCCCTCCTCTGCACCCCACGAAGGTCAGATCAAAGGCCACCTTTGGTCACATCACGTCCCTGGCGCGACCAGGGCAAATGAACCGACCTGGGATCAGATGCCTTCCGATTGAAACAGCAGGGTACACACATCACAGCTACACCAAATGACGCTCATTTGGTAAATCTGGGAAAACTGTGCTTGAGCCCGGAAAGCTGGCTGCTACTAGAGATCTTTACCCTTCTCCAGTGATGTGCTCAAACCCCCAAGTAAGATTCACGCCCATCAAATAATTAACGCAGGACTTCAACTCTTCCATCCCTGTTAAGTACCATCTGCTTACCCACCCTATGCTCTGAGATGTCCCTCGCCTGCCATCCTGATCCTAAGTGACCCCCAAACTGGAAAGTACTCCTGCTGCTGCTGCTGTTTTGCCATTCTTACCTCACTCTGCCAAACCTGTCCATTGAGTCCACCTAAGCACCCCTGGAAAAGCAGTGTCCTCACCCAAAGCACTCCGGAACTGGGCCTCCACGGGGCGCGCTTCCAATGTTTGAGGTCCCTCCTGGTCAGGTGGAGGGGTTTGGGGAGGCGGCTGCTGCTGGCGTCTGGTGGGTGGGTTTCAGGGATGCTGCTAAGTAAGTATCCTACGATGCACAGAACAGACCCACCCAAAAGGAACCAAAATGCCAATGGTTCGCAGTTGAGAAGCCCCGATCGAGAATGATCCCAGGCCAAGCAGCACAAGCTTCAAGCTCTCACAGGGCGCAGACTACACACAACTCTTCCAGTACAGGGTCACAGCAGTCAGAGAGCGTGGGTTTGGGTGGAGAACCTTTACTGCATCTAAACAGAGACATCCTGGTCACTGCCTTCATCGAGGATGAATCAGCGCACTTCTGACAGCAGACTTCTCACTAACCAGCCTTGCTAGGACAAGCACCCAACGCGTCTGGAGACAGACTCCTACTATCTCCAGTAGGGGGTTACAATGGCCTTGACTGCACGGGATCCCACCTGACCAGGAGGGCTCTTCCTATGAAAGCTATCCACGTGTACAGACTTTTCTACCTCTCGGTCAGGCTTCTCATCCTTGGCATGGCTGGCATGTTAGGCTGAATAATCCTCTAGGGCGGGGTCTGTCCTGTGCATTGTAGGCTGTTTAGGAGCATTTCTGGCCTCTACCCACTAGATGCCAGCCCCACGCCCCAATCCAGGTCAACATAGGCCCAGACACTGCCAGACGTCGCTGGGGGTCGAGACCACTCCACTGATGACCTCTGCTCCAGAGCTTACACAGCAGACTTCTTCTCACTTAGCTTTACACATCTGCATTTTCATTCACTGATTTGCTGGGTATAAATGTATTTAATAACTAAATCAACAAGTTCTTTAACGTTGATATTCTTGAAATAGGATACCACCTGTAACCCTACCGTGGGAAACATGACTCAGAGCAACATTTCCCTGATCCTGGATGAACACAAATGGAAATTTATAAACACTGCTGGCACCAAGCATCAGAACAACCTGGCTTCCATGACAACAGAGCGATACCCTGACAGACCAACCTGGCCATCTGTCTGTTTTGCTTAGAGTTAAGTTTCTAGAGATGTCATTTACTCTGTGGCACGATGAAATTCACAGTAAAAGGTAGTAGCTGCCATTTACTCAATATTTACTATGAATTCTATACTTGCTATTCTAATAGCAATACCCACTCTGTTTTTTGTTTGTTTGTTTGTTTTTTGCGGTACGCGGGCCTCTCACGTTGTGGCCTCTCCTGTTGCGGAGCACAGGCTCCGGACGCACAGGCTCAGCGGCCACGGCTGACGGGCCCAGCCGCTCCGCGGCATGCGGGATCTTCCCGGACTGGGGCACGAACCCGTGTCCCCTGCATCGGCAGGTGGACTCTCAACCACTGCGCCACCAGGGAAGCCCCCCACTCTGTTTTAAATGATACAGTAACTATATTTGACAGGTGTTACTGCTATTCCCATTTTAACAGGAGGCAATCGAAGCACAGAGTGGTTAAGTAACTCACCCAAGGTCACACAGGAAATCCACAACAGAGCTGGCATTTCAATCCAGAATCCACCCTCCTGCCTATCCTGCTCCTCCACCTCTCGTATAAAAGCATGCCAAATTCATAACTACAAATCATATAATAATGAGCATACTGTAGGGGGATTTTACTTAATCTCTTTCAAAGACACATCCTCTGCACCATAAGTGACAAAACGTCGTGGACACCACGCGCGTTAGGCCACCTGCCATGCACTCCCCACGGCTGTGGTCACTGAGCTGCGGCAGAGGCTGGGTCCCCCACCAGGCTAGTCCCGAGGCTGCTCACAGACCCCGCTGCTCCCTGCAGGATGCACCTCCCGCCGCCTTCAAACTGGGTCAGGGCCCAGCAAGGGTTTGCACAACGGAATGTGAGCAGGAGGGAAATGTTTCACTTCCGGGGGGCGGGCGGGAGACGCTTTGGAACCCAGAGCCCGCCGGCCAGCCCCCTCCTGGAAGCAGAGCTGAGACGGAGCCTCCATGGTGCCGGGGCTCCGAGGACCACACGCTGGGCACACGGCACGAGTGAGCACCGAGTGTGGGTCGTGGGGGACCCTCAGGCTGCAGGGCCGTCTGTCACCAGCCACAGCTTAACCCGCCCTCAGTGACACACGCACTCACCAGCTGAGGGACCTTTACCTGGCCACTCAACTCCCCGTGCCTATTTCCTTATCCCTGAAACTGAGATGGTAACAGCGACCACCCCGCGGTGCTGCAGTGAGAATGACGCAGGCTCACACGCATTAAGACCCGGAACCCGCCCGGTGCGGTCGGCACCCGCCGTCCACCCTAACCGCTCCCGCACGCCGGCCACCTCGCCGCCAGGGTCGAGGGGCTTCACGCCACAAGGAAGGGAGGGACAGATATACGTACTGCTCCCAACTATTCTAAGAAGGAAACGATAAATACGCAGACTCAGACACTAACAAATAACTCACTGACCGTACAGAGGTTTCTCAAAAAACTAAAAATAGAACTGCCACACGAGCTAGCAATTCCACTCCTGGGCATAGATCAGAAAAAAATGAAAACACTAATTAGAAAAGATACATGCATGCCCATGTTCACAGCAGCACTATCTACAGATGCCAAGATGTGGAAGCAACATAAATGTCTATCAACAGAGGAATGGATAAAGAAGATGTGGTACATATATACACAATGGAATATCACTCAGCCATAAAAAAGGCGGAAATAATGCCACTTGCAGCAACATGGATGGGCCTGGAGGGCATTATGCTAAGTGAAATAAGTCAGACGGAGAAAGACAAATACTGTATGGTTTCACTTATATGTGGACTCTAAAAAATACAACTAGTGAATAAAGCAAAAAGAAGCAGACTCAGAAATACTGAGAACAAACTAGTGGTTACCACTGGGGAGAGGGAAGGGGGAGGGGCAGTACGGGAGTAGGGGATTAAGAGGTACAAACTATTATGTATAATAAGCTACAAGGGGATTCCCTGGTGGCGCAGTGGTTGAGAGTCCACCTGCCGATGCAGGGGACACGGGTTCGTGCCCAGGTCCGGGAGGATCCCACATGCTGTGGAGCGGCTGGGCCCGTGAGCCATGGCCGCTGAGCCTGCACGTCTGGAGCCTGTGCTCCGCAACGGGAGAGGCCACAGCAGTGACAGGCCTGCGTACCACAAAAAAAAAGGCTACAAGGATATATTGTACAATATGGGGAATATATTCAATATTTTTAAAACTATAAGTGGAGAATGACCTTAAAAAATTGTGAATAACTATATTGTACACCTACCTGTAACTTACATAATGTTGTACGTCAACTATACTTCAACTTTTTTTAAAAAGTAAATAAATAAACAACTAATAAAAAAGAAAAAAAACCTGAATAATAACACCCATGATCTCCTCTGGTACAAAGTGATGGAAAAAGGAAGAAAGTGGAAGAGAGATGACTGCATTTAACCAGCCCGACTGTGGCTCCTGCCTCACCCTCTGCCAATAGCACGCACATAAACTAACACAAATACACACACATCCCCTTCTCAATGAGCAGACAATCTGCTGGCCATCTAGAGATTCAACAGGAGCCCCGAGTGTGGTGCCAGCTGGCTGTGTGACAAGCACAGTAATTAATGTCTCCTGAGGTCAAGGAGGCGGGGAGAGAACCGGCAGACAGAGGAGGAGTGATGTGACGGGGAACCAGCCGGGGAGGTTCCTAGACACACAGGGAAGGTGACGGGGCAGGGAGAGGACCGTGCTTACACTCACGGAACCTTCTGAGGAGCATAACCTTCCAAAGGCCGTTCTCGCCAGGTGCTCTTTATTTACTTGGGACAAGAGTAAAACTGATTTCGAGAGCGGAAGTCACTGCCCGTGCCCACAGGGGGTCGCCCACAGGGGGTCGCCCACAGGAGGTCGCCCACAGCAACGACCAGCTTGTTACAAATGCAAGGTTCTGAAGTCTTTACGAGACATAATTTTAGTGAAGGAAACAGAGGGAAACTTTCTTAAACACAGAGAGAAGAACCACATTTACATACTGAAAAGTATCTTACGCTACTGGAAAATAACCTAGTCAGGGGACTGGTGTGATAAAATGTGTATATGGAGCTTTACGTATTTTAAAAAATTTTTTATTGGAGTGTAGTTGATTTACAGTGTTGTGCTAGTTTCAGGTGTACAGCAAAGTGAATCAGTTATACATATACATATATCCGCCCTTTTTTAGATTCTTTTCCCACACAGGCCATTGCAGAGTACTGAGTAGAGTCCCCTGTGCTGTACAGTAGGGCCCTATTAGTCGTCTATTTTATACATAGTGGTGTGTATATGTCAGTCCCAATCTCCCACTGTATTCCCCACGCCCCCTGCACATATTGTTTAAGTGCAGATCTGGATGACAAGGCCCTGAACGTGGTTGGTGGGAGGTCCATCAGCTGAGTCATGGGCAGAGCCATGCAATCTGGGGAGCTCGCTGGTGGCGAGTTACAGAGGGTGCTGGACAAATCCAGGGTGCTGGACAAATCCAGGGGAGCACCCTGCGGCCGGCCAGAGGAAGAAGGCAGTGAGGACAAGGTCAGATGCAGGCTTCGCCCTGCGAGGGATCAGCGCTAAGACCGCAAAGGCTGGGCACCCCGCAGCCTTACCCAGGGCACAGCAAGACCCGTGCACGGTCTGGCTGTGGAGCCCCGGGAGAGCCCGGGGAAAGCGCAGGGGGCCTCTCTCCAGAAAAAAAATACGTTTTCATGGACACCGAGAGTTTTAAATTTTGATGGATAGTCCATTAAAACGAAAAGTCTGTTCTGACCACATACATCTACAGACCAAGCCTGACTTTGGCCAGTTCCTAAACACAAGACCATACCAGAGACACCTGGCTCACCTCAGAAATGCTTGGATGATCTTTTTCCTACTGACTTCCCTCCTCAAGGGGAATTTTTGCCTTTTCAAACCATAGGTGGGTCACTCTTTCGGCCACGACTGCACCAATAAGGAAGGTTAACCAATCGACCTGCTTTGTACAAAGGGATGTTTTTGTCGAGGTCACACATTTCTGTTAAACCGCGAGGGGTATCCTGCAGGCCAGGTGTGCAAGGGACATGCAGACAGAAGCTGATGCCCAAGGGGCAGGGTGTAGGGGAGCGAACAGGAGGTTGGCAGGGTGAGCTCAGAGCCACACACATTGTTCAGAACACAAAACAAACAAGTGCCTGGAGCAGCCCTGGAGCCAGGCAGCAGGCTAACGTGCATTTGCACCAAACAGCTGTTCACAGGCTTCTGGAAGAAATGAAACAGCGTCGCCTAAGGTTTAAAACCTTCAACCGCTCCAGCATTAGCAACGTCTGCCTCGTTACCAAACATTTCTACCTCAATGAAATAAGTATAATCTTTTAAAATACTCGGGAGAACTGCAATTAATTAACTGCAAATCATAATATAACACAAGACCCATCAGTGAAAAACTTTTCTTTAAAAATAATGAAGGGGGGCGCTTCGCTGGTGGCGCAGTGGTTGAGAGTCCGCCTGCCGATGCAGGGGACACGGGTTCAACCCCTGGTCTGGGAGGATCCCACATGCCGCGGAGCAACTGGGCCCGTGAGCCACAACTACTGAGCCTGCGCGTCTGGAGCCTGTGCTCCGCAACAAGAGAAGCCGCGACAGTGAGAGGCCCGCGCACCGTGATGAAGAGTGGCCCCCGCCTGCCACAACTAGAGAAAGCCCTCGCACAGAAATGAAGACCCAACACAGCCAAAAATTAATTAATTAATTAATTTAAAAAAATAATAATGAAGGGACTTCCCTGGTGGTCCAGTGGTTAAGACTTTGCCTTCCAATGCAGGGGGTGTGGGTTCGATCCCTGGTTGGGGAGCTAAGATCCCACACGCCTTGTGGCCAAAAAAACAAAACATAAAACAGAAGCAATATTGTAACAAATTCAATGAAGACTTTAAAAATGGTCCACATCAAAAAAAATTTTTTTCAATAAAAATTAAAAAATATAAAAATAATGAAGTCTGACAGTCAGCATCTCAGAGCACAGACCCTCCAAGTGGACACTGGACACCTACTCCCGGAATCTTAAGATGGTCAACTTTCTGCAAGTCAATTAATAATTCTCAACATGCTTTACAACGAACTCAGTTTCACTTAGTTATTTAAGGCAGTGGTTCCAGAAATTGTCTCCAACTTGAGATGCCAACCAGCGCTATTCCTTTCCTGCCGACACTGCCAGTGCACAGCGCTTGCTCGGTAAACGGTCCAGGCCTAACTGAACACTGCCCGAGCGTCCTTCTCACTGCAGGGAGGCCTCAGAAGGCAGTGAAGCCTTTCAGAAACGTCTACTAGGGGCTAAAAAATTTAAAGCTATGCCAACGGCTCAAGTCTATGTGAAACGGACCTAAGTTTAAACCTTCCAATTAATATAGGAAATGCAGGCTGGATACACTTAGAAGGCGCTTGAATAGATGTGCTTCAACAAACACACCCTTCAGCACAGGCAGCGAACTTCAGCCCCACTTCCATGTAGGATCGTTTGGCCTTATCTTGTAGGGGTGCTGTTTGTGCTTTAAATTACCATCCCCTGCAGTAAGGGCCTCAGAGGTGAGGAAGGGTCCGAACGCACCTGAGCAAGGAGATGTGCTTTGGTGCAGTCCTGCCGCCCACATGGGCACCTGAGCTCCACACACAGACACAGAGAAAGCCAGCAGGCCCCAGGGTGGGATCCAAGATCAGCAGCTCCAGAAACGCATCCAAACCAAAAGGAGAACATGGCTACCCTTCTAAAAGCCGGGGCCGAGACCCCACTGGAGTGTCATTCGGGCACCTGGACCAGGGACGTGAGGCCAGCTTCCCTCCACAGGCCCTCGGCGCCCGGCAGAGCCAACCCGGTTCTCTGCCCTTATGGCCGCTCCCTAAATTCACGACCGGGTAATTAAAACAGCAGACGGCGTAGCATCAAAAGATGTTTTAAAAAACTATAAGACGGAGGCTTCCCTGGTGGCGCAGTGGTTGAGAGTCTGCCTGCCGATGCAGGGGACACGGGTTCGTGCCCCGGTCCGGGAAGATCCCACGTGCCGCGGAGCGGCTGGGCCCGTGAGCCATGGCTGCTGAGCCTGCGCGTCCGGAGCCTGTGCTCCGCAACGGGAGAGGCCACAACAGTGAGAGGCCCGCGTACCGCAAAGAAAAAATATATATATAAGATGACATTTCACTTCAATCATATTTCCAATGAAATCTGAAAATTTTACATATAAACAATAATACTTATAGGCCCCAAATATTATAAATAGGCTCCTTTGGTGGGAAAGGAGGGATGTGATTCTTAATCAAATATTTTTCTAGTTGAAGGACTTCCCTGGCAGTCTAGTGGTTAAGACTCTGCACTTCCACTGCAAGGGGCACAGGTTCGATCCCTAGCCAGGGAACTAAGATCCCACAAGCCATGCAGTGTGGCCAAAAATATATATATATACATATATATATATATATGTATATATGTATATATGTATATATTTTTTTCTAGTTGAAATAGAAGGCTTTTTTTAAAACAGAGGAGTAAAAATTATAATGATAAGTGACTCTGCCGCTCTCCCCAAAGGGGAAATACTCTGCTGAAGCCATTTCGATCATTAATGTGATCTGTGATTTAACCCCAAACATACAACTGCTTTCTGTGAAAACTCTTCTCCCCACACAGACACCTCGCTCGTGCAGTGACCCAAGTTCTGGCATCCACGTAATCATTTCTATCAAGAAATGGTTTCAGGATGCAATACCACTTCCAAAATTTTCCAAAGTTAAGAGAGATTTGCAAACATTCAATCCCTGTGTCTTAATAGCTAAGATCTGCGTTTACATCTTGGAAGTGTTTTCCTCAAACATAAGCACAAGGACTTGTTCAAAATACAGATTCCCGAGGGCCGGCCCCAGGACACCGAAACCAGTGGGTCTTGGGGGAGGAGGGGGGGACTAGGAATCTGCATTTTTAATAAGCACTCTGGTGTTTCTGATGCAGGTGGTCTCGAAAAATAGCACCGCAGGGAAGACAATTCATTTCCATTAGAGCTGTCTGTCCAGGCTGCAACTCCGTGATTTTTTTTTTTTCATTTGACACTTCTTAAACACTTGGATGAGTGTTTTTCAAGGAAAATCTGTGAAATGTCATTTTCACTGCAACTGCAGCACAACACCAGAAGGCAAGGCACGGCAGACAGAGTGAAGAATGCAGGAAAGCTCACTCCTCTAAGGAATCATTTAAAATTACAACTGCATGCGATCTTGACCGTTCCAGGCTAAGTCTCTCATTTTCACCTTTGAACAGTATTTTCAGCACTCCCCTAACTATTAATTTTGTTATCTCCATTCTCCAGTTACCTCATTCCGCTACAGAGTGAGAGGATGCCTGACATTTAAATCAGCCTCGGCAGCCTCTGCCCTGGGTTTTCAGGAAGTCTTGCTTTCATGTACCATGCTTTCCTATTTGAACTTTTTAGAATCAGATTTTATTTCTGATCCTTGATGTCATTATTTTCCACAAGATGACTGAGAAACCTACTGGAAGTCTCCACCCAGCCACAAATGTAATTTGTTGCACCGAATACGGTCAACTCATATTTTCAAATCACAAATTCAGATTTTCACTCAAATAACTGCCGACAACGAGAGCTATCCTGGCGTTACCAGAATTGACACGTGAAGTCTGTCTCCAGGGCAACAGAGTAGTAAAGGAGGTTCTGAACCGCACTCCTGCTCGTTTGTGATTTAGCAACAGGCTTCTACACGCTCCCATCATGCTCTGGCCACCCCTTTGTCTGATCTCGAAATTACATGGGGTGACTTTTTGGTGCTTGTCCTACTATTTTGTTTTAAGACGCTCTACTTCAAATTTTCTTGCTGTTTCCACGTATATTACCTTTTTTTTTTTTCTAATTTTCACTATCAAGTCATTACATGCAGCTGCTCTACGCAAACACACAAACTGGACAGGAGCCTCACCACCATTTTCAAAGTTTTCCATGTGAATTGAGGACTGTAAGTGTTCAGCGGCTTAATTAGAAATCTGCAAACCCCTCCACACAATGGCCAAGTGCTGATTCAGTAAGAACTTCCTGCTGCTTTTGTAAAGCTCTTCCCAGTTTTTTTTTAAAGCCACTAAACAGCCGATCTCTTTCTACCCAATTCTGCAGTTTCACAATACGTCTTCTTTCTTGTGAATTCAAGAATTCACTATACTCCCGAAGCCAGAACGTCAATCAGTCTAAATTCTCTCAGACCACAAGTTAATAATTTAAATTCATCTAACTATAACCAGGATGACTTGAAGGGGAAAGACAAACACCACCAAAATGCATGTGGGAACATTTAGGACAATATTTAAGAGAGAATATGGGAAGGCTGTCTAATAAAACAATACAGAGGACAAAGTAATGATTTCTTTGGAGTTGCACATATCTAACCAAGACACAATGGCAACCCCAGTGATAAGCTTTCCTAAACTTAACCTGTGGTTTTCAGTTCCGTTTTTATAACCTGCTAACTCCTTTGATGTCTTTAAACTGTACTATTATTTAACAGCTTATTAATAGGAAAGAAAAAGGCTAGTAAATAAGGCTGTGTGTGAAAACGGTGCTGATGTTATAACAAAGCAAGATCGTGAGTCATCCAGTGTTTGTTAAAGCTTACGCAAAACGCGGGATACACATACACAGAGATGGCGACGTATACGCGTATACACGTATGCAGAGATGACACAACACACAGAGTTTGCTACAGTAAACACACCCGTATTCTGTGAGCAGATACTCCAGCATAATGACAGCATGACTAGCATCGAACATCCGTTTAGAAGAATACATTTCTCTTTTGCTTTACTACAAACCAAATTCCTAGACTGGTCTGGATTTTAAAGGAATGTGCTTATGCTTTACCATATTAAGAAGAGTGGTTTTGTTTCAAAGATTAAAGGAAGAAATAAGTTCTCAAACAACAACACTTTGACAGAGTAACCCTCCAAGAAGGAAGGACAATCCACTCAGAGTTAAGGCCTGTGTCTGCGGATGAACCGTTAACAGAGAGGCCCTAATGCCCGCGCACAGGCCTCACTGCCTGATGATCCACATGTTCCAATGTCCGCGTTAATATCTCCACCTAAATGTGTCCACCGCTCACCGGCATCCACTGCATTCCGACAGCCACAGATGAAGTAAGCTTGTCTTCATACACCAGGATTAGCAAAACCAGTCAGAAAACAAAGGTCTAACTGGCCTAACACCGTCAGCCATCCACCCACAAGATCCCATTCTTGCAGGAGGAAACCTACATGGAGAAAAGCGCACAATCCAGTCATAACTAGAGCAATGAGCGTCAAGCCCCAGTTTCTGCAACAAATAACACGGTCAGAAATACAGCAAATGCAGCTGAAAGGAAAGCAAAGTCGCTGTGGTAGGTCCGTAATAAAGACTGTAGTCTTGTAACGGCAGGATATCCTGTAAAACTAATGTGTAATTTACAAATCATGTTTAAAGCTACCAGAAACCAGAGGAAGGGCAATAGCGGAGGATTTACAGAAGACCACCTCCGATCCTTCCTCCCATAAAACTGAATCTACTGAAGAGAAAAGCGCTCCTGTTAGCTTTTAATGAAAAGGCAGGGAAAGCATCTCTGGTTCGTTCTCCTGTGCAAACACCAACTGCTTACGAGGAAAAGCAGAACAGTTTTGTCGAGGGTGTCACATCCGTTGTAGCTGCACTAGTTGAAGACCTGGTGGGTATTAGAGGACTTCACGAGCCAGGTGGCCTCTCCCCTGGCCCCTCCCCCTGGCCTGCAGCTCTCTTTCATGCTAAGGGTAAGTCGTCAGGCAAGGTGCTACTTATTCAAGTTCTACTCTGAAACTCATATCATTTCATTGTGTGCAGAACAGGACTCAGCTATAGTTTACTCCAAATTGGAGCATGAGGAAAATACTTCAGAGAGAGCTCAGCCTTCCAAAAATAAGATTTGGTGGGTGGGGGGCGGTAGCAGCTTGAGAACAAAAATGGTCCCCAGCACGTCTCAGTCTTCCCATCTAAGTGTGCTGGGCAGGTGTTACCGCGGAGCTGGGGGGTCTGTGACCCTGCCCTCCTGCAGCCTGTCACTCTGTTCTGCTCCACAGACTCTGACGAGGTCATGCTTAATGGCCAAAAAAATCCACCACATGCCTAAAGGAGAAAGTAGAAAAAGATAGGCAGGCCTGAGGGTGTGACGTCTGTTGAGGCATGCAACTGTTATTTTAAACATAATTAGACTAATTGCCTCGCCATCTCCACCGATGCAACTGCACACGCAATTAATTAGAACTGATTTTAAAAGCCCTGTTTGGAATCTTTTGTTCCCCACTTCCTACAGATCAAATTATCAAGGAACAAATTCAATTTTTCAACTTTTATATTAAGAGAGGCACACATGTGCACTAACTGGGTCTGATCCGCTAATGCAAGTCATTTAACCAGCAATTACTCTACTCTGAAACTAAAAGCCAATTCAAATTTTGAACACTATTATAAAATAATTCCCTGGGAAGTATGACCATCTTGCAAGACTGCTGGTGAAAAACATGAATAATCTCATAGCTCTCCATCTAGAAAGGAAGGTGAAAGAAGACAAAGTTCTGGGACCTCCCTGGTGGCGCAGGGGTTAAGAGTCCACCTGCCAATGCAGGGGACACGGGTTCGAGCCCTGGTCCGGGAAGATCCCACATGCCGTGGAGGAACTAAGCCCATGAGCCACAACTACTGAGCCCACGTGCCACAACTACTGCAGCCCGTGCACCTAGAGCCTGTGCTCCGCAACAAGAGAAGCCACTGCAATGAGAAGCCTGAGCACCGCAACGAAGAGTAGACCCCGCTCGCTACAACTAGAGAAAGCCCAAAGCAACAAAGACCCAATGCAGCCAAAAATAAACAAATTAAATTAAAAAAAAAAGACAAAGTTCCATTTCACAGGAAAATTAAAGTATCAAGAAAGCTGCCTCTTACCACGTGCTTTATTCTCCACAGGTTTTTCTACCCCCAGTCAAACGTAGTTCACTTTAAAAAAGACATTAAGGAAAACACAACAAAGTAGTGAATATAACAAAAAAGAAGCAGACTCACAGACATAGAGGCCAAACCAACGGTTACCAGTGAGAGTGGGGAAGAGCTATGTAGGGGGAGGGGAGGTACAAACTACTGGGTGTAAGACGGGCTCAAGGATGTATGTACAACACGGGGAATAGAGCCAATACTCTGTGATTACTATAAATTGAAAGTAACCTTTAAAAATCGTACAAAATATTTTTTTTAATCTAAAAAGAAAAAAAGGACTCCAAGGGCTATTTAACAGAGTCAGGTGCGATGGGCTGGCTGACTGGGAAAATTGGGAAAAGGTGATGACTGAGGACCAAGGCTGAGATACTGGAGCTGGAGACGGGCGGGGAGGGGCAAAGGGGCAGGAAGGCGAAACAAGAGGTCGCAAGATGGAAGAGAGAAAACGCAAGCTTGACGGCTGCGGGAGGCAGAGGTGGTGGGACCAGCTGGGGCTTCCTCCCGCATCGGCATCTGTGAAGGGACCGAACCAAGGGAGGGCAGCGTCCACAGCCGTGCCGGAGGTGCGCCCGCCCGGCCGCACTGACCACCAGTGACCAGCCCCGCAGGGCAGGCCTGGAGGTGGGAGCGGTCGCAGCTCACCTGATCTGCGCTGAAGTCTAAGCTCCCGAGGCGGCTGCACTCCGACAAAGGACAGCGATCCACGCGGGGCACAGCACGGGCTGTCACTGCAGAGGGGCTTCTGCCCATGGGATCTGAGGCCAAGGAGGCTCACGCCCCTGCTGCGGGCTCCGCAGACCCTGCAGCTGACCACGGGAGCGGGAGCGGGAACGGGACAGCGAGCCGGCCATGCACCCAGCAGGGGAGGCCCCCCGGATGGGACACCAAGGGTCCCCACGGTGTGACCAGCAGCCGCCTCACAGTAACCGTGGAGAACCGCCCGGAACCGTTCTGGACATCCTCGAAATCTATGTGGAGACGGACCGTGTGCCGATATGTGGGGATGAGAAGTACAAAGACCCGTGCCCCTGCTGGGAGCCCCCGGGCAGCGACGGGAAAAATGATTTCCAGCAGGCGGTGACCTCCCGGGCGGTGAGCCCGAGGAAGCACGTGGGGTCTGGTGTGGTCCCTGGTGACACACAAGGGACCACGGGGGCTGCCCCGGTGAGTCCTGCATGTAACAAACACAGCCGCGACCAGATTCTGAACAGGAAAGTGGCTCCTGACAGGAACCGACAGGAACCAACCCCCCATTCAGCTGGGGTATTTTGGAAAGGGAAGTACAGGCTATCTTAGAATGGATTTGCATCCCCACTGCAGCACCGGAGGGATGTGCTGGAGTCACGACACAGCCGAGATGACTAGGTGTTTCCACCCACTCCTTAAACAGCTGTAGGTACAGAAAACAATGTCACTCCTCCTCCCAAGAGTATGTGAAGCACAGGATTTGCAGAAATATATGAAAAAGACCATGTTCCTCTCTGAGCTCTCATTATTCCGGAAGCTTCAGCAGGAGTGCTGAAGCGCCCTGTCAGTGATACAGGGTGCGTGTTCATTTCCAAAAGCTAAAAGCAGAGGCGCCGCTCTAGTCTGAAATCACGTTGCTCACCTCTTGGGCTGAACAAAAGGGCTCACGGCAAGATTATTTTTTAAACCATTCCGCATTTATCCTCATAAAACAGAACAACACAAAATGAATGGCCAAGTAAGCAAACGTGACACTTTAAAGGACTCGTCTGTAGAAGTTCTCAGCTCCAACTTAAAACATCTGAATGATTCACGATCATTTTCCCATTTGCCACATTTTTTCTGCATGACGTTTGCAGAGTAGTGGAGACCAACATACTTCAAGTAAAACTCATTCACCAATTTCTTAATTTAACAAATTCTTTACCGAGGGCCTATTATGTGCCAGGCAGCATTCTAGCTGCCGAGGATACAGACAGAAATAAAATGAATCAAAGCCCTGGCCCTCACAGAGCTTACTGTCTATTTAAGGAAAAGAACAAACAAGTAACTAATCCATGATTTTAAACAGACCTAAGTGCCCCAGAGAAAAACTAAGCAGGGCAAGGCCAACAGAGTGACGGGACGAGGGCGAGGGGCTTCTGGGGATACGGTGGTCAGAGAGGACCTTCTGAGGAAGACAGTAAACTGAAGAAAGGGAGCGGGCCATGCTGAGATGCAGGTGAAGGCAGCCCTGCCCTCCAGGGAGGGCAAAGAGCAGGTGACAAGGCCCCAGGCCTTGGTGATTTAATAAACGGCAAGAAAGCTTGCGTGGCTGGAGCGAAACACGTAAGCGGCAAAGACAAGGTGGAGGGGAGGGCGGGGTTCAGGTACGCGGCTTCCGTGTAACCATCCTGCAGTTTTGAACAACAGGCGTCATGTCACGCTGACGGAAACACCAGGGACCCCAGGGGACACGGCGGGGCAGGAGGACGAGATAGGAGGGGATTTCAACAGTTAGAGCTTAATCTGACGCTCTAAACGCTTTCACCCTCAGATCTTGCAGGGGGTGGTGACCCACTTCTTAAATTCACCTCTTTCTAAAGAAACAAGACATGGAGATGTATTAGCACACATGCCTCAGCGACTTCCTTAGTCTGAGAAACTGACAACTATTGTTTCAAACAGTCTCAGCGGAGCAGCCTTAAAATCAAGCCCAAAACACAGGGACCATCAGAGACTGGTCGTGAAAGTCATGTAGGAGTGAATAGCTCTTTTATCCTTAAACAGGCTGTTTGAAAAACAGAAGCACACTGTCTTTTATTGTCCATTCATGGTTCACATAGCCCCTGGGGTTGGCTTTCGGCCTTCAAAAGCCTTTAATGGACAGGTACACGTAAGCCTTGCTCTGTGGACTGTGAGACCTGGAAGGCGTGGGGAGGGCCCACGGCTCCACTGCGTGCGTGAAAGGAGAGGGGTATCAGGTACACAGGGTGACCTCACCTGTAAGGTATGCGCCAGGGACTCAGAACAAAGGTGGCTTCCTTCCTTCATGAGGAAACACAATCTGTCCAGAAAACTGCTTCATTGCCCTTGAATGATTTAGGGCTGCACAGTCTACCAGAAACAGCTCCAGGCTTTAACCTGTTTATTTTATTAACAAAACTGGGTGCTACATCATTCTTTGTTCAAACCTTAAAGGAAAGCCCAGCATATTCATTAATCAAAACTACATATTATTGTTCAGTCACCTTTGATTATGTGTGTTTGTGCCAGGTAAGTGTATTTATCAGTCAGAGACTGTAATAGACACACTGTGCGTCTCCAGGGTCAGGACTCTGGTTTCCTGTCCACGTGAAACGTGGAAGGAAGGCAATTAAGCTAACGTTTTAGGTCGTACTTAGTATATAAAAGGAAGGCCTGCGTTTTCACATTTGAGGGCATGTTGAGTTTTCCAGCGTATGAAATGTTATCACTTCTCCCTTTCTCAGACAGGGATATCGATGCAAAACAAGTTCTTTGAGCACAGAACGCGTTCAGTCATGGCTCACTCAGATGCAACCAACAGAACACCAAGTCGCTGAAGTATTACTTCACTCTCTCAAGATCACAAAACATCTTGCTACATATTTTTCCCCCAAGGTCAGGTAGTCAAAGAATTTACTCTCTTGAATCCCACACACATTACTGCATAGGATCAGCTCTTAAAGTGATATCAGACCATTTAAAATTGATTTTGCCATCGAACTACGATTGCTACTATTTTCATCCTAAAGTTACTGATAGATAGTTGTGATCTAACTTCTCCCAGCTTTGCAGATTGCCTTATGAGGACACAGCTGCCAATAACTGGCAATGCTGCATACTTGTCAGATAACACTCAATTGACTAGAAAAATTGATACTAAGTATCAAACTGAAAATCAATCTTGGCCTCAATGTGCCTTTCATTCACCTATTCTACCTTTTGGTTTAAGTTACCAATGTGTCTGGTAACTTCCAAGAAATGCTGACCTTTCAATCCAGTAACAGAGAAAAAAATGTGTCCTGAACGAGCAAAACACAACCTGTTTTCATACCTTCTGAAACTCCACCATTTATACGTAAGGCATGTTAATAGATCCACCCTGGCCAACACCCCCCAGTTACAGCAGGGCTGCAGCTAAACAGAGATAAGACACCAGCCAGCTGTTCATGCCAGGACTCCCTGCCCAGACCCTGACCTGATGCCACTATTGGAAGGAGAAAAAAGCGGCCAGCAGAGGGGTGAGAAATGTACATATCAGGTTAATGTGAAAAATAAACGTGCCTCTCCGTCCAGGAAGTAAAGAAAGCTAGGCTCACACAGAAGAAACTTAAATAAACCCAGCAACACACGCGCATCTGCATAATACACATGGAGGTAACACCACGCTCCTCTGACAGAAAACTCTCCGCGCAAAGCACGCCGAGAATCCGCAGTGCGAGGCATGTCTAAGGGGACCGAGCCTGTCGGATGGGCTGGCTGTTCCTCCAGATGGACCGCTCCCTGAACTGTAACGAAATGTTGGGTCGATGTAGTGCTGCTGATTTGTGAGTATCACACAGCTCAGTCTCCTGACAGAGGTGAGAGCAACTCAAGATACTTCCACGCGTTACAGTTAAATATCTGACACACGAACAACCACAGGGTGCATCGCTGCAGGTATCTGAACCAGAGCTGGCTTAGGAGTCGAGAACTGGAAAGTGTCCCTTGGGGCTACTTTATTCTTCTAACTGCCCCTTTCTTTCCCCTTTCTGCTTCATTTTCACGAATTTTAATTTACTTTTGACCGTGCATGATGCCTCTTGTGGGATTTAGGGTGTGGAGGTGCCATTCATCGCCACCCACATCACCACCTGTGCTTTCTGCCACCCGCAGGACTGCCGACCACAGGAATTACTCAGTATCTCGATCACCTGCACCAAAACCGAGGCCTTGATTACAGATAACATTTTCACTCCAAAAGCAGACTTGCAAGCAGAGCAATCAGAAGGTGTTTGGTACTTCAGCATGTGCTGTTAGGAAGCTGGACAGCCACATGTAACTCAATGAAGCTAGAACACTCCCTCACACCATGCGCAAAAATAAACTCAAAATGGCTTAAAGATTTAAATACAAAACTAGATACCATGAAACTCCTAGAAGAGAACATAGGCAAAACATTCTCTGACATAAATCATACCAATGTTTTCCTAGGTCAACCTCCAAAGGCAATAGAAATAAAAGCAAAAATAAACAAATGGGGCCTCACCAAATTTATAAGCTTTTGCACAGCAAAGGAAACCATAAGCAAAAGAAAAAGACAACTCTATGGACTGGGAGAAAATATTTGCAAATGATGCGACCCACAAGGGCTGAATTTCCAAAATATACAAACAGCTTATACAATTCAATAACAAAAAAACAAACAAACAATCCAATCGAAAAATGGGCAGAGGACCTAAATAGACATTTCTCCAAAGAAGACATACAGATGGCCAAAAGGCACATGAAAAGATGCTCAACATCGATAATTATTGGAGAAATGCAAGTCAAAACCTCAATGAGGTGTCACCTCACACCAGTCAAAACTACAGTGAGGGGCTTCCCTGGTGGCGCAGTGGTTGAGAGTCCGCCTGCCGATGCAGGGGACACGGGTTCGTGCCCCGGTCCGGGAGGATCCCACGTGCCGCGGAGCGGCTGGGCCCGTGAGCCATGGCCGCTGAGCCTGCGCGTCCAGAGCCTGTGCTCCGCAACGGGAGAGGCCACAGCAGTGAGAGGCCCGCGAACCGCCAAAAAAAAAAAAAAAAAAGTCTACAAATAACAAATGCTGGAGAGGGTGTGCAGAAAAGGGAACCTCCTACACTGTTGGTGGGAATGTAAATTGGTGCAGCCACTATGCAGAACAGTATGGAGGGTCCTCAAAAAACTAAAAATAGAGTTGCCATATGACCCAGCAATCCCACTCTTGGGTATATACCCAGATAAAACTATAATTCTAAAAGATACACGTACCCCTATGTTCACAGCAGCACTATTTACAATAGCCAAGATGGAAGCAACCTAAGTATCCATTGACAGATGAATGGATAAAGAAGATGCGGTCCATATATACAGTGGAATATTACTCAGCCATAAAAAAAGAATGAAATGCCATTTGCAGCAACATGGATGGACCTAGAGATTACCATCCTAATCAAAGTCAGAAAAAGACAAATACCGTATGATATCACTTATATGTGGAATCCAAAATACAACGCAAATGAACCTATCTACAAAACAGAAACAGACTCACAGACATAGAGAACAGACTTGTGGATGCCAAGCGGGAGGGATGGTGGGGGAGGGATGGACTGGGAGTGTGTGATTAGCAGATGTAAACTATTATATACAAGATGGATAAACAACAAGGTCCTACTGTAGAGCACAGGGAACTCTATCCAATATCCTGTGATAAACCATAATGGAAAAGAATATGAAAAAGAATGTATATATGTATAACTAAATCACTCTGCTGTGCAGCAGAAATTAACACAACATTATAAATCAACTATACTTCAATAAAATTAAAAAAAAATAAAGAAGGTGTTTGGTAAAGATCAACACCATCATTGGTAGCTAATTCCTATTAGATCCACTTCCCTTTCCTCTGTGTCAGAGTGACAATGTGTCGGGGGTGGGAGATAACAGATCACGTATTTTAACTTTCGTAAGACTTTTGATTCAATTCAGCAGAACATTCTTTCTAATAAACTAGGAAAACATGATTTCTAGACCACCATGGTGGGGGTCACGCAAACGTTGTGAGGGCCACCTTCCAGAGAGGATCCGATGACAGTGAAGCTTCCCCAACCTCTGGTAACACCTTCATAGCTGTCTTAGACCATAGAGAATGAACACAATTCAGGGCACCAGAAGGATACGTGTGGTGAGGTCCCTCTCTTATGAAGACAAAAGGGTCGGTCCCAGGGGACCTGGGGTTCTGGAATCTGAGCTGTCAAGCCCATCAAGATGTAGTTCCTGAAATGAACACCCACTACGTTTTCAACTGTAAAGGACAGAAAAGAGACACAAAACACAAGATTCCCGCACTCAAGTAACGTACAACTTGGTACAGAAGACAAAGCTAAAAAAAAACACCATGAATTAGAGAACAAATACCAGATGAGAGCAGAGAATCCTCAAAATAAATGGAATAAACAAGTTAAGCAAGTGTTTAAGATCAAGGGTCCACATATGATAATTCTCTATTACAGAATCAGCATTTGGGATGGACAGGTTTCAGTTCCCATGGATGGTTACTGACTCCACCATGAGGATTACAGAAACAAGAGGTGGTTTAATTAGGAAGGAACTCAAAACTAAGGGCTCAGATAAGAGATGGGAGAAAACCAAACTTTCAGGAAGAGAAAATCTGAGGGTCCAGGCGAAGCATGAATCAGCAACGCAGCGAGTTATTTTTAAAGATATACAAGGAGCACTGCACTCAGGAGGGTCACGTGACAGTCCTTCCACAGCGCGAGGCTCTATTCTACCCAGAACTTCTTGACCAGGCTCAGGGCTCCTCTGGACCGGAACCGAAGCACGAGAAGCTGGCAGGCATCCAAAGGAGAGCGACTAAAACGATCAAAACATTAGGAAACAGGTCCTAAGAGGACACGTAAAGGAAGTGCAGTGTTTAGGCCACATAAGGGTGGTCAGGGCCGGCACAGGGGGCCCCTCCTTCCCATTAGGGACAGGACGAGAGTAATGGGATTAAACTGCAGGGACAGGGATTTGTATTTGATACAAAAAAAAAAAAAAGAACTTCCTGGCTACGAAGACTGTGCGGCTCTGGAGTACGTGGTCAACAAGGTTTGAAACGTCCTTTTCCAGAGACTTTAAAATACAGTAGATGATCCTCTGCATAAAATGTTCACTCAGTGTCCTTTCTTACCCTACAAAGGCAGGAAGTGAATATTTTAACTATAAATAGAAGCTCTATTTAAAAAAAAAAAATCCAGACTTATTAAAAGTGGAAGCATTGCAAGGCTCTTCACTGTTGCTGCATTTTCAAAATTCATCAGAAAGTTACCAGCTACATAAATGTACTTATTGAGCCAGAGATGGGCCTAGTCACATAAAAAAGTGATCAGCTGCTCTAGGTAGGAGATAGAAAAAGAACCAAAACATGGATAAACCAACCAGAGTGTCTATCTAAAAACATCACGGGGGTGCTCTGGAAGGAGGGGAGGGCAAGGGTGAGAGGGGTAAACAAAACTCGGCCGCAAGGAATAAAACACACACACATTCTACATCCAGCATCCATTAAAGGACCCTTGTGAGGGCACTGGAATCTTTCCTAACACCAATTTTTAAAAATTAGAACCAAACTACAAAGCACACTTAGTCTTTCTTACAGAAGTCTTAGGAATCTAAGACTTTTCAAAACTATGCCAAAGAACAAAGTCAAAAGATAAGTATTTTAAATTATTTCAGCTATTATTTTCCCTACATCATCAAAAAGAGAGATAGGGAGGGAGGGAGGGAGAGGAAACAGTCACGGCTGGCCAGCACATAAGGAATTCCACGGCCGCTGGGGCCACAGAAGCAGGAGAAGCGACACGAGGGCCCCAGCTCCTTGCACAGCCCAGGCCCAGGGTCACACCCAGCCGGTGCAGAACCTGGACGAAACCAGATTTGGCATCATCCGCAGTCACTAACTCATGAACAGCTTGTGAACCTAAAGTTTAAGCTGCCTGTTTAAAACCGAACAAAATGCCCGATGACGTGTACATTACAAATGTCGGTTGGTTAAATCACCAGACTCCACCAGCCTGTATGCACGCGCGTGCACACGCGCACACAGGGCTGACTGCACCTCGTAACTGACACAGGGCACTCCAAGCTCTCACTTCTGGAGAGAGGACCGGCAGCTGAGCGTCGCAGGTCCCGGGCACTGGAGGGCGGACCCTCACGGCTCCACGAGTGACGCCGGGCTGAGGAAGGTGCCGAGCCAGAGGGGGAGCAGACGGGCCTCTGCCCGGGGCCACACCCCGGCCTGTGCCGCCCCGTGGCCTGCGCTCCAGCGCTCAGAAAGGAGCGTTCGGGGCTTCCCTGGTGGCGCAGTGGTCGAGAGGCCGCCTGCGATGCAGGGGACACGGGTTCGTGCCCCGGTCCGGGAGGATCCCACATGCCGCGGAGCAGCTAGGCCCGTGAGCCATGGCCGCTGAGCCTGCGCGTCCGGAGCCTGTGCTCCGCAACGGGAGAGGCCACAACAGTGAGAGGCCTGAGCACCGCAAAAAAAAAAAAAAAGAAAGGAGCGTTCGTTCAGAGGAAGACTCAGCTCCCAAGTCCCCCCTGATCCGTCTGAAGGAGCCTCTGTTTTCTGGGACATCTCCCCACCCCGGACGAAGCCCCCGCTGCCCCAGACGGTCCCTGATGCCTCCCGTGGACTCTGCAAACTATCAACAGCATCCCTCCCCACTCCCACCCCACGTGTCCCTGCGTGCAGGATCCAGTCCACAGTCGCTGCCCTCCTGCGCCCAGGCCTGTGCGACCCCAGAGAAGCTCAGCCGCTTCCCACCTGCATTCAGCATAAATACGCCGCCCGCCAGCTGCCGGTCAGAGTGGGACAGCACGGCGGTGAGATGGGCTCAGGCCCCTCCAAAGGGCAGCACCCCTGGACGTGAGGACACCCCGTCCCCGGCTGTGGGGGGCCTCAGGCAGTGGGATGACACTGCGGGCGGAACAGGGGGAGGTCCTTCCACCCAGGAGGCCCAGCGAGCAAACCAGCCCCAAGTCGGGCTCCTGGCCGCCCCCGCCTTCCTGCTGAAGGCCTGGCCCACCCTACCGTCCATCTGAAGGTCCCTGTGGCAGGCAGGGCCTCCAGGGGACACCGAGGAGATGCCGGTGTCCCAGCGTGACTCAGAGGCACATCGCACGTCACCGCACCCAGATGATACCCAGACGCCAGCCTCAGGCTGTTCTAAACGCTCACGGCCGGAGCTGGCCTTGGTTTGGGCAATCGTGCCAAAATGTTCAGGGCCGCACAGGAACTCAGATACAGAAATCCCTCGTTTTAGAGATGGGGAAACGCCTGCCTATGGAACAGAAATCACTGGCTGCAAGTCACCAGGCCAGGACTAACACCACGGCTCCATCACTTCACCACCGCGCAAGGGGTCCTCAAGTCACACTTCCTACCTTCTCGCACCTCGTTCAGCGAGACCAGAGCTTTTGGTGCCACAGCTGGGCTTTCTTGGGCTTTGTAAATGTTTCACACTGTCACCTGATGACGACCTTCAACTAACACTTCGGTTTCAACAAAATCAGTACCTTTGTATGACAAGAGTTAGGGGTTTCCGTATCTTCTAATATTTTGGACTTGTCATAAAAATAAGTAGAAAACAGAAAAATGAAAATGCTAATAGTATTACGTAATATGAAATATGTAATACGGAACGAAAGTAATTAGACTATCCAAAAGTGGCAAACATATTTAGCCTGAAAGACTTAAGCACTTCAATTGTGCTCAGCTGCGGGGGAGAAAAGGTTAAAAACATATGAAATGCCGGAAATAACATATCAAAGAGTGTGTTTAAAAGACAAACTCAACCATGGGAGAAAAAAACTGAGACTTCCGCTAACTAAATGTCACTTCAAATGAGCTGAGCAAATAAAAATTTAAGGTCTGAGGTTTCATTTATTACATACATTGTTTAATTTATGTGTTTAACATGTTAAAGAACTTTAAAAGTTCTTTAAAGATATGTGTTTAAAAACCAAGCAGTTATATAATGAAGAGCGTTAGAATACTTTGAGCTCTGCAGGAATTTAATCCCCTCGTAAGAAATCTAACGTTCACCCTTTCATCCTTGGTGTCCAAACACCCTTCCAGGAGGGAAACTTACACCGATGCCAGGGCTGCTGGCACCCACACTGAGGTTATTTGTGGGGACGGCGGGGGGTCCTTCACATGAATTACACCCAGGGATGGAGCCCCTACAGCAAACCCGCATTTCATCCTGGGCAGTTCTCACTACATTTTAAAATACTGAAAATTCACCCCTGTTCATTCATTGCTGAATTATGAACAGTGAACATACAGTGTTTCGAAAGGATTTCTGTCCTTGGAAAAAATACTCAGAGGAATTTTTACTTCCTTAGGCTAAGAGAAGAAAGTTCAAACTTGACGGGCCTTGCCTTTCTGCACTATGTTTACAGCAACGTAATGCACTTGCACAGCCTGCTTACTGCTGCTTTCTTCCATGTTCCACAAGACAAATCATCTAAGACGTCACGGCTACCGCCAACCACGTGGACCGACACCTCCATCCGCTTCCCCACTACCTGGAGGAGCCCACTCACGGGCTGTCCTTGAAGCAGCTGTGTCTGCAGCTGCATGTCTGCCTGCCTTCAAAAGGCCAGCACTCCATCCCCCGGACGGGGCACGGGCTCGGCCAAGGGCAGGCACGGCGGGGCCGCGCACAGCTTCTCTCTTCAGCGTCACTGCGCTCAGAAGTCTCTGAAGTTTAGAAAAAAGTGAGGAGATACACGCAGTCTTTATGACAAAAGCTCGGGAGGATGAAGCCTGAGTTCCACAGTGAGGGTGCCTCAGCAGCAAGGCTGCTTCGAGTGTAAGGTGTCTACCCCAGGACGTTGTGCTGCTGCGGAGAGCCCGCCTGACCCACGCCCGAGCGGCACCCAAGTCCTCGCCATCCTGGGCGCGGCATGCAGTGGCTCCACCAGGGGCGCACGGGACCCCCGATACGGTGCACCCCACGCCCGCCCGGCTGTGGGGGGAGATGGGGACGCAGACACATGGGCAGAAGGCCCTGTGAAGACGAGACGGGGACGGGAGGGGTGCGTCCACAAGCCGAGGACAGCGGGGTGTGCCGGGAGCCCCCAGAAGCCAGCGGAGGCCAGAGCTCTGCCGACACCTGGATTTCAGACTCTGGACCCAGAACTTCTGTTGTTCTCAACCACTGGCCGGGGGTGCTTCGTTACAGCAGCCACAGGAAACTAATACACATTCAACAAACCTCTCCTGAGTGTGTCCTATGAGCCAGGCGCCACGAAGGTGCTCAAGAGTCACAGGTGAACCAAACTCAGCGATCCTGGCCCCGGGCCCCGCGTGGAGCTTCGGGCCCTCTGGTTCTGCGTTCCTGTGAAGAAACGGAGCCCAGGGCCTCCCTGGTGGCACAGTGGTTGGGAGTCCGCCTGCCGATGCAGGGGACGCGGGTTCATGCCCCGGTCCAGGAAGGTCCCATGTGCCGCGGAGCGGCTGGGCCCGTGAGCCATGGCCGCTGGGCCTGCGCAACCGGAGTCTGTGCTCCGCAACGGGAGAGGCCACAGCAGTGAGAGGCCCGCGTACCGCAAAAACAAACAAACAAAAAAAAGACACGGAGCCCAGAGCGGCCGAGCAGCGGTCAACACAACCCGGACCTCCGCACCTCCCGGTGTGCCAGCCACACCAGGGAAGGGCTGGGCCCACCTACCTCCATGGCACGGGGCCGCCTGCCCCTTTTTATCAGAACAAAACAGGCACCGGGGACGGTGAGGTGAAAGGAGCCCCGCCAGTTACACTGAGGAAAGCTTCCAGGGCCGCAGCAGCGCGAGGATGAGGGGGACACGGTTAAGGGGACGAAGCGGGGAGCAGACAGGCCTGAGGTGGTGGCCGGCTCCATCCTGAGAGCGGGGGGCCTTGCACGAGTTTCTAGGCCTCTCCAGCCACGCTTCCCTCGTCCATAAAACGAGGATACCTTCCTGACCAGCGATGAGAGCAGACGGGAAGCTCTGAGAGAGACGCCATTTCAGAGAAAAGCTCAAATTGCAGCACAGCACGTACAACACGATCCTATTTCTATTCAGTTTTTTCCTGGGGGGGGGGAACACACAAAATACCCTCTGCACAGTGGTCACCTCTGGAGATTAGGGACAGACAGATTAGAAGCCCTGATTTTCCCCTTTACATACTTCTCTACCACAAATTTCTTACTATGAGCACATATTACCTTTAATTTTTTAAACGGAGAGAAAAACAGTATACAGTCATTTAAAAAGCACGGAGCATGATAATTCAGTGAGTTGTACACTCACAATTCGTGCACTCTTCCATATAGTATACCTCAATAAATAGGTGTTTTCTTTTTAACGAGGTAGGTGTATGTGCTCAGCCGTGACAAGATTTCCCAGATATATTCTAGTCATCAGATATGCAGAGTACGGAATCCCACTTATGTCAAGAATCAAAACAACCAGATGCATATACATATAAACACATAAGAAGAGATACAGAAGGACACACATTATACTTCCAAAGTGGTGAACTTTTTTATAGCCAGAATGTTTTTAGGAACTCATTTTGCAATTTACATTTTGAACATTTTTTAAATAACAATACTCCTTAGCTGCAGAGGGTTGTCTGAGATTTACACGGTAACAGTCACACGATACAAATGTGATACAAAGAAGACTCATTCAGCATTCCCGGGTTGTACACAGGCTCCCTGCCCATCCCAGCCCTGAGCCTCGACGCAGGCCCGACTCAGGAACAAGGGGGCGGTCAGGGTTGAGGTGGACAGGAGGACCGAGTAGGGGTCAAGGATGACACGATGAACAAAGAAGAAGAGGTCAAGAATGTCTGCAACACAGTGTTTGGCAAAAACAAACACCTTTTTCTATTTAGACTCGGCCACTGGGAAACATCAAAACCTCTCCCTCGGTCCAAACCACTACTTGGAAGTCTTGCTTCTTAGGTCCAGGAGGGGTGGTCCCCACTGTGCCCTGACAGCCACCCCCTGGCCAGGGGAAGCAGGTCCTGCCCACTTTCGCCCACCTCCTCCACGACCGTCATCACAGGCACGATCCTGTATCTCACCGCACAGTTCGGGGCCTCACCACCTGCTGCCTTGCTTGCAGTTTCTTGCGTGCTCGGCCTCTGCTAAACGCGCACTCTCCCCAACGCGCGCGCTCTCGACCGCGGCCCCGCCCCACGGCATCACCCCCTCCCCCTTCCCCCTCCCCCTTCCCCATCTCCTTCCCCCTTGCCCCCCCCCTCCTCCCGCTCCTGGACCCCGCCAGTCCAGCCGGCCAGGCTCCACCAGCGGGGCTGGCAGGGACTTGAGGTCCACTCGAGGTGACTCAGCATCCAAGGGCGCAGAGGCCTGAGCCCACCCTCCCACAGGCCTGTAGGACCAGCCCCGCCGGTGCGCAGGGGACAGAGGGGACGGAGGCCACGCGGGGCTGACCCGCAGGAGCCCATCCACGGGCGGCACTGGGGCTGCACAGGCCGGCCGGCTGAACAACAGGCTTTATCTCATCATTCCGGAGGCTGCAGCCTGAGACCGAGGTGTCGGCGGCGCTGGCTGCCCCCGAGGCCTCTCTCCTCGGCGTGCAGAGGGCCGGCCGTGTTCCCTCAGCGTCTCCCCTCTCCCCGGCTCTGCGCCCTGATCTCCTCTTAGGAGGACGCCAGACTGTGGATTAGGACCCACCCGCGTAAGCCGCCTTCACCTTAAGCACCTCTTCGAAGGTGCCACCCCTGAGTGCAGCCTCACAGTGAAGACCTGGGGGACAGGACTTCAACCTATGAGCCTGGGGGGACATGTTTCAGCCCCTAACAGTCAGCTGCAGGGAGAGAGGGAGCGGGCACTATGGAGAAATGAAAGCAGCAGGGAGGAGAGCTCCCCGGTGCCCCTTTTCTTTCCCCCTCTCCCAGGCCTCTGAGGCACGCTCCAGCCATTTCTGTCCTGGGCCTGACGGCCGTCTCAGTCCCAAGGACCCTTCCTGCTGGCCCCAAGGGCAGGGCACTGACCAGGACGGCCGCGCGGTCCTGGGTGGCTCCCGGCCCAGCGCTGCACCAGAGGCCTCGTCTTGGGTCACTAGCCCGTCCCCCGCTCTGTTCTCACGCACGGCCCTCGCTTCCTCCTGGGAGCTCCGCTTCACCCGGCCGTGGGTCAGGGCCTCTGGAATACTCCGTCCCTCTTCTCGCCAACCCCTCTCAACTAATTAATACCATTGCACCCTTAAGACCTCAGTTCAAATGCCTCGGCCTGAAGAAGCTTTTGAAGACACACAGACGCGCACACACGCACTAAACCAGGCCCTCGCCTGTCATCTCCCCAGCTCCCAGCCTAACACTTAGCACCTGTAATGACCTACCTGCGCTGTTATCATGCTATTACAGGTGTGTCTCTCCCACCAGACACACAGGTTCATAAGCAGAATCCGCGTCTGCTTTGTCCAGTACTACCTATCCAGCAGCTAGGGCAGTGCCTGGTACCTAGTAAGTGCTCGATAAATATCTGCTAGATAAAGGAAAGAATACAAGTGCAAGTTAGTGTACATCAGGGGCCATGTGATCAGTGCTGGCTGAATATGCTCACTCTGAGGGAGCGGCAGTGTGAAATCATTAAGTATCAGCACCTAGACAGACAGATACACGTACAGGTATTAGACCTGGAACCAGCGGAGCCACAGCTAGAAAGCAGAAACTTATTCCATTAGGTCACAATTCTATAGGGATTAATCAAACATGTCCACATCGAACTCTGTACATACTTATATATATAAAATCCACCTTCTGTAGGTATTTTTCAGCCCATGGAAGCAAGTGTCTGCAACCACCCGCTCCCTGCACCTCGTCCCACTGGTCCACTTTGGCACCAAACCAGCAGGGATTCTTTACTTGGAGTAAGAGCTGGTGGTTTCCAGGGGTGACGCCGACCCAACACTCTTCCATTTGCTCCTTCATGTGAGGCAGGAAACACTAAAATTCTGGGAACAAGATGTGTGTCACACGTTGCAAATGTTCTTATCTGCTGATAACACCCAGTCTCCCTGAGGTACACGCATGAGGAAGCCACATGGCCACGATCTAACGGAACGTGGAACATAACCAATAACCGAACAGCATCCCACGTGGTACCAGCACTGGCTTCTACCACACGTGGGAACAGGCTCTCACACCACCCAGGGCGAGTCAGAACAGCTGAGGATCTAGGATTTATGATGTCATTCACCCAGGGGACACCCCAGGGGCTGGCTGACAACTCCACGGGTCTCACTTTTAAAAGAAGCATTTTCTAGTTTGGGATTCGCAGATGCAAACTATTATATATAGAATGGATAAAGAACAAGGTCCTACTGTAGAGCACAGGGAACTATATTCAATATCCTGTGATAAACCATAATGGAAAAGAATCTGAAAAAGAATGTGTATATATATATATATATATATAACTGAATCACTTTGCTGTACACCTGAAACTAACACAACATTGTAAATCAACCATACTTCGATAAAATAAATAAATTTTTAAAATAAAATAAAGTAAAAAATAAAAGGAGCGTTTTCTGAAATGTATATATCTTTCAGGTCCTTGGGCTATTTGTGTAGCCCTGGTTGTTTTGAATATTTCAAAGTAGAAGGTACCAGTAATTACTGGTGAAAGAAATTATTTTAGACTTGGGGGGAAAAGAAGTGCTTTTGACAGGAATTACAGCATCTGCATTAACCCACATTACCGAATAATTTTGTCTGTTCGTTGTCTTGTCCTCCACTCTCTGTGCCCCCCGCCCCCCGAAAGTAACAGACATGATCATCTCCTGCTTTTATTGGCCTCAACTACTTTATCCAAATTATAAGGCTCAAGCTCAATTGAGCTTCTTGGCAAGTAATTTTTCTCATGCCAAAGAAGAAACATAAAGTAAATCAGGAAAATCATATCAGCCAGAAAAATAATACCGACATCATCAAAATCACAGAATAATGTACCTAAGAAACGTGAAGCTCAACTTTGGGAGTTTAGCAGTTCAAATAAATGAACATTCCAACATCACTTTGTCAGTTTCCACATCAGAAAGAAAACTTAAAATCCAAAGGACACTGAGCTGAATGCTTGAATCCTCTTCTTAAATTCCTTTTTATCAGTAATCAAACATTCACCACATTCCTCACAACAGGTAAGGCAATGTGTCAACAACTGAGACACCTCTATTCCCAGCCAGAAGCTAGGCGTCTCCAGTCTAATTAACAAGGAAACAAAATCCCTCCAAGGAAGCAAATCTACCCCCTAATTAAGTGAAGCAGACCTGGGTCTGGTGTCTCAGAAACGATGGTTCTGAGGTTGAAATATTCATGAGTCCACAGATACTCATCGTGTAAACTCCATTAAAAGAAGGAAATCTAAGAAAACCCTATAAGCAGACCAATTTCAAAACTAGGGGGCTTCAAATAAGCAAAGAAAACCTCCAGAACCCAAAGTTCTCGCTAACATTAAAAAAAAAAAAATTAAATATGACTCAAAAGAAACCTGATAGCCTGGGGATAAAGCTGTTTTCCAGCAATTAAAACACTTTGCGTACTCTACATCTAGTGATGTAAATACATCATTCATAAAAGATAAACTTGAGAAGAAAGGAAAGGAATGGTTCGAAGGTAGTCATTCCCTACAGAATGCTAGGGAATGCTCTCTCCCAGAGAGCCACATCTGTGAATTTACCCTAGTTAATGCCATCCCAAAGGGTTATTCCTACCTCACTGAAAAAAGTCAGTTTTGAGTGTTTACAACGAATATTTGAAAAAAGATTCTCATCCAGATTAACTGTTCTTTAAAAATGGATTCTCTCAGTTTGGCCAATTATCAAGATTGTTTCTTCCGACAAAATTGGAACTGCTTTAATTATCAAATGTCCACAACTACTTTTCAGGTTTACAAAAATGAGAAAAGCATGTATTATTGGGGTGCCATCACGGGCAGCATAATTTACATTTCTTCAAAATACCTTACCTTCTAGAAATTTCAGTCGTGGTAACTGCCCAGATATTTAGCCTCACTTCAAATTATTTCAGTCCAAACCCAAAACCCAAAAAAAATCTTTCTGATGGAAACATTTCGTTTCACTCCCTATAAAACCCAACATAAATCTACATCCTCTGCTGTCTTAGCATAGCTCTCAATGACATTTCGTTGCTACAGCAACAAAACTCTGCTACCTGTGGCCATGATTTGTTAAGAATTCCTCCAACCAGAAAATTCTGTGCTGTGCATTCATAAAACCAACAGAATGGCTCCAAGCCACTTAAAAATTAAAGCTCAATGTCCTACTTGTGATCTACCCACACACATATTTATAACATGTCTACATATATGCACACATACATACATACTCATGGTCCTCTCAACACCATCGAAAAGGTAAAACCACACCAAATTTCCATTTTAAACTCGGCATAAAAAACGTCTGTATTTTAGATTTCATTGAATAATTGCTACTGTTTCCCAAGATTTATCTTAAAACGTAATAGAGGCCCACCATCCGGGAGAGAATTTTAAAAACAAGAAAAATTATTTATAACCAATCTCATTCCAAAAAGAAAAAAAAAAATTCCCCAGGCACAATCTCCTATCTGTTCCAGTAACATGACTTCTTTAGCCATGAGCTGATTTAGAAGACACCCAAAGACTAAAGAATACACACTGGCCATCACTACCGTCACCCACCGCACCGCCTCTTCAGGCTACTCACCCTCACAGGGGGGCTCCAGGATTGCGCCCGAGGCTGCTGTCCACCCTGGGGGCAAGGTGGATCCTTCGAGCTGCAATTGGCCACAGCGCTGCTCTGAGCCCTCGAGGCGTTTGTGCAGTCGGTGCCACTGCCCCCCGCAGGGCCGGGTTTCCAAGGCCTCTGCTTGATGCCATCCAGAAGTCTGACCAGCAGGATGTTGCTTGGAAGCTGCTCCACGCCCGCGCCAACCAGAGTCCGGCACTCGGGGCATCTGAGTTCATTGCGGGAACCGACGATGCCCAGCAGACACCGTTTGCAGAACGTGTGCTGACAAGGCAGGACCCTGGCAGAGACGTCGAGCCGCTCTAGACACACGGGACACTCCAGAAGGTCCAGAAGGGCCGACTCATCCATCTTCCTCTAGTTCACCGAGGGAGACGCTCCACGCGACCCTGAGAGTGGCTCATGTAACATCCATGTCAGACGCTGCTCTGGGGGCACCGGGGCAGAGGAAGAAAAGACAGAAAGTATGACCGTCTGGGGGCAAGGCGCAGAGGAGAGCCAGGAACCAAGACGCACACAAAAGTGCTGTTTGCTGTGGAACATGGGGCCTGAACTCCAGCGTCAACAAGTGAAAACAAGATAGGCTTTCTAAGCAATTCAAAATGAATCCGTAAAGATATCTAGTTCAGGGCGCAGGAAGAGCTACCAAGTACCATTCAGGACTCTTGCCATAAACAGGATTTATGAAGCGTAATAAGAACATAATTTCTTCGGCTCTCAAAGTGAAATCTGCTGCCTTAGTAAAGTCCTCAACCCACCTGAGAAGGTGAAAGTGGCAAATGAACGTCTCCTCCACCTGAAATTCCTTTTCAATCCCACCAAGTTCCCAGTATTTAAGCCACTCTGGTGGTTAAGAAACCGCGCCTCATGTGATTTCTGTGGCACATGGTCCCAATATTAAATACATATGTTTCTTCGCTGCTCTTAAAAATAGAACTGTTTAATCCTGCCCAACCAAAACGAGACGAAGGTTCACAATTCTAAACAACACACTAAAGATGGGCCTGAAAGCAGCTCAAATATAACAGCACCCATCAGGGCAGCGGCTGCCAAACTCAGAAACGATTTCTGAACGGCCTGTGTTAATCCCATTCAGAAAATCTGGCAAAATTATCACCCAAAGAATTTGAGAATGGAATGCTGGACTGAGAACCGAGGGCTTAATATGAAAATGGGGCCATTCGGGAAAAAAAGCGTTCAAACCAGAGCCTACACCGCTCTCCCCTACCCCCAGTTCAGTGTGGACGTGTCCAGGGGAACCGGGTGGCGTTGTGGACGTCGGCAGGAACTGCTGCCCCTGACGGCGGGGCGGGGTCGGACCGCCCCTCTGCTCGCCGCAGGTACTGTGGGCCCGCGTGGACGCCAGTCCAGGTGCCGGGCCGCCGGTGTAGACGCGCCCGCGGCCAGAGGCGGGGGCCGCCCGCGCAGACGCCGGGGCCAGGGGCCGCCCGCGCAGACACGCCGGGGCTGGTGCCCGGAGCCGCCCGCGCAGACACGCCGGGGCTGGTGCCGGGAGCCGCCCGCGTAGACGCTCGCCGGGGCTGGTGTAGAGGGCCGTCCGCCTAGACCCCGGGCCAGGGCCGGCAGGGCCGGGTGGGTCCCCCCGCCGCTGGCCGCCGCCCCGCGCCCACGGGAAGTTTCGGGAGCTCAGGACCGCCCGCAGCCAGCGTCGCCAAGGTCCTCCCGCCGTGCGCCCGGGCGCGCGCCGCCGCCGCAGTGACCCGGGCCGGGCCGGGCCGCCCAGCTCCGCTCCAACCCAGCCCCGGGGGCGGGGGCCCGGGGACTCGGGGTCGGGGGCGGGTCCTACCTCCGCGCGGCGCCTTCTTTGTCCGCACGCCCCGCGCTCTCCCGCTCACCGGCCTCAGACGCCGCGGCCGCACCGGGCTCCGCTCCCCGCCTGCGCGCTCCCGCCGCCGCCTGCCGGGCCCGAGGGAGACGAATGGGAGGGGCGAGGAGGGAGGGGCAAGGAGGGAGGGGATGGGAGGGGCGAGGAGGGAGGGGGGAAGGAGGGGGAGGGGAGGGGAGGAGCAGGGGAGGAGGAGAAGGGCGGAGAGCAGAGACAGGAGGAGGAGGACGAGCGGGGGAGGCCAGCCGCCCGCCTCCCGCGCCCGGGCGCTGCGGGGGTCCAGGGTAGGTCCCGGGGGCACGGGGGAGGGGACCTGAGCGGCCGCCGCCGAGGCTGGGAGGGCGGCCGAGTGGGGACGCGCTGCCCGCAGAGGAGGAGCGGGTGCCACCAGGTACCCCGGACACAGACCCGGGCGCGAGCCTCAGGACCCGGCCCAGGACCCGGAAGGCGGGGTCGACGGGACGCCCGGCCCGGAGGCCCGTCCTACCCGCCCAGGACCCGGGGCCCGTGTGGCCCGAACCAGCCCCGCGGTCTCTGGGGGGCCCCCCGCACACACCTGTAAAGCCAGGCACACACCTGTAAACCCAGGCGTACACGTATAAACCGAAAAGTCCTTTGGAAAAACACGTTGTCCACAGGTTTGGGGGTTTCTTTCTCAGCCTCAGTTTAGAGGTAAAACAAGTTAAAAATTTGTCATTGATCTCAAAATTGTCATTTTATTCGCATTTGCCATCCACATAACAAAAAGTTTTCCCAACTACCCTCCTCAAAGGTATGCAGAAAATAAGGAGAAAGGGTGACAGATACACCTTTTCGAGAAACCAATGGCCGACCTCTAACCAGCCTGACCATTTGAAGGGAGTTGATGATCGTCTAGTCTCCAGCCAGGGCCACAGCGAAACAAGTGCAGACAAATGAGAATCACCTGAGTAAGGAACCGCTGTGACACTCCAGCTGTCTCTCCCTCACTGTGTGCAGTCACCCGCTCAACACTGGAGAGGCGCTCATCTAGTCCTCACTGCAACTCTGTCCACCTTCCCTCTTTAGCTTTGTGCTAATGCATGAATATGTGCACAGCCCTACTGTATGAGTACCAGAAAGGATAGCCCACTTCCCCTCCATTCGAAGTGAGGAAATACATATATAGAGAATGGATAAACAACAAGGTCCTACTGTATAGCACAAAGAACTATATTCAATATCCTGTGATAAACCAGAATGGGAAAGAATATGAAAAAAGAATATATATGTATAACTGAATCACTGTTGTACAGGAGAATTAACACCACTCTGTAAATCAACTATACTCCAATTTAAAAACATTGATTTAAAAAAAGTGAGCAAATACCCATGCATTTGAGTTGAGAAAGACAAAGGGAGAAATGATCAGAATAGAGTATTTTTAATCCAGTAATCCACCAACAAGTCACTCTGAAAGGGACTGCTTAGCCCATAAACTTCTGCACCTGCAACTGCGCGCCTGAAGAGGAGGCTGATTGGAAGGTCACAGTCAGTAAACAGATAAACATTAAACAGATAAACATTATTATATGCCATTTACACTTATTAAAACCAAAACTCAAATAGGTTCACTCATCACAATAAGCCACGTTGGACCAAGACTCAACCTCATGTCTGGATTCCAAGTCCAGTTTTCTTCCCACCATCCCAAGGACCTCTTTCACAGGTCACCTCAAGCAAACCTGAATGCTCTTTGTCCTCCAAGGGAAAGCTGACAGTTAACCAGCTAATGACTCTGGAGACCAAAGGGACAATTTTACTTTATTTTGGTTGCCTGTTTGTATGTAGAGAAGAGTACACAAGGTCCTGAGTGGAATGGTCCAGCTTTTGAAACTTCAGACCAGAAAAAGCCTAGTTGCGCCCATTATCAAAGACCTGGAGACTGCGTCCAGGGTTCTAGGATGGAGGAAGCTCTGACGAATGTCACCTGGGACATGGCTCAGTTCTTTCAACACCCCCGCTGCTCATTCACTCTATTTTTTAGAATGCAGCTCTTTTATTAGCTTTAATTACTCCAACGGTGCAGTGAAGTTTTAGGCAAATTACTTGAACTTCTTGAGCCATCTTTCCTCTGTCAAATGGTGAAAAAAATCATACCTTTCTTAGACTGTTGTTGAGGATTCTATGAGACAGTGCACTGGTTCTTTGTAACCTGTCCATCTCTTTTAAAGGAAGGTATCACCATTATCTTTATCAGCCAAGAATTACCTGGGAAAAGTTATACTGGGCAAAATCCTTTCTTCCCAGGGTCTTTAAAATGTCTTCCACAATACTAATAATTGCAGAATACTGTCGAGAGAATACTACAGCAGAAGGGAGAGTTGGGGAAAGAAAAACATGTTCACCTGACCATTTCTGGGAACTGAACCTGAAGGAAAGAATGTACACATGATATACTCATGGCCCCTGTGACTTTGAGCAGATACATGAAAAATAAACACATCCTGACATGATAATGGTAGCTTGGATTTATACAGTTCTTGTCCAACCAAGACTTCAAAGTGCTTCCCTAAACGCTATCTCATTTATCTTCTTAGCAACCCTCTGAAGCAGTGAAGACAGATATAATCATCCCCACGTTGCAGACGGGAAGTAATGAGGTGTTGAGAAGTTATTGCTCGTGGTGATGACGTTCTGACACAAATCAGACTTTTCAGGTCCCAGTCCAGAGTGCTTTTGGTAAGCTCTGGTACTGTGCTTACACATACATACACATACGTGTGTCTGATGATGATCTACCTTCAAAACGAATTCCTCCTCCAACCCTCCTACACTGTTGGTGGGAATGTAAAATGGTGTAGCCGCTGTGGAAAACAGTATGGAGGTTTCTCAAAACACTAAAAATAGAACTACCGTATGATCCAGCAATTCCATGCCTGGGTATTTATCTCAAAAAAATGATAAAAATGAAAACCCTAATTAGAAAAGATTCATGCACCCCAATGTTCATAGCAGCACTATTTACAATAGCCAAGACATGGAGGCAACCTAAGTGTCCACTGACAGATGAATGGATAAAAAGAATGTGATATATATATGTATATATATATAAAATGGAATATTAATATAATATATATTATACATTGTATATAATGGAATATTAATCTAATATTATATATTACAATATAATATATAGGAATATATATATAATGGAATATTACTCAGCCATAAAAAGAATGAAATAATGCCATTTGCAGCAACATGGATGGACTTGGAGAGTATTATGCTAAGTGAAATAAGTCAGAGAAAGACAAATACTGCATGATATCACTTATATGTGGAATCTAAAAAATACAACAAACTAGTGGATATAATGAAAAAGAAACAGACTCACTGACACAGAACAAACTAGTGGTTACCCGTGGGGAGAGTGAAGCAGGGAGAGGCAAGATAGGGGTAGCGGATTAAGAGGTACAAACTATTAGGTATGAAATAAGCTGCAAGGATACCTTGTACAACACAGGGAATATACCCAGTACTTTATAATAACTATAAATGGAGTATAACCTTTAAAAATTGTGAATCACTATATTGTACACCTGTAACTTATATGTTGTACATCAACTATACTTCAACAAAAAAAGTAGAAGCCTCAACTTGTAACCAGCCTTCTTTAAAATTAAAAGGAATCAAAATTCAATGATGTGTGATGAGAAACATTAAAAAGACATAAACTAATTCTTCCAACATAAATACATTAAGAAATCAAGAATTGTGGAAAAAAAAAAAAAAAAAAAAAAAAAAAAGAGGGCTTCCCTGGTGGCGCAGTGGTTGAGAGTCCGCCTGCCGATGCAGGGGACGTGGGTTCGTGCCCCGGTCCGGGAAGATCCCACATGCCGCAGAGCGGCTGGGCCCGTGAGCCATGGCCGCTGAGCCTGCGCGTCCGGAGCCTGTGCTCCACAACGGGAGAGGCCACAACAGTGAGAGGCCCGCGTGCCGCAAAAAAAAAAAAAAAAAAAAAAAGAATTGTGCACCATAGTTACCACCTCAGAAAGTTAAACAAAAGAAAGTTATAAAACATTTATGTTTCAGTAATTCCACAAGAACCTAATAACCAAAGAGACACTTTGGAAAGCATCCAGGTGAGGCAAAGCTGTACTTGACCTGTTTATTATTACTGTGTTCACAATTCTTATCTATGTTTATTGATATTTAATGACAAATTGAAAAACCTACATAACTTTTTCAACAAATATTTGTGCAATTTCCCAGAAATTGCACACTTGATTTTAAGTTTTGTGGTTAAACAAAAAGCTTGTAGGGACTTCCCTGGTGGTCCAGTGGTTAAGAATCCTCTTTCCAATGCAGGGGACACGGGTTCGATCCTTGGTCCGAGAATTAAGATCCCACATGCCGTGGGGCAACTAAGCTCCTGTGCCACAAATACTGAGCACGTGAGCCACAACTAGAGAGAAGCCCGCACGCCACAATGAAAGATCCCGTGTGCCACAACTAAGATCCGATGCAGCCAAAAATAAATAAATATTTAAAAAATGAAAAGCTTGTAAGACGTATTTGTTAAAAGTAACTTCATGTGATTCATAATAAATATTTATTACAGAAAAAAAAAACTAATTCCAAAAAAAAAAAAAGGGCTTCCCTGATGGCGCAGTGGTTGAGAGTCCACCTGCAGATGCAGCGGACACGGGTTTGTGCCCCGGTCCGGGAAGATCCCACATGCCGCGGAGCAGCTGGGCCCGTGAGCCATGGCCGCTGAGCCTGCGCGTCCGGAGCCTGTGCTCCGCAACGGGAGAGGCCACAACAGTGAGAGGCCCGCGTACCGCAAAAATAATAATAATAATAATAATAATTCCTCGTCCAGTTGCTACAATATTGGTAAATAGCAGCACGATTTATTTATCCAGGGTTTAAACCAGGAACCCAGGGGTCATCGTGATTTCTCCCTTTTCCTCTCTACCGCTCTCCATCAACAAGTCTGTCTGCTACACCCCCAGGTATATTTCAGTCTCTACCCACTTACTTTGTCATCGCTGCACCTTTCTTTCAGCTGTCACCGACCTTGGCCTCTGCCCCTCCTCACCAGCCTCTCTGCCTCCAATCCTGCCTTCACAGTCTGCCCTGGATATAGTGACATTCAGAGCAAGCTGCAAAATATGTACAACATCATGTCACTGCCTTGCTGAAAACTCATCAATTTCTTCCCATCACACTTGGAGTAAACCTCAGACACCTTTCACGTCAGACAAGTCCCCATGTCACCTGGTCCCTGGGCTAGCAAGTTCTGTACCATGTCACCCCTGTTATCTGTACAGTACTTTTCACAGGCTAAGCTTTCCTTCCTTTCTTATTGCCTATCTCCCTCACCTGAATACAAGCTCCCTGAAGAGGACCGGGGCTGTCTTCTTCACCATGGGATCCTTGACAGCAACTCATAGTGGCGGCCAGAGGATAATTCTGAAATAAGAATGAATCGAGTAAGGGATTGTATGTACTGCCATCCCAAAGCTACCAATACACTTACTACTTCACAGCCCTATGGATAGGAAATCAGGCAGACAGGGCTCCAAATTCCACTGAGTGGTTCTTATAATCGATCAATCAAAATATTTTTAGGTAGAAAATGAGGACAGGTGATTCTTCCTCTTATGTTTCACAGGGAAGCTGTAGAAGTAGCCAAATGCCAGCTATGTAACCCAGAACATAAATGTGATGCTGGTTTATCTTTGTTCTGGGTCTCAGCTAATGGTGTCACCACTGACTTAGTTCCCTGAGGAAGCAAGAAAATGGAGCGCCGTCTTCACTCCTCCCCACACCTCCCGTCCAGACAGGTGATCCAGAGATCGTCAGAAGGGGTTCCCAGACCTATCCCTGCCTCCCAATCATTATTTCAGGTCTGTTTATCTCCTATCCGGGCAATAACTACCTTCCCTGATTACTTGATTCTGGAGAGAACACTAGAGTCAGGGCTCCCCCATCTACTAACGGGTGTCCCCAGGCAAGTTTCTGCTCTTCTGTGCCTGCGTCCCCCGGAAAAGGGGGCATAATACTCCTCCCTACCTCAAGGTTTTTGTGGCAATGTTACATAAGTTAGTAAAAATACAGTGCTTGGAACTATGCCCAACACATGGTAAGTGCTTCATAAATGAGAGCTAATATTATTCTTTTCTTTAGAACCTGGATTCAACCCTGGATCTACTACCTGTTAACTGAACAACTTTGCAAAGTTCTTTAATTTTCTGAGTTTCGACTTCTGTATCTATAACAAATGGATATGATGTCATCCTTTGCAAGTCTCTTGTAAAAAAAATATTGATGACAAAACTGGTTGGAAAATCTAGCACAGCACATTTCTAGCATGTTGTGAGGACTCAAAATTTTGTTCCCTGCTTTTTCTTCTGTGTATCTGTTTGCATCTGTTCCACATAATGATGGAGTGGATTAGATTATCTCTAAGGTTCTTTCCAGCATTAAACATTTATCTCCATCCTAATTGCATAAAGGACATCTAAGGGCAGTGGAATCCCCATGGAAAAAGGCAAGTGGTCCTGGGGCACTGGAGTTGTCAGGTAACAGGGCTCTTAGCAGCTCAAGGAAGGCAAGCCCAGAGGAGGTATTTTGGTCTCAGTAGTGGGAAGGTGGTGCACACTCCACTGTCTGGCAAAAAGTCTGAGCAGATGGAGTATTTATAGCCCTCCCCAGGGACTTCAGCTCAACCAGAGTGGGTGCTGGGGAGCAAGGCCGAGGAGTGGGTGTAGAACCGCATCTCCCTCCATCATCCCTGAAACAGGGTTGCACGTCTGAGGAGGCGCTTGACAGCCAAATACCTGGGGGAGCTGGGGCTCTCTAAGTGCCTCTGATTCTAACCCAGCCTTCAGGGGGTGGGTCCTGAGGTGTAGTGCGGCCAGCATCACCTGCAGAGCTCATTAAAAATGCAGATGTCCCAGGCTTGTACCTAGAGACACTCCCTCGGTAGGTCCAGCATGGGCTCAGGAATCAGGCGATTCTCACATAGTGATGCTGGGACCACAATTTAGGAAAGGCTAACCTAGTCACCCAGAGCTGACTAGAGAAGCTCGTCCATCGAGGGCCATCTGGGCTTTGGTTAAAAAAACCAAGGAAGGATATGGGAGCTCCAGCCATCGCTGGTTTGCTGGGCAACAGGAGAGACCCTACGTGTTGCAACCTTCCTTCATTCTGGTTGGCAACCCCTTCCTGCCCACCCCACCATCCGGGGCTCAGCCTCTCCTCTTAATAAACGCTGCACAGATTTATAAAGAATATCAGTTTAGGGACTTCTCTGGTGGTGCTGTGGTTAAGAATCCGCCTGCCAATGCAGGGGACACGGGTCCCAGCCCTGGTCTAGGAAGATGTCACATGCCGCGGAGCAACTAAGCCCGTGCGCCACAACTACTGAGCCTGTGCTCTAGAGCCCACGACCCACAACTACTGAGCCTGCATGCCACAACTAATGAAGCCCGTGCGCCTAGAGCCCGTGCTCTGCAACAAGAGAAGCCACTGCAATAAGAAGCCTGCGCACCGCAACGAAGAGTAGCCCCTGCTCGCCACAACTAAAGCCCACGTGCATCAACAAAGACCCAACACAGCCAAAAATCAATCAATACATAAATAAAAATTTTTAAAAAGAATATCAGTTTAAAAGGGAGCCAGAAGATTAGCTTTCCCAGAGAAATACACATGGCTGGCCCTGAGGTACCCCAGGACCCAAATGTGGACCAGGGTCACCCATATCAAGCATCAGGAGGTCGCGCTGCCTATACTATGAAAGTTGTATGAAAGCACACTGGAGCACTCGGTGCTCTAATACACTGCTGACCCAAGTTCAAAGATAAACGTAACCTCTGTAAAGAAAATGTAATAGGATGTATTCCTTTCTATGAAAAATACTTTCTCTTGTCAAGCTCCATTCTCATTTTAAAAGTTTAAACCTTGAAGTGGTCTTTTTGCTTCTAAGCAGTCTTTGCCCAGCCCAAACTATGAGAGAATATGCATCACTTTATCTCACCATCTCCAGGAAATGAAATCCCATCATCTTTCTTGGCAACCCATCTTTATATATTAAAGGTTGTTTATCAACTTTCAGACTTCTTTTTCTCTGTTCAAATTAAATATAAATGTTGACTTTTCTAATGGCATTTAAATAGGCCAGCTTAAACACACACACACACACACACACACACACACAAGCATGAATTCACGGGAGATTCATAATGTATGACCCAGGTTTCTGTTTTCATTATAATATTGGGTGAAAGATGGGCCTTTCTCCATTTACTCTCCTTAATTCGCATGTACACTCAGACACAAGCCTATATTCTGTGATCTCGAAATGAGTGGAAATGATCCCATCATAACATTTTCTTTTGTCTACAGCTAACACCTCACCTTCCCTCTCTCTTGCCCCTAAATAAACGTGAGTTTATTCATGTTCTTTTTAATTTAATTTTATTTATTTATTTATTTATTTATTTTTGGCTGTGTTGAGTCTTCATAGCTGTGTGCAGGCTTTCTCTAGGTGCGGTGAGTGGGGGCTACTCTTTGTTGTGGTGCGCGGGCTTCTCATTGCGGTGGCTTCTCTTTTTGCGGAGCACGGGCTCTAGGCGCACAGGCTTCAGTAGTTGTGACATGCGGGCTTCAGTAGTTGTGGCTCACGGGCTCTAGAGCGCAGCCTCAGTAGTTGTGGCGCACAGGCTTAGTTGTTCTGAGGCATGTGGGATCTTCCAGGACCAGGGCTCAAACCCGTGTCCCCTGCATTGGCAGGTGGATTCTTAACCACTGCACCACCAGGGAAGCCCTATTCATGTTCTTAAAAGCATAATTATCATGACACCAGATACTAATGGTGCTACACTTCAAACCTGTTCTTCTGAAAACTTGTCTGAATTCAGTAAGTGATTTTCCTCGTTTCGCTGAAATCAGATTCCTCACTAATTTTCTGTGCCTCAATCCCCTCGACCTACAGTGCCAGAATTTTCACCCTAACATTTCACATTGGTCCTTAGAATTTCTGTCCTCATAGCGTCTTGTACACGTTCTTCCTTTTTAAAAAATTTTGGGTAATGTGTGAATCAGGCAAGCACATAAAGCTTAAAAGGGCAAATGTGAAAATCTTTTTTTAAAGTAATAAACATAATTTTTAAAATTAAATCTCCATTGGCCTTTAATGCCACGTAGGTTAACCTGATGAAATACCTAAAAAATTTATTACAAACACTGCCCATGTAAATTATGCAATGTATAATAAAAGTACTGAATAACTCATCTGATACGTATTAATGGTTGATATTAATGAATTAGACCTAAGCATGGCAAAATAGAAGACGTTCTTAATCATCTCACTCAATTTAATCTCTTTTCCTTGTGATTCAAAATGAGTGGCTCCAATAAATAAATAAATAAATAAGAAAAAATGAGTGGCTACAGAGCATTTTAAAAAATAGGACACCAAGAGGGTGTCAGTCCACTTGACATTCTCTCTCTTTGACAAGATTGTGGAAGACTAAAGATTAACATAATTTCCCTGTTTTCCATGATGCTTTTATGCAAAAATGATGATTTGCATAATTTCTTTTCAGTGTCAACTGAATTTCTGAAGCTCTTTTTCAAGCAAACTTCCACATGTCTCCAGCGTACACCATCTGTCTCATCTCTCTTTCTCTCTTTTTTTAAAGTATTACAATTATCTTGTAACAGTAGCTGTCAAATCTTTATTCCCCACGGATTCTTTCTTTTGATAAATGAAAAGGAACTGTATACACTGTTATGTGTGGTTGTACGAATGTGCCACGGGTTCAGGAAAGGTTAGATGTTCAGAGAAGTTACCGCTACACTGACATATTGGGGGAAATGTGATCAGGTAAGCTGACTAGAGATTTTCAGTCAGATTCTTTACTCCAGGAAAATGAAGTAATGTTTAGTCAAAAGGTGGGGAGGTCTTAAAGCAAGAAAGAATTTGAAAATAGTCTTTCCAAGAGTTCTGTGGCCCATACTCCAAGCATTAGAAAAAATATGGAAAAGGGAGGATGGCCTTACTCAAATTGCTTATTACTGCAAATTGCTTATAAAACCTATTGGCATTTGCAGATGGTTGATGCTTTTACTGGGAAATCAAGTTTTATGTTTATACAGTAAGTGTACTCAGTAGGAACTTCCAGGAAATCTCATGGATTGCCAAGAAAAAGTCCATATTGAAGTATTATTTTGAAAAAAAATTCTGCCAAAAACATTTAAAAGCCTTTTTAAAATTGACGTGTCTGGGGAAATGCAATAGATAGAACTTACATAGGACTCAGAATTTACAACCAATGTATTTTATAGCATTTCATAAAAATTTTACTTGCAACTTGATGGCAACCAATTTGTACAGATGTAATTACTGAAATTTAGTAAGAAGTTGCAAAGTACAGTTAAAGCTTCAGCTATCCAGAATTCTTGAACAATGGGTCACTCTGGAAAACCAACTTTTATCTGGAAGAAAATATTTGAGAGATAGTCTACCTTTCCCTGATGTTTGAAATAAAACACATCAGAGGGTGCTCTCTTCGGCAGCGCGTGTACTAAAATTGGAACGATAGAGAGAAGGTTAGCATGGCCCCTGCACAAGGATGACACGCAAGTTCGTGAAGCGTTCCATATTTTCCTACCAAATGTAAAATAGATAGCTAGTGGGAAGCAGTCGCATAGCACAGGGAGATCAGCTCGGTGCTTTGTGTCCACCTAGAGGGGCGGGATAGGGAGGGTGGGAGGGAGGGAGACACAAGAGGGAAGAGATATGGGGACATATGTATATGTATAACTGATTCACTTCGTTATAAAGCAGAAACTAACACACCATTGTAAAGTAATTATACTCCAATAGAAACGTTAAAAAAAATCAGAGATTAACATTTACAGATGACTCCAGGCCGTCATTACAAGTATCAGTAATTGTACACACAGAACAGTTAGGACCGTGGACTCAGACAGACTTGGATTTGAGGGCTTTGGAAATGTTTACTTATGTGACTTTAAGGAAGTTATTTAGTCTCTGTCAGATTTAATTTCATCATCTGGAAAATGGAGATAATGGTACCGACCTCGCAGGTTGCTGTGAAGCTTAAAAGACAGAAGACATTTGAAGTGCCTGGTGTATTTACATGGCACTTAGTAAGAGCTCAGTAAAGCTTCAGCAGTCTTATCAGTAGTAATACTGTTGACATGATTATTTTATTTATTTTTTATTATTGAAGTATAGTTGATTTATGTTGTGTTGGTTTCTGGTGTGCAGCGAAGTGATTCAGTTACATAAATATACACTATATTTGTATGTGTGTATATATACGTATATATTTATATATACTTCTTCATATTTTTAACCATTATAATTACAGGATATTGAATATAGTTCCATGTGCTATATGGTAGGACTTATTGTTTATCTGTTTTATATACAGTAGTGTGTATCTGCTAATCTCAAACTCCTAATTTATCCCTCCCCACCCTTCCCCTTTGGTAACCACAGTTTTGTTTTCTAGTCTATTTCTGTTCTGTAATTAAGTTCCTTTTATCATTTTTTTAGATTCCACATATAAGTGATATCATATGGTATTTGTCTTTCTCTGTCTGACTTCCTTCACTTAGTATGATCATCTCTAGGTCCATCCATGTGGCTGCAAATGGCATTATTTTATTCTTTTTTATGGCTGAGTAGTATTCCATTGTGTATATATGTGCCACATCTTCTTTATCCGTTCCTCTGTCGATGCACATTTAGGTTGTTTCCATGTCTTCGCTGTTGTGAATAGTGCTGCAATGAACATTGGCGAGCATGTGTCCTTTCAAGGTTTGGTCTTCTCTGGGTAGATGCCCAGGAGTGGGATGGCTGGGTCATAGGGTAGCTCCATTTTTAGTTCTGACATGATTGTTTTACACTGAGGTATTTAGGAGCACCTTCTCTTAATAACATCAGAATCCTGTTTTAAGTCTTGCATTTAGCTTTTTTGTTTTTGTCTTTCTTCTCTTTCTCTTGGCACCAGAAGCTGCCCAAGCCTCTAATGGTGAGGGTTGGAAGTCGGAGGGGTTAGGGGACGGGGAGAGGAGGACGACCCACAGCCCTGCTCTGTTGGTGCCCTTCCTGCTCTGAGCTCCAGACCCGTCTCCCAGGACCTGATTCTTTGCTGAGAGCCGCCCCTGAGTCTGAGCGTCCTTGACCTCTGATGCTGGCCTCTCACACCGACTCTTCCTCCCCTGCTCCCCACCACCTAGAGAAGCTCGTCCATCGAGGGCCATCTGGGCTTTGGTTAAAGAAGCCAAGGAAGGATATGGGAGCTCCAGCCATTGCTGGTTTGCTGGGGCAACAGGAGAGACCCTGCGTGTTGCAACCTTCCTTCATTCTGGTTGGCACCCCCTTCCTGGTCACCCCACCATCTGGGGCTCAGCCTCTCCTCTTAATAAACACTGCACAGATTTATAAAGAATATCAGTTTAGGGACTTCCCTGTTGGAGCCGTGGTTAAGAATCCGCCTGCCAATGCAGGGGACATGGGTTCCAGCCCTGGTCTGGGAAGATCTCACATACCACGGAGTGGCTGGGCCCGTGTGCCACAACTACTGAGCCTGCACTCTAGAGCCTGTGAGCCACAAGTACTGAGCCTGCAAGTCACAACTGCTGAAGCCTATGTGCTCTAGGGCCCACGTGCTGCAACTACTGAAGCTCGCACGCCTAGAGCCCGTGCTCCTCAACGGGAGAGGTCACCGCAATGAGAAGCCCATGTGCTGAAGCGAAGAGTGGCCTGCTCGCCACAACTAGAGAAGGCCCATGTAGCAATGAAGACCCAATGAAGCCAAAAATAAACTTAAAAAAAAATTACAATCAGGGAATGTGGATTATAAAATCTCTACTTTTGTGAATGAGCTCATATATCTTAGATATTATTTGGGACCAAAGACAAAATTAACTTTTATAGATGCTCCATTAAAATACAGAAGAGGGCCTCCCTGGTGGCGCAAGTGGTTGAGAGTCCGCCTGCCGATGCAGGGGATACGGGTTCGTGCCCCGGTCTGGGAGGATCCCATATGCCGCGGAGCGGCTGGGCCCGTGAGCCATGGCCGCTGAGCCTGCGCGTCCGGAGCCTGCGCGTCCGGAGCCTGTGCTCCGCAACGGGGGAGGCCACAACAGTGAGAGGCCCGCATACCGCAAAAAAAAAATACAGAAGAGAGGTGGAATTAGGAAGGCAAAGTAGGAAGACCATGAGCTCACCTCCTCCCATGGATGCACCAAAACTACAACTACATATAAAACAACCCTTTCTGAGAACACCCTGAAGACAAACAGAGAGGTTCTTATACAATTAAAGATGTAAAGAAAAAACCACATCAAGACAGGTGGAGGGGGAGAGACATGATCCAGTCAGGACCCACAGCCCCACGGATGACCCAGAAGCAGAAGGTGATATCACAAACTCTGAGGTCCTCCCTAAGGAATGAGGGGTTCAAGCAGCACATTGGGCACCCCAGCCCTGGTGACCAGCACTGGGGAGATGACCCCCTTGATGGGTTTTGAAAACCAGCAGGGCATACAACTGGGAGAACCAGAGGGCTGTAGGAAACCGAGACTCTAGTCTTAAGCGGCGTGTACACAAACTAACTCACTAGTCCCCGCACAGAGGCAGCAGACGGAGAAGCACCTGGTGCTCTAGCCAGCCTGCCAGCTCTGGCTCCAGCTCTAGCCCACCCTCCATAGGCCCGAGGAGAAGCCCCACCCCACACTGGGCTACAGCTGCAGCCCCACCCTGCAAAGGCAGTGGCCCCCGGGACACCCTAGGAAAAGCCCCAACTTGTTCCCATTCAGTTCCAGCTCCTCCACCAAAGCCACCCACACAGAGTCTGCATAGAGTCATTCCCACACAAGGACACACCTTCAAGACCAGGAGACGTAACTGTTTTACCTAATTCATAGAGACAAACACAGAAAATCAAACAGAATGAGAAGATAGAAGAATATGCTCAAAATTAAAGAACAAGATAACTCCAGAAAAAAGGGACTTCCCTGGTGGCGCAGTGGTTAAGAATCCGCCTGCCAATGCAGGGAACACGGGTTCGAGCCCTGGTCAGGGAAGATCCCACATGCCGCGGAGCAACTAAGCCCATACACCACGACTACTGAGCCTGTGCTCTAGAGGCCGCGAGTCACAACTACTGAGCCTGTACGCCACAACTACTGAAGCCCGCGCACCTAGAACCCGTGCTCCACAACAAGAGAAGCCACTGCAATGAGAAGCCCGCACACCACAATGAAGAGTAGCCCCTGCTCGCTGCAACTAGAGTAAGACCACATGCAGCAACAAAGACCCAACACAGCCAAAAATTAATTAATTAATTAATTAATTTTTTTAAAAAAGAACTCCAGAAAAAAATCTAATGAAATGGTGATATGAAATTTACCCAATAAAGAGTTGAAAGCAATGGCCATAAAACTGCCCACTGACTTTGGGAAAAATAGAGGTCATGGTGAGAACCTGAATAAAGAATTAGAAAATACAAAAGAAGACTCGATCAGAGCTGAAGAATAAAATAATTAAAATGAAAAATACACTAGAGGGAATCAACAGCAAATTAGATGATACAGAAGAACACTTAAATGATCTGGAATACAGAATAGTGGAAATCATCCAATCAGAACAGCAAAAAAGAAAAATAAATTTTAAAAAATGAGGATAGTTTAAGGGACCTCTGGGACATCAGGTGTACCAACATTCATATTACAGGGGTTGCAGAGGAGAACAGAGAGAGAAAAGGGCACAACATGTATTTGATAAAATAATGGCTGAAAATTTCCCTAACCTGGGGCAGGAAACAGATATCCAGGTCCAGAAAGCACAGAGTTTCAAATATGATGGACCCAAAGAGATCCACACAAAGACATATTATAATTAAAATGACAAAAGTAAAGAGAGAATTTTAAAGGCAGCAAGAGAAAAGTAAAGAGTCACATACAACAGAATCCTCCATAAGTCTATCGGCTGATTGTTCAGCGGTAACTTAGCAGGCCAGAAGGGATTGGCATGATATATTTAAATTGCTGAAAGGGAAAAAACCTACAATCAAGGACACTCTACTTGGCAAGGTTATTCAGAATTGAAGGAGATATAAACAGTTTCCCATACAAGAAAAAACTAAAATAGTTTATTGTCACTAAACCAGACTTACAAGAAATGCTAAAGGGTCATGTTTAAGCAAAAACGAAAAGGCCATAATAAGACATAAGAAAATACATGAAGGAAAAAAATCTCATTGGAAAAGGCAAATATATAGTAAAAGCAGTTGATCAACCACTTAAAAAGCCAGTATCAAGTTAAGAGACAAAAGTTATAAAATCAGGATTTCCCTGGTGGCACAGTGGTTAAGAATCTGCCTGCCAATACAGGAGACGTAGGTTCCATCCCTGGTCCAGGAAGATCCCACATGCCACAGAGCAACTAAGCCCGTGTGCCACAACTACCGAGCCTGCGCTCTAGAACCCGCAAGCCACAACTCCTGAAGCCTGCGCACCTAGAGCCCGTGATCTGCAACAAGAGAAGCCACCGCAATGAGAAACCCGTGCACCGCAGTGAAGAGTAGCCCCCACTCACCGCAACTAGAGAAAGCCCGTGTGCAGTAACAAAGACCCAATGCAGCCAAAAATAAATAAATAAAATAAAGAATAATTTTTTTAAAAGTTATAAAATCAACGATAATAAGTAATAAAGGGATACACAAAAGGATATAAAATATGATGTTCAAAACATGAAATGTTGGGGGAGAGTTAAAAATGTGCAGCTTTTAGAATGTGTTTGAACTTAAGGGACTTTAAGCCTAAAACAAATACAATAATCCTAAAATTTGTATGGAGCCACAAAAGATCCCTAATAGCCAAAGCAATCTTAAGAAAGAAGAACAAAGCAGGAGAAGAATAGCAGAAGTTAGTTTCCCTAACTTCAAACTATACTACAAAATCACAGTAATCAAAAGAGTATGGTTGGGCCTCCCTGGTGGCGCAAGTGGTTGAGAGTCCGCCTGCCGATGCAGGGGATGCGGGTTCGTGCCCCGGTCTGGGAGGATCCCATATGCCGCGGGGCGGCTGGGCCCGTGGGCCGTGGCCGCTGAGCCTGTGCGTCCGGAGCCTGCGCGTCCGGAGCCTGTGCTCCGCAACGGGGGAGGCCACAACAGTGAGAGGTCCGCATACCGCAAAAAAAAAAAAAAAAAAAAAAAGAGTATGGTACTGGCTCAAAAACAGACATATAGATCAATGGAGCAGAATAGAGAGCTCAGAAATAAATCCATGCATCTATGATCAATTAATCTACAACAAAGGAGACAAGAATATACAATGGAGAAAAGACAGTCTCTTCAATAACTGGTGCTGGGAAAACTGGACAGCTATATGTAAAAGAAATGAAATTAGAACACTCCCTAACACCATACACAAAAATAAACTCAAAATGGTTTAAAGACCTAAATGTAAGACCTGAAACCACAAAACTCCTAGAAAAAAACATTGACATTGGTCTTAGCCATATTTTTTTCAGATCTGTCTCCTCAGGCAAGGGAAACAAAAGCAACACTAAACAAATGGGACCACATCAAACTAAAAAGCTTTTGTACAACAGAGGAAACCATCAACAAAACAAAAAGGCAAACTACTGAATGGGAGAAAATATTTGCAATAATATGTTCAATTAGGGGTAAATACCCCAAATATATAGAGAACCCATATAACCCAACAGCAAAAAAACAAACAAACATTCCAATTTAAAAAATGGACAGATGATCTGAATAGATATTTTTCCAAAGAAAACATACTGATGGCCCACACACACATGAGAAGATACTCAACATCACTAATCTTCAGGGAAATGCAAATCAAAACCATAATGAGCTATCATCTCACACCTGTCAGAATGGCTATTATCAAAAGGACAAGAAACAACATGTGTTGTCGGGGAAGGGAACCCTTGTGTGCTGTTGGTGGGAATGTATATTGGTGCAGCCAGTGTGGAAATCAGTACAGTGGTTCCTCAAAAAATTAAAAATAGAACTACAATATCATCTTGCAATTCCTTTTCTGGGTATTTATTTGAAGAAAACAAAAACATTAATTCAAAAAGATAGGGCTTCCCTGGTGGCGCAGTGGTTGAGAGTCCACCTGCCGATGCAGGGGACATGGGTTTGTGTCCTGGTCTGGGAAGATCCCACATGCTGTGGAGTGGCTGGGCCCGTGAGCCATGGCTGCTGAGCCTGCGCATCTGGAGCCTGTGCTCCACAACAGGAGAGGCCACAACAGTGAGAGGCCCACATACCGCAAAAAAAAAAAAAAAAAAAAAACAACCCCAACAACAACAAAAAAGATATAGATTCCCCTATGTTCATAGCAGCACTATTTACAGTACCCAAGATATGGAAGCAACTTAAGTGCCCACCAACAGATGAATGGATACAGAAGTGGTACATATACACAATGGAATACTACTTGGCCATAAAAAAAAGAATGAGATCTTGCCGTCTGTGACGACATGGATGGACCTAGAGAGTATTATGCTTAGTGAAATAAGTCAGACGGAGAAAGACAAATACACTTGACCCTTGAATAACACAGAGGTTAAGAGTGCCAACTCTCTGGCAGTGGAAAATTCACATATAACTTTGGCTCTCCAAAACCTTAACTACAAATAGGCTACTGTTGACCAGAAGCCTTACCAATAACATAAAGAGTCAATTAATACATACTTGTATGGTATATGTATTAGACGTTACATTCTTACAATAAAATAGAGAAAAAATATTATTAAGGAAATCATAAGGGAGAGAAAATTCATTTACAGTACTGTACTGTGTTTATCAATACCATAAGTTTATGTTGTCTGTTTACAAGATGAATTGTCTTTCACTACCAATGTCAATATTGTCTTATATGATACAAAACACTGTAGATTCTATTTGTACCACTAACACTAAACATCAAAAATGAAAAGATAAAGTGAAAAAGAAATTCATGTTTATTTACAGGTAAAATGATTCATGCATTGATAATGAAGAAGCAGCAATATGGTTTTTATGGTAGACTAACCTATACACTAATTAATCAATTGTTACAGTAATTTTATGACATGCAGTATTACAGTCATATTTATAATACTGTAGCAGAAATAATTGTTTTACATTTTCTAAAAAAAAAATACTCTCCTGTGATGGTAGGCTGATATTCAGTTTCTGCAGTTACGAGAGAGAGAGAGAGACAGACAGACAGACAGACAGACATACTATATGGTAATGAATTCTTTGAAAGTAAAGTTATAAAACAGTAAGAAAACTAATACATTACTAATTATATATTAAACATCACCTATGCCTATGTAAGGATAGACTAGTATCTACATATATTTTATGCATTCATGACATACCTAACTTTTTCTTAATTCTTTAGATATTTCTAGTCTATTTGGTTCATCTGTGAGTTTTTTCAAATTGTCACAGATCTCCAAAATTTTTTCCAATATTTTATTGAAAAATATCCATATTGAAAAAAATCCTTATGTAAGTGCGCCTGTGCAGTTCCATCCCCTGTCGTTCAAGGGTCAACTACACTGTATGTTTTCACTTATATGTGGGTCTAGAAAACAAAACAAAGAACAAATTTCACAAAACACACACAGACACACAGATGCAGAGAACAAACTGGTGGTTGCCAGAGGGGAGGAGTTGGGGGATGGGTGAAATAGGTAAGGGGATTAAGAGTTACAAACTTCCAGTTATAAAATAGGTAAGTCACAGAGACACAATGTACAGCACAGGGAATATAGTCAATAATATTGCAACAAGCTTGTATGATGCATAATCTATAAAAATATCAAATCACTGTGTTGTACTCCTGAAGCTATTATAAGTCAACTCTACTTCAATAAAAAAAATACAAAAGAAGTATAGTTATGAGATGTAGAAGTTCCATATATCTTCTAAATCAAATTTGTTGGTTGTTTTATTCTATTCCTCTGTTTCTTTCCTTTTTTTGTTTTTGGTCTAAATTTGTCTGATCCTGAGAAATATGTACTAAAATCCCCTATTATAATTGCATTTTTACTACATTCTCTTAATAGTTTTTGCTTTATATATTTAGCTACTATATTGATTGGTGAACATGGTTTATGGTTGTTATACCTATTTTATAAATTTGTCTTTTATCATTACATAATATCAATCTTTATCCTGTTTGTTCCCATAGTAATGGCCAGACTTGGCTTCTTTGGGTTTATATTTATCTGATGGCATCTCTTTACATCCTCTGAACTTCAACCTCTCTCGCTTGTTTAAAGTGGGTTTCTGAAGTAACGTGTGGTTGGGTTTTGCTTTTTTACGCACACTGACAGTTGTCAGTAGATATTACCCTGCTGCCCTCTGATTTCAGAGTTGCAGATAGAAATCTAAAGCCAGCCTTACTCTTCTGCGTCGATAACTTGTTTTTCCTGTCTGGGAGACTGTGGAACTTTATCATTATCCTGGAATGAGGACATTTTACTGCACTCTATCTTGAGTGTCCTTTTTTTTTTGGTGCTCCTTCCTTGGAACTCAAAGAATCCTTTCTATCTGAAGATTCAAATGTTTCTTTAGCTCTGGAAGATTTTCTTCACCTATTTGCTTAAATATTGCCTCTCCTCCCTCGCTTGCTTTTGCTCCTTCTGAAATTCCTACTTATGTATACATTACAACTTCTGCACTTACCCTCTGGTCCTCTTATATTTGCTCTGTGGTTACTGTCCTTACATGTTTGCTGCTTTGAGAGATTTTTTCCACTTGTTTTTCCAGGCCTCTGTTCACTTCTCAACAGTGGCCATAACCTTTTTCAGCACATCTGCTGTTTTTTTAAAGTTAAAGCTCGTGTTGCTGAGTCCCGGTGATGGCAGCTGAATGCTCTCTTTGGAACTCAGTGTCCTCCTCCAGCCTCTGTTCTGCTGGCAGCTGCCCACCCAGGGAGCTCTGCTTATCCTCCCCTACCTGCAGTGCTGTTCACCCTGCAGCCACATCTCAAGGAACAGTGATCCTATGAGTTATGGGAGGCTCGGTGGTCTCTGACCACCCTAGACAGACACAGTATCAGCTGGAAAATTCTCAATTTCTCATCCCAGCTTCTCTGCCCACCCCGCTCCAGGTTCCTCAGCTACGAAGGTTAGTTTTCTTACAGCCTTGAAGATACAGAGACTTCAGCTCACCTGTTAACTCCCAGCCACTCTGTGAGGGCCAGCGAGACCAGCAGGTCCTTCAGGGATGCCAGATAAAATGGATTCCATGGGAAACATTTACACTCAGAGAATTATTCATTATTTATCTGAAATACAAATTTAACTGGACGTTCTGTATTTCTCTCTCTCTCTGGATAAATTTGGCCTTCCTATCCACCTGGGGGGCTCTCTTCTAATCCTTCCTCTTATCTATGAATTCCATGGCCCAAGCTCTCTCCAACTTTGGGACTCTGACCCTTGTACCCAACGATCAGATCATTCTGGGATGTTCACTCAGAGTTGATCCTATTCAGATTCCTACCCTCAGGGGCTAGTCTCAATCAAACCAGTATCTGAAGGATGAGATAGGATGTTTGTTAAAAAGCCAGTCAATGCAATCAATCCTGCTCAAACTCAGATTTCTGAGATTTCAAAAGAATTCATTTCAAATCTTGACTTCCCACATTTGTCCTGCTTCCACCCATTCTAGCTAAAGAAAAATAGACTAAAAAGCATACTTGTGGTTCTGGTCTGGCATGTCAGGAGCCTGGAAGTTGCCACTCCATTCTAACAGAGTAAAAAGCTGAACACACTTGAGAACTAAAATGTTGCTGCCATATCAGTAAACAAAGGATGTTGCAGCCGTCAAGCCATCACATTACAGCAGCCTGGATGGGGAGCCCTGAGGACACTCAGGATGAGGAAGCACAGGACGCTGGCCCCAGAGAGCTGAGGTGCAGATCAAAGGAATGATTCCAGTGAGCCCAGACTTTGCATCTTCCCATACACAGAAAAGCTCTAAATGCATTAACGTGAGATGTCTGGCTTTCTTTAATTAACGGTCACCTTTTGATGTTCTGACTACCTGGCCTTTGTTGAAAAACTCTTGTATATCCTGGCTCCCCCCATCACCTCCTCAGAGCAGTCTCTCAGAGTTATCTGAGACGCTGTCTCCTGGGCCTGAAGTCCTAAGCAGGTCCACCGCATAAAACATAATTCTCAACGTTTAGGTTGTGCTTTTGTTTTTTAGTTGACACATGAAAATCAACTGTCCTCAGATCTGTCAGAGAAGTGAGGGAGCGGAGCAAGCCACTGTCACCAAAACTGGAGACAGGGCCTCCCTGGTGGCGCAGTGGTTGAGAGTCCACCTGCCGATGCAGGGGATACGGGTTCGTGCCCCGGTCTGGGAGGATCCCATATGCCGCGGAGCGGCTGGGCCCGTGAGCCGTGGCCGCTGGGCCTGCGCGTCCGGAGCCTGTGCTCCGCAACGGGAGAGGCCACAACAGTGAGAGGCCCGCATACCGCAAAAAGAAAAAAAAAAAAAAAAAAAAAAAACTGGAGACAGACAGACGGATACAGAGGATTACAAGCGACTGGTGCACATACCCACAGCTGAAACGTCTGCAGGAACAAGCGGCCGGGTAGGGAACCCTGCACTGGAGCTGACACGTTGCTGGACGCCCGTGTGGACAATGGGCATGGGGCACAATTGTGTGAGTTTCCCCTGTTGGAGCTCTACCAGCTTCTCACAAAATGTCAGAGAGAATCCCCTCTGCTTCTGGCAGGGGAGGGAAACACATAGGGCCTTCTGTTCTTAACAAGGTGTCTCTCCTCAGGTGAAGCTGGTCAACCAGAGCCTAACCTGCTGGGTTTTATCAGAGGCTAACTGACCTGGGGGAACGGATAAACCCAACCCCAGGCCCCTCTAGCTGCCCTGTCCCACCTGTGGTGGGGGTGGGGGATGCCTGAGAAGTACAGGTGAAGCTCACAGTCCAGAGGCACAGGTCACAAAACACTAAGACCCAATCCAGGACCACAGAACGCTTCCCCTCCCCTGCACTGCAGCACCTCATTACGAAGAGCCCACTTACAGAAGTTGCTTCTAGCCAGCACATCACATCCAGCTATCAAGAAAAATGACAAGACATACTAAAGACAGAGCAAGCATCAGAACCAGGCTCACATACCTCGGAGATGATGGGATTATAAGACACAGAATATAAAACAACTATCATTAATATGTTTAGGGCACTAATGGATAAAGACATTAGTCCTTATTAGACAACATCCAAGAACAGATGGGAAAGGTAAGCAGAGAGATGAAAATTCTATGAAAGAACCAAAAAGAAATGCTAGAGATCAAAAACACTCCTTAAAAAAAAAAAAAAAAAAAAAAAAGAACAGTATATCCAAGAACTCTGGGACAACTACAAAAGGTACAAATACATGAACTAGGAATACTAAAAAGAGAAGAGACAAAGGAACAGGAGAAATGTTTGAACAATAATGACTGAGAATTTCCCCCAAATTAATGTCAGACACTTAACTACAGCTCCATGCAGCTCAGAGAACACCAAGCAAGATAAGTGCCCCAAAACTACACTATGCATATCATTTTCAAACTACAAAAAAATCAAAGATAAATGAAAAATCCTGAAAAAAGACAGAGGGGGAAACAAAATACCTCACCTCTACAGGATCAAAAAAAAAAAGAATTACATCTAACTTCTCCTCAGAAACCACGCAGGCAGGAAGAGAGTAGAAAAGGAAAGTATAAAGTATTTGAGGTGCTGAGAGAAAAAAACCCCACCAACCTAGAATTCTACACCCTGCGGAGTTCTCCTGCAAACATGAAGCAGAAGACTTCGCTGGTGGCGCATTGGTTAAGAATCCGCCTGCCAATGCAGGGGACACAGGTTTGAGCCCCGATCTGGGAATGTCCCACATGCCACGGAGCAACTAAGCCCATGTGCCACAACTACTGAGCCTGTGCTCTAGAGCCTGCGATCCACAACCACTGAGCCCGCGTGCCACAACTACTGAAGCCTGCATGCATAGAGCCTATGCTCTGCAACAAGACAGGCCACCATAATGAGAAGCCCGTGCACTGCAATGAAGAGTAGCCCCCCCTTGCCGCAACTAGAGAAAGCCCACGCACAGCAACAAAGACCCAACACAGCCAAAAATAAATAAATAAATTTATTTTTTTTAAAATGAAGGAGAGGGGCCTCCCTGGTGGCGCAGTGGTTGGGAGTCCGCCTGCCGATGCAGGGGATACGGGTTCGTGCCCCGGTCTGGGAGGATCCCATATGCCGCGGAGCGGCTGGGCCCGTGAGCCATGGCCGCTGGGCCTGCGCATCCGGAGCCTGTGCTCCGCAACGGGGGAGGCCACAGCAGTGAGAGGCCCGCATACCGCAAAAAGAAAAAAGAAAAAAAAAAAAATGAAGGAGAAATAAAAGCTTTTTCAGACAAAACAAAAATTGAGGGAATGCATTGCCAGTGACCTGCCTTGCAAGACGTATTAAAAGAACTTCTTTAGAGAAAAGAAACATGATATAGGTCAGAAACCTGTATCTACATGAAGAAAGGAAGCACATCAGAGAAAGAATAAACACTTTCATTTTTCTTTTCTTAATTGATCTAACAGATAATAGTTCGTTCAAAATAATAATATCAACAACAACAGATTATGTATGTGTATATATATGTGTGTGTGTGTGTATATATGTATATATGTAAAATGCTGATGTGTGCTAATGTATAAGTGGAATGAGTGACAGCAATAATACATGGACAGGAGGGGGAAATGAGGATTATTTATCATATAAGTTACCCACACTACCTGTGAAGTAGTATAGTGTTATTTGAAAGTGGACTTGGATTAGGTGTAAATGTATAGTGCAAACTCTAGAGGAACCACTAAAAAAGTAAGAAAGAAGAAGCATAAATGATGTGATGAGAAGGGGGAGAAAATAAAATCATGTAGAATGCTCAATGAAAACCACAAAAGGCAAAAAAAGACATGGAAGCAACCTAAATGTCCATCAACAGAGGAATGGATAAAGAAGATGTGGTACACATATACTGTGGAATATTACTCAGCCATAAAAAAGAACAAAATAATGTCACTGGCAGCAACATGGATGGACCTAGAGATTATCATACTAAGTGAAGTAAGTCAGACACAGAAAGACAAATATATGATATTGCTTATATGTGGAATCTAAATAAAGGTTACAAATGAACTTATTTACAAAAGAGAAGCAGAGTCACAGATGTAGAAAACAAACTTATGGTTACCAGGGGTTAAGGGGGAGAGGGGTAAATTGGGAGATTTTTGGAACTGACATATACACACTACTGTATATAAAATAGATGACTAATAAGAACCTACTGTAAAGCACAGGGAACTCTACTCAATACTCTGAGATGGCCTATATGGGAAAAGAAGCTAAATAAGAGTGGATATATGTCTATGTATAACTGAATCACTTTGCTGTACACCTGAAACTAACACAACATTGTAAATCAACTACACTCCAATAAAAATTTTTTAAATAAATAAAACCACAAAAGGCAAAAAAAAAAAAAAGACTAGAAGACAGAAATAGGAACAAAGAAGAAGGGCATACGTAGAATATAGTAACAAATACAACAGACGTCAATTCAACTGTATCAATAACCACTGTGAAAGTCAATGGTCCAAAGTGCACCAACTAAAAGATAGAAATTGTCAAAGTGGATCAAAAAACAAGACCCAACTATATGTTGTCTACAAGAAACCAACTTTAAATATACAGAAACATGTAGACTAGAAGTAAAAGGATGGAGAAAGATGTATCATGTAAACATGAATAAAAAGAAATCAGGAGTAACTATAATCATTTCAGACTGAGCAGAATTCAAACTAAGGCAAGTTATCAGAGATTAAAAAAGGGCATTATATAATGATAAAGGGGTCATTTCTCTAAGAAACATAACAATCCATAATGTGTATGCACTTAACAATGTTTCAAAATATGAGGCAAAAACTTATACAGATGAATGTACTATTACAGGTGGAAACTTTATTTCTATCAGAAATGGACAGCTCCAGCAGGCAGAAAATTGGTACGGACATAGTTGAAATCAAGAACATCAATCATCTAGATATATTGGACATTTATAGACTATTTCATCCAGCAACAGCAGAATACACATTCTTTTCAAGCTGACCTGGAACATTCACCAAGATAGACCACATTCTCAACCATAAAACATACCTTCGCAAATTTAAAAGAATAGAAATCATACAATGTCTGTTCCCAGACCACAATGGAAATAAGTTAGAAATCAAAAACTGAAAGATAGCTGGAAAATCTCCAAATACTTGGATTTCAAACAACAAACTCCTAAATAACACATGGATCAAAGAAAAAAATTCAAGATAAATTTAAAATATTTTGAACTAAATTAAAATATAACTTATCAAACTTTGTGGGATGTGGCTTAGAAAGGAATTTACAACACTGAATGCATATATTAGAAAAGAAGAACTATCTAAAATCAATCATCTAAACTTCTACCTAAGAAAACCAGAAAAAAAGAAAACAAATTAAATCACAAGTAAACAGAAAAAAAGAAATAAGAATTAGTGCAGAATCAATGGAATTGAAAACAGGAAATTAATAGAGAAAGTTAATGAAATCAAAAGCTGGTTCTTTGAAAAGATGGATAAAATCAATAGACCTCTAACCAGGCTAATTAAGAAGGAAAGAGAGAGTGCACAAATTAGTAATATCAGAAATAAAAGAAGGGACAACTCTGCAGATCCCATAAACATTAAGGGATAATCAAAGAGGAGATTGGTTCAAGATGGCAGAGTAGAAGGATGTGCCCTCACTCCCTCTTACGAGAGCACCAGAATCACAACTAACTGCTGAACAGTCATCGACAGGAAGACACTGGAACTCAACAAAAAAGATACCCCACATCCAAAGACAAAGGAGAAGCCACATTGAGACGGTAGGAGGGGCACAATCACAATCAAATCAAATCCCGTAACTGTTGGGTGGGTGACTCACAGACTGTAGAACACTTATACCACAGAAGTCCACACACTGGAGTGAAGGTTCTGAGCTCCACATCATGCTTCTCAACCTGGGAGGCTGGCAGCGTGAGGAGGAATTCCTAGAGAATCAGACTTTGAAGGCTAGCGGGATTTGATTTCAGGACTTCGACAGGACTGGGGGAAACAGAGACTCCACTCTTGGAGGGCACACACAAAGCAGTGTGCACATCAGGACCCAGGAAAGGAGCAGTGACCCCATAGGAGACTGAACCAGACCTACCTGCTAGTGTTGGAGGGTCTCCTGCAGAGGAGGGGGGTGGATGTGGCTCACCATGGGGACAAGGACACTGGCAGCAGAAATTCTGGGAAGTACTCCTTGGCGTGAGCCCTCCCAGAGTCTGCCATTAGCCTCACCAAAGAGCTCAGGTAGGCTCTGGTGTTGGGTTGCCTCAGGCCAAACAACCAACAGGGAGGGAATCCAGCCCCACCCATCAGCAGACAAGTGGATTAAAGTTTTACTGAGCTCTGCCCACCAAAGCAACACCCACCACCAGTCTCTCCCATCATGAAGCTTGCACAAGCCTCTTAGATACCTTCACCCACCAGAGGGCAGACAGCAGAAGGAAGAAGAACGACAATTCTGCAGCCTGTGGAACAAAAACCACATTCACAGAAAAATAGACAAGATGAAAAGGCAGAGGGCTATGTACCAGATGAAGGAACAAGATAAAACCCCAGAAAAAACAACTAAATGAAGTGGAGATAGGCAACCTTCCAGAAAAAGAATTCAGAATAATGATAGTGAAGATGATTCAGGACCTCAGAAAAAGAATGGAGGCAAAGATCGAGAAGATGGAAGAAATGTTTAACAAAGACCTAGAAGAATTAAAGAACTAACACCTAGAAGAATTAAAGAACAAACAGAGATGAACAATACAATAACTGAAATGAAAACTACACTAGAAGGAATCAATAGCAGAATAACTGAGGCAGAAGAACGGATAAGTGACCTGGAAGACAGAATGGTGAAATTCACTGTCGTGGAACAGAATAAAGAAAAAAGAATGAGAAGAAATGAAGACAGCCTAAGAGACCTCTGGGAGAGCATTAAACACAACAACATTCGCATTATAGGGGTCCCAGAAGGAGAAGAGAGAAAGAAAGGACCTGAGAAAATATTAGAAGAGATTATAGTTGAAAACTTCCATAACATGGGAAAGGAAATAGCCACCGAAGTCCAGAAAGTGCAGAGTGCCAGGCAGGATAAACCCAAGGAGAAACACGCTGAGACATATAGTAATCAAATTGACAAAAATTAGGGCCTCCCTGGTGGCGCAGTGGTTAAGAGTCCGCCTGCCGATGCAGGGGATACGGGTTCGTGCCCCGGTCTGGGAGGATCCCATATGCCGCGGAGCGGCTGGGCCCGTGAGCCATGGCCGCTGGGCCTGCGCATCCGGAGCCTGTGCTCCGCAACGGGAGAGGCCACAACAGTGAGAGGCCCACATAACGCAAAAAGAAAAAAAAAAAAAAATTGACAAAAATTAAAGTCAAAGGAAAATTATTGGAAGCAACAAGGGGAAAATGACAAATGACATACAAGGGAACTCCCATAAGGTTACAGCTGATTTCTCAGCAGAAACTCTACAATCCAGAAGGGAGTGCCACAATATATTTAAAGTGATGAAAGGGAAGAAGCTACAACCAAGATTACCCTACCCGGCAAGGATCTCATTCAGATTCGACAGGGAAATCAAAAGCTTTATGGACAAGCAAAAGCTAAGAGAATTCAGCACCAGCAAACCAGCCCTACAACAAATGCTAAAGGAACTTCTCTAAGTGGGAAACACAAGAGAAGAAAAGGATCTACAAAGAGAAACCCATAACAATTAAGAAAATGGTAATAGGAACATACATATCGATAATCACTTTAAACGTGAATGGATTAAATGCTCCAACCAAAAGACACAGGCTCGCTGAATGGATACAAAAACAAGACCTATATATAGGCTGTCTACGAGAGACCCACTTCAGACTTAGGGACACATACAGACTGAAAGTGAGGGGATGGAAAAAGATATTCCATGCAAATGGAAATCAAAAGAAAGCTGGAGTAGCAATACTCATATCAGATAAAATAGACTTTAAAATAAGGACTGTTACAAGAGACAAGGAAGGACACTACATAATGATCAAGGGATCAATCCAAGAAGAAGATAAAACAATTATAAATATATATGTACCCAACATAGGAGAACGTCAATACACAAGCCAACTGCTAACAGCTATAAAAGAGGAAATCAACAGTAACACAATAATAGGGGAGCCTTTAACACCTCACTTACACCAATGGATAGATCCAGACAGAAAATTAATAAGGAAACACAAGCTTTAAATGACACAATAGACCAGATAGATTTGATTGATATTTATAGGACATTCCACCCCAAAACAGCAGATTACACTTTCTTCTCAAGTGCGCAGAGAACATTCTCCAGGATAGATCACATCTTTGGTCACAAATCAAGCCTCAGTAAATTTAAGAAAACTGAAATCATATCAAGCATCGTTTCCAACCACAACGCTATGAGATTAGAAATGAATTACAGGGAAAAACTGTAAAAAACACAAACACACAGAGGCTAAACAATATGATACTAAATAACCAACAGATCACTGAAGAAATCAAAGAGCAAATCAAAAAATACCTAGAGACAAATGACAACCAAAACACGACAATTCAAAACCTATGGGATGCAGCAAAAGCAGTTCTAAGAGGGAAGTTTATAGCAATACAAGCCTATCTCAACAAACAAGAAAAATCTCAAATAAACAATCTAAACTTACACCTAAAGGAACTAGAGAAAGAAGAACAAACAAAACCCAAAGTTAGTAGAAGGAAAGAAATCATCAAGATGAGAGCAGAAATATATAAAACAGAAATAAAGAAAACAATATCAATAGAACTAAAAGCTGGTTCTTTGAGAAGATAAACAAAATAGATAAACCATTAGCCAGACTCATCAACAGAAAGAGGGAGAGGACTCAAATCAATAAAATTAGAAATGAAAAAGGAGAAGTTACAACAGACACCACAGAAATACAAAGCATCCTAAGAGATTACTACAAGCAACTCTATGCCAATAAAATGGACAACCTGGAAGAAATGAACAAATTCTTAGAAAGCTATAACCTTCCAAGACTGAACCAGGAAGAAATAGAAAATATGAACAGACCAATCACAAGTAATGAAATTGAAACTGTGATTAAAAATCTTCCAACAAACAAAAGTCCAGGACCAGATGGCTTCACAGGTGAATTCTAGCAAACATTTAGAGAAGAGCTAACACCCATCCTTCTCAAACTCTTCCAAAAAATTGCAGAGGAAGGAACACTCCCAAACTCATTCTATGAGGCAACTGCCACCCTGATACCAAAACCAGACAGAGATACTACAAAAAAAAAGAAAATTACAGACCAATATCACTGATGAACATAGATGTAAAAATCCTCAACAAAATATTAGCAAACAGAATCCAACAACACATTAAAAGGATCATACACCATGATCAAGTGGGATTTATCCCAGGGATGCAAGGATTCTTCATTATATGCAGATCAATCAATGTGATATACCATATTAACAAACTGAAGGAGAAAAACCATATGATCATTTCAATAGATGCAGAAAAAGCTTTTGACAAAAGTCAACACCCATTTATGATAAAAACTCTCCAGAAAGTGGGCATAGAGGAAACCTACCTCAACATAATAAAGGCCATATATGACAAAGCACAGCCAACATCATTCTCAATGGTGAAAAACTGAAAGAATTTCCTCTAAGATCAGGAACAAGAGAAGGAGGTCCACTCTCGCCACTATTATTCAACATAGTTTTGGAAGTCCTAGCCACGGCAATCAGAGAATAAAAAGAAATAAAAGGAATACAAATTGGAAAAGAAGAAGAAAAACTGTCACTGTTTGCAGATGACATGGTACTATACATAGAGAATCCTAAAGATGCCATCTGGGCTTCCCTGGTGGCGCAGTGGTTGAGAGTCCGCCTGCCGATGCAGGGGACACGGGTTCGTGCCCCGGTCCGGGAAGATCCCACATGCCGCGGGGCGGCTGGTCTCGTGAGCCATGGCCGCTGAGCCTGCACGTCCGGACCTTGTGCTCTGCAATGGGAGAGGCCACAACAGTGAGAGGCCCGCATACCGCAAAAAAAAAAAAAAAAAAAAAAAAAAAAAAGATGCCATCTGAAAACTACTAGAGCTAATCCATGAATTTGGTAAAGTTTCAGGATACAAAATTAATGCACAGAAATCTCTTGCATTCTTATACGTTAATGATGAAAAATCTGAAAGATAAATTAAGTAAACACTCCCATTTACCACTGCAACAAAAAGAAAACAATACCTAGGAATAAACCTACTTAGGGAGACAAAAGGCCTTTATGCAGAAAACTATAAGACACTGAAGAAAGAAATGAAAGATGTTACAAACAGATGGAGAGTTATACCATGTTCTTAGCTTGGAAGAATCAATATTGTGAAAATGACTATACTACCCAAGGCAATCGACAGGTTCAGTGCAATCCCTATCAAATTATCAATAGCAGTTTTTACAGAATTAGAACAAAAAATTTTTAAATTTGTATGGAGACACAAAAGACCCCGAATAGCCAAAGCAGTGTGAGGGAAAAACACAGAGCTGGAGGAATCAGACTCCCTGACTTCAGACTATACTACAAAGCTACAGTAATCAAGACAATATGGTTCTGGCACAAAAAGAGAAATATAGATCAATGGAACAGGATAGAAAGCCCAGAGATAAACCCACACATCTATGGTCAACTAATCTATGACAAAGTAGGCAAGGATATACAATGCAGAAAAGACAGTCTCTTCAATAAGTGGTGCTGGGAAAAATGGACAGCTACAGTTTACATTTACAGTTTCATTACAGAATGAAATTAGAACACTCCCTAACACCATACACAAAAATAAACTCAAAATGGATTAGAGACCTAAATGTAAGACTGAACACTATAAAACAGCAGAAAACATAGGAAGAACACTCTTTGCCATAAATCACAGCAAGATCTTTTATGATCTACCTCTTAGAGTAATGGAAATAAAAACAAAAATAAACAAATGGGACCTAATGAAACTTAAAAGCTTTTGCAAGGCAAAGGAAACTACAAAGAAGACAAAAAGACAACTGTCAGAATGGGAGAAAATATTTGTAAACGAATCAATGGACAAATGATTAATTTCCAAAATATATAAACAGCACATGCAGCTCAATATTAAAGAAACAAACAACCCAATCTAAAAATGGGCAGGAGATCTAAATCGACATTTGTCTAAAGAAGACATACAGATGGCCAAGAAATACATGAAAAGCAGCTCAACATCACTAATTATTAGAGAAATGAAAATCAAAACTACGAGGTATCACCTCACACCATTTAGAATGGGCATCATCAGAAAACCTACAAACGACAAATGCTGGAGAGGGTGTGGAGAAAAGTGAATCCTCTTGCACTGTTGGTGGGAATGTAAATTGATACAGCCTCAATGGAGAACAGTATGGAGGTTCCTTAAAAAACTAAAAATAGAATTACCATATGACCCAGCAATCCACTACTGGGCACATACCCAGAGAAAACCATAATTCAAAAAGACACATGCACGCCAATGTTCACTGCAGCACTATTTACAATATAGCCAGGTCACAGAAGCAACCTAAATGCCCACTGACAGACGAATGGATAAAGAAGATGTGCTACATATATACAGTGGAATATTTCTCAGCCATAAAAAGGAATGAACTTCCTTTCATTTGTAGAGATGTGGATGGATCTAGAGACTGTAATACAGAGTGAAGTAAGTCAGAAAGAGAAAAACAAATATCATGTATTAACACATATATGGGGAACCTAGAAAAATGGTAGAGATGAACTGGTTTGCAAGGCAGAAATAGAGACACAGGTGTAGAGAACAAATGTATGGACACCAAGGGGGGAAAGCGGGAGGAGGGTGGTGGTGGTGGTATGAATTGGGAGATTGGGATTGACATATATACAGTAATATGTATAAAATGGATAACTAGTAAGAACATGCTGTATAAAAAAAGAAATAATATAAAATTCAAAAAAAAAGATTTATGTCCACAATGTTCTATGATAATTTCTTCAGAAATTCAGACAGTATTAAGCGAGCGTATTAAGTACAACAAAAATCAGTGCCTAAGAGCTAGACATAACTGAATAATACTCTCATGTAACAAAATATTTACCAAGGGCCGTTCTACTCCTTGAGCTGGGCCTTGTTCGGGAGTCGCTGTAACCAGCAGGACTCCCTTCCGCCCTCAGCTCGCTGTGGCCTGTGGCACCACAGATAGACAGGTACAGGTAAAGCTCTCAGGTGTGCCTGCAGCATATGGCAGGGCTCACGGGTACCAGCCACACCAGGAAGAAGATCACCCATGAGCCACACAGAGTTCACAAATGGAAGCAAAACCACTTATTTACACTCCCAGGAAAGTGAACCCCTTTCTATCCTCACAGGAGCCACCAGAGGCCCTCCAGAGCCCGGGGTCTGCTCTGCCCTCTGCCCACCAAGGTTGCCCCCTTTCGGCCCTCCCCCGCCTGGCTGCCACCCAGCTGCCCAGGGACCCCAGCACCGCAGGGGCAGTGGGGTCCTCGCAAGGCGTGGGGTAGGGGGTGCTTCCCAGGACCGGCCTCTGACTAGGACCTGAGGCCCCTACGTGAGAGGGGTTGGGAGGAAGGAGTTTTAGGGTCAGAACGGTCGTGTAGACACATGCAGACAAAGAGGGGCTTCCAAGCCATTCTAAATCCCCAGGGAAGGAGTGTACCTCCTCCTCCTCCTCCTCCTCCTCCCGTTGCTGGGTTGCGCTGACTCACACCCTGTCTGCGAGGTTTTCCGGGCCGTGCTGTTCTCATGCATCACCCTCTTTCTAAGCACCTGCAACATCAGCCTCATCTCGTGACTTGACCGCATTCTGCAGTGACTTCTGTTGTTCGATTGTTCCACACGAACAGACTGGTGTCCTTAACTGGACCACAAACCACAGCGGGGCAGGAGCCGGGCCTTATGGATGGTTTTTTTTTTTTTGGGGGGGTACGCGGGCCTCTCACTGTTGTGGCCTCTCCCGTTGTGGAGCACAGGCTCTGGACGTGCAGGCTCAGCGGCCATGGCTCACGGGCCCAGCCTCTCCACGGCACGTGGGATCCTCCCGCACCGGGGCACGAACCCGTGTCCCCTGCATCGGCAGGCGGACTCTCAACCACTGCGCCACCAGAGAAGCCCTATGGGTGTGTTTTTTAATAACAGCTTCATGGAGAGATAATTCACAGGCCATACAATGCACCTCTTAAAGGGTGCAGTTCCATAGTTTTTAGCATATTTGTAGAGTTGGGCAACCACCATCACAATTTTAGAACATCTTCACCCTGCCCCAAAGAACCACTGGACCTGTGAGCAGTGTCCCCCAGGTTCTCCATGTCGTGGGTTGAATTGTGTCCCCCAAGAGATTGTATGTTCTAGTCCTAATCCCTGGAGCCTGGGGAAGTGACCTAATAGGGCAGCAGGGTTTTTGGCAGACGCCAAAGATGCAGTCACACTGGATTTGAGTGGCCTGAAGTCCAGTATCTGGCATCCTTAGAAGAAGAGGGAAGTTTGGACGCAGAGACACAGACACATAGGGGTGGAGGCCATGGGAAGACAGAGACAGAGGCTGGAGTGTTGCTTCTACAAATCAGGAAAGCCAAGGATTGCAGACAACCATATGCTACATGAGGTAAGGAAGGCATCTTTCCCAGGCCCCTGGAACCTTCTCTAGGCCCTCTGGGGGAGCAGGGCCCTGCCAGCAGGGATCTTGGACCTGTAGCCTCCAAAACTGTGAGAGGATAAATCTCTGTTCTAAGCCACCGAGTTATGGCAGCCCTGGGAAACTTACACACCTCCCTCCCCAAAAAGCCTCTGAATTCTGCCCTAGGCAACCTCTGATCTATTTCTTGTCTCTACAGATGAATGTATTCTGCACATTTCACAGAATGAAACTGAATTACACAATACGCGATCTTTCTTTCATTGCGTGTAAAGTTTTCACTTAGTATAAGGTTCATCCGTGTTGTAGCAGGTATCACAGTACTCCACTCCTTTTTACTGCGGAAGAACATTCCATTAGATGGCTGACCTAACCACGTTTTCCTTATTCATTCATCAGTTGAGGGACATCTGGGTTGTTTCCACTGCTGGCTCTTTTGGATAATGCTGCTATGAAGATTCACGTGCAAGTGTTTGTGTGGATGTGTTTTCACTTCTCCTGAGTACATAGCTAGGAGTGGGCTTGCTGAGTCATAGGGTGACTCTATACTTAACCTTTCCAGGAAATGTCGTGCTATCTTCCAGAGTCACCGCACCATGTTACGTTCCCATCAGCAGTATCTGAGGGTACCAAATGATCCGCATCCTTTCTGACACATGTTATTATCTGTCTTTTAATCACAGCCATTCTCATGGATGGGAGGTGTATCTCACTGTGATTTGGGTTTGTGTTTCTCTGATGGCCAGTGAAGCTGAGCATCTTTTCACGTGCTTACTGGCATCTTCTTTTGAGAAACGTCTATTTGGATCTATTGCCCATTCAAAAAAAAAAAACTGGGCTTTCTTTTTGTTGCTGAGTTGTAGGAGTTCTTTATATATTCTGGATAATTGGTTGTCTCTTGCTTATTGTGCTTTTTGTATATTTTATAGCGTTTAGCTATTCCTTGCCGTTCTCAGTACACTGAGAGCAGGATGGGGAGTATGTCTGTCTCTTGAGCATCACTGGTGTTCAGAAAGGATCATGTGGTTTCCGTTTTATGCTTAACAAACAGCCTGGAATAATGTCTTCCAGAGCTGCTGGGTCACAATTTGGGGTAAAGAAAGGAACATAATCTTTACTGACTGCCCACCAATGCAGGTGTTGCTACCGGGTGACTCTCACACCAACCTAAGGAGATTCCATGTCATTATCCCCAAGAAACAGGTGAGCCCAAGGAAATTACTTCCCAGACATCACACAGCTGATAAGCAGTAGAGCTGCTTTTGTCCCTAAAGCCTGTGCTTTTTAAACATCCTGCCCCTTTGCCCCTTCATGATGTGGTAAAGCAAAGAGACATCAAAGCAGAAGGACCCTCCCCCGGGGCCTCTGACGCATGTACACGTCACCTCCCAATTTCACATCTCATCCGAGAAGTATAAACAGTTTACTTGGTTTTCCAGCTCATAAATGCATAAAGTCTGTGCAGATGCTTCTCTTGCAGTGAAGTATAGGAATATCCGTACTGTGCCAATTCATCTGTTAAAACTGAAGCCCAGGATGGGAATATGTGGAAATTCACTGAGCAGTAGAAGCAGCAGCCTGCGCTTCTGGAGTTCCAGCGGGGAGCACGTGAGTCCTGCAGAGGCTCCCTGATGGGCCTGCGACAATGAACTTCTGCGACATTTCCCAGGGGCTCCGAAGTGCACATGGCTCCTGCAGCTCGTGGTTCTGGCTCCAGGCCAGCAGCGCGCCTGCTGGACCTGCAGCCAGAGGCCAAGGGCTCTCTGCCGAGCACGTGACCAGCATGTTTCTGCCACAGAGTGTGCCCTCCTGGAGACCCGCTGACACCCAGTTCTCAGGGATCCAATTTCAGTCTTATGGACAAGTGTCTTTACACTTCCAACCCTAAAAATAGAGGTGAGATGAAAAATAGGAGTGATAGCTGGGAGGGTCTTAAAAGCTCTCTATAAAGCCCCCCAACCTTTCAAATCCTCAGAGTCATCTCTGGGAAATAGTGCATCTGATTAGCTTCATTTATAGCCTATTCTGGAAATTTCTCTCCTGGGAAAAAAGCCATCTGCAAGCTATTCTTGTTTGTAAATGAATTATTTTCTTAAATGTCAAAGGAAGACATTAGAAAGTAGAAAAATAATTACAAGTGGAATAATTTCCTGAAATTACCCTAGTTGATTATGGGCAAGACAACCCATAGGTCTCAGGAAAAATGAGAATGAGATTAATACGGCCATGTCAATAGTTTGACTTATTTTCCAGGGCTTTCCAAGCAGAGAGAGAGAGAGAAATTATTTTGCCATGAGATCAGGCTAAGCCCACCCCTGCAAAAGGGAATCCCCAGAAAGACTGCTGCTAATGCGAGAAAGATCATGTCTGGGATTTTCTCACATGGCCTGTGCCTGTGTACTTCCGTCCCGCGGGGACTTGCTTCCTGCCTGAATGCCCCCGCCAGGCAGGCTCCACAAAGGCCCCCAGGACACCATTCCTGCCAGAATTCTAGAGATAGTGGACGATGGAATTGTGCCTTCCTGCTCTGAGAAAAGGGCCGAGAAATGTTAGATTTCTCCAAAGCCCAGTTGAAAAGTGAAGCCCAGCGCTGGCCCTTCCCCCTGCGCTGCTGGTGCTCCGTCTCCCTCCATGGCTGTGGCCTCCCGGGGCCTTGGAGGTGCTTGACAGCTGCAGCTGGAGTGATCCTTTCTTATCCCAAGGTGGCAAGTGGCTTCTGCAGGTTCTGAGACCCCAGCGACAGTCTGCATGTTTGAAAGTGTGAGACCTAATTTTAACATCACTTTGAAGAAGCATTTTGTATCTATTTACACAGTGAGTGTATCTTCTTTATTCTGTGCTTCCCGGGGAATGCGCTAATTGAAGGTCACGCATCCTAGGTCTGGAAGGGATGAGGGTGACGACGAATAAGTTTCCTCTGGAGGCCAACTCTCCACCTTTCCTCACCTGCAGCTTTGCTGAGTATTATCTGTCTCATCTGAACACCTAGTTTGAACTAAAAATGGGTTGAGGGGAGTAATGGCTGAAAGGATGCAGATTTTCCTTAGATCACTTATTCAGCGGGTGCTACAGATTTGGGGGACTTCTTGTGTTGATTGACTAGTTGGCCTTTACTTGGGTTAAATCCAGTGAATATCTGAAAGAATTACATAGACTAGGCCCAGAAAATTGTACAGTATATGTAAAACATGATCTTAAATGTAAATCTATATTCCTCCTTCACCAAAAAGCCAGTCATATTGGTGACAATAATGTATTTTTGCATGGTTTTGGAAAATACAAAATCACAGGCAAATCACAGAACTGATTTACTGAGCACCCACTATGGGGGAAGGCCAGCCACTTTATGAATGTGATTTCTAATCACCACAAGGTGGATATTATTACTTCCAATTTACAGATGAGAACTGAAGTTCAGAGAGAAGTCGTCTGTCCGAGGTCTGAGCCCCAGGGGATCAGATCCAGAGTCCACCAGGACTGAGCAGACCACGTGGGTCTGTGGTCCTAAAGCCGAGCTCAGTAAAGGACATGGTCACTGTGGACAAATGGGAAATGCACGGGATGCCAGGACACACAATCCTTTAGACTACAGTGCGTCCTCTTGAGAGTGCATGCACCACCTCCTCTGTCTGGAAATACTCCGTGTGCAGGGGTTGAGACAGTGCAGTGGGGTGCTGGGGGCACTTCGTAGGACAGTGGAGGGTGAGAAGGTGTCACTGACAGTTAATCTCAGGCAAGCTGTGCCAGGAAAGGGGCCTGACCTTGACCTGTGGGCCGGGCCACAGCACCGCTAACTCTGCCTGCTGATGGACCAGTGCTTCACCCCTGTTATTCCACTTGACACCAAGAGGGTGACAGCTGGTTCACCCAGAGCAGTCGGGGGGCTCTCCCAAGACCACTGAACTGCTGAGCAATGCGGGTCCCCGTTTCTGCAAAGCCTGGGCTCTCCTCACTTTTTCATACCACTTGCTAGCCTCCAAGCCATGCAGTCCTTCGGGATTAGAAACTGCCATCAGAAACCACCGAGAAAAAGTGAAATATTTCATGTGGGAGAATAGCACATGGCCAACCCATTTTTCCGTGAGCAGGGGCCACAGCGGTTCTCCTGGAAGGGAACAAAGTCCTAGGGGTGGATGTTAGGAATGAGGAAAGAGTGCGTCATCACCTTGCCTTGATTATGAAAGTAGTAAATACTCTATAGAAGACTGGGAAATAGAGACTGTCATGCAGAACACAGAAGTCCCTGATGATTTCTCAGCTAAGAGACAACTTTACCATTTTGGTACTTTTCCTTCCAGCCTTCAGCACACGCTGGCCAGAAACTTGAGTGTCCTTCCTCCCTTTACACTTTGCATCCATCCGACCCCTCCCGGCCTCTCTTGTACAGGCCGCCCTCACCCCTCGCCTGGATCTTTCCCTGGAGCATACCCCGCCCAGTCTCCGGGGCTCCAGCCCAGCACAGCCCTCCCCGGCACACATCACACATCACACTCCATCCAGGGCAGTTTTGTAACATGCAACCCACCGGAAGGCCGAGGACGGCTTCCACTGCCCCTGGGATAAGGCTCGAAGCACTCACCCTGGCTTCCAGGGCCTTCACCTCGGCGCTGGCACCTCACCTGAGTCTCCCACACCCAGCTCTGCACACCTGGGCGCGCCTCGCGGGAGCTGCCGCTTACGGCTCAGGCCCTCGGGAAGATTTATTGGCCCCCTCCCTCTCTTGGCAGAGGGTCAGAGGCTCCTGCTACACCCTGATTTCTCCCCCGTGATAATCACTGCGTCATCATCGTCCTGTTTAACTGCCTGCTGCCTCCTCGTGGTGGGCTGTGAAGGGGGTCTGCACCGCCGTGCTCACTGCTCCGCAGCCTGCGTGGAGCTCAGGCCTGGCCGAGGGAGGGCTGGGCCACTACTCGCTAACCGCACAGCGCATCCCGATGTGAAATGTACAGGGCGCCCAGACATCTTAGGCATCTTTCCGTGGGTTCTCCGGGGTCTTCTATGTAGAAACTAATGTCATCTCTGAATGACAGCTGGGCATCTTCCTTCTAGGCCCGATCCCTTCTGTTGTTTTCCTCATCTTGCTGTGCAGCTAAGAAGGAGACCTCCCAGGCAACGTGGACTAGATGTGCTGGTTGTTGGCACATTTGTACCTGATTTACAAAAGGGAAGATTTACCATTTCAACATTAAGTGTCACGTGCGATGTAGATGTCTGACTGTTACTCTTTGTCATTTTAATGTAATTCCCTTCTAGTCTTGGTTTACTAAGTTTCTCTTTGCATAAATGACAACGAACGCCAAATTGTACCTAGTGCTTCACTGAGATGGTTTATCTTCTTTAATCTGCTGACGTATTGAATTATATTGGACTTTCTAATGTTCAAACATGCCACATTCCTGCACTGGTCATAATGTATTATTGTTTTATACCCTGCTGGATTTGATTTGCTCAAATTTTATGGAGAATTTTTAAAATCTATGTTTATTAGTAAAATTGGCCAGGAATTTTCGTTTCTCTTCTTATTCTTGTCTAGTTGTGACATTGAGAATCTTTGCAGTCTCATGACTTGGGGAAACTCTCTCTTTTTTCTATTCTCCAAGACAATATACATACACATAACAAAGACTCCTTAAACGTTTGGAAGCACTCATTTATAAAGCTCCTGGACCTAGCGCAGGTTTATGCATCTCTCCATTAACTGAAGTTTGTTAATTGTCTTCTTCAAGTCATCTGTGTCCTTCGACCTTGTGCTCCTTGTTTTTGGAAAGGTTCCTACATTTGTGTCACCTTTCAGACTCAGTTTTCAACACCGTCACTTCTGCTCTGTACTGCCTTTGGAAGCACTTTAATTTTGTTTTATTCTTTTAGTCCAGTGCTGTCTTTGGCTCAGTCTGCGTCCTTACCCGTTGCTCTTTGGCATCTTCCACACCATTTTGTAAAGTTAGTATTTTCATGTAGTTGTTTGAGATCACAAACAAGCTGGTTTCCAAGGCTGGCATCCGCTTCTGCTATAGTAAATCTCCTCTAAAGTATAAACTTATTCTTCTGCTTTAGGGCCATGCTCTTCATACTTTAAAATTTTTATGGCCCCTATATTGGTGTGGTTTCCGTTTAGTCATCCGTAAACACGAAAATCTGGAAATGCCTATGTACGCTGACTGTTAGAAAATATTCAATGGTACCTATTACCTTGAATACGTGGCTGTATCTAGAAGGTTCCACATCAGTCTAACGTGCATCTTTCACACGATGCCTTGGTAAGAGAGCCTTGTCCACAATGCTCAGACCCTGCCACATCCTCCAAGGAGCACAGGCCCATATACTGCTCTTCCACCTGGTGTAGGCTAGATGCAGTTGACCACTGGAAACTTCACACAGGTCCTCCATCTGCGGACAGAGGCATAATAGAAGGCGGCCATCCATAACCAGCAGCCCACCACGGGGATAACACATGGGCCTCATCTCAGAATCCTCATCACGCACCAGGGACTGACTGTCTGGACAGCTCTGTCCAGGAGGATTCTGAGGCCCCCTCCGGCTTGGTGGGAAAGAGTGCACTGATTCATTAGTGATATCTACCAGGGGCACGAGAGTGGGGAAAGGCAGAACGAAGACGCTCTCTGCTGGCCCGTTCTAAGGGCTGTGGACAGCTGTGGCCTGAGATACAGGAAGCTAGAGTTGGCTTAAAGGGCCCTCGCCTCCCTGAAGCTTATAAGGGAGTCCGCTCCACAGGACTCAGCACTATTGGACAGTGGATCTGCAGTGGAATGTGCTTGCCCCAGACACTAGTGACCAGAAATTGGCCCAAATCCCATCCAATAGCAGACTCAGCCCAGGCCCGCCGTGTGGTTCATTAAGTGCAGAACGGCCCAAGCTGCCATCTTTCTGGCTGTGGAAGCACCTAGCCGTTCACGGCCACTGCAGAGCTGGGTCTGCACTGGCCTTGGAAGGGGTGTCTCCCATTAGGTCTGTGAGGACCTGCGCCCCACACTCTCCCTCTCCCCTACAAAAGAGCCAGCCACCAGTGGGCGCTCAGCCCTCCTCATCCAGGTAGCACGTGAGGCCACCCTGGCACAGGCCTGGACCCCCAAGTGGAGGGTGACCCAGGCTGGAACAGAGCCCTTGTCTTGGATCTTATGGCTGAGCACTGGGATGCTGAGCAGGGATGCAGACGTGTACAGAGGAGGGGAGGCACTTGCCCTGATATCAGTGGGGTCTCCCGAGCCTGTGACGTACACTCCACCCCCAGACTTTGCTTATTGACTCTATAAGTGCACGTTTGATCGGGTTTCTGCCCCTTAGGACTGGAAGAGTCTTCATGAACAGCACGGGGACTCCCTTCCCGAGACGCCAGAGACGTTGGTCTGTCTCCGCTGCGGAAGGACGGATGGGCAGAGGCTTCCCTCGCTGGCGCCGCCTCCGCTGCCCTGGAGGCTTCCCCGAGGCCCGGGTGCCCCTCGCCTCCTCCGATGAGGGGAGGGTCCTGCGGCTGGAGCAGCTGCCGCTCTGGGTCCACACCCCCAACCCCGAAGTGGGGGAAGGCACGGGGCCATCCTGATAGCGACCTCCTCCCACTGACACTTACGTCTCAGTTCAGCCCGTCGGAGCTGGGGTCCCAGCCTGCGGCATGCGGCTTCCAGGCTGTGCTGCTGCTGCGGGGCCTCCCGGGCTCTCCACGCAGGAAGCGAGAAAGTAGGTTAGGGGCGGGCGAGCCAGGGAGGGCCTGGCCGACGCGCTGGGCAGGAAGGACGGTGCGCGGGGCGGCCTCCGGTCCACACCGCCCGCAGCCCGCCCTTGCCGACGACCCCAGCCTCCTCGCCCTTCCTCCCGCCCGGTGCTGCATGAGGACAGCGCTGCTGACGGGATGGGCTTATGACATTTAACCACACAGGGCGCCAATGAGTCACTGCATAAAGCTCCACGTGCACGGATATGATTCCTTATCTGAGCTCTCCGTGGCGGGCGGGGTGATTGGGAGAGGAATGCGTGGCTCTCGCCTACAGAGGAGTTGTCAACAGATCAGCTCCCCATCTAATTCGAGGGGACAAGTAGGGATGCTTTGTCCTCACGAGAGCACTCTTGAGTCCACGTGACTGTGTGACGCTAACACGTGCTCACGTTCCTGCGTGCCCCGTCTCTACTCCTTGGCTTAGCAGGTTTTTTAAAAGCAAACATTTCCCTCTCCTCTCCTCCCCTTCCCTAACCGACACACACATACAAGGTTATCATAAATCGACTTCTTTACAATGGTTCTGCTTCTCTGACAAGCGACTCGTTCACACGTTGTAGAGAACTTCAAGGGAGGGGCTGGAATTCAGTGAGGCATGTGCAGAGCGTGGAGGCAAAGCTAGAGTGGTGCCCACAGCCTGATGACAGAGGAGTCAAGAATGGTGTCGGTCAGTAACTGGGAGGAGCCCGAGATTTAACCAACGACAGTCCAACCCACAGGTAAATCTGCAGCTTCCTGGATGCTGGTAGGAGATACGAGACTCCTGGGGTTAGAGACGTCGTATCACTCACAGGAATGGCAGAGCCCAGGTGTCAGCATTCCGCACGGCCCCCAAGCCCCAAACCCCACAGGTGATGGAGGCGGGACAGATGATGCCTGAACACGCAGCGGGCTGCATTTCAGGGAAGCCCTGAATATGGGGAACCCAAACCTGTCACAAGGGGCAGTACTTGTCCTGCCCTTGGCCCTGAAGGGAGACACCGTCTCCAAGGCTGATCCTTGAAAAGATGATCCAGGACAAAGGGCGGTCAGTGCCTTCCTTGTAAGACACACAAAAATGAGAATATGGACGCAAACTACCAAGTCTCTAGCGACAGGTGAATGGATAAAGAAGATGTGGCACGTATATACAATGGAATATTACTCAGCCATAAAATGAATGAAATAATGCCATTTGCAGCAACACGGATGGACCCAGAGATGATCATACTAAGTGAAGTCAGACAAATATCATTAAGATACCGCTTAGGGCTTCCCTGGTGGCACAGTGGTTGAGAGTCCGCCTGCCGATGCAGGGGACACGGGTTCGTGCCCCGGTCCGGGAGGATCCCACGTGCCGCGGAGCGGCTGGGCCCGTGAGCCATGGCCGCTGGGCCTGCGCGTCCGGAGCCTGTACTCCGCAACGGGAGAGGCCACAACAGTGAGAGGCCCACGTATCGTGAAAAAAAAAAAAAGATACAAATGAACTTATTTACAAAACAAACAGACTCACAGACATAGAAAACACACTTACGGTTACCAAAGGGCAAAGGGGTGCGGGAGCAATAACTTAGGAGTTTGGGATTCGCAGATACAGCTGAAACTTTAAGTCTTCAAATTCACACGACTCTATATAAAACAGATAACCACAAGGCCCTACTGTAGAGCACAGGGAACTCTACTCAGTATCTTGTAATAAACCATAATGGAAAAGAAAATATATGTACAACTGACTCACTTTGCTGTACACCTGAAATTAACACAACACCGTCAATCAACTATATTTCACTGTAAAAAAAAATGAGACACTCATGGAAAATTTTCTTCCAACAATAGCCAATCCTCGTTTCAACACGGTTATATCAGTTTCCTGAAAGCCCCAGAGCCAATGACCACAGATTAGGGGGCTCAAAACAACATAAACTTATTCCCACACAGAGGCCTGGAGTCTGGAATCTTTTGTCATATATATATGACAAGATGACAAATTATATATATATATATATATATTTCTCTGTGTCTCCTATACTCTTCCCTAGGATTTCAGACAGCTTACAAATACATATTAAGATCACAGAAATTACATATCGGTAAAAATATGTTGCAACGTGGAAAAATTGATAGATGAAGTAGAACTAGGAGTGAATTGACGCAAGAACATATACTTCTAAAGAGTAAGCAACAAATTTGACTCTAAGTTTTCTACCAGCCAACAGAAAGAGAAAAATGCAATCAATTACACGATTCATGGTTCAGAAAAACCCACAAACTAGTTGCTGTGTTACCGAATCAGGTTCATTTTGCCCGTCGCACAGCAGAGGGTCACAGCAGAGGGTTTATTCTCCAGGCAGGCAAGTGAGGACATGGAAGAACAGAACTCAAACCTGCCCCCAAGGCAAGGGGCCAGTGGTATTTATAGGATAACGAATAAAGAAGCAAGGAGGTCTGAGGCTGGGGAGCCTGGGGAAAGGGGATTGGAAACAGGTGCACAGTCTTCAGGGCAGGTGTACCTGGACTACAGGCCGATGCAAGTCCTAAAGGTCACCGAGTGGACACTGGCACAGGCTAAGTCGGAGGGTCTGGGGTCCCATCCAGTCTCAACCAGCTCAGCTCAAATTCGACACAGCCGATTCCAAGTTTCTGGAAAACAACTCAGGCAAACATCTGATTGTTTAGGCTCCATGCTGCTTGGAGGAACTGCAAGTCTTAAAATGACCGATTAGTGACGGCAGGTGAAAAGGATTTGACTAATAATTACACATGGTTTCACTTGTGAGAAGCATGTCTATTTCTAATATTAAGCCTGAATCATAAATTTTCCCTAAGGGTCTTTAACTAATGGGGTATAATGTAACAAAATGAGCACAAATCTTAACAAAAAGGAGTTGTAGGATATTTTTAGCACAGTAAGCAGCTCTACCTGCAGTGCTGAGTTAGGGAAGATATTTCAGTCTGTTTTGTTCATGTAGCTGCAACCACGTCACAGTGGCTTTGGGACTGTTCAAGACAAAACGTGAAAGAAGAAAAAGGAAGCCCGCGTGTATTTATTGGGTACTCACCGAGGGCCAGACACGTTTTATGCGCCTCACTCGATGAAGTATTTTATATGATATTTCACTCAGCAGGACTTTGAGGCCGCTCCATTTTACAGATGTGCAGACTGAGAGGTGACTGACCTAGGTCACCAGACTAGAAATCACTTCTTTCTGGAAGAAATTTCACCAGTCAAAGTGACTTCCTCAGCGTATATTACTGTTTTATGTTTGTGACCTAAAGAAGCCTCTCATTTGTATTAATTGCCCCAAGAATATTAATAAAACATCCATTCACTGAATTTCTGAAGCTCCATGCTGGACACCCCAGGGAAACCAAGGGGAACTAAATACAGTCCCTTTCCCAAATATGGAACTCACAACCGAGTGAGCTGTTCCTGGTGACACACTCTGATTAGGTAAGTACGTATTTCAAACAAACGTGAGACTTTTGTTACAAATTTCTGTGGCCACAGTTGAAGTCTTTCAACTTACTTTAAAGATGGTATTATTGTATTTTGTAATGGCCTTTGCCTAAAATCATGAATTAGTTAACTCTTTAAATTTTAAGTCTTCAAAGCTAAAAGCTCTACTTTGGAATTTCCCAGGAAGAGGAATGGAGAAGGGAATAAGAACTGAAATATTCAGGGAGCAATAATTCAGGGAGCCCCTTCAAAGCAAATGCTCTCTCCTATGATTCCCCCCCCCCCTTCCAGTCCACAATGGGGCATAAAATCCACACAGAGTATCTTTAACTTAAGACAATTTAAGAAAGAGTGACCATTAACTGATTTACATAGATACAAATGACAGATTCCAAACTGACTAGTGTTTCCTCGGAAAACAAAAGCATGGTCTTTACAAGTAGCAGCGGGACGCATAGAACCTCTTGAGGGCGGGGTGGGGCTCGAGCACGCAGGGGGCAGAGGAAAGATGCCCTGTTCAGAGAAAAAGAGCCTGAAGACAGATTCCACTTTTGTGAGAAGCCACAGTGGACACCATGGCTGATATATTGTTGGGAAACGGGAGTTGAAGGAGGAGAAGCTAAAATCTGAGAACCATATATTTTTTTCCACGTCTAGTCTGTAGAAAAAGCCAAAAGTATTCATCCTATCCTATCCCAGCAACTGTTTTTCGGCTCTTCTGATTATCTACAGGTCAGCCTTAAGGAGATACATTCCATTGTAACTCTCCTAAGTTTCAGTATTCTAAGAAGCATTTTTGTGCCATCGAGAAAAAAATCAACTCAGTTTTTATAAGGTCCTTGTGATTCCATCAGACGGCCCCACTTGGAGCTTGGAAGCAATAATGGCGAGCAGCTTATGCAGCTAATTAGCTGGTGATCTCTTCCAGAATGACGTCAGGGAAGGGCCTGACCTGCGGTGAACGCTGCCTTTGGCAGTGCAAGCGGCCATGACTGCCAAAAGGTGCTATTTGTTGAAGCGTGAAACCAAACCAGGGCAGGATAAAAGGAGCTTAGTCCTTATAAAAATAGTATTGTTTTTTGTTAATGAGCTCTTTCTAATCAAGTGCTCTTAATCAGGAATGCTTTTCTTAACTAAAGTTTTGAGTTTCCATTTTCAGGTAAGAAGTTTTGTGTGCCACATGTAAAAGTTATCTGATGAGGCTCAATCACTTTTATTGGCGAGGTACAGGAGTTCGTCATTTTCATTGCTTTTGTCTAATTAATACTACGCAAACTTTATACTGAAGATAAAATTTATTTTCTAGAATTTCCACAGGCTGTAAGGGATTTCTGTATTCATCCATTCAACAAACATTCACTGAATCCCTACTCTAAGCCAGGCATGGGGCCAGACATCAGAAATGCAAAGACAAATAAGACAGTCATTGCTGTAAGAACCTTGCAAAGCCTTTCGGGAAGGAATACTCAATCAATAATTGTTCTGCAATGTAGGAAGTGCAAAGCTTTGTGGTCTGCGTGGTGTCAATGTTTTCACAGAGGAAGGAGGAATTTGCAGTGTCTGAAGCAGTAGAACGTCAAAGAAGACAGAAGGGGCCACCCCCAGATGGCACCTCGGCTCCTAAATGGAGCCTTTGAGAACAGGCACCAAACCAGCCTCGCCCCTTCAGGAATCTTCATGCCAACCTAGTTGTTTTCACCTTATGTATCATTTATGCCACTACTTACGAGAACTTATTCTCCTGAATGACTCACTTCGAAGATTAAATTCAGTCTGCGACGTGCTCTGACATTTCTGTAAGCGTGCTTGTAGTGACTGGTTTGGCCTGGGTCACTGTCCACCACTTTGCGTGTCCCGAAGCCTCATGTACTTTTGCTACCAACAGTCAACACTTGGGACATTTCTTGACCGGCTGCCTTCAGGCCACTGGAGCACTGTAGCTTCTTTTATCTACATATTTAAATTGGGTTTCTCTTAGGCAGGCATAGACTTGGCCTTATTTTTTTTTTTAATCCAAACTGACAACTTCTGCTTTTCAGTTGGGGTATTTAACACATTTGCACATAATGCGATCATCGATATGGCTGGGTTTAAATCTGCCCTCTTGTTACTTGTTCTTGATTTGTCCCATTTCTCATTCGTTTCCCTTGTCCTCTTTCTTTTTTTTTTGATTAACTGAATTACTGTTATAATTTCATGTTATCTCTTGTTGGTTTATTATATATAACTCTTTGTTTTCTTTCTTTTGGTGGATGTTTTAGAGTTTATAGTATACAACTTTGCTACATACCATGTAAAATTACAGTATAAATTTTTGATGTCAAATATAAGTAAAAATGGAGAAGAACATCTGAAAAATTTCTCCTCCATAAAAGCAATGATAAAATTTGCAAAAATGGTCAAGTTCGACTTTTTCAGAACTCTGGAAATTAACCAAAAGCTTTCAGCAGTCCAGGGGGCATTTCTTTAATAAAAACGGCAACCTCGGTCGGAGAAGCGAGATTCGTGGCACTTTAACTTGCCCTGCTCTCCTCTCCCTTTCTCTGGTTCTGAGGCAGCCTGGAAAACTAACATCTCTTAATCCTAATGAAAAACAGCAGCCTGGCAGCCACCAGAGGGGGCAAATTTGGATTGGAACTCCTTCAAACCCTCATTCCCAGAGAACTGTGATTATATAACCTGTCTGGTGGTTCCCTGGAAGGCACCACTGCCAAGGCTGTTTTATTTAACCTGACTTCGAGCTCACTAAGTACAAAACTCTTTTCTCCAAAAGACCTGTTGAAAATAATCAGAGGCACTTGGTGAATATCCTGGCTGCCTCGGGCAGCAGCTAACCGTTAGGAAAATCAAGAAGCTAACCAAAAACTTAAAAGGAAAAATCTGGGGACTGAGGCCCCATAGGGGCTTTGAAATGTTCTGACATATTCCTGGGAATTTAGAAAGCTATGTGCTTGCACAGGGCTGTGAACATGCTCAGGAAAGATCCGAGAAGGCCCTAAGCTCTCACCCTTGCAAACTGTTTGTTCTTTTTGAGGCTTACGTTCAAGGTGGTCCTGTTAGGAAGGGTCAGAACAGCCTCGGGTCTAGGAAGAATCCTGCACTACGACTGAGGCCATATCTTTCCGAGTCGTCTACCCAACGCCCCGTGCATTGTCAGGTTTTTCCACTCCAGCTAGTGGGGACATGAACTCTTCCTGGCCATCTCTTTGCTCTAAAGGTTGTTCCACCTGCTCTGTTCCATTACTGCCATCCCGGAGTTTCCTTACACACACACTAATCAGGACTGACTGAGGTGAGGACTTGGGGGAAGCCTTCTGCTGGCTTCAGCTTGTCACGTGCAGCTCTCTCCTGTCCAGGGCTTTATTCTGCGCGTTTCAGCCGTCTTGGTGTCCTCAAATTCTCACCTCTGTCTCCTCATCCAAGGGAGACCAACGTGGTCTTGTTGGCCTTCCTCTCCCCGTGCTGGAGCCTCACAGTGTTTTCTAGCCAGGAAGCCGGGCAATGATAAGATGCACTTAATCTGTTTCCTTTCACTCAGAGATCCTTGTTCTGTAGGGCTTTGTGTCCAATGTCTGGAAACTGTATTTTGTCTGCTTTTGAAGTCGTTTAAGGTAGGAGGGTGTGATGATTAATTTTACGTATCTACTAGATGAGTGCTTCTGTATGAGATGAACACTTAAATCGGTGAACTCTGAGTGTAGCCGATTGCTGTCCATAAATGTGATGGGCCTCATCCAATCAGTTGAAGGCTTGAAAAGAACAAAGAGACTGGTCTCCCCGAGCAAAAGAAAACTTCTCCAGCAGACAGTCTTCAGATTCCACCTGCACCACTAGCTTTTCTGGGTGTCTGTCTGCCAGTCTCTGCACCATCGACTCTCCCCAGTCTCCAGGCTAGTGGCCTTGGAACTAGACCTGCCCCGTGTCTCTCCTGGATCTTGGGCCAGGTCCACACTGCAGATTTTCTATTTCCTGACTCTATAATTACGTGAGACAGTTTCTTATGACAAACATGCATCCTATTCATTCTGTTTCTCTGGAAAGCCCTGAAATTTACAGAGGGTAAATCTGTTCCATATTATTCCATCATGATGCATTCTAAAGCTGTAATCATTAAGACAGTTTGGCATTTATGCATTGCAAAGAAAATAAGATAGTGAACTAAAATAGAGAGCCCTGAAACAGATCCACAAGTACGTGGATACTTGACATATACTGGGATTGCACATTTCTGGGGAAAGGATGGCCGTATAATTATTTTTTGCTGGGGCATATGTTTATCTATGTGAAAAATGAAAAAAAAAATGATTGCATTATAACCAAAAATCCATTTTAGAAGAATTAAAGAATCTAATGAAAACTTTTGGTAAGTAATAATGTAAAGTATATTCATAACCTCTGAGTATGAAAAAAAAGAAACATTTTCAACAATGCCGCAAATGCACAAATTATAAAGGGATTACATTTTTTAAAAGTGAAAATCAACCTATAAATTTGGAGTAGATATATGTAGTACATACAGCAATCAAATATTTTCAGAAAGTATTTAATCTTTAAAGTCAACAAGATAAAAAAACTCAACTTTAAAAAGTAAGCAAGGGGCCTCCCTGGTGGCGCAAGTGGTTGGGAGTCCGCCTGCCGATGCAGGGGATACGGGTTCGTGCCCCGGTCTGGGAGGATCCCATATGCCGCGGAGCGGCTGGGCCCGTGAGCCATGGCCGCTGAGCCTGCGCGTCCGGAGCCTGCGTGTCCGGAGCCTGTGCTCCGCAACGGGGGAGGCCGCAGCAGTGAGAGGCCCGCATACCGCAAAAAAAAAAAAAAAAAAAAAGTAAGCAAGATATTTTAACAGGCATTTGCCAGAAGAGAAAACCTAACTGGCTAATGGAACAAACAAAACGGGCTTAGATCAGGGAAATTCAAATGGAAACCACTATGGGACACAACTTTACACCCATGAGCCTGACTAGCACTAAAAGGATGACAATAATAAGTGTTGGTGAAGTGCTGGAATAGGAGGGCAGACCATGGATAAATGTAAGAAATGGGACAAACACTTTGGAATATGATCTCCCCTCGTAAATCTGAGCCGTGCTTCTAACTCAGTAATTCTTTTCCTAGAGTAGGAATTCTTGACACACGCATGTATCAGGAGACATGTGTAAGAGTGCCACTGTCTGTGACAGGAGGAAAAACACTGGAAATATTCCAAATATCCTTTGATGGTACAGTGAAAAACTAAACTGTGATATATTCACACATTTGAATACTTTTTAGCAGGTTAAATGAACGAACTTCAACTACTGTCAACAACATGGATGAACCTCAGGAAAATAATGTTAAAATTTAAAAAACAAGTTAGAGGAGAATGATACCATACAACTATTTATACAACATTCAAACACAAGAAAAATTATCCAATATATATTTTAGGTAAAAATATATAAGCAGCAAACCCCAAAGATGATAAAACTCAGCAGGATGTTATCTCTGGAGGGGAGAAAGGAGCTGTGTTCAGGGAAGGGCCCAGTGGGTTTGATGACAATGGCAATATTTTGTTTCTTAAGCTGGGTATATGCGCATTTATCTCATCGTTATGCTTATAAAGTATGTAAATCATATATATTCCATATTTATCAAGTATTTCATAAATTTAAAAAAGTTAAAGAGGGAAAGTGGAAAAAGAAATTGAAGGATGGAGAAGAAAGAAGGCAATCACAAGAAAACAGATGAGAGAGTTGGGATCAATCAAAACAGGGAATAAGATCAAGAGATCATCATGAGAGGGACTTTGGTCACGGAACTAGATCCCGCATGCCACACCTAAGAGTATGCATGCCGCAACTAAAGATCCTTCATGCCACAACTAAAAATCCCGCATGCTGCAACTAAGACCCAGTGCAGCCAAAAAATAATAATAATAATAAAGAGAGAGAGAGAGAGAGAGAGAGAGAGAGATGATAATGAAAAATGTACATCCCTAGAAATCCCAGAAAGTGCCAGCTGAGTTTCCCACAGTGCTTGGAATGAGGACTCAAGCCATTTTATTTAAGTATTAAAAGAAGGGATTTATTGAGGACCTATTATATCCAGGCCCTGTATCCAATGCTGATAATGAGCCTTATTTCTCAATGTTGGTCTTTTAAATACTTGTTCTATTTTAAAAATTATTTTGTTGATCCCTGTTTACGTAGACATCTTTATTAGCCTGGTTCTGATTTCGCTTTAGAAAGATGGTAATGATGAGTAGAAAATTACCCTCTTGGAATTCTATGCCACCCCAAATAAATAGATACAAATATCATCACGGTAAAGTACCAAATAAGAGAATTAGCATCCTTGAGAGGGCCCACATGTAACCTTAAGAAACAGGTGGTCCATCTAGTAGTCTCTTGCTTGACATGAGTTAAGAACTAATAGATGGTTTTGTATTAACAGGTCACTTTCTGGGAGGTGTGGTTCTGCAAGCCTAATTCATTTGAAATTGGTTATAACCGTACCCTGGTCTGGAGTCATAGATAACAGAGACTTGTATCCTAGTAAGAAATTTCAGTGATTTACCTTAAAGTAATGTTGGTAACGGCTGTGAGATTTGAATGTTTAAAGCTGTATGTGAAATGGAGGAAGATGATTTCACTCCCAAATGAAGTAAACTGTAGTCATGAAAGAGTCCTGCGTTCCTTAAAAATGAGAAAAAATGTTCCAGTGCTAATTGTGAGGCTTTGATAAATGAAACTGTGTTGGCTACTCCACCCCTGGACACATTCAACGATTAGAAGTTCCACAAGTAAGGAACCAAGTGCAAAAGCAAGTTTACTTTAGAAGCTAAGACATGCCGTAATCTTGTTGAGTCATGACTCAGCACACAAAACCAACATTTTCATGTTAATTCTCTAGAATGTTTTCTGTTGAATAATTTACAAAATTACTATAATTGTCATAAAAAGCAGTCTCATTATGCTTGATTTCCTTTCTAATTATTGGGGACACTGATTTAAGTATAATTAAATAATTATAACTGAGTGTTTTTAACTCATTAAATGTACATTTCAAAATCTTGATAAATAATATTAGATTCTATTTTCAAAAACTGTGTCTTGCATTACATTTATTTTTACCATGTAAATAGAACCTACAATATACCCCCCTAGAGATGGAATTCTTTTCTTTTTTTTTTTTTTTTTTGCGGTATGCGGGCCTCTCACTGTAGTGGCCTCTCCCATTGCAGAGCACAGGCTCCGGACGCGCAGGCTCAGTGGCCATGGCTCACGGGCCCAGCCGCTCTGCGGCATGTGGGATCTTCCCAGACCGGGGCTCGAACCCATGTCCCCTGCATCAGCAGGCGGACTCTCAACCACTGCGCCACCACGGAAGCCCGGAATTCTTTTTTTTTTTTTTTGCGGTATGCGGGCCTCTCACTGTTGTGGCCTCCCCCGTTGCGGAGCACAGGCTCCGGACGCGCAGGCTCCGGACGCGCAGGCTCAGCGGCCATGGCTCACGGGCCCAGCCGCTCCGCGGCATATGGGATCCTCCCAGACCGGGGCACGAACCCGTATCCCCTGCATCGGCAGGCGGACTCTCAACCACTTGCGCCACCAGGGAGGCCCAAGCCCGGAATTCTTATATTCTTATAACTCGATAATCAGTTGTGAAGGTGCAGTTAATGCTCCAAGGAGTCTGTTTCAATGTGTGACACCAACTCCTAATAGAACATTTTTAGAAAGACAGCATTCCTCATAGTTCCTGGCTGGGAACAGTGTTTCTCTAAACCCTCAAAATCTCAGTTTTACACCTAGAAAACTATTTTAAATGGGAACAAAGCAAATGTCTTCAGTAAAATTTTTAAAATTTTGAAAGAGATAAATTTGCTAACATTTTCAGTGAGCTATAGTTTATGAAACATTCCCACAGATAATTTCTCCTTTGATAAAACCACTCACTTTACAGTTGAGAGCATGGGATCCTGACTACTGGACCTCAGGGAGAGCATCACCTTGGCAGGTGAATAACAGACTTAAGTCAACTAAGTTAATCAGGCAGCCGAACCAAGTCTGGGAATCAGGTCTTCTCACTACATGACCAGAAAGAAAATTGAATACGCATATACAAGCACTCATTCTGCATTTTGGCACATTATGGGGATGGGCACAAACATGTATCCCAAATCTGGCAGCCTGGGTCACTTGCCTAGAATGGTTCAGAGTGGCCAGAAACTACCACCCCACCACTGGCCCTGGGTCTCCTTCTAATTACAACCCCTCCTCCCTTTTATGATAATTTATTTCCTTGTTTTACTCTGTAATTTTACCCTTTATGATTGTTTCCCTGAGCCTACTTCTTTGAGACTTTGAGTAGGTGGAATCCCATTAGGTACATTCTGTTATCTTGCTTAATTCACACAAAACTCTTTAAGATTCATTCATGTTTTTGAATGTGGTATAATATTCCTTCATACAAACAGTTTAGCTATCCCTTTTAATGTTGATGGACATTTGGGATTCTTCCAATCTGAAGCTTCTAAAAACGATGCTGCAATAGGCATTCTTGGGCATGAATTCTTGTGAACATGTACACACATTTCTGTTTGTTATATACATCGAACTGGAATACTGGTTATCAGATCTGCATATCTTCAACAATCTACAAGACAATGTTAAATCATTTCCAAAATAGTTGTACAAATTTATACTTCCATCACAACATGTGAGAGTTTACTTTGCCGCACAAAATTACAAAGTATTGGATTCATCTCATCTTTGCTAATCTGATGGGTGTTTAATGGTTTTGCATTGTGGTTAATTTGCATTTCCTTGTTTACCAATGAGATTGACCATCTTATTAACTTTTTTTTGGGCCATAAGGCTTTTTATATATTCTAAATACTAGTCAAAATTTTTACTCTGTGGCTTGTCTTTTCACTTCCATTATGGTATCTTTTGAGGAATGGAAATTCTTTTTTTTTGTTTTTCTTTTCTATTATGGTTTATTACAGGATACTGAATATAGTTCCCTGTGCTATACAACAGGATCTCATTGTTTATCCATCTTAAATACAATAGTTTGCATCTGCTAGTCCCAAACTACCAATCCAGCCCTCCACCGCCCCCTGCCCTTGGCAACCACAAATCTGTTCTCTATGTCAGTGAGTCTGTTTCATAAGTAGGTTCATTTGTGTCATATTTTAGATTCCACATATAAGTGATATTATTTGGTATTTGCCTTTCTGATTTATTTCACTGAGTATGATAATCTCTAGGTCCATCCATATTGCTGCAAATGGCATTATTTCATCTTTTTATTGCTGAATAGTATTCCATTGTATATATGTACCACATCTTCTTTATCCATTCATCTATTGATGGATATTTAAGTTGTTTCCATGTCCTGGCTCTTGTAAATAGGCTGCTATGAATATTGAGGTGCATGTATCTTTTAGAATTACGGTTTTCTCTGGATATATGCCCAGGAATGAGATTGCTGGATCATATGGTAGCTCTATTTTGTTTTCTGAGGAACCTTCATGCTGTTTTCCATAGTGGCTGCACCAATTTACATTCCCACCAACAGTGTAGGGGGGTTCCCTTTCTTCCACATCCTCTCCAACGCATATTATTTGTAGACTTTTTTATGATGGCCATTCTGACTGGTGTGAGGTGGTACCTCACTGTAGTTTTGATTTGCATTTCTCTAATAGTTAGCAATGTTGAACAGCTTTTCATGTGCTCTTGACCATCTGTGTGTCTTCTTTGGAGAAATGTCTACGTAGGTCTTCTGCCCATTTTTCGACTGGGTTGTCTGTTTTCTTTGTCATTGAGTTGTATGAGCTGTTTGTGCATTTGGGAAGTTAAGCCCTTGTCAGTCACATCATTTGCAAATATTTTCTCCCATTCTGTAGGTTTTTTCATCTTGTTTATGGTGTATTTTGCTGTGCAAAAGCTTATTAGTTTGATAGTTCCCATTTGTTTATCTTTGCTGTTATTTCTATGGCCTTGAGAGACTAACCTAAGAAAACATTGGTATGATTTACGTCAGAGAGTGTTTTGCCTATGTTCTCTTCTAGGAGTTTTATGGTATCATGTCTTATACTTAAGTCTTTAAGCCATTTTGAGTTTATTTTTGTGTATGGTGTGAGGGTGTGTTCTAACTTCACTGAGTTACATGTGGCTGTCCAAATTCCCCAACACCACTTGTTGAAGACTGTTTTTTTCTCTATTGTGTATTCTTGCCTCCTTTGTTGTAGATTAATTGACTGTAGCTGGGTGGGTTTATTTCTGGGCTCTCCATTCTGTTCCATTGACCCATGTGTCTGTTTTTGTGCCAATACCATGCTGTTTTGATTACTATAGCTTTGTAGTATTGTCTGAAGTCTGGGAGGGTTATGCCTCCAGCTTTTTTCCCTTCAGGATTGCTCTGGCAATTCTGGGTCTTCTGTGGGTCCATATAAATTTTAGTATTATTTGTTCTAGTTCTGTGAATGATGTCATGGGTAATTTGATAGGGATCACATTAAACCTGTAGATTGCTTTGGTTAGTACAGCCATTTTAATAATATTAATTTTTCCAATCCAAGAGCACAGGATATCTTTCCATTTCTTTGAATCATCTTTGATCCTTTATCAGTGTCTTACAGTTCTCAGCTTAGTAGTTTTTCACCTCCTTGGTCAGGTTTATTCCTGAGTATTATTTTTTTTAGTGATTTTAAAAGGGATTTTTTTTTTTTTGCGGTAGGCAGGCCTCTCACTGCTGTGGCCTCTCCCGTTGTTGAGCACAGGCTCCAGACGCACAGGCTCAGCGGCCATGGCTCATGGGCCCAGCCACTCTGCAGCACGTGGGATCTTCCTGGACTGGGGCATGAACCCATGCCCCCTGCATTGGCAGGCGGACTCTCAACCACTGCACCACCAGGGAAGCCACCAAGATTGTTTTTTTACTTTCCCTTTCTGATATTTCATTGTTACTATAAAGAAATGCAACCAATTTCTGTATGTTAATCTTATATACTGCTATCTTGCTGAATTCATGTATCAGTTCTATTAGTTTTTGTGATGAGTCTCTAAGGTTTTCTATACAGCATTATGTCATCTGCGTATAATGACAATTTCACCTCTTCCGTTCCAATTTGTATACCTTTTATTTCTTTTTCTTGTCCGATTGATGTGACTAGCACTTGAGGAATGGAAATTCTTAACTTTGATGTAGTTGAATTTATCAATCTTTCCTTTATGGTGAATATTTTAGAGTTGCTTAAGAAATTCTTCTCTACTGTAAGGTCCAGAAGATATTTGCTTCTGAAATATTTTTTCACATTAATATTTTGTCTGGAATTGATTTTTGCATGGAGTAATCTAGGTCCAGTGTCCTCCCTCCCTTCTTTCCTTCCCTCCCTCCCTTTCCCTCCTTCTTGTCTTTTTTCCTATGTAGATATGCTACTGTCCCAGCACCATTTGTTAAGAGACTGTTTTCTCCACACCCCAGAAGTGCTACTTCTATGCAACATCCATATTTGGATAAATATGTTTCTGGGAAGTGTACTCTGTTCCACTGGCATACTCATTTTCCTCTGCACTATTATATCTTAATTGCTATAGTTTTATAATAATTCTTGATACCTGGAACAGGTATCAAGAATTATTTTTATTTCTACCTTTTTATTTCTAAAAGTCTCTTCACTATATCTACCTTTTTATTTCTAAAAGTCTCTTCACTGTATCTGGCCTTTTCTATTGGGTTGGCCAAAATGTGCCTTCGATTTTTAAGTAAAAATAAAAGACCCATTTTTCATTTTCACCAAGAACTTTATTGAACAAACTATTCACCCTTTTGTTCCATTACCTTCTGCCATTTTTCAGGCAACTTCATAATTCCATCTTCCAAAAACTTTTTATCTTTTTGAGCAAAGACTATTCCAGGTGCCTTTTACAGTTTTCCAGGGAATTGAAATTTTTTCCATTAAGAGAATTTTGTAAAGACCTAAATAAATGGAAATCCGAAGGTGCAAAGCCTGGTGAATATGGCTGATAAATCAGAACTTCCCAGCCAAGCTGTAACAGTTTTTTCCTGGTCATCAAAGAAACATGCCATCTTGCATTATCCAGATGGAAGATTATGTGTTTTCTGTTGACTAATTCTGGACACTTTTTGTTGAGTGCTGCTTTCAGTTGGTCTAATTGGGAGCAGTACTTGTTGGAATTAATCATTTGGTTTTCTGGAAGGAGCTCATAAGAGAGGACTCCCTTCCAATCCCACCATATACACATCACCTTCTTTAGATGAAGACTGGCCTTTGGTGTGTTTGGTGGTGGTTCATTTCACTTGCCCCATGATCTCTTCTGTTCTACATTATTATACAGTATCCACTTTTCATCGCCTGTCACATTTGTTTTAAAAACGGAACATTTTCGTTACGTTTAAGTAGAGAATTGCACGTGGAAATACAGTCAAAGTTTTTTTCGCTTATGTGGAACCCAAACATCAAAGTGATTGACATAACCAAGCTGGTGCAAATGATTTTCAACACTTGATTTTGATATTTTGAGTATGTCAGCTATCCCCCGCATGGTATAACATTGATTGTTCTCAGTTAATGTCTCCACTTGATCACTATCAACTTCAACTGGTCTACCCGACCGTGGAGACTCGTCCAGCAAGACACTTCGCAAACCACTTTTGACAAGTTCGATCAGTCACAGCACCTTCTCCATACACTGCACAAATTGTTTTTTGCATTTTGGTTACGTTTTTACCTTTCCGGAAATAATAAAGCATAATATGCCAAAAATGTTTTCTTCCATCTTCAATGTTAAAATGGCTACACAAAAATTCACAGATTTTGATGTCTTTTTTTAAATGCATGCTAATATGACAGCTGTTACATACAATCTAACAAAACCATTTTGAATGAATTTAAAGACAACTAAGTGCTACTAGAGCCATCTTATGGAAAAAACCAAACAAACGTTTTGGCCAACCCAATATTTTCATATAAATTTAAGAATGAGCTTATCAAATGAAGATTTAGATTTTGATTGCACTAAACCAATATATCAATTTGGTAGGAACTGACATTTTTATACTGTTGAGTCTTCTAATTCATGAATATAGTACTCCATTTAGGCTTTCATGACTTTTTTTTTTTAAATTTATTTTTTGGCTGCATTGGGTCTTCGTTGCTGCACGCGGGCTTTCTCTAGTTGCTTCTCTTGTTGCGGAGCACGGGCTCTAGGTGCACGGGCTTCAGTAGTTGTGGCTCATAGGCTCTAGAACGCAGGCTCAGTAGTTGTGGTGCAAAGGCTCAGTTGCTCTGCGGCATGTGGGATCTTCCCAGACCGGGGATCGAACCCATGTGCCCTGCACTGGCAGGCGGATTCTTAACCACTGCACCATAAGGGAAGTCCCCCTTTATGACTCTTAATGTTTTACAATTTTCCCCTTGGAGGACTGCACACCTTTTGTTGCTTAATATTTTTGATGCTATTATAAATAGGACCTTTTTTTTTTTTTGCCATACGCGGGCCTCTCACTGTTGTGGCCTCTCCCGTTGTGGAGCACAGGCTCCGGATGCGCAGGCTCAGCGGCCATGGCTCACGGGCCCAGCCGCTCCGCGGCATATGGGATCCTCCCAGACCGGGGCACGAACCCGTATCCCCTGCATCGGCAGGCGGACTCTCAACCACTGCGCCACCAGGGAGGCCCATAAATAGGACCTTTTATTTTCTATATGTTTCTTGCTGATTTACAGAAATGTAATTTGCTTTTATATATTGACTTTTTATCTAGGAACCTGACTAAAATGATTTATTAATTCTAAAAATTTTGAGTTGGGAGGTTTTCTATGCACATAATGGTTTTATCTGTGAATAATGATTTTCTTTCTGTTCAAAACATACAATTTTCTTATATTATTGCACTAAGATCTCCAGTACAATGTTGAATAGAAATGAGAGTAGTCAACATCCACAACTTATCTCTCCATTTATTTATGTCTTTTAAAATTTCTCTCAATAGACATTTTGTACTTTTCAGTATATAAAGCTGTTCAGATATTTTGTCAGATGTATCCCTATTTAAAATAATTTATGCAATTTAAATGGGAGATTTAAAAATTCAATTTCTTTTTTTAAAAAAAATTCAATTTCTGACTGTTGCTAGCATACAGGAAAACAGTTGATTTTTGTATATTGAGCTTGGATCCTGCAATATATCTAAATTCATTTATTAGTTCTAGTAACTATTTTGTAGATTCTATCATGTTTTCTAAATGTAGAATCTTGTTACCTGTAAAAAAGGACAGTTCTACCTCTTTCCAATCTGGATTACTTCTATTTTGTTTACTTGTCTTATTTTTTTTTTTTTTAATTTTTTTTTAATTTTACAAATTTAATCAGTTATACATATACATATGTTCCCATATCCCCTCCCTTTTGCGTCTCCCTCCCACCCTCCCTATCCCACCCCTCCAGGCGGTCAGAAAGAACCGAGCTGATCTCCCTGTGCTATGCGGCTGCTTCCCACTAGCTATCTCCCTTACGTTTGGTAGTGTATATATGTCCATGCCGCTCTTTCACTTTGTCACAGCTTACCCTTCCCCCTCCCCATATCCTCAAGTCCATGCTCTAGTAGGTCTGTGTCTTTATTCCTGTCTTACCCCTATGTTCTTGATGACATTTTTTTCTTAAATTCCATATATATGTGTCAGCATACAGTATTTGTCTTTCTCTTTCTGACTTACTTCACTCTGTATGACAGACTCTAGGTCCATCCACCTCATTACAAATAGCTCAATTTCATTTCTTCTTATGGCTGAGTAATATTCCATTGTATATATGTGCCACATCTTCTTTATCCATTCATCCGATGATGGACACTTAGGTTGTTTCCATCTCCGGGCTATTGTAAATAGGGCTGCTATGAACATTTTGGTACATGTCTCTTTTTGAATTATGGTTTTCTCAGGGTATATGCCCAGTAGTGGGATTGCTGGGTCATATGGTAGTTCTATTTGTAGTTTTTTAAGGAACCTCCATACCGTTCTCCATAGTGGCTGTACCAATTCACATTCCCACCAGCAGTGCAAGAGTGTTCCCTTTTTTCCACACCCTCTCCAGCATTTATTGTCTCTAGATTTTTTGATGATGGCCATTCTGACTGGTGTGAGGTGATTTCTCATTGTAGTTTTGATTTGCATTTCTCTAATGAGTAAAGATGTTGAGCATCCTTTCATGTGTTTGTTGGCTGTCTGTATATCTTCTGTGGAGAAATGTCTATTTAGGTCTTCTGCCCATTTTTGGATTGGGTTGTTTGTTTTTTTGCTATTGAGCTGCATGAGCTGCTTATAAATTTTGGAGATTAATCCTTTGTCAGTTGCTTCATTTGCAAATATTTTCTCCCATTCTGAGGGTTGTCTTTTGGTCTTGTTTATGGTTTCCTTTGCTGTGCAAAAGCTTTTAAGTTTCATTAGGTCCCATGTGTTTATTTTTGTCTTTATTTCCATTTCTCTAGGAGGTGGGTCAAAAAGGATCTTGCTGTGATTTATGTCATAGAGTGTTCTGCCTATGTTTTCCTCTAGGAGTTTGATAGTGTCTGGCCTTACATTTAGGTCTTTAATCCATTTTGAGCTAATTTTTGTGTATGGTGTTAGGGAGTGATCTAATCTCATACTTTTACATGTCCCTGTCCAGTTTTCCCAGCACCACTTATTGAAGAGACTGTCCTTTCTCCACTGTACATTCCTGCCTCCTTTATCAAAGATAAGGTGACCATATGTCCGTGGGTTTATCTCTGGGCTTTCTATCCTGTTCCATTGATCTATATTTCTGTTTTTGTGCCAGTACCATACTGTCTTGATTACTGTAGCTTTGTAGTATAGTCTGAAGTCAGGGAGCCTGATTCCTCCAGCTCCGTTTTTCATTCTCAAGATTGCTTTGGCTATTCGGGGTCTTTTGTGTTTCCATACAAATTGTGAAATTTTTTGTTCTAGTTCTGTGAAAAATGCCATTGGTAGTTTGATAGGTATTGCATTGAATCTGTAGATTGCTTTGGGTAGTAGAGTCATTTTCACAATGTTGATTCTTCCAATCCAAGAACATGGTACATCTCTCCATCTATTTGTATCATCTTTAATTTCTTTCATCAGTGTCTTATAATTTTCTGCATACAGGTCTTTTGTCTCCTTAGGTAGGTTTATTCCTAGATATTTTATTCTTTTTGTTGCAATGGTAAATGGGAGTGTTTCCTTGATTTCACTTTCAGATTTTTCATCATTAGTATATAGGAATGCCAGAGATTTCTGTGCATTAATTTTGTATCCTGCAACTTTACCAAATTCATTGATTAGCTCTAGTAGTTTTCTGGTAGCATCTTTAGGATTCTCTATGTATAGTATCATGTCATCTGCAAACAGTGACAGCTTTACTTCTTCTTTTCCCATTTGGATTCCTTTTATTTCCTTTTCTTCTCTGATTGCTGTGGCTAAAACTTCCAAAACTATGTTGAATAAGAGTGGTGAGAGTGGGCAACCTTGTCTTGTTCCTGATCTTAGTGGAAATGGTTTCAGTTTTTCACCATTGAGGACGATGCTGGCTGTGGGTTTGTCATATATGGCCTTTATTATGTTGAGGAAAGTTCCCTCTATGCCTACTTTCTGCAGGGTTTTTATCATAAATGGATGTTGAATTTTGTCAAAAGCTTTCTCTGCATCTATTGAGATGATCATATGGTTTTTCTCCTTCAGTTTGTTAATATGGTGTATCACATTGATTGATTTGCGTATACTGAAGAATCCTTGCATTCCTGGAATAAACCCTACTTGATCATGGTGTATGATCCTTTTAATGTGCTGTTGGATTCTGTTTGCTAGTATTTTGTTGAGGATTTTTGCATCTATGTTCATCAGTGATATTGGCCTGTAGTTTTCTTTCTTTGTGACATCCTTGTCTGGTTTTGGTATCAAGGTGATGGTGGCCTCGTAGAATGAGTTTGGGAGTGTTCCTCCCTCTGCTATATTTTGGAAGAGTTTGAGAAGGATAGGTGTTAGCTCTTCTCTAAATGCTTGATAGAATTCGCCTGTGAAGCCATCTGGTCCTGGGCTTTTGTTTGTTGGAAGATTTTTAATCACAGTTTCAATTTCAGTGCTTGTGATTGGTCTGTTCATATTTTCTATTTCTTCCTGATTCAGTCTTGGCAGGTTGTGCATTTCTAAGAATTTGTCCATTTCTTCCAGGTTGTCCATTTTATTGGCATAGAGTTTCTTGTAGTAATCTCTCATGATCTTTTGTATTTCTGCAGTGTCAGTTGTTACTTCTCCTTTTTCATTTCTAATTCTATTGATTTGAGTCTTCTCCCTTTTTTTTTTGATGAGTCTGGCTAATGGTTTATCAATTTTGTTTATCTTCTCAAAGAACCAGCTTTTAGTTTTATTGATCTTTGCTATCATTTCCTTCATTTCTTTTTCATTTATTTCTGATCTGATTTTTATGATTTCTTTCCTTCTGCTAACTTTGGGATGTTTTTGTTCTTCTTTCTCTAATTGCTTTAGGTGCAAGGTTAGGTTGTTTATTCGAGATATTTCCTGTTTCTTAAGGTGGGATTGTATTGCCATAAACTTCCCTCTTAGAACTGCTTTTGCTGCATCCCATAGGTTTTGGGTCGTCGTGTCTCCATTGTCATTTGTTTCTAGGTATTTTTTAATTTCCTCTTTGATTTCTTCAGTGATCACTTCGTTATTAAGTAGTGTATTGTTTAGCCTCCATGTGTTTGTATGTTTTACAGCTCTTTTCCTGTAATTGATATCTAGTCTCATAGCATTGTGGTCGGAAAAGATACTCGATACAATTTCAATTTTCTTAAATTTACCAAGGCTTGATTTGTGACCCAAGATATGATCTATCCTGGAGAATGTTCCATGAGCACTTGAGAAAAATGTGTATTCTGTTGTTTTTGGATGGAATGTCCTATAAATATCAATTAAGTCCATCTTGTTTAATGTATCATTTAAAGCTTGTGTTTCCTTATTTATTTTCATTTTGGATGACCTGTCCATTGGTGAAAGTGGGGTGTTAAAGTCCCCTACTATGATTGTGTTACTGTTGATTTCTCCTTTTATGGCTGTTAATATTTCCCTTATGTATTGAGGTGCTCCTATGTTTGGTGCATAAATATTTACAATTGTTATATCTTCTTCTTGGATTGATCCCTTGATCATTATGTAGTGTCCTTCTTTGTCTCTTCTAGTAGTCTTTATTTTAAAGTCTATTTTGTCTGATATGAGAATTGCTACTCCAGCTTTCTTTTGGTTTCCATTTGCATGGAATATCTTTTTCCATCCCCTTACTTTCAGTCTGTATGTGTCTCTAGGTCTGAAGTGGGTCTCTTGTAGACAGCATATATATGGGTCTTGTTTTTGTATCCATTCAGCCAGTCTGTGTCTTTTGGTGGGAGCATTTAATCCATTTACATTTAAGGTAATTATTGATATGTATGTTCCTATTCCCATTTTCTTAATTGTTTTGGGTTCGTTATTGTAGTTCTTTTCCTTCTGTTGTGTTTCTTGCCTAGAGAAGCTCCTTTAGCATTTCTTGTAAAGCTGGTTTGGTGGTGCTGAACTCTCTCAGCTTTTGCTTGTCTGTAAAGGTTTTAATTTCTCCATCAAATCTGAATGAGATCCTTGCTGGGTAGAGTAATCTTGGTTGCAGGTTTTTCTCCTTCATCACTTTAAGTATGTCCTGCCACTCCCTTCTGGCTTGTAGAGTTTCTGCTGAGAGATCAGCTGTTATCCTGATGGGGATTCCCTTGTGTGTTATTTGTTGTTTTTGCCTTGCTTTTAATATGATTTCTTTGTGTTTAATTTTTGACAGTTTGATTAATATGTGTCTTGGTGTATTTCTCCTTGGATTTATTCTGTATGGGACTCTCTGTGCCTCCTGGACTTGATTAACTATTTCCTTTCCCATATTAGGGAAGTTTTCAACTATAATCTCTTCAAATATTTTCTCAGTCCCTTTCTTTTTCTCTTCTTCTTCTGGAACCCCTATAATTCGAATGTTGGTGCGTTTAATGTTGTCCCAGAGGTCTCTGAGACTGTCCTCTGTTCTTTTCATTCTTTTTTCTTTATTTTGCTGTGCAGCAGTTATTTCCACTATTTTATCTTCCACCTCACTTATCCGTTCTTCTGCCTCAGTTATTCTGCTATTGATCCCATCTAGAGTATTTTTTATTTCATTTATTGTGTTTTTAATCGATGCTTGATTCGTCTTTAGTTCTTCTAGGTCCTTGTTAACTGTTTCTTGCATTTTGTCTATTCTATTTCCAAGATTTTGGATCATCTTTACCATCATTATTCTGAATTCTTTTTCAGATAGACTGCCTATTACCTCTTCATTTGTTAGGTCTGGTGGGTTTTTATCTTGCTCCTTCTCCTGCTGTGTGTTTTTCTGTCTTCTTATTTTGCTTATGTTACTGTGTTTGGGGTCTCCTTTTTGCAGGCTGCAGGTTCGTAGTTCCCGTTGTTTTTGGTGTCTGTCCCCAGTGGCTAAGGTTGGTTTAGTGGGTTGTGTAGGCTTCTTGGTGGAGGGGACTACTGCCTGTGTTCTGGTGGATGAGGCTGGATCTTGTCTTTCTGGTGGGCAGGTCCACGTCTGGTGGTGTGTTTTGGGGTGTTTGCAGACTTTTTATGATTTGAGGCAGCCTCTCTGCTAATGGGTGGCGTTGTGTTCCTGTCTTGCTAGTTGTTTGGCATAGGGTGTCCAGCACTGTAGCTTGCTGGTCGTTGAGTGAAGCTGGGTGCTGGTGTTGAGATGGAGATCTCTGGAAGATTTTCGCCGTTTGATATTATGTGGAGCTGGGAGGTCTCTTGTGGACCAGTGTCCTGAAGTTGGCTCTCCCACCTCAGAGGCACAGCACTGACTCCTGGCTCCTCAACTTGGGATGATTTGTTGTCTATTCATGTATTCCACAGATGCAGGGTACATGAAGTTGATTGTGGACCTTTAATCCGCTGCTTCTGAGGCTGCTGGGAGAGGTTTCCCTTTCTCTTCTTTGTTCTCACAGCTCCTGGGTCTCAGCTTTGGATTTGGCCCCGCCTCTGCGTGTAGGTCGCCGGAGGGCGTCTGTTCTTCGCTCAGACAGGACAGGGTTAAAGGAGCAGCCTCTTTGGGGACTCTGGCTCACTCAGGCCGGGCGGGAGGGAGGGGCACGGAGTGCGGAGCGAGCCTACACCGGCAGAGGTCGGCGTGACATTGCACCAGCCCGAGGCGCGCCGTGCGTTCTCCCAGGGAAGCCGCCCCTGGATCCCGGGACCCTGGCAGTGGCAGGCTGCACAGGCTCCCGGAAGGGCGGTGTGGACAGTGACCTGCGCTCGCACACAGGCTTCTTGGCGGCGGTAGCAGCAGCCCCAGCGTCCCACGCCCGTCTCTGGGCTCCGCGCTTTCAGCCGCGACTCGCGCCCGTCTCTGGAGCTCCTTTACGCGGCGCTCTTAATCCCCTCTCCTCGCGCACCAGGAAACCAAGAGGGAAGAAAAAGTCTCCTGCCTCTTCAGCAGCTCCAGAGTTTTCCCGGACTCCCTCCCGGCTAGCTGTGGCACATTAGCCCCCTTCAGACTCTACTTGTCGTATTGTACTAACTGGAACTTGCAGTACAATGTCAAATGGGAAGAAACATTACAATTTTCATCATTAAGTATCATTTTAGCTGTGGCCTTTTTCATAAATGTCCTTTATCAAGTTAAGGAAATTCCCTTGTATTCCTAGTTGCTTAGATATTTTTTGCAACATGTGGTGCATTTTCTCAAATAATTTTCCTGTGAATATGCAGATAATCATTTACTATTTCCTTTTAGTTTTGTGTCTTTATATGTTTTGTGGTGTAGCTTTCTTCATGTTTCTTGTGCATGAGATTTGTTGAGTTTCTTGAATCTTTGTATTTATAGTTTTAATTAAACTTGGGAAAATTTCAGTCAGTATTTCTTCAAATATTTTTTAATGTCTCCTCCCTTTCTCTTCTTCAGAGATTCCAATTAGACATAATTAGGCCACTTGGATTTGTTCCAAAGCTCACTGTTGCTGTTCTATTATTATTACTATCATTATTTTGTTTTATTATTAGAAATCTAGTTTCTACTGTTATGTTTTCAAGTGCGATAATCTTTTCTTTTGCAATGTCTAATCTGCCATTAATCCTCTTCAGGGTAGTTTTCATCTCATACATTGTGGGTTTCATCTTTAAGTGTTTCATTGGATCTTTTATTTCTTCCATGCTTATTTTTTTGAACATATGTAATATAGCCATAACTATTTTCTAATTGAAATCTTTATTGAGATAACTGTAGCTCACATGCAGTTGAAAGAAATTATAGAGATACACTTTATTCAGTTTCACCAGATGTTAACATTTTGCAAAACTAGTACAATATCACAACCAGGATATTGGCATTGATATAATCCATCTCTAATTCATACTTCCCCAGCTTCTCTTGTACCAACATGTGTATGTGTGTATGTATGTCATTCTACAGTTTTATCACATATGTGTTTATGTATCCACCACCAGAGTCAAGATAAAGAACAGCTCCATCACCACAAGTATCCCTCAAGTTGTCTTTTTGTAAACACTCCCATTCCCTCCTCCTGGCCCATTCCTACCCCCTGACAAACACTGATGATCTGTTTACTAATTCTAAGTTTTTATCATTTTGAAAATGTTATGTAAATGTAATCATACAGTATCTAACCTTTTGAGATCTGCTTTTCTAAAAAAAGTATCATAATTCTCTGGAGAGTCATCCAAGTTGTTACATGTAACAACAGCATACTACTATACTACTATTGCTGGGTAGTATTCCATGGTATGGATGTACCACTTTATTTAACCATTCACCTGCTGAAGAAACTCAGGGTTGTTTACAGCTTTTAACTATAGCAAATAAATCTGCTATGAACGTTCCTGTACATGTTTTTGTGAAAATGTAAGTTTTAATGGTTCCCTAAATAAATGCCTGAGATAGTTAGATCAGCTGCATTGTAGTTTCATGTAGCTTCATAAGAAACTGCCAAACTGTCTTCCAAAGTGGCTGCATCACTTTACATTCACTTCAACAGTATATACACAATCTGGTTTCTATGCACCCTCATCAGCTTTTGGTGGTGTGTTTTTTATTTCAGCGATTCTGATAGGTGTGTCATGATATCTCATTGTAGTTTAATTTACATTTCCAACTGCTCAAAATTTTAAGCACTTTTCATGTGCATATTTGCTATCTCTATATTCTCTCTGCTGAAATATGTTCATGTCTTTTACCCATTTTTAGATAGATTTTAATGTTGAGTTTTGAGAGTTCTTTATATACTCTAGATATTAGTCCTTTGTTGGATATGTAGTTTGTAAACATTTTCCCCAGTCCATGTCTTTTCATCCATTTCACATGATCTCTTGCAGAGCAAAAGTTTTAACTTTTGATCAGGTTCAATTAATATATTTTCTTTTTATGGATCATTCTTTTGGTGCCAAATATAAGAATTATTTTCTTATACCTAAATCTCAAAGATTTTCTTCTATTCGTTCTAAAAGTTCTATAGTTTTATGTTTTACATTTAAATCCATGGTGTATTTTTAGTTAATTTCTTTTCAAGGTTGTGAAGTTTAGGTTGTTTCATTTTTTTCCCTATAGATGTCCATTTGCTCCAACACAATTTGGTTAAAAGGCTATCTTTCCGCCATTGAAATGCTGTTGCATCTTCGTCAAAAATCAGTTGTACATATATGTATGGGTCTATTACTTGCTTCTTCATTGTGTTCCATTGATCAATATGTCTATTCCTGCACCAATACTACACTGCCTTAATTACTATAGCAATATAGTGAGCCTTAACTCGTGTAGGGTTAGTCCTCCCACATTATTCTTCTTTGACAAGATTGTTTTAGCTATTCTAGGGCTGTGCCTTTCCATATTAGTTTTATAATAAGCTTGTCTGTTTCCAAAAACCCTTATTGGGATTTCAATAAAAATCTCATTAAACCTATAGATCAATTTGGGGAAAACTGAAATAATTACTATGTTAGATTTATAGATTCACAAAGTCAGTATGATTCTCCATTTACACAAGTCTTCTTTGATTTCTATCATCTGCATTTTGTAATTTTCATCATACAGACCATATTGATTCTCTATACGGTTTGGGAAGTACTTCATTCACTTTAAAGTGACTGTATGGCATTGTGTTTTAACTTCAGTTATGGCATGTTCATTGTTTATAGAAATGAGAATATTTTTATATTGATCTTGTATCCTGCATGTTTGCTGAACACATTTATTAGTTCCAGGAATTTTCTGTATTTCTTCCTTTCCCATTTGCATGTCTGTTATTTCTTTTCCTTGCCTTATTATGGTGGCAAGAATTTCCAATACTAGGTTAAATAAGATTAGAGAGAGTGGGCATTAGAGAGTTTTGTTTCTGATCTTCAGGTAAAAGACTTTAGTGGATCACCATTAAGAATGATGTTAGTTGTAGATTTTTTTGTAGAGGTTGTTTATCAAGATGAGGTAGTTTCCCCTCTAACTTGCTAAGAGATTTTTATTATGAATTAATACTTTTCTTAGCCTGTTGACATAGATTACACTGTTTGGATTTTCAATGTTGAACCAGGTTTGCATACCGAAATAAATCCCATTTGGTCTTGATGCATAACTCTTTTTAAACAAAATTTTGGAGGGCAGATAGCATTGATTGATTGATTGATCGATTTATCTTAATCTCACAGCCCTAACTTTCTGTTCCTCCTTCCCTTTCCCCTTTGGTAACCACTAGTTTGTTTTCTATATTTCTGAGTCTGTTTCTGTTTTGCTACATATATTTTTGTGTGTTATTTTTTAGGTTCCACATATAAGTGATATCATATGGTATCTGTCTTTCTATTTCTGACTTACATCATGTACTATGATAATCTATAGGTCTATCCATGTTGCTGCAAATGGCAGAAATCCATTATTTTTTTATGGCTGAGTAATATTCATATACATACACATATATACACACACACCACATTTTCTTTATCCATTTATCTGTTGATGGGCGCTTGGACTGCTTCCCTATCTTAGCTATTGTAAATAGTGATGCTAAGAACATTAGGGTGCATGTATCTTTTCAAATTAGTGGGGTTTTTTTTCCCCTCAGATACTTACCTAGGAGTGGAATTGCTGGATCACATGAGTTTTATTTTTAGTTTTTTGCATAACCTCCATAATGTTTTCCATAGTTGCTGCAACAATTTACATTCCCACCAATAGTGTATGAGGGTACCATTTTCTACACATCCTCACCAATATTTGTTATTTGTAGACTGTTTAATGATAGCCCCACTGACAGGTGTGAGGTGATTATCTGATTGTAGTTTTGATTTGCATTTCTGTAATAATTAGCAATGTTGAGAATCTTTTCACGTGCCTGTTGGCCAACTCTATGTCTTCTTTGGAAAAACATCTATTCAGGTCTTCTGTCCTTTTTTTTGAGTGGGTTATTGTGGGGGATTTTTTGTTGTTGTTTGTTTGTTTTTAAGTTGTATGAGCTATTTATATATTTTGGATTAACCTCTTGTCACTTGTATCATTTGCAAATATTTTTCTCCCATTCTGAATGTTATCTGTTCATTTTGTTAATGGTTTCCTTTGCTGTGCAAAAGCTTTTAAGTTTAATAAGGTTCCATTTGTTTATTTTTGCTTTTATTTCTCCTGCCTTAGGAAACAGATCTGAAAAAATACTGCTATGATTTACATCAAGAGTGTTCTCTTCTAGGAGTCTTATGGTTTCAGGTTTTACGTTTAGGTCTTTAATTCATTTTGAGGTTATTTTTGTATATGGCGTGAGGAAATGTTCTCATCTCAATGTTTTCCATGTAGTTCTCCAGTTTTCCCAGCACCACTTATTGAACAGACTGTCTTTTCTTCATTGTACAATCTTGCCTCTTTTGTTGTAGATTAACTGACCATTTGTGCATTAGTTTATTTCTGGGCTCTCTGTTCTGTTTCATTGATCTGTGCCTGTTTCTGTGCCAGTACCATACTGTTTTGATTATTGTAGCTTTGTAGTACAGTCTGAAGTCTGGGTGGGTGATCTCCAGCTTTGTTCTTTTTTAACAAGGTTCCTTTGGCAATTTGGGGCCTTCTGTGGTTCCATATGAATCATAGGATTATTTGTTCCAGGTGTGTGGAAAATGTCAACGGTATTTTGATGGGGAATGCATTAAATCTGAAGATTGCTTTGCCTAGTATGGCCATTTAACAATATTAATTCTTCAATTTCAGAACACAGATATCTCTCCATTTCTTTGTATCATCTTCAGTTCCCTTCATGAATGTTTTATAATTTTCAGAGTAGAGGTCATTCACCTCCTTCAATAAGTTTATTCCTGTTTTATTTCTTTTGATGTGATTTTTAAAGGGATTTTAAAACTTTCTCTGATAGTTCATTATTGATGTACAAAAAAGTAACAGATTTCTGTATATCAATCTTGTATCCCATGACTTTGCTGAATTCATTTATTAGTTCTAATAGTTATGGGGGTAGAGACTTTATAGTTTTCTATATAAATTATCACGTTATCTGCAGATGGTGACAATTTTACTTTTCTTTTTCTTGTGTGATTGTTGTGGTTGGGGCTTCTAACATTATGCAAACATAAGTGCAAGAGTGGGCATCCATGTCCTGTTCCTGAATTTAGAGGAAAGGCTTTCAGCTTTACACTGTTGAGTATGATGTTAGCTGTGGGTCTCTCATAAATAGCCCTTATTATGTTGAGCTACGTCCCCTCTATATGCACTTTGCTGAGAATTTTTTTTAATCTTGATGTTGAATTGTCGAATAATTTCTACCCCTACTGAGATTATCAAGTGATTTTTTATGCTTCCTTTTTTTCTTAACATCTTTATTGGAGTATAATTGCTTTAAAATGGTGTGTTACTTTCTGCTTTATAAAAAAGTGAATAAGCTATACATATAAATATATCTCCATATCTCCTCTCGCTGGCATCTCCTCCCAACCACCTTCCCTATCCCACCCCTCTAGGTGGTCACAAAGCAGAGCTTATCTCCCTATGCTATGTGGCTGCTTCCCACTAGCTGTCTATTTTACATTTGGTAGTGTATATATGTCAGTGTCACTCTCTCACTTCATCCCAGCTACCCCTTCCCCTTCCCCCTGTCCTCAAGTATATTCTCTACGTCTGCGTCTTTATTCCTGTCCTGTCCCTAGGTTCTACAGAAACTTTTTATTTTTCTGTTTTTAGATTCCATATATATGTGCTAGCATATGGTATTTGTTTTTCTCTTTCTGACTTATTTCACTCTGCATGACATACTCTAGGTCCATCCACCTCACTACAAATAACTCAATTTTGTTTCTTTTTATGGCTGAGTAATATTGCATTGTATATACGTGCCACATCTTCTTTATCCATTCATCTGTCAATGGACACTTAGGTTCATTCCATGCTCTGGCTATTGTAAATAGAGCTGCAGTGAACATTGTGGTACATGACTCTTTTTGAATTATGGTTTTCTCAGGGTATATGCCCAGTAGTGGGATTGCTGGGTCATATGGTACTTCTTTTAGTTTTTCAAGGAACTTCCATACTGTTCTCCATAGTGGCTGCACCAATTTACATTCCCACCAATAGGGCAAGAGGGTTCCCTTACCTCCACACCCTCTCCAGCATTTACTGCTTGTAGATTTTTTTGATGATGGCCATTCTGACTTGTGTGAGGTGATACCTCATTGTAGTTTTGACCTGCATTTCTCTAATGATTAGTGATGTTGAGCATCCTTTCATGTGTTTGTTGGCAATCTATATATCTTCTTTGGAGAAATGTCTATTTAAGTCTTCTGCGCATTTTTGGATTGGGTTGTTTTTTAATATTGAGCTGCTTATAAATTCTGGAGAATAATCCTTTGTCAGTTGCTTCATTTGCAAATATTTTCTCCCATTCTGAGGGCTGTCTTTTCATCTAGTTTATGGTTTCCTTTGCTGTGCAAAAGCTTTTAAGTTTCATTAGTTCCCACTTGTATATTATTTTTATTTGCATCACTCTAGGACGTGGGTCAAAAAGAATCTTGCTGTGATTTATGTCATAGTGTTCTGCCTATGTTTTCCTCTAAGAGTTTTATACTGTCTGGCCTTACATTTAGGTCATTAATCCATTATGAGTTTATTTTTGTGTATGGTGTTAGGAAGCGTTCTAATTTCATTCTTTTACATGTAGCTGTCCAGTTTTCCCAGCACCACTTATTGAAGAGGTGTCTTTTCTCCACTGTTTATTCTTACCTCCTTTATCAAAAAAAGAGGTGACCATACGTGTGTGGGTTTATCTCTGGGCTTTCTATCCTGTTCCATTGATCTATGTTTCTCTCTTTGTGGCAGTACCATACAGTCTTGATTACTGTAGTTTTGTAGTATAGTCTGAAGTCTGGGAGCCTGATTCCTTCAGCTCCATTTTTCTTTCTCAAGATTGCTTTGGCTATTCGGGGTCTTCTGTGTTTCCATACAAACTGTGAAATTTTTTGTTCTAGTTCTGTGAAAAATGCCATTGGTAGTTTGATAGGGATTGCATTAAATCTGTAGATTGCTTTGGGTAGTATAGTCATTTTCACAATGTTGATTCTTCCAATCCAGGAACATGGTATATCTCTCCATCTGTTTGTATCATCTTTTATTTCTTTCATCAGTGTCTTATACTTTTCTGCATACAGGTTTTTTATCTCCTTAGGTAGGTTTATTCCCAGGTATTTTATTCCTTTTGTTGCAATGGTAAATGTGAGCGTTTCCTTAATTTCTCTTTCAGATTTTTCATCATTAGTGAATAGGAATGCAAGAGCTTTCTGTCCATTAATTTTGTATCCTGCTATTTTACCAAACTGATTGATTAGGTCTAGTAGTTTTTTGGTAGCATCTTTAGGATTCTCTGCGTATAGTGTCATGTCATCTGCAAACAGTGACAGCTTTACTTCTACTTTTCCGACTTGGATTCCTTTTCTTTCTCTTCTCTGATTGCTGTGTCTAAAACTTCCAAAACTATGTTGAATAACAGTGGTTAGAGTGGACAACCTTGTCGTGTTCCTGATCTTAGAGGAAATGGTTTCAGTTTTTCACCATTGAGAATGATGTTGGCTGTGGGTTTGTCATATATGGCCTTTATTATGTTGAGGTAAGTTTCCTCTATGCCTAGTTTCTGAAGGTTTTTTTTTTTAATCATAAATGGGTGTTCAATTTTGTTGAAAGCTTTTTCTGCATCTATTGAGATGATCATATGGTTTTTCTGCTTCAGTTTGTTAATATTGTTTATCACATTGACTGATTTGTGTATACTGAAGAATCCTTGCATTCTTGGGATAAACCCCACTTGATCATGGTGTATGATCCTTTTAATGTGTTGCTGGGTTCTGTTTGCTAGTATTTTGTTAAGGATATTTGCATCTATGTTCATCAGTGACATTGGCCTGTAGCGGTCTTTGTGACATCTTTGTCTGGTTTTGGTATCAGAGTGATGGTGGCCTCATAGAATGAGTTTGGGAGTGTTCCTCCCTCTGCTATATTTTGGAAGAGTTTGAGAAGGATAGGTGTTAGTTCTTCTCTAAATGTTTGATAGGATTCACCTGTGATGCCATCTGGTCCTGGGCTTTTGTTAGAAGATTTTTAATCACAGTATCAATTTCAGTGCTTGTGATTGGTCTGTTCATATTTTCTATTTCTTCCTGGTTCAGTCTTGGAAGGTTGTGCTTTTCTAAGAATTTGTCCATTTCTTCCAGGTTGTCCATTTTATTGGCATAGAGTTGCTTGTAGTAATCTCTCATGATCCTTTGTATTTCTGAAGTGTCAGTTGTTACTTCTCCTTTTTCATTTCTAATTCTATTGATTTGAGTCTTCTCCCTTTTTTTCTTGATGAGTCTGGCTAATGGTTTATCAATTTTATCTTCTCAAAGAACTAGCTTTTTGTTTTAAGATCTTTGCTGTTGTTTCCTTCATTTCTTTCTGATCTTATCTTTATGATTCGTTTCCTTCTGCTAACTTTGAGTTTTTTGTTCTTCTTTCTGTAATTGCTTTAGGTGTAAGGTTAGGTTGTTTGAGATGTTTCTTGTTTTTTGATGTAGGATTGTATTGCTATAAACTTCCCTCTTAGAACTGCTTTTGCTGCATCCCATAGTTTTTGGGTCGTGTTTTCATTGTCATTTGTTCCTAGGTATTTTTTGATTTCCTCTTTGATTTCTTCAGTGATCTCTTGGTTATTTAGTAGTGTATTGTTTAGCCTCTATGTGTTTGTGTTTTTAGATTTCCTGTGATTGATATCTAGTCCCATAGCATTGTGGTCGGAAAAGATACTTGATACGATTTCAATTTTCTTAAATTTACCAAGGCTTGATTTGTGACCCAAGATATGATCTATCCTGGAGAATGTTCCATGAGCACTTAAGAAAGTGTATTCTGTTGTTTTTGGAAGGAATGTTCTGTAAACATTAATTCAATCTTGTTTAATGTATCATTTAAAGCTTGTGTTTCCTTATTTATTCTCATTTTGGATGATCTGTCCATTGGTGAAATTGGGGTGTTAAAGTCCCCTGCTATGAATGTGTTACTGTCAATTTCTCCTTTTATGGCTGTTAGCATTTGCCTTTTGTATTGAGGTGCTCCTATGTTGGGTGCATAAATATTTACAATTATTATATCTTCTTCTTGGATTGATCCCTTGATCATTATGTAGTGTCCTTGTCTCTTGTAATAGTCTCTGGTTTAAAGTCTATTTTGTCTGATATGAGAATTGCTACTTGAGCTTTCTTTCGATTTCCATTTTCTTGGAATATCTTTTTCCATCGCCTCACTTTCAGTCTGTATGTGGCGCTGGGTCTGAAGTAGGTCTCTTGTAGACAGCATATATACAGGTCTTGTATTTGTATCCATTCAGCCAGTCTACGTCTTTTGGTTGGAGCATCTAATTCATTTACATTCAAGGTAGTTATCGATATGTGTGTTCCTGTTACCATTTTCTTAATTGTTTTTGGTTTGTTATTGTAGGTCTTTTCCTTCTCTTGTGTTTCCTGCCTAGAGAAGTTCCTTTAGCATTTCCTGTAAAGCTGGTTTGGTGGTGCTGAATTCTCTTAGCTTTTGCTTGTCTGTAAAGATTTTAATTTCTCTGTCGAATCTGAATTGAGATCCTTGCTGGGTAATCTTGGTTGTAGGTTTTTCCCTTTCATCACTTAATGTCATCAAAAATATATACTGTCACTCCCTTCTGGCTTGCAGAGTTTCTGCTGAAAGATCAGCTTTTAACCTTATGGGGATTCCCTTGTATGTAATATGTTGCTTTTCCCTTGCTGCTTTTAATATTTTTTCTTTGTTTTTAATTTTTGGTAGTTTGATTAATATGTGTCTTGGCGTGTTTCTCCTTTGATTTATCCTGTCTGGGACTGTCTGCACTCCCTGGACTTGATGGTCTATTTCCTTTCCCATATTTGGGAAGTGTTCAACTATAATCTCTTCAAATATTTTCTCAGTCCCTTTCTTTTCCTTTTCTTCTTCTGGGACCCCTATAACTCGAATGTTAGTGTGTTTAATGTTGTCCCAGAGGTCTCTGGGACTGTTCTCAATTCTTTTCATTCTTTTTTCTTTATTTTGTTCTGCGGTAGTTATTTACAGTATTTTATCTTCCAGGTCACTTATCCGTTCTTCTGCCTCAGTTATTCTGCTATTGATTCCTTCTACAGAATTTTAAAATTCCATTTATTGTGTTGTCCATCATTGTTTGTTTGCTCTTTAGTTCTCTAGGTCCTTGTCAAACATTTCTTGTATATTCGCCATTCTATATCCAAGATTTTGGATCATCTTTACTATCATTACTCTGAATTCTTTTTCAGGTAGACTGCCTATTTCCTCTTCATTTGTTTGGTCCAGTGGGTTTTTTACTTTGTTCCTTCATCTGCTGCGTATTTCTCTGTCTTCTCATTTTGCTTAACTGTGTTTGTGGTCACCTTTTCACAGGCTGCAGGTTTATAGTCCCCATTGTTTTTGGTGTCTGCCCCTGTAGCTAAGATTGGTTCAGTGGGTTGTCTAGGGTTACTGGTGGAGGGGACTGGTGCCTGTGTTCTGGTGGATGAGGCTGGATCTTGTCTTTCTGTTGAGTAGGACCGTGTCTGGTGGTGTGTTTTGGGGTGTCTGTGAACTTATTATGATGTAGGCAGCCTCTCCGCTAATGGGTGGGGTTGTATTCCTGTCTTCCTAGTTGTTTGACATAGGGTGTCCAGCACTGTAGCTTGCTGGTCCTGGAGTGGAGCTGTGTCTTAGCGTTGAGATGGAGATCTTTGGGATAACTTTGCTGTTTGATACTACGTGGAGCCGGGAGGTCTCTGGTGGACCAATATCCTGATCTCGGCTCTCCCACCTCAGAGGCACAGGCCTGACACCCGGCCAGAGCACCAAGACCGTCAGCCACATGGCTGCATGTGTTGGAGGGCCTCCTGCAGAGGTGGGGGTGGTTGTGGTTCACTGTGGGGAGAAGGACACTGGCAGTTCTGGGAAGTACTCCTTCGCATGAGCCCTCCAAGACTCCATTAGCCCCACCAAAGAGCCAGGCTGCTTCCCTTTGTTAATGTGGTGCTATCACGTTCATTGATTTGCAAATGTTGAACCATCCTTGCATCCCTGGAATAAATCCAACTTCACCATGGTGTATGATCCTTTTTATATATTTTCGGATTTGGTTAGCTAATATTTTGTTGAGGATTTTTGCACGTATATTCATCAAAGAGATTGGCCTGTAATTTTCTTCACTTGGAGTGTCTTTCTCTGGTTTGGTATCTAGATAATGGTGGCTTTGTAAAAGAATTTGGGAGTGTCCTGTCCTCTTCAACTTTTGGGAATAGTTTGAGAAGGATAGGTATTAGATCTTCTTTATATGTGTGCTAGAATTCCCTGGGAAGCCGCCTGGTTCTGGATTTTTTTTGCTGGGAGTTTTTAAATTTCAATTTCACTACCAGTGATCCATCTGTTCAAACTGTTTCTTCTTGATTTGGTCTTAGGTTGTATGTTTCTAGAAATTAATCCATTTCTTCTAGGTTGTCCAATTTGTTGGCATATAACTATTTGTAGTATTCTCTTATGATTTTTTGCATCTCTGTGGTGTCAGTTATTATTTCTTCTATTTCACTTATTTTATTTGGATCCTCTCTCGTTTCTTCTTGGTGAGCCTGGCCAGAGGTTTGTTGATTTTGTTTATCCTTTCAAAAAACCAGCTCTTGGTTTTATTGATTTTTTTCATTGTTTCTTTAATCTCTATTTTATTTCCTCTCTGATCTTTATTATTTCCCTCTTTCTGCGACTTTAGGTTTCATTTGTTCTTTTTCTTTTAGGTGGTAGGTTAGGTTATTTTGAATTTTTCCTGTTTTTGAGGAAGGCCTCTATTGCTATGAACTTCCCTCTTAGGGCTGTTTTTGCTGCATCCCATAGATTTTTGTATAGTTGTGTTATCGTCTCAAGGTATTTTAAAGTTTCCTCTTTGATTTCATCATTGACCCATTGGGTTTTTTTATTAGCATGTTGTTTAGTCTTTATGTAGTTTTTTCTCGTTTCTCTGTGTTTGATTTCTAGTTTCATGCTGTTTTGGTCAAAACAGATTATTGAAATGATTTCTATCCTCTTACATTTTTTGAGGCTTGTGTCCTAGTATGTGGTCTATCCTAGAGAATATTCCACTTGAAAAGAATGTGTATTCTGTTTATGGATGTAATGTCTTGCAAATATCAATTAAGTCTAAGTGCTCCATTGTTTCATTTAGGATCTCTGTTGCCTAACTGATTTTCTGTCTGGAAGCTCTGTCCGCTGATGTCAGTGGGGGTGTTAACATCTCCTACTATTAATACTACTTTTGTATCCCTGTCAATTTCTCCCTTTATGTATGTTTGTATTTATGTTTTTAGCCTTTCCTATATTGGGTGCATGTATGTTAATAAATGTAATATTCTCTTTTTGTATCTATCCATTTATCACTATGTAGTGTCCTTTATCTTTATGGCCTTTGTTTTAAAGTCCATTTTGTCTGATATGAGTATTGCTACCCCCCTTTCTTGTCATTTCCATTTGCATGAAATCTTTTTCCATCCCTGAAACATATCTAAATCATTTTGCTGTACACCAGAAATTAACAAAATATTGCAAATCAAAAATACTTCAATTAAAAAAAAAGAAATGTGTTTAGTTTCCAAATATTTGGAGATTTTCTAGCCCTCTGTGCAGCTCCCTGCTTTCTGGAACTCTGCAGCACAAATTATGGCTGCTTTCAACTCTCTAAATTCTAACTTCTATATCCTCAGTTTAGGAAGAATCCTAGGTTTTTTATGGGTCCCCTGACGTCCATGCTATTTCTATGCCGTAAACTTGGGCAATCACATGGTTTACCGCATATGTTTCCCCTTGTTGTCTGTCTCCCACTGTCTGAGAAGCATTGCTTCATGTATTTTGTCCAGTGTTTGAGTTGTTAAAGGTGGGAAGGTAAATCCCCTCTCTTTTACTTCTTCATGGCCAGCAGTGGGAGTGGGATTTTTTTTTTTTTTTTTTGCGGTACGTGGGCCTCTCACTGTTGTGGCCTCTCCAGTTGCAGAGCACAGGCTCTGGACGCGCAGGCTCAGCGGCCATGGCTCGCAGGCCCAGCTGCTCCATGGCATGTGGGATCTTCCCAGACCGGGGCACGAACCCGTGTCCCCTGCATCGGCAGGCGGACTCTCAACCACCAGAATTCATTTTTATCCACCCATGAGACATTTTTACTAGGTATGTAATTTGGAATGACAATTATTTTCTTTCAGCCCATTACAGATGCCATTTCAGTGTTTCACTACTACTGCTGAAACACCGTCAGTCTTTAACATTCCTTTGAAGGTAGTATGCCTTTTTTATCTTCAACTTCTTTTAAGAGTTTTTTTTTTGTCTTTGATTTTACAGTTTTACTTTGAAGACACCAGGCATGCTTTTCTCTTACTTTATCCTGCTTGAAATTCACTATGCATCTGCAATCTGTGGACTGGAGTCTTCCAACAGTTTGGAAAAATTCTCAGCCTTTATCTCTATGAATAACTTTACCCCTTTCTTTTTTTCTAGGACTCCAATCAAACGTACATTAGACATTCCCAGTGAATCTCTTTCCTTCTCCTGTATACTTTCCATCTTTTTCTCTCTGTGTGCTTTATTATGGATTATTTCTTCCAGTTTAATTCTCTTCCCTGCCACATACAGTGTGCTGCCAAGTATGTCCACTTGGTTTTTAAATTTTGGTTATTGCATTTTTCATGTAAATGAATTCTATTTGGTTCTTCAAATATACATCACTTTTTAGCTTTAAACACAGTAAATATAGCTGCTTTATAACACATCTCTGATAATTCCAAATCTAAAGTCTGTGCATATCCTGTTCCTGATATTTCCCACTTACATTGTCTTGATTTCTTGTGTACTATTATATTTTTAACTCTGTTTATCATTGCTCTTAAAATTTTATTTATAGTGGTTTTCAAGACACAAAAGAAATGTGCCTTCCTTCAGACAGGCACTGGAATGGCTTCTTCTGCATTCATGGGGCACTACCAATTGGGAACCACCTTAAATTATGTTTGAGTCTAAATTCCCCGACCCACCCAGGTTTTGTTGCTCAAGATACAAAACCAGTTGATGGCTGCTTTGTGGCTACAACTTCCAGGGGATTTTTGGTCCTCTTCTCTTCTGACAGTCCCTGAGTTTGGGGTTCTCCCTGATTGTGAGGATGTAGCCTTCTGGAGTGTCACCTTGACACAGGGTTTCCTACACGATTCTCCAGTGTGGTGGATGCTTGGCCTTACCTTTTGCACCTTTGCTCTGTGAGCCCATTCTACCCAAGTGAGAGGCATTGGACATATGCTCCTGTCAAAAGTGCTTATTTATTCTCCAATATTCCACCATCTCTGGGTTGAGGCTTTCTCCAAAGTGATGGCCTTGCAATTCATCTTACCTCTTCTGTTTTCAGGTATATATTAAACATACACGTACACAAGCAATCTTGAAAGATCCATCAATGAAGTGATAAAGGGTAGAGTACGTGCTAATTTATGGATAAAAAGCCAACTTTATTTAACATTTAAAAGTTGATTTCAATAGCGAGGTAAATTAGAATAAGTGTGCTACTCCCAGAAACAGAACATCTCTGCAGAATTCTTAATGCATTAATGCTAAATGTACCTTTTCCTATTAAATCTATTCCTTTTCACTCTCTAGAAGAGATGAATTTTAAAAGAATGTGGAAGTAATAGCACAGGGTAAGGCCAGGAACTGGTCTGACCCTGGCCATCTACACAAGTGAATGCACTCATGTGACAGCTCAGTGCCCTCGCCTGAGAAATGCAGATAACACTAAATTATCCTGATAGCCCTCACTCGCTCTAACATTCTATGAATCTATAGATACTTCCACATTCCTCCTCCAACACCTACAATAGACCTTACTGAACAATAAAAACCCTCTTTACCCCTGGCACAGACAACCTTTCCATAATAACACCCCAGAGCCACTCACTACCAATTGACTGAAGATGGCACATATCCTATTTGTCACCCCTATTCTTGTATAGATGACATCTTTTGAAATATGGCTAAACAACTCCTTCTACTGTGTTATACTCCTACTTGCATTTCTAGGTTAAGAATTTAAAAATACTCACTCCCACAAATCATTATCATCATTTAGGACTGTAGAGAATTAAAGTACAGAATTCAAATATTCTTCTATTGAAAAAAAAATTAAAATGTTCAGGTAAAATAATCAAAAGTATTCTCAGCTCTCTGTAAAAGCATTCTATTAATGACAGTGCTAATAAATAAAAGACAACCAATAGTGTACTTCAGGTAGAGAGTAAAAATTTAATAGCAATATCATAAAATAAACAAACATATAAAAATCAAGTATTTAGCTTTGGATGTTAGAAATAATATACATAATTAATTCAGCATACTACTGATAGTGCTGCAACATATGATTTTACTGTTCAAATTACAGATAATGCCAATAAGGCTTCTTTGTTCTCAGAGTTTCCAAAATTCTGCTTTTATTACTAAAAGCATCTGGACTTCAGACATCTCTAATGATGTAATACCTGGCATATTGCAATGGAAGCTGTGTGACCATTGTCTTAATGACCTAACAAAATCTTCTCCTAATGGTATTGAAAGAGGTAAACATTTCCCCCCTTTGGAATACTAGTTACCAAAACTGTCACACTGTCAAAATAAAAATGATTCCTTTCTCCTTTTGAATCTCAATTAAAAAGCACATGCATGAGAGGAAGCTGAAAACCAAAAGGGCAACTTTATGTTATATGCTAGATCAATGTTAAAATTCACAGACTAATTTTTAGTTATAGTGTTCCTTGTTCTGGTCCTCAAAAGGAAACAAAAGTAATTAACCAACTTTTTAGATATCAGGAAATATATTTTTGCTATTCTTTCATAATCAAATTTTTCAATGACTTCTAAGACTGTTTTTATAGCCTGTTTCCACTCAGCTAGTTCAGGAGACACTGGTTGAAAAAGGACTGAGAATATAAACTTTAAGGCTGAAAGTTCCATCTTCGAAATGTTAAGATTTAAATAGAGCCCTTTACAAGGTTATTTAATCCAGAATTGCTGGCCATGAAAACAAGTAGACAGAAAAAAGGGTCATGCTTAAATGCGTAATTGAAAAAGCAAAGGCAGGTCTTTCACAACAGAAGTTATTCTTTCAACTTAAAGACACTTGCTGAAAGTAAAAATTACCTTGCTGCATGGTACATCTTCTTCAAAGCCATTAAGTCCAGTCTGGATCACTGTGTCTTACACTTTGGTTGGAACATTTAATAAAGTATATATTCTGTAAGAGATAACTATAGAACTCAATAAACAAAATAAAAGATAAAAAACTAGAATCTTAATTGAAAAATGGCATGTTTCTCCATCATTTTCATGCAATCAGCACACTCATTTTAAATCTAATATTTCATTTATAAAAAATCGTTATATTTCCCACTGAAGCTTGTTATTCTGATGAGCCAAAATTTAAATGCTTTCATTCCGTTGAGGATTAAAGAACGTTCTGAGGATTATTCATCATTATCTGTACAAAAAAGAAAAAAATTTAATTCACTCATTGCAAATCAAGCTCTATGTATTTACTTAGTAAAAAACTCATTCTCTGTCACACTAAAGGAAAAGAGCCTTACTGTAGTTTTAAATGTAGTTTTTATTACAATATCACACACTCAATGTAAAATATTCAGACAGTACAATAAAGAATTAAGTGGGAAGCAAAAATCACCTATCAGCCAAAGACAACCAAAGCTAATAGTTTTATATAAATCTTCCCAGATTGCTTACTTATGCATACACAAATATGTTTTAAAAAATTACAACAGGATGCAGTTCTGAGACTCAAGTTTTTCCCTTTGAAACACATAATGGATGGAAAGATGGACAAATAAGTGATAAAGCAAGATTATAAAATGTTAATGAAGAATTTAGATGGTGGGCATATGGGTGGTAACTGAAGTTTTTTCAACATTTTCATACGATAAAAATTTTACAATAAAATGTTGAAAATGAATAAATCATAGATATATTCCATGTCAGTTTCAATGGCTGTGTAGTATTTTCTTTACAGATATGGCGTATTTAAATTAACCATGTGTATTTATAGACATTCTAGTTATCTCCAATTTTCATTAGTCTAAAAAAACACTGCGGAATGAATTAAACAGACTGCTTAATTTAACCTTACATAACAGTCACTATCTTCACACTCCAGAAAGCTCTTCTGTTAAAATCGAAGTGTCATCTCTAATCACCGCACTGCTTGAAACCCCTCACGAGCTCCCCAGAGGCTCAGGGCAGAACCTGTGCTCCTATGTGGACTGCAATGCCCTTCAGGATCTGGCCTTTTAAGTACTTCTAGCCTTGTCTACTTCCATTGCCCATCTTCCCCAGCTGTCCCCATAATATATGCTCTAGTAACACTGAAGAGCTTACAGTTCCTGTAGTACAACAGCTGGCACCCCTCTATGTACAAGGAGACATATGCCTTGGGGGATAAATCCCCATTTATCTTTCAAAATCCAGCTCTGACGTCCCCTCCCCTGGGAAGAATTATCCTGACACTTTAGGTCTTCCAATATAGCTGGACCATCACTTTATACAACATATTTTATTGCTTTCAGTGTTACACTTATTGCTGTGTACTATCATTTACTTATTTTTTTTTTACAATGACAAACTGTTTCAAATAGAAAAGTACAGAGAATAAACTAATGAACACACAGGTAACTAATATCTAGAATTAGTAAAAGTTAACTTTTGGCCACACTGGTTTGGATAATTGATTCAAGAAAAACACATTAAAGAGAGAGAGCACCCTTTTCCCATCTTATTGCCTTCTCCTCCTGCTGAGGGGTGTTATCAGTATCCTGAAATTGATGTGTCCCCTTCCTTCCCATGGCTTTTTATTTTTATTACATATATGCACATTTAAATAAAATTGCTTTTAAATATTATATAACTGGTATCATGTACTACTTATTCAACTCATCATATTGGTGGGGCCTATCCAAGTGATAGATGAAAATTTCATTCCTTCGCTATAACTGGTATACAGAATCTCATCACATGAAGAGCAAAATCTTCTATCTAAAATAAATGTAGAACGAAGGTCTTTGTTTCCTTCTTAGCCGTTTACAAGTTTGGACTGCTAAGATCAATGCTCTACACGAGGACCTGCTGGCCTTTGCCATTCTATGACCGTCTACACTTGGCTCCTCCTCTCCTTAAAGAATAAATTTTTTAGTGATAATATAAAGCAGTTCACACATTGTACTATCTCTATTTGACCTCTGACTCTAGCCTAGCTAGTACCTAGCTAAAGACTAAGTGGCATTAATTTTACCAATTGCTATACCTGTAGGCACTTAGCAAATCTGCAATGTGATGATATGAGGGAGTTGTATACAGTAGGTTCTTACCACATCTGCACAGTGACAGTCAGGGGAGTTGTATACTGTAGGTGCTTACCAAACCTGCACTGTGACAGTATGGTGGTGTTGTATACTGTAGGTGCTTACCAAACCTGCACTGTGACAGTCAGGGGAGTTGTATACTGTAGGTGCTTACCAAACCTGCACTGTGACAGTATGGGGGTGTTGTATACTGTAGGCGCTTACCAAACCTGCACTGTGACAGGGGAGTTGTATACTGTAGGTGCTTACTAAACCTGCACTGTGACAGTCAGGGGAGTTGTATACTGTAGGCGCTTACCAAACCTGCACTGTGACAGTCAGGGGAGTTGTATACTGTAGGCGCTTACCAAACCTGCACAGTGACAGTATGGGGGTGTTGTATACTGTAGGTGCTTACCAAACCTGCACTGTGACAGTCAGGGGAGTTGTATACTGTAGGCGCTTACCAAACCTGCACTGTGACAGGGGAGTTGTATACTGTAGGCGCTTACCAAACCTGCACTGTGACAGTCAGGGGAGTTGTATACTGTAGGCGCTTACCAAACCTGCACTGTGACAGTCAGGGGAGTTGTATACTGTAGGCGCTTACCAAACCTGCACTGTGACAGGGGAGTTGTATACTGGAGGCGCTTACCAAACCTGCACTGTGACAGTATGGGGGTGTTGTATACTGTAGGTGCTTACCACACCTGCACTATGACAGGGGAGTTTTATACTGTGGGTGCTTACTAAACCTGCACTGTGACAGTCAGGGGAGTTGTATACTGTAGGCGCTTACCAAACCTGCACTGTGACAGTCAGAGGAGTTGTATACTGTAGGTGCTTACCAAACCTGCACTGTGACAGTCAGGGGAGTTGTATACTGGAGGCGCTTACCAAACCTGCACTGTGACAGTATGGGGGTGTTGTATACTGTAGGTGCTTACCACACCTGCACTATGACAGGGGAGTTTTATACTGTGGGTGCTTACTAAACCTGCACTGTGACAGTCAGAGGAGTTGTATACTGTAGGCGCTTACCAAACCTGCACTGTGACAGTCAGGGGAGTTGTATACTGGAGGCGCTTACCAAACCTGCACTGTGACAGTATGGGGGTGTTGTATACTGTAGGTGCTTACCACACCTGCACTATGACAGGGGAGTTTTATACTGTGGGTGCTTACTAAACCTGCACTGTGACAGTCAGGGGAGTTGTATACTGTAGGCGCTTACCAAACCTGCACTGTGACAGTATGGGGGTGTTGTATACTGTAGGCGCTTACCAAACCTGCACTGTGACAGGGGAGTTGTATACTGTAGGCGCTTACCAAACCTGCACTGTGACAGGGGAGTTGTATACTGTAGGCGCTTACCAAACCTGCACTGTGACAGTCAGGGGAGTTGTATACTGGAGGCGCTTACCAAACCTGCACTGTGACAGTATGGGGGTGTTGTATACTGTGGGTGCTTACCAAACCTGCACTGTGACAGCTGGGGGAGTTGAATAGTTCAGGCTGTCTTTTGAGGACTCACATAATTTCTGATTAAATTAAACAGAAATGTGTTGTAGAAAATCTTTTTAACTTCTAACTTAATGCCCCTGATACCACTATTGGGTGTACTACATATCATTATTCATCCCCTCCCTCATTACCCCCCACCAACACAGAAAATAAAAGTGTCTAAGCACCATATGCAGATGACATGGTTTTATTGTTATCTCCTAAGATGTGGCCTAAAAGACGACAGTCTGGGGAAAAACAGCTAGATCTGCAGTGTAAGAACTTCGAATAAGAAGGACTCTAAAGGGAGAGATCAAGATGGCAGAGTAAGAGGATGTGAAGCTCACCATCACTCCCACCAGGAACACATTAAAAATACATCTACGTGTGGAACAATTCTCACTGAAAACGAACTGGAAACTAGCCGGACTGCTGTACAACCAAGGTTGTAAGAAAGATTCTCAGAGAATCTGGTATGATGGGAAGAAGAGAGATCAGGTCACGACCTGTGCCCCTGGGAGGGGACTCAGAGGAAAAGGGAGATTGCAGGGATGGACACTTGCCTTGGGGAGTGAGCGGGTCAAGCCACAGACTGGGCGTCCCAATCCTGGGGTCCTAGACAGAGGACACAAGCCCTGTTGGCTGGCTGGAAGATGCTGTGACACATGCAAGGGCTGGAGAAGCCTGGAGTCCAGTCGTGAGGAGCTCGAGTGTTGGCCCCAGAAGCAGTGCAGAGAGAGGTGCGCTCTAACAGGTGAGGTTCTTCCCGGGACCGCCTCATCACACAACCCCAGCCCCAGCAGAGCCAGTTCTCCAGCCCCATTCACTCCAAGCCACAGGGTAGCCCTGGAACTGGGGCATCCAGGACTGGGGCAGAGACTGAGCCTTGGGACACAGAGGTGACCCAGGCCTGAGGCAGAGCCGGGTGGGGCAGCAGGTGCCCCTGTTGGCACTGACTCCAGTGGTACCGTATGACATCACTCATACGTGGAATCTAAAATATGACACACGTGAACGTATCCATGAAACAGAAACAGACTCACAGACACAGAGTACCCGCATACCACACACACACACACAAAAAGGGCTTCCCTGGTGGCGCAGTGGTTGAGAGTCTGCCTGCCGATGCAGGGGACACGGGTTCGTGCCCCGGTCCGGGAGGGTCCCACATGCCGCGGAGCGGCTGGGCCCGTGAGCCATGGCCGCTGAGCCTGCGCGTCCGGAGCCTGTGCTCCCTAACAGGAGAGGCCACAGCAGTGAGAGGCCCGCGTACCGCAAAAAAAAAAAAAAAAAAAAAAAAATCCCTTGCCTGCAGACTCACATCAAAACCCTATCAGTGAGTGGCAAGTGACAATTAAGCTGCATCTAACGGGGTAGACTGGACATAAGCAATACACTTTGGGTATCACTGTCTCCCATCACCCCCACATGGGACCATATAGTTGCAGGAAAACAAGCTCAGGGCTCCCACTGATTCTGCATTATGGTGAGTTGTATAATTATTTCATTATATATTACAATGTAATAATAGTAGAAATAAAGTGCACAATAAATGTAATGCACTTGATTCGTCCCCAAACAATTCCCACCCCACTCCCCACTCTGTGGAAAAACTGTCTTCCACAAAACAGGTCCCTGGCGCCATAAAAGTTGGGGATGGCTGATTTAAAGAATTCAATGTACATTTTATAACCAGCTTAGTGAGTTGATATGTTTAGCTGCTTTGCATTTTTTTCCAGGCTAAACGAATTACTGCAGGCTTTATGATCCAGAACTCGGGGTCCTCGTGTCCTTTCATTTGTGTGGCAGAGAAAACCTGGTACTGCTTCTTGAGGAGTGCATTAGCCGGCATGATTGGTGGTGCTTTGCAGGGGAATGGCCTTCTGTGTAGGCATGTGTCCTTCTGAAACCACTCAGCTGTCACAGGATGGTGTCATTCTACCTCGTGGCTCAGCTGACTGTGCTTTTTCTCCAAGGAAGGGGCAAGTTTTCCAAACACCTGTCAAGCAACGTTAACTCCCAAACACACTGTTGCTGACTACTCATGAAAAGCATCTTGAAACGATACTGTGAGAACTGCCTGAAGGATGCAGTCTGAGTATGAACAGAAATAGTCTGATACTCTCCACAGATGCACTCAAATACAATCATTTTTCTGGCCTCATGCCTATTATGAGAAAGGGTCCTATGAAATCCAAATATTGTAAAAGTTACTGAGAATGTTTTCAGGCCATAACAAGGCTGTTTTATAAAATGGTGTCCAAGATTTCAATTAAATCAGGAATATACAAGTTCCAGATAATGTTTATATTTTATATATTCATTTTGATAAAAAGATTTTTTTTTATATATAAAAAACCCCCATGTTTTATAGTAATAAACACAACTGACAGACATTTGCAAAGACTAAGACTTCAGTTTTTCACTGAGGTCTATGGACTTAGATTCTTGGAGTCTGAAAAAGTATTTTCCCCTTTAGGACTCTATATGCTACCCGAGTTTGAGGAACACTGTATCACAGTCCCCTTTTTAAAAGAATCACTGGACATTTTTCCTTTGTTTCAATACCAAAAAGAGCTGTCCACTGAGTAACGGACATATTTTGTCTCAAGTAATTAGTTAGGTTTCCTGCTTTGCTACAAATCTCAGCACCAAATTTGTGAATGATTTTCCCAAATTGTAGAGATCCTTTGACCATGAACTTTCTGCTCCTACTTCAACATGGCTTAATATTATATTGCTTGCACTCATTTGCCTGAGGTATTCATTTGCCTGATACGTTGACTTTCCCAAACACTTGTTTTTAACTTAATTTCAGTTTGTTCTGTGTGTGTGTGTGTGTATAAACACACACACACATATATATACGCTGCATATATATAATGTAGTTAAACTTTTTTTGGGGGAATGAGATGGAATATAAATAAATCTTATGAAAATTTATACTGCCAAAATTACGCATCAACACTTTAAATCTTTGACTTTAGTCTACAAATCATACCTTTAAAGTAATAGTATTAATTTTTTTTTTTTTTTCTTTTTGCTGTATGCGGGCCTCTCACTGTTGTGGCCTCTCCCGTTGCGGAGCACAGGCTCCGGATGCGCAGGCCCAGCGGCCATGGCTCACGGGCCCAGCCGCTCCGCGGCATATGGGATCCTCCCAGACCGGGGCACGAACCCGTATCCCCTGCATCGGCAGGCGGACTCTTAACCACTGCGCCACCAGGGAGGCCCTAAAGTAATAGTATTAATTTTTGACAAATATTTTTAGAAATGAATTCTTGTTCAAAATATTCCAAATCAGTTTACAAACTAGTTATACAAATTAGGCTTATTACTGCATGGTAAGTTACTGAAAAAGATCACATATCATTTATCTTGATTACCCACTTCATTCACTAAACTTGGTTGCAAGTAACTAAGCTTTTTCCAAAAAAATTAAATGCTCTCAGAATAGACTTGTATCAAGAAAGACAATCAGGGCCTCCCTGGTGGCGCAGTGGTTGAGAGTCCGCCTGCCGATGCAGGGGATATGGGTTCGTGCCCCGATCTGGGAGGATCCCATGTGCCGCGGAGCGGCTGGGCCCGTGAGCCATGGCCGCTGGGCCTGCGCGTCCGGAGCCTGTGCTCCGCAACGGGAGAGGCCGCAGCAGTGAGATGCCCGCATACCGCAAAAAGGAAAAAAAAAAAAAAAAAAAAAAAGAAAAACAATCAAAAGAATCTGGTATATAAGCTGTCAGGGAATTTCTGAAAGAGAAGTTTCAAGATATTTTGTGTAATGGAATACCTTCATTAGAATAAGTCTGTATCCCTGCTTTGAAGACACTAAACATTTATTTGGATAAATACGTTCTTATATTTTTTCCCCAAAGTGGAATTATTTTATTGTCCTTTGATATTTTTTTTAATAAATAAGAGCTCCCTTAAATTTCTACTGATAGGTTTCATAGCAACCGCCATAAGCATAAAACATAATTCTGTTTGTGCCTATTTCCGATCATCTGCACTACTGCATAGTGAAGCACACAGGCAGCACTGACTGCCGGCTTATAAAGAGGACTGGTTTACACTCAATCTGTTCCTTGCTGCTAATGGCCTGAACTACTCTTTGGCAGTTATTCTGTTAGCTTAAGAAGAAAAGTAAGGAAAATGCAGTGGGGTCTGAAGCTATAAGAGTACTTACTGGGCTTCCCTGGTGGCATAGTGGTTAAGAATCCACCTGCCAATGCAGGGAACACGGGTTCGAGCTCTGGTCCAGGAAGATCACACATGCCGCGTAGCAACTAAGCCTGTGTGCCACAACTACTGAGCCTGCACTCTAGAGCCTGCGAGCCACAACTACTGAGGCCTGCGTGCCTAGAGCCTGTGCTCCGCAACAAGAGAAGCCACCACAATGAGAAGTCCACACACTGCAACAAAGAGCGGCCCCGGCTTGCCGCAACTAGAGAAAGCCCACGCACAGCAACGAAGACCCAACGCAGCCAAAAATAAATAAATTAAAAAAAAAAAAGAGTACTTATTCTACCTGAAGATTTTCTAGTTTCAATTTAACGATAACTATTAGAATTTTAACAAGACTTTTACTTCCATTAAAGCAACTCAAGAAACATTTTTTGCTGAGCTTACAGTTAATGTAAATAAGTCTACATAATCATAAAGTTTCTCCCAAAATCAAAAGCATTCTTGAGCTGTGATTTTAGCAGCCTTAATTTTTCATGAGTCAAAATGTCAAATATTTTAATAAAACCCTGGCTCTGAAATACCTGAACTGAACACCCCTCTGAACACGAAGTCCGGGTCCTCACCAACTCACGCCAACTGCCTCTACCGTTTCCATCAGGTGCTCCCGCTGCCTCTTCCACTGTGTCAGTCCTTTTACTTCAGAAACCTTCACTGGTTTCCTCCACATTCCTTACACATTTCACAGGGTCAATCACAAAGACTAATTCTCAACAGGAAGCTCCTAATACAGTCAGTCTAACCCTAACACACATGAATCGCTGGTTTGTTCTTTTCCCTACATGTCACGCCTTCTACGTTTCTTTCCATTTTTCCCAGTTTGATCTCCCTTCTCTAATTCCTACTGCACTGAAAACATTTCAGAATGAGCACTTCTATGTATAGTTTTACACTTTCTTTCTATCTGTCTTATCTCCCAAGGAAACTGTACACAACATGTAAGCACAGACCATGCCCTTCAGTGGCCACAGAAATGAAGTGCCAGGCCCACGGGGGCCTCCATAAACACTCTGAAAACCCAACACAGTGCATGAGTATGGAGGTCATGCTCCATCTGACAGCAAAGGAGACAAACTCGAGACAAAATAAATCACCTGTGTCATGTGACCAGCTTGTCAGAGTCGGGACTGTAACTCTGGTCTCTAGGTTCCATGCTTAGTGCTCTTGACCAATTTAAGGGGAAAAACATTTTTAACTTTAATAACTTTTAATAAAGTCCTAACACATTCTGAGTGATTCTATTGGTAAATATTTTCCAAATATAAAAATGGTTTACCCTCAAATCACTGTAGATGAACTCTACTTACTCTCAACAGAAGGGATTACATTTGGTTCTAGTTAGGAGAAATTTTACGTATGTGTCTAAAAATTTAATTCTGCCTCCTTAATAAAAAAGTATTCTAATTTCTAGAGCTGTCCAATAAGGAGGGTTTTTAAAAATCTCATTCAAAATGCTACTTGCATATTAAATTAAAATATTGACTTAAAAAACTTAAACCAATAAAAGCTTATGCCAGAATCAGTCAAAGAGAAGGACACAGTTAATTGCTTAGAAGTACTACATATAATTCCAATACAGATTTCACCAAAATGCATGTGATATAAGCTCATCAATTTACATTTGTCATTTTAGTTTTTGCACATTTATTTAAAATATAAGGATGTGAGGAAATCTTACCTTCTTGATAGGCTCCATCTGCCATAACTAAATGAAGAATCTTGGAATAAAGATGCTGATGTTCATTTCCCAAAAGATTCTGAACTATTGTTGAACAAATCTCAATATTTTCATCTTCATCTTCATGAACAGCCTATACCAAATTTCCAAATATAAGTTAATATTTGAATGTTAATCTCCTCTAATTAGAGACTTTGTTTATTATTTATAATGGGTCTACTGACCAATAAAAATCACTGACATTTCACTAGTAACTCAAACAGAGCATATTTCAAAATTAGATGTTTTAAGTGACATATTACTCACTTTTATTTTCTCGTAAGCCTCAAAGAACTTTTCGAAGCCTATTTCCTGCTCTAGGTGAAGCCTTAGTTCCTCTAAATGATTAAAGACACTGTCGTATTCACATTCACTAGTTATCTCACCATCACTGTTATCTAAAAAACGTAAATAAAAAAGAAGACATTTTATGATTTAAAAGACTGAATAAAATAATTCTTACCATAACTGATTAAAATCCTGTGACACGTAAATATTGTCATTGAGATAGACTACTTGTACATTCAATATAAAGTTTCTGTCATTATACTACTTGTCATTTATATAGGTAATCAATGTATGTATATATAAATTTGTCTTAACAGGAATGTTACTTTAGAAATCTTTTCTTTTATAGACATAAACAGTGAGTCAGGTTAGAATAAAAACTATTCCAAGAGATGTCACTGAATTTAGCTAAAAAAAAAAAAAAAGGAAAAAGCATACCCATATGTTCTGCACTGAGGCAACCAACTCTATTTTTAAAAACTTGATATTAAACATGGGGCAAAACATGAACGAGCATACAGATGACCTAAGATGTATATCATAAAACTTGGAAGGCACTTAAAAGGTATTATAAATGCTTTATATGTTTTATGTCATATACATGCCCAAGGTAATTTGAAAAATTCTAGTAAAAGAAAAATGAATGCAGAATCATTCTTTTTCACATTACCTCTTCTTCTCAAATAAATCGTTATTTAAACACACAAATTTTCTATGCATCTTAGGGTCAATGATGTGAACAAAGAACTGTTTCCAAACCAAAAAATTTTTAAAAAGTGTCAAGGTTTTAAAAACTCTTTCAGTTTAACCCTGCTGGTTAAGCACAGTATGTGGAAGCCCTTCGTAAAACATAAAGGGCTAAGAAAACTATGTTACTATCTTTATTACTAGGAAAATAAGTCAAGAAGTGGAGGATAACAGGATAAAAACGCTTCAAAAAAGCACTTCCATACTTTAGTGGAAAAGAAATGGGACAACTATGTATGCAGACTGTGTGAAAAGAGAGAGTGAATGCAAGTCAACGACGCAGAGCAGGCTTCAGCCTCACTTAAGGCTGGAAGGGGCTCGAGTCCGAGGCCAGAAAGAGACACTCTGCTTGCAGTGTGGGCCACCACGCACCCGAGTGCCACTCCTCGTTGAGCGCGCTCTCGCTGCTAGGGCTCTCCTCCTCATCGCCCGCGTCCGTGCCGTTGGCGGCCTGCTCCGCGTCGCTGGTCTTCAGGCCCGACCCCTCCTCCTCGCTGTAGTCCTCCCCAGGCTGCTCCCGCAGCAGCTGCTCCATGGAGGCCTGAAGCTCTTGTAAGTCTGTGTCAGCCTCTTCAAACACACTGAGAATTACAAATTAAATGGAACGTTACCAAAACTTTACTTTTCTGAAATTTTACTTCAACTCAATATACATGCGCTCCTTTCTACCTAAAAGTACGCGTTGTGGATAAAAAGAAATCTGAAAAAACACATAGTTTTAAACAAAGGAAATGAGGATTCACACAATTGATAAATAAAGCACACGACACATCTTCTGGAATACATACGCCCAAAGATGACTTGTATAAAATGGTCCTGATTTGTCAGAGAGAATCATGTAACTATCAACATTATTAATTCCTTAAGTTTTGAAAGAATGCTTCAATATTGAAGAGCCAGACTAAATATTTTTCTTTCACGTCATTTTGAAGGTTCAGCAAAATCTTGGTGTGGATGTGCGACAGCTGGGCACTAGCCTCACTGCGGGGGTCTTGCCCTCCAGGCACTGCCCAGAGTATTAATTCTACTTTTGTGCAATTAAAGATGCTGAAATGAATTGATTTATGCAAGCAATATCTTACATTCATATAATACCTTAGTTATTAAAGCTGTTTATCCTACTATTTAAATTTTATCCATACAAAACTCACTTTAGAAACATGGAAACTACGAATCAAGGTGCTCAAGTGACTTGTCAAGGCCACGTGGTCAATAAATGACAAAAACGAGACTGAGATTTAGGCCTTCTGACCATGTCTACAAGACACAAGAAGCACACTCAGCAGCTCCATTCCCCCGAGGAGCTGCTTCTTTCTCCCTGGGGCACGCAAATGGAAGAACTTGTAGACTAACAGTTAATTCGAGTTTTAGATACATAAAGTCCTCTGAAAGATTAGGGACCCACAGTGAGGATTTCAATAGTGGGAAAGCGATATTAAGCAGAACACAAGGCTGATGAAGCCCTTTCTTTTTTTTTTTTTTTTTTTTTTTTTTTTTTTTCCTTTTTGCGGTATGCGGGCCTCTCACTGTTGTGGCCTCCCCCGTCGCGGAGCACAGGCTCCGGACGCGCAGGCTCAGCGGCCATGGCTCACGGGCCCAGCCGCTCCGCGGCATATGGGATCCTCCCAGACCGGGGCACGAACCCGTATCCCCTGCATCGGCAGGCGGACTCTCAACCACTTGCGCCACCAGGGAGGCCCCGAAGCCCTTTCTTAAAGTTTAGACTCTAACTGAATAAACAAATACTTACTGAAGAACTAAAACATAAATATTATTATGTGAGACCTCATACAAAATTTTCATTAACAGAAAAATAATTTTTAATGTAGAAATATCTTTATTTTGTACATATGTGTAGAAACTCCTACACTTTGACTTTGCAGCAGTTAAAGAAAAGCAAACATCATCTAATTAGAATGAGAAGGACAGTGTCTAATCTTTTGGATCATCGTTCTAGGAGCATTTAGCTTAATATTTAATTACCAGACTTACATACCACACACATCTGCTAGGTACCATTGCTATGTGACTAGGCATTAATCTGTTGGTAAAATCTTCCTGTAGAGGAATTAGTTTCCATGACAGATGGTATTAAAGCAAGTGGGCTGCTAACCATGCCAGTGTAAGAAAAGTGTAAGAGGGTTAAGATTTTTTATGAAATGAGCACTCAGAAAATTGACTCAGGAACTTTAAACCCTGGTCCTGAATTTTCTTTTTAGTAGGTTTTACTATATGACCATAAGTAAAGTTTGGATCAAAAAAATGCATATTTTCCAAAGAAAAATGTCAAGTGAAATTTCCCTATATGCATATGAAGTAACTTACTTGAAAAAAAACTTACTTTTCAAATTTGAAAAATAACATTAAAAACTTCTAACTTAAATTTTAAAATAAAAGTCTGTCATCAACTAGTAATTAAAAGAATATAAGCCACAAATAAGCTATATTCACTCATAAAAACTGATGACTTATAAAAACTCCGAGGAAAAAACTGTTACCAAGGATTTTGTCAACCACAGAGGTGCTGAAATGTTGTCCTGTTATCCAACAGGCTTAATAAAAATACAACGTAAAGTGCTTAATGACCACAGCCAAGCAGAAGAAGCAAGGATAAAAAGGTAACTTTTCCTCCAAATTTTGAGGGCACCAGCAAAAAGCTACAGAACTCTATGGGGGGAAGAAAAAGTCAACCTTTATTTATTTTTTTGGCCACACTGCGTGGCTTGTGGGATCTTAGTTCCCCGACTAGGGGTTGAACCCGGGCCCTCGGCAGTGAGAGCATGGAGTCCTAACCACTGGACAGCCAGAGGACTCAAAAGTCAACCTTTGAAAGATAAAGTTTGGCTAGAAATTTAAAAAGAAAGAGCAAGCCTTAAGAAAAACAAAAACAGAAAATAAAATGCACCAGATGGGGCTTCCCTGGTGGTGCAGTGGTTGAGAGTCCGCCTGCCGATGCAGGGGACACGGGTTCGTGCCCCGGTCCGGGAAGATCCCACATGCCGCGGAGCGGCTGGGCCCGTGAGCCATGGCCGCTGGACCTGCGTGTCTGGAGCCTGTGCTCCGCAATGGGAGAGGCCACAACAGTGATAGGCCCGCATACCGCAAAAAAAAAAAAAAAAAAAAAATGCACCAGATGCAGTGCCCAGCTCAAGAACTAGAGGGAGAAAAATCATGAGACTGATATCATGCTTTCAATTAGATCAAAACACACATTGTTTCTACTGAAAGGCAGAGGTAAAAAGGAGAAACTTAAATTCAAACAAATCAAAAAATAAATCATAAAAATTATAGCATTTTGCAACCTATTTTCCCAGTGACTTGAATACACTTCTTGAACACTCTGGTTTTATTTCCCCAAAAAGTCTGTAACATTTGTTGGATGGGCTGAGAAGGCTGACTGATATAAAGGAAGGTGAAGGGGTATTACTGTCTAAGGAGCTGCCGGTTCCCAGCTCTTTCAGGAGTGTTGGTTAAATTTTCTTCTGGGATTCTAGATTCCTCAGGCATTAATAAGAAGGGAATCTTGTGAAGGCAGTTGAGTGCAGAACTCACATGTGAGCATGTGCGCGCGCACACACACACACACACACACACACACACACACACACTATTCCACCTGCTAACTCCCCACTGCCATGGTTCTGAAATCACAGCCGGCAGGAGACAGATGTGGACGGACCTTTCTGGCATCTTCCTGGGGAAGAGTAGAGTAGTGAGTCCTTCAGTTGCCCACTGCAATCCCTGTACCATGTGGCATCACACTACCAAACAGTCACTATCCTGCTGAGGTTCACTCCATTAAGCACCAGCCACATCAAGCGTTGTGATGGGTGCTCAGTGGCCAGTAAGACAGAGAACACAATGGTGAACCTGTCCTTACATTCCTCAAGTGACACCAAGTTACAGTATTTAGAGGCAGACACACATATCAAAGTTTACTTGACTGTACTTTAAAATACATTGTAAGAAGTTAAAGGAGTAGTGCAAGGTCAGCTACAGATCACGTCTGAAAACTGTGGGTGAGTCTCCATCTCTAGAACATGGGTAAATTCAGAACTCCTGTTGGTGTCGGTATCTATGAATGTCATCATGCTCACATGTCCTCAGAGTCGGAAGGTCCTTCCTTAACATGCTCATCTTCCATTTCATCCATTTCAAGATTGTCCTGACCTCCATCTCCAACAATGGGGACATCCATCAGTGTTCTGAACAGCTTTGAGAGGTCTGGAAGTGAACATGTCCTCAACATCTATAAAAAGGCAACCGATATCTTATTAGGAGTGAGGCAGTGAGAAAATTAAAATGAGAGAAAAAATTAGAAAATTGGAGCTAATAATAATTTTGTTATTTATATATACACATCGATCATCCATTTAAAGCTAGAAGCTTCAGGGGCGACTTGCCTAAGCTGAGAACCTACTTCTCTTGAACTGCAGCTCAGTATTTTTTCAGTGATGAAAGTAAGCTTGCGAGTTCTGCTTGGGTTTCAATGTGAAGTGGACTTTAAAAGGTAGGGAGGGTGTTTATCTGGGGTGTGCACATGGAGGGAGCTGGAGCTGGGTCAGGCCCTGCCACCCCTCGGCCACAACACCCCTCCTGAGTCTTCCTCTCACTTCTCGACGTCCAACGCGCTCCGGGTATTTTTGCCCAAGCTTGGCTAAGCAGCACCCCACACAACTGGTGGCCCTTAGTGTCCCTTTGCCCTAGCAGATGCTGGGTGGCCAACAGCTTAGAGCAGGGCCTCCAGTTAGTGCAAAGAAGAGCCCACTGGGGCCTCCCTGAGCAGCGGACTGCAAGCAGCGGACTGCGAGCAGCGAGCGCCTTTCCCACCAGAAAGGACGGCTGGGAAGATAGGCACCTCCAAGTTCACGCTGACAGCACCTGGAGCAGCAGGGTGAGGAAGAGCCCAGCACACCGAGATGAGACGGCACAACACGGCGGAGGTGCGTGAAACGTAAACCGCGTTGGATAAGACCAGGATAACAGGAACAGCCTCCGTCCAGCACCCTTTCCACAGTCGGAACGTGACGGACAGACAGGGCGACGGCACACACATCTACAGAAGTCAGTCTCAGAGCTGGTCAACCCTAAAGGGGTTGGTAAGATCTGAAACGTGACTCCTAAGGCCCCAATAAGAGCCCAGCACCAAATGGGAGACTGGGCAGAACACACAATGTTTGGCACATTAATGAAAATGTATATACTTGGCCAATTTTATTGGTACAATCTGTTTCTGAGAAAAAAAAGGAATAGACTATTATTTGAACGTAATTTACATATCACAGCACTCAAGAGAAAAAAAATGGTGATGCGCTACAAGATGGTGCAGATACACTGCCTGGTTAAAGCACTTAACAATGGTACTGTCAGCAGAATTTACACTTGACTTGTTTGTTATTTTAATGGTTTGAGCCACATGTATTATAAACCTGGGGTATGCAAAATATGCAGCCACTAACAGTTTACCCAGGTACATGCTAATCGATAAAAATAAATAGCATATACACATTATACACCTAAATACAAGGGGACTACACAAAAGGATGCAATATTTTTTAGGCTGAGATAAATTTTAGCCCTGGTAAAATCATCTCAATTCTAGTTTATTCCTGTCATTAATTAAAATAAACTTCATCACCTAACATAAAATAATAAGGTTAGAAAGAAATTTCAAGTGGTCTGTACCTCTGGGAATGGGTTTACACACCCAACAATCCAACAGTTCCCAAAGGTCCTATATTTAAAATCCTAATGTTCACAGTCTTCCCTGACAGACTGCTAAAGTTTTAGACAGGATATTCATCTTCATAAGAAGAATTTTACATAAGAACACTTGCAGTTCTGTAATTCTGAGTCTACTAGATTTCTTTCATATTGTTTAAATAATATTCTATTGTTCTGACATTAATAGAAAGAAATCCTCCTGAAAATAGCTATTAATCCAGAACATGCTGCCTGAGATCTTACATCATTTATAGTCAGACTAATTTCTTCCAAGATTTTTTGTAGTATGATTATTTATGCAGCTAGCATTTGGTACCATTATAAATCAAACAGGAAACCAATGTTTTAGAAAACCTTAAAACATTTTTAAAAATGCAGTTCCTTTAGATCTCTCACTGTTGGTTCTATTTTTTCTCAAAAATGAAGACAACACATAAAGAATGAATGAATTTAGTAGTAGTTGCACTAATACAACTTCACATGAAATTCTACTTAATTCCATCAACTCAGTTTTTCATCTGTAGTATTTTTAATATAAAATCATGTGTTAGTAATCCTCTGGCTATACTATAAAATAGTTTATGATGAGCACATTTGTTTAGCTTCTGCTTACTGCAATTCAACTGTAACACTACACCCTCAAAATAGCTTCTACAAATACCTGCTCACTTCAACCCATAAACAAGGCTAAAAATGGACTTAAAACATTAAAAAATTATGAACACTTACCAAAGGCAAAAATTACGGACATTTTCTAAGAATTGATATTTTAGCAAATCAAAAGAAGACACTTAAGGCACTTGTGTTATTTGTGAACTGCACATTACTATTTACTTTCCCCCGCTCTGCATTTGCTATAACAAGAAAATAAATTCTCCAGTTGTCATAGAGATCAGTCTTCCACTCTACTCCCCATATGAGATCACTAGAAGGTCTCATCTTTACACTATTTCATCCTGACCTATTACAAATTTACCTTCAATAATCTTCATTTATGTGTTACACTCTCAGTTTTATTAAGTCACTCTGTTACAACTGCCTTATGAAAGCTGCCACTGTATTTATGGTGTTTCTTGTCAGAAACAGTGCAGCCCAGAAGACAATGTAAGTCTAGATCTAGTAGAAATACCCTTTCAAAGTGAAAGTGAAATTAAAATGTTTTTAAATAAACAAAAGCTAAAAGAAAATCATCACCAACAGTGACACAAGAAGTGTTAGAGAAGTTCTTAAAGTGGTAGAAAAATAATACCAGATAAAAATTCGAATTCTACACAAGGGGATGAAGAATGTTAGAAACGGTTAATATGTAAATATAAAAAACTTCCTTTCTCAATTTTTACTTTCTGTGAAGGATAATTGAGTGTTGAAAGCAAAAACAATAGAAATGTATTGTGGTATTTATAATACATGCAGAAATTAGACACATGGCAACAATTCTACACAGGATAGGCAAGAGCAGGGGAATGGAAATGTACTGTTGTAAGGCTCTGATGCTATTCGTGACATGGTACAATATTTGAAGGCAGACCAGGATAAACTAAAGATGTATATTGAAAACTGAGAATGACCATTAAATATTTTTTAAAGTCTACTTTATAAACAAATAGTAGAGATTAAATAAAATGCTAAAAATACTCAATCCAAAAGGGAGAATAAAAGTAAAAAAGGAATGAAAGAAGTAATGAGACAAATAGAAAACAAATAGCAAAATGATAAGTTTAAACTCAATCATAATGATAATATATTGAAAAGTACACTAAATATAAATGGTCTAACTACTTTAATTAAAAGACTGTCAGAATGTTAAAAAGCAAGACTCAACTATATTACAACTACAAGAAGTCTATACGAAATTAGTTTGATTAAAAGTAAAGGATGTAGGGACTTCCCTGGTGGTGCAGTGGTTAAGAATCTGCCTGCCAATGCAGGGGACATGGGTTTGAACCCTGGTCTGGGAAGATCCCACATGCCGCAGAGCAACTAAGCCCGTGTGCTACAACTACTAAGCCTATGCTCTAGAGCCGGCGAGCCACAACTACTGAGCCCACATGCCACAACTACTGAAAGCCCACATGCCTAGAGCCCGTGCTCTTCAACAAGAGGAGCCACTGCAATGAGAAGCCCGCGCACCACAACGGAGAGTAGCCCCCACTTGCCGCAACTAGAGAAAGTCCGTGTGCAGCAATGAAGACCCAATGCAGCCAAAAGTAAATAAATTAATTTAAAAAAAAAAGTAGGACTTCCCTGGTGGCGCGGTGGTTAGGAATCCGCCTGCTAATGCAGGGGGACACAGGTTCAAGCCCTGGTCCAGGAAGACTCCACATGCCGCGGAGCAACTAAGCCCGTGTGCCACAACTACTGAAGCCCACGTGCTGAGAGCCCGTGCTCCGCAACAAGAGAAGGAACTGCAATGAGAAGGCCGCGCACCACAACAAACAGTAGTCCCCACTCGCCGCAACTAGAGAAAGCCTGCGCACAGCAATGAAGACCCAATAAGGCCAAAAATAAATAAATAAATAAATGTATATTTAAAAAAAAAGTAAAGGATGTAAAAATATATACCATATAAACACTAAGCATAAGAAAGCTAGAATGGCTATGTTAAAACCAGGCAAAGTAGATTTCAGAACAAGGTGATAGGATCAGGGATAAAGTGAGTCATTTCATAATGATAAAGGGGTCAATTTATAAAGAAGACATAAATATTATTAATTTACATTCAATTGGACTGGAAATGTCAACAGTGCTTTCCCAGTAATTGATAAACAAGTAGAAAGAAAAGAAAAAGGATACAGAAGACTTGAACAACACTATTCCAGAGTGACACTTCGTAAGAATAAATGTTATCGATTCACCCAGAAGACAGAACAATACTAAATTCTTATTCACTCAGTAACAGAGCTTCAAAATACATGGAGCAAAAGTTGACAGAACTGAAAGGAGAAATAGATAGTTATGCAAGTATAGTTAAAAATTTCAATCTTCTTTTCTCAGCAACTAATAGTTAATGTAGACCAAAAAAATCAGTCAAGATAAAGAAAACATGGGTTTCCCTGATGGTGCAGTGGTTGAGAGTCTGCCTGCCGATGCAGGTGACACGGGTTCGTGCCCCGGTCCGGGAAGATCCCACATGCCGTGAAGCGTCTGGGCCCGTGAGCCATGGCTGCTGAGCCTGCGCGTCCGGAGCCTGTGCTCCGCAATGGGAGAGGCCACAACAGTGAGAGGCCCGCATACCGCAAAAAAAAAAAAAAAAAAAAAGATAAAGAAAACACGAGCAACACCACTGGACTTAATTCTTGACATTTACAGAACAATTCACCCAACGACAGAAGAATCTATACTCTTTTAAGGAGATCTGTTAGTAGGAGCGGCTGCAGCAAAGGAAACCGGAGAGGGACAATGAATGCAGAGGAGAACCAGGAAAGTACGATACGCAGGATGCCTCCAGATAAAATGATTCTAAAAGAAGGTGTATATCAACTCTGTTGAAAGGAAAGTCAAGAAAGGTGAGAGAAAAAGGTACAGGGAACTTAATAACGTACTGGTAATTGGTGATTTTGGCAAGAGCAGCTTCAGTGGAGAAGTGGGCTGACAACCACACTGGAATGTACTGGGAAGTGAGTGGCGGGGACACTGCAAAAATACAACAAAGAGAAGTGGGGTGGGAGTGGGGGAGGACGTGTGCTTACGGGAAGTTTGCCATTTATGATGGGACCTGTTAGAGCAGGTGTCCTGTGGGAATAACCCACCACAGAGAAAGACGTTCATGACGCAGGCTGGAGGGCAAAAGTAAAAGAGTGACTTCTTTAAGAAGGTGAGGGAGGTTAGGATCCAAAGCTCAAGAAGGATTTCCTTTAATAAAAAAAAGGACAGAAGTAGTATGACTTAACATTTAAAAAAAATAACTTTTAACAAAAATCTCTGTAGGAGGTTAAATTATCCCATTTTAGTAAATGGATTATATAAACGCTTATAAATAGTTCTCACCTTTTCTTCATGATTCAAAGCCACCATTATGAACAATGATTATTTACTATTTTGGCACAGTGATGAACTCTCATGATCTCAGAAATTTATGGGATAGGCAGGCATGGCTTTCTGTCCTTGCCTTAAATGGCTATAGACTGCTATGATTTTCCAGAGAGTTTTCTTGTTCCCTCCCTCTACATGAAATCTGCTTTGCTGTAAGTCCAGAGTAAGTACTTCTACAAAACTACTAAGGCTGAACTAAGGTCATGAAAGGGAATCAAGTAATCAAATGTATTATTCAGTTAAAAGTCCATTAATTTTTATAGACAGTAAGTTATTAAAAAGCTCTGGGATAAAGACAGCTATACACCTTTACGACAAAAGTAAGCACATGAATCATACAGTGATCCTTTTCTGCCCACCAAGGATACACTAAGTTTACACCTTTGAAAATCTGAATGCTATCAGATAAGTGAGAGAATTTAGCAGTCTCTACATTTAAGAAAATCATAAGAAAATACTCCACAAAGTAAAAACAGATCCATCTGGAAAATTAAACTGAAAATCATTTTTTCATTGAAAACATATTTTAAAAACAGTTAAGGACAAGAGAATTCAGGTAATTCATTCATATGCAGAGTTAAATATATGAAAAATGTTCAACTCACTGGTAAAAACAGAAAGATAAACTTTGAAGAGTTGATACCATTACTCATTCATTAAACACACAATTTTTAAGTAAATGATAATAGTTGGTGTTATTTAGAGTATGAACTCTCACATACTATTTACAGCACTACACAATGTTTCTTGAAGGAAAATCAGACATCATACAATATACCTTTTTGAATTACACTTACAGAAATTTATTTTATGGAAATAACGTGGATATGAACAAAGATACAGCTGAACGTGGTTATAACAAAACAAAAATAGAAATCCAAAGGCCCAACAATAAAAACAGATTAAAGAAAGCATGATATAGCAGAACAATGGAATTTGTTGCCATTCAGAAGGATATGAGAGAATATTTGACAATATGACAAAATGCTGTTTTTGTAAAAATAATATTTGTAATAATTTTATAATATGTACTAAATAGAAAAGCTGGTTACAAAGAGTATGCATAATATCCTATTATGTTAAGAAGTTACATATATGTAAAAATTACATATATGAAAAGTAATATAACAAAATGATATGTGATTACTTACATTTCTAAATTTTCTATAATGTTCTAATCTCCTAATAAGAAAAAAATTGGTTACATATTTTTAAAACAGAGAGTGAGGAAAGATAAGAGGTCTGGAAAACTTTTACCAGAAAGTGCAGATGCACATCTACTAATCTTTCTAGGTACAAATTAGGCAACACGGCACTTCTATCCCTTTAAGACATAATGCTCAAGCTTAGTCTAATACTAAAAATGGAATCTGGGTTGGGAATGGGAGAGGGGGAGAGAGTAAGAGGATGTAAGAGGGATGTTCTGCTCAAATGAAAGTAGACCCTATGAAGAGACCCTGCACGTGGAGCCAATGAGGCAGGCTTTGTCCTAGCTGTACTCTCCATGGCAATTTCTTTTCAGTATTGGAGAGAAGATGGAGGGTTTTTCTTGTTTCTGTTTGTTTTGATGAGTGTGTTTCCGTGTGTATGTGTTTGTGTTTTTAAGGGGTTAAAACTCAATATTATAGCTTATCAAAGAAAAATAGTAAATGTGAAATGTTATCAAATGGATAACGTTTTCCATCTGAGGAGCGTACTTGCCTTTGGGTTGTTGGCATCAAATAGACCAGTTGAAAGTCCAATCAGCAAGGAATTCTGTTTTTTCTTTCTTGGTGGTAAACCAGAGTGAGATCGAAGTGGAGAGGATTCTTCTGGTGAACAGAGGACTGACTGGACTTGAGAGGCTGCTTTCAAGTGTTTATGGAAAAATGGTTCTGGTTGCATAGATTCATCTACATCACACTCAGAGTGTGGAGAACCATCCACTCCAGGTTCTGTGGAATAAAGGAAAGATTACATGACAAGTCTATACAGTACTCAATGTGCTCAGTGATACTGAAAAAGTATACTATTTAACATGAATCATAGAAAAAACTCCATGAAAAACAAAATCAAATATATATGTGATTTTATTACCTTATAAATAATCTTTAACCAGGTATGTTTTATTTTCAGAAAGGAGATTTAATTTGTTAAATTCTTCCATTATAACAAAAGTTCAAAAATGTGACACAAATGCAAGGACATGTGAAAAAGTACTGTTTAAACACTCAGTAGCTCCAGGTTATCTTTGTTCCTATAGATTAGATATTAAAAAACTGTACTTCTTATATTTTAATTAATACTATTAGAAATAAGAAGACCACTTATTTAATGTCCTGAGATACTGGCTTAGCTTTGGCAAGCAATTCTTTTTGTTTTGAACATTCAGTAAGATAACTGACCAAAAAGTTACACTGCCCACATTGCCAAGCAATACAGGCTTATAAATGCAGAGTCCAGCAGCCATAAAAAAGAATGAAATTCTGCCATTTGCAGCAACGTGGACCTGGAGAAAATAATGCTTAGTGAAATAAGTCAGGCAGAGAAAGACAAATACTGTATGATATCACTTATATGTGTAATATAAAAAATAATACAAATGAAGCTATGTACAAAACAGAAGCAAATTCACAGACATAGAAAACAACCTTGTGTTTACCGAAAGGGAGAGGGAACGGGAAGGACAAATTAGGAGTACAGGGTTAACAGATACACACTACTGTGCATAAAACAGATAACCAACAAATATAGCACAGGGAACAATACCCAATATCTTGTAATAACCTATAATGGAATCTAATCTGCAAATTAAAAAAATGAATCACTATGCTGTGCACCTGAAATTAACACAATATTGTAAATCGACTATGCTTCAAAAAAAAAAAAATAAAAAAATAAATGTGGAGTCCAGTGCTCTATGCCTATTATATTTTTTAGATAATTAAGGTTAGTGGTTAGCTATGCTCTCTATTAATATAGAGTCCAAATAGAACAGGTTAGTGCTAACGACCTTCCAGAAAGTAATCAGGCCAATACAGTGATGCTCACCTACATGAACTTCACTAAGGTGATCCATGCTCCTCGGGGCTCCATCTTCAGAAACTTCATTTTGCTCAATGGTGATCCTATCTTCCAACCTGCCACAAATAGAAACACCAGTTAGGAAAACATGGTTTACTAAAAATAAAAACACTCTCAAATACAAAAGAGCGGGAGAAACAAAGAGTGGAAGACAGTTCACGAGAGCCCTGTGATGCCTCTTCTGAACACTCGTCTCACTTATACACACACCGTCTCTCATAAGCACAATCCTATGTTTCAGCCATTCAAACCTTCACCAGTCACGCTCATTCACAACAACCAGGCTCGACAGTCTCATCCCAGTGGTTCCCAAAGTGCAGCCCCTAGACGTCAGCAACACATGGAGACCTGTGTGAAATGCAAATTCTCAGGCCCTGCCCTAGTCCTGTGAATCAGGAACTTTGGGGGATAAGGCTGAGACAGTTGTTTTAAAATGTTGCAATGTTTGAGAACCACTTCTGTAAGCAATCAAAATGCCCCTTAATATCAGAGAATAGAAAACAATGATGATATACACTATGAAATATTATACAGCTATTTAAAAAATGAAGTAGAGATCTGTATAACCAGATATGGAATGATAGTCAAGGTATGTTATTAAGTAAGCAATTTTCAGACCAATTTATATTAAATGATGTTAGGATTTGAAAAAATGCTGGGTAGCACAGTAAAAGGAATAGAATAATATGCACAAAAACATTTTAACCCTTAAAGGGAATGAACTGATTTATGTAAAGAAGGACTCTCAATTTTTATCTCAATACATGCTGGGAACTAAATGGATGTATTAATTTTTTAACAAAAATGTAAAAACTAGAAAAATACATTGAAAAAGTTGCCAGTAATTTACTTCTGGGGTTTTCGTTTATAAGGCAGTTTTAATTTTGCTAGTACTTTTTAGTCCATTTCAAATTTAAATAATTTTTTACTTTTTCAGTTTTAAATTTTGAGCAATTTTCTATTTTTATTTCTAAAAGTTTTTCTTTATTTTTAATCATACAAGTAATACATTTCTTCATTTGAAATGTAATGTTCCTTGGTTCCTCAAAAAGTGAAACATAAAATTACCATATGCTGTGGCAATTCCACTCCTAAATATGTATACTCAAAAGAACTGAATACAGGTGTGCAAACACAGAATTGTACACAATGTTCATAGCAGTACTATTCAAAAGAACCAAAAGGAAGAAGCAACTCTGGAAATGACCCACCATCATCTGCTGACTGTTGTCAACTGCTCAATGGATAAACATATAGGGTATATTCATATAATGGAATATTATTCAGCTATAAAAAGGAATGAAGAACTGATACATCCTAAAACACAGATAAGCTTTGCAAACAGTATGATAAGTAAAAGAAGCCAGATGCAAAAAACCACACACTGTACCGTTCCACAGGAAATGTCAAATCCACAATAGGCAAATCCACAGAGATAGAAGCAGATCAGTGGTGCCAGGGACTGGGGGAGGGGAACATGGGGAGTGGCTGCTTATGGGCACAGGGGTTCCTTTGGGGTTGAGAGAATGTTCTGGAACCATATAGTGGCAAATTGTACACTTTAAAATGATTAAAATGATAAATTTTATGTTACATAAATTTTACCTTAATTTAAAAAAAGTGATTCTTTTAGGAGTCCCCTAACCACTCAATTCCCAGTTGCCTTTACTGTTATCAGTTTTGTGTACATCTTACCATACTTTTCCCTTAAATTTACATACATGTATATTCACTTAAGGATATATAATAATTTTGATAGGACTATCATAGCATTACTCTAATATATGGAAATGTTTTTTATTCAATATAATTTTATTCTGTTAATCATTCAACATTTTGACATATTTCCATATTAATACATAGAGCTCCATTTTATTTCAGTGCTGCATACCCACTATGCAGTATACTGAGAACAGTATTTTAGCTACTTCCATATCAATGATTCTTTAGACTATTTCAAATGATTTCCTATGACTCTCCTGCAGTAAACATGCTCGTACAGCTTTGCATCCATGTCCAAGTCCAGCCCACCTCCTGTTTTCACAGGTAAAGTGGCACTGGAGCAGCCATGCTCACCTGCTCATGTGTTACCTATGGCTGCTTTTGCAGGACAAAGGCAGAATCGAACAACTGCATCACAGACCATACGGTCTACACGGCCAAAAAAGTGTACAATCTGGCCCTTTACAGAAAACATTTGACAATCCCTGTTACAAGCACAGCAAAGGAAGGAACTTCCAACTAGTTTTTAAGAAGGAAGATAAAAAGAACACCAAAATACAACAGTGATTTCCCACGACGAAAGGGAACTTCAGATGACTCTCCAGAGCACTAATGCAAAAATCCTAAAATGAAGCATTAGCAAACAGAAGCACATTAAACTAGTAGCACATCATGGCCAAGTAGAGTTCACTAAGGTATTCAGCTTAGTTCAATATTAGGTAACCTATTAATATAATTCATTATACCAATAGATAAAGGAAAACAATTATATGAATGGTTCCATAGATACCGAAAGGTCATTTGACAAAATACACTCCTTTTTTAGCCAGTAAAATACGAGTAAATACTGATCTGAGCTAGAAATTATAGTCATGCCTAACGAGGGTTAACATTAGAATCATTTCACTGAAATTAAGAACAAGACAAAGATAGCCCTATTTCCAATATTTAACACTATATAAAAGGTGTACTAAGCAATGGAACTGGAGAGAAAGAAATGAGTGTTAAAAAAAACTGGAAAGGGCTTCCCTGGTGGTGCAGTGGTTGAGAGTCCGCCTGCCAATGCAGGGGACACGGATTCGTGCCCCGGTCTGGGAGGATCCCACATGCCACAGAGCAGCTGGGCCCATGAGCCACGGCTGCTGAGCCTGCGCGTCCAGAGCCTGTGCTCCACAACAGGAGAGGCCACAACAGTGAGAGGCCCGCCTACCATAAAAACAAAAACAAAAACTGGAAGGACATAGGGCCATCATTATTTTCATATGATATGACTGTATATCTGAAAAGTACAAAAGAGTCAACTGAAAATCTATCATGAACAATAGTAGATACCAGTAAGATGGTGGGGTACAAAATCAATATAAAGAAATCCACAGCTTTCATATATACAACCTTCTAGTCACAAGATCTCACAGAGGAATAGGCACCATTTATAACACCAAACAAAAGATAATAAAGCTAGGAATAAGCTTACCCATAAAAGCACAAAGGCTAGATAAAGAAAACTCCCAACCTGATCAAAAAACAAGGCCTATTCTGTTCTTCTTGGACAGGAAGAACACACACAGCATGTTCATGTCCTGCATTAATTTATGATACTGTCCCGATAAAATATAAACTGATGTTTTTTTATGTGAGGGAAGGTGGGCTAAATTTATTAAGTTCTAAATTCAGATGAAAAATTATATAGGCAAGAAGAGCGATGAAAGTGAATAAGCCTTACATGATCTTAAAATATCTTTTACATTTTAATTAAAACAGTGTGTACCAGCACACTGAACAAAGATCAGTGGAACAGGAAAATAAAGTACAAGCATGAACCCAAAGAATTAAGAAAATTCAGTACATATTAAAAGTGGCATTTTAAATCTGTGCAGGAAAGGTGGGCTCCTTAATAAATGGAGTTACGACAACTGTGTAGCCATCTGGAAGAAAAACCGAGTCCATGGACACCAGGATAAATTCCAAATAGATCAAAGAGGTAAATGTAAGAAGCACCTACATGAAAAGTACCAGAAGAAAGACTGAAATACTCTTTGATAACCTTAGAGAAAACAAAATTTCTCTAAATAACTATCAAAATCCAGGTAAACATGACAACGTAAAAACAAACAACCAAGAAACTTCTGCATGGCAAAAAAATAAAACTTAAGTGACCAACAGTGAAAAAATACTTACAATTCACATAATAACCAAGGCAAATATCTCTAATATTTAAGGAGTTCTTACCAATTTATCAAAGACCAAACAACCAAATTTTAAAAATGGGTCAAAGATGTAAACAGGGAATTCACAGAAAAGGAAATACAAATGCGACTTAAACATCTGAAAAGATGTGCTCAACTTTACTAATAAAAAGAAAGAGATAAACTAAGACCCCAAACTGAGATACTACTTTTTACTTATCAGATTTGCAAAAATCAAAAACTTAGGTAATAAAAGTTTGGCAAGGCTGTGGGGAAAACAGGAGGTTTCATACATTCTTTCTGAGTGCATAAACTAGTACAATCCCTGGGGTGAATAATAATTGCATTTATAAAATCATACTTCTTTGCCTCTATCCTCCAGATACACAGTAGTCCCCCCTTACCCACAGGGGGATACAGTTCAGGACCCCCAGTGGATGCCTGAAACATGGACAGAACCGAACCATGTTTTCCGTTCATGCCTTTTACCCACAAATTTAATGGCTTTTCATCTTAACTAAGCACCTATCACACCCTGTAGGTGTAACTTTTTACAGTTTGAGGTTTGACAGCAAAACTATCACAGATTTCCTTTTCCATCTTCACAACTTCACAGATAGAAGTTTCATTCTTAACATAGACCTTAGCAACCTCAGGTATACGATTATTTTCTTTCTTTGTTAGGTCGAGAACTTTCACCTTTCACTTAAAGGAAGCATCTTGTGGCTTCGCTTTGGCACATCCGAACTGCGAGCATCACTACTCTTGTGCTTTGGGGCTGTTATTAAGCCAAACAAGGGTCACATGAACACGAGCACTGGGACACCCAGACAGCAGATCTAATAACCTAGACGGCTACTAAGGGACTGACACGCAGGTAGCACACACAGTGTGGACACGCTGAATGAAGGGATGGTTCACATCCTGCACAGGACACATGAGGACAGCAGGATAGGTCATCATACCACTCAGAACAGCACACAATTTAAAACTTATGAATGTGTATTTCTGGAGTTTTCCATTTCATATTTTGGGACTGTGGTTGATGGCAGGTAATTGAAACCATGAAGAGTGAAACCCTGTTGAATAAGGGGGGATGACTGTACTATATACATGCAAAATACCCTTATTATTTAGGTTATCCACTATAGCATCATTTGTAGTATCAACTACTGTAGGAGACTCATCAGAGTTATAGTATATTTATACAATGGACTACTACATAGCCATGAAATAACAAAAAAAGAGGAAGCCCTCTGTGTGTTAGTATGAAAAAATTCCCAGGTTACTGACTAAAATAAAAAATGTGTACATTATACTAACAACTGTATTTAAAAGCGAGGGAGACTGTATATTCGCTTCTGCTTCTGTTTATGTTAATATTCATTACTATTAGACATGTCTGGAAAGAGGAGAGAGTGGGAATTTGCTGGATGGGGACAGAAGTGGGAAAGAGACTTTTCACTGTTTATCTTTATACACTTGTGGATTTCTGAACCACATGAATGTAATATCTATTCCCAAATTAAACTATTTTTATAAGGTATTATAATAGGATTTAATATAATATTGGGTTGTTACACTATTTCTTTAAAAGGTATTACAGAAAGGGACCAGGTTTTGAAATGTAAGAAAGAGGTAACGTACTCAGCCTCCTTTGCTTCTTTAATCTCACTAACCCACACGTTGAGTACAGGGCATGGCAAGCCACCATCCCCGTCTGCTCCACTTGGCTCCTGCAGAAATTCTGCTTCCAAGTCATCAGGCTCTGCACAGCAAAACATAACAAGAAAGAGGTCTCAAAGCAAAATCCATTTAGAGAAAATGGAATAAACCTCCTATAAATTATCATACCTAGTTTTAGGCTAAAGTATTAATAGTAATTACCACGAAAAATTTAATTTTTTTTTTTTTTTTTTTTTTTTTTTGCTGTATGTGGGCCTCTCACTGCTGTGGCCTCTCCCGTTGCGGAGCACAGGCTCCGGATGCGCAGGCCCAGCGGCCATGGCTCACGGGCCCAGCCGCTCCGCGGCATATGGGATCCTCCCAGACCGGGGCACGAACCCGTATCCCCTGCATCGGCAGGCGGACTCTCAACCACTGCGCCACCAGGGAGGCCCCGAAAAATTTAATATTTTATCTAAAGATCTTTAATCTTACTGTGTTGACTCTCCAGCTGTTTCTGAAATAACAAACTTCCTTTTGTATTTTCACTGCAATAAAAATACCCCAAAGAAATACAGTACACTGTATTTTGATTATTATAAAAAATTTTCATTAAAATTTCAGTAATATGTAAATTGCTTTCTTGAAGGCATAAAAACTAGTTTAAAGAACAACACTATCTGTGGTTAGAAATATGGAAGGGGAGAAGATATCATTGATTAGTAACTGATGGGAAAGTTCAATCATCAAAAAAAACAAACAAAAAAACACCTAACATCCCATTACCTGGACTTTTACAATGATATTGAGAACATAATTGGAGTGTACTAAATCTATTTTCCTAGACTCTCAGACAATTAACAACCAGGGTACTACCTCTGTTTTCTGGCAGTGGCTCATTTTTCATCTGGGTGATAGTTCCTGGAAGTAAACAGTAATGAGAAACGATTTCTGTCTTCATTTGTTAGCTTTTCTTTTTCTTCTCCAATTCTTTTTTTTTTTTTTTTAATTTTACAAATTTAATCAGTTATACATATACATATGTTCCCATATCCCCTCCCTTTTGCGTCTCCCTCCCACCCTCCCTATCCCACCCCTCCAGGCGGTCACAAAGAATCGAGCTGATCTCCCTGTGTTATGCGGCTGCTTCCCACTAGCTATCTACCTTACGTTTGGTAGTGTATATATGTCCATGCCGCTCTTTCACTTTGTCACAGCTTACCCTTCCCCCTCCCCATATCCTCAAGTCCATGCTCTAGTAGGTCTGTGTCTTTATTCCTGTCTTACCCCTATGTTCTTGATGACATTTTTTTCTTAAATTCCATATATATGTGTCAGCATACAGTATTTGTCTTTCTCTTTCTGACTTACTTCACTCTGTATGACAGACTCTAGGTCCATCCACCTCATTACAAATAGCTCAATTTCATTTCTTTTTATGGCTGAGTAATATTCCATTGTATATATGTGCCACATCTTCTTTATCCATTCATCCAATGATGGACACTTAGGTTGTTTCCATCTCCGGGCTATTGTAAATAGGGCTGCTATGAACATTTTGGTACATGTCTCTTTTTGAATTATGGTTTTCTCAGGGTATATGCCCAGTAGTGGGATTGCTGGGTCATATGGTAGTTCTATTTGTAGTTTTTTAAGGAACCTCCATACCGTTCTCCATAGCGGCTGTACCAATTCACATTCCCACCAGCAGTGCAAGAGTCTTCCCTTTTTTCCACACCCTCTCGAGCATTTATTGTTTCTAGATTTTTTGATGATGGCCATTCTGACTGGTGTGAGATGATATCTCATTGTAGTTTTTTTTTTTTTTTTTTTTTTGCGGTACGCGGGCCTCTCACTGCTGTGGCCTCTCCCTTTGCGGAGCACAGGCTCCGGACGCGCAGACTCAGCGGCCATGGCTCACGGGCCCAGCCGCTCCTCGGCATGTGGGATCTTCATGGACCGGGGCACGAACCCTTGTCCCCTGCATCGGCAGGCAGACTCTCAACCCCTGTGCCACCAGGGAAGCCCTCATTGTAGTTTTGATTTGCATTTCTCTAATGAGTAAAGATGTTGAGCATCCTTTCATGTGTTTGTTGGCAGTCTGTATATCTTCTGTGGAGAAATGTCTATTTAGGTCTTCTGCCCATTTTTGGATTGGGTTGTTTGTTTTTTTGCTATTGAGCTGCATGAGCTGCTTATAAATTTTGGAGATTAATCCTTTGTCAGTTGCTTCATTTGCAAATATTTTCTCCCATTCTGAGGGTTGTCTTTTCGTCTTGTTTATGGTTTCCTTTGCTGTGCAAAAGCTTTGAAGTTTCATTAGGTCCCATGTGTTTATTTTTGTCTTTATTTCCATTTCTCTAGGAGGTGGGTCAAAAAGGATCTTGCTGTGATTTATGTCATAGAGTGTTCTGCCTATGTTTTCCTCTAGGAGTTTGATAGTGTCTGGCCTTACATTTAGGTCTTTAATCCATTTTGAGCTAATTTTTGTGTATGGTGTTAGGGAGTGATCTAATCTCATACTTTTACATGTCCCTGTCCAGTTTTCCCAGCACCACTTATTGAAGAGACTGTCCTTTCTCCACTGTACATTCCTGCCTCCTTTATCAAAGATAAGGTGACCATATGTCCGTGGGTTTATCTCTGGGCTTTCTATCCTGTTCCATTGATCTATCTTTCTGTTTTTGTGCCAGTACCATACTGTCTTGATTACTGTAGCTTTGTAGTATAGTCTGAAGTCAGGGAGCCTGATTCCTCCAGCTCCGTTTTTCATTCTCAAGATTGCTTTGGCTATTCGGGGTCGTTTGTGTTTCCATACAAATTGTGAAATTTTTTGTTCTAGTTCTGTGAAAAATGCCATTGGTAGTTTGATAGGTATTGCATTGAATCTGTAGATTGCTTTGGGTAGTAGAGTCATTTTCACAATGTTGATTCTTCCAATCCAAGAACATGGTACATCTCTCCATCTATTTGTATCATCTTTAATTTCTTTCATCAGTGTCTTATAATTTTCTGCATACAGGTCTTTTGTCTCCTTAGGTAGGTTTATTCCTAGATATTTTATTCTTTTTGTTGCAATGGTAAATGGGAGTGTTTCCTTGATTTCACTTTCAGATATTTCATCATTAGTATATAGGAATGCCAGAGATTTCTGTGCATTAATTTTGTATCCTGCAACTTTACCAAATTCATTGATTAGCTCTAGTAGTTTTCTGGTAGCATCTTTAGGATTCTCTATGTATAGTATCATGTCATCTGCAAACAGTGACAGCTTTACTTCTTCTTTTCCCATTTGGATTCCTTTTATTTCCTTTTCTTCTCTGATTGCTGTGGCTAAAACTTCCAAAACTATGTTGAATAAGAGTGGTGAGAGTGGGCAACCTTGTCTTGTTCCTGATCTTAGTGGAAATGGTTTCAGTTTTTCACCATTGAGGACGATGCTGGCTGTGGGTTTGTCATATATGGCCTTTATTATGTTGAGGAAAGTTCCCTCTATGCCTACTTTCTGCAGGGTTTTTATCATAAATGGGTGTTGAATTTTGTCAAAAGCTTTCTCTGCATCTATTGAGATGATCATATGGTTTTTCTCCTTCAGTTTGTTAATATGGTGTATCACATTGATTGATTTGCGTATATTGAAGAATCCTTGCATTCCTGGAATAAACCCCACTTGATCATGGTGTATGATCCTTTTAATGTGCTGTTGGATTCTGTTTGCTAGTATTTTGTTGAGGATTTTTGCATCTATGTTCATCAGTGATATTGGCCTGTAGTTTTCTTTCTTTGTGACATCCTTGTCTGGTTTTGGTATCAAGGTGATGGTGGCCTCGTAGAATGAGTTTGGGAGTGTTCCTCCCTTTGCTATATTTTGGAAGAGTTTGAGAAGGATAGGTGTTAGCTCTTCTCTAAATGCTTGATAGAATTCGCCTGTGAAGCCATCTGGTCCTGGGCTTTTGTTTGTTGGAAGATTTTTAATCACAGTTTCAATTTCAGTGCTTGTGATTGGTCTGTTCATATTTTCTATTTCTTCCTGATTCAGTCTTGGCAGGTTGTGCATTTCTAAGAATTTGTCCATTTCTTCCAGGTTGTCCATTTTATTGGCATAGAGTTTCTTGTAGTAATCTCTCATGATCTTTTGTATTTCTGCAGTGTCAGTTGTTACTTCTCCTTTTTCATTTCTAATTCTATTGATTTGAGTCTTCTCCCTTTTTTTCTTGATGAGTCTGGCTAATGGTTTATCAATTTTGTTTATCTTCTCAAAGAACCAGCTTTTAGTTTTATTGATCTTTGCTATCATTTCCTTCATTTCTTTTTCATTTATTTCTGATCTGATTTTTATGATTTCTTTCCTTCTGCTAACTTTGGGATGTTTTTGTTCTTCTTTCTCTAATTGCTTTAGGTGCAAGGTTAGGTTGTTTATTCGAGATATTTCCTGTTTCTTAAGGTGGGATTGTATTGCCATAAACTTCCCTCTTAGAACTGCTTTTGCTGCATCCCATAGGTTTTGGGTCGTCGTGTCTCCATTGTCATTTGTTTCTAGGTATTTTTTAATTTCCTCTTTGATTTCTTCAGTGATCACTTCGTTATTAAGTAGTGTATTGTTTAGCCTCCATGTGTTTGTATGTTTTACAGCTCTTTTCCTGTAATTGATATCTAGTCTCATAGCATTGTGGTCGGAAAAGATACTCGATACAATTTCAATTTTCTTAAATTTACCAAGGCTTGATTTGTGACCCAAGATATGATCTATCCTGGAGAATGTTCCATGAGCACTTGAGAAAAATGTGTATTCTGTTGTTTTTGGATGGAATGTCCTATAAATATCAATTAAGTCCATCTTGTTTAATGTATCATTTAAAGCTTGTGTTTCCTTATTTATTTTCATTTTGGATGACCTGTCCATTGGTGAAAGTGGGGTGTTAAAGTCCCCTACTATGATTGTGTTACTGTTGATTTCTCCTTTTATGGCTGTTAATATTTCCCTTATGTATTGAGGTGCTCCTATGTTTGGTGCATAAATATTTACAATTGTTATATCTTCTTCTTGGATTGATCCCTTGATCATTATGTAGTGTCCTTCTTTGTCTCTTCTAGTAGTCTTTATTTTAAAGTCTATTTTGTCTGATATGAGAATTGCTACTCCAGCTTTCTTTTGGTTTCCATTTGCATGGAATATCTTTTTCCATCCCCTTACTTTCAGTCTGTATGTGTCTCTAGGTCTGAAGTGGGTCTCTTGTAGACAGCATATATATGGGTCTTGTTTTTGTATCCATTCAGCCAGTCTGTGTCTTTTGGTGGGAGCATTTAATCCATTTACATTTAAGGTAATTATTGATATGTATGTTCCTATTCCCATTTTCTTAATTGTTTTGGGTTCGTTATTGTAGGTCTTTTCCTTCTGTTGTGTTTCTTGCCTAGAGAAGTTCCTTTAGCATTTGTTGTAAAGCTGGTTTGGTGGTGCTGAACTCTCTCAGCTTTTGCTTGTCTGTAAAGGTTTTAATTTCTCCATCACATCTGAATGAGATCCTTGCTGGGTAGAGTAATCTTGGTTGCAGGTTTTTCTCCTTCATCACTTTAAGTATGTCCTGCCACTCCCTTCTGGCTTGTAGAGTTTCTCCTGAGAGATCAGTTGTTATCCTGATGGGGATTCCCTTGTGTGTTATTTGTTGTTTTTGCCTTGCTGCTTTTAATATGATTTCTTTGTGTTTAATTTTTGACAGTTTGATTAATATGTGTCTTGGTGTATTTCTCCTTGGATTTATTCTGTATGGGACTCTCTGTGCCTCCTGGACTTGATTAACTATTTCCTTTCCCATATTAGGGAAGTTTTCAACTATAATCTCTTCAAATATTTTCTCAGTCCCTTTCTTTTTCTCTTCTTCTTCTGGAACCCCTATAATTCGAATGTTGGTGCGTTTAATGTTGTCCCAGAGGTCTCTGAGACTGTCCTCTGTTCTTTTCATTCTTTTTTCTTTATTTTGCTGTGCAGCAGTTATTTCCACTATTTTATCTTCCACCTCACTTATCCGTTCTTCTGCCTCAGTTATTCTGCTATTGATCCCATCTAGAGTATTTTTTATTTCATTTATTGTGTTTTTAATCGATGCTTGATTCGTCTTTAGTTCTTCTAGGTCCTTGTTAACTGTTTCTTGCATTTTGTCTATTCTATTTCCAAGATTTTGGATCATCTTTACCATCATTATTCTGAATTCTTTTTCAGGTAGACTGCCTATTACCTCTTCATTTGTTAGGTCTGGTGGGTTTTTATCTTGCTCCTTCTCCTGCTGTGTGTTTCTCTGTCTTCTCATTTTGCTTATGTTACTGTGTTTGGGGTCTCCTTTTTGCAGGCTGCAGGTTCGTAGTTCCCGTTGTTTTTGGTGTCTGTCCCCAGTGGCTAAGGTTGGTTTAGTGGGTTGTGTAGGCTTCTTGGTGGAGGGGACTACTGCCTGTGTTCTGGTGGATGAGGCTGGATCTTGTCTTTCTGGTGGGCAGGTCCACGTCTGGTGGTGTGTTTTGGGGTGTCTGCGGACTTTTTATGATTTGAGGCAGCCTCTCTGCTAATGGGTGGCGTTGTGTTCCTGTCTTGCTAGTTGTTTGGCATAGGGTGTCCAGCACTGTAGCTTGCTGGTCGTTGAGTGAAGCTGGGTGCTGGTGTTGAGATGGAGATCTCTGGAAGATTTTCGCCGTTTGATATTATGTGGAGCTGGGAGGTCCCTTGTGGACCAGTGTCCTGAAGTTCGCTCTCCCACCTCAGAGGCACAGCACTGACTCCTGGCTCCTCAATTTGGGATGATTTGTTGTCTATTCATGTATTCCACAGATGCAGCGTACATGAAGTTGATTGTGGAGCTTTAATCCGCTGCTTCTGAGGCTGCTGGGAGAGGTTTCCCTTTCTCTTCTTTGTTCTCACAGCTCCTGGGTCTCAGCTTTGGATTTGGCCCCGCCTCTGCGTGTAGGTCGCCGGAGGGCGTCTGTTCTTCACTCAGACAGGACAGGGTTAAAGGAGCAGCCTCTTCGGGGACTCTGGCTCACTCAGGCCGGGTGGGAGGGAGGGGCACGGAGTGCGGGGCGAGCCTGCAGCGGCAGAGGTCGGCGTGACGTTGCACCAGCCTGAGGCGCGCCGTGCGTTCTCCCAGGGAAGCCGCCCCTGGATCCCGGGACCCCGGCAGTGGCAGGCTGCACAGGCTCCCGGAAGGGCGGTGTGGGCAGTGACCTGCGCTCGCACACAGGCTTCTTGGCAGCGGCAGCAGCAGCCCCAGTGTCCCACACCTGTCTCTAGGCTCCGCGCTTTCAGCCGCGACTCGCGCCCGTCTCTGGAGCTCCTTTACGCGGCGCTCTTAATCCCCTCTCCTCGCGCACCAGGAAACCAAGAGGGAAGAAAAAGTCTCCTGCCTCTTCGGCAGCTCCAGAGTTTTCCCGGACTCCCTCCCGGCTAGCTGTGGCACATTAGCCCCCTTCAGGCTGAGTTCTCGCCGCCAGCCCCAGTCCTCTCCCTGCGCTCTGACCAAAGCCCGAGCCTCAGCTCCAGCGCCGCCTGCCCCGGCGGGGGAGCAGAGAAGCCTCTCGGGCTGGTGAGTGCCGCTCGGCACCGCTCCTCCGTGCGGGAATCTCTCTGCTTTGCCCTACCCAGGTATGTGGGGAGTTTCTTGCCTTTTGGGAGGTCTGGGGTCTTCTGCCAGCGTTCAGTAGGCGTTCTGTAGGAGTTGTTCCACGTGTAGCTGTATTTCTGGTGTATCAGGTAGAAGTATTTATCTCCCTTCCGCTTCACCGGAATAACCAGGTTGAGTATCTGTTCCAGGGTGTGGTGCCCTTTGCAGCTGGAGCCTTCACAAGCGCTTTTTGAAATGTGATAGCCAAGGTTGCAAGATGGCGGCGCCCAGGCGGGCCGCGCCCAGGCGGGCCGCGCCGAGGTGAGCTGGAGCCGGGCCCGGAGAGGGGAGAGACTGCCGCGCCCAGGATTTGGACCCCGGGCTGGTCTCCTGTCTCCCGGGGAGCGGAGGGAACTGCCAGACTGTTTTCTACAGCAGCTGCACCATTTTGCGTTCCCATCAGCTGTGCAGCAGGTTCCAGTTTCTGCAGATTGGAGAACCCGGGAAATAAGTTGCTGGGCTCTCAGGAGAGATGCCCAGGTGCGCGTTCACCTGGCGAGGAAGGCCAGCGGCGTCTGCCGAGGCCCTGAGCATCAGGCCTTGGGCGTGAGGCCCGCTGCCATGGAGCCCGCCGCCCGCTTCGACAGCCTGCTCTTCCCGGCCGACCACCCAAACCGGAAGAAGGGCCTCCAATTCTTATTTCAGCCACCATGACCACCGCTTTTTTCCCTAAAATCCAGATACTCTTTCCTTCTGTATTTTAAAAGTTTCCAATCAGTTGTCCAGTTTAGAAAGATGATTGGTATTGTAACCAATCTTTAAAGTTCTTATCTTTTACTCAAATGATTTTTTGGTCATGCATACAAGGTAAGCAATTGGGGGAGGGGGATCCTTGAAAATTTTTTTTAATGAGTATTTGTTCTCTAGAACCTTAAGCCCTATCAATATGACTCATTCTACAAACGAGATTTGTCAATGTACTGCCCATAAAGTCGAAAATATTTACTACGTGACTCTCTGTAGAAGTTTGCCAACTCTTGCACTAGGTTATACAGCCTCTATTATATGCCTAACAGGGTTTTCCTTTGTTTCTTTTTAAGAAAAGGTACGTGTTAACTATGAGTATAATGAATAAGACTATTTACATAACTATTAAGTTGCTATGGTGAATTAAAGACAACCACACATGAAGCAAGGTGTCCAGTGTTCCTCTCATCTAGAGGGGACTCTGTTGCCCCTCTCCTTGAGTTTGCCCCGGCAGTGAGATCGCCTGAACCAGCTGAGTACAGCTGGAGTCTTGTAAGCCAGTTCCACGTCCAGCCTTGAAGAGAACTGGCAGCTTCCACCTTGGAATCTGGAAGCCTAAGCCACAATGAAAGAAGTTTAACGATCCTGCAAAGACCACGTGGCAAGGCCCTGACGCTAAGCTAAGGGGCGGGACGCAGCGGAACAGGCCCAGCCAAGCGCTGCCGAGACGCCACAAGTGGGAGTGACACCATCTCCCACCCTCCAAGGAGGTGCAGCTGACAGCCCAACACCACTGAGCGATGCCAGATGATGCCACAAGGAGGAGGAGAATCTTCCCAATTCCTTATGCACAAAAGTGTGAGATAAAACAAAACAGTTCTTTTAAGTCACTAAGTTTGGGGAGTAATCTGCTTTGTAGCACTAGATAAGCAAGACAGAATTTCATATCTGAAGGTGGGGCACTGCCATGACAAAGCTTCTACAAGTACAAGTGGCTTCTACAAGTACAAGTGGCTTCCACCTGGGGATCTGGGAGCCCTGTGAGACGTCAGACCACCCTGCTGGAAAGAGTGCATAGAAAGGCCTGGGGACCACATGAAGAGGAAGGGGCGAGCCGGGCCCAGCCTCTGAGCTGTACCTGTCAGGACACCAGGTAAGCCCTCTCGGACCCATGAGACCAGATGATCACAGAGACAAGAGCACATGGATTAGAAAAGCACATGGCTGAGCCAGGCCTTGACTCAATTCCTAACACACAAAATCAGGAGACAGAGTAAAATGGCTGCTCTTTTAACACTAGGTTTTGGGGTGATTTGCTATGTGGCGATTAAAAAAAAAAAGACCAGTTACTAGAAAAAAGAGTGAACTTAATTTGAGATGAATCACCCAAACATATATACATATTTTGAAGGTCTGTTCATAAAGAAGACATTAAAGTATTATTAAATCAAATCAATCTCATTTTGCCCCATTAAAACATACCATCCAAATTTCCTTCTGGTTTCAATGCCTTCTGTGGAGATGGCTCACTAAAGTTTGTACTGTCTGTCTCAACAGAAGAATCAACAGTAGCCGATGGGTTCATTTCAGGTGAAATACATTTTATTTTTTCTTCTCCAGGAATTAAGGGTTTGCACTCCTCCCCTTGAGGAGAAATCTCTGAAACAACAAAAAGATGAAAAATCATGCTACGTTCTCAAAGTGACTTGAGTTTTATCTGTAACAGCACTTAGAACAAAGTTCATTATTACAGCAGGTAATTACTGGGTACGTTCTGTAATGTACTAGAAACTAATAAACGATTAAGGCACACGATAGCCACACTTAAGTCAAATTGGAAAGGCATTTTTGTTATAAAGACATTGTTTTTCAGGCTTTTCAGATCACTTAGAAAAATGTTTGCCTTTACTTAAGATCACAGCTCTCGTTAACTTTACAAGTGAGATAGTACCAAAGCTCACTTGACAAGTATCTGAACTTAGACGTTTCAGCGTTAAAGCAAGTCAGGGGCTTCCCTGGTGGCGCAGTGGTTGAGAGTCCGCCTGATGATGCAGGGGACACAGGTTCGTGCCCCGGTCCGGGAAGATCCCACATGCCGCGGAGCGGCTGGGCCCGTGAGCCATGGCCGCTGAGCCTGTGCGTCCAGAGCCTGTGCTCCACGGTGGGAAAGGCCACAGCAGTGAGAGGCCCGTGTACCGCAAAAAAAAAAAAAAAAAAAAAAGGCAAGTTAGTACACATCAGTGTACTAACCTTTTTGAAGGTCTGACACCTAGTTTAATAGCTAGTTTAGCGTGTCTGGGTGGTGTTCTCCACATGAGCACCCAGTGATACCGCTGCTCTAGTACCTAGTTCTCTACAGCAATATATATTCTGCTCTAAGCTCTGTGCCTCATCTGTAATCACTGATGACAAGCATGACTATGAAGCATGACCAAACTGTACAACTGAATAGGATATTCTTCTCAAAGTATGGTGAAATACACATGTGATATGGCTGACCCGCATGGCTTTTCTATTTGCTGGGATTGGGTCTGCATTATGCCCATGGATAGACATTTTAATGATTAAGAATTATAAAAATCCCTTAAAATAAAAAAACTTAAAATCAAAAATTTCCCATGGGATAGAGACATATTTCAGTGTCAAGCATAAAGATTCTTAAATACACAGAATTAGGTTACATCATTCATATGTGTATGATTTTGTAATAATACTCTCAAATTAATAAAAAGAGATTTCAATTTCTACCATTGTTGTATGAATGTAATTTTATTTTTTAATAACCATACTCATGTATGGTTTTGTTTATCCCAGTTGAGTTATTGTGTATGTATGCATAGGAATGTTTGTTCAAACATATTTTTGAATTTTCAATAATCATAAATCAAATCTTATCTTTATGTATAAAACCCTTTATGTAATATAAAATGTATAACATTATACATAACATTCAGAGTACAATTATTTTGGCATGTTGGTTTTTATTTATTTATTTTTTTTTTGCGGTACACGGGCCTCTCACTGTTGTGGCCTCTCCCGTTGCGGAGCACAGGCTCCGGACGCGCAGGCTTAGCGGCCATGGCTCACGGGCCCAGCCGCTCCGTGGCATGTGGGATCTTCCCAGACCGGGGCACAAACCCACGTCCTCTGCACCAGCAGGCGGACTCTCAACCACTGCGCCACCAGGGAAGCCCTGGTTTGTATTTTTAATGTCCCAGTTGCAGTATTTAATTATTTGAAACAGACTGAAACTTGGTAATAGTCAATAAAGCTAAAAAAACCAAGTGGTAAAAAAAATAAACAAATAAACAAAAATAAATTTCTAAGGTGGCTAACATACATTTCTAAGGTGGCTTACTTGCCTTTTCCTTTAGATGAAACTTTTACATATATATATAAATGTCAGAATGATATATTTATGTCAAAATGATATTTTTAAAATTATGAACTGTTTTTGTGTGTTTCTGGTAATTGCTCAGAGACTTCTCATACTTTAAAGTGACACCAGGAGAGGATGGATTCAGCTCAGAAAGATGACTGCAGTGACCTGGAAGATGCCTAGGGCAGTCCCATCCATTCCTTGGAGAAGCTCCTTTCCAGCTCACTGCTGGGAGCCCCCCTAACACCCATTCTGTCCTAGCTAATCTGCTGGACTTCTGTCTACAGCAATAAGCCTTCCTGTATCTATCTGGGCTGGTCAGTACATCTCCACGATGTTTTCTTCTCCTTCCCTCGGTCACTCCAATGCTCACATCTCGGAGATCCTGTCATTCAGTACAGCTCCTCAAAAAGCTCACTGTTAAATACCTCACCTTCTAATTCCCAACATCCTGTGTTTCCACTCACCTCCCTCTACTACCCCAACGCTAAAGAATGTTACTCGACCAGGACCTAAAATGCACTGATCCTACTATGGTTTCTCTCCCCATCGTCCCCATTAAAATCCAACTACAGCCCATCATTAAAAACATTCTCTTCCATACATCCTCAACTCACGGTATTCACAGCAAAACCCCAACTCCACATCAGTTCCATCTTCTGCCTGTCATGTCTGAACACATGTGGCTGGAAGAGTTGGAGCAAAACACAGAGCCTTGCTCCCTGGCCCCAGCTTCAGTTCATCATCACTGAAGTCAAGTGGGGCCTTGGAGTTGCCCATGTCCTTATATAACACTGGGCTAGCAGGCACTGCCTGGTTCAGTTAACTCCTTAGGAAAAACAGTTGTGCACAGGTGCTTGTGAGCTGCTTTACGTCTTACGTCTTCCTGGTCAATGAGAACAGAACTACAGTGCAGCCCACGTTCTGGAACATCCTCCCTTCACCAAGCCTCATCGACAATGTGACAGGGACAGAGGTCATATCTGTGCTCTGCTCGTTCAGTCTCCGTGTTCTGCTACAAAACAATGTCTATTAAAACCAGGAACAAGGATGCCAGACAGCACTATGATTACTGAAGATTGCTCTGGAGGGTCTAACAATGCAGTGAGAAGGAAAGGGAATAATCAAATAAATACGGGACAAAAAACGCTATTTCTTATTACTGATGAGATAATCTGCACATTTATAAGATTTACAGTGTCAAAGAAAAAAACTTAATAGATTTAATGAAATAATTCAGTAAGGAGTCTGGCTATAAAATTTTACATAGCTGGGTAACAGAAAGAATAGCTTTATTTTAACTAGAAATAACCTAGGGAAATGGAAAAAATACATCATCTACATTATAATAAAGACAAAAATATACCCATTGTATAAAAATAAATTTACCAAAAAAGGTTTTAGAACTTAAATGAACAAAACAAAATGTTACTGAAAAACACAGAACAAGACTGGTGCAAAAAGAAAGACATACTTAAATTCTTGAAATTAAAAAAATTCCAAAAATCATGGGGACTTCCCTGGTGGTCCAGTGGTTAAGACTCCGCCTTCCAATGCAGGCGGTGCGGGTTCGATCCCTGGCTGGGGATCCCACATGCTGCGGGGTGCAGCCAAAAATTTAAAGAAAAAAAACTTCCAAAAATCAATATACAAATCTAATACAATTCTAATCATAATACTCAATTAGATAAAGTGAACTTAAAATTCCTTTGAAATAATAATTATCTAAAAACAACCAAGGACGGGACTTCCCTGGTGGCACAGTGGTTAAGAGTCCACCTGCCAATGCAGGGGATGTGGGTTCGAGCCCTGCTCCGGGAAGATCCCACATGCTGCAGAGCAACTAAGCCCATGTGCCACAACTACTGAGTCTGCGCTCTGGAGCCTGTGAGCCACATCTACTGAGCCCGCGTGCTACAACTACTGAAGCCCATGCACCTAGAGCCCATGCTCCACAACAAGAGAAGTCACCACAATGAGAAGCCCGTACACGGCAATAAACAGTAGCCCCTGCTCGCCGCAGCTAGAGAAAGCCTGTGCACAGCAACAAAGACGCAACACAGCCAAAAATAAATAAATAAATAACTTAATTAATTAAAAAAATACTACTATAAAAAAGTAAAATAAAAACAACCAAGGAAAATATTTTAGAATTCCAACTAGGTTAAAGATTATATATGTACATGCATGCACATGTGTACACATGTCTGTTATCTATCTAATCCAAGATTTGCCAAATTTTTCACCCAATAAAGGAAATTCAGAAGATATAAATAAAAGATATACTTGCATGAAATTTTAAAAAAAGAAAAAAAAATCTCTGTATGGCCAAAAATAGCATAAAAATAAGTGAAATAGCAGAGGGTGGAAAAAAACTTTGATGATATACTAGATAAAGGTTATTTATACCAGATTAAAATTTCACAAGAAAAAAAATTGGAAATGTAATATAAAAATGGCAAAAAATATACACACAATTTACAGAGAAGCAAAGCAAAATGGCCAAAAGACTGTGACATGATGAAATTCACTCACAATCAGAAAATCACAAATGGAATCTTAACTTGTAAGATTGGTAACAATGAAAAAAAAGTGATAATATTGACATGTCCCGCTTAATATTTGAAAATCAATCAATGTTATTTGTTACATTAATATAATCACAGAGAAAATCATACAATCATCTTAATTAAGTCAGAAAAAGGGTGAGATAAAATTTAATGACTCTTTATAAAACAAGACTAGAAGGGAATTCCTTAATCTGAAAATGGGTATTTTCAAAAAAGACTTGAGTTAACATGATACATTTACTCCCTTGAATCAAGAACATGACGCTTCTATTCAACATTCTACTAAATGGCATTTTTTGAAGAGAAGTTGTTAATTTTATTATAGTCCAATTTATTCAATCCTTTTCTTTACAGTTGGCATTTTTAAGGACAAGTTTAAAAGGACAAGCCACTAAAAGACAAAATATATTTACAACACATGTAACTAACAAAAGCCTTCTATCCAGAATATACAAAGAACTCCTAAAAACCAAAGGGAAACCAACATAATGGAAAAATAGGCAAGACACTTGAATAGGCACTTCAAAAAAGAGCATATGCATCTTAGTAAGAAACTTCTCGATATGACACCAAAGCACAAACAAAAACAAAACAAAATGGTGGGTCTACATGAGTAAAAGCTTGTGCACAGCAAAGGACAAATCAACAAAATAAAGAGGTAACCTACAGAATGGGAGAAAATATTTGCAAATTATATATCTGATAACAGGTTAACATCTAAAATATTTAAGTAACTCAAACAACTCAACAGCAAAAAGATGGACAAATTAAAAAATTTTTGCCATTATTAATTAATGACAGCAATTTAAAAATCGGCAAAGGAACTCAATAGACGTATCTCAAAAGAAGACATATAAATGGCTAACAGATATATGAAAAGGTGGCTCAACATCACTAATAATCAGGGAAATGCAAATCAAAACCACAGTGAGAGATCATCTCACTCTTGTTAATAGAGCTATTATCAAAAAGAGAAGAGATGACAAACACTGATGAGAATGTGGAGAAAAGGAAACCCTTGTGCACTGTTAGTGGGAATGTAAATTGGTGTGGCCACTATAGGGAACAGTACTGAGGTTCCTCAAAAAACTAAAAATAGAGCTACCATATGATCCAGCAATTCCACTTCTGAGTATTTATCCAAAGGAAATTAAATCAGTATCTTAACAAGGTATCTGTACTCCTATGTTCACTGCAGCATTATTCACAGTAGCCAAGACATGGAAACAACCTAAGTGTCAATGAATGAATAAAGAAAATGTGGTATATATATTGATACACAGTGGAATATTACTCAGCTTTAAGCATGAAGGAAATCCTTGGAAGATATATTCTAAGTGAAATAAGTCAGACACAAAAAGACAAACACTGCATGATATTACGTATGACTGGAATCTAAAAATGTGAAACTCAGAAACAGACAGTAGAATGGTGGTTGCCAGGGGCTGGGAGGTGAGAAAAATGCAGAGATGTTGGCAAAGGGTACAAACCTTCAGTCATAAGATGCATAAACTTCTAGAGATCGAATACACAGCATGGTTAATTACAGTTGCCAATAATGTATAGTACACTTGAAATTTGGTAAGAAAGTAAATCTTAAGTGTTCGCATCACACACACAAAATGCTAACTATGTGAGGTGATGGGCATGTTCACTAGCTTCATCGTGGTGATCATTACACGAGGTACACTTATGACAAAACGCCATGTTGTAAACCTTAAATACATATAATTTTTAAAATTTGTCAATCATAACTCAATAAAGCTGGAAAAAGAATTAAAAGCCATATGAATGGCTATTTTACTCTGGATACAACCTATTCCCATGGCCACACCCAGCTGCAAAAGGAAGCTGGGAAATGATGTCTCTGCCTAGGCAACCATGCGCTAACCCAAATCCAAAGTGGGCGTGGGGGCATGGGAAGATACTAGTACTAAAAAGGAAGGAGGGAAGATTGGACACCGCAGGACAGCAGCGATTTCCGACACACACGCACGCGCACACACACACACACACACACCCCATATCCCATAGATGCCAGTAAAATGGGGGAATATATCAAGAAAAAAGAAGCTATGGACTCCAGACAATAAGAGATCTAACATCAGGACAGGATAGGGGAGAGGCCAGGATGACATCTTTCCAGCAGGTCAAAGGAAAAACTCGTCTGGTTTGGAGCAGGTCAGAGGGGATTCCAAAGAAATGGTTCGAAGATTAGACCCATATAATACCTAATGTATCTGGATGATCTGAGAAGAGATAAACATATCTAGGGAAGAGTCTGGCAACAAACTAGAAATAAGTTTGTGAAAAACAAAGCAATTATTCACTAAAGGGAAAACAAAATATTGTGCAAGAAAGAAAAGTAGTCATGGTACAATTACCGCAGCTTTGATTAGAATATACATATTCAAAGTAATACCAACACTGTACAATGATTTCACCAAAATTACAAGTATATTTGGAGGATCTGGGGATAGGAAATACAGTTGTATATGGTGAGATCAGGGGAAAAAAAACAGATGGAGGAAAGGCAGCTAAATTCTTATCTTCCGAAGTAGGAAGTCCATAGATAATGTCTAAAACTAAAATAATAATAATAATAAACGCTTTTAAAAATCAAGAGGTAATAGTATAGGTATACGGTTTATAATTATGTTGATAAATAAGAAAACACATAGTTAAAAGGACTGAAAGTGGTGAATACGGTGACACGTGAGGTCTAGGAACTGCAGTTTTTCGTAAAAGACTTCCAGAGCTACTTGGCATTTTTAATTATGTGTACAGATTACTTTTATAACAAGAGAACTAGATTTTTAAATAAAAACAAAATTTATGTGACTAACAGGAACATAATCTCTAGGTAGCAAGGTTCTAGGTAATTTCAATTTTCTACAGCACAGTTTTTGGTACTTTCTAATGTTTTACAATGAAAATATACTATTATAGTCACGGGAAAAAAAAGTTAGTTTACAAAAATGTAGGGACTTGTTTTCCTGGCCATGACAGTGTAACTCATATTGGATTAATTGCTCACTGAAAATAAATATAAATGATGAACAACAACAAAAATATTTAAAAAGCTGTTTGGAAGCACTGGAGAGTAAGTGATGCAGGCAGGGCGCACTGGACCACGACGGACAGCAGAAAACAGTAGGATGAGCTCCACTCCATCCCAGCTTCCCTGCGGGCACTTCCTAAGTCCAGCACAGGCAGAAGGCAAGTCTTACTGGGCTAATAAGTCTGCGGCTACAAAGTGACCCAGACTGCAAGGAAAAAATCACCAAAAAGTTCCCCTCAGCACAACAAAAAAATCCCCTCTATTTTCGGCTAACTCCTAAACTATGCACTCATTCACAAGCAACACTCTGGGCAAACCAGCACAAATCAGCAGCCAGGAGGGTGACGTGCTGGGCAAAGATGAGCAGCTGGATGGTGCTGGGAGGGATAGTAGAGATTGGGTCCCAGGAATGCGGAGGGCATGGTGAACAAACATCATCAGCACTGAGAGGAGGTCTCAGGCAGACCAAGGCGTAGGAACAAGAGCTACCGCCTGGGAACAAACAGGCCACAGCTAACTTCAACAGTATCAAGGTAATCTGCTGGCATTATTTAGTTTTAAGAAGAAAACTTAATCTTCTTTGAAGAAAGATAACATTACCCAGAGGCTATTAAATTTTTCATCCACAATGTCTGGCATCCAATCAAATACTGTAAAACTCAGGTACAAAAACTCTAACCTGTGCTGTGGTTTTGTATAGCCTACAAGTTATGAAAAACTTTTACATTTTTAAGGGCTGTAGAAAATTTTTAGAAGAAGGAGAATATGTATATATGGGCTCACAAAGCCTAGAATATTTACAATCTAACAATTTATAGAAAAAGTTCATTGCTCTATGTTATAAAGCATGGTTTATAACAAAGAAACAGGAAAAAATGACTGAAAACCAAGAAAAAGAGACAACAGAAATAGAACAGATCTAGCTAACAACAGAAACAGATCTAGATGACTCAGTTATGAGATTTATCAAGGAGGGACCTTAAAATAAGTGATTAATATGGTCAAGAAAATAGAGATGGGCCAAATGGAAAAATCCATTAATACTTTCAACAGAAAACTGTAATCTATAAAAAAATATGAAATGGACATCCTAGGACTGAAAAACACAGTATCATATTAGGAACCCTCTGGATTCGTTTAACAGAGAGAGCAGAAGACAGAATCAGTGAAATGCTAAAGGGCTCAACAGATTTAAACAGACTGAAGCAAAAAGGAGAAAAGGTAAAAAAGCAGAACAGGGCTTCCCTGGTGGCACGGTGGTTGAGAGTCCGCCTGACGATGCAGGGGACACGGGTTCGTGCCCCAGTCCGGGAAGATCCCACATGCCGCGGAGCAGCTGGGCCCGTAAGCCATGGCCGCTGAGGCTGCCCGTCTGGAGCCTGTGCTCCACAACGGGACAGGCCACAACAGTGAGAGGCCCGTGTACCGCAAAAAAAAAAAAAAAAAAAAAAAAAATCAGAACAGAGCACAGAAGACATGTGTGACAAACTCAAAGGGTCGAATATATGTAACTGGAGTCCAAAATGAGGAAGAGCAAATGGGCAGAAACAATACAGGAGGACCTAAGGGACATAATTTTCCCCAAACTCAAAAAAGATACCAGCCTCCAGGTTTAAGAAGCTGAGAAAGCCCAAAGCAGGTTAAAAGCACAGGAAACTCTACCTAGGCATATCCTGGTAAAACTGCTGAAAATCAAACAGAAACTACTAGATCAGCTAAGAGAGAAACATATATTGCTTTCAAACAAACAAAAATAAGACATAAAACTGACCTCATTATGGATACCGGAAGAAAATGTAATGACACCTTTAAAGTGCAAAAAACAAAATGAAGTAAAGCAAAAACAAACCAACACCCACTCCATCTACCTAGAGTTTAATACCCAGTGATAATATTCCTTAAACCTGGAGGTGAAATAAAATATTTTCAGACAAACAAAAACTGACAGAGTTCACGAAGAGCAGATCTGCACTACAGGAAATACTAAAGGAAGTTATTCACACTAAAAGGAAAAGATATCAAATGGAAGTGTGTGACTTCAGGAAGGAATAAAGAGCACTGTAAAGAATAGAATAGGGGTAAATGTAAAAATATATTGATTGTTTAGCATAATAACAACAGTAATAATGACGCTCCTTATGAGCTGTATAAGATATAAAAATAAAATAATCATAGTGGCATAAAGGGTTTAGAGGGGAATAAATAGAATAATATTGGTAACAGGACTGTGCATGGTTTGAGAAGGGATATAAATACTAAATTTAGGTATATATAAATGAGCATTATGGTAGAATTAAGCAAGGATGCAAATTGTAATATTTAGGACCATGACAAAAGGCAAATGAAAAATGTACAATTAAAAACAAATAGAAGATAAAGATGAAATATCTGATTAATCCAAAAGGAGGAGTGAAAATAATGAAAGGAAGAAAACAATAAAGAAACAAAGAACAGATGGGACAAATAAAAAAAATATAGGGACAAACATATACACAGCCTAAATTAAAGCAAATCAGTAACTACATTATATGTAAATAAATTAAACTCTCTGAAAAAAAGACAAAGACTGTGGGGCTAGACTTCAGATAAGAGACACATTTAAACATAAGGAGTCAGAGAAAATGAAAGAAAAGGCTACAGAAAAAGATATACTAAGGAAACATTAACCAAAAGAATGCTTGCTGGTGTAGCTCTGTAATAGGACATAAAGCAGCCTTTAAAGGAAGTAATGTTACTAGAGATAAAAATGGACATGTCAGGGCTTCCCTGGTGGCTCAGTGGTTGAGTCCGCCTGCCGTGCAGGGGACACGGGTTCGAGCCCTGGTCTGGGAAGATCCCACATGCTGCGGAGCAGCTAGGCCCGTGAGCCATGGCTGCTGAGCCTGCGCGTCCGGAGCCTGTGCTCCACAACGGGAGAGGCCACAACAGTAAGAGGTCCGCGTACCGTAAAAAAAAAAAAAAAAAAAGGACATGTCATAACAATAAATGGTCAGTGCAGCAGGAAGATGCACAAAGAGACCAATGCAATGATCTAAACACTTTAAGGCAACAACTTAAGTTGCTACGCACTAAATAACTTAGCTTCAAAGCATAAATATCAAAAACCGATATACTTAAAAGGAGAAAATGAAAAAATCCACACATACACTTGGAGATATTAATGCTCTTCACTCAGTACCTGATACAACAAGCAGACAAGTAATCACTTAAAAATACAGGAGATTTAAACATCATGATTAAACAACACAGAATATATTGGGTGGGCCAAAAGATTTGTTCATTTTTTTCCCTTAAGATGGCTCTAGTAGCAGTTAGTTGTCTTTAACTTCATTCGAAACAATTTTGTTAGATTGCATGTGACAGCTGTCATATGAGTGTGCATTAAAAAAAAAAGACCTACATTGACAGATGAATGGATAAAGAAGATGTGGCACATATATACAATGGAATATTACTCAGGCATGAAAAGAAACGAAATTGAGTTATTTGTAGTGAGCTGGATGGACCTAGAGTTTGTCATACAGAGTAAAGTAAGTCAGAAAGAGAAAAACGAATACCGTATGCTAACATATATATATGGAATCTGAAAAAAAAAAAGGAACCTAGGGGCAGGACAGGAATAAAGACGCAGATGTAGAGAATGGACTTGAGGACACGGGGAGGGAGAAGGGTAAGCTGGGACGAAGTGAGAGAGTGGCATGGACATATACACACTACCAAATGTAAAATAGATAGCTAGTGGGAAGTAGCTGCATAGCACAGGGAGGTCAGCTCGGTGCTTTGTGACCACCTAGAGGGGTGGGATAGGGAGGGTGGGAGGGAGACGCAAGAGGGAGGAGATATGGGGATGTATGTATACATATAGATGATTTACTTTGTTATACAGCAGAAACTAACACAACATTGTAAAGCAATTATACTCCAATAAAGATGTTAAAAAAATTCAACTCCACAAGCATTACTCAAGCAAAAAAATAAAAAAATAAAAATAGACTTAACAAAATTGGTGAATTTTTGTGTAGCCATTTTAATATTGAAGATGGAAGGAAAAAAAGGAACATTTTCGGCATATTATGCTTTATTATTTCAAGAAAGGTAAAAACTCAACTGAAATGCAAAAAAAGATTTGTGCAGTGTATGGAGAAGGTGCTGTGACTGATCGAACGTGTCAAAAGTGGTTTGCGAAGTTTTGTGCTGGAGATTTCTCGCTGGACGATGCTCCACGGTCGGGTAGACCAGTTGAAGTTGACAGCGATCAAATCGAGACATTAATTGAGAACAATCAACGTTATACCACGCAGGAGATAGCTGACATACTCAAAATATCCAAATCAAGCACTGAAAATCATGTGCACCAGCTTGGTTATGTGAACTGCTTTGATGTTTGGGTTCCATGTAAGTTAAGCTAAAAAAAGCCTTCTTGAACATATTTCCGCATGAGATTCTCTACTTAAACGTAATGAAAATGTTCCGTTTTTAAAATAAATTGTGACGGGCAATGACAAGTGGATACTGTACAATAATGTGGAACGGAAGAGATCGTGGGGCAAGTGAAATGAACCACCACCAACCACATCAAAGGCTGGTCTTCATCCAAAGAAGGTGATGTTGCATATATGGTGGGATTGGAAGGGAGTCCTCTATTAGGAGATCCTTCCAGAAAACCAAATGAATAATTCCAACAAGTACAGCTCCCAATTAGACCAAATGAAAGCAGCACTAGACAAAAAGTGCCCAGAATTAATCAACAGAAAACGCATAATCTTCTATCAGGATAATGCAAGACCTCATGTTTCTTTGATGACCAGGCAAAAACTGTTACAGCTTGGTTGGGAAGTTCTCATTCATCTGTCGTATTCACCAGGCACTGAAACTTCGGATTTACATTTATTTCGGTCTTTACAGAATTCTCATAATGAAAAAAATTTCAATTCCCTGGAAAACTGTAAAAGGCACCTGGAACAGTCCTTTGCTCAAAAAGATAAAAAGTTTTGGGAACATGGAATTATGAAGTTGCCTGAAAAATGGCAGAAGGTAGTGGAACAAAAGGGTGAATAGGTTGTTCAATAAAACTTTTGGCAAAAATGAAAAATGTGTCTTTTATTTTTATGTAAAAACCAAAGGCAAGTTTTGGCCAACCCAATACATACATAAATACAGTAACTGTGAAATACATATTCCTTTCAAATGCATATGAAACATTTACAAAAGAGACCATAAGTTGGGCAAGAAAGCAAGTACCAAACATTTCAAAGGACTGAAATCATGTACACTATGATGTTCTGTAACCACAACACAGGCTACAAAGTAACAACAGAAAGATAACTAGAAAAACCCCCAAATGTTAGGAAATTAAATGCAAAACACTTGCAGATGGTCCACCGACACAAAAGACATCACAACGTAAATTAAGTTTATGATTTAAATCTTCCCACAGAGAAAACACCAAGTCCAGATGGCTTCACAGGTGAATTCTTCCAAATACTTAAGGAAACAGTAATACTAATCTTTCACAAAGTTTTCCAGAATATAGTCAAAATGGGAATGTTTCTGTCAATAATAAATGCTGTCTGCCATATCGATAAACAAAGTGAGCCGTCACATTACAGCTGCCCCAAAGGTGAGCCCTGAGGAGACTCAGGATAGAAACAGGACCCCCCCCCCATCAAACAGTCACTGCTGCAGCCACTCCCCCTCCCCCTCCGCCCCCCTCCCCAGTGGTGCACCCTGAGGGGACTCAGGATGAGAAAACACAGGATTCTGGCCCCACACAGCTGAGGTGCATATCAAAAGGTAAACATCAAAAATAATTATTTCAGTGAGCCCAGACTCTTGCATCCTCCCATACATAGAAGAGTGCTTAATTCCGTAACTTGAGATGTCTGGTTTTCTCGAATTAACAGCAATCTTTTGAAGTTCTGACTACCTGGTGTTTGTTGCAAAAACCCCTATATATCCTAGCTCCTCCGTTACCTCTTTGGAGCAGCCCCTCGGAGCTGTCTGAGATGCTGTGTCCTGGGTTTAAATCCTCAGTTTGGTTCACCAAATAAAACATAATTCTCAACTTTTAGGTTGTGCTTTTTTTTTTCAGTCGACATTTCCCACTTGTTTAATAAGTCAGGAAAACCTTAATTCCAAACCACTATAAGCACTTTACAAAAAAGGAAAATTATAGGCAAACTTCCCTCATGAATTATTTTCTTGGGTAGAGAGTACAGGTGTTACATGTGAAGAAGGGAAGAATAGTCAAATTCAACAAAAATTTTTAGAGAACATCCTCCATGGCTTAAATATTTAAAGCCAAATAGAGAAATTCTGGCAAGATAGCAAAGAAGATAGTTTTTTTTTGTTTTTGTTTTATTTTTTTTTAATTTCCCTGAAACCCTCCTCAAAACAGACAAAACCAAGAGAACCAAACACCCTCAAATAACATCTAAAGCAAATCTAGGTGACCTCACAACTCCCAAAACACATGTGAACAGAGACAAATCACAGTCAGCTCCAGACTCAGGTGGCAATACCATCTGTGCAAAAGAAAGCAGAGGGAAACAATGGGGCACCCGATAGACCCCAGATCAGAACCCCAAAAAGCCAGCAAGTATTCACAGGTAAGCACGATGGGCCAATTTAAGGAGAGCAGCCAAAGCAGGAGGTGTTTTTACACATTGCAATTTTCATTTAAAAGGAAGGACCAATGGAGAAGTCAAAAAGTGTGGGGCAGTCTGCTCCTAAGAATTCTCGAAACTAACCATCTGAAGTTCCCTTGGAGATCAAAGCCCCACATTGAGGAGAAATCGCTGGAAAGAAAATCCAAATTGATCTGTGCAGGGATAACAGAAACAAAGGACAGAGAAAAGAGGGGGAAAGGAGCAAAGACAGAAGAGCTCAGACTCTACGAGGCCATGGTTTTTAAACATGTCATAAAAATAACAGAAGAGGAAGCTCAAGTTATGAAGTCAGAAAAGCTATTTTTACCCACTCTTCCTTTCTAAAATTTTAGCAAATCTAATTTCACATGAAAATAAGTAACATAAAAGGATCATTGTTAAATTCTATACAAAGTGACTGTCAGAAAAAAAAAAAAGAATAAGAAGTAGAATAGGGGGACTTCTCTGGTGGCACAGTGGATAAGACTCTGTGCTCCCAATGCAGGGGGCCGGGGTTCGATCCCTGGTCAGGGAACTAGATCCCACACGCATGTCACAACTAAGGAGCCCTGGAGCCACAACTAAGGAGCCGGCCTGCAGCAACTAAGAGCCTGTGCAACCAAATTAATTAATTAAAAAAAAAAAAAAAAGAAGTAGAATAATGTCCTCATAGATGTGTTTCCTAACTTTGGCACTATTGGGTCAGATAATTCTTTGTTTTGGGAGAACACTTCTTACAATATGCACTCTGTGTGGCCTCTCCCCACTAGATACCTGTAGTAACCTTATCAGTGACAACCAAAAAGTCTCCAGACAACACCAAGTGTCCTCTGTGGGCCAGAGATAATAAAAATCCATGAAACAAATTAAAATTATAATCTACTACTTAAAGATCAAATAGAAAAACTAGGAACATCATAGAAGATATGAGAACAACATAAAAATATAAATTACAATATAATACAATTACAGTGAGAAAAGAATCTGAAATGAGGCAGTTGATAGAGCTCAGGAAAGATTAGCAAAGAAGGAAAAAATCTGAAAAATAAAGATTCTAGAAAAAACACAAGATCATATAAGCAAAACACACAATGTCTTAAGAGATACGGAAGGTAAATAGGAGAAAAAAAAATTTTTTTTTTTTTTTGTGGCATGCGGGCCTCTCACTGTTGTGGCCTCTCCTGTTGCGGAGCAAGGCTCCGGACACGCAGGCTCAGCGGCCATGGCTCATGGGCCCAGCCACTCCACGGCATGTGGGATCCTCCTGGACTGGGGCACGAACCCGTGGTCCCCTGCATCAGCAGGTGGACTCTCAACCACTGCGCCACCAGGGAAGCCCGAGAAAAAAAATTTAATTAAAGAAAATAATTGACAGAAAGGATTCAAGAGAAAGTGATAAGCAAAAAAGATCCAAAATATACCTAGAAGTCCCTGAAGTAGACTTAAGGAACAGAATAAAGAACTCAAAAAACTATAATTCAAGAATACTTTCCTCAAAAAGACTGGAAACTACATATTAAAAAACATACCATGATGAAAAAAACTACAAAACTCTAATGAAAAAGATCAAAGAATAACTAAGCAAATGAAGACATATTCCATGTTCATGGATAGGAAGACTCAATACTGTCAAGATGTCAGTTCTTCCTGACTTGATACATGGATTCAATGCAATTCCAATTAAACTCCCAGCAAGTTATGTGGATATCAACAAACTGATTCTGAAGTTTACATAAAGATGCAAAGATCCAGATTAGTCAACACAGCATTGAAGGAGGAAAACAAAGCTGGAGAAGTAACACTACCCAACTTCAAGACTTACTAAAAGCTACAGTAATCAAGATAGTGTGATACTAATGAAAGAACAGCAAACAAATCAATGGAACAAGCAGAGAGCCCAGAAGTACAGTCAACTAACATTTAACAAAGGAGCAAAGGCAATTCAATGGAGAAAGGACAGTCTTCTTAGCAACAAATGGTGCTGAAACAGCTGGACATCCACAGACAAATAAACAACTTTACACTCTTCACAAATATTAACTTACAATTGATTACAGACCTAAACGTAAAACTCAAAACTATAAAACTCCTAGAAGATAACATAGGAGAAAATCCAGGTGACCTTGGGTTTGGCAATGACTTTTTAGATACAACACCAAAGGCACAATCCATGAAAGACATTTAATAAGCTAATTTCTTTTATCTTAAAAAACTTTTGCTCTGTGAAAGACATTGTCAGAAGAATGAGAAGACAAGCCACAGACTGGGAGAACATATTTACAAATGAAATAAAAACAAAGGACTGTTAACCAAAACACATAAAAAACCTCTCAGAACAAAAATAAGAAAACAACCCAGGACTTCCCTGGTGGCGCAGTGGTTGGGAATCCACCTGCCAGTGCAGGGGACATGGGTTTGAGCCCTGGTCCAGGAGGATCCCACATGCCGTGGAGCAACTAAGCCCGTGCGCCACAACTGCTGAGCCTGCGCTCTGGAGCCCGCGAGCCACAACTACTGAAGCCCACATGCCTAGAGCCCAAGCTCCGCAACAAGAGAAGCCACCGCAATGAGAAGCCCACCCACCACAACGAAGAGTAGCCCCCACTCGCCACAACTACAGAAAGCCTGCGTGCAGCAACAAAGACCCAACGCAGCCAAAAATAAATAAGTACATAAATAAATTTATATTTAAAAAATCCATCACCTTACATAGTTACCAAAAAGAATTAAAAAACCCAAACCAAAACAAAAACAAACCCAATTAAAAAATGCACCAAAGATCTGAACAGACACCTCACCAAAGAAGATACAGAAGGCAATGAAGCCTATGAAAAGATGCTCCCCATCGTATGCCGTTAGGGAACTGCAAATTAAAACAAGGTAACACCACTGCACACCTATTATGGTGGCTAAAACCCACAGCAGTGACAACAACAAATGCTGCTGAACGATGTGGAGCAACAGGAATCCTCAGTCCACATGGGTGGGAACGCAAAATGGCACAGCCACTTTGGAAGACAGTTTGGTGGTTTCTTACACAACTAAATATACTCTTACACCATACAATCACAATTGGGCTCCTTGGCATATACTCAGATGAGTTGGAATCTTATGTCTACACAGAAACCTGAACACAGATGTTTACAGCAGTTTTATTCATAATTGCCAAAACCTGGAAACAACCAAGATATTCTTCAATAGGTGAACAACCTATTAAATAACCTTTATTGACAAACTGTGGTATATCTATATAATGGAATATTATTCAGCACTAAAAAGAAATGAGCTGTCAAGCCAGGAAAAGGCATGGAGAAAACTTAAATGCATCCTGCTAAGTGATAGAAGTCAGTCTTAAAAGGCTACACACTGTGTGATTCCAACCATATGACATTCTGGAAAAGGCAGAACTATGGAGACAGTATAATGATCAATGGTTGCTACGAGTTTGGGAGAAGGAAGGGATAGTCAGGTAGGACACAGGGATTTTTTAGGGCAGGAAACTATTCTGTATGATATTGAAACGGTGGATAAAGTTCAGTAAATTTTTGTCAAACTCCACAGAAAGTACAACAGCAAGACTAAACCCCTGAGGTACACTATGGATTGGGGTGATAACAATGTGTCGATGTCGGCTCATCGACTGTAACACGTGCACCACTCTTGCTGGGGAGTGATGGTCAGGGAGGCTCTGCACGTGTGGAAGAAGGGGGTGTATGGGAACTCTCTGTACTTGCCGCTGAAGTTTGCTGTGAACCCCAAAACACTCTAAAACAAAAGTCTATGAAAAGAAACCAACCAACCAACCAACCATGTACTAAAAAAAAACAAAAAAACAACAACAAAATGTATTTTAAGAAGTTGGATTTTAAGGAAAAAGATATCCTTTGAGTATCCAAACAAAAAGACCAAGTCATTTAAAGGGAAAAGAAAGTAAGATTGTCACCAGACTTCCTGACAGCTATGCCTTATGTCACAATACAACACTGTTATCCATTAAAGACATTCAAGGAAAGGAAATGTAAGTCAAGGATTTATATTTAGCCAAACGTACCTTCAAGAAGAAAGTCCTCACACAAACTCATGAACATGCAAAATCTTTGGCTGCATTGTTCACATGAGCTCCTCCTAAGGAATCTATCACAAAAGAGCTTCAACAATCAAAATGATGAAAGAGACATTGATATAAGGATCGGAAGACTAAAGACAACACAAGTCTATCCTGCTTGTCATTTAATCCACAAAACAGTCCTGAATGACAGTGTTTCCATTCTACACACCGAGCACCTGGAAGTCAAAGTCAGAGGAATTTGCCCCATGGTTGCTGGCAAGTGATGAAACCAGAACTTTCTTCCCACGACATGAGGATGGCTCTCACACACGTTAACGAAACCTTGGCATCTTTGCAAATTGCCTAGGATTTCGTCCTCTCCCCTAACTACCCAGTGGGCTCTTCTGTATCTTTGGCCCAGCTCAAAAGCACCTGCTCTCTCTGTGGCTTTCCCTGACCCAAAAAGCCCAGCACCATCAATGACACGGGACAGTACTGATAACCCAGAGCCCCCTCAGCTGTGGGCCCACACCGTCTCACAGGCGATACCTCTGACACACAGTCTGCTACCCGTGACCTCCGTGATGCTAACAACGGCAACTTCTTTGTCTTAAAGTCTCAGCACAGAGCGTGTTCTTGTAAGTAAATGTACTTAGAAGGAAACTTTTACAGACGGCAGATGACAGCACCTGGAAGCCTTCCACTATCACAGACAAAGTCAATTACACAGACATCTCTGCACTACCTCTTAACTTTGTGGGTACTCCTATTCTTGCCCTTTTCATGCAATATTACCCGGTATTTGTTTTCATTTGTGTCTGCCTTCTGAGAGCAACGACCCTCTTTTACTCTTTGTAGCTTTACCACCAAACACATAATAGTATGCACAGCTAATAAGTATTCAATAGTTGGTTAATATGATTTTTTAAAAAGACAAATCTTAAAAATAATTCAGTTCCAATTCTATGTAGATGGACTATTTGTATGGAGAAGTTAAGTCCTGCTTTCACACTGCCTAACTCGTATCATAGACCATTATTACATTTATTTAAGCAATAAAAATTTTACATAAGAGGAATCTGAATTTAAATGTCATAGTTCTAATGGGAATGAACATATTTAGGACTTTTAGACTACCAAATAATCTGAAATTTTTATTATTTTTGAAATGTTTTAGCCTGGAGGTACTTCTTTCTAAATAACGCCTGGAGCATTTGAGAACAGGCTCAGACTGAGGTGTAGGAATTTGTTACTAGTATTGTATTTTTGGTTGTGATTGTTATTTGGCATCAACAGCACAACTTCCAGACCCAAGAGTGTGAACAAACTGATTACAAATATACACACTCATGTACTTGCCCTTTTTTCAAACAAATGATTTTATATACTTTGTTCAAATTGGTTTTTTTCCCTTTAATATTAAAGAAATGCCATGATGATCAGTGGCTGGGAGGCTCACTCTTTATAAGGAAAGAACACCTCCTTTTGCTACTTCTGTAATAAGTATGTAGGTTCATTTCCGTAGCTAATTGTCAGCATCTGGCTAATTCCTTTTTACACAATGTGAGTAGCTTCACCTCCCAGGTTATTCTTCTGTCAGTTTTGGATAAAAGTTTCACTCCAAGCTTTAAGGAGAGGCAGATAAAAAGAAAGTGAGGGTGGGAGTGAGCATGAACCCACAGAAAAGTGAAATACACACACATTCAAGCCTTGACACAACTTCCAAAAAAGAAGAACCATCTTCGACTCCCTCTTGGTTTGAATGAGCTGTTAACTCCTGCAACACTTGATTGATAACAGAAGCACTCCCTCTTTGCGTAGCTGTTACACTGAGACCCACCACACTCACGGACCACAAGCGTGTCCCTCCTGCCTCACAGCAACGCATTCCCCCAGGCCCAGGATAACGCCTGCCGTACCTACGACAGTATCTTTTAGCCCTTCAGTCCACTCGACTCCCGAATCCCCATTAAACATACACCACTCATGTCAACGCACTGCTACTCCATCTTCCTTCACGTGAAACAGCATTCTGACTGCTCTATTTTTCCGGCTCCCCCTCTCCCATATATATTTCCTCTTCCTGTATTTTTAGATCCCACCTAGGTTACTTCAGATCAAAACCCAAGACTACCATTTGAGAGAACTCCCCAGAAAATGCAACCATTCTCCAGCTAACTAGAAAATTATTATAACAAAAGGTAGTCTATTACAAACAATTCATTTATAAAAGACACATCTTTAAAAATACAGTTCCATTTTAATATTATTTCTAGTATAGAAAAACAACTAGTTTCTCTGCTTACCACTTCTAATAGTTGTGTTTTCCAACAGTTCTGTCTGAAGTTGTAGTTCAGCTTCTCCAAGTATCTTTAGAACAGAATCTGTAGGACTTTTTCCCCAGACTTTTCTTGGAGATCCACCGGGATCTAATTTAATAACCTCTCCCACTGTATGTTCTAGAAGAAAAAGATTAAAAAAAATATCTTAAGGCAGATGTAAGATCTTCTGTCCAACTGAGTGCTTCATGGGAAAAAAAAAATATCTTAAGGCAGATGTAAGATCTTCTGTCCAACTGAGTGCTTCATGTTCTAGAAGAAAAAGATTAAAAAAAATATCTTAAGGCAGATGTAAGATCTTCTGTCCAACTGAGTGCTTCATGGGAAAAAAAGGTTACATCACAAAGAGAATATAACGATGGTGCTTAAAAATGGAGCTAGAGATTATCAAACTAAGTGAAGTCAGATAGAGAGAGATAAATATCATATGATATCACGTACATGTGGAACCTAAAACAATGGTAAAATGAACTTATTTACAAAACAGAAACAGACTTACAGACTTCAAAAACAAACTTATGGTTACCAAAAGGGAAAGGTGGGGGGAGGGATAAATTAGTAGTTTGGGAGTAACATAAACACACTATTAAATATAAAATAGGTAAACAACAAGGGCCTACTGTACAGCACAGGGAACTCTACTCAATACTCTGTTAAGACCCATATAGGAAAAGAATCTTAAAAAAAGTGGATATACGTATATGTACAACTGATTCACTTTGCTGCACACCTGAAACTAACAGAACATTGTAAATCAACTATATTCCAATATAAAATAAAAATTAAATTAAAAAAATAATAAATAGTCATCAACATAAAAAACCAAAACAAAACCCAAAAAAAGGACTTTCAGGGAATGAATAATAAATGTTAGAAAAAACCAAAAGCAACTAATACTAATAATAAATATATCTAAAGTTGCCTTTTAAAACACTTATAAATTAAACTCTAGTTTTAGGGAATATAAAAATGGAAAAAAACATAAATTATGTTTCTGTAAAGTTTTTATTTGAGAAAAAAAATTTTTAAACCTAAGATGATTAAGAATAACGGGGTAGTACAAAAATAGATAAAATATAAATTAATATTTTGCTTCTATAAATTTCACTGAATAGAAAAAAAAAATCCTAAGATAAATGTGCATATGGATTAAAAGTAGAGAAAAGTATTTCTAAGAAAATTTGTTTTACCTTATTTATCGTACGTAGGCAACTGACACTTCCTTTTTGACAATAATTTGGGGTAAACCTTTTAACTAAAATTTAGCAAAGCAAAAGCCAGAAAAGGACCTACTGAAGTTTGAGTCTTTAGAACATTTGATAATAATACATGAAGCATATAGGCACCTAGCAGTAACAGACAGGATATTATTATGGAGTGTACATCATATAAACTTTCAAAGGTGACCAAATACATGTTAATACAAATTTTTGTGTACTAGTCCATGAAAGTAAATATCTGCAGATTAGCAGGTAACTTCAGTTTTGTTCAGGGAAAATAATTAATAATAAGGAACAATTTTTAAAAGGATAGTTAAGAAGGGTAAAGAACCCAGAACCAACCCGTAACTTACAGCCACCTGGTGTTGGATAAAGGTGCCAAAGCAATCTAAAGGGGGTGGGTGGGAAACAGGGTGAAGGGGGTGGGGGTAGGTGTGGGGCCAGCACCCGGCTGCACAGACAATCCTGTGAAGAGCTCTGCTACAAGGAGGGCTTCAAAATGGGGGCAGTGGAACAGCAGGGTCCGAATGAAGCAAAGGAGGCCGCCGTGCCAAGGGCTTGGGAAAGAGGAGAGGGGAGGAGGGCTGTGAAGTACAAAGAGCGGCTGGGCGCCAGCGGCGGGAAGGGAGACTCACGAAGGCAGAGGGACAGAGCGAGAGGCTGGGGGGCCACGGGGCGCCGGCACAGGCACCGGAAGGGACGCTGGGTTCCAACGTGCACTGCGGGCCACGGTCAGGCAGGTACTAAAATGGGTGCGGGGATGCACTTTTATCCTCAAGGCTCTTTTCCGCAAGTTTCCACCACCCGGCACCCCCCTCATCTCTCTTCTCCTCACAGCTTAGCTTCTGGAAGAGGCTCCTTCTTCAGTTGCCATGTGATCCTTAATCCCTGGAGTCTATTTCTGTCCCTAGCCCTCTAGCGACACTGCTTTCATCAAGATCACCATGCCTCTACCGACAAACTCACTGCAGATATTCTAGCCCTTGTCTTGCTGTCTCTTTTTCTAGTAAATCCATACCACACTCTCAGTTTTCCTAACTCTGATGCTTCCTCATCTGCTTATCAAAGTTCCTGCCCTGACAAACTTGTAGAAGAGTTTCCCTTGAAGCCCTTACAAGTCTGTCCTCGAGAATCTCTTACATATGTCCGCTTTTATTATCTCTCAGTTAAGGTCTTCAGTTTTTGTCTAGATGAGTGCAACAGCCTCTAAAAACTGGTCTCAAGTACGTCCACTCCCAGTAAGATAGAACAGGGTGACCAGAGTTATACTGTTGCCTGGATAAGCAAAAACAACTGGACAAAATATATAAAACATCAGTCTCAAGACACTGGACAAGAAGTAAGATAAGAAGAGGTAAGAACATGGATCCTGGGAGAAGAGAAACAAACAAGACAACCCCTATGACGGCCCCTCCTGCTGCCTTGGGAGTTTCCAGCTGCAGCTCAGGAGGGGGACCCAGGCAGAGCCCAGCAGATTCCCTGAGTTCCGGCGACAGAGCTGGGACCGACCCTTGGGAGACTAAGGCAGAAGAAAAAGAAGTCCAGAGACTTCCAGAAGGTAGCCTTTAGTATTCAGCAGAGCACTGAAGTGGGCAAATGTGTGAAAAAACGACCTCAGGTAGGAAAAGAACCACCTGAGAGACTACAGGGAATACAGGACGTGAAACACTGCTTGTTCCCAACAGCCAGACTGGAAAATATCATAATTCGTGGTGAACTGGACACTCAGAAGGGCTTTCCCTCTGTGCTAGGAAGAATTTGCACTTGAGTTAAATGTGGCCCTGATCTCACCTAACAAATCTTAAAACAGACATAAACGAATCAAACTGAGCCCAACTAACTTAACTGCATTCGGAATAATTACAGAAACACAAAAAACCTAGCACCCATCAAGGTAAAATTCACAATGTCTGGCATCCAATCAAAAATTGCCAATCATGCAAAGAAGCAGAAGAATATGACCCACAATAAGGAGAAAAATTAACCAATGAAAATGGACTCAGAATGGAGACAGACATTAGTATTCTCACACAAGCACACTAATAAAGTTTTTATAACTGTATTCCATATGATCAAAACGTTTAGGACAGACATGGTAGATACTTAAACCCAAATTGAACTTCTAGGGATGAAACCCACAGTATCTGAGATGAAAAATACATTGGATGGGATTAATACTAGATTAGGCAATGCCGAAAACAATAAGTGAATTTGAAACTATCCAGAATGAAAGGCACAGGAACAAACAGAGTCTTAAACAATGAAAAGCACATCAGTGACCTACGGGACAACCTGATGCACGTGCGGTTGCGGCCCCCAGAGGACCGGGAGGCAGCACGGGAAACGCCTGGAGAAATGTTGGGGAGACGCGTCCAATCCGATGAACATGGGACACCACAGACCCACGATGCTCAGAGAACCCCGAGGAAAAGAGACAGGACGAAAACCACGGTCAGGCACTGCACAGCCGAACTGCTCAAAACCAGTGATAAACACAAGTCGTAAAAGCAGTCAGAGAACAAGGGCATGTTACGGAGAGAGGAACACAGGTAAATCTGAGTTCTTGTCGGGAACAAGGCGAGTAAAAGGACGACAGAGCAACATCGTTAAAGCACCCAAAAGTGACACTGCCCACCTAGAACTCCATACCCAGAGAAGACATCTTTTACAAGTTAAGGTATACAATTTTAAACTTGAAAAAATTTAAATTATACCTTATAAAATTATATAATTAAATCTATATTAATTTAAAAATAAGGTATAAAATTAAGTAAAAATACTCTTCAATAGACAAAAGTTGAAAGAATTTATCACCTGCATTGCAAGCAATGTTAAAAGAAGGAAGGTGATACCACGGATACATACATCTAAACAAAGAAATTAAGAACAGCAGAAACGGTAACTCCATGGATAAGTACAATAAACGCTCTTTTTCTTAGTATTTACACGTCGAAAGGATAACGGGAGTTCTGACTCCTGGGAAGATGGAGTACTAAGCACGCGTCAGCCGTGCCCCCCGCTGACACAGTTCTCAGGACCAGGACCCGCATGGGAGCAGCTGCACGAGGACGCTGAGCAGCAGCCAGCAGCTGGAGGAGCGAAGAAGACAGAAACTCAAAGCGCGCCCAGCACGTGGTACCCTCCATCCCCCTCCCGTTTTCCCCGGTCAGGAACCCACAGGAGGGCACTGGGCTGTGGAGGGAGGAAGCTCTAGGAGGGGCCTTCCACTCTGTCTCAAGGGCCGGGCCGGGGAACCCTGAAGCCTGGAGAGAGAGTGAGGGTGAGGATCTCTCGCTCTTCCCTCCACTGCCTCCCTTCCAGCCCCCACGCGCTGCCACGGGTAGTCAGAACCCAGAGCCCGTAAGGCTGGGGAGAGGACGCTTCCGTCCTGTTTGGTGGAGACGTGGTACCCAGACGGCAGGGCTGTTTCCTCCGGCTCTTGGCCACCCTGCTCCAAGCACAGGGCGGAGTGAGGTAACCAGAGCCTCAGCTTGCTGACCAGCGGACCAGAGACAGAAAACACCAGGGAGCCAGTGCAGACACAGGAACTCCAGAAGGCAACGCCCTGAAGTTGCCTGCTATTACCTGAGCTCACCTCCTGTGCATACGTGGATCTGATCCTGTGCTGCGTATCAAACACTGAAAACTGAGCCAGCAAACCGAGGAACACCCAGGTCCCAGACCAGTCACCACGTGGTACACAGCCGGACAGGTCAAAGCAGCACTGCCAGGCTCTGAAAAAGGAGCCGATACTGAAAGCACAGGCCACAGAAGGCAGATGGGAACTCAGGACCTGACCCTAACTGGGACGACTGCAAAACTATCAATTTTCTCCATCAGATGTAAACAAGACCCAGAGCCTTGTAAGAGAATATTCAGAATGTCTAGGGTATAAGTCAAAATTACTCAGCATAAGAAGAACCAGGAAAATCTTAACTCTCTTGGGAGGTGGCTACTAGCAGCCGACAGCAATGTAACACAGATGCGAGAATGATCTAACAAGGATTTTAGAACAGTTGTTATAAAAACGCCCCAGGAAGCAATCATGAGCACTCTAGACAGCAAAGGAGGAAGAGAAAGTTGGAGAGAAGAAAGAAGATATAAAGACAATTTTATGAAATCACAATGTCAGTGTCCCTAAAAAAAGAAAAAAAAAAAAAACGTCCTGGAAACACGGCCCCACGAGTGCCTCGGCACAGCGCCTGCGCAGCGCTGTCGGAGTGGAGAAGCGTTAGCACAGTCCCCGCGGCCTGCGACGCCTAAGCTATTTCCTACCTGGCCGCGGACACAGCCCTCTGCAGGCACGGTCCACTCCAGCTGCGGCTTCTCCGTGCTCTGGGCCCGCTCACCGGAGGCTTCGGGGATTCTCACCTTCGCGTCCGCGCTAGCTGCATCGGCTCCCCAGGGTCCCAGGCTCTCCCCCGCGTCCTGGGCTCAGGGCAGCCCACGCGTCTCTGCCCTCAGCACGCCACGCCATCCATAAACCACCGCCTGGCGACGGACCAATGCCCTGACATGCACTCTGCTCTCAGGGAGGGGCTCTGTCTCAACCACTGCGGTGTCCTCACTGCTCAGAAGTGTGTGCGGCAGGTAGTGGGACTCAATACAGAACTGCTTGCTGTGGGGCCTGTGGACTTTCCTCCAACACTAGAAAGAATTCTACTGATGTGGTCCGTCAGAAAACTCAGGTAGAACCGCACATACTTAGCTGATGGACAGACCGGCCCTTTAGAAAGTGAGCCCCCTGCGAGCACGTGTGTCTGTTGGTTCCCTGCTGCACCTCCAGCGCCAGGAACAAGGTGAGAAAAGGGCAGCGGCTCAGGAATCATCGCTGCGCAAAGGGATCACTGCGCGAGACCCTCTCGACACCCCTGCTCAACGCCGACAGGACCTTCTGAGTCTTTGCTGAAGTTCACTACTCTGATTCTCACCAAGAACTACCCCTGCTAACGGGTGACTCTAACGTGGGAGAAAGGCCTAAAGTACAGTAACACAATTTAAATGTGCGCCACTAGTTCCCGCTCTCACGCTACAGACTGTTGTGGAAAACCCTTGCCATGTGAAAGCTGAATGGTCTTCTCCACGTTTCACCTATTACAGAAACCCTTCCAGCCTCTCTCAGCCCCTCTAAGCGTGCCGGCCCACACCAGGCAGGCCACGAGCACGCTCATACGCACTTTCAGTCACAGAGAAGGATGTGTCCAGTGCCAATTCATCCACGGGAATCACCAGGTGGCCTCCAGCCTCCCATTTCTTGCGATCTGACGAAACCGATTTTTCTTTTTCCTGCTCTTTGGCGTCTTCGTGAACAATTATTGCACCCATTTCAGAGTGACTTTGCTTTCCGTTTTCATCTTCTTGAGCTTTAAGATTTTGATTTAATCTACGTAGTATTTCGCGCTTACTCTGAAACAGTTAAAATGTTGTATTTTAATAGGTATACGATTAAGTAAAATGATTGAGAGAGAAAATTTGAAAATTGTACCTACCGAAATAGCACTGTTAGTCTTTTGCATTTCTTCTGAGGTTTCTTGGGCATCAGTCAAACTTCTGTCCTTTAAACACAGATAGTTACAGAGTAAGAAATAATGTTATTTTAAAAGTCCACCTTAAAATTTTTGATATTTTTACTTTTTGTTTTCATTAACATTTCATGCTCCTTGGGAATTTTTTATTCCTGTAAAATATTAACACAGCTTTCTTCATTATCAGCAATGAGAAATAGTTACATATTATCATTTAATAGATGTAATATATACTAGAAGAGCCAATTCTCAATTATTTGTCATATTTTTGGATTGCTTGATCACATATTTAACTATATTCTCTTCCTCTTTGGCCCCTGATTCTTGGTAATTTTACATTTACGGTAGAAATTTTAAAAATTAATTCATATACTCAGAGCTAGGGAAGTTTTGATGGATGAATAATTCAAGACAGGCTGTGTTATTTTGAAGCTGTCTTTATGTTTCAGGTACATATATTCTTATTAAGCCATACTACTTACTAAACATAATTGAGGACTGGCTTTTCTCCCTAAGCAAAGAGTAAAAATAAAGAGTTCTGAGTCCTTGGTACTAAAGATAAAATAAATTTTGTTTTATGATTAGTATAATCAGAGTAATCTAGACGATCTAGAATTTGTAAATATATGAAAAGAAGAAATTAGTAGTTATGAAAACTGCGAAAGCAAAGGTATCTGGAAGACTCAGGGCAAGGAAAAGCGGTTCTCAAAGTTCTAAGGAAGTGATATTTAGCAAGAAGACACATAAAGAAAAACCATTTAGTTACATGGATTACCTCAAATATTATTAAAGAGTGGTCAGTTTTAAAGTAATACATGTAAAAACAGACAAAGAGCATTTTACCCAGTAAAGTGGCAGGCATTAGCAGTCGCTACGACCAGAGAGGTGAGCAGCTACGTGGGATGTGAGACTGGGGACCAGGAAGGGCCCGCACAGGGGCATCTGAAGTCAGAGTGAACAACGCAGCACACGCTCGTTACCAGAGAGAAGAGAGACTACACCTGCTTGAGCAACAGTGGCTTCCTATATCAAGTCCTTGAGGGTGACCAAGGCTGGTATTTCCCACTCAATCTTATTTTCAAGATAAACACAAAGGCTGTAAAAGACTGGTGTGCCAATAACGTCAGTGCTGTCTGCAAAAACTTCGTGAAATTCAACAAATAAAAGGCACAGACTTCAACGACCAGGAAAGGACAGAATCAGGGTAACGTGTAATATGACTCGGACTCTTCCCTCTGCCTACAGAGCTCTAGGCTGCAATTCCACACCACGAGCCCCTTTCCCGGAACCTCAGAACAGAGCTTTTCACATTTCAGAGAGATGCCCAAAACATACTTCCAAGTTTAAACGTTTTACTTGCCCACAGTTCTCTGTTTTACTATCCATATGACATGACAGAGATTCAAAAGTAGAAGGTTAAAGAAATAATTGATGCATTAAGTGCAATTATGCAGAGTCCTCTAACATTTGCTATGCCAAAAAGTTTTAAATATGTATACACATCCTGGACACTATTCCCAGAGTTAATTAAGTACCAGAGAGACATTATTTTTTTTAAAAAAGTGAACCTATGCTAATTGTGAGTGCTAGGGTATAAAAACATTTTCTGCAATTGTTTTTCATAGATTTCTATATGTTTTTTGGTCCAATAGTCTTTTAAAGTAAAAAAGAGAATCATTTCAATATATTCTTACCTACCAGGTGGTCTTAGATATAAAACCTAAGACCAGTGAGGCTCCAATATTCAGAGTAAACCACACATAAAAATCTTAAGAAGTAATTTTTTCCCTAGAAAAACCTAATGGGACATTAGGAATTAATGTAATTTCAATAAATTTAATCCTTTTAAGAATCTTTTGACTTTGAGGAGTTCTAGATTTTACAAAACTTACCATACCCACTTCTTTCAAAGCAGAAGTCACAGAAATAACAGGTCTCATCTGTTGCTTTGATGGAGAGCCACCTGTTTCCTGCTGTCCTGAAGGTGGAGACATATCAGAGTTCTTTATTCCTTTGGCCACCAACTGTAACAAAGAATGTAAGTACATTGGGGAATTCATATTTGCATGAAGAGATAAAATGGTGTATATAAGGTCACTGTCTACACACTCTAACCACAAGGAGTTTTCTTCAATCCTCAAATTTTGTTGTGCAAAAGGCAATGTACTAGGTGCTGGGGAAAGATCAGCGGACACAGAGAAACATCTCTGGACTCACATGTAAACCTAATCATGCGCCACGTGGTACTAAATAACTCCTTTCCATTGTATTAACAATGTTTCACAAACACCCTTCTAAAAGATTAAACATTAGTCCTCTGCCTCTAATTTTAATCCATTATAAAATTTGGCGAGAAGAAAAAAAGATTATTTACTAATCTTATACTTCAAAAAGAAATGCTTCTGCAAATTCTACAAGTTTGGCACAATCTTAAAGTCTGAACATCAGTTACCCAACATGAGGGCCCGGATTATAAAAATGTCAACATGAATAAGAAAGGAAGAATTGAAAAGTACAGGTAATAAGATTTACTTCACTAAAAATACCATTTGTTATATTCATATATGTTTTTGCTTTTATCTTGACATTTAGACTCTGTAAACAATGTGAAATAATGTTCTGAACTTTCAGTAAATATAAGGAAATGGCATTTCGCAGTATGCTCACAGGAACATGGCAGCATGTCACTCCCAACTTCTATCTCTTTTTCAAACCAGTAAACAAGAATTTCTGTTGAGTAAATACCAATATTTCAAACACAATACTTATTGAGCATCTTCTAAGCATAAGATAGTAATCCAATTCTAATATTTACTTTTCTGTACTTTCATTTTACACCAATACCTGTTTTGCTCAAAAGGAGATCGAAATAGCTAACACAGTATTGAAGGAGAAGAACTAAGTTGGAGGAATACTACCTGACTTCAAGACTTACTAGAAACTACAGTAATCAAGATAGTGTGATACTAATGAAAGTACAGCAAACAAATCAATTGAACAGAACAGAGCCCAGAAATAGAGTCAACTAACATTTAACAAAGGAGCAAAGGCAATTCAATGGAGAAAGGACAGTCTTCTTAGCAACAAATGGTGCTGGAATAACTGGACACCCACAGGCAAACAAACAACCTTACACCCTTCACAAATATTAACTCACAATTGATTACAGACCTACATGTAAAACTCAAAACTATAAAACTCCTAGAAGATAACATAGGAGAAAATCCAGGTGACCCTGGGTTTGGCAATGACTTTTTAGATACAACACCAAAGGCACAACCATGAAAGAGAATTAATAGGCTGGTTTCATCAACATTAAAAACTTCTGCTCTGTGAAAGACACTGTCAAAAGAATGAGAAGACAAGCCACAGACTGGGAGAACATATTTACAAAGGAAATAAAATCAAAGGACTGTTAATCAAAATACACAAAAACTCTTAAAACTCAAAAATATGAAAACAACCCAATTAAAAAATAAGCAAAGAACTACTGAGCCTGCATGCCACAACTACTGAAGCCCACGTGCCTAGAGCCCATGCCCCGCAACAAGAGAAGCCACTGCAATGAGAAGCCCTCGCACCACAACGAAGTGTAGCCCCCGCTCGCCACAACTAGAGAAAGCCCCCGCGCAGCAACGAAGACCCAACACAGCCGAACATAAATAAATAAAATAAATTTTTTAAAAAAAGGGCAAAAGATCTGAACAGACACCTCACCAAAGAAGATACAGAAGGCAATGAAGCCTATGAGAAGATGCTCCCCATCGTATGCCGTTAGGGAACTGCAAATTAAAACAAGGTAATACCACTGCACACCTACTATGGTGGCTAAAACCCACTACAGTGACAACAACAAATGCTGCTGAACGATGTGGAGCAACAGGAACTCTCAGTCCACATGCGTGGGAACGCAAAATGGCACAGTGACTTTGCAAGACAGTTTGGTGGTTTCTTACACAACTAAATATACTCTTACACCATACAATCACAATTGGGCTCCTTGGCATATACTCAGATGAGTTGGAATCTTATGTCTACACAGAAACTTGCACACAGATGTTTGTAGAAGTTTTATTTCTAATTGCCAAAACTTGGAAGCAACCAAGATGAATGGATTAAAAAACCATTACATACATGGAAGACTATTCAGTGCTAAAAAGAAATGGGGTATCTAGCCATGCAAACACAAGGAGGAACCCTAAATGTATATTCCTGAGTGAGAGAAGTCAGTCTGAAAGGCTACATCCTTTAAGTTTCTAGCCATATGACATTCTGAAAAAGGCAAAACTACAGAGACAGTAAAGAGATCAGTGGTCGCAGGGGTTGGTGAGGGAGTGGTGGGGGTGGGAGGGATGAGCAGGCAGAGCACAGAGGGCTTGCAGGGCCTGAAGACACCATATATGATGCTATAATGATGGATACATGTCATTACACATTTGTCCAAACCACAGAAGGCACAACACCAACAGTGAACCGTACTGTAAACTATGAACTTTCGGTGAGGATGTGTCCATGCAGGTCCATCCACTGTAACAAATGTACCATCTAGTGGGGGATGTTGATAATGGGGGAGGCTGTATGCATGTGGGGGACAAGGGGGTACATGGGAAATCTCTGCACTGTCCTTCAATTCTGCGGTGCACCTAAAAATGTTCCAAAGAAAATAAAGTCCTTATTAAAAACAGAAGAGGAAGATGGAAACACTGCTTTAATCCCACAGTTCAGCACTGTTGAAGTACACTGATATTTAATGTTGTTATAAATAACTTTAAAAAAATCTAGAGCTCACAAAACTGAGTATTATCTCCCTGAAAAATTATATAGTAACGTTTTAAAACTTTGATTGTCTTATTACCACAGAGTATATTCAAAAAAGTATAAATTCTGAGGAAATATAAACATACTTCAATTGGCTCTGATCAAATAGCAGCATTTTTAGGACAAGTATGTTACTTCCCTAGATGATTATTTTGAAGGAAACAAATTAATCTGGATGTGCAAACTCTGCCATTATATTTAAATCAGTAATTACTGATTGGAGAATTTGAGAATTATTTGAGGGTTATAGGTCAATCAAGTTAGGAAAAAAACCCAATATATTATAGACCAGAACTAATTGCAGTAAGCAATTCTCAAAAAAAAAAAAAAAAAAGGAGGAAAAACCAAAATGATGACAAAGTGCTTTCTCTGAAAGGATTATAAACTAGAAGAGAACAGGGAACACATAAATCGATCGGCATGTTGCAGTGAAATAAAGTGGGCAGATGTGTGCTCAATGCTCTGGGGAAGAAGGAACTCCAGACCAGGGAAAGGGCGTGAGGTCGGGCAGCCCCGCACACAGCCCCGCGAGTGCACACAGGCAGGAGGCGCCCACGGCTCCGGCCCACCTGCCCTCATTGTTTCTTAGCCTCTCTGGACCTCAAACCTCTCTAAGATGGGAATGCGGTACTCACTGGATTAAATGTGTAAAGCGCACAGCTGTGTGCCTAATAAATAGTAGTAATTAATATAGTTCAGCAAACACTTATTTAGTTTCCATTAAATAGGGTTATTTGCCTTAAACACTCAGAATCCGGTTTCAGTCCCTGATGAGATGAGGAAGTTTACACAAAGCAAGGTTCTGATCTCTAGAGTACAGCACAGAACAAAACCCTCCCATCAGTGCAGAATCAGAAATGAAAGCGTTAGCACCGTATGCAAAGGTTTCATAGAAGTCAGTATGAAGCAGAAACCTGAAACACAAATACCTTACATTACAAATTTTTAAAAATCTAAAAAAGTGATCAATAGAGTAATTTACTTGTATAAATAAACAAGAGTGATAATATGAATTTAACCAATTTCACTGAAGCAAGAATATCACCAACCTCCCTTCTCAGCCTCTGATACAATTTTCATTGATGCTTACAGAGACTATCTCAAAAGTCATTCCCCAAATCACTGGTCAGCTGCCTAGAATAAGAACATTAAGGAAACTCTTAATAAAAGAAAAAAAAATTCACCCATATACCCCTGCTCTGGCTAATTGCACTTCATTTATCTATAGTTCTTTTTAATGTTTATCCACACACACACACATAATTCTTATACAATTTAAACAAGACACTGGCACAACTCTCTGAAACTGGAGATATGTGACCTAAGAAGAATTTAAAAACCTCTATGGAATACTTAGCAAATTTATCCTTAGTTAATGGCAAAAGTCACATATAAAGGGATTGAAAACCCTTTATTTTGACCTTATAGTCTTAAGTTGTAAAATATATTAGAGACATTCCTATATTAGTCTCAACCTTAAGAGAAACCTAAAGTAATAGAAAAAAATATCTGCTTATTGATAAAGTGCTATGAGTTAAACAGGGCCTGAGACCAATGACAATCGAATTCAGTCCAGCAGGACTGGGCTACTACATGGGAGATCTCTGTTAAATTCTCTGCACGCTACTCATCTTTGAAAGGAAATCTTTTCTTTTAATCAACAAAAGGCATTTTAATGAAGAAAAAGTTGCACACATGACTATTAAAATTCTACTCCGTAGTATATTAAAATCTGTCTGGCTGCCATACATATGGCTAACGACTGGTACAGACAGAGTCTCTAAGATATCTGATTCACTGTGTAAGATAGTCATTGGCACCTTTATAAGAAGGATCGTCTGCAGCCTTCAGGAAATGCTTATGTTCTATAATCAAACACGTACTAGTCTCTCCCTGGGTCAGCTAAGCTAAGAATACCAAAAGAACCTGAGATAACAAACAAGCAAAGAAAGATATATGAAATCTAAACCAAAGAACAAAAACAAACAGAACACCCAACTGACTCTTAGAAATATTTTATAAAAAAACTAATTCAGGTATTGAAAAATTAAGGGTAATTCAGGGTAACTACTGAGACGTGGCAACACCTTTATAAGCCAAGGTAACACCCATCAGGAACTTCCTAGCACAGGAGAACGTGGGCCTTCTGTGTAAACATCATGGATAGATTATGTTTAGCCAGAAACGTTAATGCGATTCAGTATTAACCAGACCTTGAGATAGAAGATAATGATGTATCTTTAAATTTGTCAAAAGAGAAAACATTAGATGGAGCCCTTAATTCAGAAAGATGACTGAATATGGTAAAACAACACAAAAATTAATTAAATTAAGAAAACAAAACAAAGTTTCATAGAAGAAAAAACCATAAAACTTCAAAACAAAAAACAAATAACCCAATTTTGTTACAAATTGATCACCTGGTTATGTCTGGAATACCTACTTCATTCTAACAGTTCTTCAAAACTCAAAGTTTAAAAAAAAAATTGCATTAGGAGTAAAACATTGACCTGAAAGTTTCATAAGTCAGGTTTAAGAAACAAAGTGCTTTAGAAGATTTTTTTTCCCTAGCTATTTTATCACCAGGTTAATAAATTCAAGACTTTTCCATACTGCTTATATTTCCACAAGATTTTTAATTATCACTGTAAAACTCCTTCTATTTTATCTGTCAGTTTTACTATTTGCTGAAAAATTAACCAGCAATGCCACCTAATGACAAAACTAAGAATTTCACCAAATACTGAGGCCAGGTCTATAAATACATGGAATTGTATACGTTTAGCTACTCTTGAAGTATAAATATAAATACTATTTCATCTCTATATGCTGAATGACTAGTACTATTTTAATGTATATTAGAAAAATATTATTAAATGCCTTGATTTAATATTTTGAGTACAGGGCAACTTCACACATAATTTTATGTAGCCTAAAGATACATCTTGGCCAAATTTTAGCAAATTCATATTTAACTTCTCAAAACCTTGTCTCTGAAGTACCAAAAATATAAAAGTGTTTGTATCTGAATTTTTTTTTCTGAACTAGTACTACTATAATGTATTTGTAAGTATGTCTAAGAATAGGAACATGCCAAGGTAGCCAGAAGGGTAAGTGTGTCCACCCTGGTGGAGGCTGTATAGGCCTATGTGGCAGGTCTAAAGAACATGACAAAGACAGAACACAAATGAGATACACAAGAAAGAGTCCAACGCAATTAAAAAGAAACTCGTACTCAAAATAGAGTCTCTGAATTTCCCTAATTCTATTTTTCACTGAATTTTAGATTACTAAATACACTGCTACCATTTTAAAAAACGGAACCTATCTTCCTGGTATGTTTTACTTACAATATGAGCATATATGCTGGCTGGGAAAAGCAACATTATTATTTGGGTGGAAAAGCTCTATCATCACACGTGAAAATCATCCTCCATTCTAAAGTCCTATTTAGTACTACAATTTTTACCATTAAGTGCGCCAAAAAGAAAAATTTATAAAATTGGGTATACATGCCAAAGAATCAGAATAATTAAGGCAGTGGTTTTTACTGTTTGTTAGGTCAAGGATACTCTTAAGAATCCAATGAAAGATAGGTGGTCTTACTGGGTAAAAATGCATCAACATACATACAATCAAACCTTTAATGAACATTTCCAGGAGCGGAATAATGCTAAGCCCAACCTGAAATACCATGTTAGCCACTCCTGAGTTCGAGTAGGAACAGACACATAAGTCCCTATAATACATCTAGTTTGTGCTAAATTAGACTTCCTGTTCAAACAATTACTGGGTAAAATAACTTTTATCCACTCTTGTAGATTAAACTGGACCTAAGTACTTACACTGTGAAGGTTATTTTTCAAGGCAACATTGAGACACAACAACATTAGAGATGGATGAGGCAATAAAGGCCCCCAAACATTGAGGCAGTCCCCCAAACAGGCTAATTAACTGGCAGAGCTGAGACTAGCCCCAGGTCTCCTGACTCCCAGCCTGCTGCTGTCCTCGCCACTCCAGCATGCATCCTCTGTGCACAGCTCTGCACAGCACGGGCCACAGAATTCCTGGTGAACTCACTGCTGCTGCTATTCGCCAGGTCCCATGCAGAGCACGTTACACAGTCAATCTGTTAAGGTTCTTTGGCTGAAAGCAGCAGAAATTAACTCTGGAGGAAGGAGGTGGGGGGGATGGAGTTGGAAGAGAGGAGGGGAGGGGGGAGAAGACAGAAGAGAGCTGCAGGCGCATCACAAAGCAAAGGGAAGCCATCCACGAGAAGAGAACAGGAGCCGGGGTAGCTGCATGGATCTGGCAGAAGCTCACTCCTGGCTTCACCAGGTTCTCTCTCTTGATTAAGTCAACTCCAACTTCTAACCTGCTCAAACTTCACACCCTGGAGAAGGTCCAGCTGGTCCACCTTAGATCACCGGCCTGTCCCTCAGCTGGGAGAAGCCAGGGCACCTTGTTCGACAGTCTTTCCAAAAGTGCACACAATGAAATAATTCTCCCAAACGAAAGGAGGCTGCTTGCCTGCTGCACCTCAAAAGCCAGGCTCACTGCCACAGTTTAATTGATGTCGCCACCGTAAAAACCTTTGTGAAGAAACATGAGGAGATACAAATTTGTGTGCACTAGGAACTAGTATTATCTATCAGGAATATAGCCATAAAATCTGTCATTCGTGTACACTTTAGAACTATCTAAGACAGATCTACCATTAAAATTAAAAAAAATTGACACTGGTTTTACATGGCTTAGAGAGCCGAGACTTCTAAGGGAACTTGGCCTGGACTGTACTATAAGCATGTGGTTGCTCGTGCAAGTGTACTGGTGGGTGTATGAGGTCTAGGGCAGCCTCTGGCGGAAGAGGCCAGGCTCCAGCTGCCATGTGAGGGGTCAGAATTCCTGCTGTGCACATGTGCAGCTGCCCAGCAAGGAAGGTCTTACAGTAAGAATGCAGAGTACCTGCTCAAAGCCAAAGCACGACTGGACACAGTCTGTAAGTACACTTGCTGGAACAGGACACCTCACAGTGCTTCCAGAGGTGCTCCCCCGCCCCTCCCCTGCCCCTCCCCCGCCCCTCCCCCACCCCTCCCCTGCCCCGCCTCCAGCAACTGACACCCCTCTGCTCCGGCTGCTTAGGGAAAGGCAGCTTGAGGTGAGGAAGACCATCAGAGGATTCCTCCGCGTTAAGTGGAACCCTGATTCTCTTCGATGTTCTTGAATCCTTTGATGTCAAACATACATTTCAGAGATCTCTGGAACTCTGTTAATATCCAGTGAGACCTGGCTCAGAGAGCATGATTCCAAAGTGACCTCAGGATGTGTCTACTGAGATGGATGAGATCAGACGGCAAGACTAAGGATAGGAGATTCTGAGGTAGCCAAGATGGGGAGTGTGTCCACCCTGGGGGAAGCTTGTAGGCCTGTGTCCAAAGAATGGGACAAACACAGACATGAAATACACAACAAAGAGTGAAATGCAATAAAAGAGGAAGTCAACATATTCAAAACACAGTCTCTGATCTAACCAAGGAGCAGACTTTCACCAACATGACGCCTGAATTGATGCGAAGAAGTGTGCAGACTGGGCACCAGGCTGTGACAGCTTAGATGACAGGGGTCACAACCTCATCCAACGGGCAGGACAGAGAGGAACAAGCGATAGAAAGGAAACCTGCTTGGGGAACTGCGCTTTAGAAAACCATCTTACCAGACGTGCTCAAGATCACGTTTAAACATGCTTGTGGGCTATGTTTCAACCCACCAAGGGCAGGTTTTGGGAAAGAAATATAATGACAAAGCTCATGCTTGTGTTCTCTGAGATATACTAACTTGAGCTGTTAGAAGCGTAACGTTCTAAATCACTAACGTGCGCGGTGCCTACGTGACTGGGAGAAAAGGAAACATCTCCCAGTGATCAAGGTGCTACTCCAGGGTCCCACGTGCCAACCACAACATGAACGATGACACAGCCATTTGCTCCACCGTGTGTGAGGAACCGTACAAGGTGTATAAACAGGCAGCACAGTGAGGGCCTCTGCATGCACACCGAGGGAGGGATGTGGAGCACTGACCCACCTCTAAGGCTCCAGGGCGTCACCACGCAGGCTGCTGTCAGCAAATGCTCTGAGGCCCCATGTAGCTCTGCATGATGGATCACACTCTTAAAATAAGGCCAATGTGCACTAAGCATAAGCTCCTCATTGTATTTAATGGCTACCTTGCTCGCATAATCACCTTCATGTGCTATGCAGACGGCCAGAGTGGATTACTAAAGACTAAGCTATAAACTAGGAGGGAGCGATGGCCCTTACAGCTTGCAACTGCGACCCTGCAGCTGAACACAAGGAGGACAGCAGCAGGCTCAACCCAAGGAGAGCTGATTAAAAAGGATACACAGGCGGTTTCATACTGATTCACCCTGATAGAAACTGCCCCACTGTGCAAATCAGCAAAGGACGAAATGTTTCTGTTTCCTGGGCTCAGGAGAACAAAAGTAGACCATTCCCCACTCCACTATACAGGGGCCACCAAAGGCAGGCTCACCCCCTTTTCCACATCAGGTAAGTCTGAAAGGATTTGGCTTGGAGGACAAATTATCAGCTCTGACTATGAAGATGAGATATTTCTACTTCTGACAAATGTGGTTGCTACAACGTTCTCCTGCAGAAGAGGCAATAACTTAGCACAGCAATTATTTCAGACTCACACCCTATGCATGCTATGTCTGAAACAAAGGAAAAGAAAGGGGGAAATAGGCCAGAGGGCAGACAGCAGAAGAAAAAAGAACTACAGTCCTGCAGCCTGTGGAACAAAAACTACATTCACAGAAAGACAGACAAGATGAAAAGGCAGAGGGCTATGTACCAGATGAAGGAACAAGATAAAACCCCAGAAAAACAACTAAATGAAGGGGAGATAGGCAACCTTCCAAGAAAAAGAGTTCAGAATAATGACAGTGAAGATGATCCAGGACCTCGGAAAAGGAATGGAGGCAAAGACTGAGAAGATGCAAGAATTGTTTAACAAAGACCTAGAAGCATTAAAGAACAAACAAACAGAGATGAACAATACTGTAACTGAAATGAAAACTACACTATAAGGAACCAACAGCAGAATAACTGAGGCAGAAGAACAGATAAGTGACCTGGAAGACACAATGGTGGAATTCACTGCCATGGAATAGAATAAAGAAAAAAAAATGAGAAGAAATGAAGACAGCCTAAGAGGCCTCTGAGACATTAAACGCAACAACATTCACATTACAGGGGTCCTAGAAGGAGAAGAGAGAGAGAAAGGACTCGAGAAAATACTTGTAGAGATTATAATCGAAAACTTCCCTAACATGGGAAAGGAAATAGCCACCGAAGTCCAGAAGGCGCAAAGAGTGCCAGGCAAGATAAACCCAAGGAGAAACACGCTGAGACACACAGTAATCAAACTGACAAAAATTAAAAACAAAGAAAAATTACTGAAAGCAACAAGGGAAAAATGACAAATAACTTACAAGGAACTCCCATAAGGTTAACAGCTGATTTCTCAGCAGAAACTCTACAAACTAGAAGGGAGTGGCATGATATATTTAAAGTGATGAAAGGGAAGAAACTACAACCAACATTACTCTACCCAGCAAGGATCTCATTCAGATTCGATGGAGAAATCAAAAGCTTTACAGACAAGCAAAAGCTAAGAGAATTCAGCACCACCAAACCAGCCTTACAACAAATGCTAAAGGAACTTCTCTAAGTGGAAAACACAAGAGAAGAAAAGAGCTACAAACACAAACCCAAAACAATTAAGAAAATGGTAATAGGAACATACATATTGATAATTACCTTAAACGTGAATGGATTAAATGCTCCAACCAGAAGACAAGGCTCGCTGAATGGATACAGAAACAAGACCCATCTATATGCTGTCAACAAGAGACCCACTTCAGAACTAGGGACACATGCAGACTGAAAGTGACAGGACAGAAAAAGACATTCCATGCAAATGGAAATCAAAAGAGAGCTGGAGTAGCAATACTCGTATCAGATAAAACAGACTTTAAAATAAAGAATGTTACAACAGACAAGAAAGGACACTACATAGTGATCAAGGGACCAACCCAAGAAGATATAACAATTATAAATATATATGTACCTAACACAGGAGCACCTCAATATATAAGGCAACTGCTAACAGCTATAAAAGAGGAAATCAGCAGTAACACAATAGTAGTGGGGGACTTTAACACCTCACTTACACCAATGGACAGGTCATCCAAACAGAAAATTAATAAGGAAACATAAGCTTTAAATGACACATAAGACCAGATAGGTTTTATGATATTTATAGGACATTCCATCAAAAAACAGCAGATTACACTTTCTTCTCAAGTGCACATGGAATATTCTCCAGCATAGATCACATCTTCGGTCACAAATCAAGCCTCAGTAAATTTAAGAAAACTGAAATCATATCAAGCATCTTTTCTGACCACAACGCTATGAGATTAGAAATTACAGGGAAAAAAACGTAAAAAACACCAACACATGGAGGTTAAACAATACGTTACTAAATAAACAAGAGATCACTGAAGAAATCAAAGAGGAAATCAAAAAATACCTAGAGACAAATGACAATGAAAACACGACAATTCAAAACCTATGGGATGCAGCAAAAGCAGTTCTAAGAGGGAAGTTTATAGCAATACAAGCCTACCTCAAGAAACAAAAAAAATCTCAATCTATAACCTTACACCTAAAGGAACTATAGAAAGAACAAACAAAACCCAAAGTTAGCAGAAGGAAAGAAATCATAAATATCAGAGCAGAAATAAATGAAAAAGAAATGAAGGAAACAATAGCAAAGATCAATAAAACTAAAAGCTGGTTGTTGAGAAGATACACAAAATTGATAAACTATTAGCCAGACTCATCAAGAAAAAGAGGGAGAGGACTCAAATCAATAAAATTAGAAATAAAAAAGGAGAGGTTACAACAGACACCACAGAAATACAAAGCATCCTAAGAGACAAGCAATTCCATGCCAATAAAATGGACAACCTGGAAGAAATGGACAAATTATTAGAAAGCTATAACCTTCCAAGACTGAAGCAGGAAGAAACAGAAAATATGAACAGACCAATCACAAGTAATGAAATTGAAACTGTGATTAAAAATCTTCCAACAGGGCTTCCATGGTGGCGCAGTGGTTGAGAGTCCGCCTGCCGATGCAGGGGACACGGGTTCGTGCCCCGATCCTGGAAGATCCCACATGCCGCGGAGCGGCTGGGCCCGCAAGCCATGGCCGCGGAGCCTGTGTGTCCGGAGCCTGTGCTCCGCAACGGGAGAGGCCACAGCAGTGAGAGGCCCGCGTACAGCAAAAAAAAAAAAAAAAAAAAAATCTTCCAACAAACAGAAGTCCAGGACCAGATGGCTTCACAGGTGAATTCTAGCAAACATTTAGAGAAGAGCTAACACCCATCCTTCTCAAACTCTTCCAGGAAATTGCAGAGGAAGGAACACTCCCAAACTCATTCTATGAGGCCACCATCACCATGATACAAAAACCAGACAAAGACACTACAAAAAAGGAATATTACACACCAATATCACTGGTGATTACAGATGCAAAAATCTTCAACAAAACACTAGCAAACAGAATCCAACAACGTATTAAAAAGATCATACACCATGATCAAGTGGGATTTATCCCAGGATGCAAGGATACTTCAATATACGCAAATCAATCAATGTGATGATACACCATATTAACAAATTGAAGAATAAAAACAATATGATCATCTCAATAGATGCAGAAAAAGCTTTTGACAAAATTCAACACCCATTTATGATAAAAAATCTCCAGAAAGTGGGCAAAGAGGGAACTTATCTCAACATAATGAAGGCCATATACGACAAACCCACAGCCAACATCATTCTCAATGATGAAAAACTGAAAGCATTTCCTCTAAGATCAGGAACAAGACAAGGAGGTCCACTCTCACCACTATTATTCAACATAGTTTTGGAAGTCCTAGCCATGGCAATGAGAGAAGAAAAAGAAATAAAAGGAATACAAATTGGAAAAGAAGAAGTAAAACTGTCACTGTTGGCAGATGACATGATACTATGCATAGAGAATCCTAAAGATGCCACCAGAAAATTACTAGAGCTCATCAATGAATTTGGTAAAGTTTCAGGATACAAAATTAATGCACAGAAATCTCTTGCATTCCTATACACTAATGATGAAAAATCTGAAAGAGAAATTAAGTAAACCCTCCCATTTACCACTGCAACAAAAAGAATAAAATACCTAGGAATGAACCTACCTAGGGAGACAAAAGACCTGTATGCAGAAAACTATAAGACACTGGTGAAAGAAATGAAAGATGATACAAATAGGTGGAGAGATATACCATTTTCTTGGATTGGAAGAATCAATATTGTGAAAATGACTATACTACCCAAAGCAATCTACAGATTCAATGCAATCCCTATCAAATTACCAATGGCATTTTTTACAGAACTAGAACAAAAAATCTTAAAATTTGTATGGAGACACAAAAGACTCCGAATAGCCAAAGCAGTCTTGAGGGGAAATAAATAGAGCTGGAAGAATCAGACTCCCTGACTTCAGACTATACTACAAAGCTACAGTAATCAAGACAACATGGTACTGACACAAAAAGAAAAATATAGATCAATGGAACAGGATAGAAAGCCCAGAGATAAACCCACACACCTATGGTCAACTTATCTATGAAAAAGGAGGCAAGTATATACAAGGGAGAAAAGACAGCCTCCTCAATAAGTGGTGCTGGGAAAACTGGAGAGCTACATGTAAAAGAATGAAATTAGAACACTCTCTAATACCATACATAAAAATAAACTCAAAATGGATTAGAGACCTAAATGTTAGGCCAGACAGTATAAAACTCTTATAGGAAAACATAGGAAGAACACGCTTTGACATAAATCACAGCAAGATCTTTTTTGATCCGCCTCCTAGAGTAATGGAAATAAAAACAAAAATAAACAAATGGGACCTAATGAAACTCAAAAGCTTTTGCACAGCAAAGGAAACCATAAACAAGGTGAAAAGACAACCCTCAGAATGGGAGAAAATATTTGCAAACGAATCAACAGACAAAGGATTAATCTCCAAAATATATAAACAGCTCATGCAGTTCAATATTAAAAAAAACAAACAAACCAATCCAAAAATGGGCAGAAGACCTAAATAGACATTTCTCCAAAGAAGACATACTGATGGCCAAGAAGCACATGAAAAGCTGCGCAACATCACTAATTATTAGAGAAATGTAAATCAAAACCACAATGAGGTATCACCTCACACCAGTCAGAATGGGCATCATCAGAAAATCTATAAACAATAAATGATGGAGAGGGTTGGAGAAAAGGGAACCCTCTTGCACTGTTGGTGGGAATGTAAATTGATACAGCCACTATGGAGAACAGTATGAAGGTTCCTTAAAAAACTAAAAGTAGAATTACCATATGATCCAGCAATCCCACTACTGGCCATATACCTAGAGAAAACCATAATTCAAAAAGACACATGCACCCCAATGTTCACTGCAGCCCTATTTACAATGGCCAGGTCATGGAAGCAACCTAAATGCCCATCGACAGGCGAATGGATAAAGAAGATGTGGTACATATATATAATGCAATATTACTCAGCCAATAAAAGGAACGAAACTGGGTCATTTGTAGAGACGTGGCTGGACCTAGAGGCTGTCATACAGAGTGAAGTAAGTCAGAAAGAGAAAAACAAATATGGTATATTAATGCATATATGGAGAACCTAGAAAAATGGTACAGATGACCTCGTCTGCAGGGCAGAAACAGAGACACAGATGTAGAGAACAAATGTATGGACACCAAGGGGCGAAAGTGGCGGGGGTGGTGTTGGGATGAATTGGGTGATTGGGATCGACATATATACACTAATATGTATAAAATAGATAACTAATAAGAACCTGCTATATAAAAAAATTTTTTTAATGAAATTCAAAAAAAAAAGAAAGGGGGGAAGTAAAAAACACTAGAATTAAAACATGATTTAAAGAGCATAACAATCTGAAGCCAGGTAAGACTGGGACCAGTAGGCCAGAAGATAAGTACCAGATAACAGTAATTATGATTTGGGAGGAAGATGAGATACCCCGTGACAGTTATTGTCTCATAGTCAAGACTTGTTCATGACGTGGCAAACAAAACGAGAGTTCTCCACTATTGGACTCTGGAAACTACAGAGAAAAACGTTAACTAGCGCAGGGTGGAGAAATCAAAATTGCTGGGAGCAGAAAACGAAAGGGAACTATCAGAAAACCCTTAGACTTATTCTGATTTCTGGAGTTCTGTCCCTTTCACTCATGCTTCATAGCTAAATGGTTCTTTTTCTTTAGGAATATGTTAAGAGAATCTCCCTGTATATGACATCAACGGGTGGATTCAGAAGAAATACAATCATATTAAGAGATAACACAGGGCTTTCCTGGTGGCACAGTGGTTGGGGGTCTGCCTGCCGGTGTGGGGGTCGCGGGTTCGTGCCCCGGTCCAGGAGGATCCCACATGCCGTGGAGCAGCTGGGCCTGTGAGCCATAGCCGCTGAGCCTGTGCGTCCGGAGCCTGTGCTCCGCGGCGGGAGAGGCCACAACAGTGAGAGGCCCGCGTACCACAAAAAAAAAAAAAAAAAAAAAGAGATAACACAAAAGACATCTGATAAGATGCCAAAACACAAGTCTGATAAAAACTGTAAAACCCAGATATAAAATTATATTCCTTACTATTTTACCATACATAACAGAGAAATGACTAAAGTATTTCCATTAAAGACAGGAACAATAGTATTATCCCTATTACTATTTAACTCTGTCCTAGAAGTTCTGGCCAATGCAGTAAGAATAAAGTGGTAATAAAAAGCACAACTTAAAGAAAGCAGGGGAGTTAGGGGTACTGCCTATGAATACTAAGACTTTGATACCTGACAGGCACAGGTTCCTATCCCAATTCCACACTTCCTGAAAATGTGACCTCATCTAATTGTTTTATCTTTCTTTATCTGCTTTGTAAAGTCGTAAGGAGTAAGCGAAGTGATCCATGGGCAGTGGTTATAATCTGCCTTGCATACAATAATCAACTATGAACTGTAGAAATTACTGTTATGATGTATATCATGACTGCTTGTCAGTGATATTGTTGCATGCTGAAACCCCTCAAAATTGGTAGAACAGGCACACTCACTGCATAGGAGATAAGCAAAACCCAACAATTTCTCCAAATATCAGCACTATTCTGTTAGGAAAAAACAAACGTTTAAAAGCAGAAATGGAATTATAAACCATCAAGAAATTAGCTTTATAAGAAATATAACAAGTATGAGTTAAAAATGATCAAAATTATGTAAGAGATATAAAAGATACGAGTAAATGTAGATATTTAACATGCTTCTGGATAAAGACTATTATAAACACGTCAGTTCTTCTTAAATTAATTTGTAGGTTTAAGGTAGTATGATCAAACTCCCAATAGGATTTAAGAAAAGAAAAAAGAAAAAAAATTACCCTAAACTGTACCTCTCAGAGAAAAAGAGAGCAAATAAGGAAAACAAATGAAAAAGAAGAGTGAAGGGGAAATGAGGGAAGAACCCTTCCAAGAATTAAATATATTCTAAACCCATAATTACAAGCACAACAGGGCCCTGGACAACAGATGTGGACTCATCCTCCAGGACACACAGGCGTCTAGTCTCTCACAGGCAGCATAGCAGATCAGGGGCAGAAGAAACGTTGCAGGCATTAAGTGATGCTGGGACTCTGATTAGCTACTTGGCAATGATAAAGACTAAATAAAACACATTGGGTTCTCACCTCAAATCAAACCCCAAAATAACTTCCATATGGATCATCCTTAAATGATGACAGAGACAGAGAGATGTAGGGGAAAGGAACGAGAGGGAGAAAATAGGACCACAGAACCGTAAGGCTGGCGCAGCACCCAGTGAAAGCGGGCGGGCAGGAGCCCGGCAGGACGACAACAGGGGCAAGGCTCACATGCTCCTCCCACAGCTTCTTCTCTCTCTCGTACGCCTCCTTCCTCCTACGTTCTAGCTGCTCCTTCAGCACAGCCGCACGGGCGCTCACCTGGGCCTGGAAATGAAGACAATCAGCACAGCTAGTGCCAGAAAGAAAGGTGTGGGGTTTGCCTGTCTGTTTTTCCAGGTCTATAAAAATATTTCCTTATTAGCCAAAAAAGAAGTGGGTGTGTGTGGTTTCAGAACACAAACGTCAGCCGCATGCCCAGCACCTAAACGGGCTGCCAACACACAGCAACTGCTCAATAAGTATTTCTGGAATGAAAATAAATGCAGGTACAGTTAAATGGAAATAAAAATTTAAAAATTTACTACTGTGACTATTATGCACAAACTTGTCTTCACAGAAATGGAGATTATGTTTTTCACTTTTAGGGTTTCCATTTTCTCTTCTTAAGGTTACTTGTGTGATAGTTTCATGTATTTTTGCTGTGGCGTCATCAAATTGCTCTCCATAAATATGACATGAAGAGAGAAAAACACTATTTTTCAGAAATGGAAAAGTGAGGGATAAAAGGGAAAGAAAAGTTAAGGCAAGAGAATAAGTTGGTTTACTACGAAAGACTTAAGAACACAACTTTCTATCTCGGGTTTCCATTTCCTCTAGGAAAACCTGTATCACTTCCAGTACATACCTTCAGCACTTCCACTTTCTTACGCCTCACATCAGCCTCCTCACTTCCTTCCTGTCCTTCGGAGCTGTCAGCTTCTTTCTACAAAATAAGTAGTGAGCAGACCACTTAGAAGAACCACAAACTCACTGTAGACTTCACATGAATAAACTAACATCTAAAAATGAAAAATGGCAAGTCGTTCACAGCTGTAACTGAACGCTCCACAACCGTCAACTCCTATGGACACTGAGAAAAAAGACGGAAACAGAAGGATATAAAATGGACCATTTTATATGCCCATGGGTACCACTCACACTTTCCTCTCAGAATCCCCCTGGAACAAAAGGTCTTATCTATTTTAAGTCATATAAATAAGATATACTGTATCATTATGTATAGTTTTCTGGTCTTTGACTTTCACTGTTTTCATCAGACTTTATTTTGTGTTAGTGGCACATAATCTCAGTGTATTATAATGTCATTCAATTACTTTTTGAAAAAGAGATTTTCAACCTGCCTTTTCACCACGAAGCTTGGCTCTAATCTGTTGGCGCTCATTGAAATTCTGCAGTCTTATTTGTCTCAGCCTTGCCAGATAAACCTACAAAGAGAAAAAACCCGCAACATTTTAATTTAAAAGAAAAACTACCGTTTTCATTGCTAAAATGTTTTTTATTTAAAGAAAGGTGTTAATGTGAATATAAGAAATAAAAGTTTTGAAATCTGGTTAATGGCAATGTAATATTAGCTTTCAAGTGTTTAATCTAGATCAATTTGTTTCTGAAAAGAAAAACAACACAATAACAAATTTTTAATTTTATCAAAAGAAAAGAAATTGAACTCAGAATTCTGAATAACAGTTATGGGGCAAAATTATGACACAGTATGTCAGTCAAAATATATTAACAGGTCCCTACAGACCTAAAGATCGTCCAGTCATTGTTAGGAATTTAAACCATGCAGGAAAGGAAGGCAATCAACTCAAAGTGACGGCGTGAGGCAGCGAGCATGCAGGAGGCGTACCTCTTCCTCTTTGCTTCTTGGCTTCCCTCCTCGTGAAGAGCTGCGCCTGCCTTCGCACAGAGCTGCCAGGTTGTGCAGGGTGCCCTGTGCATCATTTAATGTACTAAGGTTAAAGAACGACTAAGGCTACAGCAGCATCTTACCTAGGGACCGGCGCCACTACTTCTGGTGGCAAATACTGATCATGTCTAAATGATTAGCTGATAAACTGATAAAAGACGCTGGCATTCTCCTTTGGCGATTTAACCAACACATTCAGTGAGAACAGAAAGAAGCAATTAAACCCCATATGTAATTATTCAAATAGAGACCAGCTACCTTTTTATTAGCCATTTAAGTCAACAGGTTTTTTAAAACTGCTTTGGAGGTTAGCTAAACCTCAAATCAAGATCTTCCTCTACAAAGGCCCATCATTTCTACATGTTCGCTTACATAGTAAATACACGCACACACAAACACACACGCACACGCACACGACAGGGAATAACATGAGATCCAACTCCCTGCACTCGGGCACGCCCTGGTCCTGGACTGCAAATGACCTGCCCAACCACACGCCGACTAACATGGTTTATCACAAGCATGGAATGATCTCATTAGAGATTACTCATAGTTACCCACTTTCTCTTCCTGCGGCACCAGCTGTGGTTCAAGAGCCTCCCAACTGAAAAATCCTCGTCCCACTTCCCCTTCTCACGTCTTTCTGTCGGCTTGCTGAATGCATACTTTTTATACTTCCCTGCTTTTACCTGCTTCCCATTTATTTTTAAATCTGCTACACTCTGTGTTCTGATCCCACTGTGACTCTGAAAATCTTTCAAGGCTACCAATGCCCTCCAAGTTTGTAATTCAAACGGACCCTTTTGAGCAAATTTTGCAATGAACATTTCCATTGGAAATTAGTTTTCATTGAATCCATTTAGCTTATGTCAGTATTTTTTTCTCTTATAAGACTCATATATGTTCACTGTTGAAAATGTATGAAACAAAGAAAATACAAATCATTCGTAATTCTACCATCTGAGAAACTTACAGTTTCAGTGTTCTCCTCCAGATTTCCTTCTATGCCTATGTAGGAATTCAACCATTTTAGTTTGAAATATTATAGATAACAACAGAAAGGTGAGAAGTAATGTACAGGGAGGTCCCATGTACCCTTCACCCACCCTCTCCCAACTGTATCGTCCTGCATAACTGTGGTACCTATCCACACTGGGAAGATGGCACTGCACGAACCAGAGACTTCACCAGTTACAAGCGCTCACGTTTCTGTATCTGCATCAGTACAATTTTATCACATGCATAGCATTATGTGACCACCATCAAATCAAGATACTTAACTGTACCATTACTATGTCACTTGATAGCCACATTCACTGCTCCCATCTCTGCCCGTCAACTACCAATCTGTTCTCCACATCTACAATTATATTTCACAAGTTCTATATATATGTATGGAATCGCACAGTATGCATCCTTCTGAGGTTGACTGTTTTCACTTGGTATTACTTCCTCGCAGTCCATCCAAGACACTGGATGCATGACTGAATGGCCTGTTCCATCTCAGTGCTGAGCAGCAGACTATGGTATGGAAGTACCACAATTTGTTCACTCATTCACCCTCTGAAGGACATTGGGGTTTCACAGTTTTGGCTATTAAGAACAAAGTTGCTAAGAACATGCATGTAATAAGTTTCTTAGTGAAAATAAGTTTTCTCTTCTCTGGGACAAATGCCCAAGAGCAGCATTACCTGCTCTTGGTGTGACAGATCCATTTGTAGTTTTAAAGGGGACTGCCAAACAGTTTTGCAAAGTGGCTGTATCATTTAACATCCCTACTAGCAATGCTACGGTCACCCACTTTCCCCACATGCTCACCAGCATTTGGTTTCACCACAATTTTTATGTGCGCCATTCTGACGGATGGGTGGTGATATACTATTGCGGTTCTAATTTGCATTCCCCAAATGGCTAGTGATGTTGAACATCTTTTCATGGGTTTATCTGCCATCTGAGTCTGTGTCTGCCATTCATCCTCTTCAATGAAGTGTTTAGACTGTCTTTTGCCCATTTTCTAACCGGACTCTTCGTATTTTTAATGTTGAGTTTTGGTGAGTTTTTATATGTTCTAGATACAAGTCCTTTGTTAAACACAGGGTTTACAAATATTTTCCCCCAATCTGTAACTTGTATATTCTTCCTCTTAAGAGTCTTTTGTAGAGCAAAAGTTTTAAATTCTCATGAAGTCCAATTTATCAAGTTTTTCTTTTATGGATTGTGCTTTTGGTGTTAAGTCTAAGCACTATTCGTCTAGTCCTAGGTCTTGAAATTTTCTTCTTTTTCTCTAAGTTTTACAATTTTATGTTTTACATTAGAGTGCATGATCTGTATTGAGTTACTTATTTCAGGAGTGAGGTTTAGGTCAAGGTTCATATTTTTGCCTACAGATGGATGTCCAATTTCTCCAGCACTAATACTGAAAAGGCAATCCCTCCTCCACTGAACTGCTTTTGCTTCTTTATCAAGAATTAGCAGGGCATATTGGTGTGAATTTACTTCTGGGTTCCTCACACTGCTCCACTGACCTATGTGCCCATCCTTCCACTAGCACTATATGGCTTCGATCACTGCAGCTACAAGCAAACTGTGACACCAGAAGAGTCATTCTTCCCACTTCAGTCTTCTTCAGAATTGTTTGGCTATTTTAAGGCCTTTCTCTGTCTATATAAATTTTAGAATAAGCTTGTCTATGAAAAATGTTTCTGAGGTTTTACTAAGAATTACAATTATTAGTAAAACAATTTAAGAATACTTGCCATTTTCATTACCTTGAGTCTTCCAATTAATGAACATGGTATGATTCTCCAAATATTTAAATCTTCAATTTCATCAAGATTTTGTCATTTTAATTGCACAAATCCTGCATGTTTTATTATACTTTTTTTCATTTTCTTTGGAGCAACTGTAAATGGTATTGTGTTTTTTAAAATGTTTCCACTTGTTCATTGTCAACGTATAGAAATCAGTTGATTTTTGTGAAGTGACCTTATACTTTTATAACTATAATAAATTCATTTTTTAGTTCTAGGAGTGTTTTGGTAGAGTCCTTCAGATATTCTATGCAGATAATCATGTCAACTGGAAATAGCAATAGTTTCATTCCTTCTTTTCAAATCTGTATGCCTTTTCTTTCTTTTTCTTTCCTTACTGGAGTAACCAAAACTGCCAGCAGTATGTTGATTAACAGTGGTGAGAGCTAACTTCCTTGTCCTTTTCCAGACTGCAGAGGGAGAGCATTCAGTCCTCTACCTGTAAGTATTAAGTTAGGTGTAAGTTTATAGATGCCTATTATGAGGTTGAGGACATTCCTCTTGCTTTCTACTTACTGATAGTTTTTATTTATTATGATGTTGAATTCTGTCAAAACATTTTCTGCATCCATTGTTATGATCACATGATTTTTCTTCTTTAGCCTGTTGATATAGTGGACCTCATTGATTTTCTAATACCAAAACAGACTTGGGTTTCCCGACTAAATCCCACTTGGTTGTGGTTGGATTCAATTTGCTAAAATTTGTTGAGAATTTGTGCATTTAAGTTAATGAGATATTAGTCTGTGGTTTTCTTTTTTGTGCTGTATTTGTACAGTTTTGGTATTATGGTAATACAGGCCTCAAAATGAGTTGGGAAGTGTTCCTTCTGCTCTGACAGCCTGAAAGAGATGGTATCATTTTATCAAAAATTGATGTTAATGCTTTCTGTGTTTGGTAAAATACTCCAGTGAAACCACTTAGGCCTGGAGATTTATTTCTTGTCAGTTTCACACTTTTTTTTTTTTTTTTTTTTTTTTTGCAGTACGCGGGCCTCTCTCACTGTCGTGGCCTCTCCCGTTGCGGAGCACAGGCTCTGGACGCGCAGGCTCAGTGGCCATGGCTCACGGGCCCAGCCGCTCCGTGGCATGTGGGATCCTCCTGGACCGGGGCATGAACCCGTGTCCCCTGCATCGGCAGGCGGACTCTCAACCACTGCGCCACCAGGGAAGCCCCTCTTGTCAGTTTTTAATCAAAAGTTCAATTTAAAAAATAGTTATAGGGCTATTTATCTATTTCAATTTGGCAAGTTCTGGTAGCTCGTGGTTTTCAAATAGTTGGTGCATTTCTTCTAGGCTGTTTAACTTATGAGTGTAAAGTTGTCATCTTTTTACTCACTAGAAGATCTGTAGTGATATGTTTCATTCCTGATATTGGTGATTTGTGTCGTCGCTTTATTTTTATCAATCTTGCTAGAGAATTATCAATTTCATTCATTTTTTTCTAAGAACCAATTTTTTGTTTCATTACATTTCTCAGAAGTGTTCCTGTTTTCAACTTCACTGACTTCTACTCTTAATGATTTCCCTCATTCTGCTTGCTTTGGGTCTATCTTGCTCTTCTTTTTCTAGCATCTTCAGGTAGGAAATTAGACTACTGATTTGAGACTTTTCTTCTTTTCTAATATAAGCCTTTAGTGCTATAAATTTCCCTCACAGCAGTGCTTTAGCTGCATCTCACTTATTTTGATATGTGATGTATTTTCATTCATTCTTTGTATTTTTAGCTTTCCTTTTAGATTTCCTCTTTGTCTCTGTATTATTTAGAAGTATTTTTAACTTTCAAGTGTTTGTAGATTTTCTTGTTATCTTTCTATGATTGATTTCTAGTTTGATTCCATTACGTTCAAAGAATATATGTCATATAACTTTAATTCTTCTGAATTAGTTAAGATTTGTTTTATGATCCAGCATATGGTCTATCTTGGTGAATGGTCCATGGGCACTTGAAAAAATAATGTATTCTGCTATTGTTGGATAGGATGTAAATTAGATCTTGGTGGCCTGTGGTGGTGTTTAGCTATACTATACCCTTGCTCATTTCTGACTAGTAGTTCTATCAATCACTGAGGATGTGTTCAAGTCCCCAACTATACTTGTGGATTTATTTCTCCTTTCAGCCCTATTAGTTTTATATATTTTGAAGTTTGGTTGTTTGGTATAGACCCATTAAGGACTGCGATAACTTCTTATTGGACTGATTCTTTTGTTACTGATTCTTTTGTTATTATGTGATGTCTCTCTTTCTCCCTAGTAATTCTGTTTGCTACATTAACAATAAATTATTTTAGCTTATTTCGTTTGAGAACATCTTTATTTCCCCTTCATTCCTGAAGGATGGTTTCATCAAATATAGGATTCAGGGTTGACAGTTCTTTTCTTTCAGCACTTGAAAAGTTTTATGCCACTTCTTTCTGGACTCCACGGTTTCAGATGAGAAATTTGGTGTTGTTCCAATTGGTAGTCCTTTATACCTAATGTGTCATTTCTCTCTGGCTATTTTAAGGTTTGTTTTGTCTTTTACTTTCAGAAGTTTAATATTCCTAGATGAAGATTTCTTTAAGTGTATCCTATTTCAGGGTTTGCTCAGCTTCTTGAAGCTTTAAATTTATGTCTTTCACCAAATGTGGAAAGTTTTCAGCTATTATTTCTTCAAATACTTTTCCAAGTCCCATGCTCTTTCTCTTATCCTTTGGGCTCCAATGATACAAATGTTAAATCTTTTGTTATTGTCCCAGAAATCCGCAAGACTCTGATAATTTTTGCAGTCTTTTTTCTGTTGATCAGATGGAGTAAATTCAACTGATCTGCCTTCAAGTTCAGTGATTATATCTCCATCAGCTCCACTTTACTACTGATTCTACCCAGTGAATTTTAAATTTTGGTTATTATATTTTCCAATTATATAACTGCCATTTGGTTCTTTTTATAACTTCTAATCCTTCACTGAGATTTCCCCCTTTTTTCATTCCAGAGAATTCCTAATTGCTTGTTGAAGCATTTGTTTAAAGCAGCTTGAAAATCTTTGTCAGATAATTCCAGTATTCAATTGGCCCTAGGTCAGCTCAATGTCAAGTTGTGGTTTTCCTGGTTCTTGGTATGACAAGTGGTTTTTTTATTGTATCCTGAATATTTTAAGTATTATTTTAGAAGACTCTTGATCCTATTTACATGTTCTGTTTGAGCAGGCCATTTAGGTCCTGGCCTACTTTTTTTTTTTTTTTTTTTTTTGCGGTATGCGGGCCTCTCACTGTTGTGGCCTCTCCCGTTGCGGAGCACAGGCTCCGGACGCGCAGGCTCAGCGGCCATGGCTCACGGGCCCAGCCGCTCCGCGGCATATGGGATCCTCCCAGACCGGGGCACGAACCCGTATCCCCTGCATCGGCAGGCGGACTCTCAACCACTTGCGCCACCAGGGAGGCCCTATCCTGGCCTACTTTTGTGGGGCTTCACTCCAATGACAGTTTGGCCTTCTGAACTCTTGTAATGTTAATCTGGTCTGCTTTGTTGTTCTGGTGCTGATGGAGCTCCTGCTCAGTCCGTTCTGCTGTTATTCTATGAGGATGAAGTTGCTTCCCTGGGTCACCTGCTGTTACTGAAGATCTCCTGAGGGTGGGGGTGAGGGGCAAATGCCACTGGGCCTGGTCTCCTTATCATTAGGTGGACAGCATGGGGACACAGTTTTGTGGCAACTGCTGCTATGGGTAGATGGATCACCTGCTCATGTACCAGTTGTTGAGTAGACTGGGACGGTCCAGGGCTTTGTTGCCACTGGTGGGTCAAACTGCCCTCCAAGTCACCTGCTGATGCTCCAGTTGTGGGATGAGGATGGGACACCCTGGGGCTTCACTGCTACCCATAGTTTAAATCACTCACCAGGACCCCCTGTGGCACATATTGGGGTTCTTCTTTCCTAGCACATTGGCAAGTGAGAGGATTTTCTTGGGATTTTTTTTGTTTGGTTGGTTTCTTTGTTTTCTTGTCTATGTCTATGGTGGATCTGGTTTGCAGGCATGTCCAACACCCAGTCCATGATATACAGGAGATGTAACTTCCAGAGTATTTAACCGTATTTAGGTGGGAAGAGCAGGGAAAAGTGAGTCTACGCCATCTTGTCCTGGAACAATACAGAAGTCATTTTTTAGCACCTAGGGTTTCTGCACTGCAACACGCTCTACGATAAGACCAGTACAGTTGACCCTTAAAAAATACGGATTTGAACTGTGAGGTCCATGTATACTCAGATGTTTTTCAATAGCAAACATACTACGGTCCTACATGATCTGCGGTTGTTGAATCCATGGATGTGGAGCTGCAGACATGACTTGGAGGAACCATGTACACGGAGGGTAGGCGGAGGGTAGGCTTAAGTTATATGCAGATTTTCAACAGCAAGGCAGGTTGGTGCCCTCATCCCCGCATTGTTCAAGATTCAACTGTATATTAAGGTTCCACAGAGTTACCTGGGATTGTTGCAAAGACTAATAGAGAGCCTCATGGGTTGAACTGTGTTCCCCCAGAATTCATATGCTTAAGTTCTAACCCCTAGTACCTCAGAATGTGACCTTAGTTGAAGATAAGATCTTTATCAAGTTAAAAGAGATCATGAGGGTGGGCTCTAATCCACTATAACTGGTGTCCTTAGAAAAAAGGGGAAATTTGGGGACATACACCCGTACAGGTAGAACACCATGTAAAATGAAGGGAGAGGCTGGGGTGATGACTCTACACGTCAAGGAATGCTAAAGATAGCCAGGCAACCACTAGAAGACAGGGAGCAGATTCTTCTCACAGCCCTCAGAAGGAACAAACCCTGCTGACATGCTGATCTCAGACTTCTACCCTCCAGACTGTGAGGTAATAAATTTCTGTTGTGTAAGACATTTAGATTGTGGAATTTTTTTTTTTTTTTTTCGGTATGCAGGCCTCTCACTGCCGTGGCCTCTCCCGTTGCGGAGCACAGGCTCCGGACGCGCAGGCCCAGCGGCCATGGCTCACGGGCCCAGCCGCTCCGCGGCATATGGGATCCTCCCAGACCGGGGCACGAACCCGTATCCCCTGCATCGGCAGGCGGACTCTCAACCACTGCGCCACCAGGGAGGCCCTAGATTGTGGAATTTTTTTACAGCAGCTCTAGTAGACTAATACAGAGATAATGCACATAAATTGTTAAACATAATGTCTGGCATAGTAAGCTTTCAATAAACAGTTGTCATTTATTACTTAGTTTTTGGTTTAATTGTCTATCTCCTTTACTGCTTAAGTTCTCTTGCTGGCACAGAACCTAATATATTAGTCAATAAATGTTTGTGTAATACTAAAAAAATGAGTGAAAGAATGAATTAAATATTTAACACTTCACTGCACATTTTAAAGGCATTTTCCCATTAATGTAAATAAATAAGGAATGATTTAAGATGAGGCAGTAAGACAATAACATTTCTCAAGGTAAATAATACTGCTTCATCATTTTTTATAAAATTCATAAGTGTTCTGTTAAATCATTCAACAGAAGAAAACAGATAGCCAAGAAAATTCTTGTATATGTGTACCAGGAGACATGTACAAGAACGTTCAAAGCAGAAACTAGATCCAACCTAAATACCTACTGTCAGGTGAATTAACTGCGGTATATTCATACAACAGAATATTATACAGCTAAACCCAACTATGTAAATGAATCTTAGAAAAATAATGACGAATGAAAAAAAGCAAGTTCCAATCTATATACAGTACGATGTAATGTTTATAATGCTCAAAAATAGGCAAAACAGAACAAGACATCATTCAGACACATATACGTAAGTGGAAAAAGCATTTTAAAAAATCCATAGGAATGATATATCCAAAATTCAAGATAATGGACACCTCTGGGAGAAGACAGAGGCACAGTCAGGACAGGGGTTGACAAACTATGGTTCAGGGGCCAAATTCAGCCCACCACCTGTTTTTTTATGTTTCATAAGCTAAGAATGGTTTTGCACATTTTTAAATGGTCAAACAAATGAAGAGAGTATTTCATGACCACATAAAAATGATATGATATCCAGATTTCAGTCCCTAAGTATTACTGAAACTCAGCCATGCTCAATCATTTACACAGTGTCTATCGTTACTACTTTGCTACAATGCAGAGTTACTAGTTATGACAGAGATCTTATGGTTTGAAAAGACTAAGATATTTACAATCTGGCCCTTTACAGAAGAACACCCGCCAATCCCTAGATTAGGGAACAGTACACAGATAGAGCTTAGTGTTCTACCTGCTGGGTATGTTATCTTGTTTGATAACTTACATATATATATTACATACATGCTTTTTTTTATGGACCAAAAATTATATTTTACAAGGACAATAAGTGAATCATTTTTTTTAAAGAACTAAAAAAATAATCTTCTCAAAATGAACAACTTAGTGTTGAAGAACTCTACAAGAGTCAGCAAACTACAATCCTCAGGTCAAACCCGGACAGCTGCCTGATGGTGAAGATAAGGTGTTTGTTTTTTTAAACATCTTTATTGGAATATAATTGCTTTACAATGGTTAGTTTTTGCTTTATAACAAAGTGAATCAGCTATACATATACATATATCTCCATATCTCCTCTCTCTTGTGCCTCCCACCACCCTCCCAATCCCACCCCTCTAGGTGGCCACAAAGCACCGAGCTGATCTCCCTGTGCTATGTGGCTGCTTCCGACTAGCTATCTGTTTTACATTTGGTAGTACACATAAGTCCAGGCCACTCTCTCACTTCGACCCAGCTTCCCCTCCCCGCCCCATGGTGTCCTCAAATCCACTCTTTATGTCTCCGTCTTTATTCCTGTCCTGTCCCTAGGTTCTACAGAAACTTTTTATTTTTCTGTTTTTAGATTCCATATATATGTGCTAGCATATGGTATTTGTTTTTCTCTTTCTGACTTATTTCACTCTGCATGACATACTCTAGGTCCATCCACCTCACTACAAATAACTCAATTTTGTTTCTTTTTATGGCTGAGTAATATTGCATTGTATATACGTGCCACATCTTCTTTATCCATTCATCTGTCAATGGACACTTAGGTTCATTCCATGCTCTGGCTATTGTAAATAGAGCTGCAGTGAACATTGTGGTACATGACTCTTTTTGAATTATGGTTTTCTCAGGGTATATGCCCAGTAGTGGGATTGCTGGGTCATATTGTATATCTGTTTTCCGTTTTCTAAGGAACCTCCATACTGTTCTCCATAGTGGCTGTACCAAGTTACATTCCCACCAACAGCGCAAGAGGGTTCCCTTTCCTCCACACCCTCTCCAGCATTGTATATTTTTGGACGATGGCCATTGTGACCAGTGTGAGGTGATACCTCATTGTACTTTGGATTTGCATTTCTCTAACGATTAGTGATGTTGAGCATCCTGTCATGTGTTTGTTGGCAATCTGTATATCTTCTTTACAGAAATGTCTATTTAGGTCTTCTGCCCATTTTTGGATTGGGTTGTTTGTTTTTTTGATATTGAGCTGCATGACCAGCTTATAAAATTTGGAGATTACTCCTTTGTCAGTTGCTTCAGTTGCAAATATTTGCTCCATTCTGAGGGTTGTCTCTTCATCTTGTTTATGGTTTCCTTTGCTGTGCAAAAGCTTTTCAGTTTAATTAAGTCCGATTTGTTTATTTTTGTTTATATTTCCATTTCTCTAGGAGATGGGTCAAAAAGGATCTTGCTGTGATTTATGTCACCGAGTGTTTTGCCTATGTTTTCCTCTAAGAGTTTTATAGTGTCTGGCCTTACATTTAGGTCTTTAACCACTTTGAGTTTATTTTTGTGTATGGTGTTAGGGAATGTTCTAATTTCATTCTTTTACATGTGCTGTCCAGTTTTCCCAGCACCACTTATTGAAGAGGCTGTCTTTTCTCCATTGTATATTCTTGCCTACTTTATCAAAAATAAGGTGACCCTACTTGTGTGGATTCATTGCTGGGCTTTCTATCCTGTTCCACGGATCTGTATCTCTGTTTTTGTGCCAGGACCATACTATCTTGATTACTGTAGCTTTGTACTAGAGTCTCAAGTCAGGGAGCCTGATTCCTCCAGCTCTGTTTTCCTTTCTCAAAATTGTTTTGGCTATTTGGGGTCTTTTGTGTTTCCACACAAATTGTGAAATTTTTTCTTCTAATTCTGTGAAAAATGCCACTGGTAGTTTGACTGGGATTGCACTGAATGTGTAGACTGCTTTGGGTAGTATAGGCATTTTCACAATGTTGATTCTTCCAATCCAAGAATACGGTATATCTCACTATCTATTTGTATCATCTTTAATTTCTTTCATCAGTGTCTTATAGTTTCCTGCATACAGGTCTTTTGTTTCCTTAGTTAGGTAGGTTTATTCCTAATTATTATATTCTTTTTGTTGCAGTGGTAAATGGGAGTGTTTCCTTAATTTCTCTTTCAGATTTTTCATCATTAGGGTAGAGGAATGCAAGAAATCTGTAAATTTTGTATCCTGCTACTTTACCAAATTCATTGATTAGCTCTAGTAGTTTTCTGGTAGCATCTTTAGGATTCTCTATGTATAGTACCATGTCATCGGCAAACAATGACAGCTTTACTTCTCCTTTTCCGATTTGGATTCCTTTTCTTTCTTTTTCTTCTTTGACTGCTATGGCTAAAACTTACAAAACTATGTTGAATAATAGTGGGGAGAATGGGCAACCTTGTCTTGTTCCTGATCTTAGTGGAAATGGTTTCAGTTTTTCACCATTGAGAACGATGTTGGCTGTGGGTTTGTCATATATGGCCTTTATTATGATATGTTCCCTCTATGCCAACTTTCTGGAGGGTTGTTTCATAAATGGGTGTTGAATTTTGTCGAAAGCTCTTTCTGCATCTACTGAGATGATCATATGGTTTTTATTCCTCAAATTGTTAATATGGCATATCAAATTGATTGATTTGCTTACATTGAAGAATCCTTGCATTCCTGGGATAAACCCCACTTGATCATGGTGTATGATCCTTTTAATGTACCGTTGGATTCTGTGTGCTAGTATTTTGTTGAGGATTTTTGCATCTATATCACTATGTTCATCAGTGATACTGGCCCATGGTTTTCTTTCTTTGTGACATCTTTGTCTGGTTTTGGTATCAGGGTGAGGGTGGCCTCGTAGAATGAGTTTGGGAGTGTTCCTCCCTCTGCTATATTTGGGAAGAGTTTGAGAAGGACAGGTGTTACCTCTTCTCTAAATGTTTGATAGAATTTACCTGTGATGCCATTGGGTCCTGCACTTTTGTTTTTTGGAAGATTTTAAATCACAGTCTCAATTTCAATGCTTGGGATTGGTCTGATTATATTTTCTATTTCTTCCTGGTTCAGTCTTGGAAGGTTGTGCTTTTCTAAGAATTTGTCCATTTCTTCCACATTGTCCATTTTATTGGCACAGAGTTGCTTGTAGTAATCTCTTGTGATCCTCTGTATTTCTGCAGTGTCAGTTGTTACTTCTCCTTTTTCGTTTCTAATTGTATTGATGAGTCTTCCTTTTTTTGTTGATGAGTGTGGCTAAGGGTTTATCAATTTTGTTTATCTTCTCAAAGAACCAGCTTTTAGTTTTATTTATCTTTGCTATTGTTTCTTTCATTTCTCTTTCATTTATTTCTGATCTGACCTTTATGATTTCTTTCCTTCTGCTAACTTTGCGGTTTTTTTGGTTCTTTCTCTAATTGCTCTAGGTGTAACGTTAGGTTGTTTACTTGAGATGTTTCTTGTTTCTTGAGGTAGGATTGTATTGCTGTAAACTTCCCTCTTAGAACTGCTTTTGCTGCATGCCATAGGCTTTGGGTCATCTTGTTTTCATTGTCATTTGTCTCTAGGTATTTTTTGATTTCCTCTTTGTTTTCTTCAGTGATCTCTTGGTTATTAAGTAGTGTATTGTTTCACCTCCATGTGTTTGTATGTTTTACAGATTTTTTCCTCTAATTTATATCTAGTCTCATAGTTCTGTAGTCGGAAAACATACTTGACACGATTTCAATTTTCTAAAATTTATCAAGGCTTGATTTGTTACCCAAGATATGATCTATCCTGGAGAATGTTCCATGAGCACTTGAGAAGAAAGTGTTTTCTGTTATTTTTGGATGGAATGTCCTATAAATATCAATTAAGTCTATCTTGTTTAATGTATCATGTAAAGCTTGTGTTTCCTTATTTATTTTCATTTTGGATGATCTGTCCATTGGTGAAAGTGGGGTGTTAAAGTCCCGTACTGTGATTGTGTTACTGTCGGTTTCTCCTTTTATGGCTGTTAGCATTTGCCTTACATACTGAGGTTCTCCTATATTGTGTGCATAAATATTTACAATTGTTACATCTTCTTCTTGGATTGATCCCTTGATCATTATGTAGTGTCCCTCTTTGTCTCTTGTAATAGTCTTTATTTTAAAGTCTATTTTGTCTGATATGAGAATTGCTACTCCAGCTTTCTTTTGATTTCCATTTCCATGGAATATCTTTTCCATCCTTTAACTTTTAGTCTGCATGTGTCCCTAGGACTGAAGTGGGTCTCTTGCAGACAGCATATATACAGGTCTTATTCTTGTATCCATTCAGCCAGTCTATGTTTTTTGGTTGGAGCATTTAACCCATTTACATTTAAGGTAATTATTGATATGTGCGTTCCTATTACCATTTTCTTAACTGTTTTGCATTTGTTATTGTAGGTCTTTTCCTTCTCTTGTGTTTCCTGCCTAGAGAACTTCCTTTAGCATTTGTTGTAAAGCTGGTGTGGTGGTGCTGAATTCTCTTAGCTTTTGCTTATCTGTAAAGGTTTTAATTCGACTGAATGAGACCCTTGCTGGGTAGAGTAATCTTGGTTGTAGGTTTTTCCCTTTCATTACTTTAAGTATGTTTTGCCACTCCCTTCTAGCTTGCAGAGTTTCTGCTGAAAAATCAGCTGTTAACCTTATTGGAATTCGCTTGTAAGTTATTTGTTGTTTTTCTCTTGTGGCTTTTAATATTTTTCTTTGTATTTAATTTTTAATAGTTTGATTAATATGTGTCTTGGCGTGTTTCTCCTTGGATTTATCCTGTATGGGACTCTCTGCCCTTCCTGAACTTGATTAACTATTTCCTTTCCCATATTAGGGAAGTTTTCAACTATAATCTCTTCAAACATTTTCTCAGTCCCTTTCTTTCTCTTCTTCTTCTTCTGGGATCCCTATAATTGAAATGGTGGTGTGTTTAATATTGTCCCAGAGGTCTCTGTGAGTGTCCTCAATTCTTTTCATTCTTTTTTCTTTATTCTGCTTTGCGGTAGTTATTTCCACTATTTTATCTTCCAGGTCACTTACCCGTTCTTCTGCCTCAGTTATTCTGCTATTGACTCCTTCTAGAGAATTTTTAATTTCATTTATTGTGCTCTTCATCATTCTTTGTTTACTCTTTCGTTCTTCTAGGTCCTTGTTAAAAGTTTCTTGTATTTCCTCCATTCTATTTCCAAGATTTTGGATCACCTTTACTATCATTACTCTGAATTCTTTTTCAGGTAGACTGCCTATTTCCTCTTCATTTCTTAGTCTGGTGGGTTTTTACTTTGCTCCTTCATCTGTTGTGTGCTTCTCTGTCTTCTTATTTTGTTTGACTTACTGTGTTTGGAGTCTCCTTTTAGCAAGCTGCAGGTTCATAGTTCCTGTTGTTTTTGGTGTCTGCCCCCAGTGGCTATGGTTGGTTCAGTGGGTTGTGTAGGCTTCTTGGTGGAGGGGACTAGTGTCTGTGTTCTGGTGGATGAGGCTGGATCTTGTCTTTCTGGTGGGCAGGTCTGTACCCGGTGGTGTGTTCTGGGGTGTCTCTGAGTTTATTATGATTTTAGGCAGACTCTCTGCTAGTGGGTGGGGTTGTGTTCCTGTCTTGCTAGTTGTTTGGCATAGGGTGTCCAGCACTGTAGCTGGCTGGTCGTTTAGTGGAGCTGGGGCTTAGCACTGAGATAGAGATCTCTGGGAGAGCTTTCACCATTTGTTATTACGTGGATCTGGGAGGTCTCTGGTGGACCAATGTCCTGAACTTGGCTCTCCACCTCAGAGACACAGGCCTGACACCTGGCCGGAGCACCAAGACCCTGTCTGCCACACGGCCCAGAAGAAAAGAGAGGGAAAGGGAGAGAGAAGGAGAGGGAGAGAGGGAGGGAGGGAGAGAGAGAGAGAGGAAGAGAGAGAGAGAGAGAGAGAGAGAGAGAGAGAGAGAGAGAAAGAAAGGAAGGAAGGAAGGAAGGAAGGAAGGAAGAAAGGAAGAAAAATAAAGTTATTAAAATAAAAAATTTTAAAAAATTAAAAAGTAATAAAAAAAAAGAAAGAAGAGAGCAACGAAACCAAGAAACAAATACACCGATGATAACAAGTGCTAAAAACTATATTAAAAAACAAACAAGCCAAAAAAACGGACAGACAGGACCCTAGGACAAATGGTAAAAGCAAAGCTGTACAGACAAAATCACACACAGAAGCATACACATACACACTTACAAAAAGAGAAAAAGGAAAAATATATATACATCGTTGCTCCGAAAGTCCATCTCCTCAATTTGGGATGATTCGTTGTCTATTCATGTATTCCACAGATGCAGGGTACATCAAGTTGATTGTGGAGAGTTAATCCGCTGCTTCTGAGGCTGCTGGGAGAGATTTCCCTTCTCTTCTTTGTTCCCACAGCTCCTGGGGTTCAGCTTTGGGTTTGGACCCGCCTCTGCGTGTAGGTCGCCTGAGGGCATCTGTTCTTTGCTCAGACAGGACGGGGTTAAAGGAGCCACTGATTAGGGGCTCTGGCTCACTCAGACAGCGTGGAGGGAGGGGCATGGAATGCGGGGTGAGCCTGTGGCGGCAGAGGCTGGCCTGACGTTGCACCAGCCTGAGGGTGCCATGCGTTCTCCCAGGGAAGTTGTCCCTGGATCGCGGGACCCTGGCAGTGGCAGGCTGCACAGGCTCCCAGGAGGGGAGGTGTGGAGAGTAACCTGTGCTTGCACACAGGCTTCTTGGTGGCTGCAGAAGCAGCCTTATCATCTCATGCCCATCTCTGGGGTCCACGCTGATAGCCACAGCTCATGCCCTGGAGCTCATTTAGGTGGTGCTCTGAATTCCCTCTCCTCGCACACCCCGCAACAATGGTCTCTTGCCTCTTGGGCAGGTCCAAACTTTTCCCCGGACTCCCTCATGGCTAGCTGTGGCGCACTAGCTTCAGGCTGTCTTCATGCAGCCAACCCCAGTCCTCTCCCTGGAATCTGACCTCCGAAGCCTGAGCCTCAGCTCCCAGCCCCCGCCCGCCCCGGCGGATAAGCAGACAACCCTCTCTGGCTGGTAAGCGCTGGTCAGCACCAATCCTGTGTGTGGGCATTTCTCCGCTTTGCCCTCCGCACCCCTGTGGCTGCGCTCTCCTCCGCGGCTCCGAAGCTTCCCCCTCCACTACCCGCAGTCTCTGCCCGCGAAGGGGCTTCTAGTGTGTGGAAACCTTTCCTCCTTCATGGCTCCCTCTCTGGTGCAGGTCCTGTCCCTATTCTTTTGTCTCTGTTTTTTCTTTTTTCTTTTGCCCTACCCAGATACGTCGGGGAGTTTCTCGCCTTTTGGGAGGTCTGAGGTCTTCTGCCAGCGTTCAGTAGGTGTTCTGTAGGAGCTGTTCCACATGTAGATGTGTTTCTGATATATCTGTGGGGAGAAAGGTGATCTCCACGTCTCACTCCTCCGCCATCTTGAAGGTCTCCTAGATAAGGTTTTACCAGCACAGCCCCGCCCATTTGCTTCGGCTTTCACTGCCACAGCAGAGTTGAGTCGTTACTAAGGACAGCCTATGGGCTGCAAAGCCTAAAACAGTGACTATCTGCCCTTTTACAGAAAAGGTCCGTCTATCCCTGCACTACAAAATCATAAAATCCACAAGTTTTACCTAAAGTAAAGTAAATACTAATATGGAATTTAAAAAGGAACAAACAGCAAAGCAAAATAGCTAGAAGAATGATCTTGAAAGTCAGACGCACTGGGCTTGCATGCTGCCTCTGGACATACCAAGTGATCTCGGGCAAAGTACTAATGACTGAGTCAGTTTCACAACCTGTGACCTTGGAATAAAAATCCCCACCGCAGAGAATTACTGTCAGGATTAGATTCTAAGTAACTTTAGTTAATTTTTATAAATACTGCTCAGAGAAAAAGAAACAAACAAACCACCTGGCTTGAAGCCTTACTTGTTAAGACTTTCCTTAACCTGCATTTTAAAAAAATTTCAAATTACCTGAACAGGGAAAATTTTGAATTCACATACAAGCATATGAAATTACTCTGAAATCCATGGTTACTTTAAATTACAATTCAACCTAAAAATTATTTATGTCCCAAATGCTTATTCACAGGTCAGGGACTTTGATTTCATTTTGCCACAGAAACAATGTTGTAATCATTATGATTTCCCAAAGCAGTTAATAAAATGTACTGATCAAATAACTACTATCAATTAACTATAGCAGTTTCCCAATTCTAGAGGATTAATCTTTAAGACTCAGAACTTATTCTTAACTGTTTAGGTTTGATTATTTATAATGAGATTGTAAATATTAGAAAACACATATTAGGTTTAAGACGTGTATCTGTCACAACCTCTTTAAGACTCCTTCTCTTCATCAGCAAAATGGATATTTTATGACTGGTTATAAGGATAAACCACAGTGTAATATATATACATTTTCAAACTATACAAACAAATCATGAGTATTAATATTTATCAGTGGAAAAATGTTTATTATGTGCTGCCTTAAATCACTGGTGTTAATATATTTTTCTTGAAGAGTCAGGGTTATTACCATAAATATCCATCACAGTCCTGTGCTATAGGTACAGTTGTTATATAAATATCTCAGTAGTTACAATGCTGAATGCTGTCAGAGTCCAAAAATAAGCATTAATGACCACTATAAAAGTAGTCCCCAAGTAACACCAGTTTCTCCTCATTCATCACATCAAGGTCTCTGTTGATCCATCTCTCCCTGATTGTTGAATGTTGTAAATATCTGACAACATAGTGCATGTCTAATGCAAACTGACTGACAAAGAAAATTATTAATCTTGCCAAAGATGAAGGGTTTCATGAAGATGATAATGATACAGGAAAAATTTTCAAATCACACACAAAACTGTCCACAAATACAAAAGGATTGGATAAATTAAGTGAATTTTTAAAAAGTGCAAAGAATTATGATGTTGGTCCTTCAAAATATTATGGGTATTAAAAAATTCAGAAATGATCTTTGGAAAACTGCCAAAATCTCAGCCATTTTCACAAGAAACAGCCCTCTTTTATAATATAGTTATAAAAACTGAAACATACAAAAATTGTGAAGTGAAGGGTATACCATCTTTCACCAATTCTAATATGAACATTGTTCACATTTTAAGATCTCTGAAATGGGGTGCATCTTACAATCAATAGCATCTCTATGATCTGTTATAATCTTATAAACTGTGGGCCAGGCAGCAGTTACAACATAGATGTTACTGCCTGAGAACGTATGAACTTTGTCAATTTTTTATTTCTTGGTGTTGTAACTGGAAAGCCTCAACTCCTCAGTTTTAAATTTAAAAAATCACGTACTGGCTTGTTCAAGAGGAAACAGGAGCCCAGCAGTTGCTGAAAACCTTCCATTGATTCCCTCTGATAAGAGCAAGAAAGCACCAGCACCAAAGCTTGCAGACTGGTGCCGACTCCCTGAGAGAAAATTGGGGTTCTCTTTTAAGAATCGCTGAAGTCTCAGTGCGTTTGGTGGCATAGAGGATAATATTATTTGAGAAAACGTGAACATCAATGACCCTAATTTTAAAAACGAATGATTGGAAAGTCAAAGTATGAAAGTAGATTTAGGACTGAATACCTTTACCAATTTATTTCATTCATATTTTCCTTTGTATGGATGCTCAAGAATAACATAATAAAAAAATCCAAAAGACTTATTTCAACAGGTATAAAATAAAAAGGTTATGTGATAAAAAGCATTGTATCAAGTTAAATTGGCAAGATTTTTCTTTTTTAGTCATATCTAAAATAACAATATGCCTTATAGTTGTATCTTGGATTTGATAAAATACATATTGTATTCATTATACAATTCTAACATAAAAATTATAATGCTCCTCAAGTTAGTTACTTTCAGAATCAATATGGACTTGGAAGTATATCCAAAATTCCAACAAACATAAGACAAAATCATTTTTAAATTTCATTTTTCAAGGTAAAATCCCAATCAAACCCTTTTTCCACTCTTTACTACAAAATGTGTGTCTCTATTTTAGCTGGATTTACTTTAAGTGGCTTTTCCCAACATGAATGCTGCTGGGCTAGGGAGGGTTTCCTACACGAGACACAGGGCTGACTGACTCAGCACCTCACGCTGAGTGAGCGACGGTTTCCAGGCTCCTGGCTATTTTCAGAGGAGACTGCAAGGCTCTCCCCGAGGCCTCTCCTCCCTGAGGCTCCCCAGCTGATTCATTAGAGCTGATAAACTCTCAGAGCAGCCACGTCTCCCTGCTCCAGCCTGTGCAGCATAAACGTGCAGTACAGACTTGTGGCACAGAATCAATTGTTTTCCCATGGCAATAATGGAATGTCTACTCTTTGAAGATACACGAGGCTGGCAAAATCAGAAAGCTTTACGTAAACTACCTAAGATGCTGTGCAAATTAACAGTAATTATTTCTAGAGTTAATCACCATCTCCTCCTCAGCAGGAAAGAAATGCAGTGGCAGTAAAAACATGTCTACCTTCCCCCTGAATCTCTCCCACAGCCTCGGCCACAGTCCCCAAGCCAACAAGGCAACAGAAAGGTACCATGAACTCTCTCACGAAGATAAGGCAGATGGAATCTCAGTAGAAACTAGAGACAGCGTCTTCCGGGAACTGTACGTAGTCTGGTATGGTTGAAGCTGAAGGGATAAGAAGGGAACGGGAAAATCAAGAGCAGTAAGAAAGACAAAGGGTAGGCCCCTTGTGCTAAGCTACCAGGTTTAATTTATCCTCTAAACAATAAACCACCACTGAGTAATTCCAAGCATATGGGCAATGTGTTCCATGTGGCTTTAGAAAGATCACCTTGGCAGCCCAAGCCAAAGATGCATTAGAAGGATCTTCAGTTAGAAGCGGTGAGATGAAAAGACTAACAAGAGGTAAGGATCTCAACAAGGGCAAAAATAACAAAAACAGAAAGGAGGAGGTGGCTACGGGATATTCAGAAGGCAGAAAACGCGATCTGGTCGCTGACTAGCTATGAGTTGGGTGGGATGTGACAGAAGATGCTACGAGATGGCTTTCAAACCAGAACCCCCAAAGTCAAGCCATCTTTGATGGTGATTCTCTGCAGCAGGATGGGTACTACAGGAAGGGCCATGGGTCTGAAGACAATGAAGTGAATTTGGTTTTGGAAATAAAAGAATGAAGTACAGAGAGCTCTAGTCCTGGGTAAGATGGAAGCACACACACCCCCTTTCCCAATGAACACATGATAAAGTGCAGGCACATCTGGGGACCCTGAAAAGTAAACAGAGGCAGGCAGAGTTGAGAATGCCAGAGCTCAGAGTACCTGTAAATGCACGATGAGGTACCACATTTTTAAAACTGCACTATCTTCTGGCCTAAACCTAACTTGGCCAAAACCCCGAAACTGAGCACACTGGTAATGACAGCAGTAACTGGTTATCTCTTCCAGTTCCGGAGTGGGGAGGGAAAACTTAAGGAGCAAGTAGGAAATGTTCCCGTTTTTTTCTTTCTCTCTCCTTTTTTTCTTGTGCTGCAGCCCCCAGGAAAGCTCACTGCTGTGGTGGCAGCTGAGACAGAAAGAGGAGCTTCTGGGAACTACAACAGTGAGAGAGGAACCCTTTGTCTCCTGTGACGTTGATACTCCAAAAGCCACAGCAGGGCTTCCCTGGTGGCGCAGTGGTTGAGAGTCCGCCTGCCAATGCAGGGGACACGGGTTTGTGCCCCGGTCCGGGAAGATCCCACATGCTGCGGAGCCGGTGGGCCCGTGAGCCATGGCCACCGAGCCTGCGCATCTGGAGCCTGTGCTCCGCAACGGGAGAGGCCACAGCAGTGAGAGGCCCGCGTACCGCAAAAGAAAAAAAAGGCCAGAGCAAAGCCTGTGGCCTCTGCCTGTCTGCTACTTTCTCTGCCTCTGTCTGTCTCTCTCCTCCCACTGCTTCACTCTAGGAGTGAGGGAGCCCTAGGTATGTGAGGCCTCAGACTGAGAGGTGAGCCCAGGGAAAAGGTGGGCATCAGACCAATGGCACACTGCGGGGCTCCGGAAAATGGCCCCAGAGTTGTTATAAAGTCCTGGGGTTGCCTACATCTGCGTGTGGACAAGACCCTGCTCTGCAGGAGCACAGGGCTGGCCGACAGACTTCCACCCAAATCCCGGGCAGACAACACTGCACAGTGCACACGACGGACAAAAGGAAAACAGGAATTTGAAGTCTGACCCTGACAGGTCAACTGCCTGCTAAAACAAGTAAAATCAACAGCCTCCATAAAATTTAAACAAAATCCGAAGTCTAATAATGTAATATTCCAAATGTCCAGGGTACAACTCAAAATTAATCAGCACATGAAAAACAACAAAAATCTCAACCTACCTGGGAATATACAATAGACAGATTATGATTAGATGAAAGAGATGATATAATTATATGACAAAAACTTCAAAGAAACTATTTTAGAAGTATTTGAACAGCAATCAAGTGGTGAAAAAAGGTTAACATAGAAAATACTAGCAGAGAAAGAAAAGAAACAAGGAAAAACCAAATGGAAACACAAGAAATGAAAAAATACAATTACCAAAATAAAACCCTCCCTGGCTGGACCAAATAAGCAGAATAAAGATGAAAGCGGAAAGAGGAAGTGAACCTGAAAACAACAGAAATTAACCAATCTGAACAACAGAGAAAAAAACTGTAAAAAACTGAACAGAGCTTCACAAACCTGTGGAACAAGAACAAAAGGTCTAACATTCATGTCATCAGAGAACCAGAGAAGAGAAAGAGCACAGAGCTGAAAAAATATTTAAAGAAATCATGGCTCAAACATGGCATAAGGCATAAATCTACAAGTTCAAGAAACTTACCAAACCATCAACAGAATAAACCTAAAGAAATCCATGCCCAGAGACAACTTAATCACACCGCTGGAAACTAAGGACAAAGAAAGAATCTGGAAGCATCCAGAGAAAAATAAGACATACCTGCAGGAGAAATAAAGGTGAGGATTTCTCTTCAAAAACTATGGAGGACAGAAAGCAGTGAAGTAACATTTTAAATGAAAACAGAAATGAACTGTTAACCCAAAATACTACAACCATCGAAAATACTGTTTAGAAATAAAGATGAAATAAAACTAAGAGGATTTATAGCCAACACACCTAACCTAAAAGAACTGCCAAAGGAATTTCTTCAGACAGAGAGAAATTATATAAGAAGAAACTTGGATCATTAGGAATGAGTGAATAGCAAGAAAAATGGTAAATATTTGTGTAAATATTAGAAAGTATTCCTGACCTACTGCCTTCTTAAACATGTTTGAAGTTGCAAGCAAAATTTATAACACGGCCCAATGAGGATTTAAATGTATGTAAACATAATATATAAGACAACTATGGCATAAAGGGGAGAGGGTAAGGGTACCTACATGATGGAAAAATTTCTACATTCCAAATTGAAGCAGTAAAATAGTGTTTACAGCTGACCCAGGAACAACAAGGGGTTTGGGGCACCGACCCTTCATGCAGTTGAAAATGAGATAACAAATACATGTTGTTAAAAGCCACTAACTTGTGCTAATTTGTTACACGGCAAAACAAAAACGAACCCCTTCACTAATACGAGGAACAAAAAGAGATTACATTTTGGTAAGAAAGGTCAATTCACTCTAAAACCCCAACAATTCTAAATGTTCTCTAAAAAAAAAAAAAAAAAAGAAAGAAAGAAAGAAAGAAAGGAAAAACTGACCAAACTAAAAGGAGAAACAGATAAATCTACAATTATATTTGAAGGCTTCAACTCTCCTACCTCAGTATCAAACAATGTTGGCATAATGTCAGCGTGGATCAAGTACTAAAAAGCACCATCAACTCACTGGGTCTAATTGAAACATATAGCACTCCACCCAACCACAGCAGGGTACACATTCTTTTCAACGCATGTGGAACATTCACGAAGATAGATCATATTCTAGATCAAAGTACAAACCCTAACAAATGTAAAATGACTGAATGAAGTTCTACAAAGTATGTTCTCTGATCATAAAATAAAACCAGAAAACAACAGAAAAAAGTAGGAAAATGTCCAAACACTTGGAAATTAACCCATTTCTAAGTAATCCATGGGCCAAAGAGGATGTTTCAAGGGAAATTACAATAAATTTTGAACTGAATGAAAATGAAAATAGAACACAGAAAAATATGTGGGGTGCAACTAAAGCAGTGCTTAGAGGGAAATTTACAGCATGCAATACCAATATTAGAAAAGAAAAAAGGTCTCACCCTCAGCTATCTAAGCTTCAACCTTAAAAGACCAGAAAAGAGCAAAATAAACAGAAATCAAGCAGAAGGAAGATAACATTGTGAATGTACCTTATGCTACTGAATTGTGTATTTTTAAATGGTTAAGACAGAAAATTTTATGTTTTGTGTATTTTACCACACCAAAAACATTTTCTTTCATAGATCATAGATCTAAAGGTTATAAGTAAAACTATAAAATTTTTTTGAAAAATAGGAGCAAATCTTCATGACTGCTGGATAGGCAGAGAGTTTTTAGACATGATAGAGCAAAAGCATGATCCGTAAACAAGAAACCTAAAAACGTACACTTTACCGAAGTTAACACCTTGAGCTCTGTGAAAAATATTGTTAAGAGAATGATAAGCCAAACTGCCACCTAGGAGAAAATATTGGCAAATCACTTACCCAATAAAAGATTTGTCCAGAATATAAAGAACTCTCAAAGCAAAACAGTAACAACACAACACAATTAACATGGACAAATTACTCAGACACACAGTTCTCTAAAGAGGATATAAGGATCACAAATAAGCACATGAAAAGGGATTCAACATCATTAACATTTAGAGAAATGCAAATCAAACCACAATGAGATACCCCTATACATAGATTAGATGGCCAAAATAAAAGACAGAGACAATACCGAATGCTGATGAGGATGTGGGGCAACGGGCGCTCTTGATCACTGCTGCTAAGAAGGCAGAAAGGTGCGAGTGCTCCGGCAAATGGCTGACTTTTGGAAACTCAAGTTAAGTCTACACTTACCACATGATCCAGAAAAGCCACTCTTGGGCATTTATCCTAGAGAAACAAAAACTTACTCTTCTCCAAACACCTGTAAATGAATGATCAAAGCAGCACTGATTATAATTACCAAAAACTAGAAACAACCCAAATGTCCCTCAGTGGGTGAATGAATAAAGGAACTGTAACACATCCATACAATGGAATACTACTCAAAAACAGAAAAGAAAAAGTTACTGATATATGTAGCAACTTGGATGAACAGCATTAAGGTGAATGAAAGAAGCCAACCGCTAAAGGTTATATACTATTATATATACCACACATGAATACTATAAGACCTTCTTGAAAAGACAAAACCATAGTAATGGAGAACAGACAGTGGCTGCCAGGGTATTAGGGGTGAGGGGACAGCATGACTATGTTGAGAGAGAGCACGGGAGAGTTTTGGGGTGATGGAACGGTTCTGTATCCTGACTGTGGTGGTGTGTACGTGAATTTATACTTGTGTTAAAATTCACAGAACTGGAGAAGAAAAATAAAGTTAATGTTATTGTATGATGATTTACATAATAAAAGGAAAATTTAAAAATAAGGTGCCAATGTGACCACTAGGAAATGATGTCCAGAAGGCAGCTAGACAGGATGGAAGTTAGGAGGGTAGTCTGTGTAACTGACAGAGACTTTGAGGTCACCAGTCCCTTGTAGAATAGTAAGTGAGATCACCCCAGGGTATTAACTTACAGTGAAAAATAACCAAGGACAGAACCCCAGGAAATATCAGCCTTAGAAACTAAAGAAGAAGAGAATCCTGTAGAAGAAGATATTAAGAAATAATAATCAGAAAAGTATGGGATAAGCAAAGAGAATTTGGTGTCACGGAAGGCAAGGAAGAAAGTTTGAAGAAGTAACTCATGAGATCAAATGTCACAGAAAGGTCAAGTAAGATAAAGATTTAAAATACTCTATTATATTTGGCAAGATGGACATTGGTGACTTCTGTTTCAACAGGATTATGAATAGCAGGTAAGCAACGACAGAGAACAGAGCTTCATTCATTTGAGGTGTCTGGCTATGAAGAGAAGGAAGGAGCCGGGAACGTGAGAAACATGAATATATTGATGGGCTATGCAGGAAAGAAGGGAAGGTCAGAAAAGAGAGGAAACAAGTGATAGAGTAAGGAGGACCCTTGGGGGAACAGACAGCATGGCCCAGACAATAAGGCCAGGAAAGCGTGGGCTCTCAAGCCAGACTGCAGGGATTTAAACACGATGTAATCTATCATTGGGTTCCTGTAAAGCTCAAGCTGTCACTTTAGCTCTCCACCTCTGCCTCAGTGAGATGTAAGATGGGAAGACGACAGAACCTGCCTCAGAGCACTGCTATGAGAAGTGAGTGAATACAGGTATAGAACTTAGAACTAAGCCTGACACATAAGCACCCAGTAAATGACCAATGTTAACAATTGCCAGCATTATAATCATCAAATAGGAAGGAATAGGAAGATTACTGTTGAACAGAGGAAGTTATATCCTTCTCTGAGACTGGAGAAGACAAGGATAGACTGGGTACTATTATGCAGAAGTTTATAAGTATGGAGGCAGAAAATGTGACGAACTGTGGGATTCTTAAGCCCAATTTTCTCTGTGATGTCATGATAATCTTCACAGAAAGGGAAGAAGATGAAACCATGGAGGAAAGTCCCCACTGTGGGCAACAGGAGAGGCTGCTGACCACAGAGATGCAGGGGACAGCCAAGAAGGACTGACAGCTCTGCTGAAACCAGAGGCCACAAACCCATCTGACACTAGTCATCACAGCTTTAACTTTCTCCAGCGGTGTTCAGAAGTCTGAGAGTAAAAACAGTCACCAACTGAGTTACACATAATAAAGAGGGATATATCCACTCAGAAAGAAGGGCTCTGTGGGAGCATGGGGAGCAAATAATTGAGGGAATTTAATGATCGGCCACTCCCGTGAGCTTTAAAAGCATCTCCTTTAGAAACTACACAAATGCCCATCAACTGAGGACTGAACAAACAAACTGTGGTACATCCACACAATGGAATATGACTCAGGAATAAAAAAGAACTACTGATACACACCAGCCTCAAAACTCTATACACTGTACAATAATTTTACATGAAATTCTAGAAGAAACAAGACCACAGTGACAGGAAGCAGATTGGTGGTTGCCTACAGCTGGTAGAAGATTGACTGTCACGGGGCACAAGGAAACGTCTTCCTCCAGTTTTACTGAGACCCAACTGACTTACAACACTGTTAGTTTAAGGTGTACAACATGATGACTTGATACATGCATATACTGAGAAAGGATCACTATGGTAAGTTTGGTTAGCATCCATCATCTCACATACCGACAGTTTTTTCTCTGGTGGCAAGAGGAGGAACCTTTTAAGAAATGATGGAATGGAGCTGTCCTGTGATTGTGGCAGTGTTTACATGACTACATACACCTGTCAACACTCATCCAGATACACACCCAACACTGGTGAATTTCACTGTATTTAAACTTCATGTTAATACAGCTGACCTCTCACAAGGCTCTGTTTGGACGCCTGGGTTGCGTGCTCCACCACCAGGCATGGGCTCGAGACAGCTCCTCCCCCTCGCCTTGTCTACATCCCCAGACGCGGCCTCTAAGTCACAGGCAAAGGGACTGTGGCGGGCAGGACCTGGAGAAGACCCCCAAGGCTTCCTGATACCCACCCCCACTCCCCAGGTGTGCAAGTCTGATGGGTTGTACCCCCAGGATTAGGTCACGATAAATGGGATGAGGGATGTTAAACCAATGAGCTGACCATTAAATGCAGTTTTCCTGGCTGGTTGTAGAAGCGGCAGGTTGGGGGGTTGATGCACAGGGAGTTCTCTGATGCTGAGATGAAGGGGCCATGTGGTCCCAGTCAAAGCTCTCAGACAGCGAGGCCTGAGTTCCACAGCAGCAGGGAGGGAAGTCCTGCCAGCACCCTGAGGGGTCGGTGAAGACGGCTGAGCCTCCAGCTGAGGACACAGCCGTTGACACCTCCACCTCAGCCTCAGGAGACCAGGAGCAGAGAACTGTTACAACGTGCCAGAGTCCTGGCCCGGAGAAACTGGGTCATAAATTTGTGTTGCTTTAAGCCACTACATTATGGTAATTTGTTATACAGCACGGAAAGGAGAGGCCGATTTTAAACAACCCCTCTACCTCATCATAAAAAAGTTCCAATTTAGAACTGAAAATGGTGTGAACTTAAAATCTTAAAATCCCCACAGCTAACCTCGGCTTTCGCCTTTGATCTTTACCTCACGCTTCCAGAATATACATTCTTGTCTAACACCAGACTCTAAGTTATTCCAGAGAGAAACTATATCTGAGTAAGCTTTAATTAAGTCATCTTTAATCAATTAATTAACCTATTACCCCAAAGTGTTTAACACACTGCCTTGTTGTTATATTAGTGAATAAAGAAAGTAATATATGATGCACCCATCCAAATATACTGAAAAGTAAAAATTCTTCACTTTTTGGCCACATTTTTCTAAAGTAAAGTTTCACATATACATATAGTCATGTAGGGAATGAAGAAACTCTATACAGGTTAACAAAACAAATCTTGGAAAGTCATATAAAAATCACTGTCAAAAATGCACTGATTTCTAAAGCACATCTTTTAAAAATGATAAAACAACAAAATGAAAATACTGATATCTGACTGCAGAGAGACCATGGCCTCCTCTTCTTCCAAAATTCTACACTTGAGAAGTTGTTAAGTGAATGCATAGTAGCACTCACAAACACGTGAAACTCTTGGTAGTCCCAAGAACAGAAGGAATCCAGAGGTAAGGAAAGTACACAGGTGGGTTTAAGATGAGAAGCGTCATGAGCACAGCCTGTAGGGAAGAGGCCTCAGCAGCAGATGTGAGCAACAGGAGGCTGCTCTGCGATGAGCTGGTAGCCGGGGCACGAGGGGAACAGCAGCAACGGCGCTTAAAGAAGAGGTCACGCAGCACACTGTCCATCTCCGCGAGCAGCTCCCTTCAGACACGAGTGATGAGAGAGCCTGGAGTGAAAGGCCAGGCCGGTGCTCCAGGTGACCGGTGACACCCAGGAAGGTGGGGTCTCCAATGCTCAGAAAATAAGCTGCCATGTATTTGCCTGGTCGAACAGCAATGTGTCCCACCCATCCTCTACTCTGATGAAAAACTGAACAGAGGAGAGGTCAGCAACACGTGCCCATCTCGCCAGGGGGCCACCCAAACAGAGGCAACGAAGGGTAAAATAGACACCCCCAAACGTGAACACACCAGCAAGAACACCAAACGTATGAGGGATGCCAGTACCATGAAACAGGGAGCAGACTTGCTGAAAGAAAAACTGAAGACACCGAGGTGACACGGCCAAGAGTGCACTAAGAACAAGACCTTATGATAACCAAAGTATCATTAGAGAAATGAGCACATGATCAAGGAGCTTTCAAGGAAAACTAAGAAGATTCATGGACATGAGAATACAAGTTTCTAAACTTAAGAGAAAACATCACTGGATGGGCTGAAGAGCAGAGTAGACAAAACTAAAGAACATGTTTCGAGCTGAAATTCAGGCCCAGGAATCCTTCCAAAACATAAGAAGGGACAAAGGGATAAAAAAGGTGAAATAAAAGTACAGAAAAAAAGACATTTGACGCAGAGGTTCCAATCTATCCATTTAACGGGAGTTCTCTTAAGGAGAAAAAGGAGAAGAAGCAGTATGTGAAGAAGCGTCAATTAAGAATGTCCCAGAACTGAAGGTGAGCGCTCAGACTGAAAGCATCTGGTTAGAGTCACGACGGGTCAATTAAGAAATGCCGAGAACACTCAAGCGATATTTCAGAACATGGAAGGTAGAAAAACAGTGCCAGAAGCTTTCAGAGAGGAAAAACCCCTTATGGAGGAACATGAAGGAAGACAAGGTCACAAGACTTGAGAGCGACCATGAGACCATGATGAGGCAGCGGCTTCAAGGTGGGGTGGGGAGAGCTTGCAGCCCCCATTCCTTCACCCAGCAAACGACCAGCCAAGACTTCCACTTGCAGCTGTGGTGGAGTAACAGGGACCAGATCTAGCCTCCCACCTTCAGCAACTACAAGTCTGGACAAAGTAGATGAAACAACGATTTTCCAACACTGGCAAACAGGCAGCACAAGACAGTGATCCTTGTGAGAAGGGTAACAGGTGAGGTAAGCTCAGTAATTGCCCAGTTTCCAGGCTGCAGCACAGGGAGAGGGTGTCCTGAGTTAGGGAAACAGCAGCCAGAGCTTGGGAGGTTGAAGAGCACTACCATTTGCAGGAAGGGGTACCAAGGAAGAGAGAGCTGCCCAGAGAGTCCTGGAATCGGCAGGGGTTTCCCCTGAGTCTCCTGCTGAGTGACGGTTACCATGACGTCACCAATCCCTCAGGCTCACTGAGGGCTGGGAACACATCACACTTCCACCAGCCAGACGAGAAAGGCCTCCAGATCAACAGAGCATTGGAGAACCACCAAGCCATCATCAGAGCGTCAAGAGTACTGTCTTGCTTTTCCGGTAAGCAGCCTGAGGTGACCTCTAAAAGTGGTTCGCTATTCACTTGACCCAGAAAACCCCACAAAATCATGCAAGTCGAGAGGTTCAAATCTGTGTTCACTTTAAGAACACTTGTGAAACGGCCCAGGCCATTAAGGGTATGCATATCCGAAAAGTCACCAAGTATCTGAAGGATGTCATTTTAAAGAAGCAATGTGTGCCATTCCGTCGTTACAATGGTGGAGTTAGTATGTATGCCCAGGCCAAACAGTGGGGCTGCACGCAGGGTCGGTGGCCCAAAAAGAGTGCTGAATTTTTACTGCACATGCTCAAAAATGCAGAGAGTAATGCTGAACTTAAGGGCTTAGATGTAGATTCTCTGGTCATTGAGCATATCCAGGTGAACAAAGCCACCAAGATGCAGTGCAGGACTTACAGAGCTCATGGTCGGATCAACCTATACATGAGCTCTCCCAGCCCCACTGAGATGATCCTTACCGAAAAAGAACAGATTGTTCCTACAGAAGAGGAGGTTGCCCAGAAGAAAACGATATCCCAGAAGAAATTGAAGAAACAAAAACTTATGGCCCCGGAATAAATGCTGCAAAAAGTAAATGCAGGGCTTCCCTGGTGGCGCAGTGGTTGAGAGTCCGCCTGTCGATGCAGGGGACGCGGGTTCGTGCCCCAGTCCGGGAAGATCCCACATGCCGCGGAGCGGCTGGGCCCGTGAGCCATGGCTGCTGAGCCTGCACGTCCGGAGCCTGTGCTCTGCAATGGGAGAGGCCACAACAGTGAGAGGCCTGTGTACCGCAAAAAAAAAAAAAAAAAAAAAAGTAAATGCAAATAAAAGTAAAAAAAAAAAAAAAAAGAGTACTGCCTGAGCAGTGGCGCCAAGTGCGTTGTAGACGAAAGGCTGCTCTCCACCTGCCTAGCAAAGCTGAGAATCAACCCTGAAAGACTCAAACTATTTTCAAGTAACATAACTGCATCGCAGAATAAATTTATTCATTTGTATTTAAATACAAAAAATCCAAGATAAAATACACAATGCCAGGCATCCAATCACAAATTACCAGGTGGGTAAAGAAGCAGGAGAAGATTACCCAAATGAAGAGAAAATCAATCAACAGACTCAGGAATGACACAGATAACAGAATTAGTGAAAAGGTCATTAAAAACGCGACTCTAATCATATTCCATATGTTCAAGAAGATAGAGAAAAGTGTAAGTAAGTATTATAAAGACAGACATGGAAAGTATAAAAATGACCCAAATAAATTTTAAGAGATTAAAAAACACAGTATCTGAAATGAAAAATGTACAGTGTCTGGATGGGATTAAGAGCAGAGCAGATTACACAAAGTAGACAAAAAGAGTAATGAACTTGAAGATACAGTAACAGAAGGTACCCAAAACCAAACACAGGAAAAGGACCACAAAGAAATGAACAGAGCATCAGCGAGCTGACGTATGGGTACTGAGCACCCAGAGGAAAAAGGAGAGGAGAACCGAAAAAAATTTTTGAAGAAATAATGGCTGAATTTTTCCAAATTTGATAAAAACAATAAATCCACTGATCCAAGGAGCTCAATGAACCCCCAACAAAATAAAAATGAAGAAAACGACACCAAGATACATCTAAATCAATCCACTTCCAGTGATAAGGAGGAAATGTTAAAAGCCATCAGACAGAAAAGACCCATTACACGCAGAGGAAAATTTAAGAATGACAGCGGACCTCTGGTCAGAACAGGCGTGCCAGGATGTAAGTGGAGAAACACCTTTAACGAACTGAAAGAAAAAGAACTCTCAACCTATAAGACTACATCCAGCAAAAATATTTTTCAAAAAAGAAGACAAAATGCTTTTTCAGACATATAAATGCTAAGCAAATTCACCAGCAGACCACCACTACAAATTAACATTCAAGTGTGAAGACAAAATAAGGACCTTTCCAACAAATCTTTGACAGTTTCTCTCCAAAAGGTTACGAGAGGATAGTCTCCATCATGAAGACAAGTAAACTGAGGGAGGACAGTAGTATATAAGGAACTGTGATGAGGAAAGAAATGTGTAAATCTTGGTAAGTCTAATAACTGTTTTTAAAATCTGTAACTAAAATTCCAGATGCTACTAACATGGGAGAAATAGGGCAAGGGAGAACAAAGGAGGTTCTCCTCTGTCTATAGAGAGGATACAAATACAGATTAATTCCAGGTATTAGAAAAACAAGCTGATGGGTGTTACACATATACAGGGTAATCATTAAAAAATGTAACTATTTTTCTGTGATATTATTTCAAAGAAAAAAAATCCTAAATTGGAATAATTCTATTAATTCACTCATAAAGATATCACTTACGGACTTTCAGTAGATCTAAGTCTAAAGAAAACATACTACCATACAATTGACCTGTTTCCTACGTGAACATGATGCTTCACAGGTGCTGAGCTGACAAACAATCACCATTTGTTCTGTGGACAAAAGGTGAAAAGGCATTTGTGTACCTCTGCAAGTCAAAACTATTAACTACTGAAACGATGATCGAAAACTATTAATATTTTCTTATGTACATGACTTAATTCAGTTAACTGGAATAATTAGAGGCTTTAAAATACTTTTGTTCCTAATTTGCTTTTGAGTAAAGGCACAGTTACATGTATAGTTACCCAAATGTTTATTTCCCATTTTTCTTCTACAATTCTTTGCTACTTAAAAGTATTTAAAACCAAAAGCATATTGGAAGAAAAAAGTAATGTAAGAACGTATTCATTTAATATAAGTATCTGGGTTGCTATACCTACTTCAACTCTTTTAAAAGGAAGGATACAGCTACGAACTTACTCTCAATTAACCAAGGAACAAGAGAACTTCACGCTTGGCATAAAAGAAATAGCTGAAGAGAGGTTAAATGCTCTGCAAATGTTCAGAGGAAATGTCTGTAAAGGATTACGGCTCGTGTCGTTTATACCTACCTTGCTCCAGACCTTCACTTTGAAGACTAACACGTTCAAAAATCTCAAAAACAAAATCCTACCATATGCCCCTCAGCCCGAGCCTTGTTCTGCCTCGCTTCCCGTCTTCGCTGTAGAAACTCTTCCACCTGCTTTGCTCTTTCCACAGCCAGCTGCCCCTTCTGCCTAAGGAATTTGGACAAATAGCAAAGTTAGAAGTTCTGAACATTAAATATTTCAAAAACTTTAAACTTACACTTATTCTACATATTTTCTTTAGAGATATTTGCAAAATATGAAGGCTGATAGGACGTAAAATCTTCCTCTGTGATGAAGAAATTGCTACACATATATTAGAATCTACCACTTAAACTGGAGACATGATTATTTTAAATAGAGGTAAAATTTCCACTGCTATGTTCATTTAATCTATTCTACTTATAGACACATAAAATGACGTTAGACTACGCCTATAGAAAAATCTCAATAGTTTCCAAGTAGGTAAGCTTATTTCAGAACTCTGCATCAAACATATCAATCAGTATGGGAGTAAGATGAAAGCAGCAGAGGCGCAATCTCAAAGCTCATCAAAAATAGGGAAGAGTGGGGCCTCCCTGGTGGCGCAAGTGGTTGAGAGTCCGCCTGCCGATGCAGGGGATACGGGTTCATGCCCCGGTCTGGGAGGATCCCATATGCCGCGGAGCGGCTGGGCCCGTGAGCCATGGCCGCTGAGCCTGCGCGTCCGGAGCCTGCGCGTCCGGAGCCTGTGCTCCGCAACGGGGGAGGCCACAACAGTGAGAGGCCCGCATACCGCAAAAAAAAAAAAAAAAAAAAAAAAATAGGGAAGAGTTCGTGTGAATTTTCAAAACTGCAGTAAAAAGTGAAGTCTGAATTCCTTGAATATCACAACTATTGAAAAGAAAAACGGGTAGATCAGGGGAATAAACTAAAAGCAACACTGATTTGTTTCCATCGTGTCCAGTTATGTTTCTGTATCCTCCTCTGACAGCTATGAGAGAATGTAAACATGTCGGCCTCAGACGACAACTAAAAAGTATCAATGACATTTTGAACATCTAATATATATTGTGTGGGACTTCCCTAACCAGTGGAGCAGTGGTTAAGAATCCGCCTGCCGATGCAGAGGACACAGGTTTGATCCCTGGTCCGGGAAGATCCCCCATGCCGCGGAGCAACTAAGCCCATGAGCCACAACTACTGAGCCTGTGCTCTAGAGCCCATGAGCCACAACTACTGAGCCCATGTGTCACAACTACTGAAGCCCACACGCCTAGAGCCCTGTGCTCCGCAACGAGAAGCCACTGCAATGAGAAGCCTACACACCGCAACGAAGAGTAGCCCCCGCTCACTGCAACTAGAGAAAGCCCGCGCAGCAACAAAGACCCAACACAGCCAAAAATAAACAAATAAATTTACAATACATATTGTGTCTGTTACCGTGTACTAAGAAAGATACAAAAATAAACAAAACCCGCCCCCCGTAAACAGAGAACTCATTGCATAGTATCAACTGCAGTAATTTTGTGAGTAAGGAAGAAAGATGAGAAAGTTATTGACTGCACTTCTCAGATATTGGCTACGAAGGCACACAAAATTCCTACAGCCTCTATGATGGACCATAACTAAGTTATGTTCAGAAAAAGATATGAAATAATGCCTTCTCTCTTCCAGTAGATTTAAACACTTCTGATTTTCATACCCCAAATAGTCATTTCTTTTACATGTTTTGTTAACAATTACAGTTGACCCTTGAACAACACAGGTTTGAACTGTGTGGGTCCACTTAATGTGGATATTTTTCAACAGTAAATACTACAGCACTACATGTTCATGGTTGGTTGAATCCATGGATGCAGAGGAACCTCAGATATGGAAGGCTGACTATAAGTACATGCAGATTGACCCCCATATGATTCAAGGGTCAATTGTACTGAGACATGAAATTAAACGGTAGAAATTTAAAATCTGATTTACCATAAAGCTATGGAAGATAGTGGCCTAAGATTCATTTAACTTTCATAGTGCTTAAAAAATATTCTTGTGAAACTCCATCATTGGAATTTTCAAGGATTAGATAATCTCTATAGCCGGTTCAGAGCCTTTCCAGTGTATTAATGTTGTATCCTGCAGCTTTACCAAATTCTGTGATGAGTTCTAGTAGTTTTTTGGTAGCGTCTTTAGGATTTTCTATGGACAGTATCATGTCATCTGTAAACAGTGACAGTTTTAGTTCTTCTCTTCCAATTTGGATCCCTTTCTTTTTCTTCTCTGGGTGCTGAGGCTAGGAAAATCTCCTTCATATACTGGGTTGGCCAAAACGTTCATTTTTCTGTATGTTACAGAAAAACCTGAACAAACATTTTGACCAGCTCAATATATAGGCAAGGCTATAGCCCCATTTATATAAGGCTGGGCCTAAAGACGACAGATAAACTTTCAGAGAGTATGACGCTCAGATATGTCACCTGAAACTGTACATCTACTGATAAGGCTCTTTTGAGGAGTCCTGGACGCTTACACCATCATATATAATTAGATAAAACCTCTGCTTTGTATCCTGACTGCACTGACTTCCTTTTCTAACCTTTATAAAAGTAAAACTTCTGTAAAGTTTTTATGCTTGATTTCCCATTCTAAGATACTCAGTATCTCCAATGTTTGTCAGTCCGGGGCTCCAACTCAGCATATGTTAATTCATATTCACTGATTGATTTGATTCACTAAATCAAATAATTCAGCTGCACAGAAATATTTTACTAAGAACCTGATCATACACATAACAGCTTTGATTTAAAGAATGTTCACAGCATTTATGTAAATATAGTACTACCCGTTCTATTTATTTATGTAATCTATAAGTTTTGCTTTACTGAATAGTCTTTTCCTAAGCTGGTTTAAATAAGCAGGTATATATAACTGGTTGCTTTCAATCACAAACTTAAAACCTGTAGTGATTTTTGCTTACCATTATTTCTTTTTCCTTCTTATTTATTAAACAAATACTTATTGTGTGTCAACTATTTACCAATATTACATCTGTCTTTGAAGATATAAGATGTATAAAACAGAATTCCAGGAATGCAAGGTTGGTGCAATATATAAAAATCAATCAGAGTAATATACCTTATTAAAAGAATAAAGGACAAAACTAGTTTAATTGATTCTATGATTCCTCATAATATTTAAAAACCTATACTGTTTTCATTTTTCACATGCATTTCTGTTTACTACTTAATACATACCCAAAAAGAAGAACCCATTCTCATATTCTTTTTTTTTTTTTTTTTTGTGGTATGCGGGCCTCTCACTGTTGTGGCCTCTCCCGTTGCAGAGCACAGGCTCCACGGCCATGGCTCACGGGCCCAGCTGCTCTGCGGCATGTGGGATCTTCCCAGACTGGGGCACAAACCTGTGTTCCCTGCATTGGCAGGCAGACTCTCAACCACTGCGCCACCAGGGAAGCCCCATTCTCATATTCTTATTCCCCTTTCAGTAGTAAAACTGTACTGAACTGTGAGCACAAACTATATATGTGTGCAAGGCTCATAGGGATAGAGGAAATAGTCAATTAACTTCTTAATAGTCATTTAATAGTCATTCTCTTCATTAAATGTTATTAAGAATTTATATGTGGGACTTCCCCAGTGGCTCAGTGGTTAAGAATCCACCTGCCAATGCAGGGGACATGGGTTCAATCCCTGGTCCGGAAGATCCCACATGCTGCGGAGCAACTCAGCCCGTGCACCACAACTACTGAGCCTGTGCTCTAGAGCCCGTGAGCCACAACTACTGAGCCTGAGTGTCACAACTACTGAAGCCCACGCACCTAGAGCCTGTGCTCCGCAACAAGAGAATCCACTGCAATGAGAAGCCCGTGCAATGCAACAAAGAGTAGCCCCCGCTCGCCACAACTACAGAAAGCCCGCATACAGCAACAAAGACCCAACACAGCCAAAAAATAAATAAATAAATAAAAGAATTTATACGTGTATACTCTGTTTTAGACAAATTAAATAGACTGTATCTTTTGAGTTCCAAACTTATGCCACTTAAAATTAGTAGAATATTAATCTAGATTAATAGTAAAGATTAATATAAATACTATATAAGCCACAAATATACAGGAAGAAATTAGGAATCTGGAAAGTGAAATACAGAGACATTAAAATGGGTAAAAAAGAAATAATGAGACAAACTCTTTTTCATCCTGACAAGAGAAAAAAGGAAGTCATTTTCTTTTTTTTATACAACTGCATGAATAAATGGAAAGATCTGGGTAAGATACCTCATATCCATGGCTCAAACCTTTTACTAAGGGAAATTAAAATTTTTGAAAGATGACTAAAAATGGATTTTTAAGAGGTGAAAGCAACATAAAAATGGCAGCAATCTAGGTAGCAGAAATAATCCGAGAAATGAAAAATGAGTCAATATGGTTTAAGGTAGAAGAGTTGGGGTGGTATAGGGTTAATGAAATGAAAAAAGGATGTTGTGGGTGTATTCACTAAGCTTCCTCCTCTGTTTAAGTGGCATAATGTTCCCTCAGAGAACCGAGGGAACCGAATTGTTGTCAGCTTTACTCAAATGAAGCAATACAGAGGAAAAGACTTGGAAAAGTAAAAGCTCAATAAAATACAAATGTTTAGAGGCACTCAGTGGTTTCATAAGATGGTGTCACGTGATTGAGGTTCTAACGTTAAAAGCTAACTGAGGGCTTTCCTGGTGGCGCAGTGGTTGAGAGCCCGCCTGCCGATGCAGGGGACGCGGGTTCGTGCCCCAGTCTGCGAAGATCCCACGTGCCGCGGAGCGGCTGGGCCCATGAGCCATGGACACTGAGCCTGCACGTCCGGAGCCTGTGCTCCGCAACGGGAGAGGCCACAACAGTGAGAGGCCCGCGTACCGCAAACAACAACAAAAAAAACAACAATAAAAAAAGCTAACTGAATATAAGCTCAACAGTTGTAACAAACATACCACTCTGGTGGGGGATGCTGACAACGGGTATAGGGACAGCATGTGGGAAATCTCTGTACCGTCTCCCTCAGTTTTGTGGTAAAGCTAAACTGCTGTAAAAAGTTCAAGTCTTCACACACAAAAAAGCTAATTGAGGTGTGTTGTCAAGACATGGATATAAAAAGCAAAGTTGGACTAGCCAGAGTTACTGATAAAAAGGGAAGAAGAAAAATAATTAACACCATGAAAAAGGAAGAAGCAAATATGGGCTGTCTACAATATGAGGGAAAGATCACCTGAAGGAGTCTTAGATGACTACAGATTTCAGTTAGCTTATTCAGTTTGAATCAGGGAAAGGAACTCACTACATATGACAGTAACAAACAAATTATAAAAACCAGAAGTTATGACAGTGTAGAGAAAATGCTCTATAATGCCTATGGTGCTAAAAAGTTCAACAAAAGAATAGGGAAGCAGCTGCATAGCGCAGGGAGATCAGCTCAGTGCTTTGTGACCAGCTAGAGGGGTGGGATGGGGAGGGTGAGAGGGAGACGCAAGAGGGAGGAGATATGGGGATATATGTATATGTATAGCTGATTCACTTTGTTATACAGCAGAAACTAACACACCACTGTAAAGCAATTATACTCCAATAAAGATGTTAAAATTTAAGAAAAATCATAATATTCAAATTGGAGGAGACCCTGAGTATTAACTAATGCAGCTTCTTGCTGAATAGAGTATTCTCATATTCCCATCTAACTATCCCTGACACATGGTCATTCAAACCCCTGGTATAATACTTCCAGTTTGAGAGCACTGAGTAAATCCCACAACAGCCCATCCACTAAACACACCTCATAATGGATGGAAATCTGCTGCTTTACTTCCAATCACAGTACTTCTACAATGTGGAAATACAAAGAAATCTAATTCTTCTTCTACAAGACAAGCCATCCAATTCTTCTGAACTTGTTCCTTTAAGCATGCTTTCTTTAATGGTAGCAGAATTTTCCCAGCTTCTCTAATTTTCCTCATAAAATGTTTCAAGCCTTAGTAAAGTCAATATGGCACAAAAGTTAAGTGAGTGAACTCTGGCACCAAACTGTCCAACTTCAACTCCCAGTTTTACTAATTAACAGTTAAGTGGCCTTCAAGAAATTAGTTATTTATACAGTCATTTATCATATATCAATTTCTTAATCTATAAAACTAGGAATAATGATATGTGCCTCGTAGCACTGGTGATGACTAGATGAGCTCATAATAATCAACTCTCAGTATTCCTGGTAGTTACGCTGTGTAAAGTCACCGTGAATATGAATTAGCGCATACTGAATGATTATCCCGAGGAGAATTACAGGGTTAGGCTCCTGACAGCCTCTTGCTACAACATTTTCGCCAATGGATTAATATACAACCTTGTTTTATGTGTGTTTTTGTTTAAAGACACCTTATTACACGGTCCATTCATTAACACTGAACTCTCGGCCAACAACACTGTAACTCACGCCTGAATGAAGCTTCTCTGATACAAATATTTCCTCCATAAGGAACGTCACAGCCTTCTTGCACTTACGAACACCAGACAGCACTTCAGCACAAGGCGTGAGGGCCATTTTAAGCAATGAAATCACCAGCAAAATGCCCCAAAATGCAGAAAATGCAGCTGAGCAGACTATGAAAGTACATTTGTTCATGAGCGCTGAAACAGGAAAGCAGAGCTGGCCTTGCTCCCGCTCAGCTGGGACTTGCGCACTGGGCAACTCAAAGTCCCTGGGGCTCTGCACATGCCCAGGAATGACCGTGAAGGGACTGGGAGTACTGATGTGCGGCTACACATAAATTTTAGCCAGCAGGCAAATCCACAAGCACACAATCCACAGGTAGCAGAGACTGGTGAGGCATGTAAATCCCTCCATGGTGGTCTTGGTACAGAGTACGCAACCCAGCAGCAGCTCCTATGTTTATGTCACTATCATCATCCTCATCATCGCCATCCTCACGGGCACACACTTTGTCAATATTCTGTTGTGTGACCAGTAGTGAATATAGTGAACACTTCATTTCCTCCATTACTTTAATTTAAAATTTTATATTTTTCAAAAACTTCTTTAGCTCCTAAGAGTAACTGGTACTAGTCAGGGGGCAATAAAATGGGCACAATCATATACTGTTAGACTGAGCATAAATTGGCACAGCTTTTGTAGAAAGAAAATTAGTAGTATTTAGTTAATAAATTTAGTTAAATAAATTTAATTTCATAAATTCAATAAATTTAGTAATATTTCTTTCTAGAGCCTTCATAAAGAACATAACAGAGCAACTCCTTTAATCCAGGAATTACCCTTCTAAGATTGTATTCTACAGAAATAATGAGAAATAAAAAATATGTTCAAAACACAAAGTGTTCAAAAAAGTGAAAAATTACAATGTATTATATTAGAGGATTTGTTATATAAACTATAATTAACAGCACTGGAATCGAATACAGACATCAAAAGTCCCATGAAAACAATTTTTTGCATGGGAAAATTTTTATGGTAAAAACGTTAAATAGAAACAGATACCAAAAAAAAAAAGTAACCCCAGCAGATAAAACTTTGTGCATGATTTGATCTCCTCTAACTATAGAAAAAGAAATATGAACAAAAGATGCAAGAAAATAGACCACAGTCTTCATAGTGACTGCCTTGCAGGATGAGCAGTGATTTCTTCTCCTGTTTCTAACACCTACTGATACCTTCTAATATTTCTAAAGCTAACCTATATCACCTTGGTAAGCAGAAAAACAAGATAAAAAAGCCACTTGCGACTTTCCTTCAGGTTTTCTTTTTTCCTTGAGCGAAAGGGAGAGAAAAAAGAGGTGTGAACATTTGGCTGAGAATCCTAAGTGAAAGGGGGACAACAGGATGGTCAGCTGCCACTATTTTAAAATCAGGAAATATGTGAGCTTTCTTGACTTCAGCAAAGGAAACAGCATTAAAATGGAACTTGAGGATTAAAGGAAGAATAAATGCCTTTGAATAAAGCAAAATACTGGCATGCAAAGATGACACTTAATGAACATTGTGGTACATGATTCTTTTTGAATTATAGTTTTCTCAGGGTACATGCCCAGTAGTGGGATTGCTGGGTCATACAGTAGGTCTATTTTTAGTTTTTTAAGGAACCTCTCTACTGTTCTCCATAGTGGCTGTATCAATTTACATTCCCACCAACAGTGCAAGAGGGTTCCCTTTTCTCCACACCCGCTCCAGCATTTATTGTTTGTAGATTTTTTGATGATGGCCATTCTGACTGGTGTGAGGTGATACCTCATTGTAGTTTTGATTTGCATTTCTCTAATGATTAGTGATGTTGAGCATCCTTTCATGTGTTTGCTGGCAATCTGTATATCTTCTTTTCAGAAATGTCTATTTAGGTCTTCTGCCCATTTTTGGATTGGGTTGTTTGTTTTTTTGATATTGAGCTGCATGAGCTGCTTGTATATTTTGGAGATTAATCCTTTGTCAGTTGCTTCATTTGCAAATATTTTCTCCCATTCTGAGGGTTGTCTTTTGGTCTTGTTTATGGTTTCCTTTGCTGTGCAAAAGGTTTTAAGTTTCATTAGGTCCCATTTATTTATTTTTGTCTTTATTTCCATCTCTCTAGGAGATGGGTCAAAAAGCGAAAAACAAATACCATATGCTAACACATATACATGGAATCTTTAAAAGAAAATGGTTCTGAAGAAATTACGGGCAGGATGGGAATAAAGATGCAGATGTAGAAAATGGACTTGAGGATACGGGGAGGGGGAAGGGTAAGCTGGGATGAAGTGAGAGAGTGGCATGGGCATATACACACTACCAAATGTAAAATAGATAGCTAGTGGGAAGCAGCCACATAGCACATCAGCTTGGTGCTTTGTGACCACCTAGAAGGGTGGGATAAGGAGGGTGGGAGGGAGACGCAAGAGGGACGGGATATGGGGATATATGTATACATATAGCTGACTCACTTTGTTATACAGCAGCAACTAACATAACAATGTAAAGCAACTATACTCCAATAAAGATGTTAAAATAAATAAATAAAAATTAAAATGTGTACGAAATATTAAAAGATAGGCTGTCTTAGAATAATTTCGTATCACACCAGATTGCAAACAAATGAGTCCTTGTACCAAGGTGCATTGGTAATTCCTGGATATGAATGACATTAAAATGAAAGTACTGACTGAGAAGGCAGACCCGTTGAATTCTCCAGGCTGGATACACAGCTTGCTTCATTGTTAATGGCACTTGTGTGTTCACACAGTTGGTGAAACAGACTTCTGTTCGTTTGTTGCTTTTAGTATGGAATACTTTATACCAATAACTTTTAAAATGTTAAAAAAAAACCACTTTAACTGTGATGGAGTAGGAAAAGGTATTGATCTACGGCAGTGGAAAAGGGTCACAATACATACGTAAACATGAGACAGTGGGTACTAGTAAGTGTGAAGTTAGGAGCACATCACACACACAGTAGCTGAGCTCTTCTCTTACCAATGATTACTAGCTATAAAAGATAAGGGCATTTTTATTCTTATAGCAATATATAATTATACTAGTTTGAAAGCTTTTTATGATTTTTCTTTTTCATTCACAAGGAGTTTGCAGGAGAAGCACATCCTTCAAATGTGTTTAAACTGGCTGATTTATCAACACGTTTAAACTTGCTTCTTTCCCTAATTTAACCTACTGGAGTGTATACCTTAGCAGGATCTGAAAATAAAATAAATAAATTTGACTTCTTAATATTTAACTGTAAAACGAACATACTGAAAGAAGAAAGAGCTGTAAAGCTGCCCTCACGAGACAGAATGGCTTGCTGACCAAGGCAGAGTTGTGTGAAACCTGCTTATACTAACGTTACACATAAAAGCCCTAAGATGAGGACAGCGGTAGAGGCACGGGGGTGGCGATGGCGACAGTGATGGGGGTGCCCGAGAAGCTCCCTGAGGAGCCATCCGAGCAGCAACCGAGGGGGCTGCCCGGCTCACAGCTCAAGCCTCACGAGGAGGCCCATGGCGGGATGTGAGAGCAGCCCAGTCCACAGCTAGATGAGGCTCGGAAGAGCGTGGTGATCAGCCTGGGTATGTCCCCTAACCGGGGGTCACTCATCACTAAGTTTTCAGCAGCTGTCAACAACATAAAGAAACGACTAATATAATTTTCACAAATCCAAATTTATTTAATCCCGAAGGATAATCTGTATTCTAAGATTGTGTCACCCTACTTTTTTCACATTAAAATGTTCATTCTTTTACCAAAGGATGGAATTAGGGCTGAGAAATTTTTTTTTTAAATGAGCTTACATGGCAAATAAAAAGTTGGAAGTCCTCAATCAGGTCTCCAATTTTATTTTTCATTTTATAGACCTAGTAAGTACCTGTCAACCTAAACCAAGGCCAGAATAGTAAGTAGGAATTAACCAGGCAAAAATTTGGGCAGAGGGAGCAGCAGGTACACAGGAACAAGGATGAGGAAAAACATGTCTTTTAAGTCTGCACTCCCAGAACTCTGGAAAGAAAGAGCAGAAGATAAGGCCATGGAAGTACACAGGCCTCCAAGAGACCCTGCAGGCCATTTAGGGGCTGCAATTGGATCCAAGAGGCAGTGAAAGGTCATTAGCTCAACTTTTTAGTGTATGCTATTTACAGAACCTTTTCCAAGGGTATATTTATTTGCTCAGATAATTTTTCAGACTCAAAACTACATCAAATTCCCATTAAGTTTTCTCTAAATCAAGTTAGTTGTAGCTATGGTCTGAGATTATTTTGTTTCCTGATCAATCAAACAACATATCTACTATTTCTTTCCACTTTATGTCTTCTGGAAATATGACTATATCCTTTGAATGTTTTTTCTATGTCCTCTTTAAAAATGGAGATTATTTACAGGAGGACACGCTTCTAAAACTTTTTTAATTTGGACATCAAGATATTAACCAGCATCCTCTGAATATAATTCTTTAACCAACAACTAATGCATCTAACAATTTTTATTTATATTTCTTCACCATGTCTACACTGAGACACCCTGGCAACAGTATCTTGTTGAAGTTTATATACCCTACTAGGTATCTAAGTAATTTTTTCACAATGCCTCTAAGGCCAAAAGAAATACCTAGCAGTCCCATTCATTAAATAGGTCAAAACTGCTTAACAGTATGGTCTACACTTTGTCCAACAGATGTAGTTACGTTTCCCTCACAACTGTAGAATATCCAAGGCACTGTGAGGCCCCAACTCACCTCAGCACACAGTTTGAGAACCACAGCTCTAGCCTACAGCCCTAAAAAGAAATACAGGCTGTATCGGACAAAACCCATTCTCTGTGAATTTATGCTGCACTGCAGTGATGACTGCTTCCTTTTAAGATGTTTGCAGGCTCTACTTTTAATCTTGCCTGGGATGAACATGAAAAAAACTAGTCAAGTTTATAGAATCTGCCTTTTCAAAATTATATGATACTTGATGATCTCCAGTTTGCTACCAATTCTTCCATTTTCTATGTCCTCAGATAAAACCAAAATAAATTCAATGAATATATATGAAAGTTCATTCAGTATTTGGTATCATGTTTAATCTTTAAAGTACCCAATATTTAAAAATTTTATAACCAACTAAACCAGTAACTGTTTTGCCTGTTCACTAGTAGTATCCCAAGAAGCTGAGAAGTCCTTAAAACGGTCCTTGGGGAGCTGAACTCTACACTCAGACGGACTTAGTTTAAATCCTACCTCCGCCGCTTACTAGCGGCCTGACCATACACCGGTTTTAAATCTCTGCAGGTCCTAATTTCTTCATCTTATTAAAAGAGTGATATCTAATTCAAAGGGATGTTGTGATAAGTAAGTATAACTTGGTATATAATAAGTATGCAATAAATAATATCGATCATCAATAATAAGTTTAAAGCAACATAAGAAAAGGTATACTATATGTTTGAGTACTGCTAAGCCCCCAAAGTTAGCAGAAAGGAAATGATAAATGATCTCACAATCACAAATGGTTTAAAAGCTGAAAATTAAAATACTGAAACTATATCGGATGCTCAAACAAAGACTGAATGGAAGCTGTGTCCTAGTGGAAGAAGTAACTGAGATACACAGTCATTGAAGACAATATGAAACAAGTGTAAATGTATGTGAACACTTCAAGGTTATATGGAAGCCTGATGCAAATGGACCAAACTAGTCCATTACTCGTCACTCCAACTGTGAAGAACCAAGAAACCTTATGGAAGATGAACAGTGTGAAGAAGCATAACATAGTTTTCCCTATTTTCTTTATACTATACACATTTATTTTAAGAGATCTGATTAAAATTAAACAAAACAAGGGGCTTCCCTGGTGGCGCAGTGGTTGAGAGTCCACCTGCCGATGCAGGGGACATGGTTCGTGCCCCGGTCCGGGAAGATCCCACATACCATGGAGCGGCTGGGCCCGTGAGCCATGGCCGCTGAGCCTGCGCGTCCGGAGCCTGTGCTCCGCAACGGGAGAGGCCACAACAGTGAGAGGCCCGCGTACCACACACACACACACAAAAAAAAATCCATACAAATTATATAGTAGAAAGGTCAATAATACCAGAGGATAAAACCCCACACAAAAATCTTCTTAACCATTTCATAAAAAACATGCATATGCGGAAGTCTGTGGCCCTCTTTTCTCAAAAATGGGAAGTATTTACAATTAGCTTAACACTTCAGGCTACTGTACATAATTCATAATGTTAATTTGTATTCACCTCAGTTATTTACCTCTGCTCAGCTACCTTTTATTAATCTTTTATAATTGGGAGAGCCATAAAGGGTTTATCACACTCAAAAGTATTCTCTGTAAAAGGACAAATTAAATTTTCACAAAATGATATCTGCTCTTCCTCAACTGGAACGTTTTTATGGAAGAAATGGGAAGATCTAAAAAAACACATATGCATACTTTTAAAAAAGGAACTATGCAGATTAAAACTATTGACTGCATCCATATTAAATTAATTAATGGAAGAAAAGAAAAAACCCAATGAACAGGATCATAGTGAGCCATCAATCAGAGACGGACATGCAGAGAAAAACAAGGAGAGAAGGGGGGCTCTAAGTAATGAGGAAAAGGAAGACCCAAAGGCATGTCTTGGAGTTCTGCATAGAATGTAATTCCATTTTAAATATATTCTGATTTATTTAAAGCAAGTGAATAAAGTTATTACAAACATATGTTGGTTTAAAGTTATCCTGTGTTCCTTTAAATACTATGTTCAGCCTATAACATATATAAGCTACAAAAAATAGGCTGAAGAGCTGCATATTTTCCACATGTAATCAAGGGCCAAATTTGCACATAAGAAAATGACTGCATCCAGAAGGCAAAAAATATTCTATGTATAATGGAGAAAACACCCAGAAGGTGTTGGTATTAGGCTGTACATGGCATAAGACAAATTTACAAGCAACGGTGAATTTATGGATCATCCCAGTCCAACCTGTTTATATTGGCTTGTTTAGACACGGCCTTCAATGTTTTCCAAGTTTTTCTAAGAGCATCAGCATCAGAGGAATGGTGATGACCTGCAGCCCCCTTGGGAAATCCTGGATGTACTCCAGGTGGGATTCCTCTGCCAATAAATACGCATGATGACTTCCATTACTTTCTCTAAAGCAAAGCACAAGCAACTTCTGCAGAACATGCCATACCTTTCTGGAAGCCTTCGGCCACGTATTTCTCCTTTCCACTTAGCTTCATTGTCTTCTGCTCTTTGTTGCTGCATTTGAGCAAAAATGGCGTGGTAATGTTCATACTGTCCTCGAGAAGAAAAAGGTGATGGAGCCACAGCCCCTCCACTGCCAAAAAGGGGAGCCTAGGAATCAAACAAAGAGCTCTCACATGCTTGTCTCACAAGACCCAAAAGGTCTGTACTACCCTCAAAAGAAAAAAGTAAATTTGAACACTTGACTCTTAAAAAGCAATTACCTAATTTAACATGTTTTCCTACTATATTATAACCATTAACAATCAAAAACTAGTATACTTTGTTACTAACAATAAAGCTTAATTCAATGTAACTAAAATATAAACTATCACTAAATTTATGTAACTATGAAAAAACTTGGTCTTAATTAAAAAGTTTTGAAACAAGTTTCTAGTATACATTTTATGTGATCCCATCCTATTAAGTATGTATAGCTTATAAATAAAACGGAGCCTGCTTCTGTAACATTCAAAATTATATCTAACAAAAACATACGGCATTTAACATACCCCAAATCCAATTCAACAAGCAGTGAGGATACAAACACCACTGAAACATACTCTAGGTATAAATAAAAGAAACAAAACAACATACCAATCCTTAAGCAGTTGACAAACAAACTGGGAAACAAAGTATAAAGCTTGAAAAACATTTCATTTCCTGTAGTAAGTGAGTGGCAACAGGCACACTGTACAGTAGTAAATACTGAGCAAATTTACAAAATAGAAAAAAAAATTATGAGAAATAAAAATTCCAAAAAAAAATCACTGGAGAAAAATATTATTCAACCTAGCCTTGAAAGCAATGTAACAAAGAAAGAGTAAATGATTAAATATGAACCATGGTATTAAAGTAAAACTTAAAGTAAAAATAAGCACTAGAGGTATATGTTTAGGTGTTGGCAGTAGGAGGAAAAAGGATGCAGGAAGACGTAAGAAGTTAACTCGAAAGAAGGCAGATAGGGAGTGTTATATTTGGTCCTAAAAGGTCATCACAGGTAACTACCCTCAGCCTGGGTGTGCGAGTTCATAGAATAAACAACAGAAAGCATCCATACATTTTCTAGCAGGAAAGTGCACTAAGACAGTTTCTTAGAAGGTTGGTGGGACTTCCCTGGTAGTGCAGTGGTTAAAAATCCGCCTGCCAATTCCTGTACACTAATGATGAAAAATCTGAAAATGAAATCAAGAAAACACTCCCATTTACCATTGCAACAAAGAGAATAAAATATCTAGGAATAAACCTACCTAAGGAGACAAAAGACCTGTATGCAGAAAATAATAAGACACTGATGAAAGAAATTAAAGATGATACAAATAGATGGAGAGATATACCATGCTCCTGGATTGGAAGAATCAATATTGTCAAAATGACTCTACTACCCAAAGCAATCTACAGATTCAATGCAATCCCTATCAAACTACCACTGGCATTTTTCACAGAACTAGAACAAAAAATTTCAAAATTTGTTTGGAAAAACAAAAGACCCTGAATAGCCAAAGCAATCTTGAGAACGAAAAACGGAGCTGGAGGAATCAGGCTCCCTGACTTCAGACTATACTACAAAGCTATAGTAATCAAGACAGTATGGTACTGGCACAAAAACAGAAAGATAGATCAATGGAACAGGATAGAAAGCCCAGAGATAAACCCACGCACATATGGTCACCTTATCTTTGATAAAGGAGGCAGGAATGTACAGTGGAGAAAGGACAGCCTCTTCAATAAGTGGTGCTGGGAAAACTGGACAGGGACATGTAAAAGTATGAGATTAGATCATTCCCTAACACCATACACAAAAATAAGCTCAAAATGGATTAAAGACCTAAATGTAAGGCCAGAAACTATCAAACTCTTAGAGGAAAACATAGGCAGAACACTCTATGACATAAATCACAGCAAGATCCTTTTGGACCCACCTCCTAGAGAAATGGAAATAAAAACAAAGATAAACAAATGGGACCTAATGAAACTTCAAAGCTTTTGCACAGCAAAGGAAACCATAAACAAGACCAAAAGACAACCCTCAGAATGGGAGAAAATATTTGCAAATGAAGCAACTGACAAAGGATTAATCTCCAAAATTTATAAGCAGCTCATGCAGCTCAATAGCAAAAAAACAAACAAGCCAATCCAAAAATGGGCAGAAGACTTAAATAGGCATTTCTCCAAAGAAGATATACAGACTGCCAACAAACACATGAAAGAATGCTCAACATCATTAATCATTAGAGAAATGCAAATCAAAACTACAATGAGATATCATCTCACACCAGTCAGAATGGCCATCATCAAGAAATCTAGAAACAATAAATGCTGGAGAGGGTGTGGAGAAAAGGGAACACTCTTGCACTGCTGGTGGGAATGTGAATGGGTACAGCCACTATGGAGAACAGTATGGAGGTTCCTTAAAAAACTAAAAATAGAACTACCATATGACCCAGCAATCCCACTACTAGGCATATACCCTGAGAAAACCATAATTCAAAAAGAGACATGTACCAAAATGTTCATTGCAGCTCTATTCACAATAGCCCAGAGATGGAAACAACCTAAGTGTCCATCATCGGATGAATGGATAAAGAAGATGTGGCACATATATACAATGGAATATTACTCAGCCATAAAAAGAAACGAAACTGAGCTATTTGTAATGAGGTGGATAGACCTAGAGTCTGTCATACAGAGTGAAGTAAGTCAGAAAGAGAAAAACAAATACCGTATGCTAACACATATATATGGAATTAAAAAAAAATGTCATGAAGAACCTAGGGGTAAAACGGGAATAAAGACACAGACCTACTTGAGAATGGACTTGAGGATATGGGGAGGGGGAAGGGTAAGCTGTGACAAAGCGAAAGAGAGGCATGGACATATATACACTACCAAACGTAAGGTAGATAGCTAGTGGGAAGCAGCCGCAGAGCACAGGGAGATCAGCTCGGTGCTTTGTGACTGCCTGGAGGGGTGGGATGGGGAGGGTGGGAGGGAGGGAGATGCATGAGGGAAGGGATGTGGGAACAGATGTATATGTATGACTGATTCACTTTGTTATAAAGCAGAAACTAATAAAAAAAAATCCGCCTGCCAATGCAGGGGACATGGGTTCGAGCCCTGGTCCAGGTAGATCCCATGTGCCACAGAGCAACTAGGCCTGTGCGCCACAACTACTGAGCCTGCGCTCTAGAGCCTGCGAGCCACAACAACTGACCCCACGTGCTACAACTACTGAAGCCTGTGCGCCTAGAGCCCGTGCTCTGCAACAAGAGAAGCCACCGCAATGAGAAGCTCATGCACCGCAACAGAGTAGCCCCCACTCACCACAACTAGAGAAAGCCCGTGTGCAGCAACGAAGACCCAACGCAGCCAAAAATAAACAAACAAATAAATAAATAAAGTTTTTAAAAAAAAGGTCAGTAAGTCAAATTACGCACGATAAGCAAGTATAAGAGAGAGAACAAAGTAGAGGAACTAATTAGAAGGCTTGCTGCACTGACACCAAGCCAAGAAGCCTGCGAGCAAAGACAGGCAATCAGAGAAGCAAGTCAGCGGTGAAGGGAGCTGTGGGTTCTCTGCAGAAATAACAAAGGATGAAGGCAAAGGCGTAGGACGCAGCCTCAGAACACACGCACCCAAGCGCACGGAAACCTCACAGAAAACAAAGATGTCAGGGTGAGAGGTGAGTTAGTGCAGAATGTTACAGAGGTCAGGGGGCAAGAGCTGCACTGCAAAGACGAAACAGGAACCTCAAAGGCAGAGGCCAGCAGCACCAAAAGGAAGACAAAGTGACATGACTCAAGTGGAGGGGCAGCACCCACACGCGGATGAGAGCAGAAGCCAGAACACTGCCAGCAAAGGGGGAAGAGCTTCCAGGTGACGACATCCTGAGGGAGAAGTCTGGCTAAGGAAAACACGAGGTCCAAATAAAAGGCATTTCAGTGTACCCAATGAGGTAAAACTTGTGTTAACATCTTGACGCAAGAATTGTGTACAGTATTATAAGCAAGCCTGATTTTTAAAAAAATCAGCTCAAGATAAAAATAGGAAACTGATTCAAGATGCTTGAATAGCAAGAGATGAAAGTTGCTAGAAATAGGGAAGATACCTCATTAGGCAGGAAACTCCATCAAGGTGATTTTCATATACATTTTCAAAATGTGCATCTCAGGGCAAGATTATCAGAATCACAATTCTGGTAAAAGGTGGTCATACCTCCTATGAGACTGGTTCCTCGAGTTTAGTCTGGCGCTAATATCATCTTAAGGTTGAGTGTTCTAAGGTTTCTCTCTAGCAAAATCAAATGTATGTACATATCTCTGAAGCTACCTATACTCAAAATAATGCTGAAAACACTGTACTAGAATACTGAAGCAACAGGATCTTTTAAACATGACTTTATTCACCAATTATAAGCACAGGTTGATGTTCTGACAAATACAGACACTCTTGGAACCACTACCACAATCGAAAGCACATCCATCACCCCAAAAGGTCCCTCATGTTCCTTTGAAGCCAACACCCCCTCCTTCTAGCAAACACTGATCTGCTCTCTGTCACAGAAATTGGATTTGCCTTTTCTTATCATTTCATACAAATGGATTCATACAATATGTACTCTTGTGCCTGGCTTCTTTCACTTAGTGTGCTTTTGACTGACCCATGTTGTTGCAGGTATTAATAGGCTATTCCTTTTCAATGCTGAGTAGCATTCCAATATATTGTCAAACAACACATACACTCTTATATATAATGGTTATCTATATAATCAAACTATATATGTGGAACATTTCATAATTTTTCTAAAAACACACTTTCATAAGAGATACATCAAAAATGGATAAAGCATTGAAAATCAACTACAGGGCCTCCCTGGTGGCGCAGTGGTTGAGAGTCCGCCTGCCGATGCAGGGGATACGGGTTCGTGCCCCGGTCTGGGAGGATCCCATATGCCGCGGAGCGGCTGGGCCCGTGAGCCATGGCCGCTGGGCCTGCGCGTCCAGAGCCTGTGCTCCGCAACGGGAGAGGCCACGGCAGTGAGAGGCCCGCATACCGAAAAAAAAAAAAAAAAAAAAAAAAAGAAAATCAACTACAATTTTAAAAAAGAAAAAAATACCTATCAGAAGAATCAAAAAAAAAGAAAAAAAAATAGATAAAGCAAAAAGTCCCAGATTTTGCAGATACTAAGTAATCAAGGACAGTAGGTTATTTATACTGTGCATAATGTCTTGGTATTTAGAGGTATATAATAATAGAATATTAACTTTGAAATATTTCCCTTAATGTTTAGTTCTTGTTTTATCTTTATTTTTGGGAATCTCCTTAATTTGATTCACATTTTTACTGAGCTTCCAGGTCCTTATCAACTGTACAGAAATCAAACAGCTGAAGAAGTTAAATATTTCAAACCTCATGGGGAATAAATTCAGAAACTAACATAGACTTTGCTTTACATCATGGAAAATAAATTGTTTTATTAATCCTCACAGAAAGCAGTATAGAAGTTTATGAAGTGAAGCAGAAACCTATTAAGCACATAGTGTCTCACACTGTTGAGAAACTATAATCAAACATTGATAAAACTGGACTTTAGGATTAAATATGGCTCTAGACATCATAGGGCAAAAAGGTGCTTTACTGCATAAAGAAGATATACGCAAAGGGAGAAGAAAAAGTAATCAAATTCTCAACACTAATCATGGACTGATATAAAATGCTTGACAAGATCTGAGGGCCTGCACTTTGGTAAGATTTTACTTTCTAATCATATAAGGTATGGGGTTAGTTATTTTACAATGGGCCAAATTCTGTTTGAGTCATTCCTTATCACTCAGAAGGTTAAAAGTTCAATTTCATAGTAAATTGGATAGTACGGTACAAAAATAATAAAGTACAATTTTAAAGATAAAATTGTATTACTAAAAACTGTGTAAGTCTATATTAATACAGAATTAGAAAAAGTGACTCCTACTGGGTTATTGACATGTGATACGAAAAATGTGTCATCTCAAGACACGGAAATACAAACCAAGACAGCCAGGGCGAACATGTATATCTACATAAACAGATAAATTTTTATTCAAATCATATCTTTTGGGGAAAAAGAAACAAGTAAGAATGGTAATCATTTCAACTTAACAAATATCTACTGGGCACCTAAATACCACGTTTACTGAGCGTAGTCAGGCGAATTCACAGTTTAAAGACCTTAAGTAACAGCTGATTGGATGATACACATTAAAACTGATAATACAGAGGAGTAACAGTATGTATTCATTTTTTATTGCTGTGTCATAAAGTACTACAAACTCAGCAGCTTAAGACAGACCTATTTGTGGTCTCAGGAGTCTGGGCGTGGTTAGCAGGGTCCTCTGCTCGGGGTCTCACCAGGCAGAAGTCAAGGTGTCAGCCAGGGCTGTCATTCCCATCTGAGGCTCAGGATCCTCTTCCAAGCTCACTGGTTCCTGGCAGAATTCACTCCCTTGTGGCTGTCACGGCTAAGGTCACTACATTCTTGCTAGCTGTTGGTCAGAGACCCCTATCAGCTCCCAGAGGACACCTGTGCTTCCCTGCCACGTGAACGCATGCTTCTTCCCAGGCCAGCAGCAGCTGTCTCTCTGACCTTCTCCCTTCCAGGCTGCTATGAGGGAGGCTTATAAAATAGTGACGTGACCACAGGAGTGGCTACCCCATCAGCAGGGCCATACAACACAGCTTAACCAAGGGGCTGCAACACACCCTGTTCACGGGTTCCCCCATGCTGCAGTGGAGGGATAACGTCAGGCCTGGCCCCTGGAGTCAGGAATTTGGGGGCCACCTTAGAATTCAGCAGGTAAAGGATGTTATGAGGGCAAGAGAAGAAACACAAGATTCAGACTGGCAGAGCAAGGCAAGGAAAAGGAGCTTAACAGGTGAGTCCTTGCAGGTCAAGCTCAGGCACTGCTCTTGAAATTTTTTTTTCTTTCTTTCTTTGTTTTCTTTCTTTCCTTCCTTCCTTTTCTTTCTTTCTTCCTTTCCTCCTTTCCTCCTTTCTTCCTTTCTTCTTTTTTTTTTTTTTTTTTTGCGGTATGCGGGCCTCTCACTGTTGTGGCCTCCCCCGTTGCGGAGCACAGGCTCTGGACACGCAGGCTCCGGACGCGCAGGCTCAGCGGCCATGGCTCATGGGCCCAGCCGCTCCGCGGCATATGGGATCCTCCCAGACCGGGGCACGAACCCGTATCCCCTGCATCGGCAGGCGGACTCTCAACCACTTGCGCCACCAGGGAGGCCCTTCCTTTCTTCTTTTAAATGAAGAAATTAAGGCTCAGAAAAGTTAAGTAACTTGCCCAAGGTTGCACAGTGTGGACCTGCCCAAAGGAAATGTCTGAATTAACCTACCTGGGTAAATGGCTGGTTAGGTCACTGGTTACCTAGGGAAATGGCTGGAGGTAGGAGTGAGAGTGAGGAGGGACGGAGGGTGCCTTCAGGTGAAGAGAAACACAGGTGTCAGGACGTAGCTCCAGCAGGCCCCACACAGTGGGGAAGCTGCAGTACGGGCCTCAGCTCAGCATGACGAGAGCGCACGGCACTGCGGGGCGGGACCGGGATGAGTGCGGAGAGCCTGGCAGGGCCCCGCTCACTACGGCTCTTCTGAAAACGGAACGTTCAGGCCTGTGTGAAGCTACAGGAGGACTTCAGGCAGAGTGGAGACAAACGGTGTCTGATTTCAAAAAGATGCCTCAGGCAGGAATGGTGTATCACAGCCTTCACAGCAAACTTTTTATGCAATTTCAACAGTGTCACATATTAGTTATCAATACAAATTACATACCAAATATATGCAGGGAAACTAAGGAGTCATAATAGACGCTGAAGAACTCTAGTGAAAAGTAAGTGTATGCCCCCCAAAAGCCAGCTGTCTACCTTTTCAAGAGCAGGAGGAAACTGGAGAAAAAGCAGTAGTGTAAGTGCACTGGCACCAAAGGCCTACCTTCATTTCACCACTTCCACCAGCACTCAGCACGTTTCTCCATCCTTGTTCCCTGGCCCTATTTATTTTCTCCAACTTTTGGGGAAAAGAAACAAAGAAACAAAACACCATTTCAAATATTTAGTATAAAGTACATGAAATACATTTAGAAATAAAATGGAATCAGTGTCTCCCTTTAAAAAAAAAGGGCGGGGGGGACTTCCCTGGTGGCACAGTGGTTGGGAGTCCTCCTGCCAATGCAGAGGACGCAAGTTTGATCCCTGGTCCGGGAGGATCCCGCGTGCCACGGAGCGGCTGAGCCCGTGTGCTACAGCTACTGATCCTGCGCTCTAGAGCCCGCGAGCCACAACTACTGAGCCCACAGGCCTAGAGCCCGTGCTCTGCAGCAAGAGAGGCCACTGCGATGGGAAGCAAGTGCACTGCAGCGAGGCATGGCCCCCACTCGCCGCAACTAGAGGGGACCTGCGTGCAGCAATGGGGACCCAACGCAGCCAGGAAAAAAAAAAAAAAAAAAGGCGCCTGTGGAGGAGGCAGTGCATCACACCGGGGAAATGGACCATCCTCTTACCCTTTCCTTTTCTTGCCTTTTCATCTGTTCAGCCTTCATTAAACTAATCTGTAACAAGTTTTAAAAACAAACTTTTTAGAACTCTTGAAACTACTATCCTCTCCAACTTGGCAGGGGAAAAAAGTAAGAGCAAAATAACTACCTGATCCTTTTGTTTCTTTTCTTTTTCATTCAATTCCAACCTTCTCTTCCTTGCTGGTTCCTTAAATAAAAAAAGAACATTTTTTATCAATAATAAATACTACTTCTTCTAGTTTCATCAGTAAAGCTAGCATACCAATGGTAGATGTATGCCCAGGGAGGTTAAAAAACAGAGATAAGTTAGAGGTATTTGTTTGAAAGAAATAAGGAGGAAAGGTTTGGAGGTTTTATAAGATTTGTTTCTTCTTTTATAATTATTTTTACAAAGCTTTAAAATAAGCAGACAGATGTTTTTATACCTCAAACAGTTTCCTCCTTTCTTCTCCAGGATTCACTTTCTTCACTGGACTTTGATGGGCCTGGACAAAAAGTAAAACTACAAATTAGATAAGGATTTTGAAAAATTCAAATGTATGGAAATTTAAAACAGGAAAAGATGTAAAGCCAATACTGCTATAATTGTCTTTCAAAATATATTATCCCTGGGGCTTTCCTGGTGGTGCAGTGGTTAAGAATCTGCCTGCCAATGCAGGGGATGTGGGTTCGATCCCTGGTCCGGGAAGATCCCCCATGCTGAGGAGCAACTAAGTCTGTGCACCACAACTACTGAGCCTGCGCTCTAGAGCCCACAAGCCACAGCTATTGAGTCCGCATGCCACAACTACTGAAGCTGACGCGCCTAGAGCCCGTGCTCCGCAACAAGAGAAGCCACCGCAATGAGAAGCCTGCACACTGCAACAAAGAGTAGCCCCCACTCACCACAACTAGAGAAAGCCCACACGCAGCAATGAAGACCCAATGCAGCCAAAAATAAATAAAATAAATATTTTAAATAAATAAAAATAAAGTCACCTATAAAAAAGCAGATAAAGGACATACACAGAGGTTAGCAAAAATAAAGGAAATAGCCACCCAAGTCAAGGCAGAGAATACTGCCAACACGCAGAAGCCCTCCACCAGAGAGGTAGCCACCATCCTGACTTTACTAATCACTATCTTGCTTGTCTTTATGGCTTTGCCAATTATGTATGCCTTCCTAAGCAATACAGTTTAGCTTTCTGTGTTCTGAGTTGTGTATTAATGGAATTACACAATATATATTCCTTTGTATCTCACTTCTGTTGCTCAACATTGTTTTCAGAATCGTCCATGTTATTACTTGTACCTGCATTTGTTTTCTTCATTGATAAGTAATACTCCATTGATGTTGATTCCTGTCTTGCATAGTTATCTTGCACTTTTCTCAGCAGGTCTAAAGTATTTGATAATAGGGAGATTGGGATTGACATATATACACTAATATGTATAAAATAGATAACTAATAAGAGCCTGCTATATAAAAATAAAATAAAAATTTTTTTAAATAAATTAATAATAAAATAAAGTATTTGAGGGAGTCTGTCACTAGGTCTCTCCTTTCCTTTTCTGATTATCCATTTTTGCATGCTGAACTTCTATCAGGCCACTTTACTGAATTCATTAGTAGGGTTCTGCTGCTTCACTAGGAGTTTCTACATAGGGAATCATATCATCTGTAAATGTCTGTTTTCTCTTCTCTCCCAGTATTTGTGTTTCTTATTTCTTTCTCTTTTTAATTACATTAGCTAGGCTTCTGGAATAACATTAAATAATAGCAATCATTGCAAACATCTTTGTTTGGCTCCTAACTTTAATGTAAATGCTTCCAATTTTTCAGTATTATGTATGATGCCTGACATGGGTTTCTAGTATACATAACTGTGTCATGTTAAGAACTTTCCCCTCTATTTCTTGAATGAAAGAAATTTGGATTTAAAAAATTTATTTATTTATGGCTGCGTTGGGTCTTCGTTGTTGCGCGCGGGCTTTCTTTAGTTGCGGCGAGTGGGAGCTACCCTTCGTTGCAGTGCGCGGGCTTCTCCTTGAGGTGGCTTCTCCTCTTGTGGAGCATGGGCTCTAGGCATGCGGGCTTCAGTAGTTATGGCATGTGGGCTCAGTAGTTGTGGTGCACGGGCTCTAGAGCACAGGCTCAGTAGTTGTGGCGCATGGGCTTAGTTGCTCCGCGGCATGTGGGATCTTCCTGGACCAGGGCTGGAACCTGTGTCCCCTGCACTGAGAGGTAGATTCTTAACCACTGCGCCACCAGGGAGGTCACTGGATCGTTTTTAAAAACCATTTTATTGAGGTACGATGGACATACAAAAAGTTGTACATGTTTAACGTATACAACCAAAGAAGTTTTTTTTTAAGTGTTAAATTCTACTGAACTTTCAGTATCTACTGAAATAATTTATGTATGATTTTCTCAACTTACTAATGAAGTGAAATTAACCAGTTTCCTACTGTTAAACCATCCTTGCATCCCGAAATGTATCCTATTAATAATTCTTAAATCATTCTTTTGATAAATGATTTGAGTTTTTGAAAAACTTCTTTTAGGATTTCTGCATGTGTGCTCATAAGTATAATTGACCCATGGATTTCTTTCCTTTTTTATCCTGGGCTAGCTACTCAATTTTGTGAGCAATGTTAAGCCTACTGTATGATCAGTTTTTCAAACCGTTCAAAATACAATTCTATATACCAAAAAAGATTAAAAGTATTTACAGGAAACTCTAGTTATTTATCATGAACCAATTTAAAATTTTTCAGCTACCTTAGGAAAAAATGAATATAAAAAGAAACACTGTACAAAATTATTTACCTATGTTGGGTTTCAACTCAAAGGAAAGCAAATGCTACTTAAAAAAATTATTTCAGTGGTCATTTACATTATTATTAAAATAATTCAGTATTTGATTAAATCATCAAAGTGTCTCCACTAACAACTCCATTTCAAAAGCAGCTGTATTTTGGCAAAAGTCAATGTTAGGAAATTACTCTCATATACCACTTTTTGCTTCAACTTCCTAAATTTCGTAAAATGACCATAACAGATAAGCACTAAAATTCTAAATGAGAATTCAGAATATTACAAAATAAATATGACCCACAATCAATATGAAATTAATATAATTAATTCCAGAAATATATTACTGTTAAGATATTATATAGCTCACAACACATAAAAAAGAACTAGAAAGGCACCAAAAGTTTCCTTTCACTAAAAAAAAAATTCAGAAAGATATTTAAAGCTTCTGCTTACTTTAGAAATCAACACAATACATACTTTAAACATAATTTCTTCCTTAGGAAATGCAACTAACTTATTTTAATGAATACATTATTTAATTTGAGCACAATAAAATGATAATATTTAGAATATGTAACATCATCAAATGGGTTGATAAACTGTTAAAATGAGAATAATGATTCTCTTATACTGTGTTTTGGCATTTTAATTAAATGATCATCAAAAACCAAATCCATTTTATTGATACAGTATGTTTTAAACTCAAAGCTACATCATCAATGTGATAAGTGGTATTAAGTCTCATACCAGGGACTTCCCTGGCAGTCCAGTGGTTAAGACTTGGTACTTCCACTGCAGGGGGCATGGGTTTGATCCCTGGTCGGGGAACTAACATCTCGAAAGCTGCGCGGTGCAGCCCAAAAAAAAAAAAAAACCTCACACCATGACTAACTAAATGGCAAGTTTACTCCCTGACAAAACGACCCAAGCAGTAGGTTCCCGGAACCGTCCCATCTCCTCCTTACTGTATTATTAGATCCTAACTCCTAACCTAATGCTGGCTAGTTATTTCAATTCAACTTTCACTTAAGCTGAACCATGTATCTCACCACCTTGCCCCAGGAAAGACACTAGGGTTAATGAGATGACAATAATACTGAAATATTTAAAGAACAGTAGCCTTCAAACTTTTTGTAAAAGCAACCCACTGTAAGAAATATATTTCACATCCAGGCCCAATTAAGATACACACACACACACACACTCCCAAGTTCCATAAAATACTTTTACTATGTGTAGCTGAGTCTGTTACTTTCCATTCTATTACATAAAAAAAAAAAGTCCCTGATCTTCACCCACTATGGTTTTGCCACCACTAACAGATAGCAACCTCCTCTTTTAAAATAGTCAAGAGAGCGTTCTGGGGGCTCTATTACTGAAGTACAAGGAAAAAACAGTTGTATATAATGTTTTTTTATGGCATTACAATCACAAAGTTAACATTTCAAAGTATGTTTTATATATACATATATAGAATTTAAACTAGTGGGGAATGCTACCCAGGAGCTTTGTAAAAATACATATTCCCTCCGTACAAAAGAGTATTACTTGGCAACAAACAGGAATGAAGTACTGATACACGCTACAACCTTGGAAACACTATACTAAGCAAAAGAAGCCAGTCACAAAAGACCAGGTACTGTATGACTCCAGTTACATGGAACGTCCAGAACAAGCAAACCTATACAGAGACAAAAGTAGATGAGCGGTTGCCCAGGGCTAAGGGTTGGGGAACAACGGGGACTGAATATGCTAATGGGAAAAGGATCTTGTGGGGAGGCAATGAGAATGTTCTACAGTCGCTTGTGGGGATGGTTGCACAACTCTTGCAAATTCATCAGAAACCATTTAATTCCAAACTTTAAATGGATGGGTTGTATAGTATGTGAGTTATATCTTGATAAAGCTATTTTCAAAAAACACGTATCCCCAAGAGTTGCTTAATTATAATTTCTGGACACAGAGCCCTGCGTTCTATATTTTGACAAGTTCCACAGGTGAACCCTTAGGTAGCAGGTCTAGCACTGGTCTCCACATTTGTGAACCACGACACCCAACAACTTAAAAATATTAACATGAGTGATACAGCATCTCACTATACATGACCAGCTTTAAACCAGATTACACAACGGTGTGCAACAAGAGAATGTTTACCTAAGGCACCTACGTACTCTTGGGTAAGTCACATGAAAGCAAGAGTTATATTCATGTTTTGGTCCTCCAGATTGCCTCACATATAAGATACTCAAATATTTGTGAAATAAAAACGCCAAGCTGTTCCTCTGACATCACACAAGTATTTTCAGAACACTACTTCTACACAGAAGAGAAAAATATGGTTACATAAAACATCCATACTAAAAGAAAAGCGTTGTTTTGTTTCTTTGCTAAAGTCAGAACCAAAATACTGAAACATACTCACGGAGCTCCCCCTGGTGGCTTCATAACCACTCCTTTGTTTTAACTGAAGCCTTTTAGAAAACAGCTATGATTATTAATAGGAACTGGAGCAAAGAAAGTTTTTATGACATGCAGATATTTTTATGATATGCTGAGTAATAAAAACTTAATGTGTATTAGCTTAATTTTCTGCAGTTAAAAAGAGACAGACAGGACTTTCCTGGTGGTGCACTGGTTAAGAATCTGCCTGCCAATGCAGGGGATACGGGTTCAATCCCTGGCCTGGGAAGATCCCACTACACAGTATCTTGTAATAACCTATAATGGAATATAATGCCCCCCCCAAACTGAATCACTATGCTGTACACCTGAAACTAACACAATATGATAGATCAACTATACTTCAACTTAAAAAAATTTACCATTTTAACCATTTTTTAGTGTACAATTCTGTGGCATTAAGTACATTCACACTGTCGTGCAAAGAAATCTGTCATGAAACGTTGTTTAAATAAGCTGCGTGATTATTTCATGTGCTAATTATTATTTAGTTCTCACTGGTCTGGTCTAGAAAATCATGCCAAATGCCTAAAAACTTTAAGGGCAACAACCTTGCCTGAACTCCAAAACTCTTATAACTATCACCTGAATCATGTACCTGTCTCTAACTACTTGATGGGATGATATCTGCCATTCAGGATATCATTAACTGGAATCTGAAAACACCACAGCGTGCTGCTCTTGCGTACTGAGTAAACGCTGACTGAAAATGAGGGAAACGTTAAGAACACGACCAGCCACGTGAAAGAACAAACACTTGGCCACGATCCCACCCCAGGGTGAGGACCACCTGCTACACCCTCAGCCCAGCCTCACCAAGCGCTCTGACCTCTCCACTTGGTCAGGCAAACACTTGGCCCAGAGATAAGGCAAATGACCTTCTACAAGTCCACTCAAGTATGTATTTGGGTTACAAGAGAAAGTTAAAGGGATCATATTAATTTTTAGTCTCTTCAGTACAACTATGGATAATAATCTTAGTAGACTACTCGTCTTCCTAACTAAAGAGCTATTGAGTCTATTTTCTTCCTCCTGTGAGCTTATGGAGTACAGACACATACTAGTGTGCTCAGGAGGTGGTCATCATCATTTTCTCTCTCTTGGTTTTGTTTTTCTAATAGTTATCAATCTGTTAACAACGGTAACAAAATGGCTTCTGCACAGAGTTTCACTAACAACTTTTGCGTGTTACTCATTCTTTTAAAGAATGAACACTTGAGTGACTTGACAAACTCTAAGTCAGCTCTCTAATCCACCCATCACTCACTTATGCAGTCAGCGTTTACTGGGGGCCCCACTGGCTCAGGTACCAGCGAACACCACCACCCCTGCTCTCACAGACTCACACCTCCACAGAGGAGGCTGGAAACAAGCACATGCAAGAAAAACAGCAGAGGAAAAAGCAGACGGAGCTGCGGGGGTGGGCCAGAAGGGTGGATGGCGGTTCTACCCGTAGAGTGGCGAGCACAGCCCGGAAGGAAGGAAGGAAGAAAACGATGCGAGAGAGAGTCCTCCAGGAGGAGAGAGGAGCAAGTGCAAGTGCTCTTCTGCAGGTAAGTGCTCGGCATGTCCGAGGACAGCAAGGTGTCACGAGCGCTGCTGGATGGAGACCAGCAAGGAGGGAGCAGAGATGAGACTTGCGGAGGTAAAAAGGGCACCTTCTCCGAGCGGGAGGAACGGCTGCTGGCACCCCTTGAGCAGGAGAGGGTGACGATTACCCTTCAGAGCAGCATTGAGGCTGCCGTGTGCGGACAGACGCAGGACGCTGGTCTGAGAGCAGTGAGGTCAGGCCAGGGAGGGCGAGGTGGCCTGGACCGGTGTTTGACAGAGCGGCGAGCAGCAGTCAGGCTGCGAACAGAACAGGTTCTGCAGGCGGTGGACAGGATGTGACGGTGACGGGGCGTCAGCGGACTTCAGGGGCGTGAGGCAAGACAAGAACGATGAGCCTGGGGACGGCACGGGGACGGCCGTTCAGACTTACACAGCCTCACGCTGGAATGCCTGCCAGACACCCACTTAGAAATGTGAGGACAGCACCGGGCTGGAGCTCAGGAAAGGAGTCCAGGCTCGAGATGCAGGTGTGTCGGTTTACAGGTGCTGCCAGAGCACGAGGATGGTCCGGGAAGGAGGTGTCCCCGGCTGGCGTCCCGAAGCACTCGAGCGCCAGGGGTCAGCGAGAGCGGGAGGGGCTTGCGCAGTGGCAGGAGGAGCCGGCGGGCGGGGAGGAGGACAGGCAGCAGAGCGTGATATCTGGACTCACGTGAAGAAGAAGTTCAAGAAAGAGTAGGTAACCAAGTGAGTCCAAGACTGAGGCACAGGAAGAAGACACCTGACCCCTGGACGTACCCAACCGGGCTCCCTGCGGTCCTCAGGCCGCGTCCTAACAGATGTGACAAAGCAAGAGGAAAGGGGAAGCAAGGAAGCGAAGACGTACAGACAAGGCTGGGGGAAGTTCTGCCGTTAAAGGAGCAGAGATACAGGGAAAGGGCTGGATCCAGGGAGACACGGGAGGGAGGATTTTGTTAAGAAGACTGAAGATATAACATGTCTGTTTGCTAACAGGAATGATTCAGGAGAGAGGAAAAATATGATACAGAAGAGAGGGTGAAGTCCTTTAGGAGGCAGAAATACTAACAACAGATGGTCCACAAACAGCTGGGTCGGCTCTGGATCAAAACACAAACAGATCAGCAAAGTAACAGGAAGAAAGGCAGGATATTTACAAACACCTAGGGCTGACTGGCAGGAGGGCTGCTGAGTGTGGGCAATGACCTTGCTTCCTATTTCACTGAGAAAACAGAAGCAAGTGGAAGGAAATTGAGGTGAGGTGAAGAACAAGGAGAAAGCAGGAGATAACCATCTTAGAAAATGGGAGGGTAACTGGACTGTGAAACATAACAGGGTGGTGGCGACAGTGCTTGCCTGACGCTGGGGGTTTAAATTTAAAGAGAGACCGGTTAGGACAGCTGCCTGTTTTTCCCACCACATTCCACTGGGGCAAGACAGTCGAGGTTCTGGAAACTATTACAATGAGAGAACATGAAATTAAAGCCGGAGAAAGAAAATAAAAATGAAGAGACGGACAATGAAAAAACTAGTTAAGATCCATGGATCCAAACAGAACTAAGAAGTTTTGGTGGCAGAGTCCTCAGGGAATGAGCTGAAAACACAGGAAGTAGTGGTCAGAGAGTGGGGTACTTGTAACTGAGACTACGAAATAGATGCTACTATTGATGACAAATGTGATGGCATGACTACAGGGGAGACTTCCAAGGTGAGGCAGGAGACACGATCACTGATGAACGAGAACCATCAAGAAAACAAGGCCGTGCACTACTGCAAGGGTCATCTTCTCAGATAATGAAGTCACCAAGAATCCTGACAGTGTGGGGAAGTGTCTAAGGTGACCCTCACACAGAGGCGCAGCAGCTGACATGAAGCCTGGCGGAGCGGCTTAGGGAGCAGGGCAGAGTCTGGCAATGACAAGCGAAGAACACGCCTCCATCGTCCCACCTCTAGGCCCGGCAGGACTGAGGGACCAGAGGGAAAACGGTCCCCAAGAGAGACACATGAGTGTGTTCAGGGCAAGCCAGGTTTTAGAGCAAAAGAGGTGAAGACACTCTTGACAAGGTTAGAACACAGGGGGTTTTGCTGCTGATGTGCTATCCCAGGCTCTGTGGAAGGGTTCAGGGTTCAAGGTTGGATCGGGGGAGGACCAGGGCCTTAGGGAGCTGAGAGGCTGTGGAACGAGGGCACGCCGGGGGCGCTGGGTGACTTGTGGTGACTGAAGAGGGCTAAAGGCTATGATGGAATCGCTCCATTTAGGCCTGAATAAACATGGTACCAAAAACCAGAAACACAAACGCGGTGTGCCAGCTGTGACAATGCCCCTCAGCTCGCAGTCCACCCTTCACTGTCCTGCTCGTGACCCTGGAGCTGGACAGGGCAAACCTCAGGCCTGCAGCAGGATGTAAGCTCTGTCCGCAGACCATGTTGGAGGGAGGGACGCTGCACAAGGAAAGGGCTTCTCTTCCTCTTGTCCCTGTGGGTGCAGGATATGGGGTGACAGCACCCCTGCAGGCAGAGTACCCCCGGCAGCCTCTCTGCGAGTTTCAGCGGCAGCCTCAAGGCCAGCTGCCCGCCGCACCGGGTGCCCCAGCCGGCAGCCCAGCCCAAAGAGCCCAGCAGTGCCCTGCAGGCTCCTCCATGGGCCTCTCAGCACAGTTCACCCTATGAAGGTTCCAGGAGTCTGATCAGCTCCACAATGGACAGTCTCGCATCTGCCAGCCTCAGCCCTGGCACCTCAGGGAACTCCACTACCCAGGGGTCGCCTCCATCCACACCCAGCAGGCTCTGAGTCTCAGCTTTAAGGGCAGGCGGGGTGATACTGTGGCCTCTGTCTCTCCTATGGGGCCCTGCCTCTGCACCAGGAGCAGTGCCTGCTTCCTGCATCTGTCTGCCAGGCCTGTATTCTTTAGAGTTCTCTTTACCCCTTAGAAGTCAATTACCTAAAAACAGATAATAATTACTTACACTAAACTTTCCCCTATCAAATTATTATGTTTTCTGTCTCCTGACTAGATGCTGACTTACATAACTTATTTGAAGACTGCTTTACAGGGATCATGTTGAACTACTTTATCATAGCTTCTACCCAAAGAGACGGACCACCCCTACTAGGAGGTCTGTCTTACAGCATTACACACACCTTTGTAACTACATGTGTGTGTAGTTGCACATGCATACGCAGTGCAAACCAACAGGTTCCATATACCAGAGAACACAGCTAGTGACATGAAGAAAAATATCAAATTCCTGCAACTGATACTCTGTGTTCTTAGACACAACCCCTAAATGCTACAAGCCTTCATTTTCATCTGAAATATGACAGACTATATGATCATATTCCTCCAGCTCTATGATTTTATTTATCTCATCGTGAATTCTTTTTTTTGTGTGTGTGGTACGCGGGCCTCTCACTGTTGTGGCCTCTCCTGTTGCGAAGCACAGGCTCCGGACGCCCAGGCTCAGCGGCCATGGCTCACAGGCCCAGCTGCTCCGCGGCATGTGGGATCCTCCCGGACCAGGGCATGGACCCGTGTCCCCTGCATCGGCAGGCAGACTCTCAACCACTGCGCCACCAGGGAAGCCCTTCATCGTGAATTCTTAAATTCAAAATTTCCCCAGGTTTTTATGACGTTTATCACAGATATTTACTTATTTTAGGCACAAAAACAAATGGCTCTGCTTAGGTTATTCAAAAATGATTTCATTTATAATGTTACTTTCTTTTTACGGCACCAGCTACTTTACTTAACTAATGTTTCTTTATGACTTCTGTAAGTCTCCCAAGTTTTAGAAGACTGGTGAAGCAGAGAACATTGTTCTTTAGTAACTTAATAAAAACAATCCTATGAATATCAAGATTAACTGAATTGAGCTACAATAAAATAAGGTCAAACTGAGCATGTTATTAATACACAGTTTGTAGCATGATCATCATACCTGTTTATGTTTTTGGAGTGGTTTCTTTTCATGTAATTTTTTATCTCCATATTTCTTATACGTTAAAGGGACTCCATATTTAGCAGCAGGCTTTGTAATTTTTGGAGCAGACACAACAGAAGCCAAGCTTTGTCCTGAACCTGGTCTTTTAGCTATGTGAAAAAAATAGAAAAAAAATTATGTTCAGAGTTCTTAATAGGAAACCCCTAATTTCAAAATTCTTCAAGATGGCCTTGTTCATGTTCCCAATCACTGAGATCACTGAATCTGAGACTTTTCATTAAACGTCTCACTCCCTCCTTACCGCACGGCAATGCCTCCATTAGGGCTATTCCACACTAAAGCCACTCTTTGAAAGAAGCAAGAAGCTAACTTGTTGAGATTTCTCACATGTTGAAATTTCTCACACAGAACAAGCACGTCCCTAAAACTGACTGTGGATGATGACTGCAAGTATCTGTGAATATACTAAAAAACACTGACCTGTTGACTTTAAATGGAGAACTGAATGGTATGCGGATTATATCTCAATAAAGCTGTTAAAAATAAACTTTAAAAAGAACATTCAATGTCTTAGAAATTACTTTTGAAATCAGAATATAAACCTCAAGAGCAACTGCTAAACATTAATTCCATCACTATGAGCACTTTAATATTTGCTTCATATATAGTCTGAGTAATGCCTACACCTACAGACCTATTGAGTACTTAAAAGAATCTCTATAGCTAAGGGTCCCAGGAAATGAGTACGTTTATGCACTGCTGGTAGGAATACAAACTGGTCAAAGTTTCCAGAGAGCAATCTATATCAAGAACAATGTTTATGGGAACTCCCTGGCGGTCCAGTGGTTAGGATTCCATGCTTTCACTGCCAGGGGTGCGGGTTCAGTCCTTGGCTGGGGAACTAAGATCCCACAAGCCGCGCAGTGTGGCCAAAAGAAAAAAAAAAAAAAGAACAACGTTTATGAATTGATTTTAAAGAAATAATCAGAGAAACACAAAAATGTATACACAAGGGTAAACCCTGCATTATTCCGTATTAAACTTTTATTGAAGCTCAGACAAGATTCAGTCTCATCTGAAAAAGAAAGTCTATACCACACGGCCATCAAAGATACTAGAGGAGGTCAAAGAGTCTCCTCTGCTGGGAGCCTTCCTGGAGCCCCTTCCTCCAAGACCCCCTCCCCCGGCTCCGCCCCACTCCTCCCTCAGCCTGCCCTCCACCCCAGGGGTGTACTGTGTCCTAGAGCCACGTGACCAACCTCTGCCAACAAGCACGCTTCTTCTTTAAGAAGGGAATGGAGAAAAAAATTACCTCGGAGTTCACGAGGAAATACTACCATTAAACTCTGTTCTTCAAAGAATATTTAATTGTATTAAAAAATGATCAACATGTAATACTGTGAATTAAAAGAAACAAACCCTTGTTTATATAACACAACCCCAATTTTCAATCATTATGCATCTCCTATCATGGAAAAAAATATACCAAATGTAACAGTCTGTGTTAACATTAGGGTATTTTTTTTTCTTCTTTTTAATTTTTATAATGAACACATACTGTTCATATAATTTAGTAAACTCTTACAAAAATAAAAATGATATAAGCCATTTGATTGGCAGTTTAGAGATTCACAACTAATGTGTGTGGAAGATCTGAGACGCAGTGTGGTACAGTAAGTTTTTCCAAACACATACTCCAACTGTATCAGAACAGGAACTAGGAAATGTGAGAAAAAAAATTTCCCCTTTGAAAATTCAACTGTAAGCTCCAGTCGGAAGACAGACATACAAAGTCACACCGCTGCAACCTGGCTACGTGTATTAACATAACCAAAGAAATACTGTGTGTCCCAGAAAAGGGGCAAGAGGCACAAAAGCACAAACACTCCCCAGAGAAGAGGGAGGGTGACTCGTCTGGCTGCTGAGGCGAGGCTCCCAGCAGGAGGAAGCTTCCTGCCCACGGGGAGGGGGCCCACAGGGTAGGGCCTCGCCATCACACACCCCCTCCATCCAGCTCCTCGCACCAGAGCAGAGCAGGGCTCCTGCGCTCCACCTCCCAGGAGGCTCGCCCACTGGGAAGACATGCTGACACGGGGATTCCTTCCTGCCTGTGTGACAAGGAGGGTTTGGAGGAAGATGGGACTCCTCGCCAGGAGGAACACGCTGACCCTGCCCTGGGTCTGTCTCGTGAACTTGGTTCCAAGTGGACCTGATCTCCCAGGACTGCCAGTCTCAGAGGATGAGCCCCAGGGTGTCTAAGAAGAGCTAACCCAGCTGGCCTCCCTGAGAACACACAGTTACTCCACGTCCAGCTGATACGGACTCGCTTTTATGATACAGGATTTATTTTTATTAATGTGTTCATACTCAAAATGGAGTAGAACATGCAAAGCATTATGTTTGAAAAACAACACAATCTTCAAATCTTAAATGACTTCCACTGATTTAAGAAACCCATTCTGAAATCATTCCATGCAGAAAAAATGTAATTTCCCTCTCACAGAGATACACTTACATACATAAACATAATATATAACCACACTCACAGCCCTACAAATGCTCCACCGCTGCTGGCCATATTTAAAAGAAAATCTATCTTTACTAAGGTGCCTGACTTCACACTGATTTACATTTAAAATATTCTAGAATACTAAATATTTCTCAAAGAAAATTATTTTACATAAATATTAAGTATTTCTCAAAGAAAATTATTTAACATAAAGATTTGCAGTTAACTAGGGCATTTTATAACATTTTCTAACGATGTTCTCAGAATATGAGCTGAACATTTGAATAAGACAGATTTCAAAATAGAATTCATTTAAATAAGGCAGATAATAAAGGTAAATTTTGTTATGAATTCATCAGAAAGTGTTGGATATTGCCATATAACATAAAAAATTTAAAGATGCATTTCCTCTGGATTATCCCAACTTACTACATCTGCAAATACCTCTAGTATAATTAGTATACTGATTATGGCAAACAGGGGAAAGGATTCATATTAAATTTCATTTACCTGGTATAGGCTGTGCTCCAAACCTGGAAAATGTTTTTAGACAAAATTCTTCTGCAATAAGCTTAAATTGAAAGATGGGGGAAATCGTTAGAAAAAATGTTAAATTACCAAATTAAAAAAAAACACCTAGCCATTAATCAGAACACATTTTTCCCTCTTTCAGTCACAATTATGCTGCCAAATAAACTGTACTAAAATCCAAGTTATCCATTCAACAAATTCCTCTCACGCTACCTTCTCCCCAGTCTTACCAATATCTTTTTATTATTTCTCTGGACAAGCTCTCTTCTCGAATTAACAAAACGCACCCCCCAGGCCCCTGCACATTGCCTTGCCTGTTTTGAGTTTCGGCGATTTAACAACACTGCCCTCCATCTGGAATAACCTCTGTATTGAGGTGCATCCGTCTCCCTCATCTACTTCAAAACTGCTGAAGAATCACTTCATTATCCCTCCCCTGGATTAACCTCTCAGTTATTTCAACTTTACTCTGAATCTTCTCAGCATCTCCAATGAGTTTTCGATCTTAATATGTAATTGTAAACATATTACTGGATAAATATTTGAATATTATTACATGACTTAAAAGTTATCTCCTTTTACTATTACTACAACACTCCACTACTTATTTTCAGAAGCAGAAATCATTAGTATTTCCTGCAAGTAACTTTCTCACCCTACCCACTATATTTTTTCCCTCTTTAAATGTAAAATTATGTTAGCAACAATATAATTGCTAAGTCGATTTAGGCCTGCTTTTTTTCTTACTGGGCAAAGAAGGGAAAGGCAAGTGAATTTTCTTTTTCTTCGAGAGAACACAGGGGTGGTGAAGGGAAGATTGCCCACAGTGGAAGGGATCAGAAACTCCAACAGGCAAAAAGCCAGAAGCTGAGATGGTCGCCTTTCCCATCAGGGATCCCTAGAGGAGCAGTTCTCAAAGCCTCATAGTATCAGTGAATCAGCATCACCAGGAACTTATAAAATATGCCAATTCTCAGGCTCCATCTCAGATTTACTGAAATAGAAACAGAGGTGGGATTCAGCAGCGTCCTCCAGGTAATTTTTATGTATGCTAAAGTTTGAGAACCACTGCATGAAAAGTCTGCTTCACAGGCAACTGGGAGCCAGCTGTGTGAGTGTGCTTTCTCTTCTGAACATGTGTGGTTTTTTTTCCTTTCTTTTTCATGGAAGACATGCTTTATGATCTCCACCTTGCCCTAAATTTGAGTGTGAGTCTGTCTTTTCCCCTGCGTGAATGCACATGTGAACTGAGAGATGGGACGTGGAATCCAAGAAAATTGTGGAATTCCTATGTTGTGGCGTCCAATATAGTTGCCACTACCAACATGTAGCCATTTGGATTAAAATTTAAGACAAATAAAATTTTAAGTTCAGCTCTTCAGCCACACTAGCCACATTTTAAGCTGGTGGCTATGAGGTTGCACATGCAGATATAAAACATCTTCCGCCTCACAGAAAGCACTACAGGACGGCACCTACATTCCTAATGGACCAGAGCTTGTCCACCATCTATCAAGCCACATCCAAGAAGACATCTCCAGGATGTGCTGGACTGAGAACTATGCCCCACAGATCCTGGCTGACGGCACTGAGAGAACTCAGGGACTAAAGAAATTTAAAGACAGTACAGAATATTATAGTGATACTGAAAATAACAGTTCATATGCTGCAGTAAAACTTCATATTGTTTCGAAGTTAAAACCTTAAAAAAGTATCATAAACTTTGTCATTAAAGTACTGAACAAGTCATATATAGCAGAAAAATCATAAGAACGAAAGTTTTTCGTGAAGAGTGAAATCTAAGTAGTGCATAAACAGCAACGGGGTACTATGTATTTAGTAAGCATGTGTGTCAAACACTCTGTTAACAGCCATAATCTGCCCTTTTGTCTTTAGATGTTACAGGCTTTGTGTATATCAGGCTTGAATATTTTCCTTTGTAGCTGGCTAACTGAATTCCAGTGCTTCAGCCTTGGGACTGCACGTCCTAACTGCTGGTATGCGGGGGGAAAGAAATTCAGCAAGATTAAATGCAGTCATTCTTTCTTCTCCAGTAGTTGCCAAAAAACAATAGTACGCTGCACCATAAATCTGTCCTTGAAAATGTTATTTATAACAAAGGAGTCTTGTAAGACACCCACACTTCAGAGATTGTAGCTATGTCCTATATAAGTGGCCTTTAACCGCCAAATTTTAATTGGCTTTCTTGCTTACTAATGTGTTTTCCTGGATGTAACAGTTAAATCCACATCTCTGTTTTCTAAAGATTGTTTGTTCATACGGATGTTCTGTTAAAAGCCAGAGGATATACGACACTTCCCTCTCATCTCATAAACATATAAAAGTAATAAAACTATGATTTTGTTAGATATCTGATTTATACAAGAGTATAAATGATCACTGTTGATCATTTAAATCAACAAAGGCCACACAAACTACGTAAAATAATTCCACTTTCAGGTGATCATATTTATATCAATAACTTACACTAATTGACTTGATATAGATTTTTGATAAATCCTGTCAAATTAAAATTCAACACAACAAATATTTATTATGCACCTATATGCAAGTACTAGAGGAGGAATCATGAGTCAATAATCTATTACACATACATATAAATGCCCACACATCAGTGGTTTCCAATCATTTTCTGTTAGAGGAAAAACAATTACAATCCTATGAATTATAAAGATAACATGTTTACATTAGCATAATAAAGCGATACACTGATAAGATTTAACATATACTGCGTATACTGAGTACTTATTAAGTATGAGACATCAGGCACGTCACATGCAGTGTCACTTTTGATGCTCACAACTGCCGCATGACGTAGGTACATTTACAATCCCATTGTTCACAGGTGGGGAAAGGGAAGCACAGAAGTGTTCAATAATCTTACCGTCAGAAATCAGAGAAGACAGAGTACAGAAAGACGGGGGTCAGGGCTGGGGCGAGGGGAAGCGGAGTCCCTGGTTAATGGGTATAGAGTCTGTTTTCCAAGGTGAAAAGAGGTAGACGGATGTGGTGATCGCTGTACGGCATTAGGAATGTAGTTACTACTACTGAATTGCATACTCAAAACTGGTCACAATAATACATTTTATGTTATGTCTATTTTACCACAATAAAATAAACTGGAAAACCAAATGAGAGGCACACAAGAGACAGAGGAGTACCTCTGCGCTGAGGCGACGACGTCAGGGAACATATACTTGGTCTTCCCTCAGTTCTTGGCACAGAGCCCTCAAATCCCTGTAATCCCCTCAACGGGAAGAGCACAAAAGTGTCTGTTGTTGTTCAAAACAAGCCCCTTTCAAACCCACCTGAATTTATGTTAATGAGATGATATCTGGAAAGCACCTAAGGATGGAGGCTGGTTGCCAGGGAAACCAACCACCTGACTAGAGGGTTAAAACTTTCAATGTCACTCCCTTCCCCCACCCAGGAGAGGAAAGGGGCTGGAGCCAATCACCAAGAGCCAGTGATTTAACTGATCCTGCCTACTAATGAAGCCTCCATAAAAACCAAGAGGACAGGGTTCAGAGAGCTTCTAAGTCGGTGAACATTCAAAGAGGGACCCCAGTTCCTACACTCGGGACCCTTCTGGACCTCGCCATACGCACCTCTTCACCTGGCTGCTCATCTGTATCCTTTACCCTATGCTTTATAATAAACCGGTGAACGTAAGTAAATGTTTCTCCGAGTTCTGTGAGCCGCTCCAGCAAGCATATTAATCAAACCAGAGGAAGGGTAATGGGAACCTCTGATTTATAAGTCGCTCAGAAGCACAGGTGGCAACCTGTGACTTAAACTGGCTTCTGAAGTGGGGGTGGTCTTGTGGGAGGGACGGAGCCCTTAACCTGTGGGATCTGATGCGATCTCCAGGTGCACAGGGTCAGGGCTGAAATGAATTCTGCCTGGTATGTAAAAACTGCCACACATTTGGTGATGAGAAGTTCAGAAGTTTGGCAGTAAGTGTGAAGAGGAAACACAGAAGGTATGTTCTCCCTCCTAGAGATGCACAGCTCAAAAGCAGACAGCAAGGGGAGAGCTATGTGAGAACAGAAAGCAAGCTGACGCCAGTGTAAAGGCAAGCATTCCCCCACAGTTGCGACGTGCTCTCCTCCAGAGAGGCGGCCACGTCCTAGCCAAGCACCATAACCCTACTGTTCAATTTAACTATAAAATAAAAGAACATACCTGAGGGGAGAGAAACTTTTCAATGCGTTTGGCTATAAAGCCTTTCTCCAATATGGAGTTGACTGATGGCCTATCCCTAGGATTTCTTTTAAATAGTTGAGAGAGCAAACTGCGGAGATCATAAGAATAATGCAAAGACACGGGTGGAAAAGATCCAGATATGATCTTCAGTACCAGGTTTTTCATATTGCCAGCTTCAAACTAAAATCCAGAAAATAAATTAACATATATGAAACATAAGTCGAAAATGTCAGTTTCAACAATGAGAAACAGTACTTTTCCTATCAATACAGAACAGAATTGCAACCCTCTTCCCAGTTTCAATCAGCACATGCTCTCTAGAGCCAGGTTCACTTGGTTATTTACGAACACATCTGAAAGAGAGCCTAAGTCCTCGTAAAATGGTACAACTCGCTATCAGATTAACTTTTACTTATTCAAAAAACTAAAAGATGGGATATAGGTATCAATTAGAGTAAAGAGTTTATAAAAACATAACAGTAATCAAGATGGTAAAACAAGCAAACCTGGTAGTCTTCATTTAAAACCTGCCTTCCTGTGTCTCTGCTGTAGCAACTAGAACAAGAAGTTAACTACAGAACTAAAACTATTTGGTAAAAATATAATAAATAAAGGTACAGATTAATTTCCTTTTATATACTGCTCATTATTACTTTGAAGTGTGTGATGCTCCCAAAAGGCATGGGATCAGCAATGTGGCAAATATTCCAAAGGGGAATATAAGCCTTATCAATGGGAATATATATTTTAGGATTAAACACGATATAAACTCTAACTGAAGTGGGGGGAAAAAAGAGGTGGGGCAGTTTAAAATCAAAAGATGATTTCATTTTGAAAGTAAAATTAAGCTTTTGACATCTCAGCTAAAATAGTATAGAACCGTTGTACACTATCAATATGTTCTTAATGCACATGTTAAGAAAACAAAACATGCTATAAGTTAGGCACTGGTGATTATATCCAAGTATAAAAGAGTTCTGTCAAATGTGGAATTCTCCTAGCATTTAAAATATGATATTGTTTATTAAGATTTGAGTACAATTCAATCATCTAGAAATACCTATATATCTAGGAAGGAATCCTAGATGCAGAAATAGGTTATTACTCTATTCTTTCATTACAATGAAGTTTTATTTATCTCTCAACTGATAAGCTCTTCATAAATAAAGGTTAATGAATTACTTAATTTTATGTGTCCACTTAAGGGTAAACAATTCCAAAATACAGAAACAATGGTGACAGAACAATGTATTGTAAATGAAAAGACTTTCTAAAAATATGTAGATTTAGACCTACATGACTGTGTGTCACAGAAAAACTGACCAATTTTTTAAAGTACAGATCTAATATCCACCAGGCCATATCACTTCGGCAGTCTATGCTTTTTTCCTTCAGAAAAATAAAATCTTAAGGGAATACAGTAGAAGAGTATGCAACTATGAATAAACACAACAAAGAAAAATACTCCCCAAATAATATCAGGCAATAAAAACAAACTATAAAAGTGCTTATACCATATAACTAAACTCTTGAGGGAAAAAAACCAAAAACTCATTTTAGAAATTATTCTATAAGTCTAGAAGGAAACAACAAAATATTACAAGTAGTCACTACTGGCTGGAAGAATTGCTTTTGATATTTATTCACTTACTTATATTTTAATCTCTTCCCTTAAGTTTTCTGTAATGAAAATATATTATTGCTTAATCAGTGGGGGAAGCATTTTTAAAAAGATTTTAAAATGGAAAGTGATTAAAATTCAACCTATTTTGGACAAGAACTCCCCCTTTTTGGACAAGAACTCCCCCTTTTTGGTGAATTATGTGTCATCTCAGAAGAATCTCAACAGTGAAAATTTTAAATACCCTGAATTAAAGATTATTTAAATTGATAAAATCCCCCCTCAACAAATATGCTGAGATATGTTCTTTAGATAATTTCAATTCCAAACTCAAATAATTTGGATGCTTTGAGAAAAACTGCTATAATGAAATTAATAAAGTTTGTTAAGCTGAAATATCAAATTCATGTGTGAATTTAACATTAAAAAGACAGCAAATTTGTCTTTAGAAATAATTTTCTGGAATAAAGTATGATATATGTATTATAATAACATATATAATATGTATATGTAATGTATGCATACATATTAAGGGAAAATTGATTTAAATTTATACCTCAGAAAAGAAGAGAAATTTATAAACTGACAGTGAAGAATTTCTAACACAAGAGGGTCATCTGAAAGATGGCATATGATTTTTTTAAATCAGACATATTATACGTACTTTTTGACAGAATTTTTAAAGTATCTCAGAAACTTCTACTTACTGCATGTTTAAGTGTGCACATCTCATAAAGGACACACCCCAGAGCCCAAATGTCACTAGAAATGAGAAAAATAAGAGATCTTCTCTAAATATCAGAATTTACTTTAAAAGGTTTTTTAATGTAAAGGAGACAAAAGCAGCATAAAAATGCTTCGCAAAACTGTGTTCCATGAAACATGACCTTTCAAGCTTAAACTCACAACCGTAACCAAAGGACAAAAGCAGCTAGCCCAGATTAGAAACATAACAGTTGCCCAAGTAATTACTTTAAAGGTTTCATTAAAGAAATCTAATATGTAAAAGGACAAAAATCAGTAAAGTTCATGGATGCTTCATTTAGTTTTATTTTGCATAAATCAAAATGTTTTGTTCAGTTATTTGCAAAATACCACAATTTCTTGAATACTATAAAAGCAAAATACTGTTTTAATGGAGAAGAAAATATTACTTTACTAAAATTAAATCTGAAACAAATCTGTGACAGCCAAGTAAAATATGTAAGCACATTAATTTATTTTCTCCTAATTTAAAGACTTAGTTACACTACCTTCTTTATCCATACTCTCTTCCGCTCTTTTATCTTAAACAGATAGTTCTGTAACTAAAAGACTACTTCTATTTTTAAAAGGAAAAAAAACCCCACAATTTAGAGCTACAGTGGTCCTTGGAAGTCAAAAAAAAGAAAAACAAAACCACTGCTCCTGGAAGCTGAACTTACTGAAAAAGAATAAAGCCCATTATTGAAATCCTAAAGTTATCTTTACCCAAACTCTCACAAAAATCTACAAATATAAACCTGTAACCTCCAAAATCTGTTTAAGATTCAACTAAGAAAAAAATGTAAATGTAATTAAGCTTTTAGTAACTTGTACATGTTACAAACTAAAAGCTATAAACAAAAACATTAAACTAATGATCTTATCAATAAAATACTTTAAAATACATTTGGGAAAATATGAATCTCAAAGTATAATTGATGATGTTCATCCATTACATTTTTAAAGCATTTTTCCCACAAAACCAATTTTACATAAAATTCTCCAAGGGATGATTAAAATCCATTCCAGATTTAAAGACTAATATTTCCACAGTTGAGTTATCCACAAGACACAGAAACAGCATTAAAATGTAAAATTACTTTAGCTCGAAGAAAATACTATTTTCTTTTAGAATGTCTATTAATAATACACTGCATGGACTTGACTGATCATTGTAATTTAAACTGATCTTAAATACATTCCTCGGATGACGTTCTCAGGCCTTCTGCTCGGGTCTGAAACACAGCTTCCTCTCTACCCTCAAAAAAAAAGGTGTGGGGGGGCGGGCAGAGGGATAGCAACCATGAATACATGCATTATTGCCAGCTACCACCTTCTTCCTTTCAGCTTCTAAGGGTGCTTTCGAAATCAAGACCAATGCTTCTTGGTTGGCATTTTTAAATTAGTGTGTATGAGAGAAAATAAAGGGTAACTGGAATTCAGTGGCAGAATTCCTCTTCCCAACACACATATTAGTCAATCTGTTAGCCATAATACAGCCCAGTGATTAGGAATTTGTGCTTGGGAGCCAGATGCCTGGGACTCTGAAGTTACTTTACCTCTTTCTGCATTTGGTTTCTTTATAAGGAAAGGAGGAATGAATAATACCTACAACTCACAAGGTTATTGTGAAGATAAAGAGAGTTAATGCATAGAATGCATTCAAAACAGTGCCTGGCATATAGTAAGTGTTCAATAAATATTAACTATGATAATTCAATAAGTGACTATTACAAACAGAAAGACAAAGAAAGCACTCTATTTCCTATTATAGCTTAAATAATAAAGTGATTCTATAGTTCCTTCAACAAGATAGTGAAATAGCTGCTTTATAATTTCCCTCATTATATACTAAAAAAATGTATATACATATGTATATATATGTTTACATATGTGCATTACTGATTTTAGAATAATATTCTGAAAGTTAATACAGACATTACAACAGAGAAAGATGTAAAGGAAATAAACACGTAATGAATATCATTTTAAATACCTTTTATTATTATATGGTTTGTTTTCACAGATTTCGGGTGACAAGTAGTATGGGGTCCCTATGCAAGTCCGAACCAGCTCCACAGTACTAGAACAAAAGAGAGTTACTGGAGAAGCTTAAGACACTTAAAGACATTACCACACATACATCACCAGGGATTAAAATTTCACTGAAGACATTATAGCAAACTAAAGTTTAAAACTGTATGTTACCTATTAAGAACTCTAGCGATTCCAAAATCTCCAAGTTGTATTGTCCCATCTTTGGTTAAAAATATGTTCTGTAGAAGAGATGAAAAAAAAGCCAGAAATATTGCTACAGTCCCGTTCTTAGTCAACGACTTCTGTCATAAAAATGAATCCAGTTAAAAAATAATGCTGGGATAAGTGGATATCCACATGCGAAAGAATGAATGTAGACCCCTATCTCACACCATAAGCAAAAATTAACTCAAAATGGATTCTAGACATAAATGTGAGAACTATAAAACTCCTAGAGGAAAACACAGAAGTAAATCTCCATGCCACTGGGTTACGCAATGATTTCTTAGATATGACACCAAAAGCACAAGAAATAAAAGAAAATACAGATAAACTGGATTTCATTAAATTAAAAACTTTTGTGCAAAGGACACCATCAAGAAAGTAAACAGACAACCCAAACAGAATTGGGGGAAATATGTGCAAATCACATATCTGACAAGGAATCCAGCATGAAGAACTCTTACAACTCAATAATAACCGAAGACAACCCAATTTTAAAATAGGCACAGTCATATATTATATGATCCATTTGTATCAAATGTCCAGAATAGGCAAATCCACAGAGACAGAAAGCATACCACTGGTTTCCAATGCTCTATCATCAAACTGCAGAGCCAGAAGTTTGTGGGATTACATGAATTAAACTCCGTTATCAGCCAGATGTGAACCAAGCACATGCTCACAGCCAAAGATGGCACAAGGCAGGGTTGAGTGGAATGGAGTAAAATGGTCTGAAATGGGATCAGGAGGCAGAGGGGTCGGGAGACAGGAAAGATGGGGTAGGGAACCCCACCATAGTCCCTCTCCTTCCCACTACTCATCCTGGGGCTACAAGGCTACATAAGCAGCTGCAGGCCTAAGGAGGTAAGAAGACAGACACACGGCCTTGACATCAGGAAACAAAGCCCCTCTGTACTACCCACCCTGGGAAGTGCGTGAGCCCAAGTGAGGCAAACATGAAAGAAACCTCGATACAAAGATGAGTGAGCTGTGGGGACAAAGTATCTCCCACAAAAGAATCCAATACACGTGAAGAAAGCTACTGCAAAGAAAAACAACTAATAAAATAACCGGAACCAGAATTCACTACAGACAGAATTAGTTTTATAAAGCAGGCCAATAAAAACTTCGAAGTAAATATATTTAGAAACTTGCAAAGAAATAAATGAAGAAATAAATATGCATTTGAAAAGAACAAGACATTATGAAACAAAACCCAATTACAATAAGAACAGATTTATATGAAAAACCATTTAGAAATCTTGGAGAGAAAAAAAGTCATAATAAAGTCAACAGATGAGAAAAGCACTAGCTTACACAAAATTTCAAAGGGATTTAGTTAACTAGAAGATAGGTCGAAAAATTCACGTAGAATACAACTGAGAGAGACACAAATAAAATGTGAAAGAACAAATAAGACACTTGAAGGGACGAATTAAGAAGCTCCAACATGTATCTAGAAAAAAATCCAGGAGACAACTGTGAAAGTAGTAAAAGAGAAATAATATTTGAAAAAATATAGCTAAACATTTTCTACAACATTTCTAGAAGAAATACACATTCTCAAAAGTACCCAGCATAATGAATAAAAGTGAGCCTCACCAATTCACAAACTGTGAAATTTCAGAACCATGGGACAGAGAGAATATCTTAAATGGGCCAGAGAGAAGAAACAAGGGCAAGAAATTGCAAATTCCTAAACAGCAACACAAGAAGCCAAAAGACAAATGGGCAACATCTTCAAAATTCTGTAAGAAAACTTCCAACCTAGAAGTTGATAACCAAATTCTCATCAAAGTAAGAGAATCTTGGACTTCCCTTGTGGTGCAGTGGTTAAGAATCCGCCTGCCAAGGCAGGGGACACAGGTTCAAACCCTGGTCTGGGAAGATCCCACATGCTGCGGAGCAACTAAGCCCATGCACCACAACTACCAAGCCTGCGCTCTAGAGCCCATGAGCCACAACTACTGAGCCCGTGTGCCACAACTACTGAAGCCCGGGCACCTAGAGCCCGTGATCCACAAGAGAAGCCACCGCAATGAGAAGCCCATGCACTGCAACTAAGAGTTGCCCCCGCTCACCACAACTATAGAAAGCCCACGTAAAGCAACAAAGACTCAATGCAGCCAAAAATAAATAAATAAAAAGCAAATAATTTTTTTTCAAAAATTAAAAAAATATAAAGTAGGAGAATCTTCAAACATGTAAAATCTCAAAAAAAAAAATCCCTTCCACACAACCATTGTGTTGAATTTCTTCCATCATAATGAAAGAGCAGGACATGAAAAGCAGGTAAAGACCTAAGACACGACGCCTGTGTGATCTTCAGGGTTACAGTGGAGTGGGAACTGTGAAGGGAGAAGACAGTCGGATGCAGACTGCACCAAGCTCAAACACTCTAGCGCAAGACAATGCTGGCCCCATGTCCACATCCACTGAGAAGTTAGTAGTGACAGAATAAACTTACCTGTGATTTTATGTCTCGATGAAGAATTTTTCTATCATGTACATGTTTCAGGGCCAAACATATCTGTACAAACCAGTCCAAAATCTAGGGGGGAAAAATCAGATCTGTCATTTCTTTTAAAATTTACATTTCACAGTAGTCTTTCCTTGATCATTAAAACCATTCAGAAATATTCAGGGATGAGGGGAACTAAATCCTTAAAAAAATTAGGCTATAATGTTTCACTTCACTGTACTGTAATTAATGTCACTAACATTAGGTAGATATTGGAGCCAATTGACACATTATGTGCAGCACACATGGTAAGTTTAAATGTAAGACACTGCTACTGAAGCATCTCTTATAAATCAGAATTAATATGGAAAGAAATTTCCAGAGAAAAGTGAAAAATGGAATTTATATTTTAGTATAGTATGATGGTAAGTGACTTTTCTTTGTTGTTAAATATATCTTTTTTTCTATATATGTAAGTGAAAATCATAAGAGGAAAAAAATTAGGCTGGAAATTTGGAAGACAACTCTGACTTTTTTCTTGCCCCACATTCATCACATAAAAACACACACTCTGGAGCTGGCCACTTAAAAGTAAAAAGGCTGAATTTCTACCTCACTCCTAACACCAAAAAAATTCCAAGTAGATGGCATTTTTAAACATGAAAAAATTAAAGTATAAAACGAGGAAGAAAACATAGGTTAACTTTCTATACTCTTTGACTGACTGACACAGGACTTCCGCAACATGATACCAAACCCACAAGTCACAAGAAAAGTTCCCTATATAAATGTTAAAACATCTGGATGGCAAAATATACAACTAAATTTAATAATTATGGGAGAAGATACCTGCAACATAACTGACAGATTGCTAATCCTCTAATACACAACAGTTCTTCAACATCACTGAGAAAAACATGCCAGCCCAAATAAGAAGTGGACAGAAGACGGGAAAGGCAAATGACAGAGGAAACATAACCCAATAAACACATAAACCAAATACTAACTTCCCTCCAAATTAAAAAAATAGCAATTAAACAAGATACCACTGTAACCTGACAAAGAGGAAGTGATAAACAACGTTGGCCAGAATGTGAGGAAATAAGTCTTTGCATACCCTGTTTGTGAGAAAGTTAATTACAGTTACTTGGTAAAAATTTTAAATTCACATACTATTTGAAAGAGCAACTGAAATTTCAAATTTATCCTACAGATAAAATGTCACAAATACAAAAGAATATGTACAAGGATGTGTACTCCAGCATTGTTTGTCCACCTAAACATCATCAGGGGCCTGGGAAAATATCACAATTGGAATCACTAGAATTCTATGCAGCCACTGGGAAGAAGGAAGTACTTCTATGTACGTACACTGTGAAGGGAAAAGAAGAAAGTCGCAGCACGGTATGCAGACCGCACTCCTTTTCTTAAGTCTCTTTCTGTCTATAACATACCAGAACTCTGTGTAACTGTTTATGACTGTGTGCTGTGTGCAGGGAGGATGCACAGGACAGCTACCCATCAGTTAAGTGTCTTCTTCAGGGAAGCAGATTTTCAGAAGAATGAATGAAAGGCAAGTAGCAGGCTTTACTTTTTATTCTTACCTCTTCAGTATTTTTTTTAAAGAATAAATGTTACATTAAAGTAACCTAAAATTAGAGACTCTGGGAGGGCTCACACCAAGGAGTACTCCCCAGAACTTCAGCTGCCAGTGTCCTTGTCCCCATGGTGAGCCACAGCCACCCCCCGCCTCTGCAGGAGACCTTCCAACACTAGGAGGCCAATGAACTGGGACACAAGGGATAACAACTTTATTCAGAGAGCAGAGAATCCAAGAAGATGGGAGACTAATGTCCCAGAGAACCGTCCTGACAGGCTCTGAATGCTAGTTTCTTTTACAGAACAAAGAGGCATTATAAGATTCAGGCTGCTAATGTTGGCATATGCGCATTTAGCCTTAACAGAGATTAAGTTGAGAAGCAAGAAGAACTACAATCCTGCAGCCTATGGAACAAAAACCACATTCACAGAAAGTCAGACAAGATCAAAAGGCAGAGGGCTATGTACCAGAGGAAGGAACAAGATAAAACCCCAGAAAAACAACTAAATGAAGTGGAGATAGGAAACTTTCCAGAAAAAGAATTCAGAATAATGATAGTGAAGATGATCCAGGACCTAGGAAAAAGAATGGAGGCAAAGATCGAGAAGATGCAAGAAATGTTTAATGAACACCTAGAAGAATTAAAGAACAAACAGAGAGGAACAATACTGTAAGTGAAATGAAAACTACACTAGAAGGAATCAATAGCAGAATAACTGAGGCAGAAGAACAGATAAGTGACCTGGAAGACAGGATGGTGGAATTCACTGCTGTGGAACAGAATAAAGAAAAAAGAATGAAAAGAAATGAAGACAGCCTAAGAGACCTCTGGGGCAACATTAAATGCAACAACATTCGCATTACAGGGGTCCAAGAAGGAGAAGAGAGAGAGAAAGGACCCGAGAAAATATTTGAAGAGATTATATTCGAAAACTTTGCTAACATGGGAAAGAAATAGCCACCCAAGTCCAGGAAGCGCAGTGAGTCCCATACAGGATAAACCCAAGGAGAAACACGCTGAGACACATAGTAATCAAATTGGAAAAAATTAAAAACAAATTACTGAAAACAGCAAGGGAAAAACGACAAATAACATACAAGGGAACTCCCATAAGGTTAACAGCTGATTTCTCAGCAGAAACTCTACAATCCAGAAGGGAGTGGCATGATATACTTAAAGTGATGAAAGGTAACAACTTACAACCAAGATTACTCTACCTGGCAAGGATCTCATTCAGGTTTGATGGAGAAATCAAAATCTTTACAGACAAGCAAAAGCTAAGAGAATTCAGCACCACCAAATCAGCTCTACAACAAATGCTCAAGGGATTTCTCTAAGTGGGAAACACAAGAGAAGAAAAGGACCTACAAAAACAAACCCAAAACAATTAAGAAAATGGTAATAGGAACATACATATCGATAATTACCTTAAATGTGAATGGATTAAATGTTCCAACCAAAAGACACAGGCTTGCTGAATGGATACAAAAATAAGACCCATATATATGCTGTCTACAGGAGACCCACTTCAGACCAAGGGACACATACAGACTGAAAGTGAGGGGATGGAAAAAGATATTCCATGCAAATGGAAATCAAAAGAAAGCTGGAGTAGCAATACTCATATCAGATAAAATAGACTTTAAAATAAAGAATGTTGGGCTTCCCTGGTGGCGCAGTGGTTTGAGAGTCCGCCTGCAGATGCAGGGAACACGGGTTCGTGCCCCAGTCCGGGAAGATCCCACATGCCACGGAGCGGCTGGGCCCATGAGCCATGGCCGCTGAGCCTGCGTGGCCGGACGGAGCATGTGCTCTGCAACGGGAAAGGCCACACAGTGAGAGGCCCGCGTACCACAAAAAAAATAAAGAAAGAAAGAAAGAAAGAAAAAGAAAGAAAGAATGTTATGAGAGACAAGGAAGGACACTACATAATGATCAAGGGATCAATCCTAGAAGATATAACAATTATAAATATATATGCACCCGACATAGGAGCACCTCAATACATAAGGCAACTGCTAACAGCTATAAGAGGAAATCAACAGTAACACAATAATAGTGGGGGACTTTAACACCTCACTTACACCAATGGACAGATCATCCAAACAGAAAATTAATAAGGAAACACAAGCTTTAAATGACACATTAGACAAGATAGGTTTGATTGATATTTATAGGACATTCCATCCCAAAACAGCAGATTACACTTTCTTCTCAAGTGCACATGGAACATTCTCCAGAACAGATCACATCTTGGGTCACAAATCAAGCCTCAGTAAATTTAAGAAAACTGAAATGATATCAAGCATCTTTTCTGACCACAGTGCTATGAGATTAGAAATGAATCACAGGGAAAAAAAAAGTAAAAAACACAAACACATGGAGGCTAAACAATACGTTACTAAATAAACAAGAGATCACTGAAGAAATCAAAGAGGAAATGAAAAAATACCTAGAGATAAATGACAATGAAAACACGAAGATCCAAAACCTATGGGATGCAGCAAAAGCAGTTCTAAGAGGGAAGTTTATAGCTATACAAGCCTACCTCAAGAAACAAGAAAAATCTCGAATAAACAATCTAACCTTACACCTAAAAGACCTAGAGAAAGAAGAACAAGCAACACCCAAAGTTAGCAGAAGGAAAGAAATTGTAAAGATCAGATCAGAAATAAATGAAATAGAAACAAAGAAAACAGTAGCAAAGATCAATAAAACTAAAAGATGGTTCTTTGAGAAGATAAACAAAATTGATAAACCATTAGCCAGACTCATCAAGAAAAAGAGGGAGAGGACTCAAATCAATAAAATTAGAAATGAAAAAGGAAAAGTTACAACAGACACCATAGAAATACAAAGCCTCCTAAGAGACTACTACAAGCAACTCCATGCCAATAAAATGGACAACCTGGAAGAAATGGACAAATTCTTAGAAACGTATAACATTCCAAGACTGAACCAGGAAGAAATAGAAAATGTGAACAGACCAACCACAAGTAATGAAATTGAAACTCTGATTAAAAATATTCCAACAAACAAAAGTCCAGGACCAGATGGCTTCACAGGTGAATTCTATCAAACATTTAGAGAAGAGCTAACACCCATCCTTCTCAAACTCTTCCAAAAAATTGCAGAGGAAGGAACACTCCCGAACTCATGATATGAGGCCACCATCACCCTGATACCAAAACCAGACAAAGATACTACAAAAAAAGAAAATTACAGCCCAATATCACTGATGAATATAGATGCAAAAATCCTCAACAAAATATTAGCAAACAGAATCCAACAGCACATTAACAGGATCATACACCATGATCAAGTGGGATTTATCCCAGGGATGCAAGGATTCTTCAATATACGCAAATGAATCAATGTGATATATCATATTAACAAATTGAAGAATAAAAATCATATGATCATCTCAATAGATGCAGAAAAAATTTTTGACAAAATTCAACACCCATTTATGATGAAAACCCTCCAGAGGGCTTCCCTGGTGGGGCAGTGGTTGAGAGTCCACATGCTGATACAGGGAACACGGGTTCGTGTCCCGGTCCAGGAGGATCCCACATGCCGCGGAGCGGCTGGGCCCGTGAGCCATGGCTGCTGGGCCTGCGCGTCCGGAGCCTGTGCTCCGCAGTGGGAGGAGCCGCAGCAGTGAGGGGCCTGCGTACCGCAAAAAAAAAAAAAAAACTCTCCAGAAAGTGGGCATAGAGGGAACCTACCTCAACATAATAAAGGCCATATACGACAAACCCACAGCAAACATCATTCTCACTGGTGAAAAGCTGAAATCATTTCCTCTAAGATCAGGAACAAGTCAAGGATGTCCACTCTCACCACTATGATTCAACATAGTTTTGGAAGTCCTAGCCACGGCAATCAGAGAAGAAAAAGAAAAAGAAGGAATACAAATTGGAAAAGAAGAAGTAAAACTGTCACTGTTTGCAGATGACATGATACTATACATAGAGAATCCTAAAAATGCCACCAGAAAACTACTAGAGCTAATCAATGAATTTGGTAAAGTTGCAGGATACAAAATTAATGCACAGAAATTCTCTTGCATTGCTATACACTAATGATGAAAAATCTGACAGAGAAATCAAGGAAACACTCCCATTTACCACTGCAACAAAAAGAATAAAATACCTAGGAATAAACCTACCTAGGGAGACAAAAGACCTGTATGCAGAAAACTATAAGACACTGATGAAAGAAATTGAAGATGATACCAACAGATGGAGAGATATACCATGTTCTTGCATTGGAAGAATCAATAATGTGAAAATGACTAGACCACCCAAAGCAATCTACAGATTCAATGCAATCCCTATCAAATTACCAACGATATTTTTGACAGAACTAGAACAAAAAATCTTAAAATTCGTATGGAGACACAAAAGAACCGAAATAGCAAAAGCAATCTTGAGGGAAAAAAACGGAGCTGGAGGAATCAGACTCCCTGACTTCAGACTATACTATAAAGCTACAGTAATCAAGACAATATGGTACTGGCAGAAAAACAGAAACATAGATCAATGGAACAAGATAGAAAGCCCAGAGATAAACCCACACACCTATGGTCAACTAATCTATGACAGAGGAGGTAAGGATATACAATGGAGAAAAGACAGTCTCTTCAATAAGTGGTGCTGGGAAAACTGGGGAGCTACATGTAAAAGAATGAAATTAAACACTCCCTAACACCAAACACAAAAATAAACTCAAAATGGATTAGTGACCTAAATGTAAGATTGGACAGTATAAAACTCTTAGAGGAAAACATAGGAAGAACACTCTTTGACATAAATCACAGCAAGATCTTTTTTGATCCACCTCGTAGAGTAATGGAAATAAAAACAAAAGTAAACAAATGGGACCTAATGAAACCTCAAAGCTTTTGCAGGACAAAGGAAACCATAAGCAAGACAAAAAGACAACCCTCAGAATGGGAGAAAATATTTGCAAATGAATCAGTGGATAAAGGATTAATCTCCAAAATATATAAACAGCTCATGCAGCTCAATATTAAAGAAACAAACAACCCAATCCAAAAATGGGCAGAAGACCTAAATAGACATTTCTCCAAAGCAGACATACAGATGGCCAAGAAGCACATGAAAAGCTGCTCAACATCACCAATTACTAGAGAAATGCAGATCAAAACTACAATGAGGTATCTCCTCACACCAGTTAGAATGGGCATCATCAGAAAATATACAAACAACAAATGCTGGAGAGGGTGTGGAGAAAAGGGAACCCTCTTGCTCTGTTGGTGGGAATGTAAATTGATACAGCCACTATGGAGAACAGTATGGAGGTTCCTTAAAAAACTGAAAATAGAACTACCTTATGATCCAGCAATCCCACTACTGGGCATATATCCAGAGAAAAGCATAATTCAAAAAGACACGTGCACCCCAATGTTCACTGCAGCACTATTTAAAACAGCCAGGCCATGGAAGCAACCTAAATGCCCATCGACAGACGAATGGATAAAGAAGATGTGGTACATAAATACAATGGAACATTACTCAGCCATACAAAGGAACGAAATTGGGTCATTTGTTGAGACATGGATGGATCTAGAGACTGTCATACAGAGTGAAGTAAGTCAGAAAGAGAAAAACAAATACCGTATATTAACGCAGGTATGTGGAACCTAGAAAAATGGTACAGATGAACCGGTTTGCAGGGCAGAAGTTGAGACACAGATGTAGAGAACAAACGTATGGACACCAAGGGGGGAAAACCCCGGGGTGTGGGGATGGTGGTGTGATGAATTGGGTGACTGGGATTGACATGTATACACTGATGTGTACAAAATTGATGACCAATAAGAACCTACTGTATAAAAAGTAAGTAAAATAAAATTCAAAAACAAACAAAACAAAGAATGTAACCTAAAATTAATTTTTAAATTAATTTTTTTAAATTAAAAAATAGAATAGTGATGTCTAGGGATGAGGGAAAGAGGGGAGTGGGGAGAACAACCCTCACTCCCCCCTTTTCTTTTTCTTTTTTTGGCGGTAGGCGGGGCTCTCACTGTTGTGGCCTCTCTCGTTGCGGAGCAATAGGCTCTGGATGCACAGGCACAGCGGTCATGGCTCACGGGCCCAGCTGCTCCGCGGCACGTGGGATCCTCCCGGACCGGGGCACGAACCCGTGTCCCCTGGGCAGGCAGACTCTTAACCACTGTGCCACCAGGGAAGCCCATCTTTTTTTAAAAAAACAACCCTCGGGCCTCCCTGGTGGCGCAAGTGGTTGAGAGTCCGCCTGCCGATGCAGGGGATACGGGTTCGTGCCCCGGTCTGGGAGGATCCCATATGCCGCGGAGCGGCTGGGCCCGTGAGCCATGGCCGCTGAGCCTGCGCGTCCGGAGCCTGTGCTCCGCAACGGGGGAGGCCACAACAGTGAGAGGCCCGCATACAGCAAAAAAAAAAAAAAAAAAAAACAACCCTCTTGGTTCAGTTTGGTAGATATTTACTGAGGACTACACAAATTTTAAGTTCCTTTCCATATTCACATAAGGTGCTGTATGTAGAAAAATTAAATATAGTTCTGAGTTCGTTCATACAGTGGTAGAAATACACTTTTAGACAAATACCTAATAAAATGCACAAGTCTTATAACAGCAATGTGCACTGAGAAAGCAATTAACTCCAGCAGGGAGGGGTCAGGAAAAGTATAAAAAGAAAATGAAAATTCAGCTCAGCTGAGTCCTATTGTTATACAGTCTATCTGGAGCACCTGGGACACATGCTAGAAACCACCAATGCCTTGTTTTACAGATTAATGTTTTTCATTACCATATTTCCCATACCTGTACTCCTTTATAATTTGACAAAAATGTATTCAGCACCAACAATGTACCTGATATGGGCTAGAATTGGCCAAAAAACTTAATAAAAGAGCTCACAGACCAGGAGTCAGCAAATTTATTCTGTAAAGGGCCAGAGGGTAAATATTTTAGGTTTTGCAGACCCTATGGTCTCTGTCCCAAGTCAAATTTGCCACTGTAGTATAAATGCAGCCAGAGATTATATGCAAACAAATAAGCATGAACTGTTCAAATAAAACTTTATTTACAAACAAAGACGTGGGCCGAGTTTGCTGACCCACATCAGAGACCAGGAGGGAGATGAGTAAGTAGAGCAGAGGTGATGCTCTGAGTGTGAACAGCACAGAGGACAACAGACAACTCAGCCTGGAGGCGATAAAGCAAAACCTGACAGAAGACGAGGTTCTGGAGGGAAGTTCTGAGGAGGAGGAGGAGGGCACAGCACAAGTCTGTGCTCCCTCTGTCCATCTAGTTCAGCCTGTCTTACATCAGGGCTGGAGGGGAGGGAAGGCCATTAAATTACAGGCCTGCTTCTAACCACTCTTCCTCTGCACTTCCTTGTACACATTAGCTCGCATTAATATTTACAACATAATGTTGGGATAATGGCATTCTCTTGCTCAAAAGAGAATGTCCCTATTTGACCCTATTTGCCAAATTCCAATGGTATAAAATGCTGAGCCAGCCCAACTAAACACATGGTAATTACCATACACTTGTCTGAATTACAGCTTTATGTGTACGTGTTATTTCCATTACTACAGACTGCCTTAGAGCACTAAAACAATTCCACAATGCACCTTCTCTGCTCCAAAACTCAGGTTTCTTTGTGCAACAAAATGTGTTAAAATTTACTAAAGTATGCTGTTTTCACATGTTTATTCATTGTAAAAAATTTTTTGAGTAACTTTTACTGCCAAATATTATATTAGTGGAAAAACAGAACTTGGCTGTCTCTCTAATAGAACCGTAAATTGATCTTAGAGAGCATGTAAGAGGTTATAAGACCTTACTTACTATTTAACTTCCATGTAATTTGTCCAGAAAGCAGATATCCCAGGTCCACCAGAATAGTTTTCTATGCTGTCTACTGACTTTATTATCATTTCTGTTTTTGAAGAAAGGTTCCTCACCTATGAGAGTGCTAAGGATCCTTATTATTGTATTACCTTCATGTATATTTAAAAAAATTTTTAATTGTAGTAAAATACACAGAACACAAAATTTACCACCTTAACAATTTTTAAGTGCATACTTCAGTGGTATTAAGTACATTCATACTGTTGTACAACTATCACCACCTGTACAACTCTTCACCTTGTAAAACTGGAACATTAAATGTTAAACAGTTCTCCCCACTCCCCTCTTTCCCTCGTCCCTAGACATCACTGTTCTACTTTCTGTCTCTATGATTTCGAGTACTCTTAAGTACGTCATACACATGGAATCATACAGTATTCAGTTTTTTGTGACTGGCTTATTTCACTGAACATAATGTTCTCATGGTCAATCCACTGTAGCATATGTCAGAATTCCTTTCCTTTTATAAGGATGACTGATATGGAGAGTTACTTCTGTCACTTTGCTATTTGTTTTCTATATGCCCTGTGGTTCTTTTGTCCCTATTTCCTGCATTACTGTCTTCTTTGTGCTTAGTTGATTTTTGTGTGGTGAAACATTTACATTCATCGCTCATTTACTTTTTTAAAAAAATTTATTGATTTATCTTTGGCTGTGTTGGGTCTTCGTTGCTGTGCACTGGCTTTCTCTAGTTGTGGCAAGCAGGAGTTACTCTTCATTGCGGTGCACAGGCTTCTCATTGCAGCGGCTTCTCTTGTTCCAGAGCACGGGGCTCTAGGCACGCGGGCTTCAGTAGTTGTGGTGCGCGGGCTCAGTAGTTGTGGCTTGCGGGCTCTAGAGCACAGGCTCAGTAGTTGTGGCGCACGGGCTTAGGTGAAACGCAGCATGTGGGATCTTCCTGGCTCAGGGCTCGAATCCATGTCCCCTGCACAGCTGGCAGATTCTTAACCATGGTGCCACCAGGAAAGCCCCTCTCATTTAATTTTATATATTGGGTTGGCCAAAAGGTTTGTTCGTTTTTTTCCATAAGATGGCTCTAGTAGCACTTAGCTGTCTAACTTCATTTGAAACAATTCTGTTAGATTGTATGTGACAGCTGTCATATCAGCATGCATTTGAAAAAAACACAGCAGGGACTTCCCTGGTGGCGCAGTGGTTAAGAATCCGCCTGCAATGCAGGGGACACGGGTTCGATCTCTCGTCTGGGAAGATCCCACACACCTTGGAGCAACTAAGCCCGCGCACCACAACTACTGAGCTTGCGCTCTAGAGCCCATGAGCCACAACTACTGAGCCCACATGCTGCAACTAGTGAAGCCTGTGCACCTAGACCCCATGCTCTGCAACAAGAAGCCATTGCAATGAGAAGCCTGAGCACCACAACAAAGAGTAGACCCCTGCTCACCACAACTAGAGAAAGCCCGTGCGCAACAACGAAGACCCAAGACCCAATGCAGCCAAAAAAATAATAATAATAATAAAAAATAAAAATTAAAAAAGACATGAAAATTGAATTTTTGTGTAGCCATTTTAATATTGAAGATGGAAGAGAAAAAGCAACATTTTCGGCATATTATGTTTTATTATTTCAGGAAGGTAAAAACACAACCGAAATGCAAAAATACATTTGTGCAGTGTATGGAGAAGGTGCTGTGACATGTCAAAAGCAGTTTGCACAGTTTCATGATGGAGATTTCTCGCTGGACGATGCTCCACTGTCGGGTAGACCATATGAAGTTGACAGTGATCAAATCGAGACGTTAATTGAGAACAATGAACATTACACCACATGGGAGGTAGCTGACATACTGAGAATATTCAAATCAAGTGCTGAAAATCATTTGCACCAGCTTGGTTATGTGAAACGCTTTGATGTTTGGGGTCCACGTAAGTTAAGCGAAAAAACCTTCTTAACTGTATTTCCGCAGGCGATTCTCCACTACTTAAACGTAATGAAAACGTTCCGTTTTTTAAAACAAATTGTGACAGGCAATGAAAAGAGGATACTGTACAATAATGTGGAACAGAAGAGATAGTGGGGCAAACGAAATAAACCACCACCAACCACACCAAAGGCTCTTCATCCAAAGAAGGTGATATTGTGTATATGGTGGGATTGGAAGGGAGTCCTCTATTATGAGCTCCTTCCAAAAAAAACAAACGATTAATTCCAACAAGTCCTGCTCTCACTTAGACCAACTGAAAGCAGCACTTGACGAAAGAAGTCCAGAGTAAGTCGAGAGAAAACGTATAATCTTCCATCAGGATAACGCAAGACTACATGTTTCTTTGATGACCAGGCAAAAACTGTACAGCTTGGCTGGGAAGTTCTGATTCATCCGCTGTATTCACCAGGCATTGCACCTGCGGATTTCCATTTATTTTGGTCTTTACAAAATTCTCTTAATGAAAAAATTTCAATTCCCTGGAAGACTGTAAAAGGCACCTGGAACAGTTCTTTGCTCAAAAAGATAAAAAGTTTTGGGAAGACGGAATTATGAAGTTGCCTGAAAAATGGCAGAAGGTAGTGGAACAAAATGGTGTATACGTTATTCAATAAAGTTCTTGGTGAAAATGAAAAATGGGTCTTTTATTTTTACTTAAAAACTGAAGGCACTTTTTAGTCAACCCAAAAAGTGTATACCTATTTTCTCTGTGTTAACAAGGGGATTACTTTCGATCCCATAAAATTACAATACTCTAATTTGGACTTGTACCAGCTTAACTCCAATAACATATAAAAACTCTGCTCCTGGGCTTCCCTGGTGGCACAGTGGTTAAGAATCTGCCTGCCAATGCAGGGAACACGGGTTCGAGCCGTGGTCCGGGAAGATCTCACATGCTACGGAGCAACTAAGCCCGTGCACCACAACTACTGAATCTGCACTCTAGAGCCCTCGAGCCACAACTACTGAGTCTGCGTGCTACAACTACTGAAGCCCGCGTGCCTAGAGGCCGCGCTCCGCAACAAGAGGAGCCACTGCAATGAGAAGCCCGCACACTGCAAGGAAGAGTAGCCCCCCTTCGCCACAACTAGAAAGAGCCCGCGCGCAGCAATGAAGACCCAATGCAGCCAAAAATAAATAAATTAATTAAAAACAAAAAAAAAACCTCTGCTCCTTTACATCTCTGTCCTACTTCTTTCAGTTGCTGATGTCACCAAATTACATCTTTGTACAATGACATCATTGTTTGTATGTTTCAAAACGTAAAATTAATAATTTTCTTAAAGTGCATTAGTCTCTTAAATCATGTAGAAAAACAAAATGGGGAGTTACAAACCAGTTACAATAATACCAGCTTTTAGACTAGTAATTGCTTTTTAAAAAATTTATTAGTCTCAAATCACGTAGAAAAAGGGGAGTCACAAACCACTGCTGTAACAATTCTAGCTTTTATAACTGCCTGTGTATTTACCTTTACTGAGCTTTCCATTTCTCCACATGGCTTCAAGCCACTGTCTAGTGTCCCTTCCCTTCAATCTGCAAGACTCCATTTAGCACTTCTTTCGGTGCAACTGTAGTTAGTAACAGATAGCTTCAGCTTTTGTCTGGAAATGTCTCTCATTACTGAACGACAATTTTGCCAGATATAGGATTCCTGGTTGATAGCTTTTTTTCTTTTAGCACTTTGAATATATCAGCCCAGTGTTTTCTGGCCTGTAAAGTTTCCACTGAGAAATCTGCTGGAAATCTTACTGACGATTCCTTGTATGTGATGAGCCACTTCCCTCTTGCTGATTTCAAGACTCTCTGGCTTTCAACAGTTAGGTTATAGTGTGTCTGGGTGTGGGTCTCCTTGACTTCATCCTACTTGGAGTTCACTGAGTTTCTTGGATGTTTATATACACGTCTTTCATCAAATTCGGGAGGTTTTCAGCCATTAACTCTTCAAATTCGCTGTCCATCCCTCTCTCCCTCTTCTCCTTCCCAAGATGCACATGTTGGTCTGTGTGACAATGTCCCACAGGTCCCTTAAGCTCTGTTCATTTTTCTTGAATCTCTTATCTTTCTGTTACTCAGACTCAATAATCTCCATTGTCCTAGCTTCCAGTTCACTGAGTCTTCTTCTTCAGCAAAGGTTCAAATCTGCCTTTGAATCTCTCTAATGAATTTTTCATTTTAGTTATTGGACTTTCTTTTTTAGTTTCTTTTTAGATTTTTCTATCTCCTTATTGATATTTCTGTTTTGTTCGTATAGTTTTTTTGACTTTCTCCATGTCTTCTTTTAGCTTTGAGCCTCTTTAAGGCAGTTGTTTTCAACCCTTTGTCTAGTATATCTGCCATCAGATATACTGCACCACCAGGGAAGCCCAATAATATTTTATGTATAAAAACTTAACCTAGAAAATGCTGAGCATCTTTGTTGATTTGGTAAGTCTTCCCATGCAGCTCTTATAAAAATGTTGAGCTAACTAATACATATGGTGAGAGGTAGCCTAGAATTTTTATTTTATTTTTTCTAAATTTAGGATCTAATCTTGGGAAGGAAAGATTACACAGTTGTCAGAGATTTGGTCACTTGATTAAGAGATGGTTTGGGGTACCTGAGAAGTAATATTTGGTTACCTATTTAATCAAAGAGATAAAGTATTTTAAAATAAATACAGATGGAGAAGATTCTGGGAAGATAGTACAGTAGGAAACACTAGGAATCTGTCTCCCTACCTGTACAACAATACAGTGGCAGAATCTATCTGATGTAACTATTTTGGGTCTCTGGAATCTCTTGAATCTTTGCAACTTCTGGGTGAAGGCTTGGATAGTAAATTGTGGTTAATTTCAGTCAATTTCACCTCTTAGTTATGTAGCAGGGGCTACTCATCCCCCACGTCCCAGCACTGAGACATCCAGCTGTGCATGCATCCCAGAAGCAGCTTGCATGCACCTTGTGGGAACCAGGGTGGGCAAACAGGTCCCTGTCCTCCATGTATCAGAGATCTGTGCTCTGATTGTTGATGGCTACTTCAGATCTGGGGCCAAAGAGGAGGGCAGCCATTGTTATTGTTCCTCCCCACTTTGTTGCAAGCCTCTCTCCCTCTGGCTGAAGGGACTTCCAGAGGATTTAAAGGGCCAGAAGCTCTTTTCCCCCCTGCTACATTTCTCTCTTTTCACCTTTGCGGAGCCAGACGTTAAAAACTTAAGGCATTCAAAGCAACCACGGATCTGAGGGAAATTAAAAAGTCACCATGGTGGGCCTTCCCTGGTGGCGCAGTGGTTGAGAGTCCGCCTGCTGATGGAAGGTGACGCAGGTTCATGCCCCGGTCCAGGAAGATCCCACATGTCGCGGAGCGGCTAGGCCCGTGAGCCATGGCCGCTGGGCCTGCGCATCCGGAGCCTGTGCTCCGCAACAGGAGAGGCCACAACAGTGAGAGGCCTGCGTACAGCAAAAAAAAAAAATATATATATATATATATATATTAATATGAATATTTCAGAAAGTGCATGCTTTATGGGAGGTCCCAGAGATTTGTCAATGACTTTGCTGTCCATTTTTACTCTTAGGGAAAATATTCATCAAGCCCATAACAAATACCCCTATGGAGAACTGTATTCTATTATTGGTTACTCTACGAAATTAACTACAGCCTTTCAGTCTCATTATCAAACAGGCCTTTGCTTCTTGATGACCAGAAGGCTCCTGGAAAGGACTGTCCTAGGAACGCTGAACTACCGACACCTCAGAAAACACACCCTTGAGTCCAGGCTTCTGACCTGACACTGCTGACGTTGAACAAGGGACTGAGCCAATATTCCTGAGGCTTTTTCAGTCCAGAAGCTGATACACATCATAAAAGCAGACTCACCCAAACCCAGCACGATAAGAATTACTAGGACCGAATGAACTGAATTAAAGGAAATTCAATTGTGTTTATTTGCTGGAATACAACTGGTATTATACATACAGTTTTAATGTTCCATCCTCTATACTTAATGAACATATGAAGTCCTCTTCTTTCTCTTCTTAAGCTATCTTTACTCTCAATTTAGTAAATTATGCTTTTCTAGACTGAAATATAACATCTTAAAATGATTATCTGCTTCTCACTGACCCGTTCAGAATTTAGAAATAGTTTTACTGAGTTTTATTTTTCAGGAATATTGTAATTTTCATTGGTTCAATAAGAATGTACACTCCTTTTTACCAGAATATAACTACACAAATCAGTTGTGCAACCAAAGCCATACCTGGACTGTCTTATGTGAGGATGATTTTCATTCAATCAGTTATGACAAGCCTGCTGCCAACAAATGCACACAGAGCCAATTCCTACATTGTGCCACCAGGGAACTGGCCTAGTGCCTGACTTACAAGGTCTCAGCATCACAGGTGGCAAGGTCATTTAGTAGTACCCAAAAACCTTGGCAAATCTGAAAACTCTCAAGAAGAAAGAAAATCACCCAAATTTATATGTACTGCAGGTGAAATTTGGTGGAAAATGTACTGGGCTTGGTTTCCTGGCCTTGGGATAGAAGAACAAATAATATTTTAAAAAATCCAATCTAAGATTCCTTATGAAAACTTCTGGACAGAAATCAATTCTATGGCCTTAGTACCTGCATAGTTGCTCATTTCTATAAGGCTCTGGATTTTCAGAGCAAACTCAAGGAAGTCTATATGCCTAATTAACACTCTGACTGCACCTAATTATTAGGGCCAACCCTACGAGACCAGACTTTCTTTTAAAAGAACAAACATTTGGAAATTATCAGGAGACGAGACTATCAGAAAATTTATCCAACACTTAGAAATAAGCCAAAAATAGTCCGTGGCACATCTTTTTTTTTTTTTTTTTTTTTTTTTTGCGGTATGTGGGCCTCTCACTGTTGTGGCCTCTCCCGTTGCGGAGCACAGGCTCCGGACGCGCAGGCTCCGGACGCGCAGGCTCAGCGGCCATGGCTCACGGGCCCAGCCGCTCCGCGGCATATGGGATCCTCCCAGACCGGGGCACGAACCCGTGTCCCCTGCATCGGCAGGCGGACTCTCAACCACTTGCGCCACCAGGGAGGCCCCACATCTTTTTAATATCTACGTGGGGAAAGGCCATCCAAGGATTGTTCAGCAGAATGTACTTACTTCATATCACTGTTTACTACTGATTAAAAGTCACAGACTTAGTCAACTTGCTTCCTAACTTGATGAGGTTTTTTTCTAGTAAAGATGCAAACAAGGAAGTATCACTGAAGAGAATGGCTTGAGCGGCTGGAGAATTTCCTTGTCTCACACATCTCTGCTCCCACTTCCATTCTAGAGATGGAACAAAACCATCTCAGACTGATTTCAACCTACAGCCTACAGCAAAAATGGCCTCTGACCTCTGTTTTCCTGCTTCAAAGCCCAGAGAGTAGCAGGTTGTTTTTGTGTAAATAATTACCATTTTAAGTAGGCTAACAAAACTTGTCATTTTGAAGGGTAGGAAAAAATGCTATTAACTTAAAAGAAAGACTTGCCAAATTTTTATTGTTTATATGGAATAATCTCAGAATGGACGAAAAAACTAGAGTAAATCTCCATAATTTCTAGGATTACAAGAAAGATATATGTACAAACACACACACACATATATATATCATTACGTACTAAGAATATTTATTTATCTAACAGAAAAACCAAATCCATAGGGCTTCCCTGGTGGTGCAGTGGTTAAGAATCCACCTGCCAATGCAAGGGACACAGGTTCGAGCCCTGGTCTGGGAAGATCCCACATGCCCTGGAGCAACTAAGCCCGTGCACCACCACTACTGAGCCTGTGCTCTAGAGCCGGCGAGCCACAACTACTGAGCTCACATGCCACAACTACTGAAGCCCACGCACCTAGAGCCTGTGCTCCGCAACAAGAGAAGCCACAGCAATGAGAAGCCTGCGCACCACAATGAAGAGGAGCCCCTGCTCGCCACAACTAGAGAAAGCCCGCGCGCAGCAACAAAGACCAAAAATAAATAAATAAATAAATAAATTTAAAAAACAAAACTAAACTAAATCCATAGATTATCAATGTACTTTACAGTATAATGTTACGGAATTTAACAGCAAGCATTTTAAAGTCCAAAAGAGACAAAAGAATAAAAATAAGCACAAGCAATGGAATATATCAGATAAAACTGTAATAAAAAAAATAGCACCTTGTACACAAACAAACGTTACTATCTGACCTTCACCACAACAGTACCGTCGGCTACCTGGTAGGAATATCCCTACTACCGAATAAGGATGTAAAGTCACAAAGCAGTTAAGTAACTTGTAAACATAATTACCAAGCTGATAAATAGGACAAGCACTCAAACCCAAGTCTTCTCACTCCAAGTTCTGTGCTCTGCCTAGTAGGCTTAATTGTGGAACATGAGGTAAGGAAAGCTTGAGGAATACTATACTACCCTACTTGAGAGTACTTTTAACTCAAGCTCTCATCCTACCATATCTCCAAGTTGCTGCCAAGACCCTCAAAGCCCCCATCTGTATGACGTTATCAATCAGCTGATGAATTGTGCCAAGGCAGTGCTACCACAGACTCAGCCTTCCTCAGTACCTTGACATAAGCAGACTGGGGCCTCCGCTCTATAGTAAATTACAACCTGCTCGGAGAAACAACTCTAATGTGACATTATTCAGAGTACATTAACAAGGGTGCATGATGCACTAAAGGTGAGCATAGACTGGGAGGAATCCCATGGACTATTAGGTCGGAGCTAGAAACAACAGATGTACAGACAGCAAAGCGGATGGATCAGAAACAGTCCTTAGGGGAAAAGTAAAACTGAATGAGATATGATACAACAGGTACACCTTTAAAAATACATGTATACAAAACAATGATGGCTATTTTGCAGACATAGACAGAGATATTGATTAAAGACACTGGAAGGGCTGCCTAAGGATAGAGGGGAGTAGAACAGAAATGAGTAGGAAGTGAAAAGAAACAAAGCAAGGGCTTTACTGGAATGAAATATAATGCACCTTTTAATTTTTATTTATTTATTTTGTGGTACGCGGGCCTCTCACTGTTGTGGCCCCTCCCGTTGCGCAGCACAGGCTCCAGATGTGCAGGCTCAGCGGCCATGGCTCACGGGCCCAGCCGCTCCGCGGCATGTGGGATCTTCCTGGACCAGGGCATGAACCCACATCCCCTGCATCGGCAGGCAGACTCTCAACCACTGCGCCACCAGGGAAGCCCCCATGCACCTTTTAAAACTAATGCAACTGATCTTGGGACTTCCCTGGCGGTCCAGTGGTTAGGACTCCGAGCTTCCACTGCAGGGGAGCACGGGTTTGATCCCTGGCTGGGGAACGAAAATCCCGTATACGGCGTGGCCAAAAAAACAAAACGAAGCAAAACAAAACCTTATACAGCTGATCTATATGGACCGACATGTCCATGTAATCAAGATAATTTTTAAGCGACAAAAGCAAGACAGAGCATGGTATGTATCCTCTCCCATTTCTGAATACGCATGTCTCCGTGTATACACGTGTATGTTCAATATGAAAAAGAAAGCACACCAAACCAAAAGCAGTGGTCATCTCAGGGACAGAACGGCGGGGGAAGACGGCTTTCCATCTCCAAACCTCTGAATAATTTTACAATTTAAGTTTGTAAAAAGCACATTTTATAAACTCTGCTGTTAGACAGGGGTAGGTTCAAACACCAGCTGTGATCTGGGGCAAGCTACTTAACCTTAGATTTCTTACCTATTAAATAGAGAAAACTGCAGTACGCTCATTCACAGGGGGGTTTAAGACTTAAAAGAGACAACAAATGCCACGCTCCTAGCCCAGAGCCCCTCCTTCTCCTGCGGAATAGCCTGCAAGTAAACTTAAGGGTGGGCGATGCGGAGAGATGCAACCGGAATTCAGAGAAAGAAAAGGTCATGGAAAATCAGAGTGCCTCTGGAAAACCTAAAGAAGAGACTGGGACTTGAGCTGAGTTTTCAAAAAAGTGGTAAAATACTCGTAACAGAGAGTCAGGGGTGCGGGGGAGAAGGTACTACCAAAATAAAATAAATAATCAGAATAAATACACAGGAAGAAGAATGAGAGGTATAAACCTGTGTCCCGGTGCCAACCACAAAATGAATGCGCGATAAATATCTGGTACATCAATGAAAAAGGGTGCACACTAGGGAACAGGAAACAAGACTGCGTACGTAGAATAGCTCATACTTTAGAGATCCTTGACATCACAACAAAGACTGGATTTCACGCAGTTGCAGGGCAAGGCTTCTAGAGCTGGAGTTACCGGCAAAGCCACATTCTAAGATAAGGCGGCAGTAAGCCAACTGACAGCATACAGAGTAATCAATCAGCTACCCGCATAAAAATAGTTACACACACACACACACACACACACACACACACACAGGACACGACGTATACGACACACACAGCAGCATCGCCACAGACGGAAACAAGAGGGGACCTGAACTCAGGAGGCGGTCACGAGAGCTGGAGTAGGTGTCCAGTTAATACTCATAGTACAAACAAACAAGCGCTGAATGAATTCTCAACAACACTTACGGAGTAAGAGCCAGTCTCCCACGTGCTAACTCACCTGGTCCTCTTGAAACAAAACGCCTTTCTGGGCATTTATTCGTTTAAACAGATCCCCTCCTTCACAGTAATCCATCACTATGTAGAGAGAGCCATTTTCTAAAAAATATAAACGTTACAGTCCATTTTTTAAAATATACATCAAAAGCATAGCTACATTAAAGGTACCTAAAGGTTTACTAAAAAGCAGCAATTAATTAAATACGTTCCACTAAACTAAAAACAGAACCACAGCCAGAAGAACTGAAGTGCAAAGTCAAGGTTTACTGGTCGTACAGACTGTGTGGTAACTTGGGTTAACAGGCAACTCCATCATTAATGACTTTTCTGCCAAGAATACACCATCCCGTTATCCACACTGACAAACATCTCTGCAATATGGACAAAATGCAGACAGATATAGTTGATTTCATTTAACAGATATATTTCCTTAAACGTCAACTATAAAAATCACATTTTTCCACTCATTTGTCAGAGATGGGTAACCTTGGTTTTTAGCTGACCATTACTTTCCAGCTTTATTTCATCCACTTAATTATCTGTTAAACAAACACAATAACAGATGCTGCAATGAACTGTCAGGACTCAACAGTGAGATGGTCTCTGCTCTCCTGGAGCTCTCTTTGTAGTGATATATAATCTGTGAACGAACATGAAGATGGGGCACTTCCCTAATCACCTGTATGCTTCAGTCCGCAGGATAAAAGACTTCCATGACCCTTCCTGTGGTAGACAGGATGAGAAGAACACTTCCAATCCTTCTCTCCACACTCACTCTTCCACAGGACTAAGACCACACCACTTCTTCCCAGGTAAGGAAGAACGGCCAATATCACCTATTCCAGCTCAAGGAACAGCCTTCCCAGAGTTCACTTCTCTCGCTGCCTTGTGCTGATGGCCTTGCTCCCGGCACCTTGGGTGGTGGTCTTGTTACTCTCAATGCTCACGTTCACCTGGTATACACTGCTTCCAATGTGCCCAGGGTTGGGAACCTACATGAATGAGCTGATTAAGAATCTGTATAACTCTTTACAATTGATACGAAAAGATGATCCAAATATACATGAGAGAAATCACTGTGCGAAAAAAAACCCCAGAAAACCATACAATCTACTACTTATGAAAAATAAGTATAGAATGTCACCATTTACATAGCATGAGAAACAAAAAGCAAAAAAAAAAAAAAAAAGGACCGTGTGCTATGATTTATGTATGCTTATTAATGCTTAGAACATTTCTAGAGGGAAACTCAAGATAGTGGTAAAACAGTGGGTACCTCCAGGAGGGAAAAACAGGTGACTCAAAAATAGAAACAGAAGGCAAATTTCTTACTGTTATGTAAGCTTTGAATTCTGTACCATCTGCATGTAGCAAAAATTAAATAAAACCATTACAAGATTTTTTTTAAAAGGTGTGTGTGTCTGTGTGTGAGAGACACAGACAGACACAGAGACAGGGAGACAGAGAAGGTTAAACGGGACCTGAGAAAGGAAATGGAGGAGCAATCCTGAAGAAAAATATCTGAGCTCTGTTATACTTTTTGCTGTTTAAACATTTATCTTTTATTTTGGGATAAGTACTAGTTAAAATGTAAGGTTAAAAGAAAAGTCTTTTCTGCATGCGGGAAATACTAATCTGTTTTGTATTCCTTCGATCATTCAAGCATCTGAGTGCCAACTACGTTCCAGGCACTTTGCACAAGATGCCAGGGATACAGAAATATAAGACACCACCCCTATCACCAATGGGCTCACACAGTACTGAAGAAACACCCTCCAAAAAAACCCAACATAATGACCACCTAGAAACTGCTTGAAATTGAGGCCAAAAGACAAGTGACAAGGCAAGTGACAAACCCTCAAGGCATGTTAGAAAACGACCGAGAGTTTAAGAGAGGACACGAACCATGACCTCTCAGCGAAGCACGCACTGCTGGCAGGCTAACCCTGTAATTCTAACGCTTTTCTCCCTTCATCGCCTCTCACTTGAGAAGCTGAAAAAAACCCCAGATTCCCTAATTCCCAGTCTCCCCTACAGTTAGAGGTGCTCACTGACCCCATATCGGTCACTAAGATCTAAGAGGAAATCTCAACAGTGGCTTCTGAGAAAGCACTGGCTCTTGTCTGTTCCCAAGCTGCTGCTGCTGCCCTTGACCCTTCTTTTGGCGTCTTTTGGATGCAGGCGCTGCCTGGAGTTGCAAAGCGTCTTCTCAGGACAAGGAGACAGCATCAGGCTTAAAAACGTGCCTATTAAGGATGTCAGAGTAGAAATCAGACAGGGCCTAAGCTGCCATATACACCCTATACACAGGACAGCTCATCTTTAAGACTTCCTGTTACGTGACATCATTAAATATCTTTCTCACTTAAGCCAATACTGGCCAGATTTTCTGTTACCTGCAGCAAAAAGCAATGCAAACTTAGCCTCAAAGAAAAGCTTTCTTCAAGTACATAGAGAAGTTAGATTTGGGCAACACCAATGGCGAACAAGGTGAATGCCAACACAAGCTCCATAATTGAGTCTGAAAAGCTTCCATTAAAGATATAAAAACAACAAACTTATGAGGTTAAAAAAACACAGACTGTAGGAAAATACAAACAAAAGAATGAAAGCGATTAGAAGGTGATAGCTAGAGACAACTAAAAACAGAGAGCAATATATGAATAACAGTAGAGAAAACAAAACTGTGTAACACAGATACCCCAATATACAGTGACACAACACTTTCTCAATAAGATCAAATTTTAAAGAATTTTAAAATGTTAGGAATATAGACAAAAATGTCTAATTATAATATTTAATATTATCTAATTATACATTTATATACCTGGAAATACTGTTTTCTCCCCACTCTCCAGTTTTATAAAACAACTGTATCCAAATTTTTCACATCTGTCATCAATATAAATATCTTTTATTGATTCACCTATGTTTTCCCGATACACATGATCTTCATTTCCTTTTAAGTTAACTGAAAGAGAGCACTTTTAAAATCTGTTTATGTTGTCAGTGGAATTTTTTCTATGTCCTAATTCCCATACGCATAATATTGGGACTTAAAAAAAAACATCCTAGAGAGTTCATATGCATGATTGTCACAACATAACCATACTGCCTTTTAAGTGACTTTAGAAGACTTACAACAGTATCTAATATCTGCAATTATGACATCAGTATTAAATTTCTTTGATGCCTCTTTTTAAAACTGATTCTGCCTGAGGACCTCTATAAGCACTCAAAACTAACTCAGTGAAGTTTTCTTCCCCAAAACCACTTTGTTATTTAATGTATTTTAAAATTTGAGAGCACATCCTGTAATACAAGAGACTTTGTAAGAAAGAAAGAATTCATCTGTAAGCTAAGACAACTTTATGACAAACAAATTTTCGAATATTTTTCCTTATTTTAAGGTATATATGGATTTTTTTAAAATAGTGAAATGAAAACTTTCCTGAAACAAAGAAAAACCAGAATCTGCCGGCAGAAAGGGTACAAAATGTTCCAAGAGAGACAGAATCAGAATTATTAATACTAAGCCATGTTCTGGTGAATTTCAATTCTAAATAAAGAATCCTTCAAGCATCGAGGAAAGATAAAGTAAATTACCTTCAAGAGGAGAAGCTTTATGCTGACCTCAAACTTTTCTACAGAAACATTCAATGCCAGAAGACATAATCTGATTGTAAGAGAAAAGGGGTCATCAAGGATACTTATTCACGTATAAAAGCATCAGTTAGACACTCTCAGAAATGCAAACAGTAACTGCATTGAGGGAATACAGCATCCATAAGCTCGTCATGAAAAAAAATTGATGAAATCCAGAAAAGTTGGAGATAAATTCAAGTATCTCTGGAAAGGGGTATCTAAGTTATAAAAGAACCAACAATAAGAATTCAATCTGTCTAAATATAGAACCAAGGCCAAACAACTCTAAGAATTATAATTTCAGAACAAAAGATAATTATTAAGTGTTTTTACCCTGTCAAGATGAACAAAAATCAGTGGGGAGGAACTGTAAAGACACTAATTTCCTCACCTTTCATGGCAGACATTCAAAATAACATCAAAATTTTCACTTTTTTAACCCAACTTGCTTATTTTTAAAAATTGAGAGATTTAAAATGCTCACATATATAAGTTATTTTTAATCATTTTACAGAAAAATTAAGTATTTGTGTTTCAGAGCTCCCAAAAGCTCTATGAGAAACTAAGAGGTCCAAAGAGCTACATGATTAAAATGAGAGGATGGCTCAGGTGAGGCAGAAACAGGGACCAAATTCTATACCAAATATATAGAATCACCAGAGGAAACTACATCTTATAAATCTGAGAATGAACTTATAGGCCAGGGTTGGAGAGCTTGTGAGAAAAAGGAACTCTCATGCCCTTTAGTCTAAGAACTCCAGTCCTAAAACACTGCCACAGTACACAGACACCTGTACAAGGACGTCCCGTGCAACACTACCTGTAACAGTGAAACACTAAATACAACCTAAGTATCCATAACAGAAAAGAGGCTAAACAAATTGTGATACAGCCATAAAGTGCATCCGATGGAAAACACTGCAGATGTTACAAGAAAGTTGTAAAGAATGGGGTGCATCAATACACAGTGACATGGAAAGATACCCATGAGAGACAAAGTGAAAAGAACTAGATGCAGACATACACAGATACGATCCCACTTGTTTTTAAACGTCAAAGGCTACACACATATGCTTGTTCCACACAGTCACAGAAAATACAGTAAGGAATCAATGTGGAATTATTCACATTGCTTACCCCTCAGGAATGAGAATGAGTGGGAGGAACAGAGAGCTTGGGGTTCATGCATGTCTGCACTCCTGAATACGTTTACCATGAACACTTACTCCTTTAAAACTAAACGCCAGTGACAATATAACCTTATTTAAAGAACGTGCTATATCCCTTTTGAATCATTCAGATGTTTCTAGGTGAAGCATTCAACATAAATACAAAACGTCTGATAGAGTATGTGTTGACATACATTCAAACCTTTTACCTTGAAATAGTAAAATCTTCATGATGAAAGAAGAAAGAAACTAAAAGACAGATGCTAAGGGAAAGACAAATAAAGGAAATCAAGGTCCTGAGAAAGAAGAGATGGTTAACATTGTACTCTTTCACATGAGCTATAAAGCCTCATTTCACTGCCATCATAAAATAAATAAACTGAGTACTTTATGGCATAAGGTGTTAACGTTCCATATACTTTTTAAAAGTATGTTCTACTTTACTAGATAGCAAGTTTATTTGGGAACAAGGATACTTTAATTCAGCTGCTGAAACTGGTATGTAATCAGAGCCTGAAATGGTCATTTAAACTATCTTTTCCTTTCAATCTAGATGATCTTTCTATTTTGCAACTGACAGAGATTTATGATAATGGGAATGACTTCAATAAACCAACTTTTCCTGCCTTTAGAGAAGCTTTGTCTTATCTTAGTACCTGCATTACCAAGTAGGATGGTAGCTATTTCCAAAACAGCAAGACTTTATAATATTTTAAGGACCTGAGAACACTCTCAAGCAGGATACTTTCTAAAAGCAGAACGTCTTCTCAGTGGCAGTGGTGGTGGCACTTAAAAGAAGTTTAGTTTCCGACGGTGTAAATGACTGTTCCTCCGATGTCTAACGTGCATGTGTACTGAAGCAGAAATGATATACTTTTCTTCCTGAGACTAATTCACAAAAAGATCCTTAAAAGGGAAGTATACAACAGTTATCACAAGGCTTAGGAGTTCTTTTGAGCGCTCTTGCAAGATTTATCTGACCTTCAAAGGAGTCTCTATACTGGACAATATTTGGATGCTTCATGTTTGCCAGCACTGCAACTTCTCTCCTTGATTCTTCCCTTTCTTTACTGGACATCTTAAATAGAAGGAAAAAAGAAAATAGTAAATAAAGTAAATAAAGAACATAATAGTCCATCAAAAAGAGAGTGGTTAAAAAGAATGCTACCGGGACTTCCTTGTGGCGCAGTGGATAAGACTCTGTGCTCCCAATGCAGGGGGCCTGGGTTCAAACCCTGGTCAGGGAGCTAAATGCCACACGCATGCTGCAACTAAGGAGCCTGCAAGCCGCAAGGAGCCAGTAAGCCACAACTAAGGAGCCCGCCTGCTGCAACTAAGACCCGGCACAACCAAATAAATAAATAAATAGTAAAAAAAAAATTAATGCCACCAATGAAGCACAGCCCAAATACTAAAATATAGCTAGAAGATTAAAAGAATAAGTTGAAGGCACAAATATAACAAAAACATTTTAAGATGTTCAAACCAGATTAAGTCACAGAACAGTAGGTGAGGTATCTTTTTTAAACACATAAACATAACCACACATCACAGAAAAAAATCTGAAAGGATTTACAGACTCTTCTGAAATTAGTGGTTCTCTCTGTGATTACGGCAGTCTTTCACTTTAGGTCATGCATTGCCATATATTTTTTTATTCGCTCTTGTAACCAGACTTCTACTTGGATGACCAAACAAAAAATATACTTACGCTTGAGATGTTAATTTCTTTGATAACATACTGTCTGCCATCTTCTATAGATTTAACAAGAATGGCTTTTCCGAATGAACCTTCTCCAATCTTCTGTACTCTAACATACTTCTCCATGGTTCTTTTTCTAAGACATCTTAACAGATAGGCTAGATATTAAAAAAAAAAAAGAGTAACAGTTAATAGAAATAAAGCATGTCATCTATAACAATTATAATACTTAATTCAAATTATATTCCTCAGTGATTTGCTTACTTAAAAAAAGTTATATAAAATCTTTACTGAAGGTTAAATAAACTTTACCTCAATTTTAGTCATGCAACCTAGAGATAGCTAAAAAGAGAAAACCAGTGACATTTCAATCTTATAACAATACTTTGGAAAGTCAAATACTGTACATAGTTAATGGAGGAAGAAGCACACCTTTTCCTACATGAGCTAATTAATTAGCAGCATTACTTTACTACCTGCAATAAGAATACAAGCTTAGCAAGACTATTTCCCAAAGTTATTTAACTAATCCTCTCTTATTAGACATTTAAGCTGTTTACAGTGTTTGCTATTATAAAAACTTCAGATTAAATTTCTGTACATAATTTTTATGTACTCATTATAAAGATTTCCATAGTACACACTGTGAGTTCAAAGAATATGCACATGTTAAAGCTTTCAAACACACTGCTTGTCTTACAGAAACACCTACTAGCTTGCTTGCATTCTGACCAGCAGTGAATAAAAGTGCCTGTTCCTACGCACTCTTTTAACAGTAGTTATTATTTATTAAAATCTTTCAGAGGCAATAAAGGGTAGTAGTCAAAGAGCACTAAAACCTTAGAGTCAGAGAGCCTGGGTTTAAATCCTGGTTTAGCACTTATTTGCTGTTTGACCTTGGACAAATTACTTATCTTTAAGTGGCACAGTTTGCTCATCTGGACAATGTGGCCAACAACAGGACCTGCTGACAGAGCTGCTGGGAGGATTCGTCAACTTCATTAATGTCCGGAGAACAGTGCCCTACACACAGTGAGCACTGTGTCGCCATCTGTCTTTACTGTTCTTCATTATGTTGGATGGGGGAAGCAGTGTCTCTTTCTTTCTAAGTTCCTCTGCTCACCAATGAATCTGAAAAATTCTTCCACATTTCTGAACTGCTGCATTTCTTCTCTTTTGAACTATTCATTCAGGTTCTTTGTCCATTTTCTACTGGGATAGTCTTCTTTATTGTTTTTTAATTGACGTATAGTTGATTACAATACTGTGTAGATTTCAGGTGCACCACAAAGCATTCCAGATACATGTATACATATTTTCAGATTCTCTTCCATTATAGGTGTTTACAGGATTAGGAATATAGTTCCCTGTGCTATACAGTAGGTCCTTGTTGTTTATCTATTTTGTATACAGTAGCTTGTATCTGCTAATCCCAAACTCTTAATTTGTCCCTGCCACCCCTGTTTCCCCTTTGGTAACCACAATTTTGTTTTCTATGTCTGTGAGTCTATTTCTGTTTTGTCAGTAAGTTCATTTGTATCATTTTTTTAGATTCCACATAAGTGATATCTTATGATATTTGTCTCTGTCTTACTTCACTTAGTATGATAATCTCTAGGTCCATCCATGTTGCTGCAAATGGCATATTTCATTTTTTTATGGTTGAGTAATATATACCATTCCACTGTATATACGTACCACATCTGCTTTATCCATTCATCTGTCGATGGACACTTAGGTTACTTCCATGTCTTGGCTATTATAAACAGTGCTGCTATAAACATTGCATCCTCTTTATAGTTCCTAGTTGCTTGTTACAGTGATCTGCATTTCTATGAATAATCTTTCTTAACTCCTTCAGCATTTTTATTACCTCCTTTTCTAAATCAGGGTCTGGTAGACTGGAGAGGTCTGTTTCATTGTTTGTTCCTTCAGGGGATTTCTGTTGTTCTTTTACTTGGGAGTAGTTCCTCTGCTTTTTCATTTTAGTTAAATTTCTCTGACTCTAAGAATTTAAGAGAAACAGTTATCTATCGTGGTCTCACAGGGCTGTTTTTACGTGGGAGTGTCCCTGTGTAGACTGTGTGAGCCCAGTTATTTTTGGTGCGAAGGCCGTTTTTAGTGTGGATGCTTGCCACGTCTTTCCTCAGGGTGTGCTGGCCCTTGTCCCCTTGATGAGGGGTGTGTCTGGTGTTGTGGTGACCAGAGCCTGCAGTGGATACTGCGTGGGGCCTCTTCTCTGCCCTGTAGTTGTCACAGCCCTGTCAGGGACAGGGGCTGCTCCTCAGCTGTCACCGTCGAAGCCCCCAGATCCAGTTCCCAGCTGCACTACGAGGAGTGAGGGCTGGAGCACCAGGAGCCGGCGTGTGCTCCCCCCCAGGAGCTCTCCACCAGGACGTGCAACTCTGTGATGCCACCCGTGTGCACACGACCTCACTGCTAGTGAGCCACTGCTCGTGCTGCCCTCAGGGGCCACCTCAGGGCCTCGGTGGACGTCCCTCAGGCCTGCATGAGTTGTCCCCAAACCCACGCACCACCACGAGAGCCCGCCACAGCCACAGTCTGGGACCCACTGTGGGAGGACCGGTGACTGGCTCTGATTTCAGCCCCACCTCTGCGTGCACGCCCACAAACTGCACAAAGTCCACGGCAGCCAGAGCCATGCCTGCTGGGAGCATGCTGATAGTGCGCTGTTAAGGCAGCCCACACCCCTCCCTTTATGCACTGACAACAGGGTCCTACGGCGGGCCCACGCTCCTGCTGTGCGCACCCCCAGCTGTGTCCTGTGCCACACTCCAGGCCCCTCGGGCTGTCTCCATGCACCCAACCTGAGTCCCTCCCCGGGTCTGTCTGCTGAAGCCTGAGTTGCAGCACCCAGTTGCTTCACACACCAGCAGGTGCATCACAGGCTGGAAAGTGCAGCAGCATGGCCAAGACCATCTGTGCTGCACTCCCTCTACCCTGCAGGACAGCAGGCGGCTTCCACACTGTCCTCTCAAGCCTCTGAAGCTCCCTATCTGTCCCACCGAACCTCCCAGCTGGTCAAGGAGGTTCCCAGAGCGAGGGAGCATTTCCCCTTTCACAGCTCCCTTCCAGGGGGCAGGCCCCATCCCAATTCCTCATCTCCCTTTTCCCTTTGTCCTATTCAATTACTTGGGGATCTTTACTGCAGCTTTGGTTGTATGAGATTTTCTGCCAGCTTTCAGCAGGTATTCCATGAGAACAGTTTCACATATAGACGTATTTTTAAAAATTTATTATTTAGTTTTGGCTGTGTTAGGTCTTTGTTGCTGCGTGCAGGCTTTCTCTAGTTGCGGCGAGCGGGGGCTACTCTTCATTGCGGTGTGTGGGCTTCTCATTGCGGTGGCTTCTTGTTGCAGAGCACGAACTCTAGGCAAGTGGGCTCAGTAGTTGTGGCTCGCGAGCTCTAGAGCACAGGCTCAGTAGTTGTGGTGCATGGGCTTAGTTGCTCCGCAGCATGTGGGATCTTCCCGGACCAGGGCTCGAACCCACGTCCCCTGCATTGGCAGGCGGATTCTTAACCTCTGTGCCACCAGGGAAGTCCCACAGATGTATTTCTGATGTAGTTGTGGGAAGAGGTGAGTTCCACATCCCACCACTCCACCATCTTCAAGTTCATCTTCTTTTCATTAGTTTGTAGAAGCTTCTTTAATGACAATGTTAGCCCTTCTCCAGCATGAATTTTTTTTGCTTATATGCCATTTGTCTTCAATTTTATTGAAATACAAAAGTTTATTTTGATGTGAACAAATTTATTAATGTCTTCTTTATATTTCTGCCATCGGTATCACACTTAGAAACTTACTGTACCGAATACCGGAAGATACTTGATTACAGTTGTTAGCTTCAGCAAGAGTAACTTCAGGAGAGTGGTGGAGACAGAAGCGAGTACAATAGGTTAGGTAGTGAAAGCTTAAAGAAGTGAAGGGAAGGGGAGGAGGACAGATGGAGGGAGAGGAAGGGAGAGAAAACGTGTCCCAAAAGCAACCTCTAGCACTGCCTATTGGCAAGATCACACATACTGTGCAGATACAGGAATTCACTTTGTTAGTCTAAAAATAATAAATATTTAATTTAGGGGGGGTGGCCAAGATGGCAGAGTAAGAAGACCCTGAGCTCACCCCCTCCCACAAACACACCAAAAGTACAACTATTTCAACAGCAGCTACCTATAAGAACAACCGGAAGAACAGCAGAAAAGATTTTCTGCAACTGAAGATGCAAAGAAGGAACCACAGTGGGATGGGTAGGAGTGGTGGAGACTGGTACAGACAAGACGCACAGCCATGGGCAGGTGACCCACAAATAGGAGGATAATCACAAATGCAGAGGTTCTCCCTGAGAAGCAAGGGGTTCAAGCCCCACATGAGGCTCCCCAGCCCAGGGCTCCTGCACCAGGTTGATGAGCCCCCAGAATACCTGGCTTTGAAGGCCAGCAGAGCTTGCACACAAGAGAGCCAGAGCACTGTAGGAAAAAAAGACTCTGCTTTTAGAGGGGGCACACAAAATCTCACCCACTCTGAGATACAGCTCTGAGAGGTAATAATTTGTAAGAAGCTTATATCAAACTCACCTGCTAATCTTGGAGAGCCCCCAGAGGCAGGAGGGCCAATGGGACTCCCCTGGGGATACAGACGCTCGCAGCAGCCACTTTTGGAAGTCCGTTCTTCCACGAAGACACTGATGGTACAAAAGCCAGCTTGGAGTCCTCCCTCTAGCCTATTAGAAGCAGGAGCTTACCCAACTACTAACCAGATGGCAACAGCCCTGGAGGCCACCCCCTGGGGACCTGTAGTCAGCTACACTAGTACCCAGCCCCACCCACCAGTGGCAGCCACCACAGGAGGCAAGACCTGACAATCAACCAGGCCACAGGGCAGCCCCACCAAAAAAGAAGGGCCCACATAAGGGACACTCCTAGAGCACATAGCTCTTGTGACCAAAGAGGAGTGTGCCACTGGCCCCCATAGGACAACTCCTACACAAAGCCACTTTTCCAAGATTGGGAAACACAACTGACCTACCTAATTCATAGAAATAAAGACAGATAATTCAGTAAAATGAGGAGACAGAGGAATACATACCATAGGAAGAAACAAGACAAAACCCCAGAAGGACTAAGCAAAACGGAGATAAGCAATCTACCCAATAAAGAGTTCAAGGTCATGATCATACAGATGCTCAATAAATTCAGGAGAAAAATGGATGAACACTCTTAGAAGTGTGACAAGGAGTTAAAAAACACAAGGAAAAAACCGAACAAATACAAAAAATACAATCACTGAAATAAAAAATACAGTAAAAGGAATAAACAGTAGATTAGACAATATAGAGGAACAGATCAACAAACCGGAAGACAGAGTAGTTGAAATCACCCAGCTGAATAGAAAAAAGAAAAAGTAATTTTTAAAAATGAAGATAGTTTAAGAAACTGCTAAGACAACATCCAATGTTTAACATTAGCATTATAAGGGGTCCCAGGATGAGAAGAGACAGAGAAAGGGGAAGAGAACTTATTTGAAGAAATAATAGCCAAACATTTCCCTAACCTGGGAAAGAAAACATATCCAGGTCCAAGAAGTACAGACAGTCCCCAACAAGATAAACCCAAAGAGGTCCACAGCAAGAAACGTGAAAATGAAAATGGCAAAAGTTAAAGATTAAGACAGAACCTTAAAAGCAGCAAAAGAAGGCTTCCCTGGTGGAGCAGTGGTTAACAGTCCACCCACCAATGCAGGGGACATGGGTTCGAGCCCTGGTCCGGGAGGATCCCACATGCCACAGAGTGACTGGGCCCATGCACCACAACTACTGAGCCTGCACTCTAGAGCCCGCAAACCACAACTACTGAAGCTCGTGCACCTGGAGCCCATGCTCCACGACAGGAGAAGCCATCGCAAAGAGAGGTCCACACACTGCAAAGAAGAGTGGCCCCCACTCGCCGCAACTAGAAAAAAACCCATGCACAGCAACGAAGACCCAACACAGCCAAAAATAAATAATTTTTTTTTTAAAAAAGCAGCAAAAGAAAAGCAACCAGTTATGGGACTTCCCTGGTTGTCCAGTGGTTAAGACTTCGCCTTCCAATGCAGAGGCTGCGGGTTCGATCCCTGGTCAGGGAGTTAAGATCCCACATGCCTCGCGGCCAAATAAACCAAAACATAAAACAGAAGCAGTGTTGTAACAAATTCAATAAAGACTTTAAAAAATGGTCCATATCAAAAAAATCTTAAAAAAAAAAAGGCAACTAGTTATGTACAAGAGAACTTCCAAAAGATCATCAGCTGATCTTTGCAGGCCAGAAGGGAGTAGCAGACTACATTCAAAATGATGAAAGGAAAAACCCTATAACCCAAAATACTCTACCTGGCAAGGCTATCATTCAGATCTGAAGGAGAGATAAAAAGTTTTACAGAAAGGCAAAAGTGAAAAGAGTTCAGCACCACTAAACTGGCTTTACAAGAAATGTACAAAGACTTCTCTAAGTGGAAAACAAAAGACCATAACTAGAAATATGAAAATTACAAAAGGAAAAATCTTATTGGTAAAGGCAAACATACTGTAAAAGTAGTAGATAAACCACTTATAAAGCTAGCAGGAAGGTTAAAAAAGAAAAGTAGTAAAATCATCTATATCCACAATAAGTAGTTAAGGGATACCTAAACAAAAAGATGCAAAAAAAAAAAAAAAAAAATGAAGACCAAAGCATTCAATTTGGTGGGTAGGGAGAAAAAACACAAAATTATTAGAATGCATTAGGACTTAAGTGATCATCAACTTAAAATAATCATAGTACATACACACACACACATATATATATGTGTGTGCATATATACATAGAGGGGGGGGGAGGGAGGGCGAGAGAGAGACAGTGGGGAGAGAGGGTTAGGGAGGGAAGGGGGTTGTTATATATGAACTTCATGGTAACCACTAACCAAACATATAATAGATAGATATACAAAAAAGAGAAAGGCATCCAAACATAACACTAAAGATAGTCATCAAGGGAATTCCCTGGCAGTCCAGTGGTCAGGACTTGGCACCTTCACTGCCATGGGCCCAGGTTCGATCCCTGATCAGGGAAGTAAGACTGCACAAGTCACACTGCGCAGCCAAAAAAAAAAAAAAAAAAAAAAGATAGCCATCAAATCACAAGGGAAGAGAGCAAACAACAAAAAAAAGAACTTAAAAAAGAATGAGAAAACAATTAACAAAACAGCAATAAGTACACATCTATCAATAATTAATTTAAATGTAAATGGACTAAATGCTCCAATCAAAAGACACAGCATGTATGCTGCCTTACAAGAGACTCACTTCAGAGTTAAGACACACACAGACTGAAAGTGAGAGGATGAAAAAAGGTGTTCCATGCAAAGGGAAACGGAAAGAAAGCTGGGGTAGCTATACTTATAGTAGACAACAGACTCTAAAACAAAGACTGTAACAAGAGACAAAGAATAACAATAGACAACGATAAAGGGATCAATCTAACAAGAAGATATAACAATTGTCAATATATATGCACCCAACATAGGAGCACCTAAATACCTAAAGCAAATATTAACAAACATAAAGGAAGAAATTGACAGAAACACAGTAACAGTAGGCAAATTTAACACCCCACTTACATCAATGGACAGATTACCCAGACAGAAAATCAATAAGGAAACAATGGCCTTAAATGACACATCAGATCACATGGACTTAAGCGATATATATGGAACGTTCTATCCAAAAGCAGAACACACATTCTTCAAGCACACATGGGACATTCTCCAAGATACATCATATGCTAGGCCACAAAACAAGTCTCAATAAATTTAAGAAGAGTGAAATCATATCAAGCATCTTTTCTGATCACAACAGAGATTAGAAATCAATTACAAGAAAAAAAAATGCAAAAAAATTAAAAATGCGGATATGTTACTAAACAACAAATACATCACTAAAGAAATTAAACATGAAATCAAAAAATACCTGGAGACAAATGAAAACAAAAACACAATGATCCAAAATCCGTGAGACACAGCAAAAGCAGTTCTAAGAGGGAAGTTTATAGCAATACAAGACTATCTCAGGAAACAAGAAATCTCAAATAAACCATCTAACCTTACACCAAAAGGAACTACGAAAAGAACAAAACCCAAAGTCAGTAGAAGGACAAAATAGAGTTCACAGCAGAAATAAATGAAATAGAGACTAAAAAAAAATAGAAAAGATAAATGAAACTAAGAGTTGGATCTTTGAAAAAATAAAGAAAATTGCTAAACCTCTAGCCAGACTTATGAATAGAGAGAAAAATATATAAAATCTGAAATGAAAGAGAAGTTACAATGATACCACAGAAATACAAAAGATCATAAGTGATTACTATACATAATTTTATACCAATAAAATAGACAACCTAAAAGAAATGGATACATTTCTAGAAACATACAACCTCCCAAGACTGAAACAGGAAGGAAAAAAAGTATGAAAAGACTACTCAACAATAATTAAATTGAATCACTAATCAAAAATCTCCCAACAAACAGAAGTCCACAACCAGGCAGCTTCATAGGTGAATTCTACAAAACACTTAAGGAAGAGTTAACACCCATCCTTCTCAAGCTAGTCAAAGAAAACTGAAGAGGAAGGAACACTTCTGAACTCATTCTACAAGGCCAACATCACCTGATACCAAAACCAGACAAAGATACCACAAAAAAGGAAAATATCACTTTTAAGGGTCAATATCACTGATGAACACAGATGCAAAAATCCTCAACAAAATATAAGCAAACCAAATTCAACAATACATTAAAAGAATCATATACCATGATCAGGTGGGATTTAACTCAGGGAAGCAAGGCTGGTGAGATATCTGCCAATCAACCAATGTGATACACTATATGAAAAAAACTGAAGAATAAAAACCATACGATCATCTCAATAGATGAAGAAAAAGCTTTTGACAGGATTCAACATCCATCTATAAATACTCTCAGCAAAATGGGTATAGAGGGAACATACCTCAACATAATAAAAGTCATATATGAACCTACAGCCAACAGCATACTCAACAGTGAAAAGCTGAAAGGATTTGCTTTATGATCAGGAGCAAGACAAGGATGCCAAATATTGCCATTTTTATTTGACATAGTATTGGAAGTCAAATCAAAGCAACTGGTAGCTTTGCTAGCCAAAGCAATCATACAAGAAGAAGAAATAAAAGGAATCCAAGTTGGAAAGGAAGAAGTAAAACTATCACTGTTTGCATATGACATGATACTAGAAATACCTGATATATAGAAAATCCTACAGACACCATCAAAAAGCCATTAAAACTAATAAATGAATTGAGTAAAGGTGCAGGATACAAAATTAATATACGGAAATCTGTTGCATTTCTATACACTAACAATGAACTATCAGAGAAATTAAGAAAAAAATCTCATTTACAACTGTGGCAAAAAGAATATAATACCTAGAAATAAATATGACTAAGGAGGTATCAGTAAAAGACCTGTATTTAGAAAACTATGACAATGATGAAAGAAACTGAAGATGACACAAACAAATGGGAAGATATACTGTGCTCATGGATTGGAAGACTCAATATTGTAAAAATGACCATTCTCCCTAAGGGAATCTACAGATTCAATACAATCCCTATCAAAATACCAATGGCATTTTTCAAAGAACTAGAACAAATAATTCTAAAATTTGTATGGAAATATAAAAGGCCCGAAATAGCCAAAACAATCTTGAAAAAGAAGAACAAAGTTGGAGGTATCACCCTCCTTGATTTCAAACTATACTACAAAGCCACAGTAATCAAAACAGTATGGTACTGGCACAAAAACGGACACACAGATCAACTGAACAGAATAGAGAGCCCAGAAATGCATCCACACTAATATGGGCAAATCAGTCTAAGACAAAGGAGGCAAGAATATACAACAGGGAAAAGTCAGCCTCTTCAATAAAGGTTGTTGGGAAAACTCGACAGCCACATGCGAAAGAATCAAACTGGACTACTTTCTCATACCATATACAAAAATAAACTCAAAATGAATTAAAAACTTAAATGTAAGACCTCAAACCATAAAACTCCTAGAATAAAACATATGCAGTATACTCTTCGAAATCTTAGCACTATTTTTTTAGATACCTCTCCTCAGGCAAGGAAAATGGAAGCAAAAATAAACATTTAGAACTACATCAAACTAAAAAACTTGCACAGCAAAGGAAACTATCCACAAAACAATAAGGCAGTCTACTGAATGGGAGAAGATTTTGCAAATATTATACTTTATAAGGAGTTAATATCCAAAATATACAAAGAACTCATACAACTCAACATCAAAACAAAAAACCCATTAAAAAATGGGTTGAGACTCTTTCTTCTTTTTTTGTGGTACGTGGGCCTCTCACTGTTGTGGCCTTTCCCGTTGCGAAGCACAGGCTCCGGATGCGCAGGCTCAGAGGCCATGGCTCACGGGCCCAGCTGCTCCGCGGCGTGTGGGCTCTTCCCGGACCGGGGCATGAACCCATGTCCCCTGCATTGGCAGACGGACTCTTAACCACTGCGCCACCAGGGAAGCCCAGGTTGAGACTCTTAATAGACATTTTTCCAAAGAAGACCTACAGATGGCCAACAGACACGTGAAAAGATACCCAACTTCAGTAATCATCAGGGAAATGCAAAACCAAACCACAGTGAGATACCACCTCACTCCTGTCAGAATGGCTATTATCAAAAAGACGACCAAAGAAAGGTGTTGGAGAGGATGTAGTGAAAAGGGAATCTTTGTGCACTCTCAGTGGAAATGTAAGTTGCTGCAGATACTCTGGAAAACAGTATGAAAGTTCCTCAAATAATTAAAAATAGAACTACCACATAATCCAGCAATTCCACTTCCGGGCATTTGTCTGAAGAAACCAAAAACACTAATTCAAAAAGATATGTGCACCCCAATGCAGCATTATTTAAAACAGCCAAGACATGGAAGCACCCGAATTGTCCATCAATAGATGAATGGATAAAGAAGACTTGGTATATATATACAATGGACTATTACTCAGTCATAAAAAAGAATGAGGTGATTCCTTGGTGGTCCAGTGGTTAGGGCTTGGCACTTTCACTGCCGGGGCCCGGGTTCAATCTCTGGTTGGGGAATATTTTGCAAGCCGCGTGGCACAGCCAAAAAAAAAAAAAAAAAAAAAGAGAGAGAGAATGAAATGTGCTATTTGCAATAACATGGACATTACGCTAAGTGAAGAAAGTCAGACAGAGAAGGACAAATACTGTATGATTTCACCTATACATGGAATATATAAAAGAAAACAAATGAAGAAATGTAACAAAAGAGAAACAGACTCATAGATACAGGGAACAAACTGGTGGTTGCTAGAGGGGTGGGGGTGGGGGATGAGTGAAATAGGTTAGGGAGACTAAGAGGTACAAACTTCCAGTTACAAAACAAGTCATGAGGATGTAACGTACAACATAGGGAATACAGTCAATAGCACTGTAATAACTTTATATGGTGACAGACTGTAACTAGACTTATCATGGTGACCACTTTGTAATGTATAAATTATATTGCATACCTGAAACTAATATAATATTGTAAGTCAACTATACTTCGATAAAAAAATAAAGTATAAACAAATAATTCGAAAAATAGTGATTCACATAACTTGCTCTTTTCTATTTCCATTCCATAGCAAGCAGGCTTTCTATGTATGATTCCCTTCTAGGAGAAAATGAGCTTGTCATGAAGACTATATTACAATTTCTATGACAGTTTACTATATCTCTCATTGTAAGTGAAAAAATTCATGTTCTCATTTCACCCATTAATACTAAATTTAATTTTATTTTGCCTCTAATATATTGATCCAGTCTCCTTAAATGACAAAACTCGTATCCTGGGCCTGTAAGACTCAAAGGCCACAACTTTGCCTGTGGTAAATCAATGGGATAATCATGCTTAATAGAAATTTGTGGGAAAGAGCCTTCTTCTACCTCAGGAAACTTTTCTATTTCAAACTTTCTGTAAGAAATGACATACATGGCTTTTAGCAGCTGTAAGAGAAACAAGAAATTAACTATTATGACAGCACTACAGCATCGCTAGTGAGTTAAAGAAGAAAAGTCACTCCAAACATATTTTCAAGCCCAAGTTTGGTCAACTGGTATAATATAATAGCTCTCTGGGCACCAGACAGAATTTAATGATTTCTCCAGGTCATGATATCACATTACTATGCTGTTTAGAAAAAATACAAACTCATCTTAGAAAACTAAATTTCATAAATCAAATTACATTAAATAGGGCTTCCCTGGTGGCGCAGTGGTTGAGAGTCCGCCTGCCGATGCCGGGGACACGGGTTCGTGCCCCGGTCCGGGAAGATCCCACATGCCGCGGAGAGGCTGGGCCCGTGAGCCATGGCCGCTGGGCCTGTGCGTCCGGAGCCTGTGCTCCGCAACGGGAGAGGCCACAACAGTGAGAGGCCCCCGTACCACACACACACACACACACACACAAAATTACATTAAATAGCAACCGTACAATGAGACTACTTGACAACCATCATTACTCTGTGACTTCTGCCAAGAAAAAAAACCACAATTAGTCCATCTGGCCCACCCCCAAAATGGAGTTGCCAATGCCTTTCGAGGGACCACACTAACAAGATGGAGGCTCCGAGGGTCCTAGCACTGCAGTGCGCTGCCCACCACAGGCCTACAGTGTGTTCTGGCACCTCCGGAAAGTGGAGGAGAATCTACTGCCCCGGAAGTGAAGAAAGACGGCTCTCACTGCCACCAAATAATGTCCAGTGCAGACAGCTTTCTGGACAATGAAAGGCAAGGTAGGTGAGTTTCAGGGCCTCCCTGGTGGCGCAAGTGGTTGAGAGTCCGCCTGCCGATGCAGGGGATACGGGTTCGTGCCCCGGTCTGGGAGGATCCCATATGCCGCGGAGCGGCTGGGCCCGTGAGCCATGGCCGCTGAGCCTGCGCGTCCGGAGCCTGCGCGTCCGGAGCCTGTGCTCCGCAACGGGGGAGGCCACAACAGTGAGAGGCCCGCATACCGCAAAAAAAAAAAAAAAAAAAAAAAAAAAAAAAAAAAATCTCTAAATTTACTGCTTCCCTAGTAAAAACACAAACTCTGGGGGTGAGGGTGATCAGACGAGCTGGTTTTTAAAGTTAATGTGAAAAAAAGAAGAAAGAATAGACAGAGATACTGAAAAAAAAAAAGCAATGAAGGAAGAGTTGTTCTACTTGATATCAAGACACATTATCAGCAGTAATAATTATGAACTAGACAGGTAAATCATAGAAAGTCCAGAAATATACAAAAAAAAATTTTTTTAATTTGGTACATGACCATGGTGACATTTTAAATCAGTAAGGAAAAGATGGATTTTGAAATAAATAGTTTTTAGACTAGGCAGCCATATGGAAAAAAAATTAAATCCATTTTCTTCGCTTGACACCAACACAAATTTCAGACGATAAAATACGTAAATGTCCATCAAATTTTCCTGTATGGCATCACTCTTTTCAAGTATGTCAACTACGCTCCAGAAAAAATATCTTAGCCTCTAGTCAAGTTAGACATCTTTCCTCACTTTTTACTAAGAACACCTTTAAGCCACAAATAAATGTTTGACGTAATAAAATTTTGTGCACCGAATGAGAAAAATGTCAGAGTACATGAATGAAAAGCTGTATGCCCACCAATCTGGAAAATTAAGCCTCTTCAGCTGCTTCAGCTATTTGATGCACAAGCAAGTTGTCCTGAAGGGAAACACTGGTAAAGAAGTGTCAACAGATTTCAGGAAGCCCTCAGGGTACTGTCTGCAACCAGGATCTACACATATAGTTCTCCCCAAATAATGAATACCATTTTGGGTTATGGGAGAGGCTCAGTTTAACTCCTCAGTGAGGAAAGGCCCTGTCTTACTTCGCATAATTCAAAACAGGAGAAAGCAAAAGCGGGATTCCTAATAGAGTTTTTTCAAAATATTTGTTGTTCTTCTCTGTAAGTCTATTCCTCTCTGTAAGACTATTCAGACAACAATTAACAGCTTCCCTAGTGAAAGTACCAACATGTAAATAAAGAGTTTACATTCATGAAATGGATATATTCAAGTCCAGGGGATCAGACAGAGGAAAATATACTTGGAGTACAACGTCAATGCATTATTAAAATGACCTCAAAAGAACTCCTGTGGCCAAGTTCCATAACCTTTACTAAACTCCCAGTGGTGACTCTTAACGTGGAAAACCTGTTTTCCCACAAACCTCTCACCAAAAACAAGCGGGCAACGTTAAAATAGATCTGCGGATGCTCTAATTTCAGACAAATCTAAAGCAGAAACAAAGAACTACTTCTCTCCATATCTGGCTTCCTTCCATCATCTCTGCAATACTGCTGCATCATAAGAAAAGGCCATTATTAGCATACACTGGATATTACTTTTAATCCTTCATAATTATTTCTGATGTAACTTACCCTGGCAATACAAAAATTTCTGCTTCTTGGGGGGCGGATCTTACATTAGAGAACAAAAATCAGGCCTGCATAAAAAAAAAGAGTTGTGATGAACTCTACATGTCCTAGAACTTTCAATGCCTTCCATAAAGAAATTGTTGAATCAAACTATGGAAACTGAAATATAAGATTATGGGCCAGCCAGTTAACTGCTACTCATTTTCTAGTTAAAAGGTATACGTAAAGATCGCAGACAAGATATAAGCAACGTAAATGACTTCTTACTCATACCAACGCTTCTATTCTTATTTTAATTCCATGATCACTATCGCTTTTTAAATAATGTCCAAAGGGTGCTCAGTAACACACACGGCTCCTTAGAGAACTCCCATCTCGACGAGGTGCGGCTACTGGTGCAATTTTCCGCGCACTTCAGGGAGGACCCCGCAGCCTCTACATCGGAAGTCGAGGCAAGCTCTCCCGTTTGCCGAGCGACCCCACCATCGCGCACGTAACGCTGCCCCGAGCGCAGCTCACCTCAGGACCCAGGCCGTGGGCGGGCACCGTCCGGAGGTCGCCGCCTTCACGCAGGGCTCAGCAAGCCCGAGGCACCCCACCGCGGTCCGGAAAGGGCATTGGGCCGCAGCCCGCGCCACCCCGGCCAACGCCCCGGGACACGGGTCCGCGCCGCCGGACGAAACAAACCGGTTTCCGAGCCCCTTGCAACGGCGGCGGTGGCGTGGGGTGTTCCCCGGGCGCCGCCCCCCAACTTCTCAGAGGCGGCTGCCGGCGGCCTCGCGGGCCGTGCGCATTGGGGCTGGGGGCTCCCTGCCGGTTCGTCCCCCAGCCTCGCCACGCGGGCGCTGGCTACCCGGCAACGCGGAGATGCACTCCGGGTTCAGGCTCAGGACTCCACAAGCGGCGCCCCAAATCCCGGAGCCAAAGCAGAGGGCGGGGCGTCCCTGGCGCGGCCGTGTGACGTCAGCGCGCCGAAGGCGGCGCGGAGCGGGGGTGGCTGGGAAGGGCGGGCGGGAGAGGGGGCGGGCGCGGGCTCTGTAGGTGCGGGAGGAGAGGAGAGGAGGAAAGGGAGACCAGAGCGTCCCTCACTCACAGGAGCGAGGCCCGGCGGCAGCCAGAACACGCTGAAGCTGGTGTGGAGTAAAGCCTGTGATAAATTCGTCTCGCACATACCGCACAGAAAAAGGGATTTTTTTTTTTTTAACTTGAGGGCCATTTCTTAGGGATGCCATATTTTTAAACTAAATTTGCTTTAAAAAGCAAGACAAGTGAAATAAGTCAAATACTGTATGATATCACTTACATGTGGAATCTAAAAAATAATATAAACTAGTGAATGTAACAAAAAATCAGCTATAATCCAACAAATATTTTTTTTCTTCCTTTATAAATTTATTATTTTCGGCTGCGTTGGGTCTTCATTGCTGCACGCAGGCTTTCTCTAGTTGCAGCGAGCAGGAGGTACTCTTCATTGCAGTGCGCGGGGCTTCTCATTGTGGCGACCCCTCTCGTTGTGGTGCGTGGGCCTCCGCAGTTGTGACACACGGGCTCAGTAGTTGTGGCTTGCAGGCTCTAGAGCACAGGCTCAGTAGTTGCGGCGCATGGGCTTAGTTGCTCCACAGCATGTGGGATCTTCCTGGACCAGGGCTCGAACCTGTGTCCCCTACATTGGCAAGTGGATCCTCAACCACTGCCCACCAGGGAAGCCCTCTACTAAATATTTTTAAAAACAAAACAAACAAAAAACAGCAAAAAGGAAACAGACTCACAGATATAGAAAGCAAACTAGTAGTTACCAGCGGGGAGAGGGAAGGAGGGAGGGGCACATTGGGGGTATGGGATTGAGGTACAACTACTATGTATAAAATAAATGATAAAGGATATGTTATACACCACAGGGAAATATAGCCATTATTTTGTAACAACTATAAATGAAGTATAACCTGTAAAAATATTGAATCACTGCGTTGTACACCTGAAACTTATGTAATATTGTACATTGACTGCACCTCAATAAATAAATAAACAATGTTTTTTAAAAGCAAGCCTATTCCTAGTATATTCGATGATTAAAAGAAGAAAGTATTTTTTTTTGTTTGTTTGTTTGTTTGTTTGTTTTTTTGCTGTACGCAGGCCTCTCACTGCCGCGGCCTCTCCCGTTGCGGAGCACAGGCTCCGGACACACAGGCTCCGCGGCCATGGCTCACGGGCCCAGCCGCTCCGCGGCACGCGGGATCCTCCGGGACCGGGGCACGAACCCTAGTCCCCTGCATCGGCAGGCGGACTCTCAACCACTGCGCCACCAGGGAAGCCCAGAAGAAAGTATTTTTAAGCCTTGAAATTTTTTTTTAGTATAACTTGGTTTAAAGAGAAAAAAAAACAAAAACAAAACAAACAAAATGTGGTTCTACACCTTTACATCTAATGGGTGTACGCATTACTCGCTGGTATATTGAAAGGGTTAGTGGTCTAAGTACCTTTCTTCATTGCAGGACTCTCAAAGATAGAGACAGACTTTGTGTAATAAGGGATCAGGTGTGGTGTAGTCCTTCAGCTAAATTGCCTTCCCTAGAATAAAGCCAAGATACTGGAGAACCCAAACTTGAAGCTGAAGGAGGACAGTGGCCTAGCCACCTTAGTTACTCCCCAGGTTGTAGTACCTGTTTGTATGTGTTGTGGGTAGCGTGGCAGAGACACCACAGATTCTGCCAGAGACCTCAGATGTAAATGATTCAGACCTTGGCTTCAAAGAAATCCGCTTCCTTCCCCCTCATGCCCTCCCAAACACACCAGCGCCTAAAACCTCTCTGGGTTCTCCTGCCAGTCTGGTTTAGTCCTGCTTATAAGAAGTACTTTATTGCTAGCGTGGAAATTGAACGTTTTTGGCTTCTTTGCCAGAAGATGGCACTGCAAGTCATCCAACCTGGCAAGCTGGGGCAGTCTGCTTTGGTATATCTCCTCTCTTCAATCTCCAAGCAAAAGACTTGTTTCCCTCATTTCCCGACTCCTAGGCTAACCTCCTGTGACCCTTCCCACCCCCAGTCAGTAGGAATTTTGGTGTCTGAATGCACAATAACGCCAGTTCTACCCACATCCCTTTGTACAGAAAGGAACACGAAAACATTGCCAATTGCTAATCTAAGTAAGCTCTTTGCTGCTTTCATGAAGAATGATTAGTCAGACCCTTCTATAGGCTCCTGTCATAAACTGTTGGTGGGAACATAAACTGCTATAGTCTTTGCAGAAGGCATGCCAGCTATATGCATATCCTTGACAGCAAGTTCACTTCTAAGACAAGAGGGTAAATATATATATATATATATATACAAGGTAACCATCATTGTTTATAATTAGAAAAACTAAAAACAATGTAAATGTCTAACAATAAGGAATTGACTGAATACATTCCAATATATCCAAACAATGGAGTATTCTGAAAACATTAAAAAGGGTTACTGAGATCTATTTGTACTGACACAGAAAGTTGCCCCTGACATACTGTTGAGTAAATAATGCAGTTCACTCTTTACTGTAACAGAGCAAAGGGCCAGTGCCCAAGGCGTAGAAAGCCAAGCTCCCACAGCGATAGCAGGAGTTTGCAGCAAAGTAAGGGTTTATTGCAGGGATCCAAGCAAGGGGGTGGGAGACAATCCTCAGATCCACTCCCCCTTGGTCTTTGAGTTGTGTGTGTGTGTGGTTTTGTTTGTTTGTTTGTTTGTTTGTTTTAAAGGGGAAAAACAGAGAAGCTGGGGTTAAGCATTGTCTTGTCACATTTCTTAATTGAAAATCAGGAGTCAGGATGTCTCTGGATTATGATTCTCTGGCCAGGTGTTCCATGGCTGGGGCGTCTCTGAGCTCATCTTGCCCTGGAGAAACAACCTGCATTTATATGTTAATGATATCTATAATAGCAATTTTAGTACTTTAGCAATGTTATCAGCAACAACAATTTCAGTCATCTGATTCTGGTTGATGAGTGTTCAGTGAGCATAGGATTGAGGTCAGCGGGGACAAGAAAAGGAATAAAATTTTGGATGGAGAGATGAATCATAAACTCGGTAAGGCAACTTGGTTTTAGGGGGACTCAGTTTCATAACCTGAGTTAAAAGGATTGCCTGATTATTTCTCTTTCTAGTTTATATACTTCGGTAATATTTTTTTCTTTTTACAACAAGAGTGTGGTTAGGTTCCTTTGATTCTTTTTATTTAAGTATTTTATTGGATTTTTCTTTCAAACAACAAAAAGTCTGTTCCTTGCAAAAACCCAATAACACAAACATGCATACGTAAGGTCCATATGCAGTCTGTTTCCAGAACTCACCCTGTGCTCACTCGCCCAGGAAGCCACTGTTAAGTTTCACGTATATAATCTACATTTTTCTCTAAGCTCATAAAAACATGCATGAGCTTGTATTCATATATATTAGTTTTAATCTTTTAAAATGAGATTATAGTATATACATTATTTTGCCACCTGAATTTTTTAACAGTAAATCATGAACATTTCTGCAGAGATCAATTAATCAATACTCCATGAGATAAATGTACTGAAATCTATTTCAATAGATCCCACTCAACAGACATAGAGATGGTCTCCCCTGGTATTATTATTTCTGAAGGATAGATTCTGAAAAGAGGGTTTGCTGGGTCAAAAAGCATGCTTTTTTTTTTTTCTTCTTTTTTCACTTTAATAGGTAGTCCTGTGCTTTGGTTATATATTTCTGTGTAACAAACCACCCTAAAACTTACTGGCTTAAAACAACAACGATTTATTATTTCTCACACTTCTGAGGCCAGGAAGTCAAGCAGGGGTCTGCTGGGTGGTGCTTTTGCTCCCTGTGGCCCCGGCTAGAGTTGCTGATGTGTTTTATGGCATCTTTGACCATACAGAAATTTGTCAATTTGTTTGTGGTCAAATCTATCGGTCTTTTTCTTTGTCAGTTAGGTTCCTCATCTTGCCAAGCAAATGTTCCTTCACCCCAGAATTATCTAAATAATCTCAATGTTCTTGGATTTTAATTGTCTAATGAATTTAATGCACTTGAAATTTATTTTTATATATAAGTAACATAGGGAGAATAACTTGGTTTTCTTTTGGAGGAAAGCTAGTTATGCAGAATCATTTGTTAAATGTGATTTCCTTTTCGACTGATTTGAAATGTAAACTTTATCATACACTACATTTCCTATTTATACCAGTGTCTATTTATGGATTTCTCTTCCATTTACCTATTAGTTTCTTACTCAATGTGTCCATTTTAAAAAGAATAAGTTTGTTTTGGGACTTCCCTGGTGGCCCAGTGGCTAAGACTCCACCCTCCCAATGCAGGGGGCCCCCGTTTGATCCCTGGTCAGGGAACTAGATCCCACATGCCACAACTAAGAGTTCACACTGCTGCAACTAAAAGATCCCACGTGTCGCAACTAAAGAGCCTGCACAGGGCAATGGAGATCCCGTGTGCCACAACTAAGATCCAGTGCAGCTAAATAAATAAATATGCGTGTGTGTATGTGTATATATATATATATATATATATATATATATATATATGTATTCTTTTTTTTTTAAAGAATAAGTTTGTTTTAGTAATCAAGAAATTCTGTAAACAATGTTACCAAACCAAACTTGGGTCCACTCTCCCTCACTCAGTAAAGCCAATCTACTGACAGCAGGTTGTGAGGAAGGAAAGTGCGGTGTTCATTATAAGGCACCAAGCAAGGAGAATGGGCAGCTCATGCTCAAAACACCCAAATTCCCTGATGACTTTCATGGAAGGGTTTTGAAAGGCTGGGGAATGAGAGGTTCACAGAGTGCATGATCATCTTGTGTACAATTCTCTGATTGGTTGATGGTGAGCTGACAGGGTGATATTCCAGGAAACTCAATTACCAATTTTCTGGCTCCAAGCAGTCTGCGGTCTATGTGCTGGTGGTCAGCATGCAGTTAACTTCTTCCACCGGTGGGGGCTTCGGTATCTGCAAAACAACTCAAGGATATGGCTCAGGATATTATCTACAGCCCTTGAGAAGGAAATAAATGTCCTTGACTTTGTTTTATGGCTACACTCTTATTATTCCATCTTGCTTGATAATTTTCCTCTGTTTATGTATTTTCTCAATTCTCTGATTAAATTTGCTCTTTGGAACCTGGAGAAGGCCTAAGAGGCTAAAGCTTTTCTAAAAACAACAGGCAGGGGCTTCCCTGGTGGCGCAGTGGTTGAGAGTCCGCCTGCCGATGCAGGGGACACAGGTTCGTGCCCCGGTCCGGGAAGATCCCACATGCCGTGAAGCGTCTGGGCCTGTGAGCCACGGCCGCTGAGCCTGCGTGTCCGGAGCCTGTGCTCCGCAACGGGAGAGGCCACAAGAGTGAGAGGCCCGTGTACTGCAAAAAAATAAAAATAAAAAATAAAAACAACAGGCAGGGGACATGGGTGGGAGGGAGGGGTCTGTCCCCAGGGAAGACCCCACAGGACCCTGCTTGGTTTCAACAATATTTCCATTTGAAAAAAAAAAAAGAAATGCCAACACTAAAATAATTTTTTTTTCAGGCCTCACTGCATGGCTTGTGAGATCTTAGCTCCCCGACCAGGCACTGAACCGGGGCCACTGCAAGTGGATGCACTGAGCGAGACCTATCCTCTGGACTGTCAGGGAGTTCCTAAATTAATTTTTAAAATTATGATAATTAAACAGACTTCTATCCTAAATATGGTTATAAAATTATACTTGTGGACCTCTTTTCTGGTAGAAAAAAAAAAGAAAATTCCTTAAACCTTTATTCATAGCAGTGTATAACATGGCAAGCAGAAAGGGACTATTACTAAAGTGCTCTTCTACTGAGGTTTTTCAGAAAAATACCCTGTCATTCATTCACAGTAAATTGAGTGCCATGCTGGGTGATGGGGACAGACATATTCAGGGCTGGGTATTGTGGTTTGTTCTTTCCAGAAAGCAGGCAGCAATGAGACAAACTGCAGGATAACAAATTAGAGCAGGTGGTTGGCAGTCCACTTACACTGAGTGTTTTCCCTTTGTGAAGTTATGAAAAGGCCATGTGTTTGTGTAGTTTTATGTATGTGATCAAACTATCCTGACACACAAGTCATCTTTTGTGATTGGGGAAGAGAAAGACCTAAAACCTTAAATAGGAGGAAACACATTCTCTAAAATCCAGACCTCTTGAAAACATGTAATATTCAAATGCAAGAGGAAAACAACTCAGTGTCTGTGCACTCCATCTTTTTATATTCTAAGAGGAGAGCTTTTAGTTTTAAGCCACACTCCTGAAAGCCTACTCTGGCCTTATGCTAGATGTACAGTTTAAATGAACCATTAGCTGCAGGGAGCTTGGATGGAAACTGCAGCAGCCTGGTGCATTTCTGGATCTTAATCTGGGAGGTCTAGCTTGACATGCAAAGATAAAACATTATCTAGTCAGGTCTTAAATTTCAGGCTTTAACAACTAGCAAGACAGGAACACAACACCACCCATTAGCAGAGAGGCTGCCTAAAATCATAATAAGTTCACAGACACCACAAAACACACCACCAGATGTGGTCCTGCCCACCAAAAAGACAAGATCCAGCCTCATCCACCAGAACACAGGCACAAGTCTCCTCTACCAGGAAGCCTACACAACCCACTGAACCAACCTTACCCACTGGGGGCAGACACCAAAAACAAAGGGAACTACGAACATGCAACCTGTGAAAAGGAGACCCCAAACGCAGTAAGGTAAGCAAAATGAGAAGACAGAGACATATGCAGCAGACAAAGGAGCAAGGTAAAAACCCACCAGACCAAACAAATGAAGAGGAAATAGGCAGTCTACCTGAAAAAGAATTCAAAGTAATGACAGCAAAGAGGATCCAAAATCTAGTAAACAGAATGGAGAAAACACAAGAAACATTTAACAAGGACATAGAAGAACTAAAGAACAAACAAACAAAGATGAACAACACAATAAATGAAATGAAAAATTCTCTAGAAGGAATCAATAGCAGAATAACTGAGGCAGAAGAACCGATAAGTGACCTGGAAGATAAAATAGTGGAAATAACTACCACAGGGCAGAATAAAGAAAAAAGAATGAAAACAATTGAGGACAGTCTCAGAGACCTCTGGAACAACATTAAATGCACCAACATTTGAATGATAGGTGTCCCAGAAGAAGAAGAGAAAAAGAAAGGGACTGAGAAAATATTTGAAGAGATTACAGTTGAAAACTTCCCTAATATGGGAAAGGAAATAGTCAATCAAGTCTAGGAAGCATAGAGAGTCCCATACAGGATAAATCCAAGGAGAAACATGCCAAGACACATATTAATCAAACTATCAAAAATTAAATACAGGGGCTTCCCTGGTGGCGCAGTGGTTGTGAGTCTGCCTGCCGATGCAGGGGACATGGGTTCGTGCCCCGGTCCGGGAGGATCCCACTTGCCGTGGAGCGGCTGGGCCCGTGAGCCATGGCCGCTGAGCCTGCGCGTCCGGAGCCTGTGCTCCGCAACGGGAGAGGCCACAACAGTGAGAGGCCCGCGTACTGAAAAAAAAAAAAAAAAAAAAAAATCAGTTGTTTTTTTGAAACAGCTCACCAATACATGAAGCAGATCTCCATGGCTTTGTTCATATCTCTGATTTTCTGCAGACCTGTTTTTTTAATGTATTTCTAAAGTTGTTATGGGAAATAATCATATCTCCAGGTTTTTCTATTTCAGGGAAAACTTAGAGCAAATTGACTGAGGCCAGAAAGCAAGAATCTAGGAGAAACTGAAATCTGATTCCCAGTGCTCTTTTTCACTTCTTTTGCTAAGTCTATAAAATAGCACATTTCAAGCTGCCACTTCCAGAGTGACAGAAATGCTGGCAGAAAGGAATGCGTGCCACCACATGCACTCACTGGCGATGTCTACCATGTGTTCTCTGGCTCTGCCGGGGCACCAGAGCTGGTTGGAATAAGCACACTCTTAGCACTGTGCGTTATTCTTCTTTTTCACTTTTCTTGAGAGCTTCAAGGTTTTGTTGGCTGGTTGGTGGAGGAGGAGCAAAGCTAGTACAAGTCTTGGTAGAGTTGTTGTTATTAGTGCTCCAGCTCAGTTCCAGCCAGAAACTATGACTTAAAGTACGGGAGCCTGGCTTTATTCACATAACATAGTTTGCTGTGCCTCCAACTACTTCCTGTGTGCTGACGGCTTTTTATTTATTTTTAGTCATTGGTTTGGTTTGGGTTTTTCCAGTTTTATTGAAATACAGTTGATGTACAGCACTGCATATGTTCAAGGGGTACAGCATAATGATTTGACTCACATATATTGTGAAACAATTACCACAATGCTTAGTTAACATGCATCATCTCATGTAGATACCAAAAAAAGGAAACACGCTTTTTCCCTTTGTGATGAGAACTCTTCGTATCTGGTCTATGAACAATTTTCAAATATACCACACAGTTAACTATAGTTCCTCACGTTGCACGTTATAGCACAATACTGTGACTCCGACGATTGCCTGTTCTCAAACCTAGGCACCTCTCCCCCAATTTAGGCTACATATCTTCAAGGAGAGAAGAAAACATAGAATGTCTGTAAATCTCTTGTGAAAAATTCCACTTAGTTTAGAAAAGTTTTCGCTTCCTTTTCAACATTTTTCTAAGAAAGAACCTAAGAAACTTGTCCAACAGTGTCCCAAGTAAAATAAGAGAAAACTGGGCTTGGATATGAGCATGGTTCCGTGAATTCTACCATGATACCAGCAATGAAAGAGTCCCGAGAAGTCTGACTGCATTGTGGGCACCCCCATCACCAGCTGGGCACCATACCAGCTCTGAAGCCCAGGACTGTGTTGTCTGAGAAAATTGAATTCTGTCCTGGGAGAAAAGAAATAAACAGGATAGAAAAAACTCATGTGTTAAGCACAGATAAGTAAGTTACTCAGCTGTGAGACATGGTGGACAGATGAGGTCAGTAGGGCATATATTGATACTTGTGAACAGAGATTGAAAAGGCTGGAAAGCCCAAGAGATGCCACGTTCATGAGGCACTAAACATACAAGAGGCATCGAATATGCATCAAGCACCATATCTTCACGACACACTAAATGCCCATGAGACACCCAACATTCATGGGTCTTAATCCTGCCACCCAGAGGCGACACTCTTACTGTGTCCTACGTGTCCTGCCCAAAAAGTGCTCAGCAGGTTAGCTGACAACCTGGGGCTGTGGCCAGGCCCTCTTGCTTTGCATCTCTCTGACAGAGCCAGAGTGTGTCGTTGGCTTAGGGCACCTTCCACTTCTGCACCCTCGCTCAAACCTCACCTCTGGTTCGACTTACCCCACCGTCCACAGGAGGCTGACATACCAAAAAGAGACAGGACGTATGTACATTGCGTGACCACAGGTTTTAATCTTTCCACCCCCCTTGTACCCTATTTAACTGTGTTGACTTTCTTTCTCCCTGGCGTCTCAGGGTGTGTTGGCTTTCTTTCCCTGACCTCTGGGATAGCTTGTGGGCTCGTATATTTGGAGGGTACCTTTGCACGGAGGTAACCTCCCATAAAACACCAAGCAGGTAATCTCTGGGTATTACTCGGCCCTGTATATTAAAAAGAATTTAAAAGGAGTGAAAGTCTTTTGCCTGATATCCTACAATTTTCAACTCTTTGCACTCAGAAGTATACAAGGGAGAGTAGACTTTCCTGGTAACAAGGGAAAGGATCCCTAATTTTGGCAGGTCCTAAGGTATGTCCTTAGAAGACTTTTGGATCTTTAGGCTTTTCAAATAAACCAGACACAGTTTTTTTAATATTCTGGGGCATAGTTTATTTTAATTGCAAGAAGCTGAATTTCTTGATCCTACAAAGGTGACCTGAGTGGCCCTCTGACTACCACACACGTTGGGTGACTAGGCCTCATGGTTCCGGGCTTAGATAGCAAGAACTTTGGGTGTGTTCTGCCTGTTTGTTTAAATGGCCTAGCCTGAGATTTGGAGTTAAGGAAATCTGCTGTGTAAACTCCTATAATTTTATGCGAGGCCTAGCGACAGGGAAGGGCAAAGGGGGTTATGAAATAAAGTCACAGTGAGAAAAACCTGCTTTGTGAGCTGGTGCCGGTGCTGAGTCAGGAAGTGAAGAGGCTGTCAGCCAGTGAAGCAGATACAGGATCTGGGGAAGCTGATGCTCTAGCCTCTGAAGGCACAAAATCCTCTTGGGTGAGGGCAACACAAAGGGGATTTCCTTTTCTCAAAAACACAAAACCACCCCAAATCCAACTACTGCACTCAGGGAAGAGAGGGGCAGCCTCACCACCGTGGAAGGCGGCTGCGTGTTGAGAACAGGCCCCCATCTTCCTGCCTCTCCCTGTGGGCTGGAAGGCCTGCCACTGTTGCTCTGCCTGCCCCAGCCCTGTGTTTCGGGTGTGTTGGGAGCAGGTAACTTGGCTCTTCAGGGCCACTGGTCCACAGACGAAGAGGAATTAGTGGATTACACCCAGGGGCCCCATCTTCACCTGACATGGAAGAGCTTTTGGACACTGAACAGATGAGATTTAGATTTAGACGAGACCCTGGACTTCACGCAGATGCTGTACTGGCACGAGGCCCTTGCGAACGTTGGGAAGGGGTGAATGCACTTTACCCATGAATCATTAGGGGCTGGAGGGGGGGCTGCTGCAGGCAGAATTCTGATGCGACCCCGAGATTCCCAGGCCCTGGTGTACGTGCCTGGCGTAACTGCCGCTCCTTGAGTGTGGGCTGGACTGTAAACATGGTGGACTTCACTTCCATGATAACGTTATTAGTCAATTGACTTTGAGTTCATAAAAAAATGACATTATGATGGGTGGGCTTGACCTAATGACATAACCCCTCCTGCCCTTCAAAGGAGTCAGATTCAAGGGAAAGGAAGAGAAATTCTGCTGGCTTTGAAGAGGTAAGTCACTACATTGTGAGAGGCATGTGGGTGGGACTTGAGACCAATCTCTAGGAGCTGAGGGTGATCTCTGGTTAACAGCTGGCAAGAAGGCAACAAAACAGCGGCCTCAGTCCTACAACAACAAGTAGAATCATGTCACCGGACCCTACTTAAAGACCTTTTATGTGATATGTTGTATGCAGCTATCAAAAAGGATGAGTTGAATCTAGAATGTTGATATTAATGCTTATAGAGTGCTATGTGCCTCAAAGATACAAAAAAATACATATTTAGATCAGATATTCATTACTCTCCTGTGTTTTTACTGGAGGGCCCCCAAAATGTACATAATCAAAAGCATTAGTGTGTGATACAGAGTTTGATACAATTTGATAGGGAGGCAAAGAAGCTCCTCTTGCACACCCTGCTGTGCAACACTCGGCAGCAAACTCTCCTCCAGCACTTACCCCACCTTCTCCCGGTTGACAGGGCTCCTTTCCCCCCCTTTCCTCTCTCCAAAGGAAAACAGCCTCCTCTCCCTCCACGTGCTTCCCTGGACTCTAGGAACCAGCTGAGACCTATCTAGGGTCTCCTACTCTACACTTACCAGAAGGTTTGGTCAAGCCAAGACAGTTCTCTCTTAACAGGGCTACTGGTGAATAAAGTTTCCTCCATCATTTCATGTACGTAATATGTTTGTACATGCCTAAAAAGTCCCTAGAAAGATATCCAAGACACACTTAATAGTATCTTATTGTGGCGAGGGGCACTAAGGTTGGTCAGGTTGTACAGGGCGACACCAGCTCGCATTTCATACTTTCATACAAAGTACCACAAACGGGGGGTCTTCAAACAACAGAACTGTATTCTCACACAGTTCTGGAGGCTAGAAGTCTGAAATGAAGGTGTCAGCAGGGTTCTGCTCTCCCACAGGGCTCTCGGGGAGAATCCTTCCTTACTTCTGCCAGCTTCTGGTGCCCCCAGCACTCCTTAGCTCCGGACAGCATCACTCCAGTCTCTGCCTCCATTTTCACATGCCATCTTCCTGTATGTCTGTCTTTGTGTCTCTTCTCTTCTGAGGACACCAGTCCTGTTAAATTAGGGCCCATCCTAATGACCTTCCTTGATCACATCTGTAAGACCCTACTTCCAAATAAAGCATGGGGTAAGGGAGGGAGGGGGTTCTTTGGGGACACAGTCAATCTACACAAGCCATGATTACTCTTACGATGAAAAGACAACGGTTCAACGTGCAACATTCTACAAGGCAACTTGTCTCTTTAAAACATCAGTGCTATGAAAAATTGGAGGGGCTGTTGAAGAACAAAAGAGATGTAAGAAACATAACCAAAATGCAACGTTTAAAACTTGTCTGGATCCTGGTTTGAAAAAAAAGTCTTCAAAAGATGTTTCATTGTTGTTGACAACTGGCAAAAATTTTTTTTTTGTTTGTTTTTGTTTTTTTGTGGTACGCGGGCCTTTCACCGTTGTGGCCTCTCCCGTTGTGGAGCACAGGCTCCGGACGTGCAGGCTCAGCGGCCATGGCTCACGGGCCCAGCCGCTCTGCGGTATTTGGGATCTTCCCGAACCGGGGCACGAACCCGCATCCCCTGCATCGGCAGGCGGACTCTCAACCACTGCGCCACCAAGGAAGCCCGACAACTGGCAAAATTTAAATATAGCCTGGTTATCAGATGATACGAGGGATTTCTTATTAACTTCCTAGCTGTGATATGTGATCACGTTGGAGAGGTGTTGTTCTTAGGAGATGCATGCTGAAGTATCTTTGGGGAGAGTTTCATAATGTCTGCCTCCGACTGTCACAAGTTTCAGGGTAAAAAATTACACCCGAATACAGATGAAGCTAATACAGCAGGATTTTTGCATCTAGATGACTGATCCCGTCATGCCCATGATTAAAACATTTCCATGTTACATGCAGCTACTGTAAGTTGATGTTAGACTTAAAAAAAAAAAATCTTATTCATTTATTTATCTTTGGCTGCATTGGGTCTTCATTGCTGTGCGTGGGCTTTCTCTATTTGCGGTGAGCGGGAGTTACTCTTCGTTGTGGTGGCTTCTCTTGTTCCGGAGCACGGGCTCTACGCGCGTGGGCTCAGTAGTTGTGGCACGTGGGCTCAGTAGTTGTGGCGCACGGGCTTAGTTGCTCCGCGGCATGTGGGATCTTCCCGGACCAGGGCTCGAACCCGTGTCCCCTGTGTTGGCAGGCGGGTTCTTAACCACTGCGCCACCAGGGAAGCCCGACTTTAGACTTTGAAGACAGAAAATTTTAGAGTGTTTATCACATACCTTAAAGGAATGAAACAGCATATTTGAGTATGCAATAAACTCATTTCATACTCTCAGGTATTTTGGGTTTGAAAACTTTCATAATAAAAATTGTGCAGGAAAAACTACTCAAACAACAACAACAACCACCACAACTGTTTCAACAACTCCCAGTTATCTGGGATAAAACACAAACTCTTCCATACAACTGCATCAGCGACCCACCTCCTCATCCCTCTTCCACCTACATTCCAGTAACGCCAGGGAACCATTCGCCTTTACACTTCTTCCTTTCCTTGCCACCAGGTACTGTTGGACATCCCCCCCGCCCCCCCCAGCTCCAGGTCAGAGGTCACCTGTGGGATTCAGGTCGTCCCCACGCCGCAGAGCCGCGTCCTGGACTGTCCTTGAGCGGCCCTCCCTACTCTGGGATTCCGCACTGGCGCGCCTGAGGAGTTCCACAGGTGTCTGCCAAAAGGAAATCAACTCAGCTCTGCCATTCGAGTCCTCAGGTTACATGTTTTCTCCAAAATAGTCAATTAACAAGCATTATTTTTAACAATTCGTAACGGCTAACAGGGTGCCGGCTCAGACAGACCGGCTGCCCACGGAATCAACGCTCCCGCCACGGTAGCCCAGTCTCCGCGCTGCTGGACGCCGAGGTCCGGCCGGCGCCGAACCCGAACCTGAGATCCGCCGGACCGCGCGCAGTGCCCTTCGGGGAGAGCGGCCCGGTACCACCTCAGTCTTCTCGCGAGGTCACCACGAGGAGGACCTCCACACCGCGAGGGGCGTGACCAACCACTGGGAAAGGTCGCGCCCGCAGCCGGCCCCGCCCCAAGGCGCCACGGCCCCGCCCACTGCATCGCACGGCCCTCCCACTACCCACACACGGCCCGCCTCCTGCTCCCACCTGGTTCGTTCACTGCCCCACATGGCCTGCGCCCTGTTCCCACAAGGCCCGTTCCTGCCTCCACACGGTCAGAACCCTGCTCCCACCTGGTTCTCCCACTGCTTCCACAAGGCCCGCCCCGCGTCTCCACTAGGCCCGCCCACTGCTCCCACGCGGCCCGCCCCCTGCCGCCACAAGTCCCTCCCCATCCTCCACAAGCCCCGCCCCTGCTTCCAAAGGTCCCGCCTACTGCCTCCACGCGTCCCGCCCCCTGTTCCCACACGGCCCAATGGGCATCGACGCGGCTCCGACCGGACGTCCACGGCTACGCGGTGACGTCAGGCGCCGACGCACCTGTCGGCCCTGCTAGCGCCGCTGCGGTCGGCTTCCCGGGGTCGGTGGGTCGGGCGGAACGGTCCCGAGCCGCAGCCCTTCCTGCAGTCCCGTCGCCCGCGGCCGGAGTCGGGCCGAACGCCGAGGAGGGGTGCTGGTGGCCGGCCGCTCCAGTTCCTCCCCGACTTGGAGCATGGCTGCAGCTGCGGTCCCTCCAGAGGGAGGTGAGCTCGGAGGCGGTCGTGTTTGATTCGGGGCAGCAGCGGGTCGAGTCCAGGGCCCCGGAGCCGGCGGCTGCAACCTGATGCGGCTCCCTCCCGGCTGAGCCCGTGGGTTGCGGTCGCGGTGGGGCTGGCCGCGCCGGCCGCCCTCAGATGCGGAGCCCGCCGGCGGCGCAGGACGCGGCCCCGGGGCTGCTGTCTGCCTCTGAGCGGCGAGGTGAGTGGCGGCGGCGGCGGCGGCGGCAGCAGCGGGTCGGGGGCCGTGGCGTCCACGCGGCAGGGGCGGGCCGCTCGCCTCTCCGTCCTGGGACGCTGACCCTGCCCGCAGCAGGCGTGGCCCGCGGGCGTTCTCTGAGCTTTCACCTGTTTCCTTCGGGAACCGCCGAAAGACCTTTGAGCAGAATGGACGTAGGTGCCAGGAAGAGATTAATTGTGGGTTTTACTTTTGCGAAATTTGCCCAAATATAAAGTTCAGTGTCTCTTTCTTTACATTTATGTGTATATCAAGACATAGTTTGTGTGTATATGTAACATTTGTGTTTTGTTCTTAAACTTGGACCGGAAACCACCTTAGACTCAAATCGATTTGTATATAATGTGCTTTATTTGTATAGCATTTCAAAACCGGAGCACCTAGAAGATAATTACACATACTTTATGCATATTAGAGGCCGAGATTTGTGTTTCCTTTGGAAGAAAATTCTTTTTTTTTTTTTAAATAAGAAATGAATCAACAGTGACCGTACCATTTTTTCTCTTCGGTAATTCAAAAGTTTATTTCTGCAAACTATAAACTTTTTTGAGTTTACAGCATGCAGTTCAGTTACAGCAGCATCACTGTGGTTTAGGTCTTTGTTGAATCTTTCCAGAAATGCTTTACTTTGCATCTCTCAAGAGTTAATTTAGAAGAATCTTTTCTTGATGAGGTCAGCATGGAAATAATTTAACTGGTGTCAGTCAATTTTACTTGCCTCTGTGAGTCAGTGGAAAATACTGTCTGTGTAGCACAGGAGTACACAGAGAAGTTAAAATGCTCGTGTATAGGTTGTTGATTTCATCTTAAAAGGTGCTGTTGCTAATTTGCTTGTTACAAGACGGTGGCTTAAAAACCAGGTGTGCGCCCTGCGGTTATTTATTCAGGTTACGCCAGCTTTTATGACCTCTGGTTAATAAGAACAGCCACTGTTGGAAGAACCCATGGCAGATTGCAGCTCTCCCACACCTGACTCCCCACACTTCAAAGACTGAATCTTTGTTTGAAGAACAGGTCACATTATTTTAAGAGGTCAATATGAATGTATAGTACCTACAACTTGAGTTGGAACTTGTGTTTCAGCATGTGTTTTCAATCATACATAGCTCATTAGGAATGCCAATATTTAACCCGGCTTTGGATATATACAGTTTAGGGGAAGGATTTGCTGAGGTTAGGATTTTACGTTAGTGAATTGGCTGTTTTCCAGGTCATGTTGGTGATAGGCTTTCCATTTCCTGTTGTGACATGTTGGTAATAATTTTCAGATGGCTCAGGAAGCCAGATTTGATCTCTGTGGTGGGTCAGATATCAAAGCAGTGTCCTGTGAGGTTTTTGGCCACTATCACTGCTTTGTAGAACTTTCATCTTAGTTTCTAGTCAAACTTTTCAGCAGGAATCTAAAATATGATAAGTGTTAATATTTATTGAGTGAATTCTGTGGTTCAGGATCTTTCCTAAGTGGTTTTGTGGATTATCTCAATTCTCACTCCAACCCCTTGAAGAAGGTACTTTCATTTTTCCCGTTATAGAGCTGTGGAAGCTGAGGCATAGAGGATTTAATTAATTTGCCCAGGGTCTCAGTCAGTGTCAGAACTGAGCCTGAAGCCTGGCAGTGTGATTTCAGAGCTCTTGCTCTCAGTGGCTGCACTTCATTGCGAGCAAGAGTCAACAAAATGCTGGAAGAAAAGATGGGGTGAGAGAGATGGCACCGCAGGTCCATTTATTCTTCAGTTATAAAAATAATGTAAAATTACAGAAACTCTGGAAAAAATTTTTTTTTTTTTGCGGTATGCGGGCCTCTCACTGTTGTGGCCTCCCCCGTTGCGGAGCACAGGCTCCGGACGCGCAGGCTCAGCGGCCATGGCTCACGGGCCCAGCCGCTCCGCGGCATATGGGATCCTCCCAGACCGGGGCACGAACCCGTATCCCCTGCATCGGCAGGCGGACTCTCAACCACTTGCGCCACCAGGGAGGCCCTGGAAAAATTTTTTTTAATCCTCATGCCACTACTCTAATAAACTCTTTTCTTGTGTTTTTTAATTATGCACTTTCACATGTCTATAAACATTGTAGCTATGATACATTTTGATTCTTAAAGATCAGTGTTCTTCGGTTACGTATAAGGTTAAGTATAAAATGAAAGATGAACCCACGTGGGGAAAACGCCTATTTGCATTGCTGAAATATAGAGAGATTTGATCTGCAACTTTGATTGGAACCATGTCAGGTAAATACATTTCTTGCCCTCGTGGGAAGTAGTTGAACAGTTTGTCTTGTAAAGTCATGGAAATTAAATTTTAGTCTTCAAAGTCTAAGTCTTCCATTCCACAGCATCTTTTTGTTGGATTGTTTACCTTTTTACTTGGTATAGTCTGACTTTTATATTTGTGTGTGTGTTTTTCCTTTTAAAATCACCTAGCAGTTATGTTTTGACTGGATCTAAAAATATTTATGAATCTGGGAAATTTTCTTCAGAATAGAAAGCCACTTTCTTTAGCAGGTTATCCATTTAATACTTTTTTGAAGAGAAATATCTAAGGTGCAGCGATTTGGACATGCAGCTAACTTAATGGACAGTAGGATAAAATATCAAGAACTATTACTTTGGGGAGAAATCCGTTTCATTTCTGTCATCTCTTGTAAGTACTGACAATTTGTATTAGGGTAAATTCTTTTTTAACATGGTGATGTTGTGATTTAAGTTTCATGATGTTATAATGGGTAGAGGGGTCATTCCCTGGTAAAGTTAATTTGAGAAACTTTTAATAAATTTTGTTTATGAGGTTAATGTTTACTACAGGTTTTCTCAAGAACCTTTCTTATGCTGTTAGCCATTACAGTTCTAGACAGGGTATGTTTTATTACCCAAACTTATCTGACCACGAAACCTTGTATTGGACTTGTGTTCTCTGCACACACTCACTCATCTCCAAATGTCTTTGTCACCTTCTTGGCTCCATGGCTTGATTCACGCCAATGCTTCAATGTTGCTTCAATGAACTAACCTCTTCTCCCACCTGTGCCCCATAAAAATCCCACTTACCTTTTTTTTGGCCACACCACGTGCCTTGCAGGATCTTAATTCCCCTCCCAGAGTTTGAGCCTGGACCCCTGGCAGTGAAAGCACGAGTCCTAACCACTGGACCGCCAGAGAATCCCTCCCACTTACCTTTTAAGGTCCAATTCAAGTGTGTCTCTTGCAAAGAAGTCTTCTCATCATCAATTAGAGATGGATGCTATCTTTTCCCCGAGCTCTTATACCAATTTCAGTGTCTTCTGTGACATCTGTCATGAGTTGCCTGTCATTATATGGATATATAGTAATTTATAGGAAAAAATTACCATATCCCTTTTGAGGACAGTATATTATGTAATTTATGCTGAAGTTTATTGAAAGCTGTAAGGCCTATACAGATATGATGCCATTAATAAATAAAAATTTTATCTATTTTTTTTTTTTTTTACAGTTTCTGGTACATGAGTAGCCATTTTACAAACTTTAGTAAATGTGTAAGTGATCGTGTTGAAAACTATCATCACGTTTTAATCTTTGACAAGTCTTTCGCACACCCAGTTCTTGAAATATTTACATGAGGAAGCTCCTTACTTCCAAGTGACTACATCAGTCAGAGTTCTACCTCCCTGCAGTCATTGCTGTTGAGACTTTTTGTTTGTTTGTTTGTTTTTAAATTTTTGGCTGTGTTGGGTCTTCGTTGCGGTGTGCAGGCTTCTCGTTGTGGTGGCTTCTTTGTTGCGGAGCGTGGGCTCTAGGCACTCGGGCTTCAGTAGTTGTGGCACGTGGGCTCAGTAGTTGTGGCTCACGGGTTCTAGAGCACAGGCTCAGTAGTTGTGGCTCATGGGCTTAGTTGCTCCGCGGCATGTGGGATCTTCCCGGACCAGGGCTCGAACCCGTGTTCCCTGCATTGGCAGGCAGATTCCTAACCACTGTACCACCAGGGAAGCCCTGCTCTTGAGACTTTTGTTCATCTCTCTGGCTGCTGACGTTTGGGATTTTCTTTTCTTCTTTCTCTGGGGTTGATTGTGCCTGCTGTTCTGTCAGATAGCTGACTGACATGCCTTTGCAGCTTGACCATGGTCCTCAGCCCTACCCAGTCCCCTCGATGAGAGGGCAAAGCCTTGTTGGAAGCTATGAAGAAGCAGCGTGCCCCCCTCAGGCTCAGGGTTCCAGGTCTCCCTCGTTCTGCTCCCCACCCCCAGTGCTGGTGCTGAACCGCTCAGTGTCTGCAGTTGGGGGGCTGGACGGGTGCACTCAGGGTCGCCATCCCCTCACTGTAGTCTGGCCTGGAATAGGACTAAAGCCTGGGTGTGTAATCCTGCTGTTGGAAAGAGAGCTCTGGTTCTGAGTCCCCACAAGCTGCTGGAGACTGCACTTTGTTTCTTCCAGCTGTTTTGAATCAATCAAGTGAGAAGCCAAGCAGATACCTTAAATTTCTCCTTCACTTTCCTCGCGTTTTGTTAGCTACCGTGGCCTCTTAAATGTCCCTCGCAGCCCTTCCGACTTCTTCATGTGGCCATGACTCAGTTTGGTGATGACCTCACTGGGCTGTGGCCATGGCTCTTCAAGGTCTCCTGGAGTCCCCTCCCCGGGTCACTCTTGCCCTTCTCCTCTGCCTTCCACACTGCTGCTGCCGTTGGCTTGTTGAAGTTTGTATCTGATCAGGTGATTACTCTCTTAAACCTCTTAATGGTTTCCCACGTGTTGTCACGAGTAAGTTCCTCAGCAGGACGTAGGAGCGCCTGCCTTTCTCTGGCGTCCGTCCACCTCCCCGGCTCCTCTCCAGCCCCTGCCTCTTCCGTAAGCTACCCGAGCGGGTCTTATTATGCTGCTGTGCTTTTGCACGTCCTTTTTTCTTTTCCTTTACTGACTCGGCACCTCGTAGTTGGCCTAGTTGATGCGTCCTTAATCCTTCAGTGCTCATTTCCTCTCTCAGTGTTTGCAGACTTCCCCAGGCAGCAGCTTGTTCCTGCTCAGTGTCATCACGTACCTTGTGCATACTTCTCCTGTGGCACTGCTCACACCATATGTCATTGTTTGTCTGTCTTTCACCTTCCCTGCCTTTGAATAGGGACCACTTCTTACTCATCACCCCAGCACATGCTGGGCGCTCAGCAGGCGGTTGTTAAATACGTTAATCAGTGACTCTCCAAACTGACTTTGGCTCCTAGGTAGATGGTGATCCTGTAAACTGAGATGGGGGAGGGGGAGAGCGAGCAGGTTTGGGGCAAATGTGTGTTTGGCTTAGGTCTTGTTGAATTCGAGTTCCCATGCAACATCCAAGTACAGATGTATCAGTCATCCGTCAGGCATTTGTTATTCATTCATACTATAGACATTAATTGACCCAGCAAAGTTCTGTAGATATAGACCAGACTATTCCAGCATTTATATGGAAAGGCAAAGGAACTAGAATAACCAAAACAATTTTGAAAAATAAGAACCAAGTGTGAGAAATCAATCTATCCAATTTCAAGAGCTCCAGTAGTCAATACTGTCCTTACTGCTGTAGGTATAGACACACAGATCAACGAAACAGAGCAGAGAAGTCTGAAATAGACTCACACAAATATGCCCCACTAATTTTTTTTTTTTTTTTTTTTGCGGTACGCGGGCCTCTCACTGTCGTGGCCTCTCCCGTTGTGGAGCACAGGCTCCGGACGTGCAGGCTCAGTGGCCATGGCTCATGGGCCCAGCCGATCCGTGGCATGCGGGATCTTCCCGGACCAGGGCACGAACCCGTGTCCCCTGCATCGGCAGGCGGACTCTCAACCACTGCGCCACCAGGGAAGCCCTGCCCCACTAATTTTTGACCGAGACCCCCAAACAATTCAGTGGAAGGAAGATAACTTTTTTGGCAAATGGCATTGGAGCAGTTGGATATCCATACGTCCAAAAACAAAAACAAACTTCAACCTGTGTCTTACAACTTATACAAAGATTCACTCAACATGGACCACAGACTTAAATGTAACATGTAAGGCTATAAAAATTTTGGGAAAAAATTTAGGAGGAAATATTTGGTAGGTAAATTTCCTAGGGTTGACGCCAAAAGCATACTCCTTAAGGGAAATACTGACAAGTTGAACTTCATCAAAATTACTTTTGCTCTGTGATAGACCCTATCAAAAGGAAGAAAACCAAGCTACAGAGTGGGAGAAAATATTTGCAAGCAACATACCTGACAAAGGACTAGTCTCTAGAATATATATTCTAAAATATGAAACTCGGAAGTAAAACAGTCCAGTTAGAAGATCGGCAAAAGATATGAACAGTCATTTCACTGAGGAGGACGTGCAGGTAGCAAGTGAGTGCATAAAAATATGTTCAACGTCATCAGCCATTAGGGAAATACAAACGAAAAGAACAGTGAGATACCACTACACACCTATCAGAATGGCTAAAAAAAAGAAAAAAAACCCGACACCACCAAGTGCTGGTAAGGATGTGGAGAAACAGGCTCACCCATACATTGTTGGTAGGGCTGTAAAATTGGGATGTTAAATTGGCAGTTTCTTTAAAAGCCAGCCATGCAGTTACCATATGGCCCAGCTGTTGCACTCCTTGGCTTTTATCCCAGAGAAATGAAGCCTTAAGTTCACAAAAAATCTGTACGTGGATATTTATAGCGGCTTTGTTTATAATAGCCCAAACCTAGGAAAGAGCCAGATCATTCTTCCACAGGTGAATGGTTAAACAAACACACATGGTGTGTCCGTATCGTGGAGCACTATTTAGCAACGAAGAGGGAAGACCTGTTGACATGCACGACCCCTGGATGGCTCTCCAGGGAGTCATGCTGAGTGCAGAGCTAACCCCCGAAGTCGTTGACTGCACGCTTCCATTTATACAGTGTTGTTGAAGTGGAAGAGTTTTAGAAATAGAAAGCAGATTATGGGTCGCCAGGGGTTAAGGAAGGGGTGGGGGAGGGGAAGAAAGTGGTTGAGGCTGTAAAGGGCAGCACGAGGGGGCCTTGTGATGGAATGTTCTGTGTCAGTCTGTCAGTATCATGATTGTGCCAGAGTTACCATTGGAAGAAGCTGAGTGAAGGGTATATGGGAGCTCTCTGCATTATGTACAGCCACATGTGAAATCACAATATCTCGGAATAAAAAGTTTAATTTAAGAAAGTGAACCCCTCGTAGGTGGTGGTACTGTGCTCAGCATTGCAGAGTTGAGTACAGATGGGCACAGCCGGGTCTCATGCCACCCTCTGGAGGGGAGGACTTATCACGTGAATCGGGGTGCCATTACACCTGGGCTAAGTGCTGTCAAGGAGAGGTGTGAGAACTCACAGTGAGAATTTGACCTGGTCGGGGAAGCCTGGCCCGGGTAGGAGGTAGGCTAGGAAGGCTTTCCTTACAGCTGCATGACTTTGGGCCGGTTGCTGCAACCCTTGTGCCTCCGTTTCCTCATCTGTTAAATGAGGATGGGAACAGCACCTGAGATTTAGGGTTTTGGTTGTATTTAGTACCAAGCTTAGATGAGTTAGCTTGTAACATGCTTAGGATGCTGCCTGACGTAGTAAACTCTGCTTGAGAGGTTTTTTTTAAACTAATCAATTAATTTTTATTTTTGGCTGCGTTGGGTCTTTGTTGCTATGCACAGCCTTTCTCTAGTTGTGGCGAGCGGGGGCTACTCTTCGTTGCGGTGCACGGGCTTCTCATTGCGGTGGCTTGTCTTGTGGCGGAGCACGGGCTCTAGGCGCGCAGGCTTCAGTAGTTGTGGCTCGTGGGCTCTAGAGCGCAGGCTCAGTCGCTGTGGCGCACAGGCTTAGTTGCTCCATGGCATGTGGGATCTTCCTGGACCAGGGCACGGACCCGTGTCCCCTGCATTGGCAGGTGGATTCTTAACCACTGAGCCACCAGGGAAGTCCCTGCTTGAGAGTTTGTTAACTGAATAAAGGGATGCTTGAGGTGAGAGCTGAAGAATGCCTCGGAGCATTACCTAGATGAGGAGGTGAGGGTCTGTTCCAGGCTCAGGGAGCAGCTGAGCCTAGGGCAGGAGCTGGGGCCGGCCTGGTGGGGCTGAGAGGGAGACGCGCGCCCCGGGAGAGGCAGCAGAAGCCGGGCTGCGTGGGCTTCGTGCGCCGTGTGGAAGAGTTTGTCTGCTAAGCATGGTGAGAAGTGATGAAGACCTAAATCCGTGGCATGCACGGAGATGACCCATCAGACCTGCTTTTAGAAAAGACCATGCTGGCTGCTGTGTGACCAGATGACAGAGGTCAGGGTGGCGGTACATAGATCTTTGGGAACTCACTGCAGTGCACCAGGCCTTCTCCCTAGAGATTTTCATGGGTTAGCTCTCCTCTTCCTAGCTCTGCAAGAATATATTTGCAAGCTGCTGTGTCTATTATAATGTTTTGTAATGGTTTTAAATATATTTTTGACAATTTAAAAGGAAAAAATGACTTTGTAGTATTGTTTTCATTTTTTATATGCCAAATTTCAGCTGCTGTATTATGGTTTAAATAGCCTTTTGTAGTCAAGCCTGGGAATCGAGTTTGAAACCTAGAGTGATTTAACACTGGTGTCCAGATTCCTTCTGTGTATTTCTTTTATGCTACCATAGAACCTTGACTATTCCATAGCAGTGCTGTGCAATGAAAACATTTGTGCTGCAAATTCAAGACACATATGAAATTTTCAATTTCTTAGTGTACACATTAAAAAGGTAAAAAGGAAATGGTGAGATTAATTTTTTTTTTTTTTTTTTTTTGCAGTGCGCGGGCCTCTCACTGCCGCGGCCTCTCCCGCTGCGGAGCACAGGCTCAGCGGCCATGGCTCACGGGCCCAGCCGCTCCGCGGCATGTGGGATCTTCCCGCACCCCCTGCATTGGCAGGTGGACCCCCAACCAGTGCGCCACCAGGGAAGCCCGTGAGATTAATTTTATTTATTTATTTTATTTATTTTTTTTATTTATTTTATTTTATTTTTTTTCTTTTTGCGGTATGTGGGCCTCTCACTGTTGTGGCCTCTCCCGTTGCGGAGCACAGGCTCCGGACGCGCAGGCTCCGGATGCGCAGGCCCAGCGGCCATGGCTCACGGGCCCAGCCGCTCCGCGGCATATGGGATCCTCCCAGACCGGGGCACGAACCCGTATCCCCTGCATCGGCAGGCGGACTCTTAACCACTGCGCCACCAGGGAGGCCCGAGATTAATTTTAATAATATATTATATTAAACCCAGTATATCTAAAGTGTTATTTCAGCATGGAATCAATATGAAATTTTTAATGAAATCCTTGACATTCTTTTTTGCCCTGAAGTCCTACAAGTCCAGTAGGTGTTTCTCCTTAGAGCCGTGTTTCAGGACTCGTGGCTGCTGATCACACAGTTCAGCTCTGCAGGTTTCTGGGTTAATAAGAATAGTTTTTTTAAAGTTATTGAATTTATAGAAATAGGAACCCATGCAGGCCTGAGTTTAATAAACCTTTGGAACAGAGTGGGTTGCTCTTGTTATAAAGAAAGGTATGGAGTTTAGATGTCTCAGAGGTGTTCGTGAAATGAAGTTTTTAGACATTTTGAAAGGGTTAAGTTAGCAGTTATCACTAGTGGTCTTTGAGGACTTTCAGGGATAAATGTAGGAGCTATGTTGGAACTTGCTGATTGAGGGCCTACGACACAGACAGTTTTATCTTAGAGCGATTTCTCAGGCTCTATAGCCTCTAGCGAATTAACGTTCATTGACGTATGTTATCACATGTATTAGCGCTTCTAGTGTGACCGTCATGTAAAGAAGTGAAGAATAGAATGTCTGTGTCCTTTGCAAAATCTTAGCATATGTGCTTTGCTGCATCAAAATTAAAACGACTCTTGAACTATTAATCCTTATTTTCTTTTAAAAGCCTTTTAGTTATTTACTCAAGAGCCACAATATTGAATTTGATCACCTCTATGGATACTGCAGAGTTCTTAGCATAAACAGTTATTTTCATGCTATTCTATTTTAACATTTACCTTAAAATAAAACCCTTGTTTTAATTAGTATATTCTAACAAGTCTCAGTATAATAGGCTCTCTTTGGTAGAGGTAATCATAAAACATTAATAAAATTGCAAAGTGGTAAATACTTAATGTTTTCTTTGTAACTTAGGTGCTAGGTTTTGGTTATTCTCCCAAGACCAGATTAACACTGTTGTAAAGAGGATTTTGTTTATTGAAGACAGAATTCATTTCTCTTTTTTCACCTGGTTGATTGAGAAAACAGTCTGGCATTTTGACCACTATTATCCGTATATTACGTTCCAGTCACTGTGCCAGATGCTGAGACTAGAGCTCTCAAGCTTCACCTTCTCTCAGGTGGTCTTTAAGTTAGGGAATTTATATAGTATACCTTTTAAAAGTAGTTATCAGTATTTTATTTTTCTAAAAAGTGTAAAAGCTTTACAAATAATTTTTAATCGTTGCAGCTCTTTGAGGTTGTTTTTCCATGTGCCGAAGGAACATTTACTGAGGACAAGAGATTGTCTTAAAACCCTTCAAATGTTCGGTGCTAGAATTCAGCACTCGAATTGGAGTGCTTGTCACTCCATTCATCCTTTACTTTCTGTGTGTACTCATCATGACAAAGCTAAGTCTTGCTTTACCAGGCTTACTGGGTGGACCTCTCCTATGGCTTCACCTTTCAAGTCCCACACGTGAACCTCTCAAGCCTGTTGCTGGTGTCTAGCTCACTAATGTTGAACTGTCATTTGGATGTTGAGCAAGTAGATAGATGCATTTAAAACATCAAACTATTTAGGAGTTACATTGTTTTTAAAGTATGGAGTAAGAACAGTGAAACGTGTGCTTATTTGTTATCTGCTGGGAAAAAATAGAAATCGTGACCTATTATCATACTTTCATGGCTGATATTTGACCATGGGCTCTGAAGGTTTAAATTTTAAAATGGGGACTTCCCTGGTGGTGCAGTGATTAAGAATCTGCCTGCCAATGCAGGGGACATGGGTTCGAGCCCTGGTCCGGGAGGATCCCACATGCCGCAGTGCCACTAAGCCCATGCACCACAACTACTGAGCCTGCGCTCTAGAGCCCGTGAGCCACAACTACTGAGCCCGTGCACCACAACTACTGAAGCCTGCGTGCCTAGAGCCCGTGCTCCGCAACAAGAGAAGCCACCGCAATGAGAAGCCCGTGCACCACAACGAAGAGTAGCCCCCGCTCGCCGCAACTAGAGAAAGCCTGTGTGCAGCAACTAAGACCCAACGCAGCCAAAAATAAATAAATAAAATAAATAAATAAATTTTAAAATGATGAAAGGAGAATGAAATTTTAAAAACGTTTAAATGACAGTATTTTAAAATTAGTATTTGCATCTGGTAAGATATTCCAAAGGGACATACAGTTTCCCTCTCAGACCTGGTGCTTCAGCCACTGTTCCTTTTCCCTGTGGGCAGCTTTCTTGGAACTCCCTCCAGAGATGATCTGTACGTACACAACCAGTTGTGTACTGTATTTCATCCCCTACCACAGCCCCCCTTTTTCGGGGGGACCCCCCACATATATTGTAGTGTACTATAATCCCTTCTCTGTACTTTGTCTTTTAACTTAACAGTTGATCTTGGAGATTGTTTTATACCACCACCTGAAGAAATTCTTCATTCCTTTTTACAGCTTCTTGGTGAGAATAGAATTATCAAATGATCCCCCAAAACTGAACACAATAGAGTTAGCTATTGTTACAGTGAATGAAATTAGTATATATATTTTTTAATACAGAGTTCAGAAGTTTCCTTCGACTTATTAAAGTAGATAATTTTTATTATATGTTGGGAAAATGTTAAAGCCATTTTTCCCCCTTTGTTTTTTCAGATAACCAGACAGCTAAATGGAGTCTGAGCAGCTGTTTCATAGAGGCTACTATAGAAACAGCTACAACAGTATAACCAGTGCAAGTAGTGATGAGGAGCTTTTAGATGGAGCAGGTGTGATTATGGACTTTCAGACTTCTGAAGATGATAACTTGTTAGATGGTGACACAGCAGTTGGTAAGTTTGGCATTACAACTCTTAATATTTATAGTCATGAATGTCTGCTAATAAATATATACATTGTTTTATTGAGGTTAAGTTTTGGGGTTACTTTTCTTTTTAACTGTGATATTTCATGTAACATAAACTTAACCTTGGCTGTGTTGGGTCCTCGTTTCTGTGCGAGGGCTTTCTCTAGTTGCGGCGAGCGGGGGCCACTCTTCATCGCGGTGCGCGGGCCTCTCACTATCACGGCCTCTCTTGTTGCGGAGCACAGGCTCCAGACGTGCAGGCTCAGTAGTTGTGGCTCACGGGCCTAGTTGCTTCGCAGCATGTGGGATCTTCCCAGACCAGGGCTCGAACCCGTGTCCCCTGCATCGACAGGCATATTCTCAACCACTGCGCCACCAGGGAAGCCCAGACTTAACCATTTTAAGTGTGTACGATTCAGTGGCATTTGGTACCTTTACAGTGTTGTGCAGCTACCATTTGTGTCTAGTTTTCATTACCCCAAAAGAAAGCCTTGTATATGGGTAAAGTTTAAAATTTTAGTATACATAGTACAGAGGGGTATACAGCTGTAATTGGAGCTGTCAGAAGAACAGAACTGATGGGATAGAGCGAGAGAGAGGCACGTAGAAAGAGATTTATTATGAAAGATTGGCTCATGTGATTGTGAAGGCTAAGTCCCACCGTCTGCCATCTGCAAATTGGGGACCCGGGAGAGCTGGTGGTGTAGTTCCAGTCCAGACCCAAAGGCCTGAGCACCAGGGCAGCCAGTGGCGTAATCCCAGTCTGAGTGCCAAGGCCCAGACCCAGGAGTGCTGATGCCCCAGGGCAGAAGAAAGATATCCCAAATGGAGCAGAGAGCAGAGTCTGTAGTCTGCCGATTCAAATGCTTATCTCTTCTGGAAAGAGCCTCACGGACACACCCAGAAATGATGTTCTGCCAGCTATCTGGGCATCCTGAAGTCCACTCAAGTTGACACATAAAATTAACCATCACAACAGTCGTCACATCACAAGCGTGGAAAGTAATGAATTTCTACAAAGTGAACACACTCATATACCTCAGTCAAGAAATAAAACACGACTGGTTCCCCCAGAATCCTCCTCCCTTGTTCCCCCTTCCAGTTTCAAAGGTAACTATTATTTTGATTTCTATCACCACAGATTACTTTTGCAGGTATTTAAACTTCATATAAATGGATTTGTACTATATATACTCTTTTGAGTCTGGTGTCATTTACTTATGTCTTGATTCATCTGTTTTGTTTATATAGCAGTAGTTAAATTTATTTTCATTGTCGTGTAGTATGCCATTGTGTAAATATGCTGCAATTTATCTATTCTACCCATCATATATTTTTAAAGGGTATTTAGGTTTTTTAATTAAAATATAGTTTTTTAGATTTTGGCTATTAATAATAATGGTGCTGAGAATTTTCATATACATATATTTTAGTGCATATCATGTACACAATTCTGTAGGATTTATACCTCAGAATGGCATCTTAGATGACAGGGTGTGTGGGTCTCAGTGCTACTAGATATTGTTAAAGATAGTTCCAAAGTGGTTGTAACCTGTACATTCTGTCAGCAGTGTGTGACTTTTGGTTGCTTCACACCTTCACCAATACTTGATGTTATCAGTTTTTAAAATTTTAGCTATTCTAATTGTGGGTGTAGTAGTCTCATATTTTGGGTTTAATTTACATTTGCCTAATGACCTGTGAGTTTAAATGCCTTTGATATGTTGATTGGCTTTTTAGGTAGCCTCTTTTGAAGTCCTTGTTCAATTTTTTTGCCTACTTTATAAGAGTTCTTTATGCATTCTGATTGAGTCCTTTGTTAGGTTTATGTATTGCAAATGTCTTCTCTTGCTCTGTGGTATGCCTCCTTTTCACTCTTTTTTTTTTTTTTTTTTTTTTTTTGTGGTACGCGGGCCTCTCACTGTTGTGGCCTCTCCCGGGGTGCGGAGCACAGGCTCCGGACGTGCAGGCTCAGCGGCCATGGCTCAAGGGCCTAGCTGCTCTGCGGCATGTGGGATCTTCCCGGACCGGGGCACGAACCCGTGTCCCCTGCATCGGCAGGTGGACTCTCAACCACTGCGCCACCAGGGAAGCCCCCTTTTCACTCTTAATGGAATCTTTTGATGAAGGTGTCGTCAATTTTAATGAAAAGCAGTTAATCTTTTCCTTTATTTTTTATACTTTTTTGTGTTCTGTTTAAGATAGCTTCTCATACCTCAAGGTCAAGAAGATATTCTCTCGTTTTCTCCTAGAAGTTTTATTTTTTGTGTCTTTCGCATTTAGATTTATAATCTACCTGCAATTAATTTTTATATGTGATGTGAGTTAAGTGTTCAGATTCATTTTTTTCCCCATATGGATAACTAGTTGGCCCCTATATTGAAAAAACCTTCCATTCTCCAGTGTACTGCACTGACATCTTTGTCATCTGTCAAGTAGATTTATTTCTGTAGGTCTGTTTCTTGACTTTTTACTCGGTTACCTTGAAATATTTGGCTATCTTTGTACCAAAACCCAGCATATATATGAGTTTTGTTTTTCACATTGGTTTTATGTAAATGTAGTCCATTTACATTTAATGTAACCACTGATATATTTAAGTTCAAATCTATATTTATGCTCTATTTGTCACAGCTGTTTTTTTTTCCTTTCTTTCTTTCTCTTCCCCCCAGTACCCTGTTAGTTATGCATTCTCTTATATTCTGTTTGGTGGGTTACTCTAGAGATTATAACATGCACTCTTATTAGTTCTACTATAAATTACTACTTTTACCACTTTATGGGAAATGTTAAGGGCCTTACGATACTTTACCTCTTTTTATCCCCCCTCCTGCTTTTTGTGCCATTGTTATCCTCTCTGTTAATTCTTTATATATTTTAAACTGCATGAGACATTATTATTGTCATCTTATGTCAATGCCTAATTAGATTTTGTGGCTTTACTTTTTCCATTGCTCTTCATTCTATCCTGCATTTTCATGTTTCTGTCTGGGATAGTTATCTTTCTGCCTGAAGAACTCTCATTAGTATTTCTTTTAATTATAATCTACTAGCAATAAATTCACACAGTTACAAGCCTTTGTTTCACCTTTGTTTTTGAAGGATATTTTTGCAGCTGTATTCCAGATCTACAGTTTTCTTCTTTGAACACTTTAAAGATGTAATTTTGGTGTCATTTGCCTTCTGCTGAAAAGTCAGCTATCAGTTGTGTTTTCCCCTACTCTGGCTTCTTTTAAGGCTTTTTTCTTTGTCTTTGGTTTTTCAGAAGCTTAACCATAGTGTGCCTAACTGGTTTTCTTTGTATTTATTCTGGCTGGGGTTACTAGAACTCCTGAATTGTGACTTGATTTTTTAATTTATTTTTAATTTCATCTTTGGATAATTTTGACCAGTGTGTCCTCACATACTGTTTCTGCCATCTCCCCTGCTCCCCCCCCACCCTTGCTTTTAGGACTCCAATCACATGTGTTACATCTTTTCACTGAGATCCTTGCGTCTCTTATGCTCGTTTCTGTATTTTCCTTTTCTCATTTGGCTTTTTCAACTCATTCAGGTAAATACCGGGGAACATGATAGCTGGATCAAATACTATGTTTAGTTTTGTGAGAAACTGCCAGACTGTCTTCCAAAGTGGCTGTACCATTTTGCATTCCCACTGGCAATGAATGAACGTTCCAGTGCTCCACATCCTTGTCAGCATGTGGTGGTGTCAGTGTTCTGGATTTGTTGCAACAGGTGTGTAGTCCTATCTCATTGTTTTCTATCAAGTTTTGAATTTCAGTTATTTATCAGTCATAAAATTTCCATTTGATTATTTTTTTCTTTATTTTTTTGGCTGCATTGGGTCTTAGTTGCGGCACGCAGGGTCTTCGTTGAGGCATGCAGGATCTTTCGTTGTGGTGCGGGCACTTCCTTGTGGCGCATGGGCTTCTCTCTAGTTGTGGCGTGCAGGCTCCAGGGTGCGTGGGTTCTGTAGCTTGCGGCACGCAGGCTCTCTTGTTAAGGCTTGCAAGCTCAGTAGTTGTGGCACGTGGGCTTAGTTGCCCCATGGCATGTGGGATCTTAGCTCCCTGACCAGGGATTGAACCCGTGTCCCCTGCATTGGAAGGCAGAAGTCCCTCCATTTGATTATTTTTAAATAGACTTCTGTATTCTGGGAGAAATTCTGTTTGTGTGTGTGTGTGTGTTTTTTTCCATATTAATCACTTGTTTAAAGTCTGTGTCTGAGTCTTCTAATGTATGGATCACCTGTGGGTCTGTATCTTTTGCCTCTTTTTTCTCTTGGTTTTCAGTCTTTTGGCCCTGACTGTGGATGGGCTTTGTAATTTTTTTACGGAATGCTGGATTATAGATGCTCTGGATGATATCTTCACCGTAGTGTATTTAGTTTTTTTTGGCAGGCAGGTAGTCTAGGATCCAGTTACAATGATCCCATGAAAGGTGGAGAGAATTTGCAGCCTGGTTTCAGACTTTCTGAGGGTTAGTCTATTTTGGACTGACTTTATTTTTAGGGCACAGCCCCTTGAGGATTTTAGTAGAAAGCCTACTAAAGTGTGTTTACGAAGACTCTTTCTCTTTTTGGGGCCCTGAAATTCAGTTTCTATCTCTCTGACATTTTGAAACTGATGACAGCTCTGCTTATCATTTTAGTCTCTTAACCACTGCCATGTGCTTGGTTTCTCAGCCTCTTGCTCATGAAGTTTAGGAATTGTAGATATTTTTAGGGAAAGGCATCATGGCATGAACTGTTCTCTTTTCTCCAGGATGTTCGCCCATTCAAGTCCACTTGCCTTGGTGGTTTTGTCTCCGTGGCCCCGTGAGACTGGCAAAAGCTCCCAGCTGGGCCTCTCCGTCACGGTGCTGCTCTGAACCAGGAAACGACTCAGGGCAAACAGTGACCAAGGCTGTTGGGTTTACCTGTTTCACTTCTTCTCACAATGTTGGCACTTCAGCTTCTCACTGCCTTGTGTCTTCTCCAGCTATTTTGTTAAATGTTCTTTGATTTAAAAACAGCAGCAGCAGTATTTTGCTGTTATTAATCATTGGCTCGCCTCATCATTGATGGAGATTTTCCTAATTTTAACTACAAGTTATAAACCAGCTAAACACATGTATTCATAATTTGAAAAATCAGGTGAAATTTAACAGCAAACCCACTTTTCTGTGTTTAAGTGGCTCCTTGGCCCTGTATGTGAACCAGAGAAGTAACGCAGGGCAGTAGAAAGACACAGGAGGACCTAGCTCTTTCCAGCTTTCCACACTGCCGTCCAGTGTTGGTGATGTCTTCACTCATGGTTTTCCAAAGGACACAGTGTCACGTAGGAAGGAAGGGGCAAGGGGGGAAGAAAGGGTCTTTTTTCTTTTCTTTATCAGGGAGGACACTTTTCTAGATCACAGAACACACTCTTACATCACTGGCCAGAAGTAGATTACATGACCTCACCTAGACTGATCACTGACTAGGAGGCTTATTGACTGGTTAGAGCAATCATGATTTATTCCTTGCATTTAGGCACATTACCAACCAAACAAAAGGTTCTGTGAACAAGGGAGAAGTTGGAATGACCGTAGGGTAAGCAACCATTAATGTTTCTCATACAGAGCCTGTCCTCTGAGTTAGCCTAGTTGAAGGTACAAGTTGTGGAACAGCAGTTGATGACAACTATCTAAGTGTCAAATTGGGTGGTGCAGATTATAAATTTTACATCTCGCGAAGAGGACATTATTTCAGTACCTGTTTAGAATTGTGGAGTGTTCTGGAAAGGGAGATAATGCATGAAGGCCCAGTGGTAGGAAAAGGTATTAGGTTGTGAGACAGTGAATGTCCTTGGTAGGATGGTGGTATCCTTTCTTTCAGCAGAGCTGAAGTGGTTCTGTTCACAGTAGCTGGGAGAGGACAGTCCTGTGGTGGAAGTGCGGGCCTCAGAGAGACCTCCCTGCCCGGGCCAAGGCAGGTGCCCAAGAAGAGAGCTCATCTCTGTGTCTGCTCTGTGTATGGAGCATGGACATAGACAGTGGACAAGCAGTTGAGTCTTAAATATTCTTTTATGACTCAATATCTCTCTAGAATACCAAAGGATAATTAATCACTGGAAAGAACTGGTAGTGTTTGGCATATGTATTGAGTAGAAATCTTATGTTCATCGGCTTTCAAGTTGTAGACCTGAACTTACATCTTGGCTGTGCCAGTTACTCACCCTGTAACCCTTGCAAGTCACTTTACCTGAGTTTTTTCCTCTGTAACTAGCAGTGGTACCCTTTTCTCCTGTGTTCCTTCCCCTTTAGGTGTATTAGACTTTGTTCCCCCAACTTGAACAATTTCCTTTTAATTTAGCATTCAAGTGAGGTGTCAGGAACATTTCTGGTAGTATTAAAAAGAGAGATAGCTCTAACACTAAAATCCGACTCTGGATTAGGATTTAGGTTGTAGAGATAAACCACTTTGGACTCCCCTGACTCCAGTGGATAATTGAGTTACTTATTTGTTACATAGCTAGCCCTTGTTTTGAAAACAAAGAGATGGACCCAGATCTCAAAAATGAAATCAGGGCTTCCCTGGTGGCACAGTGGTTGAGAGTCCGCCTGCCAACGCAGGGGATACGGGTTCGTGCCCCGGTCCGGGAGGATCCCACGTGCCGCGGAGCGGCTGGGCCCATGAGCCATGGCCGCTGAGCCTGCGCGTCCGGAGCCTGTGCTCCACAACGGGAGAGGCCACAACAGTGAGAGGCCCATGCACTGCAAAAAAAAAAAAAAAAAAAAAAAAAATGAAATCAGCCTTGTCTGCTCAGAGTGACTCCTAAATAATCCAGAACACACTGTGACTAAAAAATAGAAGTTATCCTTAACAATGATGACTAATTAGTAGTATCGAAAATCTAAACTAGTGAAAAGCTGAAAAATTAGGCTTGATGTGTATTTATATTAAGTATATTGAGTGAGTCACTTTAGTCTAAAATTCAGGTTCTTTGGAAAATGCAAAATTTTTCATTACAAGTAGCAGGAAGAGAGTGCCAAGGTTTTGTCATCAGAGTTGCATTCATTAAAGAGAACCATAAGGTTCTTGCTTCATTGAAGATGAAACACGAGCGTTCCTCTGTACAACTGCAGTGTTATTCTTAAATGTACGGCTCTCACTGGGAGTAAGAAGACTGACTGACGGGGTAAAAACTAGAGTCGGCCTCTGTTCAGCAAATTAACTCTCAACGATTAATCTGTGTTAATGACGGTAATGAGTCTAACATTTAGATTCTTATATCCCTCTTCGTCATGCGTGAATTGTGAATAGTGTGGCTTACTTGCTGTATCAGGAGTCACTCCCAGCTTTCTAGATTGTGTGTAAATGGTAGTGTCACAAACCGAGAGAGGAAGTGGGCAAGGAACGGTAGCATCCAGAGGGCTCACTCCTGATTGCTTCCATGTCCTGTCTCTAGAGAACCTTAAACAAACTTTGGAAATACTAAATTCAAATGTCAGGTGTTATGTTTTTTTCCAAGACCTTGGGACATGTAATCACTGGGAATGGAATGCAGAGACATCACATAGATTGTTGTATTCTGTTTCACCTATGTATCGCATCCTGAGCCTCAGAACCCAGAAACCACGTACAGCTGTGTGGGCTGAGAGGTGGATTGTTCTGTTGTAGGTCTTGTGACCCTTCTACCTCTGCTCAGACGTAACTTACCTTCTGAGCTGTTACAAGAGATTCCAGCAGTCTCATTTGCATATCTACTGTTAGATTTAGCTTTATTCACAATGTCGTGATTTCATTGGTCACCTACCCTCTGGCGGGTGTGTTTGTCAAAACTGTCTCTACTAGAAATGTCAGCAGGAAAGGCCTGGCGACGTGGGTGCAGAGGGACCATGCCAGAAGCTGGCCGACCATCTACAGGATACCTCTTAGGATATGGCCAAACCTCACAGTCCAGGGTCCAGTCCTTTGTCCTGCAGACACAGAAGCATGGTATCAGCCCCAGGGAACTGAGCTGCTTCTTAGAAGTGGATTCAGATTAACCAGGATCTTATATCTTGTTAGGTAAAAGTGCTCATGTATTTACAGTGAGTAATATGCTAATGCTTTACTTCATTTGAAAGAAAGGACGTAAAGCAGCGTATAAAGATACACGAAATTCAGTAATCAACATAAGTATTTGAGAAGGCTGAAGCAAAGGGAAAACAGGTTGAAATGACATAAAATGTAGAGATGAATGAGGCCAATGAAAACTTACTAGCGACATAGTACTTACTTTCTGAGGGGAGACTAGGAATTTGGCTCTAATCTTTGTAGCAGCAAGTGAAATGAGGGAACCTGTTTGGTTAAGTGATTCACAGTGTTTATGAGAGAAAAACCCAATCAGTTTCTCAGCAGAAGCCCTATTGCTGATATTAAGATAATCCATTTTTGAGTAACTTTATGAAGTGGTTCCTATCTATGTACTAGACTGATTTTCAAGACTATGCTTGGAGTAAACAGCAGTGCTCTTCACAGGGCTTTTGTGATAACATCCATCAGTATTGCTGACTTGAATCACAAGACCTAATTCCACAAGGGTACTGTATTATATGGTACAGGCATTGATTATTTATGATGATCTGGCAGGATCCATAGATGTATTTTAGAGTATCTTGGAATAGATGGACAGTATGAAGCGTTTCAGAAGTCATCAAGGTATATTATTATTGTGATTTTTTTTTTGCTGTAGGTTTGATATATATTAGATAGCAGTGATTTTAGAATTATATTTTGGAATTATAACGGAGCTATTTACTTACATTCAGCTCGTTTTCCTTAAGAAGTTGAAAAGCCTAATAAAACCTAAGACTGAATAAAAGCCACTAGAAGGCCTCTTAATGAAAAGTGGGCAGGGTTGGGGGTCTTTGTTTTGAAAATAATTTTGTGCCTACTGGAAGTCATAGGTAAATGATTAACAGAAGGTCCAAAACTTATGTTCCATGTGACAAGGTCATGATGATTGCAGCTATGATAGATTTTAAAGGGAGTAGCTACCACAGACATTAAAAAAAAAAAAGTATCCACAAAATGCCTGGCTTTGACTAATATTTATGTATACCTTTTAAGGCAATAGTTCTCAGACCTTTTGTTCTCAAGATACCTTTGTATTCTTAAAAGATTATAGAGGACCCTAACAAGCTTTTTTTTTTTTAATGTAGGTTATAGCTATCCATACTTACCATATTAAAAATTAAATTTCAGTCCTTTATTAATTCACTTAAAAATAACAATAACTAGTTATATTATAACATTAATAACACTTTTTATGAAAAAATAACTTTTCCAAAGTAAAAATAAATTGAGAAGAGCGACGTTTCATGTTTCACTATCTCTAATGTCTGGCTTCATAGGAAACATCTAGATTCGTAGATCTGCTTCCTCATTCAACCTCGTGTAATGTGTTGTTCAGTTGAAACCCATGAGAAATAGGTAAGAAAATTTGGCCTTATACAAATACATAGTTAAAGAAGAAATAATTTCATAGCCTTTGCAGATCATTGTGGATATCCTGCTTTGATACTACACCCAAACTCGACAGAGGGTAATTTCTTAAAGGTTAATTGCAATGTGGTAAGTGAACCCATACTAATGAACTTTCTGCGTTGCGTTACATTAAAATCCATTGACCTATCTTGTGCTTTTGAGTGGATCTGTTACCCATGCATGCTTTTATAATATGCATTAGTCCTTTGGAAATTAAGGCACTGATTTATCAGTTTGCTAGGGTTGCGGTAGCAAAGTACCACAGACTGGGTGGCTTAAACGACAGAAATTAATTTCCTCACAGTTCTGGAGGCTGAAGGTCCAAGATGGAGGTTTTGGCAGGGTTGTTCATTTCCTCTGGGGCCTCTCTCCTTGGCTTGTAAATGGCAGTCTTCTCCCTGTGTCCTCACATGGTCTGTGTATATCTGTGTCCTCATCGCTTCTTCCTTGAGGGTACTAGTCCTACTGGATTAGGCCTTGCCCCAGTGACCTTACTGAGCCTCAGTTACCTTTTTAAAGGCCTTACCTCCAAGTCTGGTCACATTCTGAGGTGCTGGCGGCGAGGGCTTTTATCATACACGTCTGGTGGGACACGGTTCAGCCCATAATTCAGATTTATGCAGATCTTGCTAATGTTCACACATTTTATTACAGAAAACCAACAAGTCACATTTTGTTGCCACCAATCCCACAATCCCATCAGACGTCTTTAAGTGCTGGGCAGCTCTCAGGCTCACACTGGTGAATACAGGTTTTTCAAAATTTAATTTTTGCTTTTCCTCAAGAAGGAACCATTGTTCCACGGTATACACAAAAAAGGCTTTGTGTATTCTTCCCGTTCAAAGGATGTATACTCAAGAGTTGCGATTTCGTAAAGCGAATAACTTTTACTGTTTTATGAAGGACGTTTGGAAGGGAAACAGGCCTTTGTTCTCCCGTGGTGACATGGTGGCACAGAGTACAGTGCCTGCTGGTCCATCTTGGTGCCCCTGCTTGGCTTTGTGCTAGGTGCCAGCCATGCACCTGCTATTGCTCATGTACCATAAATACTGGAGAGTGAAAAAGACAGATGCTGTTGTGGAGGCTCACTGACCCTCCCACCCCCACTCCGAGATTCCGAGGGCCTGTAAACAGGTTACTTTACATGGTAGAAGGACTTTCCAGTTTTGAGTAAGTGAGGAGTCTTGAGATGGAGCGATTTCTCTTGGATTATCTGGGTAGCTCCTTGCAAGGCGGAAGCAGGAGGCTGAGTCCGAGACCCAAGCCTGGGGTACTAAGAGGAAGGGGCCGCGGCCCAACCGGAGAAGGAAGCTGAAAAGGGCAAGGGGAGAAGTCTCCCCCAGAGCCTCCAGAAGGAGCGCATCCCGGCAGACACCTTGATTGTGCACGCCTGACTTCCGCCGCTGGAAGAGAACACATTTGTGTTGTTTCAGACCACTCAGTTTGTGGCAATCTGTTACAGTAGCAATAGGAAACTGGTGCAAATGTATCATTTCAGTCATACACAAATGTGTTATTATGAAAATGTTTTAACCCCACAGACCCCCTGAAAAAGATCTTGGGCATCTCCAGGGGGTCTGCGGGGCACACGTGCCCATACTGTGAGAATTATGACTTAAGATAAGCCAGCTGCAAAATGCACATTGGGTAACTGAATAAGGTGACTTGCTGTGTTGTATTATAAGCTGTAAGAATGGAAGGGCTTATACAAAAAGGGTAAAATCTGTTTGTATAATGTGATCCCAGTTCTCTTAAAATACTATATACACACACATACCCCACACAAATTTGGAGGGAGATACACCAAAATAATGATTTTTTTCCCTGGGTGATGGAATTTTATTTTTTTAATGCTTTGCAGTGTTTTCCAAATTGTCACCAATTTGTCTTCAGATTTAGAAAACTGAGCCAAAACTTCCAACTCACTATAAGGTGTATTTGTCAATGTAGGAAGATAGAACATATTTCATGAATAGTTTAACTTGCTTTATAACTTAAAATTTAGCCATGTGGCAAATGGGCCTTCTCTGGTTCTCTTGTGCTGGGCGTTGTAAATGTCAGGCTGGGGCGTGTGCCTGGCCGGCATATCTCCAGGTCTTTGAACATGTTTCCTCTGCCTGTAATACCAGTTAGTACATGTGCTTTGCTTCTCAGGTTACACCTCACGCCCCTAGAAGGCCTTCCCTGACTTCTCAGGTTTGGCTTGGGGGCCTCTCCTGTGTTGTGAACTGTGTTGCTTCTGTTGTATGTTTGCTTTCCTGACTTTTCTTATTTGTTTTGGTTGTAGCTTGCCTTCCTCCTAGACTAAGCCCACTACCTTTCTGTCTAATTATCCTACTAATTTGTGTTGGCCAGTAAGTCATTTATTTTTCTGTCTGCGTTGTTCTGTTTAGAGCTGATCCATTATGTACTGATGACATATCTTAACTCTTGATGAGCAATGCTATTTTCCTCATTTCTAAATGTTGTGGGGCTGGGATACTAGTGAACCGTGGACAGCCACGGATGTTGTTTATTTCATCCTCCCTTCTTACGTGTTTAATCTATTGGCATACATCCAGTAGAAGCTTGTTAAAAGTTGGCTACTTTATAAAATATTCATCTGTTTAACATATTAGCTAGTCTTATTTTATAGTGTTTAGGAGTCATCTTTCCTTTTTATTTATTGAACGAATATTGGTGTATTGAGAAGAGTTTTGGTTTAACTGGACATCTATGAAGCCAGTAGGATATTCAGTGGAGTGGTAGGAACTGTCATTCACCCATGTTGTTACAGCTGTATTGCACAGGGGCCCAAAGTGGCAGTGTCATCGTCATCCAGGAGGGAAAAGGCACAGGCTGGAATATACTGTCTATGTTACATCCAGCTCCCTGACGGTAATCACTGTCATCACTTCTGTTTCTCATTTTTCTTATCTGAAAAATGAAGACAAAATATCAAATCTATTCTACCCACTCAACTCAGATTAGTTTTGAAAACAAAATAGAAGAATATAGTAAAAGAAATGGTGCCAATGTTGCTATTATACCTGAGAGTCCTTTGTGGCAGTTTTGGCTTTGGGTGCTCAGAGGTTAAACTTACTTACACTTAGTGTAGCCATTAAACAGATTGCATCATGACATTCACGTAGATTATCCTGGGTTCACAATAATCTTATATGGTTAACTTCAGGGCTTAGTGGTGACTTGGCTTGCCTTGGAGGAGTGCTAATTCTAGACCTGGGGCAGGGAAAGTACAAGATGAGCCCAGGGTATGTGTAGTACCAGAGGAAGGAAGTGCTCAAAGACAAAAAGATGAAGGCGTGTCAAAGGAGCACTGAAACTAACCTGAGAGAGTACCTAGTGACCAAACCTGGAAGCATTTGAGCAAAAACCAATAAGGTAGAATTGGATTATAACCAAAGTGTAAGATAAATATAAATGAGTACATATACATACAAATAAATAAATGGGGGGGAAAAGACAAGTCTCCCATGTAGAATTCCAAATAATTTATGTAGCTATTCCACCCTCATGGAGGAAGAGCTTAATTCCTACCTCCTCCTTTGAGGGTGGGCTAGACTTAGTGACTTACTTCCAAAGAATAGAGGAGGGGAAAATGGTAACTCTGCAGTGTAGAAAGCTGGCGAACACTGTTATAGCCGAGTACTGGACGTTCCCACCAGCCCTGAGGCCATGTGGATGTCACATACCCCCAGTATGTGACGAGAAGGGCACTTGCCTTTGTGATATTCTTTCCAAAGACCCATAACCCCAGTCTAAGCACAAGAGAAACAATAGGCAAAGCTAGACTGAGGGCATGTTTTACAGGACAAGGTCATGAAAAACAAGGAAAGACTGAGAAACTGTCAAGACCAGAGGAGTGGAGGGAGATGCATTGACTAAATGCAATGTGATGCCCTGGATGGGACCCTGGAATAGAGACAGGACAGTAAAAGAGAAGCTGGTGAGCCAGAGAATGTCTGGGCTTGACTTAGTGGTAACGTACCAATGTCAGTTTCTTAGCTGAGAAAAATGTGCCCTGGACACATAAGATGTTAACAGTCTGGGAAACTGAGTGAGAGGGACTCGGGACCTCTTTGTACAATCTTTGCAACTTTTTTTTATAAATCTAAAATTAGTCCCAAGTAATGTTTATTGTAAAATATGGGTAGGAAAGAATTAACTTGTAAATAATAAAAGCAGATGTGCTTATTGCAGAAGATGTGAATGAGAAAAGGTAGTAAATTGAGACCACTCGTAACCCTGCTACCCATGGATAGCTGACAGTTTTCGTATCTTTTTTCTAGACTTAATTCTATGTATGTTCCATTCAGCAAATAATTCTTAGCCTCCTTTAGGGGCCAGGCACCATGCCAGGAGCTCGGGATAGAGCAGCAAACAAGAGTGATGTGAGTCTGTCTCATGGAGTCTGGGCTCTACTGAGAGAGAGCGAGCGCCATTACAATAAGTGATAATCCCACGAGAACCAGTTACAGTGGTGTTGTGGGAAATGCTGTAGAGAAGCAGTACGGGCGTGAGGACATGTTGGGGGGAAATCTAAGATGCACCATTGGAGGCGAGAACTGAAAAATGAGGGGTCGGGCGGGTGAGGGAGGGTGGAGCGGGGGCCCTGGGAGTTCGTACAGGCGGGGGACCCTCAGGGAGGAAGGAGCTAGGAGCTAGAGGCGGAAGGGGCTGAGGCTGAAGAGGTAGTTAAGCGAGGTTGAAATCCTGCATTTTAAGGTTTGGGCACTTTTTCCTAAAGAGTGACGGGGGAGTAACATGTTAGTAATTTTAGAAGATGATTCGGCTGCCATGTGAGCAGGTGGGTTGGAAGGTAGTGAGGGCAGGGAGGTAGGTGTGGTAGGTCAAAGGGAGGTGATGGATCTCTGACGGGCAGAGTGACGGATGCAGAGCAGACGGGTTCAGTGTAGCTTCTGAGGTGAAACCAGGCAGACGTGCTGATTGTTTGGATGTGGTTTGGGGGTGAAAGGAGAGTTAAGCGTTCTGTATTCCTAGCGCATGAAGCTGGTGATGCCATATATGAGTGGGACCTTTTTCAGTTAATACTCAAAGCATTGCCTTGTGTTACAAAAGCTTACCTTAATAATTTTTAATGGTTGCGTAATATTTGAACACATGAATGTATTCTAAATTCCTAGCAAAAATTACTGGGAGGAAGGCATTTATTAATATCTGTTTATGTGTAGTGAATACAGTGGTTTGAAAATGGGTGGTAGAATTGTTGCTAAAGACTCTAAATGCTGCTAAGACAGTTGGAGCTGGTCGCTTCCTGTGAACAAGAATAATGAAGTTCTTTGTTTGATGTCAGCGGCAGGTAGAAAACATTAATAAAGTAAGCCAAGAGTAATTTTTTAGTGAACTCAGTTCCTCGCATGGAGATTTGTAAGCAAAAACAAATTACTGATAGCGTAAAGTTGTGGTATAACTCAGAAATCCAAGAAATGCATTCTGAGTTAGGATAATCTGACTTTGCTACAGCTTTTCAGAGGTTACGTTTGTTCATGATGTCATCAGTAGGCGACAAGTTGTTTTTAGTTTCATCTGGCATCTACCTATGACATTGGTGGCTTGGTTCTAATGAGTGAGGCATTTGGCCCTAAAGTTGAATTTGGCAACGTAAATTCAACCCTTTTAAAAACATGAAATGGTTAAATCGTGAATCCTCAGTCAAGGGTTTTTTAGAAATTCTTAAAATCAAGTTAATAAAACACTGCACTACCATTTAATGGTTATCTGTCAGCAGAAGGTCAAAACTCTTTCAAACAGTCTACTCAGAATTATTTTTAGAAATGAGCAAATAATTCTAGGGTTCATCTGATACTTATTCTAAGCAGTGTTCTTAATACGTTTGACACCCTTCACCTTCTGTTGACAACTACCTTGTAAACATTTTCTGCACCTGTATTTCCTACCTAATATGTGTGGAGTAGGGAACTTCCCAAATTTGTGTGCTTGGATAAGGGTTAGGTCACACATTTAGGGAGAACTAACCCATACTAAGTTTATGAAGTGCTATAATTCAAGATGTTACTAAAAAGAACTTGGTATTGTAAAGTGGTGCCTTGATGAAATTAGCCTAAAATACCAATGGAAAGCCAATCAAATACTGGTTGGATATCCTCAGGAAGGTCATTGGAAAGAAGTGAGCTTAGTTTTGATTTTCATATATAGAGCCTGAGGATCTGTACCTCAAATGTCACCTGTAATTATTGTCTTGCTCCACAAAAAGAAGTCCATAGAAAGTTAACTAAAATTACTCGGTCAATGAATAATTGTTGGGTACATGTACTCTACCCCTCTTACCCTAATGTCATGATGTAATGAATTGACTCTGTTCTTGTGCACGTAGAGCATTACTTATGAACTGTTCTTGGGAGAATTGAGAAAATAGTCGGGTAAATCCCATTTTGTGTTGTGGTTCCAGTTAAAAATTTCAGTTGAAAAAGGCTTCAGGAGTTATGAACTAAGCCTATAAAATCATCCGCTGAAGTAAATACATAAAATCATAGGGAGTCTGTGGACCTGTTTAAACATTTCTAAAACACTATCATTTAGAGGAAGTTCTTTGGAAGAACCTGTGCTTAGAACAAATGAAAGTCAGTGTAGATACTTACGAACCTGTTATCTGTAACTGATTGACACTGTAAATAAGATTTGACTAGAGAGATTTAGGATAGGGAAGAAAAAAAGAGTAATAAATCCACACTAAATGTTAGTAGAATTAGAGATATTTAGGATAAATTTCTAACTTTTCAGACTTTTAAATTGTGAGGTATAACATGTCAGAAAAATGCGTAAAGCATACTTGTGCAGCTTAATGAATTATTACAAGGCAAGCACCTTTGCAACCCACTCAGGTTAAGAAAATAAAGGATTACTGTACTCCAGAAGCTTGCTGATCACAACCCCTTCCCTTTCCCTAGAGATAAATACTGTTTTCTCTTTGTCTAGTCACTTTTTTCACTTTACTTTATGGTTTGAGCATCTAAGTATGCATCAATGGGATTATAATTTAGCTTTGCCCTGTTTTTGAAGGTTAAATAAATGGAATCATACAGTAAATGTTTTTGTCTTGCTTTTTAAAAAAACTTAATTAATTAATTAATTAAATTTTGGCTGTGTTGGGTCTTCGTTGCTGTGCTTGGGCTTTCTCTAGTTGTGGTGAGTGGGGGCTACTCTTTGTTGCAGTGCGCGGGCTTCTCATTGCGGTGGCTTCTCTTGTTGTGGAGCATGGGCTCTAGGCGTGTGGACTTCAGTAGTTGTGGCACATGGGCTCAGTAGTTGTGGCTCGTAGGCTCTAGAGCGCAGGCTTAGTAGTTGTGGTGCTTGGGCTTAGTTGCTCTGCAGCATGTGGGATCTTCCTGGACCAGGGCTCGAACCCATGTCCCCTGCATTGGCAGGCAGATTCTTAACCACTGTGCCACCAGGGAAGCCCTGTTTCTTGCTTTTATGCAGCATGATTTCGAAGAATCTTCTTTGCTGCAAGTAGTAGTGTTTGTGATGTTGCTCTAGACTATATCATTCTTTTTTATAAATGCACCACAGTACACCTACTCATTTTACTACTAATGGATCTTTGAGTTCTTAACAGTTTTTGGTGGGTACAGACAGTGCTATTTTGAATACTATCCATGTATCCTAGTGGGTATGTGCACAAATTTCATTGGTCTGGGTGTGAACTTGTTGGGTCGTAGGCTATGTTCTCCATGGTGGTGTTCCACTTTACACTCAGGTAAGCATGTATGAGAGCTTCCCTGGCTCCACATTCACCGACCACTTGATGATGTCCGACTTTTAAGTTTGTCCATCTGCTGGCTAGGTTATGGATTCTGATTGTGGTTTTAATTTGCATTTCCTTGGTAGCCAAAGAGATTCAGCATCTTGTCATGCTGATGAGCCATTTTAAAAAATTTTTGAAGTACCTATTCAAGTCATTTGTTGATTTTTCTATTGCCATATTTGTCTTAGAGGTATGTAAAAGTTATTTATTTTCTATAAACAAGCTTTTTGTTAAATGTGTTGTAAATATCTTTTATTCTGTGGGTGGTATTTCACTCTCTGTCTTGGTCTGTTTGGGCTGCTGTAACAAAAATACCACAGACTGGGTAGCTTCAACAACAGACATTGATTTCTCACAGTTCTAGAGTCTGGGAGTCTAAGATTGAGGCACTGGCTGACTCCATGTCTGGTGAGAAGGAGCTGCTTCTGGTTCATAGTCTGCCATCTTTTTCTGTGTCCGCTAGGGAGCTCTCTGGGGTTTCTGTTATAAGGGCATTAACCCTATTCACGAGGGCTCCACCCTCATGATCCAGTCACCTCCAAATACCACTACATTGGGGATTCAATATATAAAATTTTTAGTTTTCAATATATAAATTTTGGTGGGATACAAACATTCAGTCTATAACATTCTCCTAATGGACAGACTATGAACAGATGTTCTTAATTGTAATGTGGTCCTGTGTCATAATCTTTTGTGTTACGGCTAATGCTTTTTGTCGTAAGAAAAATTTCCCTACCCTGAGGTCATGAAAATATTTTTCCCTATTTTGTAAGAGTTTTATTTGCCTCTCACATTCAAGTCTGTAACCATCTGAGTGATTTTTGTGGGTGTGTATGGATAAGGGTGTATTTAATTTTTTTTTCATGGAGGTAGCCTGTGGTACCAATGCTACTTCCTAAGAAAACCATTTTCTTACCCACTCTTTTATAGAGCCACCGCTGATATATATCAAGGGTCATATGTAAAGGAGGGTCTATTTCTAGACTCCCTATTCTGTACTGTTGGTTATTTTTCTAGCTTTATGTCAAAAGCACTCTGTTTTAATCACTCTAACTTTATAAACAGTCTCAGTGTCTGGTGAAGCAAGTCCTCTCACTTATCTTTAAGAGTGTCTTAATTATTCCTGGGCCTTTTCGTTTCCATGTAAATTTTAGCTGAGTTTGTCACAGAAACGCCTGTTGGGGTTTTGTTTTGTTTTTAAATTGAAGTATAGTTGATTTACAGTACCGTGTTAGCTCCTGTTTTTTGTTTTGTTTTGTTTTTTGTGGTACGTGGGCCTCTCACTGCTGTGGCCTCTCCCGTTGCGGAGCACAGGCTCCGGATGTGCAGGCTCAGTGGCCATGGCTCACAGGCCCAGCCGCTCCACGGCATGTGGGATCTTTCCAGACCAGGGCACGAACCTGTGTTCCCTGCATTGGCAGGCGGACTCTCAACCACTGCGCCACCAGCGAAGCCCTGCAAGTCTTTTTTTTAAAGGAATTAAAAATAAAAAATAAAAAAGGAGCACGCAAATCCTAATCCAAAGAACACTGAGCCAAGTTCTGTATTGGGGTCTGTTTTAACTACTCTTCAGCTCTGGGTTGCTGTTTTTCTATATATATTGCATTATGTATGTCTAAAAGATAATAATTCTTTTAAAGGCTATTACATCTAAAAAATAAATAATTCCTTATAATCAATGATCTTGTCTATTTCACATTTCCCCAATTGTTTCATAAAAAATTGTACATTGAAACTGGTTGATATCTTTTAAATCTTTAAAAGAAATTCTATAGGGCTCCCCTTCCCTTTTTTTTTTCTTACTGTGTATTTGTTGAAGAAACGAACAAATCAGATCATTTGTTTCCCATTCTGAGTTTTCCTGATTGTGTTCCTGAGCTGTCATTTAACATGTTTCTCTGTTTCCTGTATTTCCTGTAAATTGGTAGTTATATCTAAAGATAAAAATCATTTTTGTTTTTTTATTTTTTAAGCACTTCTAATGTTGTAGATTTCTTGGATCATGTGGGTTCAGAGGGGCTTGAAGGTTGAACATTACATGTAGTTATGTACGTGTAGTTATAGTGCATGGTTATAATCATATAATCATGCCCTGTGCCTCCCTGATTGTCATACCTCCAGAATCCCACATCAGCTTGCGGTTAGAATCGAGGGTGCATTTGGAAGGAGAAGGACCTGCCCCTTTTGAAATTCTAAGTCCTTTTTTATGCTGCCACTTAAGTGTTTTGTTTCTTCAGAGGTTCTGTCCCGCGTGTCGACTAAAAAAAAAAAAAAAAAACCCGCAATGTGAGAGTTGTGAGTTAAATTTTATTTGGGGCAAAATGAGGACTATAGCCCGGGAGACAGCATTTCAGAGAGCTCTGAGAAACTGCTCCACAGAGGCTGGGGTCAAGGTCAGTATACATGTGATTTTGGCGAAGGGGGAGTACATGCAGTCAAGCACATATTTTTTGCAGAAGGTTTCTGCTAGTCACGAGGAGCAGACGTCACCAAGAAAGATTTTAGTGCTTTTCTGATACGAGGAGATGCAAGAATTGGGCTCATAAAATTGGCTCCTGAAAATATCTAACTATCTGAAGACCTGTTCTGCCCGTTTTCCCCAGAGCACCTGCCTCATTCCTGCTCTCCACCCTGAACTCCTCTCAGGGGGTGCTGAGGGTCAGCAGCCTCAGCGGCTCCGGATTTGATCCTTGTAGAGGTAGATGGCAAGTGCCAATTTGTAGGTGACGTGAGCATTCCCCTGCCCTGCCCCACAGCCATGCCTAAGAATTCTTGAATTTGTCTTCTGCTGTCTTTACCTGTAATTCAGCTTCTTAGTCTGATAATACCTAATCTGTGTCCAAGTCCTCTTTGGCCACACCTTCCAGTTTACCTCTTCCCTTTCTGAAGTGTAATTGGAAAGCACCTTAGCCTGAATAATAATTCTTTTACTTTAGGAGAAAGTGTCAGCCATGGACCCCATAAGCATGAGAAATACGTTCATTTCTGCAGTTTTTTTAATTTTCAGATTTATCATTACAAAAGTAATCATTTATTTCAAAATTAAATAAGTAATATATTTGTTTAAAAATTTTAAACAATGTAGAACTTTATATAAAGTAAAAACAATGTACCATCATCCTCCCCACTTCCACCTCATTCCTTCCTCAGTGATAATTGTGAAGTTTGGTATATCTCATTTTAAACTTAACTCTATACAGATACACGACATATTATATATACATGCATACATATACAAATGTTTTGTTCTTTAAAAATATTCAAAACTTTTTACTTATGCTACAAAACTTTTACCTATGCAACACTGTCGATGTATTTTATAGGGGAGGTATTCTCCCCCTTCTAGTTAGTGTTAGCTAGCTATCATTTTTATTTTTCCTGTATGACCAAGTTGTAAATCAGGAAAAACAGGTTAAGAGAGTGCCTACAAATTACCAGGAAATCTTGTAGATAGCTTTTCATTTTATAAAAAGGCATGGTAGAGGGCTTCCCTGGTGGCTCAGTGGTTGAGAGTCCGCCTGCCGATACAGGGGACACGGGTTCGTGCCCTGGTCCGGGAAGATCCCACATGCCGCGGAGCGGCTGGGCCCGTGAGCCATGGCCGCTGAGCCTGCGCGTCCGGAGCCTGTGCTCCACAGTGGGAGAGGCCGCAGCAGTGAGAGGCCCGCGTACTGCCAAAAAAAAAAAAAAAAAAATCATTTCGGGTGGTTGGGGGCTCGGACGGGACAGGGTCGTGCCAGGGCCGGGGGGGCGGTGGACTTGCTGGGCTCTGACGCCTTTCTCCATGCAGAAAAAAGAGAAAAATCATTTCCAAGAAAATTGGAAACATAGAGAAAATAGAAGGAGAAAGCCACCCATGGTCATTTGATACATGTTAATAGCCAGAATCAGAATTAGATGGAATAGTCCTATGGCAGTAACTAGTCTATATTCCTTTCCCAGAACCTTTTTTCCCAGGTGGGATTTTATAAGAAGGTATGTCTTTCTGAGGTTCAAACTTTTTGAAATATAAAAACTTTATTTAATCCAATTTTTAAAAAGTTCCCAAATAACTAAGATGTACTAGACGAATAGAATTTCTCTCTTTACTGCCATCTGAGTCCTCTTTTTCTTTCTCTTGCCCCCAATTCTCATATAAAATCATTGAACTGGAGTAGACTTTAGCGTTGGCTCATTCAGTACTTAGGAAAACAAATTTTACAAAGCCTCTGAGTCCTGTGGAACTGCTTCTAATGAACAGCACATTTTTGATTAGTGGCATCGTCCCGCCATAGCTATTTCAGAAGGAGAATCTCCTAGTCTAATCACCTGAGAGGCAGCTTTAAAAGTCTGAACTCAGCTTAAATGAGCATCAGCTTTTTTTTTCTTCTTTTGGTTGGAATGACAGTTTGAAACAGAAAGAGTTCCTTTATTTCTGAATTTCATAAAATGTCTAGCAAAGAGACAGTGCACTTTGAGACATATTTCACTAAAAGCCTTTTTATTTTATTTATTTATTTTTTAGCACAACAAAAATCTGTGTGAGGTAGGAAAAGAAGTCATGAGAGAGGAAATCTCCCACCTAGTACATCTCTTTTTGCATAGTTTCACAACTAGCTAAGTTATTTACTTAGGATGTTACGTTTCTTTCTCTTCAAACCTGGAATGTCTTACTAGCCAGTTCCTTGAAGGAAGGAAATAAGAGGCTGCTGAAGGGGATTAGTACCGATCCAGTTACTGGAATTTTGAATCCACGGTAGAAGTCCGCATTAGTACATTTCAGATAATTAGGAATAGGCTTTTAAACCTAAGTTTCTTGAAGCCCTTGGTATCTTCTAGGTCTTTATGATTCACGTGACGTTACTACCTACAAATTAGTATATTTTTACTGTAAAATCACACGGCCTTATTTGTGTTGCTCGCATTTATCTCCATTAGGAGTGAAAAGGATCATGCGTTTTGGACACGCAGAATTTCCGTTCACAGCTCTGTGTCGGAAACCGAGAAGTAGTACGGTTTCTGTCGCCGTCCTGTGGTTGCCCCCTTGCTGTGGAAGCTGTTTGGTCTGTCACCCCCGGGCTTAGTCACCGTCACACGTAGCAGGGCCTGCTTGATGGGGAGGCGAGCCCGTCGCTCTGGCAACCGTGGCACCTTGGTGACGTCAGCCCGCGGGGCTGCGCGCGCCGACCGGTCGGGCATGGCGGCTGCCCAGCCTGCTGCGGCGGGGCTGCGGGGTGCGCGCGGGCGGTGAGCTCGCGAGCTTTCCCTCCGCTTCTTCCTGCGGACCTCGGCCATGGACGCCGCCTCCGACCCCTACCTGCCCTACGACGGGGGAGGAGACTGCATCCCCCTGCGGGAGCTGCACAGGCGAGGTAATGCGGGCGGGCGGCGGGGCTGCTCCCGGGCCGCGGGTGTCGAGGGCCTTGGAGGGTCCTGGTCCGGCTGTTCCCTGCGTGTGCATCGCGGCCGCCGTCACAGCGCGCCCTGGTGCTGCCGGCTGGCGCGGGCAGTGGCTCTTCTCCACCTTAATTCACACCGCGAAATCCTGTGCGTGTCCCGGTGCCATTGGATTTCAGCTGCTGCCGGTTACCGTGGAGCCCCTGCACCCTAACGTCAATTCCTAGGAGAAGCTCTACCTGCCTTTTAGAACACTTTCAAATGGCAGTAGAGAGGAGCACTGTTTTATATGAATCTTTTTATTTAGCGTGCATTCAGCAGATTAACTACATTGTCTTCCATAGGTATCTGGTAAAAATTTATATGATAAAAACATATACGATCAGTTTTACACATCAGAAAAAATAAGAGTCAGTAGTTTGTAAAAGCCAGAAAAGCGCCCAGCATTCATGTAAGTCTTTCGGCAGGCACTGCCAGAACTGATTACATGTTAATTAAACTGCCCCTTTTTCATTTTTCTTAAACTGATTATTCTGAAAATAGACTGGCAGTTCTAGAAAAAAAACGGAACCTCAAGAAAAATCTCTTAGCCAGATGACTTCATTTATGAGCCACATTAGTTTGAATTTCCTGCATGATATTACGAACTCATTTTGTAAGTAAGGAAGTCATGATTTTCCTGAGCATATTTAGCCTCTTATTTAAAATATAGTTTGTATTCTGATAACACCTTTCTTTAGTATTAAGTTCCATTAGGATGAAAAAAATGGTAATATATTTAACAAATACTTATTGGTTGACTTGTGTCTTCTAGACAATATTTTAGGCTCTGAACAGTTGTAACATTATATATCCCATAGTATTCTGTTGTTAGTAAAAGCGTGCTTTTCAGATTTTGAGAAAAACTATATGAAGATCATGTTATATATTGTGCTTTCTCTTAGTTACCTTTTTAGTAAAATATACATATATATGTATATATAAATTATTTTAGAACATTTGGGGAAATACCTAAAAGCATAAAGAAGAAAATTAAATTTTCTCATAATCTTAGCACCTAGAATTGTTGCGTTTGTTTGTTTTTCCAGTTCTAATGTGTTGCTGTGCTTTCCTTTTTTTCTGTGTTCCCATTATGCCTTTTCTGGTAGGGATTTCTTTAAACAGCAAGCAACCTGAATGAATGGTGACTGTTCAGATGTCACAGTATTTGCTAATCAGTAATTAAACTGTGTTTTCTTTGAGCTGTTTCAACCTCCGTTTGTTGATTTATAACAAACCAGAAGACCTGGGGTTGGGAAATTTAAATTCCCATTGTTAGCCGTGGCAATCTTTCACATGACTTGGCGCATGGACCCCACCTCTGTATAAGGTGTGCAAGTAATAAGTAAGCCAAAGCTTATGTGCGAGTAGGCATGGTTCCTGGCATGATTATTAGTAAACTAGAAGCTTTTGGCTTCTATTATATTTTCACAAATAGTCCTTTAGGAACCTTGCTTAAGGTCTAAGTCAGTCCCACTCTTGGCCGCTCAGACGGGTTCCTTATCCCTTGACAAGACCTTCCTCAGCCAACCTAAGCCGTTTTGTTTGAGAGTAACACTGTGTCTTTGTAGTACAGGTCAGTTGGTTATTAGGCTCACTTGACTGTTCTGTAGCATCCTAGCATCTGTGGGTAAGAAGTTATTTGTGTTCCATAATTTATGACCTTTTCTGGCCATGGGTCAAAACAAAGGAACTGGAGATGTGGACACAAGCAGTTAACATGAATCAAGAAAAAGAATCAGCAACCCTGTAAGGACTAAATTGCAATGACTAGAAATATCTCTTGGGACTGGGAAAGAGCAAAGAGGCAGATAACCCAAGTATAAAATTGTAAAGGATATCAGTGAAGGAAACGTAGACTGTTTACTGAATCCCTGAGTGCTAGAGTTAGGAATTACCTTTGTGGAATAAATTAGATTTAATGCTCCTTGTCCAGGCAAGATGGTAAATATGACAGTTCCCACTTAAGTGAATAATACAGAGACTAGAAACGTATGTAAATTAAAAATAGAATTAAGGCTTCCCTGGTGGCACAATGGTTAAGAATCCACCTGCCAATGCAGGGGAGACGGGTTCGAGCCCTGGTCCGGGAAGATCCCACATGCCATGGAGCAACTAAGCCCGTGTGCCACAACTACTGAAGCCCACATGCATAGAGCCCGTGCTCCACAACAGGAGAAGCCACCACAATGAGAAGCCCGTGCACCGCAACGAAGAGCAGCCTCTGCTCGCCACAACTAGAGAAGGCCTGCATGCAGCAACGGAGACCCAGTACAGCCCAAAATAAATAAATAAAATAAGTAAATTTATTAAAAAAATAGAATTAGTTAATATATTGTTGATGGATTAGAAATTAGAAATTAATATGACATTTTAGAATAGTTATCTTTGGGGGTAAATTTCCTATCAGACACAATTAAGTTCTTTCATAAAACGTCTCTTCCATTTTCATCGGGGGCGGGGGAAGAAAACCTTCGGTTTATTTGGATTGTTAGTTTTATACTCTGACTTTTTTCCTTATTTGTTCATGAAGTTTAGGTAGTTTGGAGGTTGAATTCTTTTTTATTCTAACAGGCCCTTATAGTGGATTTGATCTTTGGGACTTTTAGCATTATTTGAATATTGTTTCATTTGAAGTTTGTGTTGCGCTCTCTTGTGTGTATAAGGCACTCTCAGGTGCTGTGGAGAACTGGTGGGAGTAGTAATGGTGATATGAATAAAAGCTAATACCTGTACGCTGTTCTAGTAAGTGCTTTACATGTGTCAGTTCATTGATGTGTAACAAATTATTTTAATCCCTGTCACAGACTGTGAAGTAGGAACGGTTATAATCCCCATTTTCCTGTTGACAAAACTGAGGTAAAGAAATGTTCAAGGGGCTTCCCTGGTGGCGCAGTGGTTGAGAGTCCGCCTGCCGATGCAGGGGACGCGGGTTCGTGCCCTGGTCCGGGAAGATCCCACATGCCGCGGAGCGGCTGGGCCCGTGAGCCGTGGCCGCTGAGCCTGCACGTCCGGAGCCTGTGCTCCGCGTCGGGAGAGGCCACAACAGTGCGAGGCCCGCGTACCGCCAAAAAAAAAAAAAAAAAAGAAATGTTCAAGAAAAGTCAGGATTCAGTGCAGATGATGAGACTCATAGTCTGATTGTGGAGATACAATGCTTTGTACTGTGTCTGTCCCTGTGATAACTTGGCATGTGCAGTCTGGTAGGAGCGTAAGAAGGCTTCCCAGGTTTACAGACAAAGAAACAAAACCCCAAGGAAGCTAATTTCTCGTGAATGGTACAGACTGCATGTTCTGTGAGTCTCTTTTTGGGGGGTGGGGGTGTGGAGACCAGTCTTCTTTTGACAAGTGTTATCAAAGTCGGTCGAGTTTCCACGTCCACAGGGGATGTGATACGCGTTCCTGGTGGGGAAGATAGGCTAGTAAGTGCTCTGATGGGACCAAGTGCCTAGTATGTTGTTCCCTGATTAGTTTTGTCGTGTCACTGGGTCAGCTAAAGGGGTCCTTTAGGAAGGTAGAAGAGTGCCAGATCCCAGAGGAACTTGAATGCTAGACTAATACTGATCTTAAACCACAAGAGGTGTGGCTTTCCTTCTGAAATAAAGTTTGAGGGGGTTTTTTTGTGTTTAAAAATTTTTTTTTTTTTTGCTGCGGAGCGGCTTGCGAGATCTTAGTTCTCTGACCAGGGAATGAACCCGGGCCCAGAGCAGTGAAAGTGCTGAGTCCTAACCACTGGACCACCAGGGAATTCCCAAAGTTTTTTTTGTTTTGTTTTGTTTTTTAAAGTTTCTACCTGAAATCATTTCTTGACATCCATTAGCTCAGACATATATTTAAGTAAAGCTTTTTTCTTCCTATTAGAATAGATGAATTTGTTCATTTTTATTCCCCCTGAAAGTATCAGTAGTTAGCATTTTTTGCACGTTATTTGAAAATCCAGGTGTTAGATTCTTATTGCCATAGGGGCATTGTGTAGATTTTTTGTAAAATTATTTTAGGATTCGAGTCCTTATTGTACTTCTCTTACCTTTAATCTTCTAGCCAACTAGAAAATTAAATCTCTTCTTATAAATTAATTCATCTGGGCTTCCCTGGTGGTGCAGTGGTTGAGAGTCCGCCTGCCAATGCAGGGGACACGGGTTCGTGCCCCGGTCCGGGAAGATCCCACATGCCGTGGAGCGGCTGGGCCCGTGAGCCATGGCCGCTGAGCCTGTGCGTCCAGAGCCTGTGCTCCCCAACTGGAGAGGCCACAACAGCGAGAGGCCCGCGTACCACAAAAAAAAAAAAAAAAAAAAAATTAATTCATCTGATGTCAAAAAGTCTTTGTATTCTAAAATAATAGTATAAAACAAAGCCTGTCTTTAGATTTATTTTGCCCACAGTATATGAATTTAAAATCTTCAATTAAATGTGTTTCATATTACTATCTCTAGCTCTGTTTTCTAAAGTTAGCTGACACTTTTAGTATGATTAATTTTATACCATCTCATGGCTTGTTGTAAGTTAAAAATGCTTTGTGTTTCAAGATATCAAAACGTGAGCAGGTCTCTTGCCACGTAGATTAGGTTTGTGATTTTGGCTGTTTTCCCAGCATTGAGGTCTCTTGTTTCGTGCTGACACGGGGCCACAGGAGACTGGTGGCTTAAATTGTATTTTAAAGTTTTGTTTTTGTTTTTTAATAAACAGATGTTTAATTCATAGTTTTTTGGTAGTCCTTTACAACCTTAACTAGATCAAAGATGGATTTGCTTTAGTTTGTCAATTTATTCCCTCCGCCATTTAAGAGAGCAAATTCCATGAATCTTTTTATTCATGTAATCTACAAATCATCTTATGTGCAGAGATAATAAATGAACATGCAACTTGTTTCCAGTTATACAGATGTCTTAATACCCACTTTATCATCCCTACTTAAGAATGTGGCTTTTTGTTTTGGGGTGTCAGTAGAACAGAGAAGGAAACAGTGAATTGGGTAATTTAGCATTGCTACTTACTGGTCGTGTATCTTCTGTCAACTTCTTTGCCATTGGTTTTAATTTCCAAGGCTTTGCCGTTTAAATAGGCGGCAGTTAAGTATGACTGTGAATGCCAGAACAAATTCAGAGAGTAAATACTTTATTTATCATATTAATTTATCCAGCAGATGTCCCATTGACCACCTCCTAAGTACCAGCACTGTGCTGTTACACTTTCAATCTTCCATTTGGAAATCTGCTGACATTCTGGGACTTCCACTATCAACTTACAACACTCACTTTCCCCTCCCTCACCAGGGTGACCATTTCTTATCAGTAGGGTCACAGAGGGAGGAGAAGATCCACTGGGGACTTAGACTTCCTGCTCTTAATACACAGCTGAAACTGGGCTGTCAGGGAATGTGCAGAATTTTAGATTTCTGCCTGCCTTATTCCATAATTTAAAATAAAAGCATATATGTTTTATATGTGTGTGATAGCACAGTAATCTGCCTATGAGCTTAAATGACAAGGATCACTGCTCTCAAATCTTTTGAGATTGACCCCAGCGGTAATAAGCTATAGTCTTAGTAAACAAATATATACCTACTTTCGCATGTAGAACTATTATTTGGATATTCCCCTTTGAGAAAAGACTTAGACTGCGGAAGAAGTGTGATGGTGAAATTTACTAATAAATTAGTTCACTCTAAGGTGTAACAATTAAGTACTATTTTTGTGTAGCTCAGTTCAGCAAATATATATTGAGGACTAGTGGGTGGGAATATAAAGGTTTTTATTTGTGGGAAGGCAGATAATTTCATTGATGTCTGTATTTCTCTAGTTCAGTGTTTGTCAAATTACAGGTTTCAGCATGTTGGGTTGTGACCAATATTTAAAAAAAGAAAAAAAGAGGAAGGAAGGAAACAAAATAAAAATACCAGAGTATATGCCAAATAGTAAATATGCTAAACTTTGGTTTTACTTAGGTGCATATCTGTATACTGTGTCAGTGAGAAATATTTCTTGCTGTGGGCCACCGTTAAAAAAGTTTGAGGGCTTCCCAGGTGGCGCAGTGGTTGAGAGTCCGCCTGCCGATGCAGGGGACACGGGTTCGTGCCCCAGTCCGGGAAGATCCCGCATGCCATGGAGCAGCTGGGTCCGTGAGCCACGGCCGCTGAGCCTGCGTGTCTGGAGCCTGTGCTCTGCAATGGGAGGGGCCCCAACAGTGAGAGGCCCGCGTACCACAAAAAAAAAAAAAAAAAAGTTTGAAAACCAGTTTCTAAGTAAACCCCTGGAGGGGCAGTTGGCTCTGCTTCCTGTGCCTAAGATGAGTTTGGAACAACCTGAGGATGAGAATGGGGTGTGGCATTGTCACTGACCTCTGCTGCAGCACAGGGTTGTGAGTGCTGGTACCACAGCAGTGCCAGTGACAACTTGTGCAGCAGACTTGTGGTCTGGGGCCAAAGGCAGAGAGGGCCGGTGACGGTGAAGGATTGGGTTGTGTTAACTGTATGAGCGCTCAGTGCCTGTGCGCAGGTGTTTGGGGAGAAGGCAGCATCAACAGCCTTAATCTACTCGCAGAGCGACAAGCAAACAAACCGTGAAGCTGTTTTTAGGCAGTACTCACAGTGGGAAGGAATGCCTTTGGAATCAAACTACTTGAGTTTGAATCCATGTTCCACTACTTACTATGTGGCCCTGGGCATATCTCTTAACTCTCTGTGCCTGCCTTTTCTAATTTGTAAAATGGAGATCGTAATACCTGTCTCCTGGGGTGGTTGTGAGGATTAAATGAGCTAATATATGTAAAGTGCTGAGAACAGTGTCTAGCACACAGTAAGCACTCAATACATGTTAGTTCTTTTATTGTTAGTATTACACACAATGTCTGGCCTCTAGGTGGGAACGATTATCTTAATTCTGATGTAGTCTCGTTTCTCTGTTTTTTCTTTTGCCACCTGTGCTTTGGTGTTTTATCTGCAAAACCATTGCCTCACCCAAGGTCACAAGGATATACTCCTCTGTTTCCTTTTAAGAGTTTAATAATGTTAGCCCTTACATTTGGGTTTGTGATCCATTTTGAGTTAATTTTCATGTATGGTGTGAGGTAGGTAGGGTCCAACTTCATTCTTTCACATATAGCTAGCCCATTGTCCCAGCGTCGTTTGTTGAAGAGACTGTTCTTTTCCCATTGATGAAAATATTTCTTTAAATAATAATATAACCAGAAAACTACTAGAGCTCATTAAAGAATTCGGTAAAGTTGCAGGATGTAAAATTAATACGCAGAAATTTGTTGCATTTCTATACACTAACAACAAAAGATCAGAAAGAGAAATTAAGGAAACAGTCCCATTTACCATCGCATCAAAAAGAATAAAATACCTAGGAGTAAACTTATCTAGGGAGGCAAAAGACGTGTGCTCTGAAAACTGTAAGAGGCTGGTGAAAGAAACTGAAGACACCATAAACAGATGGAAAAATACACCATGTTCTTGGATTGGATGAATCAGTATTGTCAAAATGACTATACTACCCAAGGCAATCTATAGATTCAGTGCAATCCCTATGAAATTACCAATGTTAAAATTTGTATGGAAGTACAGAAGACCCCCGAATAGCCAAAGCAATCTTTAGAAAGAAAAATGGAGCTGGAGGAATCAGGCTCCCTGACTTCAGACCATACTACAAAGCTACAGTAATCAAAACAGTATGGTCCTGGTAGAAAAACAGACATATAGATCAATGGAACAGGATGGAAAGCCCAGAAATAAACCCATGCACTTACAGTCAATTAATCAACAACAAAGGAGGCAAGAATATACAGTGGAGAAAAGACAGTCTCTTCAGTAAGTGGTGCTGGGAAAACTGGACAGCTACACGTAAAAAAAATGAAATTAGAACATTCTGTAACACCATACACGAAAGTAAACTCAAAATGGATTAAAGGCCTAAATGTAAGACCAGATACTCTAAAACTTCTAGAGGAAAACATAGGCAGAACACTGACATACATCGTTAACAGTATCTGTTTGGATCCATTTCCTAGAGCAATGGAAATAAAAACAAAAATAAACAAATGGGACCTAATTAAACTTAAAAGCTTTAGCACAGCAAAGGAAACCATAAACAAAATGAAAAGGAAACCTACAGAATGGGAGAAAATATTTGCAAACAATGTGACTGACAAGGGATTAATCTCCAAAATATACAAACAGCTCATACAGTTCAATATCAAAAAAACCCACAGCCTATTCAGAAAATAAGCAGAAGATCCAAATAGACATTTCTCCAAAGAAGACATACAGATAGACAAAAAGCACATGAAAAGATGCTCAATATTGCTAATTATTAAAGAAATGCAAATAAAAGCTACAGTGACGTATCACCTCACAATGCTCAGAATGGCCATCATTAAAAATCTACAAATAATAAATTCAGGAGAGGGTGTGGAGAAAAAGGAACCCTCCTACACTGTTGGTGGGAATGTAAATTGGTACAACCACTATGGAGAACAGTATGGAGGTGCCTTAAAAAACTAAAAATAGAGCTACCATATGATCCTGCAATCCCATTCCTGGACATATATCTGGAGAAAACCATAATTTGAAAAGATACATGCACCCCAGTGTTCATAGCAGCACTATTTACAATAGCCAAGACATGGAAGCAACCTAAATGTCCATTGACGGATGAATGGATAATGAAGATGTGGTATATATATATACAATGGAATATTACTCAGCCATAAAAAATGAAATAATGCCATTTTCAGCAACATGGATGGACCTAGAGATTATCATATTAAGTGAAGCATACTGGACAAAGAAAGACAAATACATGATATTGCTTATATGTGGAATCTAAAAAAAAATGTGATACAAATGAACTTTTATACAAAACAGAAATATACCCACAGACACAGAAAACAAACTTATGGTTACCAAAGGGGGGAAAGCAGGGGGAATAAATGAGGAGTTTCGGATTAACATATACACACTACTATATATAAAATAGATAACCAACAAGGACCTACTGTATAGCACAGAGAACTCTACTCAATATTTTGTAATAACCTATAAGGGAAAAGAATCTGAAAAAGAATAGATATATACGTATAACTGAATCACTTTGCTGTACACCTTAAACTAGCGTAACACTGTAAATCAACTATACTTCAATACAAAAACCAAAACCAAAACAAAATAACATAAATTAAAATTTTCCGACAGATAATTTAAAAACTCTTTGTTTAGATTATAGACGTTAATAATAAAGTTGTGTTTACATAGGTATGCTTTTGTGTCTGGGGAAATAATAAACAAGGCAAAAAGTCCTCTTATCAATAAAGTTATTTTTGCAAGAAAGCTGCAAACCAGTTACAGTTACAGCTCATTGACTGGATAATTTTTCCTACTTGCTGAGGTATTGATATTTTAGTGTTAGTGATACTTGAACTATGAAATATTGTTGGTGATATTTAAATTATACGATGTACATTTTGTGGAAAGGTTGGTCATTGAGCATACATTTTATTTTATTTTTTAATGGTATTTCCTTTTTTAATTAATTAGTTAATTTATTGGCTGCATTGGGTCTTCGTTGCTGTGTGTGGGCTTCCTCTAGTTGCAGCAAGTGGGGGCTACTCTTCGTTGCAGTGTGTGGGCTTCTCATTGCGGTGGCTTCTCTTGCGGAGCACGGGCTCTAGGTGTGTGGGCTTCAGTAGTTGTAGCTCTCGGGCTCTAGAGCACAGGCTCAGTAGTTGTGGCTCATGGGCTTAGTTGCTCCGAGGTGTGTGGGATCTTCCCAGACCAGGGTTCGAACCCGTGTCCCCTGCATTGGCAGGCGGATTCTTAACCACTGTGCCACCAGGGAAGTCCGACCATACATTTTAGAAATTTGTTTTTGTGTCCATACCAGGTGTAATGAATTAAGTTATCTTTTAAAACTCTACAGGATTTTTGCCTAGTATACAGTTACAGAAGAACTCATTGCTCAAATTTGTAAGACCCTTTTTCTTCCCTTTGTCATATTTCAGTCTTCTGGTTAAGATTAATACCATATGAGTAACATAATTAAGCCTGATGAAATTTTAAATGCCAAAATATTTGAGCAGAAACAATAACTTGTGTTTATTGATTTCCTACTGTTTGTCAGATATACTAGTTGGTATTTTACATGTTTTATCTCCAGTCCACACACCACATTCTAAAAGTGGGTGAGATCACCCCGGTACTCTAAGAGGTTAATTCATAGTTCGTGCTGGCTTGTGTGGGATTTGACTCTAGGTCTTTCTGACCTCGAAGTGCATTAAGGTCGTGGAATTTCTCTACTGGGCCACTCTGAAAAGAAGGTGATCTTTTCTCTGGTCTTTCCTTGTTACTGTTTTTCAGCCATTGGGTAGTGGAAGGGTAGTCACTGGCATCTGGTAGCCAGACCTCCAGAAAAGTTTTTGTCTTAAATTTGGGAGCTACTACTTTCAGGTCCTACTTTCTTACACTCTGAGATCTGGGGATCTAGGGAGCAGGGACTATCCTATATCCTTTTGAAGTTCAGGTGTTAAAATTAATAAACTCCTACTGTCTTTGTATCACTCTGCTCAGGGTTTATATTTTCAAGAGGTAGAGTTTGATTAACCGACCTTGGATTGTGTGCCGTTTTCTTAGCTGGACTGGGGAAGATACTTTGATTGATGCCCCCATCAAGATTGCGTGCAGTGAGGAGTAGAAGTTTCCTAAAAATAATTGGGTTCTGTTTCAGAAAGAAGGGGAAAGGGTTGCTAGATGGGCAGAGACAATAAGGATCCATTACATAAATATTAACCTAATCTGAGGACGGTTACTAGGTCATGTGGTTATTTTAAGTTTGGCGATATATCTGGTTATTAATATTGACTATCTGGACATAGGGTTGGGAAAAAAGTTAAGGACAAGAACAAGATTAAAATTTTAAAAATGGAAAAGAGGACGACTAGGTACACGTATGTTCATTGTATATTATACTGTTTTTAATGCAAACTAACCTAAATGATAGAGTATATCACAACAGTTGCAGTAGTCTGAAGTCCTTTGAAAATGATGTGCCTATGCATTTAATGACATGAGATGGTTTTTAGAAAGTATGTTGGGTAATGAAAATATGCTACAAGCTTATAAATAAATGTGGCTAATTAGATCTTATCTTTTTTTCTTGCATAAAATGTTAAAAGCTGAAACCAGTTGCCAGTGTAACTATTTTAAACTCTCTTGTTTACTCAGTTCCCTCTCCTTGCTTCTCCCACAAACCTTATGTAACTGTGTAGAATTGCTTCTTCATCTGTTCCTTTTTCAATCCAAGGCTTATTGCAGAAACTCTCTTTTTTACTTAAAACATTTTGAAACCCAGAAACCCGTTGCTTACAACTCAAAGGTATTGGCTTTTAAGACTTTGCCTTTTACATGGGTTTCAAAAGCCTGAGTTGGAAACTCGTAGAAGCCACAGTGCTGAATCTTGTTTTCTGTGTTCTGCTGTGTGTTTCTTTCCCTGTGGTGGTGAGTGTTTCCTGAATTGGTGGGGAACACGTGTGGAGAGGATGAGGCGATCGTGTCGGATAAGGAACCTGATGAGTAGTATTTCCAAAAGGTGTCCCGGTACGTCTCTGCTACCGTCTCCACAGATAGATCAGTGAGAGCTGCACATGCTTTGAGAAATGGGAGGTCCAGGTAAATCATGTCATTTTTGTGTTCATGCGTCTATAACAAGAGTTTTTACTGAGGCAAAGAGAGGCCTTGTCGGGGAAGTGCGGCCTCACCCCTTTATTTCATCCTGTCGACCTCTTTGTCTTCTGGACAGAGAACAGCGTTAGGAAAGCCATGTTATAATTTCCTAATTAACCAACCCTTGAAATAATATTTTAGGAAAGAAAGAGAGATGCACTTAACGTATGAGAGAACTTTAAAATTTATTATTTATTTATTTATTGTGGCCGCACTGGATCTTCATTGCAGCACGTGGGCTCTTCGTTACGGCGTGCAGGCTCAGTAGTTGTGGCATGTGGGATCTTAGTTCCCCGAGCAGGGGTCGAACCCAGGCCCTCTGCATTGGGAGCGCGGAGTCTTTTTATTTTTTTTAAATAAATTATTTTATTTTATTTTATTTTGGCTGCATTGGGTTTTCGCTGCTGCGCATGGGCTTTCTCTAGTTGCAGCGAGCAGGGGCTACTCTTCATTGTGATGCGTGGGCTTCTCATTGCAGTGGCTTCTCTTGTTGCGGAGCATGGGCTCTAGGCGCGTGGGCTTCAGTAGTTGTGGCACGTGGGCTCAGTAGTTGTGGCTCGTGGGTTCTAGAGCGCAGGTTCCATAGTTGTGGCGCACGGGCTTAGTTGCTCCGTGGCATGTGGGATCCTCCTGGACCAGGGCTCGAACCTGTGTCCCCTGCATTGGTAGGCGGATTCTTAACCCCTGTGCCACCAGGGAAGTCCAAAGCAGACTTTAAATATAAAAAATATGTTAATTGATTTTGCATTCAATATGATATATCTTTCATTTGTTAATAATAACCCAGTAAGAAACAGGATGAAAGGAGAGAGGTTAAAGCCAGATTGAAATGTCTGTTTTGGGACTTCCCTGGTGGTCCAATGGTTAAGACTCCGTGCTTCCACTGCAGGGGGCATGGGTTCGAGCCCTGGTGGGGGAACTAAGAACCCGCATGCCACGTGGCACAGCCAAAAAAGGAAAAAAAAAAGAAATGTCTGCCTTTTTCTTCCGGGAGATTCCTTTTAATTATATTTATCAGTGCCAGAGAAATATTCTAATCAGCTAGCAAAAAGGTGTTATTTTACTTTCATAGCAAAATCCATCTTGGTTACTTTCTAAGCCGATTTGATAGCAAGAGTCACAAGAAGGACTCAGACCTCTTCTCGGAATAATTTAGAGGGGAAACAGTGAACCTCTGTTTCTTCGGGCTCCCCCCAAACCAAGACCAATCAGCATTTCTCCCATACTCTGCTTTTTTCAAACAGCATTGCTGTGTCAGGTAGAAGCAAATAGGCGTGAGAGGGCAGACTGACTTCAAATCGTCTGTTGGGGACACAAACTGCTCTGGCTAATTCCTACGCTAAAATGTGCAGTGGCAGCCCCAGAAATTCCAAGGGACACACATAGAAGTCCCCAAACATAAATCATTGGTGCACAGGGTCCTTGGTTTAAAAAGGTGAATACTTTATATCTGACGTCCAGGACTTTTGAGTTACTGTGTCGTTATGTAAGTTAGATGTCAGGGTAGTTTCTACAGACGAATGATTTGAAAGTCACTGAGGCAAGACACAGGGCTTCTGTGGACGTGTGTGGGGGGCAGCCTCCGAAATTAGGCCTAGTGGTCTCTCCCCGCCCCTCCCTAGCTCAGAAGCCTGTGGGAGGGATACACTCTGTGTTTGCTTAGTACCCGCATGGTGCACACGGTTGGGAATTCTCATCATGGGGCTGGTGACCTATTGTGTGCGTGCATGTTAAGTGCTATAGAAATTTTGCTTTTGATTTTTCATAGAAGATAATAATAAAGATCAGGAGTTCATGTCTCTTCAACTCTACCCAGATAAGGGCAAACAGGGGAAAAGTTTGAAGTTTGCAAAATATATCACAGTAGACTTAAAACATTTTTTTCTTTTAATTTCAAACTTCGAGATGTTGAAAAATAGTGCAGAGAATCCCATATACCCTTCACCCAGATTCCTGAAATGTTAACATTTTACATTTGTTCATCCTGTGTCTTGTTCTTTCTCTCGCTGTTATATGTACTGTTTTCTGTGTAATACATAATATATACGGCTATTTATATGTATGTGGTGCATATAATTACCACATAATTTTTTCCTGAACTCTATAAGGGTAAGATGCAGACGTGATACACTTTAACCTCTAAATATGTCAGTGTGTATTTCCTTATGGAAGGATATATAGCTTATGTATAGCTAAGTACAGTTTTCAACCTCAGAAAACTGACATTGATACAGTACTGTTATTAGAGCTACAGGCTGTTTCCAGATTTGCTGCTTGTTGCCGTGTGTCCTTTAATACAAAAGCGCAAACATGTCTGTCCCCGTCCTGCTCTGCTCGTCCAGGGCACAGGTTATGTTCTGTGGCTGTCTCTTGGGTCTCCTTTAATCTAGAGCCGCTCCTCAGTCATGCTTTGTCTTTCGTGACTTTGCCATTGTTGAAGAATGCAAACCATTTATCTTGCAGAATTTCCCTCAGCTTGGATTTGTCGTGTTGATCGTGCGTTTTGGGCAGAGCATCCAGAAGTTTTCCTAAATGGTACAGAGGCTGTGGTGCTTCCCTCCAGAAACTGTCTTCACAATGACCAGTTTTAGTATTATCGTACAGAAAGCAGAGTCAGATTTCTGAAATTCGTCAGATGTTATACATACTCTTATTATTTTTACTCTCCTGTCGCTTTTTCTTCAGAAGATGTGTGGCCTTTCAGTTAGCTTTCACAAAGTGGAAATTAGTGAATAAAGTCAGCATAGAGGGAGGAAGAAAGAGCTAGTGTATGTAAAGGCTGAAGAGGAAGGTTTAGAGCATATGTTTTATGTAAGCAAGCATGGGCCATTGCAGGGCTTGGGCCTTTAAACCCTCAGCCAAAATGGTGAATTATTTATTCCTGGAGGGCTTCTGCCGAAACACTGAAATCAGTACATTCCTCTCCTTTTAGAAGTTTTACACCGTTCCAAGGCAAGCACAAATGTATTAAATGGGGAGGTAAGAGAGAACTCTGTTCTATCTCGTAGAAGTAAAGAGACATGAAGTTTATTAGTACAATATTCAGTATTTATTACATTGTTTGAAATACTAACCCTTTTTGTGTTAATGCGTGTTCCTAATACTGCCTCTTTGAATGATCAAGAAACAGAGCTTGCAACCCACAGTGACGTCTGTTTGGTTTCTGTCTGAACAGTAACAAAATGAGTCCCTGTCTTGGCATGGTGGCTGTGTGTCTCTCTCCCTCCCACTGCCCCACTGCTTCAAGACCCCCTCCTGCTCTAATCTAGGCGTTGTCTATAGCGAGGGGGGAAAGTTCAGATTCTGGCTTTGCCACGTGATCCTTTGGTGAATGACTTCACCTTTATGATAGTTTCTTTGTAAACGAAAGAGAACAAGTCAGTTTAAACCATCAGACTGCAGGAGTAGTCTGGAAATTTTACTCTGTTCCTTAAAAGCTACAGAATAAAATAAACTGGTTTCTTGGGTTTCTTTCTATAGTGTTTGTTTAAACGTGAGTATAGTGCCACTGCTTATATTCTATATCAGTTAGTACATTTTTATTAAAATGACACGCTTTTAGATGATTATTTTTGGCATAAAATCTATATTACTGCTACATAATTTGAAGATGTAATCTGTAATCACTTATGCTAAGATCACCTGTTTGAAATTATGTATCGGCGTTTCTAAGTTTTTAGGGCTTTAGAAAAATTCCAAATGCTTCTTTGCTTATATGTCTTTGTTATAAGGTATAACAAAATGATGCATAACATATATCATTTAGATGCTTAATATTTGAAGATGGCTTGTCCAAAGTTACTTAGCTGTCTATGACTAGAACTGGGCCTTTGGTAGCAGTTTGTTGCTCTTTTCATTTACCTAATGGTTAGATCCATTAGGTTCCTTTATTCTCAGTCCCGTTCACATCCCTGTTAATAGTGTGTGTGTTTATTTAGAAAAGTAATTTTCATTGATATTGATAGGTATATTCATATACCTACAAGGGTTATGCAGACAAAGTTCATTCTCTGCTTTTTCTAACAAATCTACTTGCCAGAGGTAACCATTATTAACATGTTTCATATCTCTTCATACTGTTTTCTCTGTATTTAAATATACATGTAAGCGTAACTTGTAAACCAAAATAAATCTTACTAAATAATTTTCAAATTAAACATGCTCATCTGCACTTGAAAATAGGGTCAGGGGTTAGGTCAGATCTCATTCTTCACCTGTAAGTAAACTATTATTGAAACACAGCCATATTCATTCATTTATATATTGTCTATGCCTTCTTTTGTGCTACCGTGGCAAAGTTGAGTAGTTCTGACTATACGGCCTCCAAGGCCTAAAACATATACTCTCTGGCTCTTTTGCTGACCCCTCTTTTAGATCGTAAGCATCTGGCATTTGTTTTTGCTTACTTTCTGGAGCACTAGTAAGATGTTCTCCCCACACTGTGCATGACTTATGGACTTGTACAAGGATACGTGCAGGAAGAATTCCTAGATATGTGGCCACTGGGTTGGAGATTGTGTAGCTTTGCCTGCCCAAAGAGGTTTTACAAGTTTATACTGAAACTAATGCTTTTGTGGCAGGACCTCTTTTCCCCATAACTTTGCCAACTCAGTGCATTAGCCAGCTTTTTTAATCTTTACCAATCTGATAGAGGAAAATGATATTGTAGGTTTTATCTGCATTTCTTTTTCTGTGTTAGATTGAACTTCTTTTCAAATTTAATAGCCAGTTTTTATTTTCTGTGAATTGTCTTTGTCTCAACTTCCTTGTACCTTCAAGTCTGTTACATAGTGGACGCTTGTCAAATATTTATTTAACTCTAATGAGGGAACCAGCTTGACGACAAAGCTGATTTAGGGGATAGTGTGTGAGTTGGAAAGGACATGCCATCGTCTTTTTGCCTATTTCCAAGTCTCAGATGCATTTTTCTAATGCTTTCCTTCCTCTGTTTTAGTGTAATTATTTCAAGCGATAACTCTTTCTTTATGAATCCCTGATGAACTGCTGAGGAGGCTGCATAGTTCACCACTGTGTCTCACAGAACACGCTCATTGTCCCCTTTTTCTTTGTAGGGACTCATTACACAATGACAAACGGAGGCAGCGTCAGCAGTTCCACCCACCTGCTGGACCTTCTGGATGAACCCATCCCCGGGGTTGGTACCTATGACGATTTCCACACCATTGATTGGGTGCGGGAGAGATGTAAAGACAGGGAAAGGCATAGACGGGTGAGTGTTTGCAGTAATCTTTAAAAGGACGGTGCACAATTAGATCAGTTAATAATATGTGATCTTGGCCTGCCAAAATATGTTACACATTAAAAGTACATTCAAGTAAATTCCTACATTTTATAAGTAATATGTTTTTTCTCTATGTAATTTTTTAAAAGTTTATTTATATCCCATGTCTTTCTGGAAAGGATTTGAAGTAGCTTAAAATCAAAGAAGTATAGTAAGACAAAGCGGGAAGGAAAGGGAAAACGCGGCCTGTGAATGGAGGGAGGGTGAAGCCAAGTTCAGGATGTAGCAGAGTCAGCATGATATCCGGCTGTGAGCAGCACAGCGGCTACGGCAAAGGAGGAGACGTATTACATAATTTCAGTTGTTGGAAAAAGAAGCAGCTTACTGGGGAGATAGTTTCCTGGGGTTTTGCTGTTTTCTTTTATCTCCTTTCTTGGTTTTAAATTCTGAGATATTTCTCAAATTGAGTCCTGTATAGGGCATATTGAATGTTGTAATGAATCACTAATTTAAAAAAGAATGGCTTTTGCTAAAAACTACAACTTATGTTAACTTTTTTGTTGTCGATTGTGCCTTACTGATACAGCATAATTCAAAAATAATTTTAAAATAGAAAAAAAAATCTCTTGAAAATAAAATTCCAAATTCTAAAAGGCCGTTTGCAAATTTGAGCTCTGAAAGTTACTTGTAAATGAAATAATTGCTTGTACAAATTAGGTATTACCTTTCATAATAATGTATATATGTGTTTTAAACCTTAAGTTGGACTTAGATTATATTGTTTATGAAAAGTACTGCTTCTGAGATTCATTAGTCAATATTTACCTTTTCTGGGAACATTATAACTAGAGTGTAACTGAAAATAAGAGGTAATACCATATTAGGTACTAAAACGGAAAAATTTCAAAAATATTAATTCATTTAAAAGTAACAATAGGGGCTTCCCTGGTGGCGCAGTGGTTGAGAGTCCGCCTGCCGATGCAGGGGACACGGGTTTGTGCCCCGGTCTGGGAAGATCCCACATGCCGCGGAGCGGCTGGGCCCGTGAGCCATGGCCGCTGAGCCTGCGCGTCCGGAGCCTGTGCTCTGCAACGGGAGGGGCCACAACAGTGAGAGGCCTGCGTACCGCAAAAAAAAAAAAAAAAAAAGTAACAATAACAAACCCATTACATGCTGACATAAAAAACATATTTTTATGAAAAATAACTATTTCCCAAAATAAAAAATATTTAGTGAGAGAGTATCTTGTATTACATCTCTATAAATCTTTATAAATCATTCATTCATTGTTGTCTGGTTTACTAAAAACGCTGGTTTCTCATATCTGCTGCTGCAGTCTGTTGTGATATGTTTTGATTGAAGTACATGAAGAAAATCCAGCCTCACACAGATGTGTAGTTGGAAAAGCCAGGAGTATTTTAATAACCTTTTCAGATCATTGTGGATATTCTTTGATACCGCATGACAGTGACAGTGACAAGTGGTAGTTTCTTAAAGGTTAGATGCAGTGTGTAATCTGAAACTGTATCAATGAACTTTTTGTCTCCTATTACATTAAAATCTGTTGGTTCCTGTTGAACTTTGAATGGATGATTTTGTAACATTATGCCATGATCCTTTGAAAAATAGTAAAAAAATTAAAAAATAAGAAAGAAAGAAAAAAATAGTGATTCATTGATTCATGCAGTTCTTTTAATAGTTGACACTTTCATTACACCATATCATTATACAATATCAAAAAAGGCACATTTGTTAATATCAACACTGATCTCCTCAGAAAAGTCTTTAAGGACTGGGATCTGTCATTCTTATAGTGATGGCTACAAGTTTTCTAAAATTCATTTCTACTTGAAAGCTCAAATTCTATCATTGGAAACAAATACACATTTTACTTGAAATGACAGGCTTACTTGGTTCATTTTTGAGAAAAATACCTGTCAAATTTCCAAGTCTGAAAAACCATGGCTTGGTGGTTTTCTTTCAAGTAATATGGGTGTTCCATGGAAGCGGTTTATTTTGCAGCTCAAGTAGATCGCACAGGTGCTTTTCCTCAAGGCCTCGCCTCTGGCTTCAGTGTGCATCGGAAGTGCTGTGTGTATACTTCAGTCATCACACGCAGTGTTAGGAAGCCTCAGTGGACTGGGCGCAATACTTTTTACTGCTTTTCCTCAAAGACATTTCAAAGTGAAACTGGCACTTACTTACCTTTTAGCTCTAAGTGGCAGTGAAGAATGTGATGACTGCCAGGGTGTTTGGATGCCACCGCCTTGACTCTGCTGAGGACCCAGCAGTTATGTTATCGCTTTTGTGTTATCAGTGAAAGCATCAACATGGTGAAAAAGGCACATCATGTTTTAATATTACTATGAAAATAGCTTTGACCTTGAAGACCCCTGAGAAGAGGTCTCAGGGACACACAGGGTGTCTGGGCCACACCATGAGAACCACTGTTTTTTTGTTTTTTTTTTTTAATTTTAATTTTTGGCTGTGCTGGATCTTTATTGCTGCGCGCAGGCTTTCTCTAGTTGCGGTGAGCGGGGGCTACTCTTCGTTGAGGTGCGCGGGCTTCTCATTGCGGTGGCTTCTCTTGTTGCGGAGCATGGGCTCTAGGTGCTCAGGCTTCAGTAGTTGTGGCACATGGGCTCAGTAGTTGTGGCTCACAGGCTCTAGAGTACAGGCTCAGTAGTTGTGGTGCACGGGCTTAGTTGCTCTGCGGCATATGGGATCTTCCCTGGCTAGGGCTCGAACCCGTGTCCCCTGCATTGGCAGGTGGATTCTTAACTACTGTGCCACCAGGGAAGCCCCTGAGAACCACTGTTTTAATCCAGTGTGCCTAAATCACACATACTATAAATTCCGTACCTTGTGTGATTGTTAGGTAAACACAGTTGTACTTGGAAGTATATTACTTTGCAGAGTCACTGACATATTCAGGGAGGGTTTAAATGTGTTCTCAAGTGAGGGGTAGGAAAGGGTCCATAGATGCCGTGTTTATAAAATTTCAGAGAAAACTGAAACTAAAACCACAACGCATCCCTTTTTTTCTCTGGTTATGAAAGTAGTCCATGGTCCTTGAAAACATTTCAAATAATATAACAATAAGTGAAGTAGTCAGTGAGTGTCCTGGCTATTCACATCGATCGTCTCTTTCTAAGTAAGTCAAATATCATTTTCAGTGCTTCAGTATATGCTTATATAAGCATAAAACTCTGTTAAAGCTGGGAAGTTCTACATGTAGATGTTCTTACTGTTGTTCTTAAAGCATCAAATTAAAAAAAAAGAAAACTTTCTATTTCAGTATGTATAGCTATCTAATTCCTTTTTCCCCTAAACTTTTAATTATCCTTGTAGCCCTCCTACCCCAGCTTATTTTGAAGCAAATTCAGCATTATTTCATTTCAAATATTTATGTCATTATTTCGCAGGATGGTAGCAATCTAATTCTCATTCCATTTTTATTTATTAGCTTGACTTTTTCTATAAAGAGAACCTTCCCACACCAGTTACCTGGACTCCCTCAGGTTCGGGCTGTACAGAGAAGGGAGGAGGTTTGACACCTCACGCCGCCCTAGCATCCTCAGAGTTGACCAGTGAGGGTTTGGTTCGCTTGCTTGGTTGCTGTTTCTGTATCTTCCTGGGTCTAAACATATTTGATGTGTTTTAATCATCACAATTAGTATCCTTATTGATGCCCATGTTACTCCTTTGCTGACCAGTGGCAGCTGATTTAGGTTGGTGTCTGAGTCCTTTGGCCCGTGCTTAGTACACTTTGATGTATTCTGGGAAGACAAGATAATCCTGGCTCATGTTACACGTTTCCTGCACCGAACCTGGACCTCTCCAAGGAGCTCTGGTTCCTTTGAAGGAAAATGGTACACAGGCAGCCTGAGCGCTGGAGGCTCTTACTGCTTGCAGGCTGGCCCTCGTTTCTAGCCTCTTAAGTTTAGAGGAACCTTCTAATTTAAGTTAAATGCTGGAGGGCTTTCATTTGACTTCTAGTCCTTAAACCTGTATCTCCTTTCAGCCAAGCCCAGAACCTCAGCATCACGTGCATTGATTCTCCTCACAGCACACACACAGCAGATGTGTTATTTCAGAATAATGCTGCCAGCACTCTCGCCAGCAGTATGCTTACTGAAGAGTTTGTGTTTTCTTTTTTTACGATACTTTTTGTCCTTAGTGTTTATCCCACTAGGGTTATACATACAAATTACTTTCTTTTATAGTCCCTGTGCCTTCCAACTTATTGCCTTCCTCCTCTTACAGGTAATGATTCACACTTTCAATGTTATGTTTTGTCCCTTTATTTTTTAAAATACAAGCATATATATTTATTTACTTATTTTTCTCAGATAAATGGTAGCATCCTATACACACTTATACCTTGCTTCTCCCCCAAATGGTACTGCATTTATCTCATTCTTTTTTAATGGCTACAGAGTTTTTCATGACATAGATGTACTGCAATTTATTTAACCAGTACTATATTGATGAACATTTAGATGATTTTCAAATTTTTACTTAATGTTATATCTCATTAAACATTACAGTTATTCTTACTTAGAGGAAGAAGCAACATGAGGTTTATTGTTTTTGAAAGGAATGACCTACTTTCAATTCTAAAGAATGGTTAATATCTGTGATTGGTTGCTTATCATATAGAAGGAATAAAATTGCCTCATTCAATTTAGAACTTACTGAGTCTTTTGAATGGAGCCTTGTGGCCTGAAATAGAGCAAATGTTTGAAATAGGCCAGATCATGGAATTCCGGCTGTAGCCCTCCTGTGGGATGAAGGAGCACTGAAGTCCTGGCCCGAGAATGTGGATTTGTGAAGCGGCCATGGTAGTTAGCACAGCAGAGGTTTGGGCGAGTCAGGGGTTGTTTCCTAGGAAGAGAGGAGAGACTTGCCCTCTTGTGTCTTAGAGTGAGATCTAGAAGTCACGTCTGTTGCCGTCCTGTGAATCTTACCTCCTGCTCTGAATTTGTAGACGAGGCTTCTGCCTTACACAGTGATGGGACCCTTCCCCTGGGATTGGAGCGCTCCATGCCCGCATATTACAGGCCTGCACATTTTGGCAGCCCCTTTATTCACATGACTGCTTTGTACTCCATTTATGGGCATAGTACTGTTATTCACGGACCTTACCTTCTAAAGACTATGATGTTCCACTTAACTGCTACAAGCAGAGAATGAGCAGGGAATGACAGACATCTCAAGCTCTAATGTCTTATTTCTGTTAATATAAAAGATGTATACCAGCTAAGAGTGATTCAGTTTAAAACAATCTCTGTCAGACTTCATGTGGTTTGTGGACCCCTTTGCTCTCATCCTGTGGTTCTTGTTAAACATACAGATTTCTGGGTAAATGCTTGTCATCTGGATCACAGGTGCCTGACCTCGTGATTCTGCGCCAAACTCACTTATCCCATTATTTAGTTCAGAAAGCACTGTTCCATGTATAGTAACTGAGAAAATTGTTAGAGTCTAGAATTCTGGCTTCTGTTCGTAGTTTGAAAAATGAAGCATAAACATTTCTAATTTCAGATCAACAGCAAAAAGAAAGAATCAGCATGGGAAATGACAAAAAGTTTGTATGATGCGTGGTCAGGATGGCTAGTAGTAACACTAACAGGATTGGCATCAGGTAAAGAAAATTTTTAATGTAACCCTTTTTTGGTTAACAGGATAATAAATAGTTCTCCCCTCCTTCTTGCAGTTTTTTTTTTCAGGTACTTTTCGATTTTTAGAAGCATTTGTTTTGTTTCTTTCCTTCAAAAAAAATCTTCTTCAATATAAGACGAGGAGGCAGGAGGCTCAGAGTTCTAGTCTCGCTCTGTCCCCGTACGTGTCTATCCAATTGGGCTGACCTTTCTCGCTCTGTTTCTTTATCTGTAAAAGACGTGGTTTGGACCCGATGATGAGTGAAGTATATTTTAATGTTAACATCACAGTAAACAGCTGATACTTACTGAGTGCTTCCTGTGGGTCATACACTGTTCCGAAAGCTTTACGTGTGTGTAAGCCTCATGGCAGTCCTATGGCCTGGGTCTTAACAGCCCAGGGGACTAAGCACAGAGAGCTTAAGCGACTTGACCGAGGTCACGTAGCTAGAGAGTCGGCAGGCCACGGTCAGAGCCCGCACTTAAGCTCTGTGTGGGCTGTGCCGTGCCCAGAGGCCCTCTGGGTGAGACTTTAATAGCGGTTGAAGATGTGAAAACAAACATGATGGGCTGTTTTACTGACTTTCAGCTTCCACTGTGGAAGATTATGTCCCGAAGAACATGAGGGAAAGTTAAAATGTGTGTAGAGAGTAGAGGCAGTCTGATACCCCTTATTGGCTGGCCGCCGTTTATGTGACCCATTGATCTTTTTATATGAGAAGGACCTAGATTTTGACCATAAATCTGTGGATTCTCTGTATTCTGTCAGTAAGGTGATCTTGGTATATTTGATTTTCTGTTAAAAGAAAAAAAAAACGAAAACCTGATAGTCTGTCACAGTAATTCATTAATGCCATGAGTTTCACTAATTCTAACGGATATTCCATTTTGATGAGCTTGAGATCCTTTGTAAATCTACGGATTAGGTTTCAGATGAAAACACTAGTAAAAACTGTGACTTCACAGCCTGAGATGAGCCCCTCCCGCCAGGTGGTTGTCTTTGGAAGATTCCGACACATTTTAAAAATCACAGTGAATTTTAATGATGTGAGTAGTGTTAATTTCAAGCAAAGAATAACAACTTTATTTTAAAGAATAGCTATTTACACTTTTTAAAAAGTAATAGAAACTTATTTCTGATACGATTTGAAATCTTAAATGTGTGTAGTATTCCCTTTATGACCCTTGATTTGTAGGGAGTCCCCAGCTTTCCTTGACCCTTTTAACCTGATAGTTCTGGGCTCCCCAGAAATGGACTGCCTGTTTTCACCACCTCCAACATTTTTTCCAGGGGCATTGGCTGGCTTAATAGACATCGCCGCCGACTGGATGACTGACCTCAAGGAGGGCATCTGCCTTAGCGCACTGTGGTACAACCACGAACAGTGTTGCTGGGGGTCTAATGAAACCACATTTGAGGAGAGGGATAAATGTCCACAGTGGAAAACATGGGCGGAGTTAATCATAGGGCAAGCGGAGGTGAGTCTTGCTTTGTCTCAAAGTGAATTAATAATTGATACCGTGAAATGAGTCTCCAGTTCATTTAATTATAGAATTAATGACATGTTAGATGACTGCAGCTGCATTAAAGGAAAATAAAGAAAGAAATTTAATAGGATAGAATGGAAAATATGAGAATACATTGCCGTGAGTAAAATGTAGGTACTGTTTCAAGAGGCTCTTCTATTAACTGCATAGCCACGTACAAATCTGCTGGGTTATGACGTAAAATGTGTTTCTTATTGTAGAAAATAAGTGCAGTAGGAGCTGTGTACCCACAAAGTGCCTATGAACATAATTCATCACAATTGTTTGGGAAGTATGAATTATCAAAAATTTTAGTGAAAATAAGCCTTCTAACTGGAAATATCTTGCAGAAATGCCTAGATTTTTCTTTGTGGCCTGACAGTTTTTAAATGAGTATTTTACTATTGTTGATGTTCTATAAAGAACATTTTAGAAGTTACAGTATTATATTTTATATATATATATATATATATATATATATATATATATATATGGTTACATGGTAAAATATGGCTATGTTTTTAAAATTTTGTTATAGCTGAATTTTAGCACTAAAAAGAATATATCTGCTGGTGAGATGGGCAGTATGCTGTTTCTCACTTAATCTTCAGGAGAATCGCAGCAAAATGAAATCTGAGTGTGAAGGTAGTTTTGTCTTCACCAACTGTTTCCAAAAAGTGGTTTGTGGGTTGGCGGAGATTGAAGTGCAGCTGAGATTCTTGGCCACAAGACTTTGAGGATCAGGAAGAAGCTAGGAAAAATATTAAATAGATGGTCTCCTTGGTACGTATACAAATACGTTTTTAGACTCTACTTAAATATTTTGTTCATGTAAAGCTTTTATTATTGTGGCAGTAAACCAGGAGCCTTCTACAGGTTTTACCCAAGCTGCTTAGGTGGCAAGCACTTGAATTAGTGGTGCCCGTAAATTAAGTTCATGCTATTGAACTGTTTGTTTCTTAGGGTCCTGGTTCGTACATCATGAACTACATAATGTACATCTTCTGGGCCTTGAGTTTCGCCTTTCTTGCCGTTTCCCTGGTGAAGGTGTTTGCTCCATATGCCTGTGGCTCTGGGATTCCAGAGGTAAGCCATGCAGTGTTTAGTGTCATCAGCATGTTGCAGTTGTGATACTTATCTTTTTGCCTGTAGGGGGGAAAAGTAGTGGTTTTTCTGGGGAAGTGGTTTGTCTGTAATATGAAAAAGAAAATATTTTAAATGTCAGCTGATAGTACACATCGTTGAAAGACATTCTTCCCCGTACTCATTTCATTGTTTGTTGTGGAGGTTGATTTTTTTTCCTCACCACTAATTTCGCACATGACTAAACGAATATCAGCACTCAGCTAACACCAAGAACCTGGAAAATATCTTGCAGCCTAAAGTTCTTTGGTGACTTAGTTGATGTTTTGCTCATATGAACTGGATTTGATTACGTTCATTTTCTTTTTATAAGTATCTTTTAATTAGATAAGTTAATAATCCTTGAATTTGGCAGATAACATTTATAACCCTTTTGTACTTCAAAATAAATATTTGATCATAGTGGGTCCATAGTACAAACTTTTGGATTTTATTTTTTATCAACAGTGACTTAAAGAAGAATATACTTAGGATTGAACATGATGTGAACTTATTTCTTTTCCCTTTTTATTTTTCTGTCTTAAATAAGTTACTAGCTTTTCCTAGTGCATTGCTTTTAAAAACAATTTTAGTGATTTTAAAGCTGTGTTAATTAAGAATATCTTTGATAAGGAGCAATGCTGTGTAGTATTTAGCAGTTGTCACTCATCCTTCTTAATATATAGGAAAATATTACACATTATTACAGTACTCTGAGAAGGCACAATATCTTTAAAGGCAAAATATCTTTATTTCTGACACAGAATGTCTGAAATGTATCTAACTGTATTATATGTCTGTAACAGAAATATCCCAATTTACCATTTGCTGGTTATGTAATTATACCCCTTGCATTGAAGTCTGTAGCCCCTTAACATGGCCTGGTATTTTAGTTTTGTTCATGAGATAGGGTTGCCTTCTATCCTTGCTGGGGAAGAGAATTAGAATACATTACAGATTTATTATATAGAGCATAATAGTTCAAGGTTTCAGAAAATGAATTGTGCATCTTTCCATTGTCCACCAAAGTTTGCAGGGTGAGTAAAACAAGAGAGTGATCTATTAGTTAAGGTCTCATGTTTCTTGAAGGAAATTAAGCTGCCTTGATCTTTCCTTTGTAGATTAAAACTATTTTGAGTGGATTCATCATCAGAGGCTACTTGGGAAAATGGACTTTAATGATTAAAACCATCACATTAGTACTGGCTGTGGCATCAGGTTTGAGTTTAGGTAAAGAAGGGCCCTTGGTACACGTTGCCTGTTGCTGTGGAAATATCTTTTCCTACCTCTTTCCGAAGTACAGCACAAATGAAGCTAAGAAAAGAGAGGTAAGCATCTTCTGTTGTTTATTTGACAGACGAACATCTGTTACATAGACTTAATCAGTGAAGAATTTTCTCGTGTAAGGATCACATTGGATACATTCTGTATTCAGATTATAATTTTAATGTGTTCTGAATGATCTCCAATATCTGGAGTCCATCCCCAGTGCGGCTCACTCCTGTATTTCAGGGAGGTTTAGGTGGCCTGGTGTCCATTGGTTTCAGCTGAATTTCACAAAGATTTGCATTTGGTTTTGCTTTGCCTGACACCTCTCGTCCTCTGAAGTGTTTCCCAAATGTAACATTGTTTTTACTCCTGTTTCTCCGGATCAGTGTTTCTCCTGGGGTGGGCCATCTCACCAGCTGTGTTCCTCTGGAGGAGGTGTCTGATGCCCAGTGGGAGAGGTGTGTCATCTCAGAGAGCTCTCTTGAACCTTAGGAAAGTTCGAAGGGTCTTTAACCTCCTGAGGTTACATCAGAGATTCATGTTAAGGGGAAACAGGACTTCCTCTTGCCTGAGATCTTCTAGGAGACCTTTAAACTTGATATATCATAGAGTTCCCCTGATGTTTCTAGGTTGCTGTGGATATTTTCTAGAAGAAAAGTGGGCCCCTGGGACCTTCTTATTAGCTCTAGACTTTGGGAGCCCAGTCCCTTCCTGTTTCCCCAGTCTCAACTGCATTTGTCTACCCAGTGCAGTTCCTTTACTTGCTATTGTACCTTGACATTTGTGGGGTAAGATTTTAATTTTTATTTATTCATTATAAGTACAAAAATTAATTTATTAGAAAACATTATAGAAATTAAATTCACCCAGATTTTAATGTGCACACTGTGAAGATTAGTAATGTTTTTGACATTAACTTGATTCTGACACCTTGGCGCGTAAATGACTAGAGTTCGCAGGTTAGTTGAAAGCATTTAGGCTTCGTATTTTGGCCTTCTTCCCTTGACCACTTCCTTGATGAGTTTAAATTAAGTGATTTTTAGATATTTATGAAACAGATGAAAACATCTGTGACTTTTAGGTATGTGGGTGCTAGCTTGATTGTAAAATTCTATTATATTAAACATAGAATCAGAGAATTCAGTTAAGTCTGTTGTCTGCAATCCTGTTGGTGGAAAAAAAAAACAAAATAGTAAGTTAGATTTGCTTTCCCTCCTCCCCCCAAATAAGCAGTCTGCCTTCTAAAGCTGGGTACAATTTAATTAAAACAAGTATTTGTTCATTTTTAATTTACCAACTACTGACTGTGGAGCCTGACTATGGAGTTCATGCTCTTAACACTTACAATTTATTATTTCAAATTTCTCTTTCAGAGATATCAGAATTCACCATCTGAGGAAATGCTTTGGTAGCCTCAGATATTTACTGGAGTAAAGTAGTAAAAGGAATAAAGACTTAGAAAAGTACTTGATTACCAGTAGATGCCCAGTGACTTGATATGTGTGTTTGGCTTCGTTCGCCCTGGTGGGAGGTGGGCAGCATTTGGTGGCCACCTGGGGACTGGAGGGAGGACCGTGAGTGCTGTTTCTTCCTTGCTGTGACCTGTGCTGGGCGTGCGCCCTCGGGTGGCCATGGTTTGTACCCTCACCTGAGGCTCCCATGGGAGCAGTAGCGGTCTCTTCAGAGGACTTAGGGAACTGAACCTGTAGGGAGCTCGATAGGTTTTAAGTTCCCTGGACATTTCACTAGGATGTGGGCTAGAGTAATTATTAATGATGCAACAGTGAGCTCCAAAATCTGAAGAAATAATATCCTGTTTAAAAACAAACAAACAGCTCTCTCCACTGGTCTCTCCACTGGTGTCCTCAAGCACACATCTCAAAGGTTGTCTGTGGTCATTGCCTTTTTTTTACATCCTGCTTATTACATTGGTATATCTCACACAAATGTTTTTTTTGACTGAATATTGAATATAAGAGTGACCTTTCAATTAAAGCAGAAGAGAAGAAGATCTTTTTAGAAGAAATATTTGCCTTTGCTTGGAGAGAGGGAGACATGTGAGTTAAATTCAGAAGGGCATTTCGAAAATTTGAGTAACATGAAGAATTTGTGTTTGGTATATTTGAGTTGATAAGAACATGTGAAATAACCCACATCCTCTTTGTAGGTGCTATCAGCTGCCTCAGCTGCAGGTGTTTCTGTAGCTTTTGGTGCACCAATCGGAGGAGTTCTTTTCAGCCTGGAAGAGGTAGGTTAAAAACAACAACCACCAGCAATTAAAATTATGTATAATTACCATTACACATGTATTTTGGCACACCTTTCAGTTTTATAGCTAGTGTAATAGATACAGACTTTGTTTTTAAGTTTTCAAATTTATTTTCATAGTTATTTTTCACTCTTTCTTACATTAATAAGTCATAAAAAGTAATATATATGTTCTTTATTGAGAAAAAAGAACTTTTCAGTTTTATAGCTAGTGTAATAGATACAGACTTTGCTTTTAAGTTTTCAAATTTATTTTCATAGTTATTTTTCACTTTCTTACATTAAAAAGTCATGAAAATATATTCTTTATTGAGAAACGTCTTTAAAAAATATTATTCATGTATAAAATGTTAGTGATTATTTAAAATTTAACTTTGTTGAACATAATTAAGAGTAAGCACAAATAGAAAATATTGGAAACAATCCTTATTGGCTAAATTATAGCCTTGTTTTTATTTAAAGATTTTTAATCAGTTTCTAAGTCGTCTTTTTAAGTTTTTCTTGTGTGATTATTTCTGTGGCAGTTATTGATGTTTAAGGAAATAATTCTAGTCGCTTCAGTGGAATATTTTGTTTTTGTGTTCTCACTGGTGCTTAAGAGTTTTTACACATCTACACAAAAATGTGACTTAGAAATGTTTAAAATTTACTTTTCTCCCCCAGTTGTTTATGTTCTTCTTTTTGCTTTAATATCTAAGAGGGAAATTAAATACTTCTTTATGAACTAACAGGAGTTGGTGGTGGTACATTTATTCTTAACTACCATGATTGAATTGGCATGAAGCTCATTTTAAAAATAACACGATGCTCGGTATTTTAAATAATTATTAGACATTTATAATCAGTTGATACAGTGAATTAGTAATGATGTGATAGCCAAAGTTACTAAATAGTGGTATTTTTCTTACCACGGTAAAATCCATTATATGTAAATTCTAGCTGCAGCAAAATTTAGAGTGTTGACATTTACTGTTCAAGTTATAACATATCAGAACTATCTTATAAAATTATAGCATTAATTTTTCTTTTCCTTTTTTTTAGGTTAGCTATTATTTTCCTCTAAAAACTTTATGGAGATCATTTTTTGCTGCTTTAGTGGCTGCATTTGTTTTGAGATCCATCAATCCATTTGGTAATAGCCGTCTGGTCCTTTTTTATGTGGAGTATCATACACCATGGTACCTTTTTGAACTGTTTCCTTTTATTCTCCTCGGGGTATTTGGAGGGCTATGGGGAGCCTTTTTCATTAGGGCAAATATCGCCTGGTGTCGCCGACGTAAATCCACCAAGTTTGGAAAGTATCCTGTACTCGAGGTCATCATTGTTGCAGCCATCACTGCTGTGGCAGCCTTCCCTAATCCCTACACAAGGCTCAACACCAGCGAACTGATTAAAGAGCTTTTTACAGACTGCGGCCCCCTGGAATCCTCTTCTCTCTGTGACTACAGAAATGACATGAACGCCAGTAAAATCGTTGATGACATTCCTGATCGTCCAGCAGGCCTTGGCGTATATTCAGCTATATGGCAGTTATGCTTGGCACTCATCTTTAAAATCATAATGACAGTGTTTACTTTTGGTATCAAGGTAGGTGCGCCTGTGAGGTGATACGTAAGTAGTCTTGGCAGGTTCAGAACTTGTATGTGGAATGAGAAATGAAAGTTTTATCTAAAGATGGTTGCTTCTCAAATGTAGGCTGAAAAAGTTATCTTTTGGGTTCAAGGTTTAGTCATGAAAAGAAGAATTTTTTAGGATATATTGTTGAACATGGTGTCTCTTGCTGGGTTAACAACTTACCCCAAACCCAGCAGCTTAAGAGAACCTCTTACTGTGCTCTTGTTGTTGGGCCAGTAAGATGGGAAGCTCTCAGCTGGGCGTATCGTGTTCGTGGTCAGTTCCACGGTTGTCATCAAGACACGGCTCGGCGGGTCATTTCAGAGCCATTCGTGTGTCAGGCATCTCAGAGCCATTCGTGTGTCAGGTACCTGGGCTGCGCAGGTTCAGACAGCTGGGCTCCTGCGCTGTCTGTCTCTGGTTTTTCCCTGTTGGTGGCCTCAGGGTGGGTAGATTCCTCACATGGTGGCAGTTCAGGGTCCCCAGAGCATGGTTCCAAGAGGACCGTTTCTAACCCAGCCAAGGATGTCCTGCAGCACGCCTCCTGTTGAGTTCTGTTCCTCTGTGCGGTCACAGAGGCCCCGGGTTCAGGGAGGGGACGCACACTATACCTCAGAGTGGGAAGGGGTGTCAGAGAATTCATCATCATGTTTTAAAACCATTAAAAACCATTTTTAGTAGCTTCCTGTTGCTGCTGTGACAAATTACCACAAAGCCACATACATTTATTACAGTTCTGGACATCAGAAATCCAAATTGGGTCTCCCTGGGCTAAAGTGAAGGTGCAAACAGGGATTCACGGAGATTCTGGGGGAGAGTCCGTCTTCTTGCCTTTTCCAGCCTCCACGTGCCTTGGTTCCTGGCCCCGTCCTTCATCCTCAGAGCCATGGCTGGTCAAGTCTTTGCTTTATCTCAGCATTCTGACACAATCTCTTCTAAAGCCTTCTTTCACCTTTGAAAAGCCTTTGTGATTACTTCAGGCCCAGCCACATCATCGGGGTAACCTCCTGTTTTCAGGTCAGCTGATTAAACAGCCCTGCGGCGGACCGCAGACCGATGCCCAGGAATTCGGGGGTGGGTGTTTGTGGGGAGCCCTTGGTCTGCCTCCTGTATGCTGTGGGATGTTGGCTGGAGAGGGCCCTGTGGGCTCAGAGCTCAGTCACTAGGCCTGGGGGCACCAGGCCTTTCCACCAGGGGTTTCAGGCAGCTAGGCCTTGTGCCCCGGGACATCGCTTCTTTTGAATTTATGAAAGTGAGAAATAACATTCATCAGTTAGTGATTTGCCAGAGATATAATTCTTACGATCGTCAGTGATGTGTGTGGGAATCCGATGTCTGTCCTTCGGACCCTTGTTCTTTAAAGGCCGGCCCCTGTGGCTGACGCAGCTGCTACCATTCACTAGTGACACACCACCGTGAGCCACGGGAGGACAGCTGCAGCTCAGCAGACTGCAGCGGCAGCAGCCTTTGAACCACGCTCTCTCTCTTCTGTTGTGCTCTGCCTTAGTCCGCTGGGCATAAGGTTTAAGGCATAGAAAAGCCGTGAAGTTTCCCCTTTTTTCATAGTGAATCAAGTTAGAAGAGCCACTAAAGCCCCCCTTCTGCAGGGAGTTTGCTCTGTAAATCCAACTTTCTCCTGCGGAAGCCGGAGGCAGCGGGCAGGCCGCCAAGGCCCACGTAGCCCTCCACTCTGGCCGAGGGCCTACCTGGTGGGAGAGTGAAATGTTTGTTTTGATCCCTTCTACGTGCATATTCTTTTCATGACCTGACACAGTCGTCAACACGTATTGCTCTGTGCTGGGCTCGTTTCGTGCCTGGCAGGTTGGATTTGTTGGTCTTTTAATATTGGTTAAATAGTTGGTCTGTACTGTTCCTGGTTTCCTCACTAAATTGAATCAAGAAAACTGTGCGCCTTTTAATCATTTCATGTGTGTGTGTATGTAAGGGACCGGCATGAAGAGACCCCTGAGCTAAAGGAGAAATAACCCTTGGGTCACCTTCTCTTTGGGCTGGGGAGTGTGGGTTGTTACTTTGTAACTGAGCTGGTGGGATTATTGCCCTTACAGTTACAACAAGGGTTTGCTGTAGTTCCTTTGCACCAGGATTTTGCGTTGTGCCTCAAGGCTTAGACCGTCGGTCTGGAGCAGGCGTTCAGAGGACGTGCCTCACCGAGCTCTTGCCCCGTTGCAGGTCCCGTCCGGCTTGTTCATCCCCAGCATGGCCATCGGTGCAATCGCCGGCCGCATCGTGGGCATTGCAGTGGAGCAGCTGGCCTACTATCACCACGACTGGTTCATCTTCAAGGAGTGGTGTGAGGTCGGGGCCGACTGCATCACCCCTGGCCTTTACGCCATGGTCGGCGCGGCCGCGTGCTTAGGTAACGGGGCCCTGCGCGGGCGCGCGCGCGCGTGTCTGTGGCTGAGAGAGGAGCGGGGTGGGAGAGGAGGGCACGGCGAGGCATGTGGCCTGTGCGGCACTGGTTTTCATCTCGGCAGCCCCTGCACACTTGTTCATGCAAAACCGTAGGAGCAGGTAACATCTTTTTAATATCGCGTGATTCTGTAAGCAGAAAACATCTCACTACAACAGAGGCTTGATTTGAATCCTGGCCAAGGAGGTGTTTGTTTTTTCGTTGTCGGGGTGCTTGGCTTACCTGCAGCCCCTCTAGCGTGGTTCCTGGGTTAGCACTCAGCAGAGCTAAGGGGTACCTTTACTCCGCCTCTGCAGAGGTTCCCCGTCAGCCTTAGTAAAAGGTCCTTTGCAAGGCTGCCTCCATTTAAGATGCATTTACAGCCGAAGGAAAAAGCTAACTAGTGTTCTAAGGCAAAGAAAAGCAAAATGTCTGCATTACATTCTTAAGTCTATTTCTTGTCCTCTTGGACATGAAAAATCATTATTTTATTTTATATTTAAAATGTCAACTAAACTTTGGTTATAATATTTAATTACAACTGGTATTTTGACTCAGTTTTGTTCAGTGAGCCAGAATTGTGTAGTTATTGATCTTCTAAAGTGTAATATTAAAGGAAAGTGTTGGGAAGAATCGTTTTCTGCAGAGCAGCAAGCAGGCATCCACTTGGTGCTGAGCGCCGCGCGGGGTGCGGTGGGCTGTACAGAGCGAAGTGTGAGCGTGGGCCCTCCCCTCACGAGACGCGGGTGGGGGACAAGGCTCCAGTGCAGGAGCAGCGTCATGGGCCCTGCGGGCGTCCAGAGGGCGGGTGGTGGCAGGGGTTCTGGAAGAGGAGCAGGGCTTGAAGGAGCCACCTTTGTTGAAGAGGAGAGTGATGTGCAGACAGCGGGTTGGGACGGGTGAACTCGGCACGCGGGGGGCTTTGGAGAACCCGGCAGTGTTGAAGTAGAGAGTGCATTTTGGGCACTTTGGGAAAGAAAGGTGGATTGGTGAGAAGGAGGCAGTGACTTATGTCAGGATGAATTTCTATTTGGAATTGGTCAGATCCGTGGCAGGGTTGTGGCTTTGCCATTTTTAGTGGGATGATTTTGGGAAAATTCCTTTACTGCTTGATTTTTATCTTTCTTATCTTTAAAATGGAAATAATAACTACTTATTTCCTACAGTTGTTTTTGAGGATTATGTAAAATAAAATGCATATAAAGCTGTTAGCACAGTGCTTGGTAAAATATGTGCTTGGTTAAAAAAATAAAAGCCTTTGTAAACCACCTAGGGCATCCCTGGCATAGTGTAGATACCTAACATATAGTAGGTTCTTTCTCCCTTCTATTTTTAGGTTAAAAAACAAAAAGGAAGAGCTTTAGCTTCACACAGTATCAACTGACAAGCCTTGGTAGATTTTTGAGCAAAGGAGCAACATGGTGAAAGTAGCACTTAGGGAAGATTAACCTGGGGACATGGCTTATAAAGTGGGTGGAAGAGGGCCTCCCTGGTGGCGCAGTGGTTAAGAGTCCGCCTGCCGATGCAGGGGATACGGGTTCGTGCCCCGGTCTGGGAGGATCCCATATGCCGCGGAGCGGCTGGGCCCGTGAGCCATGGCCGCTGGGCCTGCGCATCCGGAGCCTGTGCTCCGCAACGGGAGAGGCCACAACAGTGAGAGGCCCGCATACCGCAAAAAGAAAAAAAAAAAAAAAAGTGGGTGGAAGATAACGGGAGGTTAGATGAAACAGTATTCAAATTCAGGAGCTGAGACTTGAGGGTGTGACTAGGTGGGTAATAGAGAGAATACTGAGAAAGGGGCCCCTACTAGATAGATGTTTGCAGAGCACATCAGCTGGGACTAGGTGAGAGTCTAGATGTTGGGATAGAGTAAAGGGATGAACCGGGAGTGGCCACTGGGTTGTCAGGAGGAATGTGTTATCTGGTCCTGGAGTTGGGGGCCGGGATGGGAGCTCTCTGGGGGAGGAGAGGGGTTTGGCTTTGAGTGTGTGGTGGTTTCTGCGACAGTGGGTCCCCCAGAGTCTTCACAGTTGGAAATGAGACCAGCATAGCCGGAAGATAAGGTGTGGATAGCCAGAGACACGGGACAGACACAGCGTGGGTGGAGGGGCCTGGGTCAGGGAGGCCTCAGCAGGGAGCAGGGTTCACAGTGATCTGGTAGGTACCTGGAATAGTTCAGGTGAGTTTTCTAAGCGGGGGCATTACACTGTTAACAGAAACCGCAAGGCGTCAGAGTGTTTTATTCATTTGGAAGAGATTTAGAGGGGAGAAATGTATTAATTTAATATTCTACCCATGAGTTTAATTTGTAAATTGGTAGTAAACAAGTTAGCTATGATGTGCTTCACCAAGTTCTTTAAGGATTAATTGTAAGCTTTTATAGCGGTGAAATTATGTCTTTGTGATAGCAGTAAACCAAAATGGCAATCTGTATTAGTCGGTCAGCTGTGCTTTTTTTTATCTGAAGTAAACCAGTTTTAAAATGTTATGTTAATAGTCTTCTGTGTTATGAACAAAGAAGATTGTTTTCTCTAGATCTTATTAAAATAGCGATGATCCTTTGCACTAAGTTCCGTTTATAATTTGTGTCTGCCTGCCTAGTGCAGAAATTCTCCCACCGTGGATTGGTGAGGACCCTGCCCTTGCTGACCTGTGGTCTTATTTTTTTCAGGTGGTGTGACAAGGATGACTGTGTCCCTGGTGGTCATTGTTTTTGAGCTCACTGGAGGCTTGGAGTATATTGTTCCCCTGATGGCCGCAGTAATGACCAGTAAATGGGTTGGAGATGCCTTTGGGCGGGAAGGCATTTATGAAGCTCACATCCGGCTAAACGGATACCCTTTCTTGGATGCAAAAGAAGAATTCACTCATACCACCCTGGCTGCTGACGTCATGAGACCTCGGAGGAGTGACCCTCCCCTGGCCGTCCTGACCCAGGACAACATGACCGTGGATGACATAGAAAACATGATTAACGAGACCAGCTACAACGGCTTTCCTGTCATAATGTCCAAAGAGTCTCAGAGATTAGTGGGATTTGCCCTCAGAAGAGACCTGACAATTGCAATAGGTACCCTTTTAAAGAACTACACACACATATACGTCTATCTACGGCTCTGTCTATTGGTATCTAGATACCTAGGTGGACGAATATAAATATGTCATAGATTTCTGAAAGAAAGGAAAGCTATAAAATTTAATTGGTTGGGTTCGTGGGGACAAGTGGTGTATTTTATGTCTCGTAATATCTTAGGTGCTTTAGGAAGGGAATTTACCCTTTTCCGTGGGATGCTTTCCAGCTAAATACTGTTTTATCTTTTGACTTGGCATTGTTATCAGGGACTGGAGTCCGGCTCTTTCTTTTCTCACTCAGATAAGTCTTGTTGACAGTATTCATAATAGCATGTAATACAAGGCCTTAGTAACTGCCGAGGCATACAGCTTGTATGTTAATACAAGGCATACAGCTTGTAGTTAATAAAGTTGGCTTATTTGAATGCAGGTTGCTGAAAATTCCATCATCTTTGGTCTGTCTCATGTCAGATCCGTAGGGTTTTGGTTTTTCAATTTTTGGATGTAGATTTACAGTATTAACTTGTAATATATAGTTTAAAGCAGCGGTCCCCAGCCTTTTTCGCATCAGGGACTGGTTTCACAGCAGACAGTTTTTCCACGGACTGGGTGGGTGGGTAGGGATGGGGGATGGCTCAGGCGGTGGTGCGAGTGATGGGGAGCGGCCGATGAAGCTTCATTTGCTCATCCGCCTGCCGCTCACCTCCTGCCGTGTGGCTTGGTTGCTAACGGGCCGCGCACCGGTACTGGTCCGTGGCCCAGGGGTTGGGGACCCCTGTGATAGAGGGTATTTTCGTCCAGCCACTCCTGGTGTTCAGTAGAGGACTCAGAGCTGAAAATGTAGAGCATTCAGCCTGTCCCCAAAGGTCATTCCTGTAAGCCAGTCACCTCCCTCCAACTTAACCTCTGTGGCCAAAGGGTTGTAAAATATTTCAGTTCTTGAGCCATTTGAGGAGGGAAGGCTAGATGGTGTAGATGGGCAGCATATCTCAAGGCAAACTGGAAGCGCTCAGTTTACAAGAGCTATTCAAGCAAAAAGAGGAAAGAAAGAAAAGAGCCTATGCAGAATATCCAGTTCAGCTAAGGAAAGGCTGCAGCTTTGGGAGACTTGCTCAAAGCCTAGCATTCCCTTGAGCTAATAGACTGGTAGTTGTCCGAGTGGTCAGAGTGTGTGTTAGACGTGGCCGCGTTCAAGTGTTTCAGCCTCTGAGCCGTCACCACGGCCGACCTACAGTCGGAGAAGAGTTTCGCTGTTCACTACGTTGTAATAGTAAGCAAAAAAGAAAAGGGTCAGAATTTTGGAATTTATGTAGAAATTTAAAGGAAAAAAAGCCCAGGTTTTTAAAAGATAAAGTGGTAAAGTTAAGAATTATTTATATTCCCATTGATTCTGTGGACATATTTTTAAAAGTTGATTTTATTACTGTCTTGAGAAATAGACCATTGGGGACCAGCAGATAATGTCAGTTTAAGGGAATGAGGGTACTTTAGATGTGTGAAATAGCAACTCATGTCATCAGAAGGGTTAGTCACAGCATGATTTTTTTTAACATACCTTAAATATTTGCCAACATATATTTTGGTAAAGTTTTAGTTTTTGAATGGGAGAAATAGACCTGTATACTAGAGTTTTGTATATAATAGTTTATAGATATTTATATAAAATAGTTTATCAAAGGACCTAAAGGAATGCTTGAATAAATTGTGAACTATATACTGTCTGGGGGTGGAAAACTCAAGATTTTAAAAGAGCAGTTTTCTCCAAATTTATTTATAAACTCGGCATTAAATTTTATGTTATATCGTTAAAATTTTTTTTTAGTTTCTTTTTTTAATTTAATTTTATTTTTGGCTGCATTTTATTTATGTTGCTGCGCGTGGGCTTTCTCTAGTTGTGGTGAGCGGGGGCTACTCTTGGTTGCAGCGCGCAGGCTTCTCATTGCAGTGGCTTCTCGTGTTGTGGAGCATGGGCTCTAGGGCGTGTGGGCTCCATAGTTGTGGAACGTGGCTCAGTAGTTGTGGCTCGCGGGCTCTAGAGCACAGGCTCAGTGTTTGTGGCGCACGGGCTTAGTTGCTCCGCGGCATGTGGGATCTTCCTGGACCAGGGCTCGAACCCGTGTGCCCTGCATTGGCAGGCAGGTTCTTAACCACTGCGCCACCAGGGAAGTCCCTTTTTTTAGTTTGTATGTAGATAGTACATTCACATAATTCAAATTTGAGAAGATTAAAAGTTTATAGTGATGAATTGCCATACAGAGAAAGAAAAAAAAGGTATATAGTGAAAAGTCTCTCACCCACGACCTCGTAATCACCAGTTTAGCTCCGTAGGCAGCTGTCTCCTTGGCTTCTTACGTTTTCTGTAGGTATCATTCTCTGCCTGTGTAAGTAAGTGTATACATTTTCTCCTTTTTTAAAAACAAGTCATAACATGCTACCCAATACGTGCTGTTCTGTGTCTTGTTTTTTTCACTAAGCAATGTTTTCTTGTACATCTTTCCAAATCATTTTTTTTTAACAGCTACACAGTACTCCACTGAGTGGATGTATTGTGGGATACATCATGATTTTTTAAAATCCGCTTCCCGCTGATAGACATTTAAGATGTTTTCAGCCTTGCTATGATAAAAATTGCCACCTCACATATCTGATAACCTTGTGTACTTGACGTTTTGCCTATGCAGATGTAGGGAAGTACTAGAAATGGAATCGCTGGACCAGAGGGTAGTGCATTTGCAATTTTGTAAGGTATTTCCAGATTGCACGAAGTCGTGGTTCTGCCATGGACTCTCACCAGGAGTAGATGACAGTTTACTGTGTTAAAGTTTAGTCCAAATGGAGAGACATTTCTCCTGCATTTTTTTGTCCAGATGTAAAAGTGAGGCTGAATGCTTTTTTATAGATTTGTTTAAAATGAAGCATATATTTAATACTACATTTATAGTGTGAATTGCATCATCTTTCCTATTTTCCACCTTAAGGTATAAAAGTGTACTTGCTCCTTTCTGATTACGTGCTAGGAGCTGTGAGCTTTACAGGGAGATTCTTAATGCGTGAGAACTCGAATACCGCCGACATGTTGAACACGAGAAAGGTACATGGCACGGTGACAGTTAGGCTGCTCCCCTCGTCCTTTTCTCCTGCTCCCTCAGGAGCTTCTGTTCAGAGTAAAGGTTTAGCTTGTGCACCTGGGAGAGAGGATCTGCTGAAGGTTTTTCCCATGGCAGTATTATTATCTGCCTTAGACTGTGAAACAGCGTTTACTCAATAATCCGAACTGCAGTACGTGGACCAGCCTTTTGTTTATCTCTTTGTGGGAGTTAAAATTAGCTTTGTACCTGCTCAGGTAGTTGAAACACCATTTTATGAGTATAGAGACTTTTGGTTTCTAAAATTAATACAAGTGAAAGAGCTGTAGATCCCTGGGGGATGTTTTTGGAATCTGCCACTACCAGGTTTCACAGAGCAACTGTCATACAAGCTAACAGCACCTCCGTTCCTCCATTCACAAGCCACTAGCCTGATGCTTCTACGGGCCAAAAGCAGCTTCACGAGCATTTTCCAGAAGTCATTTATGTCCGTTGCCGATGGGCTTTCTTCTTCTCTGTGCCCTTCTCATGCTTCTGAGGTGCTTTAGGGAGCCCTAGGGCTAGAACGTCACTGACCGTGACCGCACAGTGAAGCAGGGCCTTGCTGGACGGGAGGAGGAGAAGGCGTCGCGGTGTGTGTGTATGAGCTGGGCTCACTGCTCGTGTAGGGCTGATGCTTGTTATTTTGGCTTACGTATTTCTGTGGCAAAACTCACGTTCAGAATATGTTCAGTATGACAGATACGATATTTGTACACACAGCTTTGGATTCATACTAACGAGGAGTGTGAGCTCTCTCACTTTGCTTGTGTATTCTCTCCCTCTCGTGGGATTCCTTCTCCTCCCCACGGCCTCTGCCCCTGCTCTGCCGTTTTCTGCGTCTTGGCCACCTGTTGTCTCACAGTTTGAGAGGTGGCAGGGAGGAAGTAGGCACAGGACAGGAGCACTTGAGGCGGAGCCCCGGAGAGCGGGAACGAACGGAGCCTGATAAACCTCAGAAGTCGGTCGGCGTCCGTTACGTGTGGAACTGTACTTTCAACCCACCTCGTGACGCACCTGGAAAATTAAGCTTGAACATCAGAAAAGAGGAAGAACTAGCTGGTTCACAGGGGTAGGACAGACAGCACGGTCCAGGCAAGGATGCGATTCTCCCACTTCCAAGGCAGGAGGAGTGGCCCACGGCACAGGCAGGCCGCTCGGGGGTGCGTTCCTGTAGTCAGTGGTGCTGTCGTTACTTGTGTACCTTTAAAAGCCCGTATTCCGAATATGCTTCCTTGTCCCCCAAAGTTAGACCACAGCAAAGAAAATTATACCATGATATAAGTATACCACATGCATTTTATCTGCATGAAGATGATTTGTTATTGGTGGATTCTAATTCTGTCTAACTTAAGAAATTGCTAAATGGCTTTTCATTCGTTTTTTTTTCTTGGTTAGGAAGATGGGAAAAGAAAGAGGGGAACGAAAGGATACGTTTATTTATTGTTTTAAATCTCTGAATAAGCAGGTTGTCCTGAAAACAAAACAAACCAAAGAAAACCTACCGCTTTTTAATTTTTGGTCTTCTCTGTCTCTTCAGAGAGTGCCAGAAAAAAACAGGAAGGGATAGTGGGCAGTTCCCGCGTGTGCTTTGCGCAGCACACCCCGTCCCTCCCAGCAGAGAGTCCCCGGCCACTGAAGCTCCGCAGCATCCTTGACATGAGCCCATTCACGGTCACGGACCACACGCCCATGGAGATCGTGGTGGACATCTTCCGGAAGCTGGGCCTGCGGCAGTGCCTGGTCACGCACAACGGGTGAGTGTGCTCGGCCGGGCCGCCGCCAGCCTGCGGGACGCTCTGGGGGGCCCGGTCAGCCCCATCGCCCTCCCGGGAGGAGGGGGTTCCTCGGAGTCCCACTTACCAACGGCGAGCAGAGTGTCAACTGCCAGGTCTTTGCCAAAACAGGAAGTGACATTTGTCAGGGGCACTTCGCAGCTGCAGGGAGCCGGGGCGTCCTGGTGCGGGGTGGGCGGGGCCGGGCCGGGGGCCTTTCCCCTCTTAGAGGGCGGCGGAGCCCGCGGCCTGGAGCACCGCGGCGCCCTGTTCTCTTTTTGTAAGTGTTCCATGGTTAGAGTATTCATCTCCAGTACAGTAATAGCTTTCTAAATGTTTTGCTGTTTACTCTTTGATTTATCGCGTAATGAGGGAAAGCATATATAATTAAACGAGGTTTGTGAATTAGATGAAAACCTTTTGCAGACGCTTTGTTTCTGCTTTTCCGTGGTCTCCATCCACAAATCTTTTGAATAAGGAGCTGGCAGATGAACACCAGTGCACTTAAAATGTATCAATTGATTTCCCTGCCCTTTGCACGTAAACTTTGCACGTGTTTCCCCACGGTAGGAGTGTGGGGAGGCATGGCCTGGCGGGTGTCAGGCAGCGTGGAGACGCACTGCGGGCCTGCCCCGGCGCACGGGCCTCAGCCCGGCGTCCCTCCCCTGCTTCTGGGCTGGCATCTGCCTCCTGCCCTTTCTCTCCGGGCCCCTTGATCCCTACTGTGTGGCTCTTCCTACTTGGAATCCTCAGGCACAGTGTTTTACCTGCAGGCGGATGACAGCAAGGCTGGACTGTGTGTGCGTGGGATGATTCCCCTGCGCCGCGTGAGGCTCCTGGAAACACTGCACACTTACAGGACCCAGCGGTTTAACAAACAGTCCCGTAGGGACAAAACACACGACCCCTCTGTAGAGAAAGGAGGGAAAGTGAACACCTCCCGATGGGACACCTCCCTTGAGTTTCTCATTTACCTCTGCGGCCCCCTGCACAGAGGTGGTCGTCGAGGCTGGGGAGATGTGTCCAGACACGTGATCAGCACGGCGTAGCTCAGGGGTCAGGTAGCCTTCCAGCTCGGAAGCCCAGCCTCTTGCTGCTTTACGTGGAGATTGACCGATAGAGTCTGTCTTCTTTCTTTGTGATTCCTTAAACTGCTGTTTTCTTGGACAGTATATTAGCCTGTATTGGGTTAGGAACAGAAGCAGAAAGCTAGAGAACTCGATCCATGATTGGTGTTTCCACTGTGCCAACCAGTTAAGATTAAGTCTAGGTAAGAGGAAATAAGTCATTGGAGGGTTGCAGCTCTTGATCAAGGGCAGGGAGTCCGACGATCAAATGCCACAGATGCTGATGGGAGAAGAGGTGAATGTTGTGAAATAACTACTTTCTTCTGTTTAATGTTTGATTTAAAGAGTAATGGTGCCAGACTTCATTGTTTAAAAAGCTTAATAAGTACACGCTAAATGGAGTACCTTTTCATGGAGGTTTGGGGTCCTTTTAGTATTGAATGGCTCGCTTGGAAGCCTGGTGGAGTGAGTTGGCTTATTGAACGTTGACCTGCTCTGTGCTGCTCTCTGTGCCTGGCGTGGCTTGTCCTCCTGTGTCTTAACAAGTGTGGATGTCCTTCTGCAGTCCCGGTGGAGCACGTCACAGGCTGTGTGGGTTCATGCCCGTCGTGCACTCTGCTGACGGAGTTCAGGTTCTCAGCAGCACGGACGCTGGAGAGGAGTGAAGGGGGGAGGCGGGGGACAGCTGAGGAAGATCTTACCTGATCCGGCCTGTTTGTAAGAAAGTGTGGGAGGGGGGGTGGCTTTTCATGTTTATTGGCCTTGATTATATTTTCCTTACTTATGTCCTTCAAGGAAAATAGACTGGAAGATAAAAGAAGAGAGCTCATCTCTTCTGCATTTCAGTGGAGAGTCTAATGGTCAACATGTTACAGTTCATGCTGGGCCCTTCGAGGTGGAAAATAACTGTGTATTTGGGGGGAAGAAGACCTGAGGAGCCTAGACTCTGAGATGCAGGGAGAAAGTGAGACTAGGCGGGTGTCGGTCAGCGTTGAAGGTTCCCCACGTTGTGTATTCTGATTAGCAGAATTTCTCAAAATCTTTTAGTCTTGGTGGAACCAGCAGGATGTTAACTACAATGGCTCAAAAAAGAGGTCCGTGACCATATGTGTTTGTAAAGGGTTGGATTAAATACAGTGGAGGTTCTTTACTGTGGAGCTTCTCAGAGTGGGGTGAACAGCAAACGTGGTTTTCCAAACGTGCACCCTTTAGGGGAGGAAAACGGGCGCAGAGGAACTCCTGGGACTGGTGTTTCTTGGAAACCAGTATTGATACTTGGGGAAGATGCTGGGTCACGCCCTGTTCACTCTCAGGTCAGTGTTCGCCCCCCCACCCCCCTGCCCCAGGGAACAGAAAATTGTTTCCTACGCGAATCCCATTTTGCATTGGTTTTCCTTGCACTTCTGAAAGTAATAAAGCAGCACTGAATTTGCCCTTATTACTGTCAAATCTCTTTTCTCCAGTAACTAAAGAGAGGAAATATGTGTATTTCCTCCTTTTTAGGGCTGTTACTTGGTAAATACGAAGATTACTTTAGAAGTCTATAAATTTGCCATTGTGTCTTTAATAAGTTCGTGACTGTCCTCACTGTGTACCTTGCGGTTTGGCAGACGTTACTAACATATTAACTGAAATTAATCATTGCATGTAACTGGGTGGAAAAGAATGAGTAAGAACTAAACTGCGATTCTTTTCCTGAATTGTCAGGATGATCACATTTCTTGATTCCAGCTATAAATGCAAGTGAATAGATGGTTTTTGTCTGTTTTACCTCAAACATTTTGTCAGAGAAGAACATCTATTGAGTTAGTGTTTATTTTATGTAGTGCATTTTTTGAGCTTTTTGGAGGGAAACTGGCTCCCATGCTCTGAGAACTGTTCAGTTAGTTTGTCTTTGTTCTTAAGGAAAAGTACGTTATTTATTTATTTATTTTGTGGTACGCGGGCCTCTCACTGTTGTGGCCTCTCCCGTTGCGGAGCACAGGCTCCGGACGCGCAGGCTCAGCAGCCATGGCTCACGGGCCCAGCCGCTCCGCGGCATGTGGGATCTTCCCGGACCGGGGCACGAACCCGTGTCCCCTGCATCGGCAGGCGGACTCTCAACCACTGCGCCACCAGGGAAGCCCAAAGTATGTTATTTTAAAACATAATGAGAAAACATTAGCAAAGAACCTGTTTCTGCCTTTCCCATTCCCTACCCTCCCTGTTTGCCGCCCCGCCCCGAGCATCCCCCAGTGACAGCTTTATAACTGACATCGGTGGGGGACCAGAGCCTTTGACTGAACGAGGTCCCCTGTGACTTCTTTGGGAAGTCAGGATGGTCTGAGGCAGTGCCATACAGTGCTGACTTAACCAGATCACAGGGACATCCAGTCATCCTGAAGGGCACGCTGAATGGGCTTTCAGAATTCAAAGATGAAAGCTTTTTAGGGTTCTTGACATTCACCGTCTGTATTGCCATACATTGTAGTTGAAGTCATTCACTTCCATTATAAAGCCAGTTACCAGAATTTTGTTTTAATGATTAAAAAGCAGTTGAATTATTTTCAAGTACCCTCATGAGAATTTGTTCATCATCTTGCTTGATGTTATAATAATGATATTAACCGAGAAATAATCATTATTTAGAGAAAAATGTATAAAATCAAAAAATCATTTTTATTAAGCTTATTTTAAGAAGCAGAATTTGGCAGGTCCTGAAAATCAGGGAGCTCGTGTATTAGTCAGCTTTATTTAGTGTGCGTTTTCTTTCATTTTAATTCCAAGTAATAGTGACGGGGTTTCTTAAGTCTCTTGACAGGCAAGAGGCTTGGAGGCCAGAGCCCGAGGAGCCTGAGCCGCCTCTGCCTTTTCCCCGGCAGGGTGGGCCCAGTGAGGAGGGCCGCGGGCGACATTTCAGAAATGAGAGAAACGCTCTCCTCTGTGGGAAGAACGCAGAAAATGAAGCTCCATTTCAGAGTTTCGTAGCTGTGATGGATGCTGTTTCTTTGTACTTTTTTGTAGTCATCGTCATTGTGAGCGTTTGATTTTTAATTTAAAAAGGATAACCACCCACCAGTGTTTCAAATAGGATCATGTCACTTTGGAAAGTCAGTACAATTCGTGCAGTGGGACCTGGGATTTCAGATCATTTTTGTGTTTGTTTTCCTAAAGCTCATGAAAGCGTTCTTATGGTTCATGTTTTAATTTTTTCTCGCATTCTCTATCATTATGATTGGAAGCCCCTCCCGCCTCAGTTCTCCCGCAGTCATTAGCATCACGTGGTCTGTTGCAGGACCGTCTTGGGGATCATCACCAAGAAGAACATGGTAGAGCATCTGGAGGAGCTGACGCGGCGCGCCGAGCCCCTGGTGATCACGCAGCTGCTCCCCAGACCCGGGGGTGGGGGGCGCGCTGTGACGTGACCGTGCACCTGGGCACACGCCGCCAGACCGCCGGGGCCGAGGCGGGAACCTGGGGGCCGTGACCCTCCGGCCCCCACACGCCCGCAGTCTGTCCGCGAGGCTGGGGGCGTGTCCAGGCCCCACCGTAGGGAGGGCCAGCGGGTCCCACCTCCCATCAGGGTCTTTCCTTGGATTTGGGGCTGTAGGCAGTTGGTCGGCGGACGAGTGGACCCTCTTGGACGTTCTTGCGGCAAATACGTGCCCTCGAGGACAGCCGCTCTGCTTACAGTGTCCCCCAGCCCCGCCCCGTCTCTGTCTTGTTCCCTGGTCTTTGGCCGTCTTGTGGGGACTCTGGCTCAGACGTGGTTGTCACGGGCCTCCGTTCTCTGCCGTACCTGCAGAGCCCTGGGGCGTGGGCCCCGGTGCCCTTCGCAGGCTGTTTCTAGAACGCTGTCAGCAGCTTTGAGAGCCATGTGCGGTGGTTCTAACTGGCTCTCTGTCCCAGTGGGGTCATGACTGGAGATGATTTTGAATCATCCGATAAGTGGCCTGGCTTTGGCCGTTACTGCCTGGAACTGTCTTGCCCTGCAGTTGCCATCCCTCCGTGAGACCTGTCCCAGTCCAGCACCGACCAGGCACCCCTGTTGTGCGCTAACCCTTCACAAGTGTTTCATGCATCCTTTTTTAAAAAAAGCTACTAACCAGAATAGTAAGTAGCTACCCATCCACTCTGCTTTCTGCTTCATCTATAATCATCTTTCAGGACTGCTTCTTGACGTTTTCACCTATCTTTTAATGTAAGCATTAACAACTCAGACTTTCATAAAAGCACTGTATCTGAACTTTTTTGACCAAAATCAAAAAAGGAAGACATTGATGACTGTACTAGAAATTTGGGTTGTCTCAGAGATTTATTCTTGGGATTCTGAAGTTTGGGATTGAAATTCTGTGTTGACCATTTTATATGCATTTTATCGCAGTTGTATGTGCTTTCATGTAGATTCTGCATACAACTGGGCAATCCTTAAGTTATTTTTTTAAAGTTAGTTCATTTTGGCTTTAAAAAAAGTGGAACACTGAGGGGATTTGGTCATCAGACACGTCTTTCTTGATGCGGTGGGAACACATCCTCCTTCTCAGGTGGGGTCAGCGTCCTTTTCTGTTCTACGTCCTCCCGTCTTTGTCCCTTTCTCGCTGGCACACGTTACTCAGAGTGGCTCTGCTTCAGGGGGGCTCAGTCCTCGGTCTCGGGGAAAGGACACCGAGCTGTCCGTGACGTCGTACTCGTTATATCCAAGGATGGGTGCTGGGTATTTAATTATCTTCACCGATAAAATGCTTTTAGAAAATACAGACTCGGGCTGCTTGCTTTGCTGTACTCCTGTCAACAAAAAGGGTTTAGCTGTGGATTTAGCTCCTCTCTTCTTTTCCGGTTGATTTTAACGTCAGCCTTCTGTTTATCCTTTTCAGACGCCTCCTTGGTATCATCACAAAAAAAGATATCCTCCGTCATATGGCCCAGACGGCAAACCAAGACCCCGCGTCCATAATGTTCAACTGAGTCCCGTGACGTCAGAGGGAGAGGAGGCCGGGGAGGAGGCCTGCCTGCTGAGCAGCGCCGTGCTTTAACCCCCTTCCGAAAAGGAAATAGAAAAGCCGGGCTGCTGCAACGTGGTTTGCAGTCCTGCTGGTGGAATGGGGGAGTTGTTTGGGGAGGGAAAGGAGGGAGAGAAGGAGGCCGGTGAGTATCTCCCGTCCCACGAGGGGGCCACGTGGTCTGCTGTCTGCGCTGGATGCGCTCAGCCCGGGGTGCGGCCTGGGCCTCCCTCCACAGGGAGGGCGGCCGAGCCTGACCCCGGCCCCCGGCCTGCTCTCCAGCACCGCGGAGACGTGCCTGTTCCGGGAGGGATCCCTCTGAATCGAGCCATCTCTAAGACTGCAAGGTCTTGCCCTTTTTTAATCAAAACTTTTCTGTTTAACTCATGAAGTGTACAGTTAAGGCGCTACCTTTCTACATTCCGGACGAGCTTCTCCCTCTCCCCGCCGCCCCTCTCTCGCGCGCTCTAACAAAGCCTCTGTAAGTTGGTGTGCCCTTTGGAAGCAGTCCTTTCTCATATTGAGATGTACTGAGGTTGTACTGAGGTTTCACACAGAAGAAGGGAGTGTTTCTTGTGCCCTTAACCCTGTAGTTTGCCCCGTCACGAGATGCTCGGTGCAGTCACATGGGCGCCGACAGGGGCCGTGGCACCGGGAAGACCTCCGCGGAGGAGAGACGAGCTCCCGCTCGGGTGCCGTGTGATTCAGAACCAACGACGGGGAACTTGACTTGTGAGGATAAACAGTTTTCTTTTTGCTTTTTTTTCCGCCCCTCTCTGACTTTATGGATAATGTGACCTGGTCGTATGCAGATTTTCTGTTTCTAAAACTCCTATAATACACACGTACTGTTGAGCGTAAGGAGACAAGATGCTGCTTCCTTGACAGTGACGAGAAGGAAGAATTCTGTTTAGCTGCACCTGGTATGAGTTGCATGTTTAAACACTGGAATTTTCTTTTTCTTGAAATTAGATCAGTCTTTTTCTTTTCTTTTCTTTCCTCAAGGTGTTTTACTGCTGACACTGAAGAAGAAATGTAATTCATAACTTGCACTAAATGTATATTTCTTTCTTAAAAATTTACCATTCTTATTTATATTTTTATGGATTAAAATTTATAAAATACAGATCAGTTAATATCTCACTTAAGTAATTTTACCTTTTTAATGTGATTTTTGTAGACTAATTCAGACTTAGAAATATGGAGATATGAACAAAGTTTACAGTGGGAACAAGGGTTTAAGATGTGGTTATGGTTATTTCTCTGTGATCAGATGTGTACGGAAACCTTTTCTGATCTTTCACTGCCATCCCCTGGGTTGTCTTCTGACCTGTCCATTTTGACTCATTAACTGGAAGCTGAAACACTACATATTATTTTGCAGATTAAAACCAAAAGTTAAATACTGTTAACCTTTAAAAAAAAATGAAATGAAAACAGTAGAATTGCAGAGGTGGCAGTTAAAACGTTAATCTGAACAGAACCTGTGAATCTTTGCATAGGTCGCGTCCAGGTGTCCAGTGATGTTTTGAATCCACACTGCACTTTTTTGCAGGATGAGTTGAAAATGTTCTGGGATGTGTTTGGAATTGTGGGTTTTGGAAATATCTGACTTAATCGTGGTCTTAATTCACTATTGGCAAAGGCAGTTTACTTGAAGCACTGGCCTAAAAGAGGCAAAAATGAATTTTTACGGGCACATTTTCTGAAACATAACTGGCAATGAGCTGTTTTTACATTTTAGCAGTGGTTCTTCACTTCCTGGTTCTTAATGTATCTGTAAGATCTGTGAGATCACGGAAGATCTTTACGATCTGGAAGGTTTATAAGATCATGCGGCCAGATTAGAGTGACAGTTGAGAGCTGAGCAAAATGTTAGGAATTTCGCGAGACCTTCTGAGTTTTGCTGTCTGCCTGCAGTTAGTGTTTTGTTCCCGTTCCTCCCCTGTTGGCCGCCTCCACGCTTTCTTCCTGGTGTCTGGAGGGCAGTCCTTCCTGAATGATGGTCCTGTGCGTCTCCTCTCGACCTGTCATCCGTGCATTTGCCCCCGAGAGGCGTGGCCTCACGAAGTCACACGTGGCGTGGATTTTGTCTCCCACGTTTCCTTTCCGATTTCAGGTCCTGCTTCAGAGACTGACATCTCGGGCGGATGTTGATTTTCTTCTCGGTGTGTCCGCCCTGCTGAGACAGGGGAGGGGGGCCGTGTCTCCAGTGCGCTTGTGGTTGTCTGCGTCACTCTGTTCCACTTTTCCTTTTGGTACGTTGGGGTGTGTCTGCTTTTCAGCCAATGGAGGGAACACTGGAGACCATGAGATCCATGTGCCTGGCTCGTGGGCGAACAGATTGACCGATGTGGGTGGAGCGCCTCATTTGAGTACCCTTTTAGAGAAGGTATGATGAGAATGGGCAAGGGTGTCAGCATCTCTTCTTATTCAGCATTGTTTTCAGTTTTGGCTCATGAAGAATGCTTAGTTTGTTAATCTGTGATGTTGCCTAGAGCTGTATTTATCTGTTTTTATTTATACTCATGTAGTAAAGCTGCATATCATTACAGTAAAAATGGTTACTGTGATGAGTCAATCAGAAACTATTAAAATCTGTATGACAGTGTGTGGTTTGGCCTTTGATTCCCTCTGTCACTGTCCCCCGCGGTCACAGCCGTGGTGCAGCCGAGGCGCCCGGCGCGCAGCTTCGAAGTTGGGGGAGGGTCGTCCCGCGTCTCTCGCGTTACAGGGCCGGTGCTGTCCTTTGCAGGCAGGAGCGACAGGGGACAGACGCTGGGGTGACAGCAGGTAGACGTACCAGCGATGGGGTCGGCAGCGTCTCCGGGCCCGCACAGAGATGGCTCTCAGTTTGCTGTCACACCCCTGAAAGGCGACGCGTGAGTCAGCGGCACCGTGTGCTTTTAAGAACAAGTGTGGAGGTTTGCTGAGAGAACTGCCTGCGAGGAGGTGGTGCCGGGTGCGCTGTGGAAAGGCCTCCGAGGTGTCCGGCGGGAGGAGCCCGGGCCCCACGCGCCCGGTGGGCCTTGTGTCATTGCTTAACACGTGCCGGAGCACCGACTGTGCTCAGCGCTGCTCCCTGCTCCCGAGGCCTCCCGGCACGCGGGGTGTCAGATGCCGACACGTGTCTGGTGGTTGCCGAGCACGTGTGTTTATGCGATCCCGGGGACCGCGCGCTGTCCCGGCCGGTGACTCGGGTCGGGGGGACACGAGCCACGGGGGGCGGGGATGCTGGTCGTGTCCGAGGGGTAGGGTTACTCGTGAGCGCACCGTGGGGGCGGCAGGCTGACGCAGTTCCCCGCGGGGGTAGGAGCCACGCTGAGCACGCGTCCCGAGGCGGGAGCCCCGGCAGGTGCGGACGGCAGGTGGTGGGGGCGGGGCTGGGGGCGGGGCGGGAGAGGAGGAGCAGGGTGGGCGGGGCAGGCGTCCGGCCGCTCTGTGGGTCCAGACCGTGGGGCGGGGCGTGGCGTGGCGGGGGGCGCTCCTGAGGCTCGGCCTGCGGGGCGGGGCGTGCGGACCCTCGGGACGTGCAGGGCTGGAGCGGGGTGCCGGCCGTCAGGTCTCCCGGGCTTCGGGCCAGGGAGCTCGGAGCACCGGCTGGGTGGGGGAGGGCGTCCAGTGGGCGGTTGTGTCTGAGGTCCGTGTTCGGGACGCAGGCCTGACCTGAGCCTCCTCGGGGGCAGGGCAAGGCCACCGTGGGGTCGAGCGGCCAGGGCAGCGTGAGGCCGGGGGCAGAGGCCCCTCGTGGGAGAGGTGGGCCGCCCGGGCGCGTGAGTCACGGTCGCCGACAGGTGAAGTCAGTGAGGACGAGTCGGCCCCTCGGACGTCACCGATGACTTTGGCCGGGGCAGGTTCAGCGGGATCGGGCGGCCGCAGTGTGACTGGAGGGAGTTCTGCGGAGACCGGAAGGGGCTGAATGCATCCGGGGCCGCCTTCGGGAGAGCGGTGTGTGATGGACGGTGCTGTGTTGTGAGTAAGCTGCGGGAAACTATGGCTTGTGCTGCTGTTCGTGGTGTTATAAGGACACCGCGGGCCCCGACGGAGGCCCTGTACCAAGCCCACGTCACCAAACCACGGCTCAGTCCCTCAGCTAAGGGCAGGTCCAGCCCCCAGCAGCCTGGAGGTGCCCGGTCAGCACCAGTGAGGTCATCTGCCACGGGCCCCTCTGTCCCCCGCAGGTAGGTAACCTGAGCCCCAACAGGGCGCCGTCTCCCCTTGGGCCCAGGAGGGCCGCCCGTTTTCCACAGCCCCTCGGACCCCCTCCTGCTCGCTGGATGGGATGAATCGCTGAACACAGCCAGCAAGGTCTTCGGGGTTTACTCAGTTGGATTTTGCTTCTTTTAAGCAGTGGGGATGTTTGAGGGAGACTCACTGTTCTGAGAGCGGGGGGCGGGGGGGGTCCTTGAGTAGCAGGAGGGACTCCAGGGGGCGGGGAGCAGGTTGGACAGGCGGCCTTGAGCGGGAGCTTTGAGCTGGAGCGAGGGGGTGTGTCCTTGTGGAGACAGTTGAGATCACGGTCTCGGGTGAGGTTTATTGCTTCCGCTTATTTTCTTGGGTGAATCATTCTACATGTGTTAGAGGTTACACAGAAAAAACTTTTCAAGCTCCAGGTGTGAGCTTAGCTAAATTTGAGCTAGGTAATGATTTTGTTAAACTGATTGGGTCAAGGTGCTTTATTCCTGAAAGAGCCCACGTACTTAAAATGAACAGGAAGGCAGGTGGCATTTGGAGGCCGCAATAGCCATTGAAGAGTAGATAAAAATATCTAGTAAACGAGGTTTCAAAGGACTGTGCCTTCAGTCAGTGCAGGAAAAAGGTAGAAAAAGGAGTGCTTGGTGTCGGGCTGGCGGGAGGAGCTTGTTCTCGAACGGCCGAGGCTCGGTCCTTGGAAGGCCAGTCCCTCCTGAAACGCGCTGCCAGCCCTCGGACACAACCGCTGGGCTTTGAGACTGGAGATGTCTGTATTTCACAAGACTCTTGTCCTCAGGAAGCTCTGCTCACAGCTGTAGCATCCAAATTGTAACTGCCACGTGCCTGGCACTCCTGTCCAAATCCTGTCTTGGCTCCAGTATACCCAGCTTTCTGAAGATTTGCACTCAGGTTTGTGTAAGGTATGGATGAAAAGCTGAATTTTTTTGTCCCCTTTCATTTATCCCTTCGTAGGAAATCCTGTTGTAATCCGCATTACTGATCACAAGAAGGCAAATTTTAAAAACTCACATTTGAGATTGTTGGATCAACAAATAGCAAGTTTAAGGGAACCTAGGATTTCTAGCTGAGCAAACCGTTTTAGTGGAAGACACTTGTTTCGTAATCAGTATTTTAGATAAATGTGTTAGTAACTATTTCTAAATACTGCCACAGTACTGACAAGCACTCTAGGAAGAAATCTGTGGGAAAAAGCTCAAGAGCTTCTTAAAAGGTTGTTATTTAAGACCAAACGTGATCCGTTTTTTTCCGAATCAAAGCACGTGTGAGCTGGTTGTTACTGTCACGTTTTAACTTACAGCAGCTCAGTGTTCAGCTGGGCCCAGGTGGCCACAGGCAGGGTGTCACGTAAGGGAACTCCGTCCGTTCTTAGAACGGGAGCCCTGATGTCAGGACGAGGACGTTCCTGGACGGGAGTGAAAGGGAGGGACAGGCGCCATCAGCTGAGTCTTAACTGCCCACAGCGGGAGGACGGCTGCGCACGTGGGCTGCAGCAGAGGGGACTAGTGGCCCCAGAGGTCAGGGCTCCCCAGCTTCTGGGCATCTCACCAGGCAGTTCCCCAGACCGTGCTAGCGTGGGTTCCCTGGGCGCTGAGTGTGGGCCACGGTGGTTAACAGATACGCGTATGTCCAAGGGTTGGTGCTACTGAGGGGCCTGAAAGCCCACAGCCTCACCAGGGGCACCTGATCCTGCCCATCTCCTCGCCCTCTGCCATGAAGAGCCCGGGTCTCAGGTGGGTTCTAAGGAGGCGGCTGACCCAGTTAACTCTGCAGAGTTCTGCGGGCAGGTCCAGTCAGGCCTGCAAGATGGGGGGTGAGCCAGGTGACCTGCGGCTTTCCCACCTTGAACCTCACAAGGGAAACCTCATTAAGGGGCCCTTTGGCCCAATCCACAGTGTGCTGTTATTTTGTGTTTCACTGTGAGCTCTGAGGTTTTAAGGTGAAGGACGTTCTGTCAGGTTGAAGAAGGATCTGGAGCTGGTCAAAAACACAGCTACCCACAGACTGTACTGGAAACCCAATGGAAAACTTGAATGGCACCCTGACTGCATACTGTGTCGACACCCTAACGCTGGGTCGATTGTCAGGTACAGACAGAGCCCGAGGGGCGCTGCTGCAAGGAACAAACCTAACGGAGCGAGTGGACGCTCGTGGGGTGAGGCCCGCGTGCCTGCAGCTGCTGTTCAGATGCGGCTGTGGAGGATCCGGGGTGGGTCCTGAGTCTGCTCCCCTGTGCCCTCCCTGCTGCCCAGGAGCCCAGTGCTTACAGCTGAAGCTTTTGTCACCTTAAGTCCCAGAAACACATTCCTCGCTGCCTATGTGTTAAACGCTGAAGCAGGACTCACTCCCGGGAGGAGTGAGGAGTGAGGAGGACCGCGTGCTCGTCCACAGGTGTCAGGCATGACATCCTATGACATCGGAGAGGACCACGGCGGCTACATCCCCTCTTCACATGTGATGAGGGCATCACCACGCAGATGATCTGACTGCACGTGAAAGAAAGAAAACCGGCCACGAGAGCTTCAGAAAAGTTTTTAGTAAATGTTTCCGTCCATTTATTTTCCGTACCCCTTAAAAACAAAACATCCCGTTTCATACTGAAGCTCTGAAATACTGTACGCCCGCGAGAGGCACCTCCCACTCATGCTGCAAGCTGGTCCACGTCCTCTCTGCTTCTGTCTGCCAGGTGAGCTTCAATAATTTCTGCAAAGAGATTCCTCTTCAACAGATTATACGCAAGAGGTAAAAGCTGGCCAGCAACTTTATGAAAATACTGAAAAACAAAAGATGACATTAGCCAGAGGACGCAGCAGGTAATATACTGGAAAAAGCAGTTGCTAACAAAGCCCGCTCCCCACACGCCGGGTTTCAGTCAGCGTCTGCATGACAACAGTGAGTTCTGAGACAGCGCCTGGCACCGTCCCTGGGGCATCGTGCAGCTGTTCAGGACGAAGGGCACTTCTTGAAGGAAACTCCAGAAAACCAAGTAAACACTGCAAGCGCCCTTATTCCCTCAGATACGGTTTATTCACCCCCTTTGGCCCCCAATACGCTCAAATGCCTTTTCCTTCTCGTCGGCGTGTCCCCACCGCTTAAGACTTCAGTCACCATTTCCGTTAGCTGGCACCGTCAGAACACGGAGCTGAATGTGAGTTTTCACGTCGCACTGAAGGCTCCCCCGTGTCTTCAGTTCCTTCTCTCCCCACGCCCCGTGTCAGCCTCCACCCCTGAAGTCGCTGCCTCCGTCTGCCAAGGGCCCAGACGCGCTCCGAGGACAAGGGAGGGCACCGCCGTCGGCGCCTGCTGCCGGCCCCACCGTCCCTTCTCCGATGCTGCTGGATTCTCGAGACAACCGAGTTTCTGTGAAGCTGGTCAAGAGCTATTCTGATCGGTCACTGACTCTTTGCTGTTAACCACTCTGATTGTTTTTACTGCTAACAGGCAGCCCTACACGAAAGAGTCCCCCAAACGGACTCCCCGACAGTGGTGTCAGCCTGACCCAGTAACTGTCGATCAGAAACGCAAATGCTCAGGCCCCCGCGGGAAGGGAACTGGGTGAGGCCCAGGGGGACTGGGGGGGTCGGGGGCGCACCAGCCTGTGGGGAACAAGCCCCCGGGGCACCCTGACGCGGGCGGGGCGCCGCTCCAGCCCCGCAGTGTCCCCAGGTGACCCTGCACTCCACAGCCTGCACAGTCAGCTTCTGGGGTAAAGGCTGATGCAGGAGCCGCCTGCCCGTGTGGCCCTGAGCCCCCGGGGCTCTTTCTGTGCCGCGGGTGACACGGTAGGTGAAGGGAGACTTAGGTGGTCTCCACAGCGGGCAGACGGCCTGGGAGGGCCCCAGGTGGCGCGGAGGTGCGGGGAGCACGGCCCACGCTCCCATGGCTACTCCTGGGGAGACGGGACGCAGGCCGGGGCCCCCACTCCGCCCGCCTGCCCGACCCCCCGCCAGCCGCGGCTCAGCGGCCTCCTGCAGCTGCCTTGTACGTTTCTCCTACGTGACGAGCAGGGAGTTCATGGTAAAACGGCAACTCCTCTATGTTAAAGAATTTCCAGCATATTTACAGACACCATTGACTCTTCATCCAGGAATTCAAGCACAAGAACAAACCCCCAAGGAAAGTGAGGTGGAGCCAGGAAGGCGTGTCCACCCCCGAGTGAAGGCACAGCCGTGCACGTGGCTAGTAAGTCACTTGGGCAGAACATCCGGGTCATTCACCTCGGCCGGAGTACAAGGGGAACTTCAAACAAAAAGTATGCTCACAACATCTGGTTAAAAATCATTTCAAAATGTTCATTTTGAAATTCAAGCTGAATCCATACCCTGCGCGCTGGACTTGCGGACAGCAAGAGCGGGTGTGTGTGGGCGGGGGGGCGCAGGGGAGGGAGGGGGCGGGGTGTGCTCACTCACGTGGGAACCGTGGCAGAAGAGGTCCATCCCGAGCTCCAGCCCCATCCCATAATCGCACTCATCATTAGCAAACTGCACGTAAGTCATCATTTCCTGAACAGGAGCAAAAGCTTTGAGTCTCTCAGCATCACTGGGGGCCTCCACGATGGTCTTGCAGATTCTCCTGAGACTGGCTGGAAGATCAAGGACACGAGGTTACCTGTAACCACCACGCGCAGGCGGTAACCTGGGTGTTTCCTCATGACTGACTGTCCTAGTGCAACGGGCACCTCCTTGGTTGGCACTGTATTTTACAACGGCCATGGTTTTTCTACTTAAGATTCAAGCATAAAAATGGCTTACTTAACAAAAAAGACTTCTTGTATTAGCACAGTGGGACCTAGCTGCCATCAGGAATCACACCAGCTTCCAGAGGTTTTCCCTGGGCTAGTCCAGGGTCCACAGACTATGGCCAAACCTGACCCACCTGTTTCTAACTGCCCTCAAGCTAAGAGTGTTTTCCCATTTGTAAATGGTTGGAAAAAACAAAAACAATATGGAGAACAAGGAATTAAAAAAAAATCCAGACAGTAAAGTCTGCTCTTTTTGCCCCCTCCTACCTTACTTAAAAGCCAGAAAAAGACATACGAGAGACAAGAAATCATTGTAGAATTAAACCTTTACCAGTACTTTTACCAAAGTGGGGGAAAGAAGTGCAGCTACGGCCAAAGTGTAATCCGAGGTGAGAACAGAGAAAACTGCTAACATTTATCTAAATAAAAACGAGTGCTTTAACATCTCTATCTGACTTGGAACGTTTCTCTCCCTGCTTTCGGATGCCAGGGTGCGTCAGCTCCCGCGAGGCACGTGAGAAGGAAGGCACCGAACGATGCCTCATTAGACTTCCTTTCTGACAACCTGGGAAAATCCGATAATGCGGACGAGCTATCCCTCTCTCGGAGCAACAGACACGCTCCTGGACGCGGGGCGGCCGTGCCGGCGGGGGCGGGGGTCGGTCACGACGGGAACAGCCCCGCCTGGAGCTCGCGGTGCCGCGTTTCTCGCAGGAGGGCCTGACATTACACACTCCGCTGACACCAACCACACAGCCAGGCTGACGACGCGGTGAGCGTCTGCCAGGGCCTGACCTCGGAACGCGCGCCCCGGCACACAGCCTGCGCATGAGCTCACGGGCTGCGCTCCGGCCCCGCCCCGCGGCAGGCAGTGCTGCGCTGGACAGACCGCAGTGACGCGTTTACTGGAGGACAGACATGTTCTTCCACCGGCAGCTGCAGCGCGTCGCCTCCGAACCCAAACGCGAGACCGTGCGAGCACCTCCACGGCCACTGCGCTTCAGTGCCTCTGCTCTGACCCCCGCCGCCCCCGCCGCCGCCCCCGCCCCCGGCGCACGGCCGCGGGGCCGCGGGCTGCATGCAGCTCAGGGGAGTCAGGCCGCCGGCTCGGCGACCACGCCACACTCAGTCACGTCTCAGGTCCCCGCCTCCCGGACGTGAGAGTAAGAGCCGCGCCAAGGCCTGGGCGAGGACTGAGTTGACGCCGTGTACACGTCCCCGACAGCGTCAACCACCACACGATCCAGTGCCCAATAAGTGGTTCCCCCGGGCCGCGTCACAGTGTTCCGTGTCGAGAGCCTCGGGGGAGGCTGGGCGGGAGCAGACTTCCTGTGACCCGCTGGGCGCTGGCACCGTCCACAGACCACCAGCCACTTACACCTCCTGGCCAACGAAGCAGTGAGACACTCGCTAGATCCTGAACTGTGTCTGCCACCACTTCTCATTCAGAAATAATCAAACCGCGGAAGGATCTAACGCTAGGATGTTAGAAAAAAGGACAAGTAGCTAAAAGTGACCTTGGACATAAAACCCAGAACCCCAGCCAGGGGAGGTAACGGTTTACTCCAGGGCACCGTGGTTTAACAGCCACCGCGATCGCTGTAACAAATGCCCTCAGTCTCCCCAACAGGACAGTAAAGCAGCTGCTAAAGCTCGGGGTGGACTGGCTCACAGGGAGGCGGCAAAGACCAGGGTTTGCCCCCCGCCCCCGGGACAGAGACCCTCTCCCCTCCGGCCTCAGGGGGGCGGTCCAGGAAGGCCCAGCATGTGCAGCGCACGTGCAGCACGTGTAATCCACCTTGGCATCACACCAAAACAGAAATGTGGAAGTAATTTTAAGCTATCTAATTTAGCCCAACATATCCGAAACAGTATCATTTCTACACATGGTCAATGTAGGAAAAACTTAACGCTGCTGCAGTTTTTACATCCAAGTGAGTTAAAACCAAGCCAGACTACAAGTTCAGCCCCTCCACCGCGGGGCCCACGTGCAATAATGCTTTTCCCTGGGAGTCCTCCAGGCGGAGGGCAGCTGAGGCCACAAGTCTTTTCTGAACAAGGGAGGGCCTGCATTTTACGTGCTGCGCAGGAGCGCCTCTAATTCCCTCTCGCTGTGGGCCCCTCGCCCCGCTGACCCCCAGGGAGCAGGGTGATGAGAAGGTGGTGCCCTCGGGGTGCTCAAGTAAAGGGGGGTGGGCACGGGGAGCTGAGAAGCGATTTTCATCCTCTTTTCAACGTGGCAAGAAGTAGATTTTGTGTCGTTTTTATACTTACAGATGAAGTAACTCAGCACTGGCTTCTAAAAGCTCAACAGACTTACATACAGAAGAAAGACTGTTCACAAAGCGCTAGACAAACACGTGGTGTCTCACGAATTACTATACTGTACATTGTTGGCTACGAGGTCAATGGCTCTGAAATAGTTCAGAAAAAGTCACGTAGACCAGAGGTTCACGTTCTTTAAACTTGTAAAAATACTCTGTTTTGAGCGCTATCAGGCAAGGAGTGTGCTAAGCACTTACGTGCTCAGATACACCACAAACACCCCTACGGGTGGTATTCACCATTACTACCCGCGTGGCGGGTAAAGAAGACCACGGTTCCGGTTAGTTCAATAACTTGCTGAGGCTACACAGCGGCAAACCCAGCTTCAGTTCAGGCCTCACTGACCGTAGAGCCTGAGTCCTTCTGCACTAAGGGGAGGTGACTGTCCCCCACATGGCACATGTCCTCACCTTTCTCAACATAAGGAAACCTTTCTCCACATACATTAACGCACACGCACATGTTCACATGAGAAATACGTTACCATCCGTTTCAGGGAGCTCTCTGTATCCCACATCATTTTTATCTACTGGGACAACCAAGCCTGCCCCATGAAAGGTCTTTGTCACGACCTAAATAAAAGGAAAAAACAAAACAAAAAAACAAAATTTAGTCACCGTAAATAGACGAAAACAACGGGGGAAAAAAACCCCAAAACAAAGCACACACACAAACCCTCAAGACTTCTGCCAAAATGCAACATGCAATGTCCTTTTATTTCAGTAAATTTGGACCCCAGGGCACAAGTTTAATATTATTTCTTTCCTTTAAGATTAGCTAGAAGTCAAGCACTTGAAGTAAGTACGACAGTGAAACAGCCGGCTTTCATTAGCTGTGTCAGCTGTCTGAGTCTGCGCTGTGCGTCCCACTACAGGAAGCAGGGCGCGGTGTCAGTTCCATCCACGGCCACGGGATCTTCTAGGCAGAGAGCCTGCGGGACTGGGCCCTGAAGGAGAAGGGATGGTTTTTGTCAGCAGGAAGACGTGGAAGGCAGAACTCCTTTCCATCTTATGAAATTCAGGTCCCCCATTCCTACCTAGAAAATTCAGGCTCGTCAGCAAACTTCCCCAAAGTAGGGCAGTTTCTAGTGTTGTGGTGCCCCTCATGGAGGCAAATAACATAAACCGGTGAGCTTCTCTTAAGTGTTAATTTTCAAAGACAAACAGAGGTCCAAACACAACCCCCATCATAACCCTTCCAGTCTGTGTTTTTCTCTTACACTAGTGGCATTCTTCTTAGGTCTTTCCTGAACAAAACATCTGCTTCCAGTATCTCTCTGTGCAGTCCAGTGACATTCCTGAGGGAAGGACGCTCTCAGTTTTAAGGTCCTCGCCCCCAAGTCTCTGTACCAGCTCTCCACCCTCTCGCTGCTTTCACTGTCTTTCATTAAGCAACACAGGGGACAGGTTATTCCAAACAAGTCCCAAGACAACTGCTCACCCCTTGGGAAAAAACAAATGAAGTCACAGTTATGTTGTATCTTACTCCTGATACCAAAATAACTTGCAGTTGGATTTTAGGATTAAATGTAAAAATAAAACCATAAAACTACTAGAAGAAAAGGCAAATATTTTATATGATTTTGGGTTGGAGAAGGAAAAGACTTATAGACTTGACTACATTTAAAAAAAAAAATCAGACTTCCCTGGTGGTGCAGTGGTTAAGAATCCGCCTCCCAATGCAGGGGACACGGGTTCGAGCCCCGATCTGGGAAGATCCCACATGCCGCAGAGCAACTAAGCCCGTGCGCCACAACTACTGAGCCTACGCTCTAGAGCCCATGAGCCACAACCCCTGAGCTCACATGCTGCCACTACTGAAGCCCGCGTGCCTAGAGCCTGTGCTCCGCAACAAGAGAAGCCACCACAATGAGAAGCCCGTGCACCACAACGAAGAGTAGCCCCCGTTCACCGCAACTAGAGAAAGCCCGCGTGCCGCAACAAAGACCCAATGCAGCCAAAGGTTAAAAAAATTAACAAAAAAAATCAAGTGAAAACCAAGAACAAAATTAACACAAATTAAATGATGAAAAATATCTGCAATATATACATATAACAATAAAGTTAATAAAGATGAATGTCTTTAAACTATAAAGCAAGTCTTACAAATAATGGAAAAGACTTAACACCCTAATGAAAACACAAGTAATTCTAACCTGATGGAAAAACGGGCAAAGTTCAAGCAGTTCACAGAAGAAATATAAATGGCCAGTGGAGAAATGAAAACGACTTAATGTCCTTTACAATCAAAGAAATGCTGATTAAAACAATGGTAGATCATTTTATACATTTCAGGATGGAAAGACCAAAGGGATTAGTAAGACCAGCACCGGCGAGGACCCAGGGAAAGGGGCGCACAGCCCCTGCAGGTGGGGTGCAAAGGAGTCCAACTCCTGGGGGGGAGTTCTGCAAACAAACACACACACACAATTTTTTTTATACCTGTATAAATTTTTTTAAAAAACCACTTTGGACCTGGCAATACTACATCTAGGAATTTCTTCTAAGGAAATAATCAGGTAAGTGTGCAAATAAAGGTGTGAACCGTTATTTATGGCAGGCTGTCTGCACGTGTGGAGTTTTCATCACCCTAAACTCTGAACATAAACACGGCGCCCTTACGAGGCAGACCTGCCATGCAGCACATGGTGCGATGACCACAGCGCGTTCACAAAGCAGCGCTGACGACGGACGCAAAAGGGAACAGTGATGGCACGGCTGTGACACCCAACAAGATCCACGCCATGTACGTATTTTCACTGATGAGAAATTGTACTAATTGTCCGTAAAGAGGTATCAGTTGTTAGTAGAGCATCAGAATCCTAATTGTATTACAAAGAATCAGATTACCAGTTTAGGAAAACCCTGCCCAAGGGTGGGTGATGTCGTGAGGCATCAGAACCAGAGGTGGACAGAATGATGGACCCTCATTTTACAGCGACATTAACTCCATGTCGATTTTCAAAGTGACATCTGGGTACTGGAAGAGGTGAAGTGGCACACAGCCAGCTAGTCAGACAGGGTGAACGGAATGCCAGCTATGAAAGGTGTGAGTTTGGGTCTCAGGCCTGTCATGTAAAATTCTGCACAAGCAGCAAAGCCTCTGCAGACCCACTGCACTTGCCTGTCAGTCGCAGGGTGGAGTGAGCAGCTCACAAGGACTTCCGGCCAAAGCACTGTAAGGCACGGCTGGTATGAACACACAGATTGTTAGTGTGCCGTGCAGGGCTCCATTGTCCTAGAATGCACGTGCGACTTTCACACACATAAGGACCGAGTCACTAACTCACAGATACTAGTGGAGCTGAGTTGAAAAAATCAGGACTAAAAAAATATTCATTCCCTGAAGATCTCACAATAACAATAAAAGAATAAGCTTAGAAAAGGATCTGGAAGCATTATTACCACATGTTGCCTTTGGGAAGATAAAATCATGGTTGTATTAAAAGTTCTTTTTTTCTCTGAATTTGTGTTTACCAGCGATTTTTGTAAGAAAAACAAATACTAAAAAGAAACCTCATGGGGGGAGGGGGCCAGGACAAACATTCCTATGAAACTTAATCTAATAAGTTTAGATTAAGACTCAGATTACATTAGACTCCTATCTAATTTACAGTTATGGGGAAGAATTAATGAAGTCTCATCTGAAATTACTGTTGATGACAGAATGTGCTGCTGGCAGCTGTTCTGCTCAGAGCAGCTTAGTCTTTAGTCAAGACAAATTAGGACAAATACGTCACAACGGGGTGAGAAATGCTCACCTTCCTACCCTATAAGGTGGGAGAGGCTCCCTGTGAAAACCAGAAAGGTGAAATGGCAATATGAAATCTTAGAGCAACTGAAAAATGCCCCCTTGCAAGGAGTTTCATTCAAATGAACAACATTTTTAGAAACTGCTTCTGATCTCAAGGACTAAAGAAAGAGTTGATAAGACTGCGATTCAGGGACTGTAACTTATCAGAACATCACCCCTGCAGCCGAGTCAAGATCAGAAAAAGCACTGAGGTAGGATTTTCAATAACTAAGTAAGCTGACGTACTTGGCGGCCAGCACCAGTTGGTTCCGGGTTATTTGGCCTATAGGACGCTCAGGTGAAGCCGCACGCACACGAGACGCTGCTGAGAGGCTGGCGGCCCCGACCCCGGTGACGAACGCCCTCCTTCCCCAGGGTTATTAGGACAGACTCCTACACGATTCTCATTTACCCCAGGGCAGAATTCTTCTAGCTTCTCTATTAACTTACTCTGACAATTGTAAGTGAAAAACCCAAAGGATCCAAAACCCAGAAGTATTTGCTGTTTACAAGACCACTCACACTGCAGGCGCCAAGGGAAGCGCTGGTTGGTGGGCTCCATAAGGCAAAGGAGAGGGGCCTCCTCATGCACCATTTCCCGGAGAAGTTTACACACCTCAGTACACACGGCTCCCAAATGCCAACTGCCTGAGGGGCTATAACTATAAGGCACTGTAAGGCAGACCTTTACACATCTACCCCCAAAACACCTGGCACGAAATCAACAGACCTTAGCCATTGAAAAAAGAAATTCAAGCAAATATTATGCACAAAGCCGCTTTCACTCTTCTACAGGAGAAACTGGTAAATCAAGATCCACGAGTGAGAAGACCTGGCTGAGTCATGCACCCGCAGCAAGGGCACTGCGTCACGTGACCCAGCCTGGCCGCCCACCTGCAGGACCTCCCGGGCCAGATCCTGGACAGCCTCCGCGGGAGCCCCATGAGGGCAGCGTCCAGCTCTCTCCAGGACAGGGCAGCGAGAGATGGGGAGAAGGTGCAGGTGGGAAGCAGTGGAGAGAGGAAAACCGCCCATTAAACCAGCAAAAGCAGGGGCTTCCCTGGTGGCGCAGTGGTTGAGAGTCCGCCTGCCGATGCAGGGGACACGGGTTCGTGCCCCGGTCCGGGAAGATCCCACATGCCACGGAGCGGCTGGGCCCGTGAGCCATGGCCACTGAGCCTGCGCGTCCGGAGTCTGTGCTCCGCAATAGGAGAGGCCACAGCAGTGAGAGGCCTGCGTACCGCAAAAAAAAAAAAAAAAAAAAAAAAAAAAACAGCAAAAGCGTCAGAGACGAACAGATGTGAATCATACTTCCTTATCTCTCTGTTTCATCTTCACGGTTCTCTGTTCCAGTGAGAACCCCAGTTCTCTGGCTGCTTCTGTGAGCTTCTCATCTATGGTTTTCAAGAGACTAGTTTTCTTTTTATCTGTTACTTCTTTAAGTTTTTTCATCAAAAATAATCTGAAAAAGAAGTAAAAGCCCTCATTAGTACGCAGGCCACTGTGCTAAGCACACAGACCTTGGGAAGTTACGGGGAGCCGAGTTACAGACATCAAACTCCATGCGAGGGAAAGACCGCAGAACCACCACCAGAGCCCCCAGAATCCCGAGCAGGTTCTTCAAGCAAGAGAAAAGCACTATAATAAACAGCTGCCAGTCACAGAAACAGCAAACAAGATTTGTCTGTATTATCTCTGTAATGTCTACAACGAAGACATAGGGTATTACCAAAATGAGGTTAAGCCAAGTTCCTGTCGCATCGCCTGATGCTAAGATCGGCGTACCGCCCTGGAGAAGTCTGACGTAACAGAAGAGTGGAGACACCAAAAAGGATTTTCTACTTTTAAAGAGCCAGAGGACGTTTAGAATACGTAAGCATCAGGAGATTCTTTTCAATGTTACTTTCAAATCTGCATTAAGATAAATTTAAATAATATAAAAGGAAAGCAAAACTATTCTATAAGCTGATACGAAAGCACAACCTAAAAGTCCACTGTGCTTTCGTATCAGCTTATTGTGCTTTCGTACAATGTGTTGATGACACATTCTGTCATCAACAGTAATTTCTTTAAAAAAAGCAGTTTCTAAAAAAAATAAAATATTTTTATTTAATAAAAATGTTTAAAAAATATTTTTAAAGGTATGTGAATAGTACAATATATTATTGCCAGTTACGGAAATAATTTTATGTTAAGAATGCTGCAGAGGGTGTGGAGAAAAGGGAACCCTCTTACACTGCTGGTGGGAATGCAAACTGGTACAGCCACTATGTTAAACAGCATGGAGGTTCCTTTAAAAACTAAAATTAGGGTTACCAGATGATCCGGCAATCCCACTCCTGGGCATATGCCTGGAGAAAACCCTATTTCGAAAAGCTACATGCACCCTTATGTTCACTGCAGCACTATTTACAATAGCCAGGACATGGAAGCAACCTAAAAGTCCATTGACACAGGAACGGATAAAGAATATTACTCAGCTATAAAAGAACGAAATAATGCCATTTGCAGCACATGGATGGACCTAGAGATTGTCATGCTGAGTGAACTAAGTCAGATAGAGAAAGACAAATATCATATATCACTTATATGTGGAATCTAAAAAAAAGGGTACAAATGAACCTATCTACAAAACAGAAATAGTTACAGATGTAGAAAACAAACATGGTTACCAGAGGGTAAGGGGGAGGGATAAATTGGGAAATTGGGACTGACATCTACACACGATCATATACAAAATAGATAACTAATAAGGCCCTACTGTACAGCACAGGGAACTCTACTCAGTACTCTGTAATGGCCTATATGGGAAAATAATCTAAAAAGGAGTGGATATATGTATATGTATAACTGATTCACTTTGCTGTACACCTGAAACTAACACAACATTGTAAATCAACTATACTCCAAAAAAAAAAAAAAAAAGACTTTTGCCATCAGAGCAAGAGCGAAAGGAAGAGCTGGACACAGTGCCCAGCTGGACACAGTTGGTCCCCTTCCTGCAGCCACTACCAGGCTGCCAGGAGGAAACCCGCTCCTGCCCACCACTAACATTCAGCAGTTTGCTATGGGCTGGGCGCTGTGGGTGCTATTCTGATCCCCATTTTACAGATCAGGAAACTGAGGCACAGAGGATAATCAACTTACCCAAGCTGACAGAATCAGTGTGCGTGGACTAAAGTGCCACAGAAGCCAAGACCACCAAAACCACGGTCTTATGATTACAGCACAGCGTCACAGTAATCAAGAGGCTCTATCTACAACGACCATACAAAGCACACCGGCGACGCCAGGGCCCCGGGCTGCTGTCCTCACTGTGCTGTTCTCTGTCCACAGCACCCTTCCTCCCGGGAGGCTGTTGCCTTCATCAGGCCCACGGGAAACACCCTCTCAGAAGACGTCCACGTCTCCTGACGGCCCTCGGTACTGGTCTTCTCATCCTTACCACATTATAGGACCACTTCCGTTCCAGTTTATTAAGCTTTTGTCTCCCAGCTTCACACCTACAATCCAATACTCTGCTGCAATGTGCACACAGAACAGCCAGAACATTCTGTGCTGTCCCATTAAACCTAGTGGGAGACTGTGAACCTTGAGTGAGTCCTGCAGCGGTCATGCAGAAAACACTGGTTCACTAAGTTATGCAGATGTCCCAAAGAGTGACCCTTTTCACTGGATCTGATTTACTACATTCTATCACAGTATGAAAAAACCACATTCATTAATAGTACCACCAACCTCGTTAGCGAAGTCTTCAGGAAGTGAGAAGCTGTCAAGCTCACAAGGGTGGTTACAACTCTCCCCAATTCTCATGTTTGCTTTTGAAATCTTAAATTTTAACACTGGCAACACAGTCAGTTGTTTCCATCGGTTCGTTTGAGACGCCGGCCAAACACTCACGTCAGAGTAACCAGTGTCTGCCAGTCCCTCTCTTCAGCAAAGTGGAAAAAGCTGAGCTCACAACTCGGCCTCACAAGACCTTTTTCCTCGAGACAAACCCTAAGCGTGCAGAGTGCCTTTTCCGTACCTCCCCTCCCGTCACACAGGACGTTAAGAAGACACGTGCCCAGTGGCAGGGATCTGATCCGCCTTTACTGTGTCATCACGGACCTTCGTAGTGACACCCGCGTCACATCCCAGCTGTGATAACCCACGGTCCACTGCCCACCAGGTCCACCGCCCCAACCCCGTCGAGGCTCCAGCAGGGCTTACCCGCCTCCACCTTTGTGCTGTTGGTGTGAGAACGACACCCTGTCATCACCCAGAGTTTGCAGCTCACAGGCCTCCTGGGAAGTGGGCAAGCACCCCTGGGGGCCACACCCCACTGTTTGATAGCTGCTGTTTAGTTAATGGTTTTAAACGTGACTACACGTCAGAACCTCCTGGGTTCCTGGTTGAAAGTACCCAGTACAGCAACGTAGGGTGGCAGAGAATGCTGGGGGGTGCAGATAAGAGGAAAAGAGACTATTTAGCAGCGCGTCTCGACCCAAGAGCCGATACCCTGCCTGCACGTACTCTTGTACTATGCACCAAGTGTTTTAAATGGTTTTCGGGCCTGTACAAAGGAAGCATTCATTAAATGTTCGTTAAAATGAATGTTCATTCACTTGAAATGAATTTTTTAAACTTAAGAATTAAAATTATAGACATACAGGTATGAGATCTCTAAGTATATCTACACTTAGATACACCTGGAACATGTTTTTTTTTTTTTTTGCGGTACGCGGGCCTCTCACTGTTGTGGCCTCTCCCGTTGCGGAGCACAGGCTCCGGACGCGCAGGCTCAGTGGCCATGGCTCACGGGCCCAGCCGCTCCGCGGCACGTGGGATCCTCCCAGACCAGGGCACCAACCCGTGTCCCCTGCATCGGCAGGCGGACTCTCAACCACTGCGCCACCAGGGAAGCCCTGGAATATGTATTTTTAAAGAACGTTCCCGAGTCCTGCTCTAGACATGCTGAAGTGAATGAAGCTGAGGTGAAGCTCTTAACCACGAGCCCGGGAGGCTTCCGTGTGTAGTCAGGTTTGAAACCATTAACTAAACAGCAGTGGTCAAATAGTGGTCTGTGGACCCCAAAGACCCCTGAGACCTTTTAGGAGGTTTTTGAGGTCCAAACTATTGCTACAGTTATTTTAGGGAAAAGAACAGAATAAAAAGAAAATCATTCCTAATTTTGTTGTCCAAAGATAAGTATTTTAAAACTTTCAATCTATCTAGATTTCTCTCCATGTGCATTAGAGGATGTGAAAAGGGAACCAACCGTTCCACACTGCTGTGTTATTTGACCTCTTCACATAATGTATCAACTCCTTCCCAAAACAACAGATCAATATCCTGGTGTTACACTTTATGGACATTTTCTCTTTAGTTACCTAATTTTCTCTAACTGCTGGATATGTATGTTTTTTCTAATTTTTCCTTTTTATAAATAGTCTGAAATATACACAGATATTTATGTGTACCCATCCAAAATTTCTTCAGATAAATAGCTAGAAATGGAATCGCTGATTTAAGGTATAGCATATTAGCTGGCAATGTTCATTATCTGTTAAGAAATCTTTGAAAAAATATTTAAACCTTATTCCAACTGCTTTCCACAAACGTCTTACCAATTAACACATGTCAGAAAGGTTTCTTATACCCTAACCATCCTTGGGTATTACCATTCTTTAATCTTTACTCATCTTTGCTAGCTGAAATTTGCATTTCTTTGGCTACTATTAAATCCTACACAAAGAGAACTAGTTTCCCTGGGCATAAAAATAATTTGTGTATAACAATCGGTCTGCCTTAAAAGACATTACTGAGGCTGATATAGAAATTGTTTTGATTAGCTGATTTAAGTAAAGTCTCAAAAAAAAAGAATACTATATATACTGTAACACTTGAAAAGTATAATAAGCTTTTAACCTTTATGTTTGAGATAAATTATTGGAGGTGCAAAACATTTTTGGTGTGAAATAGCATTAGGTACTCAAATATACTCACTTGCTGGTCTTCACCTAAGTTATAAATCTATCACCAATGTATTTTTGTTTTCTATTTCTATTTGTCTGTTGTTTGGCGAAAAGTTGAAGTGTGGATAAGATGCCTGCAAAAGTCACGTAAATGATCTCCAGGTATCTAATAATTTTTGGTTACCTCATTTCCCCTCAGAGACGGGCTGATACAGTACAAAAATTGTAAATCAATATAAATAGGAGACATACTGAAATAAAACATTTTCTTACTTGACTGCAGCAAACACATTATCTCCATTTTGAACAATTATACAATTTTTCTTTGCTTCATTTGTACCAACAAATACAGGAAGTTCGTCAGGAGAATCCCTGTTTAAGCAAAAGATATTAAAAATTTAGCTGCCCATAATTTGTATTATCAGCAAAGCAGAATTTTAGGTCTATAAACAACAAATTATATCTGCATGTTTCAAAAAATCGCCAATGGATTTGCCAGGTTTAAGCTCTAGTTTTCTTATGAATAACTAGGACAAATCTTATTTATATAATGAATCTAAAATTAAGATTCTTAGGACCTAGTTACTTTTATACCTGAATGCAAAGAAAGAGGGAATAAAGCTTGTCAAAAGGAGGTGAAATTATACACAATCATCTCTACCCCAGTTTAACAGTCCGTGAAAAAAAGAAAGGTGGACAAACCAAGAGAAACAGGCCAGAAAGGATCATAAAACATTGGCAGCGGAAGGAGCCGGTTCACATCTATAACAAATCCCTTTACTCTACGACTGAGGGGACCGATGGAGACGAGGCGACTGGGCCGAGGTCCTGGTGAGGCGGCGGGAGGCCAGCAGACCCAGGTGCCCCGGCTCCCAGCCCCGCGCGTCCACGGCCCCCTGGCTCCCCCGCACCCCTTCTCCACGTCCTCTTCTCCTGGTCTTGCTGTCAGTGCCAGCGTTGCTCCAAGCGGAGGAGCCACCCCTGACCCCCACTTCTAACAGTCTACACTTCCTGCACGTTATCAGTTAACCTTCCGAACATTCCCGTTAGGCGTGTCTGATGATCACAGGACAGGAAACTGAGTCACAGAAAGTCACTGGCACAGGGTCAGCCAGGTAATAAGGAGGAGGACCAGCCTGCCTCCAAAGCGTGTTCTTAATTCTATGGCCCCTGGAAGCACAAGGCCAACTTAAGTCACAGCAGCTGCTCTAAATGACCTTTCCTAGGCTAAAAGAGCTTTTCTGAACTCAAAAGGAAAAAAACAGTTTATAACTACAGAGGAAAAGCTGGAGAGGTTTAGCCTAACGAGCTCACCCCTCCCAGGGGAGGTTAGCAGGTTAAAAGGGCAGACAGCCTGCGTACCCACCAGGAGAGGGTACATATCCCTCACGTGGGGTGAGGCCAGTGAACATCTGCTTACACTCGTTACAGGGACGGTAGCTATATTTTAGGAGAAGAAAAGACCCTTTACCTGAAATACCCCATGTGGAACTCAGTTTTACAATCTCCAATAATAATGGTCTGGAACTCAGGAGGATCATAGTAAAATCTCCAGTGAAGGTTAAAATTCAGGCTTGCTGACTTTTTCTTCATTTTATGTTTTCCGGCAAGGATATCGTAAGGACCCACTAATCGAAGTCCGAGGCTTGCAGAAAGTGAATCTATAAATTAAATATGTTTATTTAGACAGTGTCTTTCTGGAGGCAGACAGAAAACACTGCATTTCGTTCAGAAAATATTTCTAAGCAGTTGTCTTAAAAAAGAGCTTCTAAAGAAAAAGAGAGAAGTCTTTAGTTACATGTGAAGATGTTAGTTGTAAATACTCAGTGGAAAAGAAATCAGAGCAATGAAGATGTGGCACTTACATTTAGGATTTCCTCTTACCTTTACCACTGATGACATTTCAAACATTCCTGCTGTTTCTTATTTTGGCCAAAACAAGACTGCTTTGTGTTCCTATGCACTGCAAACCTTTACCTTGTCTCATTACTATGTTGCTGTCGGCCTCAAATATTTGTAGCACCTCCAGACCAAGGGAGAGGTGACAGACAGCACACGAGGACGAACAATTTAACTAAAAAGGTGTTTAATGTTAAGTATTTCCTTCCCCTTCCCTGCACCTCAGCTAATTATCACTCTCGACTCGTTGCCTCCTTGACCATCCATCCGGCTCACCCTAATCCTGGATGAGCCCACCTTCTTTCTCCACCCACAGATCAGTCATCAAGTCTGTTCAAATGTACACGTTTACAGCATCAGATGGGCCTTCGTGCTTCTCTAAGAGGGAGGCAAGCACTTCAGGCAGGACCTGGATATGCAAGGAGGTGAGGATGGAGAGAGGAAGAAAATTCTTGGAGGAGGAAACAATGTGGAAAACAAGCATGGGGGCAGTTTAATTTCCCCCCTATACAGACAGATATAAATATATAGATAAAGGGAGATCGTGCTGCTTTGTAGTGTTTTTTTGTTCTTCATCCTGTCCTCATTTAAATCTTCTGAATAGTTTCTCAGGCTATTAAACGTTTCTTTAATATGTCTACCATTGCTAGGCATTTACTGTTTCTTTTTTATTCTAAACGATGCTTCAGTGAATATCTCTGCTAACACGTTTGTACACATCCATGAGTACTTTCAGAGAAGGTGCTGCACGGTTGCAGTGTTTTGATATACTGCCAAAATTCAGATAGCTCCCAGTATACATTTTCGTCAGCAGTCTCTGGGACTGCTTCCCCCCACCTCATGTGAAGACATTTAAACAGTACAAAAGGGTAACAATGAAAAGTAACTGTTACCACATTATCAGTTTTTAGTGTTACCTTTTCAGAGAGAGTATACGCACATGGGAGGTATGTAGGGATGTGTGTGTGTGTGTGTGTGTGTGTATTCTTGACCTAAAAATACTAACGGTAGCATATGCTACACACTCTCCTTTTTTCTTTTGAAATATTCTAGGCATGATACTTTGTCATCGCTTAAAAATCTGCCTGATTCTTCTAAAACTATATAAGTCCACTGAAAGATGGGTAACTGATGAGCATTTAAGCCATTTTCTCCTTTTTGTTTCAGTATCATTTAACATAGTTTGGGTTCACCTAACCCTTAAGACAAGTTCCCAGGAGCAACACTGCCAGGTCACACTAAAAGTCCTGGAACACGTAGAAGTATGTGCTCGTTTTCTTTCAAACTCTCATCAAAGCATGCTGTGGAATGATGTACCTTTGCTAGTATAACATTTTATTTCTCATTTGAAACATCTTTGGAAAAGTTTCTTTTCCATGAACTGTTTAGATCCTGGGTCCAGTTTCCTACTGTCTTTTCCACTGGCAGAAGCCAGAGAAAGATTCTGGAGCAACTCACCAGCTGGCTGTTCAGGATCAAGTCCTTCACAGAACCTCCAGAAGTGATAGAAGTCTTCAGGCAGAGAAAGCCTGTAATGACTTTCTGCCTCTGTTCGAAGGTCGCTGGGCACGTCGGCTTCACCGCATTTACCCTTCTTCTCGGCGACTGCTTTTTCACCCTGAAAATCCGCACACAAAACTGTGTTTCTCCCAAAGAAATTTCAGCAACTTGGACTGCTTAATAATACCGCTCATTTTTGTTCACCCCAACTCTACGAGTTTCCTTTAAAACTCTATAAATGGTATTTGAGTAAAATCTGGGGATTCTTTTGGGTGAGGAAAAAAAGAACAGTTTATAATATATAGGTGTCAAGAGGGACGCACACAGCAACTCTTTAAACATATTTCCCTAAGATAATGGAAACGCAGAAAATAAAAAACCAGAAAGTATAAAAGGAAAGGTAAACAGCAGGAAAAGAGGAATAAGAAAATGGCAGGTTTTGCCCTGTTTTGGTAAACAGCTGTCATCGTGCCTTTCGTTTAAACAGACTCAGTGCCCACACCAGAAGCAAACTGCCAGAAATAAGTGGATGCAAGGGGATTTACCAGTTAAAACAATGATTTCAGAAAAGGTCGTTTAAGGCCAGACTAGGTTATAAAACTCAGCTCCAGCAGCTCTGCAGTATAGGTTCACCCTGTAAGTATGCTAGGCTTCAGAATGCTTATTACATCTGAGACCTATTCCCACTAGAATAAAACGCGTGGTGGGAGAGGATGCATCTTCAGTCTCGGGAGCGGCCGTGCGTGTTGTTCTTTCCGGGCACCTGGATCCTTTCCTTCCTGTCCTTCCTGTCCAGCTATCAGGACATCAGTGCTGCCCAACCCGGAGGTATTCTGCCCCCAAGGGGACACGGTTAGCAGTTTCTGGAGACCTTTTCGGTTGTACAAACTTGGGGGGTGGTGTGCTGCTGGCGTTCAGTGGGGAGAGGCCAGGGATGCTGCTAAACAGCCTACAGCGCACAGGAGAGGCCCCTTAACAAACACCTATCTGGCCCAGATGTCCACAGGGGTCACGACTGAGAAATTCTAACCTGATGTTTCTCATATTCACATTCTCCAGCAGGCTCAAGTTTATTGATGTTATTTTGGGTATCGTTCAAAGTCTGCAAAGTGTATTTATGAACCAGATGACATATACAAGAATGTTCTTGATGGCATTGTTTTACGAGTGGAAAACAGGACAAATGAAAATGCCTGTTGACAGAATGGTTACAGGACTTTCAAACGATGGAATACTACGCTTAGTGCAAAGGAAACAGAGCCACACACAGTATGGATCAATCTTAGTAATATAATGGCGAATGAAGAAAAACGTCCCAGAAGATTATAGGCAGCATGATAGCCTTTTTATGAAGTTCAAAAAATACTGTTCAGGCATCAACTCATGGGTGATAAAGCCATAAAAAGAAGACAGAAGAAAACAAACAGTTCAGGATCGTAGCTACACCGAATGGGGTCGACAGGAAGGAGTTAGGCAGACAGGACAGGTGAGCAACATGACGATGGAGCGCCACGGTCAGCCTTTCAGCGCTTGGCCTGGGCAACAGCCTCACAGGTGTCTGTCGTATTATTAAACAAATCAGGTAAAACAGGACCATGACCAAGAATAACAGTGTATCACGCCAAGGATTATAACATGTCTATATGAAGTCATAAAAAATTAAATTGAACAAGAAGGCTGTTCAAATATGGATCCAAAACCGATGGTGATAATAGCAAACAGTAATAAATATAACAGTAAAAACAGTAAGTAACAGCTACTTGTTATGCACTTACTATGGTGCCAAGCCACTTTGCTAAACTCCTTCTATGGATTAACTCATTTAGTCCTCAGAAATTCCTTATGAGCTAGATTCTGTTATCCACATTCTACAGACAAGGAAACTGAGGTTAGCTGACTTCCCCTGGGTCCCTAACTAGAAAGTGGGAGAACAGGCATTTAACCCCAGGTGGGCTGGCCCCCCAGCAGATCCAACCACTTCATGCTGTCTCTTCAGCTGCAAACACACAACAGCAGGAGCATGTCAAGTCCTGACCCAGCCTCCCCTCTGTGTGTATGCCCGCCTTTGGTGAGACTTCCAAAGACTAGCTCAAACTTAAGATGTTAGAAAGAAGAGCTTTAAATCTACCTTGCCGAAAGGCAGTGTTGCATAATGGTTAAGCTGCCCTGGTTGATTCTTGATTTTTCCCATTTCCAGCTCTGTCGCCTTGGGCAAGTTACCTAACCTCTCTGTGCCGTTCTCTCATCTACAAAAAAAGGCCTGTGTAGTACCTCTATCACAGGGTTGTTACAAGGAATAAATTATTCGTAAAAATACACAAACAGTGCTAGCACAGAATACATAAATGCTGGCTATTACTGTTGGCCGTAGTCTCTGCAGACGCATCGTAGTTTTTGATGCTTTATTTCTAAGACTAACACTCTGTCAAAGAAGTTCACTGCCCTTTCAAAGAGAGAAAAGGGTGTTTTCAGCTCTGCCTGAGCTCACACGCTGGCTGCATGCCCAAATCCCTAATAACTAGAGTTTAGGACGGCTGTGCCCTTCAGGGGCTGCCCTTATCCTTAACCCTTCCGCTCCTGGGGAGCGGGGCCGGGGTAAAGAACGCCCAGAACGCGGCCCTCCTGCACCGTCTCTCCCCATCCAGCTGACAGCGCAGCCAGAGTTTCGGAAACCTCTACTTTTTTCCTGCTTGACTCCCTGCCGCTCTTGCAGTGGAGACAGAACGTGTGAGGTCGCAGGAAAGCCTGAGCCGACGCCCCTCCGTAGTCAGCGCCCCTCCATCCCCATCCCGGCCTCCCCGCGGCCGAGCTCGGCGCTGCGCCCGGCCACCCCTCCGCCGCGTCTCCCGCCTTCGGGGACGCCCTCCTTCCGGGGCGTCCGCGGTTCTTTGGCCGGCCGGCCGGACCAGAGGGTTGGGGGAGCGTGCTGTGGGGGGACCGGGCTGAGTCAACCCCCCCCCGGGGGAGGGCTCCTGACTGCGCCAACCCGGCCCCGGGGGAACCCCGAGATGTAACCCGCCCCGGGCCCGCCCCCGGGAGACGCAGGAACGCGAGGCGCCGCTCTCCGCTCCGGCTGGGGGCAAACGCGCCGCGCCGCCCTCAGTCCCGCCACCGCCCTTGGACCTCCGCGCGGTACCTGCGGCCCCTCCGCGCCGGGCCTGCGCTTCCCGCCGCCGCCCACCATCCTGTGGCCGCTGCAAGAAGCCCGTCCCGCCGAGAAACCGTGCGCCGCCGACTGCTTCCGGTTCAAGGGCGACCAATCACTTCTCCGCGCCCCGGCGCACACAAATATAGGGAAGGCCCCGCCCCCACAACCGAGCGCGCGGCCGAGGCCCCGCCCACCCGGCCAGCCTGGCAGGTGTTCCCTTCGTACGCCCGTGCGCGTCCCGCGGGCTGAGCCGCCTGAGCTTCTCCGGGGGCACAGGGACCCCGGCCCAGACTCGGACGCTGCGGAGGTCCCCTTCCTCCCCAGGCCTTCACTGGGGCAAGGCCGGTGCTCCTTCGTCTGTATTCGTTTAAAAGACTCCTCTTTCTGTCCCTCTTGCCCAGCCCTGATTCATCTTTAATGGTTTGAAATCACACAATTTCTGTCCACCCACGCTTTTGTTTTACTTAACTGAGTCGGTCTTAAATAAGATCCTCTTGAGATCTGTATCTTTGAAAGGTATTCTTTTTTGTTAATAAAAGCTTGTCACTAAGACAAACTAAAGTCTGCCTAGAATTAAGCTACAGTGTGTCCATAGACTTGTATAAGATTGTTGACCTTGCTGGGGGAAAAGAGTAATTCTTTGAATTTTTTTTTTTTGCCAAATTTGGGGTAACACAATTATCACCAACATACTTTAAAACAGATATTTTTGCTGGTGGACTTCTGAAGGAAAATTCTCTATGAAAACAGGGGAATTGACAAGTAAAATCAGTGAAATGTTTAAGATCGCATAGTTGAAGGCTCTCAGACCCAATAAAATGCTAAAATAGAAAAGGATGCTAATCACAGTACAGACTGAGAAAACACACACTGCAAAAATAGTAGCTACCAAATGAATATCTTTTTTAGAGCTAAAAGTCACTGGGGTTACTATTTAGGGTTAGACTGTTAGTGAAACATGGATTAATAAAAGACAATGAAAATGGAATCAGAATTCCTCTCTATTCCTTAAGAGTGGTTGATTCTAGGATTCAGCTAACTTTAAGCTCCTGATCCAAGATAAGATTTTAAAAGGAATATTTATTTCCCATCTTTTTAATGCTTTCAAGACAACAGACGTCACAACTGGCCTCTGGAATAAACACCTCTTTCTGCATTTGTTATAAGAGCTGCTGCAAATAAAAGACAAGACTGGATGCACGTGGAATTCCAGGTCCTGGGGTGAAACCAGGCTCCTACCGAAGCAGTATGAGGCTCTGGATGTGGGAACCATTAACACTACCAATCAGGAATGAGCCCCTGACAGGGCACTGCCCACCCCTGGAGGGTAGCATCAGCATTGATAAGGCCCAGAGCCCCTGGGGCATTCAGGCTCCTGGCCTGTCCTGGCAGAAAGGACTTCCTGTAGGGGCTGTTGATCGTGAGGCACCTAATTAGGGAAACCCAGGTGATTGTGTTAAACCCAGAGGACAGGGAGAGGTGGGAAGGGTCCATTTTTGTCTAAGTTGCCAGATCAAAAGTCAGAGGCAGCTTCAGACAGAGCTGGTCCCAGGTGGTTGCTACACGGATGGACTGCAGATGAGCTGTCGAATTCATCTTTTTTTAATGTAAAATCCTTGATGCAATCCACTTCAGTTTTTTGTTGTTGTTGTGTGTGTGTGTGTGTGTGTTGGTTTTTTTTGGCTGCGCTGGGTCTTCGTTGCTGCGTGTGGGCTTTCTCTAGTTGCGGTGAGCGGGGGCTACTCTTGGTTGTGGTGTGCGGGCTTCTCATTGCGGTGGCTTCTCTTGTTGTGGAGCACAGGCTCCAGGCACACGGACTCAGTAGTTGTGGCACACGGGCTTAGTTGCCCCGAGGCATGTGGGATCTTCCCGGACCAGGGCTCGAACCTGTGTCCCCTGCATTGGCAGGTGGATTCTTAACCGCTGGACCACCAGGGAAGCCCGAGTTAATCTTTGATACTGCATGCTGACCCTATCTGTGACCACTGGACCCTGGCAGACTACCAACTAAACAGTGACTAAACTGCCTGGTCTGTCCAGCTATGCTTAATCCAGATCAGTAGCCCTGGGACCATTTATCCTTTAGCTAGCACTAGGAGGACGATCCAAACGCCCTTAAAAAGGCTTCACAGATGGCTGAGCCGTCACATTCACACTGGATTACAGGTCCAGCTGATGCACCAATCCACTTTTTCTCTACTACAATTTCGTGGAATCTAGCTCCAAGCACAAAGTGGCACATCATGGGTTCTCAATAAATATTAATTGACTGGCTGATCTCCATTAGCAAATAGCCATCACCACCATTAAATAGTTACCCTTCCCTCCATCCATTTAGTCATTTACTCATTCGAAACATTTATTAAGTGCCAGTTATGGGTCAGAACTGTGTTAGGCACTGGAAAAGCCAAGAGGATGCAGGTGGTGTGTTCCAGGAGCTCACAGGCGACTGAAGAGTCCTGGAGACACGGAGAATCCCGTATCCACCTAAAGAGGCAGAAGCGTCACGTCGTCTTTATCACACTCCAGTCTTCCAGATGTCTTGCTCCAGATCAGCCTCCTTCAAAGAACTGCTCTTATCGTTTTATTCTTAGAAGATCACAGAGTTGATCAGACCTAAAATTCTGAGCAAGTAGTGTTATTACCAGGAAATGACAAATGACACAGCAGCAAAGGGCAGTACTGATTAGTACTTGATTAGGGGACCAAGCTCAGCTGAAACAAGGACTTCACCTGGTGATGTTATGGGGCGGGGTGGGGAGGGGCATCAAAAGCAGTAGCCAAGACCAAGAATGAGGAAAACAGCCAAGGAAACAGGAGATGGGAGCTTGGGGAGCAGTGACTGCAAGAATGCAACCAAATTCTGCTGAGTAATATCTGTCTTGGATGAGGTCATTCTCCTTACCCTCCAATTTTGTTTTTTAAAAGTCTCCTCTAAACACCGTCGAAAGCAGATGTGGGGGAGACTCCAGCCGTGAATCTCTGGTTCCAAAACACAGTGGTGACGCAGGCACAGTACAGACATAGGAAGGTCAGAGCGCCCAGCACCTCCCAAATCCAACCCACACCTCAAGGTTCAGGAATAACCTTGGGCCTGGTGTTCTGGCCTCGGGCCCACCTCGCGGAGGCTCTGCCTTCCAGACACACTGGGACGGGGATTCTGGAGGCCCCCTTTGCAGGGCTCTAGAGGGCCTGCCCCAGGGGCTTTGCTGGGTGGGAGCCCAGGCATGCGGCTCTCTCCACGGGAACTCACCACACCACCGCTGAGTCCACTGGCTCCCCTCTGCTGTCCCGCTGGGCGTGGCCCTAGCTGGGGCTCTTGGCAGGAGCCCCACTCCCCCCTCGGTTCTCTGCCTGGACCTGAGGCTCTTGGGGGCATCCTTTGAAGTCTGGGAGGAGGCAGCTACCTCCCCACAGCTTTGCTCCACCAGGGGGGCGATGGAGTGCAGGGGGTGGGGCAGACCCCCTCCTTTGAAATGGGTCGCCCCCAGGCCCTTGCTCTCAGGGCCTGTGATGGGAGGGGCAGGCCTGATTCTCACAATCATTGATTAACAATTCCATCTCTGTCATGCCTCTGTCCTTGCATTTTATTATAAGCAGTCAAGAGGCATCAGGCAATCTCTCTGACACTTTGAAATTTTCTCAGCCATATATCCGGTTTCACCCCTGGAAAGCCGTACCTGACACAAAACCCTCCCAGGTGAGCATAATTCCTCTAAGCTCGTTGCTACTTTGTAACAAGGTTGGCCTCTCCTCCATCACTCAGTCATCTGTTTGTCATTTCCATCTGTGATCTCATCAGAATGGGCTTCGTTGTCCATATTCCCACCAAAACTCTGTTCAGGATTCCTTAGGTATTCTCTAAAAAACTGAGGCCTTCTCTAGAAGTCTATTCTTTTCTTTCTGGTCTCTGACCAGAATCGCCCTTCGTGGTCTGTTCATGGCAACTGGGCTTCTTCCAGCAGGAACCTCAAAGCTCTTCCAGCCTCTCACCATTACCCCATTCCAAAACGTCTTCCACATTTTTATGGATTTGTTACAGCGGCATTCTACTCTCGGTACCAATGTCTGCCTTAGTCCACTAGGGCTGCTGTAACAAAAGCCCACGAACTGGTGGTTTATACACGACAGACATTTATTCCTGTAGTTCTGGAGGCTGTGAGCCCGAGATCATGGCGCTGGTAGATTCCGTGTCTGCTGAGGACCTTCCTCCTAGCTGACGGCTGTCTTTTCACTGTACCTGTACCCGCATCGGCAGTAGGGGCGAAGGAGCTCTATGGGGTCACTTTCATAAGGGCACTAATTCCCTCATAAGGACTCTGCCCTCATGACCTCATGACCTCCCAAAGGCTCCACCTCCTCACAGCATCACAATGGGCGTTAGATTTTTAACATATGAATTTGCAGGGCACACAATCAGTCAACCTATAGCACCTGCCAGATAAATTATTTCTGGATAAATGGAAAATTCTTTTTCGTTTAACATTTGGGACATTTGAGTCATGGAAATAGGTGGGTTTCCTTTTTTTAGGCACTAATATTCTCTCACTGTTGACGCGGCACCGAATTCCGGGCCTTTCCCTTTGGTAAATCACCGCCATGAAATTGATGAGAATGGCTTCAGAGGCCACCCACAAAGTAAGGAGGTAAACTCTGTTCCTTCTGTCCTCAGGCTTTATTTTCTCTTCCCAGGGAAATGTGTATTTGTCACAGGGCTGTTTATTCCTAGGTCTCTTAGACTCAGAGCACCTTGTCATGGCTACAGCTGCAGTGAAGCTGCTGCTTTGCATGCTTTTCTGCTTAGGTAGGGAATCACTGCTTGATTAAATTAGCCACTGGAGGGCTTCATCCCAGTTTGCAGGAAAAAAAAAATTGTCTGCAATTGTACTTTCCTGGCACATAACTGCACCTCTGCAGTTTTCAGTGGGTCACACCTATTTATACAGGTGAAATAAGGAGCCAGGGTATGGAGCTCGGCTACATTCAGAATGTTCATTTGAAAAGTCCAGAGATTTCTCTGGAAGCCTAGAGTGTGTTTCTGTGGGAAACAGCATGAAAATGAGACTTGCATTGATAAGCTCTGGTTTATTTATTTTATTTTTATCTCAGGCATCTTAAAACTCATAGCAACAGTTTATATTCAGGATATGCAGTTAATTTACAGGTGTCGCGGGAAAAAAACACTTACTGTTATGCACTCTCCATTATGTTTCTTCCTGTCCAATGAAAAGACTTTTATTATAATCCAGTCTGATGGTCCAGATGCTGCATGCCTTCCCTTTCATGTGTAACAGTGCTTCCTAGCACGGTCTACAAGATGACAATTAGCTATTACAAGAAGAAAATTATCGGGTCTTCCAGGAGGAACAAAATTGAGTGTAATTCTTTATTACAGAGCTTATCAGCACACCACTCTGCAACTCCTAGAGAGGCATTTCATGCACATTTGCTGCTCTTCTTGGAGATGAAAAGCAAGGTTCCAAACGTTACTATATCAAAAAAACATGCCTGAAAAGAGAATCCAAAACCTGAGACCATACCTCTTCTGAGAAACGGGGAAAACCACATGGAAAGTATCAATTATTGTATTGCCTGATGCTTTTGGAATTTCCTCCTGGACCTCACTGACAGGAACCCTTATAGGCATTACAACACAGGGCCAGACCCAGCACTAACCAGGACACCCCCAGGTTTGAAGTTCTAGCTCACTCTCCTGTAGCTGTCAAGGGCTGCACTCACCATTTTATGTCTCTTTTTAATTTGGAGAAAAAAGTAGTAGCTAGGGAGTCTAGTAAATGCAAACTCTTGGTGACAAATGTGACTGTGTTTGTGGATTAAAGCACAAGAGCCCAGACCAGGGGAGAGATGGTCACGTAGGAGATGAAGAAGCAGCATGTGAACTGCTGATTTTGAAAGAAAAATCACTAGTCTCATCATTTCACAATGAAATAACTCTATAAATCACCAAACATAACAATAGGTAATACATACTTTTTTAAAAAAATAAAAAAGGCATTTTGTGGCTAAATGGCAGTTTATGTCACACTTCCTGAGAACTCACTGAAAATCGTGACTGGCTTTGGGCAGATGAATTGATTTTTCTTAGTTTTGACGGATCCACCCTCTAGATCATCCCGCTGTTGAATTCCCTAGTCTGAGTCTATTCTTTCCTGTATCGCTCAGGTCTCCCCCCGCCGAACCTACCCTCTAAACACACCAGAAGATTAAACCAAAGCAGCCTGCCCTACTGGACACTTTGTGTGTGTGTGTGTGTGGTACGCGGGCCTCTCACCGTCGTGGCCTCTCCCGCTGCGGAGCCCAGGCTCCGGACGCGCAGGCTCAGCGGCCATGGCTCACGGGCCCAGCCGCTCCGCGGCATGTGGGATCTTCCCGGACCGGGGCACGAACCCGTGTCCCCTGCATCGGCAGGCGGACTCTCAACCACTGCGCCACCAGGGAAGCCCCCTACTGGACACTTTTGATTGGCATATTTATTTATCTGGGTTGAGGAAAAGGAGCGGAACCAGCATGAGCTGCCCAGGTGCATGAACACAGGACTGTGCAGATAGAGGCCCTCCTGTACATGGCTGTAAGATCAAATCCTGCTGCCACAGGAAATAAAGAAGTAAACCCACGCAGGAGCTCAGGAAAAACTTGCCATGCAGCCAGCAACAGGGGCGCTGGGAGCTCGCAAATGGGACACAGATCTTCCAGACATGCTCTTCGGTGAGAGTTTTTTTCTTTTTAATACAATTTGAAAAAAGATTGATTTGTACTTATTTTTGGCTGCGTTGGGTCTTCATTGCTGCACATGGGCTTTCTCTAGTTGCTGCGAGCGGGGGCTACTCTTCGTTGCAGTGTGCGGGCTTCTCATTGCAGTGGCTTCTCTTGTTGCAGAGCACGGGCTCTAGGCACGCGGGCTTCCGTAGTTGTGGCTTGCAGGTTCAGTAGTTGTGTTGCACAGGCTTAGTTGCTCCACCGCGTGTGGGATCTTCCCGGACCAGGGCTCGAACCCGTGTCCCCTGCGTTGGCAGGCGGACTCTTAACGACTGCGCCACCAGGGAAGCCTTAGAGTTCTTAAAGGCTGTTCTTCTTGGAGTGGAGACGGTGGAGTCCACTGCCCTGTCTAACCCCAGGACTATCTTCCTCACTCCTGCTGAGGGGACTCCTTTGGTCAAGGATCAGATGAGCCACACCTGAGCCACCTTTCTCCTTTCCTCACTTTGTTCCTTTATCTGTTATTCCACCTCCACCTCCCATTTTGGAAAGTTCTCTCCAGGTTCAGAAATGGACAATGTTGGTTCGAATCCCTGATCCTTCACTTCCCAGATACGAGAACTTAGACAAATTACTTGATATCACCAGGCTTTAATTTTCTCAGCGGTAACTACAGATAATAATAGTACCCCCTTCACAAGGTTGCTGAAGGGATTAAGGAGTCATATCCATGTAAAACACCACATTGAGCTCTTATTATTACACAGCATTCACGTCTCAAATTCACGTCCCACTTCCTCATAAAGGCTTCTCCGATGAGCCATGTTGGAAAGGATAGTTTCCTTCGCTCATTTCTTGGAGCACTTACTGTGCTCACGACCAATAGGGCCAGTCTACACGGCCTTGTGGTCTCGTGATCTGTGTACATATTTTCTCATCAGAACTAGAGCCAAAGTTTCTGGATGGCAGGGAGTGTGTCTTATGCAGTATCTAGCACGGTGTTATCCTGTAAATTTTTATTAAATCAAGAAGTCAAATGGATATTTTAATGAATTTGTTGAGTCAATCAAAGGTGTAGGTGGTCAGAAACCAGCAGTGATCTCAATCCATTACTCACATATCTGGAGAATTGGGGCTGGGATTCAGCTCCTGAGGACCCAGAGGCACCTGAGTGAGTGCCCAGCTGTGGGAATGAGAGGCCAAGGAGAGAGAAGCCCCAGGTCCACTTGGTCGTGTCAGGCCTTAGCTGAGAGAGAAGACGTTAACTCTGAATGAAGATTGAAATTTTAACTTATTGCACCAGACTGGATACAGTCGTCACTGAATCGAAACAAATTTTTAATGACTTCACATTGCTGGAGGCTTTTTGATATCCGAGGCTGACTGTAAGAATTTTTGTCCAAATGCAAGAGGAAGAGCCTGCCCAGAGAGTGGATCTGAACGGTCAGGTGGGTTTCACACCAGGAGGCCTGCTGCAAGGTACCAGGTTCATGAGCTGACTCAGTGTGGCCTTGGCCAGTGGAGCAGTGGTGAGAGATAGAAGTGTTTGCAGGGCGGGGAATGAGAGGGGTGACCTTCCCCTGACCCACGGTCTCATGGCCACCACCTCCATCTCTCCAGCTGCCTTGATTGCTGCAGAGGATGTGGTGGTTTCCGAGATGCTGGGCTTTTACTTCTCTCTCCCCCAGGTGACAACGTCCTGCCATCTCCCGTGAGCTCCCTCCCCAAGTCACTGCCCAGCTTTTGCTTCTTGGGCCTCACAGGCCAAGCCAGGAGCAAACCCTCCAACTGACCAGGCTCTCAGGGAAGTTCTGATTCTTCCAAACCTCTGTTAGATTGCTTTTATCCTAATGTTTCTATCAGGATGCAATTGCCAGTTGCCATGGTATTCTGTGCAAACAGAAGCTCTTTTATTCTGTGGGACGCTTTCATCACGCAGTGTCTGTCACAGAATGAATTGCTATTAGAACCAGTTTACAGGTTACACCTCTAGTTGGCAAGCCCTTGAGATTTTATTATGCGTGTTAGCCACACCTGATATCCATTTGAGACCCAGTGCTCACAAATTATTCCATGTGAAATTGTGAATTCTCAATTAGGTGCCGTTGATATCGGCTTGGGGAGGAAAAGGTACATTTTGAGGGCTGGCAGAGATAGGAACTAGGTAGACTGTTTTCCTTTAATGCCTAGGGATTTGGGAAATAATTACATAACCCAGGTTTCACTGTAGCATCATAGCAAACACTAGTTCAGTGGCCAAAGGTAGAAACTAAGTTGAGGATGGTTGTTTTGTCATCTCTCCAGATTCCATTTCTTTTTTTTTTTTTTTTTTTTTTTTTTTTTGCGGTACGCGGGCCTCTCACTGCTGTGGCCTCTCCCGTTGCAGAGCACAGGCTCCGGACGCGCAGGCCCAGCGGCCATGGCTCAGGGGCCCAGCCGCTCCGCAGCATGTGGGATCCTCCCGGACCAGGGCATGAACCCGTGTCCCCTGCATCGGCAGGCGGACTCTCAACCACTGCGCCACCAGGGAAGCCCTTCTTTTTTTTTAAATTGAAGTATAGTTGATGTACAATATTATACTGAACATGTTACAGGTGTACAGTATAGTGATTCACAATTTTTAAAGGTTATACTCCATTTATAATTATTATAAAATATTGGCTATAGGCCCTAGGCTGTATAATTATGTCCTTGTAACTTATTTTATACCAAATAGTTAGCACCTCTTACTCCCGTACCCCTATGTTGCCCTTCCCCACTTCTCTCTCCCCAGTGGTAACCACTAGTTTGTTCTCAATATCTGTGAGTACGTCTTTTTGTTATATTCACTAGTTTGTTGTATTTTTTTTAGATTCCACATATAAATGATATACAATGTTCGTCTTTCTGTCTGACTTATTTCACTTAGCATAATGCCTTCCAAGTCCATCCATGTTGCTGCAAAAGGGCAAAATTTCATTCTTTTTCATGGCTGAGTAATATTCCATCGTATATATGTACCATATCTTCTTTATCCATTCATCTGTCAATGGACATTTAGGTTGCTTCCATGTCTGGCTATTGTAAATTCTGCTGCTACGAACATTGGGGTGCATGTATCTTTTTGGATTAGTGTTTTTGTTTTTTTCAGATAAATCCCCAGGAATGAATTGCTGGGTCATTGTTCTATTTTTAGTTTTCTGAGAAACCTCCATACTATTCTTCACAGTGGCTGCACCAACTTACATTCCCACCAACAGGGCAGGACGGTTCCCTTTTCCTCATATCCTCATTAACATTTGTTATTTGTCCAGCTTCCTTTTCTTTGTTTTGGCTGTACCACTTGGCTTGTGGGATCTTAGTTCCCCAAACAGGGATTGAACCCAGGCCCTCTGCAGTGAAAGTGCAGAGGCCTAACCACTGGACTGCCAGGGAAGTGCTGAGCTTCCTTCTCATCTCTGCCTTCTCATTGCCTCTCCAGTCCCCACTGTCACCCAGTACTTCCCACTTCAGAGCCCTGAATTTGTAACTTCTGGGTAGTGTCCCCTTTCCAGACTCTCCTGTCCTTCAGTGATAATTTATCACTGCTAAGAGAACAGCTGGAAATACGACATATAAATCAAACTCAAGGTATTAGTGGGAGCTAATGGCTGAATGCATGGCACTGGGGCTTGAGAGACCTGTTTTTTTTTTCTCTCTTTTTGTAAAAATTTATTTATTTATTTATTCATTTTTGGCTGTGTCAGGTCTTGGTTGCTGCACGTGGGTTTTCTCTAGCTGTGGCAAGTGTTGGCTTCTCTTGTTGTGGCTCGTGGGCTCTAGGTGTGCAGGCTTCAGTAGTTGTGGAGCATGGGCTTAGTTGCTCCGTGGCATGTGGGATCTTCCTGGACCAGGGCTCGAAACCATGTCCTCTGCATTGGCAGGCAAATTCTTTTTTTTTTCGGCCGTGTTGGGTCTTTGTTGTTGCGCACGGGCTTTCTCTTGTTGCGGCGAGCCAGGGCTACTCTTGGTTGCGGTGCGCGGGCTTCTCATCGTGGTGGCTTCTCTTGTTGCGGAGCAGGGGCTCTAGGCATGCGGGCTTCAGTAGTTGTGGCACACGGGCTCCGTAGTTGTGGCTCGTGGGCTCTAGAATGCAGGCTCAGTAGCTGTGGCGCACGGGCTTAGTTGCTCCGTGGCACGTGGGATCTTCCCGGACCAGGGCTCAAACCCGTGTCGCCTGCATTGGCAGGCAGATTCTTAACCACTGCGCCACCAGGGAAGTCCCTCTCTCTCTTTTATTAATTGCAGTATAGTTGATTTACAATGCTGTGCCTATCTCTGCTGTACAGCAAAGTGACTCAGTTATACACATATATACATTCTTTTTTTCATATTCTCCATTATGGTTTATCATAGGATATTGACTATAGTTCCGTTTCCATTACGGTTTATCATAGGATACTGACTATAGTTCCATGTTCTACATTAGGACCTTGTGGTTTATCCACTCTAAATGTAATGGTTTGCATCTACTAACCCCAAACTCCCAGTCCATCCCTCCCCCTCCCCCTCTCCCTCTTGGTAACCACAAGTCTGTTCTCTATGCCTGTGAGTCTGTTTCTGTTTTGTAGGTAGGTTCATTTGTGCCATATTTTAGACTCCACATATGATATATGGCATTTGTCTTTCTCTTTCTGACTTACTTCACTTAGTATGATAACCTCTAGTTTCATCCATGTTGCTGCAAATGGCATGATTTCATTCTTTTTTATGGCTGAGTAATATTCCATTGTATGTGTGTATATATCTATCTCTCTATATATATATCGCTTCTTCTTTATCCACTCATCTGTTGATGGACACTTATGTTGCTTCCGTGTCTTCACTATTGTAAATAGTGCAGCTATGAACATAGGGGTGATGTATCTTCTTATAATTTTCCCCTGGTATATGCCCAGGAGTGGGATTGCTGGGTCGTATGGTAGTTCTATTTTCAGTTTTTTAAGGAACCTCCATACTGTTCTCCATATTGGCTGCACCAACTTACATTCCCACCAACACTGTAGGAGGGTTCCCTTTTCTCCACACCCTCTCCAGCATTTTGTTATTTGTAGACTTTCTAATGATGGCCATTCTGACTGGTGTGAAGTGGTACCTCATTGTAGTTTTGATTTGAATTTCTCTAATAATTAGTGTTGTTGAGCATCTTTTCATGTGCCTACTGGCCATCTGTATGTTTTCTTTGGAGAAATGTCTATTAAGGTCTTCTGCCCATTTTTGGATAGGGCTGTTGGTTTTTTTTTGCTGTTGAGTTGTATGAACTGTTTGTATATTTTGGGGATTAAGCCCTTGTTGGTCGCATCATTTGCAAATACTTTCTCCCATTCCGTAGGTTGTCTTTTCTTTTTTTTTTTTATGGTTTCCTTTGCTGTGCAAAATCTTGTAAGTTTGATTAGGTCTCATTTGTTTATTTTTTGTTTTTATTTCTATGGTCTTGGGAGACTGACCTAAGAAAACATCGGAACAAAAATATGCCATGCTTCAAAAATTTGTGCGTCATCTCTGCACAAGGGCCATGCTAATCTTCTCTGTATCATCTCCATTTTAGTATAAGTGTTGCTGAAGCGAGCACGGGAGACCTGCTTTTAAACTGTGATGGGAAAAATAAACTTTGCAAGATGCTAGTGGAGCAGGGGCCCCAGCGTGAGCCAACTCCCAAGATGTGTATTCTCATCGGGGATTTGTCTGGAGGAGAGTGGTGTCCGCGGAGCCTCGGGGAAGGATGGAAAGATGAGGGCAGCTTGATGGATCAGAGCACAGATTCCGCGGCCAGAGGACCTGCCTGGGGTCAGGTCCCCTGGCTCTACTGCCTACTGGCTGGTGACAATCTTGGACAAGCCGCTCTATCTCCTTTTACAGCTGGGGGGGGTTGGCAGTTGCATGCCTCTCAGGGGGTTTAAGTTGATCTGTGTAGCCCACTTCAAGCACAGTGTGGCATGGATCACGTGCTCTGTAAGTGCCAGCTGTTAATGTGTCTCTCCAGCCCTGCGTTCTGGACACCTGTTGAGCTGGCAGAGAGAGGACTGCGCGACACCGGGGCACGGCAGCCCTGTGTTTATCCTCAGCCGAAAGTGTGACCCAGAGAGGGAAAAGGATCTGTCTCCCTGTTACCTGGAGCAACGCGACTTACTGTGGTGCAGTGAAGACCCCATGCTGTAAGGGCCCCAGGGTTCCCTCCTTGGGAGACAGTGCAGACTCCACGAGGGCCCAGCCCCGATGCTGCCGGCGAGGGCCGTGGAGTGTGAACGGGGGGCTGCTCTGCAGGCGGAGCCACACCGGAACCTCAGAAATGCTTCAGGGGCTTTCCAGGGGGCCAAGGTGGCTTACAAGGGCAGGCTGGGAGCAGTTTACCCTGAGCTGTAACTTGTATGGCCCATCCAGATGAAAGGCTGGCAAGACCTTGGAAGACTCCAGTTACCCCAGTAAAAGAGATCTCATGAAATCGATCGACTCTTGGAGACTCTTCTTTTCTTGCTTTCTTAGCTTTCCCTCCTTCCTAAACCATGCAGTTTTCTCCTAAACATTTGCATTTTTTGTTTGTTTGTTTTTTTGCAGTACGCGGGCCTCTCACTGCTGTGGTCTCTCCCGTGGCGGAGCACAGGCTCCGGACGCACAGGCTCAGCGGCCGTGGCTCACAGGCCCAGCCGCTCCGCGGCACGTGGGATCTTCCCGGACCGGGGTACAAACCTGCGTCCCCTGCATCGGCAGGCAGACTCTCAACCACTGCACCACCAGGGAAGCCCAACATTTGCGTTTTCAACATAGTTTTAGTCGTGTCTATGGGAACCGGAAACCAGGCTGGGAAGCTATTCACCCATTGCCTCTACTCACGGCTTGGGGGGTCTTTCCCGTGGACGCCGCCTCAACCTCCCCACTGCCCTCCACACACAATATTACTCACTAATAAGACAATCAATAAAATGCACAGACACAAATACCATTAACAAAGCCGAGATAATACCGGAGCAATAGTGATGCTCTGTGCTGGCTGATGATGTAATTTACTGTGACAGGTGTCACCTCAGTGCTCTGTAGGTACGAAGGGACCTGGGTGTGCTCCTGTCCTGTGTTCTTATGGAAAGAAGGAGCCGGCTCGGGCTTGAGGACTGACCTCGGGTGCCCCAGGCAGGGCAGGTCCCGCTCAGCATCTCAGACTTCAGCCCCTAACCGCCCTCTAGATGGCTGCTCGCTATGCTCGTGCTGTCTTTCCAGGTACATGATCATTTCTCGGGGACAAGAGTCCTTTTACACTTCTTTGGTATTTCTGCAGTATTTAGCAAAGTCCACCACATAATAAAGCCTTACTAAATATAAACAAATTAGTGCCGGGGAGAAGACATTTCCTCTGTACAGTTCACGTGGCATCCACGCTCTTCCTGTCTGTGTGCTATCTCCCCCGTAAGGAGGGATGCGTCCCATCCGCTTCACTCCCCTTACTTCTCCACACCTTCCCTTGGAAGGTCTCTGGTGTGGACTTTTTACACATTAGATGTCACTAATACTGAAACAAGGAGTGAGGATTCATAGGAAAGCTGACCGTAAGAAAAAAATTCTTTCCATTTGTAAACTCAGCTCTGTTGTGACTCGGCAGTGATGGGGAACAGACACAGGATGCAGCGGCTATCTAGTGGGTCTGAGTAACATCAGACGTGCGCATGGAGATGCACATGTGGTAGAACAGAACGCAGAAATGAAAAACAGGTCTTTACCGATGCATCCTCATTAATTTATTCAATAAGAGTAATTTTGTCCCCACCTTGTTGGAGCAAACTTTTGCTACCCATGCACATACGAGACACTTACTTGCACAACTGCCCTTATGCAATTTTGCATACACCACATTTTGAGGATGCAATCGAGAATTGGGTTTTTGCTCACAACGGCTCTTTTACTGCGTTGACAGAGAGATGATTGTTAACAGACTTCTCTCGGAGGATCGTGCCTCTTTTCCTAAATGTCGCACACATGCTAAATTCAGCGAGCAGGCAATGCAGTTCTTTCAACACAACAGCTATTCAGCCCTCCTGCTCTGCTGCTTCTGCTCAAGTGCCCCCTTTTCACCCTCTCCTTCTTCCTGCTTCCTTGTAGCAGTTCTGGGCAGGGCACCCAGGGCTGCTGTGCCCTCCCAAGTCCCACCTAGGGGTGCGGATTTGTTTGCTAGGGCTGCCGCAACAAAATCCCACAGACTGAGTGGCTTAAATGACAGAAATGCATTGTCTCCAATTCTGGAGGCTGAAGTCCAAGATCAAGCTGTCAGCAGTTTAGTTTCTTTGGAAGCCTCTCTCCTTGGCTTGCAGACGGCTGCCTTCTCACCGTGTCCACACACGGCTGTCCTTCTGCCGTGCTTTCTGTGCCCTCATCTTCTTCTTACAAGGACACTAGTTGTAATATGGCCTCACTTTAACTTAATCACCTCTTTAAAGGCCCCGTCTCCACATACAGTCACATTCTGAGGGAGAGCTGTTAAGGCAGCGACATACGGATTTTGTGGGGACACACTGAGCCCTTAACAGGGTGTTACTTGAAAATGCTGTTCTTGTCTAGTCTTGTTCTAATTAGAATAAAAATACATAAGCTCAAGCATGATTCTTGAAATATTAGAAGTAGATACCACCTTTTAAATGTGTAGCAAATAGGGCTTCCCTGGTGGCGCAGTGGTTGAGAGTCCGCCTGCCGATGCAGGGGACACAGGTTCGTGCCCCAGTCCGGGAAGATCCCACATGCCGCGGAGCGGCTGGGCCCGTGAGCCATGGCCGCTGAGCCTGCGCGTCTGGAGCCTGTGCTCCGCAACGGGAGAGGCCACAACAGTGAGAGGCCCGCGTACCGCAAGGAAAAAAAAAAAAAAGAGAATAAAGGGGTTGGCCAATCATGGGGGAAGGAGGAGAGCTAGAAACGTCTTGTCCTGAGAGGAAGAGAGAGCTCCAGGGGGCGGGCGGTATCTTATGCCTCAATTGTTTGTGGCTACAGAGATTAATCGATACACTGAGGACTGCCTTGGTTCGTAGTCACATGAAGTGGATTCTGAATGTTTTCCTAAATGGAACCTCTTGTCATGACAGCCCTTCAAATTCCCCAGGGAAAAAAAGAGATGAAAGATGATTAGGAGTCAGACCCCAGAACCCCCAATCCTCACCCCTAGATCTAGGAAAACAAAGAAACGAATCAACACGCCGGGTCGGTCACTGCGACGTTGCAGGAGGTGTTCAGCCGGTAGAACCTTCATCAGGGTTTACGCCTGTCAGCAGAAAGGAAGCGGGATCGTGCACGGGTGAAGGCGGGCTCTAGTGAAATCCTGCCCAAGGCCTCGGCTGAGCCCGTCAGGGGCACTGACACGGAAGCCTTTTAAATGTTCCCTAATTTCGCGCGGTGTGTGTGTGCATGTGTGAACTTTTACACCCCACATTGACCAGTCTCAGTGCAGGCTGACCTCAGGAAGAGAGTGACTGGCTTTTCTCAGCTGAGAATGATTCCCAGAGGGACTTGCAGGAGGCTGAGAGTGGCCAGCACTCCTGGGGGGGCAATGGGGGTGGGGAGTGCAGGTGGCTTCAGCCCCAGGCGGGGGGATTAGGGTGGCCGCCCGTGTCCACTGCTTCTCCAGTCCACTTTGGTGGCATCCTGCTGTAAAGCCAGCAAGTGCAGTTTCAAGCCTGTGGTGGTATATGCTCTGTAGTAAAATGGGGTCATGGTATGGTTTTCTCTCTCCGACTTGTGAAGTCTTCCAGTCTTCTCTTCGAGGATTTACAGTCTTGCTTTTCTCTTTTCCCTGAGAATAAATATTGAAGAATGAAACAAATGCATCAAAATCTGAAAATGGTCAATGTAACACCACGTCTAAGGCAGATGCAGGACCACTTCTCTCCTGCCCTGACAAAGATCATTCTTCCCCTTGATGGGGCTGAGGTGATAAAGCCATGACTCAGCGTGGGAACTGTCAGAACAAATGAAACAATTTTGCGTAAACACTGTCCTCTCATTTACCTTCGAAGGTGATGAGGAAAATCATTGAGATTCCGTGGCAGGCAATCAAACCAAGACAGAAAGAAGAAAAAAGAAGACAAATGACACGCCCGCTCTGAGCAGGCCTTTCCTACCCTGTGAGGTGCCTCTACCTGATACATTAACCAGACCTCCTCAAAGCAGGAGGATGAAATCAACCTGTGGGAAAAAGTTGGCCCCTTTCTTCAGAGGCCCCATTGTAATATTGTAATTCTATGATTCATATGTTTCTTTTTCATCTCATACAAGGGTACAAAGGGCCGCATTGACCAAAGGCTTGTCTGTACGTGCATAATTGAAAAAAAGAAAAAGAAAACTTTGTTGATTGAACTATGGATTCAATGCTAACCTGTCAATATGATACATAATTTCTTTGTCTCAAAAATGTATAAAACTGCATCTTGAATTCCTGATCCATGGAGCAGTTCTCAGAGCTTCTGAGAATCTGTTTCCCAGGTTATAATCCTCAGTTTGGCTCGGATAAAATTCTCTTTTCTTTCTTCTTAGCTTGATTGTTATTTGATTTTTCGTTGACGGAGGGAATCGCCGGGTTTAGCCACCACAGTGCACACCAGCTCCCTGGGCCACATTCTGCTTCCCGGTGGTTTGCTCCCCGCTTCTTGCCAGATTCTTTTAGAGGAAATTCTCAGATCCTGTCCCCAGACGACCTCCCACATTCAGAGACGCTTCCTCAGCTGAAAGACTGAGGCTCCTCATTCAAACTAATTCTAGCTTTCAGACAATCCCAAAGGCTGGCATTTGTTTTCCTGACTAGGAGAAGCTTTCTGCTTTGGGGCCAGAAAATCTATTTTGATTTCAATACCAGCAGCTAAAAACTGTGTGATACAAAGGGCATAAAACAAGCAGCAAATTTAAAGTAATATTTCTCGCGGTTTGCGTGGCACGGAGGGTCTTTCATCTTATATTCACACCGAGCATTTCCATCTTTACAGAAGAACGTATGAATTCTGGTTTCCACTTCCCTCAATCTGCAGTCAGAACGTTCAGATTAGTTCAGATTATGCTGCATTGAATATAATGCTCAGAAAGGATGTCCCATTTGTGTCCTGATCCAAATGGTTCCTGGAACCTCCAAGGAGTTCCACAGAAAGCTCTTCACGGGTCCGTCATCTCTTACTGTTCAAACCTTGGGCTTTGATTTTCCATGTGGGTTCTCTTGGGCGTGATTTTGGAAGGCAGATGACCTTAGGGTTGTAAGATGCCACCAGACAGGCGGTGCCGGGCACCCAGCAGCTTCAGAGACAGGAGGAGGTGGGAGCTGCCGGGAGGTGTCTTCTGTGTCCGTTTGTCTTCGGGCTCTTTCATTCAACCTCGTGTGTGAGGTTCATCCCTATTTCTGTGGTGCATAGTTGTGGTGCATCCCTGTCTTTGCTGTGTGCGGGTCATTTTAAACCTCCCCTCCGCCCCTTACTTTGGTTTCATCATCAAATCCTATCAATGTGATCTTCAAGTGGATCTAAAACCTGCACCCCCTGCCCTCTCCGCACACACCACCCAGGCCCCGGCCATCCTGCCTGGATGTTGCATGGTCCCTGGGGAGTGTCCTCTCTTCCATCCCCACTCCCCTCCTGTCCTGTCTGCTCAGGCAGCCAGCATGGCCTTTCAAAGAGACCACAGTGCGTCAGGATGATGCCCACTGTCCACCCATGGTCACAAAGCACCTGGCTTCGGCCTGATACTGCCCCCACCATTACGTGTTCCCAGTCTCTCAGGAGCCAAGCTCCACCCGCTTCTCCATGTGGGCACCTGTTATTTTTCCTCCTTAATCTGGCAAATTCCTACTCAGCCATTTCTCAGAGAGACCGCCTTCCCTGACGCCCCGTCTACATTGAATAGGTCGTTTTCATGGACAGTGATGGCCACGCCCCACGTTAAACAACGATTCGTCGTCCCACTAGGCTGCGGCATCACAGGGCCGTGTCTGGTTTGCTTACTGCATCTCAGCATCTGGTACAATGCCCGGCAGGCAGCCCCCCACAACCCCAAATATTTTTGGAATGAACAACTGATTGAAGTTTCAGGGACATCACAGCGGGTACCAGAAAACGTATTCAGGGGACTTCCCGTTAAACCTTTATGATCTGAAGCTTTGCAGCTGAAAATGGGTAGATTGGGCATCAGGAATTCCGAGCACCGTGCAGCTCAGTCAGTGCCTGAAGGCAACAATCGCCTTCGTGAGTTGCTCTGGCCAAAGCATTCTCGAGAAACACAGCCCCTGAATTAGAAGCAGCATGAACGCGATGCCAGAGTCCCAGCCTGGAACTGGAACGCTGATTCCGTCCACACACGCTGCAGCCACAGGCAACAACATCCATCCCAGCCCCTGGCTGCTTGCCCACCACTGTAGCAAATATATAATTTATTAAGAAAACGTGCAGTGAATAAAATGACCTAAGAAGCTGACCAAACTCTGCGTTGCCAATGGCTTTTTAGGCCACAAGAGGGAGCTGTTTAAATTCCTGTTAAACATAAAGAAAAAAATTGAAAGAGAAGAAATTGGCAATCATAAGGTTGGCCAGATGGACACCTATTTATATGATGTTGACTCCGGAATTCCATTTATTTTTTAAGCTAAAAAAATTCCAATTCTTTTTGTCTGCAAAGTAATTTGCATTTTAAATAGTGTTATGAAAGGCAGAGAATTGTTTTTCCCTTAAAATCTAATTTTATGTCTAATTTAACTAGTGTGAGGAAGTGTAAGTGTTCAGCGAAGGGACAAAGAGATGAAAATTCCTTTTGAAGTGAATCTTTTTTTTCTAAATCCTTTTTCTCTAAAACAGACTCAGGGACGAAATAAGCTTTCTTTAAAAAGTTACTGTTTCGAGACAGACTCACAGAGATAGAGAACAGACTTGTGGTTGCCAAGGGGGAGGGGGCTGGGGGAGGGATGGACTGGGAGTTTGGGGTCAGCAGATGCAAACTAGTGTATATAGAATGGATAAACAACAAGGTCCTACTGTAGAGCACAGGGAACTATATTCAATATCCTGGGATAAACCACAATGGAAAAGAATATGAAAAAGAATGTATATATATGTATAACTGAATCACTTTGCTGTACACCTGAAACTAACACAACATTGTAAATCAACTATACTTCATTAAAAAAAGTTACTGTTTCTTTCACTAATTAGCCTATAAGATTTCAAATATCTAAATATCTATGCCAATCATCAGATTTTTAAAAGAAATGTATAGCCTATGGCTTGAGCATTTATTTTTTTTTTTATTTTTATTTTTTTTGCGGTATGCGGGCCTCTCACTGTTGTGGCCTCCCCCGTTGCGGAGCACAGGCTCCGGACGCGCAGGCTCCGGACGCGCAGGCTCAGCGGCCATGGCTCACGGGCCCAGCCGCTCCGCGGCATATGGGATCCTCCCAGACCGGGGCACGAACCCGTATCCCCTGCATCGGCAGGCGGACTCTCAACCACTTGCGCCACCAGGGAGGCCCTTGAGCATTTATTAACACTGAGTCTAATCACAGATGTGTTTACCCACCACAGGTTAATTTATAGCAGCTCCGCCTGCCAGCCCTCCTGGTCACCCCGAGGACATGGTTGAGTTGAAAGGGCCTGACCCAGGGCCAGAAGGAGGCTTTTCTGAGAAGCTAGTGAGAGGGCCCACGGGGGCTTTGATGGAGTCAAATGACCCGTGAGGATAAGAACACACGGGGAGTGTCCTGCGGTCCAGGCTCTGTGCTGGGAACTTCACGTGGACCAGCCCATCTGTCCTGCACAGCGCTGTGTGGAAGCCATGGTTATGTTTCAGTTTGGGGACAGGAAAACTGAGGCTCAGAGAGAAAGCCCGAGTGTCCTGTATTGAGTCAGGGGGCCACGATCTGAACCCCTCTCCATGGGGAGGCCCTTGAATGGAATTCTACTCAACTGGCCAGTCTGAGTGTGGGTCAGATCACTGGGCCCTGGGTAACGTGCTTCTTCCTTGTAACGGGCCAGGGATGTACATCGTTACCCTAATGAGAACACCAGGATTTGGCCAAGATTCTCTTCTTCCCCTAAAATGTTTTGCCCTAAGAGGGAGAGAGGAAAGCTTTTACAGTGTCTCAAGGGCAGCTATTTCTGGGATGATTGTCAGCAAATAGTAAATGTGGTAAAGATGCTGGTTTTCTGCTGACTCACCTGGGTGATGTCAAGCCTTGTGGGAACACAGACAAATTCATCTGAATCATGATGAACACACACCATTGCATGTTCGAGAGAGGTCATCGAAAATGCTGTAAGCACATGACTTTAAAAAATTCCTACACTTTTCCTGTAGTTGTCTAGAGCCTGAGCGTGTGTTCTGAGTAAACACTCAGACATGTGCTGCGAGCAGACATCGAAAGATCATCTTCCTGGCTCGGGGTGGGAACGGTGGTGAGTGGGGAGAAGACCTCTTGCTACTGTCTACTGTCTGCCTGCATTTTCTCCTGACCCTGCTCTCATCCCTACTCCTAGCTGGCCTGCTTTAAGTACTTGGAGAACATTGCTGGTTTTTCTTATCAGAGTACCTAGGAGAAAATGGCATTCCTGAATATAAAAATAAATGACCCATTTCTTATCCTTTCTTTTTTTAAAACGTCTCCTCACGTCTTTACTCAAGTTTTTATGAACCAGGCACAGAGCTTGAATGAATTTTAAGAAGGACTGACAATCACAGTGCCTTGGGATGCCTTTTTTCTGTTGTTAATGCAGGGTCAAGCCCGCTTGCCTTTTCGTTCCAGCGGTTGACCAAAGTCCAGCATCAGGACTGGGACATGATTCTGCCCTTAGAAGCATGTATTCAAATATGGCAGCAGATTTGAAAAGGTTCTCTGGAATTAGACAGGCTGAGGCTCAACCCTCAGGTATCCCTTCCCCACAGGGTCGCCCGTTTAAGTATAGGCTGTTCAGGACTTCCCTGGCGGTCCATTGGTTAAGACTCCGTGCTTCCAATGCAGGGGGTGCAGGTTCAATCCCTGGTGGGGGAACTAAGATCCCACATGCCACGTGGCACAGCCAAAAAAACGAAAAAAAAAACAAAAAAAAAACACAGGCTGTTCAATCCAATTTGAATTTTGGATAAACAACAAATAATTCTTTTCGTAAAAGTATATCCCAAGTGTTACAAGGGAGACATTTGCACTTAAAATAATTCATCGTTCGTCTGAACTTCACATTGAACTGGGTGTCTTGTGTGCGTATTTGCCGAGTCTGGCAGCCCTTCTCCCTGCCTCACCGATCCTGGAGCTTCGTGGTTGAGGACAGGCCCTGGAACCAGAGCCCTGGGATGCCTTGCCAGCTGTGTGGACTTCAGCAAACTTCTTGGCTTCTCTGTGCTTAGTTTTCCTATCTGTAAAATGGGGCCAATAATAGAATCTCCGACCTCAGAGTTCTGTTGTCAGGATGAAACGAACTAATGCATCAAAGCACTTAGTAATCGAGGTGCTACTCAACAAATGTTAGCTGTTATTATTCCTATTACTTTTAGAGATGGTCGAAAATGCGGACAGGACCAACTCCTCGAAGTACTGAGGTCATTGTTAAGAGAACTAGACAAGATAGTGTGTTCAAAGCATTTGGCACCAAAACATTTAAACTTTTTGAAGGTTTCTATGTCATCAGAACCCTATCTTTCATCTATTTTAAAGGATCCTAGAGGTCTGAAGACACAGCCTTTGTCCTGTAACCACTGAGGGTAGATCTCTCTTGTGTGTGGATGATTATATACGCATCTGGTTAAGCTTCTACACTTATCAGGGATTCTGAGTCCAGGGACAGTAAGTGTGGGCTTAGTTCAGCCACTCAGTGGTACATCGGAAAGTGGTACCCAGTCCTTGGGCGGGGGCTTGAGAGCTTGTGGGACATGCAGGGTAGCCCCTGGCCGTCTATGGGCCACTGACTGGTCACATCCCAGCGTGCCCCCTGCCACCCCACTCTCTAGAAGGCTCTCCCGTACTCCCAGGTGATGGGGGGAGGGGGCAGGAGCATGGCAGCTGGCTCAGCAATCCCCAGAGGCACCTTCCGGAGTTAATGGCTCTTCCCAGCAGGCTTGTTCACCCCCAAGGACAGACTCGAGTACAAGGGGGAATGGTGATCCATGTAGAGCCCCAGACGTGTCAGAGGGACTGCTGAATATAAATTCAAGTTCTGACCATTTTTATTATCTATTAACAGCTGAGATACTCAGGGTCTGTGAACCCTGGAATCTGCAGCTCCTGAGAGCTCTGTGTCTGCAATACTGATGAGGCTCTCATCCTATGAGCAATTTTCTAACTTGGAAGTCACTGAAAACAGGACAAAAAGAAACAGACTTTTCTTTCCATCTATCATTTACTCCAAAGATGGCTCGGCAGGGCGGTCTGACTAGAGCCCTCCTGTGCTCTGATTTCCAGGAAAGGCCAGAGAGGGGAAAAGAAAGCTGAGCACCTCATGTTTGGGCTCAGCTTTGTCTAGAGAGGAAGCAAGATGGGGATGAAGATCAAGGCCAAACATGAAAGTACCTGCCCCTTAGACACTGAGAGAGCCCCAAGGTTAGAGCCAGAAGACACTGGAACCAGGATAAGGCGTGGATCTAACACACCTGATACCATCTGTCAGTTTATAGGCAAGGAAACCAGAGCCCTGGGCAGGCTGGTGACTTCCACAGGCCATGGGTCCGGGTCGTGATGGATCTGGAGCTGGGACCCTGTCCCCTCGTCTCCCTGGCTGCTGTCGATTTTGTAAGATGAATACTGCCATCCTCACAGGTGGCAGCTGATATCCGCTGAGCACTTACACCTGTCGGAGGGGAGGATGGGGGTGAGGACACAGCCCCGGGGAGCTGGTGTCACTCCAGGAAGCGGAAACGGTTGGGACTGCACTTCAAACGCCCAAACGTTTTAGGAGTCAGGGTGTGCGGTGTGTATGAGTGTGCGCATGTGGGCGACGGGCGTCCAGGAGGACCTTGGGACCGGGAGCGTTTCAGTGGCCACCATACAAGGTTAAAAAAAGCCTAAGATGTGATTCCTGCCCATCTAGTATTTATAAACCACCTGAGGGAGAGCCATGACTCGCCCTGTTACAGGCAACCAGCTCACTTGGTGTTTTAGAAGCGAAAGCGCAGCCCACGTTTCTGATCCATGGGAGAAGCAGCTTCTGTGAGTCCCTCCAGGGAGGAAGACGCTTTTGTCTCACGAGGCGGGCATGTGTGGCTCCTAAGGAGACCAGGAGTCTTAAACATATAGCCTCCTATTTAATAGAAGATAAAACACCAGTGGCCTGGGCTTCCCTGGTGGCGCAGTGGTTGAGAGTCCGCCTGCCGATGCAGGGGACACGGGTTCGTGCTCCGGTCCGGGAAGATCCCACGTGCCACGGAGCGGCTGGGCCCGTGAGCCATGGCCGCTGAGCCTGCGCGTCCGGAGCCTGTGCTCCGCAACGGGAGAGGCCACAACAGTGAGAGGCCTGCGTACCACAAAAAAAAAGAACACATATATATGTATGTATAACTGAGTCACTTTGCTGTACACCTGAAATGGATACATTATAAATCAACTATACTTCAAATTTTTAAATTTTTTAAATAAAAATTAAAAAATAAAAAAAAGAAAGTGTGGGAGATACGGTGCAGCCGGCTCAACAGCACAGCAGAGTGGTCCCCAGTGTGCCACGCCCTCTGGGCAGCCAGCAGGTTTGCAGTTTGTTTCTTTCTAACCAAAGTGCCTGGTAGCAAAACCACGGTCGTTATTTGACCTATGGCTCCTCTGCCGAGCCACGGTCAAGGCTTCCCCGTTGCCCATCGACTGAAACCCAAACTCCTCCTCAAACAAAATTCTCTCAGAGCATTTTTTCGGTCTTAGGTCCACCAGTTCCCTAAAATAACCTACTTTTCAGCCAAACTAGGCTGTTCATTGTTCCCCGATTCTTCTACACTTCTCAGCCTTGGAACATCCTGCCTCTTCATGCTTCAAGGACCAATCTCAGTGCTGTCTTTTACACACCATCTTTCCTAATTCCTCCCTTTCTTCCCTCAAGGCTGCCCCAAAGTGGACTTAACCTCCAGTTCATGTGGCATGTTTGGTACCTCTCTCAGGGCGCTGTTCACGCCCGGTCCCCCCCCCCCTCCCCTCCCCCTCTGCTACTCTCCTGCCCCCACTGGGTCATCAGCTCCATCAGGGAAAGCTGTGTTTTTCTCATCTCTGGGAAACAGCACCCAGCATGGCATCTTCGACTATTATGAAGGCGATACTAAAGGGTCCTATTACAAAATAAATGCTTGGCCGTGGAAGACAGGAGAGAGAAAAGGGCAGACGTCGGAAAATTATTAGGAAAAGAAAAACTGAGAATTGTGACTCTAATGCCACTGGAAGAAATATTTTGCAGCATGTTCCTGGTAAAAGCATTATTATGACAGCAATTTCTGGATGAAAATTTTAAACTGGTAAAAAAAGTGTAGGGCACTGGTCGGTTTTTTCTGTTTTGTTTTTTTGTTTGGGTTTTTTTTGCAGTACGCGGGCCTCTCACTGTTGTGGCCTCTCCCGTTGCGGAGCACAGGCTCCGGACGCGCAGGCTCAGCGGCCTTGGCTCACGGGCCCAGCCGCTCCGCGGCATGTGGGATCCTCCCGGACCGGGGCACGAACCCATGTTCCCTGCATCGGCAGGCAGTCTCTCAACCACTGCGCCACCAGGGAAGCCCTATTTTTAAATTTTTATTTAAAAAATTTAAAAAATTGAAGTATCATTGATTTATAATGCTGTATCCATTTCAGGTGAACAGCAAAGTGACTCAGTTATACATACATATATATATATTCTTTTTCAGATTCTTTTCCATTATAGATTATTATACGATATTGAAGGGACTTCCCTGGCGGTCCCGTGGTTAGGACTTCGTGCTTCTATTGCAGGGGCACTGGTTTGATCCCTGGCCGGGGAACTAAGATCTCGCAAGCTGAGCAGCCAATCAATCAATAAATTGAATATAGTTCTCTGTGCTATACAGTAGGACCTTGTTCATCTATTTTATATACAGTAGTGTGTATGTGTTAATCCCAAACTCCTATTTTACTCCTACCCCTTTCCCCTTTGGTAACCATAAATTTGTTTTCTATGTCTGTGAGTCTGTTTGTATTTTGTAGATAAGTTCATTTGTATCATTTTCTTAGATTCCACATATAAGTGATATAAGTGATATGGTATTTGTCTTTGACTTGCTTCACTTAGTATGATAATCTCTAGGACCATCTGTATTGCTGCAAATGGCATTATTTCCTTCTTCTTTTATGGCTGCACTTTCTGCATGACTACTGTTGTATCGGTGGTATGAGGGCTGTAAACACTACTTGGAGAATCATCAGAAGAAGACAGGCAGCAACGTGGATGCATCTCACAGGAAGTGTGCTAAGGGACGGAAGCCAGACTCAAAAGATGACATACTGTGTGAACCCATTTACACGACATTCTGAAAAAGCCAGGACAGTGGAGGTAGAGACTAGACCAGTGGTCCCCAAGGGTTGGGGTGGGGAGAGGGTCTGACGTCAAAGGGTCAACATGAAGGAATTCTTTGGGGTGATGGAGTCATGGTGTTTCCTGCCTGTGGTGGTTAGAAGAATCTCTGCTTAAGTTATAGGTCAGAGAACTGGACGTGAGACATTTTACTGTAGGTATATTTAAAACATGAATAAATATGAAAAAGCAGGTTAATTATGTTCAGTTTTCTGGAGATAATATATATATATATATTTTGCGGTACGTGGGCCTCTCACTGTTGTGGCCTCTCCCGTTGCGGAGCACAGGCTCCGGACACGCAGGCCCAGCGGCCATGGCTCACGGGTCCAGCCGCTCCGCGGCATGTGGGATCTTCCCAGACCGGGGCACGAACCCGCGTCCCTTGCATCGGCAGGCGGACTCTCAACCACTGTGCCACCAGGGAAGCCCTGGAAATAATATTTTTAGTTATCCAACTTTTCAAGAACTGGTAAATTCTTTGTAGTACATATGGCAAGTCTGCATGTAAAAATTAACGTACAAATAATTATACAGCACTATATAATTATATTATTTAATACATATTTAATTAATCAGAATTAATTATCTAACTATGGCTATCAGAAAAAACTTGCTATACATTCTCAAATGTTTGGGAACTTTATTAAAGATTGCACTGGGGCTTCCCTGGTGGCGCAGTGGTTGGGAGTCCGCCTACCGATGCAGGGGACATGGGTTCGTGCCCCGGTCCGGGAAGATCCCACATGCCATGGAGCGGCTGGGCCTGTGAGCGATGGCTGCTGAGCCTGCGCGTCCGGAGCCTGTGCTCTGCAATGGGAGAGGCCACAGCAGTAAGAGGCCCGCGTATTGCAAAAAAATAAAAATAAAGATTGCACTGGCCCTCATGTATTAAACAGATGACACCTACGAGAGTATATTGGGTTTTTTTATATTTAAAGATTTTTTTTACAAATTCTTCTTCCAATCTTGTTTATGTTAGCAATTTGCATAATAATCTTTTTGATTATAATCATATTAAATGTAAATCTCAGATCAGATTGGATCTCATAGATTTTGACTTAGTGGTGACTTAAATGAAGTTTGTTCGTGAAGTCTGGTTGTTATAAATACTTTTCTCTCAGTAGAGGATCTCTATAATAGCTGGCCACGTTTTCAAAGTACAGCTACTACAGCATATAATCCAAATCAAAGGTTCAACCCACGTTATCAGTGTGTGGAGGACGGAAAGTAAAGGGCTTTGCTGTTTATTACAGCTCAGGATCAGAAGAGGGGCTGACCCTGTTACAGATGAGAAGTTCCAAAATGATTTCCTTCTTTTTCCTTTGAAGCCTCTTTCCGGTTACCCTAACTTCACTCTGTGTCTTTGACTAAAATAGTGGTTGGCAATAAAATAACACATTGCCTTTTTTTTTTTTTTACATCTTTGTTGGAATATAATTGCTTTACAATGGTGTGTTAGTTTCTGCTTTAAAACAAAGTGAATCAGCTATACATACACATATGATCCTATATCTCTTCCCTCTTGCGTCTCCCTCCTTCCCAACCCCCATCACACCCCTCTAGGTGGTCAAAAAGCACCGAGCTCATCTCCCTGTGCTATGAGGCTGCTTCCCACTATCTATCTACCTTACATTTGGTAGTGTATATATGTCCATGCCACTCTCTCACTTTGTCACAGCTTACCCTTCCCCCCCGCCCATGTCCTTAAGTCCATTCTCTAGTAGGTCTGTGTCTTTATTCCCGTCTTACCCCTAGGTTCTTCATGACATTTTTTTTCTTAGATTCCATATATATGTGTTAGCATATGGTATTTGTCTTTATCTTTCTGACTTACTTCACTCTGTATGACAGACTCTAGGTCCATCCACCTCACTACATATAACTCAATTTCATTTCTTTTTATGGCTGAGTAATATTCCATTGTATATATGTGCCACAACTTCTTTATCCATTCATCCAATGATGGACACTTAGATTGCTTCCATGTCCTGGCTATTGTAAATAGAGCTGCAATGAACATTTTGGTACTTGACTCTTTTTGAATTATGCTTTTCTCACGGTATATGCCCAGTAGTGGGATTGCTGGGTCATATGGTAGCTCTATTTGTAGTTTTTTAAGGAACCTCCATACTGTTCTCCATAGTGGCTGTACCAATTCACATTCCCACCAGCAGTGCGAGAGTGTTCCCTTTTCTCCACACCCTCTCCAGCATTTATTGTTTCTAGATTTTTTGATGATGGCCATTCTGACCGGTGTGAGATGATATTTCATTGTAGTTTTGATTTGCATTTCTCTAATGATGAATGATGCTGAGCATTCTTTCATGTGTTTGTTGGCAATCTGTATATTTTCTTTGGAGAAATGTCTATTTAGGTCTTCTGCCCATTTTTGGATTGGGTTGTTTGTTTTTTTGTTATTGAGCTGCATAAGCAGCTTGTAAATTTTGGAGATTAATCCTTTGTCAGTTCTCCATTTGCAAATATTTTCTCCCATTCTGAGGGTTGTCTTTTGCTCTTGTTTATAGTTTCCTTTGCTGTGCAAAACCTTTGAAGTTTCATTAGGTCCCATTTGTTTATTTTTGTTTTTACTTCCATTTCTCTAGGAGGTGGGTCAAAAAGGATCTTGCTGTGATTTATGTCATAGAGTGTTCTGCCTGTGTTTTCCTCTAAGAGTTTGATAGTGTCTGGCCTTACACTTAGGTCTTTAATCCATTTTGAGTTTATTTTTGTGTATGGTGTTAGGGAGTGTTCTAATTTCAGTCTTTTATATGTAGCTGTCCAGTTTTCCCAGCACCACTTATTGAAGAGGCTGTCTTTTCTCCATTGTATATTCTTGCCTCCTTTATCAAAGATAAGGTGACCATATGTGCGTGGGTTTATCTCTGGGCTTTCTATCCTGTTCCATTGATCTGTATTTCTGTTTTTTTGCCAGTACCATACTATCTTGATTGTTGTAACTTTGTAGTAGAGTCTGAAGTCCAGGAGCCTGATTCCTCCAGCTCCGTTTTTCTTTCTCAAGATTGCTTTGGCTATTCGGGGTCTTTTGTGTTTCCATACAAATTGTGAAATTTTTTGTTCTAGTTCTGTGAAAAATGCCAGTGGTAGTTTGATAGGGATTGCATTGAATCTGTAGATTGCTTTGGGTAGTAGAGTCATTTTCACATTGTTGATTCTTCCAATCCAAGAACATGGTATATCTCTCCATCTATTTGTATCACCTTTAATTTCTTTCATCAGTGTCCTATAATTTTCTGCATACGGGTCTTTTGTCTCCTTAGGTAGGTTTATTCCTAGATACTTTATTCTTTTTGTTGCAATGGTAAATGGGAGTGTTTTCTTAATTTCACTTTCAGATTTTTCATCATTAGTTTATAGGAATGCAAGAGATTTCTGTGCATTAATTCTGTATCCTGCTACTTTACCAAATTCATTGATTAGCTCTAGTAGTTTTCTGGTAGCATGACAATGGAGACACGGCGACCCAAAACCTATGGGATGCAGCAAAAGCAGTTCTAAGAGGGAAGTTTATAGCAATACAATCCTACCTTAAGAAACAGGAAACATCTCGAATAAACAACCTAACCTTGCACCTAAAGCAATTAGAGAAAGAAGAACAAAAAACCCCCAAAGTTAGCAGAAGGAAAGAAATCATAAAGATCAGATCAGAAATAAATGAAAATGAAATGAAGGAAACGATAGCAAAGATCAATAAAACTAAAAGCTGGTTCTTTGAGAAGATAAACAAAATTGATAAGCCATTAGCCAGACTCATCAAGAAAAAAAGGGAGAAGACTCAAATCAATAGAATTAGAAATGAAAAAGGAGAAGTAACAACTGACACTGCAGAAATACAAAAGATCATGAGAGATTACTACAAGCAACTCTATGCCAATAAAATGGACAACCTAGAAGAAATGGACAAATTCTTAGAAATGCACAACCTGCCAAGACTGAACCAGGAAGAAATAGAAAATATGAACAGACCAATCACAAGCACTGAAATTGAAACTGTGATTAAAAATCTTCCAACAAACAAAAGCCCAGGACCAGATGGCTTCACAGGCGAATTCTATCAAGCATTTAGAGAAGAGCTAACACCTATCCTTCTGAAACTCTTCCAAAATATAGCAGAGGGAGGAACACTCCCAAACTCATTCTACGAGGCCACCATCACCTTGATACCAAAACCAGGCAAGGATGTCACAAAGAAAGAAAACTACAGGCCAATATCACTGATGAACATAGATGCAAAAATCCTCAACAAAATACTAGCAAACAGAATCCAAGAGCACATTAAAAGGATCATACACCATGATCAAGTGGGGTTTATTCCAGGAATGCAAGGATTCTTCAATATACGCAAATCAACCAATGTGATACACCATATTAACAAACTGAAGGAGAAAAACCATATGATCATCTCAATAGATGCAGAGAAAGCTTTCGACAAAATTCAACACCCATCTATGATAAAAACCCTGCAGAAAGTAGGCATAGAGGGAACTTTCCTCAACATAATAAAGGCCATATAGGACAAACCCACAGCCAACATCATCCTCAATGGTGAAAAACTGAAACCATTTCCACTAAGATCAGGAACAAGACAAGGTTGCCCACTCTCACCACTCTTATTCAACATAGTTTTGGAAGTTTTAGCCACAGCAATCAGAGAAGGAAAGGAAATAAAAGGAATCCACATAGGAAAAGAAGGAGTAAAGCTGTCACTGTTTGCAGATGACATGATACTATACACATTGCCTTTTGACTTAAACCTGTGTTTACTTTGTAGAACAATAGGCTCCAGGATCTGAGTGCCGTGTTCCTCAAAGCCACCATGATCGCAGCCTGCATGTTTACGGGGGTGGCGCTTCCCGCCAGAGAGAGGGCCCCAACCAAATCCAACTTCTCTGAGAGCCACGGGGCTGCAGCCACAAACCACATGAAGTCCGGTGGCATGGGATGGAGTGAACAATTTGGGTGTCCACTGAGGTTTTTATTTTTGTTCTCGTGCATGACTGTCACTGCGAATAAAAGGAAATTATATGTCGTGAGGGCTATTTTTTAAATCAGTAAAAGTAGATTGTCAAGGTCTTAACATCCTTAAATGTTGCAGGGCACTGCCTTCATCACATGCAATTTAACATCTTCCCTTGTAAGTTTTACTGGGTTGGCCAAAAAGTTCCTCCCGGTTTTTCCGTAACATCTTATGGAAAATCCTGAACGTTTTTGCCCAGCCCCAGATTCCTAATGCACAGTCCCTATCTCTGCCCCACTGCCACTGGGCAGAGCTCTCCCCGCGCTTTCGCTGTGCTCTGGCTGCCCTTGCTTTCACCCCTCATGTACACCGCTGCAGAGCTCACTGACAAGCAGGTGTATTTAAAATTCTTGAGTGGATCCTGTCTGTTCTCAGGATAAAATCCAGAATCCTCTTCAGGACTGACAAGGCCGGCATGGTCTGGCCCTTGCGCACTCTGGCAGCTGCCCTCCTACTGCTTCGCTGTGGTTTTCCTTCCTTAGAGCCTTGGCTCAAGCTCCCTCTTCCCTGGAATACTCTCTCTGGAGCCCTCTTCCCCACCCAGGTGTCCGATCCCTGTCTGAGCATCCATTCCCAGAGGCAACCTCCCTCAACTCCCAGGCTGTCACTCTCTCTTGGTATAAGCATCTTCCATTTCCCCTTAGTAGCACCTGTCAAAATTGTAGTTGAGCAGTTACTTATGAAATTATTTGTTGATTGTCTTCTCTGATGGAATTGGTCCCTGTGCTTCCAGAGAACATTTCTGGCTTGTGTTCTTGTGTTTCTCCAATGCCCAGTCAAGTGCCTTGTTCATAACACTCGTGCAATGAACATTTGTTGAGCAAATAATTGAAAATCCAAGGCAACCGTAAGTTGACTATCGAATGAGTCGAGTGGTGAAATGGGAAGGGGTACAGATTGATTCCAGCCTGCGAATCCATGGGTCTCAAATCTCCCTGTGCACAGGGTTACCTCGGGAGCTTCCCGAACAAGCAGCTTCTCTGACTCCACTCTCAGAAACACTGATTTCATACATTTGGGGCAGCGGCCAGGAGTCTGCACGGGTATTGTGCATCCTGGGTGACGTGATGTAGGTGTTCGAGGATAGTCTTTGAGAAGCGCTGCTGTGAGTTGAGCTGCACGTAAAACCGGCCCAAAGTTATAACAAGTGCATTTGTGGAAGCGATTTGGACATGGTGATCAGATTCAACTAGCTACCTTGGAAACAGGCTTGCAACCTTAACAAAAGCTAAAAAAGAAACCCCTTATAATCAAGTGGTAATTAAGATGTGGAAATAATTGGAAAGTTACTCATTATAAAATTGGGCTAGAATTCTGCATCTGAACAATAAACAAGCCAAGGGGCCTGATGTGGTTCAAAGTAAGCCAATGTCGATGCATATAATAGAAGGTGTCAGTTATGATGACAAAAGACTGATGTTTCCAAATTAATCCTTTACAGGAAACCCAAGTCCTTTCCTCCCCTAACCCCCAGCAGCATGAGTAGCAGAGCTGTACACAGTTCTCTCGGGCATCTGTCAATTTCGTGTTTCCTGTCATTTCTGGCACATACATCTTTTGGGGGCAGAGTGGTGGTGGTTTGATACATTTTCTAGTGTGATTACCCAATTTCACCTAATTTCACACCAGGTGACAGTGACTCAGAATCACTGTGAAGAGAAAAACACCCAGAAGCAAAAGATTACGGTTTTCGCCCTTTAAGTTTGTTTCATTTGGGGCAAAACCCAAGGCTGATTGGACTTTCTGGGGTTTTGTTTCAATGGGATAACAGAATGTGAAGAGCAGACCAAGGGACCGTATGCTTCTGAAGGTCTCCTTCTTCATTATGTGTTTTGTTAGAGGTGCCAGAAATGCATTTTCTCTCATGCATTTTTGAGAACTTTTTACATTGTAGCCATCTGGGCAGATTACCACCCTATTTAAATTAAGCATCCTTCAAGAGATCAATTCACGGTCTCCGAGCTAAACTCCATGTAGCAATTAATGCCTGAGAGATTTCTCAAGAGCTCCAAGCTTTGTCCGTGCTGAGTACTAATGATCCTATTCCAGGACTCAGCATACAATTTGCATTACAGAGCCTGCTGTCTGCAGGTTGGGTTAGAATCTGTTAGAAGAACATGAATGCCATAAAGGACATGTCTGGATTGTCACTGTGGATATCTCTGCTCTGTAACACACTTGCATTCAAGGCTTTGGATTCTGAGATACCACATCTGTTTAGAAAATCTTTGCTAATCTTTTGGACTTCACTATCAATGCCCCTGTAGAACAGTGACTTTTTTTTGGTGGAAAGATGGTGAAAATAGCCTTTGTGTTTCACTGAGTGTTTTCAATGCCAGGATCTCTTCCATTTAGTTGGACGCCTGCCTTGAAATGAAGTTGTCACTGAACACGATCAACTGCTATCCTCAAAATGTCCAGGTGTCAATTTATCCAAAACGATCCTTCATCTAACAGCTGTGTTTTGGTATTAACGACAGTGTGAAAGTCGTTGGAGGAAAAATCTGGCAGGACCTGGCGTTCACCTGGGGAAGATCCAGGCCTAGGAAGATACATTCCCCGTGTACTCTGCCACTGAGGCCAGACTGTGTCACCCCCCGGGCCATGGCTGCCCTCTGGAACCCTGAGTCCTTCCCGTTTGAGAGAGAAGCCAAAAGCTGGGCAGCGGTGGTGATGAGAATAAGCATGGTTCTCACACACTACAGGGCCTATATCTGGCTCAGGTGTGAGACTCTTACCAGCCTCCTGTGGGTGGACCTGCTTGAGAAACGCAGGTCTTGGAGAGTGAAAGACATCGGGCTTGGCAGGGAGCTGTCCAGGGTGCTGATGCTGTGGACCTGAACCTCCCTAGTCCTTTTGCTGCCCTGCTTGCCCAGCACTCGACAATTGGTCGGAAAGGAGGCAACGCCTACTGCCTGATCCGAGTTCTGTCCTGTTGGTCTGGTCTGACCCAGGCTGACCTGGCCTGGCCTAACCTCTGCCCTGTCTGACCTGTGCCTGTTGGAGCTGGGACACCGTCCACTGTGACAGCTACCCTAGCTTTGCCCTAATCAATGGCTCCCAAACCTGGCTCTGACCAGGATCGTGAATATCATGAATCAGAGCGTCTGGGAGCGGGTCTAGCAATCCGAGGGTCACTGTCCTGGAATAACTTCTTGGTTCCTTTACCATGTTTCCTTTCAGTATTGGGTCTAATTCCGCTTGTCTATCTCTTTCACTGAATGGAAAGTAAGCTGTAGTATCTAAATCTTTCCGAGGGGTTATTGAGGAAAAGTGTGTTGAAAAACCCAGGCCCTATGGGTTTGGAGCCTGAGGTTCCTCAGGAGATTAAAAATAAAACTACCATACGATCCATCAATCCTACTTTTGGGTATTTATCCAAAAGAATTGAAAGCAGAATTCTGAAGGGATCTTAGCACTCCCATGGTCCTTGCAGCCTTATTTACAATAGCCAAGCTATGAAAACAACCTAAATGTCCATCAAGGATGAATGAATAAAGAAAATGTGGGGACTTCCCTGGTGGTCCAGTGGCCAGGACTCTGCGCTCCCAATGCAGGGGGCCTGGGTTCGATCCCTGGTCAGGGAACTAGATCCTGCATGCCATAACTAAGAGCCTGCAAGCCATAACTAAAGATCCTGCACGCGGCAATGAAGATCCAGTGTGCTGCAACTAAGACCTGGCACGGCCAAAGAAAGAAATAAATAAGTTTTAAAAATTATTTTAAAAAAGAAAATGTGGGGCTTCCCTGGTGGCACAGTGGTTGGGAGTCCGCCTGCCAATGCAGGGGACATGGGTTCGTGCCCCGGTCCGGGAAGATCCCACATGCCGTGGAGCGGCTGGGCCCGTGAGCCATGGCCGATGAGTCTGCGCGTCCGGAGCCTGTGCTCCGCAACGGGAGAGGCCACGACAGTGAGAGGTCCGCGTACAGCAAAAAAAAAAAAAAAACAAAAGAAAAAAAAAGAAAATGTGGTATTTACACACACAACTGAGTATTATTCAGCCTTATAAAACAGGAAATTCTGACATGTGCTACACTGCGGATGAACCTTGAGGACATGATGCTAAGTGCAATCAACCAGTTCCAAAAAGACAAGTGCTGTATGATCCCACTTATATGAGGGATTTAATGCGGTCAGTCTCAAAGAAACAGAAGGCAGGATGGAGGTTGCCAGGGATAGTGGGAGTGGGGTGGGGAGTTGCTGTTTAACGTGTACAGAGTTTCAGTTTTTCAAGAGGGAAAAGTTCTGGAGGTCTGCAGTACAACAATGTGACTACAGCTAGCACCACTGAACACTGAAATATGGTTAAGATAGTGACTTTTATTTTACATGTTTTGCAATATATAAAAAAATTAAAAAGAAACCGCCCCCCATACTCTGGCAAATACTATATTTTGGGACAATTCAGTTCAAGGTAGAAATGAATAAATTGATAACTAGATCCACGTATTTGCTAGACTCTAGTTACCTCGGATTTCACAGGATTGCCACATTTTATTTCTCTCTCATGGCCCAGATTTTATTTAACACTTCTGCTCACAGTATCTGGGTTTGAGTGTGGCTGCTTTATAGAAAAGGATGTTCTTGAAATGATTTTTTATCCATATCTGTATCAGACCTTAGGGAATACTAGAGGACCCTTTTCTCTGGGTCACACTTCTAATTAAATTGGTTTAGGGACTTCCCTGGTGGTGCAGTGGTTAGGAATCTGCCAGCCAATGCAGAGAACACGGGTTCAAGCCCTGGTCTAGGAAGATCCCATGTGCCACGGAGCAACTGAGCCGGTACGCCACAACGACTGAGCCTGCGCTCTAGAGCCCGAGAGCCACAACTATAGAGCCTGCGCGCCTAGAGCCTGTGCTCCACAAAAAGAGAAGCCACCATAATGAGAAGCCTGCGCACAGCAATGAAGACCCAACAAAGCCAAAAATAAATAAATAAATTTATTTTTAAAAAATTGGTTTAAATTTTGTTGATATTATTTGGTTTCACTGAAACATATTTAATTCCCAGTCTAAGTGCTGGAAATCTATAGAACTGAAAGAGTATTAGCAGCAGAAAGTAAAGTTCACTGGGTCACTATTAACCACTAATGTTTGACATGTAAGCGAATGCAATGGGAAAAACTATTTTAGCAACAACTGCTCAAAAAACCAATCTCACTTTCCCTGTGGAGTGTCTGGGGAAGTCCGCATATTCCTGACCAGATCTGACCCCTTTTTCCCCACTAAGCCTGCCTTACAAGCCATATAAACCTTTGGTTTGGCTTTGCTACTGCTCAGAGCTATTGGATAAATAGCTTCTGGGGAAATAGCCTGAGTGATCCCATCTCTAAGATGAAGAGAAAACCAAGTTCTCTGTACATCTACCCAGAACTTGTGACAACGTCAGGCTTCTGTTCAAGGACAACCAGAGGATGCTGGTAGAGGAACCAGGTTGGAGGAAAATACACATTCTAAACTCAGGTGGACCAGGACAGGTGGCCATCGGCTGAAACACCAAGAGAAGGCACGTCCAACTCCCAAACTTCCCAGAGCCACGTACGTCCTTGCCAAAGCTGGTCAGCTCTAGCTGCTCCTTACTCAGGCCTATTCAAACCCTGCATGTCCAAGTCCAGAGCTGTGATTCCTACTTTCCTTCCTTGTTTCCAAGCTCGGCTGGGTCCTTCAACTGCTTGGCATATATTTATGGCTGTCTGGACATGTGTTTCTGTCAAGGAAAGGGAGGACTGCTTACCTATCGCCACTGTCCTGGGGAACGTTGTTCCGACTTGAGTTAAAGTTTTCTCACTAAATACAGATGTAACTCGGAAATACGGAATGATAGAATCCGGGATCACTCTGGGAGAAGGTTTATTTCTATCTTAACCTCAGATGTCAGCATCACAGAATCTTTCATCGTTAGCCAGCTCTGACTCCATTCTCCACCCCTCTTAGGATGTATGTTTAACGGGGGGCAAGTGATTATTTTCTATTCACATCAAGTCCTTCCTGTTTCTCTCCTGGACTGGCGAGATTATAAAAGAACAAGATGAGGTGAGGGGCTTTGTACTGCACTCCTGTCTCTCTTGTTTTCCAAGGATTTCTTGTAAATCTTTCTTGGGTATCTTAAAGACAACAGTTTTATCTCCCTTATCTACTGATTGTTGATTATCTAAAATTTGCTCCATATTGGGGAAAACCTAGGGGTGTCACCCTTCTAGATCATGATTTAACAAGGACTGTTAAACAGCTGAAATCCACTTGACTGGAATGGAAATTTCCCCCATACCTCTCCTGAGTTCCTGTGGCTGAACTAATAGTAAAATTGGCACAAAGATTAACAGGAGAAAAAGCAACAAATTTTAATCCGTGTGCATGGAGGTCTCATAGAAATGGGACCTAAGAAGTGGCCAAAGCAGGCAGCTTTAGTGCTTTTAAGCAAAGAAACAAATTTGTGAGGAAATGACATGACAGAAGAAAGCAACCTAGGTTTTGGAAGCTCAATTCGTGAAGAATCTAAACAGATTTTAGGCTGGGGGTAGTCAATTAAAGAAGTCACCGGGTTTTTTTGATACAGGCTTCTTGCCCCAAATCCCTGATCTCTGGCAGTAAGGGCACCCTTCTACCTCCAGATGCAGGGGTACACCTTTCACAGGGGAGGTGTATTTCCTGCTTTCAGGGAGATGGACAGGAGGCTCAGAGCATCCCTCTTGTGTTGACTGTTTCTTAAGTAACCTTAATTCAAAATAATCAATATACCATTGATGCAAATTTTGGGGCCGCCTGCCCTGAGCCCCAGTAGTAGACTACACACAAAATGAAATTCATAAGAGGTTCCTAGAGTCCTGGTAAAATCTCTACTACCTCCACAGACTTGAGCAAAAATATTTATTGTCTTCTGAAATAATGGTTTTTTTTCTCATAAAAAGAATACAGGCCCTTCCATGTAGAAAACTGGAGAAATACTTAAACGTACTAAGTGCAAAGAAGTAAAGAAAAGTAAGTAATATTTTCTTACAATAATAGGTGCTATGATTAAGTGCCTTTCTATGTGTCAAGTACTGTGTTAAGTGCTTTACAATCACAATCTTTTTTTTTTTTTTTTCTTTTTGCGGTATGTGGGCCTCTCACTGTTGTGGCCTCCCCCGTTGCGGAGCACAGGCTCCGGACGCGCAGGCCCAGCGGCCACGGCTCACGGGCCCAGCCGCTCCGCGGCATATGGGATCCTCCCAGACCGGGGCACGAACCCGTATCCCCTGCATCGGCAGGCGGACTCTCAACCACTGCGCCACCAGGGAGGCCCCCACAATCTTTTTTATATTTACAATAATCTTGAGAATTAGTATTATTATCCTAGGTTTACAGATGAGGAAACTGAGCCTTAGAGGTTAAGTGACTTGCCTAAGGTCACACAGCCTGTGTGTTACAGAAAGAAGATTTTAAATCCATGTTGGTTTCACTCCAAAACCCAGATTCTTAACCAGGAAGCTAGTTTTTAAATTTATAATTTTACGTTGTGAGAATTTCTCCATGCAGGGGAGCAATATTTGCCACCCCAAAATGACTCTTTGGCATGAGGATTGAATTAGGCTGATTAGTTTTAAGAAATAGAAGACTCGGCAAGTTTTTCTTCTTACCTCCCTCTGAATGGCCTAAAAGAATTTAGCTACAGGGCCTGTTTCTGGAATAGAACCATCACCAGAAATATCTGCGAAGAACACGGGCCGGTTGTGGTAGGGGAACTCGGCAGGGCCCAGAGATAAGAATCCTCTCTGTCTCGCTGTTGCTGTCTGGCCCAGCAGACATTTGTTTACCAAATATTTGCTTTTCTGTCTCCATGCGAATTGCCTTCTTCCCCTTTGTGGTCCAAACCACTACCCCCAGCATCCTTTTTTGTCTTTAGCTAAAGATGGTATTTAAGGTGAGGGTTTGGGCCATTTTGATGAGTGACTCAGTTTTCCTGGGTCTCTCCCATGTATACATGTTATTAAACTTTTGTGTGATTTTCTCCTGTTCGTCTGTCTCACGTCAACTTAATTTGCAGAAGAACCTAGAGGAAAATGTCTTCTTCCCCAACGCTGCAATCAAAACAGTCTGGCACATGGGCCTCCCTGGTGGCGCAAGTGGTTGAGAGTCCGCCTGCCGATACAGGGGATACGGGTTCGTGCCCCGGTCTGGGAGGATCCCATATGCCGCGGAGCGGCTGGGCCTGTGAGCCATGGCCGCTGAGCCTGTGCGTCCGGAGCCTGTGCTCCGCAACGGGGGAGGCCACAACAGTGAGAGGCCCGCATACTGCAAAAAAAAAAAAAAAAAAAAAAAAAAACAGTCTGGCACAAAGATAGACATATATCAATGGAACAGGTTAGAAAATCCAGAGATAAACCCACGAACCTATGGTCAATTAATCTATGACAAAGGAGGCAAGAATATACAATGGAGAAAAGACAGCCTCTTCAGTAAGTGGTGCTGGGAAAACTGGACAGCTACATGTAAAAGAATGAAATTAGAACATTATCTAACACCATACCCAAAAATAAACTAAAAATGGATTAAAGACCTAAATGTAAGACCGGATACTATAAAACTCTTGGAGGAAAACATAGTCAGATACTCTGTGACATAAATCACAGCAATATCTTTTTGGGTCCACCTCCTAGAGTAATGATAATAAAAACAAAAATAAAGAAATAAACAAAAGGGACCTACTTAAACTTAAAAACTTTTGCACAGCAAAGGAAACCATAAACAAAACAAAAAGACAACCCACAGAATGGGAAAAAATATTTGCAAACAAAGCAACGGACAAGGGATTAATCTCCAAAATACACAAACAGCTCCTGCAGCTCAAGAAAAAACAACAACAACAAACCAATCAAAAAATGGGCAGGAGGGGCTTCCCTGGTGGCACAGTGGTTGAGAGTCTGCCTGCCGATGCAGGGGACGCAGGTTCGTGCCCCGGTCTGGGAAGATCCCACATGCCGCGGAGCGGCTGGGCCCGTGAGCCATGGCCGCTGAGCCTGTGCGTCCGGAGCCTGTGCTCCGCAACGGGAGAGGCCACAACAGTGGGAGGCCCGCATACCGCAAAAAAAAAAAAAAAAAAAAAATGGGCAGGAGACCTAAATAGATATTTCTCCAAAGAAGATATATAGATGGCCAAGAGGCACATGAAAAGATGCTCAACATCACTAATTATTAGAGAAATGCAAATCAAAACTACAATGAGGTATTACCTCACACCAGTCAGGATGGCCAGCATTAAAAAGTCTACAAATAACAGGTGTGGAGAAAAAGGAACCCTCTAAGACTGCTGGTGGGAATGTAAAGTGGTGCAGCCACTATGGAAAATAGTATGGAGGTTCCTTAAAAAACTAAAAATAGAGTTACCATATGATCCAGCAATCCCACTCCTGGGCATATATCTGGAGAAAACCTAATCTGAAAAGATACATGCACCCCAATGTTCACTGCAGCACTATTCACAATAACCAAGACACGGAAGCAACCAGAATGTCCATCGACAGATGAATGGATAAAGAAGATGTGGTACACACACACACACACACACACACACACTGGGATATTACTCAGCCATAAAAAAGAATGAAATAATGCCATTTGTAGTAACATGGATGGACCTAGAGATTATCAAACTAAGTGAAGTAAGTCAGACAGAGAAAGATAAATATCACATGATACCCCTTATATGTGGAATTTAAAAAAAGGATACAAGTGAATTTATTTACAAAACAGAAACAGACTCAAAGACTTCAAAAACAAACTTATGGTTACCAAAGGGGAAGGCGGGGGTGGGGAAGGATAAATTAGGAGTCTGGGATTGACATGTACACACTACAATATATAAAATAGATAATCAACAAGGACCTACTGTAGAGCACACGGAACTCTACTATTATTAGGATATTATTGAGGATATTCTGTAATATCCGAAATGGGAAAAGAGTCTGAAAAAGAATAGATATATGTATATGTACACCAGAATCACTTTGCTGTACACCTGAAACTAACACAACATTGTAAATCAACTATATGCCAATATAAAGTAAAAAATTTTTTTAAATTAAAAGCAAATAAAGTGAGAGGTCACATTCTGTTTTGTCTCAGTCACCTTTTTTTTTTTTTTTTTGTGGTACGCGGGCCTCTCACTGTTGTGGCCTCTCCCGCTGTGGATCACAGGCTCCGGATGCGCAGGCTCAGCGGCCATGGCTCACGGGCCCAGCCGCTCCGCGGCATGTGGGATCCTCCCAGACAGGGGCACGAACCCGTGTCCCCTGCATCGGCAGGCGGACTCTCAACCACTGCGCCACCAGGGAAGCCCCCATCTGAGTCATCTTTGATTGTTAGGGGGTTTCGGTTGAGCTGATCCAAGCTCTGGGTAAAGCTGGGCTCTGCCCTCTGTGAGGGCCGTGGTTCCACCTCCTGGCTCTCCTTCTGTCCAGGCTCTGCAGGACTCTTCCCCTCTCCGCGGAAGTGACCCCCTGGCTGCTCTCACAGCCGCCCTTCTTGGGTGGTTCTCGCCCATTCTTTTCCCATGGCCCTACTTCTGATTTTCGCTGACATCAGCCTTTGCAAGTTTACACCCCTTGGTGTATTGAGATTCTTTCCTTCAGCAACAGATTTTTACCGCTTGTTATGTGCCCTGTACTGTTCCAGGATCTGGGAAAAGAGCAGCAGAAACCCCTGCTTCATGGGCCTTAGGTTCTCATGGACACAGAGGAGAAGCCACAGTGAAACGAACACGCAGCACTTTAGACAGAGACGGAGCCGTGAGAAAAGAAAGCTGCGAAGGGGGGCGGGAGGTGAAGGGAGAGATTTGCAATGTTAAATGCAGCGACTGGGGAGTCCTCCCTGAGAAGAGGATATTTGGGTGAGGACTTGAAGCCTCCCTTACCTTTGGAGGGAGCACACCGTGTGCTCCAGGGGAAGGACTTTCCAGGCTGAGGGACCGGCCGGCACAAAGGCCCTGAGCAAGGTGTGCTGGCACATTCAGGAACGGGAAGCCAGGCAGCACTGGGTCGGGGAAGTCGTGTTTCGGGAGGATTTGTGTGTCTGTGGGGAACAGAAGAGATCAGAAGGGCACTTGAAGGACACCTGCCTTGGACAGCTGGTGTGACTGAAAAGCAAACCTCTCTGGTGCTGAGCCTTGAGAACTCGGGGTGGATCTGTTTCAACAGTGATTAGCCTGCCCCAACGAATCGAGGAGGACCCCACCAGCAAGATGATTACTAGAAGCCTCTTGAGGGATAATCATCTCTCTTTGAGGAAACTCAGAAAGACGTAAAGGACGGAGTAACATAAAGTTATTTAAAAATAAGTAAGAGGGGCTTCCCTGGTGGTGCAGTGGTTGAGAGTCCGCCTGCCGATGCGGGGACACGGGTTCGTGCCCCGGTCCGGGAGGATCCCACATGCCGTGGAGCGGCTGGGCCCGTGAGCCATGGCCGCTGAGCCTGCGTGTCCGGAGCCTGTGCTCCGCAACGGGAGAGGCCACAACAGTGAGAGGCCCACGTACCGCAAAAAAATAAATAAATAAAATAATAATTTAAAGTAAATAAATAAATAAATAAATAAAATAAAAATAAAATAAAAATAAGTAAGACGGACTAGAGGAAAAAACCAAGGAGGGTAAAATGGTGCAGATGCAGGATCCAGAGGACTGGGTAACTGGAGTGGAATAGAGCAGTGGCGTAGGGATGGAGTGAATTCACGGCTGCTTATAAAAAAAAGGAAGGATGAATGGGAGCAGCTGATGGTGTAAGTGAGTCAAAGCTATCAGCAGGGTCCAGGCTGGAGTTCGGAACAAAGGTGGTGCTGGCGGTGTTAGCGGGGTACACGCGGTAAAAGGGCATACAGTCCTCCTTTTGGTTAAACTCCATGGACGTTATTTAAAAACCTCTGGCAATACTGGACATGCTGACTCTATCTTCATTCTCTATTGAATCCACTCTTTTCCGTTTTCTTTTTTTTTTTTTTTTGGCCGTGCCACACGGCATGTGGGATCTCAGTTCCCCCACCAGGGATCGAACCCTTGACCCCTGCAGTGGAAGCGCGGAGTCTTAACGACTGGACTGCCAGGGAAGTCCCTGTTTAACCCTCCACTTATCAGCATCCTTTGAAGATTCTTCTTTCCCTGACTTCCATTTAACTGTGAATGTTTTCCCAGGTGTAGACTTTAGTCCTTTTTTTTTTTTTTATTACTCCACACTAAAGGTTGGCAATTTTTTCTGTAAACGGCCAGATGGTAAATATGTTAGGCTTTGTGGACATACGGTCTCTACTGTAACAATTCAACCTTGCTCTGTCGTGTGAAAGTAGCCGCGGACGCCTTGTAAACAACGGGCGCGGCTGGTCCCCGTAAAACTTTATTCAGAAAAACGGGCAGTGGGTGAGATTTGATCCGCGAGTCCAAGTTTGCCGAGCCCAGACTTAACACTGTGCTCTTGGTGACGTATCAGCTCCCATCCATGGGACAATGGCTCCCACATGTACTGTATTTTTGTGTGTGTGTGTGTGTGTGTGGTACGTGGGCCTCTCACTGTTGTGGCCTCTCCCGCTGTGGAGCACAGGCTCCGGACGCGCAGGCTCAGTGGCCATCGCTCACGGGCCCAGCGGCTCCGCGGCATGTGGGATCCTCCTGGATCGGGGCACGAACCCGTGTCCCCTGCATCGGCAGGCGGACTCTCAACCACTGCGCCACCAGGGAAGCCCTGTACTGTATTTTTTTAGGACAGACTATCTCCTCAACTCCACAGTCCTGTGTACTACTTCTTACTGGACACCTGCATCTAGAAACCCGCATTCCCAGTTTGGAGCTCACGTATCCCTTCCACCCTGGACAGTACCACACGTACATCCTTTTTGCTGAGCTCGGAGCCCCGTGAACCCTGCTCCCCGAGCAGCCAAGTGGAGACAGGTGGGCCGTCCGTCACCGCCTCTGCTTAACTCAGCGACATCCTCTTTGAACTCATCACTACTCTTCATCCTTACTCCCCTTGTACTAACCCCCAGTCTGCTGCCAGAGGCATCTTTCCACCACACGATATGGTTAAGTTCCTTCCGTGGTGCAGACTTTTACTGAAGCCCCAGAATAAAACCCGAACTCCTGAGCGCGGCCTGCAAGGCCCTTCACCATCCAGCCCCTGGTACTCCTGGAGCCTGGCTTCGTGTTGCCGTCTGGCTGCCCAGGCAGTGAAAGGGGGCAGATCTCAGATCTCTCAGCCACGCTGGTGCTCTCACCGCCGGGCCTTTGCACACGCGGCAGCCTGTGCCAGGAACACCTCCTCCAGGTGACAATGCCCCTCCCTGATGAGCACCCACCTCCCGTGCCCATCCTCATCAAGATCCAGCCTTGTGCCACCTCCTTCTAGAAAAGTTCCACGAGACCTTGTTAGGGGCAGGTCCAGATTTTGGGGGCCATGAAACTTATACCACGTCATTTTTGTCTCCATGACAAAAAATACAAAATTTTTTTTTCCTTTTCAAAATTTACGACATATAACCATGTGAGTACATTACCAGGGTCCCAGGAGGGGTTTGTGCAATGGAGGAGCCTGGAGGTTGCATCTGGGAATCTGCCCCGACCTGCCACATGCGGGGCTTCCTTATACCCTTGACCTGGCACCACCATAGCACCCAGCAGACGGCACTGAATCCATGGTCTGCTCATTTCTCTGTGCTCCACACTGGACTGTAAACTCCTCAAGGACCAGCACTGTGTGCCCAGCACGCAGCAGGTTTTCAATAATTGCTAGTACACTGAATTGCAGTGTGAATGACAGGTATGCAGAGACAGGTGTAGCCTGCCCTGACTTCAGGTTGTGTACGACGCGGGCGTGAGGGGAGGGGCAGGATCAAGGAGGTAACCTCTGGCGGACAGAGTTGTCCAGGGTATAAAATCCTCTGCCTGTTCCTGTCGAGAATTTCAAAATTCTCAGCGTGTGGTGAATGTACATTCTGTTTCCTATGGACTACAACTGACTTTCCAAGAAAATGCTGTAGTCATTATAAGTCTAATTTATTTCATTGCCCCAATAACATCATGCTTTTTCACGACTGCATCTGAATATGGGGAAAGAGGTGAGAAGTACTGGCACCTGGCCAGGAGACTTGGTCACAACATAGAAATACAGCATCTAGTAAAACATGATCAACTGACAGACTTGAAAAGAGAAAACGAAGAGAAATAAACTTCGCTGTGTGTCTTCTCCTCAACTAATATGACATTAGAGAATTTTTAAAGAATGGGCAATGCTGGAAACATGGAAGCATTCCAACTATAATTAAATTATATGTTGTATAGTATTGGATCGAGATGTAGAAAACATGCCTCTATGTCAAATGACAAATGGCCTGCTCCGTGGCTGTCAGATGTGAAGTGCATCTTATAAATCAGGAATAAAGAGGCGATGCCTCAAGGCAGCTGGTAGACCTATAAAGTGGGAATCTCCGGGCTGAGCTTCTCATCTCTTCTCTACATACACACTTCCCCAAAAGCTTGTGGGTTTAAAACCCCTTAATATTTAATATTCCAATGACTCCCAAACTAATACCTGTTGACATAACTTTTTCACTGGGCTTTAGACAAGGATACCCAGCTGTCTACTTAACATGTCCACTTGGATAAGGAACATGCATTTCAAACTCTGTGTGTTCCCCCAGAATCTCTGATTTCCCCCACCCCATCTGATTTCAGCAGATGGCACTGCCGTTCAGCCAATTATTCCAGCCCCAAACCAGGGAGGGATCCTTGGTTTCTTTCCTTCCCTCACTCCCGCAATCAATCCATCATCAAGTTCTATGAGTTCTGCTTTCAAAATACATCTCGCATCTGCACCACCATTAGCAACTGCTTAGATGTTTGCACCTATGAACTGCTGCCGTGTTTTCACTCTTGTCCCTGCAACGCAGCTTCTACAGAGCTCTACGGAGTGGAGAGATCTTATAAAAGGGTAAGTCAGACCATGGCTCTCCCTCTGCTACTTAAAGCTCTCCAGACCATGGTGACCTGGGGGAGTCACAGCAGCCGTGCCCACCTCTGTGCCTGCATCTCCTGCCTCGTGGGTCACACCAGGCAATGTCCAGTCTGGGGTTTCTATACTAGCCGTTTCCCTCCCTTGCATCTTCAAGTGTTTGCATATTATGATTTAGGTCTGATTCTTCTTATTTAGGTCTTGGCTCAAATGGTGTCTGCTCAGAAAGGCCATTCCTGACCAACCTAAGTAATTCCAATCATATCTTTCTTTGTTTTCTTTAAGATATTCACCACGAATTGAAATCACGTGTTCATTTATGTTTTTTTTTTAAGATTTTGTTGTTGTTGATGTGGACCATTTTTAAAGTCTTTATTGAATTTGTTACAATATTGCTTCTGTTTTATGTTTCGGTTTTTTGGCTGCGAGGCATGTGGGATCTGAGCTGCCCAACCAGGGATCGAACCCACACCCGCTGCATTGGAAGGTGACGTCTTAACCGCTGGACCGCCAGGGAAGTCCCCCATTTACTTGTTTTATGCCTAACAATCCCCACTGAATTGTGAGCCCCAGAGGGTGAGTTCTCTGTCATTCACCGTTTATACCCGGGGCCTGGAGGAGTGCCTGACTCAGGGTGGGAGCTCATCAAAGCTATTTGTTCAATGAATGAATGAATGAATGATCTGCCCACTCCGAGCATGACCTCTGTACTAGGGCCTGGCTTTTTATGCTGATGGAAGGAATGAGACATTTTGCCATCTGTACCTCCATGGGAGGGGCAGGCGGGTAGCGTGGAAAAGGCAGACCTGAGTTTTGAGACATGTCTCTGTACGATGGGTGACCTTGCACGAGCCTCCCAGCCTTTCTGCCCTCAGTTTTCTAACCTATGCAATGGTAATAAATACACAGGCTGCTAGAGTTTTTCAGTAACATTTATAGAATTCAAGTCCAGCTGATATTTGTAGAACTTCTACGTGTAATTTATGAGTAAATAGCATATAATGATAGCAAAGAATATACACAAGTATAGCTATAAATACATATATATTATTGCTCAGAAGACTGGTTAGTTCCTTTTGGGTTACCTTTCTAGCACGAAGCAGAGTCCTCAACAGCCTTATTTAATTGATGTTAACTGGTAATAACAGGGTAAATTTACAGAACTCACATTAAAAATAAATGACCTCCTCTTAGAGTGCTGACCCTGCCACCCGTGACTAACAAACAGCTCAAGGAGAAAGGGGTTGAGGGACCCCCTCAAAGTACTCAAGTCCCTCAAATGTCAGTCAATCAACGGGACCCTCCAATGAAGGCCGTTTCCGCTTGGAGGCCTGCTGTACGTTTATAATCTCTTTCTCTCCCTCTTCTCTCAGAAGCGCTAATGAAATGTATTTCTCCCCCTTTTCTTTCAGGAAAGCCTGTTAGAAGCTTTTAAGATCAGTTTATCCTGCTCCAGATTTTGAGGTTATTTTTCGGCTTTTGGTAGGTAGGGTGGATCACAAAATTAGAATTTAGTGTCGGAAGGGATTTGATACCATGTAGTTCAATCTACTTTGTGCATCTTTCTCATAGATTAAAAAAAAAAACTGTGCTGTCAATTTTTTTTTTTTTTGCGGTACGCGGGCCTCTCACCATTGCGCCTCTCCCGTTGCGGAGCACAGGCTCCGGACGCGCGGGCCCAGCGGCCGTGGCTCACGGGCCCAGCCGCTCTGCGGCATGTGGGATCTTCCTGGACCGGGGCACGAACCCACGTCCCCTGCATTGGCAGGCGGACTCTCAACCACTGCGCCACCAGGGAAGCCCTGTGCTGTCAATTTTTAACACTGTTTTCAAGTCTTTGAAAGAAAGAATTTTGCTTTTCATAATTATAGGCCAGAACCACCAGCATTCCAGGCTGTGAACTCTTTCAGGGTGGTATGGTTTCATTTGTTTTATAAGCCCAGTGTCTGGCATGGCTCCCACAAGAAATGCTTGAAGAATGAATCATTCCTAATATGTCACTCTGCTAACTAGACAAGCTTGTCAACATCTAATTGCTTACATTCAGAAGATGCATGCACCCCAATGTTCACGGCAGCACTATTTACAATAGCCAAGATGTGGAGACAACCTATCATCTGTCTGACACGGACAGACGACAAGCTGTCCATCAACAGATGAACGGATAAAGAAGATGTGGTCCATATATACAATGGAATACTACTCAGCCACAGAAAAGAATGAAATAATGCCATCTGCAGCAACATGGGTGGACCTAGAGATTATCGTACTAAGTGAAGCAAGTCAGACAGAGAAACACAAATAAAGTATGATATCACTTATATGTGGAATCTAAGACAATGATACAAATGAACTTATTTATAAAACAGAAACGGACTCACAGACATAGAAAACAAACTTATGGTTACCAAAGGCGTGGGGGAGGTGAGGGATAAGTTAGGAGTTTGGGATTAACATATACACACGACTATATATAAAATAGATAATCAACAAGGACCTACTGTACAGCACAGGGAACTCTACTCAACACTCTGTAATAACTTACATGGGAAAAGAATCTGAAAAAGGATACATGTATATGTATAACTGAATCACTTTGCTGTGCACCTGAAACTAACACAACATTGTAAATCGACTAAACTCCAATATAAAGAAATTAAGAAAACATTTAATTGCTTACAACAAAATAAAGGGATAAAGGCATGGATAACCTAAGATAACAGGTAATTCAAGAATGATTTTATCAGATTTAGGAAATGAGTGAGAGGCCCCCCAAATAAGTCTAAATTTTTTCACAGAATTTCCTGTTTTTCACACTATGTTACTAACTTAATATTTCCGTCGGTGATTGATGCTTAATTGTGCGGTAGGAACATAAAAGCCCTGAATTCCTCAGATAATTCACAGAGCAGAAAATCGATTTTAGGACCAAAAAGAGAAATCAGAGTGTCAATAGTTATTACCATCTCACTGACTTCACCTTCCACAGAACTCAGCTGGGATGGCATTGTCACATGTCCACATTCTACACGTGCAGACCTCTGTTACATGGCTCCACATTTTGTATCATATGCGTCTATAAAACCACCGGATCATTCGTGATGAAACCTACAGCACAGAGAGGTTCAGTAACCAGCACAAGGCCAAAAAGCTAGTTAGGTGGCAAAGCCAGAACTCTCACAAGGTCAGGCCCTCTTCACTCTGACTCACTGGTTCTGCCTGACAAGTCACAGAGCTGAAGGGATTTGAAGGTGACTTAATAGTATGACTTTGTGCCACTGATGAGGACCCTGGGGCCAGAGAGACGGGGACACGGCCCTCAGGCACACACAGCTGGTGTGTGGCAGCCTCCTGACCATGGACTTTCATGCCTCCTGGAATTGAATGGGGTCAGAGCTAAGGAAATGGAAGTGCAGGTCCCAGAAATGACGTGGGACAACACCCCCTACTTTGTTTCCTGACATAGGAGCAGCAAAGGAGTCACAGCATATTTGCATTTTAGAAATCTCTCTCTAGCACAGCTGGGGGACGGATTTGAGAGGATCCAGTCGTGAGGAATGACAAAGGCAGCTCCTCAGGCAGCAGTGGTAATGGGGATGCTGTGGAGACAGGTTAACATGCTGCTCTAGCAAGTGCAGGGGACAGGTGGTGGCTGGCAGACCTGGGATTAGGATCCTGCGTCCTCCCGGCTGTGCACAGCAGCATCACAGCTGTGGCTTATCGAATGTTGCGTCCTCCCAGCTGGACGGGGCACTCTGGCCATCGTGCTCACGGCTACAGCTTTAGTGCTCGGCGCACTGCCGGGCACATAGGAAGCCCTTACATACTGTTCAGTGGATTAAATGAATATTTCACTCTTCCGACATGGTGGGGGAGAGAGGCAGTCTGTGAATGGAGAGTTAAATCTTTATCTTTATGGGACGAGATGCAGGGGACGCGGGTTCGTGCCCCGGTCCAGGAAGATCCCACATGCCGTGGAGCGGCTGGGCCCGTGAGCCATGGCCGCTGAGCCTGCGCGTCCGGAGCCTGTGCTCTGCAACGGGAGAGGCCACAATGGTGAGAGGCCCGCGTACCACACACACACACACAAAATACAGTATTCAAATTCAGCGTCTTATAAACACCACATTGACCATTTATTTTCTTCTCCTAGATGATTGTCACATGTCCAGGTGTTCAGGTGCCCCACTTTCTTGAGTTGTCAGATCCTTGAGAGCAGCAAAGTGCTGCATTTCTCACATAAACCAAGATAAAGCTACTCCAGTAAGCCTGCTGCCAACCTCCCACTTAAGAATGGGAGGTCTTATGATTTCAACAGCCTTGCAAGGAAGAGACATAAAGAAATGTTTTTAAAGCCTGCAGACTTAAGGCTCATTTTAAGAATAATTCTAAGGAGCTGAGATGTCAAACATTTAGGTTTGACAGACAGTCTTCAGCAATTTTGGGCAATTCAAAAGAGGTACAGAGGAAAAACTGGTTTTTGTTCTCAGATGCAATATTAATAGGTTCTTATCTGAAATATATTTTTTGCTATTATATAATCTGTGGCCTGAAAACAGATTGAATGATGCTGGCAAGAGTAATTTACAAGATGAAAACAAGGGAAAGGACAAGAAATATTGATCAAAGAGAAAATGTTACAAATAAAAGGCTTTTCCTGAATTAAGAAAAAAAGATGGCATTTGAACTGACCAACCAACCAATAACTTGGACAGTTAGCAAACCTCTTAATTTCCACTGCATTAGATACTTAAATTGATCTTGGGAAAATGTTATTTGCTCAGGCATTTATGGTAATTTAATTGTTCCTTATTATATGCTCAACAGTATTTTAGAAATTGTAGCTGTTACAGAAAATTCATTTTATCTCTTCAACTTGGGCCAAGAACAGGTTTATTTTATTTTTTGAAACACTAAAGAGAAAAAGCAGTAAGAGTAACATAAATGTGTTGTAACTAACAGCAGGTGTCACCAAAACGTCTATAAATAACAAAGGCTGGAGAGGGTGTAGAAAGTGATCCTAGTGCACTGCTGGTGGGAATGGAAATTGGTGCAGTCACTGTGGAGAACAGTATGGAGGTCTCTCAAAAAAACCCCAAAAAACCTGAGCTACCACAGAATCCTACAATTCCACTCCTGGGTATATATCCGAAAAAGACAAAAACACTAACTCAAAAGGACACATGCACCCCAATGATCACAGCAGCATTATTTACAAGAGCCAAGACATGGAAGCAATGGAATATTACTCAGCCATAAATACAGAAGAATGAAGTAATGCCATTTGCAGCAACACGGATGGGCCTGGAGGGCATTATGTTAAGAGAAATAAGTCCGACAAAGGTAAATGCTGTATGATATCAGTTATATGTGGAATCTAAAAATACAACAAACTGGTGAATATAACAAAGAAGAAGCAGACTCACAGATATAGAGAACAAGCTAGTGGTTACCCGTGGGGAGAAGGAAAGGGGGAGGGGCAATGTTGGGGTGGGAATTAAGAGTATAAACTATTGGGTGTAAGATGGGCTCAAGGATGTATTATACAACATGGGGAATATAGCCAATATTTTGTAATAACTGTAAATATAAAGTTACCTTTAAAAATTGTATAAAAATAAAAAATTAAAAGTCAGCACTTCCAAAAAATTAGAATTAACAGCAGAGCTAAAGGTGAACTAGGAGAAGGGAAGCGAGCATAGGGTTAGGAAATCTATCACATGCCCCTGACATCATGCAGGGCTGAATGCGCCTACCCTATCTCGGACGGAAGGTTCCAGCCTGATGTTTAAAGACTCTGAAGGGAGAAATTTGCCCTGTTTCTACAGTGTTTTCAATGATTACATGAGCCAGTGAGGGGTTTACTCAGGTAAAGCAGAGGGTAACCTCAGGTTTCTCTCATTCCCTCGCTGCCTTAGCCCGTTCGGGCTGGTGTAACAGACCACCATAGACGGGGTGGCTTAGAAACAACAGAAATCTATTTCTCACAGTCTGGAGGCTGGAAGTGCAAGGCCCAGGTACCAGCAGATTTGTACCAGCCGCTGTGTGAGTGCTGATCCCATCCGTGAGTGCTCCACTCATGACCCCCCAAAGGCGCCACTGACAAATGCCGTCACATTAGGGATTAGGCTTCCATATACGGATGTTTTTGTTGTTTTTTTTTTTTTTTGCGGTACGCGGGCCTCTCACTGTTGTGGCCTCTCCCGTTGCGGAGCACAGGCTCCGGACGCGCAGGCTCAGTGGCCACGGCTCACGGGCCCAGCCGCTCCGTGGCATGTGGGATCCTCCCGGACCGGGGCACGAACCCGTGTCCCCTGCATCGGCAGGCGGACTCTCAACCACTGCGCCACCAGGGAAGCCCCCACATGCGGATTTTGAGGAGACAAACATTCAGGCTACGGCACTCCCATGATGAAGAAGGGCGTGCATGAGTCTGTGTGTGTGAGTGTGAGTGTGTGTGTGTCTGAGAACACGTGTGTGTGTTTAACTCAGACCAATGCTCCTGTCCAATGATGAGAGTACTTGAGGGATGACTGAATTGTGATGAAAGCTCTACACTGCAGTCACTATTAACAAAGTCTGAAATCATTACCAGGACTTGGAATTCTCTACAGTGAATACATTAAAACTGCCCTCATGGGTGAGGATGCATGGATGCCTTTTATAGGAATGATCACTGGCTATTGCTATGGGCTTGCTGCCATTCTGTGCAATTACTGTGTATCCCGCTTAATTCTTACAAGGGCCCTAATGCAGTTGGGATCACCTGCCTGCTACAGATTTAAAACAAAACAAAAAAAACTGCAGCAAAGATCAGTTATTAATAACCTTCTGAGACATACTGTGAGTAAAGCCAGGTATGAACCTGGATAAACTAGCTTCAGAGTTTTTAGATGCTGAACCACTGTACTGTCTACCCACCCAGAACGTTTCTATGAATTAAATTAAGAGCACTCTAGAGACAACAGTGGGTAGAGCGCAAGAAAGGCGTCATGGTTACTTGGTCACTCTCCTAGGATCCAGATGTACGTCTTTAACCAGCTAGAGGGGCGGCTCGCTGACTTTGCGCGTTTTCCTAGAACTGACGGCAGGTGAGAAAGATGTTGGCCCCGGGGAAGCCTCCAGGGTTTACTAAGCAGCGGGGAGAGCCGCCTCTGTTTCTTTACTGGTGATGGGCTTTACCGCATATTATGATTCTAGGACCACCGTGGGGGAACAAAACATCACCAAAATGGCTATTTATATCTTTGTTCTTAGTTGAGAAAATGCATTTTATAATGGGCAAGATTTGGCTGACTTTGTTAACCCAGCTGTGAAGTTTAAAATATGATTATATCATTTTTTATGTCATAACTCACATGTGGAAAGCAATTTTCCAGTTTTCAGTTCTGAAAAACAGTATATTTCATCCATCATTTAGATCCTTTGGTGCTTTTTCCCCCTTCTCTGTTCTTAAAGTCCGCTTTTTGAGACTGCTCCCAAATGGAGGCAATTCATGCTTATAAACATCATTTGAATTGTGAGCATCACAGACGTGAAGTCATGTCTTGGGGACCAGGTAATCACGTATGTTCAGGTGAGCCCCTGACAGGGAGTGCAGGCTTCCTGAAGCAGCGCTGCTCCCAAGGCTATTTGATTACACAGAGCTGCTTTATTTCTGGTCCATGATAACTGATCATGAAAATATCCAAATGTAAGATAATAGTTCGTAATGAAAATATTTAAATAGTAAAGTTTGAGTCTTTGGATCCTACCTGTGATGAGGTCTCTACCTCCTATTTTGTAGTAGTTCTTATAAGGAAACGTCTTATTTTTAAAGTGGATCCAGAATATGGGTATATCCTGTTTAAAATACAGATGCTCTTATACCCGGACAAAACTATAACTCAAAAAGATACACGCACCCCAGTGTTCACAGCAGCACTATATACAATAGCCAAGACTTGGAAATAACCTAAATGTGCATCAACAGATGAATGGATAAAGAAGATGTGGTACATATATACAATGGAATATTAGTCAGCCATAAAAAAGAATGAAATATTGCCATTTGCAGCAACATGGATGGACCTAGAGATTATCCTACTAAGTGAAGTAAGCCAGACAGAGAAAGATGAATACCATGTGATATCACGTATAGTGTGGAATCTAAAATATGGCACAAATGAACTCACTTACAAAACAGAAATGGACTCACAGACACAGAGAACAGACTTGTGGTTGCCAAGGAGGGGGAAGGGAAGGACTGGGTATTTGGGGTTAGTAGATGCAAACTATTATACACAGGATGGATAAACAACAAGGTCCTGCTGCAGAGCACAGGAGACTATATTCAATATCCTGGGATAAACCATGATAGAAAAGAATATAAAAAGAGAATGTATCTATGTGTATAACCGAGTCACTTTGCTGTACAGCAGAAATTAGCACAACACTGTAAATCAACTATACTTCAATAAAAAAATAAAATAAAATACAGATGCCCTATTTGTAAGTCATTTTCTTGTTCTGACATTGAAAGGCACTTGCAAAAATTACAATCTTCTTATCTTTTACGGTCAGTGAAAGGGGTTTTCAATTAGTTAATAAAATATTCTGGTGAATATTTACTCCATGTTTTAAGTGTGGCTTAATATTTTTAATGAACAATCACTGATAGTTCCACAGTCTATATTCTGTTGAAGGAACACTTATTTCTGTTTTCTGATGTTCCTTTTGACGTGGAGGAAGATTCACTCAGTATAGAACTGGCTTCTCCCCAGCCTCTCATTCACTCTCCCCGGGAGAGAAGGATTTAATCTGTTTAGTGCACTTAGGCAGAGACGCTGGGCACCTGTAACCCCTCCCTCCACTTGCCTGCTTTGGGGACAGAGTTGCCCCTGAGCCAACGCTCCCCTCAGCTACTCCACGCCGTCAGGACAAGCCTCGGGTGCAGGGCCACCTGATTCCTTCTAGGGTTTGGTCCTAGGACGTCCATTTGCTGCAGATGTCATCTGTCCACCAGCCGAGGCTTGATCAGTAAGACATGGGAGATTGTGTCTTACTGACTCTTCTGTCGTGTTTCCCAATTGGATCAGGACTCATCGTGGAGGGGAGTCCCGAGCATCAGTGTGCCAGTGGCCCGAGCCTCATGACATGAGCCAGGGCAAGCCACCACGTGGGGTGTGGTGTCTGGTGTGGCAGTGCCATCGGTGCTGGGGATTCTGTGCTAAGTGCAGACACTCCCTGCAGGGAGCTGGGCAGCTCTGGGCAGCTCTGTCCACAGGCGGGGAGCTGCTTCTAAACTGTGATCCTGTTTCTCTAGAGGCAGAGGGGGGTCCCCAGGGCTGAAGCTGAGGTGCTGGCCTTCAGCAAATCCGAGGGGTCTCAGAGGGCAGAGGAGGGTGCAGTGTTTATGCTAAGCGGGCAAGGCTGAGGCCGGCGCTGGTTTCAGGGAGGGGTCCTGCCCTATGGCCTTTAGTGATTAGGGAGCAAACGATATTTGCCTTATGAAAACAGATGCACCTGGTTTTTGCAGGGGCTCAAGAGCACTGGTGAGATCCCACCTGTACCCACGTGCCAGGCTAGGTAGGCAGCGTGGGGCGGTTGCCTCAGTGTCTACTCTGTCCTTGGGTTGTTCTGGCTGCCTTCACAGCCCAGGGCGGGCACAGCCCATCCTGAATTCGTGTGGCTTGTCTATAACCAGAGAAGCCCAGCACCAAGGGCATATACTGTTCGATTCCGCTCATCTGATGCTCCAGAACCAGGCATAACTGATTTATGATGATAGGTATCAGAATATGTGGTCTCTTTAGGGGGTCACCGACTGAATTGGAGGTCAGAGGGGGCCTCTGGGTGCTGGGAAGTTTGACACCTTGATCTCGGTATTGGTTACTCAGCCACATACATGATAAAAATTCACTGCTGTGCCTACTTAAAAGCTGTGCACTTTATTATATTTGTATTTTAAAAGCAAGCATCCATCTGAACATGGATCACACAGAGGACATAACAGTGCAAACAACTTAGCTGCACGTTCCTTGCACCTGCCCTGTCGGCCCCTTAATTCTCACAGGCTGCACAGCCTGCTGTGGGAAAGATCCTGTCAGATCTATAACACCTTACTGTTTCCAAGTTTACTTTTATTTAAAAATTTTTATGATTCTGTAAAATTGAAGTGTAGCTAATTTACAATGCTGTGTTAGTTTCAGGTGTATAGCAAAGTGAATATACATATATATATATATACATATATGTATATATATGTATTCGTTTTCAGATTCAATTATAGGTTATTACAAGATATTGAATATAGTTCCCTGGGCTATACAGTAGGTCCTTGTTGTTTATCTATTGTATGTATTGTAGTCTGTATATGTTAATCCCAAACTCTTAATTTATCTCTCCACTGGGCTTTTTTTTTATTATTTTTTTAACATCTTTATTGGAGTATAATTGCTTTACAATGGGGTGTTAGTTTCTGCTTTATAACAAAGTGAATCAGCCATACCTATACATATATCCTCATATTCCCTCCCTCTTGCATCTCCCTCCCACCCTCCCTAACCAACCCCTCTAAGTGGTCACAAAGCACTGAGCTGATCTCCCTGTGCTATGCGGCTGCTTCCCACTAGCTATCTATTTTACATTTGGTAGTGTGTATATGTCCACGCCACTCTCTCACTTCATCCCAGCTTACCCTTCCCTCTCCCTGTGTCCTCAAGTCCATTCTCTACGGCCGCGTCTTTATTCCTGTCCTGCCCCTAGGTTCTTCATAATCATTTTTTTTCAGATTCCATATATATGTGTTAGCATATGGTATTTGTTGTTCTCTTTCTGACTTACTTCACTCTGTATGACAGACTCTAGGTCCGTCCACCTCACTACAAATAACTCAATTTCATTTCTTTTTATGGCTGAGTAATATTCCATTGTATATATGTGCCACATCTTCTTTATCTATTCATCTGTTGATGGACAGTTACGTTGCTTCCATGTCCTGGCTATTGTAAATAGTGCTGCAGTGAACATTGTGGTACATGACTCTTTTTGAATTATGGTTTTGTCAGGGTACATGCCCAGTAGCGGGATCACTGGGTGGTATGGTAGTTCTATTTTTAGTTTTTTAAGGAACCTCCATACTGTTCTCCATAGTGGCTGTATCAATTTACATTCCCACCAACAGTGCAAGAGAGATCCCTTTTCTCCACACCCTCTCCAGCATTTATTGTTTCTAGATTTTTTGACGATGGCCATTCTGACCGGTGTGAGGTGATACCTCATTGTAGTTTTGATTTGCATTTCTCTAATGATCAGTGATGTTGAGCATCTTTTCATGTGTTTGTTGACAATCTGTATATCTTCCTTGGAGAAATGTCTATTTAGGTCTTCTGCCCATTTTTGGATTGGGTTGTTTGTTTTTTTGATATTGAGCTGCATGAGCTGCTTGTATATTTTGGAAATCAATCCCTTGTCAGTTGCTTCATTTGCAAATATTTTCTCCCATTCTGAGGGCTGTCTTTTCGTTTTGTTTACGGTTTCCTTTGCTGTGCAAAAGCTTTGAAGTTTCATTAGGTCCCATTTGTTTATTTTTGTTTTTATTTCCATTTCTCTAGGAGGTGGGTCAAAAAGGACCTTGCTGGGATTTATGTCATAGAGTGTTCTGCCTATGTTTTCCTCTAAGAGTTTGATAGTGTCTGACCTTACATTTAGGTTTTTAATCCATTTTGAGTTTATTTTTGTGTATGGTGTTAGGAAGTGTTCTAATTTCATTCTTTTACATGTAGCTGTCCAGTTTTCCCAGCACCACTTACTGAAGAGGCTGTCTTTTGAGATTACTTTTAAATTTCCATGTATTTATTTATACTTGATGCCTTCCTAGTACCTCTTGGCTGCTCTGGAGACTCACCAGGTATAAGTGGTTAAAGTCAGAGGCTCATGGGTGTGGGTGATGACCTGACATGTTTCTCCGTGTCCACCACACCACCTGGTGAATCCAAGGCTAGTGCTCCAGGTATCCCCCCTCTGGTAGGATGGGTCCCAACCTAGGTCTATTTCTGCACCAGATATAAAATATATGTGCTATATTTCAAATTCCTGCACATGTACAACAATCATCTAAACCAGAGGTTGGCAAACCTTTTCTATAGAGGACCAGAGAGTCAATTTTTTGTTTGTGAGCCATATGAACTCAACTGTGCGTGAAGGCAGACAGACAGATGAGATGGTAATCAGGCAACAGGAAGTGTGTGGATGAGTGACCAATCAGAAATCAAGGTTTAGATTCTGGGCTTTTCCAAGCTAGCTGTGTGACTCTGAGCCACTAACTTAACCTCTCTGGATGAGGCTTCATGTAGGACTCATTCCAAGGTATCTACATTTCAAGAGGACACCTAAAGAAGGCAACATTATAACTCAATTTTCAGTGGAGCCAAACGGCACACAGATGAAGGAGTTCATAAGAGCATCTCAGATCAAGTCCTGTCAGTATCCTCACCTCGTTTATTATGATGTCCATGTGACCATAGCCACACCAAGTGATGTGAAGGGTTCTGTCAATCACATCCCAACTTTTTTTTTTTTTTTGCAGTATGCGGGCCCCTCACTGTTGTGGCCTCTCCCGTTGCGGTGCACAGGCTCCGGATGTGCAGGCTCAGCGGCCATGGCTCACGGGCCCAGCAGCTCCGCGGCATGTGGGATCTTCCCGAACCGGGGCACAAACCCGCATCCCCTGCATCGACAGGCGGACTCTCAACCACTGCGCCACCAGGGAAGCCCACATCCCAACTTTTGAAGCCGATAACAGGCTAGAGAGAGTTTTCAGGCCAAGGAGTAAGACTACTTCTTAATCTCATTTAAAATACTGTCCAGTCAAAGGATGTAGATATACATTTCCTTCCCCTCAGTGCTTCCAAGCTTTACTCAAGAATTAAATACTTGCACATGAAAATATGTTCAACATCGTTAGTCATCAGAGAAATGCAAATTAAAACCACAATGAGATCTCACCTCACACCTGTCAGAATGACTATTATCAAAAAGAACACAAGTGACAAATGTTGGAGAGGGTGTGGAAAAAAGGGAACCCTCCTGCACTGTTGGTGGGAGTATACATTGGTGCAGCCACTGTGGAAAACAGTATGGAGTTTCCTCAAAAAACTAAAAATGGAACTACCATATGACCCAGCAATTCCATTCCTGGGTATATGTCTGAAAAAAACCAGAAACACTTATTCAAAAAGATACATGTACCCCAATGTTCATAGCAGTGTTATTTATAATTGCCAAGATATGAAAGCAACCCAAGTGCCCATCAACAGACAAATGGATAAAGAAGATATGGTGTATATATACAATGGAATATCACTCAGCCATAAAAAAGTGTGAAATTTTGCCATTTTCAACAACATGAATGGACTTGGAGGGCATTATGCTAAGTGAAATAAGTCAGAGAAAGACAAATACTGTGTGATTTCACTTATATGTGGAATCTAAAAAATACAACAAACTAGTCAGTATAACAAAAAAGAAACAGACGCAGATATAGAAAACTAGTGATTACCAGTGGGGAGAGGGAAGGGGGGAGAGGCAAGCTGGTGGTAGGGGATTAAGAGGCACAAACTATTATGTATAAAATAAATAAGCTACGAGGATATATTGTACAGCCCAGGGATTATAGCCAATATTTTATAATAACTATAAATGGAGTATAATCTTTAAAAATTGTGAATCACTATATTGTACACCTGAAACTTACATAATATTGTACATCAACTATATTTCAATTAAAGAAATACCCCCAAATAAAATTAAGAATTAGCAAACACTCATTTGTTCCATGTTTATATAAAGGAATGGGCAGGCAATTGTTAGAATCATGGCCTTACTGTCTTTAGATTTTACTAATTAAACCAGAATTCACAAAAAGTGTCAGCCACATCATGCTGACCCCAGGGGCTGCGTGTGAACAACCCATAGTAACTGCTCTGTTCTTGGGATGCCCCTTTTCTTTCAGAGTAGAAGAAACGTAGCACAGGTACTCAGGGAAAAGGAAGGAGAAAATGGTGCTTCTGTTGTGTACGTGACCTAGTCTTCCCCTGTGGCAACAAACACTTTAAGAGGAAATGACTAGTGCATCACCGTTCTATTTAAAAGAAGCGTGTACCGGTTTTCCTCAGTGCAGCGTGGCCAGTCTGAGCATTGCAGTGTTGTCGCGAGGGTCTCCACGGGGGTTGGGATGTGGGGAGTTTAGCGGCAGGAGGGTGGCGACCATCCACATGGCTTTCTTCACGCTTTGGTGTAGGGCCGGCCCTGCAGGACACACACGTTCCTTATTTGCAGATTCGAAGGGCATCTTACTGGAAACAAATTCCACACCTTTTTCTCCTCCAAACTATTTACACATGAGAAGGGATCACGGTCCATTGGCCAGTCAGCGATCCTTCACTGCCTGGAGGCAGCGGCCTGTGCTCCAGGCTGGGAGCACGGTCCTTTCACAACCTGACCCTCCTCGACTTTTTTTTTTTTTGAATTTTTGAATTTTATTTAGTTTTTATACAGCAGGTTCTTATTAGTTATCTATTTTATACACATCAGTGTATACATGTCAATCCCAGTCTCCCAATTCATCCCACCATCACCACCCTCCCCACGCTTTTCCCCCTTGGTGTCCATACGCTTGTTCTCTACATCTGAGTCTCTATTTGTGCCCTGCAAACCGGTTCATCTGTACCATTTTAAAACTTTTAGAACGTTCTTTTTCCCCACGTGCACCTTGACCTGCAGACGTTCCCAGTGGACTCTTGCCCCACGCGCCAATGATGTCTAGCCTGAATGCCTTTGCACGGCTTCTGCCTTCTCCTTAGATACCCTTGCCCTGGCTCTCTCCTAAGTAAGCAGCCCGTCTGCTCAGAGAGCACCGCCTTTGGGAAAGCTCTCTGACCAGAGACGGGCATTTTCTCCCCACTGCGTGAGGATGGCTGCCGAGGGGTAAATGCTCCCTGGGCATCAGGCTCCCACTGGACTTAGTGCCCCAACAAGGTCTGTCCTCTTTTTGTGCCTGGCCGAGTGGAGAATTTAATAAATGTGTGCTGGAAAGAATGAACGACCATTTTATACAAGAGAAGATTGTTTAGACGTCTAACGTTCTGCTTTCATCGCATTAATATTACAAATAGGAGTTGTTTTTATTTTATTCATGGTTTTTAGTTTCTTTTACAATTTTATTTTTATTGAGGTATAATTGACATATAACATGATATTAGTTTCAGGTGTACGACACAGTGATTTGCTATTTATATATATTGCGGAATGGTCATCACAGTAAGTTATCATCCGCCAGCAGCCATAGTTATAACATTTTTTTTCGTGTGATGAGAACTTTTCCAGTCCACTCTCTCAGCAACTCCCAAACATGCAACACAGTATTATTAACTACAGTCACATGCTGTACATCCCAGGACTTAGTTATTGTATAACTGCAAGTGTGTCCCTTGTGACCCCCTTCATCCATTTCTGCACTGCCCATGCCCCTGCCAACCTCTGGCAACCACCCATCTGTTCCCTGTACGAACAGGAGTTGTTAGAGGTCAGAGCCTGAGTCTCACTCTTCTTTGCCTTTCTGTGCTCACATAGCGCCTGGTGGCGACACTTAACACACATTTGGTGGTTGAAGGGAGGGGCAAGTGGTCGAGCCGGTGATGTGGTGAAACCTCCACTCATCACCTCACACCACAAAGGAAACAGAGGAAGCTGTGGGCACCTCAGGCCCACCAATGCAGGTCTGATGGGGTGACAGAACGGCTAGAGCCATCGCTGCAGAGCTGCGCTCGTGAAGCCCTTAGGACGTTTGGTCATTCATTTAACAAATATCTACAGGACCACAATTCCTAATCTGAAACTCGTGAGGCCAAATGTGTTTCAGAATTCAGATTTCTTTCAGATTTTAGGACAGTAATATGCCACGTAGTATGTAAAATGGGGTCAAGGGCAACACTATGGAATAAAGCACCTTAATGTTTCTCCAGAAAAGCATATTTACATTTACACCACTTGTGGGATAAACTAAAATAGGCTCATGCAACTCAGGTCAGGTTTTGACTCTGAAAGCATTCAGGTCAGGTCAGGCTTTGCTGTCAACCGTGTTACGAAACACGTCCTGTTTTCAGAGCTGTTTGGGTTTTCGAGTTGTGGATGAAGGATTGCAGAACTATATCCATGATCCTCTGAAAGAAACTTTCTCCAGAAGAAGAAATTTAGAGAAGTCAACAAACACACACTCAAAGGATCATCTCAAAGGATCATCTCAAAGGATCATCTCAGAGGATCTTATTAAAAGTCATCTCAAAGGATCTTATTAAAATTGGAAGAAAAAATGAATTCAAATGTACTTTTTATTAAAAGATAAACCTTGACATCGCGTGTATTCGTCTTAACCAATGGCAAAGTAGGTCTGACAAGCAGGACAGAGGGTTTCTAACCCCAAACAGCTGTTCCTGGCAATCTTCACTGTGGGGAAAGCTGGGGCAGGGGGCGGGGGCGGGGGGGGCAGTGAAGGAACAAGTGGCAGCGGCTAAAATTAGAGGCCGCTCTGCCCCAGGGCCTGGTGATCAAATCTGTACCGTACCTGCGAGGGCTCCAGAATCGTCACTTTCTCCTGTTATTTAATGCCGACATGCCTTTACCTGTGCAGGACGCGTTTCTTCACAGCCTTCCCTCCCCCCAAACAAAAGTGGACACAAGGAGCTCTGCCCCGTGTGCAGGTGCAGAAACAAACCCCCTCCACTGCATTGCAGGCTCGTTGCCTGTCCAGGTGGCGTCTGCAGTTTCACCACGAGGTGAAACCCTCTTTAAACGCTGTTCAGAAAAGTACCTAATACTCCCCCGGTTGTTCTGGTTCCTGAATGTCTTTACGCTGCTCAGCTCCATCCCCAGCTCCCCTGGCTCTTACGGGGACACTGAGAGTCTTCGCACCCTACCACTGCAACCGGCTAGAGGCTCACAGAGAGGAGGGCCTGGAGCCCGTGCAGATCTCCGAGCTCACCAGGACTGGGCGTGTCTGCCCCCCTGACTGGAGCCCAGTGCTGTGTCCCCACCTCCCCGGCCTGGGGCCCCTGCCTGCTCACTCCCTCGCTCCTGCCTCAGGCTCCTTCTGCCTTTAGTCTCTGCTCTGATCACTATGGACTCACTAACAAAGAGACCTTCAGGCTTGGCCTGGAGAAAAGCTGGGATCTTCCACGGGGACAGCACTTTCGTCCCTGTACCACCTGCACACAGTCGTCAGCCCCTCTTCCGAGCTTCCTCGTAGGACCAGGCATGGCTGGTCCCCTTGCTTCTGCTCCTGTGGGGCCATGCTCACTGCTTCTGTGCCAGTGGGGTCACCTGGGCCAAGGCGAGAGGAGGACCCTCCCCCGCTCTCTCTCAGAAGGGGCAACAGGGACCAGGGATCTGCCAGCTGTGTCTAAACACTCAGATAAGGATGCTCAGCACACAGCCCCGCCCCGGAGCCTTCTACCTGCCCCGCATTTACAACAGTGGGAATGAGGCTCGTTTTAGGAAAAAAGAAATGGCCATCTGGGTTCACAGTGCTGGGGCAGGGGGTGGGCGCAGAAAGGGAAATTTTACGACTGAAGCATGATCTCCAGTTAAAGGATGAAGAACTTCGCCCTCGCACAGAGGGACGTCAGGGTCACGCAGGTGGGAGAAGGGCTTGCACGGGGCCGGGTGATGCGGACCGAATTGAAGGTGTTTGTCTGCGTGAGGCTGGCCCCCAGGAGCCTGCACCTCTGCGGGGTCCCGGCAGAGGTCAGCTGTGGAAGCAAGCTCAGGCTCTAACCCTTTCCCAGATGGTGTCAGCGTGTATTAAATCCAGACACCATGACTCTCAGACCTCTTGGCAGCAGAGATAATCAAAAATGGCCATTTGGGAGAAACGGGAGACCGTCACTGATGGAGCCAGTGCTGAGCTGAGCACCTTGCAGGATTCCTCACAGCTCCCATCTCTGAGATGAATGCCCCCACCTGACGCCAGGGCCACCAAGGCCTGGAGGCTCAGTGCTTGTCCAAGGCTGTCGGGCTGCTAGGAGGTGGCGGCTCAGCCCTGCCACAGTGGTGGCGGTGCAGGGGGTTCTGGACCAGCCTCTCCCCTCCTCATGCACGAGCCGAAGGGGACAGGAGGGGGCCGCCGGGGGGGAGCCGGGAGCACAGTCTGAGTGCCCTTAGCCTGTGTCCACGACGGTCTGATAATAAAATCATGTAGATCAGCGATGATTGAAACTTAAGACCCCCCTGCAGCATGGGTGGAGACGCACAGGCAACGCAGACCCCTGCCTTGAGGTTTTGTCCATCATCACCGGCTGAGCCACCTGTTTTCCAGAATAAAAACCAGAGCTGGGGCCGCGGTGGAGCCTGGAGGTGCTCGTGAACTCTGACCTCGTTTTCCTTTGACTTCTTAAGTCTGAGGGCGGAAACAGCTGGACAAGAGGCACAGGGGCCCCCAGGGAGGACACAGAGCAGTGGGCAGAGGAGGGGGAGCAGAGGTGAGAGCAGAGGCCTCCAGCAGGCGGTCTGTGACCTCCTGTGACGTAGACGATCACGCTTCCTCCATTTTATGCAAAATGCCGTCACACTGGAGTCTCAACAGCCTCTTTCAGACAACACTGCTGCCCCAAAGCCCTTTAGGAATGGAAATTCTGGGGAAACTGAGGACCAGCAGAAACTCAGTAGAGCTGGTCCTATCAAGGCGGCTGGCTGACCTGAGCTGGGGACCCTTCTGCAGCCAGAGCGTGGGAGATGGCTCTGCTCTGGGCGAGGGAAGCGATGGAAACTCTCTGGGAAGGAAATCAAGTTATTGGCCTGATTCTGCTAAAGACGAGAAAACCCGTTCCTTCGTTTTCGTTCTCTCCAAGTTACATACATTTCACAAACGCGGTCCATTCAGGTGTTTCTCATACAATTTTCATAATTTGAGACTGAAATTCTCTTTTAAAGGATTAATGGGTAGCTGATAGGCACTCACCTGGGTCACACGTCCTGTCCGAGATCAGCCTCGCCCTGTGACAGACAGCAAAGCAGGAGGTGAAGGTGCACGAGCTTTGGCATCAACAGCCTTGGGCTTCAATCTGGGCACTTCTCCTGTGTCTGCCATCACTTTCCAAAGCTCTCAGGGGCTCACTGCCCTCATTTCTTGCATGGACATAAAACCTACCTTGCAGAGTGTGATGAAGCTGAAACAAGGTGGATAGAAGTGCCGGGGTGTTCAGTAAGCAGGAAGCACTGTTGCCCGGGGACAGGTCTCTGCCAGAAGCAATGCTCACAGATGGAACATGACTGGAAGTTGACTGGACGCTGTCAGCCTGGAGCTGGAGAAAGGGAACAGGGCACGGCTGGGAACAGGGCACGGCTATTCCGAAAATCATTTCCATTTGATGCATCCTCCCTCGGGCCGATTTACCTTGCTCATTACCTCCACCCCAGCTAATATGGGGATTAGTCTGTCTTTCTCAGCCATTGCTGGTGGCTTGTCTGAAAGGGCCTGTGGCCCAGAGCATTCTGAGTGGTCTGGGACTAAGTGCGTCCAGGGAATTCAGCTACAGTGAGAGGTATCCCCCGCTCCCCCAACTTGATTATCTATAAGGAAGAATCCTTTGGAGGCTTTCCCCCTACCTGTTCATTGCTTACTTTTAGTCTTTCTCTCCTTCTGTACTCTGTAAACTTAGCAGGATCAAATGAAGTTTCTCCCCTGACATCTCAAGACTGCAGTGAGATTGTGTCTCTGATGCTACACAGCACATAGCAGCCTCCATGGGCACCAGGACATTCCATTTTCTCAGACCCAACTTTCTCGCCTCTGTAACACCCGGGAGAAAAATAAAGCCATGCAGGGTGTTCTCACTGATCCTTTCAACGCCTTCCTTTCAACGCTTCCTTCTCGGCAGTGTGACCTCTGCTCTCGGCTCTGGGACCCTCAGGGTTTGATGACCATTGTTCCAACCAAACTGACACCCTCCTAGTGCTTCAGGTATTGAAAGGCACCTGGCTTGTGTTCATTTCAGTTGGAAGAAATACTAGCTACGTCATGCCCTTTAATCTCAATGGTCAGTAAGCAAACAAATAAAGCCTGGAATGCTGCCTTCATCACTGTTTGCTTGCTTCCTACCGTCAAATGCTGGGGCTGTAACCTCTGTTCCATACACTTGAGACACCCTGAGAATTGCAGTCATGACCATGGAACAAGCCTCCCCCATCACTGGATTGCTAAGCAGGTACAGCCCAAATAAACTGGTTTTAAGTTTGTATCAGCCCTTCAAGCCCATGTTCCATAGGTAATTTACACAAAAAAATGACAGGCAGTACCTGCTACATCATCTTCAAAAGCACCCAAATTCCTCATGTGGATGGGAGTAGATATGAGTTACCACCATGTGTGGCAACTTACCTTAAGCTGAAGGGAGCCGGGGGACCTGGTCCTGTGACCAGATGCTGGTATCCTTTCTTGAGCATCGTCCTTGGAAGAGCCTAGTGGAGAAACACAGTTGAGTCACTTGTTTAGCGAGCTTTAATATTTTGAAATTTCATGAAACTCTTTAGATTATATTACATAAGTATTCATGTTACATTAAACGTTGACTTATTTGAAATATTATTTAAAATAAAATATTACAGTATCAATATTATTTAAACATATATTAAAAATAAATATTAATATAAATATTATATGTACCTATATTTGCTGCAAAACTTAAACTTTTTGTTATGTTGGGGAAGTCCTTTTTGAAAATGAGCAGAAGCAGGTACCAACAAATAAAAAATATTATTTAAAATAAACAAATGATTTAAATGGTGCATGTTGGAGGGTAAGGGAGCCTGAAAAAATGCACCTTCCCTTCTCAGACCAAGTTCTGAAATGACAGAGGAATATGAGGAAGAGCAAGGCAGGCGGGGATTCCAAACATCAGCTGGTGTGTCTGTGAAAAGTGGGCTTCGGAACCCCGAACCCACAGGGACAGACAGACCGGCCACGCAGCCTGACCTGCCCCCGAACCTTCCTGCAGGGGGTCGCCGCTGAGCCCGAGCTCTCTGGAGGGGGCTGGGCGCTGGAGGTCCAGGGCCTGGGAAGTGCCCGGGCTCCACCACGGACCAGGGGTCCCCTCTGTTCTCCACTTAGGAGGAAGCTTCAGAACTGGGGAAAAAGCCACGCCAGCCTGCAGCGATGAACTCCTGAACTTAAGATTTCCATTTATGACGGTTCATTTATTTATTCCTTCATTATTTATCTGTTCCCTTTAATCCTCTGGTTCCTTAACGAGATGAAATAGTATGTGAAGTTCATCAGATTCTATTTTCAGACTGCCTGGGTTTAAATCCTGGCTCCACTGCTCACTAGCCATGACGTGGGGCAAGTAACATTTCTAAGCCTCAGTTTTCTGTAAAGTGTTTACCTATGTTACGATAATACGTGAAAAGCATCCGTTCAGTTCTTGGTGCATAGTGCGTGCTCAGTAAGCGTCACTGATGTTGTTGCTCAAGTTGTTTGTTTTCAGTCTTCCTCGTACCCTCATGAACACACAGACCAGTGCTTCTCCAACGTCAAAGCTCAGACAGCTCACCTGGGAATTCCTCAAAATGCAGATTCTGGTTAGTCTACCTGGAGTGGGGCTAGAGCACCTGTGTGTCTACCAGTCCCTAGGTGATGCTGAGCTGCTGGTTTAGGCACCGCACTTGGAGGTGTGGGACCTGCACGCCTTACACAAAGTGCTGGATAAGGTAGACCCCTCCTTAGTTTTCTCTTCTTCAGCTAAAACAAAATTCTTTAATAGAATCAGCTGTCTCTAATGCTGCTGTCCTGAATATTTTAAAGGGTGAATCCATACCTAACTAGGTGGTAAAAGGCTTTGGGATGGGTTGGACTCAGGTCTGCCCCTAACGTTTGCAGGGTTCAAGGCGAGATTTCAGTTGGAGGCCCATGTGCTGTATGTCCAAATAGTTAAAAAGTTATAATCAAACAAATGAACTTAAATAAAATCTGTGCTACTCCCAACAAGCACACGGAAAGATGCTAAATATCACTATTCATTAGGAAAATGCAAATCAAGACCACAGTGGGAGGCCACCTCATGCCCACCAGGAAGGTGCTATCAAAGAACAGAAACAAAACACAACCCGAGAAAATAGCAAGTGCTGGTGAGGATGTGGAGACACAGGCATGACTGCACAGTTGGTAGGACTACGAAGCGGTGCAGCTGCTGTGGAAAACAGTAGGGCGGCGCCTTAAAAAAAAATTAAAAACAGAGTTATCTGCCGCCGCTGCGTCTTTCACCCCTTCGGGGGCAGGGGCCTGGGCCAGGTTTTACACATCTGCAAGCAGACCGTTCCGGAGCTCTGCCTGCCGACCCCATGGCGTCCTCTCCCACTGTGCCCCTAGGGTCTCACTGTGAAACAAAGCGTGTCGTCCTCAGCTACTTGGGAGTCCTCTCTCCGGAGAAGCTGCCGGAGCATCATCTTTCCTCCCCCCGAGGGGTTCGACAAGATACGGCTTCACAATCTCTGGATCAAGAAATTTTATTAAACGTTAAAACTGAAATTGAAGAGGAGCTAACATCCCTGGACGAAGGAGTTTCTGAGGTCTTCACCAGCGCAGGCTTCACCCGGCACTCTTTGCCCGTGTTCAGCCCCACAAACCCCGACAGTTCCGCAGAGGACCGCTTGGCCCGCCTGGGGAGAGGGCGTCGCAGGAGCGAGGGCGCCTCTGCGCGGGGCCTTGCGGACGCCCCTCAGCCGGATGCTGAAGCTCTTCGGCCTGGTGGACAGACCCCCGTGAGGACTGCGCGGCGAACAGCAGCGGCAGACGGTTCAGGACAGGAAGTGAAGGGACCGCTGCGCGCAAGCAGAGCTGCAGCGAGCACACAGACCAGGGACGTACCAGGCGCGTCGGGAACGGACACTGGAGACCGCAGTTCACGCCAGCGGCCGGAATAAGACGTTGGTGCCTCCGATTTTGCTACGACCAGTGCTCCTGGGGTTGACGAGGCGAGCTCAGGAGTCTCGGAGTGCATCGCTGCAGTTTGGTGCGACTCTCCCGGAGGGCCACGCCGCCGAGCGCATCACGCAGCAGGGAGGCTAGGGCACTGCCTTTGACCTGGAGTCCGCGGAGGACAGCGACGACATCCACATCCCGCCCAGGGGCGGCTCCACGCTCGCCAGCCCCGCTGAGGCTCCGACGTCCGCGACGTGACGGCGTCCTGGCGGGCCAAGGGCTTCCCCGTGTCGCTGTCCAGCAGCCAGAGCTGGCGCACCGAGGGCCCACCGGTGTCCCCGGGTGCCGAGTCCTGGCAGCAGGTCGCAGCGGACCCCGAACTCGAGAGCTTGGACGGCAACGGGGCCGGAGAGAAGAGCGCGAGCAAGTCCTCCACCTCGGACCTCGCACACGTGGGGAAGGAGGGGGTCCCGAGGGCTCGGCCGGCCAGACAGCCGGTCCCACGACATCTCTGTCCGCGGAACTTGCTGAAGAAGAGGCGGGAGCGGCCGCGTCCGAAGCTGCCGGACGGGAGCAGGTCCCGGGGTGGAGCCCCCAGCAGCCCTGCCGGGCGGAGAGCAGGCAGCCCGCTGCCCGAGGGCAAGTGCCTCCCGCTCGGCGGAGGGGCAGCCGCCGTTGCCATCCTGGAATAGATTTTTCGGAGAGAGAAGACAAAAAGGCGTAAGGTTTTAGTCGTGTCGACCGGACCGGAGCGGCCAGGAGCTGGCTGGACATCCTTTGGACCCTCCGGGGTCAGGAGGACTTGGGTCCGCAGGGCAGGGGGCCGAGCCATGTGTTAGGGCTTGAGCTGGAGGCTGCGCACGATGGTCTGATTGGAGGCCCCGGGCCTGGGCGCCTGTGCCCTGTAGGGTGCGCAGCCCCCACCCACCAGCCCCGTAGCGCCCTCCCCAGGGGTGACAGGGGGGCCTGGGGGGCAGACCCCAGGCAGCAGGGCGTGGCTGTGGGCCCCTCGGCTGCTGGCGCGCTCCTGCCTGGGGTCTCTCAGCTGCTCTGTTCTTCCCGCCCTCAGTCCCGCAGCCGCCTCGCCCCAGGGTGCCCCGAGGCCCCGTGCAGAGGGCTCTCCCGATGCTTCCCGCAGTTCCCCTTGTAAAGACGCTGCCTTTAGTCTTTAAACGTACAAGACGGAAGAGACCCAGGGCCCCTGCCCGTGACCGCGGGGCAAGTTTGTCTCCTTGTTCGGCAGCTGGAGGGTGGCCTACTGAGGTTGCTTCCAGCCCTTCTGTCTGTGGGCACCCTTGAGCCGACGAGGACTCGCCGGCCGGCAGCGTCTCTCTTGCTGGGCATCGCTGTCTGTGACCTGGACTAGCATGATTCCCAGGTTCTGGCTTCAGCCTTCTTCCCAGTCAGGCCGCTTCTCGGCAGTCTCTTGCCAGGTGATAAGGGTTTCCACACGTGGGCTTACAGGCCAGTGAACCATAACTCTCATTCAGTACACGAAGTCTCCTAAATATCATCGAAGTAAAAAGCAGGAAAGAGAGGCTGCCCTTGAGGTTCTAGCTCGGCTTTCAGAGTTCCATAACGGAGGCTTACACTGAGCTCGTCACGGCCCAAATGCCAGAGTGACAAACCATAATGATCACCGTCAGCACGTGCCTGTGGAGACTCAGCGTAGCCTCATCCGCTGACCGCATCCCTCACAGGGGACTGCGTCTCTTCATGCCTGAGGTCAGTGTCACTGATGGGACACACGTGCTTGAGACAGGTCATCTCAGATTATCCTAGTAAATGTAACAGATTACTTTTTTTTTTTTTTTTTTTGCAGTACACGGGCCTCTCACTGTTGCGGCCTCTCCCGTTGCGCAGCACAGGCTCCAGACACACAGGCTCAGCGGCCATGGCTCACGGGCCCAGCCGCTCCGCAGCATGTGGGATCTTCCCGGACTGGGGCACGAACCCGTGTCCCCTGCATTGGCAGGCAGACTCTCAACCACTGCGCCACCAGGGAAGCCCCCAGATTACTTCTTAAATCCTGAAATTTGTAATAAAATTACTTTACCTATCCCAATCACCAAACAACAACAAAAAACAGAATGATCATATAATTCATCAGTTCTGCTTCTGAGTATATACCGAAAAGAACTGAAAGCACAGTCTTGAAGAGATATTTGTACACCCGTGTTTACAGCAGCATCATTTACAATAGCCAAAAGGTGAAAGCAACCTAAGTGTCCATGGATGGATGAATGGGATAGAAGAATGGATAAACAAAATGTGCTCTCTACATACAAAGGAATATTATTTGGCCTTAAAAAAGAAAGAAACCTTGTCACATGCTGCAAAAAGGATGAACCTTGAGGATATTATGCAAATTGAAATAAGTCAGTCATTGTATGAGTCCACTTACCTAAATAAGTCAAATTCATAAGGACAGGAAGAATGGTGGTGGAGGAGGATAAGGGGGTACTGTTTAATGGTGGCAGGGTTTTAGTCTTGCCAGATGAAAACATTCTAAAGATCTGTTGTATTCAATACAACAATGTGAATGTAAATCAACATAAATGTCCATCGACAGAGGAATGGATAAAGAAGATGTGGTACATATATACAATGGAATATTACTCAGCCATAAAAAGAATGAAATAATGCTATTTGCAGCAACATGGTTAGACCTAGAGATAATCATACTGAGTGAACTAAATCAGACAGAGAAAGCAAACATCATATGTTATCACTTATCTGTGGAATGCAAAAAAAATGATACAAGTGAACTTACAAAACAGAAACAGACTCACAGACATAGAAAACAAACTTATGGTTACCAAACGGGTGGGCATGGGGAAGGGGATAAAGTCAAACCCACGCTCTTTCCTCTGGGACATGTTTTCTGGTGTGAAGTTCGGGAGAATATCCGATCATGAAGTATTGTCCCGTCCTCCAACAGGCTTATCCTCTCCTTGGTGAGACAGGCATCCAAGTATGTTAGGTTATGAAGAGCACAGATGAGGGATGTTTAGTTGCACCAAGTATAGGCTGGACATTTCGCCCGCGAACTCTGCTGGCCACACAGCACGGTTTTCGCTGCCCAGCAGGGACCGGGCACCTGCAGCCTGGGGCCAAGTCCAGCTGCGCTCCCTTGCTTACCTCCCTCCCAGGGCTGCCCTCTTGTTATAGAGGCAGAGGTGAGTCATCACACAGGGAGAGCCTGGCTCATAAAGCTGAAAGTATGTTCTATCTGGCCCTTGACAGAGAAAGTTGACCAATCCCCGCTGTAGAGCATTAAAACAATGAACCGACAGCAGAAAAGAACACATGACGAATGAGTATGTGGGAGAACAAGCCATTTGCTGTAATGAATGTTTCTAGCTTAGCTAGTTACAAGAAGAATAAAATAATTTAGTTCTTAGAAAGCACCTTATTTCCACTGCATGTTGTTGAAATTATAAATAAATACATATTTTAAGACTTGGGCAAAAACATATAGGTTCTGGATTGGTTGATTGATGGACTGATTCATTTCTTGCTATTTTAAGTGGTGAGTTTTGTTGAAAAGTTAACACCAAAAAACAAAGAGAGCTTTAGCATCCCTCACTCCAAACTGGTCTAGTTGTGATCAAACTGTCAGCCAAACGCAACAGGAAGTAGGATATTCACCCCGACAGCTGTAGTTCGCATCTCTTTTACATGCGGGGGACGGATGTTTCACAGATAGACCACGTTCTCCTGGCTTTGTAAATAACGCCCTCCACCACCTGAATACTGCATTCTTCAGCCTGGTAACTGGTTTTCAAATATTTCATGGCATGATTAGCTTGAGTGGAAAAACAGGAAGTAAAGCAGCAGCGTGACGCAGCGGCAGTGGCTTGGGGAGCCTGGAGTTCTCATCTCCGCTGTGCAGTTCCCTGGCCAAACCAGATGTTTAATCTCTCTGCCCTCACTTCCTGCAACCCGACTTTGGAGACACACAGGGCGTGTGTGGAGGGGGAGGGCCTCCAAACCGCAGTCCGCCTTACCTTCCCTCTGCAATCCTGCGGTATGTACCTCCCTGAAGCCTGGGGATGCTTAACTGCAGAGGGAACCCACTTGAGTTAATTATTTCAGCATCTCTTTAGAGCCTGTTCTACAGCCTATCAGCCTCTTCCTGGCTATAAAGGGAGGCATTCGAGAGGTTTGGCTGGGGGTGAACCAGGAAAGAGGGAGGCCAGTGTGTGTTGAGAACTCAAATCTCCACCTGGTGGAAGTCTCTCATTCCCAGGAAGAACCTTCAGTCCGATCTGCAAAGGTTGCTCTGCCCAGATGACCAAGCAGAGCTTGTCCCGACCGTCCGGACCACCCAGTATAGCCTTTCTAATCAAACTTATAGCAGACACGACCGGGCACCTGGAGGCCCAGTGCCTTCCCCTGAGCTGTCTCCTCCACTGAGGGTCTGGAGACTTCGTTCCCTGAAGTCTGCGCCACCCACTCGATACCCCCCTTCGGAAGTGCTGTGGCCGCTGTTCTTCACAGCATCCGTCTGGGCTCTGGGCTTTCCCTCCACCGTTGTTTCTCAAGCCCCTAGGTTGTTTCTAGTCCTGCCTTTTTCTCAGGCACAAGGGAAACTGGCCTCATTTGGCTGGTCCCTGTGGAATCCCGTGGTTTTTTCATTTTCTCCCAGGAAACCTCTTCGGAAGGCAGAATGCAGTCTGCTCTCCACAGGGGATTATTTGGGAGTTGTTAGTGGAATGTTTTGCGATTCAGATACTTTATTGATTGCTTATGTTATCTGTTGCTGAGAGGGGTGTGTAAAATTTCTACGAGACTATGGATTTGTCAGTTTCTCTTTGTAAACCTGTCAATCTTTGCTTTGAAAAATTTGAACCTACGTCTTAGAGGTACACAGGTCCAGGATTCCATCTTCTTGGTGAAATTTTCCTTTTTAATCATTATGTTATTAATCTTTTCTTTTCTACTAATTTTTTTTTGGTCTAAAAGTCTATGTTGCTTAACATTTGCTTGGTATAGCTAGTTTTTTCTCCTTAGGTTGAATTCACTTTGCTTTTGCTGGTGTGAAACCACTGTGGTGGCCACAGCAGAGTCCTGAGAGCTCTGCCGTGAGACCCGGTGTGGCTCTTGAAGGATCCGGAGATTCCCAGTGGGGACACTGAGTCACAGTGAGAGAGCCGTGCTCTGGAGATGGCGTCAGGCAGCTCCAGCTGAGGCACCCAGGCCGGCAGCATACCACTGAACAGCTGGGCAGAGGGACGGGGACACTGCACTCTGGGGGAGGGGTGGGAGGCGCAGCGCCCAACCCCCTTGCCAGGAGGGACAGGGCTGCTTCCCCAGCAGTCTTGCCTCCAAGAGGTCAGCGACGCGTTGCCCAGGCGATGACACAGGAATGGCAGTTGCCACTCCCTATGAGTGCTCGAATCTTGACCAACGTGCCCGGCGGTTCCCAACAGCCCAGGGTAACTCGGAGGGGCTTCTGGTCTTGCATTTCTCTGCAAGAGTGCGACCCTTAGTGCTTCATCCTCAAGAAACGGGCCCAGAAGAAGTCAAGGAAGGAAACGAGAGGCATCTCCTCCGGGAACTTGATCATCACGTCCTTGGTCAGATGACCCAGCCGGGTGTCCAAGACAGCCCCTGCCCCTGTCCTTGTCCTCTGTCTGTCCTGAGCACCAGCGGCACCTGCAGCCTTTAGCTTGGCTGATTTCGTGGAGAAGCCTAGTGTATCTTTCTCCATCAGTTTGTCCTTGACCTTTCTGGGTTCATATGTTTCTAACTTGTGTCTTTTAGTATATAGGTGATTAAAAAATCAATATAAAAAGTTCTGACTTGGAACTGCTTCATTTATCCATCATGTCCATATATGACACTGATGCGTCTGGTTTTATTTGTACTACCTACTGAGTGTTTTCATTTTGCCACTCCTTTTTCTTTTTGGCTGCTTTTTACTGCTTCTTTCCTGACTTCTCTTTATTCTTTCTTTTCCCTATTAAGTTTTGATTTTGTACATTCTATTTCTATGTTTTATGGTATCCTTTAAATTTTTAACATGGCATAATTGACATATCAAAGTCCAAAGTGATGTCTCTACCATCCTTGAAAACTTACGATGTTTTAATTCTACTTTCCCTGTGCTGTTTTTCATATTTTTGGTGCCCAGCATTTTAGGGGCACCTCCTTTTAACTGCCCTTTCCATTTTTTTTTAAAGGAAATCCTTACCCTCATTTACTTCATGTTCAGCACCTTAGTCACTCACTTCCCTTCCCCTCACTCCTTCCTTCTTGGTTCGGTTTTCTTTGTCTTTCAATTCTTTCTATAAGGATCTGTTGTTCTTCGACTTTGTTTCTCTGAAAATGTTTATTACGCACTCTGACTCTTGAATGATGTCTTATCTGGGTCCAGACCTTTAGGACTTTGGAGATATCATGCCTGTTGCTGATGGCAACTGTCATACCTTTGCAGGTGATCTTTTTTTTTGCTTTTTTAATTTTTTTAATTTTTTTGCGGTACGCGGGCCTCTCACTGCTGTGGCCTCTCCCATTGCGGAGCACAGGCTCCGGACGCGCAGGCTCAGCGGCCATGGCTCACGGGCCCAGCCTCTACGCGGCATGCGGGATCTTCCCGGACCAGGGCACGAACCCGTGTCCCCTGCATCAGCAGGCGGACTCTCAACCACTGCGCCACCAGGGAAGCCCTGTTTTGTTACTTTTAAGGTTTTCTCCTGATCCATGATGTACTGTAGTTTCACTTCCATTTGTCATTTATTTATTTATACTGTACTTACAGAGCCCTTTAAATCTGAGGACTTAGGTCTTTCCTCAATTTGGAGTCCTTTTTCTTCTGAAATTCAAAATTAAAAAGAGCTCTCTCTCTCTACATGTATATGTATATATATCTTTTAAGTTCCATACTCTATTAAACTTTTTCATACCTTTTATAACTTCATTGTTTTGTGCTGAATTCTCGTTAATTTCTGCAAGTCTATCTGAGTCATTTAAGCTCTCCATTGATGTCAGTAATTATACTTTTACAAATCAAGCATTAAATAAATGTTAACTGTTATGGTCCTTCAGTAACTTTAGACACACGAATTGCATAGCCTCTCTGGCTGCTCTAAGGGGCTTGGCTTCTGGAGGTGTCAGTTTTCACAAGGTCTCATATGCTGACTCTTCCTTACAGCAGACTGCTTCTGTGTGAGGTTTGTGATTTTTTTAATGTTTGGCCCACCTTTAGCTAGGTTTCTTTTTATGTGGGAAACTCAAATGCTTTCAGTTTATTGAGCAATTTGAGTTTTGTTTCTGTTGGATCTGCTCGAATTATCACAAATTTTTTTTCTTTTTTTATAAACATCTTTATTGGAGTATAATTGCTTTACAATGGTGTATCACAAACTTTTACATTCATTTCTTAACTGTGGAATCTAGACCTGCCCATGGTACAAAACTGCAGATTTCTACAGTACACTTTTTGTGCTTTTTGTACACACATATATGCACACACACATATGTGTGCATGTGTCCCAGAATTCAAGATTTTGTGGGATTTAGAGCCATTTATTCTCTATGTCTCCATAGTAGATTTTTTTTTTTCTTTTTGCGGTACGTGGGCCTCTCACTGTTGTGGCCTCTCCCGTTGCGGAGCACAGGCTCCAGACGCGCAGGCTCAGCAGACATGGCTCACAGGCCCACCCGCTCCACAGCATGTGGGATCTTCCCGGACTGGGGCACGAACCCGTGTCCCCTGCATCACCAGGAGGACTCTCAACCACTGCGCCACCAGGGAAGCCCTACATAGTAGATTTTTAGTTTGCAACCAATTTTTCAATATTTGGCCTTTCCTCATAGCACAAACAAAATCCAACAAACTCCCCAAACTTAAGGGAAAACTCCTTATTTTATTTGTCCTGAGGATGGTAATGAATTGGCCATCAAAAAATAAATAGATTGGAGCTGAACCCTTTTAAATCTACCACACAACACTGGCATCATACTGAGGAGACTGGTTCAAGATGGCGGAGTAGAAGGACGTGCCCTCACTCCCTCTTGCGAGAGCACCAGAATCACAACTAACTGCTGAACAGTCATCGACAGGAAGACACTGGAACTCACCAAGAAAGATACCCCACATCCAAAGACAAAGGAGAAGCCACATTGAGACGGTAGGAGGGGCACAATCACAAATCAAATCCCATAACTGCTGGGTGGGTGACTCACAGACTGGAGAACACTTATACCACAGAAGTCCACCCACTGGAGTGAAGGTTCTGAGCCCCACGTCAGGCTGGAAGCCTGGCAATGGGAGGAGGAATTCCTAGAGAATCAGACTTTGAAGCCTAGTGGGATTTGACTGCAGGACTTTTGACAGGACTGGGGAAAACAGAGACTCCACTCTTGGAGGGCACACACAAAGCAGTGTGTGCACATTGGAACCCATGGGAAGGAGGAGTGACCCAATAGGAGACTGAACCAGACCTACCTGCTGGTGTCGGAGGGTCTGCTGCAGAGGAGGGGGTGGCTGTGTCTCACCGGGAGGACAAGGACACTGGCAGCAGAAGTACTGGGAAGTACTCCTTGGCAGGAGCCCTCCCAGAGTCTGCCATTAGCCCCACCAAAGAGCCTGGGTAGGCTCCAGTGTCGGGTCGCCTCAGGCCAAAAACCAACAGGGAGGGAATCCAGCCCCACCCATCAGCAGACAAGTGGATTAAATTTTTACTGAGCTCTGCCTAGCAGAGCAACACCCAGCTCTACCCACCACCAGTCCCTTCCACCAGGAAGCTTGCACAAGCCTCTTAGATAGGCTCATCCATCAGAGGGCAGACAGCAGAAGCAAGAAGAACTACAATCCTACAGCCTGTGGAATGAAAAACACATTCACAGAAAGACAGACAAAATGAAAAGGCAGAGGGCTATGTACCAGATGAAGGAACAAGATAAAACCCCAGAAAAACAACTAAATGAAGTGGAGATAGGCAACCTTCCAGAAAAGGAATTCAGAATAATGACAGTGAAGATGATGCAGGACCTCGGAAAAAGAGTGGAGGCAAAGATTGAGAAGATACAAGAAATGTTTAACAAAGACCTAGAAGCATTAAAGAACAAACAAACAGATGAACAATACAATAACTGAAATGAAAACTACACTAGAAGGAATCAATAGCAGAATAACTGAGGCAGAAGAACAGATAAGTGACCTGGAAGACAGAATGGTGGAATTCACTGCTGTGGAACAGAAGAAAGAAAAAACAATGAAAAGAAAAGGACACAGCTTAAGAGACCTCTGGGACAACATTAAATGCACCAACATTCGCATTATAGGGGTCCTAGAAGGAGAAGAGACAGAGAAAGGACCCGAGAAAATACTTGAAGAGATTATAGTTGAAAACTTCCCTAACATGGGAAAGGAAATAGCTATCCAAGTCCAGGAAGTGCACAGAGTCCCACACAGGATGAACCCAAGGAGAAGCATGCCGAGACACATAGTAATCAAATTGGCAAAAATTAAAGACAAAGAGAAATTATTGAAAGCAGCAAGGGAAAAGTGACAAATAACATACAAGGGAACTCCCATAAGGTTAACAGCTGATTTCTCAGCAGAAACTCTACAAGCCAGTAGGGAGTGGCATGACATATTTAAAGTGATGAAAAGAAAGAACCTACGACCAAGATTACTCTACCCGGCAAGGATCTCATTCAGATTTGATGGAGAAATCAAAAGCCTTACAGACAAGCAAAAACTAAGAGAATTCAGCACCACCAAACCAGCTCTAAAACAAATGCTAAAGGAACTTCTCTACGTGGGAAACACAAGAGAAGAAAAGAACCTACAAAAACAAACACAAAACATTTAAGAAAATGGTAATAGGAACATACTTATCGATAATTACCTTAAAGGTGAACTGATTAAATGCTCCAACCAAAAGACACAGTCTTGCTGAATGGATACAAAAAAAGACCCATCTATATGCTGTCTACAAGAGACCCACTTCAGACCTAGGGACACATATAGACTGAAAGTGAGGGGATGGAAAAAGATATTCCATGCAAATGGAAATCAAAAGAAAGCCAGAGGGCCTCCCTGGTGGCGCAAGTGGTTGAGAGTCCGCCTGCCGATGCAGGGGATACGGGTTCGTGCCCCGGTCTGGGAGGATCCCATATGCCGCGGAGCGGCTGGGCCCGTGAGCCATGGCCGCTGAGCCTGCGCGTCCGGAGCCTGCGCATCCGGAGCCTGTGCTCCGCAACGGGGGAGGCCACAGCAGTGAGAGGCCCGCATACCGCAAAAAAAAAAAAAAAAAAAAAAAAAAAAAAAGCCAGAGTAGCAATACCCATATCAGATAAAATAGACTTTAAAATAAAGAATGTTACAAGAGACAAGGAAGGACACTACACAATGATCAAGGGATCAATCCAAGAAGAAGATATAACAATTATACACATATATGCACCCAACATAGGAGCACCTTAATACATAAAGCAACTGTTAACAGCTATAAAAGAGGAAATCAACAGTAACACAATAATACTGGGGGACTTTAACACCTCACTTTCACCAATGGACAGATCATCCAGACAGAAAATTAATAAGGAAACACAAGCTTTAAATGACACAATAGACCCGATAGATTTCAATTGATATTTATAGGACATTCCATGCAAAAACAGCAGATTACACTTTCTTCTCAAGTGTGCATGGAACATTATCCAGGATAGATCACATCTTGGGTCACAAATCAAGCCTCAGTAAATTTAAGAAAATTGAAATCATATCAAGCATCTTTTCAGACCACAACGCTATGAGATTAGATATTGTTTACAGGGAAAAAAAACGTAAAAAACACAAACACACGGAGGCTAAACAATACATTACTAAATAACCAAGAGATCACTGAAGAAATCAATGAGGAAATCAAAAAATACCTAGAGACAAATGACAATGAAAACATGACAATCCAAAACCTATGGGATGCCACAAAAGCAGTTCTAAGAGGGAAGTTTATAGCAATACAAGCCTACCTCAAGAAACAACAAACACCTCAAATAAACAATCTAATCTTACACCTAAAGTAACTAGAGAAAGAAGAAAAAACAAAACCCAAAGTTTGTAGAAGGAAAGAAATCATGAAGATCAGAGAAATAAATGAAACAGAAACAAAGAAAACAATAGCAAAGATCAATAAAACTAAAAGCTGGTTCTTTGAGAAGCTAAACAAAATTGATAAACCATTAGCCAGACTCATCAAGAAAAAAAGGGAGAAGACTCAAATCAATAAAATTAGAAATGAAAAAGGAGAAGTATCAACTGACACTGCAGAAATACAAAGCATCCTAAGACACTACTACAAGCAACTCTATGCCAATAAAATGGGCAACCTGGAAGAAATGGACAAATTCTTAGAAAGGTATAACCTTCCAAGACTGAACCGGAAGAAACAGAAAATATGAACAGACCAATCACAAGTAATGAAATTGATTAAAAATCTTCTAACAAACAGAAGTCCAGGACCAGATGGCTTCACAGGTGAATTCTACCAAACATTTAGAAAAGAGCTAAAACCCCATCCTTCTCAAACTCTTCCAAAAAATTGCAGAGGAAGGAACACTCTCAAAGTCATTCTATGAGGCTACCATCACACTGATACCAAAACCAGACAAAGATACTACAAAAAAAGAAACCTATAGACCAGTATCACTGATGAACATAGATGCAAAAATTCTCAACAAAATACTAGCAAACAGAATCCAACAACACATTTAAAGGATCATACACCATGATCAAGTGGGATTTATCCCAGGGATTCAAGGATTCTTCAGTATACACAAATCAATCAATGTGATACACTATATTAACAAACTGAAGAATAAAAACTATGTGATCATCTCAGTAGACGCAGAAAAAACTTTTGACAAAATTCAACGCCAATTTATGATAAAAACTCTCCAGAAAGGGGGCATAGAGGGAACCTTCCTCAACATAATGAAGGCCATATACGACAAACCCACAACAAACATCATTCTCAATGGTGAAAAACTGAAAGCATTTCCTCTAAGATCAGGAACAACACCAGGAGGTCCACTCACACCACTATTTTTCAACATAGTTTTGGAAGTCCTAGCCACAACAATCAGAGAAGAAAAATAAAAGGAATACAAATTGGAAAAGAAGAAGTAAAACTGTCACTGTTTGCAGAGGACATGAAACTATACACAAAGAATCCTAAAGATGCCACCAGAAAACTACTAGAGCTAGTCAATGAATTTGGTAAAGTTGCAGGATACAAAATTAATGCACAGATATCTCTTGCATTGCTATACACTAATGATGAAAATTCTGCAAGAGAAATTAAGGAAAAACTCCCATTTACCATTGCAACAAAAAGAATAAAATACCTAGGAATAAGCCTACCTAGGGAGACAAAAGACCTGTATGCAGAAAACTATAAGACACTGATGAAAGAAATTAAAGATGATACTAACAGATGGAGAGACATACCATGTTCTTGGATTGGAAGAATCAACATTGTGAAAATGACTATACTACCCAAAGTAATCTACAGATTCAATGCAATGCCTATCAAATTACCAATGGCATTTATACAGGACTCGAACAAAAAATCTTAAAATTTGTATGGAAACACAAAAGACCCCGAATAGCCAAAGCGGTCTTGAGGGAAAAAAACGGAGCTGGAGGAATCAGGCTCCCTGGCTTCAGACTATATTACAAAGCTATAGTAATCAAGACAATATGGTACTGGCACAAAAACAGAAATATAGATCAATGCAACAGGACAGAAAGCCCAGAAATAAACCCACACACCGATGGTAAACTAATCTATGACAAAGGAGGCAAGAAAATACAATGGAGAAAAGACAGCCTCTTCAATAAGTGGTGCTGGGAAAACTGGACAGCTACATGTAAAAGAATGAAATTAGAACACTCCCTAACACCATACACAAAAATAAACTCAAAATAGATTAGAGACCTAAATGTAAGACTGGACACTATAAAACTCTTAGAGGAAAACATAGGAAGAATACTCTTTGACATAATTCACAGCAAGATCTTTTTTGATCCATCTCCTAGAGTAATGGAAATAAAAACAAAAATAAACAAATGGGACCTAATGAAACTTATAAGCTTTTGCACAGCAAAGGAAACTACAAACAAGACGAAAAGGCAACCCTCAGAAGAGAAGAAAATATTTGCAAATGGATCAACGGACAAAGGATTAATCTCCAAACTATATAAACAGCTCATGCAGCTCAATATTAAAAAAACAGACAACCCAATCAAAAAATGGGCAGAAGACCTAAATAGACATTTCTCCAAAGAAGACATACAGATGGCCAAGAGGCACATGAAAGGATGCTCAACATCACTAATTATTAGAGAAATGCAAATCAAAACTACAATGAGGTATCATCTCACACCAGTTAGAATGGGCATCATCAGAAAATCTACAAACAACAAATGCTGGAGAGGGTGTGGAGAAAAGGGAACCTTCTCGCACTGTTGGTGGGAATGTAAATTGATACACCCACTATGGAGAACAGTATGGACGTTCCTTAAAAAACTAAAAATAGAATTACCATATGACCCAGCAATCCCACTACTGGGCATATACCCAGAGAAAATCATAATTCAAAAAGACACATTCACGCCAATGTTCATTGCAGCCCTATTTACAATAGCCAGGACATGGAAGCAACCTAAATGCCCATCGACAGACGGATGAAGAAGATGTGGCACATATATACAATGGAATATTACTCAGCCATAAAAAGGAATGAAATTAGGTCATTTGTAGAGACATGGATGGATCTAAAGACTGTCATACAGAGTGAGGTAAGTCAGAAAGAGAAAAACAAATATCATATATTAACACATATATGTGGAACCTAGAAAAATGGTACCGATGAACTGGTTTGCAGGGCAGGAGACAGAAAAGTAGAGGACTAACATATGGACACCAAGGGGGGAACGTGGCAGGGGGTGGTGGTGGGGTGAATTGGGAGATTGGGATTGACACATATACAGTAATATGTATAAAATAGATAACTAATAAGAACCTGCTGTTAAAAAAAAAAGGTATCTGGGAGTTCCCTGGTGGCCTAGTGGTTAGAATTCCAGGCTTTCACTGCCATGGCCCGGGTTTAATACCTGGTCAGGGAACTGAGACCCTGCAAGCTTCACAGCTCGACCAAAGAAGAAGAAAAAAAAGATATCTGCACTCCCATGTTTACTGCAGCATTATTCAGAATAGCCAAGACATGGAAGCAACCTAAATGTCCCTCAATGGATGAATGGATAACGATACAGTGATATATATATTGGAATGGAATATTATTCAGCCACGGAAAACAAGGAAATCCTGCCATTTGCAACAACATGGACAGAGCTTGAGGGTATTATGCTAAGTGAAATAAGTCAGAGAGAGAAAGAAAAACACTGTATAATCTCACCTATATGTGAGAATCTAAAAAAGGTGAACTTGTAGAAACAGAGTAGAATAGTAGATACCAGGAGCTGGGGGTAGAGGAATTGGAGAGATGTTGGTCAAAGGTTATAAACTCGCAGTTAAAAGATGAGTAAGTTCTGGCGATGTAATGCTCAGCCTTGTGATTATAGTCAACAACACTGCGTATATACTTCACAGCTGCTAAGAGAGTACACCTTAAATGTTCTCACCACAAAAAAGAAGTGATGTGACGTGGTAGAGGTGTTAGCTAAAGCTATGGTGGTAATCATACTGCAATATATAAAAGTATCAAATCAACAAATTGTAAAGCTTAAACTAGCACAATGTTATATGTCACTTGTACATCAATAACAAATATATTTTGAAAAATTTCTATGCATTCATTCAAATATTATATATAATACGAATATAAATGTATACTAAGATACTTGTATTAATATTAATGGGGCTTGACTGTGCATATTATTTTTTAATTTTTATTTTATATTGAAGTAGAGTTGATTAACGATGTTGTGTTAGTTTCAGGTATACAGCAAAGTGATTCAGTTATATATATACATGCAGCTTCTTTTTCAAATTCTCTTCCCATTCAGGTTATTACAGAGTACTGAGCAGAGCTCCCCGTGCTGTACAGTAGGTCCTTGTTGGTTATCTATTTTAAATATAGCAGTGTTGTATATATCAAAAAATAAATAAATAAAAGCAAAAATAAAATGAGACTTAATCAAACTTACAAACTTTTGCACAGCAAAGGAAACCGTAAACAAAATTAGAAGACAACCTACAGAATGGGAGAAAATATTTGCAAATAATGCAAGTGACAAGCACTTAATTTCAAAATAAACAGCTCATACAACTCAACAACAACAACAAAAACAATCCAATCAAAAAATGGGCAGAAGACCTAAGAAGACATTTCTCCAAAGAAGACATACAGATGGCCAACAGGCACATGAAAAGATGCCCAACATTGCTAATCATTAGAGAAAGGTAAACTAAAACTACAATGAGGGGAACTGGCCTGGTGGCGCAGTGGTTAAGAATTGCCTGCCAATGCAGGGCACACAGGTTCGAGCCCCGGTCTGGGAAGATCCCACATGCCGCAGAGCAACTAAGCTTGTGCACCACAACTAATGAGCCTGCGCTCTACAGCCCATGAGCCACAACTACTGAGCCTACATGCCACAACTACTGAAGCCTGTATGCCTAGAACCCGTGCTCTGCAACAAGAGAAGCCACCTCAATGAGAAGCCCATGCACCGCAACAAAGAGTAGCCCCCAGTCGCCGCAACTAGAGAAAACCTGCGTGCAGTGATGAAGACCCAACGCAGTCAAAAATAAGTAAATAAGTAAGTAAATAAATTAATTTAAAAAAACCCAAAACTGCAATGAGGTACCACCTCACACCGGTCAGAATGGCCATCCTTAAAAAGTCTACCACTAACAAATGTTGGAGGGGGTGCAGAGAAAAGGGGACCCTCCTACACTGTTGGTGAGAGTGTAAACTGCTGCAGCCACTATGGAGAACAGTATGGAGGCTCCTCAAAAAACTAAAAACAGAATTACCATATGATCCAGCAATCCCACTCCTGGGCATATATCCAGATAAAACTATAATTCAAAGATACACACACCCCTATATGCATAGCAGCACAATTCACAATAGCCAAGACATGGATGCAACCTAAGTGTCCATCAACAGAGGAATGGATAAGAAGATGTGGTACATATATACAATGGAATATTAGTCAGCCATAAAAATGAACAAAATAATGCCATTTACAGCAACATGCATGGACCTAGAGATGATCATACTAAGTAAAGTAAGTCAGAAAGAGAAAGACAAATACCATATGATATCACTCATATGTGAAATCTAAAATATGACACAAATGAACTTATCTATGAAATAGAAACAGACTCACAAACATAGAGAACAGACTTGTGGTTGTCAAGGGGAAGGGGGCGGGGGAGGGGTGGGCTGGGAGTTTGGGGTTAGCAGATGCAAACTAGTATATCTAGAATGGTAGCACAGGGAACTATATTCACTATCCTGGGATAAACCATAATGGAAAAGAATACAAAAAAGAATATATGTATATGTATAACTGAGTCACTTTGCTGTACAGCAGAAATTAACACAACATCGTAAATCAACCATACTTCAGTAAAATAAATAAACTTTAAAAATACTGAAATGACTAATGGCACCTGGGTTTGAATCACTGCACTACTTTTCCTAGTTTTTCTTCCTCTCCAACTTGGTCTCAGCTCTTTGTCCCTCAGCAGGGATTTGCTGCTGCCCATTTCCCAGATCTTGCTTTCAGAAACCATTCCCCTCACTTCACAGAAAGTCACTCGATTACTTATTTGGGTTGGCTGGAAGCTCATCCCTCTGTATCCTGCTACCTAAGGGCTAGGCACCATTAAATGTTCTGAAGTGGCCTTTGGTGGTGTTCATTCTTAATCATCCATGTGTGAACAGAACATGGAAAACTGGAAATTAAATATCTAGGGAATGAAGAGTAAATTTAAAAATTGCCAGGGGGGCCTCCCTGGTGGCGCAAGTGGTTGAGAGACCGCCTGCCGATGCAGGGGATACGGGTTCGTGCCCCGGTCTGGGAGGATCCCATATGCCGCGGAGCGGCTGTGCCCGTGAGCCATGGCCGCTGAGCCTGCGCGTCCGGAGCCTGCGCGTCCGGAGCCTGTGCTCCGCAGCGGGGGAGGCCACAACAGTGAGAGGCCCGCATACCGCAAAAAAAAAAAAAAAAAATTGCCAGGGGACAAGACCTGTTTCTCCATGAAATATACCTGTTATATAATGATTATTAAATGTTAGTACAACGCCAGGATTGCTTTTCTGCCTTCTTCATCGGGTTAATGGAAAACATAAAGCTTTTCGGTTAATAAACAAAATTTGCAAAATCATAATACCTGAAAGTATTGGGTTGGCCAAAAAGTTTGTTCGGGTTTTTCTGTAAGATGTTACAGAAAAACCCAAACTTTTTAGCCAACCAATAGATTTTAAAACTCTCATTTATTTTTTAGGTTAAAGTTTATAAGATCTATTCAACCATTAAGTCAACCATTTATATATATTTTTTGCATCAAAGTTCACAATATATGTTCAAAACCAGATATACTGGTTCTTCAATTACACAAAAACATTTATCCAACACTTCACCTGAAAGAAGTATTAGTATACGGAGCTTTTGTGTAAACCTCACGGAACTGGATTTCAAACCTCAGAAACACAAAGGAGATTTTTTTGAGAAACATTTAATTACACTGGGGAAAAAAAGAGAGCGTTGGAAGATCATGAAATGGATATCATTTCACGAGACCAGATTGAAAACTGGCTTCTTCCTTCTTTCACAAACTGTCCATGTAGCCCTGGTGCTTGTGATCGACACTGGCATCACTGACGTGCCAAATCACTTTTTTTTTTTTTTCGGTACGCAGGCCTCTCACTGTTGTGGCCTCTCGCATTGCGGAGCACAGGCTCCGGACGCACAGGCCCAGCAGCCATGGCTCACGGGCCCAGCCGCTCCGCGGCACGTGGGATCTTCCCAGACCGGGGCACAAACCCGTGTCCCCTACATCGGCAGGCAGACTCTCAACCACTTGCGCCACCAGGGAAGCCCCCGAATCACTTTTAAAATATTTACCCAAACATTTTGGGTGCCTTATATAAAATCTGAGTCAGTCAAGCAATGCAATCCCATACATACTTCCTTATTAGATGTTACTGCATGCCAGATGCTGTAGGGGGACAGAGAAGCTTAGGGTAACGCCCCAGACCACAGGGAACTGCTGATCCAGCCAAAGAGAGAAGGCCACGCCTGCAGCAGTGCAGGAGCTCACCACACACTTGTTAAGGGCATGCATCCTTCACGCATGCATGTGACTCACGTGGAGCAGACAGTCACTGAAAAGGAAAAGCCACGTGGTGCAGGGCTTTGCAGGATGAGGAGGACAGAACAGCTAGGGAAGACCCCAGAAAACCCAGCAAGGCAGTGAGAATGGACACAGGAAAGGACGGGAAAGGAGAACAGTAACCAGGTGTTTCTAACGTTCCAGACTCCATCCATGCATTGTCTCCCTATCATCCCATAGGTCCTCATATCATCCCATCAAGTGAATAATACTCTGCCTGTGTTTCAGAAGAGGATATTGGGGTGCGGACTCAGATTCCCACAGCTGTGCTTTTTGCATGACACACCTCCTCTGTGAAAGCCTCAGAGGGGGGAGTGCTTCGATGAGCAGCGTCCTCACTTGATAAATGGTGAGATAGGAGCGCAGGAATTCAAACGCATGTTCAAAACTGAAACGGCCAATCTGGGTCATGATCAGCTCATCCTGTCTGCCAAGTGGCACACTCTCCTCGTCTATAAATCCTTCTCATATTTAATAAATGTCCTTGGGCTTCCCTGGTGGCGCAGTGGTTGAGAGTCCGCCTGCCGATGCAGGGGATGCAGGTTCGTGCTCTGGTCTGGGAAGATCCCACATGCCGCGGAGCGGCTGGGCCCGTGAGCCATGGCCACTAAGCCTGTGAGTCCGGAGCCTGTGCTCTGCAACGGGAGAGGCCACAACAGTGAGAGGCCTGTGTACTGCAAAAAAACAAAAAACAAAAAACAAAAATAAATAAATAAATAAATATCCTTGTCTTTGGCCCTTTGTTAACTTGACTTATGAGGTTTTTATTTCCTCGTGACAATTATCTCCAAAGTGAGGAATTAACAATCCAGTCAGTATGGGTCTGTGGCTGAGCAATTAGAGAAATGTGGTTCTTGCTAAAACCCTCACCGGTCTGTGAGCTCCTGGAGGGAGAGAGTCGTTCCACCAAATCAAATGCTCAAGTCAGCACTGGCGTTAACGGAAGGGCAGAATGGCTCTGAGAAATTAGTGAGGACCACAGATTTTTGATTAGGTCACGTGCGTACCTCTTCATTGGCTTAAATTATACACAGATGGATAGACATTTGAGGCTCAAAGATGCCACAGAGATTTACAGAACACAGATTGACTGGAAGACGGGTTTCTAAGGTCCCTTCCTCACTCCCTTGATCTTAACCATTTCCGTTTCATTTCAGGCCCTCTTATGACCCCCACTGTAGGGGCCAAAGATCTGTAATGGGACTTCAGCTCATACACGGCGTTACATTTCTTTCCTTTTAAGGACGTCTCTTCTTTGAGACCTGCAAACATTCATCTTCTTCCGTGTTACCAGCAGCAGCATGCTGCATGAATCCATGACTGTATTTTGTATCTTCAGAGCTCACAAACTTTTAACTACAATGTTTTTTTAAAAAATAAATTTATTTACTTATTTTTGGCTGTGTTGGGTCTCCCTTGCTGTGCACAGGCTTTCTCTAGTTGCAGCGAGCGGGGACTACTCTTCACTGTGGTGCACGAGCTTCTCATTGCAGTGGCTTCTCTTGTGGAGCATGGGCTCTGGGCGCATGGTATTCAGTAGCTGTGGCACACGGGCTCAGTAGTTGTGGCTCGTGGGCTCTAGAGCGCAGGCTCAGTAGTTGTGGTGCATGGGCTTCGTTGCTCCGCAGCACGTGGGATCTTCCCAGACCAGAGCTCGAACCCATGTCCGCTGCATTGGCAGGCAGATTCCCACTGTGCCACCAGGGAAGTCCCAACTACAATGTTTAAACTCACCAGAATGCTGTAGCATAAAAACATTTCTTGTCAAAGAATACTTTGAGGTGATATTTTTAAAGCAGAATATTACTAATTTCATTGCAAAAGAAAAGAAAATTTGGTTGCCAGCTTACTACTGTAAAAAAATTGTGTGCAGAATGGAGAAAGTGAAAAAATAAAGAAAACCCAACCCTGTCATCTGATATTCTTCCATAATTTTTTATGCAAATGACAAAATTGTACACATAAATGGGGTCATATTTTCTTTAATTTACATATTTTTTAAATAATCTGTCATAGACATCTTTCTGTAGCAATAAAGATCTATTTTATGCATTTGAATTCTGCATAGTATTCCACTGCATGTACACATCATGATTTACTCCTATTGACAGAAAAGTTGGTTGTTTCTAATTTTCAGCTTTTTTCAAAAAGGGTGTCATCAATATTAATTTATATACATATATTTTATCTACTTCTTTTGCCCTTATCCTTTGGATAAATTCCCAGAAATTGAACTTATGGATCAAATGCTATGCAAATAAACAAGTTTGCTATGTAGTGCTAACCTGCCCTCTAGAAATTCTGTGCCAATTTTTATTCTAACTAACATTATGTAAGGATATCTATTCTCACACACTCTTTAGCAATTTAATTAATCATTAAATTTTTTCCAAATGGCAAAAATTGATACCTCAGTTTTGTTTTCATTTGTATTTCTTTGATTATTACTGATGTTGGGTGTATTTTCTTTTGAGTAATGTCCATTTGTAGTTCTTCTATGAATTGTCTATTTATATTTTTCTCCACTACTTTAATGGAGGTGTTTACATTTTTCTTGTTTATTTCTAAGATCTCTTTGTATATTATGGATCTTAAATCATTGCCATAGATGTTGCAAATATTTTCTCCACATTGTCATTTGTTAACATTGTTATTAAATTATGGCAATTTTTACATTTAATTTTTAACATATCTGGAATTTATCTTGGTGTCATATAGGAAAATCTAGCCTACTTTCCCTCCTGATGGTTTAGTTTCCCCAGCTTCATTTATTGAATAATTCATCATGGTGGATTGATTGAAGTAATGGCCCCAACGAGCTCCCTGCATCCAAGCTCTTTGCAAGTGTCCTCCTCTGCTGACTCTGCTTGGGCATCTGACTTGCTTTGTCCAATGGGATGGTAGCAAACATGATGAGAGCAGAGAATTGAAAAGTGCCTGGGAATTTTGAGGCTCACCCCCGCTGCTCCTGGAACTCTGTGCTGCATAAACAGGCCCAGGGAGCTTGTTGGATAGTGAGACATGTGGCCCAGTCCCCCTGTTCCTCCCAGTGACTCCTGAGTTGTCTGAGACCATTAAAGCCTTCAGCTCCAGCCAAGCCACCAGCTGACCACACACCCCGGAGCACCCAGACCCAAGAATTACCCAGCTCACTCCAGCCCAAACTGCCAAACCACCAAACCATGAAGTAAATAAATGGTTCTTCTTTTAATCTACTGCATTCTTGGATGGTGTGTTTCTCAATAAAAGGTAACTGGTGTATCCTTCTTCCCTATACTGATTTGAATATCACACTTTTCGTGTGAATTCCCATTTACACATGTGTCTGTTTCTGAGCTCCTTATTCTGTTTCTTTGGCCTGCTTGCTCCTTCTTCTGGTAACTTCACACTTTTAAACTTATTGTAGCTTTATGGCATGCTTTACTATTTGATAGGTTAATTTCTCCCCCATCACCCTGATTCTTCTTTTTTATTTAGCAGAAACTTGTCGAATTCACCCCCCCCAAAAAAAAGTCTTGCTAGGATTTTATTGTTAATTGCATTCATTTCTTGGAGTATTTTGAATTTTCAGCACAGAAGTCTCTTATCTACTTGTATGTCCTTCAGCCACATTTGACATTTTTCTTCAGAAAGACCCCAGTAGGAGGTATATGTTAAAAGATTTGTTGTAAAAAATTGGTTAACAGGATAGTGGAGGCCAGTCCAAATCTGTAAGGCCATCGAGAAGGGGAGGCAGAAGACCTTGGGCTGTGAAACGGCTGTCCACAGCTGGGACGCAGCTGGAATTTCTCCTCCTCCTTCTGGGAAACCTCAGTGCTGCTTTTAAGGCCTTAAACAGAGTGAATGAGGCCCACCCAGATTACCTAAAATAATCTCCCTTATTTAAAAGTCAACTGAATATGGATTTTAGTTATGTTTACAAAATGCCTTCAAAGTAACACCTAGATTAGTATGTGCCTCAATACTGGGGATATTAATTTAGCCAAGCTGACACAAAAAACACCATAGCATTTATATTAGTGATTTTTTTGTTCCAGAGTTTTCATCTTATTTTCTGTTCATTGATTTTCAATAGAAAAATGAGTGATTTAAAAAATAGTTTTCTTTTTAAAAAATATTTATTTATTTATTTATGGCTGTGTTGGGTCTTCATTGCTACACTCGGGCTTTTCTCGAGTTGTGGCGAGCGGGGGCTACTCTTCGTTGCGGTGTGCGGGCTTCTCATTGCAGTGGCTTCTCTTGTTAAGGAGCGTGGGCTCTAGGCGAGCAGGCTTCAGTAGTTGTGGCACAAGGGCTAGGTAGTTGTGGCTCACGGGCTCTAGAGCGCAGGCTCAGTAGTTGTGGCGCACGGGCTTAGTTGCTCTGCAGCATGTAGGATCTTCCCAGACCAGGGATGGAACCCATGTCCCCTGAATTGGCAGGTGGATTCTTAACCACTGCACCACCAGGGAAGTCCCTAGAAAATATTTTTCTTGTATCTTGTACCTCTGTGCTTTTGTTATGCTTAATAGATTTTTTTGTTTTGTTTTTCAAACACGAATAATATTTTCATTTTCTACAGTCTTTTGTTGTCTTATTTTATTGGTCAGAACTTCCAGAAAAATCTTAAAGGATGTAAGACTTCTGCTTCTATGGACCTTGGGGGCATGATGCTAAGTGAAGAAGTCAGAGAAAGTCAAATACTCTATGAACTCACTTATGTGTGGAATCTAAAAAACAAACAACAAACCCAAACTCATAGAAAAGGGGATCAGATTTGTGGTTACCAGAGGTGGAGGGTGTGTGTGTTGGCAGGCTGGTGTTGGGGCGGGGCGGGGGGTGGATTGGAGGAAGGTGGTCAAAAGGTACAGACTTCCAGTCATAAGATAAATATGTCCTGGGGATGTAACGTACATCACAATGACTCTAGTTAACACTGCCGTGGAGGTATATTTAATTGTTAAGAGAGTAGGTCCTAAGAGTTCTTATCACAAAGGAAAAATCTTTTTTTTTGGTATCTATATGAGATGACGGGTGTTAGCTAAACTTACAGTGGTCATCATTTCACAATATCTAAGTTATTATGCTGTACATCTTAAACTTACACAGGGGTGTATCTCAGTTATATCTCAATAAAACTGGAAAAAAATGACTACTGACCACTATTCCTAATAGAATGACCCAAGGGGCAACAGTATTAGATATATTGATTACTTTAGTTCAGAAAAAGCTCTGACCATAGAATAATACCCACCCCACTCCCCCTCAAAAAAAGACTTCTGCTTCTAGACGTTTTAGACTGACCCTCTTTCTGGACACCACCCCTCCCCACCCCCCCAGTCTGTGCAAAATGTAAGAACATTTTTCCTAAACTCTTCCACCTGCTCAGAAGATGGCAAGGCCTTAGAGGAAAAGAACCCAGAGTCTGAGCCAGGTGTTCGGGTCCACTTTTGCTCTGGGAGTGTTTGGAGATCAGGAACAGACAGAAAGAGCTGAGCTGTGTTCCCAGCCCCCCTGGGGCAGAGGTTGTAATCCAGGCCGTGCCAAGGGTGTGGGCCTAGCAAACCAGCCTTCACTGGGGCCTGCCTGGCTCTTCCAAACACTGGCCTATAAAGAGAATCTGGCAGAATCCTGTCCTTGCGTGGATTCTGGCCCAGATTCCAGCCATCTTGGTGGCCAGCAAAATTCTAAGCCCTTACGTTGAAGGTTGAGGTGACCCAGACTGCCGGGACCCCAGCTGCTTGGCAAAAGCAATTCTTTAAAAATTCTCTTTGGAAGAAGATCACATCATTTTGGTCTCAATTTCTACAAATAGTTTTTCAAGTAAAATAGCCAGCATACAACCAGGAAAAGACCCCCAAGTGGTAACACTCCATTAACAAGAACCCACAGAAATAATCAACAGAAACAAACTTACAAAGACTCCAGATAACAGAATTATCAGGCAGAGGGTGACAAAGAACCTCGTTTTGTTCCTGCTTTGGAAGAAAACCATTTTTGTGTCTCACTATTCGTTATGACATTTGCTCCACTGACCAAGATAGGGTGCCTCTCACTCTTAAATTATTAAGAATTTTTAAAAATTAGTAATGAATATTATATCATATCAAATCTCTTTTCAGTATATATGCTTGGATTGTGACTTTTATCTTGAACTTTGTGGATTTCCTAACATTAAACCATTATTTCATTTCTGAAATGAATCCTAATTGGTGTTAGTGTGTTTTTAAAAGTATACTTCTGATTTTGTTAGTATTCTTATATTTATACTCATAAGTGAGACTGATATGTGCTTTATTTGTGGGTTTTTTTTTTTGAGCCATCTGTCAGATTTTGGTATTGAGATCATAAAGACAATTGGAAAATTTAAAAAAAAACTTTTATGTTATGAATTTGTATTTTAGAAGGTCAGAATTATTAAGGATTGTCTGTTCTGTTGGTCTATTTTAGATTCTGCTCTTTTTGGTTTATAATTGTAGGTGATTTTGAGCATCTTTGCAATAGTATTTATTTTTTTGTGAGCTAATTTCGTCCTTAATCTAACATTTTTGGTTAGTTTGGTCATCATAGTCATAGATTTTTAAGAGCTTTTCACATATTAATGAAATTAAGTCCTCATTATAAGTGTTACAAATATTTCCCCCAGTTTTAAATTTTACTTTGATTTGTTTATTGCTTTTGTTCTATGGAAATTTACAATTTTAAATCAATTTTATCAATCTATTTTATCTCTTCTGTGTTTTATGTTTTGCTTAGGAAGGACTTCTTCATTCTGATTATTTTTAAAACCCCCATATTTTTCCTCTTTTATCATTTTATTTTTTGATGTTTGACTTGATGGTCTGTTTGGAATTTATTCTGAAGTAAAGGATGAGAAAGGAATCCAGTTATTTCCCTGAGATGGCTATAACAATTTGTAAAACATGATTTAACGAATCTTTTTACCTCAACTGATTTGAAATACTACTTTTTCTTCCCATTTTTATTTTGATCTATGTCTCGACTTTCTGGTCTATCAATCTATAGCGTCATTGCCAATACCACTTTTACACTCCCTAGATTTATAATACATTTTAATATCTACATTTTCTAGTGGCTTATGATCCTATTATTATGTTTATTTCTACTTCATTTCCTTATGGTTTGATATTATTTTTCTTTTATAATTTTGTGATTATCTTCGTGGCTTAATATAAAGTTAATTTTTATAACATTACATAATTAATTGAGAAAAAGTATGTTTGCTGATGAAAATTTGCATGTATAGTTTGAGGTAAAAAATGATAGCTGAATTGTTCATATCCTCTATTTCCTTATTTGTGTGTTTGTTTCTTTTCTGAATGCTCATTCAAATTCTAAGAGAGGTGTGTTAAAATCTCCAAATATGATGGTGGATATGTCACATTTAGCATCCCACCAGCTTTTCCGTCCAGTGCAACTATCACTTGGTGCAAATGTGTTTCGGATGTGTTACTTTGTGGGTTGGTTGTAAACTCCTACCAATAACCATCCTTTAATCTAATTAATTTTTCCTTGAGGTCCACTTTGATATCGATACTGTCGCTTCTGCTTTCTCCTCTCGTTGGTTTGGTATATTTTAACCTATTCCCCTACATATGTCTGTCTCATTTGCTTTAGGCATATCCTATAAACACAGCTGACTTTGCATGTTTAATATAGGCCTTTAACGGATCCATATTTGGTTTTCTAAGCCCGTTATGGGGGTTTATTTTCCCCATGCCGGTCCCCTGGGCTGACGTGCCCACGGGGGGCTCAAACCCCTCACTCCTTAAGGAGGAATCCAAGTTGTGATGTCCCCTCTCGCTGTGGGTCGCCCACCGGGGGTGTGGGTCCTGAGTCGATCACGTCTCTGCCCCTCCTACCCGTCTGCGTGTGGTTTTTCCTTTACATCCTTGGTGGTAGAAGAGCTGTGCTGCCCGTCTTCAGGTCGTTCTCAGAGGGAGTTGTTCCATGTGTGGTCGTGACTGTGGTGTGTCCATTGGAGGAGGTGAGCTCAGGGTCTTCCCAATCTGCCATCTTGAGTCCTGTTAACCCTAGGTAGTCTTGATCACATTCTTTTTTTGTTGTTTTTTTAAAATTTTATTTATTTATTTATTGGCTGTGTTGGGTCTTCATTGCTGCATGCGGGCTTTCTCTAGCTGTGGTGAGCAGGGGCTACTCCTCGTTGCGGTGTGCGGGCTTCTCTTGTGGAGCATGGGCTCTAGGCATGTGGGCTTCAGTAGTTGTGGCTCTCGGGCTCTAGAGCACAGGCTCAGTAGTCATGGCTCACAGGCTTAGTTGCTCTGCAGCATGTGGGATCTTCCCAGACGAGGACTCGAACCCGTGTCCCCTGCACTGGCAGGCAGACTCTTAACCACTGTGCCACCGGGGAAGTCCCTTGATCACATTCTTTTTTTTTTTTTTTTTTTTTTTTTTTTGCGGTATGCGGGCCTCTCACTGTTGTGGCCTCCCCCGTTGCGGAGCACAGGCTCCGGACGCGCAGGCTCAGCGGCCATGGCTCACGGGCCCAGCCGCTCCGCGGCATATGGGATCCTCCCAGACCGGGGCACGAACCCGTATCCCCTGCATCGGCAGGCGGACTCTCAACCACTTGCGCCACCAGGGAGGCCCGCTTGATCACATTCTTGATCCTGTTGTATTTTCTCTTCATAAGACATTTTTTTAATTGAAGCATAGTGGATTTACAATATTATATTACTTTTAGGTGTATAGCATAGTGATTCAGTATTCTTGCATTATGTAATTCCATTTTAAGTTATTTTATGATAATGGCTATAATTCCCTGTGCTATACAGTATGTCCTTGTTGTTTATTTATTTTACACACAGTAGTTTCTATCTGTTAATCCCATACCCCTAATTTGTCTCTCCCCACTCCCCTCTCTCCTTTGGTAACCACAAGTTTGTGTTCTATATCTGTGCGTGTTTGTTTTGCATATACAATCTTTTTTTTTCTTTTTTAGATTCCACATTTAAGTGATATTACACAGTATTTGTCTGTCTGACCTCTTTTACTAAGCATAATATTCTCTAGGTCCATCCATGTTGCTGCAAATGGCAGAATTTCATTCACTATTTTTTACTAATATTCCACTGTGTATATATACCACATCTTCTTAATCCAATCATCTGTTAATGGGCACTTGGGTTGCTTCCATGTTCACAAGACATAGTTTTAATGGATGGACACATAGCTTGGTTAGGACCTATGGGACACAAAGAACAGTTTGGAAGAACATCTGAAAAGCTCCCCTGCTCTCCCAAAAACAATCCAAGCTCACTATCTTGAAAGGATGTGGGCAAAACACACGTACTTCCATGAGCCAGCCTTAAGATAAAGCTGATATCATCTTTTTTTTTTTTTTTTTTTTTTTTTTCTTTTTGCGGTATGTGGGACTCTCACTGTTGTGGCCTCTCCCGTTGCGGAGCACAGGCTCCGGATGCGCAGGCCCAGCGGCCATGGCTCACGGGCCCAGCCGCTCCGCGGCATATGGGATCCTCCCAGACCGGGGCACGAACCCGTATCCCCTGCATCGGCAGGCGGACTCTTAACCACTGCGCCACCAGGGAGGCCCAAAGCTGATATCATCTTGAAAGCAAACTGCAGGGACGTGAAGAAACGATCCTGTTGTACTTTCTTCAAAGTGTTTGTCCTCTGATATTCTCCTATTTATTTATATGGTGCTGATTGCTTTCCCCTTTTCACCAGCCTATAAACTCCATGAGGGCAGAGACCCTTCCCATTTTATTCACTGTGTCTTTTTAAAAACAGTATTTTTAAAATTTATTTAGGCTGCACTGGGTCTTAGTTGCAGCATGCAGATTCCTTAGTTGCTGAGTGCACGTGGGATCTAGTTCCCCCACCAGGGATGGAACCTGGGCCCCATGCATTGGGAGTGCAGAGACTTACCCACTGGACCGCCAGGGAAGTCCCTATTCATTGCATGTCTTTGACTGTTTTAATAGTGCCTGGCATGTAGGAGGAGCTGAGTGAATGGAGAAAAATATGAAATAGCAAAAGCTGCTTTTCCTCTTTCCAGTATTTCCAAAGATGTTCCATGTTATCAATTCTCTTTCCTCTATTTAATTTTCCAGCTCCCTAAAACTGCCTCCAACACACCACACACACCACACACACCACACACCACACTCACACACCACAAACCACACACACCACACACCACACACAGCACACACACACTACACACCACACACACTACACACCACACTCACCACACACACTACAAACCACACACACCACACACACTACACACCACACACACACCAAACACACACACCACACACACCACAAACCACACACACCACACACACTACACACCACATACCACACACACACACCACACACACACCACACATACCACTCACACACCACACACACACCACACATACCACACTCACACACCACACACACACCACACATACCCTACATACACCATCTATACCACACACACCACACACACAACACACACACAACACACACACATCACTCACACACCACACACACACCACAAACACACACCACACACACTACAAACACACATCACACACACACTACAAACCACACACACCACACACTACATACCACACACACCACACACACTACACACCACACTCACACACACACACCACACACTCACACACCACACACAACCACACACACACCACACACCACACACACCACACATACCCCACATACACCATCTATACCACACACACCACACGCACACACAACACACACACACCACACATACCCCACATACACCATCTATACCACACACACCACACACACCACACTCACACACACCACACACACCACACACACACTACACACCACACACACTACACACACACGCACACTGCACACACACGCATATACCACACACATACACACAGCACATACACATACACACACCATACATGCACACCGCACACGCACACTGCACACACACATACACCATGCACACACCACACATGCACAGAGCACACACACATACACCACACACACACCACACACACTCACATACTTGCAAGAGGGCAAATTAATGCACCCAGAGGTTAAGGGAACTCTGGCATGCGGGAGAGCTTAATTATGCACTTGATTTAGTAAAGTTCACAAAATGTCTGGTGTATTTGGTCACTCCTACCCTCCATTTCACATCATTTAAATTATCTGAAATATGATCCAATTCTTATTACTGTTTACTGCCTAGTCACTGCCAAAGAGTACTGAATGTTGCTTTTGTTGTTTCTTCAAATATGATTCAACAGATATTAAGATTATATTGTAAACAGATCTGTTTTTGTTAGAGATTTAGTTTCAAATGATTTAGTTTGACCAACATAATCAGACTCTGGCAAGGCAAGTTACACGCAGAAATCTAATATTAATATTTAGGCCATTTTCTTCAGCTATTTTATCTGGAACATGTGGTTAAGACTAGAAACTTGGATTCCCACATTTCTGTTTTTGCTTTACCGCACCTTCATCTTGCTTAAAGGACCAGAGTTGAAATGACAAGCTGTTATGACTCCTGTTTTGCAGTGAGGATGATTTATTCTGTTAGTACACAACAGGAGTGCTATAGATGTTGAACACATGTATGGGTGAGTATAAATAAATACTAGAAAGGGTTCAAACAAATTATTAGTTTCGCTCTAGTGTTTTGTTCTTAAAGCTTTCTGGAATGACTAGGGATGTGGCTGAAGAAACTGAAGGAAGAGAGGAAAACTCCTGTGCTTTTGGATAAATAGAGGCAATGACTTTATGCTGAATTTCTGTAAAATTCTCATCAGCTGTCATCAGTCCACTCTATAAAACCGATTTGTCACAGAGATTGCTGGGTGGGCAGGAAACGTCAGAGCTGCATCAAAGTTACTAGTCATTAGTGCTATTTACCCAATATTCCCAGTTCTTGTTCTCTGGCTGTGTGGTAGAATCATATTTCCTGGTGCCCTTGTGATGGTGTGGACCTATGTGACTACTTGTGGACGATGAGTTGTGAGCAGAAATGACAATGACACATGTCACGGTTCAGCCAGAGCATTTTATCAGTGAGGTGAAACCCCCTCCAGAGCTCCCTTTCCTTCTGGAGTGATTACCAGCAATTCTCCTGATCGTGGGTGCCAGGGTCCTGGGATGAGGGTGGTGTGGAGACCCAAGAATTGTGCGTTGATCAGGAACTGGGAACTGGAAATAAATCTTTCTTGTCTAAGACACTGAGATTTGGGGCAGTCTGTTAGTGCAGCAAAACCCAGCGCATTCCGACTGATATGTAGAATTTAAGTAACCTGCTCCAAGGGGGGAGTGTCGCTGCATCTCTTGCTTTGCTGCTATGTCTGGGCTCAACCCTCTGCCCTGTTTCTTACGGCCCTCAAACACCTTTTGGACTTTACTTCTGCATTCCATCTTGAATCTCACTGCCTTACCCAACTGATGGGCTCAAATAAAATACTTGTAACTTTTATTAGAACGAAGATTTGAGGCCAGGGCTAGCTCCTTATCTGTCATTCCTCTCATTTATTCATTTCTTCATTTATAAAACAAAATGTTGAGCATTTCTGTGAGCCAGTGTTAACCACCAGCATAAAATGGCAAATAAAAAACTCACTGTGGGGGGAGGGAGAGGGATGGACTGGGAGTTTGGGGTTGGTAGATGCAAACTACTATATATAGAATGAATAAACTACAAGGTCCTATTGTACGGCACAGGGAACTATATCCAATCTCCTGGGATAAACCATAATGGAAAAGAATATTAAAGAAAGAATGTATATATGTGTATAACTGAGTCACTTTGCTGTACAGCAGAGACGGGCACAACATTGAAATCAACTGCAATTTAAAAAGATAATGAAGAAAAATATCATGGGAATTATATTCTAGTTGGAAAGACAAAAATTAATCAAATAATTATACAAATAAATGTAATATTACAACAGTGATAAGTGCTATGAAGAGGAGATTCACACAGTATCTATCACCTTATCATCTATGTATCTATCATCTATCTGTCTACCTATCTATCTTTCTCTATCTCTCATCTACTTATGAATACTAATAAAGCAAATCTCACAAAATGTTCGTAATTACAGAATGCTGGTATCTAGGGATGATGTTATACAGATATTTTTGTATTATTTCTGCAGCTTTTCCCTCAGTATGAAATTCTGTCAAAATTAAAAGGCTTTTTCAAAGTACTGACTGGTATGGTAGCATCCATCTTTACTGGCCAGAATCAGCTGGGTTGTTAATCTCCGTTTGGTACTTTATTCAAACTCTTGGTCAAATTACACTGCCTGGCATTGTCATCCCTCTTTCTGTATCTGTGCTAGTCATCATGCCTGCAATCCTGTGGCCCACACATGGTAGTGAAATGAAAGAAAATTTGTCTAAAATTGTGCTTTGTATTAAAACAAAGCACAGGGACTTCCCTGGCGGTCCAGTGGTGAAGAATCAGCCTTCCAATGCAGGGGCGGCAGGTTTGATCCCTGGTCGGGGAACTAAGATCCCACATGCCGGTGGGGCAACTAAGCCTGCGTACACTGCAACTACAGAGCCCATGTGCTCTGGAGCCCTCCTGCCACAACTAGAGAGAAGCCCACGCACCGCAACGAAAGATCCGGCATGCCGCAACTAAGACCCGATGCAGACAAAGATAAATAAATAAATATATTTTTTAAAACCCCACAAATTAAAAACCATTCCCTTTTTGGTTTTTTTTTTCTGCTTTAAGAAAAGTGATATATAATAAATACTGAAAATCAAGATAAGATACAGAAAGTCTAATAAAAAATGAAAATTACTCCTAACTAATCAGTCGGTAATCACAGCTATTAACATTTTGGCAAATTTCCTATCATATATTTTTGGTTTTCATTTGGCAGTATTAATTGTCTTTTGTATGTAACAAGTTAATCTGAAACTCAACTGTTTAAAACAATAAACACTCACCATCTCACACAATGTCTGAGGGTCAAGACTCTGCGATGAGTGGGTCTGGATCAGAGTTATTAGGGGGTTGTGGCCAAGTTGCAGCCACCTGACGGGGCTGGGGAAGGGGCTTCAACCTCATTCCCGGAGCTGTTGCCAGGAGGCTTCAGTTCCTCACCAGGGAGGCTGCCCCCAGAGGCACAGAGCTGCTCACACTGTGAGGAAACTGGCTTCCCGAGGGAGTGGGGGAGGAGAGACAGAAACAGAGGAGGGAGGGAGGGAGGGAGAGACAGAGAGACAGAGACAGAGGAGGTAGGGAGGGAGGCAGAGACAGAGAGACAGAGACAGAGGAGGGAGGGAGGGAGAGACAGAGAGACAGAGACAGAGGAGGGAGGGAGGGAGACAGAGACAGAGGAGAGAGGGAGGGAGGGAGAGAGAGACAGAGACAGAGGAGGGAGGGAGGGAGGGAGACAGAGACAGAGGAGAGAGGGAGGGAGGGAGGGAGGGAGACAGAGACAGGGGAGGGAGGGAGAGACAGAGACAGAGGAGGGAGGGAGGGAGGGAGACAGAGACAGAGGAGAGAGGGAGGGAGGGAGGGAGACAGAGACAGGGGAGGGAGGGAGGGAGACAGAGACAGAGGAGGGAGGGAGGGAGGGAGACAGAGACAGAGGAGAGAGGGAGGGAGGGAGGGAGAGACAGAGAGACAGAGACAGAGGAGAGAGGGAGGGAGGGGGAGACAGAGAGACAGAGACAGAGGAGAGAGGGAGGGAGGGGGAGAGAGAGAGAGACAGAGACAGAGGAGAGAGGGAGGGAGGGAGGGAGAGAAACAGAGACAGAGGAGGGAGGGAGGGAGGGAGAGAAACAGAGACAGAGGAGAGAGGGAGGGAGGGAGAGAGGGGGAGAGAGAGAGGGAGACAGAGACAGAAAAGGGAGGGAGGGAGAGCCAAGACAGAGCTGCAGTCTTTTAGGACCTCATCTTGGGAGTAACATACCATCATTTGTGCTGTACTCTACTGGCCGTAAGGCTGGCGCTGGTACAGTGTGAGAGACGACCCTACGAGAGGATGAATACTTGCAGGAGGTAGGAAACATCAGGGCATCTCGGAGACTCTACCCTGTATAACACTCTATCACGAGCATTTTACCACGTTATAAACTATTTCCTATGACAGTATTTCAATGAATTAATTAAATGGAATTTATTAATTTCATCCATCAAATTACTGTATTAGTAGTAATAATAGTTAATTGCATTCTATTGCTATAGGCCTTCAAATTCATGTACAAAGGGACCTTATAAAGTTATGAGGCTGTTATTTTATATTTTTTATTGAAGTATAGCTGATTTACAGTGTTGTGTTAATTTCTGCTGTATAGCGAAGTGATTCCATTATACATACACACACACACACACACACACACATATACACACACATACATTCTTTTTCATATTCTCTTCCATTATGGTTTATCCCAGGTTATTGCACATAGTTCCCTGTGCTCTACAGGAGGACTTGTTGTTTCTCCATCCTACATATAATAGTTTGCATCTGTGAATCCCAAACTCCTAATCCATCCCTCTTCCACCCCCTCCTTGTCAACCACAAGTCTGTTCTCTATGTCTGTGAATCTGTTTCTGTTTTGTACATAAGTTCATTGTATCATATTTTAGATTCCACAAAGAAGTGATGTCATATGGTATTTGTCTTTCTCTTTCTGTGCTGCATTTAGGTGAAGTAAGAGATTATCAGGATAATCGCCAAGTCCACCCGTGTTGCTGCAAATGGCATTATTTTATTCTTTTTAATGGCTGAGTAGTATTCCATTGTATATATGGACCACATCTTCTTTATCCATTCATCTGTTGATGGACAGTTAGGGTGCGTCCATGTCTTGGCTACTGTAAATAGTGCTGCAATGAACATAGGGGTGCATGTATCTTTTTGAATTAGTGTTTTCTCCAGATATGTGCCCAGGAGTGGGACTGATGGATCATATAGTAGCTCTATTTTTAGTTTTTTGAGGAACCTCCATACTGTTCTCCACCGTGGCTGTACCAGTTTACATTCCCAATGAGGTTGTTATTTTAAAAAGTGACACCAGGTTTTATCCATCCATCCAAATCAGTGCTGATCATTAAAGTGCTCACCTTGGGAAGCTATGACCTTATTCTGATGATGTTGGGCTGTTGCCACAAACATGCCTGGGACACTTCTTTGGAAAATACAATCAGAGTCCTGCAGCATTTTATGTTCAGTAAACTAGAAGGTGGTATGAGGCAGCTATGTTAGCACGTAGAACATTCACTGGATTTATTCTTGTTCTTCTGCTGTTCAGTCTGTGATACCAAACCAGATGTACAGTCAAAAATGAGTGTTTGGCACTCAACTGCAGCTTGACAAAATGATATTTCTTTGCAAAAATAAGTTGTCATAAGAAGGAACTATGTGTGGGATGAACATTGTTGATTCAGAGATTTTAGCTCTTTGGGCTTTGAATGCACTCCCAGCCCTACCCCAGCCACCTGCCCAGTGAGTGTCTGGAAACATTTTGTTAAGTATAGTTTTATAGAAACTTACACCTGCCAACATATAGTCTTGTATTTACATTGCCCATCAATTTTGTTGGCAAAGGAAGTCATGGACTATGAGGCAACGTTAAGTCAGAGTCTAGTCTTATTTGACTGTGTTTCCCCGTCATGCTAGACACAAAGCACATCCTTAAGACACACTTGTTGAATTAATGACACATTGAGGGGCTTCCCTGGTGGTACAGTGGTTAAGAATCCTCCTGTCAACGCAGGGGACACAGGTTCGATCCCTGGTCCAGGAAGATCCCACATGCCACAGGGCAAGTAAGCCCATGGGCCACAACTACTGAGCCTGCGCTCTAGAGCCCGCGAGCCACAACTACTGAGCCCATGTGCCACAACTACTGAAGCCTGCGCGCCTAGAGCCCGTGCTCCGCAACAAGAGAAGCCACCGCAATGAGAAGCCTGCATACCGCAACGAAGAGTAGCCCCCGCTCGCCACAACTAGAGAAAAAGCCCGCGCGCAGCAACAAAGACCCAATGCAGCCAAAACAAAACAAAACAAAAAAGACACACTGAAATTCTGGCATTGTAAAAAAAAATAAAATAAAATGACATTTCAGCTAATAGTACTTGCCTGGTGGTCTAAATCTTAAAGTCAATCATGTTGATACGTGGTACTACCATGTCCTTTTTAAATCCTATGTTGTGACATCATAGAATTTGTTCATTTTTCTTGAGTCCTGCAGTAACATTAGCTGGGTAGATAGCAGGCTGAAAAATATGGATATTTCCCCAACAGCCCAAACTCCCCAAACAAAAAATAATGACCACCAAAACAAACCAATCACCCTAATTACTAACAGAATTTTTAAAAAGCTGGAATCCTTTTCTAACTTTCCTTGAAGTTGTAATGGTGTATTTGTGCATTTCCCACACTGAAACCATTGTAGTTATCGGTTTTCTCTAAGACATCCAAGAAGTATGTGCAGACCGTATATGTAATCATAGTCTTTTCAAACAACTGCTCGGGGGATGGGATGGGGTAGTGGGGAAATAAGCCAATTGCTGCCATTCCCCCAGAAACCCAATGTTATATTAGCAGTTCTACTGTGGAGGAGAAAAATAAATCAGTTTCAAGGCTGGCGTAAGTATTACGCTCATCACTCACTTCCTCACATCAGTGGCAGAAAATTCTGTGATTCCATGCCAAGCCCTCTAACACAGACACGGCGTGGCTTTCTGAGGTACTTGGCTTCTTCCTATTTTGAAGTTGTAATTTACACTTCCAAAAAGAATCAGAGGCAGCTTCCAATGTTGAAACAGTGAGACCAGATCATTAAAAATAAAAACAGAACAAATTCTAATGAATGGACTAGAAATCCCTACAGGAGTTCTCTCACCAGAGGAGAAGTCGCTGGGTATCCAGGAAGAACGGGGGGCGCCTGCATCCAGGGAGGCCCTGGTGAAACCCTGGGGGCTCCGCCCCCACCATGCAAATGAGCAGCTCCCATCTGCACCGACCTAATCCTCGGTCACTGGCTGGCTCTTCTCTCTCTTAAAATGTAACTGCACTTACAGAAAAGTTGACAGAACAGAACTTCTGAACACCCTTTAACAAAACCTTCCAATTTTTTTTACATTTTCCCCTATTTTCTTGCTCACTCATTCCCTCCCTCTCTCTACAAGCACACACACGTACACACACACACCCCACACACTTTTTTTTTTTTTTTTTCGGTACGCGGGCCTCTCACCGCTGTGGCCTTTCCCGTTGCAGAGCACGGGCTCCGGACGCACAGGCTCAGCAGCCAAGGCTCACGGGCCCAGCTGCTCCGCGGCACGCAGGATCCTCCCGGACCGGGGCACGAACCCGTGTCCCCTGCATCGGCAGGTGGACTCTCAACCACCGTGCCACCAGGGAAGCCCCACCACACACTTTTTTTCTGAACCATTTGCGAGTATGTGGAAGACGTGCCTTTTACCATGAAATACTGTAGCATCATATTTCCTTCAAACAAGGAAAGGACTCTTTCTTACATAATCAGAACAATGATCAACACCAGGAAAATTAACCATGATACGTACCTCATCTACAGATCTTACTCAGATTTTGTTAAGAGTCTGACTAATGCCCTTTCGGGTAAAAGGAACAGAAGTTCCGACCCGGGTCCACGCAGGATGGCACGGCATTTTGATGTCATGTGTCTTAGTCCCCTTTAATCTGGAGCAGTTCCGCTGTCACTCTGTCCCTCACGGCCTTAACAACCTTGAAGAGTACTTTGTGGATGGCCCTCAGGTGGGCTTTGCTCAGGTCAGGCTTGGTGATGGTTTTCGGTGGAATTTCACAGAAGGTGCACGCTGCCAAGAGGTACCTGGTGCTGGTTTGTCCCAATGCTGGATGCCAACCCGACCAGCTTCTGAAATCCTACCTTCTATTTTGCGACATGAGGCAAAATGACAACTTCGAGACCCTGGGACTCACAAATGGAGGGTGGCCGTGTACTGGCTACTCTCTGTCTATTCCATCCTAGGTTTGTTTCAGACCCTGGGGATGGATCCCTGGCACCATCACCGGCCTCCTCTGTCTCGGCCTCTGAACAGATTCAGCCAATGGGAGACGCCGACAAAAGATCAAAGCAGGGAGGAGAGAGGTGCGGGGGGATGTAGCCCCCGGAACCCTCACTGCTGTGCGTTAGCCCCCAGGCTGCGGCAGCGGCCACGTTCCCCCCACGATCACGGCCCCCGCTCCCCACTCGCCCCAGCCTCTCAGCCCCGGGCAAGGGGTGGCAGGGGGCGGCTTCCTGCTGTGACCCATCCCCCCCAGGACGCCCTGCTGGTGCCCTTCCCTGCCTGCACCCCTAAAAGTGGTCCTTTGTTAAAGCGCCTTCATTTCTCAGACCTGAGTTGAACTCTGTTCTGTGCCGTGCCTCTCACTGGTCCAGCTCGCACTCTGTGTGGTGTTTCTAGGGAACAGATGGGGAGGAAGAGACTAGTTTTAGAAAAGTGTGGACAGCAAGGCCAGGGTGTGACTTGTCATCATTAAGAAGAACAAAGGCCAGTTGTTGGTCGTTCACCACACGTAAGACACCACGTGGAGTCCTGAAGAAACACAGGACGTATTTCTTTTCCCTCCACCTGCTTGGAATGGACTTGAGGAGGTAGGTGGGAGCCCTGAACACGGGGGCAACCGGAAATGTTCTTGGCTGCAGCAGAGGAAACGGGAGGATGGAAGTGGATGGGGTGTCTTCCGTTGACCAGACACGTTACCCAGGGCCGAGCTTGTTCTTTTTCTTATCTCATCTCAGGGACCCCGTGTACAGATGAAAACACCAAGACTCAGAGGACTCAAGTGATTCGCCTGAAGTCATAGATGTAACCTGTGAACCCGCTGGGATTCAAACCCAGTTTTGTCCGAATCAAAAGCTCCTGCTCTCTTAGTTATAAAAGCAATACGGAGAAAGAGTTTCATAAAGGAGAGACTTGGGGAGAAATGTCAGGGAAGGGAAAATGTTTGTGGTGTCTGGAGTCACTGATGGCTGATGGGAAACTCAGAATCACACAAGCACACCCAGCGTGCGGTGCGGAGAGGGGGTTTGCAGAAGCCAGCTTCCGGGTAAAGAAATCAGGCTGAGGGCCACTGCCTACGATCAGAAGCCAGGGATCCACCAGCAGTGAGCAGACGCATGACTGTGCAGGAAGAAAGTCACCATCCACTGGAGTGGGGTGGTCCAGACACCTTACTAATGGTTGGTGAAAATACCCTAAATATGACCGTCTGCCACTTTTGCAGCCATTCAATTAGAAAAAGATAATATTTAGATGAGAAAAAGTAAAATGTTTTATATCACATATCCCTTGTTAATAAGTTAGATTAAAATTTAGTCCAGGGCTTCCCTGGTGGCGCAGTGGTTGAGAGTCCGCCTGCCGATGCAGGGGACACAGGTTCGTGCCCCGGTCCGGGAAGATCCCACATGCCGCGAAGCGGCTGGGCCCGTGAGCCATGGCCGCTGAGCCTGTGCGTCTGGAGCCTGTGCTCCGCAACAGGAGAGGCCACAACAGTGAGAGGCCCGCGTACCGCAACAACAACAACAACAACAAAAAATTTAGTCCAAAAGGTTGTGTACTGGGACTTCCCTGGTGGCGCACTGGTTGCGAACCCGCCTGCCAATGCAGGGGACGCAGGTTCGAGCCCTTGTCCGGGAAGATCTCACATGCCATGGAGCAACTGAGCCCCTGTGCCAGAACTACTGAGCCTGGGCTCTAGAGCCCGCGAACCACAACTACTGAAGCCCACGTGCCACAGCTACTGAAGCCCACGTGCCTAGAGCCCATACACCGCAAGAGAAGCCACTGCAATGAGAAGTCCGTGCACTGCAACGAAGAGTAGCTCCCACTCGCCGCAACTAGAGAAAGCCTGCACACAGCAACAAAGACCCAATGACGAAGACCCAACGCAGCCAAAAATAAATAATTAAAAAAAAATGATTGTGTACTATAATGATATATTTGACTGTATATACCACAAATCCTTCGATTTACACGGCATCTTTCCTCCAAAGAGTTAAAGGCTGACAACCCAGGACAGGTAAGATAATTCTAAGAGTCACAGCAAGGGCCAGTCTCAGAATTAGACATCATTAAAGCAATACAAATACAGCATTGTGCAATTCAAACTGCTTAAATGTCCCGTTCTTTCTGCACAAGGATTCTGTAAGACAAGTGTCTCACGCCCTGCGTCAGGGCCTCTGCCTTCTTCCAGGAGCTTCCCTCTCCCCCAAGTCCCTTTCTTCTCTCTCAACCCCTTCCCCGTTGTCTGGTGCCTTACTCTCTGCTGATTGTCTTTCCCTGCTGATGCAGTAACTGACATGTAACGTAATAGCTGATAATAATTTAAGACGCCACCATTCCTGGGGCTCTGAGTTCTAACGGAGGCTCTAAAACTAGGGGCTCCTCCATAGAGAACAGACTGGTGGTTGCCAAGGGGGAGGGGGTTGGGGGAGGGGGGAGGGATGGACCGGGGGTTTGGGATTAGCAGATGCAAACTAGTATATATTGGATGGATAAACAACAAGGTCCTACTGTAGAGCACAGGGAACTGTATTCAATATCTTGTGACAAACCATAATGGAAAAGAATATAAAACATGTATATATATGTATGAGATGCAAAAGGGAGGGGATATGGGGATATATGTATCTGTATAGCTGATTCACTTTGTTATACAGCAGAAACTAACACACCATTGTAAAGCAATTATACTCCAATAAAGGTGTTAAAAAAATAGGTGTATAACTGAATCACTTTGTTGTACAGCAGAAATTAACACAACATTGTAAAATCAACTCTACTTCAGAAAAACCCGAGGAGCTTCTCTACTCAAAGAAAGGCTGCTTGGATGGTGCAACCGCAGGTGATGTGCCGTCACATTCTGGGGTAAGGAGACCCCACAGACTCCCTGTTTATAAGGAGCATCTGGGCGTGGCCGTCGGAAGTGCAGGGAAGTTGGTGCAGACCCTCCATGATGCGGGAGGTGGGGATAGAGAGCAAGTGCGTCTGGTCCCTGCGGACCTACGTGCTCGTCTGTAAGGACCTAGGAATTAGGCAGGTAGTCAGTGGAGGCACCTGAGCCTGGCTGTGCGATGGGCCTGGCCTAAGCACAGCACCCCGACTGCTCTATCTTCTTAAGGAAACAACAGTGGGTGACCCCCAGCGCCAGAAGCATTACAATGGAGACCCACGGCCCTACGAGCTGCTCCCAAAGACTGAGGCCCACGTGGCAGCTTGGAAGGCCACCTCCACAGTCCTGCTGATAGCTGGCTCTCCCTCAAGGCTGTCACAAGGAAGACAAATTTGATTTCGTAACGCATGCCCTTTGTAATGTGCAACTGTCCTCTTGGCTGCAACAGGCAATTTTTCCTAGGTTAGGAGCACCATGTTGATTTATTGGGCTTAGCACGAAATTCCTGGAACAGACAGAAGAAAGGATGAGGGGTTAATTTTTTTGTTCTTCCTTATTTGCTAGGAAATAGCACCCAACGGTCTTGGGAGGAACGGGAAGGTAATTCTCCTCTCCCGGCTTTGCAGACCTGGACGTAGGAAGGCAGAGCCCAACGGACCTCCAGCCTTGGTGCCCGGGAGCCCCAACCCTGAGTGTCTCCTGGCCACTGCTGGAGGCAAAAAGCCATGGCTATGGATGGAGAGCAGGTGGTCACAGAAGGGAGAGCTAGGCTGTGCCTGGGAGAGGGGGAGGCTGGTTACCAGTGGGTGTCCTTCCCCCGCCGTAGCCTGGACCCAGGGGGAGATGTGAAGTCGATGCCTTTCCAGCAGATCTGAGCCCGATGGTCCCTGTACTCATACAGAGCCCAAACCCTGCAGAAGGGTCTCTGTCCACACGCAGGAGAATGCGGTACCTTGCCTCTGCCCTGACCCACGGCACTGGATGCATAAAACAACCCCTCCCCTCCTCAGCACCACGAGTCCACACTCGCTCCTGGGCGCTGGTCAGTCTGGGCTCCACTCCAGCCCGGAGCTCTGATCCCCTAACAGGGGTTCCCCTCTTACGCTCAGCAGTGGCCTGGGAACTGCGGAATCTCACGTTCAGGCCATGCAAAGTTTTTTTTTTTTTTTTTTTTACATCTTTATTGGAGTATAATTGCTTTACAGTGGTGTGTTAGTTTCTGCTGTATAACAAAGTGAATCAGCTATACATATACATATATCCCCATATCTCCTCCCTCTTGCGTCTCCCTCCCACCCTCCCTATCCCACCCCTCCAGGTGGACACAAAGCACGGAGCTGATCTCCCTGTGCTATGCGGTTGCTTCCCACTAGCTATCTATTTTACGTTTGGTAGTGTATATATGTCCATGCCACTCTCTCACTTTGTCCCAGCTTACCCTTCCCCCTCCCCGTGTCCTTATGTCCATTTTCTAGTAGGTCTGCGTCTTTATTCCCGTCTTGCAAAGTTTTCATCCCTCCCTTGCACATTGAAGTTAAAATGTAAAGAACGGTAAGAGGTAAAGAAAGATTAATTTAATACAAGCCTCGTACGGAGGCAATGCTGCCCAGGGCTTTGCCATCTGGGATTTCGGGAAATTAGATTTAGATTATCTCTTACAAACTGCAGTTCACCTTCAAAGAGGCCAGATGCAATTTCCTGCCAGTTTTCTTAATTACCCGTCAAGCATGATTCCTTTGCTCTCGGCCAAGCCAGCGAGGGAGGCCACCAGCCAGGCTGATCCAGCATCATCTACCAGCAAAGCAAAGGGGCTAAAGTCAGGGTGGTGTGGCCATCAGCCAAACCTAGAATAAAACACCTGAGGGGCGACTGGTCTCTCCGCCAGATAACTGAACCACTTTAGAGGTTCCTTATGGTCTGGGGCTTCCAGATCCATCCCCTGCCCCCAAATATCCCTTACAAACGAACAAATTCCATCTATCCGTGTGCAGGGGCCGTGAGTCACGGAGCCCAGAGAAGCACAGTAGGTCGTCACGGGGTGAGAAGATGTAGGTTTTGGGCAAGGTGGCAAAGAGTCCTTGGGCTCAGCCCGCGTGTGCTGGCTGCGAATCCCCCCGAGACAGTCAGGCTCTTGCAGTGGTGCTCGTTTTTAGTCTTGGGATTCGGAGTTTACATGTATTCATGGAAACGTTTCAGGAATTGTAGGTATGGAAAAGCAGAAAGCAGGAGCAGGCTCAGAGCAAACATGCTCTCCAGGGAAGGTCGGTACAGCAGGGACAAGAACACAGACCAGCATCTCAAGAATTTCCACTTGTGCAGGAATGACTCGCACAAGCACAGACTGGATGGGGAGACGCCAGTCAAAATATCCTTCTGGGGCTTCCCTGGTGGCGCAGTGGTTAAGAATCCGCCTGCCAATGCAGGGGACACGGGTTTGAGCCCTGGTCTGGGAAGATCCCACATGCCGCGGTGCAACTAAGCCCATGCACCACAACTACTGAGCCTGTGCTCTAGAGCCCACGAGCCACAACTACTGAGCCCATGTGCCACAGCTACTGAGCCCATGTGCCACAGCTACTGAGCCTGCGCTCCAGAGCCCGTGAGCCACAACTACTGAAGCACAAGCGCCTAGACCCCGTGCTCCGCAACAAGGGAAGCCACCGCAAAGAGAAGCCTGCGCACAGCAACGAAGAGTAGCCCCCGCTCGCCACAATTAGAGAAAGCCCGTGCGCAGCAATGAATACCCAATGCAGCCAAAAGTAAATAAATAAAATAAATTAATTTTTTAAAAAAAGAGAAGGTGACAGGGGATTTTAGCTGTGATGAAAAAAAGTCTTAGGCTGATGGAAATATGAGTAGCTGCTGAATATAAGATACACTGATGTAGATATTTGCATATACCTAACACTTACACACATGTAACTGCTATGTTACATATGTGCGTTAGGTGAAGCATCACATACACAGGCGGAGGAGATGAACGGGCCCGTACCCCTGAGGCCTGCACCGTGCTGTGTAGTCTGAAGGATGACTATAAAGGCCAGGGGTCCAGACTGTGTTGCCCTTAGAATTAGTTCTTAGTAAAGAGAAGAGGCTGAATGTAACCACATGGGAGCATCCAGCGGTCCTGGCCCAGGCAGTACCTGCGGAACAGAGGTGTAACCATGGTGCCAGGGATGCAGCAGAGGGACCACGGGCTGGGGGAGCCAGGCTGCCCTGTGATCCCACGGCAGGGGTCGGGGGAGAGGTGGGAGGGGCGCCATGTGTGGACACTGCTGCCCTTGCGTCCTCTGCAGACAGGCGTGATGACACACCGTCTCATCATCTGGGACCCCCTCTTACAGTCACTACTTCACTTTACCCAGCACACCCGCGGGTCTTGCTGATGACCTCTATTCCAGTTTTCAGCCTTTTAAAGCCTATCTTCTCCGGGTGAAAACAAAACACGCCCTCCTGTCAAGTTACATAATATTTAGGAATAAACAAAATGTTGTGACGCTCTCCTGATGGACAGTCCCTGTGCCAAGTCACAGTCTGAAGCTCAGACGTGGGGACTTCACCGGCTTGGCTGCTGGCCGGGTACTGGAAGCCTCCGGAGCAGAAGAGGGGCTGCCTTGGCCCTGCATCCTGGAGAAGAGGCTGGGCTGGAAACCTGGATTAATCTCGCTCCACGGCACAACCATCAAGGTGCAGAGTGTGTGGGGATGTCGCGTTCGCGGAGGACTGGGCGCCTGGAGCTGGGGCCGCCCATGCTCGTCCTTGTCCCCCTATGGGGAGGACGCAGGGAGCCGTCCTCAGCAGAGGGGACACAGGCTCACCCTGTCATGGTGCGGGAGGAGGGGCGGCAGGGATGCACCCACAGCTGTAGGGCTGCGGTCCGGGCGACAGGCCAGGCAGTTTGGTCCCAGGACCGTCGAGGAGCAGGTCCTGGGCAGGCTGTCTGCTCTGGGGGGTGGCCCCTCCGCGGAGCCGCAGCCCTTCCCCTGTCACCCTGTCCTCTCCGTCTCTTTACTTCCTTTGTGATGTCCTCGCTCTCTGACTACACGTCTCTGTTGACACCCACCTGTCTACACAGGCACACACACACTTGATTTTCTGCTATCTCCTTCCTATGCCCGGGGCCCAGGACGGGGCTTGACTCACGCCCGCCTCTCATCAAATGTCTGTGACGCCGGCACGACCTGCATCCAGGCCTGGCTTCCGACGGGCCACGTTCTCTCTGGCAGATGACTTAACCCCGGCGGGGCCTTTTGTCTCCCGTAAACCGTGTGGATCACACCTTCCTCAAGAGACTGTGGTGAGGGTACAGCACACACTAGCCCCAAGCACAGCACCTGGCACACAGCACAGGCCCCCAAGATGATGGCTGGGATTTCAAATAATCTGCGCTTTGCTATCTAAGTGCTCTGAGGGGTTTTCTAGATTAAATCCTGTTCTGTGACTTGTCTTGAGCCAGGAGTGCAGGGCAAGGTGAAGCTCCTATTTACAAGTAGGATGGAAAGGCCAGTCTTAGGGAAAAGCTCAAAGGACAAAAAGCCACAAGCTTCAGTTTTTCTTAAAAAGAACAAATGGTCTCTTTCCCAGGGGAGGGGAGACGTGTGGCCTTGCTTCCTATTGTTCTGTGTTTGGTGAGAACACGTGAGTGCGTGTGCTGTGTGCTGCTCTCGAGTCGGCCCTGGGGATGCTGCATCTGGTCTACTTTGTCCTTCTGAGAACAGCCGTTCCCTGGTAAGTGTCCTTGGAACACGTACTTATTTCTGCTTTATTTGATTCTTGGTTGTGTTGGAGGATGGTGACAGCTGGGAACTGTAAAAGAAAGAAAGCTAAGAATAGAAAGAACTAGATCAATCTTAGTGTACTTTTTCTAAAGAGATAGACAATCCTTGAAATTGTGGTTGTGGAGACCTGGTTTATGTATTTAAACTACCATATGTCTATTTAAAAAAAGAGAGACTCATAAAGAAAAGCTAACGGATGAATAAAGCAAAATTGATGGCCCCAAATACACGAGGATGTGCCAGATAAGACTAATATTTTGTTCTTGAAAAATGTTTTCTATCATGCAGTGTTGCATTGTTTGTGTTTGTTTATTTGGGAGTTTATATCTTGGAACATTAGTCACAAGAATTACTACTTTCTTTTATCATAAGAAATAAAAAGAAGAGCTTGGAGATATGGTCTTGGGAAAAACAAGGGAAAGAGGGAGCAGGCTTGCTGTAGAAAACACTGCTTTATAAATAATTGAGCTACAAAATTTCATGAAACTAGAGAAATATTGGATATGGAGTTTCATGGTTTATGAAACATCAATGAGAACAGTATTTGCTAAAAGTGTCTGAGCATAAAAGTATAGTGTTTTTCAGGCATTTATGATGAAAATTTTTACTTATTTTACTTATTTCTCACTGCTGGGCTGTTGGTTCATAGAAGGTCAGGTTGGAGGCTGACTGCCCCGTGACTTTGGGTGAGAAGCCACTGCTCTTCTTCCATAATTTGTTCTATAGGAATAAGATTATAGCTAATGAAGTTATTCATTAAAAATCATTTAGACTTCCGGGTAAGATGGCGGAAGAGTAAGACGCGGAGATCACCTTCCTCCCCACAGATAAACCAGAAATACAGCTACACGTGCAACAACTCCTACAGAACACCTACTGAACGCTGGCAGAAGACCCCAGACCTCCCAAAAGGCAAGAAACTCCCCACATACCTGGGTAGGGCAAAGCAGAGAGATTCCCGCACAGAGGAGCGGTGCCGAGCGGCACTCACCAGCCCGAGAGGCTTGTCTGCTCCCCCGCCAGGGCGAGCGGCGCTGGAGCTGAGGCTCGGGCTTCGGTCAGAGCGCAGGGAGAGGACTGGGACTGGCGGCGAGAACTCAGCCTGAAGGGGGCTAATGTGCCACAGCTAGCCGGGAGGGAGTCCGGGAAAACTCTGGAGCTGCCGAAGAGGCGGGAGACTTTTTCTTCCCTCTTGGTTTCCTGGTGCGCGAGGAGAGGGGATTAAGAGCGCCGCGTAAAGGAGCTCCAGAGACGGGCGCGAGTCGCGGCTGAAAGCGCGGAGCCCAGAGACGGGCGTGGGACGCTGGGGCTGCTGCTGCCGCCGCCAAGAAGCCTGTGTGCGAGCGCAGGACACTGTCAACACCGCCCTTCCGGGAGCCTGTGCAGCCTGCCACTGCCGGGGTCCCGGGATCCAGGGGCGGCTTCCCTGGGAGAACGCACGGCGCGCCTCGGGCTGGTGCAACGTCACGCCGACCTCTGCCGCTGCAGGCTCGCCCCGCACTCCGTGCCCCTCCCTCCCGCCCGGCCTGAGTGAGCCAGAGTCCCCGAAGAGGCTGCTCCTTTAACCCTGTCCTGTCTGAGCGAAGAACAGACGCCCTCCGGCGACCTACACGCAGAGGCGGGGCCAAATCCAAAGCTGAGACCCAGGAGCTGTGAGAACAAAGAAGAGAAAGGGAAACCTCTTCCAGCAGCCTCAGAAGCAGCGGATTAAAGCTCCACAATCAACTTCATGTACCCTGCATCTGTGGAATACATGAATAGACAACAAATCATCCCAAATTGAGGAGCCAGGAGTCAGTGCTGTGCCTCTGAGGTGGGAGAGCGAACTTCAGAACACTGGTCCACAAGAGACCTCCCAGCTCCACATAATATCAAACGGCGAAAATCTTCCAGAGATCTCCATCTCAACACCAGCACCCAGCTTCACTCAACGACCAGCAAGCTACAGTGCTGGACACCCTATGCCAAACAACTAGCAAGACAGGAACACAACACCACCCATTAGCAGAGAGGCTGCCTCAAATCATAAAAAGTCCGCAAACACCCCAAAACACACCACCAGACGTGGACCTGCCCACCAGAAAGACAAGATCCAGCCTCATCCACCAGAACACAGGCAGTAGTCCCCTCCACCAAGAAGCCTACACAACCCACTAAACCAACCTTAGCCACTGGGGACAGACACCAAAAACAACGGGAACTACGAACCTGCAGCCTGCAAAGAGGAGACCCCAAACACAGTAACATAAGCAAAATGAGAAGACAGAAAAACACACAGCAGGAGAAGGAGCAAGATAAAAACCCACCAGACCTAACAAATGAAGAGGTAATAGGCAGTCTATCTGAAAAAGAATTCAGAATAATGATGGTAAAGATGATCCAAAATCTTGGAAATAGAATAGACAAAATGCAAGAAACAGTCAACAAGGACCTAGAAGAACTAAAGACGAATCAAGCATCGATTAAAAACACAATAAATGAAATAAAAAATACTCTAGATGGGATCAATAGCAGAATAACTGAGGCAGAAGAACGGATAAGTGAGGTGGAAGATAAAATAGTGGAAATAACTGCTGCACAGCAATATAAAGAAAAAAGAATGAAAAGAACAGAGGACAGTCTCAGAGACCTCTGGGACAACATTAAACGCACCAACATTCGAATTATAGGGGTTCCAGAAGAAGAAGAGAAAAAGAAAGGGACTGAGAAAATATTTGAAGAGATTATAGTTGAAAACTTCCCTAATATGGGAAAGGAAATAGTTAATCAAGTCCAGGAGGCACAGAGAGTCCCATACAGAATAAATCCAAGGAGAAATACACCAAGACACATATTAATCAAACTGTCAAAAATTAAACACAAAGAAATCATATTAAAAGCAGCAAGGCAAAAACAACAAATAACACACAAGGGAATCCCCATCAGGATAACAGCTGATCTCTCAGCAGAAACTCTACAAGCCAGAAGGGAGTGGCAGGACATACTTAAAGTGATGAAGGAGAAAAACCTGCAACCAAGATTACTCTACCCAGCAAGGATCTCATTCAGATTTGATGGAGAAATTAAAACCTTTACAGACAAGCAAAAGCTGAGAGAGTTCAGCACCACCAAACCAGCTTTACAACAAATGCTAAAGGAATTTCTCTAGGCAAGAAACACAACAGAAGGAAAAGAACTACAATAACGAACCCAAAACAATTAAGAAAATGGGAATAGGAACATACATATCAATAATTACCTTAAATGTAAATGGACTAAATGCTCCCACCAAAAGACACAGACTGGCTGAATGGATACAAAAACAAGACCCATATATATGCTGTCTACAAGAGACCCACTTCAGACCTAGAGATACATACAGACTGAAAGTAAGGGGATGGAAAAAGATATTCCATGCAAATGGAAACCAAAAGAAAGCTGGAGTAGCAATTCTCATATCAGACAAAATAGACTTTAAAATAAAGACTACTAGAAGAGACAAAGAAGGACACTACATAATGATCAAGGGATCAATCCAAGAAGAAGATATAACAATTGTAAATATTTATGCACCAAACATAGGAGCACCTCAATACATAAGGGAAATATTAACAGCCATAAAAGGAGAAATCGACAGTAACACAATCATAGTAGGGGACTTTAACACCCCACTTTCACCAATGGACAGGTCATCCAAAATGAAAATAAATAAGGAAACACAAGCTTTAAATGATACATTAAACAAGATGGACTTAATTGATATTTATAGGACATTCCATCCAAAAACAACAGAATACACATTTTTCTCAAGTGCTCATGGAACATTCTCCAGGATAGATCATATCTTGGGTCACAAATCAAGCCTTGGTAAATTTAAGAAAATTGAAATTGTATCAAGTATCTTTTCCGACCACAATGCTATGAGACTATATATCAATTACAGGAAAAGAGCTGTAAAACATACAAACACATGGAGGCTAAACAATACACTACTCAATAACGAAGTGATCACTGAAGAAATCAAAGAGGAAATTAAAAAATACCTAGAAACAAATGACAATGGAGACACGATGACCCAAAACCTATGGGATGCAGCAAAAGCAGTTCTAAGAGGGAAGTTTATGGCAATACAATCCCACCTTAAGAAACAAGAAATATCTCGAATAAACAACCTAACCTTGCACCTAAAGCAATTAGAGAAAGAAGAACAAAAACATCCCAAAGTTAGCAGAAGGAAAGAAATCATAAAAATCAGATCAGAAATAAATGAAAAAGAAATGAAGGAAACGATAGCAAAGATCAATAAAACTAAAAGCTGGTTCTTTGAGAAGATAAACAAAATTGATAAACCATTAGCCAGACTCATCAAGAAAAAAAGGGAGAAGACTCAAATCAATAGAATTAGAAATGAAAAAGGAGAAGTAACAACTGACACTGCAGAAATACAAAAGATCATGAGAGATTACTACAAGCAACTCTATGCCAATAAAATGGACAACCTGGAAGAAATGGACAAATTCTTAGAAATGCACAACCTGCCAAGACTGAATCAGGAAGAAATAGAAAATATGAACAGACCAATCACAAGCACTGAAATTGAAACTGTGATTAAAAATCTTCCAACAAACAAAAGCCCAGGACCAGATGGCTTCACAGGCGAATTCTATCAAACATTTAGAGAAGAGCTAACACCTATCCTTCTGAAACTCTTCCAAAATATAGCAGAGGGAGGAACACTCCCAAACTCATTCTACGAGGCCACCATCACCTTGATACCAAAACCAGACAAGGATGTCACAAAGAAAGAAAACTACAGGCCAATATCACTGATGAACATAGATGCAAAAATCCTCAACAAAATACTAGCAAACAGAATCCAACAGCACATTAAAAGGATCATACACCATGATCAAGTGGGGTTTATTCCAGGAATGCAAGGATTCTTCAATATACGCAAATCAATCAATGTGATACACCATATTAACAAGTTGAAGGAGAAAAACCATATGATCATCTCAATAGATGCAGAGAAAGCTTTCGACAAAATTCAACACCCATTTATGATAAAAACCCTGCAGAAAGTAGGCATAGAGGGAACTTTCCTCAACATAATAAAGGCCATATATGACAAACCCACAGCCAGCATCGTCCTCAATGGTGAAAAACTGAAACCATTTCCACTAAGATCAGGAACAAGACAAGGTTGCCCACTCTCACCACTCTTATTCAACATAGTTTTGGAAGTTTTAGCCACAGCAATCAGAGAAGAAAAGGAAATAAAAGGAATCCAAATGGGAAAAGAAGAAGTAAAGCTGTCACTGTTTGCAGATGACATGATACTATACATAGAGAATCCTAAAGATGCTACCAGAAAACTACTAGAGCTAATCAATGAATTTGGTAAAGTTGCAGGATACAAAATTAATGCACAGAAATCTCTGGCATTCCTATATACTAATGATGAAAAATCTGAAAGTGAAATCAAGGAAACACTCCCATTTACCATTGCAACAAAAAGAATAAAATATCTAGGAATAAACCTACCTAAGGAGACAAAAGACCTGTATGCAGAAAATTATAAGACACTGATGAAAGAAATTAAAGATGATACAAATAGATGGAGAGATGTACCATGTTCTTGGATTGGAAGAATCAACATTGTGAAAATGACTCTACTACCCAAAGCAATCTACAGATTCAATGCAATCCCTATCAAACTACCAATGGCATTTTTCACAGAACTAGAACAAAAAATTTCACAATTTGTATGGAAACACAAAAGACCCCGAATAGCCAAAGCAATCTTGAGAACGAAAAATGGAGCTGGAGGAATCAGGCTCCCTGACTTCAGACTATACTACAAAGCTACAGTAATCAAGACAGTATGGTACTGGCACAAAAACAGAAAGATAGATCAATGGAACAGGATAGAAAGCCCAGAGATAAACCCACGGACATATGGTCACCTTATCTTTGATAAAGGAGGCAGGAATGTACAGTGGAGAAAGGACAGTCTCTTCAATAAGTGGTGCTGGGAAAACTGGACAGGGACATGTAAAAGTATGAGATTAGATCACTCCCTAACACCATACACAAAAATAAGCTCAAAATGGATTAAAGACCTAAATGTAAGGCCAGACACTATCAAACTCCTAGAGGAAAACATAGGCAGAACACTCTATGACATAAATCACAGCAAGATCCTTTTTGACCCACCTCCTAGAGAAATGGAAATAAAGACAAAAATAAACACATGGGACCTAATGAAACTTCAAAGCTTTTGCACAGCAAAGGAAACCATAAACAAGACCAAAAGACAACCCTCAGAATGGGAGAAAATATTTGCAAATGAAGCAACTGACAAAGGATTAATCTCCAAAATTTATAAGCAGCTCATGCAGCTCAATAGCAAAAAAACAAACAACCCAATCCAAAAATGGGCAGAAGACCTAAATAGACATTTTTCCACAGAAGATATACAGACAGCCAACAAACACATGAAAGGATGCTCAACATCTTTACTCATTAGAGAAATGCAAATCAAAACTACAATGAGATATCATCTCACACCAGTCAGAATGGCCATCATCAAAAAATCTAGAAACAATAAATGCTGGAGAGGGTGTGGAAAAAAGGGAACACTCTTGCACTGCTGGTGGGAATGTGAATTGGTACAGCCACTATGGAGAACAGTATGGAGGTTCCTTAAAAAACTACAAATAGAACTACCATATGACCCAGCAATCCCACTACTGGGCATATACCCTGAGAAAACCATAATTCAAAAAGAGTCATGTACCAAAATGTTCATAGCAGCCCTATTTACAATAGCCCGGAGATGGAAACAACATAAGTGTCCATCATCGGATGAATGGATAAAGAAGATGTGGCACATATATACAATGGAATATTACTCAGCCATAAAAAGAAATGAAATTGAGCTATTTGTAATGAGGTGGATGGACCTAGAGTCTGTCATACAGAGTGAAGTAAGTCAGAAAGAGAAAGACAAATACTGTATGCTGACACATATATATGGAATTTAAGAAAAAAATGTCATCAAGAACATAGGGGTAAGACAGGAATAAAGACACAGACCTACTAGAGCATGGACTTGAGGATATGGGGAGGGGGAAGGGTAAGCTGTGACAAAGTGAAAGAGCGGCATGGACATATATACACTACCAAATGTAAGGTAGATAGCTAGTGGGAAGCAGCCGCATAGCACAGGGAGATCAGCTCGGTTCTTTGTGACCGCCTGGAGGGGTGGGATAGGGAGGGTGGGAGGGAGACGCAAAAGGGAGGGGATATGGGAACATATGTATATGTATAACTGATTAAATTTGTAAAATAAAAAAAATACAAATTAAAAAAAAAAAAAAAAAAGATATAAACACTTCCCAAGATATTCGCAGGACAATGAGGCTAAAAATAAGACCAAATTCACAGGCTTGATATGATGGTTAAATGATTTAACACACTTGAAAATATATAGTATAACATCTCTAAGCAGGAATAAAGATACCATTCTGTGACTGTGACTATTACCTGCTCCACCAGATTAAGCCACTAGAAAGTTGTCATTATCATTATTGTTACTGGTATTCAGTGGTGCTCAGTTAGGGAACTGGAGAAACCCTAAGCCAGGTCTTTTTTGCCTTTCCCTGTATTCTATTCTCATTTCATCATCTGAAGTCTATTTCACCCGCTGAGCCTTTTCTGTATCCTACTCTGTTATATTTCTTTTATGAAAAAATTTACACGAAATACTAGAAAATTATTAGCCCACTCTGTCTTCAGGGGCCCAAACTTCTCATTTCCTTTACAAAGTTTTCATCACATGAATTTCTAGGTAAATAAAAAAAAAAAAAATCATTTAAACAGCCCCCAAAAGAACTGACGCTAATGCAGCAAATTACCGAAAAAGATAATTCTTTGATTTTGTACTTGTTTTCGGGAAAGAAGGATAAAAGAAAGACGTGGCCAGTGGATTCTGTTCTGCAATGTAAGGCAGCTGTAGGCAGAGGGCTGGTGCCCCCAAAAGAAAAAGATGGGTGTCTGCGGACCCAGCAACGACAGTTCTTTTTAATGGAGGTTTTTGGCCTCCAAAAACCTCCTGGGCAGAACCTCAGGCCCAGGTCCTGAGTGTTTCCAGACAAAGGAAGGTGCCATGATGTAATAGTTTTCAATTTTAAATGGTAAACTGTGTTCTAGGGCAATCATCACTGTGGAAAGTCAAGGCAATTCAGGGGCAAGAAACACAAGATAAATTAATAGACGATGTTTGCTCATCCTTTTCTACTTGAGATCTGGAAGCCAAGAGTTTAAGCCCATGCAATGAACATCCCTTCCTGAGTTGATACAACTCAAACGTCATGAGAGTAAACTAAAAAGCAGATAATTATTGGGGCTTCCCTGGTGGCACACGGGTTGAGAGTCCGCCTGCCGATGCAGGGGACACGGGTTTGTGCCCCGGTCCGGGCGGATCCCACATGCCGCGGAGCGGCTAGGCCCGTGAGCCATGGCCGCTGGGCCTGTGCGTCCGGAGCCTGTGCTCCACAACGGGAGAGGCCACAGCAGTGAGAGGCCCGCGTACCGCAAAAAAAAAAAAAGAAGTAACAAGAGAAGTAATGAGGGCTTCAATATTATCCTTGTGGATGAAACTGATGAGATGCCCCAGGAGAAAACGCTGCAGAGTGAGCTGTTAAATGGCCTACTTAATAATGCAATACTTAGTAACTAAAATTTACTGAGCCAAATCCTATGCGCCAGGTACTCTTCTAAGCTTTTTGCATAATTGATTTAATACTCATAACCCTTTTACAGTCCCTTACTATTGATGAAATAGAGACACAGAGAGGCTCAATGATGGGCCCAAGGTCACGGAACTGGGATTTCAGTCCAAGTGGAATAACTCCGAAGCCCACGCTTGTAAGCACTACGTTCTATGGTACATCCTCTGTTACATGATCAGGGCAGGGCCCCTGCAGGGTTCAAGACACCCTTCCCTCCACCAGTCTGGGTATCCGATGGATTCTTTTCCTAAGTGTTTGTACATGAGAAGTGACACATGCAGCTTGATCACAGCTGGAGAAATATACTGCTTTAATCTGTTTAAGCCACTTTGGAGGCAGGACTCAAAAAGTACAGTTCAGCTCAGATGGGATGCTGGTGTCCTACGTTGGTGGTACTTAAGCACCAATCACTCGGATATTAACAAGTATCCTGTGGACACTTTTTGAGTCTTATTTGATCCATCTTATTCCACACTTTTGAGAATAAAAGGTGGGGTTTTATTTGGAGGGGTTGACTCTTTCTACTGTCAATTGTTCTGGGGAGATAATCCAAACAGAGGCATTTGAATCACTAGAGAAACATTTTATATTTGGGGGTGCTCACAGAGTTGGACCTCGACTGCTATGTGGGGACTTGGGAGTATTCCTTTGGTGGAGGGTGAACTAGCCTGAGAACTCAGTAGGGATTTAAGGGTTGGGTTGGGCCTCTGGGCTCTAAGATCAATCCTTTCTCTTAGCAGTGCTAAATAAATCTGTTCATTACACTTGTTTTCTTCCTTAATTTCCAAACTTTCAGTAATGTTTTATTAAGGGTCGTCGTTTGGTGTGATGACCCTTCTCAAGGTCAGAGAAGAGGTGGCAAAGGCCCCATCTGTGTACCCTCCTCTTTCCCTTCTCTTCTCCATGTGGCACATGGGATTCCATCCAACTCAGCACATTCTTTTAGGCCTCCATGCTTTTCCTCATGCCAGACTTGGAGGCTATGATGTAAATTTTATGTGCCAACTTGACTAGGTCACAGTACCCAGATATTTGGTCAAATGGCAGTCTGGATGTCACTGTGAAGGTATTTTTTAATGAATTAACATCTAAATCAGTAGACTTTGAATAAAGCAGATTATCCTCCATAACATGGGTGGGCTTTGTCTAATCAGTCGAAGGCCTTAAGAGAAAAGACTAAGGTCTCCTGAGGAAGAGGGATACTGCCTTCAGACTGGAGCTGCAATACCAACACTTCCTCGAGTCTCTGTCTTCTGACCTACTCTGCAAATTTCCTACTTGTCAACTCCGACAATCAGTTTCTTAGAATCAATCTCTCTCCATACACACATCCTCTTGGTTCTGTTTCTTTGGAGAACTCTGACTAGTAATGGGGCCCTGACTTTATGGGTGTACACAGTGGGTGTCAGGCGGTGTCACAGTATTGCACATCCCTGGCAGACTGCCCCTGGGGAGGGGTTCACAGCTGTTCTTTTCCCAGTGGGAGCACCCCATCCAGTCCTGCCCACATCACACTGCAGCTTGGAGCAGGATCTGGGGTGGACAGGTCCTAGGAGAGCCCTCCCACAGAGGCAGCCCAGGTTTCATGCAGCAGCACAACCACCTTTATTCCTGCAGCCACAATGCCCCGGCCTCCAGCACCAGCCTAGCTCTAGGCCTCAGACGAACACAATGGAGAAAGGGGCATCTCCTTGGGCTGCTTCTGGGCAGAACCGTGGATGCATACATAGGCTGTGCATAGGTCTGCTGTGACCACACCAGCCTCACTTGCTTCAGAACTCACCTCCTTGGGGACAGAGCAAACAGTTAAGGGCAACAGAGCCTTATCAAACCTGACCCTCAGGGCTTCTACCCCAACAACTGGGGAGCAGACCCCACCCTTAACAGGGCTGTGACAGCCACAGAGCAAAGAGGAAGACCCACCCAACATCCAGTGCAGGCTCTGGTCACCACACCACCAATCACAGCCCCTATCAAGGGGATAATAACCAGAACACTCTGAGAAAAGATGTGGCTGGCATCCAGACCAAATACAGCCATCACACCAAAAATACTGTACTCACACAGTTTACAAAGCGACACTCCCACATAAAAACAGCCCTGTGAGACCATGATAGATAACTGTTTCTCCAAAATTCATAGAGACAGAGAAATTTAAGCAAAATGAAAAGGCAGAGGAACTACTCCCAGTTATAAGAAGAGAAATCCCCTGAAAGAACAAACAATGAAACAGACCTCACCAGTCTACCAGACCCTGAGTTTAAAAAGGAGGTACGAAAAATGCTAAAGAAATTAAGAAAGATTATTGATAGAAATGCAGATCACTGTAACAAGGAACTAGAAGGTATAAAGAAGACCCAATCAAAATTAGACAACTCAATTGCTGAGGTAAAAACCAAGCTAAAAGCCCTGAAAGCAGACTAAATAATTCAGAAGAACAAATTACTGACCTGGAAGATAGAATAATGGAAATCACCCAATCAGACAGAAAGACAAATGAAAAAACATGAAAGCAACATACAAGATCTATGGGATAATATAAAGTATGCCAACCTATACATAATAGGGATTCTAGAAGGAAAAGAAAGAGAAAAGGGGATCAAAAATGTATTTGAAGAAATTATGGCTGAAAACTTCCCAAGCCTAAAGAAGGAAACAGATATCCAAGTACAGGGAGCATAAAGAGTCTGAAACAAGATGAACCCAAACAGACCCAAAAGAAGACATATTATAATTAAAATGGCAAAAGTTAAAGAGAGGATTCGAAAGGCAGAAAGAGAAAAACAAAAAGTCAGTTACAAGGGGACCCCATAAGGCTATCATATCATTTCTCTACAGAAAATTTGCAGGCCAGAAGGGAGTGGCAACATATATTCAAAATCCTGAAAGGGGAAAATGTGCAACCTAGGATACTCTACCCAGCAAGATTATCATTTAGAATAGAAGGAGAGACTAAGAATTTCTCAGATAAGTGAAAACTAAAAGAATACAGCAGTACTTAACCTGTCCTAAAAGAAATACTGAACGGTCTCCTCTGAATAGAAAAGAAGCAAGAATCTATAGGAAAGGGAAAAACATAATAGGAAGCGTAAATACATAAATGGATTGAAAATCACTTAAGCCAGTACATAGATTAAAAAAACTTTATAAAAGAAATTATAACTATAATTAAGAGCAAAGGATAAACATGAAGATGTTAAATAGGACATCAAAATCACAAAACGTGGGGAAGGGAAGTAAAAAAAAGCATATCTTTTAGAATGTGTTTGAACTTTTATATGACTATCAGTCTAAAGCAAGTAGATATAGTTATGGGTTAACATACTTGAAAAACAGGGTAACCACAAATCAAAAACATGCAATAGATTCATAAAACCCAAAAAGAAAGGCTCAAGCATAATGCAAAAGAAAACTATCACATCACAAAAGGAAAAACAAAAAGAAGAAGGAACAAAGAAGAAATACAAAATCAGCTGGAATATAAGGTTTAAAATGGCAATAAATACATGCTTATAAATAATTACTTCAAATGTCAATGAACTAAATGCTCTGATCAAGAAGACATAGAGTGGCAGATTGGATAAAAACCAAGAAACTTCTATACGCTGCCTATCAGAGACTCATCTTAGGGTGAAAAACAGACATAGATTGAAAGTGAGGGGATGGAAAAAGATATTTCATGTAAATAAAAATGACAAGATAGCAGGGGTAGCAATACTCATATCAGACAAAATAGACTTTAAAACAAAGACAAAGAAAGACAAGAAAGACACTACATAATGATAAAGGGATCAATACAAGAATGGGACATTACACTTGTTAACATATATGCACCCAATATAGGAGCACCTAAATATATAGAACAAATACTAACAGATATAAAAGGAGAAACTGGCAAAAATACAATAATAGTAGGAGACTTTCACACCCCACTTACATCAATGGACAGACTTTCCAGACAGAAAATCAGTAAGGCAACAGAGACCCTAAATAACACAACAGAACAATTAGACTAAACTGATATCTTCAGGACATTACGTTCAAAAAAACAAAACAAAACAAAAAACCCCAGAATACAACAGACCACATACCAGGACACAAAGCAAGTCTCAACAAATTTAAAAGGATAGAAATTATTTCAAGCATTTTTTCTGATCATAACAGTATGAAACCAGAAATCAACCACAGAAAGAAAAATGAGAAAAAACAATTACATGGAAACTAAACAACATGCTACTAAAAAACCAATGGTCAATGATAAAATCAAGAGGACATCAGAAAATACCATGAGAAAACAACAATGAAAACACAACCATACAAAATATACAGGATGCAGCAAAAGTGGTTCTAAGAGGGAAGTTCATAGTGATGCAGGCCTTTCTCAAGAAACAAGAAAAATTTCAAACAGACAACCTAACCTACCACTTAAAAGAACTTGAAAAAGAAGAACAAATAAAACCCAAAGTCAGCAGAAGGAAGGAAATAATAAAGATCAGAGAGGAAATAAATAAAATAGAGATAAAAAAATAGAAAAGATCAATAAAACCAAGAGCTTTGAAAGGATAAATGAAATCAATAAACCTCTAGCCAGGGTCACCAGGAAGAAAAGAGAGAGGATCCAAATAAACAAAATAAGAAATAAAAGAAGAGAAATATCAACCAATACTGCAGAAATACACAAAATCATCAGAAAATACTTTGAACAGTTATATGTCAAAAAATGTACAATCTAGGGGGCTTCCCTGGTGGCGCAGTGGTTGGGAATCCGCCTGCCAATGCAGGGGACATGGGTTCGAGCCCTGGTTCGGGAGGATCCCACATGCTGTGGAGCAGCTGGGCCCATGTGCCACAACTGCTGAGCCTGAGCTCTAGAGCCCATGTACCTAGAGCCAGTGTTCCAAGATGAGAGAGGCCACCGCAATGAGAGGCCCATGCACGGCAATGAAGAGTAGCCCCCACTCACCACAACTAAAAAGAAAGCCTATGCACAGCAACGAGAACCCAATGCAGCCAAAAATTTAAAAAAATTTAAAATGAATGTCATTCTTTAACACATTATCTGTGAATAAAGTTTAAAAAAATTGTACAATCTAGAAGGAATGAACAAGTTTCTAGAATCATACAGCCCACTGAAACTGAATCAAGAAGAAACAGATAATTTGAACAGACTGACCAATAGAAGTGAAATAGAATCTAAAATAATAATAATAATAATAAAAAACCTCCCTGCAAACAAAAGTTCAGGACCAGATGACTTCACTGGGGAATTATACCAAACATACAAAGAAAAGCTTATTCCTATCCTTCTCAAACTAATCCAAAAGATTGAAGAGGAGGGAAGACTCCCAAGATCATTCTATGAAGCCACCAACACCCTGATACCAAAACCAGATAAAGACACTACAAAAAAAGAAAATTGCAGGCCAATATCTTTGATGAATATCGATGTAAAAATCCTCAATAAAATTTTAGCAAACTGAATCCAATGATACATAAAAAGGATCATATACCATGATCAAGTTGAATTCATTCCAGGGCTGTAAGGATAGTTCAACATATGCAAATCAATCAATGTGATACACTACATCAACAAAAGACAAAAACCACATGGTCATCTCAATACATGCAAAAAAAGCATTTCATAAAATGCAACATCCATTCATTATAAAACTCTCACCAAAGTGGGTATAGAGGGAACATATCTCAACACGATAAAAGCCATTTATGACAAACCCACAGCCAACATAATATTCAATGGTGAAACGCTGAAAGGCTTCTCGTGAAATTCTGGAACAAGACAAGGATGCTCACTCTCAACACTTCTATTCAACATAGTATTGGAAGTCCTAGCCATACCAATCAGACAAGAAAAAGAAGTTAAAGGTATCTAAATCGGAAGGGAAGAGGTAAAACTGTCATTATATGCAGATGACATGATACTCTGTATAGAAAACTCTAAAGACTTCAAACAAAAACTATTAGAATTAATAAACTAATTCAGCAAGGTAGTAGGATACAAGATTAATATACAGAAATCTATTGCATATCTTTACACTAACAATGAAATGTCAGAAAGAGAAAGTAAAAAAAAAAAGACATTTAAAATCACATAAAAAGTACCTAGGAATAAACTTAACCAAGGAGGTAAAAGACCTATATACTGAGAACTATAAAATGTTGATAAAGGAAACTGAAGATGATTCAAAGAAATGGAAAGATATCCCATACTCTTGGATTGGAAGTAATATTGTTAAAATGGCCACACTACCCAAAGCAATCTACAGATTTAATGTGATCCCTATCAAATTACCCAAGACATTTTTCACAGAACTAGAACAAATAATCCTAAAATTTATATGGAACCATCAAAGACCCAGAATTGCCAAAGCAATCCTTAGGGAAAAGAACAAAGCTGGAGGCATAACTCTCTCAGACTTCAGACAATACCACAAAGCTACAGTAATCAAAAAAGCATGGTATTGGCACAAAAGCAAACATATGGATCATTGGAACAGAATAGAGAGACCAGAAATAAATGCACACACCTACGGTCAATTAATCTTTGACAAAGGAGGCAAGAATACACAATGGAGAAAAGACAGTCTCTTCATCAGCAAGTGGTGTTGGAAAAGTTGGACAGCCACATGTAAATCAATGAAGTTAGAACACACCCTCACACCATGCACAAAAATAAACTCAAAATGACTTAAAAACTTAAATATAAGGCATGACACCATAAATTTCCTAGAAGAGAACAGAAGCAAAAATTCTCTGACATAAATTGTACCAATGTTTTCTTAGGTCAGTCTCCCAAGACAATAAAAGTAAAAGCAAAAATAAACAAATAGGACCTAATCAAACTTACATGCTTTTGTACAGCAAAGGAAACCATAAACAAAATGAAAAGACAACCTACAGAATGGGAGAAAATGTTTGCAAACAATGGAACCAACAAGGGATTAATTTCCAGAATATACAAAGAGCTCATACAACTCAATATCAAAAAAAAACAAACAACCCAGTCAAAAAATCGGCAGAAGACCTAAATAGACACTTTTTCAAAGAAGACATACAGATGGTCCATAGGCACATGGAAAGATGCTCAACATCGCTAATTATTAGAGAAGTGCAAATCAAAAGTACAATGTGGTACCACCTCACGCAGGTTAGAATGGCCATCATTAAAAAGTCTACAGGGCTTCCCAGGTGGCGCAATGGTTGAGAATCTGCCTGCCAATGCAGGGGACACGGGTTCAATCCCTGGTCCGGGAAGATCCCACATGCCGCGGAGCAACTAAGCCCATGTGCCACAACTACTGAGCCTGCACTCTAGAGCCCGCGAGCCACAACTACTGAGCTCGCATGCCGCAACTGCTGAAGCCCGCGTGCCTAGAGCCTGTGCTCTGCAACAAGAGAAGCCACTGCAGTGAGAAGCCTGCACACCGCAACAAAGAGTAGCCCCTGCTCACCGCAACTAGAGAAAGCCCACGCGCAGCAACGAAGACCCAACACAGCCAAAAAAAAAAAAAAAGTCTACAAGAATAAATGCTGGAGAGGGTGTGGAGAAAAGGGAACCCTCTTACACTGTTGGTGGGAATGTAAATTGGTGCAGCCACTATGGAAAACAGCATGGAGGTTCCTTAAAAAACTAAGAACAGAACTACCATATGATCCAGCAATTCCATTCCTAGGTATTTATCCAGAAAAGGTGAAACTCTAATTTGAAAATATACATGCTCCCCAATGTTCACTGCAGCACTATTCACAATAGCCAAGACATGGAATCAACCCAAGTGCCCATCAACTGATGAATGGATAAAGAAGATGTGGTCCAGATACACAATAGAATACTAAGCCATAAAAAAGAATGAAATAATGCCATTTGCAGCAACATGGATGGACTTAGAGATTATCATACTAGGTGAAGTAAGTCAGACAGAAAAAGACAAATAATATATGATATCACTTATATGGAATCTAAAAAATAATACAAGTGAATCTATTTACAAAACAGAAAGAGACTCACAGACATAGAAAACAAATGTATGGTTACCAAAGAGGAAAGCAGGGGCAGGGGGGAGGGGTAAATTAGGAGTTTGGGATTAACAGTCACATACTTTTATATATGAAATATATAAGCAACAGGATTTATTGTAAAGCACAGGGATCTACAGTCAATATCTTGTAAGAACCTATAATGGAAAAGAATCTGAAAAAATATATATACTGTATAACTGAATCACTTTGCTATATACCTGAAACTAACACAACACTGTAAATCAACTCTACTTCAATTTAAAAAAGCATTTATTCAACACTTCCCCCAAAATAATGAGGCCCATTTGTCCAGCTCCCAGCCCAGATCTGTTTCCATTATACTTTGCTTCCTACAATTGGGGCCTACAAATTACTGAAAGCATAAAGAATTTATTCATGGCAATGTTTGTTACAAGGAACTAACAACTCAAAGAAATCCAATTTTCCAATAGTCTTCTCTCGTGAGTAGTGCTTGGCAATGTGCATCCAATCAAATGATTTCAGGAGGACATTTTCGTCATCCTGCTGGCAGCCCGTTCCCAGGGCTTTGGGGCTGTGATCCTTTTGTTCTCTGGATATTTTTGCTAAACGGTCATTGGTTAGTTCTCACGTGTCAGGCATTGTTTAGGTGCTGGAATACCATGGGGAAGAAGACACAAAACTTCCTGCCGTCATGAAGACTGAATTTGTAGGGGGAACGGACAATAAACAAGATTAAATAAGTAAGAATATCATCGTCTAAGAAGGAATCTCGTACAGTTATGCAGGTTGTGCACTGCACTGTGTTCCGCGTCTAAGGGTGGGCAGTGACACAGCACTCGCTGTGGCTTTATGCATTTATTTCTACATCATTCTGGCAGAAGGAAATCAGTGTATGGAGAGGGGCGTCTTTCTCTAATGTGCACAAAGGCACTGTCTGGGCCAGTGGTGGCCCCACCAGCAACGAGCAAGCCTGTTGGAGACTATTGCAGACATCGGGGAAGACTTGCTGGTGGCTGGGATTAGGAAGGTGGCAGGAGAAATGGGGAAAATTTTGTGGTCCAATTCCGTATGTATTTTGAAAGTAGAGCTGAAAGGATTTGCTACAGACTGGATGTGGGGTGTGAGAGAAGATGGCCACCAAGGCTTTTGTCCTAAGCAACTGGAAGAACTGAGTTTTCCTTAACTGGGGCGGGCAGACTTCAGGAGGAGCTGGGCTGGGGGCAAAGCTGAGGAGCCGTGCTTCGGAAACGTGCAGGTGAGTTGCTGATCAGACCTCACGTGCAGATGTCACACAGGCATTGGAGACGGGGGTCTGGAGTGCAAGAAAGAGGCCCGGACTCAAGATATAAATTACACGTTTTATGAGACCTACTGCAAACCATCATTGGCCTTTTAAAGGCTTGTGATGTTAGTAAACATATGATTTCTACCCAACATTTGTACCAAGTTCCTCCCCATTTCACACTTCTCTACCTCTTCATATGAACTGAATGCACGCATTTGTTTTCGCTTGCAGTTCTGCCTCTGAAAAGCTTGCAAAATACTTTGAACAAATTATGATTGAAAACATCTGCTCCTAAAAAATTATGACATTATGACTGAGTCCAGTTTTTAAAAATTTATCTTTAGAGAGAAGAGTAGAGAGAAGAGATGGTGCCCTGGTAGCCGCCGAATCTTCTCAGAGGGAATGTGAATTTGACCTTATGCGATCACTCATTTGGAGTTATTCTTTTACGGCAAGAATAGGCTCATGATGATCAGTGCATGCTGTTATCAGTTCCCATGTGAACATCTCTAATATCAGTTCTGGAGTTTACAAAACTGGCAAAAACAAGACTCAAGTAGCATAGCAGGACTCCTTTACAACACAAAGGAATCTACTGCTCACGTTTGTCAGTAGATCTGTCAGGAATGGAGGGCAGTTGACAGCTATCAGCTAAAAACTGCTGGTTCGTATGGTAACTGCCAACTCTGCTTTCCCCGAGCAGGTCATCATCTATTTGCAGGTTTTCTGCAGTTTCACTATCTGTTTCTTTCTCTCGTGGGTGGAAGGGAATTGCAGTCCTGGCACACAGGTTGAGTATCTGTGTATCAAAGTGCTTTCTGAAGGCCACTCTCATTGATTTCGGGCCTATTTATAGTTCTGTAATGTTTTCACCTCTTCAGCCGGCTGCCTTGTGCAACCAAGGGCAGTCAGGGGAGAGAGGTGGCTGCAGGCAACTCGCTGTGTTCCAGAATCACTCACTCTACACAGGTCCTACTTTTGGCACAAGTAAGAAATCCAAACTAAACTTTCGCAACAAAAAAATGCCTTGTTGGTTTCCATTTTTATAAATCCACGTGTTCATATGTTGGCATCGTTAGCTCTAATTGGCAGTTAGCCTGCCCCTTTAGTTTTAGTATAGTGGTTGAGTAGCCCTTTATAAGGTGACTTGGAAAAACAGCTTTATTTAGATAGAGATTCACATAGCATACAATTTACCCACTTAAGGTGTGAAATGCTATCTTTTCCACTATATTCACAGGGTTATGTAACCATTACCATAATTTAATTTTAGAACATTTTTAGCTCTAAAAGAAATTCAGGGGCTTCCCTGGTGGCGCAGTGGTTGAGAGTCTGCCTGGTAGCGCAGGGGACATGGGTTCGAGCCCTGGTCTGGGGGGATCCCACATGCCGCGGAGCAACTAGGCCCGTGCGCCACAACGACTGAGCCTGTGCGTCTGGAGCCTGTGCTCCACAAGAGAGGCCGCGCTAGTGAGAGGCCCACGCACCGCGATGAAGAGTGGCCCCCGCTTGCCACAACTAGAGAAAGCCCTCGCACAGAAACGAAGACCCAACACAGCAAAAATTAATTAATTAATAAACTCCTGCCTCCAACATCTTCTTTAAAAAAGAAAGAAAGAAAGCAACGCAATGCTCACTGCATTCACTCCCCATCCTTCCCTCCCTCCACCAGCCCGTGGCCACCACTCACCTACTCTCTGTTTCTACGCATTTGCCTGTTCTGGACGTTTCATATAAATGGCACCACACAGTATGTGGTCTGTCGTCACTAGCTTTTTTCACTCAGCAGAATATTTTCAAGGTTGATCCACGTTGTAGCATTTCTCAGTACTTCATTCTGTTGACTAAGAATATTCCATGGCGTGAATATTTCACGTTTCATTCACCTGTGGGTGGACATCTAACTGAGGGACAATTGGGTTGTTTCCACTCTCTGGCTCTTATGAATAATGCTACTATAAACATGCGTGCACGCATTTTCACGTGGACGTAGGCCTTCATTTCTCTTGGGCTGATCCCTCGGTGTAGAACGGCTGGTTCGTATGATAACTTTAACTTTCTGAAGAACTGCCCAGTTGTTTCCCAAAGTACAATCTGGCTTTGAAAACACAACCTGTACTGGGCTTCCCTTCTCTCTTAGACTAAATGTTTCTCTTTAATTTGTACGTTTCCAGGTATCATGTGGTTGTTACATGTATACACTGTGCAGAGCTATCACCTCAGTCATGCCTTGAAAATACTGCAGTGGCAAAGTTGCCTGTTTCTCCCACTCAAATGAATATTTAGAGGACTGTTTCATTTTTCTGGGACCGTACACAATTAATGCAGCTTCAATTTTTTAATTTGAATTTAATTCTATTTATTTGCTTTTTGAATAGGTACTAGAGTCCCATGGTTCAAAATGCTGGGGGGTCCAGTAAGTTACCTGGTATATTCCGCCCCTGCCCTGCATGCTACAGACGCCACTTTCCCTCTCTGGGGCAACAGGGTTGTCTACATCTTAGGTGGTCTTCCAAGGAAGGCATTTTTAACACAATTTTTTTTTTTTTTTTTTTTTTTTTTTTTTTGCGGCACGCGGGCCTCTCACTGTTGTGGCCTCTCCCGTTGCGGAGCACAGGCTCCGGATGCCCAGGCCCAGTGGCCATGCCTCAGGGGCCCAGCCACTCTGCGGCATGTGGGATCTTCCCAGACCGGGGCACGAACCCGCGTCCCCTGCATCAGCAGGCGGACTCTCAACCACTGCGCCACCAGGGAAGCCCTCAACACAATTTTAATTTGAAAAGAATAAACTGAAGAAAACAAAATGAGTATGTGGGCCTCTAAGGGTTTTGTTCTAAGCTTGGTTATTTTCGTTAATCAGAGTCAGAACACCGCAACCTCAGAGACGGCTTTATTTCAGGTTCAAAGAGCAGTAAAGAACTCACGAGTTTAATGACTGCCTTCAACAGCTCAAGGACATAATCCACGCAGTCTACTCCTTAACTTTTAGTTTTGTCCTAGGAGCCAATCCCTGATCCACAGCCTTCTGGTTATTATTTCATTTGGTCTACATTCCAGAGACATGTCACTGCTGATTCCATCTTCTCTAAGTCCGCTCTGCCTTCCACGCCTCACCGTGGGGAGATGACCCTCAGACGCCTCCAGGCTGCCTCCTGCCTGACCCCCAGGCCCCCGCCGACCCTCAGCCGTCTCCAGGCTGCCTCCTGCCTGAGCCCCAGGCCCCCGCCGACTGCCTCTCCGTCCTGGAACACAAGCTCTTCCCACCGCAGGCCTCGGACCTACAGGTCCCTCCCTTCGCCGAGAAGGTTTTCTTCTGTCCCTCCCAGCTGACGGGTCTCAGCTGAAGTGCCGCCCTCTCTGACCATCTCAGCTAAAGCTGGCCGCTTCTCCTTTCCCCCTACTGCATTCCACAGTTCACTTCAGTCATAGCACCTATGACAGGATTTGTTTATTGAGTCGTTCATTGCCTGGGATCATCTATTCTAGAATAGTCTATGTTCTAAAACAAAATGGGTAAACTACAGTCCCAACCCTGTTCTTGTATGGCTCTGGACCTAAAAATTGCTTTACATTTTTAAAGCGTTGTTTCCATTCCTTTTTAAAGCAAAAACAAAACAAAACAAAACCAACCATGCAGCAGAGTTTGCAAAACCTTAAATCCTGACTCTCTGGCCCTTTACAGAAAAGTTTGACTCTAGGGCTGAACGTCTCCAAGGTAGGCTGTGTACATTCCAAGGGGTGGGTGTGTGATAGAATCCAGCGGGATGTTAATTGCTCGCTCTTTTGCAGATATCTATCATGGACGCTTTATAAAGGGCATGACTCTTAATACAGCAGTATGTGCATATAATTTATACATTAATATATGCATATATGTATTGGGGATGTTTCTTAGAAATTTTTAAATAATGAGCTTATAATAAAAATGGTGGGGGCAACGGTACTAAAACGTATCACTTATGAAGGCAGGAGCCACATTCTCTCCTTCCTTATTCCTATCACCTGAAACATACTCAATACAATATTTTTTGAATAACTGACGGCAGTGGACTTTCCATTTACTGAGCACATATTATGTTCCCCAGACATTAACTATGCTCTTACTGTACAGCATCTCTTTTAATGATCACAGCTACGCCATGTCCTAGGTCCTGTTACCCTTATTTCACAAATGAGGAAATTGAGGCCCAGAGGGGTTAAATGACTTCCTGAGGGTCACATTGCTAGTGACAGGAGGAGGTCAAGGTCAGCTGTCTTCTGACTCCAAAACCAGTGCTTTTATCCACTATTGGCTTGTCCCTAATTTCATTCCTTTCGACTCTTTCTGTGCATCGGAATCCAGTCCCACTTGGAACCCTTCATGTCTGGAAGGATGAAGTCACGATGTTTCCCCCAGCAGTCAACAAAAACTAAGGGGTGTGTATCTTCCTGACAGGGGGAGTCTCTCTCTTTTTTTTTTTAATTAATTAATTTATTTATTTATGGCTGTGTTGGGTTTTTGTTTCTGTGTGAGGGCTTTCTCTAGTTGTGGCAAGCGGGGGCCACTCTTCATCGTGGTGCGCGGGCCTCTCACTATTGCGGTCTCTCTTGTTGGGGAGGACATGCTCCAGACGCGCAGACTCAGTAGTTGTGGCTCACGGGCCTACTTGCTCTGCGGCATGTGGGATCCTCCCAGACCAGGGCTCGAACCTGTGTCCCCTGCATTGGCAGGCAGATTCCCAACCACTGCGCCACCAGGGAAGCCCGGGAGTCACTTTCAATGCTTTGTTGCCAGTTCTTGATGTAAGAATTAGGACACATGAGTTTGGGTGAGTTTGCAATTTACTAGATAAATCATTTAACTTCTATGAGCTAATTTCTCACCTATAAATTGGGGCTGATAGCCATATTTATCCCAGAGGCGGTTTTGAAGATTAAATGCATGTGAAAATGCTTGAACACTAAGCTCTATAAAATATTAGTCCTTCTTTAGTCATATAACTGTGTAGGGGCATACTTTTTCTGCTCTCATAGTTTTGGCTACTACTTACTGTAACATGCTTTGCTTCATAACCCACTTGGGGAACTGTTCAAGGCAAGCAGCACCGTTCTGGCTTAGGAAGGAATCAGAGCCCCGGTCTAAATGTGGCATTCTGTTTCTAGCCTTCTTCTAAACCTAAGTTTACTTGATCTTAGTCCAAAGTGCACACAGCTACTACCTGCGTGCGCTTTAAAAGAGAAAACTGCAGCAGCAATCAGATCTCCTTTACCCACCCATTGGAAAGTAGAAGAACAGAATGCTTTTACTGAATGGTACAGATGAACTTCTTTGCAATGCAGAAATAGAGTCACAGATGTAGAAAACAAACTTATGGTCACCAAGGGGGGAAGGGGAGAGGGATGCATTGGGAGATTGGGATTGACATCTACACACTACTATATATAAAATAGATAACCAATGAGAACCTACTATATAGCACAGGGAACTGAATGCTGTGGAAGGAAATCTAAAAAAGAGGAGATGTATGTATGCATACGGCTGATTCACTTTGCTGTACAGCAGAAACTAACACAACATTGTAAAGCAATTATACTCCAATAAAAATTAATTTAAAAAAAAGAATGCTTTGTCATGCCCAGCAATTTTAGAACTACATTGGAAGCTACTATTTAGATTTTGCTGGTGCAACTCTTTTTTATCAGTCTTAAACTTTAAAAAATCCTTCAAGTCCTTTTTAAAAACCACAGCTCTTTAAGCTAATTTTATATTAAGTTACAAAATAAAACCCAAAGCATATACCACATTTTCACTTTAAATAATATCTTTCACACTTTTTAAGTACTGAGCTCCCCAGGCCTTAAGCTAAATCTGAAATGAAAACTTTCAAAAGAAACCAATTCTCTATGGAGGTGGGAGAGGGATGGACTGGGAATTTGGGGTTAGTAGATGCAAACTATTACATATAGAATGGATGGACAATAAGGTACAGCATAGCTACTGTATAGCACAGGGAACTATATTCAATGTCCTGGGAAAGAATATTAAAAAAATGTGTATATGTATATACGTGTATAACTGAGTCACTGTGCTGTACAGCAGAAATTAACACAACCTTGTAAATCAGCTATACTTCAGTTAAAAAAAAAAAAAAAGGAAACCTAATGGCATCAAATCCTTCTCACAGAGTCCTGACATTTTTGCCATGAACCCTTTACCTTTTTCCTTCCCTAAAGTGTGTCTTCCAACGTTTCTTCTGCAAGGCCCTTTTGCAGGAGAAACCAGGTCCTAGTTTTCTCTTATTTTCTGCCTTTGTCCTGCCTCCAGTTAGGGACTTATTTAGAAAGTCCCACTACGTGGAGTATGTTTGCCAAAGTTCATACATAGGTATAGATTTCCCTTACCTCTAGACGGTGGTACCAGTTACAGCCTGACGGTTCATGTAGCAGTTAATCATGCTCTACCTCGTGACACACTTTCTCTTTCACTTGAACCATGATTACACTGCTAGTTAATTTTACACGCATCTGTCTTTTCTCTAATTGCATTTCAGAACGCTGAAAGACCAGGTCTTTTGGACCCCAGAGCATGGAGCCGAGCCGCTGACAGCGGTGTGGCCTTTGGTACCAGACCCAAGTCTCAAACCCAGCTCTGTTCTTGATCCTCTGTGACTCTTTGTTCCTTGATGAGCCTGTTTCATCACCTGTAAACGGGATGAGACTACTCCCCAGGTGGTTATCAGGATTGAATTGTGTGTTGGCGTGATGGCCGAGCTGCAGCATTGCCGGTTCCGGGGACGACGCCAGGTTAGGGGGCCTGGTACAGAAGGCACCCTGCACATGCTGTCACTGAATCCCATGTACTCGAATCTTAAAGTGTAAAGAAGCAAGCCCGGCAGAGACTCAGTGGAACACTGTGTGAGTTGTTGGCAGGGAAAGAGTTACCTTTGGCTCAAGCTTCAAAGAGCCACGTGGATTTTAATTCTCCTCGGGGACAAGTCAGCCGTTTTGTGAAGCTGTAACATTTATTGTCTCAGTAAATTTCCTTTAAACAATCAGTTCTAATCTCTCTTTTATGTCACATGAGATTGGGGGGGTAGAGAGGGATGGAGACACCAAGCCACCCGGATCCTCTGACCCGGCAGGTTCTCTTCTCTGGTGTGTCCCTGGGGGTTGGTGACACTGGCCTGTTCCACTGAGGAAAGAGGGACCCAGGCTTACAGCCAGGTTTGGGCATCTTAAGACATTCAGAATGTGAAGACGCTCAAATTCTCAATCCAGTCCCTCTGGTTAGCAACTGATTTAGAGCTTCACAGCAGAAAGAGCAGTATGGAGGTTCCCTAAAAAACTGAAAATAGAACTACCATATGATCCAGCAGTCCCACTCCTGGGCCCATATCTGGAGGAAACTCTAATTTGAAAAGATACACGCACCCCAATGTTTACTGCAGCAATATTTACAATAGCCAAGACACAGAAGCAACCTAAACATCCAATAACAGATGAATGGATGAAGATGTCATATATATATATACACACACACACAATGGAATATTACTTAGTCACAAAAAAGAACAAAACAATGCCATGTGCAGCAACATGGATGGACCTAGAGATTATCATATTGAGTGAAGTCAGTCAATGAGAGAAAGACAAATACCATATGATATCATTTATATGTGGAACCAAAAAAAACTGATACAAATGAACTTACTTACAAAACAGAAACAGACTCACAGACTTAGAGAACAAACTTATGGTTACCAGGGGGGAAAGGAGGGAGGAAGGATAAGTGAGGAGTTTGGTGTTAACATAGACACACGACCATATACGAAACAGATAATCAACAAGGACCTACTGTAGAGCACAGGGAACTCTACTCAGTACTCTGTAATAACCTATATGGGAAAAGAATCTGAAAAAGAATGAATATATGTATATGTATAACCGAATCACTTTGCTGTACACCTGAAATTAACACAACATTGTAAATCAACTATACTCCAATATAAAATAAAAATTTAAAAAAATGATAACCATAAAAAAAGAACATAATTTGGATGGCACAAAAGAAGGAAGGAGGAATGTAAACCCTGGTGAGTGAAAGACCTGAAACTCCAGGTGGGTTTCTAGGAAGTACTCAGCATATGACAGGTACTACTTTTTATTTTTTTAATTTAATTAATTAATTTATTTATCTTTTTAACGTCTTTATTGGAGTATAATTGCTTTACAATGGTGTGTTAGTTTCTGCTTTATAACAAAGTGAATCAGCTATACAGATACATATATCCCCATATCCCCTCCCTCTTGCGTCTCCCTCCCTCCCACCCTCCCTATCCCACCCCTCTAGGTGGTCACAGAGCATGAGCTGGTCTCCCTGTGCTATGTGGCTGCTTCCCACTAGCTATCTATTTTACGTTTGGTAGTGTGTATGTGTCCATGCTACTTACTCTCTCTCACTTTGTCCCAGTTTACCCTTCCCCCTCCCGACAGGTACTACTTTAAAGCCCTGAGCATGGTTTAGCTGGAGACAAGGAAAGAAGGAAGGTATGCTTGAATAATTCTTGAGGGTCGCAGAGCGAGTGACACTGGGGGGTGGGGGGCAGGCAGAGTGGTTACGTGCTATTAGATTAATGTCACATCATTGCAACATACGGAAGAAACGGTAATGTTATTAGTCAGGTGCTAAGAGCAAATTACAGGAAAACAGTAACTGGTTAATAGAATCATAGGATAGTAGAGCTGAAGGCACATGAAGAGGTGACCTGGCCCAGCCCTGTGTCTTCAGGCAAAGGGATGTCTAAACCATCCAGGCAGGTGTTTGCACATCTCAAAGAGCTCACTAGAGATAAAGAGGCCTCCACATTTTTTTGGTGGCCCCTATGATTACTTTATCACCCTGAGAGTAAAAAAGTCCGCATCCCTATCTAATCTCAGGCTCAGATGATTAACTTAGATGTGCAGGTCCTTTCCCACAAATAACCGCAGAGGCGCTTGCGGTGACAGTGAGGGTGTCGCACCTGCTCCCTCTCATTGCACTCGTTCTTTGTTAGGAGAAGCCGAGAAGCTCACTCACTCAGCAGGTGTTCAAGCATCAAGCTCTGTGACAGGAGCTGAGGACACAAGGACAACTCAAACAGCATCCCGGCCTCAATCCACGCACAGCCTGGCAGGAGAGCAGCAGACGGGAAGAGAGGTGACGCCGGGTGGCCGCTAACATGGTGGGTGCAATAACGTCTATTACCCACACGTGAGTGTCCCTACCACCTGCTGGAGCTGTACTCAGGGCTCGGCACGCCACGTCATTCATCCTCAGGCCTCTCCTCCCTCATAGACTCACAATCGTAAAACAAGACAGAAGTGCAAACTTTTCCTGCCAGCTGGAACTTTCTTTAGCACACCCTAAGCGCCTCCTGCCGATGGCTTAGAGTGAATTGAGGATCAGTCGTCAAGCTTTACTTGTGAGATGTAAAGGAGGCGCTCCAGGCTGACGTTCCTTTTCTCTCTCCTGCGTTTCAGCTTTCAAGACCATTGTGTTTCTGTGGGTTTCAAAATTCTATTCTGGAAGCCGAAAGCTTTCTTTCTCTTCGCATTTCCACAGTAACAATTCTACTTCTCCCGCAGGCAGATGGAATCTTCTGGTTGAAGGGATTGGAAATGCCATATGTAAGAAAATGAGGAAGAGAAAGGAAGAAAACCACATTTCAACATAGCATCTCTGTTTTACGGTAGAAATGCACACAGAGCTACTTCCACAGTAACTGAATCCAGGATTCCATGCACATCCTCATCCAAAGGTATTTATACTTTGACTGGAGATGAGTCTTCAGTCCACATAATGTAGATTATTTCTAATGGTGGAATTTCAAGCATCAAGGTAATGGGTAAGGCTTTTTATTTTCTAACACTTCTCCTTTGGAGAACCCATCGAGCTAAGGATATTGTCTATGAAGTTGTTCCCTTATAGAAATTAATTAATTTTCAACATTCATAACAGCTTCTGTAAAGTGTTCGCAGGCACTTCTTGCCGTCCTACTTCTGACCCCCTGCGTGTCTATACTTCACACACGTGTGATTACAGTCTCTAAGGTAATCACTGTGCTGCTGATAGCAATGAGAAAGGTCAGAAAGATAGTCTCTGATTACACTTAACAGCAAATGCAAAGATGCACTTCTTCCTGCTTGGGTGTATTTAATGCAAATGGCACAGCAATGTAGAGGACAGCTGTCATGATCCATCCAGTCAGTCTGTTCCCTGACTAGAAAGTAACCATGGGGGAAAGAAATGCCTCCTATCATGTAATGCTCAGGTTCCTAAGCTGAGGATGTACCGAAGTTTTAACTAAAAGCATGCATCTGGATCCTGAAGCTCACACTTGGTACAAATGCCTACTGGTTACCAAGGTGCTGTCTGGGAGACCCCCGTTGTCATGTGCCCCCCTCAGCCTCCCACCGTGGCTCTGGTCAGGTCCTTGCCACCTGCCCTGCCTGAGCCCGCTGTTAAGAAGGCCAGGATGGAAGTGTATTCTTTCAGTTTCCTTGGAAGGACACTCGCTGACCTCTCTCACTCTTTGGTCGGCTTTTCTTCCTTTCTGGATGAACGAGGACAAATCTGGGAACCCCTGAAGTGACACGACTCAAGACCCTTTGGAGCTGTATGTCCGCCTGGGCACCCCAGAGAAGGTGTTGGGGGAACCTGGCTAGGTGGTCTCTGTCTTCCTCCTGAAGCTCAGCTTATGTTTGTACACACACAGTTCTTTGCTTCTCAGCCCCTTTCTTTTTCCTTGTATGCTTCTCCCCATCTCTCACCCCTCCCCCAACACACATGACCTTGTCACAGGATGGAGAGCGTTTGTCTGCTCTCCAGGCAGCAGGAGACACAGCAGATGTGCTAGAGGGTCAGGGAGGACCCTGTACAGTACACACTACGTGTACTAAGAATACACGGGGAAACTTAACTGTTATCTTCATTATTCTTTATCGCAATGTGTCCTAACTATATTGCCTTTGGTGTGGTGACTTAATATTTCAAATGGACAGGCAAGACGTTTAGATCTAAACTACCTGGCCTCTAAGAAGGTTGTGATTTAAACACGCTATTCACAACCAAAGGCAAAAAAAAAAAAAAAGCAAAAATCCCTTAATTTTCCTTCCGAATGTTCTTGAATTTGTTCTGTCTTCTCTTTGGTGGGAAATGGTGGTGCTGCACACAGAGAGATCTGCCTGCCCTGAGTGGTGCTTCAAGGCTCTCTTAGCTATTCACTCTGATTCTGAGTCTCGAGGTCCAAGGAGCCTGAGGTCCTGCAGTCCTGATGGTGTGAAGTGCATGAGGAGGGGGTGGGGATGGGAACAGGGGTAGGGGCGGAGGCAGGGATGGAGATGAGGATGGAGGAGAGAGAGAGAGAAGCTGCAGAGAGGGCAGGGTGACGGCAAGGGAAGAAGAAAGGGAAGGGAAGTCACTGTCTGGAATCAGAACCTACAGCTCCACCGGGCTGTCCCACAGTCCCACTTTGGCCCGGTGATCACCATGCCGACACCAGGCTATAGCCTCTCTCTTGGAGCACAAAAGAAAATGAGGGCCTTAACAGCGAGGCTGGGAGTTAGGAAACAGGAAGCGAGGTGCTCCTGCAGCTGCTGGAGCCTGGAGCCGTCCTTGAAATGTCATTGCTGGCCCCTCGGGTGGCAAAGCTCCCACCTCAGCCTCAGACTCTTGCTCCTGCCCCCCAGGCTCCACACAGTGACAACTAAATATTGCTCTGCATGGTCATTTATTTGGAAAAAAAAAGTTTTAGAACCGTACCAGCTTTTTGGTTCAGCAGTTGGGGCACTTAAGTAAAATGTGAACCTGGCCATCAGGAGATGTGCTAGAAAAAAATAGGACTTGGCAAAATCAAATTTCCAGTCAGCATCATTCACTACAAGGAAAACCACCCATTCAGCGGAAGGCAAGGCAAAGCTGAAATTGACCTGCAGAGCTAAACACTGTGCCTTAGACCAGTTTAACCTCTAATTCATGGGAGATTTAATGATCCCCTTTGTGTCTGGGTAAGTCTGAAGTGAAGTGGTTAGCAGAAGGTCTTGGTTTATTAGATTTTTCTTTCCTTACAGATTAAAAAAATTTTTTTTGAATTTCATTTTATTTTTTTTTAATACAGCAGGTTCTTATTAGCTACCTATTTTATATATATCAGTGTCTACATGTCAATCCCAATCTCCCAGTTCATCCCACCACCACCGCCGCCCCCTCCTGCTTTCCTCCCTTGGTGTCCATACGTTTGTTCTCTACATCTCCTTACAGATTAACTTTTTATAAACAGAGATGCGTTACTGGTTTAAATGTTTCCTGCAGCCGGATTTGGAGAAGCACTGTTTTATCAGTCCTAGACTGGAAGAATTAAGGTCCTCTTGTGAGACGGGGGAGGAAGCCAGGCTTCCCAGTGGGTGCGGTGGGATGGCCAGCAGGGCGTGGCTGGCGCAGAGCAGCTCGGATGGATGCACGGGTCCCAAAGCAGGGCCCGGCAGAGCCTGGGAAGGCAGACCCCTTTCTGCAGTGGTTCCCGCTAACAACCTCATTTTGCCCCAGGGAGGTCTAAGCTCCCAGAAACAAGTTTTAACTGAGCACTTCCTACCAGAGAAACAAAGGGAGACAACAGAGAATAAAAAGGGAGAAAACTTATGCAAATGACAAGGACCACTGAGGTCATGTGTGTCGCAAGAATGGGACAGACTAAAGGAATTCCCGACTTTTTTGAGCATGGGTCACTCTTTTTTTCCCCTGTTGAGTTTAACTTTCTTAAATTTATTAAGATACTAATTAACTTTAATAAAGTTAATCTACCTATGTAAATATATATGTATATATATTTAATAAACCACGAATTTGAACATAGCTTTCATGTGACATAATGTCATATGTCACAAGGTGAAATGAACACAAAGAATAATTCTGGAGTTGGCTTTAAACGATGCCTCCCTACAGCCTGAGCCGGGGGGCTGCTAAGGGAACCCTCCCCCACGGCCCAGTGTGGGTTTCTGTCCCCTTGTCCAGCTGGTGCTGTGGCCTTTGCTGATCCTCCTCCTTTTCCCTGTTATTTCACACCAACATCAAACATTTGGGGGAAACCCCACATGCAATAATTACTTGAATTGTCTGTTGACTGAGGAAATATATATACTTATATACAGCTGCTATGATATCTTGATCACAACGACGCATGTTTGAAAGTAGTAGAAAACAGATGGGTGAGACCTAGCACCGATGTGTCTTCATGGCAATAACTGGGGGGCATCAGATTCACAGACCACTTCACAGTAGTCGGGACCCCAGGGCAGCCACCCGACAGGGTCTGGAGGACGGACATGCCTGGGGAAGATGGCACTGATGAGGGGCCTTTGACCTCCGGGGGGCAAGGCCTCCCGATCTTCATCTCTGCACCGTTAAGGATGTAGCTGACGTGCTCACGCTGTCAGCTGGCCAAGCCCAGCAGTATCTAGAAGCTGATGCTGCTCTCACTACAGTGGCCTTTGGGAAAGGATGGCTGTTGACGGGCCAAATGCGAGGCAGCTGGCATTCGAGTCTGAGGGACAGGAGGGGCTTCTCCCTCTGGAACTCGGGGGGCTTCCGCGAACCTCTTCCCCAACAGCATCTGCACCCAGTACTGGCTTCCTACTCTTTAAAGCAGGACCCATCCCCCTACCAACATGTTTATAGGTAGCCTCCCAGAAAGGTCTAGTAAAAAGCTCCCAGTATAAAATGTGCTGCTCAAGATAAGACGGAGTGCTTTCCCCGAAACGAGACTCATTGATCCCTTGGGCTCACCCTGGGGACCGTCCAGCATCCCTGGTGGCTCCACGTGCTTCTGCCCTAAGCTGGCTGGGCCCCAAGTGAACTGTCTTCATTTCTCACCTGGAAATTTGAAGCTTGCACCCAAGTGGCCCAGAGTCTGGGGGCTTTCAGGGCTGAGCCGTGTGGAGCCAGCTTTCTACGAGGAGGGGCGTGGACTTAAACTTTTAGGGTTCCCTGCGTGGGCTGCTACATCTCCCCAAGAACTCCCACCTGCGTTTGTTTGTTTTTTCCTTAAGCTAAGCAGAAGTGGGTTCTGTTATTTGCAACCCAAAGAACTTTAATTATCTAAGTGGACTACCCTCTTTTCGACTCGAAGTTAAATCCATGGAAAGATGTAAGGATTCTTAAAATTGAATTGTAGGCCACATGTGCATTAGAAAGTTGTGGGTTGAGACTAACCCAGTGGGAATCCGAATAAACATTACCTTGTCTATGACCCACCTCGTGTTTTCTTGCAGCTGGGTGGGCTTTCTCTTGACCACTCCCAAGTTCCCTAAGACTTTCCTGTTTCTTTCTTGGGCCCAGCAGAAGTTCATCTCAAGGCATGGCATCCTTAGACTCTCTGACTAAGCTCATCTGGCTTAATGTCACTTTAAAGGGGACACTGCTTCCTCTTTCCTCCCCCACCCAGCAGGGCTGCTTTTAGAAAGAATGAGCAAAAAATACGTGCTCTAGGGTTTCCCTGGTGGTCCACTGGTTAAGACTCTGCTCTTCCACTGAAGGGGGTGCGAGTTCGATCCCTGGCTGGGGAACTAAGATCCCGCATGCTGCGCAGTGCAGCCAAAAAAGAAAAAGTGCTCTATTTAAAGCACTAATTTTATATTGGTCAATGTGAAAAACAGATATGTGATTCTTGGGACGTCCTTGGTGGCGCAGTGGTTAAGAATCTGCCTGCCAGTGCAGTGGACATGGGTTCGAGCCCTGGTCTGGGAAGATCCCACATGCTGCAGGGCATCTAAGCCTGTGTGCCACAACTACTGAGCCTGTGCTCTAGAGCCCATGAGCTGCAACTACTGAGCCACGAGCCACAACTACTGAGCCCACATGCCATAACTACTGAAGCCCGCAAACCTAGAGCCTGTGCTCCACAACAAGAGAAGCCACTGCAATGAGAAGCCCGCGCACCGCAACGAAGACCCAATGCAGCCCCCCCACCAAAAAAAAGAAATGTTATTCCTACAAAAGGAGTATACATTTATATATGTAGTATAATTACACCAATATAGTAAACATGAAACCAGTATTTATGTAAGAAACTTTCAGGGGTGCTAGACGGGAGTGCTGATGGCCACTGGGCAGGAGCAGTGGAGGTACAGGTGGCCCCCCCCGCTGTCATTTTCTCCAGTTTTCCCTAATGTGGGGTTATCACACCTATAATAATTTTTGACAACTCTGGATGCAGGGGCAATAGATAAATACACCTAGTGTGCTTTAAGATGAAAAAAATAGAGGGAGAGAAGGAAGGAGGGAGGGAGGGAGGAAGAAAGAAAAAACATAAAGAAAAAGACAAAGAGGGCCTCCCTGGTGGCGCAAGTGGTTGAGAGTCCGCCTGCCGATGCAGGGGATACGGGTTCGTGCCCCGGTCTGGGAGGATCCCATATGCCGCGGAGCGGCTGGGCCCGTGAGCCATGGCCGCTGAGCCTGCGCGTCCAGAGCCTGCGCGTCCGGAGCCTGTGCTCCGCAACGGGGGAGGCCACAACAGTGAGAGGCCCGCATACCACAAAAAAAAAAAAAAAAAAAAAAGACAAAGAAAGACAATAAAAGAGGCAGAAGGAATGAGCGAGAGAGAGAAAGGAGGGAGGGACAAGGAGGAGTTAGACGTTCTCAAGGCTTGTCGGATCGTCGGAGAAAAAACCTGATAAAACAGTCTTGAGAAACTTTAAACTTTGACTTTTGGTCTTGGAGTCCTAGGAGATTTGTGTGTGTGTGTGTTTTTCAGTTTATTAATGCCTGAGAGATGTCTGTGTCAGCATTTAAAAATGGAATAGAAGCTGATGCATATACTTTTTCCTTCAGTGCACCTGCTTGAAACGCCTAAATGCCTGATACTCCGAAGGATGAAGCAGCAGCTTCTGGCCAGTGCCACGTACTGGACAGCACAGATCACACTTATTTGGCAGATAAAGAAATCAGCAGAGAGGTCAGTGGGAAGCTGTCGCACCCAGCATTTCTATGTTCAATCCATTTCATTCCGGACGGATTAGGGACAGGAGGATGAGTGAGCTGGGTACACTGGCCACCTAAGGGTGCTCCTTGCTCAGCCTTTCCTGTGAGCCTCTTGAAATACCTAGAAACCAGCCGCCCAACAGGGGTCACGGGGAAGATGATCCAGGTAGATTAAGCCCCCCAAGCCCACCCCTGTTCTCACGCTAACAGTACGTTTGCTAGTACTTCGCAGTGTTCAGACTTGCTTACATATACGATATTCTCTCCTTCCCATTTTCCAACAATCACCTGAGGTTGCAAGAGAAAACCTATCCCCAGTTTGTATCTGAGGCCAAAAGATGAGCTCAGGCTCCTGTGCCTTGCAAGTGTCTGTGATGGAAAAGAAGGTTTTGACCCTTAGTTCGGCTTCTTTCTGTGACACCAGCTTGCCCCTCATCAGAGTCCCTGAGAAGAGCTGAGACCTGGGGAGCTGCCTCAGTACTTTGGGCAAATTACGGGAGCCCCACAGAGCAGGAGGGTCTCACACAAAACATCCTCTGGGGGCCGTGCAGACCCAGAATCATGAAGGTACAGGACGGAGACTGGTCTGTTGAACCTTCTAGAGAATACCCTGGGTGAGTTCCTCAGCCTCCTTATATACACATCCCTCTTTGGGAAAGCGAGGATATACTGGCACCTAGTAGGCATCTTGTGCAGATGAAGTTAAGAGATTCATGCACAGTGCTTTGCGGGGACACAGCGACGGCTCAGTGCATCAACACAGAAGGACGTAACCCAGAAAGAAAAAACAAGTGTCATAAATTAGTGCGTGTATGTGGAACCTAGAAAAATGATACAGATGAACATATCTGCAGTGCAGGAATAGAGACGCAGACGTAGAGATCGGACGTGTGGACACAGAAGGGGAAGGGAAGGGCGGGACACATTGGGAGATTAGGATTGACATATGCACACTACCACGTGTAAAACAGCTAGTGGGAACCCACTATAAAGCACAAGGGACTCAGCTCGGTGCTCTGGGATGACCTAGATGGGTGGATGGGGGGGGTGGGAGGGAGGTCCCAGAGGGAGGGAATATATGCCTACATAGAGCTGATTCACTTGGTTGTACAGCAGAAACTAACACAACATTGTAAAGCAACTATACTCCAATCAAAAAAAAAAAAAAAAAAAAGGGAAAGAGAGAAAGATGTCCGCTGTGGTGTGATGGTTTCATTTCCCTGTTTCCACATGCAGAACCAGGAGGTGTGACCTTGGTGCTGAGTTGCTTCAGAACACTCCCGACTCTTTCAGCATTTCCCCACGTGCTCCTGTTCTCCACAATTCTCTCTTCTCTTCCTCCCACTACAGCGCCGTCAGGAAGATGGAACTGCGTGTCCGCCCCTGAAATCTCTCACCTTGCTCTGTGAGCTCTAGGGGAAACAGCGGAGGGACATCCTCACCTGTGGGGCTGTGGAAACACTGACCGGCCTCCTGGTGGCCACCGGCATCGTGGAAGGGACAGTGTGAAGCCCATGCCCAGTTCACAGGAATATATTTTGACAAGGTTTTCTAAAACGAAACTCTTTCTCCCTGTGGAAACACCCCTCCCCCCACCCCACCCTACCTTGGGTCCTACCATCCTCACTACTATAAAAATTGAGCCGTTATCAAAATAGACAGGAGAAATCTGCCTGTACATAAAGCCTTCGTTCCAGATTCAGGGGTTATGTCCAGTCATCTTCCCGTCTCCTCTTCCAGGCGTCTTGTGAACTAGAACCTCCTTCATGAGCTTTGGAAGTGTTCAGGGTGGACCCAAGAACACCTGAGGATCAAGGATACCATTTGGATCCATAGATTTCCTCCTCATGGACAGCCCTAGTGCGGGAGACGAAAACCCAAATGATGCAGATCCCACATGCCACAGGGGAAGCTGAAGACCAACATTCCAGGTTAAATGGAGTGCAGATGGTAACCGCTTGTCCCGTCTGGTGAACGGAAATGCACACAAAGATGGTGAAAGCACCGTCCAGGAGGTGATTCCTGCTTTGTCACCTGGGTGAGCACAGCTCATCCCAACCCCATGAATTACCATCCTTTTAAGAGCAGCTCCAATTAGTGCATCCTCCCCTATGGATTCTTCAGATGGGCAGAATGGCTGTCAAATACTCTGGCTACTGTGGTTGGTGATAAGAGAGTGTAGTGCTACTAGGGCCCAAGTCTCAACAGAACATCACAAATATTCAACAACTACTGTGATCTGTGAAGTGCCATGTGTCTCCATTCTGGTCACAGCTCATATTTTTGTTTCTGTTAAAAATCTGCAGCATAGCAGGAGTGTGGATATATACCTGTACAGCTCTTTTTTTAGCAATTGGAAAAAATATTCCGGGTAAAGCATGGCACCAGTGTAATCACAATCTTGATCTTCACAAAGGCCAAATAAATTAAACAGTCTAGTTCACATTTATAGCCTGAACCCCCAGCTGGGACTGGCCTTTTAAGCTATGTGCATCCCTAGACGTAAGCTGACTGGGCTACAGAGAAGGTTTATGGCACGTCTGCCCGTCACAATGACTGGAAAAAGCAACACAAAGACCCTGGCCTCATGTTTGAAGAGGAGCACGTTATTGACAATATGGTGGGAATGTGCTGGGCCCAGCTTCAAGCTCAGGCCACTCACCAGCCCTATGACCTTGGGCCTCTGATCCCTGGTTGTGCCATTTGGAAAACAGAAAGAAAAAAAAATAATAATAGCTTTTTTTCCTTTATCGCCTGGGTGTTGTGGGGAATAAATAAGAAACCTCTTTGTAACCGTAAACTGCTTTTACAAGTTGAAGATACTATTAATATTTATAGCCTAAATGCTCAGAGATTTTTTATAGTGGCTGCTGTGTGTTTGTTTTATTTCCCTTGGGGTAGCTTTAAAAAATGTGGCCTGCATTTCTGTTATGATAGCATTTAGACCTCTGCTTCGTCAAAGCCAGGGGCGAACTTTCATAAACTCTTTTTCTTGATGGAAATAGAAAGTCCCTATGTCTGGAGTGGCAGATCACCGGCAAATTCTGGGTTATGATGAACGGCCGTGAAGCAGAGTTGATGGCTGAAGCATCATTACCCTTCTACACAAGCCCCATTAAGACAACACTGTGCAACACCCGAAGATGAGGCCAGCTCGCGAGGGATTATTTTTAGTTGAGAGAGTGGAAAAGAAGAGAGTGGAAGACATAGCACCTGAAACTGCCTCCTGCCCGAGACAAATAGGGGCCAGGAGCCTGGCTTTCTGTGTTACACCCACCCTTCCATGCTGCTCAGTGGAGCTATAAACGTTAAAACCACAAACATGGGGAAGCTCTTAATTCTCTCCTTTCACTGAATCAGGCTTTAGTTCGAAAGTCACAAGAGATCTAAGAAATTCTCTCTTTAAAAAATTAAGTTAGGTGCAGAGAGAAGCATTTCAGTGACCTTAAACTTGGACACTGTTGAGTGAAGTCCTCCATAATCTAAATACTGAGGGGAAAATGCCCTGTTCAGTGAGAAATAATGCACTGTAAGTAATAAAACACTTGGACCAGTGACTGGTAACAGAGAAAGGAGAAAAATCTCCATGAAGTGGGGAGAGTCAGTACAAAATCACGCTGGTTTGATGTTAAGCTGCTGAGACCAGCCTTGCAAAGCCCTCAGGTCTTTGCGAGGCCTCTGGGGACCAGGCTGGAGTATCAGCCTAGCGGCCCTAAGACAAGGGCTGCCTTGTGTTATGAGGGATCTCAGCAAGGGACCTGGATAAGATGGACTGAGCAGAAAGACAGCTTCTCATTCCTGGAGGGATTCATGCCTACTCGATTTCCCTCTGGCCTTTAAATAGAAAAATCTCTAGTTTCTTGAGCTACAGTGCAGAGGTGAGGCACAGCCTCTGATGTGAGGACAAGCAGGAATCTTCTTGTCAAGGTAGGACTGGATCTCCCTCGGGGAAGACTTCCGTTTTGATCCATTTCCCATGACAGGGAGATGGGGATCCTTGTTTAATTTTTTTTTCTGGGTAATATCGCATTAAATCATTTGGTAGCTTTGACTCAAATACGGCCTTAGCTCCTAGAGCCTAGGGAAAGACAAAGGAAGAGAATTTCAACGTGTTTTAAATAGGGTCTTTTGCTTGGCGTGGGTATTCAAAATGGTGATGGGGTGCGTAATTAGGGATACACACGTATAGGGCCTGTGGGACTGTGAACCAACACCTAATGCCCATCAACGGTCGGGAAACCACTGCATGGGCTTGGTCTGACTTTTCTAGTTTCTGTCCACAGCCTCAGTGACTTAGTGGTTGATGTCTTTACAAAGGGCTGTTAGGATAGCTCACAAGGACAATTATGCTTGTGCTCATTTTCCACAACCTAGATTAACTGCTAAGTCCTTTTATAAACCATAAAGCTCCTTTAAGGTTATTCTGCAAATAGTTCCAGAATACGCATGCTCTAATACCTTGTTTCCTGCTGGCGTTCAGCTGTGATGTGTGTTCATGAACATAGTGCAATTTTTTTTTTTTTTTTTTTTTTTGTGGTATGCGGGCCTCTCACTATTGTGGCCTCTCCCGTTGCGGAGCACAGGCTCTGGACGCACAGGCTCAGCGGCCATGGCTCACGGGCCCAGCCGCTCCACAGCATGTAGGATCCTCCCGGACCGGGGCACGAACCCATGTCCCCTGCATCGGCAGGCGGACTCTCAACCACTGCGCCACCAGGGAAGCCCCATAGTGCAATTTTTATAAGAAAGTAGTATCGGCTCTTTTCTAGGATGCCATTAGGAACTGGATATTATTTGATGGTAATTAGACAGAGGATGCCTCCTCTTATGAGGTTCTCACGAGAGCTATTCACACACACAGTAATGATAAATAAGAAATAGTGTATTTACTTTTTTTTTTTTTTTTGCGGTACGCAGGCCTCTCACTGCTGTGGCCTCTCCCGTTGCGGAGCACAGGCTCCGGACGGGCAGGCTCAACGGCCATGGCTCACGGGCCCAGCCGCTCCGCGGCATGTGGGATCTTCCCGGACCGGGGCACGAACCCATGTCCCCTGCATCGGCAGGCGGACTCTCAACCACTGCACCACCAGGGAAGCCCTGTATTTACTTTTGCAAAAACTTTTAGAGCCTGATCTAAGCATGATACCACCCATTCCCCCCCGCAACGTGAATAGTTTCACCCAATGGAAACGTTTCCTAGCAATATGTACAAAGGATTCAGGTAACTTCAGAGATTCTAATCACAGAAATAGTTTAGTACTGGCAGCTCCCAGGGTCCTTAACTCAGAGAGCGAGACAATATTAAACCAAGCCTCAGGAGAGAACAGTGTGACCAGTGGCTGTCTCCCAGCTTCTTTGTATAGTGTGTCACATTCAGATAGGGGTGCAAAACAAAGAATAAACTATACGGTAAACAGCCGTGGCCGAAGGGTGAAAACCCGGACCCTGGACTCATCTTCTTTGGGTCCTCATCCAAGTACTATTCCTTATTATGTGACGTCCACCTTCCTAAGAAGAAGCATGAGGCTCAGGCCAGAGGCCAGCGTGGAGCTTTCACTTCTCCATGACCCTGAAAGCTGGAATCTCACACGCTCCACCTCTGGATAGCTATACGGCACAGAAGCGTTCCACGCGTCACAGAGACAACGATCGGCCAGCTCAGGGAGCCACGCAAAAGGAAAGGAGTGAAGGCCGGTCCCGAGCCGAGCCCTGGGGCCTTAAGTGACCCTTCTTCCTGGGCTTGACCGAATGTCTACGAGTTACCTTAACCTGCTCAAGCCTGGGGTCCGCACCCAGCCCCCGTCCTAAGCCTGCGTCTTTCCCATCTCGGTTAACAGCACCAGTTGCTAGGGCCGAAAATCGATGAGTCACTAAATTCCTCCCTTTTTCTCCCTCCCACCCACAATGTCTGGCCCAGCAGCGAGTCCTGTTGCTTTTACCGCCAAAATCTCTTCGGAAGCTGCACACTTCCCGCTGTTTTCACGGCTACGACCTTGGTCCAGGCCTCCCCTGCCTCCTGCAGGGGCCACTGAGACACGGTCCTAGTGACGGCCCTGCTGCATCCCTGCCTCAGCACCACTGTCCGGCACCGAAGCCCAAACGCCCATCAGTCCGCCTCCTCTCCTGAGCACAATCCCCCAGTGGCTCCCACTGCGTCTGGAATAAAACGCCCACCTCCAGGCCAAGCCGCCCCCGGGGCCCCCAGAGCCTGGCAGCTCTCCACTTCCCCCGCCTCCTGCACCCACTCTTGACCACCCCCCACCTACCCCCCTACTCTCTCCAGCCTCATCTCCAGCTTTCCGTGTAACGGGCTCCCTGTCTTGAACCTTGTCTTTAGGCTAAACTGTCACCTCCTTGGAGAGGCCTTTCCGGACACCTTAAACTGAATAAGCAGCCCCACTACTCTGTTCTGTCTCATCCTTAGCGTTCTTTCATCTAAAGCATTCTCATGTGTTTGTGGATGTCCTTGTCACCCCCTCTGCGATGGCGCCCCACGCCACTTCACGGCCACGTCTCCAGGGACCCAAGCAGTGTCTGTGAAGCAGTATCTGTAAATCTTGTTCAGCGTGTTCTCGATAGACAATGGCTGAATCAGTAAGTGACTTTTAAGTCATCCTCCCCAAAGCAAACGTGGGTCCCACGCTGTTCTGCCGTGAGATCAAGTGCTGGGGCATCTCTGCCTCCCGGGAAGAAGTGAGAAGGCGGGTGGCAGAGAGTGAGCATGTCTCCCTCTCCCAGGACACAGAGGTGAGCAGGCACGTGGGTCAGGGGCCGCTGAAGACACACGGTCACGCTGCATGGCCTGTGGGTGGGTGTGACACGAACCCACACAACGGGAATTAGATGCCGATAATGCAACGGGATTTAAAGAGGGCAAGACCAGTGTGAAACACAAGCCTTGGGCTAAGCTTTGCCAAAGAAGGAAGCAGAGACTCTGGAAAGGGACACGAGGAGGAGGGCTTGCAGGCGGAGGAAGGGGCCTAAAGGAGAGAAAAGGTGATGGCGGGGGTGGGGGTGGGGTGGACACGCATTGGCTGTGGCCAGATTTTGCCCTGAGAAAGCCCCAAAGAGACTGATTAGATTCTGCTAAAACCATGCATTTTAGAATGCTCAAATATTTAGAGTCTAAAAGAATTCAGAGACAGATAGGTGGGATGGAAGGTGATTTATTAAGGCATTCCTTCCCTAAGGCTCTGGTGGTATTTTTCTTGGGAACTGGGTTTCATTTGTTAACTGAATAGTTATTACCTGCCTCCTTGGTATCAGGAACTGTGCTGGTACCAAGAAGAGATCCCAGTTCCTGTGCCCAGGAGCTTGTAATCTCTCCAAGGAAGTAAACAGTACGTGGATACATTCAAAATAATGATCTAAGTGTAATTTAAAAACTGCACATTTCAGGCAAATTCTTTGATGCTAGCGACGTGGGAAGATACAGAGAAAGAAGATGCTACTCACAGGATGTATGTGAGGCTGTTTGTACCACAGTGTGTTGCAAAGGACAATGAGATAAGATACACAGAACAAACTAGTGGTCACCAGTGGGGAGGGGGATGGGATGGGGGAGGGAAAAGATAGGAGAGGGGGACTAAGAGGTACAAACTATTAAGTATAAAATAAATGAGCACCAAGATATATTGTACAGCACAGGGAATACAGCCAATATTTTATAATAACTATAAATGAAGTATAACCTTTAAAAATTGTAAATCACTATATTGTACACCTGTAACTTACACAATATTGTCCAGCAACTATACTTCAATTAAAAAAAACAATGCAGACATAGAAGCCCCACATGATCAGGAACCACATAACTGGAAAAAAAATAAAAGGACAGTGAGGTTGAAACTGAGCAGAACCCTATGGGGCCTTCCTGGGACAGACCCCTCCCCCCACCCCATATCCTCACCTGCCTCTTGTCAGTAGAAAAACTTTAGCCAAAGAACAAATTTAGTCAGAGAATTAAGAAAATGCAAAAGCAAAGGAAAACAGACAAACAGACCATATAGTAATAGTTTAGCCCTTAAACAAAGTCAAGGACCTTTAGTTCCTCTTCAAGGACTAAAGATAATAGTCTGAGCCATATCCTTTGAGAGGTTTTGCAGATACTGAAATCCCCAACAGGTGGAAGAAGTTAACTACATGATGACCAGAATGCAGCCATGACATAAGCTGCTCCATCTTACACGAGTCCAAGAACTGGCCTCAAGGAAATGGCAACAAACCGACCGACCCTGGAGCTGAAGATTAACTGTACTTAAAACAACCAAGATGATGCTGATCAGACCACCGATGACCAGTTTCAAGAAGACTGTCAGAGCTGACTGTACTGCTCTGCACGTAGCCCTCCCCCCGCATGTGCACCCCTGAAACTCCCGTTTAAGAGCTCTTGCCTTTGATCAGCAAGGGGGAGCAGGTTCTTTGGGAAGTCCACCTTCTCCCCAGGACTGCCGGCTTCCTCAACACAACTACCTTTCCTTTTACCCAAGGAACTCTCAGTACTGGACTCCTGAGCCAAGGGCAGCTGAACCCAAGTGCAGTAACACGGTGCCTGTGACGAAACCACCACAGCGTAGCTGCCAGGGTCCCACGTGGAGCCCCTGCTCCTGCTTTTTCTCCCTCCTGCCTTTACACATTTCTGTCGGCTTAATCGCAGCTGTGTAAAAATACACAAGCTATGAACAAGGCATGATCAACGTATGTCTGGCAGCAATGCCTGCAACTGGGATGGAACCAGCAAGCAGGACTGTCATCGTGTCAGAGGCCAGTACCAGGTGGCAGCTCTTGACCCACCGGCTGCACAGGTAGAGAGCAGCTACTCAGCAACTTTCATTATTGGAAGAACAGAGCCTTTCACACAGGGGCAGTCATTGCCTCCTCCAAGACATTGCCAGTCACGGGCAATCACTAAATGATCAGTGATCTGGTTCTGATAGAGATTTCTTAGACAATCACGGAATAACCTGGCCTTAAGCTGGTCCTCTCCCTTGCACCTTGGACCAGAATTCAATAATCGTTACTTCTGTAAAGAGACGTAGATTCCAACACTCCCTGGTTATGTTGATTCTCGTTTTATCCTGGAGCATTGCCCTAAAATGATGTTACGGTGGCCCTTGAAGATCTGTTTTCATAATATACTGTTATATTCAAAACATAAATTTTTAAACGTGAAGTCAACTCTGAACACGGCCAGGTACACCTTGTGGATTACCGAACGATCAACTACTATCAGGTGTCTCCTCCATGGTTTTATTCTTCCTGTATTTGTTTGCTAAGGCTGCCGTAACACAGACTGGGCGGCTTAAACAACAGAATTTTCTCTCTCACAGTTCTGGAGGCTACAAGTCCCAGATCCAGGTGTCGGTAGGTTTGCTTTCTCCCGAGGCTGCCCTCTCGCTGTGAGGACATGGTCCTTCCTCGGTGCTCCCACCCCTCATATCTATGTCTCCAAATTTCCCTTTTATTATAAGGACACAGGTTGGATCAGGGCCCACCTAACGGCCTCATTTTAGTTAATCACCACTTCAAAGGCCTTATCTTCAAATACAAGCACATTCTGAGGCCCTGGAGGTCAGGGCTTCAACATTTGGATTTGGGGGAACACAGTTCAGTCCATCACACTTCACAGTGCTGATACACAGTTGGTCCTGAGGGGCCGTGGGTGGGATTCAGAGACCTGGTAGAGGTCTTGCTCTGAGGCACCTGACACTTGCTCCCTGAACCCCGTGCTGAAACAAATGAGAGGCGGTGGGAGCTTTTAAAAGTCCTGCATCTCCTTTCCACTGTTTCCTGAGATTCCACGGAAAAGCAGAGGCCTGAGGTGTCATCTTGTTCTGATGCAGGGGTAAAGCTGGCCAACTGCACGCATTCGTAGGAGAAGGGCTTTACTTGTTAAAGGGGGATCCCAGCTTTGTGTGTGAGAGGCGACAGCCCACCTGGGCCGTGGAGACTGGGCAGCAGGTCGGTGTGAAGAGGCTAGAGCGTCAGAGGCCAGAGGAAGGTGTGACCGTGGGAGAGGGCGGCACGTGCGAAGGGATGACCCCTTGTTTATCAGCACAGGCGGGTATTCCGTGGAAGTCATCACACGGCATCACCCCAGAACGCCCGTGAGGTAAGCCAGTCGGGGACCTACGCTCCTTTCCAATGAAAAACAGAACAAAGGCTGGGAGAGGCTGGGTAGCCGCACCTGAGATGGGTGATGTGAACGCACGGGACCGCAGCGCCCTTCCCGCTCAGAGGCGCCTGTATTCATTCCCACTGCCATTCTCACAAATCACCACACACTTTACTGAATTAAACAACGCAAATGTCTTACCTCCGTTTTTCAGGTGCGAAGTCTGGGGGCCTTGCCTGGTTTTCAGCTCCGGGTCTCCCAAGGCCAAAATCAACGCGGGGCCGGCAGGGCTCTGCCGGGAGCTCTGGGGAGACCTGCTTCCAGCTTCCTCCGTGGGCACAATTCAGGTCCGGGTGTCCCTGTGACCGAGGCCCCTGCTTCCTGGCCGCTGCTGTCAGCCGAGGGTCGCTCCCAGCCTCCGGGGCAGCCCGCTCTCCTCAGGCCCTGGGCCTCACCTTCCAGGCCGGCGCTTCTCTCACTGCGCAGCTCTCCGCTCCCGCCTCCAGCGCAAGGACGTTCTTTGCTCTTAAAGGCGCATTGCGTAGTTAAGGGCGCATGTGCGTACTTAAGGCCCACCTGCTAATCCCGGAGAATCTCCCTAATTAAAGGATTGTTCCTCCAATCACAGCTGCAAAGTCCTGCTTGCCGTGGCACGTGACCCGTGCACGGGGAGGGGCTCAGAGTGGGCGCGTGGCGCGGGGGCGGGTCGGTCTGAGCTCCAGGGCGGGGCTGGGGGCCTCGGCCCTCCTTTCAGAGGCGACGGACGAGACCCGTTCGAGCCAAACAGCCAAGAGGGAGGACAGGGAGGCGGAGGGTGCTGTGTCCTGGCCAGGGATCTGCCCCGAGGGGGTGACTCTGGCAGTCATGGGGGACGTGGGTTGGGCTGGTGAGAGTTTCGAGCGGGGAGATGAGTTTGGAGGCTTTTGAACTACCCAAAGTGGGCGCCACGAAGAAGTGAAGAGGGGCTGGGGGGCCGTTTGCCCCAAGTCCAGTTCTCCTGGAGTCAGCTGAGCGGCCAATGTGGCTTAGATGTGAATCCCCTGTGTTCCCTTCCTGCCGCACAAGATACTCTGAGAGACGCCCCCGTGAAAACAGCCAGTAAAGAAGGAAAAAAATTGATAAGAACTTGAACTGGCAAGAAGGCCGACTAATGAGCGACCAGGTGCCCGAGAGGGGGTTGGACCCCCGGAGCTGGGGACCTTCCAGAGCCCCCCGAGGCATCAAAGACCAGACAAAGCCCAGGCCCTCAAAGGGCAGGGCTTCTCAAAAGAGACACTGACCACCGGCACAGGCTAGGACCTGAAAAGGCACAAGGGTGCCAGGAATAAACCTGCCCCATCGGGCTTCCCTGGTGGCGCAGTGGTTGAGAGTCTGCCTGCTGATGCAGGGGACACGGGTTCGTGACCCGGTCCGGGGGGATCCCACATGCCACGGAGCCGCTGGGCCTGTGAGCCATGGCCGCTGAGCCTGCGCGTCCGGAGCCTGTGCTCCGCAACGGAGAGGCCACAACAGTGGGAGGCCCGCGTACCACCAAAAAAAAAAAAAAAAAAACCTGCCCCTCTCCCCGACTCCCTGCAAGGGGAACTTGCTCATTTTCTGCTACTGAGTGGAGAGAACCCAGAAACAGACTCGAGAATATATAGACACAACACACAGAAGAGGTGGCTTTTCAGATCCCTGGGGAAAGAACAGACTTTTCAATAAATGGTCTTAGGACAACTGGGGATTCGTGTTCAAAAAACGCCATTGGACCCCTACCTAAATCTCTCACACTAATCAAACTCCAGGAGGATGAAGGACTTAAATGTGAAAGTCAAAACCCTACAACTTTAGGAGACCGTGCTGGTTACCTTTGTGATCCTGGGGTAAGGAATAACTTCTTAAACAGAGCACAAAAGCACAAACAAAAGGGTGACAGCGATAAGTCTGACCACATTAAGATTAAAAATTTATGTTCATCTAAGGACACCTGAGAGGGAAAAGACAAACTGGAGACTGGGAGATAATTTATAACATATATTATGGACAAAAGATTAGTATTCAGAATCTATAAAGAATTCCCACGAGTCAAAATGAGAAAGATAAATAACTAGAAAGAGCAATGGTCAAGAGACATTTCGGAGAAGAGAAAACCTAAGTTGCCTGTAAACAAACGAGAAGAATGTTTAACTTGAGTTTTCAGGGAAATTAATCTTAAAAGTACAATGAGAGTTAACACAAAAGTTTGTACCTCAATACAATAGCAACTGAATTTGTAATAGCCCCAAACTGGAGACAACCCAGATTCTCCTAAAACTGGTGAATGGTCAAAGAAACGGGTCCATCCAGACCTTGAAGAACTGCTTCTTTTAGCCATAAAACGACCTGTGACCCATGCAAGAACCAGGGTGGATCTCAGGGGTGTTGTGCTGAATGAAGAAAGCAAATCCCAAAGGGTTGCACATTGGGTGATTCCATCTACAGCATTCTTGAAATGAGACGAATTGTAGAAATGGATAATAGACGCTCAGCTGTCAGGAGTGGGGGATGCGGTGGGAGATTGGTGGGTGTGGTTGTTTTCGGCAACACAGGGGATCCCTGTGATGGTGGGAGTGTTCTGGATCCTTTCTGTGGTGGTGGATACACAAAGCAACGCGTGATAAAACCGCACAGAATGAAGTGCACATACACACAGCTGAGAACAGGTGACCTGAGCAGCGTCAGTGGGTGTGTCTGTGCCCGTGTCCAGGCTGTGACACTGCACTGACGTTTTGCAGGTACTGCCACTGGGGGGGCTGGGTGGGGGGCTTAGGGTGTCTCTCTGTGTTGTTTCTAACAGCTGCATGTGAATCTACAATGATCACAAAATAAAAAGTGTAATTAAAAAATAATGCATGGGCTTCCCTGGTGGTGCAGTGGTTGAGAGTCCGCCTGCCGATGCAGGGGACACAGGTTCGTGCCCCGGTCCGGGAGGATCCCACATGCCGCGGAGCGGCTGGGCCCGTGAGCCGTGGCCACTGAGCCTGCGCGTCCAGAGCCTGTGCTCCCTAACAGGAGAGGCCACAACAGTGAGAGGCCCGCGTACCACAAAAAAAAAAAATAATAATAATGCATGAACGGCATTTCATACCTACCAGAGTGACAAAATTTAAGAAGTTGGACAAAAAGTGTGGGCAGGGCTGTGGGGCAGCGTGAACTTTCACCCTCTGGTGGGTCTGTACATCCATGTGTCTGGACCCTCTCGCTGTCCTCCAGGCAATAGCACGACGGTCCATGGAAGCTGATGCTGGGACCAGAATGCCCACTCAAGCTCTAGGACCAGCTGCATTTTAGTGGAGCCGGTGCAAAAGAAAATGCAGAGCCCCTTACCCAGAAGTGAAGAATGCAGGATGGAGACGGCAGAACTTTGAGGCAGTGCGGGTCCTCGTAGGCAATGGGCCCCTGTGTGCCCACCCAGTTCCCATGCCACAAGCCAGCCTTCCCAGGCGCACACCTTAGAGATGTGGTGCACACCCGGGATGTGGGCCCCGGGATCCACACAGGGATGCTCAGGGGAGCACGGTTGGCAACAGCTCAGATGTGGGCGGGTGAGTTGGTGGCACAGACATGCCCTGAAAGGCCAAGGGATGAATCAATTACCTGGGATGGGGTTCAGGACATGATACCACAAACACGGTGTCTCGGCCTATTGAATATTTTAAGCTAACAGAGTTTGAGAAAATGGCAGAAGCATGAAGGTCCCTCTGAGCTTCCCCCACCTCTCTCCCCTGAAGCAGGTCACAAAGCCCTCAGGTGAGAGGTGCCCTCTGCACACCCAGAGGAAAAGAATATCTGCATCTCCACACACGGAGGGAACCAGGAAGAGTCCCGACAAGCAGGCCTTGCTGACCCCCCAGTTACTCCATCACTCACTCTCCCTGAGCCCCGCCGTCCTCCACAGCTGCCCGCTCTGCACCGCGCCCAGCATCACGTGCTCAGGTCTGTTTCTTTGGGTCCTCGTGTCCTTACGGAGGCGCCCACGTCACGTGAAACTTTTTTGTTTGTTTATTTATTTATTTTTGGCTGTGTTGGGTCTTTGTTGCAGTGTGCAGGCTTCTCATTGTGGTGGCTTCTCTTGTTGCGGAGCACGGGCTCTAGGAACACGGGCTTCAGTAGTCGTGGCACGTGGGCTCAGTAGTCGTGGTGCGTGGGCTCAGTAGTTGTGGCTCACGGGCTCAGTAGTTGTGGCTCACGGGCTCAGTAGTTGTGTCTCATGGGCTCAGTAGTTGTGGTTCATGGGCTCAGTAGTTGTGGCTCGTGGGCTCAGTAATGTGGCTTGCGGGCTCTAGAGCACAGGTTCAGTAGTTGTGGCATTTGGGCTTAGTTGCTGTGTGGCATGTGGGATCTTCCCGGACCAGGGCTCGAACCTATGTCCCCTGCATTGGCAGGTGGATTCTTAACCACTGCGCCACCATGGAAGTCCCATGTGAAACTTATATTAAATAAATCTGCATGCTTTTCTCCTACTAATCTCTCTTTGTCGGTGTAATTTTCAGACCCAGACAGGGGCCCTGAGAGAGTGGAGGAAAACTCTTTTCTCCTCTACACTTATAACCACATTGAGGCACCTGAGAAACAAAATACTGACTGAAAAAAAGTCCCTAAAGGAACTACACTGTTGGTGGGAATGTAAAGTGATACAGCCACTATGGAGAACAGTAGGGAGGTTCCTTAAAAAACTAAAAATAGAACTACCATACCACCCAGCAATCCCACTCCTGGGCATATACCCTGAGAAAGCCATAATTCAAAAAGAGTCATGTACCACAATGTTCATTGTAGCTCTATTTACAATAGCCAGGACGTGGAAGCAACCTAAGTGTCCATCAACAGATGAATGGATAAAGAAGATGTGGCACAGATATACAATGGAATATTACTCAGCCATAAAAAGAAACGAAATTGAGTTATTTGTAATGAGGTGGATGGACCTAGAGACTATCATACTGAGTGAAGTGACTCAGACACAGACAAATAGATCATATGATATCACTTATAAGTGGAATCTAAAACAATGATACAAATGAACTTATTTACAAAAGAGAAATAGACTCACAGGCACAGAAAACAAACTTATGGTTACCAAAGGGGATAGTGGCGGGGGGGGGCAATAAACTAGGAGTTTGGGATTAACATATACACACTACTCTATATAAAACAGATAAACAAGGACCCACTGTATAGCATATGGAACTATACTCAATATCAACCTATAATGGAAAAGAATCTGAAAAAGAATATATATATGTTATATATATATATATAAAAGTTATGTATGTATAACTGAATCACTTTGTTGTACACCAGAAACTAACACAACATTGTAAATCAGCTATACTTCAATTAAAAATAAGTCCCCCAAAAATACATACAACAAAGGCTACCTATAGCAAGTTAAGAAAGCCCTACAAAGCTGAACTATGTATATTGTTTAGAGAAACAAACACATGTGGTAAAACGGTTAAGAAAAACGAGGGAATGATGAGGCAGAACCCATCTGGTCCCTCTGGGGGGAGAGTGGTCCCTCTGGGGGGATCAAGTGGGCGGGGCTGGGGGGATGGTGGGAGGGCCATCAGGGCGAGGGGGTGTCCTTCATTATCAATGGGCCTATGGATAGATGGGTTTTGTTGAACCAGTATTTTTCATACATTACTCATACTTTGCATTTTTATTTATTCATTATTTAATAAGTTAAAAATTAATTTAGGCAAGTTGGCACCATTTTATGGGGGAAGACGAACAGTTCATTCATGGTAGGAAATTTCCAGACCTTTCTGCATTTCTACAAGCTTCTAGATGTCTCTTCTACTTTTAGCAGGTAGCGGGGCTGCTGACTTACACGCGTCCACTGCTCAGATGTGCAAAGATGAGCGGTTCTTTTCCTGCCCCTCGTCCACCCAGACCCTCTGGGTGGTGATGGGCGGTCGGCGGTCCTCTGTGTCTACAGATTTCAGTGGTCTTTTCCAGGCGACTCCTTCTCTTTGGGAAGTGTCAGTCTCTCAGCTGCCCCCTCCTGCCCCTGGTCCTCCGGGCGTGGCATCTGGGGTGTGACGTGGGTCCACAGAGGGAGGCGTGTCTAGTCTGGCCCCCCTTGCTGTCCTCCTGAGCCCCTCTGGTCTTGCCCGGCCCCAGGGCCGCCGGCTGCCATGAAGCTGGGGGTGGGAGGACTTCTGGTTCCTCTTGGTGCATCAGCTGCTGGGGGTCCCCCTGCCGACCCGGCCCCCAGGGTCCTGGAGCACAGCGGGGGCGGCTCTGGGTCTTAGCTGCATCTCCATCAAGGCTGAGAAGCCCCTTCAGCAGGTGCTCTTCGCCGGCACCACGGCAGCCCCCGGCTCAGGCCCAGGGCTCTGCCCTCAGCGGCCTTGCTCTCCCGCTGCACGAGGGCACCCTCCTTCCTTGCACAGGAGCGGAGCTCTAAGTAGGTGGCCTTGCCTCCTGCCGCGGCTGCCGCAGCCCGTGTGGCCTGGACCCGCCCCACACGTCCCTCCGGGCTCCGGCTTCCTTGTCTCTGTGATGCTTCCCCTCAGGACCAGCAGTGGGAGGCGCAGCCCCGCATGTCCGACCCTCGTCCGTCTCCCCAGCCCCTGCTCCCCCGGCATCTGTCCAGGCAGTGGGCGGGCCTACCGTCTCTGGTCTAGAGTGACATTTGTCCATCTCCTCCCTCCCTGGGAGGACCCAGAAGGTGTATTTCCCAGCACGCAGTCTTGAGCGTTTAAGGATTTCCAGGGGAACCTGTCCAAGGACACGTATGCCTGAGTTTCTAGCAAATAAGCCCATTTCGAGCTACTACTGAGAAGCTCTAGAGAAAGTCCGTCCCACGTAGAAAGCGGGACGACCGCCCAGACACCTGGTTATCGCCTTCGATCTTTCGCGAGGCCTGTGGGGGAACGAGGCCCCAGAACTTAGCATCGTGACGAGGAGTCCTTTTCCCTCCCTCAGGGGATGTGAACTTCACTTTACACCAAGAACCACAGCAAACTCCAGACAATTCGGAAGTTGAATGTAAGAAAATTAAAGGGTAGAGCAGCTAGAAGAATAGAATTAGATATTTATCAGCCATCTGGGGGAGCAAGGACAGAGTGAATTTAAGTCGTACAGGTCACGAGGAAACTAATGGGCAGATGTGACTATGAAATTAATTTCTAAATGACATTAAATTTCTATTTAATTAATATTTTTAAATTATAAATTTAAATTCACTTGAATTACAGAATTTTAGTTCCATTTTAATTAATATTTGTTTAAATGTGAATCCAATTTTAATTCATTTAATTTTTCAGTTAAACTTGCTTTAATCTAACTGGCTGTTGGTGAAATTGGTGGCAGTCAAATTGGATTTCGAGTGACTTGGTTTAGCAGAGGCTGGCCAGCTCCTCCTCTGGCGGCGTGGCGGTGGGGACAGAGAGAAGGATTTGAGTGACGAGGGAAAGTCAGGGCTGATGACTGATTAGACAGGGCCGGCTGGTAGGTGCCCGCATCAAGGATGGATCTGAGCTTTTGAGCCCAGGTAGCCGGGAGGTAGTGGGACTAATGAACCCACATAAGGACGGAGTGGCGGAGCAGGCGTGGCTACTCAGCTAAAATCACTATTGGTCGCTGGTTCTCAGAATCACCTGGTGGGGGGTCATTTACATACCGATCAAGCACTGGCCCATCCCCAGAGGTGCTGATTCGGTAGGTTTGGGCCGGGGCTTGAGAATTTGCAGGTCTAACAGGTTCTCCGGGAAGGCTGAGGCTGCTGACCAGGGACCTCGCTTTGAGAATCACCCCCTGGTCTTTGGGGTAGAGGAGGTGGGTGGAACCTGGCAGCATTGTTACGATGGCGCTGGGGCCCTGGACAGAGGTCAGGACCAGAGATGAGGATAAAAGTCGCTACCATTTACTGCACCGCTTCCCACTGGCGTGCCAGCAGTGGGGTGAGGGCCTGAGTAGTCGTCAGCCCCTAGGGCGGGGCTGGGCAGGGGCTGGAGAGGCCAGAGCCCTGCAGCCAATTCTTTCTGACCACAGTCACCTCCACTTACCATGGCTTGCGTACAAATATTTTTTCTTACGTAAGCAGTGGAACGAAAAACTGTAAAACATGGGAAAGCTCTGCTTTACCGAGTGCTCATGCTGGGGCAGGCTGAAGTGATGTCCCCATGAGCAAGACACTATTATTATCCAGATTGAAGAGGGGAGAAAATGGAGGTTTAGAGGGGTCAAGCCACTTTCATGGTTGGCGTCAGTGTCACACGGTTGGTTAGGAACTGGCAGATGCAGGATTAAAGCCCTGTCTGGCCCATTTCCAGACTTGGAGACTCTAATCATTATGCCTCTTCCAGGATTTGGACATTATCTGCATGGAGGTGACATTTCTTTTTATATATATTTTTAAAATTTATTTTTATTTAAATTTATTTTTATTTATTATCTGCATGGAGGTGACATTTATTTTTATTTTTTAAAACTTTATTTATTTATTTATTTTTAAAGATTTTTATTTGTATTTATTTATTTTAAAATTTATTTTTATTTATTTAATTTTTTATTTATTCATTGCTCCGCACCGGCTTTCTCTAGTTGTGGCGAGCAGGGGCTACTCTTCGTTGTGGTGCATGGGCTTCTCATTGCGGTGGCTTCTCTTGTTCCAGAGCATGGGCTCTAGGCGCGCGGGCTTCAGTAGTTGTGGCTGTGGGCCCTAGAGTGCAGGTTCAGTAGTTGTGGCACATGGGCTTAGTTGCTCCATAGCACGTGGGATCTTCCCGGACCAGGGCTCGAACCTGTGTCCCCTGCATTGGCAGGCGGATTCTTAACCACTCTGCCACCAGGGAAGCCCCACAGGTGACATTTAAAGCAATGAGATTGGAGGAAACCACCGAGAAGAGAGTTTATAGAGAATGTCCAAGCACATCACCTTGGGAACCTCCACATTCAGGGGATGAGGGGAAGAGGCTGAGCCCTAGGGGAGGCCATGGAAGTGAAAGGAGACGGAGGCACCAAGAGAAGGAGTTTCAGTAGCGCCCCATGCCTTGGAACTGTCCAGAAAGGAAAAGACGAAGAGGAGGCCCCCAACTTTTCAGCTGAGGTCACTGTTGATCCTTAAAGGAACTGCTTCACCAGAGAAATGAAGATTAGCACTGGGAGCGTTTCAGTTATCTGTTGCTAATTAACAAACAACCTTACAGTGTTTTAAAAGTTAGCATCATTTTTGTGTTTCTGTAGGTTGATGAGGCTCCACTCGCTGGTGGTTCTCCAGCTGCATATGTGTCGGCTGGGGCCCTGAGAGGCTCGATGCGGCAGGAACTTTCCCACATGGCCCCTCTCACCCTGGCAGTTGGTGCTGGCTGCTGGCGGACGCTCAGCTGGGGCTGGTGACCCAGGACCCTGGTTTTCCTCCCCATAGGTAGTTTCTCCACAAGACCTGGGCTTCTCACGGGGCAGTGGGATTCTGGGAAGATGGGTCCCAAGCACATAAAGTCAAAGCTGTACATCTCTTAAATCTCTGAAGTTACATAATATCATTTCAACAATATTGTGTTAGTAAAAGCAGGACACACGTCTGACCCAGATTCAAGGAGGTGGGGAAATAGACTCCACCTCCCCTGGGGAGGAGTGACCAAGATTTGAGGCCGTTTTAAATCACCCAGAGGGTGGGTGATGGGAATGTGGGTTACTTACCTTTCAAGAGCTACTGCAACGAAGTGCGGTTGTTTCAAAGCCCAGAGGTTTTAGGGAGGGGCCTTTGTAGGGTACAGGTTACTCACCTCATGGAGTGCTGTTCACCAACATTACCACACATGTACAGCTTACAACCGTGACATTTGTTACCTCACCTTGTTCCGTGGAACAAGGATCCAGGCTCGGCCGAGCTGGGTGCTCTGTGTCACGGCCTCACAAAGCTGTGGTCAAAGTATCAGTTGGGGCGGAAGTCTCATCAGATGCTCCAGAGGGGCGGGGCGGGGGAGAGGATCCATTTCCAGGATTTTGTGGCTTTGAGCAGCTTTTGATCCCTTGTGGGCTGTTGGACCAAGGAGCACAGGTTTGTTTTTTTTTTTTTTGCGGTACGCGGGCCTCTCACTGTTGTGGCCTCTCCCGTGGCGGAGCACAGGCTCCGGACGCGCAGGCTCAGCGGCCATGGCTCACGGGCCCAGCCGCTCCGCGGCATGTGGGATCTTCCCGGACCGGGGCACGAACCCGTGTCCCCTGCATCGGCAGGCGGACTCTCAACCACTGCGCCACCAGGGAAGCCCCAGGAGCACAGTTTTGAAGGCCACTGGCTGGAGGCCACTGTGAGCTCCTTGCCACCCGAGACTCCCCAGTGTGGCGGCTCAAAGCCAGAAAGAGAGAGAGTCCTCCCGAGACAGGCACAATGTCCCTTAATCACATCCACACAATCACGTACATCCTGTCGCCTTTGCCGCATTCTAGTTGTAACGAAGCAAGTCACAGGTCACACCCGCACACGAGGTCCTGAACACCAGGAGGTGGGGATTCCAGGGACCATCCCTGCCACAAAAGACTTGCATTTGCTTCTAGGCTGGAAGGCAGTGGCCAGTGTAGAGCGAAAATCCATCTTTAGAGACAGGCCAGGGGTGACTGGTGGACAGGGGCCAAGGTCACAGGTAAGTTAGGTTTGGCAAGGAGGACTTCTTTTATTTTGAATATATAGGAAGAGGGAAGGAATTGGAGAAGATAAAAGAAGTTTTAAAGTGTAAAGGGGGACGTTTCCGAGAAAGCTCACATGGTGGGCCTCCATCTTCCTGGTCGACAGGAGGTGAGGCTATTTAGTGGGTCTGAGAGTTGAGTGGGGATTCATGTTTTGAGGAAAGGAGAAAGTAGTTGAAACAGGTGCTGCGCTGAATGTCATCAAGGTTGATCAGAAGTGAGAAAAAGGAGGGAAAAGGATCTTGATCAGCACACAGGGTCAGTTTAGGTGAACATGCAGATTTAGAACTGTCGGCCAACAGTGGTTGGGCCATTCTTAAAATGGTTGGTTATGGGATTTAAGCCAGCTCAGGAGGCAAACGAGGTCAAGAACAAGTAAAAAATGGTAAGAACAGAGAGTATAAAGCGCAAGAGATTCCCATGAAGGCAAAGAGTAGGTTCAATGACTAGGGGAATGATGTAAAGAGAAGTTTTATTCTTAATTCTTAATCTCATTTGAATGTCCAGCGAAATGTGAAGTTCCCGCTCCGTGAAATACCCCCTCCCTTGGCTCCTGTAAGACACCCTCTCCTGCTTCCCTGAAGCCCTGATCTCTTCCTCCTCAGGGTTCCTCCTAGGCCTGCCTCTCTTCCCTCCTCTCAGGGCCATTTCATCGCCTCCTGTGGATTTAATTACTCTCAAAAGGCTGCCAACTTCCCAAAGGTGTATTTCTAGCACAGATTTTCTCACTAGTTTCAGCCCAGGAGCCCACATGTCCCACAGGCACTGAAGCTGGACATTTCACACACAGAAAGCATCCTTTCTCTCCCTCCCCTTCCCCGATGTTTCCTATGCTGGGGAAGGGCACCCACACAGATTCTTTGCTCAACTAGGAAACCCAGTGTCATCCTTGATATGCCCTTTTCTTCACCCCATCCCATCCCCTCTGTAACACTGGACCACTTTTCTCCCTTCACTATGGCCACTCTCCCATCCCAGCTACCAACACATTTGGTCAGATCACCCCCTCGGGCTCCTACACTGCCTCACTACTTCTAGTATTGATCCTCTACAATCTGTTTTCTTCCTTGTAGCCAAAGGGACCTTGCAAAATGCAAATCTCATTATGTCAATACCCCCGACCCTGACATACACACACCATTTAAAATCCTTCACTGACTTCCTATGGCCCATAGAATAAATAATAAAGGATAAGATTTACCAGGACCTGATAATTTGTGCTGGGCACAGGGATTCACATTACTTGTGTTACAGAACAAATACCTTAGCAGGATAATTCAGCACCTTCATTATCTGGTCCCAGTGTAACCCTCCAGCCTCCTTGTCTACACCTCCCTCTCCGCCTGGCTCATCCCAACTCACCCTTTAGGAATCAGTTCAGAGGCTGATAGCACCTCTAGGAAGCCTCCTGCATCCTGGCTTCAATCTTTGTTATGGGACATGAACGCAGCACCACCTTCTATAGTATTAACCTTCTCGTTCGTGTCCACCACTCCTCTGCCTTATTAGTTATCCTACCTGCAATATGTTTCAGGGGGCCTGGTTCATAGTCATTTCTCAATAAATATTTGTTGAATGAATGAATGGATCTTGGAGTTAAGACAATTCCAAACATTGGGAGCTGTCAGGAGTGTTACCCTTGGGTACACTCACACTGGGATGGGTGGTGACCTTGAGTGCCTTCCTGCAGACCCAACCCTGCTAAACCCTAGGAAGGGAGGAAACCCAGCAAGCGTATGCCCTTGTATGGATATACCACATTTTGTTTATCCATTAAGCCAGTAAATTTTGGCATGCAGCCATAGAAACCTGGAGCACAATAGGGGTCAAAGATGGGAGGAATTAAGAGTGCTATTTTCTATGTTCTAATGGTTGAACTGTACTGCATTACAGGACGTTTTATCATGGTCTGATAGGCATGAGGTTTTGCACTAGAGCTATCATGTTCTTCCAGGAAAATCCTGGGGTACACAGTGTTACATTATTTTGCATATGTTTTTATTTTTATAACATGAATCCTACATTGAAATATGCATATTTTAAGTAGATAAAATAAGAGTTAATTCAATGTATGACAAATTGTAATAGAGTATTGTATAAATATATTGATATATTTCCTGGCCTGTTACCTAAAATTGGATTTAGGCCCAAAGTCATAAGTGACGAGGATATTTATTAATACTATTTTAAGGAAAAAAATAAATCTAACCAATATCCAGAGCATTATCTAATTCACTGTGGAAAACTTGGATTCCCAGTAGTTAATCACATATATACCTTGGGACTGTAATCGCCCTCAGAGAGGCCATCCCAGTCCTTCCAGTATAAAGGGGTCCTCTGCACGCTTTTGTTTCTTGAGAGCACCTGGACACACCGATTCTTATTTGTTCACCACGTGTTCATGGTCTCACTCTCCCATTAGAATCTGTTCTAAGTTCTGTGTCTTTCCCACTCACCCCTATGTCCTAGAACCCAGCACCATGCCTGATCATGGCAGGAGCCCAGGACTGAAGACCCAAGGAGAACACGAAACAGTGAAGGTGGTTGTGTGCTCAGGATGAGTAGTTTGAGATGCAGAAGTTCCTTCAACATTGGCTTAGTATTTCAGCATGAAAATATCTTTAAAGTGAACTGCAATTATGGACGCACATTCCAAAGGAAAGGCCTGCCATTCTGCTTCCTGCCGACATTGGTCGGCTTGCAAACTCCAGTTCTCACCCGGGTAGCATCACTCAGGGAAGTGTGAGAAATCCAGTACCTTCCCGCATAGAATTCTGTTCCCTCACAGCCGAACGAGACTCAGCATCACCCCTTCTGGGAGCAGATGGAGCTTGTCATGCTTCTCAGTTGACGCCCAGTCTCTTGCCTTCCTGCCCCCCTTTACCTACTTGTCTGCCACCATCACTTCAGCCCTGATGCATGCCAGTAAAGCAGGGCTATTTTCAGAGTCCTATTCTAGCCTCAAAAATTAGTCCGAGGGCTTCCCTGGTGGTGCAGTGGTTGCGAGTCCGCCTGCCGATGCAGGGGTTCGTGCCCCGGTCCGGGAAGATCCCACGTGACGTGGAGTGGCTGGGCCCGTGAGCCATGGTTGCTGAGCCTGTGTGTCCGGAGCCTGTGCTCCGCAACGGGAGAGGCCACAACAGCGAGAGGCCCGCGTACCACAAGAAAAAAAAAATTAGTCCGAGTTCCTACACAGCCCTAGCAGCACTGCAATTTAATAAACCACATCGATTACCACCTATGTTGTGTGTCTCAGTATGACCACGGATTTCATACAGCAATGTGTGAGTTCACCTCCATGTCTATGATGAAATCTTGGGCCACTATCCCACATAGTAGAGTGCAGGTGGCAGATGGAAGGTTCCACAACTGCTGGGCTAGAGGGCTCAGGTAGCCTTGTGAGTGGGCTGCCCCTGGTAGAAGGCCCTCAGCATGTGCTCTCATCCTGGCGTTCACCTTTGTAAACCCCAGAGAGCCGGAAAGCCAGAACCAGAATTTTCCCAGCTCCCTTGCAGCGAGGGTTCTGGATGTGAACACACTGCAGTGTGAGACCCACCGTGGAGGGTGAAGAGGCGCAGGGGTCCTCTCTGTGCGGCTGAGACGGCTGCCGCGCTGGGTCAGGGAGGCGCGGAGGTTTACGGCATCCCAGTGTGCGGCCCGCAGTCCAGTGAGGATGTGAGGCGTCCGTGATGGGAGTGGCGGTGACAGCAGGTTCGGCCTCTGGTCTCTGAACCTCACCTGTGGAGGTCAGTCCGGTAGCAGCTCTCCAGCTACTCCTGCACTCGGCTGTGATTTTGTGTAGGTGCCCAGTATCCTGTATGAAATCCCATTCTGCTTGAAAACCTGGACTGTGACTGTTAAAACCCCACTAAGGACCCAGTCAGGCTACTGAGCTGGACTCTACATGGCTGCTTTGGGCTCTCCTTGGGGAAATAGGAAGTTTTCCTTGACACATAATAAACATTTATTAAACACACTGCTTGTCCAACGTGAAAGAGCTTCATTGAAAGATTAACTCATATGTCCTACATTAAGCAACTTACAGTATTTTAAAATCTCTAAATACTCCAATTTCTCAAAATATAAGGCACACATGGAGGATACAAGATGATGAAAACCTAGTTCTTTTTTAAAAATAAATTTATTTATTTATTTTAATTTTATTTTTGGCTGTGTTGGGTCTTTCTTGCTGCACGTGGGCTTTAGTTGCGGTGAGCAGGGGCTACACTTCGTTGTGGTGCACAGGTTTCTCAATGCAGTGGCTTCTCTTTTTTTAAATCTAATTTTAATCTTTTATACAGCAGATTTTTATTAGTTATCCATTTTATAGATATTAGTGTGTATTCGTCAATCCCAATCTCCCAGTTCATCACACCTGCAGTGGCTTCTCTTGTTGTGGAACGTGGGCTCTAGGTGCGTGGGCTTCAGTAGTTGTGGCATGTGGGCTCAGTAGTTGTGGCACATGGACTTAGTCGCTCTGCGGCATGTGGGATCTTCCCGGACCAGGGATCGAACCCATGTCCCCTGCATTGGCAGGTGGATTCTTAACCACTGCACCACCAGAGAAGCCCGAAAACCTAGTTCTTAATGAGATTGGTGGTCTCCAGAGGTGGGGGTAGGTGAAATGGGTGGAGGGGGTCAAGTGTAAAGTACATGGACCAGGAAGTACAGCACCTAGAAACCTTCCCAGCACACAGTTCACTGGCGCTCAGGAAACGTCTGACCCCCCTTTGGTTTTCCTCTATGTAATTTACCAGGTCCTTGAATATGGACTCTTTTCAGGCCGGAGCCCCCAGGCCGTTAAGTCCTCTCTCCGAGGCCACCACTTTCCATCTGTGCTCTCCCAGGTGCCGCCCACGCCAGAAAACCCCCACGTGCACTCTTCATGGCTCACAGGCTGGCCTCCCCCTGTCAACCCCCTTCTCAGAGTCAGTGCTGACAGTTTGGGGTAAATTTCATGCACAGTCTAATCTCAGCCCTTTACAGCCTTGTTGACTCACGTGGCTTCTTGCAATTCTAGTCACAGGATTAGACACTGGAGAAGTGGCAAACTTGGTTTTCAAGTAGATGCTGCATCAAAGATGTACCTCAAATCTAACAAAATAAATGAAGCCAGCACGAATCTCCTGCTTGGCACTGAGCGGGGCTGGCAGAGATTCTTCCCGGGCACAGCATGGAGGAACAAGTGAACAGCGGTCCCCATCGCAGCCCCAGGAGTTCTAAGCTGCAGAGTCGAGCCAGTTCAGCTGCTAACCCGACAAAGACTTGGTGTGAATATACATGTATATGCTACGTTTCTATGACAGCACAGAACACGCGTCTATAAATAGTCAGCTGAAGCTGGCAGTGACAACGGAAGCTCTGTACTTTCTCGGCTTACTAAACTGCACAGAAAGAGGGAACGCTGCGTGAGCCCTGCTGCTGGAGGGGTGTGTACTCAGCCCACCGTGGAGGAGTCTGCTGAGAACGTGACATCAGACGCCAGGGCCAGCTCTCGGCCGTGTTCTAGGCTAGTTCAGTGTGACGGCTTCAAGGAGGGCTTTGAGCTCAGGCAGGAAGGAGGAAGCGTTTCTCTAAGCTGGTGTAGGTTAGAGAAAAGCCCAGTAAATACCCAGGTGCTGGCGAGGGAGGGGTGGGGGGAGTCCAGGAGAACCAACACTCACAATGTGTGTGACGTTTACGTGTGTCCCACGGACGCACAGACACAGCTCTGCATCTGGTGCATGTGCTTTCGAGAACTCAGAGTTTCAGGCACTGGGCAAAACCTTCCGGTGATTATAAATATAAGTTGTATATAATAATTTGATTACAAATTAATGTAACTTTTTTTGACGTCTGTACCCTCTAAGGGATAGTTTATTCAACATGCATCTTGAGTATCTCCCAAGTTCCAGGCACCGTGCTTGGTGCCAGGCACAGAAAGATGAGTAGAGCAGGGTTCCAGTCTTTGGGGAGCCTGCAATCCAGTGACGAGGATTCTGCAGGGCTGTTGAGTGCTGTAACATTGGAATATACAAAGCCTTTGGGACTCACAGAAAGTTGCTCCAGTCCCTTTCGCTGGATGATAATAAATTAGCCCAGGACTTAGCGGCATAAGGCAACCATCGTATTATTCTCACAGATTCGGTGGGTTAGGGATTTGGAGAGGCACGGAGCATGGAGGAGGGGGCTGCCTGTGTTCCACCGTGTCTGGGGCCCCACCTGGAAACAGGACGACCAGGTCTGCCCACCAGGTGTGTACACGGGGCCTCTGCAAGGAGCTAGGCTTCCTCACAGCTCCAAGGGGATGAGTTCCAGCCAACAGGGTGGAAGCCACATTGTCTTTCAGGGCCCAGCCTCATAAGACACCAGTGTCTCTCCTGCCACAGACTCTGTTGGATGAAGCCCACCCAGAAGCAAGAGGAGGGACGTGGACCCAAACTCTCAGTGCGGGGAATGTCGAAGAATTCTGTGGCCATTTATAAAAACTGCTGTGAAGAGAGCACCTTCCTAGCTGGGGAGTCAGGGAAGGCTTCACAGAAGAGGTGACGTTTGGGCTGCATCTTGAGGAGTGGAAGTTTGCCAGGAGAAGTGGCGAGGGTGTGAAGAACAGCATCCCAGGCTCACACACCCATGGGGACACAGAGATAGGAGAAGGAGGAATCCAAGGGGGGACCATGAACAGATCAAGCATCAGAGGAAAATCAGTCTCGCTGCTCTCCCACGCCCTGGGTACATCAAGTGTCGGAACTGCTAACTCAACGCAACCACGGCTCACTGACCCTTAAACCAGGTGCATCGCCTCGGGACAGTGCCGTGGAGCAGGTGGGTTTAAAGTCAGGCCTGGGGCTTCCCTGGTGGCGCAGTGGTTGAGAGTCCGCCTGCCGATGCAGGGGACACAGGTTCGTGCCCCGGTCCGGGAAGATCCTACATGCCACGGAGCGGCTGGGCCCGTGAGCCATGGCCGCTGAGCCTGCGTGTCCGGAGCCTGTGCTCCGCAGTGGGAGAGGCCACAGCAGTGAGAGGCCCGCGTACCACAAAAGGAAAAAAAAAAACAGTCAGGCTTGAAAGTGAGGGGACGGCTGTTGTTTAGCGAACACCTGGCACGTGCTCCCTGTGGGCGCCAAGCACAGGGCCGTTTCCGCTCACCCGATCCTCACCACCACCCTACAAGGCGACTCCTGTTACTACCTCGCTGACAGATGGGGAAGCTGAGGTCCGGAGACGTGCGGTTACCCGCTCAGCTGGCTAGAGGCACACCTAGGATTCAAAGCAGGTAGCCTGACCACAGAGTCTGGACACCTGACCCCTGCACGGGGCCACGCCTCAGACAGCTGGGGCAGAACAGAGGCCGAAACTGAAGGCCACCCCGGGAGCTTGAACTTGATCTGTGTGGAGACCAGGAGCCGTTTCGGGCCACCCGAAACGGCAAGGAATGCGATCTCAACTGTGCGCACACAGCTCACGCGGCTGGTTCTCGGCTGATCCAGATCAGACAAGTCTCTCGCTTCCCTATTCAGGGTTCTTCCCTGTTCCCTAAAGCTCGCGCGCCGGAGAGAGTATTTTCTGGTCCAGCACCTCTTCTGATCTCTTCAATGATGATGTAAGAGTCTAGACTCTGGAAGAAACCAGCAATGGGGCTACCCCATGGGGTCACGGGCAGGGTCTCCCAGGCGAGGTCTTGACCTACATGGGATGTTTTAAGGCTAATCTAGAACAAGGCCAAGCATATTCTGTGGTTTGACTTGCAAAGATAAAATGCAATATATTACAACAGCTTAATTTCCCCGTCAACTCAGCACTCTTTTTACCGCCCTGAGCTGTGGCTGACCTAATGCTTTGCTGTGCCATGTGGCGCCATTTAGATGCACATGCTGACATCAGGACAGACAGCATCACATGGGCAGAAGGTCTGAACGAAAACACCACAATATTATCATCCCTCAGGTACTTAGTATAGAACCTAAGATGCACAATGGTTAAGAAAGTGGTGGAGGTACACTGTGACCTCAGGAAAACAGTGGGAGCAGCTGGAAGCTCACTTCCAGGTTCTGGGGAAGTGCTTTTAAATGGATATTGTGCTAATCTCATCATCTTCTATAAAAAATTTAGACCGTTTACTTTGTGAGGACTTTACACGTTCACTGAGATATATTAGAAAGTGGTAGGAATCATAAAAACAACAAAAACCATAATATCAAGCCCTTGGCTCAAAAACGTCCTCCAAGCAGACTCATGCAAAAAGACCAGGGCAGGTGAAGTGGATCATTTTGAAATTGAAGGTAGTTTAAAGGATCAAATCAACAGTTCTAGAATTTGTGTACAGAGTCTAAAGGCATGACCTGGGAGGGAAGTCAGGCTTGTTTTGGCAGGAGGTGTGTGATCACGGGGCTGGACCAAGCTGGGACCAGAACTGTGTGCCCTCAATCTCATGAATCACCTCTGGTGAGCTTCAGTGGACACACAAAATATGTAGTTTTGCTGCACAGCAAAGGAAACCATAAACAAAATGAAAAGACACCTATACACTGGGAGAAAATATTTGCAAATGATGAGACCAACAAGGGATTAATTTCTAAAATACACAAATGGCTTCTTATACACCTCAATATCAAAACAAACAAACAAACAACATAATCCAAAAATGGTCAGAAGGTCTAAATAGCCATTTCTCCAAAGAAGACATACAGATGGCCAAGAGGCACATGAAAAGATGCTCCACACCACTAATTATTAGAGAAATGCAAATCAAAACTACGATGAGGTATCACCTCACACTGGTCAGAATGGCCATCATCAAAAAGTCTACAAATAATAAATGCTGGAGAGGGTGTGGAGGAAAGGGAACCCTCCTGCACTGTTGGTGGGAATGTAAATTGGTGCAGCCACTATGGAGAACAGTATGGAGGTTCCTTAAAAAACTAAAAATAGAGCTACCATATGATCCAAGAATCCCACTGCTGGGCATATATCCAGAGAAAACCCTAATTCAAAAAGACACATGCACCCCAGTGTTCACAGCAGCACTATTTACAATAGCCAAGACATGGAAATAACCTAAATGTCCATTGACAGATGAACGGATAAAGAAGATGTGGTACATATATACACAATGGAATACTACTCAGCCATAAAAAAGAATGAAATAATGCCATTTGCAGCAACATGGATGAACCTAGAGATTATCATACTAAGTGAAGTAAGTCAGACAGAGAAAGACAAATATATGATATCGCTTATATGTGGAATCTAAAAAAAGAATACGAATGAATTATTTATAAAACAGAAACAGACTCACAGACTTGGAAAACAAACTTATGGTTACCAAAGGGGAAGGGAGGGTGGATAAATTGGGAATTTGGGTTTAACAGATACACACCACTATATATAAAATAGATAAACAACAAGGACCTACTGCATAGCACAAGGAACTATGTTCAATATCTTGTAATAACCTATAATGGAAAAGGATCTGTAAAAGAATAAATATATATAACTGAATCACTTTGCTGTACATTTGAAACATTGTAAATCAATTATACTTCAATAAAAAAAGTCTACACAACTATTCAGCCTTAAAAAGGAAGAAAATTCTGATACATGCTGCAACATGGATGAACCTTGAAGACACAGGCTAAGTGAAATAAACCAATCACAAAAGGGAAAAACAAAACAAAATAAAAAAACCCAAAACACATATTTTTGGCGAGTTTTCTAAAAAGTGGTTAATTAAATAAATGACTCTAAAAACTATGCTTCCTGCATGGATGGAGGGATGGATGGATGGAGGGATGGATGGATGGATTTCACTAAACGCCTTTCTCTCTAGTGAAATGACCTGCGTGGTCCCCTACCTGACTTCCTGTACCAAACTCCAGTGGCAGCAGAAACAGAGAAATCAAAGCACCTAGTACTGGTTTGTCAACCAGACCAACAGCCAGAAAAACAGCCTCCTTTTTCTCTTTCGTGAGCCCATGATACATGTTTTTTGGTGCAGAGTAAAAGTGATCCAAGAATACCCATTTGTATGCCACAAGCCTTCTGCACAGACTAGACATTCACACACACTGTAGCCGTCTCTTGGGGAAGCTATGAGAATATTCGTGGATTTCTAAGCTGTCATTTCAAAGACACAGTGGTGGGAAAATGGCTCTACAAGCATTAAAGCATTCTTGCTTTTGTGACATTAAGGTGACATGAAAAGATCTCATATTCTCTTCTAGACTTGAATCTACTAAGTACTTGTTTGGGTATATGGGTATATATCAATGTCTATTATAGACATTGAAATTTTTCTTTAGAAAGTCTTTCCTGCTGACAAAGCGAGCGTGTCATTAGCAATGGAATATCAAAACTTCCACTTAGATGGGCCTAAAGTAAACATAAGAGAGAGGACCGAGTGTTCCTTTTTATTTGTAAGTTATCTTGATAACAAGGGTTGAAGAGGGTATATCTCATGCCCAGGGCATTTAAATCATCGCTGTTCCCCAGTATTTACTCTCCAAGGTTTTCATGCATATTGAAACTTGGCTACTAACATGGTTATTCCATGCTGAAACCATACATGGGATGTTTAGAAAGAGATGATTATTCAATAGGTTGAGTTTTGGGAAGGAGTTTGTTTTACCTTCCAGACTGAATTTGCTTACAAGAAAGTGAGACTATTTTTGGCTTCCTTTTTATTCTATGAATGTTAGGCCTATTGAAGCTCTTTGATTCTTCTACCTTGTTGCTTAGAAACATTTTATTAAATACTGTCAGTGCTTCAATCTGATTTAAAATGTTACTTTTCTCTGACACTGAAGAATGAACTTGTGCTTTGCCATTTTTCCCAGCCACGGCCTTTTAAGTTATTTATAGTTGTTAATATTTTATTGACACAAGAATGCTAGGTCAGAGTGACCCAATAGTTCTGGCCTTTCTATTTTAAGGGCATCGGTCGGGGGTTGGTCTGGAAAAGTTTGCGGCAGGCGGACACAGGAGTGATGGGGTGTCGCCAACATCCTTCATCTCCGACAGTTAGAACCTAAGAGGTGGCAGGTAGATGCATAAACCCCATTTCCGATTCTTTCCCAGCACACCGCCTGGGTCCAACTGCCTATCCTCTGCCTGAAACCCCACCATTGGTGATATTTCTTGGATGTTGTTTAAACAGTTATCAGATTCAAACTTACTTGGAGAGTCACTGAATAGCTGGATGAGCATAAGGCCTGGAAGAAGTGTGGGCTGAGACAGGACTCTTGAAAGCAGGGGCATCAGGAAGGGGGGTGGGTAGGGGGGACTCGGGGAAGAAGGGAAACTGACAAAACAAAGATCACAGTTTAATTGGGTTTAATTTAGCCCAATTTCCTCAAAGAGCTACTTCACAAAAGAGTTAATTAGGCCAGTAACTCATGTTAAACCTGAACTGCTAGTCTGGAAAAACACAAATTCTGCCTTTAAAAGTAAGACCCAATTCATACCTTCTGAATAATGAAACAACTATACTTCAAATGAACGTATCTGTATTCTGTCCACTAATAGAGAGGATTTTATGTGGCTTAGAATGGTTACCTCAAGACTGGAAGCTTATTTAAAACCAAGTGAAATAAAACTTCCCAAATGATCACTCCAATTAAATACACACACACACTTCACCTTTATACGGTGGTCCCTGTACCTCATGCTCCCTGTTAGATAAAGGGCACTGCCAACTTACACAAATGACTTGACCATCCTGACTGAAGTACCTTGTGTAACAGGTAATTCTCACTGTTTTAGAATCTCTCATCCTCCAGGGTGATTAGCTTCAGTGTTACAACCCTAGACCTAAAATAATAGTAGCTATATCCCATACCAATGTTTTATAAGTAAAAAGCTTGTTACCATAACATATACAGTAGGTCAGACTTCTTGAAAGTTTCAAGTTTTATGGGTGAACTGACTAAGCTTAAGGAAGGATGCTTCGTTCATTTATGAGAGGCTTTCTAACTGAGAGCTGCTAATAGGGGCACAAGCTGGGAAGAAAATATTCAAATGGACTGTGATTTGATTATGCCAATATCACTTCTGAAGACAAAGAGAACTTAGCCATGATTCAGACAGAAAAAGCTAATAATAACTTAATGTGGAGTTATTATTTTTGCCCATAAGCATCTGGGTGGTTGAAGCAATCTGATTGTATGATTAGGCACAAGTCCAATCTGTAGAAATATTTTGGTCAAAAATAGTTATGTGGGAAACCATTGGAAATATGTCTCAGCTTCTGGGAGATTTCAACCTGGTGAATCAGTACATTTTTACCGTGATATTTCATTTGTATACTCCACTGGTAAACAAACACACAAAGAAACAAACAAAAAAGCATGTTCCCCAGAATTTTATATTAATGGCCCAAATCATGGCTGATATTATGTACCTCAAGACTCTGTGGAGCTTGTGATGTTTGACAGTTATATTTGCTCACTGATCCTTAAGACAGCTGAGAAGTACAAGGTAATGGCAAGATGCTATTTCCAGACAAAACTTGGGCCATCTCAGTGGAAAGCTGTTCATAAATAATACATCTATAGATAGATGGGATTCAAAAACCAGAGCCTCCCTACAAAATGTTGCTCTTTGTATATGATAGCTTCAACTTTCCAATTTTAAGAAGAGTCAAAATCTACAGCATGTATTCTTAATTTCCTTTCCCCACCCCCAACCCCTTTTTTTCTGTTGTTTCAACTGATGACCAGTTTCAGTGCCCTAAGACCTACCAGTCTGAAAAAGAATTGTCTGTTGACAGCTCTAGGGAGGTGGCCTGCTCAACTCAAGTGTGCTGACAAACTGAAGATGGATGGAGCTTTCAAATCTGGCTGGGACATCTGGGAATGTTTTTCTCTTTAGCAGCAAGATGCCAGATCAGAGGAGAGGAAAAAAAAAACAAATATAATTTGTACAGACCCAAGGTTCTATGTTTACAAAGTCTATGAACCGATTTTAGGGATGACAACAGTTTTAGATTTAGAGAATTCAAGTCTTTTCCATATATGGTCAATTAATTTATAACAAAAGAGCCAAGAACATAAAACGGTGGGAAAACTGGACAGCTACATGCAAAAGAATGAAACTGGCCCCTGTCTTATGCCACATACAAAAATCAACTCAAAATGGAGTAAACACTTGAATGTAAGACCTGAAACCATAAAACTCCTAGAAAACACAGGCAGTAAGCTCCTAGACACTGGTCTTGGCAAAGATTTTTTGAATCTAACACCAAAAGCAAAGGAAACAAAAGAAAAACATAAACAAGTGGAACTGTTTCCAACTAAAAATCTTCTTCACAGCAAAGAAAACCATCAATAAAATGAAGAGGCAACTATGGAATGGGAGAAAATATATGCAAATCATATATCCGATAAGGGGTTAATATAAAAAAATATTTTAAGAATTCCTAAGACTCAGTAGAAAAAAACTGACTTAAAAATAGGCAAAGGGGCTTCCCTGGTGGTGCAGTGGTTGAGAGTCCGCCTGCCGATGCAGGGGACACAGGTTTGTGCCCCGGTCCGGGAGGATCCCACATGCCACAGAGCGTCTGGGCCCGTGAGCCATGGCCGCTGAGCCTGTGCGTCCAGAGCCTGTGCTCCGCGAGGGGAGAAGCCACAACAGTGAGAGGCCTACGTACCGCAAAAAAAAAAAAAAAAAAAAAAAAAAAAAAATAGGCAAAGGACCTGAATAGACATTCTTCTGAAAAAAGACATACAAATGGCCAACAGGCACATAAAAAGATGCTCAACATCGCTAATCATCAGGGAAATGCAAGTCAAAACTACAATGAGATATTGCTTCACACCTGTCAGAATGGCCATGATCAAAATGACTAAAAATAACAAATGCTGCTGAGGATGTGAAGAAAAGGGATCCCTTGTGCACTGCTGGTGGGAACATAAATTGGTGCAACAACTCTGGAAAATGGTACGGAGTTTCCTCAAAAATTTTAAAATAAAACTACCATATGATCCAGCAATCCTACTTCTGGGTATTTATTCAAAGGAAATGAAATCACTACCATGAAGAAATATCTGTACCCTCATGCTCACTGCAGCAGTATTCACAGTAGCCAAAACATAGAAACAACCTAAGTGTCCACTGACAAATGGATAAAGAAATTTATACATCTCTATCTACAAATATATATGTAATACATATATACATACTATACATATATCACTATACATATATACACACACACATATGTGTGTGTGCACGTGTGATGGAATATTATTCAGCTGTAAGAAAGATGGAAATCTTGCCATTTGTGACAATGTGGATGGAACTTGAGGCGATTATGCTAAATGAAGTAAGTCAGACAGAGAAAGACAAACATGGTATGATCTCATTTATATGTGGAATCTAAAACAAACAAACTCATGGGAACAGAGAACAGATTGGTGGTTGCCAGAGGCGGGGGTGGAGGGTGAGGGAAATGGGTGAAGGGGGTCAAAGTGTACAAACTCCCAGTTGTAAAATAAATAAGTCCTGGGGATGTCACACACAGCACAGTGACTATAGTTAACAACACTGTACTGCATGCCTGAAAGTCGCTAGGAGAGCAAATATTAAAAGTTCCCTCACATGCTCAAAAAAACTTTGTAACTAGGCGAGGTGATGGATGTTAACTTACTGCGGTGGTCATTTTGCAATGTATACATACACAAAATAATTATGTTGCATACCTTAAACGAATACACTGTTATATGTCAACTATATCTCAATAAAACTGAAGGGGAAATAAAGTACAGTACGAAGTCAGTGAAATGTTATAAACACCCCAGGTACTCCAGCAGAGTGTCAGTGTATAAGGAATAAATACTCCCTCTGCCATTATTTATTAAATTCCCTCTCTCTACATTAAAAAAATTAGACCTAAATGTAAGACTGGAAACCATAAAACTCTTTGACCTACCTCATAGCAATATTTTTTTGGATCTGTCTCCTAAAGCAAAGGAAATAAAAGCAAAAATAAACAAAGGGGACCTCATGAAACTTAAAAGCTTTTACACAGCAAAGGAAATTATCGACAAAATGAAAAGGCCTACTGTGTGGGAGAAAATATTTGCAAATGATATGACTGATAAGGGGTTAGTATCCAACATATATAAACAGCTCACACAACTTAACATCAAAAAAAACAACCGAATCAAAAAATGGGCAGAAGACCTGAACAGACATTTTTCCAAAGAAGACATACAGATGGCCAACAGGCACATGAAAAGATGCTCAACATCAGTAATCATGAGGGAAATGCAAATCAAGATATCATCACATACCTGTCAGAATGGCCGTCAACAAAAAGAACACAAATAAACAAATGTTGTCAAGGATGTGGAGGACAGGGAACCCCCCTACACTCTTGGTGGGAATGTAAACTGGTGCACCCACTGTGGAAAACAGTATGGAGGTTTCTCGAAACATTAAAAATAGAACTACCATATGACCCAGCAATTCCACTCCTCGGTATATATCTAAAAAAAAAAATACTAAGGGTGGGGACCCTGCCTGTTCACTGCTGGTTTCCAACACCCAGAATAGCGCTTGGCAGACATATGAGTAGGCAAGAAACAACATCTGTTAAATGAACAACAGTGGTCATCATGCCCATCGTTGTTATGTGCTGCAGTATTGTATTTTGATATCGGTATATTGATATATAGTCTTCACGTTGATTTATAAGAACGTGGCTATAGAGGAATGGAGAAAAGTCCAGCCAGCAAGTGGGCCAGGGTGTCCTGGATAACCTGGTAGTGGTAGTATCTCTATGACCCAGCGAGTGTAGACAGGGTGGTCTATTACCCTGCTCCTAAGAATAGGTGTCCAGGCGGTTGGCTTTGGACAGTTGGGCATATGCATTTTTCAGGCTTTCATACTGGCCGGCGATGGCCAATGCACACATCTTCAGATTGACGTGAAGACGCCAAGAGTTCAGTTCTGCACGCAATCTTCATGCTACCCACACCTCACACCTGTATCAGCCACCCCCTCATCAGGTAAGAAAAGTCCCGGAGGCACGACAAACAGAAAGGCAAGCTGGATTCACGTGGAAATACTCTCATGAATTTGAGGAGGATGGGTTTAAACAAACCCGAGACAGTCTGATGTACCGCGACGCTTGTATCAAGCAAGTGTAAATGGAACATCAGAGGCTGCAGCACTTCTGTTCTGAACCACAGCATAATGACTATTAGGCATTCGTGACAGAATCAATGACTCCACTTTTCTGACAAAGCCTGCCTGCCCGCTGTTCCCACGGGCTGCCTTCCCTCCGCTCCCAAGAGGGCATTTAGAACCAGAAGCCCTTTCCCTGCGCTGGGTGACTGTGCTCGTTGCAGAGCTGCCCGTCCCAGCCAGCCTGGCAGCCCCAGTCCCACGTCCTCCTAGGAAGAGCGCCAGCTCCCTGAGGGGGTAGAATTCCCTGACAAACCATGGCTGTGGCTGGAGAACTTGATTCCAAGTGGTCCTCGTTTCTATGGCTACGAGACGTCCCTGAGTGACAGAAAATCAGGGCAGACTGCTCTCAATTTCTCAATACATTGATGTAAAATGTTAAAAGAAAACCCACCCTCTAGTTGCTCATCCTCCCCCTCTCCACCTCCTACCACTGGCATTACAGCGAGTGCCACTGAGGCCTCCCAGCCTCCATCTGCCTCTACTGCCCTCCTTTCTAATATAACCCTGGTTTTGCTCAGCCCTCCTCACCCCTCTTCATAGCTGACGTGGTTAGATTTCAGGCGAGGCTGGCCCTGTCCACGGGGGATTCATCATGGCTGACATAAGCCAGGGACTGATTTAGGGACAGGCATTTCACTCAGTCCAGGAAAAAAAGAGATGTCTGCTCAGCTCAGCTGCGTGTGCTTCTGAGAAAGACTTCCCTTCCTTAAAACAAACAAAACAAACAAACAAGAATAAGAAGAAATGGCCCTTTTGTGTTTTCTGTTTCCGCATGCCGAGTGTGAAGGGTGATGCCTGTACTTGCTTTTCCACCTGGAGACCATGAGGGCAGCCAGTGAAGGTCCAGGGGAAATGGAACTGTTGGAGGCTGGATAAAACCTCAGTACTTAATTATGCTGATGATTTAATCACCCTGAGAAACTCTCCACCGCCAGAGCTCTTATCATGTGAGAGTACAAAAAAAAAAAAAAAAAATCCTAACGTTGCTTCAGTCACTTTGAATTGCGTTTTCGACCTTCCTGGCAGCCCAAAGCACCCTAACTAAGCCATGTGACTCAGCTGTTTGCTCAACATGTCTTTATAATCCCCTGGCTTGGGGACTTTTGAACAGTAGGATTTGCTAGTAGTTAATACGTCAATACATCAAATAGATGAGTCTCTACCTCCAACAGAAGACAAATGACTGATTCTATTTTTCAGTGTTGTTTGTATCGTATTTTCAGTTTACAAAGCCCCACTGCACACTCTCAAGTCCTGCCCTGTGAGCAAGTCCAAGAACAAGCAGGCACTTCCTAACTGCAAAGGTACTGAGGGAAAGCAGTGGTCAAACTACGTGTTTACAGACATGTATCTGTCAATCTCAAGCAGCCGGAAAGGACTTGCAAAAATCACAGCAGTAATGGGTATAACTGTTCCAAGTGTTCGATTTTTCTTACGTTTTCCTCCCCACTTCTCTGATGGCAATGTGATTCTCTTAGTCATCCAGGCTTAAAACCTCCAATTTATTTCTGCTTCTCCTGCCCTCTTACTCCAGAAACTACTGTGGCCAAGCCCCCGGCGAGGCCCTCAGAAACATCTCTCAGGTCCAGGCAGATCACCCTGCCGTTCCTGCCAGTCACCTGGTTCAGACCCTCATCAAGAGCCTCTGAAATCCCCACGAGGGGCTTCACTCTCTCCCGAGCATCTTTCCAAAGCAGAGGTCTGTCCTGTCCACTCTGCACACTGGCCTTCAGGAGACCTCAGCCCACGTCCCCCCTGCACCCCACGTTCCCCACTCCAGCCCAATAGACGGCCCTCTGGGCCCTTTATTGCCTTCACCCCTCACCTCACATCCAGTCCATCTCCATCTGCCCAAATCCCAACTACCCTTCACAGATTATCTGAAATTACTTTTTTAAAAAAATTTATTTATTTTTGGTTGCATTGGGTCTTTGTTGCTGTGCACGGGCTTTCTCTAGTTGCAGCAAGCGGGGGCTACTCTTCGTTGCGGTGCGCGGCCTTCTCATTGCGGTGGCTTCTCTTGTTGCAGAGCACGGGCTCTAGGCACACAAGCTTCAGTAGTTGTGGCACATGGGCTCAGTAGTTGTGGCTCGCGGGCTCTAGAGAGCAGGCTCAGCAGCTGTGGCTCATGGGCTTAGCTGCTCCATGGCATGTGGGGTCTTCCCGGACCAGGGCTTGAACCTGTGTCCCCTGCATTGGCAGGTGGATTCTTAACCACTGCACCACCAGGGAAGTCCCCTGAAATTACTTTTTTATTCAGAGTTCCCTGATTTCTCCCAGTCAAAAGTATGGCATTCCTCCCTTGACTTTTACTAGGATTTCTGTTCTCTATCCATGAGGGCATTCATTATTTATTTATTTATTTATTTATTTTACAAGATTCACTTTTTTTTTTTTTTTTGCGGTACGCGGGCCTCTCACTGTCGTGGCCTCTCCCGTTGCGGAGCACAGGCTCCGGATGCGCAGGCCCAGCGGCCATGGCTCACGGGCCCAGCTGCTCCGCGGCATATGGGATCCTCCCAGACCGGGGCACGAACCCATATCCCCTGCATCGGCAGGCGGACTCTCAACCACTGCGCCACCAGGGAGGCCCAAGATTCACTTTTAATTGATTTGATAGTCAGGTGCAAATTTGAGCATTATATATAAGAGCTGATGCTTCTATAGAGCTATGTCTGTTTGAACAAGAACAGACTTTCAAAATACAACATAAACCTGAACCAACTAGATTTTTTTTCTGCAAGTTATAATATTCTGATCAAATAAAATATAATAAAATTCTTGCTTCCCCACAGGTGTAGTGTTTCCTTATAGGCACAAGGAATGGTATCTTAGGTGCCTGACCACAGTTCTAGGCATTTCTTGAGAGCTGGATTAAGTGGATTTATGCATCACAGTACATAATCAGTTTTATCCACAGAGCAAAAACCTGTCTTCATTCTGGCCTCTCTTTAACATTAAGTAAGGGTTTTTACCAAGAATGGGGTGTTGGTAGTTCTTCCCCTTGTAATGAGATCCATGCTGCTCTGGAGGTTTCACACTCTGTGATTACTAGTAGCAGAAGACAAACATCTGAGGCACGTGTTTCACAATGATGTTGCAATCTAATCTTGAGCTACTCTTTTCAATCCCTAAAACCTCTGATGGTGTGCCACCTTTTTTCCAACATTTATTACTTTTTGAAAAATCATCTATTGTAGATATTTACTACATACCTTAAGTACTTTCTAAAAAGGTGAAGTTTTAAGGACAGGAACCAGGTCTTTTTCATTTTTATATTCTTGGGGCCTAGTATTTCCTTGACCCTTACAAACATCCAATAAAGATACGTGTCTGTAAACACACAGTTTGACAGAACTGCTTTCTCTCGGTGCCTCTGCAGTTAGGAAGTGCCTGCTTGACATTGGACTTACTCACAGGGCAGGACTTGAGAGTGTGCAGTGGCGCTTTGTAAATTAAAAGAAAGCTGAGTTACTAAAGAGGGACTGGCTTTCTGCTGAATCCTGTTTTGTGTGTCCAAGCCTTATCATCATCTGATTAATTAAAATGAAATAAAATTTTGCAAAAAAATAAAGGGACATTATTTGGTTCAGCTGGTCACTGATTGACTGACTGTATGAGGGGGAATTCTTTAAGGGTTGATGAATGCAGAACCATATTAACTGCAAAACAGGATAGATACCTTTGTTTTCCATTTCAGAGAGATTCTTATTAATCTGAAAGAGTTTGATAACATACATACTTCAGGATTATTCCCCCAAATTTATAAGCACTTTTTGGCCTTTCATCTGAAGATTATCATTTGAACTTTACAAAAAATGACTGTTTTGCTTTACTGAAAAACACTTTTCAATGAGTCAAAAGATTATGTGTACCAATATCAATATGAAGGATGCTTTTATTATTATTATTTTTTTGCGGTACGCGGGCCTCTCACTGTTGTGGCCTCTCCCGTTGCGGAGCACAGGCTCCGGACGCGCAGGCTCAGTGGCCACGGCTCACGGGCCCAGCCGCTCCGTGGCACGTGGGATCTTCCCGGACCGGGGCACAAACCCGCATCCCCTGCATCGGCGGGCAGACTCTCAACCACTGCGCCACCAGGGAAGCCCTGAAGGATGGTTTTAAACAAGCAAATGCCTATTTCTTCGCTGGGCAGACTTCTCTACTGATCAAGGCGATGTCCTACTGTTCACGTGTAGGCACCATGAGACGATGAGGTGCATGTTACCTAGTGGGCAGTTAACACCAGGACTTCCTGTTGGACCCCAGGAACCTGTACTCAGCTAATCTGCAGAAAAGAAACGCACCACAGACTCATGCTGGGGGAACTCTGAGACACATCTAGGTTTACCCTCCACATTTTCTTACCCTTAATTTTTTCCCCTACTATTTAGATTGAATTGAATACACAGTGTAAAACAGAAGTAGACCCAGAGGTTATCAGATCAGGAAAACTGTAGAGTAAATAAACCCTATTCATTTCCATGAACTTACTGCTTATTGGGTAAGAAGATAATGTAACTAGATACCATAGTAGGATTTGTTCTGACTCAGTTTAACGAGAGGTGACGAAGTAAATACTTGATAATTGGTAAAACTGAATTCCTGAGTATTTAATAGAAGCAATTAAGATTTTATTTGCACAATATTCGTGCAAAAGTAAAAACCAACTGGACCCACCTTTAATCCATATCAGGATGGAACAGGCCCTTTATCGGGTGGAGATAAAGAAATCAAGGGCAGCTGAGACACAGAGCAAAGTAGAGAGAAGTCACAAAGGGTTCAAAAGGATTTCTACCCTATAATAAATACCTAGAGTCTAACCTCTTGTGACTGCAGAAGCCAGGAAAGAGGATTTACAGCGAGGTTGGGCAGGGCTGATGTTACATAAGCAAGTAGGCACCCAGTCACCCTGCCGGACGCCAGGGCAGTGGACAGAGCTCTGGGTCTGGGCCCTTCTCCGGTCTGGGCAGCAGCGATTACGGAACCGGGCTCCACAGGGGAGTGGGACAGAGTGGCCGCCGTGGACCCCAGTGGAAATGTTCCCTCTTTACTGCCCCTGGATGGTTACTCAACTTTCGGATGGGACGGTGGTGTTAGGACCAAGACAGAGACCTGGATGACCTGGTGGCAGGTGCATTTCTGTGCAGGTGGATGCCATGGAGGGGGTGCCAGGGGTTCTTATAGTTCAGATCTCGGTCCCCGCATTGCAAGACCGCGTGTGTGCCACTTGATCTTCCATAGTTACTGTTTCTGGGAGGGACCAGGAGGGATCACAGCCCTGGAAGAAGCTCTTCTTCCTCCTCGCCTGCCTCTGGTTGCAGGGGGTGCTGGGTGTGCGTGTGTGTGTGTGTGTTTGTGTACATGTGCAGCGTGATGGGAAAGTCGGGCTCACAGCACCTCAGCACTTTGATATACAGGGAAGCAGTTCAGGGCCCAACAGCTCGAGGCCTCTCAGAAGGGTCTGCACAGTTCCCGAGGTCAAGGGTGAACAGTGACGATGATGCTCTGATGCTGATGCCGGGGCCGGGGCCGGTCAGTGGAGGGAGGCTGGGTTTGTGCGACCCGGGCTAGGACAGTAAGGAGGAATCAGCCCTAGTGGAGGTCAACTTGGCCTGATCCCCTGTGAAGTTTGGAAGGAAAGGTGGAATTGAGCAAGTAGGCAGGCTTCTCTTTCAAAAAGCCTGGTAAGCACCAGGGCGGGGGGAGGTAACTCACAGCATTGAAAGCAGTCGATGTTTGGACGTGTTTATGTGCCTTAGTAGCGGCACATGGTGACCAAAAGAGTGGCTGGAGGGGACCAGAGGTCACTAAGATGGAAACACAAGAGCCGGTGAAAGCCTCCACCTCCTGGGCTGCATTCTGGGGTCTCCTGTGTGAGCCTGAGTCCAGCCCGTCCCCAGGAAGCATCTGACTTCAAGACAGGAGGAAAACACAGGAGCTCCCTGCCCACCGGGGGCTGAGGCCCCACGACAAGACCAAGATGGAGGGGAAGCTGGGGAGGAAATGATGGTGACCCCTTGAGCGAGGCTGCCGCCGCAGAGGCCTTCATCTCCCCAGGAGGGTGGCGAGCGGTGGCCCTTCACAAACTCCAGGCACCGGCAGCACCAAGCAGCCCTCGTGGGCGACGCCACAGCACGCAGCTCAGCGGCAGCACACGTGAGTCGGGGTGACATGCCTGTTATGTCACATCCTGTCCCTCCTCAATCCTGAAATAATTCCCTCACTTAACGAGCCCGGTTTTCCCGCTCCTACAATGAGGCCCGTGGGCAGCGCTGCCCTGCCGTGTCCTGAAAGCAATTCAGGGGGGTACACACCCCTGGTCGTTTAGGAACATTTAAACCCATCAGCTGTGTGTGGGTTCATTTTCCACTGGGGCTGGTCTGCCCCGGTGAAGATTTAAGGAGAGGGCAGCTTGGGCTCGAGCAAGGGGCTTCTCCACTAGAACTTTGTTGTTTCTTTTGAGGTAAAAGAGACTTAGAAGGGGGCCAGGGCAGCCTGGGCGGTTAAGCACTGACCTGTCCCCGGGATGCATGGACTGTCCCCAGCAGCATCTGAGCTGCAGAAAGGATGTGGTTTTTATTCTGCTCGACCCTCCAGGGTCTGAAAAGTGCCTTCAGAGAATACGACATGAAATGACATAGAGGTGATTCCAGTGTCACTATTCCTTTCTGTTGAATTCACTGCAGGTTTCTAACTGTGGAAAGCTGTCTCACCAAGACACCACCAGAGTGGACAGAAGACTTTTAAACGGCACTTTAAAAAAATATATTAGGTTAAAGTTCGACAAAAAGAGAAGAGTTATATTCTACGCCTTGAAAGAGAAACCTACCCCATCCTGTGAAGCGGGGAGTCTGTACAAGTTTGGTTTTAGGTCCCAAGAGATTCTTCAAAGTGTACTTTGTACCCTTCACTGGCCCTATGAATGAAGACATTTAATCCAATATCAAGAAATCCTAATTAGCTAGAAGACAGATTTGTTTTCATTTAATTAACGTTTACTAAAGGCTAGTAATCTTTACGCTTCTGTAGGAAGCACTGTGGGGATACAGACATGATTGCTGTCTGCACAGAGCTCACGGTCTGGTAGCTGTAGATTCTCGTATGGTCTTGGGAAAATGACTTTTTTGTTTAGAACATGGGATCAGCTGTTAGGCTACCCTGCCGGTAAGACAGGGAAGAAGAAGAAGTGTGTCTTGTTATGAAGGGGAAACCAAAGAAAAGACTTAAGGGTTTATGCAATCATATATCTGATAGGAGACTTGTATCTAGAATATAATAAAGAACTATTACAATCCAACAACAGCAAAAAGACTTAAGGGTTTACCCAGCTTTACCTAAATACTCTTTGATATGAAAAACGACAGGAAATGTTACATCCCACTGCTGATGAATGGCATAAACAATTTTGTAAGGCTGTGAAATACTGCCTATACAGAGGAAATAGAGCAAAACTTAGGTGGTACAGAATAAATCTGATCATAGCCAGTGCATGGTGTGCACATCTCGTGCTTAGTCCTGAGTTTGGAGTGGAAAATACAGGACAGCAACTTTTCTGATGCGGCAATTATGACGAAAACATTTTTCAACTTGATGGAGACAAAGTATCCTAATGTAGCACACTCAAAATAAATATTCGAAAGAGGCTTCAATGTTGCTGCTTAAAGGAAAGTCTGCCATCCAGTATCACTGGGAATCATTTCTGAGTACTGGTTTAATAACTTGAGTTTTGAACAGGACCCTACTGATTAGCTTAGAACAAAATGCTCAGTCGTTGAGGTTCGTGTCACCAAGGGGACAACCAGGACCAAAACTGGAGGGGTTTCTTGGCTGGAAATTAGGTTATGAGTATAATTTTCTGTAATTTTTATGACTGATTCACACAAGCTAATGCATTTATCATTTTCCGTATTTTAAAAATTCCCTTTTATCTGGGCACAGCTGCCCCCGGCTAACAGTACGAACGAGAGTTTTCAGTTTTCTCCTGCTTTCCTTAGGCTGCTCGTCTCCTGCTTCCAAGAGGTCAGAGTCCAGCTCCAGGCTGCTCAGGACCTCCAGCCAGGGCTGACCTCCTGGAAGTCCCATACCCTCAACACTCCTGGGTCCTGGGCACTCAGATTTCAGCTGGTTATTAGATAGAGTCATAGGAGCAAACCAGCCCACACTTGTACCCATAATGCCTGATGGAAGCCAAATGTGATGACGAGTCCAGGGCATTTGCACAGTGAGAGAAAACTATTACTTAGAAGGCTTCTATCATGGCGCCTTTCCAGTGGCTTCGAATGAGGACTCTTCGGGACTCCTCAGATGTCCCCGTTCTGGAATCTGCCTCCTGTGCCTTCCTGAGCTGGGCAGAGGATCTTTTCCTCAACACTGTGGCCGGCTGTCTTAAGTTCAACACTTGAGATGCTTTCTTTTTTTTTTTTTTTTTTTTTGTGGAATGCGGGCCTCTCACTGCTGTGGCCTCTCCCGTTGCGGAGCACAGGCTCCGGACGCGCAGGCTCAGCGGTCATGGCTCACGGGCCCAGCCGCTCAGCGGCATGTGGGATCTTCTCGGACCGGGGCACGAACCCGTGTCCCCTGCATCGGCAGGCGGACTCTCAACCACTGCGCCACCAGGGAAGCCCTGAGATGCTTTCTTAACATAACATCAGAAGTGACAGGTACCTCATCACGGCCTAGGGGCTAGCACTTACCTGCCCACCCCGTCTTACCCAAGGGAGCGGAAAACAAGGCTATCGAGATCCCCAGCATCAGAGGTTGTCTGAGCCTTTACCCATGACTCGTTAGCACTCTGCGCCTTAGTCCTGGAACTTCTGGACTGTACCTAGACGTTGTACATTTGGGAGGGAGGACTTTCTCTTTGAGACCTTTAAAGGCATGTAGCAACCACGCCTTTGTTCTGTGCTCCGCATCTTCTGGCTGCTCTAGAGTGCAAGGCATGAGCTGGGCATCCCAGAGCTCCTCCACCAAGACACCTGCCTCAGGTTCCTCCTTCTCAAGGATTTTCTAGGATTTCAAATGTCTGGCTGTCTTTCCTTTGTGTTTCAGAAACCACACCTGTCTGTCTTCATTGTACAAGTCCTTTTAAAGCAACAGGAATTCAGACATCAAGAAACTGATAAATTTCCATATATTTCTATTGGTAAAACATACTTATTACAGTTGGTTCCAGACAAGCTTCAGTTATCTAGTTAAGTTTACTGATGTAAAAAAAAAAAAAAAAAAAAAAAAAAAAGGGCCTCCCTGGTGGCGCAGTGGTTGAGAGTCCGCCTGCCGATGCAGGGGATACGGGTTCGTGCCCCGGTCTGGGAGGATCCCATATGCCGCGGAGCGGCTGGGCCCGTGAGCCATGGCCGCTGGGCCTGCGCGTCCGGAGCCTGTGCTCCGCAACGGGAGAGGCCACAACAGTGAGAGGCCCACATACCGCAAAAAGAAAAAAAAAAAAAAAAAAAAAAAAAGTGTTCTCTGGTGGGAGGGAGGGAGGTGTGCTTGTGAAAGGGCAACTCAGGGGTCCTTGTACTCATGGAATATTCTGCATCTCGCTGGTGGTGGTGGATGCACAGACCTACATGTGTGGTAAAATTTCACAGAACTAAATGCTCACACACAAATGAGCGTGTGTAAAACTGGGGTGACCTGGTTAAGACTGGAGAACTCTATCAGTATTGATGCCCTGATTGTGATGGTGTGCAATGCTTTTGTGAGAGAGAACCACGGGGGGAACTAGTCAAGTGTACGTGGGATCTCTCTGTAGTATTTCTTACAACCACGTGGGAATCTAGAACTCTCAAAATAAAAGGCCTAATTACCATAGACTGGCATCTTAAAAAAAGCATTTATTTCTCAGAGTTCTGGAGGTTGTTAAGTCCATAACCAAGGCTCTGGATGGTTCAATGCCTGGTGAGGCTGGCTTCCTGGTTCAGAGATGGCTATCTTCTTGCTGTGTCTTTGGTGCGCTCTGGGCCTCTTTTATAAGGACACTAACCCCATTCATAAGGGCTCCACCCTCATCACCTTCCAGAGGCCCCACCGCCAAATACCATCACATTGGGGTTTAGGATTCCAACATATGTTTTTTTTTTTTTTTTTTTTTTTTTTTTTTTTTTTTTATGGTACGCGGGCCTCTCACTGTCGTGGCCTCTCCCGCTGTGGAGCACAGGCTCCGGACGCACAGGCTCAGCAGCCATGGCTCACGGGCCCAGCCGCTCCGCGGCATGTGGGATCTTCCCAGACCGGGGCACGAACCTGTGTCCCCTGCATCGGCAGGCGGACTCTCAACCACTGCGCCACCAGAGAAGCCCCAACATATGGTTTTTGAGGGGACACAAACATTCAGTCTGTTTGTGAGTATGACATAATCATCTTATTCTTGCGTTACAGCAGAAAACCTTCCATTTTTAGCTACAGATAAAGAAAAGCATTTCTAGATCATCCAGCTGTTCTGCTTTTATAGTCATACTGAAAATCTCTCATGGATTCAAAATGATTGGGAATAAAATGTCTGATTAATAAAGTAGTCTGGTTATTGAGTTAGTGAACTTGTATGAAACACAGCAATTACTATTGTCAAAGGATGCACAGAGAATAAAATATATGTAACTCAATCACCTCAAATCCATTATGGGATGAGAGAAGGTAACATAAAATCATTAGATGATATCTAACTATTTATCTGCATGTAGTTTTTAAAAACTTGGGGTTTTTTTTTTCAGGATCTGGTGGGGTTTCAGAAATATCACTAATGTATCTCAATAACTACTATAATGACAAAAAGGAAAGTTGTATTCTGAACACACAAAAAACCTGATCCCAGACTTTCCATATGAGCTGTCATCTTTTTCTTTTCCTACAAATGTATTTAAATTTTCTATAATTTCTGAGGTCTTAACACTTTCAAAATTTCTTCTTCATTAGATGAAGACATTTCTACAAATAGGGTGCCAGGTCTTAATTTTTGTAATGTTTCAGCTTTAAAATAATCTCACGTGGAGCCAATATTAAAATGTACCTCTTGTATGTTCACGTGTCTACTACATGGTGGATGAATTTTCTCAGTCTCTAACTGTAATCAAGCATCTTACTTCATGCATAACAGCTTGGTCCACTGGCCCAACAGGTGAGGTATTGCCAGCAGGAAAGACAGGAGACATCATCTGACAGTGAGGGCTATCTGCACAGCTGGTATGGAAGAAACGTACCTCTTTTCTTCAAACTTGTCATTTCTTTCCGACTTCATGTAAAAACCTTGAGGTTTAGAACTAGGAATATTTTTAAAGCTTTGGGACAACTTTATTCACCTCATCAAATGGCTGGGTGGAATAAGTATGCCACAGTAGAAGTAATAATCCATCAGACCTAAGAATCAGAGACGCCGATCACGTCAGGGTCTCCAATGCATGTGAGCGTCATACGAATCATGAAAACTTTCAGGAAACAGATGCTGTACAGCATGAAAACTGAACAACAGAAAGACCCTCAATCTAGCTAGAGTTCTATGCGCAGGTAATTTTTTTTTTGCATGATTCATGTGAATTCCCATTCCATAATGAGCTTTAAAACATGAGTCTATTATAAGAAAACCTACGCCATTGGTAGTGAGAAATTTGTTTCTCGACAAATTCGTATTGCTATGCATCAACCTTCATTCATATTTTTAGCTTATTTGAGTTAATATCTTATGGAAATCCTTACTTTACTCTTGGCATCTTTATTTTACCTAACAGTTAAATGCAATTGGTACTGGCTCTGATTCACCTATTATTGAAAAATACCCCAATAAGCCACTTAACACATACATACACTTCTTTCATTGTGTCATCTCTAATGGTCCTTCCAAAACATACTCATCTCCTGAGGCACTTAATCTGCTGGTTCTTTCATTTTTCTGGCAGTTGAACCATCCTTTACTTAATGAGCTGTAGCATCAGGGCATCTCCAGGGTTGGGGGAGCACCTGATTTGCCTACTTCTGCCTCCAACACCATTGGCAGAAACCATTTAAACTCAAAAGGGTCTGTGCCACATGGCGTGTAATTCATGTAGTGGTGCCAGGAGCACCCACGTTTTTTGGTAATCCTCTCTTTGACATGAATACACTTATAATTTTCATTTTGCGTTGACAGTAAAGGAAAATTTTATTGCGGCAGGACACACTCACACTTTCAGCTCCAGATGCTCAACAAAGACCAGCGTGGAATCACTTTTAAGATTTCTGACTTAGCGCTCAAAACCTGCCAACACCGGAGCATGTCCTAAACGTGGTCACAGCCTCTGCCACACCAGAGATGTTCAAGCAGAGCTGAACCCCTGTGTGTTAGGGACTCTGCCGAACAGACAGGGAAATCAGAAAACCTGACACTTATTTTCCAGCTCTGTGACTACACGCTTTGAAAATCACTCATATTAATATTAAGCCTTACCTAGGCTCCTCTGATTAAGGCCCATGAAGAATGCACTATTCCAAAACCTGTAAAACAAAAAAAAATTAGCAGCTGTTTGTTCTGGGTCTGAACATATGTACCAGTCAAAATTATGCAGTTAGGACAAAACTTTCCTATTTTCTTTTCCCTGGTGGCACAATTGTTAATTTTTCCATGAATGCCACCACAGTTCTCTTAAACCATTTTTTTGCTTGACAGAACCTATGGATCTTATATGCACAGTTTATCCGGTAACCCATTCAATAATTTTGTTGGCCTCTCCAGATCTACAGCAAAACACTAATTTTCTTTCCCATTTGGTGTTGTCCTTTCTTGTTTTGTTTACTTGACCTCATCCTATCTGAGAGGAATCCAGCTTTCAAAGCTTTCAAAGGGCACCTCCTTAGCATATTCTTGGATTTGGTCTGGACTGGGTTCTGTCTAGGTATTTCGTATTGGATCTATGACTAATGCCTTCTCCCATGGAATGTTCTGGGTAGGTGAGTTTCCTGGTCTTTGTGGATTTTCTACAATAAGCTTGATGTTACATGTTAAAAATTATTTCTTCATATAGATAGCCATTTATAAAAAATAAATGGCTATCACGCTTGTCAGGACAGTTAGGATTTTTGAATTTGGATAAAGTTTGTAGATTCACATAACAATTACTTCATTTTTCCCTTTTCCCCAAGATATGCCACAGATGCAAAAGGTAGGGATGAGGACTGACTACAGATTTCTTACCACTGGACAGAGTTAATCAGGCCACATTCACACAGCCTTGAGCTGGGACACGACACGCTCAGCACACCTGTGCAAATCCTTTATTAAAGCAACAACCAAAATACAGGATGGCTCACATGTTTTTTTTTGCTGCTATATCAATTTAAATATTAGTCATTTGTTTATACCTTTAAATTATTCTTAAAAGGTGAACATTTATAGCTCACAAATCAACAGTTTGACATTTCCGCCCAGATACATTTTTCCATCTTATTTCCTGGCTTTAACAAAGAAATTCCAGAACCAGAGGAACAGCATATCAAACGTTAAGTGCCAGCATCTTCTGTGAGCAGTGCTGGGGTGTCTGAGAGATACACTGAAGGTTTTAATTCCTCGTTAAATAAAAATAATTTATGCCAGGACATGCTTAGAACGATTTCCTTTCTGTTTTTACATACTCTGTGAGCTTCAGTTTCGACTGTGGCATTCTAAGCATTAGTCCCCTTAAAAATGACATTTCTAAAATATCTCAGTTAAAGATCATTATCACCCTCATACAACATTTTCTTGTATAACAGACACTCAGTCCTTCAGAAAGCATAAGGAGCAATTGTTTTTTTTCTATTTTTTCCCCACCACTGATTTGTTTAATTCAAACCTTGTTAATCACTGGTTTAACCCTAAGAGTCATTAGGAAGATGAACTCTGTTATCTACTAAAGGATTTTTAAATGAATAGATGAATGTAAAAATGACTAATACCGTGAAGGTAACAGGCGCTCAAAACACGTGTGTGAATACACAATGAGATTTGCTGGCTATTTAAAGAGTACCAATGAATTAGTTTAAAAAGCAAGAACAGAAACCAGGATTATGATCTAAAGGGACTGACAAAAGGGTACGTGAAGACAGGTACAGGGAAGTCGCTGAACTGCGCTGAGTATAAAGTAGAGTATCTGAAAGATAAGGTAAATGCCCCATTTTCTTACCCAATGACACACTGGGAGGAAACCCCTGTTCACAGAACCACAGGGGCTGCCCTTTAAGAGTTTTAGCACTGGTACAACACTGAAATTCAACCTGCACACACAGGAGTCTGATCTGCCTTTTGAAACGGCTCGTCTGCTGGCTGGGACTGGGGTTTCTATGGCTCAGCTGGTTTGTGTTGGTTGCACTACATTTAGAGGCTGTCTGTCCAAATCTTGCAAACATTCTTTCTGCCTAACATTTTCTTCACGAGCTAAACAGCTGAACAGCTCTGAGATCACCAATCAAGCACAATCCAAACATTAGATTAGAAATGCTACCAGCCCAGTGAATAAGTTACACAGCCATCCTTCAAGCCAAGTCTCTCCATCAAGTTGCTCTTATCTCACATTTGCCCTTCAAAGGAAGTCTGAATAACACTGGGATGTCTACAATTAAAAATGAAACACACAATGAAAAAGATAAAGAAGGGAAGGATTCCAGACTCCACTGTGTGGGAGGCCAGGCCTTTTGCCTTGGTTTTTTGTTTTGTTTTGTTTTGTTTTGTTTTGCGGTACTTGGGCCTCTCACTGTTGTGGGCTCTCCCCTTGCGGAGCACAGGCTCCGGGCACGCAGGCTCAGCGGCCATGGCTCAAGGGCCCAGCCGCTCCACGGCATGTGGGATCTTCCCGGACCGGGGCACAAACCCGTGTCACCTGCATCGGCAGGCGGACTCTCAACCACTGCGCCACCAGGGAAGCCCTTGGCTTGGTTTTGAAAAAAGAAACGCTCACCAGCAGTCATTCTGGGTGTAATGACACAGCACAATAATGCTCAGGACGGGTAAGGACATTCCGTTATTTGCAGAGTGATTTCTATACATTATAGATGTCACATTTGGTTCCTAGAGAGTTAGTCAAGTATTACTATTTCTTTTTGTCAAGCATGATATACAAAAAGATGAGAATAGATGTGCCCTAAAAATATGAAAATATAATATATAAAACAAAACCATTATAAATTACATAGATTTGCAGTATAAAATTTTTTCCCATTTAGAATAAATACCATCCAAGTTTACAGATCATCTAAGTGAATTAAATATGCACACACATCTGAATCATTTTCAGAACTTCAAGAAAAAAAATCACTGGAGATATGACCAGATGACTCAGAAACCAGAAACTGCTTACTTTTGAAAATAATGACCTAAGACCCAAAAGACATGGCTTGGGATTTAGTGCTAAGCTGTTAAAACTGCCCAAATGAGCCTGACGTATGCATGTGTGCATACACACACACACACACACACACACACGCTCACATGCAGCCATACTTTTATGGATTTCTATGAAGCTGAACAGTTTATCTTTGAAAAATCAGCCAAAAGTCACGAGATCATCTCTGTTCCATATTCTAGCAGGAGAGCTTTCCTATTCTGTAAAGAAGCTACAGGATGAACAGGAAGAGTGTAGCCTTTCTGGACAGAGAAATCTTCATTGTAAGCCAGCCTCCTCTTTGGTTGGCTGTTATTCTATCAAGAGCTTTCTGATGCCTTAAAGAGGGGAAAGGTTTTGGAAAATCTATCTAACCTCGCCGGTCTAAAGAAGCTAAAACCAACCTGAAAACATTCTTTGGTCACACATTTCTGCCCCTGCTTCATAAAAAATCTGCCCATTTTTAACTTTTCTATCCCTAATCAGTGTCTAGATGGGAGAGATGCCTTTTCCAGTAAGTTCCACGTGGAAATGTGCACATGGGTTTCGGTGGACGGAGAACTGGACAGAAAGGGAAAAAGTTCATGCAGTGTCACAAAATGAGTGTGGGTCCCTGCTGGTGCTGTGGGCATACAGATCCATGGTGAGAATCTGCTGGCCTCCAGGACAAGTGGAAAACTCTAAGAGGTGGAGATAAAACGCTTCTGCAACCCAAATACAGAAAACCCTCGTCCAGAGAGTGCAAGTGGGCAGTCAAGGTTGCTCTGGACTGTTCACTACTTTTTAGGTGACCACCCGAGACACTCCTAAGTGATGGCAATGGGTCATGTGAGGCCACGAGGACTCGGATCCGACTCTGAATCTTGTCAGACCCCCTGTCACACCAGTTATCTATACATAGAGAAACCCCTGAAGCCAAACCCTCTGCCCTCAGCTACAGATTCAGATGCTCTTGCTGTGAAGGCCGGCAGCAAGGCTATCTAACCTCACGTGCCCATGTTTGCTCCCAAGACGGCTCGTCGCCTGCAAGGGGGGCCATCACAAACTTCCCGTAAGACTCTAAAATGTCTGAGCCGGATGGGATCTGGGGGCCCATCAAGTACCACCTCCATGTTTGTCAGATGAGAAAGATTAAACCCAGGGGGGTGTCGAAGGTCACTTATCCTGAAAGCGAGAGAGTGAGGACTAAACATCAGGTCTGCTCTCACGATCCGTGTGGCCCGGGGAACCTCCACGGAAACCATGATGTGGCCGTGACCCTCAAGACGACTTCAGGGTTATGGCTCCCCTGCTCATAAATGGAGATGAACTAATACCTCTCCTTCTTCCCACGATGACATCTAAACTGCAGACGCTGCCCTAAGGATTTGGGGTTTTGAGTTTTTGAAACCGATCCTCTTGATTTGCATCAATACTAACTTTCAGCAGAAAAGATTAGAGGAACCAGAGAGGAAAGTGAAACATCTTTCGAGTAATTGTGGAGGAGGCCCAGGTGATTCTGCGGGAGAGGAGACCATCTAGATGGAGCTCGAGCCCTCTCCCAGGGAAGGAACGGAGGCCCCACCTGCCCAGAGCCTGCGGTGCTGACTGGCACCGTCAGACGAGATGCTAGCCTTTGGGTGACTAGTTTTGTCGTTTCTATAACATCATTCTGCCACCCATACAACTGCTTTCTTGTGGGACAAAATTAATTCAAGAATTCTGGCGTGAAATTTGATGCCATCACCCTAACCTTTCACTCTCCCCTTCAAGGACGGACAAGCTAGCCCTGCAGTTCAGAGAAGTGGGCCTGGCTAGGCGACCCCACGGACCCTCACACTCGCTGCCCCAAACCAAGTGTGTGGGTCACAGGACGGCCCCTGGCGGCCCTCGAGGGAGGCCCACATTCTACACGTACACGGATTCGTCAGATGCCTCTGTCTCTGGAAGCAACATGCGTTCCAGATCCAGCAGCAGCCGTGTTTGGAGGATGCCGTTACTTACACGTAAACACAGCACTTTTCATGGACAGTTTGCGTAAATTCAAGTTTACAGTCTCCCTGCAACCGCAGCTGAGCTCACCTACAGGCTCTCAGGATCGGACAGGCAACACATGTTTATGTGGCTATTAAAGTGCTATCCTGGGCAAGGGTTTTTTTTTTCTCAGTTTCACAACAGCAGCTTCATTGGAAACAAACAAAAAAAGCGATAGATGGAGACAGACCTGGGAAATGACAAAAATCACGAGGCTGGTAACTGCTTTGGAACATTACAGATGACTTGTGGGTATCAGCCCTGACACCAAAGCCTCTGAGGTAAAAGTCTGGCGGGGGGTTTGAGGGGGTCGGGGGAGAGAAATAAGGACAAAGTGGCAAACGGGACGAAACCAGAAGGAACGATTAGCATTCGTGTCACGACGACGCGGTTACAGGGGAACAGGGAAGGGGGGTTAAAACTGGGAAGAAAGTGCAACAGGCCCGCGGACGTGCAGCTGCTCTCGTAGCAGACCTATGATTTTTTAAAGGAAAAGCGCTGCAGTGTGCACTGGATAGGGCTCTTGACCTCAGGGTCTCTCGCACCAAAAGGGCATCAGCGATTAAGGTAGCTGGCAGAGAAGAGCCTCTGAGATTCGTGCCGCGCGCACAGACACCTGCCCAAGGTCGCCGGCTCTGCATCCTGCCGCTGCCTGCATCCTCTGTCACGGGGCGCGGTCCGGGCACACAGCATGCACACAGGCGCTTCCTTGTGAAGGGGCCTGGCTCCTACCTACGGGACAGGCGTCTCTGGTAAGGCTTAGCGGCGAGGGTGGACTGCGTCAGGCCCTGGGTGGGTGGGGGGGCGGCCCCGATTCTTGGGGTGTGCATAGCTTCTCGGGGGGGCGCTGTTAGACATGGCTTTCATAGACGACGCGGGTGTTCCTGTCGCATGTCCCGGCAGGCTCTGTGGCTTCCAGGAGACCCGGGGGCAGGACACGGTCCGGTACCTCGACAGGCGTGGGCTCCTCGGAGGTCAGCGCCGCGGATGTGACCTCGGTGGAAGGCGCCGCGGACTCGGGGGAGTGCTCGGCCGACGGCTCGGTGTCCTCCTCGTCTCTGGCCTCGAGGGGCCCCCCGTCCCGGTCATCCGTGGGCTCCCTCCGGGCCTGGGGGTGCACGGACACCTCGATGGCAATCTGCTGGGGCTGCTCGTGCAGCGACGAGGCGTCTGAGTCAGCGGTGGGGGACTCGCTCCGCTGCAGGGCGTCGGGGATGGTGTAGACCTCGTCCCCGCTGGTGGCCTCCTGGCCCTCAGGCGCGTGGCGCACGAAGTTCTGGCCCTGCTCCTCCAGCCCCACCACCTCCATGAGCTCCTCCACGATGGTCCTGCAGTTCATGATGAGCGGGGGCAGCGGCACGCTGCGGGCCAGCTCCTCGATGTAGCGGGCAAACTCCATGGTCTTGAACTGTGTGACCTTGGCCAGCTCCAGCGTCTTGGCCGAGGTGATGATGGGGATGCGCTTGGCGATCTCGAAGGCCTTCTGCAGCTTCTCGGCGCCCTCCGTACGGAAGAACTCGTTGATGGCCTTCTCGGTCTTCTTCAGGTGGCTGCTCATCATGCAGAGGCGGGTGATGTTGAGGACCAGCACCACGGCGAAGGCCACCAGGCACACCACCATGTAGTACACGCCCATATCCCCCGACGTGAAGACCACCCTCAGCGTCACCGTGTTGTTCACGGTGCCGTGGATGTTGGCGGCCACACATGTGTATCGACCTCGGTCCGTGAAGGACACCTTGGTGATGTTCAGGAGGCCGTCGTGCATCTGCCACTTTCCTGCAGGAGGAAGAGGACAGAGTCAGCCGGGCCCTCCGCTCCCTGCAGCCACTGCCCCGCACGTCGCCGAGCGCATCTCCCACCACCACGTCTGCCACTGCCGACGGCGCCCACGGCCAACGCCGACCTCGCCAGACGGTGACAGTGCTAGCTTGCCTAATCCCCACAACTCGGGGAGGAGCTTCCAGCGCCAGCCCATTTCACAGGATGGGGAAACTGAGGCACTGAGGTCCACTAAGCCACCTCCCCAGGGCGTCAGTTTGGAAGCAGTTGAGCTAGACGTGAACTCGAGCCCAAGAGGCTGTACTCTTAATACCAAATCATACTGTGTGATTCCACATCCTAGAGAAAAATTAGAAACATAAACAGTATGGAAAATACTTGCTCTTACCAGAGAATTTCTTAATGTAGCATCTGATTTTCTAGCCTGCCTGTGAGCATGGCTCTACAGAATATATATGTTCATTGTGGAGAGTTTTAATACTTTTCAGAAGATAAAGTACTTTAGCATCAACATAAAAACTGGAGTAAATCAATTAAATTGTAATTGTTCACCTGGGTTTCTCATATTTGAGATTGAAGTAGTCCTGGTATGACCTCGGTTGATGGAAACATGAATAATTAATTTTGAGAAGCTACAACGAACTATGTCACTTACAGTTACAAGCTAACGCTGTGGAGATTCAGAGGCTGGGTGCGAATAAGCAACAATTTGGTTTCGCTTTGCAAATAAATCGTAGACCCATCAGGTTGAAACCAGGCCTCACACAATGGAGAATGCACATTGAAAAGCGTTGTAATAGATAAGAATTCTACCCCGCTCTGGCCTGGAAAGGATTGTTGTCCTGGGAATGCGGTTCTTCATCTGAATTAATCTTTGCTAGGGATGAATCCTTAGTCTGCCTGAATACCCGCAGGTCAGAGGACCCCGGGAAACGTGATCCTAGCTTTTGCCTTCCAGGTCTTGGGTCTGAGCCTTTCTGAAAACCCTCCACCTCCCTAGACTGTCCTGTAGAGAGAGGAGGGTCCCGGCCCGGCCTCGGGGGAGCTCTGAGCAGCGGGAAGATCTTTCTGCGTAAAAGCAGTCGCGTCCCCAAGCAAGCCAGAGGCCTCTCCTGAGATGCGGCAACTTAGCGTGTGGTTTCCTTTTAAGGGTGTATTCTCGCTTTGTATTTCCGCTTGTTTCATCCCCTTCTGGCAGTAACTTAATTCTAATTAAAGTCTGGTAGTTCCCCAAAGCAACAAGCAATGGTTTTTTTTAAAAAAAGAAGAAATCTGTGAGCACCAAAGTGACCAGGGTTCTCCAGGGACTGTGGGATGGGACGGCAGAGGCCCCCGTTCTCCCAGGTCCTCTGCGCCAAGGACCACCCTTCGGGAGGCTGGCCGGAGCCGTGGGGGCCGTCGGGGACCCGCAGCCCCTGGGGAGCCTGGCAGGAAGCCCCTTGCAGATGCCGTCACATCCCTCTGCTTCCTGAAGGAACCTCTGTGAAGAGCGGTTCCTGGTGTCCCCAAGGACCCTGCTTCTAGTAACTCAGCCAGTGTACTTTCCCGAGAGTAGGAAACGCTGGTTTGGGAAATCGAGCGAATTTCCGTCTCTCGTGAACGTGTATGAACAGACCAACCTAGCGCCCGGCCTGTGAAACCTTCTCTCGTCCAGACGGGCAGAGGCAAGCCTCCCACCCTGTCCATTCGTTCCCGAACATGAAACTTGATACTTCAGTGGCAGATTTATCCAAATAGAGAAGAATCTGAGCAAGGGAAACGATCAGTTTTCTTAAAATGTGCATGTTTCATCAAACCACACGCTACAGCAGTCATAGAAAAAAATAACTCCGGTTGCTTGAAAGCTTATTATAGATGTGGAAAGTACCGGGTGCCAGAGAATTACAGACTCTACCTACAGGAGTTTCTCATACTGATTGTTGGAAAACAACAGAAAATAGGAAGGGAGAAGGTGTGAAGGTGAGGTGATTTGTATGAGGAATAGTTAGGATCAATTGGTCCACCTCCTAACCTCCCACCCTCGCTCCCTCTGTGAAGGAATTATTATCTACAAATTCAAGGACACAGAGGAATTATCTACAAATTCAAGGACAGGGTAGGGGGAACCAGGGTGTGGAGGAAGGGCAGAAAGGAGTGCTGAACCCAGAAGGCAGGCACCCGACGGTAACAGAAACAGCTCTCTCCCCACACCTAGGCAAGGCGCTCAGCGGTAACTGCACCTAATTGTGATAGAAAAGTGAAGTGTAGAGGGCTTCCCTGGTGGCGCAGTGGTTGAGAGTCTGCCTGCCAATGCCGGGGACACGGGTTCGTGCCCTGGTCCTGGAAGATCCCACATGCCGCGGAGCGGCTGGGCCCGTGAGCCATGGCTGCTGAGCCTGCGCGTCTGGAGCCTGTGCTCCAGGTGGGGGAGGCCACAACAGTGAGAGGCCCGTGTAACACACACACACACACACACACACACACACACACACACACACACACACACAAAGTGAAGTGTAGAAATGCAGGCCAGTTACAAGATGCCAACAGTTTCCTCTACTGACTATTCAAAGGGTTTCTGAACTTGGATTTTATAGTTATCTTTAGGCATGTTTTTTTTTTTTTTGTGGTACGTGGGCCTCTCACTGTTGTGGCCTCTCCTGTTGCGGAGCACAGGCTCCGGACGTGCAGGCTCAGCGGCCATGGCTCACGGGCCCAGCCGCTCCGTGGCATGTGGGATCTTCCCAGACCGGGGCACGAACCCGTATGTATCCCCTGCATCGGCAGGCGGACTCTCAACCACTGCGCCACCAGGGAAGCCCTAGGCGTGTTTTTAATCGTCTAGTGATGCATATTTATCTCTCCTTGACCCAAGTGATTCAAAGCAGATACCGACTCAGACAGTCCAGAAGTTCCCTGTCGCACGGTCAAAACAGGCAGAGTCTGGAATCAAACACAATTAGGTGACACTCGTGGATTGTCCTGGGGAGGCCGGTGAGGTGTGGAGGCCACAGATTATGACGTCGGCACCTATTCTGCTTCTCAGCCCAGGGCAGCGGGTCCCTGGACCAACACCGATCATTACCTTAGCCAATAATTAACCTCGTTTGCTCTGGAAGCCCGAAGCCCAGCCATGAATCTGCGAAGTGACTATATTTGCCTAACGATAAACCACAACAATGAATCACATAGGATTATCCTGAAACAGGCAGGTAGTACCCCTCATAGGAGCTGTGGCACTATAGTTAAATAACTGAGACCCATCTCTCTGCCAACAAGTCCCTGTTTCGAGTCCACGACAAGGACACCAAGACATCCCTCTCTTCAGGGTTCAGTCCTTCACTGTATTTCTCTTGAAGCAAAACACATATCACATTTACTTTATGGATTAAGGTAATATGAATGCTGCTTAGGCTTCTCAGGTACCACGAGGTAAAGTGAATGTGTGACCTGGACTAAACATTCTTTTGCCAGATCTCAAAGCGAGTCTTGGGAAGCCAACGCGCGCGCGCGCGCACACACACACACACACACACACACACACACACACACACACACTCTGATGACAGAAGATTCTGACCCCAAAGGTGATGTATGTCTGTATCACGTCCTGTTTAAAGGCTGATACATTCCTTCCCTCCTAGGAACTAAGACTCTAAATACTTCCTCTCAGCCTCAGCATGACCTTCGATTAGTGAGAAATAAAGATTTCTGCATGTTCTCCTGCTGTATGCAGCCCGGAACACTATGAACCCCACCCTGGGGGTCCTCCCACATCAGTAGGGGCCCAGGCTCATGGAGAATCACTGGCAGCCGCCCCACTAGGATCGTCTCGAAAACATCCCCAGGCCACATGTTGCCTTTCTCCTTAGTCTGTAAATACCTTGTCCTGAGACCCAGCCTGGAAGGTCTGACTTCAGCCATCAGGAGGTCGAGGGAATTAAAAGGGCCACAGTGACTGTCAGAGGGACCTGAAGAACCAGCCACCTGAGGCAGGGAAGCTTGGTGCTGCTGCTCCAGGGATGATTTTAAACTGGAGTTGAACAGGGATGTCACAACCATGTGCTGAATTCTCACTAAGCTGCATCACTTCAGCACAAATAAACACCTAAAATGTGAGCGGCTGATGCTGAGTCACTTCAACAGGCAATGATTTTGGAGGAAATGCACAACTAAAAGATCCTGCACGCCGCAACTAAGAGATCCTGCATGTCACAACGAAGATCCTACATGCCACAACTAAGACCTGGCGCAGCCAAATAAGTTAACAATATTTTAATTTTATTTTTTTAAAGGCAGATGTTGAGCCATCACTTTCTGATTCTAATACCAAAGATTCTGTGTCAAACGTTTCCCTGACAGACTGGTTCAAGATGGCCGACTAGAAGGACGTGCTCTCACTCCCTCTTGCGAGAGCACCAGAATCACAACTAACTGCTGAGCGGTCATCGACAGGAAGACACTGGAACTCACCAAGAAAGATACCACACATCCAGAGACAAAGGAGAAGCGACACTGAGAGGGTAAGAGGGGCACAATCACAATAAAATCAAATCCCATAACTGCTGGGTAAGTGACTCACAGACTGGGAAACACTTATACCACAGAAGTCCACCCACGGGAATGAAGGTTCTGAGCCCCACGTCAGGCTTCCCAACCTGGGGGTCTGGCAACGCAAGGGGAAATTCCTAGAGAATCAGACTTTGAAGGCTGGCAGGATTCGACTGCAGGACTTTGACAGGACTGGGGGAAACAGAGACTCCACTCTTGGAGGGCACCCACAATGTAGTGTGTGCATCGGGACCCAGGGGAAGGAGGAGTGACCCCATAGGAGACTGAAGCAGACCTACCTGCTAGTGTTGGAGGGTCTCCTGCAGAGGCGGGGGGTGGCTGTGGCTCACCGTGGGGACAAGGACACTGGCAGCAGAAGTTTTGGGGAGTATTCCTTGGTGTGAACCCTCCCAGAGTCCACCATTAGCCCCACCAAAGAGCCCAGGTAGGCTCCAGTGTTGGGTCACCTCAGGCCAAATAACCAACAGGGAAGGAACCCAGCCCCACTCAACAGCAGACAATCAGATTAAAGTTTTACTGAGCTCTGCCCACCAGAACATCACCCAGCCCTACCCACCACCAGTCCCTCCCATCAGGAAACTTGCACAAGCCTCTTAGAGAGCCTCATCCACCAGAGGGCAGACAGCAGAAGCAAGAACTACAACCCTGCAGCCTGTGGAACGAAAACCACATTCACAGAAAGATAGACAAGGTGAAAAGGCAGAGGGCTACGTACCAGATGAAAGAACAAGATAAAACCCCAGAAAAACAATTAAATGAAGTGGAGAAAGGCAACCTTCCTGAAAAAGAATTCAGAATAATGATAGTGAAGATGATGCAGGACCTTGGAAAAAGAATGGAGGCAAAGATTGAGAAGATGCCAGAAACGTTTAACAAAGACCTAGAAGAATTAAGGAACAAACATCTAGAAGAATTACAGAACAAAAAAGCAGAGATGAATAATACAGTAACTGAAATGAAAAATACACTAGAAGGAATCAATAGCAGAATAAATGAGGCAGAAGAATGGATAAGTGACCTGGAAGACAGAATGGTGGAATTCACTGTCGTGGAACATAATAAAGAAAAAAGAATGAAAAGAAATGAAGACAGGCTAAGAGACCTCTGGGACAACATTAAATGCACCAACATTTGCATTATAGGGGTCCCAGAAGGAGAAGAGAGAGAGAGAGGGGACCCGAGAAAGTATTTGAAGAGATTATAGTTGAAAACTTCCCTAACATGGGAAAGGAAACAGCCATCCAAGTCCAGGAAGTGCAGAGAGTCCCCAGGCAGGATAAACCCAAGGAGAAACACGCCAAGACACATAGTAATCAAATTGACAAAAATTAAAGACAAAGCAAAATTATTAAAAGCAACAGAGGAAAAATGACAAATAATATACAAGGAAAGTCTCATAAGGTTAACAGCTGATTTCTCAGCAGAAACTCTATAAGTCAGAAGGGAGTGGCACGATATATTTAAGGTGATGAAAGGGAAGGACCCACAACCAAGATTACTCTACCCAGCAAGCGTCCCATTCAGATAAAACGGAGAAATCAAAAGCTTTACAGACAAACAAGAGCTAAGAGAATTCAGCACCGCCAAACCAGCTCTACAACAAATGCTAAATGAAGTTCTCTAAGTGGGAAACACAAGAGAAAAAAAGAACCTACAAAAACAAACCCAAAATAATTAAGAGAATACATATTGATAATTACCTTAAATATGAATGGATTAAATGCTCCAACCAAAAGACACAGGCTCGCTGAATGGATACAAAAACAAGACCCATATATATGCTGCCTACAAGAGATCCCCTTCAGACCTAGGTACACATACAGACTGAAAGTGAGGGGATGGAAAAAGATATTCCATGCAAATGGAAAACAAAAGAAAGCTGGAGTAGCAATATTGGTATCAGACAAAATAGACTTTAAAGAATGTTACAAGTGACAAGGAAGGACACTACATAATGATCAAGGGATCAATCCAAGAAGAAGATATAACAATTATACACATATATGCACCCAACATAGGAGCACCTTAATACATAAAGCAACTGTTAACAGTTATAAAAGAGGAAATCAACAGTAACAGAATAATAGTGGGGGACCTTAACACCTCACTTACACCAAAGGACAGATCATCCAGACAGAAAATTAATAAGGAAACACAAGCTTTAAATGACACAAGAGACCCGATAGATCTGATATTTATAGGACATTCCATCCAAAAACAGCAGATTACACTTTCTTCTCAAGTGTGCATGGAACATTCTCCAGGACAGATCACATCTTGGGTCACAAATCAAGCCTCAGTAAATTTAAGAAAACTGAAATCATATCAAGCATCTTTTCTGACCACAATGCTATGAGACTAGATATCAATTACAGTGAAAAAATGTAAAAAACACAAACACACAGAGGCTAAACAATACGTTACTAAATAACCAAGAGATCACTGAAGAAATCAAAGAGGAAATCAAAAAAAGCTAGAGACAAATGACAGTGAAAACAGGACAATCCAAAACATATGGGATGCAGCAAAAGCGTTTCTAAGAGGGAAGTTTATAGCAATACAATCCTACCTTAAGAAACAACAAACATCTCAAATAAACAATTTAACTTACACCTAAAGGAAATAGAGAAAGAAGAACAAACAAAACCCAAAGTTCGTAGAAGGAAAGAAATCATAAAGATCAGAGCAGAAATAAATGAAACAGAAACAAAGAAAACAAGAGCAAAGATCAATAAAACTAAAAGCTGGTTCTTTGAGAAGATAAACAAAATTGATAAACCATTAGCCAGACTCATCAAGAAAAAGAGGGAGAGAGGGCTTCCCTGGTGGCGCAGTGGTTGAGAGTCCGCCTGCCGATGCAGGGGACACGGGTTCGTGCCCCTATCCCGGAGGATCCCACGTGCCGCGGAGCGGCTGGGCCCGCGAGCCATGGCCGCTGAGCCTGCGCGTCCGGAGCCTGTGCTCCGCAACGGGAGAGGCCACAACAGTGAGAGGCCCGCGTACCGCAAAACAATAAATAAATAAAAATTTAAAAAAAGAAAAAGAAGGAGAGGACTCAAATCAATAAAATTAGAAATGAAAAAGGAGAAGTTACAACAGACACCACAGAAATACAAAGCATCCTAAGAGACTACTACAAGCAACTCTATGCTAATAAAATGGACAACCTGGAAGAAATGGACAAATTCTTAGAAAGGCATAACCTTCTAAGACTGAACCAGGAAGAAATAGGAAATATGAACAGACCAATCACAAGTAATGAAATTGATTAAAAATCTTCCAACAAAGAAAAGTCCAGGACCAGATGGCTTCACAGGTGAATTCTATCAAACATTTAGAGAAGAGCTAACACACATTCTTCTCAAACTCTTCCAAAAAATTGGGGAGGAAGGAACACTCCCAAACTCATTCTATGAGGCCACCATCACCCTGATACCAAAACCGGACAAAGATACTACAAAAAAAAAAAAGAAAATTACAGACCAATATCACTGATGAATATAGATGCAAAAATCCTCAACAAAATACTAGCAAACAGAATCCAACAACACATTAAAAGGATCATATACCATGATCAAGTGGGATTTATCCCAGAGATGCAAGGATTCTTCAATATACGCAAATCAATCAATGTGATACACCATATTAACAAATTAAGAATAAAAACCATATGATCATCTCAATAGATGCAGAACAAGCTTGTGACAAAATTCAACACCCACTTATAATAAAAACTGTCCAGAAAGTGGGCATGGAGGGAACCTACCTCAACATAATAAAGGCCATATATGACAAACCCACAGCCAGCATCATTTCAACGGTGAAAAACTGAAAGCATTTCCTCTAAGATCAAGAAAAAGACAAGGATGTCCACTCTCATCGCTATTATTCAACATAGTTTAGAAATCCTAGCCACGGCAATCAGAGAAGAAAAAGAAATAGAAGGAATACAAATTGGAAAAGAAGAAGTAAAACTGTCACTGTTTGCAGATGACATGATACTATACACAGAGAATCCTAAAGATGCCACCAGAAAAGTCCTAGCACTAATAAATGAATTTGGTAAAGTTGCAGGATACAAAATTAATGCACAGAAATCTCTTGCATTCCTATACACTAACAATGAAAGATCAGAAAGGGAAATTAAGAAACAATCCCATTCACCACTGCAACAAAAAGAATAAAATACCTAGGAATAAACCTACCTAAGGAGGTAAAAGACCTGTACTCAGAAAACTATAAGACACTGAAGAAACAAATCAAAGATGACAGAAACAGATGGAGAGATATACCATGTTGTTGGATTGGAAGAATCAATATTGTGAAAATGAGTATACTACCCAAAGCAACCTACAGATTCAATGGAATCCCTATCAAATTACCAATGGCATTTATACAGGACTTGAACAAAAAATCTTAAAATTTGTATAGAGACACAAAAGACCCCGAATAGCCAAAGCGGTCTTGAGGGGAAAAAACGGAGCTAGAGGAATCAGGCTCCCAGACTTCACACTATACTACAAGCTACAGTCATCAAGACAGTATGGTACTGGCACAAAAACAGAAATATAGATCAATGGAACAGAATAGAAAGCCCAGAGATAATCCCACACACCTATGGTCACCTTATCTTTCATAAAGGAGGCAAGACTATACAATGGAGAAAAGACAGCCTCTTCAATAAGTGGTGCTGGGAAAACTGGACAGCTACTTGTAAAAGAATGAAATTAGAACACTCCCTAACACCATTCACAAAAATAAACTCAAAATGGATTAAAGATCTAAATGTAGTCCAGACACTATACACTCTTAGAGGAAAACATAGGAAGAACACTCTTTGACATAAATCACAGCAAGATCTTTTTTGACCCACCTCCTAGAGTAATGGAAATAAAAACAAAAGTAAACACATGGGACCTAATGAAACTTAAAAGCCTTTGCACAGCCAAGGAAACCATAAACAAGAGGAAAAAACAACCCTCAGAATGGGAAAAAATATTTGCAAACGAATCAACGGACAAAGGATTAATCTCCAAACTATATGAACAGCTCATGCAGCTCAATATTAAAAAAACAAACAACCCAATCCAAAAATGGGCAGAAGACCTAAATAGACATTTCTCTGAAGAAGACATACAGATGGTCAAGAGGCACATGAAAAGCTGCTCAACATCACTAATTATTAGAGAAATGCAAATCAAAACTACAATGAGGTATCACCTCACACCGGTCAGAATGGCCATCATCAATAAGTCTACAAACAATAAATGCTGGAGAGGGTGTGGAGAAAAGGGAGCCCTCTTGCACTGTTGGTGGGAATGTAAATTGATACAGCCACTATGGAGAACAGTATGGAGGTTCGTTAAAAAACTACAAATAGAATTACCATATGACCCAGCAATCCCACTACAGGGCATATACCCTGAAAAAACCATAATTCAAAGAGTCATGTACCACAATGTTCATTGCAGCACTATTTACAATAACCAGGACATGGAAGCAACCTAACTGTCCCTCGACAGACGAATGGATAAAAGAAGAAGTGGTACATATATATACAATGGAATATTACTCAGCCATAGAAAGGAACAAAATTGGGTCATTTGTAGAGCCGTGGACGGACCTAGAGGCTGTCATACAAAGTGAAATAAGTCAGAAAGAAAAAAACAAATATTGTATGTTAATGCATACATGTGGAATCTAGAAAAATGGTACAGATGAACTGGTTTGCAAGGCAGAAATAGAGACACAGGTGTAGAGAACAAATGTGTGGACACCAAGGGGGGAATGCAGGGGGAGGGTGGTGGTGGTGGGATGAATTGGGAGATTGGGATTGACATATATACATTAATATGTTTAAAATAGATAACTAATAAGAACCTGCTGTATAAAAAGGAAAATTGAAAACAACAGGGCTTCCTTCCCTGGTGGCGCAGTCGTTGAGAATTCTCCTGCCAATGCAGGGGACATGGGTTCGAGCCCTGGTCTGGGAAGATCCCACATGCCGCGGAGCAACTAGGCCCGTGAGCCACAACTACTGAGCCTGCACGTCTGGAGCCTGTGCTCCGCCAACAAGAGAGGCCGCGACAGTGAGAGGCCCGCGCACCGCGATGAAGAGTGGACCCCCGCTCGCCGCAACTAGAGAAAGCCCTCGCACAGAAACGAGGACCCAACACAGCCAAAAGTAAATAAATAAATAAATATTTAAAACAACAACAACAAACCGCCTCCTTGACACTTGGGAGGGCAGTCCCCAGCTCCCGTCTTGTGCTCGGATGGGAGCTCCCCCGCTGCCCCTCGGGATGGCCTTCCCCATCCCATCCTCCTGCTCTGTCCTGATCCTGATGCACGGCTGGAGGCTGACACCCCAGGAGACGGGCCGTGTGGCTCTCGGGCATCCTTCACGGTCTCCCCGGATACTCCAGGCACGAGAGGCCCATGTGGAAATCTCCCCCATGTGAACTGGGGCATCACCTTTGCAAAGACAAATGCTAACAGAGGTTCGCTTATAGCTGAACCACGCTGAGTGCTGCGCTATGTGACGAAGCTGACGTCTTTAGAAGGACAGCGGTATTTTTTATCTTGTTCATGTATTCGGTCAACAAACATTACTGAATACACTGTCACCAGGCTCCCTGCCAGAAGATGCAGCTACAAAGATGAGTAAGACGTGACCCCCGGCTGCAGAAACCAGTGGGCCCCGAGAGGGCTGCAGACTCGCAGCCAACCCGGGGCACGTGGCGCGGGCCCTGTGTGGGTAGCGGGGACGGTAAGGATGCTGCTCAGCGGGGGTGCAGTCCCGAGCGGGACGGGGGTGCAGGCAGAGGAGGAGGAGGGAGAGGAAGCACATCCACGGCCAGAGGGGGCAGCAAGGCAGGTGAGCAAAAGAGGGGAGCCCGTGTGCACTGCTGCAGCTGACAGATGCTGTACAAGCCAAGAGGGGAGGCTCCATCTGCACGTCCCCCGCTCTGACCCCTGGTTCAATCAGCAGAGGAAACCTCAGAGTCCAGAGGAAGATGCTGGCAAGCGTGGGAATTTTAAATGAAGGAAGAGGTCATTTCAAATCGGGGGGAAGAATACTGGGATCACTGCCTACTCGTCTGAAAGAAAATGAAGTTAAATTCCTAGTTTATGTGATACCTAAAGATAAATTCCAAGTACTCTAAACATAAAATTAAAACTATGAAGTTAATAAAAGATATGAGAACATTTTTCTAACCTTGGGACCGGAAAGCCTTTTTCAACATTTCAAGAATCCCAGAAACGCTAACAGAGAACCCTGATGGGATCGGATTTCTCCCAAATTACAAGTTTTACACTGTAACACGTTACACTAAAGTTGAGAGGAAATGAAAGGGTGGGAGAAAATTCTGGAATATTTGATAGACAAATGCTTAATAACTACGAAACATAAAGAACTCCTATAAATCAAGACAAAGAACCTAAAAGGAAAAAAAAAAGGGAAAGGAGACGGACGGAGAAGTCACAGAAAAAAGGAATGCAGGTAGTGTCTAAGTGCACAAAATCACTCGTGGTTAAATCATAATTAAATTTAAAGGGATTGAAGTAATTTTTAAAAACAGATGACTTTTCCACCTTGCCAGAGGAAGGGGGGCCCTGATTATACAGTGTGTTGCTGGGAGGATGGGAAGGCACACTGCAAGGCTGGGTTTTCGCATCGACCAAAGTGCAAGATGAATGGAGCCTGTGACCCACTTTTAGAATTCTTGAAACGCTTCAAATCAGGCAGGCCTAGATTGACTGGGAAAATATCAGTGAGTGTAAGAAAATCAAGGTAGTGAAAAAAATCTCCTTGTCAGCATCTTTCTCCCCAGGGACACAGTTCTAGAGCCTTCCTCACGGCCAACATCCTCTGGGCGAAGCCGTCACCGGGGTCACAGGTGAGGAAGGCGGCTGACCTCGTATCACTGTGTCACTGCGGGGCCCAGGCACGGGGAGGGGGAAGCACTGAGGGCGGCACAAGGTCATGTCGCCCAAACTGGATCAGGGGACCATCCAGCAACTAGAGAAGCAGGTCAGCGGCGTCACGTGGCGAGTTAAAACCTGTGCCACCAAGAAAGGCCATGGCACACGGGTTATTGTGACTTGACATGACAGATCAGGACAAACGCTGGTGCCAACACCTTCCAACCAAATGACCGCTAGACAGAAACAGCAGCACCAAGTCCTCCCAGAACCCAAGCATCATGAGAAAGGTGACAGCTCAACCACAAAGACGCTGTAACTACAACTTTCCTCCAAACCCATGTCTGCCGAAACCCCCAATCTTTCCAGCAGTCCTGAGGATGGCTCAGCATTAAAAATTAACACCATGCCCCAATGAAAAGCTCTTAGAATTTCCCTCAAATTATTATTATTATTAATTTTTTAAAGAAGATGTTGGGGGTAGGAGTTTATTAATTAATTTATTTATTTTTGCTGTGTTGGGTCTTCGTTCCTCTGCGAGGCCTTTCTCTAGTTGTGGCGAGCGGGGGCCACTCTTCTTCGCGGTGCGTGGGCCTTCCACCATCGCGGCCTCTCCCGTGCAGAGCACAGGCTCCGGACGCGCAGGTTCAGTGGCCATGGCTCACGGGCCCAGTTGCTCCGCGGCATGTGGGATCCTCCCAGACCAGGGCTCTAACCTGTGTCCCCTGAATTAGCAGGAGGATTCTCAACCACTGCGCCACCAGGGAAGCCCTCAAATTATTTATTAGAAAAAAAGGATTTCTCTTTTTCCTTGGAGATATCTTTCCGTGAAAGTGTCAACAAGCTGATGTGTGGTTCGTCTACATTCCCGATAGGTGGTATGAGAACGTTAAGCCTGTTCACAATGCCATTTAGACACGGAGGCTCTTAAACTTTTCAAGGAGGAGAGTTCAGTCTGCTAAAACAAGGTTATTTTCCTGAAACCACCTTAAGACTTTTCAGATAGTGAGCGTTCCAATAACGTTTATGCAAACAGAAAGGAAGCGCAACACTCACTTGAAGGATACCGCACTGAATCCACACTCTTCAAGTAAGAACCAAACACGCGCGAGTGTCTGTAAGCATGGGGTCTATTTTCCAACATGTGAAATAGAAGCTATTGAGGGGAAAGGATCCAAGCCTTTTTACAAAACAGAATTGAGAACAAATGGAGCCCCGCATGGCTGCACCTATTACGGGGCTTCTGCAGGAGATGATAGCTCCCCGAAGCCACTGCAGAGGCCCAGGTTATAAACACTGCAAGCTGCACAAGGGCTCCTGCAACACCACCCCCAGCTTCCCAAGGGGGCTCTTCGGATGGCCCTGGGGCAGCTCTACCAAGCTGCTTCCTACATCATGTGGGACAGAGGTGGCCTGGGATCATCAGGGATTAGCTCAGCTCTCAGCTCAGGAAGGCTGGGGGGAGGCCCGGGCTGTTCACAGCCTGCAGTTGTGCTTTGCTTCAAGGCATAAATAATATCTGAAAAGAACCCGTCTTTTCATTTCCTGGCAAAGGAAACATCTGACCCTCCGGCTCATTCGGCCTGATAATCTCCATTTTTAAAAAAGTGCCAAGCACGTCACTCCATGCAGGCTGGCAGGAGTCTCTTCTGAGTGTGGGCGCAGGTGGTCTTCTGAGAGCACCCGGCACTGGGTGGATGGAAATAGCATCTCAGCCCTCACGTCCTCATCTGAGGGGGACGGGGAAGGGTCTTCCCACTGCTAAGACTAAAGCAGTCTGGGCTCACACCCCAAAGGGGGAGCACAACTCATTAAAAAAACACCACTATAAATGGTGGCTCATTACCAGGCCGGCCCTCGACGTGACTCAATTTGGAAAATGAACCGAAGTACGACTCTTATGGAAAAATACATTATGGGCTCACACAAGTGACTTAACCGACTTTGGAATGATTCTTTAGCTGGCTGAGGACGCTTCTTTAGTTGAGACCAGGGTTTCTTTTCCTGGGCTGGCATTTTGCATCAGATAATTCTTTGTAGGGGTCTGTCTGTGCATTGCAGGATACTGAGGACATCCCTGGCTTCCATCCTCTAGATGCCAGCAGCACATCTCCCCGGTCCTTCCCCTCCTGCCCCGGCTATGACAACCAAAAACACCTCCAGACTTGGCTGGTGTCCTCTGGGTGAGAGAACCAGTGGGCTAGGCAAAGGGAAAGTTCATCCTGTGCATAATATACTCCGTAACATGCACACTCACTGCTCCGAGGCTTGGGTGTGGTGGAGGGCAGCGGGCCCCTTGCATGCGGGGGGGATGTGTTGGGGGGGGATGTCGCTGGTGGAGGGGGAAGCGCCACTCTCGCCATCACATCCGTTGCAGCGTTAACTCGAGCTTCTAAACAACACTTAGGGATATAAATGTTTTTGGTCTTTACTGAATGTTTTTATAAAAGGTTGAGAACTTGAGAGTGAATAAGAAATTGCCCAGAAAACTATTTCCTTTCTTTACAAAACACACCGCACTATGAAGCAGAGACAGACGCACTTGGGATCTTGACTGTGACAACACAGGACATTGGTGATGTGACCAATGACGGTGGCAGCTGCCGTTTACTGATGGCTTGGTGTGTTCCACGTACTGGACTGACATTTCATACACAACGCAAATTGCACAGCCCTGCCTGGTGGTAAAAGAGGATGATCTCTGCTCTACAGATAGGAAAACTGGCTCCGAAAAGTTGAGGAACTTGCTCAAAGAGATGCCATTGTGCTGTTCTGCTGAATTTGCAGCAATATATTTATAGTTACATAAATTTTGTCTAATGCCTTTTGAGGAGTTGATTTTTAAAATCTCAAGATATTGAACATATTTAAGAGAAATTCAGTATAACACTTCCATAGGTTAATGCACTACCCCACGCTTCATCTGCGAGGCAAAGGATGATGTGAACTTAGTGCTGTGGGCGCTGACCCCCTCCTGGATATGCTGCAGGGGGTGATACACGCAGGTCTCAAGACGTGGCTGGCACAGTATGTTGAGGCCCCCTGACAGAAGGAGTTGAAAGCATCTCACGGGCTACTAAAAACATTTGCAAAGCAGAGGATAAAAACACTAGAGCCATGTAAACGAAAGCAAAATTTATAACAATGAATTCCACAAAGGTCGAGTAGCTGTGAGCCAACTGTGAACTTTGTACAGTTCAGCTCAGCTTACTTACGCTGTGCATGTTTATTTTCAGAGATAATGCTTAGTTATTTTTGGTGGCAGAATGCTACAGGGGAATGGAAAACAAATCCCCAGGAAAGTCTAAAACCCCACCTGAAGGAAGAATTTCCAAGTTAATCGCTAACGAAGCAGGCATGTTTACAAAGGCCTATGCCTTTTCCAAAGCCGACTTTTTTATTTTTTAAAAAATTTTATTGGAGTCTAGTTGCTTTACAATGTTGTGTTAGTTTCTGCTGTACAGGAAAGTGAATCAGCTATACGTATACATACATCCCCTTTTTAGATTTCCTTCCCATTTAGGTCACCACAGAGCACTGAGTAGAGTTCCCTGTGCTAAACAGCAGGTCCTCATCAGTTACCTATTTTATACATAGTAGTGTGTATATGTCCATTCCCATCACCCAGTTCATCCCACCCTCCCCTCCCCCCGCTTGGTAACCATAAGTTTGTCCTCTACATCTGTGTCTCTATTTCTGTAAAGCTGACTTTCTTGAAATGCTTCTTATTTATCATCTGATAAAGGTGCCAATGTGCATTTCAATGGTTTAAAGTCAGAGTATGAAGCTACAGCAAAAATACACCGGATAACTGGTACCTGAAACAACAGGGAACCACTTTCTGGCACCTATATATTCCTACTTTCCTCCAGCAAAAGGAAAATTGAAAACAGAACATTTTGTGGCCATTTGTGGTTCCTCATGGTATTGGACTTGTGGGTTATTTCTGTAACATGATTGGTGGACCACCCCAAACGTGTCCTTTGGTGAACTCCAAAAAAAGTCTTCCTCCAGAAATAGCTCACACATCAGCCTCTCCTCATCTGTGGGAATGAAGTGACAACACGAGGGACACAAAGCAAAGCAGCTGCTGCTGCTCCTGCCAGGGACAGCAAATAGCCCATCCCTTCTAGGACGCGTGGGGCTGGCGCCAGGAGCAGCCGTCTCACTTTCTCAAGCACCTACAAGAAACGGAACTCCTCCTGGAATCACAAAGCACACGGGGTGGGCAACTCGCCCGACGGCTCTGAACACACCTGGGGGTGTGCACGCCTTGTACGCAGGTCACGGCGGGGTCCTAACCCTGCTTCTTTGTGACGGTGACGGGGCTGGTGCAGCAACCATCCAGCCTCTCACCCACTCCGTCCGGTCAGAGGCTTTCACCACCCCTCGCCTGCCAAGACCTGGAGGATAAGCAGGTGCTGGTGGGCACAGCGGGCACCACGCACCTGCTTCTCATCTGGATGTGTGAGCACCAAGGCCACCAAACCCTCACACTCACGGGAAGGACCAGAAACAAGGTGTGCAACGTGGTACAAGGGCTTAGTCAACGGGAGTGGCTGCTAATGGGAATTACACTCACTTTGTTTGGTTTCAGCAGTGGTCTACTGTGTACACAGGTGACATTCCAGGGTAGCAGCACCATTTTCCATGCTGTGTCCATCACCTCCTTGTTGAGTTATTAGCACTCTGCTGCATTTAAACTCCTAGCCAATCAGCCCAGAAACGAAATCTACACCCTGGTTAGCACGTGGGCATCCTCCTGTCAGAAATGGAGACTTAGAGACCAGGGGTCCTCGAGTGGCACCACCATGCACGCATTTTACGATGAGGATAAATGTTCTGCCGTTTCCTCTGGTTGTTGCCTGGTTGTTCTGAATATTGTCCCGTGTTACTTGTGTCCTGAAATGCCTGCTACTATGCACGGTAACTGCCAAAGCTGGGCTGGAACACCAAGTGCCAGGATCACGAGTTCTTTTAAAATCTCCACAGTGTGTCTTCCTTAGGAGGTTTGAGAACAGCCAAGTGATTTCTCAGCACGGCCACCGGCCGCCAGCAGGCCCCGAGGGTTGTGATGCCCCGCCTCGCGCCCAGGCGCTGTCTCCGAGGCACTGGTGTGTCTGCTCCTTCCTCTCCCGGCGCCCATGGACGGAAGAGAAGTGAGCCCGGGGGACCCTGGCTCCGCCAACCTCCCAATGAGAGAAACGACATACAGGGGCCACTTGCCAAGACCGGACCCCTACCATCAAGACTTCGCGCAGTCTCCCTGGCGGGGCCGCTACGACTCCAAGGCAGCCCTCGCAAAGCCATGGTTGAGGTCCAGGCCCCAGCCCCACTCTGTTCCCACGCTTCCCTCCTCTCCCGGCTACAGGGCTTAGAGCCCCACCCTGGCTCTTTATAGCCGGGACCACCTCTGCTCCGGGCCCATGGGAGCCGCAGGCTCGGTCTGGAGTCCCTGGTCCCCCGAGAATCCTCCCCGAGGCCCAGCCCAGCGGAAAGACCCCGTGGGGTCCAGGGACCTGCGTGTGCACACGTTGCCACGGTTACCGCCCCTGCGCAGGTGTGACGTCACTTCCTCCTGACCTGCAGTAGGAGGAAGGGGCTGCGCCGTCCCATCTGCCCACTGTCAGCACGGAAGGTCCGGTCACAGCCACTTAAGGACCACAGGACCGGGGAAAAGTCACGTAAAAGAGGGGTTCAGACTGCACTGTCTCCAGGGTCCCGTCTAATGGGAAAGTTCTGCGGTCCCATCGTTTTACTTGGTGGGGAGGGAGTTCCCCTCTACCAGGGAAACATGCAAACATACACATGGTATTTTCGTGACCATGATACTTGCACTAGAGGGGAGAAGCTGCATGACACTGCTTGGCCTTGAACGGCTGTGTAAGGAGCAGCACAGGCAGTGAATGTCGGGGCAGGACTGGGAGCCGAAGCCTGGACTTGTCAGACACCCCATCACCTGGCACCTATGGAGACAGAGTGTTAGCCTCTGGTCTTTTTTTTTTTTTTTTGAAGATTTTTTTGATGTGGACCTATTTTAAAGTCTTTATTGAATTTGTTACAATGTTGCTTCTGCTCTGTGTTTTTACTTTTTGGCCGCACGGGATGTGGAATCTTAGCTCCCCGACCAGGGATCGAACCTGCACCCCCTGCATTGGAAGGCGAAGTCTTAACCGCTGGACCGCCAGAGAAGTCCCAGCCTCTGTTCTTTTTCAGAGCGATTAAGATAAAATGAGGAAAAGAGATTAGCAATGCAGGCCTTCCTGGGGCAGAGACTCTTCTGGGGGTTAGAGGGCTGTGGGCTGGGAGGTACACGAGCGAAAGGGCAGCAGAAACGGAGCAGCTGCTAAGTCAGATCCGGGTCCTCTCACCCTCACCCCCACCTGCCAGGTCATCACCGGAGACGCTCACAAAGTACATCCCGGGCCTTCAGGCCAATCAGTCAGGCTTGGTTCTCACACCTGAGATAGGAAGCATGTAGACTCCTGAGGACCCACGGTGCCCCCTCCGGCCACAGTCCTTCCTGAAGTGAGCTGGTACATGGGAGGGGGATTTGCACCTTTTGGCCAGAAACTCATTCACGAGAAGCCAAGCACTCCCCCTGTGCCACGGGTTACTTCTCCCCGCTGGCCAACAGTCCAGAAACTTCAGCCAGGTCCCCGGGAGCACACGTGACCTCTGGCTGCTGGTGAGAAGCTATACAGAGACTGCTCTCAAAAGATGTGACCTTTAAACCCACAGTCCACGAATTAAACTGACCTTTAATGATAGACAACTGCTATGTTCCTTGAAACAAATGAAAACTCCCATATAAACAGAACATATACTTAAGGAAAATCCACTTTACATCCACCTCTACAATATTCTGTACACATTATACTGCAACATTCCAAGAGGCCTTTTAAAAGACTCAAACATACATACAACATTTTCGTTACTGTAATACTTTCATTAGAGGGGAGAAGGTGTTTGCGTTTTGTCTTGAGTCAAGAGTGAAAGAATGAATTCGTTACTGCTTTGAATCCATAAGGAGATCTACTTCTTGGATCTCTCTCTCTCTTGCCTTAGAAAAATAAGACAAAAGGAGATGTTGAAATGACCTGCATAAGAACAACGGACATTGAGGGGGCCGGCCCCCAAGTGCCTCCCCGTATTTTCTGACATGGGACACAGCTGGACAGCCTACCTGCCCCTCGGTCCTCGCTGTCCTCATGCAGCAGCTTGCCCACGGAGTTATACCACTTGAGCTGGGGCTCAGGGAGGCCATAAACACTGCAGTTGATCAAGGCACTGTTCCCTTCCTTGACGATGATATGGTCGGTTCTGGCAATGACCACGGGCACTGAGCCCACGACCATGTCAGTGCCATTTAAAGTGCTGTTGGCCACACTCGTAGCAGTCGCTAGAGTGGACACTAGGATTAGCAAGGGCACAGAAGGCAGAAAGCACACAGGCAGAGGGCACGTCACTCCGTCCATCTTCTTTGCTTGCTCTGTAAGGCAAGAGAGCAGGTCGGCCAGGGGAGTCTTCTAGCAGACAACACCCTGCTCACAGCAGGCCAAGGGCCAAACCCGGCCTGGGTCCATGGAGTTGGCTCTGGATTAAGAACCTCTGTAAAGAAAACAAACAAACAAAAAAACACGTAAATGTTAGCGCACATACTTTAAAAGGATTATTTATAAAATGTTAGAAACCCAGCTAAAGTACACATCTGTGTCATTTTTAAATAGCACACAAATTCAGAAGATGTTCCAAATATTCATGGAAATCGTGATGATACACATCTGTTATTTTTGCTACTGAAACATATGACTCTTAGCAGGAACACGTTAACTTTGTACCACATGACTTCCTGGGGCTCAAAAGCTGACCCCTGCTTCTTTCATCCCGCACCTCGAGGCCTCCTCCCACCCCTCACCTGTCCCCGCCGTGGACACCAGTGGTGCACCTGGGCCCTCCTAACCTCTCTCTGCTGGCCGAAATGAATTCCAGCTCCTGCAGTGTGCACCTGGGCCCTGCCACATCGGAAGGGCCCCCCCGAACCAGTGCGGTGTCCCCCTCACCCCCACCAGGACACCCCCTTCCCCTTTCAGGCAACTGCCCCGCCTCCTGGAGCTTCCGGGCCACCCTCACCACCCGCCCTCGTCACTCACTGAATGCCTTGCTTTCCATCTTCACCTGCCTCCCTGGATGCAGGGGGTGCCATGACGGGTGGCTGCACTTCTTCACCCAAGGACCTAACCTTCACCTCCACCTCCACTCTCCATTTCATCCACTGATCACCCCACCTTATCAGTCCCCTCGCTGGGCGTCCTGGCCACCCTACTCTCCTCAGGTCCTCCCTCCCATCCAGCTGGCTCACTGCCTTCCCGCCCCCGCCTGCACCCGGGCACACAGACTGTGCCCCCCCGCGCCCTCAGCTCTCACTCTCCCGCCACAATCCCTCTGCCGGCGCCCAGCCGTGATCCACCCGTCGCTTGTCGTCCCAGCTCCTACTCCCCAGAGGCCGGAGCAGGACTGGGAGGGCATCCGACACCCGTGATGTGACCACAAAAAATAAGGGGATGGTCGCCAGCCCCAGCCAGGCCCTCCGTGACAGCTGGCAATCCAGGAGAACTTCACTGAGGAGGTGGCCCCGGAGCTGAGGGCTCTTTGGGAATCAACCATGCCTAGACCCAGAGAAGAGCATTCCAGGAAGAGCCAACAACCAAAGGAAACGGGGCGCTACGAGACAGGCCCAGATCACCTAGGGCTTTGGAGGACACAGTTAAGGAATCTGGATTTTAGCTGACGTTCATTGAAAAATGTTAAGCAGAAGAGGGACAGGATATAACTTGTCTTTCTTAAGATCAACTTTACTGTGGCATAACTTACAAATTTAAAAAGTGCCCATTTTACGTATGCATTTTAATAGGTTTTGACAGATTTGTACACTCACATAACCACCACAATAAACAAGATATAGAGGGCTTCCCTGGTGGCGCAGTGGTTGAGAGTCCGCCTGCCGATGCAGGGGACACGGGTTCGTGCCCCGGGCCGGGAAGATCCCACATGCCGTGGAGCGGCTGGGCCCGTGAGCCATGACCACTGAGCCTGTGCGTCCGGAGCCTGTGCTCCGCAACGGGAGAGGCCACACAGTGAGAGGCCTGCGTAGCGCAAACAAACAAACAAACAAACAAACAAAAACAAGATATAGAATGTTTCCATCACGACCAAAAGTTCCCTTGTGTCCCTTCCCAGTTTTAGTTTTGCCACGGACCCATTCCAGTTACTTTCGTGTACGGCGTGAGGGAGGGACCGAGGTTCATTTCTTCCCCACACGGACATCCAGCCATTTCTGCACCACCTGTAGAAAAGACCATCCTGTCTCAGTGGACTGTGTCTCAAACACAATGACTCTATTTCTAAACTCTTCCTTTTGTTCCACTAGTGCCAATGCCTGCCCTGAGGCCGATGTCATCCTGACCGTACTGTCTGCCTCATCTTTCTTAGTATCTACAGAGTCTGAAATTGTCCCTGACACTTTACATGCCCAAAGGATTGCTGAACGAATGAATCTGTCTGCAAAAGCAGAAAGCAGAAATTATCACTCCAATCGTATGGACAGTAACACTGAAGAGGTACCAGGGGTGATAAAGCAGCCTCGGACCACAGATTTCTTGAGTCGGAAAGAGACGCGTTTTCTTAGAGCTACAGCCTTCCACACATACACCCCACGGGGCCGGGTGCCTTCCTGCCCAGGGCGGCCCACACGCTACTTCCCAGTAGGAACTGTAGGGCCGAGAAGCATGACAGACACCCTGCCGTGACTCTGTCAATGGTTTTCTATACTTGGGCTCATCTTGTGGTTTCCTTTTAGCAGGAAAGCTGACCTGCGCCATACAGAACGCTTAAGAGCATGGCCTCAGGTTTGAGAGCGACTGGGATCCCACCCGGATCCAACCACCCTGAGGGCCTGGGTGTTCCCGGCCCAGGACCTACCACGTAAGGACTGTTACAAAGATTCATGATCAAATATACATCAAGCATGCATTGCTCAGCTTGAAAAATAAAAATGACTAATATAGCATATAAAGCATCCTTTACTGAAATTACGCTTCTCGAGTTTATCCTTATTTCAGGCTGTTATCACACCTTGTTTTCGGTTTTGCTGAATACATGATGACTACCATCCCACCAGAGAAGTCATGACAAATGGTTTCTGGCACTGGTTCTCTTGGTGGGACTCGGGTCTGAGAAGCGTGAGCGCCACGGGCAGTGAGCGTCTGGGGACACGCACTCCCTGGCACGAGGCCAGGGCAGACGCCGACCAAGGACCTCAGGGAGGATCAGAAACAAGTCGGCAAGGGAGACAGGTTCTCATAAACATGTGCAGTAACTACACTGTGACCTTTTTTCCCACAACTAGGGAGAATGCAGCAAATGGGAGATCACAGTGGGTTTTTTTTTTTTTTTTTTTTTTGCGGTACGCGGGCCTCTTACTGTTGTGGCCTCTCCCGTTGCGGAGCACAGGCTCCGGACGCGCAGGCTCAGCGGCCATGGCTCACGGGCCCAGCCGCTCCGCGGCATGTGGGATCTTCCCGGACCGGGGCACGAACCCACGTCCCCTGCATCAGCAGGCGGACTCTCAACCACTGCGCCACCAGGGAAGCCCCACAGTGGGTTTTAAGGTGCGTCAATCAGAGCTGTTTGCAAAGGCTGGCCACGTGGTTTCTACTTCCCGACACACTGTCCAGCCGGGACAAAGGGAAGGGGAGACGGCTGTTGTGTCATCTTTTAATCACGTCAGTGGGTGCTCTGGGCCGGACCCACAGCGACTGCTCTGAGACGTCACTAGCTGGCTGCGAGGCCTGACCAGGCGAGGGGAGGGGCTTCCCCTCTGCTGCAGGCACGCTGGACAGCGGACTCATCCCTCCCCGCCTTTCCCACCTGAAAAGTCACTGAGGTGCTTGGAAAACACAACGCGTCACCTCTGCGCTGCTTGGAAGCCAAGCGTTTGTACCCTAAAACTCTCTGTGATCACTCATGTTTGAAAAGAAAGCACTCATTCTTGAAAACGCGCACTAACGAATGAACAGGTTTCGGTAAGAATTCACCGTATCTCATGCCATGGCCTTTCAGTTCGGATTTTCAAAAAAGTATTTATTATGTGTTGGACACAGCGCCAGGGCTTGGGGGCGGCAGGGGGCGTTGGGAGCGCTAGGACTTCAACAAGCCACAGGCCGTGTCCGCTTACGATGCCTTGTGGAGATAGGTCAATTCAATGCGCTGTGCAGGCTCTGGGAGACGGGGCGTGGCTGTTTGCCGCTGGCCTCCCCTGCAGCGTCCAGGCCCACCCCAGCTCCACCGCCCCCCACCCCGCCACCTCCGGGAGGCCCACCGCTCACCCATCCCAGTCCTAATCGTCCCGGGGCAGATGCAGCTTGCGCCAGCCTCCTGGCACCCCTCCCACCCAGGCCCTTGCCTTTTCTCAGTTCCGCGCTGGGGAAACATCCGCTCAGCGACAAGGAGAACACGTTGAGGGCAGGAACTTGGCGCGGCTCTGCAGAGTTCCCTCCATCTCGGCCGCCCGCGGTCCTGCTTCCCTCCCAAACCTGCCCTGTGGCCACACTGGGGTGGGATCCACCGGCACCTGCTCAAGAGAAGGGAGGGGCCGGAAGAACATAAAGACGTCGCGTCCCTCTGGATACCGGGGAAACGTTCTACAAACGTGCTTTGTTCAGCTTGTCGGACTCTGCAGACAGCATCGTGACAAGTTCAGTTGATAACACCGTGTCACGCTGGGAAAGACATTTCAGCCACTGTAGAATTAACCACGAGGACTGTAATCCGGCAGCTTAAAACGCAGTCCTTCAAAATCCAACAACGAAGGCCACAGATTCCCAAACTGGGGTTTAGAGACAGCCACAATGGACAAATTGTTAAGGTTCACATGTTTGCTCAGGGCCTTTGGGAAAACGTTCACAGAATACTTGACTTTTTTTTTTTTTTTTCCACGAATGAAACAAAAGAGAAAACGCTTAGCAAATATCAAATGTCCTTTCTTTAACTTGACCCCTTTCTTACTTTCCAACAATTGCATCTTATCTAAAAGCATTTTAATAAAATGCTTTGTGGAGGCTTATTTGCTATCTCTGCACCTATAATAAAACATGACTACTGACCATGAATTTCTGGAGTTGGAAGGAAAAGGGCCTCTTGTTTCAGGGGGTTTTAAACTACGTGAACGTACAGGACTTTTTTGTCTTGGCAGCGTTCACGCTGGCATTTCCCCATCAACTGTGATGAATAATTTTATACTTCACAGATGAGGGTTTTGCCACAAAACCTACGAAGAGTTATCACCATTTTACACTTGTGCATAAATGATGTGACGGGCACAGAGGCCACCTTTTAGATAAGACACAATCTTTTTTTTGTTTTTCACGGTACGCGGGCCTCCCACTGTTGTGGCCTCTCCTGTTGCGGAGCACAGGCTCCGAACGCGCAGGCTCAGTGGCCATGGCTCATGGGCCCAGCCACTCCGCGGCATGTGGGATCTTCTCGGACCGGGGCACAAACCCGTGTCCCCTGCATCGGCAGGCGGACTCTCAACCACTGCGCCACCAGGGAAGCCCAAGACACAATCTTGATAGGTCCCTACTCATCAGGCGAGGTGGGAAATCTCAACTTCCGGTGGAATGGACAGGGCTTGACGTGCTCATTACATCATAGATGCTAATGTTCAAAACTGGTAGCCAGCTGCAGCCCCCCTAGTTACAGGTATCTTTCTGCAACTTCCTTTCCCATGCATCATAATCAATGAAAAATACCTATGCTAACCTGTTTTTTACAAACATGGTTTAAAAAAGATTTTCTTTTGCAATTTTGAAGAAAAATGACAAAATTCTACCAGCCCATTCTTTCTCCCCTAACTTGAGTTTTTAGGTAGTTAAGGTGATGTCTGAACATGGGCTACGGGAATCCAAAGTCAAAGATAAAGAGCTTTGCAGAACAAGCACATTCCTGCCACGGTGACTGCAGCCCAGCATCACATCATTTAAGCTCTAAATCAGCTAAGTTCTATGTCAGTGTCCAAAGTCACGCTACAGAAAGAGGTTCATCTGGGCCTTCTTTCTTCCTGACCTGTGTCCTAGAGTCCGTCTGTGCAGGGACTCCTGATGTCTCTAACCGCACAAAGGTAACTCTTGACTCAGATGGTGATCGTTACATGAAAGGAGGAAGAGCATCCTGTTTAGGTGACTTTCAGAAGCGCCCAGCACCAATCCAAATCACTACACTTTAACTGAGAAGATCCCCTGTGCGAGGCACACTGCCGGGCTGTGGAACACACAGGGAAGACACGGTCCTTACCCCTGTCACCCAAGCGTCAAGGAGGAGTACAAAGTACATCAGTAATTACAGGACAGCGTGGCAACTGCCCCATCAGGGAGAGGCCGAGGATCCACATGGTACAGGACAGGAGACCCAAGTGGTAGAGGGTCCAGGAAGAACTTTCTTACAAGAAGTGACCCTGTGGTTTAATTACAAAGGAGTTCACCAAGGGGGCCAGGGGCCAGAAGCTGACCCTATAAGAGGAAACGGTGATTAGAGAGGACCCAACACACTCGGGGAAAGGTATGCATTAGGCACCACTGGTGACGTGCACAAGACGGGGGGCTGGAAAGGCAGAGTGCCCGGATAGCAAGGGGGGGCCCTGTAACACCAAGGATGGGGCGCGCCCACAGACAAGGCCGGCAAGCTCGCTGAACAATTCAGAAGGAGCTAGAACAAAAGGTCTCATTCCTACTTTATCAGCGACACTGATGTTCAGGCCTCTATTTTTCTGATACACAAAAGGCACCCAGTTTTCCAAAACGGATCTGTTTTAAATCACTGTTTTTCAAACCTAACAATGAATGACAGGCCCAGAGACGCCATCTGTGTAATACGTCATTTTTTACGGGTGCATCGTATGAAGAAACCCTTTTTGGATAATCATCACGTTTTTTCCACAGGGTACGTTTTTCTGGTCAAAAGTAAGAATCATATAAAATAAAACTCTCATAAATATAATGGTTAGAAAAGGAGAAAGAGAAAAAGAAGAGTATTAAAGGCTTCCCCCTACAGACAATGAATATCGTCAGGTGACATAAAAATGGTCCCATCACATGGGTTTGTTCACAGAACAGGAGCAGTAGATCTGGAAGAACCTGGGTGTCTCCTCTCAAAGGCGTTTTTTTAACGCAAGATGAGAAAGGGAGACCAAAGAGGGTAAGCAACTGCCTAGGGTCACACAATTTATCGCCTTCAAACCAGGATAAAACGTCACGCCCACGTCAGACCTGATATCACATTAAAACCTCTCGTTCCGTAAAGGCCATTTTTCATTGTTCTAGCAGCTGAGACAGGCACGGAGGACTATTCTAATCACAAGCGTGTCTTTTAGAAGAGCTTATTGATGTTTTAGGGTGTATTTAATGTCTTCTAATTGTCATTCTAAATGAATAAGCTAAAACACTTTTGGGCCCAATTAATGTAAATTCTTAATTGCTCAGAGAGATACTTCTTCCTCAGGAATCTGACGGGCCAGGGAATAAGCCAAACCTGGGAACTGAATACAGATGGGACACATACACTGGTGGATGGTGCCTTCGTGCTACCAGACCTGTTCCTGAAACACATCAAGATGCAGATAAAAGGTGAGGAGGCTGTGTTGGCATTTTTCTCTTCCCTTTGAAACTCTGATGGTCAGATCCCACACGGGACCTAAGGCTGGTCCAGAAGCACCTGGAGCTGCCTGTCTCTCTCTGCCAGCTCTACCACTAGACATTCTGTCCAGCATCTCCCACCACCTCTTAAAAAACGTGTCCTTTCCAAACATCCTCCCTGCTCTTTGGAACGTGTATGGAGGGAGATACATATGTTCATCCTAGTTCAGTTAACTTCTCTTACTGGCTAACCTACAGCACGACTTCAGCCAACCTTCAATTCTTGTTCATTGCAGGCCCGTTTCCCGAGACGCTCTTGATGTATTTCATGCATAAGCTCCTCAGTCCAGAGTGAAGCCAGACAGGAGCTGGTGGGCCTATGGGAGCCTGGACACATCAACAGGCCAGCCTGGAGAAGTGGCCAGAGCATTCGACGTCTTGGGGTGATGTTGGATGGACACGCTGACCCCCGGCTGCCTGGACAGAGGGGCAATCCGCTCCCCCACCCCGCCTGCCAAAATCAGAGACCAATATTCTTAACCTGCTTCCTAAGTATGATGTTTAGGCCCAAAGCGATTGCGAGTTTAGATTTTCTCGCGGATTCTGGCACATGCCGTAAACACTTAAGGCCGTGGCAGTGAAAGCCCCTTTCTCAACCCCATCTGCCTGTACAGGGACCACCTCCCAAATGCCAAGGGTGATGCACTGTGTGCACTGAGGGGGGCCCTTTCCCACAGAATCCTTCCCTAAGGGATGATTATTTCTCCTCCAAATCCACCATCCTGTGACCGCAACGAGCAGGGGTGTGGCTGAGCTGTGGAGGGGAGGAACAGGGAGGTGTCTGTGTCCAGACCAAGGTCCCCCTGCAGGGAACAGTCAGGGTACAGCACCAGGTTGCCAGCCGTCCGGGACTTGGTGGATGGCCAGGAAGTGGCCTGGGTACCACACAGCACGTGGGGACTTGTCGTTTGCTGGGGATGCACCTTCCTGAGTGTTCCCTCCATCCTGTACAACAGGGCGCCAGCTCCCGAAGCCTTCAGACCTCCACCCACACCCTCCAGATGCCTCACCTCAACACAGAGGGGAAGCAGCTTGGGTCCCTAGCGGCGCCTGTACGTGCAGGTGGGATGGAGTGGCTGGGGGCTGCGGGGAGGGACCCTCCTCCCGCGGCAGGGGCGGGGCTCTCGCTCAGCGCCACCATGGAGCCTCGCTGCTCGCGTGGACGGCGGTGAGGACCTGGGTGCCGTGGCCACACCACAGAGCGCCCCCTCTTCAGACCAAGGCCCACCACGGAGTTAGGCCCTGCTGCGCCCCTGCCCGGGCCCTGCCAGCTCCACTTCACTTGCTAATGCCCGACAGAGAGGCCCTGCAACTGCTCTTGTGACCGGGGGGGTATCACTGTTATCCTGGCGATGCTGTGACCGGACAAACTCTCTATAAATTCTATTTGAGCTACAGAAAGGTGTGGTTGGTGCTCAAATACCTGCCGCCATCCTGGGCACCAGGCGTTCGTTACGTACTTTTGTAAATGTCTGGTAGCGGCCTGTGCATGGGGAGGCCTCAAGGAAAACACACCAGGAACACTCTTCAGTTAGCACAATGCACATTTCCCAGGGCTCCTCACTGAAGGGTAAAAGTCAGAGGGCCGGGACTTCCCTGGTGGCGCAGCGGTTAAGAATCCGCCGGCCAACGCAGGGGACACGGGTTCCAGCCCTGGACGGGGAAGATCTCACATGCCGCGGAGCAACTAAGTCCGTGCGCCACAAACGCTGAGCCTGCGCTCTAGAGCCCACGTGCCACAACTACTGAAGCCCACGCGCCTAGAGCCCGTGCTCTGCAACAAGAGAAGCCACCGCAATGAGAAGCCCATGCACCGCAACGAAGAGTAGCCCCCGCTCGCTGCAACTAGAGAAAGCCCGCGCATAGCAACAAAGACCTAACGCAGCCAAATATAATAAACAAATACATTTATAAAAAGAAAAAAAAAAGAAGCCAGAGGCCTTCCCACGGCCACTACAGTATCTGCTCACCGCTGCCTCCCGGCCTCAAGTTCTGACCTTTTTGCCCCTCTCGCTCCCTGCCAGCCACTTAGGCTCCGCTAACCCCGGAAGACGCCAGGCTCGCGGGAAGCCGCCTGCGCCATTCCTCCCTCTGGTCCGAGCCCCTGGGATGCCGGCAAGGCTGCTGCTCGCCCCCATTCTCACTCTCAAATGTCACCTCGTCAGCACCCTCCCCCTTGTGTGATGTGAGTCGGTGTGCTCCTCCCGCCCTCTCCCCGGGGGCTGGGCTTCTGCCCCTGACGAGGGCGGTTTGTGGTCACGGTGGGTTGCCGCCCCCCTCAGGGCAAGCACCTGGCTACCCACTGGGTGAGCTTAAACCGCTCTGGGTCCTTTCCTTTAAACAGCTGACTAACTCACTGGGCATCCACGTTGGCCCTGCTTTCCTCCAAATTCCACCCATTGCTTAGGAATTCCAGGTAACTGTGTCCATTCTTTCCCACAAATCTAACTTTAAAACATAAACCAAGGTTTCCCCAGAGCTCAGTCTTCACAGCACATCCTTCCCTTGCAGGAGAGGAAGGTGCTCCCGCGTGGACCTGGGAGCAGAGGTCCTGGGCAGGGACCACGGGGGCCACAGGATCCGCCGTCGGAGGACTCGGGCCTGCGAGGTGAGTGAGGTTTACGGGACTCTCTTCTACGCCTGAAATGTCCATTCCTGTGGCTGCTGAAATGGAATTTATATTTCACAGCGTCAGGACCATCCCTCATCCCTTGTCTTGCTGGTGTCTGATTAAGGCCATTCAGAGTCACGGCAGAGGAACTGGATCACCCAGGGTTTCTTCTTTCATCAGGATAGAATCTCATCTATTTGAGAAAATATGCTCAGTAACGGCAGAGAGTAGTTAAAATTCTTTCCTTTCTCCCTCCTTTACCAGCCCGTTTTCACAAAGTGTAACTGTACGACCAACGTGTTTCCAAATCACACGAGTGTTCTTACTAGAGTCTCTGAGAACTGGATGTCAGGGAAAACAGATCAGAAGAGATCCTGAATTCACACTCTGCTCGATTTCATTCTTATTAACAGCATGAAGGCAACATCCCTTATACTCACCTAGCATTTATGGTTTACAAGACACACCAAGGACGTTACCCAGCCTCGCCTTGCCACGAGCCTACGACGTGGGGAAGGACCATGTAGATCTGTCTACAGTGACAGCCGAAGTGGCAGAGGCCAAGCCACCAACCTGTGCATGGAAGCCACTCCAGGACCACATCACCCCAGGGCTCCATCACCTGCCCACGGTGACCTGGGAGTGGACACCACAGCCCCGGCAAACCGGCTAATTGCCACTAACATCCAAACTGTCATAATTGTTATTTTAAAATGATAATTTAAAAATATTGTGATTATGTATTATTTAAAGAATTATTATTATTTTAAAATTCTGTGCATAGAGCAATACTTTTCAAAATTCAGTTGGACCGGAATAACCTTCTAGCTGAGTTTAATGCGTATCTCCTAAGGCCCATCTTCCCCCAAAGTGAAGTGGGTTTCAGCGGGGCACTATGGAAAATTATCTTAACAAAAACACCAGAAGAAAGTTGAAAATGTGGATTCAGTCGTTTCCACGTGGAATCTCTGAAGGAAGCTTTGCTTTTCTCTCAGCTCTGACGGGAGAAGGCCCTGCTAGGCTGAGCACACTCTCTGGGTGTTCTCAACAATTTCTCAGTGGGGCAGTCAGATTCATCTGAGTGATAAAAACAGTTAGGACTCAGTCACCCCAATTAAGCGGAACTCCAAGTATTTAAGAGGCCACTATTATCACTTCGGTTCCAACTGCTGTGGGGCTTAAAAAAACTTTTAAGACCAGGTCTTTACCCTAAAGGTGCTTACAATCTTGGTGATAACCTGTATACAAAATGATACATACTTAAACACTACTGGGTAAATACCACAGAAATTCAGATGAGGGCCAGCTGGAAAGGTCAAAGAACGTTCACTGGGATTGGCCAAGTCTTGAAGGGTGACTAAGGGAGACAGGACAGTTTCCCCAGCAGGAGTAATGGCTCAGTTTAGCAAGCAGGGGTGGAATGAGCACGGCCTCGCAGTTAAAAACAAAAATCTTCATTACAGGGCTTCCCTGGTGGCGCAGTGGTTGAGAGTCCGCCTGCCGATGCAGGGGATGTGGGTTCGTGCCCCGGTCCGGGAAGATCCCACATGCCGCGGAGCGGCTGGGCCCGTGAGCCACGGCCGCTGAGCCTGCGCGTCCGGAGCCTGTGCTCTGCAACGGGAGAGGCCACAACAGTGAGAGGCCTGCGTACCGCGAAAAAAAAAAAACAAAAAAAAACTTCATTACAGTATGTTTCCACAGGACTCATGCAGTGGATCTGCTGTGTGCGCTCATCTCAAGAATGCTGGCACGTCAGGGCACATCTCCAGAAGCTCTACTTAATAAGAGGGCCTCCGGCGCTTCTTAGGAGCAATGATAAAGAGGACTTTGGGACAGAGATCCATTACCCCAGTGAAAGGAGAAGGGGAGACAGCCAAAATCTGGAGGAAGGGATGGATGCCCTACAAAGGCAGGAGGGAAGCAAGTCCACGATAGGTCCTGGGGTCAGATGTACAGGGAGAAATGCCCAGCCCCCAGTAAGGTAAAGGACTGGTAATATTCAGATATTTTCTGGAAATTAATTTCAAGTTCCTCAAAAGTGTTTTAAAACGGAGAAAGCCATGTTACCTTTGGGGAGTCTAACAAGAGCCAGACTCACTCAGAGACCAAGTCATCTAGGGCTGTCCAAACCCTGAAGGACAAAACCGTTCCCTCCAGCACATCCAGTAACAGGGCAGTGCAGCCCAGCCCGGGCTCTAGCATCGCAGGAGAAATCTACAAAATGAAACTAACAACAGCATCTGAGAAGCAAGCAGGCTCCATGGCTGCTGGAAGTTTAAGCCACCCCACGGCCATCCCAGGGTGTGAAGACCCAGAAGGAGGGACTGGGTGGGAGCCAAGCACTAACGCAGTCAGTCTTCACTCCAATACCGTCTCCTGCCGAGGACCAGAGAAAGTGGGCTCTGCACCTGTAAGAAAGCACAGCGGCTGTACACCTGCCTACCCCTTTGCAGGGGAGAAAGGGGTTAGCTGGCCAACTTGGGATGGTCCCCACTGCCACAAATACCACAGAGTTTCAATAGGGTACAGAAAGGTACAGACGTGGGAACATGCACATCCCGTCTTGTCTAGGAGACCTACTGCTTTAATGAATCCAGCCCGCCACCTCCAGCGCTGTCAATGGGTAACTACTCCAACCCACTGATTATTATTATTATTATTTTTTAAGGAGCAATCTCTTCCCTTACAGTCTTCCTCGAGCCCTCAGCCAACTCAAATCCTCAATGGAAGGAAAGGGCTGGGATGGTATCTAAACATCTGCTCAGCAAGCTTCTTCTTTGCCACTGATGACAAAGTCAACTGCAGCCCAGCTTCTACAAGAGTTACCTTCTAAATCCAGAATTAGTAAGTCCACCCACACCGACTTCCTCTCAGTCTCACTGGCAAGCCCCAGAGGCTTCTGTCCAAAAGCTGGACAACCACCAGGGACTTAATCCCTTCTTTCTCTCTCCCACGCCTGTCTCACAAAGTCTGTGCCCTGCAGCAGTGCAGTTCCGTCTACAGCCCCCCCTGCGTGGGGGGCTTTCCCGCTCCTCCAGCCTCAGGTCCCCCTGGTTGAGCACCTGAGGTAGAGTCAGTCTCTCTGCCCGCAACCCCTCCAGAAGGTGTCGGCACACACCTGACAGATGCTCCAACTGCACGGGCGTTACGATGCCTGCTTTCCCTCCCTGCCCACATGGCGCCACGTCCAGGTCTGTCCCTGGTTTAAGTGCTCCGCATCCCCTCCACCAGCATCACTCTGATGGACGCCCCCATCCTGGCTGACTTGCCTCGCATCCTGCCTCGCATCCTGCCTGCCTGCAATCCACACGCCATGCGCTGCTGAAGTGGGCTGACTCTGAGAGATCTGATTCAGGCGTATTCCAGGTGCTCATCCCGCCACCGGCGTACACCTGAAGTCCACGGCAGGACACACGTGACCCTTCCTGCTCTGACTCCCGCCCGCCTCTGGAACCTCATCCCTGGAGCTCCCTTGGCACCTCTGCGCCGTGCTTCCTTCCATGTTCTCACACGTCTGGCAAACCCCTACTCAGCCTTCAAGTTCAAAGCCACCCAGGACTGCCCAGGTAGCCCCGGAGACCCCTTTTCTCACCAACCTTCACCCAGAACTTCAGATGTTCACTGTAATCGTCTTTGTGCACGTCCATCCCTCCGCTAGGTTATAAGCTCTCAGGTTATATTTGCTGAATGAATCAGTGAATGAATGAGAGAGGCTTACCTGAAGGTACAGATTTGGGGACATCGGTGTGTGGGGGACTGATGCAGTCATGAGGAAAAATAAATCACCCAGAAGGAGCACAGCGGGCCCCATAATGAGGGGACTAAGGTTAGAACCCAGGGAGGACAGACCCTCAGAGAATGAGGGGCCCGTATCCCAGAGCCCAGGGGAGAGGAGATTCAAGACAGATAGAACGGTTTACACTGAGCTTGTCCTGTATAGCGGAAAACAATAATTATTGCATCACTATATAAGTATGGGTAAAAATCTTACAAAGTTATGCAAACGGAAGCTAAACAATATAGATCCACAGTTTCATTTTCATTAAGATAAGTTTTCATCAAGTCTTACTGTCATTCCCAGGATCGCATTTTGCCAACGCAGGGCTTCCTGCACCATGTTGTCTGAAAAATCTGTTCTCTCTTACTAATTTTTCTACATATAGTTAGGTTTCAACTTGGAGCCACTCCTGTAAACTAAGGTAGAAGACTTCTTCAGATGAAGTTTTCCAGACACACAGAGATGTCAATTCAACCAGACCATACGTATTTTTTTTTTCTTTTGCGGTACGCGGGCCTCTCACTGTTGGGGCCCCTCCCGTGGCGGAGCACAGGCTCCAGACGTGCAGGCTCAGTGGCCATGGCTCACGGGCCCAGCCGCTCCGCGGCATGTGGGATCTTCCCGGACCGGGGCACGAACCCGCGTCCCCTGCATCGGCAGGCGGACTCTCAACCACTGCGCCACCAGGGAAGCCCAGACCATACGTTTTTATACACTGTTAAGCCCTTGTACGTAAAAGAGACTGAATAATATGTTTGGAGAGAGTGACTGAATTTCTTATATTTAAACCCAAAGGTTAGGGCATCTGGTAGTGTAGCTGTTGCCCATCCCCCAGCAAATATGGAGCCCACAGCAAACACTGCTGACAGGTTGTTGGAATTTCCCAGCTGAGCCTGTACAAGCCCATGACATGGCCAAGCAGCTCCTACCAACTGGTCAGAGTTGGCCCAGGCGATGTGGCATCGTTCTCAAGGTAACTATGTTAACCCTGACTTTCCCGTAGGTCCCTGCCCACATCTGGTCTCCACGGGTGTGTATTCAGCAGAGCAGCTGCCGGTTAAGAGGGCAATGAACAGCAACAAAGTAGTCCGAACGGGACTCGCCCTCTGCTTCACTTTCTACGTCCTTCCTGCATTGCTAGCTGTGAACACAAGTCTTCTTAAGCTCTTAATTCCACACATGCACACTAATGTCATTTCAGATCAATGGAGAGAACTGAATTATACGACACGCTGGTTCCAGATTCCCATCTGCCCCCGACCACCTCTAGTTACACACCCTTTGTCGAACTGCCCTGTGAAACCTGGGGTTTAGCTGTATACTGCTTTTTTCAGGAAGATAAAACTGGCAGCGGTTTGTCCATCACATGCTCCTGTTTAAAAATCCTCAGTTGATTTCCCATCATGTATCTTTAATAGGATGAAATCCAAACTCCTTTGCCCTGACCCCTGATTCCATCACACCAAATCTTTCTTTGTATGTGGCTGGATGACCTTTCTATGGCTCCTTTCTAAGGCACCGAGTCGTTTATTGACTTATACACATTTGTTATCTTTCAGTTCTGTGGGTGAAAAGTTCCACATGGGTCAGGATGGGCTAATCAAGGAGCCGGCAGGCCTGTGCTCCTTCTGGAAGCTCGGGGGGCGGCAATCTGTGTCCTGGCCTTTACCAGCTTCCAGAGGCTGCCCCCGTTCCTTGGCCCCTTCATCTTCAAGGCTAGCAATGGCCAGCCAGTCTTCCTCACGTGCATCTGACACTGACCTCTGCTTCCCTCTTGCGATTACATGGGGCCCACTGGATAATCCAGAATAATCTCTCCATCTCCAGATCCATTTAACCACATCTGCACAGTCCCGAAGTGGACATCTTGGGTGGGAGGGGCATTACCCTAACTACCATCATGGTGGTCTGTCTGCCTGGACTTCCCTGGTAGAAGACGCCTAACCAATTCCTTAGGCATTCCTTAAGATCCTACGGAAATGTCACTATTTTCACGAGGCCCCTCCCCTCCCAACCCAAGACACGTCTCTGGCAGCACTGACTTTGTGCTCCAGCCTGTCTCTCTGACTAGACTGTGAATCACTGCGTCTCACTCATTTTTGCAGCCTTAGGGGCCTAACTATAAAAGATTGTGGGGAAGAAAAATGAATAGTTTAATGAGTAAAGGGCTCAAGCAGAGGCAGACCAATCAACACACAGGACTTCTGAGTATAACTTAGAAACTAGTTCTGACAGCTCTTAACTGGCTCTTATCACATAATCAACCAAGCCCCTTAATCCTTTAACGATTCCAGGGAGGTCTTCCTGCAAACTTAAAATCAATCATTTGCACCTAAGGCTGTTTCTGACTTTAAAGTGATTTGCCATAGATCACAAAGTGTTGTCAAGTGTCCTCCTGGGCTTGGCTAGAAAAGGGCAAGCCACATCCCAAATGCTTGGTTAGATGCTGAATTAGGGAAGTGACCTTATTTGCACTATTTCTGAATTCCAAGAAAATGCTTCTCATCTAACAAATCTGACTGCACTTTGTTGGGGGTTAAAAGCAACTTTGCCACAATATTTGTTTGATATTTCAGTATCTGGAAGTTCTTGCATAGAACAAAAAGTTCAAATTAAGCAAAGTTTAAATGGCCTCAAATCTTTAAATTGCAAGGCAAACAAGGAACTGAATAAATTTCGGTCTCGTGAATGGGCAAAGCTGTACTTTTAAAGGCAATAGTTTGCCACGAATATCCAATGTGACTAATAGGACTATGCACTATAGAAACCTAAAGACATGGAATTCAAAGTAAAATCTATGTGCCCAGCAGTTGAGCTGCAAGAACCCAACAGTTAGGTACAAAAGAGGAGAGATTATCACCTGTTTCCGAATTTGAATACAAAGTCTACTCTGCTATTTTTTCTTCATTAGCAGTAATAAAACCTCTCTTCAACCTAACTCCTGTTGGTTTTGTTAGTTTCAGTTTCTGAATTTGAATACAAAGTCTACTCTGCTATTTTTTCATTAGCAGTAATAAAACCTCTCTTCAACCTAACTCCTGTTGGTTTTGTTAGTTTCAGGTTAGCAGAATGTGGAGTTCCCAAAGCCAAGAGTAGTGTTTAAATGTGCCTTCTGTTAAATTTCATTGTCTTTCCTAACACTGATAAAATAGGTAGAATTTTCAGATCCACAAGGCGGGGGCCTATGGATCTGTATCAAACCTCACATTCACAAAGCGGAAACTCAGGCCTAGCTGCTTCCTCCAGGTCAGCAAAAAGCCAAGGGTGAGGGTAGACGGTTCGAACACCCACTGAGGAATGGAGCCTGAGAACACGGGCCCTGCCGGAACGGATAAGCTGTACATACATGTAGTACACACGGCAGATTTTGAACTGGATGCATTTTTATAGAAAAGGGAAGCACAATTTCTCAGTATTTGTGTCGGGCTTTTTTCAAACTTCTAAATTCTTATATAACTATATTAAGAAAAATATTTAGGGCAATGAACACCACCAACCAAACTCTTTGGCTAAAATGGAGGACTGCAGGCCTAATTTGCAGAAAGAGTCATCATGTTGCTGCTCTTACTGTCTGGACACTTCACTCCTGTTATTACATCTCGGTCATCTACAGGCACGACACAGACCCCACTTGGGGAAATGGTCTGGAGCATCTGGAATGAGAGCTGGAGCCATCTCACGAAAGAACAAACATTAAAAGCTACTCACAACCCAGTGAAAAGCAAATGCACCTCAAAAGTCTAAGTCTATGAAGAACGCAAACCGGATGTTTTGTAATAACCTTAATAAATAAAACAACTGAACCCACTAAGTGGTACTTATGGAAACTGGCTTGAGAGTTAGAGCTTTAGTCAGAGGTGGAACTAGTTCCCACTAGGAAAAAGGTTGTTTGCGCTGCTCCTAAAATCCAGTAATCCTAAGGGTGATAATAGTACTAAATGTTTTAAGAACCAGCAGAAACGGTGGTGGGACCTACAAATTTCGTTTTCCATAAAAGTAAAACACCCAGTAGAACTACATTGTTCTAACTTAATCCCTTCTGAAAATAAATTTTCTCTTGCGTTTCATCTTGAACAATTTTACTATGTTCAGCATAGTAGCAACTGAGAAAAAAATGTTTCCTTTAGAAACAAAAGTGAGAAAACTTCACACACAAAAAATTGCGCTTCTGCGACGCGACGCTTCCAAGTTCTTAACATAAAGCCAAAATAACGCACAATATAGATGGCTACAGTAACCCAACTTTTCTGCAACGAGTATGCTTAAAAACAGTGACCATTCAACCACAGTACATTACTTTCTACAGTGTGAGCGGGTACTGGACCCGCATACATTTTTTTCTTTTTGGCTAGCTTGCTTTAAAAATTCTGCAACTTGCAAGCTCAAGTTTTTCGGAGGGGAAGGCCGGTTAATGGTCGAGCTTAAAATAAATCGGCTCTGCAATTTTTTAAGCCGATGAAACACGTTTACCCACTCCACGCCATGAAGCAATTCGATGTCAACTTGCTATGGAGTCAAATGCGACAAACTCCGAGAGCTCCAGTGGAGGCGGCGGCTGGCGGCGCCCACAGATCCCCGCACCCCTGCGGCACCAGGACGCGCAGCCCGTGCTCAGGGCCTGCGGGCCGGGGACAGTGCACCACCGCCACCCCCCGTCCCGAGGACACTGAGGCCCGGTGACCCGGGCGACCTGAAGTCGGCGAAGGCCCCGCCACGGCTTGGCGTCCCCTTTCCCCGGAGACCGGGAGGCTCCTCGGCAGCGCGCTGTGGACACCACGCTCCTATAGCCGTGGGAAGGCTATGGCACGAGCCTGGGACGCCGTGTCCCCTACCCGCCGCTCCCGGATCCCGCAGCATCCTGCGACCCAGGAGCCCGCCGCGGGGACCCGGGCGCCTCCCGGAGCGCAGCCCCGGCCGCGGGCCCCTCCAGCCCGAGAGTCCCAAAGTTGCGCGGCCGCGTTGCCGGCGGCGGCGACTCGGCCAACACGCGGTGCGGGGCTCCCCGCCGCCCGCGCCCCCGCCCACCGGCGCCCGGCTAACCTGACGCCGCCTCGCCACCACGGCGGCTGCCGCGCGCCCCTAGCCATGGCCAGCCCGGGAGCCGCGCCGTCGCCCGCAGCCTCCCGGCGGCCGCCTCTGCCCCAGCGCAGGCGGCGGCGCGGGCTGCGGTCGGCGGGAGCGCGGAGCCTCCCGCAGCGCAGCGGGGCCGAGCGGCAGGGCGGAGCATGCCCAGTGCGCGCGGCGTCGCCGGGTCTTCGCGGCAGCGCGACGAGGCGGGGCGGGGCGGGGCAGCGGGCCGGCCCGCGGGGGAGGGGCCAGGGCCGGGGGGCGGCTCCTCGGTCCCCGCGGCCCCGCGACTGGACCCCGCGCCCAGCTGTCCCGGGCCGGCGCCCGCCCCGCGCGGCCGTCTCGGCGTGGGTCCCGGGTTCCCACACGTGGGGCTCTGGACCCGCCCTGGGATCGTGACCCCGGACCTACCCCGAGCAGGGCCCCCTTGCGGCCGCGGTGCCCGCGCCGGCAGCGCCCCCGCCGCGCGCGGAGCCGCAGGAGCGGGACGTCCACCGGAGGCTTCTGAGCGGCGGGCTTGGGGTTCTAGTCTCCTCCTTTGTGACTATCTGGAGTTTCTAAGTTTTCTCTAGTGACCACTGTGGTGTTTTGTCAGTGAGGAAAGACGGGCTTTCTAAGGCGCCTGCAGAAGTTGAGCGGCCCGGCCCTGCAGTGCAAGCTGCTCTTTTCCAGACTGCGGGACCGCTTGGTGCCAGGCCGGCCCCCAGCTCCTCCTCGGGCTGCCCCCGCCCCTGCCAGCCCCGCCCCTCCCCGCCCCGAGCCCCGCCCCCTCAGGCTGAGGCGAAAACATGGAGCTGCAGATTTCTCACGGCGCCCGGGAGCCGGTAGTCGCCGGTAGTAGCCAGGCGGGAGCGCTGCCGGGGGCGGGGTGACGCAGCTCCGCTCTCCTCTCTCCCCGTACCCGGCGAGCCTCGCGGGGGAGCGCCCCGACCCCCGCCGCGGGCCCGGCCGCAGAAATGGGTCAGGATCCGACTGAGCATGCTCGCCGGCTCGCGGCCGCGTCGGGCCCCCAGGTGGACCCAGCCGGGCCTCCGGTCGGGCCGCGCGGGGGCGGCGCAGGTGCGCGGTCCGGGAGCAGGTGCGCGGTACCCGGCCGGGCCGCGGGCCGGAGGGGGCGGGGGCGTCTGGGTCACAAGTGAGAATTAGAAATCCTATTTCAACATTAGTTTCATTACCTCAAGAACTTTCAGCTGGTTTCTTTTTCAGGAAACCCAAATCTTTCATTCTCGTATTTAATAAGCATCCTTGACAAGTGCTTGAGGACACGAAGTTTTCACCTGCTTTTTCGAAGATGAAGCCCTTGTTCTCACCCTCAGATCATTGCGCGGTGTTAGAGTCCATGTTTTCTTCAGACAGTTCTTCCTTCCTCTGAGACTCCACGTTCTCCAGGACGCTGCAGCGCGCGCTCGCGCCGCCTTGGATGCACTTGGGTGGGCGTGGGAACCTGCTGCTAGCCTTCGGTTTCCGAGGAGAAGACGGGAATGGAGAGCTTCCGGGGAAGGGAGGCTACAGGCAGGAGCGGAGTAAACTCAGGAACCCCGAGAGATGCTTTCAGGTGAGTGGGGACTTGCGGGTTTCCTGTCCGGGGAGGGGACGCTGCCGCACCAAGCTTGGTGCCATGGTGGTGGAATATGAGGGAAGGGGGCAGGGCACAACCTTTAAAAGAAGACAGCCTGAGGACATGACATAAACTGGTTACAACCAGCTAGGTCCAAGATGGCGGACTAGTCAGCATCCACTAGACCTTGAGCCTCAGTATAGGCTCATTGTAACACATCAGCTAAATGATACACCCACAGGCGCCATGACAGTTCCAAGGCCGACCCTAAAGGTCAAAAAGTAGGGGGTGGCCCAATTCCTGGAAATCCCCACCCTCCCCCCAAAGAGCTGGAATACTCCTCCACTTATTAGCCTATGAAATTACCCACCCCTATAAAAACTGACAACCCCATGCCCTGGTGACTTTCTCACCTTCTGAGATGGCCCACACTCTTGGAGTGTGTTTCTCTCTAAATAAATCCACTTCTTACCTATCACTTTGTCTCTCACTGAATTCTTTCTGTGTTGAGACGTCAAGAACCTGAGCTTCATTAAATCCTGAGACCAGGTGTGTGACCTCAGTTAAAACACCATGGGTTCAAGTCCCAATCTGAGTTACACAGTTTCATTGGGATTCCCTCCAAGGGCGGCTTCACTCTCCCCTAGTCCAGCCCCAGCGCCAGCATGCTTGGGGACACCACCTGTAGTGAAGGTCCCTCTGGGGAACAATTTCCTGGGGGGCTTACTCTGGTGCTCCCCAGAGCCCTACCTTGTGCTGAGGTCCCCCGCCTCCCTCTTGCGAACTGTGAGGCTCCATCATTGCCCGTACCTCCTGAGGTCCACACCGCGAAGAGTCTAGCCTGGGAGAGGATGGATGAGAATTTGAACCCAGTATGTCCCCAGCAGAAGTCACGAGCTGTAGTTGCTCCTCCCTTGCATGTCCTAGTTTGGTGACCGGTACCCCCTTCTTCTTAGCTATGCGCAGCACACATATGGATGTTATCCCAGATTCGCTCATTTGCTTTCCCCCGTCATCCAGCTAATCGCTGGCCTGTCCACCCTGCCCTTACACCTCGCTGGATGCGGACCCTCCACCTGCACCACCCTTTCCGGGCCGTGTCAGCTTCCCCATCAACCACAGAGCAACGACCTTCCAGAAGGATCCTCCCTCTGTGCCTCCACACACTTTGCTTTCTCAGCAAATTATATTTCAGTATATCTGTGAAAAATCCTTACACGGATTCCTGCTGCCTTCAGGAGAAAGTCCAAGTTTTTAAGCGTGAACTGGCCCCTGTCTCCCTCTCCTGATTGGCCTCCAGCCAGTGTCCCCTCGTGTCCCCCATCCTAGCTGACCCCAAAAGTCACACCTCTGTGTTCCTGTCGTTCTCTTGTCCCTCTTTTTGCCCTGCTCACCCCTTGGCAAACGGTTACATCTTCAACACCCAGTTCACGCTGGAGCTCTTCTGACCTCCCCAGGGGTTTCTCTTGGGTACCTCGCCTGGGCCGTGTGCTTTGTCTCCATCCGACACACCTGACCTTGATTTATTTTCCTTCATCTCCGCTGCACTGAGGCAGCGTGACCACAAGGGCTCCTGTCAGCCCTCTCTGTGTCTTTGCTCTCAATCCTCGGTAAGATTTTTACTTAATAAATGAATGATAGGTATATGTACTCATCTAATGTTTAAAGTTCATTAGTTTAAAAAATTATTCCCAAGCATTGTAAGTAGAGTGCACGGAAAAAAATACTAGAACAAGGTCACATCGTATGCTGTTGCCAAACGGTTCTAGTCCCTTGCGTGATGTGAGACCTCAGATTTGACTTTCAACCCAGTGGATTTTCTTCAGCTTCAGAGACCAGGGCATGTCTGAGGTCCTTGTGTATCATGTGGCTGCACCAAGTTCCATGTTGTTTTGCTAATTAATCCACAGACTCCATTGTTCTGTCTCCTTGTTTCCTTCTACAGTGTAGTCAGAAGCTTCTAATTACAGGTTACTCCTTAGAATAGATTGCGTTTGATGTTTTTTCTGATGAGAGTGTGGCACACAGAGAGGGCAGGTTAACCACTTAGGAAGGAACATGCTTTTTGCAGTTCGGCCAGTTTGTTTTGCCTTCCAAGAGCACTTCCAGCTGATGGGGGTGGGGTGGGGGTGGGGGTGGTGACTGGCCATCTGCTTCAGATTCACCGGGGAGGCTTAACCCACCCAGACCTCCTGAGCAGAGTGGATGGAGTGGGGGGGGGGTGGCGGCGGCGGCGAGTTTAACAAGCCCTCCAGGTGGTTCTGGATACATTTGAGAAACACAGTTGTAAGTCATATGGATAAAAGGAAAAAAACAAAGTATTAGTCCAGAACTTCAAGTAAGTAGCCCGTGTACTGGTTTTCTCTGGTGGAGAGATGCACGTGGGTGGGAAGAGAGTTGGCCCGTTTCAGAAGTGTTACCCGTGTCTGTGCGTGTGAAACAGCCGGGGCTCGTGTTGGGGAGTCGGGATCTAGACCAGCACGAGGTAAGGCAGCTGCTTGCTTGCCGGTGTGTTTAGCCGCCTCTTAGGCCACGTGTGATTCCCCAGTACCTGTGTCCTCAGGGCAGCCCCCTTGGCGGGGGTGAGCGGGCCGTGGAGGCTCCGACCTGACCCCTTCCTGGAAGAGGCCAGGAAGAGCTGTGGGACTCTCATTAGGCAGCGTCCTTGTCCCTGGGAGCCTGACCAGGCCAGTAAGGAGGGGGCGGGGGAGGAATGGAAGGAAGCAAGCCTTTCTCTCCACAACCCTGTGACTTGCTAGCTGAGGAGGGCGAAGCTTCCTGAAAAGTCTGAGTCAGGGTTAGGAAAATACTCCCTTCCTCGTCTGGGTGTAGACGGAGCCCTGATGTTGGTCCTTTGAGGGGTGTGTGCACGTGTGTCGTCTAACCAGTTAGCCAGGAACCGCAGAGCAAAGGGCTGCCTGCAGCCCGGTGACCCAGCTGGGGGTCCCGCCCTCCCTGATTGTTTTCTGCGGCCACAGCAAGGCCCTGGTCACCTTCCAGCTGAGCCTGCTGCCCGCTTTGGGTTTCAGTCCCGACGGTGACTTGGATTTAGGGACATGGGTTATTGGCAGGAGAAGGGATGGATCCGGGGGTCACCTCTGTGTGCAGGGCCTTCCTGAGAGGCGGTGGGAAAGGCAGAGGCGGGAACCTCTCCGTGAAGAGCCGGGAGAGGCTGCCTGGGAGGTGGGGCGGGTCCAGGGGCAGGAGCGTTGTGAAAACGGACTTCACAGCTGCGTTTCCCTTGGATTCTGAGGAAGTTAGGTCTTGCGCATAGCTTGGTGTCCTGGTCTTTGAGTTTATAATTTCCTCGGGAAGGAGGGAAGGCCAAACATCCACTTTCCCAGCACGGGTCAAAGCTGGGTGACCCGTGTCATGAAACTAACAAACACATCACTGGTCAGCACATGGGAGAGAGACACCCAGGGGTGCCGAGGTGTCCTCCAGGAGTACAGCGGCTTGGGAGGCCCCGCGCCCAGGTCAGGTGCGGCTCGAAGTCCTGGGCCCCGCCCAGGGGACTGTCGGCAGCCTCTCTGACATGCGTAGGAGTGACCGGGACCCCTGCACAATGAGGGCTCCAAGGTGGGCTCGGAGAGTCGAGGTGTGATTTCTGTGCTGGCGATTCCACGCCTCACTCTTTTCTCAGCAGTCATTTGCTAGAATTAAGAGGGAAGGAAAGGAAATTCCATCCGTGGATACATGTGATAAAAAGTGGACACAGGGGCTCCAGCCGGGATGCAGGCGAGGTGGGAGCCCCGAGGGGCGGCTGAGCCGAGCCGGGCGGGCAGAGGCCAAGGCGGCTGACAGGGGGTACGAGGCCACGTGGTGGGTGGGAGGGGCCGGGGAAAGGGGCCCTCCCGAGGCAGGAATGGGGAGAGTGAGATGCTCGCCCCACAGAAGGTGGAAAGAGCTGGTTTTCACAGGAGATTGGAAAGACTGGGAGGTGGGAGGCCTTGCTTTTACGTGGGTACCATCTTCCTCTGGAGCTCTCCCATCTGCCGGCCGAGGTTAGGGTCCAGGGAGCTGGCGGCCCAAGCCCAGGCCCTGCCCGGGGATGGGGCTCCGCAGCGGGCAGCGTGGAGGTGCTGGATATCCACACGTGATGCGTTACCACGGGCCGGGGCTGACGCGGGGCCTGAAACTTACTTTTGATGCTATTACAACTGCGGCTTGAGCCCCGCCTGGGGATGAAGTTTCCTAACAGACTGGAACTTCCCTCCCGGCACGAGAGACACAGTCCAAGCGTGGCGGCCTTCACTCACATCCCTGCCCCCGTCTGCCGGATAATAACTACAGTTTCCACCTGTCACTACAGGAATGGTTGTGTGGTGTGTTCTCCATCGTGGCGAGTGTGATCATGAATAGTTTTTCTTTGCTTCTGGCGCGCGCGCGGGGGTTGGTACAGCCGAACTGTCCGGCTGAGGGCACGGGGCTCTCCTCCCGGACCACGCCTGCGTGTCAGGCGGACACAAACTCTGCAACTTCTCTTCAGTAATCTTTTCAGTCTCATCTCGTGTAGGTTCTGGCACATAATTGATGCCCATCGATTTTGTTGAATCACGTGTTGAAATTGGTGTTAGAACTACAGGTCGGAGTATCTCGGAGGCAGGCGTGTAAAAATACAAAATCTGTCATTCAGCTGGTTAGTGGGAAACGCCATCCAGACTTTGGCCTCGGTCTGTGTCATCTTGATTCGGCTTTTCTTTCTGATGAAGTGTTTCAGGTCGGTTACCAGACTGTTCCTCCCTGATTTGGGTCAGCTGGCAAAAAAGCAGAGCTGCAAATATAACCTGGATGAGTGTATGGCTGAGTTCATGAAAATGTTTGCAGGAGAAGGTTACTAAGTGGCTGTATTTTTAGCATCGTGGTTCAAGGACTCTCTACTGTAACAGGTCAGCATTTCTGCTCTTAATTTCAATGAGCCTTTCCTTTTGCTTTAATAGGAAATCTAAACGTGTCTTGGAATCCACCATCCCTAAAACTTGAGGAATGTTGTAATCGTATGAATGAACTAAACGAGCCAGTTTGCTTAAGTTGAATGGAAATTGCGATTTGCTGCCCACAGTGTGGGGTGTAGGGTCAGGTGAGAAGTGCAGCTAGGAATTGCTGAGATGCCTAGTGACATTGGCTGGCGATGTCGGCAGCAATCAGAGTGGAGTAGGAGAGGGCTTTGCCCGGCTGTCTCCATGTGGCTGATTTCAGTGATTTATAGTTGCGGGTCTGTGCTTTGGCCTGTAGTACTAATAACTGCAAATGGACTGAGCTAACCAGCGCAGCTTCAGGAATCTCTGGCTGGTACATGAATATTACATTTAATTACATTAAAAGTCCGCTATTGCTTCTTTCTTGTAAGAGACGCAGCAGGTAGTACCTCATCATCTGTTAGGCACTTAGCAACCTATAATTCACCTGGTGCTGGGCCCCGACTCCTGAGGGCACCAGAGAAGCAGGAGAGCCGGGGACAGCTCTGAAGGTGTCAGTACTAGCTGAGCACCAAGCTAGTCCTGCGGGGAGACCACGTTCCCGCTGCGGCGTGGAGTTTGCATTGTCAGGTTCCCATGACCGCCTTCCACTACCTGGGGGCTTTGGTTCTGAAGGCTGTATCTGGTTTTCTGTCTCTCTCTTATTTTCGCTTGTTTTGACACTCACACGACTTCTTCCTGAGAGCGTTATTTCCTTTCCTTTCGTAGTGTCATGGGGAGAGTCATGAGAAAACTACCAGGGAAAGGAGGAACCAAGTCAGTGCTGAGACCCCCAGCGTCAAGCCAGGCTGGTCCCGCTGACCTCGCGTCCACGATGGCTCCCAAGACCGCATGTGGAGAGGGTTGAATTGATTTATTTCTTATGAGATTCTGGCTCAGGTTTCCTTTAAATGGTAGTTGTTATTAACTTAAAGTATTCAAAATATGATCTGACAGGCAAGTTAGGAACGTAGAATTACATCATTCTAGCATTGCCAGCTTTTTTTTTTTTTTTTTTTTTTTGCGTTACGCGGGCTTCTCACTGTTGTGGCCTCTCCCGTTGCGGAGCACAGGCTCCGGATGCGCAGGCTCAGCGGCCATGGCTCACGGGCCCAGCCGCTCCGCGGCATATGGGATCCCCCCGGACCAGGGCATGAACCCGTATCCCCTGCATCGGCAGGCGGACTCCCAACCACTGCGCCACCAGGGAGGCCCGCATTGCCAGCTTTTAGACATGAAGTGCACCTTTCTGGTGTTTGTGAGATCTGCTGCATTTGATTGTCAGGAACCGGTTAAGAGAGTAGGATGGCCGCCCCAGCTTCTCCGAAAGTGCCCCCTGTCGCTGGGTCCGCCAGGGCCTCACTTCCTGTGGGAGAAGGCCGTGGTCTGAGTGGGCCTCTCTGCCGGCAGGGCCTGGGGGGCCAGGAGGCTGAAGGCTGAAAGCGCAGGGTGATGCCGCCTTCCGGGGGCTCGCGGTTACCCTGTTCCACCTCCTCTCCCGTCCCTGTCCTCAGAGTCGGGGGTGATGGAGGAGGGTGCGGGTCCTTTGCCTTCAACCACCCCCAGTCTCCCACCCCTCGTGGCGGCACCAGGTGGAGGCCTGGCATTGGGGCTGGGTGACCCTCCCACTGCCCTCCTGTCACCTCTGCTCCCCCCGAGCACAGGCTGATAACCCGCTGGTTGCTGGGGCTAGACTCTGTTACCCTGACCCAGCCCTGTTGAGGATTCCCAGCATCCTGTGGGTCCCCCTGGGCTTTCCTCGAGCCCCTCAAAGCCAGCAGCCTCTTTGAGCTGCAGCTCAATCCCGAGTCTTAGAGCCGTGGGTTCCTTGAGGTGGACCATGGAGAGATAGGAAACAGGAGCTTAAGAGGGGATGTATGTCCGCACTTCATGCTCTTGTCAGGTGAGTGCAATGTTTTCATGGAATCAGAATCTTTAATATCTATAAACATATTGATCGTTTTAGAGTGAGAATATTTTTCAGTTGCTGCATTAACTGTCAAACTGCATCCTTCTAAACATTAACGTGATGGTACCCACTTGAAGTGTTAAAGGGGCAGTGTTGTACAATCATTACAACAATTTACTCTTAATGTCGGTGCAAGAAATGAGCCGTAGAATCTGTGACTTTCAGACTGCATTAGATGCAATATTTTGGGCCAGTGAGACCAACACTGCACATAAGTGGGAAAATTGAGTCTCATACATACATTTTAATTTATTATGAAATTAATATGCCAGATTTGTCTAACAATTTAGGAACATTGCATAACTTATAGTGACAGTTCATTTACGAAAGAACTAGGGTGCCTTTTTTTTAAGCCATAAAACAAATTGGAGAGTGATTCTTAGCCCGTGAGTTATTTATGTAGGAATATTAATAAAAACATTAAGCATGATGAATGCATTTGCTGTGACAGGGTTACAGCAAGAACAAATAATAACGAATGCCACATTTTTAATCAGGCTAAAGAATTTTACTACACAGCAAATTAAGGAATCTTATTTTTATCTGGTACAACATTAAAATTGTTTTATCATGCAAACGGCATTGAACACACGTTGCCCATCCCCCCAAACTAGTTGGAACTCCTTGAGGACGGAGGCCACGTCTCCTGTCCGTGCAGTCTCTGCATCCAGGGTGTTATCCTACACGTGGTTGGTACTGGCTGTGTCTGCTGGGTAAAACCTGAACTTAAGACTGACTTAAACAGTTTTTTTTTTAATTAATTTTTTTTGGAGTACAGCTGGTTTACGATGATGTGTTAGTTTCAGGTGGACAGCAAAGTGAGTCAAAGTGAGTGGACATACACATATATCCACTCTCTTTGAGATTCTTTTCCCATATATATAGGTCATTACACAGTGTTGAGTGGACTTCCCTGTGCTATACAGTAGGTCCTTATTAGTTATGCATTTTATATATAGTGGTTTTAAGTGAGCTAGTCTTTATGAGGAAATGTACATGAAAGAAAGGCAATGACTTCCTTTTGAATAGTTGTTTACCTAAAAAACCTGAATGATGACTTGATTAGAAGCAGGTTGGTATTTGGGGAGGTGGCTTTTCATGTACGGCTAATCTCTGAGATTAGTATGTAGTAAAAATTACTCTAGAAAAGCCCTTGCCTTGACCATAAAGGTTAACATTCCCGTTTGAGTATATACTCTCTCTCCAGTGGGAGAATGAGAGGACGTCTGTACAAATGTCCGGGCAGTCCTATCCACGGTCTTGAAGGAACCCCTCTACTCGTCTGCCCTGATAGTAAACCTTTATTCTTTAGTACATTTCACTATGGGGATTAAACATCAAGAGTTGCATTTTCTGCATCCCACATAGGGAAGGGTCAGATGCGGGGTCAGAGACCACATTGCCTTTTGTGCTAAAAGTGGGGATTCTGTGATGTGAAGGAGCCTGGAGGTCATGGCAGTTCTTTGATTGAGTTATGTCAGGTGAGAGGCGGCCGTTCTGGAGCTGGGCTGCACGCACTTGTGTTGATCCAACTTGAACTATTCAAGAAAGGCCTGTTTGGTTGGTTACTGCTCTCAGGTCACAAGACACATCAGCATGATAGTAAAGCCAGGGTATCATTTATGTTTGGAATTTAACCTCACTTTGTTGTGGTTTTTTTTTCTTTTTGCGGTATGTGGGCCTCTCACTGTTGTGGCCTCTCCCGTTGCGGAGCACAGGCTCCGGATGCGCAGGCCCAGCGGCCATGGCTCACGGGCCCAGCCGCTCCGCGGCATATGGGATCCTCCCAGACCGGGGCATGAACCCGTATCCCCTGCATCGGCAGGCGGACTCTTAACCACTTGCGCCACCAGGGAGGCCCTGTTGTGGTTTTAAGATGATCACGGGAGGTTGCATATGAGGCAGGGTGGACGAGTGTAGCTTGTCACCGATATTAGAAAACCGGGGAGCTTGGGTGGGCAGTTGGAAGTTGATTTTGTGTCTGAAGTGCATCAGCAGTACTGTCTTTGGACCGGAGGTGCGGTATTCCTGCTCCATTGGTACGAGTGCACTGTGTGTTTTTCGGCCTTTCCTTTAACGATGACCTTGCTAATCTAAGTGCCATCAGGGTCCTGTTTGTAACCTGCTCAGGAACCTGGGTGATCAAAGCCAGTGCGAGATTTACTCTGAAACAACCTGATGGTTTAAATGCCAGGGATGCTGCTTAAGTTTAGGCTTAAGGGCCCACAACGGCTTATCTTACAGCGAGAGGCCTGCTGACAGAGGAGTAGGAACTGCATGTGGAGAGTGTGGATTCCGTAAGCCCCGTGAGTTTGGTGTCGTCTCTTTTTTATTAATTACATTTAATTTTTATTAATAGTAATTCTATTTAATTTAATAATTTAATAATAATTAAGTTTCATATTCCCAACAACGAACCCTTCCCGGCGGCCTGGCGTCCCTCGGTGGCCGAGCAGCTGGACCTCCGCGTGCTGAGGTCCTCAGAAGCCAGAGGCTCTGCCTACTGCTCGTCCTGCCGGCGTCCCCTGGCCATCCTGCCGAGGGGCGTCTCTCCCCCACCTGTGCACTCCTGCCATCTGAGCTGCCCTGCATTTACCAGGGCGCCTGGTCCTCCCCCGACGTGACATGTCTCTCTGGGGAAGGATGCGTCAGGACTTCAGTATATGAATTTTGGGGGACACAGTTCAGTACATAAGAGTGTGATCGGCATGAAGATAATCAGCTTTTGGAGGCGTAGACCCAGTAGGGTCTTGGGAGATGATTGGATGCAACCTGATTATTTTGCACGTGAGATCAGTGGGCAGTAAAGATCGTATTATTTTAAAAATTAAATCAGGTAAAGGGTCCTTCAAATGCTGCAAAATAATTAAAGCTCCTTTGTTTGCCCATGTGCCTTTCCAGCCCCAGTGGTCCTTCTCTTCTTTCTCCGACTCTGCCCATCCTCCTGGCTCCAGCCCACCTCCATCACTACCAGGAAATGTTCCCTAGCTGTTCTCACCAGCAGACGGCCCAACTCTGTACCACCAGCCTTTAGGAACTTGGTTCCTTCTGTCTCCTGATTTTTATTCACTGAAATTTGAAATGTACACACCGTCTTATGTTTTAATCACGCCATGCATTTATTAGTCTCCTGACATTTGTTGAAGGAAAACTTCTGGTTCCGCTATTAAAAGGAAGTCTGATACATAGGCGTGTAAAATGTTTCTGAAATACAAGGTGGGTTGTTTTGGTTTGGTTTGGTTTTTGACCACGCCACGCAGCAGGCGGGATCTTAGTTCCCAGACCAGAGATTGAACCTGGGTCCCCTGCAGTGCAAGTGTGGAGTCCTAACCACTAGATTGCCAGAGAAGTCCCCTGAAATACAGGTTTTAATCACCTGGATTTTGAACAGTGGACGTGTGGGGCTGGGCTGTGGAGTGGGTGGTAATGGGTGACTGAGGTAATGAGTGCCTGGCTGGCCTTTCTTTACCTAAATGTGAAACTCGATGACATTCTGCACCTTGATGACGTTAAGTCTTTTATTGGGACTGTAGGTGCAATCATATCTTTGAGAGCTTTAGAAAGCTCCCGGGGACATACGACTCTGATGGTCTCATCTGTATAACAAAGCTATGGGCTCCTTGAAGGCGGGAACCTTCTCCTTCCTGCTTCATGCCAACTTCCTGCTGGGGCAGAGCCATACTTGTTGACCTGTCACACCAGCTACGGAAGCCAGAGGTTGACTTAATGTGAATAAGGTCAACAGAGGAAAATGTGTTATCTTACTGGACTAGACTCGGCAAATATTTTGAGAGTAAACGTATACTTACCATGATTATCCTACAAGGTTTACCATTTTGAGTACTATATGAAATATACTTTTAAATATTATAAAAATCACAGCCACATATGAATCTTTCTGAAAAGTTAACAGTAAATTTTGTTATTTCTCTACAATGAATGAAAACTTGAACTTTTTGATGAAAACTTGAACTTTTTTTAATTAAATGAGACCCAGGAGTATGCAATATACAGTTAGTGACAGGCCTCACATAGGAAGACAAAATATGTTAAATATCTTAATGGGAAAATCAATGTTTAAATATATTACTTCCTCCCACTACGACTTAGAATGGCCTAGACATTGTGCATTACGTGGAGTGTGCAGAAATGTCTTGACAATTAATTCACTTAATACCTACATGTATTATCTTGTATTCTTGCAGTTAATTGAATGAACAGATTCAGACAACATGATTCATGAAACTCAAGGCCATAGTATGATTAAACACTGCTGCGTTCATAATTCCTGCTAAATATGAGATACATCTGGATTTTTGTGGTGGTATCACTCAGAATCAAAAATTTAGTCATCCTTTCTGTGAGCTTTCGAAGTCATCATGAGGCAAGCCTGCCACCTGCTGGTCAAGGCGTGTTACTTCAGCCTACATTTCAAATAATCTGGGCATTTTTCATTACAGCCAAAGAATGTCATGTGGGACTTCCCTGGTGACGCAGTGGTTAAGAATCCGCCTGCCAATGCAGGACACACGGGTTTGAGCCCTGGTTCGGGAAGATCCCACAGGCCACAGAGCAACTAAGCCCGTGTGCCACAGCTACTGAGCCTGTGCTCTAGAGCCCGCGAGCCCCAACTACTGAGCCCACATGCCACAGCTACTGAAGCCCGTGCGCCTAAAGCCCGTGCTCTGCAACAAGAGAAGCCACTGCAATGAGAAGCTTGCACACTGCAATGAAGACCCAACGCAGCCAAAAATAAATAAATAAATATAATTTAAGAAAAAAAAGAAAGTGATACAATTTGAAGCAATCCTACATGTGGATTTCTGAGATTTCCCAGGCTGTCATGAATTATTGAAGCTTGAACATCCTAACCATTGTCATTCCCACAAGCCTTTCATGTTTATTCTTCCCTTCTGATGACCATTGGTGATAAATCTACATGTCTAAAATATACAGCTGTATATTTCTGGGCCTTTGATACAGAGTCCAAGTTCCAATCAGGCTTCTTTCTCTTGAGCAGTTGTGTGCCAAGTCGGCCCGTAAGTGCAGCCAACCCTCCTGCAGAGTCTCACTCCTCTGCCTTTTCTTTCCTGACCACATTGCGCACACACACACTGGTGCAGCCGCCATGTCCCCGTGGAGGACCCCAGCTGGGCTTCCCCACTCCTCTGTCTGGCCCTGAGCCCAGCCCAGGGTCATTCATCCCCCAGGTGTCCCAGGACCTCAGCTTCCTCATCTGTGAAGTAGGGCTGATGATTCCTCTGGGTTGCCTTGAGCATTAAGTCAGGTAATTGTGGGAAAGCACTTAGCCTCCTGACTGTAAGACTCTCCTGTGTGTGTCCATTGTCAGCAGTTCAAAGACTCGCCAAGACACAGCCCTGTGACTTTTCACCTCATCTGTGTCACCCAACTTGGCTTTTAGTCCTCTTTTTCTTCCCTGTTGTACTTTGAAGACCTGCTTCATGGGCAGGCAGGCTGCAATCCCAGGGACTGGATGTTCAGGGCATCACCATGAACAGCATAGAAACTGCCTTGAGGCTGGAGAGAAACGTCGGTGGGTCCTGCAAGCATTTGAAGCTTCTCCATGTTGATTCGGCTGTTGATTCATCTGCACTCATTAAACCTGACTTTGTATTTGCTAGAAAGAGGGGTAATTGTCATGACTCAGGAAAGAGCAAGGGAGATAATTAGTGCAATAAGTGTTAATTAAGTGATAACCATACACAGTGGCCGGGGGAGGTGCTGGGAGCACGAGGTCAGGACAGGACCCTGTCCAGAGCCCTGCGAGAAAGTCCCCTGACTGTGTCAATCCCAGTAGTAAGGTCCCTTCTGCGGCTGTTTTATGTGTTGTGTTATAGTTGGATTTCCCCAGGTTTTTTACCTTTTTAGGTCTTCCGAGCTTCAACTGCCTGAAATTTCTGCTTTGCCTGCTTCTCAGTGGAGCTGACGGGTGTGGGTGTGGCTGGCTCTGTACTCATCCTGGGTAAACGTGGCCACAGTGTAGAGTAAGCATTCGGTGACCCCGTTCATCTCCTTAAATGTGGTGTTTAGCGTGTTCTTGCTGCATGGAAAGGGTTCCATATACGTCTGTTTGAATTACTGAAAAGAATCTTCAAGTTGTCAGGGGCCTCATTAATTTCACAGTGCTCCATCATGGAAGTTAGGGAACAGTAGACCGGATGTGCGTCGTCTCATCTTCTTGGGAATCAGAAGGTGGGCACTGCCTGGGGACTGTTACTTTGCAGCAGTTTAACTGTTATGTATTGGACTGTCTCATGTACCGTTGAATTTGACCTACACTTTCTATGGCTCAGACCTGAGCCCCCGGGACTCAGTCAGCCTCAGGCCAGCGCGGGCTGCTTGTGGCTGAAGCATTTAGAGGGGGATGTTGATCACTGTATTTTCACTTATTATAGACTGATTTGCATGATCATTTTAGCTCCCCAGTAAAGAGGTGCGGGGGACGGGACCTCACCTGGAACCTCCTGACAGGGGCACACTGCCTGCTCACATTTTCCTGCACGTTGCCAGGGGTTTACAGTGTGGAGTCTTTCCCTCCCACTCTGTCCCAAGCCCCCTCCACTCAACTTTTCACGCCGCCTCTATGCCACAAAGCTGCTTTCGTCCAGGTCACCTGCTCTGCATGACCCATGGGTCATCCTCGGCCTCAGCACCACCTGACCTCAGCAGCACTGGGCATGGCGGGTGTTCTCTCCTGACCTTTGCCCTTTGTCCTCTGGCTTCCAGAGCGCACACTGGCCTGGCTCTTTTTTTTTTTTCCCGGTACGTGGGCCTCTCACTGCTGTGGCCTCTCCCATTGCGGAGCACAGGCTCCGGACGCGCAGGTTCAGCGGCCATGGCTCACGGGCCCAGCCGCTCCGCGGCATGTGGGATCCTCCTGGACCGGGGCACGAACCCGTGTCCCCTGCATCGGCAGGCGGACTCTCAACCACTGCACCACCGGGGAAGCCTTCGAGTGTTGATTTTTGAGTGGTAAGCAGCCGGACCTGATTGGGTAACCCCAAGTCTCACCTCCAGCCCCAACGTCTCTCCAGACTCCAGGTGGACACTTCCAGCCACTTCATCCATGCTTCCATCTGGGTGTTCTGTCAGGAAAAGAGATGGTGCTCCCTGTGTTCTGAGTACATAGTTTGTTCAAGGGATTGGGACTTGAGACCATGGTGAGAAGGCCTCGGGGAGGGACAGTCAGCCAAGCTGTCACTCTGTTTCACCTGCAGCAAGCAAACACTGGAAGCCACCAGGTGCCAGGGTCCTCCGGCCGGCTCCCTCAGGCTCCCCCAGAATACTGTCCTGAAGATGATGTGAGTATTTGAGCCCTGGTCCAGGAAGATCCCACATGCCACGGAGCAACTAAGCCCGTGTGCCAAAACTGCTGAGCCTGCTCTCTAGAGCCCACAAGCCACAACTACTGAGCCCGTGTGCCACAACTACTGAAGCCCACGCGCCTAGAGCCCATGCTCTGCAACAAGAGAAGCCACTGCAATGAGAAGCCTATGCACCGCAACGAAGAGTAGCCCCCACCTGCCACAAGTAGAGAAAGCTCGCACGCGACAACTAAGACCCAATGCAGCCAAAAATAAATAAATACATAATAAATAAATTAAAGAAAAAAAAGATGCTGTGGGTAACAGGCACCCACCAGCATCCCAGATGTGGGCAGTTATCACACAGCTCACTCAGAAGCCACTGCCAACCTCCCTTTGGCTACAGCCACTCCCAGGGAATCGGGCCTCATATCTGAGACCTCTCATCGGCTGACTGATGGAGAAGGGATTCCGGGGAAGTGGTTCCCGGCCTCTGGTCAGCAGATACTTTGTGAGAGGCCATTGCAGACAGTGGCGCACAGATGCCTGGCAGCCTCCTCAAAAGTGACACGTCCGAGGCTAAGCCCCAGTTCTTTCTTTCAAACTGGCTTCATCCTTTGTTTTCATCTTTGTGGTTGTCAACTCCACTCCCGGTTGCTTAGACGAAGATCTGTGGGTTTTGATTCCTCTTTCTGTCACCCCTCACATTCAGTCCATTAGGAGACCTCCTTGGCTCTGTTTTTAAAAACCTGGACAGCAGCCTCTCCTAACGACCGGTCTGCCCTCTGCTGGGTCCGAGCCGCCATCCTCCCGGGCCTGGGTTACTGTAGTAGCCTTTGGACAGGGCTCCCTGCCTGTTCCCCTCAATTCCACAGCCAGAGCCACCCACTCAGACTGGAGATCCCGTCTGTCTTGTGGTCGAAATCCCACCATGGTTTTCCCCCCTTGGAGAGCGAAAGCCACCGTCTTCACCTGGGCAACAGGATGCTCTGGCCACACCCCCCTCCTCTCCCAGTGGGTCCCTCTTGTTTGCTCTGCTGCAGCCACACTGGTCCCCCGGCTGTCCCCTGACCCGAAGAGGCTCAAACCTGGGGTCTTGCTACGCCCTCAGACGCCCGCTTGGCTAATGCCCACTTGAGTCTTTGCTCACCTTCCCAAGGACCAGGCTAGCATCTTAATTTCAGGCTGCACCATGCTCCTTGCCAGCCTCCCAACCCTCTCTGCCAGGTGACCCCCCATGGCCCTTTGTCCCATCTCACAGGCTATATGATGTACTTGTGTACTGTGCTTATTATTTGTGGTAAACCTCCCGTGCTAGAATGTAAGCCCCATGATAACAAGTGTCTTTATTCACTGATGCGTCACAAACACTTATAACTGTGCCCACAGATATGGGCATTCAAAAATACTGGTTAAACGTGGATATATCCTTTTGTTAAGCAAAAAAAAAAAAAAAAAAAAAGAAACACACCAAAAAGCAAACAAACAAAAAACACGGGGCTCATATTGTATAAATAAACTGCTTTAGCAAAACTCTTTTGCATGGTGTCTCTTGAATATTTTCCCATGTCAACAGACATGCAACTCAAACTTTTTTTCTAACTACATTAAATGCCACTGTATGGTAATTCTCTTTAGTGTTTAGTTAGTTTACTTGTTTTAATGGTAATGTCTTTTTTTAATAGCTTCGTTGGGACGTAATTCACACACCACAAACTTCCCCATTAAAAGTACACAATCCAGTGGCAACGCATATTTACTGGAGGCCTGCCCTCAGCCAGGCTCTGTTGCAGGCCCCGAGGACGCTGCCATGACGAGCATGGCATAGCTTCTGTCCTCAGAGATGAGGGCTTGGGAGAGAACATCAATTAACAAGTGCACACAGCATTACTTCTTACTGTGGGAAGAGCTACAAAGGAAAAGAGATCAGGCTCCTGGCCTGGCCGTGGGGTCTGAGCCTCCTCTCCAAGTGTGTGGGACCTGAGTCCTCAGGGTGAGTGGGGATGGGGGGGGCGGGGCGGGGCAGGGCGGGGGGGCACTAGAAGGAACTTGAACCCCTCGAGTTTGGTATTTTTTTTAAACATCTTAATTGGAGTATAATTGCTTTACAATGGTGTGTTAGTTTCTGCTTTATAACAAAGTGAATCAGTTATACATATACATATGTTCCCATATCTCTTCCCTCTTGTGTCTCCCTCCTCCCATCCTCCCTATCCCACCCCTCTAGGTGGTCACAGAGCACCGAGCTGATCTCCCTGTGCTATGCGGCTGCTTCCCACTATCTATCTACCTTACGTTTGGTAGTGTATATATGTCCATGCCTCTCTCTCACTTTGTCCCAGCTTACCCTTCCCCCTCCCCATATCCTCAAGTCCATTCTCTAGTAGGTCTGTGTCTTTATTCCCGTCTTGCCCCTAGGTTCTTCATGACCTTTTTTTTTCTTCCCTTAGATTCCATATATATGTGTTAGCATACGGTATTTGTTTTTCTTTTTCTGACTTACTTCACTCTGTATGACAGGCTCTAGATCCTTCCACCTCACCACAAATAACTCAATTTTGTTTCTTTTTATGGCTGAGTAATATTCCATTGTATATATGTGCCACATCTTCTTTATCCAGTCATCTGTTGGTGGACATGTAGGTTGCTTCCATGTCCTGGCTATTGTAAATAGAGCTGCAATGAACATTTTGGTACATGACACTTTTTGAATTATGGTTTTCTCAGAGTATATGCCCAGTAGTGGGATTGCTGGGTCCTATGGTAGTTCTATTTTTAGTTTTTTAAGGAACCTCCATACTGTTCTCCATAGTGGCTGTATCAATTTACATTCCCACTAACAGTGCAAGAGTGTTCCCTTTTCTCCACACCCTCTCCAGCATTTATTGTTTGTAGATTTTAGGATGATGGCCATTCTGACCGGTGTGAGATGATATCTCATTGTACTTTTGATGTGCATTTCTGTAATGATTAATGATGTTGAGCATTCTTTCATGTGTTTGTTGGCAATCTGTATGTCTTCTTTGCAGAAATGTCTATTTAGGTCTTCTGCCCATTTTCGTATTGGGTTGTTTGTTTCTTTGTTACTGAGCTGCATGAGCTGCTTGTAAATTTTGCAGATTAATCCTTTGTCATTTGAAAATATTTTCTCCCATTCTGAGGGTTGTCTTTTCGTCTTATTTAAGGTTTCCTTTGCTGTGCAAAAGCTTTGAAGTTTCATTAGGTCCCGTTTCTTTACTTTTTAAAAATTTCCATTTCTCTAGTAGGTGGGTCAAAAAGGATCTTGCTGTGATTTATGTCATAGAGTGTTCTGCCTATGTTTTCCTCTCAGAGTTTGATAGTGTCTGCCCTTACATTTAGGTCTTTAATCCATTTTTTTTTTTTTTTTTTTTTTTTTTTTTTGCGGTACGCGGGCCTCTCACTGTTGCGGCCTCTCCCGCTGCAAAGCACAGGGTCCGGACGCGCAGGCTCAGTGGCCATGGCTCACGGCCCTAGCTGCTCCGCGACATGTGGGATCTTCCCGAACCAGGGCACGATCCTGTGTCCCCAGCATCGGCAGGCAGACTCTCAACCACTGCGCCACCAGGGAAGCTCTTTAATCCATTTTGAGTTTATTTTTGTGTGTGGTGTTAGGGAGTGTTCTAATTTCATACTTTTACATGTACCCGTCCAGTTTTCCCGGCACCACTTTTTGAAGAGGCTGTCTTTTCTCCGCTGTATATTCTTGCCTCCTTTATCAAAGATAAGTTGACCATATGTGCGTGGGTTTATCTCTGGGCTTTCTATCCTGTTGCACTGATCTATATTTCTGTTTTTGTGCCAGTACCATACTGTTTTGATTACTTTAGCTTTGTAATATAGTCTGAAGTCAGGGAGCGTGATTCCTCCAGCTCCATTTTTTGTTCTCAAGATTGCTTTGGCTATTCAGGGTCTTTTGTGTTTCCATACAAATTGTGAAATTTTTTGTTCTAGTTCTGTGAAAAATGCCAGTGGTAGTTTGATAGGGATTGCATTGAATCTGTAGATTGCTTTGGGTAGTAGAGTCATTTTCACAATGTTGATTCTTCCAATCCAAGAACATGGTATATCTCTCCATCTATTTGTACCATCATTAATTTCTTTCATCACTGTGTTATGATTTTCTGCATACAGGTCTTTTGTCTCCTTAGGTAGGTTTATTCCTAGACATTTTATTCTTTTTGTTGCAGTGGTAAACGGGAGTGTTCTCTTAATGTCACTTTCAGATTTTTCATCGTTAGTGTATAGGAATGCCAGAGATTTCTGTGCATTAATTTTGTATCCTGCTACTTTACCAAATTCATTGATTAGCTCTAGTAGTTTTCTGGTAGCATCTTTAGGATTCTCTATGTATAGTATCATGTCATCTGCAAACAGTGACAGCTTTACTTCTTCTTTTCTGATTTGGATTCCTTTTATTTCTTTTTCTTCTCTGATTGTTGTGGCTAGAACTTCTAAAACTATGTTGAATAATAGTGGTGAGAGTGGGCAACTTTGTCTTGTTCCTGATCTTAGAGGAAATGGTTTCAGTTTCTCACCATTGAGGATGATGTTGGCTGTGAGTTTGTCATATATGGCCTTCATTATGTTGAGGAAAGTTCCCTCTGTGCCTGCGTTCTGGAGGGCTTTTATCATAAATGGGTGTTGAATTTTGTCAAAAGCTTTCTCTGCATCTATTGAGATGGTCATATGGTTTTTCTCCTTCAATTTGTTAATATGGTGTATCACGTTGATTGATTTGCATATATTGAAGAACCCTTGCATTCCTGGAATAAACCCCACTTGATCATGGTGTATGATCCTTTTAATGTGCTGTTGGATTCTGTTTGCTAGTATTTTGTTGAGGATTTTTGCATCTATGTTCATCAGTGATATTGGCCTGTAGTTTTCTTTCTTTGTGACATCTTTGTCTGGTTTTGGTATCAGGGTGATAGTGGCTTCGTAGAATGAGTGTGGGAGTGTTCCTCCCTCTGCTGTGTTTTGGAAGAGTTTGAGAAGGATAGGTGTTAGCTCTTCTCTAAATGCTTGATAGAATTCACCTGTGAAGCCATCTGGTCCTGGACTTTTGTTTGTTGGAAGATTTTTAATCACAGTTTCAATTTCATTACTTGTGATTGGTCTGTTCATATTTTCTATTTCTTCCTGGTTCAGTCTCAGAAGGTTGTGCCTTTCTAAGAATTTGTCCATTTCTTCCAGGTTGTCCATTTTATTGGCATAGAGTTTCTTGTAGTAATCTCTCATGATCTTTTGTATTTCTGCAGTGTCAGTTGTTACTTCTCCTTTTTCATTTCTAATTCTATTGATTTGAGTCTTCTCCCTTTTTGTCTTGATAAGTCTGGCTAATGGTTTATCAATTTTGTTTATCTCCTCAAAGAACCAGCTTTTAGTTTTATTGATCTTTGCTATTGTTTCCTTCATTTGTTTTTCATGTATTTCTGATCTGATCTTTATGATTTCTTTCCTTCGCTAACTTTGGGGGTTTTTTTGTCCTTCTTTCTCTAATTGCTTTAGGTGCAAGGTTAGATTGTTTATTTGAGATATTTCTCGTTTCTTAAGGTAGGCTTGTATATCTATAAACTTCCCTCTTAGAACTGCTTTTGCTGCATCCCATAGGTTTAGTGTCATTGTGTCTCCATTGTCATTTGTTTCTAGGTATTTTTTGATTTCCTCTTTGAGTTCTTCAGTGATCACTTCATTATTAAGTAGTGTATTGTTTAGCCTCCATGTGTTTGTATTTTTTACAAATCTTTTCCTGTAAATTGATATCTAGTCTCATAGTGTTGTGGTTGGAAACGATACTTGATGGGATTTCAATTTTCTTAAATTTACCAAGGCTTGATTTGTGACCCAAGATATGATCTATCCTGGAGAATGTTCCATGAGCACTTGAGAAAAATGTGTATTCTGTTGTTTTTGGATGGAATGTCCTATAAATATCAATTAAGTCCATCTTGTTTAATGTATCATTTAAAGCTTGTGTTTCCTTATTTATTTCATTTTGGATGGTCTGTCCATTGGTGAAAGTGGGGTGTTAAAGTCCCCTACTATGATTGTGTTACTGTTGATTTCCCCTTTTATGGCTGTTAGTATTTGCCTTATGTATTGAGGTTCTCCTATGTTAGGTGCATAAATATTTACAATTGTTATATCTTCTTCTTGGATCGATCCCTTGATCATTATGTAGTGTTCTTCCTTGTCTCTTCTAGTAGTCTTTATTTTAAAGTCTCTTTTGTCTGATATGAGAATTGCTACTCCAGCTTTCTTTTGATTTCCATTTGCATGGAATATCTTTTTCCATCCCCTCACTTTCAGTCTGTATGTGTCCCTAACTCTAAGTGGGTCTTTTGTAGACAGCATATATATGGGTCTTGTTTTTGTATCCATTCAGCCAGTCTGTGTCTTTTGGTGGGAGCATTTAATTCATTTACATTTAAGGTAAGTATTGATATGTATGTTCCTATTTCCATTTTCTTAATTGTTTTAGGTTTGTTATTGTAGGTCTTTTTCTTCTCTTGTGTTTCTTGCCTAGAGAAGTTCCTTTAGCATTTGTTGTAAAGCTGGTTTGGTGGTGCTGAACTCTCTCAGCTTTTGCTTGTCTGTAAAGGTTTTAATAATACTCCATCAAATATGAATGAGATCCTTGCTGGGTAGAGTAATCTTGGTTGTAGGTTTTCTCTTTCATCACTTTAAATATGTCCTGCCACTCCCTTATGGCTTGCGGAGTTTCTGCTGAAAGATCAGCTGTTAACTTTATGGGGATTCCCTTGTGTGTTATTTGTTGTTTTTCCCTTGCTGCTTTTAATATGTTTTCTTTGTATTTAATTTTTGATAGTTTGATTAATATGTGTTTTGGCGTATTTCTCCTTGGATTTATCCTATAAGGGACTCTCTGTGCTTCCTAGACTTGATTAACTATTTCCTTTCCCATATTAGGGAAGTTTTCAACTATAATCTCTTCAAATGTTTTCTCAATCCCTTTCTTTTTCTCTTCTTCTGGGACCCCTATAATTCAAATGTTGGTACATTTAGTGTTGTCCCAGAGGTCTCTGAGACTGTCCTCAGTTCTTTTCATTCTTTTTTCTTTATTCTGCTCTGCAGTAGTTATTTCCACTATTTTATCTGCCAGGTCACTTATCCGTTATTCTGCCTCAGTTATTCTGCTATTGATCCCTTCTAGAGTATTTTTAATTTCATTTACTGTATTGTTCATAATTGCGTGTTTCCTTTTTAGTTCTTCTAGGTCCTTATTAAATGTTTCTTGAATTTTCTCTATTCTATTTCCAAGATTTTGGATCATCTTTACTATCATTATTCTGAATTCTTTTTCGGGTAGACTGCCTATTTCCTCTTCATTTGTAAAGTCTCGTGGGTTTTTACCTTGCTTCTTCATCTGATGTGTGTTTTTCTGTCTTCTCATTTTGCTTATCTTACTGTTTGGGGTCTCCTTTTTTCAGGCTGCAGGTTTGTAGTTCCCGTTGTTTTTGGTGTCTGTCCCCAGTGGCTAAGGTTGGTTCAGTGGGTTGTGTAGGCTTCCTGGTGGAGGGGACTAGTGCTTGTGTTCTGGTAGATGAGGCTGGATCTTGTCTTTCTGGTGGGCAGCTCCACGTCTGGTGGTGTGTTTTGGGGTGTCTGTGGCCTTATTATGATCTTAGGCAGCCTCTCTGCTAATGGATGGGGCTGTGTTCCTGTCTTGCTAGTTGTTTGGCATAGGGTGTCCAGCACTGTAGCTTGCTGGTCGTTGAATGAAGCTGGGTTTTGGTGTTGAGATGGAGATCTCTGGGAGATTTTCGCCATTTGATATTAGGTGCAGTTGGGAGGGCTCTTGTGGACCAGTGTCCTGAAGTTGGCTCTCCCATGTCAGAGACACAGCACTGACTCCTGGCTGGGGCACCAAGAGCCTTTCATCCACACGGCTCAGAATAAAAGGGAGAAAAAATAGAGAGAGAGAGGGAGAGGGAGAGGGAGGGAGGGAGGGAGGGAGAGGGAGGGAGGGAGAGAGAGAGAGAGAAGATAAAATAAAGATAAAATAATGTTAGTAAAATAAAAAATAATTCTGAAAAAAATTTTAAAAAGTAAAGAAAAAAAGAAATAAAGAACGGACGGACAGAATCCTAGGAGAAATGGTGAAAGCAAAGCTATACAGACAAAATCTCACACACAAGCATACACATACACACTCACAAAAAGAGGAAAAGGGGAAAAAATATTATATCTTGCTCCCAAAGTCCAACTCCTCAATTTGCGATGATTGTGGAGCTTTAATCCACTGCTTCTGAGGCTGCTGGGAGAGATTTCCCTTTCTCTTTTTTGTTCATAAAGCTCCTGGGGTTCAGCTTTGGATTTGGCCCCGCCTCTGCGTGTAGGTCGTCTGAGGGTGTCTGTTCCTCCCTCAGACAGGACGGGGTTAAAGGAGCCGCTGATTTGGGGACTCTGGCTCACTCAGGCTGCGGGGGAGGGAGGGGCACGGAGGCGGGGCGAGCGTGCGTCGGCGGAGGCCGTCGTGACGTTTCGTCAGCACGAGGCGCGCCCGTGCGTTCTCCCGGGGATGTGGTCTGTGGAGCCCGGGACCGTGGCAGTGGCGGGCAGCACAGGCTCCCAGGAAGGGCGGTGTGGATAGTGACCTGCGCTCGCACACAGGCTTCTTGGTGGCGGCAGCAGCAGCCCCAGCATCCCACGCCCGTCTCTGGGGTCTGCGCTTTTAGCCGCGGCTCGTGCCCGTCTCTGGAGCTCCTTTAAGCAGCGCTCTTAATCCCCTCTCCTCGCGCACCAGGAAACAAAGAGGGTAGAAAAAGTCTCCTGACTCTTCGGCAGGTCCAGACTTTTTCCCAGACTCCCTCCCGGCCAGCCGTGGTGCACTAGCCCCCTTCAGGCTATGTTCATGCCGCCAACCCCAGCCCTCTCCCTGCGATCCGACTGAAGCCCGAGCCTCAGCTCCCAGCCCCTGCCCACCTCGGCGGGGGAGCAGACAAGCCTCTCGGGCTGATGAATGCTGGTCGGCACCTATCCTCCGTGCGGGAATCTCTCTGCCCTCCACACCCCTGTTGCTGTGCTCTCCTCCGTGGCTCTGAAGCTTACCCCCTTCGCCACCCACAGTCTCCGCCTGTGAAGGGGCTTCCTAGTGTGTGGAAACCTTTCCTCCTTCACAGCTTCCTCCCACTGGTGCAGGTCCCTTCCCTATTCTTTTGTCTGTTTTTTCTTTTTTCTTTTGCCCTACCCAGGTACTTGGGGAGTTTCTTGCCTTTTGGGAGGTCTCAGGTCTTCTGCCAGCGTTCAGTAGGTGTTCTATAGGAGCAGTTCCACATGTAGATGTATTTCTGATGTATCTGTGAGGAGCAGGGTGGTCTCCATGTCTTACTCTTCCACCATCTTCTTCTCGAGCTTGAGTTTGGGGTTTTTAAGGCATGAGCCACTCATCTCCTTGCATGGCCCTGCAGTAAACCTTTCTCTGTTCCAGACTCTGACGTTTCGGTATTGTTTGGCCTCTCTTGTGTATCAGGCACACAAACTTGCGTTTCGGTAACAATTATGGTGAGCCAGCCAGGAGGTCTGTGCCAGTGGCAAGTGGACCCCAGCCAGGGGCAACCCCTTTCCTGAGTTCCCAGCAGCTGCTGGAGCTCATTTTGCTCCAGGGAACTGGGAGGGACTCTCCCTGATAGAAGTCGGCTGCCCCAGTGCACGAGGCTGTTGGGAGCAGAGAAACATCCGGAGCTGTGGTCCACATTTGGTGTTGCTTGGGGGTAAGTCACTCCAGCTTGTGCAGGCTGGGAATTCTCTCCACTCTGTTTGGGCTGCTTCTGTTGCAGCAAGTGAGCCACTTTGGGTCCGTTCTCTTGAGAGCTGGGCCACTCTGTTTGGAGGCCTCCGTCTGGGAGTGGAAGTGGAATTTTAGACTACACTTCCTCTGATTTTCTGTCTATGCGACTGTAGCTTATTTGTTGTTTGTATTTTTGTATATGTCATTTTGGGGTGAGCCACTCTGGCTTGTGCTTTTGTTTGTGGGACCGTGTTTGTTATTTGTATATTGTATGTGTGTGAATCAGTACTTGCATTGGCTTGTTGAGACGTCTTTGGTGAAAAATGGAGCTCAAGTGTGATGACACCAGGTATCCTTCCCCATTGTGTTCGGTTTTGCCTGTGGTGGAGCTTTGGTTGGGATTTTCCCTTTGCAATGGATGGGAATCTCCTTTTTGATGCTAGAGAACTGTGATTCTGAGAGACCGTTTTGCACTGCATTTGTTTGTTTGGTATATATATATTTTTTTGGTGGTACGCGGGCCTCTCGCTGTTGTGGCCTCTCCCATTCAGGAGCACAGGCTCCAGACGCGCAAGCTCAGCGGCCATGGCTCATGGGCCCAGCCGCTCCGTGGCACATGGGATCTTCCCGGACCGGGGCACGAACCCGCATCCCCTGCATCGGCAGGCGGACTCTCAACCACTGCGCCATGAGGGAAGCCCTGTTTGTTTGGTATTTGATAACACCTGCTGTGATAATAAGAGCTCTATTCCATCTTATAGTCTCCCTAGCATAAAAGAAAGAAGATTTTTCTTAACACTGCATGGCCACTGTAGTCTTTAGACTCTAAAGAAAAATTGGTTAAGATGAAACTCTTTTGGAATTCCAAAACTGCTTTTTTGCATATGCAGTTAGAGAAAGCTGGCTTGATGAAATACTTTTTTTCAGAATTCTGACCCTGAGAAAATGAAAGTATTCTAGGAAAAAGCTTGAAGTTAACTAAGTAAACTTAACTTCTTCCAACTGTTATTTTTGGTGTTGCGTTTACCAGGTGAACTGCCATGACACGTGTGGTCACGATTCCCTATCTTTCCATTTGTATGTTGTTTGTTGTTAAAAAGAGGGATCTTTGTTTGAAAAAGTTAAGGAAATTGTTGAACTTCACCCTTTTTTTTTTTGTCCTGCAGGAAGTAGACTTTGTTTTTTGTGTGTACGTTTGATTTGGTCTTGTGTGTACATTTGATTTGGTCTTGTGTGTAAGTGTTCTGGCTATGGGAAACTCAGATTTGTTTCCCAAATGCAGCCCCTTGAGAGGCATTCTCCAGATTTGGACCATTTTAGGTTATAATACTGCTGAATTAACTTGTAAATGAGCTCTATTTAACTGACTCTAAAGTCAGTGCTTACAAATTAAATACTTCCTAATACGTAGAAAATTGGCCAAAGTGAATTTCAGGTCCTCATGATCTGAGTTTATATCTGGTATTGAAGCTAGCTTAAGCTTGTTGGTTTGTTAAGTATAACACTTCTGTTGTACCTAGGTTTATTAGAAATCAAATAAGACCTTATATCTGTTGCAAATTTGTCAGCAAGGAAAATAACTTGATATGATGAAACTTTAAGTCTATCTAGAATAGTGTCTCTAGATTTTGGTAACTTGAAACTGAACTAAGTTAAATGACAAGAAATCATTGACTATCTGGGTCATTTCAAATAGGATAAAATATTTGAACACTGCTTGCCAGGCAAATCTAACTTTATCTACCTTTGCCTTCTTAGGAGAGAAAAACTAAAGCATAAATTTCCAATCAGAAAATGCTGGAATGACAAACAGTTCACAATGACTTGCCTCTTAGTTTTCTCTAAAAATTAAGGTGTTTAAGAGTTGAGGATTCTAATCTAAATGTGTAACTAAAGCTACAAAAAATAATCAAATGAAAAAATTTTCATTATAAAGTGAGAAAGTAGGATCTGTGTTTTGAGTAAAAACTGAGTTTTATGCACGGTTGGGCTGAGATTAGATTAAAATTAGGTAAATGGATTTTGTTATTAAAAGTAAGCAGGTGCAAGACTAGATTTGGTTCCTCTCTGCTAAGAGAACAAGTTTATTTAGAATGCTGCTTTTGATAAGAGGTTATATGAACTTCCTTGCCTTTAAGTGATCTGTATTTGCTTTTAAGATCTCTTCTCACTTTGGATAAGAAAGAAGTATTGTCTTACAGTAACCGATGATCTTATTTCACCAAGTGTTTTGAAACTTTTTGACAAACTCCCCAAATATCAAATTTTAATTAAGGTTCTTTTGACCTCCAGCTAACTTTGGGATTCGTAAGGGGGCCCTTAAGTCATGTCAGGAGGAATATTTAGTAAGTATTATTTGGTGTATTGAATTACTTGGGAAGCATTGTCAAAGGAGTGATAAGCCTTCTAAGATTATCCAGTACAGATAAACGTTACTACTATAGATATTCTAGAAATTATATAAAGTATCAGAAATGTAGATATGCCCTGGTATAATCTGTCAGCCATAAGTCTGGGTATATCACTGCAACTTGATTAAGCTTCTTTGTCAAACCATTGCAATCAGATCTTTAACTTTGCCTTTTAAAGTCTTTAATAAAGGCATGGACATGTATACACTACCAAATGTAGGGTGGATAGATAGTGGGAGGCGGCCGCAGAGCACAGGGAGATCAGCTCGGTGCTTTGTGACCGCCTGGAGGGGTGGGGTGGGGAGGATGGGAGGGAGGGAGATGCATGAGGGAAGGGATGTGGGAACAGATGTATATGTGTGACTGATTCACTTTGTTATAAAGCAGAAACTAATTAAAAAATTAAAAAAATAAAGAAAAGAGGCATTGCTTAGTTAAACCTCCTAATACCTCATTTAAATATGCAATTAAGGGATAATTGCCTTCAATCAATTTAAAAAAATGAAATATTAAAAAAAATAAAGTCTTTAATAGACAGTTAAGCTGATGCTTTGCAAAAGTGCTTAATCTTCAGAAGATATAATAATTGTAGATATTTATGTACCCAACATAGGAGCACCTCAATACATAAGGCAAATACTAACAGCCATAAAAGAGGATAATCGACAGTAACGCAATCATAGTAGGGGATTTTAACACCCCACTTTCACCAATGGACAGATCATCCAAAATGTAAATAAATAAGGAAGCACAAGCTTTATGTGATACATTAAACAAGATGGACTTAATTGATATTCATAGAACATTCCATCCAAAAACAACAGAATACACATTTTTCTCAAGTGCCCATGGAACATTCTCCAGTATAGCTCATATCTTTGGTCACAAATCTAGCCTTGGTAAATTTAAGAAAATTGAATTTGTATCAAGTATCTTTTCCGACCACAACGCTGTGAGACTAGATATCAATTACAGGAAAAGATCTGTAAAAAATATAAACATGTGGACACTAAACAATACACTGCTTAATAACGAAGTGATCACTGAAGAACTCAAAGAGGAAATCAAAAAATACCTAGAAACAAATGACAATGGAGACACGACGACCCCAAACCTATAGGATGCAGCAAAAACAGTTCTAAGAGGGAAGTTTATAGCGATACAGTCGTACCTTAAGAAACAGGAAACATCTCAAATAAACAACCTAACCTTGCACCTAAAGCAATTAGAGAAAGAAGAACAAAAAAACCCCAAAGTTAACAGAAGGAAAGAAATCATAAAGATCAGATCAGAAATAAATGAAAAACAAATGAAGGAAACGATAGCAAAGATCAATAAAACTAAAAGCTGGTTCTTTGAGCAGATAAACAAAATTGGTAAACCATTAGCCAGACTCATCAAGAAAAAAAGGGAGAAGAGTCAAATCAATAGAATTAGAAATGAAAAAGGAGAAGTAACAACTGACACTGCAGAAATACAAAAGATCATGAGAGATTACTACAAGAAACTCTATGCCAATAAAATGGACAACCTGGAAGAAATGGACAAATTCTTAGAAAGGCACAACCTTCCGAGACTGAACCAGGAAGAAATAGAAAATATGAACAGACCAATCACAAGTAATGAAATTGAAACTGTGATTAAAAATCTTCCAACAAACAAAAGTCCAGGACCAGATGGCTTCAGAGGTGAATTCTATCAAATATTTAGAGAAGAGCTAACACCTATCCTTCTCAAACTCTTCCAAAATATAGCAGAGGGAGGAACACTCCCAAACTCATTCTACGAAGCCACCATCACCCTGATACCAAAACCAGACAAAGATGTCACAAAGAAAGAAAACTACAGGCCAATATCACTGATGAACATAGATGCAAAAATCCTCAACAAAATACTAGCAAACAGAATCCAACAGCACATTAAAAGGATCATACACCATGATCAAGTGGGGTTTATTCCAGGAATGCAAGGGTTCTTCAGTATACGCAAATCAATCAACATGATACACCATATTAACAAATTGAAGGAGAAAAACCATCTAATCATCTCAATAGATGCAGAGAAAGCTTTCAACAAAATTCAACACCCATTTATGATAAAAACCCTCCAGAACGTAGACATAGAGGGAACTTTCCTCAACATAGTAAACGCCATATATGACAAACTCACAGCCAACATCATCCTCAATGGTGAGAAACTGAAACCATTTCCTCTAAGATCAGGAACAAGACAAAGTTGCCCACTCTCACCACTATTATTCAACATAGTTTTAGAAGTTCTAGCCACAACAATCAGAGAAGAAAAAGAAATAAAAGGAATCCAAATCAGAAAAGAAGAAGTAAAGCTGTCACTGTTTGCAGATGACATGATACTATACATAGAGAATCCTAAAGATGCTACCAGAAAACTACTAGAGCTAATCAATGAATTTGGTAAAGTAGCAGGATACAAAATTAATGCACAGAAATCTCTGGCATTCCTATACACTAACGATGAAAAATCTGAAAGTGACATTAAGAGAACACTCCCGTTTACCACTGCAACAAAAAGAATAAAATGTCTAGGAATAAACCTACCTAAGGAGACAAAAGACCTGTATGCAGAAAATCATAACACAGTGATGAAAGAAATTAATGATGGTACAAATAGATGGAGAGATATACCATGTTCTTGGATTGGAAGAATCAACATTGTGAAAATGACTCTACTACCCAAAGCAATCTACAGATTCAATGCAATCCCTATCAAACTACCACTGGCATTTTTCACAGAACTAGAACAAAAAATTTCACAATTTGTATGGAAACACAAAAGACCCCAAATAGCCAAAACAATCTTGAGAAAGAAAAACAGAGCTGGAAGAATCAGGTTCCCTGATTTCAGACTATACTACAAAGCTACAGTAATCAAGATAGTATTGTACTGGCAGGAACAGAAATATAGATCAATGGAACAGGATAGAAAGTCCAGAGATAATCCAACACACATATGGTCACCTTATAAAGGAGGCAAGAATATACAGCGGAGAAAAGACAGTCTCTTCAATAAGTGGTGCTGGGAATATTGGACAGCTATGTGTAAAAGAATGAAATTTGAACACTCTCTAACATCATACACAAAAATAAACTCATAATGGATTAAAGACCTAAATGTAAGACTAGACACCATCAAACTCTTTGAGGAAAATATAGGCAGAACACTCTCTGACATCAATCACAGCAAGATCCTTTTTGACCCACCTCCTAGAGAAATGGAAATAAAAACAAAACCAAAAACAAATGGGATCTAATGAAACTTAAAAGCTTTTGCACAGCAAAGGAAACCATAAACAAGATGAAAAGACAACCCTCAGAATGGGAGAAAATACTTGCAAATGAAGCAACTGACAAAAGGATTAATCTCCAAAATATACAAGCGAGTCATGCAGCTCAATATAAAAACAAACAACCCATTCCAAAAATGGGCAGAAGACCTAAATAGACATTTCTCTAAAGAAGATATACAGATTGCCAACAAACACATGAAAGAGTGCTCAACATCATTAATCATTAGAGAAATGCAAATCAAAACTACAATGAGATATCATCTCACACCGGTCAGAATGGCCATCATCCTAAAATCTACAAACAATAAATGCTGGAGAGGGTGTGGAGAAAAGGGAACACTCTTGCACTGTTGGTGGGAATGTAAATTGGTACAGCCACTATGGAGAACAGTATGGAGGTTCCTTAAAAAACTAAAAATAGAACTACCATACGACCCAGCAATCCCACTACCGTGCATATACCCTGAGAAAATAATAATTCAAAAAGAGTCATGTACCAAAATGTTCATTGCAGCTCTATTTACAATAGCCAGGACATGGAAGCAACCTACGTGTCCATCAACAGATGAATGGATAAAGAAGATATGGCACATGTATACAATGGAATATTACTTAGTCATAAAAAGGAATGAAAGTGTGTTATTTGTGGTGAGGTGGATGGACCTAGAGACTGCCATACAGAGTGAAGTAAGTCAGAAAGAGAAAAACAAATACCGTATGCTAACACATATATATGGAATCTAAAAAAAGAAAAAAAAAGGTCAGAATAACCTAGGGGCAAGATGGGAATAAAAATGCAGACGTACTAGAGAATGGACTTGAGGATATGGGGAGGGGGAAGGGTAAGCTGTGACAAAATGCGAGAGTGGCATGGACATATATACACGACCAAACATAAAATAGATAGCTAGTGGGAAGCAGCTGCATAGCACAGGGAGATCAGCTTGGTTCCTTGTGACCACCTAGAGGGGTGGGATAGGGAGGGTAAGAGGGAGAGAGATGCAAGAGGGAAGAGATATGGGGCCATATGTATATGTATAACTGATTCACTTTTTTATAAAGCAGAAACGAATACACCATTGTAAAGCAATTATACTCTAATAAAGATGTTAAAAAAAGTGCTTCATCTTCAAGAAGATTCATAGGAAGGACTTTTTGACAAACACAGACCTAGGGTATATTTCAGATTATACCACTGAACTGGGTAAGAAATTTAAAATCCTAATGGAAGACCTGATGGCTTCATAAAAAGTAAAAGGATTGGTTACTGAGTAAACTGTTGTATATGGTTATGTTTATGGGTTTTGTCTGGAATATTACTGATTTTGATCTGTGTTCTCCAGATGTAGGGAAGCCCTTCCCCTCAAGTTACTCTTGACTTATAGCAGTTTGGTTAATTATACTTCTTTGAGTCTGGCTATCTAGGAGCAAGTCTCCCTCAGAGTGCAAGATCCAGACTGGTTTTCAGTCTTACTTTCCTGAATCCCTTATACAAGATCTTTCTTTTACAAGACTTGGATCCAGGACTTGGAACTGGGGAATATTTCCAACTTGGTATCCATTCCCCAAATCAAGGTAGGACTACACCCCATTTCAGCAGGAATTAGCTAGAGCAGTCATTGTCCGATTCCCTGAAAGACTTGGGGAAGGATGAAACAGGATCGAAAGTGGAGACCAAGTCCCCCCAAAACTGAGTTTCTCTGCCGAGTTTATGATTAGCCACTCTATCTAAAACATACCCTCGGGCTTCCCTGGTGGCGCAGTGGTTGAGAGTCCGCCTGCCGATGCAGGGGACACGGGTTCGTGCCCCGGTCTGGGAGGGTCCCACGTGCCGCGGAGTGGCTGGGCCCGTGAGCCATGGCCGCTGGGCCTGCGCGTCTGGAGCCTGTGCTCCGCAATGGGAGAGGCCACAACAGTGAGAAGCCCACGTACAGCAAAAACAAAAACAAAAACAAAAACAAAAAAAACCAAAAAACATACCCTCGTGTTCTCCTCAAGACTAAGGAGTATCAAAGAAAACGGGGGAATTGTAATAGAGCACAGCACCGTGCAGCCCTTGGTGTAGCCATTGCTGTTATCACCCCCCCCCCCAACCCTGTTATCAGGCAGTGGTTACCGGGAGACCACAAACACCATGGTTAGAGCTGTGTCAGTGGTCCCACTTAACCATTGGTCGGCACCACAGTGGGCCCCTCCCTCAAGTGGTCCTCAGCCAGTGGTCCTCAGGCGAGAGTGAGGTAAGAGGTGGATCTTGGCCTTCTCCCCTGGGCCCTCCAGCTCACCCGGCCTTGGGCCTGACAGGTGAGCTGGGGGGCCCAGGGAACAGACTGGGGGTGTGTCCTGCAGGGCTCCAGAGCTCTCACCAAGGCCACCCACTGGCCCGGCCCAGGCCGTGAGGCGGCGGTGACCGTCTCCCCCATCCCCGCCACTGTGACCTAATGGCAGCGGCAGTTTGGATGAGACACAGTCTGCAGGACCTGACTTTGCCATCTGGGTGGCCTGAGGAGCCTGAGGGCCAGTTGGGTCCTGGGCGCCTGGCTCCCTCAGTGATGACGGCTGGGCAGGGTCCGGGGACCCGGCCCTGAGGGCGCCGCCAACTGAGATCTGCCTCTTCAGCAGAGCCTGGGCACTGGCTCGAGGACCCAGACCTGGTGCTGGACGCACCCCTGCCCCCAGCCCGCCGCAGGGACCCCTTCCTCTTAGCCAGGGCCTGGACCTCGGAGGGCGAAAGTCGAGCCTTGGGACCTTGCCCTTTCTTATCAGAACAGAGATAGCATTTGTTTAGGGGGAGGTTTACAGGAAAGTTGTGACCATGACCCGACCTCAACAACGGATCTGACACCAAGAAGTCTGCAACAACTAACTACGCCCCTCCCTCACCTTTCCTGTAAGGGAGCTTTGCTGAAAGCTTTCAGGGACATAAGGGTTTTTAAAGCTTGAGCCATCCGTCTCCTTGCGGTGCCCTGCAGTAAACCTTTGTCTGCTCCAAACTCCAACGTTTTGGTATTGTTTGGCCTCACTGTACATCGGGCAGTGGGCTAACAGTTTGTGTACACTTTTATACCCTGACTTTTCATCCCATGTAATCATTTTACCATGCTGGTGTTTAGTGGTGGCCTAACACTTAGTTAAGTGGATGAACCATAATTGACGTAACATCTTCCTATCGTGAGACCTCTAGTCACCAAACCTCTACTCCCACCCCCAGCTTTTGGCTGTTTTAAATTACAATTACTCTCTTTGTAGTTTTTAGTGTCTTGCATATTTCGGGTAACTCTTTACCTGTCCAGAAGTGGGATTCCTGGTGGGCAGGAGAGGGTTAAGGCAGCAGCTCTGGGTCCCTGGGACCGTGCACGTACCCAGGAACGGGCTGCTTCCATGTCTGCCCTTGGCTGGCTCCTGGGGACCGAGCTCTCGGGGTACATGGGCTGGAGGAGTGTTCTGCATGCCTGGGGGCTGGTCCCTGCTGTCGTGGTTTCTGCAGCTGGTTTATGCTGACACTGTCTTTATGCTGAACACCTGCTCTCCCTCTGCGGCAGGTGGGGCAGTCTTTCAGCCACGGCGTCACCCATCATTGCTGAAGGAATTGAGTCCCGTGGCACTGCTGGGAGACGACTCTCGGAAGCTTGTGTCTGGTTTCCCCTAGACTTTGCCCACGTGACTTTCCCTTTGAGATTTTGCTCTATCCTTCTGCTATAATAACCTGTAACTGTGAATAGAACAACTTCTGGTCCTCTGAGTCCTTCCAGTGACCCATGAAGCCCAAGGGTGGTCTTAGAGACCTCGACACACCTGGCCTGGTGGGCATTCAGTTGCAGATAATGGAAACTACTCTGGCTAGTTTAAGCAAAAAACATTTTTATCATGTATTCCGTGGTTTCTAAATGGTTGGCATGACTGAAAATGTGGATGGAGCATTTTCCACAGGGCTGGGGACAATTTATAGCCCTGCATTTCCCTATTTCTGCCAGAAGAAGCAGACCCACCCAGCCGGGCAGCGGCCTGCTGTGAGGTCCTGCTGCCTTAGCTGTGCCGGGAGATGGGAACCCCATATCCTGCCCGCTCGCCTCCTGACTCAGTTCTGAACGCAGGCGTCTGGGGGACAGAGCTCACACCTGAGGCTGTGTCTGCAAGGCCATCTGGAAATGTGGCATTTCACCTTCCAGAGCTCAAAGACACAGGAAGGAGCTCAGATCCTGAGCCAAGCCACAGCATCTGATATGCTGTGTCAAAGACTATAAACCTGTTAGCGTTTCTGGATCCTGCCAGACAGCTTTCCCAGCTTGGAAAGACGCACAAGGGCAAAGCCACCAGGCGAGGCTCCTGTTTGTGGTGCTTTAACGTTTGAGACGCAGGAAACCTCTGGAAATGAAAGTGAACCCTGAGTGATAAGGGGCAGCCTGCCCATCTCCTGTACGTCCTGTCTCTGCCTTTCTATTTTCCTATGAAGAAGCAGATTCCCATAGACTGTCGTTAGATTGCGTGTTTCCCGGCTTGAAAGGGGGCTGGCTGTACATCAACTCCGCTATGTCGGGGACTTAACGAGAAAAACGAGGCCCTCCTGTATATAGCCCGGGCTGAGCACTTTGGCTCTTGTTGGGAACCACTGAATAAAATGCAGGAAGGCCGGTTTTACTTTTACGAATTAATTTGCACTTTCCTCTCTCTTGTCCCACTTCACAGGCATGTCAGGTCCCCCATCTCAGCTGTCCTCTGCTGCCTGCGTGTCTCCAGTCTCCCAAAGAACCACCACCGCTTGTCCTAGAAAGGGGATCCAGGCTTGGAGCCAGCCGATTGGATTTGAGCTTTAAGGTAAGATTTTTGTTCAAGAACTTTAGCTGCCAGAGGTATAACATGTCATTCAGATGCTGCGAAAATAATAACCATGATGCAGATGTTTATATACACAAGGATGGTGGGAATGATAAAGAGGTAAACTTCCTAATTCCTCAGAGGACCACATAACTTTACAAGGACTGGGTCTTGGAATGCTGGTAAACTGTTCTACAGCAATAGAAAATGGATACAGGGTATTTATGATACTGTCCTAATGAGATCCCATTCTTGTACATATTACATGTACATGCATAGAAAACATCTAAAAGGATGGATATAAATGTTGGGGGTGAGATACCCAGTGGCTTTTACTTTATTCCTTATAGTTACTGGGTTGTTTGAAAAAAAATTAAGTGAGCATATATTTAATAATCAGATGGGAAAAATAAAGACGTTAAAAGTGAGAAAGAAAAGCATTAAAAAGTATATCCTAAGTACCTCAAAGGAGTCTAGTAGATTGAAATTATGCAACTGATAAGAATGCATTTTTGAAAGTGGTGTAGTTTCATAAAAATACAATGTAGTACATTTTTCTCAGTCCTTAATCTCTCCTCCTTACTTAGAATTAATAGGCGCACCTTTATGTATGTTTAGATTCAGAATTTTATTTTAAATGGATTTCTATGCCATAACATAATATCTGTGATACTCTTACTAAAAATTATGTATAACAGTCAAATTCTAACAATTTTTACAACAAGCTCTCATTACATTTTCTTCAAAATAGGAAAAGTTCACATTATATACCATTTTGAACATGATTGTTTGCTTACAAATAATTTACTGTAAAAATGTTATTTTCAAAGAAAATTTATGGGAAATGATAAAGCAACTACAAAAATCTTTACAATAAAATCCAGGGTAAAAATACTTTATGGGGTTGAAAATTTATCAACATGTATAGGTGGATTATAAATATATTTTGGCAATCTGATGGGTTCAAGAGCACTTTAAAAGTTGTCTAGTTAAATTACTACAGATATGACGTGTTTGGTGAAACTCAACCTGTAAGTCTAACACCAACAATCATTTCTTCCTGCTAAAACATAAAAATAATTTATCTGAAAACCGAGTGCTATGAAGAGTTCGATTTCTTCATAAAGATTCCTTTATAAATTGGGCTAATCCCTGGAAGGCCTAAAAACAAACAGAGAGAAGAATTAATAAAATTAGGATGCTGTTTAGGAAAAGCCTGTCATAACTTTAGAAATTTAAACAAAGAGTATCCATCTTAGGTTGAGATCAGACAGTGAAAGGTCAGGATTAACCTCAGTTTTATCTGGGTCAGATGCCGTCGTGTCCACTAATGTACGTAGACAGAAGCATATCAGAGTCCCAGGAAATTTTTCCAATCCTTTTCCCCTCAAGATCATCATTTTCTCCCAGAACTGGAATTATTTTTTTCATATACTCTCTCACCTGCACATGCCTTCTGTATAGTTTCAGTTGTCCAGCTCTATGCATATATAACTTATGAAAAGCATATTTAGTGACATGAGAAAGCAAGTCAATCAAGAACACACCCGGAGACAACCCATCTCCATGGATAAGTATACATTCTTCTTACACTTACTGGACTCTTCAGTTTATGGCTCTTCTGTGGGTTCCCGACACACAGTTCTTAGGAACTTGCTTCTTGGTTTCCTGTAATCCTGGTTAAAGCTGGAGTTTGTGATTAAGCAGTTACTTAACTCCTATCATTAATATTATTCTATTTGACCCTTCCACCAGAGATAGAGATAGATGCCTTCATGAATTTGTACTATGGCTCACGTTAATTCCATGAAGGAGCCAAAGAGGTTCTCTTTGTGACGTGTTGATAATCTGCCAACACTGTTGAGCAGGTCTGAAATCTATTCAACTCCAAGTTGATCGCATCATTTGTCTATAGAAGCCTGGCAACTTCTCTGAATGGTAGTTTGTGACTTTCCAACTAATACCCATTTTGCAGAAACCCAAGAAGATATCAAATAATGTTGTAACTCACAAAATGAACACAAAAAATAAATGGATATCTAGTTTTACTCTAAAGAGAATATTGTACTCACCATGTCCATCTGCTCTGGAGAAGCTAAAGAGAAGGATGCTCTGAAGTAAGGGCAAGGAGCTGAACTATCAAGGTAGAAATTGTATCCAGGAAGCATGAATATCTAAGAGAGTTTATGGAAAACAGGTGATGTACCGTTAAAGAAAACTAAAAGAAAATATAGGTGAATCTAATCTCAGAGTGGAGGATGACTTTTAAACTTAAAAAGCAATGAAAGAAATCACAAGAGAAAAATCAATTTATATAAAATTACTGCATGTCATACAATAAAACTAAAAGCATAGAAATCAGTGTTTACAATAAATACAGCAATTCTACCTCTTCTCCATATATTATAAAGAATGTACAGAAACAGAGGAAAAACTTTAAAATGGACAAGGACAGCTCATTCAAGAAATAGAAATGGTAATAAACACGAATAAATGTTTAACATAACTAGAAAAGTAAAATAAATCCAATGAAATATCATTTTAAAAAATATTTTATTTCATTTTTTTAAGTTAAACTATAGTTGATTTACAATGTTTTGTTAGTTTCAGGTATACAGCATAGTGATTCAGTTATACATATGTGTATATGTATATGTATATCTATCTATCGATCTATCTATTCTTTTTCATATTCTTTTCCCTTATAGGTTATTATAAAATAGTGAGTATAGTTCCCTGTGCTATACAGTAGGTCCTTGTTGGTTATCTATTTTATACATAATAGTGTATGTATGTTAATCCCAAACTCCTAATTTATCCCTTCCCCCCCTTTCCCCTTTGGTAACCATACCTTTGTTTTGTTTTGTTTTGTTTTTTTGCGGTACGTGGGCCTCTCACTGTTGTGGCCTCTCCCGTTGCGGAGCACAGGCTCCGGACGCGCAGGCCCAGCGGCCATGGCTCACGGGCCCAGCCGCTCCGCGGCATGTGGGATCTTCCCGGACCGGGGCACGAACCTGTGTCCCCTGCATCGGCAGGCGGACTCTCAACCACTGTGCCACCAGGGAAGCCCCATAAGTTTGTTTTGTATGTTTGTGGGTCTATTTCCATTTTGTAAATAAATTCATTTGTATCATTTTTTTAGATTCCACGTAAGTGATATCATATGATATTTGTCTTTCTCTGTTGACTTACTTAGTATGATCATCTCTAGGTTGATCCATGTTGCTGCAAATGGCATTATTTCATTCTGAGTAATATTCCATTGTATATATGTACCACATCTTCTTTATCTGTTCCTCTGTTGATGGACATTTAAGTTGCTTCCATGTCCTGGCTATTGTAAATAGTGCTGCAATGAACATTGGGGTGCATGTATCTTTTTGAATTATACTTTTCTCCATATATATTCCCAGGAGTGGGATAACTGGATCATATGGTAACTCTGTTTTTAGTTTCCTTATGAACCTTCATACTTTTCTCCATAGTGGCTGCACCATTGTACATTCCCACCAACAGCGTAGGAGGGTCCTGTTTTCTCCACACCCTCTCCAGCCTTTATTATTTGTAAACGTTTTGATGATGGGCATTCTGACTGGTATGAAGTGATACTTCATTGTAGTTTCGATTTGCATTTCTCTAATAATTAGTGATACTGAGCATCTTTTCATGTGCCTGTTGGCCATCTGTATGTATTCTTTGGAGAAATGTCTTTTTAGGTCTTCTGCCCAATTTTGGATTGGGTTGTTTGTTTTCTTGATATTGAGCTGTATGAACTGTTTGTATACTTTGGAAATTAATCCCTTGTTGGTCGCATCATTTGCAAATATTTGTTCCCATTCTGTAGGTTTCCTTTTTTTTTTTATGCTTTCCTTTGCTGTGCAAAAGCTTTTAGGTAGGTCCCATTTATTTATTTTTGTTTTTATTTCCATTAATCTAGGAGACAGAACGAAAAAGATATTGCTGTGATTTATGTCAAAGAGTGTTCTTCCTCTTTTGCTGTAGTTTTGTATTATCCAGTCTTACATTTAGGTCTGTAAGCCATTTTCAATTTATTTTTGTTTATGGTGTTGGAGAATGTTCTAATTTCATTCTTTTACATGTAGCTGTCCAGTTCTCCCAGCAACACTTACTGAAGAGACTGTCTTTTCTCCACTGTATTTTCTTGCTTCCTTTGTTGTAGATTAATTGGCCATAGGTGCATGGGTTTATTTCTGGGCTTTCTCTTCTGTTCCAGTGGTCTATATTTCTGTTTTTGTTCCAGTGCCATACTGTTTTGATTACTGCAGCTTTGTAGTATAGTCTGAAGTCAGGAAACATGACTCCTCCAGCTCCATTCTTCTTTCTCAAGACTGCTTTGGCTGTCAGGGGTCTTTTGTGTTTCCATACATATGTTAAAATTATTTTAGTTCTGTGAAAACTGCCGTTGGTAATTTGATACAGGGATTGCATTGAACCTGTAGTTGGCCTTGGATAGTAAAATCATTTTGACAATATTGATTCTTCCAATCCAAGAACATGCTATATCTTTCCATCTGTTTGTGTTGTCTTCAATTTCTTTCATCAGCATCTTACAGTTTTCCAAGTACAGATCTTCTGCCTTTTTAGATAGGTTTATTCCTAGGTATTTTATTCTTTTAGATGTGATGGTAAATGGGATTTTTTCCTTAATTTCTCTTTCTACTCTTTTGTTGTTAGTGTATAGAAATGCAACACATTTCTGTGTATTTATTTTGTATCATGCAACTTTACCAAATTCATTGATGAGCTCTAGTAGTTTTCTGGTAGTATCTTTAGGATTTTCTATGTATAGCATCATCTCATCTGCAAACAGTGACAGTTTTACTTTTTCTTTTCCACTTTGGATTCCTTCTATTTCTTTTTCTTCTCTGATTGCTGTGTCTAGGTCTTCCAAAACTTTGTTGAATAAAAGTGGCGAGTGGGACATCCTTGTCTTGTTCCTCACCTTAGAAGAAATCCTTTCAGATTTTCACCATTGAGTATGATGTTAGCTGTGGGTTTTTCATATACAGCCTTTATTATGCTAAGGTGTGTTCCCTCTATACCCACTTTCTGGAGAGTTTTTATCATAAATGAATGTTGCATTTTATCAGAAGCTTTTCTTGCCTCTATTGAAATGATCATATGGTTTTTATTCTTCAATTTGTTAATGTGGTATATCACATGGATTGATTTGTGGATATTGAAAAAAACTCAAAAAACACAAACATGTGGAGGCTAAACAATATGCTACTGAACAACCAATGGATCACTGAAGAAATTAAAGAGAAAATCAAAAATGCCTAGAGATAAATGAAAATGGAAACACAAGTATCTAAAACCTATGGGATGCAGCAAAAGCAGTTCTGAGAGGGAAGTTTATGTCAATACAATCATACCGCAGGAAACAACAAAAATCCCAAATAAACAATCTAACCTTACACCTAAAGCAACTAGAGAAAGAAGAACAAACCAAACCCATAGTTAGTAGAAGGAAAGAAATCGTAAATATCAGAGCAGAAATAAATTAAATAGAGACTAAGAAGACAGTAGAAAAGATCAATGAAACTAAAAGCTGGTTCTTTGGAAAGATAAACAAAATTGATAAACCTTGAGGCAGACTCATCAAGAAAAAAAGGGAGAGGGCCCAACTCAGTAAAATCAGAAATGAGAAGGAGAAGTTACAACCAACACCACAGAAATATAAAGGACCATAAGTGACTACTACAAGCAAGTATATACTAATAAAATGGACAACCTAGAAGAAATGGCCAAATTCTGAGAAAGGTACAACCTCCCAAACCTGAAGCAGGAAGAAAGAGAAAATATGAACAGAGCAGTTACCAGTACTGAAATTGAACCAGTAAGTTAAAAACTCCCAACAGGCAAAAGTCCAGGACTAGATGGCTTCACAGGTAAATTCTATCAAACATTTAGAGAAGAGTTAACACCTATCTTTCCAAAACTATTCCAAAAAATTGCATAGAAAGGAACACTTCCAAACTCATTCTATGAGGCCACTATCACCCCACTACCAAAATCAGACAAAGACACCACAAAAAAAGAAAATTACAGGCCAATATAACTAATGAACATAGATGCAAAAATCCTCAACAAAATGCTAGCAAACCGAATCCAATAACACATCAAAAAGATCATACACCATGATCAAGTGGGATTTATCCCAGGGATGCAAGGATTTTTCAACATCTGCAAATCAATCAGTGTTAAATACCCTTTTAGAGTTACCAAATTTGGGGGTAACCTCTCAGACTGGATTTGAAAGATAAGTAGGTATAGGCCAAGCAAAAAGTAGGGGAAGAGTCTGTCAGGGAGAAGATACAGAGTGTAGTGTCCCTGAGGTGCAAGCAAATTGGTCACTCAAAGAGGTGGAAACACTTAATACATAGAGTGAAGGAATAAAAATGATAGGTAATGGTGTCAAAACGGTGGGACACCTGCTCTTCTTGGTGACTTCTGTGGCCAACAGCTCGCTGCCCCAGAGCACGTGTCCTCTGCTTCCTGCGCATGAAAACACACTGTCCCTAGCCTCTTTCTAGATGCCTGTGGCTGCGTGATTGAATCCCAGCCAGGAGAGGGGAAGTTGTGGTGCTACTTCTTGGCCCGGCCCCGAACGTCTCCCTGTGTGACCCACCGTGCCCTCTCAATGCTGCGGTCATCATGGATCCCTGTGTTGAAAAACTCAGAGCAAGAAGGTGGCAGGAATCTAGGTCTCTGACTCACGGCAGGATCAGAGGAGCCTGTAGACCACATCTTTGAAAACTGTGCGTGAGTCAGAACTAAGCTGGGTTGTGTTAAGTCTTTGAGGTTGTTGTCTAGTAAAATCATGATATTCAGAACTTTATGAAACTGCTTGTTTTTTCATGGTGTAAATCTGGCCCCTGGTTGTTGAAGTTAGGTGAGCTGGGAATGAAATGATTTGGGGGCGTTCTGGGGAGAAAATTTCAAGGCCAAAGATGAGGTTTTTTTTTTTCCTGATTAACAATGAAATGAAAACTGTCATTTCTACCAATATTGGGGAACAGTTTAGGGATGTGCCAGAAGCAAGTTTCTGTAGAGAAGGAGGGAGTGGTAATAATCTTGCAAGGTGACCAAAATCTGGGTTAAGAGAGTGGTGTTAAAGTTAGAGATTAGTTAGAAAAGTTGAAGGTCCATGCAACAGGGTATATGGAATAAATAAAAGGGACTGAAAAAACTATAATAAAATATGAAGCCCGTATCCTTATCTCCTAGCTCAGGGATACAAATAAATAGCCTCTTATCAAATATTGTGACTAATAATGGCAGTGATAACAAAGCAAAGAAAATGTAATAAAATTGATTTATTGTACTAAAATGCACTTATATGAGTTAAGTCATTTAAGTATTTATTAAGCACTTTCTATGTGCTGTTATTAACATTAAAACAATTTATAAAGCATGAGTCCTGCGGTCAAGTATGATGATACAGAGAATGAGTGGCTTTCCCAGGGGAGTGGATTGGCTCTCGGGTCCAGGCAGCCAGTTCCCAGCTCTGACCTCTGGACTGTCTCTTATGCTCTAGCACAGAAGTTTGCCAACAACAACACGATCTGTTCTTTGTACTCATTGTCTCAAGACAAAAGTGATACTAGAAACAGATCTTGGTGTTTACAGAAGAGTGACTAACATGATAAAGGAATTAATTAATGGAGAATGGTTGATTGATTTTGTAAATTGGAAAGCTACACAGAAGCCTATTTAGACGTCTCAGCTTAATTAGTGCCTCTGAATGAAATCTAAGTAGACATGATTTAAGTACAAAAGGAGAAAAAACCTAGAAATCCTTGCGGGCTAATTTTAAGTGAAAAAAGCAGGATATAAACTTTTCTGTGTAATTTTAATCCTGTAAAATAATTTCACAGCCATATCAAACAAACAAACCACCTGATTAAAAAATGGGCACAAGACCTGAATGTACATTTTTCCAGAGAAGACATACAGATGGCTAAAAAGCACATGAAAAGATGCTCAACATCATTAATCATCAGGTTAATGCCAGTCATTAACCATTAATCATCAATGCAAATCAAAACCACAATGAGATATCACGTCACACTTATCAAAATAGCAACCATCAAATGGACAACAAATAACAAATGCTGGTGAGGATGCAGAGAAAAGGGAACACTTGTAAACTGTTGGTGGGAATGTAAATTGGTGAAGCATTATGGAAAATAGTATGGAGGTTCCTCAAAAAACGAAAAATAGAACTGCCATATGACCCAGCAATTCCACTTGTGGGTGTATGTCCAAAGAAAACGAAAACACTACTTAAAAAAGATACATGCACCCCAGTGTTCATTTCAGCATTATTTATAATTGCCAAGATATGGAAACAACCTAAGTGCCCATCAACAGATGAATGGATAAAGAAGATGTGAGATATATATATATATATATATATATATATATATATATATATATATATATACATACAGTGATGTGATACACAAAGTTATAAAATGAATGAAATAATGCCATTTGTGACAACATGGATGGACTTGGAGGGTATTATGCTTAGTGAAATAAGCCAGAGAAAGACAAATATGCACTTATACGCAGAATCTAAAAAAATAAAATGAATAAATACAACAAAAAGAGAGAGACACACATAATAGAGACAAACTGGTGCTTACCAGTGGGAAGAGGGAAGGGGGAAGGGCACGGTAGGGGTAGAGGATTAAGAGGTACAAACTATTATGTATAAAATAAAGAAGATACAATGACATATTGTACAGCACAGGGAATATAACCAATTTTTTATAATAACTTTAAGTGGAGTCTAATTGTTAAAAATATTGAATCGCTATGTTGTACACCTGAAACTAATGTAATATTGTAGAGCATTATACTTTCATAAAAAAATAATTTCATAGGCAAACTACTAGATATATACAAGCTGTTCAAGAAAATGTTTCACAAATGGTCATAAAATCTGGGTGGTAAAATTATGGGCTATTTAAAAAATTTTCATTATGCTTTAATGAAGAATCATGTTACCATGAGTATCCTTTACTTTCCTAATCAGGAAAAAAATCCTTTTATTTTAATACTAATGGCTTATGGTTACCAGTGGGTAAGGGGAGGAGGGTTAAATTGGGAGTTTGGGATTGACATATACAACTACTATATATAAAACAGATAACTAATAAGGCCCTACTGTATAGCACGGGGAACTCTACTCAATACTCTGTAATGGCCTATATGGGAAAAGAATCTAAAAAAGAGTGGATACATGTATATGTATAACTGAATCACTTTGCTGTACACCTGAAACTAACACAACATTGTAAATCAACTATACTCCAATAAAAATTTTAAAAAAATAATAAAAAATATTACTGGCTAATACTTATCAAGCATTTACTATGTGCCAGGTATTGGTCTAAGTACTTTATCCATATTTATTGCTTTCATCATCATAGCAACCCTAAGAGGGAGAGGTTCTTATTATCTGCATTTTACCCAATGCCACATATAAGGGCAGGGCTGGAGCTGGGATTCACACCCAAGGATGTGACTGCAGAGAGTGTGCTCTTAGCCACTAAGCTCATCAGTAGCTGAGCTGAATGACTGTATTTCCCCGGGTTTAGACCAGGAGACTAATTCTGTAACCCAAAATCTATTTTGTTCTTAGTAAGGAGATAATGTATAGGATAGGCAAACATTATGCCTTGGGTTGGTGGGTTGCCATTTTATTAAGATATTACTTTAAAGAAAAAAATGTAGCTTTTCTTCCTGTTTTACCTCTTTCTTAAAGGCTTTCTCTTCAATTAGTTTTCTTGCATCATCGATGCCCTTAATTTTAACCCATAAAAACATTCCAGCAGTAGGAACATGCCATTCTGCCAAACCTACAAACAAAAGAAAAGAAGAAATATTTCCCGAGACCATTTCTGATGATGTCAACTATATCGCTGAAATGACAAATTGCAGTAACTGGAAACTAGAATTTCCAAAAAAGTTCCTTCAGGGATAGCATTGTTAAAAATATAGTTTTAGGAGTCCTGAAAATTGGTGTTCTGAGTTTTATTTTAAAAAGTGAGGGGAGGGTTTGAAAGGGAGAGAGGGGACTCGTGTGTTTATTTCTGATTTTAGTGGGTCGCAGGGCAGTGCGGGAAATCCAATGCCATGCCCACCCCCCTTCCTTAGAACTGCCCCTAAGCCAAACACGGCTCTTTCAGTTTTAGGAGCGGATTCCTCAACTCTTTCTAGAGGCTTCTAGTGTTTCAGTAAATCCTATCATTTACATAATCGTTCAGAAGTCCAATGAATTGAAGTTTTTATTGCAATGTAATTAAGAAGTACTTAAAATTCAGGAATTCCTGGTGTATTTGTAGGCTTTATATTTCATTAAATATAAGGATAGAGAAACCAAGAAGGAACAAGAGTTATTTTGATTTTGATTATTACCTTTAAAAAAAAAAACCTTGATGTTGATTAAAGCCTTTTTTTCAACTTCACTATAGGAAGTGGTAGACTAAGTACTCTTATCAAAAAGACAGTAATTCTCTTTTTACCAGGACTACATAGGGAACAAGATATGAGGGAAATAAGAAGTGAATACTTTGTATTTACTATTATTCTTGCCAAAGGCATTTTTAGTGGTGTAATTAAAGCCATGCAATTCATTTTACTTTCTTCCTTAATAGAAAATTAAATCTAAACCATTTTGAAATCAAATGAGCAATAGAAAATATTAGATAAATGAGGTTAATGATTAAAAGGCAAATTGTCTGTAATGAGAAACCTGCCTTAGATTGTACTATTTTGTCTTTATAGAGTCAGAAAAGGCGTATGTTGTTGATTTCACAATTCCTCTTCTATATGGAGCAAAATTTTGAAAACCTTTTGAGTACAGATATTATTTACTTTAAGTAGGTTATTGCTGGTTGATTGTTAGACTAATTGGTCGTTTTTCTTCAAACCACAGTTACTTTGCAGCAGTCAGGTATAGTAGAAATGTGTAGAATTGTGCCAGGGTTTGTGCTCTTACTTCTGATATCATTCATAGGGTAACATTTTCTTGACAAGAATACTCCTGGACCCTGTTTCCTTCCCCAGGGTTATTAACAATACTCTGTGGTGTGTATCACTCACTCATATAAGGGCTACTGTTCATCCCAGGACAGGATGTAAGTTCCACTCACCACTTAACCACTTGTCTGCAGCTGCCAATAATGCATCCCTTTGCTTTCTATAGAAATCAATAACCCTAGAAGAAGAAAACAATGAAAAGGATGTGTTTGCTACATTGATTGTAGACAGTAAAAGGCTCTGGAGTCCAGTCTATAAGAATCTATTTTCTATCTTGATGAAAATGTTGAATTCTTTTTTTTTTTTTTTTTCTTTTTGCGGTATGCGGGCCTCTCACTGTTGTGGCCTCTCCCGTTGCTGAGCACAGGCTCCGGACACGCAGGCTCAGCGGCCATGGCTCACGGGCCCAGCCGCTCCGCGGCATATGGGATCCTCCCAGACCGGGGCACGAACCCGTATCCCCTGCATCGGCAGGCGGACTCTCAACCACTGCGCCACCAGGGAGGCCCGAAAATGTTGAATTCTTGATGAGGGAATAGAGCGTATTTATTTGACCTGTTGGGTGGTAAACTTTTTACCATTGTGGTTTTTCCATTATTTTGGAATAATTCAAAAATGAAAATTAATAGAGTGAAGTCCATTTCTATGTAAAGTATGGAAGCTAAAATACAATACCTCTCTACATGAGCCAGGAAGCCCTCTCCTCCCCATTGGTGTAGAAGCTGTGATACCAGGAGCTAAAAGGGATGAGACTGTTATAAGGTTCATCCTCTAAAATGTGTTTTTTGCCAAACATAACAGCAAATCACTCTTGATTCTGTGCAAACGACCCTAAGAACATGCAACAACCTGCACGAAGCCTTATAGGGTCAGCGACTTATAACAACATTGACTAATAACAATGACAATAATAATAGTAAAAATAACAAATATTTATATGGTCCTTGTTCTGTGCTGGAAACTGCTGTACCATATGAATATATGTCAGCTAAGTTGATCTTTGCAATACCCTTATTAGGCAGGTCATTATTTCCACTCTACTGATAAAGAGAATCAGGCACAAGGTGAAATTAACTTTCCTGCAGTCACTGCTCATCACAGAGCCTGGACTTAGGTCAGACTGTCCAGCCCCAGATCCACCCAATAACTATCTCCCTAGATGGCCTCTCTAAATATAAAACACATACAGTCTATATATGGAGTTATACAATATATTTAGAGATTTTTGTATCCAGAATGAAAGTCCTAAATGTTCTAAATGGATAGTGAAATTTGGTTGATAACAGATACAGAAAATATAGAAAAAGCCCCCAACTTGATAAAACACGGGGACACATGCACTTTGTAGAATGTATAATGTCAAAGAAATGTCTATTCTACATAAACTATGCCTTTTGAGTTGTTAGGTAGCAGTCCTGTCCTTATGGTTGGTTCTCAAGATTGCCTTAGGGATGGGTCCAATAGTTTCTCAAAGCTTGTAAAGAAATTTATACATTCTCCAAAAATAATTTTACTGTATTTTAGTTAAAATACATTCCAGCCGCTGTCTGTAGGGAGCTTAGCACATGGGCAGTGAAGGGAGAGGTCGGGCCACCACATGGGTTTGAACCCTTGCTCTCAGATTCCAGGACAACGAAGCTAACGGTGTGTTACTTCACCAAAACTCTTCCGCCCTGTTGAGTCCAACACAGTTTTTCTGGGATTCCTGGGCTAGATGCCAGGACTCAGATGAATAAGATCTCTCACCCTCAAGGAGCTTGATCTACACTGTGAAACAGCACCAGGTCCATTCAAATCTCTTTTGGCTTTTAGAGCAAACATCTGCTGTGCGTGGTCTCCTAATTCAGTCCATGTGGAACTAGAGTTGCAATCAGTGATTTCTCTCTCTGCCACCTACACGCAGTCATATTTGCCAACGTCTATTTTATTTTATGATCTGATTCAAAAAATTCCTACCTGGGTGAAAGTGCTGGTGTGCATTGTTGAAACTTCTGTGTGTAAAACAATTCTCTCAATCAAGGGCTTTGGACCAGTTATAAACCCTATTCTTAACCTGCACAAAGAGAGAAAAGGCACAATACCAACCCTGCATTAACAATTAATACCTTGTTACTGATTTCATGGGGAAGAAAGTTGTGACCTGGGGACAAATGGATCTAGACAGTTAACCCATTCTAATAAAACAACGTCTTATTTAAAATACACATTTAAATTAAATTGTACAGTTAAAATAGAATGCATATCTGACCAGGTATTTCTAAATGTGCTCTTTCAAATATGCAAGCAAAAACCTGACTAGTCCCCATTAAGCTATAGCTTAATGGCCAAGTATCTTTGACCACTCGGAAGGATTGGTAGAAAAGCCTGTTATTAATAGATAAAATCAAACAGCAATACAAGTATCTTAAATGAGAACTGTTTGCAGTAAAAGATGCTGAGGTGCAGCCTCTGTCACCTTTAGATGCAGCCTGAAGGCACAGCCAGGACCTTACCCAGAAGACAGGACTTTGGAAAAAGAGTCAGCTCGGATGACACGCCCATCAACGTCCATGGAGAGAAAAGTCGGTGCCCAGGGCTTGAAATGGAAGAAAAATACTGTTGGTTTGGGAAGTCTGTTAGAGACCGTATCCCTACTTTGTGCAGAGAGTGGGGAGGAATGGATTTGGAGAACAGTAGGACAAACATCCTTTTTCTTGTCTTCATCTCAGCCCTTTGAAATGGAGTAAGAACCAGAGATGCATGTTCTTCTGTTCGTATCTGCCGATCTTCACGGCTTTTCTGCCAAACACACACACATGTCCTCTCACTTGTTCACGATGCCGCTCCCGTGAGTTTAGAGGAGCCTCACACGGGACCTCCTTGTCCCAAGGCTTGAGATCTGGGATGAACAGATTTCGAGGAAGGATTCAAGAAAAACTCGTTTGGAAAAGACCAAAACGAAGAGGGCCATCAGCATTCAGGGCTGTTTAGGAAGAGAATGCTGACCCTTAGACCAACTAGAAACACGAAAAAGGTGCAGATGAAGATGAGCATGAGCAAAAAGGTGCATGAAGATGAAGATACCGTGTAGTCAGTATGCAGTGCTGAAACTTCCATATTTACTTCAAAAGTAAATGCCAACAAGAAAGGGGGCCAGGGTCGTGTTGAAGGTGGGCGGCAGGCAGACATGGTGTTCAGGCAAACTAGATAAAAAGCCAAGAGTTCTGTTTCTTCTCCGTAGATACAGAGTGGGGACTGAGTGCATGTGTTTGTTCTGTGCAGCCCTTAGAGCAAATACAGTGTTGGATTTTGAGGAATTGGGCATTGGGGGTCTGTACCACTACTCTTGTCTCCTAGGACACCGTGCTCGTGGACAGTGGTGTACATATATAGTGGGAAAGGATCTAAAAGCCCATGATTCTGCAGGAAAGTCCCGGAGCCTAAGTGACAGGGATGGCGAGCAGGCAGCGTGATTCTGGGAACGCCCCTCCCCTGCCCAGCACCACCTCACTGAGGGAGCGCGGCCCTCCTTCTCCTTCCGTCTGGACACGCCTCCCAAGTCCTCCACCCATCAGCCACCCCCGAGAGACTGAGGTTGACACCCAAGGAGACACCCACTCCGTAACCCTGGCCCGGTGTCTAAGGAGCCACGACCTGGATTCGGAGTCCAGACCGACCCTCACCCTTGACTCACTCGAGCCTCCACGTGCCTGGCACAGAGCGCCAGTCACTATTCTAAAGGGAAGGGATTGCTGGAAAGCACGGTAATACCAGAGCTGAAAACACTCTGCAGCCTGGGGCTAAACTCTAATCAGCACAGGAGCTGACAGCCACTTATCTACTGATTGTGGGCTGAACTGACAGGGCACTTACCTTGTTGAACTGCATAAAATAGTAAGGATCGTCTTCTATGATGAGGAAGTCATATGTTCTTGCGAGCTAAAAAAGGTTAAAGGAGCATATTTATTTCTTCAGAGCGCTCGAAGATGAAAATCACTTGGAATCATAGCTCTTTGTACTCGTTTCTGTTTAGCTTATTATGTGATTTTAGAACAGTGTTTATAGTGAAAATCTTAGGCATCCTGTTCAGCTACCTAGAGGAGACTTTACAAAAGGAGCCTGCCTCCTGTTTTAAAGGAATTTCTTTGTAACCTGAAATGACAAGAAGTAGGAAAGGGAAGGGACAGGTTGAAAATACAGACATAAAGTAATGAAAATCAAACTTGGGGCCAATTACTAAATAACCTCAGAGTTTAACATCACACCAAGAAAAGCATTTCGTCCAATGAAAATATACATTAAAGGGAAAGAAAAATCTCATAGTCAACAAGAGTGTAATAGCTTCTTGAATTTAAATTCATGGCGGCCCTGGCATAGATGACTTCCTTTTATTAAAAATCATCTTCCTTGAGAGCAAGGGGTCATGAGAAGGAACTTGCAGAGCAGTCTTCTAGACAGTCAGAGCAAAACAAGAACACAGCCACATAGCACATTCTTTGAAAATACCTCATAGATTTCCTTTTTGCGGTTAGTTGTTAATGAGTTCCCCGCAGGGTTGTTGCCATTTGGGACAGTATAAAGAAATTTGGGGGTGTTTTTCTCGGGGTTCTTTGAATCTTCTGGTTTCCATTTGGAAAGTATTTCTCTGAGGGAGTCTGGAATAATCCCGTGTTCATCACTGGAAACATTAATTATGTTGCAGCCCAGGGGTTGCAGCTGTCCAGTACAAAGAGAAAAGAAAGCCGGAGACTCAGACTTGATACAAAATATCAGTGTCACTGGTTCTTACACTAAGGAGAATGTTACCATTTATACCCTCAAACACAAACCTGCACTCAGCTCTACGCCCACAGTGCATTATCTTTATAATTATGGTTAGAACTGGTTCATGAAATAGGTATTTATTAAGGAATGTTTTTTGACAAGGTAAATTAATCTTATAAAGCATCTATGGTGCTAATACATAAAATAGTTATAAGCAGAGGTGATATTCAAAATATTGGACAAGTGGTGTAGCATGGGCACATCAGATACAGAGCAGGCTGGAATGGGGTCCTGGAGGCCCCCTACCATGCCAGCATTGGCTCTGTACTATGGGGTGTTCAGGTTGGTCTTAGGAGAGGGACCAGAGGAGCCAGGGTGGTGCTGGGGCACCAAGGAGCATCAGGGCAGTGACTCACCAAGGCAGGTGGATACTATACTGTACCGATTGCAAAGGCTGAAGTCACAAGTAGTGGCCTTGTTTAAAGACATTGTTTTATGAAAGTTTTGTATTTTTATGTTTTATGTTTGTGGACGAACATAAAGAAAAAAATCGGAACTTAATAAGTAACAAGCAAAGGAAATCAACAATGAATGGAAAGACAACCTACAGAATGGGAGAAGCTATTTGCAAACAATGGAACTGACAAGGGATTAATTTCCAAAATATACAGACAGCTCATACAGCTCAATATCAAAAAAACGAACAACCCAGTCCAAAATTGGGCAGAAGATCTAAATAGACATTTCTCCAAAGAAAACATGCGGACGGCCAACAGGCACATGAAAAATGCTCAATGTTACTAATTATTAGAGAAATGCAAATGAAAACTGCAATGATGTACCACCTCACACCGGTCAGAATGGCCATCATCAAAAAGTCTACAAATAATAAATGCTGGAGAGGGTGTGGAGGAAAGGGAACTCTCCTACACTGTTGGTGGGAATGTAAATTGGTGCAGCCACTATGGAGAACAGTATGGAGGTTCCTTAAAACACTAAAAACAGAATTACCTTATGATCCAGCAATCTCCTTCCTGGTCATATATCTGGAGAAAACCATACTTCTAAAAGACACATGCACCCCAATGTTCATTGAAGCATTATTTACAATAGCCAAGACATGGAAGCAACCTAAATGTCCATTGACAGATGAATGGATAAAGATGTGGTATGTATATGTGTGTATGTATACACACACACATATATACACAGTGGAATATTACTCAGCCATAAAAAGATTGAAATAATGCCATTTTCTGCAACATGGATGGATCTAGAGATTATCATAGTAAGTGAAGTAAGTCAGATGGAGAAATACAAATATCATATAATATTGCCTATATATGGAATCTAATAAAATGATACAAATGAACCTATTTACAAAACAAATAGGCACACACAGACATAGAAAACAAACTTCTGGCTACAAAGGGAAAGAGGAGGGGAGGGATAAATTAGGAGTTAGGTATTAACATATACACACTACTATATATAAAATAGGTAACCAACAAGAACCTATTGTATAGCACAGGGAACTACACTCAGTATCTTGCAATAACCTATAATGGAAAAGAATCTGAAAGTTATACATATATACGTATAACTGAATCACTTTGGTGTACGTCTGAAATGAACACAACATTGTACATCAAGTACAATATATTTCAATAAAAATTTTAAAAAATAGCAATAACTGAGTGAGGTTCTCAGAAAAAATATTTTCAAAGGATAAGCAAACACTTTTCTTAGCAGTCAAATGTAGAATTATGCACTGAGAATAATCCAGACCCCACTTATGGTAAATTTAAAAGGTCTTAGACTTAGAAATCACATAAACATGAATAAAAGAAGTCAATATTGGACCATGAGATAAACACACATGGACCGTCAGCATATTCCCTCACAGCCTAGCATTGGTCTCTGTTTGGGTGTGTGAAAACGTGTGTGCATGTGTGCTGTTTACATAGACAAAAATTTTATATTTATAGGCATTGTGTAATCTTATGACTTAGGAGTTTAGGAAAACAATTAACAATTAGTATCCAGTCACTAAGAAAAGGTAATTACTTTATTTTAGTTTTTTAAATTATGGCAAAATATGTAAATAACAAAAATTTGCCATTTTAAAGTGTTTGACTCAGTGGCATTAATTACATTCACAATGTGTGCATTCATCGTCACTATTAACTTCCAAAACCTTTTCATCACTCCAAACAGACCCCCTGTATCATTAAGCAATAACGCCCCACTTCCCCCTCCCTCAGCCCCTGGTAACCACTAAGCAACTTTCTGTCTTTATGAGTTTGCCTATTTCAGATATTTTGTACAAGTGGAATCATACAATATGTGTCCTTTTGTGTCTGGCTTCTCTCACTTGGCTGAGTGCTTTCAAGGTTTATCCATGTTGTAGCAGGTGTCAGAACTTCCTTCCTTTTTCTGGCTGAATAATATTCCATTGTGTGGATGGACCACATTTTATTCATGCATTGATGTACACTTGGGCTGCTCCATGTTTTGGCTATTGTGAATAATGCTGCTATGAACGTTTATGTTTATGTTTGAGACCCAGTTTTCAAATCTTTTTGGGTACATACTAGGAGTGGAATTTGTGTGTCCACGGTAATTCTATGTTTAATTTTTTGAGGCACTGATAAACTGTTTTCTACAGGGCCTGCACCATTTTACATTTCCACCAGCAATGTACTGCTGTTCCAATTTCTCTATGTATTCACCATTACTCTATGTATTCACCATTTTTTATTCCATTAAAAAAATAATAGCCATCCTAGTAGGTGTGAAGTAGTATCTCACTATGGTTTTGACTTTCATTTCTCTAATGACTAGTGATGTTGAGCATCTTTTCATGTACTTATTGGCCATTTATATATCTTCTTTGGAGAAATGTCTATTCAAGTCCTTCGTCTATTATTATTATTATTATTATTATTATTTTGCGGTACGCGGGCCTCTCACTACTGTGGCCTCTCCCGTTGCGGAGCACAGGCTCTGGACGCGCAGGCTCAGCAGCCATGGCTCACGGGCCCAGACGCTCCGTGGCATGTGGGATCTTCCTGGACCAGGGCACGAACCCATGTACCCTGCATTGGCAGGCGGACTCTCAACCACTGCGCCACAAGGGAAGCCCCCTTTGTCTATTTTTTAATTAATTTCTTTGTCTTTTGTTTTTTAGTTGTAGGAGGTCTTTATATACTCTGGATATTGAACCCTTACCATATATATGATTTGCATGTATTGTCTCCCACTCTGTAGGCTGTGTTTTCACTTTCTTCATAATGTTCTTTGATGCTCAAAAGAGTTTAATTTTTGATGAAGTCCAATTTATCTATATTTTTGTTGTTGCTTGTATTTTTGTTGTTATATCTAAGAATAGTGCCAAATCCAAGGTCAAGAAGATTTGCCCTTATGTTTTCTTCTAAGAGTTTATAGTTTTAGCTCTTATATTTAAATGTTTGATCCATTTTGAGTTAAATTTTTATATGGCATGAGGTGAGGGTCCAATTTCTTTCTTTTGCACGTGGAAATACAGTTATCCCAGCAAAATTTGTTGAAGAGACTTTTTTTTTCCTGTTGAATGGTTTTGGTACCCTTGTCAAAATCAGTTGGTCACAGTTGCATGGTTTATTTCTGAACTCTCAATTCTATGCCATCGGGATATGTATCTATCCTTAATGCCAGTACCAGCCGGTTTTGATTACTACAGATTAAGGCAGTTGGTTTTGAAATTGAGAACCGAGAATCTTCTAACTCTGCACTTTTTCAAGATGGGTTTGCCTATTTGGACCCTTTCCAATCCCAAATGAATTTGAGGATTGGCTTTTCTCTTTCTGCAAAAAAGGCTATTGGAATTTTGATAGGGATTGAATGGAATCTGTAAATTGCTGTGGTAGTATGGACACCTGAACAGTATTAAGTCTTCCAACCCAGGAGAAGGTGATGCCTTTTGGTTTACTGGCATCTTCTTTAATTTCTTTCCGCAATGTTTTTTAGTTTTTAATGTGGAAGTCTCTCACCCATTTTGTTAGATGTATTCCCAGATATTTTATTCTATTGGATGCTATTACAAATGGAATTTTCTTAATTTCCTTTTCAGATTGTTCATTAGAAAAGCAATGTGTATAATATATTTTTACCCCTACTTGGGAGTGTTGAGGAAATATGCCTTTCATCAAGACTAGCTAATTGCTTTCTATATATATTCATTTTTCACAAAGATAATATTAAATTAAAAAAAAGATAATCCATGAAGTTAGATTCAGTAGAGCATAAGGGTCATCTCAATAAATCCCCTACGCTAAGCTAGAATTACTTTGCTAGCATTCATGCCAGGTGGCCATTGAGAGTTACTCTGAGCCCCTGCAGTGATGGGCAGTGCTTTACTCCTCAGAGAGCTGGTAAGGCTGATGGTTAGACAGTTGTTACACGGAGTTGAAACTGTTTCCCTGTAGTTTCCATCCTTTGATTCCAGTTGTATGAACCTGAGGACATGCACAGACAAATCTAACTCCTCTGTCACATGGCTAGCTTTAATGTACTTGAGGACAATTCTCATGTCCCCGTGGAGTCTTCTCTCTCTTCAGAAAAGAGCATAGTTCCTAAAACAATTCAACCTATGGTATTATTTCCATTTCTTTGTTCACTCTGGTCACTTTTCTCTGACTGTGCTCCAGACCCAAAAGTATTGTGCCCCCGACAGTGGTGTGTTCTGACCAGGGCACAGCAGAGCAGGTGATCTGATTCCCCATTCTGGATATTGAAGCCCCATTAATTAACACTGGAGAGGAAACTCCTAATCATACCATGTTACTGTACAGTTATTCTACATTGACATAAAATCATCGTGAGGCATGTGGTAATATAGATGGTAGTGAAAAAATGTCTTTGTAAATTAAGTCACATTTCAGGTGGAATATTAAGCAATCTGGACATGATTTTGCACAACCCAATTTTAGCACCTCTACATTTAGACTTTGTAAGGAGAAATGTATAAAGCAGAGGATACATTTCACATATTTTGCATATATTAATGATTCTCCTGTTGAAGAAGAAAGATGCTATTTTATGTTTCAGTGGACAGATAATTCTCAAGGTGCAGTGGTTTCTTATTTGTTATAAGAAAGAGAGTTGCCTTTTGTAGAAATGTGTACTCACAGCATGAATTGTTCCTGAATAAATAGGTTCATTGACGAGGATATTATCTCCAGGATTAACGATCATTTCAAATACCTAACAAAAGAAGCATAGGTTAGCTTGGTTAGTTTGATTTCTGGTCTTAGAACTGCCCCCCCCCCCTTTTTTTTGTTTGGGCTCACTAGGATTCTAGAGAAGAAGTTGGCATGTGTTCTGTAAATGCCAGATGGGACGTATTTTGTGAGCCCTGGTGTTTCCATTGCAACTACTCATCTCTGCCTCTATGGTGAGAAAGCTGTAGACAATACGTCAGCCGATGGTGTGGCTGAGTTCCAATAAAACTCTATTTACAGAATCAGACAAGGACGGGCTTGGCTCTCAAGCCACAGTTTGCAAACCTCCGTTCTAGGTTGGGAAAAAAAAACCATAACTGCTTTGGCTCCTAAAATTTATTTATTCCTTTTATTCCTTTTCTGAAAATTTTAAAAATATTTGTTATAAGCCAGGCCTGTGTAAAGGATGGAGATAAAGTGATGAGCATAAAGGCATGGTTTTTACCCTCATGGAGATACTAGTCCACCATTCTGACTAAATCTTATATGAGTCACAGAATCATTCTTTCCTACCCCGTGATGTTTCACAATCCCCAGGTCAAGCCTCTCCTCCCTGTTCTTTTAACAACCTAGAGCTCTTGATAAACAGCATGGCCGTTATACATTGGGACAGAAGGTTTGACTTTTGTTTCCTGATTTGGTGTAGGATATTCCATTTACTTTTCCTTATGCGCTTTTGGCATTTTATGACAGTGTCATCCTCTGACAAGTTTCTAATGGATTCAGGATTTACAGGACCTCCTAGGACCAAACAAATCACTGGGTGGCTTGTGTATTATCCATGGATCAGATGAAACCTCATCACATTCATTTCCCATGTCAATTAGGGGACATGAGAAAGTCAAATATCCTAAATGAGGAGGGAGGGCTGTTTATTACCTGAGACACGGACACCTAAAATAATATCCATCCTGGAGAACAAAGTGGGAGAAATATTAAACCGGATTCCCAGGAGACCTCTGGAACAAGCATGGCCATAAGCCAGTGAGTTACTGATGCATTTGGCTATCTATGCTCTCTTTCTCTTTGACATGACTGATGTTGCAACAGGCAAAGAAGAAACTTTCTTGTGTATCTTTCTGGAAAAAAAAAAGGCACATAATGTCCCTTCCTAAGAAAAGGATTTCACTGAAAAGAATTTTTTTGTCCTACTAGTCTGGAGCATCACAAATGTTTCTCTTCAAGAAAAAAAATCAAACAGCAGCTAATCTTTTTATTTTTCCTAATTCAGTCCAAAAAGGGGGAGGAAAATTATAAAGTCTTATACTTTAATACCTTATTCTGTAAAAATAATTTAATTGAAATTCATTGAAACTAACCGGATTATAACTTTCACATTTACATAAGAAAGAAGAGCAAGAAAGCTGCTCTGCTTTGAGATAAACAAGAGTCATGCTTTCATCTAGATGTGAGGACTGAATGTAGAGCCTCCTTATCCAGGACTAATTATTCATGAAAAAGAAAAGAAAAGAATAGATGAAACTGTAACCATATATGCAGTCTGTTTATCCGGGGACCCCCAAGTGGTGGTTATCTCTGTGGAGTTCCTGGAATCCAGGAGAGAGGCAGAAAGAGAGAGAGAGAGAGAGAAGGAGAGAGAGAAAGTAACCCAGAGGAGAAGTCAGCCACAGACACAGACATATATGTAGACCTGGAGAAGCACTGCCAAGAGGGAGTCAGGGTACAAGAGGCAGCCGGCACAGATGATGACACCAGCAGACACACAAAGGAATGACGTTTCATCTCAGGGGTGTCAGGATACACCCTCGAAGAATTTAAAAGTCATGCACTGAAATGTTATAGCCACAAGCAAAACTGAAATTTAGCCTGAATCTCTGAGTCAGATGAAAGTAAGCAGCGCTCACTAAGCTGCAGGTAGGGGCTGAGTTCTCCCTGAATGGGAATCTTGTCCTAATGACTCAGAGCTCTGGGTCCATGATGATGGGATCTCTGTTTAAGAGAAATCAGGTTGCAAATGAAGCAACTGACAAAGCATTAATCTCTAAAATATACAAGCAGCTCATGCAGCTCAATATCAAAAAAACAAACAATCCAAAAATGGGCAGAAGACCTAAATAGACATTCCTCCAAAGAACACATACAGATGGCCAAGAAGCACATGGAGAGATGCTCAACATCACTAATCATTAGAGAAATGCAAATCAAAACTACAGTGAGGTATCACCTCACACTGGTCAGAATGGCCATCATCAAAAAATCTACAAACAACAAATGCCGGAGAGGGTGTGGAGAGAAGGGAACCCTCTTGCACTGTTGGTGGGAATGTAAATTGATACAGTCACTATGGAGAACAGTATGGAGGTTCCTTAAAAAACTAAAAATAGAACTACCATACGACCCAGCAATCCCACTACTGGGAATATATCCTGAGAAAACCGTAATTCAAAAAGGAACATGTACCACAATGTTCATTGCAGCACTGTTTACAATAGCCAGGATATGGAAGCAACCAAAACGTCCATCGACAGAGGAATGGATAAAGAAGATGTGGCACATATATACCATGGAATATTACTCAGCCATAAAGAGGAACAAAATTGAGTTATTATTTTTTTTTTTTCTTTTTTTCGGTATGCGGGCCTCTCACTGTTGTGGTCTCTCCCGCTGCGGAGCACAGGCTCCGGACGCGCAGGCCCAGCGGCCATGGCCCACGGGCCCAGCCGCTCCGCGGCACGCGGGATCCTCCCGGATCGGGGCACGAACCCGCGTCCCCTGCATCAGCAGGCGGACTCTCAACCACTGCGCCACCAGGGAAGCCCCAAAATTGAGTTATTTGTAGTGAGGTGGGTGGACCTAGAGTCTGACATACAGAGTGAAGTAAGTCAGAAAGAGAAAAATAAATTCCATATGCTAATGCATATATATGGAATAAAAAAAAAACCGGTACTGATGAACCTAGTGGCAGGGCAGGAATAAAGATGCAGATGTAGAGAACAGACTTGAAGACCCAGAGTGGGGAAGGGGAAGCTGGGACGAAGTGAGAAAGTGGCATGGACATATATACACTACCAAATGTAAAATAAATAGCTAGTAGGAAGCTGCTGCATAGCACAAGGAGATCAACTGGATGCTTTGTGACCACCTAGAGGGGTGGGATAGGGAGTGTGGGAGGGAGGCTCAAGAGGGAGGGGATATGGGGATGTATATATGCATATGTCTGACTGACTGTTGTACAGCAGAAACTAACACAACATTGTAAAGCAATTATACTCCAATAAAGATGTGATAAAAAGAAAGAGAAATCAGGTTGGTGAATGTCTTTAAGTTCCATTTATGATTCTAGGTGAAGACAAGGAAGACTTTGTAGGCCACAAAACATGATGCTCTGTGGTTAAGGGAGAGATGGCTGTATGAACCTAGTATTTGATTCTTCCTGCGGGTGCCTTTCCTTCCAGTCTTACCTTACAGAGACCTTCTTGGCTGCCACATGTGACACACATGTCCATTTGTCCTTGGCTGGGTGGATAATGGATGGTGGGAGGATTATGCAATTTTACTTGTAACTGTTTTAGCCAGGATAACAGCTCTGGGAGTCTAAAGCATAAAATGCGTGTAAAAATTGACAGTAGTGAAAATCATAATAATAGTAGACAGGAACTAAACGGTGGCTTTATACCAGGCACTTTAAAGGTCCTCAAATGCTTTTTGCCAATATTAATATCTTTACTTAACAGACAAGGCAACAGACTTAGAGATTAAGAAATCCACATAAAGTTAATCAGTTGGTGATTAAAAGAGCTGAGATTTGAATCTACAGCTTTCTCACTCCAAAGCCTGTACTTTTTCTTTTACATTAGAGCACTCACTGCGTAATTCATTTTTTGTTTCCCTTAGGGAGATTTCTGTAGGATACCTGGAAGTGCAGGTTCAGTAAGTTCTTTGCATCATGGAAAGAAAAGCCTAGGTATACATTATATACGATACAATTTTTATGCACCCAACATGCATTATTCTTGAATCACAGAGCAAACAGGCTTTAATAAAGTAGAATTCATAGACACTCTGCAAGTTACCCTTTATCACTGGAAGAAGACCAGCTAAGGAAAGCCTTAGAATATGTGTTCCAGTTGCCTTTATGAAATTAAACACATCTGAACTGAGGGCAACACGCTTACATAGCTGCCTGTTTAGAAAGGGAACATAATCATTAAAAAAATTCCCCAGGACCTAAACTGGCTGCTTCCTGGGTCATCCTTTTCCTCCTTTCTCCTACCCTGCTTCACCTAGCTATCGTCTCTCTCTCTCTCTTTTATTCCAGTCTCAGCTCAAATGGTACGTACTTTCAAAAGCCTTCTCTCCCTCTCCTAGTCGTGTAAGGTTGAGAAGCAGTCCCTGGCGTCTTAGGCATTCAGTATCATTGCTGCAATTATTTTTTCTTCTAAAACTCTTCCCCAAACCTTCCTCACTGCTGAATACCCAGTTAAAAAACGCACACGTCACTCTATCAGCGGGCTGTAGAATATTGCTCATGAACATGACCCAACAAGGTTACATTGTCTACTGATCAGTACCCGGCACTCTGAGAATACTGCAGAGCCCTCTTCATCATCTCTTCATCAAATTGGATGGTCTTTCCGTTGTCTATGGTGATAACCGCAGTCTTGAAAGGGAACATGTTGGGGTTTGGTGCTCCAGTCGCCAGGGAGAGGACAGATTTCGATGACTTGCCCAATATCTCAGCTACAACAAATAAGGAGGAGAAGAAGAAACAGTGAAGGCTTTCCTAAACAGCGATGGTTCAGCATGTTGCATTAAAGTCAGTAAAACTTTAAAGTGTAACGATTTCTAGTGATACAGTGCTAGTCCGAAAGAAACATAGAAGATGCCTTTGTTTGTGGACCGACCTCACCGGTGGAGGAACTAAGGAATAGACACGTGCATCTAAGAAGGCGGAGTGATCAGGCAAACAAGCCAAGGGCCACAGTAACAGAAAACGGCCTTCCACTCGGCCCGTCCCTGCCCGGCTCCGCGCGCACCCCTCTCTCCGGCGAACCCGCCCTCCCCACTCCGCACGCGCCCGCACGCCGAGCCGAACCCCGACTCCTGTGCCCGGAAGAGCCCTCTGGAGCCGAAGCAGGACGTGTCCACAGCGGCCTGCCCTCTCTCCACTGCTGATGGCCCGCCCTCGTGCCCGTTCCAGCGCGCCTTCCGTGCCAGGTCTGCGCAGAGCCGGGCTCAGGCCGCCCCGAGCAGCTGTGCGGGGACCGCCCCCTCCAGCGGGAGAGCAGGGCCCGGACTCACCCATGACTCGAAGGGCGGAAGGCTTTCTGGCCGCGCTCGTAGCCGTGATGAACCGTGTGTAATTCATTCTCGGATTCCAAGCGGCAAGCCCCGCCTTAGGTGGTTGAAGCCTGGGAAAACCAAGGATCCGCGTCAATCCTGCCCCCTAATCCCTGCCCTGGAAAGGCCGCCTCTTCTGTCCCCCGCGTCTGGTCTGGCGCGCGGAGTCAGGAGAGGCCGCCGAAGGCCCGGCTGGTGGCTGCGCGAGAGCCTGGTTAGGATCCGGCCTGGCGCGTAGCAGGACTGGCAAAGTCCACTGGCAGGTTAGTGCCCCTCCCGCCCCACTCCCTTTGGTACCTCCCCCTGCCGCGCCCCTCCATCCCGGCGACGCCCGCCCCGCCCCTCCATCCCGGCCCCGCCCCTGCCACGCCCTGCCACGCCCCTCCGTCCCGCCCCGGGCCGCGCCTCCAGACCCGACCCCGCCCTCGTATGCCTCTAGCCAGTCCCGCCTGTGACCGCCTGTCCTGCTGGGGACCTGACCACGCGCCTGCAGCCTGCTCTCTGTTGGCGCAGGCAGTGCGGGAGGCCGCATTTAATGATTTACCACTGGGTGTTTTGCACAAGGTAATAATCTTTCTGGGCATTAGTTTGCTCACAGGGCTGTGGGCAGGATGAAATCAGGGAATCTCAGACACTCCTCAGCACAGTGACCTGATCTTACAAAATCCTTCAGTAACTGTTAGCTATTATGACTAGTAACAACGTTCTTAGCAAAGCTAAGGACTCAGTTTCCTAATGGTTTTTGCCTGAGAAACTGGCAACTTTTAAGACAGATTATGTCCTTAGTTCATTCATGTAGGCAATTAAGGGTCTTTGTGAGGTTACCTATTTAAAGAAGTGTTGCCTCTGCATTCTTCTAGAAGTTAGCTCAAGAAGCTCTAACTAACCTCTAAATTATAAACCATAGTTAATTATGAAATAAAAGTGGAGACTTTGATGTTACTAGAGATTCAGGATTCCCCTCCCACCCCATTAGTGTGGTTCCCTTGGATACTTAGATACCTTAGATACACAAACTTAAACTTCTTCCCTTTGCTTGTAGAAACCTGTTTGTGAAAGGTCTTTGGTGTTCTCAGGTCTATGCTGCTTATAATATTTATTACATAGAGACTTTTTTTTTTAAAGTACGGAACTAATACCCGCCCATATTTCCAATCAATGGCAATAAAACTAAAGGAGCCAAAACTAAAGAGATTTCAGGCCAGCTCGTCATAAGATGCAGGCTCTCAAGCTTCATGGGTTTGCTGAATTTTCTCCTTGGCTGCTGGAGTTGGACAGGTGAGAGGCTGAGGGTGCTGATTCATTATGAGGTGGTGATGATTTAGGTCAGGTAGGGAGGCAGAGAAGTGGCCCATCAGGGCGGCTACTGGAACGCAGGGGACCTGAGGGTTGTGCTTAGAAAATGCAGGCAGAGAAGGGCCACAGTGGTGGGAAAGGCTAGGCAAGGGCTAAGCTGGGGACAGCTTACGTGACAATCAGAAGCTGAAAACTGAAGAGATAGTTGATTGCCAGAGAAATCCAACAGAGCAGACTTTGAACTTGTCAGGAGCAACCGCAGAAGGAGTTCTTTCCCGGTGTGGGATGAGTGAGCAAGGTCACAGCTCAGGCTGCCGTTTAAAGACTTGGCTTAGGACTCCTGGGGACCGAATGTAGGAAAGGGCCAGGGCGTGTGGACCCTGTCATCCTCTAAACATTTATTCAGTGCTTCCTCTGTGCTGGGGGCTGTAACACCTTTAAAGAGATGACGGAGGGCTTCCCTGGTGGTGCAGTGGTTGAGAGTCCGCCTGCTGATGCAGGGGACACGGGTTTGTGCCCCGGTCCGGGAAGATCCCACATGCCGTGGAGCGGCTGGGCCCGTGAGCCATGGCCGCTGAGCCTGCGCGTCTGGAGCCTGTGCTCCGCAAGGGGAGAGGCCACAACAGTGAGAGGCCCGTGTACTGCAAAAAAAAAAAAAAGAGATGACAGAGACCAGCCACGGGTCTGGAGGCTGGAAGTGCAGGATGGTGGTGTCAGCAGGGGTGGTTCTCCCTGAGACCTGTGACCAGGAATCTGTTCCAGGCCTCTCGGCTAGATGCTGGTGGTTTGCTGGTAATTTTTAATGTTCCTTGGCTTGTGGTTGCGTCTTCATCTTCACATGGTGTCTCCCTGTTGTGTTCATGTCTCTGTGTTCAAACTTCCCTGTTTTACATGGACACCAGTCACATTAGACTAGGGCTCGCCTTCATCACCTCATGTTAACTTGGTTACCTCTGTAAGGACTGTATCTTCAAAGAAGGTCACATTTCTAGGTACTAGAGGTTAAGACTCCAAAGTATCTTTTTTTTTTAAATTGCAGTATAGTTAATTTGCAATGTTCTGTTAGTTTCAAGTGTACAACAAAGTGATTCAGTTATACATATGTATCTATTCTTTTTCAGATTCTTTTCCATTATAGGTTATTACAAGATTTCAAATATAGTTCCCTGTGCTATACAGTAGGACCTTATTGTTTATCTATTTTAATCCCAAACTCCTAATGTAACCTCCCCCTCCCTCTGCCCCCACGCCTCGGGATCCCCTTTGGTAGCCATAAGTTTGTGTTCTCTGTCTGTGAGTCTGCTTCTGTTTTGTAAATGTTCATTTGTATCTTTTTTATTTTTTTAAGATACCACATGTAAGTGATATCATATGATATTTGTCTTTCTCAGACTTACTTCACTTAATATGATAATCTCTAGGTCTCCCCGTGTTGCTGCAAATGGTGTTATTTCATTCTTTTTTTTATGACTGAGTCATATGTACCACATCTTCTTTATCCAGTTATCTGTCATGGGATAGCTAGGTTGCTTCCACGTCCTGACTGTTGTAAATAGTGTTGGTATGAACATTGGGGTTCATGTATCTCTTTGAGTTAGAGTTTTCTCCAGATATATACCCAGGAGTGGGATTGCATGACCATATGTTAACTCCATTTTAGTGTTTAAAGGAGCCTCCATACTCCTCTCCTTAGTGGCTGCACCAGTTTACATTCCCACCAAAGTGTAGGAGGGTTGAGTTTTCTTCACACGCTCTCCAAAATTGATTATTTGTAGGCTTTTTAATGATGGCCATTCTTATTGGTGTGACATGGTACCTCACTGTAGTTTTGATTTGCACCTCTGTAATCATTAGCGATGTCGGGCATCTTTTCATGTGCCTGTTGGCCATCTGTAGGTCTTCTTGGGAGCAGAGTATCTATTTAGGTCTTCTGTCCATTTTTTGATGGGGTTGTTCGTTTTGTTGATATTAAGCTGTATGAGCTCTTTGTATATTTTGGAAATTAATCCCTTGTCAGTAGCATCTTCTGCAAATATTTTCTCCCATTCTGTAGGTGGTCTTTTTGTTTTGTTCATGGTTTCCTTTGCTCTGCAAAAGCTTTTAAGTTTAATTAGGTCCCACCTGTTTATTTTTGTTTTTATTTCCATTACTCTAGGAGACGATCCAAAACGATATTGCTGCCATTTATGTCAAAGAATGTTCTGCCTATGTTTTCCTCTAGGTGTTTAATAGTATCCAGTATTACATTTAGGTCTGTATGCCATTTTCAATTTATTTTTGTTTATGGTGTTAGAGAGTGTTCTGATTTCATTCTTTTACATGTAGCTGTCCAGTTTTCCAAGCACCACTTACCGAAGAGACCGTCTTTTCTCCATTGTATATTCTTGCCTTGTCATAGATTAATTGACCATAAGTTTGTGTGTTTATTTCTGGGGTTTCTATCCTGTTCCATTGATCTATATTTCTGTTTTTCTGCCAATACCATACTGTTTTGACTGTAGCTTTGTAGTAAAACCTGAAGTCAGGTAGCCTGATTCCTCTGCCTCTGTTCTTATTTCTCAAGATTGCTTTGGCTCTTAGGGGTCTTTTCTGTTTCCATACAAATTTTAAAATTATTTGTTCTAGTTCTGTGAAAAATGCCATTGGTAATTTGATAGGTATTGTGTTGAATCTGTAGATTGTCTTGCATAGTATGGTCATCTTAACAATATAGATTCTTCCAGTCCAAAACACAGTATCTCTTTCCATCTGTTTGTGTTGTCTTCTATATCTTTTATCAGCATCTTATAGTTTTCAGAGCACAGGTCTTTGCCTCCTTAGGTAGGTTTATTCTTAGGTAGTTTATTCTTTTTGGTGCTGTAGTTAATGGGATTGTTTATTTAATTTCTCTTCTGATATTTCCTTGTTCATGTATAGAAATGCAACAGATTTCTGTAATGTAATTTTGTACCCTGCAAATTTATGGAATTCATTAATGAACTCTAGTAGCTTTCTGGTGGTGTCTTTAGGATTTTCTATGTATACTTCACGTCATCTGCAAACAGTGAGAGTTTTACATCTTCTTTTCCAATTTGGATTCCTTTAGTTCCTTTTTCCTGTCTGGTTGGTGTGGCTAGGACTTCCAAAACTATGTTGAATAAAAGTGGTGAGAGTGGGCATTCTTGTCTTGTTTCTGAACTTAGTGGAAACGCTTTCAGCTTTTCACTGTTGAGAATGATGTTAGCTGTGAGTTTGTCATATATGGCTTTATTATGTTGAGATATGGTGCCTCTATGCCCACTTTCTGAAGAGTTTTTATCATAAATCGATGTTGAATTTTATCAAAAGCTTTTTCTGCATCTATTGAGCTGATCATATGGTTTTTATTCTTCAGTTTGTTAATGTGATGTATCACATTGACTGATTTCCGAATACTGAAAAATCCTAGCATCCCTGGGATAAATCCCCTTGATCATGGTGTATGATCATTTTAATGTATTGTTGGAGTTGACTTTTTTTTTGAATTAATTTCTGCTTTATAACAAAGTGAATCAGTCATACATATACATCTGTTCCCACATCCCTTCCCTCTTGCATCTCCCTCCCTCCCACCCTCCCTATCCCACCCCTCCAGGAGGTCGCAAAGCACCGAGCTGATCTCCCTGTGCTATGTGGCTGCTTCCCACTATCTATCTGCCTACGTTTGGTACTGTATATATGTCCATGCCTCTCTTTCGCTTTGTCACAGCTTACCCTTCCACCTCCCCATATCCTCAAGTCCATTCTCAAGTAGGTCTGTGTCTTTATTCCTGTTTTACCCCTAGGTTCTTCATGACATTTTTTTTAAATTCCATATATATATGTTCGCATACGGTATTTGTCTTTCTCTTTCTGACTTACTTCACTCTGTATGACAGACTCTAGTTCTATCCACCTCATTACAAATAGCTCAGTTTCGTTTCTTTTTATGGCTGAGTAATATTCCATTGTATATATGTGCCACATCTTCTTTATCCATTCATCTGATGATGGACACTTAGGTTGTTTCCATCTCCGGGCTATTGTGAATAGAGCTGCAATGAACATTTTGGTACATGTCTCTTTTTGAATTATGGTTTTCTCAGGGTATGTGCCTAGTAGTGGGATTGCTGGGTCATATGGTAGTTCTATTTTTAGTTTTTTAAGGAACCTCCATACTGTTCTCCATAGTGGCTGTACCAATTCACATTCCCACCAGCAGTGCAAGAGTGTTCCCTTTTCTCCACACCCTCTCCAGCATTTATTGTTTCTAGATTTCTTGATGATGGCCATTCTGACTGGTGTGAGATGATATCTCATTGTAGTTTTGATTTGCATTTCTCTAATGATTAATGATGTTGAGCATTCTTTCATGTGTTTGTTGGCAGTCTGTATATCTTCTTTGGAGAAATGCCTATTTAAGACTTCTGCCCATTTTTGGATTGGGTTGTTTGTTTTTTTGCTACTGAGCTGCATGAGCTGTTTATAAATTTTGGAGATTAATCCTTTGTCAGTTGCTGCATTTGCAAATATTTTCTCCCATTCTGAGGGTTGTCTTTTGGTCTTGTTTATGGTTTCCTTTGCTGTGCAAAAGCTTTGAAGTTTCATTAGGTCCCATTTGTTTATCTTTGTTTTTATTTCCATTTCTCTAGGAGGTGGGTCCAAAAGGATCTTGCTGTGATTTATGTCATAGAGTGTTCTGCCTATGTTTTCCTCTAAGAGTTTGATAGTTTCTGGCCTTACATTTAGGTCTTTAATCCATTTTGAGCTTATTTTTGTGTATGGTGTTAGGGAATGATCTAATCTCATACTTTTACATGTCCCTGTCCAGTTTTCCCAGCACCATTTATTGAAGAGACTGTCCTTTCTCCACTGTACATTCCTGCCTCCTTTATCAAAGATAAGTTGACCATATGTGCGTGGGTTTATCTCTGGGCTTTCTATCCTGTTCCATTGATCTATCTTTCTGTTTTTGTGCCAGTACCACACTGTCTTGATTGCTGTAGCTTTGTAGTATAGTCTGAAGTCAGGGAGCCTGATTCCTCCAGCTCCGTTTTTCGTTCTCAAGATTGCTTTGGCTATTCGGGGTCTTTTGTTTTTCCAAACAAATTTTGAAATTTTTTGTTCTAGTTCTGTGAAAAATGCCAGTGGTAGTTTGATAGGGATTGCATTGAATCTGTAGATTGCTTTGGGTAGTAGAGTCATTTTCACAATATTGATTCTTCCAATCCAGGAGCATGGTATATCTCTCCGTCTATTTGTATCATATTTAATTTCTTTCATCAGTGTCTTATAATTTTCTGCATACAGGTCTTTTGTCTCCTTAGGTAGGTTTATTCCTAGATATTTTATTCTTTTTGTTGCAATGGTAAATGGGAGTGTTTTCTTGATTTCATTTTCAGATTTTTCATCATTAGTGTACAGGAATGCCAGAGATTTCTGTGTATTAATTTTGTATCCTGCTACTTTACCAAATTCATTGATTAGCTCTAGTAGTTTTCTGGTAGCATCTTTAGGATTCTCTATGTATAGTATCATGTCATCTGCAAACAGTGACAGCTTTACTTCTTCTTTTCCAATTTGGATTCTTTTTATTTCCTTTTCTTCTCTGATTGCTGTGGCTAAAACTTCCAAAACTAAGTTGAATAAGAGTGGTGAGAGTGGGCAGCCTTGTCTTGTTCCTGATCTTAGTGGAAATGGTTTCAGTTTTTCACCATTGAGGACGATGTTGGCTGTGGGTTTGTCATATATGGCCTTTATTATGTTGAGGAAAGTTCCCTCTATGCCTACTTTCTGCAGGGTTTTTATCATAAATGGGTGTTGAATTTTGTCGAAAGCTTTCTCTGCATCTATTGAGATGATCATATGGTTTTTCTCCTTCAATTTGTTAATATGGTGTATCACGTTGATTGATTTGCATATATTGAAGAATCCTTGCATTCCTGGAATAAACCCCACTTGATCATGGTGTATGATCCTTTTAATGTGCTGTTGGATTCTGTTTGCTAGTATTTTGTTGAGGATTTTTGCATCTATGTTCATCAGTGATATTGGCCTGTAGTTTTCTTTGTGACATCTTTGGTTTTGGTATCAGGGTGATGGTGGCCTCACAGAATGAGTTTGGGAGTGTTCCTCCCTCTGCTATATTTTGGAAGAGTTTGAGAAGGATAGGTGTTAGCTCTTCTCTAAATATTTGATAGAATTCGCCTGTGAAGCCATCTGGTCCTGGGCTTTGTTGGAGTTGATTTGATAGTATTTTGTTGAGGAATTTTGCATCTGTGTTCATCAGTGATATTGGCATGTAAATTTCTTTTTTTTTTATGATATCTTTGTCTGGTTTTGGTGTCAGGGTGATGGTGGCCCCATGGAATGAGTTTGGAAGTGTTTCTTCCCCTGCAATTTTTTCTGGAATAGTTTCAGAGAATGGGTGTTAACCCTCCTCTAAATGTTTGGTAGAATTCACCTGTGAGGCTGTCTGGTCCTGGATTTTAAAGTTTTAAAGTTTCTGATTCAGTTTCAGTACTGGTAATTGGTCTGTTCATATTTTCTATTTCCTCCTGGTACAGTCTTGGTACCTTCCTAAGAATTTGTCTGTTTCTTCTAGGTTGTCCATTTTATTGGTGTATAGTTGCTTGTAGTAGTCTCTTATGGTCCTTTGTATTTCTCTGGTGTCAGTTGTAAGTTCTCCTTTTTTATTTCTAAGTTTATTGAGTTGAGTCCTCTCCCTTGTTTTTTTCTTGATGAGTCTGGCTAAAAGTTTGTCAATTTTGTTTATCTTTTGAAAGAACCGGCTTTTAGTTTCATTGATCAATAGGGAAGCATCAACGACTTTCTTACATGGGGGGGGGTGGCAGTTTCCTAAAGTGGACAAGTCAATATTTAAATTTAATTCAGAAGGAAACCATGCCAAATGACAACTGTTTTCTTTTTATGGCTGTTCCTATTTGCCTTATATATTGAGGTGCACCTATGTTGGGTGCATATATATTTACAATTGTGATATCTTCTTGGATTTATCCCTTGATTGTTATGTAGCATCTTCTTTGTCTTTTGTAACAGTCTTTATTTTAAAGTCTATTTGTCTGATATGAGTATTGCTACTCCAGCTTTCTTTTGATTTCCATTTGCATGAAATACCTTTTTTCAACTTCTCACTTTCAGTCTGTGTGTGTCCCTATATCTGAAGTGGGTCTCTTGTAGACAGTGTGTATAAGGGTCTTGTTTTCATTTCCATTCAGCCAGTCAGTGTCTTTTGGTTGGAGCATTTATTCTGTTTATGCTTAAGGTAATTATGGATATGTATGTTCTTATTGCCATTTTATTAATTGTTTGGGGTTGGTTTTTGTAGGTCATTTTTCTTCCCTTCCTCTTTTTCTCTTCTCTTCTGATTCGATGACTAATTTTAGTGTTGTGGTTGGATTCCTTTTTCGTTTTTGTGCGTGTATCTATTGTAGATTTTTGGTTTGAGGTTACCATAGGTTTTGATATAGCAGTCTGTATATAAACAAGATTGTTTTAAATTGCTGGTCTTCTAATTTCAAATGTATTCCAATATCCTGCATTTGTGCTCTTTTCTTCTCATGATTGCTGGTTTTGCTATCATACTTGTTTGTGGATGATTTCGTATGTTTACTGTATGTTCGCCTTTACCAGTGAGCTTTTCCATTCATCATTTTCTTGTTTCTAGTTGTGGCCTTTTTGTTTCTGCCTAGAGAAGTTCCTTTAGCATTTGTTGCAAAGATGGTCTGAATTGAAAGTTGTGTAGTTTCATAAAAATACAATGTAGTACATTTTTCTCAGTCCTTAATCTCTCCTCCTTACTTAGAATTAATAGGCAGACGTTTAGGTATGTTTAAATTCAGAATTTTATTTTAAATGGATTTCTGTGCCATAACATAATGTCTGTGATACTCTTACTAAAAATTATGTATAACAGTCAAATTCTAACAATTTTTCCAACAAGCTATCATTACATTTTCCTCAAAATAGGAGAAGTTCACATTATATACCATTTTGAACATGATTGTTTGCTTACAAATAATTTACTGTAAAAATGTTATTTTCAAAGAAAATTTATGGGAAATGATAAAGCAACTACAAAAATCTTTACAATAAAATCCAGAATAAAAATATTTTTGTGTGGGTTGAAAATTTATCAACATGTATAGGTGGATTATAAATATATTTTGGCAATCTGATGGGTTCAAGGGCACTTTAAAAGTTGTCTAGTTAAATTACTACAAATATGACGTGTTTGGTGAAACCCAATCTATAAGTCTGACACCAACAATCATTTCTTCCTGCTAAAACATAGAAATAATTTATCTGAAAACCATGAGTGCTGTGAAGAGTTCGATTTCTTCATAAAGATTCCTTTATAAGTTGGGCTAATCCCTGGAAGGCCTAAAAGTGAACAGAGAGAAGAATTAATAAAATTAGGATGCTGTTTAGGAAAGGTCTGTCATAACTTTAGAAATTTAAACAAAGAGTATCCATCTTAGGTTGAGATCAGACAGTGAAAAGTCAGGATTAACCTCAGTTTCATCTGGGTCAGAGGCCGTCATGTCCACTAATATACATAGATGGAAGCATATCAGAGGCCCAGGAAATTTTAAAATCCTTATTCCCTCAAGATCATCATTTTCTCCCAGAACTGGAATTATTTTTTTCATATACTCTCTCACCTGCACATGCCTTCTGTATAGTTTCAGTTGTCCAGCTCTATGCATATATAACTTATGAAAAGCATATTTAATGACATGAGAAAGCAAGTCAATCAAGAACACACCCAGAGACAACCCATCTCCAAGGATAAGTATACACTCTTCTTACACTTACTGGACTCTTCAGTTTATGGCTCTTCTGTGGGTTCCCGACACACAGTTCTTAGGAACTTGCTTCTTGGTTTCCTGTAATCCTGGTTAAAGCTGGACTTTGTGATTAAGCAATTACTTAACTCTAATCATTAATCTTATTCTATTTGACCCTTCCTCAAGAGATAGAGATAGATGGCTTCAAGAATTTGTACTATGGCTCATGTTAATTCTATGAAGGAGTGAAAGAGGTTCTCTTTTTAACGTGTTGATAATTTGCTAACACTGTTGAGCAGGTCTGACATGTGTTCATGAAAGCAATAAAATTCAACTCCAATTTGGTCGCATCATTTGTCTATAGAAGCCTGGCAACTTCTCTGAATGGTAGTTTGTGACTTTCCAACTAATACCCATTTTGCAGAAACCCAAGGAGATATCAAATAATGTTGTAACTCACAAAATGAACACAAAAAATAAATGGATATCTAGTTTTACTCTGAAGAGAATATTGTACTCACCATGTCCATCTGCTCTGGAGAAGCTACAGAGAAGGATGCTCTGAAGTAGGGGCAAGGAGCTGAACTATCAAGGTAGAAATTGTATCCAGGAACCATGAATATCTAAGAGAGTTTATGGAAAACAGGTGATGTACCATTAAAGAAAACTAAAAGAAAATATAGGTGAAATTAATCTCAGAGTGGAGGATGACTTTTAAACTTAAAAAGCAGTGAAAGAAATCACAAGAGAAAAATCAATTTATATAAAATTACTGCATGTCGTACAATAAAACTAAAAGCATAGAAATCAGTGTTTACAATAAATACAGCAATTCTACTTCTTCTCCATATAGTATAAAGAATGCACAGAAACAGAGGAAAAACCTTAAAATGGACAAGGACAGCTTATTCAAGAAAGAGAAATGGTAATAAACATGAATAAATGTTTAACATAACAAGAAAAGTAAAATAAATCCAAACAATGAAATATTATTAAAAAATATTTTATTTCATTTTTTTAAGTTAAACTGTAGCTGATTTACAATGTTGTGTTAGTTTTGGGTATACAGAATAGTGATTCAGTTATACATATGTGTATATGTATATGTATATGTATATCAATCTATCTATCTATCTTTTCTTTTTCATATTCTTTTCCCTTATAGGTTATTATAAAATATTGAGTATAGTTCCCTGTGCTATACAGTAGGACCTTGTTGGTTATCTATGTTATACATAGTAGTGTACATATGTTAATCCCAAACTCCTAATATATTCCTTCCCCCCTTTCCCCTTTGGTAACCATAAGTTTGTTTTCTGTGTCTGTGGGTCTATTTCCATTTTGTCAATAAGTTCATTTGTATAATTTTTTCAGATTCCACGTAAGTGATATCATATGATATTTGTTTTTTTTCTGTCTGACTTCTCTTTGTGTGATAATCTCTAGGTCTATCCATGTTGCTACAAATGGTATTATTTCATTCTTTTTTATGGCTGAATAATATTCCATTGGATATATGTACCACATGTTCTTTATCTATTCATTTTTCAATGAACATTTAGTTTGCTTCCATGTCTTGGCTGTTGTAAATAGTGCTGCAATGAAACATTGGGGTGCATGTATCTTTTTGAATTATACCTGTCTCCATATATATATTCCCAGGAATGGGATCCCTGGATCATATGGTAACTCTATTTTTAGTTTCTTAATTAACCTCCATACTGGTTGCACCAATTTAAATTCCCACCAATAGTGTACGAGGGTTCCCTTTTCTCCACACCCTCTCCAGCATTTATTATTTGTAGACTTTTTGATGTTGGGTATTCTGTCTGGTATGAGGTGATACCTCATTGTCGTTTTGATTTGATTTTCTCTAATAATTAGTGATATTGAGCATCCTTTCATGTGCCTGTTGACCATCTGCATGTCTTCTTTGGAGAAATGTCTTTTTAGGTCTTCTGCCCAATTTTGGATTGGGTTATTTGTGGGGTTTTTTTCTTTATATTGCACTGTATATACTGTTTCTATACTTTGGAAATTAATCCTTTGTCTGTTGCATCATTTGCAAATATGTGTTCCCATTCCGTAGGTTGCCTTTTTGTTTTCTTTATGGTGTCATTTGCTGTGCAAAAGCTTTTAAGTTTCATTAGGTCCCATTTATTTATGTTTGTTTTTATTTCCATTCCTCTAGGAGACAGAACAAAAATGATATTGCTGTGATTTATGTCAAAGAGTGTTCTGACCGTTTTACTCTAGGAGTTTTATAATATCCAGTCTTACATTTAGGTCTGTAAACCATTTTGAGTTTATTGTTGTATATGATCTTTGAGAATGTTCTAATTTCATTCTTTGACATGTAGCTGTACTGTTTTCCTAGCATCCTTTATTGTAGAGACTGTCTTTTCTTTTCTCCGTGGTATATTCTTGCTCCTTTGTCATAGATTAATTGACCATAGGTGTGTGGGTTTATTTCTGGGCTCTCTATACTGTTCCATTGATCTATATTACTGTTTTTGTGCCACTACAATACTGTTTGGATTACTGCAGCTTTGTAGTGTAGTCTGAAGTCAGGGAATGTGACTCCTCCAGCTCCGTTCTTCTTTCTCAAGACTGCTTTGGCTGTTAGGGGTCTTTTGTGTCTCCATACAAATTTTAAAATTATTTGTTCTAGTTCTGTGAAAAATGACCTTGGTAATTTGATAGGGATTGCACTGAACCTGTAATTGGCCTTGGATAATAAAGTCATTTTGAAAATATTGATTCTTCCAGTTCAAGAACATGGTGTATCTTTCCATCAGTTTGTGTTGTCTTCAATTTCTTTCATCAGCATTTTATAGGTTTCCAATTACAGGTCTTTTGCCTTTTTAGGTAGGTTTATTCCTAGGTATTTTATTCTTTTAGATGTGATGGTAAATGGGATTTTTTCCTTAATTTCTCTTTCTGATCTTTTGTTGTTAGTGTATAGAAATCCAACAAATTTCTGTGTAGTTATTTTGTATCATTCAACTTTACTGAATTCATTGATGAGCTCTAGTAGTTTTCTGGTAGTATCTTTAGGATTTTCTATGTATAGCATCATCTCATCTGCAAACAGTGATAGTTTTACTTCTTCTTTTCTACTTTGGATTCTTTCTATTTCTTTTTCTTCTCTGATTGCTGTGTCTAGGTCTTCCAAAACTTTGTTGAATAAAAGTGGTGAGTGTGGGCATCCTTGTTTTGCTCCCGATCTTAGAGAAAATACTTTCAGGTTTTCGCTGTTGAGTATGATGTTAGCTGTGGGTTTTTCATATATAGCCATTATTATGTTAAAGCGTATTCCTTCTATACCCACTATCTAGAGAGTTTTTATCATAAAGGGATGTTGAGTTTTATCAAAAATTTTTTTGTCTCTATTGAGATGATCATATGGTTTTTATTCTTCAATTTGTTAATGTGGTGTGTCACACAGATTGATTTGTGGATACTGAAAAAAACTCAAAAAATACAAACATGTGGAGGCTAAACAGTATGCTACTAAACAACCAATGAATCATGGAATAAATTAAAGAGAAAATCAAAAAATACCGAGAGATAAATGAAAATGAAAACATGATGATCCAAAACCTATGGGATGCAGCAAAAGTAGTTCTAAGAGGGAAGTTTATAGTAATACAGTCATACCTCAGGAAACAAAAAATCTCAAATAAACAACCTAACCTTACACCTAAAGCAACTAGAGAAAGAAGAACAAACCAAACCCATAGTTAGTAGAAGGAAAGAAATCATAAAGATCAGAGCAGAAATAAATAGAGACTAAGAAGACAATAGAAAAGATCAGTGAAACTAAAATGGAACCCGGGTCTCTGACTCACGGCAGGAGCAGAGGAGGTTATAGACCACGTCTTTGAAAACTGTGCGTGAGTCAGAACTAAGCTGGGTTGTGTTAAGTCTTTGAGGTTGTTGTCTAGTAAAATCATGACATTCAGAACTTTAAGAAACTGCTTGATTTTTCATGGTGTAAATCTGGCCCCCGGTTGTTGAAGTTAGATGAGCTGGGAATGAAATGATTTGGGGGCGTTCTGGGGAGAAAATTTCAAGGCCAAAGATGAGGGTTTTTTTTTTTCCTGATTAACAATGAAATGAAAACTGTCATTTCTACCAATATTGTGGAACAGCTTAGGGATGAGCCAGAAGCAAGTTTCTGTAGAGAAGGAGGGGATGATAATAATCTCCTTGCAAGATAACCAAAATTTGGGCTAAGGCAGCAGTGATAGAGATTACTTAGAAAAGGTAAAGGTACGTGCAACAGGGTATATGGAATAAAAGAAAGGGACTGAAAAAAATGACAATAAATATGAAGTCTGTATCCTTAGCTCCTAGTTCAGGGATACACACATCAAATGTTCTGGAGAATAATGGCATTGATAAGAATACAAAAAAAAAAGTAATAAAATTGATTTATTGTACTAAAATGCACTTATATGAGTTAAGTCATTTAAGTATTTATTAAGCACTTTCTATGTGCTGTTATTAGCATTAAAACAATTTATAAAGCATGAGTCCTGCAGTCAAGTATGATGATTACAGGGAATGAATGACTTTCCCAGGGGAGTGGATTGGCTCTTGGGTCCAGGCAGCCAGTTCCCAGCTCTGATCTCTAGACTGTCTCTTATGCTCTAGCACAGGAGTTTGCCAACAACAACATGATCTATTCTTTGTACTCATTGTCTCAAGACAAAAGTGATACTCGAAATAGAACTTGGTGTTTACAAAAGAGTGAGGAACATGATAAAGGAATTAATTAATGGAGAACGGTTGATTGATTTTGTAAATTGGAAAGCTACACAGAAGCATATTTAGATGTCTCAGCTTAATTAGTGCCTCTGAATGAAATCTAAGTAGACTTATTATTTAAGTACAAAAGGAGAAAAAAAACCTAGAAGAAATCCTTGCGGGCTAATTTTAAGTGAAAAAAGCAGGATATAAACTTTTCTGTGTTATTTTAGTCATGTCACATAATTGCAGAGCAGTATTTTAAAAAAACCCAGACTAAAAAATGGGCAGAAGACCTGAATAGATGTTTTTCCAGAGAAGAAATGCAGATGAACAACAGGTACATGAAAAGATGCTAAACATCACTAATCAACAGGGAAATGCAAATCAAAACCACAAAGAGATATCACCTCACACCTGTAACTATGGCTATTAACAAAAAGAACACAAATAACAAGTGTTGGCGAGGATGTGGAGAATAGGGAACCCTCCTCCGCTGTTGGTGGGAGTGCAAATTGGTGCAGCCACTATTGAAAACAATATTGAGGTTCCTAAAAATCTAAAAATAGAGCTACCATATGATGCAGCAATCCACTCCTGGGTATATATCCGGAAAAAAGAAAACACTAATTGAAACAGATACATGCACCCCAATATGCATTTCAGCATTATTTATAATAGCCAAGATATAGAAACAACCGAAGTGTCCATCAACAGATGAATGGATAAAGAAGATGTGGTATGTGTGTATACACACACACACACACACACACTAGAATAGTACTTGGCCATAAAAAAGAATGAAGTCCTGCCATTTGTGACATGAATGGACTTGAGGGGTATTATGCCTCGTGAAATAAGTCAGAAAAAGAGAAATAACATGTTATCACTTATATGCAAAATCTAAAAGAATAAAACGAATAAATACAACAAAAAGAAACAGGCTCACAGATAATACAGAACAAACTAGTTGTTACCAGTGGGAAGAGGGAAGGGAGGAAGGACAAAATAAGGGTAGAGGATTAAGAGGGACAAACTATTAGGTATAAAATAAAGAAGACACAGGATTTATTATACAGCAGAGGAGATACAGCCAATATTCTATAATAACTTTAAATGGAGTCTAATCTTTAAAAATACTGAATCACTATGTTATATACCTGAAACTAATGTACTATTGTAAATCAACTGTACTGTAATAAAACAATAATTTCATAGCCAAAATACTAGATGTATACAACCTCTTCAAGAAAATGTATCACAAGTGATCATAAAATCTGGGTGGTCAAATTATGGGCTATTTAAAAAATTTTCATTATGTTTTAATGAAGTATAATGCTATCATGAGTATGCTTTACTTTCATAATCAGGAAAAAAATCCTTCTATTGTAAATACTAATGGCTTATATTTATCAAGCATTTACTATATGCCAGGTATTAGTCTAAGTGCTTTATCCATATTGACTGCTTTCATCATAGCCACCCTAAGAGGGAGGGATTCTTATTATCTGCATTTTCGAGATGAAACTCAGGAAGGGCAGCTCATCCAGTGCCACATATCGGGGCAGGACTGGGATTCACACCCAAGGACGTGGCGCCAGAGAGTGTACGCTCTTAGCCACTAAGCTAATCAGTAGCTGAGCTGAATGACGGTATTTCCCCTGGTTTAGACCAGGAGACTAATTCTGTAACCCAAAATCTATTATGATCTTAGTAAGGAGATAATGTATCTGATAGGCAAACATTTTCCCTTGGGTTGGTGGGCAGTGATAAACATCTCTTGCCATTTTTATTAAGATATTACTCTAAAGAAAAAATATAGCTTTCCTTCCTGTTTTACCTCTTTCTTAAAGGCTTTCTCTTCAATCAGTTTTCTTACATCATGAAGGCCCTTAATTTTGACCCATAAAAACATTCCAGCAGTAGGAACATGCCATTCTGCCAAACCTACAAACAAAAGAAGAGAAGAAATGTTTCCTGAGACCATTTTTGATGATGTCAACTATATCACTGAAATGACAAATTGCAGTAACTGTAAACGAGTATTTCCAAAAAAGTTCCTTTGGTGATAGCATTTTTTAAAAATATAGTTTTAGGAGTCCTGAAAATTGGTGTTCTGAGTTTTATTTTAAAAAGTGAGGGGAGGGTTTGAAAGGGAGAGAGGGTACTCGTGTATATTTCTGATTTTAGTGGGTCTCAGGGCAGTGCGGGAAATCCAATGCCATGCCCACCTCCCTTCCTTAGAATTGTCCCAAAGCCAAACGTGGCTCTTTCAATTTTAGAAGAGGATTCCTCAACCCTTTCTAGAGCCTTCTAGCGTTTCAATAAATCCTATCATTTACATAATCGTTCAGAAGTCCAATGAATTGAAGTTTTTATTGCAATGTAATTAAGAAGTACTTAAAATTCAGGAATTCCTGGTGTATTTGTAGGCTTTATATTTCATTAAATATAAGGATAGAGAAACCAAGAAGGAACAAGAGTTATTTTGATTTTGATTGTTACCTTTAAAAAAAAACCTTGATGTTGATTAAAACCTTTTTTTCAACTTCACTATAGGAAGTGGTAGACTAAGTACTCTTATCAAAAAGATAGTAATTGTGTTTTTACCAGGACTACAGAGGGAACAAGATATGAGGGAAATAAGAACTGAATACTTTGTACTTACTATTATTCCTACAAAAGGCATTTTTAGTGGTGTAATTAAAGCCAGGTAATTAATTTTACTTTCTTCCTTAATAGAAAATTAAATCTAAAGCATTCTGAAATCAAATTAGCAATAGAAATACTACTGATTAATGAGGTGAATGATTAAAAGTCAAATCATCTGTAATGAGAAACCCACCTTAGACTGTACTTAGTTTGTACTATTGTACTGTTTTGTCTTTATAGAGTCTAGTTAGAAAAGGAATATGTCATGTCACAATTCCTCTTCTATTTGGAGCAAAATTTTGAAAACCTTTTGAGTACAGATATTATTTAGCTTTAAGGAGATTATTGCTGGTGTTAGACTAATTGGCCATTTTTCTTTAAACCACAGATTCTTTGCAGCAGTCAAGTATAGTAGAAATGCGTAGAATTGTGCCAGGGTTTGTGCTGTTACTTCTGAGACTATTTATAAGGTAACATTTGCTTGACAAAGAATACTCCTGGACCCTTTTTCCTTCCCCAGGGTTATTAACAATACCCTGTGGTGTGTATCACTCACTCATATAAGGGCTACTATTCATCCCAGGACAGGATGTAAGTTCCACTCACCACTTAACCACTTGTCTGCAGCTGCCAATAATGCATCCCTCTGCTTCCTATAGAAATCAATAACCCTAAAAGAACAATAAAATGAAAAGGATGTGTTTAGTACATTGATGGCAGAAATTAAAAGGCTCTGAAGTCCAGTCTGTAAGAATCTATTTTCTATCTTGATGAAAATGTTGAATTCTTGATGAGGGAATAGAGCATATTTATGTGACCTGTTGGGTGGTAAACTTTTTACCATTGTGGTTTTTCCATTATTTTGGAATAATTCAAAAATGAAAATTAATAGAGTGAAGTCCATTTCTATGTAAAGTATGGAAGCTAAAATACAGTACCTGTCTACATGAGCCAGGAAGCCCTCTCCTCCCCATTGGTACAGAAGCTGTGATACCAGGAGCTAAACGGGATGAGACAGTAATAAGGTCATCATTCATCCTCTAAAATGTGTTTTTTGCCCAAACGTAAAAGCAAACCACTCTTGATCATGTGCAAACCACCCTAAGAGGATGCTACAAGCTGTACCAAGCTTTGTAGAGCCAGCGATTTATAATAAGGTTGATTATTAACAATGACAAGAATAATAGTAAAAATAACAAAATATTTATATGGCCCTTCCTATGTGCCAGAAACTGCTGTACCATATGAACGTACTTCAGCTAAGTTGATCTTCGTAATACCCTTATTAGGCAGGTCATGATTTCTAATATACTGAGGAAGAGACTGAGGCACGAGGTGAAGTTAACTTTCCTGAGGTCACTGCTCCTCAAAGAGCCTGGACTTAAGTCAGACTGTCCAGTCTGAGACCCACCCAATAACTGCCACCCTGGATGGTCTCTAAATATAAAACACATACAGTCGCAGAGGGTTTCTACAGGCGTGTGCTCCGTTCGCCATGTTTCTGTTTGGCTGAAGGCTTCCCTAAGCTGTGTGGCTGACAGGGTCTTGGTGCTCCAGCCTGTTGTCAGGCCTGAGCCTCTGAGGTGGGAGAGTCAAGTTCAGGTCATTGGACCACCAGAGACTTCCCGGCTGCACGTAATATCAATTGGCAAGAGCTCTCCCAGAGATCTCTGTCTCAACGCTAAGGCCCACCTCTACCCAATGGCCAGCAAGCTCTAGTGCTGGATGCCCCATGCCAAACAACTAGTAAGACAGGGGCACAACCCCTCCCATTAGCAGAGAGGCTGCCTAAAATCATACTAAGTTCAATCTCACCTCAAGAAACAAAAAAAATCTCAAGTAAACAAGAAGAAAACAATAGCAAAGATCAATAAAACTAAAAGCTGGTTCTTTGAGAAGATAAACAAAATTGATAAACCACTAGACAGATTCATCAAGAAAAAAAGGGAGAAGACTCAAATCGATAGTATTAGAAATGAAAAGGGAGAAGTAACAACTGACACTGCAGAAATACAAAGGATCATGAGAGATTACTACAAGCAACTCTATGCCAATAAAATGGACAACCTGGAAGAAATGGACAAATTCTTAGAAATGCACAACCTGCCAAGACTGAATCAGGAAGAAATAGAAAATATGAACAGACCAATCACAAGCACTGAAATTGAAACTGTGATTAAAAATCTTCCAACAAACAAAAGCCCAGGACCAGATGGCTTCACAGGCGAATTCTATCAAGCATTTAGAGAAGAGCTAACACCTATCCTTCTCAAACTCTTCCCAAATATAGCAGAGGGAGGAACACTCCCAAACTCATTCTATGAGGCCACCATCACCCTGTAACCAAAACCAGACAAATATGTCACAAAAAAAGAAAACTACAGACCAATATCACTGATGAACATAGATGCAAAAATCCTCAACAAAATACTAGCAAACAGAATCCAACAGCACATTAAAAGGATCATACACCATGATCAAGTGGGGTTTATCCCAGGAATGCAAGGATTCTTCAGTATACACTAATAAATCAATGTGATACACCATATTAACAAACTGAAGGATAAAAACCATATGATTATCTCAATAGATTCAGAAAAAGCTTTTGACAAAATTCAACACCCATTTATGATAAAAACTCTCCAGAAAGTAGGCATAGAGGGAACTTTCCTCAACATAATAAAGGCCATATATGACAAACCCACAGCCAACATCATTCTCAGTGGTGAAAAACTGAAACCATTTTCTCTAAAATCAGGAACAAGACAAGGATGCCCATTCTCACCACTATTATTCATCATAGTTTTGGAAGTTTTAGCCACAGCAAGCAGAGAAGAAAAAGAAATAAAAAGAATCCAAATTGGAAAAGAAGAAGGAAAACTGTCACTGTTTGCAGATGACATGATACTATACATAGAGAATCCTAAAGATGCTACCAGAAAACTACTAGAGCTAATCAATGAATTTGGTAAAGTTGCAGGATAAAAAATTAATGCACAGAAATCTCTTGCATTCCTATGCACTAATGATGAAAAATTTGAAAGAGAAATGAAAGAAACGCTCCAATTTACACTCCTAGGAATAAACCTACCTAAGGAGACAAAAGACCTGTATGCAGAAAGCTATAAGACACTGATGAAAGAAATTAAAGATGATACAAACAGATGGAGAGATATACCATGTTCTTGGATTGGAAGAATCAACATTGTGAAAATGACTACACTACCCAAAGCAATCTACATATTCAATGCAACCCCTGTCAAACTACCAATGGCATTTCTCACAGAACTAGAACAAAAAATTTCACAATGTGTATGGAAATACAAAAGACCCCGAATAGCCAAAGCAATGTGAGAAAGAAAAACAGAGCTGGAGGAACCAGGCTCCCTGACTTCAGACTATACTACAAAGCTACAGTAATCAAGATAGTATGGTCCTGGCACAAAAACAGAAATATAGATCAATGGACCAGGATAGAAAGTCCAGAGATAAACCTATGTACATATGTCACCTTATCTTTGACAAAGGAGGCAAGAATATAATATAATGGAGAAAAGACAGCCTCTTCAATAAGTGGTGCTGGGAAAACTGGGCAGCTACATATAAAAGAATGAAATAAGAATACTCCCTAGCACCATACACAAAAATAAACTCAAAATGGATTAAAGACCTAAATGTAAGGCCAGACACTATCAAACTCTTAGAGGAAAACATAGGAAGAACACTGTTTGACATAAATCACAGCAAGATCCTATTTGACCCACCTCCTAGAGAAATGGAAATAAAAACAAAAATAAACAAATAGGACCTAATGAAACTTAAAGCTTTTGCACAGCAAAGGAAACCATAAACAAGACAAAAAGACAACCCTCAGAATGGGAGAAAATATTTGCAAATGAAGAAACTGACAAAGGATTAATCTCCAAAATATACAAGCAGCTAATGCAGCTCAATATCAAAAAAAAAAAAAAACCCAATCCAAAAATGGGCAGAAGACCTAAATACACATTTCTCCAAAGAAGATATATAGATTGTCAACAAATACATGAAAGGTTGGTCAACATCACTAATCATTAGAGAGATGCAAATCAAAAGTATAATGAGGTATCACCTCACACCAGTCAGAATGGCCATCATCAAAATATCTCCAAACAATAAATGCTGGAGAGGGTGTGGAGAAAAGGGAACCCTCTTGCACTGTTGGTGGGGATGTAAATTGATACAGCCACTATGGAGAACAGTATGGAGGTTCCTTTAAAAACTAAAAATAGAACTACCACACGACCCAGCAATCCCACTACTGGGAATATACCCTGAGAAAACCATAATTCAAGAAGAGTCATGTACCAAAATGTTCATTGCAGCTCTATTTACAATAGCCAGGAGATGGAAGCAACCGAAGTGTCCATCGACTGACGAATGGATAAAGAAGACGTGGCACATATATACAATGGAATATTACTCAGCCATGAAAAGAAATGAAATTGAGTTGTTTGTAGTGTGGTGGATGGACCTAGCGTCTGTCATATAGAGTGAAGTAAGTCAGAAAGAGAAAAACAAATACCCTATGCTAACACATATATATGGAATCTAAAGGAAAAAAATGGTTCTGAAGAACTTAGGGGCAGGACAGGAATAAAGACACAGATGTAGAGAGTGGACTTGAGGACATGGGGAGGGGGAAGGGTAAGCTGGCACGAAGTGAGAGAGTGGCATGGACGTATACACACTACCAAATGTAAAATAGATAGCTAGTGTGAAGCAGCCACATAGCACAGGGAGATCAGCTCAGTGCTTTGTGACCACCTAGAGGGGTGGGATAGGGAGGGTGGGAGGGAGGGAGACGCAAGAGGGAAGAGATATGGGGACATATGTATATGTATAACTGATTCACTTTCCTATACAGCAGAAACTAACACAACATTGTAAAGCAAGTATACTCCAATAATGATGTTTAAAAAAAAATTAGTTCCAGAAATTGAACAAATGTTATGATCAAAATAAAGAGATAAATTGACAAAAAAAACAAACAAAAAAAGCCCCCAAAACACATACAGTCAATACATGAAGTTATATAATATATTCAGAGATTTTCTATCCAAAATGGAAGTTCTAAATGTTGTAAATGGATAGTGAAATTTGGTTGATAACAGATACAGAAAATATGGAAAAAGTCCCCAACTTGATAAAACACGGGGACACGTGCACTTTGTGGAATGTATAATGTCAAAGAAATGTCCATTCTACCTAAACTACGCCTTTTGAGTTGTTAGGTAGCAGTCCTGTCCTTATGGTTGGTTCTCAAGATTGCCTTAGGGATGGGTCCAATCATTGCTCAAAGCTTGTGAAGAAATTTATACATTTGCTGCAAATAATTTTACTGTATTCCAGCCGCTGTCTGTAGGGAGCTTAGCACATGGGCAGTGAAGGGAGAGGTCGGGCCGCCATGCGGGTTGGAACCCTTGCTCTCAGGTTCCAGGACAATGAAGCTAACGGTGTGTTACTTCACCAAACCTCTTCTGTCCTGTCGAGTCCAACACAGTTTTTATGGGATTCCTGAGCTATATGCCAGGACACAGCTGAATAAGATCTCTGACCCTCAAGGAGTTTGGTCTACAGTGTGAAACAGCACCAGGTCCATTCAAATCTCTTTTGGTTTTTAGAGCAAACATCTGCTGTGCGTGGTCTCCTAATTCAGTCCATGTGGAACTAGAGATGCAATCAGTGATTTCTCTCCCTGCCATGTTCACTCAGTCTTATTTGCCAACATCTATTTTGTTTTATGATCTGATTCAAAAAAATTCCTATTTCCTAAGTTGTCCATACCTGGGCAAAAGTGCTGGGGTGCATTGTTGAAACTTGTATGTGTAAAACAATTCTCTCGATCAAGGGCTTTGGACCAGTTAGAAACCCTATTCGCAACCTGCACAAAGAGAGAAAAGGCACAATACCAACCCTGCATTAACAATTAATACCATGTTAGTGATTTCATGGGGAAGAATTTTGTGACCTGGGGACAAACACACTTAAACAGTTAACACATTCTAATAAAACTACTTACTTAAAATACACATTTAAACTTAATTGTACACTTAAAATAGACCATGTATTTCTACATGTGCTCTTTCATATATGAACCAAAAACCTGACCAGTCCCCCTACAGCTATAATTTAATGGCCAAGTATCTTTGACCACTGGGGACAGATTGGGAGAAAAGCCTGGTATTAAGTCAATCAATTGGGGATACAAGCATCTTAAATGAGAAGAACTGTTTGCAGTAAAAGATGCTGAGGTGCAGCCTCTGTCACCTTTAGATGCAGCCTGAAGGCACAGCCAGGGCCTTACCCAGAGGACAGGACTTTGGAAAAAGAGTCAGCTCGGATGACACGCCCATCAACATCCATGGAGAGAAAAGTCGGTGCCCAGGGCTTGAAATGGAAGAAAAATACTGTTGGTTTGGGAAGTCTGTTAGAGACCGTATCCCTACTTTGTGCGGAGAGTGGGGAGGAATGGATTTGGAGAACACTAGGACAAACATCCTTTTTCTTGTCTTCATCTCAGCCCCTTGAAATGGAGTAAGAACCAGAGATGCATGTTCTTCTGTTCGCATCTGCCGATCTTCACGGCTTTTCTGCCAAACACACACACACGTCCTCTCACTTGCTCACGATGCCGCTCCCGTGAGTTTAGAGAAACCTCACACGGGACCTCCTTGTCCCAAGGCTTGAGATCTGGGATGAACAGATTTCGAGGAAGGATTCAAGAAAAACGCGTTTGGAAAAGACCAAAACGAAGAGGGCCATCAGCATTCAGGGCTGTTTAGGAAGAGAATGCTGACCCTTAGGCCAACTAGAAACACGAAAAAGGTGCAGATGAAGATGAGCCGTGTAGTCAGTATGCAGTGCTGAAACTTCCATATTTACTTCAAAAGTAAATGCCAACAAGAAAGGGGGCCAGGGTCGTGTTGAAGGTGGGCGGCAGGCAGACATGGTGTTCAGGCAAACTAGATAAAAAGCCAAGAGTTCTGTTTCTTCTCCATAGATACAGAGTGGGGACTGAGTGTATGTGTTTGTTCTGTGCAGCCCTTAGAGCAAATACAGTGTTGGATTTTGAGGAATTGGGCATTGGGGGTCTGTACCACTACTCTTGTCTCCTAGGACACCGTGCTCGTGGACAGTGGTATACATATATAGTGGGAAAGGATCTAAAAGCCCATGATTCTGCAGGAAAGTCCCGGAGCCTAAGTGACAGGGATGGCGAGCAGGCAGCGTGATGCTGGGAACGCCCCTCCCCTGCCCAGCACCACCTCACTGAGGGAGCGCGGCCCTCCTTCTCCTTCCGTCTGGACACGCCTCCCAAGTCCTCCACCCATCAGCCACCCCTGAGAGACTGAGGTTGACACCCAAGGAGACACCCACTCCGTAACCCTGGCCCGGTGTCTAAGGAGCCACGACCTGGATTCGGAGTCCAGACCGACCCTCACCCTTGACTCACTCGAGCCTCCACGTGCCTGGCACAGAGCGCCAGTCACTATTCTAAAGGGAAGGGATTGCTGGAAAGCACGGTAATACCAGAGCTGAAAACACTCTGCAGCCTGGGGCTAAACTCTAATCAGCACAGGAACTGACAGCCACTTATCTACTGATTGTGGGCTGAACTGACAGGGCACTTACCTTGTTGAACTGCATAAAATAGTAAGGATCGTCTTCTATGATGAGGAAGTCATATGTTCTTGCGAGCTAAAAAAGGTTAAAGGAGCATATTTATTTCTTCAGAGCGCTCGAAGATGAAAATCACTTGGAATCCTAGTTCTTGGTACTCATTCATTCATTCATCCAAGACGCTACTGAGGGCTCTGTGTCCTAGGAGCAGGAGGAGGACAGGAAGCAGCCCTAAAAGCTCTGTCCTCAGGGAACTTACGTTCTGGTGGGAAAGACAGGGAACATGAGCCAGTGGATAGTGAGCAGAGGGTGAGGAGGGGGGTTCTGAGGGCTGGGCCGAAGGCTAAAGAGGGTGATGTGTGAGAGACAGTGACACGGGAGCTCCCGGAAGGCTCAGGCCGGCCGGAAGGACCCGGCGTGCCGACGACAGGGCCGAAGGTTTCAGACTGAGGGACCAGGAGCAAAGGCCCTGGGGGTGAGAAGGTACTTGGCATGTTTAAGGGACAGACGTTTGTAGAAGGCATAGGTGTGTCAGGGACAGAAGGCAGGCTATGTAGCTGCACCAAGAAGGCTGTGAGAGACCCCAGCCTGAGAACCGAGGCCCAGGCTGCATTGCTGTGCACGGCAGGTGAAGGACTCTGATCTTGTGTTAAGTGCAGGGGAGCAGCTGGAGGGGGGGGGTTGTAGATCTACACTTGAGCAGGACGGACACCCCGAGCCGGGGGAGGGAGCTGTGAGGAGGGGGGCAGTCACGGGGTCCGGGAGGGCGGGCGGCCAAGGAGACGGTGGGTTGGGATAACGTTGGTGCTGGGAGCCACGGGATGCATTGGAGGTGGGGATGAGGGGAAGACAGGAGGAAGAGAGGGGAGGAAGAGGCGAGTTTAACACTACACCAACAGTAATATCTCTTTCAACCAAAATATCCATTAAAGGGCAAGGAAAGCCTCATAGCAAGAGCGTAATGGTTTCTCAAGTTTAAATTTATGGGGACCCTTTTATTAAAAATCATCTTCCTTGAGAGCAAGAGGCTAATCAGAGAAGGAGCTTGAGCGCACTCTTCTGAAGGGTCCGAAAGAAACAAGAACACAGCCACATAGCACATTCTTTGAAAATACCTCATAAATTTCCTTTTTGCGGTTAGTTGTTAATGAGTTGCCGGCAGGGTTGTTGCCATTTGGGACAGTATAAAGGAATTTGGGGGTGTTTTTCTTGGGGTTCTTTGAATCTTCTGGTTTCCATTTGGAAAGTATTTCTCTGAGGGAGTCTGGAATAATCCCGTGTTCATCACTGGAAATGTTAATAATGTTTCCGCCCAGTGGTTGCATCTGTGGAGGACAGGAGAAAAGAAAGCCCAAGACTCAGACATGATACAAAATATCATAGTCACTGGTTCTTACAGTAATGAAAATGTGACCGTTTATACCCTTAAACACAAACCTGCACTCAGCCCTACACCCAAGGGCTGAGGTTGTATTTTCTGATTCCATTGTTGCTCCCGTTAAGCTTCCATTATGGTTCAAATATATTCCCTGTCAATTCCTAGAGGAAGGGTAGACATCCCTGCTCATATATGTCAGGCTTGGCCAGGGGTCTGGCTTTGGTCAATAAATTGCGTGCAGAAGTGATGGGTGTTCCTTCCAAGCAGAAGCTTTAAATCCCAGCTTGGGTCTCTCGTCCCCTGTTCCCTCTGCTCTAAGACTGGCAGCGGTCCAGATGAGGCTGCTTCTGTCACTCTGGGGCCTGGGATGAAGATGGCACAGAGCTTGATGGCCTGACCATGGACACGGTGTGTGAGAGAAAGACAGGACTTTGCAGCCATAGGCCAGCGAGATAAGGAGTCAGATATTCCATAGCATAACCCAGCCTCTTCTGACTGTATCATCTTTATAATTATGGTTACAACTGCTTCATAAAATACGAGTTTATTAAGGAATTTTTTTACAAAGTAAATTAATCATATAAAGCATCTGTGATGCTAATACATAAAATAGTCATAAGCAGAGGTGATATTCAAAATATTGGACAAGTGATATAGCATGGGCACTTCAGATACATCCTGTAGGCCCCATGCCAGGCCAGCATTAGCTCTGTACCATGGGGGGTTCAGGGTGGTCTTAGGAGAGGGGCCAGGGGGGCCAGGGAGCATAATGGCAGTGGCTCATCAAGGCATGTGGAAGTATTTCAATACTGTACCAATTGCGGAGGCTGAAGTTGAAAGTAGTGGTCTTGCTTATAGACATAGTTTTATAAAAGTCTTGTATTTTATGTTTTATGTTCATAAAGAAAAAATTGGGACTTATTAATAACAAGCAAAGGAAACCATCAACAAAATGAAAAGACAACCTACAGACTGGGAGAAAATATTTGCAAACAGTGCAACTGACATGGGATTAATTTCCAAAGTATACAAACAGCTCATACAGCTCAATATCAAAAAACAAAAAAACAAAAAATAAACAACCCAATCAAACAATGGACAGAAGACTGAAGTAGACATTTCTCCAAAGAAGACATACAGATGGCCAACAGGCACATGACAAGATGTTCAACATCCCTAATTATTAGAGAAATGCAAATGAAAACTACAATGAGGTACCACCTCAAATGAGTCAGAATGCCCATCATCAAAAAGTCTACAAATAATAAATGCTGGAGAGGGTGTGGAGAAAAGGGAACCCTCCTACACTGTTGGTGGGAATGTAAATTGGTGCAGCCACTATGGAGAACAGTGTGGAGGTTCTTAAAAGACTAAAAGTAGAGTTACCATATGATCCAGTGATCCCACTCCTGGGCATACACCTGGAGAAAAGTATAATTCAAAAAGATACATGCACCCTAATGTTCATAGCAGCACTATTGACAATAGTCAAGACATGGAAGCAACTTAAAATGTCCATCAACAGATGAATGGATAAAGAAAATATGGTATATATATACAATGGAATATTACTCAGACATAAAAAGGAATGAAATAATGCCATTTGCAGCAACATGGATGGACCTAGAGATTATCATACTAAGTGAAGTAAGTCAGAGAAAGACAAACATCATATGATAGCACTTACATGTGGAGTCTAAGACAAGGATACAAATGAACTTATTTACAAAACAAACAGACTCACAGACATGGAAAACAAACTTATGGTTACTAAAGGGGAAAGGTGGGGAGGGATAAATTAGGAGTTTGGGATTAACATATATACACTACAATATATAAATAAATAAACAGCAAGTTCCTACTGTATAGCACAGGGAAGTATATACTCAATATTTTGTAATGACCTATCATGGAAAAGAATGTGAGAAAGAACAGATATATACATATATCTGAATCACTTTGCTGTATACCTGAAACTAACATGACATTGTAAATAAACTATATTTCAATAAAAATTAAGAAAAAAAACCCCAATAATTGAGTGAAGTTCTCAGAAGAAAATTTTTCAAAGGATATGCAAACACACATATTAGTGGTCAAATGTAGACTTATGCACTAAGTGAGAATAATCCAGACCCTACTTATGGCAAATTTTAAAGGTCTTAGACTTTAAAAACACATCTACATGAATAAAACAAGTTCATATTGGGCCATGAGGTAAACACACATGACTCGTCAGCATATTCCCTCACAGTGTGGCATTGGTTTCTGTTTGGGTGTGTGAAAACGTGTGTGCATCGTGCTATTTTTACATAGATACAAGTTTTACATTTACAGGCATTGTGTAATCTTACATCTTTGGAGTTCAGGAAAATAATGAATAATTAGTATCCAATGATTAAGGCCATTATTTTACTTTAGATTTTCAAATTGTGGTAAAATATATATAACAAAAAATCTGCCATTTTAATGTGTGGGATTCAGTGGCATTAATTACGTTCCTAATGTGTGCATCTCTCACTAGCAATTTCCAAAATCTTTTCATCACTCTAAACAGAAAGCCTGTAGTCACTAAGCAACAACTCCCCATTTCCCCCTCCCCCAGGCCCTGGTAACCTCTCATCAACTTTCTGTCTCTATGAATTTGCCTATTTTTGATATTTAGTACAAGTGGAATCATACAATATTTGTCCTTTTGTGTCTGGCTTCTTTCCCTGAGCCCCTGCAGTGATGGGCAGTGCTTTACTCCTCAGAGAGCCGGTAAGGCTGATGGTTAGACAGTTGTTACACTGATTTGAAACTGTTTCCCTGTAGTTTCCATCCTTTGATTCCAGTGCTATGAACCTGAGGACATGCACAGACAAATCTAACTCCTCTGTCACATGGCTAGCTTTAATGTACTTGAGGACAATTCTCTTGCCCCCGTGGAGTCTTCTCTTTCTGCAGAAAAGAGCATAGTTCCTAAAACAATTCAACCTATGGTATTACTTCCATTTCTTTGTTCACTCTGGTCGCTTTTCTCCGACTGTGCTCTAGGCTGTATTCACATCGACCCGAAAGTATTGTGCCCCCGACAGTGGTGTGTTCAGCCCAGGGCACAGCAGAGCAGGTGATCCGATTCCCCATTCTGGATATTAAAGTCCCATTAATTAACACGGGAGAGGAAACTCCTAATCATACCATGTTACTGTACAGTTATTCTACATTGACATATGATCATCCTTAGGCATATTGTAGTATAGATGGTAGTGAAAAATGTCTTTGTAAATTAAGTCACATTTCAGGTGGAATATTAAGCAATCTGGACATGATTTTGCACAACCCAATTTTAGCACCTCTACATTTAGACTTTGTAAGGAGAAATGTATAAAGCAGAGGGTACATTTCACATATTTTGCATATGTTGAAGAAGAAAGATGCTATTTTATGTTTCAGTGGACAGGTAATTCTCAAGGTGCAGTGGTTTCTTATTTGTTATAAGAAAGAGAGTTGCCTTTTGTAGAAATGTGTACTCACAGCCTGAATTGTTCCAGAATAAATAGGTTCATTTACGAGGATATTATCTCCAGGATTAATGATCATTTCAAATACCTAACAAAAGAAGCATAGGTTAGCTTGGTTAGTTTGGTTTCCAGTCTTAGAAACAGCACCCCCCCCTTTTTTTGTTTTTGGTTTGGGCTCACTAGGATTCTAGAGAAGGAGTTGGCAAGTGTTCTGTAAATGCCAACAGATGGGACGTGTTTTGTGAGCTCTGGTGTTTCCATTGCAACTACTCATCTCTGCCTCTATGGTGAGAAAGCTGTAGACAGTACATCAGCCGATGGTGTGGCTGAGTTCCAATAAAACTCTATTTACAGAATCAGACAATGGCTGGCTTGTCTCTCAAGCCATAGTTTGCAAACCTCCATTCTAGGTTTAAAATATATATATATAACTGGTTTGGCTCCTAAAATTCATGTATTCCTTCTTTGAATAATTTAAAAATCCTTGCTATAAGCCAGGACCTATGGAGACAAACTGATGAGTATAGTGGGATGGTTTTTACCCTCGTGGAGGTGCTAGTCCACTGAAAGCTAGATTCTAATCAAATAACTACTCAGATAAATGCATATGTAAAATCGGTGATAAGCGCTATTACGTATAGATGCCAACGCCCTACGTGCTCATTGTAGGAGGACTTGGGCACTCAGGGAACTTAGAGCATTCAGGGAGGGCTTCCCTGAGGAAGTGACGAGTAGGAGGAGGGGTGACAATACGTACACAGTTTGAGAAACTGAAAGAATCCTGTGGCTTGAGGTGGAGTGTGAAGAGGAGACTGGAAGGAGGTCAGAGGGAAGTGGGCAGAGAGCGTCCAGGGAGGTCTTTGGGCCAAGTGAGCCCAGTGAGAATTTTAAGTCGAGGGCGGGACCGGGGAGTCAGGTGACCAGACAGGCATTTGAGAAAGTCATTCTGGCTGCAAACTCAAAGTATCAAAAAGGAACAAGAGTACAGGTGGAGTCTGGGAAGTTTTTAGGCTCATTTGGGAGGTTTTTGCTGCAGTCCTTGGGAAAGGTAAGGGAGGTCTGGATGGGTTGATGATGGTGGGACTGGAGAGAATGGAGCGGCATTTAAGAAATCAGAACCAGCAGACCTAACTGTGGACTGAGGGGGCGCGAGGAAGGAGAGGTGTCAGGAGGGACCCCTGGATTTCTGGCTGTGCAGGTGGGGAGGTGGTGGGAGGAGTGCCACTGACTGAAAAACGCCCCCAACGCTGTCTGTTCTGAGGGAGAAGCAGATGAGTGTGTTTTGGTCTGAGGTGCCTTTGGAACAGCCTGGGATGGATCAGGTGGGTCGGGGGATGCGTGGACGTGCAGGGAGCCTGGAGTTAATGGCATGGACGTGATCACCCGGGTGTGATGCCCAGGGAAGGTGTGTGTGTGAAGGGGAAAGAGGTTTGGGGGCCCAGCCTCACGGGGCTCCCATACATAAGGGACACTGCAGGGACGGCAGGGCAAGGCGGAACGGGAGCATCGCAGAAAGGAGGGGGGCTCAGCAAGGGTGAAGGAGACTCAGAGGTCAGGGAGGACAAGGCCCACGAATCTCGGGGGATCTCGAGGACAGTATGATGCCTCGTGACATCAGTAGAGCCACACAAGAGAGTTTTCCAGCCTAAATCACAGGGGTCCATTCTGACTAAATCTTACACGAGTCAGAGAATAATCCTTTCCCAACCTGTGACATTTCACAATCCCCAGGTCAAGCCTCTCCTCCCTATATCATTATAACAAATCAGATCTCTTGACAAACAGCACGGCCACTATCCATTGAGACAGAAGATGTGACATTTTTTTCCAATTTGGACTAGGATATTCCACTTACTTTTCCTTATGACCTTTTGGTATTTTATGACAAACAGTATCTTCCTCTGATAAGTTCATTGATTCAGGATTTACAGGGCCTCCTAGGACCAAACAGATCACTGGGGTGGCTTGTGTATCATCTGTGGATCAGATGAAAACCTCATCACATTCATTGCCCATGTCAATTAGGGGACATGAGAAAGTCAAATATCCTAAATGAGGAGGGAGGGCTGTTTATTATCTGAGACACAGACACCTAAAATAATATCCATCCTGGAGAACAAAGTGGGAGAAATATTAAACCGGATTCTCAGGAGGCCTCGGGAACAAGCATGGCTTTAAGCCAGTGAGTTACTGATGCATTTGGCCGTCTATGCTCTCTTCCTCTTTGATATGACTGATGTTGCAAGAGACAAAGAAGAAACTTTCTTGTGCATCTTTCTGGAAAAAAAAAAAGGCATATAGTGTCTTCCTAAGAAAAGAAATTCACTGAAGTCCTTTTTTTCCCTACTTGTCTGGGGCATCACAAATACTTCTCTTCAACAATAAAACTGAAACAGCAGCTAATCCTTTTGTTTTTCCTAATTCAGTCCAAAAAGAGGGAGGAAAATTATAGTCTTATTACTTTAACACATTATTATGTAATAATAATTCAATTAAAATTCATTAAAACTAACCAGCTTTCACATTTACATAAAAAAGAAGAGCAAGAAAGCTACTCTGCTTTGAGATAAACAAGAGTCATGCTTTCATCTAGATGTGAGGACTGAATGTAGAGCCTCCTTATCCAGGACTAATTATTCATGAAAAAGAAAAGAAAAAATAGATGAAACTGAGAACCATATATGCAGTCTCTTTATCGGGGGATCCCCCAGTGGTGGTTATCTCTGTGGAGTTCCTGGAACCCAGGAGAGAGGTAGAAACAGAGAGAGAGAGAGAAGGAGAGAGAGAAAGTAACCCAGAGGAGAAGTCAGCCACAGACACAGACATATACATAGACCTGGAGAAGCACTGCCAAGAGGGAGTCAGGGTACAAGAGGCAGCCGGCACAGATGATGACACCAGCAGACACACAAAGGAATGACGTTTCATCTCAGGGGTATCAGGATACACCCTCAAAGAATTTAAAAGTCATGCATTGAAATGTCATAACCACAAACATAACTGAAATGTAGCCTGAATCTCCAAGCTAGATGAAAGTAAGCAGCACTCACTAAGCTGCAGGTAGGGGTTGAGTTCTTCCTGAATGGGACTCTTGTCCTAATGACTCAGAGCTCTGGGTCATTGATGGTGGGATCTCTGTTTAAGAGAAATCAGGTTGGTGAATGTCTTTAAGTTCCACTTATGGTTCTAGGTGAAGACAAGGAAGCCTTCATAATCCACAGAACATGATGCTCTGTGGCTAAGGGAGAGATGGCCGTATGAACCTAGTATTTGATTCTCCCCGCGGGTGCCTTTCCTTCCAGTCTTACCTTACAGAGACCTTCTTGGCTGCCACATGTGACACACATGTCCATTTGTCCTTGGCTGGGTGGATAATGGATGGTGGGAGGATTATGCAATTTTACTTGTAACTGTTTTAGCCAAGATAACAGCTCTGGGACGCTAAAGCATAAAATGCATGTAAAAATTGACAGTAGTGAAAATCATAATAATAGTAGACAGGAACTAAATGGTGTCTTTATACCAGGCACTTTAAAGGTCCTCAAATGCTTTTTGCCAATATTAATATCTTTACTTAAAAGACAAGGCAACAGACTTAGAGATTAAGAAATCCACATAAAGTTAATCAGTTGGTGATTAAAAGAGCTGAGATTTGAATCTACAGCTTTCTCACTCCAAAGCCTGTACTTTTTCTTTTACATTAGAGCACTCACTGCGTAATTCATTTTTTGTTTCCCTTAGGGAGATTTCTGTAGGATACCTGGAAGTGCAGGTTCAGTAAGTTCTTTGCATCATGGAAAGAAAAGCCTAGGTATACATTATATACGATACAATTTTTATGCACCCAACATGCATTATTCTTGAATCACAGAGCAAACAGGCTTTAATAAAGTAGAATTCATAGACACTCTGCAAGTTACCCTTTATCACTGGAAGAAGACCAGCTAAGGAAAGCCTTAGAATATGTGTTCCAGTTGCCTTTATGAAATTAAACACATCTGAACTGAGGGCAACACGCTTACATAGCTGCCTGTTTAGAAAGGGAACATAATCATTAAAAAAATTCCCCAGGACCTAAACTGGCTGCTTCCTGGGTCATCCTTTTCCTCCTTTCTCCTACCCTGCTTCACCTAGCTATCGTCTCTCTCTCTCTCTTTTATTCCAGTCTCAGCTCAAATGGTACGTACTTTCAAAAGCCTTCTCTCCCTCTCCTAGTCGTGTAAGGTTGAGAAGCAGTCCCTGGCGTCTTAGGCATTCAGTATCATTGCTGCAATTATTTTTTCTTCTAAAACTCTTCCCCAAACCTTCCTCACTGCTGAATACCCAGTTAAAAAACGCACACGTCACTCTATCAGCGGGCTGTAGAATATTGCTCATGAACATGACCCAACAAGGTTACATTGTCTACTGATCAGTACCCGGCACTCTGAGAATACTGCAGAGCCCTCTTCATCATCTCTTCATCAAATTGGATGGTCTTTCCGTTGTCTATGGTGATAACCGCAGTCTTGAAAGGGAACATGTTGGGGTTTGGTGCTCCAGTCGCCAGGGAGAGGACAGATTTCGATGACTTGCCCAATATCTCAGCTACAACAAATAAGGAGAAGAAGAAGCACTTTCAGTGAAGACTTTCCTAAACAGAGACGGTGCAGCTTGTTGCATTAAAGTCAGTAAAACTTTAAAGTGTAACGGTTTCTAGTGATACTTTGCTAGTCCGAAAGAAACATAGAAGATGCCTTTGTTTGTGGACCGACCTCACCGGTGGAGGAACTAAGGAATAGACACGTGCATCTAAGAAGGCGGAGTGATCAGGCAAACAAGCCAAGGGCCAAAGGAACAGAAAACGGCCTTCCACTCGGCCCGTCCCTGCCCGGCTCCGCGCGCACCCCTCTCTCTCCGGCGAACCCGCCCTCCCCACTCCGCACGCGCCCGCACGCCGAGCCGAACCCCGACTCCTGTGCCCGGAAGAGCCCTCTGGAGCCGAAGCAGGACGTGTCCACAGCGGCCTGCCCTCTCTCCACTGCTGATGGCCCGCCCTCGTGCCCGTTCCAGCGCGCCTTCCGTGCCAGGTCTGCGCAGAGCCGGGCTCAGGCCGCCCCGAGCAGCTGTGCGGGGACCGCCCCCTCCAGCGGGAGAGCAGGGCCCGGACTCACCCATGACTCGAAGGGCGGAAGGCTTTCTGGCCGCGCTCGCAGCCGTGATGAACCGTGTGTAATTCATTCTCGGATTCCAAGCGGCAAGCCCCGCCTTAGGTGGTTGAAGCCTGGGAAAACCAAGGATCCGCGTCAATCCTGCCCCCTGATCCCTGCCCTGGAAAGGCCGCCTCTGCTGTCCCCCGCGTCTGGTCTGGCGCGTAGCAGGACTGGCAAAGTCCGCTGGCAGGTTAGGATGCGTGCCCCTCCCGCCCCGCGCGACGCGGCCTATGGCCACCGGCCCCCCCCTCCAGCGGGTTTCCAGCCCTGTGACCACGCCTCCAGGCCCTTCAGCACACCCACTGGCCTCGCCCCGCCTGGCCGATCCCCACCCCGGCCGGGCATCCAGTGCGTCCCCGCCCCTCGGCAGCGCCTCACGGCCCGGCCCGCCCTCCACGCCTGCACACTGGTCTCCGCCCCAGGCCGCGGCTCCGCCTGGAGACCTGGCCACGCGCCTCCAACCTGGCCATGTGTCTTGGCGCAGGAGGTGCGGGGAGGCTGGCCGCCTGCCTGAACCAGGGCCTGAGTCAATCCAAAACCCGGTCTGACTCCTGACCCTGCAGCTGGAGCCGCCTCCGGAAAGCGCCGGGTTGGCCGGGGCGCCGGCGGGGATCTCCCTGAGGGGCGGTGGCGCGGGCCTGAGTCCTCTGTGCCCAGGTCCTCGAGGGCCAGCCGCACGGCCTGGCTGCCTGAGCAACAGGGCGCAAGACTCCCCTCAGAAGGATAACTGTAGACAGCCTCCTGGGGAGTCACCAAAGCGACGCGGGTGACTTCCAGTGCCACTGTTTTCAAGATCTGAGCGTTTTAGAGTGAGGATGGAGCGCTGATAGAAATTTTGGGAGAATCACTCTGAGGGTCTCCTCAAATTTTAGCGTCTCCCCTCCGCTTGGGTTTTTTTGACCACTCAGTGTAGATTTAGGTTGCAAGTGTCGATCCAAAAAGATGCCTGTCTTTGGGGCCAGCACCTTGTCCCCTTTTCTCACAGAATAATCCTTGTCCTCACACTCCCACCAGTTTTAGCCGTGATTTCTCCTTCCTGAATCATCCAAATGGAATGCACAGGCTTCCATGTGAGCCCTGAATGAGAGAAGATTTGGAGACAGTCTCTCTTTTTTAATTCTTAAGTGGGTATTAAAGAATCATTTCTTTTCACCAAACTCCACCCTGGATTCATTCATTCGGTAAGCATTATTGAATTCTTCCTGCATGAGTGAGTATTGACCCTCGGCCAAGGGCTTTCTTAGACATAAATCATTTGGTCTTGGAGACACGTCTGCCCTTAGTAGGTCCTGGCAACCACAGGATAAGATAACCCAGGGAAATCTTTATGCCCCCAGCTGAGGAACACAGGGAATATCATTAGAAAGCTACTAGAAACCCAAGCGGGGATGGAGTTCTGGATTCAGAGACTTCAAGTGGTTTAAATCAGGGGTCCCCAACTCCCAGGCCACGGGCCAGTACCGGTCCATGGACTGTTAGGAACAGCAGGGGGTGAGCAGCGGGCCAGCGAGTGAAGCTCCGTCTGTATTTACAGCTGCTCTGCATCGCTTGCATTGCCGCCTGAGCTCCGCCTCCTGTCAGATCAGCGGTGGCACTAGATTCTCACAGGAGCGCGAACCCTACTGTGAACTGTGCACACGAGGGATCTAGGTTGTGCACTCCTTATGAGAATCTAATGCCTGATGATCTGAGGGGGAGCCGAGGTGGTGATGCTAGTGCTGGGGAGCGGCTGCAAATACAGATGATCCTTAGCAGAGAGGTTTGACGGCACAGAGACCATCATAAATCAACTGCTTGCAGGCTCATAGCAAAACCCTATCAGTGAGTGGCAAGTGACAAGCTGCATCTGGTGGTAGGCGTTATAGTGGCAGGTGAGTTGATGTACTTGAGCTGTACAGCTGCATCTGGTGCAGGCTTTACGTCAGAATCCGACACTTACTTTAGTCCTTGTGTGACCTGCCCATTATTTTATTTACCACTTCCATCCGTGCCTCTTCCCCGCACTGCGCACTTGTCTCAGTCACAGTTCTCGTAAGCCCACAAGCTAACCCGAGCCAAAATGAGTAAAAAACAAACGTCACGGGAGAGCTTCTTTGCAAAGGGGTAAAGACCCAGTGATTAGACAGCAGAAGACCCTAAGGCTGCCAACAAGAAGAAAGCTGCATTTAAGAGAAAATACCAAGAGTCCTGCTTAAATTATGGGTTCATCTCAACAGGTGATTGACATTCTCCAAGCCCGCTTTATATAGTATGTGGCTACCGGCTATCCAATGAAGCCATGAAACCTTCAAAACTGCTTCGCCACATGGAGACCAAGCACCCCGCATTAAAAGACAAGGCTTTGGAGTTTTTCAAAAGAAAAAAACATGAACACGAAGAACAGAAGCAATTACTGAAGGCCACCACTTCATCACATGTGTCTGCACTGTGAGCATCCTTCTTAGCGGCTGACCGCATTGCTAAAGCTAGGAAGCCCTTTACTGTTGGTGCAGAGTCGACCCTGCCTGCTGCTAAGGACGGTTGTCGTGAACTTTTAGGAGAGGCTGCAGTTCAAAAGGCGGCACGTGTTCCTCTTCCGGCAGCACCACAACTAGACGAATCGATGAAATAGCAGAGGATATTGAGGCACAATTGTTAGAGAGGATCAGCGAGTCACCACGGCACGCAATCCAGGTTGACGAGTCTACCACTGTTGAAAACAAGGCAACGGTGCTTGTTTTTGTGTGATACATTTTTCAGGAGGATGTGCCTGAGGATATGTTAGGTGCGCTTTTGTTGCCACAGCACAGCTGCAGAACTAGTCAAGTCTTTGAATGATTACATATCAGGAAAACTGAATGGGTCGTTTTGCGTCGGTATATGCATGCACAGAGCGACTGCCGTGACTGGACGGCTTTCTGGTTTCACGACTCGGGTCAAAAGAGGTCGCTTCTGAATGTGAGTCCACACACCGTGTCATCATAGAGAAATGCTGGCTAGCTGAAAAATGTCACCTGAACTTAACACATTTTGCAGGATATGATTAAAATTATCAACCACGTTAAAGTACATGCCCTTAACTCACGTCTGTTCGCCAGCTCTGTGAGGATTTGAACACAGAGCATCTGCATCTTCCCTTGTACACAGAAGTGAGATGGCTTCTAAAGGTAGATCACTGGCCAGAGTTTCTGAGTTAGGAGAGCTGCTCCCCAGAGATTTCTTTTAGAAGAACAGTCACCACTGGCAGCACATTTCAGTGACACAGATGGGGTCACAAAACTTGCTTACGTGTGTGACATATTCCACCTGCTCAGCGACCTCAACCTGTCACTTCAGGGGAGAACGACAACTGTGTTCAAGTCAGCAGATAAAGTGGCTGCACTCAAAGCCGAACTGGAATTATGGGGGTGAGGAGTGAACACTGGGATTTTTGACATGATTCAAACATTAGCAGAGATTTTTGAAAGAGACTGAGCCAGGGCCTTCTTTCTCCCAGCTGGTGCATGATCACCTATCTCAGCTTTCAGAAGAGTTTGAGCATTACTTTTCCCACAAAAGACCCCTGAACTGGGAAGGAATGGATCCGTGACCCATTTGTGAATAAGGCAGGTGAATTGACCTTGTCCCTGCTAGAAGAGGATCAACTGCTTGAGATCGCAAGTGACGGTGGCCTTAAAAGTATGCTTGAGACAATTTCAAATCTCCATGTGTTCTGGATTAAAGTCAAGGTGGGATATCCTGAGATTGCCACAAAAGCACTGAAAAGCCTGCTTCCATTTCCAACATCCTATCCTTGTGAAGCAGGGTTTTCTGCAGTGACAGCCACCAAAACGAGATCACCGAGTAGAGTGGACATAGCAACATACTTCGGGTGTCACTGTCTCCCATCACCCCCAGATGGGACCATCTAGTTGCAGGACAAGCTCAGGGCTCCCACTGATTCTGCATTATGGTGAGTTGTATAATTATTTCATTATATATTACAGTGTAATAATAGTAGAAATAAAGTGCACAATAAATGTAACGTGCTTGATTCATCCCCAAACAATTCCCACCCCACTCCCCACTCTGCGGAAAAACTGTCTTCCACGAAACCGGTCTCTGGTGCCAAAAGGGTTGGGGACTGCTGTTTTAAGTCCCACTTCATGATTGGCCAGCTGGGTATTTTGCACAAGGTACTTAATCTTTCTGGGCATCCGTTTGCTCACAGGGCTGTGGGCAGGATGAAATCAGAGAATCTCAGAAGCTTCTCAGCACAACGGCCTGCTCACTGTAAAAGCATTCAGTGGCTGTTAGCTGTTGTTACAAATAGTAACAATGTTCTTAGCAAAACTTAAGGACTCAGCCTCCAAGTGGAAATTTTTAAGGCAAATTATGGTCTTAGTTAATTCGTGGACACAATTAAGGATCTTTGTGAGGTTATCTATTTTAAAAAGCGTTGCCTCTGAATGTTCCTGGAAATTAGCTCAAGAAGCTCTAACATCTAACTAAGTTAGAGACCATAGTTAATTATGGAATAAAACTAGAGATACTGATGTTACTAGAGACTTCAGGATTTTTCTTCCCCTTTTAATTAGTGTGGTTCCCTTAGATACTTAATACAAATTACACTTCTTCCCTTTGTCAGTAGGAAACTGTTTGGTGAAAGGTGTTTCGTGTTCTGAGCCAAGAAAAAAAAGAAGGTTTAGCCTTTGTAGCCATATTCATGCACAGGTCTGTGTTTCTTATACTATTTATTACATACAAACAATTTTTTGAAGTGTGGAACTCATCCCGTGACCCCCTCATGCGCACACACACACACACACACACACACACACACACTTCCAATCAATGGTAACAAAACTAAAGAGATTTCAGGCCAGCTCGTCATAAGATGCAGGCTCTCAAGCTTCATGGGTTTGCTGAATTTTCTCCTTGGCTGCTGGAGTTGGACAGGTGAGAGGCTGAGGGTGCTGATTCATTATGAGGTGGTGATGATTTAGGTCAGGTAGGGAGGCAGAGAAGTGGCCCATCAGGGCGGCTACTGGAACGCAGGGGACCTGAGGGTTGTGCTTAGAAAATGCAGGCAGAGAAGGGCCACAGTGGTGGGAAAGGCTAGGCAAGGGCTAAGCTGGGGACAGCTTACGTGACAATCAGAAGCTGAAAACTGAAGAGATAGTTGATTGCCAGAGAAATCCAACAGAGCAGACTTTGAACTTGTCAGGAGCAACCGCAGAAGGAGTTCTTTCCCTGTTTGGGATTAGTGAGCAAGGTCACAGCTCAGGCTGCCGTTTAAAGACTTGGCTTAGGACTCCTGGGGACCGAATGTAGGAAAGGGCCAGGGCGTGTGGACCCAGTCATCCTCTAAACATTTATTCAGTGCTTCCTCTGTGCTGGGGGCTGTAACACCTTTAAAGAGATGACGGATGACTGTCCCCAACGGAGGCTGGAAGTGCAGGATGGTGGTGTCAGCAGGGGTGGTTCTTCCTGAGACCTGTGACCAGGAATCTATTCCAGGCCTCTCGACTAGATGCTGGTGGTTTGCTAGTAATTTAGAAAAAAAATTATTTACTATATTTATTTATTTGGGGCTGCACTGGGTCTTTGTTGCTGTGCTCGGGCTTTCTCTAGTTGTGGCGAGCGGGGGCCACTCTTCGCTGCGGTGCGCAGGCTTCTCATTGCGGTGGCTTCTCCTGTTGTGGAGCATGGGCTCTAGGCGTGCGGGCTCCATAGGTGCGGCACACGGGCTCGGCAGTTGTGGCTCTCGGGCTCTAGAGCACAGGCTCAGTAGTTGTGGCGCACAGGTCCATCTGCTCTGCGGCATGTGGGATCCTCCCGGACCAGGGCTTGAACCTGTGTCCCCTGCATTGGCAGGCGGATTCTTAACCCCTCCACCACCAGGGAAGCCCATTGGTAATTTTTAATGTTCCTTGGCTTGTGTTGCATCACCCTGATCTCTGTCTTCATCTTCACTTGGCATCTCCCTGTTGTGTGCAGGTCCCTGTTTTCAAACTTCTGGATTTTTATAAGAGCACCAGTCACATTAGACTAGGGCTCACCTTCATTGCCTCATGTTAACTTGGTTACCTGTGCAAGGACTCTATCTTCAAATAAGGTCACATTCCTAGGTAGTGGGAGTTAAGACTCCAAAGTATCTTTTTTTAAAATTGAAGTATAGTTAATTTGCAAATTTGGGTAGTTTCAAGTGTGCAGCAAAGTGATTCAGTTAAACATATATATTCTTTTCAGATTCTTTTCCATTATAGGTTTTAAAAAATATTGAGTATAAATCCTTGTGCCATACAGTAGGAACTTATTTTATATATAGGAGTGTATATATTTGAATCCCAAACTCCTAATCTATGCCCCTGCTATCTGCTTTGGTAAGCATAAGTTTGTTTTCCATGTCTCTGAGTCTATTTCAGTTTTGTAAATAAGTTCATTTGTGTAATTTTTTAAGATTCCACATAAAGTGATATCATATAATATTTGTCATCCACTGTCTGACTTATTTCACTTAGTATGATAATCTCCATGTCCATCCGTGTTACTGCAAATGGAATTATTTCATTCTTTTTTATGGCTGAGTAATATTCCGTTGTGTATATATATATATATATATATATATATATATATATATATATATCATATCTTCTTTATCCATTCATCCATCAATGGACACTTAGGTTGCCTCCATGTTTTGGCTATTGGAAATTGTGCTGTTGTGAAGATTGGGATGCATGTATCTTTCCAAATTAGGTTTTGTCTGGATATATGTCCAGTAGTGGGATTGCTGGATCATATGGTAGCTCTACTTTTAGTTTCTTAAGGAACCTCCATACTGTTCTCCATAGTGGCTGCACCAATTCACATTCCCACCAACAGTGTAGGAGAGTCTCCTTCTCTCCACACCCTCTCCAGCATTTATTATTTGTAGACTTTTTATGGTGGCCAGTCTGACTGTTGTGAGGTGATACCTCATTGTAGTTTTGGTTTGCATTTCTCTAATAATTAGCTATGTTGAGCATCTTTTCACGTGCCTTTGAGTTTATTTCTGTATATGGTGTTAGAGAATGCTCTAATTTCATTCTTTTACATGTAGCTGTCCAGGTTTCCCAGCACCACATGTTGAAGAGACTGTCTTTTCTCCATTGTATATTCTTGCTTCCTTTGTCATAGATTAATTGGCCATAAGTGAGTGGGTTTATTTCTGGTTTTCTATTCTGTTCCATTGATCTATATGTCTGTTTTTCTGCCAGTACCATACTTTTTTGATGACTGTAGCTTTGTAATGTAGTTTGAGGTCAGGGAGCATGAGTCTTTCAGCTTCATTCTTCTTTCTCAAGTTTCTTTTGGCTACTTGGAGTCTTTTGTGTCTCCATATAAATTAAAAAAATTTTTGTTCTGGTTCTGTGAAAATGCCATTGATAATTTGATAGAGATTGCATTGAATCTGTAGATTGCCTTGGATGGTATGATCATTTTAACAACATTGATGCTTCCAAATCAGGAATCTGGTATATCTTTCCATCTGTTTGTGTCGTCTTCAGTTTCTTTCATCAGCATCTTAAAGTGTTCAGAGTAGAGGTTTTTGCCTCCTTAGTAGGTTTATTCATAGGTATCTTAATCTTTTTGATGGAGTGGTAAATGGGATTGTTTTCTTAATTACTCTTTCCAATATTTTGTTGTTAGTGTATAGAAATTCAACAGATTTTGTATATTAATTTTGTATCCATCAACTTTGCTGAATTCATTGATGAACTGTAGTAGTTTTCTGGGAGCATCTTTTGGATTTTCTACAGGTTTACTTCTTCTTTTCCAATTTGGATTCCTTTTATTTCTTTTTCTTTTCTGATTGATGTGGCTAGGACTTGCAAAACTATGTTGAATAAATGTGGCAAGAGTGGGCATCCTTGTCTTGTTCCTGATCTTAGAGGAAATGCTTTCAGCTTTTCTGCATTGAGTATGATGTTAGCTGTGGGTTTGTCCTATATGGCCTTTATTATGTTGAGGTGTGTTCACTCTATGTCCCTTTTCTGAGGAGTGTTGGTGTTCACTCTATGTCCATTTTCTGAGGAGTGTTTCTCATAAATGTATATTGAATTTTATCAGAAACTTTTTCTGCATTTATTGAGGTGATCATATGGTTTTTATTCTTCAATTTGTTAATGTGATATATCACACTGATTGATTTCCAGATATTGAAAGTCCTAGGATCCCTGGGATAAATCCAGTTGATTATGGTGTACAATCTTTTTTTTTTTTTTTTTTTTTTTCTTTTTGCGGTATGCGGGCCTCTCACTGTTGTGGCCTCTCCCGTTGCGGAGCACAGGCTCCGGATGCGCAGGCCCAGCGGCCATGGCTCACGGGCCCAGCCGCTCCGCAGCATATGGGATCCTCCCAGATCGGGGCACGAACCCGTATCCCCTGCATCGGCAGGCGGACTCTCAACCACTGCGCCACCAGGGAGGCCCCAATCTTTTTAATGTATTGTTGGAGTTGATTTGCTAGTATTTTGTTGAGAATTTTTGCATCTGTGTTCATCAGTAATATTAGCCTGTAGTTTTCTTCTTTTTTTCATATCTTTTTTTGATTTTGATGTCAGGTTGATGGTGGCCTCATAGAATGAGTTTGAAAGTACTTCTTCCTCTGCAGTTTTTGGAATAATTTCAGAAGGATAGGTGTTAACTCTTCTCTAAATGTTTGGTAGAATTCACCTCCCTCCCTCCCTCCCTTCTTTCCTTCTTTCTTTCCTTCCTTCCTTCTCTTTTGTACTTTGGACAGTACTCATATTTGTTATCTGTAGGAAGTTTGGGTCAGGTAAGAGCATAGTTGGTTTTATCCAAAGTGGAAAACTATGGTGGTGGCTTTTTTAAAGTGATAAAAGGCAGTGTGGTGTGGTGAGTGATCACGGCTTTGGAATCACACTGCCTGGTTTCAAATCTTAGCTTTATCACTTACATTCTGTGTGTCCTTGGACAAATTACTTAACCTCTTTATATCACCTAGGCTGTAAAATAGGTGAAAAATGTTACCTATTTCATAGGCTTATTATGAATATTAAATGCATAATGTGCCTTGCAGTTTCTGATATATAAGTGCTGATAAATGTCAGGTGTTTTCATTCTTATCAGCAATATTAATAATGATAAAAGGGAAACTCAGAATATTCTGAGAAATCCTACTTAAGAAGGATGTATCTCAGATTCTTCCCTCAAGCTTAAGGGGACTAAATCCATTATATTAAAAATGATTATTAAATGTTTACCAAGTGCAAACTGTGGACTGATTTTACTAAGACAAATAACACACAGTTCCTATTATTGATGAGTAAATGTATGTGTCGTTTCCAAAAGTCAAAAAATAATGAGAGAACAAAGTGAAATGTATAAATTGTCTGAGCATAGTGCACATATAGAGCACAAAGATCAAGTGCTTAATTTTAAAAGAGATCCTTGTTTCTCACCAACATGTTTACCCCAGAATCTATCCATGATCTGAGAAAGATTTAAGTTTTAGACAACCGAGCTTATTGGTGAGCATTCTGGGCTTAAAATCTGTAGTAAAGAGAGGTGACACTATCTCACCTACCGTTGACTTTTTTTGGGGGGTGGGGGGTGGAAAGGGCAAGAAGAAGTATGCAGGTAGCAGTGGAAACGAGATTCAAGATGGGCAGCAAGGTATTATTCTTCTTGGCAAGCTGAAGCCCCCAGGGCAAAGACTGAACTGGACAAGGTTTGTTTTACGTTTCCTATGTTTGGTGCTTTGAGATGCAGTGGTGAGGGCTGAGCAGAAAGGCACTCCGTGCATGAGGATATAGGATGACACGGGGGTGCAGTCTTGGGGGGGTATAGTCCTCCGAGGAAGATATCTTTCCACTGAGGTCGAAAGGCTGAGTAGAAGTCGGTGCAGACAGAGTGGATGAGGGGAGAACACTCCCAGCAGCAGGAACAGAATGTGCAAAGATTTCCCAGATGAAGGAAACACGGTGAATTCACGGAAGGGAAGGGAGGCTAGAGGCTGAAGAGCTGAGTGAGAAGAGATGAAAGTAGGAAAGAGCAGAGGCCAAAGAATACTGTCCTTGTTGGCTACAGGCAACATCTTCATTCTTATCCCAAGAACAAGGGAGCTATTGAAAGGTTCACGTTGAAGGATACAGGTCAGGATGGCGGTGGGGTGGGGCTGCAGAAGAGCTGGAGGGGCAGCTTGATAAGTGCCTTTTGCCTTTGACACGCAGGATGAATTAGAAGAAGCAAAAGTGGGTGAAGGGAGACCAATTAGGAGATTACAATAATAATCTAGATGAGAATTAATTATGATGGTGGAAACTGAGAGGAATGGACAGACCAGGAGGTAAAACTGACAGTACTTGATGGATTGGAAATGGGTTCCAGGGAGAAGGAAGTGACAAAAGTGATTCCAAGTTTCTGGTTGGCAGAGCTAGGTGGACAGTGGTGCTATTTACTGAGGTAGGGATCATGGGAAGAGGCTTAGATTCCGGTGGGACGATTGCGGGTCTAGAAGGAATGACAGGACTCCTATTAGTTTTACCTAAATCAGTGTCCCAGAGGAAAGAATGGTGGTGGACACTGCAATCACAAATGTACTGAATGGATCAGGGGAGGATGTAGAAGTGGATTTCCACTGGTTTTTGTTGCTAATTTGGGCAAGTCCTAGAATGGTGGTGGTAAAGAAGAGGAGGAGTGTGACCACATTCAACTGCAGAGATGAACGTGTCCTCCAAGCTACCAGCGGGCATTGGGCTTGTGCGCAGCTCTCGGCTGGATGGGAGGAAGGGGAGATGGTGTAGAGGGGTCCCCGGGCAGGAGGAGAATGTTGACTTTCTTTCCCTTGTCCTTCCTGTCATTACTCTCTCTGAGTGTGGCCCCCTCTCTCAGGAAGGGTTAGGAGCTGTGGTTCCCCCCAGCATTCCCAGAGCACATAGGTGTGCATGTTTTGCTTGAAGATTTGGCTTGAGGAAAGGCAAGTGGTCATTAACGAACAAGCTTTGAGGTGAGCAAGTTCCTAATTTTAAAGACATTGTGGGCGGGAGTTCATCTTTTGGCTGATTGAACGAAACAACATTTTGTCCCCCTGGAAACAATGCTCTGAATGGTGACTGGATGTTTCAAACATTTCTCTTAAAATGGATTCTGAGTTGAAACTTGGATTTCTGAAAAGATGTGTCTGATCACATGTGGTCTGTTGTGACTTGAGGAAATTTGATTACATTGTATCATTATTTCAAAGAGTGTTTATGGAACACGTGCTATCTTCCAGGAACACATTTGGTGCTGGACACGTGCTGGTGGATGTGATGGGGGGATTTACGTGTTAGAGACATGACTAAGCATGTGGGGCACCAGAAGGGGAGTACAGAGAGGGGGCAGCATGGCGAGGTGGAGGAACCTGACGAAGCCATGTTGGGGCAGAGAGAGCCGTGAAGAAGGTGGCAGGAGGTCCCTGAAGGGATTGTCGTCCATGTTGAAGCTGTTGGACTTTATCCTCTTTGCGGTAGCTGTGCTTTGTTCAAGGGAGTGGCCCCTTCAGATATGTGTCTTTAATGGTCACCCTTGCTACTGACTAGGAATGGATGGGAGAAGAACAAAAATCAACAGGTGGAGCCAGTTAGGTGCTTGCATAGTAAGGATATGAGAGATGGGAGGGGAAGGGAGGAAACATAGGGTGTGAGAGTCACTCGGAGGGTAGAATCAAGGTTTGTGATGGATGGACATGCAGGGGAGCAGCCACGGTGGGTGAGTCAGTGTGTTAATTTCCTGTTGCTGCTATAACAAATTACCACAAACTGGGCAGAAACAACAGAAGTTTATTCTCTCACAGTTCTGGAGGCTTGAGGTCAAAACCAGGATGTGAGCAGGGCTGCGCTCCGTCCAAAGGTTTAGGGAGAAGCTTTCCTTACTCCCCCCAGCTCCTGTGGTGGTGGCATCCTTGTCAAAAACTTTTTCTGCATCTATTGAGATGATCGTATGGTTTTTATTCTTCAGTTTGTTAATATGGTGTATCACATTGATTCATTTGCATATATTGAAGAATCCTTGCATTCCTGGAATAAACCCCACTTGATCATGGTGTATGATCCTTTTAATGTGCTCTTGGATTCTGTTTGCTAGTATTTTGTTGAGGATTTTTGCATCTATGTTCATCAGTGATATTGGCCTGTAGTTTTCTTTCTTTGTGACATCTTTGTACGGTTTTGGTATCAAGGTGCTGGTGGCCTCGTAGAATGAGTTTGGGAGTGTTCCTCCCTCTGCTATATTTTGGAAGAGTTTGAGAAGGATAGGTGTTAGCTCTTCTCTAAATGCTTGATAGAATTCGCCTGTGAAGCCATCTGGTCCTGGACTTTTGTTTGTTGGAAGATTTTTAATCACAGTTTCAATTTCATTACTTGTGATTGGTCTGTTCATATTTTCTAGTTATTCCTGGTTCAGTCTTGGAAGGTATATGTGTGTGTGTATATGTGCGTGTGTGTATGTGTGTGTATATATATATGTGTGTATATATATGTGTATGTACGTGTGTATATATATGTATGTGTGTATATGTGTGTATATGTGTGTATGTGTGTGTATATACATGTATGTATATATGTATGTGCATGTGTATATATATGTATGTTTGTGTGTGTATATATGTGTGTGTGTATATATGTATGTGTGTATATGTGTGTGTGTGTATATGTACACTGCATCTTCCTTATCCATTCATCTGTTGATGGACACTTAGGTTGCTTCCATATCTTGGTTATAGTAAATAGTGCTGCAATGAACATGAGGGTGCCTATATCTTTTTGAGTTATTGTCTTCCTTTATTTCATTTCCACTCAGACAGTGGTAGTTCCATTTTTAGTTTCTTGAGGAACCTCCACACTGTCTTCCATGGTGGCTGTATCAGTTTACCTTCCCACCAGTAGTATATGAGGGTTTCCTTTTCTCCACACCCTCTCCAACATTCGCTATTTGTGTTCTTTTGAGGATGGTCTTTCTGAGAGGTGTGAGGTAATACCTCACTGTGGTTTTGATTTGCATTTCCCTGATGATTAGTGATGTTGAGCATCTGTATATCTTCTTTGGAAAAATGTTTATTCAAGTCTTCTACCCATTTTTTAATCAGGTTTTTTTTTTTGATATTGAGCTGTACGGGATGTTTATATATTCTGGATGTTAACCCCTGCTGAATGGGAGAAAATATTTGTAGTTTTGCGAGTGTCGAGTGTGATGAGAGGTTCCCCTGAGTCACCTCATTTCCTCATAGTCACTCCATGTGACACACACAGCTTCATCTCTTACACTTCCACAGTCTCTACACTGGCAACCTGGTTGCTGAACTCCTTGGTGGTCGCCTCGCTCAGACCCAGACCCGCCTCTTCACCAGTTTCCGGGACAGATCCTGGCTTAGCTGCTGCTGAGCTGAGCCGTGCTGGGCTTGGCGGAGGCCGTGGGACAGGTGGGGCACAAGGCGGCGGGAATGGAGGTCACTTATTTTAAGAATAAACATTTTCATGAATTGCAACAAAAGAAGACAAAAAACAAGCTAATGTTTAACTACAAAGCGAGAGAGCAATAATATTTGCGAAAATGTTTCACAGGTTATCAAGAAGAATCTTCTCAACAGATCGACTGTGTAATGTGGCTGCTGACCCACCTGTGTGTCCCGTGGTTTTAATGGAAGTGCATCAGAGTGAGGGAGTTGGAATCCATATCCTGTGAGTCGATCCGTTCATGCCTTTCCGTTTTTTTATTTTAGTTTTCAGCAATACAACCTTCTTTTAAAAATAACATTTATTATTTGCTTTTATTACAAAGTAGTATAGTTTCACTGCAGAAAATCTGGAAAGTACAGAAAAATACATCAAGTAAAAATCATCTATGATCCCATCGGCTGGAAGGAGCTACAGTTAACATTTCATCACATATTTTTCCCGGTTTATGAACATACACAGATATGTATACACAAATGCTCTCATGACACGATGTTTTGTAACCTCCTTTCCCTTCTACTGGACAACATAGTAAACATTTGAATGCCATTCAGTTACTTCTTCAACGTACTTTCAAATTTTATCATGTAGGTATACTATACATACTCTTACTTTTGAAAACTGTAAGTAATGCTTTGATGAACATTATGATAGACAAATATTTGTTCATATACCTGATCATTTCCTTTAAGAAAACTCTTAGAAGTGTAAATACCAGATAACAAGGGTTTTGCTATCATTCTTTAAGAGGTACACAGACAAATGAAGTGTGTTCAGAAGAGAGTGACTATTTCTTGAAGGGACTAGAAACAATGCCATTTGAGAACAGTTGCAAGAGAATAATTGAAAATCGTTGCAAGAGGAAAAAAATGGGGATTCAAAGCTTCACATATTTCAGGGTCTGTGACAAAGAGAAGAGGAAGTATATGACTCAAAAACATAACAGTACCAACAGCTTGAAGCTAGAGGGAGACAGACAGTCTGATGCAGCGTGCATGCTCAGTCCTGCCAGAGCTGCTGAGACCCGGGTAAGGGTGACTCAGGAGGGAGTGCCCTGAACTTGGAGGCATCTTCATGGGCTGATGGCCACTTGGGAGACACGGGGTCGAGGGCTGAGAGTGGGGTGGACTCTTCTAACCTTCTGAGTCGATGATTTGTCCTAAGCAGAAAGTTTTCTTAAGAAATACATACCTGATTAGATCATGTCAGTAGAAAGTTATTTACATAGGATTTTAGAAAAGAAAAGAAAAAAAAACAGCTGCAGACCTGGCTTGTTTCAGAATTTAGGTGTATTTTCTTTCTAAAATAATTTTAGTGGAAATGTTTCTTGTAAAGGAATTGATGGTAATTTCCATCATCACTGTGTTCATTAACACCTGGATTTTTAAAAATTTATAATACATATGTGTATGTGTGTGTGTGTGTGTATATATATATATGATATGTAAGAGGATGCCCAGCTGAGTGTCCCATTTATGGTGGTTCTTCCCCCTTTTATTCTAGGGAGGGAACTGTCAGAAAGTCACGTTGTCATCCTTTGCAGGTGTGAAGGCAGCTTCTTCCACAGAGAGCCTTCCTGGGGGCCGTTGGTGCTGAGGGTAGAGCCTGCCACAGAGTAGGTCGTCGATGAGTGCTTGGAAAGTGAATGAAAGAGAGAATGAATAGTGTAAAGCCTTCTGGAGATTGTAGAGGGGCCTTCTGGTTTCTAAGTAGAGAGGTGTACTCAGACTCTGGGTTCCCAGGTGAAAAGGGAGTGGCTTTCTGGTGTCTGGGGATGTGGATTCCTTAGAAGGGCAGAGGGGTGGTGGCTCAAGGTCTACAGGAGGCCTCAGCCTCAGCCCAGCACTCCTGGGTTTGCCCCCTTGGGGCAAGCTGAGGTTGGCAACAATGGGAGTCCAGGCAGTGGACAGGCCGTCCGGGCTCGTTCTAATCTGGAGCGAGTTGGCTTATCCTCCTTAAGAGCCACCTGGGTCTGTGCGGGAACTGAATGCGTATCAGCTCAGCTGACCAGCATCAAAGTCAGACTCAGTAGCAGCACCATCCCTGGAACTGGGACCAGGGGTGTCGGCCACCACGTGCCAGGAAGCAGTAACGGACTAATGGAATTGTCCAAAGAATACAGATTCTGTTTGCTTAGGTGTAGAAGGTGGGCTGCCATTCTCACATTTGGACGGAGAAGGCTGTTAAGTTTTGGGCAATTTTGGGAGGCTGTTACCTCCAAAGAAAGGGCCAGGAGACTGTAAGCTGACCGAGGGCAGGGGCTCCTGCATGTCGTGTATACTGACGTGTCCCAAGCGCCCCACATGCCTATGGAGATGTGAGTGTGTGTACCTAAGAGATGACATTGTAATTCTGAAACAGGAATTGTCTTCAGCCGGCCTCAGCACTGCAGCTCTCCAGCCATGATTTTGTCAATGTCGTCACCATTAGCAGTGAGTAGGTTATAACACTGATTTCTCTTGCAAACTAAAGTTTTGTCGCCTGTGTTGTGAAAGCCAAAATTAGATGGAGCAAGGATCAATAAAGTTTCCAGAGAATACACTATAGTACAGATGGAATTAATAAGAAGAAATGAGATGACTTCTGACAAATGCTGTTGCAGAAAACCTCAGGCTGTCATTTGAAACTGATATTGTAGGGAAACTCTAGTTACACTGTGAACTTTAATATATAAATCTTCTGTGGCACAGGTGTTCATGATTTCCAAAGGTGCTGGGCATTATGGCGTGAAGCATATTTCTGGGCATTTCTGACTCATTTACTGATTCAGATTTCTGTTTCTTTTTTTTAAATTTTTCTGGAACTCACACATGTGACTAAGAAGGATGTTTATTTTAGAATTCTAGAATATTCTCATTTTTACTTCAAAGATCAACCGTAATTAGGGAGGTTTTTTCTTCTCGTAGAAAGGCTTCAAGATTAAAAACATCACCTGCAAACTGAGATTATTCAATTTGAAGACATTTGGTAAAAATAAATATATTTGGGGGCTATATTTGCTACAGATGCATACAGACAGCAGCCAATAGGGGAGTTAGAGCTTCATTCTTCAGAAGTGTGCACGCTTGTATTATTATGTGCACCGTTGGACAGTAGCTCCCTGAGAAGCATAGGAGATGGAAATTTTCCTTGAAGATCAGAATTTATTTAACTAGATGTTTTATACAGCAGGTGAGAAAAATGCATATGGATGTTACATGTTTTTGACCAAAAAATCAAAGAAAGATGATAAGAAATCAAGATTGTAAGCTGAGGAATCAGGAAAGCTAAGAATGCTTTTTACCTCTTATGACTCCAGATGGTTTGTGGATGTGACTTGAGTGTGTTCTAAGGGGCCGAGGCACTGATATACAAGGAGGAACTGTTTCTGTTTGGTGGGGACAGTGTGAAGTTTTTAACACCTAGCAAGAGATGGATTGTGAAGTCCACGCTCTTAAGAAAGCTGCTTTTTTTGAGATTAGACTTAAAAAGCATTTGGCTGAGTTCACATGTTCATAGGTCAGAGAATCATTTGGATCAAGGACTTTTTCATGCACTTTAAATCCAAGGATGCATCCAGCATTAGCAAATCTCAGGTTGTCTGAGAGTTAGTGCCCAAGCAAGGGTGCGTGCGAACAACTCCATGCGTGGTGTCCTTCCTGGTAGCACGACAATCAGATGAGCCCCGTCACCTGGATCCTGGCAAGGAGTTTCCATTTTGATGTGCTTATGAATGTAAATGAAGATGAACGACAAAGATTTTGAACTGGGAATTTTTAAGCTAGTAGGAACCTGACAGTGTTCTTGTGTCAGTTACTGTCTTCAACCTGAGCTGTCTTTTTTCCCCTGGCATTAGAGACCTATTTATTTACTTATTTCCCAGCTTTATTTAGATATAATTGACATACAACATTGTATAAGTTTAAGGTATACAATGTGATGATTTGATACTCTTATATATTGTGAAATGATCACTATGGGAGGGTTAGTTAACACTTCCATAACTCACATAATAATTATTATTTTTTCATGGTGAGAACTTTGAAGATCTACTCTCTTAGCACCTGTCAAGTAGATAATGCAGTATTATTAATTAGAGTCACCATGTGGTACATCAGATCCCCAGAACTCATTCATCTTATAACTGGAAGTTCATAATCTTTGACCAGCCTCTCCCCAATTCTTCTACCCTCAGCCCCTGGTTATCAGCACTCTATTCTCTGTTTCTATGAGTTCTGCTTTTTTAGATTCCACATACAACTGAGATCATTCAGTATTTGTCTTTTTCTGCCTGACTTATTTCACTCAGCATAATGCCCTCAAGATCTACCTATGTTGTCACAAAAGGCAGGATTTCCTTCTTTCTCATGGCTGGATAATATTTCATTGTATATGGTATATATATATATATATGTATATATAAATGAGATTGCTGGATCATACAGTAGTTCTATTTTTAATTTTTTTGAGGAACCTCCATATTGTTTTCCACAGTGACTGCACCAATTTACATTCCCACCAGCAGTGCACAAGGGTTCCCTTTTCTACACACCCTCACCAGCGTTTGTTATTTGTTGTTTTTTTGATAACAGCCATTCTGACAGGTGGGAGGTGATGTCTCATTGTGGTTTCGATTTGCATTTTCTTAGTGATTAGTGAAGTTGAGCATGCTTTCATGTACCTGTTGGCCATCCGAATGTCTCTTTTAGGAAAACGTCTATTCAAGTCCTTGGCCCATTTTTAAATTAGCTTGTTCTTTTGCTCCTGAGTTAAATGAGTTCCTTATACATTTTAGATATTAATCCCTGATCAGATATATGGTTTGCAAATATTTTCTCCCATTCCACAGGTTTCCTTTTCATTTGTCGGTTGTTTCTTTTACTGTGAAGAAGCTTTTTTGTTGATGTAGTTCTACTTGTTGATGTTTGATTTTGTTGCTTGTGCTTTTGGTATTCTATCCAAAAAAAGTCAAGGAAGATTTTTTTCTTATGCTTTCTTCTAGGAGATTTACAGTTTCAGGTTTTTCATTTAAAGTGTTTAATCCATTTCAAGTTATTTTTTGTGGGTGACATAAGATGGGGTCCAGCTTCATTCTTTTGCATGTGATTATCCAGCTTTCCCAAGACCATTTATTGAAGAGACTGTTCTTTCCCCATTGAGTATTCTTGGCTCCTGCATCAAATATTAGTTGACTGTAAATACAGGGGTTAATCCATAGCATAGTTTGTAATTAGGACATGTGGTACCTCCAGCTTTGTTCTTCTTTCTCAAGATTGCTTTGTCTATTCAGGATCTTTTGTGGTTCCATGTGAATTTTAGGATTGCTTTTTTTCTATTTCTGTGAAAAATGCCATTGGAATTTTGATAGCGATTGCATTGTCTCTGTACATGGCTTTGGATGGTATGGATATTTTAACAATATTAATTCTCCTGATCCATGAACACAAGATATCTTTCCATTTATTTGAGACTTCTTTAATTTTGTTTGTTTCAAGAATTTTTACACTAATGGAAAATTCATAATGACCCTTTGACAATTACTAAATCTTCTACCTAAGTTGTGGGGTTTTTTTGGTGCATTTCAAATTGTTTTTCTGTTTTACCTGGGGACACCTGGAATCAGCACGACTTACCTCTGCTGTTACCTCTGTACACAACATGTAATACCCCTCTGTGTTTCATGACTTTGCTCAGTTGTTCATTTCTCTTTATAGTTCTTCTTTTTATAATTACTCCACTGTGCATGTCTTTCCACATGTGGGAGGGATATGGATGAGGGTCCAATTTGTCCCTCTGAGCCCCGGCTTCCAGAATGCCCATGGGTGAGTGGCTACCAGCCCCATCAGCCAGGGAGTTAATGGACCTCCACCACAAGGGCTCTAGTGGTTGACCAGTGACCCAAGATGTGGTGTCACTGGTCAAGAGTCTTTTAATCTCTGTGCAAACTCAGGTTTCATTTTGCTTTTTAAATTCCTGAAAACACTGACTTTTTGCTGAATATAAAAATAACTCATTGTCATGGTAGAAATACTGGAAAAGGAAAAAAAATTTTTTAAGAAAATAAAAACCACCCAAGAATACAAAAGGATAACCATTGTTAATATTTTAATATTCTAATAACAATTTCTTTCCAACTTTCTTCTCTGGGAAAAGGTCTTCCCCCCAAATTTTGAGGGGTCCTCCCTACAAAAACCATATTGTACATGGTTTTTAGTGTTCATACAAGATTTTCCCGCTTGGTATATCATGAACATTTTTGTAATATCATGAATTTGCCCTTGGAAACAGGAATTCTTAACGGATGCATAATACTTGAACCTATAGATATGCTATAATTCATATGATGATTTCCCTATGGCTGGGTATTTTAGTTACTGGCAACAGTGACTATTTCACGTAGCCCAGCAGTGCTCATCCTGCACCATCAGTGCATCTCTGATGAGTTTTTAACATTTTATTATGCAAAGTGTCAAATAGTTACAACAGAGGGGGGAATATTTTACCACAGGAATCTTCTCCCATCACCAGCTTCAGCAATTAAAAACTCACGGCCCATCCTGTTTTATCTACACACTCTTGTCCCCAGGTTGTTTTGAAACAAATCCCAGACATCATTAACACGCCAGGAGGTGCTGCTCAAAATTAAGGACTCTTGGGCTTCCCTGGTGGCGCAGTGGTTGAGAGTCCGCCTGCCGATGCAGGGGACACGGGTTCATGCCCCGGTCTGGGAAGATCCCACGTGCCGTGGAGCGGCTGGGCCCGTGAGCCATGGCCACTGAGCCTGTGCGTCGGAGCCTGTGCTCCGCAATGGGAGAGGCCACAACAGTGAGAGGCCCGCGTACCGCAAAAAAAAAAAAAAAAAAAAAAAAAAAAAAAGAAATAGGCGCCTGAGCTTTCTCACTTCTACCCTTAGCCTTTTCCCGGTGTGCTGTGTGCCAGGATCACTGTGGACTGCAGGTTCCGGCTGGGAACTGCCTTGCTGTGTGGTCTCTGTGACAGAGAAGTTCTGTACAACGGACCTTTCTGGGGACTGTTATCTGAAAACTCTCCAGATTCTGGCATCAGGATTTATGGTTTTGAACATTCTTCTCAAGCCATGGCAGTCATCATGGGTTCAGCTACTTTATGTTCCTGAGCCCAGGTAAGTGCTCTGTGATGGGCCAGGTGTGGGTGTGGGCTTAGTACAGGCCGACCTCAGAGACACTGCAGGTTCAGTGCCAGACACCTCAGTAAAACGAATATTGCAATAAAGCACGTCACAGGCAATTTTTGCTTTCCCAATGCATATAAAAGTCACGTTTACACTATACTGTAGTCTAAGTGTGCAACAGCATTATGTCTCAAAAAACAATACATAGACCTTAATTATACTTTCTTGCTAAGAAATGCGAACCATCATCTGAGCCTTCAGCGAGTCACAGTAGTAACATCAAAGATCACTGATCACAGATACCATAACGCTTATCATAATAATGGTGAAGTATGAAATATTGTAAGAATTACCAAAGTGTGACCCAGAGACAGGAAGTGAACAAGTGCTGTTGGAAAAATGGTGCAGATAGACTTGCTCAATGCAGGGCTGCCACAAACCTTCAGTTTGTAAAAAACACGGTATCTGCCAAGTGCAGTAAAGCAGAAGCACAATAAAACAAGGTCTGCCTGTAATTTCTCTGGGAAAAGAAGACCGTCTGGATTCCTGGCGTTATTCCTGATACCTTTTCTCTTTGAACTATGGGGCTTCTGAAATGGTGCTTACGGGCTTACTTTGTTACTTACCAGGCCCTCTATTTCTGTGCAGCTTAGTCTCGTGGTTACAAGCGCAGACCCTGGAGCTGAGCTGTCTGAGTACAGATCCCAGCTCTTTTGTCACCCAGTCTCTGTTTCTCCTTTTTCATCTTAAAATCTACCTTGAGTTCCTTGATTAGATTATTAAGTCTCTAGGCAAATACCTCTTGCAATTTATATAAGATGTGCCCAGTCTGTTATCAGAAGTGCATTATTGCCTCGTAGACCCAAGTTAAGGAAGCCACACTCCCTTCTTTCAATACGGTGCATGTGTGACGTGGACCCCGTCGGCCACGATCCCCTTCCTGCTCCGGTTCCTCTCTCCCACAGCCATGTCCTCAAGTGACGGGTACTCACCAAGTCCCATGTGGTTCCTTTTCCCCAAGTGTAAGGATAGCAGGTTTCTTCCATTTCAGAAATAACAGGATCTATGATTGTGAATCTGCAGTGTTTTAAGATTTTTTTCATAAGCATAATTGTACAGAAATCACTTCACTGGGAAACCCCACAAATTCCAAAACTGTCAAAACAACACCCAGCAAAATTCAAATTTGAACCAGAAACATAATACACATATACAAACATACACCTCCCCCCGCCTCCCAATAAATGAGGTTGGCATTAATTTTACACTTTGATATACTTGGAATTGTCACAGTGGGTAAATTTTTTAGGTTAAAAAAAGAGAAATCCTGGTCTCCGAATTAAGACCAGAGGAAATCAAATAGCAACCAAAGACATGAATTATGTTAAAAATAGAAGGGCTGAGGCTTCCCTGGTGGCGCAGTGGTTGAGAGTCTGCCTGCTGATGCAGGGGACGTGGGTTCGTGCCCTGGTCCAGGAAGATCCCACATGCCGCAGAGCGGCTGGGCCCGTGAGCCATGGCCGCTGAGCCTGCGCGTCCGGAGCCTGTGCTCCGCAACGGGAGAGGCCGCAACAGTGAGAGGCCCGCGTACCGCAAAAAAAACGAAGGGCTGTTAATACAAACATCAAATACGAAAATATGACCGAGTGTGAGCTGTTTTTTTTCCCTGAGTATTGCAGATACATGAAGCAACTCTGATGTCTCAAGATTCAGTAGATTGAGAAGTTAGTCAAGTAGCTGGAGTTCTATTTCTTTGATGGGAAATTAGATGAAGAGGCCCTCAGAGCAGATTTTGCATATTTTTGAGGGAGCGGTTGAAACATTAGTCATGAACAGCTCGGCTGGTGGAGGATGGGGGCAGAGTTAACACCCTGAACACAGCGCTGGGACTGGGCAGGGCTGCAGTCCTGCCCTTTCTGCACCTTGGCAGCCTGCTTGTTTGGTTTGGCTTTTTTTGAAATTAGTTAATTAATTGATTTTTGTTGGGGTAGAGTTGTTTTACAGTGTTGTGTTACTTTCTACCATACAGCGAAGTGGAGTGGAGCCCCTGTCAGTGGTCTCCACCAGGTATCAAATAATAGCATGTTTAGTGCTTCTCAATTCTGATTTTTCTTATGGTCAGCTTGGCTTTCAATGAGAGAAGAAACCCTTTCCTTTTACATTTTCATGTTATTGGTTCACATAATGTTTAATAAAATGTTAGTTATAACAAGGTCTAGTGACACATATAATTTTGTGAACAAATGAAATGGATAAGCAGTGGTGGATGAAAGGAAAAGTCTAGGGGATACAGTTGGGAAACACCTATGTGTCACGGGCAGTCAGCCTGCTCTAAGAAGAAAATACAGCTCAGGTATTTAAGTGAGTTGGTAAAGTTGCAGGCAGTTAAGAGATCTCTTTTTGCATATGGAACGAAAATAAGTAATTAATCATTTGTCTTTTTTTTTTTTTTTTTTGCGGTACGCGGGCCTCTCACTGCTGTGGCCTCTCCCGTTGCAGAGCACAGGCTCCGGACGTGCAGGCTCAGCGGCCATGGCTCACGGGCCTAGCCGCTCTGCGGCATGTGGGATCTTCCCGGACCGGTGCACGAACCCGTGTCCCCTGCATTGGCAGGCGGACTCTCAAGCACTGCGCCAGCAGGGGAGCCCCAATCATTTGTCTTTAGTGTATATAATATTCAAATATGTATTAATTTACACAGATATTGTTGTACAGCAATTTTCCCCCAAAGGTTCAGTTTAATTTTGCATCAGTTTCTTCTGCCCTTAAGGGAGTCAAGTCTTCCGGCCCTTAACACCCTGCTGTATTTAGCATTTCTGCAATGATGTCTCAGCTAACTTCCCAATCTTTTTTTTTTTTCTTTGATTTATCTAGGGCATGATTCGAAATCTTCCATCAAAGCCAGCTCTAGCCAAGTTCATTTTTATGATCCAGTTTTGTGAAGCACATTTGATTTTTTTTTTCATTCTTCAACAGATTTAAAACATGGTAAAGTGTTCTGAGGGCGGTGATAGTCTATGGACGCATGCAGGCCTGTCAGCGTGTTCAGGGGAAGCAATTGCTTCTTCTGTGAGAACGATGACATCTGTACCCTACAGTCTATGAACAGCATTCTGACGGCAGCTCAACGTTTAGCAAAAGGTTTCAGCTTTGCCCTAGCTTTGTTTGTGCTCAGCTGTCTTCCAAGTTAGGCAACCATCAACAGAGTCAATGCAGAGTTGCTAACGAATGGTGATGCAAACTAGTCACTTGGCAGACTCATGGCTACTGCCTGGATGGTACCACAGACAACTCCTGAAACTTTGTGTAGGACTAATAGCCCTTAGTCTTAGGTTCAAACCAGGCAGTACTTGGGTTCTTGCAGGGGTAAACCTGGTGAGCCCAGAGGTTGTAATTTCAGAATGACCAGCTGACTCTGTGCCATGTCGAAATGCCCAGATGAAAAAGGAAAAGCAGTGTCTGTTAGAGGACAGCATCAGTTTCTGCTTCATGGTGCCTGTTTTGTTTTGTTTTTTTTTCTTTTCCTCCTGGTTTTAGGAAAGAATTTCCAAAGAAAAGCCAATAATTTATGCTTTGCTGCTGACTTCAACAGTTTCCTGCATGCCTATAAAACATAGAAGTGTACTTTAGAGAGATGCTGGGGATCTCAGGCAACGGCTCGATGTCTGGGTGCACAAGATGAATGAGATAAGAACACAGCCTGGGAGGAACTCACGTTCTAATGATACAGACAAACACCCCCAAAATACGTGGAGATATGTACGGGAGGTGGAGGAACAACTGCCTGATTGGGGGGAGAGGAAGCTTGTACAGAGGAGGTGACCTCTGAGCCTCAAAGATAGGTGAGCAGTCGTCAGGCAGATAGAGGTCCCAAGATGCCAGAGCGTGCAGCCCAAATGCCCAGCCTCTTGGCACTATATAATAAAGGCCATCTTCTGGAAAGCAGAAATAGCTTGAAACTTTTAAATCATTTTTTTCTTCAGTTACCTTTGATAGTTAAAAGATAAGTAATACACACAGAAAACTTGTTTCTAACCAAGTAACCTCTTAGGAGCATTTTCGTAAGAGAGATTAGTGTGGTAATACTTGCCATGAAGGCAAAGTGGATACAGATGATGGCTGTAAAGGGGCTCTGGGCAACGGGGAGTCATTACAGGTTTCAGTGCAGTTCTCTGAAGTGTGTGTGTGTGTGTGTGTGTGTGTGTGTGTGGTTTGTGGAGAAATCCACGTGGCAATGTGAAAGAAGCACTTGGGCAGGGGTTGGAAGGTTCTGGAAGCAGAGACACCATTAGCAGTCTGAAATAGTGTAGACAGAGGGGGGAAGTGTGTGAACTACAGTACTGACAAAGGAAAGAGAGAATAAAAACATAAGTTGAGTTATTTCCCAGGTGGATCTGATGAAAGATTTATTCATTCATTGACTAAAAATTCAGTCATTCATTTAATATTTATTAAACACACTCCATTTTCAAAGCATTGTTCTTTGAGGATTAGAAAGACAAAAGATTGCTTTTGAGGGGCTTACAGTCCAGTAGGGAGATCAGACATCATACTGTACTAGTTAGGGTTCTCCAGAGAATCTCTATCTATCTATCTATCTACCGATTTAATTTAAGGAATTGGCTCACGTGATTCTGGGGGCTGGCAAGTCTGAAGTCTGCAGGACAGGCCAATAGCTTGGAGCCTCAGGAAAACCTGATTTTGCATCTTGAGTCGGGAGACCTCAGTCTTTTCTCTTAAGGCCTTCCTTCAACTGTTTAGATGAGGCCCACATACATTATGGAAGGTAATCTGCTTTACTTGAAGTCTGTTGATCTAAAGGTTAATCTCATCTGAAAATACTTCTGACTGCTCTTTGACCTAACACTGGGTACCATGGCCTAGACAAGCTTACATAGAAAATTAACCGTCACACATAAGAATAGTGGAGAGAAACGTGTGTATGTGTGTAAGAAATTGTATTTGAGATGAGCTTTGAAGGAAGAGATGAGTATGAATATTTGAAATGGAAGGCACAGCATGAAAGTAAGGATGGAAATGAGAAAAAAGCAGGGTGCGTGTAGAAAAGTATTCCTTTGATTGGCGTGAAGGGAGTGAGGAAGGGACTGATGGAACTTGAACTTGAACGAGGAATCCTGGTGTCCCTTGAAGACCAAGAGGAGGAGTTTGACTTCATTCTGCAGGAAGGGGAAATCCAGCCAAGTGTTTTGCTCAAAAGATTGTTTTCTTGGAGTTAGTACTGAGTTCAATCTGAGAGCAAGCCCTGGGTCAGGGCATCGCGGGGTTGTGTGGCTTCCGTGGGGGCAACTGCCCTGCCTTCTTGTTGTGTGACCACCCAGAATACGATTCACTTGGAAGATGGTAGTGAACAAGACCAAAAATACCATTTAGGGTTTCAAGGTAATCCAAGGTCATTATTATTGGAACATTGCATGCAATCGTTCATAAAAAGATATCACCTGTTACGAGAAGAGGGCATAAATGAAAAAAAGAACCTATGGGTGAGGTGTAGCTCTTCAAAAATGATTAAATTGGGAAATACATTCTATTGTCCTGCCTGAGTTCTTTCTTTAAATTCTTGGTGAACTGGTTGAAAAAATGTATGTAACACTGGTTTCATGCCTGACCGAGAATGGCAGATATATCATTCTCCATGATTTACCCTTTTGTACTAATGATTCTTTACTTAAAAAAGCTTTGCAGTTGCTGATTAACTGATATGAGTTAAGGCCTTGGTTAATTGTAACCCTCTCAGTTCAAACGTTTCTTGTATTGCTTAAGCCACAGGTAGAGTTTCTCTTTTTGTGTTTTTGGTTAATTTTTTGTTTTTAAGGACGTTGAGTTGTGTTCCGTTTTCTATTATGTTGAGTCATGGATTAACCTAAAGAAACACAGACGTTTGACTGTGCTTCTTTGGAGCAAACTATGCACAGGCTTTGGGGGAAGTGTGGGTGTGTATTATTAGGGTCTTTGTGGTAAGGGCTTTGCCCCTTCCATCCACTCACAGCTCTTTCTCTATAGGACCATGTAAGAGAGACATTCCATCTAGCTAACTTGCTGGGTTTTTTTTTTTTTTAAGATAATAAGTAGGTTATACTAAACCATTTTCTAAGAATCTAAGTCTTAGATCCCCCCCAGCAGGCTGCCTGGGACCATAGTGTTAAGAATGTGAACTTTGGAGCCAGGTGGCCAGGGTTAGAACCTGGCTCTGTTACCAGCTGTGTGTCCTTCCATGAGCTGCTTAACCATTTTGCTCCCATTTCCACATGTGCAAAAGTGAGGATAGTAATACTGAAACCGTGCACCCCAGATTGGGACTGGAACCCACGTGCTGGGACTCAAACCCAGCCTATACTCAGATTGGGAATTGAACCCACGTGGCCGGGACTCGAACCCAGTCAAAATCCTGATTGGGACTCGAACCCATGTGGCTGGGGCTTGAACCCCACCAAAACTCAGACTGGGACTCGAACCCACATGGCCAGGACTCAGACCCAGACAAAACCCATGCTCTTGCAACTGAGGTCACACACCTGGTCTCAGGACTTAATGAAGCTCAGGTTCTTGACGTCTCAACACAGAAAGAATTCAGTGAGAGACAAAGTGATAGGTAAGAAGTGGATTTATTTAGAGAGAAACACACTCCACGGAGTGTGGGTCATCTCAGAAGGTGAGAAAGTCACCAGGGCATGGGGTTGTCAGTTTTTATAGGGGTGGGTAATTTCATAGGCTAATAAGTGGAGGAGTATTCCAGCTCTTTGGGGGGAGGGTGGGGATTTCCAGGAATTGGGCCACCGCGTACCTTTTGACCTTTAGGGTCAGCCTTGGAACTGTCATGGCGCCTGTGGGTGTATCATTTAGCTGATGTGTTACAATGAGCCTATACTGAGGCTCAAGGTCTAGTGGAAGTCGACTTGTCTGCCGTCTTGGACCCATTTGGTTCTAATCAGTTTATGTCATGTCCTCGGGTTATGTCATTCTTTCAAAGGTTGTGCCCTGCCCTCTTCCCTCCTGTTTCATTATAACATCATTGTTGTGAGGACTGGATGATTTAATGATATGCAAAGTGTTTAAAACAGTGCCTGACACATGGTACACACTTGTAAGTGTTAGCTCTTATCATCTTAGATGAGAACTGGGCAGATGCATCAAGTTGTTCAGAAGAATCTTGTACCATTAACAAATCTCAGGTGACTGTCTTTGGCTGCATATATGGAATTTTACTTCTCTGGAACAATCACTACTCCTAAGCAAAGTTGTCAGTGTTAGTTAGTTTTTAAATGATGGAAGAGGATGAGATTTTACCGGGTGGGTCAGCTATCACCCGCACAATGACTCATAGCTGGGTAGGGAGATGAAGGAACAGTTAGGATTTTTCCCTGGCTAGAGTGGAGACTTTCTTTCTGTGTACATAAATATCCTTACAAACATACTGATCTTTAAAACCGATGCAATGGTATTTACTTGTTGATAAGTAAAATCACTTTTGCAAACATCTGCTGGCTTTTACGGCCAGAATGATGGATAACTTATCAGGGATATTGTACAGCATGCATTATACAAGTTCTGTAAGTCTGGTAATATAATCAGAACACATAGGACAGCTTGCCTTCTTGTCATGCTGATATTCTAGGACATCATAGGTGCCATGATAGGCAGAATGGGCAGTAGTTATGTTTCATGAGGAAAATTCTAGTTTTGAAAGTGACTAATAAAAATTTAAATCTCAGTCAGCATAATTACTTGTCTTGTGTCTCATAGAACAAAGGGGAGGAAGCAATTCTGTAGCTCCTACCCCTCAGAGCCAGAACAGATACAGAACAACAAAGGAGACATCCTATTTAATTGGTTTCTTTTTATATACCCTTTTGGTATTTCACGAATCCCATTTTGTCTTTACTGGCATCTTATCTGCTCTGTTTATGTGGCCCATAGCTAGTGATTTTTTTTTTTTTAACATTCTCACTAACTCTGTTTCTTTTCCTCAAAGCCCTTAAGTAACTGCCAGATCCTCTTTCCACTGTTATCCCCTACAGATGATTTGTTAGTTTATTTCCTCTTCTGATCAAAATGCCTTTGCCTGGGTGACTCTGAATTAGTCACATCTAATCTTGATGATTCCCTGAATGACATTTCCATGCAGTTATTAGCAGGCAGTGTTCTGTTTGGTTTAAAACATTAAAATGTGAAGCTTGTTTTGACAGCAAGATTCTTCCCTGGGCAGCGCTAAGAAGTGTCTAAGTCTGACTGATGAATCGTGATGAGAGTCACAGGACTTAACAATAGTAATAAAACCTTGTGATAAAGCACCTTGTTTTTCCACCATTTGAATATCATTGTGAGTCAAATCATCTCCCTCGAGAGCAGAGTGTAATATCGTGACTGTATCTCTTTAATATGGTCCACACACTTGGGGGTCCTTATTTTCCAGCAGATATTGAGTGCTTTCTCGATGTGTAGCATTCCAATGTCATGAGTGGGTCCTCCTTCTTTTTTTAATTGTGTTTTTTTATTGAAGTATAGTTGATTTCCGGTGTTGTGTTAGTTTCAGGAATACAGCAAGATGATTCAGCTATACATATATACACGTATATATATATACACACAAAAAGAATATATATATATATATTCTTTTGCAGATTCTTTTCCCTTATAGGTTATTACAAGATATTAACCTATAAGGTAATAGTTACAGTTCCCTGTGCTATACAGTAGTTCCTTATTGGTTATCTATTCTGTACATAGTAGTGTGTATATGTTAACATGAATGGGTTCTTCTGTTTTTTTAATTTATGAAACATTTTCTTTTCATGACTCAGAGAACACGTTCGGCTCATCCTCATAGCAATTTAAAAAGTTAAGATCTTCAATAATGAAGGAAAACGTGGGAACCCACTGCTCATTCCAGAAACACATATGCAGCCCCTGTGTCTAATCCAGCGGCAGGCACTGTAGGGAGGTGGGATGTGGATGAATCAGTTCCCGACTTTGCAGTCCGTGTCTTAGAGAAGGGGCGGGGAGAGAGAGAAGAGATGAACTAACATTTACTGAGCGACCTGCAAGACCCCTCACAGATGTCCTTTTTTTTTTTTTTTTTTTTTTTTTTTTTTGGTACGTGGGCTTCTCACTGTTGTGGCCTCTCCCGTTGCGGAGCACAGGCTCTGGACGTGCAGGCTCAGCGGCCATGGCTCACGGGCCCAGCCGCTCCGCGGCATGTGGGATCCTCCTGGTCCGGGGCACGAACCTGTGTCCCCTGCATCGGCAGGCAGACTCTCAACCACTGCGCCACCAGGGAAGCCCAGATGTCTTCTTTTAATCGTGACCACAGTACTGCAGTATACCTGGTGTTACCTCTGTTTTATATGGAGGAGACTGGGTCTCGGAGTGGTTGAGTAGCATCCCCAGGGTCTCGGGGCCAGAGTGAGTCGAAGCAGTGATTTCAGCTCAGGTCTGTCTTTCCAGTCCATGCTCTGTCTGTCCCCTGCCTGGGCCACTCACAGGCAGAAGGAAAAAAAGCACGAGGGCAGTGAATGATTATGGGAGCTCATGGTCATGTGTCTTCATGGGCGGGGAAGTCATTACAAAAAGAGTACTCGAAAAACTAAAGGTGAAACTGATAATGTATCAAAATGGAGATCAAACATTCCCCTTGAGATGGTGAAATAGACTGGAAAAAGTGGAAAAACATTCGTGCTTGATTAGAACATCTCAGATTCTGCTGGATTTCTATTTCTCCACAGCTCACCTCTTCCAATGTGCTCCATCTAATATAAACAGCTCTTCAGATGCGAGGACACAGAATTACGTGGAAATTCCCCGTGCAGTACAGCTACATTTTAGATTTTTACGGTGAAGATTCTTTCCCTTTTTACAGGCATGACTTTTAGGAGAATACCAATCATGAAACAGAAGCTACATTTTAAAATGAAAATGCATCTGATACCTCCTGTAGAATCTCATCCTAGGATGACATGGTAATCTAAAACAGGCGTCAAAACACACAAAATACATAAAAATTCCTCTACCCCCAGTTTACTTGTCTTTTGCCTTCTGCTTCCATTATTAATCTGAGGAAACCGTGTGTGTGTGTCTGCCTGAGTTTGTGTGTTGAATTCTTCACTATCTGAGAAAAAGTTATTATTCTTGAGAGTATTTTAAGTTTGATATTGTAGAACAGCGGTCCCCAACCTTTTTGGCACCAGGGGCCGGTTTCGTGGAAGACAGTTTTTCCGTGGACCGGGGGGAGGTTTGTGTGGGGTGGGTAGTTCAGGTGGTAATACGCGTGATGGGGAGCGGCAGGTGAAACTTCGCTCACTCGCTGGCCGCTCACCTCTTGCTGTGCAGCCCGGTTCCTAACAGGCTGTGGACCGGTACCGGTCTGTGGCCTGGGGGTTGAGGACCCCTGTTGTAGAAGATGTACCAGTTATATGGGGAAAAAAAGGCACTAGTTCCAGGAGGTTGGAGCTGGTGTCAGCTGGGCTTAGGCTCCTACGTGAAGTTTTGACACCTTGGACGCTTGAGTAGCTGATGATTCCAGGCTCCAACATCTTAGAGTCGTTTCCATCGGGCAAACCCAAGATCCTGTTCTGACACAGGGGCTGGCCTGTTTTTATACAGAGTTTTCCTGGGACACGGCCACACTCATGTGTTGACATACTGTCCCTGGCCGCTCTTATGCTACAGTGGAGATTGTGACTCTGTGGTCTGGAAAGTAAAAAATGTTTACTGCCTGACCTTCAAGAAAACGATTCCTGGCCCCGGTTGGGAGCATCCAGGCTTCATATATATTTACCTGGATGCAATCCTAAAATACGTTGTATTGCACTAGAGCTTTGCAAAACCAATATTGCATTAATGATACTTTAGTCATATTTTGAAATAAGTCAAAGTCCTTTGAATATAGAAGACTAGGAATGGAGTAGTCATACTTTCTGGACTTTCTCCTGCCCCGAATTTGCATCCATAGGCTTCCAAATTGCATTTTCTTTCACAGAAACTCAATTGGTCTCAGTTTTTAAATCTGAAATCTTCAAAGAGGATGCGGTACACAAAAAAAGTGATACCTGGCAACATGGAATGGGATTAAAATTTAGTCTGTGGTTTTTAAATTAATACTCTGTGGACTCTTCATGTTTCTTTCCTTCTTGTTTCATTGTGTAGCCTTCAGATGTGCCTCATTCACTGTAACTCATCATATTACATTTCAGTTTGCCAGTTTCCTGAAGTTACCACTCCCATCACCATTATTTGCAAGCTGTGACAAATAACAATCCTGTTGTGAAAATGGTTGAGAATTTCAATAAGCTCAAATGTTGACTTCTTGGCACTAGAATAACAGCTGTTTCCTAGGGTAATGTAAAAGAAAAGGAACACCACCAATTCGTTTAGATTTCTAGGTAATAGAAGCCCACAGAAAATCAACAGATTTGTTGTATATGAACAGAGGAAACTTTGGCAAAATCATTTTTAAATTCCCCATATCTTTAAGTTTTCTTAAACCATTTCATGATAAAGTTGCTCAAAAGACATTTTACAAAGCTGGATACGTTTTTTTGTCTAGTGATATAAGTATTAATATGATAGGAACAGCATAGAGAAGTCTGGAGTCTGTTTTAAGATGAAAATTCATATGCCATCAGGAAAGAAGCCGCCAAGAATCTGGAGAATTTAATGAGAACAACCTCCCAGTTTTAATTACAGCATTACAAATGTGCAGATACAATAATTACATTACCTTGATGTATATTTCCACAAGGACTCCATAAAATAAATTCAAAGGCCAGCAGATGGCTATCACTAATAGTATCATTTCTCCCTGAGAACAATACAGTTGCTGCATATATTTTTGTAAAAAACAGGTGAATGACACCATCCCAAGCCACAATATAACATTTAAATATTTTCTTCATGTCTTGTTTAAAAGACTTTTCCTTATGGTTTTTCGTCAAAGGGTTAGAGAAAAGTAAACCTATCAAGATACTGGATTAGCTTGTTTAATTTCAGTATCTCTAGCCTTCTCTAGATGGCAGTCAAGCCACAGGGTTTTTGAGGCTGCTCTTGTGGAAAGCGAGAGGAAGAACACAGCAGGGTTTTTTGTTTCTCACAGTCCTCAAATGAGCGTGTTAAAGTCAGGAAATTGACATAACTGACATATGAGAGTGTGAATACAGCAAAAGATGCTCGTCTTAAGGCTGCACATTGAAACAAGAAAGAAAGATACTCAAGGGGAATAAGACCCCTGGACTAATTTGATCCAGTTATCACATATTTTTGTGTGTGCATAGCATCCTCTTTGAAGATCTCAGATTTAAAAGCTGAGGCCAGCTGAGCTTCTGTGGGAGAGAATGAACATTTGGAAGCCTGTGAATGCAAATTTAGAGCAAGAGAAAAATCCAGAAAGCATGACTATTCCTTACCTAGTCTCCAACATCCAAAGAACTTTGACTTATTTTAAAATTTGATTAAAGCAAAGTGTCATTAATGCAACATAGGTTTTGGAAAGCTCTAGTGAAAGACGACATATTTTTTGCATTGAGTCCAGGTGAACTTAGATGAAGTCCATACTTGGTGCTCCTTAATAGCGAAAGTTATCAGTGTTTTAGGACAAGAATCTTTAACTTGCCCATTTTAAATGACTGTTTGATTGTGTTCCCGAGGAAAATTGATCGTGTGACATGTATTCAACGTGCAACAAATATGTTTTGACTGTTTATTCTGCATCAAACACTCTGCTTGGTGCCAGGTATTCAGATGGGCGTGAGTCCCTGTCCCAATGGCCCCGTGAATCTCTCCACTCTACCAGGACAGATAAAGCCAGAGTGAAATGGGGACCCTTGTTTTTTGTCTCCTGCTTCCAGTATAGGATGGAGAAGAGTTAAGAAGACAGAGATTTTCCATCAAGGTATTTGTCCAGGACTGGGATTTAATAAAATAATACTGAAAATATCAACAAAACCACATTCATTTATTATATATCTAAATAGTCTGCTTGTTTTAAATACTTTATCTATGTGCATTACATGAACCCAGAAAGGTGGGTGTTAGTACCTTTATTTATAGATAATGAAACTTAGAGAAGGAAGATGTCTTTGCCAGGGGCCACAGCAGAGCCCGATTCCAGCTGGAGTTCCTGTGTCTCCAAGGCTTAGGCTCTTCCCACCGCACCCAGCTGCCCACATTCTGAGCTGTCCTGTGTGTGCATTTCTTCCATCTGAGTTGGACTCTTCCACACAGAGGTGTTGGGGACAGTGTACATGGCCTTTCCCGGGTCCATCTGTGTTTGGAAGAGTCTGGGGAGCTCGGTGCTGATCCTCCAGGGCTTACTGTCTGATGATATGCTGTCAGGAACGGTAAGGGAGATGTTTTGGCATCAAGAATATTTTTCTTATCCCTTAACAGGCGCTGTGGTGACTCCTATTCCTCTGGTCCTGATGCAGCATGAAACGTGGCACAGAGGAAAGAGGAAACGTGGCCTTTTGTGCTCGGTGTCTGAACGTGAGTGGACAGCTATGGGGACAGCGGCTGGGGAGGTAGGGTAGGATTCCTGCCATCTCTGTGACCATCACACAGGATTAGCTGCTCAGCAGCAGCCCCTTAGTAAGGCTCCCAGTCACACCCAGGGCTCCATGTGAGCGAGGTGCTGGGAACAGATGTTTTCCTGAGGGCGTGTGTGTTAGTTTCCCGGGACTACTGTACCAAAGCACCACAAACTGGGGGGCTTCAAACCCCAGAAATTTATTGTCTCCTGGTTCTGGAGGCTGGAAGTCTGAAATCAAAGTGCTGGCAGGACCACACTCCCCCGAAAGCTGCACGAGAGCCCTTCCTTGCCTCTTTCCAGCTCTGGAGGACCTTGCCAGAGCCCTGTCCGCAGTCCCCGGCGCTGGCTTGCACCTACCTAACTGCAGTCCCTGCCCCTGTCTTCACGTGGTTCTCTCCCCGTGTCTTTGTCTTCTCCGGAGGACCAGTTACATTGGGTTAGTGGCCACCCTAGTCCAGGATGACCTCAACGAAGTACACTTGTGATCACCCAGTTTCCAAACAAGGTCATATTCTGAGGTACTGGGGGCTTGGAACTTCAGCATGACCCTTTTTAGGGAAAGACAATTTCACCCCATAACAACACAACATAAGGCAAAGAGCAGATTCTAGTACTAACTCTGTCACTAATTAGCTATGTAACTAGCATCTACATCTCCCTGGACCCTGGTTTCCTCATCTATAAAGGGTAGGAGTTGGAAAAGTTGACCTCTAAGGTCTTATTCTATTAGCCTGAGAGCGGAAGGTCCTTGGCCTCTGGTCACATACCTCTGGTCCCTGGACATTTCTGTCAGGACAGGGTATGTGGCTCAACCAGGCTAGGCACCATGCAGCTCCCTTCCTGCCCCCGACCCTGGTCTTTAGTCTGTTGTTAAGCTTTGAGAATCCTCAGAATCTGAGATTTTATTTATTTTACTTCCGTGTTGAGCTGTCTGCTGTGATGCAACAAAGAAAAAGGTATAAGGGAGGAACCAGAGATATATAAACCAGATACCATAGAACTAAAGGGAAAAACAGAGAAAATGACCAGAGCTCCAGTAGGTTAACCATGATAGGCTGCAAGTCTACTGCTGGCTGAAGGGGTCAAGCAAAATGATCGTCTTGGTACTAATTGCAGACTTGTCATGCGACCACACTTTTCCAGTGGATTATTTCATTATATTGAAACAGGTGTGTTTATGATCTATCACCCAAAGGAGGTTCAGAGGTAATGAATTCATAGATAAAGTTGCTGGTGGCCTTAACTGCATGTAGACCATTTCCTTTAGAAATGCCTTCATTCCATGCATCCCAGCTGCCCATCGTGACCATCCCGCCACTCATCCCACCTGGGATGGTTACTTGGATGAGAAGCTGGGCCTCTCTCCTCTCTCTAGATAACTGCAGTGTTATGCCTGTGAGCTCAGGAGTGATAGCATGAGAGGTCTCACAAAACCATCAACACTCACTCAACATACAGATGGCCAATAGGCAATGACAAGATGCTCAGCATTGCTAATTATTAGAGAAAATCAAATGAGAACTACAATGAGGTACCACCTCAAATGAGTCAGAATGGCCATCATCAAAAAGTCTAGAAATAATAAATGCTGGAGAGCGTGTGGAGAAAAGAGAACCCTCCTACACTGTTGGTGGGAATGTAAATTGGTACAGCCACTATGGAGAACAGTATGGAGGTTCTTTAGAAAATGAAAAATAGAATTACCGTATGATCCCGCAATCCCACTCCTGGGCATATATCTGGAGAAAACTCTAATTCAAAAACTACATGCACCCCAGTATTTGTAGCAGCACTATTTACAATAGCCAAGACATGGAAGCAACCTAAATGTCCATCAACAGATGAATGGATGAAACAGATGTGGTACATATATACAATGGAATACTACTCAGCCATAAAAAAGAATAAAATAAGGCTGTTTGCAGCAACATGGATGGACCTAGAGATGATCATACTAAGTGAAGCAAGTCAGAGAAAGATAAATATCATAGGCTATTACTCATATGTAGAATCTGAAAAAAAATGATACAAAGGAACTTGTTTATAAAACAGAAATAGACTCACAGACATAGAAAACAAACTTATGGTTACCAAAGGGGAAAGGGGGAGAGGGATAAATTAGGAGCATGGGATTAACAGATACAAACAACTATACATAAAATAGGTGAGCAGCAAAGATAGCACAGGGAACTACATTCAATATCTTGTAATAACCTATAATGGAAAACAATCTGAAAAAAGTATATAACTGAATCACTTTGCTCTACACCCGAAACTAACACGATATTGTAAATCAACTCTACCTCCATAAAAAATACGACTTACAAACAAATTTTAAAGAACCTTTTATAAAAGCAGCTATCCATCATCTTTGTAAAAAACAGCTTTACTGAGATCTATTTCATATACCCTAAACGTCACCCATTTAGTGTGTAATCCAGTGGTTTTTAGTGCACTCACAGTATGGCATATTAGTATTCACAGTATATATCACAGTATATTCACACTGGGCAACTATCACACAGTCTGATTTCAGAGCATTTTATTAACTCTCAAACTAGCAGTCACTCCTGATTTCATCCCCTGTCCCCCCCTCCCACCCTTGACAACCACGGATCTACTTTCTGTCTCTACAGATTTTCATATTCTGGACATTACATGAAAATGAAAGCATACAATATGTGGTCTGTCACTGGCTTCTTTCATTTATCAGAATGATTTAAAGGTTTATCATGTTGTAACATGTATCAGTTATTTAATATCTTTTTGTTGCTGAATAATATTGCGTGGAGTGGATGCATCATATTTTATTTATCCACTCACCAGTTGATGAACACGTGGGTAGTTTTCACTTTTTAGCTATTACGAACGGTGCTGTTGTGAACATTAGGAGTAATTTTTTTGTGTGGACGAATGTTTTAATTTCTCTTGGGTTTATATGCAGGAGTGGAATTCTGCGCCTACGGAAGCTCTATGTTTAACAGGCGGAGAAACTGTCAAACTATTTTCCAAAGTGGCCGTGCCATTTTACAAATCTGCCAGCAATGTATGAAGGCTCCGATTTCTCCTAATCCTTGTGTATGCTTGTTATTTTTTGTCCTTTTGGTGGTAGCCGTTCTAGTGGGTGTGAGGTAGCGTCTCCTGGTGGTTTTCGTTGGATTTCCCTTATGATTAGCGAGGTTGAGCACTTTTTTTCATCTGCTTATTGACCATTTGGAAGAGGATCTATTCAGATCCTTTACCCATTTTTAAATCGGGTTGTTTGTCTTTTTGTTATTGACTTGTAAGTGTTCTTTATATTTTCTGAACATAAATCCCTTATCAGATACCTGTTTTGCAAATATTTTCTGCCATTCTGTGGGCTGTCTTTTCACTTTCTTGATGGTATTGTTGGCAGCACAAAAGTTTTTAATTTTGATGAAGTCTGATTTATCTATTTTTCTCTTGTCCCTTGTGCTTTGCCTGAGAAACCAAGAAACCATTGTCTAAGTCCAGGTCACAAAGATTTGCTCCTATGTTTTCTTCTAAGAGTTTGATAGATCTGGCTCTTCCATTGCTACCTAGGGTCCATTTTGAGTTAATTTTTGTGTCTGATGAGAGGTAGGAATCCATTTTCAGTCCTTTACATGTGGATGTCCAGTTGTCTCACTACAAGTTGTTGCAAAGGCTGCTCTTTCCCCATTGAACTGTTTCAGCACCCTTGTCAAAATTCAGTTGACACGGTTGTTTTTTAATTTTTGTATATTACCTTGAAATTCTTTTTTTATATTTAAACTGTTTCAATAATTATGCATATATATTTTGCATTATGGTTTTTAATTTAACACAACATAAACATTTTCCAGATTTCTACAGAGGATTTCAATGTTTACACTCCTTCATGTTGAGGTATGGTATTTTACCAAACCATTTCAATATATTTGGACACTTCCATTGCCACAATAACTTGGAAAGAAAATAAATGGAATTTTTACTGAGTTTGGAATAAAGATTTTGAATATCAGCACCTTTTGACTTAAACATACAGGGAATAATATTTTCTTTCACCAAGGAAATTGCAGAAATGGAGGAATTTCTGAAGAACCTGGCAAAAGAAAGAATGAGATGTAAAAGCCTGCCAAATCCAGAGAGCATGAAGCAAACATTCAACAATACCAGTCAGGTAAGGACTCTGGCTCACTCTTGCTCTTCCTCTCCTGAAAATAACTGGAAGATGCCGATGCCAAAGTCAGTAGGCTAAGGTAAAAATTGGCGGGAAGCCCATTTTGATTGCTACATAGAATTAGAAAATCCGGTTTAAAATAGAATCATGATTGGAGTTTTAATTGGTAGGATGGTACTTAAGGTTGATCCAAAAGTCAGGAGAATTCCTAAGTTTTCATTCCAGGTAAATGAGAGGAGAGGAAATTATATAAATTCACTTTAACCAGGTTGAGACTTATACAGTTAACATTTCCTTTTGTCTCAAGGGATGGGAAGGGAAAGCATCATATGAAATTATAGAGAAGTAATAGGATCTAAACTTAAACAAGTAAAATTATCAGGATTTTCTGTCCTTTTGTGTCGAGCAAGTTACCTGGACCAATCTTTAGCAAAAATAAAATGAGAACTAATCGATTAGGCAGTGAAGCATCTACAGGTTATTCAGGAAAGAACTTCATCTGTAAGTTCTTTGGGATCAGAACCATTTTACCAGGGCTATGAACTAATAAGGTAATGAGGTATCAAAGGGAAAGATGGACAAAGAACAAGAGGAAGTTGCATGGAGGGCTGGAAATAAAGTAGGCAGGATGGAAAGTCAAGAAAATGAAGTAAAACTAAAGGTCATTTGCATTGAAAATGCTGAGTTCTGATTTTTTAAAATGTTTTTCTTTTGGCAAGTTTTTTTTTTTTTTTTTAAACTATAAGGAGCTGTTAAAAGCTTCATTGGTAAGCAACACAAAGGGCAGAAATTGTATAGGAGCACCGAAGTTTTATCTTAGAATTACGTTTCAGTTTATAATTTTATAGACTGTCCAAACGTTCTGAGTGATATGCAACCTTCTTAAGTCTCTTTAAACGTGTGTTACGTTTATCTCTTGCTCTAAAACAAGTTATCCCTGAATTCCATGATTTAGAACCACTATTTCATTTTGTTCTTGATTTTGTGGGTCAGGAATTCTGGAAGGGCCAGGCTGGGTGATTCATCTCTGCTCAATATGGCAGCAGCTGGGGCTGTAGGGTACACTCAAAGATGGTTTCTCCATTCATGTCTGGGGTCTTGGGGCTTCCTGGCCTCTCTCTCTATACAGCATCTCATCCCCTCAGGCCTTCTGCATGTGGCCTGAGCATCTCATGGACAGTGGTCTCAGGGCTCCAGAACCCCTGTGCACAAGCTGCTTGTCCAGGCTGAGCTGGGAGCTAGAGGCCCATTGTCTTCAGTGTCCCGGTGGTGAAAGCAGCCCTCGTTCAGTTTAGATTCAAGGGGAGGGGAGCTAGGACCCACTTCCCCATGGATAGAGGATCCAAGGCTTTGCAGCTTTCTTTAATCCTCCACACCGTGGTTCTTAGCTGTTTTAGTTTCTGGGGTCTTCTGAGAATCCGATGAAGGTTATAGAAAAGGTACTCTCACCTCATTTTATATGCAGTTTTGGTGGAATCACTTACCCTGAAGACTTGAGTGTCTAAAATAAAGCTGCTTGATGAATGGAACTGGAGAACTAGTGTGATAGTCGTTCCCTTGATGTCAGAGCCACTGGTCTGCTCACTAAATCCCCATCTCCTTGGCCCTTTTCTTTCCTCCTTAAGCACTCTTGATTCCTCCTCCCCCACCCTTAACCTTCTCCTCTGTCCTCTATAGAGGTCTGCTTTTGGAAGGATCTTGGTTGTAGTTCAGAGGTTATAATTTCATTTCTCTCAGGGTAGCAATAAACCTGTGAAGTATGACTGGGTCAGTATTTCTCCAAATGAGTTCTTCTGTCCATAATTTATACCCAGCAGCAGGCTCTGTGTGACCAAAAGACAGGAAGGAAATAATCTCCTGGGACAGTATTTTAATAGCCAGATGTCATTGCCACTAACGAACTTTCAGGCTGGACACAAGGATAACCTTGACAACTGACTTCCTACTCCTGCCTGAACTGTCCACCTGGATTTTGTTTTTTGTCAGCCGTCGTCAATACAAAGGTTGTTTCTCAATTTCATTCTGTAAACATACAATGGCTGCGTCCCACAGGAACTGAAAGTAGGCGTCCCCAGCTTGGGAACTTTTTTCGGAAACGATAAAAAGCTCCTTCAGCTTTGTCTTTTGATGAGGATGCTTTGCAGCCTGCTCACATGCCTTGTAATGTAATCTCAAGACACAGCTGTTGTTTCAGAGAGTTCATTCCTGTCAGCAGCAATTAAAAAGGCCTTTGTTTTCCAAACATGCTTTCAGGCCCGCCTTGAACTTCTTGGCAGACAATGACTCCTGCAGCTTGAGGAAAGGGATCTTTATTGAGTGTGGCAGAAAGGGTGTGCCCGGTTCGCTTTCAGTCTTGCTCGATTATTTACAGCAGTTACACCTGTGCATCTGGACCATGAGGTTTTCAATGTAGAAAATCCACAGTCATCACTTTGCCACTTTGAGGTGTGGTCTCTTGTCACGACGAGTTAAAACATGCTTATGAGATAGGATGAAGCTCAAACCACACTCTTGGAATCACTGTTACCCTGTTTCTTTATTTTTAAAATTTTTGCGCATCAAAATGGTGCATCCTTGGGACTTGAGCCTAAGAGTCTGAGTTTGCCTCTCAGGTGAGGTGTGTAATACAGGACAGCAGCTCAAGGGCTCCCTGTGAAGCCTCCGTGCTTTGGGCTGTGGGGACCTGGACCAAGAAGAATGGAAGGACAGACACGTGATGTGATTTCAGAGCTGAGAAGCAGGTTCTTCTCCTGTCAGTGCCGTGACCCTCTCTCAAGAGTGAAAGAGAAGATCAGAGAAAGTGTGCATAGCGCTGTTCTGTGTCCATTTAACTCTTCCCCCCGCCCCGTGGAGGGGGGCCTCCTATGTATTAGGTGAATGCCTGCCATGAATATTTACAAATATTAGTGTCATTAGTATGTATGTGTGTCTTTCAGATTGTCTACGTATACTTTTTCTCATTTTAATTGTGTGTGTGTGTTTGGTGATTAGACAGCTCATTAAATAACAAAACTTTTCTGTTGTTTGGTTTCTAGACCTCTTTTTTTCTGTTGGGGAAGGGAATAGAGGTGGGGCTGGGGTGGGTGGGTGAAGGGAAACTAAGGAAACTGCTCATTTATAATAAGCTAAAAGCCAAATTGTTGCACAGCCCAGGGAAGTGTTTCCCCCTCGCTTTTTAAATAATCAGAATGAGCTGCTGGGATCTCTAATGAAATACTGGTTTATCTACTTAGCAATGAGCTTTATATTCTTGCAGATATCAACAAAACAAGACAAAAAACAAAACAGTCCAGGCCCCATAGTCTGGGGAACACAAAGAGGTAAAATAGGACAAAATACCTCCAACTCAAGTTTCATAAATTGACAGATTCTATAAATTCTGATGACATTACTGTAAGGGTGTCAGGCATATATTAGAGTAGATTTTTAAAAGTGAAGGTTTGAATGCCTTGCAAGCCGGTTGGTAGACACACATCTGGCTCTGTCAGAGCCAGATGATTTACGTGGCTCAAACTTCCCTTGGCTGGAAAGCTGCCCCAGCATAGGGGCACCCCCTCTCACAATGTCGGGGGATCCCAGGAGATACAGCCTGAGCAATGCAAGGCTGCCATCCTCTCTGTATCACACAACATCTTTCTTATTCTGCTTTTGTGAAAGTCAATACCCACAGAATCCTAGGTGGTCGAGTTGGAGTTGATCTCAAGTCACTCGTGAAATCAATCTTCCTTTCTATAAAAGGAGGAAGCAGCAGACACAGAGATTAAGTGATTGCCCAGGGCACACTCTGCTTAGTGACAAAGCTGGGATCTGAACCCAGGTCTTTGAACTAAGTCGATCTTGAATATTAAATCAGAATATTTGACATGAGTGTTCCAGGTGCTATAGACTGAATGCTTGTGTTTCCCTAATTTTCCTATGTTGGAACCTAACCCACAGTGTGCTGCTATTAGGAGGTGGGGCCTTGGGAAGGTGATGTCACCCTTATAATAGAGACCCCAGCCAGCTCTCGCCCCTCCGCCCAGAGAGAAGATGGCCGTCTACAAACCAGGAAGCGGGTTCTCGCCAGACACTGAATCTGCCTGTGCCTTGATCTTGGACTTCCAGCCTCCAGAGCTGTGAGGGGTAAATGTCTGTTGTTTACGCGCCCCCATCTGTGGTAGATTGTTATAGCAGCCCAAGCAGACTAAGACGCTAGGCATTTTTTTTTCCGTTTTATTGAGATATATTTTATATGCCATTAAATACACCCATTTAAAGTGTACAGTTATATGCTTTTATAACATATTAAGAGTGCAATCATCACCACATTTTAGAACATTTTAGCACTACAGAAAGGAAATCTGTCCCGATCACCAGTTGCTGCCCAATCACCCCCAGCTGGCCCCAGCTGCCCCACTAGGCAACAGCCAATCCACTTTCTGTCTTCATGAATTTGCCTGTCCTGGGTAAGTGGGATCAGTATAATATGTGGTCCTTTGTGACTGACTTCTTTCACGTGGGATAATGGTTCAAGGTTGGTCCATGTTGTAACAGGTGTCTGTACTTCATAATTTTTTATTGCTGAATAATATTCTATTGTCTGGCCATCCCACATTTGTTTATCTGTTCATTAGCTGATGGCATTTAGGGGTTCCCAGTTTTGGGGTATTTTGAATGATGTGACTGAACATTGTGGGCAAGTTTTTTTTTTTTTTTAAGTTTAATTTTTTTTCTGCTTTATAACAAATTTAATCAGTTATACATATACATATGTTCCCATATCCCCTCCCTTTTGCGTCTCCCTCCCACCCTCCCTATCCCACCCCTCCAGGTGGTCACAAAGCACCGAGCTGATCTCCCTGTGCTATGTGGCTGCTTCCCACTAGCTATCTACCTTACGTTTGGTAGTGTATATATGTCCATGCCGCTCTTTCACTTTGTCACAGCTTACCCTTCCCCCTCCCCATATCCTCAAGTCCATGCTCTAGTAGGTCTGTGTCTTTATTCCTGTCTTACCCCTATGTTCTTCATGACATTTTTTTTTCTTAAATTCCATATATATGTGTCAGCATACAGTATTTGTCTTTCTCTTTCTGACTTACTTCACTCTGTATGACAGGCTCTAGGTCCATCCACCTCATTACAAATAGCTCAATTTCGTTTCTTTTTATGGCTGAGTAATATTCCATTGTATATATGTGCCACATCTTCTTTATCCATTCATCCGATGATGGACACTTAGGTTGTTTCCATCTCCGGGCTATTGTAAATAGGGCTGCTATGAACATTTTGGTACATGTCTCTTTTTGAATTATGGTTTTCTCAGGGTATATGCCCAGTAGTGGGATTGCTGGGCCATATGGTAGTTCTATTTGTAGTTTTTTAAGGAACCTCCATACTGTTCTCCATAGTGGCTGTACCAATTCACATTCCCACCAGCAGTGCAAGAGTGTTCCCTTTTCTCCACACCCTCTCCAGCATTTATTGTTTCTAGATTTTTCGATGATGGCCATTCTGACTGGTGTGAGATGATATCTCATTGTAGTTTTGATTTGCATTTCTCTAATGAGTAAAGATGTTGAGCATCCTTTCATGTGTTTGTTGGCAGTCTGTATATCTTCTGTGGAGAAATGTCTATTTAGGTCTTCTGCCCATTTTTGGATTGGGTTGTTTGTTTTTTTGTTATTGAGCTGCATGAGCTGCTTATAAATTTTGGAGATTAATCCGTTGTCAGTTGCTTCATTTGCAAAAATTTTCTCCCATTCTGAGGGTTGTCTTTTGGTCTTGTTCATGGTTTCCTTTGCTGTGCAAAAGCTTTGAAGTTTCATTAGGTCCCATGTGTTTATTTTTGTCTTTATTTCCATTTCTCTAGGACGTGGGTCAAAAAGGATGTTGCTGTGATTTATGTCATAGAGTGTTCTGCCTATGTTTTCCTCTAAGAGTTTGATAGTGTCTGGCCTTACATTTAGGTCTTTAATCCATTTTGAGCTTATTTTTGTGTATGGTGTTAGGGAGTGATCTAATCTCATACTTTTACATGTCCCTGTCCAGTTTTCCCAGCACCACTTATTGAAGAGACAGTCCTTTCTCCGCTGTACATTCCTGTCTCCTTTATCAAAGATAAGGTGACCATATGTGTGTGGGTTTATCTCTGAGCTTTCTATCCTGTTCCATTGATCTATCTTTCTGTTTTTGTGCCAGTATCATACTGTCTTGATTACTGTAGCATTTTAGTATAGTCTGAAGTCAGGGAGCCTGATTCCTCCAGCTCCATTTTTCGTTCTCAAGATTGCTTTGGCTATTTGGGGTCTTTTGTGTTTACATACAAATTGTGAAATTTTTTGTTCTAGTTCTGTGAAAAATGCCATTGGTAGTTTGATAGGGATTGCATTGAATCTGTAGATTGCTTTGGGTAGTAGAGTCATTTTCACAATGTTGATTCTTCCAATCCAAGAACATGGTACATCTCTCCATCTATTTGTATCATCTTTAATTTCTTTCATCAGTGTCTTATAATTTTCTGCATACAGGTCTTTTGTCTCCTTAGGTAGGTTTATTCCTAGATATTTTATTCTTTTTGTTGCAATGGTAAATGGGAGTGTTTCCTTGATTTCACTTTCAGATTTTTCATCATTAGTATATAGGAATGCCAGAGATTTCTGTGCATTAATTTTGTATCCTGCTACTTTACCAAATTCATTGATTAGCTCTAGTAGTTTTCTGGTAGCATCTTTAGGATTCTCTATGTATAGTATCATGTCATCTGCAAACAGTGACAGCTTTACTTCTTCTTTTCCGATTTGGATTCCTTTTATTTCCTTTTCTTCTCTGATTGCTGTGGCTAAAACTTCCAAAACTATGTTGAATAAGAGTGGTGAGAGTGGGCAACCTTGTCTTGTTCCTGATCTTAGTGGAAATGTTTTCAGTTTTTCACCATTGAGGATGATGCTGGCTGTGGGTTTGTCATATATGGCTTTTATTATGTTGAGGAAAGTTCCCTCTATGCCTACTTTCTGCAGGGTTTTTATCATAAATGGATGTTGAATTTTGTCGAAAGCTTTCTCTGCATCTATTGAGATGATCATATGGTTTTTCTCCTTCAATTTGTTAATATGGTGTATCACGTTGATTGATTTGCATATATTGAAGAACCCTTGAATTCCTGGAATAAACCCCACTTGATCATGGTGTATGATCCTTTTAATGTGCTCTTGGATTCTGTTTGCTAGTATTTTGTTGAGGATTTTTGCATCTATGTTCATCAGTGATATTGGCCTGTAGTTTTCTTTCTTTGTGACATCCTTGTCTGGTTTTGGTATCAAGGTGATGGTGGCCTCGTAGAATGAGTTTGGGAGTGTTCCTCCCTCTGCTATATTTTGGAAGAGTTTGAGAAGGATAGGTGTTAGCTCTTCTCTAAATGCTTGATAGAATTCGCCTGTGAAGCCATCTGGTCCTGGGCTTTTGTTTGTCGGAAGATTTTTGATCACAGTTTCAATTTCAGTGCTTGTGATTAGTCTGTTCATATTTTCTATTTCTTCCTGATTCAGTCTTGGCAGGTTGTGCATTTCTAAGAATTTGTCCATTTCTTCCAGATTGTCCATTTTATTGGCATAGAGTTGCTTGTAGTAATCTCTCATGATCTTTTGTATTTCTGCAGTGTCAGTTGTTACTTCTCCTTTTTCATTTCTGATTCTATTGATTTGAGTCTTCTACCTTTTTTTCTTGATGAGTCTGGCTAATGGTTTATCAATTTTGTTTATCTTCTCAAAGAACCAGCTTTTAGTTTTATTGATCTTTGCTATCGTTTCCTTCATTTCTTTTTCATTTATTTCTGATCTGATTTTTATGATTTCTTTCCTTCTGCTAACTTTGGGATGTTTTTGTTCTTCTTTCTCTAATTGCTTTAGGTGCAAGGTTAGGTTGTTTATTCGAGATGTTTCCTGTTTCTTTTTTTTTTTTTTTTTAATTTTATTTTACAAATTTAATCAGTTATACATATACATACGTTCCCATATCCCCTCCCTTTTGCGTCTCCCTCCCACCCTCCCTATCCCACCCCTCCAGGCGGTCACAAAGAACCGAGCTGATCTCCCTGTGCTATGCGGCTGCTTCCCACTAGCTATCTACCTTACGTTTGGTAGTGTATATATGTCCATGCCGCTCTTTCACTTTGTCACAGCTTACCCTTCCCCCTCCCCATATCCTCAAGTCCATGCTCTAGTAGGTCTGTGTCTTTATTCCTGTCTTACCCCTATGTTCTTGATGACATTTTTTTCTTAAATTCCATATATATGTGTCAGCATACAGTATTTGTCTTTCTCTTTCTGACTTACTTCACTCTGTATGACAGACTCTAGGTCCATCCACCTCATTACAAATAGCTCAATTTCATTTCTTTTTATGGCTGAGTAATATTCCATTGTATATATGTGCCACATCTTCTTTATCCATTCATCCGATGATGGACACTTAGGTTGTTTCCATCTCCGGGCTATTGTAAATAGGGCTGCTATGAACATTTTGGTACATGTCTCTTTTTGAATTATGGTTTTCTCAGGGTATATGCCCAGTAGTGGGATTGCTGGGTCATATGGTAGTTCTATTTGTAGTTTTTTAAGGAACCTCCATACCGTTCTCCATAGTGGCTGTACCAATTCACATTCCCACCAGCAGTGCAAGAGTGTTCCCTTTTTCCCACACCCTCTCCAGCATTTATTGTTTCTAGATTTTTTGATGATGGCCATTCTGACTGGTGTGAGATGATATCTCATTGTAGTTTTGATTTGCATTTCTCTAATGAGTAAAGATGTTGAGCATCCTTTCATGTGTTTGTTGGCTGTCTGTATATCTTCTGTGGAGAAATGTCTATTTAGGTCTTCTGCCCATTTTTGGATTGGGTTGTTTGTTTTTTTGCTATTGAGCTGCATGAGCTGCTTATAAATTTTGGAGATTAATCCTTTGTCAGTTGCTTCATTTGCAAATATTTTCTCCCATTCTGAGGGTTGTCTTTTGGTCTTGTTTATGGTTTCCTTTGCTGTGCAAAAGCTTTGAAGTTTCATTAGGTCCCATGTGTTTATTTTTGTCTTTATTTCCATTTCTCTAGGAGGTGGGTCAAAAAGGATCTTGCTGTGATTTATGTCATAGAGTGTTCTGCCTATGTTTTCCTCTAGGAGTTTGATAGTGTCTGGCCTTACATTTAGGTCTTTAATCCATTTTGAGCTAATTTTTGTGTATGGTGTTAGGGAGTGATCTAATCTCATACTTTTACATGTCCCTATCCAGTTTTCCCAGCACCACTTATTGAAGAGACTGTCCTTTCTCCACTGTACATTCCTGCCTCCTTTATCAAAGATAAGGTGACCATATGTCCGTGGGTTTATCTCTGGGCTTTCTATCCTGTTCCATTGATCTATCTTTCTGTTTTTGTGCCAGTACCATACTGTCTTGATTACTGTAGCTTTGTAGTATAGTCTGAAGTCAGGGAGCCTGATTCCTCCAGCTCCGTTTTTGGTTCTCAAGATTGCTTTGGCTATTCGGGGTCTTTTGTGTTTCCATACAAATTGTGAAATTTTTTGTTCTAGTTCTGTGAAAAATGCCATTGGTAGTTTGATAGGTATTGCATTGAATCTGTAGATTGCTTTGGGTAGTAGAGTCATTTTCACAATGTTGATTCTTCCAATCCAAGAACATGGTACATCTCTCCATCTATTTGTATCATCTTTAATTTCTTTCATCAGTGTCTTATAATTTTCTGCATACAGGTCTTTTGTCTCCTTAGGTAGGTTTATTCCTAGATATTTTATTCTTTTTGTTGCAATGGTAAATGGGAGTGTTTCCTTGATTTCACTTTCAGATTTTTCATCATTAGTATATAGGAATGCCAGAGATTTCTGTGCATTAATTTTGTATCCTGCAACTTTACCAAATTCATTGATTAGCTCTAGTAGTTTTCTGGTAGCATCTTTAGGATTCTCTATGTATAGTATCATGTCATCTGCAAACAGTGACAGCTTTACTTCTTCTTTTCCCATTTGGATTCCTTTTATTTCCTTTTCTTCTCTGATTGCTGTGGCTAAAACTTCCAAAACTATGTTGAATAAGAGTGGTGAGAGTGGGCAACCTTGTCTTGTTCCTGATCTTAGTGGAAATGGTTTCAGTTTTTCACCATTGAGGATGATGCTGGCTGTGGGTTTGTCATATATGGCCTTTATTATGTTGAGGAAAGTTCCCTCTATGCCTACTTTCTGCAGGGTTTTTATCATAAATGGGTGTTGAATTTTGTCAAAAGCTTTCTCTGCATCTATTGAGATGATCATATGGTTTTTCTCCTTCAGTTTGTTAATATGGTGTATCACGTTGATTGATTTGCATATATTGAAGAATCCTTGCATTCCTGGAATAAACCCCACTTGATCATGGTGTATGATCCTTTTAATGTGCTCTTGGATTCTGTTTGCTAGTATTTTGTTGAGGATTTTTGCATCTATGTTCATCAGTGATATTGGCCTGTAGTTTTCTTTCTTTGTGACATCCTTGTCTGGTTTTGGTATCAAGGTGATGGTGGCCTCGTAGAATGAGTTTGGGAGTGTTCCTCCCTCTGCTATATTTTGGAAGAGTTTGAGAAGGATAGGTGTTAGCTCTTCTCTAAATGCTTGATAGAATTCGCCTGTGAAGCCATCTGGTCCTGGGCTTTTGTTTGTTGGAAGATTTTTAATCACAGTTTCAATTTCAGTGCTTGTGATTGGTCTGTTCATATTTTCTATTTCTTCCTGATTCAGTCTTGGCAGGTTGTGCATTTCTAAGAATTTGTCCATTTCTTCCAGGTTGTCCATTTTATTGGCATAGAGTTGCTTATAGTAATCTCTCATGATCTTTTGTATTTCTGCAGTGTCAGTTGTTACTTCTCCTTTTTCATTTCTAATTCTACTGATTTGAGTCTTCTCCCTTTTTTTCTTGATGAGTCTGGCTAATGGTTTATCAATTTTGTTTATCTTCTCAAAGAACCAGCTTTTAGTTTTATTGATCTTTGCTATCGTTTCCTTCATTTCTTTTTCATTTATTTCTGATCTGATTTTTATGATTTCTTTCCTTCTGCTAACTTTGGGATGTTTTTGTTCTTCTTTCTCTAATTGCTTTAGGTGCAAGGTTAGGTTGTTTATTCGAGATATTTCCTGTTTCTTAAGGTGGGATTGTATTGCCATAAACTTCCCTCTTAGAACTGCTTTTGCTGCATCCCATAGGTTTTGGGTCGTCGTGTCTCCATTGTCATTTGTTTCTAGGTATTTTTAAATTTCCTCTTTGATTTCTTCAGTGATCACTTCATTATTAAGTAGTGTATTGTTTAGCCTCCATGTGTTTGTATGTTTTACAGCTCTTTTCCTGTAATTGATATCTAGTCTCATAGCATTGTGGTCGGAAAAGATACTTGATACAATTTCAATTTTCTTAAATTTATCAAGGCTTGATTTGTGACCCAAGATATGATCTATCCTGGAGAATGTTCCATGAGCATTTGAGAAAAATGTGTATTCTGTTGTTTTTGGATGGAATGTCCTATAAATATCAATTAAGTCCATCTTGTTTAATGTATCATTTAAAGCTTGTGTTTCCTTATTTATTTTCATTTTGGATGACCTGTCCATTGGTGAAAGTGGGGTGTTAAAGTCCCCTACTATGATTGTGTTACTGTCGATTTCTCCTTTTATGGCTGTTAATATTTCCCTTATGTATTGAGGTGCTCCTATGTTTGGTGCATAAATATTTACAATTGTTATATCTTCTTCTTGGATTGATCCCTTGATCATTATGTAGTGTCCTTCTTTGTCTCTTCTAGTAGTCTTTATTTTAAAGTCTATTTTGTCTGATATGAGAATTGCTACTCCAGCTTTCTTTTGGTTTCCATTTGCATGGAATATCTTTTTCCATCCCCTTACTTTCAGTCTGTATGTGTCTCTAGGTCTGAAGTGGGTCTCTTGTAGACAGCATATATATGGGTCTTGTTTTTGTATCCATTCAGCCAGTCTGTGTCTTTTGGTGGGAGCATTTAGTCCATTTACATTTAAGGTAATTATTGATATGTATGTTCCTATTCCCATTTTCTTAATTGTTTTGGGTTCGTTATTGTAGTTCTTTTCCTTCTGTTGTGTTTCTTGCCTAGAGAAGTTCCTTTAGCATTTGTTGTAAAGCTGGTTTGGTGGTGCTGAACTCTCTCAGCTTTTTCTTGTCTGTAAAGGTTTTAATTTCTCCATCAAATCTGAGTGAGATCCTTGCTGGGTAGAGTAATCTTGGTTGCAGGTTTTTCTCCTTCATCACTTTAAGTATGTCCTGCCACTCCCTTCTGGCTTGTAGAGTTTCTGCTGAGAGATCAGCTGTTATCCTGATGGGGATTCCCTTGTGTGTTATTTGTTGTTTTTGCCTTGCTGCTTTTAATATGATTTCTTTGTGTTTAATTTTTGACAGTTTGATTAATATGTGTCTTGGTGTATTTCTCCTTGGGTTTATTCTGTATGGGACTCTCTGTGCCTCCTGGACTTGATTAACTATTTCCTTTCCCATATTAGGGAAGTTTTCAACTATAATCTCTTCAAATATTTTCTCAGTCCCTTTCTTTTTCTCTTCTTCTTCTGGAACCCCTATAATTCGAATGTTGGTGCGTTTAATGTTGTCCCAGAGGTCTCTGAGACTGTCCTCTGTTCTTTTCATTCTTTTTTCTTTATTTTGCTGTGCAGCAGTTATTTCCACTATTTTATCTTCCACCTCACTTATCCGTTCTTCTGCCTCAGTTATTCTGCTATTGATCCCATCTAGAGTATTTTTTATTTCATTTATTGTGTTTTTAATCGATGCTTGATTCGTCTTTAGTTCTTCTAGGTCCTTGTTAACTGTTTCTTGCATTTTGTCTATTCTATTTCCAAGATTTTGGATCATCTTTACCATCATTATTCTGAATTCTTTTTCAGATAGACTGCCTATTACCTCTTCATTTGTTAGGTCTGGTGGGTTTTTATCTTGCTCCTTCTCCTGCTGTGTGTTTTTCTGTCTTCTCATTTTGCTTATGTTACTGTGTTTGGGGTCTCCTTTTTGCAGGCTGCAGGTTCGTAGTTCCCGTTGTTTTTGGTGTCTGTCCCCAGTGGCTAAGGTTGGTTTAGTGGGTTGTGTAGGCTTCTTGGTGGAGGGGACTACTGCCTGTGTTCTGGTGGATGAGGCTGGATCTTGTCTTTCTGGTGGGCAGGTCCACGTCTGGTGGTGTGTTTTGGGGTGTTTGCGGACTTTTTATGATTTGAGGCAGCCTCTCTGCTAATGGGTGGCGTTGTGTTCCTGTCTTGCTAGTTGTTTGGCATAGGGTGTCCAGCACTGTAGCTTGCTGGTCGTTGAGTGAAGCTGGGTGCTGGTGTTGAGATGGAGATCTCTGGAAGATTTTCGCCGTTTGATATTATGTGGAGCTGGGAGGTCTCTTGTGGACCAGTGTCCTGAAGTTCACTCTCCCACCTCAGAGGCACAGCACTGACTCCTGGATCCTCAATTTGGGATGATTTGTTGTCTATTCATGTATTCCACAGATGCAGGATACATGAAGTTGATTGTGGAGCTTTAATCCGCTGCTTCTGAGGCTGCTGGGAGAGGTTTCCCTTTCTCTTCTTTGTTCTCACAGCTCCTGGGTCTCAGCTTTGGATTTGGCCCCGCCTCTGCGTGTAGGTCGCCGGAGGGCGTCTGTTCTTCGCTCAGACAGGACAGGGTTAAAGGAGCAGCCTCTTCGGGGACTCTGGCTCACTCAGGCCGGGCGGGAGGGAGGGGCACGGAGTGCGGGGCGAGCCTGCAGCGGCAGAAGTCGGCGTGACGTTGCACCAGCCCGAGGCGCGCCATGCGTTCTCCCAGGGAAGCCGCCCCTGGATCCCGGGACCCGGGCAGTGGCAGGCTGCACAGGCTCCCGGAAGGGCGGTGTGGACAGTGACCTGCGCTCGCACACAGGCTTCTTGGCGGCGGCAGCAGCAGCCCCAGCGTCTCACGCCCGTCTCTGGGCTCCGCGCTTTCAGCCGCGACTCGCGCTCGTCTCTGGAGCTCCTTTACGCGGCGCTCTTAATCCCCTCTCCTCACGCACCAGGAAACCAAGAGGGAAGAAAATGTCTCCTGCCTCTTCGGCAGCTCCAGAGTTTTCCCGGACTCCCTCCTGGCTAGCTGTGGCACATTAGCCCCCTTCAGGCTGAGTTCTCGCCGCCAGCCCCAGTCCTCTCCCTGCGCTCTGACCGAAGCCCGAGCCTCAGCTCCAGCGCCGCCCGCCCCGGCGGGGGAGCAGACAAGCCTCTCGGGCTGGTGAGTGCCGCTCGGCACCGCTCCTCTGTGCGGGAATCTCTCTGCTTTGCCCTACCCAGGTATGTGGGGAGTTTCTTGCCTTTTGGGAGGTGTGGGGTCTTCTGCCAGCGTTCAGTAGGTGTTCTGTAGGAGTTGTTCCACGTGTAGCTGTATTTCTGGTGTATCTGTGGGGAGGAAGGTGATCTCCGCGTCTTACTCTTCCGCCATCTTACCCGGAAGTCTCTCCTGTTTCTTAAGGTAGGATTGTATTGCTATAAACTTTCCTCTTAGAACTGCTTTTGCTGCATCCCATAGGTTTTGGGTTGTCGTGTCTCCATTGTCATTTGTTTCTAGGTATTTTTTAATTTCCTCTTTGATTTTTTCAGTGATCACTTTGTTATTAAGTAGTGTATTGTTTAGCCTCCATGTGTTTGTATTTTTTACAAATCTTTTCCTGTAATTGATGTCTAGTCTCATAGCATTGTGGTCGGAAAAGATACTTGATACAATTTCAATTTTCTTAAATTTACCAAGGCTTGATTTGTGACCCAAGATATGATCTATCCTGGAGAATGTTCCATGAGCACTTGAGAAAAATGTGTATTCTGTTGTTTTTGGATGGAATGTCCTATAAATATCAATTAAGTCCGTCTTGTTTAATGTATCATTCAAAGTTTGTGTTTCCTTATTTATTTTCATTTTGGATGATCTGTCCATTGGTGAAAGTGGGGTGTTAAAGTCCCCTACTATGATTGTGTTACTGTCGATTTCTCCTTTTATGACTGTTAGTATTTGCCTTATGTATTGAGGTGCTCCTATGTTGGGTGCATAAATATTTACAATTGTTATATCTTCTTCTTGGATCAATCCCTTGATCATTATGTAGTGTCCTTCTTTGTCTCTTCTAGTAGTCTTTATTTTAAAGTCTCTTTTGTCTGATATGAGAATTGCTACTCCAGCTTTCTTTTGGTTTCCATTTGCATGGAATATCTTTTTCCATCCCCTTACTTTCAGTCTGTATGTGTCTCTAGGTCTGAAGTGGGTCTCTTGTAGACAGCATATATACGGGTCTTGTTTTTGTATCCATTCAGCCAATCTGTGTCTTTTGGTGGGAGCATTTAGTCCATTTACATTTAAGGTAATTATCGATATGTATGTTCCTATTCCCATTTTCTTAATTGTTTTGGGTTCGTTATTGTAGGTCTTTTCCTTCTGTTGTGTTTCTTGCCTAGAGAAGTTCCTTTAGCATTTGTTGTAAAGCTGGTTTGGTGGTGCTGAACTCTCTCAGCTTTTTCTTGTCTGTAAAGGTCTTAATTTCTCCATCAAATCTGAATGAGATCCTTGCTGGGTAGAGTAATCTTGGTTGCAGGTTTTTCTCCTTCATCACTTTAATTATGTCCTGCCACTCCCTTCTGCCTTGTAGAGTTTCTGCTGAGAGATCAGCTGTTATCCTGATGGGGATTCTCTTGTGTGTTATTTGTTGTTTTTCCCTTGCTGCTTTTAATATGATTTCTTTGTGTTTAGTTTTTGACAGTTTGATTAATATGTGTTTTGGCGTATTTCTCCTTGGATTTATTCTGTATGGGACTCTCTGTGCCTCCTGGACTTGATTAACTATTTCCTTTCCCATATTAGGGAAGTTTTCAACTATAATCTCTTCAAATATTTTCTCAGTCCCTTTCTTTTTCTCTTCTTCTTCTGGAACCCCTATAATTTGTATGTTGGTGTGTTTAATGTTGTCCCAGAGGTCTCTGAGACTGTCCTCTGTTCTTTTCATTCTTTTTTCTTTATTTTGCTCTGCATCAGTTATTTCCACTATTTTATCTTCCACCTCACTTATCCGTTCTTCTGCCTCAGTTATTCTGCTATTGATCCCATCTAGCGTATTTTTCATTTCATTTATTGTGTTTTTAATCGATGCTTGATTCATCTTTAGTTCTTCTAGGTCCTTGTTAACTGTTTCTTGCATTTTGTGTATTCTATTTCCAAGATTTTGGATCTTGGAAATAGAATCTTGGATCATCTTTACTATCATTATTCTGAATTCTTTTTCAGGTAGACTGCCTATTACCTCTTCATTTGTTAGGTCTGGTGGGTTTTTATCTTGCTCCTTCTCCTGCTGTGTGCTTTTCTGTCTTCTCATTTTGCTTATGTTACTGTGTTTGGGGTCTCCTTTTTGCAGGCTGCAGGTTCGTAGTTCCCGTTGTTTTTGGTGTCTGTCCCCAGTGGCTAAGGTTGGTTTAGTGGGTTGTGTAGGCTTCTTGGTGGAGGGGACTAGTGCCTGTGTTCTGGTGGATGAGGCTGGATCTTGTCTTTCTGGTGGGCAGGTCCACATCTGGTGGTGTGTTTTGGGGTTTCTGCGGACTTTTTATGATTTTAGGCAGCCTCTCTGCTAATGGGTGGCATTGTGTTCCTGTCTTGCTAGTTGTTTGGCATAGGGTGTCCAGCACTGTAGCTTGCTGGTCGTTGAGTGAAGCTGGGTGCTGGTGTTGAGATGGAGATCTCTGGAAGGTTTTCGCCATTTGATATTATGTGGAGCTGGGAGGTCTCTTGTGGACCAGTGTCCTGAAGTTGGCTCTCCCACCTCAGAGGCACAGCACTGACTCCTGGCTCCTCAATTTGGGATGATTTGTTGTCTATTCATGTGTTCCACAGATGCAGGGTACATCAAGTTGATTGCGGAGCTTTAATCCGCTGCTTCTGAGGCTGCTGGGAGAGGTTTCCCTTTCTCTTCTTTGTTCTCACAGCTCCTGGGTCTCAGCTTTGGATTTGGCCCCGCCTCTGCGTGTAGGTCGCCGGAGGGCGTCTGTTCTTCGCTCAGACAGGACGGGGTTAAAGGAGCCGCTGATTCGGGGGCTCTGGCTCGCTCAGGCCGCGGGGGAGGGAGGGGCACGGAGGCGGGGCGAGCGTGCGGCGGTGGAGGCCGGCGTGACGTTGCTCCAGCACGAGGCGCGCCCTTGCGTTCTCCCGGGGATGTTGTCTGTGGAGCCCGGGACCGTTGCGGTGGCGGGCAGCACAGGCTCCTGGGAGGGGAGGTGTGGAGAGTGACCTGCGCTCGCACACAGGCTTCTTGGCGGCGGCAGCAGCAGCCGCAGCGTCCCACGCCCGTCTCTGGGGTCCACGCTTTCAGCCGCGCCTCGCGCCCGTCTCTGGAGCTCCTTTAAGCAGCGCTCTGAATCCCCTCTCCTCGCGCACCAGGAAACCAAGAGGGAAGAAAAAGTCTCTTGCCTCTTCGGCAGCTCCAGAGTTTTCCCGGACTCCTTCCCGGCTAGCTGTGGCACATTAGCCCCATTCAGGCTGTGTTCAGGCCGCCAGCGCTCTGACCGAAGCCCGAGCCTCAGCTTCCAGCGCCGCCCGCCCCAGCAGGGGAGCAGACAAGCCTCTCGGGCTGGTGAGTGCCGCTCGGCACCGATCCTCTGTGCGGGAATCTCTCCGCTTTGCCCTACCCAGGTATGTGGGGAGTTTCTTGCCTTTTGGGAGGTCTGGGGTCTTCTGCCAGCGTTCAGTAGGTGTTCTGTAGGAGTTGTTCCACGTGTAGCTGTATTTCTGGTGTATCTGTGGGGAGGAAGGTGATCTCTGCATCTTACTCTTCCGCCATCTTCCGTTCCTTCCACTTTTTTATACACCCATTGGATATCTTGAAGCCTCGGTCTCTTCATTTATGAACTATAAGGATAGGCACTAGGGTTTTCTTTTAAAGATTTAAAAAGTATGGATACAGTACCTAGCACACGTTATATGGCAGACACTGCAGGGTTTCCTTACCCTTTCCTTGAGAAAAGAACCCGGCAGCCATCTGAGTGCTGGTGTGGCTGGGCCAGGGACCTAGTCCTGATGGTATCAGTGCCATCGTGGCAACCTCATTGTCCATCACCATGCTTGACTGGTTTGGGAGCATGAAGTCCGGTTTGGCCAGTGGTATGTAAGGGGCAGCCTTCTGGGGCTCCCAGGAGAGACTGTCCACCCTGAAAGGACAGAGTGGGGAGAGGAAATGTTTTCTCTGGTGTAGGAATTTGTTATGTGCTGACCGTCTGGGGCAGGGCTGAGGTGCACAACCAAGGCTGAGGATGCGAGCTCTGGAGGGGACCCCTCCACCGCCGGTCATCGTGGACCAGCCATGGCTGCCTTGTCCAGTCTCTGTGAATGAACAGTGAGTACCCTCTGTTTAAGCCACTCTGGGTCAGATTTTCTAGTACTGTAGTGCAAAGTATCCAACTCAAGGAGCAGACTGTTACTAATACGTATTAATCAGCAAATTTGAAAGGGGGTAAATTGATATTTAATAAACTGTTTTCATTGAAAAATAATAGAAATTAATTCCCAGCTTAATTCCAACTAATTCTTAATTCTATCATTCTTTTTTTTAAATTGAGAAACCTTAAAAAATTTAAAATAATTTTTCTTTCAGGGCAGGTCTAATAATAAAATTTAGCTGATGGTAATCAGTTATATTTTATTTTAAAACAAAGTAGGAAGCCATATAATCATACATTGGAAGGGAATTTAGTAATTACTTTTGGGTCTAGAGTTTAGATCATCTTCCTGCCTGTAATTAGAGGGCACATGAAAACCATCTCAAGGGATAGGATTGGGGTTTTAGAATTTAGAAAAAAATTCTAAAAGTTTTTTAGAAAAAGAACTATAAAATAGCAACATTTCTAGATAATTCTAGGTTAGGTTCATGTATACATTAAGTGGTACGGTTAATAATTATGGACATAGGAGGAGAGATTCATCCTGGATCACCCATGGAAAGAACCGGTGTTTTATTTTCACAATTCACAGGAAGGAAGGTATTTCTTGTTCCCCCTTTAATTACGGAAGTTAGGATTCACCACACAGAGAAGCCTAATTTCTGTGGTATTTTCATTTCTCTGCTGGAGATCTGTGCCTTTCCTTTGTTCTGGGTACACCGGACAGACCACAGAGCTGAGAGAAATATAAAATTTCGGGACCTGCTGATCCTAGAAATCCAAAATCTTTCTGGATTTTATTAGACCCTATGGTGTCAACTGGTAATGTGAATCTTCTTTTACCTTTGTCCTGAACGCAGCAGACAGAGGCCTTCTGTCATGCTCTGTAAAAAAAATTGGTGAGAAATGGAACACAGTTCAGGAAATTATATATATATACACACATATGTGTATATATATATAATTTATATATAATTATATGTAAATTAGTAATAAGATATATATAATTCATCTATAATTATATATGTTAGGTCATCAGACATTTATATATTTTATATATAATTATATATAATTAGGTAATCAGATATATATATATATATATATACTTTTGTTTTTTTAAGAACCAGCCACTCTAATGGTAGGATATATTGTACAACGTGGGAAGCGTAGCCAATATTTTGTATAATATCTATAAATGGAGTATAACCTTTAAAATTGTGAATCACTATGTTGTACACTTGTAACTTACATAATATTGTCCAGCAACTATAATTCAGTTAAAAAGTCCTCTCCAGTGACCTCCTGTCTCACTGAGACGCCCCTTCAACCATGCCCTGTCACCTGCCCTGGCAGCTCTCCTACTACTACTTTCCCAAACTCACTCTACTCCAGCCATCCTGGTCCACTTGTTACACCTTCTCTCCAAAGCCTAGAACAGGGACTGGCACACAGTGGGTGCTCAATAATTTTTGCATAAATAAATGGTAACCCAGATATGTTCTGGGCTCAGACTGTCTTCTGAAACCCAAAGAAAAATTGGCTTCAACCTTCCATTTTGTGTTTAGCTTCTATCATTTTGTGTTTAGCTCCTAACATCTCGGGTGAGTTCTGGGACACTTACATTTCTTTTTAGTTTCCACTGGCTCTGAATCGCTGTTTCCTCTGAATTCTCCACTTCCATTCCGCGTCTGCTTTCCCCATGTGCTGTCCTTTCTTTGCATTCTACTGTCCTGGGGGGCACCGTTCACATCCTTTGCTCCCCGGGGTCCTGTGTGTAGCTGTCTTTGTTACAGATTTGGACTAGTGGAGCAGGTGACAACACCTAAAATGAAATTACAGGGCAACCCCTAAATTTAAATTTGAGGTGTCTGCTTTCTTAAAAGTAATTCATTTCTGCACTGGGAACTTAGGATGGTTTCATCTACTCAAGCTCCAGCCGCCCACCCACCACCACCAATTTCCTTGGTCCTACTGTTTTCTCTTTGCCAAGGTGGCACATTCTATTTTCAGACATCGGATTTTCAGTACCTTCTTTCAATTTTGAGTCAAAATCCATCTCATATAATTTTACCCATTTGTGGATAAAATTAGTTTTCCTAATCTGTGATTTCCATTTAGAACAAATAGCATCCCTTTTCCAGTGTCAGTCTCTTCTAGGGCTTTATGAAAGTGCACAAATCTGGATGTACTTGACTAAACATAGTTTTCTTAAAGAGGAAAACATTCCTCCATGGGAAGTTGTATTTATTTTGGAAAAAGTGTATTGATTAGGCTTCAAATATGAGCTCTTGGCCACTTTACTAAGTTCCTGATACACACCACTTTTTAAAAACACTTCCATAATTGATCTCTTGATATAGTAAAAACTTTGAATAGTTTATAATAGTCCAAGATGTCTTTTGTGAAATATAAAAATATTTTATATGATATTTGAATTTACACTTTACTGCTAAAACTTAGCAAAGGTACAAATAAACTATATGAAATACCATATTATGTCGGGAGAAACTTTTGTGAGGCTAAATGTGCAGTTTATTCAGAGCCTATGCAAGACTGGCCTCCCCTTGTAGGACCAGCTATTCACTGATGTGCCTTTTGTAGAGAAACGTAGGTAAGAGGATGCAGGCAGCTTCCCTCTCGTTCTGGGCGTTGAGCAGTGCTGATGATGAATGGCCCATAGTAGTAACTGGCTCTTGGCTACAGATGCCTCGGACCTTGGAGGAATGAGACCGTAATGAATGGTGATTTCACAGCAGCTCACCCGGGGCTTCCTCTCCCAGAGATTAGGTGTGCCAGGGTGAGCCTGGTTACATAAAATTGCAGATGGTGTTTTTAGCCTCCCTTGCATGGCAGTCATATTTTTTTTTAAGTAAAAAACCTCTTAGAGTTAGGAAGTGTGCCAAAGAGAGAACATTATGAACAAATGCTACCCAAAACATTTGAAACCAACCTGTTAGTCAACCGAAGAGAAATAGTTTCCTATTTTCTAAACAAGTGACCTTTCCTAATGTTCTCCCACTATGAATGGGCTGTAATGTTACCTTCTGTTGGACTCTAGCCTTATAGAGGTCTGTACTTCTGAGAAAGCCAATGAGTTACCCGTCCCTCCCACCTCCAAAAAAAGAACAAAAAAGAAAACCTGTGAGAGTGAAGTCCTCGGTCCTCCAGAGAAGCACCAAACCAAGAATCTCTAGTGGTCCAGGACCATGTTACAGATAGATTAAATACCTGGTATTGGAAGCATGCCTTTTCCTTATTAACTTTTGCCAGCTCTGCACTTGGATTTGTCCCCTTCAGATGTTAAGGCCCTTGCACATTCAGATCTGTTAGTCTTAAAATGTGCCAGCATCTGACCACATCATGACCACCCACCTGCTTTTGCTTCAAGGATGAGTTTCCCACAAGCCCCTGCTCCTCTGGCTTCCCAGAGAGTTAAGACCTGTGTCGTGTGGGATGATGTGGCGGTAACCCGAGAGCAGCGCTGTACACAGACCAGTGAGATGGAGCTTTGGATGCTTGGATTTTGGAAAGCAGGATGTCATCCAGCGTAGCATGACGTGTGTGCATGCACGACGTTTGTGCATGCATGCAGTGCAGTGGAGTCTACATGTTAAGCTGCATCAGATTGCAGGGTGTTGGATGCCACTCAAAGGAGCGTGGCAAAACTTCTCCGTTAAGGTTCTCCGGCAGGGTAGTGGGACAGGCCCGTATCTTCACGTGGTTTAGGAAGACAGCTCTTGTGTCAGGCAGAAGACTTACGGGGCAGGGAGGAGATGGGAAGAGGCTCTGAGTGTTTGCATCAGCTGGACGCCACGATCACGGGAACTTAAGTTGGGGAAAGGGCAGTGAGATGGAAGAGAAGATGAACTGAAGAGCTGTTTCTGGTAGAACAGGCAGGGCTTGGCGCGTGATGGAGCTAAGAGAGAAAACTCGAGGAGCTGGAGGAACCCGGGTGTCCTAGTCTGTGGGACCAGGGGCGATGGCTCTGCTTGGTGAGGTGCGCGGTGCTGGAGGGCACGGGCTTTGTAAGCCGGGTGGTGGGGGCGGGGATGCCTTGAGCTGGAAGGACTAGCGAGTCACTGTCCTGTCCATTAATGTCTCCTTAGCCTGTAGGATTTAGGGCGTGGCCAGGGACGAAAGGCAGAGGAGCCCGTCGACTCCTCACCAGGAAATGTTTTCTCCAACGCTTGCAAACGCTCTCTCCTCGGAAGGCGGGTCCACGTTTCGCTCATGGGCGTGGCCTCCCCCCTCCCCCCCCAGCACGGTGATTGGCGTGGGCATCGCGCCGAACACGTGTTGAGTGAAGTGTTCTGTCATTTTACCATCCCCCCCGCCCTTATTTCTTCATCCTGGTTCTCTACCAATTACTTCAAAGAAAAGAAACACAAGCTTTAAATTTTTCATTAGTATTTTCCCTCCTTAATTTGGAAGATACATTTGCATGCTGGAGGGAGGGGAGATTGGATCATGTTTCTAACACGAAGGTAATGAATTCCAGATCTCCAATTTTCAGGGTTTCTAAAGCTAGCCTTTGTTTTTCTTCATACTACGATTAACCAGGTCTGCAAAGGCTCAGAGCTTATCACAGGTCCTTCAACTAAAATTAGTTTTATTGTTTTGTTGAATGCCATAGCAACAGATCGAAAAAAAGAGAAGTGTTCAGTTACAAAATATAGGAAAAGAGTGTTTTTCAACAAAACATGTAGCCCTTCTGATATAGAGAACATTGTTAAAATAGTAAACATGAGGTTACAAATAGAAGCAGTTCTTTGTTGGTAGCATAGTTAAAGAAACATTTTTGGATTTAAAATTTTCTTTTCATAATTAAAATGATTTGTTGGAAAAGTGTGGCTCCATCACGGTATTTAGTCGAATCCTTCTGTAGCCCACGTTGACTTTCTGAAGGTTTGCAGAGGTGATGAGAAGGGTGTAGGGAACTTCTGAGAACTTTCCTTGCTTCTTGATTCCCTTTTGTTATCCGTAAATTACCTTTTTGTGTTTTTAGAAATTCCCCAATGACTTTTCTTTTTCCGAGAAGGAATTTTTACCTCTAAAATGAGCTTTTAAGAGATTGGACTGAAAAAAATACCTTTGGAAATGGTATCTGATATGATACTGAAAAATTAGGATAGTAATGGACAGTAATCACCAACCACTTGTAAATTCCTTGAAGAATAGAGCTGAGTCTTTGTATGTGTGTGTGTATGTGTCTGCATGTGGTAGAGAGTTTTTTGCCCAACAGAGGATACTTACGCAATACACGCACCAAATGCGATGAGAAAATGTGTGGTCGTTGAACAGTGATTACATACAGCATATTTTCAGAGACAGACCACGTTAAGCTGGTGTCAGGAAATCTTTTTATCCCTTAATACAGCTCTTGAACCAGTGACTTTCAAACCTGTTCAGAAGGACAGGACACCATTGGTAAAGCCCGTATCCTACCTTTTCAGTCTGAGACTAAAGTGGTGGATGCAAACGGGCAGACGAGATGCAGAGAACACCAACTGATGGTTCCTTGTTGTCTCTAGCGGGTGAATCAAGCATTCAGAAGACTCACACTGTCTTCTCTTTTTGCATCTTCTTTTCGATTCCAAGCCATCATCGCATGTGCAGTAGGGAACAGGGACAGTCTCCTTTGTTGACCATAAGCCTCACTCAGTGCTTTTTTTTGAATACTGGTGAGGGCTGTCGCATTCCGGGGCTCTGACCCCCTTAGAATATGTCCCCATGTGACCAAGAAGAAGAGGTGCACCCCTGCTCTCTGGCTGCATGTCCAGTGAGGCCCGGGGCCCTGCGTCCCACATGCTCCAGATGCCTGGGAACTGTGTCCCCGTGTCTTTCTCATTCTTCAGCTCCTCATCCCATGGCCACCATGGAGAAAAGCAGGAAACCTTCCAGCCTGTGTCTAATCGTGCCCTCCCTCCCTCCAGCTGATGGTCAGTTTGTGATCTAAGAAGGAGGATTGATGTCCTGGTCCCAGCACGGATGCTGCTTTCACTCTGGTTAGTTCTAGAGCTGTGTCTCCATGGGAACAGACCTCAGACTTCGACAGTTTTCTGAGGCCCCATCTGGGGAGTTTTTCTTTCTTCTCCAGGCCTTAGGGTCAGCACCAAGATTACCTACTGGACCTTTTGAAAGGGAAATGTCCTCTTTTGAAAAGAGTGAACTCTGTTCCCCGTCTCATGTCCCCCCTTCCTGTTATTCTGGGCCTTGATTCCCTGCTGCATCCCTGCCCTGCTGTGTACTGGGCCTGCCTGCACCCTCTGCCTAGCTCAGGCATCACAAGGCCAGTGTGCCCTCCAGCACGGACTGCTTGCTTGTTTCTGATGGAGACAGATTCCTTTCAGGTGCTGAACCCCTGAGTTGTGTGTCAGTCACCCAGCTGAAGCGCACTCCCCACGGGTCCCTAAGGAGGGAGAGCCTCGGGGTCATCCTGGTAAGCTTGTGAGCCCAGAGCTGCCAGGGTTCCTCCTCCTGCACCTCCATCTAAGCCTCTACTTCTAAGAGCCGATGTGGCGCTGTCCTGTCGCCCTGCAGATGGGGAAGGGCGGGGACAGATGAACCCAGGAGCGGTCCAGCAGGTGTTAGAGCATCTCCGCTGGTCCCCCGGCACCTGCCACGCAGGGACCAGCTCCCAGCAGGGGAAGTCAGCCGACAGGATGCAGAAGAGCCAGGGCCCGGAAGATGACTCAACCCAGAACTTCCTCCTTATTTTCCCTGCATTCCAAGCTAGTCCACCTCCTTTCCCAGTGCCCTAGTGGTGTCCTTGCGGCCCTTTCCACCTTGCCTGCTGTTTAGAGTTTCTCTTCCTCCTCGCAGGTGGAAGAGATGGACGGTGAGAGACAAATGAAAACCCCTCCCAGGCCCAGGAGTTGGTCATGCAGTCAGGAGGGCGTCTGTCCATGCTCCACGTCTTGACAGGCTGGCCACCTTTGTCACTGCAGTCCCCTGACCTCAGCTGATGGAACCACAGGCCTCTCCCCAGGCTCTTGGTTCCTGGGGTGGAGGGTATGCCTTTCAGCTGATGTGCCCCTGGGCCTGCCTGCTCCGTTCTGGCCTCAGATGTGGTCCTGCTGGAAGCCAGGTGGGAGCACTGGGTCTCCATGGGCAGGAGACCAGCTGGGGCCAAAGCTTCATTTGCACCCCCGTAGCCTGACTTCTCTGCGGTAATTCACAGCACAGCTAACGTATTCTTGCCTCTGACCTTTCACTCAAACTGCTGCTGTTGCTGGGAGTCCCTTCCCTTAGGACTTGCAAATCCAACTCTTCTTTAAAGGCTTTTGTCGTCTTAACTCCAAAGAACTTACTTCTCTTCTGCAAGTTTAGAGATTTACTTCATACTTGTGTTCGTTGAGACACATGGTGTCGTTACACTAATTCCACCTGACACTATGTTTTTTTTTTTCTCACACTGGTCAAAGTTATTCTGAGTTATTTGCAGACTCCTAATTCATACACCTGGCCAACACTTCCCATCTGTTCTCCCTGTAATCTCAGTGTCCCTGGGGGCCCAGCCACTTCTTAGCGATCTGGTTAAAATCAATCAGAGCGTCCTTCCCAGTCAGTGATGGTCCAGGGCTCTCCTTACAACTCCTGCATGACTGGGGCCTCTTCCTCACCATCCAGGCAAACGCCCCTTTGTTTCTTTTGCCCCTTCCTGAGTCTAGAGCGAGAGTTCACAAGCTATGACCCTGACCCGTAGGCTGGCCTCGTGCTGGGAATGGTGTTACGCTTTTATGTGGTTGAAAAGTGTTAAAAGAAGAACAGTATTTTGTGAAACGTGAAACGTATATGAAATTCAAACATTGGTGTCCAAAGTAAAGTTTTACTAGAACAGTCGTGGGCCACACCCCTCATTCATATGCTGGGCGGCTTGATGCCCAAGGGCAAGGTGGAGTAGCGTCACCATGTGACCCGCAGAGCCTGAAAGGTTTGCTCTTTGGCCTTTTGGAAGGACTTTTGCTGGTCTCTGGTCTAGAGGCAGAGACCAGCCTCTCCGTGTTCAGTTCCCTCCTGCCCAGGCTTGAATAATTGCAGCCATCACTGAAATGACTCATGCAGAGGTCACACTGCAGTCCTGCTTTTCACACAGCTTGGTTCTTTCTCTTCCTCTTTCTACCTGACCCTCTCCCTGTCTGCAGAACCCAGCAGATTTCTCTCTCATCTACCACAGCTCAGCTTCACCCAAAACTCAGGGCAACCCCAATGAGGAGATGTGGCTCTAGCTGTTAAGAGAATTGCATTTCCCATTTTACTCTACATTTTTTAAATGACCTTTAAGCAAAAAGCAGTGTTTCACTGATGCCACCTGCTTTACTCTAATTTTTAAGGTTTATTAAAATATTTGCAAAACAGTATATCCTATAACTAGAGCCCCAAATGAAATCTGTATATTAAGGTTTCCGAGATCCACGGAGCACAGCATGGGGTGGGACGTGGGGGTATCTTTTTTATTTATTTATTTAATTTATTTATTTTTGGCTGCGTTGGGGCTTCGTTGCTGGGTGCGGGCTTTCTCTAATTGCGGCGAGCGGGGGCTACTCTCCGTTGCGGTGCACGGGCTTCTCATTGCAGTGGCTTCTCTTGTTGCAGAGCACGGGCTCTAGGCACGCGGGCTTCAGTAGTTGTGGCATGTGGGCTCAGTAGTTGTGGCTCGCAGGCTCTAGAGCGCAGGCTCAGTAGTTGTGGCACACGGGCTTAGTTGCTCCGCGGCATGTGGGATCTTCCTGGACCAGGGCTGGAACCTGTGTCCCATGCATTGGCAGGCGGATTCTTAACCACTGCGCCACCAAGGAAACCCGGGACGTCTATTTTTGTATTAGAGTAAGACAGAGGATCATTCTAAATTTTAAGTAGTTGTGCCAATGGCTTTTTAAGAATAAAACGGGGACAGTTCATTAAAATCCTGATGTATCTTCATAATAACAATGATAGAATTCATGAATATTCGTTGCCATTGTTGAAATAAAGACATCTTCACCGATACCCAAGAAAAGTGTATGCAAACCTTGCATGAAAGGTCATATAATTACTGTACATTCATGTTCACTAAATGATTAACCTCTGTTTTATAAACTGTAAAGATCATGGTTCTCATATCATTATATCAGAGGAACCAGAATGTTTCTAAAAAACCCAAAAAACCAAAACAAAAAGATGAGGAGATTGAGGCCCCGAGAGGTAATTCTTTACTTAAGGTCCCATATGAGGTGAGTAGTGGTTGTCATCCACCTGAGACCAGGACTCAGGTTTCCTGACCCCCATTGTACCACACCACCTCCCCAAATTTCTTTTAACTTTTCTCCTAGTAATGTATAATAAAAGCAAGTAAACAAATGCATAAACAGTCTCTCAGTTTCACATATTTAACCTGGTGGAGCAAAATTATCCAAAATAATAATCTCGATATGGTGCTAGAGTGCTGTAAGTGTAGAAAGTTATTCAGGAGAGATTCACCACTGAACGGAATGGCTTGCGATGGCAGTGGTGCTCCTGGGATGCAGACAGACATGCAAAGGGTCCCTTCCGAGCTTCTTTTGTTAAATAGCACAGGCCCAAAGGCAGTCAGCTGCCCTGGACTGCAAAAACAATAATTATTTTATCTCCTAGACTATTCCACTTTTCCCATTGTCCCACCTCAACACTAATTTAAGATAACTCGATGGCATTTAAGTAGGAGAAAAGAATTTGTATGTAAATGAGGGAAAGGACAAAAATTGTCTATTAAAGTCCATTGGATTCAAGAAAGCTTCAAGTTTGGTTAGGAAACCGCGACTCTGCAAAAGTGTTTAAGAATATCTGGAGAATTTTTTTTCTATTAAATTATTTTATTTTGAGACTTATAAATGTGATTTTTATTCTAGAGTAAAATGCTTTCTGCAGCGGCTTTGTCATAAAAAAGCAACAAGGTAAAAAGTAGCCGAAACCTTTGCCTGCCTGAGCTATATAGCATTACAACCATTTATATCGGGAATAGAAACATTTCTGCTAATCTGTTCTTTTTTTAAAACAAACAAACAAACCTGACTTTTTGACATGGTGTGTATGTATATGATGTGTGTGTGTATAAGTCCATATATGATAATAAAAATATTATTATTATAAAAGAGAAAACTATGATCTACTTCACATAAATAAGCTATTTTAGAGCTTTAAAATCATGTAAACAAATTACATGGTTAAAATACTTCATGTTAATGGTTATTATCTGAAGGTAGTCACCGCTAATCTCTAAGAGGATGTGAGGTACCTTACAGATGTAAACGCGTTGTAGAGTCAGGTATTTACGAAAGAATACAACAGAGGCCATGGGCTCAAGATTGAAGAAATAAGAGCTGTTTCCCGTCAGGCTCTGGGAAGCCCACGGACCCCAGTCTCTTTTCGTAGGTGGGAACAAGAGAGCAGTGCAGCGGAAGGAACTGAGCTATAGCTTGAACTGATCAGTTACAAACACTTGATACTGTACTTTCACATTTTGTTTCAGGTTTTTAAACATCTTAGAATATCAAATAAATTTATCAGTACTTCTCTGGCAGAGAGAGAGGGAGAGTGTGGTGTGAGTGCCAGGAAATGACCATTACATACATTTTCCAACCTCGCATGGCAAGTTGAGAGACATTTACTAAGATTAAAAAGAAATAGAAGTTAACTCTGGTAACTGCTTTTTGTAGTGCTGCTCTTGTTAATTGGCTTTGACCTCGATTTAAGGACAAATTGTCTAGGGAATAAAAGACTTCTGAACTTGTGCACTGGAGCTTTGATGTTGATATCTCAGAGGGATATAAGGTGCATATGCTCTTTGAAATCATTTTGCTTTATTCAATACATTGTACCAATTTTGTATAAATTCTAGACTTTTTTGACTTCTTAGATCTTGTGTATATTCTCATGTTCCATTGAGTTCTTATGATTCTGGTGTTGCCCTATTCTCTAGAAGGTGACTGTGAATCTCAAGAGTAATGATTAAGTAAACTGTATTTTTAACACAAACTATTGTAGATGTGGAACACTGGAGAACAAAGTCATTTTCTGAGCATCAATTTGCATGTATGTGATTTCACTATTAACTACATAACTATGGGATGTGGGGTGATCCAACAGCTGGTGAACAGGAGAATTGGATGCAGTCTGGAAGTGGGTTTAATAACTACCAAGATTTCAAATTAGGCATGAGCATAAATAATATTTGAGAGATGTGTGACAACTGCAGTGTGACGTGAACATGCCTGTGCTGTTTGTGACAAAATGACACAGACACCGCTAACACTTCTTTTCTGCATTGACAATTGAATGCGATACTAAATTCACCGAAAGGCATTGAAAGTGATAAAGAGGCGTTTCTCTCCAGTCCAAGTTCATGGACTCTCCTCCCAGGTTACGGACCACCAGAGCAGAAGCAGAACAGTAAGTGGTTTTATAGATTGTAGCTAGTCGTCTTCCTCGTGTTCACTCTGATTTTTAGGGGAAGGATGTCTTGTTTATGGAGGTAAATGACATTAAAATACACAAAACAAATGGAGCACAGACGGACGGGGTGGTAAGTCCGCTGATGTCTTGCAGCCCTGAGGGTGGAACTTTGAGTGGACGTGGTTAAGGAGTCCGAGTTCTCTTCCTCTTTATCTGCCTTCTTTTTCTTCCTTAATCACAGTGCTTCTTTCCTTAGGGAGGCAGGTAATTCTTTGTTTATTCTTTGATAACGAGAAAATTATGTTCCATGTCGTAAGAAAGAAGTCATCTGGGAGACAAGAGTGTGGAGGTTAGGCAGGAGGTTAGATCAGATCATTGGCGCGTTGATACCTGTTAATGTGTCACGTGGAAGTTAAGGGGAAAATGACAGTCAGGTGCTTATATTGTCATTTCCTCAGGCGAAGTCATAGCATCTATTTTAGCATGAATATCCCGATGCCTCAAACCAACGCAACATGTGTTACCTAAAGAAATCTGCTGCAGTCAGGGATTGGGTTGTGTGGTGCAGGAGACCTTCTACAACTTCAGTGGTTCAGCCTGCCGCGGAGGGTGCACTGGGTGCTCTCCAGGCACCCACATGGGTGCCCACTGATTTACAGAGCGAAGTGCCCAGGCCTCAAAATTCAGAGAAACAAAATGGACTCCTTTCTCACAACCCTTTGTAGATGTAACGTTGCTCATTTTTCATTAAAAAAAAAACCCTCTTCTCTGTATAAAAATAGTGCTCTTATTTAACTCGCTGTCATGAAGACAAATTGAGCCAGTCGACAGGGTAGTAAAGCAGACCGCTGTTCAGACGTAGTCCGTAAAAAGTCCAGCTACGTTGGCATTTTGCAGGGTTTGCATGAAAGCAAGAGAAATGACAACTGGCTGAAGCGCAAACCAGGCAAAACAGACATCCAAGTTCAAGAGAAAGTTGAATCTGGAAGCAAGGTCTGAGCTTTTTCAAGATGACAAGTAAAATTACCCCTGGATTCTGCTGTGACTGCAGTGGAGTTGATCCTATTACTCAGCCACGTGGGCCCAAGGTGAGTCTGATGGGGTTTTAGGAAGGCCCCAAGGTGTACTATGTCACAGTTAGATGCTGCTGGTTACAGTGGGAGTCGCTGGTCATAGCACAGACTTCGGATTACTTTTTAGGGTAAGAAACGCATCAGAAATAGCTAACTGAAACTTTTAGAAAACCGAGGTGAAGAATGTCTTATGTGATTTTAGAGTGGAAGGCGGAAGTAATATTCACCATCGAGGGAATATTCCATTTCAAATAACTGATTTTGGGCTTGTAATCTTAGATTTAATAGATTTTCATATTTCTCTCCTCCCTCCCTCACCAGACGCACTCGTTTGTAGCTGTGTGTGTGCGCTTGTGTGTTGGAGCTCAAGAAAAGAAGACATGGATTCATGAACATGAATTTCAGATTAACCGGGGCTCCTAGGTGTACAAAGGACCTACCTTCGCATTGGTCGGCTTGGAGGGTTTTGCAGTTAGTTATCTATTAGAGCTCTTGGTGGAGGCCACGGAGCCAGGCCAGAGCTCTGTATGCCTCAAGCTGAGTGCTCGAGGAATCATTGGGAACTCAAAGCCCAGACATTCCTTGACCTTCACACACACACACACACACACACACACTGATGGCTGTTCATAGTGGCTCTAGTCATGACAGGGACTTGGGAATTCACGGTCACGGACACGTGCCCCGGCTGTGCAGATGCACAGTGTGAGCCGCCCTGTGGGTCTCAGACACGATGCCAGCACCGAGGACAGGGTGGGGAGAGCAGAGGTTGGGGGGTAACGGATCTGTGATCAGCCTCCAGGGAAAAGAGGAGAAAGAGGCGGGAGATTTCTTGGTTAAAAAAGGAGAAAGCCGTGATTTTCATTTTGACGTGGCTCTTTGACTAGGCAGTGTCAACAGGAGTGCCCCGACCTGGTTATGTTAAAATGTCCAGCTTTGTCCCTCTTGCTGCTTTTTCGACTTTCCAGTCATTTCTTGGGTCTTTTGGCTGAGGAATTGTATCTTTACTGCTATCTTTTAAAATCTTGTTTAAGCACTTAATATTCGGCAGATAAATTGTGAACATCTACCATGGGTATGAACAGCGTGATGAATGTGTTTCTTGCCCGTAAGGAGCCTGAGTTGAAGCTGGAGCTGTAACTAGACAATCTGATCCTGCTTCACCCCATGAGACTCTGGAGGCCTCCTTTTTAAAGAAGGGAACTAACATTTACTGAATTCTGATTCACTGTGTAATACTTAATCCTTGAACAAATCAGATTTTTAGACAGACGCAGGGTTGAAGACTTTACTGCTTTCTAGATGGATGTCAGTCAAAATACTTAACTTCCCTGAATACCAGTCTCCCCTGTCTAATAGATTAGTGAAATTAATAATGTCTACTGGGCTTCCCTGGTGGCGCAGTGGTTGAGAGTCCGCCTGCCGATGCAGGGGACACGGGTTCGTGCCCCGGTCTGGGAAGATCCACATGCCGTGGAGCGGCTGGGCCCGTGAGCCATGGCCGCTGAGCCTGCGCGTCCGGAGCCTGTGCTCCACACCGGGAGAGGCCACAACAGTGAGAGGCTGGCGTACTGCAAAAAAAAAAAAAAAAAAAAAGTCTACTGCATAAGGTGAGCAAGAAATAAAGTGATTTAAAATATTAAGCATTCTGTCAGAATTCAGTACATGTTTCCTCTCTTACATTCTCCCCATTTTACATCAACATTAAGGCCCTTGTCCACCCTTCCCACACGCCTCTCAGGGACAGAGCTCCCGTGACGCAGGTATCGTTGACAACACTGCAAAGAATTGAGTGGGAATAGAAGTTCGTCATCAGTGGCCAGGTCTTTCCTTCCCCCCATCAGTGCTCCGGGACACACAGCTCCTGCTGTATCAGGCGTGAGATGATTTAACTGTTAGCTCTGGGCTACTGTCCACAGGGGTATTTAATGACATGGTGTGGGTGGGACCTCACTCTGTGGGAACAGGGAGCTCCTTTTCATCTACTTTCTGAAATAAAAGTTAAATTTCCTTCCTCTCTTCCCTTTAGACAGCCAAGAATGCTGATTTCACCAATAAAATAGCTAATAACCAGAGCTCAAAAGCAGACATGTCAGAGCTTCCAGACTTAGCAGGAAAAGAAGAACCTAGAATGTTCAGAGGGCACTTCTGGCTGCCTGTAACCAACCCTGTAGACCCCGAGGGAGGAAGATTTCACGGCAGCCACACTCAGTGTTAGAATTGATTGCATATCTGTGTGCTCAGTAAAATTTATTTCAAAAAGCATATTTAAACACTCTTCTAAAAGAATCCATGTCTGTGATTAAAAACTCATGCTGTAGACTTAAGCTTCCTTAACCCTGTCGCTATTTCTGACAACACACACTTCTGCTCACGGCTTTCAGATCTTTGCGATGACCTTTGTCTCTTTAAATAATAGGCATTTGGTTTTATTTGTTGTTTCCACACCGCTAATGGCATCTTTTAACACCCATCTTATAAATGGGAGTATTTCTGTTGTTAACCTGATTCTTGCCTCTTCTTTTCCTATTCTGCCTTTTTCATCCGTGCTTTTGCTTTTTGATTGCTCAGGTCGACGGCAGGTGGAAAAGGGCAGTGGAGGAGGAGGCCTTCAGGTAAGGCGGTCACACAGGTTTCTAAACACAGCGTATGCTTTCTCTCGCATTTTCGTCTTTGATCGTCTGTCTCACGGCTCTCACACTTTGCTGTGTGTGCACAGAATTACCTGCAGTGGTTCTTCAATCTGCAGTTTCTAGCATTCAGACCCTAGAAAATTCTGGTGTGTGAATTTGGGCTAAGCCTGGAAATCTGCATATTTACCAGACACCGCAGATGGTTCTGGAGCAGGTGGCCCGCACAGTATGCTGCACAAGACAGCGAATCTTCTTCCCGTGGGTGATGAATAGTAACGCTCCTCTCCGCCCAAGATAGCAGGAGATGCCGTTCCATCTGTGAGCCACATGCCTCCCGAATCTAGTGGATCCCGAATCTAGTGGATCCCGAATCTAGTGGAATGGTCGGCTTCCAGGCTAGACTGCACACACGCACACCACTCTGGAGTTGTTAGAAATAACTGCAACCCCATAGACGGAATCTAGGAACTACATTTGTAATGATGAATAACTTCACCCCTCGTGCACAAGCTTATGCCTTGGGTTAACAGAAAGCATCAAGCTGTCATTCACCTCGAAGGAGATCTTTCATTCAGTGAGAACCTACTGCTTTAGGGAGGGGTTCACCGAGTCTTTGTAGGTATATCTGGTGCCGCGTCCCAGGAAGACTGCCGACCTTATAGGTTTACTGAACTCTAAGAAAGAAATTGAGGATATTTTCCCTCGAACAGAAGAGAGGAGGGAGCTAGCCCATGGTGTTCTAGATCCGTATTTCTAATATACTAGGAGAGATGTTGCTGGGATTTTCCTTTAGTTTTGATGTCATGGCAGAAAACTTAGATGCCCATCCATCTCTGTCTTTGGATGGGTGAGGGGCACATACTGTAGGAAACCTTGCTTCCTTTGCATCTAACTTCAGGGATAAATTACAGGACGTAACAGACACAGCCCTGCTGCTTTTGAGTCAGGAGAGCAGAGCCCCTCTGGATGCTCTGAATTCAGGCATCTTGCCCAATTGCAAAGGTGTTGGGAGAGTGAAAGTCCAGCAGAGGGCGCTGCAGGATCAGAGAAAGAACACCAAGCAGTCTGGGAAGTACAGGTGTGAGCGGGAAACGAGCAGTGGTGTCCAGGACTCTACAGGCGAGAGAGCAAAGAGCCGACCAGGTGCCAGCGGTGGGGCCAGCACGCGTGAGCGACCAGAAGTGAGTCTCCCGGGGGAGAGAGCTGTTCTCGAGCCGCCTTAAATCCTGTTCCGGAGGACTCTACCGCAGGGAGTGAGCTCCGGGGTCTCCAGGGACAGAAGGACCCCCGTGCGTGCCGGAGGAGACTGTACAGCTGCTGCCCCTTTGCGGGGGACCAGTTGTCCCCAGGCTGGAGTGAAGCCCACGCATGCCGTGCGAGGACAGGAGCCAGCTGTGGCCACCCGCCCGTGGGAGATAAGGTCACCCCCCCCCCCACACACACACCTGCCAGGAGAAACCAGCCCCGATGACACTTGTTGTGCTCTTGACGTTTCTTTCTGCCTCTGCTCCAAACCTGCCCGAATCAGAGTTAGCAAATCAGTGGGCGGAGAGGCAGGGAGGTGGGGAAATAGAACAGACATTGAAGATAGCCCCATGAGAGCCTCCTAAGCTTGTCTCACCCAGGAGAGGCAACAGCTTTTAACTTTAAATAAAGTCAGGCTTTTAGAAAATCCCACCAGGCTGGATCTATTTATGACTATTCTTATGCTGGAAAGTGAATGGAGGTCATCTTACTATCTAATGGTGCTTGAAGAGATTATGGACTTTCTCAGAGATTTCAGGCAGGGTTAGGTAAAGACCTAGGCTCACAGATAAGTTGAAAGGTCAGCACTGCATAAAATGAAGTTAGAAGTTATTTCCTGATTGAGCCATCTGAGTCTTGAATGTTCAGCTTAGTGGTGTTACCTGCCTTGGTTAAAAAAAAAAAATCAAGCCACACAAAGCAGGTAAAAGCAGTTTATCCTTTTTTTTTTTTTTTTGGTTATATGAATATATGTTTCCTTTTTTTTTCAAAACAAACAACTTTTTATTGAAGTGTAGTTGATTTGCAATGTTATGTTAGTTTCTGGGGTACAGCAAAGCGATTCAGTTTTATATCTTTCTATATATGTACATACTCTTTTTCAGATTCTTTTCCATTATAGGTTATTCAAGATTTTGAATATGTTTCCCTGTGCTACACAGCAGGTCCTTGTTGTTTACCTATTTTATATACAGTAGTGTGTATCTGTTAATCCCAAACTCCTAATTTATCCCTACCCTCCCCACCCTTTCCCCTTTGGTAACCCTAAGTTTGTTTTCTCTGTCTGTGAGTCTATTTCTGTTTTGTAAATAAGTTCATTTGTATCTTTTTTTTTCTTTTTTTAGATTCCACATACAAATGATATCACAAGATATTTGTCTTTCTCTGTCTGGCTTACTTCACTTAGTATGATAATCTCTAGGTCCATCCATGTTGCTGCAAATGGCAATATTTCATTCTTTTTACGGCTGAGTAATATTCCATTGTATATATGGACCACATCTTCTTTATCGATTCATCTGTCAATAGACACTTAGGTTGCTTCCATGTCTTGGCTATTGTAAATAGTGCTACTATGAACATAGGGGAGCATGTATCTTTTCAAATTAGTGTTTTCATCTTTTCTGGATATATGCCCAGGAATGGGATTGCTGGGTCGTATGGTAGTTCTATTTTTAGTTTTTTAAGGAACCTCCATAATGTTCTCCATAGTGGCTGTATCAATTTACAGTCCAACCAACAGTGCAGGAGGATTCCCTTTTCTCCACACCCTCTCCAGCATTTATTGTTTGTAGATATTTTGATGATGGCCATTCTGACCAGTGTGAGGTGATACCTCATTGTTGTTTTGATTTGCATTTCTCTGATAATTAGTGATGTTGAGAATCTTTTCATGGGTTTATCGGCCATGTGTATGTCTTCTTTGGAAGATGATCTAAATGTCTGTTTAGGTCTTCTGTCCGTTTTTTGATGGGGTTGTTTGTTTCTTGATACTGAGCTGTAGAACCAGCTTATCTTGACTCTATTTACTTTAGAGACAAGGAGCAGAAAGGACTTAGTATTTGGAAGATTCTGTTGAAGTAAGTAAATGCAGTTGTGTGTGGTTTGAAGTATAAGACAAAATTGAGTTTTGTTGCACAAGAAAAACTTGCTCAATGCACTGGGGCTGCTGCCACACCTTCAGTCACATCTCTGCAGTTTTCAGAAAGTGACTTTAGCCTCCTTTGAGGCTTGGCGAGGGCAGTAGCTAAGCGTATGACAGGAAACTTTTACTGCTTTGGGGATTTCAAAGAGTCTACTGTTTTGCTGTCTTCTGCTTTCCCTAGCCTGTAAAATTCATGCAGTTGAGTTGAAATGTCTGTTTTCTACTCAAGAATGTAGAAAATGAAATCACAGGGTAATGCCATCAATCTAAATTATTTAAATGCCAGTCTCCTTTTGCTTGAATTTATTATAAAGTTCTATATGCTGGTGAATCCTTTAATATGGAATTGGAAAGGATATGGCTTATTCAAAATCAATAAAAATCTTAGACAGGGCCTCCCTGGTGGCGCAGTGGTTGAGAGTCCGCCTGCCGATGCAGGGGATACGGGTTCGTGCCCCGGTCTGGGAGGATCCCATATGCCGCGGGGCGGCTGGGCCCGTGAGCCATGGCCGCTGGGCCTGCGCGTCCGGAGCCTGTGCTCCGCAACGGGAGAGGCCACAACAGTGAGAGGCCCGCATACCGCAAAAAAAAAAAAAAGAAAAAAAAAAATCTTAGACATAAAAATATAAATGAAAAGAAACTGGAATATAACGTTAAAATCATCCTAATCTCTGCTTTATCCTTGGAAACCACAATCTTCCAAATACCCTCTAGGAAAAGACTGATTCTTACTTCTGTGACTATAATCATCTTTATTAAGCGTTATGTTTTGGAATACAAAGCAATGCTGAGAATGAAGCATTTTGTTGAACTAACGTTGCATAGTTCTCATGAGCGTTGGTTTCTATCCTTGCACTGTGTAATGTCTCCAGGAGTGGATCAGAAGTGACCACCCGAAGAAAATCCTGTCTTCCTAGTGGTTCACTGCGAATCACATGCGGGGGTGGGGTGGGCGCTTTCAGGGTTAAGATACTGCCTGAGCTTCCTGTGGTGTCTATGGCCTGCAGTTTACCTTTAGCCCAAATCGAGGTGTTTACTAGGCTCTCATCCCAGACTATAAACCCAAATTGCCCTATTCCAACCTTTTAACAAATGCCCCATTTGAAAGAAGCATCATTAGAAAAGACAATCCCAGGGCAATAATTGGCACTGACTTCTCAGCAGGCTTGAAGCTGTGCCCTTGAGTCAGACTCTGTGGCTGAAAAGCAATGTATTTGGCCATCAGTTTGTCCTTTCCAGATGTGCTGCGCTGTTATGGGCCGTTCTCAGGTTTTATGGAGGTTGCAACAAGCAAGAGGCTTATGAAATTTGCCTCTTCACTGACTCTGACACCGCCTATTCCATTATTTAATGTGCCCTATATAAATCCCCATATGAGACAGTCTTTTAGAATTTAGTTCCAGGAAAACAAACAAACAAAAAAACTTGTCTCCCCTGAGGTAGTCACAGCTAAACTTCTTTCTGATCCTGGGAACTTACTATGAGTTATCTGCTTACATTTTATTTTTATGGTTCTGAAATACGACTGCAATTTGTTAACCTTTGAAACCTATATTTTGTATATTGTTTCAAATTATTTTTGAGAAGTTAACAAATTGAACAAATTAATAATCCTCTGTGATTTGCCTTTATTTTTTTGTAGTCTTAGAAAATTACCTTTTAGGAATGTTCTACTCGCCAAGTTCTTTTAAAAGTCTAACATCAAAAAATTCTTATTTTAACACAGCGGTAACATTACCTATGGCCTGATGCTCTTGTGGTGCTCACAAGAGATAACATGTGTAAAACACTTAAAACAGAACCTGAAACTACCTCCCCAGCTGAAAACAATGGTTGAATATAACTTTAATTCATTTATGCTCTATAACATAACAATGCACCTTGCCCAAAGAGCCTGTTTATTTTCTTTATTTACTGCAATGTTGCTAGTATTATGTATATTATTATATCAAAAGTCAAGCTTTCCAGATACTATAAGTATACATCTTCCCAGTAAAAATAAAGTGAGTGGTTGATTTACTGATTTTTAAAGACATATCTCCCGACTCATTCATTTTTTTTTTTTTTTTTTTCTTTTTTTGCGGTATGTGGGCCTCTCACTGTTGTGGCCTCTCCCGTTGCGGAGCACAGGCTCCGGACGCGCAGGCCCAGCGGCCATGGCTCACGGGCCCAGCTGCTCCGCGGCATATGGGATCCTCCCAGACCGGGGCACGAACCCGCATCCCCTGCATCGGCAGGCGGACTCTTAACCACTGCGCCACCAGGGAGGCCCTCATTCATTTTTTAGACTGTTTTTCAAAGAAGCAATAAACAGCATCTAGTCTTTGTTTTTCTGATATGGTATTTTCTTCGTTTCATAATCAATTGCATTTCTGTTAGCTTTTTGAAAGCAATTCTTACTTTGGTCTCTAAGTTCTTTTGTTGCTATTATATTCCACCTTCCTCTTAAAAGATCTCCAAAGGGCACAGAAGCCCTCTATCTCAACTATGTAATGGAACACACATAACCATCATCAGATTATTGCTGAAATAGTTTCTAAGACAACTATTTTCTGGAAAGTTAATTTAAGTAACCATATGTTTGTGAAATATTAGAATAAAGACTTCCATAGTTAAACTTGTCTTTTATAATAATAGTAATTCTTATTTTTCAAATCTGTTGATTAAAAAAATACTCCCTGGAAAAATTTACCTGTTAGAAAGATATGCATTTCATTATTAAGAAAAATTTAAAACCACATGGTTTAATGTTGGCCTCAGAGAATTGCCTGGACTGGTTTATCAGTGAGGTCTTAAGCTCATACTTCCATAAGTTAACACTGTTTCAGTCTACTGCTCCTTCATGGTTTCTTTGAGTTCTTAGAAGCTTAATGACTGTATGTATCAACCAGTCAAAACAAACAATATTTCTTATAATGGCCACTAGACTCATGTAGTATCTAAGCTATCACCAGGTACCATTATTGGTCTTAGCAATGATGAAAAATAGAGAAACAATGAACAAGTTTTCCTGCCTGCCTGCCTTTCAATCTTTCTTCCCTCCTTTCTCAGAAAAAGCCTCTGGGTTAGTTTTTGTTTTTTTTCTTTTTAACTTACATACAGACCAAGTAAATGGGGTCCTCCAATCTCCATTTCCAGCTAGGTTACTGGTTACTTTTTTTTTTTTTAATTCTCCTGGAATAGTGTGTGTCTATGTTTGTATAACCAGTGAAGCATTTATTTCTGCCAATAATTCATTTAGCTCTATTGATTTTCTTTTATCCCTTTATCATGGCCAAGTTCAAGTTTAAATTCTAGATTCCTAAAATAATTAATAATCCAGAAAGAACTTGTTTCACTGTTGTTTGCTTTTTAAATCCAAACTGTAGCAAATGGGTGTAAAACATCCTGCAATTTGGGTAAGGATCAGAAGCATTGACAGAGCCGGGACTTGGTTACAAAGTTCAAGTTGGTGGCAGGAGTGGTTAAGGACCCACCATCCTGGGCTCTGCTTTGGGCAAGTCCTGGTAAAGGGAAGTGTGAATTCAGAGTATGGATGTATTCATTAAACCAATATTGCCTGGGCCCTAATAAATGCTAGGCATTTTTTTTCTACTGGGGATAAATAAGTGAAAAAATTCTTGTCCCCTGTGAATGAAAAATATTGCCGGCCATATCAGTAAACAAAGGATGTTGCAGCCATCAAGCCATCACATTGCAGCTGCCCTGACAGTGAGCGCTGAGGGAACTCAGGATGGAAACAGGGTGCCGGCCATCAAGCCCTCAGCCACTGCAGCCCCCCAGTGATGCACCCCAAGGACACTCAGGATGGGAAAGTAGAGGACGCTGGCCCCAGAGAGCTGAGGTGCAGATCAAAGGAATGATTTCAGTGAGCCCAGACTCTTGCATCTTCCCATATATAGAAAAGCGCTAAATTCCTTAACTCGAGATGCCTGGTTTTCTTTAATTAACGGTAATCTTTTGATGTTCCGACCACCTGGTCTTTGTTGCAAAACCTCTTGTACATCCTGGCTCCTCTGTTACCTCTTCAGACCAGTCCCTCAGAGCTGTCTGAGAGGCTGTGTCCTGGGCTTAAGTCCTCAGTTTTGTCCACCAAATAACACATAACTCTCAACCTCTAGGTTGTGCATTTTTTCAGTTGACACCCCATAGATGTGACAAAGGAGTTCTAGATTTGGTATCATTTTTGAAGCCATGTTTCAATATGTATTTGATTTTTCTAACATATAAGATATTAAATTGCCAAGGAATTCCTTTTCTAAGGGATTGGATAAGCACTATTTTTTAAGAGAAAATAAAAAATACATATTTATTTTACCAATTTCAATTAAGATGGTAGAAAAGTAAAGTTTGAAATATTATTTATTTAGGTTCTATGATAAATGGTTATTTTTTAAACAGCTGATACGTGTCTTCACATGTAAAATATGTAATTTAAAAAGAAGTTTCATTATATTCATTTCATTCAGTCAATAGAGGTAAAACTAAGCAAGGAGAGCTATTGATAGTTTAAAAATGTTATTAGCTTTTCCAGCATTTTTTAAAAAGGTTATGAGAACTGAGGACGGGGGAGTCTTACAGCGTCCCCAATATTTGTAAAAACAAAACAAGCCAAACAGCAACAAAAAAACCAACCTGTGAAATTACGTTCCTAAGCGAGGACTTAGCCATGGGAGGGCCCTGTTTCCCCAGAGAGAAGGTGCCACATCATCTAAAGCAGCTATGTTCCCATGAGTCACATTGCTCCTGGTGCTGTGTTTGTCATGATTTCCCCCCAAAATGGTACAGCTTAACAAAGAAGATTAAACCTCCATCCCTGAGGTGCCTTATTGACAGGTCTTTGAAAGATCAACACAGGAAGCAAACGCAACACAGTAAGTGCCCTACAGCAAATGAGTTCCGTTCTGAGAGTGCGTTCGTAAGTCCAATGTGTTCGTAAGTCCAACGAAGTTAGCCTGGGAACCCCACTGACACAGTCGACTATATAGTATGTACTGTCATAGGTTTATAATACTCTTCACACAAAGAATACATACAAAACAAAGAAACACAAAAAATAAACGTTTTTAATGTTACACTACCTTGAAAAGTACAGTAGTCCAGGTCAACAGCTGGCACACAGGGGCTGGCATCGAGGGAACAGACAAGAAGAGTTACTGACTGGAGGGGGGAGAGGAGGTGGGAGATGGTAGAGCTGAAGGATGGTCAGCAACAGGAGATGGAGGGCAGGCTGCAGTTTCACTCCCGCCTGAACACACGTTCACATCTTTGAAAGTTTGCAACTTGAAGGTTCGTATGTAGGGGACTTACTGTATCCTTAATTTTTAACTTAGATACTTAATGAAGGAAGGAAAGTATTTGCCGAGAGGTAAATAGCAATGACTTGTTGAAAAAACGTGATGCTGTGGCCGCTGTAGGAGCTGCTGAAATCACCTGACAAAAGAGAAAAAGAGAAGAATCTGGTAGAAGCTGGGGAATTTCCAGGAGTAGTGAGGTTTCTAGTTTAGGTCAGTGGCCGAGGGAGCTCCCTCTGGGGTGGCAGAGTCCTGGGAGTAGCCTGAAGCCTGGAGGGCTGCCCTGGGAGCCGGGGATCCAATTGGTGTCCAGAATGTGTCTGCCGGCCATGTCATCCTAACTCACTCTTGTTAAAAATGCTCATCTCGGGGCCTCCCTGGTGGCGCAAGTGGTTGAGAGTCCGCCTGCCGATGCAGGGGATACGGGTTCGTGCCCCGGTCTGGGAGGATCCCATATGCCGCGGAGCGGCTGGGCCCGTGAGCCATGGCCGCTGAGCCTGCGCGTCCGGAGCCTGTGCTCCGCAACGGGGGAGGCCACAGCAGTGAGAGGCCCGCATACCGCAACAACAACAACAACAAAAAATGCTCATCTCGGTGTGCCTGGGGATGTTTTTCCTTAAGGGAACATACTCTTGATTTTAAAATGGGATTAATTTTTATACTAGAATTCAAGTTATTCAAATTTAAAGTCAACTTTGCTTGAAAATCTTAAATCAGTGTCATTATTAAGCAAAGCCATGTGAAATGCGTGTGGTCTGCGTATATGTTCTAGGGCAGGGTGAGGGATGCAAGTGACTTCACAGATGTTTGAGCTGATCGAGGACCTTTGTGTATTTTGCTTTTTTTCTTTTTCTCTGACTTTTGATACTTAAAAATTCTCATGAGTTTAAAGGAAGGGTGACGCCCTCTCGGCGACTGAAGCATGGTCCATGAATCCAAGGAAATGTTCAGTATTTTATAGCCAGGAAGATAGATTCTGTATCTTGACCTTTCTGTGAAGCTTTTCTTTTCAGAATGTATTACCTTGTAAAGTACACAGGGAACGGAGCCAGCTTGTGACCTTTTGCTAACATGTCATTCTGAGAAATGGGAAAAAGGTGTTGCATAGATCAGGAATTTTATTACCAAAACGATGAGGGGTCACTTGCAAGTTCCACCTTTCTTGGGAAGACAGCTAGCCATGCAATTTCTGGAACAGAGGCTGTTCTCTTTGGAGAACGCTGAGGCCAATGTCATCCCAAAGAAGTGAAGTGGGAAGTAATTGATCGCAGAGGGTGAATGAAAGGTGGAGAAGGGGGTGAGGAGACCTTTGGCATGTTGCTGTTGGGAACATCCGTGGAGGTGGTTGTTATTAGTTACCCCAGTTTGCTGAACATGAGCGGACTCCATTGATGCTACATGACAATTCCCCTGGTGGATTAAGAGCTATGATTGGGGAGGAATAGAGCTTGATGGGGATAGGGTGCAATTACATAGGCACCAGGCTGTGATGCCCAGTGGTTTGTACCCACAGCTGGTCCTGTGGGCGCCACCTTCAAAACATGCAGGACCCAGCGGTGCCTCACCACGAGCCCCGCTGTCACCGGGAGCAAACCACAGCCCTTGGCCACTTTGATTATGGCAAAACCCGTAGCTGTGTCCCTGCTCCTGCCCTCACCACCCCCCCCAACGGTGAGAGAAATCCCATTAATACAAAGCCAGATTATGCCATTTCTCTGCTCAAACCCTGCACTGGCTCCCAGGAGACTCAGAATAAAAGCCAGTCCCACTGGGACCTACGCAGCCCCCAGGCTCTGGCCCTGGTGGCCCTGGACCTCACTGCTACTGCGTCTCCCGTCCACCTGCTCTGGCCACGCCAGCAGATCCCCCCTCTGCCTTTATCTCTCGTTGGATCCACCGCCATGGGTTTGATCGTCCCTTTCCCAGGGAGGCCTTTCCTAACCGCCGACACAAAGGAGCGGCTCTCTTCACCCGACACGGCTTCTCCCCATCTGACGCCCACGTGTTTACTTGTTCACGTGTGTCTGTCCGTCCCCTCCATTGTACCATGGGCCCCTCAGAGCTCTGTTTCCTCAGCACGTGGAACATCGCACAGAGTAGTTCAGTAAATATTTGAGCGAATAAATGAATATGAAAACCAGCAAAATAATTTCATTTTGAACAAATGCTTGTTACGGAATCATAGTGTTTTGAAGCAACTTGCTCAGTACCTGGAGGACAGAACGCTCCAGGGAGGCAAGTTTTGCACAGACTCAGAGAGTGGCCAGGACTCAGCACCACCCTATTAACAGAGGATTGGCATGTTTCCTACAGCAGGTGTGGGAGGAGCGATGACTTCCGGGCGATCATAGGATACCTTCTGCTTTGTGAGGAAAACTAACCATTTAGTGAATAATAGAAAAATACTTTCCTCATATAACAGGATACTATTACATTTTTTCCTCCAGTTTTTTTTTTACATCTTTATTGGAGTATAATTGCTTTACAATGGTGTGTTAGTTTCTGCTTTATAACAAAGTGAATCAGTTATACATATACCTATGTTCCCATATCTCTTCCCTCTTGCATCTCCCTCCCTCCCACCCTCCGTATCCCACCCCTCTAGGTGGTCACACAGCGCTGAGCTGATCTCCCTGTGCTATGTGGCTGCTTCCCACTAGCTATCTATTTTATGTTTGGTAGTGTATATATGTCCATGCCACTCTCTCACTTTGTCACAGCTTACCCTTCCCCCTCCCCATACCCTCAAGTCCATTCTCTAGTAGGTCTGTGTCTTTATTCCTGTCTTACCCTAGGTTCTTCATGACATTTTTTTCCTTAAATTCCATATATATATGTTAGAATACGGTATTTGTCTTTCTCTTTCTGACTTACTTCACTGTATGACAGACCCTAGGTCCATCCACCTCATTACAAATAGCTCAATTTTGTTTCTTTTTATGGCTGAGTAATATTCCATTGTATATATGTGCCACATCTTCTTTATCCATTCATCGGATGGTGGACACTTAGGTTGTTTCCATTTCCGGGCTATTGTAAACAGAGCTGCAATGAACATTGTGGTTCATGACTCTTTCTGAATTATGGTTTTCTCAAGGTATATGCCCAGTAGTGGGATTGCTGGGTCATAGGGTAGTTCTATTTGTAGTTTTTTAAGGAACCTCCATACTGTTCTCCATAGTGGTTGTACCAATTCACATTCCCACCAGCAGTGCAAGAGTGTTCCCTTTTCTCCACACCCTCTCCAGCATTTATTGTTTCTAGACTTTTTGATGATGGCCATTCTGACTAGTGTGAGATGATACCTCCAGTTTTATCAAGATATAATTGACATACAGTACTGTGTAAGTTTAAGGTATAGAGAAAAATGACATATACAATAGTGATATGATTATCACAATCAGTTTAGTTAACATCCATTATCTCGTATATAGTAAAAGGAAAAATTTTTTTTATTTGCGATGAGAACTTTTTGAATCTACTCTCAACAGTTTTCAAATATACATACAACAGTGTTCGCTGTAGTCATCATGTTGTATGTTACGTCCTCAGTAATTACTTATTTTATAATCTTTATTTTCTGTGACTTTGGTGTTTTTTTTTATTCCACATATAAGGGACATCATACAGTATTTGTCTTTCTCTGTCTGACTTAATTCACTTAGCACGATGCCCTCAAGGTCCATGCATGCTGTCACATACGGCAGGATTTTCTTCTTTCTTATGGCCGAGTAATATTGTACATGTCTATCTCTGTATCTTTATCATCTATATCTATAGATCTCTCACAGCATCTTTATCCATTCATCCATCTATGTTTGTTTCCATGCCTTGGCTATTGTGAATAATGCTGCTATGAACAGAGGGGTGCAGATATCTCTTTGACATGGTGTTTTTGTTTCCTTTGGATATAGTTCCAGAAGTAGAATTGCTATCTCATATGATAGTTCTATTTTTAACTTTTTGAGGAACCTCCACACTGTTTTCCATGGTGGTTGCATCAATTTACAATACTATCACCAGTGCATAAGGGTTTTCTTTTCTCCACACCCTCAGCCAGCATTTGTCATCTCTTGTGTTTGTGATGACAGCCATTCTAACAAGTATGATGTGATACCCCATTATGGTTTTCATTTGCGTTTCCCTGATGACTAGTGATGTTGAGCATTTTTTCATGTATCTGTTGGCCATTCATATATCTTCTTTGAAAAAATATCAATTCAAGTCCTTTGCCCATTTTAAAATTGGATTATTATTATTATTTTGCTATTGAGTTGTTTGAGTTCTTCATATGTTTTGGATTTTAGCCCCTTATCAGATGTATGGTTCGCAAATATTTTTTCCCATACTGTAGGTTTGGTTTTTTTTTCACTTTGTTGATCATTTCTTTTGCTGTGCAAAATGTTTTAGTTTGATGTAGCCCCACTTGTTTGTTATTGCTTTTGTTGCTTGTGCTTTGGATGTTATATCCCAAAAAATCATTACCTAGACCCATGTCAAAGAGCTTTTTTCCTATGCTTTTTCTAAGAGTTTTGTCAGTTCCAGTCTTACATTTAAGTCTTTAATCCATTTTGAGTTAATTTTTGTGATTATGTAAGATACCGATCTAGTCTCAATCGTTTACATGTGAATGCCCAATTTTCCTAGCACCATTTATTGAAGAGACTGTCTTTTCTCCATTGAGTATTCTTAGCTCTCTTGACATACATTAGATGACCATATGTGCATGGGTTAATTTCTGGGCTCTCTATTCTGTTCCATTGTTATGCCAGTACCATATGGTCTGTATTATGCTGAGGTATGTTCCTTCTATACACAATTTCTTACGTTTTTATTGTGAACACATAATGAATTTTGTCAGATGGTTTCCCTGTATCTATTGAGCTGATCATAATTCTATTGATTTGCAGATGTTGAACCATCCTTGCATCCCAGGGATAAATACAAGTTGATCATGGTGAATGATCCTTTAATGTGCCGCTGAATTCAGTTTGCTAGTATTTTATTGAAAAATTTTACATTAATATTCATCAGGGATGTTGACCTTATAATTTTCTTTCCTTGTGGTGTCCTTTTCTGGCATTGGTATCAGGTTAATGCTGGCCTCATAAATAAGTTTTGTAGAGGTCCCTCCTCTTCAATTTTCTGGAAGAGTTTGAGAAGGATTGGTGTTAATTCTTCTTTAAATGTTTTGTAAAATTCACCAGTGAAGCCAATTGGTCTTAGACTTTTTCTGCTGTTGCTGTTGGGAGATTTTTGATTACTGATTCAATCTTTTCTTTTAGGTTGTACAGTTTCTTGGTGTATAGTTGTTCATAGTATCTTCTTACGATCCTTTATATTTCTGTGGTATCAACTGTAATGTCTTGTCTTTCATTTATAATTTTGTTGAATTGGGTCCTCTTTCTTTTTTTTTCCTTGGTTAGTCTAGCCAAAACTTTTATATTTTGTTTACCTTTTCAAAGAAGCAACTCTTATTAATCTTTTGTATTGTTTTCCTGTTCTCTATTTATTTCTGCTCTAATCTTTATTATTTCTCTCCTGCTAACTTTTGGCTTAATTTGTTCTTCTTCTAGTTCCTTGAGGTGCAGAGTCAGGTTGCTTATTTGAGATCTTTCTTGTTTCTTAATGTAAGTGTTTATTGCTATGACCATCCATCTTAGAACTGCTTTTGCTGTGTTCCATCAATCTTGGTATGTTGTGTTTCCATTTTCATCTGTCTCAAGAAACTTTTTAAGTTTTTCCTTTAATTTTGCCTTTGATCCATTGGTTGTTCAAGAGAATGTTATTTAATTTCCATCAGTTTTCGTCTTGTTATTAGTTTCTAGTTTCATTCCATTGTGGTCAGGGAAGATGTTTGGTATGCTTTCAATCTTCTTGAATTGCTAAGACTTGTTTTGTGACCTAACATGTGGTCTATCATAGAAAATGAAGCATGTGTGCTTGAGAAGAATTTTTATTCTGCTGTTGTCAGGTAGACTATTCTTTATATGTCTGTTTGGTACATTTGCTCTATGGTGTTGATCAGATCTAATGTTTCTTTATTTATTTTCTGTCGATGATATATGTATTGTTTAGAGTGGAATATTAAAGTCCCTATCTATTATTGTATTGTACTGTGTTGCTGTTTATTTCTCCTTTGGCTCTGTTAGTTTTTGTTTATTTTTAGATACTCTGATGTTGGATGCCCAAATATTTACAATTGTTATATTTTCTTGGTGTATTGATCCCTTTATCATTGTGTAATGACCTTCTTTGTCTCATTTTGCCATTTTTAGTTTAAAGTCTAATTTGTGTGATATAAGTATAGATACCTATAATTTTTTTGGGGGGGTTACCATTTGCTAGAAATAACCTTTTTCCATTCCTTCACTCTGTCTACTTGTGTCTTTAAGGCTAAAGTTAGTCTCTTGTAGGAAGTATATTGTTGGATTTTTTTTTTAAATCCATTCAGCCCTCAAGAGAAAAACAAATACCATATGCTAACACATATATATGGAATCTTTAAAAAAAATATGGTAATGAAGAACCTAGGGGCAGCACAGGAATAAAGATGCAGACATAGAGAAAGGACTTGAGGATACAGGGAGGGGGAAGGGTAAGCTGGGACAAAGTGAAAGAGTGGCATGGACATATATACACTACCAAATGTAAAGTAGATAGCTAGTGGGAAGCAGCCATATAGCACAGGGAGATCAGCTCGGGGCTTTGTGTCCACCTAGAGGGGTGGGATAGGGAGGGTGGGAGGGAGATGCAAGAGGAAAGAGATATGGGGGTATATGTATATGCATAACTGATTCACTTTGTAATAAGGCAGAAACTAACACACCACTGTAAAGCAATTATATGCCAATAAAGATGTTAAAACAAAAAAGCCATTCAGCCCTCTATGTCTTTTGATTGCAAATTTCAATCTATTTGCATTTAAAGTAATGATAGATAAGGACTTACTATTGTCATTTAGTTTGTTGTTTTCTGACTGTTTTGTAGATCCATTGTTCCTTGCTTCTTATCCCGATATCTTTTTTTTCTGTTTTGATGTCTTTTGGTATCAGTATGTTTTGGTTTCTTTATCATGTTCTTTTGTGCAATTATGACAGGTTTTCCCCTTGTAGTTACCATAAGGCTTACATAAAATTTCTTAAAATTATAACACCCTATTTTAAATTGATTAACAACTTAACTTTTGTAACACTGTTAAACTTTACACTTTTATTTCTCCACCTCATATTTTAGGTTATGGATGTCACAGTTTTCATATTTTTCATATTATCCAATAACAGATTATTATTTCTTTTTTAAAGATTTTTTTTCTTGCTGTGGACCATTTTTAAAGTCCTTATTGAATTTGTTACAATATTGCTTCTGTTTTATGTTTTGGTGTTTTGCCTACAAGGCATATGGGATCTTAGGTCCCTGACTAGGGATTGGACCTGCACCCCCTGCATTGGAAGGCGAAGTCTTAACCACTGGACCTCTAGGGAAGTCCCAGATTATTATAATTATGGTTATTTTTACTACTTTTGTTTTTTAACTTTTAAACTAGAGTTGTAAGTGAATTATGCACCACCATTATCATATTACAGAATTGAACTTTAACTATATATTTATCATTACCAGTAAGCTTTACACTGCCTTTTTATGTTTTTATGATGTTAACTAACATCCTTTATTTCCATCTTTGTCTTTGATATTTGACAATTTAATTATAATGTAACTTAGTGTAGCCCTTTTGAGTTCAACCAATTGGGGGTCTTTTGGGTCTCGTGGAAATGGATGTCCATTTCTCTCCCCATGTTTGGGAAGTTTTCAGCCATTATTTATTTAAATATACTTTCTCTCCCTTTTTCTTTCTCTTCTCCTTCTGGAATTCCCATAATGCAGATATTGTTTCTTTTGATTATATCCCATAAGTCCCATAGGCTTTCTTCACTCTTTTACATTATTTTTTCTTTTGCTCCTCTGACTAGATAATTTCAGATGTTCTGTGTTCTACGATCTAGTTTGCTTTTGAAGCTCTCTGTTAAATTCTTCAGTTCTGTTATTGTAGTTTTTAGCTCTAGGATTTCTGTTTCTTTTTGTTTGTTTGTTTTTTGATGGTTTCTATTTCTTTTTTGAACTTCTTATTTGTTTAGGCATTTCCTTACTGATTTATTTTAGTTTTTTGTCTGTGTATTCTTGTAGTTCACTAAACTTCTTTAAGAGGATAATTCTGGATTCTTTGTCTGAGAGCTGATATATCCATTTCTGTAGGGTCAGTTGTTGAAGATGTATTAGTTTCCTTTGGTCATGTTTACCTGATTTTTCATGATCCTTGATTCCTTATATTGGTATCTATGCATCTCAGTAGGTGGTTTCCTCTTCTGTAGCTTCCAGGTTTGCTTTGGCAGAGACAGTTCTTCACCAGTCAGCTCAGTTGGGTGTTTTAGATGTGTCCACTCTTAATGTCCTTGGGCAGGTGGGGCCTGCTGTCAGGGTCTATTCTGGGGCAAGGCCATTGCCTGAGCTCCGAGGTTAGGGGTGGTGTGGTTCTCACTGGCTGGGAACAGGTGACTAGGACTGCTGGCTTGGTCCCCTGCTCAAGAGATGCTATAGGATGGGCTCTGTGCTTGCCTGAGTTCTCTGGTCAGGCTTCCTAGACAGTCAGGACTGGGTACTCTACTCAGATGTAGATGGGGCCATGAATTAGCTTCCCTGCCCTGGTGGGGTGCAGAATGGGCTCCAAAGCCCACAGAGCTCATTGTTTGGGGACCTGAATCAGGCAAGACTGTGCACCGAATTCCCTGGCCAGATGGGGTCACTGGTTTTGCTCTGTGGACTGGACAGCCATAGGCTCTGCTCTCTGTTCAGGTGTCATTGGAAGCGGGGCTGTAGGAAGGGCTCTACAGCCTCCCTGTGCTCTGGTTGGGCTTCCAGTTTGGGCTAAAGGCTGGATTCAGCAGTGGGGGCGGGGGGTGTGCGTGGTGGCTGTGAATTAGTCTCCCTCACTGGTTAGAGCAGGAGAAATGGCTCCAATTCCAGCAAGGTCTTTGTGGTCTTGACTCAAGCCAACTCATGCTCCAGGTTCCATGGCCAAATTGGCCCACTGCCTTTGCTCTGCCTGCTGGACCCCATGCCCAGGAGTTGCCGGGGTGCCCAGCTTTCCTGTTGTCCTGGCCAGGCTTTCTGCTCAGGTGTGGCGTGGCTGGGAGCTGCACTCCAGGTATCCGGGGCTAAGTTATCTCCCCTGACCAGGTCTGGCAGGACCGCCGGCTCCAAGCAGCCTCCCAGGTGTCCCCAGTCAGGCTTTCTGCTCAGGTGTGGCTGGAGCTACACTCAGCAGTGGGTGGGGCTATAAATTAGCTCCCTGGCATGGGTGGGGCAGGAGAAGAGCTCCAGGCTCCGGGAAGCTTCTTGTTCAGGGTCTTAACTCAAGCTGACCTGCGGGCCAAGTTCCCGGGCTTTGCTGCGTGGATCGTCAGCTCTGCCTGCCGCCCTCTCCGCTTGAGTGTCACTAAGGTAAGCAGCGTGCAGGTGCTCTGGCGAGGCTTTCTGGTCTTTTCCAGGCGGGGCCGGGAGCTGCACTCAGCAGTGGGCAGGCCTGAGGCGGGGCTCCCCTGCCTGGCGTGGAGCCGGGGTGAGCAGACGAGGCCCCAAAGCCAGCAGGGCTCTTACTGGGGCCCTGGGTCTGGCTGGCCTGTGACCCGCTGGGTTCCCTGGTCCGCCTGCATCACTGGCCCGGCTCTGCCAAGGGGCCCGCTAGCCGGCCGCGCGGGCGGGAGCTCTGTGCGCCGAGACCCGTGTGCTCGTGCTGCAGGCCCCTCCTCTCCTCCATCAGATTCCTCCTGAGGGAGACGCAGGAAGCGACCCACAGCCCCGGGGGGCCGGCTGTCCACCCGGGCTCTCTTCCCCCGGAGGAGCCGGACGCTCAGGGGAGGCCCCGTGCGGCGCTGCCGGCCTCGGGGAGGGCAAGTCGTCAGCGTGTAGCCGCTCCTCGGGCCCTTTACTGGCCTCTGTCTCGGTCTCCGTGGTGCAGGGGTGTCGCCAAACCCCCTTTTCTCGGATTCGCTCAGTGCCGTCCTGGGCATGAACCGTTGTTAGTTGCTCTTCTGAGGGGGTGTGAGGCTGGGAACAACCTATGTCGCCGTCTTGGGGGCTTTCCTCGAGGGATAGTATTTTGGAAGAAAGGCCAAATGTCTGCTTTTCTTGGGTTTCTGCCTCCTTTTCTTCTGCGTTTTCAGCCAGTTATCAGACCTTGTCTCCCAGGAGTCGTGATGCTACAGAAAAGCAGAGAAAGGCTTTTGGGTTTTCAAAGTGTTGGCTTTTGTGTTGCAAAAACCTAGGGCCCAAAGGAAAGGCTGATGTGAAAGGCTTCCTGTCCGCGTCCTCCTCGCCCTCTCCTGGGGTGGGGGCAGGAAGGACCCCTGCCCTCCAGAGTGTCACGGAGTACGACATAGACTGCGGTACACGCCTGGCCTCACGGAGGTCCTGCAAGCTCCCCTGTGGGCACTGAATTTACAAACTCAGATGGACCTAGGAAGGGCCCCCACAGCAGGATTGAGTTCCCTCCAAGAAAGAGGCCAGGAGAGGATAACGGCTTCCTTGTTTGCATGAAAAGAGGGTGAACGAGCTCAGGCGGTTTCCAGCTCCCTCAGGGGTATTGTTTTCACCTGGACCTCATGAGGAACTCCTGGCAAGGGCTTATGATTAACTCTCCACCACGGAGCCGAAGCTCGCAGCAGAAACTAAGCTCAGGTATAAAGAAAAGAAGTGCACATCGCGTAGATGGGCTGAATTTGTAACCCAGTGCACTTAGATAAACCAACTGTCTGTCACCCGAGGGACCCCAAGGCCTCCAACCTTCTCAAGCCCCCTTTCCTTTGACATATTGGCAGGATGGCTCTTACCTTCACCCCGTGTGGCGTGGAAACTCTAGACGTCTTAAATGCCTCCGGGGGTGATGTTTTCTGGGCACTGCCTGCCCTGATTTCTTCCACCGACTGCGCTGTTTCTCTGTCTGCTCACTGCCCTCCCTCTTCTGTAGCCGGGACACCCATTTCCTCCTTTCCTTATCCCTCTGATGCGTCACTCACCAAGGTTGATGAGACTAGCGTATTTTTAACGGAGGTTTGAGGTCATGGAGCGAAATAACAGCAGAAATTAACCGTAAGCAGCTACTGGAAATGAAAGCGTGAATATTAAGAGTCCTAAAAGCGACTGTCTCTTTACGTATCTCCTTAGACACTTCTTTCTGTTGTGTCCAGAGATCTCGGAGTCAAAAGTCCTAGTGAATTTTCTCTGGAATGGTGTTTTGAAGCTCTCTGCGCTTTTCTAAAGTGTACTTGAAAATGATCAAAACTACTTTGGGTGCTTGATGCCAGACAAGAGACCTGCAGTGTTAAGAAGGGGGGGTCACGTGTGGATGCTCTGAAACATGGTTGCAAAGGGAGCTGTGTCCTCATCCAGGGCCTTGCCTTCCTCTCCAGCTCCTCTCTGCCTTGTCCGCACTGTGCCTCTGTGAATGACGCAGCTCGGGCAGAAGCGTCAGTCCTCCATCCTGGCCCTTTTCCGCGTCGGTTGCTAGGTGCACACCAGGCTCCCGTAGTTCTTCGTGAAATACTCTGCATCAGACACAGACCATATCCTTAAAGGTCATGAGTTGCCCCACACGATAAGCTTGTCCCTCCTACCCTTTGGTACCACTGAAACTTACTCAGAGTCCTCTTCGGAGCGCTACACAACAGCTCCTATTTCTAACAAAAGCCTTGAAACGGTCTGTTGAACTTGACACAGAGGTGATAGCGCAAGACACACCAGCCTCAGTCCTCCATCACTAAGGGCGTTGAAATTCAGAGAGAGCTGCTCCAGAGGCATCAGGACCTGGTCCTTGGAGTTGTCTAATCAATGTAACTGTTCAGCCTCGAATGAATTAACACGAAGCAGTGTCAGCTCCCTGGATCCCAGGAGATCACATCTCGTGGAAGAGTGATTCAGCTGCTAAAACGATGAGAGCGAGAGGTGCCAGGAGCGGTTGAGAAGCTCTTCCAGCCTAGTGGAGATCACACTGAAAGCAAGTGGTGTGCGTGCTGATGGATCACTATCCATCCCCGTGATGCTTTGCTCAGAAAGGAAGACCATCCTCCCCTGGGCGTGTGCCATCGGGTCACAGTCTTACTCTGGGCAGTTGCATACACTCTGAACATTTGTTACCCCAGCCTGCAGTTACTGGCTTTTTAGTTAGCAGATGCCACTTGGCCTTCATGGAGGCTGGTGCAAAGTCTTACTCATCTTTGCATCCTGAATGGCGCACACGTTGCCTTGTTTATGGTGAATTTACAGTAGATGCCTGAGGAATACTGTTCCTAACTTAGCTCCTGGTCAGAGAACTGGAGCTTAGTGATTGGCTCGTGTCAGCAGCTCAGGACTGCAGGACACAGGTAGGTTGAGTAATGGGAAGAGTGCAGACCAGCCTGGTTAGCGTGATGGTAGCTACCACTGCTGTTAACTCAAGTTATGCTTGTACACGTGCCCTTTGAACACCTTCCAAACCTACTGGTCATCTTGAAAAATAAGCATCTCTGTCCCACCTCGGGATCCTGGGTGCAAGGATCCCTCCTTGCACCCAGAACTCTCTTTCTTGCTCTGCATGTGGCTGGTGTCTTCTCATCTTTTAATGTTGTTTTCGTCAGAATGGTCTCCTCTGACCACATAACCTGTGTTTCCTGCCCCCACCAACCAGTTCCATGGCATTTACAATATCCTATTAGTTCATTTATCTGTTGACTTGTTTTCTTAGTCTGCCTTTACTGAAAGTCTTCCCTTGACTGTTTGCAGGGTTGCCCACTCATTGAGTGGACTTCTGCTTCTCTCCAAATTGCAGAATATTAGTACCATTGAAGAATATTAATACCGTTCTTAGGATTTTCTTCAACCCACTTTCTTTGCTTCGTAACCTTTTTGGAGAATAGGGCTCTGTTACTAGTCTTGTACCACATATAGTGAACAGTCATAGCATTTGCTGTGGACATATTCAATCGATGTGGCACTGTCCCAAACATCCCAGGTGTGACACAACATACAATTGATGCCTCTATTTTTAAAATTCAAAGAAATTCTAAATTTCTGGTTTCTTTCTAGGTGTCTGTTGCCCAATATTTATAGCACCAAGCTACTCTCCTTCCCTTGTTTGTTTGCTGCTGTTGAATTTGAGTTTTTCTCTTTCATTACTCCTTTTAAAACTTGTCGTAACCCAAGAGACTGGGCTAGGACTTCATGCTGTGCTTTCTATTATAAAGCAAAAAAAGCTATTTAAAATAGGGAATCATGTAAAATAGGGAATCACGTGTACTCATTCAAGGAAAGTTAAATTTTTACTCTCTTGCTGTTATATACCTGTAACATGTCATTCATATTCTAATTTAAAAATGTAATAGTGCTCTAGATACCAGTTGCATATCTCTTCTCTGCATTTATTTTTTAATTTTTTTAAAGATTTTTTTTTTGATGGGGACCATTTTTAAAATTTTTATTGAATTTGTTACAGTATTACTTCTGTTTTATGTTTTGGTGTTTTGGCCATAAGTCATGTGGGATCTTAGCTCCCCAACCAGGGATCGAACTCACACCCCCTGCACTGGAAGGCGAAGTCCCAACCACTGGACTGCCAGGGAAGTCCCTTCTCTGTATTTATTATCTAGCCAGTCTTAAAACGGAAAATTTGGGGGGAAATAAATTCATGTGTTTAGTTATCCTGTATTTTATGTACTTACCTTTTGAAATAATGAGATATACCTACATATATATATATATATATATATATATATATATATATATATATACATACATGTGTTAATAAAAATGCTCCTTGGCAAAATGACCTAGTCTTGCAACTCTTATTGCAAATTTGTATAGTTTTACTAGCTTTACCCTTTCCCTTATGAGAAATTACAGTTATCTGTAAGATATTTCAGCCAATCTCTGTGTTTTATCCTTTCCTAAGGAACCCACAGACATACACATACACACGCATACATACGTAGACATACAGTTTTTTGTTTAGATTACAGAGTAATATAGCAAAATGTTTGATACTGGATACTGTAAACTCTAATACAAGGAATGCAAGTTGATATACTTAACAAATCTCTAAGTAGGCATTTAAAACCAGATAGTCAATACCTCATCAGGATTACTTATATGATTGCTCAATTGAAGTATTTTGTATTCTTCCTTCTAGTGATATAATTATTTTATATTAGATTTTATTTTATTTTTTAAAGATTTTTTTTGGATATGGACCATTTTTAAAGTCTTTATTGAATATTTCTTCTGTTTTATGTTTTGGTTTTTTGGCCGTGAGGCATGTGGGATCTCAGCTCCCCTGCCAGGGATCGAACCCACACACCCTGCATTGGAAGGTGAAGTCTTAACCACTGGACTGCCAGGGAAGTCCCATGTAATAGATTTTAAAGAAAACATTCATTGTCTCCATGTTTCTGTGCCAAAAATATAAAGAATATATTTCACTAAAAATAGAATGTTGTAAGTCCAAGAAATATAAGTATTTTCAATGAAATTAAACGCATCCAGTAATTTTTCAGAAAATAATTTGATCAGATTGGATTTTTTTTTCAGGAGCATGTATCAATACTATTCATTCCTGTTGGATATGGTACCTTTCACATATAAGCAGGAGGGCAACTACACTCAGATTTTTGAAAACATGTTATCACATAAGATCTGCTTAAGAAAACAGACATTTTTCTGTGCAGAAAAAGGAAGACTTCCAGCATTTAAAATTTTATTACTTTTAATAAGTGTGGCAATTACTGAAGTTTATTAAAATACTTACCATAATCAAACGTGCTATTATTAATAATGCATATTCTTTTGTTAAATTAAATATAGCTCTTGTATTAATATTCCAGGGAATAGCAAACTGCTATTTCCTTATTTGCTTACCTAATTGTGTGAAAACAAATGTACTAGTCTTCTGTCTTATAGATGGGGGAAACATATTTTTCTTAGATTCTGGGTTTAAATCAATGAGAGAACTGACATGCTGTAGTCTTAGATTCCAGAATTTTTTCCTAGAACTTAGTTCCTATTAGGAAGCATTCTGCAATGATATCTGAATACCATTAAATTATGCTACCTTCTAAAACTTATCAGTGCCAAGGTGTTGATTTTTATTGGTCTGGTTTATGTTAGTTTAGGTGATAATTTGCTCTCTTGTTTTTACATTTAATGACCACTGTTGAGTCCAAAACTACATTCCTAATTTGAGAACGTTCTGGAAAGGAGCCTCTAATACTACATAATTTTCTCCTTTTTCAGGATCTGTCCATCCTTCTGGACCTTCTGCCCACTTGTGCTTGCACCTGCTAACTGCTGGAGAAACGTACACAGCCATGCTGTCCGTGTTTAATTCACATTCCTGATCCCTAGTTCAGGTGGACCCTTAGTGCAATCATGCTGTTTTCCCCTAGGACTTGAATTCTTCTGCTCTCTCCGAGCTGACTGTTTCATACGTTGCCTATTTTCAAAACTCCTAGCATCTCTTCTCCATTCTCATTCCCATCCGCAGCTTTTATTTTTACAGTAGGAAAGACCTCCTGCCGCTTCCCCTGACCACAGCTGCTGCTGCCCCCCATCCCGCTTCCCTGCATCCAGGCACTTACACTTGCCTTTTCTTCTGCACCTCTGCGTGGTTTGTCCATGTTCCTCCTACCCTTTGGCTGGTGCAAAGAGCCCGTCATCTCTGGCTTCATGACCTTGACCTAGCCAGCCTTCCCTCTCTTCTGTTGATCAGTTTCCCCGTTTGCTGGAGAACTCTTATAAGTACACGTGCAGACCCATTCATCTCGCCTGACACCTTTTACAAACAAAAAGAAACAAAACCCTTCCCGTCTCCAGTTACAGCCCTACATTTATCCTTTCCTTTACAACTAAACCTCTTAGGAGAGATTCCATACCACCTGTCCTCTATTTCTTCCCCACTCTCTCTCTCTCTCGACTTCACTCGAATAATCCAAGGTGACCACTGACCTCCTCTGTAGTGTCAGATCCAGTGGGTGTAAGAAAAGTCCATCTCACTTTATCAGCAGCATTTGAAACAGTGACTCTTCCTCAGTTCTGGCTTGTTCACTGTGGCTCTGGGGCACCACAGAAGAGCATCTCCGGATCCAGAAGTGCCCTTGGACCCTCTCCCATCACTGTCCTTTCCCTCCTCCTCACATGAGCCATTACCCACATTTGTATAGTAATCACTTTGTAGCTTTTCTTTATAGCTTTTCTAGCTCACGGTGGAGTCCTAAAATTTATCCTGAAGTGGTACCTGTTTTTTGAACTTTATGAATTGGGTCACGTAGAAGGATTTTTGATGTCTTGTTCAACATTGCATTTGCTCTGTGCCGTTGTCGTGGGCGGCCATGGTTCTCACTGCTGTTGCTTTATGCTCATCCACTGTACGAATACATCTCGTGTGGGTCTGTATAGGACTCGGTTTCTGCACCGCTCCACACTTGGGTCCTGCCTGGCTCTCTAGCTGTGTGGGGGGTGGGTGAGCAGCCCTGGCAACATTCCTAGGAGCTGCTCCAGGTGGGGGGCCACGTGCTTTGCTGACAGTGTGAGGGATGCTGCAGCCACGCCCTGGCTAGAGTGGTCCTGCCTGGCTTCGGCTTTCCTGGTGGCTGCTTGGAGAAACCGCTGACTTGGCTTGTCAGTGGGAGGAGCTTACAGCTCATCTTGGTGGATTCTGACTGATGCAAGGTGAAGACGAGGAGGCGGCTGAGGATGAATTCTTTGCTCTTCCAACCACCAGTACACATATATGTATGGATGCAGTGCTTAGATGGCCTCTCTGAGGACATTCTGGGAAATCGAGGCATTAGTCAACTTTGCCGCCAGCCAGAGGCTGGCTCTGTGACACTCCCCTGTGTGTCCTCCTCTTCTCCTGTGTCATCCCCTTTTGCACACGATCCTGTTTCTCTGGAGTACACTCCTCAGTGATGTGGTGGCACATCTGCTTTTGCCTTGGGCTCTGTTTTCTCGAGAACCTAGAAACTGGCTCCCAGGACCAGCTACATAATTGATGGGACCAGTGCAAGATGAAAACGGAAACCTTTGTTCAAACTTAAGAAGGCCTTCAAGACGATGACAGCAGAGCATTGAACCAAGTGCAGGACTCTTCTAAGCCCTGGGTCCCGTGTGACTTGCTCAGGTCGTGTGTCTGGGAAGCTGGCCTCGGTTCCTCCTATTTCCAGCCCTCCCCCGACCCCTCTTCCCCACTCCCTGTCCTCCAATTCTCCAAGCACGGTCCTCAGGTCCTCCACTATTGCCTGTTTCTTGTATAAACTTCCATCTTTTCCCCATCTTTTTCCTTTCCCATCATTGGCCCCTACTAGGATGACCAGATTAAGCAAATGAAAATCCAGGGTTCTCAGTTAACTTTGAATTTCAGATAAAACACAAAAGATTTTTAGTCTAAGTATGTCCCATGAAATACTTGGGACACACTTATCCTAAAAAACGATTATTAGTTTGAGTTTCAGATTTAACTGTTACCCTGTATCATATTTGGCAACCCTCCCCTGTTCAGAGCTTTAGATGACAAGGTCTCTGAATCCAGGGCATCTGCGTGCTACACCCGTGTCTTAAGGGGAAAAGCAGTGCTAGGATCTTTATAAGTACTGATTGATGGGAACATCTGCAGGAAAGCACCGCCAACAATCAGATATTTCAAATGTAATTTCCATTTAGGCCTTGCTGATTCTAGAAAGGACTTCCTGAGCTGTTATCAGTGAGCTCTGGCTGGAGGTTTGTAAGGGAAGCTGTACCCTAAGGAGTGTGCCCTCACCTTGGTAACTCTGCAGGATGCCAGCCCAGGGAGACGGTCACATGCAAACCTCTCTGTACCTGTCTTTGCTCCTGGAGGTGAATTCATGACCCTTTAAAACAGAGATACTTTCTGCATTGTTCTCTGATTTTCTGCTTTCATCTGGGTAAATAATCTTTCTTTGTCTTTTCTCTTGAGTTAATTGTGACCTGTCTCAGGGGACTTTGAAGAAGAGTAACACCTCACAGATGATTGTCAGTGTGACCATGTAGCATATGAGGTGAGGGGCCACAGGAATCCTTAGGGCAATGACGACACCCCCTCAGTCCCAGGTCCATAGCAAAGGAGGATGTGAAGTAAAAACTGGGTGTCCTTCAAATTGTGTTGAACTAGCAAACCCACGGCTGTACTATAGATGTAGCTCAACTTAATTCAGGGAGCTCATTTTTTAGAAATTAAAATATGAATAGAAGTAGTAAGTTCAGGATAAGGAAGTCTGCTGACCCTTTGACTCTGAACACAAGTGGCGTTCCCTGCCCTAAAAGGTGATGTTGGATCATTGGGCCAGTGTACATTGCTTCTTTTATTATTTTGAGGTGACACCCCCCCACCCCCGGTCACCTTAGCCAATGACAATAACACCATTCCCTCGACCTACATCTTTTTTTTAAATTAAATTTTAAAATTGAAGTATAGTTGATTTACAATGTTGTGTTAGTTTCATGTGTACAGCAACCGTGTACAGTTATACATATATATATATACTTTTTCAGGTTCTTTTCCATTATTATTTATTACTAAGTAATGAGTAGAGTTCCTTGTGCTCTACAGTAGATCCTTGTTGGTTATCTATTTTATATAGAGTAGTGCGTGTATGTTAATCCCAAACTGCTAATTTATTCCTCCTCTTCCCCCTTTGGTAACCATAATTGTTTTCTATGTCTGTGAGTCTATGTCTGTTTTGTAAATAAGTTCATCTGTATAATTTTTTAGATTCCACACATAAGTGATATCATATGATATTTGTCTTTCTCTGTCTGACTTACTTCACTTAGGTAGTAACTTCTAGGTAATAATAAGATAATCTCTAGGTCCGTACATGTTGCTTCTTATCAAGTGGCTAAGGTCAGCCTGGGCTCTGTGGCGTCACGGAGTCTGTCTCTGCTGTTGCTGGGAGGTTTTGTGCCACAGCTGTGCTCTCTTACCCTTTCCACACGAAGGGAAGCTTTCAGACTTCACTTCTACCGTTTGCGATTTCACGTCTCATCTGACTGTTACTGAGCAGTTGCTTTGTTTGGAGAATTCAGTGCTTTGATTAGCATCTTAAAGGGTTCGTTCCCTGTGGCCAGATTTCTGTTTTTCCCTGTGTCTTAGGCCTGGTACCCTCACGTAGAAGATTCTTTGAAGTCAGTGGAAGCTCGGGGGAAAGGGAGCTGCACTGCCCTGTGGGGTAGACGGTGGGAAGCAAGACTGCAGCCTCTGGTTTCCAACTTGCTTGTGACATAACTGGAAAAATAACGGAATTAGCAGGAAAGAGTATGTTGGGTGTGTTTAAGATAAATTTTAAACAAAACGTTAAAAAAAATCTTTAGGGCTTCCCTGATGGCACAGTGGTTGAGAGTCCGCCTGCCGGTGCAGGGGACATGGGTTCGTGCCCCGGTCCGGGAAGATCCCACGTGCCGCGGAGCAGCTGGGCCCATGAGCCATGGCCACTGAGCCTGCGCGTCCGGAGCCTGTGCTCCGCAATGGGAGAGGCCACAACAGTGAGAGGCCCGCATACCGCAAAAAAAAAAAAAAAAAACTTTATACAGATTTCTCATTTAGTAAAATGCGTGACTATTGAGTATTCACGTCAACAAAGCAACTAGTTCAACATGATATAAAGCACGTACGTGTTGCTCATATTGTTTATCTCTATAATCTTCATCCTCATCAGTCCAAAATCTCTGAATGGAATTAGTGTGGTTCTTACAGGGATATCATCTTCAGAATGGGACTATAGTATTTAAGGATATGCACTTAAAATCTCCACTGTTCAGAGAGCCAACTCATTGGAAAATGATCCAGATAAACATAAGCCTCAGAGATAAAAATCAGAATGCGTTTGATAGAAACCTTGATTAAGCTTGGTATATGTGGCATGTAAATAATACATTGCTTTAGATATGCTTTTCTTATGGGGGAAAGCTCTCTCAGCTAAGCCTCACTTCATGAATTGGTGTCTCCCTTTTTATTCTAAAATTGCATTTTCATTACAACTGATTCCTGGCATTTGTACCATCTCTTCAAATTAATACAGTTAAAATGGAACTTCTGAGTTTCTTTTCTCGGAGATACTAAAACTTCTCAGCATTTGGAAGACCCGTAACTTTTCTTAAATGGGCCCATCTTCTAGCCCGAAAAATAATTCTTACATGTCACTTTAACTCCTAGTTTCAGTACAAAGACAGATTGTCAGGGTAATAAATTAAAGGCACCACACTGCAGCTCTTCTGGTCAATGTTCTAGCACAGGCCCATATTAATATTTTATTCCCTTTAATATTATTACATGATGCAGGCTTTATTTAAATGGATTTGACTGGTCTCTGGGTTGGCTTGACAATCAGAGGGAAAAATTTATGTTCTGCATTTAATCTCAGCTCAAGGTGCTAAATTATTTCAGAGGTCAAAACCGTCATGCATATCACGCTAAATTATTGAATGTAATAACTATTAGCTAGCTAGCTATTTATGGGCTTTTTGAATTGTTTACTTCATGCATCTTGAGCTAATTTTTAAGAAAATCTCCCTTTAAGTTTTTTCCCTTTCATGTGCCACTGTTATCCCAGCGTTTGCAACAGGACTAAAGGAAGATGCCGGGTGGCCGTCTTAGAAACCATGAGAAATGTTAATAAAGTGCAGAGGGCACTCGTCTTTTCACTGGTTCCATTTTCATATGAAGTTCAAGTATGTTGAGAGAAATAGTGACCTTGTTATAAGCTACTATCTTGAGATAAAAATCACAATGCTTTGTATAAAAAAAATTGATGGTTAAAAGAATATAGTTGCTGAGGGAACTAAACCTTATTCTAATTATTCTAAGAATAATTGGAACAGGATTAAAAAAGGAATTGAAGGATAAAATGATACCGTTAGATTTTTAAAGAAATATTTTAATGAGAGGTCTGGCAAGTGAAATATATGATAAGGTATTTATTTATGATAGAAATGAGTTCCATATATTTGTCCTTTGGTCCAGCCTTCATCTAAAAGGTGGATTCATTCATGTCAGTGGTGGTCTGCAGTATTCATCGTGTATGAGAGCTCTGATCTTACCTCCTGGACATTTTTGTAACGAGAGCTGTAAAACCCTGTACCTTGAGAGTAGAGTCTCGCACCTTTAGGTCCTAGGAAGGTGGCGGTGGGGAGTTGGAAGAAGGCACCTCTTGTCCTGTCTCTGCTCTGTTTCCTTGGATTTTATCTTAATCACAGCCAGCACCTTCTATGTATGAGGAGCTCTGAGCTTAACCAGTTTTAACTGCTTTACTTAAAGCAGCATCAGTCATGGCCAATGGGCCATGATCAAAAAAAAAAAAAAGAGCTTCAAAGGAGAAGGTGACTTTTCTTCCTGGTAATGAACGGCGACGGGCCAAAAACCTTCTCGTACTTCCCAGGGCAGGATAACAACTTATCCGAGTAAGAGCAACGAGCGCTGGACGAGGCTGGCTGTTGGTGGGCAGACTGGACCTCACCCAAAGGGCTGACACAGCACTCGTCACCCCATCTTTCTTTCTGTCTTTCCCATCGCACTTCTAAATGACTCCATTCATCTAAATGAGAGCTTCTTGGAAGGCTGTTAGTCTGGAAGTGACAGGTCTGTCTAGAGACCCAAGATAGCTTCTCGGTGGCATCTAGCTGTGCAGAGAGAGGCTGCCGAGAAGGGGGTAGTTGGGTGGTCTGGGACGGCCCGGCCCCCGCCCTGCTCAGCAGCCCCTGCCGTCCACTAAATGGTTGCACTGGGAGCAGTGGGGTAGCCAGCCAGGCGGGGGGGTCGGGTGGTGGGGAGGGGAAGAAAAGGTTGGAGTTTTCACCTCCCCTCTAGCGGTCTGGCTGCCTGGCAGCGAACATCTAGGAGCCAGAGGGTGGCCTGTCCCTGAGAGAAGATCAGTGCGCTTTGCTTATCTTCATCCAGGGACTCAATTAACGCAAAACCAAATGAAATGAAATAGAGCCAGCTTCAAATCGTACGTGATGCGCTGGGGCTATGGAACACGGAGTGGCGTGAGCCTCGGTTCAAGCCCCGAGGAGCTCACGCCTGCTGCCTTCCTTAGCCCGTGGCTTGTCCTCGCCGCTGCTGCCCCTGTGTTGGAGGAGAGTGTGGGGACCAGGGCCTCATAACATCGACAGGGAAGAGGGAGGAGGAGGCGGGTCCGCAGCCCATCCTGGGGAGAGAGAAGCACCCAGAGTGCAGGAGGGCTTGATACGAGGACCAAGAGGATGGAAACCCTAGGTGGTTGGAAGTGGACGACTCATCATGGCTTTTTTTCTTGTTAACTATCTTTCGGAGCGTGTGAGCTTTTGAAATCTCGTGTTTTCATAGGTGACATTTTTGAGTTAGGTGTTCCTGACTTTTTTGAGACCTTTATTAAGAAAGTGGTCCTTCCTCACTCTCCACGGCTCCCATTTATAACTGGAGTCACCTTACTCTTAGGTTTTCAGGTTTATAAGAACTTGTGATTGGTCTGCTTGTGATTGGTCTGTTTATATTTTCTATTTCTTCCTGGTTCAGCCTCGGAAGGTCATGCATTTCTAAGAATTTGTCCATTTCTTCCAGGTTGTCCATTTTACTGGCATGTAGTTGCTTGTAGTAATCTCTCATGATCCTTTGTATTTCTGAAGTGTCAGTTGTTACTTCTCCTTTTTCATTTCTAATTCTATTGATTTGAGTCTTCTCCCTTTTTTTCTTTATGAGTCTGGCTAATGGTTTATCAGTTTTGTTTATCTTCTCAAACAACCAGCTTTTAGTTTTATTCATCTTTGCTATCGTTTCCTTCATTTGTTTTTCATTTATTTCTGATCTGATCTTTATGATTTCTTTCCTTCTGCTAACTTTGGGTTTTTTTTGTTCTTCTTTCTCTAATTGCTTTAGGTGTAAGGTTAGGTTGTTTATTTGAGATTTTTCTTGTTTCTTGAGGTAGGATTGTATTGCTATAAACCTCCCTCTTAGAACTGCTTTTGCTGCACCACCTAGGTTTTGGGTTGTCGTGTTTTCATTGTCATTTGTTTCTAGGTATTTTTTAATTTCCTCTCCAAAAGGAGAGAACAACAACAAAGTATAAAGAATAAAATAAAATTAGAAGAGTAAAAGATTTATCAGGAAAAATAATAATATAAGTGGATCAAGAGCAATTAATCAACAGGGTAATACAGAGCCCCAATCCAAAAGAGGAAAAAAGAAAAAAAGAGCCTTGCCTATGGGGGTGGAGTTTAGGCGGGGGTGGAACTTAGGCAGGGGCAGGGCCTAGGCAGGTGCGGGGGCGACGTTCAAGTGTGGGGCGGGGCCTCTGCTTAGGACCTGCTGGTGGAAGGGGAGCGGCAGCACGTTGGAAGGAGGGCCTCTGGAGTGTGGAGTTCTGGAGTTTGGAGGTGGGGCCCTGGGTGAGGGTGTGTGGGTGGGGTTTAGGCCCAGAACTTTGGAGGGGGTCTCAGAGGGGGTCTCCAAGTGTAGAGGTGGGGCCCTGGGTGGGGTGTAGGGGCGGGGCTTGGGCTCTGCGCGGCAGGAGGGAGGCTCCCAGGACAGAGGATTAGTCCCGGGTGCCCAACAGGCTCCCCGGTGCCTAAGTGGACAGGGAAAGCGCTGGCCCTGTTCCTTCCTGCCCTCCCCCACCGGCTCCCCCAGGGTCTCCCCCTGTCGTGGCTGGACCCCTAACCATGGGTGGGTCCCGCTGGGTGTAGGAGCTCCTCCCCTCCCCCAGCCGCCCCCAGGGATGCTGGTCCCGCAGGTCCGGCTTTACTTCTGCTCCCCGTTCCCTCCCTCCCTCTCCCTCAGGACCCACGTGGCTGCAGGGGGCCTCGGTGGGCGGAGGATCACGCCTGGCATCTCAGCAGGTTCCTGGGGGCCCAGGTGGGCAGGGGAAGCCTGGCCACGCTCCCTTTTGATCCTCCGCCCTCCCAGTGGTTCCCTGATTTCCCCCTTTGGGCGTGGGATCCCTTCCCCTCCCCCAGCCGCCCCTCAGGGGCCCCAGTCCCCTCCCACCTCCACTTCCCCCCACTTCACTCCCCCCACGCCCCACGTCCTACCCGGTCGCTGGGGGTTCCTCGCATCCCCTTAGGTGTCCGTGGCCCCCCTCCGGTGCCTGGTAGGTGCCCTAATTGTTTGGAGACACGAATTCCGCGTCCCCCTAGTACAGCATCTTCAGGAAATGGGTTTATTATCTTTGCCCTGATTGCCTTTGTGGATATCCCATGGTCACCTCTGGGTGACATCTCATATGAAACCCATAGCTTTTAATTCCTTTTCTAGTTTTAAAATGTCCAGTCCAGTCTAAATCAAAACCTTGTTTTCTCATCCAGCTGAACGCTTCCCCACCCCTCTCTCACCTAAGGGACGTAAGGCCTCCTATGTTTCGATAAACTCCTGCTTTTGCTTTCCTTGCTCCCACGCCCCTCGCTTCTGGCTCCTCCAACTGGGTCGGGTGAAAGGAAAGGTGAGAGGAGATGTGGCCAAGCCCACAGTGTTAGATGGCTTGGCTGCCACAGACTGAGGGGCCTACATAGCAGAGACTTGTTTTTCATGGTTCCAGAGGCTGGAAAGCCCCAGATCAAGGTGCCGGCTGGCTGGGGTCCTGGTGAGGGCTCTCTTTGTGTCCTGCAGAGCAGCCTTTCTACTATGTCCTCATATGGCGGGGACAGCCAGCTCTGGTGTCTTCCTCCTCTAAGGGCCCTGCTGGATGACGGCCTCATCTTTATGACCTAATGTGACTTTTGTCACCTCCTTACAGGCCCCATCTCCAAATACAGCAACACTGAGGGTTAGGACTTCAACATAAGGATTTTGGGGGCGACAAAATAGCTGTCGCCCATTTTACTTACCTGGTATTTTATCTGGTGTTTATTTTTCACTCTTGATTCTCCAGTGACCTTTTTCATGGCAACCCTTCTGACATCGGCTAGAAACAGTGGGCTCGTGGGAGAACACAGAAGGGACTTCTCCCTTACTTAGTTCCCTCACTATATTAGTGAGGGCAGAGGTAAGCTGCTCGAACAAAGAGACCACGCATATAATAGCTGAAATCATGCGTTCTCAGTGAAAATTGGTTTTCAGGGGACGGAGAATGAAAAACATTCTTAGCTATTGAAATGGTTTGTGGCCTTCCAAAGCTCAGCAAGATCTTATTTCTTGGTATTTTGTCTCTCTTGCTAGGAAGAAATTAAATTAAAAATGTAATTCCTCAAATTAGATTTCTATTTTCTCCTCAGGGGGGCAGTAGTGAAACCAGTGCTAGGAAACCCTGGCTTAAACGAAGCAGATTTATTGTTCTCTCACTTGGCAGTCCAGCTCTGCCCTGTAAGGTCATTTAGGGGGCCAAGGTCCTTCCGTCTGACTGTTTCACCATCACCTGGGGTGTTACCCGGTCTGCAGGATCAGAAAGCTGCCTTGAGCGTGTCCGTGTTCTCAGACAGAGAGGAGAGGAAGGAGGTGGGACCAGGGCAGGTATTTCCTTTGAGCAAACGAGGTAGAAGTTGCAGCCATCACTTCTGCGAACACTGCATTGACAGCAACTCAGTCACGCAGTTACTTTGAGTGGAAAGAGGCCGGGAAATGCAGTCTGTAGCTTGGTGGCCACGTGTCCCGCGTGAGGGAGAGGGCATTTGTGGGGACAGCTAGCAGCCTGCCCCGTCGGCCCTGAAAACGCACCCTTTGGCGGACGGCTGCCCTCCAGTGGTCCACGTACACAGCCCTCTGCTGTGGTTCCTTGTCCTGCAGGCAGCTGTCTGGGGGCAGTATCCTTTCAAGAGCATCGTAGCCTATCGTGCAAGGTGTCTACCGGGCCAATGGGAGCACATTGCTGCATTAAACGGTAGGGGGCGCTTTGCTCTCATAACTGTATTCTCCTCTCCTTGCTCTGTACCCTGGGCTACTCCAGCTAGCTTGCCGACTTCAGAATTCCCAGCTGGCAAGGGGGTAAGGAAGGCAGGTTTAAAGGGATGTACATGAAGATCCAGAAACGCTTTCCCTTTTCTGTTGGCAACAGAGATAAGCCCAGACACTTGTTTCAGGTGCGGAGAAAGATGCCTGATGGCGCTGAGATTTAAGACTCCTCCCTTGCACACTTCCCCCAGGTACTTGGAGAAGTTCTTCTTTTTAAGCTTCCTCATTTGCCTTGGGTATGAACATCAACCGTATGCCCTCCCCTGTGGGAATAGAAAGGGAAATGCCACGATGCTCTGAGGCCCTTTGCTTTAAGGAGTTACTCCCTTTGATCAATTTGAAATGTCTTTTAAAAAAAGGCTGGGCACGGGGTGGACCAATGCTGCAGTTTCTTGGTGCCCTGTATCTCATCCCATTGGTTCACTTTTTATTTCGGTCACAGCCGTGCTGGGTAGCTCTAAGCACACGGATACCATCTCACCGCGTGGGTCCACCGTGAATCTCTCCATTTCTCTCTCAGAACCTCCTCTAAAGCCACAGGCATCCCCTGGACCCACTTGTAGGTTGGGTCCCGAAATGCAATGCAGTTAACACTGCAGTCAACCCTCAACCAACAGGCGAGCCAGTAGGTGAATGCCCCAGACGCCCTGCTTTGGGTGGCCCATCCTGGAAGACATTCTGTGTTCCTCAGATGTTTCTGCAGAGTGAAGCCCCCGTTGCCCATGGCAGCAGTCACAGTACTGTGCCCTGAGCTGGTTTTCCACCTTCTCTCTCTCCATTTCCTTGTTCCTTCCCTCCTGCTTTCTTGTATAAACTCTTAAGTGAACTACCTCAGTACAAGTTCTTTCCTCAGACTCCCCTGTTGGGGGAACTCACACAAAGCTATGGTTTTGTTACATTTTGTCAGTCTTACAGCTATAGGGCTGATAGCTCTCTTTATAAGGTAGGGATACTTACTCATTTTTATGAGTTTTGGGGACCTCTGCTGAACAGAGAGACTTTCGCTTTTATCTTTTCATTCCTACAATGGTATATTTTCTTCAGGTGATTTAGCTTCATGTTAAAAATTACTGTTTAGTTAAAAAAATCTTGTTTTCCTTTTACAAAAGGCATTTTGGGTGAATTACGTGCTAATGTCCTAAGATCAAGTTATCTCAGGAAAAACTGGCCAATTGGCCGGTGTACAAAATATCAGTAACCCAGTCACAAGCGTGGCACCTGGGAGTAACTGGCATATGCAGGATTGGCTTGTCACTTAGGAGGTGACATCCTCATCACGATATCCTTACATTTTAAATTTGAAGGCATTCATTTTGGCCTTTTGCAATTTTACATCTTTTTTCTTGATTATGTATACTATGTAATAGAATTTTGTATCTCCATGCTGAATATTTGAGGGGCAATTAAGAGGTTATTAACAGTGTATTGGGATTATCGTAAATACAATAGGTAATCAATTTCATGGTGTCTTACCTAATCAGTACTGGTAATTCATTAGGAAATCTAGTTGGAAGAAAAACATGTGTATTGGACAAGTTTTCACTTTCTTTAGTCCCTTTTGCAATTAAAAATAATTGGCACGGGCTTCCCTGGTGGCACAGTGGTCGAGAGTCCACCTGCCAATGCAGGGGACACGGGTTCGTGCCCCGGTCCGGGAAGATCCCACATGCCACGGAATGGCTGGGCCCGTGAGCCATGGCCGCTGAGCCTGCGCGTCCGGAGCCTGTGCTCCGCAACGGGAGAGGCCACAACAGTGAGAGGCCCATGTACTGCAAAATTAAAAAAAAAAAAAAATTGGCACTTGACATGAAATAGACTCAGAATGTCTGACCTATAGTCCTTCCTTGGTCACCTCAGCTCTTGGGGAAGGTCAAGCTGTATCGTGCAATTTACTGAAAGTATTATTATAATTGTGTTGTAGCAATATTTCTTTGGAAGTTAAAATGATGGCTGGCTATAATATAGAAAGCTCGACGAAACTGTTATAAATCACCACTAGCTGGGTGAAAAGATGAGATTCTGATTACTTATGATTTCTGTTGTTTCACAGAGAATTGTCTAGGATTTTTGAGTCTCTTTCTGTCACTATCTCTAGTGATTTAAATTTGTACTTGAAGGAAATTCATAAGAACACTTCAAGATTATTCAGAAAGATGGTTTCTAACCCTCTTAGAAGAAATAGGTTCCCAGCTGACTAGGGAGTAGAAGCAACTTTCCTGGAACATCATTAAAACAAGCTACTGCCTTCCCTGGCTCAATTCTGCTACTAGACACAACTTCTAATTTTCACAACTGCACAACTAAAGTTTCTCTGTTCCTTGTTGTTTATGACCCAGTTTTAACACTTTGAGATTTTCTTTTACTCTTTTTCTAGCACAAAGGATAGTGTTCATCCATCATTAATTTTTACAGCTATTATGCAGCTCAAGTGTACTTGGGAATCGTTTTGGGGCCTCTGAAAGAAATCTGAGGCATGGATTTCCTGTTCACCAAAATTATCCTTGGAAAATAAGTGTGGGTAGATACATGTTTTTTAAAAGAGAGGAAAGATTTTTAAAGAGTCCCAGGCTTGAACACTGCCTGGCTCAGGGATGTTCCTATGAGCTGGGTGCCCACCATGGTGCTTGCTTTAATCTACTTTCAGCGTGCTGGAAGTTAGATTTCCTTTCATATTTAAAGTCCTGTCTACTCATTGATTTGAGTTCTATTTTAACTAACATTTTTGTATAATGTAGCAAAAAGAAAAATATCAGAATGGTGCAAATTAAATTGGTTTATATCCAAACACTGGTGTGTGGACTTTCCTCTCTGATCCCTGGGGATCATTAGCACAAATGACATCCGGATACAGGAATTTGCATTTTAGGATGGAAACCTCATACGAGGGAAGACCACTCACGTATAAAACAGCATTTCTCAACTTTGACTTTTCCAAGGAATTATTTTGTCATGGGGCACCTTGAAGTCTGAGGGCAAATATGTAGGAAATGATAAATTAGTCACTTCTTATTTTGCCTCTCTGACATCTTCCTCATAACTATATACTGAAACTGTCTCCTTTCCTTCAGATCTGCCACCATCACCTTAGTTCAGACCTTTACAGAGTCATGCCTAACATTACAATTCTCGCGACTTCCCTGGCGGTCCAGTGGTTAGGACTCCACACTTCCAGTGCTGGGGGCGTGGGTTCCACCCCTGGTTGGAGAACTAAGATCCCACATGCCACCGGCCAAAAAAAAAAAAATATTGCAACACTCTGCTAACTGACCCATTGGTTATGACATTTGTAAGTTTCCTCCCCCATCTTCTTGAACAACCTTTGTGCTCTAGTTACTTCTGTGACCTGCATTGTAGGTATCCATCTCACCTTGGTTGTACGATGGGCTTAGCCCAGGTCTTTTCTACCTCTGCTGTCTGGGGTGTCTCCTTCTGAGAGCACAGGCATCCATTCTGATGCGTGTACGTACCTGGGAGTAGGGGCAGTTAACACCCTCTGTGCAACACCTGAATGACCCGGAGGGATGCTGGGGACAAATACTACCTCTTCCTGATTGGGGTGCACACTTTACAGGTTCCTCAGCAGGTTTCTCTTATGTCCCCGCTCAGTTTATTTGACCTTTGCAAAAACCAAATGAATAATGGCAGATGGCAATGGCTGACGGTACATGTAACCCATTAACAGTGCAATCACAGCTGTTGCGATGAATGTAGAATCTGGACTGATGAATCAGTACAGACTCTGGTGCTTGGTGTGTAGCAGCTCACTGGCTAAACAGATTTTTCTCAGTTCTCATAATTAAGAGGGTCTAAATTAGTTTGTGTTTGTGTATGGTGGACAGCAATACATTGTCACTGTTTTGTCCCAAGGTTTCATCACAATATAGTTCTCAGGAAGCTCAATCATCTTAAAAATCTACAGATTCATGTTACTTTGCTATATGGATCACATCATGCCAACTGGATTTGGTGAGCAAGAAGTAAAAAGTACTGTGGGTACCTTAGTAAGATCCTTGTGTGCCAGAGTATATGAGATGAACCCTGTGAGGATTCGGATCCAGCCAGAGCAGTGATGTTTTAAGGTGCCTCATGGTCTTTGGCATATGCCTGGACATTGCCTTGAAAGGACATGTTGTTGGACTTTACACTTCCTACCACTAAGAAAAAGCATCATGTTTGGTGGGCTTATTTGAATTCTGAAGGTAGCATATGCTGCAGTTGGGAGTCATATTCTTACCCTTTGGTTGAGTAACTCAGAAAGCCACAAGTTTTGAGTGTGGCTCAGAGCAAGAGAGGGCTCTGGGAAGTCCGGGTTGGGGTGAAAGCTGTCCAGCCATCCAGACTGTATCACTCAGCAGAACTGGCAGTGCTGGAGCTACTCGTAACGGATGAGGATGCTGTGTCTTGAGTCACACCGTAGTCTGCGAGGGTCCAGGAGCAACGCCATGCCTTCTGCAGCAAAGAACTACTGCGTGATATTTACAAAGCATCCCTTGACCCTTGGAATTTTCTAAGTGATGAGAGCAACAAAGGTGTCTCTTGTTAGGCTAATGCTGTGAAATTTGGACACAGCCCCACTCCCCAAGGATGGGGGCTGGTTTCCAGAAGAACCAACCATGTGATTAGAGGGTTGGAACTTTCAGTCCCATCCCCCAACCTCTAGGGAGGGGAGAGGGCCTGGAGGTGGCATCAGTCACCATTGGCCAGTTTAGTCAATCATGACTACGTAATGAAGCCTCCATAAAAACCTAAAAGGACAGCTTTTTGGTCCTTTTCAGAGAGCTTCTACATGGAGGAACCAGAATGCTTCTGTTCACCACTGTGCCTGGCCCCAAGTTCCTTTGTTTGGGTCTCAGCCCTATGTTTCTTTTCATCTGGCTGTTGGTTTGTATATTTTAGCATCCTTTCATAATAAATCGGTAATCTAGTGAGTAAACGGGTTTTTCTGAGTTCTGTGAGACTTTCTAGCAAATTAATCGAACCCAGTGAGGGAGTCGTGGGAACCTCTGATTTGTAGCCAGTTGGTCAGCAGTGAAGGTAGCAACTTGGGCTTGGGCTTGGCATCCTGGGTTGGAGGGTGTCGTCAGAACCTCCAGTTCGTAGCTGGTTCTCTCTCTGGGTAGATAGTGTCAGCATTGAGCTGATTGCTCAGACACCCAGCTGGCATCTGAGGAACTGCTTGTTGGTGTGAGGAGGCCTCCACACACAGGTTGGAATTGGGTCTGTGTACCTTTTTGGAATTCCTGCAGGGGTCCAGCCGCCCCGTGCTAGTCTGTGAACAGACTGGGAAGTACTGAGGAATGAACATCCCTCTGGGGCAGCTACCAGCAGCTGGACATCCAGCAGGGTTGAGTCCCGCTAGTACATGGTGGTGATCTGCTCAGTTATGCAACTTAGGTTGGCTTCTCCTCATTTCCTGTTTGATGTTTTCCAGTGGCCCTCTTCCTGTGCCCTGGGATCACTTCGCAAATAAACTGCCTGCACACAAGTCCTGATCTCTGACATTCAGATGTGGCTTTTCCCTTTTCACCCTTTTTTTCTCTCCGAACCATTTGCCCTTCTTGTGGTCAGGCAGGTCTTCCTAAAATGCAGAAGGGATCGTGTTACACCATTACTTCCTTTGCATTGGACTCTTCCAATGCAGGACATTTCTCCGTGCGCACATGGCCCTCTGTGCGGTACTTGGGGAGTCCATTTCTGAGCATGAACGGGTAAGACCCTCAGACATCAAAGATGGTAATAGGAGTGCTGACAGCCCAGAACTTGCTGCCTTGTCTCCCCGTTGGAGGGCATTCTCCCTCACTGTCTTGGGAAGAGAAGAAGCAGTTCAGGGAAGCATAGGTTTGAAGAAGATAATATTTTTCCGTGATTCGAAGTATATTTTTCATTATGTGCATGAATTGTTTCAGAGAATCTCAATCGGTTTCATTCAGTTGACTCATTCATGTATTCAGCAAACTTACACTGAGGAACAGAGCTCACTAATTACAGTACTCTTACCTCAGAGGTACTATATTTAAGCACCTTTTTTCTTGTCTGAAGGAGGCTGGATTTAGTTAATCTTAGCTCCTTCAGATGGGGGTTTATTAAGGATTGTGCATCAAGGCTGCAGGCAGATAAAGACTGAGGCAAGAAAATGCAGTCAGAAAAGTTCTCCTTGGATACTTCTAAAATATTCATCTCTGCCCCCCATATTTGCTAAATACTGCTCTGAGGTACAAATTTGCAACCAAGGTCCCCAGGTTTAATTCCTCATCTTTGTTCCTTGTGACCATTGTGGACTTGGGCATATTTCTTAGTCTCTCTAAACCTTATTTTCCTCATTGGTACAATGGGGATGAAGGAATCCCTGCTTCATGGCATCGTTTGAAGATTATATAACATCAGAACTGGTCCCAGGTTCCAACATGTGAGGAGTACTCAGTGAATGAAGGCTCCTTGTCTTCATCGTATTTCCGTCTCTGCTTCATTTTGCTAAACAACGAATTAAATGGATACCTTTCCTCCCCCACTTGATTAACCGTTGCTTTATAATCAGTAGAACAGATGTCTCTTGAGTTTTCTAGACACAGGTCTATAAGGGACTTAGAGACTCTTGGTCCCTTGTACACCATATGCATTTCAGCCGGCTCAGGGGGAAGACATTATAATGGAAGTAGAAGTCTTGTAGTAAATAAGGTACAAGGAAAGTGGTAAGAAGCCCCTTAAGGCTAAGAACTTGAAGGGTGGATAAATGTGAGGATGTCTGTCATAATAGAAATTGGAAAATGCAGGGAAAGGGTCAGAGTGTCCTCTCCTTTTGTGTGCGTGGTGGGGAGAGGGACGGTATCCTTCCTTTACTTTTCCCTTTTCAGATGTCAGTCTCAGAAGAGTTAGGGTGAGTCCTGGCCAGAGTGAGAGGTCAGGATAGGTGGGAGGCAGGGGATGAGGGCCTTCTTGGGTTTTGTGAACAATATTGGCTGAGGGATTGTCTGTTTCTTACACTCTCATTTGATTTTGAGGGCTCTTTACTTCTGAGAGAGATTTCTCTAAAGCAGCAGAGCTACAAACAGATTAGGGCTCAGAGGACAAGAAGTGGGGTGCTGGATGCTTAGAACTTGCTCTAGGACTTAAGAAGTTCCTGTAGGGAGACTAGTACAGTTGACCAGATTAGAGGAGGAGGTAGGGCTGGGAATCAAGTTCTGCAAACAGTAGGAGCATTTTATGGGCTGTAGCCCTCCAAGAAACAGGGCAATACCTGATGGTGGGGAACAACACTGAGGAACCCCAGTACATACAACTGAATCAAATCAGAATGGCTTATATTCACTAAAAGCCTTATATTGTCACTATACCTAATAGCAAGGTAAATGGGCTGAAAAGGATAAATGACCAGTTGTATTTTTTCTTGTGCAGAGGGGTTGCCTAACCAACCACATCTTCTCTCCACAAAGGTGGGATAAATATGTAAGGGCGGTTACCTCCCCAGAACACATCTGTGTCCTGATCTGGTTAGTGTTCTGGCTTTGGGAAAAGGCTGATGCCTATAGGGAGGGGGGAGTTGACAATTCTTTGCTTGTTCCTTTCTTCAGACCAATGAGATGAATGACAAGGAAACTTCAGCTTCTACTAGCATTAATTGTATTTGATCAGCCTCTTTGAAACTTTCTGTCTTGTTGGCTGATGAAATCAGAAATGGCGACGTCATAAAGGTAAGGATGAGTGGTCATCTGAGAACAGGAGGGCTTTCTCAGAACACAGCACCATTAGTGGACAGGAGGACAAGTTGGGAAGAAGGATGCAGTTTGTCTTTATGAGACGGTTTTACAGGGTGTGTGACTAGTCATGATTTCAAGCCTGTGATTGTGAGTACGATCTCAATGGTTTGGACAAGAAATAAGTCTGAAAACAGGCACAGCCTTTGACAGGTGCAGAGACAAGGTTGATGGTCCATTTCAGATGCAGTACCTGAACAATGATAAGCTAAAAAGCTGTAAAAAGCCTCTTTTCTGAGAGACTGAAACAATGGTTTATAATGATTATCTACAGATTACTTGAAAGGTTTTCATTTTAATTCAAGGTTATCCATGAACTTCTGGTCCAACACTTTGAGATTTGATATGGAAGTGATTAAATATTCACAGACAACATCTCAAGCACTTTTGGATTTAACATTTTAAGAATGATTTTTTTTAACTGGTTCAAATCTACAATCTTAGAACTGGAAGGAATATTTTGGATCATTTAATTTAAACTTCTCCTTTTAAGGATGTAGGAACGTGTTCAGAAAAACTGTAAAGTTATATGCTTATTAAAGTACCAATTCTTTACATCATCTTTTTTAAAGTTGAAGTATAGTTAACTTACAACATTAGTTTCACATGTACAGCATAGTGATTCAGAATTGTTACAGATTATACTCCATTAAAAGTTACTATAAGATAATGGTTATAATTCCCAGTGCTGTACAATATACCCTTGTTATCACAGTAGTTCATATCTCTTAAATACACACTCCTATCTTGGCCCTCTCTCCTTCCCTCTCCCCGACTGGTAAACACTAGTTTGTTTTCTATATCTGTGAGTCTGTTTCTGTTTTGCTATATACATTCATTTATTTTATTTTTTTGATTCCACATATAAATGATAAGATACAGTATTTGTCTTTCTCTGTGTGACTTGTTTCACTAAGCATAATCTCTAGGTCCATCCAGATTGCTGCAAATGACAGAGTTTCATTCTTTTTTAAGGCTGAGTAATATTCTGTTGTGTATACACATGCTACATCTTCTTTATCCATTCATCTATTCATGGACACTTAGGTTGCTTCCATATCTTGGCAGCTGTAAATAATGCTGCTATGAACATTGGGGTGCATGTATCTTTTTGAATTAGTGGTTTTATTTTTTCCAGATATATACTGAGAAGTGGAACTGCTGGATCAAATGGTAGTTCTATGTTTAGTTTTTTTGTGGAACCTCCATACTGATTTCCATAGTGGCTGTACCAATTTACATACCTACCAATAGTGTACAAGGGTTTCCTTTTCTCCACATCCTCTCCAATATTTGTTACTTCTTATGTTTTTGATGATAGCCATTCTGATGGATTAGTATGGGTGAATGAGTGATAACAATTGTTTTGATTTGCCTTTCCCTAATGATTAGTGATGTCGAGCATCTTTTCATGTGTCTGTTGACCATCTGTATGTCTTCTTTAGAAAAATGTCCATTTATGTCTTCTGCCCATTTTTTGATTGGGTTGTATTTTTTTTTTTTGACATTGAGTTGTATGAGCTGTTTGTATATTCTGGAGTTAAATCCCTTGACAGTCACATCATTTGCAAATATTTTCTTCCATTTTGTTGATAGTTTCTTTTGCTGTGCAAAAGCTGTTAAGTGTAATGAAATCCCATTTGTTTATATTTATTTATTTTTTGCCTTTGGAGACTGATCTAAAAAATATTGTTATGATTTATGTCAAAGAGTGTTCTGCCTGTTTTACTTGAGGAGTTTTATAATATCCAGCCTTACATTTAGGTCTTCAATTCATTTTGAGTTTATTTTTGTATATAGTGTGAGAGTGTTCTAATTTCATTCTTATACATGTAGCTGTCCAGTTTTCCCAGCACTTCTTGTTGAAGAGACTGTGTTTTCCCCGTTGTATATTCTTGCCTCCTTTGTCATAGATTAATGGACCATAGGTGTGTAGATTTATTTCTGGGCTCTTTGTTGTGTTTCATTAATCTATATGTCTGTTTTTGTGCCAATACCAAGCTGTTTTTGATTACTGCAGCTTTGTAGCATAGTCTTAAGTCTGGGCGCATGATACCTCCAGCTTTGTTCTTTTTTTCTCAAGATTGCTTTGGAAATTTGGGATCTTTTTTTGTTGCAAACGAATTTTAGGATTATTCTAGTTCTGTGAAAATGTCATGGATATTTTGATAGGGATTGCATTAAATCTGTAAATTGCTTAAGGTAGTATGGCCATTTCAACAACATTAATTATTCCAATACAAGAACATGGGATATATTCCTTTGATTTCCTTCATCAGCATTTTATAGTTTTCAGAGCATAGGTTTTTCACCTTCTTGGTTAAGTTTATTCCTAGGTATTTTATTCTTCAGTGCTATTGTAAATGAGATTGTTTTAATACTTTCTCATTCAGATAGTTCATTATTAGTGTATAGAAAAGCAGGAGATTTATGTATATTAATTTTGTATCCTGCAACTTTGCCAAATTCATGTATTAGTTCTAATAGTTTTGGGGTGGAGACTTTAGGGTTTTCTATATAGAGTATCACGTTACTTGCAAATCATGACAGTTTTCTTTCCTTCCGATTTGGATTTATAACTTTTTCTTGTCTGATTGCTATGGCTAAGACTTCCAATACTATGTTAAATAGAAGGGATGAGAGTGGACATCGTTATCTTGTTCCTGAACTTAGAGGAAAGGCTTTCAGCTTTTCACCACTGAGTATGATATTAGGTGTGGGTTTGTCATAAATGGCCTTTATCATGTTGAGATATGTTCCCTCTATACCCACATTGATGAGAGTTTTTATAATGGGTGGATGCTGAATTTTGTCAAATGATTTTTCTGTGTCTATTGAGACAATCATGTGGTTTTGTCTTTTCTTTTGTTAATGTGATGTATTACATTGATTTTTGTGAATATTGAACTATCCTTGCGTCCTTGGAATAAATCCAACTTGATCATGGTATATGGTCCTTTTTATATATTGTTGTATTCAGTTTGCTAATATTTGGTTGAGGATTTTTGCATCTATATTCATCAAAGATATTGGCATGTAACTTTTTTCTTTTGTAGTATCTTTATCTAGTTTTGGTATCAGGGTAATGGTGGACTTGTAGAATGAATTTGGGAGTGTTTCATCCTCTTCTTGGAATGGTTTCAGAATAAGTATTAGCTCTTCCTTATATATTTGGTAGAATTCCCCTGTGAAGCCATCCAGATTGGACTTTTGTTTGCTGGGAGTTTTTTTAAATTACAAATTCATTGTCACCGAAAGTGATCAGATCAGCCTGTTCCATTGTCAGTCTCTTCTTGATTCAGTCTTGGCAGGTTGTCTGTTTCTGGAAATTGTCCATTTTTTCTAGGATGTCCAGTTTATTGGCATATAACTATTTGTAGTATCCTCTTATGATTTTATGTATCTGTGTGGTATTGGTTGGTATTTCTTCTCTTTCATTTCTTATTTTGTTTATTTGGGTCCTCTCTCTTTTCTTCATGGTGAGCCTGGCTAAAGGTTTATCAGTTTTGTTTATCTTTTCAAACAAACAGGTCTTGGTTTCATTAATCTTTTCTACTGTTTTTTTGATCTCTATTTTATTTTCTCTAATCTTTATTATTTCCTTCCTTCTGTTGATTTTGGACTTTGTTTATTCTTCTTTTTCTAACTCCTTCAGGTGGTAGTTTAGGTTGTTTATTTAAAATTTTTCTTGTTTCTTGAGGAAGGCCTGTATCACTATAAACTTCCCTCTTGGAACTGCTTTTGCTACATCCCATACATTTTGGGGTGTTGTATTTCCATTTTCATTTGTCTTTAGATACTTGCTGATTTCCACTTTGGTTTTTTCATTGACCCATTGGTTTTTTAGTATCATGCTGTTTAGTCTCCACTTGTTTGTGCTTTTCCCATTTTTCTTTCTATAATTGATTTCTAGTTCCATACCATTGTGGTCAGAGAAAATGCTTGATACCGTTTCTGTGCTCTTAAATTGGCTGAGACTTGTTTTCATGGCTTAGCATGTGATCTATCCTGGAAAATGTTCACATGCACTTGAATAGAATGTGTATTCTGCTGTTTTTGGATGTAATGTCCAATAGAGACCTGTTAAGTACAACTGGTCTACTAAGACCACTGTTGCCTTATTGATTTTCTGTCTGGGTCATCTGTCCATTGATGTAAGTGGGGAGTTAAAATCCACTACTGTTACTGTGTTATTGTTAGTTTCTCCATTTGTCTGTCAGTATTTGCTTTATATATAAATATATATATATATTTGCTTTATATATGTTTGCTTTGTATATTTAAGAAAAGGCATATTGGTTTGAGAATTTGGAATAAGTTTAGGGAACATAAACTTATAGTTTGTGTTGAATATAGATGGTATGAAGGGAGAAGTAAAAGATAAAGATGGAACTGTAGGTCAATAATTATGCTAAAAAGTTTACTCTGGGGAGAAGGTAGGCCATTGAAGCATTTTGAGGAGTAATGTCTCCCAATGAATATAGTGCTTTTGAATGTTTCAGTCTGATTGCTGTATGTAGCATGGATTAGTAGTGAAAACCTAATAATGGTAAGCCATTGGAAAGCAAATTACAGTTATTCAGGTATTGGAAAGAGGGAATAATCTGGCAGTGTAGATTTCTACTCTAAGTAAATTAGATGTTTTATATAACTTTTTAGAGTATCTATTTCTGAATTATTACAGTAATAGTGACCTCAATAAGAAAGGAAAGTCAGAAGGACCTTATTGGGAGGTTATAGTGAATGTTAAAAATTGCTGGGACATTTGGTTAAAATATCTAATATTGAGTTTGAAATATGTATCTTGGGCTTAGGAGAAAGCTTAGAGCTAATAATATAGATTTTGGTGTCAGCTATATAAAATGGTATTTAAAGCCATGGGAAAGAAAATGCAGATGAAATTTTCAAGGAGAACCTATAGAATAGGGAGTGGGGGTAACAGGCACAAACTCTAGGGTTGTGGGGATTCCCGGACTTAGAATATTAGAGGAAGAAGAAAAGCCATAGAAGTTGGATGAAAGATGAATCAGGAAAATCTGTTATCAGCTATGCCCTGCAGAGCAGCAACTACATAATATGGTGGAAGAAAAGGGGGAGGTAATGGGGAGAGGGGGAGTTATTGAAAAAATCATTGGAATGTGTTTCATGGTTCGTTTATTCATTTGTTCATCACCCAAATATCTTTGGCCACCATGATTTGGTTATTAATGCCTTGTGGCAGGTTGGATTTTCCAAAGATGGCAGCAACAATAGCTCCCATTCCCCAGGCTCTTATAGAGCCTTGCCCCTTTTCCACCAAGAGGGAGTCCAAATCCCCTTCTCTTGAATCTGCTTGGGCTGGTGACTGGTGTGTACCAAGAGAATGTGCCAGCATTGTCATTGAATGACTTCTGAGGCTAAGTCATAAAAAGTGAAGCACCTTGCACGTTTCTTCCTGGAATATTCACCTGTGTAGTCTTAACCTGCCAGGTAAGCAATCCATCTGCCCCAAGCCTGCCCTGCTATGAGGAAATGCAAGCTAGTCCACAAGCTGGGGCTGTAGAAGAAGGCCTGAGACCATGTCAAGAGAGACAGGTGCCCGGCTAGTCCCTAGCTGCTCCCACCCCACTTGCTGTATTCTACCTACAGTCTGACTGCACCTACGTAATGGACCCAAAGCCAGAACCACCCAATCTAGTCATCCCCAAATTCCTGACCTATGGAGACCATAAAAGATAATAAAACGATCATTGTTCTTTCAAGCCACTGCATTTTTTTTTTTTACAACCCAGAATTTAAAAAATATTTTTCAACCTATTTTGCTATGAATTCGTAGGGCATAGGCCCCAGCAGCTCAAGTTCTTTTCCACTGCTTCTCATGACATGTGTGTCTCTGGGTGGGGCCAGTTGACTCTTCAGTTGAACCCAGGTTTGTATCTTTCACTTTGGCTTCTTTCTTTTTCTGGTAGTTTTCCCTCACACATTTCAGGAAGTTATCTCCACTCTTGGAGTGTATAATATTTTCAATATGTGCATTAATTTTCTTGGCAAGAATCTTGCCCTTAACCTGTTTGTTTACAACTGTGCCAGCAGCATACTGAGCACCACGGTAGACTCCTCTGGTTCTGCCGTGGTAACAGTGTGGGCTGTTCCTCTTTGAACAGTGACCCTTCCCTTAATGTCTGAAATGTCGCCTTTCTTGTCGATCCACACGTATGTGGCCAAAGGAACAATTTTATGTTTTCCCAAAGGCCTAGAGAATATATGGCAGGTGCCCCTTCTCTTTGCTTTTTGTTTGCCATTTTGGAGAATTCCTGGAAGATGGAGGTTCTGGTCAAAAGGCTGCAGTGAGTTGTTTTCAGTGATAGTAACGGGAACAGGTCACAATAAAAGAACCAGCATTCATATTTTTTGGCTTTGTATCCATCTGTTCCCTAAGAAATCCCACTGCCTCAGTTTCTTCCCCTGAATTCTGAGTCCTCATGTAAATTATATCACACTTCCCCAAACAGTTGTCCTAGGGTGGCTGCACTTTTCCCTGTCTCTTATTCTGACTCTGCAGAGCTGGTTGGGGTGGAGGGAGTTGATAGGTGCATCCGAGAGGTGCCCAGGTGTCCTCTCCTCCAGTCCAGATGTGTGATATATCTGGAGTGCCGTCCAAACAGTGCCCTCTACCCATGCTGGACTCTTATCTTCTTTTAGAGGCTTCAAGAAATGCAGTAATATGCTTTTGGTGTCTTACAGGTTTTTGTTGTTGTTGTTGTTATATTCTTTTATTTTTTTTTTAGATTCCACATGTAAATGGAAATGTATGGTATTTGCCTTTCCCCGTCTGACTTATTTCACTAAACATAATACCCTCTAGATCCATTCATGTTGCTGCAAGTGGCAATATTTCATTCTTTTTTATGGCTGCGTAATATTCCATTGTATATCTGTACTACATCTTCTTTATCCATTCACCTGTCAATGGGCACTTATGTTGCTTCTGTGTTTTGGCTGCTGTAAATAGTGCTCCTGATGCTTTATCAAACGTTCAGGCTCAGGCTTCCCTGGTGGTGCAGTGGTTGAGAATCTGCCTGCTAATGCAGGGGACACAGGTTTGAGCCCTGGCCTGGGAGGATCCCACATGCCGCGGAGCAACTGGGCCCATGAGCCACGACTACTGAGCCTGCGCGTCTGGAGCTTGTGTTCCACAACAAGAGAGGCCGTGCTAGTGAGAGGCCTGTGCACCGCGATGAAGAGTGGCCCCTGCTTGCCACAACTAGAGAAAGCCCTCGCATAGAAACGAAGACCCAACACAGCAAAAATAAATAAATTAATTAATAAACTCCTACCCCCAACATAAAAAAAAAAAAGGTTCAGGCTCTTGTTCATATGGTCCAAAAAGAATTTGGGGGACACACACACTGAGGAGCAAAGAGAACAAAGAGAAGTTTATTCAGGTCAGAAGTGAAAGGACACAGGAGAGTGTGGTTGTCCTTGCAAGTCAGGGGCTCCTCTCAGGGTTTTTTTTTTTTTTGCGATACGCGGGCCTCTCACTGCTGTGGCCTCTCCCATTGCGGAGCACAGGCTCCGGACGCGCAGGCTCAGCGGCCATGGCTCACGGGCCCAGCCGCTCCACGGCATGTGGGATCTTCCTGGACTGGGGCACGAACCCGTGTCCCCTGCATCGGCAGGCGGACTCTCAACCACTGCACCACAGGGAAGCCCTAAAATTTCAGGTTTCTTTTTTCTTTCTTTTTTTTTGCGGTACGCGAGCTTCTTACTGTTGTGGGCTCTCCCGTTATGGAGCACAGGCTCTGGACGCGCAGGCTCAGCAGCCACGGCTCACGGGCCCAGCCGCTCCGCGGCATGTGGGATCTTCCCGGACTGGGGTATCAGGGTTTTTTGATCCCCCTTTTATTTTAAGCCCTTTGCATGGGTGGCGCTCTTTTTAGTTAGGGGTGGAATATTCATGGTGGGGGGTTGGGGTGTGGCCTGGAGTGCACCAGGTTGCATCAGCTCCTGGTCCTGTGGATTCAGCTCCAGAAGCTGCTGCACATGCGCTCTAAGCGCTGTGTTCCCTTCAATTTTCCCTCACTAGTCGAGAGCCACACGTGGAAGGTCAGTATAGGTTCATCAGCGACTTGTGCATTTGCATTGCGCATGCTCCACGGTTTTCAAGGCCAGAGTTTCTTTCTTTTTTTTTTTTTTTTTTTTTTTTTTTTTGCGGTACGCGGGCCTCTCACTGCTGCGGTCTCTCCCGTTGTGGAGCACAGGCTCCGGACGCGCAGGCTCAGCGGCCATGGCTCACGGGCCCAGCTGCTCCGCGGCATGCATGATCTTCCCGGACCGGGGCACGAACCCGCATCCCCTGCATCGGCAGGCGGACTCTCAACCACTGCGCCACCAGGGAAGCCCCAAGGCCAGAGTTCCTTGCTCAGATGCTACAGAGTTTGTTTTAGATGCCATTTCTCCATGTGTCATGGCCTCACTAAGTCCAAACCAGGGAGGAGGCTTTGCCTTACGCTTGATGCCCTGCACATGAGGAGGCTGTCCTTGGGCCCTGCCCCATCTTTCCTGCCTCAGAACATCGGGGTGCCTATATCTCTTCAAATTAGTGTTTTTGTTTTCTTGAGGTATAAACCCAGCAGTGGAATAGATGGATTATATGGAAATTCTGTTTTTCATTTTTTGAGGAACACCCATACTGTTTTCCACATTAGTGGTTTCACTAATTTACATTCCCAGGAACGGTGTTCTAGGGTTCCCTTTTCTCCATATCCTTGCCGACGTTTATTTGTTGTCTATTTGACACTGGCCATTCTGACGGGTGTGAGGGGATACCTTATTATGGTTTTGATTTGCATTTGTCTGACAATTAGTGATGCTGAGCAGCTTTTCCTGTGCCTGTTGGCCATCTGCAGGTCTTCTTTGGAGAAATGTCTACTCATTTCTTCTGCCCATTTTTAAATCAGGTTTTTTTTTGGATGTTGAGTTGTATGAGCTCTTTATATATTTTGGACATTAACCCCTTGACAGTCACATCGTTTGCAAATATCTTCTCCAATTCAGTAGGTTGTCTTTTTGTTTTGCTGATGGTTTTCTTTGCTGTGCAAAAGCTTTTAAGTTTAATTAGATCTAATTTGTTTATTTTTGCTTTTGTTTCCCTTGCCTGAGGAGACTTATGCCTAAATATTGCTAAGACTTATTTTCACAGATACTTTGAATGTTAGCTTCTATTCCTTTATTGTGGTTACCTCTTTTTTTAAGGAAACCATGAGTCCACAGAAACCACACAGGAGGACAATCTGAGTGATAGTTACAATTGCCCCCTCCCTTTATAATAGCACTGTATTGTTCTCAAAACAAACTTGCTAACTCTTATTTTCCTTATCTAGAACAGGGGGACAATCACAGTAGTTGCCTTATGGGGTTGTCTGAGGACTCAATGTGGCGATGTTGACTAAGTTACTGATAGAGAGTCTGAAACAGACCGTTTCTCACAGTGGCTTCTTCCCTGTTTTGAACTTTAAGTCCTGAATGAACACTTATTTTATAAATTTTATAACTATAAGCTTATATAACATAACTAAACTTATAACTATAACTAAATTTATTTTAAAAAACTGGTAGAAATCTATACCTGAGTATACCGTAAGCTTACCTTCTTAAAATGTGCCTTAACCACAGATATCTGAGCAGCCACCTGTAATTTTCTACATTTCAAGTGCTGCTGCTGTTTTTAGCCTCTTCACAATGGTGACTTAGAAGCTCTTCTCTCAAAGTCCTTCATCACCTAACTGTTGGTCGCTTCCTTTGAATATAATGACAGAAGGCTAGCCTGTATTCCTAAATGAAGTGATTATGGTTACGTAGAGCAGAAGGCAAAAGGATCACGTGTAGGTTTTTTATATTGTGCCAAATATTTATCGCGGTGTTAGTAAAAGAGCCGTAAACTTGAGAAGACTTCTGAGATGCTGCCGTGGAGAAGACAGAGCCGTGACAATGTGGGAAAATGCATGGCTTTCGTCAGGGCCTGAGGGAAACAGCACTGGGTTAGAGTTGTGGGAATCAGGAGACCCGGTTCTTCATCTTACAGGAGAAAGCGATGCTGAAATGGCTCAGATTTACACGTCATAAATAGCAGTACTGGACTTTGGCTGTTCGTCCCCGCCCCCGAAGTTAAATTTCTCATGTTAGAATTAACAACACAAGGAAAAAAACTCCATGAATGGGAATCAGCTGATGCCAACTGCTGTGCAGAGAAACTCAAGAGTTCATATGTTTAGACGTGCCATCCTCTCATATTTTAGTAAATATGAGAGGAGTGATATTAGCGAGGGTTTACAATGACAACTCATTTTCATGGTTTTGGTTCATTGGCTGAGGTACAGAAATTAATAGCTTTATTTTATTTTGTAGCACAAGCAGCACTTTGTGGGTGATATCTCGGCTGCTTGGGTGATGGATGTATTCATGGCATCTTATGGCTTATGGTAATGAGTGCAGGTATCATGCACCAAGAACTAAAACAGATAAGTCCTATGATGTCCTCATCTCGCTTTATTTTCATTATGATTTTCCATCCACATAAACAGCACATGATGTACATACTTGACTACTTGCCTGCAATCTCCTATATTTCAAACTCCAAATATTGCTGTTTTGGAAGTCTACTGGGATGGGCTTTCTACTCCACACTCTTTGAAATTGATCTGCTAGGAATAGCATCATATGTCAAACCACCTCATGCCATAAGCCTTAGAAGCGTACTGAAGAGGCTTTTTGTGCTGATGACAGCCTGGTTACAGAGACTTACCAACACAGTCATAGCCTTGGCATGTCTCAGGACTCTGGTGACCACACAGTGTTTACAAATTAAGTGGCATTCTCTACTAAGTTCTAAGTAACTGGATTTCAGGAATGATATCTTAGTATCTGGTACTTGTTTTCTCCTGACTTTCTAAAACTCTTTTACCTTCCTGAAATATCTGGTAATAAGCCTGCAACAAGTGAAAAGAAATTCAGGATTCAAGGGTAAGGGGCTTGTGTATGTTTCCATAGGAGGGCAGTATTGTATTGGAAAGAAAATGTAAGAACTGGGAGGGATTTCCTGCACTCTGGCCTTATAATTAAACCACTTCCTGAAGGGGAATGGATGGTATTTCAAATCACACTAATAAATCTATGGATTAATAAAATGTGAGTCAGAACAGCATGCACTGAAAGCACTGCTGTTGGTCTCTTTGTCTCTCTTTGCATGGTGTATTGATTTTTTCCAAGAACGTAACAAAGGAAAGAACTTTATAAAATGTTCTCATCTTGAAACTCTGCCTGTTAATGTATTTCTGTTGCCGCTCATCTGTTAGTAATTTCCTGACCCGTAACTATTGCTATTACAATTGAAAATCGTCTTGAAAAGCAGTTGTGTTTCTGGTGAGAATTCTTAGCACTGGCAGCTGCCTGCATAGTGAATTGCACGGACCAGGTGGTTCCAGCTGAGATCAGACCTGACCATTAACTCACCTATCTGCAAACTGAGCATTTCTGGGACTCCCCGGTTAGGGCAATCTTCTCTTTTCTCACTTTTTACAAGGCTCAGCTTTCTTCTGTTAGGTTCGCACACATTTCATAATTACGTTGTCTTGTGGGACCTTTACAGCAGACGAAAAAGCATCTTTATTAAATCAGAAGTGTGGGAACAGAGAGAATTGTTGGTGCTTTCCGATTAAAAAAATAAGCTAAGCAAGCAGTCAAATGCGGTATAGAATATTTTAGAGACTGACAGCTTCTCTCATTAAAACGGATTTTGGGATAATTTCTTTCGCTGACATGGAATCTACCGAATGGCAGGCCTGAGTATTTGAGCTCAGACGACCCAGCGCTTCTCCACTCTTGGAAAATGAAGTAGATTACAAGTTCACATTTTTAGCAACTGATGATTATTTCTGTTTGCTCATCCTGCTTCACTATTTTTTCTCCTTTGCAGAAGCAGGGATAGAATCTGAGGAGTGATGAGGCTGAGGAAGGTTGAGCGTTGTTTTGGAAACAGGGCCGTGAGGACGATGGGGCCCAGGCAAGGGTGGAGCGACAGCGACATTCCACTAAACCAGGGCTTCACAGAAAGTTGGTACAAGCACACCTCGTTTCATTGTGCTTTGCAGATGCTGCGGTTTTACAAATGGAAGGTTTGCGACGACCCTGCCTTGAGCAAGTTTATTGGTGCTATTTTTCCAACAGCATTTTCTCACGTCATGTCTCTGTGTCACATTGTTGCTGAAACCCGGCCTCCCTACACTGGCACCGAATTGAATCTCAGAGGCAAGGGTTTGGGGTGAGGCAGAAGAGAATAGCTTTTATTTTTGCTTTGCTAGGCAAAGGGGGCCACATAGGCTCATGCCCTCAAGACTGTATTCCATCTCGGAGGAGGTACCGAGGAGTGTTATAGTAATGGTTCAAGGAGCAGGGTTGCTGATCATGATCAGGGTCCTTACAGGGCTTGCATTCTTTTCCACCCAGAGATCATCTGAAGACCATCAAGGCTGGTGTCAGGCGGTCTTTTTACGGGCTCCTGTGATTCTCGAGGTTATCAAACTGTGACCTCCTCTGGAATGAAGAAGGCTTACAAAGAACGGAGTGCAAAGTGGAGTGTTGAAAAGAGAAGAATACCAGGTATAATGATAGGGCTAAGCAAAAAGAAAAACAAGTCATCTGTGAAAAGCAAGTCAGAATGAGTTAAAACAGATTGGAGTGTGATGAGGGCTGTGTGCTCGTGGTCGTCAAGTAGTTAATTTCTTCCATTTGGTGGGGAATTTCCACATCTGTAAAACAACTCGGGAAATGTGCATCAGATACTGTTATCCGGGTACTTCAGAGAGGCGCTAAAGCAGAGGATATGGGGGGAGGGCCTGTCCTGGGAAGGCCCCACAGGGTCCTGCTCAGTTACAACACGTTGGTAATTCTCTCAGTATTCCAAATGTTTTCATGATTCTCATATTTGTTATGGTATCTGTGATCATTGATCTTTGATGTTACCACACAACCTGCCAAAGCCTCAGAGGATGGTTGGCATCTTTAGCAAGAAGGTATTTTTAAATTAAGGTACGAACGTGATTTCTTTTAGACATAATGCTATTACACATTTTCATGCACTGGGAGATCAACACAATTCGTGTGACTTGCTTTATTGCGATATTGGCTTCATTGTGGTGTCTGGAACCCAGCCTGCAGTATCTCCCAGGTCTTCCTGGACCCTGAAATCTGGTGGAATGGTGAAAAGGGAAATGGATATGAAAATAAGAATCGCCTTTAAAAGGGGCCTTTGACAGTCTTTGCTGCTGATGATTATATAAATGTCACCTTGGCTCAGTCGCGGGAGCTGATGGATTTTGTTGTTGCCAAACGTGAGCTTGGATCTGAATTGGGGCATGGGGGCTGGAGATGGTGGATCCAGCTGCTTTATGTGCAAGAAAAAGCATTTCCAGGGGCATCCGAGAGAGTGGAGGTGAGTGGAGATGGAACGGGCAGTGCGACAGTAAACCAGCGCGTGGGCGGGCCCTAATGGAGAGAAGTGTCAGTGGGGGGTGTTCAGTGGGTGTATCACAACTGCTGGCATTTCTCCAGCGTTCATTCTCTCCGCCCCTCTGACCTTCATTAAACTCGGCTCTGTGGGAGGGGGGAGGGGTGATGGTGGTCACTTTTGAGTCGATGTGGCTTAAGGGTTTATATTCATAGGATGAGAAGAAGACTCATAATAGCAACTGGCTGAGCAGACAAGTCACCCCTCCCGTCTGTCCTCTTAAGGGCCCATTTATCTTTACAAAAGTCTATTCGTTTGCCTAGAAGTGCCCTTCTCCCTTTCCTCTCCCCCATGAAGGCGGTATATAAGCCCTAAACCCTACCCTTTGAGGGATATTGTTCTGTGAATCCCCGATCTCTTCTCTTGCTCTTCTGACTTTCATCGGTTCCAAGGCCCATCCCTCCATCACTGACCCGAAGAGAGTCGAGGTTTCCGTCCCTGCGGAGCCACCACTAAGCAAGCTGCCTCAAGTTGTGTGAGTGCCAGACTTGCCTGCTGCTGTGTGGAGTGGGAATTCAGGCCAGGGCTGTGGAGGAAAACAATGTCCCTTCTCCCCAACACGCGCACTTCACTGTAGGGCCCCCTGTGACTCAGCGCATGAAACCGTCCCCCTTGGTCGCTGTGGCTGAGATTCTGATCTGTTAAGGATTCTACTGTGCTTCAAAAACAACACACAGAATTCACATTCTCAGCCCCCCTTCAAATACTTGAGCTGTTAAAAGCCAACCTCCAACTGAGTAAATGTTAAAGATCTCACTGGCTTTATTCAGTGATGCATGAGTCAGGCAGCATCCCATCAGCAGAGAGAAAGGAGCCCAAGGAGCTGTGCAAATGGAAGATGTTATGGGCGGGGGAGCAGGACGCGGCAGTGACACCAGTAAGGAGGGCGGGCTGGGTCAGGGTCCCTGACCTCTGGGGCCGGCGGGGGCTATGTGGCCCATGGGCTCGCTCGTGTTGGCCTGGGGATGCCCGGCTGACTGGTGTAAGAGTCCACTTCCGGGAGAGCCAAAGCTGTAAGTAAGCTAAGCCTGAGTCTTGCTTTGGGTATGTGGGGCTTAGCATAAAAAACTCCATTTGGGGCCTGTTGTCTTGTTGCTAACAGTGCAACATTTCTTTGAGTAAATCTGTTTTATTTCTTCCAACTGCATAGTTTTTGATCTTCTGCCCTCAGTTGGATAGGTGAGGTGTCTTTCTGTGTACTTTTTGGAAACATGCTGACTGTAAATAATAAATAGATGCACATGCCCTTGTTCACGTCTTGCACATGTGACATCTTAAGTAACTCCTATATGTTCTTTCTCTTCTGAGTATCATCATATGATCATTTATTGAGCACCTACTACACCCCAGGCACCATTCTGCTCTGGTGCCAACATACAGTCACTCTGTCCAAGGGACATGTAGGAAGAGGTAAGAACTGGAGGATATTTGCAGTTGAATTCTTTTCTTATTTCTTGCTGTGGCAGCTACTGTCTGCTGACCATGAAGGGGGACTTAGATATTGTTGAATGACCGAACGATTGTCCGTATAGTGGCCTCCATTCCTTTCTTACTGCCAATTGATATTTCATCTATTCTCTTTGCCTAAAAATTTCTTGAACTCGTAATTAAAAAAAGGCAGAAGTCCTTAATATACTACTTACTCTAACATTTTATAAAAATGGTCAAACTTTCCACGTGACTCTTGTTACTGTCATCTAGCTGTGCAGCTCTACCCTTAAGGGATTGTAATTATTTGCTCTTGTGTTTCATCTTGTCCCTTAACCCTGAATTACTCTGGCACCTGGATCCGGGGTTTCTAAACTGGCAGTACAGTGAATTTACAGCAGCATTCCAGGGTATGTTAAATTTTTGAGGGAAACACAGTGACATTTGTCAGATGCTCTGTGCACTGTTGGCTTATTTGTGCTACATTCCTTTAGATGATGTCATCTTTGTGAAGCTGGGTTTTCTGCAGTTGCAGTTATAAAAACAAGCACCATGTGAAAATTAAGTGGAGCAGGAAATGGAGGTGTGGGATGGAAGGTTCGATTCCTAAGGCTTGAGAAGTTGTTTGAAAAGTTCGGGAAGGTTTGAGAAGGAGTGTGGGGCCTGACAGGCTTGGGCACCCTATTAGTAAATAATTGTGCTCATTTAAAAATGAAATAAAGGTATTATTTTATTTCACTTTATTTATTTTTAAAACTGATAATTAGTGATGTTGAGCATCTTTTTATGTGCCTCTTGGTCATCTGTATGTCTTCTTTGGAAAAATGTCTATTTAGATATTCTGCCCATTTTTTGATTGGTTTGTTTGTTTTTTTTTGATATTGAGCTGCATGAGCTGTAGGTATATTTTGGAGATTAATCCCTTGTCGGTTGCTTCGTTTGCAAATATTTTCTCCCATTCTGTGGGCTGTCTGTTCATTTTGTTTGTGGTTTCCTTTGCTGTGCAAAAGGTTTAATTAGGTCGCGTTTGTTTATTTTTGTTTTTATTTCCATTACTCTAGGAGGTGGGTCAAGAGAGATCTCACTGTGATTTATGTCAGAGCATTCTGCCTATGTTTTCCTCTAAGAGTTTGATAGTGTCTGGCCTTACATTTAGGTCTTCAATCCATTTTGAGTTTATTTTTGTGAATGGTGTTAGGAAGTGTTCTAATTTCATTCTTTTACATGTAGTGGTCCAATTTTCCCAGCACCACTTATTGAAGAGGCTGTCTTTTCTCCACTGTGTAGTCTTGCCTCCTTTGTCATAGATTAGGTGACAATAGGTGTGTGGGTGTATCTCTGGGCTTTCTATTCTGTTCCATTGATCTATATTTCTATTTTTTGGTGCCAGTACCATACTGTCTTGATTACTGTAGCTTTGTAGTATAGCCTGAAATCAGGGGTTTGATTCCTCGAGCTCCGTTTTTCTTTATCAAGATTGCTTTGGACTGTTGTAAGACATGACTATTTTATAGGTTGTTTGGACTTCAGTACTTAGTGAAGGGAACTGTTAGATGACCTTTGGCTTCAAGGCACCATGAAAAAAACAATGATGGAGGCACTGAGGAAATTTGGGAACCTTTGACCTTGACACTGACTTTGCATCCTCTCTGCCTGGCATAGATCTGATTCACAGTGAATCAGGTGCTTATAGAAATTTTCTTAACATAAATAACTTCATTTAGAAATTTCTCCCATGCATACATGTAGAGAGACTCACAGTATTAGACACAGGACACATATTTTGCAATGATTATAGTTTTATATAGGAGTAGAAAAGAAAATGTTTTTATACCATATTTTGACTCAATAATAATACAGTAAAACCAAAGTAATTGAAGGTCTTATAAGTGCATAACTGAGGTTGACAATATTAATTATATTAAAATTTAGAATAGAAATTCTCAGTTAATTAATGAAATTATTATATATTAACATATACATCAGAAAAAATTGAATACAATTTAACTATTGCTAACATTTCTAGAACAAAAGTGTCCATTTTTTAATGATTATCTTTATAATTTCCTATCCTAGAGTTGTAATGGTACCTATTGAATTCTTTCTTGCATTTAGTAAACCTGTGTCTTTTACTATATCTACTCTTCCAAAATTGATACCATTTTGCTTATTATTGGTGCAAGTGAATTCATTCACTTAGCCATTCAACAAACATTTATTGACTACCTGCCATTTGCAGACTCTGTGTTGGTACATATTGAAGGTCATGGGAAAAAATTAATAGCTTACTTGGGAACACTTTTCTTCAAAGATTCTCTAAGAAGTTACTGGTTTTAACTAAAACAAAGGCATTTAAGCTTTACTGGGGACTGCTGGGGAAACTCCGTGAAGAGTTTTAATCATGAGATTTTGAATTATCATTGTTGGTGAAGGACAAGCCCTTTGCCTGCCAGAAGGAACCACAGAAATCCCTTCGTGTTCTAGGCCTTTCTACGAATTCCCTCGAATAACAATCTCCTTGTTTGAATTGATAATTTTCCTATTTTATCTGATGCTTTTTCTATTTTTAAAAGTTTTTCTTCTCCTATTATAGGCTCCTTTGATTTGCCAAACAAAAAAGCAAAGGACTCAGTGTGAGCTTTAGGAAGACTTGGGCTGCTTTCAAGGGTTTGATAACATCTCTGGGGTGATACTGTGGACCTGACTTCTTCTATATACCACTTTGTAGAAATTTTCTTTCCTGTGTCCTAAACACATTTCTTTATAGTTTATTTTCTCTGTTTTGCAATCACCTTCAATAATAAGTCTCCTGTTGCATATGCTATTGTTTGAATACCAGCTGATAGCCTTGGTAGTGAAAAACAGAAATCATATCTCACTGTTCAGTTTATGTTTCTATGGGAAAAGTGATTTGTTTATGCTTGGTTTGCATAAGTTAGCACTTGAAGGAATTGAATGAGTCCTCAACTATCAGCTTGAAAAATATATTTAAATCAAATTAAGTAGTGAAGTTTCCAGATACTAATGGCTTTAATTTTGTTAGAATATTTATAAATATATAATTATACTTGACAATAGAAATATAAGCAAGATTCAATTTCAACAAAAATTTTTATTATTTTGAATATTGTTTCCTTTTACTCGTATATAGGTAATCAGGGTGGTCTCTAGTAAGCTTTAATTTGCTAATTTTTCCTTAAAATTAAAAAAAACTTTTTTTCCTCTTGCTATTTTGGAAAATATAAATGAAAGCTGAAAGTGTGTAATATACCAAAAACTACATTCACTAAAAACTGATTTCCAAAAAACAATATATGAAAACATAATATGTAACATTATTCTTAAAATATATTTCATTCTCCGTGTAAACCTTGAACTAGCTTTGTATGAAAACATGTTGGAAAGTGAAAGCCTACTGAAATTCATAGATCATACATTATCCAAACAGAATTATTTTCCCACTGGCATTACTTTCTTTGTTTAAAAAAAATGCTTACATAAAATAATTTAAAAACTAGGCAGTTTGGGCCTCCCTGGTGGCGCAAGTGGTTGAGAGTCCGCCTGCCGATGCAGGGGATACGGGTTCGTGCCCCGGTCTGGGAGGATCCCATATGCCGCGGAGCGGCTGGGCCCGTGAGCCATGGCCGCTGAGCCTGCGCGTCCGGAGCCTGCGCGTCCGGAGCCTGTGCTCCGCAACGGGGGAGGCCACAACAGTGAGAGGCCCGCATACCAAAAAAAAAAAAAAAAAAAAAAAACTAGGCAGTTTTCTGGTTAGAAATATAAATGAAGGAAGCTAAACAAGTTTTCAATGATTCATAGATGACAAACAACTTCTCTAAGTTATTTAGACATTTTTCCCCACCTCTATTTCTTACCTCTAATTGACACATTAAATTGGTCAATTAATTTATGACAAAGGAGCCAAGGATGTATAAAGGGGAAAGGACAGTCTTTTTAATGGTGATGGGAAAACTGGACCTCTATCTTACACCATACACAAAAATTAACTCAAAATGGATTAACAACTTGAATGAAGACCTGAAACCATGAAACTCCTAGAAGAAAACATAGGCAGTAAGCTTCTTGCTATAAGTCTTGGTGATCATTTTTATAGTCTTGACACCAAGAGCAAAAGCAACAAAAGCAAAAATAAACAAGTGGGACTACATTAAACTAAAAAGCTTTTGCATAGCAAAGAAACCAACGGAATGAAATTGCAACATACTGAGTGGGAAAAAAAGTATTTGCAAACCATATATCTGATAAGGGGCTAATATCCAAAATATATGAAGAACTCATACAACTCAATAGCAAAGAAACAAACAACCCAATTAAAAAATGGGCAGAAGATCTGAATAGACATTTTTCCATAGAAGACAAACAGATGGCCAACAGGTACATGAAAAGATGCTCAAAATCATTAATCATCATGGACATGCAAATCAAAACCACAATGAGATACCACCTCACACCTGTCAGAATGGCCATGATCAAAGAGACAAGAGGTAAATGTTGGTGAGGGTGTGGAAAAAGGGCACCTTTATACACTGTTGGTGGGAATGTAAGTGGGTGCAGCCTCAATGGAAAACGGTATGGAGGGTCCTCAAAAAACTAAAAATAGAGCTACCATATGATCCCGCTGTTCAACTCCTGGGTACTTAGGGCAGTAATGGTAATCATGTGGGCCCTGTGATGGGCCTCAGGGGTCATTGAACAGGCTAAAGTTATACCACCTTTCTTCACTGCCCTTCCTCCTGCATCCAAAACTCCCATCAAAACTGCCAACCTTATTCAGACACCTATCAGGGAAATACTGGGTTGGCCGGTAACATCTTACGGAAAAACCCGAACGAACTTTTTGGCCAAGCCAATATTTTCTGTCCAGATGACTTTGCCTTTACGTGTGTAGGAATGATCAGTATTTAACAGCAAACGTAAAAAGTCCAACCTGGACTTCTCCACAAACCTCTAGACTCATACACTCCGTGTTTCTACTGAAATCTATACTTGGATGTATAATTACCTCATTCTCAGCATGTCCAGGCTTAACCTCTGATCTCCCCTCTCGTCCTCCAGCAGCCATTTACTGCCTGCCTCATTTGAGGGGAGCTCTATCCTACTCAGCATTCTGTCCGAAAAACCTTGGGGTACCTCTTCCCCACCTCTTTCCCTCCCACCTACTTCTGGTCATCAGGCAGTCTTACTGTGTAAACTTTAATTTATCTCTGGAATCTGGTCCTTTCTTACTACTTGCAACAAGTACCATCTTGAGAAATTTTAATATCATTTCTTGCCTGGACTATTGCATTAGGTAATAAACATTCCAGTAGGGTCTTCTCCTTCAGCTTTCACCCGTCTGGGGCTATTCTCAACATGGACGTCAGAATAGTCCTTTTAAAATGTCAGTTCACTTCACTCAAAACCTGTAGGGCTCCCCATTTGACTTAGAGTAAAAGCTGATGTCTGGACCACACTCTGCAGTGCCCTCCATGATCAGGGTCTTTAACCCCTGTTCTGTTTGGTCAGGTCTCCCACGACTTTTCTCCTCCCTCCCAATTTGCAGCCAAATACTAGGTTCTTCTGTAACACACTAGGCTACTAGGTGTCCTCTGTCCTCGGGGCCTTCACTCTGGCTAGTTCCTCTGTCTGAACCCCTGCCCACACCCCTTCTCACCCCAGCATCCCCTTGGTTCACTCCCTCACCTCCTCCATCAAGTCTGTGTCCAAGCCTCACCTCTCCACGAGGCTTACCTTGACCGTGGGACTGAAGACTGTGATCTGCCCCTTATCCCACCCCACCCACTCTTATAAATACTCCTTATTCCGTTCTGTTTCCCCCAAAGCACATATCATCTCTAATTCCATGTAATTTACTCATTATTTACCATATTTTTCTTATTTTCTCTCACTACCAGAAAGCTCCATGAAGGTGGAGTTTTTATTCATTGATGTTTTCCCAGGACCGAGTATAGTATCTCACACATAGACACTTGATAAATATTTGTTTAAAAATGGATAATGTATTAAGTCTTCCTGAGGTATTTACATGTTTAAAAACGTTGCTAATTTATCCACAGGAATTGGTCTCCGATAACAAAATTTCATGTCGGGTGGAAGGTTTCTGGGGCCATCCTGGGACCTTTCCATCACTCCTCATATTACACAGTTTGCATTTCTGAAACTTGTCCAATTAACATTTCTGAAACTTCAGAATTAAAATCTGGGTATATAAATATAAATGGAAGTAGATATATGCAAAACTGTTAATATGTTTAGAGACATACAAACAAATTCAAATTATATTGTGAATATATATATACACACACACTCAGGAAATGTTTTAATAAATTATTTGGGGGTTATGTGATAATTAGTAAAAAGCTCTTAAAAGACACTTATAGCTTAGCAGTTGATACCTCAGGTTCTGGAGTCTCAGGTAAACGTTGGTTATTCTGTTTCCTGGTGTGTGACCTTGGGCAAGTAATTAGACCTCTCTCTGCCTCTGTAAAAACTGTGCCTTCCTGCAGTTGGGTCTGCAGTGAGCTATGGAAAAAAAGCAACACAGTGGGCTGTATCCTTCTTACAACCTGCAGAATAATATGCCCAAATTTGTGTGTGGGTGTTTATATCTTTGGAATGTAAGTTCTTGGGTGAGCCAGTGAATTGTAGAGTAGGTGAGCCTTCAGTGATAACATTGTAAAGACATGATGGTAATAGTACGTCTCATGGCATTATTGTAAGAAAGAACATAATCCGTGTAAAACACTTAGATCAGTACCTGCTACATAGTAAGTGCTCAGTCTCTTGAGGTCAAAAATAGAAAAAAGAAAAATAGAGCACATGAACATTAAGTTCTTTAATCAAGCACTTTATTAAAATATATGCCAATTATTTTTGTTCTACTAACCTGTATTGCAGTATATGTATCATTTTATTCTCTGAAGATTTAAATCCATAGTATTTGCCAGGCAAAGAACAAAATGCAGTTCTGTTTCATTTCACTGACGCACATGTGCGTTTGTTATTTTCTTTATAACAAAGACAATATTTGTTGTTGAAAAGTTGCCTAGAAATGCATGATGAAGGCAGATCGAAAATATCAAGGAAACAAGTTACATTTTTCAGGGTGAAGCAGATCTTGGGAACTGCACACGCCAGCCCCACAGGACGTCCAATTAACCTGTTCCATGAAAAGTTCCCATTGTTGAAGGGCATGGAGGATCTTTCACACTTAAAAGTGTGTTTGTCTCTTTTCTTCACCCTCACACGTCCTTTCATGCTGCTGCAGTTTTTCAACTTCTCTGTATATCCTCCCCAAAAATCAAAATCGAAGGCAAAAATAAATGAAGAAAAGAAACCCAGACACAACATTTAAGGTTCAAGAATAAACTGTACAAAGGAATTAAAGAATTCAAATGGGGTCTTAAATCACTTCCTCAAAGCATTGAAATTCCTATTTGAGGTCACCCTCTGTGTTAAATCACCCCAGAATTTTACTACAGTGAGTGACCATTGGGAAGTAGATGAAGAGAAATGGGGGGAGAAGATGCTATATTTTACTTCTTTCGATTGTGGTTTGTAATAGATGGTAGAGACTGATGCTGGGGGCAGGGTGGCGCATGGGGGCCTCTGAGTTGCTGGTCAGTTTCCAGGTTTTGGTCTATGTGGACATTACTTTGTTCTCTTTTGTAATCACTTGGTGCAGTTCGCCAAGCTCTGCGTAAATAATTTGTGTACTTTAAAAAATGTCTGAATCGGGCTTCCCTGGTGGCGCAGTGGTTGAGAGTCCGCCCGCCGATGCAGGCGACATGGGTTCATGCCCCGGTCTGGGAAGATCCCACATGCCGCGGAGCGGCTGGGCCCGTGAGCCATGGCCGCTGAGCCTGCGCGTCTGGAGCCTGTGCTCCGCAACAGGAGAGGCCACAACAGTGAGAGGCCTGCGTACCGCAAAAAAAAAAAAAAAAAAAAAATGTCTGAATCAAAAGTTTATGTAAAACTTATTGTATAATATACAACAACAGGAGTGAACCTTGATGATATGATCTAAGTGAAATAAGCCAATCCTAGAAAGACAAATACTTCATGATTCCACTTTTATAAGAAACCTAAAATAGAGTCATAGAATCAAAAAGTGGCAGGGTGGTCGCTAGGCCCTGGGAGAAGGGTGGACATGGGGAAAGCTCTTGAGCTCTGCAACATTGTTACAGAGTCAACAACAATGTATTGTACACTTAACAAATTTGTGAAGAGAGTAGATCTCAGGTACGTGTACCTTCCACAATAAAAATTCATAATAAAAGGAGCACCAGATGTATTAAAATGAGGGAGGGATGAAATTTATCTTGTGCCTTCCTTTAGTTGAATATAGCAGTTAGCTTATGAGAGCTATGGAAAAAAGAAACATAATGGGCTGTATACTGCTTTTTACCTAGTTATACAGAGTACCTATCTTTCTGTGTCAAGGTTTATCTTTTTGGCAAATATGTTCTTGTGTGAGCCAATGAATTGTAGAGTAGGCGAGTCTTCAGTAATTATGTTTCAAAGGCACATTTCAAATGTATACTTCCTTTATTTGATCCTCTGTCAAAGTTGGGGCATACCATTAAATCTTAACTCACTAGACATTATGCTGTAGGAAGTTAAGATATTGAAGTCTAGGTATATTCCTTTCTGTTGATTTAACGAAATAAGGCACAGACACGTGATATCCAGGACAGTAGGTGGTAAATACATTCACGATTATCTGTTTTTAAAATGTTAGTTATCTGACAAGCCATTTGCTCAGCACTGTGGGGAATCACTGTGGGGAACATCATGGCCAGTTTCTCTGTTGAGAGTCAGACTCCTCTGCCCTAGTGAAGGGCTGGTCAATTCCTGTGCTTTAAATTCCTGGTGGACAGTAGGTAGAGTCACAGTGTGATCTGGAGAAACCAAAACTTCTAAGTTTTAGATTCTATAAAATGGGCTTTACTACAAAGGCATCTGGAAATTCCTCTCTGTTTCTTTGTTCTTTCATTTTCCCATAACAGACCAAATAGAGTAGCAAAATGTTATTCTGGAATGAATAGCAGAGTGTATTGGGAAACATTTCCTGAGTAGATGAAGTCTAGGATGCTTCAAACAGAATAGATATAGCCTCAAAAGCCTAAATCAAAGTAAGACAGGAAAACACCCAGGTGGATTTTTTATAAAAATTAAACGATTGTGTTTGATATCTTGCTAATTTTCTGCCTTTTAAGTTGTTATCATGGTTATTAGTTAAAGTCCTAATTGTCCAAAAATATATGTTTAAAAATATTTTTTCTGAAAGGGAAAATGAGATTCAAGGATGCAGGGCTTATTCGTTCTACAGAGCATATCATCTAGATCATAGTCATTATAGCACTCTTTTCTCTTTTTCATGATTGAGGGCACTAACTGTATATACCCTCTTGAAAAGAGAGAAGTATAATAAGCTCTAAAAACGGGTCTAATCCACTATGTCCAGAGCGAGGAAAGAGACAGGTCCCAGGCTGCCGCCTTGCATCTAGTTAGGGCTGGTCATGGAGTCAGCCATATGGGGAAGGTGTAAAATAGATTTCCAATTAATTCAACAGATGTTTGAGTGCCTTTAAGGGATCAAGGATAAATGAAGAAACTGTTATTTTTGCACAAGTAGCCAGTCAAGTGGGAGACACAGATGAATGGACCTATAATTGCAGCACAGTAAGGAGCTGTAATAGAAGCTCAAGGGCACTATTCAGAAAGGAAGGTCAGGGAGGCTCTGAGAAGAAGGTGGAGGAGCGCATGGGCTTCAGTTTTGGAAGAGCGGGTTCCTGCTGGCTTGCTGACGACGGGAAAGGGTTCCCACGGTAGAATGGCTGGGAGCCCTCAAACAGCCTGACACCTCCAGGGAGCTGGTGCCCCGAGAAAATCCAGGGCCAGTCATAGTGGAGGGTGGAACAGATGAGTGGACAGCTGAGTGTTCCATAAAGTAAGGTGCCTTGCTGGATGGGCAGGGCTCGAAACAGTGCTTGAAATAGGGTCATTTGAGGTAAGCTTGATGTCTGAGTGCGTTGAAGGCAGGACTGAGAAGCAGCCTTCCCAGTATTAGCTTCTTAGGTGGCGTTCTCTAGGGAGTGGCTGCTGGTGGTACGGGTCCTGGTGTGTGTGTAGAGAAGCATCAGACACCCAGGTAGCAGCAGCCTGAGTCCTGCTGGAGAAGCCGGTGTCGGCCTGTTTGATTTTTGCATGAGTTTTAGAAGACCGTAGTCATTTCTGGGGAAATGGAAATTTTCAGTCTTTTTTTTTTTTTTTTTGCTGTGGAGAGGATGTGATTTTAGCAGCAGCGAGAGAAGCAATATACTCAATTATATGTCATCCTTTTTCATTATTTAATAATTATTATACATAATCATTAAATAGCAAAGTAATAAGAAACAAAAGCCCTGATTTCCGTGAAGGGGTGATCTCAGCTGTGATTCCATGACGACGGCCGGCCGGGTGTGTGGGGAGATGGTGAGCCTGGATGGGCTTTGCACCCTTGGCTGTCTCATCGCCTGATGCCTCACGACTCCCTGACCTAGTGTGACTCCAGAGCAGCTCCGCTCTGCACATCTAACTGTGGCAGGTGAACAAGGTGGCCTGCTTCTCTCCTGAGCGCCACTGAACTTTAGACAGGTTTCTTCCTGACTCTGGGCCCCTGACTTCTCTTTTCATGGAGGATTTGCTTTAGAAAACTTTCAATTTTTCTGCCATTTCGGATGTAAATACTTTAAAAAGCCTCTTGCCAATTTTATGATCCAGGAATGTCTTTCTCAAGGACCTGGAACCCATTCTTCTTTTTTTTAAACATCTTTATTGGAGTATAATTGCTTTACAATGGTGTGTTAGTTTCTGCTCTATAACAAAGTGAATCAGCTATACGTATACATATGTCCGCATATCTCCTCCCTCTTGCGTCTCCCTCCCACCCTCCCTATCCCACCCCTCTAGGTGGTCTCAAAGCACCGAACTGATCTCCCCGTGCTATGCGGCTGCTTCCCACTAGCTATCTATTTCACCTTTGGTAGTGTATATATGTCCATGCCAGTCTCTCACTTCGTCCCAGCTTATCCTTGCCCCTCCCCGTGTCCTCAAGTCCATCCTCTACATCTGTGTCTTTATTCCTGTCCTGCCCCTAGGTGGAACCCATTCTTCTGAACCGAGATCATCAGGGAAGATAGAGCTCCTAGCCCCCTGCCCCCTGCCCCGGGGCTCTGCGGGAGGGGAGGAGCCTAACTTCCACCAGGACCAGTTAGAGCACAGATGGCCTCATCACATGGTCCAGCCCAGCACCTCCTCCATGTCCTTCAGTACTTTTCTTTTTTTTTTTTTTTTTTTCTTTTTGCGGTATGTGGGCCTCTCACTGTTGTGGCCTCTCCCGTTGCGGAGCACAGGCTCCGGACGCGCAGGCCCAGTGGCCATGGCTCACGGGCCCAGCCGCTCCGCGGCATATGGGATCCTCCCAGACCGGGGCACGAACCCGTATCCCCTGCATCGGCAGGCGGACTCTCAACCACTTGCGCCACCAGGGAGGCCCAGTACTTTTCTACTAGTTCACCCTGGCTTAAAAACTCCCCCACTTTTGGTTTCTGGGGAGTTGAGTTCAGTCTCTCTCCCTTATTGCAATCATCTTGAAAAAAGTCTGCCTTTCTTGTTTAACTTGTCCATTGCACTTATGTTTTGACACAGGGTGGGCTTAGCATCTCACTGAAAGATGGCCGCCTAGAACTATGGCCAACAGAGGGTCCAGTGTCAGGTTCATGGTACCATGTATTCATGCTCCGTGACTGGAGATAGTGAAAACTTAAGGAGAAAGCATGCTTTCTCTCCTTGAGATCTACATGCACAGAGTGAATCTTTGAGTGGTATTCCAGTGGGCTGAAGTCTAGGCCAGAAGATCTTTAACAACCTAGAAAAATAAAAATGAGTTGGGGCAGAATGCTAAGCTGTGCAGATGGGAAGTGAATGTGGAACCTTGAGATGAGGATGGAGGGTGAAGGTGATGCTCCCTCCCTCTGCAGGTTGACGTCTCCTTGAGTTATCCTTTCCAGAGATAAGATGGACAGTTAGGTTATATATGCAACAAGTCACTTTTTATGATGTTGAGTTTTCTTTGGACGTTTTCCCCCAGCCTTCCAACTAGTGGAGACAATAAGATAGGGTGTTTCAATGGTTCTTAAATGCCAACTTTGCTTGCAAAAACAAAGTGGGTCAAAAATGCAAACTTAGCCTTCTGCTTTAATGCAAAGATGGGACATAACATAAGCAATTATCTGACAAATGGCAGTTGTTTAAACTGCAGGATACTAAACTGGTATCTTAGCAGGGGTGTCATTATATATAGGCCATTAAAAGTTTGTTTTTTAAATTATTTTTATTGGCTTAGGTTTTAAAAAGGGAAAGATAAACTCCCCAACTGAAGACTTTATTACTTTTACTACATGAATGATGCTCTATTACTATAAAAGATATGTTATTTGATTAAAATACCCAAAAGATTAGCCCCAAGTTTCTTATTATTTGCCCTTAGAGATAAGAGAACTATCTGAATGTGTGGGTGTGTATAATGGTGAAGCTAACACACCTTTTATGTTGACATTATCCTTGTTAAAATTTCCCTTCACAATTCATACAAATTATCAATTCCTGAAAATTTTTTCATATTCTTACTAAGGTTTGGATATAGTTAGCATTTCAGGACAGGACACTCTTCATCCTAAGCTTCTGCTTGTCCACATGGAAGTGGGTATGAGATGGGGCTAATTGTAGTGAAACGGCCAAATAGATGAGGTTACCTTTCATTACTCTTATTTACTTCTTTTTTTTCTCACTCTTAAGTACCACCTCCCTACCTCATTTCAGCTATCCAGTATCCTACTAATTATAATCCAAGCTTCCCTGGAGAGAAATGGTCATTACCTGTGGGTTCATGAATACCAGCTGATGCTCTTACCTCATTATTTCCTTTGACAGGATAACTGCACTGATAGATCAGAACAAAATATGTACATTTAGGGTGTTGACTTCATCAAGACACTTTGCATATTACCTCTGATATATCTGTGGATTAGTTCTAGAAATATAAGCTAGATGCCAGAACCCCTAATCAAATGTGTGTGTTTTTGAGGTGCCTGTTAGTGAACTATTGTCAACAGAAAGAAAAACAAATCTGTTTAAGGTGTAGCTGTATCCTTGTTCCTTTGCAATATAATTTTTAAAATTAATACACCTAATGCATATGTAGAAACTCGTTTTCTAAAAATATGGTGAAAGAAAAGTGAGCCTGTTGTGCACAGTGGTGTCAGGATCTGTTTAGAAGTGATTAGATGGAGTTTGGGGGAGAGTGGATACACGTATACGCGTGGCTGAGTCGCTTTGCTGTGCACCTGAAATGTCACAACATTGTTAATCAGCTCTACCCCAATATCAAATAAAAAGAAAAACTGTAGCAATCATTTTGCAGTCTTGAAGGCACAAGCCTATAACCTGATGAATCAATGTTAGAAGCACCATTCCTTTGAATTTCTTGTTATATGAAATATTAAACATCCTTATTGTTTAAAGCATTAAAAAATGGATCAGATTGCAGTGTTTTGTGAGGTCTGAGATTCCTGCTCCATTGAAGATGAATGAGATCCTACACTTGTGGCCTCCAGCACTGTGAGGGCGGGATTGTGGCACAGAACCTCCTTCTGGGAGGAATCGAGATTTCGGTTGAAACACAGATGACATGATTATCTGATGTGGGTGTCACAGGGGCAAGTGCAGCTTTGGCTGCATGAACAGAAATGTTAAGAGAATGAAGAAGGCGATACTCTCTTCTCTTCTGGGTGTCAGGCCACACTCTCCTGATGGCTTTTAGCCCAAGTGCCACAGTTTAGGGGGAACATGCAGAAGCTGAGGACACTTAAAGGAGAGACTTGGGAAGGAGAGGGTCCCAGGCCATAGAAGAACCTAGGGGACCTCGGAGATATTTAATTTGATGAAAAGAAGTGTGTGTGGGGTGTGTGTGTGTGTGTGTGTGGTTGGCGAGCTGAATGTGAAATGGGTGTGTGGGAAGATCTGTATATTCCACTGGGATCCAGTAAGTAGAATTGAGATCAAAGAGTGTGTTCTAAATGAGAAATTCTTTTCTCTAATAAAACTGTGAGGCGTTTTCAAAGATCTGCTTCAGGTTGGAATGCAGTCTCTCCTGCTGAAGGGTATCCACACATCTCACGACACCTATTTTACATTTCCCGCCAGACTTACGTTCTTTCAGTAGGAATTCCTCATTAGTTTTCTCGCTTTACCTCTTTTCTCAGCTGCTTCTCTGTGCCTTTATGAGAAAGCTGATGGCAGTTGCTTGTTTGAAGAATGAGTTTTTTTTATTAAAGAGGTGTTGACTGCCAGTCTTATGGAAAAGTTGCTAAAATTGCTTGCAGTTTTTGTTAGTTACCAAATTATAAATTCCATTATCTTTTAATAGCCTCATTTAACCTGTATTATAGTTGATGTTGATATCACACGACTAGTCAGATAATTCCAAATATGTGGATAGAATGTAAGATTTTAATGAGTCACTGAAAGATCTGTATGATGGTTCTTTCTCTTGTTTTTGTCTTGCAACTCCAGAAGCTGTTCATTTGATAATTTTGTCTGGAATTAACGTCTTTTGACTGGATCATAGTTGTAGCTCAGCTATGGCTTTGAAAAGTCAGGCTCCCAACTTCAACTGAGATACAGAGAAGAGTCCACATTTCTACTCAGATTTTTGCCGTGAAAGTAGGACTGTTAATTAAATAGTCAATAATTGATATTAACATAAGCCTAAAAAATTTGATATTCAGTAAGATGTAAGATTTAAAGAAATGTGAACACTAGTTGCAAGTTAGTGAGAAAACATCAAACGTCTCTCTTACATGCCTCACACTACTTCTACCCATACTTGAATACAGCAGATTCATTCTGAAAGTGTCTTGAATTCAGGTTCCATTTTCCGGGGCCCATAGCTGGCAGCTGCTTTCCATTTACAGCCACAGATGGCTTCTTCCCTCCTCCAGGCTGTCCATTGGAGAGGCAAGGCCTTCTGTGTTTCATTCATTCCTGATGAGCTGCTGGAAGGTTTCTGCTTTCTTCCTAAAACTTTCTCATTTGACACAGTGGAAAGAGGAAGAAACAGTTGAGTGGATTGTCTGTGTGAATCCTCCTATGATTTTTATCACCACCATCACCAGCTTCCCTGCAGGTCCATTTCAATGTTCTATTCCCTTAGTTAGTGCGTTATTGGTAATTTAAAAATAAAAATGTGGCTTCCTCATTAAATGCTGCTCTGCTGGTTTCCTTAGCAGTGGTCCTATAAGGTTTCCAGATCATTTACTAACCTGCATCTGCTTCATTCTGCTTTCAGTTACAGCCCAAGCTTCTTGGTACATACATTTTAAAGCATATTTAAACATAACAGCATTCATAGTTTAAAAACAGACATGTAAAAATCGTGGCTTTGCAGTTAGGTAGACTGGCTCCTGAATGATTTACTAATGATTTCACTTTTTAAAAATACATTTTACTAAAATTAGTCTGGATGTTCTGGCTGGTTTGTGAGTTAAGTGTTAGTTCCTTAGAGAGATCCATCCCATGGAGTTTATAATCAGGTTAAGAGAGGCAGGGGATCATTTAATTGACATTAATATATTCATAAAATAGAATGGATATTCTTTAAACTCACCTGTTAGACTGACTCAGTGAAATCTTCTAAGTTCTCTGTTCCCTTGGAAACATATACTGACTTATGGTCAGGATAAGTAGTAGATTACAAGATTACATACAAGCCTGAATACTTCTTCCTATACAGGTTGAGTCATTTTCTTGCCAAGAATGACTTGGTTTCCAAACCATTTTATGACAGTTGTATATATCTTTGTATTTATGTAAGTTGATACTATAGAAACTAATGACATAGAATGTGGATAAAAAGGGTATTTTTTTCTATGAAGACTAAGTTGAATACTCTGGAGATGATAAAGGTAAATAAAACATAATCTCTTGAATTACGTATATAGGCAAGATGACTACAAAAGATTGGGGAATATCTTAAATTCCCTAAAGGTTTTACACTCAAATTAGTTATTTAAGGAGTCTTTAGGTTTTCACTCTATTTCAGTAGCATGTATACTGGGACTCATGGGTTACTGCAAGAAAGATATTTCAGGATTTCAATCAGCAGATTCATAAAGAAAAGGCCTTGGTTCTATGTCAATATATTGACAAATTATGTGTTTTCAGGTAAAATAAAATATGTCAGTTTTTGATTCCTTTTTTTTTTTTTTTTTTTTGCGGTATGCGGGCCTCTCACTGTTGTGGCCTCTCCCGCTGCGGAGCACAGGCTCCGGACAGACAGGCTCAGTGGCCATGGCTCATGGGCCCAGCCACTCCGCAGCATGTGGGATCTTCCGGGACCAGGGCACGAACCCGTGTCCCCTGCATCGGCAGGCGGGCTCTCAGCCACTGTGCCACCAGGGAAGCCCCTGATTCCTTTCTTAAACTAACTTTTAAAATTAACTTAGTAACTCTTAGCTTTGCCCATGTGTGTTAAGAGGACTTTTACAAAGATAAGCAATAAGAACTAACTGAGGATATGAATTGTTTTGGTTCAGAAATTGGCAGAGCCATGAAATAAGGCACACGCATGAAGAGAATTCTTTGGAATAGAATTTACTCCTGTTAATTGGGCTGGTTACTCTTAAGACTTTGATTTGTATTTTTCTTTTCTTTTTTTAAAAAATTGAAGTATAGTTGATTTACAATGTTGTGTTAGTTTCTGCTGTACAGCGAAGTGATTCAGTTATACATGTATGTATATTCTTTTCCATTATGGTTTATTACAGCATATAGAATATAGTTCTCTGTGCTATCCTTGTTATTTATCTATTTTATATATAGTAGTTTGTATCTGCTAATCCCAAACCCCTAATTTATACCCCTCCTCCCCTTTCCCCTTTGGTAACCATAAGTTTGTTTTCTGTGTCTGTGAGTCTGTTTCTGTTCTGTAAATAAGTTCATTTGTGTCATCTTTTAGATTCCACAAATAAGTGATATCATATGGTATTTGTCTGTCTCTGACTTATTTCACTTAGTATGATAATCTCTAGGTCCATCCATGTGGCTGCAAATGGCATTATTTCATTCTTTTTTTATGGCTGAGTAACATTCCATTGTGTATATGTACCATATCTTCTTTATCCATTCATCTGTCAGTGGATATTTAGGTTGCTTCCATGTCTCAGCTATTGTGAATAGTGCTGCTATGAACATTGGGGTGCATGTAACTTTTGGAATTAGAGTTTTCTCCAGATATATGCCCAGGAGTGGGATTGCTGGATCATATGGTACTTCTATTTTTAGTTTTTTAAGGAACCTCCCTACTGTTCTCCATGGTGGCTGCACCAATTTACATTCTTACCAACAGTGCAAGAGGGTTCCCTTTGCTCCACATCTTTGCCAAGTTATTTCTTGCCTTTTTATGATAGCCATTCTGACCGGTATGAGGTGGTACCTTATTGTAGTTTTGATCTGCATTTCTCTACTAATTAGCGATGTTGAGCATCTTTCCATATACCTGTTGGCCATCTATATGTCTTCTTTGGAGAAATGTCTATCTAGGTCTGGTTTGTATTTTTCACAGTCTTTCCTAATAACAGTCTCACATAGAATACAGAGAAACTTCTTCAGTAGCTCATAGGAAAACCATCATCTGTTCCACTTGAATGTAGACGCCTTCAAGTTTAAAATGGAGTCGTATTGGTGGCAGGTGATTCTTCCTGAGCATGGATCTTGGACTTATTCCAGGATTATTAACCCCTCAAATGCAGATGTCTCCTGTTTCTGCCACAGTAAGAGGGCAAATGGAGAGTCAGGAAAATTCCAAGTTTAAGTGTTGTTGGCTTGACTGTCTTAATGTCACACCTGTCAGCGGGACAAATGGGTACAACTTCTCACCCTATTTGACAGCCCTGTTGGGGGCTAAGTGAGACAATGCAGTGGACATTGCTGTGCAGAAGGAAAGCCTGCAAGCTCTTTTTTGGCTTGGGCACAGTAGGGGTTTAATGACTTTGTCCAAACAGACTTGAGAGGGAGTGTTTACTTGCTGTGTTCCATCCACATATATTTCACGAATGGCAGAGTCCTCTTTGGGGATTTGAACATGAATTCATCCAGAGCCCAGTTTTCTGTTTCAGCCCTGTGGGGCACAGAAGTGATCTCTCCATGTAGCCAAAAGGAAAAAAATGCTGTGTCAACACTGCATCAGGAAATCTGCCTTCTAATCTCTATGTAAAATGTCCACTTGGCCTTCTGAAATGCTTACCGAAGTCTGAATTCTTCTCATTTTACCTATTGATGAGCCTGTCAAAACTCCGTAAAAGAGTACCAATAATCACATTGGATTCTAAAACATGTATGGTGATCCTTATAAATGGATGGATGATAAACTCTCATTAAAAGAGACAATAGAAAACGTTATCGGGTGTGATCAATACTCTTCTCTGGAGACAGGCATTGAATTTCCTCTTTAGGTCTCTTTGGTTTTGTTTTGTTTTTTCCTTGCTTCATCTTTGATAAATAGTAAATTCTGGTATACATAGAAGAAGTTATTGTAATATGCCTCTTCCTTTCAGGCACCTCCTGCCCATTTCCTTAGTGTGGAAACTTATTCTTACTGAAAAGGTCAATTGAAATGAGGGTATTATTTACTTAGGGGTGATGGGGCTTAGGCCACACTACCCCAAAATATGGCTCCATGGCATATTGATTATTATAAACTGGAGGACTTTGAGAAATGGCAGGTGCAGGAAGGCTTTTCTAAACTTCTCCTGAGGCAGGTTGTAAGACCCTCATGTGAGAGGTGCCCTCCCTGTACCCAGAGGAAGGAGCCTCCTTAGCTCTGAAGATAAAAGGGCACCGAGGGTCATCCAAGCAAACAGGCCTTGCTGTTTTCCAGGGTTCACTGCACTGAGCTCAAACTCCGTCTTCTCCCATCTTTCCACGACTCTCCAGGCTTCATCAAACCTAGATTAACACTGTTTCTTCATTTCCTTATGAAGGCTCTCGTGTCACATAAAACTTATGTTAAATAAACTTGTATGCTTTTCTCCTATTAATCTATCTTTTGTTATAGGGGTCCCAGTCAAGAACTTAGAAGGATAGAGGAAAAAGATTTTTCCTTCCCTACAAGGGGATGTATGTCAATGTTGCTTTCATAAAAGTTACCACTAAATACTACAGCTCAGTATCATCAAAAAGTTGACTAATAAGATGTGGACGAAGAATGTCACCTGCCATAACAGCAAACAGTGAATGTTGTGGCCACCAAGCCAGCAGCCTCTGTAGCCACCCCTGACTGTGTACCCTGAGGGCACTCAGGATGGAGAAAAGCAGGACCTGGATAGCTGAGGTGCATATTAGAGGAAAGGTTTCAGTGAGTCCAGACTCTTGCATATGGGACGATGAGCTTAAAATCCATTAGAATTTATAGAAAAGCGCTAAATTCATTAATTTGAGATGTTTGTTTTTTCTTTCATTAGCAGTAATCGTTTTTGTAATTGAAGGATAGTTGATTTACAGTGTTGTGTTAGTTTTGGTGTACAGCTAAGTGGTTCAGTTATATATATATATATATATCTTCAATTAATATATATACACACACACACATATTCTTTTCCATTAGTTTATTGCAAGATACTGAATATAGTTCCCTGTGCTATACAGCAGGTCTTTGTTGTTTACCTGTTTTATATATGGTAGTTTGTATCTGCTAATCCCAAACTCCTAACTTATACTCCCCACCCACCTTTCCCCTTTGGTAACCATAAGTTTGTTTTCCGTCTGTGAGTCTAGCATTAACCTTTTGATGTTCGACTATCTTTCTTTTCTTTGCAAAAAATTCCTGTATGTCCTGGCCCCTGCCTGACCTCTGCAGAGCAGCCCCTCGGAGCCATCTGAGAGCCTGTCTCCCAGGCTTAAGTCCTCAGTATGTCTGCCAAAGAAAACTTAATTCTCAACTTCTAGGTTGTGCATTTTTTTTCAGTTGACAGTTTCTATTATTAATATGGGTTTTTAGGTTTCACCTAAAAACAAAACCCAGTTGTCATTGAGAGTTTACAGGCTCTAGAGCCTAAATACATGACTTAACCCCTATATCAACCCTGAGAGGTAGGTGTTTTTTACACGTTAGGAAACAGACTTAGGTGAAGTGACTTAAAGTCAAAGAAATTTTAAGAAGATGAAACAGACTTGAATCCAAAACTGAATCCTAAGAAGGGGCTCTTGACCCTGTGGTTTCAATCCTGGATGCACAGGAGAATCACCTGGGACACATTTGGAACTTCCCCTTGTCTGGGTGACACACCTGGAAATTCATTGAATTTGGATGAGGCCTGTGATGCCAGTGTGCAGTCAGGGTTAACATACAGGTTAGTCAGTATCTTTGGTTCCCTCAAGTGTAATGACGGAGCAGATGGGAAACATGGTCCCCTCTTGCCTCTTCTGTGTCATCATTTCAGGAATTATGAAGAGAGCTGCAGTTGGGGGTTCTGCCTGGTTCCCATGTGTTGGCTAAGCCTTAGGAAGAGCTTCAGAAATAGCACAACTAGAGCCCTCAGCACACTGAACAGAAGACAATAAAAAGTGTGCTGTTATATCTGTCTTATAAGCCTAGGTGTGTTCATTAAATGGAAATTCCAGTAAATCAGAGGTTAGTGTGAGATTGTATCATTTTTCTAGGCAAAGATGGACTTACAAATAAAATTAATATCATGAAGTCAGTTGGTCATTACCCTAACTGAGGCTAAATCTTGTTTAAAACATTTCAGCTAAAAGTAGTGAAGGTACATTTCTTGGTCAAAGTATTAAGGTGCTTCATCCCAGCAGTTTTTTTTTTAATTTATCTATCTATCTATCTTTGGCTGCTTTGGGTCTTCATTGCTGTGCGTGGTCTCTAGTTGTGGTGAGCAGGGCTACCCTTGGTTGCCGTGCGCAGCCTTCTCATCATGGTGGCTTCTCTTGTTGCAGAGCATGGGCTCTAGGTGCACAGGCTCAGTAGTTGCGGCGCATGGGCCCAGTTGCTCTGAGGCACGTGGGATCTTCCCGGACCAGGGCTCGAACCCGTGTCCCCTGCATTGGCAGGTGGATTCCCAACCACTGCGCCACCAGGGAAGTCCCATCCCAGCAGTTTTATAGCTCAGCATATCCATTTAATCTACAGAATCAGCCAAATAAGGAATGTTTGAATTTGTCGTTCTAGCTTCAGTATTCTGTTATCTCCAGTTACTTGTGTTCCTGACATGTTAAAAATGCTTATATTGTTTTAACCTCTACTAGTAAAATATGTCCATTGGTAGAATGTGAAATTTTATTCTGATTTTCATCTGGAAGGAAGTCCTGATCTGAACACATGAGAAACAGAGGCTGATGGAATTTTCTTGCTTTTACGGCTGCACACTTCTCTACTCTGGTGGGTCCACTCTTCCCCACCTGTGAATTCCATCTGCCCAGGGGTTGGCCTCTGTGTTGCCCTGGGTAGGGAATAAAGAGCCTTTGCCTTAGAGAATAAATATGCTCTTCTTTACCTTGGCCTCTTTTATCAGGTGCCTAGATTTCTGCCTGGGTTCTAATGCCAGTTCCTCAAATGCCAGACCCCATGCCTTGGATTATGCTTTCCTAGTCCTCTGGGTCCCAGTGTTACCAACCAGGGTTCTTGACTTTCCCTAGTCAATAGAAATTGATGAGGCCAGACAGGAAATTCAAGCAAGGCTTTATTGGGGCCCCTGCTGCAGCAGGGGGAAGCAAGAACAAACAACAGGTTCCCTTGCTCGCTCCCCAAGGTGGGAGGTGCCAGCTGGTTTCTTGTATGGGGTGAGGGTGGGGATGTGTCCAGGGGTTAGGCTGGAGGGGTAGCTTGGGTGTTTTGCCCACCCCTATGGTGGTGTTGAGTGCACGGGGCATGCACAGTACCCTGCTTTTGCTCCTGGCTCTTCAGAAGTGGCAGTTGTGCTTTTTGGTCTTCTGTATCTTTGCATCCATACTTTGCCCCAACTGTGCATGCATGCAGTTATTTTTAGTCCCTTATTGTTTCTTTGTATTTTATTGCTGGAGGAGATGTTTGTCCAGGTGCCAGCCCTGCAACAAAGGGTCCCAGGTCCCAGCCTGTCTCACCAGAACCCTGAGGCCAATTGGAAACCCACTCTCCTTCTTGAAGCTTGGGGTATCCTTACAGACTCTGGATATATGTAAGGATTCCTCCCCCATCCCAATTTCTGACCTTTTAAACCAGACTCATAGCTCTGATGTTTCTGGATTCCACTATCCTGATGTACCTCGGCCATTCACGTCTTTCTCTGTATTAGCTAATACCCCATCCAGACTCTTCATGTTTTTAAGGAATCCCTTCCCTCTTCCAACACCTACCTACTAACTAGATGGACGGTCCTGTGTCTCAGCCACCTAAGGCTGATCCACCAGGGAAACAAGCTTTCTGCTGTCCCCTTTGGCATTACTGTTGATCAAGTGTCAAGGCTGACATGACATATGCGTACATTGTAAACTGAGTCATAATCTCTGGCCTCTGCCTGGGTAATATAAAGGAAATACTCGTGTTTCTAACAGCAACAAGGTTACTATGAGTTTTTATGTTGGAAATTCTCAGTGATTCTTGTGATTACCTTTTAATCTAATGCAATTTATTTTTCATTACATTTTAGTTCAAAAAACAGATCAAAAGCAAAAGGAAAAAGAATAAAAAAAGTAAAATAATATGACATAAAAGATATATTAAAGCTTAAGCAAAGCATTTTAATGAACAGTGACTTTTTTTTTTTTTTTTTTTTTTGCGGTACGCGGGCCTCTCACTGTTGTGGCCTGTCCCACTGCGGAGCACAGGCTCCGGACACACAGGCTCAGTGGCCATGGCTCACGGGCCCAGCCGCTCCGTGGCATGTGGGATCTTCCTGGACCGGGGCACGAACCCATGTCCCCTGCATCGGCAGGGGGACTCTCAACCACTGCGCCACCAGGGAAGCCCTGAACAGTGACTTTTAAAAGCCTAATCTTAGCTTTTTCACTTGTATTTGACAGAACCTCCCTGTGATCATTATTTTTAGAGGCCAAGTCACAGGTGAAGTATATTTTATAAAACAAAAAATTCAGGTGCTTATTTAGCAATTCATACACAAGTATGTAAATGTCTAAAATAAAGCCCAAGCTATTCTCTGTGGTTTCCTACTTCTTAAAAAGTAAATGTAGCCCAAATGTCTGTAGCATCTTTTCTCTCCAGATTATTCCTTGACTCAACATAGGAAAATGAGATGACTTTTTTATTTTTTGTAGAAAATATTGTGAAAAACAAAGTGAGTTAATATGAATTGACAGTTTTTACTGCCCAGATTTTCCTTAGTAATGGGATTTGGTTTTTGTGTCCTGCTTTTCAGCACATTTTGTGTTTACATCTTTTGGGGATTTGAAGGGTCCAGATAAATAATAGAGTAGTATTTTCTATCATGATGTTATTTTTTTCCTCCCCATTTTATTCTGGGAAATTTCTACAACATAATAAGTTTGTTTTTATTATTTTCATTTTGGCTAAGAGATGACTACTAAAATCTGATTTTTCATAGGAATCCAATATTTTAATAAATCTTTTTGCAAAAAAATAATTTTAAAAGCTTTTCAGTAGTTAATATTTTTGCCCTCTTGTTTCTGTGTCCCCCCCCACCCCCACTTCTGCCTCCATGGGCCAGTTCTTTTTTTGGTTTGCTTGTGGCCAAGGGGGATTTAAAGTTCCCCTGCCCTTGACTAAACTTGTGATCCTGACCTCCCTTTTCTTAGAGGCTTAGAAAATTTATAATTGTGATTTCTCTCTCTGCCCCTTGGAGATGCAGATCACTTTAAAAGCCTCTTGTAGACCTGGGAATGTCTTGCCCAAGGACCTGGGAGCCATGTTTTGAAATGCAAACATCATGGAAGACCACACCCATCTCCTGGGGAGTGTGACTGGGCAGGGGTCTAGCTTTCCTGGCTGCCTTGCTCCGTGTTGTGAAACTGCCCCCTGTCTTGAAATACGAGGGAGCGAACTCCTTTGGCAAGTCCAGTTGTCAAAAGCAGATGGCCACTGGTCCTCCCCCTCTTAAAAACTCTCTCGTCCCTTGTCTTAGTGGAGTTCAGAGTGAATCTGGCCTCTCTCTCCTGTGGCAATAGCCTTGGATAGTTTTCCTTGCCTGTTTAACTTTGCCTGGTGTGATTTTTGCTTTAACACTTGTTTTTAATCAGTCTGTTGCCCTTTTAAAATGTCCTTAATTGAGGTATAATTTATACATCATAAAATTTACCCACTTTAATTGTAAAAGTCAATAATTTTTAGTAATTTTATAACATTGTCTTTCCCCTGAATAGGAAGCCTGACCAACAGTTCTACATGAACGGTTAGGGCTTGGCAAATGGCAGATTTATTTGAGGCTGAGCCAGTGGGAAGCCAGGGATGAAGCTGTAGGATTCCAAGTACTTTTCTTTGATCCTCTCACAAGTGTTTTGATCTGAGGCCTTCAGATCTGTTTTTTGGTTGTTTTTTGTTTTTCCCTTTTTTTGTTTTTTGATGTTTTGTCAAAATTAACTTTATCCTTCAGCTTTATTTCATTGGGATGTGGTAACAAATTGGCATGAGAAGGAAGCTGATATTGGACCTAATTACAGAAGGTGTCTCTGGCTAGGTGGTAGGAATATCAAAGTGGCCAAGATAAACATGAAGTTGGAACTGTTAAAAAGTGAGCTCAGTGTTAGTTCTGCCACATTTTTTAAAAATTAATTAATTTATTTTTTTACATCTTTATTGGAGTATAATTGCTTCACAATGGTGAGTTAGTTTCTGCTTTATAACAAAGTGAATCAGTTATACATATACATATGTTCCCATATCCCCTCCCTCTTGCGTCTCCCTCCCAACCTCCCTATCCCACCCCTCCAGGCAGTCACAAAGCACCGAGCTGATCTCCCTGTGCCACATGTTTTAGGTGACAGGAGATGAGTTGTCCTCCCTAAGCGTATTTCCTCATCTGTCGGTGTTTGGCTTTAGATCACTCATGTTCACATTGTTCCATTCTGAGCTTTTTGTCACTGGCGTGTCACTTCGTGGCCACATGAGGACACGCTCATCTGAGCTGTGGAGAGAAGACCATAGTGGCTGAGGTGCTCTGAGGACCTGGGCTTGGCTCAGGTTGTATAGCTTGGGCCCAAAGCCAGGTGGCCCAGCAGGCTGGTGACACCACACCCAACCTTAGCTGTTAGGGCACAGAGGGATGGGGAAGGGTCGGCACCTTCAGGATTCTGGAGGGAGGGACCCAATGAAGGTTGCACTCTTCAAATCTAATTTTTCTACCCAGGTTGTTTGTCTTAAACCAGGTTCTGCCCAAATGGAAAACATCTGAATTCTTCTGCAAACTGTTCTCCCCCATATGTTGTTTTAAAAAAATCTGTCTTTATTTTGACAAACCTCCAAGTAATCATGGCAGCCTCTCTGTAGGCGGTGCCTCCAACCACATCCTGGCGTACCTTAGGACCCTCATCTCCCTGATGGTCTGCCATTCTCTCCCTAAACTAATATGGGCTCTCCCAGGGCTCTGCTGTTTTCTTCTAGTTTGAGGTCCTCCCCTCCCAGTGTCCAAAATGCTACATATGCTCAGAGTAGATGCTGTTGAGGAGGTGAATAACCCTTCCCCCACCTCCACCGCCTTGGGCTTGTTACCACGTCCAGGCTCATAGTGCTCACCACACAACAGGCCAATCAGTCGAGAGATGAGGTGTAGGAGCAAGGAATAGTGACTTTATTAGGAAAACCAGCAGACCAAGAAGCTGGTGGACTCATGTCCCAAAGAACCATCTCGCCTGGGTTTGGATGCTCATTTCTTTCATAGAACAAAGAGGGAGAGGTGAAGTTAAAAAAAAAAAAAGGGGGAGTAAAGTAAAAAAAAAAAAAAAAAAAAAAAAAAGTGATAAGTTGGTGCAAATATTTCCAGTGTGGTTCCAGCCAGCCTCTGGAGGGGATGTGTTAGTTTCTTCTTTCCTGCAGCCATTCACAGGTGGGCCTGGTCAGGATGTTTCCTGTGAGCTAAATACAGAGGTATTTTATCTTAATATTCAGGCATGGGAGGAGGGCCATGAGATGGGCCACTGTGTACACTTTCAGCTATAGGCAACATCCCTTTAGTGATTAACTTGTAGTGAAAGCAATAGAATACAAAGGTTAAAGTAAAAGGAACAGATGCAATGTGGAGTCAGATTTGTCCTTCCCTATTGTAGGCTGAAAGGCTGTGGGGAGCAGGGAGGGCATGAGTGGGGAGGATGAGCCCAGGAGTTCAGGCGAGCCCCCTGGGGCACATTCCTAGTTTGCTCTCTAGAGATGGGGTTAAGCTGTTTTTATCTTTTAAAAAACTATATTTCAGTATTAGGCCGATAAGCTTTGTAAGAGGTTATCCTGAATTCCTAGCTGGTCTCCAGCGGAGAAAGGTACTTGAACAGAGTTGACAGTGTAAGATGCCTAATGACAGGAGTGATAATCCCAAACTGCGCTGATTTTATCTTCCTATTTCTGGTTTAGAGCTATGAAGTGATTATATTTAACCCACTGCTTGTGCTCAGAAATAATGCTGTAACATAATTTAGGTTACAGAATATTTCTCACAGCCTTTATGTTCTTTATGACTGAAGCTTGTGTTTTCCTTGTGACTGCAAATTCCATATCTCACCACTTGTGCTCACTGACTGCTATTTTATTAAACTTGGAATTACAAGTAGGGGAGCAAAGGGAAACCCCTGGGGACCCCATTTATTTCTAGGAAGGAGAAAAGACTGAGTTGCCCCATCTGCTCACTTGCTTGTGGAACAAGATGTGGACTCCTCGTCCTAAGAGTGTCCTGTTCGTTGGGTGGTGGTTAGAGGAGGTGAATCAAAAGCTGAAGGGATTTTTAACAGCCAGCAACCCTGTCTACTAGCTGTTGAGGCGAGACCTGAGACCAGGTGCCCACTTGGTACCCCGGATGGAACAGGAGACCCAAATCGGTAGATCCCTCGGGGCCCGATGTCTCCAAGACCACAGTCCTGTGCCCTGCCTGCTTCTGAAAGTGGGGAAATCACTCTTTCAAGAGCTGAGGCAGACGTGGGTCACACCCAGCCCCCAAGTGAGCTGAGCGCCCAGGCACTGCCTTGGCCGGGCCTCAGATTCTGAGCACTGGCTTCCTTTCTAAATCTCTCTCGGAAGGCTCCGCAGATCCATCTCCTTCCAGCCTGTGGATACCCGAGGTTTGCAGGCGAGGGTATGGAAGGCACCGCGGGGTCCCGTGAGGTGGGCTCAGCCCTCACCTGGTGGAACATCACTGCTAAATCTCTCCTGGTTTCTGGGCTCAGTAGAGCTTCCCTCTCTGCTCACCAACCACCTGCCCCTGCGAAAGCAGAAAAGGGAAGCAACAGAGTGCTTGCAGCTGCCCCAAACTCTCCATCCTTCTGAAGCTGAATCTGGCCTCTCCACCCCGACACCGAATTAAATCTCAGAGACCGAGTTCTGGGTGAAGTAGAAAAGAACAGCTTTATTGCTTTGCCAGGCAAAGGGGGGCCATAGCGGACTAATGCCCTCAAAACTGTGTGTCCCAACCTGGAGGGAGTAGTGAGGAGTCTTATAGGAATGGTTCGAAGAGGGCGTGGTCAGCTCGTGGACATTCTTCTGATTGGTTGGTGGTGAGGTCATCGGGAATCAGCATCATCAGCCTTCTGGTTCCAGCCAGTCTGGGGTCTCTGTCCTTGTGGGCAGCATGCAGTTAACTTCTCCCACCTGGTGGAGGCTTCAGTATCTGCAAAACAGCTCAAAGATACTGTTCTGTGTATCCCTTGAAGGGGAACCCGGACCCTGCCCAAGGCCGCACTACTGTTTCTTGGCTGCTCCTCCCTGGTCTCTGCAGCCCCTCCCTTCCCTGATTAGCAGCTGTTTGAACCTGCCTGTTGGAACTCAGGGAAGGTCATGGAGGCTGAATGAAGCCTATTTCTAGGAATCAAGAAACGGGGGATGCAGAAAGGCTTTTGTGCCCAGGAGCCCCACAGGGCCCTGCTTGGTATCACCCCCTCCTGGGGCCCGCTTCTCTTTGGGTCCTGGATCTGCTCCTGGAAGATAAAGGGTAGGGTTCGGGTCAGAGCCTCATCTCCTCAGCCCGCCCGTGCTGGATCCTGGGTTGTAGCAGCATTGTCCCCAAGCTCCCTCTGCTCCGGCTTCCGGCTCCTCTTGCAGGTGGGGCTGTTGTTCCTGGTCGGGGGAGGGCAGCTTGTAGCCAGAGCGCGGGACCCCTGCAGCGAGTGGGTGCATTGAGGGTGGCTGAGCGCAGGGCTGGACTGGACTCTGGGCCTTGCTGGGCCCCAGGGGCAGCATGGGGGGCCGCCTTGGGTAACTCTGTCCAGGTGTCCTGGGAACAAGATGGTGCACCAGCTGGACACTGGGATGTCCACTGGGCCATTCCTGAAGGCAGGCGTGTGGGCGCTGCAGGCTGTGTAGACGTGGTGGAGAGCCCATCCAAGTTCCCTTGTGATCAGTCTGCGCGGGGATGTGGATTGTCTGTGTCACCCATGCAGTGTAGTCACTTTCTAGGAACCTGACTATGAAGAAATGACCCAGGAAGCCTTTTGTTCCCAAGAAGGGTACATAGGTGAGGAGGATGTAGAATAGAAAGTGACCGTCCAGGCCATGTCTACCCACTTCCGCTGGCTATAAAAACAGGAAGCACGTCGGTGGAAGCGGAGAGGCAGCTGGTGGGGGCCTGGTCAGGGGGAGGCGTCTGTGCTGGTGGTTGTGTGGCAGGTACTCGTTCTTGGTCCCCAGGCTCCACAGAGGCCATCCTTGGCCAGGCAGAGAGGAAGGGGCGCCGTCAGTGTCTGGTCTCCGGGAAGCAGCCGGGCATGGGGTGCCACCCCTGGGCCTGCCAGGCAGGCGGCCAGCCAGGGAGCCAGGTGGCAGGTGGTTCCAGGTGGAGGTGCCACCGCCAGATGCTGCAGGCGGCCAGCCAGGGCCTTGACTGCCTGGCACAGTGACACACAGGCCAGGAAGGGCAGAGGGTGTCCGGGGCCCTGGGAGTGAGCAGGCAGTGATGTCCAGCGGTGGGTGCAGCGGGGAGGATGTGGTGGTCATGGGGGCCCATCCATCCCCTGCAGTGTGCCGCTGCTGTATTCTTGGTGAGATGGAGCTGCGCAGAGCCGGCCCTCACATCAGGAGGCCCTTGTGGGTGTGGGTGCCGCAAAGGCCTTCCGCCACGGGGGCTGGTGACCAGGGCCGGGCTGGTGCTGACCTCACCGATGTGTCCACCTTTGGGTTCTTCAGGAGCCAGTGCATCCTAGCACTGTGCCGCTGGACCTGCAGGTAGTGGGACTGTGTTTGTCCTTGTTTTAAATCAGTAAATACCCTTGCTCTTCCTCCCCGTCCTCCAACACTATTTGAAGGCCTCTAGTCTGCTCATGTTCCTTCTTGTTCTCTTTACTGTCATGGTTTATTTAATTTTTTTTAGCATTTTTTTTGGAAGTTGGGAGGCAGTTGTGTGTGTTTCCTGCCATCGTGAATTTCAGCTTAGTTGTCTTCCAAATAAAAGTTCTTGCAGGCTGGGGTGTCCGCCGGGAGACCTACAACACGGCGGCCAAATGGTGTCGCTCCTTGTGGGGAGGGTGAAAGGAAGAGGTGCCCTCACCCTCCCACCTTCCCTGGGGGAAGGTATTTGGCCCCGGTGCCTTAGAGAACAGGGTGGAGGGAATTACGCTGAGAATTTAAAACGTCAAGCCTGCTGTGTTCAGAGGCCAAACTCATGTATTTTGTATTGCTCATAAAACTTTAAGCCACACATGCATTGAATTGCATTGATTTCGTGATGCAGCTTCTTTTCCTCCCATTTTAACACCTGTAAAGTCAAAGCGCATCCTTCTGTCAAGAGCTTACAGTCAATGAAATACTGCAGTTTAAAATTTCCTGGCAGAAGCTAAAGCAAATTCTCTCTGAAGCAACCCAACTTCATCCCAGTCTTGAAGAATTCCTACAGATAACATTTTGTGGAAAGTAGCTTGCTGTAAACAATTCTTACCCATACAAGTAACAGAGAGCACATCTGTGGGCCAGCACGAAAACACAGCCGGAACACGTCCTGTAAATTGGTTAGGTTATTAGAAATTGAATGATTGTTAAAGAAGGAAACTTTGACACAGCTGTTTAAAGAGATAACAGACAAGATTGTGAAAACATCTTCAGAGAACAAGGAATTGTAAAACAGACCTAACAGATTTGAAAGAGAACCAAATAGATAATCCATAAATTCTTTGTATTTGTTTAGTTATATGGAGTAGTTTTCTTTGTTTTTCTTTTCATGATGTCGAAGTAAGGGCATTATTAGGATTCTCCAGAGAATCGGTAGGGTGTGTGTGTGCGTGTGTGTGTGTCTGTAAAGATAGGGAGAGATTTATTTTAAGAAGTGGCTAAAGTGATTGTGAAGACAGCCAAATCCAAAATCTGCAGGGTAGGCTAGCAGACTGCAGACCCGGGGAAGAGCTGATGTTGCCACTCAGGTTCAAAGACAGACCCACAGGCAGAATTTTCTCTGCCTTGAGGGGAAGGTCAGTCTTTTTCCTCTTAAGACCTTCAACTGATTGGACGAGGCCCACCCACACCGTGGCAGGTAATCTGCTGTACTCAAAGTCTACTGATCTAAATGTTAATCTCATCTAAAAATACCTTCACGGGGCTTCCCTGGTGGCGCAGTAGTTGAGAGTCTGCCTGCTGATGCAGGGGACATGGATTCGTGCCCCAGTCCAGGAAGATCCCACATGCCGCGGAGCGGCTAGGCCCGTGAACCATGGCCACTGAGCCTGCGCATCTGGAGCCTGTGCTCCGCAACGGGAGAGGCCACAACAGTGAGAGGCCCACACACCGCAAAAAAAAAAAAAAGAAAAAAAACCTTCACAGCAACATCCAGATTAGTGTCTGACCAAACATCTGGGTACCGTGGCCTTGTCAGGTTGATATATAAAATCAACCATCACAATTATATTTCTCATTCTGTACATTTTTGACTTTCTAGAATTACTCTTCAAGCTTGAGAATATTTTCCTTTTGAAGACAACTTTCTGGACCATTTTACTTAGACTAATTTCAGTAACATGATTCCTTTTTGTAGGAGACTATTGTCTCTTACTCTTGTGTGGGGAAAACACTTTATATATTTTAGAGCCATATCTTCAGTAAAAAGATATTTTCCTATATTCTTTTCTATCTCAGAAGTCTGAAAAGTATCCTTGTGACGTGTTAGATAGGATTTCTGGGCCGTAATATTGCTCCTGTAAATTATGATTCTAGACTGAGCATAACAGGGACCATACTCTGCCTATATGACAGGGGGTCAGCACATTTTTCTATGTAGTTTTTCAGTATCACATTGACTCACTAGCCCAGAGATATCTACCTTCTTTTTTTTTTTTTTTTTTTTCTTTTTGCGGTATGTGGGCCTCTCACTGTTGTGGCCTCTCCCGTTGCGGAGCACAGGCTCCGGATGCGCAGGCCCAGCGGCCATGGCTCACGGGCCCAGCCGCTCCGCGGCATATGGGATCCTCCCAGACCGGGGCACGAACCCGTATCCCCTGCATCGGCAGGCGGACTCTTAACCACTTGCGCCACCAGGGAGGCCCTCTACCTTCTTTTTGAAGTGAGCATATTACACAGAAGGTGGAGTTTAGAGTCGTGTTTGGGGACCATGCTGGCAGCACCGTTGGTTAGAACATAAAACTCAGGAGGAAATAAATGTGGCTTCCCCTGTGGGTGTCCATCTTCTTCATTTGAAACTCCAGCTCTAGAGGACTTGTGCCTTTGTACAAAAATGTGAGTTACTGACATATTAGCTGTTAGGTAGATTCAGTACAGAAAAATGATGCAAATTACCCATCATACTGCAGGTGTTTACATAGCTGCATTTTGTATATGAATTACAGCATTTCAAAGAAATTGTTTTGATTTACTTACCTCCATTTTCCTGACTCGGTCTGTACTTGGAAATAGTACCCCAAATGGGAAATCCCTAAGAAATTTTTCATCAAGGACATTTATACATGTTAAATCCCCCAGAATTTTTACACAACAACCTATTTCTGCAGAGGCAGAATTCTTTCTGTAAACTTCTTCAAGTTGATGGGTATAGTTTGTTTTCATACCTTCCCTGTGAAGAACTGTTCTAGCATCACAGCGTGCGTCATAAACATTTCCTTCTTAGGAATTTTTCTTCATAGGAATGGCTAGGTGTAAATGGCAGTTTTCATCTTTGACGGCTGCTAAATCTCTGTGCTTTTTTTTCTGACAAAGAGTAAATGGAATTTGTTTTTCCTCTTAATTTGACAGCATCTCCTTGTCAAAGCCTTCTTTCTTAGGTAGTTCAATAATCATGTGACAATTACAGCAGATGTTTTTTCCCCAAGGAGTTTTCAAAGTTTTTTAGACTTCAAAGTCATGGCAGTCACCATAGCCACATAAAGGCACGTGAAATGGCTGGGGGTTGAGGGGTAGATGAGAAATACTTCATTAGTGCTAGGTGCTACCTCCAAGCCAGAGGAGCCACGATGCCACAGTAGAGGGAGACGTCACCGCTGACATGGATGTTGGTGAGGGTGGAATACACTGTCAGTGACACTTGCTTTGCACTTGATGACTCCCTGTTTCCGAGCGCTCTCCTGGGCCTTGCAGGGTGTTTAGCAGCGTCCCTGGCCTCCGTCTGGGAGATCCACCTGCTTGTGACCATCAGAAGATTTCTGGGCACTGCCAAGTGTTCCCAGGGGGGTAGGGGGGCAAAAATCGCCCCTGGTTGAGAACCCCTGCCCTAAGTCACTGTCATCAATCCTGGTCTCATGAAAGGCTGGGAGAGATACCACGTTTAAGGAGTGACAGTCCACGTGTCTTTGGTGAACATCAACAATAGGAAGTGTCTAAAGTTTTCTTCCAGCCTGTGTTGCCGGACACAGGACATTGTTGGCTTCCAGGACACTGAAGCCCAACTAGGCAGAGCAGACAGATGTGAGAGCTTACAGTAGGGCCTAGTGCTGCCGAGTGAGACCCAAACAGGGAGAAACACCAAGATTCAACTAAATCACTCAAGTCCTCTGAGTCTGCCTAAGTAGCTTTTATTCAGTGCTGGAAACACACGGAGAAACTTAGCCAGAACCTGAAGTACCATGTAACTGCAGCAATATATTTTATGGTTTAGATGAAAAAAAAAAAAAAGGTAGAAAGGAGGTTTTTATTATTATCTACTATTGTGAGTACAGATACTTGGGGTTCACAGAAATAGCAGCTGGCCCTGGATTCCTGTTCAAAGCATGAGTTCATACTGAGTTCCATGCCTTGCTGCCTTAAAAAGTTATAAAAAGCCCAGGTTAAGCCAGACATGAAGCAAATATTATGTGGATAATAATAGTAACAGTGCCATTATTATTAGTAGTATAGCAAGTAACTTACATGTTAAGATGCTGGTCATAGTACATGATTTTAAAGCATAGAGCAAATATAAATTTGTACAATATTTCATACCTCAGGGTTGTGAATTGACGGAAGTCAGCGTGCAGTGGACGCTGGGCCCAGTTCAGTGGAAAATGAAGGCACCAGAGTCTCCTCAAAGACCTGTCAGGGCCACCCCCTTACGGGGAGAGTCACACAGGAGTGGGGTTCGCTTGCATCTGTCTCCGGGTGCCCACTTGTCTTGTCTGGAGGTGTCAGCTGAGTTGGCCTCCTGCTTCAGTTACTCCTCTGAAACTACCTCAGAGGGGTCTCGACGTTTATAAAGACAACCAAAGAGGGTGGTTTCAGTATGTTAAACTCATACCAGCAGGAAAATCTAGTTTACTAAATCATTAGCTACATACACATTTGCTGTGAATTGTACTTGACAAATTTAATTGGGCAAAAAAGCCCCACAGTCTCATATATTTATTTTTTTCAAAACTAAGTATCCAAGCCCTGCCCCCCGCTTCTTCCTGCCATGTTTAAATTAGGGAGACGTTGGATGTGAGCCATTGTTTTGCACGTTCTCTCTCTTATGCCAGTTGTATATGAATCCAGAAGTTTGCGTTTATTGGAAAACAGGAGAAGGCATTTAATTGTCACTGCATCACGGCTGTCCACAAAAAATTGAGGTGGCCAGTTTCACTACAGCCGTGTCTGGCAGGCCACAGGGGCCCCCTGAGCCTGGGGCTCTGGTGTGTAGAGTCCAGCATCAGAGTCTGATCTTATTCTCTCCTCTGTGTCTTACATTTTTCTCTCAGGACATTTGTCCTGAGAGAAGGATATATTTTTTTAAGACAATGCTGATCTTTTTTTTTTTTTTTTTTGCGGTACGCGGGCCTCTCACTGTTGTGGCCTTTCCCGTTGTGGAGCACAGGCTCCGGACGCGCAGGCCCAGCAGCCATGGCTCACGGGCCCAGCTGCTCTGCGGCATGTGGGATCTTCCGGGACCGGGGCACGAGCCCGTGTCCCCTGCATCGGCAGGCGGACTCTCAACCACTGCGCCACCAGGGAAGCCCAATGCTGATCTTTTAACATCACGCATAGCATCATCAATTTTACGTTCCTAGTTTAAATCTCTTTCAGCGACAAGCAAAATGATAAAAGTAATATATCCTTATTGTACTTTGTCTTATGAATGTTGAAACAACCATGGCTATTTATAACAAGGTTGAACATTGCTGCTAGATGTCGACACCCCGGAAGGAGTCATTTCAAGATGCTGCGCTGTCCCTAGCGGGCGTGTGCTGTGAGGTCTGTGCTACTTTGCATATGGTGGACCCTTCTCTTCTTTGTGAAGCCCTTCCATGACACCTCTTCTCCATCTTGCCTCTCCCGTTCTTGGATGTGCGTGGAAACGTCCTGAAGCTGTACAGGGCACATCCGGCCGAATGCCACTTGCCACTTCATGATGTCGTTGTCCAGAGACCTCTGTGGGGCTTCAGTGGCCTTGAGGGCATCCAGGCACGATCAGTTCAGTGGTGCTTTCTGGGCTTGCCTGTTCTTAGCGTTGGGAGTTTAGGTGGCAGAGGTATGGTGGGGTAGGAGGCTTTCTGGGTATGTGTTCTCCAAATTTCTCCTACCTTGCACCTTGACCAAAGCTTTTGAAATGGAAAAAGAAAGGAGACCCACAAATTAAAGACTGTTTTTAGGTGTTGTGGAAATAGAACATGAGTTCTATCACTAGAACTTTAAACTCTTACTTACTCATTGACTCTGGTGGTAGGTGACAGGCAAGGGGGACTCTGAACGGGGAGCACTTTTGGTCTCATTGGAGGCAGTGGCCTGCTGCTAATTATTACAGACGTTATCAACCATATTTACAGCTTCACCTGTGTTCCTAGTTTGCTACCAAAGGTGTGTTTTCCTTCCGCGCAGGCTCTGAAAGTGTCATTCCCACTGCCAGCTACCAGATAGGGCTCTGCTCTTCTTTTTTTTTTTTTTTTTTTTTTTTGCGGTACGCGGGCCTCTCACTGTTGTGGCCTCTCCCGTTGCAGAGCACAGGCTCCAGACGCGCAGGCTCAGCGGCCATGGCTCACGGGCCCAGCCGCTCCGCGGCATGTGGGATCCTCCCGGACCGGGACATGAACCTGTGTCCCCTGCATCGGCAGGCGGACTCTCAACCACTGCGCCACCAGGGAAGCCCCATGGCTCTGCTCTTCTTAAAAATCCTCTTAGCCTTGTGTCGCCTCTTCTTTGCACCGGCGGTCGGAGAGCGTGAGAGACAGCCTTGGCTTTTTGGCAGGAATAGAGCAGCTTCGAGGCAAAGTCAAACCTGAAAAAACCTCCCACTGTGCAGAAGTCCTTCCTTTCTGATGCTTTCGGTGTCAGGCCATCCAGACCTTTGTGGCTGCAGAAGCCCAGGGTTTAATTGCTCTGTGGGTTCTCTGGATAAAGCAGAAGGAAGAAAAGCCAGGTTTTGATCTCCCATTTAGCAAGGAGACATGAGTGATAGATGTCCACATTTTCCTAATTTTTATTTGGGCAGTATTTTAGTCTTTCTCCTCTGAACATATTTTTTCCTGACTTTTAAATCTCTCATACATTTTCCCAAAGGGCCAGCCTTGTCTATTTCCTTCACTTAAAAGCGTATGAAGAAGTTGTTTTCGTTTGATCTCTTGTGTGACCACCTCGCCAGTAGATGTTGAAACAGACCGCTGTTTAAATCTTAATTCACACCCCTTGCAGGGGAATGGGAGAGCTCACGGAGTTAAAGTTTAAGAGATGGTACGATTAACATGCATCAAGCTGAGGCAAAAACGGGACATTTAGCTTGCAGTGGGCTCATGGAGTGTTAGAATAACTCCATTTAAACACATTTGTTTATTTATTATCATGATGCTGATAACTGGCAGTAATTAAATGAGACACTTTATTCCCTGCTCTATTATTATGCCTATTGTTTTTATTTATTTATTTTCTTTAAAAATTGTATTGTTTAAATTTTATAGTTGATTTACAATGTTATGTTAATTTCTGCTGTACAGCAAAGTGATTCAGTTATACATATACATATTCTTTTTCATTTTATTTTCCGTTATGTTTTGTCACAGGATATTGACTATAGTTCCCTGTGCTGTACAGTAGGACCTTGTTTATCCATCCTGTATATAACAGTTTGCCTCCGCTAATCCCACACTCCCAGTCCATCCCTCCCCCACCATCCCCCGCTTGGCCGGCACAAGTCTGTTCTCTATGTCTTGTTAAACCTACTGTCGTAAGTAATCACTGACATAACTGCTGCCACAGGGTTATTGAAACACATCTATTTGGGTCTTCCTGTTTTAAAATAAAATGTGAAAGAATGTTTTGCCGATTGTGGTCCTCAACAGTGTATATTTTGAGTGAAGTTTATTGAATCTGAAATGTCCTTTCACAAGGATTCAACATCCTATAACCATAGAAACAGAAATTTTATTTTTGCTCATTGAATGCACCCCTTCAGAATCTAAGAGAACCACCTGTAGTTGGTACATCTTCTTCCGTTTATATTAATCTTGGCTTTACCCACTTAGTCTAAAGGAGAAGGGAATATCATTGTTGGGACATACATAAAACCAGGGTCTTTTGAAAATGAAAGCTAACTATTTTGTAGTTTCCATTTGAACCCTTGAATGAGAATCAAAATCTTCTTTTAAAGGCAACTCTGAATAATTAACTCAAATTGCGGAGACTCTGATTTTTTTTTCTAAGATGATTTGGTTAATTTGGATTTAGATTTAGCACATACTAAGAATCCTCTCATTGAAGACCACCCGATCGGCTGGACCCTTTCTACTGCTGTCCAGAAAATCATCTTTAGAGTGAAGATTGAATTTTGTCAGAAAGGGAACCAGAAGAGTTAGGACTGTAAACCGCTTTCGAGGACACTTGGGTGGAAATTGCACGTAGTCCCACTTCAGATGCTGCTCTAAGGATCGTTGAGTGGCAGGTCCCGTGACAATTAGACTGGTGCCTGAAAGTGAGAGGGGACTTTGATACGTTTTGAAGCTCCCATGGTATGTTCTTGACTCTTGTAGGCACCTGAAATATATAACGTAAGACTGTACACTGTACTGCTTTATCTAACATGGGGACATTTGATGAATTTACTGAAGTTTTGGAGGTGCTTTTGTCTCCGGTGTCATTTTTCATCCACAAAGATTTAAAATAATGGAAACTGAATCAGCAGTCATTCTGCTGCTCCTGCTTCAGTCACACCTCTGTTGGGCATATTTCTAGATTTCATCCGGGGAGGGTCACCAGCAGCACGTTTAACTGAATCCACTTGGCACTCACCATGGCCCAAGAAAATGCCCAGGCTGAGGAGACGACATCATCACGTGTTCAGAATTTAAGGATCAAATGCCCGTAGAAATGCAAACTCTAATATCTGTGTACAATTAGGTAGTCAGCATTGAAAGATTTCTTCGTATATCCTGGTGTTATCAAATGCTGGGTCCCACTGCTTGCTGCTCACAAAAGCAATTACATACTCACAAATGTCGGTAGAAAGGCAAGGTTCCTTTAATAAGAATGCCGGCAATCTGGGGAGATGGTGGACTCAGCATGCCCCGAAAACCACTTCCAAAGATTCTTCTAGGCCATGGAAGTTTTTTTGTTTTTGTTTTTGTTTTTCCCGGTACGCAGGCCTCTCACTGTTGTGGCCTCTCCCGTTGCAGAGCACAGGCTCCGGACGCGCAGTCTCAGCGGCCATGGCTCACGGGCCCAGCCGCTCTGTGGCATGTGGGATCTTCCTGGACCGGGGCACGAACCCGTGTCCCCTGCATCGGCAGGCGGACTCTCAACCACTGTGCCACTAGGGAAGCCCCGCCTATGGAAGTTTTAAAGGGGTGGAGGGGAGTAATCTCAGTTAATCACTGAGATGGGGGGGTCAGGGTCATTGCCGTCCCCCACTGTGTGCAGGCTCGTGGAATCCTCGTGATCTTCCTCTAGGTGTTCTCTTGTTCACACAGTTTGTTCGGGAGATTACTGAAGGGGAAGCCTGGGAAGAGATCTGGTCACCTGTTAATTACTGACTCTTCATTGCTACGTCTTTGATCTATGGGAAGAACTGACAAGTTAGGCAAAGTATTGTGTGATCTACAGACTTGAAAGGTGTACTTGGGCTGGAGATAAGTAGAGCATGGGGTACCTGGTGAAAAGTCACAATACAGCTCTGCTAAAGTGACAAGGAAAGGGGCTTCCTGCTGAGGGCGTTTTCCTACAAAGAGCTGCTTACAAATCCCTGCTTGTCAGACATCATTCCATTTCTATGGGATTAGGGGTGAAGATCTATCTTCGGTAATTTCTTTATGCTGACATAGGGCACCAAATTCTCAGAGTGGATCAACATGGGTCTGTAGCATCTCTTTGCTGACAATTTTAGTTGCCTGCTTACATACACAGGCAGAGCAAGCTACAATTATTTTGATACCCACAAAAGTATAGGTTAGTATGAGCAATATTGTTAATCTCATTCTCTTGAGGCCAGTTCTTGGAACTGTACCAGCCATAGGTTCAGTGCTGCTCAAGATGGAGCAGCTTATGTCATGGCTACAGTCCAGTCATCATGCAGTTAGCTCTTCCCCTCTGGTGGCAGTTACAGTATCTGTAAAACAACTCAGGAATATGCCTTAGATGCTGAGTCCGTGCCTCTGTTGTCGTAATCGTTAACTGCTTGGTTTTGTACTTGGGGGGGCCCGCAGGGTTCTGCTGGGTTCCACTGGCCTCCACGCTGTCTGTTCCCAGGTAAGCAGTGTATCAGAGTGACATACAGGGACTATGGCAACCTCACCTGTGTCCAGGGGTGTGTAATCACACAATGAATTGGAAGTTGGGGAAGATCTTTCGTGACAGTCTCTCCTTCACCCGCCACAAGGTTTGGCAGGTGGCAGCCATTCAATAAGCATTGCCAAGTAGAGTGAAGAGCTTCCCTGAGGAAACAGGTTTCATTAATTCAATGCACTGGGAAGCGAAATTGTATCTTTTGCTTCAAATTTGAAAAAAAAATTCAGAAAGCTTTAAGCATCGGCTCAAACAAAGAACTATTACTTTGTTCATGGAGCCATCATCAGATATTTATTAAGCGTCTGTTGTATTTCAAGCTCACTGCCAGATACTACAAATCAAAAATGAGTGGCACATGATCTCTGAATGCAATAGTTCTCTGACCAATGGGGAAAAGACACGTGGAACCCTTTATAGAGTCAGCTATGATGGACAAACACCCTTTATAGAGTGAGCTGGGATGCTATAGGCATGCAGAGAGTGTGTACATGGCGCTTTGGCTGGCAGACTGGAGCAGAAAGGTTGGTGAGGGGTGACTGATGAAAGATGTTGAAGATTTTTCCAAGTGGACAAGGGAATGGTCCTCTGGGCAGAGGAAGTGACTTTTCTAGAGGTATAGAGGATTGAGAGGCTCTAGTTTGGAACTGCAGTGTACGGATGGGTTGTGGGAAGGTGATGCTGGAAGGAAGTGGATCTTATACGTCGTAGTAAGTCTGGATTTTCCTATAGGAGATGGAACAATGACCCATATTAATTTTATAGATCTAATGTGGGCCAAATTACCTTGGTGGTGGTCATTCTTTCTCAATATGGCCCAAAGGTCTACCAGTTCATCTCAGAGCTCAGCTTTAACCATAACAGTGTATTCATCTGTTCATGCATTCTTTCACAAAATATTTAATAAACATCTATTTTTTTTTTTTTTTTTTTTTTTTTTTTTTTTTTTTTTTTGCTGTACGCGGGCCTCTCCCTGCTGTGGCCTCTCCCGTTGTGGAGCACAGGCTCCAGACGCGCAGGCTCAGCGGCCATGGCTCACGGGCCCAGCCGCTCTGCGGCATGTGGGATCCTCCCGGACCGGTGCACGAACCCACGTCCCCTGCATCAGCAGGCGGACTCTCAACCACTGCGCCACCAGGGAAGCCCTAAACATCTAATTTAAGCCAGGCACTAGAGCAGGCTTAATGATGAAAGATTCCTGTGTTGACAGACTTCCAAATGAGTATCTACTTAAGCTGTAATAATCTTGGCCACTAGTGGCCTTCTTATGCACAAACCCAGTGGATTTTGATACTGACCCTGCTCCAAACACAGAGGAGTCATATATAAAGTAAGAAAAAAGAAAATTTAAAATATGTAGATGGGGGCCTCCCTGGTGGCGCAAGTGGTTGAGAGTCCGCCTGCCGATGCAGGGGATACGGGTTCGTGCCCCGGTCTGGGAGGATCCCATATGCCGCGGAGCGGCTGGGCCCGTGAGCCATGGCCGCTGAGCCTGCGCGTCCAGAGCCTGCGCGTCCGGAGCCTGTGCTCCGCAACGGGGGAGGCCACAACAGTGAGAGGCCCGCATACCGCAAAAAAAATAAATAAATAAATAAATAAATAAAATATGTAGATGAATTTAAACAAGGTCTATGTCTTCATAGACCACACACAAAACAACACAATAAAACAAAGTGGTAAGTAGGGCTGAAGACTGCTAAGATCTAGACTCCTTCAGGATTAAAATAGCCCCTCTGAGGTAGACAGTACTGATTTCTTGTTTTCTTTCTTTATGTAATTAATTTCTAAATTCTTTAAAAATTAAAAAAAATTATTAATGTATGATTTTTTTTTTTTTTTTTTTGTGGTACGTGGGCCTCTCACCGCTGTGGCCTCTCCCATTGTGGAGCACAGGCTCCGGACGCACAGGCTCAGCGGCCATGGCTCACGGGCCCAGCCGCTCCATGGCATGTGGAATCTTCCTGGACCGGGGCATGAACCCGTGTCCCCTGCATCGGCAGGTGGACTCTCAACCACTGTGCCACCAGGGAAGCCCTTAATGTATGATTTACTTAAGTATTATATTAGTTTCAGGTGCACAACATGGTGATGAATATTTTTATAGATTACACACCATACAAAGTTGTTTTAAAGTATTGAATGTGTTCCCTGTGCTTTACATTTTTTCCATGTACCTGATAACAAATAACTCGTGGTTTGTACTTCTTAATCCCCTTCACCTATTTTGCCCCTCATCACACACACACACACACACACACACACACACACACACACACACACACACACACACACACACACACACACACACACACACACACACACAGGAATATTACTCAGCCAAAAAAAGAAATCTTGCCATTTGTGATAATATGGATGGACCTGGATGGCATTATGCTTAGTGAAATAAGTCAGACAGACAAAGACCAATATTGCACGTTTTCACTTGTATGTGGAGTCTAAAAAACAAAGCTAACAAATATAACAGAAAAGAAATAGACCCACAGTACTGATAGCTTCTTAATACAGGAGACTGGGGTGAAGTTTCCTTTCTCAGAAGAGGAAGCTGAAAAAAAATGCTGCAGCACCTTTACAGGTCAGTGGATTATACAAAGCTGCACACCTACAAAGGGAGAAAGAAAGGATTAGAGGCAGGTACCCAACCAAATCTAATGTCAACTGGCTCTCCGGTATCTGCCGTATTCCATGGGATAGAAAACCTGCACTGCAAGTATAAGACGTGGTCCTGAATTGGGGCTTCAGGGAGAGACCCAGTGAGGACGCTTACAAACCTCTAGATAAGAAAGCAGGGAGGAGGAGGAAGAGTCAGGCAAAGAGAGACACTTTCTCAGGCGAGTCAGTATAAATTACTAAGACACGTCAGAAGATCTGATATTAAGGAGGATAGACAACACAGTCAACAATAAGGAGACAAATTTAAAAAGAGACAAAGTTGATAATGACTTTGAAAGCTAAAGGAGTGACATCCATAAAAGAGCAAGAAATTATGAAACAGTGAGCAGAATTAAAATAGATGAATACAAAAGAGAACAAGTTAGAAATTCTAGAAATAAATAACAGGATCACTGATATAAAACAGATTTATTAAACTGGATGAACTGATGGCGAGACCGAGTCAGAGAGAAATTAATAAATTGAAAGGTGATACTAAGGAATTCATACCATATAGTGGAATGAAAAGGTGTGAAACAGTTTATCCATTCTCCTGTTGATGGACGTCTTAGTTATTTTGGGCTGTTATCACAAAATATCATGGACTGAGTGGCTTATGAACAGCAGAGATATATTGCTCACAGTTCTGGAGCTGGAAGTCCAAGATGAAGGTGCCAGCCTGGTTGGGTTCTGGTGGGAGCCCTTTTCTGGGTTACAGACTGCTCATTTCTTGCTATGTCCTCACATGGTGGAAGGGGCAAGGGAGCTCTCGTGGGTCATTTTTATAAGGGCACTAATCCCATGCATGGGGGTTTGCCCTCATGATCTAATCACCTCCCAAAGGTGATTACACCTCCTAACACCATCATTTTGGAGGTTAGGTTTCAACATAATGAGTTTGAGGGGACACTAACATTCAGACCATAGCAGTGAACATTTGGGTTGTTGTCAGTTTTTGACTGTTATGAAGTTGCTGCCGTAAACTTTTTCGTAGAAGTCTTTTTGCACACCTGTGTGTTTATTTCTCTTGAGTTGATAACTAGGAGTAGAATTGCTGGATTACAGGGTAGGTTGGTTTTGCAAGAAACTACCAAAATTTTTTTGAGGAGGTTGTATCGTTCTATCCTCATCAGCAAAGTGTGAGAGTTCTCGTTGCTCCACGTCCTTGTTTGTACTTGACACTGTCAGTCTTTTCAATTTTATCCATTCTAACGTGTGTGCCTTGGTATCTCACGGTGATTTTAATTTGTGTTCCTCTGATAACTTAAGATTTTCAACAGCATTTCATATTATATTGGCCTGTTTGTCATCGTTTGTGACGTGTCCCAGTATTTTGTTCATTTGTAAAAAAAATTTATTTTTCTTATTTTTGTGTTGTAGGAATTACTCACATATTCTGCATCTGAGTTCTTTGTCATATATGTGTATTGCATGTGTCTTCTAGTCTATAGCTTGCATATTCATTTTATTAATGGTATACCTTGATTTTTTATTTTCTTTGAGGTCCAATTTGGCAACCTTTAATGTTATGGTTATTTTTTTTTAATATACGGTCTAAGACTACAAATATATTCTCTTATGTCCTAGAAAAGAATATTTACAAATTCATAATTATGCCTTCATATATGGACAGGTGGATTCTTTATAGAGATTTACAATGTTTATTAAAAATATTATTTTAATATTTGCTTGTACTATAGAACGTTGCTTATAAAGGGGCCCATTTAAAATTTAATATTTCAGGGACTTCCCTGGTGGCACAATGGTTAAGAATCCACCTGCCAATGCAGGGGACACGGGTTTGAGGCCTGGGAAGGTCCCACATGCCACGGAGCAACTAAGCCCTTGCGCCACAACTACTTAGGCCGCATGCTGCAACTACTGAGGCCTGCGCGCCTAGAGTCCGTGCTCCACAACAAGAGAAGCCACTGTACTGAGAAGCCCACGCACCACAATGAAGAGTCGCCCCCACTTGCCACAACTAGAGAAAGCCTGCGTGTAGCAACTAAGACCCAGCACAGCCAAAAATAAATAAGTAAAATAAATAAATTTAAAAAATTTTTAATATTTCAATAATAGATCTGTAGGCTTAAATGGAGGAATTTTCATTTTTAACAGTGTACTTCAGAATGAGAGAATCTGATATTATGTACTATGTTATTTTTATATATTCATTTTAGACTACACAAATAATGTATATGCTACTGTTTCCATAATATTTGTTCTTTCCAAGTATACATTTTAAAATTTGCTTTTTTGCCTTTAACATTGCATGTTTTTCTGCAAAATGTAAGTTGTGAGACATGAACTTTTATATGTTAGCTACTGTGGACATAGGGAGCATGTGTGCTAAGTGTTATTAGTATAGCTGTTGGGAAGGAATTTAGAAAGAATTAAATATTTCATTAATTTAAAACATTTGACGACACCACTTGTATCTTGTTTTGATCCAATATATTTTCTTTCCAATATGGTGAAAATACAACAGGGGTCATAATCAAACTCGCCCCCCTTTTTATTTTCCTTCTGTATTTTCAGAAGCTGGAAAACACGAAGGGAAAGGGATTCACAGCTTTTGTTCCTTTGTGTGCCAAGGTTGCCCTTGATATTTACTCCAAAAGGGCCAATGGGACTGTTGTCATACTAAGTTACAGAGGTGACTGTCTGGATTTTTTTCTCTGGAATCAATGAGAGTTGTATCTTCCTATTTATTTGCTTTGCTTGTGTTTATTTTTTAACAGCTTTATTGAGATATTATTCACATACTGTTCAATTCCCCAACTTGAATTGTATAATTTGACGTTTTTTAGTATACCATGAGTTGTGCAACCATCATCATGATCAGTTTTAGAGCACTTTTGTCACCCTTAAAAAGAAAGCTGGAACTCATTAACAATCACTGTCGACTTCCTCCCTGCCCTTACCCACTCCCCAGTCCTGGGCAACCAGTGGTCTACTTTCTGTCTTTATGGATTTTTCTATTTTGGACATTTCATGTAAGTGCAGTCAAACAATGAGTGATCTTTTGTGCCTTGCCTCTTTCACTTAGCATAATGTTTTCATAGTTCATCTACATTGTAGGCTGTATCAGTCCCTCATTCCTTTTTTTTGGCTGAATAATATTTCATTATATGGCCATGCCACTTTGTTTCTCCATTCACCAGGTGGTGGAGATTTGGGTTGTTTCCACTTTTTGGCTATTGCGGATTATGCTGCTCTGAACATTCATGTATGAGTTTTTTGTGTTGACATTTGTTTTCATTCATCTTGGATACATACTTAGGAATGGGATTTTCGGGTCACATGGTAACTCTGCTTTGCATTTTGAGGAATTGTCATTCTGGTTTTCTAAAGTGATAATTTGATTTATTTTAAAATTTACCTTAATCCACTTTCAAAAAGGAGTACATCAACTTGTGATAGATGTTGGGTTTGGCTTTCTCTTTCCTCTCTCTGTCTTCTGGATAACACATTTCTTCAGCTCACTCTTTATGTGTTCTGCAAAAATACATGATTAAAATAGTTGGAGATTTTGTCTCATTTTAGGGATATATGCCAGAATTTGGCATTATTGACTTTTAAAAAACTGAAATACAGTTGATTTACAATGTTATATTAGTTTCCGGTGTACAACGTAGTGAATTATGTTTTTACAGATTATACTTCATTTAAAGTTACTATGAAATATTGGTTATTTTCCCTGTGCTGTACATTACGTCCTTTTATCTTATTTAATTTTATGCCTCGTAGCCTGTACCTCTTAATCCCCTTCCCCTTCCTTGCCCCTCCCCCCACCCCTGTCATGTGGTACTTTTATTGAGGTGGTGCCTTAGGTACCTAGGATCTTGCCCGAGCTTCTGTTTGTGTTCAGTTGCCCGCACGTGGTGAGATTTTACTTTGTCCAAGCAAGGGTTGCAGGCTGAAAAGGTGGAGCTAGTTGCCACAAACTTCTGCTTCATCCTTGTATATGTGAGTTGAATATTATTCCTTGACAAAGTGTAGGTTACCCAGGGATGTTCTTACAGCTTTATTTGTAGGTGTGCTATTGCTCCTTATGAGCAGGCATACAAGGAAACATTGGGGGTTCTTGATCAGTGTATTAAAGCCCTGAGATTAGACAGAACTGGAGGTAGGGTTGCCAGTGTGGTCTAGATCAAGGGCTCAGGTGGAGCTTTCCCTGGACAGAAGGAAATCTATGCAGAGGTCAGGGGGCTGAGGGGCAGTTACATGTGCTGCAGAGACCAGCTGCCCTGTTCAATCTAGAGGGCTTTGAATCCTTTAAAACAGGGGTCCCCAACCCCTGGGCCGTGGACTGGTACCGGTCCAAGGACTGTTACGACCTGGGCTGCACAGTAGCAGGTGAGCGGCAGGCGAGCGAGCGAAGCTTCATCTGCCGCTCCGCATCGCTCTCCATCGCTTACATTACCGCCTGAACCATCCCCCTCACCTGCCCTGTCCGCAGAAAAACTGTCTTCCATGAAGCTGGTCCCTGGTGCCAAAAATGTTGGGGACTGCTGCTTTAAATAACCTTTTTTTGACATCCCACAGTGGTCCCTGGGTGTCCCGGAAGAGGTGTTTGAGTGCTGTCCTCCCAGGACCACTGTGGGATGTCAAGAAACGTTATTTAGTGACTCAAAGCCCTCTGGGTTGCACACGGCAGCTGGTCTCTGCAGCACGTGTAACCACCCCTCAGCCCCCTCCCCTGTGCACAGATTTCCTCCAGTTTAGTGGCGGTGTGACGTACTCTCCGCTCCTCCAGGAGCAGCTCTCGGATGACACGAGGTGGGAGAAACCCAGTGACGGCTGTCGCAGGCAGCTGGTGAGGGCCCCCTGGGGCTGATGCCAGCAGGAGCAGCTGAAGGGGACAACTAGCATCTGGGGAGAACGTTCTCTGGGACCTGCATCCAGAGTCACTGCCCTCCACATCTTCTCCTGGGACAATACAATTAAGTACCAATTTGGAGAGGATGCATTTTTCACTGGTACCTCCCAGCCTTTGCCGATTGAGCACAAGCCATTTAAGGGAGAATGTGGTGGGTTACTCTTTGCAGTTGCCAACCTAATACTTGTCTTTTATTATTTACTGAGAAGAAAGAGTAAATAATTGCTTTCCAAGAAACTTGGATGGATGTGGATCCTCCCAGAAGCACCTGGTTTTATTAACCAGTTCTTAGACTTCTGGTGATGAATGCACTCCAGAAGGAAAAGATCATTTCTGTATCAAAACTCTAGAACCTGTTTTAACATATTTCAGAAATTATAAAATAAAAATTCAGAAAATAAAGAATAGAGAGAAAATCTTCACACTTACAAGTATTTTTGTTCTGCATTGATATGTCTGCCACATGACTGTTTCTTCCAACATTTTATCTAGCCACGCTGCAGTTTAAATGTATCTTTTTAAAAAATTTACAATGAGGGCAAGAAGCTTTCTGTTATAGCCCTTTACTGCTTCATATTATAATTATAAGGAGGAGCATGAGATTTGGGGTTAGTCACATCTGAGTTAGAATTCCATTCCAGGACATCATAATTTTAGATGTGGAAAAGGACAATTTTCTCAAGTCTACACTTTCCTTAGCTGTTGAATGTGGAAAAGACCTGTACTGGGAACTTTTCATGTGAGCATGGTGTTCTGATGGCCAGGAGTCTTTGTTTTTATCCAGATCAGCAGCTGAGATACCTATTTTTATGTTCAATGTGGGTTTAGAGCAGTGGTTCCCAATGTGGGGAGACTCTGCCCTCCAGTATACAGCGGGTGATGCCCGGATATGTTCTTGGTTCTCGGCTTGATATGGGTGTGCTAGACTGTACTTGTGGCATCCAGTGGGTAGAGGCCAGGGATGCTGCTACACGTCCCATTTTGCCCAGGATGGCTCCCCCCTCTCCCCAACACAGACGTATCCAGCCCCAAATGTTGACTGTAATGAGCTGGATGAACCCTGGTTAGGGGATGAGAAAGAAGGGAGCTTTCACTGGGCAAAGTCCTGTCTGAAGGGAGACAGTCTGTGGTGGAATATCCCTCTTCTTAAGAGCCGATGGTGAAAGGCAATCTACAGATTCAATGTAATCCCTATCAAACTACCAATGGCATTTTTCACAGAACTAGAACAAAAATTTCACAATTCACACTGTAAGTGTAAGCGAGCGTCAGACCTCACTCGTGTATTCCGGTTGCCGACGAGCTACTTAACTCCTCTGAACCTCAGTTTGCCCTATCTCCTCTTTGCTGGTCTTTCTGCATAAGAACAACTGATCACTTTTTAGTTTCAAGCCATTTCCCTCCAGTCATGTATATAAAACCCCTTTCAAACTAAACTTTGTCTAGACAGCCTCCCTGTTCTCTAGACAAAGGGTGTTTCCCCGCCACGTCATCCAGGCTTGAAGTCTGTTCTTGTCGCTCCTCTGGTTTCTTAAACCCTGTCCTTCCTCCACATTCATGTGTTAATCCTTTATTCATACTGTGTTTTTATTTATTGCCGTGATCGGATCGCACTCCTACCTGCTAGGCTATCCCGTCACAATGTCCAGGCTTGAGCGTCTGCGTAGCCCCTGGTGGTGTTCTTCCCTTCAGCGTGCTGTCCACACCCGTCGGGGCGCCCAGTTGGCGTCTGTGCCACATAGTCCTCTTCCATGGAAGGTGCTTCCTGGCTTCCGCACAGCTGGCGATGTGACACTCACTGTATAGGTCCCCTCTGCCTCCAGGCCGACTGGTCACTGCATCCCACATCTCACCCGGTTACCAGCCCTGGAGCCCCACTGTGAGGTTTCCACACATATTTTGTGCCGTGTGTATATGACACCTACAGTGTAGACACATAAGACCTAGATGGTGTTTCTCACGTGGCGTGACGTTTCTGTTTTATCCATTTCCTACTCTAACCTGTGAGCTCCTTGAGGATGAGGGCCATATATTTTCAACTTGGTACCCAAGAACGTGGCATGGTGCCTTGTACACGCACGTGATCAAAGGTTGAATGAACCCGTGTGTGAACCACATACTCTAAGCTCACAGTGTTGATGTTACATTTTTTACATGATGAAGCTCTGATATTCAAGCATGGTCTGAAGTAACACCGTTTTCCTCTGTGAATCTTGTTTGGGTGTTGTTTTTTTTATTGACTTCTGAGATTTCTTTCCAAGGGAAAGGATATACATTAGTTTAACACTCCCGGGCTCTGATTCGGGGTCTCCTACCTGGAGTGAAGAGGTGGAGTCTGGTGGGTAGTTTGGAAACAGAACTGGAGCCCATGGACCTAAGCTCCTCTCTCTTCACCTGTTTTTGGGTGACACGTGGTCCCTGGAAACACGGTCTAGCTTACTACTCACACCACGGAACCAGGCTGTGGTTGTTCAGTGTTGCCTTGGCTGGCTGGGTCAGTCTGTCTAATTTGGGGATGTAGAATTTGTAGACCCTTTAGAATTGTAGTTCTAGGCACTTTAAAATTTAAATATGTTTACCTATATTCTGACTTCATATATTTCCTTTTCCTATAGACATTGAAGCTCTCCTGTGTTCTATCTGCATGTTTATATATTAAATGCTCAATAATTTGTGAAATAATTCTAATTACTTTCTATAAGAATAAGTAAAACCTTTTAAAAATAGTTACATCTACATGGTAACCTCATTAACATTTTACTAAACTAATTTTTGATTTATATCTAACTTCGCTGACATTTACTGTATTTTCTTTCATGTAGCCTAGGGTACTACAAACTCTTATGTGATTTAAATGTGAGAAGCCCTTTGTAAGCTGTCAGGTGCAATTATTTACACCAATTTGTTATTAAGATTAGAAAATTTCAAAAGTAATTTCCTTGATGATTATATAGCCTAATATTTTTTAAATTAAGAGGGTTTTTTTTTTCTGTCTTGCCTTATTTTCTTTACTTCGTGCTAGCGAGTCTCCATTGGGTCCCTATTTTTCTTCTCTTTCATATTCTTACTAGTTAATCATACACAGTTGGCTATGGGGAGATTGCTGCTTTAAGGCTAAATTCATCAGCTTGGTGGTGTGGTATTTTGGTGATTTATGGATGTTTATGACTCAAGTATGGATACAAACAAGGGCTGTCAAAATACCTTTGTTTTCCTTCCCAGCTCGCTGTGGTGCCTGACCATCCATGAACCAAACCCAATAGACAAAAATCTATAATTGCAAAAGCAGTCACACCTCCAGCAGGAAAGACCCCAAGACAGATTGCCGCAGACAGCCTTAGGTAAACCAGCAGAGCACGATGGCACGGGCGGCCTTGAACTGCATTGGTTCCAGAAGCAAGAATTAGTAAGATAGTCAAACGTTCTCATTACACGCACGTGGGTCGTTAGGAGGCATGTCGTTAACTTCGGTTTTTCTGGTTTACCTTTTTCAGACTTTGCAGAAGCGCTGCTTGAGGGAAAGAGAGAGGAAATGTAAACATCTGTATGTGCTGAATTTTTTGCATTAGTTAATCAGCAGTTCACCCTTATTGGATGGTGTGTGGGTGATGGTGATGTGGCCCGAGGGCATCCAGAAAAAAAAAAAGTTCCAAACTCAGTTAGTGAAACTGTCCAGTGCTGACAAGGACATATAAACAGGCAGGGGGAGATATAAAAGAAATGGTCCTTGGCCCATGATGTATGTACTGCGCCTGGGACATTTAATGATGAAGATTATTGGAAGCCATCAGCCTGTTATCTAATCCATTATTTCAACCCTCTTGTTTGGGGCAGATAAAAATGACTGCTTCTAATTGAAAGAAAGGTGAAAGAATGTACAGTGGTTTCTATTAAATGAAAATGTTTTTCGTGGCTAAATCAAATAAGCATCATGTTTTAGGGAAATTAAACATACTCTTAACTGCCAGACTTCTGTCAATCATGTTGAAATTAAATAAGGAATATATACATTTAAAAGAGCCAAGGGTGATTATTTAAGTAATGAAAATGATGATTATAGAATTTTACTCTTAAAAAAGTGTTACATTGAAATTAACCATCTGTATTACAGCCTTATTACTAATATAGTAAATATTTTACATTTTTTCTGAAATACTGTAATAAGACATTATAGCAATTTAAATTTGTATATAAGAAATGGCTCTCCTATGGCTGGCCCATATTCTTAAATGGTTTAATATGTAAGTAAGTCCTCTGTAAAGTGTGATATGCAATTCCCCTGTAAAAAATAGAATGAGAACGTTTCCAAAGGTTTGGAAGGCTTCAGATACTCTGAAGGTTATCTGGCACTAAAAAAGGACTTGGAAGACACATCAACCCCCCAAAAAATAGCAAAGTAGGCAATGCAACTTTCCAAAATATTAACTCTTAAATGTTAATATACTCCTAAGACTTTAAATGCTTAAGAGCTTAATGGCATTTTGTAATCATTTTATTACTTCAGAATTTCAAATACACACACACACTCTCTCTCTCTCTCATGGCTTTCTATTTCCAAATCTGCCTCATAGTTCACCTTTTCCTTCTGATTTTCCTACTTTTTCCCCTTGTCTTTGGAGATTATACTTTTAAGTATTTCTCTCCAGACTTTGATCATGTCTGTAACGTGTGGCATTTCTGTATGAACTCAGAGGGAATGAAGAATCTTTGACTTCACTAATGTCAGCTCCGTAACAGGACAGGGATGTGTCTGACAGATTTGCCAACACAGTTCAAGAATGTAAGGGTCCTTGGATGACAAAAAATACTCGTGCTCAAAAGACATCAGGATGGACGGGAGCCTGTGTCATGGAATCCGCATGGCAGGCAGGGGCTCCCTGGGCCCCATACAATGCAGGAAACCTCAGCCATCTGTGATCACTCCTGCGTGAATTACTGATACCAGGAGCTGCAGGAAGGTCGGACCTGATTATCAGGTGTTCTTCCTATAGTCCTGGCCTCTCATGAGAGTCTGGTCAGGAGAAAACACCTGGACGGCATCCCCAAAGCTGGGAGTGGGTCTAGATGTTTGAGGAGTATGTATGGTTTCCTAAAGCTCCGGAACAAAGTACCACCAGCTGAGTGGCTTAGACAACAGAAATTGACTCTCACAGTTTGGAGGTCAGAAGCCCGAGATCAAGATGTCTGCAGGTTGGCTCCTTAGGAGGCTCTGTGGCCTTTTTTCCCTCTCTCTGTGTCCTGTTTTTCTTGTCTTGCAGCAGAATGCTCAACATAGAACATAACTGCAAATATTTGGCCATGCCACAGAGGGTAGTGCTTAAGTACAAATGGGAGATGTGATTTAAAAAGTGAATATTTAAACACAGCTTGGGTCCTACAGGCACTTGGACCCCAGGGCTACAGGGTGGAGCTGCCTTGCCTGAGGTGCAAACAAGTCTGTTCCAGCCTCTCTCCTGGCTTCTGGGGCTTTGCTGGCAGCGACTGGGGTTCCTTTCCTGGAGATGCATCACCCCAGTCTTTGCCTCTGTGTTCGCACATGGTGTCCCCCTGTGTGCGTGTCTTTGTACACATTTCCCCCCCCCCCTTTTTTTTTGTGGTACACGGGCCTCTCACTGTTGTGGCCTCTCCCGTTGCAGAACACAGGCTCCGGATGCGCAGGCTCAGCGGCCATGGCTCATGGGCCCAGCCGCTCCAGGGCATGTGGGATCCTCCCGGACCGGGGCATGAACCCGTGTCCCCTGCATCAGCAGGTGGACTCTCAACCACTGCGCCACCAGGGAAGCCCCCACATTTCCCCTTTTTATAAGGACATTTGGATTAGGGGCCCACCGTGTCCCCAGCCTGACTGCATTTTAGCTAACCACATCTGCAATGATCCTATTTCTAAATAAGGTCACCATCTGAGGCACCGTGAGTTAGGACTTGAGCATATGAATTTTTGGAGACACACTTCCATCCGTAACAGAATGCCTAGGAGGCCAGTGGTTCTGGAAACCATGAATGGGGTGCAGTGTGAGGGTGGTGGGGGGCTGAGGTCAGAGAAATAACAGCTGCCAGGTTGTCTCGGGCCTTATGGGTCAGTATACCCTCTAAGGTTTTTACTTTGAGGGACATAGGGTTTTGAATAGCAGATTGACATGACTGATCTTAAAAAGACAACACCAGCTGGTGGGTTGAGAACAGACCAAAGGCTGGTGGGGGTAAAAAGAGGGAGACAGTCAGCAGCCGTCGTGGGTGCCCAGGAAGAGATACCAGGGCAGAGAACTGTGAGGCTGATACAGCCACGGACCGTGGTCAGGTCTGACCATAGGTACTTGTGATGGCAGATGGGGCAGGACTTGCTGAGGAACTGCACGTGGGTGGTGAGGACCAGGAGAGTCAGGTGAGGTTCCCACGTTTTGTTCTGAGTAGCAGGAGGGAGAGAGTTGCCATGGAGTGATGTGTGTGGGTGTAGCAGGTGTGAGGCGGCGGGGGTCAGGGGAGGGCTGGGCCTCCCGCCATCTGCATGTCAGTTCTCCTGGTTCTTGTGGCTTCTACTTCTTTCTGTCTTTCCTCATTTTCTGTTGCTTGTTTTTGTTTATTTTTTCCATTTTTTTGAGGTATAACGACAAATGAAAATTGTATATATTTGAGGTGTACAATGTAATGCTTTGATCTACGTAAATGTTGTGAGTCAGTCACCACAACCAAGCTAATTGACATGTCCACCTCTTCACATCGTTTCTATTTTTTCTTTTATGGTGTGTACACTTCAGATCAACTCTTTTAGTGCATTTCACATATGAGATATGGTATCAGGTTGCTGTGTGTAGATCTCCAGCACTCACTCATCCTGCAGCACTGAATCTTGTGCCCTTTGAGCAACATCCCCCCATTTCTTCCAGCCACCTTTGTGGTATTTCCTTACTTGACCTTTCAGGACACATCCCAGTCTTGACAGTGTCATTCTCATCTTTAATTCATTTTTACATCATGCTTTTCTTCCTTTACAAGGTTTCACTATAATAGTCACCACTTTGCAAGAAAAGGATGACTACTTATTACATTTCAGAGAAATGTACCTGTTTGATTTTCCCAGTTCTTTAGTCTCTGCCTTTGCTTTCTTTCTTGTCATGGTCCAGCAAACAAAGGAAAACAATATGGTGCAGTATGACACACTGACTTAATTTAAACATACACAAAAGACTTTTATAGCTGTCTTACTAATATGCTTACAAGTTTCCCTCTTCCATTTACTTAGTTTTCTTTACAAACAGCACACACAAGATGACTCTGCACGGGATAAAGATAGCCTTCTTTAGAAGTGATTTTTTTACCTCTTTGCAGAAAGTAATATTTAGAAACATTCACATAGATTTTTAATGAGTATATGGACATTTTTCTGTAGACACTTGAAGCCAGTTATTTATAATGTTTAACATCTAGCTTATCTGGCTTTAATTAATTAGTTTATTGTTGATTCAATTGAAATTCCTTGTTGACTTTCTACATGTGTCAGGGATTGTGGAGAATGAAGCACAAAACTTATTTTGACCTGTTTATTTCCCTTGGGAAGCTCTTAAAATGCCTTGGAGATACCACTTCTAAAACAGAGCACACTCATTTACTGATGAGGCTCACATGGGGAATTTGGGTTTTCAAGCCTGCGTATCGTTGGCCTGCTTTCCCTTGGCTCTCAGCTGTTGGTTTTCTGTCGTTCAGTTCTGGTGTCCTTGTCTCTGCTCTGTCTTCCTAGTGGACAAGCAGTGGCGTCCAGTTAGGAGATCCTGGGAGCCGAATCAAGTGGAGCGAGGTGGGGAGAGAGAAGGTAAAGCTGATGTGGTTCAAGGATGGAGTTCTGGACAGAGAGGCAGAACTGGTGAACCACACAGAATTACTCAGTCGTAATTTGGAGACAAAATGTGCTAATGAGAGAAGGACATACACGGGCAGCAGACTTGACAGCAGAAGAAATGAGGGTCAGTGTGAATTATGGACTAGTTTCCAGGGATGCCACACCACCCCCTCCCAGTGTATCCATTGGACCGCCCCCCCCCCATACACAGACTCAGGTACTTTTGGAACTACAGTGCTTTCAACTTGATAACGACAGACTCATGAGTGGATGAGAACACACGTCTTTAGTGACTACAACGTGCCTTCATGGCTGGTTTAAATCACTGTATGGTATGTGTCTCTAGATGGGTCTGACCAGTAACCCCTGAGCAATCCAAGGTAAGAAGAGGTTGTCTTTAATTCTCATCGGTCAGCCTCCCTCTGTTGTTTATCTCAGGCCCAGGCCCCAGAACCCTCCTGGATTGCTGTTCACACTCTTAAGTTATGCCAGTTATGCTAAGTTCCTTTCTGCTCTGTCTGTTGGTTTTATACTGACTCGTGTTTATGAGCCCACCGGCCTCAGTCCTGATAGACATACACCCCGTTCTGACTTCTTGGGCCCTCTGTGCGGTGCATATCATGTTGATCTCATGCTGTCTGACTAACCTCAGCTCAAGACGGAGGGATGACCCCAGTCTACTTCCCCTACTTAGGACACACTTGGTTACAAGAGATGGAGGGAGCTTCTTACCTGTTCTGTAAACTAATGTTTACATAAGCATTGGCTAAGCTCAGAGTCACTGTTTTCCTTACTGTTCAGAACAATCTTCATTTTCTTCCAGGGTCGTAGTTAGAAGTCTGACTCAGATAAGAATTTCATCTTTGCTGGTGGGAGGATGAGTAGCGTGCATCAACTGATTATTACAGTTTCTCATGGGTATTCCACACTGTGTTTACACTGTTGTTACATGACCTTTTTACACCAACCACAAACTTTCATATTCTGATTTTTCCTACTTGGGAGTGAAGGAGAGGAAGAAATATGACTCAGTAGGAATGCATTTTTTGGTATTTGTATTTGCTTTTCCTAGTGCTAATTGGACTTTATGTCTCAGCAAATGTTGAGGTGTTCTCTGGATGCAAACAATTATAAATGTATACAGTTGGAAGTAAAAGTTGGGATTAAAGAGAAATCGGAAAATGACATAAAGTTAGGAAAAATCCTCTTAACATACAGCCAAATTAATAAAATCTAAGGATCCATGTATTGTGCAGAAATACTGAAGTGGGTCTTAAAGAAAGAAAGCTCCTCATGTCTTTGAGGTTGATGAGAGAAAACCTTATGAAAGCAGAATGACTTCATGTTCACACATCTCTGAGGAAAGGCAGGGACTCTTGGGTCGACAGGAGTGTTGGATATCATTGTAAGAAAGGACGATCTGACACGTCAATCTTCCTACCTGTCGTGCCCTTCAGTACCTTCCAAAATGGTAGTTGTCGTGTATTCTTTAATTGCTCTCCAGGGACTTATCGGGAAACATTGTTTTGTCATATATTACTAAAACAGTTTTTAAAATATCTTGATACTGTTACCAGACAAAAGTTCATGTAGCAAGGCCAAATAAACCTAAATGTTGGAGCTTGGAGCAGAGAAAGGTTTACTGCAGGGCCAAGCAAGGAGAATGGGTGGCTTGTGCTCAAAAACCCTGAACTCCCCCATGGTTTTCGGAGAAGACTTTTTACAGGCAAAATTGGGGATGAGGGCTGCAGTGTGTGTGACTTTTTTCTGATTGGTTGGTGGTGAGGTAACAGGGTGAAGCTCCAGGAATCTTGTACTCAACCTGAAGTTACCATCCTCTACCTGGTTGGTGGGCGGGAAGCCTTAGTCCCTGCAGAAGAACTCAGAGATACTGTTCTGTGTATCCCTTGAGGGGAACCAGGACCCTGCCCCAAGGCTGCACTGTTGCTTCTTGGCTGCTCCTCCCTTGTCTCTGCATCCCCTCCCTTCCCTGATCAGCAGCTGTTTGAATCTGCCCTTTGGAACTCAGGGAAGATCATGGAGGGTGAATGAAGCCTATTTCCTACAAATAAGAAAATGGGGTGAGGGGGGACAGAAAGGCTTTTGTGCCCAGAAGGGCCCCACAGGGTCCTGCTTGGTTACAATATTTTAGAATCAAATGCTAAGATAAAAGCTTTTGCTAGACCACGTGACAGTTTAAATTTGAAAACAGAGGCCTAAATATTACAATTTTTTCAAAACATAATTTACTTATACCTTTTTTTTTTTTTCGGATGGGACAAGTGGGTCTTTCATTGAGTTTTGAAGGTGAATCAGGACTTGTAGGCAGAACTGTGCATCAGGCTATAGCAAACTCTGTGTGGATTTTGCTGCCTCTAATGAGATTATAATGCCCTCACCATTTGTGGTTTTACATAAAGCTTGGGACGAGCAAGGGATGGAGTGAAACTTATTTTTATTAATATATTTTTATCTTTGTCGAGCTGATATTTTCTTTTGAAAGCTCCCCAAAATGACACCTATGTCAGGAAGAAATGTTTTCAACCTGATCATGTCCCTGAAGATGGCTGTAGTGAGATTGCAGAGGATCAGAGGATATCAAGGGAGATTTGATAGAGTTTCTCCAAGGATTTAAGGCATTTAAACATGTTCCAAAACTGTGTGAAACATATATCACAGATATTGATACTTGGGGATGACTATGGGTTCAGTAGCCAAAGGTTGTGTCTAAGGGTGAAACTGTCATCAGCAGAATTTAGCCTGAGCTACGCAGTGCTGGAAATCTTACAGTCAGTAGCTGCAGGGGCTTGTATTTAGCTGGATCTTTGTGGGTTTGACCTTTTCCTACTGGAGAATGCCAAATTGTCCCCTTTTTTGTCTTTTACAGGGATTCAACTCTTCTACTTCCTTCCTCCCATCTATTTTCTTATCAATTCCTATTCCTAGGCTTTTGAGGACATATATTGGCTTTTCTTAAAATGTTTCAGGGAGGGAAATTGTGACTTAATACGTTTTCTAAAGTGACTGTGTAAATTAGCAAGTCAGAAACTGCACATGATGGGGTAATAGGCTCCTAGCTGATAAACAAAGGACATGATTCCAGTGGTGCATTCCCAGATACAAGGGGAGACGTCGAGATTTCCCCATGGAGGTCCTGTTGTCCGTCCTCAGCTTCTGATCTAGAGGTGCCAGCTTTCTTCCAATGTTTCGCTCAGTCTGTGAAGGCTGCTGTAACAGAATACCATAAACTGGGTGACTTAAACAACAGACGTTTGTCTCTCACAGTTCTGGAGGCTGGAAGGCTAAGAGCAAGGTGCTGGCAGATTCAGAGACTGGTCAGGCCAGCTTCCTGGTTCACAGCTGGCTGTCTTGTCACTGCGTCCTCACACGGCAGTAGGGACTGGGAGCCCTCTGGGACCTCTTTTATAAGGGTACGAATCCCATTCCTGAGTCCTCCACCCTCCTGACCTCATCACCTCCTAAAGGCCCCACCTCCAAATACCATCACATTTGGGGATTAGGTTTCAACCTACGATTTTCAGTCTACAGCAACCTTCCTTCCAGAAAATGGTTTACATGAGTCGAGCTGGTATGGAAATATAACATTAAAGTGGGGACAGTGACCTTTGGGAATTACCTAACCGAACAAACTAACCTTTTAAGACTGCAACGTGGAGCGTTCCAGAATGTTCTGGCTCCTGGTAGGCTTCTTTTGGAAGCTCCACTTTCTCTGTCCTAAAGGAAATGCCATATTTCTTTTCTTCCAACTAAGACTTGGGTCTCTGCGGGGTGTACAAAACCAATCATGATAGTAGAGGAATCCCCTGGAGGGGACGAGTTTTTTATTTTTTCTTTAAATCAAGCAAATGAATTCAAGTCTTTATGTTTCCAGATTTATAGCCATAAGATAATGTCCTTTTCATGTAAAGAGTCTTTAGAGCACTTTTTATTTAAAGTTTTATATTGGTTTCTATGGCAATCTATTTCAGTGGCTGCAGGCTCTGCTTTTTTGGCACAAAAGTTTTGCTGTGCTGTTCAAATCAAGCCATGTTCAAGCCATGCCCCGGCATCTGCTCTGCAGGGCCCAGAGTGGCTACTGCTGTTTGCCTTCTTGCTGATATAAGTGCTTGTCCCTCAGGAAAGGCACCAGAGGGGCGCCGTGTAGTTAGCAATCAGTAGAGATTCTCACAGAAAGACAGAAACTATAAATACCAGTCATTTGTTTGAACTCGTGAAGGCAAAAGAGTTCCTTTCTAAGCTTACAGGGTCCAGGAAGAATGCAAGGGAAATCGTGGAATACAGACAGTAAAGGATTTGTAGTAAATTCAGAACCTTTGACAGGAAGGCAATGGGGACCTCACATGTGAAATTTTTTATCCTATTTCCATCTTAAAACAGGTGGAATAGAAGTCTACTGTGTTTATTGTTCCAGGAAAGTGAGTTTTGTTTCCAATCTAACAAAATAGAACCTTTGGGGTCCATTCTTTTCAGTAATTTAACTTTTTTTTTTTTTTTTTTTTCTGTACGTGGGCCTCTCACTGTTGTGGCCTCTCCTGTTGTGGAGCACAGGCTCCAGACGTGCAGGCTCAGCGGCCATGGCTCACGGGCCCAGCCGCTCTGCGGCATGTGGGATCCTCCTGGACCAGGGCACAAACCCGTGTCCCCTGCATCAGCAGGTGGACTCTCAACCACTGCGCCACCAGGGAAGCCCTAACTTTTTGATTAAACTTTCTGGTGAGAGGTTCTATGTAAGAAGAGGTGAAGCTCACTCAACAGATGTACTTCCTTGTGTCCTGACCACAAGGGGAGGGAGTCCCACGCCCTCTCCAGGGGTGGCGGGCTCTGGCTCAGGGCTGTTGTGTCTCCACACCGCACCTGTCCTGGACCTACAGGCTTTCTGGGTTTCTGCGCAAGTTTAGTGAGTGGTTGGGAAGTGCCTGCAGGAGATGCCAGGGAATAAAATCCCCTGTTATCAGAGAGCTTTTAGGCAAGTGGTGAGTTGATAGTTCTGATGTATGTTTTTTCCCCAACACCAAGCAATTCTCTGATACTCAGCAGACACCGACTGGGTATCCTACAAATGTGATTCAATTCTAACGCCGTCCGTCTACCTGGAGCGGCCTCAGTTCACACAGAGTAAGGTCTCAGTCCCACAAGACTGCCCCCTTTTCAGATGCCAGTCACAAGTCCAGGTTGTCACCTGCGCTTCTGACTGACTGGTTACATATTGGAGGTTCTCACGACCCCTTCCTTGGGTTTGATTAATTTTGTTAATTCTCACAGCAGAGAAACATTTACTTATTTTATTATTTTTTTATTCTCGTTTTATTTTAACCTTATTGAAGTATAGTTGATTTACAATGTAGTGTTAATTTCTGCTGTACAGTAACGTGACTCATTTATACATATATATATATATTCTTTTTTGTATTCTTTTCCATTATGGTTTAACCCAGGATATTAAATATAGTTCCCTGTGCTCTACAGTAGGACCTTGTTGTTTATCCATCCTGTATATAATAGTTTGCATCTGCTAACCCCAAACTGCCAATCCTTCCCTCCCTCACCCCTCACCTGCCTTGGAAACCACAAGTCTGTTGTCTATGTCTGTGAGTCTGTTTCTGTTTTGCAGATAAGTTCATTTGTGTCTTATTTTAGATTCCACATAGAAGTGATATCATATGGTGTTTTAAATGGTAGAAAAATCAATGATTTTAAGTATATAAGGGAAATTACTGCTTAGATTTCCATCTAATTCTGTGATAAAACAGATCATATAATATGTGAGAAAATACCTCATAAATTGAAAAAAGCTGTAATAGTATTAATGCTTTCATTTTGTATTTTAACTCTACTTTTAGTTATCAGGAGCAAGGTGACCTTATAATGAATCAACAGAGCGTGTTGGTTTCCAACATCCCTTTGTGTTCACAGGTGGGTGCTCACCTGCCCGAGAGGAGCTGTTACATAGAGAATGGTGTGAGGGTGGCCTGGGTGGACCGGTCTCAGTGACTGATAAGCCCCCATCTAGGCATCCCCATTTTCACCACCATCAGGAGGCAGGTATACGTCCCCATCTTGAGAGCTGAAGCTTGCTTAGGTGACCTAGGACACAGCCAGGACTTCCATCTCCCGCCAAGTCCTGTGGAGCAGGACTACTGACGTTTTGGACTGGGCGCACCTGTGTTGTGGGGGCTCTTCTACACTTCGTCGCATGTTTAGCAGCATTCTTGGCCTCTACGCCCTGGATGCCACTAGCATCCCCTCTACCGGTAACGACAACTAAAATCATCTCCAGACATGGCAAAATCACCCCCGACTGACAACCACTGTTCTAGAGGGTAAATCCTTGACTACATAGATGTCTCTGGGACTGTAATACCGAAAACGGAAGCGTCCAGGTGTCTGTGCGTGTGACAGGTAGCCCGAGGAAGGTGTGATACAGTGATGTGATGAAGGGTGTGGGCAAAGTTGAAAATGGCAGACAAGTGAATTCTGGAGGACGGGCTGTTAGAATTTTCACTTCCATTTTCTTTTTGAAGTAAACCTAAGTAAGTGTCATTGAAATTCAAGACCTTGCTCTGGAGAACTGCTCCTGAGTATATTGTGATAGCAGCTTTCTATTTTATCTAAAACAGTGCCTTTCATCTTTCTTTACACATCCTATTTCCCAAGCACTTAATCACATTGATGCTCACTTTTGGATGGTTTCCAGGGTTGGCATGTCTGGGTAAAGTCTTGGGATGCTGAGAAAGAAAAGGTGGAGGAAGAGGGAGGGTATCAGAGGGATTTCTGAATTAGAGTAAGATATCAAAATATTTTGCTAATAACTGCAGTGAGAAGTAAGGGATTTGCAAGGAAGAAGGATAAAACACCGATGGAGGGACCTTCTTGTATCTCCTCTTGAAATTTAATAAGACGTAGTAGTGTGACATCATGACTTAAAAGTTTTGAGACTTAGTGAAGAAATAACCTACGAAATAGTATAAAATTAACATGAGCCAGTAGATAGTAAGCTAGGAAAAAATCACTCTACTGACACGCATATTACTAACCTGATTTTTCTCTTAAGCAGAGTTTCATTTAGGTTTTGGAGTGAAAGGATCTTATAAATCATTCTCAGGGAAATGCAGTTTCATGATAGATGCACATCCCCTACCCCCTGAAACTTGATTCAGCTGTTCTAAGGCTTTTTTGCTGTTTAGTGTGGTGCCACTTTATGATGTCACATCCACAAAGCCTCCATTCTTTTCATTTCTTTTTTAAACATCTTTATTGGAGTATAATTGCTTTACAATGGTGTGTTAGTTTCTGCTTTATAACAAGTGAATCAGCTATACATATACATATACCCCCATATCTCCTCACTCTTGCGTCTCCCTCCCACCCTCCCTATCCCACCCCTCTAGGAGGTCACAAAGCACTGAGCTGATCTCCCTGTGCTATGTGACTGCTTCCCACTAGCTATCTGTTTTACGTTTGGTAGTGTATATATGTCCATGCCACTCTCTCACTTCATCTCACCTTACCCTTCCCCCTGCCCCTGTCCTCAAGTCCATTCTCTACATCTGTGTCTTTAGTCTTGTCCTGAGCCTAGGTTCTTCAGAACCATTATTATTATTATTATTTTTAGACTCCATATATATGTGTTAGCATACGGTATTTGTTTTTGTCTTTCTGACTTACTTCACTCTGTATGACAGATGTTAGGTCCATCCACATCACTACAAATAACTCAATTTCGTTTCTTTGTATGCCTGAGTAATATTCCACTGTATATATGTGTCACATCTTTTTTATCCGTTGATCTGTTAATGGACACTTAGCTTGCTTCCATGTCCTGGCTATTGTAAATAGTGCTGCAGTGAACACTGGGGTACATGACTCTTCTTGAATTATGGTTTTCTCAGGGTATATGCCCAGTAGTGGGACTGCTGGGTCCTATGGTAGTTCTATTTTTAGTTTTTTAAGGAACCTCCATACTGTTCTCCATAGTGGCTGTATCAATTTACATTCCCACCAACAGTGCAAGAGGGTTCCCTTTTCTCCACACCCTCTCCAGCATTTATTGTTTGTAGATTTTTTGATGATGGCCATTCTGACTGGTATGAGGTGATCCCTCATTGCAGTGTTGATTTGCATTTCTCTAATGATTAATGATGTTGAGCATTCTTTCATGTGTTTCTTGGCAATCTGTATATCTTCTTCGGAGAAATGTCTATTTAGGTCTTCTGCCCATTTTTGGATTGGTTTGTTTGTGTTTTTAATATTGAGCTGTCTGAGCTGCTGTAAATTTTGGAGATTAATCCTTTGTCAGTTGTGTCATTTGCAAATATTTTCTCCCATTCTGAGGGTTGCCTTTTCGTCTTGTTTATGGTATCCTTTGCTGTGCAAAAGCTCAAAAAGCTTTTAAGCTTCATTAGGTCCCATTTGTTTATTTTTGTTTTTCTTTCCATCTCTCTAGGAGGTGGGTCAAAAAGGATCTTGCTGTGATTTATGTCATAGAGTATTGTGCCTATGTTTCCTCTAAGAGTTTCATAGTGTCTGGTGTTACATTTTGGTCTTTAATCCATTTTGAGTTTATTTTTGTGTATGGTGTTAGAGAATGTTCTAATTACATTCTTTACATGTAGCTGTCCAGTTTTCCCAACACCACTTATTGAAGAGGCTGTCTTTTCACCATTGTATATTCTTGCCTCCTTTATGAAAAATAAGGTGACCATATGTGTGTGGGTTTATCTCTGGGCTTTCTATCCTGTTCCATTGATCTATATTTCTGTTTTTGTGTCAGTACCATACTGTCTTGATTACTGTAGCTTTGTAGTATAGTCTGAAGTCCAGGAGCGTGATTCCTCCAGCTCTGTTTTTCTTTCTCAAGATTGCTTTGGCTATTCGGGGTCTTTTGTGTTTCCATACAAATTGTGAAATTATTTGTTCTAGTTCTGTGAAAAATGCCATTGGTAGTTTGTTAGGGATTGCATTGAATCTGTAGATTGCTTTGGGTAGTAGAGTCATTTTCACAATGTTGATTCTTCCCATCCAAGAACATGGTATATCTCTCCATCTGTTTGTATCAACTTTAATTTCTTTCATCATTGTCTTATAGTTTTCTGCATACAGGTTTTTTGTCTCCTTAGGTAGGTTTATTCCTAGGTATTTTATTCTTTTTGTTGCAGTGGTAAATAGCAGCGTTTCCTTAATTTCTCTTTCAGGTTTTTCATCATTAGTGTATAGGAATGCAAGAGATTTCTGCACATTAATTTTGCATCCTGCTACTTTACCAAATCCATTGTTTAGTTGTAGTAGTTTTCTGGTAGCATCTTTAGGATTCTCTATGTGTGGTATCATGTCAGCTGCAAACAGTGACAGCTTTACTTCTTCTTTCTGATTTGGATTCCTTTTAATTTTCTTCTTTTGTGATTGCTGTGGCTAAAACTTCCAAAACTATGTTGAATAATAGTGGTGAGTGTGGACAACCTTGTCTTGTTCCTGAACTTAGTGGAAATGGTTTCAGTTTTTCACCACTGAGAATGATGTTGGCTATGGGTTTATCATATGTAGCCTTTATTATGTTGAGGTAGGTTCCCTCTGTGCCTACTTTCTGGAGAGTTTTTATCATAAATTGGTGTTGAATTTTGTCAAAATCTTTCTCTGCATCTCTTGAGATGATCATATGGTTTTTCTACTTCAATTTGTTAATATGGTTTATCACACTGATTGATTTGCATATATTGAAGAATTCTTGCATTCCTGAGATAAACCCCACTTGATCATGGTGTATGATCCTTTTAATGTGCTCTTGGATTCTCTTTGCTAGTATTTTGTTGAGGATTTTTGCATCTATGTTCATCAGTGATATTGGCCTGTAGTTTTCTTTCTTTGTGACATCTTTGTCTGGTTTTGGTATCAGGGTGATGGTGGCCTCATAGAATGAGTTTGGGAGTGTTCCTCCCTCTGCTATATTTTGGAAGAGTTTGAGAAGGATAGGTGTCAGCTCTTCTCTAAATGTTTGGAAGAAGTCGCCTGTGAAGCCATCTGGTCCTGAGCTTTTGTTTGTTGGAAGATGTTTAATCACAGTCTCAATTTCAGTGCTTCTGATTGATCTGATGATATTTTCTACTTCCTGGGTCAGTGAGGGAAGGTTGTGCTTTTCAAAGAATTTGTCCATTTCTTCTAGGTTGTCCATTTTATTGGCATATAGTTGCTTGTAATAATCTCTCATGATCCTTTGTATTTCTGCCCTGTCAGTTGTTACTTCTACTTTTTCATTTCAAATTCTATTGATTTTAGTCTTCTCCCTTTTTTTCTTGATGAGTCTGGCTAATGGTTTATCTATTTTGTTTATCTTCTCAAAGAACCAGCTTTTAGTTTTATTGATCTTTGCTATTGTTTCCTTCCTTTCTTTTTCATTTATTTCTGATCTGATTTTTATGATTTCTTTCCTTCTGCTAACTTTGGGTTTTGTTTGTTCTTCTTTGTCTAATTGCTTCAGGTGTAAGGTTAGGTTGTTTATTTGAGATGTTTCTTGTTTCTTGAGGTAGGATTGTATTGCTCTCAACTTCCCTCTTAGAACTGCTTTTTCTGCATCTCATAGGTTTTGGGTCATCGTGTTTTCATTGTCAGTTTTTTCTAGGTATTTTTTGATTTTCTCTTTGATTTGTTCAGTGATTTCTTCATTATTTAGTAGTATATTGTTTAGCCTCCATGTGTTTGTATTTTTTACACTTTTTATCCTGTAATTGATACCTAGTCTCATAGCGTTGTTGTCAGAAAAGGTACTTGATATGATTTCAATTTTCTTAAATTTAGCAAGGCTTGATTTGTGACCCAAGATATGATGTATCCTGGAGAATGTTTCATGAGCACTTGAGAAGAAAGTGTATTCTGTTGTTTTTGGATGGAATGTCCTATAAATATCAATGAAGTCCATCTTGTTTAATGTGCCATTTAAAGCTTGTGTTTCCTTATTTATTTTCATTTTGGATGATCTGTCCATTGGTGAAAGTGGGGTGTTAAAGTCCCCTACTATGATTGTGTTACTGTCGATTTCCCCTTTTGGGGCTGTTAGCATTTGCCTTATGTATTGAAGTGCTCCTATGTTGGGTGCATAATTATTTACAGTCGTTATATCTCCTTCTTGCATCATTAGGTTGTGTCCTTCTTTGTCTCTTGTAGTACTCTTTATTTTAAAGTCTATTTTGTCTGATATGAGAATTGCTACTCCAGCTTTCTTTTGATTTCCATTTGCATGGAATATCTTTTTGCATCCCCTCACTTTCAGTCTGTATGTGTCCCTAGGTATGAAGTGGTTCTCTTGTCGACAGCATATATACGGGTCTTGTTTTTGTATCCATTCAGAGTCTGTGTCTTTTGGTTGGAGCACTTAATCCATTTACATTTAAGGTAGTTATTGATATGTATGTCCCTATTAACATTTTCTTAATAGTTTGGGTTTGTTATTGTAGGTCTTTTCCTTGTCTGTGTTTCCTGCCTAGAGAAGTTCCTTTTGCATTTGTTGTAAAGCTGGTTTGCTGGTGCTGAATTCTCTTAGCTTTTGCTTGTCTGTAAAGGTTTTAATTTGTCCTTCAAATCTGAATGAGATTCTTGCTGGGTGGAATAATCTTGCTTGTAGGTTTTTCCCTTTCATCACTTTAAATACGTCCTGACACTCCCTTCTGGCTTGTAGAGTTTCTGCTGAAAGATCAGCTGTTAACCTTCTAGGGATTCCCTTGTATGTTATTTGTTGTTTTTCCCTTTCAGCTTTTAATATTTTTTCTTTGTATTTAATTTTTGATAGTTTGATTAATATGTCTTGGTGTGTTTCTCTTTGGATTTATCCTGTATGGGACTCTCTGTGCTTCCTGGACTTGATTGATTATTTCCTTTCACATATTAGGGAATTTTTCAACTATAATATCTTCAAATATTTTCTCACTCCATTTCTTTTTCTCTTCTTCTTCTGGGACCCCTATAATTCGAATGTTGGTGTGTTTAATGTTGTCCCAGAGGTCTCTGAGACTGTCCTCAATTATTTTCATTCTCTTTTCTTTACTCTGCTCTGCAGTAGTTATTTCCACTATTTTATCTTCCAGGTCACTTATCCGTTCTTCTGCCTCAGTTATTCTGCAATTCAGTCCTTGTAGAGAGTTTTTCATTTCATTTATTGTGTTGTTCATCATTGTTTCTTTGCTCTTTAGTTCTTCTAGGTCCTTGTTAAACGTTTCTTGTATTTTCTCCATTCTATTTCCACGATTTTGGATCATCTTTACTATTAATACTTTGAATTCTTTTTCAGATAGACTGCCTATTTCCTCTTCATTTGTTAGGTCTGGTGGGTTTTCATCTTGCTCCTTCATCTGCTGTGTATTTCTCTGTCTTCTCATTTTGCTTAAGTTACTGTGTTTGGTGTCTCCTTTTTGCAGGCTGCAGGTTCGTAGATCCCATTGTTTTTGATGTCTGGCCCCAGTGGCTAAGGTTGGTTCAGTGGGTTGTGTAGGCTTCCTGGTGGAGAGGACTGGTGCCTGTGTTCTGGTGGATCAGGTGGGATCTGTGTTTCTGGTGGGCAGGACTGTGTCCAGTGGTGTGTTTTGGGGTGTTTGTGACCTTATTATGGTTTTAGGCAGCCTCTCTGCTAATGGGTGGGGTTGTGTTCCTGTTTTCCTAGTTGTTTGGCCTAGGGTGTCCAGCACTGTAGCTTGGTGGTTGTTGAGTGGAGCTGGGTCGTAGCATTGAGATGGAGAGCTCTCAGAGAGTTTTCACTATTTGATATTATGTGGGGCTGGGAAGTCTTGGTGGACCAGTGTTCTGAACTTGGCTCTTCCACATAAGATGCTCAGGCCTGACACCCGGCTGGAGCACAAAGACCTTGTTAGCCACATGGCTCAGAAGAAAAAGGAGGGTAAAAAAGAAAGAAAACAAAATAAATATAATAATGAAAAAGTTAAAAATTACTAAAAATTAAAAAGTACTAAAAAGAAAAAGAAAGAAAGAAGAAAGCAACCAAACCAATGAACAAATCCACCAATGATAACAAGAGCTAAAATCTATACTGAAAAAAACAAAAACAAGAACAGACAGAACCGTAGGACAAATGGTAAAAGCAAAGTTATACAGATAAAATCACACAAAGGAGCATACACACACACCCTCACAAAAAGAGAAAAAGGAAAAAATATACATTTAAAAAAAAAAGGAAGGGCACATCCAAATCAGTAAATAAATCTACCAGTGATAATAAGGTCTAAATACTAAGCTAAGATAAACATAAAACCAGAAACAAATTAGATGCAGGAAGCAAACCCCAAGTCTACAGTTATTCCCAAAGTCTGTTGCCTCAATTTCGGGATGATATGTTGTCTATTCAGGTATTTCAGAGATGCAGGGTACATCAATTTGATTGTGGAGATTTAATCCACTGCTCTTGAGGCTGCTGGGAGAGATTCCCCTTTCACTTCTTTGTTCGCACAGCTCCCGGGGCTCAGCTTTGGATTCGGCCCCGCCTCTGCGTGTAGGTCGCCGGAGGACGTCTGTTCTTCGCTCAGACAGGACGGGGTTAAAGGAGCCGCTGATTCGGGCGCTCTGGCTCCCTCAGGCCGCGGGGGAGGGAGGGGCACGGAGGCGGGGCGAGCGTGCGTCGGCGGAGGCCGGCGTGACGTTGCGTCAGCACGAGGCGCGCCCGTGCGTTCTCCCGGGGATGTGGTCTGTGGAGCCCGGGACCGTGGCGGTGGCTGGCAGCACAGGCTCCCGGGAGGGGAGGTGTGGAGAGTGACCTGCGCTCGCACACGGGCTTCTTGGTGGCGGCAGCAGCAGCCCTAGCGTCCCACGCCCGTCTCTGGGGTCCGCGCTGATAGCCGCGCCTCGCGCCCGTCTCTGGAACTCCTTTAAGCGGCGCTCTTAATCCCCTCTCCTCACGCACCAGGAAACAAAGAGGGAAGGAAAAGTCTCTTGCCTCTTCGGCAGCTCTAGACTTTTCCCCGGACTCCCTCCCAGCTAGCTGTGGTGCGCCAGCCCCCTTCAGGCTGTGTTCACGCCGCCAACCCCAGTCCTCTCCCTGGGATCTGACCTCCAAAGCCTGAGCCTCAGCTGCCAGCTTCTGCCCACCCTGGCAGTTGAGCAGACAAGCCTCTCGGGCTGGTGAGTGCCGGTCGGCTGATCCTCTGTCCAGGAATCTCTCCGCTTTGCCCTCCGCACCCCTGTGGCTGCGCTCTCCTCCGTGGCTCTGAAGCTTCCTCCCTGCCGCCCGCAGTCTCTGCCAGTGAAGGGCCTTCCTAGTGTGTGGAAGCCTTTCCTCCTTCACGGCTCCCTCCCACTGGTGCAGGTCCCATCCTATTCTTTTGTCTCTGTTTTTTTCTTTTTTCTCTTGCCCTACCCAGGTACGTGGGGAGTTTCTTGCCTTTTGGGAAGTCTGAGGTCTTCTGCCAGCGTCCAGTAGGTGTTCTGTAGGAGTTGTTCCACATGTAGGTGTATTTCTGATGTATTTGTGGGGAGGAAGCTGATCTCCACATCTTACTCCTCCACCATCTTGAAGGTCTCCCCCTATTTTCTTTTTTAAAAATTCTATTGGAGCATAGTTGATTTACAATGTTGTGTTAGTTTCAGGTGAATAACAAAGTGATTCAGTTATACATATATTCATTCTTTTTCAGATTATTTTCCCATATAGGTTATTGCAGAATATTGAGCAGATTTCCCTGTGCTGTACAGTAGGTCCTTGTTGGTTATCTATTTTATATATAGTACTGTGTGTATGTTAATAATTTGGGTGATTTCTAGGTTTGAGTGTGAATAGCTCAGTGCCATAATGTGATCTGATTCCCAAGCTTTTAGCTTTTCCCTCTGAGTTAGAATTTGTGCCTATAATGATTTCAGCAGTTTTAATCGCAAAATGTATGTCCTCTAATGAGGTCCCAGGTGACATGAAACCCTCCTCTTTCAGGTCAGATAAAAAATTGGTATGTCTTCACCAGGGAGCTAATATAATAATAAGATTCAATGTATGGTTATATCAGGGTAACTGATCAAGTCCTAAAAGTGTGCGCTGAAATGAGACTGGACTTCTTTTGCTAGGTCCTTTCAACTGACACGTGGACAGTGATTTGGGCCTTTTATTATCCACTGTGTGCCAATACCTGTCTCATCCAGGAGCAGTTTTCTGGACTGGGGACTGTACCTGTCAAGCATTTCATATATCATAACTTATCTAAGCACTTGGTGCCTAAAATTCTGCTCCAGTAGCCAAATGGGTCTCCTGAAGGGACACTTCAACAATTCCTCAGTGTTTTAATATTCTAGAGATGCAGCACAGAGGGTTTTTTCCTTTCATTTTATTTTGTTTTGCTTTTTTTTTTACTTAATGTATTTTTTTTAAAGTGAGGTCAGCTGAGGTCATTTGCCTACCAGATATGTCTTCAATAATTTATTGTGAAGTGTGTCTATTATTTTTCCTTGACACTATTAAGGAAAGGTTTGCTGTGAAGGTATTATTTGGAAGAGTACAGATGAAGCATGTGTTTCAGTCAGCTAGTCTGGTCCAAGAGGTGATTCTGAGGTTCATTAGCTCAACACCTCCATCATCCAGTAACGGGCATCCCAGAGTTGCTGCCCGAGAAAGGAACGCAGTGCTTCCTGCCTACTGCTTTTATGGAGAAATGCTTTAAAATCAATCTGAGAGAGATTGTTTGAAAAGGATCCTCGTTTACCTGACATTTGCATAATCCATGGTTTTTTTAATCAATGCTCCATGTACTGAGAAAATAAAGTGTTTTTGCATCCTATATCCATTATTCACCAAAACGCTTTCAGGAAAAGCTTCACTGTAAAACAGTGTGGCTCATTTCATGGAGGAATCGACTGACATTTTAGTGACTTGTCATAAATAGTGCAGGGCACTAAGTAAACTGAGTTTAATGACGAGTTTTACAAAGTAGTTTGTTCCTCTTCCTTCATGGGCTCCATGACCTTTCCCCGAGAGAGAGGGATTTATGTCAAGTCTCTGTCTCTCTCTTACATTCTTCTGAACCATTGGTTCTCTAACTAGGAGTGGAGGAGACAAGATGGAATAAAACAAAAAATTTAAAAGAAAGAAAGAGAGACAATGCTTTTACCAAGTGAAAGGAATCTACAGTATCCAGAAGACAGCTTTTCTCTGTGAGGGAAAAATTAGAATGTTAGGGCTGAGGGGATCCTGAGTGATCAACCAGAGTAAAGGGGAGTCTAGATTCCCCCACACCCCTGTGCTCTGCAGTAAATGGCACCCCCACCCTCACTGCTGCTTGGCTCAAACCCTGACATCTCCCTTGGTTACCCTTGCCTTCACCCACCTCCCGCCCCCCATCCCCACCCTCCTGCTCCATTTCCCGTCTCCACCACTGGTCCTTTTCAGTCCTTCAACTTTCAAAGTATATCCCATCTGTTTATCTTAACTGAACACTCTAGTCCTAACCACCAACTCCCTTCACCTTATTTTCTTTCTTGGACCACCGAAATCCATCTTCTAACTAGTCTCACTGCTTCTACTTGGGCTGCCCACAACGCATCCTCTGTGGGGTAGCTAAAGGGATCCTTGCAGAGCTAACTCTTCATGTCACTCCCCTGCTGAAATAGGAAATGGCTTCTCAGTTCACTTAGAATAAGAATCTCAAGTAAATAAGAATCTTAAGTAAACATCAGAATTTATTCTATCACACTATATGGGCATATACTGTATGGATTATATATATGTTTATATACACAATCATGCATGTTATAGATGGAATGTCTCAAAAGTCCACGATGGAACATCCAATTACCTAGACATTTTCTATTTCTCAGACATTGTATGGAAATGAGATCTTATGAAAATATCTTGTTATGCTAATGAACATATATCTTAAAATGTTTCTTGTAGTATAAGGTGAGTCTTCCTTTCTCCTGATCTTAGCTTGTAGGTCATTTGAATATTCATTTGGAGAGACCTGGTTGTGTGCCAAGCATTTTGCTGGAAGTTGAAATAAAAAAGATGACCCTGGACTGCAAGGAATCTGGTATCTAATGTGGGCATAGCTGCAAATAGCAAGTTCTTAGATTTCTATTCACTCTTATACTTCGATTCTGGTTATGACATAGGATGACAAAAATAATAGTAATTGCAACAGCATAGGTTAACATTTATTGATGGCTTTTTCATCTCTGACATTATATGAAGACCTTTATATGCATTGTCTTATTGCACACTCATAGTCATCCATGAGGTTATTATTATTTCCATTTTACAAAACTGAGTTTTGAGAAGTGTTTTGGCCACAATGGCCTAGCTAAAAGGTGCCAGAGAGCAATTTCTACTCCAGGTTTTTGAAATTCTGAAGCCTGACTAAACCATCATATAATGGCAAGTGAGAATTAGGAAGATGGGAAAAGAAATGATCAGTATTCACATCTATGCTTACAATATTGCTGTACTAGTGTCTAAAATCATGATGGTCATTCCAGATAAACTAGGCTGTCTCTTTAAGAAAAAAACACACATTGAAATTATTATCTCAAGGAAATTTTGCCTTGAGAAAATGGGGTCTCCTGTCAGTGCGTGTGGAGAACGCCACTGTTCATCATGACCAAGAAATGTGACACATCGGACAACAGGTCGTCATTTGGCTTTGCCGGTGAGGTAGACCTTAAACCTCTTGGTGTTCATAAAACGCACTCTTACATGGATTTCTCTTCAGTAAGCAGTAAAGAAAGTAGCAAAATAGGAAGCTCTGCTTTCACACTTCAATAAAGGGAGCTTTTATATCGGATGAGGCTGCAATATCTTTAATGTAAGTTACATTTTACCCCAAAGTTAGAACAGGAAAAACACCACTCCACGGATGTTTGACATAGTCATGATGATGTGGTTATTGATGGCACTGACCCTTTGCTGGAAGCTTCTGTTAGCATTTTATTTTTAACGGGACCTCATTCCTCAAAAGTGAATTCATCATTGTCTTCCCATCAAAGTAACTCTCTTTTCAAGTCCCTTTGGTCCAGAATGACACTAGTTTAAAACCTCTGAAACCTTATGTCTGTTAATTGTTTTTGTGATGTTTTCTCCTTCATTACCTATACCCAATGTCACAGAATCCTGTCAGTTTTACATTCAGGTGCCTCTCACATAATTAAAACAACAACAAAAAGGTTTCTCTCACAGGCCTTGTTGTCATTCAGGCATTCCTTTAAGTGCCTTTTAATTAATCTCCCTACTTAAATTGTTTGCCCAATTAGACTAATACTACGTGCAGTCCACAGATCTATTTCTCTAAGTACCTGGTTCATGTTATCACTGTGCTTCTAAAACCTTCAGTCATTCCCTATCATACACAAGACACAATCTAAATCCTTTAGTCTAAACTTCAAAGCCTGTCATAATCTGTCCTTGCTACCTCTTCACACACATTTCCCAAAATATTGAACAGAACCTATGTCTCATTCTGGCTATGTGAAAATTTTTGCTATGCATAAAATACATCACACTGTCCACTCCCAATACAAATTGACTTCCCCTCTCCCATCTCAGACACTGCTTTTTAATTATTTTGAAAAATTAGCAAATATCACTGATCTCTTAACTATTTTGTGTTAATAAATTTGTTTAACATTATTATGTAGTGGGGCTGTGGGAATTTTAAAAGTAATTTATTATATGGTTTCTTCATGGGGCTTTTTTCAATTGGAGTATACTTGATTTACAATGTTATGTTTCAGCCTGTGCTATACAGTAGGTCCTTGTTGGTTATCTATTTTATACATAGTAGTGTATATATGTTAATTCCAACCTCCTAATTTATCCCTCCCCCCACTATCCCCTTTGGTAACCATAAGTCTGTTTTCCATGTCTGTGGGTCTATTTCTGTTTTGTAAATAAATTCATGTGTATCCTTTTTTTAGATTCCACATGTAAGTGGTATCATATGGTATTTGTCTGGATTACTTCACTTGGTATGATCTTTAGTATAGTTGGCGTCGTAGGGAAGAATAGAATTCGGTGTTCAATTGCTTCAGTCTGTAAATTTTCAGTAGTTGGAAACATAACTGTCCAGCCTGTGTTTATGTATCATATGTGTTCCTTTTTTCTTTGCTCGTTTGTTTTAATTATATTTTAAGCTCCTGAAAGGACAGATGCTGTCTTCTACATTTGTGAATATGTGTTTTTGGATTTCTTCATACTGTTGAATAGGTGCTTGAGAAAAATGTATTGCATGAGCTTGTAGAGCTGGGAAGGAAGTGCTTTTTCTTGCCTAATAGCTTAAGCAAGTTAGAAATACTTACTTCTCATAAGCAAGGCCTTAGAGCACAGTTAATAATTGCAGATGCCCATGGAAACAAGGCAGTAGGATGAGGGTGTGGCTGGCAGGTTGGAGAGTGAAGATGGGTCTCACTGGAGGGTGGTAGGTAACCTTTTCCAAAGGGTAAGCTGGTCAGCAGGAGCTGTTATTGCCACAGTCAAGTCCAGTGGTACCTGATCTAATTTTTCAAGAGGAGATGGAGATTGGAATTTTTACGTGAAATGTCCAAATTTTATTTTTCCTCTGGAATTTGACTGGCCAAATTCCACACCCATATAAGCTGCATTTGTCCTGCAGGCTGCTAGTTTGCAATTTCAACTCTAGAGAGAAGTTTGTTGTTCTTGATGATGTGATTATAGTAGAATTCTCATCTGACATAATCAAAGTTGGTAGCTGGTCAAGGCAGGTAAAGCTGGAAAGGCAGGTAAAGTGGCAAAGCATAAACAAATGGTTGACCTGTATTGTGAAATTCTTAGAATAATACACCATGATGTCTATGCCAAACATTTTATGTTACATTAGAACATATGAATTCAGCCATCCTTTCATGTGCGGGTAAGGCTTTTTCTCTGGGTATGAGTTCACTGACTGTATTGCTAAATTTTCCTGTGTAGGCCACACACAGTGTCCTCCATTTCTAGCTTCCATTTCCTTAAAGCAGAGGGGGAAATACAAACACTAGCCAGGCAGGCTGAGGGCAGAATCCTTTTAAATTTCTATGATGTTCTTCCAACTTTCACATTTTCTGGTCCCCAAATGAGGCTGCTTTATTTTTAGTGACTTTAACCAAAGCATTTAAATTAGTTTTCTTAGAAGCAGTTCTCTTTTCACACGCTTAGTTCATCAGTTTACACACTATTTAATTAATCTATATAATTACAATGTAAAATAAGTCAAGCATGAACAAGTTTGGGAACAGATGAAACTGACTCCTGGCAACCATGCAGTTCAACACATGGAAGCAGGAGGGCTCAGGAGAATAAAGATTAGCCTTCTTTTCACATGATTCAGCAGGTTGTCCACAACAATCAGTAAGTTTTGGGAGAAGACTGGAGAACATGGATAAATCCAGTCACTCAATTAAGTGAAAGTTCATTAAGTGAGCAACATGGTAGAACATTACAGTTCATTGTGCTGACCTATAGTATTGGCCCCTACTGTGCAACCCTTGGGTTAGCACAACATCAGTACCATCTGTGAATCCAGGTGATGCTCCAGAGTTGGGTTATGTAGGCTTTGATAAATGCTTTTAGTGACTCTCATGGGGAGAGAGAGGGGGGTTACTTCTAAACCAGTGACAAGATATTTGCTTCCGAGGAGGTTGTCTTGAGTAGGAATCATTCTTCTACTATGAGAACAAAAATACTTTAGTGCAACTTTGCTTTTTGCAGGTATAACGAACCATGCTTTGGAAAGAGATAATGTGTGAATGTATTATAAGAGCAAGAACAGAGAATGTCCCAAAGTTCAAGTTGCTTCTCTAGGACAAAAAAAATCTGTGTTCTCACCCACAAATTTTATCCCATTTTTTTCTCAGTTCTTCCAAAGAGCAATTATTTATGACCACAAAAGAAAAAAAAAGATTCACACTCAGATTAGAATTTAGATTTTCTTTGTCCTTGTAAAGCAGTTTGTGCTCTTTGAAGGAATCTAAAAATATCCTGTGCATTTCTTCCCTTCATCCTCATTATTTTTAACCTATTGTGGACGATTGTTCTGTACACAGTGGTCTGAATACATTAAATCCTAGAGGCATTGTTTAGACTCACAGACATTATGTGCATTTACTTTTTTTTTTTTTTTTTTTTTTTTTGCTCTACGCGGGCCTCTCACTGTTGTTGTGGCCTCTCCTGTTGCGGAGCACAGGCTCCGGACGCGCAGGCTCAGCGGCCATGGCTCACGGGCCCAGCCACTCCGCGGCATGTGGGATCTTCCTGGACCGGGGCACGAACTCGTGTCCCCTGCATCGGCAGGCGGACTCTCAACCACTGCGCCACCAGGGAAGCCCTGTGCATTTACTTTTAAATAAAGGATACATTTGAATTGCAGAATTACAAAAAAGTTAACGTTTAGCTAAAAAACTAGTTGTTTTTAAAAATACTTGTGACAAACTGACCTTTCCTATAGGTTTAATAATTTCCAATAGGAATGATAAATTGTTATAGTAGAGATTTTAACACTTACTCACCAGCAAGCATTTACAAATCATCTGTTAAGTGAGACATCTTTCCTTGGGGAGTGCGCAGTGCTTCTCCAAATGATTTACAAACCTCCTGCTCAAGTTTGTTCAGCTTTCAGTTTTGTGGAATCCATTCCAGGTCGGTGGCCTTGAGTCTTTAGCTGTAGACTCTGGGATCTGCATGTTTATCAAAACCCGATGGTGATTTCTACATGGAGTGACATTGAGAATTAGTACTCTTGGCATTTTCCATCCACAGAGAAAATAGAAATTATATCCTTCCAGGAGTAGGTCCAAAGTGGTGGCTAAAATCTGGCAGGGGTACAAGTCACCTTTTCATAAGATGAGAGCACCCACTGAAATTTTCCTGCCTTGGCCTTTCTGCCTGTTGAACTTGGGAAATTTGCACCAGTCAAGCTGAGAAATGGCTTACAATCAAATAGAATACACCCAGAATACAGCTAAGCAAGGGGTGGCAATGTGTTTAGAAACAAAAGAGATTCAACCAAGAATGTTACCCAGGTCTAAAGAAGCAAAGATGCAGGCAGAATCCCTTAGTGCAGGAACACAATAAAGCAGAATCCATAGTTGAATGTTTCTCTCATAGACCTCCTGTGGGGCATGGCAGGTCCTAGACCTACAGACATTGCTTACAGCCAGTAAGAGATTCAGAAACCTGCAAATAAGTCCTATTCGTGACTGCCTGCCAACCTAGGAGCTAGGATGGCCACACAGCCTGGCTTGAATCTCAAGATCTTATCAGTTTTTTCAGGGTGCATAGCTCAGAGGCCATCCCCATGCTGGGGGACATTTAGAAGCTGAGCTTTATTGATAGTTCATTGTAAAGAGTCTGTGGGCTGTGTAAAAGCCATCAGTGAAACAGCAGCATAAAGGAATCTTTGTTCTGTTTATGTATTTTGCTTCAAAAGGAGACTCATTCTCTTTTTCACAGATAAGTACCATCCTGGAATTGATTATAGAGTCCATTAAAACCTTTCAGAGGTCTGATGTTTAAACATAAGAATGATTCTTCAGTTCTTTATTCAATATATGTGTGATAGGCAGAGGCTTGTGCCTCTTAAAGTTTTATTTGCTCAGAATATCGTGAAGTACTCAAAGACTTAATATTCTAATTTCTACCTATGTTCACTTTGAAGGATCCATATCATCCTCTTTCTAGTGAGTCACATTTTGCTCCATTTCACCTTTTGAAAATGTTGTGTTCAAACTTGTAAAATTAAAGACCAAATGGCTGATAGGAAGCCTCACACAGCACAGCAGAGGTGAGGGTTTAGGGTGTGTGCTGGCCGCCAAGAGAGGCTACATGGAGTCATAGGCCATGGATCTTGGATGAAAAAAAAGGGTGGATGCTGTTTTTTTTTAAATGCTTCCACAGCAAATAAAGAAGAGCAAAGGGAAGGCTGTGTGAGTTATGAGTTGGTTCCAGCACAGACAACTCGGTCCCCACTGTCTGCTGTCAGGAGAGTTCTGCTCCTGCCCACAGACCTCAGCCTTGTCCTGGGACCCCTGCCACCTCTCCATCTTTCCCAATCCTCCCATTTAACTGCACAGGCTATAAAGCATTGTATGTTTCATCGTTTTGAAACGTGGTGTCTCATTTTTTTTCCAAGGCTGGATGAGCAGAATTTTCATCGTTATCCCATCTAATCCAGGGATTTTAATCTCCAGGAATTCGTTAATTCTTCGGGGTTATTGATTTCTTTGGCCTAGGTTAAACCTAATTTGGTCCTAAATTTAAGCACAGAACTAAAATTGGGACCAAACTAAGTTTGACGAGACCAAAGAAATCAGGACCCTGAAGGACTAACAAATTCCTGATCATATTTATGTGTCAGGAAAGGACATTTTAGTTATTTGCTTGATTCATGTGAAAACGTTAAAGATTTGAAGATTTTGAAAATACACTATGGTACCTCTGTAGTCTAGAAGTTGCCCTTAGCTCAGATTATTCTACTTTTCCTTACTCATTTAAATTATATTCCTATTCTTTAGTTGATGTACTTTTTTGTATTAAAAAGTCTTGAAAAGAAAGAATTTTCCTACTGAAAAAATTAAGTTCCTTCTGGTTTAGTACAAATTAAGTGCCAGTATACTTCAAGCAGGAAGTTGATATTCATATAACTTGAACATGTGCGACACTATAGAGAATAAAGGGTGCTAATTCTTTTTTTTAATATAAATTTATTTTATTATTTTATTTTATTTTATGTTTTGGCTGCGTTGGGTCTTTGTTGCTGCGTACGGGCTTTCTCTAGTTGCGGCGAGCAGGGCTACTCTTCGTTGCGGTGTGTGGGCTTCTCATTGCGGTAGCTTCTCTTGTTGCACAGCACGGGCTCTAGGCACGTGGGCTCAGTAATTGTGGCTCACGGGCTCTAGAGCACAGGCTCAGTAGTTGTGTCGCACAGGCTTAGTTGCTCCGCGACATGTGGGATCTTCCCAGACCAGGGCTCGAAACTGTGTCCCCTACATTGGCAGGTGGATTCTTAACCACTGCACCACCAGGGAAGCCCAAGGGTGCTAACTGTTTAAGAAAGGGATTTCTTAAGAGAAATGCATACTGGTTCTAGAGTCTAGTCTCATGCCTTATGTAACCAACAGATTTTTGGTTTCTAAAGATATATTGTACAGCACAGGGAAATACAGCCATTATTTTGTAATAAATTTAAATGGAGTATAATCTATAAAATATTGAGTCACTATGTTGTACACCTGAAACTAATATAATATTGTGAATCAGCTATACTTCACTTAAAAAAAGGTGCATTTGTACCTAGAAATTAATTTGTTACCCATATTTTCAATAGGTGATAGCCCAGGATTTTAAAGGCACGTGTTATGCACTAAATGGTGACTTTGTTAGTTTTAGTTTTTGTGTTTCCTCCTTAAAATATAAAAATCATGTAAAAATAGTTATTTTATCAATGAAAAGGAATAGTGACAAGCTTATTTTTTTATATTGGGAAGTTGTCCAGGAAACAATTTAAATATATTTTGAAAGTATTTTTCTTTCTATATTACCATTTTACCATATATACTATATGCCATATATACCATAGAGTCCAAAGACAATTAATATCCATGGTATACTTTCACAGTGATATGTATTTAAAAGTTTGGCATTTGGGGAACTTACTCAACTTGGTAAAGAACATCTCAAAAACCCTATACCTCACATCATAATTAATTGTGTGTTTTTTTAAAAAAATAAATTTATTTATTTGTTTTTGGCTGTGTTAGGTCTTCATTGCTGCGTGTGGGCTTTCTCTAGTTGTGGCGAGCAGGGGCTACTCTTCGTAGTGGTGTGTGGGCTTCTCATTGCGGTGGCTTGTCTTTGTTGCAGAGCACGGGCTCTAGGCATGCGGGCTTCAGTAGTTGTGGCACATGGGCTCAGTAGTTGTGGCTCACGGGCTTAGCTGCTCCGTGGCATGTGGGATCTGCCTGGATCAGGGCTTTAACCCGTGTCCCCTGCATTGGCAGGTGGATTCTTTACCACTGTGCCACCAAGGAAGTCCTAATGGTGTTAACTGGACACTTTTCCCCTAAGATCAGGATCAAGGCAAGGATTTCCTCTCTTACCACTCCTACTCAGTGTTGCATTGGAGGTCTTAGCAATGCAGTAACACAAGAAAAGAAAAGAAAAGGAGTATAGAATTGGAAGGAAGAAATAAAATTGTATATGTTTGCAGATGATGTGATATGTCTATTAGGTATAAATCTAACAAAATATGTGGAATCTATATGTCAAAAATTACTCTGAACAAAATCAAGCAATACCTAAATAAAAGGAGAGTTATTTCCACGTCCATGGATTGGAAGACTCAGTACTGTCAAGTTTATATGGAGAGGCAAAACACCCCAGTAGTCAAAAGACATGAAAGAAAGAAGAATAAAGTTGTTGAAGTGATATTACCTGACTTGAAGACTTATTATAAAGCTATAATCATCAAGATAGCATGGCATTTATGAAATAACAGACACATAGATAAATGGAACAAAATAGAGAGCACAGAAATCAACCCATACACATATAGCCATTTAATCTTTAGCAGTGGAGCAAAGGCAGTTCAATGAACAAAGGACAGTCTTTCAACAAATGGTGCTGGAGCAATTAGATTTTTTATGCAAGAAAAACTCTAGACACAGACTTTATATATTTTATGAATCGATTCAACTTAAAATGGATCATGGATCTGAGTGTAGAATGCAAAATTATAAAACTTCTGGAAGGAAACATAGAAAATCTAGGTAACCTGTGTTTGGTAATGTGTTCATAGATATAACAACAAAAGCACGCTCCATGAAAGAAAAAAATGGTTATGCTCAACTGTACCAAAATTAAAAACTTCTGTCATAAGAAAGATACTGTCAAGAGGATGAAAAGACAAGCTGCAGACTAGGAGAAATTGTTTGTGAAACACGTTTGATAAAGGAATGTATCTAAAATATTCAAAGAACTCTTAAAACGGAACAATAAGAAAACATACAATCCAATTAACACATAGGCAAAAGGTCTGAAGACACCTCAACATATATATACAGATGGCAAGTAATCATATGAAAAGCTTCTCAAAATCATTTGTTGTTAGGGAATTACAAATTAAAAAATATGAGATAGCATTATGTACTCATTAAAATGGCTCCAATCCAAAAAACTAACAATACCCAATGCACACAAGGATGTGGGACAACAGGAAAGAATGCAAACTGGCACAGACACTTTGGAAGACAGTTTGGCAGTTCTCAGAAGGCAGTCTTACCATATGATCAAACAATTATGCTTCTAGATATTTACCTGATCGAGTTGAAAACTTGTGTCACACAAAAACATGCGTGCAGATGTTGATTGCAGCTTTATTAATAATTGACAGAAACTGGACGCATCTGTTGTCCTTCAGCAGGTGAACTGATCAACTGTGGTCCATCCAGACAATGGAATGTTATGGCAATAGAAAGAAATGAGCTATCAGACCACAACAAGACATGCAGAAACCTTAAATGCATATTGCTGACTGAGAGAGACTAGTCTGAAAAGGTCCATACTGTATGATTCCAATTATACTACCCTCTGGAAAAGGCAAGATTATAGAGACAATAAAAAAGTCAGTGGCTGCCAGGGGTTCAGAGGAAGGGGAGAGGAGTGAACGGGTGAAGCACAGGGGATTTTAAGGTAGTGAGACTCTTCTGTACAATATGTAATGGTGGATACTATGATGATATTATGCATTTGTCACAAAGGCACAAGACCAAGACCGAACCCTAATGTAAACTGAGGACTTTAGTTAATCATAATGTAATGATATTGGCTTATCAGTTGTAATAAATATACTAGTGTAAAAGGTAAATAATAGTGGGAACTGTGGAGAGGGGAGAGGAAGGAAGGATGTGGGACTTCCTGTACTTTCTGCATGATTTTTCTATAAACCTAAAACTGCTCGAAAAGAAAAAAATGACTTTATGTAGCACTCATGCAGCTTCAACATTTTCCAGTATTTTGCAAATCCTTTTACTCATCCACCCCTGCTGAGACCAAAGTTGAGAGCAGTGGGGTGAGCTGGTGACAAAGTGCCAGAGGGCATTTGGGGAGAGGTGGGTCCATGAGATGTGTTGCCGTGTTTCTGTCTGTGATGAGGCCATCTGTGCTTGCTGGTTGGTACCCATGGAAGTTAGGCTTCTTCCCTCCCACAGAGCCTGGGAGACAATGGAAGTATCTTTCTTCATGATCACACTTCAAAGGGACAGCTCCCAGGTCCTGGAGAAAGATAACTCCTAGGTTGCCAAACTGGCAAGTGACTTTTCAAAATATTTTCATCTCACAAGGATAGAGAAATAATTTATAATTACAAATGTTCTAAACTTAATGTTATAGGAGAAGGGAAGCCAGGAGTCTAGAGTTGGGAAGAAGCCTTTCTGAAGTTTAGTGCAGCTGAGGGAAAGGCTTTAAGGCTGTCTCGATCACTTTCATCTCTTGCTCCTCTTGTTCTTATAAAAATACTTGTTCTTATAAGAATTTCTCTTATGATTTATAAGGAGCTCAAGTCCTATTTGTGAATCCCATTCTTTCACTTGCTCAGCTTCCAGCTCTAATTTATGGATGCTCTTTTTTATTAAAGAACATTTCCACATCAAGACGAGAAGCATGGGTTGGATAAGACCGACTGCGTTCTTTTTTTTTTTTTTTTTTTTTTTTTTGCTGTACGCGGGCCTCTCACTGTTGTGGCCTCCCCCATTGCGGAGCACAGGCTCCGGACGCACAGGCCCAGCGGCCATGGCTCACGGGCCCAGCCTCTCCGCGGCATGTGGGATCTTCCCAGACCGGGGCACGAACCCGTATCCCCTGCATCGGCAGGCGGACTCTCAACCACTGCGCCACCAGGGAAGCCCTGGGTTCTTAATAAGCATTGAAAATATTATGTTGCCCCAAACCCCTAATATGTAATTTAAAACAATTAAAATTCATAGGAAATACCAACAGCATTCTGATTTTTCACATGATTTCTGTTTCAATGCTGTTTCTTAAATGTTAATTTTCAAATTATTATAAAACATTGGCGTTGGTCCCTCTGGTTTGTGGGAGCTTCAGGCTTTGCTGCCTGTTGGGTGTCTACACTGAGGAACAGTGGTCTATGTAGGACAAATGACCCGGCTGCCTTAGGCTAGCTTCTTATTTTGGTGACAGGGGATCGTTCACATGAAATTCTGTATTTTATCTCCTGCCATTTGTACCAAAACCATTGGCACAGTGTTACCTTTTGTTCCTTAAACTTAGAGTCATGAATATATTTCCCCCTACTTTCTTTCTTGGGCTGCGTACAGGGGAAGCCTTATCATTCAAATGTTCTTTTAATCATCCCATCTATAATATTACCAGCAATCAGAACAGATTTGTAATTTGTGAGCCATGTGCAAGGAAGAGATATCCTGCTTCACTGAGAAAATACACAATTTTGTGAAATATTGGCCATTTATCTGCCAAAGTGGGCCATTATACATTGAACCACAGTGAGAAGCCTCTATGCACCTTCAGTTCTTGTCATTTATGCTTTAGTGAAGTTTTTTGTATCTGTTGTAAGGCTGATCCAAATTCTGCTATCTTTGAATCACTTTTGACAAAACTAGGTATATGAAAATCTTAAACAGGAGAATACAATTAGAAGAACAAAATTAGAATGCAGAGTCAGGCCAAATGCATTTTTTTAAATGAAAAATATATCAATCATCAAGAAAACAATGAGAGAGAAGAGAATGGAAAATGGTGTGATTTATCCTTTTCTCTCCACTGCCTCTACTTCATAAGTTGGGTGTCTTCTTTTTTTTGGCTGTGCTGGGTCTTTGTTGCTGCGCGCGGGCTTTCTCTAGTTGCGGCGAGCGGGGGCTACACTTCGTTGTGGTGCACAGGCTTCTCATTTGAGGTGGCTTCCCTTGTTGCGGAGCACGGGGTCTAGGCATGTGGGCTTCAGTAGTTGTGGCACGTGGGCTCAGAAGTTGTGGCTCGCGGGCTCTAGAGCACAGGCTCAGTAGTTGTGGCGCACAGGCTTCGTTACTCCGCGGTGTGTGGGATCTTCCTGGACCAAGGATCGAACCCGTGTCCTCTGCATTGGCAGGCAGATTCTTAACCACTGCGCCACCAGGGAAATCCAAGCTGGGTGTCTTCTAAGGCCACAGCCATGAGGCTGTCATAGTGTCTGCATTTAGGGTCCATTATTCTGGGTGGAACATTCAAAATGCTGGAGGCTCTCCATGATATGTTGGAATAGGTATAGAAAGCAAGTCAGAAGACTTATTTTTAATTCTTGCTCTATAGTCTGCAACATATAAGTTATGTGACACTGGATGAGTTATTAAATCTTTCTGAGCCCTGATTTCCTCATCTGAAAAATGAGAATACTAAAAATATTCTTGTTTTCTCTGTTACAAAGTTGTAACAAGCAGCAAATAATGTAATGTACATAAAAAAAATCATAGTGTAAACTGAAAAGCACCATGATTATTATTTATGCTTCAGTGCATGCATTGAACGTGGTCTGCGTAATCCATCATGTTGACATTTGCTAATTTTAAATCATGCTGCAAATGAGTGATTCAGATTGGAACACCTGCTATCATCATTTTTAAAGAAAATGACTATCATTTGATATACAAGAACATTTTATCTTAATAAGTTCAGTTCAGCATTTATTAGCATGTATTAGCCTGAAATTCCCTTAACAGAAAATCATATCTAATTCTTTTCTCAGACATCAGAGTAATAAGCATATTTTTCGCAAACACTGTGCTCTGTGGGAATTGCTGGCCTCAATAATTCCCATTATTTTCCCAGGAGGACTTTAAAAATTGTAAGTTTTGGAAAAAAATCAAGGAAAAGATTATAGTGTGGCTTAAGAGGATATAAACCTTTGGACATCATATTTCTATATTATGTAAATAGGATAACTGCATTCTGTATCTGTTCAGAGCAAGGAAGTGTTATGTTTGGGGGAAGACTCCTGAATACATGGGAGAGCTGGGTTGAAGATGCACACAAATTGGAAGAGGGAAGAGAAGATAAAGAAGTTGCAGAGTGGAAGAACCACATAAGCTCAACTAGCACCAGAAAGGAAGATTTATGAAGTACTGTTCTTCAAAGAGTGTATTGTGACTTGCTGCCTACAAAGACTTTATGGTGTTTATCTCTGAAAATACGATTGTGTTAAGTGAAGACAATTTAAAGAGCCAGTGAAAAATTCATCATCACTGTTGCCTTTACATGGAGCTAAATGTAACATACTCATTTTTTGGTTATTTTTAAACCTCCTTAAAAGAAGACCATCCAACCGTTCATTTTATAGCATTTAAGCTTCATAATGAATATCGTTGCTCCCACATAAACGTTGGCGTTGGACCATCTTGAGACATCCTGACCTATGTGTTTTGAAGTTGTATGTTTTCTCAACTCAAAGCCTCAGAAGTTGTGAATGGCTTCTAAAGTGTGGTGTTGAAATAACACTATTGTTTGTGAGTTCTTTTGTCCACCCTGAATAGGTTCTAGTAAAGAGCGGTTCTTGAAAGCTCTGCGGTACAAGAAGATTTAACAAAACCGAAGTTGTTTTGCCTCCTTCAAATACTATCCTTTACAGGGCCTGACACTCGGGAAGATTTTCTTTCTTAGCATTGTTTAGCATTTTGAATAGCAGTATCACTTAGAGGATAGGATCATCTTCAGATCAGTGGCCCTTTAAGTGGTATCAATAAATAAATACTCCAAACTTTGTTCCATTTTGTCAAGAATCTTCCCGAATCTTTCTCACTGTGCATAGAATGATGGAGTCCATACACATATTCTGTAACAGCCTGAGGGGAGGGAGGGTAGGACATGTGTGTGTGATGTCTTTGCTACTCCAGGACATGTTGGCATTTTACAAATGGTCTAGGCATGGAGAAGGAACCTTTAGAAATCAGGTTTCTACTCTAAACTTTTAAGGACATCCTGAAATATAGTACTTTAGGAGTACATGCAGTTCAAGGATAGAGGAGTAATTTGCCATTTGTACCAAATTAAATCAGACTTTCAGTGCAATCAAAACAGCTTGCAGCTGGATGCAATAATCTGATTTCCTGACACTCAGAGAAAAATTGAAGGCCTCCAAAAGACCCCTGCTGATCTTCAACATGAAATACGGTTTGCTGGCAATTTCACTCAACCTCTGAATGCCTTCACTTTTAATAAGCTAAAAGAAAAATGCAAATAAAGCATAAGGTTAGCTGGAGACGGCTCTCAGGTAGCGTTTTATTCCAACTAAATGAAACCCAGTACAGTGCCTCTAAAGGATCATACCCTTGTTCTTTATCAAAGCAGACATTTTGCTAAATACACCATTAGATGAATCTCTGTATTAGTGTCCTGGGAGTACTGTTTTGACATTGGATGTGTGTTGAAAACATACTAAAAGCCTTCAGAGAACAAATGCTAGAAATCAGTATGAAAAACTTGATATTTTCTTGGGAAGGTAATAAGGCAGATAAAGATAAATCCTCAAGTATCCATTAACAGCTGATTATTCCAGCTAGGGAGGATCTGAACTTACAGATATATCTAGTCCTGACAGATTAGTTCAGTTCATGACGATGTGTATTTATCTTGAGTTTTGACTATATAAATTGGTAAATGTAGGTCTTTCAGGATGTCGAGTGGACTGTTTCTGCCGCCCCCAAATTGAAAATTGCTGAATTAAGAACAAAGGAGCATGAAGTGATACACGGTCTAAAGAAGCCTTTTTGCGTGTGAAGTCTAGGACTCCCTCAGGGCTTATACTGAGGTCTTCAAACTGACCCTGATCCATTATCACAAGTCTATCCCCTTCTTAATAGGCACCCAATTTAAAGGAGAGACAGAGGTCAAAAGGACATTGTTCTCAGCAATCAGAGGTGCTGGCATTTTTCCTCCTTTCTGTTTGAGGCAGGAAAAGTCTTTGGCCCTTAGTGTCGGGCACATCCTGACAGTAAGCAGATAGTGTGCACTCAAATAGGGCAGCTCAAGAGAGATTGATGAAGGGACGGTTCACCAGGTGTGACTAGAGCTGGGGAAGCCAGCAAGGCGCGGTGAAGCATCCTGGCCATCACAGCAGGGGTAGCTTGAACCACCGCAAACCCAGAGGCCAGGAGGGGACATGGTGACTAGGACCCAGAGCTGGAGCTGAAGAAGAGGTCAGCCCAGCAGGACCGATGGGCTTCTGAAGACGGACTTGGTCATTGGCAATCTCCAGCCTGGCAAGGAGAGGGTCAAGGAAATAAATACCTCAGTATCTTTGTCCAAACTCTGGTCTCCCACCAGAAGGCAGGGAGCAAAAGAGCTCAGTTGAAGCTTCAGGTAGAAGTCAGCCTCCTGGGCGCCCAGAACAGAAATGAGAAGCTGGGTGTCGGTCTGGAGGGGCAAACAGAGGTTGCTCAGCACCCCAAGATGGGGTGCTCCAAGAATCACTCATGAAGCCTGGAGAGATCTAGGAGGGAGCTTCGGGGTCTCGTTTTCTGGCTAGAATCTTAGCTACGGTGCTGGGGGAATAGCCGTGAAGAAGGTGATCCAGCCCTTGCACTCGTCTGAACCCTGTGGGTGATGCTGGGGAGGGGGAGGGGAAGACATCAAGCAGATGTGATGTTGATATAATATTGTGGTGGTAAACTGCATCGAGTTGAATTGGAACTTTTACTCCCTGGAAGTGAGTGGGAAGCCTTAGGATTTATTTAGGATGTTGTTAAGGGGATAAGAAACGGTGGCAGAGAACGGTTGTAGTCCGTGATTGTAGAAAAGCAAAATGGTTACCTGTTTGTACTGCGCCAAGTTCAGACTCTTCAGTAAACTGGTTACATTGGAAAGTTTGGGAACAATAACACAGGCGTACAATCTATATGACAAGTGACAATGATGATCTTCCAATCTCATTGTGGCAACACTCCAAAAGTATAAACTGCCCATTCTCGGTTCTGATTTGTTAGCTGAAAAACTAGGACCAACACTTCTTTGCCTAAAAACTAGTTTGGGCCAGTAAGTCATCATTTAAGGTGGTGTTTCTAATTTTCAGGTCAGGGCACCTGCGCTCGAGAGCCTGGAGTTGTTATTGCTGCTGCCACACACCTTAGCCTCCTGTTGCTGATGTCCCGGGGGGGAGGGGGTCTGGGCGGCGCAGGTGCTGGAAGTCAGGAAACAGAGATCTCTGTCTCAGAGGCTGTGCGCACAGCCATCCGATATGCAGGGGCCCAGAAAGGTCACCTGAGTTCCTCAGCCTGATTGGGAGCCATGCCCATGGATGGACGTGCAGTGTGATGATAGTTTGACATTTGGGGAGAAAAAATAGCCATGCAATGCTCTATTCGTCCTCCTGGGCTGCCAGAACCTGTGAGATATTTAAAACCTCTTTTGGTAAAAGAGTGGAGCCTTTTACAGTGTGCCCCGCCTCTTAAATAGACATGACCACTTGACCCAGCTCCCCTGCAGTAGCGTTCTGTAAAGTTCCTTTCTTCTCGGACTCTTCGTAATTTCTTTGCGGTATGAAAGTGGAAGAGAAGCGGTCTGGTGTCAGGATTGCTGACACCAGATGTCACTCCTCTGATTAATGGTTCCCAGAAGAGACCTCTGAGCAGAGGCCTCCGCTCCCATTTCTCCAAATCCATGGTGACAACGAGGTCAGGACTGGAAGTTCAAAGTTCTTTATGGGAAAGCTGCAGAGCTCACTAAAAACACTAGACATTTCTTGAAAAAAATATGAATGAATTCTTTTGCAAAACCGCTAAGAACCAACAGGCTACTTTGTGTGGTCCTGAGCTACTCAAAACAATCAGGCCACACCCTTTAACTAGGTCCTGAAATATTATTTCTTATTTTTATTATACCAATTATACATACACATATTCTTTTAAAATACAGCTCAGGATGCTGTTAACTTCCTTTTGACCACATCTTGGTCTGAGTTGTCTCTTGGCCTTTCTTCAAGGTGACAGACCCAGGAGCTTTTTGAGCACAGGAGCTGAAACTTAACACGGATTCTTCTCACACAGACCCTTCCTGGATAGTTTTCCTGTCCTGCAGTGTTTCCAGTTCACCTGCCCCTTTGTTCAGTTCCCTGAACACTGTTGCAATCGAGCATCTTGTTTCCTATCTGGGGTCTGACCTGTTGGTACTCTTGTCACCTGTTAATGCTCGTCATCCTCTCGGGGATAATGACCCCTCACATTTCTTGGTCAATTACCTGATGAGCCCCATCTCCAATCTGCCCCTCATAGAATCCCAGCCTTAGACTATAATTGTTGCTTGTCTTGCAGAAGCTCATTTTTGAAACCCTCCTTTCTTGGGGGGAATGGAATACAAAGTCCATCACTGCCCCCCCCCAACCCAGCCACAATGTGCTGAGTCATTCAGTGATAGTTTAATCCAGGAGCATCAGTAACAAGGTCCTGAGGTACGTGCAGAGTGATATATATTGATATACACTAAATAGAGTTCTCTCTGCTGTACAGCAGGACCTTGTTGTTTATCCATCCTCTATACAGTAGTTTGCATCTGCGAACCCCAGACTCACACTCTTTCTGCACCTTCTCCCCCTTGGCAACCACCAGCCTGTCCTCTGTGTCTGTGAGTCTGTTTCTGGTTCATCTGTGTCATACTTGAGGTTGCACATGGAAGTGATAGCATATGCTATTTGTCTTTCTCAGGGAGGGAACTTCTTTAACCTCAATTCTTTCATACTTCTGAGGTGGATTGGAGCCAAGGCTTGCAAGTCATCTTTTTGAAGCCCTCCTCTGAAAGTTCTGTGTGGTCAGCCCAGGTCCTCCCTCTGCGGTGCAGGCGTAGGTGCCATGGTGGCTGTGTTCTCACCCTGCCGTGGCCCCACCCATCCACCCACACGTACTCATTGTCATGTCCAACATCACAGTGATTTTTCATATTCTTTGTAAGGTGTTCCTTTATATAAATGCCTTCCCTCTCTCTTTCCTTCCTTCCTTCTTTCTTTCTTTACTTTTTTCCTTCTTTCTCTATTTGCTTTTTCTTTCGCCATTTGGTTTTTGCACATGCATTTTCGTCTTTTTGGAATTGTATTTCCTCCTTTCTGGTCCTTTCACCTGGATACCCCTGACTCAGTCTTCAGGAATGAGAAGACTCCTCTGGCCCCCATGAAACAACTCTGCAGGATCCTGCACCTGCCCCTCTGATAGCTCTTCTCCTTGCTGTTAGGTTGTCTGTTGTGTTTGTATCACATCTGTTAGAATTCCGGCCCTTTGAGGAAGGGAGGTTGGCCTTCCCCATTGCATCGTTAGAACCTAGTATAATGACTGGGACAGAGTGCCAGAAATAATTGTTTAGAATGAAATGTGACGTCTAGAAAACCACCCAGTTGCCCTCTTAATTATGAATATTGGTGGGTTCACTGGAGCAGTGGACTCCAAGATTTGTGCTCATTTACCCTGTAGGAGAATGTCGAAAAGTTTTGTGTGCTCTCATGCATTTTAATGGTGATATCTAAAAGTTCTAATCATACGTTAAAATAGTTATTTTTTAACATGTTTATTGGAGTATAATTGCTCTACAATGGTGTGTTAGTTTCTGCTTTATAACAAAGTGAATCAGTTATACATATACATATGTTCCCATATATCTTTCCTCTTGCGTCTCCCTCCCTCCCACCCTCCCTATCCCACCCCTCTAGGAGGTCACAAAGCACTGAGCTGATCTCCCTGTGCTATGTGGCTGCTTCCCACTAGCTATCTGTTTTACGTTTGGTAGTGTATATATGTCCATGCCACTCTCTCACTTTGTCCCAGCTTACCCTTCCCCCTCCCCATATCCTCAAGTCCATTCTCTACATCTGTGTCTTTATTCTTGTCCTGTGCCTAGGTTCTTCAGAACCATTATGTTTTTATTTTTTATTGTTTTAGATTCCATATATATGTGTTAGCATACAGTATTTGTTTTTCTCTTTCTGACTTACTTCACTCTGTATGACACAACCTAGGTCCATCCAACTCACTACAAGTAACTCAATTTCGTTTCTTTGTATGCCTGAGTAATATACCACTGTATATATGTGTCACATCTTCTTTATCCGTTGATCTGTTGTTGATGGACACTTAGGCTGCTTCCATGTCCTGGCTATTGTAAAGACTGCTACAGTGAACATTGTGGTACATGACTCTTTTTGAATTATGGTTTTCTCAGGGTATATGCTCAGTAGTGGGATTGCTGGGTCGTATGGTAGTTCTATTTTTAGTTTTTTAAGGAACCTCCATACTGTTCTCCATAGTGGCTGTATCAATTTACATTCCCACCAACAGTGCAAGAGGGTTCCCTTTTCTCCACACCCTCTCCAGCATTTATTGTTTGTAGATTTTTTGATGATGGCCATTCTGACCAGTGTGAGGTGATACCTCATTGTAGTTTTGATTTGTATTTGTCTAATGTTTAGTGATGTTCAGCATCCTTTCATGTGTTTGTTGGCAATCTGTATATCTTCTTTGGAGAAATGTCTACTTAGGTCTTATGTCCATTTTTGGATTGGGTTGTTTTTTTGATATTGAGCTGCTTATAAATTTTGGAGATTAATCCTTGTGTCAGTTGCTTCATTTGCAAATATTTTCTGCCATTCTGAGGACTGTCTTTTTGTCTTGTTTATGGTTTCCTTTGCTGTGCAAAAGCTTTTTAGTTTCATTAGGTCCCATTTACTTTTGTTTTTATTTCCATTCCTCTAGGAGGTGGGTCAAAAAGGATCTTGCTGTGATTTATGTCATAGAGTGTTCTGCCTATGTTTTCCTCTAAGAGTTTGATAGTGTCTGGACTTACCTTTAGGTTTTTAATCCATTTTGAGTTTATTTTTGTGTATGGTGTTAGGGAGTGTTCTAATTTCATACTTTTACATGTACCTCTCCAGTTTTCCCAGCACCACATATTGAAAAGCCTGTTTTTTCTCCACTGTATATTCTTGCCTCCTTTATCAAAGATAAGGTGACCATATGTGCATGGGTTTATCCCTGGGCTTTCTCTCCTGTTTGATTGATCTGTATTTCTGTTTTTGTGCCAGTACCATGCTGTCTTGGTTAATGTAGCTTTGTAGTATAGTCTGAAGTCAGGGAGCCTCATTCCTCCAGCTCTGTTTTTCTTAAGATTGCTTTGGCTATTCGGGGTCTTTTGTGTTTCCATACAGATTGTGAAATTTTTTGTTCTAGTTCTGTGAAAAATGCCAGTGGTAGTTTGATAGGGACTGCATTGAATGTGTAGATTGCTTTGGGTAGTAGAGTCATTTTCACAATATTGATTCTTCCAATCCAAGAACATGGTATATCTCTCCATCTATTTGTATCATCTTTAATTTCTTTCATCAGTGTTTTATAATTTTCTGCATACAGGCCTTTTGTCTGCTTAGGTAGGTTTATTCCTAGATATTTTATTCTTTTTGTTGCAATGGTAAATGGGAGTGTTTCCTTAATTTCACTTTCAGATTTTTCATCATTAGTGTATAGGAATGCTAGAGATTTCTGTGCATTAATTTTGTATCCTGCTACTTTACCAAATTCATTGATTAGCTCTAGTAGTTTTCTGGTAGCATCTTTAGGATTCTCTATGTATAGTATCATGTCATCGGCAAACAGTGACAGCTTTACTTCTTCTTTTCTGATTTGGATTCCTTTTATTTCTTTTTCCTCTCTGATTGCTGTGGCTAAAACTTCCAAAACTATGTTGAATAATAGTGGTGAGAGTGGGCAACCTTGTTTTGTTCCTGATCTTAGTGGCAATGGTTTCAGCTTTTCACCATTGAGGATGATGTTGGCTATGGGTTTGACATATATGGCCTTTATTATGTTGAGGAAAGTTCCCTCAGTGCCTACTTTCTAGAGGGTTTTTTTTTTTTATCATAAATGGGTGTTGAATTTTGTCGAAAGCTTTTTTTGCATCTATTGAGATGATCATATGGTTTTCCTCCTTCAATTTGTTAATATGGTGTATCACATTGATTGATTTGCATATATTGAAGAATCCTTGCATTCCTGGGATAAACCCCACCTGATCATGGTGTATGATTCTTTTAATGTGTTGTTGGCTTCTGTTTGCTAGTATTTTGTTGAGGATTTTTGCATCTATGTTCATCAGTGATATTGGCCTGTAGTTTTCTTTCTTTGTGACATCTTTGTCTGGTTTTGGTATCAGGGTGATGGTGGCCTCGTAGAATGAGTTTGGGAGTGTTCCTCCCTCTGCTGTATTTTGGAGGAGTTTGAGAAGGATAGGTGTTAGCTCTTCTCTAAATGTTTGATAGAATTCGCCTGTGAATCCATCTGGTCCTGGGCTTTTGTTTGTTGGAAGATTTTTAATCACAGTTTCAATTTCAGTGCTTGTAATTGGACTGTTTATATTTTCTATTTCTTCCTGGTTCAGTCTCGGCAGGCTGTGCATTTCTAAGAATTTGTCCATTTCTTCCAGGTTGTCCATTTTATTGGCATAGAGTTGCTTGTAGTAATCTCTCATGATCTTTTGTATTTCTGCAGTGTCCGTTGTTACTTCTCCTTTTCATTTCTAATTCTATTGATTTGAGTCTTCTCCCTTTTTTTCTTGATGAGTCTGGCTAATGGTTTATCAATTTTGTTTATCTTCTGAAAGGTCCAGCTTTTAGTTTTATTGATCTTTGCTATTGTTTCCTTCATTTCTTTTTCATTTATTTCTGCTCTGGTCTTTATGATTTCTTTCCTTCTGCTTACTTTGGGGTATTTTTGTTCTTCTTTCTCTAATTGCTTTAGGTGTAAGGGTAGGTTGTTTATTTGAGATTTTTCTTGTTTCTTGAGGTAGGACTGTATTGGTTTAAACTTCCCTCTTAGAACTTCTTATGCTGCATCACATAGGTTTTGGGTCGTTGTGTTTTCGTTGTCATTTTTCTCTAGGTATTTTTTGATTTCCTCTTTGATTTCTTCAGGGATCTCTTGGTTATTTAGTGACGTATTGTTTAGCCTACATGTGTTTGTGTTTTTTTACGTTTTTTTCCTTGTAATTGATTTCTAATCTCATAGCGTTGTGGTTGGAAAAGATACTTGATACGATTTCAATTTTCTTAAACTTACCAAGGCTTGATTTGTGACCCAAGATATGATCTATCCTGGAGAATGTTCCATGAGCACTTGAGAAGAATGTGTATTCTGTTTTTTATGGATGGAATGTCCTATAAATATCAATGAAGTCCATCTTGTTTAATGTGCCATTTAAAGCTTGTGTTTCCTTATTTATTTTCATTTTGGATGATCTGTCCATTGGTGAAAGTGGGGTGTTAAATTCCCCTACTATGATTGTGTTACTGTCGATTTCCCCTTTTAGGGCTGTTAGCATTTCCCTTATGTACTGAGGTGCTCCTGTGTTGGGTGCTTAAGTATTTACAATTGTTATATCTTCTTGTTGAATTGATCCCTTGATCATTATGTAGTGTCCTTCTTTGTCTCGTGTAATAGTCTTTATTTTAAATTCTCTTTTGTCTGATATGAGAACTGCTACTCCAGCTTTCTTTTGATTTCCATTTGCATAGAATATCTTTTTCCATCCCCTCACTTTCAGTCTGTATGTGTCCCTAGGTCTGAAGTGGGTGTCTTGTAGACAGCATATATACAGGTCTTGTTTTTGTATCCATTCAGCCAGTCTGTATCTTTTGGTTGGAGCATTTAATCCATTTACATTTAAGGTAATTATCGATATGTATGTTCCTATTCCCATTTTCTTAATTGTTTTGGGTTTGTTATTGTAGGTCTTTTCCTTGTCTTGTGTTTCCTGCCTAGAGAAGTTCCTTTAGCATTTGTTGTAAAGCTGGTTTGGTGGTGCTGAATTCTCTCAGCTTTTGCTTGTCTGTAAAGGTTTTAATATCACCATCAAATCTGAATGAGATCCTTGCTGGGTAGAGTAATCTTGGTTGTAGGTGTTTCTCCTTCATCACTTTAAATATGTCCTGCAACTCCCTTCTGGCTTGTAGAGTTTCTGCTGAAAGATCAGCTGTTAACCTTATGGGGATTCCCTTGTATGTTATTTGGTGCTTTTCCCTTGCTGCTTTTAATATTTTTTCTTTGTATTTAATTTTTGATAGTTTGATTAATATGTGTCTTGGTGTGTTTCTCCTTGGATTTATCCTGTTTGGGACTCTCTGTGCTTCCTGGACTTGATTAACTATTTCCTTTCCCATATTAGGGAAATTTTCAACTATAATCTCTTCAAGTATTTTCTCAGTCCCTTTCTTTTTCTCTTCTTCTTCTGGGACCCCTATAATTCAAATGTTGGTGCATTTAATGTTGTCCCAGAGGTCTCTGAGACTGTCCTCAATTCTTTTCATTCTTTTTTCTTCATTCTGCTCTGCAGTAGTTATTTCCACTATTTTTTCTTCCAGGTCACTTATCCGTTCTTCTGCCTCAGTTATTCTGCTATTGATTCCTTCTAGAGTATTTTTAATTTCATGTATTGTGTTGTTCTTCACTGTTTGTTTGCTCTTTAGTTCTTCTACGTCGTTGTTAAATGTTTCTTGTATTTCCTGTATTCTATTTCCATGATTTTGGATCAACTTTACTATCATTATTCTTAATTTTTTTTTCAGGTAGACTGCCTATTTCCTCTTCATTTGTTAGGTCTGGTGGGTTTTTATCTTGCTCCTTCACCTGCTGTGTGTTTTTCTGTCTTCTCATTTTGCTTATCTTACTGTGTTTGGGGTCTCCTTTTTGCAGGCTGTGGGTTCGTAGTTCCCGTTGTTTTTGGTGTCTGTCCCCAGTGGCTAAGGTTGGTTCAGTGGGTTGTGTAGGCTTCCTGGTGGAGGGGACTAGTGCCTGTGTTCTGGTGGATGAGGCTGGATCTTGTCTTTATGGTGGGCAGGACCACATCTTGCGGTGTGTTTTGGGGTGTCTGTGGCCTTATTATGATTTTAGGCAGCCTCTGTGCTAATGGATAGGGTTGTGATCCTGTCTTGCTAGTTGTTTGGCATAGGGTGTCCAGCACTGTAGCTTCCTCGTCATTGAGTGAAGCTGGGTCTTGGCGTTGAGGTGGAGATCTCTGGGAGATTTTCGCCGTTTGATATTACGTGGAGCTGGGAGGTCTCTTGTGGACCAGTGTTCTGAAGTTGGCTCTCCCACCTCAGAGGCACAGCCCTGATGACTGGCTGGAGCACCAAGAGCCTTTCACCCACACGGCTCAGAATGAAAGGGAGAGAAAATACAAAGAAAGAAAGAATAAAGTAAAATAAAATAAAGTTATTAAAATAAAAAATTATTTTAAAAATTTAAAAGTAATAATTAAAAAAAAATGGACATACAGAACCCCAGGACAAATGGTAAAAGTAAAGCTATAAATCACAGACAGAAGCATACACATACACCCTCACAAAAAGAGAAAAAGGGGAAAAATATATATATATTTGCCCCCAAAGTCAACCTCCTTAATTTGGGATGATTCGTTGTCTATTCAGGTGTTCCACAGATGCAGGGTACATCAAGTCGATCGTGGAGATTTAATCTGCTGTTCCTGAGGCTGCTGGGAGAGATTTCCCTTTCTCTTCTTTGTCCGCACAGCTCCTGAGTCTCAGCTTTGGATTTGGCCTCGCCTCTGCGTGTAGGTCGCCTGAGGGTGTCTGTTCTTCTCTCAGACAGGATGGGGTTAAAGGAGCAGCTGAATTGGGGGCTCTGGCTCACTCAGGCCTGGGGGAGGGAGGGATATGGAGGTGGCGTGAGCCTGCAGCGGCAAAGGCTGGCGTGATGTTGCACCAGCTTGAGGCGCGCCGTGCGTTTTCCCGCGGAAGTTGTCCCTGGATCCCAGGACCCCGGCAGTGGCGGGCTGCACAGGCTCCCGGGAGCGGAGGTGTGGAGAGTGACCTGCGCTCGCACACAGGCTTCTCGGTGGCGGCAGCAGCAGCCCCAGCGTCCCACGCCCGTCTCTGGGGTCCGCGCTGTTAGCTGCGGCTCGTGCCCGTCTCTGGAGCTCCTTTAAGCAGCGCTCTTAATTCCCTCTCTTTGCGCACCAGGAAACAAAGAGGGAAGAAAAAGTCTCTTGCCTCTTCGGCAGGTCCAGACTTTTCCCCGAACTCCCTCCAGGCCAGCCGTGGTGCACTAACCCCCTGCAGGCTGTGTTCACGCCGCCAACCCCAGTCCTCTCCCTGTGCTCCGACCGAAGCCTGAGCCTCAGCTCCCAGCCCCGCCTGCCCCGGCGGCCGAGCAGACAAGCCTCTCGGGCTGGTGAGTGCTGGTTGGCACCGATCCTGTGTGCGGGAATCTCTCCACTGTGCCCTCCGCTCCCCTGTTGCTGCGCTCTCCTCCGCGGCTCTGAAGCTTTCCCCCGTCTGCCACCTGCAGTCTCTGACTGCGAAGGGGCTCCTAGTGTGTGGAAACCTTTCCTCCTTCACGGCTCCCTCCCACTGGTGCAGGTCCTGTCCCTATCCTTTTGTCTCTGTTTATTCTTTTTTCTTTTGCCCTACCCAGGTACGTGGGGACTTTCTTGCCTTTTCGGAGGTCTGAGGTCTTCTGCCAGTGTTCAGTGGGTGTTCTGTAGGAGTTGTTCCACGTGCAGATGTATTTATGATGTATTTGTGGGGAGGAAGGTGATCACGTCTTACTCTTCCGCCATCTTGAAGCCCCTCTCCTAAAATAGTTTTAAGGAATGTAGTTTACAGTGCTAGTGACTACTGACATTTTAAAATGAAACCACTGTGTCATTCTTTAAATGTATCAGTGCAATATAAATATCATGGTGATTTGATGACCTGTCATCATTCATTTTAAAAATATGTGAATAAGCTCATTTTTAAAGTCAGAAAATTTACCTTGTTCCTTTCTCTCCTTGACCTTGTATTTTCATTCCTTGTCCCTCAAAAAATTTCTTTACTTTATTACATTGTTATGATTAAATGTGCTCTTGATAACCCTATATTGGTTGCAAAGAAATATGATAATAAAAAATATATATATTTGTATATATATGGTATATATTTATACTGGTATATATTTATATATGTGTATATATACATATATACACACACATAATTAATTCATGTATGTGTATAGTGTGTATGTATTTTATTTGTCTTGTACATATATATTGTACATATATAGAGATTTAAATTTTTCAGTGTTTTATTTTTAATTATTAGACTCTAGATATTAAAAAATTCTTCTACCATAACAATCACTTATTTCCATAAGTGGTCAAAGCAGCACAACTATATTAAAAAGTTTGATAAATAATTGTTAAATATGAAAATAAAATTTTATCAGAAATGCATTTGGTAATGTAAACAATACACAATATACACACAGAATTTATATGTACATTAATCTGCTTAAAGGTTTTTGTTGATTATCCTTTTTGTTTGCAACCAAAGAGGGTAATCAGACATTCTTTTTAATGATCTATTAGCTAGCAACATGATTAAGCCACCCCTTAAATATTCTTGAAAGCAAAACACCTGACTTGATTTGTTACCTGGTTCACTACTGAATTTTCTCTCTCAGTTTCTGAGTAATGTGTTTTTCAAGATATATCCAATGTATATAAAAGATTTTATTCATTTGTTTAGAGACATTAGGTTTGACCTGGTTTACCTAGGAAAGACTGAGAAAATTAAATTTTGTTATTTAAATGCATTTGGCCGAAAGAACTTTTGGTCAGAAATGCTTTTACCTAATCATGTTTTAAATTTGTTTGTTTGTTTTAAATCATAGTGCTGTAGAATTAGGGCATTTTGTTTGTGGAAAATATTTAGTTTATAATGTAGATGCCAAAGCCATTTCCCATAGTCAAAAACAATCTACTAAATCACACGTAATTTCAGTCAGAAAAGGTCTGACTTCATTTTTCAATTCAAGTAGATGTGTTAACACATGTCTCAGAGGCAGAAATCTCACTTCTGAGGCAGGTTGTGTTGTCATGGGTCGTTGTCTAGGTGACCCTGTGAAGCAATGTATTTCTCCCACTTTAGTGTTTCTCACTATTGTTCTCTTCCCTTGGCTCTCACCGGACTCCCCTCAGGAGCAGTGTACTCTTATCACCCAGAGGTGGAGGAGGTGAGGTTATTATGTGAAAATTGCCATCCCCCCTCCCTGCTCCTTCATATATCTAAGTCCAAGACATCACCACATGAACCAAAATACCAGGTTTCTAAGGCAGCTCCACCCTTAACAGAAATGGGAGTGCACAAGACATCAAGCCTTTTCTGCTCTGTTCTTGTTACTTCTTTGACTTTTCTAAATTTTCAGAAATGAACACATAGTACATTTATTAGGAGGAAGCCGGAAATCAAAGAGGATGATTTTCAACATTTAAAAATGACACATCAATATTAGTATAAAAACTGGGTTATGCAGCACTGCACCAACCAGAAATCTCTGGAAACAGCTATTATTGAAATCCTCGGATTGAAATTCTCAGTTTTCTGCCTGGCAAAACCCCCTGAGGTTAGAGCAGTTCACTGCAGCATTGAATTTCGGTGAGATTAGTCTGGGTTTGCTGAAGACTGTTATTTTTGGTTTGTTTGTTTTGTTTTGTTTTTAACATCCTTATTGGAGTCTAATTGCTTTCCAGTGGTGTGTTCGTTTCTGCTGTATCACAAAGTGAATCAGCTCTACGTATACCTATATCCCCATATCCCCTCCCTCTTGCGTCTCCCTCCCCCCCTCCCTATCCCACCCCTCTAGGGGTCACAGAGCATGAGCTGATCTCCCTGTGCTCTGCGGCTTCCAATGAAAATGGATGATCGCCTGTGGCTTTGCACAGAGCTGTGTTCACATGTGTCTCTACTGCCCCTTCTTTGTCTTTAAGATCTTAGTGGGATGGTGAGTGCGCAGATGGCAGTTGAGAGAGTGGCGATCGGTATAGGCTTATGAGGGGCTTCCCTGGTAGTCCAGTGGTTAGGTCTCAGTGCTTCCACTGCCAGGTTCAGTCCCCAGTTGGGGAACTAAGATCCCGCAAGCCATGCGGTGTGGCCAGAAAAAAAGAAAAAAAATTGAAGGAAAAAAAGAAGAGGCTTATCAAACAGTCTTAAAAATAGAGTTCTCTCCATAGAATGGAATGGGAAATGGACATGGTACAACAAAATTGGAAATACGTATGGCTTAAAATTAGGAGAAGGACTATTTCTCGGTGTCTCAGATAATGCCATGTGTGTGACAATGAAACCAATGAAAAGTTTGTTCATGGGAGTGACTCAAATGGATGAAAAGAAAAAGAAATAAAATAGATGAAATAAAAATCTAATGGTATATCTGTCATTTTTCGGGTATAGTATTTTAGTATTTTTATGTATAGTATAGTACAAAAATACTATATATAGAATTTTTCAGTGGTAGCATATTTTACATATATATCTTCATCTATTCCTCATAGCAACACTAGGAAATCATTACAACTTTGCAGATGAATAAATTGAAATGTAGGGAAGTTAAGTAAAAAAAATAATTGGTTTACAGTCCAGCTAGAAAGTAATAGAGGCAAACTTCAAATTCTAGCCGGGTCTTGCTCCAATGCCCATGTTTTGCCCAATTATGCCTTATGTAACTGAGTACACAACTGATTTGGATTGGTGGTTATTGGGCAAAAGGCAGAATAAAGCTTCTCTGAAACATGGATGTGCCATTGAAGCAGGTCTGTATGATGTAAAACGACCACAGAAATCTAAAGTAAGACACAAACGAACATATCTATGCAACAAACAGACTCACAGACATAGAGAACAGACTGGTGGTTTCCGAGGGTGTGTGTGAGAGGGATGGAGTGGGAGTGTGGGATTAGCAGATGCAAACTAGTACATACAGGATGGATAAAGAACAAGGTCCTACTGTAGAGCACAGGGAACTATATTCAACATCCTGTGATAAACCATAATGGAAAAGAATATGAAAAAGAATATATGTGTAACTAAATCACATTGCTGTACAGCAGAAATTAGCACAACATCGTAAGTCAACTATACTTAAGTAAAATATTTTAAAAATAGATAAGATGACCATAGAATCTCAGATTTCAATGATGCATACTCTGGGGGATGGGAATGATTGATCAATGCACAGTGGCAAAGCAGAAAAGGAAAAAAGTGTCAAACAAGAAAGTATTAGAATCAGCAGGAGATGACACTTAAGAAAATATATACAGAAAACTTAGAAACGATAAAATTACTAATCAGTCTTCAGTAAACTCAGCAGGCAATAAGTTGCAAAGATCTGCTAATGAATTATTTAACTGAAATGTGGCCCTGGATTAAGATAAAATGGAGCTTGAAAATGAAGTCTTCCAAATGATGTGAAACAAATGTGACAATCAGCAACTTTGAAAATGTTGCTAGGCTGTAAGGGGGTGCTATTTGCTTCACATGTTTCTCCATCAGTTATGCATTTCCAAGTAAACTTAAAGAGGTTCCTAATTAAGCTCCTTGTGCAGCTGTCAGAGAACTTTTTTCTTTATTTAGTACCAAGCTTAGAGCCTGTGATCAAACATCCATGATTACAAATACCAAGTGAAAGAGCAAATGAATTAAAAATGCACCCAAGATTCTGAGCACCATTCAGGTAGCTTCTGAGGAGAGTTGTCTACAATACTGCAAACAACTAGAGTTGGTATTTTCCAAGATCTGATTCTCCCTCCTTTATTTCTTTTTTCTTTTTTTTTTTTTTTTTTTTTTTTTTGCTGTACGCGGGCCTCTCACCGTTGTGGCCTCTCCCTTTGTGGAGCACATGCTCCGGACGTGCAGGCTCAGCGGCCACAGCCCACGGGCCTAGCCGCTCCGCGGCACGTGGGATCCTCCCGGACCAGGGCACGAACCCGTGTCCCCTGCATCGGCAGGCAGACTCTCAACCACTGCGCCACCAGGGAAGCCCTCCTTCCTTTATTTCTATATAGACGTGTTTCTGTTGGCATGTGATGCTACTGTAAATAACAGTGTGAAATTATTAGACCACCGAGAAGGCTTATTACCCTCTAGGGAAGGAGAGGGCATGCACCACCTGGAACAGAGAGGTTGTGAGAAGCCATCCATCAGCTCGAAATCTCAGTGCTGTTTTTGGGAGATCGCACTCTCCCAAGGAGTCGGGCTTTGTAAAGAGAGAAAGGTTAGAATTTCTCCCTAAATAGATCAAGAGGCGTTGTGCTGGAATCAAGCTAAAGAGCTTTCCTTTACATTCAGGGCAAGAGAAAGTGACCAGCAGAAAGGCACACCCTCTGAGTGGATGGAAGCAGAACAGACAGAGGAGGGACAGGAGGTCAGAGGAATCTGCTGAGAGATGGGGCTGGGCAGAAGGTATGTTTTGGAAATCCTTGGCTAAGTTTTGGTCAGCAGAAACCCCTGATATGTTGAGGGACAATCCAAGGACATCTGGGGGTGGTGTCCTCTGCTTACTTGTTCTACGTTCGATCACATGTCACCAGGCACAGGCACAGTATCAGAGGTTAGAGGAAGTACACAGATAAGTGATTGTAGCTGAGTTCCTGCAGCCTATGGAGAGAGGGCAGGAAATCCAGGAAGGCTCCCAGGGAGCAGAAGTGGTCAGAGTCCTGGTGGACCAGCAGAGTCCTAGGGTCGGGACTGGGAGAACACAGAGGTACAATGCCAGTGTCCACCCTCAACCAGGGGTAGTGGTTGGTGGGCAGACACCTCGGGATCAGGGGAGACCACTGATGTGGCCCCAGGGAACACAGAGGTTGATGTCCGGAGAGCAGTGTGATGAGGCACCTTGACCAGGGGACAGCGAAGCCCCAGAAGACAGCACATAGAAAAGAGGCTCCTCTGGCCACGACTATGAAGATAACTGCTCGCTTTGGGAGAATCAGATGACATCTTGAGAAAATGAAGCAGGAGTGGGGAAGGTGCCATGGACGACTGAGCATTGACCCTAAAGAGAATTTCAAGTCTCTTTTAAGTTACTTTGAAGAAGACTGACTGACTTTCCTTTTTTTAAAATATCTTATTGGAGTATAATTGTTTTACAATGGTGTGTCTGTTTCTGCTTTATAACAAAGTGAATCAGTTATACATATACGTATGTGTCCATATCTCTTCCCTTTTGCGTCTCCCTCCCACCCTCCCTATCCCACCCCTCTAGGGGGTCACAAAGCACTGAGCTGATCTCCCTGTGCTATGTGGCTGCTTCCCATTAGTTATCTATTTTACGTTTGGTAGTGTATATATGTCCATGTGACTCTCTCACTTTGTCCAAGCCTACCCTTCCCCTTCCCCGTGTCCTCAAGTCCATTCTCTAGTAGGTCTGCGTCTTTATTCCCATCTTGCATGGTGCTGGGAAAACTGGACAGCTACATGTAAAAGAATGAAATTAGAACACTCCCTAACACCATATACAAAAATAAACTCAGAATGGATTAAAGAACTAGATGTAAGGCCAGACACTATCAAACTCTTAGAGGAAAACATAGGAAGAACACTCTATGACTTAAATCACAGCAAGATCCTTTCTGACTGACTTTTAATTGGCAAGACCCGGTGGGCTCTCTGTGTCCCTCTGCCGGAGCCTACTCCACAGCGCGATGAGCGTGGTTACAGAACATAGAGAAGTGGGTTTTGATTTAATTTAACCAAGAATGGAAACTCCTTCTCTTGTGTAAAAGTCCAGGGCTGTGTGAACAAGGGCCTCTCCATGATGCCGTGTTCCACCATCTCTACGATGTCACATTTTCCTGCTGGTCCAAGATGGTGGCACTTGCCTCTAAAGGAGAAGGCTGGAGAAAGGGAAGAAGAAAGGGGTGGACATGCACCAGATTCCTTTTAAGGAAGGGTCTCAGGAGCTACTTAAGGCACATCCTCTTATGTTTCAGTGGCCGGGAGTTCGCCTCATGGCCACTTGGAGCTGCAAAGGATGTTGGGAAATGCGAACTTTATTTTGAGTCACCATGACTAGCTAACACTTCTACTATTTCAGAATAAAGAGATGTTGGGGAAAAATTAACAACTCTGCCATAGGGCCCTGGATGTAAGACATTAGAGGGAGCTGATGACAGGCCACGAAATGATTTGTGATTTATTCCTCCTTCAGATATGGATGAAAAATGCCACCTGCCATATTAGTAAATGATGGATGTTGCAGCCATCAAGCCCCCAGCCACTACACCCCTTGAACTGTGCAATCTGAGGGGATTCAGGATGGAGAAAAGCAGGACACTGGCTGTAGAGAGCTGAGGTTCAGGCCAAAGGAATGATTTCAATGAGCCCAGACTCTTGCATCTTCATACATAGAAAAGTGCTAAATTCATTAACTTGAGGTGTCTGGTTTTCTTGAATTAACAGAAATCTTTTGATGTTCCGACTACCTGGTGTTTGTTGCAAAAACTCCTATGTATCCTCGCTTCCCCCTTACCTCTTCGGAGCAGTCCTTCAGAGCTATCTGAGATGCTGTGTCCTGGGCTAAAGTCCTCAGTTTTGAGTGCCAAATAAGACATAATTCTCAACTTTTAGGTTGTGCTTTTTTTTTTTCCGATTGACGGAGTTTCTTACACATTTGGCAGTAGCTGGACTGCAAATGCTAGCTTTTAATAGAGACTTGCATGTTTTTCTTCATCTTTACAGGTATTGCACAGAGGGATTAGGAGAGGTGTGTCCAGTTCTGGTGGCCAAATACCACTCTGAAATCTGTCTCTGAAGATTTGGTTCTTTAGGAGTTACACAGAAGAAAGTGGCTCGGTGTCAGAAACTGTATCTTTCACTTATTTGGGGACTTTATTCTTCTTACTGCTACTCTTTAGTCTCAAAGGAATCAAATTAAATTTTTCCTCAATTCATTCCCCACTAAGCTACTGACTAATTTTTCTTCTCTTCTCATTTGGAATTCTCACAGGATTGGTCTTTATTTTTGTTCCCTGCAACCTGTCTGCCTCTCTTTTCATTCTGGAAACAAGATTTAAAAAAAAAAAACTGTATCAAGGCACTTTTAAAAAATAACTTCATTGAGGCATGATTTTATAATTTTTAAAATAAATTTATTGAGTTATAATGCTTTATACTTTTACTGGTGACAAAGAAAAAGCACCACCCATCCCAGGTGTGCAATTCAATGATATTTTTGGTAAACTGACCAACTTGTTCAGCCATCACTATAAATCAGTTCTGGATTATTTCCGTCATCCTAATAAGATTGCTTATGCCCACTTACTATTAAATTGTAATCATCTTTCCCCTTCACTCCAAGCAACCAGTAATCTGAATTCTGTCTCCATAGATTGGCCATTTTTGGATATTGCATGTAAACTGAACCATACAGTATACGATCTCTGTGTCTGGCTTCTTTTACTGAATGTAATGCTTTATTTCCATGTCTTAGCTTGTATCAGTTCTTCATTCCTATCTATTGTCAAGTAATATTGCCAAATAGTATTCAACAGTTGTAAGAATATACCATATTATTCTATCCATTTATTAGTTGATGAATATTTAGGTTGTTTCCAATTTGGGGTTGTTAATAAGTAACGCTGCTAAAACTTCTGCGTGCAAGTCTTTTAGTGGATATATGCTTTCAGTCGTCTTGACTAGATACCCAGGAAGAGAATTCCTGGGTCACATGGTAATTATTTTTATCAACTGAGTAGCTTTCGAATTGCTTTCCACAGTGGCTGTAGTAGTTTGCTAGGGCCCCATAGCGAAGTACCATGAACTGCGTGGCTAAAACAACAGAAATATGTTTTCTCTCTGTTGTAGAGACTGGCAGTGTGAGCTCAAGGTGCTGCTGGAACCATTCTCCTCTGAGGGCTCTCCTCTCGGCCTGCACTTGGCCACCCTCTCCTGTACCCTAACTCGGCATCTTCTCCGTGTGTCCCAGTTTCCTCTTCTCATAAGGACCTGAGTCGTACTGGATTTGGGCCCATCCTAACAGCCTCATTTTAACTTGATCATCTCTTTAAGGGCCCTGTCTCTAAAGACAGTTAGATTCTGAGGTCCTGGGATTTAGGGCTTTAATATATGAATTTTGAGGAGACACAATTCAGTCCTAACAGTGGTCATACCAGTTTATGTTTATACTAGAAATGTATGAGGGTTCCAGTTCCTCCACATTCCTGGAAACATTTATTCTTGTCTGTTTTATTTTTTATTTTATGATAGCTTCTCATGGCTGTGATATGCTCTTTTGTGGTTTTAAGTTGCGTTTTCCTAATGCCAAATGATGTTGAGCATCATTTCATATGCTTATTAGCCATTAGTATGTCTTCGTTGGTGGACTGTCTATTCAAATCCTTTGCCTACTTTTTAACTGGTGTTTGGCCAGCAAAACTGGATACAACTTCTTTTAGTCTGTCTTTGTAGTGCTTACAATGATAAAGAAAAAACACCTTGGAAGAGCAGAGAAAGATACTCCCAGAATGTACAAAGAAGTCGTATACCTCAAAGACATGAAAATCATGTTCAAAGTTTTCCAAAATATAGTTATTATAATTAATTAGCATCTTCTCGTACCTCCAAGCAATGTGGTCCATCGGTCCCTGAATGGGGGCTGAGTCCTGGGAATACTCTGAAGCATTCTCCCAGCATAGAAATATTCTACTGGATAAGAACATGCTGACTTTTTCCTATTCTCCTTCACCATTTGGTATATGATGATTCCTGCTCTTCTAACACTGGAAACATCTGACCCCTACTAGGGTTTCTAGGCAGGCTTTGGAAATCAGGATGCCATGTGCCTGATATTCACTAGTAGATGTTTGTTTGGCTTGAACAGTGTTGGACCATATCTTGTCTTTAAAATGTTTACTGCTAATTAATTGATTGCTGACATCAAAATACTAAATTAAGAGATTTTATATATATATGTAATATGTATGTATGTAATGAGTTTTTGGCTCTTTTTTCTTTTTTAACACTGATCTACATGTCCTCATGCAGTAGCTGCCTGACCGCATCGGTCCCTTGCATTGAGACTGAATGTCGCTGCCGTTTGTCTCTATGCTAGTCCTGTTATTTTACTTATATTGCACTTAAGATAAAAATGAACCTTTTATATCCATCCAGTTTCTGAGTTTGCAATTTACAGGCATTTGTTTGCTCCTCACATCCTGAAGTTGCGGCAAAGTTTTCTCCTTTGGTTCTCTAAACAGTCTCCAAACAATTGCTCTGGTGCTGCCTTGTTCAGGAAAGCATACTGTTGCAAACTCCATGATGGCAAGGCGGTTTTTATATATGTTTCCGTTGTATCCCAACACCTAGACTGATGCCCAGCATGTAATCCACATGGACGTGTTGTTTGTATAATGGGTGACATACTAGGATATGATACCATTATTCTCTGTGGTCTGTATTTCTAACTCATAGTCAAGGTCGATCAGTTTTATCCCCCAGATATCTCTCAATCCAGCCACTTCTCTCCATGTTTACCTTCAGCCTAATCCAAATCACCACCTGTCTTAACAGGACTATGAAAAAGTCCCTTAACAGACCTTCCTGGCTCAGGACTGCACCTTCTCCATCTTGTTCTCCACAGGGCATCCAGGATGTGCAGATATGATCATTCCCCTCCTCTGCCACCCTGCCTCTCATTGTTCCTCGGGACTCTTCACAGGAGAGAAGCTACGGCACGTAGTACATTATCTATGGTGTTATTGGATGGATGGATGGATGGGGGAAAAGACTCCCTGATTCTTCATGGAGAAACCCACTGGCAATCTAACTATCACAATTCTCATTTGATGCCGCCATGTTTACATGTGGGCTCGCCAGCTTTCAAGAGAAGGCAAAAACTGCTGGGGCTTCGTTTCTAGGAATGGGCCCACATTGGTGAATGAGGTTGAATGAGTCTTCAGAGGTGCCTGCTGGCTGTGTCCTGAAGCCTCAAAGACCATGTCCAGATCACTAAGCTGCTGCTTCTTGGTAGTTTCCCATGGGTTTACCTCTTCTTGCTGTCAGAGAAGTAACTTTGGGAGGAGATAGACCCAAGGGAGACAGAGAGAAGGAGGTCCCTTAGCAGCCGTGGTGAAAAGCCGCTTACGTCTGCCTTGATCCTAGGCCAGGAGATGGGGTGAGTGTGGGGACACCAGCTAGACGGCTGAGCCCAAATCTTATAGTGGAGTGATGGAATTCCTTAGCCCAGTCGTATTTCTCTCTCTCCCTCTTCCTCTCAATTAGCATTGGAAGATCAAGAGTTTAGAAGTCAGGACTTTAATTCAAAATCCATGGAAAAAGAATCCAGGAACTATTCATGGAATTTTCTTCTCTGAAAGGAATTGTAGTTACAATTAATAATCCTTCCTGATTTGCTTCTGGGGGAACCCTAGGGCCCCAAGGAATACGGGTCTACAGTATTGTGGGAATAGCATCCTCTCTGAAACAGTTACCATAGGGATATACAAGGAGTTCCTCTGTTTGCTACTGAAAAGTACAATGTAAAGTTCTCCGTTGAAAAAGAATAGACTTTTGCTGTCTCACGTTAGATGCGAGCATCACTGTATCATGAGTCAGCTTCCCCCGTCTTCTTCTGTGTTACCTGCTTCCCGTCCCTCCCCTGTTCATTTATGCGGACAGCATAAACTCAAACAGGTGTAAGGTTAATAATTTTTATGTATGAGCCATTGCATTATTTTTTCTTTGCATCCATTATTTTGGCCTAGGTGGATTGTGAATGATTAGGGGCCACAGATTCAATTTATTTGTTGTTGGGAAATTTGAATCTATTACTCAGTCCTCGACTAGCTCGTGCAACTTGCTAACCTTTTCTCTATTCTCATTTTATATGAAATTACTTTCTGGGCTAGGATAATGATTTATGTCTCCTCTTAATTGGGAAGTATATACATTCATGAGAGAATTGTGCTAAGGTGTTTTTCTTCTACATGGGAAATAGCATTTTTGGAAAATATTTTATTGTGGAGAAAAACTAGATGTGTTTTACATGCAGGTTCAAAAGCAGTAAATGAAATAAAAAGAGAAATGGAGGGCACAGGACTGTAAATATAGAGGATTCTTGATGTGAATGTGCCTGAATAACACCTCTTTGGGTAGTAATTGTGGGTGTCTAGATACATATATAAAAATATGGCCTTGTTCTTACTTGTTAGGTTTTCACACTGCACTTGGTACTAAAGTCCCCCAAGCCTATTTCTGTCATCCCCTTATTGAGTCACTTCGGGTCAAGAAGAAATATAATAAGCAGTGTGTTCACTCTAGGGAAGCTAGTAGTTCTTTCTGCAATGATGGAAAAGTTCTATATCTGTCCAATATCCAATATGAGAACTAGCACTTGAAATGTGACTAGTTTGAAGAATTGAATTTTAAATTTTATTTAACTTTGAGTTTAATTTCAATAACCATATATGGTTGGTGATTACCATACTGAACAATGCAGCTCTAGAAGCTGTCTTTTTCCCCCATCTTATTGAGAAATAATTGACATACATCACTGTATAAGTTGAAGGCATACCGCATGATGGTTTGATTTATACATGTTGTGCGGTGATTACTACAGTCAGTTCAGCTAACATCCATCTCTTCATATAGATACAATAAAAAGACAAGAAGAAAAGAAAAAAGAAAATATTTCCCTTGTGATTAGAACTCTTAGGATTAACTCTCTTAACTACTTTCCTGTGTATCATACAGCAGTTATAACTATAGTAAACCTGTTGTATGCTATACCCCTTGTGTTTATTTATCTTATAACTAGAAGTTTATACCTTTTGACCACCTTTCCCCAGCCCCCCACCCCACCCCTCGCCCCACCTCTGACAACTGCAAATCTGACCTCTTTTTCTCTGAGGTGTTTTTTGTTTTGTTATGTTTTTTAAAGATTCCATGTATAAGTAAGATCATATAGTATTTGTCTTTCTCTGACTTATTTCATTTAACATAATGCCCTCAAGGTTCATCCATGTCATCACAAATGATAGGATTTCCTCATTTTTTATGGCTGAATGATATTCCATTGTGTGTGTGTGTGTATACATACATACATATATACATACTATAACTTCATTATCCATTCATCCATCAATGTCTGCTTAGGTTGTTTCCATGTCTTGGCTATTGTAAATAGTGCTGCAATGAACATGCAGGTACAGATATCTTTTGGGGTTAGTGTTTTTGTTTCTTTTGGATATATTCCCAGAAGTGCAATTGCTGAATCATGTGTTAGTTCCATTTTTAATTTTTTGAGGATCCTCCATACTCTTTTCCATAGTGGTTGTACAATGTCACCAACAGTGCACAAGGGTTCCCTTTTCTCCACATCCATGACATTTGTTATCTCTCTTTTTTATTTTTTTGCGGTACGCGGGCCTCTCACTGTTGTGGCCTCTCCCATTGCAGAGCACAGGCTCTGGACACGCAGGCTCAGTGGCCATGGCTCACGGGCCTAGCTGCTCTGTGGCATGTGGGATCTTCCCGGACCGGGGCACGAACCCGTGTCCCCTGCATCAGCAGGCAGACTCTCAACCACTGCACCACCAGGGAAGCCCCCAACCACATTATTCTTAATTCAGTTTATTAAAAGAACTTTTTTTTGTCAGAGGAATTATGTAATTTTTTTTTCCATAAATGCACTTTAAAAAAAAATTGGAGTTGCTGTACAATATAGTGATTCACAATTTTTAAAGGTTATACTCCACTTATTGTTGTTATAAAATATTGGATATATTCCTTGGAGTTTATTTTATACCTAACAGTTTGTACTCTATATTGCTTTTTCCCCCTCCTCGCTCCCCACTAGTAACCACTAGTTTGTCTTCTGTATCTGTAAGTCTACTTCTTTTTTGTTATATTCAATAGTTTGTTGTATTTTTAAATTCCACATATAAGTGATATCATATAGTATTTCTTTTTCTGACTTATTTCACTTAGCATAATGCCCTCCAAGTCCATCCATGTTGCTGCAGGTGTCAAAATTTCATTTTTTTTTTATGACTAATAGTCCATTGTTTATATATTCCACATTTTCTTTATCCATTCATCTGTTGATGGACCCTTAGGTTGCTTCCATATCTTGGCTATTGTAAATAATGTTGTTATTGACATTGGGGTGCTGGTGCCTTATTGAGTTACAGCTTTTGTATTTTTTTGGATATATCCCCAGGAGTAGAATTGCTGGGTCATATGGTAACTCTATTTTTAGTGTTTTTGAGAAACCTCCATACTGTTTTTCACAGTGGTTGCACTAATTTGCCTTCCCACCAACAGTGTAGGAGGAACCCCCTTTCTCCACATTCTCACCAACACTTTTCATTTGTGGTCTTTTTGATGATAGCCATTCTGACAGGTGTGAGGTGATATCTCATTTTGATTTTGATTTGCATTTCCCCATTCATTAGAAATGTTGAACATCTTTTCATGTGCCTGTTGACCATCTGCATTTCCTCTTTGGAAAAATGTCTACTCAGTTCTTCTGCCCATTTTTTAAATTAATTAATTTATTTTTGGCTGTGTTGGGTCTTTGTTGCTGTGCGTGGGCTTTCTTTAGTTGCAGCGAGCAGGGGCTACTGTTCATTGTGGTGCACGGGCTTCTCATTATGGTGGCTTCTCTTGTTGTGCAGAATGGGCTCTAGGTGAGCAGGCTCAGAAGTTGTGGCTTGCAGGCTCTAGAGCACAGACTCAGTAGTTATGACGCACAGGCTTAGTTGTTCCGCAGCATGTGGGATCTTCCCGGACCAGGACTCAAACCTGTTTCTCCTGCATTGGCAGGTGGAAGCCCCTTCTGCCCATTTTTTAATTGAGTTGTTTGTTTCTTTGATGTTGAGTTGTAGGAGGTGTTAGTATACACTGGATATTAACCCCTTATCAGTCATATCATTTGCAAATATTTTCTCCCATTCAGTAGGTTGTAGTTTCATTTTGTTGATGGTTTCCTTTGCTGTCAAAAGTTTTTAAGTTTGATTAGGTCTCATTTGTTTATTTTTGCTCTTTTTCCTTTGCTTTAGGAGATGGATCCAAAAAAAATATTGCTATGATTTATGTCAAAGAGTGTTCTGCCTAAATTTTCCTCTAGGAGGTTTGTAGTATCTGGTCTTACATTTAGGTCTTTAATCCATTTTGACTTTATTTCTGTGTGTGGTGTCAGAAAATGTTCTAATTTTATTCTTTTACATGTAGCTATCCAGTTTTCCCAGCACCACTTATTGAAGAGACTGTCTTTTCTCCATTGTATATTCTTGCCTTCTTTGTCATAGATTAATTGACATGGGTTTATTTCTGGGCTTTTTATCCTGTTCCATTGAAGTGTATGTCTGTTTTTATACGAGTACCATACTGTTTTGATTACTGTAGCTTTGTAGTATAGTCTGAAGCCAGGGAGTGTGATTCCTCCAGCTTTGATCTTCTTTCTCAGATTGTTTTGGCTATTAAGGGTCTTTTGTGTTTCCATGCAAATTTTAAAATTATTTTTTTCTACTTCTGTAAAAAATGCTGTTGGTATTCTGATAGGGATTGAACTGAATCTATAGATTGCCTTGGGTAGTATGGTCATTTTAACAATATTAATTCTTCTAATCCAAGAACACGGTATATCTTTCCATGTGTGTCTTCTTCAATTTCTTTCATCAGTTTCTAATAGTTTTCCGAGTACAGGTCTTTTACCTCCTTAAGTAGGTTTATTCCTAGGTATTTGAATTATGTAAATTTTTTTTTTTTTTTTTTTTTGCGGTATGCGGGCCTCTCACTGTTGTGGCCTCCCCCGTTGCGGAGCACAGGCTCCGGACGCGCAGGCTCCGGACGCGCAGGCTCAGCGGCCATGGCTCACGGGCCCAGCCGCTCCGCGGCATATGGGATCCTCCCAGACCGGGGCACGAACCCGTATCCCCTGCATCGGCAGGCGGACTCTCAACCACTTGCGCCACCAGGGAGGCCCTATGTAAATTTTAAAATTAAAATAATCTTGATTTTTTTTTAACTTACTAGTTACATTTTCACTTACTTTAAACTTAAAATTAAAGGTAAAGATTTCTCAACTGGAAATCTTCTCTAATTTGTAGGGATAAATTTCTTAAGAATTAGCCTTTAGTAAAAATTAGGTGTCCTGGGAAGGGTCTTTTTGCCGGCTGAGCAGACTCGAACCAAGATACACAGGGTTAGGCTGTTTACACATCTAGCTTTTAAACAACTACTGATTTCTGTCATGTTGTCCACTTGAAAATTTAAGTTCCTTTTTACTAGTTAAATTCATAGCTCAGCAGGAACACTAACCCTATATAAACCAAAATTAGATGTGAAATTCAAAAGTTAAGTATACAAAGTAGAGCTCAGTTTAAGATTACACTTTAAACTTAGTCCAAATGAGGGGGAAAAAAAAAAAAAAGGAAACTTTTAAATTACGTGTTTAAATACTGATAGTTTTTGTGACTAGGTGGGAGGAAAGGAGGAGGTTAATTGACCTTTTGTCCATGCATGAAATGATTGACCTTTTTATCCCTACAAGTTCCGCAGTTGACCTGGAGACTTATGTGAGAAAGAAGAGAAATACAAAAAGATTTAAAAGAATGGAATTCATTAAGCTTTTTCTCCCCACATTAAAATTTCCAGTAATTCCTGCTCAAATTCTTATTCTCTAGTCAACCGAGTATGTGTACACTTTTTTAAGGCTTTTAATGTAAACTTTTGATAATTAAAAAATCCAGATACATTATTTAATTCTGTTATTTTTACTGAATTGTCCTCTAGTATTTAATTTCTTTTCTCATGCTAGTAAATTTATATTTATGTTCATAACAAATTAAGACACTTACAGACTTGTCTAAGGAAAGTTCTCTCACACTGAATTAGTATACTCTGCTATTTTCCTGCCAAATGAAAGAATGCTTGATTATGTCTTGACAGTTACATATGCAAGAATTTAAACATGACCTTTTCCTTCCATTACTGCAAACTGAATGAAATACATTGAAAAAAAGTTCCTCTTCAAAATACATTTGCTCTGAGGCATTCAAGCCTTTTTACCCAGTAGTAATAAACCCAATTTCCATTAAACTTCAATTAACAAGTTGATTCATATTTAAAAAGGAAAAAGGCACCCACATTTGCTGGAGAGAAGCTTTTCTGTCTCTGTTGATTTGACCTAACAGAAAATGTGCTACATTTTCTTTCCAATAACTTTCAATACCTTTAAGCCTTTCCCTTTACTTTGTCTTAGAGGGAATTCTTACAGGTTCAGTGACAAAAAGAGAAGTGCCCAGCTCCACACATGAACGGTAATGTGACAGGAGTTCTCAACTCTACTCTTAAAATTCCCATTAGGCATTTATAACCTCACTTAGTGTCTGAGGATTTGGCAGTGGTGAAATTTGTCCTGTCAATTCTCTGTTTAAATCTAAATGACAGCAGAAGTTTGCTGGGAGCATAAATAAAATTCTGCATTTTGTCTATTTGTACCATTGTTAGAAGCTCTAGTTTCTGTAAGCTTTCTTAGTCTCTCACAAAAGTGAGGTAGATAATAGAAAATAATCAACACCAAAAAGATACTGTGGCTTTTTCTGACATTTTAGGGAACAGAAAATGTAAAGGGAAAAGGGATACAGAATGCCGTTCCTACTTTACAGTGAAAAGTTACCTGCACATATTCTACTAACATTATTTTCTTAAAAAAATGCTCTCAGGCCAAGAAATTTTGTTAATAATGGAGATTAGAGGTTATATCAAAGATATAGTTGTCATAGTAAAGTTTGACACAAATGTCCTTGGAAAGATGTCACAAATGATGAAAGTCTGCTTCATGAAATATAGAGCAGGGTATGGTTAAATTTAGTCTTATTCAGATCTTGCTTTAACTTGATAAATCAGCCAATCAAGTTCTTACTTATTGTCAGAGTTTTTATCAAGAAAGTAAGTCTCTCCAACACACAATCTGCACGAATGAAGTACCTTTCAGTCCAGGGAGACTGTTTCCTCTTTGGGCAATAGTTTTTGCCTTCCTTGGAAAAATGGAGACCCACATGGACACACAAATGTACACTTTTATATTTTGACTAATTTTACTTTGTAAATAACATTATGGAATATTTGACATACTAAAAAGTCAGAACAGCAAAACAGAAAAAGACTCCCCACGTACCTTCCACACAGCCAAAGATTGAAAATATTACCAAAAAATTAAACACACAATTGTAACCTTCTCTGATCTTGTCTTTGTCTTCTGTTACTATTTTATATTCCAGTGTCTTTAGAGTATTTTTATAGATGGATGGATGAGTAGCTCCAATGAAACCTTTATATTTGAAGCCTTTCTCTTTGTTGTATGTGTTTCTTGTATGTTGGTTTACTTGTTAGTGTTGCTGGAGTGTTGGATCATGTGTTTTATACAAAACCTTTGGATAAAGAAAGATATATCTTTTGGCCATAATTCTAATATTCTTCAGCTTTAATCTATATTTTGCAGTAATTAATTCATTCTGCTGCTTAGATTCCATTGACTTTCTCTCTTTATTTGGACCAGTTCTCTCATATAATAATTTGGATCATTTTGTTTTGTACACATTTTTTGTTTTTATGGAGCTTTTAGTTTACTTACATTTTAAGGAAGGAATTCTTGACCTCTGTCAGATGGCCATTTCCATCAGCCTCTGAGTTACTTTGTATTCTTTGTGCCCCATAGGGCCTCCCTCTCCCACTCTCCATCCTCCCTATTCCAAGCTGGACAGGACGTTCTCAGCGACTGCCCTTCTGAGCTGAGCACACTCTTCCCAGTCGCTCTTTCTTGCTTCACTTCTTCGAGATCCTCAGATAACTTCCTAAGCCAAGGTGTGTCTTTGTTCTGTTGTTACGTGTCTATATTACATTGTTATGTATGTGTGTTATGTTATGTCTTTGTTATCCACTTGTTATGGATTTATATCTTTCCTCCCTCCCTTCCTTCTCTTTGCCTTTTTGTCTTTCTTTCTTCCCTATATTTTAATGGTAGCTCAGGAGGAGGAGATAAAAGCATATGCTCACCTGCAATCTTGGTCCAGGGGTTTAAAAAAATTTTTTTGGAAAACATTTCAGACTTACAGCAAAGTTATAAAACTAATACAGAAAATTCCCAAATGCCCTTTACTCATATTCCCCAAATGTTAGCCTTTTACCACATTTACATTACTTTTTTTCCCTGAGATGTTTGGAAGTTGCAGACAAGATGTCCTTTTTTTTCCTCTAAAGACTTAAGTGTACATTTTCTAAAACAGACATTCTTATACTAGTACAATTATCAAAATCAGGAAATTAGCTTTGATCCTAATACCTTATAGGTAGTTAAAATGTATCAGTTGTCTAACCATTGTCCTCTATTATAGAAGAAAACTTTTTTCTTGCCCAAGGTCTAATTCACAAGTACACATTACATTCAGATGTCATGTCTCTACTTTCCTTTACTTTGGAACACTTCCTGAGATATTTTATCTTTCATAACCTTGGCATATTTTTAATACCAGAGGTTAGATATTTGTAAAATGCCTCTCAGTTTGGGCTTATCGAATGTTTCCTCAGGATTAGATTCAGATTATGCATTTTTGGCAGCAGTACATCAGAAATGCTCTCATATCCACCTCAGCGCACCTATCAAAGTGTGTATGACATCATCTGTCCCGTTACTGGTGATATTAACTATGACTGCATGGTTAGGAGGGTGTTGAGTTCTCTTTAAAAACTTATAAGGGCTCCTACAGAAACGATAGCGAATAGAAATGACAAAGTCAGGGAAGCAGAGCCACAGTGCGGTACTCTGGGAATAAGGGCCTGGGGAGTGAAGACCTGGAAAAGAGAAGATCAGATGAAGAGTTGCTAACCAATCTTCCCAAAACACAGGGTCAGGTGGCTAGCTGATGGACCTTGCAAGGAAATTCAGGATGCCAGGTGTGTGCAGTCACCAAAGTCAGGACCTGAGGGATGAACTTCGGAAAGTTCTACGGGACCCTGTTGCATCTGTGAGTTTGTTGTCTCTGTGGACCCACAGAGAAGTTCTGGTAGTGAGTCTGGTGTTGCTATTGATCCGCAGAGTGGGAACTATGTGGGTAAATACGAAACACATTTTTTCTCAGTTTTAAGTTTCTTTTAAATGTTAATTGACAGCAATGCCATTTATAATTGTATTAAAATATGAAATTCCTAGGGATATATTTAACATAGTATGTGCCAGGTGTACATACTGACAACTACAATCGTTGCTAAAATACAATAAAGAATCTATCTAAGTATATATATATATATATATATATATATATATATATATATATATATATATACACACCACACTAATAGATTGAGAAACTCAATAGTGCTGAAATGCCAGTTATCCCCAAATTAACGTACAGTTAAATGCAATCCAAACCAAAATCCCAGCCAAACTTTTTTGTAGAAATTGACAAGCTTTTAAAAGATAATACAGAAATAAAAAGGACACAGAATAACCAAAATTATTTTGAAAAAGAAAAACTTATAGGATTCAACTACCAGATTTCAAGACTTTTTTTAAAGCTATATTAATCAAGACAGGATAAGTTTTCTATAAGTACAGACATATTGATCGATGGAACAGAATGAAAATTCCAAAAATCAGTCTGTACATATATGGCCAATTGGCCAATTGCTTTTCAGCAAAATTATCTTAGTATTTTAGGAAAGGTCCAGGCAAGTCAGTGAGTAAAAGATAGTTTTTTTTCCCCCACAGAAGACACTGTAACAATTGAAAATCTGTATGCAACAATATGAGCTCTTATCTTTACTTCACCTCATACATAAAAATTAACTCAAAATGGATCAAAGTCCTATAACAGCTAAAATTATAAAATTTCTAGAAAAGAGCATAGGAGACAATCTTAGTGAACTTGCAACAAGTAAAAATTTCTAAGTAGAACATAAGAACCATGACATTTGAAAAATGATATATTCATTTCAACAAAAGAGTGATAATTCTGCAACACATTATTTTTTGTCCCTGAAAAGTCAGATTGTTCTCAATTTCAGAAAGAAAAATGTAAATCAATCCTGTAAATTTTCTATTATTCAGTGTTTAAATGCTACATTATTTATAGTTAGGAATATTCTGCATTGAAAATTATTTTCGGAGCATTACCATTTTTGAGAAAAATAGCAGTATGCCTTTCAGACATGTTATCTGTGTAATTTGGGAGGTTGGGATACAAGAGTCCACTTACCGCTTCAAATTTATTTTCCCTCAGCGTACAGCAGAGGGCACAGTATATAGTCTCAACCAGTTTGTTGTGTGATTGAATTCATAATTTAAAAGACTTAGGAGGACTTCTTGGGATAAACAATCAAAGGAAAGACAATTGAATATATGCTACTTAACTGAATAATACTCAGGGGAGTCCATTTTTAAAAATAGATGTTTACAGTCAGATGGTAAGAAAAATTATTCTTGTGTATTATTTAGAAAAGATGCTTGTTCTCCTTTGCCTCTTCACAGTAAAATATATATGTTGAAAACACTTAAAATGACTGACTATAGATAATTTGTATTTTTCATTAGGTTTAATGAGAATATAATAAATAAATATGAAATAAAGTAATGGTGATATATGCCTATTGGAAGATAAAAGAAGTGAATTTCATGAAGGATTGTGTTTAAAGCTATGCCAAATGATTTCCTGAGATTTTAATCACATAACAAATTGACACAAAGAGTACTTGTCCTTTAAGAATTATAAATAGCATATGTTTTCATACTATTTTTAATTTTTCACATTTGGCATTTACTTTTGTCTGACATTTAAGAAATTTAAGCACAAGAGAAACAACAGCATTCTTAGTATTTTAGAAAAGGTTGATTCATGTCATTTGATATCTGTAAATAACATCTTTCACTTTTAACAATGGGTTTTTGAAATCAGCTAGTTTACTGACTGGTAAATGACAAACCTGTTATAGAAAACAGTCTCATAGGAATTTTTAAGACTCTCATTTCTTTTCGAATTAGCAAAATCAGGAATAGATAACATCCGTGGGCCTGTGAAGTCTCCCTTTTGTTTTGAAGTGTTGGGCTCAATTTTAGTGCAAACATGTAAAAGGCCAGATTAATTCTACTGGACAACCTCCTATGGTGAGTATGGAAGGACAGATGTCTATATTACTCTCCTGACTGAGGAAATACCAATGATCTTGTTAACAGACAGAGTTTACTAGCTTCTTGTCAATTTTTAAAATACGTACAGGCCCTACACTGAGTTCTGGAATACATTCTGTAAAGGTTTTATGCTCAGGTAGCTCATAATGTAGCAGAGAGATACTCCCACTTAATTATAATTGAATGTGACAAGGCATAGCATAAATCTAGCCAGATATGTACTTGAGATGCAAAGGACAGCATCCACCAAGTTTTAGAACCAATGTGTAAGTGCCCTTAGTTTAGGCCTATAGATTTGTTTCTTGCAGACACAGCGGTCTTTAAGAGCAAGTGAGTAAAGATTTAATTTTCACTTTGTTATACTTTGCCTATAATTCTGTTTACATAATCAGTGATTTCCCATCCGATTTAGGATGAAACCCAAAGTTCTTCCCAGGTCTTTTGAGGTAGACGTGATCTGACCCCTGGTCTTGGGTCCAGTGTCAGCACCCTCCACCTCCCTGTGCTGGGCTCTGGCCACGTCAGCCCCCTCGGTATTTCTCAAACTTATTGAACGCTTCCTTCCGGCAGGTATTTGCATGCTCCTCCTGCCTGGAATATTCCTCAGGCACACGTGCACATCACTTACCTTTTCACCTTATTCAGACGTCAGCTCCTCAGAACGCCTCCCCGAGCCATCCCATATACAATAGCGACCCTCCCTTGCATTTTCCATGTTGTGCTTTTTTGCACAGCACTGTTCCTAATTGATACGTATTTGTTTATATATCTGTTTATTACTGACTTCCCCACTAGGATCTAAGTTCCTAAGAGCAAGAACTTCTCCTACTTTATTTATACTGTGTCACCAGCGCTTAAAACACTGTCTGGATTTTAGTAGAAATGTGGTACATACAGAATTAAGTAATTATTGAGATATACCAAGTGGTCTTTCTTCCTTGTGGTTAGTCATTTGAAACTTAGACACAGCTCCTCAAAAGAACGAGAGCCAGAAAGACTCAGCTGTATCTCCCAGTTCTATGTCCCAGATATCTGTCATAATTTAATACTTCCGCTGGGATAGGGGTTTAGTAGCAGCCTTAGGTAGGCACAGCCCTCGGTCTTGTTTACAGTGGCATCGTGCAGAATTACCAGCAGGTTCTGCTTTGTTGTGGCATGATTTCTGGTAACTTACTCCACTTCACTCTCATCTAAAGTATTCTTCATTGTCTTATTGTCAAATCTTCCTATACATTTAGGCCAAAAGAAGAAACTCTCAAATTCTAATTAAAATACAAATTGACATAAGTGCAGAGGCATGTGACAGATGAGAATACTCAAGCCCAAGAAAGTAACTTACGTTAGTATAGGAGAAAAAATGAAAAAGGGAGGAAAACAAGCACCTTAACAGAACTGTCCAATTAAGGACGAATTGGAAATGAACAGTGCACAAATCGACTCTTTAGAATTTGCACTGTGCTGAGGAAAAAAGCCAGATTGTACCCAGGGTACTATGCTAACAGAACTGACCGTTAAAAGCTGACTACAAATGTTCAATTATTTTCTAATGTCAACAAACTATAATTGAATTATGCAAAATGGCATCCCGTTAACACTCAGTTAACTGCTTGAATCAATGGCAATCATTTCCCCTCTATTTTTGTCTAAAATAATTAGCAGTGATTTTATTTTATTTATTTATTTTTTATTCTTTTTTTTTTTTTACATCTTTATTGGAGTATAATTGCTTTACAGTGGTGTGTTAGTTTCTGCTTTATAACAAGGTGAATCAGTTATACATATACATATGTTCCCATATCTCCTCCCTCTTGTGTCCCCCTCCCTCCCACCCTCCCTATCCCACCCATCCAGGTGGTCACAAAGCATGGAGCTGATCTCCCTGTGCTATGCAGCTGCTTCCCACTAGCTATCTATTTTATGTTTGGTAGTGTATATATGTCCATGCCACTCTCTCACTTTGTCCCAGCTTACCTTTCCCCCTCCCCATATCCTCAAGTCCATTCTCTAGTAGGTCTGTGTCTTTATTCCTAGCAGTGATTTTAAAATCCATACCAAGCTTCAGAGTGAGGTTGGCTAAAAATGATTTCTCATTATGTTTAAAGTGATGGGGGGAGGGTCATCAACATATCGATAGGTGGTTCCGTTGTGTAGGGGACAGGTAAGCTCACCTGTGTTAAACCATTCTCTGAATTAGTCCCAATAGGTTGATGGTAGCAGTTCTTTAAATCATTAAGCCTCAAAATTGGGAGCCTGCTCAGATCACACCTTAGATGTATCTCTTACCTTTATAGATGTGGAACAATGATTATAATCAGGTCAAATCAGAAACTTGATGGGGAATAGGAAACTAAAAATTATTGACGAGTTGTTTGATTGCTAAAGAAACAAACTAAAAAGTTTTTTCACTGTAACAAAGACTGAAAATTCACGAAGAGTTTTGATTGTCATTGTGCTGGCTCATGGCGTATGTCGGCACCGCCAAGACAATATGGTATAAAGAATACAATTGAGAGTGAGGCAGACCTGTGATCAAATGAGCAAATCCTCTCCCTGGCAGTTAATGTCAGGGTCCCCATTGGCTAGTAAAATACATTCTTTGGAAGCTTAGTTTTCCTGGATATTTTTCCCTCAGAAGGGAACATGGAAAGTGCCTGACAATGAGTACACTCTCAATTAAAGAGAGCTAATACTTTCACAGTAGTAATATTTCAAGTCTTCTAATACTTTCACAGTAGTAATATTTCAAGTATTCTAAAATAAACCAAAAATATACTAGAGTTCCCCTCTAGCTAGCTAATGCTAATGGTCCCCTGTTTTCAGCAAGAAAAATGAAACAAAAGTATGACTGGTTTTTATCAAAAGAGATCACTTCATTGCTTTTCATATGTTTTTTTAAATCAACTATATTGAAATATAGTTACATACAATAAAATACACCTATTTTGAGTGTACATTTTGACTTGGGTTTTTTTTTTAGTGTCATAAATCCTAAATTTAATTGCAGCTTTGCTTTTTTTTTTTTTTTTTACTGAAGTATAGCTGATTTACAATGTTGTATTAGTTTCAGGTGTACAGCAAAGTGATTCAGTTATATATATACATATATGTTCATTCTCTTTCATTATAGGTTATTACATGATATTGAGTAGAATTCCCTGTACTATACAGTAGGTCATTGTTGGGTATCTGTTTTATATATAGTGGTGTGTATGTGTTAATCCCAAATCCTAATTTATCCCTCCGCCTTCTCCCTTTGGTAACCATAAGGTCGTTTTTTATGTGTATTGATGTGTTTTTACAAATTTACATACATCTGTATAGCCCACTTACTGTAATCAAAATACAGCACATATACACAACAGAAAATTTTCTCTTGTATCCCAACCCAGTCAGTCTTTCTTCCATCGCCCCAAATCCCAAAGCCAGGCAACTACTGATGTACTTTCTCTGGTGTGTATTTGATTCATCTTTTCTAAAGTTTGACATAAATGGAATCATGCAATATGTACTCTTTTGTGTCTGGTTTCTTCCACTTAGCATAATATTTTTGAGATACATCTTTGTTGTCACATGTGTTAGTAGTTTGTTTATTTTCATTGCTGACCAGTATCCCAAGGTACGACTGGGACACTGTTTTTATCTAGTTACCTGTTGATGCACAATTAGGATGTTACTGACGGATAAAGCTTCTATGAACATTCACATAGAAGTCTTTGTGGCAGCACATTTTCATTGATCTTGAGGAAATTCGTAGGAATAGGATTACTGGGTCATACGGTAAAGAAACATTCAACATTATTAGAAACTCCTAAACTGTTTTCCAAAGTAAGTGCCGTGTTGTCTCCCAGTAGCAACGTGTGAGAGTCCCACATTGTTGTCAGCACTTAGTGTAGTGCGTCTTTTTATTTCTTCTCATTAAAATTGTACTTTAATATATTCTTCCCAAGACATATAGACATATAAAATAAGTAACAGTTCTTGATCCACATTGGGGTGCATATTATGTCACCTTCCTGTGCTCATTGCTCTTTCTTTTTCTTAATTTAATTTTTATTTTATATTGGAGTATAGTTGATTTACAATGTTATATTAGTTTCAGGTGTACATTAAAGTGATTCAGTTATACATATATCCACTCTTTTTCAGATTCTTTTCTCATATAGGTTATTACAGAATACTGAGTAGAGTTCCCTGTGCTGTAGGTCCTTGCTGATTATCTATTTTATATATAATGTGTGTATATGTTAATCCCAAACTTCTAATTTATCCCTCCCCACCACATTTTGCCTTTGGTAACCATAAGTTTGTTTTCGAAGTCTGTGAGTCTGTTTCTGTTTTGTAAATAAGTTCATTTGTATCATTTTATTTTATTCCACATATAAGTGATATCATATGGTATTGTCTTTCTCTGTCTTACTTCACTTAGTATGGTAATCTCCAGGTCCATCCATGTTGCTGCAAGTGGCATTATTTGATGCTTTTTTATGGCTGAGTAATATTCCATTGTATACATGTACCACATCTTCTTTATCCATTCATCCGTCAGTGGACATTTAGGTTGCTTGCATGTCTTGGCTATTGTAAATAGTGCTGCTATGAACATTGGGGTGCATGTATCTTTTTGAATTATGGTTTTCTCCAGATATATGCCCAGGAGTGGGATTGCTGGATCATATGGTAGTTCTATTTTTAGTTTTTTAAGGAACCTCCATACTGTTCTCCACAGTGGCTGTACCAATTTACTTTCCCACCAACAGTGTAGAAGGGTTACCTTTTCTCCACACCCTCTCCATTTATTGTCTGTAGACTTTTTGTTGATGGCTATTCTGAGTGGTGTGAGGTGAGTGAGTCTTTTTAATTTTGGACGTTCTCTGAATTAGTGATTATGTCATGGATTCTCATTGTGGTTTTAATTTGAATATCCCTAGCAACTAATGATGTTGAACATCTTTTCATTTGTTTGACATTTAATTATCTTTTTTGGTGAAAAGCCTTTAAATATTTCTATCTTTTAAAAAATTAAGTTGTTTTTCTTCCTAATATTGAGTAGTAAGATTTACTTACATTCTCTTGATATGAACCCTTTATCAGATATGTATCTTTCAAACATTTTTCCCAGTCTGTGGCTTGCCTTTTTATTTTCTTATTAGTATATTTTGAAGAACAAGAGTCTCTTATTTTGACTAAGCCCAATTTAGCAATTATTTATTTCATGCTTTGTACTTTTTGTGTCCTTTATGAGAAGAAATAACCCTGAATCATGAAAGTTTTCTCCTGCTTTCTCCTAGAATTTTATAGCTTTAGCTTTTTCATTTAGATTAATGATCAATTTCAAATCAATTTTTATAATATGAAGTAAGTATAAAGATTTTTCTCCATCTAATTATCAAAAATTTCTAGGACTAGTTGTTTAAATATTATTACTTCCCCATTGAATTTCCTTGGCATCTTTGTCAAAAACCAATTGACTATATACATGAATGTTTATGAACACTATATCGTAGGTATTGGCAAACTTATTTTGTAAAGGGAAGAGTAAAAATTTTAGACTTTTCAGGCCATTCACTCTCTGTTACAGCTACTAAACTCTGCTGCTGTAGCATGAAAGCAGCCATAGATAACATGTAAATAAATGGGCATTGCTGTATTCCAATAAAACTTCATTTACAAAAACGGCAGGAGGCCAGATTCAGCCCATGGGCCATGGTTAGCTGACCCTTGTGTTGTATTTTATTGATCCCTAGCCAATACAACAATATATTAATTATTGTAGCTTTATTATAGACCTTGAAATACTTTTTCTACTTTTGCAAAATTTTTCAAAATTTTTTAGTCTTACAACCTTGCTAAATCTAATTATTCATTATATCAGCTTTTTTTTATAGATTCTTTAAGATTTCTGTATAAGTGATCATGTCATTTACAAATAATAGAGTTTTATCTCTTCCTTTCCATTCCCTAACTTATTGCTCCTTTTCCTACCTTATTCCAGTGCCTTGAACCTCCAGTAAGGTGTTGAGTTAAAGTGGCAGGAACTTGCCTTGTTTGCAGTCTGATGGGTAAAGGATCCTGGTTTTATCCTTTAAAGGTTGATGTTATCAATAGATTTTATTGATGTTATTGGTGGGAGGTAGGATGACTGTTTTCAGGTTGAGGAAATTCCCTTCATTTCCTAGTTTACTGAGAGTTATTAAAAGTGGGTTCTGCATTTTGTGAAGTGCTTTTTTTTTCTTAGCATCTATCAAGACAGTAAAATCGATTTTCCTTATAGCCTATATATTAATTACATTAATAATTATTATATTGATTTAATAAAATTCTGAGATACCCTCTGGTAATGGATGAGAGTTTTATCAACATTTATAAGAGTTCTTTTAAAACTAATATTAGTCATTCTAGTGTATGTGTGTGTGTTGTACATTGTGTGTGTGTGGTATCTCAGTGTGGTTTTAATTTTTATGTTTCTGATGGCTGACAATATTAACCATTTTTTTTCCAGAGTGTACTGGCCATTGTTATATCTTCTTTTCTGAGGCAACTGTTGAGTCTTTCACCACTTTAGAAACTTAGATTGTCTTTTTACTGCAGTTGTAGGAGCTATTTAAATATTTTGGATAATGGTACTCTGTTGAAAATATTTGTTACAAATATATTCTCCCAGTTCATGGCTTTTCTGTTAATCTTCTTAATGGTGTTTTTGTATTTTATGACTTTAATATTCATAATGTTCTAAAGGTTAGCTCTTTTTCCTCTTAGTGATAGTGCTTTTGGGTCTTCCCTAAGGAAATATTGCTACTTCAAGTTTATAAAGATTTTCTCTATTTCTTTCTATGTTGTATAGTTTACTTTTATGTTTTGGTCTATGACTGATCACAAATTTTTGTCCATGGTAGACGTTGAGGTTCATTTACCTACTTATAGATATCCAGTTGTTCTGGTACCATTTATTGAGAAGACACCTTTTCCCATTTACTTTGGTTTATTTGTCAAAATTATTTACCTGTATATTCGTGATACTGTTTGCTATTCTGTTCCATTGATCTATTTAGTCTTTTATCAGTGACACTGTCTTGATTATTGTAGCATCATAGGAAGTCTTTAAATCAGATAAAATGCCTTCCAACTTTATTATATTTCAAGATTGTTTTGTCCATAACTAGATCCTTTGATTTCCGAGTACCTTTTAGAATCAGCTTATTAATTTCTTCAAAAAAGCTTGTTCAGATTTTATTGGGATAAAATTAAATCCCAAATTTGGAGAAGATTTATATTTTAGTTTTATTGACTCTTTTAATCTATGTCCATGTTATTTCCTTTTTTTTTGAATTTTTGAATTTTATTTTATTTTATTTTTTATACAGCAGGTTCTTAGTCGTCATACATTTTATACATATTAGTGTATATTTGTCAATCCCAATCCCCCAATTCGTCACACCACCACCCCCCACCACTTTCCCCCCTTAGTGTCCAATGTTTGTTCTTTACATCTGTGTCTCAATTTCTGCACTGCAGACCGGTTCTTCTGTACCATTTTTCTAGTTTCTACATATATGCATTAATATACGATATTTGTTTTTCTCTTTCTGACTCACTTCACTCGGTATGACAGTCTCTAGATCCATCCATGTCTCAACAAATGACCCAATTTCGTTCCTTTTTATGGCTGAGAAATGTTCCACTGTGTATATGTACCACATCTTCTTTATCCATTCGTCTGTCGATGGGCATTTAGGTTGCTTCCATGTCCTGGCTATTGTAAATAGTGCTGCAGTGAACATTGGTGTGCACGTGTCTTTTTGAATTATGGTTTTCTCTGGGTATACACCCAGTAGTGGATTGCTGGGTCATATGGTAATTCTATTTTTAGTTTTTTAAGGAACCTCCAAACTGTTCTCCATAGAGGCTGTATCAATTTACGTTCCACCAGCAGTGCAAGAGGATTCCCTTTTCTCCACACCCTCTCCAGCATTTGTTGTTTGTAGATTTTCTGATGATGCCAATTCTAACTGGTGTAAGGTGATACCTCATTGTAGTTTTGATTTGCATTTCTCTAATAATTAGTGATGTTGAGCAGCTTTTCATGTACTTCTTGGCCATCTGTATGTCTACGTTGGAGAAATGTCTATTTAGGTCTTCTGCCCATTTTTGGATTGGGTTCTTTGTTTTTTTAATATTGAGCTGCATGAGCTGTTTATATATTTTGGAGATTAATCGTTTGTCTGTTGATTCGTTTGCAAATATTTTCTCCCATTCTGTGCGTTGTTTTTTTGTCTTCTTTGTAGTTTTCTTTGCCTTGCAAAAGCTTTTAAGTTTCATTAGGTCCCATTTGTTTATTTTTATTTTTATTTCCATTACTTCAGGAGGTAGATCAAAAAAGATCTTGCTGTGATTTATGGCAAAGAGTGTTCTTCCTATGTTTTCCTCTGTTTTATAGTGTTCAGTCTTACATTTAGGTCTCTAATCCATTTTGAGTTTATTTTTGTGTATGTGTTATGGAGTGTTCTAATTTCATTCTGTAATGAAACTGTAAATGTAAACTGTAGCTGTCCAGTTTTCCCAGCACCACTTATTGAAGAGACTGTCTTTTCTCCATTGTATATCCTTGCCTCCTTTGTCATAGATTAGTTGACCATAGGTCTGTGGGTTTATCTCTGGGCTTTCTATCCTGTTCCATTGATCTATATTTCTGTTTTTGTGCCAGTACCATCTTGTCTTGATTACTGTAGCTTTGTCATGTAGTCTCAAGTCAGGGAGTCTGATTCCTCCAACTCTGTGTTTTTCCCTCACACTGCTTTGGCTATTCGGGGTCTTTTGTGTCTCCATACAAATTTTAAGATTTTTTGTTCTAATTGTGTAAAAACTGCTACTGATAATTTGATAGGGATTGCACCGAAACTGTAGATTGCTTTGGGTAGTATAGTCATTTTCATAATATTGATTCTTCCAATCTAAGAACATGGTATATCCCTCCATCTGTTTGTATCATCTTTCATTTCTTTCATTTGTGTCTTACAGTTTTCTGCATACGGGTCTTTTGTCTCCCTGGGTAGGTTTATTCCTAGGTATTTTATTCTTTTTGTTGCAATGGTAGATGGGAGTGTTTCCTTAATTTCTCTTTCAGATTTTTCATAATTAGTGTATAGGAATGCAAGAGATTTCTGTGCATTAATTTTGTATCCTGCAACTTTACCAAATTCATTGATGAGCTCTAGTAGTTTTCTGGTGGCATGTTTAGGATTCTCTACATGTAGTGTCATGTCATCTACAGACAGTGACAGTTTTACTTCTTCTTTTCCAATTTGTATTCCTTTTATTTCTTTTTCTTCTCTGATTGCCATGGCTAGGACTTCCAAAACTATGTTGAATAATAGTAGCGAGAGTGGACATCCTTGTCTTGTTCCTGATCTTAGAGGAAATGCTTTCAGTTTTTCACCATTGAGAATGATGTTGGCTGTGGGTTTGTTGTATATGGCCTTTATTATATTGAGGTAGGTTCCCTATATGCCCACTTTCAGGAGAGTTTTTATCATAAATGGGTGTTGACTTTTGTCAAAAGCTTTTTCTGCATCTATTGAGATGGTCATATGGTTTTTCTCCTTCAGTTTGTTAATATGGTGTATCACATTGATTGATTTGCGTATATTGAAGAATCCTTGCATCCCTTGGATGAATCCCACGTGATCATGGTGTATGATCCCGTTAATGTGTTGTTGGATTCTATTTGCTAATATTTTGTTGAGGATTTTTACATCTATGTTCATCAGTGATATTGGTCTATAATTTTCTTTTTTTTGTAGTGTCTGTCTGGTTTTGGTATCAGGGTGGCAGTGGCCTCATAGAATGAGTTTGGGAGTGTTCCTTCCTCTGCAAATTTTTGGAAGATTTTGAGAAGGATGGGTGTTAGCTCTTCTCTAAATGTTTGATAGAATTCACCTATGAAGCCACCTGGTCCTGGACTTTTGTTTGTTGGAAGATTTTTAATCACAGTTTCAATTTCATTACTTGTGATTGGTCTATTCATATTTTCTATTTCTTCCTGGTTCAGTCTTGGAAGGTTACAGCTTTCTAAGAATTTGTCCATTTCTTCCAGATTGTCCATTTTATTGGCATAGAGTTGCTTGTAGTAGTCTCTTAGGATGCTTTGTATTTCTACGGTGTCAGTTGTTACTTCTCCTTTTTCATTTCTAGTTTTATTGATTTGAGTCTTCTCCCTCTTTTTTCTTGATGAGTCTGGCTAATGATTTATCAATTTTGTTTATCTTCTCAAAGAACCTATGTTATTTGAGAATATTTGAGAACAAACGAGAATCAGCTCCATTCATTTTAGTAATAAGTTTCAATGGTTTGGGATATTGTTTGAACTCACTTCAGGGATAGTAAATATTTCTAAACCTTGTGGTTTAAACAGTACATTCAAAATAAACAATGTTAGTACAGTTATTGTAAAGTCAAAGAAAACTTGAGTCAGTCTAATGCTCTCATTTTACACGATTCCTTATTTTTCTTCAGTGCAACCTTTTTCGGACATTTGAAGAAACGTATTCATTCTCTACAATCTTACCTGTTCACTAGAAAATCCTGCAGAATTTAGGAATATAAATCAGTGAAAAGATTTTCTAGATACAGCAATTACAGAGTAACTCCTGCATAAACATCAGTGCAAACCTTTGTAATTACTTAAACGACAGCAATCATTCTTTAATATGATTAATCTAAACACATTTTTCTTTTCCTCTATTTGAAAAGGACATTTTTACTAATTATAGGCTCTAGGCTAACAATTGTTTTTTTCTTTTAGTACTGTAAAGAAACTGTGCCATTTTTTCTGGCCTTCATTGTTTCTGTTGAGACTTCAGCTATCATTTTTATACCTGTGACATGATATATAAAAATATAACATATCTTTTGTTCTCTGATTGATTTTAAAATTCGATCTTGTATCTTTGGATTTCAGCAGTTTGACTATGATGGGCCTAGGTGTGATTTATTTATTCTGCCTAATGTTTTATTAAATTTTGATATGTGGTTTGTTGATTTCATCAACTTTGGAAAACTCTTGGCCATTGTGTTTTAAATTTTTTTTGTCCACTAATGTGCATAGCAACTTTATTTAATTTAATTTTTTAAATTGAAGTACAGTTTATTTACAATGTTGTATTGCTTTCAAGTGTACAGCAAAGTGATTCTATTTTTTTGTCCACTAATGTTCATACAACTTTATTTTTTTATTTATTTAATTTTTTAATTGAAGTATAGTTGATTTATAATTTGTGTGTTTTTCAAATTTTTGCCTTATTTTTAATCTCTTCTCTTTTTGATTCCAATTATACCTATGGTAGTTGATTTGATACTGTTCCAAAGAGTATTTTATTCTTTTTTGCTTATTCATTTTTGCTCCTTATATTTCACCTTGAATAATTTCTGTTGACCCAAGTGTATGTTGACTGTTTATTTTTTTTTTTTTGGTGATGGGCCAGACTGCTAGTAAGTCTATTGAAAGAATCATAATGTTTTATTCTATACCATACATTGTACATTAGAGAGCAGTAGAGACTGAAGTAAATACAATTTCTGCTCAGTCATGAACTTGCCCCTTTCGTCAGAGTGCTAGTGTTGGGAGTTGAATCACATTTGTAGCTAAATGGGTTTTCTGGATTTTTCTCCATTGGCTTCAGCTGCTATGTAGGCCAGATGAGGGCCTCTTTGCAAAGTTAGGGATTAGAGGGCCTGAGGATTCTCCTCATCCTAGAACTCTATCCTGAATCTTGCACAAATGTGATGTGTCTGTGCCTCGGGTGGTGCCTCTCAGCTCTCCTGCCCCTCCTCCAGCCATATGTATCCTCTCCCTGGTATGCAGTGGGGGTCCTCGGAGACTTTCTCTCATAGTTTTCCTGTCCTCCCTCTTTAGTAAATTTAAGTGAGTTTAGTAAATTCATGTTTCTTTGCCTTCTCAGCTCTCCAGTGGGTTTAAGATATGAGTTTGTGGCTTTCTCAGCTTGTTCTTGTCATTTGGATAGTGACAATTTTCTCTTGTGACTTTCTGTGCTAAACAGAAGTGGAAGTCTCAATGTGATGTTTGCTGGAAAGAACTCTTTGATTTTAAAGTGGTTCGTTTACCAAATTTTTCTTTAGAGTTAGTGTATTGTTCATGCTTTTGTGTTAGGTTTGAGAAATCTTTCCCATTCCAAGGACACAATAATATTCACCTTTCTTTTCTTCTAAGAGCTTTATTGTTTCCTGATAATACCTTTAATGAAATTTGAATTCTACTTGAGAGTCGAAGAGAAATACATCAGCTTGAGGGATATTTTGTGTCCCATTGAGAGTGGAGCCCTCACCCTTTATTTATTTATTTATCTTCCTGTAGTTGCTTTCATTGGTTTTGAGAAAAGTTACAAATAATATTAATGCTTTTACTTTGTTCCTTTTGATCAGCGTTTCTTTTATTGCCAAATATTTCTAGATTATAATAATTATCTAACATCCTTGGAATTACATGAATTCATCTGAATTAATTAAGATTTTAACAGCATTATTCCAATTTTTAGTGACATAAGAGGAATTTAAAGTGTATTATTTAATCCCAATGTAAATGTGGTCAGAAAGGAATAGGGTACAGTTTTGAAAGTGTAATATGTCTAAACATACAGCTCAAGAGGTTTTATTGATCTTACCTCTCTAATCAAATTCCAATTACATGGTCCAGTCTAGATTCATATGAAGCAATCCTTCTATTTTTTGTGTTACTTGCCAGATCTATTTATTAGAAGAAAAGTAGGTCATTAGGCTATTTAGAATAAAAATATTTTAGCCTTAATTTAAGACTAATTTCTTTTAGTTTATAGGCTTATTTAAAGCTATATTTATGGGATGTTAATGTTTTAGAGGCAAGATCTCTGTAGTAATTTATATTAATCATTTTTAGCATTTGAAAGATATAATCCTTATAGGTGACATATATCATACATGATTTGTGCTGTTTAAAAGTGATTTAAATTTTCTTTTCTATAAATACATCCACTGGAGTGAAGGAAAAATGGTAAAAAGGCCTAAATTTTTATTATCACAAAGTAATTCTAAAATCTTTTTTTTTTTTTTTTTTTGCGGTATGCGGGCCTCTCACTGTTGTGGCCTCCCCCGTTGCGGAGCACAGGCTCCGGACGCGCAGGCTCCGGACGCGCAGGCTCAGCGGCCATGGCTCACGGGCCCAGCCGCTCCGCGGCATATGGGATCCTCCCAGACCGGGGCACGAACCCGTATCCCCTGCATCGGCAGGCGGACTCTCAACCACTTGCGCCACCAGGGAGGCCCCAATTCTAAAATCTTTAAAAGAAGTTTGTCTTCTTTGCTCCTTTGTTCTTGTAAACAATTATAATACAGTATCTTATCGCTGAAGTCACATAATTTTGTTTTTATAGAAAACATATTGTGTTGCAAAGACAGGGAATATAGGCCAGTTTGCTTTTGTATTAATATGTTAAAAGTATCATTTTTATAGAAAAAGATAAATATTTTTTTTCTTTCTGGAGATATGAATATCTTTCATGGAAGTGTGTTAGAATTCCATCATCCAGATTGTTTATCAGTGAGAAATCATATTTGCTCTTTCAACTACTATTTATTTAATCCACCATTTGTACTAAACTCTCCCAGAGATATAGAGGCACGTGACGACATATAATATTGTTGGAAAAAAAGCATGCAATTTTATGACACATTAAAAACTGTGAATCTAGATATTAGTGCTTTCAAAATTCTAAGGGTTTGAGACCAGTTGAAACTGGAAAGAAAATTAACCACTAATTTCCTAATTATTTTCATAAAAGTTTGTAGCAGCTGAATAGTCAGAGGTGGTTTGAAGGTGAGATGATAACAGATAGCTGTTAAAGATGGTCCCCAAGGGTTCCTACTTCCTGGTATTCATACCCATCCCTTTGAGAGGGGATGAGGGCTAGAGACTTGCTTCTAACAAGGAGCATAAGGCAAAGTAATGAAATCCCTCTGGCTTAGTTGCACTACAAAAGACTGTGACCTTGCTCTTGCTGGCTTTCTCTTTCTATTCTAAGCTTGTACACTTTGATAGTTTTGTTTTGTTTTTTTTTTAATTAAAAAAAAAAACAAAAAAATCCTGCCATGTTGGAGATTTGCATTGTGCCAGAGAGCTGAGAGGCATCTGCCAACACTGTGGAAGCAGCAAGGCTCCCACATCAACAGCCTGGAAGGAACTGCCTCCTGGGACCAGCCCCAGGAGAGACATGGAGACACAGCCCACCCTCCCTCCTGGAGAGGAGGCTGTAGCCCCAGCATCACCTTGATTACAGCCCCTGAGAACCTGCAACAGGGAACGCAGGGAAGCCACACCTGAACTCTGGACCTAGAGAGATAGCAAGTGTTCTGTCAAGCCACCAGGATTGGGGTGCTCATTGTGCAGTCATCCGTAGCAAATGCGGATGGCGAGAGCTGGGGCGGGGTTGAGGTGACATCCCAAAGAATGGGTGTGATGGGCATGGATAGGCTGAGGAAGAATGTTTTGGATCAAGAAACAGCAGGAACAGAGGCAAGGAGCTGAGCATAATCACTGGGCTAAAGTGGAAAAAGTATACCATAGGATACTCAAGAAGACAACCCAGGAACAGGTTGTAACAGAATCTCCAAGCTAGGACTGGGAGCACATATTAGTAGTCATATAAAAAGCAATGATAGCTAACACTTAATTGTTTTCATGGAGCCAACATCTAATTGTATTTAATTAATATATGTACTACACGATTTGCTAAGCGTTTTATGAGCATTATCTCATTCGGTCCTCACAATAACTCTGAGAAAGATACTTACTGTTTCAGTTACAGCTGAGCGAACTGGGGCCCAGTATATTTACTGTGAGCAGTTTTCATCTGGAAAGACTCTCAGCACATTGCTTTTTCTAGTAGTGAGACAAATATCTTGGTTATGTATCTACTCAACTGTTATATAGACAGGTTTTAGTTATGTGGATACAGTTTCATGATCAAGTAAACATTTCTTCTGTTAGGCAGTAGCTGCTCATATGATTAATGCTCTACTAATCAACACAAACATTTCTGAGATTTTTAAACTGAAACTTAATTAGATAGGACCTAATAGAAGTTAAGCAATTCCTCACACTAATTTTCCGTCAAGATGCTCTTTCTATCAAAACTTCTATATATTTAACTCTAGGGATCAGTCATGATTTGAAGAGAAATGATACATGGGAGACATCCATTGGTTGTTTATCAATGGGTTTTAATCTTTCATTAGATCATAATGACTGATTGACTGTTAAACAAAATAAATATATTTTAAAATTTAATGGAAAACAAGTGTTACAAAATATGTAAAGAGGGGCTTCCCTGGTGGCGCAGTGGTTGAGAGTCTGCCTGCCGAGGCAGGGGACACAGGTTCGTGCCCCAGTCCGGGAAGATGCCACATGCCATGGAGCGGCTGGGCCCGTGAGCCATGGCCGCTGAGCCTGCGCGTCCGGAGCCTGTGCTCCGCAACGGGAGAGGCCACAGCAGTGAGAGCTGTACTGCAAAAAAAAAAAAAAAAGTGTAAAGAGAGGAGTTGAATGATGTATCATCTCTGCCATCTTAAGAATTCCAAGTCACAGTGAGGACAAATCCAGGCTTTGAATTGTGAGAGAGTTGGCAGTGATAAGGAAGTTTTCTTTGCAAGACTAAGTGCAGAGTTTAAGATTAGGGTAGTGGAGCTCTTCTAAGTGATATGGTAAACGTTGGGGGATTAGTTCAGATACAGCACGATGAAAATGACTGTGATTGTTTTCAGTAAGAAACTGTGAGTTCAAGAGTTAAGGTGCTATTTATTTATATTTCAAGCTTATAATAAAGCTACTTGAAATTATGGCAAGAGGTGGGTATAGAGGAAGATTTCTTTTTTCTTTTTTTTTTTTTCCGGTACACAGGTCTCTCACTGTTGTGGCCTCTCCCGTTGCGGAGCACAGGCTCCGGACGCGCAGGCTCAGCGGTCATGGCTCACGGGCCCAGCCGCTCCGCGGCATGTGGCATCTTCCCGGACCAGAGCACGAACCCGTGTCCCCTGTATCGGCAGGCGGACTCTCAACCACTGCGCCACCAGGGAAGCCCGTAGAGGAAGATTTTTAAAAAGTCAAATGTCAACAGGGGCATCCTCTGTTGAATTTGAAAAAAAAAAAAAAATCCTTACTATCGTCTTCTTATCAACCCACACATATAATGGTACTTGATTAAAAAGAGTTGCTCAGCCTTTCAGAGATGTAAAAGACCGGTCTAGTCACTATATAAGCTAGTTAGGGTTATCTTTCAAGTGGTGGGGACATTCAAAGAAAAGTTGGATTATTTATCATAGAGCCTTTAGAAGGCAATCTTTTAAGACTCTGAAAATACTCAGCAGTGTTTTATCCTTTTACTACAAAGTGTTGCAAAGGTATTTTTTTGTTATTATGGAGATAGGCTTGTGTGCTTTAAAGGAAGTTATGAAAAAAAAAAAGAACAGTGCACTTTCAAAGAAATCTATCAACATTTTATCCCACCCTCTCTCTATCATGAATAACTCCCTTTTCAACTGTCACTCGTTACTTTTTTGTTCATTTAACTCATTAGTCAGGGAGGTGAAATTAAAGATGTATTTAAACCTTTCTTCACATGTAGAGAGTTGAAGGTACATAAATATTACATAAAATTGTGGGATTTGGAATAAACATGTTTCAGAGCTAAAGGAAATGGTGGAGAGGTCCCGATTGTGTTCTGCCATATGAAAAAATAAAACTAAAATCTCTGCTCTTGAATAGCTGAATTATCACATGCAAGGCCCTTACAAGTGTGGAGGAATTTTATTTTTACCCACTTCTGGTGTGCTTCCTGAGACAGTTTTGAAATTTGACGACTAACTTTTACGAGTCAAGATATGTTCTGCTGGTATCCTCTGAGGATTTACCCCTCCATATATAAGCACACAGAGTGATAAGGCTTATACTGTACACAGAGAGTCTCTTTCAGTTTGGGACACTGGACACATCCTCCCAGTGAAGGTGATCTTTCTCTGGCCATCAGCATCCCATACCAGGTGGCCTCCTAAGCCTCCATGGAAGAATTTCTAACACTGTGGCAGGTGGAGGGCAAGAGGAGAAAGTTGTTGAATTGAGACTCGTTTTCTCCATGGACCTCAACTCGTTTACCATGCCTGGCCCCTAGGCAGGATAAAGCTTGTAGTGTGAAATATTTTTTTAAATGGCAATTCAGACCTTGAGCACCATCCAGAGATCCCTCTTGAGGAATCCTTCCCCTGCAGCCTTCTCAAGGGGTAAACCATTTCCCTCCCAGCCCACCTCCTCTCTGGCTGATTCTGAAGGTCCTACATGTGCCATATTGTTTCCTGTCACTGCTTCCATGCTCCTGTCTCCCTCCTTCCTAAAATGCCAGCGTTGGACTTCTTGTCACCAAAAGTTATTCATTATCCCTAATTGCAGCTGCTACCGACCGACCCTGGACTCAGGCTCCCTCATTTCCTCACACTTTTAATTCCTGGGTTACTGTCACTCTCCCCAGCATGATTTCGGTGTTGATTCTGGGGGACTTAGAAATACACGTGGATGACCTTTCTGAAAACCTGTTCCCTGGGTTACTTCAGTGCCTCTTCACTTACTTTTGTCCTTGTCTTTTCTTCTTCAGTCCTGCTCTCCCACGGTCATAATCATGGCCCTTGTCATTACCAATAACTAATCCCTCCACTGTCTACATTTTATCCATCCCACTCTAACCATCACTTCGTATAAAGTTGGAAGTAACTCCCACAATTAATCTGACACTGACCATCCTTTGACCCCCCCAAAACCTCTGATCCATTGATTCTACAGCTTTCTGTTGCCTTTTAACCCTTTCATGGTCTCCTCTTCTTACGAAGCATAAATTCCAATCTATCTAATCACCTCCTTGCACTCACCCATACACTCAGTGTTTCATCGTAGGCCTGTCTGCTTTGTACCAGCACTCGTGATGGTGGGGATGAAAAACAAAGAGCCATGTTGGGTGTGCCTGGGTGGGTCCTGGTGGACCCTTAATGCTGCCTGATGACCGTGATCCATCTCCCTAGCTCATTTATTTGCCCCCCTCCTAGACAGGTATTTCATACCTTCTCTTCTCAAACTCCCAACTTCTCCTTCCCCATATTTGTGTTAGCTGATTATTTTGTCGCCTATTTCATTGAGCAAATTAAAGCCATCAGAAAAGAACATCCACAGATTGCCACCCACACATCCACCACCTAGCAGCGTCTGCCTCACACGCTCTGCCTTCATACCTGTGGTTAAAATGAACAGTTCCTCTTCCATCTGAGGCTGACTTTTTAACTGTCTTTTTCCTCCTCTTTTCACTCACTTCCTTTGGTTGCTCAGCTGTAACCTTTGAAATGATGTCTACAGGAATGGTCCTCTCTGAAACTGCAAACTGCCTCCCCATCCTGACAACTGATCTCCCCGCTTGCTCTGTGTGTTTCCATAGTGCTTATCATCTTCTAACACACTATGTATTTACTCATTTATTATAATTATTTTTATTGCCTGTTCCCCTGCTAGAAAGTAGGCCCCCTTGAGGGCAGGGATCTCTATGTTTAGTCATTGCCCTATGCCAAATGTCTAGATCTGTGCCTGGATAGAGGAGGTACTAAATATTTTCCATCAAATCAATAAATTATTGTTCAAAAGGATGTAAGTCACTCAGGACAGGAATTATAACACAGAAGCGTATTTGGCACTTTGTTGATTTTTAAAAAGAAAATGTTTCCTATCTTGCTATGTTTTCACCTAGTTTGGAAAATTCGTAAAACTTAGATTTCTTATGTATTCACTTTATATGTAAAAACCTAATTTACACTTGTACAAATTATTTGGGCTAAGAGATCCCTGTATGATACACTCCAGGGACCCCCCCCCCACCAGGCACCACCTCTACTTGACGACACCTGTATCCTTCACTCCTGTGCCCTCAGTCCCTCCACAGTTTCTTTTAGGAGAGAAGAGTTAGCCTTGAAGGGCACACATATTCTCTGATAAATAAAAACTGAGTAGTGATGACCGCATTCTTTGGGTTAGCAATGCCTTCTAGAAGATATTTTTTAACATACTTAGATGTTTTTGTTTTTAAAGCAAGGAACTGTTGATATACTCTAATTTCAACTTTAAAATAAATTTTAACTATACATATTAATTTTTTTTAGAAGATGTTGGGGGTAGGAGATTATTAATTTATTTATTTTTGCTGTGTTGGGTCTTCGTTTCTGTGCGAGGGCTTTCTCTAGTTGTGGCAAGTGGGGGCCACTTTTTATCGTGGTGCACAGGCCTCTCACTATCGCGGCCTCTCTTGTTGCAGAGCACAGGCTCCAGATGCGCAGGCTCAGTAGTTGTGGCTCACGGGCCTAGTTGCTCTGCGGCACGTGGGATCCTCCCAGACCAGGGCTCGAACCCGTGTCCCCTGCATCGGCAGGCAGATTCTCAACCACTGCGCCACCAGGGAAGCCCTATACATATTAATTTAACCATAAATTTAGAAGAGTTATACTGCCATGGTACTGTATTTGCATATCACTTTCTTCACTCACAGATATGGAAACAGTTTGCAAATAGTTAATTTTACAAAGAAAGTCTTTACAATGTTGAATATAACCTAAGAAATCAAAACTTTAATAATGCACAATTATCACCTTTAAAAAATTTATTCCCTTAAGTCTATCATTTCATTAACTTACATCAATTTGAAATATAACCCTCCACAAGTTCATTTATTTCACCACATTTTTTTTTTCAAAATGCTGTTAATACTTTCTGATGATGCAGCAGAAATCTGAAGGGCTCCGGCAGTCACTCACCCACCTTAACTGATTTGTGTGTCAGGCAAGCTAAATTCAGACACCATTCATCACGGCTCAAGTATTTCTGTCTTTTTTGGGCTGAAGTAAGTAGAAGAAAGTGCCCCTCCAGCTCCGTCACATTTGCAGGCAGCCTGCATCCAAGGTCACAGCACTGGGAGAGGAAGGGACCAGAGCCACGTGTGCTCACTCAGCGCCCCCGACCCTCCCTCTCCTCAGTCTTCCTTCCCCTCTCCTCCTGGCCACAGAGCTCAGAGACCCTCACACCTACAGCTCCTCCCTTCCTGGGAACTGATCTGAAGCCACGTTTCCACTTTGTTCCATTTTTTTCCGTCCACCACTTCTGTTTCCTCCCTGTTCACCTCCTCACCGTAAAGAATCTAAGTGAAGGATGAGACCACAGTGATAAAATATTCTTTTCTTTCTTGAACAAAGACAAGTAGTACATTCACAAGGTCAGAGTTCCGAATTCTGTGTCCTGAAGGACTTCAATTCCAAAGTTCCTTGAAGTGTCTGCAGAGGAAGAGTCTCGGTGGGAAAGCTTTACCGTTTCTGAAATTTTACTCCTTTTTCTCCTAAAGCAGCTTGGTTAAACCAAGCTTGCGGTTTAACCCACACTTGCCAACCCTATAGGGTAGTGAGAAGTGAAAGTTTTTCCTTTTGAGATAATTTTAGACCAATATTGTCCACCTTTAGAGTTAGGTAGACACTTGTTTTTAATGCAAACAGTGCTGTACCCCAACTGCATGGACATGTTTCTCTCACTATTTTATAGGCTAGATACCTGGAAGAGTGCCCTCTTGTGATGCCATTTAATGAATGTTATTTTATCAATAGCTGCCAGCTTAGTGTTAGTCAACTAAATCTCAAAACCTTTTTTTTTTTTTTTTTTTTTTTGCGCTATGCGGACCTCTCACTGTTGTGGCCTCTCCCGTTGCGGAGCACAGGCTCCAGACACGCAGGCTCAGCAGCCATGGCTCACAGACCCAGCCGCTCCGCGGCACGTGGGATCCTCCCGGACCGGGGCACGAACCCATGTCCCCTGCATCGGCAGGCGGACTCTCAACCACTGCGCCACCAGGGAAGCCCTGAAGTATAGTTAATTTATAATTTACAATGTTGTGTTAGTTTCAGGTGTAAAGCAGTGATTCAGTGATATATATGTATGTGTATGTATATATATGTGATTTAAATATATATATCTATATATAGATATATATAGATATATATATCTATATATAGATATATATAGATATATATATCTATATATAGATATATATAGATATATATATCTATTCTTTTTCAGACTCTTTTCCCGTATAGGTTATTACAAGATATTGAGTAGAGTTCCCTGTGCTATGTGGTAGGTCCTTGTTGGTTATTTTATATGCAGTGGTGTGTATATGTTTGCTTCTAACTCCCAGCCTCGGTCCTGTTCAGAGTCCTAGCCAGGAGCGTTCCTCCCTCCCCTGGTGGGCTGCTCCACCCTTGACTGCAGCCCCTCGGGGTGTGTGCTGGTCTGTGGCTTCCTCATGTCTGTTTCCATCTGGCAAAACTATCCCACCAGCTCTCCAGCTCTCAGAACTTTGAGAAATGGTCTTAACCCTGCTGCTGCTGCTGCTTTTGAGTTTCTTCACTCTCTTATTCTTATTTCAATTTTATTTTTATTCCCTCATTTCAGTGAGATTTATGCTCTTTCTGCCATCTTGAACTGAAAGTTAATTTGTTACTTGGTTCTAACTGTTAATCTGAATTTTGGAAATAAAACCCTCTTAAATATGTTTTTAAATTCTCCTTTTATCATAAATGCATTGAAACATGTACACTGATATGGAAGTGGAAGTTACAGATTATTTTACTGACAACTTGGTTGTACGGAAGGCGGGATGCAGGTGAAATGTTTTTATTGCCAGTTACTTTGTTGTTGAGCTTCTGATAGGAACAGAACATGGTTTACTGTGTATCCCTCCCGCTAACCACCATTTATTGGCCCAGAGATGATTCAAACCAGATCCAGTAAAGACCTTCAAGTCTTTTAACCTGGAACCAGCAGTGAATTGCTGGCTCAACTCTAGTGAAGCCATTAATGTGAATGTAAGAGGTGGGAGGGGCCACGTCTTCAGTGAGAGGAAGATCCGTTCCCCTGACCTTGGAGGGAAGCACAGAGAAGCCAGGAGACAGGGAAGGTCCAGGAGGGGTTTATAGCTCTCGTTCTGGTGGCTTTGGTTATCCGAGAGGTTGGTCTGTACTCATATGCTCTCCCCACTTTAGCTTCCTAGTCAAGCCCATCTCCTTCCCCCTCAGCAGCATACATTTCTGTCACACGCAACTGAAATGTCTGAGTTTACTTCACAGCCCAGCCATCGTTGCTGTCTTGCAGAAATGTATGCAAATTGACACATAAATAATTTACTCATAAATAATTCCAACTCTGCCCTCTGTGTTCACTCTGTCAAGAAACAGGTATAGAAGAGATTTCACAAAATATCCAAGTGGTTTTAATACCATGAGTGACGCACAGACATATGGAAACAAAGTCTCATCCCTTAGACGCACTTATCTATTAATAGGCCAATAAAAACATTTCACGTTATTCAAAGTAATTGAGATCTGGTACCTCTGAAATTTACTGAGGATGAGAATTCGAAAATAATTTTAAAACCTCTGTTCTTGCATGTAGTTAAGAGACTAGTATCCCTGTGTTTTTTTTTCTGGACTCTTAATGGAGAAGGTGATTGGTCAATTATTTGAACTTTTCTTAGCCAACTGAGCTACTATGTTAAATCTGTTCTAAAGTAGTGAAATCAATTATCTGGGTTGTTGAGCAGGTGTTAGCCTGGTTTCTCTAAAAATAAATCATGTCAGACTAATCTGAATGTTTTTGATGAAGTAACTAAGTGAATTTATGAAGGCATAATTTATCTTTTTTTTATACAGCAGGTTCTTATTAGTTACCTATTTTATACATATTAGTGTGTATATGTCAATCCCAATCTCCCAGTTCATCCCACCTCCACCACCCTGCCCCCCACCCCCGCTTTCCCCCTTTGGTGTTTGTTCTCTGTATCTGTGTCTCTATTTCTGCCTTGCAAACAAGGCATAATTTATCTTGATTTTAGCAATGCTTTTGATAAAACATCTCTCCAAAAGCATGTGAATAAGTCCCAACCTAATGGCATTAGCAGAGGATTGCTAAAATAGATGACTAACGGGCAATCCAGAGGAGGTAATAACACGTGGACAATAATTCTTTGGAGCACAGTTGACAGGCAGGTTTCCCATGGGCTCCGAGTTCAGGAATACTTTAAATAAGATTTATGGGGCTCATTTAGCAATAAGGTCTCGGTGTGCCTGCAATGCAATCTGCTGATGACTCATGGGCAGTAGGTTGGGATTTGGAGGAGGAAGGGCAACAGGATGGGTAAACAAGTAGGTCCTCAGAACGGTCAGAAGCTGAAGGTGGACGTTCAAGCTCCAGGAGCGGCTCAGTAACAGAACAGATGGAACAGGTAGAGGCAGGAGGACCGTGCGAGTTTAGGTAGTGCTGGACGTCACTGCTCTTGAATGGGATGTGCGCTTCAGCTGAAAAGCTGATGGCTGGGGATTGTTTGGGACCCTCTGTTACTGGCTCCAGTACTCCCCACTCCACGCACAATTTTTGGGTTTCCAATCTCATCAACGATTTGCCAGAAAACTCTGACCTCCTCTCATTTCACCCTCTGATCAAAGACCAGCACCCCTCACTCTGCTTTGAGATGCATAGAGATATCTTGAAGCCAACAATTCTGAGTAATTAGGCCCCCAAACAGCACTCTCAGTGCCCTTCCCGGTGGTTGCCCTCTTTGGTGCTTCCCATGTATGGTTTCCAGAAGCTTCCCTGAATAGAGTCACTGCTGCCAGCCGTCCTCAGCAGGAGGTTCTTCTGTGACAAGGACCCTGTCTGTTTTCTCATTATCTCACTACACAATCTCTCATGGGTTCTGCAGATCCACAAGGGTTGCTCACAACCCTTTATCATCCTAGACCCTTCCTTTGGCTGTTAGAAACTTCAATATCGGTCTTTCTCCAGACCCATCTCTGAGTGTAACTCAGAGTAACGTTGGAACTTCACTCTCTAGTTTCCATTTTGCAACAAATGTCACAGCTTTTTTTGAAAGAACTCAAGGTACATGAGTCTTGATCACCTTGATACTTGGAATGTGGTCCTCAGGCCAGCGGCACTGGCAGCTTTGGGGATCTTGCTAGAAATGCAGGATCTTGGTCCTGTTCTTTGCCACTGAAATCAAATATGCACTCGCCATGATTTCCAGGTAATTTCTATGCACATTAAGGTTTGGGAAGCAGGCTTATAGAGAAAACTGAACATTGGTGGAAGGTGGTTAGAAAATGACAGAGCCTATTTGACTTCAATTATATCTTTCTTCCTCCACACCACGCTGCAAGGATTGATGTAAAAGAGAACAATGGGATGACTAGATGACTATGTTCTCTGGTGCCTGCATCTTAAAAAATGTCCCCCTGAATGGAGGATCTTACAGTAGAAGGAAGTGGTTGCAATGAAGGAGACATGGCTAGGATCAGAGCCTGGCTCTGTGGAATGTTTTGAACAATTGCCATGGCATGGGGAGGCGGGGCACAGCTAAGGTGATGCAGGCCTGCTTGTTAGCAGAGATGAGGTTGCTGTTCCCTGTGAGTCCAGCGAGACCCCCCCACCCCCCATCTCTACCATGACTGGGCACCTGACGGCAGAACAAAGTTGTCCTGTTTCTTCTGTTTGCACCGTGTCCTCAGCACCATAGCTTGGAGCTTTGGAAGCATGAAGACTTATAAAAATCGAGTTATTTCTTAGTGAACTTTGTTCTGGGAATCAAGGGAAATCACAGATCTGCTTTACAAGTCCTCAGAAGCAATGCTATATTTGGTTCTAAACACTGAGTGTAATTAAGGAGTTTCAAATTGGTGAATGATACTGAAAATGACTGTGAAATTTATTCAAAAATCAGAATAACTATTTTCGTGAGGGAGGATTCACGATGAATACATTTATGTCTGAAAAATACATTTTAAAGCAGGCTGAGGAGATCTGATTGCATCTAACAATTCTAGAGGGATAGTAAATAAACGACTGCATGTGAAGAGGAAAGAATTTACATTCTAAAAGCCTGAACTAAGGGACAGTGACAATTTTAACTCTTTAATTGTTTGATTGGGGTAAAGTTGGGGTAAAGTGTGGTGTCAGCTCAAAAATGTAAACACTTCAACTGGAAAAACCCTTGAAAAGTGATCTAAGTCCCTATACAAATTGCTTAAGGGGATATCAGTGTGAGAATTGCATTATTGGTACTTCAGATTGTTCCAACTTTGCTCTTGATCCATCTGTATTCTTCTTTTCCCGACTGATTTTTTCTTCTGAGGTTTTTCTCATAAGGAAACTGCTCTACGAGAATCTCTTTTCACCCACTGTCATCCTGTTAAAAATCTCTGGTCTTCAGTGCATGTTACAACTCTCTCCTCCTCTTACCCATGCATGCTGGATCAGTTCTCTATGGTGTGTATTAATGTAGCTTCTCTTGGCCTAGGTTCATTTTTCTCTCTGCTCCTGTTTTGCTCAGGGTAACAAAGTCCAGCTACTGAGTAGGCAAACCTAGAAAATTCAGAAATTTCCTTAAAGAGGGATGAGAAGGCTCTGGGATGAAATAGCAAAATTATACTTTTGGATCCTGTTATAATGATGCTGTAAGATAGTTACATGTTTATACTTCAAGCCCCCTTACCAGGCTCTGATTTCCTTACTATAAAGAACTCTTGGAAGGTGACTGTAAGATCTTGTTGAATGAATATATTGGGAGAAGAGGCTAGCATGTAGTGAAAACTGATGCTGGTCACGTTTGACATCAACTGGTAGATTTAGCAAAAGATGTAAAATGCTGTAGTCTACAGCCTTCCTACTAGATGTGTGGTCCATGCACCAGCAACTAAGTGTTGCTGGAAATGCAATTTCAGTCCCACTCAGGACCAACTGAATTAGACTTTCAACAAAGTCCACACGGGATTGGTCAGCGCACTCACAGTTGGGAAGCATCACTCTGAACTGACCAAACATAATTTTCTCCTTTGGTCAACAGTGTAAAGGGACCCATCACTCAGGACATTTTGTATTTTCTTATAGCACGTTTGTTACTGCTTCCTGAGATTACATTGTATAGAATGTGCTAGGCCATAGTGCAAAATGCCAGTTGGATGCTGAGAAAAACACGAAGGAAAAATTTGTGATATTTTTCAAAATTCCCAAATTTGGAAGGCGAAAGACAAATACATAGATAGGCTTATTGAAGATGGAGATTGTATTTCCAATGAATCTCCAGGGCCTAGCGGTGAACCCAGAATGTAATCGGAGGCCACCAAACATTTGTTGAATGAGGGAATGAATGAATGAAGGAATGAAGTCCATTTACCCATTCAAGTGCTTAAAAATACAAGTTGGGAAGTTTTGAAACTTGCAGGAAAGAAATAAATTCTAAAACATAATGATACTTTTGACTGTATTTCTTTGTGCCTTTTTAGTGTCCTTTTTCTCTCTCATTTTCTTTTTGTACCCTAAAACTTAAATATTTGAAGTAGTCTGTGATATTAGTATTGTTTTCTTTCTTCAGCTCATAGTAATAGCTCAATGCTATTTCAACATTTGGACAGTAATGTTAGTAATTTTACATCTTCATGTGTCAATCTTTTACTGATTTGCAGCAAGCCATCTATAAATTTATTTTAAAAATTTGGATCATGTTGAAAGCTTCCCTGATGAAATGCTAGCCTCAAGATATACTACCAGGCAAGCCATAAAGAAATGATAGAATGGAAAGGTCAGACGATATAAAATTGCTTGAATCACATAGTTTTGTTTGTTTTTTAACTTTAGCATTTCTTCAATGTTTTCACTATTTTAGTACTTTTGTAGCAAAGAATGGAAATGATATAAAAGGTTGAAAAAAATAAAAGCAAGGAGAAAGCAACGGGCTAGGATGCCAGCTGGTGGGAGGCTGAGTCTTGGGGTGTTCAGTGTTCCCACCTTCTGTCTCTCTGCCCATCAGCCTTCTTCACTGATGGAGTGGTTACAAGAATTAGCATGGAGGTCTGAGCAAGGAGGCCCAGGAATGGAAGGTATCTTGGGCTCTGACCTACACTTGCCTATCAGGGAAAAGCAGAGGCCTCAATGCTCCACGCAACTTGTGTGGCACTTAGACGGCTGAGCAGCCATGGGTTTTATTTATGGTCTAGCTTAGAGCCCATGGGGCTAGAACGGGACCCTCCTGAGGAGGACCCATGTGTGCCTTTTCTGGAGATGGCAGCTGTCAGCCTGGAGGTGGTGTGATCGTAATTTGGTCTCTCCAGCCTTCCTATTTAGATGTAACGCTTTTGTTTATTCCATTATATTTCCTATTTATTCAGTCTACTGTTAACGTGTTTTAGAAGTTACTAACTTACCATCTAAGTGTCTGATGGATTCTGCCTGTGGCTCACCAGCTGCTATGTATCCATTCTCTGTACCCGACACAGCCCATGAGCTTCACTGATAATTTCATAAGCTACTAGCTTACCGTCTATGCTTACTATTTCTCATGCATTTCATCTGTTTCATTCCCTTCAATTCTACAGTGGAATTAAACTTCTTTAAAAAATCCAACAAAGAAACAATACAATGTACATATGGCATTTCATAGATAATACAATTTAATTTTTTATACTTGAAGGATATTTACTTAAGGAAATACTATTCAGATTTCACTGCAATGAAAATCATGTTAGTAAACAGTGTTAATGTTAACACATGCTAAAATTAACAGTATCAGTATTAACATAATATTAGTATTAAATCACCAAGAGTTTTAGGATTGAAAATGCTGATAGTGGAAGCCCAGCTGGTATTTGACATAGGCTGAAGGGTGACAGAAAGCATTGAAATCAATTCATCTAAAATTTCTTTCTTCTACTACAATGGTCTATTTTTAATTTTAATTTTTTTTTTTTTTTTGGTGATCTGCAGGCTTTGTTTGCTACAAAAGTACTAAAACGAAAGGAAAGTTGAAAGGATTTCAAGGAACAGCCTTCTCTTTAGCATGTCAGTTTGGGTGAACATTTTGCTGTCACCCTGTTCGTTCCCTCTCCCTCTTAGGCTGCTTTCAAGGAAGCCTTCAATATACAGAAACATACCCAGACTTGGAGCTCAGCGGGTCAAAGGCTGTTGCTTAGGTTGGCTGCACACGCCGTGCGGGTGGTGGTTGGTGGGTGAAGATCCTAGAGTCAAACTCCATCCCTTCAAATCCCAGCTCTTCCGCTAAGTAGTTGAACCCACTTACGTCCTTCCTGCCTCATCTACAGTATGTCCCCAAACAAGACTACAGGTTACAAAACGCCGGCTAGTCCTATCTCAGAAAGTAACTGTGAAGGTTAACTTGAATAACGTCTGGCTCATCTTCATGTTAATGTATTAAATTTCAGAGAGTTCAGCAGCACTTTTGCTGAAACTATGTTGAGATTCTCTTGCCCACTCTATCTAATTTTCCATGTGTTGTAGATAAAAATGAGAAGGCAAGTTTTCTTTAATGAATGAAAAATTTACTGAACATTTACATTTTCAGGACGCTTCTGCTCCTAATACTTTTATTTTCTTGACTGATTTATCTCAATGAGAAAACAGAAGGTCTTGGTGCCTATATTTTCCAGAATAACTGAAGACCTTTTTTAGATAATTTTAAAAAATTTAACTTCATTTTAATTTTGTACACTTGATATGAAAGTGTCCTTGTGACCGTTTATTCAAATAATATCCCAGTCTTTTCTAATCTGTATAATTATATCCTGCTTAAAGATTTATATTACATTTTCTCAAATATCATTTTTGTTTGGGTACTAAAACTTTATTGGTATACTATGTCACTCTATTTTTCATTTTGTTCTTATTCATCAGGTTTCATAAAAGGATATTTTTAGCTGTGCTAATTTCCTTACACAGAAAATATAATGAAATGCAAACTAATTGACTTACTGATCACAGTAAAACATAATCATCTTTCTAAGTAAATAGGTTGAACCCAGTGTTGCTATTAATTTATCAGTAGAGGGAGGCAAGGAAGTATACTGTTACTAAATCTACATTTGACTTCTGACAAAAAATTACCATGTTTTATTTACTGTAGCTTTCTCACCTTTTATATTTTCTGACTTTTAGTCAGGAGACTGAGAAAAATGAATATTGAAAAAAATTAAAAATATTTTAACTGATGATTTGAAATATATTTGAGTAAGGCCAGGTTGCAAGTAACGATAGAGATGAAGTTGATAGTTGACTTACCTTCTCTGGTCAATATCAAAAACAAGCATTTTGAATGAACTGATTATCTTCTTCTTGAATTGACCAGATGTACTGTCATGGCTTGGAGTGACATCCTTGGTCCTTCCAGCATAGAAAATATTCATTTTCAGAAACTATCACACTCTCCACATTTTTTGCGGGGGGGCGAGTAATATACATAAATTTTGAAAGAGAAAAGTGCCCCCAATTTTTTACTGTTCCTAAGCTTCCCAGTGTTCAATGACTGTAGGAAAAGAATGACACCAACTTTGTTCTTTGTGCTTAATTTTGTTATTTTATACATGCATTTACTGAGTACTAATATGCTGAGTTCTATTCTGGAATCTTGGTATTGGGATATAGCAGATAAAAAAACTGACCAATTTCTTGCTCTTATTCAGCAAGACAGGAAATTGAATACACATGTAGGACACTAATGCAGATTCTGGTACCAGAAAACGGGGTGCTGCTGCCATAAGAATACCTGAAAGTACAGAAGTGGCTTTGGAATTCAGTAATGTGTAGAGGCTGGAAGAGTTTGAGGTGCTTGGTAGAAAAATACCTAAATTGCCTTGAAGAGATTGTCTATCAATATGGTTGTTAAAGGCAATTCTGGTGAGGACTCACAAAGAAGACAGAAGATCAAAGAAAGCTTTCTACCCCCTTAGAGAACACACATATCATCATCAACACAATGTTGTTAGAAATACGAATGTGAAAGGTGCCTCTGGTGAGGTCTCAGATCAAAATGAGGGACATGTTTTTGGACCCTAGAGGGAAGGTGGTCTTTGTTGTATGAAGTCACAGAGAACTCATTTGAATTATGTTTTGCTGTTGGGAGGACAGTAGAACCTGTGAGGAATGACCTTGGACATTCAACTGAGAAAATTTCCAAGCAAAGTGTAGAAGGTGCAGCCTGGTTTCTCCTTGCTAAACAAAAAAGGAATCAACATTTGATGATTTGGAAAATTCTCAGCTGATCCAGATAGCATGTTCTGGAAACAGGACCATGGCTGTGATTGGACACATGTTTGCTAAAGAGTTTGACTTCTGGATCCAATGGACCAGAAGTCAGGAAGAAGGATGTGATTACCTAGGCAGGATATCTGCAGAACCCTTGTGCCTCATAGAGTGGATCTTCTTGACACCTGCGGAAGACTGACAAGAATTTGGAGGACTTATACTAGTATCAAAACTGCCGGCCTGAGAAGACCTAAATAGACATCTCTCCAAAGGAGATATACAGATTGCCAACAAACACATGAAAGGATGTTCAGCATCACTAATTATTAGAGAAATGCAAATCAAAACTACAATGAGGTATCACCTCACACCAGTCAGAATGGCCATCATCCAAAAATCTACAAACAATAAATGCTGGAGAGGGTGTGGAGAAAAGGGAACCCTCTTGCACTGTTGGTGGGAATGTAAATTGATACAGCCACTATGGAGAACAGTATGGAGGTTCCTTAAAAAACTAAAAATAGAACTACCATACAGCCCAGCAGTCCCACTACTGGGCATATACCCTGAGAAAACCATAATTCAAAAAGAGTCATGTACCACAATGTTCATTGCAGCTCTCTTTACCATAGCCAGGACATGGAAGCGACCTAAGTGTCCATCATCAGATGAATGGATAAAGAAGATGTGGCACATATATACAATGGAGTATTACTCAGCCATAAAAAGAAACAAAATTGAGTTATTTGTAGTGAGGTGGATGGACCTAGAGTCTGTCATACCATGAAGTAAGTCAGAAAGAGAAAAATAAATACCGTATGCTAACACACATATGGAATCTAAAAAGAAAATAAAAGGTTCTGAAGAACCTAGGGAAAGGACAGGTATAAAGACACAGATGTAGAGAATGGACTTGAGGACACAGGGAGTGGGAAAGGTAAGCTGGGAAGAAGTGAGAGAGTGGCATGGACATATATACACTACCAAATATAAAACAGGTAGCTAGTGGGAAGCAGCCGCATAGCACAGGGAGATCAGCTCGGTGCTTTGTGACCACCCAGAGGGGTAGGATAGGGAGGGTGGGAGGGAGATACAAGAGGGAGGAGATATGGGGATATATGTATATGTATAGCTGATTCACTTTGTTATAAAGCAGAAACTAACACACCATTGTGAAGCAATTATACTCCAGTAAAGATTAAAAAAAAAAAAACCCAGGGTCTTCCCTGGTGGCGCAGTGGTTGAGAGTCTGCCTGCCGATGCAGGGGACACGGGTTCGTGCCCCGGTCCGGGAAGATCCCACATGCCGCGGAGCGGCTGGGCCCGTGAGCCATGGCCGCTGAGCCTGCGTGTCCGGAGCCTGTGCTCCACAACGGGAGAGGCCACAACAGCGAGAGGCCCGCATACTGCAAAAACAACAACAAAAAAAAAACCCCAAAAACATGCCAGCCTGGATTGCAAGGGACAGAGATGGGGTAAAATGGAGGAAGACTGACTCTGAGGGTAGAGACGTGGATGCAGAGGACTGGACCAACAGGAACTCCTTGGGCAGAGAGATTGGAGCTGCTGACCCAGTGGACCAAGAGAATGGGCCCAGAGTGCATGGCTGTCATTGGGAGAAACAAGTGTCCAACCATAGAGGGTTGCTGAAAGGCCTTGAAGTCTGCTGGAATATGTTTCCTGGGCTTTTGACTTGCTTGGGACCCATGACTCCTTTTTTTCTTCCAGTTTCTCTCTTTTGGAATAGGAATATCTATCTTTGCTTGTCCCACCATTGTATTTTGGAAGCAGATAACTTGTTTTCTAGGTTTTGCAAGTCCATACATAAAGAAAAATTTTGCCCCGGTATGGATCGTACCCAGAGTCTCACCTATGCCTGATTTAGATGATTTAGAAGGTGAGATTTGGGACTTTTTGAGTTGATCATATTTAGATGGGATTTGGGACTCAGAGTTGAGGCTGGAATGGGATAAGATTTTCAGGGATGTTGAGATGGGGTGAGTGTATTTTGAATGTGGAAAAGACATGAATTTTGGGGGGCCAGGGCAGACTCATCAGTTGAATTGTGTCCTACAAAAGATATGTTGATGTTCTCAATACAGTACCCCAGAATGTGACCTTATTTGGAAATTGGGTCATGGCAGATTAATTACTTAAGACAAAGTCATGCTGGAGTAGGGTGGATCCTCAATATAAAATAGCTCGTGTCCTTATGAGAAGAGGGACATTTGGATACGACATGCCCAGAGGGAAGATACAGGAAGATACAGGAAGAAAATGGCTATGTTAATACAGAGGCAGAGATTGGAGTGATGCATCTACAAGCCAGGGAATGCCAAGGATAGCTGAGAATTGCTAGATGCTAGGGAGAGGCAAGAAAGGATCCTCCCCAGAACCAGAGAGAGAACATGGTCTTCCCAACACTTTGATTTTGAACTTCTAGCCTCCAGAACTGTAAGAGAATACATTACTGTTGTTTTAAGCCACCAAGTTTGTGGTACTTTATTATTGCAGCCATAGGAAAGTAATATACATACTTTGTGTGTATATCAAACACAGAGATAGATTGAAAGTAGAAGAATGGTAAAAAGATATACCATGCAAACAACTGAAAATGAACTGGAGTGGTTAATACTAATATCAGACAAAAAAGACTTTAATACAAAAATTATTACTGGAGACAATTTGATAATTAACACTTTGATAAATCAAGGGCATTTGATAATGCTAGAGTCAATCCATCAAGAAGAAATAAAAATTATAAAATTATGTGCACCTAACAACACAGCCACGAAAACTGTGATGCAGAGTTCACAGACTGACTATCCTTTGTGAATGTAGACACAGATATCCTCAACAAAATACTAGCAAACAGACTCCAGTAGCATACGAAAACAACTGTAACCCAGTAGAGCTATGTACAGGAATTTTCACAGTACTGCTAATTGTGATAGGTAAGTATTGATAACAACCTAAATATCCATCGAGAGGTCAATGGATAAACTCTGTGGTGTATCTGTTCAATAATAGTACTTAGCAATAAAAAACAATGAATTGATGACACATGCTGCAACGTGAATGAATATCACAATAATTATGATGAATGAAAGAAAACATAAAAAGGAAACATTTATGATTCCATTTATATAACATTCTACATAATATAAATATTCAAATGATGGAAAATAAATCAGTGGTTGCCTGGCAACAGTGGTGGAGGAATGGGAGGGGAAAGCTACAAAGTAGCAAGAAGAACTTTTTGGGGTGATGGATATGTTCTTCATCTTGATTGAGGCAGTATTTTTATGGATGTGTACATGTGCCAACATATATCAAGTTGTATACCTTAAATATATTTGGTGTATTTTATTCCAATTACATTCAATAAAGCTCTTTAGGAAAGGAAAATACAGTGAAAGAATGAAGGAATATGACGTCTTCTCAAATAAAAAGAGCACACACTTGTTTTGAATTTAAGTATTCTTCCTTGAAATCTGTCTTGAAATCACACCTTAGCTTGAGGACCACAGTGTTCCATGCTTTATAGTGAGGTAGGTACCCACTGCTGAGCAAGTAATTCTACCTTGTCTCTCCTCCACTTGTAATTTTTCATTATCTTTAACTGGATGCAAATTGACCAGCATTAATTATTAGCTGTCTCTAATTAGACACGGAAACTATAGACGATATTATAAATATTGGAAGGGTCAAGAAATACTTTCCTGTACAGGCTCATGGCTTATTCCTCAGTCTCATTAAATTGTAATGTGTGAGGGTCCCTACTTGTACCAATGGCAGGAGAGTGGTGGTTAGAAATAAGCTACAAGTAAGGTGTGAGGTCAGCAACTTCTAAAAGAGGGAGAAGTATTCCTATGTTTCAAGCACTTTTCCACTTTAAGTTTTGTTTTCAAAGTTCTTAATTCATTAATTAGCTCAAAATTGCATGAACTAATGAAATACAGGTCAAAAGAATAGTTAAGGCCTTCTAAAAAAACTTGATTTCTATAGTAAACTGAAAATGATAGATTGAAGATTTAATGGAGGTTTTCTGGAAACAAAGCCTCAAATTTCATGGCTTTGGGGATGTAATGGGGTATACCTGGTAGGTGGAGTAAGGTTTGGTGCTCTAGGAGCATAATAAACCATAAATATCTTTCTGATCTAATTAAAAATTTTACTTTTTAGATTGCCCTGTGATTACTGAGTCACTGATTTAGAGTTCTTTACAAAGTCTTTTTGTGAACAATATTAAAAGAGAAAGGGAAACAATGTTTTTTTGTTACTAATCCAAATAAATAGCAGTTATGGTATTGCTGTGTTTAATATATAAAACATTTATCTATAGGCTCTAACGTAATGACTTTTAACTAAGATTACAACCTCCCACTATCTTAAATTTATTTGACATCTTTTTTGAAACTTGTATTTTAATTTGCACTTATTTTTATTTGTGCCAGCCTGCAGTAAGTATTTCTATATGGAATATTTTGTATACAGATTAATATTTTTAAAGTTTATGGCTAGTGATCGGCTTATTTATGAACTGTTTCCTGTGAACACCACTTACTAAGACTTCTTCCAGCCAAGACCCTTCAGCAACATCTTCCTTCTTTATTGTGTAGCTGCTGCCTAGGAGCAGCATCTGGTTCCTACCACCAACTTTGGTCCAAACTGTGTGTTGGTTAATAGCTGATGGAAAAGGGGGCATTCACAGCCAGAGGAGAAGCTTCTTGGCTGCCGTCCTCTTCTCTGTCTTCCTCTTGTTGCATCTCTGCACCTTCTCTCTTCTGTCTCACATTATAGTTCTGTGGAGCCCGGGATCCTGTCTGTGTCCATGAGGAGCTGTCCAGGGTAACTAGGGAGGTGGGGCCCAGTTAGCCCACCTGGCTGCCCCGGGTTCTGTTTTTCTGGGGGAAACGCCCTCTCCACCACCCTCCATGGCCCCTGAACAGACTCTCTAGAAGGTTCTTTCTTGGTTCTTATTCTTCGTGGAAACATCTGGGATGGACGTTGGTGGGCTTCTCCAGTTCCTCTTCTCCCTGAGTACATTTACAGTCCAGGGGATTGTTTTGCAGTTTGAATAGGCACAGCTTTCTGAAAACTACACTTAGGATTATTTTGGTCATACAGTTTCCTCAAAAAACTTAGTGAGTCTCTGGTCTGTTTGTTTCTGGGCACTTCTGTATATGAGTAACCATGGCCAAGGTTCTTCAGAAGATAATTTTCTAAGCCTGGAGACTGGTCTCTTACTTGTTGGCCCGTTCTCTTTCCACCACTATTTATTGGTAGTGAAACAGCTGAAGCAAATGGCTGCCATGGAGGGCGACCCACCTAGCTGTACAAACAGATGTCTCACAGCCCCATCACCCTGAGGCTCCCTTGCTTGTTTTATTTTTCATCTCAAACTACTTATTTTGTAGGTTGAATCAGGTGAGAGCCACTGAGTGACAAAAATGACTCCTAAATAAAGCTTATTTCAATAGCTCTGAAAAGAATTTTATGACATTTTAATACATTTCCACAAAATTACCAAGAACATTTTTGAAACTTTATTAGCTATTTTAATGTAGTAAAATTAAATAAAATCACCTGTTATATATTCATTAATAAATATGGTAAACATATTTTTCAATTCAACATCTGGTTAATCATCTAAAAAGGTTTTTTGCGGCCACTTCTGAGTATTGTAAGCATTCTAGGAAAATAAGTTTCGGTGAAATTTTGTATTCTGGGAAGTTTGGATAATTCGTAAGAATGATCATAATCCTTTCAGAAAACTCCAGCATATATAATAGGATTTTCTGTAATATTTTATGCCACAAATATGAATGTTTTAAAAATAAGGAATTCTTGTCGGGACATTTTACCTCTACTATACAAAATAGCTTCCTGTATTTTCCAGGTGAATTATCTGGGCATTTTGACATCATATGACTTAATGAAGTAAGTGGATGTAAATATGATATGGCTGCCCCCAAGAAACTGTGTGTTCAAACTTGCTAGACATTATTTTAATAGCTAAAATCACTTGTGTCTTCCAAGAAAATACTTTATTGATAAGTGTATCTGAGACCATGCCTGGCAGTATGTTTTAGAGATTGTGTGATTGCTAATCAAGGGAGATGGGGCTGGCATCTTGTAGAATATACACGAGATGACGCTGGTGCTGGATTTTATTCTAAGGGAGCAATGACCCTCAGACTACATCTAGTACTAACAGTGAATCATTCTATTAACAAGAAACATAATACAGGAGAACTGGTTATCTTTTACTCCCTTATAAATAACTCTTAGAGATATCTGAGCTAAGTCTAATTTGTTTTCACTTCTACCATATGGAATTGGTACCTCGTCACATTTGTATATTAACTTATCAGTGTTGCACAGTCCAGGCCAGAGGGTGCTTAATGAATGCAATTCAGGGATTATGTTTGTATATTCACTGCTGTTTGAGAGCAGCTCCTGCAGATGTGTGGCTGACCTGGGACAGCAGCAGGACAAGGACTGGGTCATTACTGAATAAATGGTGGTTTCTGCTCTAGAAGGAACCATGGAGAAGACAGGTCAGTTAGGACCTAATGAATTTTCTCTCACTGTTTTTCAAGCATACAGATCGAGCAGTCTGCATCTTATTAATAAGAGATTTTTTAACCCCAAATGTTTAGGATCTTGACTGTAATTATCAGGGAGACTAATAACAATCCCACTTCTTTTCCTGTATGTCTGAATGGCCTCCAGGGTCCTCGGCGAATTTCACTCTTTGCCATAATGGGGCTTCTTCTTAGAAAATGGCAGTGATGACATAGCTTTAAAGTCTGCCGAATTTTCTCAGTTTTTAATGAGAAGAAAGGTTCTGATTTGATTTTCCTGTATGGAAACAAGAGTTTCTTCTGATATACCTCCTGCTCCTTGAACTGTTTAACCCCATAGCCCATCGGGTTGATGAATGATTATCTCCCAGCTGATGAAGGAAGTTAAGTATTATCAAGCTTAAATGTATTTACACTTCAAGGAAGGTCAGGGATAAATGCCTCTTATTAACGACTTTTAAGTTTTCTTACAGTTCTCTGATATGTTTGGTCCTATGTCACATTACATTGTAGTTGCTAGCAATAAAAACATCTAGAAAAAATAGGATGCATAGGGAAAATTATACAAAGTAAGGATTTAAGTTGTTCTGTAGTAAAAAGCCTGGAATTAGAGAGCCTTGGATTTCAGGAAAGCTCTCATGAAGAGGTCAGTTCATGAAATCCTTGAAAGAACTGAAGGGCTGAGTTAAGGAGTTTTTCCATGTTCTAGAATGATCGCAGGATATGTGCATCTGTGGTAGACCTTCAGTGATCTCAGGTAATAAGAAGTTGCTCTGGAGTTTCTTCTTCTTACTTCTGATGGCTTAATTTTTCTTCCATGGGAATGATGTGAAAAGGGCTAGCTATTTTACAGAGATTCAGTACTGTATATGGAGGTTTCCTATTTCTGTTTGTAGCTGTAGAGTAGCCCATGTTTAGGATTCTCCAAGCAAACCAGCTAGTCAAACAAACAAACTAAAAACCATGCTTCAAACTATAGCCATGAATTTATTTCCCACCCTGTACCAGACACAATAATTATATTTGATCCTCATAACAATACTATGGGGAAGATACTATCTCTATACTATGGATGAATATAAAAAACTAAAGTGCAGAGATGTGTTTCAAAGCTGGCACAGTTCGAGCTAACTCTCAACTATGTTCTTTTTCTATCATTTTGCACCACCTCTTACAAACTTCCCTCTCAACATAAAAGAAAGTATCGTAACTTTCTCTGTCTCTTCACTGATGTTGTCTACATGGCCACTGAATAATATTGGAATAAATGTAGCTCTTTATCACATCCATAGATTCACCATCATAGCATATTAAGTGTATGTTTTTAAGCTGTCTGTTTGAAATTTGAGACCAATTTTTTCCTGCCTCACATTTGTATTTTCTTCTTTTCTCAAAAATAATGGGTTTGGCTTAAGTGTCTCTTAAATACAAAGTTCAGTAATAGTTGTGAAACAATGTCAAACCAAAGAATGAAATAATGCCATTTGTGGCAACATGGATGGACCTAGAGATTATCATACTAAGTGAAGTAAGTCAGACAGAGAAAGGCAAATATCATATGATATCACTTATATATGGAATCTTAAAAAAATGATACAAATGAACTTATTTGTGAAACAGAAACAGAGTCACAGATTTAACAAACAAACTTATGATTACCAAAGGGGAAAGGTTGGGGGGAGGGATAAATTGGGAGTTTGAGACTGACATACACACACTACTATATATAAAACAGATAACCAACAAGGACCTACTGTATAGCACAGGGAACTCTACTCGGTATTCTGTAAGAACCTATATGGGAAAAGAATCTGGAAAAGAATAGATATATGTATGTATATAACTGAATCACTTTGCTGTATACGTGAAACTAAAAAAACATTGTAACTTAACTATACTCCAATATAAAAATTAAAAAAAAACCTCATCAAACTCTGTACCAAATCATGACAAAATGATCTTAAAGGGAAGAAAACATAATTTTTAACTCTAAGAAAACTTTAATAGTGACCGTAATATAATATCACCAGAATCTTCTATATTTTTATACAGGTATGTGGTATCTGATATTTAATAAAAATATTTTAGGTATACCAAGAGATTAAACCATATGGTGAAAATCTAAAGCTAAATGAGAAATATCATATAGGTGAATCAGATATTGGAATGAGCAGAAAAATACTTTAAAATATATCTGGTAAATGTATTCAAGAAATAGAGAAAAAAATAAAGAAAATAGATGAGATGATGGATAATTTCACCAGAAAATTGGAATCTGGTAAAAAGTAATAAGTAAAAATTTTAAAGATGAAAAAATCCAGTAACTGAAACCAGCAACTACTTAACCTGACTGTACATGCAGCAGATGGAAGATGAGTGAATTGGAAGAGAGATCAAATAGAAAAAATCCAAACTGAATTCCAGAATGACAATAGATTTGAAAACAGAGAAAATGCAGAAGTGGTGCATGGGACACAATCATCATGCTCGTCATAAGTAATAGGAGTTGGAGGGGGAGAGATGGTGTGAAAGTAGCAATAAATTGAAGGAATAATAGCTGAGAATATTCCAAAATCAATGAAAGACAACAACCTATAGATTCAAGTAACTATGTGAATGCCAATGAAGATGAAGTCAAAGAGAATTACACACCTTATGTGAACATGTTGGAAAGCAAAGACAGAGGGAAAACTTAGAAGCAGCAAGGACTGGATTGGGAGATGGGTGGACATAATGTCTTCAAAGGAGCAACAGTAAAGAAAAAAAAGGCTGAAAATGGACTTTTCAATAAAAATGATAAAAACCCAGAGGATAATGAGTAATGTCTTTAAATTGCTTGGGAGCATGGAGTTACCATCCTTGAATTCCACAACTAGAGTGAACTTCCTTCAAGAATAGAAACCTAAATAGAGACATTTTTAGAAAAACAAAAAATCAGAGAATTTTGTTCCCAACTGGCATGAATGCAAATAAATGTTAAGAGGTTTAAAGAAAATGATTCCTGATGAAAAATCAGTAAATGTGGAAAGGGTGAAGAACATAGAAATGATAAACATGCAGTAAATATTGATGAACAGTGATTGTTAAAAACAATAATATCTCGTGGAATTTCATATATATGACAATGTAACAAAAGGTGGAGTTAGGGCAGAGTTAAAGTCCTCTAAAGTTTAAGAAATATTAGTAAAATGTTAAAGATAATAATTTGCTTTCTACTGTAAAAAGTTAAGGATGTGTGTTGTAAATGTCCTGGATAAAGCAACAGGATACAAGTGAATAATAATTCAATAGAGCTAATATGGAAAAACCAAAAATACGGGTTACATCCAAAAGAAATTTGAAAAGAAAAAAGAACATAAAAAGATGTTTGTATTAGTCAGAGTTCTCCAGAGAAACAGAACCAAAAGGTTATATATAATGAGATTTATTATAAGAAATTGGTGGGCTTCCCTGGTGGTGCAGTGGTTGAGAGTCCACCTGCCAATGCAGGGGACACGGGTTCATGCCCTGGTCCAGGAGGATCCCACATGCCGCGGAGTGGCTAGGCCTGTGAGCCATGGCCGCTGAGCCTGCGCGTCTGGAGCCTGTGCTCTGCAACGGGAGAGGCCACAACAGTGAGAGGCCCGCATACAGAAAAAAAAAAAAAATTGGCTTACATGTTATGGAGCTGAGAAGTCCCACCATCTAACATCTGCAAGCTGGAGACCCAGGAAAGTTGGGCATGTAAATTCCAGTCCAAGTTCGAAGGCCTGAGAACAAGGAACACCAGCAGTGTGAGTCCCAGTCCAAGGGCAGGAGAAGACCAATGTCTCAGTTCAACAGTCTGGCAGACAGAGAATTCAAACCTTCTTCCTTTTTTGTTTTGTTTTGTTCTATTCAGGTTCTCAGTGGACTGAATGATGACCATCCACGTGGCAGAGGAAAGTCTGGTTTACTAAGTCCACCAATTCAAATGCTAATCTCTTCCACAAACACCCTCACAGACACACCCAGAAATAATGTTTAACCAGATATCTGGGCATCCTGTAACCCAGTCAAGTTGACACATAAAATTAACCAAATTAACCTTCACAGTGTATCAAATTAAAAACAGATAGCCATATGGTATATATGGTTGCAAGTATGTCAGTAATTACAGAAAATGGAAATGCTCTAAATATCTCCAAGTGAAAGCCTCATTTCCAGGCTGAATATAAAATCAAAGCCCTACTGTATGCTGCTTACAAGAGACGTGACTCAAGTATTAATTGGATGTTCAGGTAGACCTCCTTGAGAGGTGAGATGTGAGAAAAGACTAGTCGTTCTGAGTGAGCAGACATCAGGAGGAAGAGCATTTGGGCAGGAGGAACAGTTAGAGCCCTGGTTCCAAGGGAGGGCTTGTCTGGTTTGGTGAAGGACAGAGAAGAGGCCAGGGTGGGTGAAGTGGAGGAGGGAGGAGGAGGCTGATTGTAGGGTCAGTCAGAGAAGTAGAGAGAGCCAGATCCTACAGAGCCTTCTTGGCCATGGTAGGACTTTGGGTTTTACTCTAAGTTAACTAGGGAATAATTCTGGAATTTTGAATAGGGCAGTGACATGATCCAACTTAAACTTTGAAAATATCCTTCTGGCTGCCATCTTGGGAAGTGACAGCAAGGAGATGTCAGGGAACTATTGCCACCATCCAATGGGATGTGATGGTGGCTTGGACCAGGACGGTGGCAACGAAGTTACTGAGAAGTCTCTGGACTTTGGATGTAGCTGAATCTCCCATAAACTGTAGTCAGAGGGCTGTACTTCCCTGCTATTGGCTAGAAAATGTCCCTAAATAATCAAACTGATTTAGGAGACCTTACAGCAGAGACAAGATAAAACGTTGTAGAGGTGAAGTTTAGCTTCAGAGCTGATGTGATGATTGTGTTAGTGGACAAAAAAGATCAGATGTGGGAAGGGAAGAATTGGAGAGTCAGTAAGACAGGAGGCAAAAGTGTCCACACCTGATAACAACGGCTGTACTTCTATCAGATTTGCTCATCTTTCTCTTTGAAGTTAGGGCTTACTATAAGAGGCCTAGTGCTCAAAAAGCTAACATTTTCAAGGGTGAAGGCATTATGGGTGAAAGTATTTTGAGAAAAGGGGGGAAAACCAAGGAATATGTCACTTTTCTCCCAAACTAATAGACTTGGAAATAAATATTAGTTCCCTTCCTCTCTGCCATATATCTTAGCAGCACACTGAATGACTGTTTAAACATACTCTGTTAAAATTAATACTGCACAATGAGTGATGATCAATGATAAATGGGAAAAGAATACTTACAAACACATAAATTACTCTTTCTTCCCTATGTGCGTCTGTAACAGGATAATTCCTTGTATCATCTATAACAGACTTCTATTTTTTGGAAAGCTATAATTCATTCTTATTTTTCCCTTGTAAAAATGAGTAAACTATTGTTATGAGCATCAATTAGTTAATCCAATAGGGACAATTCAATGACACCATAAAGACTAATGGTCCTGTGACTTCTAAGAAAAGATGTATTTTAAAGTCTTACTGATTGAATTGGTCTCAGCCTCTTGCCAGGTAATGTGACTGTCTCCTGTAGGACGTTCTTCTGCATTAGCAAGGGTTTAGGGTTATGCCTTTACACTAATAGATGGAAGTCTACTCTCAGGGTCCCCTAAGTAATTTGCTTTTTACAAGTCTACTACTCAATTATAAACTATTGATTGTTGCTGAATTTGGAGACCAGATTTTGTTTTGGGAATCTTAGATAAACAGTATGAAAGAGAGACAGGCTTGCTAGCTCTTGTTCATCTTGGTATCCAAGAGACTTTGCACAAGGACAGAAACATAGTCACACTTAATACATCTTCCTGAATTCAGAATGCAGAGTGCTTATCACCTCGTCAAAATGCAGAAAACTTTTTCATTTTCCTGCATGGGCTTAGGGAAGATCATGGATTATGAGGTTAGAAACAAAAGCACTTTGAGATGGAAAAATCCTGGTTCTTTCCATAGTAACCATGAAGATGAATATTTTATAAAATTAGCAAGACCGGAGCAATGATTATAATACTTCTCATGTTATTAAACATTACGAGAAAATCAAAACTTTGCATAAAAACATTTTAAAAATGAATTCTCTCTGTTAAGTAAAAATAGTAGACAATTTACTAAATGGTGAGGATTTTCAGAGAAGGAAATAGAATCCTCTTTCTATGGTAAGATTATATTATTTAATGAAGCAAATCCTACGGTTCTAAGAATGAGATAATTTTTACTTGGCCAGCTGCTTCCTAACAATTATGATTAAAAAATCATTTCCTTCTTTAGAAAACAAATCTAAAATAAAGAAACTCATAGTAATGAACTTATAAAAATTGCTTTTGTTAACGTCAGGTACATAGTGCTGAGAAAACTGTCTCTAAAATCACAGATGATTTCAAACTTCGCTGTTTGAAATTGTAGTTGGGAGAATGGAACATATTACTTTTGTCTGAAGGATCAGAGCCACGAGGGTCACTGTGATACAGAAAGCAGCTCTATTTCCAGAATGGTACAGAGCTTCAGATAAGGGTTTTTTGAACGCCATATTCCACCAATATATCTTCATTTTGTATTACCCAAGGACATAAGACCCTGAGTTCTCTCCTAGCACTGGTGGTAGTCAGGTTATGATGTGCCTAAAAAATCTGAAAGAATATCCTCATTTTAAATCAACTATACTCTAATAAAAGTTTTTAAAAAACATTCGAAGCGAAAAATAAATATCCTAACAGCATATGGCCAGAGTTATATAAACCATAATTTCCAAGGCCACACCGTGGTTGAAAAGTGACCGGCCATTTCTCATCATTCAACTGATTGCTTCTTCTCACCATGACTCCCTCAGCCCCACTTTATTCCTTCTGTGTCCTGAGCAGAGATGCTGAGATACACCCAACGTCTGCTCCTCATCACAGCACGAGCTAGCGCTCTGTTTCCCCCATCGCGTGCACACACCCTTTTCTAAGCCCCGCTCCCACCCCGCCCCCCACCAATTCCACCTCTGAGGCTCCATGCTTCCCCTGCTCTCAGTCTCCCTTGATGCAGCAACTTAATGTACAACAAACCCAACCGAATGTGACTGTAACATGTTCCTTGCAGTTCTTTTCTGTGCTAGTTTATATGAACAACTTAGTTGTTGCGCTGAACCTAAATACATAGCAAAACCCACATTCTTTTCTGGGAAATAAACTCAACAACGGCAATCATTTTAACTTTCTTTAGCTCTTTACATAAACATCCGTGCAATCCTTGGGGGAAAAAAGCTAGATAGTTCTGCCCAGAACTGTAATTAGTATTGTAATTCTCAAGGGAATGTCTAGAAGATGTGCTTATAGGGTATTCGTGGTGAATATTTTTTAGAAGGTAGAATGGGTTAGAAGTGTGGAGAGAGTTTAACATCTGGATTTTCTAAGAGGGGAACATAGCAAAGTATGTCTCAAAAGCAAACCTAGGGAACTAGATGTTGATTCTTGTGGGTGGGCAAGTGGGGGAGGCGTGTGATGAGTTGGTAGGTTTCTGAACATCTGCCAGGAAAGATAATCAGGGCCTGGACCTCCAAAGAATAGACTAGAGAATGGGGTAGATGAATAAAGCAGTGAGTTGGTTATTAGAGAACAGTGATCAGAACCAGGGGACGACAGCTGCCCTGATGTAGAGGCCAGTGTATACTGGCATAGAGTGCTGGGGTGTCACTGGGGCTCCTCAGGCCCCTTTTAGAGACACTGTTTGTCTGGAGAATGGATGGGGCTGATCTCCAGGTGAGGAAGCAGAGACCCTGCAGTCCTGTCAGGATGGACATCCTCTGCTTATGTTCTATGGGTGACAGAGCTGAGCTCGAGGCTCCTATTTTCAGATACTGATGAATAAACTAGGGGAATTCTTAACAGAACTGAACACTTGAGATCTCAGTGAATAAAGAAGGGAACATTATTCCAGCCACAGGTATTCATCTTCATTAGCTACATAATGAACAAATGAGGAAAACAAGATAACAGTGTATGATACTACTTCCTTGACTATTTCTTTCTCAGCATTACTGTGCCCCAATTTTGTGTGTGTTTTACCTTAGTTCTTCTATAAATAGGGTGATTTAGAGCCCATAGTTAGCTGCTTTGATGACCCTATGCAGGAATGAGCACAGAAGCAAATGATTAAAAAGGCTTCTAGAGTAAAATAAACGTTTAAATGCTTTTTTGGGTTTTTGACCTTGATTTTTATAATTCAGCCAGTGTTTACATGAGTCACACAGACTCCACCCGTCCTCTGTCAGTCCCCACACTTCTTTCATGTTTTGTTCCTTTGAGTCCTTCACTTTCTTCTCTTCCCAGCTTTCCTCTTAAGCACTGTTTGCTATTTTAAGATTCAAATTCCCAGATGCCTTTCCTCCAGGCAGAAATATTGTGGAAGGGAACACAAACTATTTCCAATTACAGCAGTGTAGTGTGACAGTCTTAAAGAGAACAATATTTTCTATATTCCAACAGGGAAAGTTTTAACTATATTTGATAAAGAGGTGTTGAAAAAACCACATTTCCTCAAGTTCCGTGACTTCTCAAACCAAATTGCCTTGTTCTGGTGGTAGGTAGCCTGCAGTCTCCACATATAAGGTGGATTGAGGGGGAAATGCAGACAAAAGCAAAAGACAAGAGTAACAACTCACTCAGCGAATCCTCGATTACGTGCCTGCTGTGCGATGTCAGGGCACTTTCCTGAGTTCTGGAGATAAAATACTGAACTGCAGTTCCTACACGTGCTCTGTTTTAGTTGCTTGGGAGAATAGATGTTATTTAAATGGTCTTTGTGTGCTATTACAGGTGGATGTGGTTGTACAACCGTGAGTTCTAGCTTGAGCAGGAAGAGGATCCTGGTAGCTTTCTGAATAAGCTACATTCAGGTTGAGATGATCTGGGTGTGAAACTAACACTTGCTGAGCTCTTAGTAAATGCCCCACATTGTGTGAGTACTTTATATGTATTGTGCAATCTAATTCCCTCAAAAGTCTAGAGTGGGAAGCAGCGCGATGGTCCCGTTTCTTCAGTAAGAAATTTGAGCGTCACAGGGATTAAGTGGTTTACCCAAGACCACAGAACCCATTTGGGGCCAACTCAGATTTCAAGTTCAAGTCCATCTCCCACCGTTGCCCTTCATGGCTTTATTTAATCTCCCCACACACTGAAGGCATTGTGTTTAATAACTCATGAGTACGATGGTTGATTTCTTCCTTCACAACAGTTCTGGTGGATATATTAATATAAATAACCTCCTGTATAAAACTCTAAGGCTCATGTTTATAGTGGAAATATAATATTTTAAAAAGGCAAAATGTAAGTCTTTGAAACAGCAGAATAAACACCTCTCCCGAGTTGCTCTTTGTCAGAACATGTCTCCAAATGGAGTGAATGGAAACAGAACAAACGGAGCCTTAAAGTCCGGTGTCCTTGTCATAGTGGGGACCTGTCTGTACCCAGACAGTGGGGACATTGTGATCTTCCCAAGTCAGTGTCTGAGGCTGTGTCCAACCACTGCCAAAGCACCTGACACTCTAGTCAATGACACTGAAGATTTCTGTGATAGGAAGCAGCAAGCCCTTTGTTCACAATCACATATGCAGAACAACTAGCTTTATTGACTCAGCAAATAATAATGTTACTGCAGATGTTACTGGGTCTTCCCTGCCACCCTCTGTGTTTTCCCTAGTCCCCTCCTGGTGACAAGTTGGCTGTGGTAATTCCCGGCTTCACACACAGACTAACCACGCGTAGGGGCTGTCTCTTCTTGTGTGACTGTTCTTATGACAAAGGAAATCGTTGGCAGAAGCTGCCTGGTTGACTTTCCTTTGTCAGAAGTGGGTCACACACGTGGCTAGTTCTGCCCTGTTTCCTCTGCTTCACAGGAGCATCTGACCTCTGTAGGCTGTCTCTAGGACCCTGGTTTCTCCTGGGTTTGGTCACAGGGCACCACTAGTGGAGACTAAAGGCTGGGCAGGGGAGATGGGTGTTTCTGTTCCTCCCTCTCCCTGGTGCTGCGTGTCCAGCAGCTGCCTGGCTCTGTTGCTCCAACGCCCACTGGACCCGTGGAAGTGAGTCCAGATTCTGCAGACACCCCACCCAGGCCACTGGGCTCTGGTTAAACTCCCATTCCCACTGTTTCTCCAGTTTAGGGGTGGCTGTAGCTTGGTTGCCTCCCCTACCCCCATCCAGTTTCTCAACTCTTCCATCACTTGTGGAAAAAATTCCCTGCATTGAATTTCCATTTTTTCCCCCCAAATATTTGCTGTGTTTATGTTTTCCCAGTTAAATCCTGAATGAGATGTGTGCCTACCTCCAAACCAATTACTAGCAAGGTGAACGGGGTCTCCAGGATTAGATTAAACCATTGGGGGTTCACCTGGAAATGAGAACCTACCATATTTTCCACATTTTTCTTGGGTGTGGATAGCCTCCAGTGATGGTATTTCTCTTTGGAAGGATGAGGGTAGGAGATTTGTGTTTTACAGATTATGGAGTTATTTTTCCATTTTCTTTCTAAGGTTCTGTGTATGTAATAGAGGGGAAAAAAAACCCTATATTTGCCTGGCAGTAAACTGGTGTAAAAGTCTGCAAGAGATAATTATGGCAAAGTAAGGAATGATTAAAAAAGGAATTCAAGAGTTTGCACTTGGTTCCTGTGTAAGTTTGAGCTGCCATAACTAAATACCATATCCTGAGTGAGTGGCTTAAACAATGGAAATTTATTTTCACAGTTCTGGAGGCTGGAGTCCAAGATCAGGGTGCAGGCTGGGTTGGTTTCTTGTGGGAGCTCATCCTGGCTTGCAGAGAGTCTCACATGTCCCTCGCTTACTGCCCATGTGTTTAGAGAGAGAGAACGTGAGCTTTGTGTGCTTCTTCTTACAAAGACACTAATCCTATTGGATCAGGATCCCAGCCTTATCACCTCACTTAACCTTGCTCTTACCCTGATAGGCCCCATCTCCAAACACAGGTACATTGGGGGTTAAGGCAGCAACATATGAATTTGGCCAGGAAGAGGGCCACAATTCAGTCCACAGCAGTTCCAGATTGGTTTTGCCATATATGATGATGTGGCAATTTTCTTTGATCACATTGCATGTCAGCTTTCTGTCCTGAAGTAGGGAGTTGACACATTGGCATTGGGATAGAGGGAGCTACATAAGGGCAAAGTTGTCTGGAGAGAAACTTTGAAACTCTGAAAACATCCTGTTATTCCTTGAATTTTTGCCCACTAGTTTTAGCATCCATTGAAGATTCTTTTCTGAATCAATTTTTATTATAATGGTTGACACATGATGATTCTCTTATTTTATCATTCCTTGCATGTTTATTAGGTGGCTTCGTACTGTAAGGAATCAGTCCCCCCAGTTATCCATCAACTAGTTAATTAACTAGTTAGTAAATTAATTAATATGTTTGGACTCAAAGATTCTAATGTCATTTACAGAATTGTAATTTGTATTTGGCTAGTAGGAGCCTCAAATCCAGATGAATCTGTATTCTTTTGCTACTCTCTTATTTTATGACACAGTAAGATGTTCCAGAATGATCTCATGCTTTCCTCACTCCAGCTCTGGAATTAAGCATGTCTCCAATGATACTTGGTGGCTAATGGTATTTAGAACTCAAGATGTGCTCCCAGGGAATCATTGCTTCTAGGCCTTCTTAGCCAAAGAGCTAATACATTCATACATATCTGTGCCTATTTCTATATTTGTCCATCTAGCATAAAAACCCTGGGTTCATGTGGATACTCCCTATTCCAGTTCAACACCAGCGGGCTTATTTTATTTTTCCCTCTATCCATATTCGCAACTCGCTTCTCCAATAGTGAGAGACCGGTTTCCTATTATCCACAATTTACTTACTTAATCTTTCACAATTAGAATACACACAAAATTTTATTTTGAATTGCTAGCTCATGCTTCTTTGAGAAATTAGTCTCCTGTCTGGAGTTCACCCTTTGTTTAAAGTTGTTTTCTTTCCTTATCCTGGGGACAATTAGTTGAAAAACTATGTTTAAAAGTTGCCGGGGTTATTGCTCTTTCCTCCCCCTCCCTACCACCTCCTTAGTGTAGCTTTATTATTTATTTGAAATACAGTTTTGGTTTATTTGTTTTTATTTTTTATTTCACAATTCCTCCTTTTAATTTTATTTCTTATTCTTTGTGAGTATGCGAAACACAGAGTTCTGAGGTCAGAACTGTTTACAAGAGCTATTGTCAGAGATGTGTTATTCCCCCAAATTCCTTCTGTTCTTTGCCTCTATTACCAATATCAGTAATTTCTAATTTTTCCTCTCTTTTGTTTTGTGCCCATGGGAGTAGATATGCATAATTTTTTAATTTTCCATTTTTCTTACAAACAAAAGAGATATGATAGACCTATGTTGCACTTAGCTTTTTTTTTTTTTTTTTTTTTTTGCGGTATGCGGGCCTCTCACTGTTGTGGCCTCCCCCGTTGCGGAGCACAGGCTCCGGACGCGCAGGCTCCGGACGCGCAGGCTCAGCGGCCATGGCTCACGGGCCCAGCCGCTCCGCGGCATATGGGATCCTCCCAGACCGGGGCACGAACCCGTATCCCCTGCATCGGCAGGCGGACTCTCAACCACTTGCGCCACCAGGGAGGCCCTGCACTTAGCTTTTTTCACTGATTCATTTATCAGAGATAACTAATTATTAAATAAAAGTCAGAGATCCTAATTACTTATACAACTGCATGGTCTTCCATTGTGTAGATGTGCCATAGTTTATTTAACCTTTTCTTTTACTTAGAAACATAGTTTCCAATATCTTGAAGCTATAAACAGGGTCTCAACAGATCACTTTGTGATTTGTATTTTCATATCATTGGACATGAACCTTCATGGTATAGTCATGATGGACATTAAAAAAGAAATGCATGTGATAAAACAACTGAATAGAGCAGAATGACACAAAATAAAAAGTGTGTCTACACCTGCCACCCATTCCTACCCTATAATTGTTGGAGTCAATCCATTTCTTTTAACCATTTCTGATTTCAGTTCTTCTGGTTGTTACATCTCCAAATAATGTAAATTACATGAATGGGGGGGTATTTAGAATGATGATCATATCTTTATTACTTTCTTATGTTTAGAGACACCTGATGTAAGGATCAGAAGCTAGTGGTCAAAATATCAACTGGATTGAATAATAACTCAGATTAGGTTTATGTCTATAATTAGGTTTCCTAGTGCATCCCTCTCGGTACAGACTTTGGAACAACTCACTTGAGAGAGTGAGATTACAGAGAAAAAAAATCTTCCACCTGGAATCATTGTATCATATATACTTAATGTACATTTAGTATAGAGCTAATCTGTTCTGAATTCTGGAATATTTCACTTATAGATGTTTAGAATTGCCAGAACAAAATATTAGAAAGATGGATTTTAAAGTATTTTGAAAATACTTATTGGTAGACACTTTATATCCAAGTTTTGAAGCACTGTAACAGAGATCTCCTATATACATGCTTTTAAGGAATGAATAATCCATTGCCCATGTGAATATTCTGTTAATCCAACACTTAGGAGCAAGGTTATAGATTCAGGAGAAAATTTATACATAAATTCATAGAGCAAAAAAAAAACCATTAAGTAGAAATTGTCTGCCATTAAAAATACAGTCAGCATCTAACCTTTTCACTAGACTTCATCTTAAAATATGTAAGGACAGAAATTAAATCAATATGTATTTTTTATTCCTGACCCAATCTATGTTTAGCCAAGCAAGTGGACAGGGGAATAGTTACAAGACAAATTGTATGTCTTTGCTTTGTTGCAGGCTATTTGTCACGGTAACATATTGAAATTAAAAGAACCATCTTTGATATCATTCTTCAACAGTATATTCCCTTTTGTCACTGTTCTGCACACTGTATTTTCTTTAAAAAAACCCCACATTTTAGAGGATCCGTTTTTTGAGACATTTAAAAAGAGCTTTCGTGGCATTTGGTTGTGTGTTAGGAAGAGCTTCTTAAGTTCACAAATAATGATTCAGTAGATTACTTTGGCAGGAGAGAGTGTTGGTTTTCCTCTTCCTTTGGAATCTCTTCTTAAGAGCCAAACCACTTGCATATGTGCAATAATTTGAATCCATAATAATTTGGGGGCAGAGGCATCAACTAACTAGAATAATTAAGAAATTTCTAGTTCTATAATTTTTTTTAAATGTTGCAGCTGGCTTTCAAAGTGAGCATTTGTAGTTGGTAGCACATAATATTTGCCCGTGGTAAACAGAGATTACCAAGAAGTAAGCAAATGTAACATCTGGAAAAGCAGGTCGGTGTGTACTATTTAAATACCTTGATTTCTTATCCACTGTTATTTACAAGAGAAATTTAACATCTTCTGCTCTTAGCGGTTTAATGGAATCCCTTGAACAGCTGCATAGGCACACAAAACAAAGTGGATGCAGTTTACATAAGGAATAAAGGGATATGCAAAAGTCTTTAATCCCCAAAATAAGCTAAGTGAGATGCTTAATTAAAAAGGATGATGGAGAAGGGAAGGTCTTGTCAGCTGACTTAGAAAAGACTTAAAAAATTACTTTTAAAACTCTTGGTTTCACTTGGAAGTTCACCTACATTCTGCTGGCTATCGTAGGTGACCCCTGATGTTGGTGGCCATGGTTAAATCGGTGGGGTTGTGTAAAGGTTGCGCTGACAGGTTAGGTGTGTTCTACCCTACGCAGGCCGTGGTCCTGGCACACAAGAACTGGTTGTCATCACTGAAGAATGCTGCCCATTACTTCTGAGAACTTATAAACAATGAATCTAATTCCTAAAGACTGAAAAAGGGCATACGTAGAGACCCTGAGGAAAAAAGAGGCTGGATGAGGGTAAAAGCAGCTTTCAAACTTGGCAATATGTTACACGTTATTAAAATAATTCATCTAAGCAAACAAATTCTGTCAACTTAAGCTGGCTTTTTTTTTTTTTTTTCTCACATGAATGTGATTTCCCTAGAAGGTAGGTGACAAGGAGCAAAAAGTAATATGATTTCACCTTAATGAGGTTCAAGGTTTTATCTCACAGGGCGCTTATCAAAACATTGTAGAAATATGGTTTAGATCAAAGAGGTCTTAGGTTAAAGCAGATGTGAGTGGCAGGAAAACAAATTTAAAAGTTTGTTCTAAATAACTTAAAAATAAGGGAGTAAGTAAAATGCAGTAAGCAGTGTTGGTGGTAGTATTGTCTTATTAGTTGTATTAATGAAAGACTTACAGGAGAGAATATATATTATGTCCATTAAGCATAGTAATTCTACCAAGTTGATGACGAATTTGGAAAACAGATTTATAAAAATAATGGTGTTGTTAGTGCAAGAGAATCTACTCGAAGAAAAATAAATTGAGCGAGTGCAGCATCAGTAAAAATCAGTTTTCCAGAAGTGATGCAAAAAATGATCACATGTCATATAAGGGTAAGCAAGATACTGGAAATTATGAATCGCCATCTAGAAAGTAGGAACCCTTATACTAGGCACAGATCACCCAACCCCTCCCCCACCAGCAAGCCTTCTGAAAATTACACATCAGAAAGCACTCTAATTGGAAGAAAAGAAACATGATGGAAAGCATTTAGGGAGAGGCAGAATGTGTTCAATTTACTAGGTGTTCAATTTTAGATTGATGATTTACTGGGAGGCTGGAAAACTGGGAGAGGGCTCTGAAAAGAGAAATAATAAGGAATAGGAAATGGGTTGATAAAGAAAGGGAATTTCGCTTGGAACAAAGTATAAAGTGGAACTAAATGGGTGAAACTAAATGAATATGTAAAATGATACGGCACTGATGTTTATCAAGTCTTCCTGGTCTCTTCTGAGGATCAGTCAGTGTGGTTTTAGAAGTAGCAGAAATGTTCTAGTCCCGTGAAAAATGCATTTGTATTTTGATGGGGATTGCACTGAATCTGTAGATTGCCTTGGATAGTATGGTCATTTTAGCAATATTGATTCTTGCATTCCAAGAACACAGTATATCTTTCCATCTGTTCCTGTCATCTTCAGTTTCTTTCATCAGCATCTTATAGTTTTTGGAGTACAGGGCTTTTGCCTCCTTAGGTAGGTTTATTCCTAGGTATTTTATTCTTTTTGAAGTGATGGTAGATGGGATTGTTTCCTTAATTTCTCTTTTTGATATTTCATTGTTAGTGTATAGAAATGCAACAGATTTCTGCATATTCATTTTGTATCCTGCAACTTTACCAAATTTACCAAATTACTAAATTTACCAACTTTACCAAATGGATGAGCTCTAGTAGTTTTCTGGTGGCAACTTTAGGATTTTCTATGTATAGTATTTTGTCATCTGCAAACAGTGATAGTTTTACTTCTTCCTTTCCAATTTGGATTCATTTTATATCTTTTTCTTCTCTGGTTGCTGTGGCTAGGACTTGTAATAATATGTTGAATAAAAGTTGCAAGAGTGGACACCCTTGTCTTGTTGTTCCTGATCGTAGAGGAAAGGCTTTCAGCTTTTCACTGTTGAGTGTGATGTTAGCTGTGGTTTGTCATGGATGGCCTCGTATAATTTGAAGGTATTAAATGTGGAGAATAAGGTAAGCAAGAGAAGCATCATGTCTGTCCCATTGGACCACGTCAGTCAGATTCTTACAGGGAAATACCCATCCCACAGGGCTATTGCTGACATTCTGGCATAGTCTTTGAGACATTTTGAGAGATTAGGAAATTTTATAAATATGTTTGTTATAATACTATACCAGTTATAGAACACGTCATTGAATTTCCTTTCTCTTAAAACATTCACTTTAATAATTTGTGCTCAGCATGTTTAAATAAGGTCTCCCCCGCTACCCCCGGAGTTTTGGAAAGGAGTTTAAGCCAAGAGGAGTGTGATAAGACTCTTAGAAAATAACATGGACTGTATGAATTGCAGCTATTTTTTGTTTAAAGGCTACAGGAACACATCATGAAAAATTTAAGAAGTTATAACTAAAATTTTTGGACACAAGAACACCGTACTTTCAAACTGTAGATATTCAAGTCAAAACTTCACTCAACAGATACATGAGTTTGTGAAAGTAATCTTTTCAGTCATAGAAACCTACTTATAATAACAGCAGTGATAATAATAGCATGATAATAATAATAAATGACATTTATTGAGCTCTTAGTTTATACCAAAGACTGTTGTAGACATTTCACATGGATTAATTCATTTACTCTTCACAATAATTAGGTCCTCTTACTCTCATGATCATTTTAAAATTAGCAATGAGGGTATGGAAGTAGAACAAGATTAAGCAATCTTCCACAGTTTGTGTGCCTGTTCTGTGGTCTGACTGTAAATCCATCCCATTTTGTTGGTCTGACACAGAACACACTTAGGTACACATTATCAAATGACTCTCAATTCAGTTCTACAATTAATAATTGGCAATTCCTATTATCTATGGCCAGAATAGTAACCCATGGAATATGACACACAATGAGAGTAACATATGTAGAATTTTCTGCTAACATTCTGTAATAAAGACAGTGCTTTCTGTAGACATGATTTACTACAGATCTCCTTATGGAAATGCCTTTAAAATATAATCTGCAAGTATTTTAAATTGGTGCTATATTATGGTATTCGTGTTTTTTATCTGTGTATTTAAAAATATAAATAGATTTCCTGAAAGTACAGATTTGATTTTTAAAAACAATGGTAAATTAAGCATTCTACAAATTTTCTGGAGTTTCAGAAGACTATTTTTTTTCTCTTTTGCTAAAATGAGATTTCAGGACATTCTGCCTTTTTACACTCCCATGATTTACTAAATGGAATACTTTTTAGTATTACAAATATTTATAATTTAATATTAGTATTTAGTATGTAATAGTCAACATTTTTTAGAAAATCTCTTTTTCAAGAGTTTCTTGATATAAAATCGTTATTATTGGAAATCAGTACTTGTCTAATTTGCTGTAAAATTAACTACTAGCTCAATTGCTCACATCCTAAGAGAATTAGGAATGGAAACTCTCTTGAAGGAAACCCACCAGGTTGGTGATGGTTGTTTCCACTGATATGAGCCCACCATGAGGGTGATGAGGGGAGGTGACAGCAATATTATGCCTTGTTTTGTTTTTAATAAGAATGCATTCCTGTATTCCATGTGCATTTAAAAGCTAATTTTAAAGTGATATAATCTTTTTATTTGTAAAGATGATCATGACTGGAAGAGATAAAGCTATTTCATCCTACAAAATCAGTGTGGTAAGAAAAGTAATTAATTTAGGGTCCCAGTTTTTGAATATGTGGCCAGTGTCTACTAAAGGCATGATTGAGTGACATATGGCTTTTTAGATCTAGAGAGGACCTTAGAAATCACTCATTTTTTGCCCTTTAGTCTCTGTCATTTCATTAATTAGCTTAGACGTGTGACTTGGGACCTAACAATCAGGAGACAAGGTAGATTTGAAGTGAGCAGAGGCCCTCTGGGGAGAACCACCCTGACAAATGCAGTGCAGATGCACCGTTTGTTGGGATGCCAGGTGGAGATTTTCACGGTTGGGTCTGTGTCACAGACTCAGGGCAGTGGGGACAGGTCAGGGTTCTGCAGGGCAGGCCCACAGAGAGGCTGCGCATCGACACTGCCCCAAGCACTGGAGCCTAGCTCCCTGGAGTCATGAGCCACGTGGATTCACATAGCAAATTTCTCTTCTGTATCAAATCGACAGATTGGGTTCTGTCTTTAGTTCTTTTACTAAAAACCCTCATTGATAGCTAAATTTTTTGTTTCTACTTTATCCACCTATGCGATATTCTTCTCATTGGAAGAAGCTATTAGGTTTTTCCCCGTCTATTCTTTTCCATAAAAGTATATATCAAAGATTAATTCACAGATGAACTAGCTTAAATGTCCTGTACAGTACTTGTGAAACAGGTGTTAACTTTTGTAAAATGGGCACAATTCGGGTCTTCTAGGTAGTGTTTTGGAGTTTATAGGAAAACATAGAATCCAAGAAGTTTTAGTTTCTCTGTTGGTCATATAATTTATCTCGATAAAAGTCTTTGGGCAAGAAAACAGAGACTTGAGATTGAAAACTCTATTTCCAAAATGAGAATGTAGGAAGTGTTGAAAGAAATTGAGAACAAATGTGCCTAAATTCACAAATGCTTTTATTTTATAAGCAAAAAACAAAATAAACCCCCCCAAAACCCTTAAGCCCAAGTAATTAGTGTTTTTCACACAGTTAATGACTGTCGGAGCGAAATCCAAGGCCTTCTGGTGCTTTTGTTCCAATACTCTGTCCATTTCACATGATTCAGCCGCCATGACAATGCCCATGGTCATCTCTGAGTTGCTACTGCTGTGTTCTCTGAGTGCAAATTTGGGAGACCCAGGCTCAGACCTCCTGCATTTGCTTTCACTGCCTCTGCCCCAGCTCTTGAGAATCCAGCCTCTTGGGAAAGTTCATTCCCCTTCTGTCTCCAGGCTCCACTCTCAGAAGTGGAGCAGTAACGGTGTGCCTACTCAAGTCGCAGTGTTTCTAAGGTATGTCCACCTAAAATGTCAAATAATTCCAAAATCTCTCATATTAATTTCAAAATCTCTCTGTCTGGTCATTATTACCCAAAAGCCTTTTCCCAAATGGGAAAAAATCCATTATCATTCAGCCTTCAGCCCAATGTTTCTGAATTACTGAAGAAACTTGATTTTCCAATTCCTTGTCCATTTTATAAGAAAGCATCCTTTCTATTGATTCATTCATTGAACAAGTCTGTCCTGAAAGGATCTATTATGAGCCTGACAGTGTTCAAGGCTATAGAGATATATGTGTAAACACAATGGATTTTGTTTGCAACATTTCTGTCCTTGTGGGGCTCATATGCTATTAGAGAAGACAAACAGCATGCCTACAAAATAAGCACATTATATGGCAAGTTAGATGGAGGGAATGCTGGGGGAAATATTGAGCAAGGCTGGGAGGATGGATTCTGGGGGTTGGGTGGGTTTACAATTCCAAATGCATCAGAGAATCATCATCAGGAAGGTGACAGCTGAGTAAAGATCTGAAGAAGAGTGAGGATGTGGAGGATGCATTGAGATTTTCATGGAGGAGGGTATAAAATTGTTCAGTTGCATGGAGCGCAAAGTGACTCAGGAAATGTACAAGGATTGCTGGGTCCTTTGAAGGGCCCACTTGAGGTTGACTTGTGGGTATACATTTAAGATCAGACAAATCAGAATGCTTGTGACTGTGTGTGTGTGTGTGTGTGTGTTTATCAGCATTCAGTTACACAAGGGCAAGCATGCAAGGAGTAGGCAGAAAGTTGTATGTAGCAAGAATTGTGGGTATAATGAGGCTGGAGAGGATCAAAATATTGAGGATGTGATTCTACTGATTGCCCATAACATTTATACTGGGTTCAGAGGGAAGACCAGCTTATTATGGGCATGAAGACAGAAGATGGGAGAATCAACTGATTGTATGTCCTGGTCAAGCCAGAGGATTACTGGAAGCTTTTTTAGTGCTCCTAGTAACCATACTGACATTTATTGAGTACTTGATGTATCTGGACACGTGGACACAGTGCAGACTGCTGTAGATAGATTATCCCTTTAAAGGTTCACAGACCTCTGGGGTAGATACCATCTTGTAATCAACCTCATTTTGCAGATGATGAAATTGAAAGTGGGAGTGGACCTCTCTAACTCTCTAGATCAGTCACATTAAGATAAGGTGATATGTATGAAACCTGTAAACTTCTATGCAAATATAACTATTATTCAGTGGATAGGGGCCTGGAATGTATATAACATGTAGTTTAATTAATGCCCAAAGTTAGCCGTAGTGACAAGTCTTCTGTGTCCTCAAACACAAGGCCGAAAATATCCTGTGAATTTAGGGAGGTGTTTTATTTCCATGCTTAGTAATCTGATTTTCATACACATTCAAAGAGCACTGTGTGAATACAAGAAAAATCAAGCTATTAGGATAGCATATTTTAATCTCTGGGAACTTACTGCTTTTCTTTAAAAGATAATAGATCTTGATTGATATCTTATTTCATGGAGTTTAAGACACAAACTGGCTTGTGAGTAAGATTTCAGTATACTTAAGTTCAGTTTCAGAAATAAGAGAGCATGATGTATTTTCCATATAAGTGTGAAATGGTAGAATATGTATTTATCAGTGAGAACAGAAAACCTAGTACAGTAATCAAAGACCAACGTGACTTAGTCGTTTCTCTAGATGAGACTCTGAAAGGAGGAAATTAACCCTCATCAACTGGGCTCATAAAATTAAATTATAAGCTGATAAAGAACTGACTCCACCTCAGATGTCCTTTCCAACTATCATTCGTAATGTCTGTTCAACTTAAGAAGAATGACTCAGCACCCCACGTGCTGTGCACCTCACTGAGAAGAGCCATTACCAGGAGTGAATCATTTAAGTGTTGCCCCTGGGATGGGAAGCCCTTGGACTCCTGGTATCCCAGTTGTCAGGTCTGTGGATATAGTAACCAGAGCTGCACTTCCTAATATTTATTTTCTCCCATCTGCCCTACTTTTGTTACCGAACTCAGGCTCTGCAGCTCGCTGCTCAAAAGCCAATCATTTGAGAGGCAAGTGTCAGTAGAAAGGAAAGTTGCTTTAATCAGAAAAGCCGGCAATCTGGGGAGAAGGTGGACTCGTGTCTTGAGACCAACTCTGAAGATTCTGCTCAGCAATGACAATTTTTAAAGGGGAAAAGAGGGAAGAATCTCAGTGAATCATCAAGGCAGGAGGTTGGGTTCTGTATTATCCTCCATTACGTGCTGACTGGCTGACTCTTTCTTCAGATGTTATCTTGCCTGTGTGATCTGCCTGCAGGATTGCTAAGGGAGCTGTTGGGGGGTAGAGAGCTAGTCATTCTTTAACTACTTTTCTTCATTCTTCTTTTTATCTAGGAAAGAATCAACAGGTTAATTAGATTCTTTCGGGTTTAGAGGGGAATAGAAACGGGCAAACAGGAAGGGGGCAAAAGAGCTGCTTTCACATTGAGTCAGTGGACACTATATAACCTCTCTTAATTACCAATAATTGGCAGCTTTAAAAAAGAGTTTTAAAAATAACTGGATATGGCAGCCAAACTAGCTCCTCTCCATGAGTATTTAAAAGATGTCAGTGGACAGGTGAGAAGGACTTTACTCTGTGGTCATGCATGCCACATTAAATCAGGGCAGAAAAGCAGGAGGGGTCATTTTCAGCATCTAATCCATTCCCACAGTAATGAAGGACCATCAGTTATGCTTTATTTCTCAGTGTTTCTTCCAGAAGAGGCTGTCACCTTCATTGCTGCAAGTGATAAGAGATTTCCTGAACTTTGCTGGGGAGTCAGTTCTGGGCTAATGTACCTCAACCTCATTTCATCCCACCTGTGCTTTATTTACTTCTTTCTTTCCCTTAAAGAGTCCTTCTTCCAGAATCTCTATACAACTCTAAAGAAGATTTGATTTTAAGTTATTTAAGGCCATTCTCCCCATGGAGAGAGGTGCTATGTTAATCTATGAAGTATTCTTACCCCTGAAGACTTTGTATGCCATGTAAGCTCCGACATCCTTAGTAACACCCTGTCTTTATCCTGTCCCTCTTTTCATTTCTTTGCTCCAAAGTTGCTTTGTGTTGCTTCCAAACTTCACCAAACACCAAACAGGAACCTTAGTGGAAAAATGGGCAGATGACATGACCAAGCAGTTTTCAGAAGAGAAACCTTAAAAATTCATTAGTAATCAGAGAAATAGAGATTATGTATGTATATGACTATAAAGTATCAGGTGACATCCCATTAGACAGCCTCAATGATGGAGAGGATGTGCTAATATAAGGCTTTTATCATTACTCATGGGAATGGAGAAAGCTCCACCCATTCTGGAGAGAAATCTGGCACAACTTCATCAAATTGATTGACTATGTCCTCCAAGATGGAGCAAGTCATCTCCTGAACATATATCCCCAATAAACTATTTTACGGGGCCATCAAAGAACTTGCACATGAATGTTCATCACAGCACATTTGTGGTGACAGTGTTGAAGGTGGTCCCAGTGTCCATCAGTGGGCAAGGTGGCCAGCTTCAATCTGGTGGGTTCCCACCCCAGAGCACTCGGCAGCAGTGAGAAGCAACTAGATGGACCCCTAGCAACATGGATGGATCCTAAACCAATTTGTTAAATGAAAAAAAGTGTGACTAGAGAACACCATTTAAATAAATTAAATCTACACTCCTGTAAAATAAATTATACCTGTTACAGAAAGACATAAGAACAAAAATACATATATTAAGCACTTTAGGATGGTAACCTATGGAGGAGGAGAGGAATGCATATGGAGAATGGGGGCAATAGGAATAAATAATATATAGATAAACTAAGCGAATAGGATTGATTTTTGTGGAGTTTTGTTTTGTCTCCCCGAGATCCAAGCATAAAATATCCTTACCATCCTGGCCAGCTTTTCTGCTCGGCCACCTCTCTTTGCAAGGACACTGAATTTTCTTTCAAGCCATTTCAACTAAAACATTGTTAATTCATTTTTAAAAGTTATTATAGGCCCCAAATTGCAGCCATTCTTTGCATTTTCTGCACCCCTCCCCAGTTAGTACCCTAGGTTGGGCCTGGCATGTTACCTTATAATACACCTTTTAAGTGAGGAAAAGGAGGATGTGAGTTCCTATCTAGAAACTTCATCCTCTGCTCTCAAGGTCAAAGGAAAGAGTGTTATCCTTGAGGCCGGGCTGGGAGGTGCAGCAGCCTTGGCAGGGGTGTTTTGAGGTCTTGGGGAAGTTTGTCTAGAGAGGCCTCCACGCTCTCTGACGCTCCCTTTAAGCCCTTTCTAACGTTGCAGTGTCTCAAAGCCACATATGGGCACAGGGGAGCCTGATCCCAAGCCCAGTCCGTACTCCCAGGCCCTGCTTATGGCCTGTTGTATCCGTATCACCATTTTCTTCCTCCCCCCATGCCCCTCCTCCTGACCTCCCTCCACTCCCCAGCTTTACTGAGCTGTTGTCGACATATAAGATGACATATAAGACGTGTAAGTCTAAGCCTACCTTCCTGTGTAGTCTAGCCCCTCCTTACCCGACCTTACCTCTGATTCCTACTCAGCCCCATCAGCGCCTCACATTCATAAGTCAGCTCCTGCCAGAATGTTCCCCGATATCTGCCCGATGACCAGGGCTGGACTCTACCCGTGGTTCCTAATTTGGAGTTTCTCATCCATGAAGGCCAACAAATACTGAAGTGAATTTCAGTAAAAACAATCAGGTTCTCTAAAATATTGATGCATTTTTACGGTTTGGGCTAGATGTGTTTAACTCATTGTAGTGGATTGAATAATATCTCCCCAAATCCATGTGTACTGAAACCTCTGCATGTGATCTTATTAGGAAATAGGGTCTTTGCAGGTGGAATTAAGATAAAGATAAAAATGGGATTACACTGGATTGGAGTGGGTCCTAAATTCAATGAAGTTCCTTGTAAGAGACAGGAAAGGACACACAGACACATGCAGATAAGAAGACCCTGGGAAGATGGAGTCAGAGACTGGGGCTATGCTGCCACAAGCCAAGGAGGACTGGGGTCTCTGTCAACTGGAAGAGGTGGGAAGGAGCCTTCAGAGGGAGCAGGCCCTTGACTTTGGACTTCTGACCTCCAGACTGTGAGAGAATAACGTTGTGCTATTTCAAGCCACCAAATTTGTGGTATTTTGTTGAGGTATTCCTAGGAAATTGGTACACTCAGTAGAACACATGGATCACTAGTTTATGATAATCAGGTCTCAGATTGGTTATATATTTATGTATATATGTCATTCATTAATACAAATGAGAAAAAATTACTTATTCTATTGTTATTATACACGGTGCTTGGTAATTTGTCTTCTGTTAGGACTGAGAGATGTACACTGTCTTGTAGTGAGTAAAATATCAGAGTGAAGAGCCTGACTGTGTGAGTTCAAATTACAGCTCTGTTAGGTACTGGCCATGTGATGCTAGAAAAGTTATTTTCACCCATTTGTGCCTCAGTTTGCTCACTTTTAGTGGATAATAATAGTACCTATGTCTTGGAGGATAGGATTAAACACTGGTTAAAATATCAATATTTTAAATACTTGGAACAGTGATAAGCATATAGTAATAAATAAGTGTTTGCTAATACTATTTCATGAAGATACCTGTCTTCAACCCTTCCTTTACTTTTTCTTAGATCGTTGTATAAATTGGGTAATAGCTATTATGTACCATGTGTAGATGATATGGGCTGTGGGCAGGGCCCATTCTGCACCAGGTAATTTATATCAATGTGATACACACAAAAAAAAAAGAAAAGAAAGAAAAGATTCTCAATTTCATTAAATCTGTAGATTAAAATATTTTTATTTAGCCCAGAATAATATTTACATTACTCTACTGTTTGTAATTTAAGTAGCACTGTTAAATATTTTTATGATCTTCTGGAACAGCAGATGACATTCATCAAACAAAATTTTTCTGATTTATTTTGCATTTCATTCACTATGCAGTGAGATTGATTTTAGAAAAAGTACAGTTCCAAGGTTGAGGAGAACCTCCATATGTAAGAAACCTGTTCTTTGTTGCTTCATTTTTGTTTTAACCGGTGAATTTTTTGCTGTTCCTGACTGGGGTATGATTAATGCCCAAAGTTCAGTCTCACTTAGACTGTTCACTTTTTGAGTTTTTAAATCATATTTCCCTTTCCTTCTATCTATCTAGAGAGATAATTAAACTTCTTAATCAACCTAATTAAACTTCTGTGAGATCTTTACTGTCCAGAAGCCAGAGTGGAAAGTGAGGTTGGAGAGCCTGTATTTCAGATAGTCCCATGCCGGAAGCTACACACCATAGTTAATAATCTGTTGAGTGTCTGCTGTATTTTAGTGCATCGTTAGTTCTTTGATATGTTTCCTTGGTAATTGTGGTGGTTAATTTCCTTTGTCAACTTGACTCAGCTACAGGGTACCCAAATAATTGGTCAAAAGTTATTCTGGGTGTTTCTGTGAGGGTGTTTCTGGATGAGGTTAACATTTGAATTGGAAGACAAAGCGAAGCAGGTTGCCCTCCCTGATGTGGGTGGGCCTCATCCAATCCGCTGAAGACCTGAATAGAACAAAAAGGCTGAGTAAGAGGAACTTGGCTTGACTGCTGAGCTGGAACATGGGGTTTCTCTTGCTCTTGAACTTCGACCGGAATGTATACCATTGGCTCTCTTGCTTTTCAGGTCTTTGAACTCAGACTAGAGCGGTTACCATTGGCTCTTTTGGGTGTCCATCTGGCCAAACTGTACATCTCAGGGCTTCTCAGTCTCCATAATGGTGTGAGCCAATTCCAAACAATAACATTTCTATTATATGTATGTGTGTGTGCATGTGTGTATACATATGTGTGTAAACACACGGTTGACCCGTGAACAACACAGGTTTGAACTGCAAGGGTCCACTTGTATGTGGATTCTTTTCAATAGTAAATACTACAGCACTATGTGATCCATGGTTGTTTGAATCCATGGATGTGGAACCAAAGATGAGGAGGACCAACTATGGGGTTTGAACACCTGTGGATTTTGGCATCCCTGGCGGCTGCTGGAACCACTCTCTAAGTTTACCAAGGGATGATCGTGTGTATAGGGAGGGAGGGAGGGAGGAAGGAAATGGAATGGATAGATGAATGGATGGGTACATCAATATATGGATATGATATGGATATGGATATAGATATAGATATCTCCTATTGGCTCTGTTTTCTGGAGAACCGTCAAGAATATAGTAATGCAGTGTTTTTGCAACTTCGATATTATAATCTCTTTTACAGATTAGAAAATTGAAGCTTCTTCAGAAAAGAATAATCCTAAATTGACTCAGCAAATGGTTGGTAGATCTGGAATTTCAACTCAGTTTTGCATGATTCCAAATCTCATGCTGTAGCCACCTCATGACAGTCAGCTTCATCACAGCTGCTCAAAAGGTTCAAAGAGAGCCTGAAACCAATACTGAGTTTACCCCAAGACATGTCAGCTCAGAAATATTTCCCTACTGAAGACTGATTGCCTCTGAGAAGCCGCACACCCTCCTCTGCTCACACAGCCCCTCCTCCTCTCCTGAGTTAGTGCTAAGTGCATTCTCCACAAGTATATTCCAATTCGAGCCTGAAAGAACAAAGTCAGTTTATCATTTATTGCATTTTATTCATGCAGCTTATTTCCATCCCCAGAAAGAGATAAGAACTAGTACCATGTATTCTTCTTAAACTCCATTTAATTCCCACTGAATCCCCAGTCCTCAAATTCTTAAATAATTACACTGCTTAAATGTGAACAATTGTGGTAGAGCCTTTTTATGGAAACTTTTTACGAAAAATAGTTCATCAAGATCACCTTTCTTCCAACTGGTTGTTATGGTGCACAGAACACCTGTGAGTCTAAATATTGTTTCAGGCCTCTGGATCTTTTCTCTACTTCTATTCTTAGAATTCCAACTAGGTGGGGTATAGCACAATGGACCCATTCCTGTTTTCTTTTTGTTAATGGAACATGTGTTTTTTTCATCGAGGAGAAGTTATTGCTACTTTTTTTCTTTCTGTTTTGTCAGACTAATTTAACGTCGTTAAATAGTTTTCATGTCCTTACATAATGGGTCTCTGTTATTCAGTTTTTGTTTCTAATGGACTAGATTTGAACTCTGCCTTGAAATAATCTTGCATTGTACTGGACTCTCTTTTGCAAAGTTTGTCTCATCTGTTTTTGGCTGGCTTGCACAACTGTGATTTAAGCAGCTTGTTGGCTAGGTTTTATTGCCTCCCGGCTTAATTCATTTTCATATAGATGCTCTCGAGTTATGTTTAAAAGGGATCAAAGGATGTTTTCTAACTAAGTACTCCCCTTTTTAGGAACCCTGCCATTGACATTATATATGGCGTCTTTTCATCTTTTTTTAAAAAAAGTGGAAATAAACCAAAAAGCCACCTTAGCATGCCTCTTTTTTTTTTTTTTAGCACAAACTCACTCTAAAAACCATTTCCACTCAAGTTGGCTCTATGAAGCTCTTGTTCTCTACAGTTACTGCTTTTTTCCTCCTTTGTCTAGGGGTGGGGCTATAGTTTCTTGCTGTGTCCTGATCCCACTTTTAGGGATATTTTGTCAGGTCACCTGCTTTCTAAGTTCACTCCTTTATGAGCTAGCGGGGCATGACAAAGGGAAGCCAGTTAATAGTTTTACTACCTAACCCTGACACCTTATTTTTCAAAGGGGTGCCTTGCAAATGCTCCCACTTTATATCAGATCTGAAGGAAAGAGTATCTCAAAGAGCAGCCCTTAAGCACTTGCCAATTAAATCTGGGCTATTTCCTACGATATTTTTGAGCTCCCTTTGAAGAAGGGTTTCTCTACATCTCAGATCTGTTAAATTTTACTCTTTATATTGCTATTTATGCCACAAAAGTTTTGTGACCTCTGAGTAATTTTTTGAGATGGATTTTCATAGCATTTATGACTTCAATTTTGAATTTGTCAGTCTTTTCTCCTGCACAAGAAAGAGGGCAGAAAGGGTATCCCATTTTTTGAAAAGAAAGCTAGTATATAACATATAGTTTAACAACCACTTGAAGGTTTTAGAAAATTTAGAAAAATTTGTGTATCATTTTTGCAAAGGGCCTCAGGATAGGAAAAGGAAATGCAGAAGGAATAACTGACTACAGCACTTACTTCCTAAAATTGTTTTAGACTCCTAAACCATAGAATATGAGATGAAATTTGCCTCTAACATATTTCTTAGTTAGAAAACATCCTTGATTCCTTTTAAACATAATTGGAGAGCATCTGTATGAAAACAAATTAAGCCAGGAGTCAATAAAGCCTAGCCAACAAGCTGCTTAAATCACTGTCCTGCAAGCCAGCCAAAAACAGATGAGATAAACTTGGCAAAAGAGAGTCCAGTACAAATGCAACATCTCAAACTGAACAACAACAACAAAAAAGATAAGTATTTACTTTCATTAATTGAAGGAAGTGATGATAAGGATTCAATATTTAAAATCCAGAACAGTATGTGATGATTCCTCATTCTTATTAAAAAGTATCATCACTCTGTTTAAACACAGGAAAGATAGTAAAATTCATGCATTTAAAGGTAGCTAAGAGAAGACCTCCACTTCTGGAAAGAATGGAGTAGATGTATTGAATATACTTTTCTCAATTCCTCCTGCTAAATACAACTAAATATTCTGGATGATATATAAATAAAAGTAACATAAGAAAACCGAATGGTGGAGAGAAGGAAACAAACCAGCTATGGGTCTCGGGTCCTAAGAAACGACATGGTGGTTAGTTCCCCAGGGTTTTCTTTTTGTCTCATATAACCTAAACTTGGAGCTGGAAATCCAGAAAAAGCCCCAACATAAGCTTTCTCCCTTCTGGCAAAGCACCAGTAAAAGGGGCATTCTTGCAAGAGAAAGCTTTTAGACAATAACCACTGTACTCTAGACAAACACCACAGAGAGAAACTGTGGCCCTATCCCCACCTGCTCCATTAAATGTTGAGTGGGTAGCCTAGACTGCCAACCTTGCTGGCTGTGCCCACTTCCCCCTGGAGTGGTCAGAGAAAGCTTAGGAGGGAGCAGGGTCTTTCTTTCCCACAGAGCAGTAATAGTACCCTATCCCCAATGGCATCAGTAAAGGCCACATGGAGAGCCTGGACTTCCACCCCCACCAGGCAGTAATGAGTTAGCCCTTTTGAGAAGTGTTTTCCTAAGAGGTGTGGTGAAAAGTCAGAACTTTCACCACTGCCTGCTGGTCACTAGGTAACTTTCTGCTCCCCTAGGTGTCAGTACAGGCTGTGTAGGGAAGTAATAAGACACCCCTGCCCCTCCCAGCCAGAAAATTATAAGTGGAGGCCTTTCAGGTGGTCAAAATTCCTACTCCTACCTAGCAGTGATGAGAAGCCCCTTATCATGGTCATCATTGGAGGTTACATTGGGAATCTAGACTTCTGCCCACTTCACGCAGTGATATGATGTCATCCTCCTTCACCTGCCAGGATGGAGTCAAAGAAAGCCAGCTAAAGTACAAGTATGGTACCCAAAATGTCCGTAACATAGTATTCAAAGTGTCCAGGTTTTAATCACTCATTCTGAGGACCAGGAAGATCTCAAACAGAACAACAACAAAAAAGATAATCAGTAGATGCTTGCACCAAGAAGACAGAGATGTTAGAGTTATTTGACAACAATTTTAAATCAGTTCTCATAAAAAAAAATGCTTCAAGGAGCAATTGTGAACACATTTGAAATAAATTAAAAAATGGAAAATCACAGCAAAGAAATAGAAAGTCTCAGAAAAGGAATAGAAGACATAAAGAAGAACCAAACGGACCATTTAGAACTGAAAAATACATTAACATAATTTTAAAAAACTTCACAGATGGGCTGAATAGCATAATGAAGGGGACAGATGGAAGAATCATGGAGCTGGAAGCTAGAATGATAGAAATTACTCAGGAAGCTATAACAATAGAAATTACCCAATCTGAATAGTAGAGAGAAAGACTGAAAAATGTATTGGATAGAGCCTCAGGCACCTGTCAACCTATAACGAAAGGTCTCACATTTTTGTCATTGAAGTTTTAGAAGGAGAAACAAAAGATTGTAGAACTTAAAAAGCACTTGAATAAGTAATGGCTAAAAAATTCTCAAATTTGGCACAAGATATACACCTGCAGTTTCAAAAAGCTGAGTGAACTCCAAATAGCATAAACCCAGTGAAACGCACACCAAGGTACATCATAGTAAAACTTCTGAAAAAGAAGAAGAAAAAAATCATGAAAGCAGTGACTCACCTATGTATCCAGTGAAAATATCTTTCAGGAACAAAGGGATAAATCAAGGCATCAGGTGAAGAAAAATGAAGAGAATTTGTAGTCAGCAGAACTACTTTAGAATAATGACTAAAGGGGTTTTCTAAACAGGAAGGAAATGGTTAAAGAAGGAACCTTTGAACCTTAGGGAAGAAGGAAGGACACAGTAAACAAAAATATGGGTAAATACAACCAACTTTCCTTCTCCTCAAGTTTTCACAGTTATGTTTGGTGATTGAAGCAAAAATTGTATCCCTGTCTGATGTAGTTCTAAATTTGTTTTAGAAAAAATACTTCATACAATGATTTTATAAATGGGGGAGGTGTAAAAGAACATGAAGGAAGGTAAATTTCCAACACTTAGACTGGTAAAATGATAACACCAGTAGACTGTGATAGGTTATGTATATATAGTGCAACACCTAGAGCAACCACCAAAAAAGCTATACAAAGACATGCAATAAAAATACTACATATAAATGAAAATGGAGCTCTAAAAGTGTTCAAGTAACCAATAGTAAGGCAGGAGAAAGAAAACAGAGAAATAAAAATCGGAGAACAAACATTAAACAAACAAATAAAAAATGGCAGACTTAAGCCCTAACATATCTATTATTACATTTAGTGTAAATGGTCTAAATGCACCAATTACAGACAGAGATTAGCAAAGTGGATTGAAGAGCATGACCCAACTATATGCTGTCTGCAAGAAACTGACTTCAGTTATAATGCTATAGGCTGGTTAACAGTAAAGTGATGGGAAAATATATGTAATCATTAATCAAAAAAAGCAGAAGTGGCAATATTAATATTAGATACAGTAGACTTTGGAGCAAAGACTCATGAGAGATAGATATTATATGATGATAAAAGCATTATTCTACCAAAAAAACATAGCAATCCTTAATATGTATCCACCAAACAACAGAGCTACAAAATATGTGAAGCAAAAACTGATGAAACTGAAAGGAGAATTAGACAAATCCATAATTATAGTTGAGACTTTAATACTCTTTTCTCAACAATTGTTAGAACAATTAAGCAGAAAATCAGCGAGGATATGAAAGAACTCATTATCAATTAAAAGAATCAAATAAACATTTGTAGGACACTCCATCCAACAACAGCAAAACACATTATTTTCAGGTCCCACAGAATGTATACCACGATTTACCATATTCTGGACCATAAAACGAAACTCAACAAGTATAAAAAAAATTGATAGATACAGACTGTGTTCTCCAACTGCAACAAAATTGAACAGGAAATCAATAACAGGAAATTCTCCAAACACTTAGAAATTAAACAACTCCTAAATAATCCATGGGTGAAAGAGGAAGTCTCAAGGTAATGAAAATAAAAATACAACACATCAAAATTTGTGGGACACAGTTAAAATAGTGCTGAGAAGGACATTTATAACACTCAATGCATGCATCAGAAAAGAAAGTTTTAAATCAATAATTGAAGCTCCCACCTCAAGAATGTAGAAAAAGCACAGCAAAATAAACCCAAACCAAGGAAAAACTAATAAAGATAATAGCATAAACCAATAAAATTGAAAACAAAACAAAAATAATAGGGAAAATCAATAAAACAAAAAACTGATTCTCTGAGATTAAAAAAAATTGATAAAGTTCTGGTAAGACTGACAAAGGAAAAGAAGATACAAATCATCAATATCAGGAAAGAAACTGGATATCACTATGGACCCATCAGACATTAAAAGGATAATAAGGGAATACTACAAACCAATTTACACACACAAATCTGACAATTTTTATAAATAATCCAATTCCTTGAAAAACCTAACTACTACCGCTCACTCAGTATAAAACTGATAATTTGTATAGCATCATAACTATTAAGAAAACTGATTTTGTAACTTAAAAATTCCTGAAAAAGAAATATAGAAGCCCAGATGGCACCACTGAAGAATATTTCCAAATGTTTAAAGAATTAACACCAATTTTACACAGTGTCTTGGGATGTGTGTTTGTGTGTGTGTGTATGTATGTGTATTTCTCCCTCACCTGAAAAAGGAGGAGGTTACCAGATGATCCCTAAGGATTCTTCCTAAAGATAGTCTGTCTTGGAGAGAATAAAACTGACTGAAAACCTATGTTAAATGCATCACTAAATATACATCAGAGGAGATGGTGGTAGTTAATCGATATTGGTCAAGGTGCTAGGCTTTTTCCACAGGGTGGAATAACAGAGGGGCACAGAAAGTTCTCATATCAATCAGTGTTGCTTCATTTTTTCATAACTTATGAAGTTATATTAAAATGGCATCTGTATTAACTAAACTGTCATTACATGTATTTTTCTACTAAAATTAATATGAACATACGATTTGACACAATATAAATAAATAGAAGCCATGGTTTTGAATATCACAACTTCTTGATTGTGTACCCTCCAAATTTTCATCTTTTTGAGGATAAGGTGCCTCCAAACTTTCATTTTTCAAGGGTCATATACAAGCTGTTTTAGATGTGGCTTTTCTTATGTTTTCACCTGCTAGTGCTTAACAATTAAATTGTTTTGCTTACATAATAACAAGTGAATATTTTAAAGACAATCTTCATTTTTTCCAAAACCCTGTTATTGACATTTTAAATACCATATTTTTTTCTTCCAGTGATATCAATGCTTCTTAGCATTCACATGACTAGGATTACGATTTTGTAATTAAGTGGAAGAATAACCTTTAAGACTAGCTCATTAGTTGTGTTTGATTGATTTTTATGCATTTTTGTATTTACTCTCAAAAATACCCCTACATTTTATTTAGATTTTTGCTTCCTGAGTACTGAGCAAATTGTGCCCATCCTAGAGCATGTTTTTCAAAGAACTTAATTACACATTGAATTGAGCTGATAGAATTGGTTTTTGATATATGAAAGATAAGCTTCAAAATTGTAAATCATGGCAAAATGTAAGCCTTGCATGCTGACAAGTCCTTGTTTAGAGTGACATAAAGCATATTTATAGTTTTTAAGTCTCTGAAGGGCATTATGACTAACGCTATTTCCTCATTTAACTTATATTTCCATGAAGTACTCCAGTGGGACAGTGTTGAAGAAGCACAAACTTTTAAGTTGCCAGTGATTTAATTTAACACATGTTTCTGTGGTATTTACATACACAGATTGAATTATTTATAATTAAGTTCCCCAATCGTGTATGTGCAGCTTTCTAAATCCCTCAGTATCACTCTGCTTTCTTGAAAAGTTCAGATAACACCAATCTGGCATTTAAATGTGACAAATGTAGACACCACATTCATTCTTCAGATAATATATACAAAGTGACATTCAGGAGACCATCTACCTTGTGTCCCTGGCATCACTGTCCAGGGCTCTCCTGGATCAGAGGTTCCAAGGCTGAGAGCGAGGTCCTTACACTGAGAGCGCCTGGTTTGTTCTGATTAATTTTCATTCTAAAAAAGGAAAAAAAGGGTGCTCCCATTTGAACGTTCGTGGTGACTAGAAAACTCAGTCAATAATTTACTATTTGTTTTGATTATATTCAGTGAATCTGTATAAAACTGGAATTCACTCCAAATGCAGCTTAAAAAGAAAGAAAAGATTTAGTGGCTCCAGTCTAAGTAGTTTTTATTGGTTGTTGTCTCAGCCTATTATGACTCTCTGTTTCATTATAAAGCCATGAACTTTCTCTATAAAAAATTTTGTTAAAAACATCAAATATACGCAACCACCCTCACCCCCTAATTGCATGGTTTCCCCTGCCTACATGTTGCTCAAACCTTATTTTGAATCAAACTGGAAATTTTAAATTTCTCATTCTTACTATATTGATTAGAAAATACATTAATTATCCTTTCTTTTTGGTCTTACAATTTTATTTTATTTTACTTTTTCGCCTCTCTATTGGAGTATAATTGCTTTACAATGTTGTGTTAGTTCCTGCTGTATAACAAAGTGAACCAGCAAGAGGGAGGGGATATGGGGATATATGTATACATTCATTGTCTTTTCTCTCCTGTCTTGTTTCAGTGCGTTCCTGTTATTACTTCTCTTTTCATTTCATTGTGACCGTTGTGGATTCTAAGAGCCAAATGTATCAGTAACACTTTCCATTTAATTATTGTTTCCAATTGGTACGAGAAGATAGGAAAGTCTGATCTTCTTAGCTTGTTCCGTGGTAAGAAATTTGCACACCAACATCTCCTCTGTCATGAAGACAGACCAGATGGAAAATTCGTCTGGCCCGTTAAGCAGTAGATGTATCACCTGCATTCTGTTAAAACTTGTTTGATGAGAATGAACATGTAGTATTTTCAAGTCCTCCTATTGTTTCAGAGACTATTAGTGAACAGCAGGAAAGAAAATATGAGTAACTCAGGCAATCAGGCCAAAACCTGGGACCAAACTGAAGCGTGAACAAATTGCAGCCTCAAAGAATGAGTCCTGGGGTCTCCCAGGTCACGATTTAGTGTTAATTTTTCACTCTTACTTGGGAAGCTCAGAATTAAATAAACAGACAAAACAGGGAAAATCACAGTCGGACTTTAACACTGAGGGCAGTTGACGCTTACTTGTTATGTACCGCAGTGTTTATTGACTGAAGTCCCAGTTTGCCTGGAGTGTCCCAGTTTTAGCCCTGAACATCCCATGTCTCTGGAAACTCCCCAGTTCTGGGCAAACTGGGATGAAGGTATCCCTGTAATGAGGTCATGACATTTAATTAAAAACTATCCACTTATTTTCATTTCACTGTATTTGAATAAATGCAATTATGTTTTAAGATAAACAAGAATATTAAGTGCTCATTATTTTTAAAATATCTGAACAGTCGTGAAATTTACTTCAGATTATCTATTTTAAGTAGATAATTAAGTAATTGTTCATGGAAAACGTTAGTTTGGGCATAATACAATTAAATCTGAAGTAATTAAAATAGACTTTTGAAAGACACATTATAAAAAATAGAAAGACACTTTATGTGGTAAAATAAGAAATATTAAGACTGTTTTAAACCCTTTGTTAGGGCCTGAAATAATAAGATAAATAAAATGCAATCTTTTTTCTCTAGGAACTTACAGTGCCAAGTTGCCAAGTTTCTATGGAAACAACTTTGCAATTTTAATAGAGTAGATAATTGCGTGCATTCATAGGCTCCATAACTAGTTTACTTAACAAAAGTTGAGTAGCTATGTTTTTCGTCATACATATAGTGCATATATATGCTAAATTTTGGTCCTCTTTGTCTTAAAATAGGCATGTTCTTTTGGAAGCAAGAGTCATTGGATTAATTGAATACTAATTTTCAAAAAAGTAATAAATACTTGTATTTTTGTATGACAGAGTCACGAAACCACATTCTTGAATTACAGTCCTACAATCTGAGGACTATACAAATATCTAAAAAATAGCCAGAAAGAAATAGCAGGTGCATATATATGACTGGTTATTTTTCTAGTCTTTTTACCAGATATTTAGTACTTGGATGGCACTGTGTCTTGCAAACTGCTCAAAGCTTTGGTTAGATTTCTAGACTAGCTCAGATAAACCTAATTTGTGCATACGTAGATTAAAAACTTTATATTCACAATAAAGAGAACACATTTTCTAGTGCTGGTGATAAAACAAAAAAGTACAAATTATTTTTAAGATTTCACCATCTTGAAACCAGTATGATCTTTTTTTTTTTTTTTTTTTTTTGTGTGGTACGTGGGCCTCTCACTGCTGTGGTCTCTCCCTTTGTGGAGCACAGGCTCCGGACGCACAGGCTCAGCGGCCATGGCTCACGGGCCCAGCCACTCCGCGGCATGTGGGATCCTCCCGGACCGGGGCACGAACCTGCGTCCCCCACATTGGCAGGTGGACTCTCAACCACTGCACCACCAGGGAAGCCCTCCCTGTGAGCTTTTTTTTTTTTTTTTTTTTTTTTGCTGTACGCGGGCCTCTCACTGCTGTGGCCTCTCCCGTTGCGGAGCACAGGCTCCGGACACACAGGCCCCGCGGCCATGGCTCGCGGGCCCAGCCGCTCCGCGGCATGTGGGATCCTCCGGGATCGGGGCACGAACCCGTGTCCCCTGCATCGGCAGGCGGACTCTCAACCACTGCGCCACCAGGGAGGCCCTCCCTGTGAGCTTTTAAGTGACTGTTCTGTCCTCTGAACATACTGTGTTCAGAAAACTATAATAAATGCCAAAGGAGCCTGGAAAACCAGCAGACCAATAGAACCAGGATGTGGAGACTTTACTACAAGAAGAAAGGATTTAAAGTGTTACCTCAGAAAATTTACCCGGATTCATGATTAGTAATAAAATCTCTTTCTTTTTTAACCTAAATCATAGTCTGCATACTCAGATGTTGTCTGTTAGTTACATCTGTGAGAGCAAGCATGATCCAGAGGCTGGGCTTGGGTATGCAGCACATTTGTGGTACTTTCTGTAAAATCAGCCTGTGAGCGAACTTGTTTATAAGCTCAGGTGATATGATTTCCAGACCTACCAAAGTTGTTTCTTCCTTTTTTTTTTTCCCAATTCTACAGCTAAAATTTGGATGTTTATGGTATCAGTGGTAAGGCAGTTCAGGAGCCTAAAATTCCCATAAGGTCCTACTGCTGTAGTGAGTCATTTATCTGAGAAAGATTGACTCAAAAACTTCAAGGTCACTGAAAAACACTTTGTATTAGAACACATTTTCAGGACCTCCACATGTCATTGGCATCTCTCAGATGTTTACGTGCCTCTCACACTGCTCACTGAAAATACACAAGCTGATCAGTGAGAGAAATTGTCCAAAGGCTTTAGCTATATTCTCTGCTTAATATCACCACATGAAACTATGCTTTTCTTTCATTTCTTATATCCCAAAGTAAATATGGTTAAGATAAAAAAGAGGGCATGAGGGTATAAAACCTTTTTTCTTTTCCTGTTGAATCTGTATACCTGGCCAGTTTTTAGCTAGTTGCTTCCTTATTTTCTTTTGCTTTGAGTTGTCTTGCCTTGCTTTTCTCTTCAAAAATCCTACATCACCTATTATGTTTCCAATACTATGCAAAACATCGAAAGACCCCATCTCTGCCCTTGAAGAGCTCCATCTAATAGGTACTTAGAAAACAAATGAGGATGTGCTCCAGTTTGAAAACAGAGGCATGGGCAATGATATATGAGAATTTACATAAGTGCAGTGGGAATTTCTAACTGTGCCAAGGTAACAATTTTTATTTGAAAAATATTGTTTACAAATACGGTGGAGCCATCAATATAATTCATAGTTTATACATCATGAAAATCACAGAGAAACACAAAATCACCTAGCAGATCAACTGAAGAGCTGGTACTAAGATTTGATGAGTAATCCATCAACATAGCTCCCGGTCAGCTAGCTCATGTTCTCCGGTGAGTTCTGAAGTGTGTGATGGAGAGTGCAGTTCAGCACCCTGGACAGGGTCACCCCTGCCCATGCCTCACACCGCAGCCTCTGCCCCTGTGTTCCTCCTACACTGGGTGCCACAGGATGACTGGTGAGAGGACGTGATGTTATTAACAGAATTGTGGTAACAGTTGTTATAACCCTATGCTTGATGAAGGTGCTTTCAGAATACTGCTGAGGACGTGACCTGCTGTTCTGAAGCTCACTCCTTTGTTTATACACTTACAAGTGGCCCTGAGCAGACTGTGGAAGCTCGAGTTATTTGTCAATGGCTTTTATCAACAGTTACATTAAGCCAGACCTGTTCTTACTGTGAATCTAAATTACAGGTGTGCCATCAGACATGAGTTCTGTTTTGTTTTTGTGCTAAAACTGCTGTGTTATTAGCCTTTGGGAAGAGAAGTTGGAGGTGAAATGTGTGAGGGAAGGTCAGCGTTTGAGTTTCTGGATGTGTAATGGCTCTGCCCACCCCAGTGCAGCTAGGCATTTGCACTCTGTGGATAATGCTTGTAGAGTATATAATTGTATGTTAAGAAAATCCAAGGCAAGCACCAGAAAAATTAACATAGTTAAAAATATATCTGTGAGTAGCCTGGTTGAAAATTATTTAAAAATCAATAACTTTCCTATATGCCAGCAATAACCTCTTAGAAAATATAATAAAAAAACGGATCCTAGTAATAAACAGAAAATATTTTAAAAGGCCCATAAGTAATCTTAACATGAAATGTGCAGAACTTATATGAAAAAACTATGAGATATCACTGAGGGTCATAAAAATAGAATTTAATGAGAGGAAATCTTTTTTCCTGGAAGGCAAACAGAATACAATATTTTATTTCTTCTAAAATTAAGTGTAAATACAAATACAATTGCAATAAAAATTCCAACTGAACTACTCCAAAATGTATCAGTAAAAATAATGTGAATAATGTGTAAAAATGGCTAAAACTTCTTTAAAAGAAGAAAAATGATGTGGGGTGGTCATTAATGGATAATAAAACATTATAACAATGATATTCAATCAAACCATATATGGATAAAATCCAGCATGGTAAAAGGCAGTTTTCTAAAAATAATACATGATTCAATGTATGATGTTGGGACAATGGGCTGTGTATAAGAAAAATATATAATTGAATTAGAATGCAAAAATAATTTCATACTAGTTTCCTGATATAAACATTATTCACTATATTAAGAGAATAAGAGGTTGTGTCAGTGAGAACTGAGATTCCACTTCTGCTGATGCAACCCCAGAAGCCAGTACAGAGACCTTGGAGAAGATGGGAGTTTCAGTGTTGCTATGAATGAAAACAACAAAGACGACAAGAGACCAGACTTGTGATAGGGCATGGGTCTTGGCGAGTAAAGCATGGCCAGAATTTTCGCCTCCCCACTCTCCTATCCCCCAAGACTCTCTTTGGCCAGGAAACTTTGTGCAGTGCACATAATGCACTACTGTGCTCGGAGCCAGCCCTGAGTGGGGGTGATGCTCACACATTCTGGAGGGCAGCTTGGCACATCACACATACCTATTGCTGCTTTCAGACTTTCCTGTTATAGAAAGGTATCCCAGGGAGATGAGAGAAAAAGCACAATGGGAAAAACTTTAAATAAGCAAATTACTTATTAATAAGGTGTTAGCTAAGAAATTGTATATGCTTATAAAATAACATTCTTTAAAAAAATTTTGGGCTTCCCTGGTGGCGCAGTGGTTTAGAATCTGTCTGCCAATGCAGGGGACACAGGTTCGAGCCCTGGTCTGGGAAGATCCCACATGCTGCGGAGCAACTAGGCCCGTGCACCACAACTACTGAGCCTGCGCGTCTGGAGCCTGTGCTCCACAACAAGAGAGGCCGCGACAGTGAGAGGCCCGCGCACCGTGATGAAGAGTGGACCCCCGCTCGCCGCAACTAGAGAAAGCCCTTGCACAGAAACGAAGGCCCAACACAGCCAAAAATAAATTTAAAAAATTTTTTTAATGAATATGATAGTTTAATAAGTAGCATGTTATTGGAGATAAAATTTACGTTTCTTCCACTAATAGCCATGCTAAGCATTTCTGTCTCACTGTTAATTGGCAGTTTGTGTCCTTGACACCCTTTCTCTCTTCCTTCCTCCCTTCCTTCCTTCTTTTTACCTTTTTTTGTTTGTCATTCACTGTATATGTTTAAAACTGAGGAAACATTATAATCAGAAAAAGCACATTCTTAAACAACAACAAAAGTCCACAAAGACTATTTGAAAAAAATTCAAGAGATTGGTCTGTTACTTGTTTATAATTAAATAGTGGAAGCTGCAGCTAGAAACATGAACTAGGAACAAGTTTGCAATGTGCCTTGAATCCCAAGCACAGCAGATTGAACTTTATTCTGGGGATGATCGAGAGCATTTGGAAATTTTGAGTAGGAATGGAATGAGACCCATGCAGTGCTTTAAGTATTATTATCTACTTCATAGGGAAAATAGTATGCAGCTGGCTCAGAACTCTGTCCCCTGTCTCCAGTCACCAGGTGGCGACCTGCTGGCCATCTCCTGAAGTTACTTTATATTCACCTGGTGTGAAAAAAGACAATGAGATATAAATAAGAGTAACGGTCTGACACCAAGCAAAAGAAAATTTTTAGGCTCTAGATTAGAAATTTTGCTGCAGGTGAGGATGTTAAAATGAGAAACAGTTTTAAAAAAAGTGATGAGGTGAGGTGTTGGAATAATTTAAAATGAGATGGGTCAAACCCTGCCAATAGAAAACTTTGAAGAGTAATTGGGATGAGAAGCTGAAATTAGATGGCTTTTGGTTTTTTCTACCTCTTTAATTTCTGCGATCAATCTGCCATTACCAAAGAATTATGTCTCTTCTTCTAAAGATGGTATAAATTTGAAATAGCCATAAGTAGCCATGAGTCTCTGATCTTGATTTTTAATTTTTGACCCAAGAATACAGAGCATGGTGGAAGCCTTTGCAGCCTCCTCTCCCACTTTGTTTTCTTGTTTGCAGCCCTGAAGCTGGAGGTCTTAGACACGCCAGTATCCCACCTGGGAGAGCACGGTCTTTGGGAGCGCGCTTCCCCACCTCCTCGCCAGGACCTCCATTGCCACGTGTATCCCTGACATTCCACCTGCTCTGGGAAGCTGTATGTAAGTCATCAGTCAGTAAGGGAGCCGTGGTCCTGACCTGAGGAAGGAGCACGTGCTTGACAGTGGTGGCAGAGATGAACTCGTTACTGTCCAGAAAAGACCTGGAAAAAGTGGCACATTTTTTCCTTCCTCCTAAAGAAATGATTTCAAAATTTGGAGGAGGGAAGAGTTCAGGAAGAGGGAACAGTTCGGACTAGGAACATACACAGTCTGAGTCCAGGAACATCAAAGAGACCATGACCTTAGCTTGGGGAAGGGTTTTCTTTGGAGCCTTTGGATATTTGGTGGCTCCCTTGGCTTAGAGGTGGATGTGGAAAAGCCTTGTTTCAGGGATGCCTTTGTCACTGGTGCAAAAATTATGGGGAGCTCCCTGCTTTATTAGACTTGCTCTAGGGAGAAAGTAAAGGGGTCTTTAATATCTCATTTCACCTCTTCTGGTCTAGTGATGAGCTGAGAAAGGCAGCCTGAGCCTGAGGACAGCTTTGTGATTCCCTGAGGAAAACCAGGGGCTGCCAGTGTTTCCAGAACTTGAGAACAATATATATTGGGAAGAAGGTAAGAAACTCCAACACTCTATTTTTGCTTATTTCTTTGTTGGGATCAAATGTTGGTGATAGATTGGCTTGCTTAATGAGGTGATACACTTTCTACCAAGAAATTTTCCAGACTGTATTGAACATGACAGTTAAATATTCACTATCATCAGATATTGCAAAGCAAAGGGTCTAAAAATTCCATGAACTTTTTTTCTTGAATAACATAATTTTCCTAAAAACTATCAAAAAGATGATTGAGTACTGATTCAGTGCCCGGGTATATCCAAGTAAAAACTAAACTGCTTAGCCAAAATAACATGACTCCAATAGAAAGTATATTAGAAAACACATGCATTGAGCCTTGACTATATTACTGCCTTATGCTGGACACTCTGACATACACTGTCTCATTTGCTCCTGACAATAACTCTGTCAGTGAAAGACCAATGTTCCCATTTTACAGATAAGGACCCAGAGGCTAGTGGAGGTCAAGGGACATCCGGGGTGCACTGGATATGTGATCCTAACCTAATTCTTCTGACAATGATCCAGTGGTCTTCCCTTTCCCCAGAAACAAATGGGTGAACTATTAGAACTTACTAAACAGTTCAATGATTTTCATCTCCAACTTAAATTTTGGTGGGACCAAAGAACCGAAATATCCTTTAATGTTGGTTCATAGCTGGGCGAACAACTCTGTTTCCACGTATTTTATTTTGGATTTGTAACATTTTGTCAAACTATTTCAATCTTTTGTATTTAAAACTAAACATTTACACTTGTGATCATTAATTGAACATTTATAATCCTATGTCACAGCTGAGCTTTTGCTGAGAATGTTTATTTGTTTACTCTGGGGTAATTGCATTTTTGTGTACAAATTCCATTTTTACTCAAATCACCATCTAACTTGGTAACTTTCAGTATGGCCAATGAAACTCATTTTCTCTATAACAAACCTCTAAAGGAGATTTGATTATTATCCTTTCATATAAAAAGAAATGAGGCACAAAACAGTTCAGTGGCTGCTTGGATTCATGTGGCTGATGATGTAGTTCAAGCTAAAAGGTGCTTTTCAGGTACATCATATATTGCTCAGCTGGAGGCCTCCAAGTTCTTCCTGAACTCTGAGGCTCCACTTTGCTTTAATAACTTAGTAGAATGGCTTGAACTCCTATCTCATGTGTTATATTATGGGGAGGCTGCATTCTTCTCAAACATTCCAAATTCTCTGAGCATTTGTGTTTCCATGGTTACATGTTGCTTTGAATTCCCACTGACACCAAATTCTTGTTACCCCAATTGCCAATCTCCTTCTAGAACAAGCACTGTTGAATGAGGCATCCCTTTCTAAAGGCTCTTCACCTGTGTCCATCACAGAGGCTATATCACTGGGCTTCTTTTCCTCAGCGTGCAGCTGGCTTGAGGTTCTCTGTGCTGAGGATATTCCTTCCATCCAGTTTTCTCTATCCTAAAACCTGTCTCCCAAATATTCAAAATGAATAATTATTCATTTTATTCAATATGCATATAAAGGCTTTGATTGAAGGTATCCTATTTAGTCTATGTTTACAGGTAACTTTTTTTTTAAAATCAATCAAACATACTGTGCTTCTCTTAAACATACAAGAAGTTTTCCCCTTAGGAGGAATTCTGCCTACAGAGCAGGTATATGTTCACATTGCAGCTGAGTTTTTAAAGTAGAGATTTTGTCTTTTACTATGTTGATGTCACATTTGGGCAGCTGGAGATTCTCTGATTGTAATTTCTTTGTGGCTTACACCTTTATTTTCTTACCCAGTGTTCATTCTCTTTAATAGCAGAAGTATGATTTTTTGGGGGGTGAGAGTTGGGGGACAGTGATGTGCTCCATTGAAATGCTGATTTCCTTGTCTCTCTTTTAGCTGATGGTAGGCTTGTGGAATACCCCATCAGTAGTGCTCTCAGGTTCAGGCATGGGGACCTCTGCCCTAGGCTCCACACCTCAGAGGAGCCCACATACCACAACTAGACACAAAATAACTTATTAAGGAACACAAATGCCTCTGTCAGACTGAAGATCTGTCCTTGAACTTGGACAGATCCTAACCCTCTGCTCTCAGGACTGACACTCCTCTGGCCCAGGAAAATGGAAATCCTTCTCTTATTCTCTCTATGCAAAACAAAGACCAGGTAAACCCCAATTCGGGGAAGTGTTGTGTATTATGCTACTGCCGACTTTGGAATGGACCTTGCTTTGAAGTCAGGGCGGATGTGAGTAACAGCAGGGCTTAGACAAGAAAAAAGAAATATTAATTTGTCACATCCTTCGTCTCATATGCATAAATGAGCAAGATTCTTTGTAGTAAAATATCATTTTAGACTAGTGCTGTGCTTCCATTTCCTTGCTTCTTTTTGTGCTCCTATTTATGATTCCAGAGGTAATCGTTATTTAGTTGAGTATTTACAAGAGCTGTACATTGACATTTCACAACATTAAACAAGTCATACACACTTAAATTTGAATATCTGCAGATCTAGACATAATGTGTGGAGCATGGTAACAGTGTTTGATATTAGCAACAAACACTAACATTATGAGTGGTTTTATTTTTGTAAATATACTTAATGTAATTTAATTAAATTTCAAAATAATTAAATAAAACTTTTTTAAGCCTAACCTAAATAACTTAATATAAGTAAAAAATTAAATAAAACTTTTCAGTTTAAACTAAAACTTAATCTAAATAGCAAACTAATCTTACTGTAGTACACCTAGTGTATATAACCACTTATATGGTTAGTTCAGTAATTACACAGTTCTCTGCCAAATTTATCAGAATGAAAGTTGTTATGGCTGAATGTTTGTGCCTGCCCTCCCACCCCCCAGATTCATATGTGAAAGCCCTAACCCCCAGTGGCCTGGTATGCAGAGCCTTTGGGAGATAATTAGGTTTAGATGAAATAAGTAGGTTTAGGTGTACATGAGGATGGGCCCCTATAATGGGATTAGTGTCCTTATGAAAAGAGCAAGAGAGACAAGAGCTCTCTCTCCACCATGCCACGTGAGAACACCGTGAGAAGGGGGCCACTTGCCAGCCAGGAAGAGGTTCTCACCAGGAACTGAATCTGTTGCTGCCTTGGTCTTTGTCTCTAGCCTCCAGAGCTGTGAGAAATGGATGTCTGTTGTTTAAGCCACCAGGTCTATGGTATTTTGTTATAGCAGCCCAAGATGATTAAGTTAGAAATATTGGGCTGGCCAAAAAGTTCACTTGGGTTTTTCCATATTTGTTATGAAAAACCCAAACGCAGTTTTTGGCCAACCCAATACTTTGAGAACAAGGACTATGTATTATTTTAATTTTACCAGTACCGTGGAAGAAATCTGTAAAATATACCCACCGATGTTCTCTGCTACACGTACAGTTTCAGTGGAAATGATGCTCTTGTTCCTATTGGTAGATGTTCTTGGTCTGTGGTAGCTGTTCTCTCTGTTCTTGGTCTGGATCCCATTTCCCCCCCATCTTCTCAGGGACCTACACCTGGAGTTATCCCTTCTCACACTTTTATCATTATATCATATTTTGTTGTATCTTCCATGCTAGAAAGAGAAAGAAAACCTAAAACAAATCATTGCACTACATTCCCTAACAGCTACAATGTATACCTCCACTTGCTTTCACAGATAAATTTAATACATTCTACTTCCACAGTTGCCATTCATTCCTCAAATAATTCCTCTTTGGCTTCCATCTCTACCACTGCATTGAAACTCCTTTTGTCAATAACTTTCCTGTTACCAAATCCAGGCAACATTTTATGCGTTTATCTTGTCTGAACTGTTCGTAGCATCCCACACAAATGATACTCCCTCCTACTTGAGACATTTATTCTTTTCTTAGATATCTTAACTCTCAGATTTCCTCCTATCTCATTATTTATTTTCAGTGTTATTTTCCTTCTATTTCTAATTTCTAACTTTTGGCCAGCCTCAGTGTTTTATGCTTACATATAATCTAATTCAATTGATTTCATTTAGTCTCATGCCTTTAAAAATAATTAAGATAACTCAAAAGATCAGATTCTAAAATCAGACTCAAAAGAATCAAATATTTTACTCACTATCAAAATTTAATAATAGTTTCCAGGATATATGTAACTGTGAGGCAGAGGAACAGCAGGAAGCAGAGTTACAGCACAGCTACCTAAGGCAGCAGTAGGACATGCCCTGGTTCAGACTTAACATATGAAGTATATAAGTAGTGTACGTACATATGCTGTATATGCAAAAAGGAGATGTTCTGGTTATGAAACACCTTCATTTTATATGTAAATGTTTATCTAAATTAAAGAATATTTGCCAGAAAGCTATTCCCCATAAATCCATAAATTCCGGTTTCGTTTGCCCTAAGCAATCCCAGATAAAACAGATATATCCTGATCAAACATTCCATAGGTAAGTACTCTCTTAGTAGCCAATCACTGTATATCTCAGGAGTGCGATCATAAACATGCTTCCAAGGAGATTCGCTAGGTACCCTCCTTCTGTCTTTCCCAGGGGCATTGCTCTAGTAAAGGGAGAGAATGGATGGCAAGATGGCTGCTAACCCTGTCCACCAAGTTGATGTTGATGTGTTGATATCGATGTGGATGTTAATAGGTTACTACCTCCCAAATTTAAAGCTAGCTACCTTTACCCACTGCCACACTTAACATCATCTGTTGTATGGTAGGCGCTGTCCTGGGTGCTGAGTGTTCAAACTAGATTAAGACACAGTCTAAGCCCTCATTCCTTACTCAGGAGTGTGCTTTCATGAGAGATTCTAGTACAAAAACGACATAAGCCAAGCTACTGAAGATGTATATCCAGTTCACCTTGGTGATGCTCTGAGAGGAGCACAAAAGCATCTCAATCTGTGGCAGGAAACTGCTTTCTATTAAATGTCTAATGGATTTAAAATACATCATGTTTACATATACACTACCAAATGTAAAATAGATAGCTAGTGGGAAGCAGCTGCGTAGCACAGGGAGATCAGCTCGGTGCTTTGTGACCACCTAGAGGGGTGGGATAGGGAGGGAGGGAGGGAGACACAAGAGGGAGGGGATATTGGGATATATGTATACATATAGATGATTCACTTTGTTATACAGCAGAAACGAACACAACATTGTAAAGCAATTATACTCCAATAAAGATGTTAAAAACAAAGAAAAACATTTGGTTTCCAAAAGTAAAACTTTATTTCAGGATTGGATTTCTCTATAGCTTTAGTGACTGAGAGAATATATCAAACCAGATACTATGTTCAAGTCAGTTATTACATTTTATAGATAACCTTTTGTGTTTCTAGTACACAAAGAATGAATAAATCAACCAAATCAACATACTATATTTATTTACCAGGGCTATGTTTTAACTACTTTTCAGAAGTGTATTATCTAGCACTGTTGCCTAATATACTCTGAGAATATTGTTTCCTTCTGTGTTTTCTGATATAATCTGGAAAAATAAAAACTGGAAGCAAAAAAAAAAATACCTCATGCTTAAATTAGGTAAGTGATTTTACTGTTTGTATTTTGGCAGTTGCTTTATATCTTACTATTTTTACATGAATAAACCTGAATGTTTTCTTGTATTCCGTAGCTAACCATACATAGAATAATGTGGTATAAAAGAAGCTCAATAAATTTATCATGAACAAAACATTATGATACTTCTTTCCTCTATTAAATTCTAAAATCCTTGAAGGGGGCATATTTTCTTTGGTTATTTAATCTCCAAGAGTACTAGCAGGGTGTTACAATTAGTAGGTAAGTGCTTCATAAATATTGATTCCTTGAGCCTGTGAGAACCTGTCACCCGTGACCCAATTTTTCATTGTCCCTTTTGCCACACATATTTTTACTGCTCTTTTCACACAGACAGGTTTAATGGCCCATTATCATAATCTTTTCCTTGCATGTATTCTTAACACTATTCTTTTGTTCTGTTCACTTGGAAAAAACTTCAAATCTGGTTGAATCCAACTAATCCACAAACTTTTTACCTGGATCTATAAGACCAAATATAAGTACAGAAAAAATACACACATGGTCCACTTCAATCTTGTAAATACTAATAAGAAGTAGGTTCTTAGTGTCTTCTGGCAAACAATGTATTTTCCAAGTTTAATTGCTATCCCACTCTGTTAGACAGTTATGTCATATCTTTTGTCTTCATCAGTCTTATGCTTCCTCTATAATTTGCACTATCAGCTCATGAGATTACCTCCAATTTTACTGAGAATATAGAATCAATCAGAATAAAACTCCATCTGTTCCCACACTCACTCAGCTTCCTGCACCTTTGCCTATGCACGCTGCCCGCCCCCACCCCCGTAATCGCAGATAAATTATCCATGATTCAAAGTCAGCATATACACTTCTGGGATCAGTGCATTATCACGTTTTTTCCTTCTTCACTTGATCTTTACCATCTACATAGAAACAGAATGTAAATTCTCCCATAATAAGAAAAATACACTTCCTTTTTCCCTCTAGCTATTGCCCCATTTCTCTGTTCCATCTTTAGAGAGATTTTCATTGAAAGTGTTTCTCCAATTCTCACCCTCCTATGACTCTTCTCAGAGACTCCACTGAAGCTTTGTATCAATTATATTTTTTACTTGCTGTATCTTATGATGCTTTGACAATCAGGGGCCTTGTGGACCCAGGGAGGAACTGCCCCTCTCAGGGTTTGCTGATTCCTACAGATGCAAACCACTCCCCGATGAGTGCCTTTCATATACAGACCACCCAACCCAGAGCCCATATCCCCAACCTCTTCCTTTATCAAACTCACATACCAAGCCAGCCTTTCCTTTGCCCTAAATTACCATTGGGCAAGGTACTGGACAGCTAGAGACCATCCTTATAGCCCAGAGCCCACAAAAGGTATTCCAACTATTTAATCCCAAGCTTGCTCAGTGTACCTGCCCAGCCTCACCCATTCCTTCCTGTGAAAACACCAATAAAGACTCTGGACTGAGTTTTCCTCTCACTCCTTCTGCCTCCTGACTGACTGGCGCTCCCCCAGGTGACCCTGCATGGTGCGTGTGCCGTGGTCTCATGGCAACTGTGTAATGAAATTCCTTTCAGTGGCCTTGAGCTCTCCGTGTGTTCACTCAGGCACCTCTGTAAATCAGTCAAAACAGGCTTTCACACATATCCCTCCATCAAACCAATCTTTAAAAATATAACTAGACATCAACTTTCTAATGTTTCCAACAGAAAAAAAAATTCTCATATCAGCAGTGTTCCTTCAAGAGCCACTTTCAAAGTGTGGCTTCTGGACCACCATGCTCTCTTTATCTTCCTCTGGACCACTTACCTCGGTCTCCTTGGATGGTTCTCACTGATCACCTGGACCTTTGAATTTTGAAATTTGAAAGTTTGAAGTTTTCAGCCCTTGGATCTCTTATCTTCTCCATCCACTCTTCCTAGTTGATGTTTGTAGTTTCAAGGCTTTAAATTATTCATCTCTGCACTGACGGATTTATATCTCCAGGCCAGACCTCTCTTCCTGACTTCACGTTTGTATACCCAGCTCCCAACTTAACACTCCCCCTTTGTTGTCCAAAAGACATTTCAAAGGAGTAAGTCCCAAAGTTCATTCCTTAGAACTCATCTTCGAATCATCCTGCTTCCTTTTTATTTTATTTATTTTTTCTTCTAACCGTCATGTAATCCATCAGTGAGTCCTGGCTCTTCCTAACAGAATAGCTAGAGTGATTGCTTTAATAATGAATAGTTATGTGCCTCAGATGATTTCCCATCTTACTCAGGGCAGACACAAAAGTCATTACCCTAGTCTTTTAAGGACTGTCAGTAGTTTGCTGTCTGTATTCTTCTCATCTCCCACCCCGACCCACTGCTCTCCATCACTCTGGCCCGAGCGCCGTTTCCTAAAACATGCCAAGCACTTTCCTGCTTGAATACCTTTGCTCTTGCTTTTGTCTTTGCCTGGAAAACTTTCCTCCTCTGTCTGCAAGGCTTACCTCCTCTTATCCTTCAGACCTCTGTTTAAATGTCACCAGGGAGTGAGGCGTTTCCTAACCACCACACATAGAAGAGCTTGCCATCTGGACCCCAGCAACCCTGATACACCAGGTTCCAAATTTTTCTATAGCACTTAAAAGCATTTCACTTATTGTCCGTTTTCTCCTTTTTATTTGTTGAGTATCCGTCTTTCCTCCTTTAGGTCAATCTCCTCTGGTTAAAATATAAGCTCTATGAAGTCAGGGATTTTGTCAGTTCCTAGGGGAGGGCCTGGTGCAAGGTAGGCAGCCCATGTGTGTTTGTTGGGTAAACAAATGCGTTCATTTTAATTCAATTAAATAATATCAAATAACACTTTTGTAAGGAAAAAGATGTGAAAAAATAAATTATTAAAAATCTGACAATATAGCTAATTTGGCTTTGATGAGATGAGTCTCCTCTTTTCTCTCTGAATTCAGACTCCTGGTCTACCTCCTGGCCTTGTTCCTTGGGTGGTCTGATTGTAGGTCAAGATCATACCTTTGAGGTTATGAATGATAAAGTGCAAATATGAGTCTTGCGTATTTTAAATTCATTTACTTTTCAGCTCCGTATGTAAATAGAGGAAACTGTAGATTTGGTTATTGACCTCAAATGAAAGGTTATCTTGCAAAGGTTAAAAAAATGCTTATGATTACAGTAGGTTAAAAATCTAAAGCCAAACTTTGAGCACAAATACTATAATATAGCCCTAAGCTCAATGGATTAACTTTAAACATATAACTGTACTAATTTCAATGTAAAATAAATGATTTCTTACCTCTAAAATTAAGAACAATTAAGTTTTTTAAACTTTTTATTTTATATTGGAGTATATAAGAACAATTAAGTTTTGTACCAAATTACTGTTAGATCATTTTGAGAATAAGCTGAATCATATTAACATTATTATTTTTAATTCTATGGCTCTCTCTTACAAGTAGCTTTGGGTGTATATACAAGCTAAGGAACAGACTATCGCCTTGCAGCACTTACTGAAAGATTGTACTGTCACTGCCGCAGAGGATCTGACTAGTTCGACGTGTTACAAATTTCATCCTCTCAGGAAAATGCCTCTTCCTTTCAAGTTATAATTGACTTATCCTCTAATCATAGTTTTCTGTGTAAAACAAGCTAATCTTCCCAAATCCTCACATCTGCTGGTGATGAGATACAAAGATGAATTTAACAACCAGATAAAATATTAATTTAAAAACAACATTCTATTCATAATTTAATTATTGTAGCTATTTACTTCTTTTGCCACAGGTTTATTTGCTTTTCACTAGAGAAAGAAAATTCTTCTCAAGCATTTGACAACAGTAAGAAGTTCATTATGTGGCCAATTAGGTTGATAAGTTGACAGCTTTGGAAGAGTTCCAGAAAAATCTGTCATCTTCTCACCACAGACAAGTTCTGTTTAACAAGCCCCTCTAGCACAGGTTAAACTATTCAATTATTGCTTAAGTGTTTGACCTCTTTTCTTGCACCCTGCAGGAGAATGGGCTTAACATTTCACCAACAGTGAGGAAGCCTTGCTGAGGGGGAAAATATTGGGGGGTTTTTCCCTCCAGCTAGTTATCGGTTCAGCTGACTCATGGTTGTAATAGTCTAATTTAGATTTAATAGTTATGAAAAAGGAATAATTATTTTTCCTTTGATTCCTTACTTTCCTGTGCTTCATATGTTCCATGTGAAGACTATTAAATATATTTTGATATTTTTCTCTAAAGGGTAACAAAGATCTTTAAGTTGTCTGATCTGTAAAATATCTTCAGTTGCAATTACTTCAGTGGTTTATTGTTTTTCCAATATATGAAATATAGTATAAGTGCACAGGAGTATGTGAAACCACAGGTTACAATTAAGGAAAGATAACACAATGAACATCCACATTCCCACCATCCGGGCCAAGAAATGTTGGCTTGGCCAAAATGTTCGTTCAGTTTTTTCCATAAGATGGCTCTAGTAGCACTTAGTTGTCTTTAACTTCATTTGAAACAATTTTGTTAGATTGTATGTGACGGCTGTCATATCTGCGTACATATAAAAAAGACATCAGGGCTTCCCTGGTGGCGCAGTGGTTGAGAGTCTGCCTGCCGATGCAGGGGACACGGGGTCGTGACCCGGTCTGGGAAGATCCCACATGCCGCGGAGCGTCTGGGCCCGTGAGCCATGGCCACTGAGCCTGCGTGTCCAGAGCCTGTGCTCCGCAACGGGAGAGGCCACAACAGTGAGAGGCCCGCGTACCACACAAAAAAAACAAAAACAAAAACAAACAAACAAACAAAAAAGACATCAAAATTGGTGAATTTTTGTGTAGTAGCTTTAATATTGAAGATGCAAGAAAAAAAGCAACATTTTCAGCATATTACACTGAAATATTCACCCTCCAGCAGTGAATAAGCCTTCCTGTTCCTCCACATCCTGACCTACATTTGGTGTTGTCAGTGTTCAGATTTTGGCCATTCTAATGGGTATATAGTGGTATCCCATTGTTGTTTAATTTGCGTTTCCCTGATGATATACAAGGTGGAGCATTGCTCCTGATATACAGTTGTGGAACATCTTTCCATATGCTTATTTGCTATTTGTATATCTTTGGTGAGATACCTGTTCAGGTCTTTGGCTCATTTTTTAAATTGAAGTGTAGTTACTGGAAAACATTATACAAGTTATGGGTGTACAATATAGTGATTCACAATTTTTAAAGGTTATACTCCATTTATAGCTATTTTTAAAATATTGGCTATATTTACTGTGTTGTACAATATATCCTTGTAGTTTATTTTACACCTAATAGTTTGTACCTCTTAATCCCCTACCCCTATCTTTTCTCTCCCCCCTTCCCTCTCCCCACTGGTAACCACTAGTTTGTTCTCTTCTGATATATGCATTCACTGCTATAAATTTACTTTTAAGCACTGATTTCACTGCACCCCACAAATTTTGATAAGTTGTGTTTTCTTTTTCATTCAGTCCAAATATTTTTAAATTTCTCTTGAGAGTGGTTTTATTTGACCCAAATGTATTTAGAAGGGTACTGCATACTCTCCATGTACTTGGGTTGTTCTAGCTTTCTTTCTGCTATTGATTTCTAGCTCAGTCTCATTGTGATCTGAGAGCAGACATTGTATTAGTTCTATTTTTTAAGTTGTGAAGGTGTGTTTTATGGCCCAGAATGTGGTCTGTCTTGGTGAATGTTCCATGTGAAATTGAGAATAAAGTATAACTTGTTGTTCTTGGATGAAATAGTCTACAGATGTTGATTATGTGCAGTTGACTGATGGTGTGGTTGAATTCAGCTGTGTCCTTAACTGACTCTGCCTGCTGGATCTGCCCATTTCTCATAGAGGGGTGTTGAGGTCTCTAACTGTGATAGAAGATTCTTTGATTTCTCCTTGCAGTTCCAGCAGTTTTGCCTCTGGTAGCTTGATGCTCTGTTGTTGGCGCATAGACACTGAGGATTGTTATGTTTTCTTGGAGAATTAACCCCTTTATCATTATGTAATGCCCTTCTTTATCTGTGATAATTTCCTTGCTTTGAAGTCTTTTCTGTCTGAAGTTAATAAATTGACTGCTCTCTTTCGATTAGTGTTATCATGGTATGTTTTTTCTCCATTTGTTTACTTTTACTTCACATGTATCTTTGTGTTTAATGTGGTTTCCTTGTAGACAACATATAGCTGAGTCTTGCTTTCCGATCTATTCTGACAATCTGTCTTTTAATTGGTGCATTTAGATAACTGATGTTCAAAATGATTATTGATATAATTGAGTGAATATCTACAATATTATTGTTTTATTATGTGTAGCTCTTGTTCTTTCCTACTATTTTTTTTGGTTCCACTCTTTTTTGCTGTTTGTGCTTTTATTTGAGCATTTTATATGATTCTATATTCGCTCCTTTCCTAGCATATCAGTTATACTTTGTTTTTTACAGTTTTTAGTGGTTTTCCTATTGTTTGCAAGTAATCCAAGTCCACTTTCAAATAACTCTACATTACATCATGGGTAGTATGAGAACTTTATAATAACAAAATAATCCTAATTCCTCCTTCCTGTTTCTTGTATCATTGATGTTATTCATTTCACTGTAAATAAGCATACATAAGTATATATATATTTATGTGTGTGTGTATATATATATAAGTATATGTAATGAAATACACTGTTGGTATTGTTACTTTGAACAAGCTGTTATCTGTTAGATCAATTAAGAATAAGAAAAATAAAAGTAATTACTTTATCTTCATTTATTACTTCTTTAAAGCTTACGCTTTCTTTATGCAGATCTGAGTTTCTGACCGGTATTATTCTGACTATAAATATATTGTTCTCCTTATCTCTAAAGAACTTCTAACATTTCTTGCAAGGTAGGTATACTGGCAACAAATTCATTTTTGTTTGTCTAGGAAGACTTTATTTTTTCTTCGCTTTTGAAGGTTTATTTTGCAGAATACAGTATTCTTGGTTCGTTTTTGTTTGTTTGTTTGTTTGTTTTCTCAGCGGTTTAAACATTTCACTCCACTCTCTTCTCACCTGCAGGGTTTCTGAGAAGTTGTATGTAATTCTTATCTTTGTTACTTTAAAGGTAAGGTGTTTCCCTCCCCTCCACCCCTGGCCCAGCTTCTTTCAGGATTTTTTCTTTATCTTTGATTTTCAATAATTTGAAACTGATTATGCCTAGGCTCGTTTTTTTTGCATTTATCCTACTTGTTATTCTCTGAACTTCCTGAATTGTGGTTTGGTGTCTGACATTAATTTGGGGAAGTTCTCAGCTAGTGTTTTGTCCAATATTTCTTCTGTTCCTTTTTCTCTCTTCTTCTGATATTCTTATTATGCATATGTTACACTACTGTAGTTGTCCCACAATCCTTGGATATTCTATTCCATTTTTTTAAAGACTTTGCCCTCTTTGCTTTCTGGTTTTTAAAGGTTTTGTTAATATATTCTTAAGGTCAGAGATTCTTCAGCTGTTTCTAATCTAATAAGACCATCTAAGGCATTCTTCATTTTTGTTACAGTGTTTTTAATCTCTAGCATTTATTTTGGTTCTTAGGACTCCATTTCTCTGCTTACATTGCCCATCTGTTCTTTCATGCTGCCTACTTTATCCGTTAGAGCCCTTAGTCTATTAATCATAGTTATTTTAAATTCCCAGTCTGATAATTCCTACATCCCTGCCAAGTCTGGTTCTGATGCTTGCTCCCTTTATTTGCAAATTGTGGGGTTTTTGCCTTTTGGTATGCCCTATGATTTTTTTCTTGATAGATGTAATATACTGGGTAAAAGGAACTGTTGTAAATACCTTTGATGACGTGGTTGTGAGGTGTGGTGGAGGGAGCGTGCTGTGGTCATGTGACTGGGCTTCAGTCTGCCAGTGAGCCTGGGCCTCTGACTGTGAACTTCACAAACGTGAAGGACGGCTGGAGTGGCCTGGAGTTGACCGTTTCCCTTTGCTCAGGTTAGTTAGGCTCTGATATTGCTCCCAGCTGGGGAGGCTCTGCCTAACTAGTTTCACCTGAGGGCTGGTCTTGTTAAGGAGCGCTCTGGCGTCTTTTAAAATAGTTTCTTTCCTCTTGCTCCAGCCAGAAGCAGGAGGGAATTTTCCTGCAGCGTTTACTGTAAGAAGCCGGTAGAGCTCCTGCTAATACTGTGAGGGCCCCCACGACTGGGTGCCCTGGAGTTTTTGTCCCTCAGGCTTGTCCACACCGAGCCTCCAGCACTCTGTCATTGACCGTTCACGTTTTCCTCGTGGCCCTGGTTCCTGCTCATGGGTTCCTGCTCAGGTCAGCCGTGATGGTTTTATAATCTGTTCAGCATTTCTTCTTGTTTTGGGAATTGAAAATCAGTCCATTTAACTTTTATTTTAATTACTAAGAGACATGGATTCGTTCCTATTTACTTAGTTAGTATTTTGTTTTTATTCCTTCTTTACCGTGTTTATTTTTTTGTTCATTTCCTTCATTGTTTGGAATCAATGGATTATTTTTTTCTCATTCTGTTTTGAATTTTGTATGTTGGTCATAAGAAATCAATTGTTGGTCTTTTAGAGAAGTCAGCTGTTATTTCATCGACACTCTTTGGAAAGCAATGCTTTCTCTCTGGCTACTTGTAAGAACTGTTGTTGGTTATAGCTGTTCTGTGATTTCACCATGGCATGTCTACATGAAGATTTTATTTACCCCGCTTCAGATTTCTTGGGCTTATTAAGTTTGCTCATTGGTGTCCTCCACCAATTCTGAAACACTTCTCAGCTGTTCCTTTTTAAACTGTTGCCTCTGCCGTAGTTTCTCTATCCTCACATTTGGGATTTTGAAGGAACATATGTTAAATATTTTAGTTCTACCTTTCATGGCTCTTAAATTTTTGTATGTTACTTCTTTGCTCTCTGTGCTGCATTTAGATTAATTTCTTCAGTTTTATATTTCAAAGTATAATTTTTTCTTCACCCATGTCTAGGCTTGTCTTTAACACACATATTATCAGTATTTTACTTTCAATTACACATTTGCATTGCTGGAAGTATGGTTTTGTTATATTTTTTTCAAATGTGCTTGCTATTTACCAATTTTCAAAACTCTTTAATATTTTGAAACATAAAATTTATACTATGTGTCTAATGATGTTCATATCTAAAGTTTTGGTGGGTCTGAATTTTCTCTTTGTGGTTTCAGTTGGCTTTCACTGATATTGTGGTGCTTCCCTCTCGTATTAGGCACAGAACCAATAATGTGTGTGTGTGTCTGTCTATCTGTCTATCTATCTATCTACCTATCTACCTATTTATCTATCTGAGTTAGAGAAAGATTTTAAGGAATTGGCTTATGTGAGTATGGAGGCTGAGAAGTTCCAGGATCTTGTTGATATTTCAGAAATAGCAGAAATAAAACCAATCGATCACTGAAATAGTAATTAGTAAAAGTTTAGTGTGCACAAAAATCCGTTCATGAGTGGGAACACTCAAACTGAACATGGGCTGAGGCTCAGAGGTATATTGTTATAAAATAGTTTATATGGTGAAAAGGTAGTGGTTATTGATTCTTCACAGTGTTTGGTTATAACTTTAGGGTTTTCCTAGTGATAGGGAATTGGTTAAAAGTGGTAGTATCATATTCATTTTGGAGAAGAGCTTAAGTTTTGTTTATGATTTTCAGGCTAGAGTGGCCCGGAGTTGGCCATTGGAGGAGGCATTAACAAGAAGTGACCCAGGTTGTTTCACTTATTTGCAGAATAAGCCACATTAAGTTTTGCTAGGGTGACTACACAGGTTTGTCTGCTCAGGAAATTTCAAGTCTGGTCTCCATTTGTGCTTGATTTTAGCAATCTTCACTTGGCAAGCTGGAGACTCAGGAGGAGAGCCGATGGTGTGGTTCAGTCTGAGCCGATGGTGTAAGGTCCAGTCTGAAAGCTGGCAGGCTTGGGACCCAAGGAGACGGAAGCTTCAGTTTTAGTCTGGACACAGGAAAAGACCAGTGTCGCAGATCAAACACTCAGGCAGGAAGAACTGCTCCTTCCTGGTGGGAGAGTCAGCCTTTTTGTTTTATTCAGGCCTTCAGCTGATTGAACGAAGCCCATCCATACTGGGGCAGACAATCTACTTCACTCTGTCCTCCCATTCAGATGTTGGTCTCATCCAACAAACACCCTCACAGACACACCAGAATACAGTGTGATATACAAATATCTGGATACCCTATGGCCCAGTTAAGTTGACACATAACAGTTATCATACTTTTTTATTTAACCATGTTTGGAAATAAGGGACATAGTTTCCTTGGAAATTGATCTGTGGAAATGCTTTGAAAACTGAGGTGAAGGTGGATTCATCTAGGAAATATTAACATCACCAATCCAGAAACACTTGGCACATAATTCATCAGTTAAACTTTTTTCGGTAACTCAGACAATATGAATTAGGCTGAAAATCCCTCTTTTGGATGGCTATGGTTTCACATTCTTTAGAGAAGTTTTCCCTCTCCCACTGAGCATGAAGCTCGGAGACAGTTCATTGTAGACTTTTGGGGATGCAGATTTAATGATAGTTCACCATTTTTTACCAAGACTGTTACCCTCTCATTTGACTCTCTTGGAGGGCAGTGGTGAGGCTGTATTTGCTTATTGGTCCCTGAGCCCTGGGCTGTCAGGACATTTATTTTAAAGTTTACTGGGTTTTGGAAAATGCTCAGAAGGGCCAGGGCCACTTCAGGTACCCCCCCGCCCCCACTTCCCTCTCTGGATCTCTGTACTCATTCCCTGTCCCGACTTCCTCACTGTGTTAACATCTCATGCAGACTTTCAGACTTTTTATAATTTGACCCCTCACATTTTGTCATTTTCATGAACTTCAATCTTATGTGGCTAGAAATGAAACTCTTCAGTGACGAATTTTAAATATTTGTCTCGGATCTGTGCATTACTTAGGCTGTTTCAATATAGGCAATATATTTAAAGAGTTTACCCTACAAATCCAAAGTCCAGAGTCGGAAATCCTGACATCATCCCTTATTGATATTAATAATAAAAGTGAAAAAAAGTTTTAAAAAATCCCAGAAAACTCAATGAAGTCATAAATCAGAAGTTGCATCTTCTTTCGAAAGTTCTGTGATTTTTCTAATAAACAGAACACATGTAATTACTTTCCTATTATGGATAATTAAAGGACAGATCCATGAGATGGGTGTATTACATGCAAGTAAAATTTTTAAAGGAAATAAGAATGAATTTTAAAAACATAACAGTGGCATGTCCAAACAGGAGGACCTCACCCAAAGCTCCGGGGGAATGGTCACCAAATTAGTGTACCCAGGGTAGGATGAGAGACCTGTTAATGGGTTCTATCTCAGATACATCTCTTCACTAATATCCAAAGGGATTTCCTTATTTAGAAGTTATTTGGACTCTGAAACCACAGATAGAATGAAAAGTAAATAGATACTAATCTGTTAATTTAAACAATGTATATAAATGCAACACAATGAATATAAATAACATGTAAATAACTAGAACGTAGCTTAGGTCTTTGTCTCTTCTAAAGCGTGCATTGTGGTTTTGATTTGCATTTCTCTAATGATTAATGATGTTGGGCATCTTTTCATGTGTTTGTTGGCAATCTGTATGTCTGCTTTGGAGAAATGTCTCTAGCTCGTCCACCCATTTTTGGACTGGGTTGTGTGTTTTTCTTGATATTGAGCTGCATGAGCTGCTTGTATATTTTGGAGATTAATCCTTTGTCAGTTGCTTCATTTGCAAATATTTTATCCCATTCTGAGGGTTGTCTTTTCATTTTGTTTGTGGTTTCCTTTGCTGTGCAAAAAGCTTTTAAGTTTCATTAGGTCCCATTTGTTTACTTTTTCTTTTATTTCCATTTCTCTAGGAGGTGGGTCAAAAAGGATCTTGCTGTGATTTATGTCATAAAGTGTTCTGCCTATGTTTTCCTCTAAGAGTTTTATAGTGTCTGGCCTTACATTTAGGTCTTTAATCCATTTTGAGTTTATTTTTGTGTATGGTGTTAGGAAATGTTCTAAGTTCATTCTCTTACATGTAGCTATATCACCTCACACCATCATCAAAAAAATCTAGAAACAGTAAATGCTGGAGAGGGTGTGGTGAAAAGGGAACCCTCTTGCACTGTTGGTGGGAATGTAAATTGATACAGCCACTATGGAGAACAGTATGGTGGCTCCTTAAAAAACTACAAATAGAACTACCATATGACCCAGCAGTCCCACTGCTGGGCATATACCCTGAGAAAACCATAATTCAAAAAGAGACATGTACTACAATGTTCATTGCAGCACTATTTACAATAGCTAGGACATGGAACTCACCTAAATGTCCATTGACAGATGAATGGATAAAAAAGATGTGGCACATATATACAATGGAATATTACTCAGCCATAAAAAGAAACGAAACTGAGTTATTTGTAATGAGGTAGATGGACCTAGAGTCTGTCATACAGAGTGAAGTAAGTCAGAAAGAGAAAAACAAATACCGTATGCTAACGCACATATATGGAATCTAAAAAAAACGTGACTGATTAACCTAGTGGCAGGGCAGGAATAAAGACACAGACGTAGAGAATAGACTTGAGGACATGGGGAGGGGGAAGGGTAAGCTGGTACAAAGTGAGGGAGTGGCATGGACTTATATACACTACCAAATGTAAAATAGATAGCTAGTGGGAAGCAGCCCCATAGCACAGGGAGATCAGCTCGGTGCTTTGTGACCACCTAGAGGGGTGGGATAGGGAGGGTGGGAGGGAGACGCAAGAGGAAGGGGATATGGGGATATATGAATTAAAAAAAATTGTTTACAAGAGACACACTTAAAAATTGAAATAAAAGGATAAAAAAAAAAACAACAAGAAAGCATGTACTGTATTGTGCAAGTCCTAGAGAAGCACTGTAATCAGGTAAATGCTGCTATCCTGTATTTTTCTTCCTTTTCAAGCCAGTTCTGTGCCATTCTCTATCTTCTCTGACCGTGGCTGGTGTGGGCCTTATTTCATTCTGGTTGTTTTAGTTTTTCATTGACTGGAGTGTTATTTAGAAAGAACCTGGGTGACTCTCTGCTTCAAGGAGGGGCTTTGTAATGTCAGTGATGGTGAGCTCATTGTCACACGTTTACCTTTCTTCTTGGAGATTTATGCCCAGACCCCTCCAACAGACCTCACACAGTCACTTTCCCTTCCCACACCGAGCCTTCTGTAACTGTGTGCAGATATTTAAGAATGCGTTTTCCCATCCTGATCCAGAAGGTTTTTATTGGTTTTATGCAATTTTAGAAGTTTTGGGTTGAAAATAACCTTATAATGGCTCTTTCCATGTGAAAAAAATCTTTGCCAGAGTTTTACTCCTTTTTTGAGTCTGCACTTCTTTGAAAAGATAAATTAGTTTACTAGACTTCCAAGTGACAGTAATGCTTCTGCCGTGTCTTGTGTGAGAAAATACATAGTGATTGAAATTTCCTATTCAGTGATTCTTTAAGTAAATTGATATTTTATTAAACAACTGAGCATCTTCTCCTGGAAAACAGTGGTTTATAATATGAAAACATGATTTTTTTTCTGTTCCTCTGAGAATATTTGATGGATGTTTGTATTTAAGAACACCATGAATAGAATAAACCTATAATTATCCCAGCTCACCATGGCCCCAACCTTAGGAACAATCACTTGGAGTTAAACTCCTAAATCACGCTGTGAAATGGCTGGTAACTGTAAAGACTGCACTTTACTCTTTTATTATTTGTACTTTATCAGACAGGGTTCTTTGCTGCCAATAGTAGAAACTCTCACTAACAGAGCAGGAACTGAACTGAATTTAAGGGTGGTGCATAGCTCTCAGATGCCCTGCCAGGCTGGAGAATCCAGAAAGTCATCAGGATCCGTCGTGTTCACACCACACAGGCTGCTGGACTGCACAGTGGCTGCTGGCCTCGCCTCCAGGGCACACTCGATTTTATGCTGCCAACCTTTCACCTTTGCCTTTGCTGCCAGGAGTAACCTCCCAAAGTCCTCCTCTTAAGGCACCTGTAGTTTCATTAGGAAGGTATAAGTTGAACATGTGAACCATGAGAGGTGTTAACCTGAAACAAATAGATGGCCAGGTATTTCTCCAGCAAGGATGGGTTTACTCAGGATATCAGCAGAGAATTTCGATTAGGGCTGTGCAACCATGGTGAGCTGTGTGCAAATCCCCACACAGCCAGGAAAGGAGAACTTTTATAGGGAGGAAAAGGGATTTGGAAGGGCCACAGTAAACAGAGTCTATGGCTTTTCATGGCTGAGTCCTTGTTAGGAAAGAAAAAGAGTCTTTCTTCTTCCTGTTGGACTTGGCTTTGTCACAGGGCATGAGAGTTCCCCCTGGTGGTCTCCCTACTCTATTTAATTGAGGTTTGTTTTATTAAATTTCTTATGGAGAGAAACTTGAGATAAAATATACTGAATAATAAAATGTATGTTTAGATAATATGAGAGATTAAGGAGAGATTCATTATGGTTAAATTATCTTTTTTTTTTTTTCGGTACGTGGGCCTCTCACTGTTGTGGCCTCTCCCTTTGCGGAGCACAGGCTCCAGATGTGCAGGCTCAGCGGCCATGGCTCACGGGCCCAGCTGCTCTGCGGCACGTGGGATCCTCCCGGACCGGGGCACGAACCCGTGTCCCCTGCTTCGGCAGGCGGACTCTCAACCACTGCGCCACCAGGGAAGCCCTAAATTATCATTATTGAGTAAAATTCCTGAAATGGATTTGTTGATGGTTTTGGTTATAGATAGTTTATTTCATGTTGCCTGCTCATCATCTGCTTATAAATTTGAATGAACGAAGCACTATGACCTCAGTTATAACAGAATTTGTTACTTCTGCAGGGTGACAGTGCTATTGCAGTTTTCATGGTAAATTCTCTTTTCTATGGTTTTATATCCTGTGATGTTAAATTGTATGAGGATGAAAGTTGGCATTGAAAGTGGCTCAACTCGTATGAAAATTTCTTTCTAAAAATTGTTTAAATTAGTATTTGCAACAAAGCAATCAACTAAACCATAATTTATCTAAAAAATAATCTTCCAACTAAAGAAATTTATTCTAAACAGTAAACTTTTACTAGCAGTTACCCTTTCGTTTGGAATAGTTTCTATGGGCATTTAAAAGTACTAATGCAATAGTTATACTGAAGCACAACTGCCTCTAAATAGTCTGTCAGTTGAACATTTTTCCCAGTTATTATTCCAGAAATGAAGTGGCCAGTTGTTTATTCTTATCTACTCTTTATTTTATTTTTTTTTTTTTTTTTTTTTTTTTTTTTTTTTTTTTTTTTTTTCCGGTATGCGGGCCTCTCACTGTTGTGGCCTCCCCCGTTGCGGAGCACAGGCTCCGGACGCCCAGGCTCCGGACGCGCAGGCTCAGCGGCCATGGCTCACGGGCCAAGCCGCTCCGCGGCATATGGGATCCTCCCAGACCGGGGCACGAACCCGTATCCCCTGCATCGGCAGGCGGACTCTCAACCACTTGCGCCACCAGGGAGGCCCTATTTTATTATTTTTTTAGATATTACTTCTGTAATGCATTTATTTTTTTAAATTTTATTTATTTAATTTAGTTTTGGCTGCATTGGGTCTTTGTTGCTGCGCACGGGCTTTCTCTAGTTGTGGTGAGTGGGGGCTACTCTTCGTTGTAATGCATTTAGAGAGGTATTTATAAACACTTGTAATAAAGATGTTTGTAACAGTGGTACCCACTCGCTACAAAGAGAATTGTGTGTGTGTGTGTTTATTTGGATACAATTGACAGGTAATGTGTACGTTTAAGAGGTACAGCATATCTATTGGATAGTTTATATTGCAGTATGATTGCCATTGTGGCATTAGCTAACCCCTCTGTCATGTCACATAATTATCATTTCTTCTAGTAGTGGGAACAATTAAGATCTATTCTCTAAGCAGGTTTAATATTTATGATACAGTTACATTGTCTATAATCACTGTACTGTGTGTTAGATTGCCAAGACTTATCTACTAATTGCAAGTTTGTACCCTTAAAATCAGCTCTCCTCTTCCCCCACTCATCAGCTCTACTCTGTTTATTTGAGTTTGGTGCTTTTTGGATTCCACACATAAGGACTATCATACACTGTTTGTCTTTCCCTGTCTGACTTACCTCATTTAGAATAATGACGTCAAGTTCGATCCATATTGTTGCAAATGTCAGGATTTTATTTTTCTCATGGCTGAATAGTATTGTGTGTGTGCGTGTGTGTGTGTGTGTGTAATCTCACATCTTCTTTATCCATTCATGCATTGATGGACACTTAGGTTGTTGCCATGCAATGAACATGGGAATGTAGATGTCTCTTTAATATTCTCTTTTTAATTTCCTTTGGGTATATTGCCAGAAAAGAGATTGCTGGATCTATGGCTAGTAGTTCTATTTTTAATTTTTTGAGGAACCTCTGTAATGTTCTCCATAGTGGTTGCACCAGTTTACAATCCCACCAGCAATACACAAGTGACCCATTTTTTCCTGCATCCTCGCCAACACGTATTATCTCATCTTCTTGATGATATGCTTTCTTACAGATGTGAGATGATATCTTACTGTGGTTTTGATTTGCTTGTCCTTGGTGATTAGTGATGCTGAATGCATTTTCATATACTATTTACCATTTGAATGCCTCCTTTGGAAAAATTTCTGTTTAGTTCCTCTGTCATTTTTTAATTGGGTTTTCTGTTGTTGTTATTGAGTTGTATGAGTTCTTTATATATTTTGGATATTCACCCATTAACTGATACAAGGTTTGCAAATATTTTCTTCCATTGGCTGCTCTTTCATTTTGTTTATTGTTTCTTTTACAATGCAGGAGGTTAAGTTTGATGTAATACCACTTATCGATTTTTTTTCTTTTGTTGTTTGTCCTTTTGGTGTCATATCCAAAAAATCATTGCCAAGACCAATGTTGAGAATTCTTCTTCCCTATGTTTTTTCTAGCGGTTTTACAGTTTCAGGTCTTATGTTTAAGTTTTTGATCCATTTAGGGTTAATTTTTGTGAGTGGTGTAAGATAGGGGTCCAATTTCATTTTTCCACATGTGTTTATCCAGTTTTCCCAACACCATTGGTTGAAGAGATTTTCCCCATTGGATGTTCTTGGCTCTCATATCAAATATGTGTTAACCATATATACAGGGGTTTAATTCTGGTTTCTCTATTCTCTTCCATTGGTCTACATGTTTATTTTTATGGCAGTACCATACTTTTTAGTTACTACAGCTTTGTAGTATATACATATATATATTTAAATTAGGAAGTGTGATGCCTCCAGTTTTGTTTTTTTCCTCATGATTGCTTTGTCTATTCAGGGTCTTTTGTGGTTCCAAACAAATTTTAGGATTGTTTATTCTATGTGTTAATTGTTTATTGTATTCCAAAATGCCATTGGAATTTTGATTGGGATTGTGTTGAATCTATAGATGGCTTTGGGTTGTATGGACATTTTAACAATATTAACTCTTCTAATCCATGAATATGGGATATCCTTCCATTTGTTTGTGTCTTCTTTGATGTCTTTCAGTAAAGTCTTATAGTTTTCATTGTACAGATCTTTCACTTCCTTGGTTAAATTTATTTCTAGGTATATTACTGGTTTTGATGCTGTTGTAAATGGGGTAGTTATTTTTCCCAGACGTTTCATTGTTAGTGTATAGAAATGCAACTGATTTTTTTTTAGAGTTTTAACAAGGCTTTTATTTAAAAGAAAATTCTTAAAATAGTTTTTTATTGAAGTATAGTTTATTTACAATATTGTGTGTTTCAGATGTACAAAATAGTGTTTAATATTTTTATAGATATATTTCATTTAAAGTTATTTAAAAAACAATGGCTGTATTTCCCTGTGCTGTACAATATATCCTTGTTGCTTATCTATTTTATACGTGGTAGTTTGTACCTCTTAATTCCCTACCCTAAATCGCCCCTCTCCCCTCCCCTCTCCACACTGTAATAACTAGTTTGTTTTCTATATCTGTGAGTCTGCTTCTGTTCTATTATATACATTTGTTTTATTTTTTAGATTCTACATATAGGTGGTAACATAGCATATTTAACTTTTGTGTATTGTCTTATCTACTTTTCAAACTTGTTATTTACAAATAAATGACTGAGGTTTGGATATGTATGTTTGCATAGTCATATCACTATATTAACTACAGTATAAGTTGGGTAAAGAAGTCAAGACAATGTGTTACTGCAAAGAAGGAGATTTTAGAACTGAATTAATGTAAAAGTTACTTTTTGGAGGGTAGAGATAGGTCATGGTTGATTTTTCTTTCCCCCAAACCTACATGTTATTAATTATACCTGCTACAATTGACTATGGGTTTTTATAGAACTATGAAGAGTTAAGAAAGAAATGATAAAAAATGAAGCAGGGTCTTTTCAGCACCCTTACCATTGCCTAAACTGGGTAACATTTTCCCTTTCATCCTCTGATAGTTCTGATTTCATGCTTTAAAAAAATAATGAATTCATGGGTGAGTGTTTGCTTCACTACATGGCAGCATTGTTGGAGCTAGAAATAAGTCAGCCATCCTTGTCATCGAGAATGCATGCCCTCCGTGGCTTTTAAGCACCTATATTGGGTCAGATTAGGGACGCACGTATCTGAATCTAGTAGAGATGAGCTATATATTTAATTCAGGTTATGCTGACCCTAAATTCAACTTAAGATTTTTATAACTTGATTTGTCTCTCAAAGTCCTAGTTCAATAGTGATTTCATTTGGCACTGCATAATTGGCCTCAGGTACAAAAAAATGTCTTTGTTACCAAAATGTTAGAATTTGAGCACTCTGCATTTAAAAGTGTTTATTGGGACAGATTTTTACACACATTACTTTCAGGCAGGACTGAAAAGATTGGAAGAAGAATAAACCATCCCTATTGTTTCTCTCCTTTTATAGATATGCATGTTAAAAAATTGATAAAAAATCAGTTTTGAATAAAGTGACTAGAAAGATATTTTGGTTTGACCAGTCAGTGCCAATTATATGTGATGTTCAGAAATTTCTAGAAAAGTCCCGAGGATAATCTTCTCAGGATGACTTTATCTGCTGGAAGTATTAGAGAGAACCACTGGGTTTGGAATACCCGTTTCCCTTCTCTTGACGTTGCTGACTGCAGTCACCTGGCTAATGACCATGGGAAAAGGGAGACCGATCCTGCCGGACCAGCACTGTCCAGGGAGACTTTCTGTGGTGATGGTCATGCCCCGTATCACAGGATCTAATACACTAGCCACTAGCCACATGTGACAACTGAGCATTTAAAATGTGCCTAGTGTGACTGAGGAGCTGAACTTTAAATTTCATTTAATTAAAATAAGTGTATATTATTATTTAATTTTTAACTTTAGTTAACGAAAAATTAACTTTAATATTTACATGTGACTAGTGGCTACAGTGATAAGACAGTGAAACATGATGTTTTCCAAAGTGTGAAAGCAGGTCACTTGCATCATAATTACCTGAAGTCAAATGAGGTGTTTTAAAAATGCAGACTACTAGAATCCACCTCAGAACTTTTGAATCATAATCTTTGGGGAAAGAGCCCAGGAATTTGCTAGCAAGAACACAGAGGAGTTTGTGTCAAAGATCATTCAGGAATTCAGGACTCGCCTCTCATGTCTACTTTTTAGGAAAGTTTGCTCTGACCTAGAATGGCAGTAGCACCCTAGTCTCTCTCCAACCCCTTACTTTATACTCTCCAACTCCCTGCTTAATTTATGTTTCTCCCTCTCTATCCCTCTCCCCTCCCCCTGCTTCTCCCTTTCACCTGTGCTACTTAAATGAATATACTGGGGCTAAAATAGAGTAGGAATTCATATGCTGGAGTTATTTTTTTCTATACTTTTTACTATTACAAGACTGAGATGAAATATGCCTAAATACTAAATGTCGTTGCTTCTAGGGAATAGAATTCGGAATTAGAAGGGCTTTTTAAAAAAAATACTTTTCCATGATTTGTGAATTTTATACATTGCAATATTTATAATCAGGAAAAAAACATTTAAAGCTTGCTGCATTCAAAACCCATTTCATTTTAACATGCAACATAGATTTTAGTTTTCTCACTGTCTTGCATCCATGTGCTAACTCTTGTTGAATAAGACGGGCACCAGCTACATTGTAAAATTCTCTAAAATTACACAGGAACTAGTGAATCACAGATGGTTTTTCAGTTCACCCCAAAGGAACTTAAACCAAAGCGTGAGGCCTTTGCAGATGATTAACGTAAGGTTGTATGGAGAAAATGGTTTTATGGAATGGGATAAAACGTGAGGATGGAGACAATTTGGTAAAAATAAAACTTTCATTTTATTCATGAGGGCCACATTCCAAGAATGGGGTGACTCCTGGAAGCAAATGTCTTTAAGTGTGAGTTTTTCAGTCAATTTAAATGCATCTCACATTTCCAACTCTTTTATTCACATTTCTACTCAATATTTAACCGGTTACACCCAGACGTAATTTCTAAATGCACACAGTATATAATGTTGCTGTTTTCACTCTCAGTGTATGATTCACAGGGAGATAAGAGAACCTTTGTCTGCATTTGGGGGCCTAGTTGGTTTGTCCAACTCTGTCTAACACATACTCTGCCACTTGGTAGAGAAATAAGAGGTAGGCTGCACTGGTTGCTGTTTTGAAATACTGCAATCACTAAAATTATTTTTTTTATTTTCTATAAAATTGGCAAACAGAGGAATGACAATGTGTGTGCATGCATACATAGCACAAATGCCATTAAGAAGGTTCAATTACATTTTTATATATTTTTTCAAATTAGCCGATCAAGAATTGTAATAAGGCCAATTGTGTTTAATCGTCAAAATATTTAATTATCAGGGACACTTAGGAAGTAATAATCCAATACTAAGCAATTAAACAGGATTTTCTTAGCTAGTAGTGTATGATAACACTTAACATTTTCAGAAGGAAATGGTTAAAAAAAAATGGAGTCTCTTTTTTGCCTCCACCCAGGAATCTGACCCTTGAAAGAACTAACCCTGTGTAAATAATTCAAATGGAGATAACAGGGGGTTAACTCTAAAGTATATACAGTAGTTTGAAAGCAGGAAGGAAAAATATAGACAGTTATGAGCATCAGAAGCTCTAAATTTTGGTCCAGGGAGTACAGGTTTCTGAAGGGAACAACACTTAGGTTGTCAGGAGACCAGAATCCAGATCATCTTTTCTGTCCACTGGATGTGTGAGTTGACTCTAGCAAACCTTTTGAGCCTCACTTTATAACACTAAAAGTCTAGTGATTAGCCTGAACTTACACACTCAAAAATCAGTTCGTGCTCCTGTATAACTTGATCTTACACCTTGAGTGGTCATATGTCAAGTATTTTTGTTGTTTTTCCAGCTGAAGCATAGGATCCCCGAGGATTAAGTGTAGAATTCACATCTGCAGCTTTAATCATCAGATTTACTGAAGGGCACAGGGAAGCTCATAAATTTACCCTGTTTTAGACGTAATCACTCAATTTGACAAGAGTGATGATAAATCTCTTCTCATGAAGAGAACTCAAGAGTGAGTAGCAGCGACAGTAAACTCCTGCCAGACCACCTGTCACTGGCCTCTTGAGAACACAACCATCGAATACCTTCCCCTTGGCTAGGTCTACTGAAAATAAGGGAAATCAATAACGTCTAATCTGACTTGGTTGTCAGCAGTACAAATTCATCAAAATGCTACTATCTTCTTTTTGCAGTTGACTGTAGAAGATGGCTTTTCTGAAAGATGGCTTGATTTTGGAAAGGTTACAATCTGATTCCTCTAAATTGAAATAATACACATGATACACCAAGTAGGCTTTCTTTGAGCTTAATAACATTCCTTCATTTATTGTAAGATATGACATACAGATAAATGAATAAAATACATACAGTTTAATATCTGTGAAGTGAAAACTCAAGAAACATTCAGAGCCAAAAATAAATAAGACTTTGCCAGCACCCCAGAAGCCCCACCCTAATCAGAGCCCCCTCTCTCACTGTTAGAGCCCTTCTGTGATAAACACACTCAACTTTCCTTAGCACTTTGCTTCCTTTGTTTGCATTCCTGAAAATAGATTACCCTAGTTTTGAGCTTTGTATGAATAGATCCATTAACAAAATAATACATTCTCTTTTTTATTATCTGCTTTTTTTTTTCTTAACATAATTTAGTGAATTTCATTTAGGTCATTACATGATGCTGTAGTTTTTTTGTTTGTTTGTTTGTCACTATGCAGTACTCAACTGATAGAATAGTATTAATCCATCCTATTGTTGATGAACATATATGTTGATCCAGCTTTGGGCTTTTACAATACTGCTGTGAGCATTATTGTCCATGCTGTAATCATACAGGTGGTATGTACATCCTTGTACTCAACTGCATCAGAATTTTAGGAAGGGAATTACTGGACAAGGAGATGCAGATAGATCTTGGGAGATGTAACAGAAAAGTCTGTTGGGACTGGAATTGTCTATTTGGGAAGATTTTGAGTACTAATTCAATTACTTTAGTGATTGTAGAACTATTTAGGTTTTCTAGCTCTTTTTGTTTAGTATATCACATACTTGTCTCAGAATTTGTCCTTTTATTTAAATTTTAAAATGCACTAGTATAAACTTGGCTTTTAACATTCTCTTATGTACCATCTTCAATAATACTTCCCTTTTTCATTTGTGATACTAGCTTTTGAGTCTTCTTGCTTTTTTTCATCTTGAGTGGTTTGTCAATTTTTAAAAAGCTCTGCAAAGGTATGCTTCTGGTTTGTTAATCCTTTCTATTGATATTTTATATTTATTTGCTTTTTTAAAAATTACAGTATAGTTGATTTACAGTGTTGTGATTCTGAATATATATATATTCAGATATATATATGCTTTTTTAGATTCCTTTCCCATATAGCTTATTACAAAATACTGAGAATAGTTCCCTGTACTATACAGTAGGTCCTTGTTGGTTATATATTTTATATATAGTAGTTTGGGTCTGTTAATCCCAAACTCCTACTAATTTATCTCCCCCAACTTTCACCTTTGGTAACCATAAGTTTGTTCACTATGTCTGCTTGGGTCTATTTCTGTTTTATATTTGTTTTCTATTTCATGTTCTTTTCTTATAATTCTTCTTGTTTTCTCTTTTGTTATGTTTTCTTATAATTCTTTGTCTCTCTCTTCTTTTGTTTTTTTCTACTTCTTTTGGTATTATTGTGCCCTTTTAATATATTGTCAGAGATGCCTGGTCTATTAATTGACAACATCTGTTTGTTATTAAAATATGCATTTGAGGCTGTGGTGGCTTTGTAATGTATCAAGTTGGGCTAAGCTAACTTACATTGCCCAGAATCCCCCTGTATGCTTTCAGTTAGAGTGGATTACATGAGGTTCTTGCACAAGATTAGGAGGATGATGTCATTTATATGTGGAATCTAAACACTCATAGAAACAGAACAGATTGGTGGTTGCCAGAAGCAGGGGTTAGGGGGTGGGGAAATGGGTGAAGGTACTTAAAAGGTACAAACTTCCAGTTATAAAATAAGTCCTGGAGATGTAATGTACAGTTAATGATACTTAACTGTATATTTGAAAGTTGCTGAGAGAGTAGATATTGAAAGTTCTCTTCATGAGAAAAAAAATTGTAACTGTGTGAGGTGATAAATGTTAACTGGACTTGTGGTGGTGGTCATTTTGCAATATATACATATATCAAATCATTATGCTGTACACCTGAAACTAATACAGAGCTTTATGTCAATTATATCTCAGTAAACCTGGAAAAATAATCAAGTTCTCAAAACCAAAACCAAACAACACCACATTTTTTGGAGGCAGAAGTGAAGCAACTGCTCACGTTGCTGCTCATCTTGGACATGGAAGGAAGGGCCGACTCCCCTCTGTGGCTTGGGCAGTGACTGCCCCAGTTTCTCCTGCTTATTCCTGCAGCTCCCTCACTCCTAGCTGTGTGTGTGTATTCAGGTGCACAGCCAAGAGCCCTGGCTTCTCCAGGCCACCCAGGCCACTGAGACCAAAGGTGGAAGAACTGACATGGGTTTCAGTGTTGTCTCCAGGCTTGTGCTCAGGAGTTACAGCTGGTTTCTCTCTCTCCACCTCTCATCCATCTTTCCTTCCCAATTCTCGCCCTGGGGATGTCAAGTTGTAACATTGGTGTGAGGATAACAGTCTTACAGAGACAGCTTCACTAGCTTCCATTGTCGATAAGGTCAAACTTCTTAATATATGGAACCTAGTGGTCTCTGACTGGCAGAGAGAGACTATACATTTTCCTCTAAGTTTTGCTTTATCTGCCACTTACTTCTTTGTATGTGATACTTTGTTACATGCTTAATTTTGATTATAACTCTTGCTTTGATTCATGAGTTTTTTTACACATATTTTCTAACTTCCAAACATGAAATACTTATTTTGTAATTGATACCCTGTTTTGAAAAGTTACATTGTCAGAAAACATGCTTTGTATGATTTAAACTTTTAAAAGCTGTTTTAACTTTCTTTATGACTACTATATGATGAATCTTTGTAAATGTTCCTCTGTGTTTGAGAATAATATATACTCTACTGTAATTTGTTATCATCTCCTATATATATCCATTATGTCAATAATTTAATCATGTTCAAACATTCTATATTCTTCTTGATTTTTCTATCTGCTTGTTTTGTCAATTGTTGAGGTAGTTGTTTTAAATCTCCCACTTTGTGTACTTTTATACAGCTACTTATGTTTCTAACCATTTTTGCTTTGTGTATCTTAGTGATATTTTGTTAATACCTTTTGTATCACTCCTCCATATTGTAGCCATCTACCATTCTTCTTGATCAAAACTCATTCCTTAAAAATTTACCTCCTATTCCATTGTTGCTGTTCACACTACTGTATTTTTCAGTGATCTCAGTATCCATGTAGATGCTCCTTCTATACTGTTACCATTCTGGGTGCCCTCTTTCTTTTATTTTTTAAAATTTTATTTATTTATTTTTAATTTTTATTGGAGTATAGTTGCTTTGCAATGTTGTGTTAGTTTCTACTGTACAGGAAAGTGAATTCTCCCAATTCATTCCACTCCCGCCTTACCCCTTGGTATCCATATGTTTGTTCTCTACATCTGTGTCTCTATTTCTGCTTTGTAAATAAGATCGTCTATACCAATTTTTTTCAGATTCCACATATATGTGTTAATATACAGTATTTGTTTTTCTCTTTCTGATTTCACTCTGTATGAGGGTCTCTAGGGCCATCCAATTTCATTCCTTTTTATGGCTGAGTAGTATTCCATTGTCTATATGTACCACACCTTCCTTATCCATTCCTCTGTTGATGGACATCTAGGCTGCTTCCATGTCCTGGGTGCCCTCTTTCAATTGTCCTCTGCTTTTACTCCAGGAAGTCACTTGTCTTAATCATTGGGTATAAGCCCACCACAATATCAAAAGCAAACACCCCTCTCTTGGCATCTTTTGAGGTCACTTCTTCTAATAACACTAATCCGATAATCTCTTGCCATCTCTCCTGATCCCCATCCCAACTTTTCACTTTCCCTCAAACCCCTCAAGTCTTAACTTCTTACTTAGCTTCTATCCACATTAAAGCATTCTGATCACAACTTGATATTTGTGCCATAATCCTGTGTCCATCTCTTCGTTCATCTTAATTGCTTGGATAAATACAACCCTGCTTAAATTTAAGCCTCCTCCCACTGCATGCCTGAATGCACTCACCTAAACATGGTTAGAGAAACAAAACAAAACAAAACAAAACTATGGTGACTGGTCTCCCTTTAAATCCATGATCATTAACCTTGAATGGCCCCTCATTATTGCTCAGAAACCCTATATTCCTCTGTATTCACCCTCTTTCTGGACAGCTTTTTCGCTTTTCTCCTCTCTTCAAACCTTCAAACTCCACCTTCTCCTCCATATTTACTCTCAGTTGATAATCTTGTTTTCCACTTTACTGTGAAAACTCAAATACTTAGAAGTAAATGCCCCTAGTCAATATAGTCATTTATAAGCAGCCATCCCAACTCCTATATCCTTTGCTCTGTGTTTTCACTTGCTCACTAAACCCCAGTCCTGGTTAAATCTAGCACTCCTAGAATTCCACAGTAGTGTCAGAGCAGATTCATGTAACTGGATAGACACATCCATGCCTACTAGTCTCACCTAAATTCATGACCACAAACCAACTCCAGCAGGGTCTTGGTGTCTGACGTTCATAGTGCTTTGGGTTAGTCAGGTCTCTGTGACTCTACCACGCTCTGAGCTGCTTAGTTCACACCTCTTTCCTCTTCACATCTCAGAGAGTGGTCCTGCTTTTTCTTTCATGAAGCAAATAATCAGAAGGAAACGTCATCATCATCCGTTACCCAATCTGTAGGTCTACCTGTACCTCTCCTTTCTTCCAAGGCCAAACCCTCTATTTTCTGCTAGGTCTCCATCTCCTCTGGTCTCTTACCCAAGACATCACTGCTTTAATCATCCTTGTCCTCATGAAACATCAACGTTTCCCAGTCTGTTGGATGATCCCATAAGCATCAAAGGTAGTGGCCTTACCCTTCAACTGTTAACTTCTGTTAGTCACTTTCTCCCCTTCCTGCCCCCTCTTCCCTGAATTGCTCCACTTTAGGGTTTTTTTTCTACCATCCCACTGATAACTAAAAAAAAAACATCAAGGTCACATGTCCTACATGTCACCACATCTGACAGTCATTCCTCAATCCTTCCTTGCTCAACTGCTACATGAAATTGGACATAGCTGATTACACCATCCTTTTCAAAATATTTCTGGTTGGTTGGTTGGTTGGTTGGTTTCCCCCCTTGCTTTCAAAGGTACCATGTGCTCTTAATCTTCCTCTTTGTTCATCTAAGGATAAATACGAGCTGAAAAAAGAAAAAAAAAAAAGCCACAATTTTCTCCAGTGAAAAAAGGAAAGAGACTCCCCATGCCACATTTTCTTAGCATATTATTTACTTAAAACCAAACACTGTAATTATAACATAAGAGATGTATGTAAAATGTTTTTATGGCTAAGCAAGCCTCTTTCTACCTTTAAGACTCAGGAGTATCTCAAAGACTTAAGAACCATTTTTCTGAATGTAATCATCAAGGAAGATAGGGCCCCATCTCCCCGTTTCTGTGGGAGAGTAAAAGCCTCATTTCAGTGGATGCTTTGCTCCAAGTTGCAAAACTACCTCCTGTAATAAAGATGTGAGAAGTTTATTTTTCCTTTGGATAAAGCCAATTAGGTAGTACAGATGGCCACCCCATTACCACATGAATCTAGAAGGAACTCTGTATGACAAACAGTGCTGTCAGTCCTCTTATTTGAGGACTCGTTATTGATTATCTTACATGTATATAATGGGCTGTATCTACCTGGCTCTATAAAAGATAAGATATCTTTCTGTCTTTGCAGTCTCTTAGTGGATCACCTGTGCTGCACAACCCATTCTAATACAGTATGATTAACAGTAGTAATTTAGTACCAATGGTAATTTAACAGGACAAAAACTGTTTTCTTGGTCTTCTACTCTTGTAGAGAGGTTTTCTGGGTTGGCAGGAGTTACTGTTTTTAATTATATTGTTCCAACACTCAGTCCTTCATTTCTTGCCTGTAGATGTTGGGGTGCTCCAGTTCTCCTTTATTGGATTTCTTCTTTTGTCCATCTTTAATCACTTCTAAAATGATCTTCTTTAGTTCAGTGGCTTTAAATGCTATCTGTACATTAATGTCCTAGATTTTCAGACCTGACCAGTCTCTGTCTTTTCACATGGACACACAGGTACCCACACACACACTGTGCACACAAGTATAAGCCTCTCATTTGATAGTTCTGCCTGTGTGTCCTGGCTCTAAATGAACCCTGATCACCAACATCCCTGACATAAACCTGACTCCTCCTGTGCCTCCCATCTTAGAAAAAGGCACCATCATTCAGCCAGTTATTCAGGTTACAAAACTCAGCCTTGCTTTATTTTCCCGTTTTTGTACACCCAAAGTAAATCCTATAGGTCTGCTCTCAATACGTATCTGGGTTTTATTCCTTTTCCCAAGCGTCATGGTTCTTCCCTCCCATTTAACATTTACACTGATCCCCAGAGAGGAGAAAGAGTTAGGAGGTAGGGTGCCCAGATGAAGGGGGGCTTTACTGAACCAGAGAAAAGATCCTGGGAGCACATGCTGAGGGAGAGGTTAAATTCAAGCTGTGAGACCAACAGTATTCGTAGTTGTCTGTGGTAAATGGAGCTGTGAGAGGCTCTGCTGGGGCTCAGACAAAGCGCGTGAACAACAAGGTAAATGCAGCAACCCTGTAAGTCCGGGGGACATTGATAGGTTGGAAGTCATAGCTGTTTAAAGGAGCAGAAAATGAGAACTGAAAAAGGTATAAGGAGTACCTAACCAGAAAAAGTTTCCACAATTCATAGGAAAAAAATCACACGTAGGACAAGCCAAAAGAACAGTGTTGAGGACTGTTTGAGGCCAGATTATAAATTGAAGTGGGATGGCCAAGGTTTGGAATATCTACAGTGGAGAATGCTAGGTACAGAGGCCCATGGTAGGCACCAATGGGAATACTAAGATAAAATAAATAAGGGCTCTTCGTGGAAGGGCGTGAAAATTCTATGGGAGAGACAAAATGTGAGTACAAATAATTTAAATACAGTGTAAGGACTGATGTTTCTTAAGAGTCTTATGATCAAATTTAAGAGAGATCCTGAGGGGAATATCTGGTTCCTGGAGGGCAATGAGGGGAGAATCAGCAGAAGACGTATTGTTTTCCGTGGACCTGAACTCTGAGCAGACAGTGGGGCAGATTTCACCGGAGGGCAGCACGGGATAATGCAGGCTGCAGTATGGACAGGAAAGATACCAAGATAGAAAAGGCATGAACTTGCAGTCTCAGCTGCTGGTGTGCAAGAATTGTGATATTAAAAAATCTACCTATCACTCCCCCTTCTATCTTTCTGCTAACAAGGACTTCAATCTCATTCCTCAGTGGACTTTTCCCTTCAGTCATGTCTTCCCATTGAAATCTAAGGAAGACCCCTGGGGTCACGGCTGCTGACACACCCTTGTTTTAGGATGTAATCAGCCTTTCAGGTCCTACAGTCAGTCCTAATGGTTTTTCCGCTGTTCTTGAGGCACAGGTGAGATTGATGAGGCTGGGAAAATGATTCCAATAGCAGAGCGTAATAGTTATACTAATATTTTTATTGCTTGTTAATTAATAATGTTAGTAATAATGTGTTAAGACTTCATAAAGTATAAAAAATCAGTAAAATTCAGTATGCGATACATTAAATGTATAAATATATTAGAAATATTAAATATCAGTCTAACAAAATGTAAATATTAAACCTATATTATCATAGACTGATAAAATTATTATAATTAATACCATCCAAAAACGAGCACTACATAAACTGAACGTTTAATTCTGCATGAATTATTAAAATGATATTATGCAGTTCAATTTCTTTGTAAAAGAGATCCTCTAAAAAATTTCATTAATAGGATTATTATTGAGCTGAGTCTATTTTTGTAAAAAGATTTCCAACTGATGGCAAGGCATGTGCCATGTCTTCACCAGCAGGAGAATGTTTAGTAGACATTTATGTACGAACTTCAGATATTTTCCCCTGAGTCCCTTATCTTTAAATAATCACAGGTTCTATTGATAACATAGAAGACATTTTTTCAGCACCATCCCACAATACAATCAATGCAAAATATCAGTTTAATACTATGATGCTAATATTTCACTTGTTCAGAAGGTCTTTGTAATTGGCAATAATTATGCTTAAAATAGTAGACTATTAAAAAAAATAGAAGATAATGTGTAGGTTCAGATTTGCCTGGGCTTATAGACAGCCCTTTGTTTTGTCTTTTCTGCACATATCAAGAAGCTACATTACGGATTTCATTATTGATACGTAAATGATCAGGTTCTTTCAAACACAAAAATAATGACATTGCATTAAAAAGTCTTAGTGTTTCATACATAATCCCTGGTATTCCATCAACAGCCTGGCAATGCTGCGAATCATTGCAGCCAAAGCCTGAGGTATCAGGCGGTCACTGGCTCTGAGTTCTGGCCACGCTTTCAGGTAACAAACTCTGGATAGGGCTTGGGTTCCCAGTCCCCACTCCCCTTTCCTGTATGATGGGCTGGCTTCCTTGTCAATCAATCCCTTCTTGCTCTGCAATGCCTGGCATTATGTTGTCAGTGAATTTAGGATTTTAAAAAGATACAATCAGTTTTAGTTCTCCGCGTACAAAAAGTCACAGCTAAGAAGATAGGGCACTAGGTGACCTGCTTAGAATGAGGAAAAGGGGAAAATACAGTGAATAAAGCACATGAACGTATTTCAAAAAGTCAGCTGGCACAACAGAAGCAGTTAGAATTGTCATTCAGCTCATAATTGTATTTTCTTTTTGGTTGGAATCTATTGCTACATGCATTAATGCGCTTTTTTTGTTTGAAATGTTTAAATCAATCCTGTCAACATAGAACTCATGACTGTAGAGATCGTTGTGGATGTTATTCAATGTCTGTGAGTTTGTATTTAGAAAGAAAAATTTTAATGTGCATAAATTAATGTAATTCTGTGAAAATATGACAAAATGTTACTGTAGTAATTTAATAAGATAAATAAAACTGGAGGAGTAAATATTTGTTTCAGAACGGTACTAAAAGTCTGTCTTTGTGTGAGTTATCACTTACCTATGAAATGGGGCCTGACCCTTCTCTGACACTAGGAATTATATGTTTTCTGGTTTTAATATGGAGAGAATCTAACATAAACTTGGCAGAAAGTATTTTCTTACTAGAACTTTTGTAATGAGTAATCAAATTAATCAATGTGCAGATCTCCCTACTTTGAAACACTTTTGTGATCACATATTTTGAGTTATTTGTTAAATGAGTACATGAATTAATGTTTGTGTAAATGCATTGATTTATAGCTTCCTGTCTGTTACTGCAAATGATCTTTACAGTATTGCAACAGAGGCTGACAGTGATACTGCCCACTTTTGTATATGAAAAAAAGCTGTCTTGGAGACAGAAGGTGATTTACCTCCAAGTGATTTTTTGGCCACGTTGGGAATACAATCCAAGTTTTATGCCTCCATGTTCTTACCGTATGGTGTGCTTTGCCAGTGGGCGTTGATGGTCACCCCTCATGGATTATAACTTTGATACCATCTCTTCATCATGAGTTCTGACTCGGCTACTGGCATAGCAGAGTCATGGTTCAGAGCAGAGCAGATTGGTTCTCTCACGAGCTTGTAAATATACAGTGGAAGAAAAAAGTAGTGAAAATCTATGGATTTGGGAATAAAAGAAGACTTAAGGTTGGCTCTCAATGCCAACCTTTACTGATTACTTAGGCAGACTACTCAACTCTATGCCAGAGTGATAACATCACACAATTTCAAGATTGTTTTGAGATTAAATGTCACAATTGCAAGAAGGCGGTTTATAGTAAGCATGCGATAAGGGCAGTTTTATTGGAACACCTTAGTCTTACTTTGTTAATTGACTACCACTGCTCACCCCTTTTGGGGTTTTCTGTATCATTTAACATAAGCCTATAGAAGTACTTTTCCAAAATTCCCTTCTCCATGTGGTTCTGAGTTAGTCTGATCATGAGAGGCAGCTAAATGATATTTGGATGGTGAAAAATTGGCAATATTTGGTGAAAAGCGTTAACAGCAAGCACATTCTCTTGGTGGGGAATTGGGGGTGATCTGAGTGATTGGGCTATGACAGGAATACCCTTCACCCAATATTCAGGTTCTGCCATCCTTTCTCATGGAAGGATAACACTTTGAAATTGAGCGAGGCTGTGTGATTGTTTCTGACCAATGAACTGGAAGCAAGAGTGATTTGTGTCGCTTCAAGACCCAGCACCTAAGTGCTTCTGAGAGCTCCCTTTCCCCTGTGTCATGGCTGGCATTGCTCAAGGTAGCAGCCGCTCTGAGGCTTGGTTAGCTGATGGACTACAGCGGGCTCTGCCTTCTCAGTGGGCATGGGCCACGATCAGGAATCAAATCTGAGCTGTGAGCGGTGGACAGAGTAATGTCTTCCCAAAGGTGCCCAGGTCCTAATTCCTGGAACCTGTGAACCTGTAACCTTTTGTGGCCAAAGAGAGTTTGCAGGTATGATCAAGTTAAGGACTTTGAGACAGGGCTCTTATCTTGGATTATCTGGGTGGGCCCAGTGTAATCACAAGGGTCCTTAAAGATGTCAGTGGAAGGAGAGGTTGGGCTGATGTGACTGCTGGCTATGGAGATGAAGCGAGGGGCCGAGGAATTTAAATGGCCTCTAGAAACTGGATGTGAGAAGGAAATGGATTTTCCCTAGAGGCTCCAGAAGGATTTTAATCCCTGAAACCCATTTCAGACTTCTGACCTCCTGAACTGTAGGATAATAAATTGTGTTGTTTCAAGCCATTAAGTCTGAGTCATTTGTTACAACATTGATAGGAAACTAATACACTGTTATAAGCCATCTGAGGCTGAGGTTTTTATTACAGCAGCATAACCTAGTCTATCTTGACTGATGTAATACTCCTTTACCTTTTTTTTATGGCCAAGACTAGTATTAAGAAAATATACTTCAAATTTCAAGTGGTGTTTTTTTCACCCAAACAATATTTATAGTCTTCAAGTTGTATTCTTCTTATGGGGGGGTCAGGGCGGTGTGAATCAGAGTATAGATAAAATTTTCAGTATTATTATTGTCTACATATTTTATACAATATATAGGAATTTAATATAAATGCAATAGAGTTCTTGTTTTTAAGAATTAATAGATGTTGCTATTTTAGAACCCCAGTTTTGTTCTTACTCTTCATTGGCTTATGAAATGTAGAATAAATTTTCATGCTGGATAAGATGAAAAAATATAACCCATAGATACTATGCAAGCGATAAAGTAACACAGTCACTTTATTAACCAGTTAATTTGGCGACAGTATATTCTTCCTTCAAGAAGATGAACATGGTAAACCGTTAGGGAAATTGTAAAGTTGAGATCAATGTGAAATGTCATGGAAGAAATCAGCTGAAGAGCCACACATGAACAGAGGTTAGAGGCAGAGGTCCTGTGAAGAGAGGAAGATGAAGAGGCATCTGCAGAATGGGTTTCTTCTTCTGTCAACTTACCCGTGGAATCCAGAAGTGACTAAGCTGATTCCAGGGCTAGAAGTAGGAAAAGGATAACAAAAAGGAAAGCGTAACTTTCTGAGATTCAAGCATTTCTCTGTAAGTAGCCCAGACACAGAGCTGAATGTGAGACTAGGATTCATATCTGAGATCATAGCACTTAGACCTAGAATCAAATAAAATGACTGCTGTCTTTTGTAGAGTAAGAATAGAGAACAAAGTTTGAGGACATTTACTAGGAAGGCAAGGAGTCTAGTTTTTATCTGACTTCATCTGTTTAGTTTCTTTTCTCTTTCTTTTACCTACACACCTCACACATCCCTTGCACACACAAGCCTGCGTGTGCACCCGCAGGTGCATATTTGATCCTTGACCACGTGTCCAGGAGCACTTGGTCAGAGTCTCCCTCCCTGGAGGTGCAGGGGGAGAGGAGGCAGCTTTCTCTATTTCCCCTGCAGTGCTCCATAGCACGTTCTCTTAGGGTGCTGTCATCGAGGACTGGGTCTGGGACTGTTGTAAACGTTCATTCTCCTCGCCCTCCACTCCCAACCCCAGGGCAGAACTTCTCTGCTGTGTCTCCACACTCTCTCTGGCAGTTTTGAAAGCTTGCTGACGACATGGATGTCCTACGATGTCTGCACATCTGGTAGGTGGGAGATCTCTTAATAACCTGTCAGTTAATACTTTGTGGCTCCAGGGTACGACTTATAAATGAATGCCTTACTCTCCTAAGACATCTAGTTTTGTATGATTTTGTACATCCTTCTCTGTGCAGGAATAGACTCAGAAAAGCATTGCAGTTAAAAGTATTCTTTAAAGGGCCTCCCTGGTGGCGCAAGTGGTTGAGAGTCCGCCTGCCGATGCAGGGGATGCGGGTTCGTGCCCCGGTCTGGGAGGATCCCATATTCCGCGGAGCGGCTGGGCCCGTGAGCCATGGCCGCTGAGCCTGCGCGTCTGGAGCCTGTGCTCCGCAACGGGGGAGGCCACGACAGTGAGAGGCCCGCATACCACAAAAAAAAAAAAAAAAAAAAGTATTCTTTAAAGAATATTTCCTGTTAACTTTCTAAATTAACACCCTTTATATGCATAGGCAGAATCATCATAGTTCTGCATGGCAACAACCTTTACATATTGATTGGTTACATGTAAAACAACCTTTAACTTGGTATTTCAGCAATCGTTATAGTAAATAATTCTACTGTCTTAAAACACGGTTCACTTCCTACTTAGCTCAAATACTATTGGGCCCTCAAGGAAAACTGTCCCATAACCTCTTTGGATATCTTGTAGGTTAGGTTTCCTCCTCTGTATTCTCAAATACCTTTTGCATATCTTTTTTTTTAATTTTTAGTTTTTCATTGATGTATAGTTGATTTACAATGTTGTGTTAATTTCTGCTGTATGGCAAAGTGATTCAGTTAGATAGATAGATAGATAGATAGATACATTCTTTTTTATATTCTTTCCCATTCTGGCTTATCACAGGATACTGAGTATAGTCCCCTGTGCTATACAGTAGTACATTGTTATTTATCCATTCTCTATATAATAGTTTGCATTTGCTAATTCCAAACTCCCAATCCAACACACCCCTACCCCCTTCCCCCTTGGCAACCGCAAGTTTGTTCTCTATGTCTGTGAGTCTGTTTCGTAGATAAGTTCATTTGTGTCATATTTTAGATCCCACCTATAAGTGATATCCTATGGTATTTGTCTTTCTCTTTCTGACTTACTTCACTTAGTATGATAATCCTAGGTCCATCCATGTTGCTGCAGATGGCATTATTTCATTATTTTTTATGGCTAACGTTCCACTGTATAGATGTACCATATCTTCTTTATCCATTCCTCTGTTGATGGACATTTAGGTTGCTTCCATGTCTTGGCTATTGTGAATAGTGTTGCAATGAACATTGGGGTGCGTGTATCTTTTCAAATTATGGTTTGCTCCAAGTATTTGCCCAAGAGTGGGATTTGCTGGATCATATGGCAACTCTATTTTTAGTTTTTTGAGGAACCTCCATACTATTTTCCATAGTGGCTGCACCAACTTACATTCCCACCAACAGTGCAGAGGTTCCCTTTTTTCCACACCCTCTCCAGCACTTGTTATTTGTACACTTCTTAATGATGGCCATTCTGACAGGTGTGAGATTGTACCTCATTATAGTTTTGATTTACATTTCTCTAATAATTAGCGATGTTGAGCATGTTTTCATGTGCCTGTTGGCCACCTGCATGTCTTCTTTGGGGAAATGCCTATTTAGGTCTTCTCCCCATTTTTCGACTGGGTTGTTTGTCCTTTTGCATATCTGTTATTGCAGTGCCCATATTGTTTACACTAGGTTTTGGGTGACTTCAAAATAAGTAACACCATTACAGCCACTCCAGACACGTGTTCATAGGCGTTTAACAACCAGTTCTCCTGGAAAAAGAGAGTATGCATATATATGTACATAAGTTTATTATGAAGTTGACTGACATAAAGACTGTGTAGCGTGCAATATATAAATAACAATTAAATGTACAATGTTCTCTATTGATAATTCCACATAGGCAATTGATTCTCAGAGAATACTTTTGTTGATTTTTGCTGCATTTTTGTATCCATAATCAACCTATGGCTGTAACTGGTGGGTGAGTATAGTTCTGACATGAATGTTGGTTGATATTTTCATTTATGTTAATGAGTAAGATGAAGGTCAAACAGCAAGGACGTGTGTTGGGACTTCACGTGTTAGTCACTGAGGTGAGTGACTTTGCTGAAAGGCATCATAGTTTTGAATCCTAGACGTATATTTCTTCAAATTTGTGTGCTATTGACAGTGTAGCCAATATAAAAATGATACACTTTTAAGTTAAATCTGCATTATTAACATGGTACCCATTATTTGCTTATGTCTTGACAATCAACACAACAAAGAAATCACACTCTGATTTGTAGCATTTGCTCATTTCTGTGGTGTAAAACTCCTACCCTGACCTATTCTAAGTTACTGATGTGACATCATTGAGAGGTGAGTTCTAAAGTGATATAGAGTAGCAACCACTGTATTATCTTTCCATCGTACAGATCGCTAGATACAAATAACCTCAAGAGGATGGATTACAGTATAATGTAGTAAAATGATTAGGGAATTACGAACCTTGAATACTTACTAACTTTAAAAAAAGTAAAATGCGTTTAATCGTAAGCTTATATAATTTAATTTTTAACCATGTCTCTATTTAACAGTTAGCTCAAAATTGCTGAAATCTGACTATCAGTTCTTGTCCCTTCATGTGGGCCACTGCCAGCACAGCACCAACTGCTTCCCCGTCTTGTTTTCATGGACCTAACACATAGCAGGTGGTCAGGAGACATTGGCTGAGTGGGCAGATGAGGACCTCACCCAATGTTGGGCACCAGCAGCACTTTGAGTATATTAGTTACTCTTTTAAAAAATTTGTATTGAGATATAGTTGATTTACAATGTTGTGTTAGTTTCAGGTGTATGCAAAGTGATTCAGGTATACGTGTATGGGTATACATTTTCAGATTCTTTTCCATTGTAGGTTATTACAAGATATTGAGTAGAGTCCTCTGTGCTATACGGTAGGTCGTTGTTGTTTACCTGTTTTATGTATAGCAGTGTGTATGTTATTTCCAAACTCCTAATTTATCCCTCCCCACCCCTCCTGCTTTGGTAACCATAAGTTTGTTTTCTCTGTCTGTGAGTCTAGTTGTTTTATAAATAAGTTCATTTGTATCGTTTCTTTAGATTCCACATATAAGTGATATCATATGATAATTGTCTTCTCTGTCTGACTCACTTAGTATGATAATCTCTAGGTCCATCCACATCTCTGCAAATGGCACAACTTCATTTCTTCTTATGGCTGAGTAGTATTCCATTGTATATTTGTACCACATCTTCATTATCCTCTGTTGATGGACATTTAGGTTGCTTCCATGTCCTGGCTATCGTAAATAATGCTGCAGTGAACATTGGGTTGCATGTATCTTTTCAAATTATGGTTTTCTTCAAATATTCCCAGGAGTCTGATTGCTGGTTCATATGGTATTTCTGTTTTTAGTTTTTTAAGGAACCTCCATACTGTTCTCCATAGTGGCTGTACCAATTTACATTCCCATCAACAGTGCAAGAGGGTTCCCTTTTCTTCACACTCTCTCCAGCATTTGTTATTTGTCGACTTTTTGATGACGGCCATTCTGACAGGTGTGAGGTGATGCCTCATTGTAGTTTTGATTTGCATTTCTCTAATAATTAGTGATGTGGAGACTCTTTTCATGTGCCTGTTGTGCCTCTGAATGAACACCAGTCACTCTTAAAAGCAGCATTACTTTCTCTGCTCAAATGACTTCCTGAATAAGTGAGTTTATTCTCTTTGACATGTTTTAAGCTTATTGAAATTTATAACAACATTCCATCTGTGACATTAGAGTTCTGTAGACTAATTTATCACAGAACAAGATCCATCACATCTGTACTAAATACTTTGTGTTTAACGGGCTGATTCTGTGTACAGGTCTTGTCTTGTGTACCTCGATAAAAGTGTGAACTGTTGAAGTTTGTTTTAGTGTCTTTTTGTTTTCGTTGTTTTGTTTTACTTTTCTCTCCCGTTAACGATCTTCTCCTCTTTCCCTACCGAGGAAGCATCCTCAGAGGGGCTCACTCAGGTCTGCCTCCCAGAATTCTTAACCCAAAGCATCATCAGGATTATTACTGTTAAAATAATTTTTTTTCCAATTCCACATCAAAACTTAAACGTCAGTTTTGTCATCATGTCAGCACATACGCCTGATTTTTAAATTAAAGTTGACAGATCATCATCTACCTTAGGTGTGGTATATCTTTAAACAGAAGCCTCTGGAAACCGTAGCTTAGCTTAGTTTAGGGGGAGAGATGTGGGCTAGGGATTCCTGGAGCTGTGACAGTCTTTAATAGAAAAGAGGGAGGACCTGGGGGCATTGTGAGCTCTGCAAACCCTCCTCCTCAGCGTCTTGCCCTTCACAGGCCCTTTCCCACGTAAGATCCCCTGGAGTATTAATGTGGGGACCAATCACATGGCAGGAAACCCCAGTAAAGAGACCTGGTAAAGAAACGAGCAGCCACGTTTTTAGAATTATTTTTCTTCGATAAATAAGAAATTTGATAACATTAAATGCTTTCGTGATTTTAAAGTAAGAGCGTAAAACCAAATATCATAATAAATCATTTTTAAAGGCTTAAGTTTATAATATGAGAGAGAGACCAAGGGAAGAAAGGTTAAAGCACAAAGGTTAAAAATGTGTATGTGGAGGCAAAAGTGTGTGGATGAGAGAAATAGAGAGGGGTCTTAACGAGTGGCTTGGCTTTATCGGGCATTCTCCTCAGCTTCTCTTTGATTCTTTGTCTGTTACTGTACCAACTTCACTCCAGCAGCTCGATTCCTTAAACAGCTTCCAGTGTTTGAGCCCCTTTGCCTAGAGATTAAAAAATCAAAAGTTGATTTACCCCTGACATAGAAACTGAAAATCGGCAGTTTTAACTGAATCTCCTTAAACACAGACATAGTTTCATCTAAGACATTCATAAATTGTAGTTGTTGGGGTGTGTGTGTGTATAAAAGCACAAGCTTTGGACTCAGGCCTGGGCTCACAATCTGAAATTTTCTAGCTATACAAAATTAGTCAAATATCTTAAATTCTCAGAACTTTCATTTCCTTATCTTTAAAACAGGACCAGTAATATCTAATACAAAGGACTGTAGAGAATGTTAAATTAAATAATGTGTATAATGTCCTTAACACACGCTGTAAGGACTTGCTAAAGGATTATTTTTTTATCATCATACTTCTATTACTATTGATATAAGAACAGTTGGAAATACTTAATTTCAAGTAATTAACATGCTTTTATGACTGTTAATATAAACGTAATTGCAAATATGAAATGCACAAGTGTAAAAAAGATGAATCTGGGGCCTCCCTGGTGGCGCAAGTGGTTGAGAGTCCGCCTGCCGATGCAGGGGATACGGGTTCGTGCCCCGGTCTGGGAGGATCCCATATGCCGCGGAGCGGCTGGGCCCGTGAGCCATGGCCGCTGAGCCTGCGCGTCCGGAGCCTGCGCGTCCGGAGCCTGTGCTCCGCGACGGGGGAGGCCACAACAGTGAGAGGCCCGCATACCGCAAAAAAAAAAAAAAAAAAAAAAAAAAAGATGAATCTGATCAAAGAGTTAAAAAGTTATTCTCGTTAGGTGTCATTTTAACCAAGTAAATGGTGAAAAAGCCAGGCAATCAAACAGAAGCGCTTGGATAGCTTTTAAATTGAAGTCAGAGTTCAATTTCTTAAATATCAAATCCATGGAAAGGGAGAGAAGATTGGACAACACTGGAGAATAGCGGCAGAAGATGTGCTTTTTCAAGTTGAAAATCTATTCTGACTTTTAGAATTCTATAGCTAGAGCTCTCCTCCCTGGGATTTCAGTGCAGTGACATTGGAGAAAATCATGAGGTTTTTGGTCTCTAACTACAAGGTCCTGAGAGTATTTTAAAATGGTTCAAAAAGCTCATTTGTTGTGAACTAACATTTTAGGAACAACTTTTCAATGACTTTAGTGGCAATAAATCAGAAGCATACTGATTAGGTTTACCATGAAATGCCCATGGGTTTAAAGAGTAACCCGCAAAGAGATAGAAAGACACATTTAGACATTTCCAAAGGCAATGAATTCAACCAGTTATTTGAGTCATGAAACAAAACTTGATTCTTTTTTTTGTCTATGATGCTATCACAAGCTATAAAAGTAACTCCAACATTGCCTTCCAGGTTTTATTACAATTTTTGTCTTTATTCTTAATAATAAGATGATTAATTACAAATAAAAATAAAACTAAGCAATCATTCTATTACTAAATTTTAAATGTTTCGTTAAGTGCAGTGTTTTGGCAATGAAAGGCAGTTTTGGAGTTGGATATTATGATCAGAAGATTTTCTCAACTTAGCATTCTTTTTAATAGCTTGGTAATTTTTCTCTTTTATTTAAACTATATATATATTTTGTGTTTGTCTTGGGTATAAGCTTACTTTGGCTCTCTCTAGAAACATATGTATCTAGTGAGAGCAATAAAAAGAAATTTACATGTATTGTGGATAAAGAACTGTAATGACAAAACCTGTCCATTCACTAGCTAGGGATAGAAAGTTAAAGCAAAATTAATGGGTCTAAAGTGATGTAGAGTTCATTATCTCCATTTTCTTTAACTTCAGTCTATAGAAGCAGATTCAGTTGTTTCTAAAGATCCGTGGAAGTGACATGGGCTGGATGATGACACAACTAAGATGAGAACAGAGAAAAAAAGGCGTAGGTTCTCCTCAGAGGTGTAGGTACGAGTGACTTGTGAACTTGAGTGCATTTCAAACTGGGTCATAGCAATGTTTACCTTTTAAACACAGCACCTTGGGAGCTACAGGAGTGACCGTTTAACTTCCTTCCTTTGATGGCAACGATAACAAATCATTAACTACCACATAAAATTCTCGCAAGTAGCCAAGGTAATGACCAACACGGTTTTGTGAAGACTTAGTAAAGTCTAACTAATCTGATTTCATGATAGGATGACAAATCGAATAAATGAGGGGAGATAGCTGAAAGTGTTTTGACAAGAATTTTACTTTTAAAAGAAACAATGTGATTTTCTTTGTCAGTATTTTACAGTGATATATCAACTCAGTTACCATTTAAATTTCAAATTCCTGGGAGTTGACATATATCTTCTATCATCTTCCACTAGACTAAAAATAGGCACACTTATTTAATTCCCAGTTCATATTACTTGGGGATGCAAAGAGTACTTTCTATCACTGAAGTTTTAAGACCCTTAAAGGACAGAAAATGTTAAGTAAGGAAGTGATTAGCTGTTGACCTATTTGGCACAAGGTCTTGTTGTAAAAAGGATTTCAGTGCTGTAACTTCACAACATACAGGAATTGTCTTCTCAGAGTCCCCCAAAGAAAGTTTCTTTGGACTTCCTCTTTGAAACTCCAAAGATGTTTAAAGTAATCTCTGGGGTCCCCATTTATTTTAAATCCTGATACTGTATTCTGTAACAGAAGTACCAGAGGTCTTTTTAATAATTTTGTAACTGTACCTTGGAAATCCAGTCAAATGCCAAGTTAGACAATAGACAGAATCCTGTTTTTCATTTTTCATGTGACTGAAATTGATGTGATTTATTTTTTTCCCAATAATGAGTGCCAAGCCTAAACCAAACAGTTAGTTGATTAATCTAATACATATTTATTGGGTGCTGTGCATTATGGCTCTGGGTGCACAGCCTCGAGCTAGATACACACGATGCCTGCCCTTACGCCGTGCACGTGCCCTTACGACACGTTAATTGAGACGATAAACAATTAAACATGCAATTACTAGCCACCGTGGAGAAGGGTGCTTACGAGCACTTAGCAGGGGCATCTAAGTTGGTATTCCTGGGGAGGCCAGGTGAAGGTTCAGAGATAATAATAGATAAGCTCAGTCCTAATGGGCAAGGAGGACTTATCCGGTGCAGTGGAAGCAACAGCATGGAAGAGGCAACAGTGGGACTGAGATTTGAAAGAGAGAAAAGAGCAAAGGCCAGTTCAGGGACTGAGAAGAAATCAATCCCTAGAGCTCAGGTTTGAGGACCGGAGAGGCAACGTTGAGGCCGGAGAGGAAGGCAAGGACCCTGGTATGTTGTCCTAAGAAAGGAAACTGCACACCAGCGCCCACAGGGAGCTATTAAAACATTCAAAGCAGGGGACTAACATGATCATAATTGCTTTATGTAAATGCAGATATTAAAATGGTAATTTTCTGTCCGTGTTTTTGGCGAAGCCTCAAGACTATAAATGCCAAACACTGTGAGGGGTAGACGGCCTGAGGATGATTTGCAAAGGGCGTCTCAGACGAGGGATGTGATGAATGTCACTGACATCAGCCTCCAGACTATTCAAGAGGGTGGAGATGCCGAGATACAGAGGTGATACTGGAGAGACGATGGATGTGGGAAGTTCACTGTGCTGTGAGATGCGTCACGTCTCCCCTTGAGAGGGGGGTGGGGTGCCCAATGGCTCTTTCGGATACCGTCATATTTGTCCCCCACAGCTTGGGGGATACAGGGCTGAGAACGACTAAGGATGAGACTGTGGCTGCAGCACCTGTACCAGCAAAGTGTAAGCTGTGGTGTGGTTAGGGTAGTAACAAGTCCACCTGTGCTTTTCCTAGTGACCTGATGTGGTCGGCCGGGAGACCAAACGGTCAGACACACTTGGAGTTATTTTTATAAGAGGTACTTTAGCTGCGATGATGCCCGGATGGACCACTGAGAAGCAAGGACCAATGGGATGGGTTTAAAGTGGCTCTAAAGAGTTTATCAGCCGTGCCAGGGAACCAGAGGTGGGTGTCCTCATAAAGGGCCTGTCTCAGCAAACCCCGCTGTATTAGTCAGGGTTCTCTGGAGAAAAAGAACAAATAGGGTGTGTGTGTGTGTGTATATTTTAAGGAATTGGCTTATGTGATTGTCGGAATTGGCAAGTCCACAATCTTTAGGGTGGGCTGGCAGGCTGGAGACCCAGGGAAGAGATGATGCTGCAACTCAAGTCTGAACACAGTCTGGAGGCACAGTTCCCTTTTTCTCAGAGAAGGTCAGTCTTTTTTCTCTTAAGGCCTTCAACTGATTGGACGAGGCCCACCCACATCATGGAAGGTCATCTGCTTTGCTCAAAGTCCACTGACTTAAATGTTGAGCTCATGTAAAAAAACACCTTCACAGCAACATCCAGACTGCTGTCTGACCAAATACCTGGATACTGTGACCAAGCCAAGTTGACACATACAATTAACCATCACATCCCCAATTAGCTGTAAACCCTTTTTCCAGCCATAGAAATGTAGACTGTAAAAAGCCAAACTGTATTCAGTGCCAGTCAAGAGAGAGCTTTTCTGTCCCATTACTTGTTCTTTCATCTACTCCAAATGTGGAGATGCCAGAAACCACACAGCTAGCAGGGAGGAAAACCGGAGGAGTCCTTTTCCCACTGCAGAAGGTCAGGGCTGGAAGAGGAGAAACACCTTTAAATTCCAGAGCTTTAATTACTTCCCTGGGATGGACATAGCAATTACTGACTCGTTGGGGCTGTCTAAAGTGACAGAGGACAGGGGAAGGAGATCTAGTGGCCCAGAGTAGGCTTGTAGGAACAATAGGGGAAAAATAAAGCTGCCTTACTCCCCATATCTTGAGTGCACTGCACTTTCAACAAACTAGCTCCAGTCAGAAGGATGTCTTTGCTTGCCATGGGATAATAATTTTAGCGACCCCTGTTTTGATGCTCCATTATCCGTGTGTGTGTGTGTGTGTGTGTGTGTGTGTGTGTGCGTGTGTGTGTGTTAAGGGTTGTTATGTCTTCCTGGAGAACTGGCCCCATTATCATTATATAATATCCCTCTTTATCCCTGATAATTTTCTTGTTCTGTACATGCTGCTTAGTCTGAATTAATACAACTACCTTACTTTCTTCTGATCAGAGTTAGCAGGGTATATTTTTTTCCATCCCTTTACTTTTAACCTGAGTCTTCATATTTAAAGTGGGTTTTTTATAGACAAGGTATAGTTGGTTCTTGTTTTTATCAACTTTCCTAAGCTCTGACTTTTAATTGGTGTGTTTAGACCATTAACATTTAAATCAATTATATCATTGGATTAATATCTACCATGTTTGTAACAGTTTTCTATATGTTGCACTTGTACAACAAGTTTTTTTCGATTTTTACCTTTCTTCTATCCTCTTTCTCTGGGTTTAATTGAGCATTGTATATGATTCCATGTTATCTCATCTGTTAGCATAGCAATTATATTTTTTTAAACTTTTTTCGTGGTTGCCCTGGAGTTTGCAGTATGAAATTACAACTATTCTGAATCAGTCTTCAAATAACCAGTACTAAGGTTTGTAGGTTTCCTGTCTTTTATGATATTGCTGTCACTAATATCACTTATCCATTTGCTATAATCACTTATTCTTACTACTATTACTCTAAAAAACAGCTATCTTTTAGGTCAATTAAGAATAAGAAAAATAAAGGCTTCATTCAACCTTCATTTATTTCTTATCTGCCATTCTTCCTTTCTCTATGTGTATACCAGTTTCTGATCGGTATCATATTTCTTCTCCTTAAAGATTTTCTTTTTTAATTCCTTGAAGGATAAGTCAGTTGGCAATGAATTTGGGCAATGTTTGGTTTTCTGCGAAGTCTATTTTCCCCTCATTTTGAAGGATAATTTCATTCAATAGAGAATTATAGGTTTTTTGTTTTTTGTTTTCTTTAACACTTTAAATATATCTGTCCATTCTCTCTTCCTTGCCTGGTTTCTGATGAGAAGTTCTATTTACTACTCCTGTATCAATGTTCCTCTGTGGGCTAGGTGTTTTTATTTTCCTCTGGCTTCTTTCAAGCTCTTGTCTTTGTCTTCGGTTTTCTGTAGTTTACATACGAAATTCTCAAGTGTATATTTTTGGCATTTATTCTGCTCTTCCTGGAATGGTGGTTTGGTATTTGTCATTAATTCTGTAAAAATATCAGCCATTATTCTTTCAAATACTCTTTCTGCTTCATTTTCTCTCTTTTCTCCTTCTAGTATTCCAATTATGTTCATGCTAAACCTTTTCAAATTGTCCCTCAGTTCTTGGATGTTCTTTTTTCCCCTCTATTCCTTTTTATCTCTGCATTTTAGTTTGAGAAGTTTCTATTGACATATCTTCAAGATCATTGAGTCTCTTCTCGGCCATGTTCAATTTACTGATGTGCCTATCAAAAGCATTGTGTTCTTCATTTCTGTTACAGTGTTGTTGACTTCTAGAACGCCTTTTTTTTTTTAATTATTTATTTATTTATTTATGGCTGCGTTGGGTCTTTGTTGCTGTGCGCGGGCTTTCTCTAGTTGCGGCGAGCAGGGGCTACTCTTCATTGCGGTGCACGGGCTTCTCATTGCGGTGGCTTCTCTTGTTTCGGAGCACGGGCTCTATGCATGCAGGCTTCAGTAGTTGTGGCTCACAGGCTCTAGAGTGCAGGCTCAGTCGTTGTAGCTCACGGGTTTAGTTACTCCGTGGCATGTGGGATCTTCCCAGATCAGGGCTCGAACCCGTGTCCCCTGCATTGGCAGGAGGATTCTTAACTACTGTGCCCCCAGGAAAACCCTAGAACTCCCTTTTGATTTTTCTTAGAATTTATCTCTCTCTGCTTACGTTACCCATATGTTCTTGCATGTTGTCCTTTTTTCTTCATTAGAATCCATAACATAGTCATTATAGTTAAATTCCCTGTCTCCTAATTCCAACGTCTGTGTTGTAGTTGCGTCTGATTCTGATGCTAGCCTTGTCTCTTCACACTATGCTTTATCTGGCCTTATAACTTTTTGTAGAACACTGGAAATAATGTAATGGGTACTAGGAACTGAAAAAAAGACTTTTGGGGTCAGGTTTCTTGTTAATCTGACTAGCAGTTAGGGCTGTGTCTAATGTTTACTATATCTATAGGTGATAGAGACCTCAAATGCCTCCAGTGTTCTTGTTTCTGTGTCCTCTTTAAATTGAGTCTGTGTCCTCTAGACCTTTTAGCTGTGATCCACTGATAGGATGCTGGAATCCATGGGTGTGGTGGTCAGTGGGCGCTGGGAGGGGAAGTATTCTATAAACTTACTCTTAAATCTCAGTCTTGCAGTGGGCCTGTGTTCCTGATCTGTGACCATCATACATTTATTAATTATCCCTTTAGTTACATCTAAACCCATTCACCGACCTTCTAATTTCCGTTACTAGGTTTCATTTTTAGATGTGCAATTTGTTCTTTTGCAAAATTTGTTGCTTTACCTATGCTTTAAACTGCTTTTATTTCTTGAACAATATCACACATACTTTTAGAAGTACATTCTTTGATTACAAAGTCAATATCTGAGGGCTCTGTGTTTCTTTCTGTGTTTATATCTGCTTACTCTTGTTTATATATGAGTTTTCCTTGTGTTTATGTAATTTTTGACTATTAATAGATTTTTTTTCCCCCAGAACTTTTAGTCTTGAGCCAAGGTAGGTCCTTTCAGAGAGGATTTTCTTTAGGCTTATCTCAAATGCCTGTGAAATTTAACACTTTAAAATTTAAGCTAAATTCTTAGCTTCACATTTTTCTCGTTGACCAAGTACAGTGAGGTAGGCCAAAAAACTCACATGTTGGGTTCTTTGTCTATTAATTTTCAGGAAAGATGCCTCACACACCCCTCCCCCTCAACTCAGTATAAAGATTTGAGGCCAGATTTTTTTATTTGTTTGTTTATCAAGTTTACTAGAAGTAAGCGCTTTTATTTCTATTTTACTCTCATACTAAGGGTGAAGCTTTTGGTTCTCATTTTATGTTGGAAACCAACCTTCTAGACCCCCATTTTGAGAGGCCTTTAATGCCATCTCTTCTATTTCCACAACACTCTGAACCTTTACATTCAGTCAACCGTAGCACGTTTTTAACCATAGCACATTTTTTACCTACCTGCACCCTACCTTTGCTTACATCTTAGCCAGAGTATTTCTTTTATGACAACTCTGGATACATTTATAAAGATGTATTTGCATTTTATCTACCAGTTTAATTAGGGGGGTTACTCTTTTGATGATGATGTTGAGAAAAGGAATAGCAGCAGTGACTCTCTGTGGGCTGGAATTCTAATCTGTGCATCACTTTGGTCAAGTTGGTTACAGGTCTGCCTCTCAAATACCGAGCTACTTTTGAGGTACTGATGAATTCACAGAACTAGATGTGCTTGTTTCTTTCTTTTGAAATGTTGACAAGATCTAGATGAAGCGTATGATAGATGAAATAGATATTGCTTTTACCAACATCTCTGTTGAATAGCAGCCTGGCTATGGAGTATCTAAAATTGTCTTTGACAACCGATCCAAATTGATGGTAGTGATACACTTTGAGAATACTTCTTTTCCTCACCTTATTTTTTTTTCTCCAGTGACCATTTTATCTTTCATTTTAACTATCTTTTTGGGGCAGTTCTTTTCATTATTCAAGTGTTAGTAGATTTAAGATAATAAGACTCACATATCGGAATATATCAATGTGAAAGCATATTTCCTATCTTTGGATCAGCCTGCCACTTTCTAGCTGCGTGCCCTTGGACAACTTATAGATTTATCTGTGCTTTCAATTCCTTATTGGTAACATGGGGATAAAGACAGCCCCGACCGCGTAAGGTTGCTGTGAGTGTTCCTGGCTGGAACACAGTAAGTACCGTATAAATGTAGTTCATGATGATGAGGACGGTGGTGATAGTCATGGTGATGAAGATGGATCTGGGAAGGTGGGCTGGAAGAGGAAAATGTTTACAAGGACAAGTCGTAGCCTAACCCTTTCCTTATGTTTCTTTGTCTTGGGTTTTACATTCACTCTGAATACTAATCTTGGTACTTTAAGATCTAAGTTTCTACAGAACGAGTTAGAGGATCAGTTTTAACCTGTATATATTTTTTCTAAGTTAAGGCATTTGATTAGAAGGAGCATACTTTAATGATTTCTTACCTGACTTGATCTCATTATCTACTTCACCAGAGAATTATCACTGACATTATTGCATCTGGCATTTTTGAGAAGTCAGGCTAACCTCTCCCAGTTCTCAAGGTGAGAAATAGGATAGTAACGATAATCCCTTTAAAATCATTCAACCACTTTCTAGGGATTAAGTCTAAGACTTTACCATTTAAGCTTCCTAAAAAAAATTGGCCTTAACCTCACTTTGTAGCTGCATTTCCTCCTACTCTGCCCCTTGCAATCCAGGCTGTTCACTGTTCTCTGGACACACCATGATTTTCACGTCTTTGTCTTAAGGCTTCATTCAAACTCTTCCCTCTAACAAGAACACCCTACTTTATATTCTTTCTCTTCTAAATTGGCCCCTCCTCTCTGCCTCCAGACCTGCTTCCTGAATCCATTCTTCCCACGGCAGCCAGATTGATGTTTGGAAAATAGACATTGAACATGTCAACCCCCTGCTTAAATCCCTTAAATAGCTGCTAGTGACTCTCAGGAATAGAATTCCATCTTCTTGAGAGAGAGTTTATAATATGTTCTTCACCTTTATGGTCTTACCTATGTTCGTCTGACTCACAATGTGCCGAGTCTCCAGCCCTTTTAGATGCTGTTTCCTCTGTTTCACATGGTCTCCCAGTTTTCTCCACACATCCCGGGTGTGGGAAAACTTTTATTCAGTTCATCCCTCAGATTTAGAGTTGTCAGATAAAAAAAACCAGAGCACCCACTAAAATTTTAACTTCAGTTAAATAGCAAATAACTTGTTGCATAAGTCTGTCCCAAATAGTTCATGGGACGTGTTTATACTACAAAATATTTGTTGTTTATCTGAAAGTCAAATATAAATGGGCATCCTGTATTTTTATTTGCTAAATCTAGCAATCCTACTTAGAGTACAATGAAGCCTTCTCTTAGAACCAAATCATATGTTCTCTTAACATCCTAGAGTTCACGGCTCTAACCACTATATATTGAAGTAGTTGTTAATATGTTTTTCTCTTCTACTAGGTAGTTTTCTCTTTGGGGACAAGGGTCATATCTTTATTGCCATATTGTCTGCAACCATTACTAGAGAAAGCACAGTCCCTAGAACACAGAAATCATTAAAGATTTAGTGAGTAAATGAATAGATGGATAGATGATTGAATGAATATGTTGGAACTCCCATGGAAGGCCTCTTCAATAGGACATCCTCCTGAGAAAACTATTTGGTAATTATCTCTGTTTGGGTAACACGTTTTACATCTTTCCTTCATAGCTCTTTTCACACATATTCCATTTGTGATCCTTATAACTGTTGATCTACACGTCTGTACACCTTCCTGCCTGGTGGGCATCGGAGGTCAGGGGTTGGATCTTCACATCCTTATGGTTGTGCTTCCTGCCTTCCACATGGACTTGTTGATCACTGGTCCACACCAAACAATGATTGTTATTTAAAGAAAGGACCTAAGTGCACTCTCTGGAGAGGAAATACTCACCTGAATATGAGCATGATCTGCGACTGTTGACAAGTCATGTGCATTTCAGTGATGTTATAAGCAAAAGAGTGCCTGCCAAATCACCTGCTAATTTGCTCAAATTCAAATACTTTATTTTAATAAAGATAGGAACTGAGTATTATGCAGATGAAAGTGCACAAGAGCTAATATTATGTGCCAAGTAGTGTGCTATTTGATTTAAATGCATAATCTCTATTTAACTTCATAATTGCCAATGGAAGTAGATGCTAGTCTCTCCATAGCTCCATGTTAAAGATGTGAAAAATTAGACTTTGGGATGTTCCTAAGTCTCTAAATGTAGCAGGTAGTGGAAAAATCTATATTTCCTTGCTAACCAAGGAAAATGCTGTTTAAAATATCCCACATCATATAATATGAGAAATGGTTGAAAGAAAAGGGCCTATTTAGCATGAAGAGAAAAAAAATTATAAACGTTGTTAGGTATTTGGAGGATCAGACTTTTTTTGTGTATCCAGAGAGCAGCAGTAAGCATAATGGGAAACATATATGGCTAAATAAGAGCAGGGATTTTCTAATACATAAGGTTATTAAGTGTAAATAATTTCTTTAGAAGTGGAATAATTGGATTTGGAATGGAATCTCTTTGAAACTCTGCTACAAAGAGTACTTTGCACATTCCTGGAAGATTTAGGAGGTGCTATCATAAAGGTGAGTCACAGAGGGTATTCCATAGGTAGTTTACCTGTACAGATTTACAGACTAAAAAATTGTACGTTTGGTACTTTAAAGATGTTGGATTTATATGTATGGTTTTATATGTAAAAAGTTCAGATATTTTTGTGAATTTCTATAGAACTGGTAGTTGCTGGGAAAAGATGTCATTTTAAAGCTATAAACATTTTCAGTCTCTGAAGTAAAGCCTTAAATATCCCCATTGGACTTTCCATTTCCTGTTTATAGTAACTATTTAGAAGGATCCTTTATCAATGCAAAGTAGCTTCCTATTGTCCTTTGGGGACATTTTGAAGTAATTATTAGCTTTAATGAAGAGGTTTTTTGACTGCAAAGGGGAGTGTGAGGAATCCAAGTGAGGATTCTACTTGGTTGGGTATTATTGAGACAGGACTGTCTCCACGGGCTTTTCTGCTCATGAGAGTGAAGAGTGTCTTTCTTCATGTGGATTTAGACTGTATTTTCTCTATAGAGTTTCTTTCTGCGTTTGTTCTTGTTGGAAGATTCATTGACAGGAGATATCAAGTGGTGTCTAGAAGGAAGGGATTGTACTTGATTGAGGTTCTGCCTGTTTGTTCCAGGAATGATCTGTACATCATTCTACATAGGTCAATAACCAGGATGTTGTAGGATGGAATATTATGTTCTGATGTGACTGTGCTTTCAGGGCCACTGGATAAGAGTGCACACGTGTGCCCTGATTTCCTTGGGTGGACTCTAAATTGCCACCATCTATGATCCCATGATGAGGCACATCCAGGGCCTAAGGCAGGGACCACTCTTTGTTCCCAGTTGTTGAGACCTCAAAGCTGAGGATCATCTTTCCTTTCGGGCACTCTCACTGGTTGGGTTGAGCTGGTCCTTTCATGGAGTGGCAGGTTGGAGACTTCAGGGGAAGATAATGCTCTAAAAGTATGGAGGCACTTGGCACTTTCTCATGTAGGTCTTGAGCAAGGCAAGGATGTTCCCTCTCACCGTTACTTTTTTTTTTTTTTTTTTTTTGCAGTATGCAGGCCTCTCACTGTTGTGGCCTTTCCCATTGCGGACCACAGGCTCCAGACACACAGGCTCAGTGGCCATGGCTCACGGGCCCAGCCGCTCCGCGGCATGTGGGATCCTCCCGGACCGGGGCACAAACCCGTGTCCCCTGCATCAGCAGGTGGACTCTCAACCACTGCGCCACCAGGGAAGCCCCCATTACTTTTTAACATAGTATTGGATGTCCTAGCTAAAGTGATAAGACAAGAAAAGGAAATATAAGGCATATTGATCAGGAAGGAAGAAATAAAACTATCTTTGTTTGTATATGACGTTATTATTTGTGTAGAGGACTGGCCAGATCCTTTGAGCTCTGACAGCAGCCATGTGTACTGTAGGTTATAAGCTACTGTGTTGTAATTCTCTCCAGTAAATTAATGTAAGCTTAACAAACATCTACCACAAGTTACACACTGTTTTCTTCTGTGGTGGAAGAACTAAGAGAAAGGCCAGTGCCATGCCTTGGATATAATAGTGCAGGCAATAATGCTCCCATGAGCCAACCCCCCATCATCCTAGGATGGTGTGCCAGAAATAGGTCACCCAAGCCTGAGACCTGCCTCAGGTCATTCTGAGAGGCAGGAGCACAGAGAACAGCAGATGAGGATCCCAAGAAGCCAGACTCAAGGCAAAGAATAATGTCTGGTGTCTCATTATGAGATACTCAGGTGCTCTGGTGGCCATGAAACTGCTGCCATGTATCCCGTTGAGATCTCCCGTGGCAGAGTGTAAGTGGGCGGGCAGCCCAGCTGCTGTCATCCAGGTTTACCATTCTGTGTCAAAACCATGGTTTCCCCAGGATGTTGTCTGCCTTGTCTGAGCGCAGTAGGGGATCTAGTGCCAACCTGTTCCTGCGACGTGCCATCCTCTAATGGATGACTTTATCCTAAGGACTCTCCATTGATCTGGACAAACATTTTCTAAAATAGAGCTGCAGTCTGAGACTATTCTCACCTGATTCTTCCTTCCCCTCTCCTTTTACAGGGGTCAGAATAGCATCATGAGTCCAAGCCTCTGCCCAGTCACTGCTGCTCCCTCTCCCCTCACCTCCATACATGCTGATGCCCAGCTGAGGTCTTCTCAGAGAACCAGACCTCACACAAGGGCTGTGTGTGACGTTTGACAAAACTTGCAGGTGTGGGCTGAGAACAAGTGTAATTTTGGTGTTCTTATAATGTGGAGGAAGTGAGCTTGGACATCTTAGTTATATATGCAAGTGCATGTTCAACACATCAAATTGGAAAGTCACCTAATAATAGAAACTCTGAACTACTTCCAGCTGGAAGAAACTGAGGACAGGTTGTGTGATATTGTGTTTTATGATAAGAAATATATATTTGGTCATTGGCCCTATTTCTGGCACAGAGCTCCTACAGTCCTTGGAATTTCCTAAGTGATGAGTTCGATACAGTTGTCTTTTGTTACGTTAATGAGGTGGCTTTTGGAAGCACCTAAGGAGGGGGGCTGGTTGCCAGGGAAACCAACCACATGATTAGAAGGTTGGAACTTTCAGTCACTACTGCCTACCTCCAGGGAGGGGAGAGGGGCTGGAGGCTGACTCGAGGACCAATGGCCAATGATGTAATCAATCATGCCTATTTAAAGAAGCCTCCATTAAACCCAGAAGGACCAGGTTCTTTGAGCTTCCGGGTTGGTGAGCACAGGGAGATTCAGGGAGAGTCGGGGGCTCAGAGAGAGGGCATGGGAGCTCTGTGACTTTTCCCCATATCTCACCCTATGTATCTCTTCCAACTGGCTGTTTCTGAGTTATGTCCTATTATAATAAATTGGTAATCTAGTAAGTAAAATAATTCTCTGCATTCTGTGGGCCACTCTAGCAAATTAATTGAGTCCAAGGAGAGGGTCATTGGAAGCTCTGATCTATAGCAGATTGGTCAGAAGCACAGATGACAGCCTGGATTTGTGATTAGCATCTGAAGTGGGGGCAGTCTTGTAGGACTGAACTCTTAACCTATGGGCTCTGATGCTGTCTTGATCAGAAGCGACTTAGTTGTAGGACACTCAGTCAGGGAATCACTTGCTGGTGTGGGGAAAAACCCATACAGGTTGCAACTGGAATGAGAATCATACGTTGTTACTGAGACCCTAAGTGCTGGGAGAGAAAAAGGGGTTAGCCTGTGGTCGAGACAAGGACTGGGATAGGGAGAAGAAACATACGCAGTTGCGAAAAGCCTGGGAAGAAGGGTTGGCGTAAGAGAGGGGATGGACACAGAGACTGTGAGAATGGGGAAGTGCCCCAAAACAGGTTCAAGGTGTGGTGCAACAGAATACAGCAGACAGCAAGAAAATGAAAAGGAAGACAAAAATCCAGGACGTAGACACAAACATACAGGTTCCATCAACAATGCAGAAATAAAAAGGAAAGAACTATGGTTAGGGTGTGTATAGTATAAGCCTGAAAGCTGTCTTCAACTCACTCACTTATGAATACAGACAATGAGACTGAAGGATTTAATGATAACTCACTTGAGGCAGGGTTTCCAAAGGTGAAGTAGGTCAAACAAGACAAAGGCCAGGATCAAGTCCAATACGAAGAAAAGAAAGAGTATGAAGCGTCGCTGTTGGAAGAAATCCCTGGTGCATCCTGCTCTGAACTATGTTTCTTCCCATCAGTGAGAGAGAAGAATGTTAAGGAATTACCACTGGCATCAGAAACATTGCATTAGATGAACACGTCACGATGATTAATCATTCAAGTCTTTAAACACTTGCTGATATCAAACAATGGAATACATAAAATACTTAAAAATATTAGAAATAGCAAATGCATAATTTTTAGGTATAAATGGGTCACCCTGTACAAAAAAAATAATGTTTAATTAGATATTGCTTTTTAAATAGTTTTCCCCTCAATAGTAGAGATGGACTTACACCATCTATTCTTTTTTTCCCAAGTTCACTTTTCCGCCAAGAGCCATGTATTTGAATGCTAGGTAGTTAGAATCAAGCAGTCAGTGTTTGATTTTCAAAGTGTTGCTAATTGACCCCTATAAAGATTTAGCTCAGGCAGTGGGAAAAATCAGATGAAAAAAGTAATCATTTAAGCAGAGAATGGAAGGGAAAATGTCAACTTTACTTGAGTTCCATTGGTTTGACTTAATTTAGTTATTTAAAACTAACCAACAAGCAAGACCAATTGCTCACTCTCTCATTTCTATTTTCTAAGGAGTAGAATGGGAAGCTCTATCTTTATTTCAAATAACTAGCAGTCTGGTTGTTTTACCCTACAATTGGTGTTTTTTTCCTCTAATGTAGAAGTGAAATACCACTAATCCATAATTTACAGGTTATAGTAAAGAAAAAAATGAGGTATTATATTTGACACAAGAGATTCTTGGCATACAGTGGGAAGGCAACATATGGTTGCTCTTGACACATGGGAGTTAAACAGTGTTGGAATCGTTAATAAACATTAGCTGAAGAAGAAGACAAGGGAAAATACATCTAGGGAAGAACATAAAGATTGTCCAAAATTAAAAGGCATACAGGATAAGAAATCTAAATCTGTATTACAAATGTAGGGCAAAGGCACATATAGTCAAATAAATCATAAGACCTGCAAGAAGAATGCATGTTTTGGGAAGAAAAATGGAGAATTTCAAATATATGTGAACTGAGAAGACAGGGAAGGAAGATTATAAGCCCCTTGGGGGAGATTGAAATGAATTCAATGAGAGAAGCAAATGCAGCACAAAAAATGAATGACTTATTTGTTTTAGTGCTCATTGGGGAAACCTTGAAGTTCTACTAGAAAGTGAAAAGTTTCCCAGGGGGAGATGGCAAACTCCTAAAGCCAAAGAACTGGAAAATCATTTACATAGGTAACATCTCATTAGAATGAAACCTACAGTGCCTTCAAGTTGTTTTATGGGGGCAAAATTTTGTTGAAATGATTTCAGATGTGAAAGCCCCTACAAATAGATAAGATTTAGGGATAATACTCGGTATCTGCACATTAAAAAATATGGAGAATAAAGTCTTATGCTCATAGATGTGCACTGCAGCATTATTTATAATAGAGAAGTATGGGGAGTTTTGTAAAAATACAAAAAGAAGAGATGGTTAAACACATTATAAAAGTTATATAATAAAATACTTTACCAACAAAATAATGCTTATAAAAAGTCATTAACAAGGGCAGAAAATGCATATGATGTAATATTAAATGAAAGAAAGTTCCATGTACAGAATAATTAAAATTGTGAAAGATAAAATAACCGAAGAAAACAAGACTGAGGAGATCCACAATAAAATGTTAAAAATAATTATCTCTGATGAGGTGTTGAGGCTATAGATTCTTTTTACGTTCTTTTACTTTTCTGTTTTTTCTAAAATTAGTAGGTATTTCTTATATGCAGATGTATGTTGAACGTGAATCTATATTTTATAAATAAGTACATGTATAAAAATTTAAAAATCAACTAGTTCTCTAAGACTTTTTTTTTTTTTTTTTTTTTTTTTCAGTATGCGGGCCTCTCACTGCCGTGGCCTCCCCCCTTGCGGAGCACAGGCTCCGGACGTGCAGGCCCAGCGGCCATGGCTCACGGGCCCAGCCACTCCGCGGCATATGGGATCCTCCCAGACCGGGGCACGAACCCGTATCCCCTGCATCGGCAGGCGGACTCTCAACCACTGCGCCACCAGGGAGGCCCTCTCTAAGACTTTTAATTAAAAAGCAGCATTCCTTTGCTCCACCTTTTTTGCTTTCCCAAGACATCCATTTTCAAACCCTTTAACTGTTTCTTCTATTAATTACTTCCATATACCAAATAACTGCCATTTAGTTTTTAAGGGGTTATTTACTGAATTATTCATGTGGGAAATAGGTTTGCTTTTCTCACATCCCTGCCCTCAACACCCACACAATTATTTTCTCTTTATCCTCCCAACACATTGGTCTCTTATTTAGATTAAATGGGTATTTTGTGTTTATCCATAGTGGAGTCATATAATGTCATGCAACTATTTCATTCTCTTCCTTGTACAAGTTCTTGTTTTCCTTGCAGGTCAGTAATTGATCCTTTTGTTTTTTCTTAGGAACCTATTCCCAAACTGTCAGAGATGTAAAGCCCTTCTCAATGTATTTAAATAAATCAAGTAAGGTCTCAGTTCAAGTTCCCTGGAAATAGAGCTGGAGAAGGGGGTGTGGGTGCATGGATCTGACTGAGTGAGCACCCCCAGGAGAAGAGTGCAGGAAGTGCTGGTCCGGGACAGGAAGTGAGCAGGGGTGTTTCCCTTTTGTCTGCTTCCAAGGGCAGAGTTACCTCTGAGTTCTTAGCACTGTGGGGCAGGGTGGGTGGAGCTTCTAATCTCCAGGGCCTGGTGGCTCTCTCTTGGCCCAGGACAGAAGAGGGGATAGATGGGTGCCCTTAGCATCCACTAGATGGAGGATGGGTGCACTAGCCCAATAAAGTGGATTGGGGCAGGGTTCAAGTGCATCCAGTGTAGGTAATCTCTCACTGCTTCCTTCCCTTCCTTCCTCCTTTCCTCTCCCTCACTTGTCCCTCCTTCCCTCCATCTCTCTGTCTTGGGGACCTTGTTCCTGGGTGCCCAGATATAAGGATCTGCAGGTTTTCTCTTGGGATGGCCAGGTTCTCTAGAGAGTAACCCCATCTCTTGCCTGAGGCATTGATAACTTTTTTCAGCCTTCTTGGACCCAACAAGGGGGCATGGTCTGATGGATCATATTTTGCAGCACAGGGACTTTCACGTATGTTTCTGCAACTATGTGTGTGATTTGAGCCCAGTCCTCTGCCTGGGCAGCAAGGAGGCAATAAAGGGTTAGCAATTCCGAGAGTCAAATTGCTTCTTAAACAGACTTTGAACAAATGCTTCTGCTTTTGGTCCCTCCTCTCTATTTCTGCCTTCAAAAGTAACAGCTTCTCCAACTTGAACCATTCCAGGTTCTGTGACACAAAAAGTTTTACCTTTCTGCCTCTTCCTCCTGACTACTGGCTTAGATTTTCACTTTCCCTGCTGTGCTTAATAAGTTGAAATGTGTCCTGCTTTCCGGCTATAAACGTTCCCTTGACATCCATCCTACCTGCTGCCGTTGCTTTCCAGTTTTGTCTTTTGGGGTTTATTCCTGTTCTTCCTCATTACTCTCATTATACTCAATTTTAGGGGATAAACTTATATTCAGTCACCTTGTTAAAATAAGACACTGTTGTTTTTAACAAAATAAATTTTTAACGTGCTTGATTTCCACGTATGTTGACAAACATTGTAAAACCAATTAGTAGTTATATCTTAGTTGTACTATGAACCTCTGCAGATTATCTTTGTTAAGCAAAGTGGAAACAAAATGCAGTAAAATAAAAATGGTAACATAGCTTTCTTTAGCAATGCGAGTCCATGAACATGAATAAACACTTGAATCTGGGAAAATAGGGGGGAAATAGCTATCACTGGCAGTGGTGATTGTTTGTGTATAAAAGGTACATTGTTCCTGTGTGAAATCCCAGTTAACCTTGTGTCTCGGAAGTCATGTTCTTTGAGAGGGTCCAGGATGAGATTTTGGATTCTCAAAATTCTCAGCGTGTGGGATTTTGTGACATAAAGTGGAGGCCGCACTCCGCCCTTCTGTAATCCATATGTCAGTAAGGTTTCGGTCTTTTATTCCCGGAATAAAAATTTCTGGGCTGCATCTTCACTGTAATATATGCCCATAATAAAAAGAAGACTGTACCCCTCCCGAGAGTCACTCAGCCAGGGAAGTTCCATTTTTATGAGGAAGCAAATCCCTTGAGAGAAACCTTGATTGGGTTGGAATCTAAAAACAGTTCCTGCTGGAGTACTGACAAGGGCATATCCCAGTGGTCCTGTATTATAATAAATTGATGCTGATAGGCATTAAATTTGTTACTAATTAGCTCAAGTAATAATTACAATATTGATTTATAGGGTACTTTACATTTCTCACAATATTATCCCAACAGTTGCTAGTTTTATTTTTACTAGAGTACCAAGAATATTCACATGTGGCATTATTCATATATAACAGGTAAGGCAACTGCTGAGTGAATTGCTAAATGTGCTGTTGACGTCCTGTGACTGAGCCCTGAATTCTTTTAGCTGCACAGTTCTGGCTCACTTTTTATATGCTCTGCACTCACAGACACCTTACGTGCTTTGTTGTAAGATTGTCTTATGAGTTTTTTTTTTAATATTTATGTTGCTTTGTAAATACTGCAGAGGTCCTTTCAAGTTGACAGAGAATCGACTCTCTGTGTCATTCATTAAATCTGTGCTTTCTTCTAGTTGGTAGTTGTTAGCAACTAAACTCCTATTTACTCCTCATGTTTCCATAAAATCTGAATTTTAGACTTCTTAGGACTTTTTTTTTTCAGATGTGTGCATCTGCCTCTGTGATATTCATTCCTGGTTTTGTCCTCTGTCTCTTTTTTTTTTTTCCTGCCCCTTAATACCATGCTACCTCCAAGGCTCTCTGGACTGAGAGAATTTGGTACAAGCAGTTCCAAGGGAAGCAGAAAAACTCTCGTTCACAAGTTTCACAAGTCTCGGCGGTGGTTGGAGGGACCAGGTCAAAAGAAACTTCTGACTTGAGCATGTGAGGTTTACTTATTTAGCAGAGGGGTTATCTCCCTTAATCACAAGGTCCACAGGTGTTCTTGTGGGTCACACTCAGTCACACCCCACAACATGTGTCTCTAGGAGTTATGGAGAATTAGCAACACAGCTCCAAAGTTGTGCTGACCAGGCTGTGGAAGGAGACTTGGCTTGCATATTTCAGGAATAGATTTTCCAGTACCTGTAGCACCAAAATGACTCCATATATATTTCCAAATAGGTCATGGCACAATTTCTAGCAATACAAAGAAATCATTCCATTCTGAAATAACATATCCTTTGTGGTGCTGAAAAATAAATAGGCTTTTAAGTGAGGGAAAGAGTGCCATCATCCGCAAATGCAATATTTTCAACATGGTGCTGAGAACAATAGTTGCAAAATAGCATCAGGGAATTGTTGTTGTCGTCTGCTCTGAATGATGCTGCCCAGAGTGGAAGCGCTCAGCTCCTTGTTTCTTAGCGAGTCTATCCTCATCTTGTCTGACTCCTGCCATGCAATCAGTTCTCCAAAAGCCTTAGTTGAAACAAGGGCAGAAATTAGCAAGGCAAGGACTTTATCCATCTAATGGTCAGTAGCTGCCTCAGGATCAATGCAGAAAGCAGGTTCTTGGCCTGCTAAACTGTTCCAGGACACCTGATACTGAGAAGTGAGTAAACTTATTGACAAGTGATGAGGATTTTCAAGGAGCTCCACAGTCGTGTCATAAGGTTGAAAGACAATAAAGAAGGAAAACAGTGGGGGTGGGGGGTGGGGAGTGGCCCCCATACCTGACATCTGACACAGTTTGGGTCATTGATCCCTTTGTTTTGACCTAGGTTGGTAGAGTGTGAAACATAAAGTTAATCATAAAATGAACATAGAATATATTTCTACTGTTTATATTATAGTTAGTCAATGTCACCTTTGAGGTTAGTGTATATTATGAACCAAAACAAACTGTAAAGATTTTAAAAAAGTCTTTATTTTAAAAAAAATCTTATATATTGAACTACAGTTGAGAAACAATGTTGTGTTAGTTTCAGGTGTGCAGCAAAGTGATTCAGTTATACATATATATGTATCTATTCTTTTTTCAAATTCTTTTCCCATTTAGGTTATTACCGAATATTGAGTAGAGTTCCCTGTACTATACAGTAGGTCTTTGTTGATTATTTTATGTATAGTAGTGTGTATATGTTAATCCCAAACTCCCAATTTATCCCTCCCGCCACCTTTCCCCTTTGGTAACCAGACCTAGAAATAATGTCTTTTAACTTCACTTCACTGTACAGTAGAAAATAATACAACATTGTAAAACAACTATACCCCAATTAAAAAAAAAGAAATGCATAAACAAACAAAAATCTCATGATATTTCCCATGTTCTAAGTAAAATAGATGCTTACTAAATACTTGTTGGATTTTTTTAAAGAATTAAGCTTTTATCATTTCATTGAGGGAGTAAACATTATAATGAGCTAATTTTGAATGGAAAAATATCCATATACCTTATTCTTATTGGTTTTATTGTTTGTATTGGTTTACACTGAACATTTAAAATTAGCCTCTTGCTAATTGTAGACATTGCCCCATTATTATTATATTTTTTAACATCTTTATTGGAGTATAGTTGCTTCACAATGGTGTGTCAGTTGCTGCTGTATAACAGAGTGAATCAGCTCTACGTATACATATATCCCCATATCCCCTCCCTCTTGCGTCTCCCTCCCACCCTCCCTATCCCACCCCTCTAGGTGATCACAAAGCACCGAGCTGATCTCCCTGTGCTTTACGGCTGCTTCCCACTAGCTATCTATTTTACATTTGGTAGTGTGTATATGTCCATGCCACTCTCTCACTTGGTATAAGATAGCATGTACCCACTCTGTTTCTTAGTTTCCTCAGATGTAAAATGAAAATATTTGAGGACATGGTAGCTAAGACATTTTCTAGACTATTTTCCATTCTACGTCCATTGAGTTCATGCTAGTCCTAATGCATACATAATTTAGTCATTTCATAAATATTCTCTCTCAGGATGGACTTGCTTTCTATTTATATATTCCTCGTCCCTGTACATTAGATATTTATAAGCCTGAGGCCTCTGTGATGTGCACATGGTATTAGGATGTCACTCTCTTTGCTGAGGCTCTACTTCTACAGTGTCTGTGCTGCTCTTGTCTCCTCTTCTCCTTACCACTTGGGTCCTTCATGATTAGGTTGAAGTGAATTTCTTCATCTGTCAGTGCCTTATTTAGGTCTCAGGACAGATGTTCCATTTTTACAATTTACTTTTTCCCCCCCCATTCCATTTGTACAATTTACGCCCTTATTGCAAGCACTTGGATGATACTCTTTGCATTTTCTGTTGATTTTTATGGCGGTTTGGCCCATTATGCCTGACAGACTTCTAAAATCACTCACTTACTCCTGTGGAATTGCTTGTGTCTGTTTCTTGAAAATGTGAAAACTTATTTACCCAAGTGATGTGATCCTTTTCTTTGTGTTTTTGCTGTTCTCCCAACACACAAGGCAACTTGTCTCTGCCACAGTAATTTTGTTTCTCATTTTTTATCATCTGCTGAATTCTCAAAAATGAGGTCTCAGTGGAATTGAGAAGCGGTGGTTTGTGTTTGTTTCTTGACATTCTCTCCTTCTTTTGCATTGATTAACACAGACCCTTGTTAGAAGGAATTTATGTGCAAGTTTTCTCTCTGAACACTTTTTAACCAAGTCAGGTGTCTGTTCTCTGAGGGCACATGAAATACAGTAGGAGTGTTTTAAATGCTGGAGCTGAGAAAATGGGCAGTAATTGTGCATGAACCAGCTGATATCAGATTTTACTTTACTTAATGAACTTAAAGAAGTACTACTTGAAAGATGGCCTTTTAAAAAAAATCATTTTAAAATTGAAGTATAGTTAATTTACAATGTTGTGTTAGCTTCGGGTGTACAGCAAAGTGATTCGGTTTATATATTTACTCAGTTTATATATATATATTCTTTTTCAGATTCTTTTCCCTTATAGGTTATTATAAGACATTGACTATAGTTCCCTGTGCTATATAGTAGGTCCTTGTTGTTTATCTATTTTATATGTAGTAGCGTGTGTATGTTAATACCAAACTCCTAATTTAAAGATGGCCTTTTTGATTTGTGTAGGTTGTGCTGTAATACCTAGAAATAACAGGAAAGAATAGAAACAATTTAAACAAGGCAAGTAAAGTTAGTAAAAATTTGCTGTGGGTCTTTGGGCCCTCCTTCTGGACCATGTCCACATGTTCCGTGTGAAATATATCATCTTAGTCAACTCGGTAAAATAACAGGTCATATTCTTAGTCCATTTTGCATTCTGTGTTCCCTCTTTGGGTATTCTCATAGTTTTAATAATTATGCTTTCTTAGTCATGGATATTGTGATCACAAGGGACCAAAAAACAACCCAAATTACCTAGAAAAATATTACAAAAACAGAGAAAAATCTCATGAACATCAACTGCAAAAAGGTTAGCTAGATTTCAAAAGAACTGCAGCATCACTAGGTTTCAGTTTTGTCTTTCAGGCTTCTTGTTTTCCTTCTCTCTGTCCATCTACTTCATTTCTGTCCCCCTCTGTGGTCTAAGTTTTGCAGGCTATTTGTCAGTAGTCTGTCAGAACTGCTCCAATATGCAGTATTGTTCTCAGACCAAGGCAAGAGGAAACCCTTCCTAGGGTCTGCTCCAGTTTTATCCCTCTTCTAGGCTAGGTTTTGGGTACCTGGGGTCTTGAATTCTCTGATATTGTAGCCTCAAGCATCCTATCAGAGCCTATGAAATCCTCCTCCTCAGGCACATTCTTCTGAGGGCCGTCCATGCAGTAGCCATGTATACCCTTGGGCCCTGGCATGGGCTATGGACAGAGGTCTGCAGGGAGTGGATAGACCTTGGACATGTGAGGCCCTGGCTTTATGGACAAAGCTCAGTGCAGAAAGAGAAGGGAGGTGGGCCATGATCCAGAGCCACTAGCCAGTTCTCCCTGTGTCTCTACATCCTTGCTGAAAATTTTGAGGATCCTGAGAATTCTATACATAATTCTGTCATCGTAATGATGTATTTATCTACATAGGATGCTAGCGCATGTTCTTCTAAACAATGTGTTAGCTTAATTTTATTACATTTAAATACTTAGATCCATGATGTATGGGATTCCATTTGCAGTTTTGCCCTGGATCCCAGAAATATTATAGCGGCAGCACGCCAATGTGAATATCTACAAAATATTCCCCAGTGACCAACTGACTTAGTCTTTCTGTCACATTTCAAATTCTCTTGGGGCAGAAATTAATTTTTCTAACTTGAGTGACATGTTTATGCTTGCAGGTTTCACAGGTATGTCTGACTCAAGTTGTTGAAAGTTAAATCTGTTACCTTCCACTCCTAATAGGCTAATTCATACAAGACATCCTTACTGAGAACATTCTGAGCCAGGCACTTTGAGAGTCACCTGGAGCAAGATGATGAGTAGAACCATACATGGGCCTTGTTTGGATGCAGTGGAAGAGACAGGGTCCATGTTTGGATGGGGAGCACCATCAGCTACTTTGTTGTCAATTCCCAGATCTTCAATTTGTTCATGATTTGGCACCTTTCACCTTACCCGTAGCCAAACAGGTATCAAGCCTAGTGGATCTTTACCTCTTAATTGTTTTTCTATTTGTCAACTTTACTTTTCCCTACTGTTATTATCTTAATTTCATCTTCGTTACCTTCTCTCACCTGGACTGTTACTTGAGCTTTTATCTCGTTTTTCTGTCTTCAGTATCGTGTTTCTCAATTACATTAAAAAAAAAAACTGTCCCTTTTTTTACTTGATTATAATCCCTCAATCCTTGCCTGCTGGCTCCTGTTTCCTTACTGCCCTCACTCGCCCATCCCCTTCCAAGACAAATACTAACTCCATATGGAATGAAGTCTAATTTACCAGGGAGAGAAGGCCTTTCAAGAAGAGTTTCCTACTTAACCTTCTTCCTATCTTGGTCCCCACTCTGTCAGTTAGAATAATAAATTTCAATAGTACCAGCCTTTTCTTTCTATTCCATTGCTCCGGATGTTTTCTCTGCCTAGAACACTCTTTCTCAACAAAATTAGACTTCTTCCAATCTCTCCTATCCCTTACCCCAAACATACACACAACTGTGGTTGGGTTCCTTTTAGATGTGCTTGTATTGGAAGCACACATGCATGTGACTATCAGAGCATCTACCTAAAGTAGTAAATCGCACACATACACACAAACACACAGACATTCTCTCTCTGTCTCCCCTGAAGGTAGTCATTCCACCAGATTTTAACTACTCAAGGGAAGCATTATTTTTTATCATAAAACAGATCATCAATAAATATATTAACTAAACCAAAAATATTTGGTGACTTGTGGTTCCTCTGATTTAACCTATCGGAGTCCTCTTTCTTGTTTTTTTAAAAGATTGATCTTCTTGTTCATCTTGTAGCCCCTCTTGTAAACTTTTCCAGAGAAAACAGTTGTCTGTAAGACAAATCCTAAAGTAAATAGTGTTGCTTTGAATTCGAGCAGAATAAAAAAGTTCAGAGATTTTCACCTAGATCCTTGCACTTACACTGAGTAAACTGAAGCTATTCATACCTGACATACAGTGATATAAAAACTCTTCATTTTCAAATGTCTTTAGCCTGCAAATGGGGATATTTATTTTAAGTATCTAAAGGTGACCTATATTCTAAGTTTATACCATCACAGGAATAAAGGAATAGCCTGGTGAAATAGTCTGTAGGTGTGTAGATGATTACTGAGTGGAATTCCAACACCTTGAATCCCATGGTGTATACCTTATGACACATCAGGAACCCAGCTACACTGGGCAGGATGTAGAAATGATTTTGGCATATCTAAGATCCAAAAGTTCCTTAGGTGTGTCGTGTGTTACTTATATGAATTAAGTAAATAGCAGCCTGATTTATCCATTCAACTTGGCCGTTTCAGTCCAAGTGGATAGATCACACATCTTTCAGTACCAAAGAGTTTCTAATTCTCCTTTGATTTTTTTTCTTTGATCAATGGGATTCTTGGAAGTGTGTTATTTAGTTTTCAAATGCATGGATATTTTCTATGTTTCTGTTATTAATTTCTAATTTAATTCTGTTGTTAAGAGAACATATATTGTATAATTATATACACATATATATATATGTGTTTATATTTTTTTGGTTGCATTGGGTCTTTGTTGCTGCACGCGGGTTTTCTCTAGTTGCAGCGAGCAGGGGCTACTCTTTGGTGTGGTGCGCGGGCATCTCATTGCGGTGGCTTCTCTTGTTGCAGAGCAGGGGCTCTAGGCACACAGCCTTCAGTAGTTGTGGCACGCGGGCTCTAGAGCACAGGCTCAGTAGTTGTGGCGCACAGGCTTAGTTGCTCCACAGCATGTGGGATCTTCCTGGACCAGGGCTTGAACCCGTGTCCCCTGGATTGGCAAGCAGATTCTTAACTACTGTGCCACCACGGAAGTCCAGTATAATTATAATTTTATTGAGATTTATTTTCTAGCCCAGAATATGTTCTATTAGTATAGAATGTGTTAGGTACTAGGAATACGAAAATAAATAAAATAGAAATCATTAAGCAAGTCACATTATTTTTTGTTTAATAGAAATGTTTACAAATTATAATACAATGTTAAAAATACAAAAAATATATGTACAAGAGTCTATGGAAGATTACTGTAGTTTAGCCAAGGAGCAGGTTATGATTTAGAGAAAATACTTACTTTGTTGGCACAAAAACAAAGGATAGCACACAGGCAAGATGCATTATATTTATGGCAACCTTGGGAGTTATTGTTTCTCTCTTATGTAGAAAGATTTAGGAATTAGTGGAGTCAGGTCATAGGCTCAGGGTATAATTTTCAGAGCTTGACAATGAGATGGTGTCATTAAATCTGGGCCAACTGAATAAAAAAAATAAATCTTCATTGGCCTCTCCAGCAATTTGAAGACTTTAATTGAAAATTCATGTAGTTGAACATTTTAACTAAATTGTATTGTATTCTATCATTAGACCAAGTCTCCTTGGATGCAGAGCTCCCTTGTTGAATGCTGATACACATAATCTAAATGAGAGGCAACTAGTCCAGTCTATGAAGGACTGCATTTGTGAAAGTTTGTTTCTAAATCTTGGAGTGTGCACCAATTCACAGCAGCAGATGCCTGTGTGCAACTGATATCTCCCTAAACAGCAGTGTGTAGACAAAGAACCAGGGGGCTCTGGAGGATAATAATATCATTTTCTCTTTATTGAGCACTTATCTCTGAGGAACTAAAGTGATTTACAAGAATTATCTCATTAGTTCATATAATACTCTTATGAAGCAAGTAGATGTTATCTTTGTTTTTTAATAGAATTCTCCAGGTACAACCTGGAAAATCTGATTAGATAGGTGAGCTGGATTCATAACATCCTAATCTAAGACAAACTGTCTTGCAGACATTGAAAGCACTATTAACATTCAAAAAACAATTTTATAAATCCTAAAGTTTTTAGAGTACAAGCCAGCTCAAGGAGCTGGCCATATTTACAGGTGGTTTTGACAAGGTGCATTTTTAAGAACTCGGGTTTTATATTAAACATTTTATATTTACATATATATATATATATATATATTCCATAAGATGTTATGGAAAAACCCGAGCAAACTTTTTGGCCAACCCAATAGATTCTCTCTTAAATCCAACAAATATATTTTGAAAATCTGCTATATAAGAGAAAGAAAATCAAAGCATGATATCTTTTCCAGAGAGGTTTTTATCTTACTGGTATGATAAATTTTAAAAAGAAAAATTTTAAAAAGAGACACTTAAAAGGATATCATATCTATACATGCCGTATAGATATCTCTGTCTCTGTCCCTATCCAAAAAAACTAATATGGCAGAGACAAAGAAAGCCCTTATCTCTCAGGAATAAGTAGGAGACTGTAAGCAGATCATTTTAAGGAAAGGTTGATTGTAAGTACAGTTTTTCATTGCACTCTAAATGAAATGCAGTGCCTCACTGTGGCCTGCAAAGCTCTACATGGATTGCCTTGATTGCCTAGCCAGTCTCATTAAATAGAGAACTCTTCCATATTTGGTCGGCTTTCAAACTTCTGATCCTCTGACACATCCTTGGTCTCAGCTGATGGCCTTGTACCTTATTTCACTGAGAAAATAGAAACAATCAGTAGAGCATTTCCATAAGCCATTGCTCATATTTACAGGTGTGTCCTCACCTGTTCTCATGCACGCTGGCTGCTCCGTCCGGATACAGATGAACTGTATGTGATGCTATCGCTCGTGTACTAGATCCTGTCCCCTGTCACCTACTCAAGTTTCCTGGTGCATCTAATCTTCCTTCTCCAGTGAATCAGTAGTCAAGCGTGCTCTTACTTCTTCCATTTAAAAAAGTATAGTTGATGTTACTGACTTATTTTTCCTCTCGCTTTTATAACAAAAAACTTCCAAGGAGTGGACTGTACTAGCTATCACTAATGATCTTCTAGCCTCCAATTCTCCCATCAGACCACTCCATGCAAATTTATGTTGTTCAGGTAAGCAGCAATTTACAGACTTATTACATCTAGGGGTCACGTCTCAGTCCTCTTCTCATTGACCTGTAAATAATGTTAGACCCAGTTGATAACTCCCTCCTTTTTAAAAAAACCTTATTCACTGTTTTTTCTCCCCTGGTTTTCCTCTATTTCACTAGCTATCTGGCCTCTGTCTTCTATGCAATTTCCTCTGGATCTTTCAAATTACTTAGCGTGGTGTGGAGGGATTGGCAGTTCATTTTCTATTACATATTACATTCAAACATATCGAAACTGTTCACTGTTTCTATCAACAAACAAAACTTGCTTTGTTTTGATACTGCGGCTGCAGGTTCGTTTCAGTGAAAATTTCCTCTGATCTCAGCTATTAAGAGCTTAGAGGAGACCTAGTCAGACAGTGACCCTCCTAACTGGATTTAGTCACCACTGGCTCGAACTCACTGCGTGCCCCTCACCTTTTGCTTTAATACAGTTCACCTTGGAATTGTCCTGTTGGGATGAGAAGGCGCCCAGCTTGGATGCTAAACCAGCTCCTAGAGTAACTCCTAGAGTGACTCAGAGAATAGTCTCTGCTCTAGTAATTGCCCAGCACTATCCTCACACATCCTGCCTGGAAACCTCTGCAGCAGGCATGGGGGGAGGCCCGAGTGATGGGAGCCATCACCTGGGCAGCGGTCAGCTGGCACCTCTGAGTAGCTGCAGAAGGACCATAAGCAAAGCCGTCTTTCTGAGAACCTGAAGTTGGGTGAGGACAGTCTGAAAGGAAAAGCCATTTACTCCTGGGACCCTACAGTTTGAGAGAGAGATCAGAACTCCAGATATTGCTTTGGGGGCCATCAGCATATAAAAATAATCCTTGATGTTTTCAATGAAGATGAGCTCCCCTAGAGAAAAGACCTCTGAGTTTTGGGGAGTGCGGGGAAGCAGATGGCAGCCTGGGTGGGCTAGTCCATGGACAAGTGTTTGAAGCGCCTTCTCATGCTGCAGTTGAACCTACGCTGATGACACAGAATGAAACGGAGCACCACTTCTGCCCCACACTTGCATGTCTTTTTTGAAGATCAGGCAAACCTCCCCCTTAAACGTGAGGAGTTGAAGTTCAAATTGATAGTCCTTCAGGGACACTTCGGAATAGTTCTGAATCTTTAAAAGGCCACAGATTCATTGAGGTTTTAGTAAAAGCTATGGATCTTTCCCTAGAAAAATGAAAATGAGTGTAAAGAAACAAGGCATAATTCTGAAACAAAAAGTCAGAGGCCTCCTGGGTACTGGTTATTTTTCACAGTGAACAACATGGTTGGTGATTTTATATATTCAGTTGGAGATTTTTGCTGCTGCTTTCTTAAATTCTCTTGAGATTTTGTTGTTTTGGTGAAAGAGTGTTGACTCAGAGTTAGGGTTGCTAAGTTCTGTTTTCTAATTTCATCACTGCCTTTTGTGATTCTGCTGTATGTTATATTTTGGGGGGAACAGGAGAATGTCTTAGGTTGGAGCAATGTTCTCCTAAACTGGTAAAGTACACAAATTCTGCAGTATAATGGAATCATTCTGCCTTTTCCTGTTCATTTAAGTGAGATAGAGAGTGTATTTTAATATTTTAAGAGTATTTTAAAGTATTGCCTCTTAAAACTTCAGGAAGATTTGACATGTGAGTAAACAACACTATTTGATAGAAAGCCTTTAATAGAATTTTTAAAAGATTTTAAAGTAAAAAATTGGCTTTATTCCACTTTTTCCGAATAAGAATGAGCGCCAAATGTATTTCAGCCTTTTTCCAGGAAAGATGTGAAATGACATGAAAAGTATGTTCAGAATGAAAATCTATTTCAGAAGGCAGCAGCCATGAGGAGACAGGCAGAGGGGAAGATGAGGTCAAGACCAATGCCAAGATTCAAGTCAGTGCAGGTAAACTGAGAACTTGATCTGAGCATCTAATCTTGAAAGGATGCAATATTTGAGATGGCTCTTTTGATCTCAGGCAGTGATATACAACCCTTTCAGCAGACCCAACTGAGGTCAAAGTTGAATTTCCTTGTTGAAGAGGGGGACAAATATTGCCGCCATTAAATCTATTAAAGAATATTAAAAGTTAGCCACATTTAAAGATAGATATTAGATACAAGGGTAATATCACAGAAATTAGGATCATGGTGTAATTCCAAATGTCATCACTTTGGCTCGGGATCTTGATACAGGATGTTGGCCGTACTTAGTGACAAATTTGATAGAGTGAAAGTAAAAAGATACCCATAAACATGAAGTCAAAATATGACTCCATCTTTCTAGAAGTTGAATATGTAGATGGGGTGACTTCTCTGTAAATATGTGAAGGTTTTCCATATTTGAACCTTTGTTTTCTCGCCTTTGTTTTCTCTCTCTCCCACTCTCTCTCTCTCTCTCTCCCCCTCTCTGTATATCTCTCTGTTGCTTTGTCTCTGTAGGTATGTATATATATGTGTATATGTATATATGTAAATCCTATAATTAATCAAGAGTGTTACTCCTATATTTTTGCTTGAATATATCCATATCTGTGTCAGTCATTGGCCACAATTTATATGCTGTTTGAAAAAGAGATATCTCTCTTTTCCACCCCGTTCTTATCTAATAATATCTACCTCTAACTCAGTTTGAATATTACTGCAATTATGAAGCCATTTGGACACTTGACATTATTTCTCTGAGTAACAATAACTTTTGTATGAGTTAAGATATTGAGTCTATGAGAAACAGAAGCCCAGTTTGAAGTTGCTCAAATAGTAAATCTATTATCTAACTCTTTATATGAAGTATAGAGTCAGGATGGTTCCAGGGTTGGCCATTCAGAAGCTCAGCATCTTGAAGGATCTAGATTCTTTCCATGTTTCCACTTGGAAAATCCCAGTGTGGGGATGTTATCTCCTCAGATTTCAAGAAGACTATAGAATCTCCAAGCATCATATAGAGACTAAACAATACCCAGAAAATTATGTGCATTCAGGTGCATTTATTTGGAAAATAGAAATTGAAGCTCCTCAAGTTTCTAGCCCTCTTGCCCTGTTGGTGGGAATGTAAATTGATACAGCCACTATGGAGAACAGTATGGAGGTTCCTTAAAAAACTAAAAATAGAACTACCATACGACCCAGCAATCCACTACTGGGCATATACCCTGAGAAAACCATAATTCAAAAAGAGTCATGTACCACAATGTTCATTGCAGCTCTATTAACAATAGTCAGGACATGGAAGCAATGTAAGTGTCCATCAACAGATGAATGGATAAAGATGTGGCAGATATATACAATGGAATATTACTCAGTCATAAAAAGAAACAAAAGTGGGCTTCCCTGGTGGTGCAGTCGTTGAGAGTCCGCCTGCTGATGCAGGGGACACAGGTTCATGCCTGTGTCCCAGGTCTTCCCGGGTCTGGGAAGATCCCACATGCCGCAGAGCGGCTAGGCCCGTGAGCCATGGCCACTGGGCCTGCATGTCCGGAGCCTGTGCTCCATGAAGGGAGAGGCCACAACAGTGAGAGGCCCATGAACCGCAAAAAAAAAAAAAAAAAAAAAAAAAATGAAATTGAGTTATTTGTAGTGAGGTGGATGGACCTAGAGTATGTCATACAGAGTGAAGTAAGTCAGAAAGAGAAGAACAAAATCGTATGCTAACATATATATGGAATCTTAAAAAAAAAAAAAGGTTCTGAGGAACCTAGCGGCGGGACAGGAAGAAAGACACAGATGTAGAGAATGGACTTGAGGACATGGTGAGGGGGAAGGGTAAGCTGGGATGAAGTGAGAGAGTGGCATTGACATATGTACACTACCAAATGTAAAATAAATAGCTAGTGGGAAGCAGCCACATAGCACAGGGAGATCAGCTCGGTGCTTTGTGACCACATAGAGGGGTGGGATAGGGAGGGTGGGAGGGAGACGCAAGAGGGAAGAGATATGGGGATATATGTATATGTATAGCTGATTCACTTTGTTATAAAGCAGAAACTAACACACCATTGTAAAGCAATTATTCTCCAATAAAGACATTAAAAAAATTAAATTAAAAAAGAAAAAAAGTCAATCAAATAAGTTGGTTCACAGGATAATTATTATAGAGAAATGCTACAAATTATAGAGCACGTTATATTGTTGCTGTCATGTAATATAATCTCTGTTATATTATTGGTTCTTCATGGCAAGTACATTTAGTTACATTAGTTAGAGAGATGTTAGTTACACAGCTGAAGTGCTAACATTTTCTGGTACTTAAACATTTTAAGTTATAAAGAATCTTCAAATTTGTTATTGTCTTTGAATACCTACTGTACATTGTTACAGTATTTCTCAAAGTGTGTAGCAAGACGTTAGAATCAGTTGCACTGATGTTAACATTGCACAGTCCTGGAGTTCGTGTTCCGAAGCGGGAGCCAGGAGGTAAGGAGAGTCCAGGAAGTGATACCCACCAGCGTTGCTGTCCTTACCCAATCAGTAGAAGTTGATCAGAGTCTGGACCAGAAATTCAGGCAGTGCTTCACTGGGGCCCCTGCTGCAGCAGGGGGAGCGAGAACAAAGCAGGTTCCCTTGCTGGCTGGCTCCCTGAGGTGGGGGAGAGCTGGTTCCTTAGATGGGCTAAGGATAGGGGCAGATCCGGGGGTTGGCAGGAGGGGTGGCCTAACCCTCTGGTGGGGTGGGGGGGCATGCGCAGTGCCCTGCTTTTGCTCCTGCCTCTTCAGAAGTGACAGTTGGGCTTTTTGGTCTTTTTGTATCTTTTTGTCCATAATGTGTCCCAACTGAGCATACACCCAGTTATTTTTAGTCCCCTAAGTTTCTCTGTATTTTGTTGCTTGAGGAGAGGTGTGTCCAGGTGCAAGCCCTGCAGCCAAGGGTCCCAGGTCCCAGCTTGTCTCAGTATCTCCATTTTTGATGAGACTTATATCCCCTCCCCCCCACCCCTTAGTGTGATACTAATGGACACTAAAGTTTGGAAACTATAGATTTAGACACAACTCAGAGCTTTTTATTAGCTTGAGAAAAAACAGTTTGCTTTCCTCTTAAATCAAAAGGATAAATTTTGTAAATGGGGGGTAAAATGGTTTCAATTTTTATTTTAACTACAATTTTAGAAGAACACATGCTGGAAATGTAAAGAATAAAAAGAACGGATCTTAGTACCTTGTAGGAATCTAGATGGTCATTCCAATCAAAAATAGTCTTGCTTTTTTATTCCCATTGCAAAGATGGAAAAATGCAGTGCTCAGAATGTAGCTGGAACATTGGCACCCCATATATATTTATAGAATAAAAGTCTCCATATCAATGCAGTGACTAATACTAATGCCACTGAGCTGAGTCATGCAGTTTTTGAATTATACTTCCCTATCCCCAATTTCTCGTTTGAATCTAATAGAACTTCCTTATTTTGAAATTTTGGAGTTGTCTATTTTTCATTGTGTGTGTTTCCCTACATTTGATTCAAGGTAATATAGATGAATATAGGTAACTTCCATAATATTAACAGTTATCCCTTGTTGTGATCAAATTGCGAGGCATTGTACTTAAAAATTTATCTAAAATTCTCAAGTAATTCTCAGATAATAGAGAACCCCATTTTATAACCGTGGCCATTCAGGCTCGAAGTGTCTAAGTACCTTCCAAAAATACTTAGGTAGCTGGAGAGGAGGTGGAGGATGGAAGTGCCTAACACAAAGCCCCTGCTCTTAGCTACTAGGCAACATGCCTCTACCAGCTTTCATGATGAAAAGAGGAAGAGGCCAGCCCCAAATAAGATGCCTATGTGGACAGGTGTCCCCTCCATGTCCTCCTGCCCGTTTGACAGTTCTGATGTCATTTCATTCATTTCTATATTCATTCAGCTAAGGTTCTATCAGCAGGGGATACAGCAGTCAAGAAGAAAAGTCTAGTTCTGCAGAGTCTACATTCTAGAGGAAAAGACAGGAAAAATAGGGAAACACGTAAATGTGTCATAAGACAAGAGGTGGTATGTGCTACAGAGAATGTAATGGAATAAAAAGTGGTGGTGAGAGGTGCCATTTGATACTCGTTGGTTAGGGAAACGTTTTTTGGTAATGAGGGCATGAGTCACACATATCTATGGAGAAAGAGCTCTCTAGGTAGAGAAAGAACAGTACAGAGATGCAACAACTTGAGGAAAGAGTGTTCCAGAAACAGCAGGGAGGCTGGTTTGGCTGGAGCAGAGTGGGAGTGGTGGACAAGGGGGCCAAGGGAGCAGAGGGAATCAGGACTTGAGGAATTCGTAGGCCCAAGTATGGACTGAGGTTTTCCTTGTGTGTGGGATGGGAAGCTGAGAGTTTTTTAAACAGAAGAGCGGAAACCAGTCTGACTTATCTTAGACTAGAGAAAGATCTTTCTGGATTGTGAATTAATCTGGAGAGTGGATTGAGTTTGCTAAAACTGGACATTAGGGCAGCTCGTGCAATAGACCAGGTAAGACATGACTTCATCAAGTGGTTCGTCATAGGTGGTTTGACTAATGTGCCAGGAGTTCATTTGGCGAAAAGTGTGAGGGCTCTGAGTGTATTTTGAAGGTTCAGATGACAGGACTAGGTTTGGGATGTAAGAGAAAAAGAGACAGATTAAGAGAAAAAGAGACAGATTAAGGAAAAGTATCAAGTTGTTGCCATGCGTAACTGAACAGCGTTTACCGAGATGTGGAGCCTTGTGAGTTGGGGGTGGGGAGAGCTGGTCTATTTTAGACACGTTAAATTCAATGTCTGCATCCCCTAGATCTGAGGTCTGCAAACTCCTGTCCACCAGGCAGATCTGCTTCACTCATTGTCTTTGTAGACCCACAAACTAAGGATGGTTTTCACATTTTTAAATAGTTGGAAAGTAACTATTAATAAATACTATTTTGTAATATGTGAAGTTTACATGAAATTCACATTTTGCTGTCCATAAATAAAGTTGGTAACATAGTCGCACTTACTTGTCTATGGCTGTTCCCCTGCTACAACAGCAGTGTGGAGTAGTTGCAATAAAGACCACACAGCCCGCAAAGCTGAAAATATTTATCATCTGGTCTTTTACAGAAAAAGCTGCCCACCCATGACCCTGATGGTCCACTCCTACCACATGCTAGCTTGAACTGTAGGAAAGTTGAGCAGCAGCTCCTGCATCATCCCCCATCAAGAAAGTCATGATTTTTGCTCACTTCTTTAAAGACTTTAGTCATGAAAAGACTGAGCACACCTGTGAGTTTTAATGGGAACATCAGTGCCTTCAACAAAAGTAGATTACTTATGGTGAATATAAACTTCTCTTAGGACAAGGAAATAATTCATATAAGGATCTTCTGAGTTCCCTAAAGTGCATTATGTAAGGTCTGGCTTATTTGGCCCAGAGAACAGCTGTCCTGGCCAGGAAGGACCACGTTTTCACATAGTGTCCGACACAACTGCTGTGCTCTCCATCTCTTGAGATGATGTTGCATCACCAGAAGTGGATTTTCTACCATTTTGGGATTTGCTAAGCCCAAAGGAGAAATTCTTTTTTATTGAATAGTAGTTTTTCCTCCCTCTAACTCCTAACTAGGATAAATGAATGGAACCCCATTTATTTTTAGAAACCAATGCAATAATATTGGTATTATTAAAAAAAAAAAGACTTCCATTGCCCCAAACGAAGTATAGTTGATAATTTGGAAGACTTCAAAATGGTCTTTATTTTCTGAGAGCTGAGTGTTCAAGGACACAGGAATATGCTGCAAGGTCTAATTTCCTCTGAATTTACTCCATATTATTTTTAGGTATTCACTAATTGTACATATACAGAACTGCTTTATATGTGTGTGTGTGTGTGTGTGTGTACACACACACACACACACACATGAAAAACTGAAAATATATTCAATATGTGAAAAGACACTTTCTTTAAAACCTTTTATATCTAGTGGAGCTATTTTTCCCCTTTCTATAAAAAAGAGACATAGAGAAGGAGAAATGATCAAATCCCAGCAGCATGGTAATACCTGCTGGGCTGCTCTGACAGTGGCAAGACTCCTATAAAGCCTCCTTAGTGTGTGAGATCTCAAGCCTTCATAAAAATGAGTCAGGGCTTGCTCTGTGACCGGTAAAGCCTTCCATTTCATGAGTTATTTTTAACTTTAAAAAATATCAATTTCTGTGAATTTTGTGCTACTGAACCTGCTTCCTAGTACTTAATCGTGTAAGATCTTTTGAAAGGATATAATATACTCTTTGCCTTTTGAATATTTGATGTGCTCTATGAAAAATACACAACATGCATCAGCAAATCTTTTGATTCCATTTTCACCTTGGCAGTGTTACATGAGATTGGGCAAAATTAAATGTGTATATGCACGCCAGTGGCTCTAAGCTGTGAAGTACAAGGAAGGGACCTTGAAATGTCAATGATTTAGAGTGTAGGGTGATTGTGTCCTCATCATTATACATAAAGTATTGCTCACATCATTACTATCACCATCCTCATCAGAAACATCAGCATTACTCTAGTATTCATTAATCCACCATACGGACCTGAAACTTTGTTAGTTATCATACAGATGAATACTTTCATCTTTCCTTATTTTAATGATTTTTTGGCTTTTAAATTTGATACAAGCAAAATACTATTAACACTTTATTGCTGATAATCCCACCTAATCTGATAATTAGGTGGAGTTATGTCAGAAAAGCCAAGAGTTCCATTAGCTAAATAGAATGACCCATAAAAAGGCAATAAATTTCAGAGCCTGTCTATATGGATGATTGGATTGTTAATTTTACAGGTCACTTTCTAGAGCATGAATAGTATGTAACTCGTCTGTTCTACAGAGATAGATGATTATGAGAGTGGAAAAAAACCCTATCACATCAACTGTAATAAATTCATATGATCACCTGCTACATGAGCCTTAGTTTTCTGTATTTTCCTAGCATTTCAGAAACTTTTTTCTTTTTTTTTTTTTTGCGGTATGCGGGCCTCCCACTGCCGTGCCCCCCCCCCCACCCCCAATTGCGGAGCACAGGTTCCGAACGCGTGGGCCCAGTGGCCATGGCCCACGGGCCCAGCTGTTCCGTGGCATGCGGGATCCTCCCAGACCGGGGCACGAACCTGCGTCCCCTGCATCGGCAGGTGGACTCCCAACCACTGCGCCACCAGGGAAGCCCTTCAGAAACTTTTGATCAGTTATTTGACCTGTAATGAAAATTTCAAAATGCAGCAGAGATTCCAGTTTATCAGTAATTTTCAAATTGCTCTGGGTGTATTTATCATGAACCTGGGAAGAGATTTTTCGGAAGTCAGGATGGAGCACGGTAGAGTCTTTTATAATAAAATGGTTCAAATAGTTGAAGCAGAGTTTCGTGCTATGTGAGGGCTGGGCTTTCAGTTCATCTTGCTGTGGTTGGTTGTTGGTTATCTATGCATCTGCTGATGGTCCAGGAGCTTCTTCAGAAAAATCACATGTTCCATTCGCAGCTGTAGTTTACATATGACAGGTTTACAGAGGAAGAGGGGAGAGGTCATCATGGTCAAAGAAACAAGGAGACCCAGCAGATAGGGACTGGCTGTAGCAAAGAGGAGAAGGAAGTCAATGCAATAAACTAGGTGTATCCATAAGACAATCATTTTAGGAGAATGCTGTTTATAGCACTCGAGGAAATATGAAGTGGCTTGGGGAGGGTGTAGTGTGGATGTGTGGCCCAAGAAAGTTTGGAATGATTCCAAGACATAAAACATCAAATGCTATTGCATCTCAGGGCTCAAGCTACCCTACTGTGCACACATGGAGAGAGAGCTTTCTCCTCTCTTGGCCGAGCTGTCCTGTCACTGTGCATTTTGTAAGCCTCACTCGTTGGAGGATTGTCAGTTTTGGGCCTCAGGGAGATCCGTGGTCTGAGGGGACCCTGGAACAAAGAAGCCAGGGACATGGTGAGGGCAGGTGAGACACCCTCCGAAAGCACTAGGACTGTTTAGAGATGAGGAAAACTTTGTGTCCTGCTTGAGCAAATGGGAGACAGAGAGCTGAGAATCCAGCTATTTGCTTTATGATGATCTAATTTCTTACCTGAATACTGGGGGGCCTGTTTGGTGGCAAACCCAAGACTGCCAGAATCGATGACCCTTTCCCTAAATCTTAGCTAGAGAGGCTTTGGCACAAATCTTGTCATTGATGTTCATAAAGATGAAGTCATATCATTTCAAACTGATCCATCTGTAAAACTGCTTAATCTTTACAACTTAGTAGGAAAATTTATAACAGCTGGAATATTAGAATGTTTTCCTCTTTTATTTTTTAAAATTTATTTTATTTTTATTTATTTTATCTTTGGCTGCGTTGGGTCTTTGTTGCCATGCATGGGCTTTCCTCTAGTTGCGGCGACCAGGGGCTACTCTTCCTTGTGGTGCGTGGGCTTCTCATTTCTTTAGATTCTTCTGGCTAAAGTACAATCTTGGTTAATCAAACTACCCGCCCTGTTGTCTAAACTGCAGAAGCTGTAAGTAGCTGAAGGATATTCCCTCATGCTGCTTGGCCTAATTCTGCACCCATGACCTCTAACTTCAAGAGATTAATAGAACTGTTTTTGAGATTGGATAATATCAATTACTGATTGGTCCTCCCCCTTCTTCTGTATTCTATTCTTCAAACTGCTGTTAGCTCATTCAATAAAATTTCACTGAAATATTATACTTTTCTATTCTCAAATTTCCATTTGATTCTTTTAAAGGTTTTCTATTTCTCTATGGAGATTTATCATCCATTCATTCTTTGCCTATATCTTCCCTCAGGTCCTTGGTTTATTTATAATAGCTCTTTTAACATCCTTGTCTAGTAATTTCAACATCTGAGTCATCTCAGCATCTGTTTTAATTGTGTGTTTTTTTCCTCCCTTGAATATACATTGAGTTTGCTGGGTTGTTTTTTTTTTTTTTTTTTTTTTTTGCATGCTGAGTAGTTGTAACTCTGTGCTGGATACTGTAAATTATATGTTGTAGGGAATCTAGATTATCTTCTCTTCATTTATAGGTTTTTGATTTTTGTTGTGGATGGCAGTAGAACTCCTTGAAGACTTTTTGAACCTGACAGACTTGGCTTTGTTTTTTGTTGGTTCTGCCCTCTGTTGATTTTATCCCATTTTACCTTCTCAATTTCAGTAAGACTGGTATTTTTTCTGGCTCTACCTCCAATAAAGGAAACCAGGGCAGTGTAGAACTCACCTCATGTGTTTCCCTTCTCTTAAGAATCATGGTACATTGAAGCTCTCTAGCCAATGCCTGTTGTAGATTTGTACAGTTCATGTTATATTTTCTCCAGCGTTATAATTGTTTAGAACAGTGGGCCAAGTCCAGTATCAGTAATTTTGTCATGGATGAAAGTAGAATTCTATTCCACTGTGTTTCCCATTTTAAAATGCTTTATTTTGCAAAAAACATACGTACAGATGTAAACATAAAATGTAGTGTACAACTTACTGTTTAACAGAAAAGAAACCACTAATGAAACTTCTATGTGGATCAAGAAATAGAACATTTTCACTACTGCAGAAATGTCCTCAAACTTGACATTCACAGTCTAAACCCTATTGTTCTTCCGTAAGTGTAATCACTCCTTTTATTTTCTGTATCTTTTTACTGTCTGAGTGGACATTGCTAAAGACTGAGACTTAGTTTTACCTGGTTTTTGCATTGTATAAATGGAATGATACACACAGTACATGTGCTCTGATGACTGGCTTTCTTTCCTGGACATTATGCGTAAGGAGATTTATCCAAGTCACTGGATGTAAGTATAATTCATTCATGTTTATTCATCTCTCTCTTTGATTCACTCCATCAGTCTTTTCCCATGCCATTTCACCTAAACTCTTCTTGTCAAGGTTGCCTATGCCCTTCATCAAGGTTGGACCATTTCTTGTCTCAATTTCAAGCACTAGACCCTCTACCCTTCCTCCCTCCTGCTCGTCTCCACCACCTCCAGCTTATTCATCCCGCTCATAGACGGGTCCATAGGCAACTAAGAGAGCATGTGCGCAGATCATTAAGTTTTGTGGGAACCATGGAATAGATATGTATGTATACATACAAGGTAGTGGATGTATCTACTGTAGACATTCTGGGACATGCAGGAGTCTTCCATTTAACCACTGGAGAGCCATATCAAAAAAATAAATAAAGGTTTAGTTGTTGTCTGTAAAATGGATTCTGGGGGCGAAAAGGATGTGAAAAGAATCTGTCTCTCCTTTGCAAAGGTTAATCAGAAAGGCTATCTCTGGTCATCGGCTCAGCAAAATTTCAGTTTAGAGATGAAATGGTGAAAGACTTCAGGGATGAAGGTATTTTTAAACGTGTTCACAATTCTGGAACTTCTTATATCTTTTATTTTAGTAGAAAATTGATCATCTGGGAAAGGCATTAAATGAAATAAAATTATTTCTTTTATTGCTAAGAGAGATCTATTTCTTTAATTTCCTCAAATGTTAAACTGTCTTTGAAGTCTTATACGCTAAAGCATATTTTTTGAATTATCCAAAAGGGTACTGTTCTTATTCTCATTTTAGTTATTAGTCTGGAAATTGCCACCATTCTGGGATCTCTTAGTGGCAAGTGAGTGAAGACACCGTAAAGTCAGATGGTTTTACATTAGGCTTGGGATTGGTGCCCAGAATTACCACTTCGATGCCAGAACTACATTCTAAGTCTTGCAGCTACTCTTATCTCTGAATATTAGGTAAAATGACCACTTTTTCTTAAGTTACCTAGATAAAGTTTCTTCTCTAAAAAGTACCTTGACTACATTAATTATCCTGGTCACTGTATAAAATTCTTTATTTTGTTCGATGAATTGAGAAAAGACTTTTCCTACTTATGGCACTTTTGCCATGTGCAATTATATACTCCTGAATGTACATCAAATTTTTTAAAAAATCACTAGAATTTCCTCTCTCCTCTGATGCCATTAACTAAGATTAGTATGTCTTCAAAGGCTGACAAAGGCTGTAAATGTGAAAAGGCAGTGACTCCACATCACTGGGGTACGTGAAAAGGTCCTGGGATGGCTATGCTTGTGTTGCATGAAATGCATTGTAAAATCATGTGTTCCCACCTCATGTTGGCATTCAGTGCCCTCTGGAGAATATAATGGTCCAGTTCTATTAACATATCAGAGTGTGCTTTACAATCGTTGAGCAGCCAAAAAGTTACAGAGAGATGGTGTGTTTCCATTGCACATTTCACATGATTCTATTTTTATTAGCTCAAACTGACTTAAAGGAATGACAATCCAGCATCCATCACAGGGAGGTCCTACGCATTATCAATTGACGCAGGCAGTGCACAAGAAGGCAGACTTTGAACAACCTGTCAGTCTAAGAAATGCTGCTGAAAATGCAGTTTGTTCCTTGAGAATAAGTTGATAGTCCAAGGACAGAAAAAAATGTTATACAACTATAAAGGGCAATCAAAGACTGAATGATGCAGTGGTAAATGGGACTGTTTCCTTAATTTTTCTTTCAGATTTTTTCATCATTAGTGTATAGGAATGCAAGAGATTTCTGTGCATTAATTTTGTATCCTGCTTCTTTACCAAATTCATTGATTAGCTCTAGTAGTTTTCTGGTAGCATCTTTAGGATTCTCTATGTATAGTATCATGTCATCTGCAAACAGTGACAGCTTTACTTCTTCTTTTCCGATTTGGCTTCCCTTTTTCTTCTCTGATTGCTGTGGCTAAAACTTCCAAAACTATGTTAAATAATAGTGGTGAGAGTGGGCAACCTTGCCTTGCTCCTGATCTTAGTGGAAATGGTTTCAGTTTTCACCATTGAGAATGATGTTGGCTGTGGATTTGTCATATATGACCTTTATTATGTTGAGGAAAGTTCCCTCTATGCCTACTTTCTGGAGGGTTTTTATCATAAAAATCGGTGTTGAATTTTGTCGAAAGCTTTCTCAGCATCTATTGAATGATCATATGGTTTTTCTTCTTCAATTTGTTAATATGGTTTATCACATCGATTGCTTTGTGTATATTGAAGAACCCTTGCATTCCTGGAATAAACCCCACTTGATCATGGTGTATGATCCTTTTAATGTGCTGTTGGATTCTGTTTGCTAGTATTTTGTTGAGGATTTTTGCATCTATGGTCATCAGTGATATCGGCCTGTAGTTTTCTTTCTTTGTGACATCTTTGTCTGGTTTTGGTATCAGGGTGATGGTGGCCTCATAGAATGCGTTTGGGAGTGTTCCTCCCTCTGCTATATTTTGGAAGAATTTAAGAAGGATAGGTGTTAGCTCTTCTCTAAATGTTTGATAGAATTCACCTGTGAAGCCATCTGGGTCCTGGGCTTTTGTTTGTTGGAATATTTTTAATCACAGTATCAGTTAGAGTGCTTGTGATCAGTCTGTTTAAATTTTCTATTTCTTTCTGGTTCAGTCTCGGAAGGTTGTGCTTTTCAAAGATTTTTCCATTTCTTCCAGGTTGTCCATTTTATTATCACAGAATTGCTTGCAATAATCTCTCATGATCCTTTGTATTTCTGCAGTGTCAGTTGTTACTTCTCCTTTTTCATTTCTAATTCTACTGATTTGAGTCTTGTCCCTTTTTTCTTTGATGAGTCTGGCTAATGGTTTATCAATTTTGTTTATCTTCTCAAACAAGCAGCTTTTAGTTTTATTGATCTTTGTTACTGTTTCCTTCATTTCCTTTTCATTTATTTCTGATCTGATCTTTATGATTTCTTTCCTTCTGCTAACTTTGGGATTTTTCTGTTCTTCTTTCTCTAATTGCTTTAGGTGTAAGGTTAGGTTGTTTATTTGAGATGTTTCTTGTTTCTTGAGGTAGGGTTGTATTGCTATAAACGTAATACACTGATGAAAGAAATTAAAGATAATACAAATAGATGGAGAAGTATACCATGTTCTTGTATTGCAAGAATCAAAATTGTGAAATGACTATATTACCCAAAGCAATCTACAGATTCAGTGCAATCCCTATCAAACTACCACTGGCATTTTTCACAGAACTGGAACAAAAAATTTCACAATTTGTATGGAAACACAAAAGACCCCGAATAGCCAAAGCAATCCTGAGAAAGAAAAATGGAGCTGGAAGAATCAGGCTCCTGGACTTCAGATTAGACTACAAAGCTACAGTAATAAAGACAGTATGGTACTGGCACAAAAACAGAAATATAGATCAATGGAACAGGATAGACAGCCCAGATAAACCCATGCACATATGGTCACCTTATTTTTGATAAGGGAGGCAAGAATATAATGGAGAAAAGACAGCCTCTTCAATAAGTGGTGCTGGAAAAACTGGACAGCTACACGTAAAAGAATGAAATTAGAATGCTCCCTAAGACCATACAGAAAAATAAACTCAAAATGGATTAAAGACCTAAATGAAAGGCCAGAAACTATAAAACTCTTAGAGGAAAACATAGGCAGAACACTGTATGACACAAATCACAGCAAGATCTTTTTTGAACCACCTCCTAGGGAAATGGAAATAAAAACAAAAATAAACAAATGGGTCCTAATGAAACTTAAAAGCTTTTGGTTTCGAAAAAACAACCCTCAGAATGGGAGAAAATATTTGCAAATGAAGCAACAGAGAAAGGATCAATCTCCAAAATTTACAAGCAGCTCATGCACCTCCATATCAAAACATCAAACAACCCAATCCAAAATTGGACAGAAGACCTAAATAGACGCTTCTCCAAAGAAAATATACAGATTGCCGAGAAACACATGAAAGGATGCCCAACATCACTAATCATTAGAGAAATGCAAATCAAAACTACAATGAGGTATCACCTCCCACCTGTCAGAATAGCCATCATCAAAAAATCTACAAACAATAAACGCTGGAGAAGGTGTGGAGAAAAGGGAACCCTCTTGCACTGTTGGTGGGAATGTAAATTGATACAGCCACTATGGAGGACAGTATGGAGGTTCCTTAAAAAAGTAAAAATAGAACTACCATATGACCCAGCAATCCCGCTACTGGGCATATACCCAGAGAAAAACCATAATTCAAAAAGTCATGTACCACAGTGTTCATTGCATCTCTATTTACCATAGCCAGGACATGGAAGCAACCTAAGTGTCCATTGACAGATGAATGGATAAAGAAGATGTGGCACATATATACAATGGAATATTACTCAGCCATAAAAAGAAATGAAATTGAGTTATTTGTAGTGAGGTGGATGGACCTAGAGTCTGTCATACAAAGTGAAGTAAGTCAGAAAGAGAAAAACAAATACCATATGCTAACACATATATATGGAATCTAAAAAAAAAATAGTGGTTCTGAAGAACCTAGGGGCAGGACAGGAATAAAGACATAGGTGTAGAGGATGGACTTGAGGACACGGGGAGGGGGAAGGGTAAGCTGGGACAAAGTGAGAGAGTGGCATGGACATATATACACTACGAAATGTAAAATAGATAGCTAGTGGAAAGCAGCTGCATAGCACAGGGAGATCAGCTCAGTGCTTTGTGACCACCTAGAGGGGTGGGATAGGGAGGGTGGGAGGGAGGCTCAAGCGGGAGGAGATATAGGGATATATGTATATGTATAGTTGATTCACTTTGTTATACAACAGCAGCTAACAAAACATTGTAAAGCAATTATACTCCAATAAGGATGTTTAAAAAATAATTAAAAACTTTTTAAAAGGGGATGAACTATTGATAGACACAACAAATTGAATGAACTTCAGTGAAGTTACACTGAGTGAAGAAAAGCAATCTCAAAAAAGATACAAAACACATAATTCCATTTATGTAACAACTGTAAAATAACATAGTTATAAACATGGAGAAACAGAATAGTGTGGCCAGAGGCTAAGGGTGAAGGTGGAGGGGACAGGAGAGTAGTGGCTGTAAAGGGGTCAGACAAGGGAGTCTTGTGGTGATGATTCAATTGAGTTTCTTGATTGCTGTGTGGGTTATGCAAGGCTACCCATGTGATAAAACTGTGTAGAGCTATAAACACACACACACAAATGGTACATGTATAACTCATGAAATCTCAATAAGATCTATGAATTGTGCCAATATCAGTATTTTGACTTTGCTATTGAACTGTAGTTGTATAAAATGTGAACACTGGGTGAGGCTGAGGGAAGGGTAAGCAGGTCTTCCTTGTACATTTGTTTGCAACTCCCTGTGAACCTATAACTATTCCAAAATATAAAGAAAAAAGATAATTAAAACAAAAAACTGCCTTCAAAGCTCCCTGATGCCAGCTTTGCATAGTAGTGATTCTGTGTGTACATGCATGCGTGCGTTGTGTGCGCCAGTAATTATGATAATTCTGTGGACTTTAAATAGTCTTTGCTCAGAAATATGACTGTCATGCATATGAAGGGTGGGGTGACTGAGCAGATAAACTAATCCATTTCCTAGTTTTCACATAGCTTTACAATGGGGTATTTTCTTCTAAATGGTTTAATAGGGTTGAGGGTCAAAAAATTTCAAAAGTTAAGTATGAGAGTGACAGATGATTATCTGCCTGAAATCTCACTGCTTCTTCATCAGTTAAGGAATCCTGATTTCATTCCCAGTGGTAATGTTCCCATCCTGCATCTAGGTGTGGCCCTGTGATTTTTAATCAATAAGACATAGGTAGATTTAACCATTGTGAAGTGCTGTGTCAGAATCTAGGCATGCTCTTCAAAGTGAGATGGCTTATTCTGAAAGTGCCTCCTTTAGGGTCTGAACCCCTTTACCTTTCTTACTGCCTGCAGTGTGGATGTGATGTCTGGTGTTCCAGCAGCCATTATGAAGACATGCTTCAGCATAAGAATGGAAGCCATGTGTGGAGAGAACACAGGAGACATGTGAGGGGAGCCTGGGTCCTGGTGAGTGTCTTGGTCCTGGGCCTGCTCAGGATGCTCAGTCAATCTCTGTCCTTTTTATTATTATTTTTTAATGTGAAGGGATAAACATAAGCCACTGATTTGGGGATGGGGGTGATTTCTTCTTTTTAGCAGTCAAATCTAATCCCAAAATATATATATCTTGAATAGGGAAAGACTTAATGATAAATGCAGGGAAGACCTTGGTCAGAGGGGGGAGATAGGACATTTATGTAACATATTTGTATGGCAATCTTGACACTCCTTTCAGTATTAGGGCAGACTTCACTAGTCTTCATTTCAGAGTTTTTCAAGTGATGATTAAAAATATGTATTCTTATACAAGATGGCCTGACTGTTGAGAGGTTTTTGCTTTTGGCTACCTGTGGGTGTTTGTGTGTGTGTGCACAGGGGGCAGGGAGGGGACATAGATATGAGCTATTCTTACTCTCTGAGAGATGTACTATGGCAAATTATCAAACTATTTTTTTTGAAATATTTTATCGTAAAATTAAAAACCTGCACTATTTGTCCTAAGGTCAGTTAAGAAACTACAGTGGAATGTGCAGGATTTACATACTGGCTTGTTCTTAGTTAGATATGTTCACCAGTCATTCCTCTCTCAGTTGAAATAGATGCTGAGTCCTAAAATAAAATTGAATTGCAGACTTTTGTCTCACTATTAATTCTTCATTCTGCTCTTGACTTGGGTGGGTGTATGTGCACAAGCTGAGGTTTGTATGACTTATCTATAACTGCTTTTGTCATGGATGCTGCTTCTGCCTTTAATATATGTATTAATGTATGTGTGTGTATATACGTGTGTGTGTATGTACTTATGTACGTATGTTATGGCATATGTATATACGTACGTGCACACATGGGGATGTTTCAAACATGACCAGATTATATTTACATGTATATGTAAATCCCCCTATACAGTTGCATATTTCTACCTCTCCAGACATTTTCTCTTTTCTTATCAGCACTCGTCTTTACCTTAATGGTGCTGCGGTTTTCTCTCACAGTAAGCTTACCTTCCTGGTACCAGCTGATAACTAAGCAGAAGGAAAACAGGATATTTAACTTTCCCAGTGCTTCCTACCGCTTTCTCTGTTCTGTAGAACTTACTGTGATCTCACATGCTCTGTGTTTTATGTATTTCTCCTTTTTATTGCCGGCTTCTCTCACTAGATTATAAATCCTGTGGGGGAGCCAAGATTTCTTCTTTTGTTTACTGGTGTATTCCTAGCACCTGGTGCCTTGTAAGCATTAAGTAATATTCGTTGCATGAATGGATTAGTTCTAGTCACTGGTAAAAAGAGTTACTAATGGAAAAGTCCTTTTAAAGAAATACCATTTCAGAGTTCAGTTCTATGAGCTGTTCAAATTTCCCATCTTAGCAGAGGCATCAGATAATAACATTTCAGAAGGAGGCCTCTTCCTCAGGGCAGATTCTTTTGGATGTCCTTTACTTTTACTATTTCCCATGTCATTTGCGAGGGGACTATTATGTGCTTAAAAATGTAAACTTCCAAATTATTTGGGGAATAGTAAAGTGTAAAGGATGTCTGAAAGAAACTACCATTAGAAAGAGGCCACTTCTAAAATGATACTGTCTTTGACTATTTGAGGTGGAAGACACCTCGGCAGGAAATGATGACGATTCTCCTGATAGGAAGCTGAGTGGCCCAAGGTAACTCAGAGCCTAGCTTTCCTACAGGCACAACCGGGAAGCCAGCCAGCATCGCTGGAGCCCAAGACATGACTGTGCTCTCACGCTCAAGAATGCTGGGCTTCCCTGGTGGCGCAGTGGTTGAGAGTCCACCTGCCGATGCAGGGGACATGGGTTCGAGCCCCAGTCCGGGAGGATCCCATGTGCCGTGGAGTGGCTGGGCCCGTGAGCCATGGCCGCTGAGCCTGCGCATCCGGAACCTGTGCTCCGCAGCAGGAGAGGCCACAACAGTGAGAGGCCCGCCTACCGCAAAAAAAAAAAAAAAAAAAGAATGCTACAACCTTGAGCAAATTACATAACACGACTTAGCCTCAGTGATGGTGATGTTTTATTCACATCTACCCAATAATGTATGGGGTAGATGTGACTAAAACATGAGAACGTTTAACAGCATTTGCTGTTATTCATCCCTCATGCTATTTCCGTTACACATTTATGAGTGTTGGTTGCTAAGTATTTTCTCAGGTGAAATTAGGTGACTTTGTTGGGAGGATTTGGCAGACTTTTTGGCCCATTATGTATTGCTATCCGAAAAAGAATAAACCCTTTTAAAATATTACTTGTTAGCTTTTCTATGCTTTAATTTTGGCTAATTGTAAACACACACAATGGAATCCCGTTCATTTTGATAATTAGCATTGCATATTCCTTTAGAACCATTTAGTATTTAACTGTACTACTGATGTATGGGGTCTTTTCACTATTTTGAAATGAGAAGGCTCTGTCAGGGACATAGTTCCATCCTGATAAAGGATACGAGTTACTTAAGCTATAGGACATAAGGACAGAGGCTGTATTCAATGTCTTTGCCCATAGAAATTTATCTTCTGCGTTCTTACATTTTACAAAATCCACAAAGTGTCTTGAGTTAAGAATTTACTTTATTCGATATACTTTGCCTTGGAGCCAAAGCTGTGAATGAATATTTTGGAGCCCTTACCGGCAGATTCTGCCACATGCTAAGAACGTGGAGATGGGGGGGCGTAGTGTCTGCGCTCTCTGAGCTCAGAGCTTATTCAGGTGCCTGAGACATCGCAGGGCACGGGATGGGTCTTCTGACAGAGAGGTGACAGGAGCCTGCAGCTGGACCCCTTACAGAGCAGCCCCGCTCCAGCCGGGCTCCCAGGAGGAAGTGGGTTTGTGTAGCAGTGGATGTCCCACCGTTGGAGGAGGAGAGGGTCCTCTTTCAGGCAGTGAGGCCACATCAAGAAGAACAGGTGAGGCACAGAGCAAGAGGAAGGAGGAGGGTTCACAAGTGCTCAGAGGGTGAGGTGCAGGAGAGTGTGGCAGAGCGACAGTGACAGCTGGGGTGGCAACGGAAACTGGCCCCTTTCCCTAAGCCTTGACAGAAGAATTTCCAAGTTGTTTACTATATATATGAATTATCGGGTAGTGTTTTGTAGGATGGCATCCTAGAGCTTAGAGAAGCAAACTGCCATCTCCACAACTCTGCTGGTCACATACTTAGAAAGATCATATAGGTTTGAAGGTATATTGTAATGAAAGGTAGACACTGAATCTTTAAGCCAAATTACTCAAGGATAAATAGAACATAAAATATGTAATTTCTTTTTCTTATTCCCAGCTCACTGCTCCTAACACGAATAGAATTCCTTGCTGTATTTCAGGTACCTTTTTGTAAACAATATTAAGTGTATTCTGGCGGTTTATGCAGATACGATATCATCTTCAAAATTCAGTTTCATTCATCAAAAACTCTGAATATTTCCAAATTTCTGTTCACATCTTACATAGTATTCAAGCGTAGTTACATTCTCTATGGATGAAGTTCTTTTAACCATTCTAAGTTAGAATTTCTGAGCCTCTGGCATCCCCTGAATGGAGACCCAGGTAGAAAATGGTTCCCCAGGAATTTATCACATGGTGAAGGCTGTAAGAGCAATTCTACTTACTGCTTTTTTCTGTCTTAAATTCCTTCTTCTGTTTCCATCACGGTAGTTTGCTTTCCTTCCCAACATACAGAAAATTCTCAAAAAATGTGCAGGTCACTCTCCCTCCATCACCTCAGTCTTCATGTTTGGTGAAAGATATTCATGACTGACCTCAGTGTAACAGCAAAGCACAGAGTGGTTTTTCATCAACTTGTTAATGATCACAGAGCTTTTCCTGTTCCAGCTGTTCATATTCTGTTACTAAGGCTCTTGTAGTTCAGACCTTTCATTTTTGGGTAAAGTCAGATGTGCCTAAGTAAGAACAAGGGCTGGCAGTTAACCAAAAACTTTTAGGATAAAGTAGCAAACCTTGACAGGGTTTAAAAAATCTTTATATAAAACAATATAGACAAATCTATGGCTTTTTTATTGAAGTATAACTGCTTTACAATGTTGTATTAGTTTCTGCTGTACAATGAAGTGAAGCAGCTATGTGTATATGTATATATCCTTCCTCTTGGACCTCCCTCCCACCCCACCCCACTTCCTGCCCATCTAGGTCATCACAGAGCACCAAGCTGAGCTCCCTGTGCTATACAGCAGGTTCCCACTAACTATCTATTTTACGCACGGTAGTGTATATATGTCAATCCTAATCTCCCAAGTCACCCCACCCTCCCCTTCCCCTGTGTCCACATGTCCATTCTCTACATCTACGTCTCTATTCCTGCCCTGCAAATAGGTTCATCTGTACCATTTTTCTAGATTCCACATATATGTGTTAATATACAATATTTGTTTTTCTCTTTCTGACCTACTTCACTCTGTATGACAGACTTTAGGTCCATCCACATCTTTATAAATGACCCAATCTCATTCCTTTTTATGGCTGAGTAATATTCCATTGTATATATGTACCACATCTTCTTTATCCATTCATCTGTTGTTGGACATTTAGGTTGTTTCCATGTCCTGGCCATTGTAAATAGTGCTGCAATGAACATTTTGGTACATTTGTCATTTTGAATTATGGTTTTCTCAAGGTATATGCCCAGTAGTGGGATTGCTGTGTCATATGGTAGTTCTATTTTTAGTTTTTTAAGGAACACCCATACCATTCTCCACAGTGGCTGTATTAATTAATATTCCCACTAACAGTGCAAGAGGGTTCCTTTGTCTCCACACTCTCTCCAGCATTCATTTTTTGTAGATTTTTTGATGATGGCCATTCTGACCAGTGTGAGGTGATACCTCATTGTAGCTTTGATTTGCATTTCTCTAATAATTAGTGATATTGAGCATATTTTCATGTTCCTCTGGGCCATCAGTATGTCTTCTTTGGAGAGATGTCTATTTAGGTCTCCTGCCCATTTTTTGATTGGGTTGTTTGTTTTTTGATATTGAGCTGCATGAGCTGCTTGTAAATTTTGGAGATTAATCCTTTGTCAGTTGCTTCATTTGCAAATATTTTCTCCCATTCTGAGGGCTGTCTTTTGGTCTTATTTATGGTTTCCTTAGCTGTACAAAAGCTTTTAAGTTAAATTAGGTCCCATTTATTTATTTTTATTTTTCATTGCTCTAGGAGGTGAGTCAAAAAAGATCTTGATGTGTTTTACATCAAAGAATTAATCATAATTCCATGAAAAATTCTGGTTTGGTCAAACATGTATTTTGATACCATGTCTCTGACATGAAAAATAAGCTTATAATTAGGTCAAAGCCATAATACTTGTTAATCCAAGTGATTCTTGAAAATGGATGCAGATTATCTATAATGACTGTGTTTTGGGTCATTTCCTGAATATTAAAAAAAGTGTAGGGTTAGCTGCCCTCAACATTTTCATTCCTTAAGATTATTTATTCCACAGGAGTGGTGTGAGTTGAAATGATTACTGCTTAATTAACACATTTTTCTAGATTTCTGATGTTTCCAGAATAAAATGGTGTGTTTTGGAAGCATAGAAGATTTCATTTTTTATGGAGCACTGAAAGTAGTCATTTTAAAAGAAATCTTTCCTTCTGTGTGTGATGGAAGAAGGAATCTGTGAACAGGGAGCTTTGGTTGCGTTTTGCTCCGGGACATTCTCTTTCATATGTTGTTTCTAAAGAAGACATGTTAGGGTCGCTGTGTGTTGTGTACTGCAGCCATTTAGCTGCTTTCTTCTGCACAGACTTTTCGTGTGTGACCACTTTTAGAGGTTTAATTTGAACAATTGCACCGCCCCTTAGAATCATGTTATTATTGTTTTATTATTGTGGAAATGAAAATAGTACTCATGTAAATTCCTTGACATTCAGCTCCTCTTGGAAAAATGCAGATAACATGCTAAGTTTGGAACTTGAGTCGGGTTCTCCTGAGTTTTTAAAGGTGTTATCTGATATTTGTCTTTCTCTATCTGGCTTATGTCACTTAGTATGATCATCTCTAGGTCCATCCATGTTGTTGCAAATTACATTATTTCATTCTTTCGTCATGGATGGGTAATATTCCATTGTGTTTGTGCGTGTGTGTGTGCGTATATATATACCACATCTTCATTACCATTCATCTCTGTCCTTGGATGTTTAGGTTGCTTCCATGTCTTGGCTATTATAAGGAGTGCTGCAGTGAACATTGGGGTGCATGTATCCTTTCAAATTTTGGTTTTCTCCATATATATGCCCAGGAGTAGGATTGCAGAATAATATGTTAGCTCTATTTTTAGTTTTGTAAGGAACCTCCATTCTGTTCTCCGTAGCGGCTGCACCAGTTTACATTCCCACCAACAGTGTAGGAGGATTCTCTTTTCTCCACACCCTCTTCAGCGTTTATTATTTGTAGTTTTTTAATGATGGCCACTTTGACCAGTGTGAGGTGATACCTTATTGTAGTTTTGACTTGCATTTCTCTAATTAGTGATGTTGAGCATCCTTTCATGTGCCTTTTGGCCATCTGTATGTCTTCCTTGGAGCAATGTCTATTTAGATCTTCTGCCCATTTTTGATTTTTTTTTTTTGATGTTGAGCTGCATGAGCTGCTTGTATGTTTTGGTGATTAATCCCTTTTTGGCCACATCATTTGCAAAACAAGAACAGGTCCTTCAAAATGAGAATTCCATACACCTCTGGAAGTCATTTCCTCAATACTAAAGAACATTTTTTTCATGCTTTTACAAATGTTCATTTTACTGAACATTTCCTTTGGTTAGATTATTTTCAGCGCATATCTACTTTTTATATCCAAGTACCCAAAGTCCTTTCTCTGTAACACATGGGCTGTCCTTTAAAACCTTGCTGGCGGGCATATCAACTTCACAGGACAGCTTCCTCAAAAGGTGCCCTGAGTAGTTTAATTACATGTTCCTGTGAATCACGGGAAGTCAGCTCTTTTTTAAATTTTGGTCTAAATGCCATATAACATTATATTAGTTTCAGATGTACAACATAAAATTTGATATTTATATATACTGTGAAATGACCACCACAGTAAGTCTAGTTACCATCTGTCACCATCCACAGTTACAAAATTTTTTTTCTTGTGATGAGAACTTTTAAGATCTACTCTCTTAGGAAGTTTCTAATATGCAATTCAGTATTATTAGCTATTGTCATCATGCTCTATATTACATCCCATGATTTACTTTTATAACTGGAAGTTTGTACCGTTTAACCCCCTTCACCTGTTTTTCCCACCCACCCTCTACACACACTCTCTAACTTTGGGATTTGTAAAACTTCACTAAAGATAAACCTCTGATATGCATATGTTTCCCTTTCCTGGAAACTGTCTTTAAAAAAAAAAACAGATTACTGTAAGCTGTAAAATATTTGTTCTTACAGACTCATGGATTCATAGACAAAAATGAAAATAAATGAGGAAATTACAGGCTTTGTGTCTCTTCATCCCAATATTCTTAGCACTAACATCTGTTCTAATATCCAAAGATGACAAAGGAGCCTTTACATAAGTCTCATATCCATAGTATATACATATTATTCTTATTTCAGTGTTTGCTTTGTTTTAAGGTGGTACAGATCTTGATCTGTGAACAAGGGTGGAAGTCGGCAGCAGAATTAGGTGCCAATTTCAGGACATTACAAACTGATTGATTATAAAACCTGTATTTCTAAACATCTGAGTTTCATGTGTTAATGTATTTCATATTTGAAATGGATTTCAGAAATGTATTTACATTGTTTCCTATGCCAAGGTAGTTCTACTTTTTTCTTCTTTTTCCCTCTTTTCACCTTTTATAAATAAAGACAAATTCTGTTATTGCTAAATCACAGTTGTCAGCTAAACACATACAAACACACATACACAAGAAAGAAAGGTTTACACAGTTGGGGCCCATGCGCCCTGATGCTGTACAAAGGCACATTCAATACAGTATAGTCCATCAGACTATGGTCACTAATATGCATTCACAATTTTATTGACTTCCTGATATAATATTTTCAAAGAGCAGGCCATACATCCTTAACGTATACTGAAATGTCTTTTAAATTTTTGTCTTTGTCTTGGTGGCTATCAACAACCTTCACGTGAATGGCAGACGCTCCCCCAAACTCCCCTCTCTGCTCATCCATCCTCACTCCCTGAAATCCCAGCCTTTGGAACCTGTCCTTTCTTCCTCTCCCCTTTCTGCTGATTTTGATCTCTCTTCAATCTCCTGGAGGAAATCTGGGTCATTTAAAATTTCTCTTTCTCTCTACCTGCTGTCTAGATCTGTTTCACAAATACTCAGGAAACGAGCTGGCCAAGAAAATACTGTTATTTAGCAGGTGGGTGAGAGATTCAGTTTCTCAATTTTGTTCTCACCCCCTAGTATCCCATTCAGTCCATATTCAAATCCACTCTTTAAAAATTTAGGAAGAAAAATAAGTCAACAACTATACGTGTAAATGGAATGTCTTAATGAAAAAATTTCCCCTATTTTACAAATTACTGAGTTAGGATTAATTTTTTCCATTGAGTGGCCTCTTGACTACTAAGATAGTTTTATGAAAAGCCTTTGCTCTGTTCATCTTTAATGTTCTGATGCTTCTGGGAATTCTAGATTTATCATAGTAGGAAGCAGAAAAATGGTTAAGGTAAGAACACTTCACTAAATTAGTAGAAGTCATCCCTTTATAAAAATGGGTGAGATCATTGAATGTTAACAATGCCCCCCTCTGCATGTATGGTGTGAGCAACTTATCATTAATAGACCCATTTTCATATCATCTAACACACCCAGTCTCATTTTAATGAGATTTAATGAGGATTGCTATAGAAAGACAATAAATGAAAAGAAGGATTTGCTAGGCTTGAGAAGCTACCTTAATCGAGAAACATTTAAGTGAGACATTGAAAAACATGAAAAATTCTTGCTAATAAAATGATGTGAGAAATAAGGTTATGTTTAGGTGCATTTTGTCAAATTAATCTTTTTTTCCCCATTACAATCAATCTTTGGAACTTCCCAACATTCTTAAGATGTAAAAAAGCACAGCAACAATCTCTACCCTTTTGTATGCTGCACTGGTTTGGAATTAATAATAGCAATTGTTCTGTTTTATGCAGCCTTCCATACAAATGATAAAATATGTTGAAGAAAATAATTCCTTCATAAAATAGTAAACTGCAGAATACAAATCAGTGTAGAAAACATATTCACAGACCTTCAACAAGTCAATAAATCACTGGTTGGGAAAAAAGAAAAGGAAGCCAGTTTTTGTGATGCTAATCAGTTGATGTAAGATAGTAACATGACTTAAAATAATATGCTAAGTTTTTTCATCCTCAACTTCTCCCCAAAATGAGAACAACATATTATTAATCTATGGAGGAAAACACGACAAGTTTAATTTGGGAAATGGGTGTCTACTTCTATTCTCTTTTAAACTATTATATAGCTCTTTGGCCAGACATAAATCTGTCCGTGAATTATACACACGTGACTTGTAATGCCTGTCTTCACAGTTTGCTATTTTCTTTTCCTAGAATTCCCTTTCTCATCTCTACCTAATAGAAATGTACTCATCCATCAAGATTCATGCTCAGTTACTACTTATATAGTTTAATCCTACTATCTCTAATAAGGATTAACCTCTTTTGGATGACATGTCTTTATATTAGAAAAATGTTAACCTTTTACAAAATTATCTCTAAATGTAATTCAATTCAACTAAAATCTATTTTTTGTATGTATATTATTGCTGATGTTTTGGGGTGGGTGGAAAATGGAAAATCATTTAATATCTTATAGAAGAATATATGTGTGAATATTATAAGTAATCATCAAAGGAAACATTACTAAGTTGTATTTTGCCATACTGGACAAAATCAATACAACAAAAAACTTGTTATAAATCATGATCAAGGCATTGTGGGGTTGTCATAGAAACACACAAATGTATCTGTTTCTAAGAGTACCACTGAAAAGATGGTAATGCATACTACACCTAACATTTGTTTTAGTTTCAATATTCTATGATATTGCAGAGGAATTATTTATCTATCTATCTATCTATATATCTACATATATACACCAACATATACACACACACCACATCTTCTATATCTATCCATCCATCCTGGAAACTTAGGTTGTTTCCGTGTCTTGGCTATTGTAAACAGTGCTGAAATAAATGAACATAGGGGTGCCTATATCTTTTGAGACAGATTAATTTTCCTGCAGATAAATGTCTGGAAGTAAAATTGTCAGTTCATATGGCAGTTAAATTTTTAGTTTTTTGAAGTACCTCCATACTGTTTTCCATAGTAGCTGCATCAATTTACATTCCTCCTAATAGAACACAAGTCTTCCCTCTTCTCCACATCCTCGGCAACACTTGTTATTTCTTGTCTTCTCCAGGATAGCCATCCTAACAGGTACGAGGTAATATTGTGGTTTTGATTTGCATTTCTGTGATGATTAGTGAAGTTGAGCACCTTTTCATATACCTGCTGGCCCCTTTTATGTACTCTTTTGAAAAAAGTCTATGTAGATGCTCTGCTTATTTTTAATCAAATTGTTCTTTTGCTATTAAGTTGTATAAGTTTTTTATATACTGGGGATATATATGTATATAATGATATATAAATATGTAATATATACATATATATTTATACTTATATAAATATATGTTTATATAAATAATATATACATATATGTCATATATAAAGTAAATAAATATATAAATAAATACTATGTATAGATATCCAAAATATATTTAAAAAGCCAATATTTGGATATGTATATAGTCATGTATATAGTTGGGAAATATTTTCTCCCATTTTGTAGGTTGCCTTTTCATTCTGTTGATGGTTTACTTTGCTATGCAGAAGTTTTAAGTTTGATAGTGTCCCAAATATTTATTTTTGCTTTTTTTGCCCTTGGTTTTGCTACCAGATCCAAAGAAACTATTTCCAGGATGGGATAAGTAGCTTACTGCCCATGTTTTTTTCTGGGAGTTTTATAGTTTCAGGTCATACATTCAAGAATTTATTCCATTTTGAGTTAATTTTTGTGTATGGTATAAGAAAGGGTTCTGGTTTCATTCTTTTGCATGGCTGTCCAATTTTCCAAACATAATTTGTTGAAGAGACTGTCCTTCTCCAGTGTATATTCTTGGTTTTTTTGTTGTAATTTAATTGAGCATATATGTGTGTATTTATTTATGGGCTCTCTGTGTTCCACTGATCTATATGTCTGTTTTTACACCAAAAGCATACTGTTTTGATTACTATGGCTTTGTAATATAATTTGAAATCAGTAAGCATGATGTCTCCAGCTTTCTTCCTCCTCAAGTTTGTTTTGGCTATTCAGGATTTTTTTTGGTTCCATATAAATTTTAGGATATTTGTTGTATTTCTGTGGAAAATGCCATTGGAATTTTGATAGGGTTTGCTTTGAATCTCTAGGTCGCTGTGGTTAGTATGAACATTTTAACAGTATTAATTCTTTCAATCCCTGAACACAGACCGTCTTTCAATTTATTTGTGTTTTGTTTAATTTACTTAATCAATATCTAATAGTTTTCAGTGTACAGCTCATTCACCTCCTTAGTTAAATTTATTCTTTATATTCTATTCTTTCTGATGCACTTAAATAATTGTTTTCTTAATTCTCTTTCTGATAGTTCATTATCAGTGTCTAGAAGTGCAACAGATGTTTGTATATTGATTTTGTATCCTATATCTTTACTAAGTTCAGTTATTTTTTTTCTAATTTCAGTTATTAATTCTAACAGCTTTTTTTTGGTAGAGTCTTTAGGGTTTTCTGTAGATAATAACATTTTAATTACAAATAGAGACAGCTTTACTTGTTCCTTATTTAGTTATTTATTGCTTTTTCTTGCTTAATTGTCCTGGCTAAGACTTTTAGAACTGTGTTGAATTAAAGTGGTGAGACTGTCATTCTTGTCTTGCTCTTGATCTTAGAGGAAAATCTTAGTTTTCACAATTGAGTCTGATGTTAGCTATGGGCTTGTCATATATGGAGTTTATTATATTAAGGTATGTTCCTACTGTACTCACTTTGTTAAGGGTTTTTATCATGATGCATTTTGAATGTTTTTTATGAATCTATTGAAATGATCATGTAATTTTGATCCTTTGTTTTGTTAATGTAGCACATCACAGTTTTTGATTTGTGGATGTTGAACCATCCTTGCATCCTTTGACTAAATCCCAGTTGATCATGGTGTATGATCTTTTAAATGTTTAATTCACTTTACTAAATTTTTGTTGAGAAGTTTTGCATCTATGTTCATCAGGGATATTGTCCTGTAATTTTTTTTTCTTAAAGTGTCCTTGTCTGGTTTTGGTATTAAGGTAATGCTGTTCTCATATAATGAGTTTGCAAGTGTTTCCTCTTTTATAATTTTTGGAAGAATTTGAGAAGAATTGGTGTCAATTCTTTAATGTTAGGTCAGATTCATCAGTGAAGGCATCTGGTTCTAGATTTTTTTTTTTATTGGGAGGTTTTTGATTAATGATTTAATCTCTTTACTTTAGATTGGTCTGTTTAGATTTTTTATGTCTTCCTGATTCAGTTTGGTAAGTTGTATGTTTCTAGAAATTTATCCATTTCTTCTCAGTTGTCCAATTTATTAGCGTATAATTGTTCATAGCAGTCTCTTATTCTTTGTATTCCAGTGGTATCAATTAATATCACATCATTTATTTCTGATTTTATTTGAGTTCTCTCTTTTTTTCTTGGTGAGTCTAGTTAAAGTTTTGCCTATTCTGTTGATACTTTTTAAAAAGCAGCTCTTAGTTTTATTGATTTTTAAAATCATGTTTCTAGTCTCTGTTTCATTTTATTCATATACCTTGAGGTATAAAATTAGGTTGTTTATTTGAGCTCCTTCTTGTTTCTTGAGGTAGGCATTTATCACTGTGAACTTCCCTCTTATAACTGATTTTGCTGCATCACATAGGTTTTGGTATGTTGTATTTTCATTTTTACTTGTCTCAAGATACTTTTTGATTTCTCTTGATTTCTTATTTGACTCATTGATTGTTCAGTACCATGTTGTTTAATCTCCACATATTTGTGTAATTTTCCAGTTTTCCCCTTATAAGAATCTTGTCTAATTTTAATAGACACATTTTATGGTATGGATGTACTTTATGGACCATTTACTATAAAAAATTCACTTTGTTGCCATTTTTATGATTATGAAGAATGATTTCATAAACATCCTAGTTAATATATTATTTTATAATAATTCCTTTCTAAGGGATAGATCCCTAAGAATGTATGAGGGCATTGATCTAAGTCTATCTATCTATCTATCTATCATCTATTTATTTAAAATATGTTGTCAGAGTTCTTTTCAAGAAATCTTTGACACTTACTCTTTTGATCAAATGGGCAGGAGTGTACCTTTTTCCCCATTTGTTTACCAGTGATGACTTTTTTTTGGTTTTTAAGTTTTGCCTTCCTGATGGGTATAAAATTATATTTCATATTTATTTTAATTTGCATTTATCTGAATACCATACAGTGCTCCAACAAAAGGGTGGATACAGAGGTATTAGCAAGAAGGAACAGTTTAGCAGGTGGTGACTTTGGGGCAGTAGATGGCTTACTTCTCCTGAAAGTAAACACATGGATGAAATAACTAGTCAGGTATTTTACCTCTTTTTATGCCAAACTCAACTATTTTCCTCCAGTTCCTTAATTTATCTTCCATTTTTTCTCTTCCCTCCCCTCCTCCTTTCTTCTCTTACCTCCCCCCTCCTTGTTTCTTCCCATCCTTTCTTTCTGTTTTCACTTTCTCACTCCTATTTCTTCAATTTTTCTGCCTGATTATAAGAAATTTGTCATACAGCTATTTCCACATAAGGACACAAAGATATTCATTGTGGAAATGTTTGGAAAAATGAGAAAAACTCATGAAAAAACACCATTATTTGACTAACTCAATAAAAATTCTAACCCCTTGCTCATTTAATTGAATTCATTACTTCCTTTGCCCACCTTCCCTGCCACCAGGAGTGGCCATTTCATATCTTTCTGGCAATGTTGTGATGAACTCCTTCAGCTTTTGTTTGTTCAGGAAAGACTTAATATCTTTTTTATTTCTGAAAGACAGCTTTGCTGAGTATAGAATTCTTGGTTGACATTTTTTTCTTTCAATATTTTGAATATATCATCTCATTTTCTCCTAGCCTGAAAATTTTCTGTTGAGAAATCTGCTGATGTTTTATGGGGGGTTCCCTTGTATGTAACTTGTCTCTTCTCTCTTGCTGCATTCCTTTGTCTTTGACTTTTGATGATTTAATGATAATGTCTCAGGGTAGCCCTATTTGGGGGTCAACCTCTCTGGGGACTTTTGGGCCTCATAGATTGAATGTCTGTTTCCTCAGGTTTGGCTAGTTTTCCACCAGTACTGCTTTAAATATACCATTTGTCCTTTTCTCTTTATTTTTCTCCTCTGGAATTCCATTAATGTATTGTTTCTTTTGATTTTGTCAAATCCCACAGGATTTTTTCACTCTTTTTTTTTTCTCCTCTGACTGAATAATTTCCAAGTCATTGATTCTTTCCTTTGAATAGTTGAGTCTGTTGTTGAATCTCTGTATAGAATTCTTGAGTTCAGTCATTATAGTTTTCAGTTCTAGGTTTTGTCTTTTTTTATGGTTTCTGTTTCTTTGTTGAACTTCTCATTTTGTTTATGCATTATTTTCCTAATTTTGTTCAGTTGTCTGTCTGTGTTTTCTTGTAGATCACTGAATTTCCTTTAAGGGGATTATTCTGAATTCTTTGTTTGCTACCTCATAGATTTCCATTTCTTTAGGGTCAGTTATTGAAGCTCTACTAGTTTTCTTCAGTGATATCATGTTTACGTGATTTTTCATAATCTTTTACTCCTTAAGTTGGTATTTGTGTATTTTAATAAGCAGTCTCTCTTACAGATTTGCTTCAGTAGAGACGGTTCTTAACCAGTCAGCTCAGCTGGGTTTCTAGATGTGTCTGATATTAATATCTTTGGGAAGAAGTGGCTTGCTGTCAGGGTCTGTATTTTGGCAAGGCCACTGCTCAAGCGCTTAAATTGGCAGGCTGATTGATGCTTGCTGAGAAGAGTTAGATAGGACTGAAGGCTTAATTCCCTGCCCAAGCAGGGCTGTAGGCTGTACTTTGAAGTGCCTGTGTTTTCTGGTCAGACTTACTAGACAGTCAGGACTAGGTATTATTTCAGCTGCTGGTGGGGTACTGAATTAGCTTCTCTGTCCTGGTGGCACAGTTCATTGTTTTGGGACCTGAATCAAGTAAGACTGTGTAGTGAATTCTCTCATCAGATGAGGCCACTGGTTTTGCTTTCCAGATGGGGAAAGCCACAGGCTGGGCTTTCTGTTCAAGTTCCACAGCTACTTGTGTGCTCTATTTAGGTTCCCTGGTTGGGCAGTTGGAGGCTGTATTCAGTATTGGGCAAGACTATGAATTAGTTTCCCTGCCTAGGCACAGGAGGAGAACCAGCTTCAAGGCAGGCAAGGCTCTTTGTTAGTGGTCTTGGCTCAAGCCAACCTGTGCCCCAAGTTCCCTGCTTGAACAGGGCCATTGTCTTTGCTGTGTAGACTATGAGCTCTGCCTGTTGGTCTCTCTGCTTGACAGTTGCTATATTACACAGCTTTCCAGGTGTTCTGACCAGGCTTTCCAGTTGAGCGGGGCTGGGAGCTTCACTTAACAGTGGGCGGGGCTATATCTGAGCTCCTCTGCCTAGGTGGGTTGGGGGGGTCCAACTCCAAGAAGTCGCCCTGGTTTTCCTAATCAGGTTTTCTGGTTGGGAGCAGCCTGAAACTACATTGAACAATTGGCACAGATGACTCAGCTCCCCTAACTGCCAGAGGCAGACCAGGTTACAGACTGTTTAAGGACCAGAATCAGACAGACCTGCACACTGCTGTGTTCACTGGTCGTACTGTGCCACAAGTTGGATCTTCAGATGAGCAGAGCTGCTGGTTGGACTACTGCTTGGGTGCTGCATGTAGGAACTCTGCCTGCCAAGACCCGAGTGCTGGTTGTTGCAATCAGATTCCCAGTGGTCAAGCCCTGTACATTCTCCTGCAACCCTAGTGGGGCTAGACTGGAGTAGGGGCTGCCAGGAAGTGACCCACAATGCTGGGCAAGCTGTAGGTCCACCCAGGGCTCTCTTTTCACACTGGAGAGACTGCAGGCTCAAGGGAGACTTCTTGGAGTGGTGCTGCACTGCACTGGACTGGGGGAGGGGCAATGAGGTCACATACAGCTGCTCCTCTTACCTTCTAATGTGGTCTGTCTTGGTGTCTGTGGTACAGGGGGTGTTTCAGCCTCACCCTCATGTTCTAAAATTCTCTCCATAGTGTCTTGTCCATAAATAGTTATTAGTTTTTCTTCTTGTGACTGGGGAGCAATGTTAGAAATGACGTATGTCATCATCTTGGTGACTTCACTTCCCTCTTTTTACTTTCTTAGGGTGTGGTTTACAGCATAGACAATTATAATTTTGATTAAGTCCATTTTATTTATTATTGTTTCACTTGTGGATTTAATGTCATAATTAAGAAACCATTGCTTATCCCAAGGTCATGAAGATTTAGACCTAATTTTTTCCTAATATTTCTATAGTTTTAGAATTTAGGTTTAGAGTTTAGATTTTACAGTTAGGTCTTTAATCATTTGGAGTTAATTTCCTATGCTGTAAGGAAGGGGTCCAATCTGTTGTTTTGCATGTGGATATTCAGTTTGTCCAGTTGTTTTCCTTTTTTTTTTTTTTTCTGTTTTCCTATGTGTTTATTTTAAATTTTGGGGGGTTTTCACTTAATTTTATTTTATTTTTATACAGCAGGTTCTTATTAGTTATCTGTTTTATACAAATTAGTGTATACATCTCAATCTCAATCTCCTAATTCACCCCCCCACCCCCCAATGCTTTCCCCCCTTGGTGCCCATACATTTGTTCTCTATATCCCTATTTCTGCCTTGCAAAATGGTTCATCTGTACCATTTTTCTAGATTCCACATATGTGTGTTAATATACGATATTTGTTTTTCTCTTTCTGACTTACTTCACTCTGTATGACAGATTCTGGGTCCATCCACATCTCTAAAAACGACTCAATATCGTTCCTTCTTATGGCTGAGTAATATTCCATTGTATATATGTACCACATCTTCTTTATCCATTCGTCTGTCGATCGACACTTAGGTTGCTTCCATGACCTGCCTATCGTAGATAGTGCTGCAATGAACATTGGGGTATATGTGTCTTTTTGAATTATGGTTTTCTCTGGGTATATGCCCAGTAGTGGGATTGCTGCATCATATGGTAATTCTATTTTTAGTTTTTTAAGGAACCTCCATACTGTTCTCCATAGTGGCTGTATCAATTTACATTCCCACCAACAGTGCAAGAGGGTTCCATTTTCTCCACACCCTCTCCAGTATTTGTTATTACTAGATTTTCTGATGATGCCCATTCTAACTGGTGTGAGGTGAACCTCATTGTAGTTTTGATTTGCATTTCTCTAATAATTAGTGATGTTGAGCATATTTTCATTGCCTCTTGGTCATCTTCTTTGGAGAGATGTCTATTTAGGTCTCCTGCCCATTTTTTGATTGGGTTATTTGTTTTGTTGATATTGAGCTCCATGAGCTATTTATGTATTTTGGGGATTAATCCTTTGTCCATTGATTTGTTTGCAAATATTTTCTCCCATTCTGAGGGTTGTCTTTTCATCTTGTTTATAGTTTCCTTTGCTGTGCAAAAGCTTTTAAGTTTCATTAGGTCCCATTTGTTTATTTTTATTTCCATTACTCTAGGAGGTGGGTCAAAAAAGACCTTGCTGTGGTTTATGTCAAAGAGTGTTCTTCCTATGTTTTCCTCTAAGAGTTTTATAGTGTCCAGTCTTACATTTAGGTCTTTAATATATTTTGAGTTTATTTTTGTGTATGGTGTTCAGGAGTGTTCTAATTTAATTCTTTTACATGTAGCTGTCCAGTTTTCCCAGCACCACTTATTGAAGAGACTGTCTTTTCTCCATTGTATATTCTCCCTCCTCTGTCATAGATTAGTTGACCATAGGTACGTGGGTTTATCTCTGGGCTTTCTATCCTGTTCCATTGATCTATATTTCTGTTTTTGTCCCAGTAGCATATTGTCTTGATTGCTGTAGCTTTGTAGTATAGCCTGAAATCAGGGAGCCTGATTCCTCCAGCTCCGTTTTTCTTTCTCAAGATTGCTTTGGCTCTTTGGGATCTTTTCTGTCTCCATACAAATTTTAAGATTTTTCATTCTAGTTCTGTAAAAAAAAAAAAAAGCCATTGGTACTTTGATAGGGATTGCATTGAATCTGTAGATTGCTTTGGGTAGTACAGTCATTTTCACAATACTGATTCTTCTAATTAAAGAATATGGTATATCTCTTTATCTGTTAGTGTCATCTTTGATTTCTTTCATTAGTGTCTTACAGTTTTCTGAGTACAGGTCTTTTACCTCCTTAGGTAGGTTTATTCCTAGGTATTTTATTCTTTTTGTTGCAATGGTGAATGGGACTGTTCCTTAATTTCACTCTCTGATCTTTAATTGTTAGTGTATATGAATGCAAGAGGTTTCTGTGCATTAATTTTGTATCCTGCAACTTACCAAATTCATTGATTAGCTCTAGTAGTTTTCTGGTGGCATCTTTAGGATCCTCTATGTATAGTATCATGTTATCCGCAAACAGTTACTGTTTTACTTCTTCTTTCCCAATTTGTATTCTGCTTATTTCTTTTTCTTCTCTGATTGCCGGGGCTAGGACTTCGAAAACTATGTTGAATAACAGTGGTGAGAGTGGACATCCTTGTCTTGTTCCTGATCTTAGTGGAAATGCTTTCAGTTTTTCACCATTGAGAATGATGGTTTTGATGGGTTTGTCATATATGACTTTTATTATGTTGAGGGAGGTTCCCTCTGTGCCCACTTTCTGGAGAGTTTCTATCACAAGTGGGTGTTGAATTTTGTCAAAAGCTTTTTCTGCATCTATTGAGATTATCATATGGTTTTTATTTCAGTTTGTTAATGTGGTGTATCACATTGTTTGTTTTGCATATTGAAGAATCCTTGCATCAGTGAGATAAATTCCTTTTGATCGTGGTGTACCATCCTTTTAATGTGCTGTTGAATTCTGTTTGCTAGTATTTTGTTGAGGATTTTTGCATCTATATTCATCAGTGATATGGGTCTGTAATTTTCTTTTTTTGTAGTATCTTTGTCTGGTTTTGGTATCAGGGTGATGGTGGCCTCATAGAATGAGTTTGGGAGAGTGTTCCTTCCTCTGCAATTTTTTGGAAGAATTTGAGGAGGATAGGTGTTAGCTCTTCTCTAAATGTTTGATAGAATTCACCTGTGAAGCCATCTGGTCCTGGGCTTTTGTTTGTTGGAAGATTTTTATTTTTATATTTTTTTATTTTTTTTGCAGTACGCGGGCCTCTCACTGTCGTGGCCTCTCCCGTTGCGGAGCACAGGCTCCGGATGCACAGGCTCAGCAGCCATGGCTCACCAGCCTAGCCGCTCTGCGGCATGTGGGATCTTCCCAGACCGGGGCACAAACCCATGTCCCCTGCATCGGCAGGCAGATTCTCAACCACTGCGCCACCAGGGAAGCCCTGTTGGAAGATTTTTAATCACAGTTTCAATTTCATTACTTGTGATTGGTCTGTTCATATTTCTATTTCTTCCTGATTCAGTCTTGGAAGGTTATACCTTTCTAAGAATTTGTCCATTTCTTCCAGGTTGTCCATTTTACTGGCAGAGTTGCTTGTAGTAGTCTCCTATGATCCTTTGTATTTCTGTGGTGTCCATTGTAACTACTCCTTTTTCATTTCTAATTTTATTGATTTGAGTACTCTCCCTCCTTTTTCTTGATGAGTCTGGCTAAAGGTTTATCAATTTTGTTTATCTTCTCAAAGAACCAGCTTTTAGTTTTATTGATCTTTGCTATCATTTCCTTCATTTCTTTTTCATTTATTTGTGATCTGATGTTTATGATTTCTTTCCTTCTGCTAACTTTGGGGTTTTTTGTTCTTCTTTCTCTAATTGCTTTAGGTGTAGGGTTAGATTGTTTATTTGAGATTTTTCTTGTTTTTTGAGATAGGATTGTATTGCTATAAAGTTCCCTCTTAGAACTGCTATTGCTGCATCCCATAGGTTTTGGATCATCGTGTTTTCATTGTCATTTGTCTCTAGGTATTATTTGATTTCATCTTTGATTTCTTCAATGATCTCTTGGTTATTTAGTAACGTACTGTTTAGCCTCCATGTGTTTGTGTTTTTTATGATTTATTCCCTGTAATTTATTTCTAATCTCATAGCATTGTGGTCAGAAAATATGCTTGATATGATTTCAATTTTCTTAAATTTACAGAAGCTTGGTTTTTGACCCAAGATGTGATCCATCCTGGAGAATGTTCTGTGTGTAGTTGAGAAGAAAGAGTAATCTGCTGTTTTCGGATGGAATGTCCTATAAATATCAGTTAAATCTCTCTGGTCTATTGTGACCTTTAAAGCTTGTGTTTCCTTATTAATTTTCTGTCTGGATGATCTATCCATTGGTGTAAGTGAGATGTTAAAGGCCCCCACTATTAATGTGTTACTGTCAATTTCCTCTTTTATAGCTGTTAGTATTTGCCTTATGTATTGAGGTGCTCCTATGTTGGGTGTGTAAATATTTACAATTGTTACAACTTCTTCTTGGATTGATCCTGTGATCATTATGTAGTCTCCTTCTTTGTCTCCTGTAATGATCTTTATTTAAAACTCTATTTTGTCTGATATGAGAATTGCTACTGCAGCTTTCTTTTGATTTCCATTTGCATGGAATATCTTTTTCTATCCCCTCACTTTCAGTTTGTATGTGTCCCTAGGTCTGAAGTGGGTCTCTTGTAGACAGCATATATATGGGTCTTGCTTTTGTATCCATTCAGCCAGTGTATGTCTTTTGGTTGGCGCATTTAATCCATTTACATTTAAGGTAATCATCAATATGTATGTTCTTGTTACGATTTTCTTAATTGTTTTGGGTTTGTTATTGTAGTTCTTTCTCTTGTGTTTCCTGCCTAGAGAAGTTCCTTTAGCATTTGTTGTAAAGCTGGTTTGGTGGTGCTGAATTCTCTTAGCTTTTGCCTGTCTGTAAAGGTTTTACTTTCTCTGTCGAATCTGAATGAGATCCTTTCTGGGTAGAGTAATCTTGGTTGTAGGTTTTTCCCTTTCATCACTTTAAATGTGTCCTGCCACTCCCTTCTGGCTTGCAGAGTTTCTGCTGAAAGATCAGCTGTTAACCTTATGGGGATTCCCTTGTATATTATTTGTAGTTTTCCCTTGTTGCTTTTAATATTTTTTCTTTGTATTTAATTTTTGATAGTTTAATTAATATGTGTCTTGGCATGTTTCTCCTTGGATTTATCTTGTATGGGACTCTCTGCTCTTTCTGGACTTGATTGACTATTTCCTTTCCCATATTAGGGAAGTTTTCAACTATAATCTCTTCAAATATTTTCTCAGTCCCTTTCTTTTTCTCTTCTTCTTCAGGGACTCTTGTAATTCAAATGTTGGTGTGTTTAATGTTGTCCCAGAGGTCTCTAAGACTGTCCTCAATTCTTTTCATTCTTTATTCTACTCTGCAATAGTCATTTCCACTATTTTACCTTCCAGGTCAGTTATCCATTCTTCTGCCTCAGTTATTTTGCTATTGATTCCTTCTAGAGAAATTTTAATTTCATTTATTGTGTTGTTCATCATTGTTTGTTTGCTCTTTAGTTCTTCTGGGTCTTTGTTAAATGTTTCTTTTATTTTCTCCATTCTATTGCCAAGATTTTTGATCATCTTTACTATTCTTACTCTGAATTCTTTTTCAGGTAGACTGCCTATTTCCTCTTCATTTGTTTGGTCTGGTGGGTTTTTATCTTGCTCCTTCATCTTCTGTGTGTTTTTCTGTCTTCTCATTTTGCTTATCTTACTGTGTTTGCTGTCTCCTTTTTGCAGGCTGCAGGTTCGTAGTTCCCGTTGTTTTTGGTGTCTGTCCCCAGTGGCTAACGTTGGTTCAGTGGGCTGTGTAGGCTTCCTGGTGGAGAGGACTGGTGCCTGTGTTCTGGAGGATGAGGCTGGATCTTGTCTTTCTGGTGGGCAGAAACGCGTCCAGTGGTGTGTTTTGGGATGTCTGTGACCTTATTATAATTTTAGGCAGCCTCTCTGCTAATGGGTGCAGTTGTGTTCCTGTCTTGCTAGTTGTTTGGCATAGGGTGTTCAGCACTGTAGCTTCCTGGTTGTTGAGTGGAGCTTGGCCTTAGTGTTGAGATGTGCAGCCTGGCAGTGGCGGGCTACACAGGCTCCCGGGAGGGGAGGTGTAAATATTGACCTGTGGTTGCACACAGGCTTCTTGTTGGCTGCAGCAGCAGTCTTAGTATTTCATGCCCGTCTCTGGTGTCCACGCTGATAGCGACAGCTTGCTCCCATCTCTGGAGCTCATTTAGGCGGTGCTCTGAATCCCCTCTACTTGCACACCGCAAAACGATGGTCTCTTGCCTCTTCGGCAGGTCCAGACTTTTTCCCGGACTCCCTCCCGACCAGCCGTGGCGCACTAACCCCTACAGGCTGTGTTCACACCGCCAACCCCAGTCCTCTCCCTGAGCTCTGACCAAAACCCGAGCCTCAGCTCCCAGCCCCGCCCGCCCCGGCGGCCGAGCAAACAAGCCTCTCGGGCTGGTGTGTGCCTGAGGGCACCGATCCTCTGTTCTGGAATCTCTCCGCTTTGCCCTCCACACCCCTGTTGCTGTGCTCTCCTCCGCGGCTCCGAAGCTTCCCCCTCCGCCACCCGCAGTCTCCGCCCGCGAAGGGGCTTCTAGTGTGTGGAAACCTTTCCTCCTTCACGGCTCCCTCCCACTGGTGCAGGTCCTGTCCCTATTCTTTTGTCTCTGTTTTTTCTTTTTTCTTTTGCCCTACCCAGGTACGTGGGGAGTTTCTTGCCTTTTGGGAGGTCTGAGGTCTTCTGCCAGCGTTCAGTAGGTGTTCTGTAGGAGTTGTTCCACATGTAGCTGTATTTCTGGTGTATCTGTGGGGAGGAAGGTGATCTCCACGTCTTACTCTTCCGCCATCTTGAAGGTCCCCTCTTCATAGTATACTTTGAAACTTCAGTGTTTGCTGAGAAAGACAATATTCTATAAAACTGCAGTATTATTGTTATGATAAATAACTACAAGAATAAATGAAACAGAGCAAAGGATGGGGAGTCAATGATATAGCCGCTATATTCTGTTAGGGATGATCAACAGCTTATCCAGGCTATTCTCCGTAGTCAGAAGGAGTCATCGAGGCTTAATATCCATCTCTGATTGTGGAACTCAGACATTGCTGCATCTTTGTGAGCTCAAGCAGGCAAACCTAAAGCAACCCATACTGTTGACATTATGTTAAGTGTCACTGTGACAATCATTGGGTGAGTCAGGTGGCAATAGACCACATTGTGTGGACTGCCTACTGTGTCCCTTTGGTTGTGTTAACAGGTTTATTTGCATCATCTTATTTAATTATCACAGATCTCCATAGATAATCATCCACTTTAAGCCTGTACTTCATAAGCTTATACTTATGGAGACTTATAGCCTCATGCAGTGAAGAGGCCTTGGATTTGAACACTGGACTACTTGATTCAATTATCTAATATCCATTCATTGATTGTGATTCTTTTTTCAAGGAAAACATATTCCTAGGTGGGCTGAGAATCTGGAATACTGTAAGTAGAGCCCCCATTTCGTTTTTGTGTGGTTTGGGAAAGACAGTTTCTTAGGCTATTTAGAAACCACCTCTTACCATAATTTTGAGAAATGACGTAGAAGTCAGTGAAATGGTAGTGAGATAGATAATAGTTATATCAAAAGAAGAAAAGAAAGGAAAAGGAAAATGTATGTATTGGGTTTAATTGTGTCCCCCTGCAACGTTTCTCTCTACCTAGAACCTCAGAATGTGACCTTATGTGGAAGCATGGTGTAACTATGTAATTAGTTGCAGATGTAACTAGTTGAGGGTCTCAAGAAGAAATCATAGCAGGCCCCAGATCCAATGACTGGTGATGTCTTTAGGGGGGAAAGGAGAGGAGGATTTGTACACAGAGATCCAGGGGAGAGGCCACAGAGGGATTGCAATTATGCTGCCATAAATTAAAATATGCCAGGAGATTCTCTCCTGGAGCCTTCAGAGGGACCATGGCCCTGCTGATAGCTTGAATTCAGATTTCTGGACTCCAGAACTGTGGGAGAATAAATTTCTGTTGTTGTAAGCCACTCAGTTTGTGGTCGTTTGTTATGATAGCCCTAGGAAATGAATACATCATAGAAATTATTTTATCCAATTTTTATTTTTATACAATTTTCGGTTTTAGTGCAACAGGTAAAAATTGAAATAAGAAAAATGTGCTACTTTTGATGAAACCAGACAAATAGGTTTATTTTAAATGACCTTATGAATAAAGTTGCCTACACGCACGTGTATGGCTGTGAAAAAAAATCACAACACGATGATTTTTGAAAGTTTAACATTAATTTAACAGGCACAGCAGCTACAATCGTGATGCATATTAATTGCTAAGATGTTCCTTATGTGGACTCAGTCTTAACTTTAAGCCAGCTTGGATGGATGGATAGATAGATACATGGATTAAGTAAGATATAACCAACACAATTAACAAGCTTATCTACTCTATGTATGCTTTTAGCAGTGTATGTATATATATATATATATATATATATATATACACACACACACACACACATGTACCTATATATGTGTGTGTATATGTGTATATACATATATCTGTTTGTATATATATGTGTGTGTGTATGTGTGTACGTATATAATATGAAAGGTAGATAATCAACTGGGACAAGTTTGTTGATTGTGCAGGTTAGATCTTATTTAATCAGTAGACGTACTGATTTTTAGTTGGCATATTCTATCACTTATTAAATGAGATGGGTTAAGGGCTTTTTTGTGATTGGAAATTTGTCCATTTCACCTTCCGTTTTTTCTTTACATGTTTTGGAAGGTAAGGTATTAAGTATATACAGAGTGTGGATTGTGATATCTTTCTGCAAATTTGAATGCTTTATTCCTATGAAATGTTTCTCTTTGTCTCAATTTATATTTCCTTAGTACTATTCTGGCTGTCATTGAAATAGTTATACTGCTTTCTTTTGGCGAATGTTTTAAATGTTTTCTTTCTTATTCTTTGTTGAACTTTCTGTTTACTTAGCTTTAAGTGGTGACTCACATAAGCTTCATATAGTTGCTTTATATTTTTTAGTCCAGCCTGATAATCTTATTATATTATTTTCTGTCCATTAACTTGCTAATCATTTATTCTTTGATTATCTTTGTTAATCATTATAAAGATGACCAATTCCTTGAGATATCTCAATAAAATTATTATTTTTACCATCTATCTAAATATGAAGGCACCTTTGAATTCTTAAAATTGATGACCTGTTTGTGCTCTTTGCATTACTGTTGTAATGGACTTATTTCAAGAAATATTTTAAATTCTTTAAGACGTTACTCTTATTTTGCTCAGTGAATATGTATTTAGTATGTATTTATGTTTATACATATATTAGCACTTTAACTTCATTCTTTTTCTTTATAATTTTGTACTGTCTTCTGATATCATTGTTATTCTTCCTGAAAAACCACCTTTTATGTATCCTTTAGTGTCATAGTTTTTAGAGATTAATGCTTTCACTTTCTGTCTTTCTAAAAACCATGTTTATATTGATGTTTGCAAGATAACTTCACTGGGTAGAAATCTAGGTTGAAACATTTTCTTTTAGCATTTTAAATTTGTCATTTTGTTACGGGTGGTTTGATAATTACTGAGACATAGTTTGAAGGTAATGTATTTTTTTCCTTTGTCTGCTTTAGTATTTTTTAAAAAAATTTCAACAACTATAATAGATATGCCTAGGTGTGGCTTATATCCAGCTGGAAAAAGTAATGACAGTTTCTAAAAACAAAGGCTTGGTTTGGTGCTGATTTTATTTCGGATGTCAGAAGGAATGGAAGAATAAATTTTCAAAAGAAAGAATTGGGTAAAAAGAAAAATTATAGTAATATACATTAATTTCTTTTCTAAAAGGGAATACTTTATAAGAGTTTTTGATTTAAAAAATGGGTGGTGCTGAAGAATATTAAAACTTGGAAGGAAATAAAAATGGGTACATAGGAAAAATTAATTGGGATATTTTAACTTTCTGTTACCTTATTTTTAACAGTAATATTCATCTAAATGCAGAAGACCCCTACTTCCTTCTCCACCAAAATGCCTTTTAATTAGGTAAGTCCAAATTATAGCTGTTTTGTTTTTCAGTGTTTAAAATGGGCAAGTATGAGATATAATTGTTTTTCTTGCATAATATCAAAGTGATTTTCTTTTTTTATTGAAGTAGAGTTAATTTACAATGTGTTAGTTTCAGGTGTATGGCAAAATGATTCAGTTTATATATATATATATATATATATATCTTTGTATATATATATCTTTGTGTATATATATATATCTCCTTTTTCAGATTCTTTTCCATTATAGGTTATTACAAGATATTTAGTATAGTTCCCTGTGCTATACAGTAGGTCCTTGTTGTTTATCTATTTTATATATAGTAGCTTTTATGTGCTAATCCCCAAATCCTAATGTGTCTCTCCCCCTCTTTCCCCTTTGGTAACCATAAGTTTGTTTTCTATGTCTGTGACTGTATTACTGTTCTGTGAATAAGTTCATTTGTATCATTTTAGATTCCACATATAAGTTATATCATATGATATTTGTCTTGAGATATAATTTTGAGGTAGCATATCCAGGACTGCATGATGGATTGGATGTGGGAAATAAAAGAGAGAGGAATCAAAGATTATACTAATAGTTTCTGACTTGGCCAACCAGGTGGATGGTGGTGCCATTTACTAAGCAGAAGAAAACTAGGGTAAGAAAACACATTTGAGGTAGGAAATAGTGAATACTTTTTGAATATGATAAATTTTCTATATGTGATATATAAACATAGCTTTTAGGTTATTAATTATAATCTAAATTCATGGCCTTTCCTTGCGAAATAAGTAGAGTCATCTGATTGTATTTTAAATAACAGAATCAGTTGAGGGCATCCAGGACTGGTTACAGAGAAAGGAGCACAGAACCTCATGACTAAGCACCCAGAATTTAGAGATCAGAAAGAGGAAAGTGATTCCAACTCTCTAAATAGTAGGAAAGGAAGGAGTCACAGGGACTAAGAGGAGGGAGTGTTTCAAGAACAAGGGAGTGTATGACTTTGAACAACAGAGAACAGAGTACTTAGATCATGTTCCTCAAGTGCCTGCTAAGAATTGGCGCCCTGGAGACCATCAACTTTCCAAGAGGAGTTCCAGAAATGTGGTCGGACAGAAAAGCAGGTACTGGGTTTATGAATAAAAATGTTGTCAACTGAAAACTATTTGGAAATAACTGTATTGTAAAAATATAGAAAAAAGGAACCTGGAACAACATGTGTGTCAACGGAGAACTTGTTTGTAAGCTGATATTCTATGCTAGAGAATAAGAGATCTTGACTGTTTAGGAATGAAAATGTATAATTTAAGGTGTTAAAGTCTTTGAGTCTACAGCACAAATGGGGAAACTTACATTTGATAAGGGAGAATCACACGCCCATCGTACTTCTCATTGTGATTCACTGCAATTTATTGAAAAGAAGACGACAGGTAGATTTGCACATTTGGTGGTGGAAAATAAGAATAAGATGTAAAGATTTTGGATTGCTTAGAAAATAAAAGACAAGTTCAGAAGCTAAAAGTGATGCATGTGAAGAAGGGGTGATAAGTTAGAATATGAGAAATAGTCATCACAGTAAGAGCAGATGTTCAAGAGTAAAGATAGTGCAGTTACTAGGTAGGGTTGAGGACCCATGGAGATCAGTGATCATGAACATCGAGTGAGATGATTTTGTCCAGTATGTGATTTTTTTCCAGCAAAATTTTCTGCACATGTGTAAGTTAAGACCCTCCAGGAATGGAGAGTTTCCACATGATTGTGAAAGAAGGAGGTTACAATTTATGAATTTTTGAAAGAAATTGAGGATCTCAGTGATGTCAAATCATTAATAAAATTAATGCTTATATACATACAATATAGGTTATATTGGAAGGCTTTGCAGGTTAAAATTAGTTTTGAAGGTAATGTGATTTCTGCAGATAAGATCCATGATATAACATGGGAATAAGGTAGTTAGATAGAATGAAGCAAAATGTCACTAGAGCTCTACAGGTCAAGGGTCTTAAAGGCTAGTAAGCTGGATGGTTTAATCACATGTAAGTTGAAGTCACCAAGAGAACAGAAGAGTTAGTTATGAGCCAGGTGCTAAATCTTTCCAAGATAATACAGAGACCAGATAGCTGTGGGTGACCACCCCCCCGCAAAAAATGAAGAAAAAATGTAGAGAGGGTGGAAAAGCAGAATGTCATGATTTTAAATGAATGAAGAGATTTTATAAGTGGAAAGAGACAGGTGGTTTGGAGACAGCACTGGATGATGAGAATAATGCCCTAAGCACACCTCATTATTCTGAGGTACAGGTTCTACTTAAGAGAAGATTAGCCTCTTTTCAATTAAGGTAGTGGAAATACTGAAATAGTCTTGAAGAAGATAAAGATATAGTAGAGTGATTTGGTCAAAACCAAAAATTCCCTGGGGCATAGTGAAATAAGTTTGGAAGCAAGGGGAGGGTGGTAGGAAGGAGATGATAAACATTTATAATAAGAGATAAGGAAATTATGCATAACATCAGACACCTATAGACTCCTGGTGGAATTGAGAAAAACAGGTGAGCAGTATTAGTATTTATTAATTCAATGAATATTTATGGAGTAACTTCAGTGGGCAATTATCAATGTATAGCAAACAAAACAGAGTAGCCCTTGCTCTGATCGAGCTTACAGTCTAATGGACGGTAGCAGAATATAAATAATTATAGAGGGATAGTGCTCTGGACAAAAATGCAGCAAGATGAGGGATATGGAGTGTTAATGTGGTGCTGGAGTGTTATTTTACATACAGTACTCAGGGAAAACTCTGTTTCAGTGATACTTGAACAGGATACGGTGGGTGTCAGGTTTGTGGTAGGTGATAGAGTGGGAAGAAGTTAGGAGCTAGAATGTGGAGGACCTACGAACTACTAAAAGTCCTTAATGTTTACTTGGAGTGAGTGGGAAACCACTGCAGGATTTGGAGCATAAGGGGAATTCTGTCAGAAAGACATTTTAGATGTGGTATTGTGGTTGCTTCATTGAGAATTGACTCTAATGGGATGCAGCAGCATCAGGAAGATCAATTTAAAGGTTATTGAAATAATTCATACAAAAGTTGATGGTTTGGACCAGCCTGATAGTGGAAGAGGTAGGAGAAAATGTTGGTTTCTTCCTGTACTTTGAAGGTAGAATCAGTATCATTTGGTGCTGAATTGCAGGTGAGGCAGAAGAGAAAGAAAATCATCCAGGAGACCCCTCTGTGTAGGTGAGTATGGTTTTCCTGTTAAGAAGGTAAAATGGAATCACTCTATACTGAGATGGAATTGACAAAGGAGACAAGGTGTGTGGTTTGAGAATGAGGAGTTTGGTTTAGGACATCTACGTACAATTGTCCAGTGGGCTATTAAGGAAATAGGTGTACACTGTAGTTATAATTTGAAATTAAATAGCATGTAGTGGTTTTTATATCCGTGAGACTGGTCGAGGTCATGTGGAGAGTAAAGAGAGAGATTTCGAGAATATAGCCTGGGAGATTCCATATTTCAGAGATTAGGAAAGGAGGAGGAAACAGCAAACTGGTTGACAGAGACTGACTTAAGTGGAAATAGTAGTTCCTCTTTCTTGTATCATTCCTTCCATTCCTGACCTTTTCCTTCTTATTTCTTAGCTCATTTATTTTTAAAAGAACTCTGTTAGGAGTTTCTGAGGTTCTAGTAGTCACTGTCTCATTTAATATGGTTTATATTTAAAACCTCTCTGTTAGCATTTGTCTAGCATGTGTTAATAAAGATCAAAGACTCAGGCCTTTTGCAATTATTCATCCACATTTTGGCATGGCCTTTCAAAGTGATTATTGCAGTTTTGTTAAATGGGATTAATTTTGCATGTGGCAGAAACGTGGAATTAGAGAAAAATCCTTAGAAGGATACATTTAAGATGGTACTATTGCACAGTTTTTCAATGATTAAAGATCGATAATAGTCTGCATTTACAAAGGAGAATTGTTCTAAGTGGGTATTTTTAGAAGAGAAAAATAAAAATCCACAAACTACCAAAAATATAAAAGAGTTGATTGAACTATACATAATTTTGAGTTGCTGTTAAAAATTTCCAAAGCTCCATTGAGCTGGAAACACTGTATTTGAAACGGAGAAAACATTTCTATACTTTGCAGCTTTATATATGACCGTTTTTTTGGAGGGAGCTTAATTTAACAGATTGAAGCTAATTTGGGGGAAAATATTCTGATTTGCTTATTATACTTCCCAACTCACAAGGGTACATGTGACAAACCTTCATAAAATCTTGCTGAGACCTACATACATTCCACATATTAATGAAGCTCTGTAATGGGAATGTAACTGGAAATCTGGTTATTAGAAATAATAATGTCTCAGGGGAATTAAGAAACCCTTGGCTATGTGTTGAGAATTAGAATATCTCAAGGCCATAATGTTGCCTGGCTACTGAAATAATACACTCTTATTCTAAAATACTTTTTAGAGGAATGTGAACTATATTTAAATTTCTGTTCAAATTTTATTTTAAAAAATATCACATTATTTCTCTAACCATAGTTTCCAATGGTTTGTAAAATAATTTAAATTTAGACACTTAAATTCATTAATAAGAAACTGGTAATATTATTTATGATTAAAAATATTTTCAGGGCCTCCCTGGTGGCGCAGTGGTTGAGAGTCCGCCTGCCGATGCAGGGGATACGGGTTCGTGCCCCGGTCTGGGAGGATCCCATATGCCGCGGAGCGGCTGGGCCCGTGAGCCATGGCCGCTGGGCCTGCGCGTCCGGAGCCTGTGCTCCGCAACGGGAGAGGCCACAACAGTGAGAGGCCCGCATACCGCAAAAAAAAAAAAAAAAAAAATTTTCATAGATCACTTCATAAACACTGATTATATATTTATGCATGCATATGTAATATGCATTTATATTTTTTGGCTATGTATATAATGTAAGTTTGTTGAAGTCTGTATTTATACTTCTCATGTGTACTACTGCCTGGATATATGTATGTGCTGTAAAGGTGCTAGGTTTATCAATAGAAGAACTTTTAAAGTTCTCCTTCCTGTCCTATTCCTAGCTTTTTGCATGTGTCAGTCTTTATTCTTGGAGATACCTTTTTCTTATGTGTAAAGTAGAATTAGGATTAAAAGTACTCTTCTGCATATTTAAAACAACTTTTATAAGGATGAAATTTGAGTTTTAAAGTACTACTGAATATATCTACATAGGAAATTAATTCAGAGTGAAGGGCTAGGAAATATCAGAATAATAATTTATGAATAACTAACTCCAAGGAGACAAAATTATTCAGTAAATATTGAGTATTGAGCACACGACTGAGGATACTACATATTGAGGATTCAGTGGAAAAAATATTCTGATATCATAAAACTTACATTCTGGTGAGTTGGGACAGTGGTGAGTTGGCACAGATGATGAACAATATACAGTATACTGGAAGATAATAGATTATTTGAAGAAAAAAATTTAACGGGGTAAGAAAAATTATGTGCCTGGAGGGTTAAAATTTAAATAAAATGGTAGCACTGGGAAGATAACATTGGAATGACTTGAAAACTTGAAGAAGAAAACTGTAAGGATATTTGGAAGAATAACATTACAGAGAAAGGGAAGCTCAGTGCAAAAGTGTGAGATCATAGTGGTAGCCTCAGGAAACTTTAAAAATATTTTGAACTGAACAAAAGTTAAAATGCAACATATAAAAAATTTGGAAATGCAGCTAAAGCAATGCTAGGAGGGAAATGTATAGCACTGAACACTTATATTTAAAAAGAGCAAAAGTCTCAAATCAACAATCTAAGCTTCCATTTTAAGAAACCACAGAAGGAAGAAAAAATTAAAACCCAAAGCAAGCAGAGTGAAAGAAATAATTTAGATAAAAGAAGAAATCAATGAAATTGAAAACCAAGCACATTAGGGAATAATCAGTGAAAGCAAACCTGGTTTTTGATGTTAATGAAATTGATAAATCACCAAAGAGATCATGAAAATGAAAAGATGCAATTCAATGATATCAGAAATGAATTATGGAACATCGTGACTGACTTTTTCAGACATTAAATAGTAAAAAAAAATGAGGACCCAAAAAACTGTGCCCATAACTTTGGCAAATTAGATGAAATGAAGAATTCTTTAAAAGACACAAACTGTAAAACTTCCTCAAGAAGAAAGAGGTACACTGAATAATTACTTACCTATCAAAGTTTTAAATTTGTGGTGCAAATTCTTCTGTGAAAGAAAACTTAAGTCTAGCTGGCTTCATTGCTGAAATCTACCAAATATTTTAAAGGAAATATACCAATTATTCAAATATAATTGCTATACCAAATTGGAATACTTCTCTTCAGAAAATAGAAGAGAAGGGACTCTTCTGAAGTCTTTTATGAGGCCAGAACTATCCTAATATATCATGATCAAGCAGGATTTATTCCATAGATAAAAGGATGGTTCAGTGTCCACAAATCAACCAATCAATGTGATACACCATGTTAACAAAATGGAGGATAAAAATCATATGATCATTTTCAATAGATGCAGAAGAAGTATCTGACAAAATCAAACATTCATTTATAATTTAAAAAACTCCCTCAACAAGTTAGGCATAAAAGAAATGTACCTCAGTGTACTACAGACCATATATGACAAATCTATAGCCAACATCATTTTCAACAGTGAAAAGCTTTTCCTCCAAGATCAGGAACAAGACAAGGGTGCCCACTCTCACCACTTGTATTCAACATGGTACTGAAAGTCCTAGCCATGGCAACTAGCAAGAAAAAGAAATAAAAGGCATTCAAATTGGAAAGAAAGAAGTATACTTTTCCCTGCTTGCAGACGGCATGATATTATATACGGAAAACCCGAAGGACTCCTCCAAAAACTGTTAGAACTAATCATTGAATCTAGTAAAGTTACATAATACAAAATCAATATACAAATGTGTTGCGATTCTATAAATAACACACTATCAGAAAGAGAAATTATAGAAACAATCCTATTTTATCACATCAAAAACAATACCCAAGATTAATTTAACCAAGGAGGCAAAAGTTCTGTACACAGAAAACTACAAACATTAATTAAAGAAATTAAAGGCACAAATAAATGCAAAGGTATTCTGTGTTCATTGATTGGAAATTAATACTGTTACAATGTCTGTAACCCAAAGCAATCTTCAGATTACATGCAATCCCTCTCAAAATTCAAACAGCATTGTTCACAGAAAATGGACAAACAATCCTAAAATTTGCATAGAACCACAAAAGACTGAATAGCCAAAGCAATCATAAGAAAGAAAAAACAAAGGTGGAGGCATCATGCTTTCTGATTTCAAACTATATTACAATGAAGTAATAAAATAGCATGGTGTTGGCATAAAAACACACACCTTGAACAATCAGTGAAATAGAGAGCCTATAAAAAATATCACACATATGGTCAGTTAATTTACAACAAAGTAGCCAAGAATACACAGTGGAGAAGGACAGTCTCTTCAATAAGTGGTGCTGGGGAAATTAGGCTGCCACATGCTGAAGAATGAAGCTGGATCCCTATCTTACACTGTACACAAAAATCAAGTCAAAATGGATTAAACTTGAATGTAATATCAGACACTGTAAACTCCTAGAAAAAAAACATGAGGAGTAAGGTCCTTGACATCAGTCTTGGCAATGATTTTTATGTTTGACACCAAAAGCAAAGGCAATGAAAACAAAAAATAAGACAACCTCAAGCTAAAAAGCTTCTGCACAGCAAAGGCAACCATCAACAAAATGAAAAGGCAACTTATGGAATGGGAGAAAATATTTGAAAACCATGCATCTGATATGGGTTAATAGCCAAAATGTATAAAGAACTCATATAATTCAATAGCAAATAATAATAATAATCTGATTAAAAATGGGCAGAGGATCTGAATAGACATTTTTCAGTGAAGTCAACCGGCCAACCAGTACATGAAAAGATGCTCAACTTCACTAATCATCAGGGAAATGCAAATCAACACCACGAGACATCACCCCATACCTGTGAGAAAGGCTATCATCAGAAAGACAAGAGATAACAAGCGTTGGTGAGGATGTGGAAAAAGGGGGACCCTTATTCACTGTTGATGGGAATGTAAATTGGTGTAGCCACTATGGAAAACAGTATACAGGGTCCTCAAAAAACTAAAAATAGAACTGCCATATAATCCAGCAATCCCACTCCTGGGTATTCATTTGAAGGAAACAAAAACACTATTTTGAAGAGATATTTATACCCCCATATTCATTTCAACATTATTTTAAATAGCCAAGACATGAAAACAACCTAAATGTCCATCTATGGATGAATGGATGAAGCATATATATACTCACTCACACACACACATATATATACACACACATATGCAATGAAATATTATTCCACCATAAAGGAAATCCTGTCATTTTTGACAATAAGGATGGGCCTTGAGGGCATTATGCTAAGTAACTAATTCAGGCAAAGGAAGACATACAATGTATTATCTCACACGTGGAATCTACAATCACTGAGTTTATAGAAACAGACAACAAATTGGTGGCTGTCAGACATGAGGGGTGGGGGAAATGGGTGAAGGTGCTCAAAAGGTACAAACTTCCAGTTATAAGATAAATAAATTTTAGGCATGTGATAGTCTGATGACTTTAGTTAACAATATTGTTTTGTGTATTTGAAAGTTACTGTAGATTAGGTCCTAAAAATTCTCGTCACACAAAAAATCTGTAATCATGTGAGGTGATAGATGTTAACTTATTGTAGTAATCATTTCAAATCATTATGTTGTATACCTGAAACGAATATACCATTATACAACAATTGTATCTCAATAAAACTGAGGGAAAAGAAAAATCAACAAAACATAAAAATAAGCATTTTAAAGAAAAGGAAAATTGAAAGGCCAATCATCACTTGAATAGATCTTCATAATAGACATATTAAAACTACAACTTACATCATTTTATTGGTCGCATGGCAAGGAGCTGCAGGTGGCCTCAGGATCTGAGTATTGTCTCCGTCAAGAAACTGAAACTTTCAACCTACAACCATAATGAAATGAATTCTCTAAGAACCTGGATGATCTTGGAAGCAGACCTATCCCCATTTGAGTCTCTAATGTGAGGGCATCCCTGACTGTACCTGCATTACATCCCAGTAAGTCCCTGACACAGAGGATCCAGGTAGACGGTATGCCAGGACCTCTACCTACAGAGACTGTGAGTTAATAAATGTGTTGGTTTAAGCCACTGAACGTGTGGCCATTTGTTATTCATAACTAGAAAACAAATATAATCTTTGATCTCCATTTCATCAAATGTAAAATGGAGGTAATACTATCTAGTTCACAGTAGGATTTTGGAAATTAAATATACTATTTATATTATATTTTAAAATTGTTACACTTTTATTTTTCCATATCTGAATTTAATTTCTTTTACGAGTCCTCATTCCTTTGGGTGTTAGCAATGTAAATTCAGTTACTTCTCCATTTTTCTCTGGGATATGGGTTTTGAACCTAATTACTAGGGTAGGTACAGACTTGCCAAGACCTTGGGCTCACAGGAGGTTATCTGGTTTATCATCAATGCATGAGATGTGCTCTCTCCCACTGAATTAAACTGATGTTTTGCAAAAGTATCTTTTGAAAAATGGATTTGGAAATTAACTTTCTTTCTGAAAAAATGTAACCTGGTGCTTTCTTTTGCAGTTCTCTCAGCAATAATGTTACTTTAGCTGTTTTTGCTGGATCAGTGCAATTCTATGTAGTTTTGGACTCTACTTTTACAGAGAGAGATTTAAAAACCGTTATCCCAGAAGGCACTGTTGTGCACTTTCTCAGGAAAAAAAAATTCAAATGGCTTACCAGAAAGTCCACTGTGTTTTGTTAGAAAATTGCACAAAGTGTTGATCCTTTATTCACTATTGGATAAAGCATCTTAATAGTCAATGCACTGGAGACTGCTGGTCCAGTAAAATCCATTTATCAAGTATACACCCTTCTTTCTTCCTCTGCTTCTTTAAAAAGCATAACTCGAGTTCCTCCAGGACATGCTGATTTGCAATGTACAATGTCATTGGTGTCTTGATTTTTTTAAAATTTAGAAAGTCATTCTTAACTATTATCATGGCATACACTCTAACAGTTATTATTGATTTATAAATCAGGCATGCAATGCAACAAAAGTTAATAAGGAAAAATACACTTAATCTTACATTTAAAATGTGTGAAATATGTAAAAAAATTATATATATTTTTTCTTTTTCTCTGAAACTACTAGTGCATAGACTATACAAAACCACCTGTGTTCTTTGGACCAATCTTGCAGAAAGCTACTCATGGAGGAGAATAAGAAACAGTCACCTGTATCCTTGGTCCCTGAAACATGGTTTGTATATGTGGCATGGTAATTTACTGAGACACTCATTTCTGTCTCCTTATATGTGTGAAACAGAAAGGCTGAAAAGAATATTTTCTGTTATTCTTGTTCCTCATCTCTCACCTATTAAAAACATTCTAATCAAACCTAGGTTTTCTAGGGTCGAGGCTTTTCTTATTGCCAAAGGAATTGTGTCTTTGAATTTCCAGGGCCTATTGAAAGAAAATCTTCAGGCAGCTGACAAGTAGCTCAGCATCATTAAAAGCAGCAAGAAAAGGTATGGTCTTCCTGTCATGAAGAAGCTAGTGTGAAGGGCAAATCTGTGTCCTAAATGATGTCGAGGGCTGGCAGAGAACAGAGGACAGGCCAAGAGCTTCTTGTAGCAGAAGTGGCAAAGGCTTCTGTGCTGAGGCCTCTTCCCATTGACAACATAAACCCCCTGGCATCATTTCCTATCCAGTAGAAATGGGTAGGGGCCCTGAGATCGACTCAATCCAGATGTGCCAATATCCACGCTAAGTATGTAAAGTGCTCACACTGGATTTAACTTCCCTTAGAAATTTTAAAACGTAGTTATGTTTCTTGCCTATGAGTTCTAAAAAACAAATTCTTGTCTGCTCTTATGTCAGATACCTGAAAATAAAGGAAAAATATGAGTGGAGAAATAAAGGTTGAAAGAAGGAAGGTAGACCATTTAAATAAGAAAAAGTTCCCTTGACTGGTAATACGGGACTCATTAAGAATAAGATTGGAATACTCAGTTTTTCTTAGGAACAAATTATTCTTGATTCTCTGAAAGTTTTGAAATAATGTCATCTAGGGAAAAGAGTGTGGTAAGAGGTTATAATAACTGAATTTATATGATTACACATTCTACAAAATAATTCTCTTGGATGCTTTGCCAGATGTAATCCTAACAGGATTTTAGGATGACATAAAATATACAGATGATATAGATTAAAAAAATTTTTTTTTATTCCTCACCAGGACTAAATAGTACTTCTTTTAGGAAGCAAGTGAATAGTCCCTGGTGAAGTCCTTTTAAATTCCCTGTGTAGATGCCTCAGTGGTTTTAGGGATGACTGGGGACATATTTAATTCAGGAAATACTATGATTTTCATAGATAACCTACACTCTGTATTCAACTAGGCAACAGGATAATTTTAAAAGTTGTGTGATTACTGTCTACCTAAAATATACATTGCATTTTTGGCAAATGCAACTTAATTGTAATTTTGTTCACTCATAGTAAAAAGCTAATTATATTCTGTTACTTATTTCATATTCATGACCTTAAGCAACTGAACTGAAAAATTAAAATGAAAGGTGAATTCTGAAACTGAAATACATGATTTTTATACTCTGGTCAGTTCTGCCCTTTTCCTCCTAAGAATGCTATCCCTCCAGATGTCTTTGATTCAGAAATTTATATAATTCTAATAATATTCCACATATTGGTGTCTAGAAAAACATACAGAAATGTTGAGTGTGGGAGAAGTAATTCAAACCATCATGCAAACTAATCAAATATGTTAACATTAAGTTTTTAAATACAGGAAACAAGTACAAAAATAAATCTGATAAAGTATAGTTAACTCATCATATTTCATGGAAATACTTCCCCATTTTGAATTGTAGGTAAGGTATATTCTCCATATTTCAAGTTACAATTTGAGGATAACCAATTTTTCTGAAATCTTTGGAATCTTGATTCTTCTGGAAGCAAATAAACTAGCATAATTGTAATTTTTATGTTAAAAACAGAAAAATGAATTTAAACTTTTCTGTGAAACTAAATCAGGGCTTTAAAATCATGCAAAGCATTAACAGAAGATATATGGGGCTTCCTCTATCTGGTAGAGGCACCCTAGTTTAATGGAATCAATTAACCAACTGTAAACTCAAATATAAACATACCAACAAGAATGAATAAAACATAAGAGCAGTGTTTCAAAGAGACAACAGGAAATGAGCACCTAGACACATTTGATTGAACTCACAGAAAATCAAAAAGAAAAATATAAAAACAGAAGAAAACAATTACCTTCAAATGACTGACATCTGACAGCCAGAGACAGTAAAATGTCTTCCATCTGCTGAAAAAAAAATGGCCAAGTTAGAATTCTGTAACCAGTAACAATATCTGTCAAGTTTGGAGGAAAAATGGCATTGAGGTAAATAAAAACTGGGAGATTTCACTGCAGGAGATCCACACTAAAGGAAATTCTCTAGGATGTATTTCAGGCAACAAGCAATGATGCCAGTGGCAAGTGTCTTTATATGAAGTAATGAAGAGCAAAAAACGTAAACAACAAATCCAAACTAAAAAAGGTAAATAAAAATCACTGTGTGTGTGTGTAAAACAATGATGGTGATTCTTGATAACTTATTCTTTCTCTCCCCACAGAGATAAGAAAATGAGAGTAGCAAGTTAATTCATGATTAAGGATTTTAAATTATGTGGTGGAAAAAATATTCCTCAGGAGTGGTTCTTTTTCTTTTAACTTCTTTCGAGTTTTTCTTTGATGAACATGTCAAGTTATATAATAAAATAGTCAGAAATTATAAAACTAAATATAAAGATTATTATCACCATGAAGAAGATTTGTGTGTGGTCCTTGACATTCATGAGTGACTCTGCTAAAATGTTGTTTACTGTCCTTTTTTTTGGCAACTTGAGAGAGTGGAGTCCTGATATGCATCAAGATAATGTTGTAAATGAACAAGGTAAGTGATCAGCATCATAACTTCAGATCCTTCATTGCAATTCTGGTAAACGGAAGTACTTGACATTCAACAAAGAGCTCAATCAGAGGGAACACATTCATTCATTCTAGTTGAAATATAGTTAATTTACAATGTTATGTTAGTTTCTGGTGTACAGCAAAGTGATTCAGTTATACATATATATAAAATATATATACTTTTTCCCATTCTTTTCCATTATAGGTTATTACAAGATACTGAGTATAGTTTCCTGTGCTATACAAGAGGACCTTGTTGCTTATCTATTTTATGTATAGTAGTTTTCATCAGTTAATCCCAAGCCTCTAATTTATCCCTACCCCCCTTTCCCTTTGGCAAACATAAATTACTTTTTCTATGTCTATGGGTCTGTTTCTGTTTTGTAAATAGTTCATTTGTATCATTTTTTTAGATTCCACATATAAGCGATATCATATGGTATTTGTCTTTCTCTGACTTACTTCAGTTAGTATGATAATCTCGAGGTCCATCCATGCTGCTGCAAATGACACTATTTCATTCCTTTTTGTAACTGCGTGGAATTCCATTGTATTTATCCATTCCTCTGTAGACGGACATTTAGGTTGCTTCCATGTCTTGGCTGTGGTAAATAGTGCTGAAGTGAACACAGGGGTGCCTGTGTCTTTTTTTTTTTTTTTTTTTTTTTGCGGTACGCGGGCCTCTCACTGTTGTGGCCCCTCCCATTGTGGAGCACAGGCTCCGTGGCCATGGCTCACGGGCCCAGCCGCTCCGCAGCATGTGGGATCCTCCCGGACCGGGGCACGAACCCGTGTCCCCTGCATCGGCAGGCGGACTCTCAACCACTGTGCCACCAGGGAAGCCCGCATGTGTCTTTTTGAATTAGAGTTTCAGAGAGAACACTTTTAATAGATGACAGATGTGATTCCCTTTAAGAAAATATGATAACCAAACATATAAATATAATTTGTTCATTTGCATTATATAACATTTATTTTAGATTTAAGTATAATTACTCTTTTATAAAGCAGGCTTCTTATAGCAAGTTTAAGCATTTCTCACAAACCATTTATGTTTTAAAAGGGTGAGGGCCAGAGAAGCATGTGAGTTCCAAGAAGGGGATTTCTTTACTACTTCAGTAAAATGACTCATTTCTGAAAGAGTGAGCACTTTTTAAAATCTTCAAACACATTTATATGATTAACAGACAACTCATGCTTGAATTAGAACTATTCACATCAGCAACATGTCCCAAATACCCATCACTCAATGAAATTTACTAATGTCACTTCTTTAGTGTTTATAAACTATTTGATTGAAGAGTAATTGCTTGCTTATAAATATAATATCTCTTATGATTTATGATGTTTGATTAAAATAGCATCTATATAATGCTTCTCCTTATTACATTTAACTTAAACTCTCAGACTTTTTTTATGCCCTAGAATTTCATGAAAGGATTTTTACAATTTAGTTTTGGTTTTTAAACATATTTTAGTAACTCATAAGTGTCTTGGTTTGGTAAAAAGATGTATGGCAGAGAGAACAAATCACTTTGAGCTGATAGGACAGCATAAATAAAGGCAGGAGGCAAGAAGAAATGGCATTAAGGAGAGGGCAGACTCTACAGGGAAGAAGCGTGAGGGGTGAGTATATGGTCTTTAAGGTCGGTAACATACTGCAGACTCGATATCATGTAAAAGTCAGGTTATTTGTATGTGGTTTGATAAGTAACAGAATTAACACTGAATGAACAGAAGGAGATATCAAATGAGTTTGGCAAATTTAAGCCAATGAAGTAAAGGAAGAGAGAGAAAGACTAATTTGGAGCCTACTGCAACAGCCCAAGATTGAGGGGTAAAGGAAGTAAATGTGATATTTTGAGTTATAATAGTAGTAGTAGTAGTAAGAATAATTTTTTAAAAAATCTGAGCACTAAAAGCTACTACATGATTAGTATATGCAGGCATTTTTGAAAAACAAAAATACTGAGAGGCAATTTCAAATGGGAAGTAAAACAGAGAAACTGTAAATGTTCTCCAAAAAAGGAGAATGGGGAAATTGAGGCACCACTAATAGAAGTGAAGGACTTAAGAAAAAAGATTCATTTATTCATTCAACAAGTATTGATCTTCTAATATACCCAAGGAATTATGGTAAATAATGGGGATGAAAAGGTAAAGAAGACTAGACATGTTATTGCTTCAGTGGATTTTAAATTTGGTGGGCAAAACAAGCATTAATTAAACCACACAGAGATGTAAAATTACAACCACGATCAAGTTTACAAAGGAGAGGCTCCTGATTCTAGAAAGCACTTTATCGGAAGACTTGATCCTGTCAGGAAGACTGAGAAGTGTTTGAACATGTGAATAGGGAATTCACTTCTGGAGGGTTACAGTAGGAAAAAGCACGAGGCTATGATCAAACCCTGAGGAACGCCCACAGTTGGGCACAGCAGTGAAACGTTTCAGTGCCAAGGACCAGGTAGGTGTGTTTTGAGGCTGAAGAAAGAACGAGGGAAGGTTGGTGTAAAATCACTCACTGGCCAAATAAAACTTATATTTAAATGAAAATCTGTTAAATTTTGACTTTTAGTTTCATTAAATATGGCATCCCACTGAACATTGAGAACAGATGAATTATATGTAATTCATGTGTATTATATATACTTTACCTTGCTAGTCTTGTGTGATAATAACATTTTTCCAGATATCTTTTTAACACTCTGCAAGTATCGTATCTAGAATTTCAGGCTGAATGACAGCAATAATAATATTATTCCTGCTATAATTTCTGTTATAACACAATATACTCTTCTCCTGCCAAGCATCTTATATAAATGACTGCCATCTTAAATGTTATTTTAACACTTGTGTTTGGACTCCAACAGAGAATTCTACTACTTATTATGAGCCCCTTTCTATGTTATTAGATAATTCTTTGAACATGAGATAGTTGGGGTTACTTCTGGTCATAATGTAGCCACCCTTTGCCTTACCATTTACTGTCTATTTCCATAACTGTTAAATATCTGCCATCTTTATTAAAAATTAAGCTAATTTAATCAGCACTGATTAAGACAACTGTTAGATTTGGATGAGGAATTGATTAGTACTGAAGTCATATTACCATGCAATTTGTAAATTATGTTTTATCAAAAGAATATATTCAACTCATTATCTTTCAGAGGGATTAGTTATGGTAATACAGATTTTAAATAATTTTTACAACTACATTGAATAATTTATGGCCTTTTCCTTTTTATGATATATTTACAACGTACTGTGCAGACTCTACTCCCATTGTATGTTACGTTGGCTTTATAACTGTACATAGAAACATAAATCAGTAGGCATAATACTACAAGCAGTGGTGAGTCACATCTTCACATTCACTAAATTTACATAGAATATATACACATTGGCATTCTTTAGTATATATTATAAAGTTTAAATACATGTAATCATCTTATTAGTAAGTTAATTTTTAATGTTAGCTTCTTGAAGTCTATTGAAAGAAAACTCAAACTTTCTTCTTGAAATGTGTTTAATAATTTATCAGATGAATTATAATACCTATATGGTTTTAAGCTCATATTTCAGTGTGTGGGAAGAATCAAGATATTTATCACCTAGGCCAATTTGATATTTTAATTTTTCAAAAATATTCTTACTAAACACATCGGAATATGTGATTAGTACAAATTATGTAAATATATCACCACCACTGTAATATTTCATACAGACCCTTTAAATTAGAGCTTTATATTTGACTTGACTAATATTTTGATGCCTATTTTTGTGATCATTAAATGATGCAAGCTGATTTAAAGGGAAGGTTGCCAAGTAATGAAAAACAAAAAGCTACCTGCAGTTTGATTATTCAGGGAAGACTTAGAGGAAAACATAGGCAGAACACTCTTTGACATAAATCACAGCAACATCTTTTCTGATCTGTCTCCTAGAGTAATGGAAATAAAAACAAAAACAAATGGGACCTAATTAAACTTAAAAGCTTTTGCACTGCAAAGGAAACCATAAACAAAATGAAAAGACAACCTGCAGAATGGGAGACAATATTTGCAAATGAAGCAACTGACAAAGGATTAATCTACAGAATATACAAGCAGCTCATGCAGCTCAATATCAAAAAAACAGCGCAATCAAAAAATGGGCAGAAGAGCTAAATAAACATTTCTCCAAAGAAGACATAAAGATGGCCAAGAGGCACATGAAAAGATGCTCAACATCGCTAATTATTACAGAAATTCAAATTGAAACCACAATAGGGCATCACCTCACACCAGTCAGAATGGCTACCATCAAAAAGTCTGCAAACAATAAATGCTGGAGAGGGTGTGGAGAAAAAGAAGCCTTCTTGCACTGTTGGTGGGAATGTAAATTGGTGCAGCCACTATGGAGAACAGTATGGAGGTTCCTTAAAAAACTAAAAGTAGAGCTACCATATGATCTAGCAATCCCACTCCTGGGCGTATATCCAGAGAAAGACATGGTTGGAAAGGATACATGCACCCCAATGTTCATTGCAGCACTGTTTTTACAATAGCCAAGACATGGAAGCAACCTAAGTGTCCATCAACGAATGAATAAAGAAGATGTGGTACATATGTACACAATGAAATACCCCTCAGCCATAAAAAAAATGAAATAATGCCATTTGCAGCAACATGGATGGACCTGGAGATGATCATACTAAGTGAAGTAAGTCAGACAAATATCATATGATATGGCTTATTGCAGAATCTAAAAAAAAAAATGATACAAATGAACTTATCTACAAAGCAGAAAAGACTAACTTAGAGAACAAACTTATGGCTACTGGGGGGGAGGGATAGTTAGGGAGTTTGAGATTGACATGTACACACTGCTATATTTAAAATAGATTGCCAACAAGTTCCTACTGTATAGCACAGGGAACTCTGCTCAATACTCTGTAATAACCTTAAATGGGAAAAGAATTTGAAAAAGAGTAGATACATGTATATGTACACCTGAAACTAATAACATTGTTAATCAACTATACTCCAATATAAAATAAAAATTTTTTAAAAAGCTATCTTCATTTTGATTATCCACCAACACTTTAATTTTTTGTGTCATTTCATTAGACTTTTTCCTGTGTAGATGAATACATAATGTAGCTTACAGTCTGCAATTTGCAGGTTACAAAACTGAGTGTTCTTTTGTTGTTCATCATCTGTTTTCCCTGCTCCTATTCATGCTTTCAGACCTGCTCTCATGTCTTCCTTCTCACTGACTGAAACCACCTTAGGTTGAATCTATGACCTTTTCGCAACTTCCAGGGAAAACCATCTTCTGTCCTCTTTTCCTTCATTTATAACTTCAATTCATATCAGCTTTTAAAAAATTTACTTCCCTCTCTCCCCTCCAGCACTGAACAGGATATGATGACTTATTAATTTCACTCATTTTCTTTTTCCTTTTCTGGATCCTTTTCTACTGGGGGAAACACGAATAAGGAAACAAATGAGCCTTTTCCCTAATGTATCAAGAAAACAACATAATAGAAGTCCAAGTCAAAGTGAAAACTGAGAAAAAATATTAGAATTCACATATCACAGAAAAATATTTCTTAAAACTGAGGTAAGGGAACAAAGTTTATGTAACAAATGAGCAAAATATATTAGAACAATTCAAAGACAAAGATACACATATCCGTTAACATATTAAAAGAAAAATTAAGAAGTAAAACTGTTAAGATTTGCAGATAACATGACAGTATGTATAGAAAACCCTAAAAACACTACCCAAAAACTGTTAGAATAAATGAATTCAGTAAAACTGCAGGATATAAAATCAATATAAAAATATCTGTTGCATTTTGATACACTAATAACTATCAGAAAGAATGTAAGAAAACAATCTCACAACTGCATCACAAATAATAAAATACTTAGGAGGTGAAAGAGCTATGCACTGAAAACTATAAGACAGTGATGAAACAAGTTGAAGAAGACACAAATTAATGGAAAAATTTCTTTGCTCATGGATTGGAAGAATATTGTTTAAATGTCCATACCACCCAAAGCCATCTACAGATTCAGTGCAATCCCTATCAAACATCCAATGGCATTCTTCACAGAAATAGAACAAACAGACTTAAAATGTGTATGGGATCATAAAAAGACACTGACTAGCCAAAGCAATCTTAATAAAGATGAACAACGCTGGAGTCATCACACTTTCTGATTTCAAATCCTATTACAACACAGTGTTAATAAAAAGAGCATGTTATTGGCATAAAAACAGATACCTAGAATAATGAATCAAAATAGAGAACCCCATTAAAAAAAATCACACATATACGATCAATTAATTTTCAACAAAGTAGCCAAGAATACAATGGAGAAAGGACAGTCTCTTCAGTAATTAAATTGGACAGCCATGTGCCAAAGAATGAAACTGGATCCATGTCTTATACCACACAAATTAACTCAAAATGGATTAAAAACTTGAGTATAAGACCTGAAACCATAAAAGTCATAGAAGAAAACACAGGTGGTAAGCTCCTTGACATCAGTCTTGGCAATTATTTTTTGGTTTGACACCACAAGCAAAGGCAACAAAAGTAAAAAGAAATAAGTAATATTACCTCAAACTAAAAGCCTTCAGCACAGCAAAGGAAACCATGAACAAAATGAAAAGGCAACCTATTGAATGGGAGAAAATACTTGCAAATTATATATTTGATAAGGGGTTAGTATCCAAAATACATAAAGAACTCATATAATGATACCAAAAAAATCAATCCAATTAAAAAATAGGTAGAGGATCTCAATAGACATTTTTCCAAAGAAGACATACAGCTGGTCAACAGGTATATGAAAAGAGGCTCCATATCACTAATCATCAGGAAAACGCAAATCAAAACCACAATGAGAAGTCACCTCACAATTGTTAGAATGGCTATTATCTAAAAGACAACAAATAACAAGTGTTGGCGAGGATGTGGAGAAAAGGGAACCCTCCTCCACTGTCGCTGGGTAGGTACGTTGGTGCAGCCACTATGGAAAATAGTGTGGAAGTTCCTCAAAGAATTAAAAATAGAGCTACCATATGATCCAGCAATTCCGTGTTTTCTGAGTATTAATCCAAAGAAAGGAAAACACTAATTCTAAAAGATATACTCACCCCCATGTTTACTGCAGCATTATTTACAATAGCCAAGACATGGAGCAACCTAAGTGTCCACTGATGGATCAATGGAAAAGAAAAAGTGATATGTATGTATATATATACATATATCTATATACATACATATATATATACACACACATATATATGGCCAAAGCTATATATATATATATATATATATATATATATATATATATAAACACACATAGGCACACATGCACACACACACACAATGGACTATTATTCAGCCATAAAAAAAGAAAGCTTGCCAGTTGTGACAACATGGATGGACCTTGAAGACATTATGTTAAGTGAAATAAGTCGGAGAAAAACAAAATACTGTATGCTCTCATTTATATGTAGAATATCTATCTGTCTATATGTATCTATCTCATAGATACAGAGAACTGATTGGTAGTTGCCAGAGACACAGGTGTAGGGTCAAAAGGTACAAACTTCTAGTTATAAAATACGTCACGGGAATGTAATACACAGCATGGTGACTATAGTCAGTAACACTACTGCATGTTTGAAAGTTGCTCGGAGAACAAATCTTAAAAGTTTTCATCACAAGGAAAAAAATTGTGACTATGGTGATGGGGATGGATGTTAACTAGTCTTATCTTGGTGATCATTTCACTATATGTACATATATTGAATCATTATGTTTTACACCTGAAATGAATATAATGTTATATATCAATTTTATATCAATCTTTTAAAAAAGTCAGCTCCTAAAGCCCATAACTGGTGGCAGGGACCGTGGATGTAACTTATAAGCAATCAGCAGATGAGGATAAGAACATCATAGACTTTTTTACATAGACCAGTAGTTTTTACCCCACTATGTTTTTCTCTGTCCATGTGGAGAAGAAAACATACACACACAAAAACAAAAATAAACAAGGAAATTAAAATAGGACCTTTCTCCTAAGAAGTGGTAATACCAAGCTTCATCACGGTAGAAACCTCAAAGCCTGAAGAGTTGCCACCTCTGCAGACTGTTCTTATTGTGCTGTTCTAAAGCACACCACCATCACCACAGCTACCACTGCCTTTTGATTAGGTATTAAAATGCAGAAGGAAAAAAGAATAATTTTAAGGATCAGATTAAATTATACTGGATAATGATTGAGGAACAAAAAGATACCAAATTGAATTGTACCCAGGTATGCATATTTCTTTAAATCTTACTAGAATTGCTTGATATTTTCTATGAATAAACTATGAAGTGTTTGAACTGTTATCCTAAAGAGATACATATTGGTCAGACAAAGTATCAAATGAATGGGAAAATGAGCTGAAACTCAAGTTATCCACCCCTCTGGGAAGCCAGGGTGTTTAATCAGGCAGACCAGTGTGTAGGCACCACCTAGTGGCACATTACTCACATTACAGGAACAGTACTTCAGAGTCATTAATATAGCATCTAGGAGTTCCTGCAAACGCCAATCTCTTTATGATGGGAAGGACTGCATTTTTTCTCTATCCGGCCATGTATCTGCATGATATGCACCTTAAGGCAATAGGAAGTTTTGAAGTCACCTAGTCCATCCATTCATAGCTATGCAGAAAGTATTCAGCATGTTTTAAAATTATGTCTACCTTATATTGCAACATCTTCAGAATCTTGCTGGCCGAACTCACAGACATAGAGAACAGATATGGTTGCCAAGGGGGAGGGAGGGAGGGATGAACTGGGAGTTTGGGATTAGCAGATGCAAATTATTATATATAGAATGGATAAACAGCAAGGTCCTACTGTAGAGCACAGGGAACAATATTCATTATCCTGGGATAAACCGTAATGGAAAAGAATATGAAAAAGAATGTATATATGTATAACTGAATAACTTTGCTGTACAGCAGAAATAAAAACAATGCTGTAAATCAACTATACTTCAATAAAATTATTTGTTTTTAAAGTCTTGCTTGCCAAAAAGAGACTGACCCCTTCAGGGCTAACCAGTTCTTAGAACAAAGGGCTCCCTGGGAGCGTCACTTTTATATGCAAACAAACCAATTCTGAGTCTATATCCCAAACCACACCCTCTAGTTCTCACACATCAAACCGAGATCGCCCCCGCCCTAAATCATCCCAGCGGCCAGGTTCAAGGCAACTGGATACCACTCCTACAGGCCAACCCACCAGAACTGTTAAAACCGGCCAGTCTAAAGAAGATGTGGCACATATATACAATGGAATATTACTTAGCCATAAAAAGAAATGAAATTGAGCTATTTGTAATGAGGTGGATGGACCTAGAGTCTGTCATACAGAGTGAAGTCAGAAAGAGAAAGACAAATACCGTATGCTAACACATATATATGGAATCTAAGAAAAAAAATGTCATGAAGAACCTAGGGGTAAGACAGGAATAAAGACACAGACCTACTAGAGAATCGACTTGAGGATATGGAGAGGGGGAAGGGTAAGCTGTGACAAAGTGAGAGAGTGGCATGGACATATATACAGTACCAAACGTAAAATAGCTAGCTAGGGAGAAGCGGCCACATAGGACAGGGAGATCAGCTCAGTGCTTTGTGGCCACCTGGATGGGTGGGATACGGAGGGTGGGAGGGAGGGAGATGCAAGAGGGAGGGGATATGGGGATATATGTATAACTGATTCATTTTGTTATAAAGCAGAAACTAGCACACCATTGTAAAGCAATTATACTCCAATAAAAATGTAAAAAAAAAAAAAAAAAGGCCAGTCTTAAACTGTTTGCCCTGCCCGGCCCTTCCTTTGGAAACCCCAGTAAAGGCTCTGGTCCAGGCTCTCCCCTCACTCCTGCTTTGCCTCCTGACCAAAACCTGCTGCTTTCCCTGAGGCATGGCAGGGCTTGGCGTGCATGTTCCTTTCTCTTGGGAAAAGTCAGCAGCAAATTATTCTTTTAATAGCAAAAAGAAAAAGAAAAATTAAGACTTCCCTGAGATACTATTTCTCATGCATCACGTAGGCAAACATTTCAAAAGTGTGACAATATGTGAGAAATCTGCAGGAAAAGGCACTGTTACGAGCTGCTGAAGGGCATGTAGCAATATCTAAAAAGGGTACGTATAGGGCCTCCCTGGTGGCGCAGTGGTTGAGAGTCCGCCTGCCGATGCAGGGGACACGGGTTCGTGCCCCGATCCCGGAGGATCCCACATGCCGCGGAGCGGCTGGGCCCGCGAGCCATGGCCGCGGAGCCTGTGTGTCCGGAGCCTGTGCTCCGCAACGGGAGGGGCCACAGCAGTGAGAGGCCCGCGTACAGCAAAAAAAAAAAAAAAAAAAAAAAAAAAGGGTACGTATAGATTTACTCTTTGGCCCGACAATCTTGCTTTTAAGAATGCACCATAAACACAATTTTTATTTGTAGAGGTATATGCCTAAACAAACACAAACAAAATGTGCACAGTTATTCACTGTATCCTTATGTGTAATAGTAAAGGTTGGAAACCAAACTCCCAGTCATGGGAGCTTACAATAGAATCGTATGCAGCTATAAAAAATGATGAGAGAGATGACTATGAACTAATATGGAATAATTCCAAGAATATATTCAGGGTTAGCAGCACACTGAGAAGAATGAGGCTAAGACTTTACTAAACATTTCTTATTATTCCTTTTGAGAGTTGACGCAAGTTTTACATGTTCAAAAAATAAACCTAAATTGTTAAAAACTCAGATTATAAAATCAAATACCAAAGAGGACCCCTAATGGTTTATTAACTTGATACCATGAAGCTATATATTCTGTAGCTTTGAGCACAGTTCTTTTCCTACATTATTATAGAGCTATAGTCTAAACCAAAATCAACTCTAGAGCAGATTTACATGTTACCTAGCAGCTTATTTGAATTCTAAATTCTAAAAAGCTTTATTTCTTTGATCATGAACATTAGGTGATATAACACATTACATGCACACAAAATATGGTTAAATTTTTCCTAAAATATATTCAATTTCAGAATCAGTTCTTCTGAATACCTTTTTGACTATGAGAGGTTGTTATCTTTGTTTTGCACGTGATGTTGTTGTATTGGTGGTTGCCCACTTAAAGAACAATGAATGAAAACCAAGTCTATTTTTGGGAAGGTTATTCTTTTAATTGTTCAGATACATGTTCATGCAGCATGTCAAGAACTAAGACACTTGCTGGGTTAAATAGGTTTCTTAGACATCTAGTCAAAATGAATTTTAACCAGCCTCATTTCTTTTTCATATTCCCTGAGCTCTGAAAAAAACCATTTTGCTCTCATATGAAGGAAATCTTTCCCCTTTCATGTTTCTTTGAAAAGTTCTGTTGTGTTAGTGAAGTTGCTTCCCTTGAGAAGTCAGTCTTTTTTATATACGGTGCACATAACTTAATTGAAGTTATAATAATATGAACAGCTATGGCCAAATTTGTATGTAATTAATAACTGTGTTATTATTATTGCCTGGCAAACAGGATTTATGAAAGCAAGCAAGCAAGCAAATATGGAATGAAGTAATTTTGCTTACTTCAGATATTAAAATGTGAAAAAAATGACATTTTGAATTTATGAATGAGGGTGATTCACTTTCCAAATTTTGTTTTAATACTCTGGAATACATCACATGGTTGTAAAATATATAAATTATTTCTTCATTAAGTATTATTCATTCATTGAAGGTTTGAAGAATTGCTTAGTCAATAATAATTACTGTATATACTCTCAAAAATGTCAAGATCTTCCCACTCTATTAGACTTCCGGAGGAAGATTATTCTATGCTTAGGAAAATCCAGTGTCAGAGCTGTGAGGCAGAAGGCCAGTAGCAAATCAGGCAGAGTTGCCAATAGCAGAATTGTTCTGATAATTACACATTTTTCAGACTGAACAAAAGGAGATTGATTTAAAACTCATGATTTTTGCCAGTGGTAAGGTTTTTCAATTATCTCTAGAGTCATGCTGACTCTATCTAGGGTCTGTGTTCTTGGTCACCACCCTCAGTTGTACAAGTGGGAGGTTGTTATCACAGCAGTGTGTTCTCCTCCTTCCCCTTAGATGTCTGACTTTTTCAAAGTTGTCTGGACTTTACTAGGCATATTCAAAATCCAAGTAACTGACATCTCTCCTGTCTACTCTGTGTTGAGAGAAAAATAGTACAACAGAGATTGCTGGTGTACACTGACTACATAACCCCTGGGACTGAAATATGATGGACTGTACTCCTGGAGTTTGTGGGTTTTGTTATATGACGCAGCTGATTTTAAGAATGGGAGATTATCTTGGGTGAATCTGATGTAGTCAGGTTAGCCCTTTACTAGCAGAGAGTTTACTTGGGGGGCTTGCAGAGGAAAAAGAGTGATGCTTCCAAAGTAGCCTAGAAGAAAGTAAATATGCAGGTTGTGAACTTCCTATGGGGTCCCCTGGCGAGGAATGTCTAGGAGTCGGGAGTGATCTCTTGGCTGACAACCAACAAGGAAATGGAGACCTCAGCCCTGTAGCCACAAAGAGCTGATTCTTGCAATAGCCATGTGAGCTTGGAAAAGAATCCTGGACTTCTGGAGAAAACTGAAAACCATGTGATACTTTGATTTTACCTTGTGAGGCTCTGAGCAGACAATCCATACACTTTATGCCCATACTTTTAACCTAAAGAACTATGAACTAATAAATGGATTTAAAAATATTTTAATATAAAAAAGAGCCAGTTAGAACTGAAGTATAAAATAACTGAAATGAAAATCACACTAGAAAGAATTAACAGCAGACTAGGTAATACAAAGAACACACAAGTGATCTGGAAGATAGAACACTGGAAATCACCCAATCAGAACAGCAAAAAGAAAAAGAAATGAGCACAGTTTGTGGCCCTCACAGACAACATCAACTGTTCCAACATTTGTATTATAGGGGTCCCAGAAGGAGAAGAGAGAGAGAGAAATGGGTTGAAAATGTATTGGATGATATTATGGCTGAAAAGTTCCCAAAGCTGAAGAAGGAAACAGATTTTCAAGTACAGGAAGCACAGGGAGTCCCAAAAAAGATGAACTCAAATAGACCCATACAAAGATTTATAATTACAAAGGCAAAAGTTAAAGAGAGAATTTTAAAAGCAGCAAGAGAAAAACAAGGAACCACATACAGGAGAACCCCCATAAGCCTATCAACTGATTTTTCTGCAGGAATTTTGTAAGCCAGAAGGGAGTGGCATGATATATTTAAAGTACTGAAAGGGGAAAACCTACAACCTAGGATTCTCTACCCAGCAAGATTATCATTCAGAAGTGAAGGAGAGAGAAAGAATTTCTCAGGCAATCAAAAACTAAGACTTCATCAATACTAATCCTGCTATGAAAGAAATGATAAAGGGTCTTCTCTAGGTGGAAAAAAAATGCTACAAAAAGAAGTAAGAATCTATAGGAAAGGAAAAAACCCACAAGTAAAGGAAAATATATAGTAAAGCCTGTGGATCAACCACTAAAATAAGCTAGTACAAAATTAAAAGAATATTATAAAATCAACTATAATAAACACACAAGGAATAGATATGAAGATGTAAAATATGACATTAAAAGCACAAAACGGGAATGGGAATAAAATATGTAGGTGTTTGTAGAGTGTGTTTGAAATTAAATGACTATCAGTGTAAAACAAGTAGATATAGTTATAATTCAACATATATGAACCCCATGGTAACCGCAAATCAGAAACCTAGAAGAGATACACAAAAACTACAGCAAAAGGAAAATAAGCATACCACTAAAGAACATCATCAAACCACAAGGGAAAAGGCTAAAAGAAGAAGAAAAAAACAGAGAAGCACTATACAAACAACCAGAAAACAAGTAAAAAAAAAAAAGCAGTAAGTATATACCTATCAATCACTTTAACTGTCAATGGGCTAAAAATTACTCCAATCAAAATACATAGGGTGGCTGATTGGATTAAAAAGACTTTGTTGCTACAGGAGACTCACTTCAAAGCTAAAGACAGACTGAAACCAAGAGGATGGAAAAAAGATATTTCATTCAAAAGGAAACCACAGAAAAGCTGGGGTAGCAATACTCATATCAGACAAAGTAGAATTTAAAACAAAGTAGAATTTAAAACAAAATTGAATTTAAAACAAAGTCTATAACAAAAGACAAAAGATCATTTATATAATTATAAAACAGTCAATATAAGAAGATGTAAGATTTCTTAACATATATGCACCTAATATAGGAGGACCTAAATACATAGAGCAAATATTAACAGACATAATGGGAGAAATTGATAATAAAATAATAGTAGGAGACTTTAACACCCTACTGACACCAATGGACAGATTATCCAGACAGAAAATTTGTAAAGCAACTGGCCTTAATGACAAATTAGATGAGTTGTACTTAATAGATTATCTACAAGACATTCCATTGAAAACAGCAGAATACATGTTCTTTTCAAGTGCACATGGACCTTTCTCCATGATTGATAGCATGCTTGGCCACAAAACAAGTCAACAAATTTAAGAGGATAGAAATTATACTATTTTTCCAACAACATGGTAAAAAACTAGAAATCATTAACAGGAAGATAAGTGGGAAAAGCACAAACATGTGGAGACTAAAAAAATAAAAAAGAGTCAATGAAGAAATCAAAGAGCAAATCAGAAAATACCTTGAGACAAGTGAAAATAAAAACACAAGACTCCAAAATCTATGAAATGCAGCAAAAACAGTTCTAAAAGGGAAGTTCATGACAATACAGGCCTACCTCAAGAAACAAGAAAAATCTCAAATAAACAACCTTATTTACCATCTATTAGTAAAGAACAAACAAACCCAAAGTCAGCATAAGGAAGGAAATAATAAAATCAGAGAGGAAATAAATAGAGACAAAGAAATAGAAAAGATCAGTGAAATCAAGAGTTGGTTTTTTGAAATGATAAAGTTATGTGTTTAGCCAGGCCTATCAAGAAAAAATGAGAGGCCCCAAATAAATAAAATAAGAAATGAAAGAGGAGAAAGAACAACCCATACCACAGAGATACAAAAAAATCATAAGAGAATATTATGAAGTTATATGCCAAGAAATTGGACAACCTAGGAAAAAAGGATAAATTTCTGGAAACATACAGTCTCCCAATACTGAGGAAGAAATAGATCATATGAACAGACTGATCAATAGTAGTAAAACTGAATTTGTAATCAAAATATTCCCAGCAAACAAAAGTCCAGGACCAGATGGCTTCACAGAAGAATTCTACCAAACATATAAAGAAGACCTAATACCTATCCTTTTTGAATTATTCCAAAAAATTGAAGAGGAGAGAACATTCCCAAATTTATTCTATGAGGCCACACCACTACCCCAAGACCAAAACCAAAGACACTGAAAAAAGAAAATTATAGGCCAATATCTCTGATGAATATAGATGTAAAAATCCTCAACAAAATATTAGTAAACTGAATCCGACAACATACAAAAATTATTATATACCATGATCAGGTGGGTTTTATTCCAGGGAAGCAAGGATGGTTCAACATCCACAAACCAATCAACATGAATTGCCACATTAAAAACAAATGAAGGATAAAAACCATAGGATCATAGCAACAGATGCAGAGAAAGCAACTGACAAGATTCAGCATCCATTTATGATAAAAATTCTCAATAAAGTGGGAATGAAAGGAAATATCCAACTTAATAAAGGCCATTTATGACAAACCAATAACTACCATCATACTCAGTGGGGGAAAGCTGAAATCTTTTCCTCTAAAGTCAGGAACAAGATAAGGATGCCCCCTTTTTTTACCACTTCTATATAACATAGTATTGGAAGTCCTATCCACAGTGTTCAGACAAGAAAAATAAATAAATGGCATCCAAATTGGAAGGGAAGAAGTAAATCTGGCACTATTTGCAGATGACATGATACTATATATAAAAGACCCAAAAATCTCCACCAAAAAACAACTAGAACTAATACATGGATTCAGTTAAGTTGCAAGATAAAAGATTAACATACAGCAATCTGTTGCTTTTCTATATACTAATAATCAATGATCAGAAAGAGAAAGAAAAAAGTCCTGTTTACAATCACATCAAAAAGAATAGAATACATAGGAATAAATTTAATCACGGAGGTGAAAGACCTATAATCTGAAAACAGTAAATCACTGATGATACAAAGAAATAAAAAAATACTATGTTCTTGGATTGAAAGAATTAACATTGTTAAAATATGCATACTACCCAAAGCAATCCACATATTTAATGCAATCTCAATCAAAATACCCAAGATTTTTTTCACAGAAAGAGAACAAATAATTCTAAAATTTATGTGGAACCAAAAAAGACTCCAAATAGCCAAAGAAATCTTGAGAGAAAAGAACAAACCTGGAGGTATGTTACAAGACTTCAGACTATATTGCAAAGCTACAGTAATCAAAACAGTGTGATACTGGCACAAAAAATATGCACATAGATCAGTGGAAAAGAATAGAGAGCCCCAAAATAAACGTGCACATATGGTGAATTAATCTATGGCAAAGGAATCAAGACTACACAATGGAGAGAAGACAGTCTCTTCAATAGTGGTGATGTGAAAATTGGACAGCTACTTGTAAAAGAATAAAATTAGAACATTTTCTCACACCATATACAAAAATAAACTCAAAATGGATCAAAGACTTAGTGTAAGACTGAAAACCATGAAGTTTCTAGAAGAAAACATAGGCAGAACACTGACATAAATCATAGGCAAATTTTTTTGGATCTGTCTCCCAAGACAAAAGAAACAAAAGCAAAAATAAACAAAAGGGACAGAATTAAACTTAACAGCTTTTGCACAGGAAGGCATCCATCAGAAAAACAGAAAAGACAACCTCCTGAATGGGAGAAAATATTTACAAATGATATGATCAATAAGGGGTTAATATCCAAAATATATAAACAGCTTATGTAACTCAACGTTAAAAAAACAAACTGATTAAAAAATGAGAAGACTTAAATAGACATTTTTCCAAAGAACATATACAGATGTCCAACAGCACATGAAAGGATGCTCAACATCACTAATGATCAGGGAAATGCAAACCAAACCACAGTGAGATATCATCTCACACTTAGCAGAATGTCTGTCATCAAAAAGTCTACAAATACAAATTCTGGAGAGGGTGTGGAGAAAAGGGAACCCCCCTACACTGTTGATGGGAATGTAAATTGGTACAGCCACTGTGGAGAACACTATGGAGGTTCCTCAAAAAACTAAAAATAGAACTACCATATGATCCAGTTATTCCACTCCTGGGTTTATAGCTGAAGAAAGCAAAAAACAGTATTTCAAAAAGATACATGCACCCTAATATTTATCGCAACATGATTACAATTGCCGAGATATGGAATCAACCTAGTTGTCCATCAACAGATGAATGGATAAAGAAGATGTGGTGTATATATAGACAATGGAACTTTACTCAGCTATGAAAACAAATGAAATTTTGCCATTTGAAACAATAGGGATGGACCTTGGGGGTATTATGCTTAGTGAAACAGGTCAGACAGAGAAAAACAAATATTGTATGTTATCACTATTTGTGGAATCTAAAAAATAAAACAAATGAATATACATGACAAAAGAGAAACAGAGTTACAGATATAGAGACCAAACTAGTGGTTACCAGTGGGGAGAGGGAAGAGGGGAGGGGAAAAACTGGGGTAGGGGATTAAGAGGTACAACCTATTATGTATAAAATAAATAAGCTACAAGGATATATTGGGCAGTTCAGGGAATATAGCCAGTATTTTATAATAACCTTAAATGGAGTATAATCTGTAAAAGTACTGAATCACTGTGCTGTACACCTGAAACTAATACACTATTGTAAATTAACTATACTTCAATAAAATTTTTAAAAGAAAAAAATAAAAAATATCTTTTTATTGTTGCTTTTTGCATGTAAGTAATACAGATGCAACAATAGAAAACTAACACATACTGAACAATAGAAAAGTACATGTATTTAGAAATAAGTTTGAAAGTCCTCCTTCATCAACACCTCAACTCCTAATTTCTTCCACAAAGGTAAGAACTGTTAATGGATTGAAGTCATTTTGTTTTATAAATTTATATACACATTTATGTACATATATACATTTAAAAAGGGGCCAAACCGAAAGTTATTCTGTGATTTCACTTTCACCTAAATGTTATAGAGCTCTTTCCATTTCAGGATATGGAGCTCTACCTCATTCATTTTAATGGCAGCATAGTATTCCATGGAAAGGGAATATCCCATAGCTTATTGAATGAAATCTCCAATCTACTCTCCCCTCCTCACCCACCCCACAGTTGATGGACTTCCTCTTTACATAAACTTCTATTATTATAAACATTTTGTCAGTGAATATCATTATAAAGAGATTTAGGTCATATGTAATGTTTCTTTTGGATAGAATGGACGACGTACAACTGGATCAAAGCATATGCCTATTGAAAACTGTAACAGATAATCGCCAAATTGCCTTACAAAATAATTCACTTGTTTACACTTCCAGCAATAGCCAATGCTGTCTCCTCAAATACCTTCAACAGCATTTGAAGTTAATAGTTTTTAATTTTGCTAATCTGGTAGATAAAAAATGTTATAACAATTTGAATTTCTCTTATCGTAAGGAGTTTAAATATTTTTTGAAATGCTCGTTGGTCCTTTAGATTTCTTTTGGATTTGCCTTCTAGCTTTTGGTGTCATGCGATATGTATGCATGTGTAATTTTCATGAGATCAAAGCTGTTACTCTTTTTATACATGGCTCCCATCTCTCTTGTTCCTTCAGTTCTTAAATGCCATTCACTGTGGCCACAATAAGAAAGTGAAAGAAAAGATTATTAAGCTCAATAAATTGCTCTACCTTCACTGAAAGCTAGTGGCTTTCCAAAGATGGCAGTGGTGTTTTTCATTATTTCTAAAAATTATTTGATTAAAAATTTTAAATTATGGTTTAAACCATAATATTATGGTTCATATTATTAAACTGTACACTTAAAAATGGCTCAGGGCTTCCCTGGTGACTCAGTGGTTGAGAGTCTGCCTGCCGATGCAGGGGACACGGGTTCGTGCCCCGGTCTGGGAAGATCCCACATGCCGCGGAGCGGCTGGGCCCGTGAGCCATGGCCGCTGAGCCTGCACGTCCGGAGCCTGTGCTCCGCGACGGGAGAGGCCACAACAGTGAGAGGCCCGCATACCGCCAAAAAAAAAAAAAAGGTTCAGAAGGCAAATTTCATTTTCTGTTTTCAACCATAACTAATCTCCAGAACATGTTAATCTTACAAAACTGAAACTCTATACCCATTAAATAATTAACTCTTCATTTCCACCTCCCTGCAGCCCCCGGCATCCACCATTCTACTTTTTATATCTATGAATTTGACTACTCCAGATGCCTCACATAATTCCAATCATACAATATTTTTCTGTGACTGACTTATTTCACTCAGCATAATTATTTCAAGGCTCATCCATGCTGTAGCATGTACCAGATAAGTAATATTTCATTGTGTGTACATACCACATTTTGTTTATCCATTCATCCTTTGATGGATATTTCTCTTGCTTCAACCTTTTGGCTATTTTGAGTAGTGCTGCTATGAATATGGGCATTTAGATGATGTTTTAAACTGCTGAATTTGTGGCATTTTGTTACACAGCATGAGAAAACTAATAAACCTGCTTTTACTTTATTTAATGGTGTCAGCATTAATATAATAACTACATTTATTAATCAAGATACAAAACAAAGTGTGGGAAGTAACCAATGCATATGGTAAAATATGACTTGATATATTATCTAAAGATTGGAGTTACACACTAGTGAAAATAATACTTAAGATACTTTTTAAGAGTACTTGCAAATATATTCCACAAACCAATTTTACTAACAAAAAGAAGCATACATGCTCTAAAACAACTTAAGTGACTAAAGACACACAATTATATTTTGAATGGTACTGAAATGAAAACAAAATGAAACTCTATATCTATACAGCTACTCACTACTCATCAGAGTAAGAGAAAGGTATATGAAATTAACTGACCCAAATGGTTCATAGAGTCTACATCATTATGCTTCTATTGCTTTAAACAATAGTGTTCTAATTTTCACTTGAATGACAGTTCTTATATTTTTGTTTTAAGTATTAAGCTAAAGAACATAATTAAAATTTTAGTGTGATACATGGATGCTTCAGTCAGCCTTCGACCTGGAGAGTTTTGAAACAGTTGTGACACATACAGCCCAATGTTTTGGTATTTTAACCTTAAATAAAATGTTAAAACATTTCTAACTGAACATTGGAATTATAATTTTATCAGAGGATAACAAATAGGAATTTTTAGGTTTTGATCATTTTAAACAATTCCAAAGTAGTCCTTAAAATTTAGGATATGTAAGCATCCCTTCTTGAATTCATACACATTTGCCTTAACTTATCCCTCGCTTTAGGCACCCTAAAGGTTCTATGTTCTGGCTTCCACCTAAATTTTCCTTCATGACCTCTCTCTTTTCTTGTCCCTACTTCATCTCATTGGCTCTAAGGAAAAACACTGAAGTAGAAGCAAGGCAAAGTAAACAATCTAAAACTGGTGAGCCTTTCTCTCCGTTTTAAGTTTCCATACCTGCCCCATGGTACTGTCCACCATGGTATGAACTACTCAATATTAATACTTAATTGCTTGTCTTATCATATCCTCAAGGCTTTGTTTGTATCTTTGCTTTCATGTAGCACATTGATTGCTTTATAGCCTCTACTAGTTATTCCAGGAGAAACTTTGTCCATTTATCAAAGACTAGAAGACAAAGCGTTATTTCTGTTTCTGAACTGATAGTCATAGTTTCCCCTCCTCTGGGATGCATTAGCAATCCACACTCTAAAAAAGTTCAATCTTTTCTTCTACAGACATGGCAAGGATCTTGAATAAATATAGATCCCAAGGAAATTAACCTAAAGATAGAAAAAAATGGGCTAATGTAACAAAGAGTTAGGAGAAAGAGTATTATTGTATTTCACACAGACTTCCTTTTGTGGCTTTCATCTTTTCATGAACTGGCAAGGAATATAAGGGTATATTGTGAAATAAACAATATACATAGCAAATATAAACATATAAGCTACATACACATTTATCTCAAAAGTGGGTTAAAACTGGTTAATGCCATATGCAAAATACTTGTGGATATGTTTAAGAAAATAAAATATATATGATATTAGCTGCTGAGATAATCAGCAGGTGTTAGCTCCAAGTATTCAAGCTGTTTCTGAAATGTCTTTTAGGCATCAACAACAGTTAAACAGACTTCGTAGGAATCTGGTTCCTGGGGAGAATTTATGGAAATTTTTGCTATCCTGTTGTTTCTGTAAGAATTATACTATGTTTCTTTTCTCTGATGAAAATAAACTGGGAATATTCCACTGAATGTGGTGCATTTTCAGAGGTTCAAAAGCATAAGTGCAATAATGCTTATTCTGTCACACTGAAATCACGGATGCCACTAAATGATTCTAATTTTCATGTGTAACTTTTGCCTGAAAAAGTTTCTGTATTAGAGAGACTCTTCGAAGCCTGGGGGTATCAAGAAGAGGGAGGAAAAGTCCCTGACTTCAAGATGCATGCACACTGGGCAAAAGTCAGCCAAGCAGCAAACAAATAGCTAATATAATGCAAGGTGGTGCTACCTGTACAAAAACGAAACAGAGAAAGGCTGCGGAGTACGGAGTCATGACAAGAGTGCAAGGGGTAGGAACTTTCAGACAAGGGGTGGATTTAAGCCTCCATGAATCAAGAGGTGTGGTCCCTTGGAGAATGTTCTGAAGAGATGAAACTGTAAGGTGCCCCCTCAGTGGCCACGGTGCTCGCCTGAGTGACCAAGGCAGAGTACAGTAGACAAGGGGAGAGACGCAGGTAAGGGTATTGAGTGATGTCTGGACACACAGATCATGGGACAGTATTTGATTTCTTTTCTGGGAATATTTTGGATGGTTTTGCACAGGGAAGATGACAATCTCATTAGCATTTTAAAAGATCCGTCTGCCCACCACCTGGAGTACTAACTGTTGGAGAGTAGACTGGAAGCAGGGAACTTTCTTAGGAGGCTTGGCAGTATTTTGGCTAAAATGCTGGGGGCTTCAGCAGCAGGGGCAGCCGTGCAGATTATCTCATACAATCTGGAAGAGTCAGCAGCCTGGCTGATGTATTGATATGGGCTGCAAGGAATAGTGAATTTATGGTTGATAAATAGATTTTTGCCCAAGAACTGGTTGACTTTTTCATTTAAACGTGGGAGTTTGGGAAGAGCAGGATCAAGGTTAGGGTGAGAACAAGAGGTTTGTGTCAGACAAGCTCCGTTTGAGATGCTTATCAGGTACCATTGAGGATGTCAGACAGGTGTTTGGATATAGGAGTATAGGGTCATGGGAGAAAAACTGCAGTTGATATGATGTTTGATGACACGGGCTAGGTGAGATTATTTTGAGAGTGAGGATAGGACAGTAAATGATTGTTTTCAGAATTCTGTGTACACATCAAAGTTAAAAACACAAGATACATAGAGATCAGTATTATAATTATGTAAAATGTGTATAAAAAAGGAAGAAGAAAACAAAAATATTGACTTCACACATTTGGACTGTGCAGAGGTCTGGAATTATCTTTTTTATTTCCCCACGCCTCATGGCTTGTGGGATCTTAGTTCCTCAACCAGGGATTGAATCTGGGGTCCCTGGCAGGGACAGCACTGAGTCATGACGAATGGACCACCAGGGAATTCCTGGATTATTGTCCAAAGTTCATAGAATGTGGTTATGCTTATACCACAGTGAGTTGATGAGAGTTTAGTCAAACTACGTATGGCATTGCTGCCTGTGTCTATTCTGTGTGTCCAAGCAGCCTGCAGGGCCCTTGACCTGGATTTAGCCCCTCCGCCTAGAGAACAGCCCACAGAGTCATACGTAAATGGACGTTCCTGAGATGACTCCCCAATGGCCTTTGGGATAAAGTCTTCCCCCCACTCCCAGGGCCTTCTCTGTGTGTGTCCCTTAGATAAGCCCCCACGGAGCTCACCAAAACCCTGCTCTTTTTGGTCTGAACTGACCAATCCGATCTTAGCCTGGGAACCCCAAAGCACTCTGCCCAGGGACCCCAATAAAGGGCCCCAGGTCCGGCCTCTCTCTCTGCTGGCACCTGCCTTAACCTCCCCTGAGGGCCCTGAGTCCTGCTGTGCACCTCCTCCTCCGGGACCCATAAGCAATAAACTTCCCTATTTCAGTTTCCTTGTGCTCACCTCGGACACCCCAGAACTCGACTTAATACATGTTCATTGAACACAGTCCCAACAACTGGTGTCAAATCACGAGGGACTGAGTCGCCCTTGCAGTTGAGAGCAGAGAACGCCTCCGGGCTGCACGTGGCTACTGACCAGCCCTCCCAGGACTGATGGTGACTCTATCTGGAGGGCCCTCCCCCGATGGCCCTGGCTGCACTGCATCACCCCACTGGGTGCCACTTGTGCATCCCATCGCAAAGTGCCAGCTCCACAGAAAGCACCTAGAGTCCTCAGAACCTTGGGGCACTGCTCATCAGAGCTGATTCAGGTGCCAAGGATGTGTTTTTCAGCTGTTACTACCACTCACGGGTGAATTCCCCCAGCAGGTCATAGACTTGGGGTGTGTTTCCCAAAAGACTCTGAGTCTGGATGTGGCTGCTGACTCTTTTAGCTGCAGCATACGAGCTCTTGGTTGGAAGTTCCTGCCAACTCTGAGGAGAATTAGCTCGGCTTTTCATAACGTCCCGGGATGTGTTAGTTAATGGTCGGGACACAGAAGTGGCAACCCTCCCTCATGTGAAATACCGGATAAAGGTGCCAGCATTGCCCTTGAAGGAGGAGAGAGAGAGACCCCTGCCCCGACCACTGTGCTTGAGGCTGGCCCTGGGACTCTGGGACTCTGAGTCCTAACCAGTACAATCCAGTATCCTCCCTGGAGAAATCAGGCCCCTCCCAAAATCAAGTGCGGCTGGCTCTGGCTCTGTGTACCCTGTTGCCTTCCCTCCTCACCCCCATGCCAACGGAGAGCTTGGCAGAGGCACAGCGTCTGATGGCACAGTACCTAATGGCCCAACACAAATGGCCTGAGCACCTGGTGCTGCACCACATAACGTGCCCAAGGAAGTTAGCAGGCTCCTGGCTAAATGTAAACCACCCCCAGTATGACAACCTCTAGGTCCAGACATAGAGAACAGACTTATGGTTGTCAAGAGAGAGAGGGTCGGGGGAGGGAAGAATTGGGAGTTTGGGAGTAGCAGATGCAAAGTAGTAATATATAGGATGGATGAACAACAAGGTCCTACTGTAGAGCATGGGGAACTATATTCAGTACCCTGTGATAAACCATAATGGAGAGGAATATGAAAAAGAATTAATAAAAAAAAACCCCGAAGGGCACTGCTCAACACCAGCACCACTGTTGCCAAGGCGTCGTCTCTGCTTCCAGGACCTAGGGGACCAGCCCCAGTGATCCTGCTGCTACCATAGCTCTGGTGGAAGCTGAGCCCACCCCACAAGGCCAGTGGGACACCCTACAGGGGGAAGTGGCTGCCTCCCAGTTCAGCCACTGGAGACGTCCCCTTTGCCTCTTGCCAGTGACAGTTGGTAAGGTCAAACCAGGGAGAAAATAGAGTAGAAACTGAAACTTGAAACTTCATGCATCTCAAGATTCAAAATATTTTATAAGAAAAGTGAACATATCTACAAAACAGACTCACAGACATAGAGAACAGACTTGTGGTTGCCAAGGAGGAAGTGGGGTAGGGGAGGGATGGACTGAGAGTTTGGGACTAGCAGATGCAAACTAGTGTGTATAGGATGGATAAACAACAAGGTCCTACTGTAGAGCACAGGGAACTATATTCAATATCCTGTAAAAAACCATAATGGAAAAGAATATTCATATATATATGTGTGTATATATATATATATATACACACATATGTATATATATAAACTGTCACCTTGCTGTACAGCAGAAATTAACACAACATTTTGAATGAACTCTACTTCAATAAAATTTTTTTAAAAAGAACTGATGGTGTGAGATTTGAAGGGCAGGAGTGAAGCCACAGACACAATTCCTGAAGGTGTCCATGAGCAGACACACTGAGGGGAAGCTGTCGAATTGCTTAGTGTGTTTCCCTTTGTTCTTGCTCTTCTCTCTGCATCCAGCTTTCTTCCTAATTGCAGGCCCTGCCCACCAAAGACAGCCCTACCATGAGATGCTTGGACAGGGACCCATAATGCTCACGGCTCCACTGACCACTCCTTGACCTTCCATTTTCCTTCCCCACCTCTGCTACTTGACATGCATGGCTCTGAGTTGTTCACCTGCCTCTGAGGACTGGTTTAGTGTCTCCTTTTCCAACTCTCCACCCCTCCCTACCAAACTTTCACTCCTCTATCTCATCCCACAACTACTCATTAGAGTAAATCCCTTAATCCGTAACACTCAGACTGGCTCTGCTTCCCTGACTCATCCCTGATTTCATCATTCAGTCTGCTGCCTAGGCTTTTACTATTTACTACCCAGTTTTCTTCTTTGGTTCATATTATGTAGCTTTAAGCAATGACATCCATTTTCATAATGTGATAAAAAAGAAAATCTACTAGCACATAATTTTATAATTTGGTAGTATTTTGATTAATATTTTTCATGATAACTTTCATGGTAAATAAATAAGTTGAAAAATGAATAACTGAATAGTTGAATGATAAATCAGAAATGATTTATATTAAAGTTCATTTAGAAAAGAGTGAAATTCTTTTAAGAATATAGTAGAGGTAAATAAAATATATGATATGACATTAAGTTTCATTCAATATACCATATAAATCATTACTTGTGTTGTTGGGTGTGCATGCCATTGTGAACTCATACATGTGTTTGAAAGTTTAATCAGTTGCAAATTTGGTCAAATCAAGATCTTCAGTAGCTACATTTTAGAATCTAATATAGTTAAGAAAAGTTTTACGGAAACATGATAACACAAGCTTGTAATTTAAAATTATTTAGTCATTTCTTAATGACAACTGCTTCCTCAAAACCATAAATATTTTATAATATACAAAGCACTAAACACTTTCTGAAATCATTAAAATTACCATTCACTATAAATTACTTCTAATTAAGATTGAGCTTACATTGTCACTAAAAATAACTCCCCCCAAAAAAGATTTGGTTTGGTTATACTGTGAAAAGAATTGTCAGTGATAACTTTTTTTTTCTTTTTTCTTTTTTTTTTTATTGGAATATAGTTGCTTTACAATGTTGTGTTAGTTTCTGCTGTACAACAAAGTGAATCAGCTATATGTATACATATATCCCCTCCCTCTTGGACCTCCCATCCCCCCCATCCCCCCTACCTAGGTCATCAGAGAGCACCAAGCTAAGCTCCCTGTGCTATACAGCATGTTACCACAAGCTATCTATTTTACACATGGTAGTGTAAATATGTCAATCCTAATCTCCCAATTCATCCCACCTACCCCTTCCCCCACTGTGTCCACCTGTCCATTCTCTATGTCTGTGTCTCTATTCCTGCCCTGCAAATAGGTTCATCTGTACCATTTTTCTAAATTCCACATATATGCATTAATACATGAGATTTGTTTTTCTCTTTCTGACTTACTTCACTCTGTATGACAGACACTTTCTGTGTAGAAAAATATTGCATTTGATTAGAAAATTGCTGGCTCAAGTTTTCTTATCAATAGTACTAACTTATATTAAAATATTTTCTTCCTATTTTTATATTGTTAACAAAATTAAGAAAATAAGAAGATCCCACTGAAAATTTATATTACAGAGATGTAAGTAGAGGAGAGTAATGTCAGCAGAATGGCAGAATAGGAAGTCCCAGACTTGTTTCCCCCACAAAATACCATTTTACCAGTAATATACAGACAAAAATACCTTTAGGAAAAATCCAGAATCCAGCAAGAAGTTGCAATAACCCAGATAAGCACAAAACTAAGAACAGTCATATTGAAATGGCTAAGAAGCTCAATTTCACTTTACCCACCTCAGCCCCTACCCCAAGTCAGCACAACTTAATGCGGAGAGAGATTTTCTTTACTGGAAACTTCTCTCATGGGGAGGGAGGGTAGGAGAAGAGAGTGGGACATCCATCCAATGTCCCTGACCTTTTAATGTGCTGTCCAAGGAACTGCTTTCTGTCTCGTGACTAAAGAAAAGCATGAAACCACAAGGGAAGAAAATAAAGGAAGAAGAGAAGAGCAGGGGAGAACTATAAAAACCACCAGAAAACAAGTAGCAAAATGGCAGTAAGTACATAACTATCAATAATTACATTAAATATCATGGACTAAATGCTCCAATCAAATGACATAGGGTGGCTGATTGCATTAAACAAGACACATCTATATGCTACTACAAGAGATTCACTTTGGAGCCAAAGATACACACAGACAAAGTGAGGGGAGGGAAGAAGGTATTTCATTCAAAAGGAAACCACAAGAAAGCTGGGGTAGCAATACTCATATCAGACAAAGTAGACTCTGAAACAAAGTCTATAACAAAAGACAAAGAAGAGCATTATATAATGATAAAGGGATCAATACAAGGAGAGGATATAATGTTCTGTAAAATATATGCACCTAATATGGGAGCACTTAAATATATAGAGCAAGTATTAACAGACATAATGGGAGAAACTGACAATAATACAATAATAATAGGATAGTTTAATACCCCACTTACATCAATGGACAGATCATCGAGGCAGAAAATCACAAAGGAAACAGTGGCCTTGACTGACACATTAGAAAAGTTGGACTTAATAGATATCTCAGGACATTCCTTCCAAAAATAGCAGAATACACATTCTTTTCAAGTGCACGTGGAATGTTCTCCAGGATAGATCACATCCTAGACCACAAAACAAGTCTCAACAAATTTAACAGGATAGAAATTATATCAAGCTTTTTTTCATGACCATAATGGTATGAAACTAGAAATCAGTTACAGGATTGAAAATGGGAAAAGCACAAACACGCAGAGATCAAATGACATGCTACAAAAAAAAAAAAGTCAATGAAGAAATAAAGGAAGTAATCAAAAAATACTTTGAGACAAATGAAAATAAATACACACATTCCCAAATCTATGGGACACAGCAAAAGCAGTTCTTAGAGGGAAATTTAGAGCAATACAGGCCTACCTCAAGGAACAAGGAAAATCTCAAACAACCTAAACTACCACCTAAAGGAATTAGAAAAAAATGGACAAATGAAGCCCAAAGTGAGCAGAAGGAAGGAAATAATAAAGATCAGAGAGAAAATAAAATAGAGACAAAAAATAGAAAAGGTCAATGAAACCAAGAGCTATTTTTACAGGAAAATAAAAATGATAAGCTCAGCCAGCCTAAGTAAGAAACAAAGAGAGAGGACCCAAATGAACAAAATAAGGAATGAAAGAGGAGAAAGAACAACCAATATTACAGATATAGAAAATATCATGAGAACACTACAAACAGTTATATGCTATATGCCAACAAACTGGATAACCTAGAAGAAATGTATAAATTCCTAGAAATATGTTCTATTCTAGGATTGAATCAAGAAGAAATAGATAATCTGAACAGACCAATCATTAGGAGTGTAATTGAATCAGTATAAAAAAAATTCCCAGCAAAAAAAATTTCAGGTTGCTTTTCTACACAGTAATAATGAACTCTCAAAAAGAGAAATCAAGAAAATAATCCCATTTACAATTGTAGCAAAAAGAAAGAAAAAAATTTAGTAATAACCTTAACCAAGGAGATGAAAGAGCTATACTCTGAAAACTATAAAACACTGATGAAGGAAATAGAAGATGATACAAAGAAATGAAAAGATATCCTGTGTTCATGTACTGGAAGATTTAATATTGTGAAAATGTCTATATTCCCATTCTAATCTACAGATTTAATGCAATCCCTATCACAATACCTATAACATTTTTCACATAACTGGAACAAATAATACTAAAATTTATATAGAACTAGAAAAGACACTAAATAGTCAAAGCAATCTTGAGAAAAAACAACAAAGCTGGAGGAATCACAATCCCCGACTTCAGACTATGCTACAAAACTCTAGTATCAGAACAGTATGGTACTGGCACAATAACAGACACTTAGAGGGAATTCCCAGGTGGTCCAGTGGTTAAGACTTGACACTTTCACTGCCATGGGCCCGGGTTTGATCCTTAGTTGGGAAACTAAGATGCCACAAGCCACGTGCATGGTCAAAAAAAAAAAAAAGAATTAAAAAAAAGACACTTAGAGCAATGAAACAAAATAGACATGTGAGAAATAAACATGCACATATGGTTAATTAATCTACAACAAAGGATGCAAAAATATAAAATGGGGAAAAACAGTCTATTCAATAAGTGGTGCTGGGAAAACAGGACAGCTACATGTAAAAGAATGAAATTACAACATTTTCTTACACCATATACAAAAATAAACTCAAAATGGATTAAAGACCTACATATAACATCTGAAACGATAAAACTCCTAGAAGGGAACATAGGAAGAACACTCTTTGACATAACTTGGTGATATTTTTTTGGATAAGCACCTTCAGGCAAAGAAAACAAAAACAAGAATAATCAAATGGGATCTACTTAAACTTATAAGCTTTCATACAGCAAAGGAAACCAAACACAGCAAAGGACAAAACAAAAAGACAACCAACTGAATGGGGAAACTATTTGAAAATCATGTGACCGATAAGGGGTTAATATCCAAAATATATAAATAGCTAATACAACTCAACATCAGAAAACAAACAACCTGATTAAAAAATGAGAAGACCTAAATAGACATTTTTCCAAAGAAAATATACAGATGGCCAACAGGCACATGAAAAGATGCTCAACATCACAAATCATCAGGGAAATGCAAATCAAAACCACAATGAGATATCACACCTTTCAGAATAGCTATCATCAAATTGTTTACAAATAACAAATGTTGGCAAAGGTGTGGAAAATGCAAAGTAGGGCAGCCATTATGGAAAACAGCATGGAAGCTCCTCAAAAAACTAAAATTATAACTACCATATAATCCAGCAATTCCATTCCTGGGTATATATCCAAAGAAAACAAAAGCACCTATTCAAAAAGATATATGCACCCCAATGTTCATAGAAGCATTATTTACAACAGCCAAGATATGGAAGCAACCTAAGTGTCCATCAACAAATGAATGGATAAGGAAGATATGTTATATATAAATATATGCAACAGAATATTACTCAGCCATAATAAGAATGACATTTTGTCATTTGTAACAACACGAATGGACTTGGAGGGTATTATATTTAGAGAAATAAGTCAGAAAGAGAAAGACAAATACTGTATGTTATCACTTATATGTAGAATCTAAAATAAAACAAACTAGTGAATATAACAAAACTGAAACAGACTCACAAATATAGAGAACAAATTAGTCATTACCAGTGGGAAGAGGCAAGAGGAGAGGGGCAATATATGGGTAGGGGAATAAGAGGTACAAACTACTAGGTATAAAATGAATAAAATACAAGAATATATTGTACAGCATAGGGATACAGCCAACATTTTATAATAACTTAAATGGAATACAATCTATAAAAATATTGTATCCCTATATTTTAAAATCTGTAAAAATATTGAATCCCTATATTGCAAACCTGAAACTAATATTATAGTATAAATCAACTATGCTTTTATAAAAAAATGAAAGAAAACATAAAACTCACTGGTAAATGTACATAAACAAAATACTGTTATAGCGTACTATGCTGGTGTAAGTCACTTTTTAGTGATTTAAGACAAAAGTATCAATTATAACTATAAGTAGAAAATATGTTAATAGTATATCATATATAAAGATTTAAATTGTGACATCAACAACAAATTAATGGGAGGAGAGAAATAAAAGCGTAGTTTTTGTATGTGACTGAAATTAGTTTGTTACCAGCATATAATAGACTGTTATAATTACAAGATGTTTTATGTAAGCCTTATAGTATCCACAAAGAAAATACCTATAGAAATTTACACATAGAAAAAAGAGAAAGGAATTGAGGTGTATCAATAAAAATATTAATGAAACACAAGGAAAAGGAAGAAAATGGAAAAGAACAAAAGAACTATAAGACACGCAAAGAACAATGAACAGAATATCAGTAGTAAGCTCTTACATATTAATATTTACTTTAAAATTAGGTGGATTAAACACCCCAGTCAAAAGACGGTGGTTGAATGAATACATATAAAAAAAGCCAAACTATATGCTATCCATAAGAGACTCCCTTTAGATAGGATGAAGTAAAGGAATGGAAAAAGATATCTCATGCAAATGGTAACCAAAAGAGAGCAGAGGTGCCATATTTTTATCAGACAGAATAGACTTTAAGTCCAAAATTGCCACAGAAGGCAAAGAAGATCATTATATAATGATAAAAAGGTCAATTCATCAGGAAGATAAAACAGTTATAAATATATATGCACCCATCATCAGAGCACCTAAATAAGTAGAGGAAACACTGGCTGAACTGAAGGGAAAAATAGAAATACAATAATAGTAAGAGGCTTCAACACCCCACTTTCCATAAAGGATAGATTACCCAGAGAGAAAATCAATAAGGAAACAGTGGACTCGAACAACACTATAGACCAAAGAGACCTAACAGACATATACAGAACATTCTTATCACCAGCAGCAGAAGACAGCATTCTTCTCATTGCACATGGAATATTCTCACAACACATGTTAGGTTACAAAACAAGTCCTAACTAATTTAAGAATATTGAAACCATACCATGTGTATTTTCTGACCACAACAAAATGAAACTAGAAATAAGTAACAGAAAAAAAAAACTGAAAAATTCACAAGTATATGGAAGTTAAAAAACATACTTGAACAACCAATGCATCACAGCAATATCAGAAAGTACCTTGAGATCAATGAAAAGGAAAACACAACATACCAAAACTTATGGAATGCTGGAAAAGCAGTACTAAGAGGGAAGATTATAGCAATAAACACTTACATTAAAGATCTCAAGTACTTTCTCAAAATCTAATACTTTTAGCAACTAGAAAACGAACAAACTAAGGCTAGAGTTTGCAGGATAAAGGAAATAAAAATGAGAGCAGAAATAATAAAATAGAAAAACAATAGAATAAAAATAAATGAACCTATGAGTTGCTTTTTTTTGAAAATATAAACAAATTTTCAAATCCCAGACTGACACAAAAGGGAAGACTCAAAATAGACTAACAAAAAAGGAAAGACTCAAATAAAATCAGAAATGAGAGAAGAGACATTACAAATGATGCCACATAAATATATAGTATCTAAAGAGACAACTATGGACAATTTTACCCCAATAAACTGAATAACCTAGAAGAAATGGATACATTCCTAGGACCATACAACCTCCTAAGACCAAATCATGAAGAAATTGAAAATCTAAACAGATTTTAGACAATAATCACAAACTTCCCAACAAAGGAAAGCCCGGGAGTTTAATGGTAAATTCTACTAAACTTCTAAAGAAGAATTAAAGTTAATTCTTCCTCACTCTTGAAAAAAAAGTGAAAAAGAAGGGACACTTCCAAATTCATTTTATGAGGTCAGCACTAACTAGATAGCAAAGCCAAAGATACTATAAGAAAAAATAAACAAACAAAAAAACCCCTTACAAATCAGTATCTCTGATGATCACAGAGGCAGATATCCCAACAAAATATTGGCAAACCAAATTCAACAGCACACTTGAAGGATTGTACCATGACCAACTGGGATTTATCCCAATGGTTCAGCATGACATTAATTAATGTGTTAATGACACTAAAAGAATAAAGATAAAAATCACATGATTTTCTCAATACATGCAGAAAAAATGCATTTTACAAAATTCCACAACCTTTCATTATAAAACCTCTTAAACTAGTTAAAGAAGGAATGTGTCTCAAAATAATAAAGGCCATATATGATAAACCCACAAGTAAAATCACACTTAACAGTGAAAAACTGAAAGCATTTCCTCTAAGATTAAGAATAGAGAAAGGATGCCCACTCTTGACACTTCTATTCAACATAAGACTGGAAGTCCTAGCCAGATAAATTAGGCAAGAAAAAGAAATTTAAAAAAATAAAAAGCATTCAAATTGGAAAGGAAGAAGTAAAATTACCTGTTTGCAGATAACATAATCATATATGTAGACAACCCTAGAGTTTCTTTCAAAAAAATAGAACTAATAAATTCAGTAAAGTTGCAGAATATAAGATCAACAAACAAAAACTCAGTTTTATTTCTATACATTAACAACAAACTATTCAAAAAGGAAACTAAGAAAACAATTTCATTTATAATGACATCAAAAAGAATAAAATACTTAGGGTTAAACTTAACCAAGGAGGTGAAAGATTGGTACACTGAAAACTACAAAATATTGATGAGTGAAAAAAAAAGAAGAGACAAATTTAATGGAAAACCATCCTGTGTTAAGGAATTGGAAGGGTTAATATTATTAAACTGTCTACACTAATCAAAACAATCTACAAATTAAGTGTAATCCCTGTGAAAATTCCAATGGCTCTTTATTTTACATAAATTTTAAAAACTGTAAAATTCATATGGAACCACATTAAACCCCAAGTAACCTAAGCAATCTTGAGCACAAGGCTGGAGGCATCACACTTCTTGACTTCAAAATGTTTTACAAAGCAATAGTAATTAAAACAGTATGGTATTTGCATAAAACCAGACATACAGACTGATGAAATAGAATAGAGAGTCTTTAGAAACATTTTAAAATATGCATATTTATCTTCCATTATCTTGAAATAAATATATTGATGAAATAAAATCAAGTTCTTTTTAAATATACTAAAGAAAATTATCGCCATACTTTTGTGTGTATGTGTGTGTGTGTGCGTGCATGTGTGTGTGTGTGCACGTGCATGAGTGCATTTAACTGCTTGGATTCTGTTGGACAAGATTTAACCCAAAGTAATATTGAGGAAATTAATGGCAAACTTCTTTTTTAAAAACTCAGAACATATCAAAGAGTGGACTATTTCCTTTTAAAGTAATTTTATAGTGTGATGTAGTTTTATTTTAAAGTTACTGAAATACAATTTTTAAAGCAAAAGATAAACATTGTTAAAATTTTAGTGAAGGAGCAATGCAAAAGGTTTACAATAAAGATAACACACAGGGCTCCCCTGGTGGTGCAGTGGTTAAGAATCCACCTGCCAATGCAGGGGACATGGGCTCGAGCCCTGGTCCGGGAAGATCCCACCTGCCACGGAGCAACTAAGTCTGTGTGCCACAACTACTGAGCCTGCGTTCTAGAGCCTACAAACCACAGCTGCTGAGCCTGCATGCCACAACTACTAAAGCCTGTGCCTAGAGCCCGTGCTCTGCAACAAGAGAAGCCACGACAATGAGAAGCCTGCGCACCACAACTAGAAAAAACCCATGTGCAGCAACGAAGACCCAAAGCAGCCAAAAATAAATAAACATTTTTTTTTTTTTTTTTTTTTTTTTTTTTTTTTTTTTTTGCGGTACGCGGGCCTCTCACTGCTGTGGCCTCTCCCGTTGCGGAGCACAGGCTCCGGACACACAGGCCCCGCGGCCATGGCTCGCGGGCCCAGCCGCTCCGCGGCATGTGGGATCCTCCGGGATCGGGGCACGAACCCGTGTCCCCTGCATCGGCAGGCGGACTCTCAACCACTGCGCCACCAGGGAGGCCCAACATTTTTTTTTTTAAAAAAAGATAACACACAAATTTAAAGTAATTGGAAGAACACGTAAGTATGTTACTTTAAGTTTTTCCCTTATGGTATTCACAACCACATCATATGTAGTAAACATTTCACATTATTTGGTACTCATACAATTCAGAGACATAGCTAAGGTTGCATTTCAGAGACATCACAAAAAGAAGGTAATACAATGGAAGATGGAATCTACTCCAAAAGACCTGCAAAAAGAGAAAAGCTGTAATTATAAAGACTGAAACTTTTAACCAGACGGCAACTTTTATTTTTCTTAGAAAGCAGTTGGTTTAATCAGCTTAAGCTACCATAACAAAATACCGCACACTGGGTGACTTAAACAACAGAAATTTATTTTCTAAGTGTTCTCAAGGCTGAAGTCCAAGATCAAGGTGTCAGCATGGTCAGGTTTGGTGTGAACTCTCTACCTGGCCTCCAGGTGGTCACATTTTCACTGTGTCCTCACATGGCAAAGAGCAAGATTGAGTCCTCAGGTATTTCTTCTTATAAAGGCACTAACTCCATCATGAGGGTCCTCTCTTCATGTTCTCATCTGAACCTAAGTATCTCCCTAAGGCCTCATCTGCAAATATCATCACACTGGGGGTTAGGACTTCATTATATGCATTTTGGAGGACAGAATTCAGTCCATAGAATCAGTCAACACTTTTGCAAGTGTGTGTAGTTGTTAAAACCTGTCTGGTTTGACAAACCACATTGTCAATGAGTATCTTAAATCTCACCCTTCCATATTTTAAATAAAAGCACTATCTCCAATCTGCTGTGAGATGTAGGTTACTGTTGACTTGTTGAATGCCATTTGACACTGAGTGGATAAATTATGCTTACATAAAAAGTGTCAATCACTTAAATCTTAATTTATGATTTGAGATATTATGTAAGATATTTTGAGATATTATTGAGATATTATGAGATATATATGTAATCTCTGAGATATTATGTAATCTCAAAATTGCAAATACCTCATAACACGGAATCAATTTAAATATCCATTTAAAAAGAGTTTTAAGTTTTATTTAGCATATTCAGTTTCATATATAAAGGAAATTCTGCTTTAGAAAGTAGTTGTCAAATCCCTATTTTTTTAAGCTGAGACAGTTGAAGAATGTTTTTAATTGCTCAGTGTTGATCTGTTGATTTTGCAAAAATACCTAAAGGTAAGTAAATGAGCATTGCTTGCAAATTAGTTTACTATCTGTCTGATGATAAAGGCAACTGTTTTGTATTTCTCAGTAGAGAGGGTACTTCTAGATTTTCTGGTAGAAAAATTTTACTTTCTGACTTCAGACATTGCCTGATTTCTTGAGCTCTGTATTACTATTGCAAGACTAAAATTGTGGTCATCAGCTCTTTTTAGTTCTACTCTAAACTGTTAGAATCTTAAGGTAAGAGAAATTTAAGCAACCTCAGTTACATATTTTGTCTGCTCAGTATGAAATGACCTTTTCTGCTACTCTTGCCCTTGTGCACTCAAACTTAACGGTTAAGAGCATGGTCTCTGTCTGCAAACACACTGCACATGTACAAAATACCCTGATGTCTCCACGAGGTCTGATTTACAGCAAGTTACTAATCTCTCTCTGTCTCAGTTTCCTTATCCATAAAACAAGGATAATAACTGAACCTACAATATGGGACTGTTAGAAAGAGTAACTGATTTTATATTTGAAAGTGCTTAGGATAGTACCTAAACCACAGTAAAAATTATGTGTTTCTTGAGTAAATAACTGACATTTTGCCCCAGTCCATGTTGTTTAATCTCGTATTGGGTCTGCCTGGTTCCTCAGAACAATTTGAGGACTGTTTTTCACTTGGATAAATCAAAACTATTAAATACTATTACAAAACAAACTAAACTACTTTAGAAAAAGATACGAAAAGAATTTTAAAAACTCAGAAATAAGATGAGAGAACCGAGAAAGAATTATAAATAGGAGAAAAAAACTAGAAATTGAGGTTAAATTAAGGACTATACAAGTGAATAGACATAATACATAATGCTTTAAGAGAAACAGAACAATAAAGAGGAAATTTTAAAAATTCAAAGTGATAAAAACAATGAGAAAAAGGTCTATTATTGGAAACAAAAAAGAAGAGCCATCATATAGATAATAGGAGTCTTTAAAAAATAAAAAAAGGGAAAAGAACAAATTTTAAATTATAATTCAAGAAAAATTTCAAGCATACAGGAAATTTAAAAAAACTGTGTCTTCTAGGACTCCACCATGTATTTGGAAATATTAAGCCAGAATGATGACCATCAAAGCATACTGCAGTACCATTACTTAGCTTAAAAATATATAAAAATATAATCCCTTTCTATAGGCAAATGAGGCACATGCCTTAAAAGACAAAAAGAAAACTGGAATCCTATCAGACTTTTAGACAATGTCACTTCATGCCAGAGAAATTGAAGTTTGAGAAAATAAAATGTGAGCCAAGAATTTTATGTCTCGGAAAAACTGTTTTTAAGTATAAAGGGCATAGGAAGGCTGTTTTTGACATGAAAGAACTTAGGAAAAGAGTTTCCATGAATCTCCCAGAGAATGAACTTTGTGCAACCAAAAGAATAGAATGACATTAACAGAAAGTGGACCTTAATATATAGTTATTACTAAAATAAGATAAAGAGAGGGTAAAGGGAGAGAGTACAGAATTGGTTACATCCTCTGACAGTGCAGATCTAGTACCACCATTGAAGTGTGAGGTGAGACTGGGGTTCAAATATACACAAAATTTGCCTGTTTTCAGTAATCATAATGGATCGCGGTGGTATAAGTATTATTACTCTTTTTTCAAATCAAATCATTATGTTCCACACCTTAAATTTACACAATGTTTTATGTCAGTCAATTGAAAAAAAGTATTGTTTTTCTGAAATTAATGTGGGTAATGTGGGTTACTGCAAATGAGTGATTATGAGATATTCTAAATTTTCCATTCCCTGTATTAGTGAGAATCAGGGTCATTGAGGAAGAGAGGAGACAACATGTAATACATATATATGTATATGGTTGTGTTAAAAATTATTTTTTATTTATAAATAAAAATTATTTATTTATTTGCTGCTCCACACAGCATGTGGGATCTTAGTTCACTGACCAGGGATCGAATCCACGCTCCCTCAGTGGAAGTGCATCGTCCTAACCACTGGACCGCTAGGGAATTCCAAAAATTATGTAGTTTTAAATTTGAATTGGGAAAATCAATGTGAATTCACATGGTACATTATCTTTTAAAATATATAGATTTTCGGGCTTCCCTGGTGGCGCAGTGGTTGAGAGTCCGCCTGCCGATGCAGGGGACACGGGTTCGTGCCCCGGTCTGGGAAGATCCCACATGCCGCAGAGCGGCTGGGCCCGTGAGCCATGGCCGCTGAGCCTGTGTGTCCGGAGCCTGTGCTCCACAATGGGCGAGGCCACAACAGTGAGAGGCCTGCATACTGCAAATAAATAAATTAATTAATTAATTAATTTAAAAAAAATATATATATATTTTCTAGTTCTCTCCATTGCAAAAACCTAGAAACAATAAACAACTTATTTGCAATGAGCATCCTTAGGCCCAAATTAACTGTATATTGGCTAAACAGACATGGTGAGAATAGACATCTTCTTATATAAGTATTCCAGCTAATCAATGACAACAAATGATAGAATATCCTCATTGTACAGCCCCCAGTGAATTAATGGGTCTAAGTACTGAACATCAATGGTTGTTAGCATGTGTCTCCTGATGGGAGAACTCAGTTCCACCTCTGCTTTCACCAAAGGCATCACAAACCCCAGTCAACTCAGCCTCTGCACCCAGTGACAAATTGTAGAGTATACAGATGGCGGAGAATCGTGTTGAAGTGCATCGTGAATAGGCAATCAACACACACACACACACACACACACACACACACACACACGCACACTTGAGGAAAATCTACAGGTGAGATAGCATCGATGATTCTTCAGCATATGAATTACAAGCAGAGATATAAACTGATGCTTTACAGACTCACCATATAGAGAACAAACTAGTGGTTCCCAGTGGGGAGAGGGAAGTAGGAGGGGCAAGATAGAGGTCAGGCGAAAAGGGTTATTATGGGATTATATGAAACCATGTGTGGGAAACTGTTGAAAATTGTAAAGTCCTATAGAATTTAAAGAATGTTTTATTCAGTAAAAAATAAATTGATGCTTTAAAGATATGACTTTAATGGGCAAGATTACATCATATTGTCACATGTGTATGGTAAAATCATACAGGCACGCAAGGAAGCTAAAAATCAGGATGGTGATTACTTTTGCAAGATGAAAAAGACGCATGATTAGGATGAAGTTTCTGGGGAGTCTGACAAAGTTCTTTTCTTGACCAGAGTGGTGATTAAGAGTGTTTGTTCTATAATAATTTACTAAGTTATATATCTATATATCTATATATATAGATATTTATATTTATATAATTAAACACATTAAAAGTAAAATATCTCTTAAATAGGTATGGGGAAAATTTTCCATTAATTAGGTGATAGATAAAGGAAGGAATATAAGTTTTATCCAGCATGATTTTAGAGTATAATTCTTAGATTTGTACATTTTTATATTTTCTTTATGTATAATTATATCATAAAAAACCTTACACTTAATTAAATTAAAATAGGATCTAGCTTTTAAATATGTATATTTGTTTAAAACGAATAAAGTAGATTACACTTTGCAAACAGTAGAAGAAATAAAATTCCAGTTCATTTAACTTGTTAATGCAAAATGACAAGTGAAAGAAACAATAAGGACTTTGGAGTTTTGACATCATTGGTCATATATGATAGAATTTTTAATGATTTAAGAAACATGAAAAATGATACATCTGATCACAAGGGCAAGCCAAATATTTCTATCTACTAGGACAAATTCAAAGGATGAGAATGTTTATTTATTTTTAATTCTGGAGGCTGACATTGGTATGATTCCAGAAAGCTGTTAGGAAGTAATATCTCAGTAGGAGGAGTTATGAATTGTCTTGTGAATGTTATTGCATATGATGAAGTTAAGTGGATCAGTGTATCAAAATGTTACTTCTGAGACTATTCTCTATCATGTCACAGTGTGCAATTAATGAATTTAATTAAGTATCTGTAGGGTAAAATTTTCATACTAAGTAAAACAGTTAAACAGAAAGTTAAAAATAGCACTTCCATGTTATTTATTGGAGACCCTACAGAAATGTGAAATTAACATGACATTAACAATCTCATGGAGATGACTCTGTACCCCCCAAAATTGTACTCTGCCTGCTACCGTGTGGGGTTGTTTCTGGAGGTGACTATATTTTGAGGTCCCTCTGCACAACACAGCTGGGTGTGGCCATGTTATAATAAATATTATTATTATTATATATATAATCTATATAATTATTATATTGTATATTATTATATATTATTATTATTCTATGAATAAATATATAATAAATATCTATTCATAGAATACAATTTAAAGAATTGTGGCTGATTTTCCGTTTAGGACTTCTAAAATGTGGGTTTGACACGTCCATTTATCTTTTTCCTTCTGCCACTGAATGGAGGGAATTGTTAAGGTCCCACAGTCATGGCTGACAGAGCCATAAAATGGAAGAGTTAGGTTTCTGAGTCACCAAGTGCACTAAGCTGCCTCCTAACAATGAATTCATGTGGGACCTTAAATGAAAGAGAAAGAACGTTACATTGTATCCAACCACTGAAACTCAGAAGGGTTCTTGATCAGGGGGCCAGTGTTTTCCTTCTTAATACAAAGTCTGACAGCTCTCAGTCAACAACTGGTTATTATACTTGGGCATATATTTAACATTCCTAAAAAGCATATTCCCACCTATGGAATGAAGATAAAAACAGTACTTTCTGTGTAAAATTGTGTGAAATGTACAGATATACATAAAGCATTGTTACAGTTCTTGCTATGCAAGTGGCTCTCAGAAAATGACAATATTATTAACGCTATCTTACAAAGCAAGCCAATATTCCCATAATTTCTTATTTCTTAATTTTCTGGTGATCTCTTTATTGAAAAAAATTATAAAATTTTACAAAGAGGATAGTTATTTTTATAAAAGACATTGGATTTAGACATTGCATGACTCATCTCCTTTAAGAAATAGTAAACTCACAATCATGCCTTTGTTTTTTTGTGCCCCCTAAAATCCCTAACACAATGTCTGACACACAATCATGAAACAAAATAGGAAGCATATATTAGTAATATTATCTGATAGTCATCTATCTACCTAACATAGCATGAGTAAATGTTAGGAATTTGACCTAACAATCCAAATTAACATGTGCTGAAACTCAAATGGTTTCTGTCACTATGTATCCCAACCACTTAATTTGCATGTGATTAGTCTCAGAAAGTTTTCAATGTTACCTTATTTTAAGAACTATTTCCAATTATTTTCTCCATTCATCTTGAAAAAAGGTAAAATTCAAATTAAGACCACAGCATTCTCATCTCCAAATAGAACCATTCTGACCTTGTTTGACAGAGACATCTTTCTGTTGTAAATCTTCAAGAGTTCGGTAGCACAGATCTCCCTAGACATTGCTCATTCTCAGAGCACTTCATCACCAGCCTATACATATATAATCAAGAATTAGACTAAGTCAGACACTCTTGCATTTCTATTTTTTCTTCCTTTTAATAAGCATTCAACTTACTTCCAAGATGATTCTCCTTCACTTACCAAAATAGCTCATTTTACAGCAGAGATTCCCAGCCTTTATATACCAGAGCTCATCTATGCATGTGATGAGTCATATTAGGGTATGAATTGGGGAGATACAGACGTAAGGAGAAGGAAGAGAGACCATGATATTATTACACTTTAAAACCTGCCATATAACTCTGGAGTAATGAAACATTTTATAGCTCTCATGAAGGTTTTTTTAAAGAATACGTTTCAGAAGAAAACTATTAAAAAGCTCTTGAACTATGTTAGCATGATTCAAAATACACTTTGGAGAAAAACTTTCATTTAGCAGTAAAAGACTTAAGACGTTAAAATCGATTATACTATTTCAATTATATTTTGAATTCAACCCCAAAACTTTTACAATGATCATATACGGTATTAACTTGTGGTCAAGAAGTTTTGACAGTTGAGTGAGTTCTGATACTTCCGATTTTTAATTGTTCGACATGGAATTAGAAAGATAACTAACTAAGCCTATTAATAAAGATAGGAGAGTCAAATGATATATCACTAGGATTTGTCAGGAATACACCAAACTTTAAAGGCCAGTGTTGAGGGCTTAAAATGTAATGTCAGAGACTACTTAAAACTTTCCAAAAAAATTATGTAAGTGAACAGAAAGGGGTTTACTATTGAGACCAACCTGTCTTTTATGGAGGGCACAGAGGACATTCCCTTCACTGGTGAGGGTACCAGAAAATCTCTGGGAAATCAGTGATGATTGTCCTAAAAAAGGCTGAGAGTGGTGATTACAGATGCTCCAAGGAATGAGGCTGTCTAGATTTACTTGAGATATTTGTAATTGGCAATGGTATAGGCCAGGAGACAAAGCTTAAAATTCAGGGTCAGCAAGTCTGGAGAACAAATCATGCTGCCTTGAACTTCAGAGATCTCTGAAGATGGCAAAGAGGATATAGTTCTAAGATAAAGATAAATAGTAAGCTAGTGTTGATTGATTTGCAACATAATATTGATAATTGACAATAACAGAGGTGTGCAGAAGGCTCACATCAAACCGCAACAGAAAATCTAAGTCTGGAGTAACATCATCAAGATGGTGACATAGGATGCTCCTGACTTCAATCTCACTCACAAGAAAGCTGGCTAGCAACCATTCATAGACAAGACGCCACTGTGAAACCCTAGAACTCAGAGGTGAGGCTGAATAATTTCCCTGGACCACAGAGACCTTAAGAATCTTATTAAGGCTGAGAGAAATGGCTACATTCTGACTGCACTGCTCCCCCCTCAGACTAGCAGAGTCTACACCAAAAAAAGAACCCCTGCGTCTACAGCTCCCCCAGTGGGAAAAATAAAGCTCACATCCTCTCCAACACTTGTTATTAGTTGCCTTTTTGATAATAGCCATTCTGGCAGGTGTGAGGTATTATCTCATTGTGGTTTTGATTTGCAATTCCCTGATGATTAGTGATGTTGAGCATCTTTTCATGTACCTGTTGGCCTTCTGTATGTCTTTGGGAAAATGTCTATTCAGATTCTCCACCCGTTTTTAATCAGGTTGTTTGTTTTTGTTGTTGAGTCATATGAGTTCTTTATATATTTTGGATATTAACCCACGTTCATCATGGAATTATTTACAAGTGCCAAGGTAAGGAATCAATCTAAGGCACATCGATAGATGAATGGATAAAAGAGACGTGATATATATGTACAATGGAATACTACTCAGCCAGAAGAAATGGTGAAATCTTGCCATTTGTGACAACATGGATGGACCTTGAGGGTATTATGCAAATGAAATAAGTCAGATGGAGAAAGACAAATACTACATGACTTCACTCCTATGTGGAATATAAAAAATAAACAAACAAAAACAAAATAAATGAACAAACCAAACTAAACAAAAGCACATAGACACAGAGAACAGAGTAGTGGTTACCCGAGGGGAAGGGGCAGGGAAGAGGGCACAATAAGTAAACTGTATGGTGATGGATGGAAGATACATTTTTGGTGGTGAGGACATTGTAGGGTACACAGAAGTGGAAATATAATGCTGTACACATGAAACATGTTCTAAATCAATGTTACTTCAATTAAGAATTAAAAAAGAAAGCCCAAGGTGGACATTCAGCCCCCCAGCATTGTGTGTTGTGGGTCACTTCCCAGGAGGCCCATCTGGTCTCAACTTATGGGGATGGTGCGGGAAAATCTGTAGGGCTTGACTACTGGAGATCAGACTGTGACAGAGATGTGGGGAGGGGATTACAGCAACCAGAGTTTGGATCTTGGCAGACTGAGTTCCTACTCACAGTGGCACCCAAGTGGAAATCTCAGCCAGTGAACCTGCCCATCTGCAGAGCCAACATGTTGGCTCTGTCTGACCAGGGAGCTTTGTGTATAGTTCTGCCTTATTTTGGACTTCAAATGGGGAGCCTTCTGGCCTCAGAGGCTGTGCTGCCACCTTGCCCAGCAAGGAAACTAATTCATAGCCCAGCCTACTGCTGAGTGTATCCTCCTGGCCAGAGCACCTGACAAGCTGCATAGACCAACAGCTCTCAAGCTGAAAGCCTGGCCAGTGGCTTTGCCCGGCGGAAGAGCCACCACGGTGGCCTGTCTTGCCAGGTAACTTGGTTCTCAGTTCTGCCTGATTTAAGGCACCAAACAATGAACCTTTATAGCCTTGGGGCCTGTTTTGCTATCTTGCCTGGGCAGGAAAGTTAATTCATAGCCCTGCCCATGCAGAGTGCCACCCCCACCCCACCTGACCAAGAAACCTGGCCAGAATACCTAGGAAGCTATATAGCCCACCAGCACTTGAGCTAATTGCCAAACCCGTGGCCCTGCCCATCTGCAGAGCCAAGCCAGTGGCTCTTTCTGTCCAGAGAGCTTGGTGTACAATTCTGCCTGATTCAACATTCCTAAATAACAAGCCTTGCCAGTCTTGGAACTTGTTCTGCAGCCCTGCCCAGACAAGGAAGCTAATTTTTAGCCCTGCCTAAATAGGAAACCTACTCAGAGTACCCAGGAAGCTGTATTGCCCATCCTACAGCCTCGCTTACAGTGGCATGTGAGCCAAGAACCAGCCAGAGGCTCTACCGTCTGCAGAGTAAAGCTGGTCTCCCCTTCTGACTAGGGAGCTCAGTATGCAGGTCTGCCAGATTCAGATCCCCAAACAATGAGCAATGCTGGCCTTGGGACCTATTCTGCCACCCCACCCAGGCAGTGAAGCTAATTCATAGCCCCACCTGCTGTTAAGTACAGTACCAGTCCTAACTATTTAGGAAGACTTGCCAGCAAGTCTGAGAAATTGCAGACCACATCCTACATCTGCACTTGGGCAGGAAACCAAGCCAGCAGTCCTGTCCAACAGTTCTCAGTCAGTGGCATCACCCTGCCCACCACTCCAATCTCAGAGATTGAGCAGTGGCATTGCCCAAAATACACCCCGATAACAAACCCCAATCTGCCCAAGGATCCTATCCTATCAGCTGACACATCTAGAACCACAAGCTGAGCTGACTGGTAAAGTACTCTCTCTGCCAAAGCAAACCTATAAAGTCTGGAAGAGGAGACTGCTTACTCAAATGCACAGAAACCAATGTAAGGGATCAAGGATCACAAAAAAAATCAGATTAACACGATACCACCAAAAGAGACTTAAAAAGTACCAATAACTGACCCTAAAGAAAGAATGATTGATGAACTGTCTGACAAAGAACTCAGAATAATGTTTTTACAGAAGTTTAATGAGCTAGAGGGGCACACAGACAACTAAATGAAAGAAAACAATGCATGGACAAAACAAGAAGTTCAACAAAGAAACAGAAGCCATCAAAACAAAAACAAATCTTATACCTGAAGATTACAATGACTGTACAGAATAATCCAGTAGAGAGTTCAATAGCAGGCTCAACCAAACAAAAGAAAGAATAAATGAACTAGAAGATAGGTCATTTGAAATTATCCAATCAGAGTTAGAGAGGGAAAAAAAAGCTGATGAAACTTATGGGACAGCAGATTTTAGTATATGTAAAACAATAATGGTAGAAAACTTTCCAAATCTGGAGAGAAAAATGGGCATCCAGATTCATGAGGCCCAATGAACTCCAAATAGATTGAACCCAGAAAAGACTAGACCAAGATGTATTATAATTAAATTGTCAAAAAGACAAAGTGAGAATTTTGAAAGTAGCAAGGGACAAGTGACATGTCATATATAAAGGAACCCTCAATAAGACTATAGGCAGATTTTTCAACAGAAAGTTTTCAGGCCAATAAAGAACGGGATGATATATTCAAACTATTGAAAGAATAAAATTATCAACCAAGAATTCTATACCTGGAGAGCTGTTCTTCAGAAATAAAGGAGGGATAAAGACTTTCCTAAACAAACAAAAGCTGAGGTAGTTTTTCACCACTAGACCTGTCTTACAAAAAGTGCTAAAAGGAGTTTTTCAAGCAGAAATAAAATGATATGAATAGACCTCATAAAAACATATGAATGTCAGTGTAAAACTCACTGGTAAGGGTAAATACATAGTCAAAATCAGATTCTCTAATACTGTAATGGTGGTGTGTGACTCACAACTCTAGTTCCAAAGTTAAAAATCAAACATTTTATAAAATAACCACAACTGAAATAATTTGTTATTGGATATACAATATAAAAATATGTAAATTGTAACATGAAAAACTTAAAATATGAGTAGAGGAAGTAAAAGTGTAAAGTTTGAATGCTATCAAAGTTAAGCAGTTGTCAGGTTAAAATAGATTATTATAAATATAAGGTACTTCATGTAAGCCTCATGGTAACCACAAAGGAAAAACCTGTAGTAGTTACACAAAAGATTATGATAAAGGATCAAACCATGCCACTACAAAAAGTCCTCAAATCGCAAAAGAAGACAGTAAGATTAAAAAGCAAGAAATCAGGGAACCATAAAACAGTCAAAAACAATAAACTACGGCAATAGTAAGTTCTTTTCTATCAGCAGTTACTCTAATGTAAATGGATTAAATTTTCCAATGAAAAGGCATAATGGCTGCATGGATATAAAAGCAAAATCCAAAGATATGCTGCCTACAAGAGACTCACACTAGCTTTAAGAACACACATAGATGAGTGAAGGGAGGGGAAAATGTATGTGAAGCTAATGGCAACCAAAAGAAAGCAGGGGCAGTCGTTCTTAGGCAAAATAGACTTTCAACTAAAAATGATCAAAAGAGACAAAGAAGGTCATTATAAAATAATAAAGGGGTCAATCTATCAAGAAGATATAATAATTTTAAGTATTTATGCACCCAACATTGGAGCACCTAAATATATAAAGCAAATACAAATAGAACTAAACGGAAATATAAACAGAAATACCATTATACTTAGGGACTTTGATACTGAACTCTCAACATGGAGAGATCATCCAGAGTTTCAATAAGAAAACAACAGATCTGAGTAACATGATAGACCAAAGTCAGCATAAGGAAGGAAATAATAAAGATTAAAGTAGAAATAAATGGAATAGAGAACAGAAAAATGATAGAAAGTGTTACAAAACTAAAAGTTGGTCTTTAAAAGATAAACAAAATTGCCAAACATTTAGCTAGCCTAACCAAAAAAAAAAGGACACAAATCAATAAAATTTTAAATGAAAGAGAAGACACTGCAATTGATACAATAGGAGACTACTATGATCATAAGAGACTACTATGAAAAACTATATGCCAACAAACTGGACAACCTAGAATAAATGGATAAATTTCTAGAAACATACAACCTATGAAGATGGAATCATGAAGAAATAGAAAATCTGAAAAATTGTTAGTAAGGAGATTGAATCAGTAATCAAAAACCTCCCAACACAGAAAATCCCAGGACGAGATGGCTTCACTGGTGAATTCTACCAAACATTTACAGAATTAATACCAATCCTTATCAAACTCTTTTTAAAACAATGAAGCAGGGTAAACACTCCTAAACTCATTTTATAAGGCCATCATTGCCCTAATACCAAAGCCAGATAAGGACACTACAAGAAGAGAAAACTACAAGCCAATATCCTTGATAAATATGGATGTAAAAATTCTTAAATACTAGCAGACCAAATTCAGCAGCACATTAAAAGACCCATACGCCATGATTAAGTAGGATTTTATCCCTGGGATATAAGGATGTTTCAACATATGTAAAATAATAGATATATAAATCACATTAGTAGAATAATAATACAATTCATGTTATCATCTCAATAGATGCAGAAAAAGTATTTGACAAAATTAAATATCCATTTATGATAATAGCTCTCAACAAATTAGGTATAGAAGGACAGTACGTCAACATAAAGGCCATCTAAGACAAGCCCACAGCTAACATTATACTCAATAATGAAAGGTTGAAAGCTTCTCCTCTAAGATCAGGAATAAGATGAGGGTGCCCACTCTCATCACTCTTATTCATAGAATAGAATTGTGTTTTGTGCTGGTCTCAGCCCATCAATAGTAATGCTATTGGCTAGAAATGCCAGGGGTCAATCCCCCAGGCCTACAGTGTGATCCACATACAGGTCCCCTTTCAGAGCCAATGCTGTGTCTGGACCGGCCTTTGTTCTTATTATGATTACAAGGTGCACCTCAGCAACAAGCATCAGGGAACTTTAACATCAGACAAGGTTTATTGCTTATGACTCCTGAAGGGTATGTGGCACACCTGGGGCCACAGAGCCAGGTCACAGATAGACAGAGAGAGTACAGAATATAGACCCAGAGTTCTGCTTTTATTGGTGTGTGTGTGTAGTGGTGGGGGCTAGGGTTTCACAGGTTCACTCGTTATTGGTGAACTTGAAACAGAAGAGTGGAAATTAAAGCACAGGAAGAGAAAAATAAATGGCTAGACAGTCAGTTATCTAAGTCCACAAGAGATCTGTAAAAGAAAAGAAACTTCAGAGTGGGGTGGCCTAGCTCTTTATTAAGTCATGTGGCTGGCAATATGTTTCTTCCGGATAGCTGCCCTTGAGTGGATGCCACAGTCAACGGCTTAATGTCACGTATTTGCATTATAATAAAAAAAAGCCAACTGTCAGGTGCTTCTGCTGCTGGGAGTCCTAGCCTGAGCAATCAGGCAAGACGAATAAGTGAAAGTCATCAGAATTAGAAGGAAGAAGTAAAATTGTCTCTATTTGCAATGACATGATTCTCTATGCAGAAAATCCTAGAGATTCTACCAGAAAGTATTATATCAAATCAACAAATCCAGTAAAGTTGCAGGATACAAAAATCAACATACAAATGTCAGCAGTATTTTATACACTAACAATGAATTCTCTGAAGTATCTGAAAGAAGACCCCATTTATAATAGCATCAAAAACAATAAAATAATTAGGAATAAATTTAACCGAGGAGGTGAAAAATATGTCCACTGAAAACTGTAAGACACTGATAAAAGATATCTCATGTTTATAGATTGTAAGAATTAATATTGTTAAAATACCCACACTACTCAAAGCTATCTATAGATGCAATGCAATTCCTATCAAAATTCCAATGGCATTCTTTACAGAAAGAAAAAAAAATTCCTGAAGTTCTTATGAAACCAAAAAGACCCCAATTAGCCAAAGCAATCCCAACAAACAAGAGCAAAGCTGGAAGCATACCACTTCCTAATTTAAAGATATATTATGAAGCTATAGTAATCAAAACAGTATGGTAGTGGCATAAAAAAGACATATAGACCAATGGAACAGAATCAAGAGCCCAGAAATAAATCCATGCATATACAGCCAGCTAATATTTGACAAGGGAGCCAAGAATACTCAATGGAGAAAAGATAGTCTCTTCAATAGATGGTGAGGCAAATTAGATATTCTCATGCAAATGAATGAAACTAGATAAGAATCTTTCACCAGTCACAAAAATTAACAAAATGGATTAAAGACTTTTTAAATGTAAAACCTGAAATCATAACTCCTAGAATAAAACTTAGGGAAAAGTTCCTTAACATGTGTCTTGGAAATGATTGTTTGAATATGACACTTAAAGCACAAGCAACAAAATTAAAAAACAAACAAATGGGATTACACCATACTAAAAATCTTCTGTGTAGCAAAGGAAACCATCAACAAAATGAAACAAACCAACCTACCGGATGGGAGAAAATATTTGCAAACCAGGTATTAACCCTGATAAGGGGTTAATATTGGGGAAAAAATGGTTTTGAGGAGGAAAAACATCAGAATATTATTGCACAATAAAACTAATCTGAGAGCTAGAGAAATTAACAATGCAGAAGAGGCTCTACTTTTAGAAAATATTCCCTGATAATGTGAGAGGGGGAATTGGAGGTGAGACATTGTCATATCTGAGCCCTGAGCAGTTGGTGTTTAGGAAGAGCTGAATGCCCGCCTGTAATAGGTGAGGAAGCTACTCTACAAAACAGACAGAGCCTCATTCCTTATATGGAGAGAGGCAATATGAGTTATTTTCATATGTAGTGACTTTTACCCAACTTCATATAGGTACTTTTTGTATCCTAAGTTTAAGGTTATAATTAATATTATCTGAGAAATTCAGAATCTTCTGGAAGTAAATGAGGTAGTAAGAATCATGTACTGAAGGAAGAAAGGGAGGAGCACTATTTTAGAAGGAAAATTGAGACTTGCTTATATGAGTTTCTATTAAAGTACCGGGAATGAATAATTCAGGCTTGAGTTCCGTCTAAAAGTTATTTTCTGCCAGCATTCAAGAGAAGCTGACTCTAAGCATGATTGTGTTCAACTTAAAACCTAAGTAGGATGAAATTTGGTGTTCCCATAAAGAGCATCTGTCTTAGGATGAGTGTTCTTTAAACCAGACAAGTCAGTGTTAAATTGACAAGGGAATATGAAGAATTCTTTAGTGTAGACAGAAATTTTGAGTATATATACCTTTATTTTTTCTAATTTTAATTTAATGAAAGAAATTTCATGTTATTCCATTGATGATTGGAAGTGCATTAGGTCAATAGCATTCTAATAATCTGCAACTCAACGTAGTCTCTGTCTTCCCTATATTCTTTCAGTTTCTGGGTGTCTGAACAAAGTTGTTTATTCCCATATTTACACTCCATTAAGTAAAGTAAGACTTTTCAGAGACCTCTACATTAAATATTACCTAAGGAAGAAACTCTTAGAAAAGGCTTTCCTAAACCATGGCCAATGTCATTACCGTCTCACATAAATTGGTTAATCAAACAAAAAAGTATGAGGTACCATGAATTATCAAAGCATCTTTGTTTGTATGAGTAGTTTGGTGAAATATTTTAGATCGGTTCTTTTTTTGCCAGATCTGGAAGTTTAGATATAATAATAGAATGAAGACATTGTTGCTGTATTAAAGAAAAAATTATATTACCAGCTGAATGTCAGTGTAAATTTCAATAACTGGTTCATTACATTTTAACAAATCCTCCAATTTTTCTCTTAAAGTTTTAAAATATATCAACTCTAGTAATTTAACTTTCATATTTTTTACAAGGTTTAAAACTGTAAGAGGGGATGTTTGGTCTGGACAAGATGACTTATAACCTCATTTATCCCTGCTCTTCCTTGCTAAGTACAACTGCAAACCCCAGAACCAATGCAAGAGAAAGCAACGCAAAAGAAAACAAAAGAGAAACTGGAAAGGTGGAGAGACAAAGCAAAACTGTTAAAGATCCCAGTACTGGAGGAACTACATAGTAGTGGGGTGTCTGACTCCCTCACCCTTGGTAAGAAAGTGATTCAGGCTCAGCATTTAGTGGTAGCCAGTTATACTCCTCCTCCCTGGTTGAATAGGATGACCGCTGACAACACCAGGCAAGCCCAGCAGCACCTTCCAGGGGGATCGCTATGGAGCCTCACTGACTATAAGTGGACAGGTGAAGTGCTTTCCTTCCCTGCTAGACCTGAGACTCCCCTCCCCAAAACAGAGGCACTGGGTGGCTGAGGGGCACCGACAAAGAAATGCTAGCACAAGGAGCACGTGATCTAGGAAGCTTCTTTGTCCCCCTGGGTCCAAGACTCCCCTAACCAGGAGCACTGGTAGCCAGAGGGCAAAGCTAAGGGGAATCAACCAGAGAAGAATTCCTCAACCAAGGATTATGCCGTCACCCATATACTGCGGTCGGGGGGTCCCCACCATAGTCAATGCCTATGTTCTGGCAGAGCCTTAGACTCCCTTTCTGCATCTAAAGGCACTGGCCAACCTGGCTGCAGATCCTCCTCTACCCTCCTCAGGCAGCAAAAGCAGGGAATAATGGGAGCCTCAGCTGTACCAGATAAACCAAGCGGACCAAAATGGTACTGCAAGGGCTCTGGAAGTTGAATTGGCATTTGAATCACAGCCCACAAAAGTAGATGGAGGTCTGTATGCTAAACATACAAAGGATGACTGCCTGCTAAGATAGAAGACTTAAATAGGATCCAGAGTCTCCTAACATTAAAGACAAGATGACAGTTAGACAACCTAAAATAAATGGGTGAATTTCTGGAAACATGCAACCTACAAAGACTGAATCATGAAAAAATAGAAACTCTAAACAGACTGATTACTATCAAGATTAAATCAGTAATCAAAAACTTCCCAAGAAACAAAAGTTCAGGACCAGATGGCTTCACTGATGAATTCTGCCAAACATTTAAAGAAGAATTAATACCAATCCTTCTCAAACTCTTCCAAAAAATTAAAGAAAAAGGAACACTTTCAAACTCATTTTATATGAGGCCAGCATTACCTTGATAGCAAAACCAGTCACGGCCAGCAGAAGATAAGAAAATTATATGCTGATATCCTTGTTGAGCATGGATGCAAAAATCCTTAACAAAGTATTAGTAGACTGAATTCAATAATACATTAAAGGATCATACACCATGATAAAGTGGGATTTATTTCAGGAACGCATAATTGGTTCACTATCTGCAAACCAAACAATGTGATACGCCACATTAATAAAATGAAGGATAAAAATCATATGATCATCTCAATAGATTCAGAAAAAGCATTCACAAAATTCAACGTTCACTTATGAAGAAACTCTCAACAAAATGGGTAGAGATGGAACATATCTCAACATAATAAAGGTCATATGTGACAATCCCACAGCTGTCATCATACTCAATGAAGAAAACCTAAAATCTTTTCCTCTAAGATCAGAAACAGGCAGGATGCCCACTCTTGCCAATTTTATTCAACATAGTACTTGAAGTCCTAGCTAGAGTAATTAGGCAAGAAAAAAGAAATGAAAGGCATCAGAATCAGTAAGGGAGAATTAGACTGTCACTATTTGCAGATAACATGATTGAATACAGAAAATACCCTAAAAACTTACTGAAAAACTGTTATAACTGTTAGAACTAATAAACGAGTTCAGTAAAGTTGCAGGATACGAAAAGCAATATACAAAAATCTACACACTAATAATCTGTCAGAAAGAGAAGTTAAGAAAGCAATCCTATTTATAAGTGCATCAAAAAGATGCACTTAACTAAGGAGGTGAGAGAAATACCTGTACACTGAAAACTATGAGACACTGATGAAAGAAGTTAAAGATGAAACACATCAATGGAAAGATATTCTCTGCTCATGGATTGTAAGAACTAATACTGTTAAAATGTCCATACAAACGAAAGCAATCTACAGGTTCCACGCAATCCCTATAAAAATCCCAAAGGCACTTTTTCACAGAAATAGAACAAAGGATCCTAAAATTGTATGGAACCACAAAAGACCTTGAATAGCCAAAGCAATTTTGAGAGCAGGGAACAAAGCTGGAGGCATCAGGCTCCCCAATTTCAAACTACATTACAAATCTCTAGTAAGCAAAAGAGTATTGGCATAAGACAGACACATAGATCAATGGAATAGAATATAGAGCCCAGAAATAAATCCAAGCAAACATGGTCAATTAACTTATAACAAAGAAGCCAAGGTTATACAATAGAGAAAGGACAGTCTCTTCAATAAATGGTGTTGGAAAAACTGGACAGCCACATGCAAAAGAATGAAACAGCATTACTGTGTTATACCACACACAAACATTAACTCATACTGGATTAAAGTCTTGAATAAAAGACCTGAAATCATAAAACTCATAGAAGAAAACACAGGCAGTAAATTTCCTAACATCAGTCTTGGCAATGATTTTTTGGATTTGACACCAAAAGCAAAGGCAACAAATGATAAACAAGTGGGACTACATCAAACTAGAAAGTTTTTTCACAGCAAAGGAAACCATCTACAAAATGAAAATGCAACATGCAGAATGGGAGAAACTATTTTTAAATCATGTAACTGATAAGGTGTTAATATCCAAAATATATAAAGAACTCATACAACTTAATAGCAAAAAATCAATCTGATTGAAAAATGGGCAGAGGATCTGAATAAACCCTTTTCCAAAGAAGACACAAAGATGGGACTTCCCTGGTGGCCCACTGGTAAAGAATCCGCCTTACAATGCAGGGGCATGGTCAGGGAACTAAGATCCCACATGTCGTGGGGCAACTAAGCCCACGTACCACAACTATTGAGCTTGCGTGCCTTAATTAGAGTCCGTGTGCTGCAAAGTACAGAGCCCACGTGCCCTGGAGCCCATGCACCACAAGGAGAGAAGAGAAAATCCACATGCCACAACTAGAGAAAAACCCGTGCACCACAACGAAGAGCCTGCACACCATGAGGAAAGATCCTGCATGCCTCAGTGAAGATCCTGTGTGCAGCAACTAAGACCTGATGCAGCCAAAAATAAATTAAATAAATAAATAATAAATAAATAAATCTTTAAAAAAAGAAGATGCAAAATGGTAAACAGGCACATGAAAAGGTGCTCAACATCACTAATCATCAGGGAAATGCCAATCAAAACCACAATGAGATATCACCTCACACCCGTTAGAATGGCTGTTATCAAAAGACAAGAAATAAATGTTGGTAAGGACATGGAAAAAAGTGAAACCTTTTGCACTGTTGTAGAAATGTAAATTGGTGCAGCCACTATGGAAAACAGTATGGGCATTCCTCAAAAAATTAAAAATAAGAACTACCAGGGCCTCCCTGGTGGCGCAAGTGGTTGGGAGTCCGCCTGCCGATGCAGGGGATGCGGGTTCGTGCCCCGGTCTGGGAGGATCCCATGTGCCGCGGAGCGGCTGGGCCCGTGGGCCATGGCCGCTGGGCCTGCGCATCCGGAGCCTGTGCTCCGCAACGGGAGAGGCCACAACAGTGAGAGGCCCACATACCGCAAAAAGAAAAAAAAAAAAAAAAAAAAAAGAACTACCATATGACCCAGCAATTCCACTTCTGGGTATTTATCCAAAGGAAACATAAATACTAATCTGAAAAGATATATGTACCTCTGTGTCCACTGAAGCATTAGTTACAGTAGCCAAGATATGTAAGTAATCTCAGTGCCCATCAATGGACAAACTGATACGAAAAATGTGATTTACATATATAGTATCACATTTTCCTTAACTATTTATCTCTATCTACCTCTATATCTATCTGTCTATATCTATCTATCTATCTGTCTCTATCTCTATCCATCTATCTATCTCTATCTACCTATCTATCTATATCTATCTCTATCTCGCTATCTTTATCTATCTATCTCTATCTGTCTATATCTATCTGTACCTATCTATTTGTATCTATCTATCTATCTGTATCTATTTTTCTATCTATCTATCTATCTAATTCAGGCATCAAAAAGAAGATAATCTTGCCATCTGCCACAGTGGATAGACCTTGAGGGTGCTATGCTAAATGAAATAAGTCAGAAAAAGACAAATATTGTATGATCTCATTTATACATGGAATCTAAAAAACAAAATAAAACAAAAAACCCAACTCATAAATACAGAGAAAAGATTGGTGGTTGCCAAAGGTGGGGGGTGGGGACGGGCAAAATAGGTGAAGGTGGTCAAAAGGCACCTACTTCCAGTTATAATGTAAGCCCTGAGATGTAATACACAATATGGTGACTAATGCTAACAATACTGTATTGTACATTTGAAAGTTTCTAAGAGAGCAGATGTTAGAAGTTCTCATCACAAGAAAAAAGGTATAAATATGTGTAATGATATATATTAACTAGATTTAATGTAATGATCATTTTTTAATATATACAAATATCAAATCATTTTGATGTATACCTGAAACTAATATAATGATATATTTCAAATATATCTCAACTTTTTAAAAAGCAGGAGTCACTATATTCATATCAATTAAAGTAGACTTTAATCCATGAGGAACATATATGATCCTAAATGTATATATGCCAAACAACAGAGCCTAAAAATACCTGAATCAAAACAGATACAGCTAAAAGGAGAAATAGACAAATCTGCAACTCTCACTGAAGGCTTCAGTACCCTCTCATCAGCAACTTTTAGAATTATTACACAGAAAATCCGTGAAAATATGAATAGCACCAGCAAACAAGACCATCTGACATATGTACTTCACTGAACAAAGGCAGATACACATTACCTTTTTTTTTTTTTTTTTTTTTAACGGTATGCAGGCCTCTCACTGTTGTGGCCTCTCCCATTGCGGAGCACAGGCTCTGGATGAGCAGGCCCAGCGGCCATGGCCCACAGGCCCAGCCACTCTGTGGCATGTGGGATCTTCCCGGACCGGGGCATGAACCCATGTCCCCTACATCGGCAGGCAGACTCTCAACCACTGCGTCACCAGGGAAGCCTAGATATACATTACTTTTAAGTGCACTTGGAATATTCACCAAGAGAGAAAATATCTTGTATTATAAAAGAAACCTCAATGAATTTAGAATAATTTAAATCACATAGTATCTTCTCTGACTATAATGAAATCAAACTAAAAATCTATAACAGAACGAACAGGTACATCTCTAAACATCAGCAATTAAACAACACATTTTCCATAATTCAAGGGTAAAAAATGGAAGTTTGAAAGGAAATGGAAAGCCATAAAATGGAACAAAAGTAAAAATACAACATATCAGGATATGTGGAATGCAGCTCAAGCAGTGATGATGGTGGATTTGTTAAACTAAAAACTTACATTCAAAAAGACAAAAGATCTGAAATCAATAATCAAAGTCCCTATCTTGAGAAGCTAGAAAAAAAGATAAAAATGAACCCAAAGCAAGAAGAAGAAAATAATAAAGATATGCAAAGAAATCAATGAAATAGAGAAAAATCAGTGAATCTACAAGTTGTTTCTTTGAAAAAAATCAATAAAAACGGATAAATCTTCAGCAAGACTGACAACAAATTTTAAAAGAAAATACAGAAATCATCAGTATCAAATGAAACAGGGCCTACCACTATAGGTAGCTGGCCATTAAAAGGGTAATAATGAAATACTGTGAACAACTTGACAGTCTTAAGTTTTAAAAATTAGAAGAAATGGAACAGTTCCTTGAATATACAAACTACTAAAATTCAACCAAGATCCAACAGACAACATGAATGTTTACTGGACTATAACCATCAACTAAATTAATGATTAAACAGCTCCTGAAAAAAGCATCTCCAGTCCCTGATGTTTTTTATACTGGAGGATTCTATCAAACATTTAAACAAGAATTAACACTGATTTTACACAATCTTTTCCACAAAAAAGGGGAGAAAACACTTTCCAACACATTCTATGAGGCTAGTATCACGCCAATACCAAAACCAGATAAAGATATCATAACAGAAGAAAACTACAGACCAATATACCTTATGAGTATAGATTCAAAATTCCTCAGTGAAATACTAGCAAATAAAATCCAACAACATAAAGAAAAATACATACTATTGTCAACTGGCATATATCCCAGGAATGCAAGATTGGTTTTACAACTGAAAAATCAGTTAACAGAATTAATATTAATAGAATGGAGAAAAACATAAGATCACCTCAAAAGATGTAGAAAAACACTGGACAGAATACAAACACTTTATTGATTAAAAAATACCCAAATACTAGGAATAGAAAGGAATTTCCTCAACATGAAAAAGTACATCTATGAAAAAACACAATGTATATCATACTAAACGGTGAAAAACTGAATGTTTACCTCCTAAGATCAGGAATAGTAAGAAGATGTTCACTCTTGCTACTTCTATTTAACATTGGACTGGAGGTTCTACTAGGAAAATTAGGCAAGCAAAAGAAATAGATGTTATCCAGACTGTTAAGAAAAAGTAAAGCTCTCTCCACCTATATAAGATAGTATCCTGTATATAGGAAATCCTCAGGAATCTCCCCAAAAAAATGAGGTTTCTAGAAATAATAAACAAGTAAGCAGTAGCATGCAAGCTCTATATACAAATATCAACTGTACTTCTACACACTGGCAATGAACATTCTAGAAATAAAATTAAGAAAACAATTCCATATGCAATAGCATTAAAAAATAAAATATTTAGGTATAAAGTTAACCAAAGAAATGCAAGACTTGTAGACTGAAAATTATAAAATAGTGTTTAAATAAATTTTAGAAGACAAATAAATGGAAAGACATCCTGTGCACATGGATCAGGTCACTTTTAAACAAACTTCCTGGTTAGTCTGTCGTTGGATTGCACATTTTTATGCACTCTGACTAAATTTGGGGACAAGAGAAATAACCACAATTTGGGGTCTGAAGGTCCACTGGACCCACTGTAAGGTAGATGTGGGGTCGAACGCTATTCACCTCACGAAAACCCTGCTTCGACTGTAAGCCCATGAAGCCACGGCAGAGCTTCTAGCGTTAGTGTAGGCTCAGGTTCCAAATTCAAGATGTCTGAAAAGGTCTGAGTGTTTTCCTTGTCTAGGAAGTAGATGCTTAGGTAACTAAGTAGAGCTCACTCTGGGGAGATTTGAGATTTGGGCGGAAGGTTTATCGTGCCTGCTTGTGGCAGAATTGCAGGGGACTTCCTCAGAAGAACTACTTTCCCTTCCCACCTATGTGCTCTCAGTTTGAGAATTGATTCCATTCTAGAAACTGAGTGAAAAATTGCCATTTTCCTTTCTAAGGCTGATATCAGCTTCTTGTTTACATGCCATCAATGTATTTTGGTTACACAAGTCAGTCAAGACCCTATTCTGAGGTCTATGTCACTCCTGGTAATACCACCATCTTGACGGATCCCTCTGGGTTAAAGCACCCTACCCCGGTTGCCACGCTTGCTGGACGTTCTATCAGTGACATCCATCTTGTTTTTGACAGTTAAGTGCTCCACGTTGCCTCTGCTGTTTTGGAAACTGATCTGCCTAGTTGATACCAGGGAGCCCAGTTTTTAGCTGTAGCCAAAACCTAATATAAACTCCAGCCAACAGAGAAGAATGATGACTGAGTTTAATCAAGAATGCAATACATTCTTTAGTGCCTTTATGCGCCGGTCAGCAAACTTTATGCAAAGAGATACATAGTAAATATTTTAGGGTTTGCAGGTCACATACAGTCAAATATTTTTTCTCTGCTTATTTTTTATGACCTTTTAGAAGTATAAAAATATTCTTAGCCCACAGACATACAAAAAGAGGCCACCTTCCAGGTTTGGTACAGGGCCATAATTTCCTGACCTCTACCTTAATGAGATGGGCGTATCCTCAAGAGAATACATCAGTGTATGGATTTTCTGGTCTCTCTATAAAACAGCATTTCTAACATTCAGACGACCCTCCTGATTTCTTCAATACCCTTCCAAGTAAGTTCTAGCATTCCCACTTCATTTACACAGGCATTACTGACTCCCAGTTTTAAGCAGTAATCACAGTAGTACAATAGGATTGTAGGTATAACTTAACAGGATATTAAATACTAAGTGATGATAACCTGTTCCCATGGTAACAAACCATCCTTATATTATACTCCACACCCTGTTCATCACCGTCAAGGAAGACTCACCTGCGTTTGCCTTTTCCTGCTGGTGTTCATTATCCTGGCCCGTCCGTAATTTTATTTCATTGGCCAAACTATTTCCTTGAGTCAGGGACTAAATTTCCTTTGTGGGGGGAGGCGGTCTAAGCCTATTCTGTTATTGGCTTGGCACAAAAAGAAAAGGAGAGATTTGGGGAGTGAACAGTCGAGAGAAACCACCGTCCTCTAGTAAAGGGCCTTTCAGCCCAAAGCACTCAAGATCTGTATGTTCAAGGTTATCAGGCACACCCACCCAAATATTCTCATCCCATCCCTCAGCGAACCAGTCTTCTCCTTAAGGCCCCAAATTTAGCATAGAAGACTGTACATTCAATTTCCTTTGTTGGCTTAACCTCATTTACAATGAAATTCTGGGCCTGAGTTTCTGCAAAATCTGCCCTCCAGATACAGAAGATGGTGATTTCTTTAAATGCTACTGCGGAGGCTTTGTGACTTCTACAGCACGTTCCGATTTAAGAGTTCGATGACCTGAGTCTGTCATTTCCTTGCTTTAAGGCTTCCAAGGCATTTAACAAAGCCAGCTATCTTTACCATTTCAATTATAAAAATACGTCAATTTCTAGAACTACTGAAAAAGCCAGAGCTTTTATTTTAACCTGTATTTTATCGCAAACCACTTCAGATGATTATCTTAATTTGTGTGATGCTGAAGCAGCCTGGGGGTTACCAGTACTACACTGACGATCAACAGTGGGGTTGTTGCCACCTTGGTGTGTGTAAGTCATCCATTTCTATACCATCTTGAGGCCCTGCTTTCTAGGGCCACTTCCAGTCCCAAATATTTTAAAGTGTATCCTCAAAGAAGCAGAGCTAAAGACATGGATTTGGATGCAGTTGAGATTTCCAAGAAATAAGAGATGAGAGAGTGAAAAAGGAAAAGTCACTAAAAGGGATAATTATTGAGTTGCTGCAATGGGCAAAAAGGACTCAGGCATTTTAAGGAGCAGAACAGGTGCCCAAGATTTGTCCATCTGATGCCCGGAAGATGGGGGTGCATATCCATCCACTCTTGTCTCCCGAGTGGATGGCTTGCCAAGGGGCTGTTAGCACCTCACTTGTTTGAGAACTGAGTGGCTCCAGTAGTTTAGAGAAGGCCCTGAAACAGAAAGCAGAAACACGTGCCGTGTAGGCTGGGATGTGGCACAGAAAGCCTGACTAGAAGCGTTCACTGCAATTATGGCTAATTTGAGAGGAAGGCTGAGAGCAAGTGAGGCAGCTACCGAAAGTCCCACCATTGTGCTCCTATAATTAATATGAGCAGAAAGCTACTGAACGAATAAAGAATAAATTAAGGACCTGTACTGTTTCAGCACTGGTCATCTTCCTGGTAGTGATCAAGGAACAAGAAGGACAGCTGGCTGCTCTGTGGGGTTTTGGTGATTAAATCACAGGGTTATTTGTTCATTTTTTCCACTCTTTTATTCATCTAAATATCACATTTGTTTTTGAATGCCTGCTAATAACCCATACTGATTGATGAGAATTCAGGGATGAATTTTCAGATTTATTTTATTTATTTATTTATTTTTAAAATTAATTTTTCTTGGAGTATAGTTGAGTTACAATCTTGCATTACTCTCTGCTGTACAGCAAAGTGAATGAGTTATACATATACATATATCCACTCTATTTTTTTAAAACATCTTTATTGGAGTATAATTACTTTATGATGGTGTGTTAGTTTCTGCTTTATAAAAAAGCGAATCATCTATACATATACATATATCCCCATATCTCCTCCCTCTTGCATCTCCCTCCCACCCTCCCTATCCCACCCTCTAGGTGGTCACAAAGCACCAAGCTGATCTCCCTGTGCTATGTGGCTGCTTCCCACTAGCTACCTATTTTACATTTGGTAGTGTATATATGTCCATGCCACTCTCTCACTTTGTCCCAGCTTACCCTTCCCCCTCCCCATGTCCTCAAATCCATTCTCTATGTCTGCATCTTTATTCCTGTTCAGACTTATTTTAACGTCTAACACAGATATAGGTATTAGATATATTTAGACATATTTTATCTATCTATCTATCTAATCTCCCTCATACTGAAAAAAAATATTATTTCTTTTAGGTACATTTTATAACATGTCACAAAACACTCAGCCTACATAACTAAAATTTCCCTAGAGGCTCTGAAAATTCTCAGAAATGTAATGAGGTGACAATAAACTTCCAAAAGGTCAATGAAATTTAAGAAAAAATTTCTTTAAAGGTAAAGTAGATAAAACACCACCTTTACCTTCTGTTCTATGGATGATAGGATAAAGCTCAATGCTATGAGTAATATGGACGTATTTCTAAGACGGTGAAAGTCCATTTCAGCAGGGAAAGTAGTCAATAAGGTTTATATCGCGTGCAAAGGGTAAATCTACATGAGTGCTTTCAGGGCAGATGAGCAAGAAAAAGTTGACAGTTATTATGTCTCCAGATTTTATTTATTTTATTTTACACATTCCTCAAAGGATTATTACTTGGTCTTTCATTTAAGCACATATGTATGCCTGAAACGAGTTTCAGTAAACTGTTAGTACTGTATTTCCAAATTCAAAACTGTTTTCTTCACTCAAAATAGCTATGTATTTTTCAACAACTGCCATTTTTCTATTTCACTGTCATTCTTTACCTCCTACTTCATGAAGAGAACTCCTGATGGTCATTGACACTAAATCAGAAACAGTCTTAAAATACCAATAATCACTCTCATTTGTAGAGGACCACAAATATAAAGTGATAGTGAAAATAACTGTGGAGAAAGTAGTTTGAAATTTTGTCAGATATCCTTCAAAACAAATCATCTGAGGATAAAAATAAAAAATGGATCCTTATTAAAGAAAGGATGCTTTTGCAGAGAAAGTAAAAGATTCTAAATTCTTAATTCTGGAAAAGTGGCAAAGTCTTAGCTCATAGGGTTATTCTACAAGCCTAACTGGTTGGACTACACAGAATTGGTATATATACATTTTTTTTTTTTGCACATCCAAATAAGTTTTTCTTGCTTGCAATTAATCATGGATATGTGTTGAACCTCATTAATAATCAGGAAATAAAGACCAAATTTACAGTACCATTCTACTGCAACCCACGTGGATAGCTAAAAATTGTAAATAGTGAAAATGACAAGTGCTACCAAAAATGTGGAAAAGCTGGAACTCTCATCTAATGCTGTGAGAACGAAAATTAGTTAGTTTCAAAAACTAACAGGTCTGCTAAATTTCAAATATGTGTGTATCCTGTAACAATCCCAGAAATATACTCACCTAAACTCACATAAACATGCTTCAGAATTTATATTTAAGAATGTTCCTAGAAGCAGTTTTGGTGGGTGATAAACTGGGACTGTACAAGCTTTCATCAACAGTTGAAGGAATATATAGATGTTGTTATATCTCACACCTGAATAATTTATTGCAACTAAAATGAATGAACTACTATGTTAGCTATAACATGGAGAAATCTCACAAGTATAATATTAAGTAAAAGATGCCCCATACAAAAGAATGCATTTTGCAAGCTTCCATTTACGTAAAGTTTAAAAACAAGCAAAATGTTACTGGGGCGGGAAGGGCCATATAGGGGTGGGAGATGGGGAGGTATAAACTATTGGGTGTAAGACAGGCTACAAGGATGTACTGCGCAACACAGGGACTATAGCCAACATTTTGTAATAACTGTAAATGGAGTGTAACCTTTAAAACTTGTATAAAAAATTAAAAATTTAAAAAACCAAGCAAAATGGACCTATGTTAATACAGGTTATGATAGTGGTTCTTTGGGGGAGGTGTTATCGATTGGGAGGGAAATTAAGGAGGCATCTGGAGTGCTGGTTCAATTTCACTTTCTGATCTGGGCTGTAGTTGCACCACTGTGATCACTTTGTAATAATTCATCAAGCTACACACTTGTTTGCAGACTTTTCTGTTTGTATAGTTCAAAAAAAGTTCATTATAAAAAGCTTTTTCAGAGTGAAGTAAGTCAGAAAGAAAAAAACAAATATTGTATACTAATGCATATATGGGGAACCTAGAAAAATGGTACAGATGAACCGGTCTGCAGGGCAGAAATAAAGACACAGATGAGAGAACAAACGTATGCGCATTGCGCACCAAGGAGGGACAGTGGGGTGGGGGTGGTGGGATGAATTGGGAGATTGGGATTGACGTGTATACACTAATATGTATAAAATGGATAACTAATAAGAACCTGCTGTATAAAAAAATAAATAAAATTCAAAAAAAAAGCTTTTTCTTTCATTCAGTTAATATCTCCTGAGCACATATTATATCCAAAGAACTGCACTCAGTAGCGGGTCTAGAAGTGGTGAGAGATACAAAAATCAATCATGTGCTCAACACCATGTATTCAGACTTGGCTATTTACAAGGCACTATTCTAAGAACTGAGCAAACAAAAATCTCTGTTCTGATTTCTCCTCTAAAGAATTTTCATTTCTTGTGGAGAAGATACATGCTACACATCACAATATTTATGATTATAATAAATGTCATGTTGGAGAAGTATACGGTCCTACTTAATATATACCAAGAGACCAACCCACATCTAGTGAATCAGGGGAAGGTGTTTTCAAAGGAAGGAAATTATAGCTGAATTCTGAGGATGAAAGAGAACCAACCAACTGAAGACAGAAAGAAAACTGATGAACAGTAATAAGCATGCACATGTGAGGACTTCACAGAAGGCCCTTCTGAGAACAATCCGTGTGTGAATTGAATTGGGCAACAGGGTCCTGAAGAGGCCCAGAGAGCCTGGAGACCACACTGAACATTTTATTGTTTCTCCAAAGAGTGATGGAAAGCCTTTAACAAACATGATCCAGTAGGTAGAGTATCAAATTTACATTTTAATACATCACCTCTACTACAGAAATGCTAATGGATTAGAGCAAGGGTTTGCAAACACTTTTTGCGAAGGGCAAGATAATACATCTGTTAGGACTTTTCTGGGCCACAAGGTCTCTCTCATAACTACCTAGCTCTGCTTTTGAAGTAGGAAAGCCGTCCTAGTGAATCTATAAATAAATGCATGTGGCCATAGTCCAGTTAAATTTTATTTGTAATAATAGGTGGGTGGGATTTCAGGCTGTAGTTTGCCAAACTCTGGACTAGAGGAAGAGAGGAGTACATGGGAATATTTATGAAGCTAATGTGGTGGTCTAGTTAAGAAAGAAATGTAACTTGGTCTGAGGTATTAGTGGTTGATAAGAGAAAGAGGGAAATGCAACCCATGTACTGGCTGTGCTTCCTAGCCCACCCACCCCTGACCAGTTCATAAAAGATGTATCACATCCTTATTTTACTGTCTGTGAAAATTCCAACACAATCCCCAAGATTTGGACAATTTGGAGGTGATCACATTAATGTGGTTATTTTTGGCTCTGAGGTCCTACCTGCAAGCAATTTATTTCAGTGTATGGATCATCACACCTTCCTGATCAATGAGGTATTTTTTTCTAGAGTAACTAAAGTTCAAGTCATCCCCATTCAGTAATTTTTCACCATCATGTCTGCTTACAAATGATTTTTGAATGTGAAAACATCACTGAAGTTTGTGGAAAAAGAGGTGGCGTTTATTATAGGAACTCTAAAATTACTATGCATAGTTTTCTTAATGTATCTACATCCACAATGTCCTATGCACAGCATCCAACCTCCCTTAAAATTCTTTAGTACATGAACAAGCCCTTAAAATAATTTTAGTTAACTTTGATTGCATGTGTTATGTAAACCTGGATTTTCCATGATCCATCTAAACTTAACTGGGATTGTAGGCAAGTGGCAGGTTTTAGCTCAATTTTCTCCCCTGTGCCTACTTTCTGTGTATTGTTCAAGAATTTCTGTTTATATTTTGTTTTTTTTTTCTTTTTTTTGGTTGTTCTGTTTATTTCTTTGTTTTTAAGTCAAGATTAAGAAAGCCACATGTTAAACAGATACAAACTACTATATATAAAGTAAACAACAGGTCCTACTGTATAGCAGAGGGAACTATATTCAGTATCTTGTAATAACCTATAATGGAAAACAGTCTGAAAAAGAATAAATATATATATGTATAACTGAATCCCTTTGCTGTACACCTGAAACTAACAAAACACTGTAAATCAACTATATTTCAACAAAAGAAAGCAATAAAGCAAGGAAGGAAGCAAGCAAGCAAGCAAACCACGTGTTAGATATTTTGGCCTACTGAAAGTTATCCCTCTAAGATTAGGAACAAGACAAAGATGCCCACTCTTTGCACTCTTATTCAATGTAATATTGGAAGTTTTAGCCAGAGCAATTAGGTAAGAAAAAGACTTAAAAGGCATCCAAATTAGAAAAGAAGAAGTAATACTGTCACTATTTACAGATGATATGATTAAATATAGAAAACCCTAAAGACCCCACCAAAAAAAACTATTAAAATAATAAATGAATACAGTAAAGTTGCAGGATACAAAATCAACACACAAAAATCTGTTGCATTTCTATACATTAACAATAAGCTAGCAAAAAAAGAAATTAAGAAAGCAATCCCATTTACAATTGCCAAAAAACACCAAAAACCCAGAATAAAATACCTAGGAATAAATTTAACCATGGAGGTGAAACACTTGTACACTTAAAACTATGTCACTTTTGAAAAAAACTGAAGAAAACATAATAAATGGAAAGATAATTCGTGTTCATGAATTGGAAGAGTTAACATTGTTAAAACGTCCATACTACCTAAAGCCCTCATGGCTGCATGGCCTGCTCACTTGGCGAAAAATCAGTTATGCCCTTATGAATTAATAACTAAAGTCTACAAATAAGGATGTTACCTCTAATAGTAAACTCTGCCTTGCTGCACACAGACATGGCAAAATATCGCAAGAGACTCACGCACTGGACCCAGTTTTATCCTTTCTTATTACCGTTCTTAGGTCAGAATATAATTATTCCAATGCCATTCCTAGATTTTCCCAAACCGTAGTCACTGCCCTCTATCTTACCAACTGCTGGACTGTGTCATTCATTTTCAGACCCCCATGTAATTATAGCTAAAGAAATTTCCATTTGGAAATGACTTACACGGACAAATAACCTTAAACAAGTCAATCTATGACTTTGTAGTGTCCCTCTCTCTCAGAAAAAGAACAGATAAATATATTTTATCAGCATAATATATTAACTGTATTCTATTAATGAAAATATTATATTTTATTATTAATCAAAATTAATTCTAATTTTGAAATCAACACCTTTCATGAGGTAATGGGCCAATACTTACTACCTGGAAAAGAGTAACAGAAATTCAAATATGTAACCCAGGTAATGTAAGGCATTGCTTCTGACCTGGTGTCATGAAAATTTCCATTAACAATTCCTTCTGGATACTGTTTTCTTTGTGACCAGGATCTGGTCCTGTTTGCCTTAGACCAACACCTTAGCACTTAAGGAACAGTATTCTGAGACTTGTCTGTATGTAGAAGCTGTATGTTTTTTGATTGGTGAATTCAATTGAATTGGTGAATTCAATCCATTTACACTTAGGGTCATTATTTATCACAATATTCTGTGACTTTAAGTTTGGTTTCTGGAGAGTTGTCATTATCATTTTGTGGTTTAGTGTTAGCGTGGTTCTTCATCTGTTCACGGTGCCCGAGCAATTGCTTGTCCGCAGGTGCATTTGAAAAAAGCTAAGACCTTTCTGCTCGATTTTCATTCGTTAGAAATTAGAGGCCTTTCTGTTATTTTCCAGTGGGTGGGGCTAGAGCACAAGCTTTTGGTTTCTCTTGCCTGACCTGCGTCCGATTTTACTGGAGCACTGGCACTTCCCACCCTCCACTGCCTCGGTCAGAATCGTCACCCAGCACCCCCGCTATTGCTTCTTTGCTTTGGGGGTCACTGGCGCCTTGCTGTCGCCAGGGTCATTGGCACTGCCTCCCGCAGCTCCAGGATGGTGAGCTCTTCTGCAGCGTCTGGGACCCTCTGCGTCCCAGGCTCCAAAACATAGTGGGGGGGAGGGGAGGGGAGAAGGGAGCCGGGTTTGCTTGGGCGCCTCTGCTATGTCCAGTGCTGTAAAGTCTGTGCGCTCCGTTGCTGCAGGTGGGGGACAGGGGGCCGGAGTCATAGGCACCGCCATGCTGAGGGGACAGGGTCGCAGGCCCCAGTGCTTCCATTGCCCGACCCCCAGGGCTTCAGGTGCTGCCGTGATCAGGGGGCCAGGGTCAAGAGTGTCACCTCCCCGGCTGACCCCAGGATCTCCGGCTGGGGGTCACAGGCACTGCCTCCACTGTGCCCCTGGCCCCATCTCCCCGATGGGGTCCAGCCCACCCTCCTTAGACACACAGGTGTGTGGGACTCTCCAGCGTCCCGGTGTGCTGGCAGAGGCACCTTTGTTGCCTTGTGGTCGTTTGACTGGTTGTACACTGAAGGGAAGAGACAAAGAAAGCACCTCACTCCGTCGTGCTACTGATGCTACTCAGGGCCGTAGGTTTTATAAAAGGAAATTCTTTAATCCATCTGAAAACTGACATGCCATAACTAGAAGCATACAAACCCTTCGAAGGCAGAAAGTCTCTCTCTGAAGGCGTCCAGAGTATCCTTGAGGCTTTGGTCTCTGACGATGTCTCAGTTTTACAGTTTTTCAAGAACTATCTTTTTGACAGGTGACACATACCCCAAAATAACCTCACTGTCTTTTTAAAGTTCCCCCACCAAAGTCAAATTAAGAGAGCAACCAATTTGTACCATAATAGGCAGTTTCATGGAGAAATTTAGCTAATATCCATTTGAAATCCTGCGGTGTCACTGCATTAGCTTGTTAGGGCTGCCCGTAACATAGTTCCACAATCTGAGTGCCTTAAACAACAGAAACTGATTATCTGACAGTTCTGCAGAGTGGAAGTCTGAGATCGAGTTTCAGGCAGGGTTAATTCCTTCTGAGGCTGCGAGGGAAGGACTGTTCCAGGCCTCTCTCCTTGGCTGTAGACGGTAAACATCTACCTTTGTCTCTTCAAATAGTGTCGTGTGTATGCGTCCAAATTTCCTCTTCTTATAAGGACGACAGTCATACTGAATCAGGGCCAATGACATCATTTTAACTTGATTACCTCTGTCAAGACCCATCTCTAAATAAAGTTCTATCTCTAAATAAGAATATGTTAGGGGTGGTGGGTTGATAAGCACTTCAATCTATGAATTTGGGAGGGACAAACACCAAGCATCTGACTTGATATTAAAGATTAACTGAGTGAGGATAACAGCCAGATATTTTCCATTCTTCCTTTTCCTGAATCAGGAGCTAAATATTGAGATATTTTAATGTCTTTTTCAAATCCCTTCGTAGATTTATCCTTTGGGATTTTAGGTTGGATCATAGCCTTGTTTAAGGTTGAAATTTGGCATAATTATCTGCTCAAGCATTTCCTTAGCTTCTATAGTATCTCTTTCTTCACGAGACTCAACCTTTACAATATCTGCCCCTCTAGGAATTAGAAGTGTATCTAAAAGTTCCTTAACTTGTTGCACATTTCTGATAGGGATTCCAGCAGAGATGAGAAGCCCCCTTTGTTATCAGAGCATCCCAAGGTCAAACAATCCTCCGAAAGCATACCTGCTCTTTGTATATACTTTTCTGGTCACTAGTTGACAAGCTCTAGTAAAAGCATTAAGTTCCAGCAGCTGTGATGATTTAACCTCAGGTAAAAGCATTAAGTTCTAACAGCTGTGATGATTTAACCTCAGGTGACTCTACTTTGTAAGAACCATTATCAAAAACATTGCCTATGATAGCTTCATCCTTGACTTAGCTGCAAAGCTTATCTTCGTTGTCTTAGTAAAATAGCCCTTTCTGAAAAATACTGATATTGATAGATACTACTGAGAATTAAAGAGATAACAATTTTTTGATAGCTATTGAGTCAATTTTTTTTTAATACTAAGGGGCTGAAAGCATTATGAGGGTTAGTGGAGTGTATAACATATCCCTTTGGCTCTAAGACCTTCAACGATATGTTTGAAGTTTTTCTTTTCTTCTGGCTTCAAGAGATATTGAGAAAGCCTGGGTAAAGATTTGGTAGGCTCTATCTCAACCTTAATAGGTTCTGTTCCAACATTTTTTTTCTACATTAGTAAAATTTTTAACTATAGAATGTCCGATATAGGGCCAATCTTTATGTAGGGTACTTATCAAATATAATGGAGAAGGAAACCATATATATATATACGGCAAATAAAACTTGATTATGAAGGGAGAAGATCTCTGGAACCTCAAAAAAACAGTCCATCTGGTGTGCACTTAATTTTACAATTTTCATTCGTAAAGTAAGTTCCTATGTATTAGTTTGCTATTTCTTCTGTAACAAACTTAGTAGCATAAAATGACTCAAACTTCTTACAGTTCTAGAGCTTAGAAGTCTGACAGTGGTCTCACCAAGCTAAAAATTCAAGGCTAGAAATCAGCAGGGTGGCATTCTGTTCTGAGGCTCCAATGGAGAAGGTTTCCTTACCTTTTCCAGCTTGTAGAGGCTGCCCACATTCCCTGGCAACTGGTCCCCTTCCGCCATCTTCAAAGCAAGCAACGCTGCATCTCTTTGTTCCTCCTTAGCTGTGTCTCGCTTTGAATCTCTTCTGACTCCCTCTCTTACTTTTAAGGAGGCTTGTAAATAAATTGGGTCCACCTGGATAATGCAGGCTAATCTCTGTATTTTAAGATCAGCTGGTAAGTGGCCTTAATTCTCTGTGCAACCTTAATTACCCTTTTATTAGGACATGGACATCCTTGGGGGGCATTATTCTGCCCACCATACCCTAATAAATTTACTAAGGTGGTATTAGAGGGACGTGTTTAGTGAAGGGTCCAAAGTTTGTATTTAAGGGCTGGGAGATAGTGAAACTGTGGATTATTGGAATAGTTACCACCTGTGTTGCATGTTTACTCTGAGGAAGAAGCTGAGCAAAATTGGGAGGAGTTAACTAGTGTAGAAAGTGTAGCATCTACCAGGCTGTGCGCTTCCCCTTACAACAAACAACATGTTTACCCAGCAAATGCAAAATGGAAGCAAACAAGAGAACCAAAGGGGATGAAAAGAAATGGCCTGATTCCTACAAGGGTGCCCCCAAAAAACCAAAAAACAAAATCCAGAAATAAAACTGAGAATCAATAACTGAGGAGCTGAATGCAAAGAGCAGCAGCTGCTGATGTGCCACTTTGGGATGAACTCGTCAAGCCATGAGTCCAGGCACGAGGGGCCTCCATGGGTCCCACACCGGGTTGAAGGCTGAAGTCAGCAGCAAAGAGAAGGGAAAACCTTGTCTTGGAGCCTCTGGGAAAATGCGGACAAAGACCTTCTGAATGAGAGCAAATTAAGCCAGTTGAGAGTTTGCTACAGCAAGAGTCAGCCACCATAATGGGCTCAAAGGCAGGCAGAAGAGTCAGGAAGCCTTATAGTGAGCAAAAAGGAGTCATCAGATGAGCTTTGAGTGGAGGTTGCTGGCGGTGAAGATGGAAATGGACTCATTTAAAAGGGGCATCATAGCATGTGATTGGTTTGGGAGGCATGTTTGCATATTTGGCTGCTTCTGGTTGCTTCTTTTAAGTGGGGGTAAATACTAGGGAGACTGGCAGTTCTTTACTAAACTTAACTGTTCTAGAAATACCACTACAATTGCAAAACCTAATAATTCAGAGTTCACAAAATTATGGTCACTATCCAAGACTCACTTATCTTTGGCCCTTGACAAACAGACCCACTAAGTGGGGATGTAAAAGGAATCAATATCCATTCACCTTTCACACCTTTTACGTGACACTACTTTCTCCAATTCCTCCAGAAACCAGGTCTTGCTGAGGTCAGAGCTGTTCCAGTTCTTTCCATTGGCCCTTCCTATCATTCTGATATCCTTTATTCTGACTGAAGTCAGAAAACCCATTTGTATTACAGAATCTCTTTCAATCCTCTTAAGCCCACAGAGGATAACTATCAGAAATCTCTTCAAAGACCATCTCTTACCATTGCATTTAAAAAATCTAATAGAGTATCTACCAAATCTTCTAAGTGTAGTTAGTGGATGGGTGAGCAAGTTTCAGCAAATAGGCCCATTCCAGTATTTCTATCTGCCTGATTCTCTTTATTTTTTCCTTCAAAGAAAGAAAAGCAAAAAACAGGAACGTCTTTCAATATAACCGTGTTGATTATACGTATTGAGTCAAGAGTTTAATTAGCCACACTACTAGATCATAATGCCACCTCCAAAAGATTGAGCACCACATGGTAAATCTTTAATTCTGAGTGGATGTCCACTTGTCAACAAATTCATCTGGCTCAAGCCTTAAATTGCACATGTAAATGTACTCCCCAGTATATAATGATATTGATATTATCTTAAAACTCTTTGAGTATAGAGGGTATCTCTCTTTAAAGAAGACCTTGCACAACTCTGTCTAGACTCTTTTAGCATCTACATTTCATTAGGGGCCTGAAAAAAGAAGATGGTACGCGTTGGGGATGGGACCTGAGGAGAAATGGTCCCAGCTTATGAAGCAGGTGCCCCAAGTGTCATGACTGAAAGGCTTTTGTGCAGATGATGGGTGATTCAGACTAGAGAGGGAGTGACGGGGCTGTCTCTGCCAGTGAAAGAATTTGAGGGAAATCTGGAGCATCCAATTCTACACATTTCTATCTGCTCAAATGCCCCGACCCCATATCTCTGACACTCGCTCCCTTCCTGCCAATACACTTACCGTAGCATAAGTGGCTTTCATGGGATTTTGCCAGTTAATCATCATGCCCTAGGCTTGGTCTCCAGCCCCAGATGACCTCTGATTACAAAGTTGTCATGGGTCCTTTGTGTTCACATTTACTCTTAATTGTGTATTTATAGGTATTAATTCTTCTTTTTCCCTAATAATTGTCTCTAGGGCTACAGTAAGAAGCAAAGTGATTACATAATGTTTATCACCACTGTTGCTGCCATGGCAACTGTTCCAGAGCAGTACACCCTATGCTAAGACCTGTAATAACTTCAGAAAACTTGATGCCGCCTGCGTTTATGGATTAGCCATATCCCCTCAGCAGACAGGCTATCCTTGTGCTTCTCTAATACATGAACAACCCAACTGGGTAACCCTATTTTGGTGGTTTGTTTTGGATGGGCACATGGATACCAATTAAAGTATCAATAAGAGTCCGAGCAGGAACAGTGATAGTCTCACATTAGGATAATCACAGGTGGATTTATTAAAGGAACTTAGCAAATGTGTGGGAAGGGTTCAGGTAAAACACAAACTAAAGTTTCACCTCCTAGGACCTGTAAAGCAGAGTTCTTCCTGTCCTTACACCTGAAAGCATGAAGGGGATGACCAGCTCTTGAAATGCAGGAGAGAGATGCTTGGAGAAAGCTGGGAGATGGATAGCTAGGATGGATGGAGGTGCACACAGTCAGCAGACGCAATGGGCCAGAGGCAGCTGCACAGAGAGCAACTGTGGGAAAAAAAAGGGAATGATGTTCTCCTCCTTCTTCATCAGGGCTTCTTATTGTCAAGTGGAAACTAAGAGGAAGAATGAAAGCCAGCCCACTGAGGTAGCCTGTACAAGTCAAATTTCTGGCTCACAGAACAGGCTGGAGAAAGGTGGAAATGGATCTAAAAGGGCAGTTGGAAGACACCCTGAAGAAAGTATTTATGCTCACATTATAGGTAGAATTTCTGGGAACTCCAAACAATATTTCCATTATATTAAGCAATACTCATTTACACGACCACACTTAGCTTCAAATGCGACTACTGATTATATATTGTTTTAGCTAAGTGGTAATGTGACCCCTGGAAGACTCCATCCTTTTCTCCATCTGACTCTGGTCAGGCTTATGGGACTAGGGTGGAGGATGTAGTCAGCATGGGGAGGAAGCCTGGGCTGGACCAACCAGAGTGGGTGGTCAGGGCACGGGAGGTGGATGGGTCCTGCGGGACTCAAGTGAACAGACTGAGAGGGAAGTTGAGGCTTAGGAGGCTGGCAGGTCTGATGGGATCCAGGCTGCAGAGGAGTTTGGGGTGATGAGGCAGAGGTATTTGGCGCCAGCGGGTATGGAGCTGAGAGGTTGCTGGGACTTTGCGGGCAGCTTGTGTGGTTAGGAGTTTGGTTACCTAAGGAGGTGTGCGCGTTTACGTACATATAGTGAGGGTAAGGAAATGGAAGTTTCCCACGGCCACAGAAGGGGGAAGGCTAGAATGAACTCTCGAGTTTGACTGGAATTGGAGGCATTTGTGTAAACTCATAGTCATAAGTAGCTAGACAAGTAGGTAAGTGGAGAGATATATAGATATAGATATAAATATGGATGGAGGTGAAGATTTATACACATATTTACATGTAAATGTAAGGGAGTCTGGAAAGTGTGTACTTGCTTTCTCAACTTTATAGCAGAGGAAAAAAAGAAAGCTGGAATTGTTTGAAGGCAGGTGGAGCAAGAAGAACTGTCTGCCGTAATTCAATCTAAACTGCAAGACATCTCTTTGGAGAGAGTTTGGTACACTCTTACTGAGGAAGGAAAACATACAGGCTATATAATCCACGACACATTTTAAAAAAATGAAGCCCAAGATATCTGGAGAAAACCATGATTCAAAAAGATACATGCACCGCCATGTTCACTGCAGCACTGTTTACAATAGCCAAGACACGGACACAACCTAAGTGTCCATCGACAGAGGAATGCATAAAGAAGATGTGGTACATATACACAATGGAATATTACTCAGCCATAAAAAAAGAATGAAATAATGCTATTTGCAGCAACGTGGATGGACCCAGAGATTGTCATACTGAGTGAAGTAAGACAGAAAGACAAACATCATATGATATCGCTTATATGTGGGATCCAAACAGATGATACAAATGAACTTATTTACAAAACAGAAATAGAGTCACAGATGTAGAAAATAAACTTATGGTTACCAAGGGGGTGATTAATTGGGAGATTGGGATTGACATATACACACTACTGTATATAAAATAGATAACTAATAAGAACCTAATATATAGCACAGGGAACTCTACTCAATACTCTATGGTGACCTAAATGGGAAAAGAATCTAAAAAAGAGTGGATACATGTACATGTATAACTGACTCACTTTGCTGTACACCTGAAACTAACATTGTAAATCAACTAGACTCTACTCCAATAAAAATTAATTTAAAAAATTGAAGCCCAAGCAAGTTTGGTAATTTTCCAGTGTCACACACATATAAGTGACAGAGCTAGACATCTTACCAAAAATCTTATCAAGACTTTCCAACCTTAATGCCACAAAGGGACAAGTCTGTACTTGTGAGATGACATTTTTGCCTTTGGCAAAAATGGGGGAAACAAATCTTTTTTCTTTGAATTTTCAAGCTTTCCATTATATATTTAAATAATTAAATAACACGTAAAGCTCGAGTCTATCATTCTTAAAGTCTTCATGATATAACGGATCTTAGAAATATGTAATTAGTCTTCATTGTGGAATGCTCCTGGCACATGTATTCCCCCTGCCTATGATAAAAGTACCTGCTTCCACAGGTAACAGGATACTTTCTATTTTTTTCCTAGGCTCAGTCATGAACAACCTTGGTGTCTGAGATTTTAAAGTCAGTCCCATTAGATGTGGGATGGTGCCAGGGACACAGTGTTCTATAAGCAAACGCTCCCAAGTGACCTGAAGGTATGTATCTCATTGTGGCAATTAACAATTTCTCAAAATATATTTTCTTTCTTTTTCTAATTTTGCAAGTGTTTTGGCAGGGATATGAATATATATTTAATTTCAGAATGTCAGTTAATGTTTATCTTGCCACTTGGCTGCCTCACCCTATAGAAATGAGAAATGATTTCAAAAAGGGCTGCCTCGCCCTTTTTGAAATAAAACCTTGGATCTTGAACTGAATTTCACTACTATGAGAAACTTTCAATTTATTGCTTTTTTTCCCCTTGGCTTTTTTTTTTTTTTTTTGGAATGAGCTGCAACAAAGCAGGTTTGAAAGTCAGTGGTCAGTACACTCAGCAGTATAGATTTGGTCATAGTCAAACCACAAGGGAGAAAGAGTATATTGGATTTTGATGTTAAATATTCCCAGAAGGACAGTTCACATACTCCTGTCTAAAGAGGGACTACTTATGAAGGCTTCAGTTTCTGTTGTAATCTGTGATGCAGCTCGAATCAACAGAAGGATGGCTTTAGAAAGGAAAGATGGGGCTTCCCTGGTGGCGCAGTGGTTGAGAGTCCGCCTGCCGATGCAGGGGACACGGGTTCGTGCCCAGGTCCGGGAGGATCCCACATGCTGTGGAGCAGCTAGGCCTGTGAGCCGTGGACGCTGAGCCTGCGCACCTGGAGCCTGTGCTCCGCAACGGGAGAGGCCACAACAGTGAGAGGCCCGCGTATCGCGCAAAAAAAGGAAAGAAAAAGAAATGAAAGATGGAGTTGCACTGACACTGCCTGATAGTCATTCAGCCTCAGATTGACAGTATCGGGTTGTCAAGAGGGATACAGGGTTCATGACACAGAGTTATGGGTCCTTCCTTTCCTTGGCTGTGGAGTTAAATTACCTGCACAGGATCCATCTTTAAGGTAGTGTAGGGAACATCATTTAAAAACATACCTTAGTCCATAATACAAGATCTGACATACTATTCTTGCCTTTAAATTTTCCAGTTTTCAAAATCAATAAAAATCAATAAAATGGTTAAAATTCAGACTAAGATTTTCTATGTATACTGAAGAACACTTGTACTTAGAGGAGCAGTTCTCACTATTTTAGGCACCGAGTATACACACAATACCTACAATGTTCTAATCTCAACTGTGTGCATTTTAGAATCCAATTTATTAATAATTTGCTTTTACTATTACTCAATTTTCATACACAGCAACAACCGTACACTTTCATAGTTTTAATAGATGAAAGACCATACAAGCAGTATTCGGACATAAAACATTTATAAATACGCTATTATTTAAATTATACAAAATACAAGTTATTGCATTTTATATACTGAAATTCAAGCACTAGGCAGACTGCTTAGATGTATAGTACCTAGGTTTATGTTTGTCTATTTGTAATCTAAAAAGAGTTCACCTAAATTAATACTTATACTTGTATTTTGTTTTCAAAATTGTGAATGTTGTCATTTTAACGTATGTGAATTTTAGTAAGATATATTAAATTATAAATATAATCAATGTTACCCACTGCCTTTAATTACCTTGAGATTACACTTAGTAATATTAGTGGACATTCTGCATAAGTTGTAAAAGTCTCAAATTATTTATTATTTTATTTCCATAAAGTATCATAATTTTAAATGAAATTTGTTAAGTAACAGAAGTGAAGATTAGTGCTGTCCCCTGAATTTTAACTCATTTTTTGTCACATTTTAACTTGTAAAAGTTGGCAAATTATATTATCATTAATATACACATTTCTATATCTTAAATAGTGGGGAATTCATAAACCTTTTTGTAATTCTGCTTTAGGATGATTGATTAGAATGCCACACAACCATCTCGCTAATTGAGTGTCCTCTGTAAAATATTTCTTAAAAGCATATGTTACATAATTAACTACCAAGCCTTCTATATGTCTATGTGTTCATATACATTGACATTCACATATATACATACATGTATATACATGTATATGTATATATGTCTGGGCATGTGTAATAAAAGCAGATATATTAATATTTGTTAACTAAGAATGTTTTACTTCCAAATCCCTAAATTAGACTTGAAAAATATAATTTTTCTAAGAAGTATTGAATAATAGCAAATGCATTTCTTTACCTTTGTGGATATCTAAAGAAAATCTAGTGCCACATTATCTCTACAATTTTATACTGAAATGGATTAGGGAAAGTCAGAAATCAGATAGAAGAATGCATTTCTATGTGATGAAAAGAAACTCCACATTTGCCTCCTGTGTCAACACCGCCCGTTGTTGGGAAAGGCAAGTGCTCATTCTGAAATGCCAAGAAGCAGAAGAAGTCAAGGATGGGAAACAGAAGAAAAAGCACAGGGTTAGGAGCTGCAGAGAAAGAGGTCGAACGCGATAAAAGGGAAAATGCTGGTAACGCCGTCAGAAAGAACACAGCACAGATGTTTGAAATGATGGTGTCAAAGGTGTGACCTTGGCGATTTCGAAAAGACAACATCTAAAGGGCTGTACCGAGAAATGCCTCAGGTGGCCTCAGAGGGCACGGCCTGTGAAAGGGTCATCAACGCAGCCCATATAATGAAGTCCTGAGAGATGAAGACAGGGAAAGCGAAACGGCAGGACTGGACGGTGCAGCACTGGACGGTGCAGGAAACAGAAGGAACTTAGAGAAGGGATATTTCTGTTTCACCTCTAAGACCAAAACCTCTCTACTAAAAATAATTCTTTTTTTTTTTTTTTTTTTTTTGCGGTACGCGGGCCTCTCACTGTTGCGGCCTCTCCCATTGCGGAGCACAGGCTCCGGACGCTCAGGCTCAGCGGCCATGGCTCACGGGCCCAGCCGCTCTGCGGCATGTGGGATCTTCCCGGACCAGGGCACGAACCCGCGTCCCCTGCATCGGCAGGCGGACTCTCAACCACTGCGCCACCAGGGAAGCCCTGCTAAAAATAATTCTTAAAATAAGTTCACACAGTTTATTATCTTTGATGATTTTGAGACTAGAGGCCAATATTGAGGAATAAAAAAATCATCAATTAGGACATTTTCTACGAATCTTTAGCTGGGGGCCCTCACCCTTTTGCCAAAGCTAATTTTTTTCAGGAAGGGTAAATTGATAAAAGAGGTCGATGATTTTAAATATATAGGCTCCATTATGTATTATTTTCTCACATTTAAAAGATGATCTCTTTGTTACAGTCAGAGTTTGGGAGCTGTTGGGTGATTGGGGTCCTCTAGCAGAGGTTTTCCCAAAAGACTTTCCGCCCCAGGGATCAATCATGCTTTATAATCTTTCCCTCCTAATCCTGGTGTTTAATATTTTTTGCTCAAATGTCTCTCTCCTTTTATTAAGCCTGATCATACTTCACCTGCTGACACTTCTCCTTTATCCAGGGTAGAAAAAATGTTTCTATTCCTTACACATTTTCTTACATAAATCTTACACATTTCTTACACAATTTGTGTTGGGAACCATATGAGCCAAGTTCTATTGGTTCAGTATTTACCTCTGTAATGTTCCTAACATGAATTTACACAGGATTTTCTTAGAAATACAACCAAGGAGGTATTATTTATTAAGCAGTGCATACCATCTCTCCGTAGTTCTAATTTCTAGAAATTGCCCCCATTTATCTTTTTCACCCACTGGTCTTCAGCTGGTTTTAAACATTTAAGTATCCACCATTGGCTGAAAACAGTAAAAGACACTGAACATAATATTGAGAACAAATCACAGTTCCTGCCTTCGAAAAGCTTAAAATTTAAAAGAGGGAGGCATAATACAAAACATTCAGAAAAATAACCAACCCAGATGTCAATTGAAGTCTCCATTTGTTTTCCATTTATGAATGCTTTCCTTTCAAATATGCAACTGATCAGAAATGGTTGATATAGCTGGATGTTATTTTAGTTTTTCCCTATACAATGGATCATGAGCTTTACACAAATTTATCTAGATTTCATACATGGAACACAACATCAGCACATCATTTGTGTGTGTGTGTGTTAGAAATAGAGTGTTCTGTTGGTACTATTTTATTTTTGGAAAATTTGAAATAATTGCAAGAAATACAGCCAATTTCAATTGTATTCTTTTAGTCTGTTGGCTAACATATCACTTAGTTATCAGGTCATTTATAAAATGATAATGGAAAATTTGTTTCTTTCAATTTAAAAATAACACTGCAGGGCTTGCCTGGTGGCGCAGTGGTTGAGAGTCCGCCTGCCGATGCAGGGGACACGGGTTCGTGACCCGGTCCGGGAAGATCCCACATGCCACGGAGCGGCTGGGCCCATGAGCCATGGCCGCTGAGCCTGCGTGTCCAGAGCCTGTGCTCCGCAGCAGGAGAGGCCCGTGTACCGCAAAAAACAAAAAACACTGCACCATAAATTCAGATTTCACTCTCACAACTCATCATTTAGATGACTTGAAGTAGATTTAAAGATAAGCAAAAAGTAGAGTAGAAAAAAGAACAGCTATATCTTACAGGCTCACAGGTTTCAGTAAAATCCATTTCCCATAACTGCGATGGAAGGAATGAGGATTATGAAATCTTAAAATACTAAATGAATTTAAGCGACAATTTATTATAGCCAAAAATATGATATCTGTATACTTATTTATTATCTGAGTCACATAAAATAATTATTTTATACTATTATAATCAAAGTAATAGAAATCGGCAAAAAATAAAAACTTAAGTTGTAATGCCACTGATTTGTTAATTTTTATTTAATGTGCTTTGCACAAGACCAAGCTCATATGTCATCAAACATGATGAACTCTATGTATGATCTAAAGTAGTTTATAATTTTAAATATTTTGGTCTTAGTCTCACGACTCTAAGTGATAACACTGAATTGAATGTAATAGCATCATTGCATAAAGGAGTGTATTAGAACTTTTGCAGAACAAGCATGTATTTCCACAGCTGCATGAATTACATTAGTCATAGAATAACATTTTTATCATAATTTTGGCTTATTGTCTTAAATTTCCAGATAAAATTAAATATTGGTGATATACTGAACTATGACTGTGTTGAAATCAAACTTTCAAAAAAATTTTAAAAAACACAAGCAAAATATGCAAATAAAATAAAATGCCTAGCTTCCATGATTTACCTTTTAGAAAGAAGATATAATAAAATATTAACTGATATCAGAATACCACATAGGTGCCTCTGGGCTTAGATCGATGCAACGTGTGACTGACATCTACCCTCCAGCATCCCACTTTTCACCAGAGGGAGGGAGATGATAAGGAATAAATACACTCAATGCATATTTTTGTAGTATGTTAGAAAATAATAAGTTCTATGAAAAAAAAAGAGGCAGAGAAGAATAAAAGGAGCTGGGAGTTCTAGGACAGAGATAGAGAAGGATACAATATTAAATAGGCTTTTTTGAGCCAAGAAAATAATTCTGAGCAAAGACTTGGAGGAGATGAAGAAATTAACAAAGCAGATATTTGGAAAAAAGTATTTCAAGCAAAGAAGCAAAGAGCACAGTTGGGAGTGTGCTTACCATGTTCAAGGAAGAGAAAGTGAGCTGGAGAAAAAAGTAACCAAAGGAGAAAATGCAGTTTCTTTAATTGATACAGAACTACTGCAGATATCTAACTATTCTTGAGTAAGCTTTGTTAGGTTGTGCCGTTTAAGGAATTTGTCCATTTGATCTAAGTTGTCAAATGTATGGGCATAAAGCTCCTCATAATAATTCATAAAGTTATTCTTTTAATATTTTTAGGATTGGTTGTGTTCTCATCTTTCAATCCTGATATTGATTATTTGTCTTTTAACAGTGTTTTCCTAGTCTGTCCAATTAATCTTTTCAAAGAATCAGAAATGTTTTCTTTGATTGTTTTTCTCTTTGCAATTTGATTCTTTTTTTATCTTATCTGTATAATCTTATTCTTTCTGCTTACCTTTTTTCATTCTATTTACTTACCGTGACATTTAGATAACTGACTTCAGAAATATCTTTTTATAATCTAAATATTTAACATTATGTTTCCTACTAAATATTACACTATTTGCATCCCACAAAGTTTGATTCATAGCATTTTATTTTTATTCAATTCAAAATATTTTCTAATTTTCTTTATAATTTGCCTACAGTACCATATGGCTTTTAGAAGTGTGTTAATTTCTAAATGTTTAGGGATCTTTTGTATAACTTCTGTTATTGATTTCTAATATAATTCTTTCATTATCAGAAAACAGACATTGCATTATTTCTGTTCCTGTCAATTTCTAATGGATTGTTTTATGTCCCAGAACTCCATCTATCTTTGAAAATGTTCTACGTGCTTGTGGAAAGAATGTGTATTCCGCTGTTATTGGCTCAAGGCTTCTATAAATATCCTTTAGGTTTAGTTCATTGACAGTACTGATCCTGTGCTCTACAGTCTTACTGATTTTCTATCTACTTATGTTTTTCAATCAATTATGAGAGATAACTGTAGATTGATCCACTTTTCTATATTTTATCATCTTTAAAATTCATGTTAGTTGAAACTCTGTTGTTAGGTACAAACACACTTAAGATTGTGATTGCTTCTTAGTGACTTAGTCCTTTTATCATTACATAATGGCCCTCTTTGTCTGCATTAATATTACTTGCTTAGATGTCTATTTTTCTTTTACTTATGTGATTACTCTAGTTTCTTTTAATTCATGTTGGCATGGTATATCATTTCCCAGTTTTTACTTTTAACCTGCTTATGTCTTTGTATTTAAATTGGGTTTCTTATAGATGATATATGGTTGAGTCCTGCTTTTTCATCAAATTTGATTATCTAAATGTAAATATTTAGACTATTTATATCCATTTATTAATTTGTTGAAAACAAATTTCCCATTTTGCTAGTTTTTTAAGAATTTGCTCCATTGTTCCTCTGCCGCATTTTCTTCCTGCATATGAAATAATTTAATATATTTTAGGATTCCAGTAAATTTTAATAAATTTCCATGATTCACTACTTACTTTTACTGTTTTTCCAACTACTTTTAATGATTGTGTAGAGTTAATAAAATACATCTTTAACCCATTACTTAATAATGGTCTGCCTTCACATGTGGTATAAGAATTTTATAATCAAATGCTCCTAATTCCTTTTTTCTATGTTTTGAGTTGCTATTTAAATACATTTTTACTTTTATATTATATAAAGCCACCACAGTTTGCTACTATTTTTTATCTGTACTCAGTATTTTATTCGAGAAAATCAAAATGTCAAAATAACTTATATTTACATTTTAAATATGAACAGTGATTTTCATATCTTAGCATTGATCGAGTTTTTATCTTATAACATATTATTTCTATCTGAAAAATTTGCTTGAAATTTCACCATAGAGCTATTCTGCTGGTAATGAAATTTCTCATTTTCTATTTGTTTAAAAAATAGTCTTCATTTCTCCTTAATTTCTAAAAATATCTCACCGGTCTTCCATTTAGGTCTTTAATCCATTTTGAGTTTGTTTTTTGTGTATTGTGTTAGAGAATGTTCTAATTTCATTCTTTTACATGTAGCTGTTCAGTTTTCCCAGCACCACTTACTGAAGAGACTGTTCTCCACTGTATATTCTTGCCTCCTTTGTCTAGATTAATTTACTATAGGTGAGTGTTTTTTTTCTGGGCTTTCTATCCTGTTCCATTCATCTATATTTCTGTTTTTATGCCAGCAAATGGAACCATAAACAAAACAGAAAGACAACGTACACAATGGGAGAAAATATTTGCAAATGACGTGACCGAAAAGGGATTAATTTCCAAAATCTACAAACAGCTCATAGAGTTCAATATCAAAAAAACCAAACACCCAATCAAAAAATGGCCAAAAATACTGAAATAGACATTTATCTAAAGATGACGTACAGATGGCCAAAAGACACATGAAAAGATGCTCAACATCACTAATGATTAGAGAAATGTAAATCAAACCCATAGCGAGGTATCACCTCACACCAGTCAGAATGGCCATCATCAAAAAGTCTACAAATAATAATGCTGGAGAGGGTGTAGAGAAAAAGGAACCCTCCTACACTGTTGGTGGGAATGTAAATTGGTGCAGCCACTATGGAGAACAGTATGGAGGCTCCTTAAAAAACTAAAAATAGAGTTACCATATGATCCAGCAATCCCACTCCTGGGCATGTATCCAAAGAAAACCATAATTCGAAAAGATACATGCACCCAATATTCATAGCAGCACTATTTACAATAGTCAAGACATGGAAACAACCTAAATGCCCATCCATCGGCAGATGAATGGATAAAGAAGATGTGGTACGTATATACAATGGAATGCTACTCAGCCATAAAAAAGAATGAAATAATGACATTTGCAGCAACATGAATGGACCTAGACATTATGATACTAAGTGAAGTCAGACAGAGAAAGAAAAATATCATATGATATTGCTTATATATGGAATCTTAGAAAAAGACACAAATGAATTTATTTCCAAAGAAGAAAGAGACTCACAGACACAGAAAACAAACTTATGGTTACCAAAGGGGAAAGGGGGATGAGGGAAGGGATAAATTAGGAGTTTGGAATTAACATACAAATACTATTATGTATAAAATAGATAACCAACAAGGACCTGCTGTATAGCACAGGGGACTATACTCAATATTATGTAATAACCTATAAGGGAAAAGAATCTGAAAAAGAATATATATATATATATATATATATATATATACACATATATATTTATAGCTATATATATAACTATATAACTGAATCACTGTTTCACCTGAAATACACAATATTGAAAATCAATTATACTTCAATTAGAAAATTTAAAAAATACTTTGAACACTTGACAAATTAAAAAAAATCATGATTTTGTATATTGTGCAGACTTTTCTCTTTGTTAGAATGGGAACAAATCTCTTTCTAGCTTTCTACCTCTTAGTCTAAAGATGGAAGCCCCCTGCTCCATTTCTTAAATGCGTACATGAAAAAAAGCAGCAGCATTTTCCTTACATATTACATTATGTAATATGCTGTCTGTATTACCTCCTACACTAGCTAAGAGAAAGAACAGTGTCTACCTTCTGTTTATCTTTAATATATATTTTACCTGCAAGTGTCTCCCAAAGGGACATTCTCAATATTGTTAAAATATACACAACTTTGTCTGAGGAAGTAACTAAAGGTTCAATGTTGTAGAGACTTATTTATAATACAATAGAAGCAAAAAAAAAAGTCATGCTTCTATTGTATTGTAACATATTGTAACATTCACTTTCTAGAAATTTCTTTCTACTTTTAATGAATAAAGGGAAAAAAAAGTCATGTGTCATGTTCATTTTTATAAGGACATGATAATTTCCAGCTGACTTGCTCCCCACTCCTCAGAACAAACTGCAATGCTCTTGGATTATAAATGCAGCTTGTGTAAGATTAATACAACTATGTAACTAATGGGGTGTATACTTTTATTGTCAGGGTTTAATGCATTTGTATATATTTTAAGGTGTATTATTCAGCAGTAAAGATGGAAAGATGCATTCCCCAAACAGAAAATTATACATGACCTAAACATTTAAATCTTTTATCATTAACATGGCTTTGACAACAAAATAAATTAAATGATTCTGGTATATTTTTCTTTGCCAAATACTATCTGTTACAGTCCAGAGTTGCTTTGTTACTTTGCAAAGTATCACTTAATATGTAGAATAAAATTCCTTGATGTCCCAGTTTATAAAAGCTAAATAAAGTTTTGCATTTTGTAGTGAATTTGGGAAAGTGGTTATAGATAATTTAAAACAAAGTTTTTCCCTCCTCTTCCAGTTTCTTAATATGTTATGGTTACGGGGTCTACTTTAACTCTTTAAGCCATTTGGAGTTTATTTTTGTGTATGGTGTGAGGGTGTGTTCTAACTTCACTGATTTACATGCGACTGTCCAGCTTTCCCAGCACCACTTGCTGAAGAGACTGTCTTTTCTCCATTGTATATTCTTGCCTCCTTTGTTGAAGAATATTGACCATAGGTGTGTAGGTTCGTTTCTGGGCTCTCTATTCTGTTCCATTGATCCATATGTCTGTTTTGTGCCAATGCCATGCTGTTTTGATTACTATAGCTTTGTGGTATTGTCTGAAGTCTGGGAGAGTTATGCCTCCTGCTTTGTTCTTTTTCTTCAGGATTGCTTTGGCAACTCTGGCCCTTTTATGGTTCCTACTGGGTCTCTTTTTGAATGAGTGTCCTCTATTCTATGTTACAAGGCAATCTCCTGGGGTTAGAAATATCAAACAAACCTTAAAACCTAGAAAAGTCTTCCTGGAGCCACTTGGAAGAGAATTGCTGAGACCACCCATAGCCCGTGTTCCTTTTAATTGAAGATCAGCATAGCTTTTAACATCCAGCTACTGAGGATGATAAAATATAGAAAAATAAAGTCTGAAGATACTCTAAGAATTAAATGAAGTATAGTCATCATCCCTAAATGGGACTCCTGACAAGACAAGCCTTCCTCTAGCCCCAGCACTGCCTTCGGCCAGAATGAAAAGAAGGCCCCTAAACCCCTCCTCGTTTACGAGGAGAGCCCCGTCCCACCCAGTGTTCATCATCTCACCAGAACCACTGCCTACGAGACTCTTCTTAGGTAAAAGAGTATAATTAGATCTGTTTTCCACCTCCATCAAAGAGACCATCAGGTCTAATCTCTTCATAATTTACAGATTTAGTTACCCAGGTCACCCTAAACCTTATTTTTCAACAACTTTACCTTTATCCTGATAAACTCTGTAAATCCACTAAGTTGATCCAATCTCCTGTCCTTCCTCAATCATCCCAAATTCCTTCATGGGAATTAACTGTCTTTCATCAGAAAAATGATCACTTCTCTAAAACTCTTCTCCCAGGTAGAGCTGAATGGGCCCTTTTATCCTTGAAGGCATTGCCTTCCTGCAGAACCGTTCAGTTTAGCCTGCCTCTTCCCTTTCTCCTACTCGGGTGGGGTATGGGCAGCTTTCCTCCAGAACCTCCCTGCCACCAATGTCACCTCAAAAACACAGGCAATCAAATATTACTATAGGCTACAGCTTCTTATCGTGGTCATCTACGTGCATCCTTACTCTTTTTCCGTTAGCTTCTAAATCCATCTCCTGCTCCATGATTACTAATTACCAAAATCCCTGGTGATTTCAGTATCCACATAGACCCTGTACATTAAGCATGTGCACTTGTGCTATAAATAGGATAACTAGCAAAAAATCACAAAATGTGTATATGTGGACCTGGAGTATGTAAAGGGATCTCTTTCTTTGGTGGAGAAATGCTCCTGAGTGTTGACAAGACTGGTCCTCCTTCTGTTTATATCCTTGGCCTCATCAGGCAGCATGTCTACTACATTTCAAGTCACCACTTTGAGGAATTAGGGAGTCGTCAGAGAACTGTTTTTACTCACTCACTTTCATACATCCCTTGCATTGATTGTTTGTAGCATCCATATTTAAATGAATAAAAATCAATGTCAGCTGGATCCAAGTCATTATTCTTGCCCATCTCAGAACCTGACACAGTTTAGCATCTCTGACTTGGCTTTCTCCTCTCCAATGAGCTTGCTCTCCATGCCTCCTCCATCACACCCTGCAGGCATGACCATTTGGATACCACCAATATCTGCACCATGTCAAAAATCTAAATTTCAGACGATATCGGGCACATGCAGGGTGGTATGGGATATTACTCAGCCACAAACAAGAAGAAAGTAATGCCATTTGCAGCAACATGGATGGTCCTAGAGATGATCATACTGAGTGAAGTAAGTCAGACAGACAAAAACATATATCATGATATCACTCATATGTGGAATCTAATTTTTTAAAAAAAATTATTTAAATGAACTTACTTACAAAACAGAAACAGACTCACAGATTTCGAAAAAAAAGTTATGGTTACCAAAGGGGAAACGTGGTGGGGAGGGATAAATTAGGAGCTTGGGATGAACAAACACACACTAACTACTATTTATAAAATAGATAACCAACAAGGACCTACTGTATAGCACAGGGAACTCTGCTCAATATTCTGTAATAACCTATATGGGAAAAGAATCTGAAAAAGAATGAATATGTTTATATGTACAACTGAATCACTGAAACTAACACAACATTGTAAATCAAATACACTCTAATACAAATTTTTTTAAAAAATCTAAATTTCAAATAATAACTCTCACCATGTCCTACTTGTCTTTTCAGTACAATTTTCTAGAACTCATACTCCCACAATTTTCACCCCAATTGGGCACTCGAACTTACTGAATCTTCCAGCTTTTGTGGCATAACATATACCATAATTAATATCCCTTTTTACCTGGCTCATCATTTATAATTAAAATCATAGCCTTGAACATATTCTCAGTTCCCACACATTTCTTTCTAGAGAATTTATGTGCCTACAACTCCAACCCTAATTTGTTCAACTTCCTGCCTTTTCCACTTCTGAACCTGAACAAATACATAATGCTTTTCACACTTTAAATTCATCACTACAACTTCAAATATGCCCTTAGTTCTATTCTAAAATACTGTTATTTTTTATAGGTCATTCACTCACCCACTCTCAGAGAGTTATTTAAAATTTCTCATCTTCCTATTAATATTCAACACATTTCTCCTTCCTCACTCTCAGCTGATCTTTGCCTCTTAGAAAACTGAAAAATAACAAGCAGATTTCATCATTGTATTTCTAAATCTAACAACTTACCCACATTTTTTTTTTTTTTTTTTTTTTTTTTTTTGCTGTACGCGGGCCTCTCACTGCTGTGGCCCCTCCCGTTGCGGAGCACAGGCTCCGGACACACAGGCTCCGCGGCCATGGCTCGCGGGCCCAGCCGCTCCGCGGCATGTGGGATCCTCCGGGATCGGGGCACGAACCCGCGTCCCCTGCATCGGCAGGCGGACTCTCAACCACTGCGCCACCAGGGAAGCCCCCTTACCCACATTTAGATACACGTATCTTTTTATAATAGATGCACTTCCTATGTTCCAATATAAACTCCATGTGTCATTCTCTCCTTCTTAGAAAATAACTTAATTCCACATTATCTTTCTCCGGTTTCATCAATTTTCCTCTAATGGATATATTATCTCATCAGTATACAAATATGCTATGGTAGCATTCATTCTTAAAAAAAAGATAATCATATTATTTTCAGCTCTGCTCTTCATTCCAGTAAAATACCTCGTAAGACTTGTTTATGCTTTCTGTCTTAAATTCCCCACATTCTATTCTCTTGTTACCACTTAACCAAGCACTCATCCCAACCACAACAAAAGCAGATTACAGGTCTTATCCAAAATGTAATTCTCAGTCTTCATTTCACCTCTCAGTACTATCTGGCAGTGTTTACTCCTTTTCTATGTGATCATTCAATTATTCCCTTGGAGAATTTGTCTAGTCCATGGTGTTAAATATCATCAGTATTCTGTTGCATCTCAATTGTCCTCTTTTTCCCTGGCCTCCTACATAAAGTCCAGGTTCACTAACCCAGCTGCTTGCTTTGTTATTTCATTTGAATACTTAATAGACATCCTAATCTCAGCATGTCCAGAGAAGAGTTTTAGATTTCCAATCTACACCAATATTTGTCTCCTACATTATTCCTTGTATCAATCAATGGCAATTTAATCATCCACTTAGGCCAACAACTTTGAGTCATCCTTGACTATTCTCTTTCAACATGCATTTAATTTATCTGCAAATTCTGTTGACTCTCTTAAAAATACATACAGAATATGAGTACATCTCACCACTTATGTGATCTTTTCTGCTTCTCTGTGTTTTAAAAATATGCTTGGCCTTTCCTTTTCTGGTATAGAGATATCAGCATCCTATCTGGTGACCAATGAAATGTGGAAATTTGGCAGGGTTAAGGGGTGCAGAGGAGGCTGTGAAGCACTGGCAGGAAGCCAGCCTGAGGAATAGCTGCAACGCAGCTAGAGTTGGTGGAGATCTGTCATCCTGGCATGCTTGAGATGTTGGTTATATTGAACAAACTGATTGTGTAAACAAGTAAACATTGAGGTGACAGGTTTCTTACTGTGGAGAAGGGATAAACATGGAAATACTGATACATATATAAATACACACGTATTACAGAGACAAACACATGAGCACATAAATACACACAGGTAATTATAGTAATAGATATTATATATATACATATGCCATGGTAATAGATATTATATACATACACACACACCACAATGAACCAGATCTTACTGTCAACATAATCTCAGCATCAATGGGTGATTCCAGACCTGTGGCAAGAAAAGGTCAAGTTGAATCTGGAACATCTTCTTGTTCCAAAAGCAAAGGATGCTCAAAAAGTCATGAGGACGTGTCAAAAAGATATAGAAACCAGCTAGAAGTGGCTCCTAATGACAAAAATTGGACTCTTTAAGCATCAAGAAATACATTACATGAAATAGGAATTCATTAGTCTATATGAAAACAAATAAATAGATGAATGAGTATAAGTGGCAAATAAAGGAAAGCTCTTCCTTGAAGAAAAGTACCAACTAATACATTTAGAAGGAATGACAGGCTTAGAAAATCCTCAACGGCAGACATCAGCATGGTGGTTGATTCAGGTAGGAGTCATCAATGAATGCTCCAGCTGGATGGGGGTCAGAGCACAACGTCTCTGAATACCTCCTCACACGGTGCTGGGTCAGTTGTAATGGAAAACAGTGATGACTCGTGGTGGGGGGGATGTTCAGCAGACACTGACGTAAACAGAATGCAGGACAGGAGTCTGGTCATAAGGAAACACTGGGTGGACACAAGTTGAGGGACAAAGCTTTTGAAACTGTACGAATAGGAGGGAGATGTGGAAGAAGTGAAAAGCTGCACAGTGAAGGAACCTGAGGAGACACAGCAAGTGAACACTGCACATGCTCTAGGAGGGGCACTGGACCAGAAAAGGAAAGACATTGTCGGAAGGATTGGTGAGATTTGCATGCAGTTTGTTGATTGGATAGTTGTTTGGCCTCAGTGCTGATTTCCAACTATGATAGGCATTCAGGCCAACATTCTTGTCCGTGGCAGCTTCACAATGGAGTGACCAGGGATAACGCAACATCAAGTTTACAGTTTTCTCATGAATGTTTTCTAAAAGGGTATATCTGACGGAGGAGATGCAGTAGAACCTTGGCAGTAGTAAAATAAATTATTAAGAATTATTTTAAAATTTAAAAATATGTTAACTTCAAGAAAAGAGCCAACAAGATAGAAGGACCTACAGATTATCCTACTAAGTGAAGTAAGTCAGGCAGAGAAAGACAAATATCATATGATTTCATTTATACATGAAATCTAAAAAATTGATAAAAAAGAACTTAATTACAAAACAGAAACAGACTTACAGATACGGAAGACAAACATGATTACTAAAGGGGAGGGGGGAGAGGGAGTGATAAATTAGGAGTTTGGGATTAGCAGATACAAATTATTATATATAAAATAGATAACCAACAAGGACCTACTATATAGCACAGGAAACTATATTCAAAATCTTGTAATAACCTAAAATGTAAAAGAATCTGAAAAAAGAATATATTAACTTAATCACTTTGCTGTACACCTGAAACTAACAGAACATTGTAAATCAGCTATACTTCAATTTAATTAGAAGAGCAAAAAGAAAAAAAAAGAAGAAAAGGAGCAAAACACCCTGATTAATTTTACCTGACCATTATTGTGTGGGCCAAAAAGTGCCTTTGGTTTTCTAAGTAAAAGACAACATTTTTCATTTTCATCAAGAACTTTATTGAACAGCGTATTCACCCTTTTGTTCCACTACCTTCTGCCATTTTTCAGGCAACTGCATAATTCCATCTTCTCAAAACTTTTTTTTTTTTTTTTTTTTTTTTTTGCGGTACGCGGGCCTCTCACTGTTGTGGCCTCTCCCGTTGCGGAGCACAGGCTCTGGACGCGCAGGCTCAGCGGCCACGGCTCACGGGCCCAGCCGCTCCGCGGCATGTGGGATCTTCCCAGACTGGGGCACGAACCCGTGTCCCCTGCATCAGCAGGCGGACTCTCAACCACTGCGCCACCAGGGAAGCCCCTCTAGAGTTATTTTAACTAATGATTTTCTAAGGCCAGTGGAAATGATTCATGGAAAATATCACAAATTACAATATGAAATTAGAATTATATACAGTTAACTTGATTAAAATTATGTGTTCAGGAAGCTATACACATCTACTCTATTTCCTCACTAAGGATCACTGGAGGTTGCTGAGGAATATATGTGGATACTGTCTTGTTCCTTTTTGGTTATTCTGCTTTTAATGTGGTAACCAAGAGACGCTTGTTTGGATTATCTGCTTGAGGTGGCAAAGAAAATTCCCAAGCAGTAAACAATGGAAAAGGGACCCTTAGCCTTTCTTTTTTGTTCAAGTGCTGTATAAGGAACTATTTCTTTGCATCAATGCTTTCTGTTTTTCTTATTAAAATATAAAATAATATAAATTTAAAGTAATAAATGGTTCACAGATGTTAATGTTTAAAATACAGTCCAAATAAAGCTAAAATTGCAGAGAACAATGCAGCAAGTCCCAGCCATAAGGCAACTTGAAGAGTTTAATGTGCATCTCCCAAAGGAGGCAAAGGAAACAGAGACGTTGGAAGCAATTTAAAGGAAAAGTTTGCTTTTCACATTCAGCTCAATGTTTGCAAGCTGTCTTTCGGAAGAGAGAAATCAAGCCATGATTTAACAAGGGCAACACCCATACAGCTGCTTTCATGGGACACCAGGAGAAATGGCCAACTGACATTTTCTCCTAATGACTTCCCAAGAACCAACTGCTAGTCTTACATCAAGAATTTGCCACTAAGCCCCAGAAATGAATTTGTTCTTTTTTTTTTTTTTTTTTGACAGAATTTCCCTGTTCCCTGGTGGCGCAGTGGTTGAGAGTCCGCCTGCCGATGCAGGGGACACGGGTTCGTGCCCCGGTCTGGGAAGATCCCACATGCCGTGAAGCGGCTGGGCCTGTGAGCCATGGCCGCTAAGCCTGCGCGTCCGGAGCCTGTGCTCCGCAATGGGAGAGGCCGCAGCAGTGAGAGGCCCACGTACCGCAAAAAAAAAAAAAAAAAAAAAAGGATCCAACTCAAACATACAGTTGTTATTATGTTTTAAACTAATTTAAAATTTCACTTGAATATTCCATTGTTTGTTAAGTAGAGTGTGAAGTACATGAGATTTTACGTTTATTGATTTCTTAAAGGGCTCTGCGTACTACAGTACCTTACACAATATTTGGAGCTCAGTGAATAATGTGAATGAAAGAGTGAATTAATATGAAACAGATTCAGGATGCTAAACAGTTACTATTATTAGTGAGGTCAATTCAGCTGCAAATACATTCAGCTGATGGTGAAGTATGGACCCAGTAGCCTTACTAAATCCATCCATCTACCCATCCGTTAACTCACCGACTGAGAACAAACTTTGGAGCACTTAATGTCTTCTAAGTACCATAATAATTAGAAAGTAAATACACCAGTACAATTGATAGACAAGGCCTTAGCTCTCATGGAGCTTGAAATTTATCAGAGAAGACAATAATCCAAATAATTACAAAAATGCATAATAAGATGGAGTTAATGAAACATACTGTGAATAGAAACAGCAGGGAAACTTAATACAGTTTCAGCTAAAACCTGATGGATGAGTCAGAATGAGCCACTTGCAAATACAGAGAAAGCGTTCATAGCAAAGAGAAGAACATACACCAAGGCTTGAAGGTGAGAAGGGGCTGATGAATCTGTGGAGCTGAAAAGTCTAAGACAAATGGGAAGTGGGGATAGAGTTGGCAAAACAAGAAGCTAAAGAAATAGTGAGGGATGAACAGGTAAAGAATACTGTAAGATGAGATCAGTGATTTGGCTTTTATTCTAAAGGCAATAGGAGCCTGTAAAGAGTTTTAAGCAGATGAGTGACAAAACTATATTGGTATTTTAGTAAGATCAGTCTGACTACAACGTGGAGACTGAGTTGGAGATGAAACACCAGTTACAGACCTTACCCTCTGCTTAGTCTTCAACTCTGTCTTGTGCTAATATTACTGTGGATATCACCAACCATGAAGACCACATTCACAGAAATCAATAGAAGCTCTGAAGAAATATCCAGCAGCAACAACCAGACAAGCTAAACTAAGTTTTAATAAAAATATTTATTCTATACCTAGGTCGAAAAGAAAAAGAAAAAGAGCAAGAGGGAGATGAGAGTGAGGGAGATGAGAGACCTAACTAAATATTATACACAAGTACCTTGGCCTCATCTACATAAATTACATTTTAGAGGGCGAAAGATACAGTAATACACACTAACCTCTCCTACATATTTTGCAGGTAACATATTATTCATACTAATCTTCAGCCATGAAACTATTGCCAATGCATGGACACACAGCAACGATTTACGTAAAATATGTCTGTAATTGTTACACTTCAGTTGTCACATTAATAAATCCTTAGTCTCAGATGGGGGAAATAATTAGCATAAGCATTTCATTACAATGTGGGAAATTTTTTTTCCAAAAATGAACAAAACAAACTAAATTATTTCACAAGGACATTGAACAGCTGTCAAACGAAAACCACTTTTGGTCAAAATCAGCAGGGGTCTGATTCAGACGAATAATAATCAGGTTAAATGTGCATAATGACTATTTGGAGCCCAAGCCTCTACACAGTTTATAAGTTTTTAGGCAAGACAGGGCCCATGATAATTCTTTCTACATCATTACTAAAACTTTTTTGCAATGGTTTCGGTTAACACACTCTGTTCACCCCCAATGCATGTAAACCTACTGATGGCTGAGTGAAACAAAAACGTGACACTGATATTGTATGACTTGCAGGTCATCTTTGAAGATGGTGATTTTAATTAGCCGTAGATAAAAGATGTATACAGGGGCTTCCCTGGTGGCGCAGTGGTTGAGTCCTCCTGCCCGTGCAGGGGACACGGGTTTGTGCCCCGGTCCGGGAAGATCCCACATGCCGTGGAGCGACTGGACCCGTGAGCCATGGCCGCTGAGCCTGCGCGTCCGGAGCCTGTGCTCCACAACGGGAGAGGCCGCAGCAGTGAGAGGCCCGCGTACCGTAAAAAAAAAAAAAAAAGATGTGTACGTATGTTGATTTGATTATGACTTTTTTTTCCCTTTATTCATTAAAAGTAGAAAGAAATTTCTAGAAAGTGATTGAATATTCAAGAGAGAAACAGACAACAGAGCCTAGTAGTATTATTTTGATCTGTTTTGGAGGTTCAGTTATTATGACAAGAAAAAAATAATGTGAAAATACTGAAAATTAAAAGTTAATATTATCTTTTTGAGTAGATTATATGGTTGTGGACTTAGGAAAGTAAATTTGATGATGACTTTTAAAAGAATAATAAATGAAATCCAAAACTATGATCAATTTTTTTCATCTATTCATGTTGAAAAAGTTATGAGGTAAACCCATCAGACATTAAGTGAAAAATGGAAGAAAATAATGGCCAATGAATGAAATACATGCATCTAGAATAAGCAAAACTTTGTAGGTAAAACAGAAAGATCTCTATAACTTTCTCTTATAAATTAATATTTGATTTGATAGAAGCAGTTGAAATATGCATTTTCTGTCATCGTAAAAATGTTTTTCTATTTGTCCTTCTCTTTGCCTCTTCTAGTTCTTTTTCCTTCCCTTCCCCCCCTCCTCTTTTTCCTTCTTCTTCTGCTACTATTACTAGCACAATTCCTATGCATCAGATAATAATGACGGCCATCCTGCCATGATTTACTCAGCATTTACCTTAAACCAGGGACTGCCGAAACTAGCGCCATTACATTACCTTATTTTATCTCATAATATACTTTATGAGGTCAGAAGTATTAATTAATTCAGTTATTAATGTTTTCATTGAAGTAACCATCTGAAATCATTCAAACGGCTTTTTCCAAGTTCCTAGAGCTAAAACATACAGGGTTGGTGCTGACATCCAATTTACCTGATTCCGGAGTCCAAAGTCTTAATTGCTTTGTCAAGCTGTCTTCACCTGGCATAAGAGTTTCTCCAGGGCCAAAATGAAACAAAGGAATAGGTGGGCTCCAGAGACACAACAGCACAACTAGAAAAAGGGAAATAACGTTTCGAGAATAATCCATGATCTGTCAGTTTTCTGTTTTGACTGCTGGCTCACTGAACTTTTCCTTCTCTCTTTTAAAGCATAATCCGTGCAGTTTACCACCTCAAAACTAAGGGGAAGTGTCAGAGTGACAACATCAGCAACAAAGTCCTTATACCAGGAAAACCCCTCCTGGCAAGCCAGAGGTGGGGTAGGTGAGGATGGAAGTGTATAGCGTCACTGCTTCGTTCCCGTCTAATGAACTCAGAATGGCCACTCCTTGGATCGCAGCCCGGCCTGTGGAAGGGAGAGGCAATGGAGTCTCTGGTAATAAAATGCATAATAATTTTCAGGACTCCTAAGAAAACTAGGGCTGGTGTGCCAACGTCCTGGTCATTGCCTATGGGAAGGTGTTATACTCAAGGACGCCACACATCTCACACGGTGCCATATCCAACACAGCAGGCACACCCCTATGACAGGGTAGGCAGGACTGGCAGATTTCCAGAAGAACTCCCACCAAATTCTGCATCCTGCAGTACAGCAGCTAGAAAGCAGGCCAGATGCCCTCAGCTTCCCAGCAGTGCTTAGCAACAGGTGGGAAGGAAAGGCCTGGGGCACAGCAGAGATGCTGGAGGCCCAAGTCCAGGTGAGTTCCACAGCTCCAGAGAATGCAAAGAATCGCAGTTATTAGATCCACAACACTCTGAACCAGAGACACGTCACTGTACACCATCAAAGGATGCTCGAGAGGCAGATCAGATTAGCCATGCAGATAACAGCTTCTAGCTCACACGGATGAGACCAGACCCACAAAAAAATCCCACCATGGGGACCGCTTGCTTCTGAAGAAAATGTCATGGGGAGGAAGAAAGAAAGAAGAGACCCTTGACAAAAAGTAGAAACTTTTTTAGCACTTACCTGAAAACCTAATTTAATCCAAAACTGACTCTCTTAAACGGGAAACCATTGAGTTATCTTTCAAAAGCCAGCTCAAGTTTGATCCCACACCTGCCTCTTCCAAATACTCCTTCAGCCAAATTGAATGTTCTCCCAAACTTTAAAATTACTTGCAGCAAAAAAAGGAATTAAGTAGTCGTGTACCTTTGGGTGGTATTGCATTCATCTTGACCAATCGACCCTGAAAAGAAAATAACCACTTGTAGGGCTTAATTTTCTAAACACAAGTAATTCATTTCAATTTTAGTAAACAGTGGGCTACTACTCTTTACTATATTTAAAATAATGATATGTTTTCCTCTTTAGAAAAATAAGCAAATAGTAAATTCAATAATCAAATTAATCAATAAAATTAGAAGAGCAGCTATTTTGACTCATCTAGATAAAATGACTAAGATCATTTTTTATTTCAACCATTTATTTTGAAGTACAGTATTCTAAAATGGGTCCTTGCCTAGTGCTATAAAGTGAAATATCAATCAACCAGAAATAAGGCCTCTAATTGCTCTAGACATTTTTTTCACCTCTTCACTGCTTATTAACAGTTCCATCAGAGAAATGCAAAAAAGATTACATGTGGTGACATTATAAGACCAATCAAGTGAGTCACTTCTGTAGATTCTATTTTAAAAAGGTCTCAAAGGAATCAGAGGCTTATAGATAATCCATGTGATGACTATTCTCCAATTAGCACTTAGGATTTATCAATTTATACACCCTACAATTCTGTAGTTAATGTCTTTGATTAGTATTACAAGTCTAATGGTCAAAGGGATCTTATATGTGCAATAGAGGTAAAATTAATTTAGATAATACATAGGGTAAAAGTACATGTAATATTAGTGGACACTTTAATTGCTTTTAACTAAAATAAACACGATGTCCCAGAAAACAACACTTATGTCAGCAGAAGCACTGATAGAGAAATTGTTATAAGGGGTTGGTTAAATACATGTTAAAAATCAACTAACCAAATAAGTAAGATAGATTCAGAAAAAGATTCTCTGATACAATAGGAATTCATCTTAGCTGACACAGCAGCCCTAACCACTTTCTTGAAGTCTCCGCCTACTGGGTCAAAAAACCATGGTCAATAATCAATTTTTTAAGATGAAAGAAAAACTTAAAGCAAAACAAGCTCTGAAGTTGATCTCTACTGCTCAGGCCCTGCGTGTCAGGCTCTGATGGTTACCACCCTCTTCATTTATCTTTCTCGGAATTACAGGGAACTACTCAAAATAAAAGCAAATCACGTCCATCCGTCTTTGGCTTGACACTGCTCCACTGCATCAGAACTGGTAAGAGGCCTTACAGTTCACACACCACAATTGCTAGTAAGGTACTATAAGAATATTTCTTCTTATGTAAAAGAGGAGATACTATTATTTGTCTTTGATATTTGAGAAAACATAGGTTTTTACAGTGTATAGAGATTTCCAATTCCAGCAGGCCTGGGGAACACATGCATTAAAGGGTCATTACCTAAATCCTGCAGAAAACATACTTTTCAGTACATTGTTGGTCTCACACTAAGTAAAATCTCCTCTACCACCCCCAACAATATACCCAAAACAGAAACTTTGAATGCAAAGGCCCCAATTCTCACAAAGATCCGAGATTACTTCATGAACTCATGGCAGGTTTGAAAAGCTTAATTTTCAATTCCATAATGAAGCATCAATCTTGGAAGAACCAAAAGCGGTCCCATGGGTCTCTCAACCCAAGTTTGTAATAACACCTGTAATCCCAAAGGCAATTTCACTCTGAAAAAAAGCATCTACAATTCTGCCCTTCAGAATTTCCATAGATTAAGATCAAAGAAATATTAGCTTACGATCAAGATAATTAAGACACAAGGAAACAAGCTCCTATGAATGGAAGTCAGTATCAACAGCTAAATCATAGTTAAATCACAATGGATGTCATACATTAGAATTATCTGATACATAATAAGGAATAATTTGTATGAACTATGAAAAATGATATTCCCCAAAAGAGCAAGTATCATAAAATTGATTTTCAAAAGGATAACAAATAATTTTTAATAGAAAAAATATAGTTTTTAATTTTTTAAATTTTGTAATGGAGTTTTTTTTCAACAGCACATTAAAGAATCATGAGAGAATCGTAGACTGCAAACTAGGTCTGAAGAGGATAATCAACATGGAAAAGAGAGAGGCAAAAAGTCAGACATTTGAATAAAAGGTAAAACATATGATAGCTAAAATAACAATTCTAACATACCTCCAATCTAGGTTCCAGGAATATGAATTAGAGAATATGGTGGAGAAACAATACAAGCCAAGATAACGAGTAGGGATTTCAGCATTGATAAAGGAGTGACCTCCTGTTACAGTAAGTTCAATATAACTAACCAGGCTAAATAAAAAATTAATCTAAACCTAGGTACATCAGAGTGAGATGCTAAATCACCAAGCACGTAGAGAAGGTTTTAAAAGCAGATGACAAGAATAGATAATTTATGAATGAATAGCTGACAGGACACATCTCAGAAGCAACTATAAAAATAACCTAAGAGGGTTCCCTTTTCTCCACACCCTCTCTAGCATTTATTGTTTGTAGATTTTTTGATGATGGCCATTCTGACTGGTGTGAGATGATATCACATTGTAGTTTTGATTTGCATTTCTCTAATGATTAATGATGTTGAGCATTCTTTCAATACACTGTTGGTGGGAATGTAAATTGATACAGCCACTATGGAGAACAGTATGGAGGTTCCTTAAAAAACTAAAAGTAGGACTACCATATGACCCAGTAATCTCACTACTGGGCACATACCCTGAGAAAACCATAATTCAAAGAGTCATGTACCACAATGTCCATTGCAGCTCTATTTACAATAGCCAGGACATGGAAGCAACCTAAGTGTCCACTGACAGAAGAATGGAAAAAGAAGATGTGGTACATATATACAATGGAATATTACTTAGCCATAAAAAGAAATGAAATCGAGTTATTTGTAGTGAGGTGGATGGACCTAGAGTCTGTCATACAGAGTGAAGTTAGTCAGAAAGAGAACAACAAATACCGTATGCTAACACATACATATGGAATATATATTAAAAAAAAAGGTCATGAAGAACCTAGGGGCAAGACAGGAATAAAGATGCAGACCTACTAGAGAATGGACTTGAGGACATGGGGAGAGGGAAGGGTAAGCTGGGACAAAGTGAGAGAGTGGCGTGGACATATATACACTACCAAATGTAAAATAGATAGCTAGTGGGAAGCAGTTGCATAGCACGGAGAGATCAACTCGGTGCTGTGTGTCCACCTAGAGGGGTGGGATAGAGAAGGTGGGAGGGAGGGAGATGTAAGAGGGAAGAGATATGGGGATATATGTATATGTATAACTGATTCACTTTGTTATAAAGCAGAAACTAACACACCATTGTAAAGCAATTATACTCCAATAAAAATGTTTTAAAAAATTTAAAAAGTAACCTAAGAGGGTAAAGAAAATAGGTGTCAGCTAAGAATTAAAGTGCCCTGCAGATCTGGCCTGACAAGAACAAGGGTAAAAACAAAATATGGAAATCCTGATAGAGTTTACCACAAACATCTAACCCACGTTCCAAAAGGAGTCCAGACGCGATGACAAATTATCCCAGAAGGAAGTCCTAAGATTGAAACAAACAAACCAACAAACAAAAAGATAATAGAGTGGTCAGCATGTAGATAAATCTGAACATCATCTGTATAAAATATTATGCTGATAAGTTCTAGACTGAGAAATTAACTTTATCCTTAAAACACTAGACATTATTAGCTTATCAAGGAAGAAGGGGATTATCAAAGTTAAGTGTTCTAGTGTTCCTGTATGTAGCAGGAGAAGGTTTAAATGTTATTTTGCATTCAGTAAACTTAGTGGGAAATTAAAATTTTCAAGAGTTACGATGAAACAGAAATAGTGTTTCAAAACAACAAAGGAACAAATTCTTAATGGAGAGAAAACTAACAAACAGAAAACTCATAAAATAGGCAAACCAGGAAGGAAAAGAAATATCAAAAGTCTGAGACAAATAGGAATCAAAACGTTTAAGATGGTAAAAGTGGAATCAGATATATCCCAATAAACAGAAATATATAAAAAGAAGACACATAGAATATTTCCTAGTTTAAATATTTTACATTTCAAAATTATAATATAAATTCAATATTTTAACACTTGAAAAACAATAAAAGTACACATTAAAATTTGTAGAATGCAACAAACATATTTTCAAAAAAATGTGTGGCTTAAGGAAGAAAAAGGTTGATAGTTAATGATGTATGTATCTATTTAAGAATTAGAAGAACAGAATAAATCCAAAGTAGAATTAAGATAATAATAAAGATCAGAAAATAATTGTATGAAATAGGAAACAATATAAACAGATCAACAAACCAAATGGAAGACTTATTAAATTAAAAAATAATTCTCATCAGATTGAACAAGAAAGGATTGTAAAAAAAAAATAGTATAAAGAATTTAAATGGGAGACATAATTGTGTATAGAATTGAGATTTTAAAATAAAAATCTATAAAGAACTGTATGTAAATAAATGATGAAAAGGGAAGATTCCTAGAAAAACTCAGTTGATAAAAATTGACATGAGAAAAATTAGAAATCTTAAATGACATATAACCATTAAACACAATCAACTATTTATTATGAATCACCCTGCAAATAAATAAACCCTAATGATTTAATAGGTGAGTTCTAACGAACCTCTAAGTAATGCGTTATTCCAATAATATATACAATCTTCTAAAGAATAAGATTTAAAAGATAAATAGTCTCAACTCATTTTTATGTGTTCAGATATAACCCTGACACCAAAACTCTACTGAGGAACATAGGGGCAAAAAGTCATTCTAAATTCAGCAATATGTACAAAAGACGATTAATGATGTAGAAGTTGGACAATGCTTTGAGTTGTTTTATGATGTTTTCTATGTTATAAGATATTAGATGATGTTTACATTTTAAAATATTAGTTCATTTAAGTCAAATATTAAAAGCCAAACAAACTGAGACCAGAGAGCATGTCCTAAACTACATTGTTGCATACTTAGCTTACTTAAATCATCCCATTCTTAACAGAAAATACAACATGGATGTTAAGTAGGGCTATGATCTCTGACTTTGATCAATACATCCATAAAAATGATATTTGTGAATACCACTTTAAATATTTCCTGAAATAATAAAATGTTAACAAACATGAACTGAAAATTTCTTTGCCTGACTCTTCAAACTGAATGCTAAAACACGATTGGTATGGCTCAAAATAGTGATTTATGACTACTGCTGTTTCCACAATCAGGGAATCAGGAGGAAGAGTCAGCAGGATACAGGCTTGAGGAAAGGTAAAAGGCATGGAAGATTAAAAAAAAAAAAAAAAAAAAAAAAGAAAGTGTATAAATTCTTCTGAGATTGCTACCTAAAATAATTCTGCTTATAGAATAGGAAAGGGAATAAAGCTTGTTTATAAAAATTAGTATAGATTTAATAGCCTAAGATCTTTACATCACACTGTTTTGAATACAATAACATGTAAAAAGTTAATAAACAGAAACCTCAATTAAATAGAATTGCACCACCAGTAGGGTGAGCTCTCACACCCTGTGATGTAGCCCAGCCCAACAGGAAGAAAGACTTCTTTCCCATTAAGGACTCAGCCATGAAAAGCCATGGACTCTGTTTACTGTGGCCCTTCCAAATCCCTTTTCCTCCCTATAAAAGTTCTCCTTCCCTTGCTGTGCGGGGACTTACACGTGGCTCCCCATGGTTGCACAGCCCTAACTGAAATTCTCTGCTGATCCCAAATAAACCCATTTTCGTTGGAGAAATACATGGCAGTCTATGTGTTTTGGGTCAGCAAATCATAAAAGTTTAAGGCAAAAACTACACAAAAACAAAGATCAAAACCAAAAATACCTAGAAGAAATCATGGGAAACTATGAAAATGACTTTCCATTTTAGTAACTTGAACTACAATTTGTTTTCACCAGGCATAGTAAACATAACTTTCAGGGAGGTATGCATTATATCAGGGAAGGTGCACCTACTGAAATATGGATTTACTGTCATCTAACTTACCCTTGAAATATAATGCATTTATCTGCCTGTATGACATAAAAGTATTTGTATAGAATACTTTACAAATTTATATCTAAATTCTTATATTTTGTGGGAAAAGTTGAAATACAGTATTCAAGTAGAAATCTAAGGGGTCCCAACATAAATTGTTCATCATTCACTAAAAAAAATCTTTTTTCCAGGTAGTAAAAACCCTGTTTCTTATAAATGGATAGTGGTGAAGAATAAATAAATTATGAAAAAAGGAGAGAGGAAGGAAGAGAGAGAGAGAAAGAGAGAGAGATTTGTGACTATGTATCAGTGAGAGAGATGCAGATTCTAAAAGCAATTACCATTTCTTTACTTTCATTCTCTATATTTTTCTGAAAACTAAGTTCTAAATAAGCACTGTATTTCCTTAGTGGTCTAAAGAGGAAGAACATAGAAAAATCTGGAATACAGTTTTCTTTCAACAGTAAAAAGCCCCCAAAGTATAAGAACAGATATTGGGAGAAAATATAGGTAGCAGACAGCTATCTATTTTTACCTGACATTATGGAAAATTTCAAACATAAATACATGGCACATAGAGGTAATAGCATGTGAACTCACATATACCCATCACATAGCTTCTGTGATGATGAATTCATGGTAGTTTTCTTTCATCTATATCCCCACCCACTCCCTCCACGATCAATGAATTATGTTGAAGCAAATTCCATACATCAAATACATTCCATATATCCTATAAATATATCAAGTAAATTTCAGATATTCTATATTGCAGCACAAACATATACAACATAAGGGCTCTCCTTAAAAATCATATTCACTTCATCATCACAGCTAATACCTGACAAAAAATACTTAGTATCATCCGATATATCTACACACTGCTCATGTCTCTAATTTTCTCATAACAGTTGCCTTGTTCAAATCAGAATTCAAAGAAGATGCACACATTGAATTTTGTTGATATGTTTTTTGGGGTCTCTCTGAATATAAATGTAACCTCTTTTTTTGTGTTTGTTTGTTTTTCCTGCAATTTGTTTTCAAAAGAAACCAGTTCTGTCTTCTGTTATAGAATGATTCACAGCATTCTGCTTATGCATTCTTATATTGTCATGTAACATATTTCTCTGGCCACTGTACTTCCTGTAATCTGGCTGTTAGGTCTTAAGTTTGTATCTATTTCTTGTTCAATTTCTTATTAAGTAGGATAATTTATAGGATAATAGTTGTGTACATCTATCAGAAAAAACAGTCTCTTTTCTCTTTCTTTCCTTCCTTCCTTCCTCGTTCCCTCTCTCTCTCCCCCTCTCTCTTTTTTTCTTTCTCTCTCTCTTTTTCTTTCTTTCCTGTGATGTTATTCCGTCAATGATTATATAAGCCCAGGCCTATTATTTCACTGGGGATTGTAAATAAGTGATTTTTCTAATACTTTCTAACAGTTATTCCTTCTTCAGTTATTAGCTGGAATGCTTTTGTGAAGAGAAAGTTTCTCTCATCAAGATTTCAGTAGAGACACAATGGTAAAGTATTTATAAGAAAGACAGTCTGAAACTTGATTCTTCCCATTACTTTTAACTTTCTAAATAATGATTATATTTTATTAACATTCTCTAAAGGTAAGAAGTTAATTTGTTTTTTAAATTATGAAGCTGTTGGCAGTGGTGGTGCTATTTTCTTCTGAACTCATGAATTTTAATAAATTTGACATGCTGTAATTCATTGAAACTCTGACTCTATTTTTTGCTCAAATGATTTTATGTTTGGCCAAATGAGCGGTTCTTTGAGTTTGCTTTCAACCGCTTTGGCCATGACTCCAGTAGTCTTATATAGATCGTCTCCTAGCTTTGTGGTACAATAATGAGTTCTAAATTCACATTTTATATTTTCTACCCCAGACCTGGAATCATCTGTTTCTTCATGTAGATCTGGTACTTTATGATGGTTTTACATTTTGGTGGTTTATGAATTTCACTTTAGTCCTAATGAGGGTTTTAGATGGTTAACTTCAAGAATTCATAGGGTCCGGACTACTTCATTGCCATCAAACGTTATGGAAACCTACATGTCCTCACCTGTAGGTTTGTGTCTGAAAGGGTTCCTTCTAATCTCAGCTGCTGTTCAGTCTTCCCCGCTGCCCTTTCTGCTTAGTAAATTTTGGCAACTTGGGAACCCTCAGGCTGTTTGGGTTCCTTGCCCCCCTTTTTGTGTCCTGAACACTTGCTGAGGGCATAGAGCATCACTGCTAATGGTAGTTTGTCCGATTTGGGGTTTCACGGTGACTCTCTGTCACTTGGTTTTGTTTCAGGTATTTTTGCAGGTATTTCTAGGTTAGTTGCTTTCTCCGATTTTGTGGGTGGTTTTGGAAATACTCAAATACTACAGAGCTACTGACATCTTACTGTTATCATCTGAAGATACTTATTTAAATCATGTGTCACTAATTTCCATCCTTCCAGATTTCTCTAATGTGCCAAATACTAGTCTTTATTTTTTCAAGATTCTCCCTGTATGCTCAGAAGAAATATCGGTACAGTCAGCTTGGGCTGTGATAGGGGAGAAGAAAATGGTTCGTGAATTTTCTTGCCTGGTGGTTTACAGGGGTGTCTAGTAATTGCTGTGTTGCACCGAGTATACAAGATGCATATAAGGGGGGACGGAAGGCTAGTTACCATCAGTCATTTGGAAAATAGTTTTGAATGCCTATGAGGGCAAGACATGTTCAAGACACACGTATTACTGGGCTAAGTGGAATAAGGGAGAAAGTTTTATAGAGGATACAAAGCACGATTACCCACTATTCCACAGAAAAAGGAAGACACAGATGAACACAGGACCGTGAAAAAGGCACTTTAAAACAGAGCTGATTTTACAAATCAGAGCGATAGACAATATCTATGTTGTTGAAATTTCATGAGGTCTGCAAATAACAATAATAACGATCATAATTTAATATACACCAAGCATAGTGCTATATGTTCTTATGTATATTATGTCACTTAATCTTTACAATTCTCTAAGGTAAGTATTATGCCTCCCATTCTATGGGTGAGTAGACTGAGGCTGAGAAAAGTTAAATAACTCACCCCAGGCATCACAATCTGAAGGTGGCAGAGTCTTTCCAAACATTGAGCTCTTAACTATACAACACTGTCTACTTAATCATAGAAAATCTACATGCCAAAAACCAAATAAATAAATAAACCTCTGACTCATAACAGAGGGCAAAACTAGCCAATAAACAAAATGAAGCATATACTATAAATAACAGTAAGAAACATTCAAAACTTTATATTAAAACCACAATGTAATGTAGATAGCAGATCCTAGGTTATGGTTTAAAACAAAGAAAGGCCCAGAAAGAAACCAGGCCCCTGATAGGAAAAGGCATGCCAAATGCTCTTGGGAGAGGTACTGAGATACGATGACTTAAGAAAAAGATAGCATAAAATTAATTTCCCTTTGACCCAACTTTACCAGCTCTGACTATAGAAATGATTTTTACAAATACTTTTCAATCCTCTAAAGCTGAGAGAGATTATTAATTATTTGACTACACCAAACTTACTATATAAGTTTTCATTTATCTTCCTTGGGATATACAATTTGTTTTTAAAAGAAAATTTCTGCAACCTTTATCTGCTCCTAAATTCATTTCTTTACACACAAGTGTTTCAGCCTAGCTCCAGTTAATGGCTTATTAGCATAACATTTCACTTCTTGTACTTAATTTAAAAGATATACCATCTATTCTTGTCGAAATCTTTATGAGTACTAGCTAAAAATAATTAGTTTTCTGTTCAAAAATGCTTTTGTAATATTCCATGAGGTCTTATCTGTTCTACTGCTTTTAGTGCTTACTCTAATACCTGATAGCGTGTTGTAAAATCATTTACGTGTTCCCCATTTTGAAGGAAGAATGAGGGATTCTAATTCTAATTCTAACATTACAAATGAAAGCTTGATGTGGAGATAAATGAATTAACTCAAAGACAGGGACCATTTCTTGACAATCAGAGAAGTGAATTATGTGACCTACAAATGTCATTTCTCCCTTCTGATTTTTTAACCAGCTTGTTTGTGTCTTTTGGAGGAGTCCATTTTACTTCTCTTTACGCTTTCTGTAACCTTTACATTTAACCAGACGTTGACTTTTACCTCTAAACGTTTATGAGACACTAGTTTGTTTGGAGCTCAACCCAGTGGGCGTGAATTTTACAAGAGCAACGCAGTGATGGGAATGGACCCTACGCACGTGGGCTAACATCGTATCTGTTTGGTCCACGGGAATGGGGAAGGGACAGGGAGGTTGGTTATTAAAACTCAGTGTGTACGTGGCATTGTGCTAGGTGCTCAAATAATTCATTAGCCCGCACAAAAGCCCTCTAAATGCAAGAATTATTATCTATTAACATTGTTTTCTATATACTAGATAATCAAGGTGTCATACTTTAAATAAGAAGCAGAGTTTCTCCAGACTCACAGACATAGAGAACAGACTTGTGGTTGCCAAGGGGGAGGGGGTTGGGGGAGGGATGGACTGGGAGTGTGGGAGTAGCAGATGCAAACTATTATATGCAGGATGGATAAACAACAAAGCCCTACTGTAGAGCACAGGGAACTATATGCAATATCCCATGATAATCCATAATGGAAAAGAATATGAAAATGAATGTATATATATATATATATATATACATATACATATATGTATGTATATACATAGATATATACACATCACTCTGCTGTCCAGCAAAAGTTGACACAACATTATAAATCAACTATACTTTAATAAAATAAAGTTTAAAAATGCAGGGTTTCTTTACAAGTCTTTCTGACTCAAAAATCTGTGGTCTAGACTTATCCATCTTTTATTGAATCATTCCTTTGAGGATATGCTTTGCACAGCCTGGAAAATCAAACACCCATTTCCACATGTCTCAAGGTGGCTCCCTCTGCAGGACACAGGAGATGGATGCACCGCTAAGGGAAGCGGAAGGTGCACGTCTCAGGGTCTCTGGAGCTGTACCTCCTGGGACAAAGTGCTTCTCACCGGTGTGGTAGCCCCGGCAGAGGAAGAAAGACCCGTGCCTGACTCTGATGGTGCGTGGAGTCAGCTTCCCCCTCAAGTTCCATATTTACATACTCAAGTTAACTCAGGGAGGCATCTTGCCTCCATCATGGACAACATAACACGGAGGCTCAGACATACAATGCCATGGTGGTTTTGCACCACTGGGACTTGGCTGAGTTGAGACGACCTTTTTCAGCATCCTCTTGCCCGTGTGGTCCTCAGGGAGAAACGAGTGTGAGATTTGGGAGGTGAAACCACCGCCACAGCCACCAGCCCCTGGAATCCAGTGTGGACCATCAGCGCCACTGCCACTCACACTTGCCTCTGTGCTCTGTTGGATCACTTGTGGGCGTGTAACTGGACCCACAGCAGCCTGGCTCCTGGAGCAGGAAGGCCCCCTCCAGCTTTGCCAAGTCCCTTTCAGCTCCTGTGACTGTGTAAGGTCTAATCTCACTAATGAATTGCTTATTCACCATCACCCCTGGTAGCTTCACTTCCTGATTGAATCCTAAATAGTCTACTTGCTCGTTTCCATACAGCTGATACATGGCCAAGATCCAAACTTCAATCTAGCTGCTCTGTCCCCTTCACCAGTGTGAATACTGGCAGTGGGGAGAGGAAGGAGAGTGAATTTTCATACACAGTAATAATCACGTGACTCTAGCACTTCTTTTGCTCTTTTATGTGCAGATGATTAAAGGAAATGCATTATTACTGCTAAAGTCTGTATTGTACCACCCGACATTCAGCGTTCCAAATACCTCTCCATTAGATACTACTTATTAACAAAGTAAAAAAAAAAAATGTCCTGGGCATGAGAGCTCTTTATTATCTTTCATGCATCATCGTAAAGCTTTTTCATATCAAATTATATAGTCACTCAAAATGTTCATCTTTCCTAAATGCACCTTTTGCAGCTATAATCTATCCATCTGCATCTAGGTGATTTTAGCCTCTCAAATGGTTGAGAAATGCCTTCCCTGGGCAGTTAATCCCATTTATGTTCTAAGTGACCAATTTGTGTGTTCCATTACCTGCTATAATATCCCCACTGTACATAATGTATATTTGACTTAACAGCTCTAATCTCACCAAAATGCTCTTTCTCAGTCAATTGTTTTCATGGTCTCAGATTTCCACAGGGAATCTGCTGGGAACTTTGTAGCAAATAATTATCTAAGAAGACTAAACCTGCTATAAAATTTCCACAGCTTTTATTGATAGCATCTTCACATTATCAATATCTTTATATTTTACTTAAAATCCTTGGCTTAGAAAGTGTTAACAAGGGAAATCTGCCAGTTTCCAAGCCCCAATATCAAGCCAAGAATGTTGCTCCTTTAATGATAGTATAATTCATAATTTCTCTTATAAACTGTTTCAAGAGCATTATTATCTCTAGAGACAAAAGATTTTTGCCATAGACAAAAGAAATCATTTCCTTTCAGTACTTAAAGATGATTAAGCTGAAATATATATCACCTCCAATAGTTAACAAAGTGATTTGATTCAGATTCTACATGTGCACTACAAAGCATTTCTTACATTGAAAATCTCCGGTCCATGCTTTTGCCAAGACCAGACATTGACTAATTCCCAAGTGTTAGATTTAATAACAACCTTATTTACTTTATATTTTATATATTTATACAAATCAGATGAAGCCTACAAAGTTTTTTCTCTTAGTTGAATGAACTTATACATAAGGGTTGTTTTCTAGCCCATACATAAGATTACTCCTATAAGTCCCACCCTATCCACACACTGGAACTGATAAATGAGATAGGATCACCAGAATAAAAATAATCTAAGCGGCAATTCACCTTAAAATAGTTTCTGAGTTCCAAGTTCCCTTGACCCGAATTACAAACAGTATGCAAATATCTGGGCAATGTACACTTTATATATAACTTTGAGTATACTATTTTAAATTCATGCTTTAAAATTCTAAAGTGCGTAACGTATGGTAAGTTAAATGTTTATTCTCCACCCTTTGCATTTCTTTTGCATAAAAACTATGTTAAGTCTTAGAGCGACTTCTCACGGTCTCTCCATGTCCCTTTTCTCTTTTCTCTATGGGGACAACATTTTTGAATGGGCCCATGGCCACTTGGCATAAACAATTCATTGCACAGTCTCTTTTTCAGATTAGTACGTCCATGTGACGAAGTCCTGGCCAACAGGATCTCATGTGCCTCCCTCCTGGTATCTTTCATCGATGTACTGGCATAGGCCCTTGCCCCTCTTCCTTTCCCTGTCCTTGTTCTGCTGTCTGGAACCTGGATGCTGGAACAATGGTCCATGAGGATGAGGACCTAACGTTAAGCTAAAAGAAACCTGGAATTGGGGATTTCCTGGAACAGAGCCAATTAACGCATGCCAGGCAGGATGCCTATCTCCACACTGGTACATGAGAGAATACTAATTCTATATTGTATAATCCTTTTTATTTTAGGGTTTGTCTAAGGCACATCATAACCTTATTCTAACTGGTGCAGTAACTATAAACTGAAGAATTATCAATGATGCTTTTGCTATCAATATAGCTAAATTTGTGATTAGCATTAGCTAGAGTATCCAATATATTAAATATAACCATTAACTGTCTGTCAAACCAAGTCTGTCAAACCAAGTATTTATTAGCTAGAGTATCCAATATATTGAATATAACCATTAACTGTCTGTCAAACCAAGGGCCTTAACTGAAACAAAGGCAAATATCTAGCCTGTTAGCTATATATGAAAGCAGTGTGAATTCTTTATATTATTGGAAGGAAGGAGACAGTTCTTCCTTCAGCTAGTTTAAACTGATTCAATTTTGGTTTTCTAAAACATGTTTTTAGTGTAGATACATAGAAGGCTATCTGTCACAAAGTACATATTCAATAGTGATAACAGCTAAAGTATTAATGTAATATGAGGCAAGCATCATTTTTAGGATTTTTACTTGATTAATACATTTAATCTGTATAAAACATTTTGAATTTGAAAGTACCTTTTCCCCCTCTGACAAGCTCCCTAGCAGATTCTCAATTAGCTTTTTAATTTCCCCTCAAGGGCATGATGGGGTTTCTCGGCCCCCTTCCTACACGGGAACGAGGTCCACTCAGGAGAACTAAATATCAGCTCTCTCCCCTGACTCCTTCCACATTTATGAAACACGTTGGTTTGACAGAAGCCTATGCAGTAGTTTCTTCTCTGAGTCTCAAACTTAAAGGAGGGAATAGCCCTTTTCTCCTCAAATTCCTTTCAAACTATCTCAAGGAATCGGGCTTGAAGAAGATAATTTTGGACACTTATGTCTCATCACTGGCTTTCTGAAATCTCTCTGGCCATCATTTTCATTTTCTTGGCCTCCAATGATGGGTCATTATTCATTTTTTCCCCCTCTACTTCCTGCTGTGTAGGGATCTTCGTGAGCCCCTGTTCTCTCCAACCACAGATTCATGGCTTATCCTAAATCATTCTCAGCTGCAGCTATATCATCTCCTTAGGGGATATTAGGTAACATTAGAAGTCTTTTGAGTTGTTGTCACAGTAACTGACACAAAACATGGACGTTTTGGGTGCAGTGTCTAAGGATGCAATTCATTGCTTATTGAACAAAACTGTCCCCACAGAAAGAGGACTGCTTCTCCTAAAATGATAGAATCACACATGTTGAAACACTCAGATGAAATGATAAAGAAGGTGCAGGGATGGAAATGAGCTTAATAGAACTGAACGTACATTCATATGTCATAAAGAGCCTGACAACCTCATCCTACTAATGAATTACTGCTTCTTTCCCACTTTAAACATCCCTCTGGCCCTTTATAACCTGGCCCTGACATCTGCTCACACTCAATTAACAGAATCTCCCACTTGGTCTTTATACTTGGCCATACAAAGCTTATTTTAATACTGCAAAGATGTCAATCTCTCCCAAGAACTGCACTATTTTGACACTAATGATTTCCTCTGCTTGGGCCATTCATCCTCTTTAAAATCATATTAAACTTGTAAAGATTTACATCGGTTTACATTTCTATTCATCTGAGAAAACCAGTTTTGACCTGCTCAGGTTGACTTTCATATTCCTTCCTATGAGCAGAGAGAATCGAATACATTATCAATGGGCCTCTTTACATTGGTTGTAAGGATTGGTTTACATTAGAAATTAACAAAGAATTAACAAGTTCTGCAAAGGAAGACAGTTGGTTTAATGTATATATCTTTAATGTCTAGCAAAGCATATAACTTATAGTTGATTTTTCACGAAATATTTGTCCAAAAAGCAAATTAAAAGAGGGCAAGGAGAACTTCTAACCCAGTCAACATGGTCTTTACTCCTCCTCTTTCCTTCCTGCTCCTCCCTGTGAAGTACAGCTATGAACCCTGAAAACCATGCAAGAGGCAGCAAAAGGAAAACTTGTAAAGGTAGAAAGAGGAACATGAACTGGTTTGGGAATGCCAGGACTAGAGGGATATCAGAGCAGCTGGTTGTCAGATATCCCCCAGCTCAAGAGAAGAAGGTGACCTGGGCCCGGCATGTCCCAACCCCCAATCTTACAGTGGAACACAGCCCAGATAGGCTCATTCCTCCTCCAGACCAAGTGGGAATCCTCCCAGAAACTCAAGGTGAACTTCGCACCACCGTCAAGGGTGGCAGATAGAGAGTTCCATTAACAGAGGAACAAAAAAAACAGAGGAAGCAAATAGAAAAAAATAATAAAATGGCAGACTTAAGTACTATCCTATCAATACTGCCTTAAGTGTAACTATCTAAATATACCAATCAAAGAGGGAGGCTGGCAGAGCAGATTAAAAATAAGATGACCCAACAATAAGCTGTTTGCAAGAAATTCACTTCATACCTAATGACATAGGTATATTAAAGTAAAAGTTTGGAAAAAATAATATTGTGGAAAGATTAACCGAAATAAAGAAGTAGCTAAAATAATATCTGATGAAGTAGACTTTAGAGCCAAGAAGATTTCTACTGACAAAGTGGGAAATTACAAACGATGAAAACATCAATCCACCAGAAACACATAACAATCCTAAGTGTGGACCCAATAAACAACAGAGCCTCAAAATACATAAAGAAACAAGTGACAGAGCTGAAAGGAAAAGAGACAAATCCACAATCACAATTTAGGACTTTAATATCTTCCTTTCAGCAACTGATAGGGCTGCTAAACGAAAAACAGCAAAGACTCAAAACAACACAATCAACCAACAAGATCTAATTGACACATATGGAGCTCCTCATCCCCAAAAAGGCAGAATACACAGTGTCTTCTCAAGTTCCTATGGAATATTCACTAAGGAGGACCATATCCTGGGCCACAATACAAATGTCAAAGAATCAAAATCATAAGAATAAGAAATGTCAAAGAATCAAAATCACACAGAGTGTGTTCTCTGAGCACAGTGTAATCAAACCAAAAAAGTATAGATCTAAATGAAAATTAAAAATACACTGTATCAAAATATATGGGATACAGCTAAAGCAGTACTGAGAGGAAAGTGGAAGCACTAAGTGCATACAGTAGAACAAGGAAAGACCTTAAATCTAGTTCTTATCTCAAGAATCTAGGAAAAGAAGAGTAAGACAAATCCAAAGAAAGCAGAGGAAAGAAATAATAATGAACAGAGTAGAAAAAAATGAAATTAAAAACAGAAACCCAATAGAGAAAAATCAATGAAATAAAAACCTTGATCTGGGCTTCCCTGGTGGCACAGTGGTTGAGAGTCTGCCTGCCGATGAAGGGGACACGGGTTCGTGCCCCAGTCTGGGAAGATCCCACATGCCACGGAGCGGCTGGGCCCGTGAGCCATGGTCGCTGAGCCTGCGCGTCCGGAGCCTGTGCTCCGCAATGGGAGAGACCACAACAGTGAGAGGCCCACGTACCGTAAGAAACAAACAACCAGCCAAACAAACAAACAAAAACCTTGATCTTTGGAAAAATCAATAAAATGGATAAGCGCCTAGCAAGACTGACAAAAAATATAAAAGGGAAGACACAAATGGTCAATATCAAGAATGAAATAGGAGATATTCATTATAGGTCTTGCAGCCATTAAAAGGTTAAAAAAAGAAAATACAATGAACATCTTTACGCTCATAAATTCATAAATCTTTGGAAACTACACACTACCAAAACTCAGTCAAGATGAAAGAGATAACGCACATAGCCTTATATTCATTACATAAATTGAAGTGCAATCAAAAAACTCCAAGCCCAGGTAGTTTCGTTGGAGAATTCTATGAAACACTTTAAAAAAGAGTTAATGCCACTTTTACACAATCTCTTCAAAAAGGTCAATTCACAATTCAGTTAATGAGGCCAGTTTTAACCTGATACCAAACCCAGACAATGGTTACTGAAAAAAGGGATACTAGGGAATATCTTTCATGAACGTAGACACAAAAATCCTCAACAAAATATTTATAGATCAAATTCAAAATTCATGAAAATAATTATACACCATGATAGTGCAATTTACTCTGGATATTTAAGGCTGGTCAGTATTCTAAATCAATCACTGACATCTACTATATCAACAAGCTAAAGAAGAAAAATTTTGATCATATCCCTTTATGCATAAGAAACACTGGACACAATGTAACACTCATTTAAGACAAAAAATAATAAATCTCATCAAGTTAGAAGTATCTCAACTTGATAAAGAGCATCTGCAAAAATTCTACAGCTGACATCTTAGTGGTGGAAAACTGACTAACGACTCCTTAAGATTTGTACTTAGCAATGATATCCAACCTCACACATTTATTCAGCAGAGTACTAAGAGTTCTATTCACTATCATAGGCATGAAAAAGAAATAAAAGACATGCAGTTTGCAAAGAAAGAAATAAAACTGTGTCTAGTTGCAGATGACATAATTGTTGACATAATATATCCTAAGAAATCAACACAAAAAAATTCCCAGAGCTAAGAAACAAGGTTGCAGCAGGATTACAGGATACAAGATCAACACAAATAAACCAGTTGCATTTCTATGTGCTAAAACGAACACACAGAAGCCAAATTAAAAAGACAATACCCTGTAAAAGTGTTCCTAAGCAAATAAAATACTTAGATATACACTTGACAGAACATACGTAGGATCTTTATCTTGAAATTCATAAAGCATTGGTGAAACAAATGAAAGAACACCTGCATAAGTGAAGAGAAATGCTATGTTCATGAATTGAAGAATTAACACAGTAAAAATATCTATTTTCCCCAAATTAATCTATGAATTTAATGTAATCTTTTAAATGTATAGCATGATTTTGTTGACATAAACAAGTACATTCTAAAGTGTTTATGGAAAAGCAGAAGATTTACAATACCTAAAACAATCTTGAAAAAGGAAAAGAAAATGGGGAGTATCACTATTAATTATTAATAAGGCTTAGTATATAGATAGCTGCAGTAACCATGACAGCACGGTATTGACAGAGGAATAGACAGAGATCAATGGAACAGAACAGAGAATCCAGTAACAGACTCACACAATATGTCTAAATTGTTTTTGATGAAAGGGTGAAAGCAATACAATGGAGGAAGTGTAGTCTTTACAACAACATGTGCTGAAGAAATTGAGCATCCATAGTCAAACAAATAAACAAATAAATACATACAATCATGGTAGACAGAAAAATAAACATCAACCTAAACTTCATATCGTATACAAATCTTAATTCAAAATGAATCATACAGATGGCCAACAGGCACATGAAAAGATGTTCAACATTGCTAAGTATTAGAGAAATGCAAATCAAAACTACTTTGAGGTATCATCTTACATGGGTCAGAATGTCCATCATCAAATCTATGCAAATAATAAATGCTGGAGAGGGTGTGGAGAAAAGGAAACCCTCCGACACTGTTGGTGGGAATGTATATTGGTGCAGCCACTACGGAAAACAGTATGGAGTTTTCTTAAAAAATTAAAAATAGAACTACTGTGTGATCCAGCAATCCTGCTCTTGGGTACATATCCAGAAAAGATGAAAACTCTAATTTGAAAAGATACATGCACCCCAATGTTCACAGCAGCATTATTTACAATAGCCAGTACGTGGAAACAACCCAAGTGTCCATCAACAGAAGACTGGCTTGAGAAGATATGGTATATATATATAAACAATGGAATATTACTCAGCCATAAAAAAGAATGAAATAATGCCATTTGCAGCAACATGGATGGACCTAGAGATTATCATACTAAGTGAAGTCAGAGAAAGACAAATATCATATGATATCAGTTATATGTGGAATCTAAAAAAATAATACCAATGAACTTATTTACAAAACAGAAACAGACTCACAGACTTAGAAAACAAACTGTTTACCAAAGGGGAAAGCTGGGGGGAGGGAGGGACAAATTAGGAGTATGGAATTATCAGATACAAACTACTATGCATAAAATAGATAAGCAACAAGGATTTACTGTATAGCACAGGGAATTATATTCGATGTCTTATAATAACCTATAATGGAATATAATAAGGAAAAAGTAACTGAATCCCTGTTCTATACACCTGAAAGTAGCATAATATTGTAAATCAACTACACTTCAATGAAAAAAACGGATCATGCAAGATTACAAAACTTTTAGGAAAAAACTTTAGGAGAAAATCTTTGAGATCTGTCTCAAGGTAAAGAGTTCTTAGACTTGATGGCAAAATAGTGACACATAAGAGGAAAAGTTGATAAACTGAACACCATAAAAACTAAAACCTTTTTCTGTGCAAAAGACTAATAAGGGGATGGAATGACAAAGTACAGACTAAGAGAAAAACATTTGAAAAGCACATATCTGACACAGGACTAATATCTAGACCAGACAAAGGGATCCTGCCTTTTGGAACTCTTTCATCTTGACTATGGGGATGGATACGTGAACCTGCACAGGTAATAAAATTGAACTGAAGTTAGTGCATGTACACACACACACACCAGAACAAGTAAAACTGGGGAAGTCTGAATAAGACTGGATCAGTGGATTGCATCAATGTCAATGTCAATGTCCTCCTTGTGACATTACACTATACTTTTAAAAAATATTACTGTGGGGAAAACAAGACAAAGTGTGTATGGGATCTCTCTTATAACTACATATGAATCTATTATTATCTACAATTATCTCAATAGAAATTTCAATTAGAAAATAGAAGAGGGTTTGTTGACTGTTGATTACCCTACCTCTCCTTTTCTCCCACTGTTTACCCTATATCTGCTTAATTGTGCTTACAAAGATTTCACCATAGCAGCAGCAGAATATTGTTTTAAACAGCAGAAATAGAAAAAATCAGACTTATGGTTATCAGACATGGTGAGGAAGGTTGGTCGAAAGGTACAAATTTCTAGTTTTAATATAAATAAGTACTACGAATGTAACATACAGCATGATACTATAGTCAACACTGCTGTGTGATAAATGAAAGTTAAGAGAGTAGATCCAAAGAGTTCTCATCACCAGAAAAAACCTTTTTTTTTCTTTCTACTGTATCTGTATGAGATGATGGATGCTAAATGAACTTATTAATCACTTCACAATATATATAAGTCAAACAATTATGATGTACACCCTAAACTTATTCAGTGATATAAATCAATTATACCTCAATAAAACTGGAAAAAATAGCAGAAATAAAATAAATATATAAGGCATATGAAGGTAAAAGAATGAAGTCGGTGGTAGACAATAACAATAGCTTAAGAAAAGGCTCAAAATCAGAAGGAAAATGCACCAAGAATAAATGGATGAAATTGAGATTAAAATCAAACACGACAGGGCTTCCCTGGTGGCGCAGTGGTTGAGAGTCCGCCTGCCGATGCAGGGGACACGGGTTCGTGCCCCAGTCCGGGAAGATCCCACATGCCGCGGAGCTCCTGGGCCCGTGGGCCATGGCTGCTGGGCCTGTGCGTCCGGAGCCTGTGCTCCGCAATGGGATAGGCCACAACAGTGAGAGGCGCGCGTACCACAAAAAAAAAAAAAAAAAAAAAAATCAGACATGACAAAACACAGCCACAGACAAAGTAAGAGAAACCAAACTATATACAGCCATATATAATTATATATACACATATTTTATACACTCCTGGGGATAGTTTCTTGAACAAGCTTTATTATTTTTTTTGCAAGTATGTGTGTGTATCTTCCATTATCAAAGGAGATAAATGATAAGGATAGCAGGAATTCATTTAATGGTTTGCATTCTTTTAGAAATTATACAGTATGAAAATCAATTAATCACCATGACATGAGGTCAAAACCTGTATAAGAAAAATTTGGAGACACTTTTCAAAAGTTTAGAAATGGTTAAATAGGATTTATCTTATTAGAGGCAAGTTAGAATCACTTTATGTGCAGTGGGACAAATGTTAGACAGCTTAATCCATCTCACTATTTCTTCAAAGCAACCTCAGTTCCAGCAGCAATGGGTGCTCAGATGATCTGGGCAAAAGGAGTATGACACTCATGTATGTGACATGTTTTCAGAGTCTCGTTCTTCAGAGACAGGTTTGAAATTTGCATTTTATCTTGTCATATTTCCATGGAAACACAGTAAAAGTACAAATCCTGCTGCTTTATGCAGTACATTTTTGACTCAGAAACCTAGACAGTTTATTCTGAGGCTTCTGATACCCCAATTTGAGAAGCAGAGCTTTGAAGAGGTAAATGGCTCTTTGTTCAGTAGAGTTTTTTTTTAAGATTTAACAATTACAACTTTATTAAACATTTCTAATAATAGTGCCCAAAATATGTAAAGCAAAAAAAAACTGATTAAACTATACCAAGGAATAGATCAAAGCTATAATCACAGTGGAAGATATTAAAACATGCCCTTCTGTTCAACAGAGTTTTGGTCTAAAATTTTAACATGTAAGAAATAGTATGGTTATGTTGTAGCAATAATTCCTTCCAAGCATGTGCAGGGCAGCCAGAGGCTTGGATAATGATTTAAAATTCTATCCTCCTGTTAGCCAGACTATTCTGGTATTGAAAAAATGATGGATTAGACAGATTACTTAGACATAATTATTCAGCTCATTTTCCTTATTATGACTCACTCACAACCAAGCAATTGTCAGATTTTAATTTGTTTCCACAAACATTATTATATAAAGTAAAAGAGTTAGTTAAAATTACCATGACCATTATACAAATTGTAAAATAAGAAAAGAGCATTCTGTACACATCACTCTCCATGATTTGCTCATGGTGACAACACCCATGACAGTTTGATTCATTTTCTATAAACACACATTCTTTTCTCTTTCTTCTTACAGCTGTGTGTGTTCTGGACCTTCCAAACCTCTGTCTATCGTAACACCACACAGGGAATCCTCCTTCAAACTCAGTCTGCTAAACTTGGAAACTTCACGGGCTTTGGAACTTTTCCCATTCATACTTCTATGAAGGCAATGGACATCTATTTGGTTTTAGAACCTCAGATTCTAAAATGCGTTTTGAAGATGTGAAAGTTACCTAAGAATTTTTATTAGAACAGAATCTGAGAAAGGACATGCACTATATAATATGAAGAAATATAAGAGGAAAATGAGAAAAACACAGAAATGTTCATCAACTTAGAGGCCATTAAAATAAGGACTATTTGTCAGTACAAGAAAATACTACAGAGCTATTAAAAATATGGTCAATGTGTAAGTAATGATGTCTACAGAGGCTCAAGGTACACTGTGATGTGTAGGAACAAATTGTAAATCAGAATGTATCGTTGATTTTATTTGGCTTTATACGCACACACACTCATGAACACACATACTTGTATGTGCATATTTTCATAACATATATTACTTACATCTTTAAACAAAGCAAAAACTGAAAACAGAAGGCCTAAAAAAGATAAGGAAGATAGGGTTTTGTATTCACTTCTTAAAAATTATCTCTATCCATAATTGTAAAGCTACGCTTGATTAATTTGTTCAGCATTTATTTACTGCACAGAAAGCTGTGGACTAGGAATTTGATAGAAAACAGAAATAGACATTATCTCAACTGCTGATATGGATGGAATGTTTTACGTATAAACAGGTCTTAAAATGATCTGTGCTTTAAACAGATGGACCGTGAGTACAGTTGGGAGAATAGTTCTTAGTGTTGCAAGAGTGGATGTGGATAAACCATTTGGGAGACCATCACAGACCATCATGATGCTTTAAGTTAAAATTACGGCTACTGGTACTCAGAGAGTGGCAGTAGAATTAGGACACATTCAGGAACCAAGGTAGCATTAATAACATGGGTGTTGGCCAGTCACAATGGCCATGATTAAAAAGTCTACAAATAACAAATACTCAAGAGGGTGTGGAGAAAAGGGAACCCTCTTATACTGTTGGTGGGAATGTAAATTGGTGTAGCCACTAAGGAAAAGAGTATGGAGGTTCCTCAGAAAGCTAAAAATAGAGTTACTATATGATCCAGTAATCCCACTCCTGGGCATATATCCAGACAAAACTAATTCAAAAAGATACCTGGACCTCAGTGTTCATAGCAGCATTAATTACAACAGCCAAGACATGGAAGCAACCTAAATGTCCATCAACAGATGAATAGATAAAGAAGACGTAATATATATATATAATATACATATATATACATGTATGTATACATATATCACACACACACATATATACAGTGGAATATTAGCCATAAAAAGGAATAAAATAATGCCACTTGCAGCTACATGGATGGACCTAGAGATTATCATACTAAACGAAGTAAGTCAGATGAAGACAAATACCATATGCTATCACTCATATGTAGAAACTAAAATACGACACAAATGAATCTATCTACAGAACAGAAACAGACTCACAGATACAGAGAACAGACTGGTGGTTGCCAAGGGGGAGGGGGTGGGGGAGGGATGGACTGGGAGTTTGGGATTAGCAGATGCAAACTATTACATATAGAATGGATAAACAAGGTCCTATTGTATAGCACAGGGAAATGTGTTCATTATCCTGTGATAAACCATAATGGAAAAGCATATGAAAAAGAATGTGTGCATACATATATATATAACTGAATCACTCTGCTGTACAGCAGAAATTAACACAACATTGTAAATCAACTGTACTTCAATAATAATAATAAGGGTGTTGGATGGCTAGTAGGATGTAATGGAACAGCATCTCCCTAGCCTGCCTTTTAGTTTTCTGACTTCCCCCAGTGGATGAATGGTAGAAATGCTCACTGATTTGGGAAACACTGGGAGAAAACACTGGGAGAAAACTGAAAAGTGGCAGATGTTTTAAGAAACAGAATATCAAGCAAGCAGTTAATACTTGAATCTGAAGTTTTCAGGAGGAAGTTAGGTCTGTCATCACCATATAGATAATCATTAACGCACAGATAAGGACGAAGTTGCCAGAGGATAAACTATTAATTGGAAAAAGAAGTAAAACTACAAGAGTGGATTGTTGGAAACTTCCAGCATCTATTAGCTAAACATGGGGGGATAAACTTATAAAAGTTATTGAGGGACAGCCAGAGATACGGGAGAAAAACCAGATAGTTAATGCCCTGCTTTTAACTCTGCTGTTAAACTATCCTGCAGATGTTTTTATGCTGTGTAAAAAAATACACCCCAGAATGTAGTGGCCTAAAATGACATTTATTTTTACTTCTCATGGATCTGTGGGTTGACTGAGGTGGGCTGGGAGCTTCTTCCCTGGCATCTCTCATGGTCTGAGTCAAATGTCAGCTGGGGCTGAGATGTCCAAAGACTTGATTGCCCAAAGTGGCTTGCTCACTGGGCCAACACTCGAAGCTGGCTATTGGCCTGGAACGCAGTAGGCGCTGCTCACACTGCCATGAAAATGGGCTTCCAAAGAGTCAGCTTTCCACAAAAATAAGCAAAAACTGCCAGTCACCTTCAAGCCTCGGCCTTAAAGTGGCACAACTTTATTTTTGTTTAACATTTTATTTTATATTGGAGTACAGTTGATTAACAATGCCGTGATAGTTTCAGGTGTACAGCAAAGTGATTCAGTTATCCATATACATGTATCTTTTTAAAATTCTTTTCCATTTAGGTTGTTACATAATATTGAGCAGAGTTCCCTGTGCTACACAATAGGTCCTTGTCGGTTTCCCATTTTAAATATAGCAGTATGTACATGTCAATCCCAATCTCCCAATCTATCCCTTCCCCCCAAAAGTGGCACAGCTTTAATCCCACCATATTCTATAGGTCAAAATAGGCATAGGCCAGTCCAGATTTAAGAGGGTAAAAAATTAAACTGTTGGTGAAGCAGTGACAGCTGTCTTTAATGTAACACAATTCAAATAACTGAACAGAGTGCTTCAAAGGTAAGGAGAAGTTAACATCGCTAAATGGAAATCCGAAGTCAAGTTTAAGGAACTGATACTGTCCATTGGAGCTTCTTAGAATCATCTCAGTTTACTTTTCACGTATTTATTTTTTTGGCTGAATCATCTGGCTACATGTTCCTTGCCTCATTCAAAACAATCAAAACATAGAAGTGAAAAGAAGAAAAAATAGTGCATTAGTCAATCTTACTTGATTACAGCTGGTCCAAAGGGAAACTTTTCCAGAATGGGTAAATGTAGTGATAATGCCGTGAAATTCAAATTAAACTTTATTTATTTTAATATGGAGCAGGAAGGATTCTCTCTCTTTAAATAAACAGTTACAAAACTAAATTAAAATTCTCTTGAGACAAAGACCTTCAGAAGCCCATTCTAGTACCTAGACCAAATAATAATATAAATGCATATCGTAATTGTGTTTTGTTAAAAATCAGAAAATTGGGCTTCCCTGGTGGTGCAGTGGTTGAGAGTCCGCCTGCAGATGCGGCAGACACGGGTTCGTGCCCCGGTCCGGGAAGATCCCACATGCCACGGAGAGGCTGGGCCCATGAGCCATGGCCGCTGAGCCTGCGCGTCCAGAGCCTGTGCTCCGCAACGGGAGAGGCCACAACAGTGAGAGGCCCGCGTACCGCAAAAAAAAAAAAAATCGAGAAGCCAACACAGTGATATATAGTGGAAGAAATTTAAAACGAGACCTTTTTACGTTGATCAAATATTGCATTCATATAAGTTATATTTTAGAAGTATGTTGAGATTACCAAAAAGATTATGCATCTTTACATTTATTCACAAGGAATTTTTTTTTCAAAGAAAAGTGGGCTTTTCTATTTAAGCCATGAATTGTTTTAATAACTAAAATAAAAATAATTTATAAATGAAATAAAACTAAAGCATGAAGATAAGTGAGCTTTATATAATAGAGCCAATTTCACTGTGTAGAATATAAGAAATACCAACATATTAAAGGAGGAAAACATTCTGGTACACTTTGGCAAAAACTGTGGTAAAATTAAAAAACATTTTGAATTGTTTACAAAATATCCAAGGAAAGACAATTGGATTTTCCAATTGGATTGGAAAGAATTGGATTTTCAAGCCTGGAAACTTTTAAATCAATTAGTAGTTGGAGCAAAAAGGCAGGGAGAGGAACAGGGAAAGACAAGGAAAATAATTAAAAGATACTTTTCACCTTTTCTAAGATAAAAAGTCTGAACAATCATAGGTATGAATTGCTATACAAGGATTTCAGGCCATAACAACAAATAATTCACCTCTGAACTTTTGAAACATGAAGGAAATCAATAAACAAGAATTCCTTAAGATCTGAGTATGGAAAATAAATCTTTGATTCTGTTTGGAATGACTACGTTCTTACTCATGGCCTAATACATTTATCTTTGTCTTATGTATATGTGTATCCCATTCATCAACTGCAGATGTAAATGTGAAACACAAGAGCCAGATGGATGCTGTGTGGTGAGTGAATTTAATTTCACGTCCCACACAGCAACAACTGACAGTTTTTTTAAGCCTGCATATGTATGTCTCTGTCTCTCTTACAGTGACTCCACATTGGTGATGCACTGTCCTGTGTAGTCATCTAGACTATGACAAGTATTTTGGGATAACAGCTATCAGACAAGTAAAAACTATGAACAAGAGTAAAAATGATTCAATAGCCATACAGGATTAAACGCTTTTATTTTGATATCTTTTATCTACACACAAGTAATACATTGTATAAAAAGATACTGATGATAATATAAAATGTGATTTATGGTAATTACACAAATGGTATCTCCTGACTTATTTTAGAACATGCTTATGTGGAGCAGAATTAGGGAGTCCAGAAATAAACCCATGGATATATGATCAATTAACCTGTGTCAAAGGAACCCAGAATATACAACGGGAAAAGGAGAGTCTCTTCAATAAATGGTGCTGGGGAAACTGGATGTCCACCTGCAAAAGAATGAAGCTGGACCCCTATCTTACACTAGGCACAAAGACCCACTCCAGGTGGATTAAAGACTTGAACATACACCTGAAATCATAAAACTCGTCGAAGAAAACATAGTAGGTAAGCTCTTTGATATTAGTATTGGTGATGATTTTTTGCATTTGACACCAAAAGAAAGACAACAAAAGCAGAAATGAGCAAGTGGGACTATATCAAACTAAAAAGCTTCTTCACAGCAGAGGAAACAACCAGACAAATAAAAAGGCAACTTATGGAATGGGAAAAAATGTTTACGAATTATATATCTGATAAGGGGTTAATATTTAAATAAATGAAGAATTCATAAGACTCACTAGAAAAGAAAATCTGATTAAAAAATGGGCAGAGGATCTGAATAGACATTTTTCCAATGATGTAAAAATGGCCAACAACTATATGAAAGGGTGCTCAAAATCACTAATTATCAGGGAAATGCAACTTAAAACCACAATGTTAGAATGGCTGTCAAAAAAACAAGAAATAACAAGTGTTGGTGAGGTTGTGGAAAAAAGGAAACGCTTGTGCACTGTTGGTGGGAATGTAGATTTGTGCATCCACCATGAAAAACAGTATGGAGGTTCTTTGAAAAATGAAAAAATAAATCTGCCATAGGGTCCAGCAATTCTACGTTTGGGTATTTATTACAAGGAAACCAAATCCTATCTAGTAAAGATATCTGTACTGCCAACTTCACTGCAGCATTGCTTACAATAGCCAAGATATGGAAACAACCTAAGTGTCCACCGACAGACGAATGGATTAAAAAAACGTGATATATAAAAAATGGAATATTATTCAGCCATAAAAAGGAGGAAATACTGCCATATGTGACAACATAGATGGACCTTGAGGGCATTATGCCAAGTGAAATAAATCAAATATTGTATGAGAAATATAAATACTGTATGATCTCACTTATATGTAGAATCTTAAAAACAGAAAACTAGGAAAAAAAACCAACAAAAATGAACTATAGGTAGAGAGAACAGATTGGTAGTTGCCAGAAACAGGGGGTAAGGAATGGTTGAGAGGGTCAAAAGGTACAGATTTAAGTTATACGATGAATAAGTCCTGGGAATTTAATCTACAGAAGGTGAAAAAGTTAAATAAATAATTAAATAAATAGAAAAATAAATAAATGCCTATATATCTTGGTATGTTTGCTATCAGATAAAGCATGATGGTTACATTAATTCAGTCCTGGTGACCCATCAGTAAGTGGCCAGTGAAAACGATTTTGCCTTGGTGATCAATGATGAATATCTCACAAACCGTTGTTTTTTTTAATTGAGGTGTATTCTACATAGAACATAGTTCAACAATCTTAAGTGTGCAGTTTGAAGAATATTCACTTATACACCTATGATACTCAAATCAAGATATACAGTATTTCATAACCTCAGAAGATTCCCTCAGGTCCTGTCTCAAATACCTCCCCAGAAGAATTATTATGACTTTGATATCACTGTAGCTTGTCTATTCTTAAGCAACATAAAGTCATATCAAGTACGTTTTCCTTTGAGTTTGGATTTGCTGTTGTTGTTTTTTTAACATAAAATCTGTGAGATATATCCATACTGTATCAGTAGTTCAATGAAGTGAGACAAGGGACCTGTCCTTGTCTCACTTCAGTGTTGTCACAGAGTGACCTGATCTGATAGTGGTGTTGTGTGAAATTGTTTATGTTTAGCAGGATAATCCTGTATCCTACCTAGCCGTGCTGAGACAGCCATCAACTGACAGCAGCTGAACTGTCAGGGCTGATTTTTTCTTATTTTTTATTCTGCCCATTTTCAATCGGACTCTTTGCCTATCACAGTCTTCCTATATCCTGAGCAAAAGATATGAGTCCTTGATATCTCTCTCTCATCTCTCCCTCTAATGTCTCTCTATATTTAGAGAGACTTCTCTCTTTTCCTGCCTGTTTTACCTCTTCACTTCATGTATCTTTTGGTGAACAGATATTCTTAATTTCAATGGAATCCAATTTATCGCTTATTTTTCTTTTACTTATAATTCTTTGGGTATCCTTCAAACTTTTTTTTCTACGCCAAGTTCATTAAGATCCTATTCTATATTTTGTATTGTAAGTTTTATTGTTTTATTTTCTCTTTCAGAGCTATAATCCACATGTAATTAATTTTGGCTATATGTGAGATAGGATATAAAGTCTTTTTCTTTTCATTTATTAAAACATTTAATGGGTATATACCTCATTTAATGGCAATGATATAGGTGATGATGAACAAGGCATCATTCATACGTAATTAATTATGGTTGTTCCAAAGTGTCTATAACTGAAATACTTGTACATTTGAACAAAGCTTCTTTGTGTGAAAAGCCAAACACCACAGTATTTCCCAAAACCAATTTTTATGAGTTTAAATAAATATGGACTAGGTTTACATGAGTAATTGCTATTGCTTGCTCTTGGTATCTTTGGAAATAAATTAGAATATCACCTTATAAAAAGGTTGGAAAATGTATGTGCCTTGTTAGGAATGCATTTTGTAGCATAATTCTCCAGTTTCTCAAAAGTGAAGGAAAATGTAACTTTCAGAAAAGTACCAAAAGTTCATGAATTTTCTTTTTCTGTTTTGGAACAGAAATCAAGGACCCATTTTTTTTCCCGCTACATACATACATACATACATACATACATACATACATACATACATACATACATACATATATATATATATATATATATCATGCATATTTTAAATGGGAGGAATAATAGCAGAAAGAGAGATCTGAGAAAATTACCACAATCATTTCAAATAATAAAACAATTATGGAAACTAGTCATGCTACAATCAGATATACACTAGACGGCTTTCAGAATCACTTATCTATGGAATGAGTGTAATTGGCTATTATCATTTCAAAATGTTACATTATACACAAAAAGATGAATTAATTACTGTTATATTGGAATAACTTGCAATAATTTATATCAATCCACACCAGCAAAAAAAACCCAAAACTCTTCATGTTATCATTTGCAAACACATTTTTAAATAAGGATAGAATCTGAGACAGTAATTTGTATGCAAAAATTTTACTTGGTAATTAAAACTTTACTGTTACATTTCATAAAATCTCTGATGTTACCTTGACAACATGAAACATCCTGTATACTGATGGTAAAATAATAAAGGGGAATCAAGAAACAGCTGCAAATTGAATGCCTAAAAATAAAATCAAATAAAACAGCAAGTCCAGGCTTGGACCCTGTGATTTTCTTGTATAGTATAAGGATTTGTGTTTTATCATTTGGCTTTACAGCAGACAGAAATGTTTAAGTAACCTATGGCTTTCATTGCAAAGCAAATTCCTCCTGTCTGAAAACAAATAATTTAGAAAGGATTTATTATGAATCAATGGAGCAACATTCCCTCTAGTTCATTCCACTTGTTATTACACTTTCCTTAAAAATGCCAAAGAAGGGATTTAAATTTATTACTGCTCATTAAACCTATAAAAGCCGGTGTTAATTGGATGTCAACCTTTTTTACTCACTTACATGCCGACTGCCATTAAGGGCCTTACGATTTACAGGCAACTAAAGGGTATGAAGAATATTTGCTATATTTACTAGTTTATGGGGAAATAAAATATGGGTCCTACTCCTATCAAACTTCAGGCATTCAGCATGCCATAAAAGAAACAATCACTTTTTAAAAGACAGCGTGAAGATATATTTCTTTATTTAATTGAAAGTTAGAGTTTAAACCATCAATATCTGCCAGAAAGGGAATGGGCTGTCCTTAGAAATGTATTAGTAAAGCATGTTAGAAAAAATTATATGCCAGCACTCAGTATTCATTGGATTAAAGAGAACAGCAATCATAAATTATCACACACACACACACACGCAACATTTAAACATGAAAGTAAAGCATGTTTGTCTTTGAGAGCTCAAAAACCTATTGTCCTCATAACAACTCATTAATACTTTGCTGTGTCATTCTATACTTTTACAAATGTAATTATTTGTGGGAAGCAAAGCAAGTACCATATAACTGTTGTGACAACCGCAGGAAAAGGAGATTAGAAAACTACTCCATAATGTCAACTCCTACTCTTGAAAATAATTGAAAAATTTAATTCACTGGAATTTATTTTGAGTGACAGAAGCAGTTTATACACTTTCCAGATTCTAGTACAGACTAAAAATTCAGTAACATCAGGTGTCTGGCTACTGCTATCAACCTGTGAAGCAGATGGAAATTAGACAATAAGGAGAAAAAGGGGCCACCATGAACTGGAGAGTGAATATCCACTAGAAGTCATTAAAATGTACATTTCTCTTTAAATTTTTTATTGATATATAAGTGCAGAAAATAAGACAAATCACAAGTGTAAGCCTTAATGAATTTCACAAATAGAACACAGTCTTGTAACCAACGCTGGGTTTAAGAAACAAAACATTAGCAAAACCCCAGAGTCCATTGGGCATTTTCTTCAAGTCACCGCACCCCTCCCCCACCAAATGTAATCCCTAGTCTGACTTCCAACACATTTTAGTTTTGAATGTTAATAACATTCATAAAAATAAAATCTTGCCAGATAATATTTTCCATATTGAATCATTTAGTTATAGTCTGTTCATTCTCATTTCTTTATATTATTCTAATACGTGAATATACAACAGTTTATTTTTATGTATCTGTTTTATAGTTGATGGGCATTCTGGTAACTCAGTTTGGAGCTATTGAGGATAATCCTCACAGAATAGTTTTGCCCATGTCTTTTGGTGAAGATGTGTATATATTTCTTTTGAATATATATGTTGAGATGGGTTTCCTAGGTCACACCTTAGGCATATGCTCAGTCTAAGTACACAGAGCTTTCCCGGTGGTTACATAAAAGTTCAGCCATGCTAGAAACGGATGAGAGGACTACTTGTTCTCTGCCTTTGCCAACGTTTGGTCCTTTTTTCCTTCTATTCTGTTAGTTGCCTACTGGGATCGATTTGTATTTCCTTGAAGACTAACAAAGTAACTTTTCAGATATTTATTGGCATTTGGATATTCTCCCTGGAAAATACAATTATCAATTTTTCTATTTGCTAGTCTGCCCTTTTCTGATTGACTTTCAGACATTATTTTTATACTCTGGATACAAATATTGTTGTGCATATGGACTGATAGTATTTTATTCCACTCTGAGACTTGCCTTTTTACTCTCTTAATATCTTTTGAGGATACAATCTGGAGTCCCAGGTGGGAAGGTGCCAGGCGGTACGTCCACCCCACGGGTGAGACTTCAGTTTGCCACACAGAAGAGCAGATGCTTTGTCAATGAGCACTAATATTATGAGAGGAATCTTTTTTTTTTTTTTTCTGAGCAGTAGGTCTCAACAGTGGGCTGAAAGTATTCAGAAAGCCATGTTGTAAACAAATGTGCTGTCACGCAGGCTTTGTTGTTCCATTTATAGAGGACAGGCAAAGTAGATTTAGATAATTCTCAAGGGCCCTAGGATTTTCAGAACGGTAAATGAACACTGGCCTCAACTTAAAGTCACCAGCTGCATTAACCCCTAACAAGAGAGTCCGCCAGTCCTTTGAGCTTTGAAGCCAGACATTGACTTCTCTTCTCTAGCTATGAAAGTCCTAGATGGCATCTTCTTCCAACAGAAGGCTGTTTGTCTACACTGAAAATCTGTTGCTCAGTTAATTATCTTCATTAATTATATTAGCTAGATCTTCTGGATAACCTGTTGCAGTTTCTACAACAGCATTTGCTGCTGCACCTTGCACTTTTTTTTTTTTTTTTTTTTTTTTTTTTTGCGGTACACGGGCCTCTCACTGCTGTGGCCTCTCCCGTTGCGGAGCACAGGCTCCAGACGCGCAGGCTCAGCGGCCATAGCTCACGGGCCCAGCTGCTCCGCAGCATGTGGGATCCTCCCGGACCGGGGCACCAACTCGTGTCCCCTGCATCGGCAGGCGGACTCTCAACCACTGCACCACCAGGGAAGCCCTGAACCTTGCACTTTTTTTTTTTTTTTTTTGCTGTACGCGGGCCTCTCACTGCTGTGGCCTCTCCCGTTGCGGAGCACAGGCTCCGGACACACAGGCTCCGCGGCCATGGCTCGCGGGCCCAGCCGCTCCGCGGCATGTGGGATCCTCCGGGATCGGGGCACGAACCCGTGTCCCCTGCATCGGCAGGCGGACTCTCAACCACTGCGCCACCAGGGAGGCCCTGAACCTTGCACTTTTATGTTATGGAGACAGATGGCTTCTCTCCAAACCTCACGAACCATCCTCTGCTAGCTTCAGACTTTTCTCCTGCAGCTTCCTCCCTCTGTCAGCCTTCATAGAATTCAGGAGAGTTAGGTCCTTTCTCTGGATTAGGCTTTGGTTTAAGGGAATGTTGTGGCTGGTTTGATTTTCTATCCAGACCACTAAAACTTTCTCCATATCAGCAACAAGACTGTTTTGATTTCTTATCAATCATATGTTCACTGGAGCAGCACTTTTAATTTCCTTCAAGGGCTTCTCCTTTGCATTGACAGCTTGCCTAACTGTTTGGTACAAGAAGCCTGGCTTTCAGCCTATCTTGGCTTTCAACATTCCTTTCTCACTAAGCTTAATCATTTCTAGCTTTATGTTTAAAGTGAGAGATGTGGGACTCTTTTAATCATTTGAACACTTAGAGACCACTGTAGGGTTATTAACTGGCCTAATTATAATATTGTTGAATCTCAGGGTAGGGAGGCCCAAGGAGAGCGAGAAAGATAGGGGAACAGCCAGTAAGTGGAGCAGTCAGAATACACACATTTATTAAGTTCGCTTTTATGGGTGTAGCTCGTGGTGCCCACCCCCCAAAACCATTACATTAGTCACATCAAGGATCACTAATCACAGATACCATAACTAAAATAATTATAATGAAAAGGTTTGAGATACTGCAAGAATTACCAAAATGTGACAAAGGGACACGACATGAGTAAATGTGTTGGAAAAATGGCACCAGTAGACTTGCTCATCACAGAGTTGCCACAAATCTTTAATTTGTAAAAAATACAGGATCTGGGCTTCCCTGGTGGCACAGTGGTTGAGAGTCCGCGTGCCGATGCAGGGGATGCGGGTTCATGCCCCAGCCGGGAAGATCCCACATGCCACGGAGCGACTGGGCCCGTGAGCCATGGCCGCTGAGCCTGCACATCCGGAGCCTGTGCTTCCCAACAGGAGAGGCCGCAGCAGTGAGAGGCCCGCGTACCGCAAAAAAAAAAAAAACAAAAAACAAAAAAAACAGTATCTGTGAAGCACAATAAAATGAGGTATGCCTGTATGTGTATGTATATCTTATACTACACACAACACACACATTTACACGTATATGTGTACATATATTACAAATAAGCATTTTGACATTATAGTTAGTAGACAATATTTAGTGCATATGTTAATAAGTCAAATCAACGGCAATTGTCTAACCTAGATGCTTGGTTTATAATGAAGAATCTGTAAAGATCATTCATAGTGGAAGTTAGAACCAATGTCACAATTCACCAAATATATTGAGTACTTACAATTAAATAATATTTATTAAGGATACATTCCAGAAAGACATTATCTTACTGAATGGATGATAGTTTTATAAAAATTGCAGTGGGTTACAAATCAGCAGAACCGACTTTTAGGCCCAGATTTACCCATCATCTCTGTGTGAATTTAGGCAAGTCTTATAAGTTCTCTGAGTCATAGCAAACCAAGACAATAAGTGCTGTTTACCTGTTTTACAGGGTACTTGTGACTGTCAAATTAGAAAATGTAACTAAAATGATGTGCAGTATTTCACTTTATATGAAACATGAATTATTTTATCTCTATTAATAACACACTTGAATTTTATGTTAATATCTAAAAACTGGAAAATATCTTCAAGCAGTTTAGATGCAGTAAACACTACCATCATTTGGCTTAGAAACTAGAAAAGCCATATTTGTCCTATTTAGCTATACTCTAAAAATATGTGTTTAAAATTCAACATTTCTAACATCCGTTATATTATACTACATCTGACATATTTACACAAGTGAAGTAGATATAGTCAGTATTTTCTCTGCCACATTATATATAAAACTATATATATTAAATTGTATATAATTTATATAGTTCACATAATTTATATGGTTATGTAATAAATAATTTGATTTATTATTTTATAGTCCTATACATATTTTCTTGCTTGAGCAGTTTAAGATACTCCTTTCCACTTAGCTGGAAGACATAAAATATTTGACATTAGATAACAAAGAGAGAGTTCCTACATTTAGCATAAAAGGCTGGGTTCTCAAGAGTAGTGGTACGTGAAGGCATTATTAAACAAAAGCAAATTATCCAGATGTCTTCAACTAAGTTCATAAAAATATCAGAGTTAAGTAAATACACATTTGTAGAAAGATAAATATCCCATGTGTGCTGGATATGTTGATTAATACTTTACATCAATTTCCAACCACTTCTACTTCCTCTCCTATAAAACTAAAAATGGGAAACTCAAAATTTCATGCTCTAGATGCCTTTACAGCAAGAGTTCTGAATGCAGGTTAGGCTCAATAGATGAACTCTCAGGAATTTTGGAACCAGATTTTTCCTGCTGTACTTTTGTCTGTCAAGTGATGCTACGAAGCACTTGCCACTGCTAGAATCGCTATGTCTTTGCTTTCCATCCCCAGTCAATGCCCACAGGAGCTGTGGCTATAGACACGGTGGGGCGGCAGCATCTCGGACCTGCTGCATCTAACCTGTTACATCCGAAAGCATATCAAAATAGGAATAACTGTCAGCATTTTCCTACATCTTTTTACTTTTCAAAAATGGGAAGTATTTTCTAAACATTCTCACTTTTCACAACGCATGAAAAATAAACCATTATATAGAGAATTTTTAACACTTGTGATGTTAAGAACGATATTTATTTTCATTATTTCACTTGTTTCATAGAAAGACAAAAGGCATATTCAACAATTGCAGCATGTGAGGGTACGGGAAGCTAGTGAAGCAGTCTTGTTCAGGCTTCAGAGGCGGCACTAGGCCTCTCTCTGACCGGACAATGACGCTAAAACTGGCTGCATGCTAAACTGCTGAGCTACACCCAGGCCAGCAGGGGTGGTGCCAGCACACACTGTAAACCATTAGATAAGATGGGGAGTAAGTCATGAGACTTCTTGCACCTTGAGGGTCTGGCCAGCCCCGGGGATCAAGAACATTCCAGGACTTACAAGTTAAGACCAAGGTATTTATGACAACAACCAGAGCTGCAAACTTGCACGTAGGTTGACTGTTATTAGCCTGCGGCCTGGTGCTAAAAGCTGGGCTCCTTCGAGTGGCAAACTGAAGTCTCACCCATGGGGTGGACGTATCGCCTGGCACCTTCCCACCTGGGACTCCAGATTGTTGTTCCAGGGGCTTCCCAGTGCTGCTTGGATCTGGATGTAGGTGCTTCCCCAGTTCGGTGATGTATAAACCTCTGCCTTTACTATTCTTTCTTAGTTAGTTATACTATTCTTTTCTTAATTAATATACTATAATCTTTGTCCATTCAATAAACTCTAAATTCTTGTTTAACTGAGCATAGAGTGGTTATTTTGCCAGCGAATCCTATGAACCTTGAAACGGAAAGTAAGGCTTTTAGCAAAACAGTGAGATAGAGCAAAATTTCACTTGTCCCTGTAAAAGGGTGTGTGTGTGTGTGTGTATTTAATACATGAAAGTCCAAAACTCTCTTCGACATTAAAACCTTGTTTTAACACCTCTATAAACATGGAGGGAAACTGTGACAGCCATTGCCAACTTATCATGCTTTTATTACCGTCTGACAAGCTATGCTTTGAATATATTCATTTTGTTAATAGCTATGCCTCTAAATCTTATAGTAAGAAATTGTTTATTTGAGAAAACAATAGTTCCAGCTCGGGGTAGGAGACAGTAAGTACGGTCCATCTGTCTGTCCTACTGAAGTCAGTTGTGGAATGTGGACAGAGTCTGTGGAGTAGCTATGGGAGGACTCTTAAACAGTAGCAGGTGAATCAGAGTAGAGCATGCACAGTACAAAGTGGCCATGAAGTTGTCACTTACTTCCCTTCTGCTGTCCTTAGCCTGAATGCAGACACCCTGGTACCTGACAGAGAAGGGGTTCCAGGAGCAGCCTCTCCGTTCTAGCTGCAGGAGCAGGAATGGGAATTCCTGATGCTTGGACACAGTGCAGAAATACCCATCTGTTTCCTTTTCCTTTTTTTCTTTTTTGTTAATTGTATTTTAGCCCCTAAGCAATCTCATGACAGGAGCACCCAGGAGCCAGGCTCTGAGGCTGGGGTCTCTTTCTCTCTGCATCATGAAATGCCATTGCTTTATTTATTTTTTCCTCTTTCTCTCTCTTTCTGTCCTTTTGCTGCTTGTTCCCAGAAGAGGGCATAGTCATAGAAACGTAGGGCAGAATCAGCCAAATAAACCCGAGGTTTCTGGCTGAAGACAGAATAGAGGAAGTTCTTGAGTAACAGAAGGTGCCAGGGGGAGATCACAGAGATGGAGGAGCTGCAAGAATTTACACAACTTATGAGCTCACCTCCAAGGGTAAATCTGATGCTAATCAGCACATCAAAGGTGTGAAGAACTAACTAACAGGCAGACCACTGCCCAGGTTCCAGAATGGCTGGTAGACAGCTAGGACAGATCCAAGCACATGGCAAAGGCTGCCACTAAACTCACATTGGGACTGCAGCCCACAGAAGGTAGGCTGGCCTTTGTGGCCTGAACTAATTGTCTGCTAATTCAAACATATCAACATTCTTCACAGGATTTAACTAAAAAGATATAATGTGCAAATCGTCCAAGACATGTGGCATAATAAGAACCAGAAGAGTCTTACGTGGAAATGACAATCCACCGATGTTAACCCAAAGGTAACAAAGTTAGAATTATCGGAAAAAATATTTTAAAAGAATTATTGTACAAATACTCTAACAAGCAATCATTAAAGCTCTTGAAACAGACAGAAGGTTATGCAGAGTAATAGAAGCTATAAAGTAGAAAGAATGGAAATTTTAGAAATGAAAAAGATAATAACAAAAATATAACCCTCACTAGTTGAAGAGTAGAATGTAGGTGACAGAGAAGAGTCTGTGAACTTGAAGATAATGAGCAGGAATTATCCTGTCTGAACAACAAAAAAAGGAGTTAAAAATAAAGAGTTTTAGGGAGCCATGGAACAATAACAAAGGTCTAACCATTGTGTAATTAAACCCCTAACAGAGGAAAAAGGGTGTAGAAAAATATTTGAAAAGAAAATAGCTGAAACTTCCCAAGTTTGGTGAAATAGATCAATGTGCAGGTACTCAGGGAAACTCAAACAGAATAAACCCTGGAAATCAGCACCTAGACATATCAGAGTTAAACAGCTGGCACATAATCAAACTGCTAAAGAAGCATGACAAAAAATCCCACCCCTATATATTTACCCTAGAGAAATAAAACTTATGTTCACACAAATACCTGTATATGAATGTTTAGAGCACCTTTGATAAGAACCGTTAGAAACTGGAAACAACCTAAATGTACTTGGACCAGTTAATGTAGAAACAGACTGTGCTGTATCATATAATCGAGTACTATGCAGTAATACAAAAGGATGGACCACTGATGAACACAACAGCTTGGGCACATTTCAAAGTCATGATGCTGAGTAAAAGAAGATTAGAATGTACGATCCCACCTATATGACCTTCTGAAAATAAACTCTGGGATAGAGTGTTTGCCAGGATTTTGAGTGGGGATAGAATATAAATATAAAGGAAGAGCATGCATGAGATAGTGGGACCAACATAATCATAGTGGTGGTTACACAAATCTATGCAAAGAACTTTACACCAAAAAAGGTAATTTTTACTGTATAATAATTTGTTAAATATTTTAAAAAATCCTTAAGGACCACAAACCGATTAAAACCTCATGAAAGTTAATGAGATATTAAATAGAATTTTATAAGATACATGACTTAATTTTTTTTACTTTAACTCTATAACATATTTTATAAGCATTCAAGATCATATTTAACCTACTTAAGAATTTTCTAGAATGCCACACAATTTCAGAAAAGCCAAAAACTCATATTGTGTTAATGGAGGGAATATTTCAATTTCCTTTCAAAATCAGAGAGTCAGCACTACATTATTTATTTAATAATACTTCTTGTGATATACTATGTTGGATGATGTCCAGTATCTGTATGGAAAGTTAGATACTCTGATTACAAAAGACTAGTTAATCACTACACTGATAACACAATGGCTATGGCACTAGTTATTAAATAAGGCCCTACTGTCTTGGTCCAGGACTGCACTGAGCAGGCCAAAGTGTTTCATTGATCGATGTATAGTTGCAAACAAAAATGACATTCTGGAAATTTCCTGATTCAGTCTTAGAAAACTGTATACTTCTAGTAACTTCTCCATTTCTTCTAGGTCATTAGTTGGTGTATAATTGTTCATAGTAGTCTCTTATGATTCTTTTTTTTTTTCTATGGTATTGACTGTAAACTTTCCTCTTTCCTTTCTAATTTTGTTTATTTGGACCCTCTCTTTTTCTGATGAATCTGGCTAAAGATTTATCAATTTTGTTTATTTTTTCAAAGAACCAGCTCTTCGTTTCATTGATCTTTTCTGTTGTTCTTTTAGTCTCTGTTTCACTTATTTTCACTCTGATCTTTATTACTTCCTTCCTTTACTACCTTGAGTTTGTCTGTTTTTCTAGTTCCTTGAGGTGTGGAGTTAGATTGTTTATCTGAGATTTTTCTTGTTTCTTATGGTACACTCATATCGCTACAAACTTCTCTCTTACACTGCTCTTGTTGAATCACACACATTTTGGCAAATTATATGTTCATTTTTACTTATCTCAAGTTATTTTTGATTTCCTCTTTGATGTCTTCATTGACCTATTGATTTAGTAGCATGTTGTTAAGTCTTCACATGCTTGTGTTTTTTTTCCAGTTTTCTTCTTGTAAATGATTTCTATTTCACACTGTTTTTGTCAGAAAAAATGCTTGATATGATTTCAATTGTCTTAAATTACTGAGACTTGCTGTGTGGGCTAACATGTGATCCACCCTGGAGAACTTTTCATGTGCACTTGGAAAGAATGCATATTCTGCAGATTTCTGCAGATGAAATAGTCTATATACATATATTTTTATTAAATTCATCTACTCTAATATGTCCTTTAAGGCCAATGTTTCCCTATTGATTTTCCATCTGGATGGTCTGTCCATTGATGTAAGTGGGGTGTTAAAGTCCCCTAATATTATTGTATTACTCTCAATTTCTCCCTTTATGTCTGTTAATACTTCCTGTATATATTTACATGCTTCTATGTTGAGTGCATATATATTTATAAATGTTATATCCTCTTGAAGGATTGACCCTTTCATTACTATGTAATGCCCTTCTTTGTCTTTTGTTGTAGTTTTTTCTTAAAGTCCATTTTGTCTCATATAAGTATTGCTACATCCGCATTCTTTCTGTTTCCATTAGCACTGGATGTCTTTTTCCATGACTTCACTTTCAGTGTGTGTGTGTCTTTACATCTGCAATGAGGCTCGTGGAAGCAACATACTGATGGGTATTTTGTATCCATTCAGCCACCCTATATCTTTGATTGAAGCATTTAGTCCATTTATATTTAAAGTAATTATTGATAGGTATGTATTTATTGCCCTTTTTGTTAATTGTTTTCTGTTTGTTTTTGTAGTCCTCTCTTTTCTTTTCTACTTCTCTTGGTCTATTCCCTTGCAGTTTGATAATTTTCTTTAGTGTTATGTTTGGGTGTAAACATTCTATGCTGCAGAAATCTCAAATTGTGTATATTACTACCTAAATGCATGTGTATTTTAGATAGGTCACAGAGGAAATACAAAGGAATGAGAGTCTCAGTTTTCAAAGAAGGCATGTAAGTCATACTGCATTACTTTGTATTTAAACTCTCATCTGTACAAGAGGGTGCAGTGTAACTTTTAAGAAACTACATAATGTGTGATATCACAACAAACTGAATGAAGAAGCAGGTATGACAATCCAGTTGGCTTCCATTATTTCAATCATTAGAGATATTGGAAGTTTTATAAAGCACATATTATTTAACATAAAATTTGCTTATTATTTTAAGTAACTATTAAATCATAAGTAATTAGTCAATTTCTCAGTTTTAATTTCTAGTATGGTAAATATAACAAGGTAGAAGTCACAATAAAATCTCTTTGGGTTCCACATTGATTTTTAAGAGTATAAAAAATTTCTGACTGCAAAAATTTAGAAAACCATTGGTCTAAGGCATTAATGTCATTCTAAAGACTACTACGGTTTTTGAAAGTAAAGTTTCAACTATATATAAAAACAAACAAACAAATAAAACTTTCCTATCGGGACATCCCTGGTGGCACAGTGGTTAAGAATCCACCTGCCAATGCAAGAGCCACGAGTTTGATCGCTGTTCCGGGAAGATCCCACATGGCACGGAGCAACTAAGCCTGTGCACCACAACTTCTGAGCCTGTGCTCTAGAGCCTGTGAGCCACAACTGCTGAGCCCACGTGCCACAACTACTGAAGCCTTCACAACTAGAGCCCATGCTCCGCAACAAGAAGCCACCACAATGAGAAGCACGTGCACTGAAACGAAGAGTAGCCCCCACTCATGGCAACTAGAGAAAGCCCACACGCAGCAACGAAGACCCAATGTGGCCAAAAATAAAATAATAAATAAATAAATTAGTTTAAAAAAAAAAAAAGAACTTGCCTGTAAAAAAAAAAAACTGCTTACAAGCTACTGGGGTATTTTTAGTTTTTTAATTAAATAAATTAAGTTATGATTATTCCATAAATAAGGGATTTTATTTTAATTTTTTGGTAAAAATGATAATAACCATCATGTAATCATTAATACAGTATATGTCAGCCTTCTCTTAACACTCAATTTAAAGAGGTTTATCAATCAATATTTTGTCCCCTAACAGGAATCATTAATTCACTCCTTCTCAAAGCAAGTGATAAAGAATATCTGTGTTTTCAGAGAACATATCTCAACATAATAAAATCTATTTATGACAAACAACCAATATAATACTCAATGGTGAAAAGCTGAAAGCATTACCACTAAAAACTCGAACAAGACAAGGATGCCCACTCTCACCACTTCTATTCAACATAATATTGGAAGTCCTAGCCACAGCTATCAGACAAGAAAAGAAATTAAAGGTATCCAGATTGGAAAGGAAGAGGTAAAACTGTCACTATATGCAGATGACATGATACTATATATAGAAAACCCTAAGGACTCCATACAAAAACTATTAGATCTAATAAATGAATTCAGCAAAGTAGCAGGATACAAGGTTAACATTCAGAAATTGGTTGCATTTCTTTACACTAAAAATAAAATATCAGAAAGAGAATGTAAAAAACAATACCTATTAAAATTGCACCAAAAAAAAAACCAAACAACCCTAGGAATAAACCTGACAAAGAAGGTGAAAGACATATGCTGAGAACTATAAAACATTAATAAAGGAAATTAAAGAGGAGACAAAGAAATGGAATGATATCTCAAGCTCTTGGTTTGGAAGAATTAATATTGTTAAAATGGCAGTACTCCCCAAAGCAATCTACAGATTTAATGTGATGTCTATCAAATTACCCATGACATTTTTCACAGAACTACAACAAATAATCCAAAAATTTATATGGAAACATAAAAGACCCAGAATTGCCAAAGCAAACCTGAGGAAGAAAAACAAAGCAGGAGGTATAACTCTTTCAGACTTCAGACAATCCTACAAAGCTACACTAATCAAAACAGTGTGGTAGGGCTTCCCTGGTGGCGCAGTGGTTGAGAGTCCGCCTGCCGATGCAGAGGACATGGATTTGTGCCCTGGTCCGGGAAGATCCCACATGCCGCAGAGCAGCTGGGCCCGTGAGCCATGGCTGTTGAGCCTGCGCGTCTGGAGCCTGTGCTCTGCAACGGGAGAGGCCACAACAGTGAGAGGTCCACATACCGCAAGAAAAAACAAAAAACAAAACAAAACAAAAACCAGTGTGATATTGTTACAAAATAAGACATATGGATCAATGGAACAGAATAGAGAGCCCAGAAATAAATCCACACAACTACAGTCAATGAATCTTTGACCAAGGAGGCAAGAATATAAAATGGGAAAAAGTCTTTCCCAGCAAGTGGTGCTGGGAAAGTTGAACAGCTGCATGTAAATCAGTGAAGTTAGAACACACCCTCACACCATATACAAAAATAAACTCAAAATGGCTTAAAGACTTAAACGTAAGATACAACACCATAAAACTCTGAGAAGAGAGCATGGGCAAAACATTCTCTGTCATAAATTGTACCAATGTTTTCTTAGGCCCATCTTCCAATGCAATAGAAATAAAAACAAAAATAAACAAATGGGACCTAATCAAACTTACAAGCTTTTGCATAGCAAAGTAAACCATAAAAAAAAAATGAAAAGACAACCTACGTAATGGGGGAAAATATTTGCAAATGATGCAACCAACAAGGGCTTAACCTCCAAAATATACAAACAGCTCATACAACTCAACACCAAAAAAAATCAACCCAGTCAAAAAGTGGACAGAAGACCTTAATAGACATTTATCCAAAGAGGACATACAGATGGCCAGTAGGGACCTGAAAAGATGCTCAAAATCACTAATTATTAGAGAAATGCAAAACAAAACTACAATGAGGTACCACCTCACACTGGTCAGAATGGCCATCATTAAAAAGTTAATAAATAGCAAATGCTGGAGGAGGTGTGGAGAAAAGGGAGTCCTCCTACACTGTTGGTGGGAATGTAAGTTGGTGTAGTCACTATGGAAAACAGTATGGAGGTTCCTCAGCAAACTAAAAACAGAATCACCATATGATCCAGCAATCCCACTCCTGGGCATATACCCGGACAAAACTATAATTCAAAAAGATACATGCACCCCTATGTTCATAGCAGCACTATTCACAATAGCCAAAACTTGGAAACAATCTAAATGTCCATTGACAGATGAATGCATAAAGAAGATGTGGTACATATATACAATGGAATACTACTCAGCCATAAAAATGAACAAAATAATGCCATCTGCAGCAGCATGGATACAACTAGAGAGATTATCATACTAAGTGAAGTAAATCAGAAAGAGAGACAAATACCATATGATATCCCTTACATGTGGAATCTAAAATATGGCACAAATGAACCTGTCTACAAAAGAGAAACAGACACTACAGACATAGGGATCAGACTTGTGGTTGCCAAGGGGACAGGCGGGGGGAAGGAGAGGGATGGATTGGTAACTTGGGGATGGTAGATGAAAACTATTCACTTAGAATGGATAAACACTAATGTCCTACTGTATAGCACAGGGAACTATATCCAATCTCCTGGGATAAACCAGGAAGGAAGAAAGGAAGGAAGGAAGGAAGGGAAGGAGAGAGGGAGGGAGGGAGGGAGAGAAGGAGGAAGAGAGAAAGAAGGGGAGAAAAGGTCTGTACAGCTGAGTCTAGGAGTTCAAATTATAAGCATTTTTTTATAATGTTGGTTTTTACATTTTTCTTCCTATAGATGTCAATCCAAGCTTTTCACAGAACTAACTGTCATTCAGCTTTATACTAAATGCCATTCTTTCATGAATAGTTCAGGGAAATATACAGAAATATCTATACTATATACAGAAATATCTATACTATATACAGAAATATCTATACTATATACAGAAATGGCTATCACTCTGATATAATCATTGTGTTGGTCTATTAAGTATTCTATAAATCATCACATATTATAATGATTTTTAAGTTTTATCAGATTTGTTAATCTATTAAATGAAATTGAAAGCATTTAAGAGCTGACATTGAATATAGCTTGCTGTAATGCTAATTATAAATATCAAAATATAATTATTTTATTGGCTCCAATGTGGCAAACATAATTATTTTATTGGCTTGGAAGTAATTGATGCTATAGTATTAGCATAAAATTTTTATAATATTTTTATTAAAAGCACTTATGAAAATTACTTTGGGATTCATATTCATCACAACAAATTTCTTCTGAAACATTAATGATTAGACCTAACTATATAAAACCTTGCTTTGTAAATTAAGCAAGGGTTAAAATATCTGTATGCTTTTTGTCTCACAGCTTTATCCAGGCTTCCTGAAATGTACTTGAGATAGTGTGAGATTAATTTTTTAATACGTATTCATAAATTACAGAACATGTAAAATTCAAAACTATTGTTATTACAGGCTAATTTCCTTACAGTTTGATGATTGTAAGTATCATAATGTTGTTTCAGTATTTTGCAGACATTTTTTCTCCTTTCCAATGAGGCATATGCCAATTTTTATGCTCTCTGAATGACCAGATAGGAAAATATACAAACACACAGTCACTACTTGGCTGAATGGTAATACAGCCTTAAGCTTCCCTTAGAACAAAAGGACAATGGAAATGACCCAATGGTACATCACATGGTGAAGACATTCAGTGTCTAAAAACTTGTAAGTTAGACTCTGTGAGTGACTTCTGGAAATATTATTATAGTTGATGGGCGTGCTCCTGACCTTAGAGCTTGTGTGAATGAAGAGAAAAAAGAGGTTTTATGAGTTTACGACTAAAAGTGAAAAGCCTACGTTAGCTTAAAATATACATAGAGAGAGAGGTGCACCCATTAGTATTTACCCTCAAGATAGCATGGGATAAACAATGACATTACACAGGTTTCAGAAAGCTAATTCATCAGGAAAAATCCCAGATGGTCAATTGTCAAGAATTTCACTTAATGGGCAGCTTTCCCACCAAGGGCTGTTGACAGCCACTGTCCCTCATTTACTGCTTTAATTAAAAATAAAATCTGGGGGAGGGAAAATACTGCAATTTCTTATTAAAGTTAAAATAGCTGTTGAGCATATTTTTATGCTTATGATACAATTTGGGAACTTTGAAAGATAACAATATTTCTATTTTATGGTTCCCTACTCAAAATTTCAGCCCCCAAAAGTAAGGTGTTTTATCTCTTTAATTTCCTTAAGAGCTTTGAATTGCTTGTGCAGTCAAAAAACACAGGTTTTAATTGATGGACTTCTTGGCAACCTTTTTATTTCATCTCCAGTGATGGATACAGAGATGCTGATTGAAAATTTTGAGTCTGAAATAGACGTATGGGAAAGAAATCCATGTCACTTACAAATCATAGTGTTCTCTCCCATTTTATGACTGGAGATTAGATACCTGTTCCTGTCATTCCTGTTGGCTCCTAGTTTTTGGCTTTTGTTCTGAGAAATCACTGTTTTCACTATATCATGAGAGTGTGGACTCTAAGAAAACCTCAAGAACTGTTCTTGCCAGGGATGAAACAGACAACACTCTCCAAGTTATTAAACTTGAAATTAAAATGCACATATATGAAGAAATATCATTTGTTATATATTTAATTCAGTTAAATACAATCCTGAAAATTTCACCTGAGCTTGCATGTTGCACAGACCTGGAAAAAGAGTTAATGGTCATGTTTCTCCCAGAGATCAGAGCAGCTGGACCACACGCTGACCTGAGGCTTTGCAGTCAAATTCAAGCTGTGATTAAGCCATAACCTGCCTGGAAATAGTGGTTTTTCTTTGGGGACATCGAGTGCTTCTGGCAGAGCTATTAAGTAAATCTCTTTTTCCTATTATCTAGAGAGACTATGTAGAGTCTAACAGGAAACGCAGAGGAATGTGGCTGGAATAAGATACATCACCACCTCACTGTGGATGTCCGCTCATTTACACCTTTTACTCTCAGGTGGACCCAATGCTAACAAGCGGTCACATTACCCCATCTCTTTGCTCCATTCTCTATTTTGTATGTTGATTTCATATAGATTTCATCCACTCAACCCCTCTTCCTCTGTACTGGTAACAGATGACCTCACTTCCTAAGTTTCTGAGAAAATTGAAGCAATCAGGGGAGATAATTCACAGGCTTTTACCACCCCGTCTATTTACCTCCCCACACCCATGTACTTTTACCTTCTCTTAGACTTTTTACGGAGAGACTGCCTATGTTCCCAGGAAAGGCAGCTATGGTCACTCCTGAAACAGCTTCCGTGTCTTCCTACTTATCCACAGAACTTCTTTCTGCAATTCCCCTTGCCCTTCCTTCACCTTCAATTTTTCTAATGTTAGAAGAAATAAAATAGTATTCTTCTCCTAAAACAAAAAACATCAAGGAAACTTCTCTTGACCTCACTTTCCCCTCCAGTTCTGATACCTTGTTCTTCACTGAACATTCCTCACACATGTCCATCTTTATACTCGCAGCTCCTTCCTGGGAAGGCTCTTTCCCCAGATATCCACCTGGTTCCCTATCCAGCTCACGTCCTTAGTGAGGACTTCTCCAAATGTTCTATTTCAAATGGCAATCCTAACATATCCTGTGACTCTTTATTTTTTATTATTAATGAAATTAAAAAATTTTCCTCCATGGGATTTCTCACCATTTAAAATGACACAGGTAGGTAGGTAGGTAGGTAGATAGATAGATAGATGCTTATTTAACTACTTGCCTATCTCTGTCCTCCAGAATGTTATTTCCATGAGGGCATGGATTTTTGTCTGTTTACTTTTTTTCCTGCTATATCAACTGTACTTAAAACAGCACTTGGGACATAGTTGGACTTTAATAAAACTTGGTTAAATAATTAAATGAGTAAATGGATGTGGGAATAAAACCATTCTCAAATATTGGGGCCAAATGATAAGGTTTCAACTTTTAGAAAGAGACAGATAAACTGCATCTTGAGTCTTTCAAAGTCAAACTCGTTTTAAAATATGAGCACTCCACAGGTATGTCTCATGCTACGTATTAATCAAATCTGAGTAGAATACAGGTAGTAGAAACATCTACAATAAAAGGTTAAAACATCAACTTTGTAATTAGGAAAATATGGATTCAGAGCCAGGCACTGAATAGTTTTGTTTTTGCTTTTTGTTGGGGAAATTGTTTCGTCTATCTAAACTTCCATTTCCTTCTCTCAGAACTGAGGCTTAAAATAGAAATCTCCTTTGAAATGAGGATAAAATGAGATGATGTATGTAAAGCCCTGAATATATACTAAGCTCCCAATATGAATACAGTATTAAACAATTCTGAATTTAGGCTTTAAACAGTTACATTAATTTATTACTTTTTTGTGAATTTCCTTATTTAAAACATTTAGGTGAATACTAGTTGCAGTGTTCTGGCGGTGGGGGGTGGGTCAGAATACCATTCTGTGGATTTTATGATGTGAATCACACTTTTGCACATTTTTATGAGTGTATATATAATTTTATATACTAGATATTTAGACCCATATCAGTTATTTTTTTACAACTTTATTCTTATTTATTGCTTTATGTACATAGACTATTAATGTACTTGTTCAGATATAAATATATAGAAATCCCAATGTCTTTTTTCAATTTCACTTTATAAAGTGGTTATAAAAAACATGCACATTATAATATACAAGGGAAAGCCTGATTTCTTCGACCTCTAAAATAATGTTCTATAAACCACAACTATAATATGTGATGGTAAAAATGAATTCATATACCTTTCTGTTTGTACATTTATATGGTCTGCAACTCTTTTTTTTTAATGCTTTAAGCTAGTATGAATAAGTGAACAGCTTCCTGTGAAAAAAAATATTCTAATTAAAAATTTTATTTTCAAATAGAAATCTTTTATATTTTAAATTAATAAACTTATGTTACAGAAACATCTTTCAGATTTAAATATAAGTATCCAGTACTTGTAACCTGCAAAGTTAAGGGAGTTACTCTGAGTCATTTTTCTTACTATACATCTTTTTGGTATGGGAAATCGTCCCTTTTCATTACAAAAGTCCCTGGTGCATACTATATTCTAACTCTTATAAAGTTGTATCAGCATATGTGAGCTCCAAAATAATAAGTTCATGAAATTCTGCACCATGAAAAGCAAGTTTGCAGAAAAATACCATCAGAGATGCCCCACTTAACCCATTTCATAGGCTTCTGTCACTGGACATCCTTGAAGGTCTTTTCAAAATAGTACTGCATGTGGTGTGTCATTATTTGAGGCGAACAGACTTTAACAGCAGTATCTTTCTGAGAGGTCTAGGAGGGTGGGTACCAGGCCTCTGCGGCTCACTTGTATCCATCCTCCACCTATTGCTGCTGGGCGTTATCTTTAGTGCTTTGTTACTGTTACTTTATCTCCTCACCAGCAGCCTCTCCTCTTTATCACCTTCATATTTCTGTCCTTGGCAAAATGAGATGATGGAAAAAATACCCACATGTGATGTTTCATGCCTCTTGTCTCAGAGGCAGATAAAAGTGGGAAGACATAATAAAATGATACCCTTTTAGTGGTACCGACAGACGCTTATCTAGTGCTTTTGCCAGCCAGGACCATGCGTAGTGGGATGTTAGTTTCTTACTGACCATTATAGTCAATGTTGACTGACATATAATGAATTTTCTAGTTTTCTCTTGAGATTTATCATGACAATGGGAAAGAAAAAATACTGGTGAGAAAAAGATAAAAGAGGATAAAACACAGAAAAACATGAAATATTAGAACTTTAGCGTTAGTGTGATATTATGCCTGCTCCTACGTGGTTCTGTGGAAATTAGTCATTTTAAATGAGTTCTCTCATAAAACTATCTTGAATTGTAAGAAGAGGATTTCTGCCATAGTGTACTTCTCAGTGCAAAATATTATCACTGATAGTTATTATATACAAAGTGTATGCACTTCTTTTTCTCTGGAAATTCGGATAACAGCCTGCCTCCTTTATATGAGGAACTGCTTTTTTCTTGCCCTAACCAAGTGATCCTGTTTCGGTTTGCCAACCAGCCCCTGACTTCAGAAGTGGACATCTAACCAAACTTGGAGTAATTCTAACACTCCACTCACATCATAGTGATTGGTCCAGAGATGATGAGCTGAGACATTAAAGTCTTTCCTGGACATTTTCCTGGTTAGATTTATAGACAAGACTCTTTTCTGGCTTAGAAGTTGTAAAGAGGCAAGCCTGCCTTTAGGAGAGCCAGGCTTCATGAATGAAGGCAGCATTCAGGAAGAGGCAGGGATGAAAAAAGAAGGAAGAGATATTTACAATGTCTAGGCACATGGGTTTCAACCATCCCTAAGGTTAAGTTCCCCCACGATTTCTCATAATATATTCAGGGGAACAATGGATTCGTTTTTTGTTTTTTTAAAAAACATAAGATTAGGATTAATTTGGATTTTGTAGTGGGAAATCAAGAGTTCTGACTAACACAGAGTTTTATTATCTTCCTTTCTCTTGATACAGTAGTTTCAATACAAAAGAATGCTATAAATCGATCATGTATAACTGGGGTTGGTTTAGCTCTGTAGGATTTAATATGCTCAAAGTAAAATTCTAATTTGATGAAATTTTTTATAGAACATTATATGGAATAAAGTTAATTTGCATAAAATAACCTTTGAAACTTAAATGGAAATTTTAATACTTCTCAATTCAACTTTACAACAACAAAAAAGAGTGTTTCGGTAATTTGATCTGAAGAAGCAAATTATCAAACAAATACACAGTTTCTAATTTCCTGGAATTATAAATTATTTCCTGTAAACCATAACTAAAATATCTCTAAGCATGATAAATAAGATTCATGTTAATATATAACTGAATACAAGTCAATTTCTAAATGCAAACATAATAATCGAATTAATTTCTAAAATTTTGCTGAAAGTGATATTTTAGGACAAGTTTATTTTAACAACGTGATTACTTATACAGGTCTAGACTAAAAAATAAATTCTAGCTCTCATTGTCTAAGGCTTGAAATATCAAAAAGCCCTTATTTTTATCTTAGTAGTAATGGCTGGCTTGAGAATATGCTTTTAACAGATACTTGTTAAAATGTATAAGGATGTCAATATGACCAGGCATAGAATTCTATATCCGGAAAAATTTTCCTTTAAAAATAAAGGCAAAATTTATTGCCTACCTGTCTCCCCATAAGTAAAAGAAAAACTAAGATAACTTATCTGCAGAAAACCTTGCATTAATGTCCATGCTGACGGGTTGAAGGGGCCCCCTCTGGGAGAAAGGTCCCAGGAACAGCTCAGAAGGTTGAAAGAAAGTGGTAGCATGTATGAAGACATGTTCTAGAATATTCACAGCCACGAGCGTGGACACAACCCAAGTACCCAAAGACAAGAAATTGATAATCTCATATATATCCATACCTCAAAATACAATACAGCAATAAAAACTAACAAACCAACACTTTGCACACCATTTGATGAATCTTGCTAACATAATGTTGAATAAAAAAGTCAGCCACACACAAAATACATCCTGTATAATGTTCTTCACAAATTTATGTAAATTATTTCGTTTTCAAAAATCAAGTTTGAACCTAAGCAGAACTCAAAAAATGGGTTACTTGTGGGTATATTATATTAGACAGAAGTTGGGAGATGTGCAAGAGAGAATTATGTGTCTCTGGAAATCCCCTGGGTTTTGGGGGGTTTTGTTTTTTGTTTTGGCCGCACTTTGTGGCATCTTAGTTCCCCGACCAGGGCCCGAACCCACACCCCCTGCACTGGAAGCACGGAGTCTTAACCACTGGACTGCCAGGGAAGTCCCCAATCCTCTTTCTTGCCTATGTCTTGTTTACACAGCTGTGTTCATTGTTATAACTCACCTAGTGTTTACTTAGGGTTTGTATGCTTTTTATGTAGAATATCCTTCCATAAAAAGATTTTCTTCCTCTTTTTTAAGAGACAGAATCTCCATTTTCTGGGCAGACTGCGTAATCTGTAACAGACCGGTGCCCAGGTGAGAATAACGACACACAAGTGAGAAGAACCACACACCCTGCAGGTGAGACAGCGGGAGGAGGCCTCAGGTAGGCGTGGAAGCGGCAGGAGAGAATGGAAGGCTGAGAACTGGGGTCCCGGCACCCACGTGTTTCCCTGAGGCTTTCGCCCACTTCGGGTACATGCTGGGGGCAAAGGCAAGATTCAGGGAGGGCAGGGGCTGAAAGAGAAGCAGCAGGGCTTCTAGCTGGGGCGCGGGTGGGGGGAGTTGAATTAAAACTGGAGACGTGAGAGGACTCAATGCACAGCAAGATTTCCTTGGAGGACTCTTGCTGAAGTCTGGGAAGGGGCTCTGGCGCCTCCAGTGACTCTCAAGTGGAAACGAAGTTTGCTACCACGCAGCAGAGGCAGTGCGTAGAGACTCGGGAGTACATCCTGAGACGATTATGTCCGGAGGAAATAACATATAACTACATGACATTTTGGACCGTGTGATGTTTCTGGAACCTTACGAGTTACCACGGAAGGAAGATCTTCAGATGGAACAGGAAGCTATTCTAAGAACGGACGAGGTTGAATTCGCAATCACGTATTTTCACTTAAAATATGTCACCTGACTCTAGACTCCAAACATATCCGTAATGTGAATAATTAACTTATGTTAACAAGATTAAGTTTAATTTTTTGTCTGAGTCAACCAAAAAAGCAACTCGAGCTACTGAACGAAAGGTCGCCAGGTAGAGATGATTGTCATCTCTTAGACCGAACAGCCAATCTCACAATGAAGTTTTTCAAAATGATTAGTGAGTATGCAAAAGTTACATGCAGTTTTGTGCTGAAAGCAGCAGATATCAGAGAAAAAAAGGAGCAATCGAAAACGTTTCCTGGACTGCAGTCTCTCTGGAGTCCCCCTGTTTGAAGGTCCCTTAGATTCAGTGATGAATAAATACTTATAATAAATTTCATTCTCTTGAATGGTTTTATCTTCCCTGCACCAAATTTTTCCTAAGAAAAATATTCACAATTTCTATAGGAATTTATATCTTCTTTTAATTGCCAACCTCTATTTTTATCTTATAAATTTAAATGGATCTTCTTAAAGCAACTCTATTAACCATTGCTTTCTAGGATATACAACTTTTTTCCCCACATAAAATATTGGAGCAAGGTTTCTGTGAGAGTAATAACTATTTCAAAAATTTTATTCAGAAATTATACTAAATATTTTGTTCCCATTGATTTTGGGGGAAATGTGCAAAAGAGCTACTGTACACTACACTTAGTTCCTCCACTGTATCTTATATTTTGAAAAATTTAACAAGAGTCATGACACCTAAAATTGTGTGTCATCTTGAAGATATTTCAATTAATAAAGTCGACATTATATACTCCTGCCAAGTTTTCTTGTTCATAATCTTAGATATGGTCCTATGGCTCAATGTTCCATATAAATCAAATCTGTACATTTCATTGGTCCATATTTTCCATTTTTCTTTACCTCTTCTTACTTTCAAAAATAATTTTAGATAAGTTTTAGATTTCCAAAAAATTGCAAAGATAAACTACAGCCACTTTCCTCATTTTATATTTATATGACACATCAACTATAATGAATATTGATATTGTTATATCAATCAGTATTGATGATCACTAACTAAAGTCCATAATTTATTCAGATTTCCTCAGTTTTCACTTAAAATCTTTTTTCTGTTCCAGGATTCCACATTACATTTAGACTTCATTTCTCCTTAGACTTCTCTTGGCTGTGACAGTTTCTGAGACTTTCCTTGTGTTAGATGACCTTGACAGTTTTGCTGAGTGCTGGTCAGGTATTTTATAGAATGCCCCCCGAGCAGGATATGTCTAGCTTTCTTCTTACAATTAGACTGGGGTTTTGTTTCAGGGAGAAGCCCACAGAGGTAAAGTGCCATAAGTGGCACATGACACCAAGAGTATGGACGATCAACTTGCCTTATTTTATCACTAAGAGTGTTAACCTTGATCACCTGGCTGAGGTAGGGTTGGTCAGATTTATTCACTAGTAAATTCCTCCCCCTGTCCCATTCTCCATACTGTACTCTTTGGAAGGAACTTGCTACATGCAGCCAACACTTAAGGGGTGGAGAGTTTATCTATGTTCCACCTCCTGGAAAACAGACTATCTGCATACATTAGTGGGAATTTTTCTGCATGGAAAATTTGTGTCTTCTTCCTTATATATTTATTCAATCATTTACTTATATCAGTATGAGCTCACGGATATTTATTTTAGATTATAATCCAGTGATATGCTATTTATAATTTTGCTTAAATATTTCCAGCTTTGAACATCAGGTGATCTTTTGATTGGCTTCTATGTCCCTGACAAACTCCCATCATTTTTATTTTTTAGCATTTTCTTTCTTGCTTGCACTAAAAGATATTCCTGGCTCATCTTGTATATTTCCTGCCCAGTCCTAGAATCAGCCATCTCTCTAAAAGACCTGTTTTCTTTTACTAGATAATAATACTAGACACCAAGATCTGAGTGCTAAGTGTAGCCATCACCACTGGAGTGACATTGCTTTTAGACCCTCTCAGCTGACAGAGAAAGGACATGTATGCAAGTATGCTAACTTGTGAAAATACAGGTATCTATAATTATAGCTGTATGCAATCCTCTGTATCTGTACTAAGTTCATACGAGTTCATACCGATGACTCCCACTGCAGTCCGTTACCCCCAGGGGCATGTCAGAGCTCCTCTTTTTGCTTCTCTGTAACCTCCTCTCCAACACTGGGAGACCTGCGTCCCGCCACCCACCACACACGGATGACATTGTTAGACTGTGTTGTCACATTCTGCATCCCAAACTGTCATCCTTGAGCTCCTAAATGATTTTTTTAATTGCATATATTAAGATTCACTCTTTGTGCTATAAAATGTTATGGGTTTGGGCATATGCATGTCCTGCATCCACTATTTCACCCCCACCCCCACAAAAAAAAATCCATGTGCCTTACCTATTAAAGCCGTAGTTCCCTCTCCCCAAACCTTTGACAGCTGCTGATTTTTTTTAACAGATTTACCTTTCCCAGAATATCATACAATTGGAATCATACAGTGTGTAGCATTTTCAGACCCGTTTCTTTTACTTCCAATATGTACTTAAGGTTGATCCATGTCCTTTTGTGGCTTAACAGCAAGTTTCTTTTTATGGACAAATAGTATTTTGTTGAATGGATGTGTAGTAGTTTGTTTTTCCTTTCACCTATTAAAGATATCTGGGTTGCTTCCAGTTTTTGCAATTATGAATAAAGCTGCTATAAACATTCACATGCAGGTTTTTGTGTGGATATGTTTTCAAATCAGTTGGGTAAATACTTAGAGGCATAGTTACTGAATTGTATAGTAAGACTATGTTTAGATTTGTAAGAAACTGCCAAACTATCTTCCAAAGTGGCTGTACCATTTTGCATTTCCACCAGCAATAAATGAGAGCTTCTTCTTGCTGTTTTACAATTCCTATTCTCTCACTAATGAGATTCAGTTTCTTAATTAAATCAGACATTTTATAATAGAGCAAAAGCACATTAATGTGAAAATTAGTGAAAAGTCTGAAACGAATACCTATTATTTAAAGTCAAGTTATAGAACACCCAGAGAAGTATTGATATAGAATAACAAAATATTCCACAAGGTTATTATAGAATAACCTTGTGGAATAATCTTTAAAGAAAAAAAATAAAGCTAAAGCCAGGGTAATATCAGCATATTACCCCTTTGAATACAAATAGATATTGGTAAAATGCTTACAAACTTATTGCTATTTAAGAAGTATGATAACAAACTCATATTTCCATTTATATTTTGAATTTGAACAGTAAATATTTTTTATCAGACTTTAGTATACCCTGACAAAATTTCTATGTATTATAAGTAGGCTTATTAAAAATAAAAATAGAATAGCTACTTCATGTCTCCCATTTTCAGGTAAATGTTCTTTTATGAGTTTGCACACTTGTGGAGTTTTCCCTAAAATACAACTACTCACATAAATAATGTACTTTCTCCTGAATCTGAAATATCAGCTTTCTGTCTTTCATGTGAAGTCTTTTCTAAAGGTAAATGCTTAATGATGAAATTTATGATAAACAAAGTCCCAGGCAAGCAAAATCTTTTGAATCCCAGCTTTACAGTGTCAGTTAAATTTTCTACTACAACCATCATAAGGGATCATTTAAAGATTTTTATTAAAAAAAACAAAAAAACCCTTACCTGTTCTGCAAAATTGTAACTAGTTCTACTTTTTCTGAGTTACTTTTTGAAACTTTATTATGGCTTAATAATTCTCTAGACACTGCTGACAGGTGTGTAACTGACATTATGTTATAATGGTCTATAATATTCATTCTTTTTTTTTTTTTTTGCGGTATGCAGGCCTCTCACTGTTGTGGCCTTTCCCGTTGCGGAGCACAGGCTCCGGACGCGCAGGCTCAGCGGCCTTGGCTCATGGGCCCAGCCGCTCCGCGGCATGTGGGATCTTCCCAGACCGGGACACGAATCCGCGTCCCCTGCATCAGCAGGCGTGCTCTCTACCACTGCGCCACCAGGGAAGCCCTACAATATTCATTCTTTGTAACAACAAATGGATCTCTGTTCCTGTCTTTAATTGTTCTTTGGTGCTGACGTAGGGGAAACCAGGAGCCGAGTCACAGATGGGGCCTTTCTGTGATAGCCTTTCAAGAGCAGAGTTAAATGTAACTTTATTAAAAATGGTGAAATCGGACACACTGAAATCATTGTCCAGGAGTGAGGATTAGCCATATTATACGAAAAGAAAAAATTACAAAATATTCCCATATAAACGTGTAAATTTAAAAAAAATTATGATATTGTTAGTTCATATCAAGGTTCAAGTCCCTAAATAAGTAAAATACCGTCTTTAACTTTCAAAAACATGCACTGTGATGAGGTATGTCATGTGCCTGTGTGCAATGAGAACATAACACATAACACAGTGAGACATACTCGTGATGATGGTAAATATATTTTTATAACTCCCCTCAGGCTCCCCTCAGCTCTTGGTACCCATTACAGTAATTTACTGCTCAAAGGTGATTGCCCACCTGTCTCATAAGAGCTGCTATTTGTTTTCTGCCCCTGTTGTTTTGCTTTCCCAGAAAGGCTTATAAAGGGAATCATTCTTATATTGCCTTCTGAATCTTGCTCACCTAAATTAGCATAAAGTATTCCACAATTATCTATGTTAACTGTAGCAGTACTTTATTCCTTTGTGTTGACAAATAGCAGACCATTGCATAAACGTACGAGTTAGTTTATCCATCTACCCATCGAAGGACATTGGGACTTTGAGTTTTGGGTGAATGTGAATAAAATTGCTCTAAGCATTTGTGAAAAGGTTTTCTGTGAATACGAATTTAAATTTTATTGGGATCAATACATCAGAGTGAGATTTTTGGATCATACGGCAATTGTATGCTTACTTTTATCTGTTTTTTTAAAGATAATATTGTTTTATTGCCCTGTATAAAGTTAACCAACCATATATAACATGGACTTTTGTTTAGCTTTTAAATGAGGTTTAATACATAGACAGAAAAGAACTTATCATGGACAGTGAATTTTGAAAAAAGTTCAAATTTTATGAATGAGCTACGATACCATTGAATATCTGATGGACATCTGGGTACTTTCTACTTTGGGGCTATAATGCACAGGGCTTTTCTGAATATTCTTGTGCACTTGTATGAGTATCTCCACAGTTTGCCACTGGTCACAAGCCGGGGATTGACGTTTCTGCGCATCCTATCTACGTGTGTTCTTTGATAGCAGATACGTCCGAGAGCTTCTCAAAGTGGTTTTACTCTTATGTTCTCCCAGCAGGAACAGTTGTGAGTTTCAGTTGCTTCAAGTCTTTACCAATTTGGTACTTTCTTTTTCACTTTTAGAATTTTGCTCCTTGTGTCCTGGTATCTCATTGTGCCTTCAACTGCATTTCTCTGAGTGTGTTTCCCTTTATGAGATGCTACAAATGCTTTGCTCAAATGGCTGTTCCATTTTAAATCCACACCAGCAATGGATGACTGTTCCCACTGTCTGCAGCCTCACCAGAACTTGGTGTCTGTCATTTTCTTTACATCCTATTGTGATGGTGTGTAATGGTATCTTACATTGGTTTTTATTTGCATTTCCCTAGTTACCAGTGATGTTGAATACCTTTTCATACTCTTCTCTGGTGAGGTGTCAAAAACCTTATGTCTAATTTTAGTGTGATATTTTACTAAAATTGAGGTTTGTAATTTCTATATTGATTCTTGATAAAAATTCTTTATCAGCTATATACTTTGCAATATATTCTCCCAGTCTATCTTATTTTTTTTACTTTCAACAATGTTTTTTATCATGAAAAACTTGTGATAAAGTTTTATCTTCTTTTTTCTTTTGCAGATCACATTTTTCCTATCAAGTGTAAGAAATTTTGCCCAACCTGAGGTTCCAAGGAGTTTTCTCTTATTTTTTTCTTCTGGAAGTTTTATAGTTTTAGGTTTTCATTTAGGGTTATAATCCATTTTGAGGTAATTTTTCTATTTGATGCAAGGGAGGGAGCATTTTTTATTTCTTTTTGCATATGGATTCAAATTTTTCCAGAATCATTAACAAATTAAGAAAAACTCCCTTCCTTAAGATTACATAATAGAGAGAGAAGAAGTCAATAAACATTAAATACAATAAATGTTTTGTGGTATATAGGATTATAAGTCCTATGGCCAAAAGAAAACTACATATAGAGTAGAATAAAAATATAGAGAGTAGCAAAAAGGATTTCAGATTTGGATGAATTAATTAGATAGGTTTATAAATGATGGAATAGATATCTGATCTAGTTCATGAGAGATTTTTCACCTTCTATATTCCCTCTAGGTATCATAAAATGTAAGAGTAATACTATATTACTTCTGAGAAAAAACTTTGACAGTACTAAGAAAAAAACATTAAATAATGAAATGTGACTTATTACCTCATTATTAACATTGGGTGGAACCCAAGTAACAATTGTAGTGATGGGTTTACAATCATAATGATGACTTATTGAAAGTCGCTTTATGATTCATTAATATGCTATAATATTCAAAATCCAAATTCCTAAGAGCATATTTAGATTCTGAAAGTCCTTAAAAATTGATTTCTTCTTTTTAAATTCCAAATACGTTGAAGTTTTAATAAGTAAAATAGTGATAATAATGTAGACATATAAAAACCCACATACTAAACATTGCATCTTCTCTGGTTTTGGTATCAGAGTGATGGTGGCCTCATAGAATGAGTTTTGGAGTGTTCCTTCCTCTGCAATTTTTTGAAATAGTTTCAGAAGGATAGTTCTTAACTCTTTTCTAAATGTTTGACAGAATTCATCTGTGAAGCCATCTGGACTTTTGTTTGTTGGGTGTTTTTTAATGACACTTTCAATTTCAGTGTTTGTGATTGGCCTGTTCATATTTTCTGTTTCTTCCTGGTTCAGTATTGGGAGATTGCACCTTTCCAAGAATTTGTCCATTTCTTCTAGGTTGTCCATTTTATTGGCATATAGTTGCTTGTAATAGTCTCTTATGATCCTTTGTATTTCTATGGTGTCAGTTGTAACTTCTCCTTTTTCATTTCTAATTTTATTGAATTGAGCCCTCTCCCTTATTTTCTTGATGAGTCTGGCTAAAGGTTTATCAATTTTGTTTATCTTTTCAAAGAACCAGCTTTTAGGTTCATTGATCTTTTCTACTGTTTACTTAGTCTCTACTTCATTTATTTCTGCTCTGATCTTTATGATTTCTTTCTTTCTGCTAATTTTGGGTTTTGTTTGTTCTTCTTTCTCTAGTTGCTTTAGGTGTAAGGTTAGGTTGTTTATTTGTGATGTTTCTTATTTCCTGATGTAAAATTATAAACTTACTTGCTATAAACTTCCCTCTTAGAATTGCTTTTGCTGCATCCCACAGGTTTTGTATTGATGTGTTTTCATTTTCATTTGTCTCTAGGTAATTTTTATTTCCTCTTTCTTCAGTGATCCATTGGTTGTTTAGTAGCATATTGTTTAGCCTCCATGTATTTTCACTTTTTATAATTTTCTCCCTTGTAGTTGACTTCTAATCTCATAGCTTTGTTGTAGGAAAAGATGTTTGATATGATTTCAATTTTCTTAAATTTACCTAGGCTTGCTTTATAGCCCAGCATATGATATATCCTGGAGAATGTTCCATGTGCACTTGAAAAGAATGTGTATTCTGCTGCTTTCAGATGAAATGCTCTGTAAATACAAATTAAGTCCATCTGGTCTAATGTGTCACTTAAGGTGTGTATTTCCTTACTGATTTTCTGTCTGCATGATCTGTCCATTGATGTAAGTGGGGTGTTAAAAGTCCCTCACTATTATTGTGTTACAGTCAATTATTCCTTTTATGGCTGTTTGCATTTGCCTAATCTATTTGGGTGCTCCTATGTTGGGTGTATATATACTTACAATTGTTATATCTTCTTCTTGGATTGATCCCTTGATTATTATATAGTGTCCTTCTTTGTCTTTTGCAACAGTCTTTAATTTAAAGTCTATTTTCTCTGATATGAGAATTGGTGCTCCAGCTTTCTTTTGATTTCCATTTGCATGGAATATCTTTTCCCATCCTCTCACTTTCAGTCTGTATGTGTCCCTAGGTCTGAAGTGGGTCTCTTGTACACAGCATATATATGGGTCTTGTTTTTGTATCCATTCAGCTAGTCTATGTCTTTTGGAGCATTTAATCCATTTACATTTAAGGTAATTACAGATATGTATGTTCTTATTGCCGTTTTGTTATGGATTTGTTTTTGTAGGTCTTTTTTATTCCTTCCATTTTGTTCTCTGTTCTTGTGATTTGATGATTATCTTTAGTGTTGTGTTTGGATTCCTTTTTCTTTTTTGTGTGTATATCTATTGTACATTTTTGGTTTGTGGTTACCATCAGGTTTTGATATAGTATATATATGCTATATACATATATATACAAGATTGTTTTAAGTTGTTGGTCTCTTAATTTCAAATACATTTCAAATATCCTGCATTTGTGCTCTCTTCTTCTCATGATTGTTGATTTTTATGTCATATTTGTGTGTGGATAATTTCCTACCTTTACTGCATATTTGCCTTTACTGATGATACTACAAAAAAGAAAATTACAGGCCAATATCACTGATGAACTTAGACATAAAAACCCTCAAAAAAATACTAGCAAACTGAATCCAACAATATAGTAAAAGGATCATACAACATGATCAAGTGGGATTTATCCCAGGGATACAAGGATATTTCAATATCCACAAATCAATAAGTATGATATATCACATAAACAAATTGAAGAATAAAAACCATATGATCATTTCAAAAACTGCATAAAAACCTTTGTCAAAATTCAACACCCATTTATCATAAAAACTCCCCAGAAAGGGCGTAGAAGGAACATACCTCAATATAATAAAGGACCTATATGAAAAACCCACAGCTAACATCATACTCAAAAGTGAACAACTGAAAGCGTTTCCTCTAATCAGGAACAGACAAGGATGTCCACTTTCACCACTTTTGTTCAACATAGTTTTGGAAGTCCTAGCCATGGCACTAAGAGAAGAAAAACAAATAAAAGGGACCTGAACTGTAAAAGAAGAAGTAAAACTGTCACTGTTTGTAGATGACATTATACCATACACAGAAAATCCTAAAGATGCTACCAGAAAACTACTAGAGCTCATCAATGAATTTGGTAAAGTTGCAGGATACAAAATTAATGCATGGAAACCTGTCGTATTTCTATACACTAACAATGAAAGATCAGAAAGAGAAATTAAGGAAACAATCTCATTTTTCATTGCATCAAAAAGAATAAAATACCTAGGAATAAACCTATATAAGGAAGCAAAAGACCTGTACTCCAAAAACTGTAATATGCTGATGAAAAAAATCAAAGACGACACAAACAGATGGAAAGATATACCATGTTCTTGGATTGAAAGAATCAATATTGTCAAAAGGCTGTACTACCAATCTGAAGATTCAATGCAATCCCTATCAAATTATCAATGGCATTTTTTCTTGCAAATCTAGAACAAAAAAAAAATCTTAAAATTTGTATGGAAACAAAAAAGATCCCAAATAGCCAAAGCAATCTTGGGAAAGAAAAATGGAGCTGGAGGAATCAGGCTCCCTGACTTCAGACTACACTATAAAGCTACAGTAATCAAAACAGTACAGTACTGGCACAAAGTCAGAATTATAGATCAATGGAACAGGATAGAAAGCCCAGAAATAAACCTACACACCTATAGTCAATTAATCTCATAAAAATGAAAAGTAAAAAATGGGATCTAATTAAACTTAAAATCTTTTGCACAGCAAAGGTAACCATAAACCAAACAAAAAGATAACCCACAGAATGGGAGAAGATATTTGCATACGATGGAACTGACAAGAGCTTACTTTCCAAAATATACAAACAGCACATGCAGCTCAATATAAAAACAAAAAACAAAACAACCAACCAAATTAAAAAATGGGCAGAAGATCTAAGTAGAAATTTTCCCAAAGAAGACATACAGATGGCCAAAAATCACATGAAAAAAAATGCTCAACATTGCTAATAATCAGAGAAATGCAAATCAAAACTACAATGAGGTATCACCTTACATTGGTCAGAATGGACAACATCAAAAAGTCTACCAATAATAAATTCTGGAGAGGGCATGGAGAAAAGGTAAGCCTCCTACAGTGTCGGTGGGAATGCAAATTGGTACAACCACTATGGAGAATAGTATGGAGGTTCCTTAAAAAACTAAAAATAGAGCTACCATATGATCCAGCAATCCCACTCCTTGGCATATATCTGTAGAAAACAGTAATCTGAAAAGATATATGCACCCCAATGTTCAGTGCAGCAATATTTACAATAGCCAAGACAGGGAAGAAACCTAAATGTCCATTGACAGATGGATGGATAAAGAAGACATGGTATATATACAATGGAATATTACTCAGCCATATAAAAAAGAATGAAATAATGCCATTTGCAGCAACATGGATGGACCTAGAGATTATTATACTAAGTGATGTAAGTCAGACAGAGAAAGGCCAATATCATATGATATTACTTATATGTGGCATGTAAAAACTGATACAAATGAACTTATTTCCAAAATGAAAAGAGACTCAACAGGCACAGAAAACAAACTTATGGTTGCCAGAGGGGAAAGGGGGAGGGATAAATGAGGAGTTTGGGATTAACATATACACACTACTATATATAAAATAGATAACCAACGAGGACCTACTGTATAGCACAGGGAACTATACTCAATACTCTGTTATAACCTATATGGGAAAAGAATCTGAAAAAGAATAGATGTATGTATAACTAAATCACTTTGCTGTACACCTAAAACTAACACATTTTAAATCAACTATACTCCAATATAAAATAAAAATTAAAACATAATTTCATCTTCTTTAATGAATAGTCTCCAAGGAAAAAAGTTATTCAAAGAGACAGTCAAATTATGTTTCATAATAGAATGAAAACGAAAAGTCTGGCATGTATCTATTTTCATTTATCTATGTGAATTAATAAGAAATGATAAAGAGTATTGTGTATATTGTTTATATGCCATCTAGGGAAAGTAACTTTTTAATTACTTGCTTATATTGTTTGAAAAAAAAGTTAAAATATATTTGGAAGATTAAAGGCAATTACAGTGGAGTTAATATTTCACAATAAAAATATGTTGACAAGATGCTTTGTGACCACCTGGAGGGGTGGAATGGGGAGGGTGAGAGGGAGGGAGACGCAGGAGAGAAGGGATGTGGGAACAAATGTATATGTATGACTGATTCACTTTGTTATAAAGCAGAAACTAATAAAAAAATATGTTGGTCTCACTAATGAAGAAAGAAAATTTTCTTGCTTCTAATTTGGACAGTAATGCATTTTGTTGTTTCTTTGTGTCAATAATAATTTTGTTTATAAAGTCATTCCAATATTAGACTAAAAATAGGATGATAATAAGAAAAAGAGCATCATGCTCTGTTGAGAGCAAATATCTATCTCATTTTTAATTACAGATCATTGAATCAAGTTACACATTAATCAATGTCTTTCTTTTAATTATACTGTGTAACAGGTGAAAACATTTCTATTGTTTTTCCTCAGAAAATATAATAAACATTAAAAAGATTAGGATTGTAATGTTTACTGAAAATGTGATTAACAGATTTTGAATATTCAATGTCCAAACTGACAAGTCCACAGATACCAATTGAAGCCATGGTGAAGGTGCCTATCGCTAATGTTGAAACTATGTGAAAACTTTAGTCCTCTTAATTCTGTGAGATATGACAGATTGACCCTCTTTCCTTTTCTTTGAATACCAAAAATATTTTTAAGTCTGTATTGTCACTACCCAAAGTTGATGAGATATCTGCTCAGAAACAAGTAAAATATAATTATCAAGTAAATCATAAGAAGCAAATTAATGTAAATGTTATAATTGACAATTAATGTGAATATCACAAATTTATACTAAATAAATCAATGCATTTGAAAATGTACTTTATTAGCCCAGACATTTGATATTTTCTTTTCATAATGAATTATTTTAATTATTTCATAAGAGTACTATTCAAAATAGAAGTTTTTAAAAAAAAATTTAGGTGCATTTTACTAAAGCTCTCTTCCAAAAGACTGGTAAGTAAGTATAAGGATATAAAATATACAATGAAAGGAATTAAAGCATTTATCAAAATAATTTAACAGTGATATATCCAGTGAGTAAAATGCATTCATTAAATTCTAATTATCAACCTCACTAAAATATTTTGTCTAGTTTTCTACTTCAGTTTACCTATGTATGTACAGATAGCATGTATAAAAATTTCAATTCAGAAAAAAATGAAATTGGATTCTGTATCTAAGGAAACTTCTGGAACAGAGGTCAGAAGTCTGGTTAAAAAGACCATGACTTGGATCACTAGGGTAAAAAAAAAAGCATGGACTTAGATTTATTTTTCATATGTTAATCATGGAATACATTATTATTCTTAATGGAAAATGCTCTTGTCAGAAATTAATTTAAGAAAATATGTGAGAAACAGATTTCTGCCTTACCATGATTACTGATGAATGATGAAAGTCTGGTATATTTACTAAAACTTTCTTGCATGAAAATACAAATTATCTACATGCAGTGCTTTCAGTGTGCATTATTTAGTGTCTCAATTTTAATCAATCAAAAACTATTATTAAATACTGTGTGTGGTGTGTGGTTGTGGAACATGGAAGGTAAGTGCAACATATGTCTTTAGGAGAATTAATCATTTTAGGGGAGGAGATCAAGATGGTGGAGTAGGAGGCTGTGGAACTCACCTCCTCCACAAACACATCAAAAATACATCTACATGTGGAACAATTAATTCTCACTGAAAACTAACTGGAGACTGGCAGAAAGACTCTTGTCCAACCAAGGCTATAAAAAAGATACACATGGAATCGGGTGGAAAGGGAAGAGAAGAAATCAGGTCAGGACCTGTCCACTGGGAGGAGACTCAGAAAAGGAGGAGGATTATAGGAGCAGAGACCCTCCCTGGTGAGTGAGTCATTCCAGCCACGTACTGGGCCTCCCAGTCCAGGGGTCCAACATAGGGAAGACCAGCCCCCTTGGCTGGTTGCAGGGCCAGTGTGACCAGCAGGAGGGCTGTGGGAAGCCTGGAATCCTCTCGTGAGGAGTGTGTGCACACACTTGCTTACTCCCAAAAGAGGGCAGAAGGTGGATTGAAACTACGTGGGTCTCTGGGTGGCTTCCCACAACAGCCCTATAGCACACACCCCAGCCTGAGCCGAATGATCACTCTGGCCCTGCTTGTTTCATGACATGGCTCCATGCTGGGGAGAGGATGGCAGCAGATGAGGAAAGAGCTCAGCTTTGAGGCACAAAGGTGGCTCAGACTCAGAGCAGCATCTGAGAAGGGTGGGGCAGCCATTACTGGTGTTTACACAGGCAGTGCATCCCAAGTGGTCTGGGCCACTGACTGGCTGCGGCCCACATAACCTGTGCCCAAACCCATGTCAAGCACCCGCATCAGCCCCTCTTGCTCCAGCAATGCTCCCCTCTGGGGCAAGGGTTCTTGGGATTCTGGGATATGGGGACAGTTAAGGGGACAGATACAGCTTGGACTTGACCTTCAGGGCTTCTGCGCCAGAGACTAGGAAACTGGCCCCACCCCTGATAGAGTGGTGACAACCACCGAGCTGAAGAGAAGCAGTATCTCACTCCTGGCTCTGGTTCTAGCCTCTCCATCTCCAGCTTCACTTCCTACCAAGGAGACAGCTGCCAGCACACTCTAAGCAAAGCCATGACTTGTGTTCACATCAAATCCAGGTCTCCCACCAAAGCCACTGGGCACGTGAAGACTGTATAGGCACAGTCCCCCACAAGGACACCCCTTCAAGACTTGGGTAGGTAACTGTTTCACCTAATTTCATAGAGACAGAGTGTTAGGTAAAATGAGAAGACAGAGGAATTTTTCAATTGAAAGAGCAAGAGAAAACCCCTGAAAAAGCAACTAATAAAACAGAAATAAATACTGTACCAGATAAATAGTTCAAAGCATTATTAATAAGAATGCTGATTTAGGGAAAAGAATAGATGAACATGGTGAGAATTTTAACAAGGAACTAGAAAATATAAAAGACAATCAGTCAGAACTGAAGACTACAATAACTGAAATGAAAAAGGTGCTAGAGGGAATTAACAACAAATTGGTGATAGAGAAGAATGTATAAGTGATCTGGAAGATAGAATAATAGAAATCACCCAATCAAAACAGCAAAAAGAAAAACAAATTAAAAAATGAGAACAGATTAAGGGATCTCTGGGACAAACTCAAGCATACCAACATTCACATTATAGCCAGAAGTCTAAGAGAGAGAGAAGGGGGTCGAAAATGTATTTAATGAAATTATGGCTGAAACTTCCCAAATCTGAAGAAGGAAACAGATATCCAGGTACAGGAAGCACAGAAAGTCCCAAACAAGATGATCTCAACTGGACCCAAATCAAGACATATCATAATTAAAATGGCAAAAATTATAGATAAAGAGAGAATTCTAAAGGCAGCAAGAGAAAAACAAAGAGTCATGTACAAGGGAACCCCCATAATGCTATCAGGTGATTTTTCTGCAAAAACTTTGCAGCATGAAGGGTGTGGCATGATATATTTAAGGTGCTGAAAGGGAAAGACCTGCAACCCAGAAAGCTTATGATTTAGAACTGAAGGAGAGATAATGAACTTTTAAGAAAAGGAAAAACTGAAAGAGTTCATTAATACTAAACTGACCCTAAAAGAAGTGTTAAAGGTCTTCTCTAAATGGAAAAGAAAAGGCTATAACAAGAAGAATCTATGGGAAAGGAGAGATACCACCAGTAAAGGCAAACATATAGTAAAGGCTGAGGATCAATCACTTAAATAAGCAAGTACAAAAATTAAAAGACAAAAAAAATGTAAGACCAACTATAACTACAATACTCAGTAAAGGGATAAATATGAAAACTTAAAATATGACATCATGAACACAAAATGTCAGGGAGTTAAAAGTGTAGCTCTTTCAGAATGTGTTTGAGCTTAAATGGCTACCTGTTTAAAACAAGTTGATATAGTTATACATCAACATATATATGAACCCCCTGGTAAACAAATCAAAAACCTACAACATACACAAAAAGTAGAGAAAAAGGAATACACGCATACCACTAAAGAAAATCATCAAACCACACAGGGAGAAATTAAAGAAGAAAAGACAAAGAACTGCAAAAACATCCAGAAAACAAATTAAAAAATGGCAATAAATACCTACCTATCAATAATTACTTTAAATGTAAATTGACTAAATGCTCCAATCAAAAGACAGAGTTGCCGAAGAAATAAAAAACAAGACTGCACTTCAACAAGAGTCTCACTTCAACAAGAGTTGGACCTACAAAAGACTCCAAATTGCCAAAGCAATCTTGAGGGAAAGAAAAAAAACAAACCTGTATGTACACACCTCCCAGATTTCAGACTATATTATGAAGCTACAATAATCAAAATAGCATGGTCCTGGCACAAAAACAGACACATAGAACAATGGAACCGCATAGACAACCCAGAAAGAAACCCACACACTACAGTCAATTAATCTACAACAAAGGAGCCCAGAATATACAATGGAGAAAAGACAATCTCTGCAGTCAGTGGTGCTGGGAAAACTGGAGAGCTGCATGTAAAAGAATAAGATTAGAATATTTTCTCACTCAATATATAAAAATAAACTCAAAGTGGATTATAGATCTAAATGTAAAACCTCAAACCATAAAACTCCTAGAAGAGAACATAGGCAGAACACTCCTTGACATAAATCATAGCAATATTTTTTGGATCTGTCTCCTAAGACAAAGGAAACAAAAACAAAAGAATTTTAAATGGGACAGAATTAAACCTAAAATATTTTACACAGCAAAGGAAGCCATTGACAAAAGGAAAAGACCACCTACTGAATGGGAGAAAATATTTGTAAATGATATCACTAATAAGGGTTTGATATCCAAAACATATAAACAGCTCATACAACTCAATATCAAAAAACAAACAACCCATTTAAAAGATCTAATAGACATTTTTCCAAACAAGATATTCAGATGGTCAACAGGCACATGAAAAAAAGCTCAGCATCACTAATCATCACAGAAATGCAGATCAAAACCACAATAAGATATCACTTCACACCTGTCAGAATGGCCATCAACAAAAAGACCACAAATCACAAATGCTGATGAGGATGTGGAGAAAAGGGAACCCTCCTACACTGTTGGTGGGAATGTAAGTTGGTGCAGCCACTATGGAGAACAGTATGGAGGTTCCTCCAAAAACTAAAACTAGAACTACCATATGATCTAGCAATTCCACTCCTGGGTATATATCCAAAGAAAACAAAAACACTAATACAAAAAGATATGTGCATCCCAATATTCATAGCAATGTTATTTACAATAGCCAAGCTATGGAAGAAACCCTAATTGTCCATCAACAGATGAATGGATAAGGAAGATATTACACATACACACACACACACACACACACACACACATGTATATTCACAGGATTACTCAGCCATAAGAAATGAAATTCTGCCATTTGCAACAACGTAGTTGGACCTAGAGGTTATTATGCTTAGTGAAATAAGTCAGAGAAAGACAAATACTGTATGGTATCACTTAAATGTGGAATCTAAATAATAAAACAAACAAATACATATAACAAAACAGAAACAGACTCACAGATATAGAAAACAAACTAGTAGTTACCAGTGGGGAGAAGCCGGGGGGAGGGGCAAGATATGCATATGGGATTAAGAGATATAAACTACTATGTATAAAATAAATAAGATACAAGGATATATTGTCCAGCACAGGAAAATATAGCCATTATTTTGTAATAATTTTAAATGGAGTATAATCTATAAAAATACTGAATCACTGTTGTACACCTGAAGCTAATATAATATTGTAAAACAATTACAAATTTAAAAACCATTTATTATTTTATTAGAGAAACAACATGAGAAAATGTGAAGCCATTGGAATAAAAAGTGAACAGTACATAAGACAGAATTTAAGTATGTATGTTACAGAATAAATGTCATATAAATTTAAAATAAATGATTTAAAGTCTATTTTCTTATAAAATGTATCTGTAATTTCTGCTTCTTACAGTGAATAGAAAATAATCCAAGAGTCTATGATTTTGTGAATGTTTTCATTTTATTATTCAGCTAGCATGGATTTGGCATTGCCATGCATGAAAGAAATTGGCCTGGTAAGGACGGAACAGCTGAGTTGAATTGGAAGCTTCAAAATATTCTCCTTGAATTCCAAAGAACTCTGAAGAAAACGACTGAGGGTACATGACAGTAACAACAGTAACAATACAAGAACAAATTCACAGGCCCTCTTCAAATCACTGAATCTTTTGAGATTATTTTAATGTCAAGTTTATAAATGTAAAGTTTAAACAAGGTATAAATACACATGTTAGAGAGAAGATGTATGGAAAATAACACTTTTACTTTAAATGTAGATAATACTAGGAAAGCTATACCCTAATAGTTAATTCACACTTACCCCAAATGTGTAAATTAGTTAAATTCTCAATGTAAGGATTTGTTACCCTTATATGCATAGCAGTGTAAATTGATACTTAAAAAAAAAAAATAAGCCAGAGTGCAAAACCAATGCCAGTTGTCAGGTTACTAAAGTATAGTGGAAATTTTTATTTAAAAATTCTTTCTAGATTTTTTAATCTTAAAAGTGTTATATCAATCAAAATATTCCACAACTGCCTGAGGAATACATCACATCCAGCAAAAGAATTCAGCACTCAGAAAATTAAATTGGAGCCAATGAGGGAGGGGATGATTTATATGCCATTTATAAATAAATTAGGCTCTTTATAAATCACGAGTACTTTAATCTAAATAGCTCCCATATATCAACAACAAAAACTAAGTCAATCAATTTTTCATTTTGTGCCACAGCTTTGGAGCATACACAAAATTAAATTAGAAAATTTGCTATTGATAAAAAAATAATATGAATGTCATATATTTTAAATTTCTTATATTTATACATTCTCCCATCATTTCAACAGTTTTCTGTTTTATAGGACTCCTTTTATTATGTTTGTTACTGTGCCTGGGACATGAGTGCCTGAGGCATTGCAAAGTAATTAGAAGTGGCCCAAGAATACACTCAGACGCCATTCTCTATATAGATACAATATTAGTTTTCAAAAATACTGACTATATAAAATGCAGAGGGAGTTGAAAGATACACTGAAGTCACTGTAGTTTTTTTGGTTGATATGTATTTTCTTCAATAGATACAGAATGTATAATTAATTGCCATTAATTCCACCTCCAAAAATTTTAACAATAACTTATAAACAATAACTTATAACAATAACTTATAAACAATAACAATACTCAAAATGGCTGAAGGCCAATATTTTAGAATTTAAAAAATCCATTAAATGCTATAAATTTTTTTACGGGAATGTAAAATTATAATAGCAATGGTTTCAATTAATTCAAATTTGGCACTAGTTGTCAAAATATTGCATTTTGGCAGATAAAGAAAAATTAGAAAATATTTAAACTATTTCAAAATAAATCCTTTAAGAGAGACAAATCCTTATTTATCTATTTTGATTGAGAAACTTATTAATGAAGAAAATTTCAGTGCTTTCTTCTGAGTTACACAGTATATAAGCTTTGTGATAGAAAGTTTTTTTGATTCCTCGTATAATAATCTGCTTACGAAACTGACTGTTAATTTGCCATGCTTTTTATAAATCATAAAAATACTCTTCCCCATTCCTACTAAGCATGAATATCATTTTTTCTATCAAGTGTTGCTTCTTGGTTTGGTAATGTGAAGTCTAGGAACCTGGGAGAGTTCACGCTACTCCCTAAACCTTAGCTCAGGTTTGGTGGGTGGTCATTTACTGGCCTCTAGAACCTGATCCACTACATCAGATTCATCGCGTACATTATTCTGCTGTCCTCGCCATACCAATTCCAGTGACAAGAAAATGCAGCATATGCATTACCTCTTACAGTCCGTCCTGCTCAGCAAAGACACACTCTGAGGTATCGATGTTGGGACTGGAAGGAAGATCTAGATGTTCGTGGTGCCTTATCTGTTCTCGCCAGAACTTTAGTGAAGATGGCTTTAGGGCGTGCCTGCTTGATGTGTGTGTTTTGGAGATCCGGGAGAGAACATGTTTGAAATGGATTTAGAGATTAATGGAAGTTGGATTTTATTCTCTTTATTTTTGTGTGAGTTGGTATGACAAATAATTCACGCTGAACGTTTGCACAGCACTGAGCAATGTAAAAGATTTTCCTTTAACTAGGTTTTACTGTGAGATGGGAAAACTGAAGTCCCATGTTTTCCTGACGCTGTTTTGGCACAAGAAGGGCTGTGGTGACACTGGGCTGTTGCTTTAAAATACTTCCTGCTCCCCATCTACAGCCCTTCTCAAAGTCTCAACTGCCTCCATCAAAAAGCTGATGTTTCCTTTTTATGAAAAGAAATTTTAAAAATCACATAGTATCCAATAGGCCAAATATAGCAATAGATTAAAATATAAAGAAAGGCAGGATATATTCAGACTGTAGTCATAAAGAGAAGATTGATAATACACGAAAAGATAAAGAATCAGTATGACATTTAAGACCTAGACATTTAGAACTTACCATCAAAATGGACAAAGTAAAAGAGAAGCAGAATTTAATGATATTAAGGAAGAGTTACTTTCTTTAAAGTGCATTTGATGCAACCGTGCTTAGGTTCACACTGTTTCTCAGTTTGCTTTAATCTATGCAGCATTGTGATGAGCGTAAAACCTCACACCCCTATTTAATCATATTTAACTGTTCCAAGTGAATGGCATACTGTACACAAATCTTAAAAACATACAGTACTGATACTTTTTTCAAAATGATATGTGCCCCTACTTTATACTGTCTTATTTCCTTGACACAAAAAAGAACCAAACTCAAATATATCAAAATAAAAGTAAAGCGAGGGGAATGAGATAATCCCAAAGGAAGAACTATTATTATTTATTCATTTTTAATAAAATGCAGTGCGCACATATGAATTATAGCAACCCTTTGCTCTCATTAGGGTCCTCTGGGATTTCATCTCTGTCAGGAGGTGACCGCTTTGACAATTTGACACAAAAACTCAGAAAAGTGGAAATAATTATTGCAGATGTGAAGGTTAACCCTGGGGACTTGGGAAGATTATTAGAAATGAGGAAAATCTGGTAAAAGCAATTATAAAAAAAAAGAAATGAAAGATACGGTATAAACTCAAAGTAGCTAAAAAGAGACTAATGATAGCAACTAACATTTAGAGTGTAGGTAGTTTGGGATTCTCCTGGTATATGAATTTTATTATTCAATCTTTAAAAGAATGCATTAAGTGAGGAATCACTCTCATTCACATTTTACTGATTGGGAAATAGTACTGACTGTAGCAGGTAACCTTCCCAAAGTATCATAGCTAGGAACTGGTAGCTTCAGAGCTCACACCAGCTACCTCAAGCTCGGTGCAGCTCTCTGGAAGCTATAGGTTATATAGCAATTGATCAACAAAATAGAACCTCACTGAATGAACTGTGGCTTGTCTCCTACATGACATTTTATAATCACTTGATTCTTCCATAAGGTTGACGATAAGTGTTGGTGGTATATTGACACAACCACAGACTCAACATCCTGTCCATCCCCTCCTATGTACACCCTGAATTAATGAAAACTTGCATTTTTCCTTGTCATTGTTAGGCAATGGTATGCTGGCAGATGTTTAACAACCAGCTCTTTCATATTTTTTTAAAAGTCCTTATTTAGGGTATTTGCTGATTTCCATGGTGCAAAAAATCCCACAGAGGCTGACTTCAAGCCACCAAAATTATGTAATTAAACGCAGATTTGGGAAGCTGGTGTGAGTCAGCATCTGCACGCTACAACAACATGAGGTTATCTGTTATCCTTCTGGTGATTATCATTCAGAAGGAGGTTCACTTGTCAGTAGTGATATTGGTACTGGTGAAAGGCAAGCAGGGCTTCAGGCAACAAGTCATTAATATTAATCCAGAATATCTCATCCAAAAACCTGATATGCTGATCATATCTAGAAAGCATTCTAATAAAAGTGCTGAGGTAAAAATGATAATATTTCTAATGATTTTATCATCCTAAAATATTTGAGGGAGAGTTGTCTGGTTTCGAAATTAATGTAAATGCATAATTAAGTGCAAATTTTAGTCCTAGATATTGTACTTTGGATTATTCCAATTATGCTTGCAAACCGCAAGATAAAATATCCATCAAAACATTGCTGGGTCCCATTGGAAAGTGAACTTCCTAAATCTATTATTCCTTCTACAAAATCTCCTGGTCTAGTGGTAATCCCTACTGGGCACTGTGACAAATATATAAAAATATTCCACAGTGATTAGTAAACCGCAAATCACAAAAATGAAAATGATAAATATTTTCAAATTGAGATATATTCATACCAGTCCATCAACATCACACCAAATGTCTAAAATCTTTCATATCATGTTATTCATTCAATATAAAGCAAAGTCAAACTGCTTCACAAAAAAAGTTTTGGTTCCGGTAGGAAAGCAATGGAGTTTATTAACTACAAAGTAAGGGCTATAAAAATGTTTTAAGACTCTCGGGAAAACTCAGGCAGCAAAAATATCACTGAAAAGCTTTATAAGTAATACTCTGTTTCCATCCATTTTAATTAAAATCGTAAATCTTACATTTTCCTGTTTCCTAGGTGCCTAAAAATATGCTTACTAAGCCATGCTTTATTTCTAGGTTCTTTACAATTTAACTACAGCTATTGTGATAATGTAATCAAAACCTTTTTAGGACTGCCTAAATTTTAATCAGACTAAATTTGTTTTTGCAAATGATGTTACTTAGATACATAAGAGTATATATTAAGGCTTATTACAATTATATATGAGGACACAAGCTGATTTTGTAATTCTGATGATATTCAACAAAGCAAAGTAAAAAATAATTACTACTGGAAAACTTTCCATTGATTATGTCTAGATATACAAGCTTCTTTTATTGTTTTAAGATATAGAGACTGGACTTCCGGGTAAGATGGCGGAAGAGTAAGACGCGGAGATCACCTTCCTCCCCACAGATACACCAGAAATACAGCTACACGTGCAACAACTCCTACAGAACACCTACTGAACGCTCGCAGAAGACCCCAGACCTCCCAAAAGGCAAGAAACTCCCCACATACCTGGGTAGGGCAAAGCGGAGAGATTCCCGCACAGAGGAGCGGTGCCGAGCGGCACTCACCAGCCCGAGAGGCTTGTCTGCTCCCCCGCCGGGGCGAGCGGCGCTGGAGCTGAGGCTCGGGCTTCGGTCGGAGCGCAGGGAGAGGACTGGGACTGGCGGCGAGAACTCAGCCTGAGGGGGGCTGGTGTGCCACAGCTGGCCGGGAGGGAGTCCGGGGGAGCTCTGGAGCTGCCGAAGAGGCAGGAGACTTTTTCTTCCCTCTTGGTTTCCTGGTGCGCGGGGAGAGGGGATTGAGAGCGCCGCGTGGAGGAGCTCCAGAGACGGGCGCGGGTCGCGGCTGAGGGCGCGGAGCCCAGAGAAGGGCGTGGGACGCTGGGGCTGCTGCTGCCGCCGCCGAGAGGCCTGTGTGCGAGCGCAGGACGCTGTCCACACCGCCCTTCCGGGAGCCTGTGCAGCCTGCCACTGCCGGGGTCCCGGGACCCAGGGGCGGCTTCCCTGGGAGAACGCACGGCGCGCCTCGGGCTGGTGCAACGTCACGCCGACCTCTGCCGCTGCGGGCTCGCCCCGCACTCCGTGCCCCTCCCTCCCGCCCGGCCTGAGTGAGCCAGAGTCCCCGAAGAGGCTGCTCCTTTAACCCTGTCCTGTCTGAGCGAAGAACAGACGCCCTCCGGCGACCTACACGCAGAGGCGGGGCCAAATCCAAAGCTGAGACCCAGGAGCTGTGAGAACAAAGAGGAGAAAGGGAAACCTCTCCCAGCAGCCTCAGAAGCAGCGGATTAAAGCTCCACAATCAACTTCATGTACCCTGCATCTGTGGAATACATGAATAGACAACAAATCATCCCAAATTGAGGAGCCAGGAGTCAGTGCTGTGCCTCTGAGGTGGGAGAGCGAACTTCAGAACACTGGTCCACAAGAGACCTCCCAGCTCCACATAATATCAAACGGCGAAAATCTTCCAGAGATCTCCATCTCAACACCAGCACCCAGCTTCACTCAACGACCAGCAAGCTACAGTGCTGGACACCCTATGCCAAACAACTAGCAAGACAGGAACACAACACCACCCATTAGCAGAGAGGCTGCCTCAAATCATAAAAAGTCCGCAAACACCCCAAAACACACCACCAGACGTGGACCTGCCCACCAGAAAGACAAGATCCAGCCTCATCCACCAGAACACAGGCAGTAGTCCCCTCCACCAAGAAGCCTACACAACCCACTAAACCAACCTTAGCCACTGGGGACAGACACCAAAAACAACGGGAACTACGAACCTGCAGCCTGCAAAGAGGAGACCCCAAACACAGTAACATAAGCAAAATGAGAAGACAGAAAAACACACAGCAGGAGAAGGAGCAAGATAAAAACCCACCAGACCTAACAAATGAAGAGGTAATAGGCAGTCTATCTGAAAAAGAATTCAGAATAATGATGGTAAAGATGATCCAAAATCTTGGAAATAGAATAGACAAAATGCAAGAAACAGTTAACAAGGACCTAGAAGAACTAAAGACGAATCAAGCATCGATTAAAAACACAATAAATGAAATAAAAAATACTCTAGATGGGATCAATAGCAGAATAACTGAGGCAGAAGAACAGATAAGTGAGGTGGAAGATAAAATAGTGGAAATAACTGCTGCACAGCAAAATAAAGAAAAAAGAATGAAAAGAACAGACGACAGTCTCAGAGACCTTTGGGACAACATTAAACGCACCAACATTCGAATTATAGGGGTTCCAGAAGAAGAAGAGAAAAAGAAAGGGACTGAGAAAATATTTGAAGAGATTATAGTTGAAAACTTCCCTAATATGGGAAAGGAAATAGTTAATCAAGTCCAGGAGGCACAGAGAGTCCCATACAGAATAAATCCAAGGAGAAATACACCAAGACACATATTAATCAAACTGTCAAAAATTAAACACAAAGAAATCATATTAAAAGCAGCAAGGCAAAAACAACAAATAACACACAAGGGAATCCCCATCAGGATAACAGCTGATCTCTCAGCAGAAACTCTACAAGCCAGAAGGGAGTGGCAGGACATACTTAAAGTGATGAAGGAGAAAAACCTGCAACCAAGATTACTCTACCCAGCAAGGATCTCATTCAGATTTGATGGAGAAATTAAAACCTTTACAGACAAGCAAAAGCTGAGAGAGTTCAGCACCACCAAACCAGCTTTACAACAAATGCTAAAGGAACTTCTCTAGGCAAGAAACACAACAGAAGGAAAAGAACTACAATAACGAACCCAAAACAATTAAGAAAATGGGAATAGGAACATACATATCAATAATTACCTTAAATGTAAATGGACTAAATGCTCCCACCAAAAGACACAGACTGGCTGAATGGATACAAAAACAAGACCCATATATATGCTGTCTACAAGAGACCCACTTCAGACCTAGAGACACATACAGACTGAAAGTAAGGGGATGGAAAAAGATATTCCATGCAAATGGAAACCAAAAGAAAGCTGGAGTAGCAATTCTCATATCAGACAAAATAGACTTTAAAATAAAGACTACTAGAAGAGACAAAGAAGGACACTACATAATGATCAAGGGATCAATCCAAGAAGAAGATATAACAATTGTAAATATTTATGCACCAAACATAGGAGCACCTCAATACATAAGGCAAATACTAACAGCCATAAAAGGAGAAATCGACAGTAACACAATCATAGTAGGGGACTTTAACACCCCACTTTCACCAATGGACAGGTCATCCAAAATGAAAATAAATAAGGAAACACAAGCTTTAAATGATACATTATACAAGATGGACTTAATTGATATTTATAGGACATTCCATCCAAAAACAACAGAATACACATTTTTCTCAAGTGCTCATGGAACATTCTCCAGGATAGATCATATCTTGGGTCACAAATCAAGCCTTGGTAAATTTAAGAAAATTGAAATTGTATCAAGTATCTTTTCCGACCACAATGCTATGAGACTAGATATCAATTACAGGAAAAGAGCTGTAAAAGTACAAACACATGGAGGCTAAACAATACACTACTTAATAACGAAGTGATCACTGAAGAAATCAAAGAGGAAATTAAAAAATACCTAGAAACAAATGACAATGGAGACACGACGACCCAAAACCTATGGGATGCAGCAAAAGCAGTTCTAAGAGGGAAGTTTATGGCAATACAATCCCACCTTAAGAAACAGGAAATATCTCGAATAAACAACCTAACCTTGCACCTAAAGCAATTAGAGAAAGAAGAACAAAAACATCCCAAAGTTAGCAGAAGGAAAGAAATCATAAAAATCAGATCAGAAATAAATGAAAAAGAAATGAAGGAAACGATAGCAAAGATCAATAAAACTAAAAGCTGGTTCTTTGAGAAGATAAACAAAATTGATAAACCATTAGCCAGACTCATCAAGAAAAAAAGGGAGAAGACTCAAATCAATAGAATTAGAAATGAAAAAGGAGAAGTAACAACTGACACTGCAGAAATACAAAAGATCATGAGAGATTACTATAAGCAACTCTATGCCAATAAAATGGACAACCTGCAAGAAATGGACAAATTCTTAGAAATGCACAACCTGCCAAGACTGAATCAGGAAGAAATAGAAAATATGAACAGACCAATCACAAGCACTGAAATTGAAACTGTGATTAAAAATCTTCCAACAAACAAAAGCCCAGGACCAGATGGCTTCACAGGCGAATTCTATCAAGCATTTAGAGAAGAGCTAACACCTATCCTTCTCAAACTCTTCCAAAATATAGCAGAGGGAGGAACACTCCCAAACTCATTCTACGAGGCCACCATCACCTTGATACCAAAACCAGACAAGGATGTCACAAAGAAAGAAAACTACAGGCCAATATCACTGATGAACATAGATGCAAAAATCCTCAACAAAATACTAGCAAACAGAATCCAACAGCACATTAAAAGGATCATACACCATGATCAAGTGGGGTTTATTCCAGGAATGCAAGGATTCTTCAATATACGCAAATCAATCAATGTGATACACCATATTAACAAGTTGAAGGAGAAAAACCATATGATCATCTCAATAGATGCAGAGAAAGCTTTTGACAAAATTCAACACCCATTTATGATAAAAACCCTGCAGAAAGTAGGCATAGAGGGAACTTTCCTCAACATAATAAAGGCCATATATGACAAACCCACAGCCAGCATCGTCCTCAATGGTGAAAAACTGAAACCATTTCCACTAAGATCAGGAACAAGACAAGGTTGCCCACTCTCACCACTCTTATTCAACCTAGTTTTGGAAGTTTTAGCCACAGCAATCAGAGAAGAAAAGGAAATAAAAGGAATCCAAATGGGAAAAGAAGAAGTAAAGCTGTCACTGTTTGCAGATGACATGATACTATACATAGAGAATCCTAAAGATGCTACCAGAAAACTACTAGAGCTAATCAATGAATTTGGTAAAGTTGCAGGATACAAAATTAATGCACAGAAATCTCTGGCATTCCTATATACTAATGATGAAAAATCTGAAAGTGAAATCAAGGAAACACTCCCATTTACCATTGCAACAAAAAGAATAAAATATCTAGGAATAAACCTACCTAAGGAGACAAAAGACCTGTATGCAGAAAATTACAAGACACTGATGAAAGAAATTAAAGATGATACAAATAGATGGAGAGATGTACCATGTTCTTGGATTGGAAGAATCAACATTGTGAAAATGACTCTACTACCCAAAGCAATCTACAGATTCAATGCAATCCCTATCAAACTACCAATGGCATTTTTCACAGAACTAGAACAAAAAATTTCACAATTTGTATGGAAACACAAAAGACCCCGAATAGCCAAAGCAATCTTGAGAACGAAAAATGGAGCTGGAGGAATCAGGCTCCCTGACTTCAGACTATACTACAAAGCTACAGTAATCAAGACAGTATGGTACTGGCACAAAAACAGAAAGATAGATCAATGGAACAGGATAGAAAGCCCAGAGATAAACCCACGGACATATGGTCACCTTATCTTTGATAAAGGAGGCAGGAATGTACAGTGGAGAAAGGACAGTCTCTTCAATAAGTGGTGCTGGGAAAACTGGACAGGGACATGTAAAAGTATGAGATTAGATCACTCCCTAACACCATACACAAAAATAAGCTCAAAATGGATTAAAGACCTAAATGTAAGGCCAGACACTATCAAACTCCTAGAGGAAAACATAGGCAGAACACTCTATGACATAAATCACAGCAAGATCCTTTTTGACCCACCTCCTAGAGAAATGGAAATAAAGACAAAAATAAACACATGGGACCTAATGAAACTTCAAAGCTTTTGCACAGCAAAGGAAACCATAAACAAGACCAAAAGACAACCCTCAGAATGGGAGAAAATATTTGCAAATGAAGCAACTGACAAAGGATTAATCTCCAAAATTTATAAGCAGCTCATGCAGCTCAATAACAAAAAAACAAACAACCCAATCCAAAAATGGGCAGAAGACCTAAATAGACATTTCTCCACAGAAGATATACAGACAGCCAACAAACACATGAAAGGATGCTCAACATCTTTACTCATTAGAGAAATGCAAATCAAAACTACAATGAGATATCATCTCACACCAGTCAGAATGGCCATCATCAAAAAATCTAGAAACAATAAATGCTGGAGAGGGTGTGGAAAAAAGGGAACACTCTTGCACTGCTGGTGGGAATGTGAATTGGTACAGCCACTGTGGAGAACGGTATGGAGGTTCCTTAAAAAACTACAAATAGAACTACCATATGACCCAGCAATCCCACTACTGGGCATATACCCTGAGAAAACCATAATTCAAAAAGAGACATGTACCAAAATGTTCATAGCAGCCCTATTTACAATAGCCCGGAGATGGAAACAACCTAAGTGTCCATCATCGGATGAATGGATAAAGAAGATGTGGCACATATATACAATGGAATATTACTCAGCCATAAAAAGAAATGAAATTGAGCTATTTGTAATGAAGTGGATGGACCTAGAGTCTGTCATACAGAGTGAAGTAAGTCAGAAAGAGAAAGACAAATACTGTATGCTGACACATATATATGGAATTTAAGAAAAAAATGTCATCAAGAACATAGGGGTAAGACAGGAATAAAGACACAGACCTACTAGAGCATGGACTTGAGGATATGGGGAGGGGGAAGGGTAAGCTGTGACAAAGTGAAAGAGCGGCATGTACATATATACACTACCAAATGTAAGGTAGATAGCTAGTGGGAAGCAGCCGCATAGCACAGGGAGATCAGCTCGGTTCTTTGTGACCGCCTGGAGGGGTGGGATAGGGAGGGTGGGAGGGAGACGCAAAAGGGAGGGGATATGGGAACATATGTATATGTATAACTGATTAAATTTGTAAAATAAATGTAACCATACAAATAAAAAAAAAAAAAAAAAAGATATAGACACTGTTTCCAAAACCAAATTTAAACCTGGATGAGAATGCTTATAATGCTATGTGCTTTGTTCGCTATATATACTACATCAATAATGCTTCTTTGAAACAAAAACTTACCAAAAAATGAGAGTTTTACTAACTTACTGCTTAGAATACTTTAATCTTCGCAAATGTCTACTAACTCACTCCACTTAATTACGTGTTACACAGTTATACTTCAGCGCATTCTTTCACACAGATTTTGGGCAACAAAAAGCAAATATATAAACTTTTTTTTTTTTTTTTTTTGCGGTATGCGGGCCTCTCACTGTTGTGGCCTCCCCCGTCGCGGAGCACAGGCTCCGGACGCGCAGGCGCCGGACGCGCAGGCTCAGCGGCCATGGCTCACGGGCCCAGCCGCTCCGCGGCATATGGGATCCTCCCAGACCGGGGCACGAACCCGTATCCCCTACATCGGCAGGCGGACTCTCAACCACTTGCGCCACCAGGGAGGCCCTAAACTTTTTTTTAAAAGAAGAATTTTGTTTCATTCTTTTTTATGGTAGAGTAGTATTCCATCATCTATATATAGGACACTTTTTTTTTATCCATTCATCTCTTAAAGGACACTTGGGTTGCTTCCATATCTTGGCTATTGTAAATGATGCTGAAATGAACATTGGGGTACATGTATCTTTTTCGATTAGTGTTTTTGTTTTTTTCACATATATGCCCAGGAGTGAAATTGCTGGATCATATAGCAGTTCCATTTTTAGTTTTTTGAGAAACCTCCATACTGTTTCCAACAGTGGCTGCTCCAATTTACATTCCCACCAACAGTGTAGGAGGGTTCCCTTCTCTTCACATCCTCGCCAACAGCTGTTATTTGTGTTCTTTCTGATGATAGCCATTCTGACAGGTATGAGGTGGTACCTCCATGTGGTTTGATTTGCATTTCCCTGTGATTAACGATGTTGAGTATCTTCTCATGTGCCTGCTGGCCATCTGCATTTCACCTTTGGAAAAATGTCTATTCAGGTCTGTCCATTTTTTAATCAGGCCATAAAAAAAATGAAATTTTGCCATTTGCAGTAACATGAATAGACTTGGAGGGCATTATGCTAAGTGAAATATGTCAAACGGAAAAAGACAAATACTGTATGATATCATTTAAACGTGGAATCTAAAAAATACAACAAACCAGTGAATATAATGAAAAAGAAGTCGACTCACTGACATAGAGATCAAACTAGTGGTTACCAGAGGGGACAGGGAAGGGGGAGGGGCAATACAGGGGTAGGGTATTAAGAGCTATAAACCATTAATTACAGAATAAGCTACAAGGAGGAGCTTCAAGACAGCGGAAGAGTATGACGCGGAGATCACCTTCCTCGCCACAAATACATCAGAAATACATCTACACGTGGAACAACTCCTACAGAACACCTACTGAATGCTGGCAGAAGACCTCAGACCTCTCAAAAGGCAAGAAACTCCCCACGTACCTGGGTAGGGCAAGAGAAAAAAGAAAAAAACAGAGACAAAAGAATAGGATGGGACCTGCACCAGAGGGAGGGAGCCGTGAAGGAGGAAAGGTGTCCACACACTAGGAGCCCCTTCGCGGGCGAAGACTGCGGGTGGCGGACGGAGAAGCTTCGGAGCCGCGGAGGAGACCGCAGCCACAGGGGTGCGGAGGACAAAGCGGAGAGATCCCTGCACGGAGGATCGGTGCCGACCGGCACTCACCAGCCCGAGAGGCTTGTCTGCTCACCCGCCGAGGCGGGCGGGGCTGGGAGCTGAGGCTGGGGCTTCGGTCGGAGCGCTGGCGGCGTGAACACAGCCTGAAAGGGTTAGTGCGCCACGGCTGGCCGGGAGGGAGTCCGGGAAAACTCTGGAGCTGCCGAAGAGGCAAGAGACTTTTTCTTCCCTCTTTGTTTCCTGGTGCGCGAGGAGAGGGGATTAAGAGCGCTGCTTAAAGGAGCTCCAGAGATGGGCGTGAGCCACGGCTAACAGCGCGGACCCCAGATATGGGCGTGGGACACTGGGGCTGCTGCTGCCGCCACCGAGAAGCCTGTGTGCAAGCACAGGTCACTCTCCACACCTCCGCTCCCGGGAGCCTGTGCAGCCCGCCACTGCCGGGGTCCCGGGATCCAGGGACAACTTCCGCGGGAGAACACACGGCGCGCCTCCGGCTGGTGCAACGTCCTGCCTGCCTCTCCCGCCGCAGCCTTGCCCTGCATACGCACCCCTCCCTCCCCGCGGCCTGAATGAGCCAGAGTCCCCGAATTAGCTGCTCCATTAACCCCGTCCTGTCTGAGCGAAGAACAGATGCCCTCAGGCAACCTACATGCAGAGGCGGGTCCAAATCCAAAGCTGAGCCCCGGGAGCTGTGCGAACAAAGAAGAGAAAGGGAAATCTCTCCCAGCAGCCTCAGAAGCAGGGGATTAAATCTCCACGATCAACTTGATGTACCCTGCATCTGTGGAATACCTGAATAGACGATGAGTCTTCCCAAATCGAGGAGGTGGACTTTGGGAGCAACGATATATATATATTTTTCCGTTTTTCTCTTTTCGCGAGTGTGTATGTGTATGCTTCTGTGTGTGATCTTCTCTGTAAAGCTTTGTATTTACCATTTGTCCTAGGGTTCTGTCTGTACGTTTTCTTTTGTTATTACTTAAAATTTTTCTTTTCTTAATTATTTTTTATTTTTATAACTTTATTTTATTTTACTTTATCTTATTTTATTTTATCATTTTCTTTCTTTCTTTCTTTCTTTTCTCCCTTTCATTCTGAGCTGTGTGGAGTACAGGCTCTTGGTGCTCCAGCCAGGAATCAGGGCTTTGCCTCTGAGGTGGGAGAGCCGAGTTCAGGACACTGGTCCACAAGAGACCTCCCAGCTCCACGTAATATCAAATGGCAAAAACCTCCCAGAGATCTCCATCTCAACAACAAGACCCACCCAGCTCCACTCAATGACCAGCAAGCTCCGTGCTGGACACCCTATGCCAAACAACTAGCAAGACAGGAACAACCCCACCCATTAGCACAGAGGCTGCCTAAAATCATAAAAAGGTCACAGACACCACAAAACACACCACCAGACGTGGACCTGCCCACCAGAAAGACAAGATCCAGCATCATCCACCAGAACACAGGCACTAGTCCCCTCCACCAGGAAGCCTACACAACCTACTGAACCAACTTTAGCCACTGGGGACAGACACCAAAAACAACGGAAACTACGAACCTGCAGCCTGCAAAACGGAGACCTCAAACACAGTAAGTTAAGCAAAATGAGAAGACAGAGAAACACACAGCAGATGAAGGAGCAAGATAAAAACCCACCAGACGTAACAAATGAAGAGGAAATAGGCAATCTACCTGAAAAAGAATTCAGAATAAAGATAGTAAAGATATCCAAAATCTTGGAAATAGAATGGAGAAGATACAAGAAATGTTTTAAAAGGACCTAGAAGAACTAAAGAGCAAACAAACAGTGATGAACAACAAAATAAATGAAATAAAAAATTCTCCAGAAGGGATCAAGAGCAGAATAACTGAGGCAGAAGCATGGATAAGTGACCTGGAAGATAAAATAGTGGAAATAACTACTACAGACCAGAATAAAGAAAACAGAATGAAAAGAATTGAGGACAGTCTCAGAGATGTCTGGAACAACATTAAACACACCAACATTCGAATTATAGGGGTCCCAGAAGAAGAAGAGAAAAAGAAAGGGACTGAGAAAATAGTTGAAGAGATTATAGTTGAAAACTTTCCTAATATGGGAAAGGAAATAGGTAATCAAGTCCAGAAAGCACAGAGAGTCCCATACAGGATAAATCCAAGGAGAAACATGCCAAGACACATATTAATCAAAGTATCAAAAATTAAATATAAAGAACAAATATTAAAAGCAGCAAGGGAAAAACAACGAATGACACATAAGGGAATCCCCATAAGGTTAACAGCTGATCTCTCAGTAGAAACTCTGCAAGCCAGAAGGGAGTGGCAGGACATATTTAAAGGGATGAAGCAGAAAAATCTACAACCAAGATTACTCTACCCAGCAAGGATCTCAATCAGATTTTATGGAGAAATTAAAACCTTTACAGACAAGCAAAAGCTAAGAGAATTCAGCATCACAAAACCAGCTTTACAACAAATGCTAAAGGAACTTCTCTAGGCAGGAAACACAAGAGAAGGAAAAGGCCTACAATAACAAACCCAAAACAATTAAGAAAATGGTAATAGGAACATACATATGTATAATTACCTTAAATGTAAATGGATTAAATGCTCCTACCAAATGACATAGACTGGCTGAATGGATACAAAAACAAGACCCGTATCTATGCTGTCTATAAGAGACCCACTTCAGACCTAGGGACACATAGAGACTGAAAGTGAGGGGATGGAAAAAGATATTCCATGCAAATGGAAATCAAAAGAAAGCTGGAGTAGGAATAATCATATCAGACAAAATAGACTTTGAAACAAAGACTATTACAATAGACAAAGAAGGACACTACATAAAGATCAAGGGATCAATTCAAGAAGAAGATATAACACTTGTATATATTTATGCACCCAAAATAGGAGCATCTCAATACATAAGGAAAATACAAACAGCCATAAAAGGGGAAATGGACAGTAACACAATAATAGTAGGGGACTTTAACACTCCACTTTCACCAATGGACAGATCACCCAAAATGAAAATAAATAAGGAAACACAAGCTTTAAATGATACATTAAACAAGATGGACTTAATTGATATTTATAAGACATTCCATCCAACAACAACAGAATACACATTCTTCTCAAGTGCTCATGGAACATTCTCCAGGATAGATCATATCTTGGGTCACAAATAAAGCCTTGGTGAATTTTAAAAAATTGAAATTGTATCAAGTATCTTTTCCGACCACAATGCTATGAGACTAGATATCAATCACAGAAAAAAATCTGTGAGAAATACAAACAAACGGAGGTTAAACAACACACTACTTAATAACCAAGAGATCACTGAAGAAATCAAAGAGGAAATCAAAAAATACCTAGAAACAGATGACAATGAAAACACCACGACCCAAAACTTTTGGGATGCAGCAAAAGCAGTGCTAAGAGGGAAGTTTATAGCAATACAATCCTACCTTAAAAACAAGAAACATCTCAAATAAACAACTTAAACTTACACCTAAAGCAATTAGAGAAAGAAGAACAAAAACCTCCAAAGTTAGCAGAAGGAAAGCAATCATAAAGATCAGATCAGAAATAAATGAAAAAGAAATGCAGGAAACAATAGCAAAGATCAATAAAACTAAGAGCTGGTTCTTTAAGAAGATAAACAAAATTGATAAACCATTAGCCAGAATTATCAAGGAAAAAAGGGAGAAGACTCATATCAATAGAATTAGAAATGAAAAAGGAGAAGTAACAACTGACACTGCAGAAATACAAAGGATCATGAGAGATTACTACAAGCAACTTTATGCCAATAAAAGCAACACCCTGGAAGAAATGGACAAATTCTTAGAAATGCACAACCTGCCAAGACTGAATCAGGAAGAAATAGAAAATATGAACAGACCAATCACAAGCACTGAAATTGAAACTGTGATTAAAAATCTTCCAACAAACAAAAGCCCAGGACCAGATGGCTACACAGGCGAATTATATCAAACATTTAGAGAACAGCTAACACCTATCCTTCTTTTTTTTTTTTTTTTTTTTTTCCTTTTTGCGTTATGTGGGCCTCTCACTGTTGTGGCCTCTCCCGTTGCGGAGCACAGGCTCCGGACGCGCAGGCCCAGCGGCCATGGCTCACGGGCCCAGCCGCTCCGCGGCATATGGGATCCTCCCAGACCGGGGCACGAACCCGTATCCCCTGCATCGGCAGGCGGACTCTCAACCACTGCGCCACCAGGGAGGCCCACACCTATCCTTCTTAAACTCTTCCAAAATATAGCAGAGGGAGGAACACTCCCAAACTCATTTTACAAGGCCACCATCACTCTGATACCAAAAGCAGACAAAGATGTCACAAAGAAAGAAAACTACAGGCTAATATCACTGATGAACATAGATGCAAAAGTCCTCAACAAAATACTAGCAAACAGAATCCAACAGCACATTAGGAGGATCATACACTATGATCAAGTGGGGTTTATCCCAGCTATGCAAGGATTCTTCAATAAACGCAAATCAATCTATGTGATACACCATATTAACAAATTGAAGGAGAAAACCATATGATCATCTCAATAGATGCAGAGAAAGCTTTCGACAAAATTCACCATGTGCTTGTAATAAACACCCTCCAGAAAGTAGGCATAGAGGGAACTTACGTCAACATAATAAAAGCCATATATGGCAAACCCACAGCCAACATTGTCCTCAGTGGTGCAAAACTGAAAGCATTTCCACTAAGACCAGGAACAAGACATGTTTGCCCACTCTCAGCACTATTATTCAACATAGTTTGGGAAGTTTTAGCCACAGCAATTAAAGAAGAAAAAGAAATAAAAGGAATACAAATTGGAAAAGAAGAAGTAAAGCTGTCACTGCTTGCAGATGACATGATACAATACATAGAGAATCCTAAAGATGCTACCAGAAAACTACTAGAGCTAATCAATGAATTTGGTAAAGTAGCAGGATACAAAATTAATGCACTGAAATCTCTTGCATTCCTATACACTAATGTTGAAAAATCTGAAAGTGAAATTAAGAAAACACTCCCATTTACCATTGCAACAAAAAGAATAAAATATCTAGGAATAAACCTACCTAAGGAGACAAAAGACCTGTATGCAGAAAATTATAAGACACTGATGAAAGAAATTAAAGATGATACAAATAGATGGAGATATACCATGTTCTTGGATTGGAAGAATTAACATTGTGAAAATGACTCTACTACCCAAAGCAATTTACAGATTCAATGCAGTCCCTATCAAACTACCACTGGCATTTTTCACAAAACTAGAGCAAAAAATTTCACAATTTGTATGGAAACACAAAAGACCCCGAATAGACAAAGCAATCTCGAGAAAGAAAAACGGAGCTGGAGGAATCAGGCTCCATGACTTCAGACTACACTATAAAGCTACAGTAATCACGACAATATGGTACTGGCACAAAAACAGAAATATAGATCAATGGAACAGGATAGAAAGCCCAGAGATAAACCCATGCACATATGGTCACCTTATCTTTGATAAAGGAGACAGGAATATACAGTGGAGAAAAGACAGCCTCTTCAATAAGTGGTGCTGGGAAAATTGGACAGCTACATGTAAAAGAATGAAATTAGAACACTCCCTAACACCATACACAAAAATAAACTCAAAATGGATTAAAGACCTAAATGTAAGGCCAGACAGCATCAAACTCTTAGAGGAAAACATAGGCAGAACACTCTGACATAAATCACAGCAAGGTCCTTTTTTACCCAGCTCCTAGAGAAATGGAAATAAAAACAAAAATAAACAAATGAGACCTAATGAAACTTAAAACCTTTTGTGCAGCAAGGGAAACCATAAACAAGACGGAAAGACAACACTCAGAATGGGAGAAAATATTTGCAAATGAAGCAACTGACGAAGGATTAATCTCCAAAACATACAAGAAACTCATGCAGCTCAATATCAAGAAAACAAACAACCCAATCCAAAAATGGGCAGAAGACCTAAATAGACATTTCTCCAGAGAAGATATACAGATTGCCAACAAACACATGAAAGAAGGCTCAACATCATTAGTCATTAGAGAAATGCAAATCAAAACTACAATGAGATATCATCTCACACCAGTCAGAATGGCCATCATCAAAAAATCTTCAAACAATAAGTGGTGGAGAGGGTGTGGAGAAAAGGGAACCCTCTTGCACTGTTGGTGGGAATGTAAATTGATACAGCCAGTATGGAGAACAGTACGGAGGTTGCTTAAAAAACTAAATATAGAACTACCATACGACCCAGCAATCCCACTACTGGGCCTATACCCTGAGAAAACCATAATTCGAAAAGAGTCATGTACCACGATGTTCATTGCAACTCTATTTACAATAGCCAGGACATGGAAGCAACCTAAGTGTCCAGCAACAGATGAACGGATAAAGAAGATGTGGACATATATACAATGGAATATTACTCAGACATAAAAAGGAACGAAACTGAGTTATTTGTAGTGAGGTGGATGGACCTAGAGACTGTCACACAGAGTGAAGTAAGTCAGAAAGAGAAAAACAAATACCGTATGCTAACACATATATATGGAATCTAAAAAAAAGGGAAAAAAATGGATCTGAAGAACCTAGGGCCAGAACTGGAACAAAGATCCAGACTTAGAGAATGGACTTGAGGACACGGTGGGGGGAAGGGTAAGCTGGGATGAAGTGAGAGAGTGGCATGGACACATATACACTACCAAATGTAAAATAGCTAGCTAGTGGGAAGCAGCCGCATAGCACAGGGAGATCAGCTGAGTGCTTTGTAACCACCTAGAGGGGTGGGATATGGAAGGTGGGAGGTAGGGAGATGCAAGAGGGAAGAGATATGGGGACATATGTATACTTGTAAGTGATTCACTTTTTTTTTTTTTTTTTTTTTTTTGCTGTACGCGGGCCTCTCACTGCTGTGGCCTCTCCCGTTGCGGAGCACAGGCTCCGGACACACAGGCTCCGCGGCCATGGCTCGCGGGCCCAGCCGCTCCGCAGCATGTGGGATCCTCTGGGATCGGGGCACGAACCCGTGTCCCCTGCATCGGCAGGCGGACTTCTCAACCACTGCGCCACCAGGGAAGCCCGTGATTCACTTTTTTATAAAGCAGAAACTAACACACCATTGTGAAGCAGTTATACTCCAATAAAGATGTTAAAAAATAAAATAAAATAAAATAAGCTACAGGATATACTGTACAACACATGGAGTATAACCAATATTTTATAGTAACTATGAATGGAGTATAACCTTTAAAAATTGTGAATGACTATATTGACACCTATAATATGTAACATTGTACATCAACTATACTTTAATAAAAAAGAAAAATGTTATATGCCTATTCAAAGTTTTCAGGAGTTATTAAATTATTTTCAAGCTCCTAGTCTGATGGCCAAAGGAAGGTATCTTTGCTCACTACTCTATTTCCAATTTCACTGAGAAAGTATATTGAGAAATATTACTGCTTTATTCAAAGAAAAAAGAAAGGGACAGAGCTACAACTCAGTAACTATAAAGCTCAACTCACCACTGGTGTGTACATTGAATAACAAAAGGCCACAAGCTTCCAGAGGAAACAGCTTGTATATGGTGTTAGAATAAATCCTTGTAAGGCCTGTAGGGCAACCCAGCTGCCTCCCCTCCAAAAGAACATCACACACACACACACACACACACACACACACACACACACACACACCACATGTATACCTGCCCTACTTCATAATCACACAGGAGTTCATACTTGACCTAGCCTGACGTCAGCTCAAAAACTTGCAAAAAAAAAGAAAGAGAGAGAAGCATAAACTAAAGTTAGATGAATAAGACACAATAAATGTAGACAATCAATAAAATGCATGACTATTTCAAAGAAAAAATGTAAAATTCCAAACACTTTGACTTCTCTATGAACACAAAAAAATGTAAAGATGAAGTACAATGGTTGAGAGAAGAGATTATGATACAGCAAACAGAGATTAAAATGAAGTTGGTCTTAGGGTAGATGAGACAAAAACAAGACATGCAGAGAAGAAAATCATCTTAGAAAAATGAAGTGTTAATAACCATGACTAAAAAGAGGCATTGTAGCCAAACTTTAAAATCCCCAGGAAACAAAATAGAAAAAAAATTCATGTATAAAAATGAATTGGTAGAAGAGGATCATTAGGAAGGCAGAAAAATTGATTCCAATATACATAGATGCTGGTCTTCTTAAAGAAGAAATCTAAACAAATGAAACACCAGGCAAATAAATTGTGCTAAGATAAGTGCAGGCATGCTTTCCTGAAATAAAGGAAAAATTAAACCTCTGGATAAAACCTGTATAATATTTGCTAGGAAAAAGTGATTTAAAACATGATCAACTTCACAGCTTATACTGGTATTGCTGAACTTTATGACTAAAAGATGTTCTCTTTTAGTCATAAATAGAGATGTTCTCTCTCTATTTGCCAAACATAAAAAGGCAAATAGTCTTTGAAGTTTGGATCTAAACGTCTTCACAGCAACGTAAAACAACAAAATGTATGGAACAATGTCTACAGAGATGTGTGAGCAATACAATGACTGTCCAAGGTGTCTTCAGCATGAAGCTAACAGACCAACGTTCTCAAACACATAAGAAGTCAGGGGATATAGAGCACGTGTGACTTTCTGAATAAAATGATCTGATAATGAAATGCAGACTGTGAGATGAAGGAAATTATACATCCTAGAAACGCAAAAATTAAACTACTGATGGGCATTAAATTCCTTTAAATATAGAACTGAGACTCACTGACAGAGGGGATTTATAGTAACAATGCAACATTTAAAGTTTGACATGGTAGGGCTTCCCTGGTGGTGCAGTGATTAAGAATCCGCCTGCCAATGCAGGGGACACGGGTTCGAGCCCTGGTCCAAGAAGATTCCCACATGCTGTGGAGCAACTAAGCCTATGTGCCACAACTACTGAGCCTGCACTCTAGAGCCCATGAGCCACAACTACTGAAGCCCGGGCTCTTAGGGTCCGTGCTCTGCAATAAAAGAAGCCACCGCAATGAGAAGCCTGCGCACTGCAACGAAGAGTAGTCCCTGCTCACCACAACTAGAGAAATGCCCCCGTGCAGCAATGAAGACCCAATGCAGCCAAAATAAACAAACTAATTTTTTTAAAAAGTTTGACATGGTAAAATGTATAATCTAGCTTAAAAAGGACGAGAGAGATGGAGGTGGGAGCATGTATAATTGTGTCTTTGCTTATTTCATCATCTAATGAAGCAATAAGTCTGAATATACCTAAAATGGAAACATGTAGTGAACTAGAAATGTAACCTACAACCACTTAATATTTTCAACTGTACCAGGTGAGCATATGTGCTTGTGCATTCCTGTGTATGCACGCACACACACACACATACGCACGCATGCTTGCATGCATGTACTGGTTTTTAGTAGTTACATCTTTGTGGTAGAAAAACATTTATATGAAATTTAGCAATTCCTTCATCCTGGATTATTTTTTTTTTTTTTTTTTTTTTTTTTTTTTTTGCTGTACGCGGGCCTCTCACTGCTGTGGCCTCTCCCGTTGCGGAGCACAGGCTCCGGACACACAGGCTCCGCGGCCACGGCTCGCGGGCCCAGCCGCTCCGCGGCATGTGGGATCTTCCGGGATCGGGGCACGAACCCGTGTCCCCTGCATCGGCAGGCGGACTCTCAACCACTGCGCCACCAGGGAAGCCCCTGGATTATTTTTTAAGTTAAAATAAAGTAAAAATCATTTTCTCATTGTGGTTAAGATCTGCATCTCTCTAATGATTAGTGATGCTGAACTTCTTTTCATGTACATATAGGTCACTTATATATCTTCTTTGGATAAATGTGTATTCAAGTCCTTTGCCTACTTTTAAAATTGGGTTGTTCAAGTTTTCTTGCCTGTTGAGGTTTTTTTTCCCTAAGATCTATTTGCCCAAGATCTGTTCTATAAGATCTATTTGCCTTGAAAGCTTTAAAATCTTGTTTTGTTGTTAATTATATGCCAATACACAAAGCAAAATGGGGTAAGAAATTTAAAGGCAGAAATTCACAAAATCCTCTAAACAAAATAACACACTTCATCACTTTATACATATTTTTCTCTAACAATAAATGTCTTAATTATCCAATTTTTAGAAATAAGACTTTGGGAAAAATAAATTAAGTATGAGAATAACATAAAATAAAAATCACTCTTACTAGGATCATTTAAAGTAATAGAAATACATAAATTTTGGCATAAATAAAAATATGTTTTGTAGCTGTGCAAGAAAACAATGGAAGTAAAATTCTTACTACCAGTTTTGTCTGTTCTTAAAGTGCTAAATTTTTAAGTTGCAAGAATGCTAATCTATTTTGGCAAATTTCTGAAATCAGAGATACATTTTGAAGTTATCTCTTTTGTATTTGCTTTTAAGAAACTAATAATAATTTAGCCTCTTGTCTTCAAATAATCTTAAATTTACATTTCAACATCTGATTTTGAATGAGTAAAGATGTAGGTAATATACAAGCTATGTTGAGCAATGCAAATTTACTCTTCTTATTATAAAGGGACTTTGACCAAAAAAATTAATTTTACATTGGTCACAGTTAAGTGGTATAAATGCTTTGTATTACTTTAAAGACATTAATTATTCTTTTGAAATGGTAGTTCATAATATAAGGTATATATATGTATATGTGTTTAAATACACACATACATATGCATTTATATGTGTATATATACAAAAATATATTTTTTTTATGTAACATAAAAGATACATAAATGTTTGTATGTGTGCATATGGGGTCTCTTATTAGGTAACTCAATCTTCTTTAAATCATTTTCATCAGCAACTGAGAGTTTACCTTCAACCATTCTCTTTTGAAATTTGTAATTATTTTTATATTTTCTATGTACTGGAGACTTGGGATACTTGGAAGGAATAAAACTGAAGAAGGAGGAGTCTGGGTTAGTGATCTGAACTCAACAGCTAGGCATAGGTCACTCAAGATACAGGCTGAGTTTGTAAACAGTGGCTATGGATGGCATGAACCATGCCACTCAAACCCAAAGTTACTTATAACTTGACCTTGACTTGGGAAAAACATCTTTCTTCATGGATGAAACGAGCTCTATCATTTGGGGATTAGCAATGGAAGAAACTCCTGATTTATCAGCAACTATATAGCAAAGTTCATTGCTTTAATATCCATCTGTGCTTGCTGACTTGTAGGCAGCCTTAGTGTGGTGGTTAAATCTGCAGGCTGTGCTCTTGGTGGAACCAGACTGTTTGAGTGGGAACCCAAGCCCCACCACTCACTAGCTGTGCCATCTTAAGCGAGACATCTGAACTCTCTGTGCCTCAGTTTCCTCACTTGTAATGAGGCTAGAAAGAGTACTTGAAGGCTAACAACAATGATATTCATACAGTCTCAGGATGGCATCTGGTACATAGCAAATGCTATAATGTACCTTAAATTAATGAAATAGTCAACATGAAAATTATAGAAAATAATATCTTTTTAAGCCAAAACCACAAAGTTTTGACAGTAATTTTTCTCACATCTCACACAACAGCACAAAAATAACTAGATAAACTGCTTCGTGGTGACACCCTATCAAAGGGCCATCTGGTAATCTTCTTGTCATTGTTGTTGTTTGTTCTCACTTTTTAAAATTGTTGACATGTAATGGAAAGTTCAAATAGAAAGAGACTAAAATAGAAATGATCTTTCAGACTAAAAACTCCTAATATATTGAGATAAGCTGATGATTACCAAAATATATATATTCAGTAGCTCAAATTTGTATTTGTATTTTGAGAAGAAATCACAAATCTATGTTATAGTGTGGTAGTCCCCTATGTAAAAATGCCCATGTCCTAATCCCCAGAATCTGTGAAAATGTTACCATATGTGGTAAAAGGGACTTTGCAGGTGTAATCCAGTTAAAGATGTTGAAATAAGGAGATCATTCTAGATCATCTGATGTGTCCAATGTAATCACAAGGATGAACACCATCTATGGCAATATAATATTTTTGAACAGCTCTTTATAATTATTTTAGATACACAGTCATGGAAAAGACTAAGTTAATAACAATTATAAGAAATGACAAAAATGAGAAATTTAAATTTTTTAAGTTTTTTTTCATTGACTATTGGGATAATGTTCACTTCACATAGACAAAGCAGCTGCAATAAGCCATCAGTATTATTTGATTACTGTGCTCTTTTTAAGAAAAGTATTTTCATATGCAAATTATATCAAGAGTTCTAGGGCTTATATATTGAATGAATTTATAATGTTACCTACTTTTATTCATGGACTTAATCTCAAATTAAAAATAAAGCAAATGCAATTGTTTTTCAGGATTGTCTATAATGTTACAAATTTGAATGTAGTCAATTTCTCATGTATTACACAACATCACACAAATAACTACTCTTAAACATATTAACACTAATTTCATAAGATTACCAATCACACATGTGTTATTAAAATTCAATATCACATTTTTAAAGCTGGTTTGTTCATATCAGGATTGACAATCCATTTACTGAATATGCTTCCTAGATTTTTCTTTTAATCTAGATCCCCTCTTTTATTTTCTTCTTGCTATTTGTTATGGAAGAAGCCAAAACATTTTCCCTGTAGAATTATTTACCATCTGGATTTTCCTGATTGGATCCCATTGTTTGCATAATATGTTTTATCCTCCAATAAAATGACATTTAGATGGAGAGGCTCTGTCAGATTTAGGTTTGACCTGTCAAGGATTTATCATACATGGTGCTATATACTTTCACTTTCATCACATCAGAAGACACATAATTCAGTTCAGTTGTAGCTATTTTCTTGCTGGTAATTTTGGTCAGTGGGTTCAAGTGTTTCAGTTTATTTATTGGGTTGGCCAAAAAGTTTGTTCAGGTTTTTCCGTAAGCTGTTACGGACCAAACTTGTTGGCCAACCCAATATTATAAAATTCCCCTCCTAAAAACACTTAATGGTTTTAGAAACCATTGATGATATATTCTATTATCTTATTCAGTGTTCTGCAAATGCTATATTCTAGTTGTATCATTTATTAACAAAATTCTCCTGTAAAGAAGACATTTTCTCATCAACGTTTTGTTGCCCAAGGTACAGTTCACATAGGAAAGTCAGCATAAATGGATTCTTATTTTCCTTTATTGCATTGCCCCATCTTTGGTGAATGGAAGCCTCTTCAACTTGACAGCTATACCCTTTTAAGATGAAATCAATAATTTTTCAAAGATTAATTGATTTTTGAATAATAATATCACTCAGTTTCACTTGTATATGCCTTGCTCCAGATCTGAAATCAGCCACCTATCTAAGAAATAATGGTTCCCTTGAATGAGAAATGGTCATTAGAAACCACAGTGTAGACATTTGGGGTAATCAGTGCTACTGAGTTATCATTTATTCTGGATCTTTGTAGTAGGGAGTAGAAGTAAGAAATGCACACATATGTATGCATATGTTTATAATGAATATCATATATAATTTTACATGTTTATTTTGTTATTTTAAATGAAAATACATCATGAATTCATACTTATATGTCTAATTCAAATTTAAATTACCATATTTTATCTATTTCAGTTTTAATTAACATAATTTGTTTTTCATAGTATTTTTCTCTTGTAAAACTCTTATTTGCTAATGATAGTAATATAATTACTTTTTCTTAAATTCATATATATGTGTATATGTATATGCATACATATACACATATATATGATTCAGAGGTGTACATTTATATATAGATTAATGCACCTAATATATTTAGAGTAACATCACTATTATCACTAAAATACGGTTATAGAAAATGTGTAAGTCTTATCTTACAGTTCATTTTGTTCTTGGCTTATATTCCACTAGGGATCTGCAAGTTACTGAGCTTTAAAATATCTGGGAACATTTACTCTGTGTGCCTAAGCCATCGACTCCATACACACCTGGGGAAATGCACTTGGTTCTGTTTGCTTTGGTTTTTAGGAATCACTTTTTAATGTTGATTTCATTTTTGTTTTGTAATTGTACAAACATTTATTCAGTTTCAATGTCAAATAAAAATGTATATTCAAAGACACTGAGTTACCATCCCTTTTTCTTCTGTATATATAACACATATTCAATTATTCATTTTATCCACTGCATTTCTTTTTCTATGAATGCTGTACTCCTGTTACTTTTCATTTTTCCATATGACTGCTAGTCTTTGTATTCTTTGTTAATAAAGTTTTTACATATTAGGAATAATAATTTTCTAGGATATAAATTGCAATTATACCCAGCTTTTTCCATTTATCTCTTTTATACTACTTACGGAGTACTTTTGCTAATCAAAAATTGTGGCTGGGGGCTTCCCTGGTGGCGCATTGGTTAAGAATCTGCCTGCTAATGCAGGGGAAACAGGTTCAAGCCCTGTTCTGGGAGGAACCCACATGCCGCGGAGCAATTAGGCCCGTGAGCCACAACTACTGAGCCTGCGCGTCTGGAGCCTGTGTTCCGCAAGAAGAGAGGCCACGATAGTGAGAGGCCCGCACACCGCGATGAAGAGGGGCCCCCACTTGCCACAACTAGAGAAAGCCCTTGCACAGAAACAAAGACCCAACACAGCAAAAAAATAAATTAATAAATTAATAAACTACCCCCAACATCTTCTTTAAAAAAAAAAAATTGTGGCTGTTTTTCAATGAACTTATCTATCAAACAGAAACAGACTCATAGACATAGAGAACAGACTGTGGTTGCCAAGGGGGAGGGGGGTGGGGGAGGGATAGGTTGGGAGTTTGGGATTAGCAGATGCAAACTATTATACATAGGATAAACAAAAAGGTCCTACTGTATAGCACAGGGAACTATATTCAATATCCTGTAATAAACCATAATGGAAAAGAATATGAAAAAGAATATATATGTATATCTATATCTGTATATATATATCTGAATCACTTTGCTGTATGACAGAAATTAACACAACACTGTAAATCAACTATACTCCAAAATTCAAAAATACTCGTAAAACACTGTCTTCTTTTTTAGACATAAGAGGCAAAGCAACTTGACCTTAATTTTAGAGTGTATGTTATGATGTGGACCAGATCACTGAATCATCAAAATAATGACCAGTATGGCAGTGCCACAATGGACATGGTTAATCTCTCACTCTTGGCACATGCTTGCTGCCAAATTATTTCTGATGCTCTGCTCACCAAATCCAATTCACAGGAGAGTATGAAAACAGAGGTCCACAGTGATGCTCTCCTGGGTGACAAGGTAAGGAAGGTCCACTCATCTAGAGAAGACAGTTAACCTCAGAGAGTGGATTTTCTGTATACCCTCCCAGGTGGATTGGAACTACTACTTTTATATTCTTTCTTTTTGGAGACTAGAAAAGAACACATTTTCTAAATCAATAAAAACTCACCAAAAGGTATAGTATGCATCGATCTCTTTTAGTAATGATAATTGCATCCAGCACAGAACTGCAGTGAGGTTTCCATATACTTAATTTTATGGTGGTTCTCTGCCACCTGTTTACTTTTCAAAAATCCTTTAAATGGGGCTTCCCTGGTGGCGCAGTAGTTGAGAATCTGCCTGCCGATGCAGGGGACACGGGTTCAAGCCCTGGTCTGGGAGGATCCCACATGCCACAGAGCAACTGGGCCCGTGAGCCACAACTACTGAGCCTGTGCGTCTGGAGCCTGTGCTCTGCAACAAGAGAGGCCGCGATAGTGAGAGGCCCACGCACCGCGATGGAGAGTGGCCCCCGCTTGCCACAACTAGAGAAAGCCCTCGCACAGAAACGAAGACCCAACACAGCAAAAATTAATTAATTAATTAATAAAACTCCTACGCCCAGCATCTTAAAAAAAAAAAAAAGAAAGAAAGAAAAAAAAAAAGCCTTTAAATGAATTACATGGAGGCCATAACAGAGATTGACACCACTGAACTCTTTGTGTCTTTGAGGGAGCATTCACCTTCGGTATCCCACTCAGGAGGTCATTTTGCTTCTGACTATATTTCCTAGTTGAGGTGGATGTGGAGTTTTAGGGTCCCTCACATCTCCCTTTCTTCCATTATGATTACACCCCAAAGATCATAAGATCATAGAACCAGTGTGAGGTTGTGCCAGCTGCTAAGTGTATTTATCCGTGTTATGTACTTAAGTCCTGGGGGTCGGGGGGAGGAGGGGAAGTTAGGTAGTTTACAGACCCATTGGATCCCCTTCAAGAGGAACTTGGATCAATATTCCACTTACCATCTGGCCACCATTAACCTTCAGCCCAACAGTTAAAATATAACGGCACTTTGGTTCTCCGAGAATCATTGTCAGCTCAGGTCCTGTATCTAACGACCCTGAAAAGATCTGGGTTGTCCCCTTCCTAATACATAGTCATACAGGTCACTGGCTTTAGGTCCATTGGAGAAAGAGTGGGGAAATAGTAATATACAAATCCAGAGGTATTTTAGTTTATTTCCACAGGAGAACTGGGTTATTCTTAAATCAACAATATCTGGGCATGAGAAATGCTCGCTCTGGATACTAGAAAACAAATTATGGTTTTCAACTGTGGAGCTGATATTGGTTTCCTGTCCACCAGATTTTTATGATTTTTGATTATAGCCTTTGCCTCCCCATCAATCTCATCCACAGGACACAGCAGTCTCTTAGTTATCACCACAGATTCCTGTGCATCACAAGCTACTGGTTGCCATGCAGGGTGGTGGCCCATAATGGTAAGTAATTATGTCCACCTTGTTCCTGATGGTTAGCTAGCAGCCAACCTCTCCAGTTTGATGATATCGGGGATGGTTAATTTTATGTGTTAACTTGGTTAGGCCATGGTACCCAGACATTTGGCCAAACATTATTCTAGATCTTTCTGTGAAGGTATTTTTTAGATAAAATTAGCATTTAAATCAGTAGACTTTGAATTAAGGTAATTACTCTCCATAATGTGGTTGGGTTTCATCTGATTAGGTAAAAGCCTTAAAAGAAAAATGACTGACGTTTTCCATGTTTTTTTAATAAACAGAACTGATTGTCTATTTAATCTATTTATCTATCTATCATCTATCTATCTATCTATATATCCCATTTCTCTGCTTCTCTGGAGAACCCTAACCAATACCTAATATAATATCCTAAACTTACAATACTAATTAGCAAAGCCTCCAGTGTTGATTATGAAAAAAAGACAAAAACCAAACTAACTTCCTGGGCATACATCTACAGAAAACCATGGTTCAAAAGGATACATGCATCCCAATGTGCACTGCAGCACTGTTTACAATAGTCAAGTCATGGAAGCAACCTAAGTGTCCATCGACAGATGAATGAATAAAGAAGATGTGGTATATATATGTACAATGGAGTACTACTCAGCCATAAAAAGAACAAAATAATGCCCCTTGCAGCAACATGGATGGACCTAGAGATTATCATACTAAGTGAAGTAAGCCAGACAGAGAAAAAGAAAGACAAATATGATATCACTTCTATGTGGAATCTAATAAAAAATTATACAAATGAACTTATTTACAAAACAGAAGCAGACTCGCAGATGTCGAAATCAAACTTATGGTTACCAAAGGGTAAACGTGGGGGGAAGTGATAAATTAGGAGATTGGGATTGACATATATACACTACCATATAAAAAATAGATAACTAATAAGGACCTACTGTATAGCACAGGGAACTCTACTCAGTACTCTGTAATAACCTATATGGGAGAAGAATCTGAAAAAGAATGGATATATGTATATGTAGAACTGATTCACTTTGCTGTACACCTGAAACTAACACAACATTGTAAATCAACCATACTTCACTAAAAATTAAAGAAAAAACAATGAACTTAATTGCCATTTTGGAGAGGGGCCTCATAAATATGGGAGAAAAATGGCAGAATTCCTTCCATCTTGAAGTGTGTGTGTGTGTGTGTGTGTGTGTGTGTGTGTGTGTGTGTGTGTGTGTGTGTGTGTGGTGAAACTGGGGTGAATTTAATAGGTAAAGATGGCAGGGATTGTGGTTGTTATAAGTTCTGTCCACCAGATAGTTTCACTTCTTTCCTCTTCCAAAATACAGCAACAATGCACCTTCTATTCCTTTTGTGGTTGGTAGAGCTGTGACTAGTTTTGACCAGTGAGCTTGGAGCAGAAGTGACATTTCGTATTTCCAGACTGGATAGTTAACTGTCAACACAATATCCTTCTTTGTTCTCCATTTTCCCTCTCCTGGTAGTATTTGAAATGTTCATTCCAGTTCTTCACCCTGGAAATCTGGGGACTATAACAACCACTGCTGTAGGTGATGGATACAATTTACAAGGAAGTTGATGTTTGTGGATTTAAACCACAAGGACGTTGGAATTGTTTGGTACCACAACACAAAATACAGTATACTGACCAACATAGTATGTGCATGCCACTGCATACTTACAGAACTGGTGAGGATTAAGTCCATGGGGCCAGGTCTGGGACCTCATTTCTACCTCAGGAGAGCACAGGGCAGTGTCGCCTATAGGAGAGAGCCAAGCCCCAGCACCAGGAAATCTTAAATGAGTGCACAATCCACACCTAACCTTTGTCCATGAATTTCACGGGTATTCTTATAGTGCCACACGAAATGAAGAGGACTTATATTTAAACTAGGTTGTGGACATCATACAATGATCTAAGTCAAGATCAATTAACTAAATTGTATGCATCAAACATTTTGAATAATGTTAAAGTACTTTAATTAAAAACTGAAAATATGAAATTTATTTTGAACATGTAAATCATTTTCTTTTTGTTTGCTGAATAAACAAGACTTGTTTGATATACCTTTATTCACTACAGAGTTCAGCCTTCACTGAATGCAGAATTGAATGTAGAATTGTGATTTCCAGGACACACAGATATCATACCTCTAAAACTTATTTTGTAAAGAGAAGCAATTGACAAATTATAGAAATTGACAGGAACGTGAAAGGTTTATGTGATTTGTACACTAAACATGTGCTAACATAAATTGAAAATAAGTGGTTATTTAAAATTCATTATCAAAGTCAAAAATAAAATTAATGATTTTACTACTGCTTATTGTATTTATCTACTCTTATTTACCACTTTAGAGCAATTGCAATAAAACATATTTTTTCTTTTTAAAAAAGTACTGTTTCTTTTTTTCCATGTATCTAGCAAGGTTATTTTGAACTCAAAAGACATGTGATCCCCTGATAGAAAGCTCAATTTTGGCATCAGTTGTAATACACCAGTCCATCTATCTAAAATAAGTTTCATATAAGAGATAAAAGTGGTTTCAATGAAATTGTTAGTGAAATCCATCACTCTAATATATATATATATTAGTCTTTAAATTTTGATGACTTAGTAAGCAATTGCTTTATGAAATTAAATTGTCACAAGACTTTTTAATTTTCTAGAAAGCATAATATCAGGATGATAATTAAATCTGTAGTCTTTTACTTGATGGCTTGCCCTGTTACCTATATAGGAAAGATATAGATAAAATTCTCTGTGAATGAGTTTAATGATTCTGAACACTTCTCATCTTGAACTCATCAAATTTTCAATATTCTTTTTCCTTCTTGTAAGTTTTCTGATCATCGGCTTTCTATTACAAGTAAATGAATAACAATTCTAGAAGTCATCAAAGCCATTTTAGCTGATGAAAGCAAAAATGGATCTCTTGCCTTGTTACTTCAAAGTTATTTGAGTGTTTCATTGAGATAAAATACTCATCTTTTCTGATTTTTATATTCCTATTCTATGCTATGTATTTGAAAAAAATTTTTATAGACATCAGGCAATGGTTTATTGTATTGTAGAGTTTTTAAAGTATAGAGAAACCATATAATAACTATTATAGGTCAATATTTTGCCTATACAAGGGTGCTACATAATTTACTTAACCACAGCTAGGGTCCTACTTACATAGAATTATTACAGTTACTTGTAAAGGTAGAGAGTACATAAATACTGCTAGTTTTAGGTGACCTAAGGCAAGTGTGTGCCATCTGCGGACATTTAGGGCTGAACTGTGTCCCTTCCAAAATCATTATGTTGATGTCTTAACCCCAAGTACCTCAGAAAGTGGCTGTGTTTGGAGACCAGGTCTTTAAAGAGGTAATTACATTAACATGAGATCTTTAGGGTAGGACATAGTCCAATAATGTTGGTACCCTTATAAGAGGAGGAAATTGGCATGGACCTGGGGCTCTGCCTTTATTAGGGCCTGAAGGTTTCTGTGGGTTTACTCATTGGTGAATTTAAAACATAAGAGCCGGAATTAGGGAGCAGGAAAGGAGAAGTGGGGTCACTCAAGCTGTCAGTTACACGGCTCGCCCAGGGTTTTCTAAAAGAGGACCATCATGGGTAGGGGGACCTGGTTCCGTATTTAGTTGCTTCTTAGTAGCTGTGACAGACAACTGGCAACACATTTATTTGAGATGGATGTCTTTGAAATGGAGGCCTTGGCAGTCAAAAACTTAACGTCAGGCACTTACACTACAGGAGTGCTGGACTCATAAAATGAGTTTGTGAGTGTTCCTTCCTCTTCAACTATATAAAACAGTTTGAGAAGAATTGGTACTAATTTTTCTTTAAACTTTGGTAGATTTCACTGGTGAAGCCATCTAGTCCTGGGGTTTTGTTTGTTGGGAGATTTTTGATTACTGCTTCAATCTCCTTGCTTACTATTGGTCTATTCAGATTTTTTACTATTTCAAGATACAGTCTGGGTAAGTAGTGTGTTTCTGGGAATTTATCTATTCCTTCTACGTTACCTAATTTTTTGGTGTATAATTGTCCATAGTAGTCACTTATGATCATTTTTTTTAAACTTCTGTGGCATCAGCCCCTTATTTTTTAATTTTTTGGTCACAGGATCTCAGTTCCACAACCAGGGATCAAACCCAGATTCCAGCAGTGAGAATGCCAAGTCCTAAGCACTGGACCACTAGGGAATTTCCCCCTTATTCCTTCCATATTTTTGTTATTAGAGTCTCTTCTATTTTTCTAGTCTATTTGAGGGTTTGTCAATCATTTCAATAAACTTCTAGTTTCATAGATATTTTCTATGATCTATTTTATTTCTGTTTTAATCTTTATTATTTCCTTCATTCTGCTAACTTTGGGTTTAGTTTGAACCTCTTTTTACAGTTCTTTGAGGTATAAGTTAGGTTGGTGATTTCAAATCCTTTTTTTTTCTTTTTGAAATGAATATGTTACAGCAAACTTCACTCTTAGTACTGCTTTTTGCTCTATTCCATAAATTTTGGTATAGTATGTTTTGAATTTTATTTATCTCAATATATTTTCCAATTTTGATTTCCTTTTTGACAAACTGATTGTTCAAAAGTGTGTTATTTAATTTCCACATATTTCTGAATTGTCCATAGTTTTCCTTTTTCATATGATCTATCCTGGACAATGTAGTATGTGCACTTGAGTAGAATGTTTACTCTAACATTGTTGGGTGGAGTGTTCTTTGTATGTCTGTTAGGTTCAACTGATCTACAGTGTTCTATTCCCATATTGATCTTTTGTCTGGTGAATCCCATACTGAGAGTGGGGTATTGAAATATCCAACTAGTATTATCTTACTGTCTGTTTCTCCCTTCAAGACTGTCAATGTTTGCTTCATATATTTGTGTGCTCTGCTCTTAGAAGCAGATATGGTTATAATTCTTACATCTTTTTGGTGAGTTGACACTTTCTTCATTATATAATGTCCTTCTTTGTCTCTCTGTTTTTGATAGTCCATTTTGACTTTCAAATCCATAGCCACTCTGGCTCTCTTCCATTACCATTTACATGGAACATCTTTTCCCATCATTTACTTTTTTTTTTAATTTTAACATCTTTATTGGAGTATAATTGCTTTACAATGGTGTGTTAGTTTCTAGTGTATAACAAAGTGAATCAGTTATACAAGTACATACAACCCCATATCTCCTCCCTCTTGCGTCTCCCTCCCACCCTCCCTATCCCACCCCTCTAGGTGGTCACAAAGCACTGAGCTGATCTCCCTGTGCTATGTGGCTGCTTCCCACTAGCTATCTATTTTACATTTGGTAGTGTATACATGTCCATGCCACTCTCTCACTTCATCCCAGCTTACTCTTCCCCATCCCTGTGTCCTCAAGTTCATTTTCTATGTCTGAGTCTTTATTCCTGTCCTGCCCCTAGGTTCTTCAGAACTTTTTTTTTTCCTTAGGTACCCTATATATGTGTTAGCATATGGTATTTGTTTTTCTCTTTCTGACTTACTTCACTCTGTATGACAGTCTCTAGGTCCATCCACCCCGCTACAAATAACTCAATTTCATTTCCATTTATGGCTGAGTAATATTCCATCGTATATATGTGCCACATCTTCTTTATCCATTCATCTGTGATTGGACGCTTAGGTTGCTTCCATGTCCTGGGTATTGTAAATAGAGCTGCAATGAACATTGTAATACATGACTCTTTTTGAATTCCCATCATTTACTTTTAGCCTATGTGTCCTTAAAGTTAAAGTGACTGTCTTGTAGACAGCACATAGTTGGATCTTGTGTTTTTCTTCTCCATTTAACCACTCTATGTTTTTTATTTTTATTTTTATTTATTATTTTCTTTTTTTGTGGTACACAGGCCTCTCACTGTTGTGGCCTCTCCCGTTGTGGAGCACAGGCTCCGGACGTGCAGGCTCAGCGGCCATGGCTCACGGGCCTAGCCGCTCCGCGGCATGTGGGATCTTCCCAGACCGGGGCACGAACCCATGTCCCCTGCATCGGCAGGCAGATTCTCAACCACTCAGCCACCAGGGAAGCCCCACTCTATGTTTTTTAATTTGGTTGTTTAATTCATTTACATTTAAAGGAACTATTGATATAGGAGGACTTACTATTGTTATTTTATTCAGTGTTTTTAACGTCTTATAGGTTTTTTGTCCCTCTTACTCTCTCTTCCTGTCTTAATTTGTGTTTTATTATTTTTTTTGTAGTGACATGCTCTGATGACTTGCTCATTTTCTTTTGTGTATCTTCTACAGATATTTTCTTTGTGATTATCATGGGATTACATAAAATATCTTATCACAATCTTTTTCAAACTGATAACAATTTAATTTCAATCACCTGCAAAAACTCTACTTCTTTACAGCTCCCCTCACACAAGCTTTGTGTTACTGATATCACAAATTACATCTTTTAATATTTCAAAAATATTAACATAGTCTTAGAGGTATAGTGATAGTTTGCTACTTTTTTATGGTTTTGTAGCTATTTTACCTTTTAAACTCTATTCCAGAATTATTATAAAAGTGATTTATACACCACCTAACAGTAACCTACAGGATCCAGTATCAGTCTATATATTTACCTTTACTAGATAGCTTTATATTTCCATATGCTTTTGTGTTGTTGTCTAGTGGTCTTTCATTTCAACTTGAAGGGCTCCCTTTAGCATTACTAGCGGCGATGAACTCTCTCAACCTTTTATTTATCTGGTAAGGTCACAATTTCTCCTTTATTCTTGAAGGATAGTTTTGCTGACAATATTATTCTTGGTTGACACTTTTTATTTCTTTCATTACTTTTAAAGGGCTCTCATTCCACTCCCTTCTTCTGAGAAATCCACTGACAGTCTTTTGGCAGCTCCCCTGTACATGATTTGTCACTGTTCTCTTGTTGCTTTCAAGATTACCTCTTTGTCTCTCACTTTTGACAGGTTAATTATAATGTGTCTATGTGTGGGACTCTTTGGATTCACCCTCAATGGAGTCTTTTGAGCTTCCTGAATCTGGATCACCATTTTCTTCCTTTAATTTGTGCATCTTTAGGCCATTATTTCTTCAAATAGGCTCTCTGACTCTGTATGGTCAGTGCAGGCTGCTCTAATGGCATACCACAGACTGAGAGGCTAAGAAATAGCAAAAACGTATTTCTCACAGTTCTGGGTGCTAGAATTCTGACATCAGGATGCCAGCATGTTTTGGTTCTGGTGAGAGTCCTCTTCCAGTTACACACTGCAATCTTCTCATTTTATCTTCACAGGGTAGGAAAGGGGAGAGAACTCTCTGGGTTCCTCTTTGTAAGGGCAGTAATCTCATTCATAGGGGCTTCACTCTTACAACCCAATCAACTCCAAAGGTTTACCTCCTAATACCACTCACTGGAGGTTAGGATTTCAACATATGAATTTGGGTGGGGGCACAAATATTCAGTTTATAACAGTCCCATTTTCTGTCTCTTTTACTTTTGGGACTTCCCAAATGCATGTATTGGTCCTATAAGTCTCTCAGGCTTTCTTCATTTTTTTCACTATTTTTTTCTTATTTTTCCTTGATATTTCAAATGACTTGCCTGCCAGTTGGCTGATCCTTTCCTCTGCTTACTGAACTCTGCTGTTGAGCCTAGCTACTGAATTTTTCAATTCAGTTATTTCATTCTTCAGCTCGAGAAATTCTATTTAGCTATTTTTATAGCTTCTGTCTCTGTTGATATTCTCACTTTGTTCATCCACCATTTTCCTAATTTCACTGAGTTGTCTATCTGTGTTCTCTCAGTACCTCACTGAACTTCTTTGATTATTTTGAATTCTTTGTCAGGTAATTCACAGTTCTCCATTTCTTCAGGTTGCTTTCTGGAGATTTATTTTATTTTTTTGATTAGACTGTATCTCTCAGTTTCTTTGTATGCCTTGTTACAGTATTTCACTTTGTATTGTATTATATTGCATTGCTCGGATTTGGGCATTTGAAAAAACAGCCACCTCTCCCAGTCTTTATGGATGGGCTCCATACAGGAAAAGGCCTCCATCAGTTATCCTGGTCAACGATTCCTGGGGCTTCTCAAATATTTTGGGGGGAAGCATCATCCAGGGGGTGTGCCTGTAATTCCTCAATAAGAGGGGTCTGCAGGTTTCTTTTTCAGGAGCTCTTCATCTCTTGCCCCCTCTGGTATCTGCCTGCAGTACCACAGTTTCTCTGGTCCCTCCAGAGCTGGTGAACTCTCCTTTGCCCTAGACTGCCAGGCATGGAAGGTATGCTGTTCCCCATCAGTGCTTTGAGTTGGCAAGACAGAAATCAATACTTTGGGAAGTCTTCCTAAAAGTGGGAATTTGGGGCACACATTCCACTCTATTTTTCCCTTCAGTTGAGAGTCTGGTTAAGCTGTTCCATGGTATTGCTGCCTCAGCATCCATTTTATTTGGCCAAGCAGCCTGAGAAGACTTATATTGACACTAGCCCCTCACACAAACACACTCCCTAGATAAAAGCCTGCAGGTAAGTTCTTGATGTGACTCCTCATGATAAGCAGTCCCACCACCTCCCAGGGCCTTCCTCTTGTGCCCCTTCAATAAGACTCCCACAGAGCATATCAAACCCCAATCTTCTTGGCTTGAATTGACCACTCTGGCCTTAGCCCAGGAACCCCAAAGCACTCCACCGACAGACCCTAATAAAGGCCTGTGCCCCAGGATCTGTCTCTTTCTGCCTGCACCTGCCTTGACCTTGACCTTCCCACATGGCCCCCCAGGAGGTGTGCCGTGCACCTCCTCCAGTACCTGTGAGTAATAAACCTCTCTATTTCAATTTCCCTGTGGTCTGTTGTTGAACCACTGCTCACCATCCAGAACCCTGGTGCTCTACTTGACAAAGTTAATTTAACAAAAATTTAATACTTCCTAAGGAAGAAGACACAAATTGGGTATTTTCCCCCCACTGCACTGAGTTGTGCTGACTTTGTGGAAGGGCCACAAAAGTGAAATACAATAACTTTTATTATCCATTTCAATGCATTTATTCTGGTGTTGCACTTGCCTTGCGTACTGTGACTTCTTAACTGGTTTCTCGAGTTCTCAAAAGGGTTTATGGTCATGTATTGTTGTTAAGTCAGTGTGTCTATGGGGGAATGAGGTTTGGGTCTTCTTATTCCACCACTGCTCACCTGAATTACTAATTTTTAAGGAAAAAAATGTTGGGGCTTCCCTGGTGGTGCAGTGGTTGAGAATCTGCCTGCTAACGCAGGGGACACGGGTTCAAGCCCTGGTCTGGGAGGATCCCACATGCCGCGGAGCAACTAGGCCCACGAGCCATAACTACTGAGCCTGCGCGTCTGGAGCCTGTGCTCCGCAACAAGAGAGGCCGCGATAGTGAGAGGCCCATGCACTGCGATGAAGAGTGGCCCCCGCTTGCCACAACTAAAGAAAGCCCTTGCACAGAAATGAAGACCCAACACAGCAAAAATAAATTAATTAATTAATAAACTCCTACCCCCAACATCTTTAAAAAAAATGTTAACAGTAGCCAGAGAGAAACATCATATTACCTTATAGGGGAAGAACAGTTTGAATGACAGTGGACTTATTTCAGAAATGATGGAGGCCAGAAGCAAGTTGCACACTATTTTACAAATGCTATAAAAAAAATTGTCAACCCAAAATTTTATATCCAGTGAAAATATTCTTCAGAAATGAAAAGAAAATCAAGACATTCTCAGTCAAAGGAAAAGTAAAAGCATTATTCACAATCAGACCTATCCTAAGAAAGTGGCTAAAGGGAATTCTTGAAACAGGGTGGAAATTATAAAAGAATAAAATTGAAAATCCAGAAAGTGAGCAAAACAGTGCAAAGAATTAAAGTATGGGTAAATGGAATAGATTTTTCTTCTTCTCTTGAGTTTTAGTAATTATGTTTGGCAGTTAGGGCAAAAGTTAACTTTATCTCATTCCAACAGAATGTGACTAGAATATTTAAGACAATTATATTTTTACTAGAAATTGCTGTGAGAAATTCTTATTGATTTTTTAAATGCAAGGATATAAAAGTCTATATTTAAAACGTCTGTAGTTAAAGGAAATTGAGGGTCTACAACTAGACTAAGGTTGATTTATTCTCCTGCTCTGGATGAAATGGCTATTATTGTTACATATTATATACTTGATTTGGAATTGCTCTGACTGAATATTGATTGGTCAACTACTTAATAAACATATTTCAGAATAAATGCTTGATGGTTTTTAGAGAATTTTAGACTAATTTGAAGTACATTCTAATTTACCTAACTCTTTGCTTCAATTAATTCAGCAGGCTCATTTTGTAAGGGTCATGGTAAAATGTTATGCAAAAAAAAAGAAATAATATCAGGAATATTTTTCAGTGCATTAACATGGAAAAAAAAATTGTAATGAATCCATGGCAGCTGAGGAAAGATGAAAAATACGAAGGCAGATACAATTTTTATAGGAAGTGAGATTATCAAAGGCCCACAAAGTGGGTGAAATGTAAATCTAGCTACCTTCCAACTTACTATCCAACTATAAACCTGTCATTCACCACCTGTCAGACTCCATGTATAAATATTTCTTTCCATGACAAATCACTGCAGGGAGTCATCAGTATCACCATGACTTGACTTAATGAGGCTCCTGTCCATGTACCTGCCTAACAGCTTGTGTCCATATCATTCCTTACTGTCAGCCTTCAAACCAATGACAGGAGCCTGTATTTTATACAGCCATTTCTTTAGAATATATAACAAATGCCACTTCTGATAATTTATATAAAGAGAGTCCATTCTTCTTCCAAGCTTTCACCAATGGATATGCTGCAAAGGTTTGATAATATCACTGCAAATGTACCCTTTTACAAAACGTGATATCACAAACTGTACTTCAACTACCAGGATGATATTTATACATAAAAAGATTGACTAATTCTACAATGTGAGTCTTGCTCAAATGAACAAGATGGTTCTTCTACATTTAATGTCCTGTTCTTTTCACACCCATCGATGCAAAACCTCCCATAATTCAAGCCCATAACAGATTTTAAACTCATCTTTAGTACTCATACATTATAAATGTTCAACTAATAAATAAAGAATAGCCATTTCTTTCTAATCCATGTTATTGGGCTAAAGCCTTGTGATTTCTGATATAATGTATTCTCATTGACAGGAGAGCATTCTTTGGGAACTGCTGATAAATTGTAGAGCTAAATAATTTAAGGGAAAGGGGAGATTAAGAGAAAATCACTCTCTCCATAGTGCACCAACCTCTAAAAATTAACCAATCACATTAAAGGAACATATACACCCCAATAATTCATGGGCTCTAATGGATATTCAATAAAAGTAATGCAAAAAATCAATGTCTTATAGACTGAACAATATTTTTGCTACATCAATCTCTCAATTGTCTTAGTTTCTATTAAATCTCATGACAAAATAATGCTTTGTCCTTTTGCTCCAAGACTTGAAAGCTGAGGAATTCATAGATAAAACTTCAGTGGGAGCAGGCATGCACTGCCATGGTAAAGAATAAATTTTGAGGAATGAGCCTTTAGTGAGCTGAGGGCCTTTGTGAGTTTACATATAAGGGAGTATATGAAACAAAATAAGGAGAGTACTGGTGAAACTTGAAAGTATCTTAAGGGAGTTTTCAGAAGTAAACTCCAAAAAGGAAAGCAAGCTGCTTATATGCACTTAAAGATTGTGCTACATCTATTGATCTTTAGTACAGGAAAAAATGAACATGAAGTAGTATTAAAGAAGGTAGATACCTGTGTCTCTATTCAGATTTTCTGCTTCAATCCAATCATTTTGTAGAGAAATTTAAAAAAATTAATTACTTTCACCTATCAGTTAAAAAAAAATGAGTGCCAACTGTATACCTGAATCTGTCCTATGTGTCTGAGAATATGAAAATTTTAGATATAGCAATATTCAAAATTCTCTAATTCTATGCTTTCACTTATTGCCATGCTGTGCCTACAGGAAAAATAAGAATTCAAAGGAGAGTACCTGGGATGTGATTTTATAGTGTATCCATGCCAAGAACTAGTAAAGTATCAGTATTCAGTGATAACATAAAATGTTTGCACAGTTTTAGAATTTTGGGCAAAAGATCAGGCATTTTTTTAATGCCACATTAAATGAGGAACAGAAACATTAAAATAAAGAGTAAAAATATGTTTAATGCAGACTGAATCCATCATTCAACCTTTAGGAGCCCTTAGACTGGACAACTGTGTAAAGTCTTTACTATGTAAATGTCATCTTGAGGAAGATGAGATTTAGTTGGGCAGACAAGTGAAAAAGTGTAACAGGAAGACTTGCCATGAGCACAGAAATAAGCACACTAATGCTGCTTGAGAGAACTGGCAAGGATTTCTTGGAAGGTATTAATTTTGTTCTGTAACTTAAAGCATGAAAAAGTTTACTGGTTAGAAAAAAAATATTATACTACTTTTTACTTAAATTGTAAACAATATTTCTGCCCAGTGGTCTGTTACCTAAGAATTCTGGAGATCTATTTTTGTGTTCTGTAGATATAAGTTTTCTAAAAGTTAAAAAACAAACATATTTATAAAATTAGAAAATAGAGTTGTTATTTTATTTAACATTTCTTTATATTGAATATTTAATGCCCATGAATTACTCATTGAATTAATATTAAATAAGCATTAAATATTTAAAAATATTAAATTTCAAGGGAAAATTCAGTTGAAAGTCTTCTTCAATGTTAGGATACCTAAAATTAATTAACTCAAGCAGGCTCTGATTTTAAAGAATATAGGATAGGTCAAGCTGTACTATAAATTGAATAAAGGGAAAAATTGATTTTGAAAGAGTACAGAATTCAGGCACACCATCTAAATTACTATACTCCACATTGATTCTTTGTCTTTATTTATATACATGACTCAGAAATCAGAACAGTTTGATAACATATCAAAGAGGAATCAGCTCTTCTAAAATCTCTGCTGGCAAAAAATAGCCAGTAGGTAGATTTATAAAAGTATCCATCTGAAGCTATTGAACTTGGAAGATAAAGCTATTGAAGAATAAAAATAACTATTTTATAAGACAAGGGTTAAGTAAAACTCTAATATGGAAACAAAAAAAATTTTAGAGTATAAATAAAAAGAACAAAAACAATCATTAAGTAAGACGTGTGTTAAAATGCCTGTTATAGTAAGAAGCACGCTGCTTACAAGGTATAAACTCATGTTGAATCAATTTATTTTTTTAGAAGATGCATTGTATTATCATACCCAAACTTGGTAGATTAATGCAACAAAAACATTTTGCATTGCTCACAAGCCTGTGGGTTGAGTGGGCACTGGGCACTCCTGCAAATGCAGGCCATAGTCGGTTGATCTTAGCTTTGGCTCTTTAACGCACCGGTAGTCGGAGGGCCGTTTGGCTGAGGGCTGGCTCCTGCAGGAGAGCCTCCTGTGTCTGGGGGTTGGCAGTCTGTCTGCTGGGACAGTGGGGGTCTCTCGGCATCCAACAAGCTAGCCTGGGCTAGTCTCACAGTGCTTGGGCAGCATTCCAAGAGAATGAGGTGGAGCATGCAAGCCCTCGTGAGACATGTGTCTCTTCCACTACATGCCGTTTGTTCAAAGAACTCAAAAAGCCAGCCCAGACTCAAGGAGTGGCAAACGCATGCAGACTCCATTTCTTGATAGGAAAACCTGAAAAGTCTCATTGCATCTATGAGTGATTACAGGGAAGGAAATTATTTCAGCGACATTTTCATGTGCCCTTGGGACTCTGCTGCCTCTACTGCCTCTACAAAGCCTCATTTTTCTGGTGGAGATGGGAGGAGTTGGGCAGAGCTGAGACTTTCTGACTACCTACCTGGCTGTAGGCAGCCCAGGTCAGTGGACCATCGGTCCACCCCCAGCCTTCGGACTGGCACCTGTCTATCCAACCCAGCAAGCCCTAGGCATGTAGGCATATTGTATGTCCCTGAGATTTTGTGATGCTTAGCTTTGCAACATTTCTATAGGAACAGCCGGTTCATCATGGCCAAATACCCACCCAATTCAGTATTTTCCTTCAGCAGGTATGGCAATCTGAAATCATTTTAAAACATGAATTCTTCAAATTAATCCATGCAGTATGAATAGGCACATAAGCTTATAGAGACATAGAGAACATAATACAACACTCTGCAAAGATCTGTGTTATAAAAGAGGATACTTCATTGACTTCTGAGTACTGCAAAGTACAGTATTTAAGACCCAAGCAGCAGAGTTTGGATACAACACAAAACAGTTTTTAACCTGTATCCTGTTATAACATAGTTGATATTATTTCTGTATTTTGAAATTAGACACAAAATTGTCCTTGTATTCAAATTTCACACATAAAATCTGAGTAGAAATAAAGATATTATGATCAGAATTAATAAAGCACTGTGGTATACAGCTGCAGTTTTACTCCCTATATCTGGACCACGAATTTAAATTTCCATATGTGCTTTCACCTGGAGCTTTATCAAGGACACACAGACATTTTTCCATAATACATTCAACTTAAAACACAGCCTTTTTGCGTTATTTATGTAGAGCACGTCATGCATGAAGAATAGAAGGCCACCTACCCAGTGTCATTTAGAGACTTGATGATGCCAGAGACTGCTCCCCCACTGTCTTATTGTAAAGACTGAAATTACACCTATTGAGAGTCACTGCTTTGGGTGAAAGCACTGTTCTTTGAAAATCCCTTAACAGTATGTCTGCAAGAAGAAAGCTGTGAAATCCTTAGCCTCTGTTTGCATATTAACAAGCATCTCAGGGCTTCCCTGGTGGTGCAGTGGTTAAGAATCTGCCAATGCAGGGACACAGGTTCGAGCCCTGGTCCGGGAAGATCCCACATGCCATGGAGCAACTAAGTCTGTGTGCCACAACTACTGAGCCTGCACTCCACAGACCGCGAGCCACAACTACTGAGCCCACGTGCCACAATTTCTGAAGCCCAGGTGCCTAGAGCCCGTGCTCTACAACAAGAGAAGCCACCGCAATAAGCCCGCGCACCGCAACGAAGAGTAGCCTCTGCTCACTGCAACTAGAGAAAGCCCGTGCACAGCAACAAAGACACAATGCAGCCAAAAATAAATTAAAAAAAAAAAAATCCTCAGTGTCAGCATCCCTGTCACACTCACCTCACAGTTGGGTCTCTTAAAAAAAACAAAAACAAAAATAACAAGCATCTCATCATCATCGCCTGGTGCCGTGAAGAGACCCCTGGCCTCCCAAAGAGGTCCAGGTCCTCATGCCAGGAACCTGGGAATGTGGTGTTCTGTGCAAAGGGGTTCAGGAAGCAGTTGATTTCAAGAGAGGGAGAATACCCTGGTCTCACCTGGCTGAGCCCAGTGTGTGTGTGTATCCACAAGGGCCCTTAAACATGGCAGAGGGAGGAAGGAGAGTCAGGGTCAGAGCGATGCACATGGGAAAGAACCAAGCAGTCCCTGATGCCCTTGAAGATGGAGGGGCATGAACCAGGAACCCAGGGGGCCTCCAGCAGATGGAGGAGACAGGGGAACAGATTCCGGGGAGCATCACAGCTCTGCCAGCACCAGGTAGACCCTCTGTGGACTCTGACCTCCAGAACGGCAAGACAATAAACGTGTGTTTTTCAAGCCCCTGGCTTTGTGGGCAGTAGTTATAACAGCGATTGGAAACTAATGCACATACGGGAGGGGTGGAAGCCTGAGGGGCAGTTCAAGGTTCAGGTAACAGCTGAAGGAGGCGTAAGAGGGTCAGTGATACGGGCTGGAATCTGAGACAAGGTCTGCAGGTTGCTGCAGTCAAGGCCAAACCAAGAAAGGATTTTAGCACGGCTCTGGGTGGCCGTTCATGCAGTAGTTCTAGGAAGATGAACAATGAGAGAAGAAAGGGCTGATCTGAAAGGGAAAGAAGTATGAAAAAGTAGAAGTATAAAAGACGAAATGAGTTGAAAATGTAAAAGAATGAAATTATTCTTACTATGCAATATTGTTGGCGACTGAACTTAAATACACTCGTATACGCACACACAGACACCCACCAGGATTTGAAATATATTGATTAAACTAAGCATTTAAAAGCAAAAAAAAACTATAATATATTTTTATAATCTAAGAAGTCTTGTAGTGTTTTCAGAGCATATATTATGTATTGCTATGAGATAGCTCAGTGACAATATAACTGAAAAATAGATATTGTTATGCTTTCTACTTTTTAGATTATAAAATTAAGTTCAGAAAGGTGGAAGGACTCTTCCAAAGTTTCACAATTATTAACTAGGAAAGCCAGGATTTCTGACTGGGGAGGGCCAGGTGTGCCAACAGCCTTGATTCATCCAAGGGAGTCTAATTATGGAAATTATGAGTCCATAGACAGAAATCAGTGGGCCCAGGAATGCGAATGAGAAATTGTGCCTTTATTTTTACTAATATCTAACTGAAATTTTGTATTTTTCTATTAATGAATCCAGGCAACACATCACAGTAGTATTATGAGCACCTGTAATTTTGTCACTAATAGAAATTACAGATAATTTTATATGACTTTTAAATTATTGCAAAAATCTCAAATATCATTTACCTTTACCACTAGTTTAAAAAGATCAGAGCCATGGCTATACCTCACTAGGTAATGTATTACTAAAGATTTATATATGCTACTATACCACACATTTATGTTTTGACATTTATTTCAATAAACATAGCTGCCTTCATAATTTTATATTTTAGTTTATGCATGTATATATACATATGCTGTTGTTTTTACTATTAACCACTATCATGATTATTCTGAGATTGGTCACTAGGCTTTACCAGGTTGCCAAATGCATGATGGAAAAAACATAAAACCATCAGGGGCCCCACTCACCAAGTTATTTTTCTAGAATATTGCTTGACTATTATGCAGGTGTTACATTATACTAAGTATTTTTTTTTGTAACTTGGTTCATTACTTTACAAAATGAAAATGTTTCAATTTAAATCATTCTTAAATGCAGTCTTAGTTCTATTTGGACAAGTTTTGTTTTGCCTTTGTTCAATTATATGCATATAAATTACCCATTCATCATTATCATGCACACGTAAAAACTGATAATCAAATATGCATCTGATAAAATAGATATTAAACAAAACCCTCCAGACTCATTTCTCCAATCTTAATAAATACAATTTGTCACCATCCATTGGGAATTGTAAACATATGAAGAATGACACATAGTAATAAGTTATGTCCATATCAGAGATAAAATAACACATTCCACATGAGAATGACAATATTATGGAAATTAGGGAAATGGAAATTTTTTCAGATAGCTATTCAATGCAATTGTAATCTCTTCTTATTTTCCCCAGATATGGTAAAATAAGCAAATGACTGCCTTGATTTCTTTGACATCATCCACTATCCTGATAGCAAAGGTTTAAACTTTGCCTAGTAATACAGAGAAAACATCGTTTGATAAGAGACCTAAAGCAATTTAACCACTAATCAGCCTCACATCACAGAGGCTGATCACAGAAAGGTTCCTCTTTCATTCCTCTGCTCTGTTTTAAAGCCTATTCACTGAATAACCTCATGATAAAAAGGGTCCCCTGAAACTCATTCCTGGTCGCCCTCTGTCACAGGTAAGTAAAGCAGATGCTTTAATTCAGAGATCCCTGTTTCCTCCTTAACGCATAAAGAAAATGGGCAGTGCATTTCTGTTTTCCCTTGGCCAGCTGGGGCTGCTGTGAAATTGGTCAGAAATTTTATTTTGACTGTTCTTTTGTTCCTCTCTTCTTTTCCCATGTTCCCATTTTAAGCTGAATGTGGAAAGAAATGGAAGGTGTCCAATGAAAGGACACAAAAATGATTAAGGGAAGGATGATTTATGAGCAAAGATTAAAGAAACTGAAGGAAGGCTGGGAGAACAGTGAATAACTGCTTTCAAGTACTCGGTGAACAATTATGTGAATACTGATCACCTGACATCAATAGATATAGATCCCTATTTTAGTATAAAAATATACTGTAAATAAAGGGACATTTAGCTTTCATTGCCCTCACCCCCAGTTTTAGCATGCTTCCTAAACAGAAAACTTGTCAATGTGGACCCTTCAAGGCACCCAAGGGGATGGATTAACAGGGTATTCACACAGAGGAAGGAACTGAGGGTGCTGACTGTACTGTATCAGGTAAAAGAGCTTTGGCTGCACCTCAGTTAACTTGGCATAAACATGACAACACACCCTGTATTTTCTCAGACAACCAGGATACAGAGTGGCTGGCTACAGAGCTGTTGGGTTCAGTAGCACCAAGATGTCACCAGGGCCCCTGCTCCCTTCCATCTCTGCTGTTCCCTGCAGGCAGCTTAGTTTCTTTAAAGACTGCCAAGCACCACAGTCATATGCTTCTTAGAGCAGCAGTGCAGGGACTGCTCCATTTGGTGTCCTTCATTTCCAAGAAGGCCTTCAAAAACTTGCACCGACTTATTGGTCAGACTTGCATTGCATGCCCACATCTAAGTCACTCAATAGCAAGGAAAATGCAAATCCTATGACTCATCTAAGTCACCCTCCATGCAAGTTATGCAGTAGAGGATAGATGCATTAAACTTTTACTTTTCTATTAGAGAGGAAAGAGAGAGTTATGACATTGAAAAACATCAGCACTGGCTAAGAAGTTGTTTATAAACAGAAAATATGGGCAAATTGGTGGCTGTAAGACCTTTCTTCTCACTAGAAACATCTTCCAATAAAATTTAGAGATATATTTAATTAATTTCCTACTAGGTGCACGCAATGCTCTCATTATTATGCTCACATTAACGAATTCAATCTTCACCATTACCCTTTGGAAGAAGTACCACTATTATCTCTATTTTACAAAGGAGATACTTAAAGCAGAGATTAGTTAGGTTCATTTCTCAAGGTCACACATTAATAGATACCAGAACAAGAGTTTGAACCCAAGTAGTTTGGCTCCATAGCCAAAGCTCTTAAAGACTCACTGGGTTATATATCAAATAGCACATAGGTATATTTATTTACAAGTTTTATATTAAATGTAGGATTTCAAATTAAACAGTTGGGAAGATAGAGACCCTTTTGCTTTCAAAGTTTAAAGTAAGGCTTACTTTGGAATAATATTTTTGCCTCCAAAAGCTAAAAATATAAGAAATGTACAAAATATAAGAAATGTCTGCTGGAGGGCATTGGAGATCCAACAAGGTAGTGATGAATTACTGATCTGGGCAGAAGGGATAAAGACAGATGTCCAGGGCCAGACTGGGAATGTGTGGTTGAGGCACAAGAAAGACAGCACCCCAGGATGTAAGTAAAACAAGAAATTATACAAATGTTCACAGGGATTGCATTTTAGCTACAAATAATCTCAGCTTCTGAGAGTGGGAGGATTGGGGGGAGTATTCCAGCTATTTGGGGGAGGGGGTGGGGATTTCCAGGAATGGGGCCACCACCCACTTTTTGACTTTTTATGGTTGGACTTGGAACTGTCATGGCACCTATGGGTGTGTGATTTAGCTGATGTGTTACAATGAGTGTATACTGAGGGTCAAGGTCTAGTGGAAGTCAACTCGTGCGCCATCTTGGACCTCATTGGTTCTAATCAGTTTATGTCGTGCCCTTGGGCTATGGCATTCTTTTAAAGGCTGTGCCCTGCCCCTTTCCTGTCTCACAAGCAAAAGAAAATCTCTGGAAGATGACAAAGTCGTTCTACCTAAATTTGAAACCAAATTATTTCTATAATAATTTTGAAAATACAATGTTTAGCAAACAATACAAAAATAAAAGTGCACATAAGGAGTAAACCAACATGAAAGGGAAGGAGCAGAAACCACAGATACAGAAATTTACACACAGGGAAGCAGATGGTCACTGATACTAGGGACATGACTGATTTAATGGCAGACTATACAAATGTATCCATTTTCCACAGCTGCATAACAAATCACCACCAATTCTGTGGCTTTAATATAGCACCCACTTATGATCTGGGAGCCCTGTAGATGAGAAGTGTGGGTACAGCACGACCCAAAGGGGTCTTCTGCTTAGTCTCCAAGACCAAAATCAAGGTGTGGCTGGGCTGTGTTCCCTTATGGAAGATCTGGGGATAAACTCACTTCCAAACTCATTCAGGTTGTTGGTCATATTCCATTCCTCGGGGTTGTAGGACTGAAAACCCCAGTCCTTGCTGCTGTCAGAGGGCTGCTGCCCTGAGATGCTAGAGTCCTCTGTCTGGCCTGTGTGGGTCCCCACATTTCAGAGTCAGCAACAGCAGGTCAAATCCTTTTTGTACCTCAAACCCTCAACTTCCTCTGCATCAGCTTCTCTCTTCTGTCTAATCTCTCCTCTGATAGCCAGAGAAAGTATTCTGCTTTAAGAGCTCATGTGATGAGATTGGGCCCACCAGACAATCCAGGATAACCTTCTTATGTTAAAGTCTGTGACTTTATTTCCATTTGTGAAGCCCCTCTTTTCATGTCATGTAAAGTGTTCACAGATTCCAGGGATTAAGTCATGGACATTTGGGGGGCCATTCCTACCACAACAACTGGAGGAAGAATTATTTTCAGTAGAAAACATCCACATGAAATTATAGAGACAACAGGAGGGAAATGGGAATCAGGGCACATGGCATAGGGCAGAGAGGACCACCAACACCTAGTCAGATGCTACAAGAGGAGGAGAGAGAAGCTGTGTTTGAAAACATGGTGTCTGAGAGTTTTCCAGAGTAGCAAAGGCATCCAGGCACTTCTCTGAGCCCCAAGAAAGGGAAAGAGAAGGGAGGTCACAGGCAGACACAGCACAGCGAGACTGAAACCAAGAGAAAATTCTGGGGCGGGGGGAGTGCAGAGGAAAAAGAGATGTACATTCGGAGGGGCAACAACAATAATGAGTGTTGATTTCTCAACATTAAAAAATGGAAGCCAGTAAAACAACCACCAACCTAGATTCTCCAACACAGCAAAAAGCTTCAAAAATGAAGGTAAACATCTCATTTCAACACAACACATATAGATGAATGAAGCCTGATCCTGGGTAAGCCTCTGACATGAGGCAGACTTGCAGAATAATCTTTTTTATATTAAATCAAACCCATTCATTCACAAAGAAGGAAGGCTGAAGGAAATGAAAAAGATAAGAGAATAAATGAATAAGATAAAAAAATGAAATAAAGAAGACCAAAAAAGCCTAAAGTTGATTCTTGAATGTATTATATAAATTCAATAAATTCTTGATGAGACTGAACAGCGGAAACAAAAAAGTGCACAAACAATAAACCTCACTGATAAGAGTGGAAAACCAATACAGTTTCTACAAATATTTAATGTTTATAATGTCCTTATAAAATGAGGACATTATAAACAGTTTTAAGGTAGTATATTTGAAAAGTTAGAGGTAATGTTCAAAGGCCACATCCTATCAAAATTCAGAGCAAAAAGAGAAAAATTACACATCTTATACTTATTAAAAATATTAAATTTCACAATTATAAGCCTTCCCTTAATTTCAGGCTCACGTGGCTTCACCAACAAATCTTATCACTCATCTAAGAAAGACATATTGCTGACTTAATAATTATTTCCAGAGGATATAAAAAGTGGAAACACTTATCCATCCATTACATGAGACAAGCAAAACTTTGGTATAAAAATCTCTTACAGTTCTAAGGAGAAAGTGACGCTCAGACAAATCTCTCTGTAGACATAGATTCAAAAATCCTAAAGAATATATTAATCAATGATGGAAAGATAAAAAGCGTTTTTTAGAAAAATCAGTTACATTTCTAAAACTGATAACATACAGAGGTAAAGCAAAAATATACCTTTTATAATTGAGAGAAATGAATGTGGAGATATACTATACACCATAATTATTGATTAAAATACTTAATATTTAGAGATGTCAATTCTCCCTGACTGATCACTGTAAGAATGACAATTCCAATCACAGTACTAGAAATGTGTTTGCTCCGGGTGGCAACCGACACACTGATTTTACTATAATTATGGCAATACAAAGGGGAAGAGTAGATAAAACATTCTAGAAGAATAAGAGGGAGAATTGGCTATAAATGATATTGAGAGTTGTTTTAAACTTGCATAAGGTAGGCAGTGGGTCCTGGCTCAGTGATGGACAGGAGAGACAGAGTAAAATAGAGCCCTGGACAAGACAGATGTGTGTATAAACCCAGGCAGCACTGCACAGCAGTGAGGAGGGACACATCTTCAAACGTTGTCCTGGGCTTCCCGGGTGGTGCAGTGGTTGAGAGTCCGCCTGCCGATGCAGGGGACGCGGGTTCGTGACCCGGTCCGGGAAGATCCCACATGCCGCAGAGCGGCTGGGCCTGTGAGCCATGGCTGCTGAGCCTGCGCGTCCGGAGCCTGTGCTCCACAACGGGAGAGGCCACAGTGGTGAGAGGCCCGCATACCGAAAACAAACAAACAAACAAACAAAAAAACGGTTGTCTTGACAATGTGATACTCCTTACCTTCTACCCTCAAAGAAAACAGAGAAGAAAGGAAACACCCTCGACCCACCTCGACACACACAAAAACTTAATTCCAGGTGAACACAGATCTAATATAAAAGCAACACAAAGCTTTTAAAATATAATATAGGAGAATATCTTTACTATTTGGGTGGAAAATATTTTTTAAGCTAGACACAAAGTTATCAACCATAAAGGAAAATATGATTAATTATACTATATTCAAAATAATAATTTCTATTTATCAAAAGATACCAGTAGAGGAAAGGCAAGCCAAGAGTAAGAAATGATATTTCTGACACAGGTAATCAACAAATGTCATCTAAGGAAATAATTTATGAAGAACTCCTCCAAACCAACGTACCCAAAGGAAAAACGCTTAAGAGACTTATAAAGGCTCTTCACAAGGGAGGATTTCCAAAAGGAAATGTTTTTGACCTAATTAGTGAAACCAAGTCCCCTAAAATCAAGTTCCCCTGCCGAGTTTATGATTCATCTCTCCATCCAAAACTTTATTCTCTTTCTTGTCCCCTCTGATCTTAATTCGGTGCTCACTGAACTCTCATCAACCAGAGTCAGATGACTAAAATAGCTGTTGTCGATAACATCGTTAGTGTACTAAAATTGTTATGCTAGACACGCACAATTATCATACAAACTCAGGTTGTGTCTCCAGGGCAAGATGAGCCCCAGCCATGGACCCCAGCCATGGACCACCCGGGCAGAGACTCAGAAACCAGAGACATCCTGACTGCTGAAACCATGATGAAGAAAGGTCACAGAAACGTCACTAGACAATGATTAACCCTAGCCTCTTTGTTCCTCCCCTTTAAAAAAATAAATAACAGCTACAGACCAAGGGGGAGTGGGTCTGATGCTTGTCTCTTACTCTCTTGATTGGCACCTGCAGTATACTCTTACTTTGCTGCAAATGCTCACTGTCAGGTTGGGTTTCTGCACCTCCAGCACATGAGCCCTTGCTCCGTTACATTAGTCAAAAAGAGATGTTCAGTCTAAATAATAATTAAGGAAATGAAAACTAAATCCATGAAGCAATCCTACTACCCATGAACCATAATTGCTGAAAGAAAGAAGTGATACAACAGAGACCCACCTACAATCCTACTGGGTAAGTAACCTAGTCTGACCGTTGTGGTGAACAGCTTGGTAATTTATATTTTCTCTATTTGGCGATATTCTTATCTTATGACCCAGAAAACCCACTCCTGACTATAGACCCATCAGAGATACTTGCACACACGCACAGAACAAGGTGAGCGATTCTCTAAAATGTAATACTGAGCTAAGAAACAACTGCAGAATTATCCATATTCGTATAATTCCATTCATTTTAGTTTTTAGGGATACATGTTTAAGAAAAAAAGATCCTAAAAATCAGCAAGAAAGTGATTAGCATGGAAATCAGAATGAAGTTTTAGCGTAAAAAAGTAGTGTGAACAGTGATCAGAGGGAAGTAAGGGGGCACTTCCAGTATACAGGTAACTTTGTATTTTTTTTTTTTTACCTTGCTGGTGATTATGCTAATGGTGTAAGTAAGTTGGCGAGCGTACACTTTTGCACAAGATTTTATTGGGTATACGTCTCTGTATACGCCATCTACCACAATACAGATGTGACACAGGTATCACGAAAATAGTTGGGGGGTCAGCCCTGTCCTATATAAATGAAGGTGAATTTAAATCACAGTGGAGGTTTCGTTTATAGCTGTGGGATGTCATATCTCAGCGGAATATTGGAACTCATGAAATCAACCTCTCTTAACGTTCAGAACGTTACATGCTTTCCAGTGAGTACTGGTTCTCTATCGTTGAAGACATTACATACAGCAAAAGTACTCCTTTTTTAGTTATCTGATTTATTTCGGGATTATTTCAATCATGTTGATTGAACCTCTGCATACGTCCTAGATTAAAGGAGTATTTTTCTATGACAGGATGCCGAAAACCCTGCTGACCCCTTCGAATTCCCCGTTGACCTTTTGTTTTGACTCCTTTTCCACAGTGACTACACAGCTAAATTCCGGTATTTGTATTCCACTGGGGAAAACAGGTCCTTCTAGCTGTGACTTACTGATTTTTCACCATCACTCGGTGAGTTTAATGGTTCCTGCCAGTAGAGATTTCGGTCCCTCATCTTGAAAATGATTGACTCTATAAACGAGGAAGTGTCACCCTTGATGTGTCTGTTACTCTGAAAGGGCTTCTCCCGTTTACGTGTAACACTTGCTTCTACCCAGCTGGAATGACCGCAGCTTTGGCATTCAAGTTATCTTAACGTAACACGTCATGGGAAAGGAACAGGCAGGGACGCTCAGTAAATTGTCACAGTGTTGGCATGAAGAGATGCCTGGGTCGGCACACGGCCTGCTGAGGGAGCCTCGTGGTAGACAATGACACCTCCTGCCATTTGGAAACTCTTAGGGCACCTCCATCCCCTTAGTCACTTCTAGTGCAAAGCCTTCCAGAAGGAGGCACGCCCCGCCCAGAAAATGTAACGAGCCCTGAGTCCACACACTCCGCTCTATGAACGAGACCACAGAAACAGCAGTTCGGGGGTGGCTGACACCTACGGCAATTAGTGATGTTTGAAGGAAATGAAAAGTCTGAGAGCACATGCTTGAGTGGAACTTGACATTCGGGGAATTCCACCCTCAATTCTATTCGAATAATAAAAAGAGCAAAGGAGACTATTATTGACTCTCGTATTACTTTTAGGGATGCCATAACAGCGTACTACAGGCTGGGTGACTTAAAAAACAGAAATGTATTTGCTTACGGTTCTGGAGGCTGGAAGTCCAAGATCAAGGTGCCTGCAGGGTTGTTTTCTGGTGAGAGCCCTCTTCTGGGCATGAAGACAGCCGCTTTCTCTCCATGTCCTCACGTGGCCTCTTCTCTGTGTGAAGAGAGAGATCTCTGATGTCTCTTCCTCATTCTATCAGGACAGCAGTCCTATTGGATTAGGGTCCCACACTATGCCCTCATTTAGCTAAGGTCCAGCATCTCCTTAAAGGCCCTATCTCTACATATAGTCACACTGGGGGTGAGGATTTCAACATATAAATGTTGGAGTGACACAGTTCAGTCCGTAACACAAGAAGAGAGGAACAAGAATAACAAGAAGTTTTTATCCCCAGATTTTGATAGCATTTGAATTTTGATTAATATATTAATGGATTTTGATCTTTATTAAAATAAAAATGTTTATATTTTTATGTGTATTTCCTAAAGAAAGGTCAATACAAATATTTCTCAAGAAAATATTTCTGCAAATAAAAAAGAAGCATTTGACTGGCTACTAACAGAAGGTTGTTCACAGGTTTTCCTACCATGAACAGGGCTCAGAGAAAAATTAGAAGGAATACCAGAGTTTCCCTTTCCTGGATTGAATGAGTTTTATGATGTGACTCAGCTACAGTCAATAAGCTGTGGTTCACCACAATATCACCCATTTCCTCGTCTCTTTTTTCTTGGCTTTATAATCTAGGAGTGTGATAACCACTGATCACATCCTCCGTGCTGTCAAATCTGGCCTTTTACCAAAGCTTAAGTAGTTTAAAAAAACATTGTGCTTTAATGTAGAATTTGGAAGCTGATATTAAACATGAACAAATCAGAGCATTGTTCAAATGCTCAATGTCAGGTAGTTCTATGGCAAATATGATTAAAAATCACCAAGTTCTTGATAAATTTTGATTGCAAGGAAGACATAAAATAGTGGGATAGGGATATATGAAATATTATTATTTACCTTGTTTTATTTTGAGTCTGGCAAACTCATCTTCATTATCAAATGTTATTCATTTTTTAAAAATAGCTATTGAATACTCATTCTGTTCCAGGTACATTCTAGATACTAGAGCTAACAAAAAAAGTAAAGAGAACACATTCCCTGACATCATGAGGCTAACTTCTATCTCTTGATTAGTAACTGAATGTATTATGATTGGTAACATGGAAAGATGCAATGAAACTGTAGGACTTGTTCCCTACTTTAAAGGGTCTAATATAAATGAATTACATGGCATGGCGGCAGAGGAAGGTAAATGACTTTAACAATAATTTAGGTACTATCTAATCAAGTACTGTCTGTACTAAATACGAATATGATTTTTTTTCTATAAGCACTGTAGGGGAGCAAATTTTGCCACCCCAAAATGTATTTCTTTGGCATGAGAATGTTAGGCTGATTATTTTTAAGAAACAGAACACTTAGGAAGTTTTTCTTTTTAACCTCCCCTTAACAGCTTAAAGTAATTTAGATAGGGGGGATGCATCAGGAAGAGAGCTGTCATCTAAGGTAACTTTGTTTTACCTGAGAAGGACTTCTCCACAGGACAGGGAAACTCTTGTTGGCCATAAGTTTGCTCTTTCCTTCCCTTCAAAGAGGGTCTTCCTCCCTCTTTGAAGTCCCTATTAGCTAATAGCTATAGAGTCAGTTGTCTAACTCTCCTGAGTGCTTTATATTCTTATGCAGCCCCCTTTCATATGAAATTAAATTTTATTTTCTCCCTTTAATGTCTCATGTCAACTGACTTATTAGACCAGCCAGAAGAACTGGGGAGGGTAGAGGAAAATTTTTCTTCCCTGACACCATACAAGAAATGTATACATAATGCATACTGTTTCTAAACAAACCTAAATTAACTATAGACTCAGAATTTAGAATTGAATGAGTCCATAGTGATAATCTCCTTCAACTTTTATGAAGTACGTTTTATCATTCCTAGGAAGAGATCATTCACAACTTCCTGAAAATGTTATTTGACATGTAAATAACTCGTAATTCCCTGGGTAAAATTATTTCAAAGTTGTTTCTAAAATATTACAAATAGATTTTTTCAGATTATTAAATGAATTCATGCTCAAAGTTTAAAAGACTGTACGAAAAAGAATGTGAGGTAATGAATTGTGTAACAAAAAATTATTCCCCATAATTCCTCCAGAAAAATACCATTAGAATTTTTTGTATATCACAATGGATTTTACATGTATGTATGCATGTATACATGTATAAATTTTATTTTTTTAAATTTAATCATGACATTCATATATTTTCATTATCCTCATAAAATATTAAAAATTCCTAAATATCAAAGATATAACCAGATAAATATTTTGAGTGGTTTATGATTCCTTTTTCTAAAAAAAAAATATTAATTAACCAAGTTCCTTTAAAAAGAAGACTTTGGGTACAATAAGCAATTTTTTTCTATGGTCACTTTTTGTGCTTGTCTTTTTACATTTTAGCTAATAATTTTCTTATATCAGTTCTTAGAAGTGGAATTGGTCTTAATGAGACTAATTTATTTTGGAGTTGTATTATTGATACATGTTATCAAGATTTTCTTTAGAAATATACTAGTTTTAAAAACTGTCAGTATTGTATGACAGCCTGTTTTTCCACATTGTAAAGTATACAGGGAATTAACTATTTTACATGCAGTAGATAAAAATAGTTCATTGAAATTTGTAGTTTCTCTTTGATGAATAGAAATTTTAATGATGCTTTGGTATTTTTTTCACTTGAAATGCCACTCATATGACATCAACTCGCTTTATATTCCATGCAATTAATCTTACTCTTATTTTGTACCATAAGCCACTTCATTTCCTTACTGTTGTTCCACAAAACATTTTACTATATGGTTGAGGAAATTTCTACTATTTTTGCCATAGAGCTGCTTTAACTATTTCTCCTTTAAAAGTTACTTTATAAATATTGAAATCCAACTGAAATTATTTTTGAGATTATATTAAACTTATGCATTTGAAGAGAGCCCACATCTGCATAATACTGAATCTTCTTACTGATAACTTGATATGTATCTCAAAGATTTTATGTGTCTCAAATATTTTATTTATCAAAGATATACTGCAGGAGAAATTAAGAATAAATCCAATTTGTTGAGGTTGCTCGGGAAGGAGGTAAGGATTGCTGGGCAGTGGCTGAAGTACAAAGAACTTACTTTGATAGACACGGTTAGAGGACGTGGTAACTTTAAAGTATAAAAGTTGTAAATACATATGAAGTCCCCCTTTATGAGCTACTTAACAAATCATTTTTTTGTGCCTGGTGCAGGCAGCAGTCAATGTAGTTAAGATTATTTAAGGATGACTCTCCTAATGGCAAGGCTTCAGACAGACTTGGCAACTACGGTGTGTATTCCAAATGTACAGGTTCAACAAAGTAAGTTCAGCTGAAAATGGAAAATAAATAATAGTCTAATGTTTAGCCTGTAGCTACAAGTTCAAAAATATATGAATGCGAGCCCACATTTCAGGCTAAAAACCACTGATGCTAAGAGGTCAAAGGGAATGAACTAGGTCTACATAACCAAAGAAGACAGCCCAAGAGAAAAATGTGCTAAAACTTGAACAAGTAGCTTGCAGGTATCCAAAATGCCATTAAACACATGGAAATATGTTTAAGTCATTAGGGAAATGTAAATTTAAAAAATTAGAGGTTCCAGATTTTGGTAATGGTGGAATAGATCGTCAGACGAAACCTCCTGTGGACAATAAGGATAAAGCCTGAAAAAAACATCTATTTGAAAGCACTCTAGTGTCACCAAAAGAAGGAAGAAACTGGAGAAGAGTCTACTTGTGAAAGACAGAAATGGCACTGAAGGACATTTACTCGTTTGTAGTTTTCTGCCTGAGGGCCCTCTGCAGTGCTTACAGCTGGGGCATCAAATCAAGGACTTGCCTTAAGGACTTGAGGTGTCAGTAACCAGTGGAAAAGCACAGCACAAGCACACTCTCAGTGGAGTAATCCTGCAATGAGGAGAAAGCTCCAGAGACTGTAGCCCAGAGGGATACTCACCCTTGCAGAGGCCACAGAGGTAGAGCACGCACACCACAGCTGGTCTGGGCCCACTGAGAGCATGTGAATTTGCAGAGAGCCGGCATAAAAGATCAAGGAGAATGCCCAGGTGAGGCACCTCCTGCCTCCAATTTCCCAAAACTTCCACAAGTGTTGGGTCTCTTTCTTGGTGGTGGGGATTAAGTCTTCCCCGGACTGCTGGAGGTACCTTGCATTGGGAATCCACCCACACAATCCTGGCAAACTTGATTTGGTGAGCAGACCTGCATTTTGGTTTTTTTTTTTTTTTTTGCAGTACGCGGGCCTCTCACTGTTGTGGCCTCTCCTGTTGCGGAGCACAGGCTCCGGACGCGCAGGCCCAGCGGCCATGGCTCACGGGCCCAGCCGCAGCATGTGGGATCCTCCCGGACTGGGGCACGAACCCATGTCCCCTGCATCGGCAGGTGCACTCTCAACCACTGCGCCACCAGGGAAGCCCCAGACCTGCATTTTGTCAGGGTTTCTCAGACACTCCTGCTGGTAGATTATGATAACATCACATCTAGACCTTAAGACTGAAGTTGTGAGTTGCTGATCGATCAGAGATCACCGACACAGTGAAAATGTTGGATATCGGAAGTGTCCTATATCTTGACCCATCACTGGTGGCCAATGGCAGAGGAGAACTGCAGACATCTATTGGAGGCCATGCCACATGCGTGTGACTTAGTCTTGGTCCCTCGTTGCCAGTGGTACAGAATATAGGGCATCGGTAATGTCCAAGACAGCGACCGAAGGCCCTCACCTGTGTGAGGGTTCAGCCCCACCCCCAGTATCTGGAACAGCTGGGACCCTAGGCCCAAGGAGTGAATTCACTTCATGATGACCCTCTGTAAGCCTGTAGATCCAGCTGCTCCTTCTGATTGGCACACAGGGCTACTGCCCGGAGATACTGTCTCTGCCATTAGGAGGGTCATCCTTAAATAATCTTAACTACATTGACTACTGCCTGCACCATGCACAAAAAAATGATTTGTTGGGCTTCCCTGGTGGCGCGGGGGTTGAGAGTCCACCTGCCGATGCAGGGGACACGGGTTCATGCCCTGGTCCGGGAAGATCCCACATGCCACGGAACGGCTGGGCCCGTGAGCCATGGCTGCTGAGCCTGCGCATCCGGGGCCTGTGCTCCACAAGGGGAGAGGCCACAGCAGTGAGAGGCCCGCCTACCGCCAAAAAAAAAAAAAAAAGATTTGTTAAGTAGCTCAAAAAGGAGGACTTCATATGAATTTACAACTTTTATACTTTAAATCTACCATGTCCTTTAACCGTGTATATCAAAGTAAGTTCTTTGTACTTCAGCCACTGCCCAGAGATATTATCACATCTCTTCTTAACCCTGCTGCCTTTAGGTCTTTAATTAGGGCTGTGATTCCCCATCTTCCCCAAATTGTTTCTGCTGGACCACCTGGGAGGGAACAGGAGACAGTAAGGATCTATAGGTCCCAATAGCACTTCTCAAAGGGTGCATCTAACCAATTTGGCACTTTGGGATGGAGAAGTACAAGCATATGACACATTAATTACCAGTATATAGTCAGGGGTGGAGGAACCAACAGCAGAGCACAAAACTGGCCCAAAGGGCTCCCCCTATAAGGTCACCTTAACTTTCTTTGAGAACCTTGAGGAAACCCCATCACTCAAATCCAGATGAAGCAGCACCGTCCCCACCCCCTATCCGATACTGGATACAGTAGTAACTTGAGTCCCTGTACCCAGTGGAGTCATAAAAGTTTGAGTTCTCCTCTCTCCAAGTTCCTACCTATTTGGACAGGTGCGTATGTCACTCAGCTCCCGTTGGACATAGACAAACCTCAGCCCTGTTCCAAAATGTTCTCCCTAAAGCAGCTGAATTCAAGGCACAAGTGTTGAAAGGGATTCAGGAGGCAGAGGGAGAGAAGGGCTCCGTGTCATCAGCAAGAGAAATTACTTCCAGTTTTGAGAGGCTCAATGGCTGCTCACAGCTCAAGAAAAATAATTTCCAATGTTTTTCGTCGACACATTTCCTGTATTCTCATTGCCAATACCATTTATTTATCTTGCTTCCTGAATTGGTTGCATTTCACTTTGTGGAAATGTATCAAATGTATAATCTGTTAAACATCTCATTCAGCCAGAAGAGTTTACTTTAAAAAAATCTATTGGTACTTACTGAGCTGTATTTCTTCCATTTGCTTCTATTCTTCTCTGTACTCTACCTTCCTATGTCCCAGGAGGCTGAGCTATAAAGGTTGTATACATGCATCCTTTATCTTCTAGCTTCCAGGTAAATTTGGCCAGAGGTACGCACTGGTAGAAGATCCAGAGAGAAGGAAAAAATGGAGTAAGGTCAGTATATGTAATACATGAGTCCCTTCATGCAGAATTCCTCATGTGGTCTGTGTCCTCCACTCAAGACCAAATCTCCTGTTAGATGGGCCTTTCAACTTACTCTTTCTTTCTTTTGCGGTGACTAGCCCTGGATCACCACCCTTTGCCATGTGTTTTTCCTAAACTCTGGCCACTTCTTTGTCAATGGTCTTTCATAAAACCTCTTCCAGTTACCCAGGTGAGAGGACTATCTCTTCTCTGCTGTAACACTGAATGCTTACACTTTTCCTATGGGTAGGGCATATTTTACTCATTTATATATATAAATGTAATACCCACTATAAAACTTTGAAGGAAGCCTGATCTCAATGTTAGTTCTAATTCTATGCCTGTGTTCTTTCTACTTAATAAGTATGGTGACAGTGGGTTTTTCTACCTTACCAGCAACATGAAGTATATCAATGCCGTTACATTTAGATTTTACTTTTATTTTATAACTTCTCTGAAATACATTAATTATGAAATACCACAAATAGTTATAAATTAAAAATTCAAAGTATAGCATGTAGAAAATAATTCTTAAACTTTACAAACCCTAGACTATACTTGAGCCCCTTTTTTAATACTCAGAAAATCCATAAAATTACATTTCTTCTTAGATAAGAATCATTTATTTGAGATAAAGAATGTTAAACTTGTTTTTCCTTATTTGCTTTTTAAACATCCAGGTATGATATAGCATGATTTAAAATTTTAAGAGACAGTATGGTGACAATACTATAAACTATAGAAAATGGAATGCAAATGCTGAAAGATTCTGCTTTAGGTTAAATCACTTTGTATATAGCTGATCATATTGTTGTTCTAACCCTGTTTAAATATCATGTTTATATCCAAGCACTTTTATTTCAAGCCTATATACTTTCCCCAAGGAATAGTGTTTATACTGCTATCTAGTTTCTGGTTATTATAGCTGTTTTCAATTCTGATACAAAAGACCGACCTCTGAAGCCCCCCCCCTTTTTTTTTATTAAAGATGGCTTGAAACTTCTTTCTTCCTATTATATTAAATTAGGATTTTACGTCTTCAAATATCATGCTAGTGTGTATGCCTGGCAGTAAAGTTTCTGTTCTATGCTCAAAGGATTCATAGCTTCAAATAAAGAACCTAAGAAACAAAACCAAAACTGACTGTCAAGGGGACAGTATGTGAAGCTACCAAAGGGGATTTCATTTCAATTCTTTAATGCCTCTTTCCAGCCAACCTAGTAAGCACTGAGGAATCTCAGTGGATAGGATCATTCTATTTGTTTTTCCGGTAATTTAATTCATCTTCTTGAACTAGAATGAAGAGAGGTGATAAGCTAAACCATAGGGATTTTTTTAGATATCAAGTCACAAATAAAATCTGATTATGTCATCTCTGTCTTTAAGATGTATCAGTGGTTCCACAGGCTCTTAGGACAAAGATAAAAGTAAAATCTTCCCCGAAGCTGATAAGCATCTTGGCTCTGCATTTCCCTTCCCGAGTGTTCTTCAGCTCCAGGGCTGTGCAGTGATTCTTGCTAATTCAAGGTCTTTGCATATCCTGTTTCTCCATCTGGAATGCTCTCCACCTGTTCTCCAGTTAAATTTTTATCATCTTCTAATTTCAACTCAAGCCTTTTCTTTCAAATAGTAGTTTAGATCATAGCCCTTTTTCTGAGCCTTTTCTTTCAAATAGTAGTTTAGATCATAGCCCTTTTTCTGAGCTCCTGTAAAACCATGTTTCATATTTTCAGAATACACATCTCAGTTTGTATACATTATTGGTTTAATGTCAGTTTCCCTGTCTGGTACATAAGCTCCTTGGGAAGAGGTACGCATCATTTTCCCCTAGCCCTTTATCTCCAGAAACAATAGGCTGCTCCTTACAATGCCCTAAATGCGTTATGTTGATACTGCACAGTCTGAGTTGAAGTGCAGGTATTTCTGAAAGCTCATTTTTCTCCTCAAAATCAGGTCTAAAATTCCCAGCTGGGCTTCCCTGGTGGCGCAGTGGTTGAGGGTTCGCCTGCCGATGCAGGGGACACAGGTTCGTGCCCCAGTCCAGGAGGATCCCACATGCCGCGGAGCGGCTGGGCCCGTGAGCCATGGCCGCTGGGCCTGCACGTCCGGAGCCTGTGCTCCGCAATAGGAGAGGCCACAACAGTGAGAGGCCCGCGTACCGCAAAAAAATAAATAAATAAATAAAATAAAATAAAATAAAATTCCCAGCTTGCCCTGATCCCTGACCTTGTTAATCGATTACAAAAAAGGGAGAGATATAGGAGAAGCTGCTCAGAGAATAAATTACTTGTATTGTCTCCTTACTCTGGGATGTCGTGAGAAATTCTATGAAACGATTTTATGATTATAATGCCAATGTGCTCTGGGATGATCCAGAGAACGAACACTTGAAGGGTAAGTAATGAGAACTCCTGTTTCTCAGTTGCAGGTCAGATATATGGAGTTCATGACTGATTACTGGGTCTAATGGGAAAAATCATTTCAACAATAAATCTTATTTTAATTATTGCCTGTGTGCCAAATACTAGGACACTTGTTGTATAAAAGCAGATCAGAGAGACATGTTATGTTACAGAAGGAACAGGTAAATACAGATGCAGAAGTCAGTTTATTTCCTAAGAAAAGGTACAGGGTGAGGAAAGGCTTTACAGGGAATGTGATATTTAAAGTGAGACCTGTAGATGTTCAGGAGATAGACCTGAGGGGAAAGCTAGGAAGGCTGTTGAAGGGTCTTCCAGGCACAGTGACTAGTATATGGTGCATCCAAATATGAGCCTGACAGATAAAGTTTCCGGGAAAGAGCCAGGTATCTGAGGAATGTGCTGGACATGGCAGACAGCGGCCTGAGTTGCAGCTATTAGAAACACCGGGTACATCTTTTTTTTTTTTTTTTGCTGTACGCGGGCCTCTCACTGCTGTGGCCTCTCCCGTTGCGGAGCACAGGCTCCGGACACACAGGCCCCGCGGCCATGGCTCGCGGGCCCAGCCGCTCCGCGGCATGTGGGATCCTCCGGGATCGGGGCACGAACCCGTGTCCCCTGCATCGGCAGGCGGACTCTCAACCACTGCGCCACCAGGGAGGCCCCGGGTACATCTTTGAAATGAAAGTCTCTTAGAAGGTATTCTTGTACATTATGATAGGAGTTTGCACTCGTTCTGATGCCTATAAAAAGGCACTGATTTATTTTAAGCAAGAGAGTGAAGTTACTAATCCTTATTAAATATTTCACGCTGACTGCTTTGTGAAGGATACATTAGAAAAAGCAAGTTGAGGGCAAGGAGAGCACACACAATTCTGTCACTTTCTTCCTTGTGAGATGCTTGTAACCATGGAGAAATGGTGGCAATGAGCATGGATAGTAATGTGTGTTTGTAGCAGATAACTGGGGGGGTAAAAGGACAAAACTTAGAGACTGGGCAATGCTGGGTCCTCCTTGAACTGCTTTTATAGCCAAACACTGAGAAAGTTTAGGTTGCGTATAGCAGCCATCCATAATGCTAAATAGCATAGCGCTAAAAAGCAAGCATTTTTATGCTATTGAATATACATTTGGGGCGGTATTGGTGGAGATCGGTTGTTGAAGAGGAAAATATCTTTGTGGAGGAGGCATAATGATCTCTTCCCTCCAAAAAGAAAAAAAAAAAACAGGGAGTTGGGGAGTTGGGAAAATTATGAGCCATTATATGAAAGCACTTAGAACATCTAGACACAGTAAACAGATGGATGATGACTATTTCACAGACCTGTAAAAAGGTCAACTTTATTAGCTAACTTGACTCTAGTACTTCTTTCTCTCTTATTATTATTTCTACTCTTTATTGGTGACATTTGGGGTCTGGGGTGTTATTTATCCTCTGGAATATTTATTATATTTAGCCAAAGCTGCTGATTTTTGCCTTTCTTTGGGTTTTATCTTTGTATACCCTTTACCCTATTTTTTATTTTACTCATTGAAGATGAGAAAAAACCCTTACTATGTATATAACTTTATATTCCCAAACCTGATGGTTAATTTCTTCATATCTGATAAATGAGACTGTTAGTATAATTATTTTAAATGTTTGTGTGTCAAATGTTTGACTGACAGACAATAATAAAGACTATTGTTGTTCAAGAAAATCCCAGGAAAGGATATAATATGTATAGTAAGAGAATAAATAAAATACTCTGGAACTGGTGATGGGGTATTTGGGCCATATTAATACTCAGTGTTCTTACTGCTTTCATATTTAACTCACGTAAACTTTCTAAGAATATACTGTTTTCTTCATTCAACAGTTGAAAAATCTAAGGCACAGAGATATTTGGTAAATTGTTCCATGTCAAAACGTTAGTAGGTGATACACTCAGTCTGCCTAATTCCAAGCCTGCATTGGCAACCTAGACTAATTTATGTTTACTACTGTTAAAAAACAAAATTCAACTGAGTACATTTTAAAGATCTTATTGACTTTATTCAACTATTCCTGATACAGGCAGCATCCCATCTAGCAGGTAGAAAGGAGCGCCTAGGAGCTGTACAAAACAAAGACTTTTATTGGCAGAAGGGAGCAGAGGCAAGGAAGTTAGACCAGCAAATAGCAGACTGGTTGTGTCAAGGTCACCCTCCTTCAGGGGATGGGAGGGGTCTATCGGGCAGATGACCTTGCTAACTGCTGACCAGGTGATTCCTGATCAACCAGTTTAGGGTTCTATTTCTGGGAAAGCTGAAACCATAATTAAGCTTCCATCCGGTGGGGCTTAGAGAAGTGACTCCTTTTGGGGCCTGTTGTCTTGTTTTTAATACAATATATTATAATACTATGTGTTGCAATACTATAGTTTTAATACTGTATATCGCAGTATGTTTAAACACCTTCCTAAACTCTCCATAGAAGGTATGTGCCAGCTGCTGAATTCAAGTCAATCAGCAGAAAATTGCCATAGAAAACCCTCCCAAGGGAAGATCTCTGGAAGCATTATAACATGAATTCTGTGGCAAGAAATGCATCAATGAATAATGTTTCAGAAAGTAAATTAGATTTTATTTTTCTCAACTTATTATATTGTATTGTTTTGTCTCTAATATCTATAGGAATGTAACTCAGAAAATCTGTCCTAAAGAGAATAATTAGAAAAGCTGTTCTAAGAAAAACTAATATGTTTAAGAAAATATATGGTTGAGGCCCCAGAGAGCTAAAAAAAAAAAAAAAAAAAAAAAAAGCAGTGAAAATGTATGAAGCAAAAAACTAGAAGAAATAAAGAAGCATAAAATGCTAAAGGTCACATTTGGTGTCACTTACATCCTAGAGTCAAAAGAACACTCCTCCTGAGGTGCCCAAAGAATTGAAAAGCTGTGCAGAACTATCAAAAAGTTCATCATAGGACTAGGAAGGCAAGTTGAAGTTAGGGCCCACCTACAAAAAGCACATGTAAATCACCCCAGTCTACCACCTTTGGTTTGCGACCCAGAAAGGTTATAAAATAGGGACAAAAGTGAACTGGAAATAAATTGGGCCTAGCAAAGACTGGAGCCTGATTGGATTAACATAATCCGGAATTGTCAGTAACTCTAGTTTCTTACCTATAGCAAAGAGAAATTCTTTAAATGATAAATAACACTATACTAGGTCTCAAATGATGTCTATATTGTTTTCACATACAACATTAGGGTTGCAACTTAAAAAACTCAGGCATATGAAATATAACCACAAAACAAGAGACAAAAAATAACTAAAACAGACACAAACTGTACTGTATTCAGAAAAGCAAAGTGTTTAATACAGACCTTAAATCTTCATGGATATATAAAATAAGTCGGATAATATTGGCAACTAAATAGAATATATAAAAAGCATAACACATAGGAATTCTAGAACTAAAAATTCAGAACTCTAAAAAGTTCAGAAGTTATTAATTGAGTGGGTAGAGATAGATAGGGCCTAGCCTAGCCAAAAACAAGATTAGTGAGCTTGAAGACAGATGAGAAAAATATATATTGAGAAGTCCAGAAATACAGAAAAATATAAAATACAGAAAATAACCCAAGGGACACAAGTGTCAAAATATAAAAGTCAAATGTATGTGTAAAGGAAATCAAGAGGAACAGGGGAGAGACAGCCGGATTCAAGCAATTGAAATGATAATGCAAAAGATAAGAAAGCAGAGATTTAAGAAATTCTGCAAATACCAAGCAGGAAAAAGAAAAAGAAAAAGAAAAAAAAAACCACCTAGGCATATTATAATTTAAAAACATATCTATATATATACACATATACAAGAGAACACTTTTAAGAGACAAAAGTATTTTTACAGAGTCAATAATGATGGATAGTACATTAAAACAATGTAAATCAGAAGATCACGAACTATTATTTTCGGTGTGCTCAAAAACTTACCTTCTAACAAGAATCTATAGCCAGCTAAAACAACCAACAAGTATTAAGGTGGAGAAAAAAAAAAAAAAAAAAAAAAGAAATGTTCAGAAAAACAAAAATGGAGAGAAGTTGTTACCAGCAAAATTTATGCTAAAGAAAATATTATAATATTCAGAAGAAAAATGATCCCAGAAGGGAGCATGGAAATGCAAGAAAGAATAAAGAATAACAAAAGTTAAATATTCATGAAATGGAAAAGACATTGTGTAGTTAACTAAAATAAAATATTTTTGTAGAGTGAGTTAATGCCAATATGTGACTACTTTTCTTCTAGCACACTGCAGTAATCTCTACCAAAGCAAGCTTCATGCAGATAATAACTATTCCGAACAGAATATACAAACTTGTTTATGCCTTTTAGCCTAAGGGAGGATAAAAATCCCAAATTAATCAACATTTCAAGAACCAAAGAATGTGACCCATTCTCAACAGGAAATAAAATCAACAGCCCCAGATGCTGAAATTAGCAGTTAGCAGGCAAGAATTTTAACGCCACTATTATAAGTGTGCTTGATGAGGTAAAGGACAATATCTTCTCAGTAGGACTTCTACTTCCTGAGTAGGAAGGTTCAGGAGAGAAACAGTAACTATGAAAACTATGAAAAAGAATCCAATGGAAATTCTAGAGATAAAAAGCACTATTTCTGAAATTTAAAAAATATCATTGGAAGTACATAATAATTGAAAGGAGATAACAAGAGAACAGACTTAATAAATTTGAAGAAAGACCAATAGAAATTACCTTATTTAAAGAAAAGAGAAAAATAAATGATGACTGAGGGAATTGTTGAACAATATCAAAACGGTAAACATGCATGCTTATGCACTTGGTGTTCTAGAGAGAGAACAGAGAAGAAAATTTGAAAGAAGACCACCTGAATTTTTCCAAATTTGGTGAAAAAAATAAGTATTCACATTTCTAAAGATTAGCAAACTCCAAGAATAGTAGATATGAAGAAATCCATGCTTAGTTTCACCATACTCAAATTGATAAAAACCAAAAATAAAGGGAAAAATTTAAAAAGCAGAAATAGAACACAACAGGGAAACGCCAATTCCAAATATTTGCTCAATTCTCATCAAAAACTTTGGGAGCCAGAAATCGGCAGAACTACTTCTCTGACGTGCTAAAGGAAAAAGTTTGTCAGTGTAAAATTTTATCAAGCACATATTCAAGAATTAATGCAAAGTAAAGGCATATTCAGATACAACTGTGACTAATGTAGTTATCGCCTATTCCTTTTTCCTGCCTATTGCTCTGACTAGAATCACATTATAAGATTGAACAGGAGTATGAGAGCAAATGTTCTTGCCTTATTTCTGTTCTTAGAGAGAAACATATATAGTATTTTAAAAGCGTCAGCTCTGGGTTTTTGAAGGGGCCTTTGTCAGGTTGAAAAAGTTCCATTCTATTTCTAGTTTGAAAAGAGTTTCAATCAGAAATAGTTGTTGTATTTTGTTAAATGATTTTTCCATCATCTTTGAGATAATCCACAATTTTACTTCTTCAGTCTGTTAAAATGCTGAAATATATTTATTGTTTTTTAAATGTAAATCATTCTTGCATTGCTAGCATAAACCCCATTTGGTCATGATATAGTATCCTTTTTACAAATGGTTGAATTACATTTACATAAGTATTCTAAATCTTTTAAGAAGCTATAAAGAATGTTTTTACTTGTGTTCATGAGGGATATTGGTCCATAGTTTTCTTTCCTTGTAATATTTTTGCCTGTTTTTTGATATCAAGGTAATGCTGGCCTCATAGATGAGTTGGAAGCATTCATTCTACTTAAATTTTCCTGAGGAGTTTGATAATATTTCATCCAAATGTTTTTGTATAACTCATCAGTAAAGCCATTTTGGTCTAAAGGATTTTTGTGGAGGGTTTTTTAAGTATTAACTATTATTTGTTAGTGAGATTTGGTTACATGTATCTTTTGAGGAACATTTTCATTTCTTCCAAGCTACTGAATTTATTTACTTAAATGTATTCATAATATTTTCTTATTTTCCTTTTCCTATCTATAAAATCTGCGGTGATATTAACTCTCATTACTAACATTGGGATGTCCTGACCCTTTTCTTGATCAGTCTGGCTTGCAGTTCACCAATTTTATTGATCTTCTCTAACAGCCAGCTTTTGACTTTCCTTGTTTTTCTGTTATGTTTTCATTCATTTTTTCTCATATCTTTATGCACTGCATTTTATTTGCTCTCAAGAAATTAGGGTGAAAATTGAGGCCATTATCTTCTTCTTTCTGCACATAGTCTGTTAAGTGCTATAATTTTCCATTTAAGTACCACTGTAGCTCCCCCCACCACTGGAAGAAGTTCAGTGATTCATTTAAATTATAATTGTTAGGACTCAAACTGAGAAGAAATCTGCAATCCACAGTTCTGTTTACACAGGCAACAGGGTAATGGCTCAACTCCTCTTGCTTTTCCAAATGTCACTCTTATAATTACCCTGCTGATTTTTCTTTCCTTAATTGTGATTTTCTAATTTTCTGATCTTGGAGATTTTCAGGAGTTTCTGGAGAAACATACACACACAACTCATAACTTGGGCTCAGTTAGCATTCACAGTTTTGGGGTGAGACTTGGAATTTGCAGAGATTCTTTTCACTAAAGTCAGAAATGGGCTTTCTTATCCACCCGTATACATATTTTATGGTCTAGGGCAAGTATGGCTGTGTGGAAGGTCCTTGGAAGAGCAGAGATCTCTGTAGCCTCACGGTCAGTTCACTTGGCAGAGATACAAGTCATGCTCTGGTTATTCTTCGCAAATTTATCAATCAAGTAAACTACTCCACTCCCTCAAATTAGTAAGAGTAAAGAAAAGACAGGAGTTGCACATTACTGAGTGTCACACAAAAGAAAGCATCAGGGATTGAGAAAAAACGTATTTCCAAGATTCCCTAGTTGTTTTCTCTATGTACCTGTTGGGATTAAATACCCTGTACCTGTTGTGACTCTCTGGAAACAGAGGTGCTCACTCCTGCCCTCACCTTCCTAAATTTACACTGCCAAAACCAATAACTTCTCTTTTTATATGTCACCGAGATTATCAGTTACATTTTGCCTTAAAAATCTCTGAAATGCATCTGAACAAAATATTAATCCTATTAACCTGAAGATCACTTCATTTTCAAACTTCTAACTTCATTTCCTGTTGTATTTCTCAACTCATATGTTATGCTCATGATACAATATGTCCACCAGAGGTGTGACAATATCAAATGATATCATAAAGACACTCTAATAAAAGTGCACAATGACACTGTAGGAATACAACAGCAGCTACAAGATGCCCCAAATCCTAGAGCAAAATCAAAGCCTGAGAAGCAAACTCTTCTGCAAGTAAAATACCAAAGAAAGTAAATCCTGAGATACAGTAAGTCCCTTACATACGAACATGCTCCATTCCAAGAGCGCATCCGTAAGTCCAATTTGTTCATAAGTCCAACAAAGTTAACCTAAGTACCCCATTAACAGAATAGGCTATACAGTACTGTACAGTACTGTACTGTAAAAGGTTTATAATACTTTTCACACAAAAATTACAGAAAAAACAAACACAAAAAATAAAGACAACATTTTTTTTTTTTTTTTTTTTTTTTTTTTTTTTTTTTTTTTTTTTTTTGCGGTATGCGGGCCTCTCACTGTTGTGGCCTCCCCCGTTGCGGAGCACAGGCTCCGGACGCGCAGGCCCAGCGGCCATGGCTCACGGGCCCAGCCGCTCCGCGGCATATGGGATCCTCCCAGACCGGGGCACGAACCCGTATCCCCTGCATCGGCAGGCGGACTCTCAACCACTTGCGCCACCAGGGAGGCCCAAAGACAACATTTTTAACCTTACAGTACAGTACCTTGAAAAGTACCAGCTATTTACATCACTGCTGCCTTTACGCTTGCTTCCAGACATCCTGGGCTTGAAATAAAGATACTGTAATACTGTACTCTATACAGTCCTGTACAGTGAAGTACACAAAAGCACAACTACTTGTAGATGATGCATGCACGTGACAATGTACGCCAGACACGTGAACTAACTTATGTGATTGGACATAAGGATGCAAGTTCGCATCTTTGAAAGTTCGCAACTTGAAGGTTCTTATGTAGGGCACTTACTGTAAAAAAGTTTCCTTTATGAGTTAATAAGACTTTGGTCCCTTTTGCTCCCATCTCCTACTTTGCTTAGTTTCAGCTGGAGAAGTTCTGAGTCCCCAGTTAGAATTGGGATGACTGCACATAGGACTTCATAGATTTGGCTGTTCTCTTCAGGCAGCTAACTTCTCATTAACTCAACGTTCAGTTTCAGATGGGCTTTTATTTTAAAGACTCCAAATAACTATTAGGGTATACACAATATCAAAGTACTGAAAACTCTCAACCATGAACTTTAGAAAATAAGCCAAATGTCGATCCTTAGAATTTGTATCCAGTAATGTTTTATGAACTCAGCAGTTAATGTCAGCAAAGACTGTTGCAAAAATTCAAAGGTAAATCAGGGTAGATGGAAAATATTTTGTTTACATTCACTAGGCTGCCAGCCACTTAATGCCAGTTGTCTAGCATTAAAGCCAGTAAACATAAAATGAAATAGGGAGAAAATCCTAGAAAAAGTTTATCTTGGTATATACAAACCTTTTAATCTTCATTTCACCTTTGAAAATCTGTTTTGTTTTGTTTTTTTGCACTGAGCACTAAATTCAGTATGAGATCTGCTATAATGTTTCTGCCGTACATATCCAATAGAAACCTCATGTGTGTTACAGGGAGTGGGCCAGTGGTAACTCTTGAGCCACATGGAAAAACCGAAGAATTCAAGGTTATTCCCTCCATTATTCCCCTAGTGTTCTCTGACAGTTACTCAAAACAACCTTAAAAAAACATAATTAGGGCAGCCTAATAACACCTCATATATTTTTTGTCACCAAAAATGTCAAGTTAGAACTTTGCATCTCACACACTTGTGCTCTGTAATACATATATGTTGTACTTAAATATATGACTTATCTATTAAAAAAAAAAACCCTCTGGAAGACCTAGACAAGAAACTAATAATAGTAGCAGAAGATGTTCAACCCTATAATGTCTAAATTCTTAGATACGGAAAGTCTTTTTTCCCCGTATATTTGAAATTTGTCATTGTTATGCCTCCTTAGTCTGGACTATACAACCTCAGTATTCCCGAGGCACAAAGCCTCGAAAGTTAAAAACTAAGTAATATTAAATTTGTATAACCTAGTATGTCACAAAGGGCCACAAAAATTTAGTTTCCCATCCTGACCACGCAAGAAGCTTTTTCACCTTGCTTATATTTGCTTTCCCAATTTTTACTCTATTTATTTATTTCTTATGGCTTACAGGCTGATTTACTAGATATTGGGGCCTTCTGTGTTAGGCTCAGAAAGCTGCAGCTTACCTGCCTTATTCCAAGGATCAGAGCATGCTGCTGCAAAATTCACTGCTTACCGGAAAGCAGTGGGTATTCCATGCTTTCTCCTCTTTCTTCTTCCATGCTTCCAAAAGAGGAGGAGGGTTTGGCCTTCCAGCAATTCTGACCTAGTGTTGGCTACCCCACAGTAGGGGGCCCTCTGAGACAGGGCAGTTTTATGAAGAAAGGAAACAGAGGATATACCAAGCAATCTTTTTCCCCTCCAATTTACCTACTAGAGAAGTCTGCTTCTTCTAGTAGAGGAAGTGAAGGGGCCATGAAATGCTAGAAATATTGCACTAACTGAGCTTCTACAGCATGGAAGGACAAACATCCAGAGAGAAGATGTGTTCTCTCCAATAGTGGAATGGTCTTTCAATTGAAAGCTTGGAAGCCAAGGACTAGATCAAAGATCGTAAGGCACAGACACATAACTATATAATCTCCTGGAATATTAAAGACCGTAGATACATAGTATCTAGCAGTGGGGGTAGAAGGCCTTCACATACCCTTTCTCTAGTGCAAAAAGGTATTAGTATATCTTGGACTCTGACTCAATAATCAACTCTTCTTGTTCAGGATTCTTTCCACTGCACCATGCTGACTCATAACAATTCAGCATGCCTTAGCTACACTAGAAGCATGATGAGATTACAGAACGCCTAATCTGGTGGTGTGTTTCATTATGAAGCATGCTATAGTCAGAGTGAAGAGTATCCCAAAATTTATTAAATCCATTGAAAACTTTCAAACATATTTGATTCATATGATAAGAACTACCCCAAATAGTGTAGAAAATGAGATGAGTCACAAATTAGCCAATTACTAAATGATGGGAATAAATAATCTAGAAGGAATATCAAGCATAACTTTAATGTTCTTGAAGAACTGAGAGGGTACTAGAGAAACTGAGAGCCTATATCACATTTTAATCTCCTATTTTAGTTAATAAATATCTTATCGGAACAGAAAGATGTAGAAAGTAAAGACATTAAATATAGAAAATGGAAGAAGATTCAAGTTCCTAAATGTATATTTATATACATATTATATATAATGATGGGATTATGTTTTCTCCTATAGAAAAGGTGGTATTTTATGAATATAAGAAGACATATTTCAGGAAATTTTATCTTTACCAAGATGATTTAAATAAGAAGTTGAGAAAAATTCTGTGGGAAAACAGAACAAAATAAGTGGAAAAAAATCTATCAGTAATAATTTAGTGAGTAATAGAATGAGCAAAGATTTGAGACAACTGATTTGATATTGGCAATCTGATGAATTCGCCTTTTGCCTGAGTCCTTACTGAGCTACAGAATGAGGGATTGTGTATTCTGTTTACCATTTTTTCAGAGCAAAAGTTTACAAGTTTCTGTGTCCTGCTAGCTTCCTTCCTCAACTTCCAATAATAACTTAGGAAAATATCTCATGGTTTTAAGCTACCTTAGGAAATGGACACATGGTTTTAAATTGGGTATATGGCAGCCCAGACTAAATATTAAATTTTACAGATTATGTTAAAGCTAGATTTGGCAATATGACTAAGTTGGATGAAAGGGATGAAAGCATGTGTGCTCTATGCCACTTTGAAGAAGTATCTTTAAAGGGAAAAAACATAAAGGGGGTCCTGGAAAGATAATATTGGTGATATAGCTTTTTTAATCTACACAAATACAACAATAAAAACAGAAAAGGAAGATTGAATAACAAAGACAAAAGCTCATATCAAACATCCAGAGAAGATTATGAAGCAAGATGTTTCCTCAAATCCCCCAGTGTGAGGTCATGATAATGAACCACAATTATCTTTCATGATAATGACTTTTATGATAACAGTTACAAGAGTCTATGGTAAAGAAATTGTGCAGGAAGACTCAGATACACAGTATTAAATCTGTCAGGCCTGAGAACTCAAAAACCAAAAAGGCATTGAATCAAAAGTTCAGCTTAAAAAAAAAAAGTGAGGATAGCAGCTGAAACAGCAGGGAAATGATACTTAAGGTCAGTTAAGCATGAAACCAATTAGCCAATGAATTCTCAAAGTCAACCAAAGTGCCATTCCAGGAGAATCTCCATAATGAGAGCAACTTCTGCTAATAGAATCCACATTGAACAGGATGAGAGCAAGACACATGAAGGAAGGAAGGGTACAGATAAGAGTGGGGAAAGGAGCAGATACATGAGATGTCTAAGAGTAAGCCAGCGTATTTTTGTATATCCCTTATTTTTGAAGGATAATTGCACTGGATATTGAATTGTTGGTTGGTAGTTTGTTTTTTCAACCCTTTAAACAGTTCATTTCCTTCTCGTCTTGCTTGCATGATTTCTAAGTAGAAGTTCACTGTAATTTTTATTCTTGTTCACTCTGTGTAAGGTGCTTCTCATCAACAAATTCAAGATTTTCTCTTTCTTTTTGGTTTTATGTGTTTTGAAAAAGATATGCCTATTTTTTAAATCCAATTTTATGTTCTTAAGGTTTAGGATCTGAGTTTTTGTCTCATATTTCAACTATACATATGTTATATATTTTGAAATTGTCTCAAAATTTGTTGATACTCTATTTTTTCCTCCATTTTTTCTTTTTGCATTGAAATATGGGAAGTTGCTATAAACCTATCTTGAAGCTCACTGATATTTTTTTTTTGCACAGCTGTGTTGAGTCTACTGAAGAGCTCATCAAAGGCATCTTTCTTTTCTGTCACTGTTTTTTATTTCTAGCATTTCCTTCCCAAGTGGTTTTCTTGCTCTCCCCATGCCAGAGCCAGAAGGGTGCCTTTCTCAATTTTTCACCATGAGAACCTGATGCATTTCTTAGAGGGAAGGTCCATGAAAATGTATCGTGCCCCTAAGACTGGAGCTTGCAGGAGTTCAGTCTCACACTAGTTCCCACTTAGCCTTTATCATTCATCAAAATTAGTATTTAAATGTTTCCCCCATTTTAGGGCTCTGTTGCCTCCTGATCTAGGTGAGAAGATACCTGGAAGCATCTGTCACTTCAGGTTTCAGGGAGGCAGTTTACCCTGAGACTTCAGTTCTTTTACAGGTCTAAGAAAAGTCACTGATATTTAGTTTGTCCAGCTTTTACTGGACAAAGCAATTCAGGAGTGTCGGGAGTGATGGCATCTAAGGACTTTACAGGCTGAAACTGAAACCAGAAGTTACTACCATGTTGTTGAACTTTACAAAAATGCAGGAGAAGGAACTCTGGAGACTTTCAATTAAAAAAAAAAAGAAAAAAACCTATCCTCTAACATGCCTCATTCAAAAAACTTAGCTTAAAAACAACAAAGAAAAAACAAAAAAAAATTTAAGTTCAATCTCCAAAGTTCTGGTAAGAAAGAAGAGAATATTATAACAATAGAATTCCTATATAAGAAGAAATCATTCCAGAAAGATACAGCTGAAAATAATAATCTAATATTTCAAAATGAGATTCAAAATGTTATGAAAATATTAAAAAAAAGAAAAAAAAAGAAACACCAAAAATGTTTTATTGCATTTTAGGAAGCAATGAGAAATGCAAGAAAAATATCATTTCAGAACTGAAGATTAAACTCGAAGGAACCATACGCAAAACAAAACAAATGCTATAAAAATTATCAATAACAAGATGAAAAGTTGATAAATTTTAAAAAGAAGATTCAAGGGTGACAAAAGATAAAAGGTAAAGAAGTTTCAATGTGTGTAATTGGATTATCTTTAAAAAATCAAAGCAAATGAAGAGAAGGAACACTACAGACTACAACTCAAGGATAGCTTCCTGATAGACAGATACATACATACATACAATACATAAATACATAGCTTATATACTACATACACACATATTTTGAAAGGGCTCACTCTGCTAAATCTTCATAAAATAATCAGTAATGAAATAAATTCAAGCAAAATGATTTAATATTGAAGAATATAAGAATAAATCCTAAATCTTTTCATCATACAGACAGAAAAACCAAGTCATTTATAAGGGATATAAAATCAGCTTGCCATTAGTCACTTTGTAAACGAAGCTTTTTTTTCAGAAGAATATGGAACAATACACTTAAGATAATCAAGGACAAATTTTTAAATGAATTATTTAAAACAGTCAAACTGATTTTCATTTCTAAAGGCTAAAGATAAAACTTCATCACTATTCAAGAACTTAGTAAATACTTTGTCCATGAACTGAACTTGTCTTTATTACCTAAATGTTTTCATACTGGATATCACACATTCAAAATAACTGGAAATGCACTGATATAGAGACTGATGGTGAGCCTCAGATGCACAATTTTACACATAGAACTAAGATTACAGAGACATATATATGGAAGAGTGTATAGTTTGTAATAGCTATCTGCTCTGACAATGTAGATAAGTACAGCTGTGAAAAAATGAAGTGAGAATGGGAAGAACATATGTCAGTCATCAAATATTGGTGTTTATGAGAGTGTTATTATCTGGAAAATTTTACCTGTAATATAAAATAAAACTTATCAGTTATTACGTGGTAGTCTAATGCTCTTCTTTACAATGTTCTTTAAAAAAAACAGATCCTCTGTTTGGATTTTTTTAAAAATCCAGTTTCAGGATTGAAGAAATTAAGGAAACCCCTGCAGTAGTGAATTCGAAATGGACATAAAATTTTGTTCTCATGAGGTTCCACTATAAAGACCTAGAAATTATAACCAATCCAGTAGACATCAATCCATAGTAGCCTGGTACTGATCTACAATTTCCACTTGCACTAAAGGAAATCAGGGTTTCTTGGGAAAATGACTGATTTTAGGAATAGAGCAAGGAATATACAAGACAACCTGAGTCATTTTGTGACACCAGAGAGATAGGAAACTATCATGGAACATTGGGTGAAGGTCTGAAGGATTTGGGAATCAACTATAAGAGCTTCCATTGGCCAAAGGGTGGAAAATGTAAACATCAAAAGCTAATACCTGGATCAAAACAAGTCAAATATGTTTTAACTCATTACCCATTAACTTTCCAAAATAATACTGAATTGGTCACCTCTGTACTATGCTAGGCAACCAATTTTATTTTTTTTAACTAGTAAATAAAATTATTTAGTATTTGTCTTGCCTTTTCTATTCAGACTTTACCTCTGGGTAACCAAATAGTGAATGAGACACAATTTCCCTTAATAGAAGTATTCTGGAAGTTAAATGAAGGTAGAATAATGAAATTGTAATATTGCCATTGTGCAACTCCTAATACATTAATTAACTGTGTGTATCAAACATCAACAGGCATCATATGCTTCCTAAGGAAAATATCAGCACCTGGCCAATCCTGGAAAACCATTATTCCTCAATCAGACTCAGCCTCTGGATTCACCTAACAATTCACATGAAACTCAGAGGATGGGGGAACATGTTAAACTGTACAAGGGAAATGCAACCAGCAAAATCTTGACTGTAAGAAACTCAACGAGACATCAAGGTTCCTCAACAAATAAATTGCAGGCAAAAAAATTTAAAAATAAGAGAAAGAGGCAATTACATTGATTAAAGTCAACTAATATAACATAGCTGTAAAAGTAAATTATAAAGAGTTTAGCTGTATTCATTTAAGAGTTAAAACTGTGAGGAAAAGTAAGTTTATAATAAAAGTTAGGTATAATCACTCAGAGAGGGAGGAGAGGGTTCGGATTTGAGGTGACAAGTAGAGGGCTTCTGTGACGTATGGCATGATTATTATCTCTTAATTGGGTGATACTTACAATGCCTTATGGTAATTTATTAGTGGTATATTTGATTTATGCAACTTTCTGTGTCCCATATTAATTAAAAATAGTTTAAAAGGCAGAGAGATTTTCTTTATCCATCTTTCTTCATGTTGGCTGCCTGGAAAGCAAAGATGGCTCTTACTTGAGAAGTCAAGCAGAACCAAAGGATGTTACCAAGACCATAACTATAGCAAGATAACTGCATTCCTTATCTGCCTACGTTATGACTCCTTTAGGACAGACAGAATTAAACTGATATCTTGCTTGAGCCACTGTTACGCTACATTTTCTAATTATTGAAGGCAAACCTAATTCCAACCAGTACAAGTTCTTTGACAAAATTAAATAATTGAAGGAAGGTTCTTACAGTTTGTAAAACAATTCAAGTGGGAAGAGTATAAGACATATTTAGACCCTTACTATCTTCCTATAAGGCAGAAATATGGGTTATTAAGCAATAAATGTGACACTTCAACACAATAGATCTATTACCAATGTTTAGTAGAAAGGGTGTCAGAAATATGTAACTAAAGAAAGGATACACTTTGATCAGTAGAATAAGGAGGATAGGAAGAATAAAACAGTATACCAGAAGAAAAATCCATTATTCAGAATACCTGTCTTTGAGAGTAGAACCTTGGTATAAGGGTATTTTGCTCGATCGACAAGAAGACATGGAGCAATGATAATGTTATGGGCACATACCAACATTTAGAACATTTATATGATTAGAGATTACAAAAATAAATAAATGAATCAGTTCAGTAGAGCTAGGAAGATCTCAAAATATGTTCTGGCAATGCAGTCATAATTGGTCTAATTGTGAATAGTAAATCAATATGGTTACTCCAGAAAGCTCTTCAGTGGGCTTTTTGTTTATTTGTTTGTTTGTTAAATACTCACAGGGGATTAATAGGATCTCACCACCAGAACAAACAACAAAGGCTTGAGCAGCCCTATAAGAAGAAGGCCAGGCAGCTAAAAGAAGTACTTACTTAACTGAGGCTTACAAAGTACTATATCACAGAAATATTTTTATAGTGTTCTCAACTGAGTCAAGTATATAGTAAGAAAGGAATAAGTTAAAATAATCTAATAATATTATACATTACATAATACACAATAGTATATTAAAATACTGAACATGTGTCTCTTCTCTGGGAGAACCAGGAACTATGTATCATTGTTATTCTAAAGACACTGAATCCAAAGAGCAGTGAGATAATTAAGCACATTGAACATATGTCTCTTCTGGATCCAATAACTTTCCATTTTATGGCAACTAAAGTACTTATATGTGTGAATTCCAAATCACTGTGGTTAAACACGGGTAAAGTATGCATGCTGGTAGAAATTTCAGAGCATGGATGTGGGCAATATTCACCCAAGCTCTCATCCTCAAGGTTGCAGACATGCAAATGTGATGCTCATTTGCAATCGTACCACATAGAGTTTTGTAAAAATGTCTTCACTTTTCATGTGCATTTCTCTATTCTATTTATTCTTCAAAAGCATTCTTTTAAAGTCTGCATTTCCCTGAATATCCATAATTTACTCAGCAATGTAGGAATCCTGTGTCGTACCACCCAGATCACTCCTTCAGGACTAAGCGCTTCGTTGCCCATCTCTGCCCGTGTTCATGAAACGAGGACCTTGAGGGGCACCTGGGTACCAAAGCCTTTCTGTGTCCCCCATTTCCTGTTGGCAGGAAATAGGCTTCATTCAGCCTCCATGACCTTCACTGAGTTCCAAAGGTCAGGTTCAAACAGCTGCTAATCAGGGAAGTGAGGGGAGGAGCAGTCAGAAAAACAGTAGTGCAGCCTTCAGGCAGGGTTCTGGTCACCCACCAAGGGATATATTTACATAACAATATCTTTGAGCTATTTTGCAGATACTGAAGCTCCTGCTAGGTGGGAGAAGTTAACTGTATGCTGCCCACAAACACAGAGACCTCAGACGGGTTGGAACCAGAAGGCTGATGATGCTGACACCCGATTACCTCACCGCCAACCAATCAGAAGAACGTCCAGAGCTGACCACGCCCTCTTTGAACCATTACTATAAAACCTCTCACTACCCCCTCCAGGGTTGGGACAGACTGTTCTGAGGGCATTAGCCCGCTGTGGCCCCCTCTGCCTGGCAAAGCAATAAAGCTATTCTTTTCTACACCAAAAACTCTGTCTCTGAAATTCAATTCAGTACCAGGATACAGAAGCCAAATTTCGGCTACATTCATGACTGAAGGCTCTCAGCTGTGTTCCTCTCTGGACAGTACATTCAGCCCAAGGGACTTGCTTCATCTAAATCACACCCCTCCCTGGGGGCAGTCTGCATCTAACGACTGTTTAATATGCAGTATAAAGTACCAGCCCCTGACCTCGAGATGGGACAACTCAAGGGGGTCACGTGGAATAAGCTCAGCCCTCGACTATAACCACCAGAATTCAGAAGCTCTCAATCTGCTTTTCTGTCTACTCTGCCCCCACCGATACTGATCCTGAAGGCACAATCAAATTTCTAAGGCTGGGCTGCCTCTGATCTCCCCGACATTCTAGGTGTAGATACATGACAGAATGCCCAATAAACTGAAGGTTTCTAGGGACACTTTGCTTTCCCAGTAGAGATATAACCTCATAGTGTTCTACCTTCTTTCTTTTCTTTCCATACTTATGATTCAAATCCTGGAGGAAAGTAGTCACTAGCAATCATGTAGCACCAAACATATGACAGTAAAAGTGTAAAGGATGGAAGGGCTGGTTATACAAACAGTTTCGGTCCTTGTAGGATTGTTGAACTGCCTGCCTTTGGACGTCTAGTTAAGTTAGATAAAATAAGTTTATATTTGCTTAAGCCAAAGTAGTAGGGGTATTTGTTGCATACAACTAAATACACTTATAATTGAAATCCTTTAGTTTCTTAGATATTGAATTTTTCTCAAGTTTTTTCATAACTAGAATTAGAAGCATTGAATAAATCTTGGTCATAGGTCTACTTCTGAAGACGTTGTTATTTCCTCACGATACAGTGTTAAGTATCAATAAAAAAGTGACTAAGTTCAAGGGTGTAAATGTTTTAAGGTTTCTAAATATGTACTGCCAAAAATGTCTACTGCAGCAATTCATGGTACCTCCTAAAGTGCATTAGAGTTCCGTCTCACAGAACTATTGCCAGCACTAAGTATTGCCATTAATATTGTTCATATGATAGATGAAAAATGTTATCTCAAAACTTCAAACTGGAAAGTCTGCTCATTACTGACATTGAGAGCAAAGTTTCTGTGTGTCTTGGACTTTCCTGAGAATGAATGAACGAGTGAATGAATGAATGCCATATGTGTGGCAGGAGCTGTTTTCATCTCTGAGATTATAAAAGGGGTAATACAAACACAGTCCTTTCATCATGGCGTTTATATTCTACTGGGACATATCCAGATAGACATAGTAACTGCAACGATGAATAAAGTAGTGGAGGGAGCCAGAGTGATGACGGGGTTGCTGTATGTAGGTACAGCGATCATGGAAAGCACATCTCAGGAAGGGATATTTGCTCAGAGAGCTAACTGCAGTGAAGGAGTGAAAAAGGGAGGACAGGGGATGGACTATTCCTGGCAAAGTGAACATCGTATGTAAGACAATGAGATGGAAATGAACCTTCCAGTAAAAAAAAAAAAACCAACAGAGGTGGCAGTAGCAGCAACGACCAAGTTCATTATGTCTTAAGAGAGGGAGGAGGGGAGAAGATGGAAAGACACAGATCAGGCAGGCAGGCAGGCGGGAAAGGACCAGCTGGTGTAACGCCTTATATACCACGTCCTACGGTTGAACCGTATTTCCCCGAAAAAGATTTCTAGAGTCCTAACCCCCAGTACCGCAGGAGGTGGCCTTATTTAGAGATGGGGTCTTCACAGAGGTAATCAAGTTAAAATGAGGTCGTTAAGGTGGGCCCTAATCCAACATGACTGTTGACTTTATTAAAAGAAGGAATTTGGGCACAGAAACAGACACACAGAGGGAAGAGGATGGGAAGGGGCCCAGGGAGAAGATGGCCATCGACACAGCCAGGGAGAGGGACTTGGAGCCTATTTTCCCCTCACAGCCCTCAGAAGGAACCAGCCCTTAATTTCAGACTTCGACTCTCCAGACTGTGAGACAATAATCTTCTGTGGTTTAAGACCCTGAGTTCCCCATATGCAGTAATAAGCCGCAGGATAACACTGAGCGGGAGAATGATACAACCCAAGTTACAAGTTAAAAATAAGGATCATTTTTGTTTGCTATTTGGAGGATTAAAACAAAAGCAGAAATTAGGAACCGAAGGAGGGGAGTTATGAGGCAGGAATCGTGATAACCTCAGTGGAAGTGGTGACGTCTTGAAAAGAGAGGCAGAGTTAGGAATTTGAGAAGTGGACAGATTTGAAATATACTTTTAAAGCTTGTTGATTAATATGGGCTGTGAATAAAGTAAGGATTCAAAATTTAACAGCTACATTTTTGTTCTGAAAATTTCCTGGGTTAGGAAAATTTGGGCAATTACAGATGGATAGAATCAAAGTTGTTTTTTTGTTTTTTGTTTTTTGTTTTTGCACGGTACGCGGGCCTCTCACTGCTGCGGCCTCTCCCGTTGTGGAGCACAGGCTCCGGACACGCGGGCTCAGTGGCCATGGCTCACGGGCCCAGCCGCTCCGCGGCATGTGGGATCTTCCCGGACCGGGGCACGAACCCGTGTTCCCTGCATTGGCAGGCGGACTCTCAACCACTGCGCCACCAGGGAAGCCCACAGGCTATATCTTTTAAGTGTCCAGATGGCCAGTGGATAATGTCAAGTGGGCAATCAGATAAAAAGGTCTAGAACTCAATGACAAGGTCAAAGCTGTAGATATAAATTTCAGAGCCACCATTGTATGTAGACTTAAAAGCTATTTGACTTATATGGAATTATCTAGGAAGAGTAATTACAGCAAAAAAATATATATACAAACAGGAGCAGTGAACTACATCTTAGAGCACTACAAAATGTAAAGATTGGTAAGAGGACACAGTAAAGAAAATTGAGAAGTAAAATACTGCTTTTGCCTCTTTAGCATATTGGGATCCAAATCAATTCCAAGGGGTCATGTCACCACCTTGCAAATGTAGCAGTGAAAAATAAGAGACAAAGAAACAAATTTTTATGAAGAACGTGATGATTCAAAACTTCAGATCCTCAAGAGATGTCAAAGAGAATAAGAGCTGAAATAGGTATTTGACTCAGCAATTAGGTGACCATGTCTTATGTAAAATAGAACAAAATCAGCTGAATGATGGGGGCAGAATCCAGTCGACTGTAGGGTGTATGAATTATGAGAGAGGTGAACGCAGTTTAGGTTCACAAAAGCTTCTTCAGTAAAGGAAAAAGCAATGCGTATAAATTAGAAAGACTTTCTACTTGTGTGTGTGTCTGAAGATGTGAGCATCTTTGGAGACTGAAGGTTTCAGCAGGGGAGCACATTTACCTTTGTACAACCTTGAAGGAAACAGGATCTCATCTTTCTTTCTATGGGGCATTCATTCTCTGATTCATTTATTTATTGATTCAGAAAGCATGTAGAGGGCCCACTGTATGTCAAATATTACTTTGGGGGCTGGGGATATAAGGAAGGGAGACACGAGCTTCAATTTAGATTGAAATTGTGTGCGTGGGGGGAGGGGTACTTTTGCTTCCCTGCCACCCACACTGGAAGATGTGAACAAACACTGACATGATTTCTAACGGCTCAAGGCTGTGTTCCTAGGATGATCCTTTTCCTTAAAAAGTGCCTGCCTGAGAAAGCAGGCACTTTTCCAAATATGGAAAAACAAGTACCATATTTACCCTCTAGCCAATAAAAAAGAACCAGACAAAATTGATCAAACACAGTTTACCAGAGTCAGAAAAAACACAGTGAAACAGAGGAAATAGAGGAAACACAGGATAGGAAGCTTGTAATTGCCCCCTTACCTCTTGGAGTATCTGCAGTGCCCCAGGAAAGGTATGCCCAGGGGGAGCCTGGTGTTCTCACAGAGTTGAGGAACAGAGTGAATCCAGGGGTGCCAGGGTGGCCAGGGTGCACCAGGCAGACTGCTGGACAGGAGAAAGCTGCGGACGGGAGAGCTCTGTAGTTCTGCTCCTAGCTCTCCCTGCATCTCCAGACAAATAAGGAAGCGGTGCATCTACGAGATGAAACCAAACGAGGCTGGGGAGAGCCTCACCTGGAAGAAAGTGCTGAGACAAAGAGTTCCTGAGCTCAAGCCCAGCTGGGAGTAGTTTGCATTTCCATCAGCTATAGAGGAAACACATGTCATTGGAGGAGCATCCATTAAACAGAAAGTCATTGCTAAGCTGTGGTGCAAAAAGGTAGCCTTTTCTTAAAGACTGTCCTGGCCCTCCCAGTAAATAATAAACAAGAATTATCAGAAGAGGACAATTAAACAGTTATTTTAACTGTATTCCACATGTTCATGAAGCTGGAGGAGACTGGACACAGCACCAGTGATAAACAAAGCCAGACACTAAAATGGTCAGGACAGATTTTAATTAGAATATCTGGTGCACTAGGTAAGAGGGTCCAGCACGAACCGAAGGCAGCCTGGATTTGTACGGAAGAGACTTGATGTTTTAAAGGGAGACTGAGGGAGCAGGGAGTGAGAACTGCTGGGGTTTGAACAGAGTCAGGTCCACCAGAAGCCCATCTGGGTTGCAGTCCAGAGTTGATCAAAGTCAGGCCCCTCCCCACCCACAGAGGCTGGGAGAGGGGCCCTCCCTGAAGGTGTTGGCTGGAGCAGTCCATTAAGTTGACAGCTGTGAGCTTTCTCAGGCAGGCACTTTATAAGAAGGATCATCCTAGGAACGCAGCCTTGAGCTGTTAGAAACCATGTCAGTGTTTGTTCATGTCTTTCAGTGTGTGTATGTGTGTGTGTGACAGGGAGAGATGGACAGGTCACTGGGGCTGAGGGGCTGCAGTTTTTTTTTGTTTGTTTTTTGTGGTACACGGGCCTCTCACTGTTGTGGCCTCTCCCGTCGCAGAGCACAGGCTCTGGACGCACAGGCTCAGCGGCCATGGCTCACGGGCCCAGCTGCTCTAAGGCATGTAGGATCTTCCCAGACCAGGGCACGAACTTGTGTCCCCTGCATCGGCAGGCGGACTCTCAACCACTGTGCCACCAGGGAAGCCCCTGGGGCTGCAGTTTCATCTGCCAAGGTGGAGGCCCAGCTAGGAGAGGACTGAGAGGCTCCTGGCAAGCGTTTGGTGAATATGGAAATGGAAGATTTTTTTTTTCCTTTAGGAGCCAAATCAACTTCCTAGAAATGAAAATCACAGCGTATGAGATTAAAAATATATATTAGATGGGATTAATGGCAAATAATACATAGACAAAAGTAAAAATGTAAAAACTTGAAGGCATCAAAATAGAAACTACACAAAATGAAACACAATGAGAAAAAATGAAATAAAATTAAAGCATAAGTGAGCTGTAGAACAGCCTCGAGTGGCTTAAAATATGAGAAATTTGTCCCCAAAGAAAAATAGGGAACTTGGTAGATAAAGGTATTTTTGAAAAATAATAGCAAAAATGTATCACATTTGATGAAAGAAGTTCCAAGAAGTTCAATGAAACCCAAAACAAGAAACATGAAGAAAACTATAAAAATGCACAGTATAATCAACTTCCTCAAAATCAGCAATAAATCATAAACAAGGTCATAGAAAAATGCACATGAAGTATAAAAGAACATAGTAAATCCTAATGCTGACTTCTTACCATAATCCATGCATGAAGCAACTCTTTTAAAGTTATGAGAGAAAAACTGTCAGCCTACAATCCCATACATACTGGAAATATCTTTCAAACATGAAGGCAAAATTAAAATTCTTTCAATGTAAAATTTGAAAGAAATGATTGTAATCAGTCCTGCAGTATGAGAAATACAAGTTCTTCAGAAAAAAAGGAAATGATACCCAAAGGAAAGCTAGATCAGCTCAATGGGATGAAGAGGATGGGAAACAGTAAAAATATTTTTAATAGTTAAAAATATTTTTAATAGTTAAAAATAACTGATGGTGTAAAAACGTAATAATGTGCTGTGGCATATATAACAAAGTTAAAAGTAATTACATGTAAAACATGACAATAACAAAGGTTTAAATGGAACAAATAGAAATATAATATTGTAAGGTTCTTATATGTAAGGTAGCATAATAGTACTTGAAAGATACTATACTATAGGATACTATAAATCCTAAAGCTGGTACAAGAGAAATAAAATAGAGTTGGAACTAGTAAGCCAAAAGAAGGAGATAAACTGGAATCATAGAATGTATGTAGTAGTCACTACATAGATATTGATTGCATAAAAAAGAATATACTAGAAAAAGAAGATATGGTATATATATACAATGGATTATTACTCAGCCATGAAAAAGAAGGAAATGATGCCATTTGCAGCAACATGCATGGCCCTAGAGATTATCATACTAAGTGAAGTAAGTCAGAAGGAGAAAGACAAAAATATGATATACTTATATGTGGAATCTAAAATATAACAGAAATGAACTTATTTATAAAACAGAAACAGACTCACAGACATATAAAACAAACTTATGGTCACCAAAGGGGAAAGAGGGGGAGGGATAAACTAGGAGTTTGGGATGAGCAGCTACAAACTACTATATATAAAATAGATAAACAACAGAGTCCTACTGCATAGCACAGGAAACTATTGAATATCTTGTAATAAACTATGATGGAAAAGAATATGAAAAAGAATAGCTCTAAATATAGGTATAGATATATGTAACTGAATCATTTTGCTGTACACCAGAAACTAACACAACATTGTAAATCAACTACACTTCAATTAAAAAAAAAAAGACTATACTCAGTTAATACAAAAGGAGGTACAGAAAGAATGTGTTAGAAAAGATCAGAAAAATAGAAAACAAGGAGGATCTAGTTTATGGATTTCATAATATTTTGGATGTTACCCTCACTCCAGGCTTGGCTTCAACTTGCTTTCCAATGCAGGTAATTTTGTCTCAACTTATTTTTACACGTATTTGATATTTCTATACTATGTGCATGCATATTCTTATATGTCCTTAATTCTCTTATAAATGTGAGGAATGAATGCATAAAAAAATAAATGAATGACAACCTTTATAATTGTAAAAAAAAAGAAAAAATAGGAAGATGGTAGATTTAAATGAACATATCGATAACCACCCTATTAATGTAAATAAAATTATCGCTATTAAAAAGAAGGGATTGTTCATTTGGATAAAAAACAAGGCTCAGCCTATGCTGTCTATGAGAAAATCACATAAAATATAAAAAACATAGGTGGAAAATAAAACACACATCAATGAATGCTAATCAAAAGAAAGTCACTGATTTTTCAAAATAAAATAATAGCCACAGAAGGTTTATTAGCCAAAATGGGTTGGGCTGTGTGTTTTGCTGTGTGCAAAAGAGCCCTCACATATCAGCAGCTTAAACAATAATCGTTTACTTTTTGTTCAGACTTCATGTCTGGTGCATTATTAGTCCTCATCCAATGCTGCTCTCATCACAGGCACTGTTGGCAGTTACTGCAGAGAGAGACAGACCTGGAGGGTCTCACACCGGGAATGAAATACTGAGCCTTCCACGTGCAACTCTTTGTCCAGACTGCTGATAGTTAGAGCAGGTTAAGGAAAGAAGAATAAGACGTTTGTTACATACGCAATGATGTATTATTACTCCATGGCCAGCAAGGCGTACAGAACGCAGATGGCAATGTATGGATGGAGGACGTTATAGCCTTAGTTGTGACGATGGGAGTGATTTTTAATGTTTTCACTTTCCACGAAGTTGCATTTGTTATTCTCCTCCTCTAAAAATCTTAATTACTTGAAATGAGAAGACTCAAGAACAGTGACTTTCCATCAAGCCAGCACATGTGTGAAAAATTATAAATATTTATGTAATCATACTTATTTTTATGTAGACTATCTTCGGAAGGATAAGAAAGAAACTTTTACCGGTATTCTCTGGAAGAGGAACCACTTGGTCAAGATCTGGGGAGAGAAAGACTTCTTCATCACTGAATGCTATTGTTAATGGTTTGAATTTTTTCTTAAGTATATATTACTGTTCGGGTTGAATTGTGTTCCTCCAAAATTCATATATTAGTCTTAACCCCAGGGCCTCAGATTGTGACCTTATTTGGGAATAGGGATGTTGTAGATGTATATGTGTCTGTGTCCCCATTTCCTCTTTTGTTATAAGAACACCATTAATACTGGACTAGGGTCATACTTCAGTATGACTCATGTTGTGGTACTTTGTTTTGGTAGTCCTAGAAAACTAATACAATTACTCATTAAAATATAAGCATTAAAAAAAAACCCAGGTGGATAATTAATGTCCAGAATCCAGCAGTACTGCAGAGGGAATAGAATCAAGAGAACATGGTGAGTTGTTCTAGGGAAGGGGATGGGGTACAAAACTTTGACAGCGATGGAAGGGAAAACTATAAGGAAGGATAAGGCAGCAAAATTGTTGGACTTAATTGAAAGAATTTATAGCTGAACCATGAAGACATACGTTTGTCCAGACTGGTTTTGTTGTTGGATGTGTGCTCAGCCATGTTACTTGATTTTTAAATTGACTGTAAACTTTCACAGGGCCATCTCTGTTCATAAATGTTAGATGTTTGGCATTCATAATTCTCCAATAGAGTTCTCAGAAACAGATGGCTCATTGGATTCAGTGTGTGCCTGAAAGGAAAGAACTAGAACATTGGGCTGGGAGTTAGAACACCTGGATTGTATTCTGACTTTCATCACTTGGTTGAATTATTTAAGTGTTGGAAATTGGTAACTCTTTGGAAGCTATTAAAATCTGTGCAAATATTTCTGCTTGATGCAAAGGGATTATGGTTTTCTGTATTACTGTCATTTCTTTATTTCTCTGAGTCATTGGTCGTTGTTTCTTTATCATATTTGTGTTATCTGTATCTGTGCGTGGAAGTGAGAAGAGAGGGATGGAGCTACTTATGTATTTCTTAGCTACAGTAAAGTGTGCTCCTAAAATCAGCACGAACTGCCTTTTTGTTGTTACCTACTGTAAAATTGTTAGTGCTTTTCCTGGTATTAATGCATTAATATACTTTGAAACAAAACAAGATAGTTCACTTCTTGGAGAAGTTGACTGTAAGCTCTTTGGCGCTATGATAATCTCACTGTCAACTGGATAAATGTTCCAAAGCTCATTTCATCTGTTACTTACTTTCCTCAACTATTTTAAAATTACTTTCATGCCGCAAAATTTGCTGCATGTCTGTGTTACTGCCAAGTTATGTTTGTGAAATGTTTTTTAAAAGAAGGGATAAAAGCAAAATACCCATTACTTAATGATTACTTCTCCAACTACCTATTTATTATTTTTAATAATAAATGAGGTTATACATTGAAAATGACAATTTTGTTTAACACTATTGCATAAAACACAAGGAAGTGAAGCTCACTTAGAGAGAAAACCTCTAAGCGAGCTTCGGCTAGTTCAATAACGAGTATTATTGTCAACATTTCTCTCAACTGCAGGTTTGAAGAAGAATTTGAAGAAACAGCACATGTCAAATTAAGGAGACACCTGTCCCTGGTGAATAATGGTTAAGGTAAAAAGCTTAAAGAGAAAGCAACAAATGGGGAGATACAAAGTGCAGTTCTAACGTGCAGATCTATTATGAACAGTTATTTAAGACGGACGTGTCAGAGGAGATTTTAATTCCAAAGATTAATTTTCTTATTCCTTCAATGTGAATATGTGAGGTCAAGAAAAATGCCTGCCTTTCTCAGGAAATGGGCCTTGTTTCTGGTTTCTCTTAAGATCACTGGAGAATGACCTTTCCCAGATGATTAGGTTTTCCTGTTAACTGAAGTCTAACATTTTACTGCATCTGAATGCTATTTAATAAAATGAACTTTGAAGTGTCTTTCCTTAATAAACTACAGCTGAAATCAACTAAAACTGCAATCCTCAGGGTCATAATTTTGAAAGTCAGTTTGGTATTTTGCTCACTCTAAGACAGGAGATGTTGATACTATAGGACCTAGGGGTGAATGTTATCTAGTTCAAGAAGATGATCTGAAATGTTACTTCTTTAAATAAAAGGAAAATTTTTGTGAGATATTAGGACTTTTCTCATTTTTTTATCTCTATCATGTTAGTGTAATATTTCTCTCTGCAAAACATTGTACAAATATGCTGTTGAATTAGGGACAAAGATGGTTTTTTGCAAATTTCTCCTAGGTGCTAATATTTAATGAGACTATCAGTGTCATTCTAGAATATAGTAATGACCTCTACGCTGTTGAGGCCGTGTAGGGAACTCCACCTCGGCAGGGATCTTCTGTGTTGTTCACTTATATATCCAGAATGCATAGAATAGTGCCTAGCACATGACTGAAGGTGACCCAATATGTTTTGGACCCATGTTCTCCATAGTTTATCTGTCAGCTTCAAATTTACTGTGCCGTTTTTTTTATCTGAGTGTCTATGGGTCAGGTATTTAACCTCTCTGTGTATCCCTTTCCTCATCATTAGAGTGGCCATCATAGTAGTTCCTATTTCATAGGGGTATGGAGGGGAATTATTGTGTTACACTTGCATGCATTCATGCATTAGAATCCTATGCTGCAGATAGGAAGTGTTAAAATTTTAAATATTTATTCATCATTATTGAATAGCTTAGGTTTTTCTCTCAAATGTCTCAGGAGAAAGCATAATGCATGGACCTTCTACCACTAATGTACTTTGGGGGACTGTACAGCAAAGGCTTTGGGAGGGATAGGTGGTTAGAGAGTTCCTAGTGTCACAGTACTGTAGAGACATTTACCTTCTTTATCCTCACTTGGCCCTTCTCTATTCTTCTCTCATGATTCTTGTTGCTAACTGCCTTGGCTCTGAACTGTTTTTCCATTCTTTTGGACTGCTTTCCTTGGAGTTCCTAGGGTTTGCTGTTTTTCTTTGCTTCTCACGTGTTTCTCTTCCTGACATTTTTATCACTGTTATATGTCAGTCCTATGCACTCTGATGAAGCATACCGCCAGAAAGTCAGTCTCCAGATAATTGAGGTCTTCCTGCACATAAGTCCTTTGGGGATTCTTAGATGATGGCTCCTGGCTTTAGTTAGATGGGCTGGTAAATCGTTATAGAGCTATCTGATTGGGCTAGCACCAGGCTACTAGCATATCATATAATTAAATGGTTTCTCTATATTTTAACAACCAGACGCCCTAATGAATCCTGAAGATGGTGCATACAGACACACTAATTTATTTCTTAATGCATGTTTTTATGGCAGCCATTGCAGGAGGCTGGAATTGGTCCTGACTGAGTGCATTTGATGTCATTAAAACATAATAGAATTAATGAATAAGCAGTACCTAAAAGTCCAAAACTCAACATGACAAAATGGAATAACATAAACATAGTATATTTGATACACTCATTTCTTTACTAATAATAACTCTTACCTAGTCTGCAGAATTATAGGGCCAAAAGTTTGTCTAACAAAATAGAAGTTATCTAATGCTTTGAGAGATTGGTTTTCAATGTGGATGCTCCTCTTAATCTATCTCTCCATCTCTCTCTCTCACCTAAAAGCAAAACTAATAGAAGTCAGTTGGGTAGTGAGATTTAAAGTGAGGTTTGCACACTGCAGAAAGTGCCCAAAAAATGTCCACTTGTGAGCACACAACAAAAATATCAGTAAACATCTTATTTCATTTGAACTTATATTTTGAGGTACTTAGCATTGTGTTATATTAATGTGCAAATATATCTACATAGCTTATAAATCAAAAACATTTATGTCAGCATATATTAAATTTTTCCTGGTGGAGTACACTATCAAAAAGATTCAGATATCAGTTAAGTAGGAATAATTGAGAATTACAATATGTTGTTGATATGCAGTAGTTATTTATTTCAAAATCCTTTCTGAGTTTCCATTATCATATATATGCCCTTGTTTCTGGGCATGACTTTAGTAGAGGTAAATAAGTAAAGAACCCACGTAGACCACAGGGGAGGAAAAAAAATGTAATGGGCTCATAAAAATAAAGAAGTAGCCATCTATAAATAAAACGTAGTCTGCCGAGAAATATTGACACATCAGGAAAATCAGGTTATTTAATTTTAATATTAATATTTTTCAATGTTTTACTATATTAACTACAAAATATGAGTATTAAAAAAGCATAATACTATCTCTTAAGAAATTCTTATATAATACTTATTTCATATTTTTCACCAAAAATTATTGAGTAGTGGAATTCATTCATTCATTCAACTATACTTGGTGCTGGTGATAAGGAGGACTAAGCCTAACTGTTTTCAATGAGTTTATAGGCTAGATACTATGGAGTATGATGAATATAACAATGGTATTTATAAAACAATATAACTATAATTTGTAAAAGAGTTATGAACAGTATTATTTACTTTTATATAATGCCAACATATAGGAACTATAAGCTTGGAAACTAAGAAGTCAAATTCACCACCATTATAATTTTAGCAAATCCAAGAATTGGTCAGTAACCACAGAGGAGAGTAGTTAATGGATTTACCAACAAAATAAATATATGCAAATAAAAGTGCAAATTAACTGATTGCTTTTTGAGAACATTTTCAAATTTTGAGATAAACCCAATTTGAAATTAACTATATAGGAAATATGAAACAACCATTTTATCTGATATTTTCTACATTATTAGAACATTTATATGTTTTTGATCACATTAAATTCTGTTTTATGATCCAGGAAACGTATAATGTTGTTTAAAAAGACAAAGACTCATGAGGAAAGTTAAAAAATCTAAGATGGGGCTTCCCTGGGGGCACAGTGGTTGAGAGTCTGCCTGCTAATGCAGGGGACATGGGTTCGGGCCCTGGTCTGGGAAGATTCCACATGCCACGGAGCAACTAGGCCCGTGAGCCACAACTACTGAGCCTGCGCGTCTGGAGCCTGTGCTCCGCAACAAGAGAGGCCGCGATAGTGAGAGGCCCGCACACCGCAATGAGGAGTGGCCCCCGTTTGCCACAACTAGAGAAAGCCCTCGCACAGAAACGAAGACCCAACACAGCAAAAATAAATAAATAAAATACTAAACTCCTACCCCCAGCATCTTCCAAAAAAAAAAAAAATCTAAGATGGCTATTACCAAAAAAAAGACAAAAAGTATAGATGAGGATGCGGAGGAAAAGGGAAAATCCGTGTTCACTGTTAGTAAGAATGCAAAGTGGTGCAGCCACTGTGGACAACAATACGGAAGTTCCTCAAAAAACTACAGATACAGCAACCATATGATCCAGCAATCCCATCTGTGGGTACTTACCCAGAAGGACTGAAATCACGGTCTCAGAGAAATGTTAGCACTCCCATGTTCACTGTGCAGTATTCACAGCAGCCAAAAGGTGAAACAACTTAAATATCCACTGACAGATGGATAAAGAATATGTGGTCTATACATACAGTGGAATTTATTCAGCCTTAAGAAAGGAGGAAATTATGCAATATGCCACAACATGAATGTACCTGAGGACATTATATTATGCTAAGCAAAATAAAACAGTCCCAGAAGTAAAAATACTGCCTGATTCTACTTACAGGAGGTACCTAAACTAGCCAAACTCATGGATCCACAGAGTAGAAAGGTGGTTACCAGGGGTTGAGGGGAGGAGGACATGGGGAGTTGCTAGTCAAGGGGCATGTGGTTGCAGTCATGTGAGATGCATAAGAGTGCTCCAGGGAAGCAGAATCAATAGTAAGATAGATAGATGATAGATAGGTAGATAGATAATAAATAGATGAGTAGATAGATGATTCATAGATCAATGGATAGATAATTAGATGATTCATAAATAGATAGATAGATTATAGATATATAGATATAGATTTACTATAGGAACTGGCTCACATGATTATGACAGACGGATGGATAGACAGATGATTCATAAATATTAGGTGAGCCAAAAAGTACCTTTGTTTTTTAAGTAAAAATAAAAGACACATTTTTCATTTTCACCCAGAACTTTATTGAACAATGTATTCACTCTTTTGTCCCACTACCTTTTGGCATTTTTTAGGCAACTGCATAATTCCATCTTCCCAAAACTTTTAATCTTTTTGAGCAAAGAACTGTTCCAGGTGCCTTTTACAGTCTTCCAGGGAATTGAAATTTTTTCCATTAAGAGAATTATGTAAAGACCAAAATAAAAGGAAATCTGAAGGTGCAATGCCTGGTGAATACGGTGGATGAATCAGAACTTCCCAGCCAAGCTGTAACAGTTTTTGCCTGGTCATCAAAGAAACATGCGGTCTTGCGTTATCCTGATGGAAGATTATGCATTTTCTGTTGACTAATTCTGGACTCCTTTCATCGAGTGCTGCTTTCAGTTGGTCTAAGTGGGAGCAGTACTTGTTGGAATTAATCATTTGGTTTTCCAGAAGGATCTCATAATAGAGGACTTCCTTCCAATCCCACCATATACACAACATCACCTTCTTTGGATGAAAACCGGCATTTGATGTGGTGGTTCATTTCACTTGCCCCACAATCTCTTCCATTCCACATTGTTGTACAGTATCCACTTTTCATCACCTGTCACAATTTGTTTTAAAAACAGAACGTTTTAGTTATGTTTCAGTAGAGAATCGCATGTGGAAATATGGTCAAGAAGGTTTTTTTTGCTTAACTTATGTGAAACCCAAACATCAAAGTGATTCACGTAACCAAGCTGGTGCAAATGATTTTCAACACTTGATTTGGATATTTTGAGTATGTTGGCTATCTCCCACTTGGTATAACGTTGACTGTTCTCAATTATTGTTTTGATTTGATCACTATCAACTTCAACTGGTCTACCCGACCGTGGACCATCGTCCAGCGAGAAATCTCCAGCACAAAACTTCGCAAACCACTTTTGACATGTTCAATCAGCCACAGCATTTTCTCCATACACTGCACAAGTCATTTTTTGCATTTCAGTTGCATTTTTACCTTTCTTGAAATCATAAAACATAATACGCCAAAAATGTTGCCTTTTTTCTTCTGTCTTCAATATTAAAATGGCTACACAAAAATTCACCAATTTTGATAAGTTTTTTTCAATGCATGCTGATATGACAGCTGTCACATACAATCTAACAAAATTGTTTTGAATGAAGGTAAAGACAACTAAGTGCTACTAGAGCCATCTTACGGAGAAAACCGAACAGGGACTTCCCTGGTGGCGCAGTGGTTAAGAATCCGCCTGCCAATACAGCGGACATGGGTTCGAGCCCTGGTCCGGGAAGATCTCACATGCCACGGAGCAACTAAGCCCATGCACCACAACTATGGAGCTTGCACTCTAGAGCCCATGAGCCACAACTACTGAGCCCGCCTGCTGCAACTACTGATGCCCACGCTCCTAGAGCCCCATGTTCCGCAACAAGAGAAGCCACCACAATGAGAAGCACGTGACCTGTAACGAAGAGTAGCCCCCGCTCGCCACAACTAGAGAAAGCCCGTGCGCAGCAATGCAGCCAAAAATAAATAAAATAAACAAATTTTTAAAATATTTTAAAAATACATGAACAAACCTTTTGGCCCACCCAATAGATAGATGACTGATAAATAGATGGATAGATAGATAAATAGATGATTGATAGATAGATGATAGATAAATAGATAGAGTTATAGATTTACTATAGGAATTAGCTCACCTCGTTGTGGAGGGCGAGAAGTCCCACAGTCTGCCATTTTCAAGCTGGAGGTATAATTCATTCTGAGTCTGAAGGCCTGAGAATCTGGGGGTCAATAGTGTCTAAGTCCCACTTTGAGTCCCAAAGCCTGAGACCAGTAGAACTGATGTCTGAGGGTAGAAGTTGGATGCCTCAGTTCAAGCAGAGTGAATTTGCCCTTCCTCCTGCCTTTTGTTCTTTTCACCCTCAGCAGACTGGATGATGCCCTGCTGCATTGCTGAAGACCATCTACTTTACTCAGCCTGCTGACTCAATGCTAACCCATTCCAGCGCTGCCCTCACAAACACAGCAGAAACGATGCTTCACCAGCTATCTGGTATCAAGTTGATATGTAAAATGAACCACACATTGGATGACTAAATTCTAAAAATCTGCTGTACAATATTGTGCTTACTGTACTGTACACTTAAATCTGATGAGAGAGTAGACCTCATGCTAAATGTCCTTACAATAATATAATAAAATAATTTTAAAAACATAACACAACTTTACAAATGAAACCAAAAATTTCAATGGCTTATCAAAATATATGTATATGTATTTTTAATAGAAAAATCTAAATGAGATAATCTCTAAGAAAGATTTTGTGGACCAGACCCCTATTTTCACCTTGTAGAACTGTTGTTTCCAAGATGGGCCCTCAAGTTTGCCCTGCTCATCTGTATCCACCCAGCAGAGGAAGTAAGGACAGGGAGGGCTGGGCATGGGTGGATTTCATTGGCCAGCCCTGGGTCCAGGACCTAACTAAGTCCCTGGCCAAGTCTAACTGAGGGGTTGGCAGGGAAATGCTGTCTGGTTCTGTGTCAAAGAAATAGATGGACAGGGAGCCCATCCCTGCCGCAAACCTTTCTCAGTACAATTAAAATTCAATGTAGGTTTTCATGGGATTGATTTTGTTAAGATTAAACTTATCATAGGACATAAAGGTTGCCTAAATACAAAGTAATTCTCCATAACCATTTTAATGTATCTGATAGCATTTTTATAGTTGCTGACCTTTTAACTCTGGGCAAAGCAAGAGCAATATTGGGATTATTTGTGATTGTTGGTAACCGATACAACATCCTCCCTGGACATATTAATACTTTAGGGAGTGAGGTGTACGGTACAAAGGATTGACTATTTACAATAATGAGGATATTTTGATTTTCTTAAAAAAACAGGAATATAACATTAAATTGGTGATAGAATCATGAACCTTTTATTTAGGTAAATATTTTCTTCCGTTGTTCAAACTCTCTCTGACTTGCTTCGCTTCTTTTAATATGATGAACATTTCTCTAGTTGAATCACAAGGTGGCGTTAAAACTCATATTGATAACTACATTAGGAAGAAAATGGAATTTAGTCAAAATTAGGAATTTCTCAGGGAAAATAATTAAAACCACTCTGAAAAGAACAAGGGCAACTGCTACTAAATTTGAAAAAAAGGGGTGCATTTCAAAATAAAATATGAAGAACAGATTCTAGATTATGAGAAACAAGAGTTAGGGAAATTCATGGGACTGTCTCTGACTACTGAAAATGGAATAGAATATTTTAGAGATCTCTATTGAAATAAGAATAAAACCCAGATAACACTTAAACCTCATTTAGCTCAAATGCAGTTTCTGAATTTATTATCTTTTTTTTCAGAAAAAGTTGAACTAGTGGTAGTAAAAAATGTCCAGTTCTAACCCATAATTCTAAAGCATGCTACAAGAGAACACCTTTGCATTTGGATAGCAAAACAGATTACAATATTCCAGCTTTGTTTAAGAAAAAGTAATGGCAAGTTCCATAATAGGTTATTCTTTGTTTCTCTTACAGAAAAAAAAATACAATATAGTCGCAACCTACTACTTTAATCATCTATAAGGGATATAATACTTTTAATAAAGATTCAGTTGCATTTTAGGGGTATTTGGTGGTGCTGATAGGGAAGAGAATAATAAACATTTTAAGATATCTCTTTTTCTTTCTAAATATGGGAAAATATAAAAGGAAGAACAAATACTTGACTATATGCTTTTAGTCATTTACATTAAAAGAATTATCTTGAATATCTATAATTTAACTCACATGGTTTCTTGAATCCCTGACTCATGAAATTTTTTTATTTTAGGGTGTCTAATGACAATTCACTGAATCTGTGAATTCCTTAGTAATTATACAGTTAAATATTTTTGACATGATTTATAGGTAACAGTTGGATTTTTAGCTCACAATATTTTTAAAAAAACAACAAAATACCTATCATTTTCTTTAAGATTCATCCTAAAATTTAACCCCTCTTGGGACCCTTACCAACCAACCCATCCATCTGAGAATTAATCCATTTCCATTTTACTCATCAACGTTTAAAGTAATTTGACCAATAGATCAAGGAATCGTGCCTTCTTCTACCTGTCATAATAGTCTTTTTTTTTTTTTTTTTTTTTTTTTTTGCGGTACGTGGGCCTCTCACTGTTGTGGCCTCTCCCGTTGCAGAGCACAGGCTCCGGACACGCAGGCTCAGCGGCCATGGCTCACGGGCCCAGCCGCTCCGCGGCATGCGGGATCTTCCCGGACCGGGGCATGAACCCGTGTCCCCTGCATCGGCAGGCGGACTCTCAACCAATGCGCCACCAGGGAAGCCCCATAATAGTCTTTAATAATTTTCCATTAATATTCATCACCTTTATAACATAAGGACTAGGGCAACAAGGCATACAAGATACAGTGCAATAATCAAAGTCTATTTTTATTTTGTTTTCTTGTATGTTGGTATGAACACAACATGAGATCTACCCTCCTAGATTTTTAAGCGTACGATACAATTCTGATAGTTACTGACACAATTGTCACTCAGCAGGTCAGCGACTGATAACTTCCCACGTCCCAGCAGATGGGAGAGGACAAAACTGCCCAACAGTAACAAACTGGCTACTGTTCCACACACTGCTTCACAACTGCCTTCCCTCCTATAAGGAAAGAAAAGTATCCTTTGGGATATTGGAAAAAAAAAAAAAAGCTCTTCTCACTTCCCACACAGGAATGTGGGATGTCAAACGATTCCCCCGTTGCTTCTATCATATCTGAATGCACAGCTCTTTAAAAAAAACACCATGTGACAAACTTCTGCCTCTACCTACCCCTTCCTGCTGGGAACACTCTTCCCTTGAGTGTCGTAATTCCACAATTGGCTGTATTCCCTGTGTCTCTCCGCAGGTTCCTCACCTCCCCCTTGATCTTTCAATATTGGAGTTTCTCGGAGGTTTGTCTCTTATCGTAATACATCTTCTACCTTTGATATGTCATCCATGTTAGGGATTCGTGGCTCTCCTCAAAATGTATCTAGACGCTTACTCTCATGATCTCCAGGGTAGCTATCAAATGGCCTACTAAACATCTCCGTTTGAATTTCTCATTTGCATTTATAAAGAAACCTAACCAGATACAAATCGTGCTCATTCCCAAACCTTCCATAAATGAGCACTGGTGCCCCATCAGCCCCATACAACAACAGCCAGGACTCTCGGCTGGCACCTCTCTCTCTCTCTCTCTCTAAGACAACTGGCTTAATTTTATTTTATTCACTTTAGTGCCAATCCTCTTACCCCACAAACCAGATAAACCCCCGATGTACCCCTTTTCCTCTCCTTCTCTCTTCTTTCTTGTCTCGGGAAGGAGAACCACAAGAGCGATTTATAGAAAAGCACTTATATTGAAAGCGGCCTTAAGATAGTTGAAATCCTAGAGATGGATTTAAATCTCCCCACTTCACAAAAGCCCACTACGAAAACCCAAGAATAAAGTCAAATTGTAAAGGGAGAAGACAGGGACGGCCACTCTCTACCCTGGTCTCCTCTCCACCCCCTTTATTGCCATCATGTCACATCCCTGCTGGTCAAACAGTTTTAGAAGCTGAGTTAACCTAGTCTTAACACATAACATTCAAATTACATGGACCCGTGTGTTTTATCAGTTTCTCCTTCCCTAAGAAGATAGTCAAGTAGCAAGACAAGTAGCAAGACAGCCTTGCTACTCCTCTGACCTAAATTATCACTGTCCTGAGGTTGATGATTGCTAGCAGGTCCAGGTGAGAAGTCTGAGTCCTGACCACTTGGTTCAAAAAAAGGAGAAAATAGATCCCCCCAACCCCACTACCAAATGAATCAGGTGCTCAAGGTAAATTAAAAACAGGACAAAATCATTCTGAAAGATATATGTTGAGAAGTATTACTTCCATCTCCGTTCTGGTCCCCCCTTTAGGCCCCCAGTCCCTTGTTAATACCATTCAATAGTGTTTCATATATCTGTACAGTGTTTATGTAAATGCAAGCACATATGAATCTATATTCTTATTCCCCCCTTACTCATTTATACAAAAGGCAGCACATTATATAAGCTGTTCTGTGACTTGCCTTTTGTCCTTAAGAATATGTCCTAGGGATCTTTCCATGTGGGTACAGAGAAAGATTCCTCATTCTTTTATCACAGCTTTTTAGTATTCCATCGTATGGATGGCTGCTTCCTAGTTTACTGAACCATTATTGTCCTTTACAAAAGGACTTGAGTCGTTTCCAGTAATTTTTTTAACCTATATTATAAATATGTGTAAGAAACAAGACTCAAGATGATGCACAGGTTAAATCAATTATGATACAGATGAAAAGAAGATCAGCCGTTTTTTCCTAATTCACTACTTTTTCTTTTTACCTTTTGATCCCCTTCACCCATTTCTCCCCGCACCCCATCACACACACACCCCTTGCCTATGACAACCACCCGTTTGTTCACTTTACCTGTGAGCTTTGAGCTTGGGCTTTTTTTGTTGTTTGTTATGTTGTTGTTGTTTGTTTTGTTGTTGTTTTTCAGATTCCACATATAAGAGAGATCATACAGTATTTGCCTTTGTCTCACTTATTTCACTTAGCATAATACCCTTAAGGTCCATTCATGTTGTTGCAAATGGAAGTATTTTGTTATTTTTATGGACAAATAATATTCCATTGTGTGTGTGTGTGTATCTATATATATGTATATATGTACCACATTTTCCTTATCCATTCATCTGTCGATGGACACTTAAGTTATTTCCATGTCTTAGATATTGTAATAGTGCTGCAATGAACATGGGGGTGCATGTATCTCTTCCACACTCTTATAATCTCTACAGTTGACCAAACTGTCTCACTCTGACAATTTTACCAAATATATCTTGACTTGTCAACAACTTACATTTCAACTGCCTCCATCCTGGTCCAAACTGTCACAGGTTCTTGCTTCCTTGCTTTATACTATTCAGTTGATTCAAAATGAACTTAGAATAAAGTAAAAAATAAATCCTTAAGGAGACGTACTCAGCTCTGCAGTTTGACTCTGCTTATCTCTCGCCTAATCATGTTTTTCTCCTTCACTCACTATGTTTAGTCACTGGTTTCAATTCAATCATAAAGACAAATTTCTCTTTAGCTTGGCTTTGGGCCATCAAAAATGTGCAAATCAGAGAAATGCAAATCAAAGGTACAATGAGGCATCACCTCACACCTGTCAGAATGGCCATCATCAAAAAATCTACAAACAATAAATGCTGGAGAGGGTGTGGAGAAAAGGGAACCCTCTTGCATTGTTGGTGGGAATGTAAATTGTACAACCACTATGGAGAACAGTGTGGAGGTTTCCTAAAAAACATGAAAAATCTAAAAATAGAACTACCATGTGATCCAGCAATCCCACTCCTGGGTGTGTATCCAGAGAAAACCATAATTCAAAAAGATACATGCACCCCAGTGTTCACTGCAGCACTATCAGTGGCCAAGACATGGAAGCAGCCTAAATGTCCATCGACAGAGGGATGGATAAAAAAGATATGGTACATATATACAATGGAATATTATTGAGCCATAAAAAAGAATGAAATAATACCATTTGCAGCCACATGGATGGACCTAGAGATGATCATACTAAGTGAAGTAAGTCAGACAGAGAAAGACAAATATCATATGATATCACTTATATGTGGAATCTAGAAAAATGATACAAATGAACTTATTTACAAAACAGAAACAGACTTAGAAAACAAACTTATGGTTACCAAAGGGGAAACGTGAGGGGGAGTGATAAATCGGGAGCTTGGGATTAACATACACACACTACTATATACAAGATAGATAAACAGCAGGGACCTACTGTATAGCACAGGGAACCCTACTCAATATTTTGTGGTAATCTATATGAGAAAATAATCTGAAAAAGAATGAATATATGCATATATCTAACTGAATCACTTTGCTGTACACCTGAAATTAAGACAACATTGTAAATCAACTATACTCCAATAAAATTTAAAAATAAATTAAGAATAAAAACAAAAATAAAGGATTAAAAAAATGTGCTTTGCATCTACACCTGGAAAAATGCAATCTTCAAATCCTTATACGTCATTTACTCAAGGAAATCTTCCTTAATCCCCTATTTTAGACTATTTATTTTATCCTCAATACAGACTCTCCTGTCAACCTGCCCATCTTCATTTATAGCTCTTAATATAATTGTTTAATGACACTTTTTCCACCCAGGTTTAAATATGTATCAATGTCTACTATAGTATCTGATTTTATAGTAGATGCTCAATAAACAGTTGTGGGATGAATTAACTGATGGACAGCTAAATAAATGAGCCAGCCACACAATGAACCCTCATGCTGTTAAAAAGGTTCGTTTCTTCTCACACGACCCAGGTCTTTTCCCTTTTGCAGAGGTCAAGCTGAGTGATTCTGTAATGGAATGCTCTGAGGTTTTGATTGATATCTTTGCTTGTGCCAGAAGTTTCTGAATGGTGCAAAGATGACTACAGAGATAGAGCTCTGATGATAATAATATTACGAAGTTCTCCAGGGATAGTTCAAAGAAAGGCTCCTTCTAAGCCTGAGAGCCCGGTGGGACACCTGGGTAAAGGTTCTTAGATCTGCCTGCATGTTAGAGTCATCTGGGGAGCTCTGAAAAAATACCAGTACCAGGCGCCACTAGACTTTTTAAATCACAATACCTCGGGGCAGGATTTGGTCATCAGGCTTGTTTGCTGGTTTTTATTTTTCCAGGTAATACTACTCTGCATCCTATTTTGAGAAATATAGCAGTGGGTTCCAAACATGACTTATCATCAGAATATTTTGGAGTCATTTAAATAAACAGAAAAATTTCAGACCCACCCCAGGACTTACAGATTTAGTTGGACAGGAATGAAGCTAAATAATCTATATTTTAAAAGCTTCCCTAGTGATTTTGTTATTCAGAAAAGATTTATAAATCACTGATCTATAACAATGGACCCAGTATTAAACAGTATCAATAAATTCCTCTGAATCCATTTTCTTGAAAAGGCAAAAATAGAAATAATGGCATAGGAGATAAAAGCTTTGCTAAAAGAAACATATTCTTTATCAAAGGTATCTCTTCCACATACTTGTTTTAAATTTAAAAACAAGAAGCTAATTTAGGTTAGGCAAGTTTTTAAGAATTTTCTCTCAAAAACATGTTCATTGATGGTATTAGTAGGTAGCTTTGATTAAATATACTAGCGATTTATTATATACGAATGAGGAAGTGTAGAATGATGGTCAGAAGTTCCATCTTGACTTGTCATTTTTCTAAAATGTACATATGATTAAAATAGTTAAAGTGAACAAAGTATTTCACCCAAGAACAATTTGTTGTAAGAAACAGAAATATACTCAAAGTAACCTACATCTAACATGGGATGGGAGGCAAAGAGGAGACAACCATTACAGAAATCAAAGGGTTGAGAACAAATAGGGTCAAATTTAAAGATGATAAATGGGAGGGAAATGATTACGGCTAATCTCTCAGTCTTTCTGGAGTCTCTTGGATTCTCTATTCACTGCTTCCCTTTGTGTGTCTGACTCTCTCCTTGTCTCTTTCTCTCCCTCCTTCCCTCCTCTCTGGGTTTGCTCTTTATTCTTTCCTTGGACAGAACCTACCTCTAGTTACCACTGGGTACCAGGTCACATCATTAAGAGAACATCCTGATCAACTACGGGTCAGAATGGGTTGGTCCTGATCTACAGCAAGTCCCCTACATATGAATGAGTTCTGTTTCGAGAGTGCATCCGTAAGTCCAATTTGTTCATAAGTCCAACAAAGTTAGCCTAGGTACCCAACTAACACAATCGGCTATACAGTACTATACTGTACTAGGTTTATAATACTTTTCACACAAATAATACATTAAAAAAACAAACAAAAAATAAAGAAAACATTTTAAATCTTACAGTACAGTGCCTTGAAAAGTACAGTAGTCCAGTACAACAGCTGGCACACAGGGGCTGGCATGGAGGGAACAGGCAAGAAGAGTTACTGACTGGAGGCGGGAGAGGAGGTGGGAGATGGTAGAGCTGAAGGGTCCTCAGCAACAGGAGACGGAGGGCAGGCTGCAGTTTCACTCACGCCTGATGCTGATGGCACAGGCTCTGGTTCCTTGCTGGAACTAGATGCACGTTTGCATCTTTGAAAGTTCGTGACTTGAAGGTTTGTATGTAGGGGACTTACTGTATTTCAGTAAGATGTGGTCTAAAGGGGCAGAATTTCATCTCCTAGGCTTTTCAGGAGTGTCAACACACCACTTACACACAGGAGAGAAGAAGCTATCTCTCCTTCCCCTCCAAGGAGAAAGGTAAAAACCGCTTCTCTGACACGGGATGGAAGGACCCTGGGTTCTCACCTAACCTTTTGGAATATACACATGCCTTTCCACGGCCTGGATAAACCCTGGGTGTCTTCCACTTCCATGAGCCAGAGAAGTCTTCAAGTCTGGGCTTTATCTCTTTGAAACATAAATACCAAAGGAGAGAGCACTCCATTTTTCCCAGTGCCTCAGCAGCTTAACCCAGGGTAAAGAAACATTTTGCACTAGACACATATTAAAAATAGCAAAACAGATTTATTTGGAGTCACTGCAGTAGGGGAAAAAGACCTTAGTATGTGACTGAGCTCAATTCCAAAGACAGCAAAGACAGCTGGTGATTTAGAGCCAACAAGCAGAGTGAGGGGGTCAGTGCGCAGAGTTACTTAACAAGAACTTGATTAGGTATCAAGGGCAGGGAGATTCTTGCTAAAATAACAACAGGATCTTGCTAAAGGCAGGCCAAGGGTGGAAACTGATCAGCTATAAAAGGTGGAAGTATTCTTGCTAACCTGGATTAGTGACATTCTTTGCTAAAATTGGACAGGCCACGAGCAGGGCAGCAGACCAAGATCCAGGTCTAGTCAAGAAGGCTCAGAGGAGCCTGATTAAAATGTGGGTAAGGAGAGAGTCTTTGCTACCAGGAAACTACTCTGACTGGAATCATTTAGCCCAATTGGAAGTTAACAGAAACTTTATTATTCTTTCATATCAGAGCAATATATTAGTTAAATGGATACTGGACAAATTATCATGATATATGAATAGTAAGATGTTTCTAGGGAAAGTGAAAGCAAACACTCCCTCTATCAGTATGCGGTATAAATTTCTGTGTCTAAGGAGTACCATGAAATCCAGGGAGGTTCTATTTCTCCACAGTACGGAGATGAATTCGGTGGGCTGATCCAGGGTGACACTCGATCTAGTGCCAACTCAAAAACAAACCATGCCTTTAATTTTCTACAACCTAAAGGAGTGACTTAGATATTTTGCAGCTATATTTTCATAAAATCAAAATAAAATGTTATTTCAGAAGAGCTACCAATTGGATGGATTCTGTTTTGAACATCAAAAATAGCCTTTGTTTTTCATATTCCATTTCTGGTTTATAAAAGGGATAAATATATTTTTGCCCAATCAGTTTCTTAGAAGTAAAGTTTGATGATATCAAGTTTAATCAATTAAGATGCTTTTGACTGCAAGCAACAGATTATCCATCCAAAGTAGCTTAAGCACTAAAGTTTTTTCTTTGACTCATATAAGAAAACTCGAGCATCAGTAGTTCTATGATTAGTGTGACAGTTCAGCAATATTATCCAGAACCCAGATACCTTCTAATCTCTGCTCTGCCATCTCCAAGGTGGTGGGTTTCCATCCTCAGGCTTGTCAATGCACAGGAGCAACATGACTGCTTCAGGTCTAATGATCCATTTTCAAACCTGCTGAAGAGAACAAAATCTTTTCCTGAGGATTCCCAGCAGATATCTCCTTAGTCACATATCCAGTAAAAGAGAATGAGATTGCAATTACTGGTTTAGGCTAGCCATGCTTCGTCATCTTCACTTGGGCACATTGGGTTTTCTAAACTAAGGGAAAATGAGGAAAGGCCTTTAGAACAAAAAGGTAAACAACAGTGCCTGCCACACCAGTGTCAGTTAGGGTATGGAGAAATAGGTATTCTCATGAAATCTCAGAACACTATTCACCGATGTTTCTAACAGTTGAAAATGTAGCTGATGTCGTGGGAAATAAAGTTAATTGTTGGTGATAGCAACAAAAAGGGAATAATAAAATCAATTTATGGGATACGATCATATTTTGAAATGAGTAGACTGGTATTACACAGAGTATGGGCCAGATGAAGTGGCCTGAGGCTGTAAAGAGAAGAAGGGTAGAGGGCTCTGAAATTCAGTGAATCAAAAACACAAGACTTCTGCCACATGAGTGTTGGCAAGGGGATGTTTTAGAGCTGGCTTGAGAGTCTCACCTGGAAAGAGAAGGCCTCCGCTGAAAGAGGCTGGGGATTTACAGGCAGATGGCCATGGACCAAGAGCAACCGTCTAGAGAAATGCATGCAACTCAAGAGAAGTGCAGGCAAGAAATGTCTAGTGATGTGGAGGACTTCTGTAGAACAAAACCACGGCTACCATGGTCAATGTCAACTTCTGCTCAGCTCAGGGAACACAGATGCTGGTTAGCAAGAGGGTCAGTCAAGTAAGACCTTTCCAGCTTCCTTAAGTCTTCCACCTTCCTGTATGATTTTGACCCTACCGGGTTCCAAAACAAAAACCACACTTAAGAAGCTGGAGAGAAGAAGAGGAATGAGGTGAAAAGATGAAAGGATGAACGGGCTGACTACCCCCTTTCCCACTGTTAGCAACTAACCTGCAGCCAGCCCAAACCAGGGGAAAAGATACATTTTCAATGGGAATAAAATAACACTGAAATGAAACTGGAGGACTGGCTGTTGCTAGGTGACTTTTTGTTACCTGAAAGTGACTAGAAAATTCATGAGGTTTGCAGAAGACTGCAGTGAGAAAAGGGAAATAATTAGTTCTACAGATGTTTAGAAGGACAGAGGAGGAAAAGAAATAAAGAGACTTAATGATTGCACCTAGGAGTCCACACAGATTTTATTCTCCCATTTAATATATATGTTATATATGCTATATTATATATATATGATATATTCATAAGCACATACTCAGAAACATATAAAGAGACACATGGGCCTCCCTGGTGGCGCTAGTGGTTGAGAGTCCGCCTGCCGATGCAGGGGATACGGGTTCGTGCCCCGGTCTGGGAGGATCCCATATGCCGCGGAGCGGCTGGGCCCGTGAGCCATGGCCGCTGAGCCTGCGCGTCCGGAGCCTGCGCGTCCGGAGCCTGTGCTCCACAACGGGGGAGGCCACAACAGTGAGAGGCCCGCATACCACCAAAAAAAAAAAAAAAAAAAAAGAGACACATGATTTTTTTCCTGCAGTAATCATAAAAATACTTTTCAAATCTGTTGCCTTGAATGAGTATGGAGTTGTTTTGCTTAATTTTGGAAATTATGTTTTTTTCACTATATTAGTATATATGCATACTATATTTTTATATTATACATACACATTTATTCAAACACACACATTGTTATATATGTACAATACATACAATGTATGTATATATACACATAGTGCATATGTGTATATGAGCATATATGTGTATATATGCCAGTTTTTCAAGGATTAAGAAGACAAAGTGTTTGTGGTCAATTTGGGGAATATCTTCCTATTTTACGTTTCCAAATTAAAGATGAAAACTACCAAATAATGTTTTCAAAAATGAAAAAGGAGATGGAAATAGAAGATTCTCTTCTTTGGCATATGAAGATTCAATAAAATAGAAAGGGAATTAAATAATTCTCCCTCATTCATGGAGTAAAAGATATAAAATATCCATTGGATTTGTCAAAGATAAAGCTTAATTATACATATTTTACTTGGTTGAGGATCCAAAGAAATTATATACTTTTCCAGCATCAGATCATGAGGGCAGTAGAGAGATATCACAATGTAAATATCAGAATATGAGATTGCAATATTTTAAAGATAGAAGCATTCTTTACTGTTTATACACAGAGGAATTTAATTATTCAGTACCTCAATAGATGACTAAAGAAAGACATATTAAAAATATGCTCTCATGGCTTGAAGAAAATAATGCAAATTCAAATAATAGAGGAAATATAACTTCTGTTCCTGGCATTTGTATCATACGTGTTTGAAAAACAGAAGGATAATTTTATACATATTGTATAACATATGTGATTTTAATTCTTCAAGCCAGATACATTGCCAATCTGTCTGCAAACACATTTTTTTTAATCCTGAAAAAGAAATGTGTTAAGAATTTTAAGTTGCATATAAATGGATACAGAAGAGTAAAAGTCATTTCTGACATTTTGCTTTTCCTTTATTTCAAACTTTTACCTAAATAAATGGGCATCTAATCAAACAGTTCTATACATTTTTGGGTTCCATATCTTGTTAGTAGTTTGCCCATTATATTTGTGCCATGATGATATCATATATAGTAATATGTAGCATTCAAATTAAATAATATTTTGCATGTTAACTAGCCAGACTCAGTCATGATAGGTGGAAAAATTAAACCAAGAGAAATTAAGTGATTGCCTCAAAGTGTCATAGTTAGTTAAAAGCATATCTACAATCTCAATCAAGTTTCTTTCTTCCATCACTGTGTAGCTTTAATTAAAAAAACATATGCATATATCAATGTCTCTTTGTGCATATGCATTGTTTTACATGCCCCATCATCCTAGTTTTTTCTTTTGTCCTTTTTAAAGTTTGTTGCAGTTTAACATGCATAGAGAAATCATAAGCATACATATCAAATCATTTTCACAAAGTGAATATACCTGTTAAGCAGCATTCACATTAAGAGATTCAATAACACTAGCATCTGAGAAGACTTGTCTTATTGCCCAGTCACTAAACACTCACAGTAAATCACTGGCCTGAGTACTAACAGCAGAGATTATTTTTTCCTGTTTTTGAACTTCATGTAAATGGAATAATTTACATGAACTATTTGTGTCTGGCTTCTTTAATGCAACATAATGTCTGTGAGATTCATACATATTATGGTGTGTAATTATAGATAATTCATTTTAACTGCCATCCAGTTTTTATTTTATGAAAATATCACAATTTATTTATCCACTCTACTCCTGACAGCCATTTGAGTTGATTCCAGTGTTTGTTAACTTGAGCATTCTTGTGTGTGCCTCTGTTACACATACATTTATGCATACATTTTTACTCAGTCTATTCCAAGGAATGAGATTTCTGGACTGAGGAGACAGTGTTGAGTTTTGCTAGATGCCGCCAGTCTTCCAACATGACTGCACGAATTTAACACTGTTTAGTAGTGCACTACCACTCATGTTTATCATTTGGTTATTGCCAGTCTGCAAGTTGGTTGTTCTACCATCTAACAAAAGAGGAGTGTTAAATTTCCAATACAGGCATACTTTGTTTTGCCACACTTCACTTTATTGTGCTTTGCAGATATTATAGTTTTTACAAATTCAAGATTTGTGACGACCCTGTGTCAATCAAGTCTACGGATATCCTTTTCAAATTTTCAATTCTTTCAGCTCTTGCTTCATAGACTTTGAAGTGCTGATGTTCGGTGCCATCTCAGGACTGTTGTGTCTTCTTGATAAATTGACTCCCTTCTCATTACAAAATACCCTCCTATGCCCCTGGCAACATTTCTTGTTCTGAAGTCTACTTCCTCTGATTTAACACAGTCACTCGCAATTCTTGTGCTTAGGATGTGTGTGGTGTATCTTTTGTCACTTTTTCTTCAGCCCATGTGTTTTTACATTTAATTGTGCTTCTTGGAGACAACATATAATCGGGCCCTGGTTTTCTATCCCACCTGAAAATCTATGCCTTTTAAGAGAATTGTTTAATCATTCACATTTAATATAACTATTGATTTCTTGGTTTTTATATCTATCATCTTGATATTTGTTTCTGTTTTCTCACATCTTCTTTATTGCCCTTTCCCTTCTCTTTTCCTGTCTTACTTTTGATCCGTGTGTACTTTTAGGTTCCATTTTACCTTTATTATTGATTTTGTAGATACAATTTTTTATTGTTTTAGTGGTTGCTTGGCTTTAAAATATGCATCTTTTTATTACAGTCAAGTTTCAAACAAGTATATACTACATGTATAATGTAAGAATCTATGATAGTACACACTGTTTCCCCACAACCCAATTTTGTGCTATATTTGTATACATTATACCACTACATATGTTATAAAATCCAAAATAAATGGTTAATTTTGCTTTGAAAAGTTGAAAGAAAGGAATTAAAGTAAGTTGTCTGTGATCCATTTAATCTTTTTACTTGGTAGAAGTTCCTGGTAGGAAGAAAAGAAGGGTAAGTTCCTGGAAATGTCTTTTTGCTAAGTGGACCTCAGATAGATTAATGATATTATTAAGAGTAATGGACCCAGTCTCTGAAATATCCCTAGCTGGAGATCCCATACTAAATAGAACCTAGTGTGTATGAGAAATGTCCCCAGAAATGTCCCAAAGGCTGTACAACCCTTTAGGCTCTTTCATAACATAAATTCTTACCTCTTTGTGAGGAATCCCATGAACCTTACTTAAAGCCCTCCAATATTCTAGGCCAAAGGGGCACATCTGACATGGGAAGAAAGGCACCACCCCCCCTCTGACACCTCCCCCACCCCGCCAGGTCCCATATCTCTTTCTTCTTCATCTAAGCCTTTTTCTGAATTGTTTTTAAATTATTTAGTAAAACCTGATCCTGGGCACGATCTATAGTTCTGTGAGTCTGACTTTACCTTCTGATCCTGTCTGGTAACTCAAGAGTCAATTATATTTCATAGCAATTTAAATGTGATACAAAATATACAGTAATCTTAATCCCTGTGTGTAGCTCCAAACTTCCATCTTGTAGTGCAGGTCCGTCATTGAGAAATTCTCTAAACTTCTGTTTGTTTTAAAAAGTTTTTAATTTGCCATCAGTTTTGCAAGATTTTTTTTTATTCAATAGATATAAGTTATTAAAAATTTAGCATTACTACAACTTCTCAGGTTCCCTCCCACATGGCTTGAAACATCTATTATTGAATAAAGAGGATGAATATCCTCTCCTGGGAATTAGTAGCAACATTGCCTAGGGAACAACAACAACAATAACAACAACAAAACAGCAGTTACTTCACTTAAAGGGAAGTAGTTAACCCATTTTTGCAAGATTTTTTTTCTGTGTGTAAAGTTCTGGGTTGTAAGGGTTTTTAAAATATGTTTTTCAACACCTTATAGATTTTTTTTTTCTGGTTTGCCTAGTTTCTGATGAGGTCTGTTGTCATTCTTGTACTTTTCCCTCTAAACTTACTAATGTGTTGCTTACCTCTGGCTGCCTTTATACTTTTCTCCTTAATACTATTTTTCATTAATTTGAATATACTCTGGATTGGTGTAGTTTTCTTGGTGTGTATCTTTTTGGAATTGCTTGGGGTGTTTTGGACCAACTTTCTCATAGTTTTCATCAGCTTTGGGAAATGTTCAGTCATTTTTTCTTTATAGATTTTACCCTCTCTTCTCTCTTTCTGAGACTCCAATTACACCTATATTAGACTACTTGTCATCAGTTCATGTATCACTGAGTCTGTTAATTTTCTTGGTTTGTTATTCTTTCCTTTTATATTCGTCTCTATCTTACTGTTTCAATTTGGATAGTTTATACTATTTTCTATGTCTTCAGGTTCAATGATCTTTGCTTTGTCTGCATTTAATCTACTATTAATTCTATCAGTGGATTTTTCATTTCAGTTATTATGCTTTTCATGGGACACTTCATTTCATTTGGTTTGTTTTTGTATTTTCAATTTCCCTCCTTATTACATCCATGTTTTCCTTTAAACACTTGAAATACTTGAAATAGCTATTTTAGTGATTATATCTTCTACTTTCACTTTTCCTTCCTTCCTTCCTTCCTTCCTTCCTTCTCTTTATGAAACCCAGGGTGATTCAATCTCAGTAGAAGCAAAACAGACATGAGAGTAATTCTCCCAATTTACAGTTGTTGCTTGTTCCACAGGGACCACCCTGCTTCCCCTCTGAGAATGAGAGACACATTCAAAATGGAAGATTAGGCTTCTAAGTGTGTAGTAGGTGTCCACTTCATCATAATTTTTAACAACACACTGGAGTTGGAAGTAAGACCTTCCTGTCTGTAGTTCTCAGCTCTCCTCTGTGGCCCTTGTCAGCCCAAGTCTGTCTGGAAATCTGCCACTCCATTGGCATGTGGCTATTTGCAACTGCAAGGTTACAATTTGGCCAAGAGCTTCACAAGTTCATCCTAGAGTTTCTTCAGACCCTTGGTCGGTGCCATCTACTGCTGGTAAATGATTTGTTTCTAAATTTGTCAAATAGGTCTAAAGCATCTTGTGCTTTACCACCACATTTCCCCCCTCTAATTCCTAGGTTCTGAAAGATTATTTGTGGCTAGGAATTTCTTTAGCATATTTTTCAGTAAGCACTTTATAAATATAGTTGGGGGTTATGTAGGACCAAGACTGAATTTATATTGGCTAAAGACTCAGAATATTTATCTGTTGTAGTTTATATCCAGATAGGAAGTGGGAAGAAATATTCCTTTTCTCCCACCAAGGGTTGTGGTCAAGAGGGACTGCATAGAAATAAGAGGGATCTCTTACTCATGGGTGATATTTATCACCCCTCCCCAACTCATCAGCCCTGTTATCCCCACTCTTCTACTGAAACTATTATGAAAAAATTGTTTTATTTTTGCATATGATCATAGCAACTGATTATTTTCCTAGTTACGGGTCATGTTTCCTGGCTTTTCCTAATCTCTAATTTATATTTTTAAAATAATTGGTTACTGGAGGCTATGATGCTTACATTGATGAGTACTGCAAACCAGGAATGGTCCCTCACCTGACACCAGATCTGTCAGCACCTGGATCTTGGACTAAAGCCTCCAGAACTGTGAGAAACAGATGTTTGTTGCTTAAGCCACCCAATCTATGGTATTTTGTTACAGCATCCTGGACTGACTAAGACAGGATGGAATTAGTTTTGAGTGCAGCAACAGAAAAATATCCCCAATGTCCAAATACTTTTCAAAACTATTGTGCATTACCTTTGCTATTATCCCATTGACCAACCAAAAGAAGTCACACAGCCAAGCCCAGAGTCAGAAGGGGAGGATGATTACACAGGAAGGATGATCAAATTAGAGGCCATTACTTCAACTCTTGATCATATGGTGTTTGGATATCTAATATATTCAAGGACTTCTGGGATACTCTCTTTTTCTTAGAGGAACTTGGACTTGAGTAATCTAGAGCATGCAATGATAGGACTCAAATCAGTCAACACAAAAATTAACCTCAAATTTGTCTTATTTGCGAAAACGATGTGTTTCAAAAGTGTTCGTTAAATTTTTTAAAACATTTTTTCCTCTTGTAATTCTGAAACATACGTAAAGACTGCAATGATCATACAGTTAAACAAAGAAAACTACAAAAATCACCAATGTCTAAGGGGAGAGGATAAAAGTGTATCGTTTTCATAAATAAGAAGATCATGTCAGTAAACAATACAGAGTTGGATTTAACAGAAAACTTGAGTTGCCACTAGCCTAAAACAATTTGCTTTAGGATCTAGTTGACAGGAATTTGCATGTGTGTGTGTGTGTAGGGGGGATGTGATTAGAATTATGTACTTTCTTTTTTTTTTTTTTTTTTTTTTTTGCGGTATGCGGGCCTCTCACTGTTGTGGCCTCCCCCGTTGCGGAGCACAGGCTCCGGACGCGCAGGCTCCGGACGCGCAGGCTCAGCGGCCATGGCTCACGGGCCCAGCCGCTCCGCGGCATATGGGATCCTCCCAGACCGGGGCACGAACCCGTATCCCCTGCATCGGCAGGCGGACTCTCAACCACTTGCGCCACCAGGGAGGCCCTGTACTTTCTTATATAATTCAAACCTAAGTCCATTTTATACTGCATAGAAAGTTTTCATCTGAATTTTTTTTTAATGAGGCAACAGTGAATTATCTCATAGTTACTAGAAACTCGTTATCACTGAAACTATTTCTGCTGATGATTTTATACATCAAAAATGTAATGTCAAGTATTTTTCTAGACAGTCTTTTCAAAAATATGAAAGGCAATTTTCAGTATTTATGGGAAGTATATAAACTTTATAGTTGAAACTCAAGACCAGTAATCTTTAATTATCCCTTGACCCTGGGAAATGTCCATTCTCATACAATACAGCATATAGGAAAATTCTTAATATGTCACACTCAAAATCTGCCCAGGTCCTTCTGCCTTTTGTACTAAAACGAGAGACAAGCATTCTCAAAACTCCACTAGTTAGTAATTAAGGTGCTTGTCAGCAACAGTGCCTTTCCCAATACCAGACACAGAGGTTTACACAGCTTATAACAACAAAAGCAACAGCAACAACTAACATTTACTAACAAGGTTTTATATTCTGGGCATTTTTTCTAAGTTATTTGCATGTATCAGTGATTTCAATACCCATAATAGTCGCATAACATAGGTATATGTTCACCTATTTTAAAAATGAGAGACGAGACAAAAGGTTACTTATTTTGCTCAAAGGTTTTATATAAATATATAACTCATATATATATGCATATGTGTGTGTATATATATATATATATTTTTTTTTTTTTAACCCTTGGTCTAATCTATTTATTTCCAACCCAGTATTGATTCTCCCAGAGTTGGTACTTTCTAACATTGTCTGAGGGAGCATTTGACATCTTTTATAATTGAACAACATATATCTAACCATATGCCCTATACAATAAACCCCTACTTTGGCTTATTCCAATTACAGTCTAAGGTGCTAACATATTTATAACACACTTGTCATTTAAGCCTTTTGTCCCATGTAAATATTACTAATGTACTTTAGGATTAGACGAAATAAAGTTTTCTAGATCAACCTCTGCTAATATAAGGAAGCAGATGTGTAGAAAGGCATATCTTTCTTTAGTGCTGGGGAGACTCATTCTGTAGTCTTAATGTGTTTGATTTTATTATGACTCATTTCTATGACAATAATAAACTCTCCTCCCGGTGACTAAAGATCAGTTTTTTATACTTGCCAAGTTCTTTTCTGACTTATCTACATGTGCTCCTTCTGCCTGAACTTCTGTTCCCTGGATCATTGCAACTCCAACCACTTCTAATTCTTTAAGTCTCATCTTGACAATTATCTACTCAGAGAATGAAGACTGGAAAATCCATCTCAATGGAAAGTAATAATTTGTTTGTTTTCAATTTCCCCCAAAGAAAATGAATATCACAGTATGATATTGCCATCAATAAATTTCATTTATTTAATTACCAGAAGGCTGACTGCAAGTTCAAAAATAATACAGTATGAGCTTAATGAATGGAGGAAAAAATCAGAATTCATGGAAGTTTGATGTCAATTAAGTTTCTAGCTTCATTGTTTAATTAAATGGAACTACTAAAAATACAATCAATCTGAAAGTAAGCCCAATAAGCACTGGTTAATTCAGTGCATCTTGTACATTATAAGGATAATCATCCATTTGTCATTGACCTGTTCCAGTAGTAGAACCTCTGTTGTTGAAGAAATATGTCAGCATGAGAGTTTAATCAATAATGAGATGACAGAAACCAGATATTAATATATTTGACATCTTTGAAATCGGCTAAGATGATCCCTGTTTCCCTCACAAAATCAATGTAAATATCTGACATACCTACCTCTGCTACTTCTCTTTAAAGTTTTTTCCTGAAGAATGGGTTATATATAGGCTTGAGATGGCATAAAACAGTCACTAAATAAAAGGAGTAACAAACCGTTGGGTCCTGCTTACATCTGTCCTTGATGAATCTCTTCTACTCGGTGATACAGAATCTCGGAATTGTTCATATAGGGTAATTTATAGAGATCATCAGACATAGAAATAATGATTAAAAAGAGTTTGGTATCTGATTGTTTTTCCCATCTCTAAAGTTTCTCTCTTTTTTAGAAATACCATATTCAGGCATAAGGAATCAGTTTGTAAGAATAAAATTTGTTTTGAGAGAATGAACAACATCTGGAAGACCCAATTCAGCATTAAAAGGGAACATACTATTGACATTCAACACAACAAAGTTGGATTTCACAGACGTGGTGCTCTCTGAGGGAAATCAAACACAAAACAGGTAAAACTGTACCAAACGACTGTCACGCAATGAGCAAAGTAGCTGATGGTGATAGAAACCAGAACAGAGGTTCCTTGAGGAGCGAGGCTGACTGAGAAAAAGCTGCAGGTGGTTCTTTGGGGTGGTCGAAATGTTAATATCTCGATGGGAATGTGGGTGAAAAGAGCGTCTGCGTTTGTCAAAACTGATCAAATTTATGATCTGTGCGTGACCATGTATGTTCACCATCCCTCCATATATAACTTAAGCTTTGGATACACCACAGAATGCTGGGTGCTTTTCATTTCCACAGCCTCTGACTGAGGAAGCTAGCCATCTGGAATAGAGGTTTGCGGAGGAAAGGCTCCATCCACACCGGTTCTGGATTAACTACATGGTCTGTGTTCATCTTTTATTTCCATTTGGCCAGGATCATCCACAATTATGTAGACTTTCCAGATGGATTCATTAATTTTAACCTCTGTTCACTCTCAAAAGTGTCCTAGTATGGAAGATAAATAACATGGGCACACTAGAAGGAATTAACCACAAGAGGAAGCAAAGCCCTAGCTGGACTGACAGCAATAGTTGGCTTGGCAAGGTCGTCAGCCCACGTAAGGCGGTTTGCACAACAGTCTTCTTCCCGTTTGCAGACTCTCAATACCCAGTGATTATCAGAAAGCACGTCTTAAGACATTCTCTCTTACACTTTACCCCAGTCACCCCTCTATTTGCATCTTTTAATGTGTCCTTTCAAATCTTTATTCACTTGAAATGAGCTTCCGGAAAATCTGAACTTGGCCTTCAAATAATTAAAAGAGGCTGATCAGGGTGTTTAAACTCAATCAATGCAAAACACAGTTGACATCTTCCTTCACGAACCAGCTGCTCCTATGATAGCCAATATCGTACCTGGTTGACAGTATATTAGACTAGCTTACCAAAGTGACCCAAACTGTAAGGGCTCAACAAACTTAGAAGTGTGTTTCTTGCTTGTTTCTTGTTTTTTGATTCCTGGTTAAGGGGGAAAAGCTCTGCTACCTCATCTAACCCAGGCCGAAGGTGGCTCTGTCAGCTTCAGGGGGTCCAAAGACCCACCTTGGGCATTCCCATGCCAGGCTGCCAAGGGAGGGAGCCAGCATGGAGTAAGACAGATGGGAGTCGATGGAACTTACATAGTAGGTAACGGCAGGGCAGACATTCCATCTGCTCACTTTCTATTGCCTGGAACTCAACACCATGACCAATGTAACTGCAAGAGAGGGTGGATAATATAGTCCAGATGTGTGCCAGGAAGAAGGAAAGAGCATGGATTTTAACAGAGAACAGTCTCTGTCACATGTAGTAATAGGCTCTTTTTTATTGAGGTGTAATTGACATATAGCATTATATTAGTTTCAGGTGTACAACAAGACCATGTTTGTATATGTTGCTAAATGATCACCACAGTAAGTCTAGTTAATATTTATCACCACACATAGTTATAAATTTTTTCTTTCTTGTGATGGGAGATTTTAAAATCTATTCCCTTAGCAACTTTAAAATATAGAACACAGTACTGTTAACTATAGTCACCATACTATGCATGACCTCCCAAGCAGCTCTTAGAAACTTGGGTGAAATCCACCCACGTTATGCTTAGCACACTGGCTACTGCATGAGACCCACAGCAAAACAGAAAAGCAGCAGAATGGCTTCAGATTCAGGTAGGCTTCTGTATCCGTGTGCCTTGTGTGACGTAAGATCGATTGTAACCCTATTTCTTTTTTTTTTTAAACATCTTTATTGGAGTATAATTGCTTTACAATGGTGTGTTAGTTTCTGCTGTATAACAAAGTGAATCTTCTATACATATAGATATATCCCCGTATCTCCTCCCTCTTGCGTCTCCCTCCCACCCTCCCTATCCCACCCCTCTAGGTGGTCACAAAGCACCAAGCTGATCTCCCTGTGCTATGCAGCTGCTTCCCACTAGCTATCTATTTTACATTTGGTAGTGTATATATGTCCATGCCACTCTCTCACTTCGTCCCAGCTTATCCTTGCCCCTCCCCGTGTCCTCAAGTCCATTCTCTACGTCTGCATATTTATTCCTGTCCTGCCCCTAGGTTCTTCAGAACCTTTTTTTTTTTTTTTAGATTCCATATATATGCGTTAGCATATGGTATTTGATTTTCTCTTTCTGACTTACTTCACTCTGTATGACAGTCTCCAGGTCCGTCCACCTCACTACAAATAATTCAATTCCGTTTCTTTTTATGGCTGAGTAATATTCCATTGTATATATGTGCCACATCTTCTTTATCCATTCCCCTGTCGATGGACACTTAGGTTGCTTCCATGTCCTGGCTATTGTAAATAGTGCTGCAATGAACACTGTGGTACATGACTCTTTTTGAATTATGGTTTTCTCAGGGTATATGCCCAGTAGTGGGATTGCTGGGTCACATGGTAGTTCTATTTTTAGTTTTTTAAGGAACCTCCATACTGTTCTGTCTCCAAAGAGCTCATCCACAAAGTTGTGAGTACTCGAGGTGTAAGTAGTTTATAGCAAGCTTGTAAAACTATCGTTTCAGAATCCACAAAGGAATGACCCCCCGGAAGAAAAGCCAAGGGGGAGGGACGTCTGTGACTCCTCTCCGTGGAATGAGGGAAACTGAACAAGGGAAGAAAATCGACACTGCTGAGCGCCTACTATGCGCCAAACACCAGGCAAAGTGCTTAATGTTCAGCATCTTATCTAATTCACAGATGAACTGATGAGGTACTACTGCTCATCCCCCAGATCCCCCAATGGTTTGGTACCTTCCCCAGCACCGCACAGGCAGTGTGAAACAGCACAGAGTCTCAACCCGAGACTTTCTGATCCCTTCATCAAGCCTATGCAATTAAAGATAGAAAATAAAACCACTGGAATAAACTACTAAGTCAGGTGGGGGGAATCCATTCATACCTGAATCATGAGGACGACTTCATTATCTCTCTGTAATCTGGGTTGAGAAGCAGGCAGCTGTGAAGTATTCAGAGTTCAATTGCTGATGGCATATTTTTTTTCCCTCTCAAATGTTCAGAGTTTAAAATTACTACTGCAGAGTTACAGACAAAAAGGAACATTTTTTCCTTTCTTGATTATGAGAAATGCAGTGCATTATTTTAGTTCCTGTCAATTAAATATAAATGAAGCCATGGCCTTTAAATCTGCAAAGTCACATTCTTAATTGGGATACTGGCTTACTTATTGTATTCTCACCCTTGACATACTCTAATTGATACACAACAGAATTAAAATATATCTGTGGGGCATAGGGAAGTGAGCTGTTAGTTAATTGTAAAAATGAAATATCTTTCTCATTGAGTCTCTCTTGTAATAGACTTGACGACAAGGAGAGTACTTTATTAACTTCACGGATGTGTACAGAGTAAAACCAATAATTAAAATGCTCATTCACAGAAACAACTTATTTATATGCAGTTCTGGCTGTCAAGCTGAACTTCATTAAACTGAGAACCATACATAGGAGTATTACAGCAGGGTTCATAACATGACTTGAAAACTCCCATGGGATTATATAGTCATATTTAGAGGGTTTTAGATAAAACTGAGAGAAGATGATTCTGGCAATATATTTTATACTTTAATCATGTCTGAACAGAAGCACTGTCACATAACAATTCCTCCAATAGCAGATATATTTTGGAGGTTGACACAGTAAGTGCAATGTATTTTCTAAAGTAATTATATTTAAACCTGTTTTAATATGGTTATATACTTATATTAGTGTCTTAAACCCAAAACAGAGGCTGAATAATTATTTTCCTATAGAAAATGTACTGTTGTTGTATGTTTTTTAGAGACAGAAGATGAAAATCTTCACAAATTAAAGAAAATGAAGATATGTGTTTACTAATCTAATATTTGATAATTTACCCTACCTTTGGTACTCTGTGTTCATCTTTGATCGGTATTTTCTATGCAGCCCAAGTGATCCTGAAGAAGCTACAGTTCAACTACTATTCTAAGACTACTGAAAGATGCATTTGACAATTTCTTCATGACGAAATGCATGTACTTTGACATACTAGTGCATGTTACATATTTAATTAATAGAATAACAACTATTTTTTAGAATACAAAACAGGCAGGTCCCTCTTTGCTTTAGGACAACTACCTGTAGTTTGATTTTTCCATAGGGATTTTAGACTCAAACACGGGGTTGTGTTGCTTGACTGCAAATACTCAGTGTTGTCATGTAGTCATTTTTTTATTCCTCCCATTCATCTTCAAGATTTATATAGCCAGAAGGCTGCCAGTACATATTTACTGGTTGGATGATGTAATAAATGGGCTGAGGTGAAACTCCAGCTCCCCAATCAAATCTTTACATAAAACAATCTTTTGAAATGAACCTTAGTATATACATATGAACAACAACAAAAACCCCACACTACTGGTAGAGAATACTACTTGTGTTTTCACTCATTAAAAACTATTTATTAAATTTAGTAATGTGAAAAAAACTTGCTGATCAATACACCTGTAAGATATAATTCCAGCTGGAAGGAAGTTTCTCCCAGGTGTGAGAACCTGTTTTAAGTAATCATCTTGCAAATATTCCTGGTAAGATTAGAGAATTATTTCCCTCACCTCTATGCACTTCCTGTATTTTAAAACCTTTTTTGTGTTTTAAGAATATCTCAAAAAGAGAGCACACATTTCTTCAAGGATTAGGAGGAATACTTTTTGGAATTAATGTTTTTCAATCTCTGTTGAATTAGCATAGCAAATTCATTTATATTGTAGTATTTTCAGCAATTGGAAAAATAAGTACCCTTCAATGATGTCTAAATAGCACATAAAATTAGCAGTTGAAGATAAACTGGGTGGTATCTAAAAAACTGCAAAACAGGATCTGGGAAACAAATGAGAAAACAAGGCATACAAAAAAATAGGTGAAAAAAATATCCTTTAACCTTTCAAATCTCATTGCTCTCCAATCCTATTGCTCGAGAAGGAGCCATTGTTATAAACACAGAGGTTCTCAAACTTTGAGGTCTAAGGAATCCTTTAAATTAGTCAGTTTTATTAAGGTCCCCCTAGAGCTTTTGTTTATGTGGGTTACATCTATTGATATTTATCATTTTTATAATTTAAAATAATAATTTAAAAAATATCTAACAGTATATTTAAAATAACATTAATAAACTCATTAAAAGTTAACATAGGGCCTCCCTGGTGGCGCAAGTGGTTGAGAGTCCGCCTGCCGATGCAGGGGATACGGGTTCGCGCCCCGGTCTGGGAGGATCCCATATGCCGCGGAGCGGCTGGGCCCGTGAGCCATGGCCGCTGAGCCTGCGCGTCCGGAGCCTGCGCGTCCGGAGCCTGTGCTCTGCAGCGGGGGAGGCCACAACAGTGAGAGGCCCGCATACCGCAAAAAAAAAAAAAAAAAAAAAAGTTAACATAAATAAAATATTTTCATGGAATAGAAGAATATTCCTCAAAACCACACATAAATTTGATTAGAAGTGAGATTGTTTCACATTTTGCAAATCTCATTAATGTCTAATTCGACAAAATACAGCTGCTTTCTCAAATCTACTTATTTGTCCCCTCAAAAATTTTATAAAATCCTTTAGACAAGAGACCATATTTTCAAGTTATATCCCCAGAGCCAGGCATAGACTAGATTATCAGTATCTCTTTAATAAATGAATCAATTAAATCATCTAGTCAAGCATGGGTTTTGTCCTTGAAAAGGTTATTCAATGCACCTTTCAGTTTTCTTGCCTCTTCAACTGCACTCTCCCGATTTGAAATCTGACACTAGCATAACAAAAGCAAAAGCATTCTTGGATTTGTGGATTTTCTAAAATACTCTGTTAGATTTCGACATCACGTGGGAAGAAGTGAGTGAGCTGGGTAGGCACAAAATGATCATCAGTGTATTGGTAATGATTTAGCAGGAAGAAGTCCTTGTGCTAACCGTGTTTCCTAATCACATGCCAGGTGTCACTTAGTAAAGTGATTATGATTTTCTTACCCCTTAGCCCTGGAGAACTGGTTAATTACAGGAAAAATGCTCATACATTCCAGTATACTGTCAAACATATGTAACACATTACAAGTATGTCATTAAGCATCTTATCCATTTCATCCTTAGATTTTTTTTGTTGTTGTTCTAAACTGGAAATGAACCAAAAGATCATCTATCCAACCCCACTCACTTTTCACATAAGGAAAAGACTATATTTTTCGTCAGAAAATAAGATCTTAATAGAAGTTAACAGCATTTTACATACGTATTTAACAAGTTGCTAAGAGATTACTGTAGACAGAATTCAATTTGGTGTTTTATTAACGTTACTTTTTCATGTAAAAGAATGATTTTCTAAGGACTATTCTGCTTTGTTCTTTTACAACATTCGGCTGAGGAGTATGCACTTGGCTGTTTAGAGACTTGTTTATTCCTTTTAGAAATCCTGTTCGTGTTTAGTTAGTTTAGTACTATTTTATTTAAAATTAAATGAACATTTTTTGAGCAATGAGATAACGTTTACTGAATTACAGCTGCATTACATTAAGCCAGCAACTGATCCTCCTGAAACTTCAGCTCCCAGTGCTCACAGACTAAATCCAGACTCTGCATTTCCTAAATTAAGGTGGAAAACTTCATTACTCTACCCAATGCCGGCAGATGTGCGGAGAGCAGGCAGACTTTTTAGAGAGCAAATAAGTAAAGGAAGGCAAGACTTCCTTGTTTTTTTGTTTGTTTGTTTCGTTTTGTTTTTGCGGTACGCAGGCCTCTCACTGTTGTGGCCTCTCCCGTTGCGGAGCACAGGCTCCAGACGCGCAGGCTCAGTGGCCATGGCTCACACGCCCAGCCGCTCTGCGGCATGTGGGATCTTCCTGGACTGGGGCACGAACCCGTGTCCCCTGCATCGGCAGGTGGACTCTCAACCACTGCGCCACCAGGGAAGCCCTTCCTTGTTATTTTCATCTTTTCATTTGGGAGTGAGAATGTGAGCAGAGGGGAATTTACAATCCTATTGTCACTTCATCTTTTTCTGAAATGTCCTTTTGCCACATTTACCCAAAGAAAGATGTATGGGTAGTTTATTTTTAACATAACATGAAGATTTTCCTTATGAGCTAGTCAACCCTATACAAATATTTTTCACTGAAATGTCCGATTTCATTTTAAAACAAGTATCAATAGTATTTGTAAATGAATCTTAATTTTTAAGAATTGTTATCTTTAGGTTACTATTGCAGAATAACATAGAACTCAAAATCTAATACATAAGACAGTACTGTATTTTGTAATATGCCAAAGGATTAAGTAACAGTTACTGATTATTATACAGAAGTTTCTGAAGATGGTCTTACCTGAATTCATCCTAACGTTCATTTGGCCCTTCTTTTCCATGGAAATACAATAATTTTAATTTATTTAATTATAACAAATATATAAAATTATATTTCATTATTCTGAGCTCTTCAGCAAGTTTTTATGAGAAAAAATAGTCACTCAAAACAATATACTATAACCTTACCTCACCTAGACCATAAAGTTTGTATTTGTGTTTATGTACAGATGTGTATTATATTATTTATATCATATCATATATTAGAAGATTGATAAATCACTTTATCTCCTTAAACTGTGATTTCTTCAATGGGTACCACAAAAATATAATCAGTTGTATGTGTTAGAAAAATTTAAAATAAAAGCATATTGCTTCATTTTATGAATTGAACTTCACAGCAAATTAATACGGACTATGACAAAATTTCCACCCTTATCTTAACCTCTGGATTTAGACTTAATATTCTAAAACTCATTTTTTTTTTTTTTTTTTTTTTTTTTTGCTGTACGCGGGCCTCTCACTGCTGTGGCCTCTCCCGTTGCGGAGCACAGGCTCCGGACACACAGGCTCCGCGGCCATGGCTCGCGGGCCCAGCCGCTCCGCGGCATGTGGGATCCTCCGGGATCGGGGCACGAACCCGTGTCCCCTGCATCGGCAGGCGGACTCTCAACCACTGCGCCACCAGGGAGGCCCTAAAACTCATTTTAATTAACCCAAACTATATTCATCAGGCATGATCTAAATTTTTTTGGTTATTTTGAAAAATAAAGTTAAACTTCAAAGTCAAGTTTGCCAACATTAATATTTTTTAAAATAAGATTTTCCAAAAAGTGAGGGTTAAAAGTATAAAAATATGTTGAGAATTGATGCTATCATCCTAACACATACTGATTTTTATTAAGCCTACTTTGAAAAGCATAGATGGACTTGGCTGTCAGAGTTTGCCTAAGAATATTAACATGATAATCAACTACATAAAAGCAAAAACTATATTAAAAGCTGATCAGTATTCTAGGAAGTTAGCAAAGATTTTTTTCATTTTTCTACCTCTCAGGAACACTATAAAAACAGAAATTACTGCTAGCATAGGAAAAAGAAGGGTTAGAAAAGTTTGCATACCTACAATCCTTAAACCCTTCCTTTGCTTTGTCTGGCTGGAGGATTAGGAAATGGCGGGGAAAGCTCTAGGGGAGAAAAAGGCAGGTGACCTGATTTACGATTTACCCTTCTTGTACACATACTAGTGGCAGGCTTCTTTGGGAACAGACTACAGCTGACACTTGAACACACTGGGGGTTAGGGACATGGACCATGCCTGCACTTGCTGTACACGAGGGGGTGCACAGGCCCCCCACAGGGCACCCGAACTCCCCCCCACAAGGGACGGCACCACACCACCACCACACACCAAGCCCCCACTTCCCCGGCTGTAACCTAGGGGGTGCTTGGGAGCACTCCCTTTGATTCAATCTGCCTTCTTACATATGGTGACCCTAATTCAATCAATCATCCTTCTTAATGGGTGTCAGGAGACTTCAGAAGGCATATTCATTTAATGGGGGTCAGGAAACCTAAGGGGGTTGATTGAATTGGGCTCAGGAGACCTAGGGCGTTAGGTTGGTTTAATGAACATCAGTAGATTTAAGAAGGACAATTGATTTAATGGGGGTCACGATATTTAAGGGTGCTGATTTAACTTAGAGTTGGTCCTGTGTATCTGTGGTTCCTGCATATCAGCAGTTCCTCATCCACAGATTCAACCAGCCTTGCATCTTGTGGTAGTGTAACATTTACTATGGAAAAAAATCTGTATGTGAATGGACCCACCCAGTTCAAACTCCTGTTGTTCAAGGGTCAACAGTAAATGGTTTCTGTTGGCAGGAGAGTCATTATCTCTGAAACGCTTATAGCAGAATCTGTCTTATGGTAAACATATATATACATATGTATAATTTACATAATAGAAATCTATTAATTATGGCTGTCCCTGGAAAATGCCATGTGACCTATGTTATTGTCTCCAAAAATACTGGGGTGCTTTATGACTGATACAGCATCTTCTGTGTATTTGCGTAGAAGATGCATGATATGAAAGAAAAACTTGGAAGCTAAGCTGCTTCATATGTGCATCTCCATTACCAGTACCCTAGAAATTCTTAACGAGAGCTTGATATTGGAAAAGATCTTATAATTTGTGTGACTCTGATTTGATGTTCTGATCCTCAGAGTTATATCAGGCTAATACTGGAAGCAAGACTGCCCTTCAGACTTTAAAGGCGTCATGGCTGAGACACCAAGGTGTTTCCTCTGAATTCGCCACTGTAACAATGGCGATGAAGACGACTTAGGAAGAACAACAGCTGAAGGCGAGCTCGTATTACATTACAGACCTGGGTGCCTCTTCTGTGTGATTCCAGCTTTGAAGGTCAGTCAGACAAAAGTTGTATTCTTATGGAATGGAAGTCCCAGTATACATTTACTGGGTGACAAATGTATATCTAAATGTCATGGTATGTTGGCATAATCTTTGAGTTAGAACTGAAAACCCTTGAGGACAAGTCAGTCTAGGACATTAAGGATATCATGGTAACTGCTTCTCAGAAGAAGTGTTTTGGGGGGAGGGGGTAAGGACCACTGGTGTGACACCTTAGTGACGAATGGTGTCTAGTGCATAAACCCTGATGAAATTCATGGACCAAGTGATTCTGTAATATTCCCAGAAGTTAAAAGGGCCAGAGCAACCAAACATAACAATCTAATCATGAGAAGTTAATCATTATTTCTCAAGGGCCTGCTAATAAAGAACTTCAGATAGCACAGGAAGAGGCTCTTAGAATTATATTACAATTGGGGGTGGGCAAACCATCCCACTTCCCCCAAGTGTATGAAGCACTAGAACAACATTCCTACCTGTCTCAGATCTGGTACTAATGACCAATGTTGGGAAAACTTCTGGGAGCTATCCTCTCTGGAGAAGAAAAAATAGACTACTGCTGAGTTACAACTTCCACCTAAAGGGTTCATCTCAATAATCTTGAGTAAAGGGGTGAGAAGGTGCCCTCAGGTGATGAAACTTACAGGAGTCAAATACAGCTGGTGCCCAGTTCATCAGCCACATGAATTTGTCTGGTTGATTATCAGATTAGATGGAGGAAATATTACCAACACACTGGACAGAGCAGAAGGCTGAACAACAGAGGTTCTGCACTCCGGGTGGCCATAAATAAAGCTTGAACATGGAACTGCTAAGACAGCAGCCTTAATGTGATGAAAAGCAGAATGTAGTTGCCTGGTCACTGTGTCACCACTGGTCTGTGAAGGAAACAGAATTTACTTAAAGACAGTGGAAATGGACTGTAGACAGTCACCAAAAAGACGGATTTGGGTGTGATTTGGTGGCTAAAAAATTACGGTTCAGTCACCTCCATTCCACTGGAATGGGAAGACTAATGGCCTTCCCAGCTAGAGCTGTTATGGGGTTAGAACAGCCCCAGATGACAGTCTCATGGGATACACAATGTTTGTTTGGTGCAGGGCACTTTTTCAAATGGTACGAGATTCGTTAGTGTGTAAAGCAGTGGCGCGTGTGATGGCTCAATCAGCAATGGACCCACTGTGACCCAGGTGTGTTAGGAACTGCTCTTAGGATGTGATCAGTTATTTTAGGTTTTTCATCATGACGTAAGGGACTTGCAAATTCTCCTAATGACACAGAGGACGTTCTCTTCCAGGAAGCAGGCCACATTTAGAAAATTGGTCTGCAGGGACAATGAATATCTAATTGGATGAATTACCAGGATAATGACTCTACGGGAACGTCACCTCTGTCAACAGTGCTGAGAGCACGATGGAGTGTATTTGAAGTGACTGGAGTCCTGGAGAGCCAGGCTAAGGAAGACCCACAGTGGGAAATCTAAGGTAAACCAAACTTATGGCAGGTTGTCACCGGACAGTGTGGCTTTCATTGTCTTCTGGATGAAAGTAAAATTTATCTCACCAATGGTACAACTGGCTGGGAATGGACAAATAAAGGAAAAACACCTCTTAGAAATATCAGGGGATGCAGATGGCATAATAACATAATGACGACTGAAAGTTGTCAATTGTAAAAACTTGTTTTACAGTGTAGTTGTATTTACAAACCAGATGGAATCCAGAATTGACGAAATAATATTAATTCTAGTCACCATTGTCATCACTGAGACTGTGTGGTATGTTGGAAAGAAAAACACTCTTTAAATACATGCTGTGTGGTGTGGCAAATAAGATGTTAATATCTCCAGTACGGTTATGCGGTGTAACAAAGGATTTGTACATCCATAAACAGAATTAAATAAAAACCAGACTTATGTAGACCAGTGGCCAGTAAACTAATGCCCTTAGGCCAGATTTGGCTGGTAACGTATTTTTATATGGCCCATGAGTTAAGTATGGTTTTAAGATTTTTAAAGGGTTACAAACAAGTAAACAAATAAAACAAAGAATATGTGATAAAGACTGTGGCCTGCAAAGCCTTAAGCATTTACGATCTGGCTGTGTTAGGCTAATTAATAACCCCCCCCCATTCCCCAAAATGTCCATATCCTAATCCCCAGAACCTGAGAATGTTACCTTATATGGCAAAAGGGACATTGCAGATGTGATTAAGGATGTTAAAATGGAGAGAGTATCTGGGATGTTATCCAGGTGGGTCCCAAGTAATCACAAAGGTCCTGATGAGAGGGAAGCAGGAGATGAGAGACTACAGGATATCTGAAGATGAAAGCAGCAGACTATAGTGTCCATGTGGCCTCTAGCAGCTGAAAAAGGCAAGTAGATGAACTCTCCCCTCAGGGTCTCCAGAGGACCAGCCCTGATGATTCCCTGAGGTCAGCTCTGTTAGACTCAATTTAGACTTCTGTCTACCAGGACTGTAGCAGAAAAAAAAATGTGTGTTGTTTTAAACCACTAAATAAGCAGTAATTTGTTACTGCAGCAGCGAGAAAGCAAACACAGAAGCCCTTTTCAGAAATAGCTTCCTAGCCCCTGTGGTAGATGATGGTGCCCAGGATGAGAAAATATTCTGGGGGAGTCTGATGTAAACCCTCAAGTAATAGAATACCTATGGAAACAGATTTCCCAGAAAAACATTTAAATTTGGCTTCAGGAAAAATACACACTCAATTAAATGCCTCCATTATCACATGTATAAATTTCTAAATCATTATAGATAATAGGAAAACAAAAAGTATTTCTGCTGGTAAAAGAACATCAAAAGACCTGTGAGGGGATATGGTCAAGATTAACAAACTTCTTAGAGGGAAATCCTACTCATGACAGAATTGCTCAAATTATGGTGATCACTGGGGTGTTAGTAGGCATATTTTTAAATAAAGTACTAGAGGAAATGTTGAAAACTAATAATGATAAATATTTTGCAAGGACATATTGAGCAAAGTGGAAAAAGGACTGTCAAGGAAGTTCTTAAGCAGCGTGCCTACAAACCAGTTTCCCCTTTTACTGTGGAATTGTCCTGGCACACCAACCAACTTGGATTATTTCAAGTGGAGCCTGTGTTCTTCCAAATACTGGTACCCAAAAATGGATGAACAGAGGAAAGAGAAATGTGTGGCAGGTGTTTCACTGGTCTCTGGTTGAAAATACATCATGTATGTCTACAAAATGTTGAAAATAAGAAATACGAACACACACATACACATACCTTCAATGGGCAATCTCTAAACCCCATGCCTCTAGTTCCATAAAAGTTTCAGAAAAACTGTTTTCATAGCTTACTGCATGCATACCCATAATTATTATAAAGGACTCTCGGAAACCATTCAGTACAAAGCAGGAATAAGACCCATTATGTCAAAACCAGTTTTATTTCCATCAGTAGCACCGGCCCTAATGGTAATACATGGGTTAACAAATCAATTTAACCTTTCTAAATTGATTTGTTATATTACCTTCTATTGATTTTTCTAATGCAAATGTATTGCTGGCAAAATACAGAGGAGATTTGTTTGACCTCTTTATTGTTGTAGGATATGGCAATTAAGTTTTTAGTTGAGATTCCAATTAGCTTTCTGCTCTTACAATATTTTACCTAAATCTTCCTTTTAAGTTCCCCTAAGGTTCCCAGAAAAAATCGTCTAAGCATGACTGTATGAAAAAGGTAGAAGTAAAGAAAGCATTACTTATGTCGTGTACAAAATTGAGGTTACTCTGGGTTAACTGAATCTGATTCCTTGAAGAGATAAAGATGCTCTAAATCATGAAGAATTAATCAGAAAATTCTAATGGAAAAACAGGACCTCAGTACTCTATTATAAAAGAGGAGAAAGTGCCAAATGAGCACAACAGAGCAGGGGAAGATGAAAGACATCTTATAGATCATCGCCTTCCTGACCCTTGTAAGAGTGCTGTTACAGAGAAAACACAAAGAAGAGAGCCCCAAAGAGTAAGGTTACAGGATTAGGGCCTCCCAAGGAGAGCCTCCAACAAAAGGAAACTGAGTTTCATAACTGGAGGTGGTCTGCAAGTGAAATTTTCAGATGTGCCTGCAGATACTAAGACAGGGGGTGATGTCTCAGTAATTCCTGAAGGGAAGCTGAGAGGGAGGTTACAGGACGCTATTACGGACACAAGAGTGGAGAGAGAAAAGCCTTCCAGGACAGGTCTGGAACAATCCCGTCCATGCAACCACTCAGGTCAGACATTTAAATGTACATTAAAAAGCTGTTGTCTTGGGCTTCCCTGGTGGCGCAGTGGTGGAGAATCTGCCTGTTAATTCAGGGGACATGGGTTCGAGCCCTGGTCTGGGATGATCCCACATGCCGCAGAGCAACTAGGCCCGTGAGCCACGATTACTGAGCCTGCGCGTCTGGAGCCTGTGCTCCACAACAAGAGAGGCCGCACTAGTGAGAGGCCCACGCACCGCAATGAAGAGTGGCCCCCGCTTGCCACAACTAGAGAAAGCCCTCGCACAGAAACGAAGACCCAACACAGCAAAAATTAATTAATTAATAAACTCCTGCCTCCAACATCTGAAAAAAAAAAAGCTGTCTTCTTTCACTGCTGATCTACCTGGCTTTTACTGACCTTGAATAAGAGAAGGATGGGAGAGTGGCGGGAAAATGAGAAGAAAAAGGTAGGGCAATCTGGAAATGCCCCTGGCGGGCTCAAATACAACCACAGGACAGTCACAGGAGACGAAACACTGATACGGAGAGACTTGGTTTTTCAAATATCTGAATCCCTGAGTTCAGAGGGTTTGGAACAGAGAAGGGAAATAAGGGTGGCGTGTGCAAGCCCAAGGGTTCCCCACTTTCACACCTCAACATCTACCTGGGGTTATTTATACTTACAAAATGAAGGAAATGAATTGGATTGGAGGATAAATTCAAGTTTTCATTAATTTGGTATCTCTAAATCTACAAATTCTAGGCAAGTTTACTTGAAGTGAAAGGCATTAAGAGTATATTATTTAAACATTTACTTTAGAAAACAAAAAAAATCTGACATAATTTAGTGTTTAGATTGCCAGCATATCTTTGATTATTCCTTTATAGATGTTCTTCTTACACCAGGCATATTGAGGTTGTAGGCATATAAAGAATTGTGTACTCTGGACCAGAGTACATATTAATCTTAGCTATGATTCAAACATCAAAACTTATTGTACAAAAGGTTAATAATTTCACAGCAGTTAGGCATTCACTATTGTCACTGAGGCATTAAGGTAATGCTGAATTACTATATTTAATCACTACACTGAACTGCATTTTGGTATATTCCTAATTCATGCCAGGTTTTATTTCTTGTAAATCTAATTAGCTATACCCTCGAGAAAATTCTGAAATCCTCAGATTCTTCCATTTCTAAACATGAGTTAGCACAGGTTAATTTAGCATGTTTCAAGGCTGCCATATAATTCATGGTAATAGTTTTATCTCTCAGAAACTGTCAAGCTAATCTTAACAGTAGAAGACATTTACTTTATCAGGAAAAAGGATTTGAAAGCAATATGACTAGTTCATATTTCCTGGAGAAGATAAAAGTTTTAATTTACATATATTTTAATGAGACAATATTTGAAGAGGGATTTAAATGGAAAATGTCATGACCTAGCAGAAGACCCAGCTCCCTTTTCTTTTCTTCAGTCATTTCCATAATACTTATTTCACTTTGGGCAGATAGAATACAGTCCAGTACTAGAAGCTGTCTTACACACGTGTTAGTTGTGGCTTTACAACTAAATCATATATTCCTTACATTAGGATTTGTAGCAAGATCTCTTTATAAATTCCAGCATGTCACACAAAGTATTTATTTTAAATTTAAGCTCTTTATTTTTAGACTATACTGTATAATAGTTACCTGAACACGTGAAGGTATCTTCATGGGCTTTCACGGGACCCTTTAGTTGAGTAAGGAAACTCATCGAGTAGTATGATCAGTATAAACATCCTTCTGAGTGTTCATTCTTCCAGGAGTTTCTGCAGACTGAGATGATGCATCTCTCTACCCAGAACCTTGCCATCTAGAAGTAAGCCTAAAAGCAAACACAAAACGCAGACACGTGAACACAAATGTAAACCACTGGATTAGCATGTAGATTTAAGTGTGATGCAATTTAGGAAACAAAAATTGGAATACACAGGAGATGACACATGGACTTTCCAAAGAGGGACAGGGAGATTATTTAAAACAAAGTTGTCCACTTAGGAAAAATAATACTGGTCATGTTCAGATTGTAGTAAAGGACACAAAGTTTCTTAGCTTGAAACACAATGCTGAAGTACACTGAACTCTTAGGGCAACTAAGGTAAAAGGAAGGTGAATAAGAAGGAATAGTGAAGTCATGAATTAAGGGTTTTCAGAGGTGATTAGGAGTCATTCTAGATTCCAAAAAAGGAGAATGACCAGGTGATATAAGCACACTTATGCCTGGTAATTATTATTACTGTGTACTGTATACTATATAATTTAGGCAAAAATAACAAAAATGCCCTTTATGGATGCCATCTATAATTAAAAGTTTTAAGCATGCAAAGGATATATTGTATCTGAGACTGAAAAGAATAAATGTGAAGTTGCCTAACTGGTGATGCCAACGTTCAAACGGCTAGATATACTACATATATAACACACGTGTGTATGTACATTTATAAGATATATGCATATATCTTGTATGAAGTATATAATAAAATAAAACAAAAACTATTTCAAAAGATAAGAATTTTATCATTTTAACTGAAAATTAAAGCATAATTATAATGTGAAGAAAACATATAAATCTGAGAAAGTACTCAGAATATTCTCATATGGTTATTATAAATGATGACTATGAATGTTGATATCTCAACATACTTTTTTGGGGGGTGTGGGAAAACCAAAGAAGTGGAATAAGGACTATAGAACAGATGCTGTGGGATTCCCAGGAGCACTGAATAGTTTTACTCCACTTTGCTCTTAGTTGCCAATATTCATCTTAAAGCTTAATGGTCTCTAACTAGAATACAACCGGAAAACAGGTTATTTTCTCTATAACCCAAGAGAAAATCTTGTTAGCAGATGGCTGTTGAGAAATATCACTGTAACAAACGTGGTAAAAGAGAAATAATGGGGCAAAAAGTAGTCAATATCTGTATTTTTAAGTTTGAAGGTTTGCAATCTTTCTGCAGGAATCCTTAAACATATCTAATATTATTGTTTTATACTATTATAAAGTAAAATTTTCTTTTTGGGGACTAGATACTCTTTATATCATGTAAATAATACTCCCCTTTAAATAATTTTTATTACCTGGTAGATATATAACTAGGCTTGGTATTAAAACTGTAATCCCAAGAGATGCATTGCTTTCATATGTAATTTGTTAATGAGTTTTCAAACTCATTGACTACATAATATACTAAATGAGGAAAGTATCAATTATAAAAGGAAAATGCCCTCTAAGAATTCTGTCTAAAATTACAAGGTATGCTAGAGTCTGTCAAACGCATGAATTTTAACATTTAAATTGGACATTAATTTAAATTAAATATCTTTATCTTAAAAATATTTGAGTTGTTTTAAAGACAGTATAGGAAATTATCTGCTAGGGAAGTTTTACTTAAATCCCACACTATTACTTTTTTTCAAAGCATATTCTGCCCTCTTATAGTAATTTTCTGAGTGACTCACCATGACAATAAAGAAATAAATATATTTTAGAATTAGATGTTTTTAAAATATTGCCTTAGCAATTTAAATAATTTCCTTAGCATATTAATTTTATATGCCTGAAATCTGGGTAACCATGTTTTAGGTCAAAAGCTTCATAATATTAATTAGATATTGAAGGGAATCAGAATTTGCTGCCCCCCAAATATTCCACTTTGGCATAAGGATTGTTTCAAGCTGAAAGCAATTAACTTTCTGCCCTCACCCTTTCAGTCTAAAAGCAGGACATAAATTCCCCTTTGCAAAGGTGTCACTTTTCCCAGAACCAGGAAGAGGAGGATGACTCAACTGAAGACAACTCTCATCACTGAAAAAGGAATCAAATGGAGTCTGCATAACACACCTTACTAAATAACCCTTATCTTGTACTAGTTTCCCCCATATATTTTATCTATCCCAATTTACTGCCCTAGAAACACAACCTTCCCTTCCTTTGTTGAGTTACTTCACAGTTTATTGCCCTTTGTTAGAATGATATATAAGCCTCTAGATCTAACCACTTTTTTGTGGTTTCCACTTCTTTTCTGTGAGGCTCCCTGTATGCATGCAAAATGAACCTTTCTCCTGTTAATCTGTCTTTTATCAGTTTGATTTGCAGGCTCCAGTTACTGAACCTAACAGGATACAGGAAAGGTTTCATTGTTGTTGCTGTTGTTTTACTTCCTCTACATTATTAAAGTGTGGTGAAAAAACTATAATTTGACTGGGAAATAAGGTTGGGAAACCCAAGACAAACCTGATTCACGCTTCTCTCTATTTTCATATCTTGACATGCATATTTAATCTCTTATTTGAAAAGAACAAATCCTCATTTTCAATTTCATCAATACAAAATGGGAATGAACGCTCCCTGGGACTATAACGGGTCAGAAGAGAGGCATCTGGGATCTAGGGAATAAGCAGACCACACAGGGCAGGCCAAACAATCGGGGTTCAAGCAGAAGATAATAAAAAGGGTCCCCAAAATGCAATTATGACATAATGTAGAGAGGGGACTTTTTATACACAGTGTACTGACTAAACCAGTTATAATCTATGTGACCTCTCTTCCTTTGCCTGCTCAATGGGCACGTGCAGTTGCCAGACATCTCTGTGGATGTTACAGGTACATTTGTAAATACTTAATTTCTGTATATCTTGATCATGTAAGTAAACTTTCATCAGCTTCAGTTACCTTATCTGTAAATATGTTAATAATAGTAAGTAGCTCTTAACATTGCTGTAAGAATCAAGAGATCATGAATGCAATAAAGAAGATGTGGTACATATATACAATGGAATATTACTCAGCCATAAAAAGGAATGAAGTTGTATCATTGGCAGAGACATGGATGGACCTAGAGACTGTGATACAGAGTGAAGGAAGTCAGAAAGAGAAAAACAAATATCATATATTAACGCATATATGTGGAATCTAGAAAAATGGTATAGATGATCTTATTTGCAAAGCAGAAATACAGACACAGACATAGAGAACAAACGTATGGATACCAAGGGGGAAAGGGGGTGCTGGGATGAACTGGGAGATTGGGATTGACATATATACACTACTATGTATAAAACAGATAACTAATGAGAACCTATTGTATATTACAGGGAACGCTACTCGGTGCTCTGTGGTAACCTAACTGAGAAGGAAATCCAAAAAAGAGTGGGTATATATATACGTATGGCTGATTCACTTTACTGTACAGCAGAAACTGACACAGCAGTGTAAAGCAGCTATACTCCAATTTAAAAAAAAGAGAGATCATGAATGCAAATGTAATAGGTATATGAGGCCCACAATGAACAATAAATATTATTATTATTACCATCAATAAATTGTTTGGGTAAGGGTTATAGTGCTCCTATTACTGGACTGTGCAATTTGAAAGGAACTGGCACACTTTGAATGGTATTGAGGTAGTGACCTTGTCGTTGGAACTTAGGTCTGGAGATTTAAACACAAGGAATAAGGAGGTAGTTAACTTATTAATCACTCAGACCAGACTCTTGAACCTCTAATTGACCCTTCAGCAAAATGATTACAAACATAAGTTTGGAATCCACCTGGTTGAGTTTAAATCCCAGCTCTAATTCTCAGTAGCATTTTAAGCTTTTGGAAAATTTCTAATGTTGTGAGCCCCAAATCTCTTATCTGTCAGAGGGAAATGATGACACTACCCTTGAGTTAAGGCACACAAAGCACTTTTTAAGAGTTCCTTGCACTAGTGCTCAACAAGTGTTTGTGACTATCTTTAGATTTGTCAGTGGTTCGCTACCTTTGAAAATTACGTGCCACCATTTGCATCCGCAGGGATACTGAAATCCACAGGATCTATGAAAAAGCAATAGAAAGACAGCATGAGTTGACCTCTAACTTGCATAGAGATTAGGGTACTGATAACAGCCCCTGCAGTTTCAATTCAGATGATCTCAGTTCCCTCCTTAACCATAAACTACCAAACTAGGTTTTGTTAAACAATCCCTGACTAGAACCAAGATTGGTCCCAAACTATGCAATGGTACTAAGATTAACAAGAATTCAAGTGACAGCAATTATAGCAATTATTACAAATTTTGTGAAGGAATGCATTGATATCGATTAAAAAATGGAAAATTTCCATTTTCCAAGTGGCTAAAAAATTTGCCTGATTTTGTCTTCTATGTGTTTGTCTTTTTTTTTTTTTTAACATCTTTATTGGAGTATAATTGCTTTACAATGTTGTGTTAGTTTCTGCTGTATAACAAAGTGAATCAGCTATACATATACATATACATATACATATATCCCCATATCTCCTCCCTCTTGCGTCTCCCTCCCACCCTCCCTATCCCACCCCTCTAGTGGTCACAAAGCACTGAGCTGATCTCCCTGTGCTATGTGGATGCTTCCCACTAGCTATCTGTTTTACATTTGGTGGTGTATATATGTCCATGCCGCTCTCTCACTTTGTCCCAGCTTACCCTTCCCCCTCCCCGTGTCTTCAAGTCCATTCTCTATGTCTGTCACTTTGTGGAGAGGCCGGTGGGCGGCTGGCTATGTATGTGTCTTGTAGTTTTAAAAGTGTGTGTTATTAGTAGAGATACATTAGCATTTTCTTTGTTGGCTGACCTTTTCATTTGTTAGTTTCTTCTTTTTAAATTTTCAATTATACTTCTAATTTTTATAGCAAAATAAACCTTTTTCCCTTTGTATTGAAATTTTATTATTTTTAATGAATGTGAAATCAAGCAAATCAACAGGAATACTGGCTAACTAAATATGGACCTCTAAATACCCAATGTGATCCATATAACGGTCATTGTATAGGAAACTGAAGAATTGCATTCTAGTTGTGTCCAGTCGTAATTAACCATGTGAACTGTGAAAAGTTCACATAAAGCCTAAGTATTCTTCCTGGGTAAACAAGCAGGCTGAAATAAGGCCTTTTCTCTGCTGCTTGCCCAGGAAGGAAGATGGTGAGGGCTGTTCTCCGTCTAGGCAGTGGGTTCCAGGGCTTTGTGCTAGCAACCACCATGATCTGCCTCTATTTAGGGTCCTTTGACTCTGAATAGATGATTTGTCACATTGCTTTCTGTTTACTGAGGCTGCCAGTCCCTGAAGATAAAAGAATCACCTAAGTCGCAACTGCCACAGGAGAACAAAAATGATGCATGTACTTGTAATGCTTCTGATGATGAAAAAGTTCTGATTGAATTTTTAGAGAACATGACAATGAATTGGAATCTTTTATTGAGCCAATCACAGCTCAAACAGCAACCCAAACAAAACAAACACTAACAGTGAAAGCAAGGAAGCATTCTCAGGAAACAATTTAAGTAGTTTATGAAGTCTCGAAACACTAGTCAGAGTTTTCAATAAGAAAAAGAGACTTAGAGAATTTCTGTAAGAGAATAATAATTTCCATACATTCTGGAGGATAATACATCTGTCTTGGAACTTTTTCCCCTAACATTTTACTATGAAAATTTTCAAACACAGAGAAAAATTGGGAAAATTGTTACAGTGAAGACTTCCTATTCCCACCAACCAGATTCTACGATCACATTTTAACGTTTGCTTCTCACATACCTATCCTTTATCCATACCTCTATACATCCACTCCTCCATCGTATTTTCTGTTACATTTCAAATCTCAGACATCAGTAGATTTCCTCTGAATACTTCAGCATGAGTGCCATTACATAGTTTAATGATAGTTTTGATATAACATTTACATACGATAAAATAAACAAATATTAACTGTATTCACTGAGCTTTGACAATTACACACATGTGTGCCTTAGAACTTATCATGAGCAAACAGGGAGAGTGAATTTCAGATTTTTAATGTTTAGGAAAAACACTAAGATGAATAATGGAATTTCAGAAGCAATATTACAAGGTTGAAATTTTATCAGAAAGTATCTCTGAAGGATTTTCTGCATCTCTGAAATTATTTAAACAACTCAACATAACCTAGAAAGGAAGCAGTTGGGAGAATAAGAGGAAGAAGTACATGTGCATATTGACCAATTACCAAAATGGCAGCAGTGGGCTTCCCTGGTGGCGCAGTGGTTGAGAGTCTGCCTGCGGATGCAGGGGACACGGGTTCGTGCCCCGGTCTGGGAAGATCCCACATGCCGCGGAGCGGCTGGGCCCGTGAGCCATGGCCGTTGAGCCTGCGCGTCCGGAGCCTGTGCTCCGCAACAGGAGAGGCCACAACAGCACGAAGCCCACATACCGCAAAAAAAAAAAAAAAAAAAAAAAAAATGGCGGCAGTAATGAGGGAAACCATTGGAATCCATGAGCTGCAAAATAACAAGGACAAAATATTTTTCAACTTGCAAAGTAACGTAACTCTTTGAGAGAAATTCCATGGATAAGAGAAGAATCATTCCTGAACCTCAGAAATATGATTCAAGAGAGCTCAACCTTGCCAGAATTGGTAACTAAAATTAGTATGTGTCTTAGGAAGACGATGGGGAACTTTGGACTCCCTGAACTTTATTGTATGACTCCAAGCAATTCAGAGAAGTTCTCCCTGGAAAGCAAACTCTATATATTGATTAGGTGTGTTTTATATCGTCCTAGTTATCACAGGCAGCTTTTGACAATGTTTTTTAAAATTTTATTTTTTTAGAGCAGCTCTAGGTTCACAGCAAAGTTGAAGCAAAGGTACAGAGATTTCCCATATACTCCCTGACCCCCTAAGTGCACAGACCTCCCCTGCATTATCAACATTCCCCCAACAGATGGTACACTGGTTACCAATCAGTGAACTTTCACTGACATGTCATAACCACCCTGAGTCCATAGTTTGCCTTATGGCTCACTCTTGGTGTTGTACATTCTGTGGGTTTAGACAATTTATAATGATATGTATCCATCACTATAGCACCACACAGTGTATTCTCACTGCACAAAAAATCCTCTGTGCTCTGACTATTCATCCTTCCCCTCAACCCTTGGCAACTACCAACCTTTTCACTGTTTCCATAGTTTTGCCTTTTCCAGAAGGTCATATAGTTGGAATCATATAGTATGTAGCCTTTGGAGCTCCTTTCACTTAGTAATAGGTATTTAAGGTTCCTCCGTGTCTTTTCATGGCTTGATAGCTCATTTCTTTTTAGTGCTGAATAATATTCCATTGTCTGGATGGACCACAGTTTACTTATCCATTACTTTCTGAAGTACATCTCCCAAGTTTTGGCAATTATGAATAAAGCTGCTATAAACATCCTTGTGCATTTGTTTTTGTGTGGATATAAGTTTTGAATTCCTTTGGATAAATACCAAGTGCAATTTCTGGATTATATGATAAAAGCATGTTTAGTTTTATAATAAACCACCAAACTGGCTGTACCATTTTAAGTTCCCACAATTATGAATGAAAGTTTCTGTTGTTCAACATCCTTGCCAACATTTGGTGTTGCCTGTGTTCCAGATTTTGGCTATTCTAATAGGTGTGTCATGGTATCTCACTGTTGACTTATTTTGCATTTTCCTAATCTTTATGACATATGATGTAGATTTTTTCATATGCTTATTCAGTATCTGTATATCTTCTTTAGTGAGATGTCTTTGGACCATATTTTAATTGGTTGTTTTCTTATAGTGGAATTATCGACACAAGAGTTCTTTGTATATTTAGGATATCAGTCCTTCATCAGATGTGTCTTTTGCAAGTATCTTCTCCCAGTCTGTTACTTGTCTTCTCATTCTCTTGACATAATCTTTCATATAGCAGAAGCTTTTAATTTTAATGAAGTCTAGCTTATCCATTATTTCTTTCATGGATAGTGCCTTTGGTGTTAAAACTAAAAGGTCATCGTTATACGTCAAAGTTTTCTCCTATGTTATTTTCTAGATATTTTAGAGTTTTGCATTTTTATTTATGTCTATGATCCATTTTCAGTTAACTTTTGTGAAGAGTATAAGATCTGTGTCTAGTTTCTTTTTTTGCATGGGGATGTCCAGTTATCTCAGTATCATTTATTGAAAAACCTTTCTTTGCTTCATTGGTTCCATTGCGTTGCTTCTGTTCCTTTGTCAAAGATCAGTTGCCTGTACTTCGGTGGGTGGACAATTGTTTTTAAAGTACATGAGTCATCATCTTCCAGTCTCCAGTAGCTGTTCCCTCATTGCTTTTCCAGTATAGGCTCTTTATTTGCCACCTTCACCAACGATTTCCTTGTGCCTCCCCAGACTGCACCTCTCACCCAGTCTCATAGAATCTACCATATGCTTTATATTTTTGTTATAGTCCCAATTCCAGCCACCAATTTCCCTATTGATTATCAATTTCTCCCTAATAAACCACCCCCAAATTCAGGAACCTTAAATAATCATTCACGTAATTATAGCTCTGAAGGTTTACACTTTGGACTGTGTTCAGTTGAGTTGCTTCCTCTCTTTCACACGGTACTGGCTGGGCTCTTCATGGCTTTGGGCTTTCACTGGAATGGTGGGCTGGCTGGAAGTACTGGCACGTTTTCCCATATGCTCTCATCTCATAAGGGCCTAACCTCATTTTTTAACATGGTCCTGGAAAAGTTTCTAGAAATAAGAGGGTGAGACCTAAAGCTCAGGGGATTTTCAAGTCTCTGCTTGTCATATATGCTAATATACCAATGGCCAGACAAGGGGGGCTCATAATCAAGCCCAGGGTCAATCTGGAAGGGTATAAAAGAAGGGTGTGGATATAGGAGGTGTGATCCACTGGGGGCAATTACCATGACGGTATACTATAGATAACATTCAGAAATGGCATATGCTAATGAAGCCCTGTAAAAGAGGAAAGGTCATCATGGTTACTTTAACAGGTTATGGATATAAACCTTCACTGTTGTTTCTTAGGGTAAGTCAAAATTCTAAATTTCTTACTACATTGTTTCTGAAAAATCTTGACCATCCCACCATCATCACAATGTTTCACAGTGTTGACTACAGTTTGTTCAGAAGCTTCAGTGATGCAGGAAGTAGCAGGTTATCCTATCTTAGTAAGAAATATGAATGCCATAAAATAGGGAATTAACCTCAGAAACATTGAGGGGCTTGTCATCTCAGTGAATTTTCTGGAGGTCCTACCTCAGGCTATTCTCTCAGAAGTTAAAGATGAGGTTCTGTCTCCTGTGCTGACTACCCATAGGAAATAGCAGGTCATTTGCTGGTCCTTTTTAGCGACTTTGGGTGAGACATTTACCATATTGGTTGTGTTGCCCCTCTTTATCTACTGAAGAACCTGTCAGGCTGCCTGCCTCACGTGGTTCCCGGGACAAAAGAATGCTAGCTTTTTCCTACTGCAGGAGAGGCTGCGCTGCCAGTTGAACTTCAGTTTCACTTCTCAGCGGACATAATAGAGTTCAGGCTACCCGTGGTAGGTCTGTAAGCATAGCAGTACCTGTGATATGCTCAGGAGAAGAAATACCATGCAGTGTTTTGTCAAAAAGCAATGTTCTCTTCAGCGATAATTATTCAAGTTTTGAGACACAGCTCCTTGCTGAGTCCAACAAGAAAGACTTGACCGTAGGACACTAAGTAATGAGTGAACTGACCAGCCCAAAAAAATGTGGATATTATCTTATCTGTCAAGTCCTACAGCTCTGTGAATGCAGCAGAATTCCATCATGAAATGAAGGTGGTATATTTCAAAAGTGGTAGGCAGCAGGTCCTGACCGCCGTGTAACAGCACAAGAGAGATGCATTGGCTGCTCATATTTGCAACAGACCTATTTCCACTTATAAACTCTAGTGGTGTTTCACATGATGGTTGTCCAAAAAAATAATATTAATTTCTGGTTTATAGATAGTTATGCAATAGAATCTGCTGTTTTTCAGAATTGGACGGTAAAATTACCACCCAGGAGAAGCCCTAAACAACAGCAGGGAGGAATATCATCCTGGCAGGTAGAACTTCCAATAACCCATCAAGGTTTTTACTTTGCTTGAAAAGTTATATGGACAGAGGTATATTTATAGGCTTGCAATGATCAGTGACAAGTCAGGTTGCAAGATGATGAGAAGCTTGAGAGAAACAAGATTGGAAGTTTGGACATGAGGAGCCCTTACGTGGAGGTAAGGAAGAAGTCCTCTCAGAGTACACCCAGACTTGGGCAGTAGTTCTAAGCTATGTGGAGCCTCAAAAGGACTCCTCCTTTAAAAAAAAAATCTTAAAATAAAATAGAATAGGTAACATGCTGTGGATTTATATCAGCCATTTTTTGAAACCATATGAGTGTCAGCTAAAGAGATCATGGGTACAATCATGAATCATGAAGTGCCCTACATCAAACACCTTTCTGCCTAAGACACCTAAAATGAATTGTCCCCTTCACTGTCACATAATCGATATACCTTAATTTTGAGTTAAAGAACTTCTATCATCCCACAATTTTCTCACTTTAAAGCAGCTCTCCAAATAAATGCTTAATATTTACTAGCCTTTTTCATTTACTCTCCCCTAAACAGATCTTACGCTGACTTACTTTCATGTTAGTCTTTGAAAGTTGCTGCCATGAAAACCAAATAAAACTGCCACCTATTTTGGCAAAGCTGTTTCCAGCCAATGATGTTTCCTCAAGATTCCAGCATCTTCAGCTCGTTAGTTGTCTCTACATGTTATTAAATACAGCTTTCCCTTTCATACAATATTTAATAGAGTCTTCACATGGTTCTAGCATTTTAAAAAAATCAATGAAATTCTCTCTTTTTGATTTTTCTCTTATATACTAATGGGAGCATAGTAATAGGTTCTTAGTGTATGTGTTCAGTAAATATTTGTGGAATGTTTTAATTAATTTTGAAAACCACAGTTTGAGCTATCAATCTCATGCTATCTCATGTACGTCTTAGGTTATAGCATAAAATTTAGCCTAATAGTTATGATTAGAGTAAAACTTATAAACTTAAACCACAAACACATATTCACCCATATCTTTCAATAAAATTTAAAACACCAATGTATATGATGCTGAAATCATGTCATTTGCAAAAGCTTGTACAAATATTTGCACTAGAAATATATAGATTTATGTACATTAATAGTCATATGTATAATTCACATACCCTATAGTAGCACAGGTAGATATCAGAAAATGTTTAAGAATTCAAATAAACCAAGTGCAAAAATAATATTTTTGATACATGGGAGAATTTGAACATGGACTGGATATTAGTTTATATTGAAGAATTTTTTTAATGGGTAAGAATACCATTATGGTTATATTAAAAAAGAATAATATCTCATGAGAAGTACATATTGGGCTACTTAAGTGTAAAATAAGTTGTTTTCTTGAATTTGCTTTAAAATTTTCAAACAATAATGGATCAACACACTATTGGTTTGATGTAGCAATTGCTACAGATCAGCGATGGTAACAAAGGGGAACATTGGCTCTAGTCATGAGAGTGTGTGTGTGTGTGTGTGTCTGTGAACATTTCTGTAATACAATCACTCATACACAGTTTATAATAGTTTAGTATGAGAACATAAAACAATCATTAAAAAAAACCTGAGTGGACAGGTGATTTTACAAAAGCCTATTTGATTTACAATTCAGTAAAATGACATTTATTATATAAAGATTATAAAAACACCAAGGCCCATATGGCTTTTTTTATATATGTCAAGGAGAAGAAAACAAATGAACCCAGGAGGAGAGAAATGAATTATTTAATAAAAAGGTCTCCTTTTTTATGTTGGAACAATTAGATGTTTGTGTTGAATTGCAATGTTTTCCTATTCTCTCACTCAAGTTAAAGAAAAGGTCAGTTCAGTTATTTCCCTTGAACTTGGGTTTTCATGGACTAGCATATTAATAAGCACATTTCACATTAACTCTTACATTTCAATTGTTTATTACTAAAAATGACCATGTTGCCTGCTCAATATCCTTTTTGTTCATTAAATAATGGTAACATTTATATATTTTCTCATATTTATCTTTTTTCATATTTACCCTGATCAACAGTAAGATTTTATAAGTGCAAGTCAAAATTATGTTTACTTCAGTTTATATGCAAGTCTTATCCTGAAGCTTTTGCTTTGCTCTCAAAATTTAGATTTACTATTTAGCAGAGATGCATATTTTTATCTAGAAATAATGAGATTTGGTAGTTTTTTTGGATTTTTCTAACACTGTCTTTGACATATTGTGTGTGCATGTTCTGCATTTTGAAGAAATTCACAACTTAATAAAGAGAAACGAAAAGATTACATCAAGCCTTTTGAAATTTAAAAAGTACCACAGTGGTAGTTCTTTCTGTCCTATGCTCAAGTGAGTTACCATGGGGGAGTGGGGAGTGAGACAAGATTAGCGATCTCTTGCTTTTCTTAGCAACAAAATTTTAGCAACAATACATTTGTCATACTTCTTCCTTGAATAAGCTGTAAATAACCAGGCTCACTTCCACAACAGAGAAGGGGAATAAACATGAATTATATATCACATCTGAAAAGATTTAGATGCCTACCAACATACTGTTAATTTTATAGTCAAGATGCAGTCTTTCAATGATTCAGATGTCACCAGAGAAAAGGAAAACTCTTCCGGAAAAACATCAAAGTGAAGCAAGTTTCATCAGCCAGAGATGCAATACTAGGGAAAATTACCAAATTTCTTGTATAGAAAGTACTCACAATTAAACTTTTAAAAATATTAGGACAGGTAGCAGAGAATTATGAGGTAAATATTCTCACATATGAATATATTCTCATATAATGTCTTACGTTAATAGAGTATCTTTAAAACTCAATTTTTGTCTTTAAGTTAAGAAAAATAAAATAGAGTACTGAGAAAGTTTTCTTGTATTTGGAGCACTTGTTTTAGTTGAGCAATTTCTTAAGCCTAAAACGATTTAATGGTATGTTGATTGGTTTTAACATTTACTCTACTTTCTATTCCTCTTTTGTTTGTTTCTTTTAAATGAGTTCCCTGTTCTTGCTTCCCTATTTCTGTTATGATAACATCATTTTTTTAATTGAAGTATAGTTGATTTACAATGTTGTGTTAGTTTCAGGTGTACAGCACAGTGATTCAGTTATCCATATATGTGTATATATTCTTTTTCATATCCTTTTCCCTTATAGATGAACGGATAAACAAGATGTGGTATATATACACTATGGAATATTACTCAGCCATAAAAAAGAATGAAATCATGCCATTTGCAGCAACATAGATGGACCTAGAGATGATCATACTAAGTGAAATAAGTCAGACAGAGAATGTCAAATATCGTATGATATCACTTATATGTGGAATCTAAAAAAAAAGATACAAGTGAACTTATTTACAAAACGGCAACATCATTTTAGAGCCACTCAGACGGAAAGCTCTGTATCACCTTAATCCCTCCAGCTTCCTTAACTCCCAGTCAGCCTCCGCCAGCCACAATCTTTGCTCCTTCGTCCTTCAACATGTTTCTTGAATCTTCCTGTGGTTTTAACCTCCATGGCCAGTAGTCTTGTTCACCCCCTCACAAGAGAGGAGCTGGCACTGACCGTCCCTCAGCTCTGCACTGTTAAAGCCTCCAATAATCCCATTGATACTGCATCCTCGCCTACCACCCCGCCTGCTTGTCCTCACCAGAAACATTCTCAGTGCCCACGCCTGCCCCCTCTTCTGTCCAGGACCCAGCGTCCACACAGCTCCACCTACCTGGCCCAGGATGTTACTCACAGTCCGTGTGGCAGCAGCAGCTGAATAGTGTTTCTGTCACCTAAACGGGAAGTTTTTTGTTTTGTTTTTACATTCCTCCTCAAAGCTTCTGTTATTACCTTGGCTCAAAGTCACTCTCACCTTTCCTTTTACTGGGCATGTCCTTTTTTTTTTTTCTTCTCTGCTACCAATGACTGTTTCCATAGATCTAAGTCTTCTTTAGCCTCATTCTAGTATAATTCACTTCTTTAAAGTACCATGTTAGAAAACTAAAATATATTCAGTCAATTTTAGTTTCTGAAGATTTAGAGCATTTTTTTTTCTTTTTTTGCGGTACGCGGGCCTCTCACTGTTGTGGCCTCTCCTGTCGCGGAGCACAGGCTCCAGACGCGCAGGCTCAGCGGCCATGGCTCACGGACCCAGCCGCTCCGCAGTATGCGGGATCCCCCTGGACCGGGGCATGAACCCATGTGCATCGGCAGGCGGACCCTCAACCACTGCGCCACCAGGGAAGCCCTAGAGCATTCTTAACCTGAACACTAAGTGAATTAAACAGTAGACTTGTTTATTTTACAATATAAGGAAAAAGTTGGGTTTACTCACTGGATCACATTCAATAGACATGTATATATATGCATAATGTTGGATTTTCATTATTGCAGCACACTCAGGGCAACTGATATTTAGTTTTTTTAATATCACTGTGATATTTGAGTCAATGCAATTGTCACTTCCATAAAAGTAGTACATCCTCCTGAATTTAGTTTCATCTGTTTTTTCTGTTCCCTTAGTACCTCTGACTAATACCCTAGTAACACTCATCAATCATGCCCTCTGTTGTCTATTTCATTGCCTAATGTCATTAGTGTGAAATATTTGAAATTAGAAAAAAATGGATTTGCTTTTTTTATTACATTTTAAATCTCATATAGTAGAGTGGCAGATGCCCCACATACATTTGTCAGATGAATGAAAGCATGTGTGAACAAATATTCATGTAGCTAATCTTTCCTGTGCTGAAAGTAGATATTGTTTCTGGGCCATGTGGCTGCATTTTGATGAAAGAAACCAGAAAACAAAGCTATGTCACACATTAGCAAAGGCAGTGTTTAATAGTCTCTTTTATCATGTGTAGTTTTGTTTGCTTGTTTATTTATTGATCAAGGAAATATTTACATAACTTAGAAAAGTCTAGAATGAGCAACAGTTTCTACCCAAGATCTCCCCACCTTTAATTTTTAATTATAACTTTCCAGAACTAACTACTTTATCATTAACCTGACTTGGTTACTCTAGTCTTTACCCCCATATCTGTGAATAATTTGCTTACACTTCTTGTTGATTTTTAAATATGTCGAGTTTTACACTTTTGACCTAATCTATTATCTTCTGCTTTGATAGGTGAGATCTACCTCGTTCACACAACACTGCATCTCTCCTCACCCTCCTTTTTCCCAATATTATTACAATATTATTCTCGGTTCTTCCGGTGATCACCACTAAAACGTCAAACTACACATTTATATTTCTGCTTTCTGTGCCGTCTTTTCTTGGCTAAGATACAGCCTGTTCCCACGGTTTTCTGAACCATCAGTCTTACTGTTCATTTCACTGACTCCCTGTCCAATCTTGAAGTCTTTCAAAGTTTTGTCCCCTGTGTTCTAAACTGTGATGCTTGCTCTCTCTCCTGTCACCCAGATGACACCTAAAGGCTTCTCTCTCTCTCCTGTGGATCCGAGGTTCTGGGATCGCATATGTAATCCTTGATACACTCAATTTTTTGGAAAAAATCTTTAAGTAACCCCTTAAAAAGTAGTACATAGCAGAAAACTTTGTTTTCTGACACTTGTGAAAATGCTTTTATTCTGTTCTCACACTGATTAATGAAATACAATTCTAAGCTCAACACAAATTTACATAAAAATTGTGAACACCTAGCTCTGTTTTCCAGTGTTCAATTTTACTAATGAGATTCTGATGCCTGTCTTACTCTCATTATTTTTCAGTGTGTCCATTTCTTTTCCTCTGAATACCTTGAGGATGTTCTTTAATTTAGTATAACCTTTCACCTTAATTTTTACTAGGGTTGGATTTGTTAAGACTTAAATATAATAGTTTCACATAATTAAAGGTTACAAGGATTTTGGTTTCAAAAATACAAGGTTTGATGTAGGGTGACTATATAAATTTTAGGACAAACTGCGACATTTGAGAGAATAAAAAGAAGCACTCTTACTAATTACGATAGTATAACCAGGTCAACCAGGACAGTGCTAAGCAAAGCAGAATATATGTTTGTCCTAATTATAAGACACATGAATGCTATCTCCTATATTTGAAAATTTCTTGTAAAAAAGAAGGAATAATTTAAGCCATAATTTAAGATTACAGGTACTTTTTGTTTGAAAAAATTCCTCCCTTTTCTCTTCACTATACTTCTGGAGTCCTTTTGTTGGTGCTGATATCCTGGAATCTTTCTTATCATCTATTTCCTTATATTTTCTATCTTTTTGTTTTTTTCTACATAATTTGCTGGACAGTGAGGAGCAACTGATGGATTTGAACAGGGTAGTGATACTATTAGTGATGTGTTTAGGGAATATTATTTCATAATAATAATATGTAAGATGAATTGGAGGAGGCTAATAGGCACATGATAACATTAAATCACTCAAGCGCACATAGTAAGATATGAATGCAGTTGGTAGCAGTGGAAATGAAGAGAAAATTGGAGTGCGCTGTTTTGGGATAGAGTAGATAATGCTTAGGAAAGAGTTTCAATGCTATTAAGCATCCACCTTGCAATGGGAGAGACCAGAGTTTAAATATTTGCACTGGCAAACACTTTTTCCATATTTTCATACAAATGATACAGTAATAATATTCAGAGAAACTTGTATTCTGTGTGGGTTCCTTTCCCCAGTGACAAATGCTGTCAATAATTTTATATTTATCCTTTTAGTTAACTTATTATTTTCACAACCTCTTGATTATATTAATGAAGAACACAGGGAATTATTCTGTGCATTACTTATTTATGTAAATGATAAACATATCTGTTACTCCGCATATTGCTTTTAGTATTCAATTTCACATTTTTTAAGAACTGTTCACATTGATATCTGAAGACCTACTTTTATTGATTTTACTGTTCAGCATTATTGTCTCTTCCTCTATATCATATTTATATCCCCCTATTGACGTGGATTTATGTTGTTTCCACCTTTCAAATTTACAATGTTTCATCAGGTTTTCATTTCTTAGGACTGAGGCACTCATCCGCTGACCTTCCAGGCGTGCTGGTGCTCACCAGCCTTCACCCAAGTCCCTCTCTGAGATCTGCCATCAGGAGAAGAGAGCTTTCTCATTTAGGAACATCTCCCACTCTATGACTGGTCAACGGTGGGTGGGTGCCCCAATTACAAAGGACATTCAAGAGCTACTTCAACGAAAGGTCATCATTCACTTTGTCTTTCTGCAGAAGAAAACCTCATTTAAAATGGAGTCAGGAAGCCCTGAGGGAGAGTTCTCAGGCATGGACCTTCTTTGCAGCCTGTGTAACTGGCAGGAAGAAGGAAGATAAGAATTACTTTAACAGGGCTTGTTTGTATGGAAGTCTTTTCATGGGTTGGCCAAAAAGTTCGCTCAGGTTTTTCCATTGAGATCTTACAGAAAACCCTCACAAACTTTGTGGCCAACCCAATATGAGATGCTCTCTGTCTCAACATCTTATCCATGGTGATAAGAATATTACTTTTCTTCCGGTGCAAGGGAGAACATTTTTCACGTGGGAGTTTCCTCTCCTGCTTTTAAGAAAAGGAAGAGTCCTCCTGCCTCAACAACAAGATCAACAACAAGATCCTTCCTGCCTCTCACAACCTCTTGCAGCCAATGAGAAGCCACCAAACCTCCAACTCTTGTTCTTCTCCAAAGAACTTTTACTCTAAACAACCCTCCTCAGTTTCCCCCTGAAACCTAATGAAAGCTGGCCTTCCCTTTGTCTCCTCGGACTTGCCTATGATTCACCATAGCTTGCCTATCCTGAATCACAATTCTCTGCTCTTCCCAAATAAACCCATTTTGCTGATGGAGTAACGAGATATTTTATTTTTTGAGGTTGACAGTGCACTGGTATTGACCCTGAAATTCTGCTCAATAAAAGGTGCACACAAATCTCCCTCTCACAGTGCTTCTCAAGGGACCTCAACAGCACTGGTTGGCACCAGAAGTGGTTTAAGACAGCAGACTCTGATGTAGGGTTTTGGAACTGGATCATCCATCTGCTGCCTGTTAATAAAACCCCATCATCTGTGATACTTTGAGAACACATAGGCTCCAGCACATGCAATTGGTGCAAGTGTTAAAATTTACTGGAAGTGAACTATTTTGGTAGAAGAAACTGAAACCCAGCCGGACCCTGTGGGGCTCCTGGGCACAAAAGCCTTTCTGTGTCTCCTTCCCTGAGTTCCAAAGGGCAGATTCAAACAGTTGCTAATCAGGGAAGGGAGGGGATGCAGAGACAAGGGAGGAGCAGCCAAGAAACAACAGTGCAGCCTTGGGGCAGCATCCTGGTTCCCCCTCAAGGGATACACATAACAATATCTTTGATCTCTTCTGCAGAACTAAAACCCCCACCAAATGGAAAATGTTAACTACCTGATGAAGCATTCTTCATTTCCACAGAAGGTCACAGCTCACCTATTATCACCTGCTGCCAGATATCTCTGGATTGAAGGAATGTGGGCCCTGCATGCACTCTGATCCTTATCAGCAACCCAGCCCCTTGACTATAAAACTCCTCACAACCCTCCCCCCTCCCCCCGGGTTGTGACACAGAGTTTTGAGGGCATTAGCCCACTGTGGCCCTCTTTGCCTGGAAAAAGCAATAAAGCTATTCTTTTCTACTTCACCCAAAACTGTCTCCAAGATTTAATTCAGTGCTCAGGTACAGAGGCCGGATTCAGCTTCAGAAGTGCCCTGATGCAAGCCATTTATCAGGCATTTGAGAAATACTGAAGAAACAATAATTACAAAGACTAGAGAATGAAGTGGTCTTGTTGGGTACTAATGAGGAATTAGAAAAAGAAAGATATGAAAGGATTAGAATGATGAATCACTAATTTATTGCAAAATGGGAAAACCAGAGAGTCTTCTTGATATCACAGGAAGGGAATCTCATCACCTGCTATAGAGGTCAGAAAAAAGCTTCAAGCCCAGCACTTGCTTGCAAGGGGAGTGTTGCTCCAGAGAAAGTTGAACTCTCATCACTGATAATTATACTATACAAAAGTCAGGACCCTGATTGGGAAAGTGTGGAATTGCTAGACAGGGGATTGGGAAATCTGGGTAAATGAACAACAACAATAACAAAAGTCTAGGCTTCCTCTTTGTGAAACGCTAGTGATTCCAGCTTCTTTGAAGATGATACAGATGCCTCTGTCTATCAAGCCAGCAATGTTTATCTCCAATCTTCTCACACCCTTTCTCTGGTCTACTAGACCAATGACAAGGAATAAGTCACAATATAATATAAGTAGGTAGGTGCTGGGTTTGCTAAGAGGAAAAAAGGGCTATCCTCTGACAGATCTGTGAGAGCTTGACAGAATGTCCTGGGAGGAACAGGAGAATGAACAAAGGACTGGGGAGGTAAATATAAATTTTGGGAAAGGAGATTCTGTCAATATGCAAGTCTCTTCCCGTGATACAGAATGTAATATCCTAGCAAGGGATTCCAGGAAACCGCAAAAGCCTGAAGAAAGTTACTGCCCATGGTATATGACGTAGAAATGCCAAATCTACCATGAGAGATTTTGAAGGAAGGAAGAGAAAGACTCAAAGAAGTGGCCATGCTAGAGGACATATACTACATAAAGTCAGAAAACCCACCAGATGAATACTATGCATGAGTGGAGTGGTCCCAGAAGACACTTCATTTATCAAAGCAATAAGGGATGTCCTGGTGACTCTGAAAAGATCAGTGGTGACTGCTCTCTTTAGGGCATAAGTGACAGTGTAATAGACATTATAGAACTGAGCTTTCTGGTAACAATGGGATGGACCAATCTGGAAAAAGATAAAGGCCAAGTGGATGTTCTTCACCATCAGAAATGAAAGGTGGGCAGTATTGTTATAATGCAGAGGGAGGTTTCTAGTTTCAATCCATATCATTATAGAGAGCAAAGGAGATGGTTAATAAAACAACAATCTTGTGGCATAATTAATGAGTATCTGGCTAGAATGTGTTTCAAAAGAACTCAAGGATGGATAGTCGGGAAACTGTGGCCAGCCACTCCAAATAAAAGTTGTTATCCAGGGCCTCCCTGGTGGCGCAAGTGGTTGAGAGTCCGCCTGCCGATGCAGGGGATACGGGTTCGTGCCCCGGTCTGGGAGGATCCCATATGCCGCGGAGCGGCTGGGCCCGTGAGCCATGGCCGCTGAGCCTGCGCGTCCGGAGCCTGCGCGTCCGGAGCCTGTGCTCCGCGACGGGGGAGGCCACAACAGTGAGAGGCCCGCATACCGCAAAAAAAAAAAAAAAAAAAAAAAAAAAAAAAAAAAAAAAAAGTTGTTATCCTTTGCCAATTTCCTGGATCTGAGCCAGTTTTCAGACCTGGAAACTACTGAGTGTAAGAGAGGCCTGGTTCCAAGATGCAACGATCATTCAATACCATGGCAAGGGCATTTGATAATGAGCTCTGAATCCTTTCCAAATGGATATATGGCCTTTTACTTTGGTATTAACATCCTGGGAAGGAGGAACGCCAAAACATTTGAAGACTATTGGACGTGGGGTCTAAATTAACATTGATACCAGAAGACCCAAAGCATTTTATGGATTTCTGTTGAGTGGGTGTGTATGGGGAGGTTGTAATAAATTCAGTCTGTGATCAAGCCTGGTCCACAGTGCATTCAATAAGTCTATAGAGCCCCTAGTGGTAATTCTATGATGGCCAAATGTATAACTGAAATGGATATATTCCACAAAAGTTCAAAATTTCACATCAGGTTTTTGGTCTCTGGCATATGAGCTATCATAGGCGAAGGTCAGTTAGAAGTCTCTGACACCATCTCCCTCTCATTCACAAAGAAAATAAATCAAAAGGATGCCCTATTCTGAGGCAGTGGCAGAGACTAGTACCAACCTTAAAGACATAAAAAACAGCACGAAGTCCACCAGTGCTGCCCATCAAAAGCCAGGTGGCCTAGGCTGACACTGAAGTGGCTCTACCACATGGACAACGTGACCTCGCTGAATAAATGGTATTATACGTATCTGTAAAGGGGAAGGATGCCACGTGGAGCTTACAGCAAGCCCCAATAGAATCAATCAATAGAATCACAAGTAGACCTCTAAGGTGATGGTTCAAGGTCATGCCATCTGCAGTAGACATCTATAAACTTTTTGCAAAACAGATCCTGTCCTATTACTGGGCCCAGAGATATCAAGAGAACTCATGGTCAGAACTACCCTCTGTGAACTAGGTCCTGTCATATCAACCAAATCATAAGGCCAGATCGGACCCGTAGCACTCCATCATAAGATGTGAGTGATATATTTTATGTCAAGCATGAACACAACCAAGCGGTAGACGTTGCATAAGGCGGTGGTCCAGACTCGTATGTTATCAACCACTATTACACTGGCACCTCTCCCTCAACTCAGCTCTGGATATGGGTGTGGACATTAGCCCCACCTAGAGGGGCCTGAAAAACAGTATAGAGGGAAATTCTCCCAATGGGCACGCAGGATTGACTACCCCCATGTCTGGGAAAAATAATGGCCACAGATTAGAAAATACAGTACTAGTGGGCAGTGGTAAGTATCTTGACTATTTGATCAGCAACCTGAAAAGGGAAATATGGGAATATAAGGGACAAGGAGATTAGGGGAAATAACCTATGGGAGTGAACATAGAGCTGGAAAGTCTTTGTGCATCCTATCAGTGCTCACCAGACAGCACTTAGCACAGAAGAGGGACTAAATACCCAGTAGACAGAATGATTCAGCCACAACGGCAGAGCCTGAATCTAAGCTTGGGGTTAACGACACAGGCTCCCACTCATGAAAGCTGAAACCTAGTTAGTGCCAGTGCTGAGTCCAACTTGCCAGCAGCTGAGACCAATGGTACTCCCCCAGTACAGCACCTCTCCTGTCAGAGACCAATGACTTGATGGCAAGCTATTTTTTTAACCCATTAACCCTGGAAGAGGCAGCAATTAAAATTGGCTGGAACCTACATTTATTTTAGACATACGTTTGCCTTTCTCTCTCCTGGCGCTTGATCATGGTGCTTTCCGAGAGATTAAAAGTTTCAATCTGTTTGTTTTTCTACCAGCACAGGATCCCAATCTTTAAATTACATGAAACTATGGAAGCTACTTTCCAGAAAAGGAGCTACAGCAGTGGGCACATGGTATGTGATCTTCTGGTCTCTTAACCAGAAGCTGCTGGCCTCCTGGAGCAGTGGAACGGCTTTTTGGCCAATAGGTAGAAGGATGAAAGCAGGAGTGGCCCCCCCACCAATCAATTCCAGTGACCCTCTTAGGGAATGTGTCTTCATCACCATCACTCTGAGCCCTGTGGGTTCAGAGGTACTGTTTCCTAGAGTGTGGCTGCTTCTAGCAAAGGGCAGAGCAACAGTCCCATTAAACCATTAAGTAAGCCATATCTGTTCATTTCAGATTCCTGATTCTAAAAGATCAGCAAACATGAAGAGTCAGAATCTCAGTAGGAATAATTAACGCTGATCATCAGGAAAAGTGAGAGCTTCTTTAACCTATGTGTGATATGCAATATTTCAAAGACACACAAATGACCACATAGACTAGAAACTTGACAAAGATAGCCAATGATTAATTAAAATGATACTACAATTAAAGTCTTTAAAGAAGATCCTTGTGTTATATCTGGGTCATAGTTTATTAATGCCTACGATATTATTTTCTGTAATTGTGTGTTTTAATAGAAGTTTACAATTAAAATTTTTGAAGATTTCTCAATACATGAAACAATGATGCTCTCTCTAATATGACCAATGTTTTCATGAAGAAATTAGTCTCATAGGCCTTTAATTTCCATCTAAGTTTATATTTTACAGTATTTCTGCTAATATTTTTTCACTTGTAGTTTCATTTGTGACCATTTGTGGTTTCACTTAAGAGACTACAGCATTGCATTTTGTGGGGAATATTCCAAGTGCACCATTTTTTTCCTGTTAAATTAACTTTATGGTATCTGAATAGAAACACTAAGGAACTACTATATGAAAACATGTAATTTAGTATGTATACACTACTGTGTTCCATCTGGTCTAAAAGACTCTGTTTCTGTTTTATTAGCTGGAATCTGAAATGTTACATGTCTTTTCTTCAGAGCCAATTTTTCACCTATATTCTCAAATACCTATTTTTTTTGAAAAGTGCTTGCTGTGCATTTCTATTCTCTCCTGCTCTCTCTCTTAGTCTTTTTCTTTGAAGCATGTTGCAATCGCATAAATCATAAAATCCTTTCCTTGTCTCTGGGTGCCCTAATCTATGTACTGTTTTTTAAAACCTACTTGAAAAATAGCCTATAAACATGTTCAGTTCTCTCATAGTACAGACACCTTAATCTAATCAAAATGCTAAATCTTCAGCACTGCCCTGAAATTGGCCACTATGGTCAAAATGCTTTGGTAAAGATGTATTAATTGTGCTCTATTCTAGAGAGATCCACAAAAACCGGAGCTATCAGGACCTCCTTCCGATCTTATGAAGGCTGTCACCAAGTGTAGTTCTGCAGTGCCACTTTGTCATAAATCAAATGTTCACGTATATGTGTCTGTAGATGAATTCTCTCTTCTGTTCCCACTGTCTATTGTTCATCTTTATGGCAGGAGAGCACTGTCTTAAGTGATATAGCTTTATAATAAGTTTTTATATTTGATCATATAAGTACCACAAAAAAGTTCTTCATTTTCAAGAGTGTCTTGGTTATGGTTTTTGCTGTGTATTGCCATATAAAATTTAAAATCTAGTCATTAATTTCAACAATAATAAGAATATCAAAATGATTTCAACTTAACTTTATCTTGTAAATAAACGGCGCCAGTTGATAAAAATTCATAATGAGGGCCTCCCTGGTGGCGCAGTGGTTAAGAGTCCGCCTGCCGATGCAGGGGATACGGGTTCGTGCCCCGGTCTGGGAGGATCCCATATGCCGCGGAGCGGCTGGGCCTGTGAGCCATGGCCGCTGGGCCTGCGCATCCGGAGCCTGTGCTCCGCAACGGGAGAGGCCACAACAGTGAGAGGCCCACATACCGCAAAAAGAAAAAAAAAAAAAAAAAAAAAAAATTCATAATGAAAAAATATCTTGTTTCAAAGATTATGCTATACATAAAAATCAATTTTAGGTAGATGATAAATGTAAACATTTAAGATAAAATAAATCTTGTAGAAGAAAAACATTACATATAAATAAATATATAATGAGTACCAATATTGATAAATTAGACTACATTAAAATTAAGAATTTTGTTTATCATTGAGACACCATGAGAGATAACAAGGCAAGAGGAAAAAAAAGCACAAAGGAAAATATATGAAATCCGTGATATTAACAAACTACTCCTATAGAATATATAAATACAATTAAAAAGATCTAGTAATATGACCATGCAGTTCAAAGAAAATATTCAAATGACTAATAAATTTCAGAAACAGTAGTCAAGCTCATTATTTATCAGAAAAGAAAAAAAATAAATTAAAACCACAATGTAATCTCACTACATACACAATAATCAAAACTTCTACACAAAATAATTCTGTGAAGCCAGCATCGACTTGACTGCAAAATTGTAATAAAATATTACTAGGCATGAAAGCTAAAGTTCAATAACACGGAACTAGCACAATTAGTAAACTTTTAGAAAATTAATTTTGACAAAACATAAGAGAATAACATAACCTGACCAAGAATGGTCTAATCTATGGAGGTCCATGCTGTTTTAACATTCAAAAATTAACCAATGCCAAGAAAAACTAAACAATGAAGAGATATTCCATGTTCATGGAAAAGAAGACTCACTGCTGTCAAGATGTCAGTTCTTCCCAACTTAATATATGGATTCAATGCAATCCCAATCAAAATCCCAGCAAGTGATTTTGCAGATATTGACAAACTGATTCTAAAGTTTATATGGAGTGAAAAAGAGCTAGAATAGCCAACAAAATATTGAAGGAAAAGAACAAAGGTGGAAGACACTGCTCAACTTTAAGAGTCAGTATAAAGATACAATAATTGAGATAGTATGGTATCGATCAAAGAACAAACAGGTAAACAGGACAGACTAGAGAGCTCAGAAACAGATGCACATAAATAAAGCCAACTGAACTTTTACAAAGAAGTAAATGCCATAGAATGATGCAACAATAGTCCTTTAAAAATAATGGACTTTCTCAATCTTGAGAAAGAAAATTAGAGCTGGAGGAATCAGGCTCCTGGACTTCAGCATATACTACAAAGCTAGAGGAATCAAGACAATATGGTATAGGCAGAAAAACAGAGATATCGATCAGTGGAACAGGATAGAAAGCCCAGAGATAAACTCACACACATATGGTCACCTTATCTTTGATAAAGGAAGCAAGAATATACAATGGAGAAAAGACAGCCTCTTCAATAAGTGCTGCTGGGAAAACTGGACAGCTACATGTAAAAGAATGAAATTGGAACACTCCCTAACACCATACACAAAAATAAACTCAAAATGGATTAAAGACCTAAATGTAAAGCCAGACACTATAAAATTCTTAGAGGAAAACATAGGCAGAACACTCTATGACATAAATCACAGCAAGATCCTTTTTGATCCACCTCCTAGAGAAATGGAAGGAAAAACAAAAATAAACAAATGGGACCTAATGAAACTTAAAATCTTTTGCACAGCAAAGGAAACCATAAACAAGATGAAAAGACAACCCTCAGAATGGGACAAAATATTTGCAAATGTAGCAACTGAGAAAGGATTAATGTCCAAAATATACAAGCAGCTCATGCAGCTCAATATCAAAAAAGGAAACAACCCAATGCAAAAATGGGCAGAAGACCTAAATAGACATTTCTCCAAAGAAGATATACAGATTGCCAACAAACAGATGAAAGGATGCTCAACATCACTAATCATTAGAGAAATGCAAATCAAAACTACAATGAGGTATCACCTCACACCAGTCACAATGGACATAATCAAAAAGTCTACAAACAATAAATGCTGGAGAGGGTGTAGAGGAACCTTTGCACTGTTGGTGGGAATGTAAACTGATACAATCACTATTGAGAGCAGTATGGAGGTTCTTTAAAAAACCAAAAAGAGAACTACCATACGATCCAGCAATCCCACTACTGGGCATATACCCTGAGAAAACCATAATTCAGAAAGTGTCATGTAACACAATGTTCACTGCAACTCTATTTACAATAGCCAGGACTATGGAAGCAACCTAAGTGTCCATCGACAGAGGAATGGATAAAGAAGGTGTGGCACAGATATACAATGGAATGTTACTTAGCCATAAAAGGAAATGAAATTGAGTTATTTGTAGTGAGGTGGATGGAGCTGGAGTCTGTCATACAGGGTGAAGTAAGTCAGAAGGAGAAAAATAAATACCGTATGCTAACACATATATACGGAATCTAAAAAAAAAAAAAAGGTTCTGAAGAACTTAGGGACAGGACAGGTATAAAGACGCAGACGTAGAGAATGGACTTGAGGACAAGGGGAGAGGGAAGTGTTAAGCTGTGATGAAGTGAGAGTGTGGCATGGACATATATACACTACCAAATGTAAAACAGATAGCTAATGGCCAGTAGCCACACAGCACAGGGAGATCAGCTCGGTGTTTTTTTGACCACCTAGAGGGGTGGGATAGGGAGGGTGGGAGGGAGACCCAAGACGCAGGAGATATGGGGATATATGTGTATGTATAGCTGATTCACTTTGTTATAAAGCAGAAACTAACACACCATTGTAAAGGAATTATACTCCAATAAGGATGTTAAAAAATAAAATAAAACAAATTAAAAGGAAAGAAAAGAAAAGATGATGCACATTATATGTCATCAGATCAGAAAAACGCAAATTGAAGCAATGAGATACCAGTACACACCTGTTAGAATGACAAAATCTGAAACGTGGACACCACCGAATGCTGGCAATGTTACAGAGCAAAAGGAACTCTCATTTATTTCTGATAGGAATACAAAATGGTATAGCAAGTTTGGAAGGCAGTTCTGTGGTTTCTTACAAAACTAAACATACATGGATCTTTACGGCAGCTCTATTCATTATTGTCTAACTTGGAAGCAACCAAGATGTCCTTCAGTAGATGAATGGATGTATAAGTGAAAGAAGCCAATCTGAAAAGGCTACATACTCTATGATTTCAACTATATGACATTCTACAAAAATCAAAACCATGGATACAGTAAAAGGATCAGTGGTTGCTAAGGGCTGGGAGTGAGAGGAGAGAAATGAATAGGTGGAGCACAGAAGATTTTAGGGCAGTGAAAATACTCTATATGGTGACCATAATGACAGATACATGTCATTGTACATTTATCCAAACCCATAGAATATACATCACCAAGAGTAAGCCCTAATGTAAACTACTGACTTTGCGTGATCATGTTGTGTCCATGCAGGCTCATCAATTGCAACACATGGACCATCTGGTGGGGGATGTTGACAATGGGGGAGGCCGTGCATATGTGGGGTTGTTGAGTATATGGGAATAACTTCCCCTCAATTTTACTGTGAACCTAAAACTGCTCTAAAAATAAAGTCTAAATTAAACACCAATTAATTATTAATTAATTATTAAAAGCTATACTGCCATCCAGGAAAACAATTTGGCAAAATCTAACATCAATTCCTGATTAAAAAAAAAAAAAAAACTCAGCAGGGCTTCCCTGGTGGTGCAGTGGTTGAGAGTCCGCCTGCCGATGCAGGGGACATGGGTTTGTGCCCCGGTCCAGGAGGATCCCACATGCCGCGGAGCGGCTGGGCCCGTGAGTCATGGCCGCTGAGCCTGCGTGTCCGGAGCCTGTGCTCTGCAACAGGAGAGGCCACAACAGTGAGAGGCCCGTGTACCGCAAAAAAAAAAAAAAAAAAAAATTTCAGCAAACTAGGAACAGTAGAGAACTTCCCCATCATAATGGAGCATCTATGACCAGCATACAAATGATATAAAGGTAGCAATCTAACTCCTTCCCCAATATAATTGTTTTTCATTTAACAGCGTTATTGGTGTGTAATGGACATATGCAAAACTGCACTTATTTAGAGTGGACAGTTTGATGAGTGTTGACATACATATATCTGTGAAGTCTCATCACAGCCAAGAAACTGAGTAGGTATGTGACCCACCCCCTAATTTCTTCATTCATTAAAGGTCAATATTCAATTCGCATTTTCTAGAACTTTATAAAATCAAATAATTGAATAAATTATGTTTTGTTGTTTGGCTTTTTTTGTCACTCAGCACAATTATTTTGAGATTTGTTTCATGTAAGGCTACCCATATTCCATGACTCTTTTATTAATACTTCTCCAACTGCATAATACAGTTACACCAAGCATATTGCAATTTGTGGAGAACTTTAGTTGTATTTTCTATTTCCTATTTTGCACAGTCTGTTTTACCTGGTCTTGAAAGTTCTTCTTTAGCTCTCCAGAAAAATACTAAAATCCTTAGAAACCCAATAAATATTACTTACATGTGATGCCTCCCTATGCGTGTTCTTAAAGTAAGATATCCCTTCTCTAAGTGTCTCTGCCTCTTATGAACTTCTATTTTAAAATTAATGTGACAGTAATTCACACATCTATTTTTCTTAATTCACAGTAATCTCATTGAAGGCAGAATCCAATTGTTTTCTCACTTTTCCATTTTCGGTGTTTATTATAGTTCTCTTCATGCAAGTAAACCCAGATCTTTTCAAATCGAACAAGATATTATTAAAAGGAAATAAGGTGTTTTCTTTTATAAAGAGAGAGTTATGATTTACATTGGTTCCCTTAAAATTTATATGTTGAAGTTCTAATCCCTAGTGCATCAGAATATGACTGTATTTGAACACAGGTTCTTTAAAGAGGTAATTAAGTTAAAATGAGGTCTCAGGGTGGACACTAATCTAATATGACTGGTGTCCTTGGAAGAAGAGGAATTGACACAGAGAGAGGAAAGACCATATGAGGACACAGGGAGAAGATGATCACCTACCAGCCAAGAGAAGCATCCTCAGACCCTGCTGAGACCTTGATTTCAGACCCCGACTCTCCAGAATTGTGAAAACAATACATTTCTGTTGTTTAAGCCACCCAGTGTGTAGTACTTTGTTATGACAGCCCTAGCAAACTGAAGCAGGAAAGTTCTACCGTGGACCAGGAATCAAGAGATTTAGTCTGTTTTGTCAGTATTTAGCAGTGAAAATTTATCCATAGCCTCAAAATTGTCTGCCTCCCCTTTTCTCAACAGTTTTGCTCTAGCCATCCATACTGCATAGACTTTTGCACATACTCTCCCATTCGATATTCCATGGAAGCCTTACATTTCATTAAGTTATTGGGAACAACTGGACAGATTATTGTTTTGTTAAACAACCTTCCCATTACAAGTATTCATAACACCAGTGCTACAAGCTTCTGTCGCAACTTTTACAAATTTAGACAATCTCATTTATATTCACTAACAATGCCTGAATGGACATATCTGGTCCGGTTTATTTTCGGCTCCAAATACCTTCATTTTTCTCTTTCAAAATAAAACCTGCCTAGTGTTTTGGGAGTTTGCTTCTGAGCACACTTCCTTCCCTTACCTCATAAAAATTAATCTTCCCTTAGTCAAGGACAGTAATTAAACTCATGAACTAGAGGAGGTCCAACTTGGCAGTCATCACCCCATTCAAACCTTACTATGAGGACATGAACTCAGGATTTATAAGAACCATAAATTAATCATTGTGCACAAGGGAGATTCATTCCTGGTAGAGTCCTTGGACCGGCATCCTTTCCCTTCTCTCAGTTCAGGGCCCTGGGAGAATCACTGCGAAGAGATTTCACCCAACACCTGCACACCTGTGTCTCTGAGGGACTCAGGTGGGGTCTGGTCAGCAGCCTGGCCTCAGGGTGACTCTGTTCTCATTTCACTCTCCCAAACATTAATGGACACAGAAGTATTTGCAGTGCTTCCTGTTTCTGGGCTACTGGCCTTTTTTGATTAAATGTATGTTTAATTCACTTTCAATATATCTAATATACAGAATTGATATTAAATATCAACATCAGCAAAGAGATATAACAGGATACACAGGAGAGAAAAAACTTTTTCTCCAATACAACAATATAATATAATTAAAATTTGCAAGTTTGTTTTCTCCTGACAGACGTCTATAGCGACCATAATTGATAGAGGTAATGGAGTAACTGAGAACATGAACCACGGTCAAAAGTAAAAATTAGGAAGTGAACAAGGAGTGCCCCCAAATTGGCAAGTGCCTCAGGAATGAGTGCCTGTGACCTGGGAGCAGAAGGAAAGTCATGTGTGGGTGTTTTAAGTTAGAACAGAACAAGAACAAGGAATGATAAGTCACCAGAATAGCACAGCTGAGGAATGTGTCAGGGACCTGGGTATCAGCTGCTGCACATCTGGTGATCAGGTGACCCACTTTAAGCCTGATTTAAATATGACAGCTTCCCTTCCCCCAGCGAATTATACTTACCATTAACAGAACAATTATTTCAATTGCAGTTAAATAACCTGGGAAGTCCACAAAACTAGAAAGTCATAAAGCCTGCACTTAATGTCTCCTCTCCTAGTTTTTAGTTTTTGATGTTTTTACTTTGCTACAATTGTCACACTCTGACCATATTTCATTTTTTTTTTCTTTTCTGAGGCTGACCAGACGGCATGCACTTCCTAGGTAGCTTACGGATGGAAGATACATGATAAAATGTGATTTCAGGGTGGGGAATCATGGCAGATTTTGACAGGCTTTTATGTGTATGTCTAATATGTTTTATGATAATGTTTCTTGAGAATATGTTCTTAAGAATAATAATGCTTGTGAAAATTTGAAGATTTTACTGTTTCTGTTAAGAATAGATGTGAGTATATGACTGTAATATCAATACAAACACATTATATCTAATTAAATTTTTATTGCGATTGAGGGATGGGCTATTTTGCACCTTTTGGAGTTAAAGATGGATATCATGGTTAGCAAAATAAGCAGATTCTAAGTCATGACTGATAACCTGGGTCTAGTTTTGTATGGAGGAAGGAGTAAAAGCAAAGGCTCAAGTGACCATCAGAATACTTTAAGCTTATTGACAGCAGTGAATGGCTACAAGGGACAAGGAGGTCAGCTTGGAAGGAGAGATGTGGAAGTTGATATATGAAAGATATAGCTGGAAGTCACTAAAAGTCTTTGCAGCAAGCTCTAATGGCAGTGAAAAATGTCAGGCATACATCATTCAGAAATAGTAGGTGAAATTAAAAAACAAAGGAACAAAAAGATTTCTCAGTTAACATATCAAGTGCAGCTTAAATGTTATTGTACGGATATTTATCTTATAAAAATGGCATCTCAAATTAATAACTAGAGCTGAATAAAATATATGTGTTACTAGTAACAATATTTTAAATTCCTGGATTTTAATTTTTAATAAAGAAACATAAATAATAGATGCATTTTTTAAAAGAGTCAAAGACACTGAAAACTAACTGGAAGAAACACTCAATACCCCATCTGCTAGAACTAGCCTTAGGTAATATTTGGTGAACATCATCCTGATCTTCATATGTATGCAGACAGAAGGGTCATTACAATGACAGACGAGTGGAGAGAGAGAATTTGGCAGGAATTTTATTCTCAAATGAACATTTCTCAGTATGTCATGGCAACCAAAATATGAAACACAAATCTATTTGAATTTGTCAGAAACAACAAAAATAGAAGTAAAACTGAAGGAATGATTGAATTTTAAATGAATGTTTCCTTAAAAACAAAACTATTACTTTACAAAAGACATCTTCAACATAAAAAACATGAAGAAAACATTTTTTTTCTGCAATAAATTTCAGTTCTAGACATTGGCTATTAACTTACTGCAATGAAATATGAGAACATGTGTACTCTACCCAACTCACCTAAACTATAAATACTGACTGCTTATTAGAAAATATTTTCACAGTCACCAAGATTTTGTCTCCATTTTTGTAACTATATAGATTTTTTTCATCTTTATTGTATATTTTAACACTCAATGACTCTAGTCACTTTTTTACCATATTTTCCTATTCCTGAGTTGATTCATCTCTTGTTTGGCTAGATTTCATTATCAAGAAAGGGTTTGTTTATTTTCAAGAAGGGCTTAAATGTGCTATATTTCTTGGATTAGTAGAAGCCTAAATACCTGTTTGTTATCTCTTACTTGAAAGAAATTCTTGGATCATATTCTCTTTCATCCAGAACTTTGTAGATGTTTTTATGTAACCTTTCATAAAATCTTATTAAGGGGAAATTTGAGGTCAGCCTGAATTTTTCTCATTTATAGGTTAGTAGTTAGTTTCCCTTGGATTTCTTTAGAGTTTCTTTCTTATTATATTTCAGCAAATTTACCTGTATATACTAATCATTCTGTATTGTTTTTTCCTAGGATAGAGGTTATTCTTTTGATCCACACTTTCAAATATTCCTGTTTCGGAAAAGTTGAGGCACACTTTCTTTTATGTTCTTGTAGAAGAATAATTCCTATAACATTTTTGAATACACTTTTTGTTCTATTCCTCTGAACATAAGTTGTGTATCAGATCTTATTCATCTTTCATATTTATTATATTCTATCATATTATTTATTTTTTGCTATTATCGAATATTTCTTAGTTCATATTTTCAAAATTTTTCTTTTTAAATGTTGCTACAGAGAATTCCAACCATATACAAAGTAGAAATTATAATATCATGACCCCCATCTTGTTATTGAGCTGTAATAATTACCAACTTGTGGCCTATATGTTCTATTTATGCAATTACCAACCCAAATTGGATTATTTGGAAGTGAATTCACAAATCAGGACCGGCTTCACAAGTGTATAACCTGTGCCATCATACAAGTTCTCATGCTTGAAGGGTGCATGCTTGGCCTAATGCTTTGATATCACAATACTGAAATTTGTAATAGTTTCTGAGGGATGAACCCTAAAATAAAGTAGCCAGTCCTGGTTCCCATTAACTCTGATCTGAGATTCCTCGGCCATTTTAGAGCCTACAAGTGATCTCAAAGTACGATTTAGTCCTTTAAGATACACTGATGAGTTTATTACTAATGATAACACAGAATTTGGAAATGAGTTACAAGATTTCAACTTGTCACATCTTCACACAAACTGCCTTTAATTTGGACTTGTGCTCCAAAAGGAGAGACAAAATTAAATATGCTTGAAAAATTTAGGGGGAAAAGATGATATAGTTTAAATTATGTTGAATTATGGTGAGAAAACTCTAGTTTACATTCTGGCATTGTCATTTATCTGTGAGTCTTAGCAAATCACGTCCTTCTGTTCTATATCCTTATTTGTAAATTGAGGAACATAATATATATCACATAAAATTATTAGAAGACATAGTATATAAACTATCTTGAACAGTGCCTCATATGTAGTACATGTCTGACCTTTTTCATCTCCCTTTTTTTTGTCTTTTTATCACAGGAAATGTCTTGTGGTTTGAATGTTTCAAGTACTAAAAAGGACAGGGCTTTTTAATAGGTGTTGAATGAAATAGAGTTTTGGAATGTTGCTCATATGTGCTGTGTTAGTGACAGGAAACAACAGTAACTAGAGAGGAATGGAATGCATGGGAGGAAGAAGTGGTCTGAAGTATTCTCCTGTCCTTTCCATTTTCTCCCACTCTAAACAAACGCTGAACTGAGAAGCCAGAAAAGAACAGAAACAAACTGAGAAAGTACAAGCATAAGTCAGTTTTACTGGTTACAAGAAAAACTTGCTTTGGTTTATTTGAGCAGAAAAGTACTCCATTATTGGAAAGACACTTAAAGTGTTTAGCATCTTATATGAGACCAACAAGTTAGTTTCAGAAAACAGTCAGGAATCAAAAGAGGCTTTCCAGTGCATAGCCAAGGTCACACGGGAAAAAGAATTCTTTGAAGATGCCATTTCTGGCACATACTGTCAACACTAATTTTGGATTTTTCTGTTAGGAAGTATTCAAAGCCATGACCATGGACTGTCACAATCATTACCAAAAAGAATTATCTTCTTATAAAACAAACAAAAATATTTGTCTATATCTATCCATCTACTCGTGTATATGTATCAAAAGAATTACCTTTTAATAAAATAAACAAAAATATGTGTTGATACCTATAACTATCCATCTATTTGTGTGTATGTAAAAATATACAATTATACATATGTGTGTAAGAGTACACATATTTTAAAATAAATGTATGATAGAAGATGAATCAAGATGTTAATGGATTTTATCCTTAAATGGTAGAATTTCACCTTTCTTCAGTATATTTATCTGTAGTGCTACATTATAAGAAACAGGTAATACTTACAATTAGTGAATGCATATTAGTACAATAACATTTAAACTGCACTTGATGTGTTAACTGAGAAATTTTTTGTTCCTTTGTTTTTTAATTTCACCTACTATTTCTGAATGGTGTACACCTGACATTTTTCACTGCCATTAGGGCTTGCTGCAAAGACTTTTAGTGACTTCCAGCTACGTCTTTCATATATCAACTTCCACATCTCTCCTTCCTAGAGCTGACCTCCTTGTCCCTCATAGCCATTCACTGCTGTTAATAAGCTTAAAGTACTCTGATGGTCACTTGAGCCTTTGCTTTTACTCCTTCCTCCATACAAAACTAGACCTAGGTTGTCAGTCATGACTTAGAATCTCCTGCTTTTGCTAACCCTGACATCCATCTTCAACTCTAAGAGGTACAAAACAGCTCATCCCTCAATCACAATAGAAACTTAATCTAATACCTACAATTAGAACATCAAGGATATTCATTTCACTGTGAAGAAAAATAATTTATTGTCTAAAACTGGCCATTTTGACAAGGACTAAACATACTTACTACATTTGCAAGTTGACAACGACAACTTATAAGTGTCTAGATAGTATGGGTCAGCAGAGTATGGTTCCACTGTTAGATATAACTTAGAATGATTTATAGCTCAAGAACAAAGACGAAAATGACTTTTCCCACTGTTCCCATGGGTAGAAAAATAAAACTCTTCTGATGCAAAAGATGAAGAAAATTTGGGACTCCACAGGCAGGTAAAACTTGTAGGAGGAGATTTTAATTAGTTTATTCCAGCTGACTCCAAGGTGTCACTGCTAATACTTGTCACTCATATTACATTAGCCAAATAGCCATTGTATGAGGGGTTTTGGGAAGCTGACAAAGGGAGGCTACGTGGGAAGACTACAGGGTTCACAGAATCCAGTTACTCTCCAAGGAACTCACTAGAATTCATTAAAAATCGTAGGCTGATCTAGTTCCCTGAAAAATGCCACTGGTAATGTGATAGGGATGGCAATGAATCTGTAGATTGCCTTGGATAGTATAAAAGACCCCAAATAGACAAAGCAATGTTGTTAGAAAAACAAAATGGAGCTGGAGGAATCAGGCTCCCTGACTTCAGACTATACTACAAAGCAACAGTAATCAAAACAGTACGGTACTGGCACAAAAACAGAAATATAGATCACTGGAACAGGATAGAAAGTCCAGAGATAAACCCAAGCACCTAATCTGTGACAAAGGAGGCAAGAATATGCAATGGAGGAAAGACAGCCTCTTCAATAAGTGGTGCTGGGAAAACTGGACAGCTACATATAAAAGAATGAAATTAGAACATTCTCTAACACCATACACAAAAATAAACTCCAAATGGATTAAAGACCTAAATGTAAGACACGATACTATAAAACTCCTAGAGGAAAACATAGGCAGAACACCCTTTGACATAAATCGCAGTAAATCTTTTTGGATCCATCTCCTAGAGTAATGGAAATAAAAACCAAAATTAAAAAAATGGTACCTAATTAAAGGCTTTTGCACAGCGAAGGAAACCATAAACAAAATGAAAAGACAACCTACAGAATAGGAGAAAATATTTGCAAATGATGTGTCCGACAAGGGCTTAATTTCTAAAACATATAAACAGCTCATGCAGCTCAACATCAGAAAAACAAACAACCTAATCAAAAAATGGGCAGAAGACCTAAATAGACATTTCTTCAAAGAAGATATACAGATTGCCAACAAACACATGAAGGGATGCTCAACATCACTAATCATTAGAGAAATGCAACTCAAAACTACAATGAGGTATCACCTCACACTAGTCAGAATGGCCATCATCAAAAAATCTACAAACCATAAATGCTGGAGAGGGTTGGAGAAAAAAAAGATCCCTCCTATACTTCTACACTGGTATAGCCACTATGGAGAACAGTATGGAGGTTCCTAAAAAAAACAAAAATAGAGTTATCGTATGATCCTGCAATCCCACTCCTGGTCGTATATCTGGGGAAACCATAATTTGAAAAGATACGTGCACCCCAATGTTCACTGCAACACTATTTACAATAGCCAAGACATGGAAACAACCTAAATGTCCATCGACAGATGGATAGAAAAGATGTGGTGTATATATATATATATATATATATATATATATATATATATATATACACACAATGAAATATCACTCAGCCATAAAAAAGGAATGAAATAATGCCATTTGAAGCAACATGGATGGATCTAGAGATTATCATACTAAGTGAAGTAAGCCAGACAGAGAAAGACAAATATTATATGATATCCCTTATATGTGGAATCTTAAAAAATGATATAAATGAACTTATATACAAAACAAAAATAGACCCACAGACATAGAAAACAAACTTATGGTTACCAAAGGGGAAAGGGGGGGTAGGAATAAATTAGTAGTTTGGGATTAGCAGATACACACTACTATGTGTAAAATAGATAACCAACAAGATCTACTGTATAGTACAGGGAACTATACTCAACTTATATGGGAAAATAATCTGAAAAAAAATACGCATAACTGAATCACTTTGCTGTACACCTGAAACTATCACAACATTATAAATCAATTATACTTTAATTAAAAAAAAAGCTTCCTGACATACTATTTAAAAAAAATGTGGGCTGAGCATTGCACTGCTTCCTTTGAAGAACACTTTTGAGAAAAACATATGGTGACATAAGTCCTGTGGGAAGTGAAAGAACTTTAGAAGTAATCAGAGCCTTAGGCTTTACTTGACCCATGGGGGGGTGTTCATTCCAAACCTGTGCCCACTCTTGGAGCAGAATCGGGCAGATTCCTGCAAAAACACTCAGAGCCATAAGCTTTGTGGAATAATCTGCATTATCCTCCTGCCCTTAGAAACTGAAGGCCACAGTCCAGAGGAAGTAGTTGTCATGTCTGGTAGCTTCACTGGTGAAGAAGAGGTTTATATGCCATGGGAGCATAAGCACATACCATTTCTCAGGCACTTTGGAAGTGATCATTTTATTATGAATTCAGAATTCACAGAAACTTCCACCACAGTATTGGTTTTGGCCTTGGAGGGGCAGAAATTCAGTATCATGTTAGCAGTGTCCAAAGGGAGACACTCAAAAGGACCCAGGAGTTTAATGGGACGTTACTTAATGTGCTGGGAAGACTTTTTCCCAGAGAGGAGGAGAGACCCTGGAACCAATATGCAGACCTCCCACTGCAGGCCGGTGATGCATTCTGAATGCAGCCGTTGATTTTCTTTCTTGTTTCTTAACGGTCAGGCAGGAATCCAGGCTATATATTGATCGCTGATTCAAGCCGGTTGACAGATGTAAGGCACTGAGAAGCGTTACTCTGAATGGAGCTAACCAGAGGGGAAACTTGCAGGAATTATTCCGGTTAACTATTGACATTAGCTACAGCAATACTAGGATGAAAAAAGCAATGGGAGGATGTCAGACGAACACGAGAAGCACTAAAAGAAATGTGATTGGTTGGGATCGTCTCGAGGGCATGCTGTGCAAACAACAGACTCAAAATCTCAGGAGCATAAAGCAACAATATTTTATTTGTGACTCAGGATATGTGTTCACCATGCTGCCTGTCGGCTTTACTCTGGTCCATTGTCCTCCCGTGACACAGGCTGATAAAATGGCCACTGTGGGGAACACTACCCATCACCACTATAGAGGAAGAGAGAGGACCACGCCTGAAATATTTCACATCCCTTCGTGGGCCAAAGACAGTCACACGGCTGTGACCAGCTTCTGTGTGTCATGTCAGTGCATTTCTGCCTCATGCTTGGGGGGAGAAATGGGATTTCTGAAACAGCCCCCAGGACTACCATCAAAAAGAGCAACTTTCCGGGCTTCCCTGGTTGCGCAGTGGTTGAGAGTCCGCCTGTCGATGCGGGGGACGCGGGTTCATGTCCCGGTCCAGGAAGATCCCACATGCCGCGGAACGGCTGGGCCCATGAGCCATGGCTGCTGAGCCTGTGCATCTGGAGCCTGTGCTCTGCAGTGGGAGAGGCCACAACAGTGAGAGGCCTGCATACCGCAAACAACAAAACAAAACAAAACAAAACAAAAAGGAGCTACTTTCAACTATAATACTGTAAACTTTCAGGCAAAAGAAACAAAAATATTGGGAAAAAAATCTACTCTCCTTTTTTTTTTTTTTTTTTTTTTTTTACCTTTTTTCCCTTTTTTTTGGCATGCCGCACAGCTTATGGGATCTCAGTTCCCCGACCAGGGATTGAACCTGGGCCGCAGCAATGAAAGTGCCAAGTCCTAACTACTGGACCACCAGGGAATTCCCTCTTTCTTGTATTACTTGTATACAACATAATAAAGTTGGAGACAGGCTAGTTGGTTATCTACAGAAGAATCTATTGCTCCCAGATCAATTCAAAGGTAATGTTCTCTCTCACTTCATCCCAGCTTACCCTTCCCCCTCCCTGTGAGAGAGTGGCATGGACATATATACACCACCAAATGTAAAATAGATAGCTAGTGGGAAGCAGCCGCATAGCACAGGGAGACCAGCTCGGTGCTTTGTGACCACCTAGAGGGGTGGGATAGGGAGGGTGGGATGGAGACGCAAGAGGGAGGAGATATGGGGATATGTATATGTATAGCTGATTCACTTTGTTATACAGCAGAAACTAACACAGCCACTGTAAAGCAATTATACTCCAATAAAGGTGTTAAATAAATAAATAAATCACTAAACCCCACCCCCCCACACAAAACAAACAAAGGTAATGTTCTCTCTTCCATCCTGTGCAGAGAGGGTATATGTGCCCAGGATAGGGGCTAGTTTCTCAAAGAGAAAGTGTCTGCTTTATCTCCTAATTGGTCAGGGCGAGGGAAGGATCGAACGATGGGTTTCCTGTGGCAAAGACGGAGGTGACGTCTTGTTAAATTGGAGAGAATTTAAGGCTCAGGGCTAGACTGTTCTTAATATCTGGAGGCAAGATACACATCGAATGATAAGCCAGAGGTTTATGGGGCTCCCAGTAGACTTAAAATATTTGAAACTCATGAATAAGCCTAACCTTAGTTAAAGAGTCAAGAAATAGTCGGTACACAGCTTCACTTCTACTACACTTGCAAAGCTTGTAAAATATTATTGACACAGCTGCTGCTGCATGATGTGTAAAAACTACTGCTCTGAAGAAATATGTCTAAGTATGAGAGCCCCTTTATCTTCAGCAGGGCAGGGAGAAAACAGGCAGTATGGCAAAGAGCCTAGTGAGAAAAACAGTGCTCTAAAAGTCAATAAATAGAGTGTAAAACATAACCACTTAAGTACTGTTGAAGGAAGAGGCATCGTCAATAAGTGTATTTGATGTTTTCCAAAAAGAGAAACAACATTGATATACCAGATGTTCAAAGACACACACAAAATAAATGCTCCTTTTTAACTGAAGTCTAGTTAATGTACAAAAAATGTACAAAAATGTAGAGATCTCAAATGATCAGTGCAGTGAGTTTTGGCAACTGTATATACCCATGAAGCCATTATCCAAAATAAGATACAGAATATTTCCATTACCATGGAGAGCTCCCTCACTCTTCTTAGCAGTAAATACTGTCCCCTCCACCCAAAGGAACAACTTGCTTCTATCACCACTGGTAAGTTGGCATGTTCTTGCCCTCCCTCCCTCCCTCCCTCCCTCCCTCCCTCCCTCCCTTCCCTTTCTTCTATCTATGTATGTATCTATCTATCTATTGTTTGTGCTTGGCTTCATTACTCACTGACATTTATTCACATTACTGAGTGTATCAGTACTGTGTTTCTTTTACTACTGAATAATGTTCCATTGTATCATTATGCCACAGGGTGTTTATCCATTTCCTTGTACTGGGCATTTGACCTGTTTTCAGCTTAGGGATAATATGAATTAACTGCCACAATAATTCTCATACAACGCTTTTTGTGTACATATGTTTGTATCTGTTATGGAAAAGTATTTAGGAGTGGCATGGTGGATCACAGTGCAGATGTGTTTCTACTTCGCAAGAAACTTTCCGATTTCTAACTTTTAAAAATAGGTTCAAAACTCTACACGGACTTACACGTTTCATTTGCATAAGGAGTTTTGTTGAGAGAAAAAAAGAGTAGTGAGTATTAAAAAGTAACCTCCCCAAAAGGAGGCCATTTAGTCCCTTCCATAATAAGATAGAGAAGAGAGGAGCATTCCATTTAGCCCATGTCTGCGGACAACAGAGGAGAGTCATCTGGTCTGAGAAACGGGAAGAAAGCTCTGTGAGATAGTGTTTCTAGTAAAGGTTATGAGGATGGAGAAAGAAGGGGTTATTTCTTTTCGAGGTGGACCACGTGGGGAAAAAGTGTGAGGGCAAAAGACAGCTAAGCCCAACCAACGCCTGTCGACTGTCTGTGGTTTTGGTCAGCCTAGTGACTTCCTGGCACCCCGTAAGATGCTCATAGGTTTTTATTTCTTCTCTCTGGTGAAGGGATACACTTTACTAACCCCCCACCTGGCACACTGCCCCTCGGTCATTGAGCAGGACTGACTGTGCTTGTCATCTGTGCTCTGAAATTTTCTGATCCTGATTAAAAGTGAACTGTAGGAGCTTTCATCTTGCAGTGGCTTAGGAATTCATAATCTTCCTAATTTCCAAAACAGGAAGAGAGGGTGTGGACTCTGAAAGGAGCAGTGGTGGTCTGAAAAGGAAAGTCCCATCATGTGTACTCACTGGGACCCCACTGCGGTAAATACTTCACCCCATTATTACAGAGGTTTGATACCTGGCTGGTATTTCTGGGTCCTATAGGTAAATACACAAGCTTTTGAATGAGTCTCATAATGTAGCCTTAATTACACTGTGATTCTTTTCTCAATTACAATGCAGAGCTGAATTATTTGCTCTAGGGTTTACAGCCACTCCTGCTTTCTTTCTTTCTGATTGTACAGAAACAGCCAAAAGTATATGATGACTGAAATGTGAACATGTTTTATAGCCAACTGAGAGATTTTGTTTAAAAAATCCAGCTACCAGTTGGTTTCTCAATATTACTTTGAGAATGGAATACAATGGAATATAGCTAATTTAAAAAATTTAGATCAGGGGCTTCCCTGGTGGCTCAGTGGTTGAGAGTCCGCCTGCCGATGCAGGGGACACGGGTTCGTGCCCTGGTCCGCGAAGATCCCACATGCCACGGAGCGGCTGGGCCCGTGAGCCATGACCACTAAGCCTGCGCGTCCGGAGCCTGTGCTCCGCAACGGGAGAGGCCACAGCAGTGAGAGGCCCGTGTACGGCAAAAAAAAAAATTAGATCAGTAACTGATCTAGTCAACTAATTTTTATTTTGGAAGAGGCTTCCATTCAAACTGAAAATAGGTCTATGTCATGCAAAGTTCCTGATGTAGGAATAACTTCAAAGCAAGTTAAGGTAACATTTCTTGGGTATACACTAACAAATTAGGTGCACTAATACCACTACTGGGTTTTTGCCAAAACAACGAAATTCAACGAGGCATCGTTATTCACTTATAAGGTAAGGACACTTAACACCAGAGGGACCATTTCACAAGAGGACACTTTAACGCTCCAATCTCGGGTGTGTGGACAGAGCTGAATGACAATCAAGAGCGTCCACTGTGCACGGCAGTCTGCAGTCATGGTTGGCTTCATTTTACAGCCACAGATACCGTCCCTGGACTGAAATGGCTCTGACAGATCTCCCGGTGATGCCTTGCTACACAGCTTCTCAGGAGCCATGTTGGATTTAGTCCAGCACTTCACCCTCAGACCACTCTCCTCCTTGGCCTCTGACCTCCCACTCCTGTCCTTTCCCTATGACTTGATCATCAGTCCACATCTTGGCCCAAAACATGCAAAACAGAACCGAAGCAAAGATTATGTGCTAATGTATTAGGGGACGCGTTCGAAGAAAGCAAGGGTGAAGGGAACTGAAAGTGAGATTGTGAGAAAGGAAACCGGTACCAGGAGGTGAATTACGAAGCTGGACACAGTTTGTGGAGAAACACAGACCCTTTTTAATTTACTTATGTTCCCCCCGTAAGGACATTGCAGAAGAAGCGTTTCATCTGAGGTCAGAGCATCGAGGAGGAAGAGAGAGCAATTTATCTAGAAATGTATCAAGAATCCTGTCTCTCACTGTTGAAAGTCAGCCCTAAGGGCCATCTCCTCCCCTCCTGGCTGCACGTACAGTGGGTGTCATGCAGCCTTCTCTGAGCAGCGTTGGAGAAGACGGAGCTTCTGTGGGCTCGGTCACGTTTCACAAGCTCACTAGGGTTGCTCAGGTCCCAAGCTTACCGCGTACAATGGGAACGGTGCTGCAGCCAGCTCTGGCCTCTGAGCAAGGATAGAGGAATGTGAGGTTTGCTGTGGTGGCCATGGCCAGGGTTTATGTTCTTAGGATAGAGGCAAGGCGAGCATCCAAGGCCAGGGAGGTGGACAGAGGCAGAATGGATTAAAGCGACAAGCAAACAATAGATACAAACGCATGTTCACATGTGTGTGTATAGTAACTACGTGCATATATGTAATTATATAAATATATAATGTACACAGTAAATTCATATACATCCTTTTTTTTTTTTTTGAGTCTCCTAACTTTGTTGTTTTTTTTTTGGGCCATGTCATGTGGCATGTGGGGATCTTAGCTCCCTGACCAGGGACTGAACCCGTGCCCCCTGCATTGGGAGCACAGAGACTTAACCACTGGGCCACCAGGGAAGTCCTATACATTCTATTCTATTCTACCCTATCGTATCCTATCCTAATTCCTCCACTGGGTTTCTAACTATAGCTCATATTCATTTTTTACTAGAGTACTTGATCTAAGGATGCAAATGTGCATCCTGGACTTATTAGCATCTCCCTTGGAGATGCAGGCGCTGTAGCGCTTGCCAAGGTTTTAAGGATGGAGAATCTTCACTTGAGCGCTAAGCTCTGGGTGGATAAAAGGCACTGACTGGAGGCCGCTGGTAGGCAGACCTGAAACCCACTCACACTCCAGACCATCTAATACACAAATGAAGGCGTCTGTCCTGGGAGGAAGGCCAGGAAATGTGCTCCCTCCTGGGAAGTGACACTGCTGTGACAGGGAAGCTGTATATGGGGGACATATGTATACGTACAGCTGATTCACTTTGTTATACGGGAGAAACTAACACACCATTGTAAAGCAATTATACTCCAATAAAGATGTTAAAAAAAAAAAAAAAGAAGTGTGGAGAATTCTCCCTTTTCAGTCCTGGCAAGACTGTTGTACTGGCTTTAGTGACAGTCACAACCTGCTGGGAGATGGGCAGGAAACCGCATCCTGATGGGGATCTTTTACTAGAACAAAGGAGGGCTGCGCTGGCCCTGTAGGAGGCGAGGGGACTCGCGTTGAATAGGAAAGGCAGGGTTTCAGCTTAAGAAAGAAGGACAGCACCGCAGAGAAACTCTCACACCTGAGGGTCAGGCTTTCAGGGACGTCGTAGCCTGAGCCTGGAGCAGGCTCCAGGGGATGCTGAGAGGTCCCGTTCCCCACAGGCCATGCCTAGAGGAGCAGCAGCTGCCATCCACCCCGAGAGGGGCAGGAGTGTGGAGAGAAACGCTGTCTATGACCCAGGGAATTGGGGTCTGCTGAGAGCTACAGGTGGGGCAGGAAAACCAGAGTGCAGGAATTTTAATCTCCCTTCTTATGAGGACAGGGTCACATTCAATTAGAGCCCACCCATACAACCTCATCTGACTTAAAAACCTCCTTCAAGGCCCAGTCTTCAAATACTCTGAGCTACTGTGAATCAGGACTTCAGCATATGAATTTTGGGGAAACAGAAATCAGCACATAATAGAAGGGGTGTAAAAATGATCCATTCAAGCGATGAAATATGCTAGGTATTTCACTGATGGAAAGACTTCAAAGAAAAGTTGCCTCGGTTTATTCTCCTAAGAAAGAACCTTTCCTAAGAATTGATTTTCCTCAAGCCCAGCACTCATTTTTCTTGTCCTTCTCTGTTTCTTTTCCTCCCAGTTTTATTTTATTTATTTTTATTTTATTATTATATATATTTTTTGCAGTACGCGGGCCTCTCACTGTTGTGGCCTCTCCCGTTGCGGAGCGCAGGCTCAGCAGCCATGGCTCACGGGCCCAGCCGCTCCGCAGCACGTGGGATCTTCCAGGACCGGGGCACGAACCCACGTCCCCTGCATCAGCAGGTGGACTCTCAACCACCGCGCCACCAGAGAAGCCCGCTCTCAGTTTTATTGAGGTATATGTGACATACAGCATTGTGCTAGTTTAAGGTGTAGTTTTGATGTGATGATTTGATATGTGTATCTATCACAAAATGTTTACAATAATGCTAGTTATCACATCCTTCACCTCACATAATTACCTTTTTCTTTTGTCGTTGTTATGGGAAGAACGTTTTAGATTTATTCTCTTAGCAACTTTCAGGTATATAATACGGTACTGTTAACCAGAGTCCCCATGCTGTACATTAGATGCTCAGAACTTATTCCTCTTATGACTGAAAGTTTGTATCTTTGGACCAGCATCTTCTCGTTTCTTCCCATGACTCAGCCTCTGGCAGCCACCATTCTCCTCACTGTGTCCAGGAGTAGGGCTTTTTTTTTTTTTTTAGATTCCACATATATGTGAGATTATACAGCACTTGTCTTACTCTGACTTAGTTCATTTAGTATATGTCCTTAAATGGCAGGATTTCCTTCTTTATTCATGAGGCTGAATAGTATTTCATTGTGTGTGTGTAATATTATTCAGCCAGGAGAAAAAAGGAAATCCAGCCATTTATGACAACATATATATATATATATATATATATAATTATACATATAATATGACATATATGTACATTTTCCTTCTTCTTTCTTCCTTCCTTCCTCCCTCTCTTTCTCCATGTATATATAATAAATTAAAAATATATAGAGAAATATTAGTCAATATATTATATATAGCATATATAAGTATTATATGCTCATAATAATATTTTAATATATATTTTTTAAATTACAAAATTTTCTTTATCCATTCCTCTGTTGATGGAGACTTAGGCTGTTTTCATATCTCAGCTCTTGGGAATAAAGCTGCTATAAACATGGGGGTGCAGATGTATCTTCAAGATAGTGATTTCACTTCCTTCTGAAGTGCACTCAGAAATGGAATTGTAGATCGGATGGTAGGTTTTTTTTAACTAATTTATTTATTTATTTATTTTTGGCTGTGTTGGGTCTTCGTTTCTGTGCGAGGGCCTTCTCTAGTTGTGGCGAGTGGGGGCCACTCTTCATCGCAGTGCACGGGCCTCTCACTATCGCGGCCTCTTTTGTTGCGGAACACAGGCTCCGGACACGCAGGCTCAGTAGTTGTGGCTGACGGGCCCAGTTGCTCCGCAGCATGTGGGATCCTCCCAGACCAGGGCTGGAACCCGTGTCCCCTGCATTGGCAGGCAGATTCTCAACCACTGCACCACCAGGGAAGCCCCGGTAGTTTTAATTTTTGAGTAACTTCCACAATGATTTCCAGTGGCTGTATCAATTTACATTCCCATCAACAGTGCACAAGGGTTCCCTTTTCTCCACCCCCTCTCCAGCATTTATTACCTTTTGCCTTTTTGATAACAGCCATACTGAAGGTGTGAGGAGTTTTACAGTTTCAGGTCTGACATGCAAGTCCTTATTCCATTTCTAGTTAACTTCTGTGAGTGGAGTGGGCTTGGAGAAGTTCTCTTTCAGTTGAATTGTTTGGGAACCTATGAGCTTCGTGAACTTGGGAGTCCAAATCTCTCCGCAGTTTTGGTAAGTTCTCTGACATTGTTTCTTTAAATCAGCTTTCCACCCCTTTCTCCCTCTCTTCTCCTTCTGGGCCTCCAACAATGTGCTGTTTCTTTTCTTTTCTTTTTTTTTTTTTTTTTTTTGAGGTACGCGGGCCTCTCACTTTTGTGGCCCCTCCCGTTGTGGAGCACAGGCTCCGGACGCGCAGGCTCAGTGGCCATGGCTCACGGGCCCAGCCACTCCGCGGCATGTGGGATCTTCCCGGACCGGGGCACGAACCCGTGTCCCCTGCATCGGCAGGCGGACTCTCAACCACTGCACCACCAGGGAAGCCCAGCATCAGTCTTTTATTTATTCTGTTTTGTTTTCTCAACAGGATCAGACATGAAACAGCAATTATAGCATCAACATATAAGCTATTTGTTTTTTAAAAAAGGGAAACAGCATTGTGGGGAAATTCAAGACAAATAATACATATTTTTGTTTGAGGAAATATAAAAATATATTTGGTAAGGTCTGTAACATGTTTGGTTATGAAAAGAAATAACGTCTTTGGGCAAGGAGGAGGGGAATGTATCTTTGCCACAGAAAGACTGTGGAAAGAGTGGTATCAAGGAATGAACGTTCATATTAGACCAACAGCAACTGGACATGATTTAAGCACTCCTAAGCATTAAAAATTACCAGTTTGCGGGCTTCCCTGGTGGCGCAGTAGTTGAGAGTCCGCCTGCCGATGCAGGTGACACGGGTTCGTGCCCTGGTCCGGGAAGATCCCACATGCCGCGGAGCGGCTGGGCCCGTGAGCCATGGCCGCTGAGCCTGCGCGTCCAGAGCCTGTGCTCCGCAATGGAAGAGGCCACAGCAGTGAGAGGCCCGCGTACCGCAAAAAAAAAAAAAAAAAAAAAAATTACCAGTTTGCATTTTAAAATTTCTTTTCTGGTAAATTCCTCATGGTACTATCATATCGTTGCCATCTGACATTCCTGAGATATGCTTTGCCTGTACTCTGCATGGTACGTACAAGCTGTCAATATCGGCTCTTCAGCATTTAAGAGCAGGCACAATTAACAGTGAGTTTCTTGGGCCAAGTGAGAAAATGTCTTCCAGCTGGTCTTAGTGGACTTAATGAATGCACTTCACACCTACTACAAAATTTCATTTGGTTGGGTAACAAGTAGAAAACAGAGATTTGTATTTTCTTAGAGCAAAATTTAATTCCTATGTGCATTAAAAAGTACAACCAAATGCTTCTGCTTCTGTTTGAATTTACAAGTCTATTTACAATGCTAGAAGTTTTAATACTTTAGCACATTGATAACATGTGTATCATTTGCAGAGTAGAATATGCTATTTCAGAAGTATTAAGTGCAGTAAACTGTTTTTCAAAGCAAATAAATGGCCATTTACCCTAAGCACATATCAGTGTTGATTCATTCATGCCTAAGTTTTGCTTCTAGCTCTGTTATGCTTTTGAGCGACAAACATTCCTTCAGGCTTGTCTCATTAATCATTTATTAGTTCATAAAACACTTTACTTTCTTGTCATAGTGAGTATGAGATTAAAAGGATTTTAATTGATGACAGGATAATTTTTTAAAGTTTAGTTTAAAAAGAGGTTTAGGGAAGTGGGAGCAAGAATGAAAAAGAAAATTCCAAAAAAAAAAAACCTCAAAGGAAATGGAGATGAGAAAAATCTAAATTAGGTGTTAATAAGACTAAGATGTCAGTAGCTGTGGTTTTTGCAAGTTCTCAGTTTTCATTATTGGTACTGAAAATAGTGCACGATAAGGAAATCAGAAGGTTATTTCATGTAAACTCAGAATTTTAATGATTGGTAATGCTAATATAAAGAATAAATTTTTGAGGGGCATATTTATAACACATGAATTTAAATACTTTTCTTGTTGGTGAGACTTTCAAAGCTATTGCTGAAATCAGGAAAACCTCTATAAAATATGATATTGAGTTAAGGCTCAGCATAGTATATTGATTTCATGTATAATACATTGCATCTTTATGTTTTAGTTCAGTGTGAGGCTTTTTTTAGTAGGGAAGTCTGACAGAACTAAATTTGTGGTTTCATGGCATGCAACTTTGGGAAAATTATTTCAAATTTCTAAGTCATGGGCTCATCACCTGCAATATGGGAATGACACCTGTCCCACCTCATAGACTTGGGGTCAGTACTGTTGAAAGCAGAATAATGACAGGATTCATGCAGAGCAAAATGAAGTACTGTAGCATCTGGCAAATGTCTAACCTGAACACACTTGAACTGCTGGTGGGAATGTGAATTGGTACAGCCACTATGGAGAACAGTATGGAGGTTCCTTAAAAAACTAAAAATAGAACTACCATACTACACAGCAATCCCACTACTGGGCATATACCCTGAGAAAACCATAATTCAAGAAGAGTCATGTACCAAAATGTTCATTGCAGCACTATTTACAATAGCCAGGATGTGGAAGCAACCTAAGTGTCCATCAACAGATGAATGGATAAAGAAGATGTGGTACATGTATACAATGGAATATTACTCAGCCATAAAAAGAAACAAAATTGAGCTATTTGTAATGAGGTGGATAGACCTAGAGTCTGTCATACAGAGTGAAGTAAGTCAGAAAGAGAAAGACAAATACCATATGCTAACACATATATATGGAATTTAAGAAAGAAAAAAAAATGTCATGAAGAACCTAGGGGTAAGACAGGAATAAAGACACAGACCTACTAGAGAATGGACTTGAAGATATGGGGAGGGGGAAGGGTTAGCTGGGACAAAGCAAGAGAGTGGCGTGGACATATATACACTACGAAATGTACAATAGATAGCTAGTGGGAAGCAGCCGCATAACACAGGGACATCAGCTAGGTGCTTTGTGACCGCCTGGAGGGGTGGGATAGGGAGGGTGGGAGGGAGGGAGACGCAAGAGGGAAGAGATATGGGAACATATTTATATGTATAACTGATTCACTTTGTTATAAAGCAGAAACTAACATACCATTGTAAAGCAATTATACTCCAATAAAGATGTAAAAAAAAAAAAACTGAAGTTCTCCCCAGCATGCCCCAACACACTGCTGACTGCACAGGAATTCAGTGCTCAGGGAATCCTTAGGAAAAAGAGAAAGGTAAGAGAAGCTAGGACATATGAACCTGACGATGGTTCAGTTTTCTCCTCGAGTCAATATTTTATGAAGCAAAAAACACAGTTGGGAAAATGAGAGGCTGAGCTGAGGAGGCAAACATGAACTTTTAGAAACTATAAGAAGTTAGAAAGCTTAGTAAGGAACCCAGGGCTTTGATGAGAAAACTGAGGAGCTATGCTATAGGCTGAATTGTGTCTTCGCAAAATTCATATGCTAGAGCCCTAACTGCCAACATGATGGTATTTGGAGATAGGCCTTTGGGGAGATAAGTTTAAATGAGGTCATGAGGATGGGGCCCTGTAGAGGGGTTCAGTGCCCTCATAGAGCTTTCTCTCTCTTTCTCCCCGCCACCTCTCTCTGCATGCATGTAAAGAAGCGGTCATGTGAGCACGTGGCAAGAAGGCACGATCTGCAAGCCAGGAAGAGGGCCCTCACCCAGGACCAAATCTTCTGGCGCTTTTATGCTGGACTTCTCAGCCTCCAGAACTATGAGAAATAAATCTCTCTTGTTTAAGCCACCAAGTCTATGGGATTTTGTTTCAGCAGCCTATGCACACTAAGATATCCTCAGAGTAATATGACCTCAAATAACTATATTCAAATAATTTCATTTCCTGATTCAATTAAATTGATCTTTCCTAGATTTGTTCCTGCCAGAAGCAAAGGAAAAGCACATCCGGAGCCTCAAATTAATCCTTATTTCTTTTAAATATAATGTCAGCACTCAATTAAATGTAACTAAGCACATAAAAAGATAACAGTTTATTGGGAACTGAGAAAAAAACAGACAATACACATAGAAACATGACATGTAGATACTGGTTCTATGATATGTGAAATTTTATATAAGTATGATTAATATGTTGAAGGAATTAAATAAGATTTAAAATTTCAGCGAGAAACTAGATACAATAAAAAGAGCAAATTAAAATTCTAAAATGAAAATTACAGTAACTGAAGTAATCAGTAGAAATGGTTAACAGCATATTAGGCATTGCTGAAAAAATAAAGTAGTGAACTTAATGATAGGTCAGATGCTGCTTGCATACTGCTGTACTGTGGTATGGGGAGAAAAATGGTGCAGAAAAAAGATAAATCAGTAAGGAGTGTAAGAAACACACAAAGGCTAAGAATTTTCATGAACTGATCAAGGATCCACAGATTTCAGCATTACTGAGGAACAAAAGAAAAATGTCTTGGTCGGCTCCAACTCCCGTAACAAAATACCCTAGACTGGGTGGTTTAAAGACAGACATTTATTTTCTCAGGGTTCTGGAGACTAGGAAGCCCAAGATCAAGGTACCAGAAGACTTAGTTCCCTGTGAGCATTCTCTTCCTGGCTTGTAGAAGGCTGCCTTTTTGCTATAACCTCACAAGGCAGGAAGAGAGAGAGCAAACTATGGTGTCTTTTCCTACAGGATCACTGATTCCCAAGAGCTTATCCTAACCCTTATTGCCTCCAAAAGCATCATCCCCAAACACCCACACTGGGGGCTAGGGATTCAATATATGGATTTTGGGGGGCAGAGATACAACCCAATCCATAGCAATATGATTGTACAGACAGATTCATGTGATCAGAGATCTCATCCATCACTCAAGCTTTACAACTAATTTCCCAGGTGCACACGGCCATAGGCAGGCTCACAAGAGCAGAAAGTGATCTGAGACATTACGTTTGGGTTTCAGGTTCTTCATTCCCACAGAATGAAGAACCTGAAACAGAAAGGGCTTGCTTTCCCCAAATAGACAATGTTTCCATTAAGGTACATGGCATATGGCTTCACCTCACCTAGTGGAGAATGATTATCTCATGAATATCTCCATTTTACACCGCAGCATTTTTGACATTTTTCAAGGGGTTATGCTAAATAAACTACAGATTTGGGGTTTATCTACTCGCCACAATCTTTCATCATACCTATCAGGAGGGAACTAAGATCGCACAAGCTAAAAGCCACACAGCGCAGCCAAAAAAAAAAAAAAAGTCTTCCATAAATAAGGACCCTCCTCCTGGCAAACATCCTCAGACTACTGGTCCTTAGGTTCCTTTATGATGTTGTCAGTGAGATTGAATTGCATCACATTCCTGCTCTTTTTTTCCCTCTGGGAGCATCCTTCCTATAATGGCATAACAATGGTGATCACCAGAATTTGTTGTCTAAAGGGGGGCAGGAATTTCCTCTACAAAACATGTGAACTGGGGCTTCCCTGGTGGCGCAGTGGTTGAGGGTCCACCTGCCAATGCAGGGGACACGGGTTCGTGCCCCGGTCCGGGAAGATCCCACATGCCGCAGAGCGGCTGGGCCCGTGAGCCATGGCCACTGAGCCTGCGCGTCCGGAGCCTGTGCTCTGCAACGGGAGAGGCCACAACAGTGAGAGGCCCGCGTAGCACAAAAACAAACAAACAGACAAACAAACATGTGAACTGTTGTTTATATTTCTTCATAGGTGTCCTGATATTCTTTAATCAGCTGAATTACGGTTTATCCTCTCTTATCCACACTTACTGAATCTTTCTATCTATTGGAGGCATTTGACTGTATAATCTTCCTAAAGCTACATGCATTTCAATTGGCTTCCATAGGTATTGTATCAATTCAAGACTTCATTTCAGCTTCCAAAAATATTTCTCATCCTGGGATCATGGTATGCAGAAATCAGGTTTCCAAGTACGAGAACTTAAAACGCTTTGTTAACACGTTGCTCTAACAAATAAAGTCATAGTTTTACACTGTATGTAAATTAGGATTACAGTCATACAGTCCATCCTTTCCCAACGGAAGCAACTTTTTCCATATTAGAAATAACTGGGGTGGTGACTACAGGCAATCTTCCAGTCAAGTCTGTATTCTCTGTGGTTTGTGGTCCTAACTGTTTTGCAGGGAACACTGTAGGGTTTTAACAGATAGCAGCTTCCACCTGTCATTATATAGCGTTGCCCACGTATCCCCCATAAGGATATGCTGTATTGTGCCCTTTTCTTTCACTCCTAACCTGTTGCCTCACCAGGTCCAGGATATATACATAATGGAGAGGCTCAAACAAACAAGAAAGGGAAGATGAATATCATTCTTATCTGTGGCACTTGGGCCATTAGAACACAATGAGAGCCACACTCTACGATGATGATCTATAATTTAACCTTATCAAAATCTGCCCACAGCTACATACATGCCTTCGCTGGGCTCTCTAAGACGCAGAACTTCGCAGACATCAGACTTCGTTGTGATTCCAGCATTTAACAGTCCTTCCTGGGAGAGCTTAGGAGCTCCTCCCAGAATTTCTTCCGTGCTTGAATACGGTCTTCATTGATCATTCCATTCTGTAAGAACTGTGCAGTCTCTCCATTCTGAGAGAGAGCTCCTTCTGATGACCCTGTTTAGATTAAAAAGTCATTTTCTTCATGATAAAAAGCCTTTAGTAACATTTTGCAGCATCCCTTAGTGTACAACGACCAGCTCCTAATACCTCCACCAAGGATCTGGCCCTCTGAGGCAGATGCCAATCACAACACCACATACTTTGTCCCATTGTACATTTAAGAAGTTGTAAAATGTGGGAAAATGCTCTGTACTCCCAAATAGTGGGACACAACAAAACTTTCATTTGGGAATATCTTACCTCTGAATACAGCTTCATCTGGATATACTAAAAGTCTTCCATAAAAGACCTTTGTGTACTTCTGAGGGGAGACATCTACACTGTCAGACCATATGATCATGTCCAGACCTGACACTTCTGAGACTACCCAGGGTCCATTTCCATTTTCTTTAAATACATTCCATGCAAATTCAAATTTGACTTGAAGAATCATAGTAAACTCTGACCTACTGGGCAGGCAGCCTTAACCTGAGTTCGGTCACACCAAGGCAGCTGTTTCAGCAACATCGTATCTTGACTTGCCACCTGAAGGATAAAGAGGTTCTGCTCTGTTGCATCCTCTACTTTATCCCATGTGTCAGATGTGCTACCTCACATCTTCTCCTCAGACTCACCAGGTAGAACCTTTCAGAAGTGCTTAAAGTTGGTAGAAATCCACTCTTCTTCCACCAGAGGAAATCCAACCAGGGTTTCTCCCAACACTGGCTATTAGTCAATACTCAATATAAGAGAGAGAAATAAGGGTTTATTCCCTCACTCTGAAGTGCTGATGTGGAAAGAGTGTGATTGCATCCTTTTGGGGGATTTCAATCTCCTTGTGACTATCTTTGCCATCAGTATATGCTGTTTCCCTTTATTTCACACTTATTACCTTTTGACTGAGACAATTTACCCCATAATTGGGGTTTTTATTTCAGCATAGGTACTATTCAACCAAAGATCTGGTGAAAATAAATAAAGACAGGTAGATAGAAAGATAGATAGATGACAGATAGATAATAGATATGAATGAAAGACAAAAACAGCAACAAACAACAAATAGGCACTTGGTAATGGACCTGCCTTCATGGGGCTTCAAAGAGGTGAAGGTATCACTCATTCCAAAGTGCCTTTAGGAATACAAACTAGTGACTTCAATGCAGTCAATATTGTGTCCTGAGCCTTGATTTCAGCTTTCTTGATAAATAAAAATTTAAAATTGATCCTGGAGCCACTGGATCAGACTAGACACAATAAATATTTTGTTCGGTTGAAAAGATGTATGGTTGTGGAGTTATTTATTTTTTGCCACCTCTGATCCTAGAATCTCCCATTGTGCACGAGTTTTTCAATCATGCAACCCAATTTTCAGTCAGGCTACTGCTCTGAGGTTGACAAGGCACGTGGTAGGTGTGTTTCCCTGTTCATATTTCTGCTTTATGCAGTAAAATGCATATTCTGATAGGAGGAAAATTCCAGGTGGGTTGAGCTGACAGATAATTCTCTACTCCAAATCCTTACTAGTATGCATGGAGTTGCTCTGGACAAGATTAGTGAACTTGTTAGGAGAACAGGTGTTGGTCCCCGGTAACACTAATACTCTAAGGCTACCGGTAACATCTACAGTGATCCATTAATATAATCCAGTTTTGACTGACACCCAATAAAAATCTAGTAATTGTCTTTCATTTGGGCTTTTAACACAGGCTTCCTCAAGCCACTTTAGAGCAAAAATTCCAAGAGACCTTCACTGAGTAGCCCAGTTTAATTTATGCCCAAGACTGGCCTGTGATGTTGCAGCTGCAGATACTTCTGTATCAACCACCCCAGTGGATTAGGAAGCCTTAGTTAGATTGCCTGGACCACTGTTCCCCCATAAACCTCTTAATGCTGTTTCACTTCAGGACCCCTGAAGCGTTATTTTGGGTTGTTTTTGTTGTTGTTGCTTTGTCAGATTTTTTTCCTACTGACTTTGTGGATAGAGCTTAAAAGGATTCTTGTATGAAGAATATGATTTCTTCAAAACCTGAGTAGTAGTATCTGGGCTTCTTGCTTGTTGGCAGGGTCTGGGACAGAGAACAAAGTATTTCTCACAGTTTGAAGAATATGTCCATTTAATCTAGTCCATGTACTTCCCAGAAAGTTCACAGGTTGGGCTGGGCCTTCCATTTTACTTGGAGTCATCAGCCAGCCTTACATGTGTCACACGGGTACCTATGGACCTTCACTCCTCTTGAACTGAGGAGGCCAATCATTGACTCATTTCCGTTCCATGAGAATGCGAACCATGCTTGGCTGTGCATCTAAATTACAAGGGAAAAGAAGGTTTATCCAGGTTCTCGATGGCGCATCAGGGCTCCCTGAGCTTTTGCTGTTCCTATTCAGATTTACCACATCAAATACATCAGAGGCAACAAGAACCATACGTTTACTCTTCAACAGTCTATTCATCCCTAGAAAACATCTAGGAACATCATAAAGAAAAGTGAACATCAAACTTGTGTCTGAGCCCTTTCTCTCGTTACCCTGGAATTCTGTAGTGTTTGATGTTTACGATGGAGGGGGGCTCAGGCAATCCCAAATTTTCACTTAGCATGGCCAGTTAAAACTGGAAGAAAAGGAGACTTAGTTGATACCCATGTAATTACCAAAGGTAACATGCACCTGCATTAGATTCCTATTGCTGACATATTAAAAAAAAGCCACAAACTCAGTGGCTTAAAACAACACAAACTTATTATTTTATGGTCCGGGAGGTCAAAAGCCTTGTTGGCAAGGCTCCGTCCCTTCTGAGGCTCTGGGGGAGAGTTTGCTTCTTTACCTTTTTCCAGGTTCTAGAGGCTGCCTCATTCCTGGTTCCTGGCAACTCCCATCTCCACTGCTTGTCATTGCATCACAAGGACTCTGCTTTCCTCACGACGGCTCCTTCTTTGACTCCCTCTTACAAAGACCCTCATGACTACATTACCTCCTCTCACTCCGAAAATCCAGGATAAGCTCTCCATCCTAACACCGTTAACTTAACCACATAGGCAAACTCCCTTCTGCCACATAAGGTGAGATATTAACAAAGAATTAAACTGCAAAATAAGACATGTGAATCAGAACTCTTATCTAGGGTAGATCTTTATGAACCACTTCAATGACATAAGGAACAAGAGGCAGTGAAAAAGCAGAGGGGGGTCTGGGTTACAGCACATGGCTTCTGGTTCCCTTTCTTCCTTCATCAGATGCAGCCCACGGTGGTAGACACGATCTCTAAGTGAAGTTTCTCAGACACCACACAGAGAGAATTCAGGTTACGAAACACCTCATTTTTATACCCAGGTTTCTATATACCTTACGTGAGATTTTCTGGAGAATGATGACTCATAAATCCACAGATTCTAGGATTGTTTGTCAGAAGCAATTACAAACCAGGGATATTCTCTTAGGAGGTTTCCACAGATAAGTGTTCTACTAAAAAATATCATTAGTGTTTTTATCAGGAGGTCAGTTACCAGCATGTTTGTAAGGACATTAGACTGGAACCCCTCCTTCTTTCCCCAATAGCACCCCTTCCCCATAGCTGGAAAGAAACAGATTACAAGACAGCTGCTTTAATTCCTTTCTCCACAAGGGCATTATATTGTAATTGGTAAGACTGGAAACCCTAGAATAAGAAAGATTTAATTCATATCCCAGTCTATTTATTAGTTATCTAGCTCTGAAAGTTACTTATAATTTTTTTGGAGCCACTTTTCTGATATGTGAAATATGAATAATAATAATACAGAATGCACAGATTTAACTTATTTAAAATGCTTTTGACAGAGTTTGAAAATAGAGATATAATACAAATTATAGCCTTTAAGAAATTATAATAAATAATTCATTAAAAAATTTTAAGGGGAAGACAGTTTCTTAAACTGTCAAAGATCCCCAAAGTAAAACCAGCAAGATTAAACACACTAAGCTAATTATGATAAGTAGACATTAGCTTGCCTACGGTATCTTAAATTTGAACTGAAAGAGTCCTAATACAGAGTAAGAGTTTAATTTCCGGAAGAGCTTTTGGAGACAGTAGGGGATATTTATGAATGTATAGCCTCCTGTGGAGTGAAATGTTGGTGCACATGTCTGTTTATTACATAAATATATTGGACATTAATTACAGAATCATGCACACAACATTTTGAGACATTTGAGTCCTTATTTGAAACAGATTTACAGTTATTGGAATCATCAGGTCTGTACAGGTTCTTCTCAGGGTGTATTAGTATGTCTGTGTTCTGGTTAAAATCACTCATACGTTATATTCTTCAACGGTAAATAAGTGTTATGACCAAGGAGAATCAGATAATATCTGATATATAATTGAAATATCACAAGGGGATAAGAGAAATAAAATGGAAGCTCAATAAAGCCAAAGCCCACGAAATATTAAATACATCTAAGCACATACTCATCAAACTTCAAGGATAGAGAGGAAGTCTTGCTTGGAGAGAGAGGAAGTTTTGACGTGTGCCAAAGGGGAGAAAACACATCACCTACATAAATATAATGCTATGGATGATCACCGCTGTCTCATCAGAGACCATGGAGGCCAAAACCTCATTAAATGACCTCTCGAAAGTGCAGGAAAAAAATTGGAAGAATAATCTCAAGTATTTGGCAGAAATAATGAGAGTTTCAGACAAATGAAACTTAAGAGAATTTGCTGCTAGTCTGTCTACACTAAAAGGAATGCTCAAGGTGGTTGCTTAGACTGAAGTGAAATGACACAAAATGGAAATTAGCTTTTACAAAAGGAATGACGAGAATGAGAAATAATAAGTTGATGAAACATAAAATGTATATACACACAATTTTACAATTATTTCCTTAAAAGGCAACTGACGACTTCAGACAAAAATAATGCTATTGCAATACAAGTTTTATAGTGTATGTATAAGTAAAAGAAATGATGACAATAGTTAAAGGATGAGAGAATGAGTTAAAAGTTTTTAAACTGAAAGTTTATTACATGGTGCAGATGGAGTAGCAAATGGGAAGAGCACATTTAAAAGTACTCCAAGTGAAGAAAGTCAAATAAAAAAGTGAGTATACAAATAGATTTCAAAGCAATGAGATTATTTCAGATTTAAGGGTAACTACAGAATGATACATTGCAAATAAATAGATGAATTTAAATTTTATCATATTAAAAACATGTTGACATTGCCTGAAATAGTTGAAAATATAAAATATTTCTATAATTTGTATATTTTCTTTGAAAATGTGTAAATGCTTAACCCAATTATAAAAATAGTATAAGGAGAATAAAAAATTTATATAGAAAAAAGGAAACAAGCTGGTATTGATTGGGGGCATTACTATAAAGAGATAAAACATATCAAGTGAATTTGAAACAATAATTTGTTCATACTTAGAGTGTTTTGTAAACCAGGACATACTAACTTAGACTTAATAAAAGGAAATGCCTTTGTAAGGACAAGAAAATCTGAAAAATATTATAACCATTTTTCACAATATTGCTGGTGCTGTTATTCTGAAAATATGCATTTTTATGTATATAAGCTATCAAAAATTATTGAAATTATATCAACCAGAATCAAAACCCAATTAGAGCAGGCTCTCATTGAACATAAAGGTTACAATTTTGGCACTGATAACCAATATTTCAATAGCTAAAATATATGAAATAGATTAAAGCCATGAGATCAGACAGATATTTTTAAATAGTAAGCTTTTGAAGATTTAGGGAAAGCATTCATTACTACAAAATTTTGTGAATAAAGAAAAACAATAAAGCATTTCACCTACTATTCTTGTACATTTCAGAGTGAAATAGTTCATGAGAGAAATTTTCTCTTTATGAAATTATATGATCTACTAAATATCTATAAAATAATAATTAGGCTTTGCAAACTCCTGATGAAGTAATAGATATAGGTAATAATTATGAATGGCTATTAACATCACAATAGTACATTATGTGTCCCCAGGTATCACAACACCATTTATAAATATTCTGGACAAATGATTGAGCCTCTACCAGATCAAGCCTCTTGATCTAAAAATCATGAAATACTGGGTACAAATTACTATGTGCAATCCATCCCTAGACATCATATACCTATATGTACACATGTATATATATGTAAATATATGCATACATATTTAATTGTATGTGTGTGTAGTTATGGCATATCCATTTTTTAAAATCCAATTGAAAATCCAAATACTCTATCTAGCCATTTTGCACAGAATATCTTTATTATAAGAACAATTTACACAGCCCGCATGTGCTGACCCTCACGGCTTCTGCTCCAGCAACTTGGGATCAGACCCCACCCCTGATAGGGTGGTGACAGCCACTGAACAGAGGGGAAGTCCCATCCCTCACCCAGCTCCAGCTCTAGTCCCTCCATCTCCAGCCCCACCCCTTAACCCAGGAGATAGCTGCCAGTGCCCCCTGAGGAAAGATGTGACTGTGTCCATGTCAAATCCAGCCCTGCACCAAAGGCACTGGGCACATGAGTCTGTACAGAGATGCTCCCACATAAGAACACCCCTTCAAGACTGCAATAGGTGACTATTGCACCTAAATTTATAAAAGCCGAGAAAGTTAGGCAAAATGAAAAGGCAGAGGAACTGGTCAAAACTGAAAAAGCAAGAGGAAATCCCTGAAAAAATAAATAATGAAAACAAAAATAATTTACCATATAAAGAACTCAAAGCATTGGTAAAAAGAATGTTAACTGAGTTAGGGAAAAGAATAGATGAACACAGTGAGAATTTTAACAAGAAACTAGAAAACATAAAAAAGACCAACACAGAAATGAAGAATTGAGTAACTGAGATGGAAAACACTCTAGAAGAAATTAATAGCAGACTAAGTGATACAGAAGAACACATAAGTGATCTGGAAGATAGAATAATGGAAATTACCCAATAAGAACTTCAAAAGAAAAGTTGACCATGTGTGCATGGGTTTACTTCTGGGCTCTCTATTCTATTCCATTGATCTATATGTCTGATTTTGTGCCAGTACCATACAGTTTTGATGACTGTAGCTTTGTAGTATTGTGGGAATTCTGGGTGGGTTATGTCTCCAATCTTTTCCCTCAGGATTGCTTCTGAAACTTTGTGTCTTTTTTGTTTCCATATAAATTTTAGGATTATTTGTTCTAGTTCTGTGTAAAATGGCATGTGTATTTTGATAGGGATTGCATTAAATCTGCAGATTGCTCTGAGTAGTATGGACATTTTGACAATATGAATTCTTCTAATCCATAATCATGGGATATCTTTCCATTTCTTTCTATCATTTTCAAATTCCTTCATCAATGTTTTATAGTTTTCAGAGTATAGATCTTTCACATTCCCAGTTAAGTTTATGCCTAGATATTTTATTCATTTTTTTGTGATTTAAACTATCATTTTCTTGCTTTCTGCTTCTGATAGCTCATTATTAGTGTATAGAAAAGCAACAGATTTATGTGTAGTAATCTTATATTCTGCAAGTTTACTGAATTCATTTATTAGTTCTAATAGTTTTTTTTGGTGGAGACTTTAAGGTTTTCTATATACAGTATCATGTCATCTGCAAATAGTGACAGTTTTACCTCTTCCCTTCCAATTTGGATGGCTTTTATTTATTTTTCTTGCCAGACTGCTATGAACAAAAGATGCAACTTTCTGTTGAAAGGTACTGAGATATTGTGGCCATTGTTACTGTAGTGGTACTGATTAATACATCATGCCTATGATAAATTTCAAAGGATATGGAGAACAAAAGCTCACATTTCTGGGAACTAAAACTTTTCCTGAGTTCTAATCTATCAGTTGCATTGATGGGCCACGTGTCTTATCTTTCTTGATTACAGTGATGCTATTTTCTATTGTAACAAATACCCATAAACGTGGTGACTTTTTTTTTTTTTTTTTGCGGTACGCGGGCCTCTCACTGTTGTGGCCTCTCCCGTTGCGGAGCACAGGCTCCGGACGCGCAGGCTCAGTGGCCATGGCTCACGGGCCCAGCCGCTCCGCGGCATGTGGGATCTTCCCAGACTGGGGCACGAACCCATGTCCCCTGCATCGGCAGGTGGACTCTCAACCACTGCGCCACCAGGGAAGCCCACGTGGTGACTATAAAAAGCAAAAATTTAATTATCTTACAGTCTGTAGATTAGAAGTCCAACAGGGTTTTCACTGGGCTAAGATATCAGCAGACTGCATTCCTTCCTGGAGGCTTCAGACAAATCCATTTCCTTGCATTTTCCTTCTCCTAAAGGCTGCCTGTTTTCCTTGGATCATGGTTTCCTTGCTCAACTTCAAAGCCAGCAAAGTTAAGCTGAGGGCTTCACTGGTGGCGCAGTGGTTAAGAGTCCACCTGCCGATGCAGGGGACATGGGTTCGTGCCCCGGTCTGGGAAGATCCCACATGCCGCGGAGTGGCTGGGCCCGTGAGCCATGGCCGCTGAGCCTGCGCGTCCAGAGCCCGTGCTCCACAACGGGAGAGGCCACAACAGTGAGAGGCCCGTGTACTGCAAAATAAATAAATAAATAAATAAATAAAAGTTGAGCTGAATACTTTTCATGCTGCTGTTTCTGTGATTCTCTACCTTCCTCTTCTACGTTTAAGGACACTTGTGATTCCACTGTGTCTTCCAGGATAACCCATGATAATCTCCCATCTAAATGCATTTAACTTAAAGCCACAAAGTCCCTTTTGCCATGTAAGGTAACCTATTCCCAGGTTCAAGGATTAGGACGTGTACTTATTTGAAGGATCACTATTCTGCCTACCACAATACCATTGTCTCATGTTTTGTCTTTCATTAGTGTAAAGTAGTTATCAATATATAGCTCTAAATCATAAGGAGGATCAGTAAAGTATGTGAATTAAATGATTTGGAAATCTGACCTTCTATGCAAAACTTTCTGCTTTCTTTGTCCAACTTCTAAAAGACACAATTAGTTAATCTAGTCCATGCTCTAGCTGGCAAACTGACTCTGACTCATCCTTGTTTGAGTTTGCATTTTAAACAATTTTAAATCATGAATTTGCCTTAACTGTCCCAATCCAAATTTTAAAGTTTTGTGAGTTATGAAACCCCATTTTTCTCAAGAAAAGTCTACCATTCTTTTCATAGTCTACAATAAATCAATATTTGACTAAACAGGTTTTCGTGTTTTATATAACATTATACTATATACACATTTCTAAATATCCGCCACTCTCTGCTACTGATACCCTTTGTGCTGCTTCTGTGTGCTGTGCTTTAATAATAATAACCCCCCACGAGTTCAGCCTGCAGCTTCCTCAGCCACTGTCCTTGGCACTGAGGGCTTAGCAATCAGCAGTACAGGGAAGCAACGGACAGGCTTATACACTTGTGGACTGTGACAAATACAACACACTCCACAAAAGCCAAACTGCTAATAAAGTTAGCATTATGTAATAATGCATAAATCTATTCAATGCAACAGAGCTTTTCACATTTTATATTGAGACAGAGGCCGCTGACGCCAGTGGAACTGGATTGAGAAAACTCATTGAAATTAGAAGGATTAGGAATTAATTACTCGAAGGAAATGGAACAGATTCATTGTAATCACTTGCTGGTACCCCTGCCTTAACCAAACTGTCTTTTCTCCTCAACTCAAACACATATATATTTACAACATAGTTATAATGACGCTTTTAGGTACCATAGGAATTTTCGAATGACTTGTAAATAAAAGTCTGCCTTTTCCTCAATACCCCTTTTGAAAACGAATTGATGTGCATTACATTAGCTGACCTCCCACAAACTGAGTCCTAGATAAATCAGTTATTATTGTTACTATCTCTTCCTCTCCTATTGATATTTCTTCTATGATACCATGACTGTATTATGTCTTTTCATCTTAATGCTACAAGACTCAATCCTTTTCCTTCTCCCTATAAATCCCCACTTGTTTCTTTAATGACGATGGGAAGAAAGAAGGGGGGCTGGAAGGAATGACTTCTACTTCTGCCCATTAAGGATTAACTGCTATAAAACCTGCCATTTGGCCAGAAGTAAATGGAGAAAACAAACAAACACTTAAGCAAGGATTTTCAAACATTAGACAACAGGCAGTGACGGGCTATAAACCCTGCCAGGAAGGAGACAATGAAATGAGCCCTATTACTCCACCAGATAACTTCCCAGTGAGTTATCCCTCAGAGCTGGGAAATCATAACAGCCTGAGGGCCTTGCTGAATTACAGAGACAGAAATCCTTTGGAGAGGCTGGCCCTGTTGGAACTCCCAGGTGAGAACTGGAGAGAGCACTGGAGATCTGCAGCGGCCGGCCTGAGTCTCCAGATGCTGAGGGGTGCAGGTGGGAGATGACAGGACCGAAGCACTAAAAGCAGCGGACTGTACAATTCCAATGGGGCTGGAAGTGATCTTCCCAACAGCAAAAGGGGATACCTGTTTCACACGGGGATTGAGCAGAGTTCTCATAATGGACGTACCTTCGTAGAGAGACCAAGTAGCCCTCGACTAACTACCCTGGGTCTGCCGTAGAAAAAGACTGAAAGCAGGCAGCTAAGGGGAACATCTGATCCTCACACTACCTGAGAGCATTGTAACTGAAATTCAAAAGTATTTTATAAAATCCAACAAAATGCAGCACTCAACAATATAAAATCTACAAGGGAGACATCTATCAAAAATCACACCTCGCTATCAATTATATCTTAATAAAGCTGGAAAAAGAAGAAAAATAATAAAAGAGTTAATTATTCCTTGTATAGCACTTACATAATGATAACAAGCCTAGCTAGCAACATAGCAATGATTGAGTAACATTGAAAAATAAACTTTTTAAGTAACCGAGGATATTCTGTTGACAAAAAGACCTGTGGAAATTAGTGATTTTTTAAAATGCTGATGGAAAATTTGACTAAGATGGGTATAAGGTTACGTTCAGTAAAACGCAAACTGGAAATGCACTATATCATTATTTAATATGCAATGTAACTCTATAAAAGAATCTACCTTGGATCCACTTCTAGTTGAATTTTCATTTTTGAAAAATCAAAAACAGTTTTGGTTGCAAGTCTCTTTTCCCTAGAACATAATCTGATGGCACAGCTCATAAGGTACCATGAATTTGTTAACTTCACAATGCTAATGAAGCAGAGACCAAGGCCGCGTAACCTTCTTGTGACTGCCCACCTAGAAAATGACATGCCACTCATCACGAGAGCAGTTCAAACTCATGCTCACTACTGAAAATGGCTTGACCTTTATGCCTTTCTGCTGATGCGTTAGCAGCATCACTTTTGATAAAGGTAGAATAATTTTAAACAAGGGATATAATTCATATTTTGTAATTTTAATCTCAAGAATATTAGTGATACTTGAGAGTTATTTAGACACCAGGTTGAAAACTCTAAGACTGGACATGAGAGCAGTGAATGCCAGCAGTGAAAAGACCCTGGTTAGGTGGTAGGTCTGGGAAGTAGCAGAGACCTGGTGACAGGTGGACCTTACACTCATATTCAACAGCTCAGTCAAGCCCACGCTGGAGGTCAGTTTTAGAAGAGCAGTAAGGCAGCTTCTTCTAAGAGAGACTCCCTGAACCACTTTGTGTAGTCAAAAACAGGCAGACTTGCATGGGAAGTGGAAAGTTGTTTCTAGGTAGCGGAGGTCTCGGGTGGAGAGAACTGAACTAACACAGAGAGTCAGTAGGTGTTCTCCCAGTCGTAGCATGGATTTGAGGCCTTCCAGAGCCTACTGGCCCTGGCCTCAGGAAGTGCAGACTGCCACAGGGGAAGTACACTTAACTGTGCACATCTTTTCTTTGGCACTAGAGGTGTGGCAGGATATTGTTGCTGCTAGGGACCCCATGACACCTCCTCCATTTGTTCAGCTTGACTGCCAGCTCTTCATGGCCTTGGAGAAAGACCCCTATACCGGAAACCAGAGGAAAGGCTCTTGAGCCTCAGGTCCACACTCTGTGCTATAAGGGGACTTACTGCAGAGATAAAAAAAGACTAAGAGCAAGGGCTTCATGCCCCTGAGATTAAGGAAACATCCCCTGTTTGGGCTGTGGAGCAGAGGCCAGGAGGAGACTTGAGGAGACCTCAGCCTCCAGTGGAATTCTGGGAAGGGTCTCAGTGATCACCCTTGGAAAGAGGGAATGACAGATGCCTAAAAGGCTTCAGAGATCCTAGAGCAAATGGGGACTGCAGCTCCTGTCAACCAGGGAGAGCTCAAGGAGGTGTAAATAATCGAGTTCCGTACCGCCCAGCATGATGAGGTGGCGGCAGAAGGACCAGCCATGACTGAGCTCAGCTGGACGGGGAAGGGCCAACAAGACCCCCCACCCCCAGACCTAGAGGCGTCTTGTGGACAGAGATGGAAGACAAGGCCAGAACAAGAATGGCCCAGAGGATGCTAGCATGGACGGATGACCCTCAAGGACGGAACTCTCATGCCCTCACCAAGGAGGTGGAATTAGATATAACTTCAGGGAAAACCTTTGTAGCAGAGGGGAAACAATGAATTAATTAACGGAGATTATGTTAGGGGCACAGTGTAGAAAGAAAACTGAGTCAAAGGTCACCTGAGATTGTGGACTGAGGTCTGTTTCTGCTATAGATGTTGAATTTCTTGAAGCAGAAACTGTCCTCCCCATCTTTTCTATCTTCACACCACCCAGCATATTTTCACCAACTTAATCGATTTTTGTTGAGCACCTGCTAAGTGCTAGGGACATTAGAATTAGCTCTTGCACATTCTAATTAGAATTCTAATTAGAATTAGCTTTAAGTGCATAGGAAATCCCCATTAGACTACAAGGCCTTGAAGACATGGGCAAATATTTGCAATATGGTGTGATAAGCACCATAAAAATATGTGCTCAAGGTGTGATGGTGGCACAAAAGATGTGATGATTTACTCTGTGGGCGGGAGGCAAGTGAGAGGGGACTTCAGAGAAGATAGTTTCTAAGACCTTTTTAAAGATAAATAGGAATTTACCAAATGCTCCAGCAGAGAAAAGGTTTTTCAGGGCTGAGAAATAACACTGACAAAGGCAGAGTCATGAATAGAAATGTTTTTTTCAAAAAGAACAAATGCAAAAATTACTGATTTACATATGATGAAATCTTCCTATTTGTGCTTACATTGTGGAATGGTGGTAAAACCCAAAGGAAATAATGTTGGTAAAACTCACCAGAAGCTACAATTATTTAATGAAATATTTACTTTACAAAGGTGAGAAAAAAATATAGCTCAGTAAGCTGAAGAAAAAAGTTATCAAACAGTCCAATAGATAGAAATATATAACCTATTATCAAAAGAAAATTCAATCAATAGAATCTGATGCAGGAATAACAGGGATCATAGTACAAAAACACAATTATTTTAAAACATCTATCGTAAACGTTTTACATGTTCAAGAAGATGGAGGAATACACGAGCGTGCTGAGAAGAAAAACAGGTACAGCATTAATTTCCTGAGGCTGCTGTAACCAAGTACCACAAACTGGTGACTTAAAACAACTGGAAAGCATTTTCTCACGGAAGTTTGAAATCAGTTTCACTGACGCCAGAATCAAGGTGGGCTGTGCTCCCTGGGCCAGCTCTGTGGGAAGGCCTGTTGCTGCCACCCGTAGTGACTGCTGACACTTCCTGACCCGTGGACACACTGCCCCAGGCTCTGTCTCAGTGGCCACACTGCCTATTCTCTCCTGAGTGTGGAGCACAGGCCCGTGCCTCTCTCTTCCCAGACACGTGCTGCCAGAGTAACCCTGATAATAAGAGTAGCCTCGCAGGTAACACCCTCAATTACATGCGCAGAGACCCTTTTACCTTACAAGGTACCGTGAAGACTGCAGGAATGAGGGCCTGGGGTCTCTAGGGGCCATTATTCTGTCGACCACAGATGATAAGCTTAAGAACCACCTGAAACTTCTAGAAATTAAACATAAAATATAGAAAGTGGAAAATACACTGGGAATAAGAGCAGACTGTATACAGCTGAAGAGAACACTAGAGAAGTTGAAGGCATAACAATCAAGTAAATTCAAAATGAAACATAGAAAGAAGAAGAATGACAAAACCTCAGTGAAGCACTGGGTAATACAGAACAGTCTATCATACTTTAGAGTCCCAGAAGTTGAGGGGCAGGTAGGCAGCAGAAAAACTGTGTAAATAATGTGCACAGATTTCCAAATCTGATCAAAACTCTGGACTAATAATGCAAGAAGCTCAATGAAATCCAAATAGATGTAACATTAAAAATAAACTGACATTACATAAAATGGGTGAAAATGAAGAAAAAATATTAAAATGCAGCACACAAAAAGATATTCCAAAAAAGAAAGAGAAAGAAAGAGGACATTCTAGAATTCTAAATCCCAGAGAAAATGCCTTTCCAAAAATGAAGATAAAGTGAAAACGTGCTCAGGAAATCAGAAGCTGAAAGAATTCACACCAGCAGTACTGCACAATAAGAAAGGTTAAAGGAAGTTTTTTTTCAGCTAAAGGAAAAGGATGCCACTTAAAAATGTCTAAATGTAAAAATTGCAGATAAATGTAAAATACATTATTTGTTAATATGTTAAATTGTTTAAAGCAAAGGAAAAACACATATTTATTATACATATGTTGAAGTGAATGTATGACAATAATATACCAAAGGGTATGAGAAATGGAGAAATGGATGTATATGGTCTCAAGGTTCTTACACTATTGACGAAATGGAGTGCTATTAGTTGAATGCAGACTAGGATGAGCTAAAGTTGTAAAGTGTCAACCCTATGCAGCCACTAAAGAAGTAAAAAAATGAGCTATAGTTAATGCGCTAATAGTGGAGATACAACAAAATTATACAAATATTGAACCCAAAGTGGGCATGAAAAAAGAAACAAAAAGGAAAACTTAAAAATGGGACAAATACAAAATAAAGAGAAAGTTGGTACTTTTACACCCAAACGTATCAATAATTACATTTAATTACATTTAATTAGAAGATAGAAGGGGTCAAACTGAACTAAAAGAGCATGACCCAACTGCATATTGTACACTAGATATATAAACATAGATAAAACATACACAGGAAGTGACAAAAATAAGAAAGGAAAACACTGAAACACACTGTTGAAAAGTTAATCAAAATTAAGTGGAGTTTTTATACTAATTAAAGGAAAATTGGACTTCACAGTAAGAAATATTACAAGAGATGAAAAGGTATTTTTATAATTAAAAGTGTACCAATTTATCAAAATGAAGAAAGAAGACACTAAATATTTGTATACCTAAAAATACTGCTTCAAAATACATGAAGCAAAAATTGATAGAGCTAAAAGTAAAAATATCGATGCACAGTTAAAGAATAAAAGTTTTTTTTTTTTTTTTTTTTTTTCTTTTTTTGCGGTATGTGGGCCCCTCACTGTTGTGGCCTCTCCCGTTGCGGAGCACAGGCTCCGGACGCACAGGCCCAGCGGCCATGGCTCACGGGCCCAGTCGCTCCGCGGCATATGGGATCCCCCCAGACCGGGGCACAAACCCGTATCCCCTGCATCGGCAGGCGGACTCTCAACCACTTGCGCCACCAGGGAGGCCCAAAAGTTTTTTTTTTAAAAGAGGGATATAAAAGACCTTGAAAAACTATCTTCACTGTGTTGTAATTAATATTTATGGCACACTACACCCCAAATCAGAAGAATACACATTCTTTTTAAGTGTACGTGAAATAGTCACCAAGATAGAACATGTTCTGTGCTACGAAATAAGTGCCACAATACTTAAAAGGTTTTCATTACATAGAATAGGTTGTATCATCACAAAGAAATTAAACTATGTATCAACTATGTATCCCTATGTTATATCTATCTATCTATGTTACATCTGTGTATTCACACACACACACACACACACACACACACATATCTGGAAATCCTCCAAATATTTGAATATTAAATGACAAGTTTCTAAATAACCCATGAGGAAAAAAGTCATCAAAAGAGAAACTGGAGGGCCTCCCTGGTGGCGCAAGTGGTTGAGAGTCCGCCTGCCGATGCAGGGGATACGGGTTCGTGCCCCGGTCTGGGAGGATCCCATATGCCGCGGAGCGGCTGGGCCTGTGAGCCATGGCCGCTGAGCCTGCGCGTCCGGAGCCTGCGCGTCCGGAGCCTGTGCTCCGCAACGGGGGAGGCCACAACAGTGAGAGGCCCGCATACCGCAAAAAAAAAAAAAAAAAAAAAAAAAAAAAAGAGAAACTGGAAAATATTTTGAACTGAATAAAAATGAAAGTACCAAACATAAAAATGCGTGGCATGCAAGCTAAAGCAGTGTTTGGAGACAAATGGAGAGAATTAAACACATACTAAAAGGGAAGAGCATCCTAAAATCAATGATATCACCTTTTAGCTGAAAAAAAAAACTAACAAAAGAAGAGGAAAGGAAATATAAATAACCAAAGGAAAAAATAATGAAGACACAAAAGTAATGAAACAGAAAACATGAAAAACAATAGAAAAACCAATGAAGACAAAAGCTGTTTCTTTGAAAAGATTAATAAATTTTATAAATCTCTAGCCAGACTTATCAAGATAAAATAATAGAAGAAAAAGATTAGCAATATCAGAATGAAAAAGTCACCATGGCAGAGCCTATAGACATTAGAAAGACAGTAAAGATGATTATGAACAACTTTATTTGTATTTATTCAACTTTATTCCCTATTCACAAGTTTATTATGACAACTTAGATGAAGTGGCCAAATTTCTTGAATGACGCAAATGACCACAGTTCACACAAGAGGAAAAAGATGATGTGAAGAAGCCTGTATCTATAGACAAAACACAATTTTTAATTAAAAACCTTCTTACACAGAAAACTTCATGCCCAGTTATTTTCCCCTGGTGAATTCCACCAAATATTTAAAGAAGAAAAGTTACCAATGACAAACACAATCATCCGAAAATTGAAGATGAAGGAATACATTCCAACTCATCTTATCAGGCCAGTACTAGATATCAAAATCAGACAAAAACTTACAAGAAAAGTAAATTACTTCCCAATAACTCCTATGAACATGGAAACACAAAAGCTTAATAAAATAATGGCAAACTGAATCCAGTGACTTATAAAAGAATAGTGCATCATGACTAAATGGGATTTATCTCATGAATACAAGATTAATATTTGAAAATCAATCAAAGTAATCCATTATGTTATAGGGTAAAGTAGAAGAATCTTTGATTTTTATCAAAAACTGAAAAAACAAATTGACAAAATTTAATATTCATTATGTCATTTACTCAGTGAACTATGTACAGAAGAAATCTTCCTCTACTTGAAAAATGACAACTATGATAAACTAATAGCTTATACTATACTTCATGAGGAAAAAAATAAATATTCCTCTCCTAAGACCCAACTCAAAGACAAGGGTATCTGTTCTCACTGCTTATATTCTTAAGGCATTCAAATAAATATAAAGCGCACAATTTTTCTTGTTTGGCGATGGCAACCTTCCATATAATAAATCATAAGGAATCTACAAAGAAGCTATTAGAGCTAATAAGCAAGTTATGATAACTTTTTCTTTTTAAAAGACATTGTTAAGAAAAATTAAGAACATTGAAGGGCAAGGCACAGACTGGGCTAAATATTTGTGAAATATATATCTGACAATTTGTATCCAAAAATGTATTAAACACCTACAATTCAAAAGCAAGACAAACCATTCAATCAAAAATTTGTAAAAATATTTGGATTTTTTCAAGGAAAAATATACCAATAATTTCATAACATATGAACAGATACACAATATCTTAACTCATTAGATAAATGCATATTCATGCTAAAATGAGATAATATTACACACCCAATATAATGCCTAAAAATAGGAAGACTCTCACTACCAACTGTTGATGAGGATACAGAGCAAGAACTCACACATTTCTCTTAGGTTTTCATCACAAAGAATCGAAAGGGGTATGTCCACAAAAACACCTGCACGTGAGTATTTGTGTCAGCTTTATTAAAACAGCATCAGTAGGGAAACAAACCAAATGTCCACCTTCAAGTGAATGCATGAATAATTGTACAAAATTGAATATGACCAAGCAATAAAAATATACGTAGTTTATTCACAAGATAGATGAACTGCAAATTTACCATGAGATGGACTCCAGAGAGAGAAGGCTGGTGACGATTCCCTATGGTTCAAGAAATAGGAAAGTTATAGTGACAGAAAGCAAACCAGTGCTTTCCTAATTTGGTAGGAGATGGGAATTATCCACAATGGTTAGAAAGGAATTTTTGAGGTTGTGAAAATGGCTATAGCCTAATTGTGCTGGTGTCACACAACTATATGTATTTGTTAAGATTCATCAAGCCGTACATTTAAAATTGATTCATTTTACTGTATGTTACACATTCTACTCTTCAAAAGACAGTGTTATGAAAATTAATAAAAGTATAACTCAATAAAGCAGAAAGAGGGGAGGGAGGGAGGGAGGGAGGGGAGGGAGGGAGAGAGGGAGAGAGGGAGGGAGGAAGAGAGAGAGAGAGAGAGAGAAGGAGGAAGGGAGAAAAAGAAAAAGTAAAGAAGAACTCTATGTTATCCTCAGTTGCTAAAACCCTATTGTCTTTCTCCTCTTCCTGAGAATAATGAAAAATATATAATTCTACTTTTTTCCTAAAATACTTAAAGCATATACTTAGCAAAATATGGCTTTGCCATTTGCTACAATGACGACATTGACTCTTGAATGTTCCCATTATTAACTGCTAATTCTAGTATTTTTATCTAAATCCACAGGCATTTCGTCATCACTGCCTCACAAGATATAGCTGACCACTGTTTTCTCTTTCAAAATTCTTACATGGCTTTTGAAACACAACACTATTCTGGTTCCCCTTCAACTGCTGTTTCTAAGGCTGACTTCTGCTATGTTTTTAAATTGAAGTTTAGTTGATTTACAGTGTTGTGTTATTTTCTGCTCTGTACAGCAAAGTGATTCAGTTATACACATACATACATTTTTTCATATTTTTTTCCATTATAGTTTATCATAACATACTGAATATAGTTCTTCGTGCTACACAGTAGGACGCTGAATAAAAATCATTTTACAAAAACACAACTGAAAATTAACATGTATTGAGCAACTAAATTCTCAAAACTCTTTACTTTGTAAGGCACTATTGACTATTTGCTTTTTTCTCACTGTTACCACTCAGTAGAATAAAATGTTTTGCATTTATCTTACATTTTGACAAGATGGTATTCACTGAACTAACTTTTGATTAAAACTACTATGAATTTTCTATTATTTTTATTGATACATTATTATGAATTGACTTTTTTCCACTGTTTCTTTTCACTTTTTTTAAAACTGAAGTATAGTTGATTTACAATGTTGTGTTAATTACTGCTCTGTACAGCAAAGTGATTCAGTTATATACACATATACATTCTTTTTTTATATTCTTTTCCATTATAGTTTATCATAAGATACTGAATATAGTTCTCTGTGCTACACAGTAGGACACTGTTGTTCACAGAGGCAAAATATTCTCTGACATAAATCATACTAATATTCTTAGGTCAGTCTCCCAAGGCATAGAAATAAAAACAAAAATAAACAAATGGGACCTAATCGAACTTACAAGCTTTGCACAGCAAAGGAAACCATAAACAAAATGAAAAGACAACCTATGTAATGGGAGAAAATATTTGCAAATGATGTAACTGACAAGGGCTTAATTTCCAAAATATAAAAACAGCTCATACAACTCAACAACAAAAAAACAAACAACCCAATCAAAAAATGGGTAGAAGACCTAAACAGACATTTCTCCAAAGAAGAAATGCAAATGGCCAATAGGAACATGAAAAGATGCTCAACATCACTAATTATTAGACAAATGCAAATCAAAACTACAATGAGGTATCACCTCACACCAGTCAGGATGCCCATCATTAAAAATTCTACAAATAACAAATGCTGGAGAGGGTATGGAGAAAAGGGAACCCCCCTACACTGTTGGTGGGAATGTAAATTGGTGCAGCCACTATGGAGAACAGTATGGAGGTTCCTCAGAAAACTAAAAATAGAATTACCATATGATCCAGCAATCCCACTCCTGGGCATATATCCAGACAATAATCCAAAAATATGCATGCAACCCTATGTTCACAGCAGCACTATTCACAATAGCCAAGACAAGGTAGCAACCTAAATGTCCATGGACAGAATTGACTATTTTTTGCTGCTTCTTAACTGTGTCATTTATTCAAGCTAAAATGTGTTATTTCTACTTTATTGCTAAACATCATTTTAGTACTAAATTTTTCTGTTTATAACTAGTAGATAAACAACAGGTCAATACTGAGTAGTGGATGTTTGGGGGATTCAGGAGAAAGACAATATGGGTAAAAATCCTCACTGTACAATTTCCTATTTAGAGAGAAATAATAGGATTGGATTTAAACAATAGATCATTCATAGGATGCTATGTAATTTAATATTTTAAGTAGTTATATGATTAAATTTCAATCATATAATGTCTCTAAAATGCATAGAAAAGTGTCTATGTCTATCCCAAGACAAGTATTCAAGATATATTTATATATTTGATTTTGGGCACTAAAAAAAATGTTAGAAATACAAAAACATCTTTAGGAAAATAGTGAAATTATCTATATCCCCACTATCCTTTGATATTTTTTTCTCCACAGCTTAGCACACTTAATTCTAGTCATTAATTTTTTTTGGAAATTATAAAATTAACTATGGATTTAAATACATGTAATATCAAAATTATTTGATTTTATGTATCCTATTTATTTTACATATAAGTAACCTTCTCCATGTAATTAAGTAATCTGCAAACTCCAAATCCCCAAACTTCATCTACTGTGATTATTATACTTCTCAAAAAAAGATTGAAAGTTCATAAATTTCCTAAAAATTTGAAAATATCTTTAAACTCAAATTCATTTTCTAAGTGTAAAAATATTTAACCTTTTGTATTCTATCTTAGGAGGAAAAATATTGTTGTGATCACATACTATTGAATAGAATCTACTAAAGCATAAACGTTAATTATAACCATTACAGTTGTGGAAATGTTTAACTCTGACAGTCATTTTAGTCAGCAAGGAATGGAAAATTAACCAATTCAGTGGCACTTTATTTATTGACTTTATGCCATCTTAAAAAAATCAATTTGTAGAGAATAACTGGAAATTGTAAAATGAGAATATGCCATAATGGAAATAATTGATATGCAAGGAAATTATATAATCAACATCAGGAAAAAATGTAATTCCAAAAAGTTCACAAAAATTACATTTAGTATTAAATGAATACATATTAGTATTTAACATAATAAAGTAATTATGTCATGTATTTCCAAACCTGATACATGAAGGAAACAGGAACATGTCTTCCTAGCACTTGGAAGTGAAACTTCTGACTTTCTTCCTGGAAATTGTAAAATCAGAATCAGCACATAGTAGATCTGGTTATAAATTTATAAAATAACACTAAAAACTGAAAGAGTCAGTGGCTTCTAACTAGGCTGTAAATGATGATATGTATTTTAAGAAAACATATATCCATGGGAATAATTTGAATCAAATTGAAAGGGTCTTGATTGAACACGGTTCATCTGAGCTCCCACCAAGAGAGAGAATCTCATTGCCTTCAGACTTCAGATCCAGAATCCTGGGCAAACGTTTCCCTTTTCTAAAGATTGTATAGTATTTATAGACTTTATAATATGTTGTTCCTAATTTTTGAGACATTCAATTTACATTCTTTTCAGTAGAATATAATCTCCACGAGTGCAAGATTTTTGTCTATGGTGTTAACTACTGTATTCTCAGTATCCAGACCAGTGCCTGGCCTAGACTAAGCTCTCAGACATGCGCTGTTGATGGACTGAAAGAGTTCCATGCATATGTCAACAGCTGTCAATTTTTTGTTCTACAAGGAGACAATCTACTGATCTGCTCCCCTTAACATTTTAATTTGGTTGATAATTGCATTTCTCAATGCTTATGACAGCGGAAAAAGCTGACAAAGAAATGCGCCCTTAAAAAATATGCCAGGCTTAAAAAAATATATATATATATGCCAGGCTCATGTTATATAGCTAAATAGGTACTTTTTTTCAAACTTTCAAAACCAATAATTAAAATGATCCCTAAACAATTCCAAAACTACACAAAATAAAAGCTTCTGAGGTCCAGCCTTATCACAATTTAAAAAATGAAAACTACTATAATGAGTAATGTTTGTTAAGTACTAATTTGGCAGATATTTAAAATATTGACAACAGCCAGTATTGATGAGGATGCGAGAACACTGTTTTCCTTAGCCTGTTGGTATGAGTGTTCATGAGCACAATTTCTTGAATATCAGTTTGGCAATAAGTTTATATATATACATAAATTCCTGCCCTAGGAATTTAACATCCTAGAATTTATTCTACAAGATGTATCCATCCATGTTTATAATGATATATATATATATATACATATATATGTATATATATATATATATATATACACTAAGATGTTGATTGTAGAATATCTGTTGCACTAAAATTTGTAATAAATAATGATTTCAAGTGTATTGGATACATATGTTATAATAAACAGTGTGGGAATATGTACATGGTTACCTGGTAAGTAAAAATAAGTTTCAGAAAAATATATGCAATACAAATTTTTTTGGGAAAATATACATGTGTGCATGCATACACATACATGCACAAATATACATATATAGAAAATATATGTATATATTTGTATATTATATACTATACATACATTTGTATGTATCGGTGGATGTGTGAGATACACGTGCATAAGTGCACTCATATGTATATATTTGTGTGTGTGTTTATTTAGGTAGGTGTTCCTTGGAAAGTGGCACCTCTGGGAAATTGAATGAGGAAAGATATGCACACAAGTTATATTTACAAAAAAATCTGTTATAAATGAAATACCTTAATTTTTTTTTAAATGACTTGAATATGAAGTCAGTTTAAGAAAATCAGAGCAAAGAAAAGTCAACTTCAATTTAACAGCTACTGGACTATATTATGGTTGTTCACCTGACCTTATCAGGATAGAAGGAGATTGAAAACATATGTTTAAATGAACGTGTACTTTTGTGTTGTTTCCCTTTGAATTTCAACAAACTCAGTTGTAAAAATAAGAGTTTTACTTAAAAAGTAAAGGAAACTTCTTTGCTCTCCACTTTTTTCTTATTTTAACAATTTCAAGCTTACAGAAAAATTCAGACTACAGTAAAAATAAGTCTCTTCTGAACCACTTGGGAGTAATTTGCTGACCTGATGTCTCATCTTTCCTCTTTACTTCAGTATATATTTCTGACAAACAGGACATTTTCCTAAACAACTAAAATTCACTGTCAAAATCAGCTAATTAACAAATACCATCTGATCCCGGGATGAATTCATGTCTCAGTGATGCCTTTTAGTTCAAAAGGTTCCAGCTGAGGGTCATGGAGCACATTGCCGCCTTGTCTCTTAGTTTTATTCAGTCTAGATGAGTTCCTCAGGCTTCTCTTGATTTTTGTGACCTTGAGCTTTTGAAGATTACTGGGTATTTATTTTGTAACGTCTCTCTAATCACATTTGCCTGTTCCACCATAACTAGATTCAAGCTACGTATCTTAGGCAGGAATGTCAGAGGACTCTCATTCCAAATGTTGCTGTAGCCCCACTGCATGTACAGGTTGGCACAATATTTCAATTTACTGATGAAATCCACCTGCTCACTTTATTAAATAAGGTACTTACTGTCTGCCAGACTTCTCCACTATAAAGTTATGCCTCCCATCACAATTAACAAGCATTTTTCTGGGAGATACATCGTAATTAAGTAAATCTCCATACTTCATTAAAATTTCAATTTACTCAACTATTTATGTCTATATGTGATCATGATTTCCTCTTTTGTTTAATGGGCTATTTTTAATTACTATCATTATTTATTTTGATCCTCAAATTGTCCCAGTTTTGGGCAGGGAATCCTATCATTTTGTGTCCTTTGTCATATTCCCTTTTTTTTTCATTTAGCAATGCCTTTCTTTCTGGCAGAAGATATTCCATGTTCTTTTGTATTTTCTTTGTCCTAGTCCAGGAATCACCAGTTTCTCCAAAGAGCTCTGTTTTGTTTTTGTTCTTGGGGATAATGTTAAGTAGAAACCAAGTTATGGCCACTAGATGTGCTGATTTTTATTCCATACCCCAAGCCATCTCAGTGGGTATTAAGAGGCTGTACATGTATGTATTCACACACACGTACAGACATATGCACATCCATGTTAATACCCATCTTTATTTCTACATTCATCTCTCTGCATTAAAGGCCGTGAGTTCACAGTGAAGTATCCCCTTTAGATCCAAAGCACAAGGTTCAGTCTAGTTTTTCCTCTCTCTGGGTCTCTCCTCCTACATGCGGTCTCCTCACCGCACTTGGGTTTGGCTGTACATGGGAGAATGCCCTCGTTACCCTGCCTGGGCCCTGATGCCCCGGTGAGGACGCCCCCGCGCGTGCCTCTCCCGCGGTGACCCGGCCCTGGGGCCCGCGTTCAGGGCTGCTGTCTTCATGGTAACTGGGCTGTCTGTCTCCTCAGAGGACCTCCTTCCTCACACCGCTCACCCTCATGACCAAGTCGCCCTCCTGCATGGGGGCCCTGCTGACCTTTCTGTGGCTCTGACTCTAAACGTGACTCTGAGCTTTACAATATTCAGTGAAAACACTGCTTTCCAAAGTTACTTATTTCTGCCCCTTCTCCTTGCTGCCTTTAAGTGAGGTATATTATAGTCATTGTACCGCAGTTAAATTAGTTTGTTAGGGACTGAATTTCACTCCGGTTTTCCTAATACCCTGCTTGATGTTTTTGTTGTTATTATTGTTGCTGTTTGTTTCTAAAGGGGGCCCCCCCGGCGCCCAGGGGGCGGCCGCGGAGTGCAGAGCTGGGGAGGCGGGAGGGAGCTGGTTGGGTACAGGGTCGTCCAGGGGACCCGAGACACGGAGGGGTTTGCTGGGCAGGACGGAGGTCCCTCCCCGCTGCTGACCAGGGACGTCGAGTGGCGCTGACGCTGGGGTGGCCCTGCGTCCTCCAGAGCCCGCGCCCTCGCCAGCCTTCTGAGGACCCGCCCGCCACACACAGGGGAGCAGGCTGGCCACCGCCCCGCTGAGGTCCACCCACTGCCCCTCCCGGGACCGATGGAAGGGTCACTCTTCTCTTTCCCTCCCTCTGTCCCAGTCCCGTGGACACAACTGGCTCAGGGAGGGACTGCGGCGGCGGGGGCAGTCAGGGCTTGGGGTGGACGCATGTCGCCGGGGCCACCAGCTAGACTCCGGGCCGGAATGGGAGGCTGAGGCCTAGGGGCCCGAGTCCTCCTAAGTGGGGTCCGGGGGTGGGAAGGACGGAGACAGACGGGGCCAAGGGGCGGGGTTCGCGGTGGTGGTCCCAGACGCACTCACCTGTAGGCGCCCGGGTCCCGGAAGGCCCTGCCCCGCCCTCCGCTCGCCGGCCTCGGGGCCTCGCCCCCCGCGGGAGGGGTCACGCCGGGCACACGCTCCTCCGCACGTTTTGCGCGCGCAGCGCACGGGCTCTCGGAGGTGCCGGGAGCGTCGCGCCGAGTCCGGTCAACGCCGCCAGCGCAGTTGCAGCTCCGACTCCGAGCTGAAGGGCAGGCGGCGCTGTCACCTTCTTGGAACTGTGCGCGCTCGTCAGGCTGCGCTGCCGCGGCCTGGGGGTCTGGAAAAAAGCCGCCCGCCCGCCGCGGCCTCGCGCTCCTTCAGGGCTGGGCCGCGGCGCAGGTTGCCCGGGGGCCCCCGCCCCCTCGGTTCAACACCAGGAGGACGGCAGCCAAACCGCCAGGGTGCCAGAGGTGGCCCCGCGGGGACCATGGGGTCGTCTAGGCCCCCCTTTGGTGGCCTCGCCCCCTCACTCTCTCGGTGGGTCGGGGGCCTGGTCCTGCCCACTGCCCGGAACCACGTAGGTCACCTGCACCTCAGAGGTACCTTTACACACCTGGACCTTCCGGTCACGGACACTGTCCCAGTCGGTGGAGGCAGGCTTCTCAGTGGCCCAGACACAGTGTCTACAGGAGGTGGTTCTACATCACGTCCAGGATGACCCCAAGTTAATCGAAGTAGCACCCGAGGGTCTCAGGGCTCCTTGAAGGTAAGGGTTGACACAGGTGATGTCCGGGTTCCAGATGGGCCATGGATTCTGTTGGTAGACCTCCGCACACACGGTTCTGGCCCGTCTCCCTGTCCAGGTGGTGGCCCATGTGGTCCGTCTGGTCCTAGTGGACCCGGGAAGAGATGAGCTTGGACAGCCGGCCTGAGCCCCGCAGGGCTCTCCGTGGCCACTCCGAGATGACGCGGTCCCAGCCTGTCTGGCTCGGACAGGACTCAGGGATGTTCTTGGTGACAGCCTCACAGAGGGTGGAGACAAGGCCGGTAGAAGAAGCGGGTGGCCTGTGGCCCCTGGTGCGGGGCGTTCACGTGGCTGTGAGACCCCACGTGGTCTTGCGCAGGTGTTCTGGGCAAAGAACTCCAGCTCGGGCTTCTCCTCCGCGTGGCTCTCAGCAAGGGCTGCCTCTCAGGTGGATTCCTTATGCATTAGGCTTAATGAACATCACATCGCCCTGGCGGTAGTTTTTTGGAATTTCTTATTATTTTCCCTGTGACGGCAGTTCCCTGATAGTTTAAATCAAAGTTGTTAATTTGGAGATCTCTAGCTTTTTCCTTCTTGTAAAGTTCCTACTTTTACCGTATTAGCTGAAACTGGAATTCTTATTTATTTTTTATAAGGTTTAAACGATTTTCAGGTGACAAGTATTGTGAAATCAGACTAGTGAAATTCTCATATTTATACAAACAATTATGGCTGTTGGCATTCGTAATGGTTATATGGTTATATTTTTATAATTTTCAGTTACTGTTGGAGAATGTATGCCATTCTTATTCTCTTAATACCATGAATAACTTGAGCTCAAAATTATTTCTGATACCTCTAGTGCATCATACTTAGTGTTAGACTGTGTTTGACCTATGAGAGGAAACTTGGCCTTAAATGTCTTATGGCATCAGTTGATTATTATGAGCAGAAATTTGAGAGGAGATAGAGAAGTTAAGTAGATGGCATAGCAGGCAAGCAATGACTGAAATTTTGAAAATGGAGGTGTGTATGGAAGGGATAAATTTTAAAGCTAACTTGGACGGGTTAAAGTGTTTGCACTGGGGAGGCCTGAACATTCTTAGGAGAAGGAAATAAAAATTTTAAAGAATGCAGGAGAGTGGTTAAGTGTTAGACGTCATGTAATTTCCATGGAATTAGCTTCTTACAGGGGCGAAGAATTGTTGGGGGATGCTGAATATGCACATTAAATGACGGTTTAATTTAACAAGAAGTTGTGGAAACCTTAGGTAATTTGGGGGGGTGGATTTCATAGACGGCTTTGGACACAAGCTTCTGAGTAAAATTAGGCAAGTTTTAGATATGTTATGAACTTTATCTAGTATTAATTTCTTCTTGTTACAAATTTTAGTGAATCCCAGGTTGAGTGACGGTTTGTCATATTATTCTAAAGTACATTTGATAGCTTTCTAATTTTGGTTCAACAACCATTGGCCTCATTTTACAGTCATGAGCTCGTATGTTACACAAAGCCAGGAAGCTATTTTATCTGTATAGAAAGCATGTAAGCTCTAATCTAAAATATATTGGGGAAAAGTATGTGACCAATATTTAATAGTCATTTAAAATGTCAGAGTTAAAGTAACATCTTATACACTTGATGTGACTACAAGTTACATTGTCTAGTCTCCTTTTTAATTTGTTTATTTAAAAAACATTAGATATGATAAATATTAGGCACAAAATTCTGTCTTACAAATTCAATTTGAGAAAATTATATTCCAATTATCATTTTCAGAAAATATCTGTGTAAACCAGGAAGATGCCCTTTCTCTCTAATAGCCCAGAAGATACTCTTTCTCTGCAATAAACCAAAAGTCCATTCTACTCTTTTAATAAGACTTAAAAGACAAAGGTACTGATTTTATGTATATATATATATATATATTTATGTCTGTCTATATCTATCTATATCTATATATCCATGTAACAGAACAAATACCACCAATCTTTTTTTTTTTTTTTTTTTTTTTTTCTGGTACGCGGGCCTCTCACTATTGTGGCCTCTCCTGTCGTGGAGCACAGGCTCTGGACGCGCAGGCTCAGTGGCCATGGCTTATGGGCCCAGCCGCTTCGCGGCACGTGGGATCTTCCCGGACCAGGGCATGAACCCGTGTCCTCTGCATCGACAGGCGGACTCCCAACCACTGCGCCACCAGGGAAGCCTGCACCAATCATTTTTTACAGAGAGTGGAGTATTAAACTGAGAGCCTATCCTGAGTCACAGAGTTCGTTTTCTTTGAGGTTTTTATACTGATTACTGCTAATTGTTAGGAAAAATTATTCTCTCCATCTTCACTTAAAATTCTATTACTCTTAAGCCTAAGGATCAACTACCACAGAAACATATCTGAAAATCTGCTCTAGCAAACCAAGCCATGGTGACGGGCTTTGCCATTGTTCACTCACATTTGTTTTTGTTGTTCTTTTTTTTTTTTCGGTACGTGGGCCTCTCACTGTTGTGGCCTCTCCCATTGCGGAGCACAGGCTCTGGACGCGCAGGCTCAGCAGCCATGGCTCACGGGCCCAGCCACTCGGCGGCATGTGGAATCTTCCCGCACTGGGGCACAAACCCGTGTCCCCTGCATCGGCAGGCGGACTCTCAACCACTGCGCCACCAGAGAAGCCCTGTTCACTCACGTTTTAGAGATATCTGAGGGCAGGAGGAAGCGTGGTGAAGGGGAGGCAAGGATTCCGTGGCAGTCAGTGTAAGGAAGATAGTGTAGGAGCTTTAGGAATGTGACACTGGTCACATCCTGCATCTGAGGTGTGCGTGCAGCCGTGCTGTATTGTGGGGAGTGGGTTTGTTTGCTGGGGTTACCGTAACAAACATTACAGACTAGGTGACTTAACAGAAATTTGTTTCTCACCATTATGGCGGCTGGAAGTCCTAGACGGAGGTGTGGGCAGGGTTGCTTTCTCCTGAGGCTGCTCTCCTTGTGTGGACGGCTGTGTTCTCTCTGCTTCTTCACGTGGGCGTCCTTCTGTGTCTCTGTGTCCGAATCTCCTTTTCTTACAATGACACTAGTCATATCAGATTAAGAGTCCACCCTAGTTACCTCATTAGAAGTTAATTACCTCTTTAAGAATGTATCTTTATATACAATCACATTCTGAGGTACTAGGGTTTAAGACTTCAACATATGAAATTTGGGGAGACAATTCAGCCCATAACAGGGATATATAGGGGTATCCAGAAAGTATATAGAGATCTGTTAGTGTTTTAGAATGATTATCACAAAGCGACTACCATTTATTTGTAGGACCTATGGGAATGGTATAAAAATTTAGTTTCCGAACATAAACTTGTGCTGTAAAATACATTTATTTACTTATACAGAGTATTTGTATACCAGATAATTTTGCTCAGAAAAATAGGTCTGAAAAAAAAAATTAATCTGTATAGCTGGGGAGAAAACATTTTTTATGGGTGAGAATGCTTGCAGTTTTCACATGTTGCAAGTTTTTTCATATCCTGTGCACTTAAATACAATGTGAGTCTGGCATTTCTAAAGTTTTCTCACTTAGCAGTTGGTAAAAACAACCTTGCTTAATAGTAGGCTTAGAAATCATACATGTAGTGAAAAGAACAAGAGTTTGACTATTTTATTTAGTAGTTGTGTAACTGGAGATCATAAATTAACTTCTCAGAGCCACGGTTTAACCACCCCTAAATTCGGAATAATTACATCACGCTTGTAAGCATCTAGGTTGTGATTTTGGGCAGGATGATTCTTGTTCTGGGGGCTGTGCTTCACATGGTGTGACGTTTAACAGCCCCTCTGTCCTCTCCCATCTCTATGCAGACAGCACTACCCTGTCACCCCCATTTGTGACCATCAGAGCTGTCTGCAGGTAATGCCAGATGTCCCCCTGAGAGCCACTGACGAGCCTGCGGGGCGGAAACAAATGTCCCCATCTGATGAAAAAGGCAATGGTTGCACATGAAGTCATACACCTGAGATAGTTTAAGATCAGCTCCACTGAAGCTTTAAAAAAGTTACAGTTGTTCTTTCTTAAACCTCTGTAACTGAGATAAAAGCCTAAACTTTTCAAGAAAATTATTAGAGTGTGTTATTTAGAAAGCATTCGAGGTTTTGACCAGAAGTCTTTAGAGGACTCTAGATAAAGTCTTGGGTTTCCCGTGGGGAGCAGACCTGTCACCTCCTTCCACTGTTCTCCTCATCCTCAGAGATGCCTCCATTCAGTCATTCAAAGAAAAGTACAGGATAGTTGTGTAACTGTATAGATCGTTGAGGCACCTAAGAGAAAAGCCACAGTCACGCTATTTGTTAGAGGGATAAGGACCTTAGCATAGGAAAGGAGAGGTTTGCACGGCCTTTGCAGGTACTGATGGAACAGACACCAGTGGTCTCGGTCAGAAGCATGGAAGCAGGTGTGCTCTAGAGCCATCTGGAGAGCCCCAGAGCTCCGGCATGTGCTCTCACATCAGTGTGCACCTGCTTCCAGGACAGCGGCTTCCCTCCTGCAGTCACTGCCTTCCAGATCTCACATAGCTGCCTCTCAGTATCAGACTCTGACCAGAGACCTTCTGGGGAAAAGCACACTGGTGACCAGATTCCCAGCTTCTCTTATGAAATATGGAGAGCATGGAAGGGGGTAGGATGGAAGATGATTCAATAACAGGCAAAGAACCCCATCCAGTTCTTGGAAACAACCTAAATGTCCATCAACAGAGGAATGGATAAAGAAGATGTGGTACATATATACAATAGACTGTTACTCAGCCATAAAAAGGAATGAAATTGGGTCATTTGTAGAGACGTGGATGGACCTAGAGACTGTCATACAGAGTGAATTAAGTCAGAAACAGAAAAACAAGTATCATATATTAACGCATACATGTGGAATCTGAACAAATTGGTATAGACGATCTTATTTACAAAGCAGAAATAGAGACACAGATGGAGAGAACAAACGTATGGATACCTAGGGGGAAAGCGGGGGTGGGATGGATTGGGAGATTGGGACTGACATATACACACTACCATGTATAAAATAGATAACTAATGAGGACCTGCTGTTTAGCACAGGGAACTCTACTCAGTGCTCTGTGGTGACCTAAATGAGAAGGAAATCCAAAAAAGAGGGGATAGATGTGTAGGTATGGCTGATTCACTTTGCTGTACAGCAGAAACTAACACAACATGTAAAGCAACTAGACTCCAATAACATTTTTTAAAAAGTCAGATCCCAAACTTGCCACTTTTCCCATTGAATTCAGTATTTAAGAGGGTGTGTGCCAACCTTCTGCCTTCAACACGCAGCTCACCCTTGTGCAGACGAAGACCTACTTGGTCTCAAAGTGTTGCCACCCAGCTGGCACCATGACTGGACTTCAGTGGGCTCTTCCATGCTTATGCCCCTCATCTGGGGTAAGGGGACATTAATAAGATTAGGAATTAGTGAGCATGAGTCCATTGTCTTACTCCTTCATTATGAAATGAGTTCCTTGGTCAGAAATGATGGTGTTTAGAAAACAACATTGGTAAACAAAGCATTCTTTAAACACAGGATGGGCAGAAAGGAAAATGCCTGTTTACAGAAGGTGTTTATTCCAGTGAGGATCAACTGCTGCCTATTCTGTTATGAAGAGCTTAAATTTGATAAACTTGTCACCATTGACTGCTCTTTGCTTATGTTGCCCTGTTAGGGCCCATCTTATGCACAAGATTATGGAGAGTCTTCTCTGCAAGGTTGCTGTTTGGGGTGTTCATAGGGACACAAATACTTTGGTACATGTTCTTAAAAGTCTATCAACATCTCTTCCTCAGACCTACTTGTTACCAGATTTTCTTGTTGTTTTTTTTTCCCCATTTACTTTTATTGCGATATAATTGACATACAGCACTCTGTAAGTTTAAGGTGTACTTATATCAGTGACCACATTTTCAGTTGTCACTTATTTATCTCTCACTTTGATGGTTAATTTTATGTGTTAGGTTGGCTGGGCCACAGCACCCAGTATCTGGGAGGGAGCTTTTTTGATGAGATAAAATCAGTGGACTTTGAGTAAAGTGGATTATCCTCCATAATGTGGGTGGGTCTCACTCAATCAGTTGAAGGCCTTAATAGAACAAAGACTGACTCCAAGCAAATAAGAAGGAATTCTGACCGCAGACAGCCTTTCCAACTGAACTGCAGAATTGATTCTTCCTGTACATCCACCCTGCAGATTTTGGACGTGTGTGCTCCATAATTGCATGAACCAATTCCTTAAAATCAGTTAATATCTCCTCTCTCTCTCTCTCTCTCTCTCTCTCTTCCTCTTCTGTTTCTCTGGGGAACCCTGACTAATACAATTACTATCAAGAATGTATTAGGTTGTTTTTTTTTAACCTACCAACAGAGCATGCAAGAGACTCATTTCCCCATGATGGACCCACTAGTGTTAAGAAAATAGTGTCGACTGAAAAAAACACACAACCTAACAGTTGAGAATTATGGTTTATCTGACAGACAAAACTGAGGACTTAAGCCTGGGATGCAGCATCTCAGACAGCTCTGAGGGACTGCTCCCAAGAGGTAAGCAAGGAGCGAGGATCTATAGGGGTTTTTGCAAAAAAGACCAGGTGGTCGGAACATCAAAAGATTACTGTTCATTAAAGAAAGCCAGCTATCTGAAGTTAAGGAATTTAGCAGTTTTTTATGTATGGGAAGATGCAAGCATCTGGGCTGATTGAAATTATTCCTTTGATCTGCACCTCAGCTCTCTGGGGCCTGTGTCCTGTGCTTCCCCATCCTGAGTCCCCTCGAGGTGCACCATGGAGGGGGGCTGCAGTGGCTGAGGCCTTGATGGCAGGCATCCTGTTTCCATCCTGAGTCCCCTCAGGGCTCACCATTTGGGGCAGCTGCAGTGGCTTGATGGCTGCAACAGCCTTTGTTTATGGCAGGTGACCTTTTTCATTCACAATAAGTATGTCTTTGCTGTTGTCTTGTTGGTCCTGAGATGAGGAGAGAATCTGGTCTCAGTAGTTCTTAACCTGATGTGATACATTCAGGTATTCATTATGCATTTCTCAGAGACCTCTACGTGATCTTATAAGAATTTACTATTTTGTTTTTAAAACAAACAAAAAGCAAACCAAAGAGTACAGTGGGGTGCATCTTGCTCATGATCACCCCTGAAAGGTTTATCTCTGGATAAACAGCCTATACCTTGGGTCTGACCCACTCGGCTGAGGTCCAGTTGTCTGCCTGATCCCTTCACCCACAGCACAGCCAAGTCCTGACAGGGTCCTCACTACACGTGGGCCCATCTCAGCCCGCTGGATGTCCTCCTCATTTTATAGGATACGGAGCATGTGTGCAAGGAGGTTCGTGGCTCACACTGATGGCTGTGAATCTGAGACAAGACCATCTCGGCGGGGCTCCAGTGTCTACACCTCTCCACTGCTCTGTCCTGGACCCTCCTAAGGGTCTTCTCTCCGTTTGAACCCTCTGTCAGTGAGAAAAAAATACATCTTCCCAAGAAGCTTATTATTTTTAACTCAAATGCAGGCCTGTTTTAGAGGATAGTGAACATACACTGAAGTTTTGTATGTCTTCACTTATTGTTTCAGGCGTGACTCGCCTCAGAGCATTCTCAGAGATACATTGTCTGCCTGTGGAGGAAGAGAGTTTTTAAATTTTGTAAGGCTCAGAGAGAAGTCCTCACAGTTTCAACTGGAGAATTTCAGGCTTAGAACATGAAATCCTCATCAAGTTTCAATTCATCTGTTTTTCATTCTTGCGTTAATTAACAGTTAAGAAATAAGTAGTGCTTTTTGAAACTGGGAGACTTTGTTAGTTCCTTTTTTCTTGTCCTCAGTGATTCATCCTTTGCCAGAGTACTCTAGAAATCTTATATCTCATAATCTCCTGACAGTTAGATCACAGATGGAATGTTCTTTGCTAGATGTCTTATTTCACAAAATGCGCTACCCCCCCTGGTCTTGCATCTGTTTTTCCAGGATGGGTAATAAGCTTCTTGTGATTATCTCTGTATTGTGATAAAAATTTATTTGGAGGAAGAACATTTTAAATGAAATATATTCGACAGACACATGTGCTAATACTGACTTTCTTTGAGTTTACAAACTGGACTTATTAATGTCTGATATCTGTGCAGGCAATTGCCTAGGGCCACTGCCAGTCACTCTAAAACTTTTACATTGATCCCCACCAAATTCCCCATATAAATGGTGAAATTTGGTAGCAAAAAAAAAAAAAAAAAAAGAAAGAAATATCTTACTTATTCTTTCCTATTACTTCTTTGAAATCAACTCATTGTGTGATCATTAGGTGTAAGATTTTATGCTAAACAAACAAAAACTCATGTTTGCTAACTAGGGAGTTATGTGTATTCAAAAGTAAGTTTGTACAAGGCAAAAAATGTGTATGTACCTCAAAGAGTTGTGAGAATTTAATAGGGAAATGAGAAAGGATCATAATTCAAGAAAAGAGTACAAGTGTCAGCTGGGGCTTGGAAAAAGATATGATTTGTACCAATCCATTTAGTTAAAAGAAAATATTTACTACATCCAGGCATTTCTCTAGGACTTGGAAGAAAATGCTAAATGAGGCACAGTCCTTATCTAAAGAAATTGTCAGCTTACTGGAGAATACAGAGACATAAACAGAAAAATACAGAACAGCTCATACAATTAGAGTAAGAAGGTTCAGGGCTCCTCAGGAGATTGCTCTAAGTAGGAAACAAGGAATGGATCAGGTACCTCCCATACGTGACATATTAGGAGAGTCCTGTAGCAAGATTTGCATGTTCTTATAGTAATAATTGTTGGGTAATTAGGTTAAATAACTAAGTTAAAAGATGCAGGAATTAGTAACTTCAAAAAACCATGATGGACAAGAAGGAAAATGTAATCATACAGTATCGGTCAGCATTGAACAACTTTTATTAATAAAATGTTGCAAATCCTGAAAATGGATTTAACCATAAATTTTAAACTAACATTAGGGGAGGAGAGCAGAGGGATTATGTGTTTTGGGGAAAAGGGGACAATGATATAAGAGACCTAAATTTCCCTCTTTTGTATTTTGGAAGGTATTCTGTACTGTCTAATATTGGAAAACTAAGTAGTAGTTATTATATAGCAGTAAGAATTAAATAACAGGAGAAACATCCTGAGAATGCCCAGAGGTTGACTCTGGATGGTGAACTTTTCAGGTGGAGAGGATGGGGTCAGGAACTGAACATTTTTTTGATGCCACGTAGAACTGTTTGGCTTTTTGAACTTCATATTATCGATACAATGATAAAAAAGAAAAATTAAAAAATTAAAGATAAAGGATTTTTAGGCATGAGTGATAAGTAATGTTCTGGAAAGTTTAGTAGCAAAGGATTAAAAATGGAGAAAATAGCTTGAAATGATTACATGTTATTAAAAACATTTTTTTTTGATTTGAATATCTGAGTATATATGGAGGCAGAAGAAAAGGAAACAGTGGTGTTGGAAATATTAAGATGGAAAGGAAATTCAGGCTAATTGATTGAACAAGTTCCTGGACAGCAGGAAAGACTAGAATATGCATATGTGTCCATTTAATCCTAGATCTCTGCTTCCTTCAACTACTGGTTAATAACAGTAAAGAAAAAATCTGCACCCTCCTTTTTTTTTCCCCATTCCACTTCTGTTTGTGAATTAACAGCCTTTCAGCACACCATTGGGTTTGCATATAGTTGAAGAAAAGTTACTGATTGAGGTGGGAGAAGTTGTAGGAGCCCAGAGTATCATCTGAAGTGTTGAAGGGAGTTAGGAAGATGATTCTAAATGAGTGTGTCAAGTGCATATGGAAGAGGAAAGAGGTTCAGAGAGATTGTTCTGAATCCTGGGGAGAAGGCTCTCACCGACATCCATGAGGAGAAGAGACTTGGAGAAACTAAGGGTCACAGATAACACCTGCGTATTATAGAAGAAGGAAGAAAAAAGATTGCAGGAGAAAAGGGAACGCTTCCAAAGGAAGGTTCACGCACTATTTTTCTTTTTTGGATCTTTAGTTCTGGAAAGCTTCATGGTTTGCTTGTAGGAAAGGGGGTTCACAAGAGCATCAGCTTTTCAGTTTTCCTGCAGAAGTTCTTAATTTTGTGAACTCAGAAAAATCAGACATTTTGCATATCCTTTTCTTCATCAACCTCCCTTGAGGAAACCATCTTTTACCCTCTTTTTTCTCTAGAAGTATCAATACTAAAAGAATCTACTATTGCATGTCTGGTAATTTCCTTCTTTCAAAACAAAATGGATTTTCCCCCAAATCACAGAAAATAGAGAAAATGGCTGTACTTTTACAATTAAGATACATCTCACTTACTTTCTTCAGCAACTTCATTGCTAATCAATCTGTGAACTAATTTTCAAAACCCTACACTTCGTATATTTGGACCAAAATGTATTTACCTCCTGTAACCCATGCATTCAATTAGAGTCTGTCTTGTTTTCTTCAGAAGATTTCTATTGGATAAAGCAGAGCAGAGTCATTGGCTTGTGTGTTTCAGCAGGTGCAGGAAAATGAGTTACAAAACACAGGTTTGTTGGCACAGACATACCTGGTTCCTATCGTGGCCTTGCCGTTTATTAACTGTGGCCTCAGGATGTCGTTTGTTTTCCGTGAGGATGTCATATTGCCTGCCCCAAAGGAGTGTTGTGAAGCCTGCTCTCCCTGAAAGTGGGTGTGCAATCTCATTTATTCTTCTTTCCCACACCTGACATGGACCTCACACCTCCTGAGCAAGTCAGCCAGTGTCTCTCCCCAACTGGCTCATCATGCTTGGTCATATCTAAGTGTGGCGTGTGGCACAGTTTGGAGGCTACTGAAGAAGTGTGCCTTCCTTTTCCCCTGGAATCATCTTCTGTGAAAAGGCTACTGGCTACTGTATTCTATTTTATTTATTTGAAAATATAGATTATCCCTCTGTGACCTGCCCCAACAAAACTTTAGAGATTCTATTCTTTCTCTTAAGGAATAAAAAATGGATTTTAAAGTACTGTCTGGTATAGTTTCAAAAAGATGTGATTCTGTTTATAAAACTGGAGACTGTATACTCATGTAGCCTTTGAAGGCTGGATTGTTGTAACCATGCAGGGTGGTGGACCAAGCTGAGGTTAGGATAGGGCAGTCTGAGAAGTCAAGTAAAGACAAAACATAAAGATGCGAAATACGGATACAGTTTATTTTAAAAATCTTGAATACTTGCTCTGTGCCAGGCACTCTGCTGGTTATTAGACCAGGCGGGCAATCCTCATTTCAGTGAGCGCACGTCTAGTTCAGGGACAGAGGGATTGGGACAGTGTGTTACAAAAAGTGCTTCTGCAGAACATTTTTATAAGAGTTCTGTCTGAGGAAATCCCTAGTCTTGAAGAATTTAATGAGATTTCACTGAGTGGCAGTTCCTGGAAGAAGAAAGAATGCTTGCAACCATACAGGGACTTCAAAAGATAAAGCAAGAAATATGAGCAGTGCTCAGTGGGAAGTGACCCTATATGCCCTGCAAAGGAATTTGGATGTTAATTTATTGAAATTGGGAAATCTGGCAAAAAGGTGGTATATGGATTCAAGAGAGGTTGGAATGAAGCCATGAAGGTACATTACTAGGCTATAATATTATTAATTAATTCTTTTGTCAAACAGTTATTGATAGCTTTCAATGTGCTGGGTACCAGGTGAGGTTAAAAAAAAACATTTTTTAAGACTTTAATAAAAGCAGTTACAGTGAATCACAGGGTTACTGAACATTTAGAAGGTAGAGTTAACAAGACTGTGTCATCATTTGTATCTGAGGTGTGCAGGAGGAAGGTCAGGTTTTCAGAGGTTTGAGACTGGTTGGTTAGGATGGTTGGGGTGTCGTGATGAGGTCTCCAAGTCGGCATCTGAATCTTGGGTTAATTCAGAGGGGCAACTGGTACAGTCAGAGTGGGCAAGCCAAGATGGACAGCTCAGGACACAACCAGGAAATCCAGCCAGAAAATACATGGCAGGAGTTTTCAGTCTGAGACCCATCCTAATAGATACAGAGTGAGCTGAGTGTCCTGCATATAACACAAGTCCTGCTCTACAGAAGAGAAGCACTTCAGCACTCAGTCTAGGGTAAGGGCCCTTGTAAGAGATTGGAGCAGAGAGGAAATTAAGAAGAGCAGGTCAGAATCAGGTGCCACAGGACAGCCATATGGCAGAACACAGCCTTCTCTGTAAACTTCCTTTCTCGAGACAGTGAATGAGAGCTGACATGCCTGCAGGGGCCGTGTGTGTGTGTGTGTGTGTGTGTGTGTGTGTGTGTGTGTGTGTGTGTGTGAGAGAGAGAGAGAGAGAGAGAGAGATGATTGCTCACAGACAAGAGGCTAGGCCCTCTGAAGTATCCTTGCTGTTCTTACCCCAGATGGCCACAGGTGCGCATTGCTCAGAAGATTAAAAACTGTTATGGCCAGGACACCCTTCTATGTGTGCAGTGACCTTTAGTTCCAAGCAGCCTGCTGTCCCGTTAATCCCTGTCCTGCAATAGAGGCTGGAGTTTCCCATGCACCATCTTTTCCACTGTGTAGAGAATTTGGAAATGCAGAGGGTGGCTTTCTTTACCTCTGAGGCCAGAAGAATGTTTTGTGGGACCTTCTTGAGACAAAAGTTTGAAAGACTTAACAATGTGTATGAATGAGGTAGTCACGTCCACGGATCCCATCTGCGACCACCGGGTGTTTAGGGGGAAGTTTAAGGCGTGTTTCATCTTTTCTTCCCTTCCATTCTCCCTCCCTGTCTCATTCACTCTCTTCCTCCTTTCCTTCCTTTTTATCAAGGGATGGGTTTTCCCTATGAGTTAGCATAATGTTAAGGATATCAGGATAAGTGTCTTCTGGCCTGAGGAAGTTCTCAGACTTGTGAAAAAAATGGCATGTGAGGATCACAGAAAAGAGGAGACGTATATGATAGAAAAGTCACAAGTGGCCTGAGTTACTGTTCCTAAAGAAATAAAAGAAGAGTTCACAAAGCAGGTTAACGTTTAGCCCAGATTCTTCAGTCGTGTTTTTCACACTGATAAAGGAGAGAAAAACATTGTGGGCAGTGAACAGCAAGGGAGAGAAGTGTGATAACGTGATGCTTTTGAAAAGGATTTGCTGGTTTCGTGGTGTTGGGACATAGAAGGGTAGTAATGTGATTTGAGCGGATGCTGTAGGTTATTCCCAGGTTGTGAATGACCCCATTTACCAGGCAAAGTGGTTGATATTTCATACTGAAAATAATAAGGAGCTTACAGCCTATTTTACAGACAGGTAACATGGTCCAATTCTGTGTATATGGTTTTGTTTCCTATGGCTTTTCTGACCCTTAGAATTTAGATTTGATGGCAAATCCAAACGGCATGGCAGGGAATGTACTACAAGGTAAGGAAGGGGATTGAGTAGAATGGCCAGGAAAAGAGGGACGCAGGAAGTGACAGGAAAAGAGGGACGCAGGAAGTGACAGGAAAAGAGGGACGCAGGAAGTGACAGGAAAAGAGGGACGCAGGAAGTGACAGGAAAAGAGGGACGCAGGATGTGACAGGAAAAGAGGGACTCAGGGAGTGACAGGAAAAGAGGGACGCGGGAAGTGACAGGAAAAGAGGGACGCGGGAAGTGACAGGAAAAGAGGGACGCGGGGAGTGACAGGACAAGAGGGACGCGGGGAGTGACAGGAAAAGAGGGACGCGGGAAGTGACAGGAAAAGAGGGACGCGGGCAGTGACAGGACAAGAGGGACGCGGGCAGTGACAGGAAAAGAGGGACACGGGCAGTGACAGGAAAAGAGGGACGCGGGCAGTGACAGGAAAAGAGGGACGTGGGAAGTGACAGGAAAAGAGGGACGCGGGATGTGACAGGAAAAGAGGGACGCGGGATGTGACAGGAAAAGAGGGACGCAGGAAGTGACAGGACAAGAGGGACGCGGGAAGTGACAGGAAAAGAGGGATGCAGGATGTGACAGGAAAAGCGGGACGCAGGATGTGACAGGAAAAGCGGGACGCAGGAAGTGACAGGAAAAGAGGGATGCAGGATGTGACAGGAAAAGAGGGACGCAGGAAGTGACAGGACAAGAGGGACGCGGGAAGTGACAGGAAAAGCGGGACGCAGGATGTGACAGGAAAAGCGGGACGCAGGATGTGACAGGAAAAGCGGGACGCAGGAAGTGACAGGAAAAGAGGGATGCAGGATGTGACAGGAAAAGAGGGACGCAGGAAGTGACAGGACAAGAGGGACGCGGGAAGTGACAGGAAAAGAGGGACGCAGGATGTGACAGGAAAAGCGGGACGCAGGATGTGACAGGAAAAGCGGGACGCAGGAAGTGACAGGAAAAGCGGGACGCAGGAAGTGACAGGAAAAGAGGGATGCAGGAAGTGACAGGAAAGGAGGGACGCAGGAAGTGACAGGAAAAGAGGGACGCAGGAAGTGACAGGACTGGTTTGGGTATCTGGGAAGATCAGTTACTTCGTTTGTGTGTTCTTTAATCAACTCTTAACTGTCTACTGAGTCCCCAGAACCATAAGACACTGAGAATAAAATGCTGATAAGAAACAATACTACTCTAGTAACCAAGCCAGCCTAAAAGCTGGGTCAGTTGTATGTGCAGCCAGGAAAGGCCATTCCCAGTGAATTGAATGCCCCGGGAGCTCTCCAGCATCTCTGATTTCAGCTGTGGCTGCCAGGGAATGGTTTTTAAGCCTCTCACTTCAGCGTATGCCACGTGGAGCCTCACCTCTTCTGGGGTTTCTCATATGGTACAGACACCTGCAGGAGTCCTACATCAGACCTTCATGTCTGAGAGTAAGGACAGTCTAGCCTGTGTGGCAGAAGATGGAGCAGGTGAATGTCAAGGATAGCTGTGGTACCAGTCACAGCCAGATTATTTCATGAACTTAGTAACGTAATAGAGGTTCTATTACGTTACTAAGTCTTCTGTAGAAACTGTGACCTCTCTGCCCCCTGTACTTCTGTACGTCTTCTCAGGCAGAGGGAAGATGGTCTCGTGGTAACCACTTCTCAAGGTCCTTCCCCAGGCTGATGTTTCTGAGAAGCATCTTACTCTCCTCTGAAGCTCCGCACAGGAAGGAGCACCTGTTGGTTTCCGTGTTGATGTCAATAATCACTCTTAGAGTAGCTTTTCTTTCTTTCTCTATTCTCAGACTCTGCTTTCACATGGATCCCTAAAAAACACGAATATATAAAAAGCAGTATTTATGTTGAACTCCAAAATGCTACAAGGCTACAGACAGTATTGAAAAGAGGGGATTTTATGAGCAGGAAGCTCAGAGTGACTGCAGTTGCAGGTGGTTTTGTTACCCAGGGCAGTCTGCTCAGGTGGACTTATTTCTAGAACCTTCTAACTTAGGGTTTTTGTACTCCCAGTTTCCCTCCGTTCTTAATTTTATATCATCAGCAGTTTTCCCTGCTAAAAATAAAGATTCTACACTTAAACTATTTATCTAACTTTCATTTGCAAGTCATTTTCTTATGACTTTGATAAAGATCTTTACATTTATATAACCCAGACTAATTGAACTAGAAAAAGTAATTTGTTGTCAAAAAGGTGCCATTGACAGTGAGTCTCCTTCCACTATGAATTACATCACAGCAGCTTTATAGAGAATATTCCCAGATGTGGATATTCCTTTGGAACTTTCCAAGAAGTATGAATATCAAAAATGTATGCAGGTATATAGTCCCACATATTTGGCTTCCTTGATAAGCTTCTACCATTAAAAGTAAATAAGTAAGCAAAACATAGTACAGCAAAATATTAAAGCTACCCAGCAGATTTTAAATTATTGGATTTTATTTGTTTGTTGGTGGTTTCTCTCTCAGAGTATTTCAGAGATTGAATGTGAAAAGGAAAATTGGCATTTTCACACATTTTCTGTTGTGGAGAAAATGATGGTATTATAGACCATGAAAAATGATTTTCATATGGATGATTTTTACGATGAAAGTGGATAAAATCTGAGCACTTAATGCTGAGCTATAACACAGTAAATTCCATAGAAAATGCATTGAATTGTAAGACAGACTATAAATGGACCGTATTTAGCAGGCAAGGCAATCATCATATCCACATTATTTTCATACTGTGCATATTCCATTGTGCTTTGGAATCCACATTTAAAATGCAGAACAGAAATGAGATATAATATTTGGAAGCAGTACAAGACCCTCTTATAGTTTAGTCATTAGATTTCTTTTCCTTTTTAAAGGAACCTGATTATATTCTATAACATGAATATGTCAGTGAGAGAACTACGAATACTGTATGGTATCCCTTATGTATGGAATCTAAAAAAGCTGAACTTGCAGAAACAGACTAGAATGGTAGTTAAAAGGCTGGGGAATGGGGGAAATGGAGAGATGTTGGTCAAAGTGCACAAACTTCCAGTTATAAGATGAATAGCTTCAGGGGATCTAATTTACAGCATGTGATTTTAGTTAATAATACTGTATTATATACTTGAAAACTGTTAAGAGAGGAGATCTTAAATGTTCTTACCACAAAAAGACATGATAATTATGTGATGGAGGTGTTAGCTAATGCTATGTTGGTAATCATTTTGCAATATAGAAGTATAGCAAAATGACACATTGTACACCTTAAACTTATACAATGTTATATGTCAATTATATCTTAAATAAAGGTAGTAAGATACTTTATGATTTATTCATCTTTATTAAGTATCTGCATCCCAATTTTTCACCGCTGATATGTTTATTTCATCTATTGATCACACTGAGAAAGGAAACTTGTTTATCTTGTACACCAGTATATTCCTGGTACATAATAGGCGTGTACAAACATTGATATTTGTAGATTGAGTCTATGAATACATTTCTGTCTAGCTCTTATCTTCATTAAATTCTTTCTTCATGGAAAACAAAGAACCTCTACTATGTCTCACAATGTGGAAAGCTGTTTATTAGGAAGTATAAATTGCCATCCTAAGCATAGCATCTTCCCCTTGAATTTATAAATTTGTCCACATAGGGGATGGAGTGTTGATTCAACATAAATCCCACCATGACTGGAAATTCAGTTTGAGTTCCATAGACTTAAAGTCATTTAATTTCCAAATCAGTTATTTGTTATGAATGTCACATGCCATTTATTAATTGCACAATAATGAGTGCTTTTGAAATAAAATGCTTAAAATACCAAAAAGAGAAAAAATCAGTTTGAAATTTGGATATAAAGAGAGGCCAAAAGAGGACAAAGCAAAAAAGGCATAAAACTCTGTCCAGGGATCAGTTTCCTTGGGGAAATAGGTGAAAAGTGAGCATGAGGGGGCTGTAAATTGGGACCTGTTAATGTCTTTTTTCACTTAGCTTATTTTTTTTCCTCTAAATAACTCAGGATCTCTTAACTTCCAGTAGAAGCCTTTCAATCCTGTGACATCAGAGAAACATTATATGGCTTTCTTTTCACTTTTTATTGGGCATTATGTAGCATCATGAATTAAGTGACAATGAATATGCCATAATATAATCTATAAAAACAGGTTTGTTCAATTTTCTGCCTCTGAATTTTAAATAAGCAATTAAATGAACAGGTCCATTCAAATACTACCTGATATGCTTAAAAAAAATCTTTCATAAACAGAATAGGTTTTCCACCTTTATACCATGTTAATACTTTGGCAATTGACATTTTTTTGCTTTTAGATGTTTGTGTACTTCTCTTATAATTAGATTATAAGTCCCTTAAGGTCTTAATTTTAAGCATCTCCCCGCCCTACTATGTATTGTATCCTGTGTTTAGCAATTGCTCAGTAAATATCTGTATTTAATCATAGTGATTAAATAAGATTCAAACAGTTTCAAATAATGTAACTATATCAATATTTTCATTCATTAACTTGCCTATATTCTGATGAATACCAAAAAGAAAAATTTGTCATGGTTACAACTGTTTTTAAACAGCTATCATTCTGATTTTAATTACTGTGAGAAATATAAGCAGCAGACATATCCATTTATCATAAAACATTATTTACATCTTTTATAATTAAGTTGAATGAACAGATATATTTGTAGAGTAAAATGTATATTTCTCTTCATTTAAATATCAAAATGTCATCAATCTATTATTTAAGTTGTAAACAAAGATGTTTGTGCTTTCTTTCTCTTGCTTAAGTATGAGATATCAACATCTTAATAACATGTTGGCTTATTGTTTGCTATTTGAAGGAGAAACATGGAAACACTTCAGTTTTGCAAAATATAGAATAATTGTTTGACAAATGAGAGAAATGCTTTAGAGAATGAAATTTATTTCTAGGTGAATTACCTAAATTCAGCTAGCATATAGCTTTGTATCCTTCCTCAGTATTTAACAGGCACAGGGAAGGATACAAGATATGTTCAGTAAATTTTACATTTCAGCTAATCTTTCATAAAAGAGTAACATTTTGGCATTTTCATTTGCCCGTGTATTTTGTGTCCTCTTGCACTAGTCTGGCATTTAACTCAAAGCAATTTTATCTTTGCTGAAGACAGTTTAAATCGTCTAAATGCAAGGGAGGCAATTAGCAGCAATTTCCTGAACGCATACACATATGTGAGCAGTGATCTAGAGGTCACAGTGGTTGACCTCATGAAGTTTATAATATAATCTGAAAATTCAGAAATGCCCAATGCAGGGTAGCAGAATATTTCAGCTTCTTGGGGGATTTTTATCCTGAAACAGGAAGGATATTGGTGAGGTATGAGATCATCCTATGGGGACATGTACATCATTAGCTTATATGACTCCATCTTCCAGATGTAATAAGGATATACCACATTTTATTTATCTATTCATCAATTGATGAGCATTTGGGTTGTTCCTACTTCTCAGCTACTGTGAACAGTGCTGATATGAACATGTGTGTACTAGTTTTAGTGTAGATGTATGTTTTGGGGTTTTGGTTTTTTTTAACATTTTTATTGGAGTATAATTGCTTTACAATGGTGTGCTAGTTTCTGCTTTATAACAAAGTGAATCAGTTATACATATACATATGTCCCCATATCTCTTCCCTCTTGCATATGCCTCCCTCCCACACTCCCTATCCCACCCTTCTAGCTGGTCACGAAGCACCGAGCTGATCTCCCTGTGCAATGTGACTGCTTCCCACTAGCTATCTGTTTTACATTTGGTAGTGTATATATGTCCATATATACACTACCACTTTCTCACTTTGTCCCAGCTTACCCTTCCCCCTCCCCATGTCCTCAAGTCCATTCTCTAGTAGGTCTGCGTCTTTATTCCTGTCTTGCCCCTAGGTTCTTCATGACCTTTTTTTTTTTTTTTTTTAGATTCCATATATATGTGTTAGCATACAGTATTTGTTTTTCCCTTTCTCACTTAATTCACTCTGTATGACAGACTCTAGGTCCATCCACCTCATGACAAATAACTCAATTTTGTTGCCTTTTATGGCTGAGTAATATTCCATTGTATATATGGGCCACATCTTCTTTATGCATTCATCTGTCGATGGACACTTAGGCTGCTTACATGGTCTGGCTATTGTAAATAGAGCTGCAATAAACATTGTGGTACATAACTCTTTGAATAATGGTTTTCTCAGGGTATATGCTGAGTAGTGGGATTGCTGGGTCGTATGGTAGTTCTAATTTTAGTTTTTTAAGGAAACTCCATACTGTTCTCCATACTGGCTGTATCAATTTACATTCCCACCAACAGTGCAAGAGGGTTCCCTTTTCTCCACACCCTCTCCAGCATTTATTGTTTGTAGATTTTTTTTTTTTTTTTTTGCGGTACGCGGGCCTCTCACTGTTGTGGCTTCTCCCGTTGCGGAGCACAGGTTCCGGATGCGCAGGCCCAGTGGCCATGGCTCACGGACCCAGCCGCTCTGCGGCATGTGGGATCTTCCCAGACTGGGGCACAAACCCATATCCCCTGCATCAGCAGGTGGACTCTCAACCACTGCGCCACCAGGGAAGCCCTGTTTGTAGATTTTTTGATGATGGCCATTCTGACCAGTGTGAGATGATATCACATTGTAGTTTTGATTTGTACTTCTCTAATGATTAATGATGTTGAACATTCTTTCATGTGTTTGTTGGCAATTTGTAGATCTTCTTGGAGAAATGTCTGTTTAGGTCTTCTGCCCATTTTTGGATTGGGTTGTTTGTTTTTTTGATACTGAGCTGCATGAGCTGCTTGTAAATTTTGGAGATTAATCCTTTCTCAGTTGCTTCATTTGCAAATATTTTCTCCCATTCTGAGGTTGTCTTTTAGTCTTGTTTATGGTTTCCTTTGCTGTGCAAAAGCTTTTAAGTTTCATTAGGTCCCATTTGTTAATTTTGTTTACTTCCATTTATCTAGGAGTTGGGTCAAAAAGGGTCTTGCTGTGATTTATGTCATACACTGTTCTACCTATGTTTTCCTCTAAGGGTTTGATAGTGTCTGGCCTTACATTTAGGTCTTTAATACATTTTGAGTTTATATTTGTGTATGGTGTTAGGAAGTGTTCTAATTTCATCCTTTTACATGTAGGTGTCCAGTTTTCCCAGCACCACTTACTGAAGAGGCTGTCTTTTCTCCATTGTATATTCTGTCCTGGAGAATGTTCCACGAGCATTTGAGAATAAAGTGTACTCTGTTGTTTTTGGATGGAATGTCCTATAAATATCAATTAAGTCCCTCTTGTTTAATGTGTCATTTAAAGCTTGTGTTTCCTTATTTATTTTCATTTTGGATGATCTGTCCATTGGTGAAAGTGGGGTGTTAAAGTCCCCTACTATGATTGTGTTACTGTCAATTTCCCCTTTTATGGCTGTTAGTATTTGCCTTCTGTATTGAGGTGCTCCTATGTTGGGTGAATAAATATTTACAATTATTATATCTTCTTCTTGGGTCAATCCCTTGATCATTATATAGTGTCCTTCTTTGTCTCTTGTAATAGTCTTTGTTTTAAAGTCTAATTTGTCTGATATGAGAATTGCTACTCCAGCTTTCTTTTGATTTCCATTTGCATGGAATATCTTTTGCCATCCCCTCACTTTCAGTCTGTATGTGTCCGTAGGTCTGAAGTGGGTCTCTTGTAGACAGCATATATACGGATCTTGTTTTTGTATCCATTCAACCAGTCTCTGTCTTTTGGTTGGAGCATTTAATCCATGTACATTTAAGGTAATTATCGATATGTATGTTCCTATTACCATTTTCTTAATTGTTTTGGGTTTGTCATTGTAGGTCTTTTCCTTGTCTTGTGTTTCCTGCCTAGAGAAGTTCCTTTAGCATTTGTTGTAGAGCTGGTTTGGTGGTGCTGAATTCTCTTAGCTTTTGCTTGTCTGTAAAGGTTTTAATTTCTCCATCAAATCTGAATGAGATCCTTGCTGGGCAGTAATCTTGTTTGTAGGTTTTTCCCCTTCATCACTTTAAATATGTCCTGCCACTCCCTTCTGGCTTGCAGAGTTTCTGCTGAAAGATCAGCTGTTAACCTTATGGGGATTCCCTTGTATGTTTTTTTGTTGCTTTTCCCTTGCTGCTTTTAATATTTTTTCTTTGTATTTAATTTTTGATAGTTTGATTAATATGTGTATTGGCATGTTTCTCCTTGGATTTATCCTGTGTGGGAGTCTCTGTGCTTCCTGAACTTGATTAACTATTTTCTTTCCCATATTAGGGAAGTTTTCAACTATAATCTCTTCAACTATTTTCTCATTCCCTTTCTTTTTCTCTTCTTCTTCTGGGACCCCTATAATTCGAATGTTGGTGCATTTAATGTTGTACCAGAGGTCTCTGAGACTGTCCTCAATTCTCTTCATTCTTTTTTTTTTATTCTGCTTTGCAGTAGTTATTTCCACTATTTTATCTTCCAGGTCACTTATCCTTTCTTCTGCCTCAGTTATTCTGCTATTGATCCCTTCTAGAGAATTTTAAATTTCTTTTATTGTGTTTTTCATGATCGTTTGTTTTCTGTTTAGTTCTTCTAGGTCCTTGTTATACGTTTCTTGTATTTTCTCCATTCTATTTCCAAGATTTTGGTTCATCTTTACTATCATTATTCTGAATTCTTTGTCAGGTAGACTGTGTATTTCCTCTTCATTTGTGAGGTTTGGTGGGTTTTTACCTTGCTCCTTCATCTGCTGTTTCTTTTTCTTCTCATTTTGCTTAACTTACTGTGTTTGGGGTCTCCTTTTTATAGGCTGCAAGTTCTTATTTCTTGTTGTTTTTCATGTCTTCCCCCAGTGGCTAAGGTTGGTTCAGTGGGTTGTGTTGGCTTCCTTGTGGAAGGGACTGGTTCCTGTGTTCTGGTAGATGAGGCTGGATCTTGTCTTTCTGGTGGGCAGGTCCACATCTGTTGGTGGTTTTTTGGCTCTCTGTACCTTATTATGATTTTTGGCTGCCTCTCTGCTAATGGATTGGGGTTGTGTTCCTGTCTTGCTGGTTGTTTGGCATAGGGTGTCCTGCACTGTAGCTTGCTGGTTGTTGAGTGGATCTGGGTCTTGGTGTTGAGATGGAGATCTCTGGGAGATTTTCACCCTTTGATATTACGTGGAGCTGGGAGGTCTCTTGTGGACCAGTGTCTTGAACTTGGCTCTCCCACCTGAGAGGCACAGCTCTGACACCTGGCTGGAGCACCAAGAACTTGTCATCCACATGGCTCAGAATAAAAGGGAGAAAAAAAGAAAGAGAGAAAGGAAAAGATAAAATAAAATAAAATAAAAAACAAAAAATAATTATTAAAAGAAATTTTTGAAGTAATTAAAAAAAGAGAGAGAAAGAGAACAACCAAACCAGAAAACAAATCCACCAATGATAACAAGCACTGAAAACTATACTAAAAAAAAAAAAAAAGAAAAAAAAATACCAGACAGAACCCTGGGACAAATGGTAAACGCAAAGCTATACAGACAAAATCACACACAGAAGCATACGCATACATACTCAGAAAATGAGAAAAAGGGAAAAAAATATATATTGTTGCTCCAGTGTCCACCTCCTCAATTTGGGATGATTCGTTGTCCATTCAGGTATTCCACAGATACAGGGTACATCAAGTTGATTGTGGAGATTTAACCTGCTGCTCCTGAGGCTGCTGGGAGAAATTTCCCTTTCTCTTCTTTGTTCGCACAGCTTCTGGGGTTCAGCTTTGGATCTGGACCCGCCTGTGCGTGTAGTTCACCTGAGGGCATCTGTTCTTCGCTCAGACAGGACAGGGTTAAAGGAGAAGCTGCTTCGGGGGCTCTGGCTCACTCAGGCCGGGAGGAGGGAGGGGTATGGATGCGGGGCGAGCCTGTGGCGGCAGAGGTCGGCGTGACGTTGCACCAGCCTGAGGCGTGCCGTGGGTTCTCCTGGGGAAGTTGTCCCTGGATCACGGGACCCTGGCAGTGGCGAGCTGCACAGGCTCCCGGGAGGGGAGGTGTGGAGAGTGACCTGCGCTCGCACACAGGCTTCTTGGCGGTGGCAGCAGCAGCCCCAGCGTCCCACGCCCGTCTCTGGGGTCCGCGCTTTCAGCCGCGCCTCGTGCCCGTCTCTGGAGCTCCTTTCAGTGGCGCTCTTAATCCCCTCTCCTCGTGCACCAGGAAACAAAGAAGCAAGAAAAAGTCTCTTGCCTCTTTGGCAGCTCCAGACTTTTCCCTGGACTCCCTCCAGGCCAGCCATGGCGCACTAACCCCCTTCAGGCTGTGTTTACGCCGCCAGCGCGCTCTGACTGAAGCCCGAGCCTCAGCTCCCAGCCCCGCCTGCCCCGGCGGGTGAGGAGACAAGCCAGTCGGGCTGGTGAGTGGCGGTCGGCACCGGTCCTCTGTGCGGGTATCTCTCTGCTTTGCCCTCCGTAACCCTGTGGCTGCGCTCTCCTCCGCGGCTCTGAAGCTTTCCCGCTCCGCCACCCACAGTCTCCGCCCGCGAAGGGGCTCCTAGTGTGTGGAAACCTTTCCTCCTTCACGGCTCCCTCCCACTCGTGCAGGTCCCGTCCCTATCCTTTTGTCTATGTTTTTTCTTTTTCTTTGTGCCCCACCCAGGTACTGGGGAGTTTCTTGCCTTTTGGGAGGTCTCAGGTCTTCTGCCAGCGTTCAGTAGGTGTTCTGTAGTTGTTCCGCCTGTAGATGTATTTCTGATCTATTTGTGGGGAGGAAGGTGATCTCCACATCTTACTCTTCCGCCATCTTGAAGCTACCCCTGGATGTATGTTTTAATTTAATTATCTTTCAAGGAATGAATTTGTGAATTCATGTGGTTGTTCTGTTTAACATCTTGAGGAACTGCCAAACTTTTTTTGCAAAGTGGCTGCACAGTGATATCTCTCCACCAACATTGTCTGAGGGGTCCAATTTCCACATGTCTTCATAAACCCTTGTTATTGTCATTTTGGTTATAGTCATTCTACTGAAAGGCAAGTGGTATATCCTTTCTGTTTTCATGTGGATTTCCCAGATAACAAATGTTGAACATATTTTTACACAGTCATTGTCTCTTTGTGTGTCTTATTTGAAGCACTATTAAAATATTTTGTGCATTTTTAACTGTTTTTAAAATTTTTTAGTTTAGGGGTACTGTTTTTTATATTCAAGGTAAAAGTCTTTTAAAATATATGTCTTTTGCAAACATTTTCTCCTATTCTGTGGCCTGCATTTTTCACTTTCATGACAGTATTGTTTGCAGCACAAAGTTTTTAAAGTTTGATGTAGTCCATTTCACCTGTTTTACTTGTGCTGTTTGTCATTTTCTTATTGTATTTAGAAAGGCTTTGCCTAACCCACAGTCTCAAAGAGTAATCCTATATTTTTTTCTAAAAGCTTTATAGTGCTAACTTGTACGTATAATCTATAATTTATTTTGAGTTAGTTTTTGTGTATGGTGTAAAGAAGAGGGCCACCTATATTCTTTGGCATGTTTGGTATACAGTTGTCCCAGCAAGATTTGTTTAAAAGATTATCCTTTCTCTATTAAAATTTCCTGACCTCTTTGTCAAAATCAATAGACGAAAAATGTACAGGTTTATTTCTGGACTCACAGTTTCACTCCATTGAGCTATGTTTTAACCTATCTGCTAACTCCACACTGACTTGTTGACTCTTGTTTGTAGTAAGTTTTGAAATTGGGAAGCATGAATTCTGTGACTTTTTTATTGTTTCTTAAGATGGCTTTGCTGTTCTGCGTTCTTGCAGTTCTTCATGAATTTTCAGATAAAGTTGTCATTTTCTGAAAAAAAGGAAGAAAAAAGCTAGGACTTTGATAAGCTTTCTATTGACTTGATAGATTAATTTAAAAAATATTGACATCTTAACAGTATCAAGTCTTCTAATCAGTGGATGTGGAATGTCCTTTCATTTACTTATATCTCATATCTTTAATTTCTTTCAGTAGTGTTTTACAGACTTTAGTGTGTTTTACACTGTTAAATTCATTCCTATGTATTTTGATGATATTATAAATGGGATTGTCTTATTTTGGAATTTTTCACTGTTATTGTATAGAAATAAAATCAATTTTTGTATATTGATCTCAATATATACATATATCCTTTAGATTTTTACATATAGTTTATTTAAACTGTTTTTATGTCTCTCTTATTTGAAGTCTGTTACGTTGCTTTTCATCTGTTCAAAGGACATCCGCAATTATTTTCTAAGTGACTATAATGTATCTTAGTTATTCAAGCCTGTAGATATTGAAAATAAATACTTTAATGTAACAAATACATGGTGAGGCATTCAGAAAACATGTTTGAGTGAAATAGACTACATAAACTACAATAGAGAACAAAATATATAAAGAAGTGCTCAGTTGCCTGGATTACCTACACAGCTGGCACAGGTGGGCAAGCTGGACAAGACTTATTTGTACTAAAAATTCCAAAAATGTCTTTAGTGGGCTCTGCCATCAGTCTCTGCAAAACCCTAACCATTTAGCCCCGGCCTCATCCTGGAGCAGTGCTGCTCCAGAGTATTTAGTCACATTAAACTGTAGATCCCGTGTGCTTCCCCCAGTGTAAGAGCAAAAAAACCCCAATTGTTAAAACATTGAAGAAAGAAAACAGTGCTTACAAATCTGATTGTTCTTCCTTAATTTACCAACATCCCTGCTGCATACATAGACCTGCTCATGCCTTCCTAAATCTGCCGAACTTTTGCACTCAATTTGCCTGTATTCTGGACACAGGACCTAGGAGGTAGGAGGACTCTAAAAGCCAATTTTCATCCCTTCTGTAGTAAAATAGAGGGTGTCCCCTTGGCTTTATGAATAGGTGGGCCATATTTAAGCTATAGGAGAATTCTGTCTAGAAACATGCCCTGTCCTGGGTGCTCAGAGCCTTCTCTGCTCTGCATTATCCAGTGTTCCCTGGATTCCATGCCTTGATTGTCCCATCACTAACGAAATCTTCCATCTCTCTCAAAATCTCTAATTGCCTTAAATTGTCTGTGTCTCTTCCTGCTTCTAATATCTCTCACCTTAAGGATGCCTAAAATCATACCCAAACTCCATCAGCTCCTGTGTATTCTCAAACCTTTTAAATATGTATTTACTGACAAGTATACTTAATTATTTAATATTCTCCTTTATGGCATTTTCCAATATTGTCCAAAAAGTTCTCTGATGTTTAAAATGTACATGCTTTGAAAGTTGTTTCTGGATTTTTTAGAAGATTGATTATAACATTTAAGGACAATTTATTTTTTCTCCCACCTTCCATACCTAACTGCCAAAATCAAAATAAGGCCACTTAAATATAAAATTACTAAAGAGGAAAATAAGAAAAGAGTACATTAACATTTAGTGAAGGGACTTCCCTGGTGGTGCAGTGGTTAAGAATCCGCCTGCCAATGCAGGGGACACAGGTTCGAGCCCTGGTCTGGGAAGATCCCACATGCCACAGAGCAACTAAGCCCGTGTGCCACAACTATTGAGCCCGCGTGCCAAAACTACTGATGCCCGTGCGCCTAGAGTCCGTGCACCACAATGAAGAGTAGCCCCCACTCACCGCAACTAGAGAAAGCCCCCGCACAGCAATGAAAACCTACTGCAGCCAAAAACTAATTAATTAATTAATTAATTAATTAAACTTATTGAGAAAAACATTTAGTGAAACCAGCAAAAGGAAGTGGATAACAATTCATTGTTTTCCATACATTAAGGTATATTCAGTGAAGAGTGTGTAAAATTAAAGATGTGACCTGACAGTTGATCCAGATCTTATGCTGTAAGACCTAACCTTTCATCATTCCTTTTAAAAAATGAAAGCTAGTATTAAGAAATATTGAGAGAGTATCCCTGCGAAATAAGAATCTAAAGTTGATACCAAAAGCTGTCAGCCACTAAACTATGATTAAATATATTAGGTCAAGCACTGTTTTATTAGCTGGATTACAAAGGAGATGACATGCTGAAAATCTTTAGCACTAGGTTCCTGTCAGTAGTGAAAAATCTTACATTAACGTGAAACCTTCCTCTGCTTTCCAAGAGTTATTTATCACATGGAGTAGATTGAAGTTGGTGACCAGATGACCAGTAAAGTAGATTGATTTTGACAGAAAACCGCCTGGATAAAAGATGAGTCAGACAGGAAGATGAATTGTTGCCTGGGACTGGAACCTGGTTAGAGACAATGAAGATGTTTAGGAGGATACAGTGTGGAGACCTTTGATGATTTCCCCGAAACACGGAGCAGTTTGATCAGTGCCCAGAGGCAGCCGTTAGGGGGCAAGCAGGGGCCAGAAGTGCTGAATCCTGGGTTCATCCCAGGAACAAGCCCTGGTGGTGGGCGTGGCTCCTTTTGCTCTTCAGTGACGTTTCTGTTCACAGAAGTGGCTGCTGTTAATTGGTTTGCTCGGAAGGTGTTTGTATTTATGCCCAAGTGGCCCAGATCATTTATGAGCAACACAAACTGCAAGTAAAGTTTCGTTACGGGAATCGATTATGGTTTTTCTGGTTACAAACACGTCATTGCTTTCCCACGTTACAGTGACTACTGTATTTAAACCTCAAACCTTCAGTTCGGCTTCTTAGACTTCATTCTACGTGTCATTTTTTTCCCTTTGTCCTCACAGGGAGGATGGAAGACATCAGACCTGAACCCATTCCACGCTGGTCCACGCTGGTCCACACTGGTCCTTTACTCCTTCTCTCCAGTTACGTGGATGTAGAGTCTGCTTTCTGCCTAAGACTGATCTCTGTATTTGTGCTCTTTATATTTGCTGTGTGCAGAAAACTCTTCCATCCTCAAAGACTTTTCTCCTTTTTTCTGTGTATTTGGCTTTCACCGTTTTACAGGCTATATATCATCCTCATTTTTTAAAAAAAGAAAACAAAACCCTTAAATCTTTAAAATGTATTAAACATAGGAAAAACATAATTTCTTCCCCTCTCTTCGCATCCTTGGTGCTACGTCACACTGCCTAGCAAAACTTCTCCAAGAGTTACCTGGACCTGGAGTCTCCACTTTCCCATTTCCTATCTACTTCTCAACCCATGTCCACCTGCCTCCTGCCCCTCACCCGACCTGGTGGAAATTGCTCTTCCGTCAGGCAAGCAACCTTTTTAAAAAATTTCAAGTTAAGTTTAATACCTGTTTCTCAGTCCTCCCCTTTTAGTGATGCTTACAGCATTTTACATCATGGTTTCCACCGTGGTTCAGAGTTTCTCATCCTCTTGTTCCTGCTCTTTAGCTGGCTGGCTTCATTCTACCTGCGTGACCAGTGTCCTCATTCTGCTGTTTGTATTTTTGTTTTCCTTGGTGTTCTGATCCAAGTGCTCCTCTTTTCCCACTTGCCTTTCACCTGTTTTATAGAGAGCTTCCTACACTTCCATGACTGCAGTTACTATCGCCTTACCGTTGATTTCATCTGGGTCTCTGATTACGATCTCACTGCAGGGATACAAAGTAGCATATTTGCCTCTAGAAACTCTCTGCTGGTATATCCCAGAGGCAGCCCAGGCTTATGTAAAAGCACCTCCTCGTAGAGAAATGCTATTCCGACCTGCTCTTCCTACCACACTGAGTGGTGTGCACAGTAGCTAACGTTTATCGAGCATGTATCTATCCGGCACTAAACCTTACCATCTTTAATCTTTTCAGTTAATTGTTCAGATAGTGACAGATATAACCCTCAGTTTTCGAAGTGAAGGGATTGGTGTACAGAGGACACTTGATTAATGTCACAATGTGGTAGGTAGTGAGGCCTTGACTCCACCCAGGCCGTCTGGTTGCAGCATCCATCCTGACCACTGCTTTAGTCTGCATTGCTCAAGTCAGAAAGCTAGTTACATGCCTGCAGCTTCACTTTCTTTTACTCCAAATAACTAAATCATCCGTCATATAGAACTACTTACAGATACCCAAAAGTGCCACTGTTTCCCTTTCTTTCTTTTTCTATTCTTTTTCTTTTTTTGGTTTTGTTTCATTTTACATGAACATGTTCTTATTTCTGCCTTGTTAAATATCTTCCAAATCCATTGGCTCGCTGCAGTTGTTATTGCTGGGAATCTCCTCCCTGCTCCTACATCTCTTACCTGGTTACTATAGCAGTCTCTTAAGTCTGGTCTCCATAGTTTTATAATTTCCTATGCCAATCTACGATTTTTTGTTCTGTAGTAGGAGTGAGTTTGGAAAAAAAAGTATATATGGTTATACTGTACACTTGTGTAAAAGAGTTCAATTATGTTTTGAACAAAATTTGAAATTCTTAACAGTTTAAAATATCAGTTATAGTCTGCGACCTACAAGCAGAGTAAAGCATAATTCCAAATACTGTTTAGAAAATGTATTTCACAAATGAAGTGGTTTTTAGTTTTTTAATTCTTCATTAGCATTAATGTTAGAGATTTAATTATATCATAATTAAATTAATTTATTTTTAGAAAGGTATAGATTAAACATAGATTTTTATTTGTTTAGAGACAATATTTAAATGAGCAATCATTTTATAGTTAGTGCATTTCCTTGGTGTTTAGGAGTATAATTCTCTTGGGATAGTATCTCTGATTGAGTTCCTCAATTAAAAATCTGCCTTTATTATCAATCTAAAGAGACTGGTATTGATAAGGAAAGTGTATTAAGTATATTCCCCTTTTTTCATTTCTTGGATTCACTCATTTTGGGAATTTATATATATATTTCAACACTAGTGAATTGATAAATATAAATTTCAAAGTTAGAGCAGTGCTTTAATAAAAGCAAATATTAAATGACTGAGAATTTGGAATAGTGATGGTGATTGAATTGAAAGTAAAATTCTAAGTCACAAGAAACATAGCTGATTATTGGTATGGTAAAAATTAGGACACTTAGTTTTAATAGTAATCAAAAAGAGAATGCATGAAATAATCCTCATTTCAACTTTAAGTGTTTTGTGTGTTTGTGTGTGTGTGTGCGTGTGTGTATGTATTTTTCTTTAGCCAAATAAACATGGAAGTAAAATGGAGACTCTGAAAGAAGAAATATTTTCTGGTATAAAATCCCCTTTTCAATACAGATAGGGGTTAACAAATGTAAGTCATGTTTTTTTTGTCCTACAGTTCACCCACAATTATATGTTATGGATGTAATTTCTCAAAAATGCAAAAGGGAAGTATATTGCTGAGTGGTTGTGTTTTGAGTCTAGTTTTAAAATACTATTTTCAAATGACAAATGTATACTGTAAAATTCTGATCACTTTTTAGTAAGAATTGTTCTAAATTGCATTTTGATATTACATTTGATATCTAATGGTGATGTATTTAATCACTAAGTCTGTATATGTTTAGATTTTGATATGTTTGAATGTACCATATAAGTGTATATAGAGAGCAGTTGTAGAACTCTGCAATATTCCTTTGCCAGAGAGATAACTACAAGCCTGAAATTGCAGAGATGTTGGAAGCTGTGTACTAAGGAGTGTGACAATCACCAAACAAAAGTTGGTGGTTTTGTGTAGCTTCAGTTTCAACTATCCTATTAACCTTCTTGGTAATCTGATTACCAGCTCTAGGAAGGCTGGAAATGTGTTACTTATTACGGTAGCTCTTAATGTCTCAAATTGCCGGGAGCTACTTTGAGATCTAAGTAGGACAGTGTCTTAGTCTGTTTAGGCTGCTGTAACAAAATACCATAGACTGGGTGGCTTATAAACAACAGCAATTTATTTCCCACAGTTCTGGAGGTTGGGAAGTCCAAGGTCAAGGTGCCAGCAGATTCAGTGTCTGGGGAGAGCCTATTTCCCACTTCGTGGAAGCTGTCTTTTAGCTGTGTCCTTACATGGTGTAGGGGCGAGGGAGCTCCCTGGGCCCTCTTTTATTAGGTCCTGATCCCATTCACAAGGGCTCCAGCTTCATGACCTCATCACTTCCCAAGGACCCCACCTCCACATACCATTACACTGGGGATTAGGTTTTAACATATGAGTTTGGAGGGACACATTCAGTCCGTTGCAAATGGATAGTATTGCACACACGTGTGTTTTTTGGTTTTCTAATACATATGTGTGTATTAGTTTACTCAGGCTGCTGTTACAAAATGCCATGGACTGAGTGGCTGAAACAACTGGAATTAATTTCTTACAGTTTTGGAGGCTGGGAAGTTCATGATCTGGGTGCCTGTATGGTTTAGTTGTGGAGAGAGCTCTCTCTCTGGCTTGTTGACCTCTGCCTAGTCACTGTGTCCTCACATGGCCAGAGACTGAACAAGCTTCCTGGTCTCTAATTAGGGGCACTAATCCCATCCTGAGGGCCCCACTCTCATGACCTCCTAAACCTAATTATCTCCCAAAGGCCCATCTCCAAATGCCATTGCCTTAGGGGTTAGTGCTTCAGCCTATGAATTTTAGGTCTGTAGCCACATATATGAGTGAGTGGTGTGTGTGTGTGTGTGTGTGTGTGTATAAATGCATACATACATATAATATACAGTATACATATATGCATCTATAATGTAATTTTTAATTGTGGCCCATCTTCATCTTTTTCCTAAGCATCACCAATTTAGAATTGAATTTATCTCCTCCAGTAGATAGAGGGGAGAATGCATTCTCTGAGTCTTTAATTTCTTCAAATTGTAAGAACAGATGTTTTCAGAAAACTGATTTTGTTTATTATTACCTTGTGGGATTTAGGTCTGTGGTACGTTGGGCCAAGGAATCTGAGCTGCCTTTCTCAACTTATTTTACAACTGAAAAAAGAAAGATTTAGAATCAAACTCTGTGTGTGTGTGTGTGTGTGTGTGTGTGTGTTTGAAATTTTCTTTCTTTCAAATCCATTTGAATTATGGCAGTTTATTTAAAATGACCTTTACATTTCTTCAAAGACAGAAGCATTTTTCATGGTTACTAGGGTGATAGCAAGAACTAGAGAAAGGAAATTCTGGCCTGATTTCCCTTGGAATAAAGGGTGATTCAGGTTGGAAAGGAAATGAAGAAAGCACTTTTTCTGTGCTGGGATCAGATTAAGTTCACGTTCAAGCTGTAGTCCTTTTGTAACTGTTTCCAGAAATATATAAAAATGTAGTCCTATAGAAGTGACTTCATATGAATTATTTTCCTTACATCTAGGCTATTAATTGTTTTCCTTTTAAAACTATTTCATATTTCACCCCTAATTTACCTCAGAAATAAAAACTAGCTGCAAATTTTTATCAGGGCAGTGAAGGTGCTGTTCATCGCAGGTAATTTGAAATGTGAATAATGAGCTGCTCTAAACACATTCAGGGCTTCAGCAGGCTTAGTCCAGATGCCCTTTAAATAGCGAGTATATCAGCTGCTTGACTGTGTCTCTCCCAGCAATTTTCTAGCCGCACCGTCTCAGAGACGTCAGACCCCTCTTCAAAGTGCAGGTCACATGTATATCAGCAGACTTGTTAAAGCTCAGAGTGCGGTGACAGCTGCCAACCTTGCTCAGTATAGATTTCATTTTCATTACCAGTAGGTGACCTGTTCCCTGGGTCTTATCAAGGTCAGTCTGGTTCAATAACCTGCAACCTCCTTGAAGCCAGTCTGCTTTCTCTATTGTTTCCCCCCCTTTTTTTTTTTTTTTTTTTTTTTGCGGTATGCGGGCCTCTCACTATTGTGGCCTCTCCCGTTGCGGAGCACAGGCTCCGGACGCGCAGGCCCAGCGGCCATGGCTCACGGGCCCAGCCGCTCCGCGGCATATGGGATCCTCCCAGACCGGGGCACGAACCCGTATCCCCTGCATCGGCAGGCGGACTCTCAACCACTGCGCCACCAGGGAGGCCCTGTTTCCCCCTTTTTTATTGCTATTGTTTGTTAACCAGGTAAATGCCACAGCAGACTTTTGTCCAAGGGAAGATATCAGAATTTCATCCTAATATTTCCTGTGTAATATTTCCAGGGCATTTTCAAATTAAAATTGTGCTGCTAATAATCGTTTTGGGATTCTTCTGGATTACTTAGGTCTTTTATGGATGAATTCCTAATTATTCAGGCACATTAAATGAAGTAGTAAGTGGATGTTTCCCCCATCAATCTATTTCCTTTCGTAATACATCAGCTCTGATCTGATACGCTTTGTAGAAGCAACTAATCTCCATAGCCAGTTGTCAGTAAAGAGACTCTCTTCCACCCCTAAAATCCCCTTTTTGGAGATTAAGATTTAATAAGGGCGAGGGGAAGCTCAGAGTTTGGAAAGTCATAGGGCAACAGAGTGGAAGCAGAGTGGAAAACAGCAGGACACATGGAGTTAAGGAAAGTGCAGAATGCAGAGCCTCTTATGGTCATTTTCATTATGTAAATATGACATTCAAGTTCTGTTTGACTTTGATTTGGTTTCCCTTTCCTTCATGCCTGCTGAAGAGAGGAGATTCAGCTCATCAGTGAATGAAGGAATTTGCCACTATGAACGGAGAGAGAGGAATTACGGAGGAAATAAGAAAATATTTCATTCAGTTTTATCACTTCAATGGAAGTACTTTTGAACAACACTGTGGATAGATATATGTCTTCTTTTTCTTCCAACCACCAGTGCTCTGACCACAATAAATACCTCAATCAATACAGGACGGTAAACTTTCTTTTAATTACTGAGTCCCTTTTCCACCCTGAGTGTTGAGGAAAGCATGTTGAATCTTAGGGCATTTCACAGTTAGGGTCTATGGTCTCCTTTGTTTTTTCCTGAAATAATTCTGAAAACCTGTAGTGGTTCACCCTAGGCTTTGCAGCCCTTCATTTTACAATGCGATTCATATACCTTTAAAGTACTTAGGAAAAAAGGAGGATTCTAGGTATATGGTGAGAAGAGCTAGACTTCATGAAGAGAAGTAACATGAATTTAGTGGTACAGAGCGCATATTTCATAGTGAGACAAAATTGGATTCAAATCCCTCACTTATTCCTTGTAATCTTGGGAAGACAGCTTACATAAAATCACCGATACTTAACAGTGATGCTGAAAATGAAAAAAAATACTTTAACTGTAGTAAAGACCAAATAAGATAATTTCACTAATACTGAATTTTGCCTTCAATTTTAACCACTGCTTGCAGTTATTATCATGATTTTAGGTACCGTTTTCCTCAAGCTCCCAACTCATTTGCAATATAGCATTCTGTAGATGTGACGCAGGAGAAAGAGGGTATATATCAGGAGCTATTTAAACAGATGTTTATTCTGCCTGATTTTGACGGAAAGAAAAAAGAATATTATTTTGAGGGAGTTGAATGTTTCATTCTTCCTAAAGAATGACATAAAGTGAAAAATTACACTTTATTCAACCTTTGAATCTGTCAGCATCCCTGCTCCTCTGAAACCACATTGATTCTTTTTACAGGTACAGTCACAATGCAATGCAACTGAGGTGAATACAGTTTAATTTTAAATAGTCATATTCAAGAGGAGTTCTCCTGAGAAAAAGTATCGGATTCTTCACTAAATTTTGGAGATTTTCATGTTCATAAGTTTTTAATAGGTAGTATTATGGTGACATAAGTAGCATCTTTACAAATTATTAACCAATCATCCCATCATGCCTTCATTTTCTTAGTTTTCATTTCAGATTGTATTTTTCTGTATCTGGATAATGTGAAAGATCACTTATGCAGTAGTCCCGTATTAAAAGTATATCCTGTATTTTGGGGATTGTCAGTTTGGGGTGTTTTATTAATTTCCACCGATTAGATCCTTTTTAGAACACAGAGAAGTTCTCAGAGAAAGATGACCATTCTTGAATTAAAATTGTATAAGGACAGTTTAAAGAGTGAAATTTGATGAATAAGAAAATCTGTTTATATTAGGAATATCTACAGTCAAAGGGAATCCTGTGAATCTAAAATTAACCAATGAGTGTTGTTAGAGTGACAGGATAATAAATTCTGTCATGCTGTAAAGATGTTACCGGAGCAATGATGCCAAGTGCTCAGTACAGTTTGGGGATTTTTTTTTTTTCATTTTCTCTGAAAGAAACAAGTTCTTACAGAGTAATTTGGGGACATAATGGACAAAGTAAATTTGTTTTACAGGAGACTTTTTTTCACTTGTCACTTATCACTGACTTAGAGTTTAAATGTATCTTTAGACTAGTAGAAGCAAGAAAAAGGATACTTCAATATATAATAGGGTCATACAATTTTTAAAAATATTAACAGCTCAGAGAACTCATTCAAACAACAGGATCCATGAAATGATAGTAAGTACTATAAAGAAACAGTATCGTTTAAAACATGACAAGCTGTTTCATTAATTTAAAATTAAATTACACTTAAATTTAAATTTAAAAAATCATTTTTATTTCTTTCTTGTTTTTTCCTTTGGCATCTGGAAATTCCCCGTGTTGACTGGGTTACAGAGTCCAAGGAAGTCCAGGAAGGGAACATTAAAAAGTACTTAAATAAAAGCCTGCTGAACTTTGAAAAGTTGCAAGATACATGAAACAAAAATAGCTGGTCAGGACTCTTCAAAAGTTTTAAGGTCATAAAACACCAGGAAAGGTTGGGGATCTATTATTGTTTGATTTTTCCATTTTAAACACATCTTTCTTTCAATCAACCTATTATAAGCTGTCCTTTTTTATGGGTCTGTATTTGATATGCTAATATTTTGTTCAGAGTGTTTGCATTTGTGATCTTAAGTATATTCGTCTCTATCCTTGTATTGTCCTTTTCACTTCCTGGTATTGGGATGATGCTGGCTTCAAAAAATGAATTGGAAGTTATTCCCTTCTTGTTTCTGACAGGGCTTTGTACACTATTAGTATTGCTTCTTCTACAAATATTACATAGAATCCACCTGTGAAACTGGTAGAATTTTCTGTGTGAAAAGTTTTTAACTATTATTTCAGTCTCTCTGGAAAGATAGGGCTCTTCAGATTTTCTATATCGTTTGGGGCCAGCTTTGGTAAGTTGTATTTTTCAGGAATTTTTTCATATGATCTTGTTTGTCCCACTTACTTGCAAAAAAGTTGTTCACCAATCTGGAAACTCTCTGAACCCCATACTGTTGGAAATTTATGGAGGTTTCATCACTAGGCATGATTAGTTATTAACTTCATTTCTCATGCCTCTCTCCTCTAGAGAGAGGTGGGTGGGGCTGAAAAGTCCAAGCTTCCAATCATGGCTTTGTCTTTTTGGTGACCAGCCCTCATCCAGGAGCCTTCCAGGAGCTGACCTAGATTTGCCTCATTAGAAAAAAAGACTTATCACCCAGGAAGTTCCAAGAGATTTAGGAGCTTGGTGTCAGGAACCCGTGTGTAAGACCAAATATTAGAATAAAAGGTTCTCTTAGTGTTCTTATCACTTAGGAATTTACAAGGATTTTAGGAGCTCTGTGCCAGGAGCCAAGGGCAGATATATATTATAGATATATATATATATATATTTCCCCCCCATTATTTCCCATACCTGTATTCAAATCTCCTTATTTTAAAAAAATATCCTTTTTACCTTCCAGGATCCCATCCAGGTACCACATGAAATTTAGGTACCGTGTCTCATTGGTCTCCTCTTGACTGTTCCACTTTCCATAGACTTTTCTTGTTTTTGATGCTATCTTTATATTTGGATTTGTCTGATGTTCTTCTTATAATTAGACTGGAGCTCTGTCTGTTTGGGAGGAAGACCATAGGGCTAAAGTGCCATTTTCATCACGTCAAGGATATATACTATCAACGTGACTTATCACTGTTGATGATAAGCTTGATTACCTGGCTTTCGTCCAGTTAGATTTCTCCACTGTAATGTAATACTTTCGTTCCCTCTTTACATGGTGTATTCTTTGGAGGGAAGTCATTATGTGAATCCCACACTGAGGGAGTGTGGAGTTATGCTCTATCTACTCGAGGAAAGAGTATCTACATCAATTGTTAGGGATTCTTCTGCCTGGAGATTTGGCTACTCTCCTCCCTTTATTTATTTTAATCTTTGACTTGTATCAGCATGGACTCATGCATATTTATTTTATACTTTATTTTTTTAATCTAATACTGTTTTGTGTATTCTCTTTTTCAAGTGTTTCAGCTGTGGCCATATTGACATATTTTAGTTGGCTCTTGTGCCCTTTTACATTTTTCCATCAATTTTTAAAGCACTTCCTTACTTTTTTGCATTACAGGTGCTCCAGGCTCATTTTGTATATTACCTGTCTCAGTCCTGGAGTCAGCCATTTCTCCAGCGAGCTGTAGGTTGTTTTTTGTTTGTTTTGTTTTGTTTTTATTGAAAAATGGTGTTAGACTTACAGATCTGGATGCTGAGAGTGTTTGCTCCTGCTGGGATGTCATGCGTCTATATTAGGGTACAATAAGGAAATATGTGTGCACATCTATACCTCTGTATGTATGCACATCTGTAAGTATGTCATCATGTAATTATCCATATCTGTATAGAGCTGCACATGAATTTATTCTGCTGATTCCAACTCTAATCTCTGTTCTATTACCATATGAATCATTCTAGCCTCCTTACCTTGCTTACTTATAAATTCACACTCCAACCGTGAAAAACATGGCTCCCACCAACCATTACATATTTACTTAATTTTTAAAATTTCACTGTATATATATATATCAGTATTAGAATTGTTAGCTCATACTACCTTGGAAACAATACAGTTCCGTGCTTCTGTTCACTTTCTTATGCCTCAGTTTTATAGACTTCTCTTATTTCCAAAGCGCCTTTTATCCTGCAGCCTCCAGTGAAGTTGCTGCGTACATTTGTAATAAGTTAGATTGTTTTCTGATATTTTGCGTTCCGTCAAGTGTTCCCCAACCTGAAAAATGAATTTTTAAAATTTCCATACATTAATGTTCACTCTGTGTTGTAAAGTGATATGAGTTTTGGCAAATACATAGTATATATATAAATAATATGTATTACCATACCATACAAAAATTTTATTAGACTAAAAAACACACAAAAAAACCTGCATTTCATCTGTTTTCCTCTTCCTCCCAACCACTTGTAACCACTGACTGTATCATCTCTGTAGTTGTACCTTTTACTGAATATCATAAAATTGGAATCATCTAGTATGTAGCTTTTCAGACAGGTTTCTTTCACTTAGCAGTATGCGTTGAAGATTCAGTATGTCTTTTTGTGGCTTAATAGCTCATTTTATTGCTGAACCATATTCCATTATATGGATGTATCACTATTTATTCACCTATTAAAGGGTATCTTCGTTGTTTTCAGTTTTTTGCAACGGTGAATAAATTTACTATAAATCTTTACCTGAGTGTTTTATGTGGACATAAGTTTTCAGATCTGTTAGGTAAATACCTAGGAGCATGATTGTTGGATCTTATGATAAAACTATGGGGGCTTCCCTGGTGGCGCAGTGGTTGAGAGTCCGCCTGCCAATGCAGGGGACGCGGGTTCATGCCCTGGTCCGGGAGGATCCCACGTGCCGCGGAGCAGCTGGGCCTGTGAGCCATGGCCGCTGAGCCTGCGCTCCGCAACGGGAGAGGCCACAACAGTGAGAGGCCCGCGTACGGCAAAAAAAAAAAAAAAAAAAAGATCAATGAAACAGGATAGAAAGCCCAGAAGCAAACCCACACAACTCTGACCAATTAATCTATGACAAAGGAGGCAAGAATATACAATGGAGAAAAGACAGCCTCTTCAATAAGTGGTGCTGGGAAAACTGGACAACTACATGTAAAAGAATGAAACTCATTTTTAATTGGTTGTTTATTTTCTTATTTTGAGTTTTTAGAGATATTTGAATATTTTAGATACAAATACTTTATGGGCTATGTGTTTTGCAGAATTTTCTCCCAGTCTGTGACGTGTCTTTTCATTCTCTTATCTTTTTTATAGAGTAAAACATTTTTAAATTGAATAATATCTGTCTTTTTTCCATGGGTTGAATTTTTGATTGAATCTAAAATCCCATCAGCAAACCCAGGTCACATAGATTTTCTCTTGGATTTTCTTCTAGAAGTTTTATAATTTTGCACTTGACATTGTGGTATATGACACATTTTAAGTTAATTTTTGTGAAAGTTGTAAGGTCTGTGTCTAGTTTATTTCTTTCTTTTTATAACGTCTGCTATATATCTATTTATTTCAGCAACATTTTTTTTTAAAAGATCATCTTTTCTCTGTTGAACGGGCATTGCTTCTTTGTCAAGTATAAAAGTTCACTATATTTGTTGGGTCTGTTGCTGTGCTCTCTATTCTGTTCCATATATATATATATTTGTACTTACATCGATGCCATACTGTCTTGATTATTGTAGAGTCATAGTAAGTTTTAGAATCAGATAGTGTGAGTCTTTTTTTCCTTTACTGTTCTTCTTTGGTATTGTCCTTTACCTTTCCACGTAAGCTTTTCAATCATTTTGTTCATACTTACAAAATAGCGTCCTAAGAATTTTTGTTAGTATTGTATTAAATACATCAAGTAGGGAAGAACTGACAGCTTATCAGTTTACTTGAGTCTTCCAATTCATTTATCTATTTAGATTTTTTATTTCTTTCATTAGTGTTTGTGATTTTCTGCATATAGATTCTGCACCTGTTTTGTAGCTGTATGTGAATGTATTTCATTTTTTATGTATTGTACATGCTATTGTTAAATTCAAGTTCCAGTTGTTTATTGATGATGTATAGAAATGCAATTGAGTTTTGTTGATCAACCTTGTGTCCTATTAGCTTAGTATAAACGTTTATTATTTCCTGGAGTATTTTTTAATATTCTTTGTATTTTCTATGTAGACATTAATGTCATTTTACATACAGTCATCCTTTCTTTTCAATTTGTATTTATTTCATTTTCTTCTTTTTTTTTTTTTTTTCTTATTGTATTAGCTAGAACTTCCAGTAAGAGGTTGAGTCAGGGTGGTGAGAAAGGATACTCTTGCCTTTTCAATTTTAGGAGACAAGTATCCAGTTTCTCACCATTAATTATAATGTTAGCTGCTAGGTTTTTTGCATTGATTCTTTAACAAGTTGAAGATGTTGCCTTATAATCCTAGTTTTCTGAGTATCTTTATCATGAATGGATGTTGGAATTTTGTCAAATAATCTTTCTGTGTCAATTTATCAGTTTTTTCCTTTGTTTGGGTTTTGGTGCATAATATTGAAAGATTTAAGTAAACTTAAGCAAAACATCAAATTTAGGCAAACTTGCACACCTAGATTAAAAACCTAGGTGTTGATAATCCTTTTTATGCATTATAGATTTGATTTCCTAATATTTTGTTGAAGACTTTTGCATCTGTGTTCATGAGATATATTGGTCTGTAGTTTTCATTTCTTATGATGTGTTTATCAGAATTTATTATTCTGGGAGCTCTGGCCTTATAAAATGACTTGAGGAGTGTTTCCTCTGTTTCTATTTTCTGGAAAGTGTTGTGGAAAATTGATAACACTCATTTCATAAATGTTTGGGACTGTTCACAGGTGAATCCATTATTGGCTTCTTGCCTTTTTTGGAAAGGTTATCAATTATGTTTTCCATTCCTTTAATAAGTATATACCTATTTCAGTGATCCGTTCCTCCTTGTGTAAGTTGTGGTACATCGTATCTTTCAGGAAGTTGATCCATTTCATCAAAGTAATCAAATTTGTGGGCATTGAGTTATTCATAGTATCCTTTTTTAATCATTTTAATGTCTATGGGATCAGTAGTAACAACCCTGCTTTCATTTCTATTATTTATTTGTGCCCTTTCTTTCTCTAAGTTAGCCCGGCTAAAGTTATTTCAATATTATTGATCTTTTCAAAGAAACAGATTTTGTTTCATCAGTTGTCTATATTGTTTTCTTGTTTTCAATTTCATTGATTTCTGCTCTAATTTTCTTTTTTTACATTTTTCTGTTCTATTCAGATATAATTGGCATAGAACATTGCATTAGTTTAAGGTATACAATGTAATTATTTGATATATGTATATATTGAAAAATAATTATCACAATAAGTTGACATGCATCACCTCACATAGAATTTTTTTCTTGTGATGAGAATTTTAAGATCTACTCTCTTAGCAACTTTCAGATATATGATACTGTTAATTGTAGTCACTATACTGTACATTATGTGCTCAAGACTTAATAATCTTATAACTGGGAGTTTGAACGTTTTGATCCCTTCACCTCTTTTCTCCATCCCCCCATGACCTGGTCTAGCAAGCAAAAATCTGTTCTCTATTAATATAAGTTTTTTTTTAATTCCACGCGTGAGATCATACAGTATTTGTCCTTCTCTGTCAGACTCATTTCACTTAGCATAATGCTCTCAAGTTCCACCCATGTTGTCACAAATGGCAGGACTTCCTTCTTCTTTATAGCTGAATAATATCCATATATACATGGATATTATTATATATTTTCTTTATCCATTCATCCACTGATGGACACTTACGTTGTTTCCGTGTCTTGGCTATTATAAATAGTGCTGCAAAGAACACAGGAGTGAAATTGTCACTTTGAGATAGTGATTTTGTTTCCTTCCGTTATATTCCCAGAAGTGGATTTGCTACCATACGTACATTGGTAGTTCTATTTTTAATTTTTTGAGAAACGTCCATACTGTTTTCCATAGTGATTATACCAATTTATATCTCCACCACTGCTCTGATTTTTATTGTTTCTTTTCTCATGCTTGCTTTAGGATTACATTGCTGTTCTTTCTCTAGTTTCCTAAGGTTGAAGCTTAGGTTCTTTGAGATCTTTCTTATTTTCAAATATATACTTTAACACTATAAATTTCCCTCTAAATTTGGCTTTCAATGCATTGTTCAAATTTTGGTAACTTATATTTTCATTTTCATGTACTTTAAACTAAGTTTGTTTATCTTGTGATGTCTTTGAAATTTTTTAAAATTTAGAAATGAAGAGTTTAATTTCCAAATATTTGGGATTTTATAGCTCTCTCTCTTATCGGCTTTTAATTACTCTGTATTCTGAAAACATTATAATTTCTATTCTTTTAAAATAATTAAGGTGTGTTTTATGGCCAGAATATATTCTATCTTGATGAAGAATCTATATGAACATGAAAAAAATGTGTATTCTGTTGTGTGGAATATTCTATGTCAGATAGATCCCATTCACTCCTAGTGATGTTCAGTTCAACTGTATCCTCCCTGCTTGATCATCAATTACTGAGTGATGATGAATTTCTAAATATTTAGGTGGATTTGTCTATTATCCCTTTAGTTGCAGCAGTTTTTGTCTTACATATTTTGATGCTTTGTTGTTAGGTGCACACAAGTTTAGGATTTTTTTTTTCTGTAGCATTGACCTTTTTATCATTATTCAATGCCCTTTTTTAACCCTGATAACGTTCCTTGATCTGAAGTCTGCTTTGTGTGAAGTTAATATAGCTATTTCGGCTTTCTTGTGTTTAGTGTTAGAATGGTATATACTTCTTAATCCCTTTATTTTGAATCACCTGTATCTTCATATTGTTAATGGATCAAACTCTGGTCCACTCACCCAAAGTACAGCAAAGCCAATCTGCTGACACCGGGTTGTGATGAAGGCAAGTGTTTATTTGCAGGGCACCAAGCAAGGAGAATGGGCAGCTAATTCTTAAAAGACATGAACTCCCCAGTGACTTTCAGGGAAATGTTTAAAAGAGTGTTAGGGGTGAGCATCGTAGAGTGCATGATCAGCTCATGGGAAATTTTCTGATTGGTAGGTGGCGAGGGGATAGGGTTGGTGTTTCAGGAATCTCAGTCATCAGTTTTCTGGCTCCAGCCATTCTAGGTTCTAAGGGTTTAGGGTCAGCAGTTTCCATCTGGTGGGGGTCTGGGTTCTGTAAGAAACAACTTAAAAATGTGTGTCAGACGTTGTTAACAGTTTTTCTCAAGGACAACCAGGGCCTTATCCCCATTTTTCAGTTTTACTTATTGCCTAAGTTGCTATCTCCTTCCTTGATTGACTGCCTTTTCTTAGTTCTTGCTTTTACCCTTCTTAAATGATTAACTACTTGAGTATGTTTTCTGAAACTTGGAGGCCAGGGAAGCTAAGGTTGATTTTCTTTTTTCTAAAGGTGAGAGACGGGGCAAGAGGGAGGGGTCTGCAACCAGGAAGGCTCTTCAGGGTTCTGCTCAGTTTCAGTATTTACACTGAGTTTCTTTTAGATAACATACAGTTGGGTCTTTTTTTATATACAGTTGAAATATTTCTGCCTTTATTTGGTGTATTTAGACTGTAGACGTTTAAAGTGATTATTTATATAGTTGATTAATATCTACTATGTGTTTAATTGCTTTCTTTGCATTGCATTTGTTCTTTGGTTCTTTTCCCCCTTGTTTGCTGCTTTATCTGGTTTAATTGAGCATTTTCTATGTTTCCTTTTTATCTTCTCCCTCGTATATCAATTATATATCTCTTGCTTTGTTTTGTTTTGTTTTAGTGTTTGCCTTGGGGTTTATAATAGTGCATATTGAACTAATCTATGTCTGCTTCAAATAACTGCCACACCTTCTGTGGTGCAGTTTCCTTATAACAGGGTTAAACAAACTGTCATTTGTTAGATTGATTAAGAATATAAAAATATTTATCTTACCATATCTAGTGCTTTCCCTTTCCTTATGTAGATCCCTGTTTCTGTCCTATATTATTTTGTTTCTCACTGAAGAACTTCTTTTAACAATTTTTCCCCAACAGGTATACTAATCATGAATTCCCTCATTTTCAGATTTTCTGATAAAGTAATTATTATTTCTGAAAGATAATTTTACCTGCTATAGAATTCTGCATTGGTGTTTTAAATTTCAGTATTTTAAATATTTCAATTGAATGTCTTCTTTCCTTCATGCTTTCTAGTAAGAAGTCTTAGATTCTTATCCTTGTTCCTTTAAAATTAAGGTGTGTTTTTCCTTTGGCCTTTTTTGGGTGTTCATTTGTGTTGGGTTTTCTACAATTTGAATATGGCATGCCTAGGTGTAGTTTTGTTGTTGTTGTTATTTATTCTGCTGTCCTCTGAACTTTCTAGGTCTCTGGTTGGTTGTCACATTAATTTGGGGAGTTCTTGGCCATTAGTGATTTAAATATTTCTTCTGTAATTTCTCTTTTCTCCTTCTGATATTCCAAATACACTTATGTTATGCCTTTTGAAATTGCAGTTAAAATCATCATTTGTTGGGCTTCCCTGGTGGCGCAGTGGTTGAGAGCCCGCCTGCCTATGCAGGGGACACGGGTTCGTGCCCCGGTTCGGGAAGATCCCACATGCCACAGAGTGGCTGGGCCTGTGACCCATGGCTGCTGAGCCTGCACATCCGGAGCCTGTGCTCCACAATGGGAGAGGCCACAACCGTGAGAGGCCCGCATACCACAAAAAAAAAAAAAAAAAATCATCATTTGTTTACAGAGAGTTACTTCTTGGACTCTATTATGTGCATGTCAATCTTAAATGAGAGGCAGTTGCTGTAGAGACTTTCTATAGATGAGGATTTTTCTATTTAAGTGCCCCATATTATGTGCTTTGAACCTGTGGTTTTGTGGCATATTGTGGATATATTTTTCAGAAATGATTGCAGTTGAGGAAGAAAACTTTAATGGACAAATCAATAAAACTGATGAAATTAAATAAATGAAGAGATACTGATCATTTTAAACTCTGTCAGTTGTTATCAGATACATCAAATATCAAGTGCTAAAAAGTATTTCTTAATCCTATTGAACTTTTAAAAAATGTCATCCAGTTTTATATGTGTACAAATCTTACCTGTACAATGCATGTGCAGCCATGTTGATAGGATTATGGCTTATTTTATGAATAATTATTTAGAAATATATTTGTTTTCCTTAATTTGAAACAATCAGAAAGTGAATTAACTGTGGAATGTATGTTGATTTTTTTGTTGTTGAAGATTCCACTTTTTAACTTTTTATAGTGGTCTTTTTGCATGGAAGTTGCTGATACAATTATTGTATTATTTTTAAAGTTTTTTCTTAGATTTGAAACTGCAGTCAGTGTTGGTAGAACCTGACAGTCTTTGAAGTTCTTTTTTCTCCTTCACAATCAACCTGTAGCCATAGATCAGAAATATCCACTTTATCTCTGATCGCAATAGCCAGGACTCTGTAGCTTATGTTCTGATTTCCCTGCAGGACCACACTATTGGAAGTCATGCTTTGGGGTGGCCTTTTTTTTCCCCCTTACACATACTACTTATGGTTGACCCACTTCAGCTCACAGGAAAAATGCTGCTTCCCAGTCCTCACCTGATGGCTGAAGCATTGCTGTATTATGTTTAGGCAATGGTGACCTTCAAATTTCAGTCCTGTGTTTGGCCATCCCAGCCCCACCCCTACCCCGATTTCGGGTCAAAGGGGACAATTAACTTGATCGGGATAGAAAATAATATGGTTATTAAGCTTTCTTTTCACTAAAAAGAAACTGTTCTACTTCCCCAAACAAGAGGAACCAGAAACAATGAGGATCACGAAAGAGTGCCTGCCACAGTGGATGCCATGCTAGGGAACGGCTGTAATTTGAAGTAAAAGCCAAGGAGTTATAGCACGAGAAGGCCTAGTTGGGAAACAATGACAGCGGGGGAAGTGGAAGCTTTGGGTCAGAGATGAACAGGTAGAGCCATGGACAGATGATTCCTTGGTCACATCCAGGAATGTGTGTGTGTGTGTGTGTGTGTGTGAGTGAGAGAGACAGAGACAGAGATAGAGATGGGAGTGGAGGGGGGAGAAGAGATTGAGAGAGAGAAAAGCAGAGATCCAAACACTATAGACAGCCATGCATAGAGTAAGGTCTAAGTTCAGGAAACTGTAGTTTGAAAGAGCCAAGAATATCATTCCAAAAAGAGCTCATCTGTAAATTTGGCTACCTTGAGGCTTTTGGAGGAGGAATGGACACATTATCAGCAAGAGAACAAGAGAATAAGGCTGCAGAAGAGATATGGTTCCCTGCTGTGTGCTTTCTGGTCAAAAGAGTTCTCCAAGACATCCTTGAGAGCGTGAGCTTCAGGGTTTTTTATTTCTTTTCCACCTGCCATCCTGAAAAGCCAGATACACATCAGAATGCCTGCATATGCTTAATTACATATAAAGTCTTGTGTTAAAGTTTTGTGGTAGGCTAACAAAGCATTAGAAGAAAGAGAAAGAAAATTACTAGATTCAACCAGGAAAAAATATGTATATAATAGGTTTTTATAACGGCTTCCCTGAGGTATTAATTTCTCTCCTAACTCTTCTTTTATTCCCTACTTTTAATCTCCAAGTCAATTTTTTTCTTCTGTCTGCTGAAAAATGAGGTGAAATGAGACTTAGACAAACCTAGCTGTCGATATTCTAATTTCTGCGGGTACGAAAGCTGACTATAAAACGCTCTTCTAAAGTGAAATAACTATTGTCTCACCTAGCACGAGCAGGACAGTGTAGCAGCACAAGGAGGACAGTGTAGCAGCAGTGTCCAAGCAGGACAGTGTAGCAGCACAAGGTAGGAGCATGCAGGGAATTGCACACTTTGAAAATTTCTAAGTGGGTGATTGAACACATCAGTCTAACGTGCCTTTGTGTGCACTGTGTGTGGAGCGGCTGCTTGCCTGCTTTCAGGTAAACCTTTACTATATAATATATAAATACATCTTTTGGGTATTAATTATTATAGAAAAACAGTATATCCTGCTTATATATTATCCATAAGAATGAATGATTTAAAATCTTCTTTTATTTCAGCCCGATGTAATTCAAACAGGCGTCGTCCCAAAACCCAAGTAGAGATTTTCTCGAAGTTCTCCTTTAATAGCGTTCTGCCTCTCCTCCTAGTTTATCCCCTCTGTATGTCTCATGGGCCACTGGTAAGGTAAAAGGACATTCATTATGATGCTTTAAAATTCTTATGTTTTATATGAATAGCCTATGTTACCCAGATGGAAACTTTATGAAATTGTATTCAGAAAAAAAAGTAGCTTATTTTGTACATACTGAAGTTAAAAAATATTACTTCAGTGGTTCACAGAAACCACAGAAATACCTATGGCATGAAATATTGAAATAATCATCATTTAAAAAGTGATGAATTTCTTATTGATTACAGTAATGGATTGAGTTGATGGCATTGTCTTTGTACCCTAAGAAGTTCAACATATAATAAAGTATAATACTGAGAAAAAGTTATGGAGGAAAACAATTTCTCACTGTAGAAGATCGGGCTGTATTATTATAATCATATACCGAAAAAGCCTTTCTTCCAGCAATATCATTGTTAATCAATTTCTAGTAACAGGATGGATTTATATTAGTTGCTCCCATTCTTTTTTTCACATGGTTCTAGATGGCTTTAAGCACTTAGAATTCATTTTCTCTGTTTTAAAAAGTCATCTGAGTATATTGGTTTGCCCTTCTAATTCGTACTGTGCATATGTGGGCTGCCTAGGAGATTCCCTGCCAACGAAGTTCCAGGATTATTCTTTATTCCCCAGGGAACTGAGCCTTTCTTTATCTCAAATGTCCTATTAAATTGCTATATGCAGTATTGTATTTTAATGAAACCCTTGGATTGAGCACATGAGCCTCTCTAATTCTAAGAGCTTTCTGACTGGGACTTGAAGGAAAGCTTATGAGTAGAGCTGGAGTGTAAAATTACAACCAACTTTCATGCTTCCAGCCCCTGCTTTCTGCATACATATTCCTCTGATCAGCCACCTTAGAGGAAGCCCCTTGCACCTTCCGGTCATCCATGCCTTTATGATCTTCCTTTGCTTCCCTATTTAAAAACATGTCCTTATAGACGTAGACAAAATTCAGATAGCTTAAGTAGTATCCATTATCCAATAGTAACATTGATGTATGAAATGCATAACACTTCTCTTCAAGTCTTTACGAATAATGGATTAAAGTAACAAATTAGGTATAAGTAAGACAAGTCTTAGAGTTTAAAGTATCAATCATTAAAGGACATTTGTGTTTTAACAATGACATCACCTAGTGACCAAAGATTAATATCACTGAGTTAGCATTCTAAGTTCTAGTGAGCAGCTGGTTGTTATTTAGGAGAAAAATAGCAAAGCATGATGTAAGTGAAATCCCCCAAATTGTGACTTTTAATTAGGGAGAGATGTGGAGACTTGGTGATGTGCATGGTTCATATATATATGTACATATCTGATCTAAAAGGTTTTTTACAAGTTTGAAAAAAATTTGGTACTGAGTATTATTGGTAACTGAGCATTTCAGACTGGGTCCCCTCCTAAGCACATTAAAATAGTGTCAGTAAAAGCTGAGGGCCAGGACATTTTTGAGGCCAGACTATGTGTTCGAGAATAATTACAGATAGAAACTAGTGGGTCATTTGCATATAACAATATCATAACTCTTCTTGAGGCTTAGAAAATTCAAACATTCATTCATTCATCAATTCATTCACCTACACAACCATAAAAATATCACTCGGCACCAGCTACTCAGAAGAAGCTCTGTTTCTGCCTTCATGGAGTTTATTTTCTAACAAAAGGGACTGACATTAAGCAGAGACTACAGAATTAATGTACTGAGAGCAGTACTCTACAGGTAGAATACAGAGTGCTCTAACAGTAGTATTTATCAGCATCGTGTATGCAGGATTCCTCAGGTTATATTTGTACTGAAGATGAGGGAGGATTTTCCTAGGTAAAGAAGCTGAAATCCAGAGCATATGTACAGGCTTTCCTGCCCATAGCCTGGCAGCCATTTGTGGACAGAAAGAAATACTACCAATTATAGTGATTGGAAACCTCTAAATTGCACAGATTCTTTCCTTTTTTTTTTTTTTGCACATCTTTATTGGAGTATAATTGCTTTCAATGGTGTGTTAGTTTCTGCTTTATAAGAAAGTGAATCAGTTATACACAAGACATATCCAAGCCTGTACAAGAGGACAACTTGACAAAAGGCTCTTTCAGTCTGTCTTCATTCATTCATTTATTCTTTATTATATAACATGCTCACTTATTTTTTTATATTTCTTTAATGTGAGTCTTATGATTATTATCTCACACCAATCTGCCACTGCGTTTAGATGTGGATCTAAAGTAATGTGAGTTAATTACAGCAGGAGCTTTGGCCCTACGTTGTGCCCTGTGGCCTTCATTCAGTCTGTGGTTCCCTGTGAAGCCCAGAAGAGGAGAGACATAGCTTGCTTTAGGTTTCAAAGTACAGTTATTTTTAACTGATATTTTTAACCACGATAGAGAAAATCTAATCTAAAATTCATGTTATTTTTATTTTTTTATTTTTAATTTTATTTTTATTATTTTTTTTTGCGGTACGTGGGCCTCTCACTGTTGTGGCCTCTCCCGTTGCGGAGCACAGGCTCTGGACACGCAGGCCCAGTGGCCATGGCTCACGGGCCCAGCCGCTCCACGGCATGTGGGATCTTCCCAGACCGGGGCACGAACCCGTGTCCCCTGCATCAGCAGGCGGACTCTCAACCACTGCGCCACCAGGGAAGCCCATGTTATTTTTATTCGCAAGAGCTGGGCACGAGAGTGAGACAATATTTTTATTTGTGAATCAGTTCATTTTGCCACGATGATTCTATGTGCGAACAACTACTAATCCGTGGCGTAAAACAGTAAGCCTCAGTTTGCTCAGACGTGGAACGGTTTGCTGGAGACGGGCAGACTGAGGATGCTTTGGGGCCCGGTGACTCTGCTACACTCAGCTGGACTCACCCACATGTCTTCAGATTAGATGAGGATCAGCGGTTCTAGATAGACCACAGCAGTTCTGCATTAAGCACACACACACACACACACACACCCCACACACACAGTCTCAGTGACATGCAACAAAAAGCATTTGTTTAGTTCATCCGTCTTAGCGTTAAATGGGGCCAGCAGCTCTAGGCTGAGCCTAGTTGAGGGCACTTTCCTGGGACAGCTCTGCTCCCTGTGTCGCTCTTACACCCCAAGGGCCATCAGCCTTGTCCAGCCGTGTTCTTCTTACCGTGATGACAGGAGTATAGGAGCAAGCTTAACTACATGAGCACTTTTCAGAATTCTGCTTGCATTACCTCTGCAGAAGTCCCAATGCACAAAGCCAGTCTTGATGCTGAGCCCAGAATTAAAGTGAGAAGGCCTTGCAGTCTGGCAGGGCGAAAGGGAGGGATGTAAAATTCTGTTCCATGGAGAGAGTCAAGAGTTGGAACAGCAAACAAGTATACCCAGTCTAAATTTTTTTTTCAATATTTTTTATTATGGTAAAATTTACCCTCTTAACGATTTTTAACTGTACCATTCAGTGATATTAATTGCATTTATACAGTTGTGTAACCATCATCCCCATCCAACTCCAGAACTCTTTTCATCTTTTAAAACGGAAACTTTATACCTAGGAAATAGTAACTCCCAGTTACCCCCTGCAACCCCTGGAAACCGCCATTCTACTTTGTCTCTATGATTTTGACTACTCTAGATATCTCATGTAAGTGAAACTATATATGACTTGTCTTTTTGTGACTGGCTCCCTTCACTTAGCATAATGTTCACATATTGTTAGAGCCTAGGTAAGTGTTTCCTTCCTTTCAAGGCTGAATTATAGTTCATGTATGTATGTACATGAAATATAATTGAGTCCCTATTTTCAATTCATTTGGGTATGTACCCAGAATTGGAATTGCTGGATCATATGGTAACTCTATTTTTAATTTTTGGGGGAGCCACCCTTCAGTTTTCCACAGTAACTATGTAATTTTATACTTCAGCAGTGCACAAGGGCTCCAATTTTTCCACGTTCTTGCAAACACTTTTTTTTTTTGATAGTAATAATCCTAATGGGTGTGAGATGGTATCTTATTGTGTTTTTTATGCACTTCCTTAATGATTAGTGACGATGAGCATTTTAGCATGTGCTTATTGGACATTCATGCATCTTCTTTGGAGAAATGCCTATTGAAGTCTTTTGCCTGTCTTTGAAATGGGTTGTTTTGTTGTTGTTGTTAAGTTTTAGGAGTTTTCTACATATTCTGGATATTCATCCCTTATCAGATATATGATCTGCAGATATTTTCTCCCATTTCAGAGGTTGCCTTTTCAGTCTGTTAACAGTGTCTTCTGATGTACAAATTCTTAAAATTCTCATGAACTCCTATTTGTCTATGTTCTGTTGTTGTTGCCTATCCCTCTGGTGTCATAGCCAATAAATCATTCCTAAATCCAGTGTCATGAAGTTTTTTCCTTTAATGTTTTCTTTTAAGACTTTTATAGTTTTATCACTTATGTTTAGAGGTTTAATACATTTTGAGATAATTTTTGTATATAGTGTTAGGTAAGAGTCTAATTTCCTTCTTTGCATATAGATACCAGTTGTCGCAGCACCATTTGTTGAAAATACTGTCCTTTCCCCATTACATGATCTTGGTGCTCTTGCTGGCAATCACTTGGCCATATGTGTGATGGTTTATTTCTGTCCTCTTCATTTTATTACAGTGGACTTTATATCTATCTTTCTGCCAGTATCACACTCTTTTGATTACTGTAGGTTTGTAAGAAGTATTGAAATCAGAAAGTGTTAGTCCTCTGACTTTGTTTTTCTTTGTCAGGATTATTTTGGCTACTCAGGATCCATTGAGGTTCCATATAAATTATAGGATGGATTTTTCTATTTCTGCAAAAATGTCCTTGAGATTTTTCTAGAGATTGCATTGAATCTGTAGCTCACTTTGGGCAGTATTTATATCTTTCCATTTTACATCTTCCAATCTGTGGACTAAGATGTTTTTCCATGTGTTTATGTCTTCCTTAATATTTTAGGCCATGTTTTGTAGCTTTCATTGTAAAGTCTTTCACCTCTTTAGCTAATTCCTAAGAATTTTGTTATTTGTGATGCTATTGTAAATGTGATTGTTTCCTTAATTTCCCTTTTAGATTGTTCATCCTTAATGTATAGACATACAAATGATTTTTGTGTCTTGCTTCCATATCTTGCTACTTTGCTGAATTTTTTATTAGTTTTTACAGTTTTTTGTGGATTCTCTATGGTTTGCTCCATATAAGACTGTGTCATATACAGGGATAATTTTAATTCTTCCTTTCCAATTTTGATGATTTTATTTCTTTTTCTTGCCTTATTGCTCTGGCTAGAACTTCCAGTAATATGTTGAGTGGAAATGGTGAAAGTAGGCATTGTTGCCTTTTCCTGATCTTTGGGGAAAAGCTTCTAGTCTTTCAACACTGAGTATGATATTCACTGTGGGTTTTTTCGTAAACGACTTTTAGTATGTTGAGGTAGTTTCCTTCTAGTCCTAATTTATTGAGTGTTTTTATCATCAGACATTTGTCAATGCCTTTTCTCCATTAGTTGAGGTGATCATGTGGGCTTTCCTTCAGTCTGCTAATGTGGCATATCACAGTGATCATTTTTCTTATGTTGAACCAATCTTGCATTCTAGGAATAAATCCCACTTGATCAAGTTGTCTAATCCTTAAAATATGCTGTTGAATTTTGTTTTCTAGGCTTTGGTTGGGAATTTTGCATCTATGTTAATTAATGATGTTACCCTATAATTTTCTTTTCATGTAATGTCTTTGTCTGACTTTGGTATCAGGCTAGTGCTGGCTTCATAGAAGTGTTGCCTGCTTTTCACTTTTTGGGGAAAATTTTGAAAAGAATTGGCATTAGTTCTTGTTTAAATATTTAGTAAAATTTATCTGTGAAGTCATCAGGATTAAACCTTTTTATTGTCAAGAGAGATTTGATTACTGATTCAGTGTCTTTACTTGTTATAGGTCTATTTATATTTTCTGTTGCTTTGTGTTTCAGTCTTGGTAGGTTTTGTGTTTCTAGAAATGTGTCCCTTTCATCTAGGTTATGCACTTTTTTGGCATACAATTATTCATAGTATCAATACTTTTTTATAATCCTGTTTTATTTCTGAAGGATCAGTAGTAATGTCCCTACTTTCTTTTCTGACTGTAGTAATTTAAGTCATCTCTCTTTTTTTCTTAGGCTAGCAAAGTTTGTCGATTTTGTTGATCCTTTTGAAGAACCAATTTTATTTTTTCCTCTACTCTTTTTCTGTTCTTTGTTTTATTTATCTATGCTCTAATTCTTCTTATTTCCTTCTTTCTACCAGTTTGGGTTTTGTTTGTTCTTTTTCTGATTCCTTAAATTGTAAAGTTAGGTTGTTGATTTGCCATCTTTCTTGACTTTTAGTGAAAGAATTTATAGCTGTACGTTTCTTTCTTAGCACTGCTTTTGGTCTTTCCCATAGTTTTGGTAGTGCTTTCACCATCATTCATTTATAAATATTTAAAAATTTCCCTTGAGATTTCTTCTTTGATCCATTTGTTGTTGAAGAATGTGTTACTTAATTTCCACAGATTTGTGAATCTTCCAGTTTTCTTTCTGTTACTGATTTTTAACATTGTCCCATTTTGTCCAGAGAAGATACTTTGTATGATATGTATTATTTTCTGTCTGTTGACAATTTATGAACTAACATATTGTCTGTCCTGAATCATGTCCCATGTGCACTTGAGGAGAATGTATACAGGCCCACCTCATTTTATTGTGCTTCACTTTATTGCACTTCACAAATATTTCAGTTTTTTGAAACTGAAAGTTTGTGGCAACCATGCATGGAGCAAGTCTATCAGCACCATTTTTCCAACAGCATTACTTTTAAGTTAAGGTATATTCATTGTATCTTTTTAGACTTAATATTATTGCACACTTAATAGATGACAATATAGTATAAACATAACTTTTATATGCACCGGGAAACCAAAAAATTTGTATGATTCGTTTTGTTGTGGTTTTCTGGAATTGAACTTGCAGTGTCTCCCAGATATGCCTGCGTTCTGTTATTGGGTAAGTGTCCTGTCTGTAGCTGTTAGATCTAGTTGATTTATTGTGTTGTTCAAGTCCTGTATTTCCTTACTTATCATTTGCCTGATTGTTCTGTACATCGCTGAGAGTACGGTATTAAAGTATTCAACTATTGTGGTAGAAGTATGTATTTCTCCCTTCGATTTTGTCAGTTTTTGCTTCCTATAATTTGGTTATCTCTTTAGTGTGTAAATGCTTATAAGTGTAATATCTTCTTGCTGGATTGAAACTTTTATACAATATAATGTCCATGTTTGTCTCTTGTAACCTGTTTTTAAAATTTAAAGTGTGTTTTTTTCTGATACCATATAGCCACCCCTGCTCTTTTTTTGTTTCTATTTGCATGGAATATCTTTTCCCATTCTTTCACTTTCAGCCTATTTGTGTCTTTGGATCTAAAATGAATCTCCTGTAGACAGCATATAGTTGGGTCATGTATTTTAATCCATTCTGCCAATCTCTGTCTTTTGATTAGAGAGTTTAATCCAGCTACATTTGAAATAATTACTGATAAGGAGGGAGCTACCTGTCATTGTGCTTTTTGTTTTCTAAACGTCTGTTATGGACTGAATGTTTGTGTCCCCACAGAATTCATATGTTGAAACCCTATGCCTCAGTGTGTTCGTATTTGGAGGTGGAGTCTTTGGGAGGTAATTAGGATTAGATGAGGTCATGAGAGTGGAACCCTGATGAATGGGCTTCATGCTTTTATGGGGGTCGTGAGAGAACTTGCTTCCTCTCCCTCTTTCTGCCATGTGATGATAAAACCAGAAGTTGGTAGTCTATAACCTGGAACAGGGTTCTCAGCAGAATCCAGTCATGATGTCACTTCAGTCTCAAACTTCCACCCTCTAAAATGATGATAAATAAATTTCTGTTCTTTATAATTTACCTAGTCTATAATACATTGTTATAGCAGCCCAACAGACTAATAAGATGCCTTATAGCTTTTTCCTCACTCATTTTTTGCATTACTGTCTCTTCTGTGTTTAGTTGATTGTTTGTAATGAAACATTTTTCTTCTCATTTTTTTTTATATATATTTTAGAACTATTTTCTTTGTGGTTATTATGAGTATTGCATTTATCATCCTAAAGTAATAACACTCTATTTTGAGTGTATATCAATGTAACTTTGATAATATATTAAAAACTCTACTTACAGCTGTGTCCCCACCCCTTTCAGTTATTGATGTGATAAATTACATCTTTGTACATCATGTGCCCCAAAACATAATAATTCTTTTAGCACATTCATCTCTTAAATTATATAGGAGCAAAATGTAGAGTTATAAAATAAAGTTACAAGAATGCTAGCTTTTATAATTATCCATGTATTTAACTTTACTAAGATCTTTATTTCTTCATAGGTCTTTGAGTTATTGTCTAGTTTCCTTATATTTCATCCTGTAGGACTTCCCTTAGAATTTCTTGCAGGACAGGTCTAATGGTAACAAAGCCCTTCAGCTTTTGCTTATCTGGGCATGTCTTTCTTTTCTACTGTTGAAGGAAATGTTTGACAGATATAGGATTTTTGGTTGATAGGTTTTGTTTTGTTTTGTTTTGCACTTTGAATATATCAGCCTATTGCCTTCTGGCTTCCGAAATATCTGCTGAGAAATGTGATGATAGTCCTGTTGAGGATCCCTTGTATGTGATGAGTCACTTCTCTCTTTTTGCTCTCAAGATTCTCTCTTTGCCTCTGGCTTTTGACAGTTTGATGGTAATGTGCTTGGTGTGGATCTCTTTGAGTTTATCCTGTTTGAGATTGTTGAGGTTCTTGGATGTTTATATTTAAGCATTTCATCAAATTTTAGACATTTTCAACATTATTTCTTTATAAAGTCTCTGTCTTTTTTTCTGTGACTCCCACAGTCTGGCTGTTGATCTGCTTGATGGTGTCTCACAGGTCCCTTAGCCTCTGTTCACTTTTCTTAAATTTCTTTTTTCTGTTCCTTAGACTCAACTGTTCTTTCTTCTAGTTCACTGATTCTTTCTTTTGCCTGCTTATATCTGCCTTTGAATCTTTTTAGTGAATTTTTCATTTCAGTTACTGTATCTTTCAGCTCTAGAATTGCTTTTAGATTTTCTGCCTCTTTATCAAAATTTGCATTTTTTTCATACGTAGTTTTCTAGACTTTCTCTAACTCTTCCTTTAGTTCTTTGAGCGTCTTGAATACAATTGCGTTATAGTTTTTGGTTAGTACGTTGGCCATCTCTATTTTTTCTCAGGGACAGTTTTGGTTGTGTGGGTTTTTTCTTTTTCAGTTTTTTTTTTTTTTCCTTTGAATGACCATACTTTCCTGTTTCTTTGTAGGACTTTTGAGTTTTTGTTAAATGCTGGACATTTGACCCTAATATTCTGGTAACTCTTGAAATAAAATTCTTCCTATTTCCCATTGTTTGCTGCATTTCCATTTTTTTAAAATACAAATTATTTTATTTGTAATAAAATTATTATATTATTAAAATTTAAAATTTATTCTTTTGATGAATATATATATATATATATATATATATATATATATATATATATATATATATATAATTGTTGTAGGATGCCTGTCAGAATCAAGTTGAGGTGTAAACTTAAGGTCTTTTCAGATTATTTCTGACCCTCTGCCTTTCTCTGGGTATGTGCAGTGACTTTCTCATTTTTCCTGCATATGCAATTGCTTTTGAATATCCTAGTTTTAATGTCTTATTCCCAAAAGAGAAAAATGAAGGTGGAGGAAAGACTGCAGCCTTTTAAATCCCATGGAAGTCACCACAGTGGGAGGGCTTTGTTACAGTGGGTCGGGGCATAGTTGTGGAAGCTTGATTTTGTGTCTGCACCTCTGTGACCAGAAACAACAATCAGTAGAACACAGATCCTCAAAGTTTGGAGAATAGGTTCTATTGCCCACCTTGGGTCCCATAAGCTTCATAGAAGCTTCTCCATGAACACTTTCAGGCTTCCTGCATGGGGCAGGGGACTGGATAACTGCGGCTGAGGCAGGAACCGAAACTGAACAGAACTAACTGTAATATATCATACATGCCTTCTCCTGGAAGTTGTAAGCCTTAGATAGGCTCCAGAGTTCCAAAATAATTAAATCAGATACATTTGCCAGTCAGTTAATGACTAGGTGAGGAGACAGTTTCCTGGGGCTTTCTGTCAGTTTCACAGAATCCTTTCTCCAGGCCTCCTTTTTTTAATTGTGTTTGTTTTTATTCAGGAAAAATGCATTGCAACTTAATAATCAGTTCTCAGTAGTGTCTAGATATAAAGCCTATCACAGTAATGATGTAATTGGAGAGAATGCTTGGTGATAATGGAGTAGTTTTCTTAACACAGAAAGAGCTGCTAGTCCCTCTTACTGGACAGAAATGATGAGTTAGGAGATTTGTAAAAAGAGAGCAAAGAATTGTTGACAGAAGTGAGGGGCTCTGATTGCTGCTTCCTCTTTTAGATTTGACATGTGTATTGAAGGTGATTAAAAGCTCTAGATGGTTAACACTGGGAATCTTAATAAAGAGGAGATTTTTTTTCCACTTTTCTGTAGAAACTCACAGAAAAGGCAACCTGGCTGAGTGATCTTTACCAGCATAGTACAGGCAGCCACTTAGAGTAGGAGTAAAGGCACAGAAGGTCTCTGCAGATGGAGGGTCTGTGTGGTCTTCATCATGGGTGTCCTCAGACCAACAAAGTGGGGAAGAGAGCAGAAGATTCACGGAAGTCAGTCTCTTGGGATTCCAAAGGTAGCAAAGAATTAAGAACCCATGTGCCTGCTCCATGGGTTACTGTGACAAAAGTAAAGAAATCTCAAGCCAGAGGCTGCACTATGGAAAGACCAGGTTAGAAAAAGCTGGAAGAAGCATGTGAATCATGAGGATCAGTGGGGATGATGCAGATGTGGGCTGAGTCAGCCTCCCCTGAAGTACCCACTCTGTGTTCTTTGTACTAATAAAACAGATAGCGAGAAAGGCCCCCAATACCTAAGAGCAGGGATAAAATGCCTTAGAACTTTTGCCTGTTGCACAAAACCAGGATGATGTATGAGGTCCTGCAAGACTTAGATCATCTCTGATCAGAGAAGAAAGGAATGGTAGACACAGGAATGGTCCATGGACGTGAAAGTGTGCTTAATTAGGGGTTAAACAGAAGAGACATTGAGCTTAAAACTGAAAGTGCCTTGAATAGTAAGAATGAATTTTTGGCATTCTTTTCTAAAGATGGAAAAGTAACTTCTATCTCTGTGTATTAAACTTTAGCCCTATGTATGAAAAATGGACCTGTTCTATCTAACTTCCACTCTGTATTTACATCATACATTCATATTATATATATACATAATCTAGCTCAATACTGTGCCCTGTACATATAGGTATACCCATAATTATAAATTACAGATATATTACATATTTGATTATGTTATTAATAAATTACTAGTAATGATATTAATTAGATAATATGGATATATTATATACCCTATATCCCTATACATTGTACTATATATGCATGTATGTATGTTACTTAAACATTAATGTGCCTTTCTATGTTTTTATTATACATGTTCCTATACATTAAAAATGTATCTGTAGGGCCTCCCTGGTGGCGCAGTGGTTGAGAGTCCGCCTGCCGATGCAGGGGACACGGGTTCGTGCCCCGATCCCGGAGGATCCCACATGCCGCAGAGCGGCTGGGCCCGCGAGCCATGGCCGCGGGGCCTGTGTGTCCGGAGCCTGTGCTCCGCAGCGGGAGAGGCCACAGCAGTGAGAGGCCCGCGTACAGCAAAAAAAAAAAAAAAAAAAAAATGTATCTGTGTATGTATCTCATTAAAAACAGAGTTGATATAGCATATCATTTTTTACACCAGATGAAGCAAAAGGCTCTGAGATCTCTGTTTTATTGGGCTTTGTCCTATTTTGGTAGATGTCTATTGCTATCACTTTAGAATTTCTTTTTCAGTCTGTCTGTGCTACGTGGTGAAAGTGGCACCGACTTTTATCCCTCCTTCTGATGGAGTTACATCTTAGAACCATTTTTGTAGTTTTACCCAGTGAAGTGTGTCTCTCGGAAACACTGTAGTGTATAACCTTCACTCAGCACACTGTATGCCGTGGCTTTCTGCCACTTGCCCTTGCTTCCTCCATCCTGATTCTCCTGCACACTCAAGCTTATCTTCTACCCTGGACCTCTTCCCACCTAACAATCTCCTGCTGTTACCGTTTCTTCCCTCCACTGAAGAAGAGGAGGTTCAGAGCCCACGAGCATGTCCTGCCTTTGCTCTTGAGCCACAGGCAGCGATTGAGCAACGCACACCATGCGGACCATGGAAGGCTCGCTCTACGGTGCATTGGCTCATAACATGCCCTTCTATTCTGGACCCTGAGGGGTCCAGTTTTCTAATTTTCTTATGTGTTATCAAGCACTTTTACTAGAAAAAACGTTAATTATGGAGTTGGTAAAAATATTTTGCCAAAGTGAGAAATTGCATTTCTACTAGCATTTTCACTTCTAAACTGCTGTAAGCTTTCATATTATCCCAACAGCTTTACTCCAAGAAGCTGGAAGGGTTTCCATTTTGAAGGTGTTCATTTTGAAGTTTTCATTTTGAAGTTAATCTTATTTTAGCCTCAGATGCTCTCAATTAGCTGCTTTCTTTGTTTCATGAGAAATTGCTTTTGATTAGCAGACTTCTTTGTTTACATGGTTGCTCAGACCGTATTGTGACAGAACAGCTAATTTGCTATCCAACTGCTTCTCGCTTACATTAGAGATAGAGTATTACAGAGAATTTTTCCCGTGGTAAGTAATTATGAAGGAAAGTATGTCAAACAGTTTATCAAATGAAGGTTTTTCTCTTGTATAGCTCTTACCTTAGACTTCTATTGAAGCTTAAATTAAGTCACTAATTCTTAAAATAGGATAAATAAAATAAAGGATTTTTACAATATATATTGGCTATAACACTGAGCACTTTAACATAAACTATATTTGGATATTATAAGAAGTAACCTCCTATATACTAGCTGTCTTTCACCAGCCGGTGAAATAGACTCTCTATCAAGAATCTTCTCTCTTTGAAGGTGTTCATGAGCCAGAGGCAGTGGTCAGAATATAATTTTTAAAATTTGCAAAATCAAACTTATTGGCATTAAAAATTCATCAAATATATATTAATTTACATGATTTACATGAAATCCATCCTACTCAATGTAAAAATGTAAAACAAAGCATGTCATAGGGGCAGAAAAGGGTAGATCATGCTAAAACATTTATTATTCACCAAAGTTTGAGCAAGTAAAAATATAAAAACAAGTATTTCCAGATTACAACTCTGTTTTATTTTATTTTTATTAAGGTATAGTTAATTTACAATGTTGTGTTAGTTTCTGGCGTACAACAAAGTGATTCACATATATGTGTATATATATGTGTATGTACGTCTATGTCTATATTCTTTTTAAAATTCTTTTCCATTTTAGGTTTTTACAAGATAGTGACTGTAGTTACCTGTGCTATATAGTAGGTCCTTGTTGTTTGCCTATTTTATGTATAGTAGTGTGTATCTGTTAAACCCAACCTCCTAATTTATGTCTCCACTGCCTCTGCCAGCTATCCACTTTAGTAACCATAGATTTGTTTTCTATATCTTTGAGTCTATTTCCGTTTCATAAATAAGTTCATTTGTGTTATATTTTTTTTTAAAGGGCTTCAAATGCTTGGCTTATTTATTTATTTATTTATTTATTTATTTATTTATTTATGGCTGTGTTGGGTCTTCATTTCTGTGCGAAGGCTTTCTCTAGTTGTGGCAAGTGGGGGCCACTCTTCATCGCAGTGCGTGGGCCTCACTATCGTGGCCTCTCTTGTTGTGGAGCACAGGCTCCAGACGTGCAGGCTCAGTAGTTGTGGCTCAGGGGCCTAGTTGCTCCGTGGCATGTGGGATCTTCCCAGACCAGGGCTCGAACCCGTGTTCCCTGCATTAGCAGGCAGATTCTCAATCACTGCACCACCTGGGAAGCCCCATTTGTGTCATATTTTATTTTTTAAATTTTATATTTTTATTGAAGTATAGTTGCTGTGCAGTAAGTTACAGGTATACAATGTAGTGATTCACAATTTTTAAAGGTTATACTCCATTTATAGTTATTATAATATATTGGCTATATTCCCTGTGTTTTATAATATACCCATGTAGCTTACCTGATAACCTAATAGTTTGTACCTCTTAATCCCCTACCCTACATTGCCCCTTTCCCTTGATAATCTCTATTTTTTTAAAATTTTAATTTCTTTTTAAAAAATCTTTATTGGAGTATAATTGCTTTACAATGTTGTGTTAGTTTGTTGTGTTGTGTGTATAACAAAGTGAATCAGCTATATGTATACATATATCCCCATATCCCCTCCCTCTTCTGTCTCCCTCCCACCCTCCCTATCCCACCCCTCTAGGTGGTCACAAAGCATGGAGCTGATCTCCCTGTGCTATGTGGCTGCTTCCCACTAGCTGTCTGTTTTACATTTGGTAGTGTATATATGTCCATGCCACTCTCTCACTTCGTCCCAGCTTACCTTTCCTCCCACCCCCATTTCCTCAAGTCCATTCTCTACACCTGTGTCTTTATTCCTGTCCTGCCCCTAGGTTCATCAGAACCTATGTTTTTTTAGATTCCATGTATATGTGTTGGCAAAAGGTATTTGTTTTTCTCTTTCTGACTTACTTCACTCTGTATGACAAACTCTGGGTCCACCAACCTCACTACAAATAACTCAATTTTGATTCTTTTTATGGCTGAGTAATATTCCATTGTATATTTGTGCCACATCTTTATCCATTCATCTGTCAATGGACATTTAGGTTGCTTCTGTGTCCTGGCTATTGTTAGTAGTGCTGCAGTGAACATTTTGGTACATGTCTCTTTTTGAATTATGGTTTTCTCAGGGTATATGCCCAGTAGTGGGATTGCTGGGTCATATGGTAGTTCTGTTTTTAGTTTTTTAAGGAAACTCCACACTTTTCTCCATAATGGCAATTTACATTCCCACCAAAAGCACAAGAGGGTTCCCTTTCCTCCACAACGTCTCCAGCATTTAATTTTTGTATATTTTTTGATGATGGCTATTCTGACCAGTGTGAGGTGGTACCTCATTGTAGTTTTGATTTGCATTTCTCTAATGACTAGTGATGCTGAGCATCCTTTCATGTGTTTGTTGGCAGTCTGTATATCTTCTTTGGAGAAATATCTATTTAGGTCTTCTGCCCATTTTTGGATTGGTTTGTTTGTTTTTTTGATATTGAGCTGCATGAGCTGCTTGTATATTTTGGACATTAATCCTTTGTCAGTTGCTTTGTTTGCAAATATTTTCTCCCATTTTAAGGGCTGTCTTTTCATCTTGTTTATGTTTTCCTTTGCTGTGCAAAAGCTTTTAAGTTTCATTAGGTCCCATGTGTTTATTTTTGTCTTTATTTCCATTTCTCTAGGAGGTGGGTCAAAAAGGATCTTGCTGTGATTTATGTCATAGGGTGTTCTGGCTATGTTTTCCTCTAAGAGTTTCATTGTGTCTGGCCTTACATTTAGGTCTTTAATCCATTTTAAGTTTATTTTTGTGTATGGTGTTAGGGAGTGTTCTAATTTCATTCTTTTACATGTAGCTGTCCAGTTTTCCCAGCACAACTTATTGAAGAGGCTGTCTTTTCTCCATTGTATATTCTTGCCACCTTTATTTTACATTTGGTAGTGTATATATGTCCATACCACTCTCTCACTTCATCCCAGCTTACACTTCCCCCTCCACGTGTCCTCAAGTCCATTCTCTACGTCTGTGTCTTTATTCCTGTCCTGCCCTGAGGTTCTTCAGAACCATTTTTTTTTTTTTAGATTCCATATATATGTATTAGCGTATGGTATTTGTTTTTCTCTTTCTGACTTACTTTACTCTGTATGACAGACTCTAGGTCCATCCACCTCACTACAAATAACTCAATTTCGTTTCTTTTTATGGCTGAGCAATATTTCATTGTATATATGTGCCACATCATCTTTATCTATTGAAAACTGTTTTTAAGCGGCCATACTACAACATCAAACAAAGCTAGTTATTATCTTGTTATTTCCTTATTAATTATGTTAGCTTTGTTTGATTAGTAAACCCAAGTATAATAAAAACCTATACTCTTCTTTTACTTAATGCTGATAACTCAGAAGACACAGCTGTTTTTATTAAACTGAGAATATTAAAACAATCTTATTTATCAAAGATTTACCCAAGTCTTATGAACTTCAAAAAAAAATCCACGACATTTGGCTTGGTTCCTACTTTTTCTGAGAGGTTTAAGGATATTTAATTTGTATAATTGCTCATTTATCTCTATGCCAGTTTGAATAGAACTTCTTTAAAGAATTTTATAAATTAATTTGGTAATACCATGCAGAGGTAGAAGAAGATCACATATCATAACTTACTTGCATAAACATACAAATAGATGCAAATAGACATCTTACAGTTTTCTATTCTAAAATTTTAGCCATAAACCAGTCTCCACAGTAATACAAAACTCACTGGTTTATCTCCACTTTATATTTTTATCTGAATTGTTTTGTGTTTCTGGCAAAAATGGGACAAGCTGAGGTTACTTGCTCAGTAAGGACTAAAGGTTTTTAACCAATCTGTGGGAAAGACTTGTAAGATTTTCTTTTGTCCTGATGTGAAACCTTATGGAGGTTGTGGACTACATTTTAAGTGTGTGACTAAGGAAATAGAGTGGCATCTGAATGTCGCCCAAGCCATCTGAGTAGATACAGTATTAAGGCTATTTCCAATGAGCCTTTTTTTCTTTTTAGCCTCAGGTAGTTGGTTTGCCAAGGCCCTGAGTCCTTTGAGAACCCTGATGGTGGAGGGGGCCTAAAGTTTCAGTGACTATAGGGAGCTCAGTTGTCGGAGTGGGAAGGGCAGGGCCTGGCAGGAGGGAGGAGAGGCTGTGGAGAAGGTAGGGGTTTGACAGGGGGCACATCAAAGGTTCAGGGGAACTGGAGGGAAGGTTGAAGGTGGTAAAATGAGGAAGGAGGGGTGGAGGTGATGCGAAGGGAGAGGTCTTAGATGGTCAGTGTGTTGAGATCTTGTTTCCCAAAGAAGCTATTGAGGTTTCCAATTATCCTTAGTAAAATCATGCCAGCAAGAAAAAGGTGGACAGAGTTGGTGGAGCATGTAGTCAGCAGGGGTTTGGGAAAGGGATTTCAGTTGACTGAGAAATTCCAGTTGCAGGAGTAGGACCAGAGAAAGAGCAAAGAGGGCTCATAAAAAGCCAGGAGAATTTTCGCAGCCCAGCAATTGGGGAGTGGATCCCCGCTCAAAACAAGGAGCCAGGAAGAACTTCCAATCCACGCATCAGAGAAAAATCTCCACTTAAGGCAGATGACCAAGCAGAAAGACTTTTAGCCCATCAGGTGCCTTTCAAACAAAGAAACCTGGGACACTTAGCTAGATTTTTACAAACAGCTACTGCTCTAGAACTCTAACCAAGATTGTTAGAAACAGAGAAACTTAGGACTCTAACCAGCCTCTGTTTGTCTGGGACTCTATCCCAGCTTCTAGAGTATCCTCGGATCTTAAGAATTAAAATCTGTCCTCACCAGCGTCAGTGGACATTTGTACACATCAAAGGCTCCGGAGTCAATTCACCAGTGGATACCTGATCAGTTTGTGGAATGAAGACATAGGCTGCAAAGGCACACACTGAGTGTGCTGGGTGACAGATTCAGGGATTCAGTGATGAATCTGATCCAATCCAAGTCATGGCACCTTAACTGTTAAAGAAGAAAGTTTTCATTCTGGTACTTGTTAATGAATGGTAAAGCAGACTTTCTTCAGGACCATCACCCTAGGTGTAGAGACCACTGCAATTTGTAGTGCGGGAGAGACATTGAACTCAACTCCAAATACAGCAAGGAAAAGTGGGAATTTATAACCAATGAATGAGGGTGGGGGCCCTGGATGGAAAATTACTAAGGGGAAACATCAGGAGTAAGGAAGAACTCTGGCTAAACTCACCTAACGGGATCCTTGCTGTAGGCAGTCTGGGGTGATCAGACATCACCTGGGAAATGTTGGACCATAAGGGACCTGATCAGATATCAGGGGTGATCAGATATTGAGGATAGAGGATTCTGACTAAACCAACTTGACAGAATTCTTGCTAGAATTGGACAATGAAGAGATAAACAGAAAAGTCCAACAGTTGAGGGCTAGATGAAAAAGGAAGTTCAGGTGAGCCTAACTAGAGTTTGCTCAAAGAGACCATCTTTCTAACTAGTGGACACTTTCTTTTTTTTTTTTTTTTTTTTTTTTTTTGCGGTATGCGGGCCTCTCACTGTTGTGGCCTCTCCCGTTGCGGAGCACAGGCTCCGGACGCGCAGGCCCAGCGGCCATGGCTCACGGGCCCAGCCGCTCCGCGGCATATGGGATCCTCCCAGACCGGGGCACGAACCCGTATCCCCTGCATCGGCAGGCGGACTCTCAACCACTGCGCCACCAGGGAGGCCCCATGGACACTTTCAATATATTTCAATCTGAAGAGTTATATAAATTAAAGCTTTTAAATAAATGGAATTGACTAACATTTCCCATCAGAATTCTTATTCATTCTCTCCAACTTTTTAACCAATTGACTGTCCAGTGTCTTATATTAATCCATGATACTTCAATCATTTAAATTAAACATTTTCTTAAATAGCATGATATTTGGAGGTCCTACCTTCTTCCCCTTTCTTTCATCCTTTTTTTCTTCTTTCTTCATTCATTTATTTCTTCCTTTATTTCTTTCTGGAGCTACTTAGAATAGTAGACAAGCAATTCTAATGCTGCATTTATTAATTTCTATTGTGTACACATTACTGAACATATGAAATTTTATTCCAAAGGGAATTATCTTAAAATATCAAGCTGAGGTATTAGATCTGCAAATGGACATGTAGCTATTCAGTTTAACATGTTACATTTAAATTGGACATGTAGTTATTGACAATAAATGGAAAATGTATTTTGTTGCTGAGTCTATTGTATATAGCATAAGTTGTCAGACATGTAAGCTTGTAAATTGACTTTAGCTCAGACATTCCAGTTCACTAAATTTCTTTCCTGTAAATGAGACACACTTTGGGAACTCAAAGCCTATTTTGTTTTATATTTCAGACTTGGTTTTATTTCCAATTTTGTCATTTTCTGACAAAAATAACTATCTCCGCCCATATCTAGATATGATATATAGATATAACAAATATAGATAGCAGTGTAGAGGCAGTCCACCTGAACAACTTTTTGGAGCTGAATGGTGAAACCTAGTTAACTACATGGAAGTGATTGGGAAAATAAAATCCATAAAAATAAATAGTTTACTTCACGATAAATATTTCAATACAATCTTCAAATGTGGTCCCTCCACACAAGAAATACTTTAAAATGTCAATAATAGCAAATGCATGTCTAGATAATGTAAGTTGATTTTAATGAAAAATTTATATATATTTTTGAAAGGTATAAGGATTGATGTTTTGAAAATCAGTGTCTCATAGACCTTCCTCGATGAGCACATGCACTTATATTGCAATAAGAAAATGTCCTCTCACAAAGCTGGAGGTACCATGCTCCCTGATTTCAAACTGTATTACAAAGCTGTAGTACTTAAAACAGTGTGGTGTTGGCATAAAAGCAGACACATAGATCAATGGGACAGAACAGAGGGCCCAGAAAAAAATACACTCATTCATCCTTAGCTAATTTATGACAAAGTAGGTAAGAATATACAATTAGGAAAAGACAGTCTCTTAAATAAATAGTGTTGGCAAAACTGGACAGCCACAATCAAAAGAATAAAACTGGACTACTACCTTACACTACACACAAAGATTAACTAAAAATGAATTAAAGACTTGAACATAAAACCAGAAGCCATAAAACTCCTAGGAGAGAACATAGGCAGTAAACTCCTTGACATAGGTCTTCGAGATGACTTTTTGAATCTGATACCAGAAGCAAAAGCAGCAAAAACAAAAATAAAGAAGTGGGCTATATCAAACTAAAAATCAAAACAAACAAAACACACACAAAAAACAAAAACTTCTGCACAGCAAGGGAAACTGTCAACAGAATGAAAAGGCAACCTAGTGAATGGGAGAAAATATTTTCAAACCATTTATCTGATAAGAGGTTAGTATCCAAAATATATTAAAGTTATAAAACTTTAAAGTTTAATAAATGGGGAGAAGATCTAAATAGACATTTTTTCAAAGAAGACATACAGATGGCCAATAGGTACATGAAAGATTCTCTATATCATTAAATATCAGGAAAATAAAATCAAAACCACAATGAGCTATCACCTCACACCTGTTAGACTGGCTATTATCAAAAAGACTAGAAATAACGTGTCAGTGAGGATTTGGAGAAAAAGGAATGGTTGTGCAAGAGCTGGGAAGGTAAATTGGTGCTGCAACTATGGAAATCAGTATGGAGGTTCCTTAAAAATTTAAAATAGAGCTGCCATATGATCCAGCAGTTCCACTTCTGGGTATTTATTCAAAGAAAACAAAAACACTAACTTGAAAAGATGCATGCACTCCCGAGTTCATTTCAGCATTATGTACATTACCCAAGATATGGAAACAGTCTAAGTGTTCATCAGTGGATGAATGGATAAATAAATTGAATTATACACACACACACAGTGGAATGTTATTCAGTCATTTCATTATTTATTTGGAATGAAATTATGTCATATTTGACAACATGGATGGACATTTGGTAAAAGTCCATTCATTGGCCTTATGGTAAGTGAAACGAGTCAAGAGAAAGACAAATGCTGCATGATCTATTTTATATATGGAATCTAAAAATACATTTTAAAAATATGTTTATAATATAGATACAAACTCATAGATAAAGAGAACAGGAACAGATTGGTGGTTGCCAGAGGCAAGGGGTGGGAAATTGGACAAATGGGTGAATTTTTTTTGTTTTTAGTTTAAATAAATTGTAAAAAAAAAAAAAAAAAAGAGAGAGAGAGGAAAAAAAGAAAATCTCTCTTTCAATCTCACTGTGTCAACAAAGAATAAAAAGTTGATTGTTTTGATATTTGCCTAGTGAAGTGTCTTATTCACCTTTTAAATCTGAGAATCATAGCTTTATATTGAAGCTTCCAATTGAAAAGCACTTCTAAACTTTGCTTAGAAATATAAATTATTCATTTTTAAATTGAGTTGAAATGTTATCTGTATGGATATCGTGCCTATTTTATGATGCTCTGTGACAAATAGACACTAGGTAAATTTTAGCAGAGATTTTTGTCATTGCAAGGCCTAAGAAAAAAATGGGAAAAAATGAAGTTTGTCTTTTTCTCTATTTCATTTCTATACATCTTGTCTATTTCCTGAGACCCTAATTCCTATAGTCCTATTTTATATTTTACTTCGTTAGAAACTTTACACTCCTGAGGGTTAATGGGGGATTTTAAATGCTCAAAAGAATGAAAAGTCAATGATATGATTTTAAGCACCAACACCTAGTTTATGTAAAGAACATTTTGTATTTCTCTAGGGTTTTGTGCCTTCAAAATAATACTTTGAGGGGGTGCTAATGGTATTTTATTATAAGGCCAAACTTAGTCTGTGACTCCATTAACTTTTATTATACCTCAAACATGAGGGAAGAAATAAAGAATACTTAATAAAGGAAAATAGCCTTTAGTACATCCATCTAGGGAAAATTGTTGTTAATAATTTGGTGCATAATGCTTTTTCCTACGCATACAAACATGCACTCAGGCAAATATTTCTTATGACAAAATTGGCTTCAAGTTCATAACTAGTACATTTAAATATTGTACATATAACAAGATAATACAAACTTCTTTTAGTCCAATAAATATTTATAAACCATATTTTTCATTGAATTAATATATTTCATTATTTGGATGAGATCTAACTTATCTTAGCAGGTACCTAGAACTAGACATATTGTTTGTATAAAAAATATACAGTGCTACTAAAAATATCTTTATAGTTTATTCTTAGTCTACTCATTTCAGATATTTGTTTCAGAAAAATTTCCAAAAGTTAGAAACACATTTGTACATAAATATTTAAGTCTCTTTTTATTTCTTTGTAAACAAATTTTTGAGATTATTTGAAGACAATTGCACATTCTTATAAGGGATTTTTCTGCTGGAACAATGTATTTTCACCTTTAAGTTTCAGTCATTTAGCACGTGGATACTTTAGAGAAGAGGTTGACAAAGCAATTGATGAGTTTTTCTGAAAGGATATAATGTTTGCCCCATTTTTCTAGGCCCAAGCCTTAAGTGAGATTTACTTCATTAAGTATATACCCCAGGGTACTTGCTGAACTATTGGCTGAGTAACATTTGTTCTTTTTTCAGCAACAGGTACAAAAATAAATCACATTGAAAAGAATTGCTTTATTTTATTTTGCCTTTTGTGAATCCATTCTTGCATCTGACATCAATTATAAAGAAGTTATTTCTAAAACATAACATTGTCCTGTAAGTCTGCAACCAAATGTGAAATAAGGAATTTAAATTTTGTCTCACCTTCGTTTTTGCTCATATCTAAACACATATACAGGTTGAGCAGTGTTGAACAATTTGACATTATTCAGACTGAAAAATAATTCACAATTAGAAGACAATTACTTCATTTTAAATAATTGCATGATTCTCTTTGGCTGTGAATGTGTATGTCAGTGTTATGGAAAGAGAGATTGAGAGAGAAAAGACATAGAGAGACAGAGAGAGACAGATTGATTGAAAGAAAGAAAGGCAGAGACAGACACATAAAGAAAGCAATAACACCATTCATGAAGTGGAAGTATTTCTGTTATAAAATAGAGGCATTGGATAGTGTTTTTTTAATTGATGTACAGTTGACATACAATATTATATTAGTTTCAGGTGTACAGTATAGTGATTTGACATTTATATACCTTACAAACTGATTATCATGATAAATCTAGTAACAATCTGTACCATAAAAGTTATTGCAATAGTATTGACTACATTCCCTATGCTGTACGTTACATCCTTGTGACTTATTTATTATTATTTTTTATACTGAAAGTTTGTACCATTTAATCCCCTTCACCTATTTAACACAACCCCTACTTCTTCCACCTGTCTAGTGACCATCAATTTAGTGTCTGTATCTATGAGTCTGCTTCTGTATTGTTTTGTTTGTTCATTTGTTTTGATTTCTTAGATTCCACGTATAATTGAAATCGTACGGCGTCCTTCTCTGACTTATTTCACTTAGCATAATACCCTCCATTTCCATCCATGTTGTTGTAACTAGCAAGATTTTATTCTTTTTAAGGCTGAGTGATATTTTATTATATACGTATACCACAGGTTTTTTATCTCTACGTGGACACTTAGGTTGCTTCCATAGCTTGGCTATTGTAAAAAAATGCTGCAATGAACATAGGGGTGTGTATATCTTTTCAAGTTAGTGTTTTCATTTTCTTCCGATAAATAGCCAGAAGTGGAATTGCTGAATCATATGGTTGGTAAATTTTTAATTTTTTGAAGAACCTCCATACTGATTTCCACAGTGGCTGCACCGATTTACCTTCTCACAAACAGTGAACCTTTTCTCCAGATCCTTGCCCACAGTTATTTCCTGTCCTCTTGATGATGGCCCTTCTGACAGGTGTGAGGTGTTCTCTCATTGTTTTTGTGGTTTGCATTTCCCCGGTGATTAGAGATGTTGAGCATCTTCTATGTCTGTTGGCCGTCTGTATCCTCTTTGTAAAAATGTTCGAGTCCTCTACCCATTTTTATATCAGATTATTTTTTGTTTCGATATTGAGTAGTGTAAGTGCTTTATATACTTGCGTATTAACTTGTTGAATATATCATTTGCTAACATATTCTACCATTTGTAGGTTGCCTGTTCTTTGTTTTGTTGATGGTTTTCTTCTCTGTGCAAACATTTTTTTAGATTATTTTGATGTAGTCCTGTTTGTTTATTTTTGCTTTTGGTGCCCTTGTTTGAGGAGATACATCCAAAAAACATATTACTAAGAATTATGTCAATGAGTGTACTGCCTGTGTCTTCTTCTTGGAATTTTATGGTTTCAGGTCTGGCAATAATGGGCATTCTTGTTTGTTCCCAAACTTAGAGGAAAAGCTTTCAGATTTTCACCATTGAGTATGATGCTAGCTGTGGATTTACCATATTTGGCCTTTGTTATGTTGAGGTTTGTTTTCTCTATACCCATTTTCTTGAGAGTTTTTATCATAAATGGATGTTGAATTTTGTCATATGTATTTTCTGCATCTATCGAGATGATCATAGGATTTTATCCTTTGTTTTGTTCATATGGTGTTTCATGGTGTATCATGTTGATTTATTTACAGATATTGACTCATCCTTGCATTGCTGGAATAAATCCCACTTGATCATGAAGTAAGATCCTTTGAATGTGTTGTTGAATTCAGTTTGCTAATATTTTGTTGAGAATTTTGCATTCATCAAGGATATTGCCTGTAATTTTATTTTTTCTATTTCTTTATCTAGTTTTGGTATAAGGTAATGCTGGTCTTGTGAAATGAGTTCATAAGTGTTACTTTCTCTTCAAATTTTTGGAACAGTTTGAGAGACTAGGTATTAACTCTTCTTTAAATATTTGGTGGAGTTCACCTGTGAAGCTGTCTGGTGTTGGGCTTTTGTTCATTGGAAGATTTTTGATTACCAATTGTATTTCATAACTACTAATCAGTCTCTTCAGATTTTCTATTTCTTCCTATTCAGTATTGAAGATTATATGTTTCTAGGAATTTATCCATTTCTTCTAGGTTTTTAAATTTTTTGGCATATAATTATTTTTAGTAATCTCTTAAGATTCTTTGTATTTCTGTTGTTTTAACTCATTTATGATTTTATTTATTTGTATTTGGGTTCTCTCAGTGAGTCTAGCTAAAGGTTAATCAATTTAATTTTGTTTATCTTTTCAAAGAACCAGCTCTTAGTTTCATTGATATTTTTTATTTTTTTGTCTGTGTTTCATGTATTTCACTCTCATCTTTTCAGTTATGTAGGTTGGATAAGTTCTGGAGATTTAGTGTATAGAATGGGGACTACAGTTTATAATACTATATTGCACACCTTAAATTTGCTGTGAAAGTAGATCTTAAATCTTCTACCACACAAAAAAATATATCACTATGTGAGGTGATGGATATGTTAATTAGCTTCATTGTGGTAATAATTTCACAGTGTATACATATATCAAAACGTTGTACAATGTAAATATGTATAATTTTTATTTGACAATTATACCCCAGTAAAGCTAGCAGAAGAAAAACTAGAGAATTTTTCTCTCCACCATGATAAGTTCAGTGAAGATAATCGAGAAAGCATCTGCCTATGGATTAATCCAAATTAGAAAAAACTTATCTGAGATGTTAAAGGAAACAGATTCAATCTTGGTAATACTGTCTGATGCAGTCACGCCTACTGAAGAGAGACTTGCTTTCTGCTCTGGTGGTTGAGAAGAGACAAGACCCCGGATAGAAGATGACTGTGCTGTTTCTGTTCTGACAGGATCAGAGAGTGAAGTAGCTGAGTGAAAACACAGAGAACCATGGAAACAAAAATGTCGTGCCACCCAATAACATTAACACCTTAGCCAATTCCTGTTCAGACTGGTGGCCGGGGTTCAGATCCCACCCTCAACCCCAAATGCCTTTGCTCTTATCAGTTCACAATTCTGGGAAAAGTTACTGATAGCAGTAGGTTTGAGCTGGACATAAAGATTAAATTATAGAAAAAAAGGTTCACATTCCTATACACTTGCATTGGCAGACTGTGATTCATATACAATATATTTTGTGTAGTCTTTTATAAGTTCAATAAAACTCTGAAATATTTGGGAAGTTAGTATTTCTCTGGAGGTATTTAACATCTCACAGAAATAGTTTCGGTGAAGTTCTTTCTTGAGGCAGGCGATAGATTAAATGTTCTTTTGAAATGTTTTTCAGATTAATGATTCAGTCATATTTGCTTTCATGTTTAGTATAAATGTCAGTATTTATACTTCAAAACCAGTGGCCTTTATGATTTTTTAAGATTCTTCGACAGTTTTATTATTTATATAGGAAAAAAGTGAATCTCCTTAGGCAATGTATAATAAGTATTATGTAGTGTGGAAGAAGTGAATTTTCTTTTTATCTTTGTCACTGTTGTTTTGGAGAACGGGGTATAGATGTCTGTAGTACATCCAAAGCAGAATGTGAAATGTGTTAGCTCTAAAATCATGGCTTTCTGGTGCTCTTTCTTTGTTTAAATAACAGCTGTGTATCTGTGATCACCATGGTGCCTTTTGCCTGTCTTTATTCTAACACAGAGGGTGTATAATATATTATGTAGCACTTGAGAGTCTGGAAAGACTTAGGATCACTGCCTGTTCCTCCAGTTATTAGCTTTTTTTTTTTCTTTTTTAAACATCTTTACTAAGTATAATTGCTTTACAATGGTGTGTTAGTTTCTGCTTTATAACAAAGTGGATCAGCTATATATATACATATATTCCCATATCCCCTCCCTCTTGCATCTCCCTCCCACCCTCCCTATACCACCCCTCTAGGTGGTCACAAAGCACCCAGCTGATCTCTCTGTGCTATGCGGCTGCTTCCAACTAGCTATCTATTTCACCTTTGGTAGTGTATATATGTCCATGCCACTCTCTTACTTTGTCCCAGCTTACCCTTCCCCTTCCCCGTGTCCTCAAGTCCATTCTCTACGTCTGCGTCTTTATTTCTTTCCCTCCAGTTATTAGCTTTAAGACTGGGACAAACAACTTACTAGCTCTGAAATTCAATTTCTTCATAATAAATTTACATGAATTATTAAAAACATAAAATAAAAATTTATAGACATAGATTATAAAGCCCTTTTTATTTCAGATCTTTCTTACTCAAAATTTGCTGAACCTAAATTGATTCATTGTGTTTGATGTTTGATTGAAATAAAATATAAAACTAAGTTTTTATTTAATTAATTCAATTTCTTAGCTTGTTAGGATATTTCAAAAACAATAGCATAACATTAAATGCTTTTAAATTATATTTTATCCTTACAACATCCCAAATAGGTTAGTATCCTTATTTATGTTTTACACTTGAGATAACTGAAGCACTGTAAATTTAAGTAACTTGGCACAAACCTTGAGTGGCCAAAATGCGATATTAACCCAAGTGTAAGTAAATCCAAAACATGTCTTGCCAGTTAGTACCCCGTGTAGTCCTGGTTTTACTTTTAATTGATTTGACATTGACATGAACTATTTATTTTCTTCTTGCTTCAAATTATTTTCTGTAATATAAGGTTTTGGACCAGATGATCTCTAAAGTACCTTCTGTTCACATATTTTATTCTATAAGACAATAACTGGGTATGTTTTTAAGCAATCGACACATCTGTGAACATTATTTCCCCAACAGAAAAATAATTTCTAATATATTTTTGCTTATCAATCCTCTTTTATACATATGGAGGTAATGTGACATTAGTAGTGCCATTGGAATGGAGACTCCTTTAAGGGTCTTTAATTTTTTTTTTTTTTGGTCAAATAAAAATTGTATGTATTTAAAGTTACAACCTGTTGTTTGGTTATGTGTATATATTGTGAAATAATTACCACAGTCAAGCTAATTAACACTTCCATCCCCTCACATAGTTTTATTTTGTAGTAAGCGTATTTAAGATCCAGTTTCTTAGCAAATTTCAAGTATGCAATACAATACTCTTAACTATAATAATCATTCTGCAGGTTAAATCTCCAGGACTTACTCATCCCATATAACTGGAACTTTGTAGCCTTTGACTAACATCTCCCCATCTTCTAACCCCCAGCTTCTGGCAACTATGATTCTACTCTCAGCTTCTATCAGTTAAACTTTTTTAGATTCCACATATAAGTGAGTTCATGCCGTATTTGTCTTTCTGTGCCTGGTTGATGCTACTTAACATAATGTTCACTGGGGTCATCAATGTCACAAGTGGCATGATTTTGTTTCTTTTTTCAAGCTGAGTAGTAGTCCATTGTGTTTCTGTCAGTGGACATTACTTTATTTCCATATTTTAGTTACTGTGAGTAATGGTACAATGAACATGGGAGTGATGATACCTTTTAGATATACTGATTTCATTTCTTTTGGGCCTATCCCCAGAAGCAATATTGCTGGATCATATGGTAGTTTTATTTTTAATATTTTTGAGAAACGTTTATACTGTTTTCCATAAGGGCTTCACCAGCTTATACTCCCAGCAACAGTGTACAAGTTTTCCCTTTTCTCCACATCCTCACCGTGATTTGTTATATCTTGTCTTTTTGATGCCAGCCATTCTAACAGGTGTGAGATGATATCTTATTTTGGTTTTGATTTGCATTTTCCTGATTATTAGTGATGTTGAACTTTTAGAAAATTTTATACACCCATTGGTCATCTAAAATGTGTTCTTTTGAGATATGTCTCAGGTCCTTTGCCCATTTTTTTAGTTGGATTATTTGTTTTCTTGCCATTGAGTTGTATGAGTTCTTTATACAGTTTAGATAGTAAGCCCCCCCCTCAGATATACAGTTTGCAGATATTTTCTCCTTTTTCATTTTTTACCTTTTCACTCTATTGACTGTTTCCTTTACTGTACAGAAACCTTTTAATTTGGTGCAGTCCCACTCATCTGTTTTTGCTTTTATTGCCTGTAATTTGGGTGCCATTCCCAAAAAAAATCATTGCCAGTGTCATACTCTTTTGATTACTTTGTAATATGTTTTGAAATTAAGAGTGTGATGTCTGGCTCCAGCTTTGTTTTTCTTCCTCAAAGTTGTTTGGCTACACAAGATCTTTTGTGGTTCCATATGAATTTTAGGTTTGTTTTTCTATGTCTATAAAAATGTAATTAGGATTTTGGTTGCAAATGCATTGATTTTGTAGATCGCTTCATGTAGTATGGACATTTTAACAATATTAAGTTTTCTAATCCATGCACAAGGAATGTCTTTCTATTTATTTGTCTTCTTTAACTGCCTTCCTCAATGTTTTGTCATATTTAGTGTACAAGTCTTTTATCTCTTTGGCTAAGTTTTTTTTTTTAAGTATTATTTTTGTTGCTGTTGTCAGTGGGATTGTATTCTTAATTTCCTTATTGGATAGTTTATTGTTTGTTTATAGAAAAGCCACTGCTTTTTGTTTGTTGACTTCATGTATTATAAATTTACTGAAATTTTTAATGAGTTCTAACAGTTTTTTTAATTTTTATTTTTGTCTTTAGGTTTTTCTGCATATTGATGATGCCATCTGCAAGCAGAGGTACTGTTACTTACTTTTCTATTTGGATGGATTTTATTTATTTTTCTTATCTAATTGCTCTGGCTAGGACTTCCAGTGTTGTTTTGAATAGAAATAGCAAGAGTGGGCATCCTTGCCTTGTACCAGATTGTGGAGAAAAAGCTTTTTGTTTCTGATGGTTGATTATGACATTTGCTGTGGGCTTTTCACATACAGCCTTTATTGTGTTGAGGCAATTTCATTCTATAACTAATTTGTTGAGAGCTTTTATCATGAACAGATGTTGAATTCTGTTAAATTTTTTTTCTGCGTCTGTTGATATGATCATGTTGATTTTATCTTACATTCTGTTAAAGTGGCGTATCACAGTGACTGATTTAAATCTTCCTTGCATTTTGGGGATAAAGCCCATTTAATCATTGTGTATATTCCTTTTGATGTGCTATGGAGTTGGTTTTGCTAGTATTTTATTGATAATTTTTTTCATTGAAGTTAATCAAGTTTATTGGCTGGTAGTTTTTCTTTTGTTTTGTTTATTTGTGTTTCTTGTGGTGTGTTTACCTGGCTTTGGTATCTGGGTGATGCTGACCTCATAAAATGAGTTTCACAGTATTCCCTCTTCCATATTTTTGAAGATTTTAAGAAGGATTAGTATTAATATTTGTTTGAATGTTAAGTAGAATTCACCAGTGAAGCCATCTTGTCCTGGGTGTCCTTTTGTTGGGATGTTTTTGATTACTGACTCAGTTTCCTTATTTGTTATTGGTCTGTTCATTATTTTTCTTTCTTAATTCAGTTTTAGTAGGCTGCATGTTTAGGAAATTATCCAGTTTTTCTAGTTTATTTAATTTTTTGGTGTATAATTGAGCATAATAATCTCTTTTGATCCTTTTTATTTCTGAGGCATTCATTATAATGTGTTCTCTTTCATTTTTTATTTTATTTATTTCAGTCTTTGTTTTCCAAGTTAATCTAGCTGTTTGTCAATTTTATCTTTTTGAAAAACAACTCCTTGTTTTGTTTTTGTTTTCCTTTTTTTCTGCCCTAATTTTTATTATTTTCTTCTTTCTGCTAACTTTGTTTTCCTTTTCTTTTTCCTTGAGGTTAAAAATTAGGTTGTTTATTTGAGGTCTTTCTTTTTATTAATTGAGATATAATCAACATATAACATTGTATTAGGTGTACAACATAATGATTTGATAACTGTATATATTACGAAATGAAAATGTTTATCACTGTGAACTTTTGTATTAGTAATGCTTTGGCTGCATTCCATAAATTTTGGTATTTTCTGCTTTTATTTTTATCTCAAGATATATTTAAAATTCTGTTTTGATTTCCTCTTTGACTTAATGGTTGTTCACGAGCATGTTGTTATGTCTCCATGTATTTTAGAATTTTCTGGTTTTCTTACTGTTAGTTGTTTCTAGTTTCATTCCACTGTGACCAGAAAAGATACTTAGAATGATGTTGATCTTCTTAAATTTATTAAAACTTGTTTTGTGACTTAACATGTGATCTGTCCTGGAGCTTGTTCTGAGTGCGCTTGAGAAATGTGTTTTCCTGCTGTTGGTGGAGAGTTCTGTACGTGTCTCTTAGGTCTGTTTGGTCAATAGTGCTGTTTAAATCAGCTGTTTCCTTATTGATTGTATGGGTGTTTTCTCCATTATTTGATGTGGGGTATTGAAGTCTCCTACTATTATTGCATTGCTGTCAGTTTCTCTTTTCAAGGTCTTTTACATGACAGGTGACCAACCCTGGAGCATATACTCCTGATTACGATACAACAGATGTGAACAAATCACAAACATTAGCAAAGCTTTGAAGTTACAGTTTTCTATGCTGTGGACCTGGGCTAATTCTCATAGACTTCCCTCACTAGCCTGCTCTTTCTAATTAGAGAGGACTCATAGATAGCCTCCCCCTTTATAATGCTAATTTCCAAGATGAGAAGGAAGGTCAGTGTTCTTCTCTGTTAACCTCCATTTAATTTGCTTATCATATAATAAAGGAGATAAATATATTGCATAAACTGTTAAAGACCATTGTGAAGTACATAATTATCACAGTGGGGCTTAGTGATGATAATACAGCCAAACAATGGATGATTAAGGCCGAAAAGTCACAAGAAGTTGAGGAATCTAAAGGTTGTGAAATAAGAAAACATTAAAATAATCAGATAAAAGTTGGATGTTAAAAACTATAACTATAGCAAGAATAACTAAATATTCAGTATAGTTTTATATGCGGTATGTAATTTACAAATTCAAAGAGATTCGAACCCTTTATCCTTTTATTTAATTAACTATTATTCTAAGCCCACCAGCCAAAGGCCGCTGAAGACCTAGCCATATTCAAATAAATTATGTTTATTTGAATTCCTGAAATGAGAGAAAATACATTCCAGAGGGGAACTTCGAAATGTTTTCATAACAAGAGTGGAAAGAAGCTTTTAATAGAATTTGGACTTGTGATTCTAAGGAAGGCGGAGGAAAGTAAGAGTCAGCTCTGGATTGGGGGCTGTCAAGTAGCCAGGACATTTCATGATTGGCTATATCATAATAGTTGTTCAGGAGGTGAAAGGAAAGAAGTCGGGTTGAGATGTCAGTGGTAAAAAACTGTCAGTAACTCAAAAGCAGGGGTTGTTATTTGTTCTACAACCATGGTGTGACAGTTGGGGAATCATTGTTTATACGGTGTTGTCAATATCCCAATGTAAATGTTGTTTTATGCTCTGTTCGGAATGTCACAGTCTGCTTACCAAGCAGGTTGACTTTTATGTGAATATTTATGCTCCTTTCTGAGTGATTCAGGATGCTTAATCATTTGTTGATTCTAAAATCCTTTATTAGAAAACTATTATATATTAGGATCTGAATAAGGTACAAATCCTGCCCCCAAAAGGGTGTTTAGGCTATTGGACGAGAGAAATACATTGATAGCAGTAATTGTAGCATGTTGGCAATGAGCCCGTTATTGTTGCAAATTGACCCAGGACAATTCAGTGGTTCAGAAAGTATCACGTGCCTTTGGTGAATATTCTTAGCTGATAATGGATAGATATTTTTGGGGGCCAACTAATCCATATCAGGTGGAATGCCATAATGAAAGTAAGTCTAAGGTCAAGTTTCTCCAAACATACAAACGTTTTTAGGAATCAAGGCAATTACCATATACCTATTCTGTACCTCTGGGAATTTACATTTATTAATGAAGACACTGTAATTAGCACTTTGCATCAGGTTTGACTTAGAGGTCAATGAATGGATGTAGAGAGAAGGACCAGTCGGCCTTGTGACTGAGTGAAGGAGGGATGTGGGGCCAACAGGACCCCTGACAGTGCAGTGCTCTGGGGGCACTGGTTAGTCCAGATGCTGTATCTTTTTTGCACACAACTTGAGATACCTCTATGATTATTTCCTGCCAGTTAAAACCTTGAACATTCATTTTACCATAAAAAATTATTTCTAATATCCTTTCAGCTAATGAACAAACTTCAATATTCATGTTGTTGACAAAGTGGAAATGACAGATTACTGCCTCTGATTGCACTGATTCCTGATAGGAGCACAGATGCCCCTCTCAGCAGCACTGATTCCTGATTCTGTTCCCTCACATGCAACTAACCATTCCGAGGTCCTAGATTAAGCCGAACATGTGCAAATATATATGACACAGTTTATCCTGAAGTATTTTAACGGAAGTCATAGCAAAGGTCGTATAATGGGTCTATCATAGTAAGACTTCGGACTTTAATTGTTCTTCCAAGACCTATACTAATTTCACACTTAGATTGGAATAAACTAGGTGTAATTAAAGGGGAAGAGGATGGACCGTACTTTCCAAGATATCAAGTGTAGCAGCAAAACAGACACACAAACAGAAGAGACACTATACTTTAGTTGTCCCTTCACCTATCTTAAATATGCTTCAGTTAACTGGATTTTGACTCCAGTTTCAAAATCCCAGAAAAAAGCCTCAACATTTCTTCCAGTCTCTAGCACCTCTTATTCTGTTGTCCACTGAATTTTCCATCCTTCCTTCCTTTGATGGTTCCTTCAGTAAACTTTAAATGAGGACCAACTGTGTTATAGACAGTATGATAGCTTAGGTATAAAATGAGTATGATGTCATCCTAGCCTCAAAGAACTCACAGTCTCCTGTGAGAAGAAGATCCGGTATGGTAAGCTCTAACACACAGTCATAAACAAGTGTAGTGAGACTCCTGAGACATAATATGTTTTTTTGATGTGTTATTTTATTTTTGTGATTGTTTTGTTCTAAAATAAGGTGTGGCGCATGCTGCTTGGTTATTCTTGGGATCATTTATAGCACAGGATGCACCAAAATTTTAATAAATAAATGAAATCTACCTGTTCTTTTTGTTCTTCTTGGAGTGGGGTGATTTTCATAAATTATAGTTAAATTGAGAACTGCTGAATGTATAGTATGTGTGCAGCCACTCTCTCACCTGTTCTCTGCACAAGCATAGTTAATGTCACCTGTCTCACTGAAGTTGATGTAGGTTCAGTGTCTTGAGAACAGTACTCCAGGCAGTTGGTACCCATCAACCGGTGCTAGAAATTAAGATGCAGATCATTTGTGATCAGTGGTAAATCTGACATGATCTCATGACTATGTAATACTAAAAAAATACTTAAAAAGCAATTCTTGGTGCTGTTAAACTCTATATATGTGTGTGTGTATGTGTGTGTGTGTATGTATGTGTATATATAGCGCACATTTGCATAGCCTGATGTAAAGTTTCCCTGTGCCAGTGTATTAGGGAGCTTTACAAAACTCATGCCCTGTGGTTCCTTTGTAAAAGCAAACCAGATGTGTTCCTAAAGGGTAAAAGCCACCTAAAACCTTTCTCATGCAGTCTTTTATTTATTTATTTATTTATTTATTTATTTAACATCTTTATTGGAGTATAATTGCTTTACAATGGTGTGTTAGTTGCTGCTGTATAACAAAGTGAATCAGCCATACCTATACATATATCCCTATATACCCTCCCTCCTGTGTCTCCCTCCCACCCTCCCTATCCCACCCCTCTAGGAGGTCACAAAGCCCTGAGCTGATCTCCCTGTGCTATGCGGCTGCTTCCCACTAGCTATCTATTTTACATTTGGTAGTGTGTATACGTCCATGCCACTCTCTCACTTTGTCCCAGCTTACCCTTCCCCCTCCCCATGTCCTCAAGTCCACTCTCTACGTCTCCGTCTTTATTCCCGTCCTGTCCCTAGGTTCATCAGAACCAATTTTCTTTTAGATTCCATATATATGTGTTAGCATATGGTATTTATTTGTTTTTCTCTTTCTGACTTTCTTCACTCTGTATGACAGAATCTAGGTCCATCTACCTCACTACAAATAACTCAATTTCGTTTCTTTTTATGGCTGAGTAATATTCTATTGTATACGTGTGCCACATCTTCTTTATCCATTCATCTGTGGATGGACACATAGGTTGCTTCCATGTCCTGCCTATTGTAAATAGAGCTGCAATGAACACTGTGTTACGTGGCTCTTTTTAAATTCTGGTTTCCTCAGGGTACATGCCCAGTAATGGGATTGCTGGGTCATATGGTAGTTCTATTTGTAATTTTTTAAAGAACCTCCGTACTGTTCTCCATAGTGACTGTACCAATTTACATTCCCACCAACAAGTGCAAGAGGGTTCCCTTTTCTCCACACCCTCTCCAGCATCTACTGTTTATAGATTTTTTGATGATGACCGTTCTGACCGGTGTGAGGTGATACCTCATTGTAGTTTTGATTTGCATTTCTCTAATGATTAATGATGTTGAGCATCCTTTCATATGTTTGTTAGCAATCTGTATATCCTCTCTGGAGAGGATATTTAGGTCTTCTGCCCATTTTTGGATTGGGTTGTTTGTGTTTTTGATATTGAGCTGTCATGCAGCCTTTTAAATCAAAACCTTCCAAAGATGTTTTCTGTGAGTTTCTTTTGCTTTTTGTGAGTTCCTGCTCATCCTTGTGCTTAACCCAGTTTCACAGGTGTTTGCCGAATTGGGCATTGTCGGGCTGTAGCTTCAGCCTATTCAGTCTCCGTTTGGGCTGCCTTTATGAACACCTGTGCTTCATCCGCCTTTCTTTTGTCCAGAGAATGTGGAGTGGTAACCTGTTGTCATGCTGCTGCCAAAGTAAATCAGGTGCTGGGATTCCTGTGTAGTGCCCCAATTACAGGGAAGGAGGGCTCTTACCATGAGGTACTCGCCCTGATGTAAGTCAGATTTTTGCTGGAAAATAGTTCTTTCTGGGAAAGACACTTGTGACTGATTACATACATTTGATATCCTTTCAAAACTACAAAAATGGAAATTTTCTACGAGTGCCTCATTTTTGGTAAGTGTCAGTGCATTTAAGAGATTGAAATACCTGGTCTAGGAAAGAAATTTGTATAATATTTTGGATTGAGTGTGAACTGAAGCCTCTGTTTTACATATGAGTCCTTAAATATTTTCACACTGTCCTTTTTGTACAGATACTTTTCATCTTCCATGCTCATGAAAGAAATTAGGAAATGTATTTCTGCTCTTGTAGAAATAGTCAGTCAGTGGTGGCCTTTCCTTTTTGGCTGTTTATGTTTGTTTTCCTTGCATGGAGGAAAGGAAGTTAATGTGTCAGGACCTGTGCTGGGGACTTGTACCCGTAGTCTTTCATTTTATTCTCCTGTGAGTCCCTGGAACATAGTGACTTCTGGCAAGTATTATTGTCATTCTCCAGCTTTAAAAAATGGGGACAGAAAGATCAGGTGTCAGATAGAGGGGAGTAACCGAGCCAGAATTCTAGGAGCACCGTTCATCACCTTGGCTGTCTGTCTGCTGGGGATCTGTTCCTCCCTCTCCGACACCTGCAGAAATGGTGGCACAGGGACATCTCCTGACTCACCTGCCACCTGGTGATGTTAACGGAACAAGACAATTTGGCCCTCTTCTCCTTCTGACTTCCTGCTGTCTTCTCCCTCCTGCTGAATTCGGCTTTGTCCCTTGCTTTGTGTCATCACCCTTTGCCACCCCTCATCTCAGCCTCTTCATGTGACAACCATCCTTTCTCTGAGCTAAACCCCCCCACATCATCCCAGCTCCTGGGACCCCACATGTGCCCAGATCCTCTGTTCTTCCTGTCTGAGCCACTCAGCCAGCAATTTGCAAAATCCATCTCTCCTTAAACATGTGTTACTCAGTTTAGGATTTTACTCTTCATGATATGTGCCTTTGAACTGACAAGCGTATTTTCCCTAGCCATGCTATAGAATTACCCTTCTGCCTTGTTACTCAGTACTTTTTATGTGTTGATTTTTTGCCCCCTCATCTAGACAGAAAGATTTTCTGAGTAGACTGTATCTTCCACCTTTGTTTGAGCCCCACAGCATCTTACCCAACTTTAGCACCACTGAGAGTGTCCAGAAGTATTTGACTAATTGAACCAGGTGCAGTAGTCAGTGACCACAGGGCCAGTCTCCTGCGTGAGACGCTAGATTGCCTTACTTGTTATGCCACGAAGACTGACATTAAACTTTGCAAGCATGTACATGAGCCTTTCAGACCAATTCCCAGTACTGTATAACTCAAGTCTAATGACATTTGGTCCTGGTGCACTTTCCAGAAATTGATGGAAAATGTGAATTCTTCCCTGTGGCAGTTTTGCCGGTTTCAACCAAAGTGAGAATAGATGTTGCTGGGCAAACAAACCAGTTTCTTCCAGAAAAAAACAAATGAGTTAATGAGCAAGGCGGTTTGCTTCCAGAATACATGCACCCTGGAAAGTAGGTAGGGTAATACTGAAATTAGACTGAGCATCTGAACTTTGAAACAGTTTTATTAATTAATTAACAGGCTGAGTAACTTTGACCAAGTTATAGTGATATAACTTTTCTGAGTGTCAGGTAAGATTGGGTTTATTTAGTTTAGGGAAAAATCCCCCAATTAATTAATTAATTATTCCCTCAAAGAAATATCCTGGAGTACCTGTTATGTGACAGTCAGTCCTTATGCTGGTCAGACAGCGGAGTCGAAAATTTAATCAAGAACTTGTCCCTGATCATAAAAAACTGAAAATCTCATAGAGAAAGATACGTAAATAAAGACAGTTATTGGTGATTCTTGGTACACTAGGTGGTTATTGGTATAATAGGTACAAACTACGCCGATGGCACAAAGCAAGAAGCTCTAAGACTGATCTCAGCCTTCATAACAAAAGTGGCTAAAGAATCTTGAGCTGAAGTTTGAAGGATGGACAGGGTTTCACCAAGCAGAAGCAGTGGGGAGGTCAGCTAGTTTTAACAACAAAGGCTAATGTCCACAATATAGACAGTGCAAGTATATAGTCTATGAAGTGGAGGAGGGAAGAGGGTAGATTTTATAAGACTTAGAGGGCCGAGGTGCACAGTTTGGACACCTTAGGTAAACATTGAAAGGTTTTCTGCAGAAAACTGTAAGAAATCCCCTTACCATTTAAATTGATCCTTTGGCGGGAACGTTGAGGCTGGAGGGTCCTGGTGTGCAGATGGGGGGCAGTGAAACAGGAAAAAGGCCTTCATCAGTGTGTATACCTGGGTACGTATAATGAATGTGAGATTCGATTGGTCAACACTGAATGAGCTCAGAGAATTCTCACGTCAGCGTCTGGCTTTAAAAAATCTGGAACTCCAATCTTTATGCTAAAGATAAGAAATTAGATAATTAAAATATGGCTCATGAAAGGAGATGTAGTTTGTACCAGGATGTCACCTTCTAACCTTCTAGTGAAGTGATGATGAGCAAAAGTGACATTGTTAGATGTGTGCACAGAAGCAATTGGATCTGTATTTCAGTTCTGATCAGAGCCCTGAGGCAGTGATTAAGATGCTGTTCGTTCCACACAGCCTGGAAAGACACAGGCCTGCATTTAGATGGGAACAAAATAAACGTGAACTGATAAACTCAGCCCCAGTTGTCAGTGGAGAGGGGGCCCTTCAAGGATCCAGGCAGTCTAACTTAATTCAATTCTATATGCAGAGACGATGAGAGCAAGAGACTGACTGGGAACTTGCAGGCCAGTCGCCCTCACAGGCAACCCCTCCAGCATTTGTTCTGGATGGAATGTGAGTTGTGATTTGTCAGTCAATTCCCAGTTCTCAGCTATCTGTTATAATATAAAAGTGATTGTTAATGGTAAAAATAAAATCTTCCGGAGCCAGTCGTCTGTTGATGGGTACTTGGGTTGCTTCCATGTCTTGGCTGTTGTAAAGAGGGCTGCAGTGAACATTGGGGTGCATGGCTCTTTTCGAATTAGAGTTTTGTCCAGACATATGCCCAGGAGTGGGATTGCTGGGCCATATGCTAATTCTATTTTCAGTTTTTTAAGGAACTTCCATACTGTTCTCCATAGTGGCTGTACCAGTTTACATTCCCACCAACAGTGCAAGAGGGTTCCCTTGTCTCCACACCCTCTTCAGCATTTACTGTTTGTAGAGTTTTTGATGATGGCCATTCTGACCACTGTGAGGTGATACCTCATTTGTGGTTTTGATTTGCATTTCTCTAGTAATTAGTGATGTTGAGCAACTTTTCATGTGCCTGTAAGCCATCTGTACGTCTTCTTTGGAGAAATGTTTATTTAGGCCTTCTGCCTGTTTTTGATAGGGTTGTTTTGTTTTGTTTTGTTTTGTTTTTTGATATTGAGCTGTATGAGCTCTTTGTGTATTTTGGAAATTAACCCCTCGTTGGTCACTTTCTTTGAAAAATTTTCCAGAGTACCGATCCTAAACTCTTCAAACTGCCCTGCCTTGCCTTCCACGTGGAAATCCCAGTAAAGCTCTGATCTAGTGCTTGCCCTGAACTCCTGTCTTCTGCCTTCTGATCACAGACTGGTGCTTCCTGTGTGGTGTGACGTGCATCCTGTGTCTAGACCCCTGAGTGTAATAATCTTTGATTTACCGGCCTTTCCTCTGTCTCCTCTTATGACCTCACCTCACTGACCATCACCATCATAAAAAAAAAAAAATACAAAACATTGTATTTACTTCAGCTTTATCTCATTGGTGATCATTTTGACTCAGTTTTCTTAAGCTCTCTTCTGTGCCTCTAACTCTGTCCCTGTCCCTGTCAATACCCATATCCTAGTTGCATCAGGAGGGCCCCTTTTAATTTAATTTTACTGCCTCTTATTTATGTGCTTTTGACTTCTCCTAACTCAAGATTTTACTATAGGTCTGTTGATATTGCATGAGGCTTTCTTCACATTAGGTTGTATTATAAGAGGTCTTTGTGGATGATGGGCTTACTCTGTTGACCTGAAACAAATAGATGCCCAGATATTTCTGCAGCAAAGATGGGTTTCAGCAGAGAATTGCAATTAGTGGTGTGCAGCCATGGTGAGCGTGTATGTAAATCTCCTGTGCAGCAAGGGAAGGAGAACTTTTATAGAGAGGAAGAGAGACTTGGAAGGGCCACAGTAAACATAGTCTGTGGCTTTTCATGGCTGACTCCTTGATGGGAAAGGAGTCTTTCTTCTTCCTGTTGGGCTCCACTATGGCACAGGGTGTGAAAGCTGCCCCTCTGATCTCCTGACTCTAGTTGGTTGAGGTTTCTGTTCATTAATTTTTTACAGCCCCTAAAAACGTCAAGTATCCAGGGTTAGATGTAGGCTTAATAATTTGGGGCTTTGAAATTTGGAGTAAAATTATTTATAATGTCTGAATGTGAGTTTTCTCATTTGTATTAGCTTTCTATTGCCTCTCTGCCAGATTATCACAAACACAGTGACTTTTATTATTTTGTGGTTCAGGAGGCCAGAAGTCCTAAAATCAAAGTGTCAAGCAGATTGCATTCCTTCTGGCAGTTTGGGGGTGAATCCATTTCCTTGCCTTTCTCAGCTTCCAGAGCTGCCTGTGTCCCCAGCTTGTATCCCTTCTCTGTGTCACTCCAGCCTCTGTTCCCATCATGACATCTCCTTCTATGGCTCTGACCCTCCCGCCCCCTCTCTTAAGGACATTGGGATTATATTACGCTCAACCAGTATCCATCACTTAATCACAGCTGTGAAAGTCCCTTTTGCTTTGGAAAGAAACAGTCACAAGTTCTAGGAATCAGGACTTGGGCCTCTTTGTTGGGGGCAGGGGCATTTTCCCATCTACCACATAACCTTCCAGAATTGGGAAAAGAACACCTTCCCTTCTTGTTATCATAGTTGTTATTAGGCATAAATGAGAAATATTGGGAAAAGTTTATACAGTCAGTAAAGACGTCATTTACTAGAAGCGAACCCATTCTACTGCTCCCATTTCATGTATTTCTTTTTATTATATAAAATGTTTTTCTCTTTATACTTGTAGTATTACATGAATTAATTTCAGTGCTGTGATTCATACAGCTTTTTATAGTATAGTGCATTTTATCACAGAATTATAGTTTTTTTTATTCCCAGAAAACTCTGTTAAGAACATATTGATAAAGGATACTTATAAGTCACAAAATATGTTGCAGATTTGCTGTAGACTGTTTTAAAACAGAAAGTGTTGAGGCTACAGCTAAACTCAGGGGAGCAGAAAAAGGAAAGATTGTTATTTTTTGCTAGAGATGGTAGCCATTAGTTTGGCTCCACAATATTATTTTCTTTATTTTTCATAACTACATCAGCAACCCATGCACTGAAAATATGTGGACAAGTTTAAAGTGACATAAATTCTGATTTCAAGAGTAGGATGCTTGTCTGTTTGATGTATACGTACACATATCTAACTGCCTGGTGGAGGCTCAAGCCCATCTGTTGAGATGGCATTGTGCCTGTTTCCAGCTGTTTGTGCTTAAGTTCAAAGATGCCTATGAGAGGAGTGTGACATTTTCATTGATTGCCTTCCTATTCTTATGTAGGCAGTACTCTGAAACACTGGCATCCACAATAGATACTGTACAGTCATAAAATTAATTATATTTCTATTTTTGTAAGGCCTCTGCACCATGCAGTGACATTGTTAATATACTAAAAGTTGTCAAAGAGATGTCGACTGAAAAACAAAAAAGCACAACCTAAAAGTTGAGGATTATGTTGTATTTGACGGATGAAACTGAGGACTTTGGCCCAGGACACAGCATCTCAGACAGCTCTGAGGGGCTGCTCCCAGGAGGCAAGGGGGGAGCCAGGCTCTATAGGTGGTTTTGCAACAAAGGCCAGGTAGTCGGAATGTCAAAAGGTTACCGTTATTTAAAGAAAACCAGACACCTCAAGTTAAGGGGTTTGGTACTTTGGCTCACTGGAATCATCCCTTTGATGTGCACCTCAGCTCCCTGGGACCAGTATCCTGTGCTCTCTCACCCTAAGTCTCCTCAGGTGCACCATCGGGGTGGGTGGGGAGTGGCTACAGTGGCTGAGGGCTTGATGGCCGGCATCCTGTCTCCATCCTGAGTGTCCTCAGGGCTCACCTTCCAGGCAGCTGTAATGTGATGGCTTGATGGCTGCAACATCCTTTCTTTATTGATATGGCCGGCAACATTTTTTTTATTGACAGAGAGATTCGGTTTTGATTTTTACTTTTTTTCAAATCTGTTCATTTATTTATTTATTTATTTTGCTTTAATCTTATTCAATTGCACTATATATATATATATATATACACACACACACATACATATATATATATATATATATACACATACACACACAAACAGTAAAGCTCTTACTGGTGTATCATTCAATGAATTTTAACACATCTATAGATTTGTTGTAACTCTCACCACAGGCAGAATGTAGAGCAAGTCATTTGCCCCCAGACTTTCACCTGCTGCTCTTCTAGTTACCCCTCCCCGACCTCTGACACCAGCTGATCCGTCCTGTCACTATATTCTTCACTCCCTGCTAGTGGTAATTCAGAATGTAGAACAGTTTGGGCGTTCTTTATAAAGATGAACATGCCCTTAGATCTCCAACAATTCTGCTCCTAAGTATTTACTCTGGAAAAATAAAAACTAATGTTCACACAAAATGATTATAGCGGTAGTATAAATATTTGTCCCAAACCGGAAATAAAAAACAAAAAAAACCCATGTATTATTCAACAGGAAAGCGTAAACGTACTTTGGTATATCCATAAAATGGAATACAACTCAGAAAGAGAAAGGAGTTGAGTGGAGATTAAAACAGTGTTGTATTTCCTAACCTGATACAAGGCAGTGGTTCTCAGTGTGTCTTGGGGGGATTCCAAGACTTTTCAGCAAGTCCACAAGGCCAAACTCTTTTCTATCACGATATAAGACATGTGCCATTTTCAGTATGTTGACACTTGTACTGATGTTGGAAAAGCGGTGGCGCCGTGACACAAATCAAAGCGATAGAAACGAACTGTAGTGTTAGACATGGTATTCCTGACAACTGAACACTCACCTTAAAAGAAAAAGAGCCCATTTTCCTTGTAAATGTCCTCGACTGTAGTATCCCTGAGCCTCGCAGTGCTCCAATTTCAGGGCCCAGAGGCTGAACTCTGAACTCCTTCTGGACTTGTGAGACCCCAAATGACCAATGGCTGAAGCCAGCAGGGGCGTTAACGTTCCTGGGCGAGCAGATCTCCTCTGGTGAGAAGCCGTGGCTGGAGGGCTCACTAGTGCTCCCCAAGCCAGTAGTTCGGACTTTCTGTGGAAGAGAACTGCCGTTCCATCAGTTTCCACCAACTTTCTTTTCCTTCCTCTCTCTGTGCCTCAGGGCCCGACCTGCCTCGTGGTCTGACTCACGTTACTCACTTCACATTCTCTTTCACAGCCGTTTTCCCCTGTTAATTTCTTGCAAGTCTAGTCTCATCTTGATGTCCTTGTCTCTGTGGACCTGAAACCACCATTGCTGAAGCAGTAAAAGTTATTCATTTTATTAAATCTTGACCACTGAGTACACATGGGTTTAACATTGTGTGTGAAAAGAATGGAAGTGTACATACAGCACTTCTGCCGTGCACAGCAGCTTACTGGTTGTCTCAGAGAGAAAGTTTTTGTGACGATTTGAGTTATGAACTAGTCACTTATTTTATGGAACATTATTATTGCTGTAAAAAGTTACTGACAAACAAAGAGGGTCGTCTATATTTGCTTTGCCAGACGTTTTCTCAGAAATAAATGAAGGACGCTTTATTAGGTCAAGAAACATAACTGGTAGTAATTGGTGCAATTATGAAATTCAGGGTTATAAATGAAAATTAGAATTTTTGAAAAACTTGTGTCTACTACCATAGGCTTCAGAGTTTTTCAGCTTATAAAGAATGTCTTTTTTAAAAGTAATTGTCAATCAGTTAAAGCCTCCAATTATGTGGGAAGAGTTGTCCACAGAAGGGCATGCAGAAGTTTGGGGGGGTGTTGGAAAGTTTTATATCTTCATTAGGGTGGTGGTTACTGTACTGTGTGCATATGACTGTATGTATAGAACTACACATTAAAGAGTGAATTTCGCTCTAAGTTATACTTCAATAAACCTGACCCAAAAGTCCATTCAGTATATTTCAATACATATTCTCATCAGTTGTTCAGAATCTCCCCACCTGCACCCCAAATCTGGATTCAATTTCCTCTAATCTTCCTAACTTCCTACTTCTCCTTTATCAAGCTGATTCCTGAAAGGCATTTCTCAGGCAACATAGTTCATTACAGAGGGCAACTTGAGTTCATTGCAATCATTATCAATGACACCTCACACCTTTCCCATTCATCAGTATTCAGCAGGTATTGAACAGCTATTGAGAGCCATGTGATGTGATATAAGACAAAAAGAAGATAGCCCTGCAAAAGTTGTGGCTCCCCTATGAAGGCATACAGGTAGGTAACCAGGTAGTGACCTTGCACAATGATACCCCTTGATGGTAAAGTTGTGACAGGTGCTACAGGAATCTAAAAAAAAAACAGGGTGAGATGAGGAATCCACTTTTGGTGTGGTAAGAAAGGTGAGCCCTGAACTATATCTTAGAGAACATATACTTCAGGTCACTAAGACTCAGCACTGTCTGCGGTCCCCAGGCCTGAGTTAAACACATGTCTGTGTGGCTCCTGCAAACTGAAAAGACAAGTTGTCTGTTTGCTTCCTAATATGTCTGTCTTCCTAATCTTCCTAAGCTGTCTGAGACTATTCCTGAGACAGCTGCCTTTCCAAACTATGCCATTTGTCTTCTCTACATCATTGCTGTTAGTTTTCGGTAACCTGTCAATATCCTTCGTTAATATAAAACACTTAATTTAAGAGACCAGCATATCTCCTCAAGAATATACGTATTGTTCATCAGTACGCACGAACTTGTATTCACTTATCTCGACTTCTTTTTCCTTTTGTCCTGACCAGCTGGAGGCTCCTCATCATGTTACATGTTTCCATCAGAATGAGTTGGTCTGGTTTGGAAAGTGAGTGCCATCAGATGATTTTTCTGCCACTTCATTTTCTCAATGACCAGGGTAAAGATTAAGTAATACATAGTTCCTGTCTTCAAAGAATTCATAATTTAGTAGGGCAAACAGATATGAAAACAATACATCTTCATATAATGACATGTAGATTACAGTATTTCATAATATGCTGTGAGCACACAGGGTGGGGCAGTCCAATCAAGTTCACGGACTTCAAGGAGACTGCAGAAAACTACGTTTGACTCATACATTAAAAGGTATATAGATAATTTAAGTTAACAAGGAAGACCTGCATTATAGACAGAAGCTGCATGATGGGAGGGAGCAGGTATACTGCATCCCAGGAAGCGGCAGGGGATGAGAATGACAGGGGGGCTACCTGCCAGAATATGACAGACCTTCTATTCCATTTCAAGGAATTTGATCTTTATTTTTAAGCCTATAAAACCCAATTTTAAGCATAGGAATAGCATAAACTACTTTGTATTTTAAAACATGTTTCTGGCATCAGTGTAATCAACGGATCCAGTCAAGTAACACTTATGATCGAAAGGTAAAAGAATATCACTTTCCAGTAATCTAATTTTATGCTTTAATTCAGTCAGTGCTAATGAGAATTTAGAAGTGAGTTATTAGAGAGAACTCAAAGGTAAAATAGTCTAAAAATGTGATTTTTCTATTTTGAGAGTTGGGGGGGGGGGTGACTTCAAGGTATCGAGTTTGGTAATTTAGTTCACCGAATAAATAACCAAAACAGGGAATATAGGGAAAGATGGTTTTGACTGAAAAAAAAAAAAGACTTAATGTTTAGAGCAGTTTTAGGTTCCCATAAAAATAAAAGGGATGTTGCAGAAATTTCCCACCGACACCCTGCCCGCGCACACGCAAAGCCTCGTCCATTGGTAAACAACTGATGAACCTGCGGTGACCACACTATCCCACAAAATCCATAGTTTGCCTTAACGGTTCACTCTTGGTGGTGTATATTCTGCGGGTTTGGACACGTGTATAATGGCATGTATCCACCATTATAGTATCACACACACTGCCCTACAAGTCCTCTGTGCTGAACCACTCTGCATTCCCACCAGCAGTGACTGAGGGTTCCTTCTGCTCCCCATCCTTGCCAGGTGGAGTCAGTGCTGCAGATTTTGGCCTTTCTATATTGGGTGTGTAGTGGAACCTCATTGTTTTCATTTTCATTTCCTTGGTGACATGATGTGCATCTTTTCATATGCTTATCTGCCCTCTGTATATCTTCTTTGGTGAGGTATTGGTTCAGGACTTCTACCCTTTTTCAAAATAGATTTTTTTTCCCCTAATTGCTGGATTTTAGGAGTTCTTTGTATATTTTGGATACAGTTCTTTGTCAGATCTATCTTTTGCAAATACTTTCTTCCAGTCTATAGCTTGCCTTATCAGTCTTTTGATAATGTCTTTCTCAGATCTGGAAATGCAAGTCCAGCTTATCAATTCTTCCTTTCATTGATCATGCCTTTGATGTTGTATCTAAAATGTCATAGCCAAACCCAAGGTCATTTAGATTTCCTCCGATGTTATCTTCTAGGTGTTTTTTTACTTTTTTGTTTTATAATTAGTTCTGTGATTTATGTTGAGTTAATGCTTGTGATGGGTATAAGGCCTTCACAATTTTTTTACTATTTGATGTTATTTATATTTTTAATATTGTTGTACTTGTATAAAGAGCAGTTATAATTTTTGTGAGGTATTTAAGTAGAGTCATGAGTTTGGAATTCATGCCAGAGGCTGGTGTTATAAGTAAACTTTTATGAGTTATAGGCCTGTAGTTGAAAGCATGGGGTGGGTTGGCAATACAAAAAGAAAATTTATAGAGCTGAAAGAGAGAAGAAAACTCAGGGGAAAAAATAATGGTGTTACTAAGGAAGAGGGGTGAGAAAACGAGTAAAAAGGAAAGGCAATAGAAATAATGCTGAGTAAGAACAGGTATATAAAAAGGTCAAGCAGACAGAGACTCAAGAATGGGAAGTGTTACTGGGATCCAAAGAAGTAAACTGTAACGGGAGTGTTAAAGAAGCCATTGCATGGAGACTAGACTTTGTTTACATTGGCAGCAAGACTTGAGTGGAATGGTTGTATCACACTTTTGGAATGGGTGAAGAGTAAATAGATTAAGCCTCAGCTTATGGTTTTCATTGTATTTATGGTCTCTCTGTGAGTTTGAACTAAAAAAAATTGAGCACACTTACTGACAAATATACCTCCAAGTTGGTTTATTACATTTCAACGTGTCATCAGCGTTCAGAAGCGTTAGTTAATTTGTTAAAGTCTGAGCATCTGGAATTGCTTATTTTTAGAACTCCCCAAATAAGTCATTCAGTGGATATTTCAAGAAGTTTTAAAAATTCCTTTTCCAGGAAGAATGTGTAGTAGCTCAGACTCGGGTTTTTTTAAGAAACAGGCAGAGAGTTGAGTTAGCTTTGATCAAGGCAGCAACTGGCATTTCAGTAGTAACAGAAGGTCGCTGCTCCTTTTCCTTTTCCAAGAAGTTTAAAAATAATGCGATAATTAACTGATTGTCCTAGGAATTCAGTAACTATTACTAAATGTGTAGGTCCCTGGGATAAAATAACCATTAGTGAATTACCATCTGCTACACTTTTACTTTTCTAAGATGATTCATGGTCATTGGCCATTATCATTGTGGCCATGATTATGGCCACAACTCTCAAAGGACTGTTTCTGGCAGAGATTACTTTATTCTATCACTTTTCAGTAACTTTGCAGATGATTTACTAGAGAATTCTCATTGATTTTTTTAACATCTTTATTGGATTATAATTGCTTTACAATGGTGTGTTAGTTTCTGCTTTATAACAAAGTGAATCAGTTATACATATACTTATGTTCCCATATCTCTTCCCATTTGCGTCTCCCTCCCTCCCACCCTCCCTATCCCACCCCTCTAGGTGGTCACAAAGCACCGAGCTGATCTCCCTGTGCTATGCGGCTGCTTCCCACTAGCTATCTGTTTTACGTTTGGTAGTGTATATATGTCCATGCCACTCTCTCACTTCGTCCCAGCTTACCCTTCCCCCTCCCCATATCCTCAAGTCCATTCTCTAGTAGGTCTGCATCTTTATTCCCGTCTTGCCCCTAGGTTCTCATTGATTTTTTTCTTCTGGTATAATTTCTTTCTTAACAAATACATATTATTGTTGGTATTTGACTCCATAACATCTTCACTATCATTGAAACCTATTAAAATATCAAATAGGATGGAATTTGATTTCCCTTATTAACAGATGAGAGTGAAGACATAGCCCGTTTGATCCTGAAAGCAAAGGACTATACTTGGTAACGTCTTGTACAACTAAGACAAAATAGTGTTGAATTCTTAATAGATACTTGTTGAATGTTGCTATATGAATGGGTAAGTGATTTTCAAGCATTTTAGCTAATTTCAGAAGTAATAAGAATATGTGTTTTCCCTGTTTCATTGATCAAATAATTTGGCCCATGTGATACAAATTAATAGATTCTGTACTGTTGTCTTGTGGGTCCCCATTACTGATACTGGCTAATCTGCTTTCTGAACCTATTCAGTTTCCACCCTTCAAAAAAAAAAAAGTCCTTGATGTGCACAGTAAGGACAGGAAGCTGTATAAGATTTGGAAATGTACATTAAGTGCAAACCCAAACTGTCACTCAGCCATACAGAAGAAATACACACTAATGTAGCTAATTTAAATGGTCACCAGGGAGGCAGGCTTTGAAGTTTCAGATAATTTGATGACTTCACATCTTTAATTGCATATTTTGGGGCCATAAAATTAATTATTTTGTAATTCTTATTTTACTACACATACAACTGAGTGATGGCTGACCTTTCTCCAAACTATAGTTAAAACTGCTCTAAGCTGCCTCATTAACAAGAGCACTTAGTAATGAAGCATCAAAGTGATATAAAATGTCTTGTCATTTCAAAAATGGTCTCTGTAATGACGGCTTATTTGTCCATGTCAACATTTTATCAAGGTCTAGGATCCCAGATAAGTTGAGTCAGGATCCTTCTATCTCCACTTGTTAGTGAACATTGAATTTGACTGTGGCTATGAACTATTAGAGGCTTCCTTTACCCTAGCACATTTAAAATTTAATTCCATAAATATTTGAGTATCTATAATGTCCCCAAATCATAACATAAGCTAAAGCCACAAGAAGGACAATGTGTTCCCTGTTCTTTATGAATTAACAGACCGAGTGGAAGCGTGAAGTGGTAACTCAGGTCCTAGTTAATCTATTAAAATTTCTGTGGACTCATCACTAGATTTCAAATTCAAATCGAAGTTTGGAATGATGTCACTTACATGTAACTTATCTATATGAAAATATAATAATGTGAACATTCAGTTTCAGAATCGTGATGAGATGACCATTTATTTTAAATATTTTTAAAGTGATGTTTCATGATAATCTCTATTCCTGTTCATATTTTCTTTCAATACAGTTTGGTTAGGGAAACACCACAGTGACACTTGAAGACTCTAGTTGTGTGAGAAGTTTATAGTCCTTCTTAATCAATTTATCATTGCTGCAGAAAGATAAATTTAAATCCTTTAAAAGGCCAATGAATGGCAGAGCTCTTGTTATGTATAATAATTTTCAATTTTTGAAAGTTCATGTTTCACTCATGGAAAAGAATGTGATTATTAGAAAAAGTATAAATAGATATTAAATACCTATTTATGTCAAATTTATGTAATCTAGAAAAGGTGAAACTAGTTAAAAATGATCATGTATAAATTTTAACATTATTATAATATGTTTATTTACCATATATTGTCAATATGATAGTGTTTTACTAGCTCAGTGGTGCTCATTTTTTCACATTTAGTATTTCTGAAATCTGAGTATAGCAATGGATTGTGAAAATAAAGTTGGAAATGTTATTCTTAGTGATACAAAAAATAATATCACATTAAAAAAACAGTGACATCTTAGATTCAGTGAAATATGCCATCTGGAGTCTTTTTAGAAAAATTTCTGTAATAAAAATAATGCATAAACAACTCACCGGGTTGGGGAGATAAGACTTCTGCTTATATCTGTGATGGAGTCACTGTGTCCTGATGTATCCTTCTGCTTTACATAATTCAAACACAAGATAAAATATTTGAAACAAAGGCTTTTAGACATTGGACAATAAACAGCACACTACGATGATTTCTTAAGAGAAGTAAATGAAGCGAGTCTTACAATTGTCCCAGTTTACCACCTAGAGAGAGTTTATAGGACACAGCACAGAATGGATGAACCCAAACAGAACCCTCAGAGGAGACAGTTGAGAATTTGAGGTGGACAAAGCAGCTACAATGCACAAACCAGAGAATTGAAGAAGAGAACACATGAACAAGAGAGAAATGAACAGAGAGAGAACATCAGAAATTTCTCCATTATTCTTCAACTGAACAGTAATCATCACAATTATGGGAGGAAAATACCCAAAGCATGGAAAGAGTCACTGTAAAGGAGAAAACAGAACAAGCTCTGATTCCCACACAAAAATGGGAATATTAGTTTCCCACACACCAGAATGGAAATGAGCCAACAAAAAACACAAAAACTTTGTCATACATCAGGTAGAGGTAGAGAACTCAAAAGGATATGCTTCAGTATTGGGTTATAATAATCATAGACTAAAGGCTGCTCTTGGTGCAGATTTGCTAGAATATCTTTGATGAGGAGAAAGCCCTATTATAAGTAAAGAGCCAGAAATTACACAGGTGATAGAATCAGAAAACAAGAATATTAAAGTGGTTATAACTATAAATACTATGCTCAAGATGGTAGAGGAATGCATGAGCATATTAAAAACATAGAAGATATGCAAAATAACTGAATAGCACTTACACGAATAAAATATGCAATGCTGGAGATGATAGAGTAGACACTGCAGAAGAAAAGATTAATGAAGTCGAAGACATAGCAATATAAACAATCCAAGATAAAGAACATAAAAGGAAAAAGAAGAAAAAAGCTGAACAAAGTATCAGAAGGAGAGGCAAGAAAGAGGATGGAAAAAATGAGTAAATAAGGGCCAACTTAAAAAAAGTGATGGAAACAATGAACCCATAGATCTAAGAAGCTGAAAGGATTCCAACAAGAAATATGAAGAAAACTACAATAAGGCACATCATAATCAAAAATGCCTAAAACCTACGACGAATAAAAATCTCCCAAGGAGCCAGAGGCAAAAAGACCCATTATGTACAGAGGGAGAAAATAACAGTGTTATAAAAGTGCAATCCAGAAAAGAGTGGATCTACATCTATGAACTGAAAGAAAAAATTGTTATCCCACGTTCTTATATCCATTAAAAATGTCTCTTTTTAAAAGAAAAATAATGACTTTTGATATACGCAAAATTTAAGATAATTCATCGTTAGAAGAATTACACTACAAGGAATGGTAAAAGAAGTTCTTCAGGTAGAAGAAAACTGATACCAGATAGAAATCTGTTACTTCACCAAGAAATGAAGAGAGCCATATATATATGGTTAAATATAAAATAATATAAAATAGCATTTTTAAATTTTTTTAAAAAGAAAATTGACTTTTTAAAACAAGTAACTGTGTATTGTAGTGTTAAATACATATGTAGGAATGAAATATATGGGAATAGTAGCACAAAGGCCAGGAGAGAAATTAAATTATACTGTAGTAAGGATGTTATACTACAAACAAATTGGGATAATATTATTTGAAGCTAGACATACACATACTGTAAATCAAAAAGTACAGTTGATTCTTGAATAACGTGGGGGTTAGGGGAACTGACCCTCTGTGCATTTGAAAATCCACGTATAACTGATAGTCAGCCCTCCAAATCCTCAGTTCCACATCCTTGGATTCAACCAACCATAGACTGTGTAGTACTGTAGTATTTACTATTGAAAAAAATCCACATGTAAGTGCACACATGCAGTTCAAACCTGCATTGTTCAAAGGTCAAGTGTAATTATAAAATATACAAAAGAGCTTCATAGCTAATAAACATAGGGGATAAAATGCACTCATAAATTGTAGTTATGAAAAGGATAATCCAAAGATGGCAGAAAAAGAAGAAAAAGATCAAAGAATAGGCAGGACTAATAAAAAACAAATGGCTAGCTGATAATATAAACTCAACCAGATCCATAATCACCTTAAATATAAATGACATAGACACTCCATTTAAAAGGTAACTATTGGACTTCCCTGGTGGCCCAGTGGTTGAGAATCCGCCTGCCGATGCAGGGGACTCGGGTTCGAGCCCTGGTCTGGGAGGATCCCACATGCCGCAGAGCAGCTAGGCCCATGAGCCACAACTACTGAGCCTGTGCGTCTGGAGCCTGTGCTCCGCAACAGGAGAGGCTATGATAGTGAGAGGCCCGCGCACCGTGATGAAGAGTGGCCCCTGCTTGCCACAACTAGAGAAAGCCCTCGCACAGAAACGAAGACCCAACACAGCAAACATAATTAAAGAAAGAAAAAGGTAACTATTACTGAATTATATAAATTCAAAACATAACTGTATGTTGAACAAGAAACCCACCTTAAATATATTGATATAATTAGGTTAAAAGTGATGAGATTACAAAGTGTATACTATGCTAGCAATAGTAAGGGGAAAAATAATGAGGTTAAATATATTTATGAGCAAGCATTACCAGAGATAAGAGGGACTTTGCATTAGACTAAAACGGGTCAATTTGTCAAGAAGAAACATTTATGTACATAACAAGAGAACTTCAAAATACCCATACAGAAACTGCAGAAATAAATGAATCTACAAATAGAGATTTCAATACAACTCACTCAGTGACTAATAGAATGAATAGAGGGAAAAATGAATAAGGATAAGGAATAGTGGCCAGCAATTTTTTTTTCATTGAAGAGGCATCTAGTAAATATTTTAGGTTTTGTGAGCTATATGGTCATTGTAGCAACTATTCAACTCTGCCCTTATTGTACAGAAATGACCAAAAAATACATATTTCAATGGAGACAGTTGTGTTACTATTAAACTTTATTTACCAAAACACACAGTGGCTTGAATTTGGCCTGCAGGCTGTATTTTGCCATTCCCTGATATAGAAAATTGAATAATCCTGCTAGCAAACTTGATCTAATGGACATTTATATAATACTCCTGCCAACAAAAGCAGAATATATGTTCTTTTCCGGTGTATAAGAAAATTTACCAGCATAAAGTATAATCTAGGCAATAAAGTAAATCTTAATATGTTTAAAATATTTGTCACACAAACATTATACCTTGAGTCCTATATAATTAAATTAAAGTTCAATAAAACAAAGATATGTAGAGAAAGCTTAAATATTTGAAAATCAAAACATTTCTATTTGACTAATAGTTCAAAAGATTTTTTAAAATCTTAGGAATGAGCATTGCATGAAAATGAAAACATGACATTTAAAATTTTATAGGATGCAACTGAAACAGTGCTTACATTGTATTTTATAACATTAACAACCTATATTAGTAAAAAATAAAAAACCTCCAAAGACTTCATCTTCTCTCTCAAGAAAATAGAAAAAGAAGATCAAGTTAAACCCAAAGCAAACCAAAGGAAGAAAATAATAAATATCAGAAAACAGTGAAATAATTTTTTTTTAAAGTAATAGAGAAAATCAATGAAACTTAAAGTTAGGTCTTTAGATGTATCAGTAAATTTGATGAGTTGATAACTTCAACCAAACTGATTAGTGAAAAAGAAAAAAAAACTGAAGAAACAAGTTATCAATATCAGGAATGATAGAGAGGCATCACTGAAATCCTACAGACAATACAATGATGATAAGATCTTATGAGCAGTTTTACGCTTTGACTGAGGTATTTTTCTCCACTTTAACTCCGAGTATTTCCCTCTTAGCTTTTCCCGGACCACAGGTCTGTAAGGAGATGGGAGCCTTTTGTTTGGGCTCTAACAGTGAGATATCCCCCCTGTTTGTGCAGCATCTGGCTGATCCTCGCCTGGTGCCAGTCCGTGGGGTTGGCACTGTTTTTACCTCTTGCTCCCACTCTTTCACTAAGTGGATAAGACTTGATTGTTACTTTTATTTTGGCTCCTTGTCCTAAGTGAGCACCCTGACACCTGCTTGCTCAACAGGTGTCCCACTGAAACCTCAGGACGGGCCCAAATGACCTGGGCTGTCAGGTCCTTTCCCCTGCTAACAGCGCTGAACCCTAGGCCCCTGGCAAACAATGTCAGTTAATGAGTGAATACGTAATTGAAATACCAACGAAACAACTGGTTTATTACTCAGCAAGACATTTAAGAAATAATATTTTAATGAGTTAGAAAGGTTAAGCTAACTTTTATAAATAAGTCTGGTCACAAATGCTGAGGGATCTTGATTTCTTCGAAGAAATATTTTCATGGTTCTACTATAATGCTTTATTTTTGTCTCTGAAATATATAATTTAGAGAAGAAATTTAAGCTGTTAGCGTTATATTACCAAAATGTTATGTAATACATTAACCTGTAATTCTTAAATATCAAAAATTGTTTTTATTCTATTGGAACATGTAACCTGAAATAATAATTTACACTATTTGAACCGAAACTATAAGGTTTTCAAAGAGAGATTATATCAGTTTTATTCAAAATGTGTCTTGATCATTGATCACAATGGATTATTTTGAATTTTTACTGAAACTAAGCAGATAAAATATTTTTATTGAATATGTCAATTTTAAATAGTACCAACCATTTTAAAATTAGGGAGTGGAATGGGTAGTAAAAAGTGGAATTTATGGGCTTCCCTGGTGGCGCAGTGGTTGAGAGTCCGCCTGCCGATGCAGGGGACACGGGTTCATGCCCCGATCCCGGAAGATCCCACATGCCGCGGAGCGGCTGGGCCCGCAAGCCATGGCCGCGGAGCCTGTGTGTCCGGAGCCTGTGCTCCGCAACGGGAGAGGCCACAGCAGTGAGAGGCCCGCGTACAGCAAAAAAAAAAAAAAAAAAAAAAAGTGGAATTTATGTAGTGGCACAAAGTGCTTTGTTATTTATTATAGCTTCACTTATGGCAGCTCAAGAAAATTTAAGGTGTTGCTATGGTATTTGATGTATACTTTCAATCTTAATAATTTACCTTGATATATTATAAACCTGAAATGTAGGGGAATATAGTATAATATACACAGAGGAACACATTTGTGTTTACATGAACTTATTTTTCTTAACATATCATGAAATTAACTATTTCTAAGAGTATTTCCTATATCCTACTATTCCTGATGTAAATTATACCCCCATATTCCTATCCTTTCCTTCAGAAGTTTTTAAAAAATTAAACTTATTTTTAGAACAGTTGTATTTACAAAAAAAAGAGAGACAATATTATATAGTTTCTATGTACTCCACACCCAATTTCCACTATTGTTAACATTTTGCATTAGTATTGTATATTTGTTCTAATTAATGAGCCGATATTTACATTTATTATTAACTAAAGTACCACATTTGTTACTATTTCTATAAAAAATTAATAAACAGAAACCTCAATTAAATAGAGTCGAGAGACCAGCAGGGGGAGCTCTCACGCCCTGTGACATAGCAGAGTCCAACACGTCCATCTCTTTGTGTACTACGGCCCTTCCAAATCCCTCTTCCTCCTTATAAAAGCGTTCTCCTCCTCTTGCTGTGTGGGGACTTGCAAGTGGCTCTCCATGGTTGCGGACCCCAAAGTGCAAGTCTCTGCTGATCCTAAATAAACCCATCTTTGCTGGAGAAATATCTGGCAGTGTCAACATTTCTATAGTTTATCCTTTTATGATTATGAATCTCATTGTGAATACCACATTATGTTTAATTGTCTGGTCTCCTTAGCCTCCTCTTGGCTGTGACACTTTCTTAGACTTGCCTTGTGTTGATACCATTGACAATTTGAAGGAGTACTGACCTGATATTTTGTAGTATGCTCCTCTATTGGAACTTTTCTGCTGTTCTTCTCATAATTAGACCATTGCTATGCGTCTTCGGCAGGAATGTCACACAAGGAAAATGTCATTTCCATCGTTTCATATCAAGGGTACCTACTGTCAACGTGATTCATGATTACTGATGTAGGTCTTGGTCACTTGGCTGAGGCAGTGTTTGCCAGGGTTCTAGACAGTATAAGTGCCCCTCCCCACCTTTGACGCTGGCCTTTTGGGAAGAAGTTACCATGTGCAGCACACCTTTAGGGAGTGGGGTTTACGGTCCACTGCTTTGAGGGTAGTGTATCTCTGTCCATTATTTGGCATTCTTCTGTATGAGAGACTTGTCGCTACTCCCCCATTTATTTATTCAATCATTACTTTACATCAGTAAGGACACTTGGATACTTCCTTTGTACTTTGGTGTATAATCCAATACCATTTTATTAATTTTGTTTGGTCAGATTGTTCCAGCTTTTGCCATTTCAATGAGCTCCTGTGTCCCTTTGACATATCCCCATCGATTTTTTTTTTAATCTCTTTCTGGAACTACAATATGTTCTGGGCTCATATATGTCCTGGCTCAGTCCTAGAATCAAACATTTCTTCAAGGAGCCCTGGCTAATTTTACTGGAGAACAGTGTTGGAAACCACAGTCTAGGCACCGTATGTGCCCAGATCACTCTTCATTTCTCTACGCATCCATCTGTATCTATATGAAGCTAACTGTTGGTTCATTCTGATGTCTCTAACTTAAATCCATTATCATATGAGTAACCACTACCTTTTCTTCTGTATCTTCCTACTCCAATAGGAAGAAACAGTTCCCATCTTCAACATCCATTTCCTTAAATTTTCAGTTCCAGCATGCATGCCTAGCAGTCCCAAACTTCTTATTTCGTATACACACAGGACACAATTCTGTCAACTAGATCAACTAGAAAGTATGCTTATGTGTGTATTCTTTATGTTTAGTGTTATAGGGTCATTTCCAAAGTTACCTAGATTTCCAAAGGTCCCCATCATTTACCCCCAGTGAGAACCCCCATCTCATCTCACCCCTTCAGTGAGAACCTGTCACACATTTGTGATATACTTGGATTCTTTCATCATAGTCTCCATTCCTTCCTGGAATACCTCAACCTCACAAGTGATTGTTTTAAGTTACTCTTAAAACTTAAGTTATTCAGGTTTACTCTTTGTGCTATAAAGTTCAATTGGTTTTAACACTTGCACAGTGTCATGTATTCACAGTTACAGTATCACGCAGAATAGTTGTACTGCTCTAAAAATTCCTTGTGTGCTGTACACCTGAAACTAACACAACATTGTAAATCAGCTGTACTCCAATACAAATTAAAAATAAATAAAAATTCCTTGTGCTTCACCTTTTTGACCCTACTACCCTTTCCCCAAACCCTTGGCAACCTTTGATATTTTTATTTTTTTATTTTTTTATTTTTTTTTTTGCTGTACGCGGGCCTCTCACTGCTGTGGCCTCTCCCGTTGCGGAGCACAGGCTCCGGACACACAGGCCCCGCGGCCATGGCTCGCGGGCCCAGCCGCTCCGCGGCACGTGGGATCCTCCGGGATCGGGGCACGAACCCGTGTCCCCTGATATTTTTATTATTTCTATAGTTTTGCCTTTTCTAGAATGATGTATAATTGGAATTGATCTGGTATGCACGTTACTAGCAATCCAGCCCTTAAGACCTGTCTTACTCATTATATTAAAAATATAAGTGTTTTCCTGATTTCTAGCCCTATAACAAACTTAATGTGAATGGAATCACAGAGCATGTATTCCTTTGTGTCTCTTTTTTCCTCAACTGGTGCCAGTCCGTGGGGTTGGCACTGTTTTTACCTCTTGCTCCCACTCTTTCACTAAGTGGATAAGACTTGATTGTTACTTTTATTTTGGCTCCTTGTCCTAAGTGAGCACCCTGACACCTGCTTGCTCAACAGGTGTCCCACTGAAACCTCAGGACGGGCCCAAATGACCTGGGCTGTCAGGTCCTTTCCCCTGCTAACAGCGCTGAACCCTAGGCCCCTGGCAAACAATGTCAGTTTGTCAAATACTATGACTGTGTGTTCTACTCGTTTTATTTTACATAGCTGCAGTTTGATTTCTGTAATTGCTGACTGATATTCTTATGTTCTCTCCTGTTGAAGTACAATGGGTTATTTATGATTTTTGTTTAAGATTAACGTGTTATGAACATCATTTAATTTGTATTTTGTTTGCAAATATGTACAGGTTTCTTTGGATGTGTACCGAGAGATCGATTTCAGTGAGACCTATCATATCTAAGTTATATGATTAGATAGTAAATTCAAAGGTGAATTTACCAATTTATACTACCACCAATCTATATTTCCATTCATTTAAAGGCTTGTGCAGTTGAATTTGTGTTATTTTGAATCACGTTACACAGATACCCACCAAGTTTTGATTGTTGATACAAAAGCCCTGCTAGAACCATTATTATTAATATCTTTAAAAAACCCTTAAAACTTTCAGTTACTTAGACTCAATAATGGATCTTAATTTTTTCTTCTTCTTCTTGTGATTTGTATATTAAATAGAAGTTGGAAAGTGTATAATTTAGCTGTTATGATAAAATTGCTATGTAATAGACAACGGTAACATCTCAGTGACATACAACCATAAGTACTAATTTGCAGGCTTACACATCTGCAGGTTGGCTGGCACTTGGCGACTGTAGGGTGAGTCTGCAGGGATGTCTCTACGGGTCTGGACTCTGAGTGAAATGGGGATTAACAGACCCAGGCTGAGCTCCACTCCAAGTGTCTCTCATCCTCCTCTGGGGACCAATGAGTTGGCTGAGCATGAACTTCTCATCATCACTGCAGAGGCATATGGGTCAAGGCCACATGTACAAGCCTTTTCTCAGCCTCTGCTTACATCAGGGATGTGAATATCCCATTTTTCAAAGTAAGTTACAAGTCCAAGTGGGAGGGTGCTGAAAAGTTACATGCTAATGTATATGATGTTTAACTGCTGTTACTGGGGAATGAGCAAAGAGTTGGGTAATGATGCTGTTACAACTGAAGATGTAAATTGGGTTTTACAGGGTCATGAACACATTATTTATACGCTATTTTTTCAAAACCGTGTTTCTTTTGTTTGACAAGTAGGAAACTTTTCCCATAACTATGCAAAAGTTTCCAGATATATTAAGTGAATTTACATTTTCATGTGTAATCACTTGTGTAGATTGTGAAAAGTGAGCTAAGACACCAAGCTACAAATATTTGAATTAAATGACCGTCATGTTTTATTTAAGAAGTAAAGGTTCATTTCATAAGATTTTAGAACTGACTATTCATTTTAACTGTTTTCAGATGTATATTCAAAGAGGTACCCCTTGTGGGGTGATTCCCTGTGACTGATGTTGTGATGAGACTAAGAACTGTCTTACAAGAAATATTCTGACAGACACTGTCTTGATTAAGATGTGCTCTAATTAAGATAAGAGAGGCTGCTTAGTCATTTGTTTGGCATGCTGAGCCCTGAATCTTCAGAATAATGCTAAAAGTAATGAAAAATCTTCCATTTTCTTATTGAGAGCACAAATTAGATTTAGAGTGCATAGCTTGCCCACCTGTGCTATAACCATGCCCTGTTAGAAGGCACGGATGCTGCAATTTCATTACTGTCATTAGTGATCTCTCGATAAAATGGGCCATGCTGACTATTGGACATCAAACAAGGAAGCCAGTCAGCAGGATTTGTTCCAGCAAAAAATGTTTTTTTAAACAAGGTTAAGCCTAATTGGTACTGAAATATTTTCATTTATTTGACAAAGCTATCATTTTTTTTTGATTAATCCATTTAGATTCTCCAAAGAAATTACACAGTACATTGCACTGTGACATTCGCCACTGTCACTTGATTGGGAACATCTTTTCTTAGTATCTGTGTTAGTTTTCTGTTGCTATGTAACAGATTACCCCAGACTTAGGGTTTTAACACAACAAAAATGAGTTATTGCAGAGTTTCCATGGGCCAGGATTCCAGGCGTGGGCTCACTAGACCCTCTTCTCAGAGTCTGCCCATGCTGAAACCCACGTGTCAGTTAGGGTTGTTATCTAACTCGAGGTTCAGGGTCTTCTTCCCAGTTCATTAAGGTTATGGGCAGAGTTCACTTCCTGCACATAAAGTACCAACATGTCCGTGTTCTTGCTGGCTTTCCGCCAGGGGTTACTGTCAGCTCCTGGAGTATCATTTCCATAAAGTCATTATTTTACCTACGAAAGAAACAAGGAGTACAGAGTATGATTTCAACCCACACAATGCAAAGAAAGCATTCAAAAATTTGAATCCTCATTTTAGAAAAATTAGTCTTTAATAACATACACTTTATGATAGAATCTCAAATTGCAGTGTTAGGTAATTTGGGCAGTGCGTCTTACTAAATTATGGGTGATACCTTTTCCTGAATGTTTTTAAAGCATAGGCCCGTTGATGTGGTTTTCATAATTGTCTTAAAGAAGGCGAAAGTTGGGAACTTATAAGGAACAAGACTTGGAATTCTGCTACCTGAAGGGACCCAAGGCCTAATATACAGGAATAATCCTAGAGATTGCAAGACTTCAGGGGGGAAAAGCACATAGAGAGGCTGAATCCAAAGAATAACGGCTGTAACGCACACAAACTGGGGCTTTCAGAAAAGCTCCTACATCTGAAGACACTGTTTCAGTAAACTTTACTGACTGATTCATGAAGTAAGTGGTGATTCAATCATCATTTTGATGCTAGGTGAATCCCAGGACAGTCTGCACAACCATTAGAGAGAGGAAATCTCAGGAATGACTGAATTTAATGTGAACAGGTATCAACCAAAATTATAAATAAACAATTAAATATGCACAATTATTTATGTGTGTGAGTGTGAACTTAAATTCACATTTACCATTATTCGGTGTCTTCTGGGACACACTTTTAGAAGATATTCTTTGAAACACTCAACTCTCACATCTCTCATGTCTGCAATTTTTTCCTTGTAATGGAAAATCCGTTTCTGGTGTTTCTTTAGTCATATAATGTAACTTTAGTGTGAATTCAGGAAAGTGTTAATTTGAATTGGCTAGAAACAAATCAGTTGCCTTTTTTGCACAAAGATCTTAGAATAAAAGCCACAATTAAAGCCCATTTAATGATTTGGGGAAGGCATTTTTATTCATGTGAAAAAGATACCAGCTTTTATAACCCCAGCTACTTAATAGGATTTTCTAATATTTTCTAATTTAAATTTTTTATTTTAATTGACATCCAACATCATTATTAGTTTCAGCTATAAAAGTTAACGATTTTATATTTGTCTATATTGTGAAATGATCGTCACAATAAGTCTAGGGAACATTCGTCACCATTCATAGTTACAGAGTTTTTTATTGTGGTAAGGATTTTTAAGATTTACTCTCAGTAACTTTCAAATATGCAATATCGTATTATTAGCTATAGTCACCATGCTGTACACTATATCCTGAGGACTCACTTATTTTATAACTGGAAGTTTGTACCTCTTGATCTCCATTCATATGGTCCAGTCATCACTCCTCCACCTCTGGCAACCACCAATTTATTCTTTGTATTTATGAGTGCTTTTATGTTTTTTTAAAGATTCCACATATAAGAGATCATATAGTATTTCTTTTTCTCAAACTTCTTTTACTTAGTAGAATGCCTTCAAAGTCCACCCATGTTGTCACAAATGGCAAGAGTTTCTTCTTTTGTATGGCTGAATAAATAATATTCCACTGTGTGTGTGTGTGTGTGTGTGTGTGTGTGTGTGTGTGTGTGTGTGTGTGTGCTGTTTTTTAAATCCATTCACCCTTTGATGGACTCTTAGGTTGTTTCCATATCTTGGCTATTGTGAATAATACTGCAAGGAACATGTGGAGGCATATATATTTTCAAATTAGTGTTTTTGTTTTCTTTGCATAAATACCAATAGGTGGAATTGCTGGTTAATATGATAGTTCTGTTTTTAATTTTTGAGGAACCTCTACTGTTTTCCATAGTGGCTGCACCAATTTCATTCTCACCAACAGTGCACAAGGGTTCCCTTTTCTATAAATTCTCACCAGCATTTGCTATTTCTTGTCTTTTTGATAGTAGCCATTTTGACAGGTTTAAAATGGTGCCTCATTGTGGTTTTGATTTGCACTCCTCTGATGCTGAACATCTTTTCATGTACTTGTTGGACATCTATATGTCTTTTTTGGGAAAATATCTATTCAGATCCTCAGCCCATTTTTTAATTGGATTTTTTTTTTTTTTTTTTTTTTGCTATGAAGTTGTCTGAGTTCTTTATCTATTTTGGCTTTTAACCTCTTATCAGGCATATGATTTACGATATTTTCTCCCATTCAGTAGGTTGCCTTTTTATTCTGTTGATGGTTTCCTTTGCTGTGCAGAAGCTTTTTAGTTTGATGATGTTCCACCTCCTTATTTTTGCTTTTGTCACCTTTGCTTTTGGTGTCACATCCAAAAGACCATGGCCAGGACTGATATCAAAGAGCATACTGACTGTGTTATCTTCTAGTGGTTTTATGGTTTTAGGTCTTACATTAAAGTCTTTACTCCATTTTGAGTTACTTTTTGTGTGTGTGTGGTATAAGATAGTGGCCCAATTTCATTCTTCTGTATGTGGCTGTTCAGTTTTCCCAACACCATTTATTGAAGAGACTGTCCTTTCCCCTTTGTATATTCTTGCCTCTTTTGTTACAGGTTAATTGACCATATGTGTGTGGGTTTATTTCTGGGCTCTCTATCCTGTTCCACTGAACCATGTGTTTTCTTTTATGCCAGCACCATACTGTTTTTTTTTACTGTAGCTTTGCAGTATAGTTTGGAATCAGGGAGTGATGCCTCCAGCTTTGCTCTTCTTTCTTAAGATTGTTTGGCTATTTGGAGTATTTTGTGTTTTCATACAAAAGGATCCCCACAGAGACTCCTAGCTGCTCTAACAGCAAATCTATTACTCTTTCCTCTCTCTCTTTCCAGGAAACCCAACTATAAGCAATTCCTATTCATTCTACCTTTAAATTTTTTTTCACATATGTCTGCCTCACTGGATATTTATGGTTTCCACCCAAATCTAGGTCACCAGCATATTTTTATGGGGCCTAACGAACAGCCTGCTGGATTTTCTCTCTTGTGAGTGATCCCTACAAAATCCATCCTGCATGGCAGTCTGTCAAAGATGCAGACGTGCTCATGTGACTCATTCATTTAACATATTTTATTTATTCCCTGTTGCATTGAAAAGTAAAACCCAAAAAGCTACATAAGTCTTAATAAGTCTTCTGTTATCTGGCCCCTGCATACCACCTAACCCTCATCCCTTATGATTCCCTCACCCAGCCAAATGTTGTCACACAGTTATTTCTGGATTAATAAGGCATTTTATTATCTCTTTTCCTTATGACCTGTCACATATTATCCATAGACTTTGTGCCAGGATCCTCTTCCTCGTTCCTTTTGCTCATTATGTGACTAACATTAATCATTCTTCAGCTCTAATTCTAAATCCGTTTCTCAGGGAGGTCTGCCTTGAACTCCATATTTAATTAGGCAAAATACTACTTTGACATCTATGATTTCACAATCTCAGCACTTACCACAGATTGTTTTAAGCTCTAGTTTGTCTGCCTTCTCTAGTATATCATAAGATGAGAGGAGCAGACCATGTCTTTCTTATCTGATTTGTTTCCCAGAATATACTGTTTGAGACAGACAGAAAAGGAAGTAATGAACAATTATGGAAGGAAGAAAGGAATGGAGGGAGGGAAGGAGGGAGGGAGAAGAGAATAGAAAATACATTTAAAAAAAAAACTTCTTTTTGGAAAGGAACAGGGTATACATTAATGAGTCAAATATTAGGCAAAAGGAACCATCAAAGGCATTGAATAAGGAAGTGATAATATCATATGTGACCTTTAGCAAGTTTAATTGATAACATTGGAAGAGTAGATTTAGAGACCAAGGATGAAGGAGGCCTGTTTTCTAGAGCCTGTTGGGAGAAATAGAATCTGAATTAAGGTAGTTGCATCAAAATGTAAAGAAAGAGATTTATGTTTGAGGTACTCTGATCTTTACAATTATAGGAATTGGAAAATAATTAAATGGAAAGAAGCTGAGATTCAGGTTAGTGTGAGAAAAGAAGCCAAAACTGACTTTGAGCCTTTGAGTTCAAAAAATTAATAAAATAGTATTGACCAAAAAATTCTTAGCTATTTCCTAGCTAAAAAAATCTAGGAAAGAAATCACAAATTTGGAATATGGGTAAAACATTCCTAAGGAGACTTCTTGTTCATAAAAGGAATTTAGGTTAAAGATGAAAATATGCACATCATTTGAAATTCTCAGCAATCTGGTGCAAAAACTAAATATATCTTTTTCTGCAGAAAAGCAGATGCAAAGAACATATCTAATACACTTACTGACAAAGATGGTCTTCACAATTCCCTCAGCTTGACTAAAGTTTAAATGGGTTTCTTTCCACCTATAAGCCCTTGACCTCTCTTTTCTTAATGCATTTACTTTAGAAAACTTACAATGGTAAATTCTCTTAGATCTGCCCCTTTGAGATATAAATCTTCTCCCAGCTTCTTGTCCGTTTTACAACCCAAAAAGCCTTTCTCAGGAACCCAGGATCCACCCCTGTGAAATGTAATCATCAAGAAAGACAGCGACCCTATCTTGTAGTCTCTTTGGGAAATAGGAGCCCAATTTCAGAAAACACCAGTAAGCAAATGCAGATGGCTTCATCACATTGACCAATGCCCTCGACCCCCTGTGTCCACCAGTACTTTCCACCAGCTCAACCCAAGGAGTAAAAGTCTCCCTACTTTGTTTCAGTGGATTTGAGTTCAGTCTCTCTCACCTATTATAATAACCTTGACCTTTATTGCATAGATTTAAATAAAGTCCTAGCCTCAGAATCTGCCTAAGTTTTCACAGCCAGTGGGAGTCAAACTGCTATATACATTTAGGGGTAAGAAATCAGAGTCTGGTGTGCCTTTGTAATTGCTAACCAGTTGTGGTGTTACCTGCTAACAGGAAAGACCCTGTGGTATGTGCCTGTAGACCTTTGGTTTGTCTTTTCTCTAAGTCTGCATCAGGTTTTCTTCCCTTGGAAATTTTCCTTTAAAGGCACACAAAAGAAATAAATAATACACTGCTTTTGAATGAATGACTGACCTCAAACCCCCAGCCCCTTGCAGTGCAGAGCCTGATATGGTCATTCAGATAATGCCTATTATGCTACTTTTCTTTTTCTCTTTGATAGATTTGGAGGATGAGAAAATGGTAAGAAGCACATATTTGCAAAGAACTTCCATGAGAAGTGTTTGATATTTGCAAGTGAGTCTCTATTTGGCCATTTGCTTTTTCAGAATATGCTAAAAATTAGCAGAAATGAGAAAATGTGTTTAAAATGCCCTGTTTAGTGACTGAATACATAAACTCTAATTCCTTAGCAGAAATGCATTAAATGGCAAATGTTACTCCATTTTGGGCAAAGAAAGCATCAGGTCTTTAATCCTACAAGGACTAGTATAAATGTCATCAAGAGTCAAGTTCTTCCTGTAGCTGGAAAGCTATGAAGCCAAATGTGGAATTTAAAAGGAATGATATCACGTGTGTCTCAGGGACCACACATTATTACCAGCTGCTCAGTCTGGCAGATTTATTAGACTTGACTTGCAATATCAATGATTGTTATAAATTTCCTTTCTACATCTATTCTCTGAGGCTCTTTCTTCTCAATTGTTAGTTAAATTTTAGTACATATTAGGTTATGAATAAGATACCTCTGAATATTTTAATTGTATATCATTTTATTAAATTTATTTTGTTATGCTTTTTTTAATGCATACTTCACACCGCTAATCTTTTCTCCTCAGTCATGTTTTCTCACTGCAGAGACTTTATGCTTTTAAGAATATCTCATTTAACAAAATATATGTAAACTCTGCTCTCTATGCCTCTTTTTTCTCATTTTGGGGATAAATATTTGAAATTTAAATTTATGGTACCTTTTGTCCGTAAAATTTTATGGTTGTGATTTTACTTCTGACTTTTTAATAGGAATAAAATTCTAAGATTCTGGAATCAACTTGGAGAATCCAGTGCAGCTGTTTCTCCAGTCAAATGTAGCTCCATAAGTGAACCCAGAAAATAGCTAGCTCACCCCGAGAATTAATAATAATTTTAACCTTGAAGAAAAAATCATTTCCATTATTTAAAAGCAGTGAACTTTGGAATAGTGTAGCAATAAGTAACTGATAGAAGAAATAACATGTTTCACAACAAAAACCTGAGCCTGCATCTTTGGCTTTGAAGCAGTGTGACAGGCAGAGCTAGAATTGCGCCCAGGACATACAAAGAAAGCCTAGAAGAGCAAAGAGTAATTGCTCTTGGAAGTTGGAGCAAAGGTGACTCATGTTATGTAATTGAAGAACAATTGACAAAACCTTTACCAAGAATAACTAGAAAAATAGAAAGTGCACTTAACTCACTTGTAGATCTGGTTTAGGAGATCTTCATGCAGAATAATAAAATGTCACATTACAACTTTATAGCTACATGTGCTAAAACACAGCAAGGGACATGAATCTGTTCAATTGCAAGCAAAATTTAGAGGAAAATTTAGATGATTTCGAGGATCAAAAATAAAAATGTTACTCATCTCTAGCCTCTGATTGGAAAAAATTCACAATGTGAAACCAGACCTGGAGCTAAAGATTAGGTCAAGCATGTGACTTTAACACCCTTTCTTAAGATCTTGTTTTCCAGCAAGAGAAAAGGGGGCTCAAAGAATTGTTAGGAAATTGACACCCCCTGGGGGCTCACATACATTCCAAAACTTCACTTGGTGTCTCAAAAAAATTAGGGATCTTGTTTTGGGGTGAGAGATCACAATCAGATTCAAAGGAAAGAGGCAACATTTTTAAGGGAGTTTTGGCAATAAAAAATACCACCAGATTACATTAAAAAAGAAAAGACAGGGCTTCCCTGGTGGCGCAGTGGTTGAGAGTCTGCCTGCCGATGCAGGGGACACAGGTTCGTGCCCCGGTCCGGGAGGATCCCACATGCTGCGGAGCAGCTAGGCCCGTGAGCCATGGCTGCTGGGCCTGTGCGTCCGGAGCCTGTGCTCCGCAACGGGAGAGGCCACAACAGTGAGAGGCCCGTGTACTGCAAAAAAAAAAAAAAAAAAAAAAAGAAAAGACAGCTCAAAATTAAAGGGACTCCCAGCTTTTTACGAGAAGAAAACAAGATGAAAAAACGTGACAGATCTGAACTTTGGCCATTTACACTGGATCAGTTATACTTCCTGAAAAGGAAAGTGACTTCAAAGGGCAGAGCCCAGAGCTCAGAAGGTGGAGCTGAGTGCTGAGGGGAAATGTGGGTTAGGAAGCCCTACGCAGGGGCAGAAATGAGTCCTGTTCCAGAAGCATTCCCTGCCCTGGAGGAGCAGAACTGGCAACATGGAGTTGGATAACCTTTAGGATGATTATGGACTAAGGACTGCTGTGTGCTTTTCCTTCTTCCCATTTTTTTTTAAAGATTTATTTATTATTTATTTATTTAATTTAATTTTGGCTGTGTCGGGTCTTAGTTGCGGCACGCGGGATGTTTCCTTGTGGCAGCCGCGCTTCTCTCTACTTGTGGCACCTGGGCTTCTCTCTAGTTGTGGTGTGCGGGTTTTCTCTTCTCTAGTTGTGGCGCATGGGCTCTGTAGTTTGCAGCACATGGGCGCTAGTTGAGGCGCACAAGCTCAGTCGTGGCGCGTGGGCTTAGTTGCCCCGTGGCATGTGGGATCTTAGTTCCCTGACCAGGTATCAAACCCGTGTCCCCTGCATTGTAAGGCAGATTCTTTACCACTGGACCACCAGGGAAGTCCCTCCTCCTTCCCATTTTGAATTAATTGATCCTCTAAATTTTGCTGTCATCCTGTCCCAGTCTCACAAATGTGCTCTGTATCTCTGTCTCTATGTGTTGGGGGAAGTTCCTTTGATGTTCACAGCTCTCTGGATCAGCGTAGCTGTACCCAGGGCCTCTTCCCTATATGGACTGTAGGCAGGTCACAAGGCACTGGAGTTTGACCTTGATTCCATAAATGAGATTAACTGGGATCTGGGGGTTGGGGAATATATTTTCTACAGGGAGCAATGGAAGCAGTTGCGGCTGGAGGATGGACTGTGGTAGATTAAGCACAGCCGTAAATTATTTTTGGTTCCTTCCATCTTTAATTCCACCCTGTGTTGAATCTGGGGTAGCCTTCTGACATATATTCACTAACTACATGTGGCAGAAGCGACATTTTACAACTTCTGAGGTCTGAGCATCAAAGGGTCTTGCAGCAACCATGTCTGCTGCCCTAACACAACCATGTAAAAAAAGCAGTCAACTCTCTTGAGGATGAGAAGCTACGTGGAGAGTAATCGTGTCACTTCAGCCAGTAGCCAACACCTACAGCCAGACTTGCAAGTTATGCCTTCTTGGCCTCCCAATCTAGCTGAATCTCCAGCTAATTTACGTGACATAACTGAGTCTAGTTGAAATCAGCAAAGAAGCAGGCACACAGCTCATAGTATTGTGAGGAATAATAAACCAAAGATGCTTTAAGCCACTGAGCTTTGGAGTAATTTGTTGGATGGCAGTAGATAACTGATACAGTTAGTGTTTGAAAAGAAATGCACCCCCCCCACGGAAACACTATCCCCTAACACACAGGCTACACATATCACACATGTACCGAAGCGTTGATACACTTGCCCAGAAGAATCTAAAATTCATGTGGCAATGTGGCAAAAAATAAGACTTAGTCTGGAAGTATCTATTTCATTCCTTTTTTCTTTCTTTCTTTATGAGTACATCAACATATTTATTCTGTTCTGTTTATGTCTTTCATTTCTCTCAATTTACCACATACTTCTGTGTGACCCATGCACCAAGTAACAGTTAATGGGCTATAGTAGATAATAAATATGGACTAAGTAAATATATGTTTTTGTGCTCTACAGGCAGCTTACCAAGGAGCTAAGTACGTAATTTAAACCCACGAAATATTTCACCATTGTTTAAGTTCTCTCATGTGAAGCATCATTCAGAGAGGAAAAAATAAGAGTAAAAATTACATTAGTTACATTTTTTTCTAGTGTATGGTGAGATGCATTTCAAGTGTTTCTCTAAAGTTGTTTATAAAACTGGTCCAGGGCCTCATAGAATTTTCTCCAACATATTTCATATAGTAAGCTACTTCCTTTCTTTATTATTGCATTACTAATAAGTTTTCCAATTAAGAAATAATGGTAAGGAGCAGTTGAGATCAGGAAAATCTTTATTAAATATTCTCCACAATGAGCAAAACCACGTCATGCATCATATCATAGTGACCAAAAACAGAGTGATGGACCTGTGATTATTCTCCATCTGTTACTACCAGGATTGAGATCTATGATGTTATTTAATTAATCATGCTTCATTTTTATTATGTTAAAATGGTCATACATATCATAGGCAGCTCCTGAGATTTTTTAAAGGATAAAGTATGATAATGCTAAAATTATACACATATAGTGATTAGCAATCACCAAACAATGTGATTAGGGCTGGGGGTTCAGTGTAGAGAAGGAAAATAGAGCTTGTGTCCTAATGGAGGTTACATTTTTATTGTATGAGACAGATCAATACAACAAACTTAAAAAGTAATTGTCGAATGGCAGAACAGCTTTTTTCAGACTCTCAGATAATAGTTAAAATTCTGGAAAAATATTAAAAATTTATTTTTGAAGGAGAACTAAAAATTAATGAAAGGAGCTGGTCCTTGATGAGAGGAAGTGGACTTGATGATTATGATGCTTTTCTTCTGAGATGTTGCAGTTTGCATAGAGCAAGGTGGTGGGAACTGAAACATTAAATGCAATCCTACTAGCTTAGCGAGTCAGATGATGGAGTTTAGATGTGTCCTGGAGGCTGGAAAGTAAGGGAGAAAATATTGAAATGGAAGGAGCTGCAAAGGGGCAAATCCCCAAATCTGCTTGTATACCCCACCCTAAATCTTTGGTTGTTATCTTAAGTACACATGTGCAGAAGAAACGTTCTGGATCATGTGAAAAGCAATAACTAGAAAACTGTAAAAGAAGTTTTATATATATGCTGCTCCCCACCACAGGGGGAGACAGAATTTCAGAGGAAAATAACAGAGCTCAATGTCTGAAAAGATGTATCATCCAAAATATTCAGTATATAAAATTATTAAATGTTCATAGAAACAGTAAGATGGACCCCATACTAAAGAGGAAATCAGTATAAACCAACCCAAATATAGTGCAGAATTTGGAATTAGCATTTAAATATTTTAAAGATGCTTTTGTAAATATTTTCAGAGAATGAAAAAAAAAAAAACTCAGCAGAGAAATGGCGGGTCTGAAAAAGAGCCAAATCCAAATTCTAAAACTGAACAGAACAATATTTTAATTTTAAAAATGTAGATAAGCTTAAGAAGGGATTGGAGGTGTCAGAAGAAACGAACAGTAAACATAAATAACTACTAATAAAAATTATCCACCTTAACAATGCGAGAGAAAACAGACTGAAAAAAATTAACAGCTTTGTGGACCTGTGGGAAAGTATCAAGCATCATAACAGCTATATAATTTAATTTCTGGAAGGAAGAGAGAGAGACAATTGGGCAGAAACTAAATATTTGAAGAAATAATGGCTTAAAATGTCCTAAATATACAAATACACATACACATACACACACATATATATAGTTATGAAAGATAAAATATCAAGAAAAGTAAATACAAAGAAAACCACACTTGAGTATAACATCATAGTCAGAATGGTGAAAATCAAAGGTAAATCTTTGAAAAACACAGAAGAAATGAAACATTACAGACAAGAGAACAAAGACATGAATGATGCATTCTTAGAAATAATAAACACAGAAAAATAGTAGAATAACATTTTAAAAGGGTGAAAACACCCTGCCTTTGTATAATTCTGTATTTGATATTTTCATCAAATAAATGAAAATTATATAACTATTTATAGATAAATGCAAAGATGTTATTTGGAAAAAAATTATGAACTTCTAACAGGTCTGATCAAGAAGAAAGAGGAGTGAGGATGCAAATTACCAATGTCAGGAAATATATGAGACACAATTACAGATCCTATAGACACAACTACAGATCCTATAGACAGTAACAGCACAATGAAGGAATATTATGCACATTAGACAAATAAGCTTTACAGTTTAGATGAAATGGAGAAATAAATTACATAAAATTTAAAACTGTTTTAAAATATCACAAAAGCATGTAGGAAATCTGGATAGATTTATGTCTAACTTAATTGAATTAATGTTAAAATTTCTTACAAAGGCAACTTCAGGCACAAATGGCTTCATGATGAATTCTATCAAACATTTAATGAAGAAATAATGCCATTATTGCACAAAATCTTTAAGAAGAGGAGGAAACACTTTCAACTTATTTTATGAGTCCAATGTAACCCTACTACTGAAAACAGACAGACCATTAATATTCATGAATATAGACATATATATTCAACAAATTAGAAATATTAGCAATTTTAACTAAGAACATGTAAAAGGGTGTGTGTGTGTGTGTGTGTGTACACACAGGTGCACACAGACATACACATATTAAATATATGTATAGAGTGACCTTGGAAGTTTGTTCTAGTAATATAGAGTTAGTTTCAGAAACAAATCAAGGTATACCACCATATTAAATGATTGATCATTTCTGTTAGTATGGACGAGCCATTTGTGAAAAAAAATCAATACGCATTTCTGATTAGAAAACAATTCTCAGCAGATTAGGCAAGCAACAGAACTGTATCATTTTTATCAAGGGCACCTATGAAAACATAGCTAATGTCACAATTAATGATAAAATGGATATGCATATAGATTTAACCAAGAACCTTGACCCCACTTCACTCCACATACAAATATTATTTTGAGAGGAATCATAGAATTAAACATAGATGATAAAACTACCACATAAAATGTCTAGAAGAAAACAGTGGTAGGTATTTTTGCAACCTGAGACAGGTTACTGACAGCAAGAAACTTTAAAGACAAAAATGGTGAATTAGATTTTATCAAATTAGAAGCTCATATTTATCAGAGGACACCATTAAGAAAGACAATCTACAGACTGGGAGAAAATATTCACCATACCTATATTTGACATACAAAAACTATGATGATTTATTTTAAATGTTGGTCAGGATACGGAGCAATCTGTACTCTCATCATTGCTCATGAGAGAATAAAATGGAATAATCACTTTGGGAAGTATGTTTTTTCAATCTACACTCACAATTCAATACTTTAAAAAGTTATAAAGGGCTTCCCTGGTGGCACAGTGGTTGAGAATCTGCCTGCCAATGCAGGGGACACACGTTCCAGCCCTGGTCTGGGAAGATCCCACATGCCGCAGAGCAACTAAGCCCGTGTGCCACAACTACGGAGCCTGAGTTCTAGAGCCCGTGAGCCACAACTACTGAGCCTGCGTGCCACAACTACTGAAGCCCACGCGCCTAGAGCCTGCACACCACAACGAAGAGTAGCCCCTGCTCGCCGCAACTAGAGAAAGCCCACGTGCAGCAATGAAGGCCAAACAAAGCCAAAAATTAATTAATTAATTTTTAAAAGTTATAAAATTGACAAAAGACCTGAATAGACATTTTTCAAAGGTAAATACAAATGGTCTATAAGCACTTGAAAAGGTGTTCATCATCATTAGTCACTGGGAAAATACAAATTTAAATCACAATGAGATTCTACCACATGGCCATTAGAATTTGTGATAGTAAAAAGACCAACAGTGAAAGAAAAATGTTGAGCACGAATCGATGAAACAATCACTTTGGAAAAGATTTTGGCTATTTCTTATAGGGGTATATATATATATATATATATATATATATATATATATATATATATATATTTTTTTTTTTAACCTAATGACCCAGCAGCGTCACTCCTAAATGTTTATTCAAGAAGAAGGAAAATTACGTGCACGAATAATTTGTGCGAAACAGTTTATAGCAACTTTATGTATAATAACCCCAAACTGGATACAATCCATACTCCCATCATTGGGCAAATGAATAAACAAAACATAGTATATTCATACAATGAATATATTCTTATTACTCAGCAATGTAAAAGAACAAACTACTGATACACATAACAACAGAAAAATCGCACAGATACAACATTGCCAGCAAGTGCATACTTTTATGTTTTCATTTATATGAAGGCCAAGGACAGTCAAAAACATACATTTGGTGAAAACAATAAAAATATACTGACTGTGTAGGGGCAAGAGAGAACTTTCTGTTGTGATAGAAATGCCTTATTTCTTGTTAGGAATGCATACTATGCAGGTGCACATGTTTTCTTAAACAACTCATCAAACCCCTTGCAAACACTTGGGGAAATAGCATACCAAAAAGAAAAAGAAAGAAACACGTGCGCAGGTGAGCAATGATGAAAACTGTGTAATATGAAATTGAAGAGATTAACAAGGGCCAGATCACGTGTAGTCTTCCGGGCCATTCTCAGGAGCTTTGGATTTTTTAAAAAGTGGAAAAATCATTAAAGGATTTTACATAGGAATGTATGTGGGGGTGGGGCAGGGATTAGTGGGATTTTACTTACGATTTTTTAAGAGACTTTATATTTTTTTAGAGCAGTTTTGGATTCACAGAAAACTAAGCAGAAAGTAGAGAGTTTCCCACACATATGCAGCCTCCCCAACTATCAGCACCCCTTAGTAGAGCACGATATTGGTTGTTACTGACGAGCTTACATTGATAAATCATCACCCAAAGCCCATCGTTTACACCAGGATTCACTGTTGACGTGCATTCTATGGATTTTGACAAAGGTATGATGACATGCATCCACAATGTTTGTATCATACAGAAGCGTTTCAGCACCTAAATTTCCTCTGTGCTCTGCCTGTTCCTTGCTCCCTCCCCAGTAACCCGTGGCAACACCTGATGTTTTTTTTTTACTGCCTCCATAGTTTTGACTTTTCCAGAATACTAATGTTTTTATATTTACTTTTTTTTTTACTTTATGAATACGTGACTGAAAGTAGGAAGGTATTATAGTAATCTAGAGAAATAATGATGCTTCAGATTATGGAGACAGACGTCTATATGGAGAGACATGTATAGAATATTTAGTATATGATCTGGGGGTGAGTTTCAGACATGGATAATGAAGGAAAGAAAACAATCTAAGAGGACTCTGAAATTTGGGGCTCAAGCAATTGGGTGAATTGTCCCACTTACAGAGGTAGCGACAGTGAGGGTGTGTGGGAACATGGGTTTCACTTGGAGTGTGTTGCTTTGAGATATTCAAGTTAACCTGGGCTGGAGGTCTACATTTGGAATCCACCAGGAGGTGCAACGTCAGAACCTTGGGACATAATGAGATTACCTAAGTAGAGGCTTTAGAGAGAAATGCCCTGCTGCACCCAGGCCTAAGGCATCTAAACACTGGAGGAGTATATGAAAGGTCTGCAGTTGAGACTGGGAGAAAATGCTCAAGAAAGAGCACACGGAGAAGGAGGTACTATTCACCTCAGATGGCAGAGTATTTTACTTATGATAGAGGACTATTGCCAGCACTAAGTAATGCTGACAGGTAAAGGAACCTACAGCTCCTGATTATTTAAGGGCCCATTGGATATGCCATCGGAAGGTCAATGTGACCTCTGCAAGGTCAGTTAAAAGGTGAGGGCTGAAAACCAAAATCAGATCAGAAAACTAAACACACGGCTATGTTTCTGGAGTAAAGGAAAATTCAAAGGGTTAGTTATTTACCGCTGCTGCAAGTTACTACCTTAAAAAGTCCCATCGGTGTCCGTGTAACATCGCTTTTGTCTTTTGTTTTTCTTTAAGAAAATATCATTTCAAAGGATAACAGGTTTTAAAAGAGAGGAGAATTAATTGATTCTTAGATTATAATATGCCCTTGAGACATTTTTTGAAAGGCTAATTATTATGTGAGGAAAAAAATGAACTAAAGCCATCATGTTGAAAGTTAGGCATTTTAATTTTTTTATGTTTGTTTAGTTTTTAGGAAGCAAGGTAAATAGAATAAAACATTATATAAATCTGTACAATTTAGCAAAAGACTGTACTCCCTTCAAGTACACTTGCATGTGAGAAGGATCTTGTACTCATTTAGAAAAGCATGACAGATATCTAAATAAAATCTCATTATAAAAGGATTTTTAAAAAGCTTTTTCTTAAACTTATTTTAGATATTTTTGTCTAACTGTCCAACATATGTCCAGAATATGGAACTAACATATTTGTTATTAAATAAGCTAGCTTGTGAAGATTTTTTCCTTGAATAATTTACATTTTATTGAAATATTAAAATTATCTTATAAATGAATATGGGCATTTTTAAATTAGATAAGAAAAAAATTGGATAAAATGTCAGCAGATGAGTGGTTGACAGCCCTCTTTTCATATTATAATGTCTACAGCTATAATCTACATCATCCAAATTGAGAAAATATGCCAAACATAAGTTAGGTGATGAAGTCCAGCTGTGAGAGCTGTACTGAGTTAGATAAAGATCCTTCAGGCTATGTTCCCAGTTAAGTGAAGGTCTACAGGTAGGTCAGTTCATACTTCATGTACTCAGGTGACCTCATGCCTGGTGATGCTTCCTCTGCTTGTGGGAACGTGACTGGATGGTATTCAAGGGTAGCAGAATACGCCTCCCCTAAATACGCCCAGTTGGCACATTGACTATTTTGAGCTCAAGGCACTTGAAAAACAGCAGATACAAAAGAGACACTCTGACCTCCCCCTTTTCTTCCTCATGGTAAACAGCATGAGACATATAGAGCAAAGAAAAACAGTGACTATTCCCTGGAAGCTTAGGATCCAGCTTCCCTGGAAGCTTAGGAAGCTTAGGTCCCAGTGGGGACTCAAAAAACAAATTCACAGTCTCAATCCAAAGAACTAATTCTTACAAATGTTCTTCTCTTGCTAATTGAATTTGGAAAGGAACGGAGGAGATTTCTTACCTTCCTTTGTGGCCCGGACAGCGCAGACAGACGTCCGCAGGCTGAGGTGTTAGGAATTTTGCCTCTTGCTGGCTTTCTGTCTGTGGTCTCAGACCTCAGTGACGGTCTCCAGGGGGAGTGGGGTGTCCCAGCCCATCCTCCATTCCAGACACCCTAGGGGAGGCAAAACTTTACCTTGACCTTCTCAGGGTCCTGGGCTGGGCTCAGGGTCTTCAAGCTGACATAAAACAGATTAGCAGGAAAAAAGTCTGTATAAATAGCCCACACAGCAAAATGAAGACCCGACACCTGGATGGGTCTCTGTGCTTATATACAGGGTTGAACAAAGAGCAGGGATTGTGGAAAAGTAACTAAAAGGCACAGGGAGACCAAAGTAGGATGAGATCGTGTTAACAAGTTCTGTCTGTAGAGGTTTTTCTCCGACTCGACTCCCTGCCTCTGATAATAAGGCTGTTTCCTCCTGGGATAGGGAGGGCGTCTTCCATATGAGAGTTTCATCTCCTGTTTTCAGAAGAAAAGGGGGGATCTGAGTGTTCCTTTTCTATCCGCCATTTTCAAGTGCCTTTAGCTCAAGACAGTCAATATGCCAAACCAGCGTATTTTGGAGCATGTTCTGCCACCTTTCAGTACAAAACTGTGCACACAGGTCTTACACGTGTCTTTCATGTGGAAAGTCTGGTATTTACTTGTATCAAGTTTAAGGGTACAGTGATCCTGAATTCCTGAATCCAGTCTTCTTGATGATGAATAATTGTAGAGGGAATTTGGACTAATTATTGGTGGAAGTGGTATGACGCCCTTGACTCCTGCCAGCAACACTGTACCCAGAGGCCCTTTTGAAACACAGGAATTCAATAAAATGATCCTATAAACAGCTTGTCATTAAGATTTGCATTGAAGTAACAGCAAAAGGGTTTCAAAATTAAGACATAAGATGACAGGCCATGAGAGAAAAGGCCAGGGAATTATGATAAAATATGTGAGGTATCTGGACCTAAGAAGTCACAGACGTGGTAATTCTTAATCAGTAATCCAAAGAGCCACGGCCCTTTCTGTCTCAGTCCTGAAATGTCCACAGTTCTAGGGCTCCTGCGTGATTTGCTCTTAGCACTCCTTACACCTCATTTTTTAGGAAACAGAAAGGAGCCATTTTTATACTTTGCACATTATCTAATTTAGCCTCATTGTCCATAGCCAAGTCCTGGTTTTCCAGCAAGTTTGCTCTACTTTTCTCTTGTAATTCTTTCATATTCACACAAAGCATTCGCTTTATAAAACAATTTGGCATTGGATTATACACAACATATACCCTATGTGTTGCATGAAAAACATTTTTTCTTCAGTTAGAACACTTACTCTTCTAAATACCATGACCCTAAAAATATTTTGCTTCATTTAAGGAAGGACAAGATGTTCCATATACATAGAGTCTTAAAATTCTTCAGCTTTGCAAATGAGCCACAGTGGTTCACTGCCCTGCCCGTGGGTTTATAGGAACCATAAATCAGTTAAAAGTCAACAAACAGCACACTAATTTTTCCATTTGTTTAGGCCAATGTCTGATGATGATGATACCCATTAAAAAGCTGCATACGTGGTGTCTCTCTAAAGCTGCAGATGTTTTCAAACTTTAGGCTCCCAGCTAGAATACTCTGCAGTTCACTGTCCTTTTCCTCTAAAATTAGACTGGCCGCAAACATTTACATAAGTTACTGAGCCTGACATCCAATTAACACAGTCTTTACAGGTTTAATGAGCAGTGATAAATATCTGTCCTTTCTTTGGCACATTTTAATTAGTCGTAATTATGAGTAGAGTGACCTGAAAAGATTGTTGTCCCACAGAATCTCAGTAAAGGTGTATAATTTATATTTGTATAAACAGGATGTGTTTTTATGACTTGAAAAACCAAACGGTTATTTAAGCCATTTCAGTAGCCTTATAAAATCATCTGTAAAGTGCAGGTAACTAAAATGTTGGACATTCATATTTTGCCAGCATCAGGTGAGATACTTCATAAATCTTGTTTATCACACATCATTTCCCCAGAGTCGGAATTTGCAATTTGTGTACAAGCTGAATTCAAACATATATATACTTATATTTATAATACACATAAATTGTACATAAACTGCATGTATATAGTGATTTGTCCTATTAATAAGGATAACTACATTAATTTACTATAATTCTTAATTTTATTTGAAAGCACAATTATTCATGCCTTGAGGAATAGAAAAAGATACATGTTTGCACTAAGATGTTTGAAAAGTGCCATATATCCTTTAGGAATAAAATTAAGAACGAGGCAGATATTGGCCTTATTTTTGTAAAGATTATAGTGGAGCAAAATAAAAAAAACAAAGAATTCTCAGTGCTGACATTTGGAGGACAAGTTGTGCCTATAATGGGAAGACCTGTATCGCAACTGAAGTTTAAAAGGAGTGAGGATGATTGTGATGAGGGTAGGAAAATACTAGCTCACATTATCTTTGTGTTTACTAATTGCTAGGTTCTATTGTAAGAATTTTGCATAACCTTTATTTTATTAATTATTTTTTATTGGAGTATAGTTGCTTTACAATGTGTTAGTTTCTACTGTATAGCAGAGTGAGTCAGCTATAAATATAGATATACATATATCCACTCTTTTTTGGATTTCCTTCCGGGTTAGGTCACCATAGTGCACTGCATAGAGTTCCCTGTGCTATACTGTATGTTCTCATTAATTGTCTATTTTATACATAGTATCCATAGTGTATGTATGTCAATCCCAATCTCCCAATTCCTACCACCACTCCCCTTCCCCCCTTGGTATCCATACATTTGTTTTCTACATCTGTAACATTTAAATAACTAGTAATTTTTAGGAATAGGAGGTCTAGTTAGTTGAGTTTTCCCATTTAGGGGAAAATTTGTAGAATCTAAGGAAAACCTAGCGTATGGCAGATTACACTCAGAAATTCACACCCAGTGGAATATCCCACAAATACCACTTCAGTAAAGGAGGGGGCATCTGATTCATCCTTCCTTCCCTCCTCTCTGAATTTTAAACCTATCTTTTAATGCCAAGTAAGTATCCTCAATGCCAAGCCTAAACTAACATGCCATTTCCTGTAACTTTCAACTCCTGACCCCTCCTTCCCGCTACAGTTCCCTTCGAGCCATCATCTACCACAAAGGATTCTATGTCCCATTCTTCTTGGGATGGCTGCATATACTGCCTATCCTTGTAGAGTTTCTTGAGAGTAAGAGCAAGACCCTCCAGTTATACGTCTGCCCTTGTCAGTGGGGCGTGAGGGTGACGTGCCCACGAAACCGCTTCGTCCGTCCTTTCTGTTGTCACTTACAGAAGACTCGGGCTCTTCTGTAAGATGTTGTAGGGGACTCTATTTTACAAATATGGTTGCAACATCTCTCTCGTTCTGCAGGCTCTCTTACAATAGCACCTTGACACCGCTGTCGTCAGCCCTCCTGTGTGTGCCTCCACGTGAATGGAGGTGGGGATGGGGAGCAGGTTTTGACTCACTTGGAACCAACAGAAAGCAGCTGAAATGATGCTGCATGACCTCTGAGGGTCGGTTAGAAAAGGCATTGCAACTTCTGCTTGCTTGCTGGAGCACTTTCCTTGCAGCCTTGCAGCCATGGGCTACCGTGTCAGAATTCTGACTACACTGGGGCCAGTGTGCCAGCGTCCATGTGGAAAGACCCCCATGGGGAGGTCCTGTGAGCCACCATACAAAGAGAGAGATGCCTGCCAGCTCCCACCTACCCCAGCCAGCATATGAATGCCACTGCATGTAAGACCCTAACCAAACAGTTCAACTCCAGTCCGTCTTGAATTGCTAGCACACAGAAAATGTAAACATCAATTGTCTTAAGCCAGTAAATTTTGGCCCGATTTGTTGTGTAGCGTTAGATAATGAGAAAGGAGTTCTTGTATAACATTGACTGTCAAGGTGTGCCCTCCAGTGTGCCTGGGATACTTTGTATGTTGCAGGGAAAGTATTTCTTTGAGGAGTATTCGACTCTTTCTATCTTCCTTTACTTCTCAGTGTTATTGCCTACTAGAAATCTTCTGAAAAAACTCGTCTTTAAATGTGAACACAAAAAGGAGGATATATGAGTTGCACAACTGCTTTCCTGACTCTACTGCCAGTACTTTCTGAGCACATTCTGAGAACCAAAGACTTCCGTGGGCCAATCCTAGCTTCCAGCCATGATGTACTTAGGCTGCTGGCAGGTCACTTAACATCTGTGACCAACTTCTTCCTCTGCAGAGAGACAATAATCCTTAGCTGTGTCACAGAGGTTGTTGTGTGGTTTCGATAGGGTTGCACTCTGCACATGTAAAATACTCTAATGTCAAGGTAACATTATAAACATTCTAACCCATTTTCATCTATGACCATGTGGAGTGGGTGCTCTGAGGACTTGGCTTCTAGTTTGCAGAGTTTCCAGTGTTTAAATTGTCACCTTACAACCCGCTACCCCCCTAACTTACCATGTGAACAATGCCAGGACTGGGCAACTGCAGATCCATGTGTCGTCTAGAAGTGGGTGCTGTTTGTGGCTTCATTTCCCTAACTTTTCAGAAAATTTGCAAAGTGTTATGGGGCTTTAATCATTCCAGTTTTTCTTGGATCTGCAAGAGGATTTTTACCCTACTGCACTCCTAAGCCGCCCGCATCAGGGAAGAATTTGCTATGGAAATATAACGTCCCGGTTAAGTCTTGTTCTAATTGTTCTAATAAGCGCACACTAAGGACTCTAGCTCCCTTGGTTATTGATATAACTTCCTTGGCTACAGAATGTGTTTCTTTAATAGAGTCTTGGATTATCTATATAGAAAATCTTTTTTTTTTTTAAATAAAGACTTACAATTAGCTGAATTAGTCCCCATTTAATTTCAGGAGCATACAGCTGGATTGAACATGAAAAAATGTTACTAATAATGCTTTAATATAATTTAACCAAATGATATTGTAATATAACTGCACCAATATTAAGGGAGAATTAATGCATATTTTTATTGTACTTCAAACCTGTAACCAATCTAAATAGCAATATCAGACCAAATTTAACAGCATTTAAATTGGCCTGACGGCACCTCACCTCCATGCCCACTTAGGAGCTTAAACTAAGGCAGAAATATAAATTATCTTTTACATTGAATGCATTGTCTAATAAACTGCCAAACAGAAGAACTTCATAGCTTTCTTTTCCTATCCTTCTACTTTTCTTTGGTGGTGCTAAAGATTTAAGGTCTTTTGTTATTTTAAAGTTAAGATATGCTGATCATAGCTCCTGACACTCTGTGCCCTTCAGAGGCAGCTGTAGGGCGGGTGGCGGGTTCTGCTGTCCCCACACCTCCTCCACGTGCCCTGGCTGTTCCACCACCCCCACCCATAGACCTCAGAGCTTCTGCCTTACAGGGGCCCCCGGCCTTATTCTTTAAGATTAAAGACAGGAATGCAGTTCTCTGAAACGGACATGATGTCATAGGAGACTTGCACAGCTGGGGTCGGGACATGAGAGTCGGGCTAGTGCAACAGCCCCAGTGGCCCTCAGGTGGGATAGAGGATCGGCATCCCCAGGAGAAAAAGAATGGGTTGCCTAAACCCCATTCACTCCTCTTTATACAGGCCATACAAACTTCGGGGTCTTATCATCAAAACTGATGTTCACTGCTAAGTGAACAGGAATCCCCATTTATGTTGAAAACACACACATATACACGCACTGCAATCACCATGACTATCCAGTCTAGACCTCCCTTTACAAATCTAAACAAATAACCCAAATCCCATGGCAAATTTCAGGAAAATTAGATGCTGAAGATTAAGTTAGGGGGCAAGAAGACAAATCCGAGGGACTCTTACCTAGTTATAGGGTCACTGGAATCTACAGCAGTTTCTCTGAGATGTTGTTTGTCATTATTCTCGTGAAGAGAATAATTTGAAGCTAAGCATTGCCTGAGAAATCAGAGTTGAATGGTTTCAATATTATGGAGTAAGATAACTGAGGAGGCAAATGCATATTAAAAAAACAAGTAACTAAATAAAACTATACTTTAATGGGATTCATCTTCCAGTGGAAGGTTTTAAATTTTAGCATTTTTATTAAACAGATGATCAATACCTATTTTGGAGCTGAGGGTCTTTGCAACAGAGTAGGTACAATTCCCAAGATATTACATCTTAAGCAACCCTTGTTATTATGACCTCCATAGTTATAAATCATTCTATCATTTGTACCATAAATATAAAGTCATAGCCATGCCTCCCTAAGCCCTGTTGGCTATGCCCTTATAAGACCAAATTTCATAATACTAGAAAATAAAACATCTACACATGAGTGTGCAAATAACATTAACAAACAGATCATACATTTTCACATGGGGTAGGTTCATTATGTATCTCACCAAAGGCAGAAAGTGAATCAATCGTGAACTGAAAATGGAATTAAGGCTTCCTGATTGCCAGTTATGTTTTCAGTAAACAAATCAGCCTTGTCGATTTTGTCCACAAGCATTCTGAAAACATTAGCTTTGAATTTTTACCAAGAGAGTATCAAGTATACGGGAATGTCCAAGGATTTGGCCACTGAGGTTAGAATTGGCAGAGGAAGAAGTTGTGACGTTGTACTCATGCTTGAGGATATTTCTTGGTTCTTTAAAAGTATATGTTTTCTAGGGCTTCCCTGGTGGCGCAGTGGTTAAGAATCCGCCTCCCAATGCTGGGGACACGGGTTTGAACCCTGGTCCAGGAAGATCCCACATGCCATGGAGCAGCTAAGCCCGTGAGCCACAACTACTGAGCCTGCGCTCTAGAGCCCACGAGCCACAACTACTGAGCCCGCGTGCCTAGAGCCTGTGCTCCGCAACAAGAGAAGCCACCACAATGAGAAGCCAGCGCACCGCAACAAAGAGTAGCCCCCACTCGCCGCAACTAGGGAAAGCCCACGCACAGCAACAAAGACCCAATACAGCCAAAAATAAACAAATAAAATCAAGTAAATTAAAAAAACATTAAATAATATGTTTTCTGTATCAAGGTCATTAAATAATGTGAGTAGGAAACTGCTAATAGTCAAGGGAGAACAACTAATAACTAATGACATGCAATATATGCAGTAAAAAGATGTCCTATTGCCCTTTGTGTGTTATTTGCCACTCCTACATGGTCTTCCGTCTACAGAACCAAATATCAGAATGTTAATCAGAGTGTCTTCTTCTGGCCACTTTTCTAATCTGTATTGCCTACTAAACTGTAAGCTCTAAAAGAACAGGGGCATTGTACCCTCGAACTCTGTCACAATGCCTGGCACTTACTAAGTATTCAACAAATATTTCTAAAATAAATGAATAAACTTATTATGTAGCTATTATTCTAATCTAAAAGAATATTCAGTTTAATCAAGTTACATTTTTAGAAGACTTGGCTTTTCATGAATCTTTAATGCACATAATATGAATCTTTTATATTTGTATTGCTTTCAATCAGGAAATTATTTCAAAGATACACATTTATTTTGGGTTTCTGTTTTGACTTTCCAGAATTTTACTTATCCTTTTCTTAGAAACTTTAAATTTCATATGCTTAATGCTTTCCCTAATCTTTTTGATTCTGCTGTTGGAAATAGACAAGCTCTTTAGTTACTATAAATTTAATACAAGTAATGCAAATACATTTTTTACTCATTTGATTTTAAATTTTGAAAAATCAATTATCTTTCCTGTATTTGATAATTTAAAAGAGAGGAAAAACTGAATTTCATGTGTAGATTTATTTTTTGTAAATACAAGTACATTTAAAATGTAGTATATTTCAAAATAGTATTATTGGTGTCATAGTCAGGGATACCTACTGGGAATAGAAAATGAAATTCTTGGTGTAGTGTAGTCATAGCCTATATTGTGTTAGCAAATAGTACCCTGGCGGATGTCAGCTGGCTGTCTCAGGGCCTCACAAGGTCCTCGAACTTGGTGGGTATATACTAGGGTGGGTCTTGCGTTACAGGTTTAAGTCATTAAGTTTGTAAGTCTGGACATTTGATTTTGTCAGTCTCCCAGAGGTGATCCAGCTCTTGACAACTGACTCACAATCATCGAGTTTAGGCACTTTTATTTATTTATTTATTTATTTATTTATTTATTTGCGGTACGCGGGCCTCTCACTGCTGTAGCCTTGCCCGTTGCGGAGCACAAGCTCCGGACGCGCAGGCGCAGCGGCCATGGCTCACGGTCCGGACGCGCAGGCTCAGCGGCCGTGGCTCACAGGCCCAGCCGCTCCACAGCCTGTGGGATCTTCCCGGACCGGGGCACGAACCCGCGTCCCCTGCATCGGCAGGCGGACTCTCAACCACTGCGCCACCAGGGAAGCCTGAGTTTAGGCACTTTTAAATGCTCAACTTTTTCACCTAATTGGGTGGGTAAAGGAACAATTGGATATTCTGTTTTCCTTGGGTAAAAAACACATGTGCGGGGCTTCCCTGGTGGCGCAGTGGTTGAGAGTCTGCCTGCCGATGCAGGGGACGCGGGTTCATGCCCTGGTCCGGGAAGATCCCACATGCCATGGAGCAGCTAGGCCCGTGAGCCATGGCCGCTGAGCCTGCGCGTCCGGAGCCTGTGCTCCGCAACGGGTGAGGCCACAACAGTGAGAGGCCTGCGTACCACAAAAAAAAAAAACACATGTCTGAACACACCTTATTTTGCTTGAATTTTCAGTGGTTTCCGAAGTTTTCACATATTTAAAAACAATCTTGGGGTAGCATCCTTTCTACAGATGATCGATCCCATGTGCCTAATGTGTATTATTCCCATTTAATTATTAGGGAATTGTAGTCATTAACATTTGGGGTAGAATAAGGTAGCCTCCTGGTTTCCATGGACTGAAAATATAGTAGACATTTTTTTTTTTTTTTTTTTTGCGGTACGCGGGCCTCTCACTGTTGTGGCCTCCCCCGTTGCGGAGCACAGGCTCCGGACGCGCAGGCTCCGGACGCGCAGGCTCAGCGGCCATGGCTCACGGGCCCAGCCGCTCCGCAGCATATGGGATCCTCCCAGACCGGGGCACGAACCCGTATCCCCTGCATCGGCAGGCGGACTCTCAACCACTTGCGCCACCAGGGAGGCCCTATAGTAGACATTTATTACTGAAATGGAAGCAAAATAAAATACTTCCACTGAAAAGTGAGAATGATCTGAACTAACACTACATTCACACTAAAGGTCGTTCATGAAGAGAGATTGACTAACACAAAATAAAAGAGGCATGTGGATCACACCTGAAGCATTTGGGTTGATGAGACAGACAAACTAAATGATTAGATAAATGAAATTAGAGGTCTCATGTTGTAGTAGCAGATAGCATGGAAAACCAAAGTGAATGATCAGGGCCAGGAGATCAAAAAGAAGTAGAAAAAACACCTTCATGTTGACAGGCTGCTTTGGTTCTTCCAGAAGCTCCAGGTAGTAGAAAAGCAGGGTGATGGAGAACTATACACCTACAAAATACAGTGATTTTCACCTCCAGTTTGGAGGTGTCTCCGAGGCAATCTCACACAGGTTTTATTACTAAGGAGCTTTGTCATTTCCCATTTATATAATTAATGACATACCTTTGTATTTTTCTAGATCCGTACGTGGTCATACACTTACATAATACATGCCCGCACAAAGCAATGATACTTTTAAAATATAAGAATGAAATACTTGTTAATTTATGTGTACTCAGTATAGGCCTGGCACCTTCCTGAGTATTTAGCAGGCATCACCCCACGTGAGTCTCACTGTTACGAAGAAGTATTCATATAAGAAAGCTACAGATCGGAGAGGTTACATACAACAAATGTCAATCGTTACAAAGTAGAGAAGAAAGGCATTGCAACCAGGCCAATTGACATGGTTTGTAATCCTAACCACTGTGCTCTATGATTTCAAAATACAAAATAAACACGTCCTGATTCTGCACTGTTGATGCCACATTTTAAGAGTTGAAGTTAAAACAGAACATCTTGAGTCGTCTTGTTATCCTTTATCCTTTTGATGTGTTTTTAAAGTAGAGCTTCATGAAAAGTAAAATGCCCAGGTTACTTAAATTTTACCTAATTCATAGTGAAATATTCTTTGCATTTAACACTGTCGCTGCACTAATTAAAGATCTTGTTTCTGTGAGAAAATTAGGTCATGGAAAACATACCTTTTTCGCGGTTGGTGGTGTTCTTAATAAGTGAGGAAAAGCACTTACACTTGCACGTTATTTCACCTCAGTGCTTTTAGCAACATTTAAATATACAGTATAAGTGCTATGATTTAAATTCCTTACATAATCTCTCTTGCCTAATTGTTAATGACTAATGTAAATGAAGTCTTAGCTCTGGGTTTTAAAGTGCATTTTACATTTTCTCACATGTATAGTTTGATGCCATATTTTTGTCTGTTTTGCAAGTTTGGTGAAAAAATAAAAGTTGTTTGTTACATAATATAAATTGATAGATAACTTGAATCTAAAGCTAGATTTAAACAATAAAACTTTAATTTGCTGGAAATAGGGCTTTTAACTAGAGCAAGCAAAAACTAAAGAGAAATTTGTAATAATTTCATTGAAGGTTTTGTTTGAAGGTTTTGGTTGAAGGTTTTATACCTTCAAAGAATTGTAGTTGAGATTAAAGACACCTAACAATAGGACATTCAAAACATGACTTTCCATAAAGAAAATTTCTCTGGATACATTTAAAATAATTTAAATCTAGAGGAAAACATCATTTACTAAATTCCATGGTTCTACTCAATATACACAACTGTATTGGTTCTCTGTTGCTGCTGCAACAAATTACCACACATTTAGCGCTTAAATCAAGACCAGTGTATTATTTTACAGTCCTGTGGGCCAGAAGCCTTCCTGAGCTAGATCGGGGTTTAGCGGTGTGTTGCTCTCTGCGGGTTCTGGGAGTGAATCTGTGTCCTGACCTCTTTCAGCTTCTCGAGGCTGCCCACCTTCTTTTGCGGGTGGCCCCTCCCTCCGTCTTCAAAGCCTTTCCTTTCATACTTACATCTCTCCCTGACGCTGACGCCCCTTCTGTCCCATGCATCCACTTTAGGACACTTGTAGTAGACACTTGCAGTCTGCCTACCTGGATAATATAGGATCCTCTCCCTATTTTAAGGCCAACTGATTAACAAGTTTAATTCCATTTTCTATCTTAATACTCTTGCAGACAATGTAATGTAGTCACAGATTCTAAGGTTTAGGACAGGGACATCTTTGGGGACCATACTTCCACCTACCACAAAAACTTATCCTTCATTTATCCTTCATTTTGATTTAAACATTACTGATTCTACATTTTTTTTATTCAGGCAACGTGGCAATTATCACTACTTTGTCCTGGTGTTGTTACTTTTTCTCTCTATGTGTTTTGCATATAGGGTTGATCCATGAATATTCAGGTAGTGGCATATTGCAGGATGGAAAAAGGAAGGATAAATGTACAGTTACTGAATTCCTCTGTCTTCTCCCTCTGGACCAACATAGCAATTAATTTTGAAAATATTTAACAGCGGCCAATACACATACATAAGGAGCATTTCACAGGAGACTTACCTTAATGGAGAAGGAATGAAGATGAAGTACAGACCAGGGGTGTGCTAAGGTGGCTCTATTGGCAAAATGTAGATGTGGACCAGAGTCTGAAAGTACAAAGAATGCATTTTGGGAAAAGAAAACCTTATAATTACAGGATAATCGATGTTGCATTATTGTTTAAAGTTAACTCACTAGCTCAATATTTTTGTAATCGAAGGAGAGAAGTTGTAGATACAAGTACTGTCATATGAGCAGCCACTATGTGACCTAAGGCACCCCAGATATTTGGAAAAATTCAGAAGTGCCCCACTGGCCACTGAGAACTTGTGTGAACTGGCAAACACAGAAGCAGATGTGCCTTATGTAATGTGAAAAATGGCCTATTTGTGCACAGCCAGTGTATCTTAGGTGGCCCATCTGTCTTCCAGTAGATCTGTTGTCCCTGTGGGGGGGGAATTATCTTGTCCCTGCTAAGTTTTCTCATTGCCCTGTTCTTGTGTAGGGACATGTCAGCTGCCTATGAAACCATAACAAACCAGCATTTGTTTACAAGTCTAAGCCATGGTGGATGCCAGCACATCAGGTAACTTGTGGACAAAAGCTTTTTCTTATAATTCCTGCTGCTGTTTATCCTTGAGCCTGTCCTGTTTCGGATGGGTGTTCTCAGGTGCCCCTAGTGTCAGGGTCCCGTCACAGAGCCTGCTCTACTGGGACCACTGCATCTGCACTTGACTCCTTTCCTTTGACCCAGTTAGGTCTATTGTGCCCCAGAACACTGAATGTTAGACATCCCCGAAGTCCACTTACCTATGCAGTTCAAATAGACAGTTGACAAGCACACTCCACTGGTATTTTACTTGCTGAATAGGCAGGCCTCCTATCAACATCTTTTCAGAGCATGAAGCCAGGCGATAGCAGCACTCAGAGTGCACAACTCTCCTGAAATAAAGGAGGTACTGTAGGAACACCACCTACAATGGGGAAATTCACCCACCAAGAGTCAAATCCAAAACAAACTAGGAAAATTATGTCACCTTAACAGCTTAAAGATAATTTTGAAAAACTCCTCTGGGCCACCAGGCAAACAAACAAAAAACCAAACATCCAAAGAACCACTACAAAAACAAAATCACAGTGATATCATGCTTTTCAGCAAGGTTCACTGAAGTGAAACGGGGCCACATCTCAGGAATGCTCCAGGAAAGAAAATATGCACTGGGCTTCTGTCTATCAAGGCTGCTAAACCCATTAACCATGTATGAACTCAGTAATATTCTACCCCTGAGTCCTTCCATAAAACACATAAAATTGTCAAAAGACAGTCTCCTCAAAGTAGGATCAGTCCTACACAGTTTTAAAGGGGAATTCCATAAAACCTTAAAGTTAAGATCATCTCAATCTATTTAAATCGATATATACAAGTAAATTAAAAATCTATCGTATTAATACATTAAAAATTCAACAGGTATCCATGCTAAAAACACTCAATGAGATTAAATAGATACTTTCTTAATCTGATGTATATGTCTGTGAGTGTTTGGCCCCAAAGAAAAGCATCTTTCTTAATGGGGAAAATGGGGCATTCTCCCTAAACAGAGGAAATGGCATGAATGCCCACTATCACCATTACTGTTTAATACTGTTTTGAGAGAACTTCCCAAGATAGTTATAGAAGAGAGAGAAATTAAAGATAAGTTTCTGGTAAAAGAATATTTAAAACTATCTCTATTGAAGAGGATAGAACGGTATGCCTTAAAAATTCAAGAAAAAGAATTAAAAATACTATAAACAATAAGGGAATCCAAGAAGTTAGTGTTACATTAAAAATCCTGTAATAACCAGTATCCTTCATATATACAAATAATAACCAGTAGGATGTTTTACTAGAAGATGAGGCCTATATATAAAATATAAAATAAAAGATAAAATAGTAGAAAATACCTTAACAAGAAATGGACAAATCCGTACAAGAAAATTCTTAAACCATGATGAAAGTTGCGTCTGTTACACTTGAAAAAATTGGAAATTATAGCAGGTTTTTGGTCAGAAGAACTCAACAGCATTAACATGTTTGTCCCAACTAATTAAAAACTTTATGACCTTATTCAAGAATCCAGTAAAAATACCAACAAAGATTTTCTCTCTCCCTGCACTAGATAAGTTGCTTTTACATATATGGAAAAACAAATATGGAGTAATAGCTAGGAAACTCCTAAAAAGGGGACATGAAGAGGTTCTGCCTACCAGATATTGAAACCTATCATAAACCCCCTATAATTCAAATAGTGTGGTATTGGTCCATTTACACAAAACTAGTAAAACAGTTAAAGTTCAGAAACATGTCTGAGGTTTTACTTTATTTTCAAATTAACATGGAATCCTGCTACATTATCATAGATACTGATAGAAGACAGAAGATTCCTAGGTCAGAGATCATTATCATTATCTGTGCCTGTTCCCCAAGTCCCAGTTATCACAGGGCAACGTGAAATAGATGATGTCTGCTCGCAGAGGGAGTGCCCTAAGAGAGAGGAACCCTGAGTTAGGGAGCCCAAATCTTTCATTATAGGCAGTGAGCATGCCTGGTCTTTGCTCCAGAGGAGATGCCATTTCTGTCGTCCAAAGCTGTTTGCTGTGCAAACGTTCTTGACAAGAAAGTCCAGAACAAAAGGTTATTAGTGCTTCACTCCTAAGATCTGCAGAAATTCAGAGACGGTAGAGAATTGCACCTAAATAAATACATGTGAGAATTTAGTTGATCATAAATATGATGTCTCCACTCACTGGAGAACAATGGCTTTTTAAATTGATTGATGTTGGGGCAAGTGTCTAACCATTGTCCAATGATATAATTTTCTTTATCTTACACTAGATAAATTCCCAGTGGATTCGAAATCTAAATGTAAAATTGAAACCATTTATGTATCTGAAGGGGAAAAAGAGCCACAAAATTCCTTTGAGGTGAAGAATGGAGAAAGCCTTTCTCTGCTCAAAATCTGGAAGAAATGAAGAAAAATGTAGATAAATTTGCATAAATCTAAATTTTTTATGACAACAGTGACATAATTGCTACAGCAGCAGTGCAGGCTCCTGGGTGTCACTGAAGCAAAATGTCTCCAAGTGGGGCATCTGGCAGAGGCAGAGATATCCTGCAGTTACGAATATTAGTGTAACTTACTTTGACTTTTTTTCCTTTCCAGTATTTCCAGTGTTTTAGTAAACAATGTCCGTGTTTGAATTTGAAACTTGTATTTTAGTGGCTTGTAGGGTTTTTTTAATTGGACATTGTATGCAATTTAAAACCATTAAATCTTAAGCTAAATGGAAAATATCTATATCTATCTATCTATCTATCTATCTATCTATCTATATATAGATGATTTTAAAAATTCTAACTTTACCTACTGAGAGAACATAGCAGTGATAATATCCCATCCTCAATATCATTTTGGGGCCACAATTTTTATTTCTAAATAACATCCCACTCTTAAGTTAGAAGAGTTCCTTGGAGAAATGGCTGGTTCTTATCTGTCAGGGAATATTCCTGGTGAGCCTGGAAAATAACTGGAGTAACAGAAAAAAAAAAAGGGAGGTAAAAATTTAATAGGGCCACACTGAAAGGGCTCAAGAGTGACTTGGAAGAACTCTGTACCATGTACAAAGGTGGGAATATAATTTGCTAAAACATTTTTAGTTTGAAATAAACTATTTGATGAGATTTTAATATTAAAAGAGTCCTTGAAACAAACACACGTAAGCGTTCAGATGAACATCCCTTGTTAGAAATAATTGTAGCTCACATTGATCAGGAATGCTGTGTTGTTTCATCACTGGATTTGAAGGAGGGGAGGGGAGGAGGGAGGGTGAAGGGGAAGAAATAAGTGGAAGAAAGTTCACAGAAGGTTCTGTGAACTAGTCAACGCCTTGTAGGGAGATAGAGCTGCCATTGAAAGATTAACTTAAAAAGTTAGACTCTTAGGTCTTCGTAGATCAAAATTGATTTTCATGGAGTTTAATAGGCACACCTCTCTATCAAAAACGTCATAAAGGGTAAAGATATATTGCACCTGTATGTGTTCACGAAATCTAGAGGATTAATAAGCTTGAGAGAGGTCATGGAAAATCCTTCAAAGGAAAATGTCATATTAAGTAGATTTTTAGCAGAGATGGTTGAGGCTAAGGCTATAAATAGCATGAGACTTGAAGTTGGGCCAGAGAATGCAGTCACTATATCAGGCAAATAAAAAAGTAGTGGGCTGAGATAAACCAAATTCTGTAGTCAAACCAAAAAAAAAAAAAAAAAAAAGGAATTTGTTTCTCTTTGACTCAAAGAATATTGGTTATTTAGTTAATAGTCAGGATCCGAGGAAAGAGGAGAGAAAAGGGAAAATAACAGAGACCGTGTCTTAAAACCTAAACGGTCTCACAAGGATATGATAATGCAAAGACTTCAGTTTTTGTAACTACATAAACGAGAGCTTCAATCTCAGATTTTAACTTGTCAGCTTGCAGCAATTTTCTTAATCTCACTGAGCTTCACTTTTTTCATGTGATAAATGAAAGTTAAACCAACCCATGCATGGGATAGAGTGAAGACAAAAGATGCCTAAATGAAATAATTAACACAGGGTGATTTGTTAAACAAGTGAACATCACAATATACAGTAGACCATTTTACACTAAAATGAGTGTCACAGACAAAATAGTCTTGAGTAACATAGAAAATAGAGATTCCTTGAACACATTCAAATTGCTTAGTACTTTTGCAGGATTTCCAACACCCTTTATACTCTCTCTCTCTTAGTTTCTTACAGCAATCATAAGAGGTAGGCCAAAACTGGAATTTGCTATCCTTGTTTTTACAAATGATTAAAACTTGGGGGCTTCCCTGGTGGCACAGTGGGCTTTCCTGGTGGCACAGTGGTTGAGAGTCTGCCTGCTGATGCAGGGGACATGGGTTCGTGTCCCAGTCCAGGAAGATCCCACATGCCACGGAGCAGCTAGGACCGTGAGCCATGGCCGCTGAGCCTGTGCGTCCGGAGCCTGTGCTCCACAATGGGAGAGGCCACAACAGTGAGAGGCCCGCTTACCACAAAAAAAAAAAAAAAAAAAGTGCGTGGAATTATTATTTTTCCCTAAGTACCCCTAAAATAACAGTTATTATTTTTATTTGTTTATTGAGATACAATCGACATGTAACATCATATTAGTATCAGGTGTACAACATAATTATTTACTACCTGAATACAGGACAAAATGATCACCACAGTAAGTCAAGTTAAATAATAATTTATTTATATTTTTACTTAAATGGGAATATCCTTCCTATTCAGCAGTGAAGCGATTTGAACCTGGCATTTTCCGATTTGAAAATCAGTATAGGGCCCTGTTTCTTTTTGAGTGAGTTTTGGTAATTTGTTAAAGAAATTTTATATATTTTATATTTTTTATGATAATGTCTTATAATCCCTTTAATAGCCATAGAATCTGTAGTGATGCCACCTTTCTCATTCCTGATAATAGTAAGATTTTTTCCCCTTTTGTTTCTGATCAAGTTGCTAAAGGTTTATTAATTTTACTGATCTTAACCAACAAATTTTAGTTTCTTTGATTTTTCAATGTGATTTTAATTGATTTCTTGTTGATTATTCTTGCCTTTCAATCTACTATATTATTTGCTTCCTTTTTCTGAATCCATTCTTTGTTCCTTTTTATTCTTTTTTTTCCTTTTTGGATTTTGAGTATTTTTTAGGTATCCATTTTATTTTCTTTGTTGGCTTATTAGCTATAGTTCTTTGATTTGCTACTTTGTGGGTGCTTTCTGGTTTATAGTGTGATTATTTAATAAGCTTTTCACAGACTTCCTTCAAGTGCTGTACGATCACTCTCCATATAGAGAGTGGTCTTCATTTGCTTTACACAGGCATTTAATTTCCTAAAAGATATCAATAAGATGAAATTAAGTCTCTGTATTTACCTGTATAGTTACCATCTCTGATGCTGTTAATTAGTTTGTATAGACCCATCTTCCCAAATTAATAAATTCCCTCCTACTTTATGGGCTTATTTTAAGATGTATTGTTGTTGTTGTTATGCAGGTCTGTTGGTGATGAAATCTTTAAGGTTTACTTTGTCTTGAAGAAGTCTTTATTTCAACTTCTGCATTGAAATATATATTTTTTCTGGGTAAATAATTTTTTTAACATCTTTATTGGAGAATAATTGCTCCACAATGGTGTGTTAGTTTCTGCTTTATAACAAAGTGAATCAGTTACACATATACATATGTTCCCATATCTCTTCCCTCTTGCGTCTCCCTCCCTCCCACCCTCCCTATCCCACCCCTCTAGGTGGTCACAAAGCACCAAGCTGATCTCCCTGTGCTATGCAGCTGCTTCCCACTAGCTATCTATTTTACGTTTGGTAGTGTATATATGTCCATGCCACTCTCTCACTTTGTCACAGCTTACCCTTCCCCCCTCCCCATACCCTCAAGTCCATTCTCTAGTAGGTCTGTGTCTTTATTCGCGTCTTGCCCCTAGGTTCTTCATGACCTTTTTTTTTTTTCTTAGATTCCATATATATGTGTTAGCATACGGTATTTGTCTTTCTCTTTCTGACTTACTTCACTCTGTATGACAGACTCTAGGTCCATCCACCTCACTACAAATAACTCAATTTCATTTCTTTTTATGGCTGAGTAATATTCCATTGTATATATGTGCCACATCTTCTTTATCCATTCATCAGTTTTTTTTGGTTCGTTTTTTTTTTTTTGCGGTACTCAGGCCTCTCACTGTTGCGGCCTCTCCCGTTGCGGAGCACAGGCTCCAGACGTGCAGGCTCAGCGGCCACCGCTCACGGGCCCAGCCGCTCCACGGCATGTGGGATCTTCCCGGACCGGAGCACGAACCCGTGTCCCCTGCATCGGCAGGCAGACTCCCAACCACTGTGCCGCCAGGGAAGCCCCTAATCATATTCTTTGATACCCTACAGTGGCGCTTCTGTTGTCTTGTTCCCTCAATGAGAAATATCATTCATCAGTCAAATTATTACACATTCTACAAAGCCAGGTTCAGATGTCACTTTCAGCCCATTTCCCTTGATCCCAAGTTGGTAATACTATCTATCTATTTTAATCTGTCTGTAATTTACTTCTAGTGCTTTAGAAAGAAAATCACAATCTATGTTTTTTCCTTAGAGCTACTCTTGATTGCATACTTGTTTTTTACTCCCATAATGAAAAGAATTAAGTTGCAAAGCTGGTAGTTTTTACATTTTATGGTATTTTAGAGCAGTTTGTCCTGATATTTACTGCCAACTATTCACCTTGTTTATATCTAAAGTGGTATAATAATGCCAGTGACTAAACACATTCTTTGCCTACTGCATTGTTAATAATTTTACCATGTTTACGTCAAATGCACAATCATTACAGGAATGTTTAAGATTGTAAACCACTTCCAAAACAGAGTTCTTGTAAATAAATTTACTTTAAAATTACCGTCTACATGTATCAAGATAACTCTAACTCGAATGTGACGGAATACTCACCCTGTATCTTTTTTGTCGACTCTAATGAATGTGCACTAAAACATGTCTACTTACTTCCTCTAAACCACCTTGTAAACAGATAGTTACATCTGTAAATTCTCTGTTAATATAGAGCTCGAGGATGGAACAGGGCAAAAGAAGCTGTACAGTAAAGATATAGATTAATAGTAGGAGCCGTCCAGTGCGATCCCATGTTAGAACTCTTGTCTCCACTAACACCTGCCCTACCTGACAGTGCCCACAATAGTCCCTTTATATAATTCAGGCTAATTTCCTGATCTTGAGTTAAAACCTGAGACAACTTGAATGTCATTATAGGACAAAAAGGGTCTATTTCCCAGTCTCTGTGGCATGTATTTCAATGTCTAATGAGGCAAATTTTATCTCTTAATTCATTTAAACATGAAATAATTTATCACTAATTTTGTATTTGCCAGGATTTCTACTGAACCTATTTGAGGAATTAATAAAGAAAATTCTGTCAGATCAGTTATTTCAGAAAAAGAGACACATGAATGTCAAAGTATTTACTGAACTCTGGACAGGCTTTGTAAGTAATAAAATGTTTTAGCATTCCCCAAACAGCTGACAAATTCAAGTCAGAATTTTAAGCCTGGATTTTCAATTTAATCTAGCATATAAAGTATCATACACACTAAAGCAAGGTTAAGTGTTATGTAAAACTTTTGAGGTCCTTTCTATTGCTCTGCTGGGTGACTCCAGAATTCCCAAAGATCTTCTCTGTTCCAGTCCACTGTGGAAAATATACAGGACCAGTGCAACTTTCTATAGTGATTTTCTAAACTGTGGATATATTAGTACTTTCTGAGGTCACTAGTGATTAGAAGAAGTAACTTTTAATTCAGATTCAGACTTCTGTTTTCTATTACCAGTGATCTTAACTATGAAGATTGATTTCTGAAGTTTATCTCTAAACAAATACAATAATTGCAGTTTAATTTAAGAAATTTATCAGTTAAGGTTGATACAGAAAAGCCAAAAAAAATTGAAAATACTGGGTAAGGGAAATCACAGAACTTAATACTAAAATGACACATTTTTGGCATTACATTTCATTCCTTAAATTAAAACATTTAGAATAATTTTAATCCACAGTTTTAGTTTCATATCTTTCTTTTTACTGAATTATATATCTTTATTTAATTTTACTCACCTAAAAATAATGGACAAATCAATAAAATCATAGATCTTTGAAAATACCTGGGAAATGTTTAGGAAAATATCACAATCATAAATGAAGGAGCTCTATGATTGAAAAAGAGGGAAAAGGTCTGTTTGGTTTTCTTATTTTTATCATTTTTCTTACAGATCCTAGAAAATATACTTGTAACAATTAATATCTACTCATTTTATTCTATACTCTGTGTCAGAACACTAAATAAATATTAGAGAAGTGAGAAATTAGAGCAGTGACATATGAAATATATTTTAAAGATGATTACACTTATTGTAATCCAGATAGTTAAAAACTTGGTTGAAAGCAACATAAACTGAGCCTGAGATGTTCACAGTAACCACTTACTTAAATTGTTGTGGCTCCCAGGTTCTTCCTGACTGCTGCATACTCTCCCCACCCTTTTATGTCTTATTTAATGACTTTATTGAGATATAGTTCACACACCATACAATTCACCCACTCAAAGTGTGCAATCCAGTGGTTTTTAGTATATTCACAGATCTTTTCATATTTTTATCTCTTCTTTTTCCTCCTCTTTTATTAACTTTCCTCTGACCTACTTCTCAACTAAAAAGTAGTTTTCTTAGAAAGCTAATGATATGAAATGACCTGGTATCACTATTGGTAAAATGCCACAAAAGGGCCAGCCCTAACTAAGGTGTATTGTGTTACACTGGGTGGCTGTTATCACTTCACTTTATTAAAAAACATAGAGTCTAAGGGATAGGAGTAATAAAAAGATGTCTTGAGGGTAATAAGAAAATATTACTGGATACATTTGCCTCCCGGTAGATATGCATCCAAATTAAGAGTACAAAAGGGAAGTCCAGAGTCCCTTTTTACTGCCGGTAGTGAATTCTCGGGAAACTGAAATTCATAAATGCCAGCCTTGAATTTACCTATTATAGTAACTTATGCATCAGATAGTACTAACGTTACAGCAGTTTAAGCTTTTATGCATTCCTGATAACCACATGGAAGTGTGCATAATATGGGGGCATAAATTAGGTTTCCTATTATTGAAACCACATGCCCTTGGTCTATGAAACAAATCAAAAGTAACCTCTCTTTCACGTGGATTCATAATTTATAGGTTGTTGATACTTCCTCATACATTTAGCAAGTGATGCTGAATCTGCATATTGAATCATTTTAGAACCTACAAATGCTAAAAGCCCTTTAAGTAGTTTGTAGCGTAAACATTTGTTTTACTCTATTTTGCACTGTCTCCAAAACTAATTTGCAAGTGTTAAATAAATTAGTCATCTTAATCTCTACTGAATATTAGTTATACCCTGTATAATGAAGAAAGCCAAGGAGAGATATACTTCAGTGACTGGAAGCTTCATGCCTTATGGTTTTACATGTAATCATCTAGAACTGAATCTTAATGATAGAGTTCCCTACTTTCAAGAGGATGTTTTTATGCACTAGAATAATGGAGAGTTAAGTTGATAGAGAGATTATAATTAACATACATATTAAAGACACATTTTATTCTTCTCTGTCACAGACGGTTTCTCCAACAGTAGAAAGTGTAATTTAAGCCTTATGCAAAAAGTCAATTTGTAAGTTTCATGTGGTATGGAAAAACAAAGATACGGAAGCATCATTATTAGAAATTGAAATATTCCTCTGAAAAAGAAAAAAAACTATTAAATTGCATCTTAAAATGTATGGAAATAATTCTATGGGGAAAAAGAAATCAACTAAACAGTATTAGAATACTTTTCAACCATATAATAACATGTCTACTAAACTAACGATAAATATTCATAGCTCATCTCTACAGACTCTAACTTCTTGAAGGAAGCAGTAGACCTAACTTAAGACGTCAGAACATATCAATATCCAGTCTCTAGCCCTTCTTTGAAAAAAAAATTTTTTAAGTTTTCATTGTACTTTTGTTTGTTTATAGTTTTGCCCAGTTTCTTTGGAGTAGATTCCTCCCTTCCACAAGATAGAAAACTCTTGGGTGTCAGTTTCATCTCTTTCAACATCTTTAGATGTAGGTGGCACAAGTGTGCATTGGAAAAAAAAAAAAACCAGTCTTTTAATCTCCCTATTTTAAGCCATCTATTTTTTGGGGGGTGGGAGATTGATTAAACCTCATTTTGTTGATAGTACCCTAGACACTAAATACACAAGTCCCATGCTGTATACTAGCTTTCCTCTGACCTACTTCTCCTTTAACCTGATATTAAAAAATAAACCTGGTAGTTACTTTGAAAAACTACCTTTGTACTTAAAAGCTGTATGGAAGCTGTACTTCAGGGCTAAAAAGGAAAGAGGCATTTGGGTCAAAACAACCACATGAACATTCACACGCACACACACAGAGACACATACCGTCTACTATTCCTACTATTCCTTTTATGTAGTTCTGTTTCTTCTTGGTTGATATCCTTGATGTCAGGGCATGTTGATACCTTCCTGTTATTATATTGTTTTTGTTATTATGTTATTACACTGCATTGAGTAAAGCATCCCAATGTGAGTGAGCAGATAGCCAAAAGGTATTGCACCACTGCATAACCAAAACTGTGTTCTTCAGCTGCTTGTATCTTGGAAAATAGGTAGAGATTTTTTTCCAGGAAATTATTTTAAGACCATTTCTCTAAGTAATACACTAAGTTGTTGTTAAATGGATATAGGTTAGGGGGGAAAATAAACGAATCCTATATCTTGGTAACTCATCCCTTCAAAATCTATGCTTTATAGTTATAGGGTTTTATAGTTATAAAAGAAGAAGGGAAATAGGGGAGTTAAGTATGTTATGATCTAGATGCATAATCATAGACCCTGGTGAGTAACACAAGTGAGTTAGAATTGATCCAGTAGAGAATGCCATTGTGTAATCTAAATCAATTGTAATAAAGTAAAATCAATAACGGCTTCTGGCAGCCCTATCTGTATTGTCCTGTCCTACCAAATAGCCCAAACGACATCTTACATATAAATAATGTGAAGAAGAACTGTTGCCTTCACATTCACAGGAAAAGGAAACAGAGAAGGTAGGTTTGCCCTAATGGCTAGGTGGGCAGGGATGCGGGAGGAGACTTCTCTGTCATACGATCCACATCTGGGCTTGCATTACATAGACTCTTGACATTCCCTCAGAAATGGAACATAACTGGCAGTCTGTAACTAGGCATCATGACTTCTTCACTAGTTCAGTAACCAAAAAAAAGAAAAAATACCCTTAACCTGAGTGACCCAGAGCAAAGCCCCTCCTTCTTAGCAATGATACCCGACATTGGGTCAGTTAACTCCTCTGATTAACTGAACTGGTCTCTTAGTTTGTGAGAATCCTAACTAACGTGAATCCCTGGGAACTTCTACCTCTGAGCCCTTCTTTTACTGAACCCTCCAGGTGGCTTACCCTCCTCTCCACCTGTGAGTTTCTCGATGTCCCATCAGGGTGTTTTCCTCACTGTTGTAACTCTCAGAGTAACTGAGTACAGCATCACAACCTGAACAATTTAATAGCCAACGTTTCGGTAATTCTCTCCTACCCAAATCAGTTGAGTTCTGATACAGGTTTTGTAAATTTACTTAATAACCACTCATTTAATATCCAGAACTTTGACAATTAACAGTTATGGTTAGTAAATGATTTTTAACTACCATCCCTCTCCCCCAGAGTTGAAGGACATTTCGTTGTTGGAGTCATCCTCAGGCTTCTTGGTCAATTTATGGATTTTTCTGTGGAATGGTCGCCAAACTTTTTTTTTTTTTTTTATGTTTCAGACATTAGGGACAGTAAAGCTCATGTTAAAGAAGTGTGGGGAGAACTTAGCAAATGAAACTTCTTGTGATAGTTGAAAATGTCTCTTTTTTTAATAAAATGAAGAGGAAAACTTTGAGGAGAAAAATGTTTCAGTTAACATTAGCATTATTGCATTTCATGCAAGCAACATTAGGTCTGAATTACTTGTGCTCCATATATTTACACATGCACATGTAGAGTTCCCTGAGAGAAAGAGGATCTTAACATTTTTATGCATATTTTCAGAGACCTGGACTACCTCTGGATAAAAGAGGAAAATATGTATCACCAGAAAGTAACACGTTTGCTGGCAGCTCAGCTTGGCATAACCTACAGACACCTTTGTTACATAGTGCAGTGAAGCTGAGGATGCTTCTTCCAAACATAGTTGAATTGCCCCAAGCTAGCAAGTTGCTTAATGGCATATTGAGTCCATATGTTAAAAAGCAGGAAATTATTTAGAAGAGTGCAAAGTTATAGCTATCTTTTCTGTTACCATCCAGTACATTGCAAATCATCTTCTCAAGGATGCAAATTCTCCACACGATATACTTCAAGCCTTAGCTTCTCTTCTTATTTTGATAAAGATGAACCTGACATAACTTCGTATGCTTTAATACAATGTCTCGTTGATCAGTTATGACATCATATTTTTGGAGGCTTATTAAAATGAAAATTCCTGGACCTATCCCAGACCCAGAAAACCAAAATCTCTTTGGGTACTAAACTCAAAAGATGGGAGTCTGTATCTCTTTACCCATAAGCGTACAAGGAGGTTCTAAGGGCTCAGTAAATTTGGGAATTACCGTTAGCGGGGCCCAGGACAGATGGTCACCTGCAGACAAGGCTTGACAGAGTTGTGTTAAATTGTTGCCTAGTAGAATTCTGTATGCTCAGGCTCACCTTAAAGGAAAATCCCTCCTGCAAATGATTGTGCTTTTGTTATCAAAGGAAATAACTGCCAGGCCTTTACCCTCCTCTTCTTGTATTATTACCCTGTTTACTGCAGAATGAAGGGAAACAACGAGGGCTGGGACAGCTGCATTTGGGAAATGTGGTTTCTCTCCAGTTTCGCACAGCGCAGACTTCATTGGCTCTCCTGATTATTTTATTTTAGCTTGGGGCTCTTAGGATGCAAGGAACACAGAAATGCAGATTGTAGGAGTTAGTGAACAAGTGCACGGAAGAGGAAATATAGGAAACTCTTCATCAGCCGCGGAGTCAAACCTCTTGAACTTAGAAACGTGCTCCTGATCTTTGCAGATCAAACATTTCATTGGTAGCAGCAGCTCTCCTAACCCAGTAGCAGCTGACAAGCAGGGGTTCAATTTTCTTTAAACCTCCACTCTGTTAGGGAGCAGCTGATAAGCAGAGGGGACCCCTGTTTCCTACCCTAGAGATTGAAGAATTCTGTTTCTGTTTCGCTCTCTGGGTTTGCTTTATCTGCTACTCTCTCTGCTTCTATTGCTACCGTGGATTTTACGGGCTCCTTATCTTACATACCTGAATCTTCCTGAAATAAGGTATGATTGGATCAATTTGGTTTTAGTCACTATAGAACTCAATCAATGGGAAGGTATGTCTGTCAGAAGGCTCCAGAGCTCAGACCTCCCCTGTGTCCTGTGTGGGGCTGTTTTCTGGGCTCAGGGGCAGCCCGAGATGGCCAGAGATAGTAAGTGTCTCACCAGAGAACTCCCTGCCAGGAAAGTAAAAGAAAGCGCCTTTGACTGCTTTCTTTGGGGAAGGGCCATGCACTTAGAAGCTATTTGGTTGGGTTTACATAAGAAAGTAGACAGAGAAAGGCCAGGGAGAGAGAGAGAGAGAGAAAGGGAGTTGTTTTTCATTGTTAGTTCTAATCGCTCACCTAGGCAATTCATTCTATATAAAAAATAAATCCTTTGAAACCGTGTTGAGACATAGGTGGTTTGTTAGTTCCCCAGCAGTTGCGAGTTCGTGATGTTATTTAGCCTTCTGTGTTCAGTACTTTGGGTTGTAAATGGCAACTTTTCCAGATGTCCTCTGGTTTGGAAGAGTGACTCAATGCGCTGTCACATCACGCTCCTGGGAAATCTCAGCAACCACATAGCACATCGCCAGTTTCCTCCATTAAATAGGTTGCTTCTGTCAAATGGCATCTATTGTCACAATAAGAGATGTTCGTGGAGTTAGTATTTATTGTCTGACCCTGTCATTTCCTCCTCGGTCCCTGGTTTTCGTTTACAACTTGAGAATATTTCTGAGCAAAAGCTACAGAGAAAAGAATCATGCTTTTTGCAAAAGCTTGTGAATAAAAGCCTTAAGTCTTAAATTCTGTAAAACTGAGTTGGGATTCCAGTAATACACTGCCCAAGCCTTCTGAGTACTGTGTGGAGAGAAGCCTGTCATGAATATAGTTCCATGATGGTACTTAGCTGAGTATTGTTATTTTACTTTCACTTAGGTGCAATGACACATTACCTGTTTATTAAATGGCCTACCCTGGAAAGAATGGGGCTGGGGTTACTATCAGCATGAACAAAAAACAAAGTTGTGTCTCTTTTGATACAAAGTTTTTTGTGGGAGATTCTCTGTTTTCCTGTGTAGAAAAGGAAATAAAACAAAACGCTTCTATACTATTGATGCTTTTTGAAAATACTTGTTTTCTTGTCATCTCCACTTAAAAACAAAGGCTAAATTTTGTTCATTGTGATATATGTAATGTCAATCAGAGTGCACTTTGCACAATGGGGTCATAGAATAGTTAGTCACAGAATAGATGGTTTAGCAAATGGATGGAGGAATGAATGAATGAATCGGAGGACATTTAAAAAACTTTTTTTCTCTCGGTCACAAAGTAGCTTACCACAGGGCTTCTCAAACTCAAAAGTCCATGTGAGGGCCTCCCTGGTGGCGCAAGTGGTTGAGAGTCCGCCTGCCGATGCAGGGGATACGGGTTCGTGCCCCGGTCTGGGAGGATCCCATATGCCGCGGAGCGGCTGGGCCCGTGAGCCATGGCCGCGGAGCCTGCGCGTCCGGAGCCTGTGCTCCGCAACGGGGGAGGCCACAACAGTGAGAGGCCCGCATACCGCAAAAAAAAAAAAAAAAAAAAAAAAAAAGTCCATGTGAATCACCTGGGCATCTGGGTAAAATGCATAGTCTGAGCAGTAGTCCTGAAGTAGGAACATGAAACTCCTAATTTCTTACCTAAATGATGCCAATGCTTTTGGTGTGTGGAACCCATTTTGAGAAGCAAGTATGAAAGCTTTGTTGCAAGCAACAGATTCCCTAGTTCTGGATTTTTTGAATAAGATGAACAATTTGTAACATTTAAAATGAATGCCAACGTTCACCACATGACAATATTTTAAATTTTTATATTTGTTACTTTAAAAATATAATATAGATACCTCCCTTGTAATCAGGTTATGCTTTCAAATGTGTCTGCATTTTATTTTTTAAAGCAGCCAAATAGTACATATATGCATGCCACATAATATTTACTGATCTGCATGGAATATACTTAGAGCTTTAAATTCTCTTAGGCAGTTGTCCTCAAAGTGTGGTCTGTGGGACAGTGGAGATCCTGCCACAAAACAAATCCATGAGGTCAAAATTATTTTCATGGTAACACTAAGATGTTATTTGCTTTGTTCATTGCATCGATATTTGTACAACAGTGCAAAAGCAATAACTCCTTAGTCTGAATCAAGGCAGTGGCATCTATTGTACTTATAAGTCATTGCATTTTTGACCACCCCGTACTCAAGGTAAAATAATGCCAATTTTGCTGAAGAATGTCCATGATGTGGCAATTCAAGTTACATTTTATTAAATCTTGACCTCAGGTACATGTCTTTTTAACATTCTGTATGCTGAAAGAGGAAGTATGTGTACAGGACTTTTTCTTGATGAAACACAATGCTTGTCTCAAGAAAAGCTCTCGTGCGATTGTCTGCTTTGTGAGCAAAACCAGTTGCTGTTTTCATAGAATGCAATTTAACCTAAGAGAATAACAAATTATAATTTTTCTGATGTGGGTGGGTGGCAGACATTTTCTTGAAAATGAATGAAGTGAGCCTATCATGTCAAGGTAAACACTTGACATTACTTGTTGCCAATGATAGAATTTGAGCTTTCAAAGAAAATCAGATTTTAGAAAAACTGTATCTGCCACTGTGAGTTTGACAGCTTACCTGTGCCTAACGCTTTTCTGATAAGACTGGTGATATTTAAAAATGTGATGTTATGATACTGTGTAATGAAATCTGTCAACATTTGCAAGATATGAATAACATACCAAACCAATATTTTCCAGATGACCAATGTATTATATTAGAAAACCATACATAGTGAAAGAGCCTTTCACAAGCAAAAATGACCAATGGATTCTAATGGAAGAGAGTATAGAAAGTTTGTTGATATGGTTTTAGATTCCACATTGCAACTAACATTTTTAAAAATACCATTTGTCAAGAGATTTGCTGTAGTATCAAAAATACATAATCTGCAGATGCAGTAAGCTCTGTTACATGAGTACAGTTTGTCTGATGACTGTGATTCATGAAATAAAATTATCAATTCACATATTGCTTCTCTGCTCTTCACTGCACTCTTTTCTTTGAAGTATATCTTGACTTAGTAAAGTGTTGGAATTTTCTAAGCCAATTCTGCATTTCTACTAACTGATATCAATCAATCAATCAGTAAATTATATGTATCAGTCAAGCTTATAATGCATACTGATATAATATAAAACTGTGTAATTATAAAATGTCTAGTAGTTGGTTAACTGCTATATTATTACACTTATTTAATTTTCAGTCACTAAATTTATTTGCAAATGTGTGAGCGGGTGTTTATGTGTTTAGTTTTATGGCGTATGGATGGAGTCTGTAAAAATGGTAAATATACATCTGAACCTGTAATGACAAATGAGCAGTGTGTAAGAATTATTTCAATACTAAGTCAGTATTCCCACTAGTTAAGACTTCAGTTTGCTCGTTAATCCTGCTGTACTATGTTTTAAATATCAAAACCAGTCAAGTCTTTGTTGTTGCTGTCGTTAAATTTCGAGAGTCTAATGCAAAATATGTATTGATTTTAAAAGATTTCTCAGAGAATAATGATTTTCCTTGCTTTTCATTATTCCCATGGACCAGATATTTTAGAATAAAAATAAAATATTGGCGTACAATTCGCCAGTCATAATGTCTGAAAAAATAACTTGTGACTTAACCTCTTTGAATGTGAATTACATGTAATGACATTGAAATACAATTAAGTTTTGATTTTTTGAGGATTATTATCAACTAAATGATTATAGATGAGTTGGCACATAGCCTAAGGGTTTGGTTCCAGGATTGCCCAGGCAAATGGGCTGCAGTTGTATATAATCTGCTTTGTGGTCACAAAAGTCTATAACAGGTTCACCAGTGTAAGAAGAGAGTGAAATAAAGGAATCTTTTGCTGTTTGTTTTACTCTAAAACAGTGGTCAGCAAACTTTTCTGTAAAAAGTCCTTAAGGAAATATGTTTGGCTTTGTGGGCCCTACAGTCTGTGTTGCAACTACTCAACTTTGTTGCAGGATGAAAAAAGTTAAAGAAAATAAGTAAATAAATATGTGAGGCTGTGTCTCAATACAACTGTATTTATAAAAACAGTCAGTAGGCCAATTTGATCCAGGACCTTATAGTTTCCCAACCCAAGCTCGAGAAAGATGATCTACCCTGTCACTGGGTCCCTGACACAAATATTTAGGAAGTGCTTGGCTTAATGCTAGTCATTGCTATTTGTAGCATTCTTGCTGTTCTAGAAGGAGAGGGCCAGGCACTGCCCCAGTACACACAGTGTGGGAATCGATGGGCTCAGTTCAGGTCAAGGATATCAACCTATCCTTCACCAAGAATACACATTTGATGGGGGCAGCGTGCAGACACGTGCACAGGGACCCTAGAAAGAATGCCATGAAGACATGGTGATGAGATACCTCTGTTACCGACCAAGGTTCTTGGTGAGCTTGTTCCTTATATGGTGTGAGGGTAGGGGTGTGTCCAGGGGTTGCGGGGGAGAAGTGGCTTAGGAGTTTTGCCCACCCTGTAGGTGGTAGTGTGTGCAGGGGGCATGCACAGTACCCTACTTTTGCTCCCGACCCTCTTTTTTTTTCTCCCAGCTCTTCAGAAGTGGCAGTTGAGTTTTTTTTGGTCTTTTGCATCTTTTGTCCAGAATTTGCCCTGACTGCGCACGCACACTGTTATTTTTAGTTGATTGATACTATTGATACTATTGATTAATAGTAAATTTAATTCTACTTGATTAGAATTATAAAGGGAGCCTGGATTTATTCTTCTTTAATACAGAGTGTTGGCTTTTTCCTCTTCAAAACTCTTACTGTGGTGCTGTAATAGCTTTAAGGTTCCACTTAAATAGATTTTAATTACTGTTATCTTGTTCACAGTAATACTTAAAATGAAAGATAAAACCTATGAATGTGGGCTCATATTCTCTTAATGAGAAATTCAAGTCTACTTGTTTGCGATTATAAGGTAATTCTGGATGTACCTATATATTGTATATGTTTGTTATGGTACTGAAATAGCTTTAAATTTTCTGTTTTAACTTGTGGAAGAGAAAGTGCCCTTCGTCTCAGCTATTACAAGCCCTCTGCGCTGGATAGCTTCTTTTTGCCCCACCTGACTTACCTTGCATCCCTACTCCCCCAGCTACCCCCTGCTGTGTGCCGCCAGAGTTGGGCCAGTGTGGACCCCAGGAACTGGATCCCTTATCCAAAGGCAATGACTGCCTGGAAGATCAGAGGAAAGGGTGAGAGTGAGGTTGTGGTATTGATTCCCCTGCAGGGTGTCCCCAGGTGATTTTAGTCCTTGACATGAAGACATAGATTATATCAGGCAACCCCACCCAAGCTCAGGTGAATGTCCCCTGCACTCCCCTCTTCAGGACTGGAGGAGGTGACTGCTCCCCTCTTATATGACCTTAGGATACTGCCCTATTCCCTGTGGTTCCCTACACCCTGCCACGAGTTTGTAAAGACTCCTTTTGTTAAATTCTCCTCAGATTATCTGAATTCGAATACATATTTTTTACTTCTCAGAATATTGATGACACACTTTATGTCCAAATAAGAGAAAAAATGTGTTGAGAATATTTGTCTTTATCCAGAAGCAGATAGGGACCTAGAAGTGAGGTTTGCAGTTTTATAATTAGTATGCTTTACCAAGGTCTGCTCAATTGCTTCATTAGCAACTCTGCAAAAGAAAGTGAAAAGAGCAGTGCCTCCCTGTGTTTTACATACACATACGCACAGCATGCACTGCCTAGGGTCATTGTAGGGTAGGGATTAAATGAGGGGCTCTAGCATCTGGTTGCATTGATTTAAATCCAGCCTTCACCACTTGCTGGCTGTATAAGGTTGAACAAAATAAGCCTCTGATTTCCTATTTATAATGTGGAGAAAATAAGGTGACCTGCCTCGTAGAGACGTTACAGAGATGAATTGAGATAACTCCTAAAGTGCTTAACAGAACTGAGCCCACATAGAACGTGTAAATAAAAGCCTGCCATCCATCATTTTTACTAATAATATTAGTAAATAACAGTAATATCATAAAGTGAATTGAGTCATTCATAAAGTGAATAGAGTCAAGGGGATCTGTTTTGTTCCCTTTTCTTCCATTTTATTGAATTAGTTCATTTGAGCTGAGAGTATTCATTCTTAGAATGTGGATTGTTCAACTTGAGCCCTTTAATGTACTCATGGTTCTTAGAACACCTGACATCTTATGCACATTATATTTGAAAATCCCATTATCTCATAACATTTTGGTTTTGGTTAGGAGCCATTTGATACTTTTGGAAGTTTTATAAATAGAATTTCAGAGTCTATTCAGAATTTTAGACTATAAATGCAGACTTCCTTATTCTATAGTCACAAAGATTTATGCACTTAGCAAAAATGGCAGTTTTGTGTGTTAACATATTTAATGCAAATTTGTAAAATGGTTCTATTATTGTTTAGACAAACTCCACTCTGATGAAATCTGTATTTTCACATACATAGGTGAAAATTCAGTGGCAGACACTCTCCTACAAATTCTCTTAATATTAAATCTAAAGGGGTATTTTAGCTAGGAAACCTGTAGATATTAATAACGGTCAGAAAAGTTTCCAAAATAGATTTTAAAATCCCTATATTGGATTAAGCAATTCCTTTAAAAAATATGTTCACATTAAAAATAATATTTTCCTTGCTGACAGCCATTCAAACAGATGTGAGGTGATATCTCATTGTAGTTTTGATTTGCATCTCCCTGATGATTAGTGATGTTGAGCATCTTTTCATGTACCTTTTGGCCATTTGGATGTCGGAAAAATGCCTATTCGGGTCCTTGGCCCATTTTTCAGTTTGATTGTTTGGGTTTTGTTATTGAGTTGTATGAGCTCTTTATATATTTTGGATATTAAATCCTTATCTGGTATGTGGTCTACAAATATTTTCTCCCATTCTGTAGGTCGACTTTTTGTTGATTATTTCTTTTGCTCTGGGGAGGTTTTTTTAACTTTGTTGTAGGCCCATTTGTTTATTTTTGCTTTGGTTGCTTGTGTTTTTGGTGTTATATCCAAAAGTCATTGCCAAAGCTTATGCCAAGGAGCTTGTTCCCTATGTTTTCTGTGAGGAGAGAACAAGTGTTGGTGAGGGTGTGGAGAAAAGGGCACCTTTGTGCACCATTGGTGGGAATGTAAATAGGTTCAGTAACTACAGAAAGCAGTATGGAATTTCCTTAAAAAATTAAAATAGAATTACCATATGATCCAGTAGTCTCACTTCTGGGAATATAGTCTAAGGAAATAAAGACAGGATATCGAAAAGATGTCTGCAGTCCCATGCTCATTGAAGCGTTTTTCATACTAACCAAGCTATGGAAACAACCTAAGTGTGCATCAATGGATGAATGGATAAAGAAGATGTGATACACACACACACACACACACACACACACACACACACACACACGGACTATTATTCAGTCATGAGAAGGAAGGAAATCCTGTCATTTGCAACAATATGGATGGAACTTGAGAGCATTACGCTAAATGAGACAAGTCAAAATGAGAAAGACAAATACTGTATGATGTCACTTATACGTGGAATCTAAAAAAGCCAAACTCGGTAACAGAGTAGAATGGTGGTTACCAGGGGCTGGGGGGTGGGAGAATTGGGGAGATGTTGCTAAAGAGAGCAGACTCTCAACTAGAAGATGAATACGTTTTGGCAATCTAACGTACAACATAATGATTATAGTCAATGATACTGTATTATAAACTTCAAAGTTACTAAGACACTAGATTGTAAAATTTCCCACCACAAAACAGTGTAATGATAATCATGGGACATGATATTGGTGTTAGCTAATGCTACAGGGGTCATCCTTGCAATATACAAATGTATCAAATCAACACATTGTACACCTTAAACCCGGACAATGTCATATGTCAGTTATATCTCAATAAAAACATATTTTCTCTTGAAAAAACAATTCCACGGATTAACTTGAGCAAAGAAAAATAGAAAATAGAGAAATGAAGAAATTGAAATAGAAATAATCTTTATGATACAATTATCCAAGCGCAATCCTCCCTTTTAATAACAGATGGTAGTTTCTTTTAGCTATAACCCTAAACATTAGAAAGACTAATGATATGAATCTTCTCATTCATCTGAGCCTATCGGTTAAACCATATGGTGCTTATTGGAATTGTACTTATGGTGCAAGAAAAATCTCCTGATTTAAAATATGCTTTATAATTCTTGTTCCCTCTGGTATATTTATTGCTAATTTTCCTAATCTTTACATGCTTCTGAATGAGGTTTAAATGACTCCATCTGTATACCTCTTTGAAATTATGCCACAACAAATATTAACTATACAACAGTTGTGTGCACGAACTGAAGAAACACAGTTATTTGGAATGTGAATCTATGTATTGGATTTTTGCAACATCCACCTCCAGTCCAAGCTTTAATTTACTTTAGCAGCAAATCTCTGTTGTTCATTGAGAAGCTCTTCAGAGTGAAGATGAGACGACCAGTGTGTTGAGGAGAATGGAGACATTCAAATGGGAAACAAGAGAGAATTCAGCACCCTCCTGGCTTTCACCATTTTACCTCTTTCTTCCAACAGCCGTGGACTCTCACATCTGGTCACAGTGATGCCCACATGCACTTGAGTGATGAAGCCTTAACGCTTCTCTTGTTCAGCAGAAAGAGAGGGTTACGTTACCCCAGTAGAGTCAAGGGCCTTCATGTTTGATCTGGCTTTTCAGTGTCCATTTCTTACTTTCCTTTTTGTATTTTGCACTTCGCTTGAAGTGGTGTGAGTTTAGGTCACAATCACACAGGACGGGAATATTAACACATTGTTTGATGCCATTAGTGATGCTTACATTTTAAAAACGGAATGTGTGGCTGGAGCGTCGTGTCCTCAGTGCTGACTTTTGTTGTTGTTTCTGGACTCTTCTAATTCTGCTCATCGGAGCAGCTGACTTATTTAATTTTATAAAGCAGCTGTTGTGCATAATGTTTATTTACATCAATGTGATGCAATTTAAGAGGCCATTATGATCTGTTTTTAAGACCAATCCCATATTCCTTTGTAGATTTTGTGGGCAATGCACTTCTATCTTTGTCAGAGCCTAGAGTGCCAAGGTAAACCAAATGAAATCAAGATATACTTCTCTGACTTTTTGTCTTCTGAGTTGTGGACAGAAGTATGTAATTTCTTCTCCACTTAGTACTAACCTCTGAAAACATAAGGGTGGGGATTATACAACATTCAGTAAGATACTACATGTGAGCATTTACGTTGGGGGCCAGAGTTCATGTGCTTCTTCAGAATTTCCTCTGCTCTTTCCCTCTTTTTCCCTCTCCTGGTTTGGCACACCTTTTGTGTGGGTAGCCCCCAACCTTCAGATTTGGGTGAAACACTCAACTTGGTGTCTGAGAGGTCATCAGTAACGATGGGCCAATTGATTCTCCTGGACAAAGGAATTATCTTTTACCACTTCTAGTAGTTACTCACCTCTTTAATTACTTAATAGTTCATATGTCATTAAATTTCCCTCTTCAATGAACTAAAGTGATTAAGCTCCTGACCGGAACTTGATATATCCTGATGTATTAATGAAAGCTTTATTTATCTCCCTGTAGATAAATTCCCTTTTCTTGTTTTACTAGTGAGCTTCCCTCTTAAGAGTCTTGTGAGGGTGGAAGATGTGCACATGGACAGTCTAAGACCAGTTTAGGAAGCTCGGTTTTAAAAGAATAGTTTGGAAAGCAAATTGAAGAGCACACGTTCAAAAAATGTTGAGGTTTCCGTGGAGTTTTGATTATTTGGAGGACTTGTGGGAGATACCTGAAAAGTTTACCTGCCTGATGTGGCAGGAAAGACATCGTCTCTCCTTTCAAATCAGCCTTGCTGTGTTTTGCTTGCTGCTGAGACCCTGTTGACCTTTCTTCTCCATCATCTGGCTGTTGGGCTCTGCGGGAGGGTGCGCTGGAGTGGGGCTCCGAGGCTGTGGAAAGAAAGGACTTACTCTTCCCTGTTTTGTTTCCTGGGCGCTGCCTGTATGCTCCCTGCATCCCTCTCTCCTGTTAGCATCACACTCTTCTTTGTCTTGCAGCACCAGGCCATCCCCATGCATTTCCCCCCCATCACATCCTAAACCATGGAACCTTCTCCAAGACATGGCCTTGCTCCAGATCAGAGATGCACCTCGTCAGGTCTGGGATCAGCTCCGAGGGCCCCTTTGCCAAACACCTACATTTGGATGTGTGTCCTCTTCCCTTTGTTCCAGGAACCCTAGGGGGTGTATCTGCCTTCCTGGAATTTTTTTTTTAATTGATAACTTAGTGGTTTTTTTGTTTTTTTGTTCAAGTTGTTTGGTTAACAATTTTATACCTGGTTAGCAGTTTCATATCTATCTATCTATCTATCTATCTATCTATCTATCTATATATATATATATATTTTTTTTTTTTTTTTTTTTTTTTTTTCTGTTCAAACAACCAGTGTGGCTTTGTTCTGGGACAGGATCTTGACAGTAACGGAAATTGGTGCCAGGTGCCATCCCAGGAAACAGACTCTGAAATATAGCGTCTTGAGATTCTTTGGGTTTGCCCTGCTGCTTTGAACTCAGTGCTGATCCCCTTGCAAATTTGAAACAGGAGGCGAGTGGTCCATGACACACGGTGTATTCTGATTGATCTGATTTTCACCCCTTGCCGACACTGGGATGAAGTCTTCACTGAGACAACCCCTTGGGGGGAACCAGGCAGCTACTGTTCAGTTCAGTGACTACAGAGACAGTCGTGCGGGATGTGTTCTTTTCAGGGCACTGAAGCTCTTCCTGAAGGAACACGTCAGGCATAAGCTCTTCAAACCCTCACCTCACATTGCAGTTGGAGACTTAGGGTGTATCTGTGGTGTTCACGAAAGGCTTCTTCATTCTTGTAGCCACCGGGCCTAATCCCACCAAACACTTTTTTTTTTTTTGCAGTACGCGGGCCTCTCACTGTTGTGGCCTCTCCCGTTGCGGAGCACGGGCTCCGGACACGCAGGCTCAGTGGCCATGGCTCATGGGCCCAGCCGCTCCGCGGCATGTGGGATCTTCCCAGACCGGGGCACGAACCTGTGTCCTGTGCATCGGCAGGTGGGCTCTCAACCACTGTGCCACCAGGGAAGCCCCACTGAACACTTTTTTTAATGTAATTTTACACTTTGCAGACTTAAAACATAGTTTTAATCCAATGTCTCATCAAGTCCCGTATGGAGTTTAGTGCATTTTTTTAGTAAGAAATTTGACCCTAAATCTTTGAATCAGGGCATTTGGTTGGAAGGAGCTTTCCTTTTCTTGTGTGCACATATTCATACCTCCTTTGCACAAAACACAGTCATAATCACACCTGGGGTGTTTCCTTTCAAGGAAATCCCCATTCTCTTCAGAATATACCCTGAATACTCTTTGTTTCCATTAGACTTAAAACTAGGGTTCTATCCTAGTATTTTCTTGCAGAGTAAGTAAAAGCCTGATACAAGAAAAAATGGTTAATATACCAAAATAATTCAAATATCTTGCTCATTTATATTAACAGAACCCTGAAGAGTATGTGTGGGAACGAATAGTGGGTAGCATTGAATAGAACACCAGATTCGGCTGAATTGATGGATTATGATGTGTTACCAGGCATTCTGGATTTAATATGCTTGCTCATTCAGCTGCACATGGCCCTACCAGATGACTTGTTTGGTTGACTGAAATTTGCACTCAACAGTGGCCTATGGTTAAAACACTGTTATGGCAGAACTTTTCCTGGTGCAATGTAGAGGATGGAGTCCGAAGACGTAAGGGAATAGGGATGTCTGAGTGGGTTTGTTATGTGTGACCCACACAAATACTTCCCACACTACATCTCACAGGAGGGCCTGGAGAACATTCCCTTCATAAGGCTTTGGGAATCATTAGTGGGGTGGTACCAGCCTCCCTGACATGCTCTGAGGTACCCCCCTCCGGCTCTGCTCTGACCAGGGGTACGACCGTGGGAGATGCTGTCAATTGTAAAGGCTCTCTGAGTTCAAGAGAGACAAGAGGATCCCAGGATAGCAAAGGCCAACATCATCTCTTAACTTCCTACGGCGAAGTGATGGTTGCTGCCAGGGGCCGCAGAGAGAAACTGGTGATTAGGGAGCTTTGATGAACTGAGATCACACTTATGGCTAATTGATGTCTATGTTGGTAGGAACAAAGTAGGTTATTTGTCAACTAAAATGTCACCAGATATATAAAACAACTCCAAGACAAGTGAACAGAAACCCAATTTGAGTTGCCCAAGTAGGTATTCTCAGTTGCTTATCATGCTTCCAGAAGACCTTACATCAGTTCACCGACCAACCTTCACTGGAGGAGAAACTGAGTTCCTTTTCATCCCATAAGCAAAAATTGCAGCGATCTGAGGTCCTTTCCTAGAGTGCTTGTGTTCTGAGATAAAGGAGAGGCTCTGATTTATTTGGTATTACTGAACACTGCCTTTGAAGTGGCACGGGTTCTTGAAGAGCCAAAGTAAAATTGCAGTCCAGGAATTAACGTGGGGGTGTACAGTGTTTAAATGGTAAAGCTTGGCCGCAGTTTGCATCACTGTGGATCAGTTGGAATGGGCTTCTCCTCTAGTTCTGTCCTCAGGACTGAACGTATAATTGGAATAGACATACCTGGGAGCAGGTAGAATGGCTGCATTGGTTCTCTGACCCAGGAATAAGGACATTTAGTATGAAGGTATACACTGAAGGTCTAGAATGTGTCTTCCTTACCACATTAGCATTGTAAAAGCAGGACTCCATCCCTGGGAGAAATGTATGCATTTGTGCCACCTTGAAAGGCTTGAAAGCTACAGTGGTGGTAATACTTTACCACCTCACTACTTAGCTTCTATGTTTGCCTGTGCGGAAATCTTACAGGATTTTCAGAACTATAGAATATTTTGAACTTAATCAGAGAGCCTCCATCTTCAGCTGCTTCTCCAGATGTAGGTTGCTGGCACCTGATATTTAGGTATTTACCTGGAAAGTGCTTTTTCTTCATAAACTTTCACAGGAAAACCATAAGCCACAGCATTTACTTTTACCTTCAGTCTTTCCTTGGAGGTACGTCATTTCTCCTACTCCCTGCCATGCCATAATCTGGAGAAACCTTGTTTATCTTCAGATTCCCCATAACATTACACTGGATCATTTTATCGTTGTCATGTGCTGATGAGAAAGTGGCAAGTGCTTTAGGTGTCAAGGTACGACATCCCTGCCATAGACCAGGAGGTAAACCCAGTGATTTTCAGGGCCCTCAGTCCCAGGAATGTTTCTGGCAGTCCAGTGGTTTGTCTGTTGTGGAGCCGTCCACTCTTGAGGGAACGCTGGGTCTCTGCACCTTGCACCACCTACCAGGACCAAAGAATAAGGGCTTGGTGAGCCACTTTTGATTTCAGAGGCAACACATAACATATTAAATGTGTATTTAGACCCATTTACCAAATAACTTGTAAGGCTGCCAGTTTTGTGAAATACTTGTGGACGTATGCAATATGTCATTCGCTTAGTTATATTATTCTGCCTATTAATGCTTTCCTCATTTCACAGCAGAAAAAGTGCAGCAACAGATTCCACAGTTAAGGGATTTGCTTACCATTATGCTATCACCGAAAAGCAGCTAAACTAATAGACCAGTGGAATGGCCTACTAAGGACACTATTATGATACTGGTTGCAGAAAAGACCCTGAGGACCTGGGGTTCAGTCTTACAGGGTTCAGTGTACGCTTGAAATAGCAATTAGTATCTCTTCTATGCCAGGATACACAGGTATTAGAAAAAGGCATGAAAAGGGAATGACTTCTCTCGCTATTAAGTTAATAATCCAACTTCAGAAGTTTGGCTCCCACAGCTCTGTGTTCTGCTGGTTTGGAGGTCTTAGGTCCCTAGGGAAGAGCACTTCTGCCGAGGAAAATCAGTTTCATTGAATTGTAAGTTGGGACGGCCTCCTGTTGCAGAAATTCAGCCTCTGTTCACTCGGAGACAGAGTTTGGGGTGAAGTAGAGAAGAAGAGTTTGATTGCTTTGCTAGGCACAGGGGGCCACAGCAGGCTCATGGCCTCAAGACCGTGTGTCCCTCCCTGGAGCAGGTGGTGAGGGGTCTTACAGTGTTCAAGGAGCAGGGCGTGGTCAGCTGGTGGACACTCTTCTGATTGGCTGGTGGGGAGGTAAGCGGGAGTCGGCATCATCCACCTTCTGCTTCCAGCTGGTCTGGGGCCCCCGTGCTTGTGAGCAGCATGCAGTTAACTTCTGGCACCTGGTAGGGGCTTTGGTGTCTGCAAAACAGCTCAAAGGACATGGCTCAGAATATTATCTATAGTCCTGGAGGAAGAACTGAAGGTCCTTGACTTTGTTTAATGGCTAAAACATTATTATTATTATTATTATTGGTCTTGCTTGACTGTTTTTCTTACTTTTTGCATTTTCTCACTTCTCTGATTAAATGTATTCTTTGACTAAAGTTTTTCTACGGACAAAAGGCAGATGGAGGACACTGGCGGGGGGTCCATTCTGGGAAGACCCCATAGGGTCCTGCTTGGCTACACTCCTAGCCATTGGGAGGACCACAAACATCACATGACAAAACAAATTAGGAAGGAGGTATGTTACCCTACTAGGTGAAACGAATGATCCTCATTATCAAGGGGAAGTTGAGTTATTCCTAGATAGTGAGGTCAAGGGTTACCGGAGGCGCTTCCTTGTACTTCTGTGCCCAGCAGTAAAATTAATAGATCTTTGTAGCAACAACAGCAAGAATGCAGGTCCATAGAGAACTCTGTCTCTCCAAAAGCTAGATTTGGGTCACCCCTCTAGTAGGGACCCATCCAGTTGAGGTTCTGGTTGAGAACCAAGTAAAATGGAAGTTATAAATATTAGCTATGGCCTTGATGCCAGTTACAGAACTGAGGAATTTAGTACCTACAAGAACAGTTAAAGTAAACGTGACTGAATTTCAGGAACTACAGAATGAATAGCAAAGGCAAAGGCCTTGAGTTGGAAGAGTGTCCAGTTTGTCAAAGAAGACTAAGGAGACTGGAGGACATGTGAACTGAGGGGAGGAATTGGAGAAAGGAGAACCAAGAGATAAAGGGTGGGGGGCTGAAGACGAGCGCTTCACACACAGGGAACTTTGCTCAATGTTACGTAACAACCCAAATGGGAAAAGAATTTGAAGAAGAATGGATACATGTATATGTATAACTGAATCACTTTGCTGTACACCTGAAACTATCACAACATTGTTAATCAACTATACTCCAATATAAAATAAAAAGTTGAAAAAAAAAGAAAAAGATTAGGGCTTTACAGATAATAGACGTGCACAAACTCCATGGCTTGGGGTATAACTTGGTAAACGTTGGAGGGACATTTTGCAGCACCTCAAAAATACTAAACAAAGGTTCTCTCTTACTAAATCATGACTTGCTTTTTATCCTGGAGACATAGTTATGCTCAAATATACGTGTAGCAGAGTATTTATTGCATAATTGATTGCTGTAAAAATACAAACAACTCAGATATCTGGCTGAGAAATACTGTATATCCATTAATGGAATTCAACATACCTGTCATAAAAAACGATGACTTCTGAGTTTTCTAATGATTTGGAAAATATTCTAAGACACATAATTAAGTAAGAAAAACAAGGTACAAAAAACATGCTATCAGTTATTTGAAAATGTGTGTGTGTGTGTTTATGCATATACACAAGTATGCATATACAACATTCTGGAAGAAAATAAAAGAGATATTAATAGTCTTTATCCCTGAGGTGATAAAGAAAATCCCTTTCCCTATCTTTTTTGACTGTTAGAGATGTTTACAGCTTGGAAGTATTCATAATAATAAAAAGAAAATAGCAAATGTCAACAATGAAATAGAAAATTAACTAATTAGATTAATATAAAAATTAAAATTCTGTAAATGTTACCTTTTATATCCACATTCCCAGACATCTGTTAGGATATTTTGATTCTCTGGAATTTATCAAAATATAGATATTTGTATTTGAGTAGATTCCGGCACCTTTTGGTTAGATATACAGTAGGCTCTTTTCTTCTTCTGGTTTGGAACGCTACTGGTCAACAAGGAAATCTGGAAGGCTCCTTATATTTTCAGATACCTAGGGTTGAAGGAGATCTTAAGAAACTGGTTGAAGTAATTCTGAATTGCAGAGAAATTTGTAGCATATATTTATAAAAATTGTTTCTGTTAATTATAGGGAAGGTTGAAGAAAAATGCTAAGTTGGCTGAATTGAAAATTCTTTGCTAATAAATTTACAACCATGAGCCAAACAGATTTAGAATACAAAAAATATTCAAACCAAAAGAATTTCACTTTAATTTCTGCACAATAATTTTCATAGACTGTACTGAGCTTGTCCAATTTTCTATTCAGGGTCCTATTATATTTATTTATTGTTTAACATCTTTATTGGAGTATAATTGCTTTACAATGGTGTGTTAGTTTCTGCTTTATAATAAAGTCAATCAGCTATACATATACATATATCCCCATATCTCCTCCCAAGCTATCAGAAATAACTAGGCTATATTTTAAATATATGCTTCTGAAATTTGCAGAGATGTTAAGACTTGGTTCAAAACCTTTAAACTGGCAGGTTATAAAGTAAAAAGTCGAAGTGTTCAGAAAAAAAGATGTGGGCAACTTTGAAAGCACAAGGAAATCAATTTTATTATGTCAAGTATGTATGCATGTTGTAGAGAATTTCTAATTAAATCCTTTAAAGTTTTTTGCTCTGTTTCGCTTTTCTACACCTTTGAAGAATATCTTTGAGCATTATTAAAAGTGAAATATAAATGCTATTTCTTTAGAATAAATGTAGCTATTTTGACTAAGCACTAAATTGTGTAAATGATTTATGGGCATCCAATCTACCACTTAATTCATATACTTTCATTCCTCTCCTATAAGCATATTGGCCTTGATTGTTATTGCAAGGTCATGCACACAATATTTCTTATAAAATCAGAAAGTTATTAGGGAACTGGTAAGTTATGTTACACTGCATTGTACCTGATGAGAATGTGACAGTGCTCAAATATATTCATTTATATGCAGTTAGTTTTGTACCGTAGTTTTCCATAAGTATTATTTCTGGAAACTGTTCTGTATAATTGGAAACAAATTCAAACAAAAAATAGCCTTAAAATAATTGCCAGCTCAATATGATAACATTAACTCATCCTCTGTTTATAACTTTTCCATATGAAAAATTTATCATTGGAAAAACCAATCATAGTATCTTGTATCATAAGTATCATTGTGTATATATACACAATGTTTTAACTTTATATGAAATCCAGAGCTTTTATTTGGGGGCTTCTGTTTTTCTAAGATATTTGACTACTTAAGTAAATGTATTGTATTTGAAATCGAAGCAATTGTAAATATTCTTTTTATTAAAGTAAAACTTAAAATTGAAAAATTTGTTTTATCTTCTAATAGAATTTAATGAATTTAAAATAATAGAATTTAAGCTACATTTAAATTTTTTATATTATTGATACCATGGTAATTATATTTCATATGTAGCAACCTACTACTTTAATTGATGTCTTTTAAAATTTTTTTACTGAAATATAGTCGATGTACAAAATATGTTACATGTGTGCAATATAATGATTCACAAGTTTTAAAGCTTATACTCCATTTATAGTTATTATAAAATATTGGCCATATTCCCTATGTTGACAATATATCCTTGTAGCTTATTTTATACATAATATCTTGTACCTCTTAATCCCACCCCTATATTGCCCCACCCCCTTTTCCTCTCCCCACTCGTAACCACTAGTTTGTTCTCTATATCTGTGAGCCTTTTTTTTAATATTCACTAGTTTGTTGTATTTTTTAGATTCCACATATAAGTGATATCATACAGTATTTGTCTTTCTCTGACTTATTTCACTTAGCGTAATGCCCTCCAAGTCCATCCATGTTGCTGCACGTGGCAAAATTTCATTCATTTCTTATGGCCGAGTAGTATTCCATTGCGTATATATGTACCACATCTTCTTTATCCATTCATCTGTTGATGAACACTTAGGTTGTTTCCACATCTTGGCTATTGTAAATAGTGCTGCTATGATCATTGGGGCACATGTATCTTTTCAAATTAGTGTTTTTGTTTTTTACAGATATATACACAGGTGTGGATTTGCTGAGTTATGTTGTAGTTATATTTTAGAGCAACCTCCATACTGTTTTCCACAGTGGCTACACCAATTTACGTTCCCACCGACGGTGTAGGAGGGTTCCCTTTTCTCCACATCCTCACCAGCATTGGTTGTTTATGTTCTTATTGCAGATAGCCATTTTGACAGGTGTGAGGTGACATCTCATTGTGGTTTTGATTTGCATTTCTCTGATAATTAGCAGTGTGGAGCATCTTTTCATGTGCCTGTTGGCCACCTGTATGTCTTCTTTAGAGAGATGTCGAGTTAGGTCTTCTGTCCAGTTTTTGATTGGGTTGTTTTTTTTGATGTTGAGTTGTATGAGCTGTTTATATATTTTGGATATTAACCCCTTATGAGTCATATCATTTGCAAATATTTTCTCCCATTCAGTAGGTTGTCTTTTCATTCTGTTAATGGTTTCCTTTGTTGTGCAAGTTTTTAAGTTTAATTAGATCCCATTTGTTTATTTTTGCTCTATTTCCCTTGCCTTAGAAGACAGATCCAAAAAAAATGTTGCTGCAGTTTATCAGTGTGTTTTGCCTATGTTTTCTTTTAGGGGTTTTATGGCATCGGAACTTACATTTACGTCTTTAATCCTGATGACTTCTGATTTAAGCATGCTATTTTAGCCATTTTATGTGTTAAAGGTGGAGTCCTGGGTGATTATAATGGATCCAACAGTTATTTACATCACAATTATGTTAAAATATTGTATGGTAATTTAAATACGGCAGTTAAGTGGTTGCTTAACATTTTTGTGTGGTGCTCTAACTCAGTTTCACTAAGAAAAATGACTTAAACTTTGTATCTAACGTGTTGTCAAGTGAACGGTGCAAAAGCTCTTTTTACTTAATTCATCAAGAAGTCAAAAAAGTGAAGAACACCAGGAAAATTCCTTTGGCAGTGACTGCCAAATGACTTTCAAAGAAAAGACAACTTAATGTTCACAAGAATCTTGGGTGACCACTGAAGCAAAACACATTTTTATATTTAGAAAACATCTTTATAATTTACCCTGCAAAGTACCCCATTTACTTGAATTTCCTTGGGCAATCAGGGTACGTGTGGTCTGCAGAGAGGTTAAAATCAGTGAGACAGCTGACCAAGATTGGGTCTACTTTCAGTTATCAAAAGGTGATGCAGTTCTGACAGGGATAACATACTCCCCATGTAAACTTTTTTGTTATTCTAAGTTTTAAACTTTTGCTGACATTGCTGTTGAGTTTTAGTTATACACACATGTAATTACACATGTGTAAGCTTCAAATCAGCACTTTTCAAACACGTTTCTTTTAATAAACTCTGTATTTTACCCAGAGGTTAATTCAAAGCCCCAGTTGTAACAGTTACACACTCAGCCATCAAACGTGGCCCCAGCTGCTAGTATTCCTTCTGAGAGGACTGGAGTTCCTGGATCCCCATCCTGTGATTGTGCATGGTCCTGTGTTTAAAGAGTAGATATGGAAAAAAAAATGACAGAAGACTGATTGTAAAGGGGAAGAAAGAGTCTTGATTTATCATTTGTTCTCTATCATTTTTTTCTAACCACCCAAAAACGTTCTGTGTAACATTTAAAGCCGTGAAATAAGAGTATGATCAGGAAGGTGTAATATTTATTTGGGAAGTGAACATTTGTCTTCATACCTGAACTATTTCATTGAAAGCTATTAATGTTTTGAAGTTGAAATGTATTATTTTAAACTTGTTAATTGTTTATAGTGAAACTAAGGAATACATCTAGAAAAAAATATTACTTGACCTGCTTGTTACTTGAAAATACTTGTGTTGTGTAGAAGCAGGTAGCGTTAAAAAATAATCCACTCTTGGAATCAGATATGCTGGGATCACGGCTGGTGAAGGGTGAAAAGAAGACAAGTTGATGAACAATAGTGCCGCCAAAAGAACTTAGGGAGACATGGAGAAGAATCATAGTAGGTCTTGTATCCCACAAAAGAAAACAATAACAGCAAAAGTCACACACACACACACACACACACACACACACAGTGTGATACTTCACAGTAAGTACTCTGATATCTGTAAATGAATTATTTTCTTCAGAGTCGCATGTTTTGTGCCTTTTCAGGCAATCAGTGTCTAATTTACTGTCAGATGATTTTTTAAATATATTAGGCATCTTATAAATATTTGCTTTAAATTTTACATATCTTGCACTTTTTTCTTTGAGTATATTCTCAAAGAAGAACCCACATTATAGGAGGATGTTAGATAATCTGTATGGTCGATTTGTTTGATGGCTGAATAGAGACATTGAAATCCACTTGTTCTTTGTCTATATTCTAAAGTCTGTTAGGTCATACCTTAATTTTTTTGATGAGTGTAATTTAGTACTCATGAAGTAATTTGTGTTAAATAAGTATTGGTAAAACTACAAATGAAATAAATTTTATATATGTCTCCAATTTGGACTGTTAAAATGATGTGAAAAGACCTGAATGAAATAAAGGAAAAAGTAGGTAGCCCAAATCTTTAAATATTTAGAGCTACTTCTATGATTGATTTTCTCATTTAGTTTCTCACGGCATCACATCACAGCGTAATATTAGTGTCACAGAGAGTGAAATTCCTGGTTGATCAAACAGCTTAATATATTTTGCCATTTCTTAACAATAATCACAATATATGAATAAATGTTTATAAGAAGACTTACAAGAAAATTTACCTCAGTCTTTGTACTATTAGATAAGGAACCCAGAATGTTCTTATCAATATTTCAGTGTCATCCAGGGGAGACATTAAAAACGTTTACTTAATCATTCTTATTTCAAATTTCTATCAATATCTTTGGAATGTACTCAGGGAATTTACTAATGACATTGAATTAAGACTGTCACAGCCAATATCTATTTCAGTTTCAAGGAACCTTAATGTTATATTTAGAAGCAGAACAATTAAAATGAATGAAACCCTGAGCAGGACATCATAGCTGAAAAGAAAATTATAAGTTACATAAATATAGTAACCTGTATTAAAATCAGGAGTTATTTGTGTAAAAAAAAAGAAAAGAAAAAGAAAAGGAGAAAGGTTTTATGAACAAAGTTGCTATCAGCCTATTGCGATATTGACTTCCAGCCTGTATGACTCACAAGTTAATTTTTAAAAGAATGCCTTTGGTATATTACTTCATTCAGTGTTTGTAACAATCCTGTGAGGTTTATAAAGCTGATATTATACATGTATTTGCTGTTAAGGAAACTCTGGACACCTGACTATCCCTAAACTGTTACCCACTAATTCCATGGAACCAAGGATGGAACCCGATTCTTTGACCCTCAGGAATGAGGGTTAATGCATCTAAGGAGCATATACCTCAATCTTACCCGGACTTCATAAATAAAAAGTTCAAATAATTAGTGTAAAAAAGAAAAGAAGACCATCACAAAAGTAATTGAAATATTGGAAATTCATATCGACATAAATGTATGAAAAAGCCATATTATGGAGAAAAAAAGAGTATGGAGCCATCTCTTATTTACAGTAGTACGTATAAATCCTTCAAACTGTTAGGAAAAATATACATCTTTGTTAATATTCTAAATTTATTTTTCCTTTTCTTAGTCCTAAAATAGATGATTGCTTATTTTTCTATTTCCTTATTATTATCTTTAACTTACCATATTGTAAAAATGAGACTGAATTCTAAGAATGAAACTTAGCAGCAAAACTAAAATAAAAACTTGGGCTCCCCTGGTGGCGCAGTGGTTGAAAGTCCACCTGCTGATGCAGGGGACACGGGTTCATGCCCTGGTCCGGGAACATCCCACATGCCGCGGAGCGGCTAGGTCCGTGAGCTGTGGTCGCTGAGCCTGCGCATCCGGAGCCTGTGCTCTGCAACGGGAGAGGCCACAGCAGTGAGAGGCCCGCGTACCGCAAAAAAAAAAAAAAAAAAAAAAACACTAAAATAGAAACTCATGGTTATGCTTTGTGAACACTAAATTTAAGATTGACTCATAGGCTACCTTACTTAGGGATGAAACTCAGAGCTAGGATGTCAGGCTGAGTCAGAAGCCTTGGGTATACCTGTTCATGCGTTTCTTCACATGAAATCATGGTTAGCCTCTGACGTCTAGAAGACAGATCTGAAACAATGGAGTTTTGGATCCTTGCCTGGTTAAATCAGGCTCAAACTCGATTGCTCCTTTTCTGAACTATCTCTTTATTATCCTTGATTCTGTCACAGTAATTTACAAGGAAGGGCTGTAGCCTTCTCTCTCAATACTGAGGAAAAACTCTTGTAACTACCAGAATTAGATGCCAGGAAAGATATCATCACACATTTGTCTCTCTCCAGCTCAGCGCAGTAAAAAGTGACCAGTATTCAGGGTGGCAATTTTGATGGTACCTTGTGGAATGCCAGCGTTGTTTTGTCACTTGAAACTTTAGTTGAGTGAAAACAGGATTGATTCACTTCCTTAAGCGGTTCTCCAATTGGTCTGAAAGTTTGAGACTGGCTTCTAAGAAAAGGAACAGCTTTCAGAATAGATAAACATGGCTTAAAAGATTCGAAGCAATCTTTCCAAAATGTAAAGGTTAGAGTTTAAGTGAAAGACAAGACTTCGTATCATTTAAAACCCATTTTTCCTCCAAGATCAGAACATATATCAATATTGTGATTATAATTGGAGGATGGTATCTACATTTTATTTATTTCTTACTATGAAATAAATTGAAAAGTAACACTAAAATTTGTTATACTTTGGGGCTTCCCTGCTGGCGCAGTGGTTGAGAGTCCGCCTGCCGATGCAGGGGACACGGGTTCATGCCCCGGTCCGGGAAGATCCCACATGCCACGGAGCGGCTGGGCCCGTGAGCCATGGCTGCTGAGCCTGCGCGTCTGGAGCCTGTGCTCCGCAACAGGAGAGGCCACAACAGTGAGAGGCCCGCGTACCGCAAAAAAAAAAGAAAAATTTGTTATAATTTAACTTTTACATGCTAAAATTACCTTTCTATTACTTTCGGTAATACAGAAATATTGTTAATAAAATTATGCAGATTGTTATTACTTGCCTAATATTGTCAAAGAAAAAATATAGAATATTGTTTAAATAAAATATGGAATTAAATAATAATCATAAAGGTATCGATGCTATTATTTTAATAGTTATTTTGGTTTTGAAAATCTGGTGACTGTTATGTTTAATTCTATATGAATAAATTAGGATTGGCATCAAAAATTCATTCTAATTTTTAACATTTGGTATGAGAGGTAAAAATTTCCAGAACCTAAATGAAATGCTAAATCAAACTGAAGCCCAATCTTTCACAAAATCTGCCCTGTTGAAGAAAAATACTTACCATAAAATACCTCTAAATCTGATCAATAAATTACTTTAAATGATACTGTAAACTACAATACTGCTTTGGCTATTAACTAAAAAATAATACAACAGATGAGTTATTTCGATATTTTTTCCATTTGCAAGATGGGGATTTTTTATCTTTATTTTTATCATGGAGGGTAAATTGAGTTAAGATTAAAGAAACTTAAAACATACCCAAATGGTTTTTCATCAGAATATGTTGAATCAATAAAATAAGCAGTAAAGAAGAGCAGTAGAAAAAGAAAAAGGCAATTTTTCATTGCTTGTATGCCTCTTCCTTGGGAATTACAAGTTAACTTTAAGATAACATCAGGAAATTCAATCTCTGCTTTGCTCCCTGTTCATTTCTCTATAATTACTGAATATAGTTATTTGTGCTGAGTGGCAAAGGCAAGCAATGCAAAGGTTACTGAATCATAGACTATTGGAATATTGATCACCCCTTCCCCCGAAATTACATCTGAGGAAATTAAAATCAAGACAGTACAGAGACTTTAATAAAGTCACTGAGAGAATTAGGAGCCGGGCTGTGATTGGCAGCTTTCTGATAGGTATTAGGAGGTTTACATTCACTGGCAGAGACTCTAATTCACTCATTCTAAACCATGTTGGCGATGTGATACTCTGAAAATTACTTATATTGATGATAATAGCACTGGCTCACCTAAGTAGGAAGTTGATATTAATATTTGGAGAGTCAAAAGTAGCCCTGTTTTCTGCAGCCATCCATCAGCCATTGTCAAGGTTGTTCAGACTGATCACCAGATAATACTTTTTTTTTTTAGCAGCATTTACACACTTACAGTCAATCAGATGTTTGTTGATTGTCTCTTTTTCTTCTGCCATAATGAAAGATGCAGTATGGAATAAATTATGCCAGGATTAAGGCTGCCCTTAAGTAACATGAAATTATTAATGAGTCAGAGTTAATTTTTATACAACTATACCATAAGTTCCATAAAGTGTCAGAGGATATAATCTACAGATGAAAATAGCTTGTACAACCTCTGATTTGTATTATTATTTTTTAAATTTTCATTGGCATATATTTGATTTACAATGTTGTGTTAGTTTCAGGTGTACAGCAAAGTGAATCAGTTATACATATACATATATCCACTCTTTTTTAGATTCTTTTCCCATACAGGCCTTTTTTTTTTTTTTTTTTTTGCGGTACGCAGGCCTCTCACTGCTGTCGCCTCTCCCGTTGCAGAGCACAGGCTCCGGACGCACAGACTCAGCGGCCATGGCTCACGGGCCCAGCCACTCCGTGGCATGTGGGATCCTCCCGGACCCAGGCACGAACCCACGTACCCTGCATTGGCAGGTGGACTCTAAACCATTGCGCCATCAGGGAAGCCCCCATACAGGCCATTAAAGAGTATTGAGTAGAGTTCCCTGTGCTGTACAGAGGTCCTTATTAGTTATCTATTTTACAGATAGTAGTGTATATATGTCAGTCCCAATCTCCCAGTTTATCCCTCCCTTTACCCGCCCCTGGCAACCACAAGTTTGCTTTCTACATCTGCAACTCTGGTTCGTAGATAACTTCGTCTGTACCCTTTTTTTTTTTTTTTTTTTTTTTTCTTTTTTTTCTTTTTGCGGTATGCGGGCCTCTCACTGTTGTGGCCTCTCCCGTTGCGGAGCACAGGCTCCGGACGCGCAGGCTCAGCGGCCATGGCTCACGGGCCCAGCCGCTCCGCGGCATATGGGATCCTCCCAGACCGGGGCACGAACCCGTATCCCCTGCATCGGCAGGCGGACTCTCAACCACTGCGCCACCAGGGAGGCCCCTGTACCCTTTTTTTAGATTCCACATGTAAGCGATATCATATGATATTTGTCTTTCTCTGTCTGACTTAAACTTCACTCAGTTTGACAATATCTAGGTCCATCTATGTTCCTGCAAATGGCATTATTTCATTCTTTTTTATGGCTGAGTAACAATATTCCCTTGTATATATACCACATCTTCTTTATCCATTCCTCTGTTGATGGACATTTAGGTTGGTTCCATGTCCCGGCTGTTGTAAATATTGTATTGATCTCCTTGAGAACAGTTTCAGCACTGTCTGAAGTGGTGTCTCCAGAATTCTATGCAAAGTGGGCTCAGCAGCTTTATCTCTCATTTGGTATAAAATGGTCGGGTTCGGCCACTTGTTTTTTACAGTTACATTTGAAGAGCATGGTGATTGTTTTATTTAGATCTCGTGTTGTCAATCGTAGAACAGTTGAGGTTTTCTAAACTTGCTTTTTTATAAGCTTAAGAGAATTTAAAGGTCAAGGTCATTATTACCAATATTCATAGTGGACAGAGTATCATCCAAAGGGTTTGGAAAGCTGGTGATTAGCGTAGGCGACACACCCAAATAGCAACGACAAAATCTCCTGACACGGTCACTCTCTTCACCCATGTCCCATTTTGTTTAGAGCAATCATAAGGGTGTGTAGATCCATCCATTTGTCATATGCTGGCAGGTGAATTGTTGCTGTCACCTGAGAGATTTGCCTGAGAACCGTGGGTTCTTTTTGGAAGAAGGGGTCAGCAGATCCTAGAAGTGGTTTTTGCTGAATCAGAGTGTTTCTAATGCTAATTGTGGTGGTAACCATCTAGAGCTCTCCTTCCAGCAACTACTTTTATAACTAGATATTTTTAAATTTTCACGATGCACTGAAAGCCAGACACTCACAAAGTCTGTGTGCCTAGTTACTCACCCCTTGGCTATTGTCCTTTTCAACTTCCTTACTTATTTTCATTTCTTTTTCTTATTTTCTATTAAAATTCACTTGAGGGCTTCCCTGATGGTGCAGTGGTTGAGTGCCTGCCGATGCAGGGGACACGGGTTCGTGCCCTGGTCCGGGAAGATCCCACATGCTGGGGAGCGGCTGGGCCCGTGAGCGATGGCCTCTGAGCCTGCGCGTCCGGAGCCTGTGCTCCGCTGCGGGAGAGGCCACAGCAGTGAGAGGCCCGCGTACTGAAAAAAAAAAAAATTAACTTGACCTTCTGAAGAGTTGTTGAGTCTGAGGTACTTCTAGGTGGTGTAAAGTGGTGATAATAGGAGCACTCAGAATCCCCTCCCCAAAAACCCGTTCTATAAATAGCTTTACAGAATATTTAAAAATATTATAAACATTGCAGGATAGAGAGTCCACAGAACTCAGATCTGTGGCCATCCTCTAGGACCCCAGACCAGGTCAGAATTTCTTTTTCAAATTCTGTGACTTTTTGTTTATTTATTTATTTATAAATTTATTTTATTTATTTATTCTCGGCTGCATTGGGTCTTCGTTGTTGCGCGTGGGCTTTCTCTAGTTGTGGCGAGCGGGTTCATTGAGGTGCACGGGCTTCTCACTGTGGTGGCTTCTCTTGTTGTGGAGCATGGGCTCTAGGTGCACAGGCTTCAGTAGTTGTGGCACATGGGCTCAGTAGTTGTGGCTCGTGGGCTCTAGAGCACAGGCTCAGTAGTTGTGGCACACGGGCTTAGTTGCTCCACGGCATGTGAGATCTTCCCGGACCAGGGATTGAACCCATGTCCCCTGCATTGGCAGGTGGATTCTTAACCACTACGCCACCAGGTAAGTCCCTGTGACTTTTCAAATGACCAGTAAAAGACCATTTCACAACAATGCATCAGTTTGTTAACAAATGTTGATTTGAATTTAGCAGAGAAACTATTATAAGATGGATAAATTTATTTTATTAGATAGAAAATTACAGGTTATAATTGTCATCTGATAAATCACACTCCATATGATTTACTGATATTTTAAAGTATTTACAGCTTATCCACTGCCTCTTATTAAAATATCCAGATTCTTGTCTGGATAGCTAGTGGTGCAGATATTTTTGTTTTGCTAACAAAGTCTCTGTGTGCACGTTTTTCACATATTTAAGGAAAACTTGTGTGTCAATTCTATTTTCCAGTTACAATTTTATTACTGTCTTGTGCATAACTTCAGCATGGTTTGAGGAAATACATGTATTTTTTCATGCCTCTGAAAGTCTGCTTGTAAGAGGATCTCTGTAGTGTAAGAAGGCTAGATAAAATTTGAACTATTTTCAGCAGTCAATTGTAATTTAGAAAGTTCTATCACAATATGAAGTGTTCGTCATCCAATATATGTGTCAATACTTATCACTTTAACGGACTGATTTAGAGATGCAGCTTTATGAAGTAACCAAATTATGACAGGTATTTGTATCACCTGTTTAGGTAGGATTTCTTTAACTTTTGCATCCACCTCATCTGCCTGTCTATCCATCTGCTTATTTATCTGTCTGTATTTCTACTCATTCCTTCATTTGTCCATGAGTCACCATGTACTCTCTGTGTGGCCAGTGTTGAAGTAGATGCAAAGGATACATGAATACATAATACGGTATCTGCCCTAAGAACCCTACAGTTATGTGAAAGAGACAGGCAGGTGACACAGCTGAATATCTAACCAAAAAATAGGACACTAGGAAGAAAGTTTCCTTATAGACTCTAAGTTAAATTTCTACCATTGGCTCTGTTAATAATACTAAGCCATGTTAAATTATTTTCTAAAATTGTAAATAGCAATTTATCTTTTACAGCCTTCTATAGTTCTAGTAATTTTCAGATTTGGACAGGTTATAATAATTTGAATTTAAATGTTGTAATTAACTTATAGTTTAATTTGAATGAAATACATTATATAGGAATATATTGCTCATCATTTCAAAATGATGAAAATTACAAAGAAGGTTCTCAATCTTCCTATTCTTTTCAGAAGAAATGTTACTTTTAAATAAATAAAACTTTTTTAAAAAGATGAGAATAGGGCCTCCCTGGTGGCGCAAGTGGTTGAGAGTCCGCCTGCCGATGCAGGGGATACGGGTTCGTGCCCCGGTCTGGGAGGATCCCATATGCCGCGGAGCGGCTGGGCCCGTGAGCCATGGCCGCTGAGCCTGCGCGTCCGGAGCCTGCGCGTCCGGAGCCTGCGCTCCGCAACGGGGGAGGCCGCAACAGTGAGAGGCCCGCATACCGCAAAAAAAAAAAAAAAAAAAAAAAAAAAAAGATGAGAATAAAGACGCAGACCTACTAGAGAATGGACTTGAGGGGAGGGGGAAGGGTAAGCTGGGACAAAATGAGAGAGTGGCATGGACATATATACACCACCAAATGTAAAATAGATAGATAGTGGGAAGCAGCTGCATACCACAGGGAGATCAGTTTGGTGCTTTGTGACCACCTAGAGGGGGTGGGATAGGGAGGGTGGGAGGGAGGGAGACGCAAGATGGAAGAGATATGGGAACATATGTATATGTATATCTGATTCACTTTGTTATAAAGCAGAAGCTAACACACACTGTAAAGCCATTATACTCCAGTAAAGATGTTAAAAAAAAAAGAAGTCACAATTAGCCCCTCCCTTTTATGAGCAAAAAGTACCTGATACGTAGTGTGAAGTGTATGCAAATGTAATTTTTTGAACTTCTTCTAAAGTAATAATTGATAAACAGTATTTTCTATAAAAATGGCTTTATTGACTGGACTCTTCCTTCCAGTATAAAATATAAAGGGTCTTCAGTCTGATAATTCAAAGTTATGTTTCTGCTTCAGTATATGAAATACGTGACTATTGAGTCTTGTTCAGTGGTTGTAAAAAAATAAACATTTCTTATGTATCTGTACATTAACCTGCAGGTTTAGTGTAACACTTCTGTTTGTTAATAACATATTATGGAAGTTTTAATTGAATCCTTGAATTCTAGTACCTAAAATATGTGCAAAGGAAAAAGAAATCAAAATTTATATCCCCTAAAGATATACCTTAGAGATGCTCTATTTACCTTAGATTATGAGATGGTGATTTTTAGTCAGGGGAATAAAAATATAAAGATAATTTTATATTTCTCAGTAAATAACTATATAAGAAATACATTTTAACTTTTTATTAAGCAGAGCATGCAATTATTTATAAATAATGTAGCTCATTACTAAACTGCTAAAAATAGAATTCTAGAAAAAAAATCATTAGATAGCATTATTCCCAATTAAATCTAAAACGCTGTCAACCACTTGACCATGAAATTTGTATTCTGTAACTACCTCCCTCAAAATTCTTTGCTCTGTTCATTTCCACTCAGGAGTCCAGCCAGAAAATGATAGCTAGAGGACACTTGAGCATTGGTTTTCCTACATCACGAGTCATGTCAAAAACGCTGCCTAAAAAATTATGTTCTTTCTGTACCTATTACTGTCACCACATCAAAGGAGAAGGACATATTGAAAATATAATTGCATTCACGTTGAAGGATGGTTTGTAGCATAACCAGTAGTGGTCACAGAAATAGTGCATTTATGAATATATGAACAGTACAACAACAATACATGGTGTTTCATCTACTGGTTGCATTCTTGTTATGTAAAGAGGCTGGGCTTTCTAGTAAAATGAACTCAAAATAGAAATGGAAAAGAGGCTATTGCAGTACGTTGTCCTAGAAAAAAAGAAACATAAAATAACTTAGCTTTTAGATTATTGTTTTATCTCCATGAACCTCAAAATTGTCATTCAACTAACATTTAAGTTATATTTATAAGGGAATTGAGTCTAGAGAAACTAAATAGTTTCCCCAGTGTTACCTACCTTGAATGCCAGCTTCTATACAGAGACTTAAGGAAACTATTTTCCAAAAGTCAGATTAAAGACATATATATTCATGATTTCAAAGACAAACATACCTACACACTCACACACACACAAGCATACACATACATAAACACATTCATCCACCAAATGAAACTAATTGAATACAAAAATGAAAACTACCAAGAGAATTGGTAGTTTAACCAGAAACACTAAATTTTCTATCCTCTAAGTCTTTTCAACTAATGCAAACCTAAAATACAAACAAAAACTGTCCCAAATAGAACACTGTTCTTAAAATTGAGATATACTTGGCATATAACATTATATTAGTTTCAGGTATGCTACATAATGATTTGATGAGTATATGTTGTGAAATGATCCACATTAAGTCAACATCCATCACCATGTATAGTTACAATTTTTTCCTTGTGATGAAAACTTTTAAGATCTCTCTTAACAACTTCCAAATATAAAGTACAGCATTATTAATGATAGTCAACATGCTGTACATCACATCCCTATGACTTATAATATTTTATAACTGGAAGGTTGTACCTTTTGACACCCTCCACCCATTTTGCTCATCCCTCACCTCCCGCTTTTGGCAACTACCAGTCTGTTCTCCATCTATGAGCTTGTTTTTGTTTTGCTTTGTCTTTTTAAGTTCCACATGGAAGTGAGATCATATGGTATTTGTCTTCATGAGCACTTTTTCCAAAATGTGTTTTTAAATATATAAGTAATATGTTACAAATATAGTTTACTTGTTCCTATTCATGCCTTTCCCTGATCTTTGTTTTTTAATTACTTGAAACATATATGAAGCCAGGAAATCCAAGGTTCCTGAGTGATAAACCAATGAGAAAAAAAACCTGAGATATAAATTAGTACATTAGCAAGGTTTGTTTTCCAAGAAAACACTGTCTCATTGCACTGCATACAATTGATTGATATATAGTAATTTGGTGGATTAAGCACAGTTTCACATCAATTGATAAACATTGTAACAAGGATTAAAGTAATTAGCTTAATTCTTCCTTTCCCAGTCTCATATGTTGACAGGATTGAATTAAATATTCTTTTTAGCAGCCAAACCGTAGAATGATGGATGAAGGAAAGAATAGGAGCTGGGATATATGATCATGAGTTACTTTTCTAGGCTGAAATACCACCCACTGCATACTAATGTTTCTTTTCCTTCCATTCACTAGTTAAGCCAATCTGCAGGTATGAGTACTTGTTATTTCTCACAGGGACACTATCTGTGAGAGGGGTCAGAATTCTGTTTGTCAGGGTGTGGGTGTGTTTGTATATTGTTTAAAATTTTGAGGAATATGTATGTGCAACGTAATATCCTCAGGAACATATTTCTAGTCTTGTAGAGTTAAAACTGTTTCTGTATTACTGTGCCAGCACTTTTATTACCTGATACTATACTTTCATATTATAATTTACTGCAAAATTTTTTCTATCCTCAAGGTTGTTAGGTTTTCCTTCTTTTTTTATCTCATAATGTCCTGACATGTCAGATACCAAAGCATTTTGCTGTTATTTATTGTAAATTGGTACTTATTTTCTAGTCCTTCCACTCAATTATGAGATCATTGAGGACTTTCTCATCTTCTTTTCTCCATTACATAATGGAATGTACGCATAAGAAGCCACTGTCCTAACATTCTTATGAGGAGTATAGTATTAGGAGTATAGTATTATTCCCAGTGTACCGTCATGACTTTGAGACTTTGACAACCTAAGTCCTTTGTCCATTGTCCCATAGCTGGGAAGCAGAACATCAGAGTTTCTTCTATGTATGTATATCTGAATATAAATTCCAATCATGTCTATTATTACGTATATCATTGCCCTTTCAGTTCTTTCTCTGTGTGTGGGTGTATGTGTGTATCAGGTGGGGAGGATGTTTATGTGTGCCCGTGTATTTGGAGAACTTCTTTGTAATTTCCTATACTGTTCCCATGGAATTGAACCATCAGAATCACACGTAAGGTTTGATAAATTATTTATGTTTTTTTTTTTTTTTTTTTTTTTTTTTGCGGTATGCGGGCCTCTCACTGTTGTGGCCTCCCCCGTTGCGGAGCACAGGCTCCGGACGCGCAGGCTCCGGACGCGCAGGCTCAGCGGCCATGGCTCACGGGCCCAGCCGCTCCGCGGCATATGGGATCCTCCCAGACCGGGGCACGAACCCGTATCCCCTGCATCGGCAGGCGGACTCTCAACCACTTGCGCCACCAGGGAGGCCCAATAAATTATTTATGTTTTTTCATTAGCTTTTTTTAATATTGGGGTATATTTGAGTTACAGTGTTGTGTTAGTTTCAGGTGTACAGCAAAGTGATTCAGTTATATATATACATATATCTGTTCTTTTTCAGATTCTTTTCCCATATGGGTTGTTACAGAATATTGAGTAGAGTTCTCTTTGCTATACAGTAGGTCCTTGTTGATTATCTATTTTATATAGAGCAATGTGTATATGTTAATCCCAAACTCTTTATTTATCCCTCCTCCCTGTCTTTCCCCTTTGGTAACCATAACTTTGTTTCCTAAGTTAAATATACTCATAAATCAGTTGTTATATGTAGATAGGGTCAATGTCAGGTTTAACTTACAGTGATTTCAGTTGTTTTAGGTTTTTTTTTTTAATATAAATTAACTTGGAGAAGGAAGCCATATGCTACAAAATATAGCAAATTTGGAAAGTCTTAGCTTCAGTCTTCAATGGACTAAATGTATCCATCCCTTGCATGGTTTATATATTATCTCAGATCATCTCGGAGTAACCTACCCTCCCTCGATCTTGGCCGGTTGTCTTGCCTCCAGGTCAGAAGGGCTGGAGTAAGGGCTCACAGTGTTCTTTTTGTTGGAAACTCCATCCCCTGGAGTTGGCGGATGGGACGAAGAGAAGCCCGGTTTTGGCAGAACTGGCTCTGAGGGCCTGGGTGACACAAACTCGTTTGCAGGTGGAACAGAAGTTCCATGAAGCAGACTTTCAAAGTGGGATTTGGGAGGCAGGATGGAGGAAGCAGATCCATCCCTTCTACTTCCACCAACAAACAGTCTGGGATTGAAGAGTTTCTGTTGCTTTGCTAAAGATGCTCCACAGAGCCTCCAAAATTGGTCAGCTGCTCCTACAGTAATGCTGTGTATCCAAACACCCCAAACTCAGCACTGTACAAACACATTTGATTTCCATGCAGACATGTCCAGGACAGCCTGGGTTACTGCTCTAGCTGACCTCAGCTGGATTGGACTCTAAGCCTCAGGTTGGATGCCGGACTCCACCACATTGGTCTCATGCAACTGGGACCATAGCGATCAGAGGTGCGGGCGAAGAGGCGGGGCCCTCAGGTACATCTCACAGCATGTGTACGTCTGCTGGCTTCATGCCTGTTAATATCCTGATGTAAGGAAAGCACACGTCTGGGCATAGTCAGTAACGTAGGAAGCAGATTTCACCTCCAGTGAGAACTGCAAAGCTGTAAAGCAAAGGGAATGAGGACAGCTAGAGAGTGAAGAGTTGAGACCAGTATTTCAAACTTCCACAGTGAGAAATCAGCTGTGTGTGTGTGTGCGCACATGTGTGTGAGTCTGGGAGGAGTTTTATTCAACTTCTTTTTCCATTTGCTCTTCCTTCTTCCCTCCCTTGCTTCCTTTTTTCCTTCACTGCTGCTTCTGAATTACATCCAACACAACCTTTGCACAAAAGTATTTGCCTTGGACTCTGTGTTCTGGGGATTATGGACCAGGAGGGTGGGTCTGGGATTATAAACAGACCTCAGGATGGGACTTTGGAGTGGGTTTTAGGACAACAGGAGGACAACAGCTGTACCATTATGATTGATAAGAGGGTGTTGAAAACCACTAGTAAGCAGGGGTAGCACATCAGTAAATTGTTTGTTTGCATTTAACATAGATAAGATGGAAATACAAGGTGACCATACGGGGTATCAAGTTCCTGCTGCCCTTAAAGGCAGTGATCTCGAGATGTGCTGCGGCTTTTGCTGATGACATTTCAAGCTTTGCAGCAAGAATATAATAGGTGTGGTGCAGCTAACAGTCAACTTAAAGCATGCTGTGAAACGCGGGGGCTGTCAGATGATCTCTAAAGAAAATCTTCCTATGTCTTTAAAGGAGAATCTCAAGAAGCTGATTCTATTGAAAGTAAAGTGCAGAATATGATTTTATAAAAATACCGTTTCTGCAAAAGGCACTAAATGTTAGTCGTGTCAAAATCAGAACCCTGATATGGTAAGAATGGAACTCAGACCTGGGATGGATTCATCTGGATAAATGAGCTAAGGACTCTTGAAATCCAAAACGCCACCCAGATCACCTGACTGTTAAAAACAGGGGAAGGATGTGGACTGGGGGACAGATAGGTCAGGGCAGGACATAGATCAGTAATAACCACTGCCGAATTTCAGGTCCACTCTGGGCCCTGAATGACGACAGTGAAGGGATGTCTACATAACAGGTAGACACATCTTAGTTTTTCACATTGAGGGAGCAAAGCTGCAGTACTTTTCCTTATCATTTCTACCTTATGATGGAGAGGCAGCTAGAGATACGAATCTATACTGACTCAAAAGCATACATTTTGGCCAACTTGTCAATGACGTGGAATGAACAAGATTGAAAATTCAGAGACAAGAACATTTGAAGAAGTTACACATGGATGCATCTTTGAAAATGGACAGAAAGACCTGTAAATGGTGTCTAATGGTAACACTGACCAGCACTTATACAACATTATATTATATTCACTATCTCCTTGATGTCCTCCTGAGGAGGACATGGGGCTGAGACAAAGGTTAGATAAGCAAGACACACAGGCTTAAGTTTAAGGAGGCGCCCGCTCTCCTGGGTCAGCACTTGCAGGACCCTAGCAGCGAGTATCCTCTTCAATTTTGCTCTGTAGGAACCTCGCTCGCCTCACCTTAGTGTGGGCCTTCTGGTCTGGATCACTCCTCTGTTTACCAATTAGAGTGGCCAAAGCACTGCATGACCGTGAAGAAAAATCTAAAAGTTGGTGGAAGAAGTAAATGGAAACCAGTGGTGATCCTGGGATTGGCTATTGTATCAAGTCTCTTAAGAGATTGCTTCCCTGGTGGCACAGTGATTGAGAGTCCGCCTGCCGATGCAGGGGACGTGGGTTCGTGCCCCGGTCCAGGAAGATCCCACATGCCACAGAGCGGCTGGGCCCGTGAGCCATGGCCGCTGGGCCTGCGCATCCGGAGCCTGTGCTCCGCAACGGGAGAGGCCACAGTCGTGAGAGGCCCGTGTACCGCAAAAAAAAAAAAAAAAAAAAAAAAAAAAGAGATTGCAACTCCCCCTCTCTTCTCCTCCTCATGAAGAAGTGAAGACACATTACTGAGATCAGGATATTACGAGAGGGTCCAGTGAATCAAAATGACACGACTCTTCTGGATTCAGCCCATGGGGCACCCAGATTGTCACGGTCTTGCCTACCTCCCCTCCGGGATTTGGCCACTTGTCCTGCTGGTCCTAGTGACAATTTACAGTATTTCTGTGGTTAGAAAGCCCAGGCTGCTGCACCTGACACGTCAGTTGCCCCTAAGACCCCCATGCATGTAGGTACCTATGCTTACAAGGAGAGACTGACACACACCAGCTAAACATGACCCCCCGAAGCGTTGGCTTCTCCAGAGCCTGACTCCAGGTGCTAGATGACAACCCCAAAGTGCAGGAGAGTTGGGATACAGCTGCTTGGACTCAGTCCTGGGGGAGGAAGAGGGAGCAAAGATAGTTTGTGCATCTTCCACATCTATCCCACCAGAATGTTCTGATGTGCAGTGGTTTCAGAAGTCCTTTCTGAATATGTACTAGTGAGACTGGGCAATCAGGAACATTATTATATCATTGTGGCCAGCTTGATAATGTATTTCTTATCTTTTCCTTTCTTCACTTTTTCTTCACTTCTCTTGAAATCTTCTGTTTACCACCCCAATAAAACCTTACCATGAAAGTTTTTTTTGTCTCTAATTCTTTTCTCTAGGGATGATGACAAAGATAATAGCAATTATGATCTATTTTCATAACTTCACATACTCTCCACCATTTTTCCTTCATATGATATCTTTGACAAGTAACAAGTACATAAATCAACCCTATTTGAGGGGAAATGAGCTGACAAGGAAAACGCTACAGCTCTTCCCAGCAGCCTGTGTTAATTTCAGGGCTCAAGCACCACAGAATGAGCCTCCAGCGGAGCAGTCTCTGGCAGCTGAGGAAAATGCAGACACACTGGTGATTGATTGTAGCATTGTTTCTTCCAGCCAATCAGAAACAACATAGACGTGAGCTTGTCCGCAGGCGAGCTGCACTGGGAATGCTATTTGGCTGAAAAGAAGGTAACTGTTGTTTGTTTCAAGATGAAACATTTCCTCTGACACCTTTGAAAGAGAATGTTAGAAATAAGAATATACTAGGGCCTAGTAAGCTAACCTGTTTCTACCATGTGGACAGGAATTCCATTAACTTAAAAGGGTCAATTCCCATCTTTTCCCGAACCTGGATTTTGAAATGAATGAAGTACCTATGGAGTTTCTGGCACCGTGCCTCTCTTACATCTGTTGACAGAACTTTCTGGAGGTATGGAGAACTAACTCTCTCACCCTCAGAAGTATCTCTACAGAACCTCACATTTTCTCATAAAAAGTCCAGGCTGAAAAATTAAAAGTTTTTGACAGTTAGACTTCAAAGTCCAGAAGTTTTTAATGTGTGTACACATTTGGTAAGATTATAAATGTGGCATTTAAAAAATGTGTGTATGTATGTATATTGTAAAATTTAATAAAATATACTATGTTTACAATATTCTATAAAATATATTATGTATGTATGACTCAGCTTCCATGTCTAAGGTGTTTTCACTCTGAAAGTTTAATTTTAGAACATTATGCACTGATTAATCAACGTGATAAAATAAGACTGAACTTCTAAAATCTATTTTTTAAAATAAATTTATTTACTTATTTATTTTTGGCTGTCTTGGGTCTTTGTTGCTGTGCTCGGGTTTCTCTAGTTGTGGTGAGCGGGGGCTACTCTTCATTGCGGTGCATGGACTTCTCATTGCAGTGGCTTGTCTTTGTTGCGGAGCACGGGCTCTAGGCACACAGGCTTCAGTAGTTGTAGCATATGGGCTCAGTAGTTGTGGCACGCAGGCTCAGTAGTTGTGGGGCACAGGCTTAGTTGTTCTGCAGCATGTGGGATCTTCCCGGACCAGGGCTTGAACCCATGTCCCCTGCATTGGCAGGCAGATTCTTAACCCCTGTGCCACCAGGGAAGTCCTCTAAAATCTTAATAATAATATATTGGTCATAAATTTTGCTAAGTGCTTTATGTGAAATATCTCACTGACTATGGCTGGAGATGTGTATGAGAGTTATCATTTCCCCTACATTATTTATAAAGTATCTGAGACTTGCAGAGTTTATGTTATTTACCTTTGTATAAGTAGTAAGTCACAGAGCTGGGACTCAATCTCAATGTCATTTGACTCCAGAATTTATGTTTTGTGAACTGGACTTACAATAAAGTTGTTGGTAATCACCCACGCTCTCTGGCTTTCTCTCTCTTCCTTTTCTAAGCTAAGCTTCTGTCACCTCAAAGCAGTTACATATTTTGTCCCTTCTGCCTGAAATGCTTTGTCTGCAAACATCCACATGGCTGTCTTGTCATTCGGGTATTGATTAAAAAACCCACCCACCACCACCACCAGGAACAGCAACTTTATCCGAGGGTCTGTCTTCATCATCCCATCTACAGCACTCATCCTTCCCTTTCACTGTCTATAGCATCACCCTATTTTGTTTTCTTCATATAACTTATTACAATTGGACTTTATTGTGTTATTTGCTTTCTTGCTTTGTTTTTCCAATCCTTACCAGAATATAATTCAGAGACATTGACTTTTTAATTCATCACTGATTTCTGGCCTATATAAATCCTCACACTCAGTAGGTCTTTAATTATCTATTAAAAGAGTAAATGCATAGTGAGTTAGGATCAAGTATTGCTCCAAGTAATTCTGTATATTAAAACTAGGCATAAGTTCATTTGACAACAAGGCATAAGTTAATTTGACAACAATGGGTAATTGTTAGTGTACACAGCATAAACTCATTAATTCCCCATCCATGATGTTAGACCTACAGAAGTTGAGTTCTCCTGTTGACTGCCTTACTACCAACCTGACTTTATCATGCTCTGTTTCTTGAAGTAATCGTCTCTTCTTTCTCATCCCCAAGAGACTTATCAGCTGTACAGATGCATCGCCCCTCACACATATGTTCTACTGAAACGAGTTTCTCTGAAGTCACAAATTAGTTCTTAATCTCCAAAAACAACAGCTCTTCTTCACTGAATGTTCTTTATCTTTTCTTTTCCAGAAAGTACTTGCTGCAGTACAGCCCTTCTTAGATTTTCTTTTTTTCCCTCTTTGACTGCAGTTCCAACATTCCTGCTATGTCTGTCAGCTTACTTTCACCAACTGACTCCTTTTCTTCCTCATGAACAAGATTTGCAGGAGATCTTGTGGATACCCCCATGAGGACATCAAGGAGCTAAAGAAGCTCAACAAGAGGAAGAAACTGGTCCAGAACCTTTTTTTTTTTTTTTTAGATTCCATATATATATGTGTTAGCATATGGTATTTATTTTTCTCTTTCTGACTTACTTCACTCTGTATGACAGACTCTAGGTCCATCTACCTCACTACAAATAACTCAATTTCATTTCTTTTTATGGCTGAGTAATATTCCATTGTATATATGTGCCACATCTGAGAGAGTGGCATGGACTTACATACACTACCAAATGTAAAATAGGTAGCTAGTGGGAAGCAGCCGCATAGCACAGGGAGATCAGCTTGGTGCTTTGTGACCACCTAGAGGGGTGGGATAGGGAGGGTGGGAGGGAGACGCAAGAGGGAGGAGATATGGGGATATATGTATACATATACCTGATTCACTTTGTTATACAGCAGAAACTAACACACCATTGTAAAGCAATTATACTCCAATAAAGATGTTAAAAAATAATAAAATAAAATTTTAAGAAAAGAAAAGAAACTGGTCCAGAAGTGAGATGCCTTTTTGGCTTCAGAGTCTCAGATGGGACAGATATCACCAATCCTAGGCCCTGGCAGGCATAAAGCTGGCGACTTCCCTTCCTTGAGGAACCACAATGAGAATGTGGTGGGCAGAGTCAGGGAACTGAAGTCCACAATCAAGTTCCTGATGAAGAGGATGCTGTGTATAGTGGGGCAGTCAGCCATGTGAATGTGACAGATGTTGAACTTGTGTACAACACCTGCTCAGCTGTCAATTTCCTGGTGTCATTGCTCAAGAATTGACAGAATGTCTGGGTTTATGCATCAACAGCACCTTGGGCAACTCCCAGCACCTGTCCTAAGGCACGGCTTTGTATGCCTTAGTGATTTGTCAGTTCACTGGTCTTGTCGCTGCATTCTCACTGCATGTTAAATGACTGAGCTCTGCCACGTCTCATGCAATGTGCTAGAGGTTAGGGAAACACCAGTAAAACTAAATCTTCATGTGAACACAAGGGGAGACCAAAAATAGGTCCAGGTGCCAGACTTAGACAGATGGTCCTATGCTGTTCCTGTTCAATAAGGTTGGGATTTCAGGAGACATATGGCAACTTTTTAACATCCTGAGTTTAAGATTTCTATGTGATATTCCAACAGATGGGTCTGTGCTTACTAAGTAGTACCTAAATTACTGCCAGATGGTCACTCATTAAAATACTGAAACCAAAAAATAGGCTAATTGAGCACATACATATACACATATACATATGGACACACATACAATCTGTATTTGTTTTTTTAATCTGTTCTGCTTCCTTTTTTGAAGGCCTTGATTCTTGGGAGCAAAGTTCACTGTGGGATTTAAAGTTATAATATCAAGAATGAACGCCCAAGGATAGATATATAGCTGGTTACCAAAGTGCCATATTTCCAAAGTGCATTCGTCTGTCTAAATACACTTCCTAACTGACCCACGATTTATATAGACAGAGTTAGAAGCTTATATGGAGAATAAGAGTCTAGAGGAAGAAACGCTAACAAAAAGAGAGACTGTACATCACAAACTTCATTTTCTACTAAGTACCACCAATGTCACACTTGAATGCCTTCAAATAAAGGAATGAGACATAACACATTCATTAAATGGATAGGTATTAGCAACAATCGCCTCTTCACACTTTTATAATCAAACACCCCCCCTCAGGTTCCTAGAAAGGCTGCCTGTCTAACCACTAAAGATGCCCAGTTATAACCAATAAGGGACTCCCATTAGACCTAATTATTCACCCACCCCCTCAGAGGACATCAGGGCTAATTCCATTGTACCATGTCTTGCTGATTTGTCTTATTTTTTAGATTCCACAAAAAAATGATATTATAATATATATTTGTCTTTCTCTGTCCAACTTATTTCACTTAGTATGATAATCATTAGGTCCATCCATGTTGCTGCAAATGGCATTATGTCATTCTTTCTTTATGGCTGAGTAATATTCCACTGTATAGATATGTACTACATCTTCTTTATCTGTTCCTCTGTCAGTGGACATTTAGGGTGCTTCCATGTCTTATTTATCGTGAATAGCACTGCTATGAACGTTGGTGTGCATGTATCTTTTCCAGTTAGAGTTTTCATCTTTTCCAGATATATGGCCAGGGTAAGCTTTTGCACAGTAAAGGAAACCATAAACAAGTTGAAAAGACAACCTACGGACTGGGAGAAAATATTTGCAAATGATGTGACCTACAAGCGCTTAATTTCCAAAATATTCAGAGAGCTTATTCAACTCAATATCGAAAAAACCAAACAACCCAATCAAGAAATGGGCAGAAGACCTAAATAGACATTTCTCCAAAGAAGACATACAGATGGCCAAGAGGCATGTGAAAAGATGCTCAACATCACTAATTATTAGAGAAATGCAAATCAAAACTACAATGAGGGGGCCTCCCTGGTGGCGCAGTGGTTGAGAGTCCGCCTGCCGATGCAGGGGATACGGGTTCGTGCCCCGGTCTGGGAGGATCCCATATGCCGTGGAGCGGCTGGGCCCGTGAGCCATGGCCGCTGGGCCTGCGCATCCGGAGCCTGTGCTCCGCAACGGGAGAGGCCACAACAGTGAGAGGCCCACATAACGCAAAAAGGAAAAAAAAAAAAAAAAAAAAAAAAACTACAATGAGGTTTCACCTCACACCCATCAGAATGGCCATAATCAAAAAAATCTACAAATAGTAAATACTGGAGAGGGTGTGGTGGAAAGGAACCCTCCTACACTATTGGTGGGAATGTAAATTGGTGCAGACACTGTGCAAAACAGGATGATCCTTAAAAAACTAAAAATGGAGTTACCATATGATCCAGCAAGCCCACTTTAAGTATTGTTTCTTACCACTGCATGTGAATCTACATTTATTTCACAGTAAAAACTTTAATTAAAAATTAAACAAAAGGTAAAACCACAGCAAACAAACAGCCTTTCTTGACCTCTCATTTTGCTCTAGCTACTGCATTATTTCCTAATTCTCCTTCATAATAAATGATTTGAAAGGCTTGTGAAAGGCTTGTTTATAGTCAGTTACAGTTCTTGTTTGTGTTTCCATCTGTCTCACCAACACTGGACCCTCTCTGATAGGGTTTTCATTCCCTTCCCCCTTCTGAAATGGCCGTCTTTAAAGACCCAGTCTTGCCAAATTCACTGATGAATTCTAGTTTTTCATTTTATTCAAACTAAATAGCAGAAATTTAAACAGTCATTTACTCTCTCCTTCCTGAAATACTGTATATACTTTGCTTAAATGATACCATCTCTCATGTTATCCTTTAATTCACTTCTTGTCTCCTACTACTCTATCTTTCGGTCAGATTTCTCCTTCCCTTAAACATACTGCATGTACATCATGTCACAATTTTTCACTGCAGTATTTTTGTAATATGTGATATATAAGTCAAGGTAAATGTTCATGAACAAGACATTAATTAAATAGATTATGGTATATCCATATAACGTAATACTCTAAATTATATACCTGATAAAGAAGGATGCTTTTTAAAATTTTTTTACCATTAGAAACATTTTTCAAGTGTACAGGTCTGCAGAAGTTAAGTTCATCCACATTTTTATGCAGCAGAGCCCTAGAACTTTTCCATCTTGCAAACTGAAGCTCTGTACCATTGAAAATCTCCCCATTTCTCCCTCCTCCAAGCCCCTGGTAACCACCATTCTACTTTCTATTTCTATGAATTTGACTACTTTAGATGCATCATATAAGTGGGATCAGACAGTACTTGTCTTTATTTGACTGGCTTATTTCATTTAACATAATGTCCTCAAGGTTCACTCATGTAGCATGTGACAAGATTTCTTCCCCTTTTCAAGCTAAATAACGTTCCATTGTAATTATATACCACGTTTTGTATATCTACTCACCTCTTGATAGATATTTGGGTTGCTTCTACCTCTCGTGTATTGTGAATAGTGCCGGTATGAACCTAGAGGCCCTGAATAGTATTCCACTGTGTGTATATACCACATCACCTTTATCCCTTCATTTGTCAATGGACATTTGGATTGCTAAGACCTCTTGGCTAGTGTGAATAAGGCTGCTGTGAATTCAAGATCCCGCTTTCAATGTGTTTGGATGTATATACAGAAGTGGGATTTCTGGATCATATGGTAGCTCTATTTTTAATTTTTTGAGGAACCACCATATCGGTTTCCACAGTAGTTACACTATTCTACAACCCCACCAACAGTTACAAGTGTTCCAATTCCTTCAAATCCTCAGCAACACTTGTTTTACAGTTGCTTTGTTTGTTTGTTTTATTAGTCATCGTACTGGGTGTGTGGTGATATCTCATGTCGGTTTTGATTTGGATTTCTCTAAATGATTAGTGATAAGATCTTCTCGTATGTTTAGAGAAATGTCTCTTGAAGTCCTTTGCACATTTTTGATTGGGGTTATCTAATTTGTATTGATTTTGAGTTATGAGTTTTTTACATATTCTGTAAATTGACCATTTAAAATATATATTATGCACATATTTCCCCTCATTCCATTTGTTTCCTTTGCACTTTATTGATTGTGTCCCTTGATGCACAAGAGTTTACTTTTTAAATACAATTTATTTTTAAAGCAATTTTAGGTTCACAGCAAAATTGGACAGAAAATTCTCATATATACCCACTATGCCCACACAGTACAAACTTCCCCACTGTCAGCATCCTGCACCGCAGTGGTTTCTTTGTTATAATCAGTGAACCTACATGGACACATCATAATCCTCGAAAGTCTGCAAGTCCGTAGACTGCAGTAAATTCTCTCTTGGCATTGTACATTTTATGTGTTTTGACAGATGTACGATGATATGTATCCACTGTTGTATCATACTGAACAGTTTCACTACCATTAAAATCCTCTGTGCTCTGTCTATGCAGCCTATTCAGCCTATAGTAACCCCTAGTAACCACTGATCTTTTTAGCCTCCATAGTTTTGCATTTTACAGAATGTCATATAATTGGAGTCATAGAATATGTAGCCTTTTCAGGTTGACTTCTTTTACTTAGTTGTATGCATTAACAGTTCCTCCATGTCTTTCATGGTTTGATAGCTCATTCATTTTATTTTTACTAAATAATATTTCATGGTCTAGATGTATCACAGTTTATCCATTTGCCTTAAAAGGACATCTTGGTTGCTTCCAAGTTTTGACAGTTATGATTAAAGCTGGTGTAATGATCCATGGGCAAGTTTTTATGTGAACATAATTTTCAACTCCTTTGGGAAAATACCAAGAGGTGTATTTCCTTGATTGTATAGTAAGAGTATGTTTAATTTTCTAAGACACTGCCAAACTGTATTCCAAAGTGGCTGTACCATTTTGCATTCTGAACAGTAGTGAATAGAGTTCCTATTGCTCCACATCCTTGTCAGCATTTGGTGTTACCAGTGATTTAGATTTTAGCAGTTCTGATAAGTGCTAGAGGCATGTCATTGTTGTTTTAATTTGCCATTCTCTAATGACATGATGTTGAACATCTTTTCATATGCTCATTTACCATCTGAGTATCTTCTTTACTGAGGTGCTTGTTCAGGATTTTTGACCATTTTTTAATCAGGTGGTTCATTTTCTTTTTGTTGATTTTTGCATTTTGAGTAACAGTCCTTTAACATATGTGTCCCTGGCAAATATTTTTCTCCTGGTCTGTGGCTTGCCTTCTCAGTCTCTTGATGTGCTATCTTACAGTACAAATGGTTTTAATTTTAATAATGTTCAGCTTATCCATTATTTCATTCATGGATTATGTCTTTGTATCTAAAAAGGCATTGCTGTACCCAAGGCCATCTAGGTTTTCTCCTATATTATCTTCTACAAGTTTTATAATTTTGTGTTTTACATTTAGGTCTTCCATACTATTTGAGTTTATTATTGTGAACAGTGTAGGGTCTATGTCTAGATTTACTTTTTTTGCATGTGGATGTCCAGTTGTCCCAGTTACTGTTCGTTGAAAAGACTATCTTTGCTCCGTTGTATTGTCTTCTCTTTTTGGTCAAAGGTCAAACTATATATACATGGATCTATTTCTGGGCCCTCTATTCTGTTCTGTTAATTTATTTGTGTATTCTTTTTATTAATACCATCTTGATTAACGTGGCTTTATAGATAGTCTCAAAGTTGGTTAGTGTCAGTCTTCCAACTCTGTTCTTTTCCCTCAGTATTGTGTTAGCTATTGAGGTCTTTTGTCTCTCCATAAAAACTTTAAAGTCAGTTTGTCAACACCTATAAAACAACTTTCTGGGAATTTGTTTGGGCTTGCATTGAATTTGTAGATCAATTGGGGAAGGACTAACATATTGGCAATATTGAGTTTTCCTATCCATGAACATGGGACATGTCTTTTTATTTAGTTGTTCTTTGATTTCTTTTTTTTTTTTTTTGCAGTATGCGGGCCTCTCACTGCTGTGGCCCCTCCCGTTGCGGAGCGCAGGCTCCGGATGCGCAGGCCCAGCGGCCATGGCTCACGGGCCCAGCCGCTCCGCGGCATATGGGATCCTCCCAGACCGGGGCACGAACCCGTATCCCCTGCATCGGCAGGCGGACTCTCAACCACTGCGCCACCAGGGAGGCCCTGTTCTTTGATTTCTTACATCAGAGTTTTGTAGTTTTCTTCATATAGATCTTGCACATATTTTGTTAGATTTCTACCTAACTATTTCATTTACTGGGGTATTACAAAGTAAATGGTAATACATTCTTAATTTCGAACTCCATGTTTTCATTGCTGATATATAGAAAAGCTATTGGCTTTTATATCTTAACCTATATTTGTCATCTTGTTTTATCTAAAATCACCTGTTAGTTCCAGGAAATTTTTTTCCATCATTTTGGATTTTGTACAAAGATGATTATGTCATCTGTAAACAAACTCAAGTTTTATTTCTTCTTTTGCAAGCTGTATACCTATTATTTACTTTGTCCAATATCAGTGAATCTCTAATGATATCTCCTCCTTCGTATCTTATGCTAGTAATTGGTGTCATCTCTCTTTCCTTTCTTAGTTAGCTAGAAGTTTACTGATTTTTTTGGTCCTCTCAAAGAACCAGCTTTTGGTTTCATTGGTTTTCTCTATAGATTTTCTGTTTTCACTTTCATTGATTTGTGGTCTATTTTTTTTAATCTTCTACTTAAATTTAATGTAATTTTCTCTTCTCTTTCTGATTTCCTAAGGTGGAAGCATAGATGATTGGTTTTAGATCTTTCTTCCTTTTAATACTTACATTCAGTGCTATGATGTTCCCTCTAAGCACTGCTTTCACTCAGTTACACACAGTTTGATAAGTTGTATTTTCATTTTCATTTAGTTAAAATACTTTAACATTTTTCTTGAAGCTTTGTATTTGACCCATGTGTTATTTATATATGTTTTGTGTAATCTCCAAGTATTTGGGGCTTTTCCAACTATCCTCCTGTTATTGATTTCTGCTTTAATTCCATTATAGTCTGAGAGCAGGCATTGTATGATTTCTAGTCTTTTAAATTTGTTAAGGTATTTTATTGGCCCAGAATGAAGTCTACTTTGGTGCATGTTTCATGTGAGCTGAGAAGAATATCCATTCTGCTGTTGTTGGATGAAGTAGTCTACAGATGTCAATTATATCTAGTTGATTGATGGTGTTGTTGAGTTCAAGTATGTCCTTACTGATTTTTCTGCTTGCTAGATCTGTCTGTTTCTGATAGAAGAGTGTAGAAGTCTCCAACTATGATAGTATATTCATCTACTTCTCTACCATTTTCTCCATTTTGTCTCACATAATTTGATACTCTGTCACATGCACATTAAGGATCGTTATAACCTCTGGGAGAATTTATCCCTTTATCATTATAAAATGCCTCCTTTTATCCCTTATAACATTCCTGACTCTGAACTCCACTCTTTATGAAATTAGCATAGCTACTCCTGCTTTCTCTTGGTGTTAGCAAGATACATCTTTCTCCATTCCTTTACTTTTAATATAGGTGTGTCTTTTTATTTGTAGAGATTTTCTTGTAGACAACATGTAGTAGGTTCTTATAATCTATCTACTCTGACAATCTGTGTCTATTTAATTGTCATATTTGGATGATTGACATTTTAAGTGACTACTGATACAGTTGGGTTACTCTCTACCGTATTTGTTACTGGTTTCTATTATTTTCTATTTTTCTTTTTTGCCGTTTTTGTCTTCGACTCTTTTTCTGCCTTTTGTGTCTTTAATTGAGCATTTTATGCTATTCTATGTTCTCCCCTCTTTTAGCAGTTCAGATATACTTCTTTTTTTAACCTTATTTGGTGGTTACCCTGGAGTTTGCAATATACATTAACATTAATCCAAGACCAGTTTCAAATAACACTATATTACTTCACAGGTGATTCAAGTAACTTATAATAACAAAATATTCCTAATTCTTCTCCCTGTATCACTTGTATTATTTCTGTCATTCATTTTATGTAAGCATAAATATAATAAGCATATATATATATATGCATATATATACACATAGGCATATATAACAAATTCATATATGCTTTTCTGTTTTTTGTCAATCATTTTTTCTTTTTCCTTTTCAGTTTCAGCAGGCTTTATTGTCATATACTCAAACTCGGAGATTCTTTCCTCAGCCATGTCTAGTCAGTGCTACTTAAAAGACCATGAGTGTGTTTTTCGTTTCTGTTACAGTGTTTTTGATTTCTAGCATTTCTTTTCGATGCTTTCTTAGACTTCTCATGTCTCTGATTACATTGTCCATCTGTTTTTGCATGTTGTCCGCTTTTTCCTAGCATATTAATTATAGTTTTTAAAAAATGTCCTGGGGCCTCCCTGGTGGCGCAGTGGTTAAGAGTCCGCCTGCCGATGCAGGGGATACGGGTTCGTGCCCCGGTCTGGGAGGATCCCATATGCCGCGGAGCGGCTGGGCCCGTGAGCCATGGCCGCTGGGCCTGCGCATCCGGAGCCTGTGCTCCGCAACGGGAGAGGCCACAACAGTGAGAGGCCCACATACCGCAAAAAAAGAAAAAAAAAAAAAAAAAAAAAATGTCCTGGTCTGATAATTCCATTGTTACTGCCATATCTGACTTTAGTTCTGATGCTTATTCAGTCTCTTCAAACTATGCTGACAACTTTTAGTATGTGTTGTGATTTTTTATTGAAACTTGGCCATGATATACTGGGTAAAGGAACTGCATTAAATAGCCCTTCATGCAGTCACAAGGTGTGGAGTGAGCAGGAAGCGTTCTATAGTCTTATGATTGGGTCTCAGTCTTTTGCTGAGCCTGTGTCCCTGGACTGTGAACTTCATGAGTGGTTCACAGGTTCCCCTGTGATTTGGTGGTTGGAGAGGTCCAGAGTTGGTTATCTCCCTTAACCTAGATCAGTGAGGCTATGATAAGACCCCAGTAAGTTAGGCTCTAGTAAAAATAGTTTCTCCTGAGGACAGGCATTGTTAAAAAGAACAGAATACTCGTGTATTTCAAAATGGTTCCTTTTATCCTGTCCCTACCAGAAACATGATGGGACTGATTTTCTCACATATTCACTGTGAGAAGTCGGTAGAGCTCCTGGAAGTAAAGCTCACAAAAGGATGCCCCCCTCCCCGAAATGGCTGGGTCCTCTTGGATTTTTTATTTCCCAGGCTTGACCACACTTAACAATTCATCAGTTACAGGTCAGGTTTTCCTGCCCCACCACTGGTCTCCATAAATGTTTCTGCTTATGTTTTTTTGCTCTGGTAAGCAGTGATTCTCTATATTTGCCTACCTGTGCCTGCAATTTTGGAATCTGTGGTTTACCTTGTGACCTCACATCTCTGACAGATTAAAAAAGAGTTGTTGATTTTTCAGTTTATTCAACTTTTTAGCATTGTTAGGATGGAGTGACGATGTTCAAGTCCTTACATGTTGGGCCAGAAACAGAAATGCACAAAAGGTTTTAAGTTTAATGTAATCCCATATGTCTATTTTTGTTTTCATTTCCTGTGCTTTTGGCGTCACATCCAATAAATCATTGCCGTAGCCAATGTCGTGAAATACCCTCTCTATATTTTCTTCTAAGATTTTTATAGTTTGGGGTCTTATTTTTAGGTCTTTAATTCATTTTCAGTTATTTTTTGTATATGGTGTACGTAAAGATGCAACTTAATTCTTTTGCATATAGATATCCAGTCTTCCCAACAGCGTTTGCTTAAGAGGTAAATGAGGATACTATTACATCTGAATATTGAAGAATTTACAAGTTATATTAAGTAAAAAGCAAGGCATATAACAAAATATTGCTAACATTTGGGTTTAAAAATATAAATATCTGCCTCTAAATGATAAAATATCTCTAGAAAGATAGATATAAAAGCATCTAGTAGAAATATTTACCTTCGGAGAAGAGAAGTGGGTGACTGGTAGAGACAAAGCAAAGATTTATGTTTTATAGTATACTTTTTGTATCATTTTTAATGTTTTACCATATAAACAAATAGTTTTTTAATGGTAAATTAAATGCAAAAATGTTTCCCTTTCTAATCAGTTCTTTTCTTCTCTTGTCTTTAATTTTTTTTTTCTAGAGCAGTTATCTTGTCCCCCATCCCAATTTTTATCGTCTGTGATACCTCAGAGAATTTAAAACTTTTGACAGCAAGGGAAAACTCACATTAATTGATATGCACTGAATGAGTAGAAACTCAGATGTTTCATTACCTGCAGCAATTCTGGTGGATTGTATTAACCTTACAGTTATTTTTGACCAGAATTGTTTTTATGATGTTATTCTGTATCTCTTGCAAATAAAAATGAATATCAGCTCTGTGAATTGCTGTTGAAAATGATTCTATTTATTTAGAAATATGACTATAAATAGAAAATGCATCTAGAATCTTTAATAGGTGATACGTTTTACAGAGACATATGAGAATGTGTTGCCTGATTTTTAATTATATTGCTAAACTACTAATCATATCAAATAGCTACAATTAGATGGACAGATTTGATTGTTATTCAGTGAGTTGGGAACTCAATGACAGTAATTAAATAATATTGTAGGAGAACAAATGCATCTTATTTGCCCCTCTCTTCTCTTATTAGAAAGCCTTTCTAACAATGCTTCCAAGGCACTAAATCAAATTAATATTTCAGAATATGACTTTGTACTGCAAGGTCCCCATGCCTTCTTAGGTAATAAACTTAAGTGTACGTTCCAAGATATTAAATGCTATGTAACCTCTACTAAAATGCTTCAGAGCTCAAAATTGATGTCAAATGTTAATCAGAATCTTTTGGCAAGTATAGAATTTTAATGGAATTGCTTGGTTCTTGAATTAAAGCAGAAATTTAGTCCCTGAAGTATAGGGCAAAACCTCGGCATATTAGAGACACATTCTCTGGCATTCGTTTAAAAGGGGCAATCTGGAACATACAATGAATGCCACTCATACATGCTAGTGGCATTAGGTACATAGGTTCTATCATTAACCTTATCATTTCATGGATGTAACTGATTTGTCTCTCTTAGCCTTTGATAATAAAAACAAAAAGAGGAATCTATATCAATTTTACTCATCTATTTTTCTTTCAGAACACATTGGGACCCAGGGACCCATTTTAGCTAATTGTCTCTGAGAATCTTTCAGGCCTCCACAGAAGGAGTTAACTGCATTTTAATCCTTTGCTTCTCATTTTCGTCCTTCACATTTACAGATTTAAGTGGTAGTAAAAGTATTTTTATGTGATAGGAAAGGCAAAATCATTTGATCTCTGAAAAATTTTTTCTGAGATTTGACATCAAGGAAAAGTGGCTGTTCAGCTTCTCAGGAGGTGTCTGAATACATATATCCTCAAAACACTAAGATCGCATTATTTTTTTTTTTATGGAAGAAACACATTTTTTGTAACTTGGGGAAAAGAAAAAATTAAATGCTACTTTCCTTATTAAAGGATGGGCATTTTTCAAATGTCACAAAATATGCCATTTGTCTTTTATAATTAATTATTTTTTATTTTTTACTTACCTACTTATTTATTTATTTAGTTATTATTATTATTATTATTTTTTGCGGTACGCGGGCTTCTCACTGTTGTGGCCTCTCCCGTTGCGGAGCACAGGCTCCAGACGCGCAGGCTCAGCGACCATGGCTCACAGGCCCAGCCGTTCCGCAGCATGTGGGATCTTCCCGGACTGGGGCACGAACCCGCATCCCCTGCATCAGCAGGCGGACTCTCAACCACTGCACCACCAGGGAAGCCCTACTTATTTATTTATTTATTTTACATCTTTATTGGAGAATAATTGTTTCACAATGCTGTATTAGTTTCTGTTGTACAACAAATTGAATCAGCCATATGCATACATATATCCCCATATCCCCTCCCTCTTGAGACTCCCTGCCACCCACCCTATAATTTACTTTTAAGGAAAAATTGTATTTCTATTTGAAGAGCAGCTGTTTACTATTTTACTAATTTTGACCTTACAAATGAGGGATTATGAATTTTTACATGGAAGTCATTGAGAATATAGAAGGTAAAATTGATTGCAAAGGTATTAGGCAAATACAGCATTGTAGTCATAATATTTTCTGAAATTATTTGTATGCTAAGTGTACTTATATACATTTGCATTTCTCAGCCTGCCTCAATTTTATTTGCTTCGTATACAGTTAATTATTTACAAACAACACATAAAGTGTAAAAGTATAAAAAAATCAAAAATTATGTTTTGCTGCATCCTTCTAAACCAGAATATAATCTTAATAGCATTGCATAGTATTGTAACAGGTGTATTTGGAACTGCAAAGTGTAGGATGTATGTAGTCTTATGTCAATTACAATACATTTCACATATTTAGTGTTTATATTTAGATTCATTTATATTTGTATTGAGTCTAAATTTTATGATCACACTTTTACAAAAATACCATTGAAATGTTTTTTGGAGGCAAGAGAAGAATGGGTAGAAAAATAAGACTTTACTGTACATAGCTCAATTCCAATAATTACTAGAGGTTTCTTCTGGTTTTGGAGTCATACAAATGAATTGATATAGAAATTAACTTCACAAACTATAATCAGGAAATTCAAAAGACAGTTTTCCTTTAGGTACTGCTTTTTGTTAAATGTTGTCATCAAGGCTATGCTACTTTCAAAAATTGACTTGGGAGTATAGCCTCTTAAATAGTTTATCAAAACTGGTCTGTAAACAGCATAGTTCATGAAGTATAAGGAAACTGATCTTTTGAAGAAAAAGATAGTTTCAAAGCCTTGGTTTGATACTTACTAATGAAAGTGAGCATGTTACTGAAGTTTTGTTTGTTTGATTGTTATTGAAGTTTTGATTCTATATTATGTGGCTTATAACATACCCCTCGTCCTAACATTATGGGCTATTGTGATGAATGTATATTTTGTGAGGTCTCCTATGTTAACTGCATCAGTTGGGCTCTTAGTAATTCCTAAAATAATCTTTGGCCATTGGCTTGGTGTTTAAATTTCTGCCTTTAAACCTCCGTAGTTATTTTTGGCATTTAAACTTACGTAATATAATTATTTATCTGATTATTTACGAGTAATTTAGTTCTGAATAAAATTGAGTGTTATATCTTCCAGATATAGGGTTATGATAATTTAAATGTCTTTATCAATAGTGATGAACATACATTTCTAATTTTAACTAAAGATCAAAAATACATTTTACTTATATTTTGATTGGAAAATATAAGAGACAAAATGAAGATTGCATTAAATACAAATGTACAGCAGAGTGAAGAGCTGTAAAGACTATGTAACCACTACCCAGGCCTAGTAAGTGCCTTCTTATTAGGAAGCCTGTTTCCTCTTTCATAGATGTAATCACTTTCAAACTTTTATGACTAACACTTACTTACACTTTTCCTACTTATGTTTTTCCTGTCTGTCTAAAATTTTATTACTTTTTATACATTTTCTCTTTTGATCATTTTAAATCCTTCCAATCTTTCATTATTTATTTTAAATGAGAAAGTTTTTTTTGTTTTATTTTCCTCTCAAGTTAATTCTTTACTACTATTTGAGAGTTTATTTTGATGTTATTTTTCATCTGATTGCTTGGATCATTAAATGTTAGCTTTCCTTCTGCTACAATATAATATAAGCCCTTAATGGTATAAATTTCCTAGTAAATACTACTGTATTAGGATGCCAGAAATTTTCCTATGTAGCATTTTATTAATGTTTAACTCAAAACACTTTCTAACTTCTTCTTTGAATAATGAGTTGTTTATCTATAACTTACGTTACGAGTATACTTGAAGTTTTCAAATATAATTTGGGGGTTATTATTTTATTGATTGCTAATATAAACACTCTTAGCCAGAGAATACCATTCTGTGATTTCAATAATATGAAATTTGTTGAGATTTTCTTAAAACTGTACAGCTCAGTATATGTTGAATTTTATAAATCTTGTGTTTAGACTTGAAAGAAGAATGTGTGCTCCATACTTTTTGAGTATAGTGTTCTCTGTGTCACGTTTGGTCATGCTTAGGTCATGTTTGTTAAACTTGGTGCTCAAATCTTCTGTATATTTGTACTATATTTTTCTTTATGCATTTGTTCTGTTAGTAGAGGTGATGTGTTAAAACTCCCCATACTGTGTATTTTTGATTCTTGGTATTGTCTGTTTTTTCTTGTAGTTTTCCAGTTTTTTGCCCTGTGTGTGTATGGGTGTAGAGGGAAAGAGAGAGAGGCTATTTTATTAAATGATGCAAAACTTAAAGTAATTATATCTGTCCTAATAGTAGGGATATATGTATATAAATATACATATATATATAAATTAAGATGGATAGATAGATAATAGATAACACCTTGGCTTCAGTTAGTACTTTTTGATGACATATATGTTGTTTGATATTAATATAATCAAGCCAGTAACTTTAATTTTTATTAACAATAGTTTGATCCTTTTATGTTGCCATGTTTTTAAGCTATGTCTAACTTACTACACTTATAACCTGTATATGTAATGGGACTTTTGGTTTTATACAGGCTGCTAGTTTTTTTAATATGAGTGTTAAAAACCCAATATAACACTAATATTATATTAGGGATTAAATGTACTATCCGAGTGTGTATATGAAAATACAAGAAATTTAGAGCAGTTTCAATCTCATTTTTCTCCTCCTACTATTCATAAATTTTAATTGTATTTGATTTTAAGAAGATAATATAATTATTGTTTTATGTAACCATGCTTATTTCACTCTGTCAATTGCATAAGTCAGGATAAGCAGTGGTTCTCAGTGGGGGTGATTTTGCTCCCCCAGGAGACATGTAGTAATGTCTGGAGATATTTTTGGTTTTAACAATTGGATGGGGTGCTGCTGATATGAGTGAGTAGACACCAGGGAAACTGCCAAACATAGCCTAACATGCAACAGCCACCGTGACAGAGAATGTTCCAGCCCAAATATAAAGAGTACTAAAGTTGAGATGACCTGAGGAGGTTATGCTGAGGTAACATAGAAAGCCACACAGTCAAATTTCTAGTTACCACTTGTATCACATGTCCCTGGACTGGAGTCATCTGTTCTCAGCCTCCCAGGCTGAGGAAGTAGCCACTATCTGTCATTGTGCAAAAAGAAAGACAGTTCTGGAGAGTTTTGAATTATACATCAAATATTTGGCCTGAGAAAAGCATATGTCACTCTGCTCACCAGCTATTGACCAGTGCTGAGCTGGTAACCCCACCTCATCACTAAAAGGCAAATAAATACATTCCTACCGTCTTCTGAGGAGATGGAAAGGCAGAGATATTCAACGTATTACACTAATAAACTACCACAATCAGTCCTTGTGGTCCCCAAATATTTGGCCCTCTCTATCCTATAGGCAAAATATAACCACCTACCCCCAAACAGAGAAAATTCAAAAAAGTCCAAGTCAGTCTCAATATGATCTCAAACTCTAAGATTTCTGCATGACTCATAGTAATCTCTAAATAAGGGATACATTATTTTTAAGATTGTCTTTTCATCCTATCTGGTTGTTATGCCTCTGAATCCAGAAAACAATGACATGAAAAGATGTTTTGTCCTCAAAAAGTATACTAAAAATGTTTTCATGGGGCAGGGGAAGGAAAAACAAAATAAACATTCCTATTGAAGAGGTAAGAAGAGAGATGCTCAGAAATTACTGGACTGCAGCTGTTCTGAAATCTCAAAGTTCGGAATTTCCAAGAGTGTCTGCTCTGGTAGAGGATAATGTGCTTTGGGTAGGCTTCAGTTTTATGACTTCAGACAGAATCCTCAATTCCCTGTTCTTTGTGGACTGGCCTCTGGGAATTTCTGCCGGTCCCAATGTTCCCCTTGGTTCCAAGGAAAATAGTTACTTAAAAATATGCCTTACCTGTGCTAAGAGGATCTGTCAATCTGATTCTTGCCTTTGGTCCCAAGGAACTTTCCTTTGTCAGTAAAATTCTCTTAAGAAAATAGTGAATTTTTTATCACTTGATTCCGAAGGATTATATGTCATTTGATTCTTAAAGCTAAATTTTAATTGGTTTTTGTCACTCTAAATTTTATCTTATGCTAGTTTGGATTGTACACTTTTATTTTTCCTCTTCATTAAATACCTAGAATGGACTCCTGATCAAATAGTACGTGAATAATATATATAACTTTATAGGAAAGTGTCACACTGTAGTTTACAAAGCCATCAGCAATGTTTCCCTCTATTACCTTATGGCTTGCATAGTTTCTTGTTTATTTATTTATTTTTATTGGAGTATAATTGCTTTACAATGTTGTGTTAGTTTCTGCTGTACAACCAAGTGAATCAGCCATGTGCATACATATATCTCCTCCCTCTTGGACCTCCCTCCCACCCCCCATCCCACCCCTCTAGGTCACCACAGAGCACCGACCTGAGCTCCCTGTGCTACACCACAGGTTCCCACTAGCTATCTGTTTTACACATAGTAGTGTATTTATGTCAATGTAAGGCTGCTGTAATTCTTATCTTCGTTCCTCTGTATGTAGTAGGTCTTAGTTCTCTGATTGTTTTTACGATTTTCTTTTTCTTAATGGTTTTAGCAGTTGGATCATTATGTGCTTTGGTGTAATTTTATTTAAAATATTCTGCTTATATACTCTGTGCTTTTTGATCTGTGTGTTTATAGTTTTCATTGCCTACGCGAAGTTTACTACTGTTATTCTTCGGTCTCCCACCACCACTTTTTGTTCTGGGCCTTCAAGTAAACATATGTTACACCAGTTTACATGGCAACACGTGTTCAGTCTCACTCTTTATTTCTCCTGTGCTACATTTTGGATCGTTTCTATTGCTAAGTTTTCAGTGCACTAATCTTTGGCAATCTAATATTCAGCTTACATACTACAGTGTAGTTTTTGTTTCAGATATTATAATTTTCAACTCTAGAAGTAACGTGTTGGCCTTTTTGTTTATAATTTTCTTTTCTCCTTTTCATTTTGTTCATGTTTTTTCTGTAGCATCTCAAACATGTGATGGAAGCTCATTTTAGATTTAACATTATTCTTTGCTTATTCCGTCATTTCTGTTTTCTTGGGTCTATTTATATATATATATATATATATATATATATATATAATTTTTATTGGAGTGTAGTTGCTTTACAACGTGTTAGTTTCTGCTGCACAGCAAAGTGAATCAGCTCGATGAATACATCTATCCACTCTTTTTTGGATTTCCTTCCCCTGTAGGTCACCATGGAGCACCGAGTAGAGTTCCCTGTGCTACACAGTAGGTTCTCATTAGTTATCTATTTTATACATAATATCAAGAGTGTAAATATGTCAATCCCAACCTCCCAATTTATCCCATCCCCCTTTCCCCCTTGGAAGCCATATGTTTGTTCTCTACGTCTGTGTCTCTATTTCTGCTTTGCAGATAAGTTCATCTGTACCATTTTTCTAGATTCCACATATAAGTGATATTATACGATATTTGTTTTTCTCTTTCTGACTTACTTCACTCTTTATGACAGTCTCTGGGTCCATCCATGTCTCTGCAAGTGGCACTATTTTGTTCCTTTTTATGGCTGAGTAGTACTCCATTGTACATATATATACCACATCTTCTTTATCCATTCATCTGTCGATGGACATTTAGGTTGTTTCCATGTCTTAGCTATTGTAAATTGTGCTGCAATGAACATTGAAGTGCATGAATCTTTTTGAATTATGGTTGATTTTTCTCTTCATTATGGATGACTTTGATCTGCTTCTTTTCATGCCTGATAACTTGTGATAGGCTGCTGGACAATGTAAATAATGTTAACTTACCTTTTGGTTCATCAATTTTATATTTAGCTGGTGTCTTACCTGCTGTTAAACCCATTCATTCATTTTTAATATTGGTTGTTGTAAAGTATCCAATCATTATATTTCTAATGAACTCTGCTACTTTTTATAATTCCTTTTGAGCTTGTCTTTCTTTTTTTCTTTCTTTTTTTTTTTTTTTGCGGTACGCGGGCCTCTCACTGTTGTGGCCTCTCCCGTTGCGGAGCACAGGCTCCGGACGCGGAGGCTCAGCGGCCATGGCTCACGGGCCCAGCCGCTCTGCGGCATGTGGGATCTTCCCGGACCGGGGCACGAACCCGTGTCCCCTGCATCGGCAGGTGGACTCTCAACCACTGCGCCACCAGGGAAGCCCTCGTCTTTCTTTAAAGATTGTAAATATATTCATTTTGTAGGTTGTGCTTGAGAATCAACAATTGAAGAACTATGTGAGTTTTTTTGTTGCCCATGATTTGAGCTAGTCTTGTTCATGAAGGAAAGATACTTTTTTTTACTGTTTGTCTTCTTCTGTCTACTGATTTCCAAAAATATGATTTTTAATAAAAATAAAGATGTTAATGATGGTAATAAAGATATGAATGATGGTATCCCAGAGAGGTTCTGATTCTCTGCCACTCTCCTGAGGATAGTATCCTGAGTATAATTCTATTCGGAACTATAACAAAACTTTTTTGAGGCTTAAGTTTCCCAAAATGTCACAGGTAATAAAAAGGTGGTAGTTTTGTGGGGGTTTTTCCACTCCAGGTTTGGAACATTTCCAGTTCTTGATTCTCAGTTTAGGATTCATCCCTTCTTATATGTTTCTGTTGTAGGCAAACATCTCCTTTTAAAATCTTTCATTCATCCTCAGTCATGAGATCATTAAAAGCAGAATTTAAATTTCTTCATAATGACACAGAGACTTATGGAAAAAGCACCCTTCAGGCTTTTAACTTCTCTGAGTTATGTTTTTTCTTTAAATTAGTCTTAGCCTGCAAACACCTGTAGGTGGGCTCTTGGTTGCGTTTAAGAAAAGCATTGCTAACATATATCAAGTCTTTAGTTTTTATAGTATTTCTTCAGGAGGAGATATAGTCTGAACCAATTAGCCTTCTATTTTGGGAAACAGCAAATCTATTTTTTTATTTATAATTTGTGACATCTATATATTTAGAAATATTTTAAGATTTGATGACATTTTAAATATTTTAATATGAATAAAAATCTGATCATAATTTGACATCAAATATGGTCATCAAAAAGAATTATGGCATATGTGTTTCATTAAGAAGATAAATAAGGAATTAAAATTTCTTTGGATAGAGTATTTGACAAAAGCCAGAAGAGAAAGAGGTAGACTCTACCTCTCTTGAAAATGATATAATCTATTTAAAAAGTTGTATGATTTGAAGCAGATGATTTTAGGCTGAGTTTGAGGCTGTTTCTATAGATGGGTACACAGAAACCTACAGACAATTTCTAGAATTTTCAAAGGATGGAACATTCAAGAGCTCTGGAAAGAATCACACCATATATTGCTTAATTAACAGAGGACACAGTATTTCTGTTGAAGTACCAGGGACAAGAATTTGAACCCAGAGCCCAGTGGTGTCAGCAACACACCAGAGCCATCATGTGGACTCAAGGTCTACACATGGGAAAAAAACAAACCAGAGTCCAGCTGAGTAGCAGAACCTTATTTTGGAGAGAATATAGATAGAACTGAGAGCATGATCCTGTGTTAATATCTCCAAAGCCAGTCCTGCTTTTGAATTACTGTGAGTTGTGGTAGAAAGAAAAGATTTATATAACTTTGCTAGGAAAGGTCCTTCATGAGGAGTAGCAGAATTTGTCCTGTTGAAAGCACACATGATTTGACAGAGGTTAGTAACAACACATGCAAAAATCAATTAGTCACAACAGGAGAGAAGCATAGTGACTGGTATTAATTAAGCAAGGAGATACAAGCGGTAAACGCCAAAGGATATGGTATCAAAACATGTCAGCCTCCATCAGTTCCTTCTTAAAATCCTAGAGGGAGAAATCACCGTTAGGGGACAAGGAGAAAATGATTGGACATCTTGATAAGAGCCCAGTCATAAGGTCATAATCCTGACCTTTGGATTGTTGCTATAGATATGATTTATTTGCATTTACGAGTTGGTGAGAACATTAATGATAGGGAACCAACTATTTTAATTGAAATTATATCATTCAACAAAGATTTTCAAAAAGGCTTTGGTCAAAATCACATGCGTACATGAAATGTTAATTTTAACAGTTCCCTACTAAAATGTAAGCTGGTGTCACTGAACTGAATCTAGCCAATTTAAAAAGAATGAAAAGGAAATAAAACAAATGTTGAAAAAAAAAGAGTGAAAACATAAATGTTAAGTCTCTGTATTACAGGAGAGGATCCATGTGTTGCCTAACAAGCCCAACACCTACAATTATTCCCAGATAGTAAGAGGGGTTTTAGAGGCACATTAACTTTCAAACAACTAACCACCTAATTTGCAATTAGGGGACATTTCTCAAAAGATATGACAGAAGCTGTTAAATGTTTTTAGATATTTCTTGAAATCTGCACTATAAAACTTTATGGAAGACTGAAAAGCATGGTTTATAGATAATGACTGTAACAATGCAAATGAAAATAAGCGGTGAAAGACTTACGGTTTAAGTACGGAAATAGGATATGTTTTTGTAAGACTTTGGGGGGCACTTTTAGGCTTTGTGATATTTCACGTTAGCAAATATTTTATTTTATGATCAATTTAAATATAAAAAAATTGCTTGTTGGTTTTTCTTTCTTTACCTCAACTACATTTCAAAGCATCCTTTGTATTTGATGGAGATGAGCCTAAAGTACTTGAGCTGAATAGTGAGTTTTCAAGGAGAATTTTAGGTCCACTACTAAGACTTATTTAGTCATCAGTGAGAATGCATGAAATACTAACATTTTTACAGGGACTGTTTAAAGAGTATTCATAACTTAGTCAAAGGATTCTGTGAGCTCAGTGATGTTATGCCATCACATTCTCCAGAGATAAAAATATTATAACAAAACAATAAATTTAGTTACCTTTTGTCTTCCTAAATTTTGACCTTTTCTTATTATGCTAGTGGGTTGTAATTATTTTTAAGACTATATTTAAGCTAGAAGCAACACAAGATTGTTTTTACTTTGAGTATGAAGCGATACCTAATAAAATATGAACTTGTTTTCAACAAAAAATTTTTGTAAAATGTCTCCAGTCCTTCTCAGGTTTGAACTACCATAAGCAATGTATTTTGAAATGCCTTAAAAATGCTGTTTTTTTAATATTCTGTCAGCAGAGCAGATTCACTTTTATTTACTCTTAATTTCTCCAATATTTATCTTGAAAATTTACGAAAGCTTTGGAATTTATTTAAGCAGATCTCCTGCCACTTCATATTTACTAAGCCTCTGAAATATAGTTTGAATTTGATGGGGTCTTCTCTATCTTAAAGAAAAATATTTTTTAGCTGCTAAAATATTTTAAAATAAAATAAACACAAGGTTGTCTGGTGTGCAATGAAATCAAAATATTGAGTAATTTCTAGTGCCCAGCACCGTGCTGTGGATATCCAGGAAATCTTATTGTCACTTGATTTGGAAGATAAGCATATGTGATTGTAAAATGTATAGTGTAGTCCTTAAGAGTAGAAGCTCTAAAGTGACAAAGATGAGAATTTGAGCCTCTCCTTCTACCTTTCCCAGTATTTATCTTACAAATTACATTTCTAAGTCTCAGTTCTCACTCAGAAATGCTAGCAATATATTTCTCTGAGGGTTACTTTCAAGATTAAAATAGAATCTATGCCGATAAAGTCTTAACTGCAATTCCTAGCACAAATTGAGTGCTAATAAATAATCATTATTTTTATTACAAAATTATTTCATTACATTTTGTTCACTGGAAATATAGTATTGACTGATGTACCACAGAAGTGTGTAACTTAGAAAATAAAATAAATATCATTTTTAACATAAACCTTTTATTGAACAGTAAATAAATCTACAATCCAATTGGACAGAATACTAAGTCATCCTTAGATTAAATTCACCAACTTCAAGAGTCAATCCTCAAGTATGAGGCATACTGCACTTTTTTTTTGTATCATTCTCAGCTGTCAATTAAATTGACACTGGTTGTTATTTCCAATGTAAAGAGCATTAGTCTGACAACCTATTCAATTATCTTGAGACAAAAAACTCTGACCTTAATTCAAATGTGACCATTCCTATTTTAAAACATATGTCTTCATATACTTAATTATTTGTTGCGTGTGGCATAGATACATGTATATTGCACATTAACTTTTTTCCAACAATTGAAGGTTGATTTTTTTTTGAGTATAGAACTCTTGCTAAAGTGAAATATAGTATAAAGCGTAAAATTCTAGACATTGAGTTATTTGACTTCTTGAGGTTTATATTTGAGTCATTTAGCTATTTGTGCCCGTATTATAAAGTTACAGCCCTTTTCAGCAGATGGCAAAGAGAATGGAACATAAATTGTTCTGTTTCTCATTACCTTTCTGTGCAGTAACCTATCAATTCCAGCCACTGTCTGCCTGCACTATACCATGTCCTTCTCTTCAAAACTAACTCTAGGGCCTCCCTGGTGGCGCAAGTGGTTGAGAGTCCGCCTGCCGATGCAGGGGATACGGGTTCGTGCCCCGGTCTGGGAGGATCCCATATGCCGCGGAGCGGCTGGGCCCGTGAGCCATGGCCGCTGAGCCTGCGCGTCCGGAGCCTGTGCTCCGCAACGGGGGAGGCCACAACAGTGAGAGGCCCGCATACCGCAAAAAAAAAAAAAAAAAAAAAAAAAAAAACTAACTCTAGTTAATGAACTAGGTATATTTCAAGTGATTCAAAAAGAAGGTAGAAAGAGTTTGGGGACTGGATTAAAGAAAGTTCAGCTGATTAAAGGAGAAAGGAATGAAAGAAAATGGCATAAAGCCAAGGAATAATGTTTTGTGACTTGAATTAATGAGTTTGGGACTATTCATTATGAAATTTTCCCTAATGTATTTAACCATTTAGGATAAATTCAATATTTTGATTGAAAATAAGCAACTAAAGATTATTTATTTATTTTTGTTTTAAGGTTGTGTTTTTATTTAAATAGCGTGCTCAGTTTCTAAATATCCCCAAATATTTCACAAAAAAGGGTTTCACTCTTGGTGTTGTAGTTTATATGGTCTTGGACAAATTTATAATGATATGTATCCACCATTATGGTATACAGGGCAATTTCACTGCCGTAAATATCCTCTGTGCTCTGCTTAGTCATTCCTCGTGTCCTCTAACCCCTGGCAACCACGGATCTTTTTACTGTCTCCATAATTTTGCCTTTTTCAGAAGGTAATGTAGCTGGAATCATACAGTATGGAGCCTTTTCACATTGGCTACTTTCACTTAATAATATGCATTTAAATTTCCTTTATATCGTCTCATAGCTTGGTAGCTCATTTCTTGTAGGTGCCAAATACTATTCCATGGTCTGGATGGACCACAGATTATCCACTCCACCTGCTGTAGGGCATCCTGATGATTGGATTTCTGTTTTCAATTTCACTGATTTCTGATCTATATATTTTTTCTTTTTTTCCCTTCCAATATGATTGAGATGTAATTGGCATACAGCACTGTATACGTTTTTTTCTTTTAATATTTTTTTGATGCGGACCATTTTCAAAGTCTTTATTGAATTTGTTACAATATTGCTTCTGTTTTATGTTTTGGTCTTTCGGCCCCGAGGCATGTGGGATCTTAGCTCCCTGACCAGGGGTCGAACCTGCACCTCCTGCATTGGAAGGCGAAATCTTAACCACTGGACCTCCAAGGAAGTCCCATGCAGCACTGTATAAGTTTTAAGCTATACAGCATAATGACTTGATTTACATCACGAAGTGATTACCACAGTATATTTAGTGAATGTCCAACCATCTCATATAGATACAAAGTAAAAGAAAAAAGTATTTTTTCCTTGTGATGAGAACTCTCAGGATTTAGTCTTTTGACAACTTTCATATATAATGTACAACAGTGTTAATTATGTTAATCATGCTGTACATCACGTCCCTAGAACATATTTATCTTATAACTGGAAGTCTGTCCCTTTTGACCACCTTCATAGAATCCTGCTTCCCCCACCCCCCCGCCTTTGGTAACCACAAATCTTACCTCTTTTTCTATGAGTTTGTTTGTTTGAAGTATAAGTGACCTATACCACTATGTTAGTTCCTGCTACACAATACAGTGATTTAATATTTCTGTACATTACAAAACAATCACTATGTTAAGTCTAGTTACCATCTGTCTTGATACAAAGATATTACATACTTACTGACTATATTCTGCAAGCTGTACATTTCATCCCTGTAACTCATTTCTTTTGTAACTGGAAGTTTTTACTCTTAATTTCCCTCACCTGTTTCACTCGCTACCCCCATCTCCTGCCCTGTTTGTTCTCTGTATTTAAAACTATGCTTCTGTTTTGTTATATTTGTTTTGTTTCAATTCCACATACAAACGAAATCATACAGTATTTGCAAATCTCTGATTTGCTGTTTCACTCACAGACTTACAACTAGAATATCTCCCTTTCTGGTACTGGTCATAGCACCGGGATGAGATTACCATTTCTGTTTTTGGACATGCTCACAAAGTTTTATTCCAGAGGGCTTGTTATATCACATAGCTAATTTCTTTGATCTGTGTCAATTCAAAATTTTAAATATCCTTTACATTTAGGAAAAAAGTCACAGATTTCTTTTTCTCATGAGGCCCCTGCGTTTCTTATGAAAAGTGTAGCACTTTCAGTTAGCTTACTAGCTCTGCACTAATTTATTTCACAAAAGTATCAATTTAGGCTTCACTAAGCACTGCCATATGTGCACACAGGTAACAGCATGGCTATTCAACATGCAAAAACAGGGATGCATGGAAGAGCCACTAAGGACCAGGTCCTGCTATGGGGAAAGGGAAAACAGCAGTGAACAGACAGAAATGGTTTTGCCCTGAGGGAATTTGCATTATTTTATAAATAATAATATGAAACACTATTGTTTTATTTCAAGTTAAGGGTTTGAAGGGATGCCTTTGGTGTGGAGAACAGAAAAGTATGAGGACAAGGTGGAAGTAGGGAAACCCCTTGGAAGGCTGCCAACGTGGTACAGATGAAAGACAGCAGTGGTCTATGCTAAGATGCTAGAGGAAGTGAAAAGTACTCAGATTCAACACTTATTTGGAAGCTAGAGCAGATAAAATGTGTTCATAGAATGTGCTTGGAGAAAATGAGTAATCTTGGGATTATAATGCATACAGTCTTCTATTCCTTTTTAAACTTAGAGCAGAGTAATATCAGTTCTCTCCAGCAATTGATTTCTTAGAAAATGTGATTTAACAGGACGTTGATGCTCGTCAGCTGTCTGAGCATCTCGCTTTGTTGAATTGTCCGTGCTGGCAAGTTTACAGTGTTCTCTAAAGTTCAGGACTGTCAGTGGACACAAATAATGATGTAGGGGCTTTTCATACAGCCTGTCTAGCAGATCACCCGTGACTACCTTAGCTAAACCCTGAAGAGACAAGGCAGTATGGCAAGTAGAACTCATGAAGCTCTGGTCCCCACAGAGAGACAAGAGGTCTTGAAGACAGACCAGGGGCAGGACTTAGGCACCTCCGCTCTGGCAGTGCCTCCCTTCCCCTGGAACAGCTTTGTCTGACCCCATGACATGTCCCTTTCGACATAGTGCAACCTGGAAATGTGTAGGGTGAGGGAAAATCCTGCCCTCCCTCAAAGGAACGTGCAGTATAGACTCTCTCACTTCTAAATGTCTGTGACTCCCAATCTTGAATGAGTTCCAATGTTCATTTAACTGTTGTTAACAAATATTAACATACTTTTTTCATTGGCCAATCAACCCCAGCACTTTTTTCTCTATTAAATGGTGAGATGAATGGAACCTTTTCTGTTCTTAACATTTTTACCGTCAGTTTTCGTTGGCAAGATGGCTTCTCTCCGTTTTTTGCCCTCATTCTTAATTTCAAGACACTTCATGTTTTTCTGTTCTCTAAACCCATTCCATCATACCTATCTTTTAAAAATATGTATTCTTAGGTTTCAGTAAATAGCTCCACCTGAAATGTGATTGATGCCAAATCATCTTCTTATCTGGGTATGATACATACTTTAAATAGTTTGCTGTATGGATAAAAATAACAAAAGGACCTGTTGGACAAATTGTTGAACCCATAAAAACTCCTGCTGATAATTAGACTCCAAAGAGATCCACTTACAGGATTTTACCGCTTGGGATGGGAGTTAATGCACAAATGATGAGGTCATTTCATCAAATGCTATGTGTTGAATCCGTGGGGACCATTTTGGGCATAGACATGTAGCTCACATCCAAATTAACAACATTCTAATGATATAAAATTTCAAAAACAAAAACGGGATTAATACATTTTTCATTAATTTAATAGATCTATACTGAACAAAAGTATAAAGATTGTCCCATCATATGTAAATTTCTAGACAAGAAATAATTTGAAGTTTCCATGTGTTACCATCACTGCCTTTTGGTTCCTATTGCCAGCATCATAATTTAAGTCTTGATAAAGTCACACAGCAGTAGTTTCCTAAATGACTTCCCTGACCAGCCTTGATATTCTTCAACACTATTTATTTCTGTCAAGTTGAGTTTCCAAATACCACATAAATTATTTATTCCTATTGCCATTTTGCATATTGAAAAATTAGCATTAAAGTCAAAAGATCTGAGTTCAAATTTGAGTTTGAACATTTTTTAGAGCTTCAGTTTCCTTCTCTATAAAATGATGAAATTACTACTTAAAATAAAGTTGTTTTGGAAATTACATAAATATATACATATATATATTACATATGTATTTTAACTCTCTCTCTATTAATCTCTAATCAGTCTATCCATCCATCTAGTAGATATTTCCTTGTCCTTCTTTAAGATTGTTTAATGCCTATATATTTATTTTGAGAAAAATTACATCATTACTAAGTCTGGCATATAAGAAATTTTCTCACGTGGCCATAAATTAGCATTTCCTTCCTGCTCCCAACATACCTTTCTGGCCTTATCTACTATTTTTTTTCCATCCAAATTGGGTTTTTTAGTGACATAAATCCACCTTACCCTTTGTTTCTTTTGGCATTCCCTTCCTATCGTTTTCCTGCAAATAATGCTATTCTCCATCTCTTATGAATATTCTGTACATCTTCTCTATTGTCCTTTGTTAAATCCTCATTATAAACTTAAGAGCATTTCTTAACTTTTGCTTTCATTCTTATTTTCAAGGCATTTTTCCTTGATCTCCTCACTCAGTGATTTGAGTATGTCTTCCTCACTCAGTGATTTGAGTATGTCTTCCTCATTTGAAAGGTGAGAATAGGAGGAACACCAGTTGGGCAGTGGGGAACTTCAGTTCGGAGTCATTTTTGACCTTTGTAAACTGAGGAATCTTCACCTTATTTAGTCTCTGTTTTTTTATCTATAAATGTAAAATAATAATATCATTCTCAACTGTCATAGGTTTTTCATGACTGATCATGTGGGTAATTCATATAAACATGATATATAATCCATAAATTACTAGATGAGTTGAGAAAACTCTGCTTTTTCTCAGCATCTCTGTGTTTAACAAAAAGCACAGTTGAACATATTATTTTTAAGTATGCCATGTATATGTAATATGTATACACATACACACATAAACACATATATATATCTTATGAAAACTGTAAGCTACTTGAGATCAAGGATAGTGCTGTGTATGACTCTACATCTCCTATGGCTCCACACTAAGTATTTATGGAATGCTTAATGCTTAAAATTTTACTCTTTTATTGTTTTATTAATTCAATTAAATGCCCTCATGCTAAAAATATACTGCTGGCTTATCATTGCATTATGTTTAAAAGTTTTGATTCTTAACTTTCAGTAGTAAGTAGTAAGCGGTTTCTAAGTGCAAAAAATTGACTTTTCTACTGAAGATTAAGAGAAACTTAAATCCCTTAGGAAAATCTCTACCAAATACACTACTTTTCTGTACATGAAAAAGCTTAAATATATCAAAGCTAAAACTCATGGAAAAAGTATTCTTTATCAGTAGAACATCTTTCCCACTTATGAAGATAACCATGGGACAATGTTAAAAAAAAAAGAAGAAAATCATATTTGAACCAGAAACTTACTTTGTTATAGTTGTAACAATTTATTTAGAAAAAATTTTATTGGACAAAACTATTTTCTTAAAATTTAATTGAGAACCATTCAAGTTCTATTGGCTTCTAGGAGAAAATGCAAATTTTAAGATACAAAGGAGAAAAATAGGGTTATCTTAGAATTTTTCGCAACTGTAGTCAATGCCAGAAGACTAATGTCTACCAAGTGGTGAAGGTAGGAATAAAAGATCAGCTTCAAGAATGTTAAGCCATGTTACATTATCTTAAAATTCACATATAAAGGTTTTAGAAATATTAACAAGGATGCACAAACTTGCAGATTATACCACCTTAGGAGCCTTTCATGGAAAATAAATACAGTTCAGTTCCCCAATTAAATATCCTAATTTATTTTGTATTTTAAATCTAGACAACATAAAGATGAACTAAAATAATAATTCAGGAATGTTGACATCATGGTTAGATGGTAAACATCATAGTCATTAAATATACGACAAAAACTGACCAACTGAAATTTTCTTCACTAAACAAAACAAAACATAAATATTGTAAAGCTGGACAACTGCAGTATGTTGAGAGGTAGGGAGGGAGAAGTATATGGTGTTAATTTCTTCCTTCTTCAAGGCAGGGAGTTAATAGTATAAAATTATAATGTAATTTAAAGATGACTCCAATTCAACATGTGCCATAATCTCCTTTCTTATTTTAGAGGGATCTTTTAGGAAGGAAATCATATCCCATGAAGTGAAGAAAATGGATCTGAAATAAGTCTTCCAATTTTACTTTGGCTCCTTTTTTCTTACATTCAATTCAAATATAAGAGAATTTAGAACTTTTAAATATTAAAAATAATGTGCATAAGAAGAAAGAAAACAAATCAAAAATTTTTGAAACTAATTTGACTTATCTGTTGACATGTGCTTATTTGTGTTTATGTCTGCAATTATGATTTCATAACACTGATTTTTGTGGAGAGTTTATGGAAGTGGTTTATGGAAGAGCTAATTGATTCTAATTACCTTAGAATCCCAGTTTATACACCATACCCCACTCCCAAACTTGTATAAATTATGTATACTTTGACATGAGAGATTTTTAAAGGATTATATAAAAATGGTTTTTAATGTCACAACTAGTTCTAAAAATCTCTCTTTCTCACCACATCCCTCATGTTCCAAAATAAAATAGTTCAGTGGACTTTGTGAACTTGATTTTTTTCCAAATTTTTAATTCCTCTCTTCCTCATGTGAATCAAGGGAATATAAGCAACGTGTCTTTGTGCATCCAAAGGAGAGAGAAATCTTAGCTTTTTTTTTATATATATAGTTGTTTTAACAGCCTGTGCTTTTGCAGCCTGGATATAAACTATATTTCAGTGGGAACAGTGGAAAAGATGTGGTCTCTATGACATTTCTATGTCTAGATCTAGTCTTTTCTTCTAAGCAAAAGTTGAAATCACCTTTACAGGAAGTAAGGTCTTACTAAGAGAAGGACAAGTGAACGTGAAGAGGATGTATTGCTTCCTTATTAGAGAAATCTATTTAAAAATTAAAACGTGTAACAATCTCTATCCTAAAATCATAACGTTTCTCCAGGCCTAAGTCATCTTCATAGCGTGGCTCAGAATGAATTGGACACTTGATAGTAAGTCAAAATATTAACTACAGCAAGGTGCTAAATTTTGACTTAAATACTTCTAACTCCTTAGTTTTTGTCCAATTTAGGGAATGGAGTTTGTTTCCAATAAGATGAAACCTATGAAGGATATTGTAGCATAAATTTCTGACTTCGTTGTCACATATGAAAAAGAAGAGGGAGGCCACCTCAGTCAGCACCACTAAAGGGACCAGTTTTGTTCTTATTGTTCCAGTTCAATTGTGAGACTGAAGGTCGTTAGGAGCTTATGTCACATCTAGAGTAGCTGTTAATTAGTTTCTATAATCCTATAGGGATTAAGTTACATTAACCTAGACTTGTCTAAGTCCTGTTATGATAATGTCTCTTGCTCCCATGGTTCATCATAAACGTAGACATGAGGAATTTCATCTTCTACATGCCATCTATTGCCTTGAGTTTTGTTTTATACTTTTTTGTTAAGTTTTTTTTTCTCTTATATTCTTTTTGTCAAGTAAATGTGTGGTATGTGTATTACCAAGGAATTTGGACAGGCTACAGCTGTTCTGGATAAAGATATACCCAGAGTTGTTGATAGAAATAAAATGCCAGTAAATGCACTGCTACAAGAAACAATTTCTTTTTTTTTTTTTTAAAGACATCAATTGTACTTGAACATTTGTTACTTTTTTTTTAAATTTATTTTTTCATTTATTTATTTTTGGCTGTGTTGAGTCCCCATGTCTGTGCGAGGGCCCTCTCCAGCTGTGGCAAGTGGGGGCCACTTCTCATCGCGGTGCGCAGGCCTCTCACTATCGCGGCCTCTCTTGTTGCGGAGCACAGGCTCCAGATGCGCAGGCTCAGCAGTTGTGGCTCATGGGCCCAGTTGCTCCGCGGCATGTGGGATCCTCCCAGACCAGGGCTCGAACCCGTGTCCCCTGCATTAGCAGGCAGACTCTCAACCACTGTGCCACCAGGGAAGCCCAGAAACAATTTCTTGAAGAGCTAACTGAAGCATGCACTAACAACAGTGTGCCAAAGGTATTATAAAATGTACTACATATTCACTTAGATAGCATACTCTCTAGCATCTGCATAGAAAGTCTGAGCCCTTTTAAAATCTGAAACTTAGAATGATTAAATTGCATTATTAAATGATCGTACCTCTGATTGGCCTGTGTTCCAACTGAATGAAAATAATATTTTAATTTAATACATTTCCTAGAAAAAAGTATTGATATATATATGTAAACATTTTATTGCCCTTAAATAGTGCTATATTTATGGAAACCTCACTTTTATTCTAGAAGGTAGAAGTTAGATAATACCAGCCACATTACATGCATCCCATCTTTGGATCCCTTTGGTTATATATCAGGGTAGAGTAATTGAAACATTTTTGTTTTGGAAAAATGTAAATACATGTATTACAGTTGACTTTGAACAATGTGAGTTTGAACTATGAGGGTCCGCTTATATGTGGATTTTTTCAATAAATATAGTTACCTGTATTTTCATTTTACAGATCTTTCAGTTAATTAAATGTGGGGGAAAGTTTTTGTTCCCGTACAAATCACAACATCAAAAGAACTAGGGTTTGAGTCCTGATTCTATCCAAACTATTTCAGCTTCCAGCCCGTGGGTGGGTCATTTCTCAAATCCTTTGCTTTCGAGGCAGAGAGAGCCATAGTATGTGGATTTTCTACTGTCCCTAACCCCTGCCATGTTTGAGGGTCAACTGTATTTGAAAGCCTGCTTCACGTTGTATGAATCCCTTCAGTATCAGATCATTGAGTATTATACTCAGAAATCCATGTTGGTAAATTTTATTGTCTTTTGCTTTTATAACAAAATTCAATCTATTAATAATTTTCAGGGTGTAGAATTTTGTGACCCTAGCAAAATGATCTCTGCTATATGTGTCCCACAATGTTCTCCTTGGCAAATGTTCTACATCCTCTGCATTGAGGAAAGCTTAGCATTATCCGTATAGGACTGGGAGTCCCCCCCAAGGTAGAGGATGTGAATGTGGAGTCCACCTTCCTGGGTTCAGTCCTGCCTCTGCCACTTTTTACCAACTGTGTGACCTTCCATAATTCATAAGCATATTGATATCTCTAAAGTGAGACTTATCTGTAAAACGGTACTTATCTTGTAGAACAGTTGTGAAGATTTTCTGTGATGATTATGCAAAGATTGTAGCAGAATGCCTGGAGCATATTATGTGCTCAATTACTAACCAGTCAGTTTTTTCAGTATTATTATGTAAGTGTTCAATATGCTGTTTTATCACCGATCGGCAGATTGTGAGATGGAAAATATAGTCCAGAATAGGAAAGAAGCCTCTACGTCAACTGCTGGGCAAGATTTGCCAAGTTCTTCTCCATTTAATACATCACATCATATTTAAAAATAGGAGTTACTCTAAGGGTGCCTTTTCTATGGGCTTTCCCGGAGCATTTTCATCCTCATTTGAGTTATGATTTATCTAACAAACTAATAAATAGTCAAGGTGTTCCTCTGGGTCCACCTAGTTTTTGATAATTTTATTTCCAGAAATCAATTCATGGCTCAGATTAGTATTGTTAGAAAACTGACTTTCTTGTTATATAAGGCATAACTTGTATCTCTTTAGAATATAGGAACTCATGCACAAATTGTAATAGAGGGCCATGTGTGGGCTTATATCCTTTGGTAATCAGAAATTTAAAAAATTAGAAACATTTAGAAGCATCTAGTTAGACTACTCACCTCACCTATTTGAGCATCCATCAGTACCACAAAGGGAAGGAAATACTGTTGTTAGTTTTCTGGACTCCACAACTGCTGAACTAAAATCTCTATATTTCTTGTCTCACTTGTGTTTCACAAATTAGCTCTCTATTCTTCCTATTAATTAGGAACATCGGAGACTATTGTTAGTCATTCGAGAAAATTCCGATCTTTATTTTTTAGTATTTTCATTTCCTTTGCTTTCTGGAGTCGTAAGTGCAGTGATTGGGGGGAGGGGAGTCGGGCACTAAGCAAGGAGCCTTATTCCCAGGGAGGAGATGTTCTTGAAGGTTTGCTTACATAACCCATCTGTTGCAGCCCCAGAATAAACTGTCTTCAAACTTCTGTCACTTTAGGAAAACTAGGTGTTGGGAAATGAGAAAGAAAAGTCAGAGTTACTGGAGTACTAAGAGCATGAGTACTAAGAGTAGTAAATGGTGCTGAGATTGGCTGACAATTCCAATAATACAACGTAAGGTCAAGACGTGATTTGGGTTTCTTACATATTACAAAACTTTGATTGAAAACTAGGCCTGACTCCAAGTTCTCATCCTCCAAGGGTTCTGACTTCTCATCAAGCATGATTAATAGATTGATACTTTATTGCATCCTTCATGCAGTGTATTATACATTTAAATAAAGTATTAATCTTTCATTGTTAAACCATGAATACAACATGATTCTGCTCTTCCCATGGCAGGCTGCAAGCAATATTATAAAGGAAAATGACTGCACTCAAATTCTACATAGATTTATACCATTGGGTATAAAAATCATTTTTCTATTCTAATCCTTAACCACAGTGGTTACTCCACCCTCTAATATCTGTTCATTAATTCAGAAAACACAAAGACACTTTAAAAAGGTCTTGAGTTGCCATGAAACACTATAAATAGCATATTAGGACACTAAATATTTCTAAAATGAACAAAGTTCTCTTGTTTCCCTGAAATCTCTATTATTATGTAGTGTGCACTTAGCTATTTTCTTTTATGCTATCTAATGTTTATAGTGATTTAGGTTTTCAGGGAGTGATTTCACAAGACTTGGAATAATATAATAAGAGGTATAAAATATTTTAATAATTATTTTCATATATTAAAACTCTGGTTCAATATTACTTCCACAAACTGAACATTTCTACTTATATAATGTATCTTAGATTTAGATCAGGTTATAGATGTAGATTAAGTATCTTAGTTATGTAAATAGGAACATGTTTGACCTTAGCTTTTAAATATATGCTAATGAAAGCAGTAATTATAACTTGTAGTTATATTATTGAAGAATAGTAATGACTTGAGAAGTAAGTATATACTGTATATGTTTCATCTTTACTTGAATAAGTATGCTGTGATTCTATGACTTTCATCAAATAATGTCACTCTGGGTTTTAAATCCATTTTTATCGCCCAGAAGATCACATCTGCCAATATTTGATTAGAGAATCTAGCTACCTAAGACAGATTTTCTCAGTTTGATAATCTGGAGCTTCAAGACTATTGATTAAAGCTGAATTCAAATAAAAGAAAAGCAAGCAAGCAAGCAAGGAAGAAAGGAAGGAAGGAAAGAAAGAAAGAAAGGGGGAGAGAGAGAGAGAAAGAAAGAAAGAAAGAAAAAGTGAAAGATGACTTTAGTTACACACTTTAAATTCTGCTTTTTTGCTGCCTTGAATCCGAATAGCAAAGTGTGTTCCTGTCTTATCACCTCAAACAGATTCTTCTGTATTGACTTGAAAATAAACTTCAAATGAGTTCCAGCTTGATGAAAAATTTAAAAATCTCATTTAAGAATAAAAAAGACCTTGATTCTCTTTATTATATTTTTATTGAAATAAAATAAACCCAAATCATCTGAAAGGGAACTGGGAGTAATGTACAGTGTACCTTGAAGTCCTTTGCTATTAGATACATAGAATCAGACCAATAATTTAAACTGTTCCAGTAAAACAACTACAGCCAAATATAGATGAAATATGAAGTTTTCTTAAATGATTTTTAGATGCTTCACTGCCTTATCCAGTTACTTTATGGATCCTTCTAATGGGACATAACTGGGATTTAGTGAACACCCAAGGCAGGTGTTATGAGCCTGAATGCATTAGTACCAATTTGAGCTCTGTGCTCTAAGTATTTTAGTATAATCTTAAGACATATAAAAGTATTTACAATATTTCTGTAACCTGACAAACAAACTTCTGAGATGATTTAATAGATATCAGACAAAAATTCAGAATTTATACAGGTTAATTTAAAATTAAGTTATATAAAGTTAAATACACATTATTAGTGTACAGTATGATGAAATTTGACAAATGTATACTTCAGTACCATTGCCAACCCGATAAATAAAGATTTGAATGTTTTCATGATTCCAAAAACTTGCCTCAAAGCACTTTGTGGCTGACTCTCCCTAACCCTGGAACCAGATAACCTCTGATCTGCTTTCAGTCACCAGAGGTTCATTCCCATTTCTTGAATTTAATAAAATAATATACAGTCTGTACTCTTTTGTATCTGTTTTTTTTTTTTTCATGCAGACTTTGCTTTTGAGATTCGTCTGTGTTATCGTGTGCATTAGGAGATCCTGCCTTTTTATCTGAGTGGTATCCCATTGTATGGATAGCTACCAATGTGTTTATACACTCAGCTATTGATGGACATTTGTATTGTTTTCAGCTTGGGGCCATCAGAAGTAAAACTGCTGTGGACATCATGTACATGTTTTGATGTGGACATGCTTTCATTACATTTGGGCACAAACCTCGGAGTAAAATTGCCGAAACAGGTGGAAATGCAAGTTTAACAGAAACAGCCCAAATCTTTTCCTACCTAGTTTTTCCAGTTTACTTTCCCAGCAGTTACTTATGAGAGACCCAGTTGCTCCACACAAAGAATTGTCAGTCTTTTAAAAAGTAACCGTTCTCATGGATGAGTAATGTAATCTCCTGTGGTTTTAGTGAATTTTACTGATGAGTAATGATGAGAGAAGCTTCACATTCATGTGTTAGCAGCGTGCATTTTCTTTCAAAAGTATCTGTTCAAAGCTATTGCCAAAGGATTAGATGTCTTATTGAGCTGAGTTCTTACAAGTTCTGGATGCAAATCCTTTGTCAAATGCATACATTGCCAACATTTTCCTCCAGTTTGTAGCTTGCCTATGCATTTTCTTAGTGGTGCCTTTCAGAGAGTAATCATTTTTAATAAGTTGGAGTCCAATTTATCAATTTTTTTTCTTTTACGGTTCATGATTTTTGTCCTCTATTTAAGACATATTTGCCTACCCTGAGGTAGCAAAGATTTTCCTCTATAAGTTTCATAGAAATAAGATTTACATTTAAAGTTATGATGTTTAATGCTTTAAAAGTAGAGTTATTAATATTTATGTATAGTGTGAAATGAGTATCGAGGTGGATTATGCTCCATGTGGATGTCCAGCTGACTCAGGACCAGTTGTTGAGTGTTGTTATCCCCTTGCAATTAACTTGACATCTTTATTGAAAAATCAATTAACCGTATATGCATTGGTTGGATTTGTGGACTCTTTTTTTTCACTATTCTAATGCATATCCTTACATCACTATCACATTGTCTTAGGTGCCAAAGAGTTAGAATAAGTCCTGCAATCAGGCAGTTTAAGTACTCAAAATTTGTTTCTCTTTTGCAAAATTAGTTTGAATATTGTACATTATTTGTATTTCCATAAATATCATACAGTAAGTTTTCCAATATCTACAAATATAAAAGTCAGTTGAGATTTTGATAGAGATTATATTGCATCTGTAAATTATTTTGGGGAGACTAGCATTAAAATCTAGAGATTTTTGATTATGAATGTACTTCTATATTTAGATATATTTAATTTTTTCTCATGAAAATATTGTATTTCAAAAATTGTATATTGATTGATGGTATGTTGTTAAATGCATTCCTAAGAATTTCCTATGTTTGGACACTATTATCAATTGAGATTTTTATTTCATTGCCTAGTTGTTCATTGCTTGTATATAGGAATATCATGGATATTTTATCAACTGTATATCCCGTGACCTTGATAAAAACATGTAGTGCTTCTAGTAGCTTTTTTATAGATTCCTTAAACTTTGTGTATACACCATCATAGCATCTATAAATTAAGACATCTTTACTTCTTTCTTCTATTGGGTGAATCTAGAAACCTCTTTTTTTTCATTTTATTACCTTATTGTTCTGTCCAGGATCTACAGTAATTTTTTAAAATTAATTTTCATTGGCGCACGGTTGCTTTACAATGTTGTGTCAGCCTCCACTGCACAGCAAAATGAATCAGCCAGACACATACAGATCTCCCCTCCCTTTTGGACTTCCTTCCCATTTAGGTTACCACAGTGCACTAGGTGAGTTCCCTGTGCTATAAAGCATGTTCCCATCAGTTGTCCGTTTCATACATAGTATCAATAAAATGTTTATGTGGGCAGTCTTGCCTTGTTGCCAATCTTAAGAAAAAAACTGTTCAATATTCCATTATGCAGATTGTTGTAAGTTTTCTCTAGATATCCGTGATGAGGTTATGAAAGTGTCCTTCTATTCCTAGTTTGGTGAGAAATTTTTGTTTTTGTTTTTTTATTAAATGAAGTGTTCAGTTTTGTCAAATGCGTTCTCTTCATCTACTGAGATCATTGACTCTTCTCACTTTTCATGTAAATTAAATTGATTGATCTTTCTTTTTTTTTTTAATATTAAACCAACCTGGTCTTCCCAGGATGAACCCAATTTGGTCATGATATTTCTTTCTTTTAAAACGTTGCTAACATTTTTAAAGTGGGAGCAGCAGTAGGGAGTTATTGCTTGATGATTACCTAATTTCTGTTTGAAGTAATGAAAAAGTTTTGGAAACAGGTAGTGGTGTTGCTTGCACAACAACATAAGTATAAGGAATGCCACCTAACTGTACACTTAAAATAGTTAAAATGTCAAAGCTTATGTTATACATGTTTTACCACAACATGAGCAAAAGAATTCAGTGCAAGGTAGAGCTGCCTTTCCAAATCAGTATCAGAAATGTATAATATTGAATAAATGCAGCTGTAAATACTGGGTAGCCACTAGAAAAAAAGACAGTTGAGTATTTGTCTCAACTAACAATAAAATTATTCTGGGCACATCAGATATTTAAAAGTAAGAATGAAGTTATTAAAGTTCAGAGAAGAAATATTGGAAGAATTTCTACCATGATACAGAAGTCACACATTTTAATATATATAAATAAACTAATGTCAAAAGACAAATGACCCATTGATTTAAGAAAATGAAACTCACATGTCAGAGAGAAGATTGATTTCCTTAATTTCTAAAGAGTTCCTAAAAATCAAATTTAAGAAAAATGCAGTAAAAAAAGACAGTATGAATTGAGAAAAGCAAATGCAAATGATTCTTATATTTTTATCTTCTATTATCTTCTTATATTTTAAATATCTTATATTTAAAATATCTTCTTATATTTTAAAATGCTCAATCGCAGACCTAGTGAGAGAAATGCAAATCAAAACTACTGTGAGATACCATTCTGTACACCAATTTGAAAAATCCCAAAAAGGTTTGATAACAATATTTTTTTATATTTTTTTATTTTTTATTATTTTTTTATTTATTTTATTTTATTTTATTTATTTATTTATTTTTGCAGTACGCGGGCCTCTCACTGTTGTGGCCTCTCCCGTTGCGGAGCACAGGCTCTGGATGCGCAGGCTCAGCGGCCATGGCTCACAGGCCCAGCCGCTCCGCGGCATATGGGATCCTCCCGGACCGGGGCACAAACCCGTATCCCCTGCATCAGCAGGCGGACTCTCAACCACTGCGCCACCAGGGAAGCCCGAATTACATGGATTTTAAAAAATATTTCTTTTTTACAGCATTGTTTTTAAAAGCAACATTAAAGAGGTAGGGGGAAGAAGTAGTGGGAGAAAGAGGCCAGATGTATACTTAATGAATATAATGTAGTATTACACAGCCAGTAAAAAACATGAGACGGCGTTATACATGCTGGTATGAAAGAGTGGTGAATTCTTGAATTAGAAAACACACACACACACACAGAAAGGTACCTTCAGTTCCTGTACAGGTTTACATGGACTCATAAGTGTCTGCTGTAACTTCAAGTTTACACCTATTAAGTAGAGACCTGGACTGTGGATGGTGAGCTATGGTTCAGCCGGAGGCCCCCAGGGAACTGAAGCAGAGGTTTATGCATCACAGGTCCTAGAGGAGGAGGGTAGCCTTGAGGGGTCACTTTGGGAGGTCAAGGCAGGTGCAGGCAGAGGGAGCGGAGGGCTGAATTGGTCAAACCAGAAAGAACAAGGTTTGGGTGAGCTCCCTGGGGGTCTTATCTAAGGGGCGCACACAGAGAAGGCCTGGGGGAACGGGGCAATGCTGCTCACAAGGACAGCTGGGGGGTCATTTCAGGAACTTCCATGCCGGTGACTCTTGGGCAGTTCCCCAGGGCATGGATTCGCATGAGGGGCTCGGGTCAGTCCAAGGCCCCCGGCTGCTGGCCACACAGCGTGGACACTGAGGCCGCGACATCACGGGGTACTTTAGCACGCTCTGCACACCATGTGTGTGTGAAACGTGGCGCGGGTCTCGGGAAGGATACCTGGGAGCCTCTGCGGTGGGAAATACGGGCTGAGGGGTGAGTATGGGAAGGAGAAATGGAACCTTTTCCCCTCTTTGTATCGTATTATGGCAATTTTATATTCAAAAATTAATAATAACCTATGGAACATATGTCGCCCTTCCCTTAGGGATATCCTTTCATATGTAAACTATGTTATTGAATCTTTTTTTATGAATAAATCATGCCAGTTATTTATTTTGGATGCTTATTCCTCACCCCTCTGTTGGCCCCGTCGGTGCATCTCAAGACCCGAGTTCTAAGGCTCACGCTGTAGTGCTGGTCTGAACACAGAAGGAGCCCGAGAAAGTCACCCATTTTACAGGGGCTGGGGTGCAGGGAGGGCAGAGGTAAAGGGGCAAAGGTTAATGAAATCAGTAAAGAAATTACCTTAATTCGTCTATAAACGGAGAGGTAATCTCATCCTTGAGATGTGGGTATATTAGAAGCAAAAATGAGTATTATTCCCTCATCTTCTAAGAGGAGAGTCAAATGCTATTTAGAAATCAAGCAAAAATCTTGCAGTCAAGAGAAATGAGAGAAACAGTGATGCAAGTTGTGTGAAGGATTTCAGGGGCTGTAGGAGGTTCAGGGTTCAACATGGGAGCCCATTACCTGGGGCAGCTGTCTTAGGGTAGGTGTGGATGCCATTATTTAAGGTCCTTGATGAATGGGATTGGATGCAGACGTTTGCATGAGTGTAACTCACTTCACTGTATTTGTTAGATTATTTCTTATTTTTTTCCTGTAAGAGTTGGAACTTTATGTATCACAGGATGGACTTTGCATTTCTGTATATGTAGGGACATATAGCTTACTAAAGTACTGAACAAGTGAACCCAAGTTTCCTTTTGAGATTTTTGTAAATAATGAAAGTAGAGAAATTAGAAACTGAACTAGCATGGAGGTGAATAGAGAAAGATATAGATGTAGATGTGAATACGGATACAGACGTACAGGCAAATGTATTAAAAAGACTGAGTATATCAACAGGTAGGAGACTGAGTGTCCAGTGAGGGATCATAATTTGATGAACTGAAGTCAAAGCAGATGAAGTTCAGGACACTGTTTGAACTTAAAGTATTTAAGTACTTAGGTCCTTGAGATAAAGTAGAAGACAGAGGAGATGAAATTCATTAAAGAAATACTTAAAGCTCTAGAAAGAAGGAATCTCTAGAAGCGATTTTCATGGCAATAAGCAATTAAATAATTATACATGGTTTTAAAAATATGATTTGGAAATTCATGTAGATACAAAACCACTTTTATAAAGCATTAAATAGAGTATGAGCCACAGGTGTTTTCCCTCGATTGTCTAAAAATGAATATGTGATCAGTTTTCCTAGTTTGAGAGTAGATTTTCCGAAAGCATGGCGACAGAGTCAGTTTATATATTGTATAAAGAGCGTGGCCAGGTTAAGGATACATGGGTCCTAGATTTACCCTTAAAACTTATCTTTGGGTACTCAGTTAAATTCTGTAAATCTCACTATTTTTTTCCATTAACATGAGAGGTTTGCTAGATTGTGCAACCACTTCCTAAAAACCGTATCAAATTGTTGAGCTGACTTTTGCAAGCTTCTTCTAGCACCAGGGTCTGTAATTTTGTGATATTTCTCTGTACTAGCAGGAGAGAAAATAAATTATTTGTTTACATCTATTTCCTACTGTCTGAGGATCTGATATGTGAAGCAGTAATAAAAGAGTGTTTGCGCCTTAATTCTTGCTAGGGATTTTTTGCACTATTCGCTTGGGAGTTGCCTCTGCATAATTGTTTGACTGCCAAAGCGGGTCTGATGATGAGGGCTACAGGAGGGTATTTCTGCAGACAGTGAGTCCTTTCTGCATGAAGTATGATTCACGACTCCACATGGTTTCTCTCAGTTTTATATACAGCAACATACATACAATGTAGCTATTTTAGAGTTAATCAATAATAGGTAAGTCAAGAGTCATTCTACACATTGCAGAATAAAGTAATGACTCTAGTTTCCTGAGGGATTTCAGGCCACAAAGGCAGAAGGCAGTTGAAAAAGGAGACATTTAGGATACAGATTTCATTCAGACTTTGATTAGCTGAAGGTGTCCACCCAAAACACGCACACACAGACATGTGTGCACACACAAACCCATGTGGGTGTTTCAGGGTCACAGAAATAAATTAGTCCTGAGTATGAAATTTTGACAACCTTATTGGAATATGAAAATATTTATGGGATTGACATATGCTACTTTTAGCTATGAAAGTTAGTGCATTTTAAAAATGATTTCTAAGATGATTGCTAAGCTCTCACTTTTTAGGAAACTCTGCAGGTCATCTATAGGGTAGTCCTAGGGTTCTTGGTTTTTCTATACATGAGCCAAATAATGGAAATACATGTAATGTACTCTTCCGACCCCCAGGAATAAACATGTGTGCATTTTTTTTTTTTTTTTTTTTTTTTTTTTGCGGTACACGGGCCTCTCACTGTTGTGGCCTCTCCCATTGTGAAGCACAGGCTCCGGACGCGCAGGCTCAGCGGCCATGGCTCACGGGCCCAGCCACTCCGTGGCTTGTGGGATCTTCCCGGACCGGGGCACAAACCTGTGTCCCCTGCATCGGCAGGCAGACTCTCAACCACTGCACCGCCAGGGAAGCCCCAGAAATGACTTTTAACTACAAGTTACTAACTAAAGCAAAAACAACAACAACAATGAAACCCAGGTGAAGCATAGTTTATCTTTCTTGAAATTAGTCTCTTTCTTCTCTTTTCATAAAATTTTAAAACATCATGCAGACATTTTCTGATAAATAATTGCTGTAATCCAAATAGGATTCAGTTTTCTAAAAGTAGGATTAATTTAGTGAATGTAAGTTGGTCTTAGTTAAGATCATTTATAACATGAATATTTACGGCAATGCTGACAATTAAATATACTAATACAATTATCCTTCAAATAAAATATGAATAACATGTGGCTTAAATAATTTTATACAACACTGATACAAAAACGTTTCTTCCCGAGTGACTTGATCAAGTCCAAATACAGGGCTAGAAGTTACAAGTTTATTTTACATGTGTGAGTTTCTTGATCTTTTGCAGCTTTATATACCTGAAATGTTTTTTTTCTTTTTTTCTGCTCTAAAAAATGAGTGACTTTACCTCTTTAATGTTTTTATGCTGCACAAATGCCTAACTTTGCTTAACTAAGGAAATAAAGCACAGAGGTATTTCATATTAACTAAACAGGCAATTTCAATCTTTGTTCTTGATTCTTTTTTTAAATAAGGAAACTTGCTCACACTTTGATGAAGTTGAAAATTGTATCAAAATGCATGTTACTTTCTTGTAAATGGAAGTACACTCATCTTTTATAGCATCTGGAACCTCTCTGAGGCAATCAGGTGGTCTCACTTTCATTGCATTATCAGGCTACCTTCTGTAAGATTCTTCCTCTTCTCTACATGTCAGAAGCTGAGCAGAATATTCAGAGAAAGGGCCCCAACCCATTCACATGCAGGTGTTAAAAGTACAGGAAATGCTGCTCTGCCATGTTCTACATTTCTTCAGGATGGTTTCAATAAATCGTGAGACTTTCTCATATACTTTATCACTTCCAAACCAAAGCACCAGTGGAAACATTTAAGTATTTTATTTTGCAACATTTTCCCAAAGATTCAGTTTTCTTTTAAATCCAAGGTTTTTGTCACTTAAAATCAAAACATTTTCTCCATCAGCTGCAGAGATGTGTTCAGCTAATTAAAAACTATCTGTTAAGGAATTTCTGCAAACATGCTTCATTTTCAAAGCACTAAGTAAAATCTGGCCTACTGTTTTTTTTAAGTACTGCGATTCACCTTTCAGATCAATTTATCAAGAACTCTTCCTCTGTAAAGCTGTCATATTACTATATATAGTAGATGTTTGTGTACTTAGTCTTGGTTTCCAGAAGTTTTTAAAATACTCATGATTAAACACGTCTTTGTTACCTGAAATTAACCATTTTGAATTATCATCCAATCGATTTATAACTTGCTTCCAGAATCCAGAAACTTTTCAGTGACTGAATTGAAAACAAACAAACAAACTATAAATTTATTTTGTCTTTAGGTTCCAATTTCCATCTAAAATCATCAGTACCTTGTCAAGTAGCAATCATTTGTGCTTGTCTTTTCAATTTTGTTGTTCCCACTGTTATATTTATAGGTTTTGAGCTGGAGATGACACCCAGTGGTTAGGATAGCAGAAAGCTAATTTGCACTATAGTAGCTTTCACTCTAATGCCCAACTTGTTTGTTGCCTTTGTTGCATGACTGTAATAAATGACAGAATGCTAATTCCTCATCTGTGTCAGAATTACCTTTACTCCTACATCTAGAATCCTATTCTTCTATTAGACACCTCTTCTTAAAATTAGCCACCGTGCATGGTCACATACATTGTAAATCACAAACTCTAATGAAGCATGAAACAGAGAAACAAAACCTGAAGGAGAAAATTATTAAAATGCAACATTCTCACAATGCAATTCTCTTCTAACTTATACCATCCATGTTTTTGAACATTTACCACAACTAGAAAGCAACAGGGATGCAGCAAAGTTATCTTGCATAAAAGTTTCTTTTGCACGTGAACATTTTCTCACCAATTTTCTGCTATAAGAATAGCGCTTGTACAAGCCCAAGAGTAGGTCCTGTGATGTATAAAAGGGGGTTGAGAGCAGTAGTGGAGAGGAGATAACATAACCAGCTTCTTTTCTCTGTGTGCGATGTGTTCCCTATGGTGGGACATAGGTGACAGCTAAGTAATTTGACTGAACAATGGCATATTGTTCTTTTTCTTTTTTTTTTTCTTCCTTTTTTTTTTATTAGTTTCTGCTTTATAACAAAGTGAATCAGTCATACATATACATCTGTTCCCACATCCCCTCCCTCATGCATCTCCCTCCCTCCCACCCTCCCCATCCCTCCCCTCCAGGCAGTCACAAAGCACCGAGCTGATCTCCCTGTGCTCTGCGGCTGCTTCCCACTATCTATCTACCCTACGTTTGGTACTGTATATATGTCCATGCCTCTCTTTCGCTTTGTCACAGCTTACCCTTCCCCCTCCCCATATCCTCAAGTCCATTCTCAAGTAGGTCTGTGTCTTTATTCCCGTTTTACCCCTAGGTTCTTCATGACATTTTTTTTTCTTATATTCCATATATATGTGTTAGCATACGGTATTTGTCTTTCTCTTTCTGACTTACTTCACTCTGTATGACAGACTCTAGGTCTATCCACCTCATTACAAATAGCTCAGTTTCGTTTCTTTTTATGGCTGAGTAATATTCCATTGTATATATGTGCCACATCTTCTTTATCCATTCATCCGATGATGGACACTTAGGTTGTTTCCAGCTCCGGGCTATTGTGAATAGAGCTGCAATGAACATTTTGGTACATGTCTCTTTTTGAATTATGGTTTTCTCAGGGTATATGCCTAGTAGTGGGATTGCTGGATCATATGGTAGTTCTATTTTTAGTTTTTTAAGGAACCTCCATACTGTTCTCCATAGTGGCTGTACCAATTCACATTCCCACCAGCAGTGCAAGAGTGTTCCCTTTTCTCCACACCCTCTCCAGCATTTATTGTTTCTAGATTTCTTGATGATGGCCATTCTGACTGGTGTGAGATGATATCTCATTGTAGTTTTGATTTGCATTTCTCTAATGATTAATGATGTTGAGCATTCTTTCATGTGTTTGTTGGCAGTCTGTATATCTTCCTTGGAGAAATGCCTATTTAAGTCTTCTGCCCATTTTTGGATTGGGTTGTTTGTTTTTTTGCTATTGAGCTGCATGAGCTGTTTATAAATTTTGGAGATTAATCCTTTGTCAGTTGCTTCATTTGCAAATATTTTCTCCCATTCTGAGGGTTGTCTTTTGGTCTTGTTTATGGTATCCTTTGCTGTGCAAAAGCTTTGAAGTTTCATTAGGTCCCATGTGTTTATCTTTGTTTTTATTTCCATTTCTCTAGGAGGTGGGTCCAAAAGGATCTTGCTGTGATTTATGTCATAGAGTGTTCTGCCTATGTTTTCCTCTAAGAGTTTGATAGTTTCTGGCCTTACATTTAAGTCTTTAATCCATTTTGAGCTTATTTTTGTGTATGGTGTTAGGGAATGATCTAATCTCATCCTTTTACATGTCCCTGTCCAGTTTTCCCAGCACCACTTATTGAAGAGGCTGTCCTTTCTCCACTGTACATTCCTGCCTCCTTTATCAAAGATAAGTTGGCCATATGTGCGTGGGTTTATCTCTGGGCTTTCTATCCTGATCCACTGATCTATCTTTCTGTTTTTATGCCAGTACCACACTGTCTTAATTACTGTAGCTTTGTAGTATAGTCTGAAGTCAGGGAGCCTGATTCCTCCAGCTCCTTTTTTCGTTCTCAAGATTGCTTTGGCTATTCGGGGTCTTTTGTTTTTCCAAACAAATTTTGAAATTTTTTGTTCTAGTTCTGTGAAAAATGCCATTGGTAGTTTGATAGGGATTGCATTGAATCTGTAGATTGCTTTGGGTAGTAGAGTCATTTTCACAATATTGATTCTTCCAATCCAGGAGCATGGTATATCTCTCCATCTGTTTGTATCATCTTTAATTTCTTTCATCAGTGTCTTATAATTTTCTGCATACAGGTCTTTTGTCTCCTTAGGTAGGTTTATTCCTAGATATTTTATTCTTTTTGTTGCAATGGTAAATGGGAGTGTTTTCTTGATTTCATTTTCAGATTTTTCATCATTAGTGTACAGGAATGCCAGAGATTTCTGTACATTAATTTTGTAACCTGCTACTTTACCAAATTCATTGATTAGCTCTAGTAGTTTTTCGGTAGCATCTTTAGGATTCTCTATGTATAGTATCATGTCATCTGCAAACAGTGACAGCTTTACTTCTTCTTTTCCGATTTGGATTCCTTTTATTTCCTTTTCTTCTCTGATTGCTGTGGCTAAAACTTCCAAAACTAGGTTGAATAAGAGTGGTGAGAGTGGGCAGCCTTGTCTTGTTCCTGATCTTAGTGGAAATGGTTTCAGTTTCTCACCATTGAGGACAATGTTGGCTGTGGGTTTGTCATATATGGCCTTTATTATGTTGAGGAAAGATCCCTCTATGCCTACTTTCTGCAGGGTTTTTATCATAAATGGGTGTTGAATTTTGTCGAAAGCTTTCTCTGCATCTATTGAGATGATCATATGGTTTTTCTCCTTCAACTTGTTAATATGGTGTATCACATTGATTGATTTGCGTATATTGAATCCTTGCATTCCTGGAATAAACCCCACTTGATCATGGTGTATGATCCTTTTAATGTGCTGTTGGATTCTGTTTGCTAGTATTTTGTTGAGGATTTTTGCATCTATGTTCATCAGTGATATTGGCCTGTAGTTTTCTTTCTTTGTGACATCCTTGCCTGGTTTTGGTATCAAGGTGATGGTGGCCTCGTAGAATGAGTTTGGGAGTGTTCCTTCCTCTGAAATTGTTTGGAAGAGTTTGAGAAGGATGGGTGTTAGCTCTTCTCTAAATGTTTGATAGAATTCGCCTGTGAAGCCATCTGGTCCTGGGCTTTTGTTTGATGGAAGATTTTTAATCACAGTTTCAATTTCAGTGCTTGTGATTGGTCTATTCATATTTTCTATTTCTTCCTGAGTCAGTCTTGGCAGGTTGTGCATTTCTAAGAATTTGTCCATTTCTTGCAGGTTGTCCATTTTATTGGCATAGAGTTGCTTGTAGTAATCTCTCATGATCTTTTGTATTTCTGCAGTGTCAGTTGTTACTTCTCCTTTTTCATTTCTAATTCTATTGATTTGAGTCTTCTCCCTTCTTTTCTTGATGAGTCTGGCTAATGGTTTGTCAATTTTGTTTATCTTCTCAAAGAACCAGCTTTTAGTTTGGTTGATCTTTGCTATCGTTTCCTTCATTTCTTTTTCATTTATTTCTGATCTGATCTTTATGATTTGTTTCCTTCTGCTAGCTTTGGGGGTTTTTTGTTCTTCTTTCTCTAATTGCTTTAGGTGCAGGGTCAGGTTGTTTGCTCGAAATGTTTCCTGTTTCTTAAGGTGGGATTGTATTGCTATAAACTTCCCCCTTAGAACTGCTTTTGCTGCATCCCATAGGTTTTGGGTTGTCGTGTCTCCATTGTCATTTGTTTCTAGGTATTTTTTAATTTCCTCTCTGATTTCTTCAGTGATCACTTCGTTATTGAGTAGTGTATTGTTTAGCCTCCATGTGTTTGTATTTTTTACAGATCTTTTCCTGTAATTGATGTCTAGTCTCATAGCATTGTGGTCGGAAAAGATACTTGATACAATTTCAATTTTCTTAAATTTACCAAGGCTTGATTTGTGACCCAAGATATGATCTATCCTGGAGAATGTTCCATGAGCACTTGAGAAAAATGTGTATTCTGTTGTTTTTGGATGAAATGTCCTATAAATATCAACTAAGTCCATCTTGTTTAATGTATCATTTAAAGCTTGTGTTTCCTTATTTATTTTCATTTTGGACGATCTGTCCATTGGTGAAAGTGGGGTGTTAAAGTCCCCTACTATGATTGTGTTACTGTCGATTTCCCCTTTTATGGCTGTTAGTATTTGCCTTATGTATTGAGGTGCTCCTATGTTGGGTGCATAAATATTTACAATTGTTATATCTTCTTCTTGGATCGATCCCTTGATCATTATGTAGTGTCCTTCTTTGTCTCTTCTAATAGTCTTTATTTTAAAGTCTATTTTATCTGATATAAGAATTGCTACTCCAGCTTTCTTTTGATTTCCATTTGCATGGAATATCTTTTTCCATCCCCTTACTTTCAATCTGTATGTGTCTTTAGGTCTGAAGTGGGTCTCTTGTAGACAGCATATATATGGGTCTTGTTTTTGTATCCATTCAGCCAGTCTGTGTCTTTTGGTGGGAGCATTTAGTCCATTTACATTTAAGGTAATTATTGATATGTATGTTCCTATTCCCATTTCCTTAATTGCTTTGGGTTCGTTATTGTAGGTATATTCCTTCTGTTGTGTTTCTTGCCTAGAGAAGTTCCTTTAGCATTTGTTGTAAAGCTGGTTTGGTGGTGCTGAACTCTCTCAGCTTTTGCTTGTCTGTAAAGGTTTTAATTTCTCCATCAAATCTGAATGAGATCCTTGCTGGGTAGAGTAATCTTGGCTGCAGGTTTCTCTCCTTCATCACTTTAATTATGTCCTGCCACTCCCTTCTGGCTTGTAGAGTTTCTGCTGAGAGATCAGCTGTTAACCTGATGGGGATTCCCTTGTGTGTTATTTGTTGTTTTTCCCTTGCTGCTTTTAATATGATTTCTTTGTGTTTAATCTTTGACAGTTTGATTAATATGTGTCTTGGTGTATTTCTCCTTGGATTTATTCTGTATGGGACTCTCTGTGCCTCCTGGACTTGATTAACTATTTCCTTTCCCATATTGGGGAAGTTTTCAACTATAATCTCTTCAAATATTTTCTCAGTCCCTTTCTTTTTCTCTTCTTCTTCTGGAACCCCTATAATTCGAATGTTGGTGCGTTTAATGTTGTCCCAGAGGTCTCTGAGACTGTCCTCTGTTCTTTTCATTCTTTTTTCTTTATTTTGCTCTGCATCAGTTATTTCCACTATTTTATCTTCCACCTCACTTATCCGTTCTTCTGCCTCAGTTATTCTGCTATTGATCCCATCTAGAGTATTTTTTATTTCATGTATTATGTTTTTAATCGATGCTTGATTCATCTTTAGTTCTTCTAGGTCCTTGTTAACTGTTTCTTGCATTTTGTCTATTCTATTTCCAAGATTTTGGATCATCTTTACCATCATTATTCTGAATTCTTTTTCAGGTAGACTGCCTATTACCTCTTCATTTGTTAGGTCTGGTAGGTTTTTATCTTGCTCCTTCACCTGCTGTGTGTTTTTCTGTCTTCTCATTTTGCTTATGTTACTGTGTTTGGGGTCTCCTTTTTGCAGGCTGCAGATTCGTAGTTCCCGTTGTTTTTCGTGTCTGACCCCAGTGGCTAAGGTTGTTTCAGTAGGTTGTATAGGCTTCCTGGTGGGGGGGACTAATGCCTGTGTTCTGTTGGTTGAGGCTCGATCTTGTCTTTCTGGTGGACAGGTCCACGTCTGGTGGTGTGTTTTGGGGTGCCTATGGCCTTATTATGTTTTTAGGTAGCTTCTCTGCTAATGGGTGGGGTTGTGTTCCTGCCTTGCTAGTTGCTTGGCATAGGGTGACCAGCACTGTAGCTTGCTGGTCGTTGACTGAAGCTGGGTGCTGGTGTTGGGATGGAGATCTCTGGGAGATTTTCGCTGCTTGATATTATGTGGGGCTGGGAGGTCTCTTGTGGATCCGTGTCCTGAAGTTGGCTCTCCCACTTCAGAGGCACAGCACTGGCTCCTGGCTGCAGCACCAAGAGCCTTTCATCCACCCAGCTCAGAATAACCGGGAGAAAAAGCAGAAAGAAAGAATTAGTAGAAGAAAGAAAGAGAGAGGGAAAGAAAGGAAGAAGGGAAAAAAGGAAGGAAGGAAGGAAGAAAGAAAGAAAGGAGGGAGGGAGTGAGGAAGGATGGAAAGAAAGAAGGAAAGAAAGGAGGGAGGGAGGGAGCAATGAAAGCAAAAGGAAGAGTGAATGGAAGAAGGGAGGGAGGGAGGAAGGAAAGAAAGAAAGAAAGACAGGAGGGAGGGAGGGAGGAAGGAAAGAAAAAGAAAGTGGAAAGAAGAAGGGTGGGAGGGAGGGAGGGAAGAAAAAGAAAGAAGGAAAGGAAGAGCGGAGGGAGGGAGGGAGGAAGGGAAGTTAGGAAAAAAAGAAAGAGCAGGTAAAGTAAAATAGAATAAAGTATGAAATATAGTAGCGTTATTAAAATTAGAAAGTAATTATTGAAAAAAAAAAAAAACGGACCGATAGAACCCTGGGACATATGGTGGAAGCAAAGCTATACAGAGAGAATCTTACACAGAAGATTACACATACACATTCACAAAAAGAGAGCAGGGGGAAAAATCAAAAATCTTGCTCTCCAAGCCCACCTCCTCAATTTGGGATAATTCGTTGTAAAAAGAGGAAAAGGGCAAGAAGTCTGAAATCTTGCTCTCTAAGTCCACCTCCTTACTTTGGAATAATTCGTTGTAAAAAGAGGAAAAGGGGGGAAAGTCTTAAATCTTGTCCTCAAAGTCCACTTCCTCAATTTGGGATGATTCGCTGTCCATTCATGCACTCCACAGACGCAGGGCACATCAAATGGACCGTGGAGCTTTAATCCGCTGCCTCCGAGGCTGCACAGAGAGATTTCCCTGACTCTGCTCTCACAGCTCCCGGGTCTCATCCTTGGACCTGGCCCCGCCTCTGTGCGTAGGTCGCCGGAGGGCGTCCGTTCTTCGCTCAGACAGGACGGGTTTAAAGGAGCCGCTGATTCGGGGGCTCTGGCTCACTCATGCAGAGGGGAGGGAGGGGCGCGCAGTGTGGGGCGGGCCTGCGGCGGCAGAGGCCGGCGTGACGTTGCAGCAGCCCGTGGCGCTCCGTGCGCTTTCCCGGGAAAGCCGTCCCCGGGTCTCGGGACCCAGGCAGTGGCGGGGTGCACAGGTCCCCCGGAAGGCGGGGCGGACAGTGACCCGCGCTCGCACACAGGCCCCGCGGCTGCGGCGGCGGCGGGCGGGGGCAGGCGGCGGCGGTGGCGGCGGGCCGCGGCGGCGGCGGCGGCGGCGGCGGGCGGCGGGCGGCGGGCGGCGGCGGGCGGCGGGCGGCGGGCGGCGGCGGGCGGCGGGCGGCGGCGGGCGGCGGGCGGCGGGCGGCGGCGGGCGGTGGGCGGCGGCGGCAGCCCACGCCCGTCTCCGAGGTCCACGCCTTACCCGCGGCTCGCGCCTGTCTCCGGCGCTTCCCTAAGCAGCCCTTTTAATGCCCTCTTCTCGCACACCAGGAAACGAAAGTGAAAGTGAAAAAAGACTCTTGCCTCTTCAGCAACTCCAGACCCTTTCCCCGGACTCCCTCCGGGCTAGCCGTGGTGCACTAACCCCTTCAGGCTCTCTTCCTGCCGCCAGCCCCAGTCCTCTCCCTGCGCTCCGACTGAAAGCCGATACCCAAGCCTCAGCTCCCAGCCCCGCCCGCCACGGCGGCCGAGCAGACAAGCCTCTCGGGCTGGTGTGTGCCTGAGGGCACCGATCCTCTGTGCCGGAATCTCTCCGCTTTGCCCTCCACACCCCTGTTGCTGTGCTCTCCTCCGCTACTCCGAAGCTTTCCCCCTCCGCCACCTGCAGTCTCCGCCCGCGAAGGGGCTTGCAGTGTGTAGAAACCTTCCCTCCTTCACGGCTCCCTCCCACTGGTGCAGGTCCCGTCCCTATCCTATTGTCTCTGTTTATTCTTTTTTTCTTTTGCCCTACCCAGGTATGTGGGGAGTTTCTTGCCTTTTAGGGGGTCTGAGGTCTTCTGTCAGCGTTCAGTAGGTGTTCTGTAGGAGTTGATCCACGTGTAGATGAATTTCTGATGTATCTGTGGGGAGGAAGGTGATCTCCGCGTCTTACTCTTCCGCCATCTTCCTCCGGGGGCTGGCATATTGTTCTTAAAAGGCTGCAAGGACCTGCCTCTCTCACCACAGTGCTTAATGCTTCCTTGGTCACCATGTCTGAGCCAACTCCTGCATTGCTGGACTTTCTACATCTTTCCTGGAGTATAATTGCTTTACAGTGGTGTGTTGGTTTCTGTCTTATAACAAAGTGAATCAGCTATACATATACATATGTTCCCATATCTCCTCCCTCTTGCGTCAACCTCCCTCCCACCCTCCCTATCCCACCCCTCTAGGTGGTCGCAAAGCACCGAGCTGATCTCCCTGTGCTATGCAGCTGCTTCCCACTAGCTAGCTCTTTTACATTTGGTAGTGTATATATGTCCATGCCACTCTCTCACTTTGTCACAGCTTACCCTTCCCCCTCCCCGTGTCCTCAAGCCCATTCTCTAGTAGGTCTGTGTCTTTATTCCCATCTTACCCCTAGGTTCTTCATGACATTGTTTTTTCTTAGATTCCATATATATGTGTTAGCATACGGTATTTGTCTTTCTCTTTCTGACTTACTTCACTCTGTATGACAGACTCTAGGTCCATCCACCTCACTACAAATAACTCAATTTCGTTTCTTTTTATGGCTGAGTAATATTCCATTGTATATATGTGCCACATCTTCTTTATCCATTCACCCGATGATGGACACTTAGGCTGCTTCCATGTCCTGGCTATTGTAAATAGGGCTGCAGTGAACATTGTGGTACATGACTCTTTTTGAATTATGGTTTTCTCAGGGTATATGCCCAGTAGTGGGATTGCTGGGTCATATGGTAGTTCTATTTGTAGTTTTTTAAGGAACCCCAGTTGAAATGATTTGTTGGGTTCTTTGTGTATCCCAGATACTGATCTCTTAGAGGTATGAACATTGCAAATATCTTTTTAGATTCTATCACACACTTATTTAGTAGGTCAAGATGTCATCCATTAAAGAGAAAGCTTTATCTTTGCTGAAATAAAATTCACCTTGCTTTGCCTTCTGAATTATTATTATAAAATTTTATTTATAATTTTTTTTAAATAAGATGTTGGGGGTAGGAGTTTATTTATTTTTATTTATTTTTGCTGCATTGGGTCTTCGTTTTTGTGCAAGGGCTTTCTCTGGTTGTGGCAAGCGGGGACCACTCTTCATCGTGGTGCGCGGGCCTCTCACTATCGCGGCCTCTCTTGTTGCGGAGCACAGGCTCCAGACGCGCAGGCTCAGCAGTTATGGCTCATGGGCCCAATTGCTCCGCGGCACGTGGGAACCTCCCAGACCAGGGCTCGAACCCGTGTCCCCTGCATTAGCAGGCAGATTCTCAACCACTACGCCACCAGGGAAGCCCCAACTTTAACTATACTTGTTGCATATTTCTTCTACTTTGCTTTGGACAGTAAGAAACATTTTTCAAGCATCCAGCCAATATCTGTTTATATTGCATAGTTTTAGTGAAAAAGTAATGTTATTTAAGCAAAAATCTTCTATTGAGTAATGTTTTCTGCAGGCATGATTGTGAAGTAGCAATATCATTAGCTAAGAGGAGAAGTTGATGCAACACTTGTTCAGTAGATCAACAGCATTGCCTACTAGAAAAGTTTTCATCAGCCTAAAGGAATATATGGTCTTCCTTAGGTCATATAAATACTCACAATTATTAAATAGCACAATTACCTATGATATGAATATGATAGGAGTTTGTATGGTTCTAATAATTATCCCTTAAGAAGAGTTTGTTTAATTTTTCAACATCACACATAGAAGGGATTATTTAGGAATACGTACTTTAGTCTTACTTTCTTAAAAAATATATGTGATACATAAAATAGCCCATATGCTTTTTAAATATTTAAAACTAGACTAGGGCTTCCCTGGTGGCGCAGTTGTTGAGAGTCCGCCTGCCGATGCAGGGGACACAGGTTCGTGTCCCGGTCCGGGAAGATCCCACATGCCGCGGAGCAGCTGGGCCCGTAAGCCATGGCCGCTGAGCCTGAGCGTCCAGAGCCTGTGCTCCGCAATGGGAGAGGCCACAACAGTGAGAGGCCTGTGTACCGCAAAAATAAATAAATAAATAATTTAAAACCAGACTAATTTAAATCTGTTTATGTTCCAGACATAATTATGTATTATATGGTTAAATATTAAATATACATAAGAATATAAATATGAAAATGTAATAAAAACAATTACTAGCTTGCATTGTTTACACATTGGGAAAGAGAATAAAATCATGAAGAAAACATAAGGCAAGATAATCCATCCTTCTAAAGAGGCCAGTATTGAATCTACGGTCATAACTTTCAGTATTGAGCTTTATTAACTTAAAAAATTAAATTTTAAAGTTCAGCAGGACATGAGATAACATCTTATATGACTATTATATTTATCAGAATGAAATTAAGAGCAGAATTATTTGCCTTAACCTAAAATTCAAAACTAATAGAGCCAGAACCTAAGTCTGCTGAATCATAGTCTGGCATTTTGCTTACAATATAAAAGACTTGTATTATTTGTTCCTTGTACTTGTTTGCCTTTTTTTCTTTTTTAAAATCTTGGGGTTTTTTTAAATTTTTAATGACATTTATTGTTTTCTTTCTAATTTTACAAGCAATATGTATTCATTGCTGATGACTAGAAATCTATAAAAGCTTAAAGTAAAAGATAACAATCACCCATAATCCACAGCCCCCAGATATAACCATCATTAACATTTTGATGCCTTTCCTCCAGGGTTTACTTTTTTTTTTTTAATTAAAGTATAATTGACCTACAACACTATGTTAGTTCCAGGTATACAACATAGGGATTTGATATTTCTATACATTACAAAATGATAACGATGATTAGTCACCATCTGTCACATACAAGGATATTACAATATAATTGACTATATTCCCCATGCTGTACATTTCATGCCCATGACTCATTATTTTGCTACTGAGAGTTCATACATCTTGTTTGCCGTAAAAAACCTCTAACCTAACACCAACCTGCCAAAATTTTAGTGGTATTAGACAATGTACATCCTCTGAATTCTGTTTCACTTATCTGTCTGAAATAGGGCCAAGGAATATGACATACTTTCTAATTATTTTGCAAATAAAAATATAGCAAGAAAAAGGTATATTTTCAATAAAATGAGCTATGTTTAATAAGACAAAATAAACATCTTACTGCAGAAGTTTTAAACATACTGAAGAGTAAATGCAAGAGTGTAATTGAAAAATACTGAAAAGTAAATCCCCCAAATTAACTCTTCAGCTTAAATATATTCATACTTTTCCAACTTTCATGACTGAAGTACATTAATATTATCTTGTTAAATTTGTGATGCTTTTCACCACATTTTTATTTAAAAGATTCTTACTGTAGCATTTAAAAAAATATTCAGAAACCCATCATGAACCTCCAGAGTTCTGAGTACGAACATATCTATAATTATTATCCTTACTTTCTTTACTAATTGCTATGGTTAAAATGCATATATTTTATGTTTGATAATATTGCCAAATTCCTTTCCTGGAAGATAGTATCCGTAGACTCATCTACCACCAGTGTATGCAAGTATTTGACTCACCACACTCTTACCAGCTTGGACATTGTTTACACAAACAAGAAAATAAAAAAAAAAAAAAATTTAATTTCAACTTGATTTTAATTTCAGGGTTTTTTTTGCAATTTTCTTCTCGTTCTTCCATATTTTAGTCATTATTCATGTAATCATATGATAATTTTATATGTTATTTATTTCCACTTCACCCATCTATAGAATCCAGGTCTCCTCACTTACTGTTGAGTGTGTCATAGAGTTTTCTAAAATTTCCTTACGGTTCCTATGATGAATACTTTCTCTCTGTGTGTTTGGCTTCTGGATCTTCAGGATGGTGGTTCATTTTCTAACTATTCAGAATTTTTATTTCGTAGAGCAACTGCTTCTTTGCTATTAAATCATATTGGAATCAGTGGAGATCTATGCATTCACCACTTGAAAAGGATCTGGGTTTGATCCCGTGTATTAGCTGATTTCATTTTAGACAACTGTGTATTTCTTGGCTATGCTGCTGGAGAATGGATGGATAGACATATACAATTCCTAGGCTAATTTTCTGTAATTTTGTTCTTTGCTGTCTTACTACAACTCAGTTTTCAGAAAAATGATCAAAATTTACCATCTTGGAAAGTAGTGATAATTTTCGTAAGAAACAAACTATTAAGTTACCCCCATTTTCTGTGTGTGTATATGTATGCACGTGTATATATACATATTTGTATTTCTCTTAAGTATGGTACCTAGTGTAATCAACTATTTATAAAAATTACCATTTTTAAGCAAATAACCAATGTATTTCCTCTCCAGAGATAAGAGAAATCTGAAGTACAGTTTAGTTTTTTTTCTTCACCATGCTATTCATTTCATATTATTTTAAGAAATGGAGGTAACAAAATAAATGTATATAAATTATATATTATATGTAAATGTACATATATGATATACAAAGTAATTGGCATGTTTTAACCTATTATAAGTAATAAGATTAAATTAATAAATTAAGATTATGTTTAGTAACCAGTGTTTTCTGTCAGTTTCTTACTTAAAAGTCACCTAGGCATGCGAAATTATTTATTATTTAACTAAATATTTTGTCTAAATTTTAAAATTAAAAATTTGAAAGTTCTAATTTTAGCTACCACATTATATTCCTATTATTAGCAGCACTGTAAGAATTTACAATTTATTCTTGCACAAAGACCCTAAGTCATGCCTTTAAAATTTAGCTTACCATATAAAAGTAATGTCATCACAATGTTTCAGTTTGTGCAAGACCATTGTAAATTGTAAATTATTACAGTGTTACCATAGGAATATAATGTGTTATTAAAATTGTAATTTCCAGATCTAACTAACCAAACCTTAGGCAAAATATTCAATTAGTAAATAATTTTTGCATTCTTGGATGATTTCTAAGTAAGAAATTGATATAAATCACTGGTCACTAAACATAATTTTAATTTAATAATTTAGTCAAATACTAAAGAGAACATTATATTCTTTTGTTCTATCTTTTTCTTGTTACCAAGGCTCTTCCTCTTTATCTTGTAGCTATAGTAACAAATACTATTATGTATATAATATTTTCACTATCAACAACAAAACACAAAGCCTTGAATGTATTTTCTTTCTTTTATTTAGGTGTTATGAATCTTATCTGTACTTAAATATCCCTAAGAGTCCTCACACAGTGACATAAATTTTATTTATGTTTTTTCCTGATTAATAAATCTTTAAAGTTTACTAAGAGAGGGGAAAAGAGGAAGAGAGAAATAAAAAAGGAAACAAAGTGAGAAAAGGTCAGCTTCAAACAAATGACTTTTTTACTGTAAAAGACCAACTATTTTCCCTCTGCAAGTTGAGGGGAGAATAACCTTTAGAGTCAAGAAAATCAACATGGACACACATCCACAAATGAGGTGCATTACAGTTGTTTTAATAACTCAGTCTGTATGTTGTATGATTGTATGATTTAAAAGCCAACATTATTAATTCCTGAACTATGGAGACAAAGAAGAGGGTGTCTCCTATGTTAAATCCGTGATCTCTTCCTTTCGACAGGTGAGAAGTTCTTCTCTGGGTGGTACCCTACCTATCTCTCAAATGGAAAAAAAAAAATTATATGGAAATGTTACCAAAGTAGCCACTGCTGGTCTAAATTGTAACTGGTAAAATTTTGTCAGTTACACAAATCTGCATACAAGTTAATGTGTTAGTGAGAAGTCCTAAAGGGAGCAGGTGTTCAGCCTGGGGGGAGGCACAGCCTTACCTTGAGAGGACCTGGAAGAATCATAAGACTGTCAAGGTATGAACCCTCCTGTGTCTAGAACTTAGCCAAAGACTCAAGGGGCCCCAGAGGTGCTCACTCTTACTGACTTGAGACTAACAGTCAGCAAGGTCTTGAGTGGATCTCAGTGAACCTCCACTGCTGTCCGTGACCTCTAGCCAAAGGCCACAAGGAATGTACTTCTAGTCAAACAAATTTGGGTTTACTGGCTCATTGCATTCAGGGAAAATGTACCACGTGTGGAACTGTGGCTGCATTCACTAGCCTTCCCCTCACTTCCTGTCTTTGTAAAACCAACACACCACCAAGAATTTGTGAGATGCTCCACGGTGGGAGTGTTTCTTCCTTGAGACGGTTGCTTTACATTTTATGTTCAACTGGAAAGGTGGAATAAAAATACTGCAAATTGCTCATTTCTATCATATAAGTATGCAAGACCTGTATATAGAAGAGGTGGTCAAGGTAGTTAAGTGTGAGCTTGAGCATGTGACATAGACCCAACGATGTGAGAGCCAGCGTTTTCTTATCCAGGTAGCAGGAGTCTCAGCCTGTTTTGAGTGCCTCTGTTCCACATCTGCCACCCACCCATCTGGAGCGTCTGCCTCTTTCTTTGGTCTCTCTTTGCCCTCTGTGTGTGGAGACCAGTTTAGAAACCACCACCCCCCATAACGAGCGACCCCAGATGGCCAGGACTTGTTAACAACTGACAGCTTTCCGAATTTCTGTCTCTGCTTCCAACCTAGGACCAACTAGAGAAAGCCACATACGTCCCCCAACCAACCACGTAGGATGCCCCCCTCCTCTGCCTGCCTTTGACTCCCTGCCAAAACGCAAGTGTTGGTGGCTGACTCTTTTGCTACCGTATGCTCGGAATAAATAGCCTTTGCCTGTTCTCAGTTGGTTGCCCCTTGCTTATATCCACAGGAACTCTAAGAAAGAAGCTAATACAGAACTTGACTTGGGGTAGGTGATGGGAGAAGAGTCCAAGGAAGTGGGGGTCGTGGATTGTATGAAGTGGGGGTGAGTCTCTATTATTAGGTGCCTGTATTACATCTAGAAGGAAGAAAGAAGGGAGCAGCGCTAATCTGTAACGGGTAGAGAAGCAGCGATCGTACCAGCCAGTAAATGGAGATACCTGGTCCTTCTTGATGTTTGCAGCGTGTGATATGAATACACATATGAGGCTTTGATATGAATACAGAGTTGTGCTGTTTCTGTCTTTGCCTATCAGACTCGCAGAGTGGCTTTGTCTGCTGTTGGTGCTGGGTGAAGTAATTGGTGTTCAGTAGTACAATGGGTGTCCTAACAGTAATGGCCACACCAGGCCCCTGCAACCCCACAGCCCGGCTGATGGTGCCAGGCCACGTCCTGGGTATTAGGGCTGCTTGTCACTTTCCCCAGAGTAAATGATTTTAGGAAGAAGTCTTCCATTAAAGGCACTTGCTGTGCAGTATAGACCTGTCTACCCAGTTTTCTGTGGCAGAGTATATATCTCTAAGATAAGGAAGGACAGTCTCAGATAGATTAAATATCTTTTGATCTCCCTTTCCAGGCTTCTAATAATTCTTTTCTGACATTTCTAATAGCAGAACTACTACTATTACAACCACGACTAATCATCATCACCATCATCATCATCATTATGAGCCTACTTTCCTGTTTCACCATACATTTCCATTAATTCTTAGACTTTCTATATAAATTGTGGCTAAAGTTGAAGATTAGACCTAGAATTTTCTGCACAAAAAAAAAAAATTGTGATTTTTTCTTTTTTCTTTCTTCCTTTTTCTGCTGTGTCTCCCTGCTCCAGGGTAACTTGTAAAGTAATTTGGAAGAAGCTTCCCTGGGGACTTACATAAGCTGCTATTTTAAACCTAAACCCTACACTCTCCTTTCTCCATATGCTTTGTAAAACTTTCAAAGGATATTGGTAGTTAAGAGCTATTTGGAGGTAGATGAATAAAGCATGGAATAATTAGAAAGTTGAGAGACTGCAGGAGTTGGGTCTAAAAAAAAAGTAGGGGACACAAGTAAAATTTTTGGATTACATTTACATCCATGTCCTTTACAGCACTATCTTATGTTGCTATATGGAACCTTCTCCACTTTGGGAATCACCTGAGTCTTGAAGAAGAATAGAAATTAGCAGTAGGGATGGGATGTTTTCAAGAAACAAGTATCATATTTATTTATAATAATGAGAGGCCATAAAACTCCCAACTCTTTTAATGAACAATCACATGATTCTCAAAAAATGATGTAACTGAATGCCAGCCTACAGAGCCCCACTGCCCTGCACTTTATGTACACCAGCAGATGAAGAATGCCCTGGGCTTGGTCACATTCATGGGTAAATAATCTTCCTCTCTTGGAGAGATGAAGTTGAACAGAAATATGTACAAGGGGGTCAGGGGAAAACAGCCCTACCTCTCTTTAGCCTTTCAAGCATCACCATGTGAAAACATGTCTGAATAGCGTTCTGTGCATGATTAGAACCCACTCCCAATAAGCATACGATTTCAAGCTGCGTCAATGACATCAAATGTCATCATGTTTGCCCACCACCCAAAAAATGAAGTGTACTTACTGATTGAGGATGACCATAGAGCCTCAGAAGTTTTGTTTTTTAGAACTTCATTATACAGGTTTTTTCCTTCTCTGTGGAGACCATCTAATCCTATCACTCTAAATTCCTCAGTAAATAGAGTACCTTAATCAATGCTTTTTCCCTCACCTGTGTTTTGCTGTTTATTGATTCCAAGTGTGTATTTTCTGTAGTTATTTGTGAAATAACTTCTTGGTTGCTACACGGCAGTTCTCAGTGTTTATAAATCAACGCCTTAAAGCAATTAATTAAAAATTTAAGGCAGTTAATCCAGCCTGAGGCCTCCAAACTCATGGATCACCAGCTGGGCTTATGGAAGCCTTCTGGCATATACTGATTTTTCTTTTTTCTTTTTTAAAATTTGCAGCATAGATTGTTCAATCAAGGTCTTTCCTTGAAAGATTTGGGACAAAGCATCTTGCTCCAAAAACCATCTGTATGTAGGTTAGTAAAGATATGCATAAAAAGTTAGGATAATAAATTCACTTGGGGAATAATATTACATGTTATAGCACTTGGAAAAAACGTTGTTTTATGAATGTCCCCTTAACTTTTCCCTACCACTTCTTATGCATTTTTCTAAATCTCAGAAAAGTCCACATTTTAATACAGAAATTCTTAAACCTGTAAGACTCAATGACACTTTTTTTTTTTTTTTTTTCTTTTTGCGGTATGTGGGCCTCTCACTGTTGTGGCCTCTCCCGTTGCGGAGCACAGGCTCCGGATGCGCAGGCCCAGCGGCCATGGCTCACGGGCCCAGCCACTCCGCGGCATATGGGATCCTCCCAGACCGGGGCACGAACCCGTATCCCCTGCATCGGCAGGCGGACTCTTAACCACTTGCGCCACCAGGGAGGCCCTCAATGACACTTTTTAAGAACAAAAGTTTTATAACATTATTTCCTATATTAAAATGAAATTCACAGATTCTATAGCCTCCTTATGTAAGGAATATAAACCAAGACAATGCCATCAATATAAGGGAGATATTAAAATAAGAATAAATGATAGTGTTGAGTGTAAACTTATGAGACATAATAGTTAAATTAGGAGTCATATCAAAGTCATGAGATTCTTATAATTCAACCTGGAATCACTTTGAATGATGCAAATACAGGAAGATACTGTAATAAAAAGATTCCATTTTTGACATTAGCAAGATGACAGTTTTCGGGTTACCACCCCCCCCTTCCTCCATACTGAGTAATCCCCCTGCACCGCCGCACCTCCTGTCTCAGGTCACAGGTGGAAATTCATCACAATAGAGCAGCCCATCCACTCCACCCAGTGACCATAACACACACTCCAAGGCACCCATCTCCCCCTGTTCCTGTTTCTCTCCAGACACAACCTGAGCCCTTCTCCCTAAGGAAATCCACTTCCTGTTTACCATGTGAGTAATAAACTTCTTACACATCCAGGGGTACCTGTGTGTCGTTAGGCCAGATGTTCATAAATCTGGGGGTGGGGGGAAGGTGTTCCCTGCATCCACCAGGGGATGCCAGGTATACCTAAATCAAAAAAAAAATGATGTCGTTGTGTACTGTTGGTGATTTAAAGAAGAAAAGCTGGGCTTCCCTGGTGGCGCAGTGGTTGAGAGTCCGCCTGCCGATGCAGGGGACACGGGTTCGTGTCCCGGTCCGGGAGGGTCCCACATGCCGCGGAGCGGCTGGGCCCGTGAGCCATGGCCGCTGAGCCTGTGCGTCCGGAGCCTGTGCTCCACAACGGGAGAGGCCACGACAGTGAGAGGCCCGCGTACCGCAAAAAAAAAAAAAAAAGAAAAGAAAAGCTGCCATTTTACCATTGTAGGTATGGATTTTTGTGAAAGGGTACATAAGGTTTAATAGAGTTTGAACAAAAGTATAAACTTTCCCTGATTTACCTATTACTTCCCTATTAGAAATATTGGAAATAGCTAAGGCGTAGTCTTTGCTGTCCGTCAAGCACTGTTGCAGGTTCTTTGTGTTTACTTAGCACAGCCTTCTGGTATGACTATCCCTGTTTCACAAGGAGAGAAACCAAAGCACAGGAGGATGAAGTAACTCCTCTAGGGTCAGACAGCCAGCGACAGGCCCAGAATTCAAACCCTGGTAATCCAGGAACTGCTCCCAGTCAGCGCCCTGTACTGGTTCTTAGACACTTCATTTACTTGCAGCACAGTTAGAGTCAGTCTCAGGTAATTCATGATTTAAAAAAAAAAAAGTATCCCTCCACACATTTCTAGAAGATCGATCAACAATTGTACAGTATCCAGGGCTGTATTGAGGATCCACAGGACAAGACCAGGTCCAGCTAACTGCCCACCGGTCCTCATTTGCCTAACCCCATCCCATCCCACACCTACTGTAGTTGTGAAATCAAAACACCACCAGGGGGGCTTCCCTGGTGGCGCAGTCGTTGAGAGTCCGCCTGCCGATGCAGGGGACACGGGTTCGTGCCCCGGTTCGGGAAGATCCCACATGCCACGGAGCGGCTGGGCCCGTGAGCCATGGCCACTGAGCCTGCGTGTCCAGAGCCTGTGCTCCACAACGGGAGAGGCCACAACAGTGACAGGCCCGCGTACCACAAACAAAACAAAACAGAACAAAGCAAAACAAAACAAAAAAACACCACCAGGGATTTACAAAATGCACAAAGGTGGTTTCATTGGTACTCTCGCTTTACATCTTCTATGAAAACGGAAGTGTGGTATAAAAAATATTTCAAAATTGCCCACTTTTATCTATAAGTGTCAATAAACTATTCGTAGGAGAGACAACACATAGAAGGAGGGAAGTGTGACCTTGAACAAGTCACATGAATCCCCAGCATGTAAGCCAGCATTGCAGATCAAGAGTAGCTGTTTTATGTGTTTTAAGTGTCTACATTCTGGGCATTCAAGGCTTAGAAGACAGGTGGTGTTTTGAGGACTAGATGTGTTTTTTTTCACTTAACAATATCCCCGGCATTTTGTTGTTAAATGTTGGTCTAGTTTATAGACCTGTTTTTATCTAAGTTGTTTTTGGTCTCGTATTTCTGCTCTTCCAAGTCAGTAAGCTCTAGACAGAAGGCCTTAGGGATTGATAAAGCAACTTAATATTCTTTCTTATTTTGCATTTATTTAAGCTTATGATCAAAGCATCTGTATTTGAAACTTCCAAAGCAATTAATCTAAAGTAACTTCAGAGATTTCTTTTTTAATTTTCAGGATTCTACAGAGATGACTATTCTCCAGTCATAAAAATGAGACTGTGACAGAGTCAAGTTTACCAAAATATATTTATAAAGTGCATATTTCTTTATGCATTTTTGCCATGCACAGCAAAGTAGATTGACAGCTCATGAAATACTTAAGTCATAACAGAAGGAGAAGTTAGATTTTTAAACAGCTTTATTTAGATTTTTAATGTTAATATTTTCTCATTCCTTTATTTCATTTTGTTCTGTAGAATTTTGCATCTCTTTCAACAAAACTGTTAGTTGTATTTTTTCTATGCTAAAATTTGACTCGGTAAAGTCTGAGTTGCTCTTATACCTTACAAAACATTTTTCAAAGTCTTATACTAACTCCTCTCCATCAGAATGTTTGACCTTTGGAAGGAATAGAATTTTTCTTTGGCTCTTGAATTAATTTGGAAATGAGTCTTTGCATTCTAATACAACCAGTGGATCACTGAAGGATACTAGAGGAACCAGAAAATACAACGAGAATTATTTATGAGCTTTAATTCAAAAGCGTGTAGATACCCAGCTTCTAAGTCTGGAGAAATAATTATGGCATTTATCAGCAATGTTTTCATGCCAATGGGATAGAACTCTTTGAGTAAAATCCCTTTGCAAACATCAGTTCTCAGCTGCCATCAGGAAAATGTTGAGCACCTCACATCTCAGTTTTGTCAATTTCAGTGATGTCCCAAGATCAACTTCCTGTCAGAAGATGCTGTAGAAAAGCAGACAGTGAAGACAGACTCTCTGAAATGGGAAATTATCCTCAGACAAAGAGGCACACTGAACCCAGTGATTAATAACCTTTAACTTTGCAGTGTTTGACTTCGAAATAGTGATAAATAGCAAAATACAAGAGTAAAAAACAGGAACAATTATTTCTCCAACTCTTTACATTTTCCCTTTTAAATAATTTCCTTTAAAAATTTTTCTTTTCATAGACTGAATAACTTAAAATGCAAACTGTTTCATAGTTTTGTACAAAGACTCTGAGCGAGCACTTAAGAGCTGGGTTTACATTTCAGGATTTTTAAGAGGTCTGTCAATTATTTTACTTATTGGAAACGACATCTGAGAAATGAGGTTGTACTACATGGGGTTTTAAATGCATGTTTGATGGGGTTCACTGATGAACCATGATGGGGGTAGGGGGTGAGAGTGTAGGGGATTGGGTAGCATGATTCACAGATTTTCACCTTTGTTTCAAACAAAATTGATTTGCCATTATATGTTTTATATGCTGGACTACTGTATGAACTTAATTGGAGACAAGCATTGGTAGTTTACTTCTCTTTTACACAAAGGTTTGTGGATGGTTTTTCTCTAACAATACCTGAGAATGAGGATAATAATTCTGAATTTCTTTCCCAGAAGGGAAGAGGTTTAATCAATGAAAACAGAAGGGTGCACTTCAAGAGAAAAGGGCATATGATTGTGTAAGGACTTTTTAATGGCTTAATGCACACTGATGTCTGTCAGTGGATTCAGAATCCCAGAGTGATGGTGGATACTGAGATAGACAAGTCATCGGCTGTTTCAGCTGTGATTGCATCCCCTCCTCTCACTGAACTCCAGACAACCAATTATGAGGATGCAAAATTTCAAGGACTTGTGTAACAGCATATCTGTCAGCACATTACCCCAAACCTACACTTGTGATTCTGCATTGCCTTTAGCCTGCTTTATACACTATGTTTCTGCTTTGAGACTCAAGATAACACCTGTTCCTCTTGCAACATTTACCTCCCTTTTCACAAGAGGAAACTTGACTTTGATAAGAACCGAAGACAGCATCAGAGATAAAGCAGCTTTGGTCTTAGAAAGCAACATGCAGGAGTATGCATGCAATGCTTCTAGGACACTAGAAGGAGGGTGGAATGAGCCACCAGGAGCCTTTGCAGCTGCTTAGACAATATCACAGGTACAAAGAGAACTGGGGATTCCATGGAAGAAGAGTAAATATCAAGATTCTACAAACAATAAAGGCTGGAGAGGGTGTGGAGAAAAGGGAACCCTCTTGCACTGTTGGTGAGAATGTAAATTGATACAGCCACTATGGAGAGCAGTATGGAGGTTCCTTAAAAAACTAAAAATAGAACTACCATACGACCCAGCAATCCCACTTCTGGCCATATACCCTGAGAAAATCGTAATTCAAAAAGTCATGTACCCCAATGTTCATTGCATCACTATTTACAATAGCCAGGACATGGAAGCAACCTAAGTATCCATAGACAGATGAATGGATAAAGAAGATGTGGCACAGATATACAATGGAATATTACTCAGCCATAAAAAGGAATGAAATTGGGTCATTTTTAAAGATGTGGATGGACCTAGAGTCTGTTATACAGAGTGAAGTAAGCCAGAAAGAGAAAAACAAATATTGTATATTAACACATATATGTGGAGTCTACAAAAATGGTACAGGTGAACCTATTTGCAGGGCAGGAATAGAGACGCAGATGTAGAGAACGGCCGGGTGGACACAGCGGGGGAAAGGGGGATGGGGCAAATTGGGAGATTATGATTGACATATGTACACTACCATGTGTAAAATAGATCTACTGGGAACCTGCATTGTAGCACAGGGAGCTCAGCTCGGTGCTCTGTGATGACCTAGATGGGCAGGAGTGGGGGTGGGGTGGGAGGGAGGCCCAGGAGGGAGGGGTATATGTATACATACAGCTGATTCACTTCGTTGTACAGCAGAAACTAACACAACACTGTAAAGCAGTTATACTCCAATGAAAAAAAAATTTTAATAAAATTAAAATGAAAAAAGATACTCACCATGGCACGCTGTAGAGATTTGATTCCACTCTGCCAAGGACCTCTCCAATTTAATACTTATGGTTATACACTTAATTACTTCTGGGGATTATGTGTGTATTGCCCTAACCCCCTGCTCTTTTGCTATTTCCCAGTTTAAGTAGCAACAATGACTCAGTGAAGCGAGTTGCTTCAGTTGAAAATGAAAATATCACTCACAGAGTAAAACGTGGGCATTCACTCTCTGAAAGCTGAGATATGGGCCTGAGTTGGGATATGGAGAAAAGAAATAAAGGAATGACTTACTTTGCAGAGAAAACAAGTCTCCTAACTCTTCAAGGCCTAGTCAGGGGAGCGGGGGGTGTCAAGAAGTGGTCTTGGCAGAGGGAGGAGGTGAAGCATATTCTGGGAAACAGAATGGAAAATGCTTTTCTCATGAAGACTTCAAGTGAGAATGCCCCAGCAGCTCTTGAATGAGCCCCCTAACCACAGACGGAGCAGAGGTGTGGGGCCCTGGGTGCCGTCTGACCAGGGGGCTCTGTGATCGTCCTTTTCCTGGTACCCTCTCCCACTGGGCTAGACTTCTGACCTGTCCCAGTAGTTGTAACTGCGGTGCATACACAGCCTGGTGATGCTGACTGCTTCAGGTCAAGTTACTTTTCACGTAACAAAGGAAAAGGTTGAAATGTGGGCAGATGCTTAGAGAACATGAAATGTACTGATATTTGGGGTGAAGCTACTATGAAAAGTATATCCTCTTTTTGGAGGTATCTTAAAATAGATTTGAATGACCTAAGGATACATTTTGCTTAACAAGTAATAACATCAGTGTGTACAAACAAGCCCAAGACATCTCTTTGAAGTTTTGGTGGACTTACATGTTCTAAATTTTTTGGCCTCACAAGCACCCTAGATCATCCTTTGATGAACTTGGTAATGAAATCCAAAATGAGAAAACATGTGGAAATATAGTTTCTAAAGCTACAAGTTTGCAATATTTACTTAGAGAAGTTAAGAGTCTGATGCACACACTGTTGTGGTCACTCTTCCAACTGTATTATTTAAAATAAACTTCTCTTAATTTTTAGTACAGCCTTGGACACGAGAATTCAGACAGGGATTAAGAATGGTACCTCATCATATGTTCAATACATGTGACATGTTAACATTTAATTTTAAGTAACACTTCACAACAGTTGAAGTGTTTAACTTACCACATCTACAGACCTCGTTCCATCTAGTGTATGTAGAATGTAGTCTGTCCTACTAAAAAAGTGAATTCTTTGTATTCTATAATTAGGCCTTTTTATGCAAATGTCTCTCCTGATGAATTGCAAGGCTTGGATTCGTAGGTCAACAGTCTAGGTGAGGAGAAGATTAGTTTTAAACACTGTTAATTCACTATTGATCACTTTTAAACTCTTTGGCAGCTGGTGCAGAAATGCCTTTCGAATAATTTATATGGGCACGTCCATTATGAACTTTCAGAAAGTCTTTATTCGGCACCTGTTATGTTCGAACTGCTAACATTCAGTGTACCCTACGCTCACCCCACCCTGTTATTGATATTTCTTCCATACAACTTGCATCTTATTAGTACTATGAAGAGTAATTTTCACTAGGATTAATATGATTTTGTTTATTTTAGACCTTTTCTTTTCCAATGTGTATCTTTAAGGTCATGTCCTTTTTGAGGATGAGTTTTTCATCTGTCTCTGAAGCAAGGCCCTCTTCAGTAGAAAATAGCAATGCAGGTTTCTTTTCACATGAAGAAGACTTAATGGTATTTCCCCCAAACTAGACTGTATTGTTTCAGAGCCAATGTGGCCTTTCCTTCAACTGTAAGTCACTAATTATCTGTGTATACTTTGAGTTGCTGCCACAATAAGGTAGCCAAAGAAATGGAATCCTCCTAATTAAAAAATAATATTCACTAATGCAATGACACATGAAATTATTCCCTCTAAAATATCCCTGTGTATTTACTCTTGTAATTATTCTTTAATTAATAGAGGTAGTGGTCATATAAAAATTCAAAGCAAATTCATATTAAATAAAAAATCTTTCAAAATATAGCATTTTATGAGTTAAAATGATGTTGGATTACCACTTAAATCACTAGAAAAGTTAAGTTATGAATTAGAAAGGTAAAAAATAGAAAAATGAGTTAGTTGTATAAAAATAATTTAAAATCTAAGGATGTAAAAGCACTCCAAACTTTGATGAAACATATTATATTCTTAAAAATTAAATGTTCTGGCTTTTAATACTGTAATAATTTATTATAAAATTAATATTTAGGTGTATCTGCTGCTTTAGCAATTTTTTAAATTACCTTTTATTGGACTATAGTTGATTTACAATGTTGTGTTAGTTTCAGGTGTACAGCAAAGTGAATCAGTTATACATATACCTATATCTGCTCTTTTTTAGATTATTTTCCCATATAGGTCTTTACAGAGTATTGAGTAGAGTTCCCCGTGCTATACAGTAGATTTTTATTATCTATTTTACATATAATAATGTGTATGTGTCAAGCCCAGTCTCCCAATTTACCCCTCCTTCCCCCATCCCCCTAGGTAACCATAAATTTTTTTTCTACATCTGTGACTCTATTTCTGCTTTGTGAAAAAGTTCATTTGCATTAGCAATTTTTAATGTTAATATCATCATCATCTACTCATTTGTCCAAATCAAATATCTGGGAATAAATCTCCGTTTCAAAGCGTACTTTATTTTCCATGTTCATTATTTTCCACATTTGTTGATTTTCACCTCTTGAGGCTTCTCTAATCCATGCAGCACGGAAAGGGGTCTAGGGCAGCCTCTCATCAACCATCACTTCATCCCTGCAAGCACTTACTAACCCTCTTATTATGTTGTGTTTACATTTCTCGCTCTCTTACTAAATTATCACTTCCTGAATTGTAGGGACCAAGTTTTGTTCATAAGCCCGTTCCCAGTACGTATTACTATTTTGTGTTTCAAAAAAAAATCTGCCAAAATATTGTTAAAATATCTGTTGAGGTCAGAATGGGAAGAAAAGAAATACAATTTCCAGATCAGCAGAGTGGGAAACTGTGTTAATTTCCAACGTGAGATTAATTTTAAAAAACAGCCATTGGTTTTCCAGTCTGGCTTTCGTCCTGCTGTAAAATGACTAACCAGATTGATGGGTTTAGAAGTAAGTGGTTTCACTGAGGATGTGTCATCTGTGAGTGACAGTATGTTGTTAGCAGCTTGGAGTGAAAAACAAGAGATAAATATAAAGATAATTTGATGGAAAGGAGGAAGAAGAGAAAATCTGATTTTTGTTTTATAGTTTGTGTGCTTTTAATGATTCTGCATAAATTTTTTTTACCATTTGAGAAATTAAAGAAACTGATTCTTACTGAGAGTGTGGAGTAAGCATTGTGCCTTTCTGTATAATCTTTTCTTCAAAATCAGTTTGCTGTGGATGTACAATCTTAATACATTGAATCTCCCTCTCAACTGCTATGTCTCAACTACCTTTGCTTTCACCAGTGATAACAAAAATGTATTTGGGTATGTTTCTAAACTTTTATGGAGCTATAATACTTGGAAATCAATACATCTTCTCACATTGGAAAATCTATCCTATGTAAAATTTTAAAAATCTTATTAACTATATCAACCATGGAAAATTATTAATATAGTACATGTGGAGTCACATAAGTAAATTCTCAAAATACAAGACACCCGGGATTTAGGAAACATATTTCTCTGCTTAAGGTACATTCATCTACACACTTTTCAAATTTGTCCTGGCTTTTGCTTGAATACACATTCAGACATGATTGTGTTTCTTAAACCAAACACAGGGGTTTAATCCTGTGGTTCAAGATAGTTGAGCTGACTATAGACCTAAATGTAAGCCCTAAAACTATAAAACTTTTCGAAGAAAATTTAGAAGAAAAATCTTTCTTACAGTATTTCTTAGGTCATGAAATGACAAACTATAAAAGAAAAACAGTGGTAAGGAAATCTAATCAAAATTAATGAGTACTACTCCTCAAAAGAGAGTTAAGAAAATGAAAAGTAAACTATAGTCTCAGAGAAAATATTAGCAAAACGTGTATCCAATAAAGGACTTATATCCAGAATATACGATGTATACTTCCAACTCAGTAGTAAGACAAATGACTCAATACTAATGGGTAAAAGATCTGAACAAATACTTCACTAAAGTAGGTAAATGAATGGCTATGCTCAACATCCTTAGTCATTAAATACAATCTAAATTTAATTACAAATTAAATGCAAATTACAATGACAATTAAATGTCACTATACACTCATTAGAGTGGCTCACATTAAAAATCATAGCTGTAGCAAGCAACACATACTCTCCTACGTTGCTGCCGGGGATGAAAATAAATGGTGTGTCCAATTTAGACACCAGCTTCACAGTGCATTCCATAGGTAGATGTACAGGTAAATGTCACCACATGACTCAACAGTCCCTCTTTTTGATATTTACCCAAGATTAATTAAAACATAAACACACAAATACTTACATTCAGTTTTTTAATATCAGTCCATTCATATTCCTCCCAAAATTAAAATGTCCATCAACTTGTGAACAGATAAAAAATGTGGTGAAAATATATACAATTGAATGCTTTTAATGAAAAAACAAAGAAAAATGCTGCTACAGAAAATAGCATGGATGAAATGCAAAAGCAATTTGTTCATGACAAAAACAAGACACATGGATGAATATATACTTTATGATTCTATTTATGAAACTCAAGAAAAGTCATAACTGTTAGCAGATTAGTCATTTCCAGATGGGTGGGGTATGTGGATTTACTAAACATGGCTGTGCGGTAACTGTTATCCAACTTTATATACTTATCAATAGCATTTGAATTGTATACTTAAAAAGAGTGTGTTTCCTTGTATGTGTTAACAGGTTCAAGCTTGTACTGCTTGTTGCATGACAGGTCAATAAATTGAGTTGTTGGGGCAAAGAATAGCGACTTTTTTGGAAAGCCAGCAGACAGCGAAGATGGTGAACTAGCTTCCCAGAGAACCATCTTCCCTGAGTTAGAATTCAGTCTTCTTTTATATTAAAAGGGAAGGGGTGTGTAGCTTGTTGTTGCAAACTTCTTGGTGTCAGATCCTTTGTTCTTGCAGCTCTCTGCATAAGTCTGGTCATGATGTTCACGTAGACCTCCAATAAGACAAATGTTATTCTCTGTTCTGCAACTTTTTATCTCTATATGAATGGAGCAGTGTTACACCTTTAAAGGCCAGATACTTGAGAATGGGCTATCCTGTATATTTCAGGCTATAGGCAACAATGTTAACTTGTAGGAAAGAGATAGAATACAAAGGTTAAAGTAAAAGAAAGAGATCTAATATGGAGTCAGATGTATTCTTCCCTATTACACATGTATATTAAAACTCCAAAAGCTAAAAATATTTTACAAATATATTTAAAAAACTGGTGAGCAAGAATCCCTTCTTGACTTACATTAATCAAATCAAACATTTTGTACAATTATTATTAGTTTATAATTTATCATATTTAATTTGGGAAATAAAGAGAACTTCATAATAGGACAAAATTACACATAGGGTGATAATAATGAAATAATTTTATTTTCTATACGTCATTCAGGAAATGGACTGATATGCTGCTTGTCAGCTTTTATAAATTAAATGCTCATGATAAAAAATGTCTAAGATAACCAGTAAATAAGATAACCAATAAATAATAGAAAAAGACTATGTAACATAGCTACTATCACTTAAAAGAGACATACAAGGAGAAAAATACAGGTATACTCCTTTTCTTGCACTTCATTTTATTGTGCTTTGTGGACACTCCATTTTTTACAAACTGAGTGTTTGTGGCAACCCTGAGTCTAGCAAGTCTATTGGCGCCATTTTTCCAACAGCTTTTGTTCACTTTGTGTCTCTGTGTTACAATTCTTGCAATATTCAGACTTTTTCATTATTGTTATATGATTTTGGTGATCTGTGATTCGTGATCTTGGATGTTACTATTGTAATTGCTTTGGAGACACCACGAACCTCGCCCCTATAAGGTCAGGAATTTAATCTTCAGTGTTGTGTGTGTTCTGACTGCCCCACTAATCAACCATTCCCCTGTCCCTCTCCCTCTCCTCAGGCCTCCCTATTGTACACAAAACTATTTAAACTAGGACAGTTAATAACCCCACAATGGTCTCTAAGTGTTCAAGTGAAAGGAAGAGTCACATATATCTCATTTTAAATCGAAAGCTAGAAATGATTAAGCTTATGTGAAAGCCAAGATAGGCTGAGAGCCACGACTCTTTCACCAAACAGTTAGCCAAGTTCTGAATGCAGAGGAAAATCTCTTGAAGGACATTACAAGTTGAATCTAAAATATGATACAAACGAACTTATTTACAAAGCAGAAACAGACTCATAGACATAGAAAACAAACTTATGGTTACCAAAGGGGAAAGGGGGTGGGGGAGGAATAAATAAGGAGTTAAGGATTAACATATAGACACTACTATATATAAAATTGATAACCAACAAGAACCTATTGTATAGCACAGGGAACTATATTTAATATCCTGTAATAAACCATAATGAAAAATAATATGAAAAAGAATTATATATAACTGAATCACTTTGCTGTATGCTTGAAACTAATACAACATTGTAAATCAACTATACTTCAATTTTAAAAAATGTGCTACTCCAGTGAGCACACAAATTATAAGAAAGTGAAACAGCCTTATTGCTGATGTGAAGAAAATTTTAGTGGTCTCAGTAGAAGACCAAACCAGCCACAACATTCCCTTAATCCAAAGCCTACTCCAGGGCAGGGCCACAACTCTTCAATTCTCTGAAGGCTGAGAGAGGTGAGGAAGCTGAAGAAGAAAAGTCTGAAGGTAGCTGAGGTTGGTTCATGAGGCTTAAGGAAAGCAGCCATCTTCATAACATAAATGCAAGGTGAGATAGTAAGTGTTGATGCAGAAGCTGTAGCAACTTATCCCAAAGATCTAGCTAAGATAATTAATGAAGGTGGCTACACTGAACAACAGATTTTCAGTATAGACAAAACAGCCTTCTACTGGAAGAAGATGCCATCTAGGACTTTTATAGCTAAAGAGGAGAAGTCAGTGCCTAGCTTCAAAGCTTCAAAGGACAGGCTAACTCTCTTGTTAGGGGCTAATGTAGCTGGTGACTTCCAGTTGAAGCCAATGCTCATTTACCATCTGAAAATCCTAGGACCCTTAAGAATTATGTTCAATCTACTTTTCCTGTGCTTTATCAATAGAATGGCAAAGACTGAATAGTAGCACATCTGTTTACAACATGGTTGACTGAATATTCTAAGCCTACTGATAAGACCTACTGCTCAGAAAAAAAAAGAAAAGAAAACATTCCCTTCAAAATATTACTGCGCATTGACAACACACCTCATCATTCAAAAGCTCTGATGGAGATGGACAGTGAGATTTATGTTGCTTTCATGCCGGCCAACACAGCATCCATTCTGCAGCCCATGGATCAAGGAGGAATTTCAATTTTCAAGTTTTATTATTTAAGAAATGCATTTAGTAAGACTATAGCTGCCACAGATAGTGATTCCTCTGATGGATCTGGGAAAAGTCAACTGTAAACTTTCTGGAAAGGATTCACTATTCTAGATACCAATAAGAAGATTCATGGGAAGAAGTCAAAATATCAACATTAACAAGAATTTGGAAGAGGTTGATTCTAACCCTCATGGACGACTTTGAGGTGTTCAAGACTTAAGTGGAGGAAGTAACTGCAGATGTGGTGGAAACAGCAGGGGAACTAGAATAAGAAGTGGAGCCTGACCTAAGTGTCCATTGACAGATGAATGGATGAAGAAGATGTGGCACATATATACAATGGAATGTTACTCAGCCATAAAAAGAAATGAAATTGAGTTATTTGTAGTGAGGTGGATGGACCTAGAATCTGTCATACAGGGTGAAGTAAGTCAAAAAGAGAAAAACAAATACCATATGCTAACACATATATATGGAATCTTAAAAAAAAAAGGTTCTGAAGAACTTAGGGGCAGGACAAGAATAAATATACAGACGTAGAGGATGGACTTGAGGACACGGGGAGGGGGAAGGGAAAGCTGGGACGAAGTGAGAGAGTGGCATGGACATATACACACTACCAAATGTAAAATAGATAGCTAGTGGGAAGCAGCCACATAGCCCAGGGAGATCAGCTCAGTGCTTTGTGACCACCTAGAGGGGTGGGATAGGGAGGGAGATGCAAGAGGGAGGGGATATGGGGATATACGTATATGTATAGCTGATTCACTTTGTTATAAAGAAGAAACTAACACACCATTGTAAAGCAATTATACTCCAATAAAGATATAATAAAAAAGAAGTGGAGCCTGAAGAGGTGAGTGAATTGCTGCCATCTCTGGATGAGGAGTTGCCTCTTCTGTAAGAGCAAAGAAAGTGCTTCCTTGCGATGGAATCTGCTCTGGGTGAAGATGCTATGAGGATGGTTGAAAGGACAACAAAGGATTTAGAATATTGTCTAAACTTAGTGGATAAAGCAGCAGCAGGGTTTGAGAGGATAGAGTCCAATTCTGAAAGAAGTTCTACTATGGATAAAATGCTGTCAAATAGCATTGCATGCAACAGAGAAAGTGTTCATAAAAGGAATAGTCAATCATTGTGGCAGACTCGACTTTTGTCTTGTTTTAAGAAATTTCCTAGTCACCCCAGCCTTCAGCAACCACCACCCTGGTCAGCCAGCAGCCACCATCGAGGCAGGACCCTCCACCAGCAAAAAGATTATGACTCTCTGAACACTAAGATGATGGTTATAGCATTTTTAGCAAAAAAAGTGTTTTTAAAATTAATTATATGAATTGTTTCTTAAGACATAACGCTATTGCATACTTAAGAGACATCAGGATACTATAAGTATAACTTTTTTTTTTTTTTTTTTTTTTGCGGTATGTGGGCCTCTCACTGTTGTGGCCTCTCCCGTTGCGGAGCACAGGCTCCGGACGCGCAGGCTCAACGGCCATGGCTCACGGGCCCAGCCGCTCCGCGGCCTGTGGGATCTTCCCGGACCGGGGCACGAACCCGTGTCCCCTGCATCGGCAGGCGGACTCTCAACCACTGCGCCACCAGGGAAGCCCAAGTATAACTTTTATATGCACTGGGAAAACAAAAAATTTGTGGGATTTGCCTTATTGCAATATTTGCTTTATTGCAGTGGTCTGTAACCAAACCCGAAATAGGTATGAGGTATGAGTGTATAGAAAACCCAAAAGCAACAAGTGATGTTTGAAAAAAATCTGAATATTTTTATTACCACAGTGAATTTAAACTAATTGTGCCAAGTAAAAGACTAGGATATCAGATTATATATGAAAATCTAGTAGCATGCTATTTATAAGATACACACTAAAATCATAAGATTATAGAAAGCTTGAAAATAAAAGGATGGACACAAGAGGGAAAAAAAAGTTGAGTTTGTTACTGGACATAACATTCAATTAACTAAATAAGCAAATAATAAAATAGTCTAAAACTACATAAATTTTCACAATAGAAAAAAATGAAAAATTCACCATTACAGTATGTAACTGTACCATATCTCTCTTAATTATTTGTTTTGCAGGCAAGAATTTAGTGAAAATATAAAAATTTTGAACAACACAAATAATGACTTCCATTTATTGAAAATATTAAACTATGAATATAATAGCTTGTGAATTACTTGAACACACATTGAACATTTACAAACAACTGGCCATATTCTAAAATAAAAAGCAATTTTTGATAACTATCAAAATTAAGAATGTATAAAACTCCTCTTATGATAAGACAAGTAAATTTTAACAGCCAATTAAAGACAGGAAAGAACAACAAAAATCTCTGTGCTTGAAAATTTAAAAGCACACTGCTAAAAACCTCAGTCCAAAAATAATTCATGGTGATAATTTATAAAATATTAGAATATAATATATAGGCATATCAATGAATGTGATATACAGTGACAAAAATTCTTAGAGGGAAATTATCATAAGCTTTTCTAATAAAATGATATTTAAAAATAATGACCTTATCATTTGAATTAAGATGTCAGTAAAATAATAAGGAAAATATTGTATTGAAGAAGAAATTAATACACTAAGTTATAATAGACAATATCAACAAAGCCAAATGTTAATTCTTTTATATGACTAATAAAAAAATATTTTTGAAGGGAGTTAAGAAACAAAATGAGAAAGCATACCTAATGTAATAATTTTAGTACAATGTGTTTATTTTTAGTGCAATTTATTTAATGCAATTTATTGCTACAATTGTAGCAAATATTTAAAAATATATGAGAATGCTATTAAAATCTTCATGGCAATGTATTTGTAGCTTAGATGAGATGGACAACTTTCTAGGAAAATAGAGTTAACTAAAATAAATTCAAGAAAGAATGCTTAACTAATACTGCAACCAATTTAAAAATGAATCAATTTTAAACATTTTCCTAAAGGAAGTAAATTGATATAGTATGTAAATTCTTTTCAAAATATGAGGAAACTGGTCACTCTTTGTATATTTAAGTTTCTCTCTCATAGAATACAAAAAAACCCCAGAACACCTCCCAAATATTTTTATGAGGTCTGCACAACTGCTTTAACAAAATTAGACACATGCAGGAAAAGAAAAATTTTCTGAATGATTGCACTTATGGATATAGATTAAAAAAATCTTAAACAAAATGTTAGCAAACACAAACCATGTTCAAAAATCCAATATATTATGAAATGGAGTTAACCTACAAATATTGGGACAGTTTTTAACAAAATGTGGTACTTTACCATATTTACACATTAAAGTAGAAAGACATATGAGCATCTCAGTAAATGTAGGAAAAGTATTGACAAATTTCAACATTTATTTTTGAAATCAATTCAGTACTGGTACTTATGCTGATAATGTGTATCTACATAATTCTTTCAGAAATTATAATTCTCAACAGTGAAATTTTAGAAGAATTCACTCTAAATAAAGAACAAAGTTAAAATGTGCACTTTGCTTGCTTTCTGACCCCAGCTAGTATTTCCAATGAAAAAAGAAAATAAATATTATAAGAATGATAAAGAAAACAAATCTGTGAATATTGTGGAAGATGTGACTATCTTCATTGAGAATCCAAAACAGTATACCAACAAATGATTAGAAATAATAGATAAATTTAACAGAATATCTGCTTGAAGATCAATATACAAGGGTCAACTAAATTTTAGAAACTAACAGGAAGCGTATAGAAAATACAATATTTATTTCATTAAAAAGTACCTCAGTAACTAATTAAAACTTTTCCAGAAAATATTATTTATTTATTTATTTCCTAATTGATATTCAGGCACAGTACTATTCCAATTAAAATCCCAGCAAGATTTTGCTAAACCTCGGCAAGATCTTTCTCATATTTATATACAAAGAGTATGGACTAGGGAAATTGTTCTACCAGATAGGAAAATTGATTTTAAACCTAGGATAATTGAGACTGTGAGTTAAAGGGGTAGTCACATGAAATGATAGAACAGCAAAAAAAGTCTCAGGAGCAGACATACTTATGTGAAAACTCAGATGTTGCAGACTTCCCTTTACATGGCATTAGGGAAATGATCCTACAATAATTTGTTATTTTTAGAGGAATATTGAATTTAGATCTTTAGTTTTCACTATATACTAGAAAATAATTGCGGATGGATTAATCCCTTGAATGAGATGCAACATTTTTAGTCATTTAGAAGAAAGTATGTCTTTTCGGTTCATTTTACATGTATGAATCACAACACTGAAATCAATTCACATAATGATCCAAATATAAAGAGAAAAATATTTTGTGTAGTAAAGAGAAATACGTGAAATGGGAGTGGTAAAAATGCATTCCATTCCAAATGCCGAGCTAACATGTGCCTTTGCAGGTAGGGTACAATCTCAGACCCTTCACATTCCTGACAGCCATCAACCTAAAGAAGATATTTGTGACATCTGGAACCAACACACAGTATACTGTACATAGAAAGAATTTCTGGGAATTAATAAGAAAAGGGAAAAACAACAAAGTAAAAACAGACCTAAGAAAGGATCGGTTGTTTAAAATAGGAGAAAAAATGTTAAATAAACAAATAAAAATATGTTCTTAACTTCACTTGTAATTAGTGAAATAACTATAAGTGAGACCACAATAAGATAGAATTTTACACTCATTATTTTGGCCACAAATAAGATGTGTAACAATAGCCGGTTTTGGATAGGATATGGAATGAGGAGAAAGTTTATAATTTGTTGTTTTGAGTGTACAATGGTAAAAACCACTTTGGGATAGATTCACATTCAATACTCTGTAATCCTGCCATATTTTTCATTATCTTGCAACTGAAGGGGAACAGATACACCACTTCAGATACGACATAGACATTCAGGACATACCACCCCAAATTATGCCATGTTGCTGTATTGATTATTTTGAGCTGTAGGCACTTGGTAAAAAGGCGGTAGAGGGAGAGGCTTTCTCTGAACTCTTTTTATCTGCCCAAACATAAGTTCTGCAAAAGGAACAAAAGGAACTGCATGGCCACAGATCCACTCCCCAGGAGTTTCATCACCCAGGGAAGATTGACTCTTAATCACAGGAGAGACTAGAAATCATTTCCACAGGCAGACAAACTTTGTCACAAACTGTCAGATCCTCCATCTCTCCTTCTAAGGGCTCATTCGTCTTTCCTAAAATTCATTTCCTCTCCCCTAAGTTGTTGACATCCCCCTCCCCTTTCCCTATTAAAGTGGTATTTAAGCCTGATTTCTAAGCCACCTTGGGGAGTAAATGATACACTTTTCCCTGTGTATCTCCCATGTATATGTGAGGTATACGTGTTAATACATTTGTGTTTGTTTTCCTCTTGTTAATCTGTCTCTTATGACAGAGTGTCTCAGCCAAGAACTCAGAAGAGTGGAGGGAAGATGATTTTTCTTCCTTACACAAGAATGCAGTAGGGGACAGGTAGGAGGTATTAATAGCAATGTTTATAAGGGAGCGGACTGAATCAGTAGCCCAAATGCCCATTTATGTATATTAAGTTAAAGAAACTATTTTACAGATATGATGTTGAACAAATTTACGCCGTACTCAGTGACATGAATGAGCCTTACAGAAATAAATATGAGTCCCCAAAAGCAAGTCTTAGCACATTACACTTCTTCTGTAAAGTCCAAAACACGATTTTAAAAATAAAAATATATGATAAATTGTTGAATGCATACCATGAAGCCAAAATTCAATCTATATATCTGCCTAGACTTAAAATGAGGCTATGTCCCAATAAACCCATAGTAGGTTGAAAATACCATAAGTCAAAAATGCATTTAACACACAAACTAGGACACATCCTATCTTAGCTCAGCCTGCCTTAAATGTGCTCAGAGCACTTACGTTAGCCTACAGCTGGGAAAGATCATCTAACACAAGTCCTATTTTGTTATAAGTGTTGAATATCTTATGTAATTTGCTGCATACTGAAAGTGAAAAGCAGAATCGTTGTCTGGGTATGGAATGGTATTATGTGTATCGATTGTTCACCCTTGCAGTCACCTGGCTGATGGGGGACCTGTGCTCACTGCCCCCATCACAAGAGGGTAGCTGGCCATGATCCCTAGCCCAGGAAAAGAGCAAAATTCTAAATTCGAAGTATGGTTTCTACTGAATGCTTATTGCTTTCACTCCATCATAAAGTCAAAACACCCTAAGTTGAACCATCATAAGTTAGGAGCCATCTGTAGTTGCTTGGCAGCAGGACAGAGAGACAGAATTTGAGACAATAAACACATATATTCAATCATATTTGTAACATTGAAATTAAGTATGGTAATGTGGTCATGGTTATTTTATGTTTTGTAACATGTATTTTTATAATCAAATATTGTATACTAATTTAAACATCAAATGATAAAACAAGAATTTGTACTATACATAGAAGAATAATAATGAATTCATAATCTGAATATAAGAATCATAGTTTCTGGGCTTCCCTGGTGGTGCAGTGGTTGAGAGTCCGCCTGCTGATGCAGGGGACATGGGTTCGTGCCCCGGTCCGGGAAGATCCCACATGCCGCGGAGCGGCTGGGCCCGTGAGCCATGGCCGCTGAGCCTGCGCGTCCGGAGCCTGTGCTCCGCAACGGGAGAGGCCACAGCAGTGAGAGGCCCACGTACCGCAAAAAAAAAAAAAAAAAAAAAAAAAATTATAGTTTCTATAATGCCTAAGAAGATAAATATACAAATAATTTCACTCAGCTCTTGAATTTCATGACAATATCTTTATTTTCCAAATTCTAGGGTATTTTCTTATTCAGTACTAGTAATTCTACAGCTTTTATCACTTACACCTGACAACCATAGAAAAATTTCTCCTGTCTCTAAAATTATTTAGATCCTACTCTGACCAGTGAGCTCTAACCATGTAATTATTTAACCAGATATGCTCTGAAGTCGAACCTCAAACAAGATTTTTAATATCAGATCATGTCTGCTGTCATGCTAATTTTGGCAACCATGTCACATTGCTCTTATGTCAAGCTTACTGTAGACGAAATCCTTGAGATTTTCTTTTTTAGTATTCTGCTTCTTAGTTTTCTCCTCATGTTTATTTGTATGCTGGGAGCTTTGAATTTCAGTACACACAGGTGTCTAGTTTCATCCGTGTCATTTGTCATCTTGTGGGGTTTAACCTGTTTCTCCAGTCTGTGTGTTTCAGCAGTATGATGGCCTTTCTCTTTGTGCAGGCTAACCTGTGCTTTTGTTTGATGGTATGTACATGTTCTTCCTTATTTTGTCTCAGTTGATCTCCTGGCCAGGAATACAATTAGAATAACTGCAGAGCCTCTCCCTCATGGTACCTGCTAGAAAACTGGAGAGGAGTGTGTGAAGTGAACTGTGTGTTACACAGACACACAGGTGTGCATGCAGGTGAATTCTGCTTTACCCTGCTTATGATTATTTTATTACAAATGTTCTTCCTTTCTCCTTTAAAGCTCTCCAGAGGGGGATGAGCTGTAGCCCAGTGGTTTGGAAGGTGATATGAAAGCTGTCATTTGCTATTCAAGTATGGCTTTCCTTCCTGCTATCCCAGAATAATTAGGATACATCACTTGCAATGCTCCTTTGGTTTAACTTTGGTGACTGGTTGAACTTTAATCGCGTTTTAAATACTAGGAGAGGAAATTTATAGACATGATGAAAAGACATGTCTCGTATATTAGACTTACATATGATTAAATTCTATATCGGGAAGAGAGACAAATCTAAATCAGAAACTCACCCACCGAGAACATGATGATAAAAAAACTGATCACTGAAAAAGTTTCTAAAAATCTTGATGTGAGCTCTGAGACAAATGTGGAGAGAAATAGTGCAGATATTATGTTTCCTGTGGTCGGATTCGGGGGGGAAAAAGCCTTAATCTGTTCTAGCAAGAGCCCCATGCTACATGGAAAACACAATTTTAAGGTGAAACATTTGGTCATATATTGACTTTAAACTGAAATTGCCAGTAACTAGGAACTGAATTAGCTAAAGATGTATATTATCTTAGGGATACTCTTTACTCGATAATATTTTGAATAGTGCTTAAAATTTCCTAATATTACTGATGTAAGTCAATCAGCCTAGATTAAAAGCCTGGTGCAGCCCCTTACTACGTATGTAACTAATTCACTTACTAGTAAATATTTCATCCATTATTTAATCTTTCACTGTCTTGGCTTCCTCATCCATAAATGAAGGTCACGGTAATATCTACTCTTAGAGTCGCCGTGAGGATTAAATGGGTGATGCACACAAACCCAGAGAGAGCTGAGCTGTAAGTACCCATTCGTATTAGGGGCTGTGAGTTCAACTGCCCAGTCTCCCCACCGCTCTGCAGGCTGTTTCTTTCGAACGGTGGGTACACTTTCAGGACATTTTGCCTTCACTTCCTACTCACACTCTACATTTCTAAAATATTTCTGCTCCAGGGAGTTGAGGATCAGAACTTCTCGATATAAAATCAGCATCTCCTGGTTTCCAGCTGCACCAGGCACATGTCTAGAGGATGGAGACTCATAGCCACTGCCTCACTAAGAGGAGATGCTCACTTGCCAGGTCCCCGTCCTGGTCTCTGTGAGACTGTGTCTTCTGGTCTATATGAAAGTTTGGTTTCATAGAAAACTGTTACATCACTCTGTCCATGGGGTTCGTTCTTGTCTACAAGCAAAGAGGAAAGAAAGCTTCAGATGGTTTTAGTGCTTTTCCTTCATAAGTATTAATAAAGACTAAATGTTACCTGGGGAAAAACACAAGATTCCTTCAACTTCCATTCATAAGTCTTATAAATATATATGTGTATGACGACGCAGCAGATTTAGCAAGTGCGAAGCCAGTGTTCCTCAAACTGTTATCAAAGTTTTGCCTGCATTGTTTGCTAAAATGCACATTCTTAGGGCCCAATCCACATATATGCAATCAGAATATATGGGTGTGGGACACTGTTATTAGTATTTTAGTAAGAAATCCAGGTTATCTGTCTGCATATTATAGTTTATGAACCACTGCTAGCCTCACCAGGCAATACAATTTTTATATGTTTGATTTTAGACCCACCTAAATTGAAGGATATTACTTGGGATTTTTGGAATCAAAATGTTACATTAATGTGACAAAATAATAGTAATAAGGGGGCATGGGGAGTATGGAAACGTCTTCCCATCCCCTGCTACTGTGGACATTTAAAAAAATTATTGGTTTGTTTAAATTTTTATTGAAGTATAGTTGACTTACAGTGTTGCATTAGTTGCTGCTGTACAGCAAAGTGAATCAGCCATACCTGCACATCTATCCCCTCCTGTTTGGATTTACTTAGAAAACCTCAAACACATGATGGAGATTTTGCTGTCTCCTGAGAGGTCACGCTCCCACTTGACTTCTCTCTCTGGTTGCTGCATCTTCTCTATATTTCTAACATGCTGATTATCTTTTTCTTAATGTTTTCTTATCCTCCATGGATTAAGGTTGCTAGATTTAGTAAATAAAAATACAGAATGTCCAGTCAAGTTTGAATTCCAACAAATATTTTGTTTTTAGTAGAAGTATGTCCCAAATATTGGAAGCAACATACTTGTCCCCAAGAGGTATTTGTTGTTTATTTGAAATTTGAATGTCACTAGGCCTTGTGCATTTTATCTGGCAAACTTACTGTGGATTATGTTTCTTGCTTATTTTGCTTGATTTGGTCTTTATCTTTTATCATTGCAATTTCTTTAAATACCCAATGATACTTGCCTCGTCCTTCGCATTTAAGAGGGGATACTACAATGGGTTGAGCATGTTATGCACATAGGGGATGCTGATTGGCCGGTGGGTTTTGATGTAGTATGAAAAGGTTACTCCATTTTGCTGAGAGACCCCATCAGCTAGTGTCTTCAGGTTTGTTCTCCAGGTTTACCTGGAGATTCCAAGTCTAACTGCCAGGATTCTCTGGGCCTAAAGCCAGAAGGGACCTCCGGGGTCTCAGTTCAGAATGGAGAATATATTGCAGTGCCCTTTTTTGTGGTAAGAAATTCCCACCTTTAGCTGCATCTGGATTCCCTGGGTCAGGAAATGGAAATCACAGGAATTTGGAGACTAGCAAGCATTCATCAGCAGTACCTTCCAAGCAGCTGACATAGCCTAAGATAAGTGGAATATCATGCTATAAAAAGGCCTTTGCAGCAGAGCTGGTGACCGAGAGTGGGGACCCTGCTTTAAATACTAAGAGTGGCAGGGAGGGAAGACAGTGGGAGCAAGAGCACAGGGACCAGTAGTTGAAAGAAGAGAGTCTTCACAATGAAAACGTTTATCCAGACAAGAAAGTTGGCTATAATGACTTGCCCAGGGTAGTGATGAGAAGCAAAAATAAGTAAAACATAATAGATTTTCAGGGGTCTGGCCTGCCAGCACCTGTAATGTTTCTGTTCCTAAAGCAGCTCTAGGCCACCCAGACTGCAGTAGCAGTAAGAAGGCGTAGGAAGCTACATGGTCCCCGAGAAGTAGCTCTTTGAGGTGAGGGCTTGAAGGGTGAGGGAAGGACTGAGACCACAGGGGATGCTGAAAAAATGAGTTCTTCTGAGGGAGCAGAATTGGGGAGGCTGTAATTATTAAACGAAAAATTCACGGACAGAGGTGGGAGATTTCATGTATTAGGGGAAAAATGATAATTGTCTGGGCAAAAGAGTGCTGTGTGTTTTCCATTCGCGCCAGTTCTGAATGGGTCATCCTGTTCGTGTTCCACCATCGTTTGTTGAATGTATTGTGTGCTGATAACGTGTATAGTTCCTGGGGCTTGAAGGGCTGTGCGTAACCAGGTTTCCTGGGCCGTTTGTTGAAGGAAGTAACTAGGTGATGCTCTCAGCCATCTCTCTTGGGCAGACACGGGACTGTTTAGTATGTAAAAAAAACCCAGTGATATTGGACGCGAGGTGAGTAGGAGAGGGGACCCGCGTTTTCCTTGTTTCTACCTTTGCTTGCTTCTCGTCTGTTCTCAATACAGCAGCCAGAGTATTCCCGTTAAGACGTGAGTCACCTAATGTCAACCCTCTTCTCTAAGTTCTCCGGTTGCTTCCAGTCTCACCCAGAGTAAAGCCGTGGTCCCCCACAGGCCAGGTGCTAGCTTGTTTCCTGCTGTTCTCCTTCCTAACTGCTCTGGCCTTTGGTTATTACAGAAGATGCTAGGCCTTCTCCTGACTTGGAGCACTGGCCCTTGCACTTGCCTTTGCTTTTTCTCTTTTCCCCCAAGAAAATCTAAATAGTTTTCTTACGTATTTCCTTCAGATTTTATTCAAATACCACTTTCAGCATGACGCCTAACCTGGCAGCTCTGGAACCCTCTGTGACCATCACAAGTATGAACTCATTTTTTATTCATTTTTATTGGAGTCTAGTTGATTTACAATGTTGTGTTAGCTTCTGCTGTACAGCAAAGGGAAGCTGTTATACATATACATATGTCCACTCTTTTTTAGATTCTTTTTCCATATAGGCCATTACAGAGTATTGAGTAGAGTTCCCTGTGCTACACAGCAGGTTCTTATTAGTTGTCTATTCTATATATAGTCGTGTGTAGATGTCAATCCCAATTTCCCAGTTTATCCCTCCCCCCTTCCCCCTTTGGTAACCATAAATTTGTTTTCTACATCTGTGACTCTATTTGTATTGTTGTAAATAAGTTCATTTGTATCATTTATTTAGATTCCACACAAGCGATATCATATATTTGTCTTTCTCATCTGACTTCACTCAGTATGACAATCTCTAGGTCCATCCATGTCACTGCAAGTGGCAGTATCTCGGAATGACCGCCTTTTCCTTCTAGATTTCTGCATATTCTCTGCCTCCCTCCGTTAAAAATACAGACTCAAGGGGTGTGGGCCTGTTTGTCTGATTTTGGTTTTCTTTGGTCTCTAGTTTACTGTGGAATATTTATTCCTTAAATCTGTGCCTGGCACATCGTGAGTTTCATAAACATTTGGTGATTGAATGAGCAATAATGGTAATGCCCTCAATGTGGGGATGGGAGAAGCTTGTAGACAAGAATCAGCATTTCACTGTTTCCCACAGACATGTGAGTGGTGAAGCTTTGTCATGGCTTCTAAAACCTTTCCTGAAAGAACGGGTACAGATCCTCTGCCTGTTATGCCTCCTTCCTTTTGCATCATCTTGACCAATATGTGGGTGTAATGTCTGCAGATCCAGCCCCAGCTTCAGGCTCCAGAATAAGAAACTTATCCTACAGATGACAGAGAGGTCAGATATGCAGGAGCATGTTCACTGAAGCCTGTGTGGAGCAGGGCTGCCTTATGGGCTGTGACGGTTGATTGTATGTGTCAACGTGACTGAGCCATGGGGTGTTCAGGTATTTGGTCAAACATTATTCTGGGTGTTTCTGTAAAGGTATTTTGGGATGAGTTTAACATTTAAAACAGTAAACTGAGGGCTTCCCTGGTGGTGCAGTGGTTGAGAGTCTGCCTGCTGACGCAGGGGACACGGGTTCGTGCCCCAGTCCAGGAAGATTCCACATGCCGCGGAGCGGCTGGGCCCATGAGCCATGGCCGCTGAGCCCGCGCGTCCGGAGCATGTGCTCTGCAACGGGAGAGGCCGCAGCAGTGAGAGGCCCGCGTACCACAAAAAAATAAAAATAAAAATAAATAAAAAAAATTACTCCAGATATTTTGCCTGAGGAATAAAAGGGAAACAGATGTCATCATGTAATGAAAATAACCACGGATGCCTGTCTGAGCAGAGGAGGTAGAAAAGCATCAGTGGAGCTTTGGAAATGTTGAGTTTTAGATGTTTACATGGCATCCAAGTGGACATGACTACAAATGGAGCTATGACATCTAGGTTTGGGGAGAGCAACCTGGTCTGGAGAAAAAGCATCTGACAATCATTGGCGTAAAGGCAGCGTTTTTTTTTTTTATTTAATTTTTTGCTTTATAACAAATTTAATCAGTTATACATATACATATGTTTCCATATCCCCTCCCTTTTGCGTTTTAATCCATGAAAGTAAAGGACACCGGTGAAAGGTTGAGTGTGGATGAAGAGGAACCAAGGGCCAAAGACTGAGCCCTGGGGTATTCCAGTGGCACCAGGACAAGAAGAAGATAAAGAACAAGTAAAGAAAACAGGGAAGGAGGGACGAGTGAAGCAGAGTAAAAGCGAGAGTGTGAATTTCCTGGCGGCCAAGTGGAGACCATCAGTAAACTTGAAGCAGGAAGTAGCCACTCCCTGGGACACAGGCTGGGGTCAGGTTAAGCTGAGGATTCAAACCTGTGTTTCCATGTTACTTTGGGAGTCACTATTTTATGAGTGACTGTAGACTTATATTCATTGAAGCTGTTCGGACTTGCTTCTACACAGGCATATGTAATGATGAGGAGTAGGGATTGCAGCCCTTTAGAGACATTAATCAATTAAAGAAATGATTCAAGTGCTTTCAGGAGTTATTTATTGGGGTTTTATTGTACATGCATCAGAAAAATTTCATAGTTGCAAATGTCCTTGTAGTATCATTGAAAATTTGACCTGCTTTTTGTGAAATACATGGAATTGGATAATGTAATTCAGCTTTTAGCAGTAATATGAGAAAAATGCATTCAGAAGTAACAGTTTATTTTTTGCTCTCTGGAGGAATTTGATGGAATTTGAGGCTCTGTGTGACAGGTTCTTGATCTAGAACTTGTTCTTGGCACCTCTTATGTGAGCGATAGTAATCCAGGGTTGGCCTTGTGCTCTGTTAATATTATGGTATTCCATGTTGGTCAGTTGATTTTCCAAAGTCAACTTTTCTGTCCATCTGTACATTAGAGAATATTATATATATCCACTTGCTTTCACATTGATCCAATCATTCCTGTAGCTAGATAGAATGTACTTATTTTTAAAGTGAAATTATGACCTCAAACAGATATTTTAATGGATTGTGTGTAGACATTTTTAAAGTCTTTAAGTATGATGTACTTTTAATGTATTAAAACCGTAATCCAAGAATATGAACTCTGAGTTGTTTTATATGGACCATAGGAAATAATAAGAAATAATTGTATATGTGTAGCCTACATTTCTCAGTGACTAAATATAAATATTAGAATGTGGATAAGATTTTAGTCTTTGCTTCAAAACCTGATATCTTTACATGATTTTTGAGCCTTTTAGCTGAGGATGCTGAAGTAATAGTGTTATTCTCTAAAAGGATGTGTGTGTGTCTGGAAGTGCTGTTACCTGACTTGGGTTTTGCCTCAGCCGTTCCTGGGAGGCCCCATGATCTGCAGCTCTGTGGCCTCAAGGATAACACCTTGCTTCTCTTTGAACAGAATCTGTCTCTAATTGTTTGCACACCATGGTATTTTCTAGGTTGCTCCTGCCTATGACTGCATCTCATTGTCCCCAGAGGGGACTTCTAAGCTCTTGAAAAATTTTCTTAAGCCTGCCTTCTGTTTTGCTGTCTCTCATTTAGCTTTTTGGAAGCATGTGCTGTGATACCCTGGGGTTCTATTCTGTTGAAACTCATCATGTGGCTTCCTCAACAAAGCTAATTTGCAGGATGGCTTTGAAGCTTTTTTGGGTTTGGATGCACTCCCTTAAAATAAGAATTATACCTCATCCAAAAGTTGAGTGTAAAGTAATTGTTTCTGCTGATGAGTTTTATGTAATATAAGAATAATTATGAAAAAACCCCTTTTATTCCTGTTTATACTTCACAAAATAAAATAGGGTTGAAAGTTTTTTTTTATATTGTAGTATTTTTTTCTGAGATGCTCATGTACATTAAATGATTAAAATGATTAAAATTAGAACTGCTGCTGTATACATACATTTTATTGACACAAAATTATTAGATGCAAATCAAGTCAATTATTTTTCAGTGCAAGGTACACAGTGACTACAAATTTTTAAGTGAGAGCAAAGGAGAAAGCTTGTGAACAAAAAATTTAAATGAAAATAGAAGATAACTATGTTTCTAATATATAGTACAAAGAACTTGCATAATAGAAAGAAGTCAAAAGACATTGATAAAGTGCCATAGATGATCAGAATAATATGATGAATTCTACTTATTAAGATTTTAGTAGGTGGGGCTCCCCTGGTGGCGCAGTGGTTAAGAATCTGCCTGCCAATGCAGGGGACACGGGTTCGAGCCCTGGTCCGGGAAGATCCACATGCCACGGAGCAACTAAGCCTGTGAGCCACAACTAATGAAGCTCGCACACCTAGAGCCCGTGCTCCGCAACAAGAGAAGCCACCGCAATAAGAAGCCCGTGCACCGCAACGAAGAGTAGCCCCCACTCGCCGCAACTGGAGAAAGCCTACGTGCAGCAACGAAGACCCAATGCAGACAAAAAAAAAAAAAAAGATTTTAGTAGGTGATTCCAATTGTATTTTCAATCTATAGCCAGTGAAAGTCACATTTATGTAGGATTAATGAAATAGCTGGAAACTACAAATAATTGAGGAGACCAGACAAAAACACAAGTAACAACAACAAAAATGAGCATGCACATTATGAAGACGGGCTTCATTGGAAATCTGATGGTTGGATGGGTACCATCTTCCTCTGCAGGAGAGAAACCCTGTCTTTAGCACATGGGTGTCATCATTACAGCTCTCAGTCAGTGCTTGGTGCAGCTTAGAAAGAAGATGATTGCATGAAGTATCCTAGCACTGAGGGGTTTACTGTAAGACATTACCCTGACTTTTCTTCATTCTTAAACTTTTCCCCAAGAATTCCATCATCTCTTACAAATAATAGTTATCTTCTATTTGCACACATTTAGGTGACTGTGTTTAATTTTTCTGTTATTTTCACTCCTATGTGTTCAAAAATAATTCAACATAATATTATTACAGGCTCTGAAAATTAGCAAGTTAGCATTATGTTGTAAATTCATCACCACTGATATGTTTACCTCACTTTAGAGGAACAAGAAATTTGTAATGAAAACCATTGTCTTTCACTTTAATCTGTGAATGGTTCTGTATTTGGTTAGAGTTTGAGTTTATAACAGCACACTCTACTTAGGAAGTCAACAGGATACAGTCAATTTACGTTTGTTCTACCTGTTTTCAACAAGTAATTGCCACTAATAGTATATTAATTATAGTGCCATCATTATCTGTGTCTTTAAATCAAATGCAATGTTATTTCTCTATAATTTAGTAATTTTCCCTCAGTTGTTGCCAGATTTTTCTCATTTATCTCTTCTCTCATACAGATTTGAGACATTCTAACAACAAACAATATTTATGATTATATTCATTCAATAGTTGTCTTAATTTCCTCAGTTTATTGAGGGGATTTCTTAGATTACATGTATTTCCAGTTCATCTCTCCCCCCCATTTTTTGCTTTGCCCTTGGACTTTTCCACTTGACAGGCAGGTGTCAGGTGTGTATAAAAACAGAGATCATCCAGAGCAGTATGAGAAGTGCAACTAACCTCGATGTGAGCATTGATGAGACCCCTTTGTCTTCTTCAGAATATGAATTTATCTCAAAGTTAGTCCAAGTCAAGGTATATACTTTTCTTTGAAGTTAAAACTCTCTTCGTGCTGTGTATTGAATCAGGTATTTGTGAGATATAGCACTCAGTTTTTGTGTTTGTTTTTTAAACCAAGCCTAAGATACCATGTGATCAAAATCCCTTGACCAAAATGTTTGTCAGTCGATAAGTTAATATTATTTGATCTAACGTTGATTTCCTTTATAATTTTGGTCGTATGCTCTTTCATATTTGGCGTACATTTAAAATGCGCCTCCTCACAAATCCTTCTGGAAATGGGCTGTCTATAGATTTTAAGGGGATAAAGAATATGTTGATATTAGGCTTTGCTATTTATTTATTTGCTTACCATTTATTTTGGTCTATTTGAAAACACTACCGAGTCCTTGTTAGGATCTCAAGCTTTTGGGCTGGAAATCTTAGATTTAAAGGCCGTTTCCATCATGTGGTCACCTCCTCTACCTTCAACATCATCATTGACTTCGCTGAGCCCTATTAGCCTCTGTGTGCTGACATCCAGGAAACGGTCCAGGAACATTCACGGAAACCCTAGGTCCTACCAAGGCACCAAGGTTCCAAGGATAGAGGGGTGGAGACACAAGCACTGATGGAGCTCTTGTTTCCGGAGAAGGCTGAATCTCTCCAGCAGAGATTCTCATCGTCCCTTTCACCCTTGTTGGGATTAATTTTGGATGAGCCCACTGTGGTGCAGCCACCATTGACATACAGCTTCACAGATGCAAGAGGTCTCATTTGTGACTCTCTTCCCCCCTAGAACTCTCTGAATCACTGGAGATGTTAACTCTTGCCTCCACCGTAAAATTATGTTGCTCTGACTTCTGTGCTACCACATTCTCCTTATTTTCTTCCTACATCTTTGATTTTTTTTTCCTATTTACCTCTTCTTCCCTGTCAACTGGCATCTAATGGTTAGAGTACCTCAGGGCTCAGTCCAGGTCTGTCTTTATCTCTCACTCTACCTTCTCCATGTAAAGGACCTCATTCTTTCCTAGTTTATTAATTCCTTTGCCAGAAATTCCCAAATTCTGCCTTTGGCTCCTACCTCTCCTGTGAACTTAAGGTTTATATGTTCGGTGTTTGTCCAAGCCTGAAACTTAGTGTAATTGTATGAATCAGGAACGGGAGGCTCCTTCTTGTTACAGCCTCTGCCCACAATCAGTCATGTGTCCACCTCGCCTCCAAACTCACTCATGTTTCTCTTACCGACTTTGCGTAACCTCAAACCTTTCTTTCATCTTCTGCTGCCAAAGTCTCCTCCTCTAGTGGGAAGATTCAACTTAACAAATTGCAAATCAGATCGGCAACACTTCTTTTTGTTCACAATTACTTTTATAATAAAATCCAAATTTTATTTTAAAATCCAAATTCCTTAATTTGTCAAGTCCTAATTGTTTAATTCTGACTCAACTATTCATTTTCCTCCTCATGTTCGTGACGGTCTAGCCAAGTGTTCTTCTCTGACCTCCTCAAATCAAGCTCTTCTCTACTTCCTTTACCCATTAGTTGTCTCTAACTCATCTTTCAAATATCAACAAAAATGTCATTTCCCCAGAGAAAATGTTCCTGAACCTGTAATCCTAATTACATCTTTTCTCTTCCTCCATACGTTAATATTTTGATTTTCCCTTCATCAAGTGCCACGCTTTGTATTTATGCATGCATTTTGGGTTTATTTAGGTACTACCAACCCCCACCCATACTAAGCTTCCCAAGTTTCAGGGTGTCAGTGACCAGTTTCTCTGTCCAAAATCTGGTGCGTGCATAAGTTACTGGCATTCGAAATGGAGATGATAATACTTGGTTCATTGAGTAGATGTAAACTTAGGTATGTTTAAGTGTCTAGCAAACCTGTCACATCATAAGCCTTTTATACCTGTATATATTTATGAGGAATAGTCCTGTCCAAGGCTTGCACTTTTTAAGAATAGAGTCCATTATTTCAGAAGGGTGAAAGCATGTATCAAGCCACTCTGCCAGTATTCAGAGCTGTCAGCTTTGCTACCTTTAGCTGTGCGTTTGTGGGGACATCTTTCTGCAAACCTCTGTCTTCATTTCCTCAGTTTTAAAACAGGAATAACAATATCTGACAAATTCATATATTTAAGGTACATAGTACAGTGTGTAATACATATGTATTAAGCAGTGAACATCAATTTTATTGTAATTATGAATTATTTTGCTTATTTTAACAAATATTTAGAAACTTTTCTTCTACAAATATTGTCAGTTCTAAACTGTCTTCTGAAAACTTTCCATTTTTTGTGTATACTTTTCCTCTACTCTCTCTTGTTTTATTCTGTATTAAAAAGGTTTTTCCAGTCATGACAATGATTTAGGTTTCTTTTTTTCTGCACAGCCCTCTCAGGTTTTTTGCTAACACTTTTTGCAGTGCAATTCCCAAACTGAGTTATGACTTCATTTTATTCTCTTCAGAATGTCATTGTTTGGCTCAGCAAAATGTGTCTGGTTCTTCTTGAAGCACTTTGAAATCTCTGCTACTTAGATCTTTTTACTGTTCCAGGACCTTAATCGTGTCAACTCATTTTAAAATCTCTCTCTTGGTCTGAAAATATCTTATAAGATTACAGCTCAAGTTTCTAAAGTTGCATAATCTTCTGGCTTTGAACTGCATAGATTCCTAGGCCAAATTCATCTCACACGCAGACCTTGAACGCCCTCAAGGTCCACCCTGACAGGCGGCTTTGTCTTCCTCTCCCACTCTTTACACTTCCTGTGCTGAGAATGGCATCTTAATCAGCATCTGTTAAGTGCACTCTTTCAACTCCTCTTCTTACGCCCACCTTTTCTGTTTGGTCTAGAATACTGGAATTAACATTTCCCCATCCTGCAAATTCTTGGCCCTCTTCAGTTTTTATAACTATACTTATTTTTCAACTTGTATCCACATAATAGGAATATATGAAAATTGAAATGTGGCTTTTAATTAACAAAAACATCTGGAATATCTCCTTCTACCCCAAATTTTGAGAGTATATCCAACCTTCACCAAGAAACAAAAAGTTATTCCTTGAGTAGATAATGCAGTGGACATAAAGGACATCTCTATTGCATGTAATATCTCTAGACTTTATGTAATGCATTTATTTTTTAAGACTCTTAAGGGCTTCTTTTGTAGGTATTTTTTCAAGATCTCATAGTGTCTATTTCTGTGCTCTGAAGACGAAAGACACTGAATAATTATCCATATGAAAACACTATTGCTAATACTCCTGACTGTTAAAGCATCTACAGTTCTTTATGTGCTTGAGTATTAAGACTTGAGTGCCTGGCAATTTACAAGTTACTTTACAAATATGCTTCTATTAATTTTTCACGAGACCAAATCAGTTGTTTATTGCTGTATTCCAAATTAAGAAAAGAAATATTAGAGTAGTTAATATATCCAATTTTAAAAAAATGAATAAATAAAGAATCTTGGTGTGAAAACAATTCTGATGTCAAAATTTGTGGCAGGCGGTATAGTGATTCCCAAAGAAATCCATATCCTAATCCCTGGGACCCTTGGATATGTCAAATTGCACAGCAAAGGGAATTAAAGTAACAGATGGGATTAAGGTTGCTAATCAGATAACCTTCAATTGGGGAGATTATCTTGGATTATTCAGGTGGGCCCAGTATACTCACAAGAGTCCTTAAGTGTGGAGAAGGAGAGAAGAAGAAAGTAATTCTATGTAGGTGAGAAGAGCTCTACCTGCATTGCTGGTATTGAGGACAGAAAGGGGCCACGGGCCAGGCATTCAGAGCCTCTATGAAGCTGCAAAAGACAAGGGAAATGATTCGCCCCCAGAAGGAACTCAGCCCCCAGCTAACAGCTTGATTTTAGAACTTCTGACCTCAGAACCTTACACTAATACATTTGTATTGTTTCAGCCACCATGATTGTTTCAATCATGTCTGTGATGATTTGTTAGGAAACGAACACAAAGACCTCAGGTATTTGTAGCTTTTGATGATCAAGAAAGGACTCTCTAAAAACCGTACATAGTTGATAGAGGATCGAATTCAGGGCTCTCATTTATCAGGTGAGAAAAGAGAAGACTAGAGATCCTAAACTCAGTTGCGGCCAACTTTTCCTGAATGCTCCTCTTGGCTTTTCAATTGAAATATAAAACCAGACTTCATCAGAAGTCACATGCGTTTGTTCCTCCTGCTCCTGTCTTCACAGAATGCTAGAGCTATTACAATAGTTTGTTTCTTTTGATCAGGATGTTTTTTTCCTCTGATCTATGTTATCTCTCCTGTGTTCGCACAATACATCAGAAGGACTTATTACTATATTAGGAAGGTAATGAATGCTGTTAGAATTATATTTTGTCCGCTTAAATGTACTCTATATATTAATAAATTACAAACAATACATTTAAGTGGAGAAAATATTGTCTTCTTAATATTTCAATTGCTTATTCTTCTACAATCACTTTCTTAATGCTCAGTGACAGTGACAGGCTTTTGGGGTTTTTTTATGAGTTATTGGAAACATTAGAAATTGATAGTATTATGGTAATTTTTAAAGGATGATAAAAAATAACCATAACTAACATTTGCTGAACATTATCTGGGTTGGATACTGCTCCCAAACACGTGTTTCATGTGTATCAGTCTTATTCTCAGAGTGTTCCCATCATGGATGCTCTATTACAGTGCTCACTTTATAGGAAATAAAGGCACAGAATGGTTGGATAACTTGTCAAACGTCATACCCCTGGAAGCAGCATTGTGAGAATTTACATACAGCCTATCTCTATCCAAAGCCTGTGTGTGTGTGTGTGTGTGTGTGTGTGTGTGTGTTTGGTTGGCTGGCTGGCTTGATAGATTTGATTTGTTTTTAAGTGGCTGCCGTAAAACCTCCTACAAAGTGTAATTAAAAAATCACTTCCATTAGCTGGGTTTTATTATTTGTAGTTATTAAATTCCAAGTTAATCCATAACCTTATTACTCTTAAGTCTAAACAATCTACAAGGTTATTGTAAACAAATCAAGGAAACCAATCATCATTATCTCTAACATAAAATTTTTCTTGATAGAACTGCCCCAGCCATGGTCCCCAAATTGTTCCTTCTGTGCAGTTTAACATGAACTGGCCATTCCCTTCTCCCTCATTCATTCATTTACTGATTCAAAAAATATACTGGAACTCTTACGTGCCAAACCTTACCTTAATGCAGTGGATGTGATGGTGAAATAAACTGAATATTCTCATGAAGCATGTGATTCATGAGCTTACTATAAATCAATGAGAATCCAAGTATCAGATCTTAGATGCAAGGTGTGGCAGGGACTTTTATGAATGATATCAAATGTTGTTCAGTGGTTCTTGACTTGAACGTTTTAGTCAGGATCTCTTGGGAAGTCAGTGGTCTGCATTTCAGTTACTTTTTCTACTGGAGAGAGATCGCTGGAAAAGAGGAAAAGTGCAGGAGCTAGTCTAATCATCTTGTAAACATGCTAGGGAAATACCAACTAGAAAATGTACCAAATGTTTCTATCTATGGAATGTTTTATCACAATGTCTCTGTTGTGTGCAATTGCCTATTAAAAATTAAATCTGTGGATTTTTGAGGCACGGCTTCCTGAAAAATATTCCATGATCTATATAATCATCTGGACATAATGTGGAGATGTCTCATGACACAGATTGCCCTTCTTGTTAGAGAAGAGACTGAAAACCTCACTTAGAAACCTCCAACAGTCTGGATAAAACAGATGGAATGGGAGAAGCAGGAGGAAGAAAGACCCAGGGACTTGTTGAAGGGCTGTCCTCCTACTTTGCCTGTACCTGAAGTTACTTGTATCGCTGAAATCATCAGGCTTGGTAGTGGGAAAAATATCTAATCTATACAAGTCTGCCTTGACGATCTGATCAGACTCCTTGTGTTATGTCACCAATAAAAACAGAAGCAAGAACTTTACTATGATAGTAAAGAAAGATTAAAATAAATAGCCTTGGGCTTCCCTGGTAGTGCAGTGGTTGAGAGTCCGCCTGCCGATGCAGGGGACACGGGTTCGTGCCCTGGTCCGGGAAGATCCCACATGCCACGGAGCGGCTGGGCCCGTGAGCCATGGCTGCTGAGCTTGCGCGTACGGAGCCTGTGCTCCGCAATGGGAGAGGCCACAACAGTGAGAGGCCCGCGTACCGCAAAATAAATAAATAAATAAATAGCCTTTCCATTGAAAAAAAAGAAAGAAAAAACAAAGTTACCAAATTGCACTCATCTCCAAAAAAAAAAAGATATTGGGTTAGAGAGATGCCAAAAATACTAATCTTAGTCATCACACAAAACTGAATCAAAATGTATAAATTGGAGGAATGATAGTAATGTGTTACCTCTATTTCATTTTACAGTAAAAATTTGTATATAAAAATTTTCCCAAGTAGAATGTAAATAATAATTTAATAAATTCAGAACTCTGAGCTTGCATAAACCCAAATGGTATGTGTTGAAATTTTTAAATGTTTAACTTGCTATTGCCTTGTTGAGTAGACCATTGAAAAGGTTTTTAATATGCACCTGGGAATAAAAGAACAAAGAACTTTGAAAATGTATCTTTTTGAAGTAAATACGAATAGATTAATTACAGTGTGTTAAGGATACGGTTTGTTTCTCACATCATTCCTTTATATAATTTTCTTTCTATATATTCTTGCTTTGTTCAAACATTAACATTAAAAAACTGCTATATTAGTAGAGATAGATTAGACAAAGAAGAGGACGGTTTAGTAGCAACAGCTCTTTACATCAGTTTTCAAGAAAGCAGAGTTCCAAGGAAATTTGACCTTCTAACCATAACATATCCCAGCTCATACCGTAGTTTCTGCATTAGCCGTGGTCAGGGAAGGGTGGTGACTAATGTCAGAAGTAGGGTGGGCAGTCCACTCTCAGGTGAGCCCCTATCAGGGGAAAGAAGGTGGGCGGGTTCTCTCCCTGACTAGGCGTCAGGTGGAAAAGAGCCTCTGTGTCCCTGAATCTCATGACCTCTTCTCTCTTCTCTTGACATTGGTGAGTCCTAATTTGGATTCTTCCAGACGGCAGGTGTTTACAGATGTTTGGCTCGAATTCACAGAATGAATGAACTCATGAGTGCTGGTTTTATCAGCCAAAGGTGGGGTTTAGCAGTGATGGGTGTCTCTTTTGGGAACACCAAGGTAAGGTGACACGTTGTCTTGGAGGCAGCCTGTCCCTTGGGTGGCAACTTCTGGACGTTTGCTCCCTCTGGCAGAAAGTCGTGGGGTAGCTTGGGGTGGGCAAAAGCCATCTCTCAAGAAGAGGGTGGGGAGAGATTCGATTGTAGCAAAGCTATCTCAGGAAAGCATGGTGATGTCGTGTCACCTCTTTCTTCACAATGTATCCTCCATCCAAATATTTGGGAGGGACTGAGGGTAAAAGCACTTTATTTTGCTTCTTAGATATTGACCCAAAATCTAACATGACTTGCAATTTATTTTCATGAAGACATCAATTCCCCAAAATGTATATATTGTGTTAAATCCTGTGAGTGCATACCATCTACTTTTTTTTCTTTTTAAACTCCAAGTGTTTTTATTTTTTTTATTATTTATTTATTTTTGGCAGCGTTGGGTCTTTGTGGCTGAGCACAGGCTTTCTCTAGTTGCGGCGAGCGGGGGCTACACTTTGTTGCAGTGCTTGGGCTTCTCATTGTGGTGGCTTCTATTGTTGTAGAGCACGGGCTCTAGGCACACGGGCTTCAGTAGTTGTGGCTCGCGGGCTCAGTAGTTGTGGCTCATGGGCTCTAGAGCACAGGCTCAGTAGTTGTGGCGCACGGGCTTAGTTGCTCCACAGCTTGTGGGATCTTCCCAGACCAGGGCTCGAACCCGTGTCCCCTGCATTGGCAGGCTGGATTCCCAACCACTGCGCCACCAGGAAGTCCCTCCATCTACTTTTTTGCACATTGTATATTCCTTTCTCTCTTGGCTGTCATGATGGATACTTACATATACTAAACTCTTTTTTCTTGGAACCTTGCTCTTTATCTTCAACACCTCAGCTCTGTTAGTGGATGCTCTCATGTGTATATCCCTAAAACGAATCTGAGCAAAAATTAGATGTTCCTAACTAAAATTTCCTTTCTTCCCTATATATGGCAAACACCCTCTTTCTCAAAGAGGCTTGTTTCCCTTTGAAGAGGGACAGGGCAAACACAGCAACTTGAGAGGCATCTTCATGTAACTTGAATGCCAACAGCAGGCAGGGGCTACCAGTGGTGGCTTAGACGATTATTTCATTCACTATGGTGTAATTATTGATCACCCTTCAAAGACCACGGTGTATATTGATATTTTTACTTTAGCCCACATTTTATTTAGTTCTTTCCTTTTAAAAATCTTGTTCTTTTTTTTTAAACTCTAACATTAAAAGTTCAGTTAACCTCATGAGCAGATAGGGAATTAAGTATAGAGCAGAATCTGTCTCCTGAAACAGTCATGTGATGTTTTCTCGAATCAAGTTTATGTTTTCCACCTGTGATTTTGACAAATTTGATGTATATTTTTCTCCTAATATACAGCCAGTTTAATGATTTATAGTCCTAGCACTGCTTTCAAACAGGTGTCAGAAATCTTGCTTTGATCATTTCTAGCTCACAGAGGACAGGGCTAGCATTTTCTTGTCACCTTCCCGGAACAGTTTCACCATTAACCATTTACACATTCTAAAACTTAGTTCAGTCACAAAGAGCTAAAATGACAATGTTTGCCATGGTTAGAGCTTTATGGAGGAAAATGACATAAGTCAGGTCATCAATGAAAGGGAATAAGATAATCCAAAACAGTGCAAACATAACCCAAAATAGCTTGCAATACACTGAAAGTGAGCAAGCGATTGAGGGTGCCTGTGTTCAGGCTTCTACACTGTACAACCCACCACTTAGCACGTGCATGTGATCTGTGATTTTTGAAATTCAGAACAGTTTCCTTATCCCCAGGATCATCCTGCACAACTTCTGGGCTGCATGTGCTCCACTTTGAATACCACTGGTTGATTACGTGATGGAATTACCTTAAGGAAACATAACAGATATGCAAAGACATATATATTACAGGTGAAAAGAGTAAACATGTATAATACTTGACCATATTAACCATTTGAATAATAAATGTCCAACAAGGAGAGAAAAAATTAGAAAAAATAAAAAGAAAATTTTGTGAGATTAATAAATAGGACGTTATTTTCAGGGAAAACTAAAATTAGAGATGAAAGGAAAATCAAGATTAGACAAAAATACTGAAAAAATTAGATAAACCTAGACATAGCATCTTAAAATTTTGAGCTGTTTTCATAAAAATATGTCACACAGGTTTTAAGATGGGAAGACAGATACCTTCATACGGAAAGGTAATTAGATGAGTATCTTTTTAAAAAGGAAAATCTGGTCACAGGGTCATATTAGATAAGGGAATAAGACATGTAGGCTCTGAAAGGAAGGGTTATGATGCAAACACCAAACATGAGTACAGTTACTATTCATATTGGAAGACAATAGAAAGACATATTGGAACATGTGCAAAATTAGACAACATCCCATCCAGGAGCCATCTCTGTGGAATTCATCTAAGGAAAATGTCTAGCCAAGGGAAAAACACAAGGTAAATAATAAAAACAGCCTTGAAACGAAATTCAGTACATTTTCCAAAAATTTAGCATTTGGAAATAGTAGTAAGAAAGACAGGGAAGAGAAGTAAAAGTGAACTAAATATCTCCAAACTCTCATATCAGTGGTAAAAAAGCATATGTTGGGAAAATTGTGAATTATGAAGGTAATTACTAGTAAGTAGGGATGTGTAGCAGAACCTCCAAATTCATAGATGTGAAACCATACAGATAAATGTTTTTTTAAATCATTAAGAGACCATCAGAAACAATAAAAATAATAAAAATAAGCAAAAAATAAATATGGCATAGAAGTCGTAACCCAACATATTAGATTTTCTATTTAATGAGAATTCCTTTATTAAAAGATACGCTCTCAAATTGGGTTCTAGCTATATTCTGCTCAGAAAGAACACAGATAAGATTAATTTTAAAAAGTACAAAATAAAAGGAAGAAAAGAATACAGCATATAAATAAAAAAAATTGAAGCAGTGTTGAAAATATTAACTGATGTCTAAGTAAGATCAAAGGAACATAAGGGATAAAGATTCATATTTTTAAAGATAAAGCATGATATTCTCAGAGTAGATGTGCTAGTTGGGAATATTTATTCATTTGGCAGTTTTTGAACATATATAGTGCTGTGATAGCCTGAATAATGTCTCCTTCCCCAAATCTCTTCACTTCCCAATCCTGGAACCTGAAAATAGGTCACCTGACATGGAAAAGGGGTTTTATAGATGTGATTAATTCAATGAAGGATCTGCGGAGGATTCTGGATTATACAGGTGTACCAAGGTAGTCGTAAGGGTCCTTTATAAGAGGGAGGCTGAGAAGGATATAAGATGACAGAAGGAGAGATGGAGGGTGAGAGGAAGGGGAGAGAGAGAGTTGCTGGCCTTGAAGATGGAGGAGGGGAGCGCATGTCAAGGAACTCGTCAGCCTCTGGAAGCTTCAAGGAGACCTTCTCCCCTTAGAGTCTCCAGAAGCAATCAGCCCTGCTGACCTCTTGACTGTAGCTCACTAAAGCTGATTTCTTACTTCTGATTATTGTTAGAAGAAAAAAATGGGGGAAAATGCTAATAATCCTTGACTGATGACAAAGTATTTCTTTATCTGGGTGCTGGTAACACTTGTGTATTTGCTTTATAGACCTACGCACAAAGCTATGCATTACGTGCATTTTTTTTCCTCTATGGATATTATAATTGATTGTTTTGAAACAATCTCTGGGTTCTGGGAGTATAGCAAAGACAACAACAGTATGATTTTCCGTCTCTCCAGAAGTACTGACAGAGCAAAGAGATAGCAAAACAGAATATCTACAGGCAACATTTATACCAAATGAGATGAAAAGGTATTCCCCCAATTCCAAAATCCAGGCAGTCGGTTACAATCCTGTGTGTGGAGGAAAAGAGGACAAGCAAAGGATCTTCTGTGTGACAGAAGATCAGTAGACCCCAAAAGAACCCAGGGGAATTCAGTGGATACCTCAGAGGGCTGACTGCGGAGGAGCAGCTGACACTGGGGCTTCGGACCCAGCAGGGGGCGAGTGCAGGCACCTGCAGTTGTGGGAAGCGCTGGGCATGTGGGGCGCTCCAGTGACTTGATTCTCAGAGCTGCCCTGCAGAGGCTGCCTTCTGGGACAAGGCCCCCCTCTAGGAGTCCCTGCTGCAAGGGAATTCAGACTAGAAGAGACAGAGAGGACAGAGTGAACAAAAGAGAAGGTCCAGACCAAAGTTGGGGAGGGAAAGGGAACCGGGATTTCACAGAAATGGAGCCACCATATTTCTGTACAATGTACAGCAGCACCTCTGGGAAAAGCTTTCCTGAACCCTGCTGCGTTATGAAGTTCAGGAAACCTAATTTCACCCAAAAGCGAGAAATAAAGAAATGTATACATATCAAACCACATGCAAAGCTATTATAAGAATAAAAAGAATAAGGAACAGAGTAATATCCCTACAGACAAGGGGAAAATGCCAGAAAGACCTGCCCACAAAACAGATCAAAGCTATAACCTGCCATGTTTACACAAACTAAAAGACATTAATAAAAATAATATAAAACATGAAAGAGCAACACACATCAGAACCAGACTGAGTATTGAGGTCCCAGAACTCAAGAAAGAATTAGAAATAACAGAAACTATGTCAGAAGTGAATGCTGATGTTGAAAGAACACAAAACAACAGCAACAACAAAATAATGCCTTAAGACAGGTAGAAAGTAACAGATAGGAAGATGTGAAACAACCATAAAAACTGAAGAAAGAGATGAAACAATTTAAGAGGAAAATGGGCAAGCTATTTAAAATAGACAGGGAAATTAAACACATGGAAAATAGGATAATAAGGGTCACAGAAGAAGAAAACCAAAGCAAGAAAATATAATGCATACTAAAGCTATAATTTAAAAAATAATTCTGAAGATAAAACAAACAAAAAAATTTTAATTACATATTGACTAAAAAGACTGTGTGCCTGGGAATACTGACTCTGAATAATCAACACCAAAGCATATTCTAGTAAAATTGATGAACTTTAAAAAAAAAATTAAAGAAGAAAGAATATGTTTTGGAAGCACTTAGGAAAAAAGAGCATGTGACTTATTATGGAAAAGAATAATTATCATCAGTCTTTTCACCGCAACACTGAGGTTCAGTAGACATATCAATAGAAGTTAGAGTTTCCACAGATTAGATGGAAATGTAATTGATGACTGGAGTGCAGAGATAGCATAACACATATGTGAAATGTAATATCATTAGGAAAATTTGATGAATCTGTTACAAGAGTTTGAGTGTAACTTTTGGTTGGTAGAGTTAGAAGTAAATTTATTTCTTTCTATTTTTTATCATTTCTAGTACCTGCAAAACTTCAGTTAGGCATTACAAGTTATCCTTGAAATGTGTCATCTTGATGACACAAGTTGTTTTTCCTTAAAGGAGGAAAAAAAATGGTCAGACATTTCCAAAGTGGGGCAAACTTTGCTGGATCACTTCTATTCATTTGCCTGCTAATCCAGCACTTCCTAAATCCACTCCAGTCTGCCCAAGGTAATGCATATTTTGATGTTTTATATAATACATAAAAAGCAGATAGCTCAGTATGTACTAAATAATACAGTATACATTGTTTTCAGCAGCACTACACATAATAAATCTTTCTCCCAGATACCACAAAGCACTTCATAAATAATGAATTTCTAAGAGCTCTGGGATTAAAATAAGTTGTCAGTAAGGTTTTAATGAAAGGAAAAGAGAATCTCACTGAGGTAACATAAGCCTCTCAAAAGCATCCATCAAGTTAAGAGTGAAGGCTGAAAACAGGACCCAAGACTCCCATCTCCCCGTACAGACAGAGCACAGAAGAGCAGGACTTTTTTCTTAAGGGTTAAATATAAATTCATATTAGGATCACAGACAAGTGAATTAATTCAGTTCGTGGGAAAGCACTAAGGTAGATCATGAGAGAAATAGGTAACATAAGAAAAATTAGTGCTGATTATTATAAAGTTTAGGACAGTGTTTACCTGCCTTTTATTCCAGCGTGATTTAATATTTCAGCATTACAGAGTGCAGATAACCCTGACAACACATGTCATACTGGGGAGTATCTAAAACAGATCATCCCTGGCACATACTTTCTCTGGTATCTGCCAGAGTGTTCTGTTTACATGGGAGCATAACCAAGCCCCTAAAACTCTTGTGTGGTATATATTTCTGACCAGCCACCGGAGTAGGAAAAACAATATACTAGACCTAGATGTGGTCAGGAACAGGGATGCTAGCACCTAAATAATTCCTGCGCATCTAAAACTTCTATTGGTGGACAATACTGAAGAAAGACGGAATTTATATATCACACTTCATCTGGTAATGTAATTGTTCGTCTAAGATAATAAAAACAGCAACAATACGATTACAGTTACCATAGAATTGTCAGCTTACAGAATGTACTCATCAATAATGGAATATACAAGTACCTTATATATGTTAACATGTTTACAATTTTTAAAAAACCCTTCAAATATGTTATTTAATGAACTCAAAAGACTAGGATTCTATAGTTCTGATGAACAAAATGGGTAAGATTTGATCAAAAGAAATCGGTTCTCATAATGAAATAAAACAATTGTCTACAAGCAATACTCAATACAAGTAATTTATTCTACCAGGAAAATGAATTTTGCTTAGAGTTCGTTAAAACTTTTTATGGAATATAAAGAAGGAAAAATGGACTTAGAGATGCACTGGACAATACAACAAGTTGATAACAATAGACTATAAGTGGAGAGTCTCTTATGATTTGTACTTGATATCAATTATTTAAGAACTTCTCCAGGGAAGTTTTGAGTCAGTTTTGACCCATCAAAAAATAGTTCCTGATACCTATCCACATTTGATATCTATGAGAATACATGTACAGAAAGAAATTCCATGCATTGTCACATATTTTTATCTCAACAAATAGATAATCATATATGACATTTGTACCACTGTTGAAAATAAAACCACTTTCATAAAGACATGGACTCTTTCAAATACAGCTAGTTCTCTAACTACAGCTCACTTTTCCTCAAATGAAATGGAAGAGTTAAATAACCATACTAATTTATATATCTCCATTTTATTCATAACGTATATATGAATGCAAAAGTGCTTACCTAAATATCTGCAGATGAATCAAATAAAATCCCATTATCCTAGAGAATATCAATTTTTGAATGTGCGCATTAAAAATATGACGCTGGGCTTCCCTGATGGCGCAGTGGTTGAGAGTCCAACTGCCTATGCAGGGGACACGGGTTCGTGCCCCGGTCCGGGAAGATCCCACATGCCGCAGAGCAGCTGGGCCCGTGAGCCATGGCCGCTGAGCCTGCGTGTCCAGAGCCTGTGCTCCGCAACGGGAGAGGCCACAGCAGTGAGAGGCCTGCGTACCGCAAAAAAATATATATATATATGATGCTAAGTGCCTATGATTTTCCCCCAATAAGATTTTTCATGTACAGATTATATCATCACTGACATAGAGATGCAGAATGCATCAATTTAACAACAGACAGTCATCAGTTTTCTATAATCCCTTTACCCCTGGACTGCCTGTGACCTTAAGTTATGTTTTGGTCAACCCTGCTGGTTTCTGTCAACATCTTGGCAACCCTTATTCCATAGTGTAGACCGAGGGAAGATAGAAAATAGAGCCATCTTGGAACCATCCAATTAAAATGCCTTTTGAGAGAGAACCCCAATTCTAGTTCCGGCTGCAGCAATTTTAATTGCTCTGGGGCTCCCTCGGATGAAGACTCGAATGGAGGACACCCTGCTATTACTATTCCAGGGTCTCCTCGGAAAGGTTCTTTAGCCTCTCCTGGCAGGATGGATGTAAGAGCTGCAGTCTGCAGCCGTGCTCCCCCAGAGATCACCGGGAAACACAGAGACAGGATCTCCAGGCAAATGTGCACACGAAGGATAATGACTTCTGAGGTGGTGACACGTTTTACAGAGCCTCTGAGTGGCTCACCTCCAGTCTGTGTGTCAGAATAATTTTGACTGTAAGGGAGAGTAGAAGTCATTTCTTTTCATGTTGGAAGAAGTAGACGTGGACTGTGTATGGTTCTAAAGTGGAGAGAAAATGGGAACAGCACTCCATCCTTTAAGGGATACACTGTGTATGACATTATAACACAGAGATCCTAACTCACTCCTCTCTTGTGAAAGAAAATGATCCCAAATCACACAGGGACACTGTCGGTGCTGTCGAAGACCACCGAGCAATTCATCATCGGTAACCCACACTGTGTCTCTCAAGAAGACTCGGAAAGCGGTCCAGAATACCACTGAGTGACCCCAAGGCTACCACAAGCACTTAATGAGGCCTTTGTGGAATCTTTTGAAATTTTCCTTGTAATGGTTGACGCCTTCACTCTTTTTCTGTCTCACCAGACTCTCCTCAGACTCTTGCGACTCCACTTTAATAATCTTTATTATTTCGGGACACAGTGGGAATGAAGACAGCCTTTGTACATGATTTATGAAGTGCATATTACCATAGCAACCATACTGTAATTTTGAAAACAGGCATCTTTGCAAGAAGCTGGGTGTCTAAAATGAGAAATGACGAAAAGTGGCATCACCGTTTATTTTTGAGCTTATTCTGCTCTCCACAATTGCCTTATTTTATGTACATTTTCAAGTAGTTTCTTCATTTGTACACTTCCCCTAAGTCTCGATTCAGTAAAGTTCTATCCATTGTCCATGGATGCATGTGGAAGAATTGGTTCCTGTTTTCCGAGACACCTCTCTCTACAGGAGATTAAATAGTTTTACTAAATACAACTCAGTGGAAAAAGATGAAATCTTTAGTCTTTCTTTCCAAGACAATACCCAAATATTAAAAATGAAAGGATGCTTGAAATTATAAAAAGAAAAGCCAGATGACTGATTAGACTGTTTCACAGTGAGGGAATGCTACATTTTCAGTGAGCGAACTTGGCAAGAATACTGTTACAACTAAGTCAAGAGGCAGCTCAGTATCCAAAAGCAGCTGAGGCTCAGCGCGGAGCCGAGAACTGAGCCACGACAGGATAGAACCATGCCATTTGGGACTACAGATCTCTAGAAAGACACAGAGGTCAGGACTTAATGTCCTCCATTAAATAAACAGTGACTGCACGTTCTTGATATGCTAGGCACCTTACAAGCCTCAGATGACACAGCAGTGAAAAGACGGACAGGGTCCCTGTCTACAGGGAACTTAGAGTTTGGTAGAGGGGGAAGACCACTAAACACTCATGTAACTATTTTCTAAATAACTTTGTTACAAGTGACGTGAAGAAAAACAGAAAAATATAATAATGGTATATTACATCAGGTCCTGAACAAATCTTTTTATGTGTGGTGATACTAGAACAAAGAACAGGAATGTATTGTTTGGTTATTGTTCGTGGTAAACCTAAGAAAGGGAATCAGTGCTTTTGACTTTAGGCTGCTTTCTAGGTATCTAATGTGTAACAGTTACCTGTAATTTATCATAAAGAGCTAATGCAGTTATTTTAAAATTGATAACGTCTCAGTGAACTGCATGACGTCACTGCTGTGCTTGGTGTTTTGCTTTGTTCTTTAGATCAATTGCAGTACATTGTATTTTCCATACTATGGTCTTCTTTCTTTGTTCATATTCAAACATACATACCCTTCAAGATGAATCTAAAATACTATCTCATTCATGGAGCTTTTCTTTTCAATGACCTACCATGTAATATGTGTTCATTGTAGAAAATACGAAAATGACAAAAGTAGACTATTACACTAGAACACATCTAGTGCAATGACTTGTCTGAAGAGGTGTGCAATAAATAAGTGTGTGTGTGTGTAATAAGAGAAACTGGCATTCACACCACCATTTGTGATTTTGATTTATCATGATAGGCCTACAGAATCAATAAGCTGTGAGTGTTGTCTTTCTATCATAAGTGAGGTAAGCTAGACAACTTCAGTACAGACATCTGATCATATTCACGGAGGCCCAGCTGAAGGTTGCTTTCAAATTAAGGAGGATGGAAATGAATGCAAGATCCAATAAAAAAAGTATGAGTCTTTCTTTAAAACCAGAAGTGCTCTCGATTAAACACTAGATAGAATATTTTGACTTAGAGTGTCCTAATGTTAATGGTGAATATTTTTATAAGAAAATCACCTCTATAAAACAGAAGATGGATTTTTTTTCCAGCTCTATCAACTCTCTATTATGGTTCAGATAGATCAAGTTCTTGATTTTTCTTTAAGGGTAACTAATATTCATCATAATTTTATCTACAGAGTAGCTGAAGCTACTGTATTAGCTCATGAATCTAAATATGTAACAAAATATCAGATGGGGAACCTAACAGTTTTAAAACTTTTTGCAGAGTGGTTACACTTAATTTTAGTTTATCATTAATTGTATATGGAATTATTTCTCAGGCCTCAAAAAAGAAGTAAAAATGGGCATTGAAGCATACAAGTTTAATGAAGCAAGAATACTTTTGAAAGAAGTATGATTAATTTTGTTGTGAATTTGGAAACTACCAACATTACATTATGGGGAATACTATTTTAAAATAAAATTTAAAATAAAATGACAGAAAGAAGTTCTAATTGCTTAAGTCATTTAAGCCTTAAAATATCCACTAAATTGTTTTAATGTATTAAAGCCCAATATGTATCCATTTTGAACAACTGCCTTTGAACTTTTATTTACATTAAGTAGAGCTGTGAACACCTTGCTTCTGAGTCTTTTACTGTCTGAGCAAATAGTTTCTTCCTCAAAGAATGACCTCTAACATAAAAGATACAGGCAAAACCAAATTTGAACTGAAATAACAGTAGACTAAAAATTTATTAAATAGTGGTTTGTTTCTAGTTAAATTGTGTGTATACATAAAATTCTACCTAGTTGAAAATAATGCCTGGTGCATTTGTATGAATTGTGACTCTAAGGTATTTTTTTTTAATTAGGGAAAACCACATTTTCCATACTTTACAAGTTCCCAAATTCAAGTAGTATGCATTAAAAGGCTCTATAATCCCAAGATTTTATGTAAAATATTTATAATGATTTTTTTCCACTTAAAGATATGGAGAGGTTTTTCTCAATGTTGTTCAGAACTTTTTCTTGTACATTTTTAGTAACTCAAATGTCATCCAGTTGTCCTGTTCTATTTTTTATTCCATATAGATTTTATTTCATGAAGGCCTAAGTGTAAGCTTCAAATAAAATTGCCCTGTATCTCTACCAACCGTAATTTATTTGTTTTTTTAATTGAAGTATAGTTGATTTCTAATATTGTGTTAGTTTCAGGTATACAGCAAAGTGATTCAGTTATATATATAACTGAAATATATATATATATTTTTTCAGATTATTTTCCATTATAGGTTATTATAAGATTTGAACATAATTCCCTGTGCTATACAGTAAATCCTTGTTGTTTATTTTATGTACAGTATTTTGTATCTGTTAATCACATACTCCTAATTTGTACCCTCCCCCTTTGGTAAAGATAACTTTGTTTTCTATGTCTGTCTGTTTCTGTTTTGTATGAAGATTCATTTGTATTAGTTTTTTTAGATTCCACATAAAAGTGGTATCATCTGATATTTGTCTTTCTCTGTCTGACTTCATAAGTATAATATCCTCTAGGTCCATCCATGTTGCTGCAAATGGCAATATTCCATTCTTTTTTTCTGGCTCAGTAATATTCCTCTGTGTGTGTGTGTGTGTGTGTGTGCGCACATGTGCGCACCACATCTTCTTAAGCCTATCATCTGTCGATGGGTGCTTGGGTTGTTTCCACGTCTTAGCTATTGTAAATAGTGCTGCTCTGAACATTGGGGTGCATGTATCTTTTCAAATTATAGTTTTGTCTGGATATGTGCTCAGGAGTGGGATGGCTGGATCATATGGTAGCTCTGTTTTTAGTTTTTTAAGGAACCTCCATACTGTTCTCCATATTTACATTCCCACCAACAGTGTAGGAAGGTTCCCTTATCTCCACACTTTCTCCAACATTTATTATTTGTAGACTTTCTGATGGCCATTCTGACTGGTGTGAGGTGATACCTCACTGTAGTTTTGATTTGCATTTCTCTAATAATTAGTGATGTCAAGTATCTTTTCCTATACCTGCCAACCATAATTCCTCTATCAATAATGATCAGCCTAATTGTACCAAAACTATAACATTTAACTAACTAGTCTCAAAAATAGTTACTACTACAAGGACATGGGGCTAACATATTCTCTAAGGCAGCACTGTTTTTTGAGTCTCTTACAGATCAATAGTTTGTTAACGTCATTGTGCAAGGTCAGCATCCATAAGAAAGCCACATGGTACAATCTGGAGATAAACACATTTTGGAACCAGTCAAACCTGGGTGAAAATGTTGGTTCCATCATTTACAAATTGTATGACATTGAGCAAGTTTCAAAGTCTCAATTTCCCAGTGGGTGAAATAAATTAAAAAATAATAACTAACTAAATGGTAGTTGTGAGTTTCAGAACTATTGATACATTTACCTGCTCCCACTTCTAACAAGTATCATTTGTCCAAAAAACATAGATAGTTAGATAGATAGATACAGTTAAGCATAAGGTTTCCAAAGTTCGTTAATATTGGGTTATTCTTTGAGTATTATTATTATTCTTTTCTTACAATTTAACTATATTATAATCATCACAAATATCGTCATTACCACCAATTTGCAATGCCATGTGATCATGAAACCCTAAAAGCTACTTTATAAACAATAACATATCTAGTTCTCAAAACATTACTATGAGTTAGGCATCTGCATTCTTCAGGGAAGTGATATATGTAAAAACCTTAGGTTAACTCGCCTATGTGATGCAATTAATAATTAGAGAACCTAGGATTTAAACCCAAGTAGGAGCACCCCCAAAGTTTTGCTCTGAGAAGTAAAAATGTTTCCTCTATTTGAGGAAAAGAAAGATTATTCTCTGAGTGTTTAGAGGTTATGCCAATTGAAAAATAGTTCTCATTTTAAATTATCAAACAGCATTTGGGGCCAAGCTAGATGGTAGATGGTAGGATACAAAGATGGCAAAGTGATCCTTGCCTTAAAGAAAACTTTAGCTGGTAAATCACACATAAAAAAGAAATTCAAGGACATGTTATACACACAGGAAAGAAATCCATATGTGGTATTCTGGTGGGGATTCTAGAAATAGTTGCATTAATGCAGAACAGAATTATTCTGTTTATTGGAAGTTTATTGTATTTATAGATTTTCTGGTAGGAAAGATCCTTTCATTTATGTTTATTAAAACAGCTTTGGTATTTCCATGGAATTACTCTTTCAGAATAATAACAGAAATTAAAAATATTCACTTTCAGTAGCCATATGGGTAATTTCATTACAATTTTATTATATGTACATACTTTAAATTTTTTCTACTGTGAATGCAAATATAAAAATAATATACATATTTGACTTTGTGTATATAACACAGAATATTTGCATATCAATATTAAATATCCAATGTAAACTAAAAATGCAAAATAAATACATTGAAGCAGTACTTCAGAACTTTAAAAAAGATTTGCTGAAATAATTTTTCACTACACATGTTCAAGAACTAGCATGTAAAATACCATCATCATAATCAGGAATGAATTATTGGTATATAGTGAACTGATAGAATAACACAAACTTCACTTGGGGCAATCAGAGTAACTTTCTCCTGAAATGTGGTACATGGTTCTTTGTAGGAAATCTCCCCAAATTAAAATTTAATATAACTTATTTTTAAGTCACAACAATAGCATATATGCCTAAAATTTGAATAAAACAGAAGTAGACATAATTAAGATCATGACAGTAAAAAAATGACAGGGAAAGATTGGAGAACTAGGTCAATTGTGTAAATATTCACTGGGAAGTTTTAATAAGTAGGTGCGATTGTTCATAATATTATATAATAATTGAAAAACTGTCTCAGTAGGCTGGTGTAAATACTTCAATCTATTCTTTACATAATTGCAAAAAACTGATCAATAGCTCTTTCAAACTTACCGTACTGTAAGAGAAAGATTGATGGTATCAGAAGGTCACTTCTGGGAAAGAAAAAAAACACTGAGAAATGACTACTATCTAGCAAAACTTGAAATAAAAATTAGTCTCTTAAGCATGTTTTATTTTTCATACTGTTGAGATCAATCATTTGTGGTATCTCTCAGTCCAGTCACAGAAAAATTACTAACAGTTTATTATAAATATCTTCAGAGGATCACTATTTTATGGCCATGATATATCGAAGTCATTTGTTGGTTATCTCTCCATATACCAAGGCAGCTGCATAGCAACATCTTTGTGGTGACAGATGGGCATAACTTTTATACCATGGAAGCTAACACTGACACCAACCAAGTACATCCTGATGAATTGCCTGTATGCCTAAATGAGGATGCAATCAGTAGGTCTAGTATTATGTCACATGGGTGCTTTAAATTGTTTATTTTAATTTTGTCTCTTTAAATAGCAAAGCCAGACACGTATTCACATCTATTCACAAAAGAACATAAATATAAGCCATGCCAATAATTAGGCAAATTGATTGATTTTTTAAGTAATTACTCATTTCAGTAACATGAACCTAAAACTTGAGGTACAATTAAAAGTTTGTAAGGTGAACTGGGCCATAAAGTTGGGAAACTTGCATAAAGTGTTTGAAGCAAGCAGGAAAGAACATTCCAAACAAGACACACTGCACATGTTTGAGGAACTTGAAGTATTTCCTTATAGTTGAAGAGTGAATTTGGGGAAAAGATAAAAGAAGGATAGGGAGGTACCACATTGTGTAATTGTTTGGTATGCCACTGTGAATTCCAGTGGAAAGACGATAACAGTGACATTGTGAATAATAAATTGGTAGATAAACATATGAGGCAGGGAAGTGGTTTTTGTGGTTAGTTTGAGATTCAATACAAAAATAATGGTAGCATTACAACCAAAGGGCCTATCTTTGCTTCTTCCAAAAGTATATACTTACAAAGGTAAAGATTAGAGAATAAATGTCAGCAAATCCTGAGAACTTGGGTTAACTCCAAGGTATATCTAGGAAGTACCAGGTACACCAGAAGAGTAAAGTGCTAAGGCAGGAGAGTAAAGAGATTAAAGGAGTTAACACTCTATGTTGTCAAATATTGTAGAGGTTGATGCAATAAAGATTAAAATGATGGCAGTTATCTATGGGCTTTTTAATGTTATGTGTCTAAGCTCATACTGCTTGCTGCGTGACAGGCCAACAAATGGAGAGAGGAGGTGTTGGGGCAAGGAATAACGACTTTACTTGGAAAGCCAGCAGACATAGAAGATGGTGGACTAGTGTCCCAAAGAACCATCTTGCCCGCGTTTGGATGCTCGTTTCTTTTATAGAACAAAGAGGGGGGAAGTGAGGAGGTAAAGTAAAAAGGTGGTAAGTTGCTGCAAATTTTTTCTGGAGATGGGCCATAATTTACTTTCAGCTATAGGCAACATCCCTGTAGTGATTAACTTGTAGCAAAAGCAATAGAATACAAAGGTTAAAGTAAAAGAAACAGATCCAATATGGAGTCAGATTTGTTTTTCCCTATTACGTTAATGTGACAATTGTCAGTGACTTGAACAAGGGAAGGTCTCATGCAATGGAAGGGTGGGCAGTATAATCTAGAACCGCTGTCCAATAGAGCTTTCTGTGAAGATGAAAGTGGACTGTCCACAATATCCAGTATGGCAGCCTTAGCCACAGGGAGCTCTGGAGTGATTAAAATGTGGCTATTGTCACTGAGGAAATGACATTCATTTTAATTGATTTAAAAATTAGTGGCCTAAATTAGCTAAAGTATTTATAGTCACAGAACTACAGATTTCAGAAGATAATATGTAGTGAGAAACCAACCACACTGACATAAATAATGCTTTTAAAACATCTGGCATGAATGAAGAAAGAAAATAGTCCAGAAGCAGGTGTAAAAATGTGAAATAATTTGTTGTTTTTCACTTATGCACCGACATGGAATAGAAATAAGTATTATAAATGATAGAGGGAAAAAGTAGATATGAACAAAATGAAATATAAGTAAAGTGTGAGAAGTAATCTTAATATGTGTTGAGTAGTTCCTGAATTAATTTTCTTTAAAAGTTATGATGTAGTTTAAAATACAGTAAAAGGTTATCTTTCTGCCTTTGGTGTATATCCTGGTTATTCTCCACCTGCCCAATGAGACCATCCCTTTTCTGCCCTGCTTTGTGTCCCAGGAGGCTGAATTCCACTGACTACATTTCTGATTCATTTGATCTCTTAACTTTCCATTAAGATTGTCCATCGGGAGGAACCATAAGATCTAAGAATAAAAGAATAGAGAGGTCAGGGCATCTATTGTACCTGAGGCCTCAGTCCCTCCTCTTTCACTGACACCCCTTGTCTGACAGTTTTTCTCTGCTCCTTCCCTCCCTGCCCACTCCTCTAGTTATAGCTTTCACTGGGCGCTTCAATCCTAGTGGTAAGTGATTTTGGTTTTCATTGTTGATTGACCTGGTACTTAATCATTATTTGTTCATTTCCTTAACCCCGCCCACACCTCTGAAAACATTTTATTTATTAAACTCTCTTCAGTTATACCGTTTAAGTGGGTCATTTGTGTCCTGTTAAGCTTAGCTAATTGGAAATGAAGAGTAGCCCCAGGAATTAGTCCCTCAAATTGAGATTCTGGCATTGAGTGTCTCATATAGTTGATGTACTCAAAGATTACTTCCTTGCAAGGGAGAGATGAGTTGCTGATAATTCATTCTTGAAGTGGCACCATGATTACTTAAATCATAACTTATTCCATTCTGGAGTGACATGCTCATTGATGACAACACATTAGAAAGATGCTTGCCTGTGGCACTTGATTATTATATCAACTGTGGAAATTAGAGCAACTGCCTCTGATTGCCCTGAAAAGGTACTCAAAGAAGGAAAAAAATAAAATAAATGTAAAGCCTTGAATTCCCAATTCCAGGCATGGGTGGAGGCTAAGAAAGTCTATATGAAGGCCCTAAAGAAATTATTTCCTGTAGCCACAACTGGAAAATGGAAAATTTCAGCAGAGAATTAAAATCTATAAAAACCAATCAAATTAACTAGACTTATTGTGGTGATCGTTTCACAGAATATGCAAATATCAAATAATTATGTTATATACCTAAAACTAATATAATATTATTTGTCAATTATACCTATTATATTTATATATATATATATATATATATATATATATATATATATATATATATATATATATATATATATATATATATATACACACAGACATATACACATACCGAGACTGTAGTATAGAATAACCTCAATTTAAAACTCAGTAAATGTGTTTAATACTATAGACAGAAGGCTAGAAAATTTTAAAATAAGACCGTATAAAACATTTGGAGAGAAGCATCAAGAAAAGAAGAAAAAATACAAAAAACACTTAAGAGAAATATGGGGCAGAGTGAAAAGTTCTTGAATATATTTAATTAGAACTTCAGAAAAAGAAATGACAGAAAATAAAGCAGAAGCAATATGTTAAATGATAATGGTCAACAAACTGTCAAAACTGCGAAAGATCTCAAACCAGCAAGTCAGGAAGCAGTATGAACCCTAAGCAGGATAGATATAAAGTCAGACCTATCTAGAGACTGCTGACACTGCAGGAGACCAGAGATGATGAGCAAATTTTGGAGAAACAAACAAAAAACCAAACAAGGAATGTCAGTAGGTACAGCAGCCTCCAGTTAACAGAAAACACTGAATAACATCTTGAAAGTGATAAAACAAACAGACAAACAAAACTGTCATGTGATCCACAAATAAAAGCACAATGAAACATTCCAGTCAAAGAGAAATTGAGTAAATTTGACACCAGCAAAATTATGCTAAAGGAATCATTAAAGCAAACTCTTCATGAAAAAGGAAAATGATCCCAGATGGAAGCCGAGAGATGTGAGAAGGAATTCAGATTAATAAAAAAGAAATATGTGGGTAAACATAGGGTATTAATAATATTGTTTGTATTTTAAAATATATAATTTTAATAGCAAAATGGCAACGGGATAAATGGGGTTAAAATGATGTAAAATTCTTTCATTGAGTGGCAAGTATAGAAAGATGTACTAGGCTTCCTAAGTCAAGGAAACCTACTCCAGTTTCTAGGGAATTTATAAAATAATAAAGAATACATAACTTACAAGCCAATTGAGGTTAAAAAATGAGATAGAAAAGAACTCTAAGTAAAATAAGGGGAAGAAATAAGTGAAATAAAGTAAAATAATAAGTAAAAGACAGAAAAGGGAGCAAATAGAAATCAAGTATTTAGATGGCAGATCTAGACCAAAATGTGTTCTTAATTCCATTTATTTAATTTATTTTATTTATTATAAATGGACAAGATAGCATAATTTAAAGACAAAGATTTTCAGATCAAACTTTTTTAAAAAGCCAAAAATATGCTTCTTTTTGATGACAATAAACATCGAAATGAAAAGTATAGAAAATATATAATGCAAAAACTAAACCAAAGACCTATTAAATCTATGCTAATGCCAAACTTTAAGGCAAACAACTTTGATAGATATAAAAAAAGAGGTTGCATAATGATAAAAAGTTGAATCCATCAGGAAAATTTAAAAATTCTAAATCTGTACTCATGTAGATAATAAAACTTGATTAAATTACAAGGATACATGGAAACATCTGCATTCACAGTGGAAGCTCTTTTAACATGCCTCTTTTAGTAATTCACAGAACAACAAGAACAAATGAGAAAGCAAATAAACATTGAACTAAACTCCTAGTACCCCTGACCTAATTGACAGGTACGGAACGTTGTGTCCAACAAGGTCAGAATCCATATTCCTTCCAATCTTACATGTTCTTATTTCTATGAAAATTAACTGTATGCTGAGTCATAGAGCATGTCTCAAAGATCTTAAAGAAATTAAACCACATGGAGGATATTCTCTGTCCAAAATAAATTATTTGACTAAACAATAAATAAGTTTTAAAAAGATAAGGATATTTCAAAATGAGGAAAAATAAACCAATATATTTCTAAATAACACATCGAGTAAAGAAATTACAATGAAAACATTGTCAGTGTATTAAAATTAAACATATCAAAACATTAAATGCAGGGCTTCCCTGGTGGCGCAGTGGTTGAGAGTCCGCCTGCCGATGCAGGGGACACGGGTTCGTGCCCCGGTACGGGAAGATCCCACATGCTGCAGAGCGGCTGGGCCCGTGAGCCATGGCCGCTGGGCCTGCACGTCCGGAGCCTGTGCTCCGCAGTGGGAGAGGCCACAACAGTGAGAGGCCCGCGTACTGGAAAATAAATAAATAAATAAATAAATAAATAAAAATTTAAAAAAGAATAGGAGGCAGGGGGACATGTGAGAAAAGTTACCACAAAAATTGTACAGGGACAGGAAGTCTAAGAGTCAGTTTGAGAGACGCTTGCTATATCTGACAGATATTGTGATATTCAATAACTTCACATTATTTTAGTAAATGTATCATTAAGGTATAGTATAGGAAAAGCTAATATCAAGGGACAGATCATTTGCTTGATCTCTGTTCAAGACATTTTTATCAGTATATTTCAAGGAAATCCATTTTTCATGTTTCATCTCATGAGATTCTCATTTAAAATGCTAAAATGAGAAAAAGTATGAGAAGAGAAATGATGAACTACATAGAGATATTAAAGAAATTCAAACTTATTTTCTCATGCTGGGGTTAAATACTTTGATTAAAAAGAATAAAATATTTTGCTTTTAAAGAACAATAAACGTTTTTTATATCCCTAAGAAATGCAAGTGCAATACATCAAATATGAGTTATAAATATGTACATTTTTCAGTGACTTAACCAAAGATCTGATTCTAGCAATACAAATGGCTAATATTTTTTCAAATTATATATGTATATATTTTTTCTATCTGGAGATTCCTATCTTGTTTATTTATTAACCCTGGTTACCCTTTGCAACCATTTTAAATCTGCTGCATAGATCTTAATCGTCTCTGAAGTTCTAAGCATGAAATACCCTTTTTCTTTTTCATCCATAGGGGTAATGTTTTCCTGAAGCAGAAAAAGTGAGTGATCATACCAAACTCCCTCAGTGTTTCCCAAACAGCTGCTAGAGCCCTTCATTCAAACCACAGGGCAGATAATCCATACACGCTGTGCTCTATCTGTTGCTTCTCTAAAACTCTAGCTCTGAATGGAAAGTTTCCTATCAAAGTAAAGAAATTTTTCACATTACTCTTTAGTTTAGGAACTTTTTTTTTTTTTAAGAAAGGGATTGCTGCGAACCAAATGAGTTTTAATCTGCCAAGAACAATCTTTTTTTTTTTTTTTTTTTTTTGTGGTATGCGGGCCTCTCACTGTCGTGGCCTCCCCCGTTGCGGAGCACAGGCTCCGGACTCGCAGGCTCCGGACGCGCAGGCTCAGCGGCCATGGCTCACGGGCCCAGCCGCTCCGCGGCATATGGGATCCTCCCAGACCGGGGCACGAACCCGTATCCCCTGCATCGGCAGGCGGACTCTCAACCACTTGCGCCACCAGGGAGGCCCAAGAACAATCTTTTATTACTAAAGTTAATTCTGTACCTTCCTGAACACATGCTTTCTTTTTTTTTATTTGTCTGCTTACTTTAATGCATAACCACATCAAGACACCTCAGGGAACATGACACCACACGCATTCAACATCAGAGTTCTCTACTCTTGCTGGGGTTTGCCACATCTTCAGGTAAACTGGTCTCCAAGTGAAGGGATTCTATAATTAGATGTGTTCTCAACCATTTACAGTGATTCTTCCAAGGATTAAAGGGCATTTCTTTGGACTCAGTAACTTGCATTTCAGATGACTGGGTTGCCTTTCAGGTTACCTGCATTGTTCATTCCCATCGTTCATATCCTCTGGGCAGTGGAGCAGTGAAGATCAAGGTCAGCGGTCAGGAGGAATTTTGATTTGAGACACGACTTAACCCACCTCAGAATGTGCCTCAGAGTGCAGTCACAGCCCAGTGAACAGACAGCAGAACAGCTTCAAGCCCGAATAAACTGAAGCCTTTGTCATTTTTTAGACAATTCGTTAGCTACGTTTGCAAGTGTTGTGTTCATTTCTTGGCCTTCTATACTCAGGAAATCTTAGGAATTACCTAAACAGAAACAAACCACAGAGACAGGTCTGATTGTGAGCTTTGATATCTAGTAGAAATTAAATGCTATTTTTTATTATCATCATTCCCCCAGAATGTCTGCTTTGTAGAGTCTAGGCTGTTAACATCTGCTGTGTGAATGGATGTAATTTTTCCAAATAGTCTGAAAATTTAATTTTGTTGGATATAAAAATAAAACATAATATAAACATTGTATCTTAAAGCCGGAAATACTTCTTGTTACTAAATTGCCAGTTTGAGGGCCATGATGTTACATTTTGCGGTATAATGTTTTGAATCTGGTTCATTCATCTAAGCCATCACATGGCTCTAATTATTTTGAGGAAGTCCTCACCGGGCTGGCTACATGGACACCTGACCAGGGCAGTCATACCGTGTCCCAAGCTGGAAGGGCCTGGGGTTTCATGCTCAGTGACTGCCACCTTGAACATTTTAATAATTTTATCTTAAAGTTTTTGTTTTGCTTTGTGAGTGAGGTCCCATGGAACAAGAGAACTCACCCGGAGCTTTGCCTCAGGCTCTCTGCCTCTTCCTGCAAAGGGTTTCAGATGTGCACTCACCCCTCTCCTAGCCATCTGGCCCTCTTGGCCCCTTCCCCTGACCCTGCCCACAACTGCTGTAGCCCTGCGCTGCCAGGAGGGAATCAGCACAGGGGTGTTTGCGGGGGGCGATCTGGGAGGCAGGTGCCCTGCCCAGCTCAGGATGGCAAAGGGCAGTGGTTGTCCCCGCCAACCACGTCTTGAGGGTTTGCCCTCACCCTGCAAGGATCCGCATGCCCAAAGGAGACAATATTATGTTATGGAATTTCTGTTATGTAGAAATAGTATATGTCAGGGAGAGACCATAAAAGACAGGAAAAAGTTGCATGTCCTTCAACTGCATTTTTTTTTCTGCTCTTTGAAAAAGGGGTCTGCATTTTCCTTTTCCTTTGGGCCATGAAAATTATGTAGTCAGCACTTAGTCTACCTTTTTTCATAAATCCAAGGAGAAATTGTTTTCCAAACTTCCGCTGTTGATTTGCTAGACTTTACTCACATAAATCTAAGAGGGAAAGAAGCTGTATCATCTACATTTGTATAACATGGATTTCCTTTTATTTGCTGTGGGGGTGAGGAGAGTGGGTTGAGGACGGGATTAGAGGAAGAAGGAAATTCTGTGCTCATTCCTTGAATGGGGAACTAAAACAAAATGCCAGCTCCGACTACTGGAAGTGTTCAACTAGACGCCACCATCTAAACAAAAGTAAACAGATGAAGTATGTTGTTTCATTCATTTACAAACGAGTATCTGCTTGTTGGATAGAATCCTTTCTCAGAATAACCAGATCCGTAATTAACATGGACATCATGATCTCACAATACTAATTCAGGGAGAAATGGTCTCAGCATGTCTCAAAGAATGTTTTTTGGTCTGTTAAATGGTTTTGTTAGGTAGATGGTCTCTGACTCACAATGGTTCGACTTAGGATTTTTTGACGTTACAATTGTTTGAAAGTGATATGCGTTCAGTAGAAATTGTGCTTCAAATTTTGAATTTGGGTTTTTTCTGGGCCAGCGATGTGCAGGGCGCTCCTGTCTCCTGACGCTGGGCCCCTGGTCAACTGCACCGTCACCAGGGGAAACAAGAGATACACTTGCACCCCTTCTGCCCCCAGACTGCTGCTCTGTTTTTTCATTGTTAGTACAGTATTCAGTAAATTGCATGAGATATTCAACTCTTTATTGTGAAATAGGCTTTGTGTTAGATGATCTTGCCCAGCTGCGGGCTAATGTAAGTGTTCTGAGCATGTTGAAGGTGGCCTGGGCTAAACTCTGATGCTCTGTGGGTGAGGTGCATTCAGTGCATTTTTTAAAAAATAAATTTATTTATTTGTTTATTTTTGGCTGCGTTGGGTCTTTGATGCTGCACGCGGGCTTTCTCTAGTTGTGGCGAGCAGGGGCTACTCTTCGTTGTGGTGTGCGGGCTTCTCGTTGCGGTGGCTTCTCTTGTTGTGGAGCACAGGCTCTAGGCACGCAGGCTTCAGTAGTTGTAGCTCGCGGGCTCTAGAGCGCAGCTCAGTAGTTGTGGCTCGCGGGCTTAGTTGCTCCGCGGCATGTGGGATCTTCCTGGACCAGGGCTCGAACCCGCATCCCCTGAATTGGCAGGCGGATTCTTAACCACTGAGCCACCAGAGAAGCCCATCAGTGCATTTTTGACTTACGATTTTTTCCATTTACGGTGGGTTTATGGGACATAATCTCATCATAAGTGGAAGAAGATCTGTGATTTGAGTTTCTCTTACAGTTGAATGAGGCTGGGAACACTCTAGCCTCCTCCCAACACTGGGCTCTGTGACAGGCAGGCTTGAGGGTTTGCCCAGCAGATGCTCACACAGGGCTCCATTCTCCCACTGGAGTGATCCCTGGGCACAGAAAAGCACACCTTCTGCAAAACAAACGCAGACACTACTCTCCTCAGCTAACACTCTATTAAATAAAGAGGGGTAACAGTTTGCTCTGGAATAACAATTTTAATTATATTGTATGTTTTAAAATCCCAGCTGAATATAGTATAATTTTAGTAGCTCATTTCTCCTGAGGCATCAACAACATTCATCACTCCCGCTGCCGTCTGGCGTGTCTGAACCATCATGATCAGCAGTTTATGTGGAAATTAAAGCATTCAGTGGGTCTCTCTTCGATGATGTTCTGAGGTCAGGGACAATATTGCCAACAGCAGTGAGGATGCACTTTTATCGCACACTTGAGAGGCATCTGTTCGATGTATTTTATAGCTTTCTAGGTTAAGACTAGCCAAGCTTTTCCTTATTTGCACTGACCTGACATGAGGGTCATTCTGTATAATACCTATCTAAGCATCATTCCCTCTCTGCTATTCAGATAAAAGCTTAGTGACAGCAGTTATTTTCTTGTTCTTTCTCTCTCTCCATGTATTTATGTAATATGTATAAATATATAACTAAATAATAAACTGTACATATACTATATATAGTTTGTTATATATTTATATTTTTATTTGTTGTATATTTATATCAATCTACCTATCAATAGTTTGTTTGTTTTTATTCCCTGTTAAAAAATGCAGAAGCAAGAACATACCAGCCATGGGACTAATTAATGTATTAATCCTGTCAGGGGCAAATATTAACCTTTTTTCTACATAACAGAAAGTAATCTCTTTAACAGACATATATTGCAGTGTTATTTGGTGACATTGTCTATGACACCTTGCAGTTTCCGTTTAAATTTGAATGTCTGTGACCAAAGACGTAAGGAACATTTATCTAGTCTTTGCAAAGTGTTACGCTACAGAAATTTCCAAATTTGGAAGAGACTGTTTCTTCCCCATCAGGAAGGTTATGACAAGAAAGAGTGAAACACACTTTCTAAAATAATAAAACAGACAGTAATTCTATTCTTTTCCAGAAATGAATGTTTGCAAAAGTGAGAAGAAAACACACAGATCTCTTCTGATTATTCACCCTCAGTCTTCTGGTTCCTCTTCCCTATTTTCAACATCACACACAACATATGCATTTGCTAGTGCACACACACACACAGAAATGCATACACAAAGCACACCAGCCCCACCCAAGATACAGAGAACAGACTGATTAGAACAGAGATGTTGCCATAACAAATATGGAGTATCCGTGGAAACAAAACCCAAATATTCTTTGTATATAAGAACCAGTAATTTAGAGCCATGAATATGTTGAGATATATTATAATATTAGGGGAATTTCAGAGAGGAAATAAGTCTCTTTAAAAAATACTGAGGAGGCTTCCCTGGTGGTGCAGTGGTTGAGAGTCCGCCTGCCGATGCAGGGGACACGGGTTCGTGCCCCAGTCCGGGAGGATCCCACATGCTGCGGAGCGGCTGGGCCTGTGAGCCATGGCCGCTGAGCCTGGGCGTCCGGAGCCTGTGCTCCGCGATGGGAGAGGCCACAACAGTGAGAGGCCCGCATACCGCAAAAAAAAAATACTGAGGAAGGGGTAAGATTTGTTAATATATTGTATATATAATACACATACACATATATACACATATTCACTAATGCTTACTCCAAAAATAATGAGTCAAAAATATTTTCTCCTATGTTCCTTTATAATTTTATAGTTTTATATTTTATGTATAGATCTATATTCTATCTTTTTAATTTAATTTTTGTATAAGATTTAATGTTTTGTTCAGGGTTTTGTTTTGCTTGGTTTGATTTTCAGTTTTTCTTCTTAATTCTAACTGTTTCAACACAATTTGTTGAAAATGCTATACTTCCTTCATTGGATTAATTTTGTGGTTTTTGTAATTAATTTTCTGACAGTTTTTATCATGATTCAGTGTCAATTTTGCTTAATGCATTTTCTGTATTGACCATCGAGTATTTTTCTGTAGACCATTGTTATGGTGGATTATATTGACTTACTTTTGGATATTGAGCAAGTTGTATTCTGGGAACAAAGTCCACTTAGTCCTGATGTAGTTTTCTTTTTTATGTAATGCTGGGATTGATTTTCTGTTTTTTGCTGAAGGTTTTTGGAACTATGATCATGAAGGACATAGGCAGTAGTTTTCATTTCTGTGTGTTCTGTATTTGTATGGTGTTGGTATCAGGGTAACTCTGGCTTTATAAAATGGGTTGAGAAGTGGGTTCTCTTTTACTATGTCCTGGAAGAAATTTTGTAGAATTGATGCTAACTTTTCTGTAACTATTTGGTGGGATTCACCAATGAAATAATCCAATACTAGAGATTTCTTTTATGGAAGGGTTTAATTACTAACTCAATTATTTTCATGAATTTAAGACAATTCAAATTATTTTTTCATCTTGAGTGAGTTGTAGTAATTTATGATTTTCAAAAAATGATTTCAGCTATGTTGTCAATTTTCTTTTTGTAGTTGTTTTTTGTTTTTTTTTGTTTTTTTTTTTTTGCTGTACGCGGGCCTCTCACTGTTGTGGCCTCTCCCGTTGCGGAGCACAGGCTCCGGACGCGCAGGCTCAGCGGCCATGGCTCACGGGCCCAGCCGCTCCGCGGCATATGGGATCCTCCCGGACCGGGGCACGAACCCGTATCCCCTGCATCGGCAGGCGGACTCTCAACCACTGCGCCACCAGGGAGGCCCTGTAGTTGTTTTATACCCTTTCAGTGTCTGCATGGTCTATAGTGATAGCCCCTTTTTCATTCTGATATTGGTAATTTGTTTATTCTCTCATTTTTCTTCATCAGTATCAATTTTATTGCTCTTTTCAAAGAACCAGCTTCAGTCTGATTAATTTTCTCCATTGATTTTCTGTTCTAAATTTTATTGATTTCTGTTCTTATATCTATTATCTTCTTTCTTCTGCTTGCTTTTGATTTATTTTGTTCTTTTTTTAGTTTATTGAGGTGGAAGCTTAGGTAATTGAGTTGAGACCTTGCCTCTTTTCTAATATAAGCATTTAGTTTATACATTTCCCTCTAATTCTTGCTTTCACTTAGTCCCACAGATATTGATACCTTCATTAGCATTCAGTTTAACATAGACATATTTAATCACCCTTGAGACTTCCTTTTTGACTCATGCATATTTATAAGTGTGTTGTTTAATACCCAAAGGTTTGAAGCTTTTTCCATTATCTTTTTGTTATTTATTTTCAGTTTGAGTCTCTCCTTGTTAGACAACATATTGATATGGTTTTAATTATTTTGAATTAGCCAAGGTTTATTGGTTGACTCATTATATGGTCTATTTTGGTGAATGTCCAATGCAGTCTTGAAAAGGATGTATATTATCCTGATGTCTATTATAAAATAGTGGAATGTTTTATAAATGTCATTGAGAATTCACTGGTTAATAATATTTTTTAGTTAATAAAATTTTTGTCTAGTGGTCTTAGTAATTACTAAATAAAGGGTGTGGAAATCCCTATCTATGCCTGTGGATTAGTCTATTTCTCCTTTTTAGTCTGTCAGTTTTTGCTTAAAGTATTTTTAAGTACTATAGTTTGGTGCATAATTTTTAAGATTTTTGTTTTCTTGGTGGATTAAGTCTTTTATCAATATATAATGTCCTTCCTTGTCTCTGGTAATTTCATTTGCTTTATGTATACATTAACCGTTATTCATATAACCATTTCCACTTTTTTTATTAGTGTTTGCACAGTCTTTTTTTTTTTTTTTTTTTAGCCTTTTACCTTTAACTGACCTGAAGTAAGGTTCTTGTAGCTGTCATACAGTTGAGTCGTTGTTTTTACATTATTAGGCCAATCTCTGTCCTTTTATTACTGTACTGAGACTATTTGTAACCAACATAATTATTAATATCTTACAACTTAAGTCTGACATTTTTGTTAATTTGCTTCCCATTTCTTCCCTTTGCTTCTGAATCTTCTTTTCTGTCTTCAAGGGTGACTTGAATGTGCTTTATTTTTCTATTTTTATCTGTATATAGTGTTGTATATAGTATCAGTCTCTATAGTTATTCAATTGTTGTTCTAGGGATTACAATATACATATGTAATTTGTGTCTGTCTGCTAGTATTGTCGTTTCATCATTTTAATGGAATGTAAATACCATAATGTTACGAGTCCAAGCTCATACTGCTCCCTGCACAACAGGTCAATAAGTCAAGGGTTGAGTTGCTGGGGCAAAGAATAGTGACTTTATTCAGAAAGTCAGCAGACGGAGAAGATGGTGAACTAGTGTCCCAAAGAACCATCCTACCTGGGTTTGGATGTTAGTTTCTTTTATAGCGCAAAAGGGGAGGGGGCTGAGGAGGTAAAGTAAAAAAGGCAATAATTTGTTGCAAAAAATGTGGTTCAGGACTCCCAGAAAGAGATGTGTTAGTTTCTTCTTTCCTACAGTCATTCACAGGTTGGCCTGGTGGGGATATTTCCTGGGATCTGAACGAGGGCATTTTAGCTTAAGGCTCAGGCATGGGAGGAGGGTTCCCGAGATGGGCCATTATGTACACTTTCAGCTATAGGCAACATCCCTTTAATGATTAACTTGCAACAAAAGCAATAGAATACAAAGGTTAAAGTAAGAGAAACAGATCCAATATGGAGTCAGATTTGTTCTTCCCTAGTACATTAGCACCATTTAGCTCCCACCACTGACAGCCTGGGAGGACCACCACCTCATTACTGCAGGCAGAGAAGGAGGTCTGGACTGTGCTCGCAGGCAACTTGGAAACAACTGCCCCCTCCTTACTGCAGGGTGAAAGGTATGCCTTGCTCTGCCAATGACCCTCCTGCTGTAGCCTGTATTGGAGAAGGAGGTGCATATCTTTTTCATGGTGTTGACTGGGGCAGGTGTAGTTAAAAGCTTTCTGCCTTGCTGGGCTGCCAATTTTCTATGCCTTTGGCTAGAAAGAGCAAACTTTTGGGGGCCTATTTTTTGTCCATATCCATTGGCATTTGTAAGCTGTGGCTTCTTTAGCCCCCATGCCAGATGCATATGTGGCAAGACAAGAACCAAGGGAACTCACCACCAAATTGTCCTTTAAGCCTCAAGGTCCCTAGCCAGTCTGCCTCATTTTCATTTTTTTCAGAGTTCTCTGGTGGGTAACTTATGAATTTCATCCCAAGATGATTGGTGAGCTTGGCAGTAGGAATAAAATGAAGTTCACGCTAAGGGTATGATTCTTGCTAGTGGTGGAGCTTCCCCGTATCAGAACGTGAGCAGAGGGAGGCAGGTTGGCAGTATGGTATAGTATGAAGATAAAATAAACAAACAGCAACAACAACAGTTAAAAAACAAACTCAGGAGATTCTGCGGCACTTCTCCAGAGGAACACATCTCCTCCCTCTTTTTTTTTTTTTTTTTTTGCGGTATGCGGGCCTCTCACTGTTGTGGCCTCCCCCGTTGCGGAGCACAGGCTCCGGACGCGCAGACTCAGCGGCCATGGCTCACGGGCCCAGCCGCTCCGCGGCATATGGGATCCTCCCAGACCGGGGCACGAACCCGTATCCCCTGCATCGGCAGGCGGACTCTCAACCACTTGCGCCACCAGGGAGGCCCTCCTCCCTCTTTTGAGAGTCATTTATGATACTGAAAATCAAATGAGAAGTAAAACAGTTAATGTCTTTGTCAAAATGTGCAGTGATAAGTTAGATGGTTGGTGAATTGCCAGTTCAACTAATCAATATGGATATAAAGAAAACAGGTTTATTGAGCAAAAATATAATCTCCTAGGAAGTGGAAAGATTACATAAAAAGAACTTTTGAGGTACCTATGTGATTATTGTAATATTTTCTCTTTAAGGACTTGTTACAAAGATATAAAAAAGAAGATAATAATAATTATGTCTAGGCAGTTTTTTAAAGAAGATATACATCCACTTAAAATTCACCAAAAGTTTCCTAATTTTAGTATCTTTCTTGTACTAATAGGAAACTGAAAGGTAAAAAGAGTTAGGATCAGCACAAATTATAGCAGATAATAAGCATGAGTTTAGATAGTTTGTCCTCAAAATTCAGTCCATTGATGAGTTCACTGCACTGCCTCGTCATGGGTAAATGCATCCTACCCTAGTTGTAATGATGGGCCTTAGAAAGGACTCCTAAGATTGTCAAGCAAAACCAGATGATTTTAGCCAAAGATCAACATCAAAATTGACTTTATTATACATGCATACTTTAGTTACTAGAAGTATGAAATCACATGTAAAAATTATAAGATTACAAGCTTTTTCAAATCAGCAAAATATCTACCATACCCTGTGGACAACCTTGCAATACTATATAACTGGTGAGAAAAGATATCCAGGAATATATTGAACTTTATGAGACCATCAAATAGAAAAACTAAAATGATCAAAAGACTGAAGAGCATCTGGTTAAAGGTAGACCTCATCACCTCAAAAGGAAATAAGTCAACAATGGCAAAGCTGGGAAAAACATAAAATTACTCTTCGTGTCTTATATGTGAACTTCATTTCACTGTGATGCTAGAAATCTATCCTTGGATCTCTCTGAATTCTGGAGAGACTTGGGGTATGATTAAAAACATACACACGGTTATAAAATATCACCGTTAAAGAGCTGCTTGCTTCTTTTTGTTACCACTATTTACAACATAAACTGAGAATAGAAACCTGAAAGAGATTTTTCTTCTCCCTTAAGAAGTATGAAGAAATAACAGAACCATGTTTTACTGTGTGTACCAAATTTGTGGGTTATGTATATGTAAAAATTGGTATGGGTTATGAGCATACTGGGATATAATTTAGAATAATTAATGTGGGAAATATTGTCAAGTAGTTTTAAAGGAAAATTGTGTGTATTTGGCAATTTAACACTAAGCTTTTCTTGGAATTGACTCTTGTTACTGTCAATTTTGGTTCACTTCACAGAAGTTTGATCCAGTATAGCATTTCTTACCTGTGCCTTATTTTAACAACGTGTGAATATAATAAACACGTGATACTGTAATGAATCTAAAATATGCAATATTTCCAGGCATACCATCATGATTATGTGTCACTGAGAACTATTTTCATTAATCTGCCCTTCAGCTACTAAGTTACTTTTATTTTTTAAAAAAATTAACATTTATCTTTTAAACATTGAAGTATACTTAATTTACAATGTTGTGTTAGTTTCTGGTGTACAGCAGAGTGATTTAATTATACACATATATATAATATATATTCTTTTTCAGATTATTTTCCATTATAGTTTATTACAAGGTATTGGCAGTAGTTCTCTGTGCTATACAGTAGGTCCCTGTTGTTTATCTATATAATAATGTCTATTTGTTAATGCCTAACTCCTAATTTATCCCCCCCCTTTCCCCTTTGGTAACCATAAGTTTGTTTTCTAAGTCTGTGGTCTGTTTCTGTTTTGTAAATAAGTTCATTTGTACCCTTTTTTAAGATTTCACATATAAGCGATATCATATGACATTTACATTTCTCTGTCTGACTTAACGTCACTCAGTATGATCATCTCTAGGTCCATCCATGTTGCTGCAAATGGCATTTTTTGTTCTTTTTTATGGCTGAGTAATACTCCATTGTATATATGTACCATATCTTCTTTATCCATTCCTCTGTTGATGGACAATTAGGTTGTTTCCATGTCTTGGCTATTGTGAATAGTGCTGCAATGAACATTGGGGTGCATGTATCTTTTTGAATTATGGTTTTCTCTGGATATATGCTCAGGGGTGGGATTGCTGGATCATATGGTATTGAGATATTTTTAATTGATAGTGTCATCTCCTGTAAAAAATAATCTTATGGTGTGTATAGTAGTAAGTTTTTGAAACCACAGAATTCACAGCGAGGTCCTTTGGGGTGATGAAGGATGAGAAAGGATAACTGAGCTTGCGAGCTTCCCTGTCTTAGGTGCTGGGAGCTGTCCCAGTAGAATTGCCCATGGGCAGACTGCTGTTCACCAAGGCCTGAGTTTTTTGTTTTTTGGGTTTTTTTGTGGTATGCGGGCCTCTCACTTTTGTGGCCTCTCCTGCTGCAGAGCACAGGCTCCGGATGCACAGGCTCAGCGTCCATGGCTCACGGGCCCAGCCGCTCCGCGGCATGTGGGATCTTCCTAGACTGGGGCACGAACCCACGTCCCCTGCATCGGCAGGCGGACTCTCAACCACTGCACCACCAGGGAAGCCCAAGGCCTGAGTTTTTTAGACTGGTCTGGTTAATAAGATGGAAGGATGGAAACCACTGGAAAAACTAAAGGATCCCTGCAACTAAGCTCTGATTGTAGCCAAAGAGAAAGCCAGAGAAGCTGAATGTTCAGGACCATGAGGTGCCAGTGGAAATAAGCCCAGAAGCAGGGCACCTGAGGGATGAGTTCTGAGGCAGAGGAAGGGCAGGGGTGACAGGGAGAAGTCAGGACACTTACCTCCCTAAGAATCTGGAAATGGTCTGCAGGCTGTTAGGTATATGGATGCATTGGCTTGGATCAAAGCCTTATAGCCATGGTATAATTTCTGTCATTTTGATAAACCAGATATTATAAGGGAAGCACAGTTTTCCAAGTTAGGAGTTTGTTAATTGTTTTAACATGGAAAAAAGCAGATAAATCCATAATTTAAAGTTTAAGTATACTAGTAAGTATGCACACACTCTGAAAAACTACATTACCAATTTAAAAACGAAATAGCATGCCTTTGTTCCTCTAGGTGAGTGTATATTTTTTCAAAGAACTACAAAGAAAAAACTAAGTAAAAATATTTATACAGTTGATAAAAATTTTGGAAACTAATTCCTTAAAATAATGTCTATATTATTGTAGTGAAATTTCAAACAGTGACCTTGTTGAAGAAAACTGTCTTTTATTACCGTTATCATAATTGCACAGCAGTAGTATTTTGTAAATTTTAATTACTGTGATAAAACCCTTTATAATTATGGATGATTTACTTTCCATTATTTGAATAATATGAAGACTTAACACTATTTCAAGTTCTTTATGTACTGATACAAAATATTCCAAAATCCTGCTATAGCTCCTTTATAACTTTATTAGCTATTAAAACATTTTAGAATTAATTACTTAAGAGCTATAAAAACTGGAAATCATTATTTTTTAGGGAGAGGGCATATTGAATATTATCAAGAAACATCTCAAATCTGTTTTCTGGAAAGAGTTGGTTTAAGGCACTTAGAGCAGTGTACTTTTTCTTTCTTTATTCAAATGAATTTTTCTATAGAAGTGGTGGTGGCACTTTATATATTAGGCAGTTTTTATCAGAATGCTGCCAAAAGCATGAGAAAAAATATTGTCTATTAGTAAATTAATCGGTTACAGAAAATTTTAGACTGATAATCTCTAAATATTTAACAGAATATAAACCTTTTTCACAAGCTATATATGTACATATATTTATAATGATGATATAGATATAGATATGGATGTACTTATACCCCATACAAATGTGATATTTTGAACAGAATTTCTGATCAACTTTTTTAGGGAGCAATATCATTCTATATTATCTATTAGTTATTAGACCTTAAAAGTTTATATATTTTGGCAAAAAGAAAAATGAAAAAATAAAATGTTAATATTTTCACCTCTGTGGTCTTTCTTTTTTTTAATTTGCCTTTTTTTCCCTCTCTCTCTCTTATAATCATACCCATTCTGTTGTTCTACCATAACGGAAAAACTGTACAAAATATAGTCAGGGAGATCTAACTTGATTCTAAACTTGAAAAAGTCAATTAACTTCCTCCTGGCTTAAATTTATTCATGATTAAAATAATGATAACGTTTTATCTATGCTTTTAGATATATTAGAGGTGGGCTACAACAGTAGATCCTTGTTGTTCATCTATTTTATATCTAGTAGTGTGTATATTTTAATCCCAAGCTCCTAATTTATCCTTCCCACCCCTTCCCCCCTTTGGTAACCATAAGTTTGTTTCCTATGTTTAAGAGTCTATTTCTGTTTTTTAAATAAGTTCATTTGTATCATTTTTTAGATTCCACATATAAGTGCTATATGATATTTGTCTTTCGGCACCTGACTTACTTCACTCAGTATGACAGTCTCTAGATCCATCCATGTTGCTGCAAATGGAATTGTTTCATTCTTTTTTATGGCTGAGTAATATTCCATTGTGTGTGTGTGTGTGTGTGTGTGTGTGTGTGTGTGTGTGTGTATACCACATCTTCTTTATCCATTCATCTGTCAATGGGCATTTAGGTTGCTTTCATGTCTTGGAGGAATATTTTTTAATTGAGATATAACTGACATGTAACATTGTTTTAATTTTAGATACACAACTATGAAATTGTATATATATATATGTATATTTGTACATATACATATATATATGATTTAAATTTTATATATATGTGTATGTATACATACATATATATGTGATTACCACAGTAATTTTAGTTAGTATTTATCACTACACATATTTACATACTGTTTTTCTTGTGATGAGAATTTTTAAGATCTCTTAGCAAATTTCAAATATACAGTACAATATTGTTAGCTGTAATCACTATTCTGTAGATTACATCCCCAGGACTTATTTATCTTATAAATGAAAGTCTGTACCTTTGGACAACCTTCACCTGTTTCACACACCTCCCACCCCCGCCCTACCTCTGGGAATCACCAATCTGTTCTCTGTATCTATGAGTTCAGTTTTTGTTTTTGTTAAGATTCCACATATAGGTGAGATAATATGAAGTTGCCTTCCTCTATCTGACTTGTTTCATTTAGCATAATGCCCTCCAGTTCCATCCTTGGTGTTGCAAATGGCAGGGTTTCCTTCTTTTTATGGTGGAATAATATTCCATTATATATATATATATATATATATATATATATATATATATACACACATATATATATATGCATATATATATATGCATATATATATAATGCATATATATATATATATGCATTATATATATATATATGCAACCTGGGTTCTTGCCATGTCTTGGCTGCTGCAAATAACGCTGCATGTTTAGGAGAGGCATCACCAAATGTTCTCAGGTTCTCTCCTTCCTGCCCTGGCAGCTGTGGGTCATTTCCAGGACCAGGCTGCAGAAGCATTCTCTCTTGACTCAAGATGGGATAATTTTGAAGACAGAGGGACACATAAATTCAGAGCAAATCGTCCTTACCCTAAATGGAATACACCTAGTGCCATTCCATCACACGAGCTGGAAGCTGGGGAGAGGCAAGTGCCTCTTGGAGATCAGTGAGCTGTCATCCCATTTTACCCCTGTAGGAGGAACTGTGGATGACAACTGCTATTAATCTCATGAGAGTATATCTTGGGTCTAAGCCTTACCTTACCCTCCTCAAGACAGGCAGCAAAGTGGATACCAGATTGATAGTTTTTATCTGTGTGTTTGTACGTTTGGGTTCTTTTGTCGTTTTTATCAATCCCACATTGGAAGATTGAGGAGGAATGGAATGAGTCTCAGAGTTTTTAACAACAGTGGATATTTTCAGAAGGATGGCTGCTCTAAAGGAGCGATGAGCATGCACACACACACACACACACACACTCATGGCAGTGCCGCCTCAATAAAGTCCCACAAAAGTTCAGTATGTCCCGATTGTGTACCAACAGTTGTTACTGGACTTACTTCTCATGCAAGTGGGCAAGCCATGTCTGTCGGGGAAAAGAAAATTTAGAAGCCGGAAGCAGCTCAAGTGATGGTTGTTTACTGTCTGGAAGCTGATTGGCCATTTGCAGGGGATGGAGGAGACCAGACTTTGCTAAACAGAAACGTTAGGCATGGATCTCATCCTACCATCTGTAAGTGATAGCCTAGTGGATCTTGGAAACACACACACACATACACACTCATTCCATGGTACAGATGGTGAAAATAGGATTCTTGGGGGAAAATAATCTCAACTTGAATTCCTGATTATAATAAAGAGTGAAAATGAAACTTTACATTGGGTGCTTAACTGAATATGATACTAAAGGAGAGAAGATGAGAGTGGCCAGACCTTTAGAGGCATGGCTCACAGGCTTTTTTCCCTTCTTTTGAATTACTCATTATACCTGCAGGGCCTGCAGAAGAGTTAAGGTGGAATCCTCCACGCTCTTCCACCCCTCCTTCCCCCGCCTCCCGCTGTGTCTCACTAAGACGGGGGTCACGGGCCTGTGACCAACCTCCATCCACAACCACCTCCTCTACCAGCAGATACAAGGTGGCCCCTCCTCTGACTGGAGAAGGGGGTAGGAGATGCATAGCCTAGTCTGCCCTTGGGAGAAGAGACTCAGGGAAGAAACCCACAGATGCTCTGGAACTGGCACTGCGTGACTGTCCATTTGATTAGGAAATTTCAGGATGTCAGGCATCTGGAATATGATGTATAAGTGAGGCCGGCTTTGGGTGGGCAGATCACCTTAGCCCCCTGGGTTTCTCATCTTGTAAAGAAAAACATTGCCATAGGAGGGCCAGAATAGGGCAGTCTTTAGGTAAAACCCAGTCCTTGGGTTTAGGGGAAATACTGCTCATGCAGCAAGAAAACAGACAAACAAAAGCTAACAAATGTGTGAGTGTGTGTATGTATGTGTAAGTGTACAGGTAGTGATAACTACTTTAAGGGAATAATTAGTAGTTAAAAAGGTAGAGATAATTCAATTTTTTAAACATAAGACATCCCTAGATGCAGACTTTGAGATAAGTGTTCTGTGCAAGTGGCTTTATTAATTAATTGCACTCAGGAGAAACTGGTAAGGAAGTAGAGAAAAAATAATAACCCAGCAAGAATATGATTTTAGGTGAAATCCTGCTCTTGACATAGCTCTACAGGAAGCTCTGGGGCACTAAGTCCATCACAGTTTTTGTTATGCCTTGAGGCAAGGAGGCTGGGTTTTCATGTCCCTTCTCCAGTCAGCCATTGGCAATGGAGTATCCCATGCCCTCCCAGGAAATTCCAGCTCTTCCTGCAAAGCTGACATAATAGCCCCAGCATAATCTTGTTTGTAAATTCGACAAATCTGGAGGACGGGCCTGTGACGGGTACTTGGGATCTGAGAGGCGTGTGGGACACAACCTCTACAGAAGTAGAGTCTGAATGTAGTTGATGAATAAAGCACAGGAATGAGATCTGGGCTCCGGTCCAGATGAGAGTTAAATAATGACAGTGATGAAGATGATAATTATCACCACCATCATCAGCAAACTTAGTTGGAGCAAATGGAGGAGAGTTTTGAAGGATATGAGAATAAAATATTAGTTTTGAAATTTTAGAGGTGAAGCTTGGGATACGGCTGTGAAAAATGGCTCTAGCGATAGATATCATTACAGGTAATTATTAGAAAAAAAGAGAGTAAGGTGGTTAAAGCAGTTCACCCAGGATTGTGGCTGGAGGTGGATTGTGGAGGAACACTAAGACGGAATCGTTTTAAATTAATAGAGGCAGTGATGAGACTTTGAGCACATCTCAGTAGGACTAATGGGTTGAATTTGCCAAAGCACATAGGAAGTGTCTCAAAGGATTTGACCTTAACATACCTCAGCTGTCTTCAGAGAGAACAAAATAAAGAAGGAAAGATTTAGGTTGGTCAAACCGATCTATGTATCTTGCTTCTCGAGTTCAACATTTCTCTATCTCTCTATTAAATCTTCCAATATTCTCTTCTTTTATCCAGTCTTTTATCCCTTCACGGAATAATAATACTGGAAATGAACCTTTCTTCCTGAATTAATTTGTTGACATTTCACTAATTATTTGCAAAATAATTCTGAAACAAAACATTTTCTAGAGTTGCCTTGAAAGGTTATGTCAACCTACCAACAAAGAAGAAAACTAAAGTTTATCTTATGAGGACACATTTGGATTTTAAGGATAATTTATTTTTTTGAAGAGTCGGGGTACTTAACAGATGTGCAGAAATAACAATGTCTCTGACTCTAAGGAGTTTGCAATTTAACTTATAAGATTGATGTTTTAAGCCTCTTCATTTGTGAGAAATGTGTTTGGGAAAACCTTTTTCCCTTTTCTTATTCTTGAGATTCCCCACCTGTATCTTTAAAACATAATCACTAGTTCACTATTTCTTTTCATTGACTGAGTAGATACTCCTGCTTCACAAACTTAAGGGTTATAATATGGTTTGATCTTAAAATATGAGAAAACTCTTTTATATAATTCCTTTATTTTTAGCTATATCCATTAAAAAAGGAAAATAAGTACATAGAAGGGAATTAAACACATACACACATAGATTTACAAACACACACACACCAGTTTTGGCTTAAATATGGGCCCAAAGATTACAGAAGCTTTGACGACATTTTAAAAATATCTTAGCAAGGTATAAACAATAAAATAATGCCTTTTGAGGCAATCACATTGGGACTAAGAAAGTAAACTAATGCACAGTGAAAGGCTAAAATAAGGCATACTCAAAAATAGAGACTTTTCATATTTTAGTATTAAAACCGACACTTTATTATTACTGCTTAATTCACACGTCACTGATTTTTAAAGTAAACTTATCTTTATGGGGTATCTTCGGTTTCATTGTGGGCTTGGTCACTGATGGCAGCTTCCTCAAAGTCCATTCAGTAGAAAAGAAGATTCTTTTTTAAAAGAAAAATGTCCATTAGCATCATTCCATTTGCAGTCAGGGTCGTTATAAAGCCTGTATTTACCTGCTGAAATATGGGTATCGTAGACCTCATTAGAGTCTCAGTGGTCATTAAGAATTCCCAGGTTTCCTTCCATTATTTTCCTAAATAATGAATGTGCACATTTCCCATATTGAATACAAAGCATTTTTAAGCAGTTTACGAACACAATATTGATTTTAGCGTGACAGAATCTGAAAGAAATTATAATATTTCAACCATTCATCTCATCTAGTGATCTCTACCTTAATGTACTTGCCAAGCAGTGATCTGATCTAGAATTTTTAAGCCCTTGCTGTCATGGGAATTTCTCCTACTCTTTTTTTTTTTTTTTTTTTTGCGGTACGCGGGCCTCTCACTGTTGTGGCCTCTCCCATTGCGGAGCACAGGCTCCGGACACGCAGGCTCAGCGGCCATGGCTCACGGGCCCAGCCGCTCCGCGGCATGTGGGATCTTCCCAGACCGGGGCACGAACCCGTGTCCCCTGCATCGGCAGGCGGACTCTCAACCACTGCGCCACCAGGGAAGCCCCTCTCCTACTCTTGTTGAAGGATATTCTTTGGATTTATTACAAAGCTCTTCCTTGGGAACACCTGGTACAGTGGTACAGCAAGTAGAGTTCGTCCCATTACTTACTGAAATACTGTGAAACATAAACATCAAAGACATCCATATTGGTACCTTAAAATTATATTATGACTTTAACAAAATACAAAAGGCTGTGTACAAAGCCTGGCAGGAATTAAGTTTACCTGGTCACTACTTCCCTGGCCAAATTGATGATGTAGGCTATGAAGGAACAGCAAGCTTACCTTAACAGATACTGACTCTGAAAGGGCAAAAGTCTCTGATGAGTAATTCTGCATTTTCCTGGAATCTGGGGAACTCAGAAAGAAGAGAGTGCTTGAATAATGTTGCTTTTTCCCTAGTTTTCAGGTCTCAGAACCCTCAGTGTAACCACAGAACAACCTGAAGGTCCTTTGTCAGAGAAAATAGGCTTAGCAAGCCGGAAAAGAGCGTTTCTACTAGAAAAGAAAATGCAGGCCTCATTATCACTTACTTTCTTCTTCTTTTTCCCTACGTGAAGCTCGTGGCAGTTAACAACCTATAAATTTAATCACTAGAGAAGTATTACCATGTTTTTCTGGTACAATTTTTTTTCTTAAATCGGTAAAACTCTCAAAATGCTCTGACCTGTCCTGGATGACTAGCCCCTGGGTCACTTAACTACGTCTGAGTTGGTGGCGGTGAGGTGCATTTTAAGACTACGGCAGCCTCCATCTTTGCCAAGGGCTAGAGGAAGAGAAACAGCACCTACCTGCTTGTACCCAATCACCACTATTCCTTGGACGAGTTCACGTCTTGCAGATCTTCTCTCTGCTGACACACTTGTTGGCTTACCATCTCATCTCAGGCCGGCAGAGTGATCTGTCAAAAGCCTGTCGAGGGCCTCCCTGGTGGCGCAAGTGGTTGAGAGTCCGCCTGCCGATGCAGGGGATACGGGTTCGTGCCCCGGTCTGGGAGGATCCCATATGCCGCGGAGCGGCTGGGCCCGTGAGCCATGGCCGCTGAGCCTGCGCGTCCAGAGCCTGTGCTCCGCAACGGGGGAGGCCACAACAGTGAGAGGCCCGCATACCGCAAAAAAAAAAAAAAAAAAAAAAGCCTGTCGAGTTATATGGATCCTGTGCTCAGAACTTGCCAGTACTATCCACCCCCGAGTTGGGATTAAAGGCAAGGGCTTTCCAGAGTCCATGATGCACCTTCACAGCCTGGATCTCCTTCCCCACCTGCCTTCCTCCCCTAGGACCCTCCCTCACACCTTCTCTCCATCCCTCCAACCAGCCGGGCCCGGCAGTGCATTCTCACCTGCTTGTCTTCCTGCAAGCATGCAGACACTGCCGTCTCCCCCAGTTCGAATCACACCTTCTCACTGGGACTTTCTCTGACCCTTAAGTCTGAAGTTGTACACAACACCCCACCTCCTTGTGCATCTTATTCCCTTGTCACTTTTTTCCATAGCACCGAATGTCTTCTAATGCGCCATCACATGTACCCAGAAGGCAGATTGTTTAGTTCAAAGTTGTGTGCCTAGTGCCAAAAATGCCTGGCATAGATTTCCTGAATGAATATTCATGGTTGAATGAAGGTGGTATGCTGGGATAATATTTCCGTGAATATTAACTGCAGATAGTTTAAGAGGTTTCCAAAATCACACACCCATTAGGACGAGGATTTAGAAACCAATTTCTGTGCAGCCTGCATTTTTAAAGCTAGCACATGTGCCAGATAAAGTTTACAAATAATTTACACATATTAATTTATTTAGTCCTTATGTGAAGCATAAAACAAACGTACTCTTATGATCCACTTTTAAATATAAGGAAACCAATGGCTAGACCTTAAGTAACACATCCAAAATAATACAGCTAGTAAACAGTCTGTCTTTGAAGCAACATTTGATGAGGTGGCATTGCCATAACTTATTTTTCTGACGGTGGTTTTCTATTTTCTTACGTTCTGTAGTATATACACGTTACTTTCATAAATTTCATTTTAGAAATCCTGACAAGAATATAAATAAGCTTGGCCCAACTTCTATTTTCATTCTCATGGTGAATCTTAGGATCTTGCTGATGGACTTGTTGAAAGCTAACCAGTGCTGGGAATTGTACTCATTGTGGTATACATAATTCTGCCTTCTAATTTTGTATCTAAAGTAGGTTTGTTTGTTTGTTTGTTTGTTAATACCTACACACATGTAGAAGATTGCTGTGTAGAAGCTGAGGGTGGGCAACATGTGCTGAGTAAGATCCAACTTGAGGCCTGAGGAGATCTCATTTCTTACCTGAATAAATATAAAAGAGAAGGCATGATGCCTCTCTGAGCAAATATAGACTAAATTATTCATGATATTGCAGTAACTGACCCACAATTTGTAGGTAAATTCTACTTAGATCTTCATCCAATAAATCTGTCAAAACAGAATATATTATGTAGCAGAGTTTGATTTATGATTACAGTTTAAATAGGTGAAGACCTTTTAATTTAGATGTTATAGAAAAAACAAAAAGGAAACTCAGCAATTTGACAATTAGAAATAAAATATAACCAGTTACATAAAACAAGCAATTGTGTCTGTTGATAACTGGTAAAAATCACTATCCTATATGAATATCCCACACATACTAATAACATATCAGAATCAACCTGTAAACAAGCATGCGAAATGTATAATCTCAGTAGTGATTTAGTGTATGTAAATTAAGTCACTAATGATGATCCGTCTTTTATCTTTTACAAACATTTTATTGCTCCAGATTACAGTAAAACTGAAATCTTGATATATTGCCGTGCCAGAGATAATTGAAAAACCATTAAAATGCAATTTAAAAATATACATTAAAATGTTAAAATGTTTTTCTGCTTTGTTCCAAAAATGTCAATTCTTCAAATCTATAGTAAACTGTGTAAATTCATTTATTATAGCATTATTGATGGTAAATAAGGAAGAAATAACTTAGATGCCAACTGTGACATGCTGCCTAATTTTCCCCTAAACTGTTCTTTCCTTATCATGGGCACATAGCCACAGAAATAGACTAAATTTTCCAGCCTTCTTTTGAAATGAGATTTGCTATAGCGCTAAGTTCCCTGTAATAGAATATGAGCAGAAATGATGTTCATATATTCCACATTACTTGTCTAAAAAGAAATTACATATTATCACTTCTCTTTTCCCCTTCCTGGGAGCGGGGAGCCGTGCCACCTTTGATGATCAGAGCATGATCATGCGTGGATGAACTTGTGGACCTAAAAAGACCAGATTTGGGTGTTATTTTCTGAGGCCTGGTGTTTCAGATGATCTCAAGGTTACCACTGGTAAACTGGAAGGCATAAAGATAAGTGAAGGCAGAGGCTATGAAATAAAAGAGAATCAGAAAGTTGGAAAAAATGAGTAGAAAAGATCATAGTGATTTTAGGCTCCTATGGAAAATAAGTGTAAAAAGAAAAATTATCAAAAAAACCCAAAATGGCTGGCCCACCTAGACCTCAAACCCACACCACCAAAAAATGTTTTCGAAACCTGCAGGCGCAAAAGGGCAGATGTCAAAGTCACCCATTTCAGACATGGCCACGAGGATAATTGCACAACAAAAAAAACAACAAGGGGGCAAAGCTTGGGCAATAGACAAACTGAACAAGAAAGTTATATTCAAAGAGAAGAACCAAGGGTTTTGAACAGGTGTGACCAAGGAATTTACTTCATCGTTTGGTCAGGGATTTCATCTGCTCTCACTACTGTGTGTTTCCTATTCTTCCATTTAGTATGTGGAAATTATCATTGGCAGTTTTCCTTTTCTGCCACCATTCTACCCACTGTATGATGAGCAGATGTCTTTTCATTAAATGGTAACACAGGTCACTGGGACCCAACCTGGACCTGGTGAAGAACTGTTCATCAAGCAGAGACACAGAAGTGTATGCTGTACTAACCTGATGCATGAAACCATGCGTTACTGCCGTTGGAGAGGCTGGGAATGTGTTCTGTGTGAGAGAAGAAACATGTGCATAGATAATCTGAGGAAAGGGATACCGAGTATGGCAGAGGACTAATTAATATCTCCTCACATGTGTTGATTTCTTCATCTATAATGATAGCTTTAGCTCATTCCATGACAGAAAAGCTACAGACAAGATTCCTCAGCCTCCTAGACACATAAATGCAGCCTTGGTACTGAGATCTTACAAATGGAATATCACTGTTACCAAATGCAAGTCCCTGTGCCTGACGCACAGCGAGGCCAAACAAACCAAAACGTCGGAGTTTGGAGCGGAGAAAGGTTTATTGTAGAGCCACACAAGGAGACAGGTGGCTTCTGCCCAGAAAACCTCAAGCTCCTTGAAGGGTTTCACAAAGCACTTTTAAAGGCCAGGTGAGGGAGGGGCGTGGTTGGTTATTGCAGACTTCTTGGTGTCAGAATCCTTGGTTTTTGTAGGTCAAGGTCACAGATGTTATTCTCTGTGCTGCAACTTTTTACCTCTAAATGAATGGACCCTTAAAGGTCAGAGCCCTGAGAATAGGCTCTCCTGTATATTTCAGGCTCTAGGCAACATCCTTTTACAAAAGATGCAGAGCCAGCGTGACTCAGCACAGGCAACGGAGCACAGAAGTTAAAGAAAAAGGAGTCAGATTTGTCCTCCCTGTTACATCACCAGAAGGTTTAGGGTTACTTGTTTAATGAAAGTGGCACGGCCTTGACCATTTCTACATTTATGGAATGGAGCCAGCTTCAGTCAGGTGAGTACAAAACTATAGTGGACAGTTGAGTGCCAAGATGAGAACTTACATACAGAGAGGGCCGTGTGGAACAGAGCTCCCTACCTGCCCCGTAACTCTAACTACCTTCTCAACTGTCACATAAGAGTGTCCTCTTCCATCTTGCTGTAGATACCGTAGGCGGGATTTCTTCAATAGAGCAGCTTCACGTATACACCCAGTTATAACAGTGTTCTAAAGTCATAGTGGGAGAATGGTTGACTACAATTGGCTACATGTCCAAGCTGTAACAGCAGGTATTAAAATAATAATAACCTGCTAAATGTTAGGTTATGAAAGTAATTATGAAAGCACACACCACGGACTATAAAAGTGTATACATGTAAAAGGACTATATGGTTATAAGCACTGAAAAATATTTATTCAAGTTTTATTATAATATAGTGTAGTACTACATTCTAAGGTTGATATAATTGGCTTTACTTTTTTTCACTTTATTTTACTTTGAAGATGGAAAAACAGTATTTGTATTTGTTTGCCGTACGAATCCTTTATTGTATTGAGCACAAATATACCTGCCATTCGCATTCATACTCTGAATTGTCATCTAGTCACCTTAGCCATCCCAGGCCATTGTAATCCTTCAAAGCTACACAGAAGAACTTAATCACTTGTGGAGTGTGTGCGTATGTGTGTGTGTAGTTACTTCTGTTTATTTAACATTGGATATCATTTTTCCCCTTGGCTTTTACTTCTTCAAACTAAATCAAAATTTTTTGTTGTTGTTGTTTAAATACTTATTCAGAGATCAAAACCTGAAGTTCTTTTCAAATAAACCCATCATAAAGTTTAGAAGGGGTGTGAGTGAGTACCATATATCTAGAATTGTGATGGAGGCAAGTATAGAGCTTCCAAAAACTTTTAAACCTTTTTAAAGAATCTAAGGCACTAACTTAAGTTATCATTTTGTATAGAACTGTGTACTTGTAGAAGACACTTTAAGTAGTTATGGTTAATAAAATATATTCTTCATTACTTTATTACACATAAGACATTTAATTATGTGACAGAATTATCAGGTCTCTGCTTGTGAGAAACATAAGGTCTACATAAGGCCTATAAAATTTGAGGTCATTTTCCTAGGATTATAATTCCAGAGGAAATATGTGTCAGTTCATCAGCTAAGATCTGTGTTTCTATAACTTCTATTTCTAAAACTTGTACTGGGAGAAAACAAGTCTTCAGATTTACTTGTTCTATGCTTAATCTTTTGGAAGCAGCAGGAAGTTGGTGTTATATTTTTAATATTTCCTATGATAAACTGTAGTTTATATAATAACTAGCTAACTTCCTTTCTTAGTTTCTAAGTTGTCCTCAAAAACTAGATGAAACTCGTGTGTCTTCTTGGACATTGGGGAAAGAATATTTATTTTACTTTGTATTTTGAAATTGATGAAAAACAATTTTTCTCATTTTGCTTTTGAGCTGGTAACCCAAAAAATGTACACAAAAGATGATAAGAAACATAGATTTAGTATCACCGTTGGAATTATATTCATTTATAATTATATCAAAGCCTCAGCAGGCAGAATTTATCATCTCACATGAGCCAACCCCGTATCTGTCTCATGCTTAGATCCAGTTAGGAAAATGACTCATTACAATTCATTTGAGATAGTCTATGCATGAGGTGGTCAAAATATTACTCTATTCCCACTGCTCACCCTCAAGTTCAATTCCAGGAGGCTCTCTATAATAATTTTAATGTCTGAACTTGGATTGAGGGAGTCATCTGAAATCCATTATGATGGTAACAAAACAATCACCACTAGGCTGAGGGAGGAGGATGGACTGAGAACAGCCTAGTAAGCGAAGCACAAGATTTCTCAAGTTTACAAAAAATTACACAGGAGGCCTTCATGTGTGTTCATGCAGACGTGGAACTCCACAGAAAATCAGCAGATTGGCAGCCTGCTAAGCTTTGAGGGAATTATATTTGATAGAGAACTCTCAGTTTTGCCTCTCAATGCTTTTAGACAATTTCTGGGACCCCCTAAATGCACAAGAAGGGAGCAGCCTGTGAAAGGTATGGACCCCCAAAGGGGGCTTATTTTCCGATGCCCACCTGGTATGTGGTCATGGAGAACTTGGGACCACGAATGCAAATCCAGCAGTAAGAGTAAATAAGAGGTCTTCACTCAGAGAGCAGAATCAGGGCCCTCCACACGGACAACACAGGGACATCATCACTGGGAGAGGTGTCCCTCTGTGTTCCTGTCTCCGTGGGTTTTATAATCACTCTTGACCTATGAAGGCTGTGTGTTTTCCATTCTTTCCTCTCTGAATGGATAAGATTGTGTTTCACTGATTTCTCATCCTTACTTTTACTTTGTGTATTGACCCTTTGTGGCAGACAACTTCTGTAGACCTGATGGACAGGACTGTAGTCCCTTAGACATACTCAGCTTCAGCTGGATGGAATTAGAGGTTTTGGTTGGTTCCCTTCAGGAAGGGATTCCATATATTAGAGAAAAGGCTTGCCAGTAGCCAGAGGAGCAGCCTGCATTAGAGAATTCTAGTAGCCCTTTGTAGTAGAATTCTCAATTTTTGTAAGCATATATGGTCTCTCTGGATACAAATTACATTACCCAGATCGCTTTTCAGTCAAGTGTGGAAATATGATTAATTTCTAGCCAACGTGCTGTAAATAGAAGTGTGTGTGTGAATTCTTTCTAAAGGGGGAGGACATGCCCTCTGTCCTTGTAACTTCTTCTACCTGGACTGCAGATGTAATTGCCAGAGATCAAGTAGCCTTCTTGGGCCATAATGTGACATACAGGAAGCAAAGGCAGAAAGACCAAAGGAATCTGTGTCTTTATCTAAAACTCCTTTTATGACAAATAAATGTGTCTCATAAGCCACCAGTATTTCTGGGTTTTTAGTAACTGGAAATAACGATGGCTGATTATTAAATTTAAGGCTGAAATTCCAATATGATAAAATATTGCCAATAATGAATTTTAGATGAGATAAGATTACTAGTCAGTAATTAACTATTCTATACTTCTAAATGTTGTCAATTTTTAAAGTGAAACAATGGAAAATACCAGTTAGTAAAAAGAGCACAGATTAAAAACAAAACAGCAAACTATATATGTATGTATGTGTGTTTGTGTAAACATTTTGCCATGTTTAAATAAGTTAAATTCATTTTTTTTTGAGTAGCTTTTCTTAAAACTACAGCAGTGCTTCTTGGCACAGAGCAAGCTGCTAAATTAATCAAACAGTTTTCTTGAGAAGAAAGGGAAAAAGAGAAAACTATAAATAGTGTAAAAGTTATAGGAAATTTTATAAAAGACGAACTCTAAACTATGCAGATGTACCTCTGTGCGGTTAAAGTACAAAGAATCTCAGACAAGCGACCAGTGTACTGGGGGGATGGTGGTTACTGCTGTCGGAAGGAGGGACTGATGATTAGGATACCCCCGGGGAGGACCTGCTGTCAAAGTTCTGTTTCTTAACCTGGGGGACTGGGGTGGAGAGGGGTCATTAAAAAGGTGTTTTTCTTTTGGTAGTTAATTAAACTATACTTTTGTAGTTTTCTGAATCTACACTTTTTTAAAAAATAAAGAGTGTAAAAATATTAATACAAGGCCCCAAGCTCGTTAGAGGACTTATTTCTTCATCTCACCTCAGCAACCTTATCCTACCTAGGAAGACCTTATGGGGAGCATGACAATCATATTTAAAGTGCCTCTGCTCTTTCTTACGGTTTGTAGTTATGGGTTCTTGTTGATGCTGTGGTGCTATCTAGTTTTCTTTTTATGCCTTTTTTTTTTTTTTCCCCACACCAAAGCAGTTGTTTTCCAGTAAAGCACTACTTGCTCTACCTGTCAAAGCGCATGAACACAATTAGGGCAAGCTGGAAAAGGACAACCTCCCTCATGGCCCAGATTTGGAGTCTTGAAGTAAACTGGCAGAGGTGCATGAAAAAAATGAACGATACCTGCGCAACGTATTTTGTGCTTCACATTGGTGTTAATGATTACCCATGATAAAAATAATGCAAATTCATCAACTCAGCTATACCGTCTGTTTTCTTAGTTCCTATTGCCAGATTACTCTGATGAGATATTAAATTAAAGGTAAATATGATTGACAGTACGTTAAAGCTTTGCTCAGACATAAGACTTAATTTAAGTACCCCATAATCCTTCAAATATAAAAGCTGTAAAGTCAGCCGGAATTAAACGTGTTAGCTCAAATTTGTATACATATTTAGCGCCTATAGTAAAGAGCTAACAAACTTAGGAAAGCTAAAACTGATTTGTAATCCACTCTGTATCAATCTTAAAACTATCTTTTATTTGTAAAGTTACTCAGAGAAATGCTTTTCTGTGCATTTTACATGAGTGCATATAAATTACTTCTGACCTTCTTTTAGAGGAAAACGCCCCCCCTTTCTGAGCTATGTATTTAGATACAGGAAAATAAAATGTTCCTTTTTTTGGTGTCTGTTCAATGCGTTTACAAATAATCAAACTATTGTTTTAGAGCAAGTGTCATCATCTCAAAAACCCCCAAAATGTAAACGGGCCAGAGTCATTTTTAAGTGTGACTTGAACAGTACAGCTGTGTGTCTTCACATCACACTGCCCTGCCGATAACGTGTGAGAGTGCACTGCAGTCAGAGGGGGGTTTCAGCATCGCCAGGCGAGAACTAAAACAGATTCATGCGTTCAAACTAATGGTGAAGACCCCAGGGACCCCTGGGGCAGTTGATGTGCATGAAAGCATTTTAAATTTCATTCCTTGTTAGTCTGCTCTAACTACATTGAAAAAGATGTGCTGGTAGCTTAAAGTCAAAAGGTTCATTTGTCTCCTTCTGGACCAGCAAGTTACAGCTGCCCAACTTTACCTCTTCAGTAAAGGAAAGTGAGTGAGAAAGTTGACCGTTAGCTGATCAGACTCAAAGAATCTTAGAAATGTATCTAAAATTGAATTCTTCCAGGCTGACTCATGTGATGGTGCAGACCCATGGCTTTCCCTAAACCGGGTAGGGATTTAGCTCTGAAATAGCGTAACCACCCTAAGAGACGTTGATAGCTAAGAAAACCTTAATGAGTAATTCTTCTGCAGCATGCCCACGTTATGGCCAGAAATACTTCCTCCCCAGGGAATTGCTCTCAGATGATAGAATGATGAATACGTTTGCTGTTTGTCCTGTGTCCCTTATCATCTCTTACAAGAACTTGCAGGAGGTATGATGATTAGAAATGAATGTGCTAGCCCTCGTTCTGGAATGTCATCTCCCACTTACCTTCTAAAACGCAGCGCATGGTCATATCCAGAAACAGTTTACCTGACAAAACTGCTTTACTTTCATAATTTCAAACTTTCTTTAGCCTGTCTTTAGCCTTAACCTTGCCTAGTATACTGGCCCCTTTAAAACCCATCAGCGTGACCCAAACATTTCAAATTTACCCTGTCTTTCTGGTTTCCTTTGTCTCTATACAGCTCTGTTTTGGGTCAGCACTTCAGTGCCAACTATCTGGAACCCACCCCTCCTTTTTCCTTCTTTTTTTTAAAATTAATTTATTTATTTTTGGCTGTGTTTGGTCTTCGTTTCTGCGCTGGCTTTTCTCTAGTTGTGGCGAGTCGGGGCTACTCTTCGTTGTGGTGTGCGGGCTTCTCATTGCAGTGGCTTCTCGTTGCTGAGCACGGGCTCTAGGTGTGCAGGCTTCAGTAGTTGTGGCGCTTGGGCTCAGTAATTGTGGCACGCGGGCTCTAGAGTGCAGGCTCAGTAGTTGTGGCATGTGGGATTAAGTAGTTGTGGCTTGCGGGCTCTAGAGCGCTGGCTCAGTAGTTGTGGTGCACGGGCTTAGTTGCTCCGCGGCATGTGGGATCTTCCCGGACCAGGGCTTGAACCCATGTCCCGTGCATTGGTAGGCGGATTCTTAACTACTGTGCCACCAGGGAAGTCCTTTTTCCTTCTCACTAAGGAAACGTAATGAATATTTTTGTTTTCTGAATAATAAAATGACAGAAACAGATATATCCGAGAATATGTCATTCAGCTTTCCGGGAGCAGATCATGAAATATGGAAAGAGAAAAAAAATCACACATGAATCTACACCAATGATTTAAAACAATCTTATAGCAAAGAAAAGTGTGTGTGTGTGTGTGTGTGTGTGTGTGTGTGTGTTTGGAGGTTAAACGGGATGAGTTTACTACTCAAAAATGTATACCCATTTGATTAAATCAAGAAACTCCATTAAAGTCCTTTTAAAACAAAATAATTTAACATAGGTTTTATCCAACCCTTCAATATTTCTTTCCCATTTTTCTTTTTCTTTTTTTTAGGTCTCTGATATCAATAGCATTGCAATCCTATGTAACATTTTACAGGTGCCTCAGAAATACCTGAAGATCAATGTTTTTAAGTGGAAATAATAAGAAGAATATAGCCATGGGTTATAAGTTGTATAAGCAATTAAAATGTTAAAGAATCTTAAGCCAAATTGAAGGTATACATTTGAAGTTGCTAATGTGATTGATGATACTTTTGGAAAATTCTCTTAGAAATGTATCTCCCCAAAATAGAATTGATTATACCATTTATAAAGAAATTTGAGAAAGTTACAAGAATTACCAATGCGTCTTCTACACAGTTCCTATATAGTAAGGTGCCATAAAAATATTTTTCCATACTTCTACATATATTTTTTAAATTTCCAAGGAATTCTATAAAGCTACATAAATTCGAAATTTAGAGAACCTGCTACATGGTTTAAAAATTTCTATATCCAACTAAAAGCTCCCAAAGATATTCAAGAGAAGACACATGTGTCGATAATACCTATTTAAAGACTTGAAAATATATTAAACATCATGTTCCTAAATGGAGTTTAGAACAAATTAGTAAGAAGCATGACCTCATTCTGAGTAAGACGTGTGTGTATATGTATGTATAGATGTGTGTGTGTGTGTGTGTGTGTTAGTCAAGCTGAAACAAGCTCATGTTACCCCATTCCTAACTCAGAAGCTGAGCAGCCCTGTAAGAAGAAATTAAGGAAACAGAGATAAGGGACAGTCAAAACTTACCCTTCATTTGACTGAGTTCTTACTGGCAGAAGGGTGATCCTGACATGGCTGTGTACATCATTGTCAAGTAGGGCAAAACTAGAGGCTCCCATAAATTCAAAGCCCTAGCAGGTACTTTAGTTCCAATAATTTGATACTCAAAAATAATAATAATTTGCTGCTGTGTGAACTATTGTAATGCAGGCTCATTCTGGCATCTAACATAAATAATCTCAGTTCCTGTTGATTATATATTTAATGTAATAAAAAAAACATAGTTTGTTTTTTATAAGCATGTAAAGGAATCAGCATAGGTCAGGTAATAATATTCTGCTCTGCTGCCTAAACAAAGGAATTGCCAATGCTGAAGCAGAACTGAAGAGAATGATAAGAAAAAAAAAAACCCAAGATGTAGAGGGGGAAAAAAGAGAAGAAACTAAAAAGAGCGAAATCTGAAATCTTTAAGAAAATTACAAAATATACTAAGAAATATGTATGCCCAAATACAATTTACACCTGCATTTAAAAATATTGCACATTTTAGATATGCAGTTTTAAATTGAAGTTTAAAGATTCTGCCATGGCAGTAACAAATTTCAGGCTTTTCTTTATCTTTTATTTGCTGGATGTTTTCTGATTAATTTGAGGATTTCTCTGTGTAGGGGTGACTTTATACTTTTCTTGCTCTATCAAGTGAAGCAAATACTCTCCTGTAGCCTTTCATTCGTCTTCTGACTTTGCTTAGCATGAACTTTACCATGCTAAAATTTCTAATATTTATGCAGTCTGTTTGTCATTCTTTTCCTTTATAACTTCTGGTTTTCCTGTCTTGCTTAAAAATGCCTCCTCAATTCTAAGGATTCTTCTCATATTTTTATTTTTACATTTAGAACATTAATTTATTTGGAAGTCATTTTGTATAGGTGATAAAATTAGCTTTATTTTTTTCCCAGTGAAAAGCCTGTTATGCAAACATCATTCATGCAAAATACAATATTAACCACTGAATTGAAATATCCCTTTAATATATATTATATTCCTCATATTTTATGTTCCCATATAAACTTAAAAATCATTTTATTTAATATTCTCCAAAATAGTATTCTGATTGATTTTGAATTAAATACTTATAATAAATTTAGCAAGGTGTAAAAATATAAAATTGAGCTTTTCCATTTTAGAACATTACATGCATCTCCATTCTTTAACTTAGGAAATTTTTAACAGCAGTACCTTGATAAAATAATGAATTTTCATTGTCCAAAATTTAGCAAGGCTTGCCGGTTTGTCTGAGACACACATTAGATGGTGATTGCCAAAGGTATTTAATGTTTGAGTAGCAATTAATTTTACCAAACTTTATCTGATATCCAGATAAAGATATGAAATGTCAGACTTCCATAATGAATGCTTAAAACTAGGGGAACGAGTAAAAAAGTCATATTCCAATTGAATTAGGACTATCAGTATAATTTTCTCATTATATATTTTTTAACTTAGTTGATTATTTCACATTTTCTTTGACAGTGAGATTGAATGAATCAAATTATGATCAAATAATGTATTCATCTTAACAATTTTGGGAAATTTTCACTGTATGCATTATTCTTTTTTCTTACTGTATCCCCAAACCTGAATTAAAAAAGTAAAGAGTCAAATGTACTTAGGTAATGTTAAATGGTAGACAATAACAAATGTGAAAAAGTATGAATCAGAAAAGAAAAATTAATACAGAACCCAGAAGCCTAGCATTTGACATTTAAGCAGCTTTCTCAAGACTTCATCATGAACAATTTATAGACTTAACTACAAATGAAATGTCATAGATAATTATCCGTGTACCTTTGACATTTTATCTCAGGTTTGATGAATCAATTTTGTAATTTGGACACTTGGAGCCAATATTCAGGGACTGAAATCTCAGGACTAGCTACTTTAAATTACTTTATTGAATGCATATATTTTGCCCATTTCTTTAAGTATAATAAAGCAAACAATGACTAGAGAAACAGAATACAAGTTAACATAGAGACACTTGATATACAAAAATATTAAATGAAAAAATATCACCAATATTAATAATTATAGAGGTCTGTTAATTTCTTCTTTTGAGCTAATTAAAATGATATGCTATATTGTACTTCTGAGGCTTAGGGGAAAATGTCCATTCCTGAAACATTTTTGTTATATAAAATATATATATAACATTAATTACTGCTTTGGTTAAGGCTCAGGTTATAATGGGATAGTACTGTCTTGTCTAAAACTTTGACATATATGACTCTCTTTTATGACTGCACAAAAATAAGCCAAATAAATTTAGGTTAAGAAGGAAAATATATTAATAACGTAAGAAAATATCGCAAATAATTGAAGACCAAGGGAATAGTTAAGAATCTGGAAAAATTGGAATCAAGGAGTCGATTACTATCAGAATTGTCTCTCCTTTTCCATATTCTACTTCCTTCTGAGCAATTGCCTCATTCCCCTTACATGCAGTCAACCAGATTTATTTGTTTCCAAGCCATAACCCAGAAGAAGGCAGTGAGGAGGGCAGGTGTTTATATTCTGCTGAGTTGGAATTTTACTAGGAGCCAACCTGGGCAAGATTCTGTTTGGCTTGACTTGATGAGTATCCACACATGAACCAGCTAACTGTGACCCAAGATTATGAGGGCCCCCCAGGAGGTTGGGGAGCAGGGGCTGGGTGTATTTCCCAAAATAATGTTGAAGGTGATTCTCTGAAAATAGGATGGAGGACCTGGGGACTGTTTTCTTTTTCATTCTAGGAATAAACTCCTATGATTCGTGATTGCCTAATATGAAAATCTAAGGAGGTCAACTTATTAAAGTGCCTATATTTAAAGAAAGAAAACTAAAACCTCTTGAGCGTGCTTAAATAATTTTCTTATTAATTGAGCTTCTCTTAGTTTAAGAAACAGCTTTTAAAGTTATAGCGAGTGACTGGAAATAAATAGCGTAGGGACCTGCTAAATGAAATGGGGAAAATAAAAACCTCAGAAGGGTCAAAAGTGGAGATTGTTGACCTTAGATAGAAAATAAGCTTGTAGTGTCTAACCCCATCTAATTTATTCAGCTACGCATTAATATCGTACCACGTTGTTGGTGGCCACAAAGCACACGTTTTGGATCTCACTCCGTAATTCATCACTGTCTTGTTGGCTCTGTGTCACTTCCTGATGGATTTTAAAACATGTATTTCATCTAGATCTTCAGGTTTCCTCAGAAACAGTGAGAGAGAGGTAGAGAGAGAAATAGAGAGAGAGAGAGAGCAGAATAATGTACTCCACCGTTATCGAAATCCTACTTGTCAATGAGTTTTATTGATGGTGGTTATGTTGCAGGAAAAATAGGGAGCAATGGGCTTCCCTGGTGGCGCAGTGGTTGAGAGTCCACCTGCCGATGCAGGGGACACGGGTTCGTGCACCGGTGCAGGAAGATCCCACGTGCTGCGGAGCGGCTGGGCCCGTGAGCCATGGCCGCTGAGCCTGCGCGTCCGGAGCCTGTGCTCCGCAACGGGAGAGGCCACAGCAGTGAGAGGCCCGCGTACCACAAAAAACAAACAAACAAAAACCTAAGAAGAGACTGTGAATTCTGCTGAGAAACTAAAATGGAAACACTAAATACATTGTGTGCAACAAACTACATATCTCTGATACCCACTGTACAATAAAATTGTTAAAAATAAAAAGGAAGAACCTGATGTGTATTATGAGAATGAAACACTGCTTATTTATTTTTGAGGTTTCTCTTTATTTGTAACACTTGTTTCAATAATTTTATAGTATAAAAGTGATTTTGAGGGTAGCCATATTTTTTCTTTGATTAAGAAGTAATGAAATCAGCAAATAAGGATAGAGGGAAACATCCTCAACTTGTTAAAGAATAACCCCAGAAAATATACAGCTAGCATCATATTTACTGGTGAGAAACTGAAAGCTTTCTTAATAAGATCAGGAACAAGGCAAGGATGACCCCCTTCACCAGGCCTCTTCAGCATCATACTGAAAGTCCTAGCTAATGCAGTAAGAAAGGAAAAGAAAAGGTATACAGATTGGGAAGAAAGAAATAAAACTGTCATTGTTTTCTGATGGCAAATCATCTGTGTAAAAAATCAACAACAAAAACTATTGTAACTAATAAGCAGTTATAGCAAGTTAGACAGATACAAGATTAATATACAAAAGTCAGTTGCTTTCCTATTTACCAGCGGTGAACAAGTGGAATTTGAAATAAAAGACACATTACATTTACATTACCACCTCCCAAATTAAACACTCTGCAACAAACATTATAAAGTTGAAATGAAAAGGCAAACAACCCAGAATAGCCGACACAATATTGAAGAGGAAGAATAAAATTAAAGGACTGACACAACCTGACTTTAATACTTATTGTTAGTATAATGCTATAGGAGTGAAGCAATGTACTGTTGGTGAAGGAATAGACAAACAGATCAATGGAACGGAATAGAGAGCCCAGAGTGAATGTAGTTACCTGATGGTGGACGAAAGAGCAAAGACAACATAATGCAGCAAAGATGGACTTTCAACAACTGGTGGTGGAACAGCTGGACCTTCACATGCAGGCGTGTACACACACACGCACACACACACGCGCACACCTATGTAAGGATAGAAAATTAACAAAAATTAACTCAAAATTGATCATAGACATAAATGTAAAATGCCAAAATACAAAAACTCCTAGAATTAACATAGGACAAAATCTACATGATCCTGGGGATGGCAAGGAATTTTTGGATGTTAATACCAAAGACACAGTCCATGAAGTGAATAATTGACAAGATGGACTTATATAAAAATTAAAAATGTTTGTTCTGCGGGAGACACTGTCAAGAGAATGAGAAGACAAGCCACACACTGGGAGAAAATATTTGTGAAAGACACACCTGTTAAAGGACTGTTATACAAAATAAACAAAGAACACTTAAAATTCAACAATAAGAAAACAACCTGATTAAAACACGTGCCAAACATGTGACCTTAGCAGACACCTCACCAAAGAAGATATACAGATGGCAAATAAGCATTTGAAAAGATGTTCCACATCCTGTCATCAGGAAATGCAAAGTAAAACAACAACGAGATGCCACAACCCACCTTCCTGTTAGAAAGGCCAGAATCCACAACACTGACAAGACCAGAGGCCGGTGAAGAGGAGGAGCGAGAGACAGGAACTCTCACTCACTGCTGGGGGGAATGCAGAATGGCACGGCCACTTTGCAAGACGGTTTGGTGGTTTCTTACAAAGCCAAACATATGCTTACCACACGATCCAGCAACTGTGCACATTGGTATTTACCCAAAGGAGGTGAAAACATGTCCAGGTAAAAACTTGCACAGGAATGTTAACAGCAGCTTTATTCATAATTGCCAAATCTTGGATGCAATCAAGATGTCCCTCAGAGGGTGAACGGATACATTAAATTTGGTTCATCCAGACAATGGGATATTTTTCAGCACTAAAAAGAAATGCGCTCTCAAGTCAGGAAAAGACATGGAGGAACCTTAAAAGGATGTTACTAAGTGAGAGAAGCCAGTCTGAAAAGTATATAATTCCAACTATATGACATTTTGGAAAAGGCAAAACTATTGAGACAGTAAAAAGATCATTGGTTGCCAGCAGTTGGGTGGGGAGGGAAAGATGTGATGAATTTTAGGGCAGTGAAAGTACACTTTGTGATACTATAATGGTGGACACACGTCCTTATATACATGTGACCAAACCCATAGAAGATGCATCATCAAGAGTGAATGATGGGGAAACCTATGAACCTTGGGTGGATATGGTGGGTCACTGCAGGTTCCTGAATTGCAAAAAAATGTACCGCTCTGGTGGGGGATGCTGATTATATGGGGAAATCTCTGTACCTTCCTCTCAATTTTGCTGTGAACCTGAAACTTCAAAAAAATAATATCGGTTGAAAAACACAGGAAAACAAAACAAAACAGAATAGGCTGCTTGAAAAAAGAATAAATGACAGATCTTAGGAATTAAAACTGGGATTATCTAAATTTAAAATTGTTCACACTTTTTAAAAATATTAAAAATAAAATTTCCTCCTGATTACTAGAGATGTTAAGCATCCTTTCCTGTTATTTGATTATTTATACTCCATTTCTGTGAAAAAAAAGGAGTGTAATTAAACTTAAGATCCAGTCATCGTATGTGTCTTTTCTGATCCACCAACATCCCAGGAAAAGCTATAAGGAGCTCAATATATGAATAAAACACAAAAAAAGCAAACTGGAAAAATATTTAAATAAATAAATGTAGATTAACAAGATAGGGAGAATTTACGGGAGAAAGCAACATATTGAATTAGAAATTAGAGCAGTGAGGTGATAAATGAAAAATAAATAGCTTTTATAATTTGTCCTTTTTACTAAAATAGCTTAATGTCACTACTGTGACCTTAAAATAAAGAATTTTCTCTGGTTCTTATTGAAAACACTGTATGCCCACATCAGTCCTTGTCTAGGTACAGCTGAATATTTTTTTTTAATCTAACTACTATAAAAATGGTCTTTGTGCACAAAATTTAATAAGACATATGTCATTCTAAACCAACAACAGATTACAATGTGTTATAAATTCTGTTTCTGTTATTAAGTTCACCACCAAAGAGCCTGTCAGGTATTTAGAAATGCCCAATTCAACATTAGCCTCTAGAATTCCCTCTTCTAGTTGAGAGTCACTGTTTAAAGGGCACATGCATATTTTCTGCCAACTGCTCTTCAAATGATAAGTGGTGCCTTTTAATTACATTGTGTATGGTAATTAATTTACATATCCATGCAAATTCTTCATCTTGGAATCCCTTCTCAGACAGACCCTGGGTGCCCTAGGCTTTCAGTGTTCTATTGCAGCTTTCAAAATACTATGAAAGTGTTGGATAATAAAGGTTCTTGAACATATTCCAAGTAGCTAGAAAATATAAACAGCCATTTGCAGCATGGTAAAATGGCAATGCATATATTTGCATTTTGGAAATGAAGTATTCACCCCAAACATATAAAAATAGAACAGCAAATGAATAATACAGATGTCAAGTTTTCTGAATATTTAGCTATTTTACAGCACACTTAATATAAGAAGCCGTCATCAGTGGTAGACTGTTTTATTTAATAAGACATTTACTAATATTTTCTTTTTAGGCCTAGAATTTTTATTTCTAAGTAAAGTGTTTTTATTTATTCACAGTGTAGACAATTGCATCATAATTTTACTTCTAAATCCCCTATGTGTTAGTACACATTTTAATCTGCTCCAGTTTTGTTGACATAAAACTGAGAGAGGGCTTCCCTGGTGGCGCAGTGGTTGAGAGTCCGCCTGCCGATGCAGGGGACATGGGCTCGTGCCCCGGTCTGGGAGGATCCCACATGCCGCAGAGCGGCTGGGCCCGTGAGCCATGGCCACTGAGCCTGCGTGTCCGGAGCCTGTGCTCCGCAACGGGAGAGGCCACAACGGTGAGAGGCCCGCGTACCGCAAAAGAAAAAAAACAAAAACTGAGAGAACAGAGGATTTCCAAATCCAAGTACATTGTAGGGTTATGGGGTTTAACAGTGCACAGTGCAAGCAGGGTGGAGGGTGGGCTTAGTGAAGGTGGCCTGTCTGGGCAGGGACAAGCACGCTATCCCTGAAATTGTCCTTAAGAACTGACTCACAGTAATAATAGTAAGAGCTCAACTTGTATTCTGTTTTATGATTGCTTCCAAAGTCACCACAGATAGTGCTTCTCTTACTGACTGCATCCCACTGCCCTCTGTGGTGCTGTGCTGTCAGAGAAAACTAAAAAAATAAATAAAAATGAATAAATCCTTAGCATATTTCAAAACTAAACTCTGACGTCACTCTGAATAGAAAATGAGAAATGCACATACTTCTAAAATAATCTCTTTCCCTTTAGAGAAAACGTATTTGCTCTGAAGAAATCCTTTTGTCCCAGATTCCTCCTCTAAGGGGTAATGAGGAATAGTTAGGTGTTCCATGCCCCCAAATTTTGAGCACTTAGAAGTTTACTTCTGGAGTGAAGACATTGTATTTAGCATTGCTTAAAATAAATGTTTTAAAATGATAAAGTGGGCCAGTACTTCTAAAGAAGAGAGACAGATATAAAACATAAATACAAGCTACTAATATTTCTTTCATTGTATTAGATGTCTGGCACATCCTTTCTTAATTAGAGCATCATAATGAACTTGATGCTTCCATTTTCCTTGGGGTTTTATATAATGGTGCAAAACCAAAAAATAAAAATGCCTCCTGCTTTTTCTGGATCTGTAAAAGACAATGATCCTCTTCAAGAAGTTTACATGATTATCTTACCCACGGGGTTCATACATGGTTTTAGTCCTTGTTTTTTAATATGATTTTCTCATTTTGTTATTGTATTCTGTGGCTAATAGGTGGAGTTGTGGGGTTTATCCATCCACTTTATAGCATTTTTAAAAATCAGAGACTCAGAAAGACCCCGAGTCACTCAAATATAGAATCAAATATAGAAGAATAGAGCTGAAATGCTCTCCCATTTGACCATGGCAGTGCTCCTTACAATATCATGGTGGCACTCCTTAAGTAGTTGGTTTGGTCTAGTATAGGTAAATGTTTAAAAATCTAAATTCGTGAAAAATTAAATGACTGGTTTACTTATAGTTGATTTCTTTTTTCTGTCAACACTTCCATTAAGAGTGTTTTTTTTCCTCTTTTTATAGGAACTAAGTAAAGTCCTTATATAATGTTTTGAGTTACATTTAAAAATGTCTGAGAGTGACAGTGTTTCGAGGTCAAAGCACAGATGCTGTGACCTCCCTGCCGTTTTGAACTCCACTCACTTGCTGGGAAAACTCGGCAAATAGGTTCACTTTCCATGCCTTGCTTTCTTCTATTTTAAATGGAAATAATAGTACCTATGCGTAGGGCTGCTTTGAGTATTGAATAAAACTTGTAAAAGGTATGCGCAGTGTCTGGTACATATCAGATATTCAGTAAACATTAACCTTCTCTCTCATCTCTACCTCTAAGATGAGCTTTCCCATTGCTAAAAACTCTTCCCCAGGGAAACATGGCCAGTTCAGTTTAGTTCTGTTCTTTTTTTAATCATATAAATTAGACATTGTTTTTATGAAAGTTATTATATTCATAATGTTTATTTAGATTTATCTTTATCTTTATGTTTATTAATTTTTTGATCCAACATTTTCTTTTCATGTTTCAGATCATACTGCTGGGACCATTTAGCTTCTTCCATGTTTTCTTAAAAATTGCATAAGTAGAAGTTTGTTGGTTAAAAATGCTCTTTGATTCGCGTTTAACTGCAGATGTTTGTTGCTTTCATTCTTGTAAGAGGGTTGTGTCACCTATGCAATTCTAGGTTGCAAATTATTTCCTGTCGGCAATTTGAAGCTGTTATTCACATCCTTCAGGTTTCCGTTTATTGCTGATAAAAAGTCTGACATCAGTGTTACCTATAGATGTGTATTTGCTCTCTGCCAGTTTCTAAGGTGGTTTCGTTATCTTTGATAGTTTATAGTTACCTTATAATGTAAACTAACACAATGTATTATTTTCTGCTGACGCATGGCAAATCACCACAAACCCAGAAAACTTAGCTTAAAAGAACACAGATTTATTGTCTCACCATTCCTGTGGGTCAGGAGTCCAGGTGGTTCTCGATTGTCTGCTCAAGTTCTCACTCCGCTGAAGTCAAGTGTTGCCCAGGCTGAGTTCCCATCTGAAGGCTCTGGGAAAGAATTTGCTTCCAGACTCATTCAGGTGGTTGACAGAATTCAGTTCCCCTATGTTGTAGGACTGACGTCCTCGTTTCCTTGTTGGTTGTCACCTGGGGGCTGCTTCAGCTCCTAGAGGTGCCCGTATTCCTTGTTATAGAGCCTCCACCATCATCAAACCAGTGATACAGCATCTTCCTCTCACTTTCACATCTCCTTTGCCAGGAGGAATGCAGTCTGGATTATGGGCTTCACTAACTAGGTTACGTCTACCCAGGATCATTTCCTCATTTTAAGGTCAACTGTATCGGAACCCTAGTTACACGCAAAATTCTTTCACACCACACCTAAATTAGCGTGTGATTGAACAACTTGAGTGTAAGGCAGTTACGGGAGTGTGTGGAACCTTTCCGGCCCTTAACGTCTTCAAATATGCTCTCATCTCCATTGGGCTAGTCTCATCTTGAAATGGGGCTGAATATGTATAACATCAAATTGTTATATGTCTTCTATAGCTCTTAATCTCATAGGTTGATCTCACAGTCACTCTGTAATGTTGTTGCGGTGATAGTAACACAATTCCAGTGGTATCTGTGAATGTTGTTTAACTGACATAAAAGGATAAGAACATTAGAATCGTGGCATAACTGGAAGGTCCCCATTAGAAAGCTGCTTCTCTTGTCTTCCCAGCAAGGAACTGTCCTTCATCGTCTCAAGGAGCAAGGGGGAGGGACTCCTGAAAGCCTTGGCTGTGTTTTATTGAATAGTATGGACATGTGTGTGTTACAAATTAATAGTGTAGCTGCTTTCACATGTATTTAAAAATGATTTATTTCTAAAAAAGACAGCCTCGATTCTTACCACATAATATGTTTACTGTTGTACAGCAGTGAACCTACAGGGTATAAGGTCTAATATCCTAAAGTGACAAACTGAACCAGGCTGCTTTAATATGAGGCGGCCACCCATCTGACTATGGGGTGGGTTTTCAGTCTGTCCTCTGGGCCAGTAATTCTCTCTTCAGCTGTACTTTATATGCTATTTTAACCATTAATTTAATGTTTACCTTACTATGTATATTTTTAACTTATGAAGCAAAGTTAGGCTCTTATTCACATTACCCTAAACATCCCAATAGTCCCTTGTTGCAAGATCATCTAAGTGATTCCCATCTTTTTGCTCTGTTACCATTTTTGTACACTTACTTTAGATATATTTTCTATATTTCAGAATCTAAAGGTCCTAGCGTTCTAAATAGATGTTTTTTTCTCTGTGATTCTAATCATAATTACTTGTCCCCTTGTGTATTGGGTAATTTTTAGTGATGGGTTCATATCTCCTTGCTTTTATTCTGGGGACTGTGTGAGGCTAACTTTCAATGAGAGAGAATTGAGGTCTTCCATTGGGAGTCAGAGGATTTAACAGAGAGACCTTGACACCCACCAAGCATCCTTGGATTAACATGGGAGGCTCAGTGGCTTCCTCCACCTTGTTTCCAGCCCAAGGCTCCTGAACAAATGCAGTACTGATAAAGGCTTCTACCCCCAGAACACTAGGGTCTCCAAGTTTACTTACTTCTCCCAGCCAGTATCTCCAGACTCATATTTCCATCTATTTTCTTGGGGCAGGGAGGGGTTGGGTAGGTAATTGTATATATATTTTTTTGTTTTGAGCACAATAATTCACTTAAATAGGTTTTATTTATATCAAGTTGCTTTTAGCATTCCATTCTGCTGAAAAAACAATTCCTGTGCCTTCCCAAATAAGAGCTGCTAAGATATTTCTTGAGTATAATAGAGATTAACATCAAAATTAGAATATCGTCGGACTTCCCTGGTGGCGCAGTGGTTAAGAATCTGCCTGCCAATGCAGGGGACATGGGTTCGATCCCTGGTCTGGGAAGATCCCACATGCTGTGGGGCAACTAAGCATGTGAGCCACAACTACTGAGCCCGTGAGCCGCAACTACTGAGGCCCGTGTGCCTAGAGCCTGTGCACTGCAATGAAGAGCAGCCCCCGCTCGACGCAACTAGAGGAAACCCACATGGAGCAGCAACAAAAATCCAACTCAACCAAATATAAATAAATAAATAAAAATAAAATAAAATAATTTTTTTTAATTAGAGTATCCTGTAATTTAATACAGTTCCATGATGTTATATATATATATATATATATATATATATATATATATATATAAAGAGGAATTAAGCAATTCACCCAGTTTCTCTTGAGATTAGATTGGTGAAGCAAGGATTCCTAGGTCTGCTATAGTTTTATATATATAGATATATGGTCTACAAACAGTAGCTGAGCAAAAAACTTGCCAGAATTCGAGACGCTTGCCTAGTGATCCTAGGGATTAGGACACGGCTGCATATTTGTCCTCTTCTGGGGTAAAGGACTTGGAGTCGCCATGTATTCGTGTGATAACTGGTACCTGGGGGCTGCTGGGGAGCCTAGCTGAGCACTGTAAGCCTGACGTCCTCTGAAGAGAAAGTTGCCGAGGTTTACCTGCCACTGATATCAGCATCCACACAGGGCTTGTCTCGTGCACAGGAAATGACCTGGGACCACCTCCACCACCAGAGTCTCACTCATAGAAGCATCACCCCCACCCTTACCTGCTTTGCCATGTGGAGAATGGCCAGTAGGCAGGTGCAGTTAAATACGGGACCTGGAATAAGAGGAGGCTAAAGGACTTTGAGAGAGGAGGAAGCCCGAGAAAGTGGTTCTGAACCAGATAATGACTGTGAATATAATTTAAATCAGGCTGGAAAATAAACACATAAAAGACTAGTCCGAAGTTTCCTGATTATTTGAAAGTTGCTTCAGACAAAGATGTGGCACAGATATACAGTGGAATATTACTCAGCCATCAAAAGGAATGAAATTGAGTTATTTGTAGTGAGGTGGATGGACCTAGAGACTGTCATACAGAGTGAAGTAAGTCAGAAAGAGAAAAACAAATACCATATGCTAACACATATATATGGAATCTAAAAGAAAAAATGGTTCTGATGAACCTAGGAGCAAGACAGGCATAAAGACGCAGACGTAGAGAATGGACTTGAGGACCCGGGGAGGGGGAAGGGTAAGCTGTGACAAAGTGAGAGAGTGGCATGGACATATGTACACTATCATATGTAAAATAGATAGCTAGTGGGGAGCAGCTGCATAGCACAGGGAGATCAGCTCGGGGCTTTGTGACCACCTAGAGGGGTGGGATAGGGAGGGAGACACAAGAGGGAGGAGTTATGGGGATATATGTATACATATAGCTGATTCACTTTGTTATACAGTGGAAACTAACACACCGTTGTAAAGCAGTTATACTCCAATAAAGATGTTAGAAAATATGTATATATCAGTAAACCAAAAAAAACAAGCTTCAGGCAAGAAAGAATGAGTTTTTTGTTTTGTTTTTTGTTTTTTTTTTCGTCAAAGGAAAATGTTGCTGTGACTGAAAAAAAGTAAGTTGCATATTCATCCATGGCTGACTGTTGAGTGCACAGTCCACATCCTTGATTAGAAAATTTAATTTAAGAGAAAAATGCATCCCTTCATTTGTAACATGGACAGTAAACATTTGTTCCCTGGAACACTCACATTGCCTGGAACCTCTAAGCTTCATGGAAGTGGATTTCTTATAAAGATCAACTAACACTGCTTAAGCACAAATGTGGTGTCTATTGGGTTAGAATTATGTATAAATCAAGTAGCACAGAGCAAAAGCAACATGTGATGCAACAGATTTCTCTAACTGAGAAGTAATGTTCCTGATGAAATCACTCTGCTTCATTCCTGGCAGTAGATAACTCAGGGAATCCGAAGACAGTGCTTGAGAGAATGCCGCCAGCTCTCCAGAGACGAGGCCTCATCTTCTTAAGCAGCGTGACTGTGACAGCGGGGAGGATATTTCTCAATTAATATTCTTTGCTGAGAAGGTATTCTACACATTGGGAAGCATCATATGCTGAAGGTTTTCTCACTGGCGCTGCTGAAAATTGATTTACAACAGAGAGAATCAGGCTCACAGGGCCCCCAGACAGCCTCCTGAAAGAATGTTTTTTCAAGGTGAAATAAAAGAAAGGCAATTCAAAACAGTCTTCAGGGAAGGCCCTATGCACCAGGAAAGTCTCTGGAGGCTTAGAAAGCTAAAAATCCAATCTATTTCATTTAGAAGAGATTAGAAAATTGCTAAATAACTCAGGCCACCAACATCACTATTTAAAATGGAATACCTTGCAAAGAGATGCGAAGCTCTTTAACATTATTTAGACACCATATACTTGTACTAAACTTCTATGCGAGGAACAAATTCTCAGTAACAGAAAGAATAGAATGGTAAAAAGTTAAAGCACCAATTTTTGGTGGAGGGAAGAAGTTACCTTTATTATTTCTTTCTAGTTTTTTTTTTTTTTTTTTTTTTTTTTTTTTTTTGCGGTACGTGGGCTTCTCACTGTTGTGGCCTCTCCCGTTACGGAGCACAGGCTCCGGATGCGCAGGCTCAGCGGCCATGGCTCACGGGCCCAGCCGCTCCACGGCATGTGGGATCCTCCCGGACCAGGACACGAACCCATGTCCGCTGCATCGGCAGGTGGACTCTCAACCACTGTGCCACCAGGGAAGCCCAGAAGCATTATTTTTTAGATTCCATGTGTAAGCCATATTGTACAGTATTTGTCTTTCATTGTCTGACATTTTGCTTAGCATGATATCATCTGGGTCCATGCACATTGCTGCAAATGGCAGAAACTCATTATTTTTTATGGCTGAGTAATATTCCATCTCTGTCACACATGCACACATACATACATACACACAACATCACAACATCTTCTTTATCCATTTGTCTGTTGATGGTCAATAGCAAAACAGAAACAGACTCAACAGATATATAAAACCAGTGATTACCAGCAGGGAGAGGGAAGAGGGGAGGGGCAAAATAGGTGTAGGTGATTAAGAGGTACAAAGTACTATGTATAAAATATATAAGAAACAAGGATATGTTGTACATCACTGGGAATTGTAGCCATTATCTGTAATAACATTTAATGGAGTATAATCTGTAAAAATACTGAATTACTGTGCTGTACATCTGAAGCTAAATATTATAAATCAAGTATACTTCAATAAAAAAAAAAAGAAACAGGGAGGGGTTAGAAATTGGGAGGGGGCACAAGATGGGTTTTTTTTTAATTTTTAATTTAATTATTTATTTTTTGGCTGCATTGGGTCTTTGTTGCTGCACGTGGGCTTTCTCTAGTTGCAGCGAGCGGGGGCCACTCTTCGTTGCGGTGCGCGGGCTTCTCATTGTGGTGGCTTATCTGGTTGCGGAGCACGGGCTCTAGGCGCGCAGGCTTCAGTAGTTGTGGCACGTGGACTTCAGCAGTTGTGGCTTGCAGGCTCTAGAGCACAGGCTCAGTAGTTGTGGCACACGGGCTTAGTTGCTCCGTGGCATGTGGGATCTTCCCGGACCAGGGCTCGAACCCATGTCCCTTGCACTGGCAGGTGGATTCTTAACCACTGCGCCACCAGGGAAGCCCAAGATGGGTTTATTTATTGATCCAGCTTGTCACACTCATGTGCTCATCGATTGATAATTCAATAAGATGTTCATTTATGACTTGTGCATTCATCTATTTGCATGCTACAGGTTTTATAAAAATATTCATAAGGAAAATAATGGAACATATTAGTGAGGGAAGCATACACATTCTTGAAAAACTGACTTAGTGACTATTTTCTGCAATCCTGTGGTGATGGTGGGGTGAAGCCTCAGAGGAACTGGGTTTCCTGATTTCACTGGGGATGAGATCCCAATGGAAATAAATCTAACACAAGCAGTGTGATAGGCAAGGCAAGACAGATGTAACCAGATTGCTCTGGAATTCTGTGATCCTGGCTAATTGATGACAGGCTCCCTGTGAAGCAAAGAGCCGGGCAGCTTTCTATAGGGCTGTTTGGTCTATGTAAATGGAAAACATCTAGGTCTTTTAGCAGCAACTCAACTTGAGTTAATCTAGTGTGGATTCTCAGCCAATAACAATGAGAATGCTCTATGAATAGTCTTCAGGGCCCACCCCAGAGGACTAGGGAAAAGAAAATACCCCAATCGTCCCAGGGTTATGTGATCATTTCAATGAATTCCACAAGTCCCTGGGGCTGAAAACCTCCACTGAGGTCACAGTTGGTGCTTATAGGGATCATGTTACATACAGAGCCTTGGCCTGAGCCCATATCATAGGGATGCTAGTCTATGTACAAATCTAGTGGCCGTTCCCTGAGGCCCAGAAAATAGAGTGTGAGTTTATGGAGTTGCCAGCATAATCCCACAGTGACTGTGTGATAAGGAGTGAAGTGTATTATTACAGCCAGAGTTAGTGGATACCCATGAAACCATTCCAATCTACCTGCCAAGAGAGGGAACTTAAATCAGTAGTGAACCTCTGAAGAACTACAAATATGATTGCCTCTGTCAAGGATTTTACAAATACAGGAGTGTTAATGCGTATGAAATCCCCATTTAACTCACCTGTTTGATTGGTCTTACTCCTCAATACCAAACTATGGATTATCGTGTGTTTTATTAGATGGTGATGCTAATTGAGGTGTTTGTTTCTTGGTTCTTAGCTGGAGCAAATCACTAATCACAGGGGCATTCAACTGTTGCCCTGGCAATTGTTTTCTGTTTCATCTCCATCAAAAAGATAATCAAAAGTAATTTCTCTTCACGTGAGAAGTGCAGCATTACACCAACACTAACCTACATTAAGATTGTATCAGCTCTCTTGTTCTGTTAAAAATCTAATTCCTGGGGCCTTCCCTGGTGGCGCAGTGGTTGAGAATCTGCCTGCTAATGCAGGGGACACGGGTTCGAGCCCTGGTCTGGGAGAATCCCACATGCCGCGGAGCAACTAGGCCCGTGAGCCACAACTACTGAGCCTGCGCGTCTGGAGCCTGTGCTCCGCAAAAAGAGAGGCTGCGATAGTGAGAGGTCCGTGCACCGCGATGAAGAGTGGCCCCCGCTTGCCACAACTAGAGAAAGCCCTCGCACAGAAACGAAGACCCAACACAGCAAAAGTAAATAAATAAATGAATAAACTCCTACCCCCAACATCTTCTTTAAAAAAAAAAAAAAATCTAATTCCTGAGACTGATTTTCTTCTTCCTCAGAAAATATCACTCTGGTTGATTATATTGAAGTCATTTTATGAAACACTAGTCTGTGTCAAGACATTATGCTAATGAGTGAGTACCAAATAGTAAGTGTCCTATGTTCCTTGATAAGAAACCCATGTGCCAGCAGTGGGGGAAGAACCCCATGAAAGTTCATGAACTTGCCACATTGGTAAAGTTCCTCAGGTGCAGGGGAATAGAGCTTATTGGCATATCTCCTCTAAAATGGGACAAATTAATGCATTGTGCACTCTCCACCAAAAAGTAGAGGCAAAGCTTAGGAGACGTCTTTGGATTTAGTGTTAACATATATCATGTTTGGTGTGCTGCTCAAACCTATCTGGTACCCTGTTAAGTTCCAAATTTCAGTGGGGACTGGAGTTAAGGGTAGGCTCTGCAGCAGGTACAAATATAGGTAAGTTGCCCAGTTACTGTAATAGCCATGGATGCAAAGGTACATAGAGTGTCTATGACAGATAAGGATGTTTCATGGAGCCTCTGGCTAGCTCCCAGATTCAAAGCACAATTTAGATACCTACGGTTATAGTGTAATCTCATGCCTTCCTGTGCTGAAAGCATTCTTCCTTTGGAAAGCAGATCATCGTTGCTATTGGAACCTTTTATTAGCCAAATGCCCACTATGGCATATCAAGGGTCCGTGCAAACCCAACACCTGTCATGAACACATTGTTCTCAGATCCAGGGAATCATAGAATTGACCATGTGTAGGGACAGGGTGGTGTTAACTGGACATGTAGACCAGGACTAGACCTGAGTGGGTCCAGAGGCACAAGGGGACCACATGAACCCACGGTACCTGCTCTCACTTCTTGGATGTCTCTCCCCTCTCTCATATCTGTAGCCATATATGGAGTTTTCTGTGGTCAGTTAACAAAATTACAGAAAGCTCAGGGCTGGTTCACAAAATGATCTGTGCAGTGTGCTTGCATCAGCTTGAAGATGCCATTACAACCCCATGAAGTGTAGCAGCGGTTATGGGAAATTCTTTCGCTGGATGTAACTTCAGAGAATATATCTGGTAATTATATGTGTGTGTGTGTGTGCATATATATATATACATACACATGTGCATGCACATAATATATATATGTATATACTATATATAATTTCATGGGAAGAGAAATTTCCTAAGATACAAATTTATAAATTTACAGTACTTAATAGGCTATGGTTAATAGGTTGCTTGAATTATCAGGGACCCTGAAAGAAAACACTTTAAAAAATTGGTGGAAGAAAAGGATATAAAAGTTCACAGCAGTTTGCTATGAACCTAAAACTGATCTAAAAAAATAAAATCTTAAAAATAAATCTACTCACATGTGACCTTAAGAGAGAGAAATATTGAAATTATTGATGAATGCTCCTTGGAATATGGATATAATACAAAATATTATTTATAAACTTAACACATATTTTATTTTATATGATTTATTTGCATCTAATGGTGGTAGCATTGTGCTTATGTATCATGTGTTATATACTGTAGTGTTAAAATATTTTAAAGTAAGTATACATGTATCGTGTTAAAAGTATGTAAAGTATTTTGTTCTTTTTCTGTTAGGCATGAAGTATATATTACTGATTAATAAGTTGAAAGACACCAGTGTGATATTATAACATTTAGGGACATTCAAATTTGAGTAACTTCTTCTATTTACTGATATTTTTCCTCCCTAACAAATGACTTGAAACTAGTAATTTTTCTGTTAGCACTCTCAGTTTAACTTCATTGTAGACTAGGTATTTTCAAACTAAATAATCTAGCCTATTTCAAGCAAAAAAAAATCACTGTAAGCAATTATTGTAACACTATAGATTAGCCAAAAAATTTAAATTCACATTATAATTTGCGCAATGTATAATGTATATTTATACCTAGGACAAAATGTATACTTTAAAGAATACACATATCTGTATGTCGTACTTTTTTATTTTTAAATTGGTGTGTAAATTATGCTACTTCCTTGTAGACAATTTATAACCCATGTACTTTTGCAGCAGTAAAAAGTTTTCTTTATAATATATATATATAAAGAAACCATTACCTGCTGTACTTGTTTTTAAAAGAACATTCAGTAATGGGTTAAGAAAGCAAAATGGATTCTTATGTTGAAGAGAAGGAGCATGATTTATGAAAGAAAACATGTGAATTGGTTTACATTTCTAGTTAATTATTAGAGTTAAAATTTGTCCTTCAAATCATGTTTCTCTGTAAGTTAAAATTTGTTCTTCAAGCCATTAGTTTCTCTGTAATTTATTTTTTTCTTTAATGTTTTATTCTGAATGTTACTGCCCATGATTTCAGTGCCTATATGAAGCATATGCTGTTTCATATTTAATTCAATATTATTTGAAAAGTAAAGGAAGTTGTTATGGCAACTGAAGCTCAAAAATAATTTCATTTAGAAAACTTTTTAACACTTTCACTTCAACATGGCCTTCAGCTGCAACGTACAATATAAAAATGTTCAATCTGAAAAAATACCAAAGTGCTTTGGGGAAAATGTGGCATAGAGTTGAAATGTTTAAGGTATTCCTTTTAAAACTTAGTTTCCATATCATACTATGTATAGAAAAAAGTCAAATGCAATGTAAAATGTTGTGATCTTAGAATTAGTCATTACACTTTCATTTACAAAATTGTGTTCGTGAAGCAAAATCTGGAATGGTTAGGATTATATTGAGCACTTACGCATTTTCCTTTCTTCTCCACACTATATACTATAGTGTATACACTATAGTATATAGTGTGGAGAAGACCCACAGAAGACCCCATCTGTGGGTCTTCTCCGCCCACAGAAGCTCAGCGGTCTCATGCTGCCTGCATCAGCCAGGTCAGCAGTGAACAGATGCCAGAGTTTAAGGGGTAAAGGAAGACATTTCATGAATGATAGATTAAGAGTGAACAGGATGGTCAGGGTTAAGGAAGCGATAAAGGATGCTGACACACCAGGAGTGGGCAGGAGTGGGAGGTTGTTATCACCCTGAGGTCTGCAGTGGTAAGAGGAGAAAGTAGTGTTCCAGGTCTACTGAGATGTGGGTCATGCAGGAGGGCATCCCTGGGACCACAGTAAAGAAAATCCTCTGACATCCTCTGCCAGTTCACGTCAGTCAGAAGGATGAAGGGGAAAAAACACTCTGACCTCTGTATCCTCCTACCCTCTTACCTCCTGCTGGGGTTGCCCATTGCCCAAGCAGAGGCTAGAAAACAAAAGTCCAGCAGTTGAGGCCATAGAAACTATTATCCTGGTGCAGAAGACAGGATGAAAATGGTCCAAGAACAAAAGTGGAAGGATACATAGAACTCTAGGGAAGTCTCTTGATTTTTCCCTGAACATAAATTTTCCTTTGAATTAAAAAGTAAAAATAAAAAATAAAAACAAATAACTAGTGTTCCAACACAGTTGAATCACAAAAATCTTATTAAAAATTCTATAATGATACTGAGAGATGGTGGCAGTTTTAGACATACTCCTCCCCGAACCTCAGTGGAAACACTGGTTACCTCAAGAAGTTTTTGTTTCATTTTGTTTTTAAGACTTTACATTTTTAGAGCAGTTTTAAGTCCACAGGAAAACATAGGGGAAGGTCTATTGATTTTTCCATATACCCTCTTTATCTGCAATGCATAGCTTCCTCCATATCTCCATATGCATCCCCCACCAGAGTGGCACATTTGTTCCAATTGATGAAGCTCTCCATATTTTGACACGTCATAATCACCCAAATTCCCTAGGTTCCCTTAGGGTTCACACTTAGTGTGTACATTATATGGGTTTGGATAAATGTATAATGACGCATATCCACCACTATCATGCAGAGTGTTTTCACTGCCCTAAAAATCCCCTGTGCTATCCCTGTCCATCTCTCCCTCCACAATCCCTGACAACCACAGATCTTTTTACTGTCTCTATAGTTTTGTCTTTTCCATAATGTCATATAGTTGGAATTAAACTTTTCAGATTGGCTTCTTTAACTTAATAATATGCATTTGAGCTCCTTCTATGTCTTTTCATAGTTTGAAAAGCTCATTTCTTTTTAGCACTGAATAATACTCCATTGTCTGGATGTACACAGTTTATTTTTCTATTCATCTACTTGAAGGACATCTTGGTTGCTGCCAAGTTATGGCAATTATGAATGAAGCTGCTATAAACATCTGTGTGCAGGTTTTTGTGTGGACATAGTTTACAACTGCCCTGTGTAAATACCAAAGAGCTGGGTTGTATAGTAAGCATGTGTTTGGTTTTGCAAGAAACTGCCAAACTGTCTTCCAAGTGGTTGCACCATTTTGCTTTCCCACCGGCAATGAATGAGGGTTCCTGGTGCTCCACATCGTCGCCAGTGTTTGGTATTGTCAGTGCTGTGGATTTGGGCCATTCTAATAGATGTCTAGTGGAATCTCGTTGTTTTAGCTTGCATTTCCCTGATGACATAGGATGTGGAACACCTTTTCCTATGCTTCCTTGTCATATGTGTATATTATTGGGTGAGCTGTCTGTTAAGGTCTTTGGCCCTTAATCAGGTTGTTTTCTTATTGTCAAGTTTAAGAGTTCTTCATATCTTTTGGGTAATGGTCCTTTATCAGATGTCTCTTTTGAAAACATTTTCCCCCAGTGTGTGGCTTGTCTTCTCATTTTCTTCGCATTGTCTTTCACAGAGCAGATTTTTTAAAATTTTAATAAAGTCCAGCTTATCCATTTTTTCTCTCATGAATCATGCCTTTGGTGTTATATCTAAAAGGTCATCATCATACTCAAGGTCATCTAGGTTTTCTCCTGTGTCATCTTCTAGGAGTTTTATACTTTTGCATTTTACACTTAGGTCTGTGACCCATTTTGAGTGAATTTTTGTGAAGGGTCTGAGGTCTGTGTCTAGGTTCATTTTTTTTTTTTTTGCATGTGGATATCCAGTTGTTCCAGCACCATTTGTTGAAAAGCTTATCTTTGCTCCATTATATTGTCTTTGCTCCTGATTAGATTTTATTGTGTTGAAGGTGTTTAGTATTCAGGGATTGCATAATAGGAGTAAGGAGTCAATTACAGAGAGAAACATAAGGTGACAATAGGAATATCCCCTTTATAGCACTTACCCTTCTTTATAAGGCATTATTCCAAACACTCTTTTTTTTTTTTTTTTTTTTTTTTTTTTTTGTGGTACGCGGGCCTCTCACTGCTGTGGCCTCTCCCGCCGCGGAGCACAGGCTCCAGACGCACAGGCCCAGCGGCCATGGCCCACGGGCCCAGCCGCTCCGCGGCATGTGGGATCTTCCCGGACCGGGGCACGAACCTGTGTCCCCTGCATCGGCAGGCAGACTCCCAGCCACTGCGCCACCAGGGAAGCCCTATCCCAAACACTCTTGCCCCATACATATTACCTTTTTAAATCTTCATTGCAAATTTATAAGGTGTATACAGTTGACCCTTGAACAACACAGGTTTGAACTGCATGGATCCACTTACAGATTGATTTTTTTAAAAATAATTATGTACTACAGTACTACATGTCAGTACTACATGACTGTATGACTACACAGATGTAGAACCATGGATATGGAGGAACCTTGGGTATGGAGGAACTGTGGATACATATGGAGGACCTGCTGCATACACTGATTTTCCACTGTGTGGAGGGTCAGCACCCTAACCCCTGCATCGTTCAAGGATCTACTGTATGACTGTGTTTTGTACATGAGGAAACAGAGATCCAGGAAGAGGTTAAGTAAATGGACTCAGGTCAAGTTTAGTAAGTGAGAGACAAGGGTTCACACTCAGGTGCCCTCACTCCAGTGTCTAGTAACATCTACGCAGTCCTGGGGTTTCACTCGTCAGTGTCACCAAAGGCTCAGCTTCACATTTCCTCTCTGCTGTCCTGGGAGAGAAAGAGGGATCCCCCTCTGTCCTTCTGTCCACGTTTCATGCAGGAGGAAGAACAGTGGAAGGATGTGGAATACAGGGTGGCGCTGTTAACAAGGCCGCATAGATTAATATTCTAGGGCTGCCAAAACACTGCCACAGACTGGGTGCCTTAAACAACAGAAATGAATTTCCTCACAGCTCTGGAGGATCAAAGTCCAAGATCACGGTGTCAGGAGGGTTAGTTTCTTCTGAGGATGCTCTCTTTGACTTGTAGATGGCTGTCTTTTCCCTTTCCCTTCACATGGTTTTATCTGTGTCTGTGTGTGTGTATCCTGATCTCTTTCTATAAGGATATCAGTCATGGGACTTCTCTGGTGGTCCAGTGGTTATGACTCTGCATCCCAATGCAGGGGGCCCAGGTTCGATCCTTGGTCTGGCAACTAATCCCACATGCTGCAACTAAGACCTGGCACAGCCAAATAAGTAAATAAATAAATAAAAAATATATTTTTTAAAGATATCAGTCAAACTGGATTAGGGCCTACCACATGGCCTCATTGTACCTTGATGACCTCTTCAAAGACCCCGCCTCCAAAGACATGACACTCTGAGGTACTGGGATTATGGCGTCAACACGTGAATTTTGAGGGGGGACACAATTCAGCCTGTGACACCAGACTCTTCCAGGAAGTGCCAGCAGCCTTAACCTTAAATATTAAAAACTGTGGCATAATTCTCCTAGATGTAAAAACAGAGAAGAAATCATGCCCTGAACAAAATTTATGTGTCAGAAGGAAAGAAATGGAACATAAATATCAGGTAAGCAGCTAAGGACATCTGCTACAGTGCGTGTTTGACCCACTCTGTATGCCATGCCAAACCTTCTGCAGTCAAACCCCACCTAAAAGCACCTATCGTGAATTGTTTTTAAAATTCTGAAATTAGTTTACCTCCAGGCCTGTGTGCTGCTGAGGTCCTGAAAGACCTAGACCTTGAAATGCAGATTACAATTCTTTGCTCATCCACTTTGGCTAAAAATGGTGGTGCTGTAATTGTGGCATAATGCCATGTTACAATTAAGGAAGATATAGTGATGGTATATTACATAAAGTGTTAAACATACAAGAGGCTAATCTCAGACATGTTTGGGACTTTTCTGATGAGACAGGAGCTCACCTGTCATTGGGATGTGAAAGTACTCAGGGCAATTCATAAGGGACTATGGGGCACAGTCCCCTTGCTTTCTCAACGTCGGTTTGCTTTGAAATTACATTTACTCTTTGTTCAAGCTTTATTGTACCTTGTACCCTTGGTATAAGCCGAGTAAAAAGGACTGGCCATCTGCAAGTACTTCTCTAAGTGCCCCACTCCTGTGACGCCATAACCTTCCAGGGGCTCTGGATTCCCATAGATAGTTCACCTGGGCACAATTCCTCTAATGCAGAGAACAACGTTTGCCTTCCCCAGGCAGACAATCCAAAGACCCAATGACCTACTGCATGACTCTCGAAGTCCAGGTTTTCCGGGTTGGATTTTTCTCTCCATTGAGACTGGATGTAGTTCTTGGTGGACTAGAGCAGGGGTCCCCCCACCCGGCCCCGCCCCGGGCCGCACAGCAGGAGGTGAGCCGCAAGCAAGCAGGGAAGCTTCACCGGCCCCTCCCCGCCGCTCACAGTACCGCCTGCGCCATCCCCCTGCCCCGTCCGTGGAAACCTTGTCTTCCACGAAACCGGTCCCTGGTGCCAAAAAGGTTGGGGACAACTGGCCTAGAGACAAAAAATATAAAACACAAGTTTCTTTCCCTAAACGTGACAATCTTAAAAGAAGGACAAAGTATAGAATAATAGCAATTAAGGACAGGAAACGCTCTAATTCAGGTAGAGAGAGAAGAGGAAATACACAACAGTCACTGGTCCAAAATAATTCTTTAATCGCACTGGGTGGAATCGTGAAGACCCCCTCCACATCAGAAGAGTGCATTCCTGGGGCTGATTTTTGGAGATGTTGCCTTGTCTATTCCAGTCACTTCCACAGTTACTGTGTGAAGCGTCCGTGGATGGTGGAGGTGACTCCCACAGGGCAACTTTGGTCGATGTGAGTTTTCACATCTGGAGAGTCTTCTGTGCAGAGGTTACAGTTGTTGCCAGGCAGGTCAGGTCTTTCTCTGCACTGCTATCGCCTTGAAATCGTGGTGGACGTCCCATTCTTTTGTTTCTAGTTGGTTGCTTGTATAAACAACTGCAACCAAATATCTTAGACATATCTTTAAAGGCTCCTATCTTATCTAAATGTTTCTCTGCTCTGCAGAATTCCAAAGCCTTTAGCTTTATTGAGGGAGCTTTAAAAAGTAATTTAAACAAGAGGCTTAGCTGATGAAAACACAAGCATTTCAGCAGCAGGTGGGATGCTGGCCTCTGACCAGCTGGCGAATCTATAGGGGAAGTTCTTGCAAAGGCCTTTTACAGGAGCCTCTGATCCTGCTTAGGCTGTCCTTGCACAGCCACCAGGTAGATAACATTTCAGTTGGAGTTCAGGAGCATTTTTTTCAGCCTTTCAGTTGACCCTCAGTTGGCTGAAATTGAGGACAGAAGAGGTGCCTGGCTCAGCAGACCACTTTCGCGTCCCTCTGCTTGTGCCCTCTCTCCGTCAGGGTTACTTCCAGGCCTCCTATCGGACCTACACTGAAAGCCAAACACAGCACACCGGTACCTGCCCCCCTCCAGGTTGTTCCCTTCCCATTTTCACTAACTAACGCGGTGTTCTTAGTCAGCTCCGCTCCGAAGCACAGAGCTCAACACTTGGACCAAATGCCCTGTTACAGAATCACAAAGGTCACCACTTTTCTTTTCCAGTGTTCACATCCTTGTGGTCCACAGTCCAACCCTTCATTACGTCCACTTCATCTTCTTTTGTTTTATTACTTGCAGCACCTCACTTAACGATACCGAAGTCTGTGTTAGAGGTTTCATTTTGCTAAATGTAACAAAATCCTCCAGATTCAAATTCCAGACACAGGAAAAGTACGAGGTGCATTATTTGTCTTTGTTCTTAGGCTTTACTCTGTTATTAGTATTCCTGTCAACCCATACTTGCCTTGCACTTGTCTCCTTTTGTGTATTTGTTTAATTTTAAAATACAGCCTATAACCGTCAAAACCACCTATGTAAGTATGTTTTAAAAATAATACATAACCATAGGCTAAAAACGAATAAGGGATAAAAGGTTTGATGAAAAATTAATCAGTTGATCTAAGAAAGAAATGGAATATTTTATTCAAACCAAATTGAGGATTATAACTGGGGACAGCATCTCAGAAAGCTCTGAGAACTGTTCTGCTCATTAGAATCAAGACACAGTTATATAAGTTTTTTGAGACAGAGGGCTATCCATTAAATTATGTAATGTTGACAGTTTACACAATCTAGATCTATCAGTACAGAGTGGTGGGTCATCGTGACCCATTACAAGATCAAGGAGAGTTACCTTTTTTTTTTTTTTTTGGCGGTACGTGGGCCTCTCACTGCTGTGGCCTCTCCCGTTGCCGAGCACAGGCTCCGGACGCACAGGCTCAGCGGCCATGGCTCACGGGCCCAGCCGCTCCGTGGCACGTGGGATCTTCCCGGACCAGGGCACGAACCCGTGTCCCCTGCCTCGGCAGGCGGACTCTCAACCACTGCGCCACCAGGGAAGCCCAGGAGAGTTATCTTTTAAGGAGTTGTCTTGTTGATGCTGGGAGAATGACGCTCTTTATGGTTGAGCTGGTATTTCTGCCATTGGGGAAGTTTGGTCAATACATAAGGTAGATACACAATGCATAGTGGGGGAGAGAGGAGGCGAAAGGGCAGAGAAAAAAATTTTATGATGAAATTTTTCTTGTCTTGCCATAAAATACGAGTTTTATTTCACAGAAGACATCTCTGCAATCCCCCTAATTTTTGAATCTTTCACCCTTCCTTGCATGTGCAAATCAAGGACATCTGACAAATGGAATAACTGAGAATAACTGGGTGAATTCATATATTAATAAATTGTAATCACTTTACCTTTAAGATAAAAGTAAGTGGAGGTTCATTTCCTTCCTTAACTATCAAGACTGTCTTGTTCAGTGCTTGGTGTGTGCACACCCACTCTTTACATAATTAATTCCAGTCTTCCATACCATGGAATTAATTAAACTTGTATTATTCTTAAAATACTAGGATGGTAGTCACATGACACGTTTTATTATATTTTGCATAATAAATACTTTAACATTGTGAAGAGCCCATGAGGAATTTTCTGACAAATAAAATTGCTGAATATACGAAGACTCCTACAGTCATACTTTTTTTCCCCCTTTACAATCAAAAACAACAATGTGAATTCTGAGAACTCTCTTTTGTACTTTGGGATATCAGGGTCTCATAAATAACATTCATTCATTTCTTTTGAAAAATTGGGGCCAATTGATGATTAAGATACAGAAGAATAACTCAGGCTCAAAATATCAGATATTTTTACTGACGCCAGCTGGAGAATGAAGATGTAAATCTGTAGCCAGCGGCACTGACATGCTGTCCTAAGCCCCCCGTGCTGAGGTTGGTGCAGCCTGCCTAAGGAAAGATGTGGTTCTTGTCAACAGACACATGCATTAACTTTGTCTTTCTTAGAGTGTCCAGAGAGCAAGTGGAGAGAAAGAAATGAAGCCCCAGTGACTAAAGATTTTACAGGTTTTTTTGCTCCCCAGTAAAGAAAATGGGGACAAGCGAATATCACCCACCAATTAGATGATGCATTATTTTTTTCTCTGTGGAGAGAAGTGAAGTAGACATGGGTAATATGAAGTAAGTCAGAAAGTTAGTCTTGTGCTAAATCCATCCACAGAGAGGACTGGGGCTAGAGGACCATTTTCTGTGTTGAGGGCAACTTCCATTATGTAAACCATCAATACCCATTATTTAATGATTCCTAGTGTCTCACTTTAAAAGTATATCTCCTCTTTGAACATCTAAAGTTATTAAAATGATTCGAAATTATTAGCATGAGGAAGAACTGCCAGTCCTCTATCATGAGTAGTTAATGGCAATGAACTTCAGCAAAAACCACAGAACTCTTCGAGCCTTTGTATTTTAGTAGCACTAACGTAAAAGTTAATATAAATTCTACCCGTGAAACTCACATCAATTTTATCAACAGTCGGCAGTACATAGAATCAGCATAAACTCTAAAACCTTATAAACCCTGAAGCCATTTCTCTATTTCTGCTTTTGCAAAGCAAAGCACTTATTTTTTTACCCACTGAATAACCTTAAAGTAAACCAAGGATTTCCCTCTGTAAAATGTATCTTACAATGTCCCCTTCTGTGCTGGAATTAGAAGTTACAAAATAGAAAATGAGAACAAAGCTTATCACTTGACACATTTACTTCATTTGCGCTGCTGTGGACTGGCTCCCCAGTTTCCATGAGCCAACAATCTAGAAAGGCAAGACCAGTGGTAATAAGCAATTACAGACAAAGTTATTCTCAATTCCCAGTTGAGCTGAGCTGAGGCAGAAAATTTAGTTTCCCTTCAGAGAAGTCATGATTTCTATCAGCACTTCAGGGAGTGAAGAAAACATTAAGTTGCTTCTGTTTGAGACATTTACTTGTTTAAAACTCATGCAAAACTAAAACACATTTTAAAAAGAGAGAGAGAGAGAAAGAGAGATTACTTGTGATTCCCTGAAATGTCCTCATCCTATCTTATGTGCTTCATTTATAATTATGAATTGTTTCTATCCTTTTAACCAATTTTCTTAATCTATTACAGTGCATAAATCCAGATCACATTGAATTCATTTGTTAAGTCATACATTTTGAAACAATTTATCAAACCTAAAATTCAAAAGACTCTATTATTTCTCTTATTGACAATTCTGTGATTTTTGACAAATAAGTGCTCACATTTTTGTGTGTGTAGTAGGTTTCTTACCAAATGTTCCCCTTTTGTTCGTCCTTCATTATTGTACTGGAGATGCTCATTTCTCTCTCGGTCTGACTCTGTCTCTGTATGCATGTGTGTATTTGTGTGTGTAAGATATAAGCTTCTAGATTGAACTATATCAGGCCAGTACCTGTCACTCAATTTTTTATTTGCCTCTTCTTAAGGATCATTTTATAAATCATTCAGTAATTCACTATTAATTTTGAAGGATCCTGAAATTAAATGTTGTTCAGGAATAAAGCAAAGTTAATGGCTATTTGTTCTATTATTTATATTCTGAAATCTTCCCGCTGGAATACTAAAATAGCGTGATTAATAATGCAATACCATTGAATATTTTAAACTCCTTTACCAGAGAACCTATTTTAATTTCGAAGAGTTTTACATGAACATTTCAGAATAGGATATTGAAAAACATTTCTTAATGGTGAATTGTAGAAAATATTACATTCCTGAAAGAAAACTAGATAAAATATTTTTCCAACAACAGAACTATAATTTATAATATAGATGGCAAATTGAGGCAGTTATTTCATTTGAATACATCACTTAAAAACACTCAAAGAAAGAATAACAAAACTCAAATAGTGCAGACTCCCTGCCTGGATGTTATCTACTAAAGATAATTTGTTTCTCTAATGAGGAAAGGGACTGAGGGTTTTACCTTTCATTTGTCTCAAATGGAGCTTTCTCTTTATGACATTAGCAGTTAAGAAATACAAGTGTTAGGAAAACTAGCCTTCCTATGCAACTGTTATTTCTAGGTGCTTAAGACAGGATGAAATACTAAATATGCTATTGAGGCATTCTGGTCCAACATTGGCATGAAGTATGTAAGGAGTGAAGTAGACAAATAAATTAAATTTCCTGAATTTCCTTCTCAAATGAATATAAAAGCTTATCACTCGGGGTGTCTGCACACCTGGATTTTGCTTTCCTCAGGAAATGGGACTTTACCCAATTTTATTTTCTGGCCACTTCTCACTCTTTTCTGCCATTTAGTATAATTTAGCTTAATACTCCTATATGTCAAACCTGTATAATCTATGTATTTAATTGCTGGATCTCTTCCAGTAAGGAGCAAAGACAAGTAATGCCTTTTAGCACAGTGTGTGTTATAGTTTAAATATTTTTATTTTACCGTGAGATACATTGATTACTAGGATAATCAGTCATTGAAATTCATGAATATTCCCCAGCATTCATATGAGTGGACTTTATTCTTCTTGCCCAATATTTCTTTTTACAGATGGTAGTCATCCATAATTTATCCCCTTGTGGAGCCATTATAAAATCAGGTAAAGTTATGATCTTATAAAATCCTCCTTAAAATGACTGATTTCCTGTTTTGTGTGTGCATATGTTTTTTCTAATCAAGAACTACCTTAGTTGTGTGCATATATCTTTGTATGCATGAACAATCATGGTTACTAATTCTTTTTTCAGTTAGGTTTAAAAAGTATGTCACAGCAGCAAGAATAAACTGTGGTGTTCCCTGGCATTCCTAGCTCCGGAGTTCACAAATTGTTGTGTTTTCTTTTTGTTTTTTAAATCCCGACACATCTGAAGCATGTAATGTGCCCCCATCAGCAAGAGTGTGATGGTACATTTGTTTCAACAGGACAGCCAATGTCAACTTTAGGACAAACTCCCCTAGAAGACAGTAACTCTTGAGCATGACAGTAGCAGTGGAAAGACATATTTTGATAAAACCTGAGCAGTTTTTGAAAATCTCTGCCCAATGTTATCCCAGCAAATTTAGTTTGTTACTAAAGAACTTACTTGGCCTTCACAAAACCTTCTCTCTGTCCTGCCTATTTTTAAAAATTTTTATTGACATATAGTTGATTTACAGTGGTGTGTGAGTTTCTGCTGTACAGCAAAGTGATTCATTTATACATGAATACGTATATATATTTATATATACATATTTTCTTTTTTACATTCTCTTCCGTTATAGGTTATTACAAGATATTGAATATAGTTCCCTGTGCTGTACAGTAGGTCTTTGTTGTTTATCTGTTTTATATATAGTGTGTTAATCCCAAACGCCTAATTTATCCCTCCCCATCCCTTCCACTTTAGTAACCATAAGTTTGTTTTCTATGTCTGTGAGTCTATTTTTGTTTTGTAAATAAGTTCATTTGTATCATGTTTTTTAGATTCCACATATAAATGGTATCATATGATATTTGTCTTCGGCTTTACTTCACTTAGTATGATAATCTCTAGGTCGAGCCATGTAATTTTTAATTTTAAAATTTTCATGTATTACATGTTCAGTGACCAACTTTGCCCAAGAATTATGGTGGAAATGCAAATTAAAAATGAAAAAAATGAATAGTATGAAGGAGATAAGATTAAAATCGAAAACAGTTATTAATATGAATCAGGAGAGCTGGCTATCTTCAGTTATCTCATGCTGCATAACATATTGCCCAAGTTCTGATAATCCCTTAGTTTGCATCAGTAGAATGTGTCTGTGTCTTTATAAATCATGTGTACTTATGTATCAGTATTTGGAAACCGCTGACTTGAAATCCTTAACCATGACAATGCAGACGTTAGGCTTACCAGGATCTTGTAGATTACGTAGCTCACTTCCAATTGCCATGACTCTAAAGCATCACTCCATCCTCAAACATAGTTGATTAGAACAGAGGTAAACCCCTGACCAAGTCTGGGCTTAGAAACTCCTTCTCTGGGAAGTTTGGAATTAGAGTTAGAATATTCCAGCTCATTTATCTAGTTTCCTTAGTATGAGGTTTAAGTACCTGACCTGTGAATATTCGGCTTCCAAATCTAGGACAAGCAAAAGCGATTTCTCTTTGAATGCCAGCTGTCAGATTTCTTAGAGACAGCTTTGAGAAACCACACTGAAAGATTTGGGGAGTTCTGTGTGTTCTATTAATCTAATCTGTATCTAATCTAGTCATTTATAATAAGTATCACTGTTATTTCTGGTAACTTCTAACATTTATTGGGCATTTACCATCTACCAAGCTCTGAGCTCTGTGTTTTAAATTGCCTATCCATTTGATTTTTACAATGTCTACAAATTTCTTCCCTATTTTGAGGATGAAACTGATCATTAAAAAATAACAAGTTTATGTATGTAGTTAGTGGCAGAGCTAATGAAAATGGAAGATTGTATGCTTTCAAAGGAAAGATAAACTTATCAGTAACAGGAAAAGACCATCTACTGCACTCCTGCAATGTTTGGGAAGCTACTGTTATTTCCTTGATAAACGGAAAGTCCTGGAATGAGCAGACCTGCTCAAAATCCTTTTTCTTCCCCATCAGAGACTGATTATTTGATCCATTATCTCTGACCCCAGTGTGGTTGTAGTTGGGAAACACTTCTTCAATCACTTTGCAAATATTGAATGAGAATCTACCTTGTAGCAGGCACAGCATTAGAGGCTGAGGATGCAATGGCGAGCAAGAAAGGGTATTCCTTTCTTCGCAACAGTCTGAAAATGCACGCATCATTAAATGAGCAATTATTACATATCTTTCTAAGAGGAAACACCAGGCAGAATGTGAAGATAGGACAAACACCTAAATCTAGTTCAGGTTGTTTCAGAAAACCTTTACTTTTAAGAAAGTAGTTATAGAATATCTAGGACTTAGAGATGTGGTGAGAGTGATGATAAGAATTATAAGCCAGTCAGCGAGGTCTTCTATACATGTGTTGGTATTATTAAAATGATAAAAGGTGTTGGAGTGCAAAGGAAGGTTGTAAGCCAGGAGCAAGGTGGTATAACCGGATGGCATAGCCTCACAGAATAGGGGGTTTGTAAGAGCGTGAAGGTGCAACGGGGTGGACATGGCAATGAGAAACAGGGGAGACAACCCGCCTACTATAACATGAGACTTAAGACACGACAACTTGTATCAGAAAGCCTACCCAGGGGTGCTTTGTTCTCAAGAGGTGATCAGATTTCAATTAAATGAGAAAGTGGAGGAGCTATTCCAAGAAGAAGTTGAGTGTGTAGGATTGTTTGCTGGTCACCAACATGAGTAAAAGTCTCTAGGAGAAAGGGGATCGAAGGCAGACTGGCTCAGATGGGGTAGATAGAGCAGTGTGGGTGTAAAGGTTTCAGTAAAAGTAACCAGGGAATGTTGTACTACGATTTGAATCATGACAGGATTCATCCTGTTCATTTTCTAAAGGGGTAGGAATTTGCTTCACTGTATTTGGGAACAAGAAATATAATATTTTATTTTTCTCTATTAAATCGTACTTGGCTCTGAAAAAAAAATGTAAGCCAGGGGAATATCATGCATGAGGGTCTGGAGGTGAGAGAATGTAGAGTCAATGATGACTCCCTGTCCCAAGCGAACTCACATGACTGTCACTGCAGAAACTAAAATCAGTGAATGTGCCTCTCAGACATGGTCCAGAGGAGGAGGGTGAGAGTTGAGGTTCAGGAGGTGAGAAGGGCTCAGGTCATTAAAGGGATTTTAAGAACATTTGTTCATTCAGTAAATACTGTCTGCCTTTCAGGTGCCCGATATTACACATGGTGGGGACACAGCAACACAAACAATAGTTTAAAAGTAGTTGCCTTCATACAATGCACTCTGGTGTGTGAGGGAAAGAGACAGTAAACAATGTGCAGTCAGTTCTGTGATGCTTTTAAGAATGCATATTTGTTCAAAAGTCATATGTATATAAGATATATATGCTATATATATACACACACGTGTGTGTATATAGAGACACACAGGCACACAAGGCGATGATCTGAGCATAACACGTATTTCATGTTTGCTTGTGCACAAGTTCCTCCACAAGAGACACCAGGTGAAAGTGGAAAACTGTGCCTGGCTGAACCAAGTGACATAGACATAAATAGAAACATGCCTATATGTGCTCACACACACAGCCCCTCAGCATCTACCAGCTGCCCGCGCTTCACCGTCTGTGTTACCAGCCACACTCATCCTTGCCTGGGTTTACAGCTTGCAGTCAGATCGCAGGTAACCCTCTTTCCGCCACTTCACAAGGGCTCATAGGCTGCACCTTGAAGTGTTGGCCTCTGACACCCCCTCCACAACCATATTCAGGTCTTTTTCAAGGTTCCATGCTGTATACATTGTAGAATTTATGTGTATCTTAAAGTTTTACAATATATAAAACTGTGCTACAGTTTTTATTAAGATCCAGTCTTTTTTTTTATATGATATTGACAAAGTTTTTGGATGTTGTGTTCTAAGCTACTTTTTTCACATGAGCCTTGTGATTATTACACAATTTTGAATAGCATGCAAAGATTTTTAGAAACATGTATGTCAGGTTGTAGGATAAATGGCTGTATTTGTCATGTTCAACTGTGTTAAATTCTTAGGACAAGAAGTCAGTCAGGGAAGAGGGATAGGAGGTTTTTGGAAATGCTGAAATTTGGGGTGTGTTGATCAGAGGTGGCCTCAGGGATAAAGGATACTTGAGCAGTAAGAGATACAACTGTGTACCTGTGAGAAGGAAAGGCATTCCAGGCTGAAGGAACAGGAGCTGCAAAGAGCAGCTTCTAACATATCCATTTTTAGAATTTAGTTCTTCTGCAGTTTTTTGATAGTACAGTTGATGAGAAAGGAGCTATAATGTGCTAAAATAGGAGATTCTTTTATTTGACATAAAGATTTTGAAAAGATCAGATATGAATAAATGCAGTAGGACATGCCTTCAAACCCAGCCTCTGCATTAAGTAACTGCCTTGGCCATGCATGGAATGACTGAGTGTTTCAATTTGCTGGGGATTGTTTCATTTCATGCCTATTGTACCAGCATAATTATTAGTGCTTTGTTTTACCCTTAAAAGTATCCTAACTTTGTACAAAAATTTTATGGCTGCACTAACCATTGCGGTTTCCTCGTATGAAATCATTCGAAGCCTTTCAGAATACGGCTAATGATTTGTAAAGTTTGACCACTGAACAGTCTTTTATAACATAGAAGACAAACAGAACAAAAGAAGTAGAGAAGAAAAGTCCATAATTACTACCAGGATCATGTATACTATGTGTTGAATGACTCCCCCCATCCCCTACCCCCATCATTTTTCTAACTACCTTCTGAAGCCACTGGGAAAGCTGGACTTTACTTTGCAGCTTCAAGCAACAAGGGGAACATTTATGGTAGATATTTGAGGATGAATCACAGGTGGTTGAAATTATAATGAAGCTATCCAGAGAATGAGCTTTGCTTTGATTTTTTTATCCAATGTTTCTCCCATGAATTGATTATCACAAATAGAATACATGAGGTGGTACGTTTGTGAACACTTGTTTACTTATGCTGGTTCACAAAAGTGGAAGGAAAAGGCACCAGTGTCCAAGTTAATCCATGTCCATGGTAATCACCAACACAAATTCACAGGACCCTGGGACATCCTTTGTAGGCACTGCTCATACATGTAAAGCGATGTGAGTTCATTAATTGCCATCTTCTCAAAACACTCTGAAATTCTACTGCCGTTTGTCTCAGAGCAGAGTCCACAACCACTTGTCTCTCTGGTCAAAATTGCATTTACTTTCTCACACTGGAATTGTATGGGGATGTGCTCCTCTAATTGGGAGCCATGGATGTGATGCTAGGCATTGCTTTCTCGGCTGAGACATGTCGCCCACCTGAATAGGGTTCTGTGTCCTTCGAAGGATTCACTGTGTAGCTGCAAGAGTTTAGTTTATTTACAACTTTCAACTTCATATCTGTCTTGTGTTCTGTGTATGTTTCAGTGACTGCTTGGTTACATTTTGTCTCCACCAACGAAGACATTTGCAAGTATGTTTGATCATATATGTTTATGTAACTTTACTGCAAATAATGAAATCTATTTCAGTGTAATATAGTTCTCTTCTAATTAATTGTACTAGCAAAATAAAAATAACAGAAAACTAGGTTTTAATAGTGTGTATGTTAGGAAATGCTCTTGTTCAATCTGAGTAAGCTCATTTTCTTTATGACTTTTGATAACTGCATTGGAAAGATGAAAAAATAAAATGTGTCATTCATACATTATATGGGTCATTGCTAAATCCAGGTCTTCTAAAATAACATCTTCATCTGGTGAAGAAAGTAGGATTTTATTAAAATTATGAAAGTAGGACAATTTTAATATGTGTAAAATTCTTCATCCCAATACTACTTCTTGAAATACATGCACTGAGATAATTTATATATATGCATAATTTATATGTCTATGTATAAAAGCCTGTCCAGGTGGATTTGATTTTCTAAATTATAGAATACAATCATTAAGTTTTATCTTTAAGTTGGCTTCTTCTAAGACCAAATGTTTGAAAGCTTATCAGTAACCTGGTGAGGTTAATATTGCATGCATCAGAATATTAGTCTTATTTTCCAGGTTCCTCTCTATTTTATTCAGTGGTATTCAAGTTTCAGGCATTTGCCTATTACTTTCAAAAACTGTTTTCATATACAATTTGAATGGGTACCACTAGTTTACTTAATGTTTTTCTTTAAAGCATTCTTAAATCAAAACACTGTTTTTTTTCAATTTGTCCTAAACATTAGGATCAATTTAATGATTAGTCTTTTCAAGGGCACATAAGATTATTATATAACTAGTCAAATAAATATACAGTTATTAAAATTAAATGGGTTCACCTATGTATTAGGTAAAATTACTTCATTGAACACAGAGAAAATATATGGGTTTTAGGGAATGTAATGGGTGATTATAAATTACTTTAGTTTTAGTACATGTGATATTAGAATAGACTCTTAGGAACACATCAAATGCTTACTTTTAACTGAAACACATTTAATATTTTAGTTAGTTCTGGGAAATACCCTAGAATATAAGACCACATCATTGTCTGACTCAGAAACCAAAGAAGCATGTCCAATAAAGATGTTTTCCACATTAGAAAAGCAAACAACATCACTGAGGTAGGAAGAGCACAAAAGAGACAACCTCATAAAATCTACACACAATTTCAGATCCAACAAAGTTCACTCAAGCTCTGTATTTGAACGTCCAAGGACATGGAGTATCATTTGAAGGATCTTAAAGGTTTTTGTAAAGGGTTGTTTGCCAAGTTTAAACCAGCAATAATTAATTTCAAGAATTATAATGATAAAATTGATTTTGTTTCATACTATATTTATACATAAATTTATTCTAGCAGAAATAAAATTGAATTATAAAACCCTCTAAGGGAAAAAAAATCATTTGAAATCAGCAGTAATCACTATACCATATCTTCATGAAAGTCCAAAAGAATTTGGAATTTTTTTAAACATCTTTATTGGAGTATAATTGCTTTACAATGGTGTATTAGTTTCTGCTTTATAACAAAGTGAATCAGTTATACATATACATATGTTCCCATATCTCTTCCCTCTTGCGTCTCCCTCCCTCCCACCCTCCCTATCTCACCCCTGAAGTTTCAAGAGGTTTACAAATGTAAACTATTGACACATCATTCTAGTCTGTCCATTGCATTAATTTGTTTCAAATTAGAAATCGCCTTTTTATTTTAAGAAATGTGAAGAAGGAATCAGAGATATTCACAAAAGCATTTAAAAATTTAAATTTCTGAAAAATTAGATTCATCTATGGAAGCAAAAATTTTAAATCTCTGAACCTCTGCAATAAAAATTATTTTGGTAAACAGTGCATTAATTTAATTGAGGTCCACTCCATGCTGAACAATAGGGACCTGAGAGTTTTCAGACCAGGATTGTTTTGAGAATACAATTCCAAGCCTAATCATCTATTCAGAGAGGTAAATGTGATGGATGCACATTGCTCTTTTGAGTTATCCAGATTTGAAATAAACAAAAACTCCTTAACAGAATGGTATAAGAAACTATAAAGTTAAGAGTCTAGGGAATTCCCTGGCGGTCCAGTGGTCAGGACTTGGCGCTTTCACTGCTGGAGCCTGGGTTCAATCCCTGGATAGGGAACTAAGATCCTGCCAGCCATGTGGCATGGCCAAAAATAAAAAATGAAAAAGTCTGGATGCACACTGCCCCATGGTTTATACTTTTCAGCCACATAGTCTCAAGACTCCAGAGTGATACAGTATTAAAAATTATCAATCATCTCAAGTCATTCTAGCTGCTCAAGTAAAGTCCAGTTATTTCTTCATTGTGTTTTGTATGCTAACGTCTAATATGAGAAAATATACTATAAAATTCCAGTCCATAATATCCTCTTCAAAGGGCATGGAAAGTGGGCAGGAAGAAGTAGGATATGGTGTCTTTTCTTAGCTCTTAATGGTAATAAAATTGTATTATGACAAACAAAGTCTTAGTTATTATCCTCCTCAGTAATTCACATAAATATCTTTGCTCTTCTAGTAAATGTAGCAGAAATAGTCTTTATTTTAAAGAAATGCACTGGACATTCAATCTCACTATAAAATCTACATACAAACTAAATTGAAATTTGGAGGAAACTATCATGAAGGGATTATTTCCCTTATATATGAGATTGTCTACATTTTGTACATTACACAGATGAGACAAGTCAAAATTAAGGATTAAAAGAGTAACAGGAAAAGTAAGAAACCTTCATTTTTGCATATATTTTAAAACTTAGACTAAATAACAGTTTTACATATATCTGCATGAATTTATATTGACTATGTTAATTGATAAAGCTATTATAAACTCTCAAAGAATTTTGATATTAATTACAAAATAACAAGCATTAAGTCAGGAATTTATGTACGGAAATACTTTCTAAAAACCAATTATCAGGCAGAAGACTCAGCATTATAAACACGGTATTAAAAAAAGACAGGGCCTCCCTGGTGGCGCAAGTGGTTGAGAGTCCGCCTGCCGATGCAGGGGATACGGGTTCGTGCCCCGGTCTGGGAGGATCCCATATGCCGCGGAGCGGCTAGGCCCGTGAGCCATGGCCGCTGAGCCTGCGCGTCCGGAGCCTGCGCGTCCAGAGCCTGTGCTCCGCAACGGGGGAGGCCACAACAGTGAGAGGCCCGCATACCGCAAAAAAAAAAAAAAAAAAAAAAAGACAAAGTCAGAGGAGTTACAGTACCCAACTTTAAGACTTACTATAAAGCTACAATAATCAAGACTGTATGGTATGGGTGAAAGAATAGACCAATGATTAATGGAACAGAATATGAGGTCTAGAAACAGACTCACATAAATATAGTCAATTTATTTTTGAAAAGGGAGCAAGGGCAACACAATGGAATGAAAAGAGTCTTTCCAACAAATGGTGCTGGAACAGCTGGACATCCACATAGAAAAAAAAAAAAAGGAATCCACACACAGACCTTATATCCTTTACAAAAACTAACTCAAAATGTATCAGAGACCAAAATGTGAGACCCAGAACTCTCAAATTATAAAATACTTGGATGATAACATAGGAGAAATCCTAGATGACCTTGGATAGAGTGATGAATTTTTCATACAGCACTAAAGGCATGATCCATGAAAGAAATAATTGATACACTGGACTTAAATAAAATTAAAAACTACTGCTTTGTGAAAGACAGTGTCCAGAGAATTAGAAGACAGACCACAAAATGGGAGAAAATGTTTACAAAAGACACATCTGATAAAAGACTGCTATCCAAAATATACAAGAAACTCTTAAAACTAAACATTAAAAAAAAAAAACCTGGCAGCATTACTCATATCAAAACTAGACAAAGATACTATAAAGAAAATTTCAGGCCCATTTTCTTTTAGCCAGATGAACATATATGCAAACATCCTAAACAAAATATTAGCAAACCAAACCCAACAACACATTAAGAGGATCATACACCATGATCAAGTGGGACTTATCCTACGGATGCAAGGATGCAAGATTCAGTACCCACACATCAGTCAATGTGATAAAATGCATCAACAAAGTGAAGATTAAAAATCATATGATCATCTCGATAGATGTTAAAAAAAGCTTTTGGAAAAATTCAACATGCATTTATTATAACATACCTCAACATGATAAAGGCCATATATGACGAAACTACAGCCAACATCATACTCAATGTTGAAAAGCTGAAAGGATTTCCCCTAAGCTCAGTAGCAACAAAAGGATGCCCACGCTCTCCACTTTTATTTAACATAGTAGTGAATTCCTAACCACACCAATCAGACAAGAAAGAGAAATAAAAGGAACTCAAATTGGAAAGGAAGGAGTAAATATGTCACTGTTTGTGGATGACATGATTATATATATATATATATATATATATATATTCACCAAGAGTGAACTGTAATGTAAACTCTGGGCTTTGGTGAAAATGATATTTCAATGTAGGTTCATTAATTGTAATAAAGGTACCACTCTGGTGGGGGATGTTGAGGATGTTATGCATGTATAGGGGACACGTGTACAGAAAATTTGTTTCTGTAGCTTCCTCTTAATTTTGCTGTGAACCTAAAACTGCTCTAGGAAATAGATTATTTAATAACTAACTAAATAAATAAATGAATTAAAATTTTTTTCCCTTGTTTTCTCCATCTCGGCTTCGAGCATTTATTTCCCACATACAATTGCTTAGCTAAAACATCAAGTGCTATTTGAATATAAAAGACAAACATAAAATTAGATTCAAATGAGAAATAAAGTTTCAATATTCCCTTTGAGTTTTCAATTAGTAATTTTTGAATCCAAAGTAATCAAAGCAAATCTACACTTAATGCCTTTGCCCTATGATTTTAATCACCTCAATATGATGGAAAATGGAATAATGTTTAACTGTATAATTAATTATGACAAGAGTATTTTCTTTTAAAATGCCTACTTTCAAATGTACTCATTCAAAATTATTCAAAAACTAATTTGAAATTAGCAGTGTAGATCAGTATCAAGACTTCTTAAAAGTTAATCTTTTATTTTTTCATCACCCAAAGTATAATTTTTTTACAAAGGGAAAGAAAGATGATAATTTATTTTTAATTATGGCCATCTTACTTGTAATAATGACATTGATTTTCTGCTTCAGAACTGAATTTACTGTCTTTATCACTAAGAAGTAATGAACATTCCATTGTGTTTATGATCACATAATTATAGGATTCCAAAGTGGGAAGAGAACTTCAGGATTATCCAGGACAGTTCCTACCTTTTCTAGATGAAGAGACCCAAACAAAATTTCTATGTGAGCTAATTTAGCTTATATTTAAACACCTTTCTGCTTTTGTTTTGGGCTTCTGCATATCTTCCACATGTTCTCCAACAGCTCAGTTATTCAGGAACTATTTAATCTTATTTCTGAAATGATTATTATCTTGGGGAAATGAGCCTATAGATTAATCTGCCTCTGTTCTAGGTCCTTTCTAAAGCCTTTTGCAATTATAAAGAAGTCTCTTTCTTCTTCTTAGCCCAAGGAAAACATTTTTTGAGATTATATATATATTATATATATTTAGAATTTCTGAGGGAGGAGCAAAAGGATATTGAGAAGAAAGAGAAGAAGAAAGATAAGGAGAAGAAGAAGGAAAATAAGAAAAAAGTGGATGGAAGGGTAGAAGAGTCCATCACTGAAGTTTTTGTCTTTTCCCAAGAAAACATCATGGTTTGGGTCCTTCTATAAGAAACTGGAAGTCACCACTTATCCTAACAAGCAGAGCAATAAACAAACTGAGAAATCAGAAACCCTCCTTAGTTCTCCAAGGTGAGTGAGGTCACAAGGCAAGCTGCTGCCGCCCAAAATGGAAGAGATTGACAAGCAAATACAGAAAATGACAACTTAAGGGGGCAGAAATTCAGTAACTGAAACCTTGTAGGGAAACTTGGATTATAATTGACAGATTGCTGGAGGCTCCGTGTGGGCAAGTCTGAGAGATCAAACTCCAGGGGGACCCAGTATGTGGAGGGCTGGGACCACACTTTTGTGAGTTTTACCTCCTGGAGTTTGCCAGGTTCCAATAGGAAATATCAGATAAAGACCCCCTCATGCTCCCATCACGGGCAGGGGAAGGGAACCATTATGAAATACTCTGGAGTACTCTGCTCTTAATAAGGTCTGCCCTCAGATGAAACTAGTTCAGCAGAGCCTCACCTGCTGGAGTTTTATCAGAGCCTAACTGACTTGGAAGATGGAAAATACCCAACTGCATCACCATGTACCCTTCCACTTGAAGGGAAATACCCACCTCCAACCCATACGAGCCACCCTCTCTCACACAAGGGGGCTGTGATGATCAGTGCTATGGAAGGTCAAGTTGAGAGGCACAAGGACACTGAGAAATCCAGATCTAATCATAGGAATATACGGCACTCCCCTTCCCCTGAAACCCTACCAACAAATGACTAGAGGTTAATTTATACTAGTTCCCTTTCCAAATTACTTCATGCTCAGTTAATCAGACAGTGTCTACCTCTTCAGGTTGGCTTTTTTCACTTAGTAATATGCATTTAAGGGTCCTCCATGTCTTTTCATAGACTGACAGCTCATCTTCTTTTAGTACTGAATAATGTTCCATTAGATGGATGAACCAGTTTCTTTATCTATTTTTAAGATCTTTTTGTTGTTGTTCTTAATATACATTGATCTATTAAAGGATATTTTAGTTGCTTCCAAATTTTGGAAATTATGAATAAATCTGCTGTAAACATCCATGTGCAGGTTTGTATGAACATACATTTCCAACTTCTTTGAGTAAATATCAAAAGCATGATTACTGGATTGTGTAGTAAGAGAATGTTTAGTTTTGTAAGAAACCACCAAACTGTTTTCCAAAGTGGCTGCACTACTTCACTTTCCTCCGAGCACTGAGTGAGAGTTCCTGTTTCTCCACATCCTCTCCAGGCTTTGATGTTGTCAGTGTTGTGGATTCTGGCCATTCTAATAGGAGTATAGTGGTACCTCATTGTTGTTTTAATTTGCATTTCCCTAATGACATAGGATGTATGTCACCTTTTCATTGCTTATTTGCCATCTTCATATATATTTTTTGGCAAGGTGTCTGTTAAGGTCTTGGGCTCACTTTTTAATCAGTTGTTTACTTTCTTATTTTTGCATTTTAAGAGTTTGTTGTACATTTTGGATAACAGTCCTTTATCAATTGTGACTTTTGCAAATATTTTCTCCCAGTCTGTGACTTGTCTTCTCGTTCTCTTGACATTATCTTTCACAGAGCAGAAGATTTTTTTTTTAATTTTACTGAAGTCTAGTTTGCCAGTTATTTCTCTCATGGATTGTCTTTTGTATTGTCTCTAATAAGGCATCACAATATCTAAGGTCATCTAGTGTTTCTTCTGTGTTATCTTTAGGAGCTTTATAATTTTCCATTTTACCAGATAAATATTTGAAACAATAAATGCCTGAGCATTTCTCAAATTAATGTCAGACACCAAACCACTGATCCAGGAGGCTTAGAGAACACAAAGCAGATAAATGTGAATAGAACTATATCTACGCATATTATTTTTAAACTACAGAAAATCAAATATATAAATAAAATCCTGACAGTAGACCAGCTTGCAAGAAATGTTAAAAGAAGTACTTTAGAGACAATGAAAATAACATAGATCAGAAATTCAGATGTCCATAAAGAAAGGAAGAGCATTAGAAAAGGGAAAAATGGTAACATAAAACTATTATTTTTCTTATTCTTAATTGATCTAGCAGATAACAGTTTGCTCAAAATAATAATAGAAAAAATGTATTTGACTACGTAGGCTTGTGTATATTTTTATGCTTAGGCATGTTTATGTATAAGTAAAATGAAAGACAGTAATGATACAAGGGACAGACGGGAGGAATTAGAATAACTTTATTATAAGGTACTCGCACTACCTGTAAAGTAGTGTAGTGTTATTTGAAACTGGACTTGGATAAGTTGTAAAAGAATATTGAAAGCTCTAGGAAACTGCTGGAAAAAGGTTTAAAAGAAGGATAACTGATACATTAAGAAAGGGGAGAGAAAATAGAATCATATAAAATGTTCAATTAAAAACACAAAGGAGAGAAAAGTAGAAGACAAAAATAAAACTGAGGAACAGGTGCAACAGGTAGAAAACAGTAACAAAAGTGGTAGATACTAATCCACTACTTCAGTAATTACTTTGAACATTAATAGTCTGAACACACCAATTAAAATACAGAGATCGTCAGAGAAGATCAAAAAACAAAACAAAACAAAACAAAAACTCTAAGTTACCTACAAGAAAAATGCTTTCCTCATAAAGACAAGATTAACCTGAAACAACATGTTGAACCAGAAAGCAAAAATGTGCTCACAGCACCATGGGGAAATATCAAAAGGAAATAGGAGTCAGTTTGAAAGAATTGGAGAAATCTGGGATAATTTGCATTTCAAAATAAAGGATAAGAATAATATATTTTAACTTCTGAATAGGATGGAAATCAATGAATCCATACTCATGGTTAATAAATAAATAAACTGAAAGTTTTGTGAGGAACAAATACTGGCACGCTTTCAAAAAGTAAATTCACAGATGAAAATTCTGGTGAACATCACCTTAATCAACTGATCAAAGTTACCATCGCCAATAATAGGGCAAATCAAAATCACGTATCACCTGGTAAGATGGAGAGAAAAGAATAGCACTTCTATGATATTTCTGATGATGATAAACAACTTGAATCTATTTATGAGGAAGTATAACACATCCAAATGACAGATATTCTGCAAAATAACTGGCCTGTAATTTCTAAAACATCAAGGTCACAAAGGTCAAACAAAGAATAAGAAGCTGTTCCAGAAGGAAAGCACCTAAAGCAACATGACTAACAAACTAACACATGATTGTGAACTGGACTTTTTTGTTATTAGAGGACATTATTGGGACATTTGATGAAATTTCAAAGGGACTGAGAATTAGATGGTAGTAATTTATCAATGTTTAGTTTCCTGATTTTGATGGTTGCATTGTGGTTATTTAGAAGTCTTCATTTATAGGACATACACACTAAAGTATCTGAGGATAATGGAGCAGCAAGTCAGCGACAGACTCTGCAGTGCTTTAAAAAAGTTATTTTTGGTACATGACTCTTTTTGAATTATGGTTTTCATTGCAGCTCTATTTACAATAGCCAAGACATGGAAGCAACCTAAGTGTCCATCAACAGATGAATGGATAAAGAAGATGTGGCACATATATACAATGGAATATTACTCAGCCATAAAAAGAAGCGAAATTGAGTTATTTGTAGTGAGGTGGATGGACCTAGAGTCTGTCATACAGAGTGAAGTAAGTCAGAAAGAGAAAAACAAATACCGTATATTAACACATATATATGGAATCAAAAACATGGTTCTGAAGAACCTAGGGGCAGGAAAGGAATAAAGACACAGATGTAGAGAATGGACTTGAGGACATGAGGAGGGGGGAGGGTAAGCTGGGATGAAGTGAGAGAGTGGCATGGACATATATACACTACGAAAGGTGAAATAGATAGCTAGTGGGAAGGAGCCACATAGCACAGGGAGATCAGCTCGGTGCTTTGTGACCACCTAGAGGGGTGGGATAGGGAGAGCAGGAGGGAGGGAGACGCAAGAGGGAGGGGATATGGGAACAGATGTATATGTATAACTGATTCACTTTGTTATAAAGCAGAAACTAACACACCATTGTAAAGCAATTATACTCCAATAAAGATGTTTTAAAAAGTTATTTTTAATTTACTTGCACTTTTTTCTGTAAATTTAAATTTATTTCTTTTTTTTTTTTTTTTTTTTTTTTTTGCGGTATGCGGGCCTCTCACTGTTGTGGCCTCCCCCGTTGCGGAGCACAGGCTCCGGACGCACAGGCTCCGGACGCGCAGGCTCAGCGGCCATGGCTCACGGGCCCAGCCGCTCCGCGGCATATGGGATCCTCCCAGACCGGGGCACGAACCCGTATCCCCTGCATCGGCAGGCGGACTCTCAACCACTTGCGCCACCAGGGAGGCCCTAAATTTATTTCTTAAATATATATATATACTTTAAGAGGAGGGAATTCAATAGAGAAAAGCTAGATAGAAAAAGGTGAAAAATATTTGCCCCCGCCAGCCTCTATTTTATTATTTTTTAAGTAATTTCTGCATTCGTCACACATTATCCAATACTTAATGGAACACATACAATTATGGATCATGACAACACAAAATGTAACAAGGTATCTGCTGTCCCAGTAGATGATGTTATATAAGTCACTGTAGCTCACTCCAGCACATGTATTACATGTGGGCCACAAGTTTGGTGAACCCTCGTGTATATATTTATTAATCTTACTAACCTCAGTTTGTCTTATGAGACACTAAAAACCAAAATGTTAAAGGTAAAAAGGAAAATGGAAATGTAGTGTTCATATACACATGACAAAGATACATCCCGGCATATGTGAAAGAAAATTGTCTACTGATGTTTTACTAGGAATGTTTAGTATTATATTGAATTTTAACCTAACTTTTAATATTCGGCCTCCTTGTTTGGGATTAACAGATACACACTACTGTATGTAAAGTAGATAACCGGACCTACTGTGAAGCACAGGGAACTGTACTCAATATCTTGTAATAATCTATAAGGGAAGAGAATCTGAAAAAGAGTATATATATATATATATATATATATATATATATATATATTTATGGAATGAATACAATTTTATTTTTATTTGAAAATGGATGTCCAGTTTTCCCCAGTACAATTTATTACAAGTTCACTTTTTTCTACTGACTTGTGATGTTGCTTTGATCATAACCAATAGTTTAATATACACTTGGATCTTCTTTATTTTCTATGTTGTTGTATTAGTCTAAGTATATATCCATGAACCAATGCCTCACTGTGTTTTAGTGATAAAGACTCTCGAATGATTTAATATTTTAGGACCTGGCCTCCCTGGTGTGTCCCTTTAGAGTCAAGTGGTCTATAGCTCTAGGAAACACTTGCTGGTGTTCTTACTGAAATGCTGTTAGATTTGTAAGTTAACTTACAGAGTGTTGCCATCTTTATATTGTTGAGCCTTCATAGAGCCAAATATGGTCTTTCCATTTTTTTAAGTTCACTTTTGTGTCTTTTGAGAGTTTAAATTATTTCTTCATGTACATTTTAGAAATATCCCATTACCTGAAGGCTTGCGATCTTGTAAATGAGGTTTCCCCTCCAAAACATCTTATAACTAGTTACCCTCTCCATGTCTGGAGGCCTTTAATGTTTGAGTATTACATCTGTATGTTTCTGTTAAATACCTTCTCTATTTCAGCAGGGTCTTTTTTTTTTTTTTCTTTTTCTTGACCTTGTGTATTTTTACACAAATTATATAATTTATAAAGAGATTGTTCTATTTCCACCGTTCAAACTCCTACACCGGTCGTTGCTTTCTCTTATCTAATTCCATGGACTCATGTTGGGAGATGCTGGTCCAGATTTCTCTCTCTGGCTCCTATACATCTTCCTGGTTACATCACAGGCTCTGAGCCCTGACTGCTCCTTACCAGGCTTTGCCTCAGGGTTATTGCAGTAAGAAACTTTGACAGATGAGGTAATACTGTCTTTCTCCGGAGCAGAGAGTAGGTTTCCTTCTCATTTACTAGAAAGCAGTAGGTGCCCAAAGTACACCCAGGATGTGTGCAGTATCCATATGGGCCACCCTACACACCTCCCCCACAGCCCGGGCAAGGAGATGGGTGCACACATGATCTTATGCAGCTTGTGGCGTTACAGAAATAAAATCCTGTGTCTCTGATGCAGAAGTTACGTCTTTTGCAGCATATATGAAGTAACAAGCTAATTTATAAACATGTACTTTACAACCTTGTAAGCTTGTGAAATGAAATTTCAGACTCAATAGCTAATATTTTCCAGTCTTAAATAATGAATGGTTGTAGCAGAGAACATGTTAGTTTACTATTTTTAGCAGGAATACCTTACTCAGTAAAATTTTAGGTCTTATATTGATACACACCCACAAGTTAATCACATGATGAAATTATCCATTATCCATTTTTGAGTGTTTTTTGTTTGTTTGTTTGTTTTTTTGTTTTTGTTTTTTTTAAATGTTGGGGGTAGGAGTTTATTAATTAATTAATTTATTTTTGCTGTGTGGGGTCTTCATTTCTGTGTGAGGGCTTTCTCTAGTTGTGGCAAGGGGCGGGCCACTCTTCATCGCGGTGCGCGGGCCTCTCACTATCGCGGCCTCCCGTTGCAGAGCACAGGCTCCAGACGCGCAGGCTTAGTAGTTGTGGCTCACGGGCCCAGTCGCTCCGCGGCATGTGGGATCCTCCCAGACCAGGGCTCGAACCCGTGTCCCCTGCACTAGCAGGCAGACTCCCAACCACTGCGCCACCAGGGAAGCCCTTTTTGAGTGTTTTTGCTATGAGTGTGTACTGAATTATGCCAATTGCCTTTTCAGCATCTGTAGAATTAATAAATTTCATTAAATGAAACAATTAATATAATAAATTATGTTGAAATATGTCCTAATATTGAAGCATTCTGGCACTTCTTAAATAAATTCCACTGGGTATGATGCATTATTTTTAAATGTGCTATTGTATTCTGTTTCCTAATTTGTTTAATTTTATCACAAAGATATTCATGAGTGAAATTGGTCTTTAGTTTTACTTTTGGCACAGTCTTATCAGGCTTCAGTATCGTTGAACAGAGAAAAATCACTTCTTAAGATGCAAAAAACTATTTTATCTCCTTTACAGATTATAGTGACTAAAAGAACATATGATTTAGGGAGTAAATTATGGCTGAAAGAATAAGGAGAGTGTGAAATATGTTTATTATAACTGCATAATATTGGGTCACCTGCTCAGGAATTTTTATTAAAAAGGCAAGCCAGATCTCCTTGTCATGTTGGAGGAAAATTCTTTTTAAAGTGACTTTTGGAGGTCACCTTAATATCTAGGATAATATAATTTGAAAGAATCATCCCTGTGAGCTGAAAATATCAGTCTCGGAGGTAAGAATCTGTATCATTTTAAGTCAAGTTGTAAATGACCCCAGAGCATTTTGTCAGAGCAACAATGAAATTTTGATAATCCTTCCTCAATCCTAGCCTTTCAGCTTCTTCCCAACTTCCTTTCCTTCACTCTCTTTTCCTTCTCCCTAACTTGCTAATTCTTTACCCTGCTTTCCCATTCATCTTAGCATCGTGTCATTACCCAAACTACCCCCGACTCAAGTTTCAAGCATCCTGCTCTGTCTTCCACTTGTATCTTCTGAGTACAACTCCAACTTGCTTCCATCTCTTAGATCCTACAGTAAAACCAATCCTACAGAATCCCTTTGTCTCTTTTTTTGTGCATGCCCTCATTTTCTTTTTTCCCCCAGTTTAGTTTCCACAGTCCATTTGCATCACCCCTTTCAATCCAACCCCTTTCAATCCACTCTGTCTTCCCTCCATACTATTTTTCTAGGATGATCACATCCATATGAATATTTGCCTATTAACAATATGCTTATGCTTATAGTCTGTCTGTCTGTCTATCTATCGTTAAGAGATAAATATATCTTTTACGAGAGAAGCAAAACCCTTTTGTCTGTAATAATAGAATCTAGATGGTGATGATGTTCTGCAGTTTTGAAGAGAGAGTTATTAATATAGTCATTCATTTGGGGCATTGATTTTTTTGTCTTTTTTCTTCTTGCACATGTAGAATACCATTTATGTATCAAGAATATCCACAAAGCAATATCATATATGGTCAGTTATGCTATCAAGCTTTTTTTATGCACAATTTGTTACAGCACAACTGATATCTTAAGAAACAATTTGAGCATTAATATGAATTTCATGATCGCTTACATGCAGTTTTATCCATGAGAAACTAGGTGAAAACAGGAACCCAGCCACGTGGGAATCCACAAATCCCACACATAGACACAAACCTCAAAATCCACCAGCTGCCCTTTTGTCTGTAGTAACGGAAACTAGAAGGTAATGAAATTCTGGCATCTTGCAGAGAGGGATGTACATATAGGGAAGAAATAATATGCTTTTTCCAGCTCAGGGTAACTTAGCCATATTGCTTTCCTCAGTATTATGCTGCATTAATTCACCCTGAAAAGAGATATTCTGGCCATTTTAGAGCTTCTAGGGTTTAATGTTTTTGCTTATGTCTAATGCCTCTCCCTATTCATGGAATGCATTGTTATTGAAATACACAAGATATGAAGTAGATTTTACTTCCTCAAAATGCATTGTCCTTACTTTCAAAGGAAAAAAATTAAAATGTTAGAGCTCTGTGTCTTTACCCCAAAAAGAAAAAGTGTTAAAACTGACCTTTGGGTATGCACAGTGGCATTTAGATTATTATATTACAATTAAAAGGAACTCTAATTTCAGTTCTTTTCAGTTTACTCTGGGACCCTGACCTTTTTTTAATATTAGTAGTATAATACTTTCAGAAAGGAAAAATATTAGCTGTTTTGAGCTTGTTAGTGACTATCCAATATAAGATGTCAGTTGCTGGCTCGTTCTCTTTTCACCTGGGAGTACAGCATGTAACAGAGTTTTTATTGATCTTATGGAAAGAATAGGTGTAAGTACATGACATAGCTATGTTCAATTCCACATATCTTATGAAACTGGAATAAAGGCATATATATTGTACAGTGGTGCACCTAACACCTAGAACACTACCTGCTACATAGAACGCATCAGCTTTTATTAAATCAATCAGTTAAGACATATTTGTCCAAGTACAGTCATAGAGAATCAACAGGTTCCTGCTTGAACAGTTTGCTGCAGCTAAACAGCAAATTCTGTGTATGGCATCCAGGAAACCAATAGCTGTTTGCTTTAAGAAAACAGTGAGAATGATGTCACCAAGATGGTGATATAAGTCGTTCCTGACTTCCTTCCCCCTGACTAAAAGAACAACGAACAACTATGCCTGACAAGACAGCACTGAGAGAACCTAGAACACAGGTGTGAGGCTGGTGCACACCCTGCACCACAGAAATCAAGACAGACTGTGTTATAAAGGTAAGATGAGTGGCTACACACTGACTGCATTGCCCCGCCCCCAGGCCAGGGCAGCACCAGGCGGACAGGTCTCCCCGAGCCTTGGGCTCCTCCAGTGGGAAAAGAGAGCCCAGGGGGAACAACCAGCCCCCCAGCATTGTGTTTCTCTTTGAGGGAGCCCCTACTCTGGCCTCACTCCGTGGGGACTGCAGGGGAATCTGTGGGGCTCAACCACTGGGAATTTGGCTGATGGGGGGGTGGAGGGGCTTGCAGCAACCAGCACAGGGGTCTTGGCAGGTCTGCACCCCAGTGAGTTCTGTCATCAAAGTGTGCCACCAACGTGGTTCTGCAGATAGGCAAAGCCACTGATTAGGGTCACTACTTGAGAACTACAATTATGAAGTCATTCTGCCTTGAACACACATATACACTGAGAGTGAAGGGATGGAAAAAGACATTTCAAGAAAATGGTAATGAAAAAAAAAGCAGGGGTAACTATGCTCATAACAAACAAAATAAAGAACAAAATATACTTTAAACTAAAAATGGTAAAAAGAGATAAAGAAGGTCATTATATAATGGTAAAGGGGTCTATCCATCAAGAAGATATAACAATTGTAAATATTGATTTGACCAACATTAGAGCACATAAATATATAAAGCAGAAGCTAACAGAGCTAAAAAGGAGAAATAAACTGTATTACAATAATAGTTGGAGACTTTAAGACCTCACTCTCAACAATGGGTAAACCATCCAGGTAGAGAATCTATAAGGAAGCAGCAGCTTTGAACACTATAAACCTCATGAACCTAACAGACGTATACAGCATATTCTATCCAACAACAGCAGAACACAGCTTCTTCTCAAATGCCCATAAAACATTTTCTAGGATAGAGCATATATCAGACCACAAAACAAGTCTAAGAAAACAGGAAGACTGAAATTATACCAAGTATCTTATCTGACAACAACGGTAGGAAACTAGAAGTCCATAACAAGAGGAACACTGGAAAACTCACAAATACCTGAAAATTAAACAACATTCTCCTGAACAACCAATGGATCAAAGAAGAAATTTAAGGAGAAATTTAAGAAGTTTATTGAGGCAAAGGAAAGTGAAAACCAGAATTTGGAACAAGATGAGCTCAAAGTTAGTAGAAGGAAGGAAATAATAAAAATTAGAGCAGAAATAAATGAAAGAGAGAACAGAAAAGCAATAGAAAATGTTAACCAAACTAAGCGTTGTTTCTGTGAAAAGATAAGAAAACATGGACAAATCATTAGCTAGCCAAACCAAGGAATAAAGAGAAAGAACTCAAATCAACAAAGTTATAAGTGAAAAAAGGAGATATAACTGATACCACAGAAATACAAGGGATCATAAGAGGCTACCATGAACAGCTTTATACCAACAAATTGGACAACCTAGAAGAAATGGAGAATTATTAGAAACATACAATTTACCAAGACTGAATCAGAAAGAAATAAAAAATCTGAATAGACCAATGACTGGAAAGGAGATTGAATCTGTAATAAAAAATCTCCCAAAAAAGAAAAGCCTAGAACCAGATGACCTCACTGGTGAATTTTACCAAATATTTAAAGAAGAATTAACACCAATCTTTCTCAGATTCTTCCAGAAAATCAAAGGAAGGAAACACTCCAAACTTTTACATGGCCAGCATTACCCTAATACCAAAGCCAGATAAGGACACTACTAGAAAAGAGGGATTCAATATCCCTCACAAATATAGATGCAAAAATTCTCAACAAAATATTAACAAACTGAATTTGGTACAAGTATCTGTCAGGCAGGTGTTTTTAAATCTCCTCTGCCATATTCCTCACCAGAAGTCATTCATTCAGTAAATGCCAAAATCCCTCATGATGCGGAACTGAAATATCTTCTTAATAATAAGTAGAATCTCACTGCTCGGGGTTTACATCTGATTGAGTTTGGTGTGTGGGAAGGAACGCATTCTGAGAATCATTCTGTTATATGAACAGTCCACAAATATTCCTAAATATTTTTAAAAAGTTATCAGACCCTTCAGGAAATTTCTCTTTCCAAATTAAGACCCCCTCCTTCTAGCATTACTCTTAAGAAAGAAGTTTATATTTTTAGAAATACAATTTTTAGCAAAACAATTGGTTTCTGCAAGTCTTTCAGTTTATTTAGAGGTACCTTAGAACATGGCACCGAACTTCATAATGTATAGGTCAAGTCAGTCTACCCATCCAGCCAGCCAGCTTTCCATGTATCCACTCATCCACCCATCAACCTATTTTTTCTATTTCTTGCACTGTTCCACAAAGATCCTCAGGTCTGATTTATTATCAATAAATCAAACAGAGGACAGAGCAGGAGTTTCAACTCCTTTGAGTTTCACATATTCTAAATTCCTAGGATGGCACCTCAATTATCTGTACACCGAAACGTATATACAGAGATTGGGTGTTAAGTGCATTGTTCACTGCCACATTTATTTAATAATCCAGATCTCACTGTTAAACTTGTTACAGATCTAGAAGGAAACTTGTTACAGATCTAGAAGGAAAAAAAATTTACACGCATATCCACATATATCACCTAAAATCCTAAGACTCATATTGTAGTATATCTCATTCAATGATTTTTGCTGGAGATGTGCTTTTATAAATTTTATCCTATGACTTGTGTAATATTACACTGACTTCATTATATTCACTATTATTTTTACATATGCTCATTATTAAAGCTCATATTTACTGCAGACTTATAGTTTAAAAGATTTGTTCCTAAAAAGTGTGACCTTTTGTCTCTCAGTCCACATGTGGCTTCTGTGAGGCAAATCGGGATAACTGATGTCAGAGTCAGGGCCGCATTGAGGCCAAGAGCCTGGGATCTGGAGCCAGGCTCCTCTGTGCACCAGCTGTGTGCCCTTGGGCAAGGTCTCCAAATCTCTGTGCCTCAGTTCCTTCATAGGTAAATAGAAAAATACTTCAAACGGTTGTTATGAAGGTTAAATTAATACTTCTAAATATAGCTAAAGCTGGACATATAGCTAGCTTCATTAAATGTCTGTTAAATAAAATAAATGCTTTTAAGATCACAGCTAAGAAGTAAGGGAGCTAGAATTCAATTAAGATTAACTTATTTATAAAGTGTCAAAAACACAAATAAATGCAGATAACTATGATGAAGGATTTTTAAATCAAATGAAATTATAGTAACCAGAATAATTAGATTTAGCAGTATGATGATGTTTATTATGTTTTAATTTACAAATACATACACTTTTAAAAATCTACTTTCCTTTGAAATCTTAGTATTTTGCTCAATTTATCTGTAAATGTGTGTGGTTTTATTTTCCGATATTCATTCTTATTTGAGGGTCGATGTATCATGTCAGTTCATACCAACTCGGTTTTCCCCCCTCTCAGCTTAGAGGCTGGTATAGTTACCTCTCAGGTCTTCATCTCAAATACCGGTGGAATTCCCAGCTCCTAGCCAAGTCCAGTGAACAAACCAGTCTTTCATCTAGTTTAATCCATAGTCGTGAAATAGGATCATCTTTTTTTTTTTTTTTTTTTTTTTTTTTTTGTGGTACGCGGGCCTCTCACTGCTGTGGCCTCTCCCGTTGCAGAGCACAGGCTCCGGACGCGCAGGCTCAGCGGCCATGGCTCACGGGCCCAGCCGCTCCGCGGCATATGGGATCTTCCCGGACCGGGGCATGAACCCGCGTCCCCTGCATCGGCAGGTGGACTCCCAAGCACTGCGCCACCAGGGAAGCCCAAATAGGATCATCTTAACCATTGTTCTTTCCTTTACTCAGCATAGATGTACAAAAAATCTCTAATCCATGTCCTACACTGCAAGCAGGACTTGTATTATTTCAATACTACCCTGGTCAGGTTATATGTAGTTGCTACATGCTCCCAAATGCATTGCAAAAAGGCTTTTCCTCCTGAACATAATTTATCCCCGTAGTGTCTAGCGCTTAGAAGGCAATCATTTGTCAAGTGATGAACAAGAATTTCATTTTCAAAATGGTTAAAGAAACATTTTTTAAATCACCAACTGGGATAGGACAGGGTCAGTGGGTGGAGGGTAGCACCCTGCTTTGCCCTGAGTCTCTGCTGATTCACTTGGACCTTCCTTCTCACTTTCAGGAAGCCGGACTTATCATGTTACAGGAATGGCCAGGGCATGGCAGCTTCCAGATTGTCCCTCCTAATTCTAGTTCATCCACTTTAAATTAATGAAAGTTCCTCGCAATTTTGGTACTAGTGTTTTTTTTCCTAAATCTTAGTTTTGTATATCATTGTGAAGTTTGAACACGTGACATCTGTAGAGGTATGTTAGTGGATGGGTATGGAGAAGCTGCAAAGAACACGACATTTTTCAATGTACACAACTCAAATTTAACATTGAACTCTTTTGACTTGGGCCAAAATAGCATATTCTGTTAGATGAATACCCATACCAGCTTATTTTCATGGATAAAGGTATTATGCATGCAAAGGCAGTTTTGGTCTTTAATAATAATATGTTAGATATTTTATTCATATGTTGGGGGAAATTTCCTTAAGATATAGAAAAAAACAGAGTCCACTGGTTTGAAGGATAATAATAATAGAGGTTCTGGTGGTAGAACATGGCAACCAGCATTTTTTGAATGACTCTAAAATGTTTAAAATCGCACTTGAGAAAATAAAATCAAAACAAAGCCAAAATACTTTAGTACGGAAATTATAAAACACATGGATTAAAATTAAAGCGCTCTCTCACAGGCTTGGTGGGAGGTTACAATCCCCCAGGGGAAATTCCTGCTTCTCAAAATAGCAAGTGTGCCTTGGGTGAGTGGCCTGTCATGACAGCACAGAGGGCAGAGACACTTAATTGTTCTCTTTGAAAAATTTCACAGGGCTGCTCATCTCTTACTTAAAAGCTACTGACTAGGCCTCTGCCTTGCACAAGGGCTAATTCTTTGTTCAGCTGCATTAGCCCAGTAAATCTGGTGGGTGGATGGTCAGCCACCTGGATCCACAGACACAGTCGGATTGAATCCCAACAACCTCTGCAGAGCTCAGCCTTAAACTGCAGGGGAAGTAACCGAAATTGACCCTTCGCAATCTCAATGAAAATGTCCATGGAATATTTTCCTCACAATATTCAGATATTCACAAACACAGAGAAATTTCATTTGAAGCATATGAAAAAGTATGCAGTATTTTTATCTTAAAAAATCTACATAGACATTTCAACTGATTTTCCATTTAAGCTTATGTTTATGTAGATTAATATAAACATACTTGAAGCTGAACACATACTTCCTCTTCCTACTCTTTACCATCGAGTATAATTTCTCTTGGCCCTTATTATTTTAATTTTTTATAAGAGAAAAAGCTAGTATTTAAGTTTTCAGTGTTCTTGAGGGATGACTGGCAAATAAAAATTGTATAATTTAAGTGTATGACATGATGAATTGATATACGTATACACTGTGAAATGGTCACCACAATCAAGTTAATTAACATATCCATCCCATCGCCTCACATAATAACCTGTGTGTAAGAACACTTGAGACTTACTCTCTTAGCAAATTTCAGGTATATAATACTTTATTATTACCTATAGTCACCGTACTGGACATTTGGTCTCCAGAACTTATCATATAACTGAAAGTTTGTACACTCTGATCAACACCTCCTTTTTTCCCCACTTCAAAGCCCCTGCTAAGCACCATTCTTTTCTCTGTTCCTATGAATTCATCATTTTTAGATCCCACATATAGTTGAAATCATGCAGTATTTGTCTGTCTGTAACTGGCTTATTTCACGTAGCATAATGTCTTCCAAGTTCATCCATGTTGTGGCTAATGCCAAGATTTCCTTCTTTTTAAAGGCTGAATAATATTCCATTGTTCTCAGCCCTTTTACTTTATTTTACATTTTTTTATTGAAGTATAGTTGATTTACAATGCTGTGTTAGTTTCTGCTCTACAGAAAAGTGATTCAGTTATACATGTATATGTATACATTCTTTTTCATATTCTTTTCCATTCTGGTTTATAACAGGATGTTGAATATAGTCCCCTGTGCCATACGGTAGTAGGACCTCATTGTTTTTCCATAGAATAGTTTGCATCTGCTAATCCCAAACTCCCCCTCCATTCTTCCCACACTCCCCCTCCCCCTTGGCAACCATAACTCTGTTCTCTGTGTCTGAGTCTGTTTCTGTTTCGTAAATACGTTCATTTGTGTCATATTTTAGATTCCGCATATGAGTGATATCATATATTTGTCCTCCTCTTTCTGACTTCACTTAGTATGATAATCTCTAGATCCATCCATGTAGCTGCAAATGGCATTATTTCATTCTTTTTTATGGCTGAGTAATATGCTACTGCATATATATATACCAGATCTTCTTTATCCATTCATCTGTCCATGGACAGTTAGGTTATTTCCACGTCTTGGCTATTGTAAACTGTGCTACAATGAACATTGGGGTGCATGTATCTTTTCGAACTGTGGTTTTCTCCAAATATATGCCCAGGAGTGGGATTGCAGGATCATATGGTAGCTCTATTTTTAGCTTTTTGAGGAACCACCATACTGTTCTCTGTAGTGGCTGCACCAATTTACATTCCCACGGACAGTATAGGAGGGTTCCCTTTTTTCCACACCCTCTCCAGCATTTATTATTTGTAGACTTTTTGGTGATGGCCATTCTGACTGGTGTGAGGTGATACCTCATTGTAGTTTTGATTTTTAGCCCTTTTTATATTCATTGTTTGAGTCCCATTTACAGGCTAGAGATACAACCAATTATTTAACTACCCATTATTCATCAAAATGAAGCCCAGTGTTGGGTTAGTAGCAGTGTGCCTTAATCAGGTGGCATTAGGACAAAAACAGGGAATATTAGATAATAAATTTAGTAAAAATGAGAGATTTAGAAGGATGAATATACAGAGAGAGAAAAAAATGGCTACTGCAAGGATTGTAGGGTGTCAGATTCTTCATCATGACAGCATTTCTTTCCTGCTTGCAAGTTTTACAATTACTTCATCTTGCTTTTGTACAGTCATTATGCAAAGATTTTCAAATTGTTTCGGAAACAGACATGTCAGTGTCCTAGAGGGGTTTCCCCAAGCTCTCATAGACGCTCCCCTGGACTATGGGACCGTCACTCTAGATTCACCCATTTTTAAGTTACTGATCTTTTAGAAGTCTACTTTAAAAAAAAAAAAGAATTGGAAGTAACAATCTTTTAATGATGTCGGTGCACTCATAGCAAAATCAGATATAAACAAACTAATCTTTCTGGTGTCTACCACTCACTAAAATAACTAGACTAAGAACAGGAACTGTGTTACCACATTATTGATTTATGAGAATAAAATTGAAGTAGATAGAAGAAGAGTGTGTGTGTGTGTGTGTGTGTGTGTGTGCGCGCGCGCGCGCATCTCTATGTTTTACATGTAAAGCCAACAGTCTTCAACGAGGTTAAGCAAATTTGAAGTATATCCATAAAAGTGCTACAAATTATTTCGGATTTCATATAGAGTTAACTGGTCTATCAAATCTTCTGGGGGTGATGGATCCTTTCACTAATCTCGTAAAATTAGTGTATCTTATTCTATTAAAAAAAGGAACATGAGGGCTTCCCTGGTGGCGCAGTGGTTGAGAGTCCGCCTGCCGATGCAGGGGACGTGGATTCATGCCCCGGTCCAGGAAGATCCCACATGCCGCGGAGCGGCTGGGCCTGTGAGCCATGGCCGCTGAGCTTGCGCGTCCGGAGCCTGTGCTCCGCAATGGGAGAGGCCACAGCAGTGAGAGGCCCGCGTACCGCAAAAAAAAAAAAAAAAAAAAAGGAACATGAAGAAATTTTGTATGTAATTTCAGGGGTTCACAGCCCATGAAGTTCATCTATAAATTACCTCTGAGTCTACTGATCCCAGGTTAAGATGCACAATAATTGAGAACATTTATAGAAAATAATCTGGAATATTTTCCGTTTTAGTAGTCCAAGCCGGGGTAGATGTCTTGGAGCCGACATCCTGATATCGTCTTACAACCATGTCCCCAGGTCCTCCGCAACAACGGGCAAAGTGATGGAGGACCATTTATTGTCCAGCTGATTACCGAACTTGGTCTACACATCTGCTCCTGGTTCTCAGGGGTTTCCTCCGCAGCCTGCAGGACCCTCCTCCTGCCCCTGCCAGAAAGCTTGTGGCTCAGCATACTATCCTCACTGCCGGAATTCTGTGGAATGTACCCTAGGTTAGGCAGCTTGACAGTGCAAAGGAGAGCTAGAAGCAGATCTTCTGCCAGAGTAGCCATATTAGCTAGTGAGTTAGCCTGCACACTCCATGGATGTTGACAGAAGATGTTAGACTACTGGTCCAGCCACAGCAGACTCTTTACTCACAGAAGGAAAGTAGTAGGAATGTCAGTATAATCCCACTTGTTCCTGGGCTCCGAATCCCACAGGATATTAAGGTGGAGGCCTCATGTGTACTGAGTCCACCATCGGAGAGGATCCTGCGCTGAAGGAGCGCACTGTGATAATCCCCCAAATAGCATGGGATGCTCTGTAATACAGCCCTCACCTCCACAAACCGTCTTAAGAAGTGGCTCCCTGAGCGAACTGGAGGTCACAGACTTGACACCTCTGCACACTCAGCACCATATAGACTCATGCGAGGTCTGTAGCAGACGTCTCCCAACAACATCATGTAATGAAACGTATCAGGATTTGGAAGCTTTACATTTGCAGGGAACTGACATTTTCTTGGTGACCAATCCATGACGTTACACGATTATGCACAAGTAACAAAACTACTCAAAGTGCAAAATAGATCGACACATTTTAATGTGACAGGGTATAAAAAGCTCTTTCCTATGTTTCCGATTGTCCCGTAAATGACCTTACAATATTACTTGAGGTTCTACTTTTTCTACAATATATTTTTTCTCAAGAATGAATGGATAACTTACATTTTCACATAGCACTAGCTGATCAGTCATTTGGGACAGTTGAATGCACAGATTGTTTTTAATAGAAGGCCTACTCTCTCTCCTTGAAGTCGACATAAATCTTAGAATAGAGTGAAAACACTTATATCTTCTTTTAGTACAAACGGGACACTACAGAGTATAAAAGTGAACTGGTTACAAGCTTGTAGGTCTGGACAAAAGATAGGGTGGTAAGAGATGGAGAACATTTTCATCATGCAGAGAGTATCTAGATAATATCTGGTGGATATACATCATGGAGGACGACACAAGAATTCCAAGCATTGGACCAGAAGTACACACAGCAACATATGTCTTACAGACTTTGTGCCCAATGAACAAAAATTAAGCAGCAGAAAGAAATATATGATGCAGTACCAATTATGAAACCCAAAGATGTATGCTCACATGGTAATTTCACTCCTAGGCATTCATCCAAAGAAATGAAAACATGTGTCTACATGAAGTGTTATAGAAAAATGTGCATAGCAGCATTATTCATAGTATTTCAGAACTGAAAACACTGAAATATTCATCAATGTTCTATAGCAGAGAAAAAAAATATTCAATTAAGTTGATGAACCAAAGAATATATATATTATTTATAATTATAGAGTCAATAACCCATGGGAACATAAATAGAAATATTCAGGTATAGATAGCTCTGAGAGTGCGGCTGGTAGCTGCAAGTGAGGTTTTCACAGAAAAATATATTTCATTTGTAAATTTGATACTTATAAAATTCTTGATGTTTTATTTAATTACAATAATAATATTAGAAATGTCTTTTAAAATAAGATTAGATATTTCACTGGAGTATTATACAATAATTCTTCCTTCTATCTGCCAGGAAAATAGACAAATATCTTTCAAGAAAACTTTTTTATTTATTTATTTATTTTATTTATTTATTTTTGGCTGCATTGGGTCTTCGTTGCTGTGCATGGGCTTTCTCTAGCTGCAGCGAGCAGGGGCTACTCTTTGTTGAGGTGCGCAGGCTTCTCATTGCAGTGGCTTCTCTTGTTGCGGAGCACGGGCTCTAGGCACACAGGTTTCAGTAGTTGTGGCACACAGACTTCAGTAGTTGTGGCATGTGGGTTTCAGTAGTTGTGGCTCATGGGCTCTAGAGCGCAGGCTCAGTAGTTGTGGCGCATGGGCTTAGTTGCTCCGTGACATATGGGATCTTCCCAGACCAGGGCTCGAACCCATGTCCCCTGCATTGACAGGCGGATTCTTAACCACTGCACCACCAAGGAAGCCCCCAAGAAAACTTATTTAGGTATTTTTTCCAGTGCAAGTTGTTTAAGAGAGGGTACACTTAACCCTTATCACGCGTTATCTGTAGTTGTATCAACGTGATTATAGTAGCTACAGTATTGGCTTTTGATCATCAAAAATCTTTATACCCTGTGCATCATACTTTGTGTATAAAATTACAGCATTTTGGAAAGAAGGCCCACAAAATAAGTCCTTATGTAGTTAGCTTTTTTTTTTTTTTTGCGGTATGCGGGCCTCTCACTGTTGTGGCCTCCCCCGTTGCGGAGCACAGGCTCCGGACGCGCAGGCTCCAGACGCGCAGGCTCAGCGGCCATGGCTCACGGGCCCAGCCGCTCCGCGGCATATGGGATCCTCCCAGACCGGGGCACGAACCCGTATCCCCTGCATCGGCAGGCGGACTCTCAACCACTTGCGCCACCAGGGAGGCCCATGTAGTTAGCTTTTACGTGTGTAGAAAAACTACTTTCTTTTCCTCCAGCTTCAAACACACACATTTGAAAATATGTTTCCAAGGAATATTCATAATGATATAACTCGCAGTGACTTTCAAGGAGATTTCAATTTTTATGTAGTTATAATTTTAACCTCGGTTTATCTATTTCTATAAACAAAAGCAAATATATTTTTATTTCTAATTTATGCTGTTTTGCTGAGTTTTTAATAAAAGTCACTGAAAATGTTTGTGTAGGTTTCATATAAATGTCTATACTTATTTTTATAAAGTGTATACGTTTATGTTTAACTGGTAGAGTGGAACAATTTTCAAGTACTTCTCTCCACTTAGTAATCTCTGAAGAAGTTCTCAAGTACGTATCAAAACAAAATCAATTTCCACAGGTTCAGTATTTGATTAGGTTCCTTAGGTAAGGCTGCATTATCATTAAAAGATCCTGTTAAGATCCGTGTATTTTATTCAATCTAATTCAGTGTTCTGTGCAGCAATTCAAATAAGAAGCAATAGAAATGGATCATTTAAATACGTGATTAATTTTCAATTGATCTGATAAGACTACATTTTGATTCTCTGTTACAACAAAAATATTAACATGTCTTTGAGAAACAAAAGTAAACATTCATTTGCATCAGGAACTACTTATTTTACATAACAAATACTCATTGAACTTGAATAAGCAGTAATAAAAACAAGCCTGGTATCTGGAAATTACTGCTTGGCTTATTACTCTTTTATGTGTGCATGTGTTTTTCCTGACTGAGAACATAGCTTAATTGCTCTATAAACTTTAGAGGGTTTAAAAAATTGCCATAAATTTAAATGAGATAAAAATGTATGCTAAGTAAAGTGTCATTTCACTGCACCATTTTTTTGTTTGTTTGTTTTGTTTTGCTTTATTTTTTGAGAGGAGAAATAAAAGGGTCAGAATGATTAAAGTTTTATAGCAACTCAAATTCAAGATGACACAGTGTTTTTCTAGAAGTTTTTAAACTTCCCTGGACTCAGTAAAATGTGAATCAGAATTAAGGAAACAGAGCAATGACAAAGCTGAGAAGTTTTGCGGAGGAGCTGAGTTCAGTGCCAGCCCCTGACTGCAGTCACGGCTCTTCCTCTCGAGCTGTGCCCCTCAGTCTTCTACCTTGTACAGGACGGAGTCTGTCAGACTTTTAGAGCACCTTTTCATAGGAGCAACCATATTTTTTATAAAACTAAGTGATGGAATTATACCAAATTTTCTCGTAAACAATTCATAAATTCTACAATTATGTGTGTTTTCGTCAATGATTGACATAGCAGACGTTCATCGTACGTAAGATTGGATGTGGACGATGGATACAGTCTACTAACCATGCTTCCACAGTTAAAAAAAAAACATTGATGGTATAATTTAGGTTACTTTGAATCCATTCTTATTAATAAGTGAAACAAATCTGTCAATCCTATATACATTTCACATCATGGCTGGAATTCTTATTTGAGAGAATAAAAGCTCATCTCATTATCAGTGGTTTCACCACTGCACCACTACGAGGCCCTACAGGACAATAAAAGCAAAAAGAAACTGCTGTTCTTTCACTCTACAAGGGACTAATTTGTGAAGTTGACACACAGGATAAAGAAGGCAAATGTTGTCATCCAACACAGGCTCTTCCCTTTCTTCCTCATTTCACCAAACCCAAATCCTGTGTAGTCTCTCATCTCCCTTTGCATGTCCATATTCTGTAGAGGAAGCTGATCTCATACATCTCCTTGGAAGGAAGATCTGAGATGACCTCAGACCCTTGCAAAAAAATCAGTATGGACCAGGGCTTATCACATGTGGAGGTCTGCTGGCCAGCTTCTGGAGAAGGATTCCTCATCCTTAAAGTGGCGCACCTAAGAAAGAGCCTGTTGTTTTTGACCTGGTGTTTTTCCTGTTTCTAGCTGTTGTCTTGTAAGGATGTTTAGCCTAGAGATGCTGCATCCATATTCTTGGATGACCAAGCCTAGGGAAAGAGCTGACACCCTGAGGGTCACAATACCAGGAGGATTAAAGGTCTCGGGTCCTTGAAGACACCACTTAACTAATAACTAAATTCTGCATCCACCTTATTGCCAAGCTTCTTGTCCCAGGTGATAGCTTATGCTAATGTCAGTTGGCTAATGCAGAGGTCCCCAACCCCTGGGCCGTGGACCAGTACCGGTCCGCTGCCAGTTAGGAACTGGGCCACACAGCAGGAGTATAGTCACCTTTCCTTCATTCACTCATTCATTTGAATAGACTATAGAAATAAGACATGTATGAATATGACGTGATTCTGTATTTTAAGGAGCAGATACACACATAGAGTGTCTCAGGTACATTGATGGATAAATAAATAGGGCAGAGTGGAGACAGAGATGCCCAGTCTGTTTTCTCTAACCAAATCCCCCATCTGCTAATTCAGTATATTTGGCCTCCTTGCAGAGCTTCAGTTCTGTTTTCAACCAGATTGGTATTTGCAATCACAGCTTGGGTATCCTTTCTCTTCAAATTGATACTGAGAGTATATAAATGGCAAACTGTTACTGGAAATGATTAAGAAAACAGAATCAAAAGCTTTAAAAAGTGTCCATTCCCGGGCCTCCCTGGTGGCGCAAGTGGTTGAGAGTCCGCCTGCCGATGCAGGGGATGCGGGTTCGTGCCCCGGTCTGGGAGGATCCCATGTGCCGCGGAGCGGCTGGGCCCGTGAGCCATGGCCGCTGAGCCTGCGCGTCCGGAGCCTGTGCTCCGCAACGGGGGAGGCCACAACAGTGAGGGGCCCGCATACCGCAAAAAAAAAAAAAAAAAAAAAAAAAAAGTGTCCATTCCCTTTAACCCAGGAATTCTGTTTTACTGGGAATTTACCTTAGGGATTTATCAGGCTGTCAAAGCGTTTACAAGCCTATTGATGGAACAAAATGCAACAGTAGAAATGCTCAATAGCAGGTGCTTTGTTAACCAATTCCACGATAGAAATATGAGAAAATAACATGTAGTCATTCAAAGCCTTGTTTTAGAAACACAAGTTATATTTAATAAGGTTAAAGGAAAAGCAGCACTTAAAAAAAGAGGACTACCTTGTGATCATACAGGTACATAAGGAAAAAAAGATAAAAAGAAAATAGAGAATCACAGCTTACTGGGAGCAAAAACCAGAAATAGCCAAGAGGAGAACAAAATTGGAGTACTGATACTAGATGAACTTAAAGACTTATGAAGTTATATGTCTGTCTATATATATATATATATATATATATATATATATATATATATTTATGTTTTATAAAAATTAACTCAAAATGGATCACATTATTTAGAATTCTCCAACAAAACAGAACCAAAAGAAGAGAGAAAGCGTTACCATGAGAAATGTGCTCCTGCAATGCTGGAGGCTAGAAGTCCCCAGATGAGCCGGGTGGACTGAATGAGACCCTCCCACAAATTTCTTTACCCAGTCTACTAATTTAAATGTTAATCTCATTCAAAAACACCCTCAAAGAAACACCCAGAATGATGTTGATCAAATATCTGGGCAAAGTCTGGACTGGTCAAGTTCACACATAAATTTTTCATCACATTGGTCATAGACTTAAATATAAAATGTAAAACTGTAAAACTCCTAGAAGATAACATGGGAGAAAATCTCCGGTGACCTTGGGTTTGGTGCTGTCTTAAGACACAATCAAAAAAGAATAATCCATGCAAGAAAAAGACAAGTGTACTTCATTAAAATTGAAAACGGTTCTATGAGAGACGCTATGAACAATATCAAATGACAAGCTGCAGGTGGAAGGAAATATTTGCCAAAGCATATCTGATAATATTATATCCAAAATTCAAATTAAGAAACAAATTTTTAAAATGAACACAGGATCTGGACATCTAATAAACATGATATACAGATGGCAAATAAACATATAAAATATGCTCAACATCATAAGTCATTAAAGAATTGCTAACTAAAACACAGTGAGATACCACTACCCACCTATTAGAATGGTGAAAATCCAAAACACTGAAAACATCAGCCGCTCACAGGGATGTGGTGCAAGAGGAACTGTCATTCGTTAGTGGTGGAAGCGCCAAGTGGTACAGTCACCTTGGAAGAGAGTTCTGCAGTCCTTATAAAGCTAAAGGTCACTTTACCATACAGTCCAGTGATCATGTTCCTTAATATTTGCCCAAATAGCTAAAAAAGTTTGAACCCACACAAACATCTGCCTAGGAGTGTTTATAGCAGCTTCATAATTGTATAAACCTGGAAGAAACCAAGGTGTCTTTCAATAGGTGCAGATCAACAAACTGTGGTCCATTTATACAGTGGAATATTAATCAGCAACAAACCGTAATGAGGTAACAGACCACTGGAGGACGTGCAGGAAGCTTCCAGGCACATTGCTACGTGCAAGAAGCCAGTCTGAAACTGTATGATTCCAGCTACATGACATTCTGGAAAAGGCCAGATGATAGAGTCAGTAAAAAGATTATTGGTTGCTAAGGATTCAGGAGGAGGAAGAATTTTTAGGGCAGTAAAACTATTTTAAATGATACTGTTATGGTGAATATATGCTATTATACGTTCATCAAAAGTCAAGAATGTATAACACAAAGACTTAAAGTTTACAAATGATGGACTTTAGTTAATCATAATGTGTCATTATTCATTTATCAATTGAAAGAAATGAACCACACTAATGCAAGATGTTGATAAAAAATTATGTGCGTGGAGGGGATTGGGTATATGGGACTCTGTACTTTCTGCTCAATTTTTCTGTAAAACTAAAATTTTTATTCTAAAAAAATCTTCAAGAATTGTCCCATTGATCAGCTTCTAACTGAGTGGAGAATGAACAGGTAGATTTGGCCTTGTGTTCTATGCATTCCTGGGGAACAGACACTGCACAGGAAGATGGGGGCAGGGGTGGTGGCAACAAAATGTGATAAATAATTTAATGGAGCAGCTTTTCCTACCTTCCACCAATGGTTGGTGGGTCTTGGGAGAACGAGTGATGTGCATTAGGAAAGGGCTTAGTGGGTCTGGGGGAGCGGAGAATTCTGCACATTGATTGGAGTTCTGAGGTAGCTGGGAGGCCAAGGGAGCCCAAAGCTGGACACAAACCATCTGTACATGGAGCCTCCTCCAGAGACAGTTGTGAGTGAAGTGAGTGGACATTCCAAGCAGATGACACCACTGAGAACTCTCAGTATTCACATGCAGCCTGTAAAGTACCGTTTAGTTTATTTAGTACATTTTATAGTTCACTTTTTATAATAACAAAATATAATATGCTGACAGAATATTTCTCGATTTCACACAGTCCCAGAAATTCTGCTAACTACTTGAAAATATTCCATGAAGACAATCTCCTGAGAAATATTTATGAAAATAGAGTGATATAAGTATTTTATATATTTTAGTAGAGGGTGAACGTTGAAAAGCCTCTGATATTTTTTCCTCATTTTTATTTTCCACATTCCTGGAATTATCCAAAATGCAGGGCCAGAATGTACCACTGTAAACCTTAAATGGCTTGATGACAAGCGACAACGTAGTTCAAAAAATATTTGTATAGATTAGCCCATGGATTATTACCTGTGGATTTCAGTATGCCTGGTGAATCTCCCTGCAATTAAGTAAACGATATAGTAATTTAAATTTTTTATTTAATTAAACATTGTACTGAGGCAGTATTTGTTGAATCCCCTTGGCACTAAGTTCTTAAACAAAGTTACATTTTTACATTTTTAGTTATACACTGTGATTGAAATTATAATATAAAATGCATCTACTTGGTTTTCTTTTCTTGAAGCAACAAACTAGAATGTGCTATGAGCAAATTGAATTAAATTAAACAAGTGGAAAATATGGTTGAATCATCTCATAATTTTAATTTTTTAGTTTCCATTTTGGGCCAGCTGTTTGTTCTTGGTGAGACGTTCTCCACAGTAGGATCATGGTGATGGCTAACGAAAATTTAAATTCAGATGATACCTCCATCAAGAATTATGAAGCTGGTCATCTAAATGTTTCAAATTGTGCGGAAAATACTATATTGAAAATGCAGAATCAAGTTCTGAATTGGGTATCTAATGCTTTGAATCACAATGAAAGTTTTGTATGTGGTCTATATGGAACTTTTCAGTTTTATATGAAGTTTAAACTTTCTGAATTATCTTCCAAATTTATATTACATCTCCCTAAAAATTGTAAATACTCTAAAAATTGTTGTTTACATTTATATTAGTCAAATTGAAAAAAAGCATGTAAACTTATTTAGACAATAATAAAACTATATAATTAAAAATATATATATATTGTGGAAAGATGAGGAAAAAGAAGTAAAAATGAAAAAGAAGAATTCAGCCAAGGAGGCAGCAGGGATGAAGGTGACATAGACTTTGTTCTGATACAGTTTACGTGCCACAGGCAACAAAGAAGCGAAAAATGTAATTTGGGTGGTAAACTGCATAAGAAAGATAAAAGTGTATCTTGGGTGGAGCAGACACGTAAGCTGGGAGCTGACTGATAATAAACAAATGAGCAGATAATATTTGGGGAGTTTTCCAGGTAAGATAGTACGTGCACAGGTTCTGAGACTGAAACAGGCAAATGCGGTTTGGACAGTAAACCGGGAGGACACGAGTCCCGGATGAATTCCAAAACGCATGCGGGGAGCAGATTATTCACTCTAAAATAATAGGTTTGTTCTCCATAGTGGCTGTATCAATTTACATTCCCACCAACAGTGCAGGAGGGTTCCCTTTTCACCACACCCTCTCCAGCATTTATTGTTTCTAGATTTTTTGATAATGGCCATTCTGACCAGTGTGAGGTGATACCTCATTGTGGTTTTGATTTGCATTTCTCTAATGATCAGTGATGTTGAGCGGCTTTTCATCTGCCTTGTGGCCATCTGTATCTCTTCTTTGGTGAAATGTCTATTTAGGTCTTCTGCCCATTTTTTAATTGGATTGTTTGTTTTTTGATATTGAACTCCATGAACTGTTTGTATATTTTGGAGATTAATCCTTTGTTTTTTCATTTGCAAGTACTTTCTCCCATTCTGAGGGTTGTCTTTTTGTCTTGTTTATGGTTTCCTTTGCTGTGCAAAAGTTTTTAAGTTTAATTAGGTCCCATTTGTTTATTTTTGTTTTTATTTTCATTACTCTAGGATGTGGGTCAAAAAAGATGTTGCTGTGGTTTATGTCAAAGAATGTTCTTCCTATGTTTTCCTCTAAGAGTTTTATAGTGTCTGGTCTTTCATTTAGGTCTTTAATCAATTTGGAGTTTGTTTCTGTGTATGGTATTAGGGAGTGTTCTAATTTCATTCTTTTACATGTAGCTGTCCAGTTTTCCCAGCACCACTTATTAAAGAGGCTGTCTTTTCTCCATTGTATGTTCTTGCCTCTTTTGTCGTAAATTAGTTGACAGTATATGTGTGGTACGGAGGCTACTTAAAAAACTAAAAGTAGAACTACCATATAACCCAGCAATCCCACTACTGGGCATATACCCTGAGAAAACCATAATTCAAAAAGAGTCATGTACCACAATGTTCACTGCAGCACTATTTACAATAGCCAGGACATGGAAGCAATCTAAGTGTCCATTGACAGATGACTGGATAAAGAAGATGTGGCACAGTTATACAATGGAATATTTCTCAGCCATAAAAAGAAATAAAATTGAGTTATTTGTAGTGAGTTGGATGGACCTAGAGTCTGTCATACAGAGTGAAGTAAGTCAGAAAGAGAAAAACAAATACCATATGCTAACACATATATATGGAATCTAAAGAACCTAGGGGCAGGACAGGAATAAAGACACAGACGTAGAGAACGGACTTGAGGACAAGGGGAGGGGGAAAGGTAAGCTGGGACAAAGTGAGAGAGTGGCATGGACATATATACACTACCAAATGTAAAATGAATAGCTAGTGGGAAGCAGCCGCATATCACAGAGATATCAGCTCGGTGCTTTGTGTCCACCTAGAGGGGTGGGATAGGGAGGGTGGGAGGGAGACACAAGAGGGAGGTGATATGGTGATGTATGTATACGTATAGCTGGTTCACTTTGTTGTACAGCAGAAACTAACACAGTATTGTGAAGCAATTATACTCCAATAAAGATCTATTAAGAAAACTTAAAAAGATAAAAATCAAAAAAAAAAAGAAATAAAATGAAATAATAGGTTTGGATTATAGTCTAAGCATTCTGCCAAGCCATTAAAATCTGTATTTTATCATGATCTGGTTTGCTTGTTAAAATGATCTCTCTTGCTGCTGCCTGGGAAGTGATGTGTAAGGAGGGACACAGGTGTGTGATGTGAAGTGGGGGAGGGATCATGACGGTCCAGACGGGAAGGGGAGGGACTGTATATGTGAGAGCAGCCAGGGAGGTGGGGGGATGCACGAAACATGGGCCTAGCCGCTCCGCAGCATGTGGGATCTTCCCGGACCGGGGTACAAACCCGTGTCCCCTGCATCAGCAGGCGGACTCTCAACCACTGCGCCACCAGGGAAGCCCTGGGCTTACATTTTTATTTTCAAATAACTGCGACCAGTTTTGTATAAAGAAAAATTAATGTAAACATGGTGGATGTTTGATAGAAAAGATCAATGTCTATATATGTTTTCCAAAATATCAATTCTGAAAATTACACTATAAAAATTTGTTTAGAAGATGTAGTGTCTTATTTAGAACACACATCACATTTTGCCATAAAATCTGTGTGTGTATATAAAAGATCATTTTCAAATACGCTTTCCATTTCTATTCTATATTTCCCACACTGAGCTTAAAGAGTGGTTTATCATTAAAGATTTGAGCCTAGTGTAGTATTATTACTGACAGGCTCAATAGTCCTGTTCTTACAGCAGTTTTCTTAACTTTTTTAACTTCTCAGTATGCCAAGTTATCTAGTTTAGAACCTCTAGTATAAAATTATTGTCCAAAGTTAAATACGTGAGGGGAATGAAGAAATTATATTGTCCTTGTTTGTTAAAATGCATTTCATACGTATACACACATACATACACACATATATTGTATAACATATATTGTTATAGCTCAGTTTTATAAATGGTACAAAATGCTGGTATGGACTAGAGAAAAAAATAAAATTTATTCCTTATATTAATATTAAGATATTATTAGGAAAAGACTATGTTGATGTTTTTCCAAAGCTGCCCTAAGCACTAAATATCAACATTTTCAAAGAAAATAAAATTTCATGTTTCCATGGCTCCTGACCAGTAATGTCTGTCATTCAAACCCACTACCTTTTGTGTGTAAAGCTGAGTCATTTAAAAATTGTATCTAAATATACATGATAATATTATAATTTACAGTTGAAAATAATATTGATTTTAATATTTTAAAAAACATGTGAAATGTATTGTTAAAGATGAAAGTAATTATTTTCTTAATCTGTTACTGCGTATCTTAGAACATATGTTTTCTCTAATTGTCCCAAAATAAGTAAGCGAAATCTAAAATGTATAAATTGGGTTGATTCACTTCAATTTTGCTTAATCGCAAAAATTAGTGAAAACATTAAGTTGATATATACACTAGTAATAAACATTGAAAGGAAATTTAGAGATCATTTTATTTATTCAGGTCCTCCAATTTAGGAATCTCTTACCAACAACCCCTGGCACACTTGATTGAAAAATTGGCCTCTGCTGAGAAACCTCAGGGACTACGGATTTGATTTCTAGAACACAGCCCAGAAATCACGACCTCTTTGACATTTTCTGTGTGATCTTATCAAGCACCAGTTTCACTAGAATAAATTATTTCAGGCCAAGAGCATATGGGAAAGTTGCTGGAGTTCTTACTCATTTATTCAAGAAAAGTTTTTAGTAGTTAAGCCTCCTGCTCTGTGTTGCACTTCAGAAGTAGAGCTGTGAATATGACAGACATTATATATTCTCGTGAATCATGTAACCATCAGGTAATGATCTGCTTGTTAAGATGGACATTGGGTAAATATTAAGGAGTGGTCTGTAAAAAGGAGAAGCTCAGGGAGGTACCATGTGAGCAAATCATAGTCAACATGCTTGGTTTGGAAATTATATTTAAACTTTGCCCTGAAATTATATTTAAACTTAGTAAAAAAAAAAAGATGCTCAGGTCAAAAAGAGGAAAGACCACTCCACATATTGGGAGTAACTTGTGCAAACCAGGATTCAGGGAAAAGCAAGGCATGCTCAAACAAAACTCTTCCCTCCCTTTCATCTAGTAATTAATATCCATTTATTTCTGTCGTCTATTATTACAAAAATTTTTACACAGTATTATCTCAAAGTATTTCTCATTTGCAAAACTTATCACAGCTACAATTTTACTTTGTATGTTGATTATGATTAAAACTCTTTTCCTCACTGTATCCCAGTCTCCATAATGGTAAGAACAGGGCCTATTTTTATTCACCCTCATATTTCCAGTACTTAGTACAGCATGCAGTGTATACCAGGTTCTATTTGATATTATTTAGATGAAGAAAAGAAAACAAGGGCAGTGACAGTAGACAGTTATGTGATGTGAAGCTAGAGAGGTGGGCAGGACCAGGTCACACAGGTCTTGGTTGACCTCGTTCAAAATGTTGGCTTTTTTCTTAAAGGCAATTGAGACAATGAAAAGATTTTCAGCAGTGCAGTGAGGAGGCCAGCTTTACTCTCTACCGTATAGAATATGGGCAAACAGTGTCAAAGGATGAACAGGTACTTGGTTAATATTATAGTCTGGGATAAAGGTAGTGGAAACTTAGGAGAGAGTGCCTGAATTTGAGAATTATTTAGAAAATAGACAACGGTGAATATATTGAAATGAGGTGGAGAGTGTGAGAAAGAGCGATATCAAGAATAATCCATGGGGCTTCCCTGGTGGCGCAGTGGTTGAGAGTCCACCTGCCAATTGAGGGGACATGGGTTCGTGCCCCGGTCCAGGAAGATCCCACATGCTGCAGAGAGGCTGGGCCCGAGAGCCATGGCCACTAAGCCTGCGTGTCCGGAGCCTGTGCTCCGCCACGGGAGAGGCCACAGCAGTGAGAGGCCCACGTACCGCAAAAAAAAAAAAAAAAAAAAAAGAATAATCCATGTACTTCTCACTTTAAAGCTAAGTGAAGGATGGCAAACCTCAGGAGAGTGAATTTTATGGGTACCCTGTTTATATAAACAATGTGATGTAAAAATTGAATACTAAATTCACAGGCCCACGTGCACAATGGGTTTAGAGTGATGTGCAGAGAAGAGGTCCCTCTGCCTTGGTTTCCCGTCCAGCGTGTGCACAGGCAGACTCCCTGCTGTCCACAGTCATCTCCAGTTGTTCAGCACCATGAGTCATTTCTTTTTCTTCTCTGATTGCTGTGGCTAGCACTTCCTTCCTTTGCCTTCTTTGTTGCCAGATGTGCTACTCCTGGCTCATTTTATTCCCCTATTGTAGAGAAAAGGCAGCAACACGCATTACATGTTGTTACTTCTCATTGCTCCTGGAACCTGAAACGCCACAGAACGGCTTCTCTGTGGTTCTCTCATACCATTTATTTAATGCTAATCACATGACTAATCCCTACACTGCATCCTTCTTCCTGCTGCCTATGATAAATGGCTTCCAGGGACTCTCTCAAAGGTTCTTACTGTTGTTCTTTGGTAAGGACCACAAATGGATGTTTTACGCAGAGTAAGACATTGTAAACAATAAGGAGCTTTCTGACCTTTTAAACTTACCATGAAGAATTTGGTAGCGTAAACAAGAAACAACGTGGATTCCAACTGTATCTTCTCTTGAACTCTGTAGTCTGGCATCAGTGCATTCTTAGGACATGATCTCTTTGGTCTGGTCAGGTGTGGGAGGTGGAAAGATTGGAGAGCATCTCTAAAAGGAGAAATGGGAACCAGAACTTGGCACCAACGGAGCACTTTGAAGAATTTGACGTAGGAACTTTAGACCACCAGGATCCATGTGTGATGAGGCCCACTGGACAAGGCTCAGGCTCGGGGCCTCCTGCCCACATGACACCGCTGACCAGACAGTCCCAGACAAGGCTGAGAGACTTTGAAAAATTTAAAGAAAGGGATCCAAAATATTGGGGTCCCTCTGGAATCAGGCTTAGAGAGATATAGCCCTGCTTCTCTGACTATAGGGTTGTACTAAATGTTGCTGCCATTTGCTGAGGTAAAGGACGTTGGGGGAATCTGAGTAGATAAATTTATAAGTTGAGTTTCAGAATATGCAGCTTCTAAGGGGGACTGTCAGAGAAAAACTTAAGATATATGGGTTTGAAACACAGAGGAGAGGACACGTGAATTAAGGAGGAATATATATGTGTACGTCTATCTGCCTAGCTATCTATCTATCTCATGGATGAGAGCCTTGTATGAAAATGAGGCAAGAAAAGGAATGACAGGACTGAGAAAAAGTCCTTGAAAGGCCATGAATAGTAATCTGGAATTGGTTATCTAGAATTGTACTGCAAATAATACAGTGGTGGGATGACCAAATAAGAAGGAGAAAAAGATGATAAAAGAGAACACACTCAGTATGACCATCTCTGGGTCCATCCATGTTGCTGCAAATGGCATTATCTCATTCTTTTTTATGGCTGAGTAATATCCCATGGTATATATCTACCACATCTTCTTTATCCATTCGTCTGTCGATGGACATTTAAGTTGCTTTAATGTCTTTGCTATTGGAAATAGAGCTGCAATGAGTGTTGGGCTGCGTGTATCCTTTCAGACCACGTCTTTCTCCAGACAGATGTCCAGGAGTGGGATTGCATGGTCATGTAGTAGAAGCTCTATGTTTAGTGTTTTAAGGAACCTCCATACTGTTCTCCATAGTGGCTGCATCGGTTTACATGCGCACCAGCAGTGGAGGAGGGTTCCCTTCTCTGCACACCCTCTCCAGCATCTACTGTACAGCACAGGGAACTCTGCTCAAGGTTATGTGGCAGCCTGGATGGGAGGGGAGTTTGGGGGAGAATGAATATATGTTTATGTATTGGCTGAGTTGCTTTGCTGTGCACCTGGAACTATCACAACATTGTTAATCGGCTTTACTTCAATATAAAATAAAAAGTTTAAATGGTAAAAAAAAAAAAAAAAGAGAGAGAGAATACAGACATGCCTTGCTGTGCTTCACAGATACTGTGTGTTTTACAAACTGAAGGTTTGTGGCGACCCTGTGTCTAACAAGTCTATTGGCACCATTTTTTCCAACAGCATTTGCTCACTTCCTGTCTCTGTGTCATATTTGGTAACTGTCGTAATATTTCAGACTTTAATTTTTGTTATATTTGTTATAGTGATCTGTGATCAGTGATGTTAGAGTTGTAATTGTTTTGGAGCGCCATGAGCAGTGCCCTTGTCAGACGGGGAACTTAATTGATGAGTGCTGTGTGTGTTGTGACCGCTCTGCAGACCAGGTGTTCCCATATCTCTCTCTCTCTTCTTGGGTCTCCTGATTCCCTGAGACGCAACAGTATGGAAATTAAGCCAAGTAATAAACTTACAGTGGCCTCTTAAGCATTCAAGTGAAAGGAAGAGTTGCACATTTCTCTCTTAAATCAAAAACTAGAAATGATTAAGCTTAGTGAGGAGAGCATGTCAAAAGCCAAGACAGGCTGAAAGCTCAGCCTCTTGTGCCCTAGTTAGCCAATATATGAACGTAAAGGAAAACTTCTTGAAAGAAATGAAAACTGCTATTCCAGTGAATACTTGAATGATAAGAAAGCCTTATTGCTGATATGGAGAAAGTTTTAATTGTCTAGATAGAAGTTCAAACTAGCCACAACATTTCCTTAAGCCAAAGCCTGATCCAAAGCAAGGCCCTAACTCTATTCAATTCTATGAGGGCTGAGATAGGTGAGGAAGCTGTAGAAAAAAGGTTTGAAGCTAGCAGAGGTTGGTTCATGAGATGTAAGGAAAGAAGCTGTCTCCATGACATAAAAGTGCAAGGAACGGACTTCCCTGGTGGCGCAGTGATTAAGAATCTGCCTGCCGGGCTTCCTTGGTGGCGCACTGGTTGAGAGTCCGCCTGCCGATGCAGGGGACACGGGTTCGATCCCTTGTCCGGGAAGAACCACTTGCCGCGAAGCAAGTAAGCCCGTGTGCGCCACAGTTACTGAACCTGAGCTCTAGAGCCCGTGAGCCACAACTACTGAGCCCGCGCACCTACAGCCCATGCTCCGCAACAAGAGAAACCACCACAATGAGAAGCCCGAGCACCACAACAAAGAGTAGCCCCCACTTGCCGTAACTAGAGAAAGCCCACACGCAGCAACGAAGACCCAATGCAACCCAAAAAAAAGTGCAAGGAAAGCATCAAATGCTGATTTACAGCTGCCGCAGGTTACCCAGAAGGTCTAGCTAAAATAATTAATGAAGGTGGTACACTGAACAACAGTGTTTCAATGTAGATGAAATAGCCTTCTGTTGGAAGAAGGTGCCATCCAGGACTTTGATAGTTAGGAGAAGTCAATGCCTGGCTTCAAAGGACAGGCTGACTCTCTTGTTACAAGCTAATGCAGCTGGAGACTTTAGGTTGAAACCAATGCTCATTTACCATTCTGAAAATTCTAGGGCCCTTCAGAATTATGCTAAATTGACAGCCTGTGCTCTATAAATGAAAAAACAGAAGTGGAAAATTGCTAGATGACGCCACTTCTGTTTACAACATGGTTTACTGAATATTTTAAGCCCACTGTTGACACCTACTGCTCAGAGAAAAAAATATTTATTTCCCTATATTACTATTTATTGACAATGCACCTGGTCACCCAAGAGCTCTGATGGAGATGGACAACGAGATTATTGTTTTCAGGCTAACCCAGCATCCACTCTGAAGCCCATAGGTGAAAGATAATTATGACTGTCAAGTCTTATTATTTAGAAATACAGTTTGTAAGGCTGCAGCTATCATAGATAGATAGTGATTCCTTTGATGGTTCTGGGCAAAATCAATTGAAAATTTTCTGGAAAGGATTCACCATTTTAGATGCCATTAAGAACATTTGTGGTTCATGGGAAGACGTCCAAATACCAACATTAACAGGAGTTTAGAAATAGCCATCCCTAATCCTCAGGGATGACTTTTGGAGGAGTTGGGTTCAAGACTTTAGCTGAGGAAGTCATTGCAGGTGTGGTGGAAATAGCAAGAGAGCTAGAATTAGAAGTGGAGCCTGAAAATGGGGCCAAATTGCTTCAACCTCATGGTAAAGAGTTCACGGCTGAGGAGTTGCTTCTTATGGATGAACCAAGAGAGTGGTTCCTTGAGATGGAATCTACTCGGTAAAGATGCTTTAAGGATTGATGAAATGACACGAGAGGATTTAGACTATACTATAAGGTTAGTTGATAAAGCAGCCACAAGGTTTGAGAGAATTGACTTCAATTTTGCAAGAAGCTCTACTCTGGGTAAAATGTTTCAAACAACATTGCATATTACAGAGAAATCATTAGTGAAAGGAAGAGTCAATGGATGTGGCAAAAATTTTTGTGGTCTTGTTTTGAGAAATTCCGCAGCCATCCCAGGCTTCAGCAGCCACCACCCTGATCAGTCAGCAGCCACCAACACTGAGGCAAGGCCCTCCACCAGCCAAAAGATTACAGGTCACTGAAGGCTCAGATAGTGCTTAGCATTTTTTAGCAATAAAGTGTCTTCAATTAAGGTATGTTTACTGATTTTTTTAGACACAATGCTATTGCACACTAAATAGACTAAAGTCTAGAGTAAATATAACCTTTATATGTACTGGGAAAACAAAATTCATATGACTTGCTTTATTGAGATATTGACTTTATTATGGGGGTCTGGAACCAAACCTTCAGGTTCTCCGAGGTTTGCCTGTATTAATGAAACCCAGAGAATAATAATTTATAGGAAAAGGGAGTAAAAAGCTGTGTCAGATCCTGCTGGGTGATCAGGTAGGTTAAGCACAGAACATATCCAGTAGTGGCATAGAGTTCTTGATGACCTGAACAGAAGAAGAATCTCCAGTTATACTATTGGGAGCAGAATTCCTTTTGAAGTAGATTTAGATGAATGACCAAGTTTAGAGGTGACTAAATCAAGACAAGGGCAGCTAACTCTTTTTTTAAAATATGTGTAGTGCTAAGGAGTAGAGAGAGAAAGGAAAGTACCAGGAGGGAGACTGATAGCTCAGAGCAACAGTGGGACTTCTGGAAGGGGGAACATAATTCTGTGAGAAAAGAAAATCTAGAATATTTGAATGTTGAGAGTGAAGATCCAGGAGACAAGACGACAGTCAAGGTTTGGAGTAAATTTCTTGAGAAGGTGGGAGAGAGTTGTATCCAGAGCATAAGGGGCACAAGTACCAGGGAGGCTCATTAAGAAAGAGGACTCTTGTATGTAAACTGGAGGGATAGAGAAAGGAATGGATGCAAGTGTAGGGACTCTAACTTGTGTTTTTAAAAAACTGAAGTCGTTTGGGTTGATGGTTTCTGTCATCTTTGTAACATACAAGACAGAGGTAGAAACATGGAATGTGAGCTTCTCAGAGTTGTGAGATAAGTCAAGAATGTTTGAAATAGTTGCTTCAGGATGTGGCTATTGGGTTGATTTAAGAAACAGTAAATTTCAAGGCTGAGCATTGAGATCAGTGAACACTAGCGACTGAGATTTAAGGCTTAATCATTCTGCCCTTTTGAGTCATTTTCTCCCCTTGACTCAGCAACCAAAATGCAAGCACTGATAAGATGAAGAGTCAGACGTGTCCAGAGCTGGTTCAAGCTGCGTTTCCAAAGCTTTGGCAAAAGATAAATTGAGGTTATGACCCAATGATTCTAAAAGGATTAGGAACTAAAATGTATCCAGCAGAAGATGAAGGGATGAAGACAAATAGAGAAGTCAAGGGGATGCCCTCAAGACAGCAATCATGATTCAAGATAGAAGGACAGGAGTTTGGGATAGAATAGGAGATAAATGGATTGGAGATTAAAAGATGGAGTGATTTCAGCTTAAAACATGACTGAACTTCTGGAGGCAGTGATTCAGGTGGATTAGAGGAGATGGATGGACAGGAATGTGAAGCTAGGTGTTAGCTCAACCATTTCATGCATATGACATTGACTTCAGAAGTTCTGAAATTTGACAAAGAATCAATTCATCAAATATGCCAGTATATTCGCCAAAAGTTATTTTAAGTCCATGGCTTTTTTTCCCAGAAAGCATCTAATCTTTTTGAATTATCTATCTATGTCCTTGCTTCTCTCTATTAAGAGTAGTTTGAGACACATAGAGATTATACACTTTGTATTCATGGTTTGTCTTTTGAATCGTTCCAAACATAAGATTAATATAATCGTCTCTTTCTATCTCTGGCTTTACTCCAGACCTCAGAGAATTAATTCATTTAATTAGTAGAATATTTATTCCGTATTCAAAGGAAGTCTTCTTTGAAAGTAGAAATAAATTATCCTTCACGGATAGATTGATTATATTTAACCTAGTCTCAGAATATTAAGATGTACCAAATGCATCACATACATGAAAAAAAATACTTATATAAAATATATATTTGAATCAAGCATGTGAAGGAGAGATTTACATTATCTTTAGAAAATCAGTAAGACATGTTCTTATTTTTAAAATTAAGTCCCCGGGCAATACATAAATACATTCTCATTATAAGTAGATCAGTAAAGAGAGGGACAGCAGCGAGATGCTGGGGTAAGAAGTCCTAGCCCTCATACCCCCGTGAAAACACAGACTTGATAACGATTTTAGTAGCGAAATCCCTTTATGAGAGGACCAGAACCCAGTTAGGAATTTTCAGTACCTCAGGCAGGCACAAAATTGAGATCCGCCACACTGAAATGGGTGAGGAGAGCAATTTCACTTTCACTGCATCAGCCCCTCCCCCAAGCCGGCACAGCGCAGCCCTGAGAGGTCATGTCCCCTCCCTGGTGCCAGAGGGAGAGTGTGAGCCAGTATCCTCTGCCCCTGGCCTTTCAGTGGGATCTCTGAAGGGTGGCTTTCTGCCTCGACTTACACTGAGTGCTGAAAGAATTGGAATAGCCTGGATGCCTGGGGCTGCTGAGGGATGAGCACATTCCTGTGGCCTGCACTGCTCTGTGAGGCTTGGAAGAGGTGCAAAGCTGAGGCCTTTCCTCCAGGAGAGAGGGAGGAGTGGCGTGTGGCTGCAACGCCCCCGGGCAGTGCAGTGGCCGCCCTGTGGTGCTGGGTCTTGCTCCGTCTCACACAGAGGGCTGAAGAATCCCGCATCCTCCAGGTGGTTGGGACAGTGGTAGCCAGCCTGGCTTTGGGATATGGAAGAAGGGGCATAACTGAGGTTGCTTCCTAATGGGGGGAGAGGAAGAGTAAAGCATGCCCCCAATGTCTCTGGTCTTCCTGTGCACCACAGAGAGGCTGGTTTCTATCTCGTCTCATGTTGGGTGATGACAGAACTGACATAGTCACCAGAGGGAGCAAGAGGTTATGAGCTACTGGAGAAAAAAACAAAAACAGCAAACTAAAAGCCTGTGGGCGTGTTGAGCTGGTAAGAACAAAGGCCCAGATTCCCTGACCAGGCTTATTGCTGAAGGTCTTCCCTCATCAAAGGCAGCCTGTACAGAGTGGGAGAAGATGCTTTTTCTTCAAATGCACACACGTCATTGCAAAGCTACAAGGAAAATAAAGGATCATGCAAATCATGAAAATACAATCCAAAGAATAACGTAGATCTCCAATAACTGACCCTGAAGAAATGACTGTCTATAAATTGTTCGATAAATAATTCATGATCAGTGCCTTAAAGTTGCTCAGTGAGTTACAGGAGAACCCAGACAACTAAATGAAATCAGGAACACGATACATGAAAAAAAGCTGAGAATATCAGCAAAGAGATAGAAAGAACCAAACAAATCCTGGAACTGAAGAACACAATAAGTGAACTAAAAAATTAGAGGGATTCAGCAGCAGATTTGAGCAAACAGAAGAAAGAATCTGTGAACTTAAAAACAAGCCATTTGAAAGTATTCTATCAGAGGAACAAAACAAAAAAAGAAAGAGAAAGAATAAAGAAAGCCTAAAGGACTTATGGGACAAACCAAGAGAATAAATATAAACATTGTGAGAATGTCGGAAGGAAAAGACAAAAACAAAGGGGCTGAAAACTTATTTAAAGACATAATGGCTGAAAACTTCCCAAATCTGGGGAAGGTCTGACCATAAAGGCCAAAATTCTGAATATGATGAATCTACGTTTAAAGTCTGTAGCAGGAAACACTAGAACCAGACTGTCAAAATTTAAGGAAAAAGAGAGAGTTTTGAAAGCAGCAAGAGAAAACTGACTCATCAAATACAATGGAACCTCCATTAGACTGTCAGCAGATTTCTTAGCAGATACTTTGCAGGTGAGAAGGGAGGGGGATGATACATTTAAAGTGCTGGGAAAAAAAATGAAACAAAACAAAAAAACTTGCCAACCAAGAACACTATAACTGTCAAAGCTGTTTTTCAACAGTAAAGGAGACATAAAGACTTTCTAAGACAAAACCCAAGTAAGTGCATTACTACCAGACCTGCCTTACAAAAAATGCTAAAGGGAGTTCTTCAGGTTGAAAGTAAAGAATGCTAAACAGCTACATGAAAGTACATGAAAGTATAATACTTGTTGGTAAAAGTAAATATATAAACACATACAGAATACTGTGGTACCGTAAGGGTAGTGGGTAAATCACTTTTCATTCTAGTGTCAAAAAGTATGAAAAGTAAAATGTGCTAAAAATGCCCAATTTGAATAGATGTAAATTGTGAAAACAATAACATAAAGTGGGGGAGGGAAAGTAAACTGCAAAGGTTTTGCATACAGTTGAAGTTAAGGTGTTGTCAGCTTAAAATAGACTTACATTATATGATGTTTTATGTAAGCCCATGGTAACCACAGAGAAATATTTAATCTAACTGACATTTACAGAACGTTTCACGCAATAGCAGCAAAATATGCATTCTTTTCAAGCACATGTGAAACATTCATCAGCATAGATCACATGTTAAATCACAAAGCAAGTTTCAGAAAATTTAAGACTGAAATCATATCAAGGCAAGGATGCCCACTCTTGCCATGGCAGTTCTACATAACACTGAAAGTCCTAGCTAGAGCAATTAGGCAGGAAAAAAAAAAACCCATAAGTCTGGAAAGGAAGAGGTAAAATTATCTCTTTTGCAGATGACAGTCTTATATGTGAAAAATACTAGACTCCACAAAAAGACTGTTAGAACTAAAAAATGAATTTGGTAATTGCAGGATACAAAATCAACATTTAAATCTCAGTTGCATTTCCTTATTCTACAAAGAAATTTTCTGAACAAAACAGTTAAGAAAATTAAGAAAACAATCTCATGTAAAATACTATCAAAACTAATAAAATATTTAGGTGTTAACTAAGGAAGTAAAAGCCTTGTATACTGAAAACTACAAAACATTGATGGAAAAAAATTTTTAAAAACACAAATAAATGGAAACACATTTCATGTTCATGGATTGGTAGATTTAATATTGTAAAAATGTCCTTACTATCCAGAACAATCTACAGATTTGGTGCAATCCCTATCAAAACCCCAATGACATTTTTTTTTACAGAAATGGAGAAACAATCCTAAAATTTGTATGGAAACACAAAAGAACCTGGATGGCCAAAGGCATCTTAAGCAAGATGAGTCAAGCTTAAGGCTTCACACTTTCTGATTTGATTTCAAAATACCTGACTAAGCCATAGTAATCAGAACGCTTTGGTACTCTCATAAAAACAGACATACAAGCAAATGGAACAGAAATCAAGAGCCCAGAAATAAACCTATGCAAATATGGTCAACTAATTGTACACAAGGGTACCAAAAATACACAATGGGGAAAGGAAAGTCTCTTCAGCAAATGGTGTTGGGAGATTGGATATCCACATTCAAAAGGAAATAATTATCTTATACCATACACATTAATCAAGTCAAAATGAATTAAAGATTTAAACATGTAATTTGGAACTGTAAACCTCCCTGAAGAAAACTTAGGGGAAAGCTTCATGACATTGTGCTTGGCAATGAGTTCTTGGACATGACACCAAAAGCACAAACAACAAAAGCCATATTAGACACATTCAACTACATCAAAGTAAAAAGCTTCTCCACGGCAAAGGAAACAATCAACAGGGTGAAAAGGCAACGTTCAGAATGGAAGAAAATATTTGCAAACCTCATATTCGATATGAGGTTAGTATCCAAAATATATTAGAAACTCCTACAACTCAACAGCAAATAAACATATAACCCAGTTTTAAAAATGGACGGAGGGCTTCCCTGGTGGCGCAGTGGTGGAGAGTCCGCCTGCCGATGCAGGGGACACGGGATCGTGCCTCAGTCCGGGGGGATCCCACATGCCGCGGAGCGGCTGGGCCCGTGAGCCATGGCCGCTGAGCCTGCGCGTCCGGAGCCTGTGCTCCGCAACGGGAGAGGCCACAACAGTGAGAGGCCCGAGTACCACAAAAAAAAAAAAAAAAAAAAAAAAAAATGGACGGAGGACTTGAACCAACATTTCTTCTAAGAAACGTACCAGTGGTCAAGAGGTGTATGAAAAAATGCCCAATATGACTTATCATCAGGGAAATGCAAATTAAAATCAAAATGAGATATCACCTCACACCTGTTAGGATGGCCGTTATAAACAACAACTGCAACAACAGATGCTGAGAAGGATGTGCAGAAATTGGAACCCTTGTATACTGTTGGTGGGGATGTAGAAATGTTACAGCCACTATGGCAAAAAGGATGGCTATTCCACAAAAAAAAAAAAATTAAGTAGAATTACCATGGGATCCAACACTCCCCTCTCTAGATGTTCATCCAAAATAATTGAAACCAGGTTCTCAGAAAACAATATGCATCTCCATGCTCATTGCAGCATTATGCACATTAGCCAAGATCTGGAAACACCATAAAGGTCCATCAACAGATGAACAGATAAAGTAAATGTGGTCTATACATACAAAGAATATTATAAGCCTTAAATAGAAGAATACCCTGCCATATGTGACAACATGGATGATTCTGGAGGGCATTATGCTAAGTGGAATAAGCCACTTACAGAAGGACAAATATTGCATGATTCCATTTATATGAAGTATCTAAAGTAGTCAAGCTCACAGAAGCAGAGTGTAGAATGGTGGTTGCAGGGAGTGGGGAGAAGGGAACAGGTATAAAGTTTCAGTTATGTAAGATGAATAGGTTCTAGGGATCTGCCTACAGCATGGCACCTAAGGGCAACAGTAATATATGGTGCACTTAACATGTAAGAGGGTGGATGTCATGCTGTGTTCTTACCGAAATAATAAAGTAAATTATTAGACAAGTACATAAATTAGTACAGTATACAAAAATGAAATGTTGTTCTTTAATAACTCAATCCACTCCCCAGAGATAGTAGTTTTATTTTCATCCTACTAGTCTTTTCTCCCTTTTTAAAAGGTGTTTTTATTGTGAAACATGTTGAGATTCATTGAAGAAATATGTAAAGTACAGGTAGTTTAAAAAGAAAATGAAAATCATGCTCTTGTTAATGAGCTTGCTAGAAGTTGTACGTCTAGATGTGCACTGCTTATTTTCACTTACTGACTTTCATAAACATAATTAATTGCTATATAATATTTTATAGGTTTACCACATTTAATCTTACCCTATCACTACATGTTTAGGTTGCTCTACTTATAAGTATTGCCTCAAAGAATATCTAATAATCTTTTTTATTTGTCATTTCTGATCATTACTTTAGAAAAGAATCCTAGAAGAGAGAGAGTTATAGGTATAAGTGTATGAATATTTTAAAGAGTTTTGAATTAAATCACCAGTTTTCCTAAAATCTCATACAAATAAAGATTAATTTTGTTAGGACTATTTATTAACAGTGCACCACTTACTATAATAGTTTCATTAGGGCCTCCCTGGTGGCGCAGTGGTTGAGAGTCCGCCTGCCAATGCAGGGGATACGGGTTCGTGCCCCGATCTGGGAGGATCCCATATGCCGCAGAGCGGCTGGGCCCGTGAGCCATGGCCGCTGGGCCTGCGCATCCGGAGCCTGTGCTCCGCAACGGGAGAGGCCACAACAGTGAGAGGCCCGCATACCGCAAAAAGGAAAAAAAAAAAAAAAAAATAGTTTCATTATTAATGCTTACGTTTTTTTAATTGTTAAAATTTGTGTTCATTTTATGAACACAATAGCTATGTTAAATATTCTTTGCTTGTATATTAATATCTTTAATGAACTTATTGTTTTGATATGTACAGACATTTTCACCCATGTTAATTTTTTGTTCCTTTTCCTGAGGAAAATTATCTAATGTTAACAAAAGGGACCTGTTTATTAGATTAATCCACCTCTTATTAGTTTGCAAAGAACAACATACCTAATGCATTATGAAAGAGGATAATTTTTTTGTCTTCTTTTTGTCATCTTTTTGTTTTGTTTTATTTGACTTTTACACTTGGGGACTGTGGGCGTAAGAAACAGGAAGCCAGAATCCTGGGGCTTGAAAGGCTGCTTCCCCTGTATGAGGCTACTATGTATGGTCTTCCTCCCCTCCAACCTAGAAAGAACTAAGAGCACGTGATAAATAAGGATGATTCTGAAAGTGAGGGAAATGTTTGATGAGTAGTGAAACATTAGAGATAAATTGTCTTGCTATGCAGTTTTATCCAACTTCTGATGATATGCCTGCTCCAGACCCTGGTGTGTGACATTCTAGGGCTTGGCTGAGCTGGCCAGTTCCTCATTTCTCTTTTGGAATCAGTCTAAGTAAACAAAAACTGTCAAACAATTCTAGCTGCTATCATACCCACAAGGGGTACTTCCAAGCCTGGGATTGGAGGGATCTTTAGTCTGGAAACTAGTCTGCTGTGTTCTTTAGAAGGTATAAATTCAAAGAAGGAATATTAGCTTATTTAGCAGAGTAGAAGAAATAGAAACGTACATGTACACACTGCTATATTTAAAATGATTAACCAACCAGGACCTACTGTATAGCACAGGGAACCCTACTCAATATTATGTAACAACCTCAATGGGAAAAGAATTTGAAAAGGAATAGATACATGTATACGTATAACTGAATCACTTTGCTGTTCACCTGAAACTAACACCATGTTGTTAATCAACTGTACTCCAGTATAAAATAAAGAAGTTATTTCCTGAAAAAAGAATAAAATACATTGTATCAGTTTCATTCTTTATTTTATTTGTAACATCTAGCAAAGTGATTCTACCTTAAAAAAAAAAAAAAAGGAACTTACAGGACCTGGGAGGGGAATGGTAATGAATTAACCAAATTTCCACACCATTTCCCTGGTGCACTCGCAAGTTGGTGCACACATGCCGTGGAAAGTGGGGGTAGAACATGAAGCTGGGACTAGGCAGAAGGCCTTAACGTGTGTGTGCAGTGCTTGGAGCACTGAATTCTCCCCCTGGCACCCCAGACTCTCCCACCTCCCAATCCCAGGTGAGAAGCTTGAGGTGTATCATCTGACGATATTGAACGGAACCCCTGTGGACTTGGACATACAGGTGCTGCACCGGAATGTAGGATGAGGCGTCTGGATTAAAATAGGGTTGACGTAAAACTTGGCATATTGAAGTTGTGGAAGCTGACCAGCCTACCTTCTCCTCTTCCTCTAGCCTCACTCTGCCCATAGTACGCATACGATGGAATATTGGTGGAAATGTCTCTAAAGAAACGGAAGGGACCTGGGGAAAAAATAATGCTCCAGAGACCAGCATTTGGGAGAACAGCACTGATGAGACAGCTTGTGCACCAGCTGACCAGCCAAAAAGAAGCTTATCAGGCAACAAGCTGCCTCTGAAATCACAGAGCAAGCACAGGCCTTTAGTGCCTCAGTCTTTTTTATTCTTTCTTTTAAAAAAATTTTTATTTATTTATTTATTTATTTTTGGCTGTGTTGGGTCTTTGTTGCTGTGCGCGGGCTTTCTCTAGTTATGGCCAGCGGGGGCTACTCTTCGTTGCAGTGCACAGGCTTCTCATTGCAGTGACTTCTCTTGTTGTGGACCATGGGCTCTAGGTGCGTGGGCTTCAGTAGTTGTGGCACACAGGCTCAGTAGTTGTGGCTCGCAGGCTCTAGAGCGCAGGCTCAGTAGTTGTGGTGCATGAGCTTAGTTGCTCCGCAGCACGTGGGATCTTCCCAGACCAGGGCTCGAACCATGTCCCCTGCATTGGCAGGCAGATTCCCAACCACTGCATCACCAGGGAAGCCCTTTAATAGATCTTTATTAGAGTATAATTGCTTCACAATACTGCATTAGTTTCTGTCGTACAACAAAGTGAAGTAAGTCAGTGCCTCATTCTTAATTGTGAATGATGAGCAGATAAATATGAGTCCATTGAGGAAATACTCCAAGATAACAGATATAGACCACATCAGGAAAACCAGGAAATAAGAAAGAGGGGTTGGAGATCATTCAGAAATCCAAAGAAAACTAACAAAGTCATTATTAATATCCTCAGACCAGAAAGAAAAACTGGACTTCCACAAAACAAGAGTATGACACCATGAAAAAGTTGGAGAATAATGAAGGTTACTTGGAAATTTTAGATATGATAGATAAAATTAAAAGAAGAAGAAGGAATGAAGATAAGGTCAAGAAAATCTTCAAAAATGTTTTAAACATTAAAAATAGAAGATAGGGGCCTCCCTGGTGGCGCAAGTGGTTGAGAGTCCGCCTGCCGATGCAGGGGATACGGGTTCGTGCCCCGGTCTGGGAGGATCCCATATGCCGCGGAGCGGCTGGGCCCGTGAGCCATGGCCGCTGAGCCTGCGCGTCCGGAGCCTGCGCGTCCGGAGCCTGTGCTCCGCAACGGGGGAGGCCACAACAGTGAGAGGCCCGCATACCGCAAAAAAAAAAAAAAAATAGAAGACAGAAGATAAAATTTAAAATGTTAGTGAAAATGGGAGAAACAAATTAAACAACTGGTGAATTCTGATTTGCTTGTCTGAAGGGTGCTGCAAATTATCCAACACCATGAATGAGAGCGACCCGTTCCAAGAAGGTCAAACACCATTAACTGTCAGTACAGTGTGGATCTAAAATACATAAAATGATCTTAAAAGTCTGTAGAAGAGATAGAAGGATAATAAAACAGGTCACATGCACAGAAATGAGATTAAATGATACTGCATTTTCAACAGCAAAAATAAAGCAATGTTTTCAAAATTTTGAAGAAGTAGTATTGGGTATAAATCTGCATCCAAGTAATTAATCCAAGTACAGGCAAAATACAAATCTTTTCTAAAATTTCATGGACTAAATACTTCTACCTCCTTTTAATCCATTCTGACAAAGCTGCTGGTGGAGATGCTCCCATAAAACAAGAGTGTAGTTTAGAATGGGGAAGACATAGAACCTGGAATATAGGTTCCCAAATAGGAAAGAGTTGGTGAGAACTTCTAAGATGCCAGGTATTCAGCTGTCCTCTAACTTCTAAGATGCCAGGTATTCAGCTGTCCTCTAAGGTAAATAGTCCAGGTTGAAATAGCAGAGGACTCCAGGAAACAAAAATAAAGCAATTATAGATTATCAGATTACGTTATCTGTTATAGTATTTTATTGTATGTCTGCTAAAATATTATGTTACATAATTATGTTAGCCTCTAGAAAAAACTACAGTTATTCTTATGAGATATTAGCTACTACCATTTGAAAAATAGGGATAGATCCATTGGAAAAGGTGAGAGGAAACTGCTAAGAAAAATTAAAAGTTTTTTTTCTAGATAATAGAATTGGAGTGGAAAAAATACAGCAAAGAAAGCTCCTTTTCACTGTTAAATATTCAATAATGTAAGCACAAATATATGCATATTTTGATACAATGAGAGTGCAAATGTCTTTCATAATAAAACCAAAAATATTAAAATTAAAATAACTAAGAATTGAAAATAAGCAACTGAATAAAAATAAAATTAAAAACTAGAAGTTCATAAAAGTAAGAATGAATAATATGAGAATGTAGAAAATAGCGAAACAAAATTCATATTTTATCATTAGGACCAGAAAGGTTTTTTTTAAAAAGTCAATAAACTAGACCCTTTTCTGACACATTTTAAAAAAGAAAAAGATAAATACAAACAGAAAAGTATTGGAAAGAGAATGGGGATTAAACAGTGGTAATGAAGCAAAAGAACAAAGTAATAACAGCATGAAATACAACTCTTTGCCAAAACATTTGAAAATATAGATGAAGAGGATGATTTTAATAAGTTATACTACATCAAAATAGCCTCCAGTATATACCTGGACATTACAGTGATTACAAATAAATTTTAAAATTTATAAGTGATCTAACCTAAAAGAGCACATCAAGGGAGTTTAACTCTCAAATCCTATCAGCCCTGCAAATTTGCTATGTAACAAGAATGCAGGTTTCCAGGGCTTTTCTTTCATGTGCACTTTGCCTTTTCTTTTTCCTCTCTTTTTTCTTCTCCTTTCTCCTTTTTTCTCCTTCGACTGCTCATAACTACCTATTTGTCAACAAACACTGAATTGTTGCCTTGACAGTAGATAACGGCAATATGACAGACAGCTAATGATAGATAGATAATGAGGAAAGAAAGTCTTGTTCATTCATTCATTCAGTAGGTATGTGTGTGTGTGTGTGTGTGTGTGGTGTGCCTGCATGGAGTGGAAGAAGAGAAGAAACAGATCTAACACAGGCAACCACATTCTGCTCCAGTGGGGTGTAGACATATGCTACCTGGGAGCAATTTTGTAGGGGGCAGAGATCCATAGGCATTTGCTCCTGGTAATCCAGTCACAAAATGAGATTATCCATTTGAGATAAGAAAATTATTTTAAAGTGAGTACGAGATTCATTCTCCTTTCTGACTATACTGTGTTCAGAGCCGAGAGCTAAGGCTCTAGCGTCTTTTCTCCAGGTCACGTTAAGTAAAAACACTTCCTCGCAATTTGACGTTCTGTTGTCTCCCGAACTTGAAAGAACGTTTCTTTCGTAAGAAGAGGAGTTTATTTCCAACAAATGTAAAAGCATGGTGTGGTATCCTTGTTGTTTTTAACTTAATTTTTTAAAAAATTACATTTTGCAGTGTGGGAAAACACATTCCAGATTCTCTGCAACTTGTATGTGAGAAATGGAAAATGTTTTTTTTTTTTTTTTAACACTTTAACACTTTATTTTTGGTCATTACACTTGCAGATATGAGTCAGAAGTCTGTGTGATCTGGAAACGAGAAAAATAGGGACAACTCTTTTGTGTGTGGGTCTGACTTTCCAAATTGTGTAAAAATGACCCAAACAAGAGAAAAAGTGCTAAAAAATAAGAACCAATAACAGCATTTTATAATTAATTTTTATTGGAGTATAGTTGCTTTACAGTGTTTTGTTAGTTTCTGCTGTATAGCAAAGTGAATTAGTTATACGTATACATATATCCACTCTTTTTTGGATTTCCTTCCCATTTAGGTCACCATGGAACCAATAACAGTACTGAAAAGCAGTAACCTTAAACTGATGTGATCTGCATTTTCACACTACAAAAAGCTAAATAAGTAACATGTTGTAAATATGATGACCAAATGGGCTACTGTCCTCTCCCTCCAAGACAACACCTACAGAATCTTCTCCACAACATTTTGTAACAATACTAAAGTAAGCAATACTTGTCACAGAGTTGTAGTATATGTGGTTGCCGTCTGCTCTTTGTGTTTCAAAAGAGAATGGGAATCAAAATTAGAGCATTACTTTCAGATGATTTAGATTTCTCAGATTCATCTAATGGAATCTCACTTTGACTATGGCAAAATTATAAGAATTTTTGTAATAGTAAATTAAATACTAGCTTTATTTAGGAAAATAGGGACTTCTCTCCCACTTTCATTCTGATATGTTGTTTTGAGGAACGTACGAAAGCCCAAGCATTTTACATAACTCAGAGATGCCTAGGAATATACACCCCATATGAATATATGGGTGCCATCCAGCTTATGGGTATAGGGAGGAAAAATGTTCAGAATTACCTTGTTAAAGGGTGAGGCTTGCAGCCAAAATAAAAGTTGCCCAGATAATATATAAATTAATGCCACAGTCTGTGTCTCTCTCTCCCTCTCCCTTTCCCCCATATATGTCTGTGATAGATAACATTATTTTGATATTTGGCACATCCTTAGATATTTTTAGTAAATGTTTCTATATACCTGTAAATAATATTTGAGAATGTGTATCAGGATTTTTTATTTTTCTTTTCCATCTCTGGCTTCCTTCTGACTTTGGGCAAAATAAATTATTTTAGTTACCGTCATAGTTACCTCTGGCTTATTAACCAGGGTTAATCTGAACATTTCAAGATTTGATGGGAAAGATTTAAAACTGCATTGAATCTTATTAAAATATGACTTGAGCTTGTAAATGGCACCTGTTGGCACAGACATCATGATTGATAGGCACCGTGATTCATCCTAAATCTCGGTAAAATGAAATGGCTCCCATGTGTTTGATTTGTTCCTTGGGACCGTCTTCGTGATTGATGCAGATAATCACATGATCACCAGCACCTGAAATAAGTATTGATCTTCAAGATGTCTGAAAGGGGCAGGTGAGTTATCACAGTCTCTTGACAGTTTAGACTTCTAAAAAAATGTCGTTGATACATTTGAAGGCTTTGATATTTTTCTCTGGATCAAGTCTTCCTCTATATATTACAAAAGGACAGTTGTTTTTCTCCCTTTTAAATAGCCTGGATTTATGACAGACTATGATAGACTAAATAAAACAAATCGGAAATAAAAACTATTCTAATACAGAAAATAATAACCTTTATGAAATTTAAAAATGATTGTGTTACCAAATACTGCTCACCTCATGGCATGCCAATAAATAGAGAGACAGGTGTCGGGGCAAGAAATAGAGACTTTATTCACAAAGCCAGCAGACGGAGAAGATGGTGGACTAGTGTCCCAAAGAACCATTTTTCCCAAGTTAGAATTCAGGCTTCCTTATACTAAAAGGGGAAGGGGGTGTGGCCGTTTGTTGCAAACTTCTTGGTGTGGGTCAGACCCTGGAGGGGATGTCATAAGCCTTTGTTCTTGCAGCCGGCCACTTAGGTCTGATCACAATGTTCCTGGAAACCTCCAACAAGACAATTATTTTCTGTTCTGCAACTTTATATCTCTATATGAATGAAAAATGTTATGCCTTTAAAGGTCAAGCCTGGGAGGCGGAGCCTTGAGAGAAGGCCACCTTGGATACTTCAGGCTATAGGCAACATTCTTTGACAGTTTGGGACAACGTGCGGCATGACCAAGTGCAGGCAACAGAGCACAACTGTTAGAGCTGAAGGAATAGATCTGCTGTGGAAGGCTTGGGCACACACCTTTCTCTGCTCCAATCTCTAGTGTTTCATTTTGTTTGGCCTCACTATGTGTCAGCTCTTCTGTCTCATTTTCAAGTGGACATTCTGGTAATGAAACATTTACTCTCTGAATAATTAAAATTATTTTGCTGTTATTGAGCTTTTCAGTTTTTTGTTAAAGAATGAAACCCTATATCTTCCACACCTCCAGATATTATTTTCATTAAATTGTGAGAAAAACAAGGATAATCTTTTACTTGTTTTTAAAATATTTATATGGTAGTCACAGTCATTCTTTAAAATCTGTTTTTTATTTATGTATGTTGACTCATGAGTATCATTAATATAATACTTTATTTTTAAATATGTTTAAATGTTTTAGCAGGTTATGACTGTGATTTCATTATATGATCCCACTTTAAAAAAATCACAAAACAAACAAAAAAAAACAATAAAACAACACCTAAAAACAAATTCATTGAGATGAAAATGTACCAAAATTGGGTTCTTAAACATTCAAAGTAATAACAGAATTTCAATAGTGGAAAAGTAATTATAAGGAATAAAACAATAAAAATATATGAATTTTCAATGTAAAGTACAGTATTTATTTATGTAAGTATATTCATGTAAGCTCTACAGTCATTTGTTTTTCCATCTGGCTAAAGAAAAAACTCTTTAGAAGTAATAAATTGGAAATTTCAACTACAAATTTAAAAGTAGTTGGAAAGACAAATAGGAAATGAACAGGGATATAAACTTGTATGTTGCTTTATATGCAGGGACTCTGTAATTGGAAATTTTACATGTTTTCTTCTCTTATTTTCAATGCATAAGGGAAACTCTGTCCTCCAAAGAATACAGAGGAACTGTGAAAATAATTGGGGTTGGGGACCCTCCATCAGCATAAATGGCATTGCTGGTTAAGAATGGCAAGAAATATTTCATTACTCTGGAGACATCATTGAATGAGCTGGTCAAAGCAAATTAATTTTCCACATAACTCAGCCTTGTTTTTTTCCTTTTTTTTTTTTTTTTTTTTTAGGAACCACTACTTTCTTAGTTTGACCTACCTTGGTTGGTAACTTTTAAAAATATAGTACATTTTCCCTCCGTTCTCAGAAACCAATTTACATAAGTAACTGCCTTGAAGATTCTATCATCATTATGATAATAATTACCATGAATATCATAATCAGCATCCTTATAAATGGTATTTTAATTTCTGCTATTATAGTAATAACCCATCCTATGACTGACACATACAAAATGCAGTAGTTAATTAATTAATACATTTTTTGAGTTGACTGAATGCTAATGAAAATACAGATAAAAGCAATACCGTGTTGTATTTTTAAGAGGAATTTTAAAAATGAATAAACTGGCTAATTCTCATTAAGAAGACTGCATTTACCTCTAACTTATTTTCAGAATAAGAATTAAAAGGCAATTCCAAAAATTAGTTATAGATATGAAATTATATATTTTAAGATATGAGAATATTTTTTTCTTTTTTTATATATATACAAATAGAAATGAAAAGGCCCTTTGATCATCTAATTCTGCTTTCTCATCCTGCAAGTAAAACAAAGCCTTAGATAAGTTACATGTAGCAATGTAGGTTATGTACATTTTATGTGGTCTTATGTAGCTGGCTTGTTATCTTGCACAGCTCTTTTATTAGTGGAAGTAGAATTAAAATCCATGTTTTTGAAATCATCTGAATCGTCTTATAGCATTACGTTACTCTTATTTTTTGATGCTAAAGCATTTGTGTTGATTGATGGAGTTTTTCATTTATTTCTATTTATGACCAAAATAATTTGAAGCAGCTAATCAAAGTTACAATACAGTTGTTGTGATGATTAAAAATACAGCCGTATGTATCACAACTGAGAATTGAATTTGGGGTTTCTTGTTGTTAATTTTCTGAAGTGTTTCTTCACAGTCTAATAAAGTACTTTTTCAAAAATGAACACTGAAAACCGTGAGTTAAAATTAAGTTATAATGACAAAATGGGAAAGAATAAATGTTATCTTACTCTGCTTTAATAGAAGTTGCATATTTTTAGCTGTGTTGTGTGTGTTTTTCTGTTTCTATTTTAAAAACCTGCCTAAAACATTGAAGAATATGACATGTATTTGTGATTATTCTTCAACCCCAGTAGGTATATGAAAACATATATATCATTTATGCATATACAGTTGACGCCTGAACAATGCAGGGCTTTCCCTAGTCGAAAATCTTTGAATAACATGCAGTTTACACTCCATGTCCATGATTCATCAGTATCCACAGTTCTGCATCTGTGGATTCAACCAACCACAGATGGTGTAGAATTGTGGTATTTACTTTTGAAAAAGTCTGCATATAAGTGGACCCAGGCAGTTCCAACCGATGTTGTTCAAAGGTCAATTGTATAATGTGTTTTACTGATAATTCATATCTATATTTTTGTCATGAAAACTGTCCAAATCTTATCCAAGTGAAAAAAGAAAAGTGATAGAATGCATGTGCATATGTATGTGCATGAATGTGTGTGCATGTGTATGTGCACATGTGTATATGCATGAATGTGTGCATGTGAGTGTGTGCTTGTGGGTTCAAGTGTGTGTGTGTGTGTGCGTGTGTGTACAGGTATGCAGAGAGAGGTGTAAAGGTGGTCAGGGGACAGTAAGAGACTCAGGAAGTCAGAGAAATTTCTCCACATGTCAAATGTAGTTTTCTCTAATATGGATGATGTGTTTCTCCTTAACAAGTTATTTAGAATTACCATGTCTTTTTTCCTACATACAAATTATAATAAAAAGGTCATTTTCAAAAGTTAAAAAGTATATCACCTAATTTAACTTGGAGGCTAAGCCCTTTATTTATTTATTTATTTTACATCTTTATTGGAGTATAATTGCTTCACAATGGTGTGTCAGTTTCTGCCCTACAACAAAGTGAATCAGTTATACATATACATATGTTCCCATATCACTTCCCTCTTGTGTCTCCCTCCCTCCCACCCTCCCTATCCCACCCCTCTAGGTGGTCACAAAGCACCGAGCTGATCTCCCCGTGCTATGCAGCTGCTTCCCACTAGCTATCTATTCTACGTTTGGTAGTGTATATATGTCCATGCCACTCTCTCGCCCCGTCACAGCTTACCCTTCCCCCCTCCCCATATCCTCAAGTCCATTCTCTAGTAGATCTGTGTCTTTATTCCTGTCTTACCCCTAGGTTCTTTCTTAAATTCCATATATATGTGTTAGCATATGGTATTTGTTTTTCACTTTCTGACTTACTTCACTCTGTATGACAGACTCTAGGTCTATCCACCACATTACAAATAGTTCAATTTCATTTCTTTTTATGTCTGAGTAATATTCCATTGTATATATGTGCCAAATCTTCTTTATCCATTCATCCGATGATGGACACTTAGGTTGTTTCCATCTCCGGACTATTGTAAATAGAGCTGCAATAAGCATTTTGGTACATGACTCTTCTTTTTTTTTTTTTTTTTTTTTTTTGCGGTATGCGGGCCTCTCACTGTTGTGGCCTCCCCCGTTGCGGAGCACAGGCTCCGGACGCGCAGGCTCCGGACGCGCAGGCTCAGCGGCCATGGCTCACGGGCCCAGCCGCTTCGCGGCATATGGGATCCTCCCAGACCGGGGCACGAACCCGTATCCCCTGCATCGGCAGGCGGACTCTCAACCACTTGCGCCACCAGGGAGGCCCCATGACTCTTCTTGAATTATGGTTTTCTCAGGGTATATGCCCAGGAGTGGGATTGCTGGGTCATATGGTAGTTCTATTTGTAGTTTTTTAAGGAACCTCCATAATGTTCTCCATAGTGGCTGTATCAATTTACTTTCCCACCAGCAGTGCAAGAGTGTTCCCTTTTCTCCACACCCTCTCCAGCAATTTTTGTTTCTAGATTTTTTGATGATGGCCATTCTGACTGGTGTGAGATGATATCTCATTGTAGTTTTGACTTGCATTTCTCTAATGATTAATGATGTTGAGCATTCTTTCACGTGTTTGTTGGCAGTCTGTATATCTTCTGTGGAGAAATGTCTATTTAGGTCTTCTGCCCATTTTTGGATTGGGTTGTTTGTTTTTTTGTTATTGAGCTGCATGAGCTGCTTATAAATTTTGGAGATTAATCCTTTGTCAGTTGCTTCATTTGCAAATATTTTCTCCCATTCTGAGGGTTGTCTTTTGATATAAAACTTCTTTAATTCATATATTATTGCAAAATCGAGTGATCATAGCAATAAATAAAATGTCATAAGACCATGCATAATTTTAATAATCTTGAAAAGAGAACTTTGGATAACATAAGTATTTATACCTAAGGTGCTTTTCCCCCCACTTCATTTTTTAGCCAGGGATGACATAAATAAATAACCATTAGTTAAGAACACTAATTTAGAAAGTTGTGTGTGGGTATTGATTAAATTCAAAAGACTCAATTTTCGGTCTAGAGTTTGTTTTGATTACAGTATAACATTGATTTTAAGTGTTTTATCCGTAGTATAATATTAAGTAATAGGACTATTGAATGGATATGCATTTTATGAAAAAAAATATATTTAATCTTATTTGTTTTACATGTCTATACATGAGTAGATAAGGAGAAAATTAAACAATGAGTAGAGGCCTGACCTTGAAGAATAATCTAGTTTTTTAAATGGATTCCAGAGATTTTGGAGGGTAAATCTGAATGTGTTTTGCAAAATGAGTGTACTACTAGATGGGGTGTAAAATATAATAGAAAACTGTTTGTTGGGAAAGAAGGTCGAAACACCTTGGCTAAGTTATTACTTTGTCGTTTAGAAGGATTATCTCTGGATGCCTTGACGTGTATGGAACATGGAAAGGAAATTTTTAAATGATTCTCATTCTTTTATGCATTCTGAAAAAAGGAAAACATATTGACAAATTTACTTGTAAATTTAAAATGCATTTCTGACATTTGGGGATATGTTAAAGAGACAGCTCTGTATGTGTGAGTATTTTCTAGTTTAGATGCTCCTATTCTGTACCTTCTAATAGACACGGTGCCCTTATTTCTCTGTGTAGAGGGTAGGTGTGCATCGTGTTCCCTGATGAACAAGGTCATTAGATGTTCATGGATGCTTGGTGTGATCAGAAACAGCCCTGACTTCTCTCTCACGGGCTTCCTAATGATGACAAGGGCTGCTGAGTGTCACGGTGTATTGGCACACTCTTCATTTACTGATGGAAGTTGTTATGCTGTTTAAGAAGAAGGTTTGGGCTAGATGAGTATGTGAGTTCTTATTGTTACTCATATGATATATCATATATATGTTATATATATATATATAACATATATCATATATATGTTACTCATATATATGATACATATATGATATGATATCACATTCCTGATCACAGCCCAGGAATTCTTGTCAAATCTTAATGTGGAACGAGACCAAAGGTAAACAAAAAAGTTATTTGCAAAACTTGGTGATTTGGTTATTGTCTGAAAATAAACTCCACACTCTAAATTCTGTGATTGTATGCCTTAGTTAATTCATGCATTCAATGTATATTTATTGAGCACCTGTTACCGAATTAGGTTGAATGGACCCCTGCTCCAGTCCTAGCCTGGAGGAGGCCCTCTGCTTCAAGGGGAGGGTTCTTTTTCTGTTAGGGTTCCTGCAGCCTAAAACGAAACCGAAGCTGAGATTGAGGTAGTGCAAGCTTTATTCAATGGCCAAAGAATGGAGAAGCAGGAACTTAGTTCCCAGACCAAGTTCTCACCCACATGGAGAGAGGGATTTGGCTTTAAAGAGTAAGGACAGTGCGGGCAGGAGGGAGGCTAAAGATGGGGAGGCTTATGCATTAGTCTTCCAGGGAAAGGGGCGGGGTTTCTCCAGGGATGGGGTGCTGCCCTTTTCCTGTCCTTTTTTTGGTCCATAGCTTCCACTCGTGGCCTCTGGTAGGTGGGTCATGTAGTAGCTAATGTAGTAAAATCAGCGTAGAAGGAGACTCTGGGTCTGTTGAATGTCAGATTCGTCACCATCTTGGTTCCAGCTGGTTCTATCTGGTTTTTGTTTTTCTCGTAGTATTACTTCCTCCCTTTTACTCCAGACCCTGTGACTAAAAGAGATCTGTTAGTTCCTGTTCCAGAAGGGGTTGGTGGTTTTTAGCAAGGATTTGGCAACACAACTGCAAGACACCAACACTGCATTATGCACTCTGAGTACAGCAGTGAACAAACTCTCCTAAAGCCCAGAATCCTTAATGATCAATCCCCTCCAATACCACGCATCCTATTTTGAGTAAAATCCGAAGTCCACAGCATAGCTTACAAAAATCCACATCTTCTGATCCTCCTCTATCCCTCTGCCTGATTTCCTTCTCCTTTCTTCTGCCTACTTGCACCTGCCCAGCACATGAACTTCTTCCAATATACCACGACCTCAAGAACTTCCATTTTCTGTTTCTGGAACACTCTGGAACACTCTTCCCCCAGAATTTTTACTTGGCTCCTGCCCTCACTTCATCCAGTTCTCTGTATAATACCAATTCCTAAGAAGAGACTTTCCTGTCCTCTCTGTCACTCTCTGTCACAATACTTGGTTTATTTTCTTCAGGGCACTAATTACACCTAAGACTTTATGAGTGTGTAGATAGAAGATAGATGATAGATAGAAGATAGATGATAGAAGATAATAGATAATAGAAGATAGATAATAGAAAACAGATAGATAATAGAAGATAAATGATAATAGGTAGAAGATAGATGATAATAGGTAGAAGACGGATAATAGGTAGAAGATAGACAGATAAAAGGTAGAAGATAGATGATAATAGGTAGAAGATAGATAATAGGTAGAAGATACACAGATAATAGGTAGAAGACAGACATATAAAAGGTAGAAGATAGACAGATAATAAGTAGAAGATAGACAGATAATAGGTAGAAGATAGATAATAGGTAGAAGATAGATGATAATAGGTAGTAGATAATAGGTAGAAGATAGATAATAGGTAGAAGATAGATAATAGGTAGAAGATAGATGATAATAGGTAGTAGATAATAGGTAGAAGATAGATGATAATAGAGACACCTCCCTACCTCCCTCCACTAACATGAAACCCCCAGGACCATAGTGATGGTGTCAGTTTTGTTCACTGCTTTGTTCCCAGCACCAAAGACTGTTCCTGGCACATAAAATGTTCTCAATAAAAATTTATCAAATGCTTTTCAAATGAATGTACACATAAGTATTTAATTTCAGTTATAATTTGTACTAAACATCCAGGGCTGTGAGTTCTTCTAACAGGTGAACTTAACCTGCCCTGAGCGTCAGAGTAGGCGTGCCTGAAAAGTGATGTCATCAGAGCACCTTGTAGATAATGAAAGATTTGAGCTTAATGAAGAGAGTATATGCTGGACACAGGTAGCTCTGAGGGCCTGCAGCTGTGAGAAACGGAAAGATGTTCAAGGAGCATCTTTTGATTTTGATGAGGCTGGATGAGTGGAATGCTGGTGAGAGTCAATAACTGGCTCTCTGTGAGCAAAGCCCTACTTCATAGTACTTGTTAATTTCTGAGGTGTTAATGCTCCCACCATGATTTCAAGCTGCCAGTAGCATCAGTAACTGCAGAGCAGGGTGAACATGTGCAGTAGGACCTCAGTATATGACAGTTCCAGCCTACAGACACAGCAGAGAAGGACGGCAGTCCTTTTATACTTAACGTTTAATCATTCTTTGACTTACTTTGATGGCAAGAGCCACCTGAAATATCTGTAACCACTTTACCTTCACATGTGTGTGAGATCTGCATGGTATAACCAAGACCTACAACTATCTAAACAAAGTGACAATTAGTATTTCTCAAACGTGGGAGATCAAAATTACTCAAGTGCAGTTAAACCTTCCTTTGCCATATCCTCCAAATATAATTCCATGAAAATCACTGTTCTAGAGGAAACCCCTTTAAGAAATCAAAGAATCTGTTCATATATCTAAGAGTTGGCTAATTGCAATAGAAAAGACAAGGGAAAAAATCAACGGAAAATACCATAACTAGTAAGAAACACCTTATTTCTAGAAAAACCTCTAGACTAAATACCACATCCATTTTTTAGATCATCAAAATCATTTGTTTTTTTAAGGATGTACTTTTAATATGAACACATTCACACAGTAAAACATCAAGCAGTACAAGACATCTAAGTTAAGGCTAAAAGCTTCCTGTCATCATCTCAATGGCTTCGTTGTCCACATCTCTTTTTCAGGATAGATAATTGCTTTTACTTTTGTGAGTCTTCTTGGCCTAATTTGATGTCTTTATATGTCTTCCTGTGCCTATATGAAGCACTTTTTCCACTTCACATACGTCTTCAGGAATCAGCTGATTCTGTGTGTTGCATTGCATTGCATCCTACAACTGTGGTTTCTCAAACAATACCCAGATGGCTGTCACTAGGGCTCCCCACAGCTTTTGTATCTATTGCCCCAGAATTTGGCATACTCCAGGATATTCATCCATTATTTATAAGTCTCATCAAAATACGCTTTGGTTTCCTCCAACAATTTGAAACGATTTGTTTCAGGATTTCTTTTCTTTGCAAAATATTTGATCTCCTAGTGACCTTGCATTACTTAGGGCTCTTTGATTACCAGCAGAGGCTGATTCTAATTAAGAAAGATAAATTTATTGAAAGATAGTGAGTCTTCACAGAATAGACATGAGACTGGGAAAAGAGTCTTGGAAGCAGACAAAATGTTAAGGTAACACAGTGCACACAAAGCACCAACTGCCTTCAGTGAGGACGTGGACGGACCTGACACACTTCTGCTGTCCGCAAGATGTATCAAGAGAAGGCAGAGAGCAAGGGGAGCCATGAGCAAATATTGGCTTTCAGAAGCTTATCATAAAAAGATGATCAAAATAAGTTATTCACATACAAATAAAGTAATAAAAGATTGTGTAGCTGAAAATGCACATCACACATCTGAAATCTACACTCTCTTTGTATACAACCCTGGATGCCACTTCTCTTTGTGATATTTCTGGTTAACAGGACGTGTAACCTCAATAGCATCTAAAAATGTAGGACATTGTTACCTAACTGCCCACAAATTGCATTTCTTTTGGAATTCTGATTAATAAGATACATGGTTATAAGTTATTTTCTAAAGAGTGATACCAGATCATAAAGGTCAAAATGAAGCTCAAAAATACACTCTTTTTGTTGATCTCTTTCTACAGCATTTTATCAGATTATTATATGCACTGATTTATGTGTTTCTTGTAAAGAAAATATCCAATTCTTTGAATGGCACACATTTTTAAGGGTGCCTAATACATAAAAGGACCTCAATTCAAGTTTGTTAAATAAAGCTTTAATATGGAGAAAAGCTTGTATTTTTCATTTCAAAATACTCCCTAGGCATCAACAAAACAGGACAGGCTTGCATTTATTTTTGTTTGAAAATGAGACATCCAGTATATCTGTTACATGAAGTCTTCCAGGAGGTTTTCAGCTTCAAGTTAAAGTGAAATTTTGTTTCTCAATAATTGATGGATATTTGCAACACTGTAGGCATCTAACTATTTTTTTAAAATAAGGACTCAAGAGCAGTTCTTACTTGGAGTGATGAGCCCTGAAATTGTTCATCATATTTACTGAAAATAGACAATACTGTTAGCTGAGTACTCATAATCAAAATATGCAAAATTTGTTCTCATTTCAGAAAAGTAATCATAAAACAACAAAAGAAAAACCCACAAAAAAACATAGATTGTTTTTTTCTCTACTTCTAGCAGCTTAATATGCCCATTCTGCTGCTCAGTTTTCTGTGTCGTAAAAAGTAGTAATGAATGACTGTTTCTATCTTTCCTACTCCCTTCACGAGCTAAAGGAAATTCTAGTTGGTTTTCTCTATTTTCCTCTTTACTTTTTCCCTAGAGATTGAACAATACCAGTGATAATCTCTGGATATAAAAGGAAGACTGGGGGCTCTGAGAAAGAGTTAAAGACAGGGAGGGGGTGGCAGGGGCTAGTGCTAGGGCTAAAGAAATGGAAACTAATGAAACGTGTTTTTGAACTTTCTCCATCACTGTGCCCCCAAGCAAACTAAAAAAACTTAACTTCATTTCAGGTATTTAAAAAACATACTTGTATTTGCTTGGCCCATTTCGTGCTCTGAGAAGAAACCAAAAGGACCTTGATTTTCGAAATGTTGAAAAAGCAAGGCTTTGAATCACTATCGTACTTTTTGATTCAAGGCAAAGGGCTGTATCATCACTTGAGACGTGGATGCTGAATGTGTGCTGAACTCTAAAAGCAGTAGCATCAGAAGTTAAGACAAACGATTCTGAGGTTGGTGTTGTTTGTATCATGTTGCAGATGATTTGTGTTAGCAAAAGAGAATCAATTTTATTAAGCCTGTTGTGCCATTTCTTTTTGCTTTTACTCAGAAACACACACACACACACATACACACACACCCCTGGGAAATTAAAATGACACCCTTACTTTTGTCTAAAGATGTGTTTCTAGATCCAGATCTTAATAACAAATGTGCATCAGAAATCTCTATCATTCCTCAGATCCCATCTCAGAGCCCCTCCAGTAATGATTTGTAAGACATTCTGAAGCTCACACCCTCCCTTTTCACATATGTAATTTCACTGATGATTAATACAAACATCACATTTTAGATCTTAACTGGAATGGCTATCAATTAACTTTTGAACAGCTGACTTTTATGCAGTAATATCTATAAGCTTGTCCAAATGGACACGCTCCACTTCATCAGCTTAAAGTACATTATTGAGTGATAAGTAGATTTCTAAACCGAATGAATATTATAACTGAATTATTTTTAAAAGGTATGTAGCTTTCCAGTTTCCAGTAAAGCATGTAAGGAGCTTGGAACTTGCCCCTCCATCCTAATAACAAGTAAGAAGCTGAACAAACCTAAAAAAACAACAACTCTTCTTATATGCTTAAAATAAGTGAGATCCTTAAAATAAGTAAAATAAGGGCAAACTGCTTCCCCCAAAGTTGGACAGAGCAATCGGCAAATACAGATAATTACAACCCCCCAGAGCAGAAATGGCCATGGGCACGAGTGTCAAAGTCAGATCTGAACTGTGGCTGACAAATCACTGGATGATCAGTGTAGATAAGTCTGTGGAGAAAAACCCCAGGGGATCCAAGCACTGGGTGCCCTCCACACTTCTGTGAGTTTTACCTCAAGAAGTTGCACCAGGTTCTCCCAATAAATATAGGAGAATGACCCCCTTGTGCTCCTGGCAGGAGGATAAAAGGACCATTTTGAAATACACCAGAGCACTCTGTTCTTCTAAACATGTTCTTCCCCCAGGAAAACTGTTTAACCAGAGTCTAACCCATGGGCTTTATCAGAGCATAACAGACCTAGGAGAAGGGAAGTAACCCCTCAGCTGGCTCTAGCCATCTACCAGGAGGAAGGGAAATATCCAGCTACAGCCCCTTCTAGTCATCTGGTCCCCCCTGAGAGGGGAGGGGAATAGAAACACATGTGAAGTTCACAGCCCAGAGGCATGGGCTCCCCAACCATAGGACATGGAAGGCTCCCCTCCAGCCACACTCACTGCCGTGTTACCAAAGGAGTATTTATGTCAGCTCCTTTGACCCAGCGCATCTTGCCAGCCAGTCGGGACAAGTCGACCAGACATGCTAAAAGGTAAAAAATACCGTTTGAAGAGACAGAGAAACATCAGAACCACTCAAATATGGTAGGGATGTTGAAATTATTAGACAAGCAATTTAAAACAACTCTAATTAATAGGTTTCATGAGCTCTAATGAAAAAGAGACAGCATGTAAGGGCAGATGGGCAATATAGTAAGAGAGATGGAAATTGTAAGAAATAACCAAAAAGAAATATTGGATATCACAAACCCTGTAATAGTAAAGAGGAATGCCTTTGATGGATTTTTTAGGAGATTGGAAGTGGCTTAGGAAAGAATCTCCAGGCTAAAGAATCTCATAATAAAAACTTCCAAAACGGAAAAACAAAGAGAACAAAGACAAAAACAAACAAAAACAAAACAAACAAACCAAAACCTGAACAGGATATCCAAGGGCTGCAGGACAGCTACAAAAAATAGTAACGTACACATTTCAGGGAATACCTAGAGAAGAGAGAGAAAGAAGCAGAAGAAATATTTGAAACAATAATGACTAGAATTTCCCCAAAATTAATGTCAGATACCGAACCATAGGTCTAGGAAGCTCAGAGAACACAAAACAGAATAAATAGCAAACAAACAAACAAACAAAAACCTTGCATTTAGGCATACCGTGTTCAAAGTACAGAAAATCAAAGAAATAGGTAAAATCCTGAACGGAACCTGAGGAAAAAACCACCTTCCCTCTAAAGGAGCAAAGATAAGAATTACATCTAAATTCACTCAGAAACCCTGCAAGCAAACAGAGAGCGGAGTTAAATTTTAAAAGTGTTGAGAAGAAAAACAACAACAACAAACATCAACCTAGAATCTGTACCCTGTGAAATTACTATTCAAAAGTGAAAGAGACATAAAGACTTTCTCAGACAAAAAAATTGAGAGAACTTGTTGAAAGTACACTGTCTTCTAAGAAATGTTAAAAGAAGTTCTTTAAAGAGAAGAAAAATGACATCGAAACTCGGATCCAAATGAAGAAAGGAAGAACATCAGAGAAAGAATAAGGGAAGGTAAAATTAAAATGCTTATTTTTCTTATTCTTAATAGATCTAACAGATGGTTTTTCAAAATAATAAAAGAAACAATGTTTTTGATTATGTATTCATATATATCCTTGTGTATAAGTGAAATGGATCATGGCAATGATACAGGGAACAGGAAAGAGGAATTAGGATTACTTTGTTATCATAAAGTATGGTAACAATACTTGCACTACCCCTGAAGTGGTATAGGGTTATTTGGAAGCAGACTTAAATTAATTGTGAATATACATGGCAAACTTTAGGGCCACCACTAAAAAGAATTATAAAAAAAGTACACTGAAATGCTAAGAAAGGAGAGAAAATGGAATCACATAAAATTTACAGTCAAAATTACAAAAGGTAGCAAAGGCGTGGAGGAGAAAAGAAGGAGAAGAACAAGGACAACAAATAGAAAATAGTTACAAATATGGTGGATACTAATACAACTTTATCAATAACCACTTTGAATGTCAGCCACCTAAGTGCACCAGTTAAAACACAGACATTGTCAAAGTGTATCAGAATACAAGGTGCAGCCATATGGTGTCTACCAGAAACTCACTTTAACTATAAAGACACATATAGACTAGAAGAAAATGGATAAAGATATACCATGCTAAAACTAATCAACAGAAAGCAGGAGTAGCTGTATTAATTTTGGACACCACAGAGCACAGAGCCAGAGAAGTTCTCAAGGATAAAGAAGGGCATTACATAAAAATAAAGGAGTCAGTTCTTCAAGAAGACAACAATTCTTAATGCGTATGCACCCAACAACAGAGCATGAATATACATCAGGCAAAACTTGATAGAACTGCAAGGAGAAATAGATGAATCCAGTATTATAGTTGGAGACTTCCACACCCCTCCATCAGAGTTGGATAGTTCTAGCAGGCACAAAGTCAGTAAAGACATAGTTGAACTCAATATCATCATCAATCAACTGGATATAATTGACAGCCCTAGACTACTTCATCCAACTGCAGAACACATTCTTTTCAAGCTCACATTTAACCATTTACTGTTATCACTGTGAGCCATAAAAATTTTTAACAAATTTAAAAGAATAGAAATCTTGCAGTGTTTCCTCTATAACCACAATGGAATTAGACAAGAAATCAATAATTTTAAAAATAGCTAGAAAATCCCCAAATACTTGGAAATGAAACAGGTACCTCTAAATAGCACATGGGTTAAAGAAGAAATCTCTTGAGAAATTAAATATTTTGAACTAAATGAAAATGAAAATACAACTGATCAAAATTTTGTAGGATGTAGTGAAAGCAGTTCTTATGAGGAAATTTACATCACTGAATGCATATGTTAGAAAAGAAGAAAGGTATAAAATCAGTTATTTAAGCTTCCACCTTAGGAAACTAGAAAGAGAAGAGAAAGAAAACACCCAAGCAAGGAGAAGAAAAGAAAAAAAATTAGAGCAGAAATCAATGAAATTAAAAACAGGAAATCAATAGAAACAACCAACAAAACCAAAAGCTAGTTCATTGAAAAGATCAATAAAATTTATAAGCCTCTAAGCTAACTACTATGAGAAAAAGAGAGAAGACAGATTACTAACATCAGAAATGAAAGAAGAGACATCACTGCAGATTCCATGGATATTGCACAAAGGAAATAAAACGTATATGGGTTGAGGAGGGAGAAATCAAACTGCCTTTGCAGACAACACGATGGTCTATGGTTAAATGCTAAAGAGTGAACTCAAATTACTCCCAGTGTCCATGGGACGATGGGAGCCTACCTGAGATAAGCACCAGTTAGCAGCCCAGGTGATCAAACGCCTTAGCCAACACCCCACCCACTTTCGGTGAATTCCCACTTCCCCGAGGCTGCCCAGGCCCCATCACTCCCCTTCCTATGCCCTCATTCTCCGTTAAAAGGCCCCGTCGCCTCGGCACAAATGGACGTTGAGTTCACCCTGGGCTCTCTTGCCTGTTACAGTCGCTATTACTGAATGAAATCCGTCTGTACCGCCGTCACTAGTATCCAGCTTCGTGTGTCTTTCACATGTATCACCTGTATTGGTGTGTTCATTCTTTGCCTAATGCCTATGAAGTAGGGAATATTATCCACATACTGCAGGTGAGTAAACAAAGACGTGAAGCAGTCATGTAATGTGTTCAAGAACAGGTGCAGACCACATGAGGCCATTGTGGTCATTGGACGCGTGAACTGTGGCCTGAGAGTCTTGGCCATATTACTACATGTAGCTTTGCTCCCCATGGAAGAAGCCAGTGACTGCTTCTCCATCACAGTTCTCAGCTACAGTGTACACTCAAGTCCTGTTTTTCTTGTTCTGGGGAATGAGGATGCAGGTTGAGCCTAGGTCTTGTCAACCTAAGGATCACAGATGTTGTACCTAGCCCTCTTCAGAAGCCTGGCTATAATCCTGTTTTATAATGTGTTTCTAATTATAATGACATCCATTTAAATGTTACATCAGTATGTAATTTAGATGAATTTGGTGCTGTTTCCTTTTTTTGAAAAAATGTTTTGGCTTTTTAAAATCACTTATATCTTTAGTTATATTGAATATATATATATACACACACATATATATTATATCATCATTAAAATAAACATATTCTAATATATATATGTATATATACAACAACAGTAGAAATGAACGTATCTTTGGAAATCACAGCAGATATTTGGAGGCAGATGTAATAGTATGTGAAGGCTAAATCAATTACTACCCATTAAACAGTCAAACATCAGTGCTGTCCTGCTTTGCTCGGCCACTGGTGAAGAAGCACCTGCGTGACCCATAAACATCCTCATTCATTACAAGCTGGGCGTCTCTATTAGCTACAGGCTCTACATTATTAAACTTACAACCTCCCTGAGCAGTCAACTAACATTTATTCTCTGTTTTCATACGGTGGTAAAACTGTACTGCCTGGAAATAACAATAGTATAAAGAACGTTTCTGTAAATTTACAAACTGGGCAAAAATTCTTAATAACTTTCTGAAGTCATCTGATTTCATCTGAGCCTAAAGTGAATTGAAATAGTAGTATAAGTGAGCTGCAGTTTTCCCTGTACAGTGTATGTCATTGCCCCAGTGAGAAGTGATTTATTAAAAAATACGCTAGTATTTAGCCGATATTGTTCTCCATACACATGAATTCAGGTTATCCCAATGTCAGCCAAAACCATCTATTCTAAGAGGATACATTATCCTTCACAGAACTATGCGTAATAAAGGGAAACTTAGGAACCTATGGGCTTACAGTGTGTTGATTGATTTCTAAGGAAGGGTCCACTTTTTTGTGTGCCCTGGAGATTTTCACACCTCAGGGCAATGCACCAGAGTAGCATTTGTGATCTGTAAGGGATGTGGCTTTCTTTTGTAAACTGGTAAAGTCACTGACAAATTTAAGAAAGTCTGTTTTAGGATATAATACAGATAGCAGGTGAGAATTTGTAAATTGATTCTCTTAAAATTATTCCTGTCCTTCCCCTGAAAATCTTTCTGTGCCATCAAGAAAATTTGAGGACCACTAGTACAGATCTTTTAGAGATGCTATGTGTTATCTTACTAGCCCTATATTAGTAAAGATTAATGTAAGAAGGGAACAGAAATATCGAGGTCTTTACAATCCTTACAGAATTAATTCTTTCATCCTAATAGTATATCTACATATCTGTTTTAATTTTATTATTTGTTTGTTTATTGTATCAGTGAGTATTTATCCTTATTTTTATGACATTTTCCTGAAAAACTTGCCATTTCCAATGTGTTCTAATATCACTCACATATACTACCAATATCAAATCAGACACTTAGCTGCTAATTTAATTTTAAAATAAATCAATACATTATTTGTGACTGAGGTAAACTTTTAACAAATAAAAGGTAATTTTAATTTTATCCAAAACAACAATAAGAAACAAAACACTCTGGAATTTTATACCAGTTCCAGAATCCAGAAGAGAGTAGACCAGTTGTGGACATAAAAGCAGAGAGAGTGACAATCAGAGAAGGGCACGGAATCAGCAAAACCAAGGGCAACACACACAAGCTGGTGAGGAATGTTTTGAGCAGGTATAGTGCTATATTGTTGCAGTTGTTTGAATATCTTAACTAAGGATCGCTAAATGCTTTTCAAACACTAATTCATTAATATCTACATCATCTCTACAGGGAACAAAAGGTTGATATGTACCACTCAGAACTGCCCACCATACGGTTGGGTATTGTTTGTAATGTTGACAGGCTTCTCCCTTGTTTCTGTCTGTTCACTATTACACTCATGGCCAGTTCTTGACATAAAGTATTTGAGTATTTTTTTTTTTTTTGCGGTACGCAGGCCTCTCACTGTTGTGGCCTCTCCCGCTGCGGAGCACAGGCTCCGGACGTGCAGGCTCAGCAGCCATGGCTCACGGGCCTAGCCACTCCGCGGCATGTGGGATCTTCCCAGACCGGGGCACGAACCCGTGTCTCCTGCATCGGCAGGTGGACTCTCAACCACTGCACCACCAGGGAAGCCCTTGAGTATTTTTAATGCTGTCATTATTAGTAAGGAAACATAAAAATATTTAGAATGGCCATTTTACTTTTTTGTATTTGTTTCTGTTTTCCTGATTTTGTTAGTTTTGCTTTTGAGAAGAATTTAATGTAATGATTCAGGTTCGATATACTTTTATGAAATAACATAAGCAATCTTTGGAAAGAGGTTAAAAATTCTTGGATGACTTTCTGTCTACGTATCAGATGCTTATGGTTTTCTCTTATCATTTGCCCCATTAATGACCCCTGATACATACTTAATACCAACTTATTTGTACTTTCTCTCATCTTATCATTAATATATCTGGTGAATCAGTGAGATCATTAATAGATTGCCTTCCTATTCCAAGATTGTTACTATTGCACAATATCTTTCCTTTGGCTACTGTATGATCTGAGTCCTAAATAAGCAGAGGCACCTCGGTCATCTTACAGAAAGCTGCCAGCAGAATGAGAAAGAAGAGAGGGTCTTTAACAAATCTTTTAAAGAGATTTAGGGAGTCTCGTGGTTCTTTAAATGGCCAGCAACTGTGCTCTGAATTAAGAGGCTGGGCTGGCTTAAAAGTATACAACCAAGGGCCTCCCTGGTGGCGCAAGTGGTTGAGAGTCCGCCTGCCGATGCAGGGGATACGGGTTCGTGCCCCGGTCTGGGAGGATCCCATATGCCGCGGAGCGGCTGGGCCCGTGAGCCATGGCCGCTGAGCCTGTGCGTCCGGAGCCTGTGCTCCGCAACGGGGGAGGCCACAACAGTGAGAGGCCTGCATACCGCAAAAAAAAAAAAAAAAAAAAAAAAAAGTATACAACCAAGGTCAACAAATATGATTGCCTGTACCATATACTTAATCAAGTTCTTACAAAATTAACAACTAAATTGCTTGCCTCACACCCATCCCCAAATAATATGCATATATTTTATATCTTTCTATACTCAATTTTACCTATTTAGATATTTTGATGAAAATACCAAACAACCACAGTTATTACTGATATCTGAACCACTTCTCCCTCACCAATAGGTCCTGTAAAAGATAAAATATAACAAGTGGTTAGAACAATAACATAATAAATACCCACCAAGAAGCCCATCCATACATTCTTGTGATTTCTATACTTATGTTAAATGCACCATTACCATCATCTATGAGTATGCCAAATAAGCTACCCAAATTAATAATGACAGCTTAGTAGACAATTTATAATGCACCTAGTATTAATCTAAAGTGTTAGTAATAAATTCATTAAATAATAACACTAATTTGTATATAATCCTTAGATACTTAACATTAGAAAGTGGCTTTGTTAAATTTGAAAGGTAGATAAATTGTATATAATTTATCCTTATTGGAGCAAATATTTGTTGCCATTGTTATTGTTGATTTCCTTTTTAAATAAACACAGAGCTAATAACCCTTAATTGTTTAACTGAACTAGAATTTATTTTCAAATCTGATAAGGTGTAGCTACAAATGAACTGTGAATAGACTTATAGCATTTGAGTTCTGGTCTATCTTACAATAAAAATGTTTCATTTATACTGATGCCACTAATAAGTCAGGCATATTTCATAAATCCAAAACTCTTGGATTTATTATTTTGGAATCAGTCAACATTTATTCAATGACAGGTTGGATACCTACGTTATCTTGTGAAGAAATAGACATTTGATAAGCATGTAGTGTAGATAGATACAGTTAGATACCTTACTAATTGACATTTGGATTTATTTACAATATGCACTGTACCTTTAGAAAATAAACTTCTAAGTTATTTTGGAAGAATTCATTTACTATCAAGCATATACTTCCAGAATAACCAAGTCCAGATTTACTCACATTGGATTTTTAGTGTTTTAAAGACAAAATATTCTGACTTGTTCAATAAAGCAGAAAGCCCGCTAGATAACACTTTGACCAATTATAGGCACTAAAAAGTAATGAAATAATATTTTTTGAAGGAACTCAGACTTTTAAATAATTCAAATATAGATTTTCCTTCATCCACTTGAAATCAGAGTTATTTTTAGTAAATTGAAAAACAAATTATTATAAAACTGTGTGGTTTTAGGGGAGAAAAGTAAATACCTAAGTAATTAGGGTTAAAACTGGTGTTTAAAAACTCTATTTCACCAGAACACCATTTTAGAGTAGAATCAGTCATCACTTGGCGTGGTACCACATTAACAGGAGTTGGTGTGCATCACATTGGTACAGAGAGAGACCACAGTTCCCAGATGCAAGAGCTTCAGTTAGCCCATATCTTTACCTAAACTCAGGCAGTGATTATTTTAACTAATTACATTATCCTCTTAGCCTGGAAATTTTACGATAGCTGTATATTATCTACACAGGAAAAAGTTACGGAGGCTTTCTGTCTTGATATAGTCTGTCTTTATTATGTGCAGTTTGCAATATCACCTCACATAAAATCTACCTCCATACAAACACTTTCAGAATAATCAAATATTTCAGTAAGCTCATGCATATTGCACAGTTTAGGAAACTCTTGTGATTTACTTTTGTCAATATTTCTTAGGCTAAAAATATTTTTGACAAGAATTTATTTTCAAAATTATGAGTTATATCAGATATGGCATTCTTAATGGAGTTATTATTAATCACTTTTAAAAAGTCAGTACATTACCTCAGATCTTTAATTTTTAGCATATGAATATTTTTTATTTCATCTTACTTATTTTTACTAACAGTGATATCTTCTTTTTTAATATTAACTACCTCAGGGCTCATATTTTTGAAAACTTCATCCTTTATTTTATAGTGAAAAATCTTTATTTCTAATTAAAGAAATTTTAAACAAAAAGAAATAAGTAAGAGAAACAGGTGGAGGCAGGTGGGCAAGATAGTCTCAATTTGGGGAATATGAGGTTATTTTAACCCATTAAATATCACTTTGTGTTTGCTGATGATTATTGAAAGAGATGGTTGTTGAAATTAAAACTGATGATATCTCAGGGAAGAGTGATACTGATCAGAACTATTAAAGTGAGAAAAGAAACCAGAAGTTAGTTGTGTTTATACAATTCCAGTGATACCTGTTTTTAAGAATTTAGTTTCCTGTATACATTTTTTCTTTGCTTTTTCCATTTCTAAGACATGTATGTCTTTTTTATTTCTTGCTGCTCAAGGAGAAATGGATCGATCAGGGGATATATTTTGTCCATCCTTTTTAACAGAGAGCGGGAAAGGTATTACAAACATTTGCACATATATGCTTATTTTCATTAATAAATTTGTACCAGAAGAAACATGTGTAACTGAGTAGAAGGAAATGGAAATTAAGGGAGGTATGGGAGAGTGAATAACAGAGCCATAGAATAAGGAGAGAGAACAGAGACGAAACTGAAGTGATAAATAGGTAACGAACTAGAAAAAGAATTATAATAATATTAATGGTAAATAAAACTGTAGGGGACAAAATGAACCAGGGAAATGAGTGAAGAATAATTAAAAGCCAATAAAAGGAGAGAGAAAGAAGAAAAGAAAAGATAGTTAATATAAAAATATTAGCATTTGTTGGTAGAAACTTAGGTTGCTTCCATGGCTTGGCAATTGTAAATAATGCTGCTATGAATATTGGAGTGCACGGATCTTTTCAAATTAGTGTTTTTGTTTTTTTTCAGGTATGTACCCAGGAGTGGAATTGCTGGGTTGTATGGTAGTTCTAATTTTAGTCTTTTGAGAAATCTCCATACTGTTTTCTACAATAGCTGCACCAATTTATATTCCCACCAACAGTGTAAGAGGGTTCCCTCTTCTCCACATCCTCACTACCATTTGTTTTTCTGTGTTCTTTTTTTTTTTTTTTTTTTTTTTTTTGCAGTACGTGGGCCTCTCAGTGTTGTGGCCTCTCCCGTTGCGGAGCACAGGCTCCGGACACGCAGGCTCAGCGGCCATGTCTCATGGGTCCAGCCACTCCACGGCATGTGGGATCTTCCTGGACCGAGGCACGAACGCATGTCCCCTGCATCGGCAGGCGGATTCTAAATCACTGCGCCACCAGGGAAGCCCTCTGTGTTGTTTTTGATCATGGCCATTCTGACAGGTGTGAGGTGATATCTCACTGTGGTTTTGATTTGCATTTCCCTAATGATTAACAATGTTGAGCATCTTTTATGTGCCTGTTGGTCATCTGCATTTCTTCTTTGGGAAAATGTCTATTCAGTTCTTCTGCCCATTTTTCAATCATGTTGTTTATTTTTTTGATATTGAGTTGTTTGAGCTGTTTACATATATTGAATATTAAACCCTTATCTCTCATATCATTTGCAAATATTCTCTCCCATTCAATAGGTTGTCCTTTCGTTTCGTCAGTGGCTTCCTCTGTTGCGCAAAGGTTTTAAATTTAATTAGGTCACAAATGTTTATTTTTGCCTTTGTTTCCTTTGCTTTGGGAGACAGATCCAAAAAAGAAATCACTATTATTTATGTCAAAGTGTATTCTGCCTAGGTTTTCTTCTAGAAGTTTTATGGTATCTGTTCTTACATTTAGGTCTTGTTGACTTAATAAAAAATGCACAACATGAGTGCTTCCCTGGTGGCGCAGTGGTTGGGAGTCCGCCTGCCGATGCAGGGTACACGGGTTCGTGCCCCGGTCCAGGAGGTTCCCACATGCTGCGGAGCGGCTGGGCCCGTGAGCCATGGCCGCTGAGCCTGCGTGTCCGGAGCCTGTGCTCCGCAACGGGAGAGGCCACAACAGTGAGAGGCCCACGTACCACAAAAAAAAAAAAAAAAAAAAAAAAAAAAAAGCACAACATGAGAGTTGCGAGTTAAGTTTAATTTGTGGCAAAATGAGGACTGTAGCCCGGGGGACAACGTTTCAGAGAGCTCTGAGAAACTGCTCCGAGGAGGCAAGGCAGGAGCCACGTTACATAGAAGTTTTGTAACAAAGGGCAGGTAGTCTCAGCATCAAAATATTATTGTTAATTAAAGAAAACCAGAAATCTCAAGTAAAGGAATTTAGCACTTTTCTGTGTATGGGAAGATGCAAGAGTCTGGGCTCACTGAAATAATTCCTTTGATCTGCACCTCAGCTATCTGGGGCCAGTATCCTGTGTTTTCACATCCTGAGTTTCCTCAGGACTCACTGGCTCACTTGCAGGGCTGCAGTCATTGATAACTGTGCCATCGTTTGTTTACTGATATGACAGGAAATATTCCATGTATAAATATTCCATTTCATTTATAAATATTCCACTTATCAGTCTTTAATCCATTTTGAGTTTACTTTTTTTTTTTTTTTTTGCGGTACGCGGGCCTCTCACTATTGTGGCCTCTCTCTATGCGGAGCACAGGCTCCGGACGCACAGGCTCAGCGGCCATGGCTCATGGGCCCAGCCGCTCCACAGCATGTGGGATCTTCCCGGACTGGGGCACGAACCCGCGTCCCCTGCATTGGCAGGCGGACTCTCAACCACTGCACCACCAGGGAGGCCCTTGAGTTTACTTTTGTATATGGTGTTAAAGAACGTTCTAATTTCATTCTTTTACGTGTCGCTGTCCAGTTTTCCTAGCACCACTTATTAAATTGTTCATCAACAGATGAATGGATAAAAAATAGAATACTACTCAGCCATAAAAAGAATGAAATTTTGCCATCTACAGCATCATGGATGAACTTGGAGGGTATTATGCTAAGTGAAATAAGTCAGACAGAGAAAAACAAATACTGTATGTTATCACTTATATGTGGAATCTAAAAACTACTACAAACTAGTGAGTATAACATAAAAGAAGCAGACTCACAGATATAAAGAACAAACTAGTGGTTACCAGTGGGGAGAGGGAAGGAGGGAAGGACAATATAGGGGTAGGGGTGTAAGAGGTACAAACTATTAGGTATAAAATAAGCTGCAAGGTTATCTTGTACAACATGAGGAATATAGCCAATATTTTATAATGACTCTAAATGGAGTATAACCTTTAAAAATTGTGAATCACTATATTGTACAGTGGGAACTTATATAATATTGTACAGAAACTGTACTCCAATAAAAATATATTAGCATTAAGGAGAAATTCTGGACATTAAAGGAATTTTGTGTGGCTGTAGCCTAAAAACTTATTATCACCAACAGCTGTTCTCAGAACCTAGAGGGAGAAAGTTGTTCTAGTAGATTAGGTTTGATATTCACCCAACAGGCCCCATCTTCTGAGAACACACACCACTTCTCCTAGAAAAGCCTATCTTGCCTCGTGGACCTAGAGGAGCCATGAGGACCAGAGCCCACTGGCTAACCTGCCCAGGTTGTGAGCCAATCACAGCCAAGACAGCAGGTGCATTAGAAGTCCTGTCTTCATTTGGTGGAGTCTCGCATTATTTCCTGTCCAAGATGAGCTAGAAAGTATGAACTGACTGCTTTGGGTAAATGCATACTTCCTAAGGAACCAGGGTCCCGGTGCCATGCCAAATCCTACTGGTGCCAGAGGCAAAAGAAAACCCAGTAATGCTGATACAGCCTTTATTTTTAAATTTTGATATTATGTTTATCACAGATTTCTTTGCATTAATTTTGATTTTAAAATATCACATTAAAAATAATTGATTTTGATTCCCGAGGTTTTTTTGGCACCCTCTGAAATTTTACTACTGAGGCTAAGGCATCAGTCACCTCACTCCTTTCCCAGCTCGGTGGTGTCCCCTAATCATCCCATGCAAGCAAATCGTTAGAACTAATTCCTACTGCTGCTGTTATATTAGCAACCCTGCTGATCAGCAGACCTGCAGACTTGCTCCAAACAGCAAAAGAAATAAACCAATAAAAATCTGTCTTTAACTGAATTGTGAAGCCTGACCTAGTTTGAAAAACTAGTTTAAAGGAAACAGAAAAAAGTATTGAGAATAAGTGTATTAAAAAAAAATGACTGGCTTTTGTCAAAAAAAAAAAATGTTACTGGGAGGCAACCTTCCAAACCCTGGGATTTTATGAGTGATAGGCTTGTCTTTGCTATTCTTGTCCCCTATCCCATACTTTATAGTTTATACTAATAGATGACTCAGTGTCATAGGAGGCCCCCAGATAGTTTATGCTAATGAGGTGACTCAGGAAGAGAGCTGGTCAAGCTAGAAGGATCAATTAGGTGGGGATTTGAGCTACATGAAAGTAATATTAGCCTGAGCTCCAGGGATGGGAGGGGGCTGGAGGGTGAGTCACCAGGCCAATGGTCCCATCAATCACGCCTACATAAATAAGCCCCAATCAAAAGTATGGTCACCAAAGTTCAAGTGAGCGTCCCCAGTTGGTAGTAGTCCAAATACTGTCGCACATCAATGTACCAGGAGGGTAATGCATCCACTGGGCTAGGGCAATAGAAATGTGACCTTTGGAGCCCTCCTAGATGCCACCCTGTTGTCTCTCCCGTTGGTTGGTTCTGATTTGTATCTTTTGGCTTTAATAAAACCGTGATGTTGGGCTTCCCTGGTGGCGCAGTGGTTGAGAGTCCGCCTGGCGAGGCAGGGGACACGGGTTCGTGCCCCGGTACGGGAAGATCCCACATGCCACGGAGCGGCTGGGCCTGTGAGCCATGGCCGCTGAGCCTGCACGTCCGGAGCCTGTGCTCCGCAATGGGAGAGGCCACAGCAGTGAGAGGCCCACGTACCAAAAAAAAACAACAAAACAAAAAAAGGCCTGTGATGTTAAGTACAGGGCTCTCCTGAGTTCTGTGAGTTGTTCCCCAAATTATTGAACATTGGGAAGCCCCAAATATGCAGCCAGCTGGTCATCCTTGAGGGTGGTCTGGGGACCTCTGAACTTGCAGCTGGTGTCAGAAGTGGGACAGTTTGTGAAGGACTGTGCTTTTCCTCTGTGGAGTCTGGACTAACTCCAGGTAGTTGTTGTCAGAAGTCACTGCAGAAAGAAATTACTGCTTCCTTTTTGATGGACTTGTGTCAGTGATCTGTAAGCCCCTGTGTGAATTCTGGCTTATTTTCAAAACTTGTCTCACATTTAATCATCTTTATGAAGCAGCTAAAAAATCCTGACTCTCATCTCTCAGTTTCTCCTTTGAGCACCGACAACACTTGTCAATACCTCTTATTTAACGTCGTACTTCAATTAGTGAGGCTGGTGCCTTTGAGCACAATGCCTGGCCTGGAGTATGTATGGATAAGTTGTTCCATGAATCAGCAATCAATATGCCAGGAAATTTATGGTATTTTTAGCAATCAACTCATTTGGGAGTGGCCCTTTCCTATGATTATTATTTTTGTAGCCTCTTAGATATCATTATAATATCTGATATACTGGTACCTTGGGTATCAGTCTAATGTTAAGTGTGTGTGTATAATTCTATATTTATTACATAATAGTAATCCTCATCAAATTATAAATTATTGAGGTTCTGGACTCTGCTGAATACTTTAGGTTGCCCAAAACAATAATAAAGTTACAGTCACATTTCAGTGAGGTAATAGAATTTGCAAGGCAAAAGGTGGAGACCAAATGTGAAAAGGAAAATACTTCCTTAAGTTGACCTCTGTCCCTAAGTTTGACTGTATGACTTTGTGGTCAGACTCCTTCTTCCAATACCACTCAGCTAAGAATCATATCCATCATGTATTACTCTATATGGTTGTATTAAATGTTCCAAAGACAGTGCTCTAAGCCACCCAGATTCGATCCAGCTGGTTCTGAATCATACAACACAGTAAGAACCTGATTCTTTGTGTGTCTGTGTCCTACTTCTTTTTTTTTTTTTTTTGCGGTATGCGGGCCTCTCACTGTTGTGGCCTCCCCCGTTGCGGAGCACAGGCTCCGGACGCGCAGGCTCCGGACGCGCAGGCTCAGCGGCCATGGCCCACGGGCCCAGCCGCTCCGCGGCATATGGGATCCTCCCAGACCGGGGCACGAACCCGTATCCCCTGCATCGGCAGGCGGACTCTCAACCACTTGCGCCACCAGGGAGGCCCTGTGTCCTACTTCTGTATGTAGTTGAAAGCTAACCGAGTTGATTTCGGGAACAGATTTAAAAAAACAGTAGTTAATGTTGACAAAGAATGGTTATGGTGTTTTTATGTGCTTGTTTTGCTTTTGTCTCAAGTTTCTATTTTTTGTTTCTTTGTTTTAGTGCATACGCAGCACATTAAATATTATCTTTGCTTAAACCATTGCTATAAACATTATCTTGCTTTTCATTTATTTAGTTATTTATTTCTAACATTATTAAGTTCATCATTGGGAGACAGTGGAAGCCCTACTGATGTTCATAGTGAGTACTGAAATTTCAGAACAATCAAATTAATGAGGATTTAAAAAATAAATTATCAGAGATTTATAGCAAGTAACCTGATAATTAAAAGATTTATTCAACTGAAACCCTCTTTCTCTTCCATTTTTTTTCATTTCTGTGAGCAGAAACAACTTTGCATATCTTTTCCTATTTTCAGAAACAATATAGTTAACTTGTTGGTGATGATTGCAAACAGTAGAAAACAAGATAGGAAAAGGGATAATCAATGTCTCTATGCTGTTTACATTGTTTTGCTTCCACTGACCTTCCTGCTCTCTAAATGAGAGAAGCTTGTGTTTTCCAAACTCTGATGTAAATCCACATACAGCAAATGTGGTAAGGGTTATGAGTCACTTTATTCATTCTGGATCACTAACCATGAACTTTATATATGGCTGCATATAAACATTTAGTCTTTGATTTGAAAGTTAGACTGTAACATAAGCAACTTTGACAGAAGTACATGTCTTTAAACCTGGGAAGTCGTTCAGCTCCACACCCCTGTGCTTCTTAAGTTAATATTCATGACCAATACATTGTACAGTACTGTGGATATTAGAAAGCTTATCTCTGTGCACAGTAATGGTTCTTTCATTACAAAAATGTTATTGGCCAATAAAGGAACCTTTACTGTTATTTATCTCCCCCTAATTTCCACACCACAACTTCTGGCCTGAATGGAGAAGGTTTATTTTTTTCTTCAGAACTAATGTAAGGTACTCTTGTAAAGCCTTCCTGAATTAGGCAACCACAATATCTTCCTTTGTTGGTGACTGTTGTAACCTAATGTATTTCTGTGTTGCTTCAGGAACTAAAATATACTGACCGTGTACTTGCAGTGAAGTTACCGATGATGGCAAGCCTCATGCTGTCATAAAACCATGTGACAAGCCGGGCACTTGCCACAGCTGCACACCTAGAGCTTAGGCAGCCCCAGTAGATAAAGGTGGACCTATGCCACTCCACGGGGTCACAGGGTCACAGTTCTGCATGAAACACCAATGCCCTCAGGGTAAAGTTGAGAGAAGAGTGCAGTGGCTTGTGGGAGGGGGCTCAGTTCTTAGGTGAGGGAGGGCATCATGGGAGTAAAAACCTGCACAAGCTCAAGAATCATGACAAAGTTCCCTGACAACTTATTCTGTGCAGCTTATCTGGCATTCAACTGAGTATCTATTTTGAATCACATCTGGGATGCGTGAGCTCCTCCTCTTCTGGAGGCTATAGCTCTATCTACAGGAACCTAGGCTTTGGGAGTTAACAATCCCATTGTCTAATTCCTTGGAGATTTGATCAGTCTCGGTCCAGCTTCTTCGTTCAAGAGCTGACTGTACCTTTCCAGAGACAAGACAAAGATCTTAGCACTCATGTTGTCCCCTGTATACCTAAACTGGAATTCCTTCTGATCAAGCCTCTGCTCTTGCTTGAATTCTGTGTTTGTATGGACACAAAAACACATTTACATCAAATGTCCATGCAAAACCCTAGTGCAGCTAGTTGCAGCCCACCGCAGGTTGCTGTCCAGGCTCATCACTGCACTTATAAAGTAAGCTTTTCAGACCATTCCGCCTCTCAGATTGCTCTGCCAGAGGAATCTACGGTGGCCATGATAAAAGCCAACTGTTGTTATCTAAGAATAATAATGCGTAATTATGGAGAATCTCCATGTGGAAAAAGGAGGCTCCTTTGGACCCTCGTAAGTTTCCATTGTAACCACTACAATGGCCCAGAGGAAGGATGCTTTTCTTCTAATACTCAAAACTGAAGATCTGGGTCTTTCCTTAATTCTCCATGACACAGATGGATAGTGCTGGATTACTTATACAGTAACTAAAAGAAAAGGGATAACAAAAGGCTAAATTTAAAAAAACTACAGAAGGTAAACTGAAACTAGGAAATGTGATTCAAGGAATGTGGTTTTTCCCTCTGGACGTCAGAGCCCCAGCCCATCCTACCTCCTGCCCTCCCTCTACCCACATTCTGTGCACTGTTGCTGTTGAAGTCCAGACTCAGTCAGCTGCTGTCTCTGGAGTCCGTGTTTAGGAAATGGATGTAAGTAAGAAAGAGAAGAACAAATACTGTATATCAGCGCATACATGTGGAATCTGAACAAATTGGTATAGACGATCTTACTTACAAAGCAGAAATAGAGAACAAACATATGGATACCAAGGTGGGGGCGGTGGAGGTGAATTGGGAGATTGGGATTGACACATATACACTATTGATACTATGTATAAAATAGGTAACGAATGAGAACCTGCTGTACAGCACAGGAAACTCTACCCAGTGCTCTGTGATGACCTAAATGAGAAGGAAATCCAAAAAAGAGGGGATAGATGTGTAGGTATGGCTGATTCACTTTGCTGTACAGCAGAAACTAACACAACATTGTAAAGCAACTAGACGTCAGTAAAAATTAAAAAAAAAAAGAAATGGATGCCCATAAAGAGAAAGAATTTTTCTTTCCTTTCCAAATTCTCATTTTCTCTCTGAAAATTTACCTTCTCTTGGGATGATTGATGCTCAGTATAATATATGCCCAAACTCAAAACTCTGCCATCTTCAGGGAAAAACTCATACCTACTTACAAAGTTCTAGCCTTATTATATGGTCAAGAAACCAATTATAGTAGAATACTACAAAACGTACACTATGTACACCACCGTGGTGCTTTTCCTACTCTAAACATTTTTCCACCCAAATTTGTATTGTGTCAGTTGCATGCTTTCTTGTATTTTGGTAAAACATTGTTTCTCTGATAATAAAGTTGTCATTCCTGCTATGCCAACTATCTCATGAATATTTTATACAAAAAAATTGTCCAGCAAATTTGTACTTTTATCCCTAGAACTCAGGTGCAAATCCATACAGGTAGGCTTTTGGACAAATGATGGCAACGGACATTGAAATGCACTCAGAATCATCCCTCCTGTTTGAGGTTTACATGTGGAATAGGAAGTAATTATTAAGATAAAATGTTAATGGAAACGACCTCCATCAATATAATGTTATCAGATTTTTTCAGAAATCCAACTTGCTCCTAGCAGCTTCACAGTATGGATGCTCCAAGGAACCTATTAGTGCTCTGGAAGTTTAAAATGTGGGATAAGTCAAATCAGTGGGGCAGAACTATTAACTTGAAAGTCCCAGATATTAAATGAAGGCTTTTTAACAAATGTAGAAAGAGAAGTTTTCTTTCTTAAACAGAACTAAGTAAATTTAGAATAATGATGTATATTTTAGTTAACATATTCACTCCCATTGCCTTTTGAACATGGCAGCACTTAGAATAATGGCTACTGAACTTGATCCCATCTACTGAATTACATCATATTGTACGAAACCACACAGGATGCTGTCAGTAAATGATTGCAGTGCAAGGGTAAATTAACGACTGGTTACAGAACACATTGTCACTGCATAACTTTATTGCCACATTATTTGATGGTCCAGAGACCCCATAAATAAAGAAAACACCCTTGTCGAATCTCCACGACCTCCTCCACTGGAATGACCTGCTGAGTTCCTTGCGTCTCCCACCTCCTGCATCCAGGCTGGACCTCATCCGCCCTCCTCTAACTCAGGTCAATCAGTTCTAGCTCTGGAACCAGTCCCACTTCTAGGCTCAGAGGAATAGATACAAAATTTCTGAGTCAATGTTTATGGTTCTTTAAATCGGACTTGCAGCCAGTCCTTCCTAAGCTTTGCTGTCTCAGATCCCAGCTGGGAAAGCTTACTGTTGTATTCTCAGTACCCAGTCTTTTTCTGATATTCTAGATTCTTAAATTCTAGATTGTCTAATCAAGTAACTCATGCCACTTTGAATTGCATTGCTAAACTCCTCTTCACACAAGCAAAATCTCATTTTGCTAGCAAATTTTGTATTTCCCTTTTGTTGGAGGCCTGTGGGAAAGAGATATGCAGATTCTATTTAATATAAATCTTCTATATCACTTCTTGTGTACCTTTTAAAAATATATTTTTTTGTGCAAAGTGCACATATATATGAGTAAAGTAAATGACTTTTGGAAAGTACATAAATTGCTACCTCTGTGTAAAATTTTTAAAAATTGCTAGATGTGGGACTTGAAGCAGAAGTGATGTAACTATACCATTGAATATGCTTATTACGTAGGCAAGATCTAATCTGAAGAGTATTTTTTTAATGCATAAATGTGGAAAATAAGCCAGTAACTCAACTAAAGATTCATAATTGATTAAGGAGAATATACTGCAGATAGAAAAGGTAAAAAATAAAGGAGAAAAGGTAGCAATACTTTTGTTTCCTGAGATTGACTGTATTTCCAGTAATAGAAAAGTATTTTTCCAGCTTTATTGAGATATAATTGACATAACATTTTGTAAGTTTAAGGTGTACAATGTGATGATTTGATATGCACACATATATGTGTGTGTGTATATGTATATATATACACATATATATGTATACACACACACACATATATATATATATAGCGAAAGGTTTACCACAATAAGTTTAGTTAACACAGCCTTCTTGTAATCATTTAATCATTTAACTGAAAGTTTGTAACCATTGACCAACATCGCCCCATTTCTCCCACCCTTGGCCCCTGGCAGCCACCATTCTACTCTCTGTTTCTGTGAGTTTGTTGTTTTTAGATCACATATAAGTCAGATCATGCACTATTTGTCTTTCCCTGTCTGACTTATTTAACTTAGCATAATGCCTTCAAAGTTTATTCATGTTGTTGCAAATGGTGAAATATTTCATTTTTTAATGTTTGAGCAATATTCCATTATATATTATATGTATATAATATAATTTCATTATATACATATATATGTGTGTGTGTGTGTGTCTGTGTGTGTATCACATTTTCCTTACCGTTCATCCATCAATGGACACTTAGGTTGTTTTCACGTCTTAGCTATTGTGAATAATGCTGCAGTAAACATAGGAGTGCAGATATATCTTTAAGATAGTATTTTCATTTCCTTTAGGTATATACTCAGAAGTAGGATTGCCAGATCGATCATACAGAGTTTTGTTTTTAATTTTTGAGGAAACTTTACACTGTTTTCCACAGTGGCTGCACCAGTGTACATTCCCACAAATAGAGCCCCAGTGTTCCCATTTCTCCATATCCATGCCAGCATTTGTCATCTTTTGGTTTACATTTTTTTTTTTCGGGTACGCAGGCCTCTCACTGTTGTGGCCTCTTCCGTTGCGGAGCACAGGCTCCGGACGCACAGGCTCAGTGGCCATGGCTCACGGGCCCAGCCACTCTGTGGCATGTGGGATCTTCCCGGACCGGGGCACGAACCCGTGTCCCCTGCATCGGCAGGCGGACTCTCAACCACTGCACCACCAGGGAAGCCCCTGGTTTACATTTTTATTTATTTTTTGGTAGCAATCATTCTAACAGGTGTGAGGTGCTATCTCATTGAGGTTTTGATTTGTATTTCCCTGATGATTAGTGATGTTGAGCACCTTTCCTTAAATTTGTTAGCCATAGGTATGTTTTCTTTGGAAAAATGTCTGTTCAAGTCCTCTGCCCATTTTTTAAATTGGATTGTTTGGTTATTTTGATATCAAGTTGTATGAATTATTTATATATTTTAGATATGAATCCCTACTCAGATATATGGTTTGCAAATATTTTCTCCCATTCCACAGGCTGCCTTTCATTTTGTTGATTGCTTCTTTTGCTGTGGAGAAGTTTTAAGTCTGATGTAGCCCCACTTGTATATATTTTTGCTTTTGTTGCTTGTGCTTTTCATGTCATATTAAAAAAATTGTTGCCAAGACTGATGTCAAAGAGCTTTTTCTGATGTTTTCTTTTAGGAGTTTTACAGTTTCAGGACACATATGTGAGTCTTTAATCCATTTCTAGTTAATCATTGTGAGTAGTGTAAAATATGGGTCCAATTTTATTCTTTTCTTGTAGTTATTCAGTTTTACCAACACCACTTATTGAAGAGACTGTTCTTTCCATTGAGTATTCATGGATTCCTTGTCAAATATTAGTCTATCAGATATGTGTGAGTTTATTTCTACACGCTCAATTCTATCCCAATGATCTATGTGTCTGTTTTTATATCGGTACTGTACTGTTTTGATTACTAAAGCTTTATAATATAGTTTGAAATCAGAAGGGTGAGGCCTCCAGCTTTTCTTTTTCTCAAGAATGGTTTGGTTATTCAGGGTCTTATATGGCTCTATACAAATCTTAGTTTTTGTTTAATTTTTATCTATTTCTGTGAAAATTGTCATTGAACTTTGATAGGGACTGCACTGAATCTAAAGATTTCATTGGGTAGTATAGGTGGTTTAACAATATTAATTCTTCTAATCTGTAAACATGGAGAATTTTTCCATTTATTTGTGTCTCCATCAATTTCTTTCATCAGTATCTTACAGTATTCAGTGTATAGCTCTTTCACGCTTTGGTTAAATTTGTTCCTGAGTATTTTATTGTTTTGATGCTACTGTAAATATGATTCTTTTCTTTATTTCTTTTTCCAATAGATCACTGTTAGTGTCTAGAAGTAGAACTGATTTATGTATGTTGATTTTACATCATGAAACTTTACTAAATTAGTTTATTAAGTCTAACAATTTTTGGAGTATTCTTTAGGATTTTCCATATACAAGATCATGTATCCAGCAAACAGAGACAATTTTGCTTCTTTCTTTTCTATTTGAATGCCTTTTATTTCTTTTTCTTGCCTAACTGCTTTGTCTGGGACTTCTAGTACTAGGTTGAAGAGGAGTGGTGAAAGTCAGCATCTTTGTCTTGTCCCTCATCTTTAGAGAGAAAGCTTTACAATCTTTCACTATTGAAAGTTTTCACTATATGAGAATTTTTCATATATAGTATTTATTATGTTGAATAATAATTGAATAACTTATTCAATAAATATAGTATTTATTATGTTGAATAACTGAATAACCTCTATACCTAATCTGTTAACAGTTTTTATGATGAAAAATATGTATTTTGTCCACTGCTTTTTCTGCATCCATTAAGATGATCTTAAGATTTGTGTCTTTCATTCAACTAATGTAGTGTATCACATTTATTGATTTGCATATGTTGAACCATCCTTTCCTCCTAGGGATAAATCCAATTTGATCACAGTGTATAATTCTTTTAATGTGCTGTTGACTTTGGTTTGCTAGTATTTTGTTGAGAATTTTTGCTTTTATATTTATCAAATACATTGGATTGTAGTTTTCTATTTTTAGTGTTCTTCTCTGGCTTTGGTATCAGGATAATGCTCGTCCCATAAAATGAGTTTAGGACTTTTCCTTTCTCTTCAATTTTTGGAAGAAATTAAGAAAAATTGGCATTAATTCTTCTTTAAGTACTTGGTAGAGTTCAGTTCAAGAAGCCATCTGATGCTGGACTTTGCTGGGAGGTTTTGCTTAGTCATTAAATCTCCTTACTCATTATTAGTCTACTCAGATTTTCTATTTCTTCTATTTCTATTTCAGATTTTCTATTTCTTCATGATTCAGTCTTGGTGGGCTGCATGTTTGTAGAAATTTATCTATTTCTTCTTAGTTATTCAATTTGTTGATGTGTATTTATTCATAGTAGTCTCTTATGATCCTTTGTATGTCTGTGCTATCATTTTTAATCCCTCCTCTTTCATTTACAATTTTGTTTGAGTCTAGTATCTTTTTTTGTTGGAAGTCTAGATAAATGTTTGTAAATTATGTTTATCTTTTCAATAAACTAAATCTTAGTTTCATTTATTTCACCTTTTCTATTATTTTTCTATTATCTATTTCATTTATTTCTGCTCTGACCTTTGTTATATCCTTCCTTCTGCTAACTGTGGACTTAGCTTGTTATTTTCAATTTTCTTGACCTGTAATTTAAGTTATTTCAGGACTTTCTTTTTTTCTTAATTTAAGCATTTATTGCTATAAACTTTCCTCTTAGAATTGCTTTTGCTAATACCATAAGTTTTGGTATGTTGTGTATGCATTTTGTTTCTTTCAAGGTAAATTTTATGTTCCTTTGATTTCCTCTTTGACCAAAAAGTTATTCAGCACTGTATTGTTTAATTTCCATATATTTGTCAGATGTCCAGTTTCCTCATTTTATTGATTTCTAGTTTCATACCTTTGTGGTCAGAAAAGATACTTGGTATGATTTCCATCTTTTTAATTTTACTGTGAGTTTTGTTTTGACCTAACATATGATCTATCCTGGAGCATTTTCCAAGTGTGCTAGAGAAGAATGGGTATACTGCTGCTGTTGAAAGGGAAGTTCCATACATTTCTCTTAGGTCCATTTATGTGTGTGCATGTGTGTGTGTGTGTGTGTGTCCCTCTAATCTTTTTTTTTTTTTTAACATCTTTCTTAGAGTATAACTGCTTTACAAGGGTGTGTTAGTTTCTGCTTTATAACAAAGTGAATCAGTTACAGATATACATATTCCCCATATCTCTTCCCTCTTGCATCTCCATCCCTCCTACCCACCCTATCCCGCCCCTCTAGGTGGTCACACAGCACCAAGCTGATCTCCCTGTGCTATGTGGCTGCTTCCCACTAGCTATCTACCTTACGTTTGGTGGTGTATATATGTCCATGCCACTATCTCACTTTGTCCCAGCTTACCCTTCCACCTCCCCATAATCTCAAGTCCATTCTCTAGTAGGTCTGTGTCTTTATTCCTGTCCTGCCCCTAGGTTCTTCATGACAATTTTTTTTTTAGATTCTATATATTGGTGATAGCACATGGTATTTATTTTTCTCTTTCTGACTTGCTTCACTCTGTATGACAGTCTCTAGGTCCATCCACTTCACTACAAATACAAATAAATCAGTTTCAATTCTTTTCAAGGCTGAGTAACATTCCATTGTATATATGTGCCACATCTTCTTTATCCATTCATCTGTTGATGGACACTTAGTTTGCTTCCATGTCCTGGCTATTGTAGATAGAGCTGCAGTGAACATTGTGGTACATGACTCTTTTTGAATTATGGTTGTATCAGGGTATATGACCAGTTTTGGGATTGCTGGGTTGGATGATAGTTCTATTTTTAGCTTTTTAAAAAACCTCCATACTGTGCTCCATAGTGGCTCTATCAATTTACATTCCCATCAACTGTGCAAGACTCTTCCCTTTTCTCCACACCCTCTCCAGCATTTATTGTTTGTGGATTTTTTGAGGATGGCCATTCTGACAGGTGTGAGATGATATCTCAATGTAGTTTTGATTTGCATTTCTCTAATGATTAATGATGTTGAGCATTCTTTCATGTGTTTGTTGTCAGTCTGTATATCTTCTTTGGAGAAATGTCTATTTAGGTCTTCTGCCCATTTTTGGATTGGGTTGTTTGTTTTTTTGTTACTGAGCTGCATGAGCTGCTTGTAAATCTTGGAGATTAATCCGTTGTCAGTTGCTTCATTTGCAAATATTTTCTCGCATTCTGAGGGTTGTCTTTTCGTCTTGTTTATGGTTTCCTTTGCTATGCAAAAGCTTTTAAGTTTCATTAGGTCCAATTTGTTTATTTTTGTTTTTATTTCCGTTTATCTAGGAGCTGGATCAAAAAAGATCTTGCTGTGATTTATGTCATAGAGTGTTCTGCCTATGTTTTCCTCTAAGAGTTTGATAGTTTCTGCCCTTACATTTAGGTCTTTAATCCATTGAGTTTATTTTTGTGTATGGTGTTAGGGAGTGTTCTAATTTCATTCTTTTACATGTAGCTGTGCAGTTTTCCCAGCACCACTTATTGAAGACGCTGTCTTTTCTCCACTGTATATTCTTGCCTCCTTTACCAAAGATAAGGTGACCATATGTGTGTGGGTTTATCTCTGGGCTTTCTATCCTGTTCCATTGATCTATATTTCTGTTTTTGTGCCAGTACCATACTATCTTGATTACTGTTGTTTTGTAGTATACTCTGTAGTCAAGGAGCCTGAATCCTCCAGCTCTGTTTTTCTTTCTCAAGATTGCTTTGGCTATTCGGGGTCTTTTCTGTTTCCATACAAACTGTGAAATTTTTTGTTCTAGTTCTGTGAAAAATGCCACTGGTAGTTTGAGAGGGATTGCATTGAATCTGTAGATTGCTTTGGGTAGTATAGCCATTTTAACAATGTTGATCCTTCCAATCCAAGAACATGGTATATCTCTCCATCTGTTGGTATCATCTTTAATTTCTTTCATCAGTGTCTTATAGTTTTCTGCATACAGGTCTTTTGTCTCCTTAGGTAGGTTTATTCCTAGGTATTTTATTCTTCTTGTTGCAATGGTAAATGGGAGTGTTTCCTTAATTTCTCTCTCAGATTTTTTCATCATTAGTGTATAGGAATGCAAGAGATTTCTGAGCATTAATTTTGTATCCTGCTACTTTACCAAATTCATTGATTAGCTCTAGTAGTTTTCTGGTAGCATCTTTAGGATTCTCTATGTATAGTATCACGTCAGCTGCAAACAGTGACAGCTTTACTTATTCTTTTCCGATTTGGAATCCTTTTATTTTTTTTTCTTCTCTGATTGCTATGGCTAAAACTTCCAAAACTATGTTGAATAATAGTGGTGAGAGTGGGCAACCTTGTCTTGTTCCTGATCTTAGTGGAAATGGTTTCAGTTTTTCACCATTGAGGACGATGTTGGCTGTGAGTTTGTCATATATGGCCTTTATTATGTTGAGGAAAGTTCCCTCTATGCCTGCTTTCTGGAGGGTTTTTATCATAAATACGTGTTGAATTTGTTGAAAGCTTTCTCTGCATCTATTGAGATGATCATATGGTTTTTCTCCTTCCATTTTTTAATATGGTGTATCACGTTGATTGATTTGCATATACTGAAGAATCCTTGCATTCCTGGGATAAACCCCACTTGATCATGGTGTATGATCCTTTTAATGTGCTGTTGGATTCTGTTTGCTAGTATTTTGTTGAGGATTTTTGCGTTTATCTTCATCAGTGATATTGGCCTGTAGTTTTCTTTCTTTGTGACATCCTTGTCTGGTTTTGGTACCAGGGAGATTGTGGCCTCATTGAATGCGTTTGGTAGTGTTTCTCCCTCTGCTATATTTGGGAAGAGTTTGAGAAGGATAGGTGTTAGCTCTTCTCTAAATGTTTGATAGAATTCGCCTGTGAAGCCATCTGGTCCTGGACTTTTGTTTGTTGGAAGATTTTTACACAGTCTCAATTTCAGTGCTTGTGATTGGTCTGTTTATATTTTCTGTTTCTTCCTGGTTCAGTCTCAGCATGTTGTGCATTTCTAAGAATTTGTCCATTTCTTCCAGGTTGTCCATTTTATTGGCATACAGTTGCTTGTAGTAATCTCTCATGACCCTTTGTATTTCTGCAGTGTCAGTTGTTACTTCTCCTTTTTCATTTCTAATTCTATTGATTTGAGTCTTCTCCCTTTTTTTCTTGATGAGTCTGGCTAATGGTTTATCAACTTTGTTTATCTTCTCAAAGAACCAGCTTTTAGTTTTATTGACCTTTGCTGTCGTTTCCTTCATTTTTCATTTATTTCTGATCTGATTTTTATGATTCCTTCTGCTAACTTTGGGGGTTTTTTGTTCTTCTTTCTCTAATTGCTTTAGGTGTAAGGTTAGGTTGTTTATCTGAGATGTTTCTTGTTTCTTAAGGTTGGCTTGTATAGCTATAAACTTCCCTCTTAGAACTGCTTTTTCTGCATCCCATAGGTTTTGCGTCATCGTGTTTTCACTGTCATTTGTTTCTAGGTATTTTTTGATTTCCCCTTTGATTTCTTCAGTGATCTCTTGGTTATTAAGTAGTGTATTGTTTAGCTTCCATGTGTTTGTATTTTTTACATATTTTTTCCTGTAATTGATATCTAGTCTCATAGTGTTGTGGTCAGAAGAGATACTTGATACGATTTCAATTTTCTTAAATTTACCAAGGCTTGATTTGTGGCCCAAGATATGATCTATCCTGGAAAATGTTCCATGAGCACTTGAGAAGAATGTGTATTCTGTTGTTTTTGGATGGAATGTCCTATAAATATCAATTAAGCCCATCTTGTTTAATGTATCATTTAAAGCTTGTGTTTCCTTATTTATTTTCATTTTGGATGATCTGTCCATTTGTGAAAGTGGGGTGTTAAAGTCCCCTACTATGATTGTGTTACTGTCAGTTTCCCTTTTTATGACTGTTAGCACTTGCCTTATGTACTGAGGTGCTTCTTTGTTGGGTGCATAAATATTTACAATTGTTATATCTTCTTATTGGATTGATCCCTTGATCATTATGTAGTGTCCTTCTTTGTCTCTTGTCATAGTCTTTGGTTTAAAGTCTACTTTGTCTGATATGAGAATTGCTACTCCAGTTTTCTTTTGATTTCCATTTGCATGGAATATCTTTTTCCATCCCCTCACTTTCAGTCTGTGTGTGTCCCTAGGTCTGAAGTGGGTCTCTTGTAGACAGCATAGATATGGGTCTTGTTTTTGTATCCATTCAGCTAGTCTATGTCTTTTGGTTGGAGCATTTAATCCATTTACATTTAAGGTAATTATCAATATGTATGTTCCTATTACCATTTTCTTAATTGTTTTGGGTTTATTATTGTAGGTCTTTTCCTTCTCTTGTGTTTCCTGCCTAGAGAAGTTCCTTTAGCACTTGTTGTAAAGCTGGTTTGGTGGTGCTGAACTCTCTTAGCTTTTGCTTGTCTGTAACGATTTTAATTTCTCCATCAAATCTGAGTGAGATCCTTGCTGGGTACAGTAATCTTTGTTGTATGTTTTTCTCCTTTATCACTTTAAATATGTCCTGCCACTCCCTTCTGGCTTGTAGAGTTTCTGCTGAAAGATCAGCTGTTTTCCTTATGGGGATTCCCTTGTGTGTTATTTGTTGTTTTTCCCATACTGCTTTTAATATTTTTTCTTTGTATTTAATTTCTGATAGTTTCATCAATATGTGTCTTGGCATGTTTCTCCTTAGATATATCCTGTATGGGACTCTCTGTGCTTCCTGGACTTGATTAACTATTTCCTTTTCCATATTAGGGAAGTTTTCAACTATAATCTCTTCAGATATTTTCTCAGTCCCCTTTTTTTTTTCTCTTCTTCTTCTGGGACCCCTATAATTCGAATTTTGTTGTGTTTAATGTTGTCCCAGAGGTCTCAGCAACTGTCCTCAATTCTTTTCATTCTTTTTACTTTATTCTGCTCTGCAGTAGTTTCTGTTAGGTCCTTTTGATCTAAGGTATAGTACAAGTCCACAGTTTCCTTGTGGATTTTCTGTTTGGAACCTTTGTTGAAAGTGTGGTATTCAAGTTCCCTATATTGATCTCTGCAGGAGCGGGAGGGCTGGAGGCTTGTATCTCCTACTCTGTCAACTTGGTGATATCACCTCAAGAAAAACAAAATATTTTTATAAAGAAAATAAAAGCTCCTACTAGCATGAGAACATATAAAATCTCAGTATTCTTTTTGATGAAATTTCTATAGTAGTTAAAGATTAAGTTCTAAGAATTAGCTAAAAGGAATTTTTAAGCACACCATTAGTATTTTTTAATTTATTTTTAAACATATACAAACTTATTTAGATGACTTTATAGTGGCTCTCTGTATTTAGAATTTATCACAGAAAATATCTGAATGATTATATTGAAAAGAACTAGGCAGCTGTCAATTGACAGCGCAGATTGGAAAATACAGCAACGTTTTTAAGAATTTAAAAAATTTTGCCTGTTGGATTGTTGTTTTATATTTGTTTAATTTTGTTGATGAAATTAAGAATTTAGGGGGATGAAAATGATCCTAACCCACAGAATAAGTTAGAATTTGTATTTTGATAAATATTAATAACTACTTAAATAATTAAAACAAAATTCAACCAGTTGTTTGTAAACCACATAGACAAACTCGTCTACACATGGTTTGTAAGTTCCAACCAGATACTGGGGACCTGAGATTTATGTTAACTAGATTTTCAATCTGTTAAATAGAAAATACTGAAAATACTTAACTACTGAAGCCCTCTGAAAATAATCACACTAGTAGTAGTGGGGAGAACATGGGCTTTAGAGTAAATAGAACAGGGTTCAAATATAGACTCTAGTACTTATTTTGTGATCTCAGTGCAGTTATTAGTCTAACTGTCCCTCTGTGTTCTCATTCAAATTTTGAAGAAATTAAATAAATTAATCCATAGAAAGTCCCCAGCACAGTTCCTGACATAGGTGTGCATTTCCTCCTTCTCTCCTTTTCTTGTGTCTTACTAAATAATTCCCTAAATGTGGTCTGAATCAAGGGAACTTGAATAAAGTCCAAAGATGGGCATTAGAGTATTGAATGAATTCTTTAAATGAGCCTATTGCAGGTGTGGGCATTTGGCCTGTGCCTTTTATGCATGTTTAAGAAATATTTTACATTAAAGACATTTTTATATTTCCATCAGATGCGAACCACCACTGTTCTATACTAACTCACTCTATTTTATTGTGAACAACTGATACTCATAAAACAGTCTACTGGAGTCGTGCTTGGAAGTCTCACCCTTGAAGTAAAAGGGACTCTATGCAATTTTGCTGCTAACTTAATTTTCTTTCTCAGAGTTAAATTTGAGGGGGGAGGTTAATACAGTTTATAATATCATTTATTAGTACTGTAGAATTGCACATGCAAGAAAAAATAATCACCAGATTTTATCTGTTGTTCATCTCCACACCCTCGTGTCTTTGCCTCTGGTATGCACTTCCCTCTGGCTTTAAGGCATTACCTGGCAACCATATTCCCTGCTTGTTAAAACGTTTTTCACTCTTTACTGTAAAGCTGGTATTATTTCTCCCATGAATTCTTCCTGAAAGAGCTGGTTTCTTCGTGTTTATTCCTGTAGGCCTTTTTGCAAATGTACCATCATTGTGTTGCAACTAGTATTCCATCAGTTGCAAAAATATGTTTCCCTGGCTAATGTCCTTGAGTGTGGACAATGTCCCTCTCCACTTCTACACAGGGTCTGGTGTGCAGAGGTACACAGTATGGTTTTGTTGAATGAATGAATACGTGAGTGAACAGTTTGGTATATAATTGGACATCATTTCGTTTCACATTTAACAAAGTCAACAACCTGTCAGTCTGTGAGGGATTACACAGAATAAATTTTGGCCTGATTTGCAAGCATTTTATTTAAATTCTGATCCTATTATTGATTCACTTAGTCCTCAATCTATAAACGTAGGTCACTTTGGTAACTCAGTTTTGAAAAACACCTTTGAGAGTATAAAGCTGGATAAAAAAAAATCATCCTGTTGCTCCTAGAATACTGTTATTTTTAAGGAAAGTTGAACAGACTTGACTTTAGATAAAACCTTTTTTTTTAAATGTTTGTTTTGTCTCCTGTGCTTTCTTCTCTGTTTTGCACAGTAGCAATAACTATTTATTGAATAAATATCCTATAATAATGTTCTTGAGCTTCTGTGTTTATTTCTTCCCATGATCTATGAGCTGCAGAGGTTATGTGATCACAGAACGATCTCAAAACCACTCTTGACCAGAAAAGAGAGCTGACCATCCCATCACCTGTTTTGCTATATTCAAATAGTTAAGTCACTTGACAGGCTCCATATATGGGAGCATGGAGGAAAAAGACAAGAGAGAATAAGAAAAAAGACACAAAGCGTTGATGAATTTTTTTTTAGGGTTTGAAGGTATGATTCTTAAACATAGATGAAGAAAAATATTCCTGGGAAGAGAGGACGATTTGTGGATTGTTTTCAATTTTTCCAAATCCCATGTGAACTCATTCATTTTCTTTTCCCTTTTTTAGCTTATATACCCGTATTTCCTCATTTATTCTCTATGAGAAGTGAAATATAACTCTAAAATCTCTGATGTGATGTGATATTCCATCAATCATATATCCATCAGATAATTCCTACACTGTGTTTCTTTCACCTTGAGTTCTTAGAAACCTGGATTGCATTTTATTGTCTTGTACTTCCAGTCCTTAAGCCTGGCATTATGCTTAACACACAGACAATCTTCAACATCAAAATAACCAAGTAATCAACATATGCCTACCTACGTGTATGTATGTGTGTGTTTGGGGGTGTGTTTTTACACACACAGTATATATATAAATAAACTGATTTTATATAATGGCCCTTAGTAACTAAGAGTTGCACAATGACTTTTAGAAACTATAGACACCCACAAATACACACAAGTATGTGTATGTGTATGCACACACACAAAAGCACGCTGACTATATATAAAAAACTAATTGTACATTATGTTGGCAGTGTTCAGGGCACACTACCCCACTATGACGTGTTGGCACATTGACTATTTTAAGCTGAAGGACTTTGGGAAAGGGCAGGTCTGGGAAGGACTTTCTGACCTTCCCCTGAAGCAGGTTACAAGGCCCTCATATGAGAGGTGCCCTCCCTCTACCCACAGGAAAGGAGCATCCTTTTCTCCAGGGACAGGGTGCAGACTCTGAATGGACAGACCTTGCTAACTGTCCCCCAGTTCACTACCCTCAGCTCACGTTCCTTTTGGTCCTATCACTGTTTCCAGGACTCTCCACCCCTCAAACCTAGTATGAAAACACTGGGTCTCACTGTGTCTCTGAGTCTTCATGTCCTTATGAAGATTCCTATGTCATGTAAAACTTATATTAAATAAAACTGTATGCTTTTCTCTTGTCAGTCTGTCTTTTGTTACAGAGACTCAGCTGAGAACCTAACATGGGTAGAGGAAAGATACTTTTCCTCTCCTACAATGTCCTTTAGTCACGAAAACAAACTTCCTAATGGTTTTTAGAGGCTTGGAGCTCTTTACCACCCTTCTTAGGTCTCACCTGACACCTCAGAGGAAGGGGTGTGGCCTCTTTTCTTTATGTGAGAATAACTCTTACTCATAAAGGAAACATGGTTCTCAAAACTAGCCTTCCTGCATGATCACACACTATCTTATCTTGCAAAACAAAACCCAGGAGCACTTAAACATTACGGAAATTATGTAGCTGCTGATGAAAGTCACTGAACCTATATCTTCCCTTTTCTTCTTCTGGTTTGTTCTCTAATTTACAACCAAAACTCCCCTGTAAATGGAGCAAACTCTTGCTAATGGAAAAATCAGGGAATGAGAAGTTTTTAAAAGTATTTTAATGTCTTAGTTAAAGCATCCAATATAATAGGGAGAAATAATTCCCAGGATATAAAAACTCAAGGCAAGATGATTTCTTCTTTTTTCCCTGATGTTGAACAAAGTACTATGCAAAGGCTTGATTTAAAAACAAACCATCAAGTAGTTCTCAATTATCTTTTTTAATTTTAATGTAAAATTCCCCGAGTGTTGCCACACAAAAAAAGTGCTGTTCAGCCAGCCAGACTCAGTTTCTCTGTTCCTGAAAAGAGAGTTGATTGGCCTTCCTGAAGTGTTTGGAGACTTAATTAGTTTATACTTGAAAAGCACTTTCAATGTGAAAGGTCCCATTCAAGTGTCAAGTATTATTAATCAGTGAATGCCAGATTCAGCAGTTTTCTTTTACTTTGTAAACTCTTAGTAACTCTTTAAACAAAATGCTAAATTACATGGCCTTATTTTCTTTCTTTAGAAATCTCTTTTGTACACGTTTTCCAACCTGCTTTTAAAATATGTGCGACGTACCATTCTTTTCTCTCTTTTTTTTGCAAAGAATGCCACCTAATAGCTCTTGCAAATATTTCCCTAAGTATGTTTTTCTTTTAGTTACACCACTTCCCAGGCTGAGTTCTTTGCAGCATAAACTGATGGCATCAATAGTATAGCCAAATGGTGAATCAAATTGTGACCCTTTGAATTGTTACTCTATTACTAATAGATTTGCAGGAGGAATACATTATTTGTAAACATATTTTATGGTATAATAACTGTTGTAATTCAGTGTAAAGTGTCAAGATTTATACAGACGCGTCTTTCAATTCAAGGGAAAATGTGAAGATCATGCTTTTGGCTCCACCGTGGAGCTGAGATAAGTAACTGCAGGCTTTAGAATCGATGTCTGAAATGGTATGAATCCAATCAGAAGGAAAGGCTGAATTTATAATTCTTCTCTCCCCACTGTCTATGGAGTGAACTCTTTATAACAATATAAAAATCACATCAATATAAGCATGTGTCTCTTCAAAAGGTGTACCCTTTGGAAGTTAATTACTCTTTCGATTTTTATTTCAAAAGCAAACATACAAGAAGAGATTATTATTTTTTTTGTATACGTTCTACTCTTATCTCCTATAAAGAAAAGAATGGTAGCTTATTTACCTAGCTATCTGACGGGTGTCTGAGTTCTGGTTCTTGTCCTTACTAGCTCTGAGACTTTTAGCAAGATATGTGACACCTGCCTCAGCCATAAACGGGGTTTTGTGTAACATTGAATAAGTGGATGTATGTAAAATCTAAGTATCGTGCTGGCCCAGTGACGTGCAAAGGTCAAGTGAATGCAAGTTGGTGTTTGATGCTATTCTGTCTATGATTTGTATTTTGCTGCATCTATCAGTCTGTGACTCATAAAAGACACTCAGTAAATACTGTTGAATTTAAGTGAGAGAACCAAGGAGGGTTAATTATTCATCAGAGCAAGCAATGATCACCAACATCATCATCGTCATTATCGCCTTCAAACATTCAACGTGGACAAAATATGTGAGCTAAATAAATAACAAGAGGCATTGTTTACGTCCATAGTACTTGCAATCAATATGAGTATTGTTTCCATATAGCTCCAGTTAATACGTAATTCAGCCCTGTAAATTTGCATACTAGCCGTGTGTTACATGGCAAAGGCAGAATTGTAAATATTTTTATAATTATAGTTACAACAGAACCCGCGTCTTAATGTTTCATGGGCTCTGCCAATTTCAGAAATATACGGTGGTCCATTATGCTGAGCAGCTGCAGAAATAGCATGTAAGACGGAGGGTTTTGACAGTATTGATAACTCAGTTACTAGCACACATGCTGGTGAGACGGGTGTTTCTAAGATTAATGAATTAATTTATATTTTGTAAGTCTGACATAATTCATGTTTTAAAAAAGAAATATAAAAATTCCATATCTTATTTCCAAATCACCACTTCCAGACTGTCCTTTCCGTTCTGAAGCAGCACACAATTCGGATGTGGTGATCAGAAAACGTGGTGCCAGTGATTTTTACCACTTAGCATATTCAGTTCAACTGAGATCTACTGATTCTATTGCATTTGAGCTCAACATGTATCTCCATGAATTGTTCCTGGAACTATAAAAATATGGATAAATAGTATTTAGGGTTTTCCCCTCTTTTTCTTGATATACACCTGACAGCTTATTTAGTATGTGCTGGACAAATGAGAGCTGAAGTGTACTAATGGTTGAATAAAAAAACTGACAAATAATTATGTTTTGCAAAATTATTAGTGAGACTATTGATTTAATGTTGAGAGACATAAAGAAATGTTTTTCTTTTTAATTTCAGAATGCATGCATTTATTTGGCCAGAGAAAAGGGCGCTATCTACAGACTGACTTGCCTGTTTACTTTGCCCTCTTTTTAATGCGTGCTTTATGAAACCCTGGTACTAGCACTCTATCTGTCCTTCTGACAACTGCTTGTCCGTCAGGCCAGACTCTAAAAATAAAATGCAAAGAGCTTCTTACCCAGACAGCAGGAATTTACTTTTCCCATTATAAGTAGTGCTTTTAGTACAGGATTGATTTTTTTTTAAATTAATTTATTTATTTATCTTTGGCTGCATTGGGTCTTCGTTGCTGCATACGGGCTTTCTCTAGTCGCGGCGAGCATGGCGTCCTCTTCATTGTGGTGCGCGGGCTTTTCATTGCGGTGGCTTCTCTTGTTGTGGAGCACGGGCTTCAGGTGTGCAGGCTTCAGTAGTTGTGGCTCGTGGGCTCTAGAGTGCAGGCTCAGTAGTTGTGGCTCGTGGGCTCTAGAGCACAGGCTCAGCAGTTGTGGTGCACGGGCTTAGTTGTTCTGCAGCATGTGGGATCTTCTCGGACCAGGGCTCAAACCCATGTCCCCTGCATTGGCAGGCAGATTCTTAACTACTGCGCCACCAGGGAAGTCCAGGAATGATTTTTGTTTGTTGAATCCCTGCTCCCTAAAGATGAAACTGAGTGAGCTGCGGTGTGGGACTGTTATACCGTGGGTGCAAAGTTGAGGATCAGCGGAAGGATAAGGCCAGGACGTTTTTCACTCAACACCTCCCCCTCCATACACCCAGTTGTTGCCAAATCCCAACCTCTCCTTTACAATCTATCCTTCCTCTGACCCCTCTTTCCCATTCCTCATGCTAACATCTTACACTAGGGAATCCTTATATTATAACTGAATTATTCAATAGCCTCTGGACTGGTATTCTTTTTTTTTTTTTTTTTTTTTTTTTTTTGCGGTACGCGGGCCTCTCACTGTTGTGGCCTCTCCCGTTGTGGAGCACAGGCTCCGGACGCGCAGGCTCAGCGGCCATGGCTCACGGGCCCAGCCGCTCTGCGGCACGTGGGATCCTCCCAGACCGGGGCATGAACCCGTGTCCCCTGCATCGACAGGCGGACTCGCAACCACTGTGCCACCAGGGAAGCCCTGGACTGGTATTCTTATTTTCAGTTATCACAAGGCAAGCTGTGCTCCATATGCTGACAAAGAAATTCTCCAAAATACAGCATCGTATGTGTCAATTCCTTCTTAGATGCTTTTAGGTGGCTCACTATGGCCTACTTGCAGGATGGCAAATAGGTTCCATATAAACGGCCAACTTCAGTCTGCAGTCAGGCTTACCTGGAGCGCTGTGTGGAAGTCAATTGTTTCCAGAATGACCTGGCAAGAATGCAGTGATTGATTAGTGATGTCTGCCCCAGGGGTAGCAATGGGGACCTGCAGCCCTTCCGCAGTGGATCTTAGACCAGTCCCAACAGAGGAGAACCTATCCTCTCAATATTCTCAAATAGTACACGAACATGTGTGGATGTGTCTACTCAGTGAAAATAGTTTTTGACTTGAAAGAATGATATGCATGACTCAGGCAAATGGACAGAAACACTATTTTCTCAGCTGTGTCAATGACTAGATTTGTGTGTGACTTCCTGCATTATTTAGTACAAGCTTAACATTCCTATGACTGAGTTTCCTATCATCAAAATGAGGACAACAGGCCTGTCAAAAAACTGTGTAGATATGAGTAAATCATTTAGAGAAACGGCTGACACATAGCAAGCTCTTGAAGAATGTATGCTACCACTGTCATCATTGTCTATCTTTACAACACCTTCAGAGGTCTTGGCTCTCCACCCCTTGGAGAAGAAAATCAAGAAAAGTGCGACTCACACAATATTTCCCACCACCGTGTAGATAAGAGCAGGTGTTTACGTACACAGATATGCATATATGTGGGTACATAAATATATAAAGTAAATGATATACGTGTATAAATGTATGGATAAATGTGTGTATGTGTGTACATATCCATAGCGAGAAATTGTTCCTCACCAGCGAAAACAATTGTCAATTATTCTACTTCCTGCCAGTTACTAATTAACTGAAAACAATTAAGTAATTAAAAATAAAGTATCAATATTTGTTTGTGGGAGAAGGAAGGAATAGCTTGTCTAATGGAAGAGTACTTACAATATTATTTCTAGGTAACATATCAGGCACCATCCCACCTCAAGGCACTTGCATTTGCTGCGCCCTTTGCTTGAGGTGCTCTTCCCAGCATATGTTCCTGTTGACCTTTCCTCCTTCCAGGCTGCCTAGTTATCATCTTCTCAGTGAGGCCCTGCCTGTCACTCAGCTTCTGAACACACTGCCCCGGCCTTCCCTTCCCCATTCCCTCCTGTATTTGGTCCTCTACTAGTCACCTTCTATTATACCATGTAGTTTACTATATGTTGTGTTTTTTTTATTGAAGTATGGTTCATATACAGTAATACGATATAAGTTACAGGTATACACTATAGTGATTCACAATTTTTAAACTAGTTTGTTGTATTTTTTAGATTTCACATATAAATTATATCATACAGTATTTGTCTTTCTCTGTCTGACTTATTTCACTTAACATAGTGCCCTCCAAGTCCATCCATGTTGCTGAAAATGGCAAAATTTCATTTTTTATGGCTGAGTAGCATTCCATTGTATATGTGTGTACAGATACACACATACACCATGGATATATCTTCTTTATCCATTCATCTGTTGATGGACACAGGTTGGTTCCATGTCTTGGCAATTGTAAATAATGCTGCTATGAACCTAGGGGTGCATGTATTGTTTCAAATTAGTGTCTGTATCAAAATTGTTTCAGATTTTTTTGGATGTATACCCAGGAATGGATGGGTCATATGGTAGTTCTATTTTCAGTTTTTTGGAGAAGCCTCCATACTGTTTTCCACAGTGGCTGCACCAATTTACATTCCCACCAACAGTGCACAAGGGCTCCCTTTTCTCCACATCCTCGCCAACATTTATTTGTGTTCTTTTTTATGATAGCCATTCTGACAGGTGTGAGGTGACATCTCGTTGTGGTTTTGATTTGCATTTCCCTGGTGATTAGTGATATGGAGCATCTTTTCATGTGCCTGTTGGCCATCTGCATTTCCTCTTTGGAAAAATGTCTATTCAGTTTTTCTGCCCATTTTTTAAAATTTATTTTTTATTGAAGTATAGTTGAATTACAATATTGTGTTAATTTCTGCTGTACAGCACAGGGACTCAGTTATACATATATATATACATCCTTTTTCATATTCTTTTCCATTGTGGTTTACCACAGGATGTTGAATAGAGTTCCCTGTGCTCTACAGTAGGACCTTGTTGTTTATCCGTTCTATATATAATAGTTTGCATCTGCTAGTCCCAAACTCCCACTCCTACCCTCTCCCCCTTGGCAACCACCAGTCTGTTCTCTATGTCCCTGATTTTGTTTCTGTTTCATAGATAGCTTCATTTGAGTCATATTTTAGATTCCACATATAAGTCATGTCATATGGTACTTGTCTTTGTCTTTCTAACTTACTTCACTTATTATGATAATCTCTAGTTACATCCAGTTTTTTTTAATCTGGTTGTTTTATTTATTTTCTCTCCCCACACTAGAATGTAAAATCCATGACAACGGAGAATATTCTTTTGTTTACTACTGTATGAACCTTGGCTTACACACAGTAAAAAAACTGGCTTACACATAGTAGAAGCTTAAGAATTATATGAAAAATGAATGAAAGAATGATTCTTTTAGTTGAAATAGATAGACATCTCTAGTTATTCAAATAAAGGGATCACTTATGACTATCCTACCTTATCTATAGGGCTCTTGATAGACTTGAGAAATGAGGAGGATTTTATAAATAGGCCTTTTCCTTTATGCAGGATATTTTGAAATGAATGTACAGCTATTTTAGGAAAACTGAAAATGAACTGAAAATGCTGTCAATTAATAATAATTATAACAATAAATTACTGCTATACACAAGTACATCTTTTTGTATTTAGTGAATGTTTGGAATTTTTTTCAGAAAATAGTAAAATCTAAATTCTATCCCAGAAATTCACATGAGGGCTCCTGAAATTCATTCTGAGGCAGTGAGGAAGGAAGTTGAGGTAGACACAGCCTCTACACTGCACCTGGTATGAGAGCCACAAGGGGAAAAGGTAAAACACTCTTGTCCCTTTTACATCAATAAAAAGCCCTTTTCTCTAGACATCTTTGGGTGCATGATTATTATTCATGGAAGCTGTCAGTTTCCTTCCTACAAGTCCACCCTGTAACATGATAGATGAGTGACAGACAGTGGGCCATTATCTTGACAAGGTAGATCTTAGCAAGTAAAAGTCAAGTTAAGTGGAAATCTAAAGTCAGGAAGTCAGAATATTATTATTTTCTGTTTGATGTTACTTCCACCTATTGTGAATCTGAATTCACACTTTTATTTTAACCATTAAGACTGTCCTTTCCTGGCTCACCTTTTGCCAGATTATCCAAATGAATATTGGGGAAAAGGCCAATCATTTAACTGCTGATTTAATGGTAATATATGAGGTTTTAATACTATTGACTTAACATTAAGGGGATTTTATTTCAGTGTTTTGACATTAAAAGCCGTCATTAAAGCTGTTGAATATATTGTTTTTGTTCCTCCCCAAGTAATCCTTTCTATAATGTATGTTACAATATTAATTAAACAGGGACCATAAAAAGTCCTTAAGTCATTTTTAGAAAATGTCTTCAAAGTGGTTTTATAATACTACTTAATATATATGCTTGTCTGAAGAAAATACCTCAGCTGCTGTAGAATATAACAGAAGAATACAGAATAAATGATGCTACGCATCGTGAGTTATCATGGTTAGAAGCAGATTTGGACTCTGCGTCTTGCACGTGGGAGGTTTAATAGGAAATGTTATAGGAAACTGCATTAATAAGGGATGAGGGGAGGAGGCTGGGCAGAGAATGAAGTTGAAATCTGATGAAGTTGAAGCAGAGATTTCAACTGATTTCTGAAATCAGAGGGCAGCTCTGAAGTGGGACTGTTCTTCAGAGCTGTCCCATTGAGGAAAGGGAGCCGAGCCTTTGTATCCTTTCAATGCTAGTTTGCAGGCTGCCCCCCAGGGCAGTAGTGGTGTGGATGGTGGTGGGTAACCTTACACACGACGGCCTCCTTCAGCCAAGGGCACTGCCTAGAGAGGGAATTAGCTAAGAAAAAAGTTTCAGTCCAAGGTTGGATGTGGGAGGCCTGCCCTGGAATCCACTGCAGCCCACCTACTGCTCCCACCAGAGAGTTCACCCACCTGCAAACACCTTGCCCACATGTAGGCGGGTCCATCCTCCAGGAGAAGCTTAGAAGAGGAAGGTTAGTGGGATAAACCAAGCCCCAGTCTGCTTCTGGTCTAGAGGCCATAACTTAGCCCTTGACGCCACCTCCTTAACTACCTGTTCTGGACTCCCCTCACCCTTGGTTAGCCCTCTGCTAGACCCTGCGAGGGGTCTGAGGCCTGGTCAAAGTGCCCTTCTTAGCCTATGCTGGTGTCCTTTTCCATTCATCGTCATGACTGGACAGAGGAGCATGAAGAGAAGCTCCTGTGGGTCATCAGGGTGTTGGGTGCGTTTTTCCTGCGTCTAATGGTCAGCGTCAATTATCTGGAGGCTAGTTACTCCTTTCCTTGGCTGCTGGTTTCTAACCCCAAGAAGTACAAAGTGACTGCATAGCAGCAACAGCTTCGGGTGTCAGTAGATGTTCATGTGTGCTCTAGTGGGAACTTTTTCTTCTGAGAACCAGGACCTCTAGACCTGCAAAGACTAGAGGTGCAGGAATAAAGAATCACACATTCCTCAGTGGATCACTCCTATCTTCACCTTGTTTTCCAGATTCGTGCACTCTACTTATTTTAATAACCTGTACAGAACCCACTGTGTATCATCTCCAAGGTGGTGCCCCTGAAATTTGTCTCTAAGAGGCTGTTCCATTGCCCTCCTAGGCTAGTTGCTTCTAGATGGTGCGGTAGGTAACAGGCCAGGTGGACCACATGGTCATGCAGTCATCACCACTCTCCTTCTGTTTAAGGTGGCTCTCTAGCACCAACGGGATGCTATGTGGGATAATGTGTTGATGGACTAAATACTTAGTGTGGCTGCTCTGTAAACCCTTGGATAGAAGGGCTGGTTGAGCTGTTAAAGGCAAGAAAGGCAAACTCATATTTGGATTGATTCCAGTCCAAATGAACTGCTGCTCCTTTCAGGGTGGATGGATTCCAATGTAATAAACTTCCTCCTCAGTCCTTGCTGCTGGTAGGTTGTACATTTGGCCACGACAGGGGCTAGTTCAACATGACCGGAAAGGAAGTCCAGGCAGTTAAGCTCATGCAGAGACTCCGTTCCTGCACCATAGCTACTTCATTAATCCTTATGCCCCTGCTGGGATCACCAAACTTGATGACTGACATCAACTGGTCAGGTCTTTTGATCTACTTGTATGGTAGCCGTGCCATAGTGGATGCTTCCCGATGGGCATTGATGTGCTATACAAACATACTCACATTTTCTTCCACGCATTGGTCCATCCAGATGTCTCCTATCTAGAGCTCTCCGTCCCAATGCATCCACCTGATTCAAGATCATATATAATGATCTTTAATATGAGGACACATTGATCTACTCTACAAAAATTATTTTGATATGTTTATAAAATAAGCTAATTAATGTACTCTCAATCAAATTAAAAGATACTGAAAATGTAATCAAATACGTCACGTCGACTCTATGGATGATCTTTACTGAACAGAACATCATCAGACATGGAAAATGCTGTCATGTGGAAAAGGAATTGGACGGACACTGGTTGAGCACTAGGCGTAGAACCAGGACCAATGTCCAGGGAGACAGATTTTATTTCAATACAGGGAACAGTTTTGCAGCTGAGTTATATGGAACGGGGTTGGTATAGGGGAGGTAAGTCATTCTGATGTTATAAGTCTTTTAGCAAAACTCTGACAAGCTCTTTGAGTGCGTAGATGTGGTGCAAGCTGCAGGATCCTCTTTTGGGTAAGAGATATTTGAGGATACTTCCAACACTGAGATTATAGAAATCTAATAATTCTCCACAGGCAACGATAATATTCAGATACACATTCATGTATATGTTCATTCGTTCAAAAACTATGTATTGAGCATTTACAGCATGTTAGGGATGACATATTATCTTGGCTTTGTTTCCTTGGATGATCAGGATAGAAAAGTAGCCACTATTTTGGAAATACATCCTATTTTCAAGTACCAAAGAGAATTTGGACCTGCAGTGTTAAAATTGTACAAATGTTTGCATTCAAGCATACATACAAAGGTAATGTTTTAAAATAAGTATTTCCATTTCTTTACATGAGATAAAAGGGTGGATATTTGATAACAAAATAAATTTGTTTAAAGTTTAGGTGTTAGAGAAAACTAATGAAAAATGTTCTTATTTTAACTTGACGAGTTCTGCTCATGACAAGGTATAAAGGGGGCATGTCTCGGTGTACAGAGAGTACAGTTTTTAACATTTACTTGCAGCCTCGTCCTTAGCAGTTTTATGACATAGTGCTGCTATTTTGGTATTCTTCTTGGAATTGCAACAGACAAATCCAGTTTTGAATTCTTGCAAGCAATTCCCAATGAAGCCCTTGAGAAAAAACCAGTAGTTCTTTTTTTTTTTTGCGGTTCGTGGGCCTCTCACTGTTGTGGCCTCTCCCGTTGCAGAGCACAGGCTCCAGACGCACAGGCTCAGTGGCCATAGCTCACGGGCCCAGCCGCTCCGCGGCATGTGTGATCTTCCAGGACCGGGGCACGAACCCGTGTCCCCTGCATCAGCAGGCGGACTCTCAACCACTGCGCCACCAGGGAAGCCCACCAGTAGTTCTTAAAACCTCCAGTATCAAAAATTCTATCTACCTATCTATCTATCCATCTATCTATTTGATTGACAGATATAAACATTTATGATCCCTGTTTAATACAATGTCCACATTTCTTTCCTGAAACTACTTTTGAAGTTTTCACTAAGGAATGGGAAACATTAATTTGAAAGCTTACTTCATAATATATTGTAGAAAGAAAATCTTATTTAGAAAAAGAATATAGCCTAGATTTTTAATTTAATCAGAATTATGTCTATTTTACAAAAGGTTAAAAATCAATTAATTTCAGTAAAATACTCATGCTTTTGTTTTAATATAGTGAGCTCAGATGTTAGAATTAGAAACACTTATTCAGTTCCTAGATCTGTCACATATTAGCTGAGTGACTTTTTGTAATTTCCCTTACCTTTCTGCGTTTTGGTTACCTTATCTTTAAAATGAGAATAATTCTTACTAAAAGTGTCGATAAAACAAAGGTTTTGTTAGGATTAAATTAGATAATAAATGTAAAATATGCTGTACAGTGTGCCTGACACATAAAGATCACTTAACAAACAGGATTATTGGTAGTTTAATACAGCGTTATTACTAAAACTTTAATCATTAACTGCTTAGTAGCTCTCTATAAGAGTTCTTTGTTTTGATCATAATACTGTGAAATTTAGCCTGAATCAAATATCGCCAACAGATTTGATTTGGGAGAATTCCTCTTCTCTATCTTGGGGAGTAGACTGTTGAATTAAATTCAGTTCTTTCTGTGATTTACTAAGAAAATAGAAACATCATGATAAGAGATTAACTAATGAATAAGATCCCATTCTGTGTATGCTTATGTTGATTCTATTTTCCCTATGTAAATGAAACTTTATATTAGGAAAATTCTTAACATTTCAGAAAACATCTTCATCTGTTTTGATCACCACAATAACCCTTGAACTACTATAAATTTCTGATTCCACATTTCTGTAAGATGGCACTCAAGATACTTAATAGTCTTTCCTGGTTATTCAGATGGTGAATAATGCAAGTGGGGTTTGAACACAGATTGTTTGGTCCTCTTCGTTCTTTTCACTACCGCCAAAATATCTCTTAGAGCTTCTCCAAAGGGGATCTCAAAGATATTAACTAGAGGTGAAATCACAGATCTCAACTGGTGTGGTTACAAATAATTTAGGGTACCAGAATTGTGGGTGTAATTCATAAACTTATCAGACCTAATTAACATGAGCTCTTCTTTACTTTGATTTTTTTTTTTGGATACATGATAGATATATTCAGAACTGAAATGTTCAGACAGAATCATATAATAAATAGGGAAAAATGAAGAGTGGCTACTGAATAGAATTAGACAGTGATATGCAGTGATGATTTTATAAAAGATATAAAGGAGTTAAGATACGTTGCATGTGGATTTGCATTGTCCCTGGTTACTGTCTCTTTCTCTCTCTCGATCAGTCCTCACTAATACTTCAGTATATCTGTTCATTTGCAATAATAGCTGTCTCTTTTATAAGAAACAATGTTATTATATGGTTGTGAGTGTGTGTGTGTGTATCCAGTTAAATTAGATCCTCAAAGGCTTCTAGAGGATAAGGGGGCAGAAATGCATGAGACCTGCAATCTTGCAAGACTTAGATTTGTTTGGATGATATAAAGATGGTCCAGCACAAGTTTGGGGAGGTGTAAGTTCTCAATAAAATGTGTTGAGCAGAGTAATAAGTGGCTACTACCAACCCTCAAGGTGGTCAGACAGGTTCAGAGGCAAGGATGGCCGACCCACTGACTTTTTTTAATGTTCCCATTAAAAGTTTGAGAGGCTTATATGCAGTGACTTTAAGGTCCATTGTGTCTTACAATAAGGAAGAAAATAATTTAAATTCTCATAAACTAGTGGTGTTTGGAATCTTTTCATTTTTCTTTCGGTAATTATTTTAAGATAAATATACTTGCAGAGCACAAACTTAAATACCTTCCTCCCTCTGGTCATTAAATGATTACTAATTACATTAATTAAAGCTTTATTATCAGATGTTCTGCAGACTCATCTTTCCTTGGGTCTAAACTGCTGCTTTGGGCTGCACTTGATTCTCCTACCTTTGCTACCTCCTCATGGAATCAGGAACTTTGACAACTGCTAAATCCAGTGATGGTTTTTGCAACTTCATCTTTTTTGGCTCATCAGTTCCATTTGGTGGAGAGGACCAGTGCCTCCTCTTGGAAACAGTTTCTTCATCTGGCTTTCTTGGTTTCTCTCAAACCAAACTGAGCACTATCTCTCAAGGTCTTTTGCTGGTTTCTCTTAATCTCCCCAAGCTTTTTATTGTTGGAGCACCTTTGTTCTATTATCTACCTGCATTCACTCTCTTGATAATCTCATAACATTTTATGGCCTTAAATACTCTCAGGTCTTCTAGATTTATGTGTACAACTTAGATTCCACACCCCTCTGCCCCAGTCAAGTTCCAAGTCTTGTATCCAAACATTTGTTCACCATTTCTGCCATTAGCCATGTCAGTTCATTAAGTCCAACCAAATACCTGGTCTTCTCCCTAGAGCCTGTTTCTCTCAGGGTCTTCCTATCTCAGTAAAAGATAGACCCAGTTCTGCTAGAGCTTATACCAATAACTTGGAGTTTCTTGGGCTCTCTTTTCCCCCCCACACTCTATGTTAGTTTCAATACCTATTCAGCACAGTTTTTTAGTGAGAATATTCCAAGTCTAAGTACTTTTCATCATCTCCGCTGCTCTTGTCCTGATACCAGACACCCCCTTTGGATTGCAGCAACTAGTCTGTTCCTCCTATCTACTGTATCATCTATTCCAGCAGCTAGGATGGTCTTGTTAAAAAGTGAGTCAGGGGCTTCCCTGGTGGCGCAGTGGTTGAGAGTTCGCCTGCTGATGCTGGGGACACGGGTTCGTGCCCCAGTCCGGGAAGATCCCATGTGCCGCGGAGCGGCTGGGCCCGTGAGCCATGGCCGCTGAGCCTACGCGTCCGGAGCCTGTGCTCCGCATTGGGAGAGGCCACAACAGTGAGAGGCCTGCGTACTGCAAAAAAAAAAAAAAAAAAAAAAAAGTGAGTCAGGTCATGTTAATCTCTACTCTAGACCCTTCCGTGACTTCCCACCTCAGACTAAAAGCCAACATTCTGCTATAGATTTAATTCTCTACACTAGATCGTAATATCCGCTCTGGTCCCCAATTCACTCCTCAAGCTCCATCCCCAAGATTCCATCCCCTCCCTTTCTGCAGGCCGTTCCAGGTGCACTGCCTTCCTTGCTGTTCGCAAACATCCCAGACAAGCTCCCACCAATGGGCTTGCTGTTCCCCTACCTGGAATTCCATCTCCTGTGATACCCAAAGTTCACATCCTTGCTTCTTTCAGTATTTGTCCAAATGTTACTCACTCAGCAGGGACTTTCCCATATGCTTTATTTGACACTGTATCTCACCCCACCTCCTGGCATTCCCAACTCCTCGGCCCTGCCTTACTTTTCTCCATGTCTTAATTTTTAATCATCAGCCTCTACACTTGACTTGCTTCTGCTGTCGATTGTCTGAAGGCAGAGATGTTTGTCATTTCAAGTATTCAGTATATGTCTGTTAATTGATATTAGTATACCTCGAAAGGTAATAATGTTTAAAAAAATTAAATTCATTTATTTCATATCCACAAATTTTGTGTCATAAAAAATTAACATATTCAATATATAATATGTGTATGACCTTCTTTATTTTCTCTTTCTCAGAAAAGAAAAAAACGTGGAACATGGCAAATATCGTTCAATGGCTCCTTAAGCATGTTTCACTGGCTTCACTTACATTAATTTTATCTTTTAAAAATTTTCATTGATGATATTTTGTCTTGAGCTATTATGAAAAATCTTTCCTTCAAATTTAATATTAACTTTATTTCCACTTGACTTCATCATTCCAAACATAATTTAGACTTTTCACTGAATAAATAGATGTTGTTCATTTATTCAGCACAAATATTTTAAAGACATAATATGGGTTAAATACTCTTTTTAAAAAGGCGCAAGGCACAAATATTGTGTACGAGAAGATAAAGGTCAAATCTAAGGTAGAAAACTGATATGTGACCTATATAAAATTATAATCACACAAACTAAAAATATAGTTACATTTATGTAACATGTAAAGTATAAAGGAATAGTTAATTATGTAATTTTACTTTCCACACAACCTTCTTTTTTACAGTCCCCTAAAAACATGAACAAAGCAGCTTCAAGGTTATAAAACTAGACGATCATTCCTTCCAAACTCTGTGTTTTTGTTTAGCTCCTTTAATCTTCCACAGAAGTAAAAGGATAAACGAGAGAGAGAGAGAGAGAGAGCAAGAGAGGAAGGAAGGAAGGAAGGAGGGAAGGAAGGAAGGAAGAGGGAAGGAAAGAAAGAACATTTTTTTGGTCAGGAAAACAAGGTAAATATGGTATACTGGTTAAGATCTTGGAATCTGGAGCAAAATACCTGGGTTTAAATCCCTGCCCTCCCACTTACCAGCACTTACTGGGCAAGATCCTTACCATCTTTTTGCCTTAGTTTTCTAAGCTATTAAGTAGAGACAATAATAGAACCTACAGAATAGAATAATTAATAAGATTAAATGACATAATACTTCAGAAATGCTGGTATAAATGTCTGCATTATAGTAAGTGCTAAATAAATATTTGGTAATTAAATGTGTAGGGAAAGAAAATATATTTGAGTAAAGGTATATTCTGTTGGCAGAGGAAGAAGTATATTTAGAGGTAAATTTGATGACTAAGACTTTAAATACTGTAAAGTAAAGAACTTGTGTAGTTTGAAAATATTTAGGCCCAGAAGAAATAACCTCCTTTTTCTTCTTCTTTTAGCATTGGTCACTTTTTAATTTGTACCACACTTAATTGCAAACACTTTTTAACTCCTTTTTGGTGCTGAAAACTCTGTGAGAATGTTCACCTCTATATCCTCTGCCCAACAGCACTTGAATATATATAGAAATTGACTAGGGTTTTTTGGTGAAGAATTTCAGTGATGATAGAGACTGGGAAATGTCGCATTTTATTATTTATCTTAACCCTTATTTCTCTTTATTGTGTAGTGGCAAACGCTGAAATTCCAGAAAAATAAATTGAAGAAGATTCCTGTAATATGTGTCTTAATATAATCACACAAAATGAATAGTATAATTTAAATTTACTTTGATTATAATTACTATTAAGTTAATCACTTTCCAGTTTTCACTGGAGGATCTTTTTTTTTTTTTACCGAAAAGCTGAGGTAACTTAGCCAAAGGTATACTAATAACAAAGTATCCTAATTGTTTATTGAGAGGGAAAAATTTCAATATTTTTATATTGCAGATATCATTATCGGATAAAATAACAGAATATTTCTCAATTTCTAGACACATTACCTTTATGCTCTAGAGTCTGTGCCTTCAGATAAAAGCTTGGAAAAACTCAGATCTAAATAAACACAAACCATATTAAGATCCTAGGTAAAACTAGGTATTAATTGTTTCACTGATAAATTTCAAAATAACCTCTTAAAAATGTAGATAATTACTATCGTAGGACCTTAAAATCAATTATTTTTAATCTTCTCTTACAACGTTATTATAACATGTTGTTATATTTATTAACAAATGCTTATTTGTGAATCTATAGTGTTCAGGTAAAAACACAAACAGAGATTGTTGATGACCTTTCTTTGGTTTATGAAACAAGAGACAATCACCAGGCTTATCGTTTTCAGATGTAAAGCGTTAAACTAATGAATGTGAAAAAAAAATTGTTAATATGGCAAAATCATGAGCAAATGTTTTTCTTTCAAGTTCAGTTACTACTGACCACCCCAAATGATCTTCAGCTGACAGTCAATGTCAAGTGCCAGGCACATGGGGGCGCCATCTAGGCCCAATGTTTTGACCTCATCAGCCCCCAGCCCCAGACCACATCTCATAAAGCAGAACCACCTAGCTGAGCCTATTCAAACGCATGGAATCTTGAGAGATAGTCAAATATTTCTTTTAAGTCACCAAATTTTAGAGCCGAGCTTAACTAAAGCAATAGCCTCCTGCCTTTTTCAAGGTAGGGCTTAAACCTGGCTCAAGAGAAAGTTAATGCAAACAGCTGAGCTTAGGCACTTCATTACAGTTGCCTTCATGTTACATTTTGAGACTGTAAGTTATTCAACGTCCCAGTTATTGCTTTATTGCTTTATTTTTTTTCCTCCATGTGTCCCCGTAGGTTTTAACACACTGCTAGGCACATGGTACTCTGATAACCTGAGGTTGCCAGTGAGTCATAACAGAATGGAGGAGCAAATGGGGGTAAAAAGGGGGTCTCTGGATATAAGACAAATTTTAAAGATAGAAGGATTTTGATTAAATCAATATTAATAACGAATTTTAAAAGAACATGGCTGTTTTATATATATATATATTTATATTTATATTGGTATTTAATCTGGATTAGCTGAACAAAGGAATTAGCGGTCACTTAGAGGGGTTTTTTTTGTTTGTAAAACCTAAAGTATCAATTTTAGTTAGAAGCCTTGTCATCTGTTAGAAATTTACATGTGGAATTGTGTAAGAGGTAATAACTAACTCACTAAACAAATAAATAAAATGCGGAGTGGGGGAATGATTGTCTAGAGCTACACTGTAAAAGCAGGGGTGAACATAATAATTTTCTGCTTCCAGTCTCTGCCATGTGTTCTGCACGTACTTCATGTGGGAAGTAACAGTCATACCCATTCACTGTAAGTAACCATGTTCTGGGAGTGGGTACTGTTTGCAGGACTCTTTACTAGTGTAACAATAATGAAGCACAATTCAAGTCAGAATCCTGGATTTAGCAACCAGAATGATATGTCTATTTGTCTGTTTGTGATCAGGACTTGTTTTTTTGTTTGTATGCTTGTTTTGTTTTGGTATAAAGAAACTGATATTATTTAAAATGTGAGGGATTTTTAATTTTCTAAGTCCAAGGGCATTTTTGAGTTCTTTAACTTTTTAATTGTTAATAACTCTATCTACAAGACAGAAAATATCCAATATACTTAATTAGTCCTCCAAAAGCTTTTCCTTCAGGACCCATCATCCCAGCAAACCTCTCCCTGCTATGTTGCTTCCCAGAATTCATAGTTCCATGCTTCAGAATTGCACTTGCTAAAAGAGAAAAAGGAGGTTAGAAAATGCAGGGTATAAAAGGGAGTGTGTGTGTGTGTGTGTGTGTGTCGTGGTGAAGAATTAAATCCCTTGCTCTCCAGATTCCAAAGTGGCACTTGTGTAAAATGAAAATGTAACTGTTCTTTACGTAAATGACATATTCAGACATATTTATTAAATGTGTTTATAAAGTCTTTTGAAATGCAAGTAAGTCACGGAAACAGATTTGCAGCACAAAGCTTTATTCATCCAGTCAATAGGCACCGTTCAGATACACTTTAAAATTATAACGTGAGGAGCTGAAAGCATAACTTTACACTCACACACATCTACGTCTTTATCAAGTGAGACAGGAGAGAGAAGTGGGAGGGGGGAGGAGATGCAGGAAAGGAGAGGGAGAAAATACCGTTCTGGACCCACCTTCTCATCCCCCCCCCCAAGCATGTGGGCATCACATCTAGTTGTAACAAAGAGATGACCGTGGCGTTTGCTTTCGGTTCCAAACAGGCGGACACAGCGCGCGCTGCGTGCGTGTCTGTCGTCTCCTCCAGGTCCCCCTTCCGCCCGGTGTTGGGAGCCCGGGAGTCCCCCTGCTCCGTGCCAGGCCCGTAGGTCCCTTGGAGACGCGGCCACAGGTTCGTGCGTGTGCGGTCGGGGGCGGTGGTCCATCCCGATGCTGGGGAGAGGATGGAGGCCCTCCTGCCCGAGACAGAGCTCGACCCCGACTCGGCCCGCGGACCGTGGCAGGGGTGTGCGAGGTCAGAGGGACAGGCAGCCCCGCGGCGACCAGGAGCGCGGCGTGCGGTCGCGCGGACGGGGTGGCACCGCCGATCTCACCCGGCCCGGGCGCTTGCAGACCCAGGTAAGCCGCCCGGGCTCCACGGTGTCGCTCCGTAAGCCGCTGCCCGAGAGAGCCCGAGCCTCCGACCGGCCTCGCGTCGCGGTCCGAGTCTTCCTCCCGGTTCAACGCGCACCTGGCCGGGTGGCCGGGGAGCCCCCGGGCGGGACCGCCGGGCTCGGTTCGCCTCCGAGCCCGCCGGCACCGTAGAGGAGCCCGCGGAAACACCGCGAGCAGCCGCCCCCCTGTCCCCCTGCGTCTCGGGCCTGGCGCCTTCGGGGTGAGGTGAGCGGGGACGCCGGCCTCCCCGCGGGTCCGAGGTCGCGCGAACGGCCCCGGCGGAGACAGGAGGTCGCGTAGACGAGAGGCTGCAGTCCCGGTCCCGCGGCGGCGTCGCTGTCCTCCGCTTCCCGGCGTCACGGCGGGCTTATATAGGAGCTGGCAGCGGGGGACTGCCCTCCCCCCGCGGCCCGGGCTCCCGCACGTGGCCGGCACAGCCTCGTCCCCGCGCAGGCAGGCGACCAGGCTACGGCGCCGGGAGCAGCGCGCGCCCCTGCCTCCTCGCCCTCCGCGCGCGCGCGCCCCGCGAGCCCGCTCAGCTCGGGCGCCACCCTCCCTCCCCGGCGTGGGGAGCGTGAGAGCATCGCCCTCCAGGTGCGGCGATGATCCTCGGAGCACGTTCCGTCGCCGGGAGAGGATGGTCACGGGAGCGCCGGGGCGTGAGAGCGTCGCCGAGGAGCGGCAGCGATTGATGGGCAGGGCGCTCACTTGGCGGAGGACAGCAGCCCGGGCGCCGGGCGAGCACGGACGGCGCGGCGCCGCCGCCTCCCGGCCGGACTCCACGGACCTCCGGAGCCTCCCGCCCCCGGGCGCCCGGGGCGCCGAGCCGCTGCCCGGGGACGAGGGTGGTCGGCACCGTGCGTGAGCGCCCGGGAGTTCGCGGACCTCGCTCCAAACAGCACTTCTGCCCCGGACCCCACTTCCCCGCCCGGACCCCCGGGAGCCCGCCAGCGCTCTGGCCGCGGAGGGGCTTGAACTTGAGTTCAGGTGGGTTAATCCCAGGGGGAGCGCAGGAGGAGACGTCCAGGGAAGTCGGGAAAGGGGATGTTCCGTGTCAAGAGCGGACCCTTCTCTTCCTGCCACTTGCTCGGGCTGAGCCGCTTCCCACGCAGAGCTCCTGCTCACCCGCGCCTCGCCAGCCCAGCCCTCCAAACCCCCGTTTTCTTCAGTATCCGGCATGCTATTGACCTTTTCATAACTTATGATTAGTCTCTGAAACGATCATATTTACTCCGTTGCTCTTTTAATGGGAGGTCGATAGGCTGAATGATTTCCCCAGTCAAGTCATTTACTTCTGAGCCAATAGATGATGCCTTCGTCATAGTTTTCTGGGGGGAAAGTAACTCTGCGTTGCTTCTGCAGACGCCCAACTCCGTCTGATTCGTGCACCTTGGTGCTGAGCACACAGCAAAAGTTTTAAGCTTCTCCTCAGTTTCTGGTGCTTCTCAGGGGAGTGGAAAGGACTTTGGCTTTAAACACAAGAGGCGGTCAGGGAACCATCTCCTTTAACTTTTCTTCTCTGTGATCATTTGCGATGAAGAGGAAACAGAAGAGGTTTCTGCAGATGACTTTGTTATTCATGGTGGCTGTAATTTTCCTGCCCAGTATCGGTCTCTGGTCTCTGTACAAGGATAAGCACCTGGTGAAATCGACGGAGCCCGGAGAGCAGCAGGTAAGTGCCGCGCTCACCTGGGAAAGATCCCAGGAGGCTGGGGAGGCTGGGGAGTTTGCAGCCGCGGCCACGGCTAGCAGGTGTGCGGCATCCTTGGGTTCGCTCCCAAGTCTTTGCAGAGCTGATGTTACAGGACTCTAGACACTTTGGGGTTTAAGCAAGTAGCCGTTTTAAGGTCGCGATCAATGGCATGGGAGAAATGCCAAATAAACTAGAAAAGAAGGATGAGAGGCCAAGAGGAAGACATAACCTCTCACCGTTGATCTTTAGGTTGATTTTTGGCTTGAGGTGCATGAAAGGTAGCTAACTGTGCTTATTTGTGTGATGTGGGAGAGGGCTTGGTACAGGTTCAGTCTCAGGGAATTGTGTTTGCTTCTCACGGAGTTTGTGTGTCTGTATTAAAGTGAATTGGGCCAGTTAAATCGTGAAACTTGTGAAGGGGTTCTCAAAAACCAAGTTACAGTTTTCTATATTTTTGGTTGTAATTTTTGCTTAGGAACAGCTTTTTGCCCTGTGGAAACGTAAAGTCTCTTTCTCCTTCGCTGTTGCTAAGGTGCGGTGGGGAGGTCTTCAGGCAGTTCCTAAGGAGGTCGTTCCGTTTCGCAGTCTGGCAATAAGTTTGTTGCTAAACGCTTACCTTCATGTCCATAACACCACGTAGTGGATACACACACACACACACACACACACACACACACACAATATGCAGTCCCGTAGTGCGTGCGTCGCTCATCATATCTTAACATGGATCAAAATAACTATCATTCTTAACAATAAAGCAAAATATCCTTCACAAAATGTTGATGAGATCAATATTGTTGAATTCCTTGTTTACTAATAAACTAGCTTCTGCGATTAAACTTTTAACAACAGAGTGAAGCCTTCTTCATGATATGGATGTAACACTTCTTCAGCTGGTCCTGTGCATCACCTCGGAATATTAATGTTCTTAATTTCAAGGGTCATCGCCCAGGTACACTATGTACCTTCCGCACACAGAAGGCGTTTAGGTAGCCCAGTTGTGGACAACAGGAATATTTATTTATGGCAATTAAATATTCGTTCTTATACTTAATAAAGTGGAATTTCTTTTTACACAGTGAGTGGTTAGTTGTAAAATACATGGAAATAGTCTGCTTTTTCATTATGACAAGTAGTCCTTACCAGTCTCTAAACTTTAAAGATAAATAGTTGCTTATGGGCTTTGGTGGATTGGAATTCTGAGGGAAAGCGCTGACATGCTTTCATTTCCTTGTTGACTTCTGTCATCCTTTCTAATAGGGGTATAACTTTGAAGTATATTCTGTCATTCCAATAAAAAAAGAAGGTGGATACTTTGGATGTGAAACTTTTTTTCCCTATATAGATCATTTATTTCTCCAACCCTTAAGAGAAAGTGAGATTTTGTTAACATTAGTAGTTAATTATTAAAATTACTACTATTAAGATTTCCATTCCAATATTGATAAAATGACAAAAACAAAATGATTTTTCCTTGAATTTTGCTAATTCAATTAACAGTGGCCATCTGAATTATTGCTGGGATAGCTAACATAAAACACTAATTAATCTTATTAATGAGATATTTACAACTTTCCCACCAGCTCTATTGATTTTGACCCTTAATGAGAAATCTGTTTGTTCAATGGCATAAAAAAAATAAAGTATGGCAAACCAACTCTCTGGCTTGTTATTATAATCTCTAAAACAGTTTTCTTGTTTCTGGTTCTTTTGTGGTGCAAATGATATTTAATATCAGGTGAAAAATTAGTGGGTGTGAAAGGAATGGAGCAGCAAGAGAAGGGGCTGTTTCTCAAAGTTTCATACCTTGTAGAGTAAATAACTGAGATTGATGGGGGTCTTGTGGCATTCCAGCTTGAGGGTCCTAGGTAGCAGTTTTAAAACCAAAAATAAACAAAAGGCAGTATGTGCTGTAAAATGAATGTTAGTTGCATACTTGAGTATTTTTTAGCCTAAATAATGATTTTAAAACTAATACTTTCTTACATATACAAAATAAAGTTGAAAAGGTAGAAATCACTTACTGAAAGATAGACTTCATTGTAAAACAGGAAAATATAAGATTTCATTGGTTTTATTCTATCATTAAATCTAATTGGAAAGAAAATTAGAAAATTAGGATATGTTGACATTATTATACAGGTATTGGATAGTAAGTTAAGTTATATATATATATCTGCATATATATGTGGGTGTGTGTGTATATATATATATATATGTATATATGCACTTGACCAAGTAAAAAGTGACTTGCAATGAGGAATTCAGCATGCTTAATATTGTGATGTAGTATTTTGCTAATGTATCTACATTTCAAAGTTAGTAAGTCAGCTAAATACATACGTTTTCAATTGAAGCATATAACTTGACTATCGGGTAATGTGTTATTTAAATTTCGTACTTTTCTTTTAAAAAGACATTTTCATGGTTAATTGCTAACTGTTCTTCAAAAGCCATCTTTTACTATATATTATCACCAAGTTGTAAAATGCTATGGGAAGGGATAACATGCTTATCATTGGCAGTGGTCAGCACTGAAGGAGTCCAAACCAGTCACGTGCTGGAGGAAGAGTCTGGTTTTGCAGCCATTCTGTGGGACAGGGCAGTCCTGGTTCTAAGTGTGGTCCCAGGAGTGGGAAACCTTCACTGTTTTAAACAGTTTAATGTACAGTGGCTTGCAGGAAAATACTTCATGGAAATTCAACACAATGGAATGGCTGATACTTTAAAAATCCTCTTCACTTGTATCTTATCAGAGCACATCACTAACAGTTTGTGTGTCTGCTACTCAGTATAAATGGTTTTAGTATATTCTGAGATAAATTAAAGGGAGGTAAAAGAGAAAACAAACATGGATAGACACTGTGTGTGTTAATTGTCATGATGTTTAGTATTTCACACATATTTTCTCAGGTCTTCTGTACTATTACAAGTTAATCATTTGTATTTCTAGTACTTTCCCACTAAAAGTAATATGTGTAATAATTCCCATGATATTAAAATATTTGCCCCATCTATGATGCAGGAAAAATATGAAATAAAAACCCCTAAATTCTTCACCTAAAAGGCTTGTTTTTTCCCCCTCACACAACCAATGAGGAGCAAAAAAAGTTATAATAATGGAATAATTAAGAGGCTAATTTTATGGTTTGGACTCTGCACAATTGGAATCAAGTTTGCAGAAATAAATATTAAGCTCTTAAGGATTTTAAGATTTCTGTGAAAAGTTTATAAAAATTATGATTTTATAAAATACTTTAGAGTTCCTGTTTAGATGTTATTAAATGATCAATCATAATTGTCATGTTATTTTCAGTCGAGTTATATTTGTTGCTTTTTGGTTGTTATTGGGATGATTTAGGTATCTCCTTTATGTGTTTTAGAAATATATACATGTATTAAAAATAATCTGTTGATAATGAATTTGATATTTAGCTGAAATGGTTACTGTAGAGTTATTGTATAGTAATTCCTAATTTCATTCTTTTAGACTTTGAATTGCTGCTCTTCCCTGGTTTCAGCTGCAATTGAATTGAAGTTACATATTTAGATCTTAATTAAGCTGTGCCCTAGGATGATAGTTAGAGCAAAGCAATATTTTAGAGCAAAACTACTGCATCCAGCATTATTATACCTCTCTTTGTAATCATTTATGCAAGTACAGGTAAATAAAAAGGACCCCAAAACACAATCTTTTCTTAAATACATTAAAGAGATTATTTTTTAAAAGCAGCTGTCAAGTAGTTTAGCAACTAAGTTGAGATGCAACTCAATTCTCAATACGAGTGCAAGAATAATAATTCAAGAATATTCAGAATATGAAGAGGGTTTTGCAATTTTTGAAATAAAAACAAGGATCGAAATCCCAGAACTTTAAATCACATGTTTTCAGAATTGTTCAGAATGATTTTAGAAGCTTATGTTTGGCTTGGATTTTTGACCATATGAAATAAAGCAAAAAATACTAGACACTCAAGTCACTTTTAAATTGTAGAACTTTCTTATTTCTTTGTACTTCAGAATTTCTATTTATAAAACAGGGCTAATCAAGCTTGCATGGTAAGTCTTGAGATCACATCTTGGCTGTGGAAAATATTGTGGTGTAATATTTTGCTTTTAATCAGATCCACAAGTAAACTGTACTTGACAGATGTGGGGCTTAACCTCCATTATTTAAAAAAACAAAACAAAACTTTCCTGAGGCTCCTCAGCATCTTTGTCCAACTTTTCCAGCATCAATCAGCACCACACTTGTGAGGGGGAGGATTCATCTTTCTGGCAAGAACTGTTTTCTGTGGCATTTTACACTTATCTCGTGATGTGAAGATGTCAGGTATTTGGAGCCGAGTGTATGCAAATCTTGTCATGCTTTTCTTTGTCACCCTGACCATAAAGCTGCAAGAGTGTCTGTGTTTCTTCTCCAGCAAACGTCTTAGATATTGGAAGAGCTAAAATCAGGAGAAGAAGAAGAAAAAAAAAAAGTAAGGTTTTCACTCCTCCTGCACTCAGGGTGGTGGTACATTGTCAGCACACTAGGTGTGAAGTGATGCTTTGGTTTGAGCCATACTGGTCTTAATTAGCTAAGATATAGATTTTAAATTAGGGTGCTGGAGGACCTTTTCTTGAATTTAGGGAAAATCCATCCTGACGCACTCCAGGATTGCAACACACAGACCCCCATTCCAAGTGCCTTAATTATTGGCTGTGACCTAGTGGGTCTGGACATGATTAGTTCACCAGCTTGCCCCGTGGGAGACAGCATGGAACAGTATCTTATGTTCACAGTCTGTTAAAAAAATGAGATAGTTGTTTGTTTTTTTTTTTCCTCTGTTCATTTCTGAACAAGCTGTGCTGAATCAATTAACCTCCTTTACATTTTATTTTTCTATAAGAGAAACCAAATCAAGGGTGGAATGTATAGGCAGAAGGGTGAGAAAGTTTGTTGTTTTAGTGTGTAGAGAAGATAATTGAGTTTTGTGTGTGGAAGTTTTGTCAGGAGTCACCATGACAACCTGTAAGGAAGTTTGCAATGGCATCTCTCCTTGGAATACTTTATACAAATGAAAGTCAGCTAAGGTGCACCCAGGATAATCTGAAAGAGGGGAAAAGAGTTCAAATAACTCTTGGTGTAAGTGGCGTGTGTCCTCAGGTCAGGAGGTGTTTGGTCCAGCAGCCTCTCATTCTCATTTGCTTGGCTTGCTTATGATGAGGCGACACGTCAGATTCTTAAAACCACCAGACGCGACCACGTTATTCTTCTCCTTCCTTCATTTTTACATGTGTGTTTACAAAAGTGCTGTTACAGAGTCAAAGGTGCAAATGTGCAAAGAAATAGGATGTTCTGGAGACCATAACAAAGGTGAAGACAGACTCTCATAAATGAGGTACTTAGTCTCTTAGGACCTCTGTCCATCACCCCACAGAGCTAACTATTCCTGAATTAGCTCAAAATTTAGTGGTGATGCTGGAATAGACACCGAAAAAGAACAAATAAGACACATTCGTGCCTCTGAGAAAATGTATTTAGACAGGCACGAAAATATCTATACTGGTTTTATTTAGAGTTGAAAAGAAGGGGCAAGGCACCCAGAAATGTCAAGAAACATTTGGTGAGGAACCCCACCGTCCCCAACTAATATGTTAATGTCTGTTACTACCAGACTCCAACATGGTGGCCAGAAAGAGGGTGAAGAAATAAAGATATACCTAGGGTTTAAGGTAAATCACATCAACGTTTTCTTCTCCTTTTCTACTTCCAGTTTAGTGGGAAAAAGTATGGGCCAGATTGGCAGCATTCTCCAATTAAATGTATTCATTTCACATACTTATTTAGCAACACACATATACATGTACATGCATCCACACACATGGTCTCACTTATGAAGAAAAAATAAATCCACCCAACTGTTTCACTTTCTACAATTTTTTCTGTACTTTTGTAACTTCTTGCTTTTTGAGTTGCTTTGACTCTGCAACAAAACTGTTCATCCGCTGAGTTTGAAGCTCATTTAAATGTTATTAATTTAATTCTAGGAAAGTATGGAGAGAGAGAAAGACAAGTGCATGTGTCTCTAGAAGTGTGAAAATCACAATAAGGATTTAGCCTGTGAGAGGTGCACAGATTATAAATAGTGCAATTTATTGTTATCCAGTAATATTATCAAGGAAGTTGTGGCTGCCAGAGGCCGTGGTGGTGGCTGCCAGAGGCCGTGGTGGTGGCTGCCAGAGGCCGTGGTGTTGGCTACCAGAGGCCGTGGTGGTGGCTACCATCTCTCTGTTACAGGGAATGGTGTGCCTCAGTGAGAACAGAAGAGGTTCATTTCGAATTTACTTAAAGTTCTCAAACCCTCAATGGAATGTTACTTCAGTCCTTGAAGTCTAGAAAGCCACAGTCAGGAGATTTTATTGTCAGTCATTTTGATCTTTTTTATTATACAGTAAGTTCCCTACATATGAACCTTCAAGTTCAAACTTTCAAAGATACGAACGTGCACTTGCATGTCCAGTCACGTGAGTTAGCCCATGTGTTTGGCGTACATTGTCACGTGCGTGCATCCTGTACAAGTGGTTGTGCTTTTGTGTACTTTACCTTACAGGACTGTATAGAGTGCAGTAGTACAGCATCTTTATTTCCTGCCTGTTCCCTCGATGCCAGCCCCTGTGTGCCAGCTCTTGTACTGGACTACTGTACTTTTCAAGGTACCGTACTGTAAGATTAAAAATTTTTTATTTTTTGCTTGTTTTTTAAGTATTATTTGTGTGAAAAGTATTATAAACCTATTACAGTACAGTACTATATAGCCGATTGTACTAGTTGGGTACCTAGGCTAACTTTGTTGTACCTACGAACAAATTGGACTTTACGAACACACTCTCGGAGCGGAACTTGTTTGTATGTAGGGGACTTATTGTAATAAAAGGACCAAATTGTCAGGACTCCCACTAAGGTTTGAGTGAGTTTTTTTTTTTTTCTTTTTCCTTAAATGTGGTATGTCTCCCCAGCAAGAGAATCCACTTGAACTTAATTTGAGGAAAAATAGCAGAATTTTCATATTGTTTCGTTCTCCTTTAGTAATTAGGCTGGTTCCAGCACGTAGCACTTTGGGACATTTAGCGAGTCATGGGTCTTCCTCTGGTCAGTTTTCTCTAAGTCAGATGGAGCTGATGATACCCTTCTTGTGTTGTTATTTATGGTGAGGGTTAAATGCTTAGTATCTTGAACAGCACATAATAAGGGTTAATGAATATAGATCATAGTTATACATAGTATAAGCATTTATAAGCAATCATTGCCTTTAGCAAGGTAATTAGTGTTTGCTTAATAAATATTTACAGATGGTTTCTCTTTGCAAGGCAATGTCAAGACAGCACAGCAGAGCAGTGAATGTGGTACAGGACTTGCCATGGGATGTTAAATCTGGCGGAGAGGACTGTTGAAGAAACAAATAAATAAGGTCTAGAAAGTAAAAGGGCTTTTTTTTTCCCCCATATTTTTTTGGTCCAGTATTTAAGGGCAAGTTGTTAATTTTATTTTACATATAATCATTTATTGCAAAAAAACTGATTTTTTGGGTATATTGAATATTTTTCTAAAATTGAGGCTTTTAATAAAAGAGGAAAACCACAGTGATATTTCTTTGTAGGGACCACCCTGACTTGCTATAACAAATAAAGTCCATGGCTCACATATAGGCATTTTTTTCCCCTACATTAATTGCAAGTCAGAGTCTGAGAACTTAAACTTTTGTTGTTTAAGTCTTGGTTATCAGAGGCACTGAATAATTCTGAAGACAGAAATTAAAAAGCTGAGTGGAAACGATTGTTAACTACTTCAGTAACTAAGAAGCTCTTTATAGGGTAACTGTTTCCTTCTGTAGAGTTAGGGGGATGCAGAAAAAGCATACGGTGTTGTACCCATTCTTAATTTTCTCACTAGTGAATTAGAGAGATACAATTGATATTCATGAAACAAAGAAACAAGCAGTACACAGGAGCATTTTCTCTGTGTGTGTGCTGGGCTTTTAGAAAAGGAAAAGAATGGTCTGAACTCCTGCAGGCCTTCACCCCTACAGGGTTGAGCCCTGTCTTGTTATGAAAATTAGGGTTGGGGTTAGGCTGAGGGAAAGTCAGATACTTCAAGTTCTTATGCTGGTCTCACCACTTTGCAAAATCCATCCTCTTGGGCAAGACATTTTACATCTTTGAACCACAGTTTCTCATATGCTGACACAGATAGAACCTCCTAAAGGGTAGCAGAGGGAACAAATTGGATTAATATATGCAAATTGGTACATAATAAATACTCAGTTGAGAGAAGCTTAGCAAATAGTATTACTACCATTTTTTCAGTTTTTAGAATATCCATAGAAGGTAGTAAATAAACTTAATATTGTGTACATCTAATAGAGATATAATAAAACTTATAAAGTATACCACTATTGATCTGCCTGTCCATTATTGATAAAATAGATGTTTATTTGGTATGTGCAGAATACAGTGTAGCCCCTGAGGCAAATGAGTGATGAAGAGAGAAATCTGTTTTCAGTGAGCTTACGATTTATTAGTTAAGAAAAGGCATGTACGACACCTATAATACAGGGGTGGATTAAATCATTTTTTAAGAAATAGATATTCTAATTATTTAGAGTTTAGAAGAGGTAGAGAAAACATGTTCTTGTGTGATATTTATATCGGGCCCTAAGTGTGTTCTGTACTGATTTAACCCTCCAGTGATTCATTGAGACAGGTGCTTCTATAGAGCCCCAATTCACAGTTAAGTAAGGTGCAAAGACAAAATTTGAGTCCATGCCCTCTGGGTCCATAAAAAGAGAAAATAATGATCTGAGTTAAGAGCTACATAGTTTATGGCAAGTAAGGACTCTGGAAAGGTCATCGGGTTTGGTGGTTACTTGTACTCTCGGGATGGGAGTTACACAGGGCAGTAGAGGACTAAGCAAAGTCGTGAAAGGTTAAATGGAAAGACGAATAAATAAGCGTTACTGGTGGGATTGACGCTGACATTGAAGGGCTGAACGTGGGGTCCTGGTGGACAGGAGACCATGGAAGCGAGAAGGAGGCTGGTGCATAGGGAGAGTGAGGAACGGGCTGCTGAGGAGGATGGGGGTGGTGCAGACAAGCAGGAGAGATGCAGAAAAGCTTGTCCTGCGCTAAATGGTAAATTCAGAGCCTGTGCTTTTAATAGCTTGAGAGCCTCTTGGCAGGGAGGTCTGAGAATTTCCCTATGCCGTTGTCTTACTAATTTGTAGAGGTAATTAAACATTTGTGAAATGTGCCGTAAAATGGGAAACTGTATATCATCTATCTATCTATCTATCTATCTATCTATCTATCTATCTATCTGATATACATATAATTTAAATTATATATGTATTCCTATAATAACAACTGAAGACTGTAATATTAAATGAGGATGCCAAAAACCATGCAGCCACCTGACCAATAAGACAACAGTGTACTTGTCAAAATAAATGTAGATAATGACCAGATACACAGAATAAAGGAAAAAAGCAAGGCATTAAGTTTATAATAGGGTAGATGGGATGGGGTGGAGGTATTTATTATAAGGATGAGGAGATAATAGTCTTCAGTTGCCGAGAATTTCAAAATAGTTTAGGAATAATAAAAGTAATAAAATGATGATGATAAAAGCAATAAGAGTAAAATAGTAAAAGATACTCTATTAATAATAAAGTTATATAACACTGAGTTCTTACCATGTGTAAGATACCATGTTAAGCTGTTCTTAACTCGTCACAACAAACATGAAATATGTAAAATTGCTATCCTATATTGTAAATGCAAAGTGATTTCTTAAAAATTTATCAAGATCATACAGTGTTTATTCTACCAATACAAAATGTTGGACTATGTATAATTTCCCATATAATGCAACTACATTGGAAATATCCTAGACCATAGCAACACAAGAAATTATATGTTAACTCAACTGTGAAAGGAAACGTGCACAGTAGTTAAGGGCACGGACGTTAGAGCCAGGCTGCCTAGTTTTAGTTCCAGTTCTGTTACTTGCTACCTGTTTGACCTTGAGCAAGTTATTTCTCTTCTCTGAGTCTTAGAGTTCCTGTTTCTAAAATGGGTATAAAAACATTTCTCACTTGATTGAGTTGATGTGAGGGTTAAATAAGTTAATATGCATAAAATGCTTGGAAAACTGGATTGCACATAGCAAGCTATTTTTTAAAATTTATTTTGTTTTTTTATTGAAGTTGATGTACAGTATTATGTACATTACAGCTGTACAATATAGTGATTCACAATTTTTAAAGTTTATGCTCCACTTGTAGTCGTTATAAAATATTGGTTATATTCCCCCTATTGTACAATATATCCTTGTAACTTATTTTATACATAATAGTTTGTACCTTGTACTCCCCTACCCCTATATTGCCCCTCCCCCCTTCCCTGTCCCCACTGGTAACCACTAGTTTGTTCTCTATATCTGTGAGTCTGCTGCTTTTTCATTATAATCACTAGTTTGTTGTACTTTTTTAGATTCCACATATAAGTGATATCATACAGTATTGGTCTTTCTTTGTCTGACTTATTTCACTTAGCATAATGCCCTCCAATTCCATCCATGTTGCTGCATATGACATTATTTCATTCTTTTTATGGCTTAGTAATATTCCATTGTGTATATGTACCACATCTTCTTTATCCACTCATCTGTCAATGGACACTTAAGTTGCTTCCATATCTTGGCTATTGTAAATAATGCTGCTATGACCATTGGGGTGCATTTCTCATTTTCAAATAGCAAGCTATTTTAAAGAGTTAGCTACTATTACATGTTAGAATCTAGAGAACTGAGGTTAGCTATTATTACCTGTTAGAATCTAGAGAACTGAAGTTGGATAAAAAGGAAAAGTACGTCCCTACACCATCTCTTTCATAGACCCATCATGAGGATATAAATATTTTTGCATTTAAAAAAAATTGAAGCGGGCCTCCCTGGTGGCGCAAGTGGTTGAGAGTCCGCCTGCCGATGCAGGGGATGCGGGTTCGTGCCCCGGTCTGGGAGGATCCCATGTGCCGCGGAGCGGCTGGGCCCGTGAGCCATGGCCGCTGGGCCTGCGCATCCGGAGCCTGTGCTCCGCAGCGGGGGAGGCCACAACAGTGAGAGGCCCACATACCGCAAAAAGAAAAAAAAAAAAAATTGAAGCACCTTTAACTTCTTTTTCTTTCCGTTTTTTACTCTCAGTAGCCCATACAGAAATAATACAGCTCTTACTTTGAAAGTTTTCCTAATTTGAACCAAGGTCTCATACAGCCCTACATGTCAGGAGCAAACTAGGTTTCAACAGGGAACTTAATTCTTCCTGCCATATCCATTGACACCAGTGCTCTTGTGAGGACCTTGCCCCCAGGTTTTTCGTGCCTTTCTCTCCACATGGTGTTGATTTCTCAGTAAGTATTCTGCCCTCAAGGGATAAAAAAATATTTTATAAAATGTATCATTCAATCAGCCTAAGCTTCCAAAGAGGATTATCTAAGAAGGTCTTCGCGGTTGAATATTTTATTATTTTACGTAACTGGAATTTAAAGGTTATTTTCTGGCTGCTTCCAACAATAATGTAGAATTGGAAAAACGAAGAGTGAGGCTGCTACAGACTAGAGCAGAATAGTCACTTGAGGAATGAAGTGTCGCCTTAATCCCTCTTCCAGTGCTTCAAGGAAGGAACTGCTTGGAAACACAGTAATTGCCAGCTGTATAAAACTGGGAGGTGAGGGGAAATAAAAATGCTCTAATTCCACAGTGGAGGGAATTTTATCATTTTCTAGTTTAGTTTAACAGAGGGTGTCAGATTAACAACTATGTAACAGGACTGTGTCTCTGCTTCACTTCCTTAGAAACTTTCCACTTTTCTTCCACGAGCTGAAGGAAATTACATGCTCTGCAAGATCCTCAGCATTTCTAGGTGGAGATCTTGAGTTCTAATATATGAAATATGGATGGAAAGATAAACACCGGGGGCACCAAGGGGATCTTATTCAAGAAAGAGTAGAAATACAAGCCAATCTCTCACCTTAGCCCCCACCTCTCCTTTGTCCGGCTCAGAGCCTTCTTACCTCCCCTTTTCCCTTCGAAGTTTTCCTTAAAGAAACATTTCATGCAGGGATTGATTTGATCAAGTCTCAGCCCTATGAATGGATGCAAGCCTTGAAACACTTTTAAAAAACACAAACACAAAAAACTTGAGTCTTTTGCATCATAAAAAAAGATTCTGTTGAGCCTAATTGCATTTCCAAGTTTTGAAATATGTGAGATGTGAGAAACATTTTTTTTAGCTCATAGCTTCTGCTGTTTGTTCTTTGTTGCTATTGTTTTGTTTGTAATACTGGCAGCTGCCACCGTCTTCCAAACTATGTAATCAGAAAGTAAATATTGCTTAGTTGTGTCACCCCAAGGGAAATGATCTTTTGTCAGTTAAAAGTACAAACTGGCACACTGAAGCCAAAACTACCAGGAGAGAGTCGCTCTCTGCCTTCCTGTTTAGCTTTCTTCCCTGTTTTCCAAAGCTGCTCCCCCCCGCCCCCCGCCTCCTCTTCTCTCCTAGATCCCCCAGGCCTCCACCTCTCTTATGCTCAGCAGACAGCCTGGCCTCATTCTTCACTGAAAGCATAGAATGTTCATATTGAGAGAAACAAGACTTCATGCCGTAAAATCAGAAAAAGTACCTGCATTATTTCCCAGGTGTCTACATGCCTCCTGTCACCGTGCAACATGCTTTAGGATAAATGTGGAACTTCTATCCAGATTATGGATCACAACTTTTTTTTTCTAGCAATTTCACGTATTGACTTTTTTCTTCTCATTCATTTGTTTTCAGCCTTTTCCTCTTTGATCCATCCTTCACATCAGTACTGCTCAGGTTTCTAAAATAAAGCAAAGGAAATATCCCTCAGGGCCACACAACCCTAGAGCTACTGCCCTATCTTTCTCCTTCTCTTTTATGTATTTATGTATTTATTTTTGGCTGTGCTGGGTCTTCCTTGCTGCGCGCGGGCTTTCTCTAGTTGTAGTGAGCAGGGGCTACTCTTTGTTGCGGTGCGCGGGCTTCTCACTGCAGTGGCTTCTCTTGTTGCGGAGCACGGGCTGTAGGTGCGTGGGCTTCAGTAGTTGTGGCATGTGGCCTCAGTATTTGTGGCTCTCAGGCTCTAGAGTGCAGGCTCAGTAGTTGTGGCCACGGGCTTAGTTGCTCTGCGACACGTGGGATCTTCCTGGACCAGGGCTCGAACCTGTGTCCCCTGCATTGATTCTTAACCACTGGATTCTTAACCACTGCGCCACCAGGGAAGCCCTCTCCTTCTCTTAATAATCAACCTTGATGCCTCCGATTTCTGACTTTCTCCTGCTTCTACACACCTCAGGCTGGGTCCAGCTCCTCTGTCGTACGCTAACTGCCTTCACCAGTGTCACCAGAAGCCTCTCGGTAGTTAATTCCAAAAGTACTTCTCACTAGTCCTATTACTTGAGAGAATTTAACTAAACACTCGCTCTTACTTGAAACAATCATCTTCATCTGAGGAAGAGGTGGTGGGTTGGGAGACTTGAGCAGAGAATAGGTTGGGCAAAGCAACATTGGAAAATGAAAAAGAAGGCTGAGCAGAAAAACACAGAGTGATTCTTCACAAGTGATGTCGCTTCACTGTGCAAATGCCTGTGTCAGTTCTCTCCCCACTGCCCATCCCAGCCATCACCCATACACAGACACGTCCACCTGAGTCCTTAGCAGACTCCTGCTTCTGTCCTTTTCCTGGAAATATTCTATTCCTCAGGGTCTCTACGATTGCTTCTTGTTTGGGACTTGCCCTGGGAGGGAGGGCACCTCACTCAGACCCTCATCATTCCCGTTAGCCTATTTGAGGTGATAACACCTCCATCATGATGTATAATCCAAATTTCCCTTTGAGCATATCGTCCACACATCAATCTGAAATCTAGAAACAGGTATTTTAAACTTTCAGTGTCTGAAACGAAATTCCTGTTTCCTTCCACTCCCCACACCTGTTCTCCTCCGGTGTCTCTTGTCTAAATGAAGTTCACCGTCATCCATCTGGGCACTCGTTGTAATTGGGACCTTCATTGTCTTGACTCTCAAATTCAATTAATTGCTAAGCACTAGCAATTCTTTGGAAAATCTCTCAAGTTCATCCGAATCTCTCTGTCTTCATTGTCTCCACTGTGGTTGGACATAAACACTTCACTGGATCTCTGTAGGGGACCCTTCACTTGGTCCTCCCACCTCTAGCCTGGGCCTTTCTCTGATCCACCCTCAGGGCAGCCAGTGCGGTGGATCCAGAATGCTTAACCCAACAGGCCACTGTGATCTGTAAATCTATTCATTGATGCCTTGAAAATTCACATTCTTAAATATGCCTTTACCATTTTAACTTCTTAAGGAACAGGACTGCTCACTGCCAATTCCCTAAACTCCAACCACTTTGAACTCTTACATTTCTGAGAATATCGTGGGTTTTTTTTCCCTCTAGGAATTTGCAGAGATTTCATCTTCAGTCTTGCTTGGGTAATTTCTACTTTTCTTCACGCTCTCCCTGGGAAACATTTTCTCATCTCCCATCTTGGGTTCAGTAGCTTTCCTAAATGTTTCCTAAGAATAAATGTCTTTTCCCCATCTTTTTGATGGAACGTAGTTGGTATGTTAACTACCTGTTTAGGTAGTTTATTTGTCATTAATCAGTAAGTGTTTAAACTTAGTAGTAGGTCAAATGGTGCCCCCCCTAAAGATATGTCCATATACTAATCCATCAAACCTGTGAACGTTACCTTAGTCGGAAAAAGGGTCTTTGCAGATGTAATTAATTTAAGGATCTTTAGATGTGAACATCATTCTGTATGATCCTGCTGGGCCCTAAACCCAGTGACAAGTGTCCTTATAAGAGACACACAGGGGAGATTTGATGGACAGAAGGAAATACAGAAGAGGGAGATGCAGGGAGAAGGAGACAGGGATTGGAGGGATGGGGCCCTGAGCCATGGAAGCTGAGGAACACCGGCAGCCCTAGAAGCTGAAAGAGGCGAGGGAAGATTCTCTCCTAGAGCCCCCAGGCCTGGTGCAGCCCAGCCCACACCTTGTTTTGGGTTTCTGGCCTCCAAAACTGTGAGAGAACATATTTCTCTTGTTTTAAGCCACTTAGTTTGTGGTAATTAGTACCGCAATCCCAGGAATCTAGTACAGTAAGGAGTTGCTTTTCATGTTCCACTGTTTAATTCCAGAGCCTAGCATTACCTGCCCACAAATTAGGCCCTCAACAAATATTTCTTGAAAAAATGAAGAGTGATAGACATGAGTTGTTGTCTGTGTACTGAACTTAATTGCGCTCAGCTATAGATGTACAAAAAAATTATAGTATGCACAACTCAATATGTATGTCTAAATATCATGTTAGGTTTATGAATATAAGGAAGTAAGCTATGTCCTACTCATGAATTAAGGTTCCATTTACATGTGTTTGTTCTGTCAATCTCACCCTGACTAAATATGCTATTATGTCAACACTGATTCTGATACTGAAAATCACAATGAGATTTCATCATATAACTGAGTATAGGACACATGTATGACACCAATAACTTGAGTGAAAAAAAGATAGTCACCTTTAGACAAGGCAATGAGAAGATAAAGAACAAAATATAATAACTGAATATACTTTTTCCCTAATTATGTAGACACCAGGAGTATAACTCTTACATTAATAACTACTGTGGCAATTTAGGAAAGGCTTATTTTTAAAACTTTACTAATAAATAAAAAAGCCTGTAGTTGAGTTCATTGGTACAACCTTCAAGGGAGTACAAAGCAGCACACTCCATTAAAAGAAGTCATTTTGGAAGTATAGATTGATGTACTTCAAGGGGGTTATTTTAATTTCAGTGTTTCAGACCTCAGGATGTCTGTTAGTTTGATTCTCAAGTACAGACCTTCGTTTGAACAGCTTCCCTCCTTTTGAAAAAAGTCTACCTCGATTTACCTGTGCTTATTTTAATTAGCAGTTGTGTGTCAGGGATATTGAAGCCAGGAAAGGGCGAACATTCAAGGGTAAAACTTATGAAAGAGATTAGGAAAACATTATAAGAACTAGAGAAGATATGACAAGCTTTATTTGGTAGAAGCAGATTTAATACAGTGTCTTGGGGAAAAATCTCTTACTGTTCTGATAATTAAGTAGCATTGTGTTTGATGGGATGGCAATGCTAAATTACTTCAAGCGCATTCGTTATAGCTCTTCTTGTTTGTACTAGGATTATGGTCAGCTTTGATTTTTGAACTTTTTATTCTGACATTTCTATCTACAAGTCCCCTCACTTTGACCTGCTTTCATTTCACTTGCTTTTGTGTTCATCCTAATAGTGTATGAAAATGATTTTCCACACAAGGAGGTCTATTGACTGTGTTCAGTTTTAAGAAGATGCAGAAGTATATTAGAAGGAGTTGTTCAAATCAGGTCTTTTCTCTTAAAGTTATCCCTTCAATGACATTTGTAAGTCACAATGTCACTGAAAATGTTCTTATAATTGGAGAAAAATAATACGTGCTTTCACGTATTATGGCACATTGACTCGTGTCATAATATTTAGATGCTAAAACAGAACTTTCTAGGTGCCGTCACCTAACAAAAACATGTCCGTGGATATTGCGTTAATTATGAGAAAATATGTGCATACATTTGTAAGCACCTTGTCAGAACTGAACACCAAAGATTGTATTCCTATTTACAACTCTTCATGTAATTTTACATGGTTTCTCTGAGTTTCTCCAATTCCATACTTTCGTTTATTTGAGATACATTCTGTCTTTGTCAGTGATCTAATGGAAATATACTTACTCTGGTTAATTCATCAGTATCTTTCATGTAGATATATACAAATACTAATTTTTGTGATTATTTTCACATGAAAAGGTTTTCATTTTCGTTTTACTGATGCAATATATAAATTCTGATGAAAATTTCTTTAAAGAATACATTTTAAAATATTTTAATCTCAGTACAGCAATCAAATATTTGCTTCGGATATTTGTTTCAAAATATATACACTACCAAACATAAAATAGATAACTAGTGGGAAGCAGCTGCATAGCACAGGGAGATCAGCTCGGTGCTTTGTGACCACCTAGAGGGGTGGGATTGGGAGGGTGGGAGGGAGGGAGACGCAAGAGGGAAGAGATATGGGAACATATGTATATGTATAACTGATTCACTTTGTTATAAAGCAGAAACTAACACACCATTGTAAAGCAGTTATACTCCAAGGAAGTTGTTAAAAAAATAATTGGAAGCTTCTAATATGTTTGTCAGCATTTTCTCTTTCGTTTTATTATTTTTTGCAAACTAGTCTTGAAGATGGGAAGGATACTCCCTATTAACGTATAGATCTTATAAATCAATTTATTTCTTTTCTTATTGGTTTGTGTCTCCTTTTAATTTTTTTACCCATGACTAGTTTTAGATAGTGTTTTCCTTCCAGTATGTATAGCACTGAATATTTATGTGTATACGTATATATACGTATTTTCATATATGTCATAGGCCCGTATGAATTTTGTCCATTGTCAGCATTGATAGATATGTGAGTGCACTGCAAGAAAGTATTGAAAAATAATTTTGTTTCTTGTTTTAGCAAATGTCATTTTGTTCTCTGGTTTATTGGGTTTGCGTATGAATCACTTTGCTGTACACCTGAAACTAATACAACATTGTAAATCAACTATACTCCAATAAAAAATAAAAATTAAATTAAAAATAAATAAATAAAGCTATGAATAACAAAAATATCACTTAGGAATAATGAATAAGAATGATTTTTTTTCTTTTTGACAATGGGCCCAGGTGAAAGAGTTGCAAAGTTAAAGCATAAAGGCTAAGTGGGTTTTTCTGCTAGCTGGTGGTGAATATTTGCAGCTAATATGTATATATTTCCAGACAAACATAAACATGCAGTCCTACCGTCAACAAAGCAAAATGCTTTAGGTCACTTATCCTCATTTCAATACAAATACACAGAATTACACATCTGGGGACTACTTTTAAGTTTGTAAGTTTTCCCTTAAATGCTCACTTTAATCAATATAAAATAGTGTGAGATGTTCCAAATCTGATTTTGGTGATTGTCCCCTATGGCCTGTTCCACATGACCTAGTTAGTGGCATGCTAAGTGGGGTTAGCAGTAGGTAAGTGCACAAAAATCATCTATGAAATCTAGGGGGAGATAGTAGAAGTAGCTTTCCTTTTTGCCTGAATGTGAAGTACAGTATACATTGTTTATCACACCATACAGTGGATGCACAGTGAATGGCTATAGACTGGTGACTGATACTTTCCATACATTTGTGTTCCATTTATTAGAAATATTTATTGGCAATAATTAATGTTATCTGTAGATGGATTCTCAGAGTTCTCAAGTATCCTAGTCCAATTTTAATTAAGTTGTGAAATAGGCACTGCATTTAGCCACGATTTGTAGACACTGATAATATTAAGAACAGACTGAAGTTAGAGAAAAAAAATAATTCTATTCTGCCACAAACCACCTGAATACGTGGTTAAAATCTTAACGGTTCTGAAATTTTGATCACTTTCTTTTCTGATAGTGGCTTCTACACATTTCACTTGCACGGTTGGTTTAAGCATAGTGTCATAGTTTGAATGTTACATAAAATGGGTTTATATACGATGGTAAAGCAGGAGTGTTTTCTTCCGCTCTTCAACTCCAGTATTTGCTAACAGTACTGTCCACGTTATAATCGAGCATCAGATGACTCTGTTGCTAAGTTAGCCTCTGTCTGGATTTATAATAACACAGACTCTGACCTACTCAGTAAACATGCGGTCTAGTCTATTAAAATAAATACATTCAACTATGGGAATTATTTGAGAACACGCTGACATATTTTGTTTTATTTTTCCTGTAAATGACCGTGGTTCTCTAACCCATGCTCATCCTTATCCTCTAAAAACACAATGCTGTAGCAAAATTATTTCAACTGTTTGAAAATGCTGAGCAAACATGCAGTGTGATCTCCTTCTCATGACACTTCGCATGCATGTTTTCATGCTCTCGTCATGAATTAAAAAGCTGCTTGAACTGAAATATCCAAAAAAGACTTCATTCATTTATTAAATTAACTTTTCTTTTTCAGCCAAGTCTTCATATTTCCTGGCTTTAGGATAAAGCTTGGAACCCAGTTTGTAAGCAGATGCTCTAGTACAAAAAATTAATGTTCAATTTCAGGGAATTCTGTGATTTTGTGTGTAATTATTTTATTTGTTTTCCCATCTGCCAAATGGGGTTGATTGCCATTTCAAGATAAGTAAAATAATCTTGTCTAACTTTCTCATAAGTCAGATGAAGAAACTAAGCACACTTGTTAGCCAAAGCAACACTGTGAATGACCAGGCAAACCTGGGCTGAATTCCAGTCTTAATTTTCCTGAGACTCGTGAACTTTTCCATGTAACAGCACTGCTTTGCAAAGGTGTTCCTGATACTTCCCTCCTTTGGGAATGTCCCACTGGAACCTGAGATTGATTGGCTTGGTAATTTAGGGTAGCAATCCTAGTAAACTCTCCAAATAGTTCTTTTACAGGGAAACAACATAATGAAGTACTGTAAGATTTTCTCTTACATTCCGTACCATATAGAGTGGTTGACAGATGTTACATTTTATACACACTTACAATATGTGGTGGTTAACAGATTTGAGGAAGGGGCAAGATACACTAGTGTTGGGAAGCGCAGATATGCCCTTTAAAGATCTGTCCCCAGAAGGTCATGACAAGTGGTTTCCTCTGTTACTGCCACAGGCCAGGGGGTAAAGGACTAGAGACATTGGTCAGACGCATTTAGATAAAAGATCCAGGCTGGTGCCTATAGAGAAAAATTGGTGTAAGTAGGAGGGAGTGCTTTATGGTTGGTGGTTTGTTTTGTTTTCTCCACGGAATGTAGAGTTATTTCAGTTGAAGAACCTTGTAGAGAGGACACTTAGCCACTTAGCTGCAATGTTTGTATCACAGTTAACAAGGAGAATAAGAGTCATAAAACTAAAGGCAACACCTAGGTTTACCACTTAAAGAACGTTCTGTGTTCCTCTCAGCATTTTCACTCTGTGTTCAGATTTTGGGGAAAAAAATTTTTGGCTAATGCATTATTTAAAGGTTAGGAGTAAATTTGAATGGATTTGTGAGGTCATTGAGCGCATTTTCTGTTTAATTTTCCTTGGTTTTCTACTTATGTTACTGCAAGAATAGAATACAGTGTTCTACTTTTAAAAATATACAAAATACTTTAGAAAAATAGAAAACATCTTCCGAAGTTCAACTAGGTCGTTTGTGTGGTTATGTGAGTGTGTGCACGGGTCTGTCTTTGCATATGTCATGCGATGGATCTGTTTTACTCTTTAATATTTAACGTGTTATATGCTAGATTATTTTGCATTTTTATTTAGGTCTTAAAGCTTAACAATAGTTTATACCTCTGGTTTAATAATATGGATTAGCTGTAAAATATATTAGTTATGTAGACTGGCAATTTAGTACACAGTATGTAATGTACATTTGATATCTATAGTGGCATAGATATTTATATTGTATTTTATTATTTATGGATACAGAATTACTTTTTAAAGCTATTGACAGTCTCTAATTACGTGCTGTGACATATTGAGAAAATAGAAAATAATTATGTTGAATTAATCAATAAATAATAAATTAGTTTTCTACATTGTTACTAGTATATGTCTATAGTTACTTGCTAATGGTTAAGTACATTTCATGACATATCTTGTCATGTTAAAGACAACTTATCAACTTTATCGTTAGTCTTCTCATTTTAAAATAACAGTAGTTAATAGAATAATAAACATATTGGTTTGTTTAAAGAAAGATGAAAAATTTCTGGAAAGTTCTTGTAATATAACGTGCAATCAATTGATAGGAGAAGGAGGGAGAGGAATATTAACTGCAATTTCTACATATTCATTTAAATTATGTAATATTCGGAGCTGAAGAGAATGGCACGGTGATTTACCATTTATCCAGGTAGTGTCACAAAATAACAAAACTAATAGGAATAGGATTTCCTTCCTTGACACCTTTTCTCTTCTAGTATTGCCTTGGAGGGGTGGGCACTGAGATAGTGAGCTTAGTATCAGTTCTGTATGAATCTGGGTTGTGCTCTGACTTCAGAAAAGTGCTTGATGGAAATATATATTTTTAATTGTGTGAGAATAGCTGATTATTTCTTCTAATTTTACATCCCATCTTTCTGGAAACAGCTCACTATTCCTTCAGAGTCTGCACTGTCCAGTATTCACCAACACGGAACCGAGCCTATGAACTCTGGGGCAATAATGACAGTTAAATACTTGCTTAAGAGCCAATCAAAATATTTGTTTCTATAATTGATTATTCCTTAGGAAGAACTTAAGACAGTAAAAAGATATGGAAATATAATGTACCTAGTCTCATCTTTGGAAAGAATACAGAACAAATAAAACTGAAAAAAGCCTCAGCCCCTGCCATGTACGTTCCTTATTTGAATGCCCCTCTCTTTCCAGAATCTTTCACCATTATCCTAAGTTTGTATCAAATGTTCCTTTATGTATATTTATAGTTTTACTTTATGTATGGCTAGTCTAAGTAAATAAATATGTAACAGTTTCCATTTCATATCGTTTTTCTTTATTTTTTTTCAGAATTGTTTGTTTGCAGCATTTACTCTTTTTTTGGTTACATTTTATTTGTTCAGTTAATTGAATTTTTATTTTAAATACTTTGTTTTGTATCACACACAAGAGGTTTTTTTTATTTTTTCATTTTAATAAAGTCACCTTTTTCAGTGTTCTTTTGTGGTTCTCACTACCTACTAATATTTTTATGTAATGCAATTTATAATACAAGGGCTTTGGAGAAGAGGGCCTGAGCTTAGAAACTCTGTACTTCCTAACTTGGTCAACTGCTTACTAACCTAAATCTCACTTTCCATATCTATGAAATGAGCAGTTTGTTTTTGCATAACTGATGTGTCTTATTTTATTTCACTTCTTTGTAAAAGGATGTTAATTGTCCTAATACCATTAATTGACTAATTGTTTTATTATCTGTGATGATTGGTGCTAACTCTATTGTACGTTATGCTCCTCTATATTTGTAGATCATCTTTTTATCTTTTTTTTTTTTTTGGCTTACTTGTGTATGCTAGACCAGTGAAATCTTAATTACATAGGTTTTTAAATAAGTCTGGTATTTAATAGAGCAACTCCTTACACTTGGGACTTCTAATTGAAAATTTTATTGGTTATTCTTGGTCTTATGCTTATGTAAAAATAAATTAAAAAATATGAACAGTTTGTCAAAGTACCCATAGATTCTGTTGAGGTTTGTTTGGGAGTGCATTGATTTCACAGAGAAATTATGGGGTGGTTTATATTCAAGGTGATAAGATACTTGTGCATTCACAAATATGTCTCTTTAACATGGTCTATCTCTGTTTAGAATTTTAAAGTTTCTTTGAATAAAAATGTATTATATTCACCATAAAGATTTCACACAACTTAATTTAACTCATGCTAAAGTTGTCCTTTTTAGCTTATTTTTTGTTACCATCATAAATGTCATCTTGTTATAAGTGATATAAGTGATTATAATGATTAGTGCTTTTGTGTTTTGTTTAAGAAATCTTTGTCTACCCAAGTCATTAAAAAATGTCCTATGTTATTTTTATTATTTTAATATTTACATTCAGGTAAATATGAGCTTTCTGGAATTGATTTTTGTTTGTGATATGAGACAGGAAGAAATACCTTTTTATTTTATACACACACACAGACACACATTCACATACATATATATATATATAGGTCTAGAAACTTTTTTATTGAAAAGACCCTTTTTTCCCTAATATATTGAATAAAACCTCAGTCATAAATCAGGTGACTAAATATATGTGGACCCATTTTTATTTCAATGGTCTGTTGTTAGTCCCTGGGTCAATATCGTACTGTTTTAATTGCAGGAGCAGTAAATTAGTTTTGATGTCTGTGTGTGTCTTTCATTTTGTTCTTCTTTATCATGGTCTTAGTGTTCTTATCTGTCACAGTCTCATATAAATTTAGGAATCAACTTGTCAACTTGCAAAAAAGGGAATAAAAGAAACAATGGTGGGGGTTAAACTGAAAGCATATATTACTTTTACAATATTTGGATTTTAGTATATAAACATGCATTTATCTACATTTATTAACATAGGTCTTATTTCATTCTTCCCAATAATTTTTTCATTAATTAATTTATTTATTTTTGGCTGTGTTGGGTCTTAATTTTAAGCTGCGCAGGGGCTTTCTCTAGTTGCGGTGAGTGGGGGCTACTCTTCGATGCGGTGCATGGGTTTCTCATTGTGGTGGCTTCTCTTGTTGTAGAGCACGGGCTCTAGGTGCACAGGCTTCAGTAGTTGTGGCACACGGTCTCAGTAGTTGTGGCTCACAGGCTCTAGAGTGCAGGCTCAGTAGTTGTGGTGCATGGGCTTAGTTGCTCCGCGGCATGTGGGATCTTCCAGGACCAGGGCTCAAACCCGTGTCCCCTGCATTGGCAGGCAGATTCTTAACCACTGCACCACCAGGGAAGTCCCCCAATAATACTCTGAGTAAAGTTTATGAATAAAGTTATTATATATATTTTGTTATATGCATTCCTAAGTATTTGAGGCTCTTGATGCTGTTTTAAATGAATATATGTACATAAATAAATATATGTTAAAGTTTACACACATGTATGTAAAGGCTAGTATCCAGTACAGTTTTAGAATTTTGATAGTCATAGTATAGTAGTATAGTAAACATCCTGGTATCATTACTAATTTTAAGAAATTGTGTTTCAGTATTGCACTATTCAATATGATTTTACTTTTAGATACCATTTATCATAAAACTAAAGTTTCTTTCTATTACTAACATGGTAAAATCATTTTTGGTAAATAGATGTTGCATTCTGTCAAATGCCTTCTCTGTATCTATTGAGATCATGTGATTATTTTTTTTTCTGTTATCGTGATAAATTAGACTGATTAATTTTTTAATATTATACTAATCTTGCATTCTTGGAATTAACCTAGTATTACTGGGTTTGATTTACTAATATTTTATTTAGGATATGTGAGAGAATGTTCCTAGTAATTAATCTATAATTTTCCATATTTGTGTAATGCTATTCTCAGGAATTGGGATCCAAATTACCTTAGTTTCATGAAATAAATTGGGCGGTGTTTACCCTTTGTCGACTCTATATGTTTGTATAAGACTGAATTATATAATTTTTTTCAGATTATTTTCCATTATAGGTTATTACAAGATATCAAATGTAGTTCCCGTGCTCTACAGTAGGTCCTTGTTGCTTATGTATTTTATGTATAGTAGTGTGTGTATGGTATTCCCAACCTCCTAACTCAACTCCCCCACCCCCTTTCCCCTTTGATAACCATAAACTTGGTTTCTTTGTCTGTATGTCTGTTTCTGTTTTGTATATGAATTAATTTGTATTATTTTTTAGATTCCACATATAAGTGATATGTATCTGTCTTTCTCTGTCTGACTTACTTCACTAAGTGTGGTAGTCTCTAAGTCCATTCATGTTGCAGCAAATGGCAACATTTCATTCTATTTAATGGCTGAGTAATATTCCATTATATATGTGTGTGTGTATATATATATATGTACCATATCTTCTTTATCCATTCATCTGTTGATGGACATTTAGGTTGATTCCATGTCTTGGCTATTGTAAATAGTGCTGCTCTGAAAATTGGGGCGAGTGTAACTTTTTGAATTAGTTTTCACCTTTTCTGGATATATGCTCAGGAGTGGGATTGCTGGATCATACTGTAGCTCTATTTTTAGTTTTTTAAGGAACCTCCATACTGTTCTCCATACTATCTGTGCCAATTTACATTCCCACCAACACTGTAGGAGGGTTCCCTTTTCTCCACACCCTTTCCAGCATTTATCATTTTAGACTTTTTGATGGTGGCCATTCTGACCAGTATAAGGTAATACGTCATTGCAGTTTTGATTTGCATTTTTCTCTGATAAATAATGATGTTGAGCATCTTTTCATCTGCCTATTGGCTATCTGTATGTCTGTATAAGACTGATTATTTTCCTTGTATGTTTGGATGAATTCACTGATGGAGTCATGTGGGCGTGGAGTAGGTTATTTTGTTTGTTGGATTTTAAATAAGATTTTATATAATATAATTAATTTCTTTAATATACATGGAACTGTTCAAATTTTCTGTTCCTTCTTGAACTGGCTTTGATGGGTGACCTTTTGCATTACTTAATTTATATCTTCAAATTTATAAGTATAGAATTGTTCCCATTATATTCATAGTATATTTTTATGCCTTTATTCATAATAATATCTTTTCATTTTGTTATTGTGGTATTTTGGATCTTCTTTCTCTTTATATCACTTATGCTATGAGGGATATAAATTTTTCATCTTTTCAAAGATACACCTTCTGACTTTGTTTTTTTTTCCCTTCACTCTTATTTATTTTTTCTATTTTATTAATTTCTGAGCTTTACTATTTCTCCCACCTTTTTAGGGTTTAATCTGATGTTCTCTTATAGCTTTTTAAGTTGAAATCTTATACAATTGATCTTCAGTCTTTCTTTTTTTCTTATGTATGTATTTAAAACTGTCTTTTCCCTCTATGCGCTGGTTGAGCCGCATAGATATACTAATGAAATTAATTATTTAAATTCTAGTACATAAAAACTTTGCTTATTTTCTGAAATCTTTATAAACATTTACTAAATTCTATTTTTGCATCTGCCATTGGGTGAGCTAAGTTGATTGGTGAATTAAATTGCTAAACCAGTTAGAAGGTAGAAGAACGTATTCCTTTCATTTAAGTTTATCATTAAGTGCTAGTATAGATAAACTAGCCAGGGAAAACTACTCACTTATTAAGAATGCCTGCCTTTTATGCTTTTGTGTTTTCATTTATCTAGTTGCAAATTAGAATTCATATATTAACATTCATTATATCTTGCTGTCAAAAAGAGATAATGAAAAAGACTTTTATATTATAAAATACTGTAAATACTAAGAATAAAATGGATACCCCCAAACTTATACTATATATTCATATAAAATACTTTAATATTATAGAGCTATGAAATTCTAAAGATCTCTTATAATTCTCTTAATATGTAACCATAGTGTAATGTTTTATATATATGTATATATATATACATATATATGTATGTATGTGTGCATATGTATTTATATTCTAATAAAGAGTCTCTTTTATAATATAGATTATGCTTTTAGCTGTTAAATAAAATATGAGATTCAGGTAAATTTTATCTTCAACGTAAATGTTACTGCCAGTGTAACATGTCTACTAGAACATAAACAGGACTTTGTTCGTCTGTAATAAAAGTAGCTAGCCTTGTATTTTATTAAGGAAAAATTCCACACAGAGAAGAAGTTATTAATATTTCATAGATGAGTTTAACTGAAGTAAAAACCTGGAATAATTGTGCCATAATCACTTGATTACAATGTAAAAGCATTCTAATTTTGATGGAATTTGCAAAAGATCTTTGTTGATAGTTTTCAGGTTCACTCGTTAGCCTCCGTTTTGTTCTGTTCATTCTCTTATCAGGTCTGTATTATCCTGGACCTTTATATCTTCGAACAGGTCTGACCGCCTGGTTCTTACCAATTTCTGCTTCTCTTCTGGCCCCTCCAGATTATTCCTATTCTTAAGGAATGAATCTGGTGATTACAGAATAGGGAATTTAGGATCCAATCTCCAGTCACCAGATAGGCCGTGATGATCTCGAGCCTTACGGAGGGTAATTTTGCTATGGTAATATTTATAAAACACAAGTTATAGAAATTATTCTTCTGTAGCACAGAGCCTCTCAATCCTGTGAGTGCATCAGAATCACCTAGGGAACCTTTCAAGGAACAGCAGTCCCTAGGCCCTTACTCAGATCAATCAATTTAGAGTATCTAGGAATAGGATGCTCTCAGTGACGTTTTTTTTTTTTAACTCCCAAGTTAATTCTAAGTTCCCCTCAGAGTTGAGGGTATTGCCCTAGAGCCGTAAGACAACTCCATTAGTCATATATAGACAACCCAGAAATACATACTGGGCTCTGTTCCCAAAAGACACCTGGAAATCTTATTAATTCCAAAATGGCTTTTAATTGAGTTTGCAATAAGTCTAGGTTAGTACCAAATCTGTTTAATATCTAAAGCCAATGACTCTATAAACAAGGCATTGTTAAGAAATTTGCACAAGAAAAGCCTGTATATTGAATGCTTCCCTATGGTTTCATACCTGCTGTAATCTAGTCTAGAGTGCAGATGTTTGTTTTTTATTTTTAGAAAGTGTTCATCTGCTTTCAAATGGTCTACTTAGATAGCACGTATAAGATAAGCATATTCATGTGTGTGTATATATATATATATCCATATATATCCTCATCAAATTCTATGAAGTTATTCCATTACCAGGGCACTGACTCCTGACACCAAATCCCCAGAGACAGGCCACACTCCACAGACTAAGGGCACAGCACAGCCCCCCACAGGAATGCTGTCACCTCAGACGGCCGCAGCTGCAAGACAGGGGTCCTCAGGACACCTCACTCCTGACCAGCTGCCTAGAAATTCAGAGATTCCCTCTATCCCCTAAGTTTCAACAATTCACTAGAATGTCTCACAGAAGTCAAAGAAGAGCTATACTTAGGATTACAATTTCATTAGAGCAAAAGTATACAAATCAGAACTGTCCAGAGGAGGAGACGCGTAGTGCAAGGTCTGGGAAGGACCCCAAAATGAAGCTTCCACTGTGCTCCCCCGCAGGAGTAGGACACGCCATCCTGCTGGCCCAGCAGCTTGCAGAGTATTGCTGACTAAGGACGCTCCCCGAAGCGTGGTGTCCAGAGGTTGTGTTGGGCTCATTACAAGAAATGATTGATTGAATCATTGGCCACCAGGCCACACTCAGGACAGTGGACTCAATCCTAGCGCCCCTCCCTCCCCAGAGGTCAGGCTGAGGGCAGTTGGCTCAAAGCCTCTGTCTAATCACAGAGCTGCATTTCCAGCATTGCCAGTACCCGTCCAGTCATCTCCTTAGTTTAAACTGAGGACCCCAAGTCACCTAGTTAGCATACACCCTCAGGGCTCACCAGGGATCACAAAGCAAATCCAAAGATATGCATTTATCTTATTACTTGGGCAAGTCCAAAGCTTTTAGAAGCTGCATTCCAGGAACTGAGGGTAAAGGCGTACTTGGTAATTTCTGTTCAAAGCGTGAGATTTTAACACTTAGAGTGTGTGTGTGTGTGTGTGTGTGTGTGTGCACACGTGTGTATAATTTTTGACTTCAGAATGTATAAAGAAGCTAGTCTAGGCAACAAAGTGGTGGTCCAGGGTGGAAGACTGTCAATATAAACATGAAGCCTACATAGAATGGACAGATAGCCTCAACCCTGGGTCTTTACCGGGAACCCCAGAGCTTGGGGGTCCACAGTAAGGAATAAGCCAGGTTACACAAGTAAAGAAAGCACAGGTGCAGCTGCTTTGTTATTATTATTGTGATGAGAACACTTAGCACGAGATCTACGCTCTTAAATTGTTGAGTGCTGGATGCAGCATTGTTAGCTGAAGGCACAGTAGTGTACAGCAGACCTCCAGACCTTAATCATCTTGCATAACTGATATCTTAGATCTGCTGGTTGCCAACTTTCTATACCCTCCCCTCGAGCCCCTGGCGACGGCCATTCAACGCTCTGCATCTGTGCCTTTGACTGAGGGTTTTGCTGGGTGCAGCGGGGGCAACCCCCCAAGGTCCAGTCGCTGCCACCTCAAGCCGTCCTGTTTCCTCAGACCTGGGTGTCCTGGCTCTATCCTGAGTATTTTGGCCTGTAGCAGCCCAGGCTATGTGATGAACCCTGAACATAAGAAGTAAAAGTCCAGATTTTTTTTTCATGAAGTAGTTAGGGTAACACAGTGAATAGAAAGGCTTGCAGGTCTGGGGATGTGGGACCTGTCACAAAGAAACAAAGCTGACGATCCTGACATGACGTTAATAGGGGAGAAGTAAGGAGAGAAGCTCTTTGCGACTGGCTGTTTCTAGTCCTGTTAAAATCTGCTTCTTCAAATTCAGACCGTAATGGATTTTTAAGCTTGTTCACACATTTGCATGTGCTTCTACAATCTCTGACTTTATCTATGTCTGCCTTACTGATTAGTCAGGAATTTATCCGGAAGGCAAGACATTATAAGATATTTTGGGGGGTATCTGTTTATTTAAGGAAAAATAAAGTCCTTGGTGATTTATCTGCCATACGTGTGTCTCCAGTGTACTGTCTCTTCCTAATTTCTACATGTATATCAGCTTTGATCATGGTAATCCCACTTACGCCCCCCCCAACTTCCAAAACACACACACACACACACACACACACACACAGAGGTATGATTGATGTATCCTAGAGATTGCTAGTAATAAAGGGACAGCTTATACTCCAGTAAAGATATTTAAAAAAAAAAAAAAAGGACAGCAATCAAGGGAATAGAAAAGATTGGAGTAAGAAAAAGGACATAATAAAAATGAACCTGAAAATTTTGAGTTACCAAGGTTAAAACTGAGTGAATGAGAATGCATAAGCAGAAAGGTGAAATCCAGATTCATTTTCTTAATCTTTCTGGACCAAGTAAAACTGGACGTATCATGTCCTTTAGGCTCTTTATCATGTCTTTCATTTTAGTAGTAATTGATTCATGAGTCTTAGAGACTTTTTGGTGGGCGGTGTTTAAATGTATCATATCTCGACTGTTTTTCCTCTCTTCAGGGTTATCCTCCTCCATTGTAATTTATTTAAGTATTTTAGTGTTTTAGAGGATTGTGAATTAATGATGCATTTAAACTGCTTTAGAATGACCTTAGGCTAGGTAAATTACTGCAGTCCTGCCCGCCAGGGATATTTATTTTGATGGCAGTAAGCTTTTACTCTCCTGTTTAACCACATGGCACACAAAGTAACTGGCTGGCTGGTTTAAATATATTCTATAAGAGTTACAAACAAATTTTATTAACAGAGAAATAACTGTTTACAGCCTTGACCCTGTTACAGGCAATATCTAATTCTATTTCGCACTATGATTGAGTGACTTTATCTTCACTGTTAATGGTACAGCTTTAAAGGAAGTGTAACCAGGAACAGCACTGCCCTCAGGCCTGGGCTCCATACTTAAGGGCTGTATATCTCACAATCACACCCACCCACAAATAAATGTATTCAAGAAACCACAAGCACTTTTATCACTTGAAACCCCACATGCATGTGTGGCATGGCCAGATCCATAGCACTAAACCTCTAGACTTGTGACCCTCACCGTTCAAGCCTTAAGGAAAAGCTTCCCCACATCTCCTGCCCCTTGTCCTTCCAACAGAGGCTGTGACCTGAAGGCAGGGATGTCCAGTGGTTTGCGCTGCTGACTTCTGTGTAGACACTGCTGGAAAGTGTGTGTGTAGGGGCCTTGGAGTACAAAAGCACTTAGGTGAGAGAAAAAGCTAATTAACTCCTCAAATATTTTCTCCAAATGCTTTTCCTCATGAATGAATCCTCTAGTGAATGCAACAGTTGTTTGTGTGGCCAAGTATAATTTTCCAGGGATACCCATCCAGCTGAGCATTTATTCTCTTGTTTTTCATCCTTTTGTAGGTCAAATCCTAAGCTGTGTTTTTCTGAACTGTCTTGAATCCTTCTTTTATCACAATGTTTTCCCCTGGCCCCATTCACCCCAGATGGAAAAGTCTATGTGATCTTGACTTAAAAAAAAAAAAAACAACAACAAACTATGTTACTGAGAAATTACTCTCAGAACTTTCTCATGGAAATGCAAGGGCCTTTTCGTTCAAGACCACGGCGACCCATCTCATGTTTTAGTGAAAACTTCCCTGCCAGGATGCTTGAAACTTTGTGGATCCTATTTCAAGAACTTCTGCTACATGCCCTCAGAGTGGCTTGGACCACCAAACTCCTGTGAGATTCCTTCCCTGAGGAATCTTGGAAAGCAGTTTCTTTGCTGTCTGGCTTCCCTACCATTTATTAGTTACAAAAACGTCTTTCTTCCTCTTCCAGATCTCCTTGTTTGTGTCAATGATCCAAACGTGAAGGAGGTTAAAAAAAAAAAAAAAGAAAGAAATGGGATGAAAAATTGATTATGTGAATATTATCAGTAGTTGACAAAGTGAGAAGAGAGAACATGAAATTATCAAAGCACATATTATTCAGTTCCATTTGTGTCAGTGACAGATGTTGAACAATTAACATTTAATATATGTATTGATGAAATACCGGTCATAGAAAACAAAAAAAACGTTGAAATTAATGAACGTTTTCATTGTTTTATAAAAATTATAGCATTGGCTTAAGTGAATTACTAAAAAAAAAAAAGCTTCGAATTTCATGCATTGTTTTAAAAGATTGCTAGAGGCACCTTTATGAAAGTACCACTCATATGTTGGTAAAGAAAAGTGTGTATAAGTCAGATTTTTAGCCCAATCTAGATATATTCTTTGTGTCAGTTGTGATGCACAGTTAGAATGTATCACTAAGAGTTGTGGCCTAAATGGTGTCTATAATGGCATTATTTGAAACGATTCAGATCTTCCATACAACACTTTTTTTTGATGTGCTCTGAAATGGACATCTTGATGAAATACGTATTAAACTTGATTTAACGACCACTCTTAGACACATTGGGAATAGTAACTATAAGCTATAAAGAATGAATAATACTTTTTTTTGAGCAGGGACTGAATTAAGTTTGAGTTTCTGCTAGACTAAGATATTTAACAGAATTGTGGCTTACTATTAATGCTAGCAGACATTTACATAAAATTTCAAATGGATCTAAGATAGACTAAAATGGGTTAAAAACTTGAAGAACGATATTTCTAAATAGAAAAAATGTAAAATCCACTACAAAAGTGATATTCCAATAAAATATAAATGGATTAGAACAAGAAAGTAAAAATATTAAGATGACTGTGAAGAAAAAGATTCACAGGTAATATACCAAATAAGTTTTTAGTCTAATTTTTGGCTATTATAGATCAAGATATATTCTCTTTTTTCATTTTTATTATTTATTTTTATTTTTGGCTGCTTTGGGTCTTCATTGCTGTGTGTGGGCTTTTCTCTAGTTGCGGTGAGTGGGGTCTACTCTTTGCTGCAGTGTGTAGGCTTCTCATTGTGGTGGCTTCTTTTGGTGTGGAGCACGGGCTCTAGGTGCACAGGCTTCAGTAGTTGTGGAGCGTGGGCTTCAGTAGTCGTGGCTTGCGGGCTCTAGAGAGCAGGCTCAGTAGTTGTGGTGCACGGGCTTAGTTGCTCCGCGGCATGTGGGATCTTCCTGGACCAGGGCTCGAACCCGTGTACCCTGCACTGGTAGGTGGATTCCCAACCACTGCGCCAACAGGGAAGCCCCAAGATATATTCTTGATTAAAGAGAACTTTAAACCAATTGATCAACACACTGCTCTTTTTGGTTTTCTTCACAGGATTCCAGCCTTGAGGAATTTGATAGGAGAACTTAAGACATACTGTCTGGAACTTGATATTGCTTTAAGATAGTAGGAATCATGGCATAAGTAATGGCGAATTTATGCTCAAATTAAAATATCTTGTAATAGTTTATGAAACATACTAATTTGTCATATATAATGCGTAGTGGTTAAGATGACATGTAAAATTGATAGCTCATTTCAGAAAATAAATATTTCTAGGCCAATTTTATTAATAATACCAGTTGCTATGTCCCTGGCAGAGGCTTTTGTAGTATTTCCTAGTTCCTTCAGATGCTGGAATGTTGTGTTTGTAACTTCCTATGAGTTAACTTGATTCTTACCGTGGCATTGAACTATCCAGGGAAGACACTGTGTGTGTGGCGGGGGAGATGTTTTGCTGGCAGAGGATGAAGATATTGTGTGATTGTGTGTGAAAATTTACTGAGTAAAACAAACAAACAAAAATCTAGATATTTTTGTAAGTTCACAGAATGTGCTGTGGAGATGGATGCCTGGTGGTTAGCAGAAGACTGCTTCATCCTTGGAAAAGCAACAGTAGCTTTAGTGCTCACTTTCTATTAGTGATTAAAACCACAGCAGTCGATCAGTATTGATGTAGAAGTTGTACACCTGGGAGAAGTGGACAAGAAACTGTCTTTCTCTAAATTTTTGCTAGAATTTAATATTGAAAAAATGTTAACTTCAAAATACTTATAATTAAACACAATCCTTGTGTTTGCACAAATGCCCTTATACTAGCCTGTTACTTGCAGTGAGTCAGTGCAATTGTGTTTGTTCAAAGATGGGTCACTGCTTGATCATTAATACCTGTTAATGTTACTTCTTCAATCCTGGAGGTGGCATTTCACTCTTTTTCTATCTTGCTTGCTGGCTTCAGTGTGTGGGGTGAGTTCTCAACGTGGAGGATGAATATCAGGGTTACGACTGTTTAAAATAAAATATTCACCTTACCTTCATCTTCGTCTTTTGGCTACCTTTGCTACCATTTTGCCCTTTGTATCTGAGAGGTCTTTTCTTCCCAGATAAGCGAGATTCCCTCCACCACTACTCTTGTGTCCGCTAACATGAGCACCACTCTTATCTTCTTGGGAAACCTTGGCTGTTTGTATGCCCACCAAGTTTCTGAATAGAAGGTAGAACGCTTTGCAGTAGTTTGAATTTCATCTTCCCTTTAAACTGTTAGTTTCTCTTGTGGGCTTTGTTTTCAGGTATGAGGTTTGGAAGAGCTTTCGATGAATTAGGCTAATGTCTTGAGGCAATTCATGGATGTGACAACCGGTAGGTATCACCGAGAGCCCTTGGCACTTGTGAGTGCTGGATGTGGGCTGTGACAGCAAAGACTGAAGAAAGCACTGATTATTGTTGAGGAAAAATGATTCCCCGAGAACTGAGAGAACGTGGAGCACCGCTCTCAGGATAACGGGAAACATAAATAAAAAGGCACCGAGAGGGTTGCTTTGTGAGGATAACAAGCGATTTAGTTGGAAGTGGTTGCTGTGGTGAGGGGTTTTCCTTGTTTCCTTGTCTGCTTGTTTTCCGCTGATGGAGACATCCGCAGTCTCCTGCCTTTCTTGCTCCATCACAAGCAATCAGTATGAGATAGTGCAACCAGCTTACCCGCGGGTTTGCTTGTCTCCAAGCTGCGGACATTCATCTTCTGTTTTCCATTTCATGGATAACGCTTGATGACCTTCAGCATCCAAATGTTGAAATTACTTCCCAACATACTTCTCCAATCACTACCTGGCTCACGTATTAATGAAGACATTTGCCTAGCAATTGCTGCTAAATGAAATGGACGTACTTTGGTAAACTTCCAGTTATGAAGGAGACTGATGCTTCTTCATTGTTTTTATTTTTCTATCCAGAATTATCCTGTTTGCACCTAGAAGGCAAAATGCTGGCTAGTCTCTGTTTTGAGAAAAAAATCTGGCAGAGACAGGCTAATGACTTCTAGATTGAAGGTGACTATTGGAATATGATGACAACGTATGATCCTGGGTTGGATTCTGGGCCAGTTGTTAAGGACATTTAACTATGGACTTATGTTAGATAATATTGTATTTATAGGTTAATGTCAGTGTTAAGTTCCACATGGATGTTTCCTTTTCCACATTATCATGCAGGTATTGGGAAGTGGCTGCCTTAACTGGGCTTTCATTTTCCAACTCCCTTGAACTTATTTGTGGTCATGAGCTGGTTCTTACTAGTGGAATATGAACAGGCATATATATAATTCCCAAAGTTTGCAGGAAGTAGACGTGCTCTCTGAAAGGGTCTTTTTTCCCTTTAACCAGTGGGATAGAGAGGACCAAGAGGTCAGAAAGGATGGTAAAGCCACAAGATGGAAGGGACCCAAGTCTCTGAATTATGGTAAAAAGGAAATCCACCCATCAAACACAGTACCTGTTTTGAACTGTTATGTAAATGATTAAAAAAATACTTGTATCCCTTAAGCAACTAGCATTTGAGGTTTATTTGTGACAACAATTCCTAATCACTCATTAATACAGGCAGAGTATCCCATTGTGTAATTCACTGGATGCCCGATAAATTGTAGACACACTTAGCATCATGGCTGCCAATGCAGGGACATTCTTTTGCCTAATTTTTCTACAGGAGCAGACACTGTCCTTGTCTGTAGATAAGGATTCAGTCCACTTGTAGTTTTCCTTTCTCCACTTTACAATACACTGATTGATACTCTTCATAATACCTTTCCCATTTGTTTTATAGTATCAATACATATGATGTTCTGAAATCTCGTTCTTTGCTGTTTGTACATTGGTTATTTCCTGATATTTTACATTACTCAGTGTAACTTTACCATTGATATTATAGTTGATCCTCGTTATTTGTGGATTCCATGTTTGTAAATTTACCTACTCACTAAACTTTATTAGTAACACCAAAATCAGTACTTGCAGGTCTCTCATGGCCGATTTCAGACATATGCAGAGTGGAGAAAACTGAGTCCCTTGATTCACCTGTTCCCACCCAAAATGGAACAAGATGATGCTCTGTCTTTTCACAGTAACTCTGGTACAGAGGTGCCCAGAGGGTACGGGTAGCAGGGGGCAGGGCAGGGCAAAAAACTCCTGCTCTGGGCCAGTGGTTTGGGCTTGAATCCAGTTTTAGCATCTGTTAGGGGAGTGGATACAGGCAAGTCACTCAACACTTCTGCCCTAGGAGCAAAGTTTCAGCGTTCACAGCAACTTTATAGAACGGAACTCCCTCAGATGATGAGAATTGACTGTGTTTCTTGCTTTTCTTATTTTCTGTTAGTGTGTGTGTTGATTTTTGGATTAATAAATATAATTCTTCCTGCATTGAAACAATAATTTGTTAATAATTCCAATAATTATTGAACATATATTTAGCTGATAATGTGAATACCATAATTTCTAAGATAAATTATAACCTTCAAAGTCTATATATATAAGCTATATATATATATATATATATATATATATTTTTTTTTTTTTTTTTTTTTTTTTGCGGTACGCAGGCCTCTCACTGTTGTGGCCTCTCCCATTGTGGAGCACAGGCTCCAGACGCTCAGGTTCAGCGGCCATGGCTCATGGGCCCAGCCGCTCTGTGGCACATGGGATCTTCCTGGACCGGTGCACGAACCCGTGTCCCCTGCATTGGCAGGTGGACTCCCAACCACTGTGCCACCAGAGAAGCCCTAGATATATTTTTTAATGTCTTTATTTAGTGTTTCCTTCGTTTCTTTTTCACTTGGCTGGTTTCTACTTATTCTTCAGGGGCCAGCTCAGCCTTCCTCCCCTCCAGGACATCCTTTTTCATTCCCAGTCCCTCCACCGAGCTCTCTTCATGGCTCATACTGCATAAACATTAAATCCTCTGCTAATTGGCTGTGAGTTTTGATGTTAGGGCTGTGCTTTCCCCTGGCTCCTGGGACAGCTCATGGCTTATAGAAGTTCAATAAATGACCCATGCACTAATCCAAACTAAGGATGTCAAGATATAATTTCAGATGTTTCTGGTGAAGATATTGAGAGTTCCTTCAAAGCATATTGCTTTTTTCAAGCTGTGACAGGTACTTCTCAGTAGCTAGTCTTTCATAGGCAGATTCATAGCTCCAGCCATACACATAGGTATAAAAGACAGAGCACAGATGACTCAGAATGAACCCATTGTGTGTTTGTAAAAGTTAACTCAGATGCTCTCTCTAAGAAGTATTAAAGATATCTTTGCACTTCCAGAATCACCGTGTGTCTCGTAACTTTAGTTTCTCAGTGTCTAGTATCACATCTCCAGGAACAATTTGTGTGAAAGTGAAAAAAAATATATTCCACGTTTTTAAAAGTTTTCTTGTTACTGCTGTGTCTTATGGGGAGGTAGTTGACGTTCCTCTCACATAAAATAACATGATTAAAAACAGTAAATGTACATTAGAATATCAACTGGCTTTCATAAATCCAAATGTAATGTACACTGAATATGGGACTAAACTTAGATGCTCCAAATAGAATTAATTAGCTAAGTATTCTTGCTCACCAACAAAACTTTGTTTTGGAACGCGGTGACATTGTTATTTGTGATTTAAAGCGATTTCCAGTTAGCCCTCTCTATCCGTGGGTTCTGTATCTGTGGATTCAACTAACTGATTCGAGTATAGACTTCAGGATCCAGGGTTGGTTGAATCTGTAGATTTGTAACCCATGGATAAGGGGCCAACTGTAAGGCACTTGAGCATCTGCAGATATTGGTATCTGCGGGGGTCCTGGAACCAATCCCCTGTGGATATCGAGTGATCGAGGGGCAACTGTAGTTTTATTTCTTAGATAGCATCAAGTTATGGGGTGATAACTTGAGAATAATACTAAACGATGTGGGAACATTTGTTGTAGTTAAGTGTCTATGAGAGAAAAAGAAATGCTTACTAATGGGAAGTGCTGTGTATTATTTACCTGGAACCTGAGAGCAAAGCTACTAGGGAGTGTTTCCTTGTTCTTTCACAGAGAGAATAAATGTTTTCCATGTGCATGGCGTTCCAATTTCATCTTTATATTACTTTAAGCCATCTATATTTAGAATAGAAAACAAAGAAAATCTTGCAAGCTGTTTTTGAGAAAATTGTCAGTTTTATGACATGTCACCAAAACATAATCTTACATATCTAAATTTAATTCTAAATAGGTAAATTTATATCAAGAAAGTAAAAATAGCAATTAAATTTATCAGTACTACCGAGAGCCAGAAACCCTTGCAGGAGATACCCGTGGGTTTGGTCTGAATTTCTTAGCCACCTTGATGGTTAGTGGGTATTATTCTCAACAAGGCAATGCAGGTGAATGCTTATAACACAGAGCTTTAATTTCACATGTCTACACTTGTGAGCAATATTAGCCTTTTAATAAAGCCTCAAGGAATTTCTGATACTGGATAATATACACAAAAAAATGTGAACATGGCAGAAACTTAAATGTGAAAGTAGAAGCATTTTTATTTCTCTTTGATCCCCAAAGTAATAGGTATTTTAAATTATAGAACTAAGTTCATACTCTACTTCATTTTCCCGTCTTGTGTTTTTAGCTGACTACCGACCAAGCTCATCACTGGCTTTCAGCTTGGCGTGGTTGTCATCCCTTATTGTTCTGTATTCTGGCAGAATCAGTCAGAAGGCTATCATCCTAGCAGAAGTATGTGACCGATTACTTTAAAAATAAATGATACTAGGACTGAATCAAGAAAGAAGAAGGTTCATTAAAACCTTGAAGAAGAAGCCTCATCCGTCTCTGCCTATTGCTCTTGACAATACCTGAGAGATACTTATATATTATGTTTATTTTTAGAACCAACCAGTCTCTTTTAACTTAGACTGCTGAATGAAGGAAGCAAGAATACTCTCAGGTAGCTCTGAAGTTTCGTGTGAGTGAACTGCATTATTTCTTTCTATTAGACGCTGTCATCCTATCCTTCATTTTGGACAGATTTCTTCATAATAAATGTAGAGAAAAAAATTACTGCATGCTTTGGGCCTATGAATACACTTACTCTTTTAATGAATAATATATGTGAGCTAAAAGCATAATAAAGCAAGGCTAAGAGTTTTATTCATCTTTTTATGTATCTGAAAACCCATGGCAATTTGATTTTTCTAACAAAATTGCTCAAGATGACTGTTGTACTTCTGGTATAAACAGAAATTTCTAAAGAGCTTGAAGCATCCAGCATTCTCCTTCAAAGTTAAGAATTGAGAATATCAACTCTTGACAGTCTTGCCTTTGGATTCATTTGAAAGTGTATTAGGGAAAATGTTGAGCTGGGGGTTTGACTCAACAGATTTGTTTTGCTTTTCAAAGTAAATTAGTGCTGAAAAGCATAATCAGAGTATGAGTTTGAGTATCTTTCAGTGACCACCACAAAAAAAGTAAAGAACATTTCAGATATTTAGTAGTAAAATATCAGAAAATACCTAACGGGTGTTGTAGTTATTGGAATTAAATCCATCCAGAATCAAAGTTCAAGTTACAAGTGAGATTTCAAAGATGTCAAGCACCTGCTTCTCTTTCCATTGTCCATTTTTGGGCAGTGCTTTGACTTCTCTCATTTTGTTACTGTGATCTGCTCTCTATTTATGGATACTTGGCTCTTATTCAAAGCAGATGATGCCCTCCTTTTGCATATAAGTGGTAGCTATCTTAAAGCTTTTGCCACAGAAAGTGTGTGTGGGGGGGGAGTAGTAGTGCTATTCAGGTGTATATTGCTTAAAGAAACTGGAACAGTAATATTCAAATATAGGAAATAGGAAAACTGTGGAATGCACACTAAGGTATAAAAAAAATTTGCTGGAGGCAGGATCAAGATGGCAGAATAGGCGGACTCTGAGCTCATCATCTCCCATGAACACACCCAAAACTACAACAAATATAGGACAGCACTCTCTACGAGTGACCCGAAGACTAATAGAAGAACTTGTCTACAATTAAGGGTATAAAGGTAAAAAAAAAACACATTGAGATGGGTAAGAGGGGCAGAGACACGATATAGTCATGACCTACACCAGTGGCGGGTGACCCACAAGTGGAAGAGGATATTACAAACTCAGAGATCCTCCCTAAAGAGTGAGGGGTTTGAGCTCCATATGGGGCACCCAACCCTGGGGACTGGCACTGGGAAGAGAAGCCTCCTTAACTGGTTTTGGAAACTGGTGAGGTTTATGACCAGGAGCGTCAAAGGACTTTACAAACCCCAGAATCTGCACCTAAAGGACTTACCACAATGCAGATCCAGTATACTGAAAAGCACCTGGCACTCTAGCCAGGCTGCCAAGACCAACCCAGCAGGAAATGTTAAAGGGCCATATAAGACAAGCCCACAGCTAACATCATACTCCGTGGTGAAAAGCTGAAAGCATTTGCTCTAAAATCAGGAACAAGACAAGGATGTCCATTCTTGCCACTTTTATTCAGCATAGTATTGGAAATCCTAGCCACAGCAATCAGACAAGAAAAAGAAGTGAAAGGAATCCAAAATGGAAAGAAAGAAGTAAAAGTGTTTGCAGATAATATGATACTATATATAGAAAACCCTAAAAATTCTACCAAAAAACTGTAAGAACTGATAAATGAGTTTAGTAAAGTTGCAGGATACAAAATTAAAATACAGAAATTTGTAGCATTTCTATACACTAACAACAAACTCTCAGAAGAGAAATTGAGAAAATCCCATTTACAATTGCATCAAAAGGAATAAAATACCTAGGAATAAATTTAACTAAGGAGGTGAAAGACCTGTACTCTGAAAACTATAAGAAATTGATGACAAAAACTGAAGACAACACAAATAAATGGAAATATATATATATATATCATGCTCATGGATTGGAAGAATTAATAGTGTCAGAATTCCATATTACCCAAAGCAGTCTACAGATGCAGTGTAATCCACGTTAAACTACACATGGCATTTTTCATGAAACTAGAACAAATAATGCTAAATTTTGTATGGAACCACAAAAACTCTGAATAGCCAAAGCAACCTTGAGAAAAAAGAACAAAGCTGGAGGTATCATGCTCCCTGACTTCAGACTCTACTACAAAACTACAGTAATCGAAACAGTATGATACTGGTACAGAAACAGACACAAAGATCAATGGAACAGAACAGAGAACCCAGAAGTAAACCCACACACCTATGGTCAGTTAATCTATAACAAAGGAGCCAAGACTATACAGTGGGGAAAAGATAGTCTCTTCAATAAATGGTGTTGAGAAAACAAGACAGCTACATGTAAAAGAGTAAAACTAGACCATTTTCTCACACCATATACAAAACTCAACTCAAAATGGATTAAAGACTTAAGTGTAAGACTTGAAACAGTGGAAATCTTAGAAGAAAACATAGGCAGTATGCTCTTTGACATCAGTAGTAGCAATATATATATATATATATATATATATATATATATATTGCAATATATAGCTATATATATATATATGGATCTGTCTCGTCAGGCAAGGGCAACAAAACCAAAAATTAACAAATAGAACCACGTCAAACTAAAAAGTTTTTGTGCAGTGAATGAAACCACCAAGAAATTGAAAAGACAACCTAGTAAATGGGAGAATATATTTGCAAATGATATGTCCAGTAAGGGGTAAACATTCAAAATATATAAAGAACTCATACAACTCACTATCAAAAAAACAAACAATACAGTTAAAAAATGGGCAGAACATCTGAACTGACATTTTTCCAAAGAAGACATACAGATGCCAAATATGAACACTTGCACATGAACAGATGCTCAACATCACTAATCATCATAAAAATGCAAATCAAAACCACAATGTAATATCACCTCACACCTGTGAAAATGGCTATTATCAAAAATCTACAAGTAACAAATGTTGGACAGGATGTGGAGAAAAAGGAACCCTCCTGCACTGCTGGTGGGAATTGGTGCAGTCACTGTGGAAAAGAGTATGGAGGTTCTTCGAAGAATTAAAAATAGAACTGCTATATGATCCAGCCATTTCACTTCTGGATGTTTACCCAAAGAAAACAAAAATACTGATTCAAAAATATGTATGTAGCCCAAGGTTCCTAGCAGCATTATTTACAATAGCCAAGATATGGAAACAGCCTAAGTGTCTCTGGACAGATGAGTGGATAAAAAAGATGTGACTGATACATCACCCATAAAAATAGAATGAAATCTTGTCATTTGCAACAACATGGATGGACCTTCAGGGCATTATGTTAAGTGAAATAAGTCAGACAGAGTGAGACAAATAGTGTATGTTTTCATCATACGTGGAATCAAAAAACAATACAAATAAACAAATATAACAAAATGGAAACAGACTCACTGGTGCAGAAAACGAAGTAGTGGTTGCCAGAGGGGATGGGAATTCTGAGTTAGGCAAAAAAAAAGAGGTGAAGGAGATTAAGATGCACAAACTCCCAGTTATAAAATAAATTAAGTCGCAGGAATGTGATGTACAGTACAGGGAATATAGTTAATAATACTGTAATAACTTTGTATAGTGTGTAATATGTAAACCTAATATATTATAAGTCAACTGTACTTCAATTAAAAATATGAAGTAAAATAAAATGCCATTAGCTGTTCAAAGCATTGTTGAAATAAATTTCTAGGCCCAAGATGGAGCCACAGCAAACTGGAATTTAGATCACTTTCCAGTCCTGTAGATGCTTCTCTTGAACAGAAACACAGTATTTTAATCAGCTAATCTACAAACGCCAGGCCAGCTCTGGTCTCTATATTTACTTCCTTGTTTCTTACATACTTTTGAGTTTCTCTTCTTAGATTCTTACTCTTCATCAAAGGAAAGCATCCTGCCTTCTGCACCATTTTGCAGTTCTGCCGGCTTCATAAAGTGTTAAGTAAAGTTAGTTTGTGTCACGTCTAAAAAGATAAATTGAGGCATATTAAATTTTTTTTCTTTTAAATTTTATTTATTTTTGTCTGTGTTGGGTCTTCATTGCTGCGCGCGGGCTTTCTCTAGTTGCGACGAGTGGGGGCTACTCTTCGTTGTGGCGCATGGGCTTCTCATTGCGGTGGCTTCTCTTGTTGCGGAGCACGGGCTCTAGGAGTGCGGGCTTCAGTAGTTGTGGCATGTGGGCTCAGTAGTTGTGGCAAGCGGGCTGTAGAGTGCAGGCTCGGTAGTTGTGGTGCACGGGCTTCGTTGCTCCGCAGCATGTGGGATCTTCCCAGACCAGGGATCGAACACGTGTACCCTGCATTGGCAGGCAGATTCCTAACCACTGTGCCACCAGGGAAGTCCCAAGGCATATTAAAAATTTTATTTGAGCTAAAATTGATTGGAATCAGGCAGCATCCCACGTAGCAGGTGGAAAGGGGCTCCAAGGAGCTGTACAAAATGAAAGAGTTTTGTAGCCAGAAGGGAGCAGGAACAAGGAAGTTGTACTGGCAAAAAAGCTGGTTGGTTATTGCAAGGTTACTTTCCTTTGGAGGATGGCAGAGTCTATCAGGCAGATGACCTAACTAGTGCTGATCAGGGGATTTCTGATTGAATGGTTTAAGATTCCACTTCTGGGAGAGCCGAAACTGTAATTAAGGTAAGTCTTGGTTTGGTGAAGTGGGGCTTAGCATAAGCAACTCCATTTTGGGCCTGTTGTCTTATTTTTAACACACATGAATTGTCTTCTTCAGTCATTTTTTAACAGCATTTATTATAGGTTTAATCTTAATATCAGCTTTCTTCATTTATATATTGTACAAACTTTTAGCAAATAAACATTGTGTAAAGAAATGAAATCAATTCTGTTTACTATAGCCTCATCAATTAAGAAAATCCACATATTGTGATTTTTGGAATTATTTCCAGCTATCGATTATATGTTAAAATCATATTAGTCTCCATATCACTTGGATACTAATGTGGATAGAGAAGGTGATAAATGATCTTCTGGGTCATAAACCCCACCAGTTTCCAAAACCATTATTTACCTAATAGTTTATGAAATCCGGTGTTATACTAAGAAAAAACCTGCACTTTAGGTATCTTCTGTAAGAAATCTAGAGCTGTAGGAGACTAAAATGTATTACTTTCTGTCTCTCTTGGATAACTTTCTCTCTCAACTATCGTATTCATTCCTTAAGATGCTATAAGGGCAAAACGACCTCAGTGAAAATACAAAAACAGTTTTGTTTAGAATCCAGGTGTGTGTCTACCTGCTGGCGTACCTGACATCAGCACATCCTGCTCATTCCTTTCCCTCATGCCCTCCAAAAGAGTCATTCAGCATCAGTCACATTGTTAGGATCCACTTATCTGGGCAAATCAGTACAGCATGGCTCAAGGTCTCAGGCCTACAAAAACACTCTTACTAGGCATTAATGTTCCAGGGACTCAGAGTTTATGTCCAAGGACCAGCCAAGGGAGAGGCCTGAAGACAGACCTTTGGAATGTAAAGGATTTAAGCAACTTAGACCTCCCAAGTTAACCCGTTTCTCACCATCTGATCACCCCATTATTTGATTAAGTAATCCATCATAACCATTTTCTCCACTTGCTGGGCATCCACAGCCCTATTCAAACATTTCCATATTTTTTTCTCAGCAAAATAATATTAAATTCATTTACTGATGCAGAAGATGAGATCAGCTAATTTAACTTCCCCACACCACAAGGCTTGTAAATATTAGAGCTGATATTTGAACACAGTTCCTGAGTTTATAGCCTGGCAGTTTGCACTCCTCCATTTATTACACACTCAGGAGAAAATTAAGCGTTCAGTCTAGAGGAGAAATATCCTATAAAAGAAGAGGAACCAGAGTCAAGGAATGCAATATATATTGACATTGCTTTGGTTTAAGCAGACGGCCACATGGATTTCATCCTCATTCCTATAGACCCGCACAGTTTGGGATAATCAGTGCACCAAAGAGAGACTGACTGCCAGAAAAAGGCCCTACTTCACCATCCCTTAGCCCTTCTACTAAATCTGCTTCTTTACATGTTTAATATATTTGTTAATGTATGCTGGGTATCGGGGATGGTATATTATAGCAAGTACTGATTATATTGTCTTAAGGGAATGTTGGATATGATTCTGCCAATCTGGTAAATTACACGTAGCTACTGTTCTTCCTCTGATGCTTGGTTGGTCTTATCCTTCATTAGTGTGGATCTATTTTGGTTTTGTTCTTTGCCCGAGGATGTGCCTTTTCTCAAAAAGTATGGGCCGTTCTGACAGCTCAGGTGAGTGCCTGGGGTGGCCCAGAGACGTCACTTCATCTCATGAGTCTGGACTCCTGTGTCTGTCATTGGATCAGCCTCTGGGACCTCCTCTATGCAGCTTTCAGCTGTGGCTGTAATTCCCAAGTAGGCCTCACACAGGGCTCCTCTGCACATCTCAGTTCATGTCTCATTTAATGGAACCCACGTGAAGACGTCGGGGCATGCCCTCTCCTCCCCAGTCTCCCGTCCCACAGCTTTCACTCTGCATTTGTGCAGATGCAAACTCCAGTCTAAGCCCCTCCGGCTCTGCAGTGTTGAGCACAGATGTGTCCCATTTTTCTGGATGGTACCCCAGGAGGAAGCCAGGAGGAAGGTAGGCTTCACCACCATGGTTTTCCTTCCCTCAAGGATCACAGTGTGGGGGACTTCCCTGGCGATCCAGTGGTTAAGACTCCGTGCTTCTACTGAAGGGGGCGTGGGTTCGATCCCTAGTCGGGGAACTAAGATGCCACGTGCGGTGCAGCGGGAAAAAAAAAAAGTCACAGTGTGGCACTGCTTTTTGTTCAGTGCTCAAAACATGATGCCCTATAATTTGTCCATTTTTATAGCCATGTACTGTAGGAAGGCCGGTAGTAACAGTTGTTTTGCCAGTGCTGGAATTAGAAGTCAAATAAAATTGTTTAATTGACCTGTGTAACCCTTCACAATTCAACGTCAGTTTGCTTTCCTGATCATATTTGCTCCATTCACATCAACTCAGTGTGTTTCAAACAAGTCTGAAACTCAGTGCATTCAAGTATACCCTTCTGTTTTCTTGGAATGCTTTTTCATCTATCTTCTATCATTGACGTCTTACTTGGTTTTCAAGACCCACTTAACGTGCTGTTTCCCCTGTGAAACTGCGCCCAGCCACTCTCACCAAATCTGAAATCCTGTGCCGTTTATTTATACCATCCACAGAACATCACACGTTTATAAGTATTTCTGTGTAAATCTGCCTTCCTTCCAAAATAATTATGAGACCTTTGAGGGGAAAAGTATCATTTGCTTATGTTTGGTAGATACTCAGAGCAGTTACAATATTTTTGCTGGCATTTTTTTGACAGCATGCATTACAAAATAGGGTGTATTATATGTGTGATGCGATTAGTTGACCACTAGCTACTATGAGTGCTTGGCATGATCAACTTTGTTAGATGCTTTGCTTTAATTATTTCATGTGTTCTTTCTGATGGCCTTATGTGGTGGGTGGTATATGCTTCATTGCAGAGAAATACTAAGTAAATACTAGGTAGAGAAACTTGTTAACAATCACTCAGAAAGTAACAGAACCATTATTTCAACGTGGATGTGTCCATTGCAATTCACTAATGCCGTATTATGGTGATTTATGTAAGTCAGAGATCTGCAGAGACAAATGAGAATTGTATATGAAAGGTAATTTTTGAAATGTCATATTCCATTATTAGCATATCTGTATGTGGAATTGTTAAAGAAGAGAATACGAATGAAGGTGATTTTTCTTTAGGCTTAATTTTTCACTCTTTAGGGAAAAACATTGCCACACTGTTGATTTGGGATGGGACTTTCAAGATGCATAGAATAACAAAATTTCAGTATGAAGCAAGCATCTGATTAATTACTTATTAATAAAATATATCCAAATCCCGAAATATTCCTAATACATTTTAATTTCTTTAAATTCAGAATGTGTAAAATGTAAGTTTTGAGAATTTGGAACATATAGTTTAATTATATTTCAGATATAAGGAAGTAGAAATTTACATTTTACTGAAGAAGAAAGGAGTTAGTACACAATACCAAGGATTTCTGAATATAAATGACCTAGTATATCAAAATCATGCCTTATTAACAGGCCAGTAGCATTTTATAAAGAACACCACATTTTATGTAATAATGAAATTTTAAATATCTTGATTTTGGTAAGTAATACTGGACTGTTTTCTTTTAAATATTTTGTTAAATTATATTCTGTTAGTGGTATGAATATGGTCAGTTAACTAAATATGATAACCTAAAAGGTCTTAAACATATGGTACTGTTTGGTTCCATTAACCCCAATATTATCTGAATTTTTCTCAGGACCAGTGTGGCCAGGTTTTGAATTAAAATCTGTTGATTCTAAATGAACACTTTAAAGGTAACTGATGTTGTGTTAAGGTCAGAAATATATTTTATAGTAGAAATATGGGGTAATCTGTCATCTGAAAGAACAGAAATTTTACTTTAAAACTGTAATTTCAAAGAATTTTGAAACTAGAAAATCTAAGCATCTAGTTCTCTTAAAGCTATCTACCCTTGGACTATAGATGGAGGTCAGGGAAGACTTGCAGTTCAGCAGAACACTGATCATTTGAAAACTGAATGAAATACCATCCCTGAAAAAGTTATAAGGCCCCAGAATGAAAAGTGCTGGTAAATATGGAGAATTCTTTTTGGCTTAGCCTGATGAAAAACCAACTAATCAGTAAGCGTATCTTTTTATGACCAATGTCAATTGCTTTTTTGGAATTTATTGTAGACCTCTGTGTTCAACTTTAAGATAACTAAATGGTTTTCTATTATTTTATATAGAGAGACTAGAAGAGTATTATCTTTATAAATAAAAGAAAGGATTTAGAATTTTTGAAAGACGATAACTTCAATTCATATATTCTTGGTAATTGCCTCCCTGTTTTCTTTAAAATAACTAAGATATTCTATGTCTGTTTTTTGCCTTCAAACTTTTTGATCTACTTTTTGATCTGCTCTCATTACATTTTTGGCAATCTGTTTCATCTTTCTGTAATTCAGTAGCAAAGTGATATATTACATTAGTTCTAAAGTTTCTGTATAGGCTTTAATAGATTATTGAATTTAACACTGAATATGATATTCATCATTAGCTTAAAGAAATTATTAAATCTACACCTCTGACTACCTCTCTCAAAGTGAAAATTCCTAGCAGGACAAAGTACATGTATTAAATAATAATGCATCTGAGAGAAAGAATGTTCTACTTCTGGAGTAAAGCATCTAAATATCTTCAAAGTGTTAAGATTTCTTGATTACTTGTGAAAATATACAATTTTATAAGCATTCTTCATAATTCTTCCTCTTTTTTTAAAATTTATTTATTTTATTTGTTTTTGGCTGGGTTGGGTCTTCGTTGCTGCGCTCAGGCTTTCTCTAGTTGTGGAGAGCAGGGGCTATTCGTTGCGGTGCGCAGGCTTCTCATTGCTGTGGCTTCTCTTGTTGTGGAGCACAGGTCCTAGGCACGCAGGCTTCAGTAGTTGCAGCACGTGGTCTCATTAGTTGTGGCTCACAGGCTCTAGAGCACAGGCTCAGTAGTTATGGCACACAGGCTTGGTTGCTCCGTGGCATGTGGGATCTTCCCAGACCAGGGCTCGAACCCGGGTCCTCTGCATTGGCAGGCGGATTCTTAACCACTGCGCCACCAGGGAAGCCCCATAATCCTTACTCTTATGATTGTACTTAACAACTTGTCTCTAAAGGCAATAATTGCCTATTGAACAACCCCTTTGTTTATATCAAGATTTAGGTTTCAAGTGTGGTCAAACTGTGAGAACTAGTCCCTCTAGTCTATATGCTCATGATTATTTTGTGGGGAAAGTAGTTAAGAAAATGTCAGACTATCTAGTATATAATAAATATGTTCAAATATGAGGTATAGTGATTAAAGAAAGAAATTGGATATCAAGATATGCTAGCATAGTCATTTCATTTCACATTGCGTGTATATTAAACCAGAAGGTATGGCTAAAAAGTAAAAAAGTAACACTGAAAGCTGTATATTCCCCACCAACTCTTTCTGTACAGTCACACCATATAAAGCCCCAAATGATATTAAATCTGGTTTGTTTGGTGTATCTAGGTTATAACATATTTGAGTTGTGTTAACCTAATAAAGCTAAGTTTCAGCTTTATGTTTAAAATAGGATGTGTAGTAACATTTTCCACCCAGCCCACCTCATCATTTATCACACCTGCAAGATGCTAAAGGCATTTGTGTTGTTTCCTCCTGCTCCATCAAAACCCAAGTGCAGATAGATGAGATTCAAAAACTCACTCACTGTGCCTTGTTGAGATATACTAAGTTTATCTGAACAAAATTCTAAGTACTTAAAGGTAATTAAGCAGGAAAAAAGTGTTTTTAAAATTAAAATATGGGAAACAGTGAAAAAGAATTAAACGTAAAGAATAATAAACACTTAAGAAGTAAGCATCAACATTTATGTGAAAATAATTTCACCTTGGAAATACAAGTCAATGGTAGGTGGCTGCTGGCCTAGTGCCTTGATAAATTTTAAGAACCTAGCTTCTTCAAACCAAGAAATGAACTGTGAAATAAGACAAAAGATGTACAAACATGTGCTCACTGAAAGGAAAGCAGAAATGGATGGAATGAGTTGGTGGCAACATGGGCAAAGTGGTAAGAAATAATGTGAGACAGGCTGAAGGGAAAGTTCCACATTATAAAGAAAAGTAACCTAAAAAATTAATTGATCAGGGAGAAAATTATGGATTTCAAGGTTACAAAATGCTAATCACATCAATCTATGGTTGGTTTTCCTAGAAAGGAAATCAGAATTACTGTAACGAGGGCAATATTAGAATGGCAACATCTTTTTTTAGAGCTGAAGAAAACCTTAAAATCTTATTATTTTATCAGCTATCTAGACATTTAGACATTTTAGGTAATGTATTTCAAGGAAAGAAAAATGGAGCTGGAGGAATCAGGCTCCTTGCCTTCAGACTATACTGCAGAGCTACAGTAACCAAGACAGTATGGTACTGGCACAAAAATAGAAATATAGATCAAGGGAACAGCATAGGAAGCCCAGAGGTAAACCCACACACATATGGTCACCTTATTTTTGGTAAAGGAGGCAAGAATATACAATGCAGAAAAGACAGCCTCTTCGGTAAGTGGTGCTGGGAAAACTGGACAGCTACATGTAAAAGAATGAAATTAGAACACTCCCTAACACTGTACACAAAAATAAACTCAAAATGGATTAAAGACCTAAATGTAAGGCCAGACACTATAAAACTCTTAGAGGAAAACACAGGCAGAACACTCTATGACATAAATCGCAGCAAGATCCTTTTTGACCCACCTCCTAGAGAAATGGAAATAAAAACAAAAATAAACAAATGGGACCTAATGAAACTTAAAAGCTTTTGCACAGCAAAGGAAACCATAAACAAGACAAAAAGACAACCCTCAGAATGGGAGAAAATATTTGCAAATGAAGCAACTGACAAAGGATTAATTTCCAAGAGTTATAAGCAGCTCATGCAGCTCAATATCAAAAAAACAAACAAACCAATCCAAAAATGGGCAGAAGACCTAAATGGACATTTCTCCAAAGAAGATATACAGATTGCCAACAAACACATGAAAGTATGCTCAACATCACTACTCATTAGAGAAATGCAAATCAAAATTACAATGAGTCATCACCTCACACTGTTTAAAATGGCCATCATCAAAAAATCTAGAAACAATAAATGCTGGACAGGGTGTGGAGAAAAGGGATCCCTCTTGCACTTTCGGTAGGAATGTTAATTGATACAGCCACTATGGCAAACAGTATGGAGTTTCGTTAGAAAACTAAAAATAGAACTACCATACAACACAGCAATCCCACTCCTGGGCATATACCGTGAGAAAACTATAATTCACAAAGAGTCATGTACCACAATGTTCACTGCAGCACTATTTACAATAGCCAGGACATGGAAGCAACCTAAGTGTCCATCAACACATGAGTGAATAAAGAAGATGTGGCACATATATACAATGGAATATTACTGAGCTGTAAAAAGAAATGAAATTGAGTTATTTGTAGTGAGGTGGATGGACCTAGAGTTTGTCATACGGAGTGAAGTAAGTCAGAAAGAGAAAAACAAATACCATATGCTTATACATATATATATGGAATCTAAAAAAAAAAAGGTTCTGAAGAACCTAGGGGCAGGACAGGAATAAAGATACAGATGTAGAGAATGGATTTGAGGACATGGAGAGGAGGAAGGGTAAGCTGGGACGAAGTGAGAGAGTGGCATTGGCATATACACACTACCAAATGTAAAATAGCTACTGGGAAGCAGCCGCACAGCACAGGGAGATCAGCTTGGTGCTTTGTGCCCACCTAGAGGGGTGGGAAAAGGAGGGTGGGAGGGAGATGCACGAGGGAGGGGATATAGGGATATACGTATGCATATAACTGATTTACTTTGTTATAAAGCAGAAACTAACACACCATTGTAAAGGAGTTATACTCCAATAAAGATGTTAAAAAAAAAAAACAGCATCCATCCTTTAGTGAGATTGGAGAAAGGGGGAAAAGCAAGCATAGTTTTCAAACATCTACAGTGTCCCAAGGTCATTTCCTCTCGATTCCTTAACATAGCCCTGCTGAAAGATATTTTTAAGCTCTGTTACAGGTAAAGGAACTATCCCCTGGGAAGATTAAATGAAGTGTCTCATTTCATACAGCTATGAAGTGTGGAAGTTGGTTTGAATCCAGGCTTGCATCTAATATAATGTAAAGACCAAATATGTAAGAGATCGGAAAAGGTACACATAAAATAGTAGGTGGGTTCAAAGGAAGGGGAATCACATCTGCATAGGATAAACAAGAAAGGTTTTATGGAGAAGGTTGTTTTTAATATGAGCCTTTAGGGATAGGTACCATTTTTTTTTTTGATAAAGATGAGAAGATCATGGACAAAAATTCAGGGTTCCAAAACCATGGTGTATATTTGGGCAACAATAAGTTATCCAAAGGAACTCGAGTATTGAGACAAATCAAGAGCAGAAAAATAAAGTTACATTTCAGTATTTCTGAGAAGAAATGAATGTAACCCTAATTTTATTATAGAAGATAGATGTATAGTTATATATATATGCATATACATATGTATAAATGGGAAACTGTCGGTTCCAAAAATCTTTTTGATTTTCTGATTAATCAAAGACTTCCTGGCAAAGCCTGTGGATTCTCTGTTAGTCATTTTAAAAGTAGACATTGAGGTTTGTTGATAACTCTTGTGCTGTGGAACAGATTTTGATATTTTGGTTATCTCAGTCAGTTTGATGTGGCAGAAAAATGTCTCAAAACCAATTTCATATAAATTCTTAGTGAATGGTTAGATAATGTGGTTATTTCTGGAGCTGTACTGAAGTTATAAGGAGGCAAAATAGAACATAGAATTAAATAAACCTATTAAAATCTAAACAGATACTATGCATTGAAGTATAAGGCGAATAGTAAGTCTTGTCTACATTAGTCTGAATTAACTTGGTAATTACTTTAATGATTTCTTTTGGCATTATCACAGACTTCTTTATATTGGTAGGATGCGTAGTCTTAATAGTTGAAGTAATGTTTCAACCAGTAAAGTTAGTAAAATACAGAAACAAGAGATCAAACCCCAAGAAAGTCAAGTGGCCAGTGGTCACCTAACTTGAAACTATGGCAGAGCCATTTATTACTGGAAAAACAATCACCTCACAGAGTCCACTCACGTAACATTTTTAGGTAAAACTGTTTAACTTAATGAAAGCCAGCATGCATTTCCCGAGGCGTAAATAAGAACTGTCCTTGTTAACATCTGGTATCCATAAACAGATTTTGCTCAGCAAGCAGAGGATTACTTTGGTGAATCGCATATTTCCTCAGGCCCCATAGCCTGGGAGACGCCAAGAGCTTGCATGTTGATTAAGGTTTGATATGATTCCAAGTCTCAACCCAGTTTGGAACGGTCGTTCAACCATAGTCCCTAGTCTCCCCCGTTTCACATCAGTCCTCTGGGGCATGCAGTCTTGGCCCCCCTGGATGACTATTTCCTTTTTTAAAAAATTATTATTATTTTTTTATTGTCTATCTGTCTATCTATCTACTGCACCACGCAGCATGTGTGATCTTAGTTCTCCAACCAGGGATTGAACCCACGGCCCCTGCAGTGGAACTCAGTCTTAAGCACTGGACCGCCAGGGAAGTCCGCAGATGACTGTCTCTGCCTGCCCTGCTGGCCCTAATTCTCATCATCCCACTGAGCCACTCCATTGCCCTCATCAGGCTGAGATTCTTTCTTTGCATCGAACGTAGTTGCCACCTCAGATGGAACTGCCTCTATTTCTCCACTTTCAAAAATTCAGCGCTGCTGTTCAAATAGGTGAGTTTTCATTCAGGCCGTTTTCCTTCGCCATTTCTCCAGGGGATTCGTGAACTCCCTGTGGACCCAAGATTCCAGGGAACCTAAGAGAAACTACAAGCTCCATCTCTCATTGATAATCAAGATAAAAATAAAATTGGCCTTTTCAGTTTTCCTTCTTCTTTTTTTAGGTTTATCTTTTATTTTTATTCTTTTAATTAATTTTTATTGGAGTATAGTTGCTTTACAGTGTTGTGTTAGTTTCTACTGTACAGCAAAATGAATCGGCTATACGTATAATCTATCCCCTCTTTTTTGAATTTCCTTCCCATTCAGATCACCACAATGCATTAAGTAGAGTTCCCCCTGCTGTGCAGTAGGTTCTCATTAGTTATCTGTGTTATACAGAGTATCAAAAGTGCATATGGGGCTTCCCTGGTGGCGCAGTGGTTGAGAGTCCGCCTGCCGATGCAGGGGACACGGGTTCGTGCCCCGATCCTGGAAGATCCCACATACCGCGGAGCGGCTGGGCCCGCGAGCCATGGCCGCGGAGCCTGTGTGTCCGGAGCCTGTGCTCCGCAACGGGAGAGGCCACAGCAGTGAGAGGCCCGCGTACGGCAAAAAAAAAAAAAAAAAAAAGTGCATATGTGTCAACCCCAATCTCCCAGTTCCTCCTCAGTTTTCCTCCTAAACAGAGAAGCAGCACTGTCATAAACGCCATTGGAAGAAGTGGCCTCCTGCAGAATATTGTGTGGGGACAGGACGTATTGCATTTCACACCATGTGTCAGCTGCCACGTGATGTGAAGGGAAGCTCGGAGTAAGTCAGGCATGAACCACAAGTGATGCCAGAACTTCACAGACACGGTGCAGCTTTAGCTGGCAGACCCTCCACTGATACTCTCTCCTTCTCAGAATCAGGGCACAGTTAATACATGTTTGGTTTTGCTTTTCCTTTTTTACCTCTGTGCATGAAGTAGACGCAAAGATGCTTAGAATTACACACCATATCACTCAAGTGAAATAATCAGGATACGCCACTAAGTCTTAACTAAGTTTGGCTGCCTTTTAAGTACTGTGTTATTAGTGATGCTTTTCTACAGACACAGCTGCTTGACCTCTTCTTCTTTATAACAAGCAAAGGATAATCAGGCAGGCAGAACTAGTTTTAAAAGAGAACAAAATAGGGGCTTCTCTGGTGGCACAGTGGTTGAGAGTCCGCCTGCCGATGCAGAGGACACGGGTTCGTGCCCCGGTCCGGGAAGATCCCACATGCCGCGGAGCGGCTGGGCCCGTGAGCCATGGCTGCTGGGTCTGCGCGTCCGGAGCCTGTGCTCCGCAACGGGAGAGGCCACAACAGTGAGAGGCCCGCGTACCGCAAAAAAAAAAAAAAAAAAAAAAAAAAAAGAACAAAATAGTGATTAAACACCAGTTTAATTTTGCATACAACTTTTTGATGTTGGAAATTCACTAATAAAACTACTACAAATTAGATATTGTAAGATAAGATGAACAAGCATCATGAGACTCATCTACCTGGGTGGCAAAATGAAATGTTCGAGTCCGTTGCCTTTATCTTTTTGCATTCGTATGATACCGATCGCATTAAGCATTATTCTATTTATAAACAACTTTACATGTGAAACAGTGACATACAGTAGAAATATTTATAACTCTTGACTGCTGTTTGGAGTAGGACTAACGTGCAATATAAGCTAAATATATAGTGTCAGTCACTTGTGTTTTTGCTGCTAGGTTACAATTCTAAACTTGTTACGTGTAGGTGAAGAACTATTTATCATCCAAACCAGGGCAGTTTCAGAGTGAAAGAGGATACTACTTATGATTATTCTGGGGCACCATTGTAAACCTGGAGAACCCTGAGTAAGCTGGGATAGATGATCACCTGATAGCATTGTGTAATGAGGATTTATTGTATTTAGCTGCTTTTGTTTTGGTTTCTTTAATGTTTTGTTGATTTTATGCAAAGATGCTAACAATTATAGAACTTCAAAGGCAGTCTGCATTTCCACCCTCTTTACACATTCCATTGCTTTGTCTACCTTCTATTTTCAAATGTCACAGTTTGGAGTTCTTTGAGCATAAAAACCTTTGTCTTAATTTAAATAGTCCTATCTTTTTGGCACCAATAATTTAAAAAAAGAACCTTTATACTTACATATATGTTATAATTATTTTTTGTATTGCAAGATTACTATCAATATAAAAATATTTTCTAGTTTATGTCTCTGCTTGCTTTTATAATATTGTAGATTCAAATACATTTAAAAAATTGGTTAATGACTCATGAAGAGAATTTTAGGACAGGGAGCCATTAACAAATCTAATACTTATTGAGAATTATTATATGCCTACACTAAGCCAGGAGCTTGTATGTATATTATCTCATTTTTAGTCCTCAAAATGGCCTTTGAGATAGGTATCAATTACCTTAATTTTCTTACGAAAAACTGAAGTAAAAATAGTTGTTTGCCCAAGATTGCAGAATTTTTTACGTAGATCTGGGATATAAAACTGTGTTCTGATTCTCACAACTGTGCTTTTTCTACAACTTGGTACGTGTTGTCTGTATGTCCTATATAAATACCTCTAAAAAATAAAATATTAATAATGGCATGACAGCTCAAATTAGTATTAAAATAGCCTTGAACATAATTACATAATACATCCATAAGCTATAAATTAGAGATGGAATATCAACAGGTTACTGTTATAACACACTTGAGCATAATTAGACAGTTCATCCGTTTATTCAGTAAACATTTAAGCACCTAATATTCACAAGGAAACAAACTTTTATAAATTGAGCTTCCTGTTATCACAGAACCCACAAGTTGATGAGACAACACAGACAAGTTATCTGTCTTAAAGGTTGGTTTCAACCTCAGGATTTCCCAGCCATGCTTTCTCAAAACAATTTCATCTACTTAAGTCAGTAACATGTGTAACAGGATGTAAGCACTCAAGCTCTGACAGCCAGGAGACAATGACACATTTTACCCAAAACCTCACCTTTGCACGGGAGAGCGTATTATTTTCAGACAAACGTTTTGTCAAGTGTTTTGTTTGCGGCAAGTGTCATTTCATCCTGAAGAAATATTAGTGTATCCTAGTTCTTATTAATCCCATAGGGACACATAGCAAAGGTTACTTCTTTCTGTTCCTTTGGGGGGGGGGTGGCATTTATGTAGAACTTGCTCTTGTAGAAATGAATCAGTGTCACTTTCCAAAGCCATCCTCAAAGGTTGGATGCCATCCATCTAGGGCAAAAATTGTACAAAAGAAAGGCTTGGATGCTTCGTTTAGTTTTGATCTAAGGGTGGAAACATCTTCTCTTTGATATTTCCCTTGATTATCTTGGGTCTTTGGACTTTGTGTTTCTGACTGTGAACCTTTATCGTTCAGTCCGCTCTCTCTGGCCTCTGTGTTAACCAGTTTGTTACTGTACTAACACAGGGTTACTTTGTACCAATAACCAGATGCCTCCTCTAAGTTGGTCTGAGGACAGCCAGTAATGTACCCTGAGCCATAGTTTTTGTTTGTTGTTCCCTGAAACAGTGATGCACTAGGTGTTTGAAGCCTAAGAATTATCACACACCTGTCTTCACACCTTCTGAATCAGGTGTTTCTGTTCCTTATTCTGCTCCCCACTGTATCATTACGTGTTAAGGAGTGCTTGGGAGGAAGGATGTTACCTAACACAAGAGACCTGAGAATAAGTCACCTGAAGGGTAGGTGAGCTAATTAAATGGAACAGTGAGAACTATTGTGTGTGCAAATTCAGAATGACGCTGAAGCAGGCACAAAATAACAAGACGAGGAGGATGACAAAATACAGAGTGGGAAGAGATTCCGATGAAAGTAGAATCGGAAAGTGCAAAGCAGAAATAAGAGGTCAGTCTCTACAGAACAGGTTATCCAGAACCCAAATAAAGAGAAATAAAGGGTTAGTGTAAGAAATAACTAATAAAAAGTAGAGAGAAAACGACAATCATGTTTTTTTTCTCCCAGGGAGAAAATAATAGTCACATTTGTTACCTAATAAAAAAAAAAAAACTAACAATAACTCAAAGTGCCTTTGTCAAACTTAACAATGTTATTACAATATACTTTTAATTTCATATGGACCAGGTTGTCAAATGTGCCCTGTACTAAGCTGAAAATTACAGCTCTTGTTCCTTAAAGAAGATGTGGCATATATATACCATGGAATATTACTCAGCCATAAACAGAAACGAAATTGAGTTATTTGTAGTGAGGTGGCTGGACCTAGAGTCTGTCATACAGAGTGAAGTAAGTCAGAAAGAGAACAACAAATACCCTATGCTAACACACATATATGGAATCTAAAAAAAAAATGGCTCTGATGAACCTAGGGGCAGGAGAGGAATAAAGACACAGACATAGAGAATGGACTTGAGGACATGGGGAGGGGGAAGGGTAAACTGGGACGAAGTGAGAGAGTGACATGGACATATGTACACTACCAAATGTAGAATAGCTAGCTAGTCGGAAGCAGCTGCATAGCACAGGGAGATCAGCTCGGTGCTTTGTGACCAATCTGTAGATTGCTAAGGGTAGTATAGTCATTTTCACAATGTTGATTCTCCCAGTGCAAGAACATGGTATATCTCTCCATCTGTTTGTATCATCTTTAATTTCTTTCATCAGTGTCTTATACTTTTCTACATACAGGTCTTTTGTCTCCTTAGGTAGGTTTATTCCTAGGTATTTTATTCTTTTTGTTGCAATGGTAAATGGGAGTGTTTCCTTAATTTCTCTTTCAGATTTTTCATTATTAGTGTATAGGAATGCAAGAGATTTCTGAGCATTAATTTTGTATCCTGCTACTTTACCAAATTCATTGATTAGCTCTAGTAGTTTTCTGGTAGCATCTTTAGGATTCTCTATGTATAGCATCATGTCATCTGCAAACAGTGACAGCTTTACTTCTGACCCAGCAATCCCACTGCTGGGCATATACCCTGAGAAAACCATAATTCAAAAAGAGTCGTGTACCAAAATGTTCATTGCAGCTCTATTTACAATAGCCAGGAGATGGAAGCAACCTAAGTGTCCATCATCGGATGAATGGATAAAGAAGATGTGGCACATATATACAATGAAATATTACTCAGCCATAAAAAGAAACGAAATTGAGTTATTTGTAGTGAGGTGGATGGACCTAGAGTCTGTCATACAGAGTGAAGTAAGTCAGAAACAGAAAGACAAATACTGTATGCTAACACATATATATGGAATCTAAGAAAAAAAAATGTCATGAAGAACCTAGGGGCAGGACAGGAATAAAGACACAGACCTACTAGAGAATGGACTTGAGGACATGGGGAGGGGGAAGGGTAAGCTGTGACAAAGTGAGAGAGTGGCATGGACATATATACACTACCAAATGTAAAATAGATAGCTAGTGGGAAGCAGCCACATAGCACAGGGAGACCAGCTCGGTGCTTTGTGACTACCTAGAGGGGTGGGATAGGGAGGGTGGGAGGGAGATGCAAGAGGGAGGGGATATGGGGACATATGTATATGTATAACTGATTCACTTTGTTATAAAGCAGAAACTAACTCACCATTGTGAAGCAATTATACTCCAATAAAGATGTTAAAAGAAAAAGTGTATCTACACACACACACATACACAACACACATACACAACACACACACAGCACACACAGCAAAGTGAACTTGCGAGAGATCAGTTCTCATGACTCCTGCCAGGACTCTAACTCCTGCTCCCCTCATATTCCTTGGTGGAGAATAGGATTCCCTGTCCATTTCCTTCCTGTCCTTCTCCCTCCCCTTGGGCATCCATCAAATGAGAGCTTTTTGTGCATCTAGGAGGTAGGTCCAAACCCTGTGGAAGACGTTCTATGAGCTGGTAGGTTGAGATGTATATATGTTATATAGGTGTTTAAGGAAGTTAGAAAGACACTTTTCCCGTATGAACAATGCCTCTCTTTCCTGGCTTCTCTCTTGCTAAAGAGGTCAAGAAAGTTAGCTTCATGTTGCCATACTTATTAGTGGTCTGTTTTGTTCCAGTTTCTCCTTGTCTGATGCAAAAAGCTTCATGGCTTCATCCTAGAAGGGAGTAGCTGCACTAAATTAAGGCAAAACTATAAAAATAAAATAAAGTGTGTTCCTTTAGTATTATAATCACATTCACTAGGTCCATATGTGGAGCAGGAACTAATACATGCAAATGCTTTCTGTAATTGCTTTCTTTCTCTGGGTGATCTGACCTTGGAGAATTACTTTCCCTGATCTCTTTTATTTTACCCTCTTGTTCTCTCTTGATACCATCTGTTGGCTTTTTTTCTTTTTTTTTCATTTGACTTTTCTTTATCTTTTACTGGAATATGTTAAATATCTATCTCCTTGGAATTTTTGCTGAGCCTCAGTAAACAAATTTAATGTTATTTTCATAGATTCAAATACAATGACTATGGAAATTTGACTACAGTTGTCCCTCTTTGCCACTTCCTCACATCCTCCCATTGTGATTATTATTTATAGTGTACTTAACCTGACCTTCCACTCACTTTTACTCAAACTAGGACAAGTATGTGGATGCGAGAGACTACAGGAAATAAAACTATGTTTCAGGTAGTAGGTCTGCTGTAGAAGGAGCTTCAAGGAATGGACTGTGACATTTGTCCTGAGAGTAAATTGGCAACATAATTTACCAATTTGCAAAGGCATTCGTTTTGGAATCAGTCCCAGAATGCTGACTATCAGTCCCACAGGTTGAGTTTCACCCTAGATGTGTCCTCCTCCTAAGCTGTCTTGTACTTTAATAAATTTTTAAAATACATTTCTGTTCATCGCTTCTTGGCCTTTCGGCTCAGATCCAGTGTAACATACATTTAAGTTCTTTTGAGGGGACGTGCCCACTATTCCTTGTGCCCCACTCACCTGATTCATTTATTTCAGTGACTTGCCTATCCCAGAAGATAGTGAGTACCTTAAAATCTCTTCTTCCAGTTATTGGTGGTACATTCTTACCACTTTGACCTAAGTTTGTTTTCCTAAAATAAAGGATGGTGACAGGTTTGTTTGAGGGTTTAACAGATACTTGTCAATATATATGTGCTTTTCTTTTTCTGAGAAATAATTGACATATAACATTGTGTAATTTAAGGTGTACAGTTTGATTTGATACATTTATATATTGCAATATGATCACCACCATAGTGTTAGCTAACACCTCCATGGTGTCCCACAATTATCATTTCTTCTGTGGGATAAAAACAATTATTCTCAAGTTTCTTAGCAACTTTGAAGTGGATAATATAGTAGTGTGGACTAAAATCATTACGCTGTGCATTAGATCTCCAGAATTATTCATTTTCTAACTGGAAGTTTGTACCTTTTCCAACATCTCCCTATTTGACCCACCCCCGCCCCCAGCCCCTGGAAACACCATTCTACTCTATTTTATGAGTTTGGCTTCTTTTAGGTTCCACATATAAGTGGTCACATACGGTGTCTGTCTTTCTTTGTTTGACTTGTCTCAATATAATACCCGCAAGGTCCATCCAGTATCATTGCAAATGGTACGTTGACCTTCCTTGTTTCTCATGGCTGAATAATATTCCATTATCAATTTACATTCCCACCAACAGTGCACAAGAGTTTCCTTTTCTCCACATCCTTGCCAACACATTCTTTCTTGTCTTATGGATGATAGCCATTCAAACAGGAGTGAGGTGATATCTCATTGTGGTTTTGATTTGCGTTTCCCTGATGATTAGTGATGTGGAGCATCTTTTTATGAACCTGTTGGCCATCTCTATGTCATCTTTGGAAAAATATCTATTCAGTTTCTCTGCCTGTTTTTAAATTGAATTGTTGATTTTTTGGTTACTGAGCTGTTATAGTTCTTTATATATATGTATATATATGATATTATCCCCTTATTGGATACTTGGTTTGCAAATATTTTCTTCCCTTCAGCAGCAGGTTGCCTTTTTATTTTGTCAATTGCTTCTTTTGCTGTGCAGAAGCTTTTCATTTTGATTGAGTCCCATTTGTTTTTGCTTTTGTTGCTTGTGCTTCTGTTGGCATATACAAAAAATTGTTGCCAAGACTAATGTCAAGGGGTGTTTTCTCTATGTTCTCTTCTAGGGGGTCTTAGTTTCAGGTCTTATGTTTAGTCTTTAATTCATCTTGTGTTAATTTGTGAATAGTGTGAAATGGGAGCCCAATTTCTGCCTTGTGCATGTGGTTACCCAGTTTTCCCAACACCATTTATTGAAAACTGTTCTTTCCCATTGAATATTTATGGCTCCCTTGTCAGACATTAGTTTAACCTTATATGTGGGGGTTTGTTTCTGGGCTCTCAATTCTGCTCCATTGGCCTGTATGTCTATTTCTATGCCAGTACCATACTGTTTTTATTACTATATCTTTGCAGTGTACTTTGAATTCAGGAAGTGTGATCCCTCCAGCCCTTGTTCTTTCTCAGGATTGCTTTGGCTATTTGGGGTCTTTTGTATTTCTACACAAATTTTAGGGTTTTTTTTTCTATTTTTGTGAAAAATGCCATTGGAACCTTGCTAGAGATTGCATTGAATTTATAAATGACTTTGAGTAGTATGGAAATTTTAACAATATTAATTCTTCTGATCCATGAACACAGAATATCTCTCCATTTCTTTGTATCTTCTTCAGTTTCTTTCATCAAAATCTTGTACTTTTCATTTTACAGATCTTTCTCATCCTTGGTTAAACTTATTCCTAAATATTGTATTGCTTTTGATATTATTGTAAATTAGATTGTTTTCTCTATATTTTTCAGATATTTTGTTGTTAGCATATTATGTGTGCTTTTCTTAACAGCCATCTATGTTCAGTCGCTCACAGAAATGTCCAACCATTTGTGAATCCATTTTCATTTAAAATCAGTATTATTTGAAATGGTTACATATTCCAGAAACTATTTTCTCCCTTAAGAAGTCGCAGTTGGTTTTATTTGTAGTTGCTTCTCTGACAGTTGGATTTCTTCTTACCTCTCAACTGAAACCTTCTCTGTGAAGCCAAAAGTAATCTCCTTAGTTACCAAATTCATTTTGTTCTTTTTATTTCATTTCACTAAGACTTCTTATAGCCTATGGCCAAAATATTTTTCCTGGAGCATAGAAAGATTTCACTCCCTCACTCAAAATTCTTTAATAGGAAGAAAGATCAAAAGCTAGTGTTTATTACTATGTTGCAAGCATTATTTTAAGTTCTTTACATGCACTATTTCATTTGATCTTCAAAAACAATCTGATGTAGTAGATAATATTATAGATTGCTCTTATTCTCATTTTAGAGAAGAGGAAACTGAGATGCTGAGAAGTTAAGTGGCATGATCAATGTTATGCAGTGTGTAAGTGGTGCAGATAAATTATTTGAATTGAAAATATAATTTATATAGAGAGTTGCAGACAACAAAGAACCTTTGCAGTCATCTGTGGTAGTTAGGAAAACAATTTGTTAATGATAAAAGGCACTCCATACGTTTATAAATAGAAGAATTTATCTGTGGAAGAATGTGTTATTTAGTTGAAAAATAAAATACAGATTTGAGGTCCTCTGTCCATGACTGTATGGCCCACCATGGGGTGTCCTAACTAAAGATTGGGAATGCAGATCTGACCTTTATCACTGTCTCTGCTATGGTCACTCACCTTACTTCCTTGAGTTCTCTTTTTCCTTGTTTTCTTATGTTAGCATCATGTCATGTACCTTCACTAGCCCCTTTAGTTTCCCATCACACTTTGCTGACATGTATTTCTTACAAAGAAATACTTAAAAGGAATTTTTTTCTACAAAATTAATCTTGATATTTATGTTTATATATATTCATTTCGGGGACCCTTCTTTGGTTGCAAATGTTAACGGAGCTAGGTGTCTCATGGATAGTTTTCAGGGAGATTTCTTGTTTCATTTGTTGCCCAGATGAAAATTGTAGATACCTTTACACTTGTATTGATGACTTTGATATTGCCTTATGTGCTTCTGAGTAGTCCTTCGTAAATTTTTGGAATGCTGGTGACATATTTGTAGATTTCAGGATCACTTCTGTGGAAACGAACTTATTATAATAGATTGACAATAACACAGAAATGTGAACAAGTTGAATACTAGACTCTCAGAACCAGAAGGAATATCCTTTTAGTCAACTGTCTCTTGTTTAAGCCCATAAGGTTGTCAAACTACAGAAAGTCTGCATAATTTTCTTTAATTACCACCATAAAATTGTTATTTAGACATATTAAGGTGGAAAATAAGAAAATCAAAACAAATAATAAACTGAATAGTTCAATTTATAGTGAACAAAAGGTTTTTAAAAAGACAGGTTCAAACAAAAACATTTTCTAACAGTTCTAGGTCACAGTAAATTATACTTTGCTATCTGTGCTACCATTACATCAAAACAATCAATGAAGTTTGACAGAATAATGAGAAACTAGCTAATTCACCTTTTCATTTTCAATATGGCATCAGGTAAAACTAATTATAGATAAAGGACTGGGGAAATGTATAATTTTTTCACACCTGTATTGATTATAGAAAATCAGTGCATGTAAGGATACACATCAAACAGGGTTTGCAGACAACAAAGAACATTTGCAGTCATCTGTGTTAGTTAGAAAAAATGTATAAATGATAGAAGACAGCTGGTTTCTTATAGTACTGCATAGGTATTTGAGCATCTTTATATTTTGGAAATATATCACATTTATAATGTGGAGTGGTACGGACACCAGGGTTTAGGCTACGTGGCAGGTCATCTTTGTGCAGTTTCTGGGGTCTAGAAGGACTGGAGCAGAAGTTTTTTTGGTGAAGAAGGCAGAGTCCAAGTTGTCCACGAAGGTGATGGGATAAGTAGATGGTCCATTAATCCATCACAAGGTCCATGATGGCCCATCACAAGGACTGTTAGAATATATCAGCGGGCTAAAAGAAGGGGGGCTACAGTAGTGGAGTTGTGTGGAATGTCCTAGAAGCAATGTAGGAGAATGCAGATGCTATGATCCTCTTCTGTGCATTGTAAGTGACAGGAAAGTCATGAGCGATGTGAGAATATCAGAGAATATCCAGCTTCAGTTAAGACTATATTTTAGGCATAGTTCTAGACGTCAAGAATTCACAGATAAAGGACTGAATGTTTCTCCTTGATGAACTTCATAATCTTGTTTCTAGAGAAACAAGAAAACAATCAATAGAAAATCGAGGTGTACACAAAGAAAGAACACTTAAAACCGGCTTGTCAAGGGAGGTGGGCTACATAAGAGACATATCAGTATCATTAGCGTGCGTGTTGAGAGATGAATCAAAGTTTGTCAGGTGGATTATTCTCAGTGAAAAGTAGGGGATGGAGTGGGGTGGTGGGGGGAGAGAATAATGATCCAGGCAGACGGAAAAGCCACAGGAGTGTGTGAGCCTGGTGTGTGGAAGGGCTCTGAGGAGTTCAGCACGGCCGACATGGACAATTCAAGATAAGGACTGGCAGAGATGGAACTGGACAAGTAAGTCCATAAGACCGTGAAAGACAAAGATTTTAGCTTGATGCTGTACGGCAAGCGGGGGTCATTACAGATTTTCGTGGTGAAGAGACATGGTCTGAATTGGAAAGATCACTTTGGCAGCAGAGGGATGGCTGGATTAAAAGGGGAGAACTCTTCGGAGAGCATGAGGTTATTGGATTGCATTTGCAGAGGCTTTCGTGGAAACCTTAGGGAGAAAGTCAAGTTATGATAATTAAGATGATTAAGATAGTTAAGATGATTGAAAAAGAAGGGACACAGTGGGGACACATGAGTTACTGGGGCAGGAGCTGCGGATGCCTGTCAATGCGATTCTTAACAGACCTTTGGTAAATTTATTTCAAATACCACTTGCCTAGAAACGGTCCTCTGGTGATGTTAGTATATCCTGAACTGCACGTAATTTTTTCTTATCTTGCAACAGAGGACCTTTGAAAAGAGAATAACATATAATTCTTTTATTTCTTTTTAATTAAAAAAAATTTTTATATGTCCCATAGCATATAATTCTTTATCCAAAGTTACTTGGTCTCCCTCTTACTAGAAATTTTACTCATTGTCAAACAAGAAAGGCATAATTTTTTATGAATACTTTTTTTTGGAATCTTTGAATTTTATTTTCTTTATTTTTTATACAGCAGGTTCTTATTAGTTATCTATTTTATACATATTAGCGTATATGTGTCAATCCCAATCTCCCAATTCCTCCCACCCCCCCGCTTTCCCCCCTTGGTGATTACCTTTTACTCAGTCACGAATAAGATTGTGACTGTACCCATGGGAGGGGGTAGGTTGGTGAATGATATGAATTTCTGGGAACATACACTTACTAACAAAGAGTTCTTTATAGGATTGCAAGTTGAAATTTATTTTCATTAACTAGCCTACTTTCTGAATTAATGTATGTTTGTTTGTCAAGTCTGTACTTATTGCAGATTTTTTTTTTGGTCTGGTAACTATATTGCGATGAATTTCTCATGATTATGTTCTTTGAACCTTAACCTCAGTAAGAATATATCAGTGTTTTTCCTGTGTGCTTTTATGATTATAATAACATGTTTCTTTAGAAATCTTTGCTTATGCTCAAAGTAAACTTCAAAGTTAAAAAAAGAGTAAGAAAAAATAGCGTGATGGGGAATTATTGAATTATGTAAGTTTAATGTCCAGTGACAGTCATAGCTTCAGGTGACGTTTGATCCCCTGGCTCTTACTCTAAACACTGGGTTTTTCTCTGTCTCTCTGCATAGTTGTAGGGCACCCCTTGTTGCCATAAAATGGTTGCAGCAGTTCTAATGGTCATATTCTCACACAACCTAATCCAGAGGAAGAAACAGACTCCTCAGTTTGTCTCTTTCTTGAGAGCTTGGCAAACATCTGAGCTTTCAATAGCTGGTTGGGTTGATGGTCCCCTCCTTGGGTTTGTCAATGAGGACTCTGATGAGTCAAGAGGATGAGAGTGTTGACCTAATCCAATCAGACCCAACCAAATCTAAATGAAGCTGAGAAAAGAAGATTTACACAAGGTCCTAAAGAGATCCAGCCCTTCCTTTGAAAGAGGAAAACATGGGTGCCCGGACCTCACAAAAACACACAACATTTCTGAGTAGGAACTGAATCCCTACCAAAGAAGTGCATGCATGTCTATGACAATGACCAGAAATATTTTTTTATTCCTTTGGCTAGGAGCTCATCTGAGCTAAAATATTCCAGGGCTTTATTCTTTAGACCAAACAAATTCTGTGATTTATTATGTAGTTCTTTGCCAGGAAATAAATGTGCAATCTGAAGTATAAAACAAAAAAATTTCTTGGGCTTCCCTGGTGGCACAGTGGTTGAGAGTCCGCCTGCCAATGCAGGGGACACGGGTTCGTGCCCTGGTCCGGGAAGATCCCACATGCCGCGGAGCAGCTGGGCCTGTGAGCCATGGCCGCTGAGCCTGCGCGTCTGGAGCCTGTGCTCTGCAACGGGAGAGGCCACAACAGTGAGAGGCCTGTGTACCGCAAAAAGAAAAAAAAAAAAGAAATTTCTTCTTGATCCATACTTCAAAGTCCTTCATGAGATCTGAAAGAGAGAGAGAGAAAAAAAAAAGAGAGAGGGAAAGAGAGAGAGAGGAGAGAGAACACCCCTAACCTAATGGGGTCTTTAGAATTTAGCAGGTGTTAAATTTTAATAGATGTCAATTGACTACTCAGTTAAAAAGCAACCTAAGGAACATGGTGAAAAAAATAGACTTTTCTTTACATCATAGGAAGTATGATTTTTTTTATAGCTAAAAAGCTAGTGACATTTTCTGTGTGCAGTAAATTAATTTGAGGCCAGGAAAATATTTAGGAGCATGAAGTTAATTTAAAACTAAATAAAAGGTATCTTGCCTGACAGGCTGTGGTAAGCATTGCTCTGGTCTCTTACTGACCTACTTGTAGAATAATCAATTTTCCATCTTGGGATTTGTGTCATTATTTTCCAGGAAATTGTATATTTATGATTGCTATACAAATTCAGAAGACTAGCAGAAAACCTGGAAGGTTATGGACTTTCATGCAGATAATGATATATATCAAATCAATCTAGACTGAATCTGTAAGAAAATCATCCCATTGAATGACATTTATTTTTTGAAGGATTAAATTACTAAATTACTATGTCTGCATGCCCATCTTACAGAATCACAGTATTCTGATATTGCCTTATTATAATGATTTAGGTTTAGCTGTCATTATATTTGGTTGTCTAAATTGGTGATAAAAAATGAGGCACAACGAATTTTAAAAGATGACAAACTTGCTTCTAGTATCGATACAATGTTGACACATTAACAAGTGGAAAAAAATCCTACTTGTGTTGCCAATAATGATTTCAAGTAAGTTATCATCGTGAATGTTTGTAGCAAAGCAGTTGCAGTGAACAGGGGGTGATGTAAAAGTCAAGTCATTTTCTGTTGCTCACATACGGTATGTTTTGCAAACATTCTACCACACTTGGCAATACAGAAGAATAAATGTATTAAACACTTTCCAATATTTTGACAGCTAGCAAATAGCACCCCACTGTTAATGCCAGTGGAAAGTCCAGGGGAAAGACTTTGCTCCATTTAAAATTAATTCAAAAGAAATGTATGATTGTTACTTTTAAGCTTGTACCAAGGCAGAACTATTCTAAAGGAAGAGTTAAAGCCTCTGTGTTCATCTTCACCCTGTCCAGCTCTGAACCCCTGTTCTTACCTAGAGGCAATCACTCTTAGTAGCTTGGGCATATTTTTCCAGCCTTTATCTATGTATCATCGTTTTCAGAACCTATAAAGTCAAGTGGTTTTCACAAGACCATGCATTTAATTGTTCTAATTCTCTTCCCTTTAAATATGCCAGCTCTGGAGGAAAATCAAAATGTTATTTTCTTTCTCTTCTCAGTCCTGAAGAATAATATTTGTGACATTCAAATCACTTGACATTATGAATAGGAACACTGTGGTTTTTATACATTTTAGTTCCTAAAGCTTCAGGCAAATGACTTATACACTCCACATTTCCATTTTCCTGTCTGTATTATAGAAATAGAGTTGCATGCTAACTCTCTTCTAGAAGATATGAACTGTAATGATTGATGAACGAAAATAACCACAGGGGAAAATTGCCATAGGATAACCTGATGGCGGTATTAAAATTCTAAAGACCTTCAAGTTATTTTATGGTAATAAGGATTATGATTGTTCTTTGGCCTTAGTAGTTACTTCTAACAAGTACTTTTAAGATTCTTATCATTACTTATGAATATAACATCTTTTGTCATAAGAACTTAAACACGGAGCGAAAATAATATCCAGTCAGACTCTGTTAAACTAGGTAATCCCTGAGTCTAGAGAAAGAGTAAGGTTGGAGGACACACATGATGCCCAGTCACTACTAATATAATTGATTGAAGATGATTACACGCAGATTTTCTGTTTTTGCTAGTAGCCCCATCCCTTCCTATCCTGCTCTTTTTGCTGCTGAGTAACTTTCTGATGTCATCGTTGCTATAAAATTCACACTCTGGGTCGTTACTATAAAATTCACGTTCTTCCAGACAGCACCTTCTGTTCCTGAAGCCCTTCCCCTACCTGACATTAATTTTATCCTGTGTTGTCAACTGTCAGCCAAAAGTCATTTATGGATTTAAAGCAAAGCACTCCACCCTCAATTCTCATGTTATAGGAATATTTCAGTCAGATATTTATGATGCCTCTGACCTAATTGACTTTGTCTGCTTTGGAGAGTGAAGGTGGTGTGGTGCTACCACAGAAGGTTTCCTCTAGCCCCGGAATGGAAAAGCGTCTCATTCTGACCCATGGAGGCACCTCGTACTCAGAGGTAGCCAAGGAGGTCACCCTGGGGGGAGGGGGAATGGAGCTTGTGCTGTCCGAGTCTGGGCTCTTCAGGCTCTTTGCCATGTTTGATTCTCTCACCTGTTACTCAGCCTTGAAGAATCTTGAGGAAGGGATAGACTTGATCAAGCATTTTTTTTTTCGTGCGGTTGTATTAATTTCTGCATGTTGGTTTGGAAAAACAAGCACAAAGGAAAGGGAATAAGGCTGAAGGAATCCTTGTTTCTATGTTAGTGTCATTCAAAACAGTTCCAGTGACATATGTCAATGTGATATTGGGACATAGTTCAAAGGATTTCATCTCTCAGTTCAGAAGTACAACTAGGTCAGCTGTGTCCATTTTGTGCTGTAGTTAATACTTTTGACATTGGGCAAATCTTAGAAATGTTTTATAAACAGGTCAGAGAATTTCCCTAAGAGTACCTTTTGATTATCTATAGGTTAGGGTTGCTGGGTTAAATTTGAATTTCAGATAAGCAATGCATATTTTTTTTTAGTATAAGCATGTTACAGTGCAACGTTTGGGACCTACTAAAAAGCATTTATTGTTTTTCTGAAATTTAACTGGTCATCCTATATTTTTATTTACCAGATCTTGCAACCCTGCCATGTGTGGTAGTGTCCTTCAGATATAAAGGAAGAAAAAAGATGGACCAAGCATAGGAAAGTCTCAGTGATAGCTTCTCAAAATGGCATCTTGAAATTATTCTTAGTGACACATTTATTTGTAGGACAGTTTTCTTTTGAGAAAAGCATAGGAGTTATCAGTAAAAGAGAAATGGAAAGAAATAATTACCCCTTCCACATGAGCCCCAAAGTTCTTCTAACCAACAGTGTGACTCAGGTCATCGTGCTTTTTTCTCATCCTTTTCCTCTTCATTATGACAGTAATAATATCAGTAAATGATAATTACAAAGTAACTTTTTTTTTTTTTTTTTTTTTTTTTTGTGGTACGCAGGCCTCTCACTGTTGTGGCCTCTGCCGCTGCGGAGCACAGGCTCCAAGACGCGCAGGCTCAGCGGCCATGGCTCACGGGCCCAGCCGCTCCACAGCATGTGGGATCCTCCCGGACCAGGGCACGAACCCGTGTCCTCTGCATCGGCAGGCGGACTCTCAACCACTGCGCCACCAGGGAAGCCCCAAAGTAACTTCTTTTAAAAACATTTATTTATTTTATTTTTTTCTTACTTTTTGGCTGTGTTGGGTCTTAGTTGCAGCCTATGGGATCTTCGTTGAGGCAGGTGGGATCTTTCGTTGTGGTGGGCGGATTGTCTCTCTCTAGTTGTGGCGCACAGGCTCCAGGGCACGTGGGCTCTGTAGTTTGAGGCACGTGAGCTCAGTAGTTGGGGTGCGCGAGTTTCGTTGCCCTGCGGCATGTGGGATCATAGTTCCCTGACCAGGGATCGAACCCGCGTCCCCTGCATTGGAAGGCAGATTCTTTACCACTGGGCCACCAGGGAAGTCCCCCAAAGTAACCTCTATTGAAAGCTTTCTACACACTGAGCATTCTCCATTAGTTACAGCTTTCATCCTTATAACCCCCGCTGGACTTTGCATCCCATGAAGGGTCTTGTCAGTCCTTTACATTCCTCAATTTCCAGAAACCTAGGCAATACATGATAGTTATATGAAGCGTTTGTTCAATGAATGAACACAATAAATAAATGAGGTAGGGATTATTATCCCGATTTTATAGATAGAGAAATTGAGGTTGACTGATGTTGAGCTATTTCCTCCCAAACAGAATGTAGCAGTGCTTTGACAGAAACAAAAGTGTTTTCTCTTCAACTACCATGCTTTATGAGGCACATTAAAATATTACCGTTTGATTCTAAAAAGAGGGAAATTTTACTTACAGTACTAGCTGTTAATATTTGTTGAATATCCATACGTGAATAAATTTACAGACCCTATAACATGGAGATGGCAAACATACACCATTTTCATTTTTTCTGACCACCTCAACAAGAATGGATGTTTATGATGGACTGTTTGGTTAAGACTACATCTTTCCAGAAAACCAGGTCCTGGTGATTTGACCGTTTCTTTGCCACACTATGGCGTACATCGGTGTGCCTAAGCAGATTCTCAAAATCATTAGCACATGACTTCAGACAGTTGTCACTAGTCAATGTTTGGAAACACTGGCTTCAACAACAAATTTCCACCCTAGAAGAGTTTCCCAACACACAGAAGTCATAAGATTTCTGGAGAGATAGATTATTTACATAAGAACAAAACTAAACATTTATATATTTCTATTGTTAGAGATCTTGGTGATGTAAACAATCATGATTTTACATCTATTTTTGCTTAACCCAACAAAATCTCTTAGACACATCTCTAATTGGAAACTGCGCTGAGGGTTGGTACAAATGCATCATCCTGCAAACATTGTCACAAATCACCAGCAGGATGTTTTACTATAAAGTAAAAACAATCAGCCATGCAGAAAATATAGCAACCTAAATAAAAGGGGGACCGTAATTAGTATTTGTCAGTATAGCTTCAGGTGTTGGATGGTGGAGGATCATCCTGCATACCAACGGTGTTTACCTCCGTGAGCCACTCTGGCTGAATATAATGCATGGCTCTCCCTGGAGAAGGACCCCTACGTGAGCTCATCTGAGACAAGGGCTGAGCATCATTTGTCTTTGTCCCTGAGGAGTCTATGAGCCTGCCTAACAGTAGATGTTCAATAAATGTGTGTAGATAAAGGCTTGGTCAGCCCATCTGCGTGTGTCTGCTAGTGTGCCTTGCTGCTACTCTCTGTTGGTGTCCTTACACTTGCACTGTTCCTCATTGGAAGATCCAGCCGAGCTTGTGATTTCTCTCTTCCTTAAGCATCCAGGTCATCCCCAAGTTCTTCTCATTATCCTAGATTTTACAGGCGATACTGTGTGTTCTCCAGCTGGCCTGTGATTGTACTTCTATTTGCTTAATATTATTAGAAAAGGTGAGAGAATACTCCTTTCTTTCATCTTTTTTCTGCCTGTTTATACCTTAATTTTTTTTCTGAATTTCAGAGTTTTACCTAGGAATGGGGTTGTGGAGCCTCAGATCAGGGTTCTTTTGCCTAGGGGTTCTGTGAAAGAGCTCAGGGCATCTGAGAACTACCCGAAGTCTGGGGAGCACGCCCACTGCTGCACGAATTTATCCACATCCACAGAGGATAGGAGTTTCAGCTGAAGGGTTAATACTCAGCTGTAATACTGTAATACTCAGCTGTAATACTGTAATACTCAGCTAACGTTAGCTGTAATACTCAGCTACTGCACTGAGTATTACAACGTGCTAGCGAACGTACAAGCCACTTGAGAAAGCTGACCCATTAGGGCCTCGAAACAATTATGTGAGCGGGACATTATTACACTTTTAGAGGAGAGGAAACTGAGGCATAATGATTGTGAAGCTCAGCTTCAAACGTCTCTGTCTCTTTTCAGTAAAATGAATAGCGTCATTCATGTAGTGTTAATGAAGCACATTCATATTTAAGAGAATATATGGTTGTGTTTCCAGAAAAGGAAGATCAGAGTAAAATTAGATCAATGTAAAAAATGCCATTTATATTTTACTTAGATATAGGAAATAGCATGTAAAATATCTGTGCTCCTATATACATTTTGTTTTTCAGTTATGTGATACTACAGAATATTAGCCATGCCATGTCCAGTTGGGATCCACTTATTTGAATCCCAGTACTTTAAAAACGGAGGAAATACAGATTTTGAAGTATCTAAGAATGCATGCTTTCAAATAGCTACTTAGAAAAATCGCTTTTCTTCCTAAGACCACTTACTTTTTCTCTAAGACTAAAATACCCTGGTAAGATTAAATGGCTCATCTCTGAAGACTGCTAAACTGCAAAACAGAAATCTCAGTTCCTGTTTTCAGGGCCATTTTGGAGGAGAGCCAAGAGAAAGGCTGTGCTGGTGATCCACAGTTCCACAGTCCATAGCCCGGAAATTTCCAAAGATCGCTCTCCCTCACTCTCTCCCTTTCTGCCCAGACAGTTTGGGGCTGACGCTAAACCAGAACACATCATCATCATTATCTTTCCCCAAATTGCTATTTAAAAAGTTTCTGACATACACTTGCTTCATGTTGATGATGCTTGCTATTCCCCTTGGGTGAAATAATCTGATGTAGTCTTAAGACTGTCACTAAGAATTGTTCAGGTATAATTTATAGTCACAATTAAAAAGCATTATTACCTAAGTGTCACAACACAGTGACAACTAAGTTAGACTGTGATTTACATTACCAAGTGCTGGCACTTGATTTACTGTCACTCTAGAGAAATTGATAAACAGCCTGTGTAGAGCAAGGTCTTCAGTCAAGAAGGAGCTTGTTCCCCATGTGTGAGTGAGGTGAGAGATCGCTGGTGCAAGTTTCTAATGTTATGATTAATAATTAATTTTTGGAATATATAGAGCAATGGAAAAGCAGCCCTTTTAGTAATCATACAAGGCTACTTTTGACAGGCAGAGAAAATACTTTATTCTTAGTTATGGTAGAGTTTGAAATTAAAATGAGGAAGTAACCAAGTAACGCAGAGATCCTCAAATCCAAATCTATCTCTTTTTTTTAAAAAAAAATAATTCATTAATTAATCTTTGGCTGCATTGGGTCTTCGTTGCTGTGCACGGGCTTTCTCTAGTTGTGGCAAGCAGGGGCTACCCGTCCAAATCTCTCTTTTAAATAGGACAAAACCAAAGTTCAGTGATTCAAGTGACAAGGTTGGTACTGGATTACCCCAAAATAACTTTTAAGCCATACGTTGAATTAAATAATTTAATATAACCCTATCCAAGTTAATGCAGAGGGGCACATTATTAGACCATGAGCTAAAGGAGTTACAAGGGATTTTTGTGCTTATTTAGGGTGAGTCTGCAGAAGGGCTAATATTCTTTTTCATGGAAATTTCAAGAATAAAGTAGAGTATATAGACAGCCAGTGATACAAGACATGGGAGTAGAATGAATATTCCAGAGAGTGACTGGATGAAAGCACAACAGTATGAATGGGGAAAACATTTTTGTCCTGAAGGAGCAAGTGTCCTGGAGCCCTGAAAGTCTGGTGGAATGCTTGGACAAAGCTTGGTCATATTTGACTTAATATTCAGTACTTTTTAAAAAAGTGATGAATTTGGAGATTCTGATAATGGCTGAGTAAGCACCAACTGGACCCCTTTACAGGTAACAACTGTTACCTGTAAATTAAAATTTATACAAATAAAAAGTAGGCAAGAAGGGAGAAACAAAAACCAAAAATGGAGGCAAATATAAAACAAATAATAAAAATTAGACCCAAATCCAACCACATCAAAATTATTAATATATTAGATATGAATTAACTAAAGATCCTAATTAAAAAGTACAGATCTAATTTTTTAATCTTAAGAAGTCAGAAAAAAAATAACAAATGCAACACAAATTAAATAGAAGGAAGGACATTGGAGACAAAAGCAGACACCAAGAAACTGAGAGCAGAAGGACAATATTTCTGCTCTGAGAAATATAGAAATATTTCAAAGACTTATAAGGACAGCTGGCTCTCATCAAAGGTGCCGAGTTAATTCAGTATGGAATAGATAGACTTTCAATAAGCAGAGATAGAAAATTGATATTTATATGCAAAATAATGAATCTCACGTTTATCTTACTCATACATATGAATTAACTTGAAATAGATTGTAGGGTCAAATAACTAAAACTCTAAAGCTTTAAGAAGAAGACATAGTGGAAAATCTTTGGGACATTGGGTAGAGCAAGATTTCTTTGAATAGAACACACACACACACACACACACACCACAAAACAGCAAAGCAATAATTAAAAGGATGTTACCATAATTAAAACTATTATTCTTCAATAATTCACAGTTTTAAAAAATGAAAAAGCAAGTCATAGACTAGTAAGAAATATTTACAATAATATATCTGAAAAAAGACTTTTTTTCCAAAATTTGTAAGCAAGACTTGTAACTCAACAATAAAATGACAAAGAACCCAATTAAGAAATGGGAAGCATTTGGAACCGACACTTCACAAAAGAAGATGTAGAAAGGCAAATAGCACCTGGAATGCTGCTCGGCATTGCAGTTATCAGAGAGAGTTTTCAATCACAGCCGCATACCCAGGAGAACTGATAAAAGTCAAAAGATATACCTTACCAAGTGCTGGTGAGAATGTGGAGGGAGTGGTATTCTCATACATTGCTGATAGGAAGGCAAAGTCATACAGGCACACTGAAAGGTAGTTCAGGGCTTAAACGCATACTTGCCATATCATCCAGCAATCCCGTTCCTAGGTATTTACCCCAGAGACATGAACCACATGTCTACAGAAAGAGTACCTGAATGTCCCTAGCATCATTATTCGTAATAACTAGCAGCTCAAAACATAAATATCTATTAACTACTGAATGATAATAAGTTTTTGTTATATATATATATTATTAAATAATAATCAGTAATGTAAAGGAACAGAGTTTGATACATAAAGAACTTGCAGGAATCTCAAAAGCATTTTCTTACATAAAGAACCCAGAAGAAAGATTAAATGCTCTGTGATTCCACTTATATGAAATTCTAGAAAAGGCAGAATTATAGGTATAGAAATCAAGTCAATGATTGCCTGCAAATGGAGGTTGGGAGAGGGAATTGAGTGCCAGCACACAAGGGAAATTTTGGGGTGCAAGAAATGTTTCACATCTTAATCGAGGTGGTAGTTATATGATAATGTACAATTGTCAAGACTCAAACTGATCACTTAAAAGAGGAAATGTTATTATATGTAAATTATGTCACAGTAAACCTGTGGGGGGGCATAAAGAAAGAAAAGGAAATTACACCCAAAAAAAGCTCTTAAAGGGAAAGTGACTAAATGGGTGTGGGATTTTTTCTTCAGTAACAAAAGTGATTGATTGAAGCATCTGGAATGAGGACAGAGGGAGAGATTCAGAAAGGGAAGAACGGTGCCCGTGTGATTTCTGGCCATTTAGGATCCAGACACAGACGGGTTTTGTTAGTTTTTGTTTTTCCAGTATGATCTTATTGTGTTGATATATTTCTACACTTCACCTAATAATTTTAAAGATTTTTAAATAAAGGTATGATTGAACTGAAATTATTAAAATTAACCAATTTGTAGCATGTACTTAGCCATGAAATAAACGTAGTCCTTCAGAATCCATTTTGTGCAATGGTCAAACTAGCATGAGGGTGAATTTTATACCAGCTATGCTAATACATACATATATGTGTGTATTATATACGTATGTCTTATAATATATATATATATTATATATTATAAAATATATTTAAATATATGTATACTTAAATAGCTGACATTAGGGCTTCCCTGGTGGCGTAGTGGTTGAGAGTCCACCTGCCGATGCAGGGGACACGGGTTCGTGCCCCGGTCCGGGAGGATCCCACGTGCCACGGAGCGGCTGGGCCCGTGAGCCATGGCCGCTGAGCCTGCGTGTCCAGAGCCTGTGCTCCGCAATGGGAGAGGCCACAGCAGTGAGAGGCCCGCGTGCCGCAAAAAAAAAATAATAATAATAATAGCTGACATCAGTGTTATTAACATATAGTTCATGAATAATTGATTTATGTGTGGAAACCCAGTCTTGGTACAAAGAAGCAAACTCAAAAGCAGTTGAGGGCTTCCCTGGTGGCGCAGTGGTTGAGAGTCCGCCTGCCGATGCAGGGGACACGGGTTCGTGCCCCGGTCTGGGAGGATCCCACATGCCGCGGAGCGACTGGGCCCGTGAGCCATGGCCGCTGAGCCTGCGCGTCCGGAGCCTGTGCTCCGCAATGGGAGAGGCCGCAACGGTGAGAGGCCCGCGTACTGCAAAAAAAAAAAAAAAAAAGCAGTTGAGTTTTAATATACTTAAAAAAAAATAATCCATATAAACATAGTGAATATATTTAGGGAATTTTTATTAATTTCTGATATTTTTACAAAGGGAAATTTTACTTTTATTTTACTGGTATTTAAATATTTGTAATATTTAAGTATATTTACATGATAAACAAAAATTTTAAATTATCTAAGAAGTGAAGCATGCTTTCAGCAGATTAGAAATGTTCTGAAACTGAATTGAAATACAATTAGTAGTGGAAAGTTACTCTTCGTGTTACCCAACAGCTTCTGGTAAAAGCTTCCAAAGATAGTTACTCCTAACAACATGAAGCATTAAAAAATATATTTCTGTCCTCATTCAAATTACTTTAATGTTTTGGTGATATTATGGCTCTGTGTATTTACAGAGTTTTTCCTGTATCAGTGGACCAGAAACCCAACTTTCTATCAAATAAGCTCTGGGTCAGGAAATAAAATTAGAAAACTAATAAAAGTGGAAATGTCAGGGCTCTTGCCATTTTCCTAGCAGCAGGAAAATCCTCGATTTGGTATATCACAGTCTAGTATTGTGGATATGAAAAGAGATGGCAAAGTTTATATTACAAATTCCATCTTGAGAAAGTGTAGCTCAGACACAGTATTCCTGAAATTCACCATTTAGAGATTGGCACATCAGTCTGTATTCATGTAGTTAAATCACATTTTTATGTATGATATACACACAGAATGAAGAGGCGAAGCTAAATGCCAAGAATTTATATTTGAGTACTCTGTTATTCAAATGACATCTGCTAATATTTGGATCTCTTTATATTCAGAAACCCAAAAGGAAGCCATTGTAAAAATATGGAGAATTCATGCTAAAAATTGTTCTATTTCTTGCATCATCTTCATTAAGATAATTATTTTGAATGAATCTATTTTTCACATAATTGCTTTAACACTTTGTCTTATTATATTGGATTACAAAAACTATTCCCTTCCACACCCACCTCCTTCTTATGTTTTCATTTTCATCATTTGATAAGTCAGTGTTTACCCTTGTAGTGTGGACAGTTAAGAAACCTGAAGGACCATTTAATTTTTTCAGACTTTGAATATATCAGGTATTTTTATAACCTTATTAGGCTAAATGAGGTCTATGGAATATAGTATCACCGTAACAGTAATTATTGAATAAGATGAGTATTTCATCCTCCAACAAAATACTTGCTCATATCATGTCACATTGACTACAACAAATTTCTATAATAAAAAGGAATGGGGCTTCCCTGGTGGCGCAGTGGTTGAGAGTCCGCCTGCCGATGCAGGGGACACGGGTTTGTGCCTCGGTCCGGGAAGATCCCACGTGCCGTGGAACGGCTGGGCCCGTGAGCCATGACCGCTGAGCCTGTGTGTCCGGAACCTGTGCTCCGCAACGGGAGAGGCCACGACAGTGAGAGGCCCGCGTACCACAAAAAAAAAAAAAAAAAAAAAAAAAAAAGGAATGGGATTCATCTTCAGGTTTAATTGTCAGTGGTCAGCAATTTCTTTGTGAATATGTAATCCATATTAAAACTCACTTATTTAAGATCATTCCCCGAGTTTCATGCTTGGTGCTATTTTAAAGCATTAGAAAGCATTCCATTTTTGAGAATTTCATTATCTGGTTAAGGCTATAGCACCTATATATGAAAATAATTAGGTTATTATTTAAGGTAAATATATCCTTCGATAAGTAAAAAAGAAAATAATCAATTGAGATTGAAATTAGTTTAGGAATTACATGAAGTGTAGGAGTTTCAAAATAGAGGAAGAACATCCCAGGGATAGGTTATCCCATAAGAATTTCATAAGTTGTGTGATCCAAAAAAGGACTAATGGTTAGCAAATTTGAATGTGTTTCAAGAAATATAGACTTGATTCAAGAGGCAGTGGAAAAAAATAGACTTTAATAACAAGGAGAGTGAATACATGGAGAAGGATTTCAAAGCAGGAAGACTGAGAAAGAGGAAGAGAAGATAGAGGTCGGCCATTGTTGCTACAAGGTGCTGAATCACACAAAGATCAGCAATTATGGCTTAAAGTTGGGCCAAGAGCAAAACGAAGATTTGGAGAATTAGCGATGGTACTGGGCCTCCTAAAAGGTGACAGTATTGGTCTGCTTAAACTAGCAAATTCCCACCCTCCCCCCAGACTATTTAGGAAGATTGGGAAGGAAAGATAAGGAATGAAATCCTGCAGACAAGAGGCTCTGGGGTACAGGAACAGAAGGGCAACAGCTAAGGGAAATGGTCTGACTACGTTTTGTATCAGGGAGCCCTACTAGGGCTTTTCCACAGCCAGGAGTGGGATACCTGCCATAAGAGAGCATCTGTCCCCTGAGAAGCTGGATGCAAAGCCGTGGGAACCAGCAGAGAGAGGACTATGTCTGAAGCCAATTAAATACGCCGGGTTCCTTCTACCTCCCCGCTATCCCTCCTCTGTAATCAGGGCAATGAGTCTTTGAAAGTAGAAGAGAGCAGGAAGCATCCCAGCACCAGACCGTGGACATGCCCTCTGCATCCTTTTAGGTTCTGGAGTGGGAAGACCAGAGAATAAGCAGGTTACTTCAGACCTCTGGAGCTTCAAACCAGAGCAGTGGCAGTGAACAGGGGCTCCTTGGCTTAGAATTTGTTTAGGTATTCTTAACCAGATTTTTTAAGTGTTTAAGAGGTTATGGAATCCATCTCAGATACCATTTAAGATATCTGCGAACTAGCGAAGAAGAATGATTTGCCTTAAAAATATGGGAATTATGTTTCCCATAAAAAATTAATAATATTGTCCACACAAAGTTTACAGTCTTTAACAAACTAATTGCTCTGGGAAAAAAAGAATGAAGATAAATGACTGGATTTTGGAAATAAAAGAGATCAAAATGAAAACACGCTTACGACCTTGTAATTCTGATAGAACTCTAAGACTGTATTGTTATAGAATGTTTCGAGAGATACCTCATTATGTGACCAGTGTAATTTTATTTAATTTTGAAGATATGGGGTGAACTTCAGGGGGCAGTATTACACAGGCAACAAGAAATGAATAACTCAAGCCAGAGAGGTCTTGGCCCGAGATCTAGTTTTCATGATCTAAGAAGTTAGTTGAAGCCTTTAGAAGGGAGGAATTATATGAGGTAACAAACAGAGAATTATCAGCAAGGTGTTAACAGAGCCCTTTCTTATTCAGGAAATGAACATAGAGGAGGTGGGGGAACACATGGTCACAGAGAATAAGAAGTGGAGAGTTTTAGGAGCTCAGGTGTCTATACATTTGGAAGTGCAGTAGAAGTCAAGAAGAGTGATGAATGCTGGGTTTCATCATCTTCAAGAACAGATTCATTATGTGAATGAGCCAAAGAGCAACACTGATGATTTGATGGCCAGTGAGGACGTGCAGTTACTTCATCAAAGAGGTTGAGGCTGAAAGCAAAGGGGAATCAACAAGTGATGCTGCGAGAAGACACAGGAATCAGGACGGATGATGTGTGGAGAGAGAGCCATGAAAGAGACAAACCGGCAATTGCTATTACAGCAGTGAGTTAGATGTTAACTTTTAGTATTGAGCGTATGCTCCACTGTAGAACTTCTAGTCAGTAGTGCTGAGCAAGAAAGCCATGGCTAGATAACACGGCTACACTAAGGTGCACACAGAGAAGATAATTTTAGAAGAACACAGGAGGAAATCACATCTAACATACACTAAATAGGATAGTTTTGAAGTAATTGCTTCTGGCACCCTATCATCGAGGGATATATAATTACTGTTTTTGTTCTGAATTGTGTATTTGCCCAGAATGGGGAAGAGAGAGTATTCAGGAAGGTGAACTCTATTATGTCATTCTGCATTACAGTCATTAAAGACGTTCCTGCAATCAAAGGTGAGCAGAGAGTCGATCAAAAGGAAGCTTATATTATTCTAAATGGAGAAGGAATAGTCAAGAACTTAAAGAGATGTTGCCTCCTGGAGAGTGAGAGGTGAAAACTAAAGACCAAACTGTTACGCAAAGTCTAGAATTATGTTATGCACGCATCATGGCTACGATCATGGTTTGAGGATGTTTATAAGGGGTAGAAATCAGCCATTGAACCTAACATATCTTACTTAGCTAAGAGGTGACCCAGTTTTAGTAAAGATGGAAAATCATCAATAGGGTCTTGTGATAAAATAGTCTATAAATTTATGCTGATTTTTACCTTGAAGTGTGATCTGAGAAAGATCATCTAACTTCTGTTTTCATAACTTCATCCAATCTAAAAAGTAAACATGATGAGTTTACTTGCTAAGCTTTTACACATTAGGTTGTAGAACATAGTAAATAAAGTATCGTTAAGCATCTCACACACCACAAAGGCCAAGTATAACTGAGGACAGAAAGAAAATCCATGAATAGAAAGCTTGCCAGTATTTTTTATACATATTGGACTTTAAGGTCTGCGTTAGACATTTTGGAATGGAAAAAAGTGGGAAAGCAAGTAATTAGAAAAAAACATCTTTAGAAGGGTCTTAAAATGTATCCATATATAACATTATTATATTAAAACATTTTTCTAGCTGCTAAATCTTTAAAGACTGTGGATTTAATTGTAAGCCCAATTATCATCTTTTAAGTTCTCAGTATTGAAGCAGCATACTGTTTACTACAGATCAAAGCAATAGTTAAACTATTGAACACAAAGAGTTTGACTGTTTTGCCTATTTGGTTATGGTTTTGGAATATCAACAATGGCTTTGATTTTTGGAATATTGACAATAATTATTATGGATTTTAAACATATCAATAGAAATCCAAAAAATATAAATACATGAATAAATGTCTTCTAAAAACTTTATAATAAATGAAAAGTTCTTTCTCTTTTAAAATAACATATTTCTTCCCTGGAAATAATTGACTAGCCTCAAGCTTTATAGTCATTTATTTCCCCACCTCAGCCAATAAAAAAAAAGGATACCACTTTTTTCTTGTTTTTATACCACTTCTCTCCCTTCTTCTCCTCCTCTTCCTTTACCATTTTCACCTTCTTTTTAACGTCTGACTTGTGCTCACTTTTGACCCATTTGCACGGATTTTTCAGTGTGTCTTGCAAGTAGGTTTTGTACCACAAGGGGGAAATCTGTCACATAACAGTAAAGTAGATTGCAGATAAATTGGCTAAAAGTAAAACACTGGTAACATTAAAAAAAAAAGACAAAACAAAAAGCATAGCTATAAGATGTAAATAATTTATCATTATTCCCTCAATGTGAATGTATGGGTTTTAAAAGTTGGAATTATGTCTACCTGGAAATGGCCTCCTTTTAATCATCAAAAGCACTCACATGAGCACATGATTAATGCTAAGCATCTAGCAAAATTAAATGGAAAAGATCCAAATTATAAATCAAGAGTCTACATTGTAAAAATTTTTAAAAATAAATAAAACAAAACAGAACAGAAACCCCAGAGACCTATATATATTCATGTTTTACCCTATGCACCATTTAATATATTTTGAATGAAATAATATGGCTGGAGCATGCAAACAGTAAAAAATTAAGGTCATATTTCTACATTTTATATTTATATTATTAAATTTGAAAAGATACACACCCCAATGTTCACATCAGCATTATTTATAATAATCAAGATATAGAAAAGCAACATAAGTGTCCAAAAACAGATGAATGGATAAAGAAGATGCAACACACACACACACACACACACACACATACACACACACACTGGAATACTACTTAGCCATGAAAAAGAATGAAATTTTGCCATGTGCAACAACATGGATGGACACGGAGGATATTATACTGAGTGAAGTAAGTCAGACAGAGAAAGACAAACACTGTTTGATATCACTTATGTGTGGAATCTAAAAAGTACAACAAACTAGTGTGTATAACAAAAAAGAAGCGAACTCACAGATATAGAGAACAAACTAGTGGTTACCAGTGGGGAGAGGGTAAGGGGGGCAAGATAGGGGGAGGGGATTAAGAGGTACAAACTATTATGTATAAAATAAATAAGCTATAAGGATATATTTAGACACATAACTAATTAATGGTCATTTAATTAATAACAAAGGCCACACTGAACTGTTTTGATTCTCATGACTGATTATTTAGAAATGTTCAAAGCAAACCATTTGTAATATAATTCTATATTGGTTCTTAAAAATGAAAGTAAAGTCCAAAAAAAAATGGAAAAGAAAGAGTGAAAACTTCACAATATAAAAAGAATGGAAGAAAAATTAAAACTATATCAAAAGACATAGATGAACTTTATTTTCTACACACATTATTATGACTGAAGCAATATCCTTTCAGAGACCTGAAGTGGTAATGAAAACTCTGCATTTCCAGTTTATATGATTCAGCTAATTAAATACTGCATATTATCTTTGAAAAAGTATGGATTTAGCACATTAAAAAAGCTAATGATGTGACATGTCCTCTTCATCAGCAGTTTCTTTTTAACACAATATTCAGGAATTACATTGCTGATTAAATGTCTCAGCTTTTTCTTCTTCTTTTTTTATTTTAACAGACCAAAACTGAACTGTAAAAATACATATTGACTAAAACCCTTAGAGTGATTAAAAGTACTAAATTCTGTTTTATTTCCCTTGATATTCTTATAAAGTATTTAAACATACATAAAATGAAAAGCAAATAAAAATAAAAGAAAGCAAACTCTAGCAAAATCAAAACACCATGGACCAGAAGACTTTAAATGTGATATAAGTAAATAGAGATGGTGAAAACACCAAAACACTGCTTTCTCAGGCTAGACAGAGATGATTATTGTATAAAAAACCCCCTTTGAAATTTTCTGCCAATTCCATATGAAATGTCTACGTTTGGGGGGGCGGGGTGGGAAATGTGTTCTACGTATTGGGTGGAATAAACCGTGTCAAATAACCAGTCACAGTAAAAATAGGGGGAAAATCCCGCTTTAATAGCATTTGCAAGGTAAACTGAAAGATGCTGAAAATTTATTTGACACTAAAAAAGGAAATTTACATATTCAAGAATGAAATAACACTGAATACACTTTTAGCAAAGTGAAATTTATGACAAAAGCTTTTAGAGATTTAGCCAAATATTTTCACCTAAGACTTTATTTTTACATAATCTGATAATATCTTTTATTTTAAACCTGTAATGTGAATAGATTTGATACTTTTGTGCAATGAATATCTATTTATATGCCTATATTTATTTATCTGTTTTGGTCATGTTTATGTATATAAATTATTCACTGCCAAAGGAACATTGATAGGATATCAATACAGATTTTAAAAGACCTAAAAAAAATTAACCTGGGGTGTAATTTATAATTCAGTCGTTTTAAAATGAATTTTCCAGTACAATTTATGTTCATCTATTTACTTACTCATTTCTGTAATTATTTAATGACACAACATCATTTTATGTGATGTTTGAGCTTTGGAACATGAGAGACTCTAGCTTTACTGCTGCCTGGCATTAACTAGAATTTCTAATTAGGCAAGTAAATAAATGTACACATGGATACATAACTGTTTATAATTAACGTGTTTGGATAACCTAATATATGCCTTCTTTGAATGATTGATGCTGAATCCACCTGTGTGTAGAGGTAGGGTGGAACCTCAGAAAGTTCTGGCCCTTTTCTGACTACATGGTCTTGAAAATACTAAAGAGAGGGATGGTGATTCTAAACAAAATGTGTTCTGTCTTTTATCTTTCACCTCATTTTGTAAATAAAGATTGCAATGAAAGCTGGATGATTTGTATAATGCCCAAGGGCTATCAACAGTTTACACCAGAGGACGTTTTTCAGGACACTTTCTTTCCCTAAATATATTATTTTTGTATTTCTGCAACAGTGCCACAAGATTTTGTGAAAATGAATAAAGTGTTTTCAAAACAAAAGGCATTTACATACAGTATTTTATCCTTTGCTACTTTAGTGTCATGAAAAGTAACAAGTTAATTTTTTCATCACTGAAATTCCACAGAACAGAAAACATGCTTTACCATAGATTATTAAAAATGGGTGCTAAGAATCCCAGTTTCTGCTATTTCCCAAGGTAATTGCACTTCTGAATTTTCACATACTATTTATATTTGTGAACTCCTTGATTCCTGACCCCAGATGCATCTGTTGCAACTGATGAATGAAATAATGAATTACAGGAAAAAAATAGATACGTAAAGAAAGATTTCTCCCTTTTTAAATGATTATAAACTTAAAAAAATTGACTAAAAACACATTTAAAATGCATTAGCAAGAAATATCCTAAGAATTTTCCATTTCACAATTATTTCACAGTATTTCACAATTAAGATCATTTTTTGAATAAGAATTATTGATTATAGATGAGCAAATTATTTAATTTGGGGGTCTGAAATATCTTGGAAAAGGTTATCAGTGGAGATCTGAAATGAAAGCAGTAATTTACACATACTTGTATTTTTTCTTTGTATAAAAGCTGTCATATTTGTCTCGTATTATAATACTTCTGTGACTTGGGGAAGAAGCTCTCTCAGCTTTATTTTTGGAAATGCTAGTGCAGAATAGTAACTTCAAAGCCTTATGTGTTCTTTCATCTAAACTGTTGGAAATGCATAGGAATCAATCATTCTCCTTGAATGATGAAAGTATCAAGGATATAGGTGTTTTAAGACACAAGCTTGACTTGTACCCTAACTTTTATCTTATTAAATCTTTGCTGTGTTTTTCACTCCTGACTCCTTTTTTTTGGTACGCGGGCCTCTCACTGCTGTGGCCTCTCCCGTTGCAGAGCACAGGCTCTGGACGCGCAGGCTCAGTGGCCATGGCTCACGGGCCCAGCCGCTCCGCGGCATGTGGGATCCTCCCGGACCGGGGCACGAACCCGCGTCCCCTGCATCGGCAGGCGGACTCTCAACCACTGCGCCACCAGGGAAGCCCCCCTGACTCCTTTTAATATTTTAGATCCTGAACTTAAGCCCCAAGTCAAAGCCGTGAGAAGGTGAATCTTTCCAGCCCTTGTGCATATGTATTTTGGAGGTATCTTTGTTTCCAGACTTTTTACTTGAACATTACTTTAGGGAAACAGGTTTACTTTTCTTTACAATTACAGGAAATCATAATGTGTTCAGTTTTCACAATTCAGTTTCTCACTTTGGGCATGTAAAGGTACCTTGTTACCAAGCCGGGAACTCTCAGCACTCCATCTATATACCAGCCCTTTTGGGTGTCCGGAGAACTCTTAGACTAAAGCTCGGACAACGGAATAGAAGGAAGTGTTGTTCCCACGCCACCCGCCCAGGAAGCATCTAAGAATATGGGTCCCCGTATTGACTCGGAAGATAGATAATTAATGTGGGAGAACAATGGAATTTCTACCCGGACGATCTCACCAGAGCCTTTGGGGTCTTCACATTTTCGTGATTTGTATTTCTGGCCCAAATCCTGAAGACAGTCTATCATGGTTCCCTCCTCAGAAGCAAATTTCTAAGAGAGATTATGTGAATAAAATCGTTGCAGATTCTATAAATACTGTGATAACGGGCATACCTGTGTAAGGAGGCCTTTTAATAGAACATTTACATCAGTGAAACATCAGTGAAACTATGTGAATTAGATGGATTCCATATTTGCTGAGGGCCATTCATCAACTTGGGGAGTGTTCATATTTCATGTGGGTCTAGTTATACAAATGAACCGACGTTCGGATTGGAGATTATGAGGCAGCTACTACTTATGTCTCTTCTTTATCTTCTAAAATATTACTTATCATCCGTGTTGCCACTGCCACTAATTACCATTCTACCTGGACCAGACTCATGTCTTCTTCATTTTAAAATTAACAAAGTGTCTGGGAATCCTGAAACTTTCTCTTTCATGGTTGCAGGTTAATAAAACATGTCAAATATGATCATATTCTCCATTGTCTTCCAGGGAAAAGCTGTAGCATCTTGCAGCCTGGACAACTTGAAGCTGTGATATTTATCAGCTGATGGCCAGTTATTCTTAAAATGATTCTGTATCGCCAATTATATCTTAAATTCCTAATTTTCTTAAATTGATAGTTTCTCTCAATTTCACATGAGTTTTAAAGTGCCACTTGACACAGCCATTTTCTAGAATATTTTGACGGCTTTTATTAATTCACCTACTAGAATCCTTCACTCATAACAAAAAAACCCTCTCCTGGCCCATTACTCGTATCTTAAAATATAAACCTCCCTGAAGTTTCTAAACTTGGTATTTATTTTCAAGACACAAGGGAAACATTAAAAGGAAAAAAATGATGCTATGTTTGTTTTCCTTCAAAAGAAAAACTGGGTTAAAATTCTGCATAATTGTGTAGTTTTCTAAAGGTGTTTTATATTTTAATACTACAACATTTACTACCTGTGCCATTAACTTGGCATGACTTGAATTATACTTTCGCAGTCTTTGTATGCGTGTGTTGAGTGTTATGAATGTGACTGTGTGTGTTATGTGAAAATTAATTAGATGCACCGTGTTTCTCCACACATGTTTTCCCTTGCCCTGCGTTGTGGGGCTGGGTCCTAACTCTTTATGATTAGTTTAAGAAATCCCTGTTCCTAAATAAAAATAGTTAATGTGCTGCCCTTTGCTTACAGCTCCTCTGCCTCATAACAATAATATGTGCATTAACTTCAACTACACCTAACTTTTTGATGAGTTATTGTTCTACAGTACTCTGTCATTGACACTCTATGTTGCTATTAACATTTAGTAAATCTTTTGTGTATGTTTGTAAAAATAATTTGCCCTGTGTCATAAAATCCAGAGAATAAATTACAGCTACTAAAACTTGAAAGCGGTGCATTTCACCTTTTAAAAATGAAGGTTACAGAAAGTAAATCTAATAAGAATGCTTATCACTAAATGTGTTGGCTGAGGGACTCATGAAACGCAGACATTCGTCGTCGTTTTGTCTGCATTGCTCCTTTCAGACTGATGCATTCATGAGTTATATGGTTATTCATTTTGATTTTGCCCCTGAATTCTCTTTCCTGGATCATCCCAGAATATTCATTTTTCTTGTGGGATAGTTAAGAGACTGAGTCACCTCCTCGTGCTGCGCTCAGGCCAGGACCGTGCAGCACATTAAACAGAGTTCCGTTCTTCAAACATTGCTTCTGTGACCTCACTGCTTATTTTCCTCACTTGCAATTTATTTTTCTTAGCTGCTGATGATCTTGTGTCTTACTATTTAATATAGTTTAATGTAGCCCTCTCTTTCAATGCTATTAAATATTTTACTTTGTATTATATTGAACCAGATAAATGATATTAGGGAAAACTTATGAAAACCATATACAGTTTTAAAAAAATTATGGTTCATCTTCTCTAGACACATAATCATGTTTATTTACTTACCCCCAAACCTCAAATTACTTATTTCATCACTCAAATATTAATTTTGTTTAAAATCTTTAAGATGCAGTAGTGTAAAAAGCATAAAGAAATTACATGAATATCGACAGTATTTACAGAGAGAGAAGATAGGAAGGAAAGTAGAAGGAATATAGGTCCGTTAGCATGTAGATATGGAGAAACACCAGGTTCAAAATGTTGCTGATGAAAACAGTCTTTGAAGCAGTTGTGTGTGTGGATCTCTCATCCATGGAACAGTGCTTCACAGTAATTATTTTTCTTAGCTACTGGCTACAAGGAGAGTTGCCTTGCGGCTCTGAAGGATGCTCTGTGGCACGATGTCAGGAAAACACTCTTGTTCCGGTGTTGCAGACAATCAGAAATGGCTGAGTTTCACTTTAATATCATAACCACTGAGCTGTGCTCCTGTTGGCCCTGACATTTAAAAGGCTGGCTAGAACTTATAACTCGCTGGCCATTTGCAACTTTTCTGCCTTCAGCTACCAAGGCAATATTGTGTTTTCTATTGTTCTCTTTAAGTTCTTGCTTTTGTTGATATTGAAGTTTCACAGATAATGATAAGTGAAGAATTAGCTTATTCAAATTCATTTCAAGCAGCGCTTGTCTTTTTTAATTGAAGTATAGTTGATTTACAGTGTTGTGTTAATTTCAACTGTGCAGCAAAGTGATTCAGTTATACACACACACACACACACACACACACACACACACACACACACACACACATATATACATTCTTTTTCATATTCTTTTTCATTATGGTTTATCACAGGACATTGAATATAGTTCCCTGTGCTCTACAGTAGGACCTTGTTGTTTATCCATCCTATACATAATAGTTTGCCCCTACTAACCCCAGCCACCTAGTCCATCCATCCCTCACCTGCCTCTCCCCCTTGACAACCAGAAGTCTGTTCTCTGTGTCTGTGAGTCTGTTTCTGTTTTGCAGATAAGTTCATTTGTGTCATATGTTAGATTCCACATATAAGTGATATCATATGGTATTTTTCTTTCTCTTTCTGACTTATCTATTTTACCCAATCCAGAAAAGGGATATTGTTATAAGGTGATATGAATCTACTTAATGCTTGAAGGAGTTCATTTAACTAGGATTTTTAAAATAAACACAACAGGGCCTCCCTGGTGGCGCAAGTGGTTGAGAGTCCGCCTGCCGATGCAGGGGATACGGGTTCGTGCCCCGGTCTGGGAGGATCCCATATGCCGCGGAGCGGCTGGGCCCGTGAGCCAATGCCGCTGAGCCTGCGCGTCCGGAGCCTGCGCGTCCGGAGCCTGTGCTCCGCAACGGGGGAGGCCACAACAGTGAGAGGCCCGCATACCGCAAAAAAAAAAAATAAATAAAATAAACACAACAAATGTACTAGTTGAAAATAACCATTATTTCTTGACTATCTATGTACCAGAAATGATTGTAGATGCTAGAGAGTTATCAGTGGACAGAAAAAGGCAAAGTGATCCCTGCCCTTGACTCTGGGGAATACAGGAAAGAAACACATAAATGTGTAAAAAATAAATGTATAATATATTTTTTGTTGTTGTTGGATGCTGTTGGGTGCTATGAAAAAACTAATAATGAAGGAGGAAGGGAAGATAAAAATTTCCAAAGGGCCAGGGAGGGACAGTGCAGTTTCATCTAGGGTGGTCCAGGAAAGATTAGCTGAGGAGGTGACATCTGTGCAAAAATTCTGGGAGACAAGGGGGCCAGCTACATGGCAACTGAAAAATCCTCGAGGTAGGGTGTACCTGGCACATTCAGGGGAGAGCAACAAGGCTGGGATGTCTGGAGTGGAGAGATGGGATGACCGTGTGGAAATGTTTGCTCACACATCCCAGTGTACGATAATCATTTGTGTATCTGCTGTCGCCCCTTCCAACTCTGAGTCCTGGGAAAACACGGTACAGTGTCTGCTGGGTGGAGGTTATTCTCTTGGCTTGAAATGAGACTTGGATCTGGAAAAGGCCAAATCCCAGCGCTCACAGCTAGAGGCAGAGTGATACCTGACCCCGAGGACTCCACTTTATGGGGTGGGCACACTGTATCAGTTTCCTGTAGCTGCTGTAACAAATTACCACACATTGGGTGGCTTAAAATAACCACAGTTTGTGCTCTCTCAGTTCTGGAAGGCAGAAGGCTGAAGTCACGGTGTTATTAGCAGGGCAGCAGTCTATCTGAAGGCTCTAGTGGTGAACTCACTCCTTGCTTCTTCGGGCTTCCGGTTTGTTTCTTTGCATGTGGGCACATCACTCCAGTCTCTGCTTCCAAGGTCACCTTGACACCTCTTCTTCCCTGTGTGTCTCTCTTCTGTGTGTCTCTATGTTCCAAACTCCCTTTGCCCATCTCTGGTAAGGATATAGGTGATTGCCTTTAGAGCCCATCTGGAGCATCCAGGATAATCTCCTCTCGAGATTTTAACTTAGTCACATCTTTGGCCACACAAGGCAGTTTTACTCTTTTACCACATAAGGTAATATTCACAGGTCCTGGTGATTAAGACACAGACATATCTTTCTTTTTTTGCAGGGGGCATCATTTAACCCACAATAAGCATAATGACAGGGGTCTCTAAATAGGGTTCAGTACTAAAATAGGGATCTCTCTTGAAAGAATGCCCTCCTGTGAAGTAGGACCTGTGAAGAGATGGACAAGAGGATAGGGCCCTGGTCACCCTGATTGGAGTGGATAAGGCCTTGATTCTCAGATGAGGACTGGCATGCCTTTAGGCAGTTAAAAGGGAAGCTTTGTCAGGCAGCCCGTGCAAACTAAAAGGTGTTAGGATCAGAAGCCGGTAGAGATGTACAGCTTGTGTCAGTGACCTTCACACACCACTCCCAAAACTCAGCAGCCTAACTCAGTAAGAACGTGTCCTTCCTCACTGAAGGTAGTTTATTTTATTAGATTCCTCTTTCATGAACCAACTTTGAACTTTGTTGATTCCATTTTGTCTTTTGTGTTTCATTAATTTTACTTCTTATCATGCACAGCTTTATACCAATACATTTGAAAGTTCCTATGAAATAGCCAAATCTTTAGAAGAACACAAGTTGCATGTTGACAAAGAAAAAACTATAAATTCTAAATAACTCTATAATCAAATTAAATCAATAGTTAAAAAATTTCTTTGAAGAAAATTCTTAGTCTACATGGCATCAGTAACAAATTTTAACTTCTAGGGGCACATGATTCTAAGCTAACACCAACGGTTCTAGAAAATAAGAACGTATGTATACCAACAGTATTTATACAATTAGCATAATCTTGAGATCAAAAACAAATAAGGATAGTATATGAAAATAAATTTACATACAAATTTTACCCATGAACATAAATGCAAAAATGCAAACTTAACTTTTAACAAACCGAACTCAACAATGAATAAAAAAGGTAATATAATCTATCTTGTTACATTAATTTCATGGATTCAAGTTTATTTAAAATTGGTAAATCAGTTAAAATAATAAACCATGTTAAATTTGAATGAAATAAAGCATATTATCTCAATAGACGTAAACAAAAACTTAAAAAAAAAAAAAGAATGTGTGCTTTCTCACTGTGCAGCCCAGTGTGTGAGCCTGAGGGTGCTGGCACTCTGTTCCACGCTCCTTTGTAAGGACTTAGGCATAGCGACGCTCTGTCACCTTCAAAGCACGGTGCCCGAGATCGCCTTCGCCGTCCACATCCAGCTCCTAAATGGAGGCAGGGTCTGGCCGATTCCTCAAGGGATGCCTCAGGACTAGGTGCCTACGTTCCATGGACCAGAACCCAGTCACATAGCTAATAATGGTTAGGAAAATAGGATCGACTAAACTCAAAGGCTGAACAATATGGAGCTGACAGAGGAACCTGTCTGCTCCAATCAAAGGTAGATCCTCATCCAGCTTTTGCGTGTTTGACCTGAACAGTTGCTCCCCTGCCCATGTTGGTTCACATTTGGCCTTGTTGGTTCCAAGCAGCAGCGTTGATGTGCTTTGCTTGCCTAGAGGTCTAAGTGCTCTTCAGTCTTCCTCAAAGTTTAGTTATTAAACTAAGAAGTTGGGGAACTTCCCTGGTGATCCAATGGTTAAGATTCTGTGCTTCCACTCCACTCCACGAGTTCGATGCCTGGTTGGGGAACTAAGATCCCGCAGGCCGCATGGCACGGCCAAAAAAAAAAAAAAAAAAGATTTTTCTGCTGATCATATGAGCTCACCAGCTGCGTGCGTAGTTGTCTGTTGATTTGCTCTTGAGCTATAAGTATTGGTCTAAGGATTCCCTGGTGGTGCACTGGTTAAGAATCCACCTGCCAATGCAGGGGACGTGGGTTGGAGCCCTGGCCCGGGAAGATCCCACATGCTGCAGAGCAACTGAGCCTGTGCGCCGCAACTACTGAGCCTGCGCTCTAGAGCCCCCGAGCCACAACAACTGAGCCTGTGCGCCACAACTACTGAAGCCTGCGCCCTAGAGCTCACGCTCCGCAACAAGAGAAGCCACCGCAATGAGAAGCCTGCGCACCACAACGAAGAGTAGCCCCCGCTCTCTGCAACTAGAGAAAGTCCGCGCACAGCAACGAAGACCCAATGCAGCCAAAAATAAATAAATAAAATAAGTATTGGTCTAAGACTGCAGAAGACCTGTCTCTGTGATGCCCTTCAGGGGCCTTGGGCACCTGGCACTTCCCTGACCAAATAGAAAGACCAACTAAAATATGAAAAGTGATGTTTGTAGAATCGATAAGACCAGTTAGGAAGATAGTCCAGTGATACTGTGGGAGATGATGGTCTGAATTAGGACAGGGCAGTGGAAAGGGAGGAAGGGGACAGAGTAGAATAACCTTTAACCCTGAATCAAAGTGTGGAGATCCATCCCACTGAGAACCTAGGGCAAACCAGGTGTCTCAGGCTTCCCTCTTGCTTTCTGACTTGTATGTGGGGAGAATTGCAGAGACAGCCGAAGACTAGGAATACTTATTTTCATTTTGTTTATGTCTTCCTTCTGCCAATGTATGTTACCATAGCTTTGTTTTAAGATTGTCTTCTCTGATTAGGGTTGGGCAAAATCCCTTTTGTAGCAACCTGCTTAATTTGCAGCTTCAGTTGTCAACACGGAAGACATACGTTTAAAACATTAGTGTGAAAGAAGCATCTTGCCTTTCTTTTCATTGATATAGACAACTAAGGGGGAAAATTCTTGGCTACTTTCACTTAAAAAGAAGTATTTCCTATAGAGAGGTGATCATAATGAGTAGTTAGATGAAGAGCAGTATAAAAGGACTTTGGATATATCTCTTATGAGGTAGACTTCCAGTGTTTATGTACTCAGATGCTTTCTTGAACATACACTTTAAAAATTTCTAATTATGAGGCCTCTAAAATTTTACAAAGATAACATCACTGACACATATGTGCCCATAACTAAGATTAAACAGATGTTAACATTATGCTTTATTTACTTCCCATCATTCCTTTATTGAAAGAAATAAAACATACTCCTCTCAACACCCTCATCCCTCTTCCATTGCTTGATCCCTAGAGGTAAATTTTATGTTAAAATTGCTGCATGCCATACCTAATTACTTTTTTTTTTTGCGGTACGCGGGCCTCTCACTGCTGTGGCTTCTCCCATTGCGGAGCACAGGCTCTGGACGCGCAGGCTCAGCGGCCATGGCTCACGGGCCCAGCCACTCCGCGGCATGTGGGATCTTCCCGGACCGGAGCACGAACCCGTGTCCCCTGCATCAGCAGGCGAACTCTCAATCACTGCGCCACCAGGGAAGCCCCCTAATTACTTTTATATTTTTATTAATCAGGCATTTATTCGATCACCATTAAGACTAAATTTTCTGTTTTAAAATGATAAATAGTATGATGATATACTTGTTATTTTGTAATGTAATTTTTGTAATGCAAATTTACTTAATTATATATACGTAATATGATTTTATGTTGTTTTAGAATGCCATTGTATGTATATTCCACATTTATTTATTCTTTAGCTACAGAAAACATTTTTTTCTACTAGTTTTCTAATATGTCTTTGTACATGTCTCATTGTGTACATGTGTTACAGTTTTTGGAGTTAAACTCCCAGTTATGGAATTTCTCATTCATGGGATATGCACATCTTCAAGTTTTCTAGAAATGGGTAATATTTTATCTAAGCTCCATGAATATGAATGAGTTCCTCTCTCCTACCTCTTCACCAAGTCTTGTTATTATCAGACTTATAAAAAAGTTACTATGTTATGGATATGAAACAGCATCTCATTATCGTTACAATTTATTTTTATCTGATGACATAAAAACAAACCTCTTTTGGTTTCTTGACCCTTTGGATTTTTAACTCTGTGAAACTCATGTCTGGATTCTTTGCTTATATTTCTGTTGAGATGTAAGATTTTTCTTTCTGATTTTCAAGAGTTATTTTTATTTTCTGGATGCTAAACCTTTGTTGGCCATAGGTTTTATACAATAGTTTCTCCTTTTTGTGTCTTTTCCTTTAATATTTTTATAATGTCTTTTTCCCCTTAAGAGTTTCCTTTATTGATGTTGTTAAAATGTTTTACCAGTATTCCTCCTGCAGATTTAGTTTTGCGTTAACTAATACATAATTGTTTATTCTATTGAATGTTAGGGAGCCATCTATTTTTTTTATATATAAATATCATAAGGAATAGCCAACAGTTTCAGAATAATTCATGGACTAATACAGACTTTCCCATGAAATAGCAAAGTACCTGGTATTCAAAGTACCTTGTTCCATTGTGTAAACACTATGCTGTTTTAAGAATTACAAGTTTATAACAAGGAATTCAGATATGAGGCCTCCTTAAATGTTACACTACTATTTGAGATTTTCTTGGCTGTTGTTGGCTATTTATTCATTTTTTTGCTTAGAAGAAAAGAAATGGCTTTCTAAGTTTTAAGGGTAGTATTTGTGCATTTAGGTTGGAATTATTTTGAAATTACAGAGAATTTTCCTTCCTCTACAAAATTGTGTTCATGAACAAGTATACTCTATCTGCATGTCTTTCACTATCCTTTTACAGTTGTCTGAGGTATTCCGCATATGTCATAATCAGAGTACATATTTGGGGGCCACCCAGGACTTCTCTGTTCTCTCATGCCTTACGCTTCACCCGTGCTCACCTGTTCCATTAGATGGTGCATCTAACCTGCCCTCTGTTCTCACTTCCTACCACTGCCCCTCTTGCCCTCCAGCTCATCCTGCTCCAGCCTCACTGCTTTTCTTGCTGGGGGGAATATGAAAATCGCATCCCTGACTCGGGGACTTAAAAATCTGTGACTGCCTCTGCTTGGAATACTACCCACTCCCTCATAGATCTTTGCCAAGTTGTCTGTCCTGTCGTTCAGGTTTTTGCCCAAATGTCACCATCATACGTAGGTCTTTACTCATGCTCCTTGAGTACAGTAGATAAATTAGAACACCCTCCATTGTTCCCTATCCTTTCATTACATGGTCTTGTATATTTCAGAGTAATTACCACTCACTGATTGTTTTCAGTCTATGACAGTATTCCCAATATCTAGAACAGTGCCTGACTAAGTAGCCACTCAATTAATATTTTTTGAATAACTGAAAGAATAAGAACACCTAGAATATACATAACCTAAAGAATACAACCTAAAGAATGAGGTGCTATAAAATTATTTTAATCGGATTCTTTTCCAAGCTATGTTCCCTAATTGTTATCGGAGAATGAAAACACAGTGATATCTACAAAAAAATGAACATTTAATAAGTGTTTAGTCTATACCAGGGGGTGTTCTATGTAATTTTCATATTTATTATCTCCTTGAATCCTTATAACAACCCTATAATGTGTTCACCATTACTGTTATTTCCTGTTAAGAGATGGAAACGTTCAGGTCAGGAAGTTTAAAAAATGTGCTGCTGGTCATTTAACAAGCAAGAGTGGAGTCTCTGGGATGCAGTGGAATTGCTGTTGATTGACTCTAGAGTTTTCAGGACAGGAATCAGAAAGAGGAGTCTTAACAACAATGGTTGTTTTTCACTCTAAGAAATATGGAAACACAAAAGACCCCGAATAGCCAAAGCAATCTTGAGAATGAAAAATGGAGCTGGAGGAATCAGGCTCCCTGACTTCAGACTATACTACAAAGCTACAGTAATCAAGCCAGTATGGTACTGGCACAAAAACAGAAATATAGATCAATGGAACAGGATAGAAAGCCCAGAGATAAACCCATGCACATATGGTCACCTTATCTTTGATAAAGGAGGCAAGAATATACAGTGGAGAAAAGAGAGCCTCTTCAATAAGTGGTGCTGGGAAAACTGGACAGGTACATGTAAAAGTATGAAATTAGAACACTCCCTAACACCATACACAAAAGTAAACTCAAAATGGATTAAAGACCTAAATGTAAGGCCAGACACTATCAAACTCTTAGAGGAAAACATAGGCAGAACACTCTATGACATAAATCACAGCAAGATCCTTTTTGACCCCCCTCCTAGAGAAACAGAAATAAAAACAAAAATAAACACACGGGACCTAATGAAACTTAAAAGCTTTTGCACAGCAAAGGAAACCATAAACAAGACCAAAAGACAACCCTCAGAATGGGAGAAAATATTTGCAAACGAACCAACTGACAAAGGATTAATCTCCAAAATATACAAGCAGCTCATGCAGCTCAATATCAAAAAACAAACAACCCAATCCAAAAATGGGCAGAAGACCTAAATAGACATTTCTCCAAAGAAGCTATGCACATTGCCAACAAAGACATGAAAGGATGCTCAATATCACTAATCATTAGAGAAATGCAAATCAGAACTACAATGAGATATCATCTCACGCCAGTCAGAATGGCCATCATCAAAAAATCTAGAAACAATAAATGCTGGAGAGGGTGTGGAGAAAAGGGAACACTCATACACTGTTGGTGGGAATGTAAATTGATAGAGCCAGTATGGAGAACAGTATGGAGGTTCCTTAAAAATCTACACATAGAACTACCATATGACCCAGCAATCCCACTACTGGGCATATACCCCGAGAAAACCATAATTCAAAAAGAGACATGTACCAAAATGTTCATTGCAGCTCTATTTACAATAGCCAGGACATGGAAGCAACCTAAGTGTCCATCATCAGATGAATGGATAAAGAAGATGTGGCACATATATACAATGGAATATTACTCCACCATAAAAAGAAACGAAACTGAGATATTTGTAGTGAGGTGGATGGACCTAGAGTCTGTCATACAGAGTGAAGTAGGTCAGTAAGAGAAAAACAAATACCGTATGCTAACACATATATATGGAATCTAAGGGGAAAAAAAAAAGGAGTGTCATGAAGAACCTAGGGGTAAGACGGGAATAAAGACACAGACCCACTAGAGAATGGACTTGAGGATATGGGGAGGGGGAAGGGTATGCTGTGACAAAGTGAGAGAGTGGCTTGGACATATATACACTACCAAACGTAAGGTAGATAGCTAGTGGGAAGCAGCCGCGTAGCACAGGGAGATCAGCTTGGTGCTTTGTGACCACCTAGAGGGGTGGGATAGGGAGGGTGGGAGGGAGGGAGACACAAGAGGGAAGTGATATGGGAACATATGTATATGTATAACTGATTCACTTTGTTATACAGCAGAAACTAACACACCATTGTAAAGCAATTATACTCCAATAAAGATGTTAAAAAAGAAAAAATAAGTGAATGCATGTCCATGTGCTTGTGTATGACAATTAGCTTTTCCTTTCTCTTTTATATTTCATTTTATAAAAGAGAACAATATGAAAATTGTATCTTTGAGAAAATCATCATTAATATACTTCACAATTCATAGTCCTCTATTTTTCTTCCCTAAAGTTCACCATCAGAGGATACATCATTTGCAACTTTATTTTATACTTAAAATGTTAGATAATAGTTTTAAGTGTTACGATTTTCTGTGTTTGATATCAAAGTTATCTTAAGGAGCCTAATAACTCGTATTCACTGTTTTCACTAGTCTCAGCTCCACGGTTAATTACTTATATTTCTGCATATTTCAGTTGCACTGACTGATCTATAGTAACCAGACTGGTCATTTCTCTGTGACGTCATTGTGCTTCCCTTGCAGATCATTAAAACCCTCTCTTACTGGGGACCGATATTGCCTGACCTTTCTTGTTTCCATTTATTCCCCAAAGCTCATTTCTTCTCTGTATACAGTCCAGTTTACTTGCTGTTGCAGAAATACATCTTTCACGTTTCACCTCTGTGCCTTCACTCAAATCCTATCACTTATACGTGGAAACAAAGGGAAAAAATGATACAAATGAACTTATTTACGAAACAGAAACAGACTCACAGACTTCGAAAACAAACTTGTGGTTACCAAAGGGGAAACATGGAGGGGGGGCGGATAAGTTAGGAGTTTGGGATTAACAGATACATACTACTGTATATAAAATAAGATAATCAACAAGGACCTACTGTATAGCACTGGGAACTCTACTCAATATTCTGTAATAACCTATTTGGGAAAAGAATCTGAAAAAGAAGAGATACATGTATATGTATAACTGAGTCATTTTGCTGTACAGCAGAAACTAACACAACATTGTATATCAACTAGACTCCAGTGTAGAATTAAATTTTAAAAAGTCCCTTATTTCATTGGAATGGCTTTTGCCACTCTTCTTCCCTTGCAGTTACTCAAATCCTGTCAATTTAAAATAAGCAATTCACTTGGGGCTTCCCGGGTGGCGCAGTGGTTGAGAATGTGCCTGCCGATGCAGGGGACACGGGTTCGAGCCCTGGTCTGGGAAGATCCCACATGCCACGGAGCAACTGGGCCCGTGAGTCACAACGACTGAGCCTGCGTGTCTGGAGCTTGTGCTCCGCAACAAGGGAGGCCACAATAGTGAGAGGCCCACGCACCACGATGAAGAGTGTCCCCCGCTTGCCACAACTAGAGGAAGCCCTCAGACAGAAACGAAAACCCAACACAGCCATAAATAAATAAATAAAATTTAAAAAAAATAAGCAATTCACATTGCATATCTCTTCCATGAAGGCTGTGTTTACTCCATCTATAAATGTGACACCATCAGCCGCAGAAGTGTAGATGGAAGAAGGGACATGAATTTAACAAAATACCAGTAGTGTTCCCGGCAGGTTCCTTGACTTTGTCACTGATTACTTAATTACCTAATGGCTTTGGGTGCCCAGAACTCTATTTTCTATTATCACTCTTTGAATGAAACCCTTACAGCATCACATTAGCCAAGAATCTTGAGCGGAAGTGCTTTCTTAGAGGGAGAAATGTTGGATAGATAAAATTGTCCAATAAGCAGTCTATGGTTGCTTGCTGTAGTTTTGGAATTCAGTCTTCAAATTATATCTATTAATTTAAATGGGGCCTTTTCCATTAGCTTCCTTGGGCAGGGAAAATACATTGTTGCTTTGGTGATACTTCCCACTTTTGTTCACACATGTTAAGCTTGAGGTCCTTAAATTCAAGACTCTAGAGGAAACTTTCTGTCTCACAAGAGATGTCTGTTTCATTTTAACATTTGGTCTCTTCCTCCTATTATTTATACTAAATTACAGGCAAGTATCTCGCCTCTTGCATCACTATATTGAGTCAGTATAATACGGTTGAAGCAGATGATCGGAGTGTAAGTCACAGTCATGTGTTTTTAGCCTCCGTTTCCTTACCTATATATAGTGCATGTCCTACATCCATATGAGCTGATTAGCACCCCCAGTGATGTAAATACATAAACGTGCTTTATGGAAGATGAAAAAGTGGAAACGTTAACCGATTTGAAATGTTAATCAGTCTGCCTTCTCTAGAAAAGTCTGTAGCACAAACTTACCTGGCTTTGGTTCTTTCCCATTTATAAACAATTTTATGCATGTCGTTGACCTATCATGTGTATGGATAAGCTCCTTTTCATACCCAAAAGAGAGCCCCGCAGTCAATACAAAATTAGATGCAAAACTTTGCCTGATGCCGGCCTTTGCTTTGGTCAAGGGAAGGTTTTCCCTTAATGCTTGTCAATATTTTCTGTGGTGATGTTTTTGCTTGTGTCTTTAGTGGAAAAGTCTCTTGAGAAGCTCACATCACAGAGGAGGGTCTGCTGACTTCTTTCTTCCCAGGATTCCTCAGAAATGCCATTTGTCTGCATTGCTAGTAGATTGTGTTCACAAAAAAAGTTCTTCAGGCATGTCTGCAGGTGGTTATTCACCGGCATCTTGCAGTGTAACAGTGACTGGCCATCCTGCCAGCTTTTGTTCTTAATATAGGTCTAGCCCAGCAGAGTTCTAGTGAATATCCTTGATTGGATTCATGTAGGAAGGTATTCCAGGTCGTTCTTGTGGACAGCCTACTATGGGTTTACTGATAATTTGGATTTGCAGATAAAGTTAGAGCTAACTCATGTGGTCATCACTCTCCAATTTCTATTCTTCTAATGCTGATTTAAAAGATATTTGAAAATAGCCAGCTGTTAATGATTGAAATTTCAATTGTATAGCTTCGTATTAGGATTAAGGCTTACGTTCATCATGGTCTTTTGTGAAAAATAATTGTCAGAGATACTTTGATATTTTGTTTGTAGTCCCTCAAATGTGAATCTCAACTGGACATAATAAAATGATGGATGGGGGAGGATGAAGAGGAGAATTTGCTTTATCCGTTCCTGGTCACCTTTCCAGCCGTGCATGACGTATTGTCACTCCCATCTGTTCAGTGCATCATAGGAACTAGTATTAAGAATAAGTATGCTCTGGGCTTCCCTGGTGGCGCAGTGGTTGGGAGTCCGCCTGCCGGTGCAGGGGATGCGGGTTCGTGCCCTGGTCCGGGAGGATCCCACATGCTGCGAGGCCCGCGTACCGCAAAAAAAAAAAAAAAAAAAAAAGAAGAAGTATGCTTAGTGAATGAAGCTGAAAGAGTACACAGTCACTGAAACCAAAATATTCAATTCACATTTGTACGTTTTTTAGTTAATGAAATTTGGGGGCAAAAAGCTCCATTTTAGAAAAGCCTACTTGGGTTGTTATTCTAAAAATTATCAGCTCTGTTATTCAGTGGAACACGATAGCTGGCAAAACTTTTTGTTCAGGGAATGCATTTGTTGCAAGACATCTTGTTGCATCTCAAGAGAATTGTTTCGTTAATTGTTTGCTCATAATAATATATCATAGAGCCTTGTTTTTTACTTAGCAAGCTTGTAGCAGGAGAACACAAACTGGAAATAGTTCACGGAGGTTACTTCAGTATAATTAAAGATGATTTGTGCGGATGACTTTAAATAATATTTAGGAAAAGTATGACTATGTGTGTGAAAACTGCCGCTGCTTCCTTGTCATATAAATCGTATACATAAATACTAACAATATAGTGTCTTTAATGGCATTTATGTTCTATTCTTTCAAGTTGCCACTGTTTTCTCAAGGTGACTACAACAGTTTCGGAGCTTTGCAAATGAAGTTGTAATATGTAACATGGCACGTGCCTCTTTGTCATAGTCAGCAGCCAAAAGGTGCATTGTGCTGGGTGGAAACCGGGTGTTGTAAAAAGGAGAGCGGGGGTGAGAGAGAGGGAAAGATTATTGCTTCTGTTCATTATCAGCCTTGAACAGCTGCACAGGGAGGCTGGAACCCGGCAGGCCTGCTGTGCACCTCTCTGAGACCGAAGTCATTTGAAGCCAGGTTGCGAGCAGCTGGTGGCCGAGGTGTCTTGTCCCGACAGCAGGCATCTCTGCAGAACTCTTCAAGGAATGAGCAAAGGACTTTATGGAGAGAAAGTCCTTCCAGAGTTCTTGGCACGATTTCATAGGCACATTTCTTTGGTGTATGTTGCTTCACAGACGAGTCAAGACAAATAAGACAAAAGCAAATAACAGGGTGTTTGGAGAATGGAATCAAAAGCTATGCACATCTAAGGTGAGAACTGAAGGAAACCTTGGTGACACCCCCTCCACCCTTGTTTTATAGCAAAGGACACAGATGTCCAGACTAATGAATACACGACACCTGCTCATACAGTTAGACTGTTACTGACCAGGGTTCTTGGCCTCCTTAACCAATAGAAATTGATTAGAGGCCAGACAAGAAATTTATGCAAGGCTTTATCGGGGCCCCTGCTGCAGTACGGGGGAGTGAGAACAAGTAACAGGGTACCTCCCGGGCTCCCTGGGGAGCGGAGAGCTGCTTCCTTATATGGGGTGAGGGTAGGGGTCGGTGTGTCCAGGTGTCAGGCCAGAGGGGTAGCTTAGGTGGTCTGCCCACCCCTTTGATGGTGTTGAATGCAGCGGGCATGCGCCGTACCCTGCTTTTGCTCCCAGCTCTTCAGCAGTGGCAGTTGGGTTTCTTGGTCTTTCTGTATCTTTTGTCCAGAATTTGCCCTGACTGCACATGCATGCAGTTATTTTTAGTCCCTTAGAGTTTCTCTGTATTTTGTTGCTTGAGGAGAGCTGTGTCCAGGTGCAAGCCCTGCAGCAAAGGGTCCCGGGTCCCAGCCTGTCTCAAGACCACCAGAGATCTGCAGTTTGTATCCAGATTTCCAGTGTCCGTATACACCTTTTCCAGGTGTATTAAATCGTTGCTGCTCAAAATGTAGTCTGCAGACCGGCAGCATCAGCTTAACCTGTTAGTTTGCTAGAAATTCTGAATCTCAGGCTCCTTTGCAGACCTATGAATTAGAACCTGCATTTTAACAAGATTCCCCATGAGGGGTATATGCTGTGTTAAATCATTAAGAAGAATATTCTTAAGAGTGATAAATAGGTTTATGAGTGACAAAGGTAGAAAATTGCATGGTGGGTAAAAAGGAAAATATCCTTGGATCATCCATTCATTATAACATTCATCCCACTCTCCTGTTAAAGATATCTGCTTGTTACATTTTAAAAGGACCTCTCTCTTATTATAGTAATTTGAACTTTCGGATACATAAGAATAGTTCTGTTCTTCAGTAAGTATAATTTTAACTTTGTAGGAAGGCCCTAGGTACTGTCACAACTTTTAGTTTCTGATCCCTAAAATAAACAGATTTTAATTTTAATTCTTAGCTTTCATAAGGGAAATGTAAACAAATATTTATTTTTTTATGTTCTGTTGTTTCTACTGCTGTAAGGAGATTGAAATTAGTCATGTCTATAAATAGGAAGTAGTTATAATCAAATTTATTGTTATTAACTCATTTAAAAATATTAATAGAATTTATACAACATGTTAGGCCCTTTGCTGCATACTAAGTTTATTAGGGGTTGATTGAGACTATTTGATTTTACACAAGATTCTAAAGATGATACAATTTGCATAGTATATTGGCTTACTCACCTAGGAGAGTTGACAAATGATTATAACTGGAGATAAAATGTGAACATTACCTTGATTATTTTATAGGTAATATTTTCTCTAGTCATAAATATTGGCTCTGGGTCAGTCAACGGCAGCTACATGCTTTATAAACATCAGATTTACTCTTTTATCTCTCTGTCTTGTTGCTTGGCAGAATTCATGATTTTAGAGACAGTTTTCACTAACTCGAGATTAGCTAGCCAATGATATTTGAAAGACTTAGTTGTATTCTTTTAGTCATGCAATTTTAAAACACCACAAAGATTTTTTTGCAGACTGTGGTATTTTGTCTCTTTAAAGTAGGGTTTTTCTATCCATCTCCCGTTCCCCACAAAGCACACACTTTGCCTGCACACCAGCTTTTTATTATGTGGCTTGGGGATATTTCCTTTGTTATTTTCTGCGACTGATGTCTGGGGTTTGGCGGGAAACTTGCCTTTGTTAGGAATGAAATAGAAAAGCAAAAACCAAAAAGGAAAAGAAAAGAAAAAGAAATCATTTGATGTGGGAAAATGTATGAAACACACTTCATTCTTTAAAATGTTAAATGTTCAAGCGAGGATAGCAATAAATAATGCTCTTTGTTTCACCCTAGAATTCAAACAATTAATAAAAATAACTAGCAGCCAGTAGTCAATAATTGGTCAATAGGGAATTTTTGTGATGTTAGTGAATGAAAGTGTACATATATTTTAAATATAATGAAAAGTAATTTTAAAGAAAAAATAATAAAGTAGGGTTTTTCAAATTTTATAATCACCAGGGAGCTTGTTAAAATTCACATTCCTGGACTACAGCTCAGATTAAAATCTGCTAAGTCTTCACTGGTTCCCAAGAATCTCTAACAATCTCTTTGGTTAATTTCTATATACTCTGAAGGTGGAGACCCACTGGGATATACAGACTTGAACATCTCCTATCAAGAGATGATGTAACTTCAGTTTCTTGAATACCTATTGGTGAAACAATAGGTTTCACCAATTGAATGTTGGTGGATGTTCTGATCTGTGGTTTATCATTGAAATGCCTAAAACTTTATGTAAATATTTAGAGGACATTGAGAAAGCAATTCTAAAGCAATTCTAAAATAAACCAGAACAGAAAATGCACATTCACAAAAGAGTCAAAACTAATTAATGATACATTATCTTTTTTTGTGATCCCAGGAATGAGCTATGAGTAGACAGACCTTATTTTTAGATTTTCACTAGTGAAATTGTTCATTTAGGAGCTCTTAGAGAGGAAAGGCTATGCTACCAGTTTCTGTGAATATTTTTTCTTCCTTTTGCCTGTTCAGAGTAATCAATTACTCTCTCAATCTGCCTCGTGGCAACGAGGCAAAACTGTGACGCTGAAATTTGACTTGCTTGTCCCTTGTTTTCTCCACCTGACATTTCTTCCTTAAGAATGCCCGTCGTCCCCATGCTTCCAAATCCTGGTGACACTCCTAAGCCTAGAAATACTATCTGGTGTCCCAGAGCTCGAGATAAATTTCTATCACGTTCTTCCCTGCATGGGACAGAAGCCTCACGTCTCTTTCCCTCAGGTTATAGGTGCTGGTAGGAAATACAGTGAGTTATTTGATGAGGGAAGTGCTGAAGGGCACGCTCCAGGTTCCATTTGAAACCGCCCCCCCCTTTTTTTTTCAAATTCCTAGTGAGGCCAAACAAAGGAAGAGTAGATGTTTTGAAACACAGTCTTTTCAGAGTTCTTTTCTCTCCTTAAACCACGTGAGTGGGTGTCCAGAGTTGGCCCTGTGTGGAGATCCAGCCAAGAGTCAGAGAAAACCCAGGGGCTACTGCACAACAGACTATTAGTGGCTGATCAATGGAGCCTTCAAGGTGATAACAAATGAAATCATAAGACTACACTCACAAGGGTGTATGATGAAACACACGGACCCTTTCTTTACTTTCGATGATATGGCATCTTAGGCATCAATATTGTGAAGAGAAATGTAAGACTTATGTTCAACTAGCTTAAAAATACCTGGGCAGGTGTGTAGATAAATTTTGTGATTAACAGTTTTGCTGCTTTATTGTGTTGGTAAGTAAAAAGTCAAAAGTAAAAAACTGATAATGTTCATGCCAAATGTGGGCTTCATATCACAGGGTAAATGAAGGGATATGGGCTTCCCTGGTGGCGCAGTGGTTGAGAGTCCGCCTGCCGATGCAGGGGACACGGGATCGTGCCCCTGTCCGGAAGGATCCCACATGCCGTGGAGCAACTGGGCCCGTGAGCCATGGCCGCTGAGCCTGCACGTCTGGAGCCTGTGCTCCGCAACGGGAGAGGCCACAACAGTGAGAGGCCCGCGTACCGCAAAAAAAAAAAAAAGAAGGTATAATAATAGCCCTCAGGAATGATTCTATCTGTGATTAGTCTATCAGTATTGCATAGAAAAGTCACACAGAACTTACTTCTGAGCTCCAGGTTCAAATACCAGTTCCCTAGGTTAGGAAGGAACTTGGTTTTTGATGAACACAGTGATGTGTACACTTGTGTGGCTCACGGTGTTGGCATAATCAGATGCCCTTTTCGTTCAAAAGCTGTCTTTTAATAGAAGTTGAAGACAAGCCAAGTACAATATAAATAGAGCAAGTAGGTACAAAAACCTGTTCGGTACTTGGAAAAGGTGTGGAACATCTGTTCACAATGGAAAGCATTGGTTCACTGACTTAACTGGAGGTGTCCTAGATGCTGAATTTGGGGGTTTTTCTGCTTCAGCAGTGGATTCATTTTTCCTCTCAGGTTGCTGTAATTTAAAAAATGCAAAATGTGTATGAACCAGACTTTTGTGAGGCAAAGAACATTTTTGTAAGATGTGGATCATTTCCTTTTATGCCCAAAGAAAAAGAAATCTATAGGGCTTTTAATACAAATCAATTAGTCTCAGGAAAATATTCTCGGGTATACTAGTAAATCACTATGTGAAACATTCATTTATGCCCGCAAGTTAACAATTCCATCCTTTCCAAAGAAAAGCTCTTATGAACTGAACTTGTTGGAAGCCTAGAACAATTATATAAAAATGACAGAAAATATTTAAAAATTTATCATAGTGATGAAAACCCAAAAGATTTCAAAGTGGGGCATATATGTAATGGATTCATCTGCAGAAACAGCTTAAATGACCTTGTGTTTTTTCACTGTTGAGCTGGAGAAGAAAGCATGTTCCAATGATGAATAAAAAGTAAATATTAAGGTTCTAATTTGCTAACACCACTGAGGAAAATAAGAGAAGCCTCTGTGGTAGCATCGTAGAATAGATGTCACCCCAGGGCTGAGACCACATCTCTAGCAATGCCTGGTGACACCTTCCCGTTGACCTGCACAATTCTACTTCACAATATAAGTACCTGATAAGACTATCAAACAACCAACAGCAACTTCTAGACTCGCTTTCTTAGCTATGAAGTGAAAATTCGACTTCACATCCTGCCAGGTGGGAGAATTTCCCCTTCACCAATATATTTCAAAGTCACATTTGAGAAAGGCACTGGGAAACCTTACCTCAAAGAGCATTTGCTGAATTATTATAATTTCACTTTATTTCTGGGATAAGAATTTGGCTTTAGGGAAAACAATTCACTGCTAAGAATGAATATAACAAAATGATGTTGAATTTTTATAAGAATCACATTTGCTATTTTTCATAACATTTTAGAGTTAAACCTCAGAAATTTCTTGCTCACTTATTAGTCCAATTTAGTAAGTATATATGACACAGCTTCTTATTTATTAAAATGTTTACTTAGTAAATCTAAAGCTATCAGCAAGGACCTATTGATTTTTGCAAAATTATACAGCTTTCACCACAAAGGGCATGCAATTTCAAAAGTTTTGTTTGTGTGGGTGTATACAATAATTATTCCTTCCTTTACATACCTAGGCCCTTATTGTGAAATTTGGAGTTTTCTAGAAAATCAAAAAATCTTGGTTCTGTTATTCAGTCTCATCCATTACTTTCATAGGCTACCACCAAGTAGTGAAACAGAATTGCAGTCAGCTCTCAGGTGAAACAGTGTCATAACTTATGATCAAAACGTTTTCCAGGAAAATTTGGTACGATAAGGAATAAATGTACATGCAAATGAAAAGTAGCAAAGCAAATGGAGTTCTGCTTCTGTCCAAAGGCTAGTAGGAAGGGTCCCAATTTTTGTGTTTTATTTTATTTATTCCCTCTTAAATAAACATCAGGAAATACTAAGTCTACTTCTTTAGTGATAAAAGGCTTAGTAATTATTAAACAGCAGTATGTCTCAATCTATAAAATAGATGCACTTTCGTAGATAACTCTGGCAAGTTGCCTTTCTTACCTGCCGTTTTCTGCCGTGTGCCCTGTGCCTACAGGCCTAGATATTATTTCCAGAAGAGCGTTCACTTTTTACACGGAGGCTTCAAAATGAATCACAGATGATTAAAGGATTTTTTGTTGTGGTGGTGGTTTCTGCTTCTTTGTTTACGTCTTTGAAGCTTGCACGTTTCCTTTCAATAATAACTGGAGGCCCTTGCTTTAGAAATTTACCTTTGTCTGGGTCTCTTCCAGAGCCGGCTAGTCAGTCTTCGGCCCCCAGTCCAAGGCAATGTCCAGGGTGAAGTAGCTCAGGTTCCTCACCTGTCACACCCCTGAATGCAGACTCCTAGGGTCTCTGCCTCATTACGTTGGAGGCAAAGCTGGCACCCGATCCAGCTTTTCTCCTACACCTCAGTGCTGACCACCCTACCTGCCTGGCAGTTCCTGGCCTGGAATGTGCAGTGCCCACCACCCCTGAAATTATGGTATAATATTGCTTGACTGAAAAGTCAAGGAAGCACCTGTTCAGATTTTTATCCATTATGATACCATGGGGATATTGCTTTGGAATTTGCGGAAGGAATCTTCTGTGGAGGGGTGAATTAAAAACAATGTTGAATAATACAACCTGTGCATTGCATTATAATTTGATTTCAAAAATGAGAACAGAATTCGTGACTAAGCTGAAGGTAAGACACATTCTTTCTCTTAAGACCAGTGCTTAGATTGAAGAACTGGGAAACGGAGGGGCAATGAATATCATAAATATTATTAACGTCCGTCTCAGTGAACGGAGCGGTGGACTCCCCTGTTTGGGAAAGTTGGGCTGTCATCCTCTGTAATGAAAGGGGAGGAGGAAATGAAAGACCTAATACCTTTGAACACGCATGGCTTATGGATATATAGACTTGCAGATCAGCAAATGAAGTGTGAGTTGGTGATATTTTAACCAAGGGTTCACAGCTTTCTGTTCATAAAGAAAGGTGACTGATTTACAAACATAAATAAATTATCCCACAGAAGGCTGCTATTTCACAATAGTTTGGCGAGGGGTACCTTAATTTAACATTGACCTCAACCTCCTAGCCACACCCTCATATAATTAATGATAGATACAAACCCAATCAAGTGGATTCCAGCCAAATTTGATAATCTGTTAATTCAACCATAAACAATGAACTTTTTTCCCCTTTGTCCTCACTCAGGGAGTCAGATATTTAGAAATGAAAGGATTAATAACAACTCAATCCAACCTCATAATTCCAAGTGAGCCAAAGAAATTCTAGGGTGGGTAGTGGACTTGCTTGATGCATAAAATTCACTCACAATCAGAAGTAGATGTAAATGATGATTTGGTGTTATATTGGCATTAACGATTGATTCTTGCACTGGTGATTTTTTTTTTTTTGAAGATGATTTGGTGTTATATTGGCATTAACGATTGATTCTTGCACTGGTGATATTTTTTTTGAAGGTGTTGGGGGTAGAAATTTATTAATTTACTTATTTATTTTTGCTGTGTTGGGTCTTCGTTTCTGTGCGAGGGCTTTCTCTAGTTGTGGCAAGCGGGGGCCACTCTTCATCGCGGTGCGCGGGCCTGTCACTATCGCGGCCTCTCTTGTTGCGGGAGCACAGGCTCCAGACACGCAGGCTCAGTAGTTGTGGCTCACTGGCCCAGTTGCTCCGTGGCATGTGGGATCTTCCCAGACCAGGGTTTGAACCCGCGTCCCCTGCATTAGCAGGCAGATTCTCAACCACTGCGCCACCAGGGAGGCCCTGCACTGATGATTTTACCAAGTGCTAATTAACGTATTGACTGTTTTAGATGAAACCATCAATAACTTTCTTTCCATAGTTAGAAAAACATTCCATTAGAAAATGTACCTGCTATTCTTGTATATTAGAGCACCATCTCCAGTTTTATTATTCTTTACTATGTATACTAGTAAAATTGTGAATTCATAGTGATTTTGATTGTGTATCTAAATATCATCGTATTTAGAAAATTGTTAAAATGCTGCTGAATGAATCCTGTGAAACGTATGCACAGAGTCTGTTTTCAATCTCATGAATTGATTAGAATACAGCTTTTCTGTTCGTAAGGCCCAGCATCATGCAAACTGTGTTTAATTACTTCACTATGAAATATGCAGATAAAAGAGGAAACTGGATGGACGACATACTGTATAGATTTAGAATTATTACTTTTTTTTAAAGGAAGCTCTGCTTAATAAAAACATAAATATTTAATGGAACACATTGTTTATCAAGATCTAAGCGAGATTATATAGAGTACAGATAAGGAATTATTAGACACGTCTTACCTACTAAGAATGTATAAATTTAAATGGGATTCAAACTTACGTGCATTAAACAGTAAACAGATGTGAATGACATATTTACTAGTAACAAGACAAAGTTGGTAGCACATAATAAAATTCTAAGGAAAGATCTAACAAGGAAGCTGTGACCTTCAGAGTCGTCCAGTCATACACGTGTGTCCTGGAGTAGTTTTCTTCCTTTCTGTGTGGTCTCAGACAAGTCACTTTCTTGCCTAAATTGTTGTTGCTTTCTCTATAAAATAGAGCTGATATGTTTGTGATGAGAATAGATTGACAATTTTCATGAAAAACACTGCTAGTCGCGAAACTTGACTCATTATTCACTATGAAGAAAACCTAGAGGAAATAGATCAAATTGTGCCCTCAGGGAAGGAAAAAGAGAAGGAAGGACATTTAAGGTAATTCTTAAAACTACTGACAGCCAGAAAGAGGGAGGCAATGGGGAAGGGGTGAGAATACAAGTGCTGCTCTAAGAACAGTGTCCGTGTCTGACCCACCTTTGGATTCTTGTGTTACCGCATGGTAGATAGCAGGGCTGTTGGATGGATACCTGTTATTAATACATGAATCAGGAAAACTGTAGGAAGTTACTTTGCCTATATAAATTTAACCTTCAGAGGCAAAGCGATATGGATATCAGAGAGTCTTAGAAGATCTATACAGGCAAAAGGAAAGGCACACTTTGACAGGCTTAGACAGAAGATAGCAGAGCAGAGAGAAAACTAGTCTAAGAGCCACAGTGCAGCTATACTAAACCAAAGCATTTATGCATTGAAAGAAAGTGTATAATCACTTAATTAGAATATCACCCTATAGAATATGAGGTGTTTTTTTTTTTGAAATAACCTAAAGAATCAAGAAACTTACTGATTGATGAGAGCAGAAAATGAAAAACATTTGGAGTCAATATCAGGACTCTTAGTAACCTACAGGCACTTCAGGATACATTGGAATCAATATTTATTTCATTGGGAATTAGTAACAGGTTTATGTGTACATAAACCAATAAACCGTTTATGCCTTCAGCTAGAATTGCCATGGATAATTAAGTGAAATTGGCTTGGAATCTATCTGGACTGTAAATGAAGTATGGCTTTTCGTTGGAAGAGATCTTGGTAGAACTCCTGGCCAAACAGGTGCTGCATTTTGTTTCCCCACAAGTACTATTTGATCTTCATCCTGTCTGGAAAATTTAGCATATGTGATACGAGGAAACTTTAACCTTGCAGCAAAGCCAATTCTCTCCAGACAGTCTTTCCTTGAAATATGATGCATTTTTCCCCTTTATGCCCCGTGGGTTTTAATTTTCTATGAGATGCTGGACTTATAGGAAGAAATAGCCTTTTTGTGTCTTTGACAGTAGGGAAGCACTTTAAAGTCAATCGGCCTTTATATTTCCAGTTTGGGTGAGTGCCAGCCGTACCATCTCCGCAGTCTGAGTCTCCATGACAGCCTTGAGCAAGTTCTTTATTCCACTGATGCTTCAGATGGCTCGGCTACTTCTGTTGTAGCGTGGCAAGTTTTCCTATCTTCGAGAAAAAAATCCAATTCAGCAGCCTTTCTACCTGCCTTTATGGCTCTTCACTCTCTAGAAAGAATTTATTGACATTCTTGCTTCAAGCTGGCAGAACTTTTTTCCACTGGCAAACATTCTAAGCCAAAGTCCACAGAGAAGTGTGTATGATTTTATTTATGAGTTTTTAAGAAAGTCATTAAAAAATTCTGTATCTTTTACATATACAGTATTCAGTAAACCTTTAGAAGGAAGGAGGCACTTAATCAGGGAAGAAAAGGAAGAAGATGGAAAGAGAGACATCTCTTGAATTGAGTTAGAAAAATAAAATTATTGTCGATTTAAACTTACAATTACCCAATATATAAGGCCTATATTCATATCTTTTGTAGTTATTAACTGTCATGCTCAAAGCTATTGAGAGAATATTTGAACCCTTTAGTGTCATTTTATTTCTTGGTTTATGCTATAGCATTAAAAAATTTTTTTGAAGTATAGTACATTATGTTAATTTATGCTGTACAGCAAAGTGATTCAGTTATTACATGTATACATACATATATTATTTTTCATATTCTTTTCCATTATGTTTTATCCCAGGATATTGAATGGCGTTCCCTGTGCTCTTGTTGTGTATCCATCCTGTGTATAATAGTTTACATCTGCTAATCCCACACTCCCAATCCTTCCCTCCCTCACCCCACCTTGGCAACCACAAGTCTGTTCTCTATGTCTGTGTGTCTGTTTCTGTGTCATAGATATGTTCATTTGTGTCATATTTTAGATTCCACATATAAGTGATATCATATAGTATTGTATTTGTCTTGCTCTTTCTGACTTACTTTGCTCAGTATGATGTTCTCTAGGTAATCCATGTTGCTGCAAATGGTATTATTTCATTCTTTTTTATGGCTGAGTAATATTCTGTTATTCATATATATATATACATATATATACACCACATCTTCTTTATCCACTCATCTGTTATGAGCATTTAGGTTGTTTCCATGTCTTGGCTGTTGTAAATAGTGCTGCTATGAAAATAGGGGTGCATGTCTCTTTCTGAATTACAATTTTGTCTGGGTATATGCCCAGGAGTGGGATTGCTGGATCATATGGCAACTCTATTTTTAGGTTTTTGAGGAAATATACCCTAACAAATTTAACACACATATACCAGTGTAGTTGAAATTTTTAAATAACTTGTAAAACTGTTAAGACAAAAAGTGAGAGGGCGAGATATAATATATGCATAATAGCAAGTCTTGGTGTCAGAAATTTGAATGGCAAGCTGTATGCCATATGTGACGATATTTTTTATTTTTCCATTTTTGTCATTAACCTAATAATCCCTATTCTATCTTGGTCTTAAAAATACATTTTGCAGGATAGGTTTTGTTAGAATTATTATTACTCTACTTAATTCTGATGTGATAATAATGAAAAATAGAATTTGTAGGCTAGCATTCCTTGCTTGAAAAACAGACAGTATCCTCTCAAGAATTTTATTCCTAGGCTTGATCATCCACCATCTACCAAATGGCTCTAAGTTAATGGAATGAAGACAGGATTTTTTGGTTTTTTGCACCTAGAGGATATATTTTTTTTCAAGAAATGGACTAAGTAGGCTGCATCTAAAAACCTGTGTTCCAGCTATCTGAGACACTGAGGAAGTTTTCTTCATGCAACCATCACAGAACTTACACCCCAGACAGGATGTAGAATCTTATACTCTATGAAGAATGAATCAATGGCCACTAGGGTCCATTATGGTAGGTGTTTGGAAGAATGTGCCAGACATTTGGCCTTGACTTACTTCAAGATTCTGAGGGCAGAGTTAGTCAGAGATCTGATGCTCAATCCATGAGATCGTCTGGCGCTCAAAACCAATATCCATGTGTGACCGAAGAAATACTAAACGCTTAGGTTATGAAAGCAGAGACTTGTATACGGGTGTGCAGTATCCAAAAAAAGAAGCAGTATTGTCAGTTGTCCATCATGTCATTTCTTCCACACTTGCTCTCAAGGAGGAAAGGTGTAGCTTTATCATCAGCTCTTTTTCAGAAATATTCGAAAGGCAAACTAGCAAAAACAAAAAAGCAGTGGCGTTAACTTCAGTAAATGGTTGCTTGGTTTCTACAAGTCCCCTAATATAGTTTCTGAGGCTAGAAAAATATAGTAGAATTATTCTCAAGAACAACAACAACAAATCCAGGCATACATCAGGCATCAGCTCACATCTGCAAGGCTTGGTTCATGAGCTTCCCTTCCCTGACAGGTGAGCCTTGAGGCTTTCTGGTAGGATTGCTGGACAGAAATGGAGGCTGACTTGATACGACTTTATTTACTTCTAAGATTCCCAAGTCAGAAATGGAGTTTCACTTATTTGAGGAAATCGTCGATAATGTTAATACAACGAAGTTTAACAACACTAGAAATTGAAAGTCTTACTACACTCAGCATTTTGTGATAAAAAGCTGTCTATATCTGTTCCTTTCACTTAAAGTGTGTAAACTAAATGTACACATATTAGAGCAACTAACTCTCAACTTCCTCTCCCCAAGGCAACGTAATTCCAAAAGGACTTTTGGAAATCCTCTGGAATGACTGTCCTCTTGATTTCATCTGAATTCCCTGGTGGTCTTGCCCTCAATCTTTTATGTTCCTTCTGCATTCTCAGAAAAGGAACCCAAGTGCTGAAAGACAAGAGAATCACCTCTGAGTCAATGTTTTACTTGAAGTTCAAATCATGGATACAGTTTTTTCCCCTAAGGATTTCCTTAGATTCCCTTTCTACAGGTAGACTCTTTTTAAGAGACTATTTTTTGATAGCCTTACAGTTAAAAGACTAGGAACTGTTCATCAAAATAATGTTTCTATAACACATTTCTGTTTTTAAAATCACTAAATTGCAAAAGGTAGTACAATTTTCTCTTCTTCATATGAAACCTGTTAAATGCATCAGCTTTCTTCTCTAACTGCATAGTTCAACATGCTCTATCTAGAAATTATATAATTATATGTTATAACCTAAAAAGAATTATAAGAGGACTCAGCCTAGTAAAACGCAAATACTTTCTGGAGTCTATGTAATTTACAGGCAACGTTACTGACAATCAAATGATAAGTAATAATAAGTATCTTATTTAATTATGAAAAATATTATATCCAAGCACAAAACAAAGCATCTCTTCAAGGATGTATAGTCTTTGGTTTATAATATGGACAATATCCACAGATATTTATGATTTATAATTATGTCTCATTGTTAATTTTAGCTTTCCAAATTTTTAGGGAAGACATTCAGATGCAATACTGTGTTAGAATTAGAAGAAAACTTATTCAACAAAAATTAGATGCCTGCTATACTTAGGATACTTTGCTAAACAACATGATCAGTGAAAGAGCTTTGTCGGAGATTCAGAATTGAATCTCCAGAAATACACTTGGTATGCGTCTCTGTATCCTTCACAAAAAAAATGAGAGTGTTGGACAGGGTGATTGATTTCTAATGGTATTTTCAGAGAAGAAGTTCTATTATTCTTTAATCCTATGTCTTGGTGAAAAGTTTGTGACCTTGAGCTGCTTTTAATTATATTTATTGATTCAATATAAGTCAGAAAATACATTTCTAATCTTTCTCAGACAGGTAGGAGACTTACATTTAAGTTTCCTATTGGGTGTGAGAAGGAAAATGAGTTATCATAGAGGTTTCTAACTATTCTTAATCCATTTCTCCACTCAGCTCTAAGTTATCATCCGTTTTAACCTTCAAACAGAATTTAGCAGTCCATCATAAAAAGATATTCAGAAAATGTGAATCTCATCTAGGCCTAATCATTTGTCTTTTGCTGAAGCTAATGGATGAGAAAATGACTGTGGTTAAGTCCCTGGCTACGTATTCCCTTAGAATGTTTTCCTTTTCCTTACAGCCTATTCAAAGTTCTCTTTCCGTCAGAAGTACAAAAGGAGTTAGAAAACATTAGAGGCAGGGCAGTATTTGCTGAATCAAAAGTAATACCTGGTGAAATCCCTCTTGAGAAGCAGGCTGGCCTGAGAGCTCTCACTCAGACGGTTAACTTTCAATCACTAGCTGAGCTCCTAAGTGTTGATTTGAACAGAATATTTAAAGAACATAAAAGTTCCCCTTTACAACCAACTCTCCAGATGCTTAGTGTGTTGATATTTAGATGATAAAATTTATATCAAAAAGCAGCATTGAAGCAGATGCTGGTAATATAATTGGCTAAGGATCTGCATTGACGATGACTCTTGGGTGTGTACTGGAGCATTCCTGTGTCCAATCAGAGTAACTGGTGGGGATATTCTGATCTGTTTTGAATTCTTATGTTTTTTCTCAAAAGGTTTAAAGGTATAAGAGAAGAAGATTAACAGTTGCTAGATGAAATTAAAAAGAGAAACAGCAGTGCAGGGAAGAATATTGTGAAATATACAAATTTGATATGACTCCCAAGTTGCAGATGAAATCAGAGTTGAAAATCAATGTCTGTTGGTTCATGTATTCATTTTTATGCAGTCTCTATAAAGTATATAGATACTGATGTTAGCATTTTATTGGCATATACGCCAGATACAGTTTCTTTCTCTCTTGAGACTTTCTCTGTTTTTAAAGAACTTACAACAGGAGCATGGCATACATAAAGTGATATTTGTCCCTAGATTTTTGGGAAAAGCTCATAATATATAAATATGTTGTCATAAACAGAATGAAGGACACAGTGGAAACAAAGAATAAGCCACGTTTAATTGTTGTTGAGTCTGACTTGTCATTTCTGGATCACTTTGCTTCCAGATTTAAAGACATTATTTTGTTTTGCGAGGTATACATTTATAAAACTTTGGCTTTTTATTATAATCAAAATTGAAAGTACTTGGGGTAAGCCTCGAGCCAATAACAGGTGATTGGGCCTTGTGCTGAAAATAAAGGCATGTTAATAAATGTTGCATTATGCTTATGACAAGCTTATTGAGAAAAATGTACAAATTTCTTTGTTGCATTAACATAATAATAGAAAGAGGTTATGTTATATCTAGGTAGCTTAAAAAATAGAATTAGCAAGTTGGGAAATGTCACTGCAAAATAGTGTTCAAATAGAATTTCAGAATATTTCAAAGCTGATCCAATATCTGCTGTTTGCTTCAATCATTAGAAATCAGAATCCCCACTATACCCAAACAGTGTCTGTTTATAAAATCAAAATGTCGTTGAGAGTTGCAAAGAGATATAGGTTATTTTCTTATTAAGAAAAGTTTAAGAAATAAAACAAAAGTTAAATAACTAGGAAAATAAACACAAGAAGGGCCCACAATCAAAAATGGCTGGGTGCCCTTGACAGCAGTGTCTAGCTGCTGCTTTTATAACCTCAGCTTCTTTTTTACACTTAAGCACTTTATGGGTAGTCTTCTAACCCTTCTAACCCATCAGATGCACATGATGGGATACAGATATTTTGGTGTATCTTATTCATCTTTCTATCCCTAGCGCTAAGAATAATATGTTATATGCTAGGCATTCAGTAAGGCTCAGAGAGCTCATATTCTCATGGCGACAGACAGAAACCTGGTGAACACATGAGAGGAGAGTACCGTTACCGATTGTGATACCTGCTGTGAAGGGACTAAAGTGGGAGAGAAGGTGACCTCCTTGGATATGATGCTGGGAAGACGGCTTCAGTGTCAAGAGTGGGACGGGGTGCTGTGCAGAGGCAGGAGAAGGACTTGGAAGGCAGTGGGGGCACTGCATACAGGTGCTGTCCTCCTCCTCCTAGAGGGCTTGGCGTGTCTGAGGGACATAGGAGGGGCGGGCGTGACAGTCTAGGGTGACCCTGAGTCTCAGGCAGGGCAGGGAGGCCGGTGAGGAGTCAGGATGTTTTACTAAGCGCAGGGGAACAAATGAAGGCTCCCAGGCAAGGGGGTGAAAAGGTCTTGTTTCTATTTAAATACAGCCCTGGCTACTCTGTGGATAATGGGTTAGACGATGGGAGGTGGGAAAGATGGAAACAGGGAGAATAAGTGGCCACTGCCCCACCCTCTGTTCCTCAGAATTATTTTCATTGCTGAATATTTTATTATAACACACGTGCACCCCACCCGCTTCTTTCCCCTGTACATTCTATCCATTTTCTCTGTTTCCCTGAGCCTCAAAACTGTGCTCCTTTCTTTGTTGCCACCTCTTGTCATTCACTGATTTGCCCCTCCCTCTTTTCTTTAACTTGATGGTGCTAATAATCATGTTGGAAAACAAACAAACAAACAAACAAACACCTCACCTTGACCTCAGATACCACTTGCTTGCACCTGACAGATTGCGGCACTTGCTCTGGAGCACAGCCTGTGGGTTGCAGGTTGTACTGAGAATGGTTAGTTCACCAGCCCACGACCATGTGTCGGGCCGAGCAGGGACAGCTACCGCTTCTCACACAGTCGCCTCCAGCCCTTCTCTTTCAGGTACACGGGGTGAACGACCCGAATGTTTCCACCCCTGGTATCCACATCAGAGGGCGGAGAGGTGTAGATTATCCACACACCTAAGCACAAACAGTGACCTGAATGTAGGGAGATACACAGCTGCTTAATTCACTGGCTGGTCCCCTAGTCCTAGCGACGGAGGGATGAGCCTCCCCTGACCCACAGGACTCGGCTTCAGCTCAGTCCCAGTCTGGGGAGCAGAGGTGGAGCTAACAGACGTTGCATTGCTCAGTCACCCACCTTTACTAGCAGCCTCGTGTGTGCCAGAGCCTGTGTCACATAGGAGTCCTTGCAGAATGTAGACACCCGAGGACAATTGAGCGCAGGAGACCAGAGAAAGTCCCACAAATGTCCCTGGTGATGCGCTTCGTTGAACTGATGAATTCTGATTTTCTACAGTCAACTCTGTAAGCTTCTCACCATATTAGAGGGTTCTAATAACTGCCTCTTGGGAAATCTTCATTTCGTGTGCTTTATCTTTACACAGCACCCTTTTCTGCCCATTTCACTGAAGCTCTAGGCTTGATTTGTGTATTAATGAGACACAGTGGGGATAAAGTAATATCATGTAATGTATACACATCAGCAACAAGGGCATAACGTTTTAGTTCCCTGTTTCATTTGTGAAGGATTTGGAAAGAGAATCTTTAAAAGAAAATGCAATTTCAGGGAAAAAAATGACAGTCAACGACACAGTCTGTTTGTTTCTCTGGAAGCTGTTGAGTCAGAAAAGAAAACCACTCTGGGCCATGAGCCCGTGGTCCTTGTCCTAAAGGAGCAAAGCCTTGATGCTGAAGTTCTGTTAGTTCTGACAAAATGGGAACCTTCAACTCTGAACTGTAATAAGTAACATATAAAGTAATTTTGGTGTGCCAATGGCTGTGGCCCAGGGTATAAATTCATACTCTATGAGTGAATAAAGCTGGGATAAATTTGCCAGTGGTGCAAATTTTATACAATCTTGGGCTTTTGTTAAATTATTTTGAGGTTTTGGAATATGAGTTGTCTGTGTGGTTTTATTTTAGTTTATAATTTTTATTGAAGTATAGTTGATTTACAATGTTGTGTTAGTTTCAGGTGCACAGTAAAGTGATTCACTTATACGTGTACATATATCTATTCTTTTTCAGATTCTTTTCCCAGATAGGCTATTACAGAATATTGAGTAGAGTTCCCTGTGCTATACAGTAGGTCCTTGTTGGTTATCTATTTTATATATAGTCGTGTGTGTATGTTAATCCCAACCTCCTAATTTATCCCTCAGCCCCCCTCCCCTTTGTTAACCATAAGTTTGTTTTCTGTGTCTCTGAGTCTATTTCTACTTTGTAAATCAGTTCATTTGCATCATTGTTTTAGATTCCACATGTAAGTGATATCATATGATATTTGTCTTTCTCTGTCTGGCTTCCTTCACTTAGTATGATAATTTCTAGATCCATCCATGCTGCTGCAAATGGCATTATTTCATACATTTTTATGGATGAGTAGTAGTCCATTCTATATATATATACATACATATATATATATATATGTATGTATATATATGTATGTATATATATGTATGTATATATATATGATACATATATATGATACACACATATATATTATATATATATATATATGTATCACATCTTCTTTATCCATTCATCTGTTGATGGACACTAGGTTGCTTCCATGTCTTGGCTATTGTAAATAGTGCTGCAATGAACATCGGGGTGCATGTATCTTTTCAAATTATGTTTTTCTCCAGATATATGCCCAGGAGTGGGATCATATGCTAACTCTATTTTTAGTTTTTTGAGGAACCTCCATACTGTTCCCCATAGTGGCTGCACCAATTTACATTCCCACCAACAGTGTAGGAGGGTTCCCTTTTCTCCTGTGTGTGTGTTTTAACACTCTGTAAATATACTCTGCCCCCTTTAGTTAGTAACATTTTATATATAATAAAACATTTTATATATAATATATATGAATACATATACCTATAGAATATAAAATACATTAAATGATAATTTGCTCATCAATTTATGCTATTTAAGCTAATATGATATTAAGTTAATGGCTTATTATACTTTCCTCTCTCACCTTCAAAATTCTAGGTATTTTCTCTTCCATGAGCAGTTGGTTCCCTTTGGTTATTTTTGAACTAGTGATATAACATGTCAACACACTTTCTGGAAAATATGCAGTATCTCAGTACAGTTTACTTTAATAAATGATCTCCAGCAAATGCTCTCTTTACATTTGGCATATGCTGTGTTTGAAAAGAAATTCAATTTCAGAAGAATATGGGAAGTAAGTTTTCCAAGAGTATGGCAAACTAGAAAAGCATTTATTTTAAAATAAATACAAATACTGAAGTACGTGTTGGTAGTATATGTCTTAGCTGGCAAGACAGTATTTAAAAATGCTTTCTTTGGAGTTTAAAAAGAAAGTGAGAGTAAGTGTCCAGAAAAGTGACCCAGTGAACACAGACAGATGTGGAGTCTTCTGCTGATCCCCAGTGAACTTGGGGAAAGCAGGAGACAGTGGTGTACAAAGGCCAGGCTCTGTTTAACGTGGTTGGGTGACCCTACCTCCTATGGGCTCCATCCGCAGTTCACCTTTGAGATAAACTAAGAAACGACAAATCTTACAGAGATAATGTGCCTGTTCTTTCCTCGGCTCTTGGTTCAAAAACACTTAGTTTAGAAATTTGTATTTTAGTATTCTTGGTTTCCAGGGCAGGGGAAGAAATAAAAACAAGTTCTCTCTGAAGCAAAGCAACTTCAATTCAGGCCTCAAAGATTTCCAACAGGTACAACTCCTTTGAATATGATTAACAATGAAAAAAATCCTAAAATACATGAGAATGAAAAGCACAGTGCAGGAGAGGTGGGAGAGGGGCGGAAGTTAGAGTGAGACTGGAAAAAAAAATCCCAGATACTGGAATGGTCAGATACAACTTATAATATAAGTAGTTTAATACACTGATAGAATAAAAGAAGGTAAAATTTTTATTAAAAAATTTTATAAAAATGGCAGCAAAAAGTCTAATAATAGGTGAATAACAATGAATGGGTTAAATAGCTGATGTGAGACAATAAAAGAGAGATGGAATAAAATGAAATAGAAATCTGAAGAAATTACATGAAGAAGTGTAGAAAAATAAAGAAGAATACACGAAAGAGAGGCTAACAGGTAAGGAAGAAAATCAAGGTGTAGGGCTTCCCTGGTGGCGCAGTGGTTGCGAGTCTGCCTGCCGATGCAGGGGACGCGGGTTCGTGCCCCGGTCCGGGAGGATCCCATATGCCGCGGAGCGGCTGGGCCCGTGAGCCATGGCCGCTGAGCCTGCGCGTCCGGAGCCTGTGCTCCGCAACGGGAGAGGCCACAACAGCGAGAGGCCCGCGAACTGCAAAAAAAAAAACAACAACAACAAAAAAAAAAAACAAAATCAAGGTGTAATAAGGAAAAACATGGATCAGGGAGAGGCAATAGTAAAAGATATAAGTGATGAAACACAAAAGTCCACAGGTTCAAAATAAATCGCAAGTTGGAAAAATAAAATGAAATCCATTGGAAGCATCGAAGTGACAGAGCAGAATAGCAAAAATCTGAAGAACAGCTGGAGAGAAAATACTTACTATTTGGAAAAAAGCCAATTACACTGAGCGCTGATTTCATTATTAAAAATGGGGAGCTCACGATTATTTAGAATACAGTCTTTATCATAGCTTCATTAATAACCATTAATTTAGAATTGTGTCCTTATCAAAATATCTGAAGTAAAAATTCAAGATTGGTACTTCGAATCAAGATTTGGAAATGACAGTCATTTTCAAAATAACAAAATCTTGGAGAAACAAGAAAACATCACTGGTAAAATTTATGAAGACTGAACTTATGGAAATCAGAAAAGGAAGGTCTGAATCATAAGGAGAATTAGTGAGCAAAGAAATTGGTGAAAAAAAAATCAACTGTAGAAATCAACAATCGGATGTACTTGGTGGGAATAATAAAACTGAAATACAGAACACAAAGCGGTGGGTGATCGAAGTCAAATCATCCTAAGGAGAAGATAATATATTCATTATTTTTGACCTGCTGTGATGATTGTGTATGTTAATATTTCTAAGATATACATTAAATGATCGAAAGAGCATACATAATTCCAAACCTACGGAAGGAGCCAATGAGATTTTCCATTTCTTTTTTTTTTTTTTTTTTTTTTTTGCGGTACACGGACCTCTCACTGTTGTGGCCTCTCCCGTTGCGGAGCACAGGCTCCAGACGCGCAGACTCAGCGGCCATGGCTCACAGGCCCAGCCACTCTGCGGCACATGGGACCTTCCCGGACTAGGGCACGAACCCGTGTCCCCTGCATCGACAGGAGGACTCTCAACCACTGCGCCACCAGGGAAGCCCGAGATTTTCCATCTCTTGAAGAAAAATCCAAAAGACATCCTGAAAGAAGAAAACGAGAGGAAACCTAGAAAAAGTATGATAAATGGAAAACATAAAATAAAGTTATAGCAACTTATTCAAAAGTATCAGACTACCTCATAAGTGTAGTAGGCATCAATGCTCTGGTTTTTTTTTTTTTTGCTGTTATATTTTTTAATATAAATTTATTTTATTTATTTATTTTGGCTGCCTTGGGTCATCGTTGCTGCGTGCAGGCTTCCTCTAGCTGCAGCAAGCTGGGGCCACTCCTCGCTGCACATGCTTCTCATTGTGGTGGCTTCTCGTGTTGCAGAGTACCAGCTCTTAAGCATGCAGGCTTCAGTAGTTGTGGCATGTGGGCTCAGTAGTTGTGGCTCACAGGCTCTAGAGCACAGGCTCAGTAGTTGTGGCACATGGACTTAGTTGCTCCGCAGCATGTGGGATCTTCCCAGACCAGGGATCGAACCTGTGTCCCCTGCATTGGCAGGTGGATTCTTAACCACTGCACCACTAGGGAAGTCCCATCAATGCTCTGTTTTTAGATACAGATAGTCATCTTAGATTTAAACACATAACAATATATGCTGTTTAAGAGGGATGCCCTAAAACATAGGAAATAAAAGCTTGAAAGAAGAGGGAAGAAAAAGAGGTATTAAATAACAATGCAAAGAATGTTGCTGTAAATATTAATATTTGGTGAATAGACATTAGAACAAAAAGCATTACTATAAATAAGTCTACTCCATAAGGATATATCTTTAAACTAGCTAGGACTGTATATGCATTCTAATGTTATGTCCTGTGAAACATACAATATAGTAAGATGCTTCCAATTATGTTAAGTCAACATTGACTTAGCTATAAGAATAAATTGATAAATCCAACCATTAGATGGGAGATTTTAACAAATAACTCTCCAACTCAGAGATCAAAAAATAAGCACAAATAAATATATGAAACACAAAAATTAAACACTGTGATATAGGAGACATAAATACAGACATACAGTACAAAACCAGATAATGTGCAATATATCCAAGCACACATGAACATTTAAGAACACTGGTCTTGTACTAGGCTCTGAACACTGAATTCAAGTTTTCAAGAGAATAAAACAGAGCATATTCAATAACGAAACTGGAATAATGAAATTGGAAATAATGAAATTAGAAATCTGTGGGAAAATTGTTGAAAAAATATTCTGAAAGATTTTAAGACACTTTTGAATAAGGAATTGTGCTAAACATTAAACTTATGATGATAATAAGGAATTTAAAAAACATATCCAAACTTGAAGGATAACATGATAGTAATAATTGAGACTAGTGTGTAACCTTAAATGCTTCTAGAATTAGGACATTAATGGGAAATGTGCTCAAGAGCTTTGAACCCAAGAAATTAGGAAAAAACCTAAAATTTAAAAAGTAAAAGGAAAGAATTTGGAGAAAAGTAATAAATATAAGATTGGCAATCCATGAAATAGAAATCAAAATGGACAACAGCAAAATAACCTGTTCTTTGAACTAAAACAAATATTTTTTAAAGTTTTGTGAAATTCATCAAGGAAAAGTGTTGCACTGGGGAGAAGACTTGGCCTGGTACAGATGGTGCAGAATTATTAATGCAGATCTGTGTAAATGTATCACTGCCTAAAATGGACTAAATAGAGGTTGAAAATAGGAATTGTCCCAGAGCCATAAAATAAATGGAACTGTAAGTCCAATATTTTCCACAAATACTGTTGTACAAATTCTACTATTCAAGCAACGTTTCCCTTCTTATTCAAATTCTTCTAAATACAAGAAGAAAAGAGAAACATTCTCCAAATTTTTCTAGCTAACATTCTCCAAATTATTTAACAATGTTACCAGTACATATAGCCTTATACTAATATGAGATAGGTGAAATATGCAAAAAGAAAAGTAAAAACCAATCTCAGTCCCAAAAGTAAATGCAAAAATAAAACCATATTTGTTGACGTTTCTGAATCCAGCAATGTGTAAAACATGTAGTACCTAACAACCACAGTCAGTATATCCAGAGATGCTAAATTTGTTTAACATTTGAAAGTGAATTAATAAATTCGGATTGAAGCAGTAAAACTACATTATCATTTCAATGAGCAACAACCCAAAAAAATCACTTAATAAATTCCAAAGCCCATTGCGATAATAGCATTTTAGCAAACTAAATGTGTAAGCCAACTTTCTTAATCTGATAGAGGATAGCTAAACTAAATCTACAGGGAATATCTTATTTAATGTCTAAATATACAAATGATCCATTTTATAATCACAATGTATGATATAGCCACTGATTTTCAAATTTCTCTACTTTCAGGTCATAGCTATCTAATTAATTTTAACAATGAATGAATAGATAAATCTTGAAAAGGGAAAGGAAACCTACTGTGATTATTCATCAGTGATATAACCGTGGAAAAGAAAACAACATCTATACATGAAATATAAGAATTAATAAGATGTTTAGTAAGATAGCTGTATTTAAATCACAGCACTAAACAGAATCTTTTTTTTGGAAATTTACCATTTACAACAAAATAAAACATAAGATAACTAGGAGTCAGATTGTTCAAAGATGTACAAGGCCATTACACTGAAAACTATAATACTTTAAGGAAAGATAGTGTAAAAAAAAGGTAATGAAAGAGCTGAAGTAAATTCATTGATAGGAAGACTCAGAATGCTCAGCTCCTCCAAATTAATAATCTATAAACTTAATATAATTCTAATCAAAATTCCAACTGTGTGCATGCATGCGTGTGTGTGTGTGTGTGTGTGTGTGTGAAAGAACAAAGGGCCAAGAAGTGCCAAGACACAGAAAAAGGGAAACTAGTAGGAGTGGAATGGTTTGGCTGACAGATATTGACTTATTATGAAAATATAACCTTCCTGCCCACATGCTATTGGCTTAAGAATAGAAAAACAGATCAAAGGAACAAAATAATCAACTACGAAACACACTCTCTTATGTGTTGAAAATTCACTTACCTGAGTTAGCATTGCAAATAGATTGGAAAAAGGATGAACCATTAAATAAACCATCATGGGTTTTTGGTTATCCATATGGAAATTTATCTTTTCCTCACAGCATATATTAAAATCCTTTCAAGCAAATTACTGGCCTTCAATCTCTAGAAGAAATTTACCTTAGCTTTGAAAGAGTTGATTACATATGAAATGTGCAGTCATCTATTAAAATTAAATATCACATCAAAAAGTGCCACATATGGGGCTTCCCTGGTGGTGCAGTGGTTGAGAGTCCGCCTGCCGATGCAGGGGACGCGGGTTCGTGCCCCGGTTTGGGAGGATCCTGGGTGCCGCGGGGCGGCTGGGCCCGTGGGCCATGGCCGCTGGGCCTGCGCGTCCAGAGCCTGTGCTCCGCGGCGGGAGGGGCCACAGCGGTGAGAGGCCCGCGTACCGCAAAAAAACAAACAAACAAAAAACAACAAAAACAAACAAACAAAAAAAGTGCCACATATGAAGGGAAAACAGGCCAGCAACTCTGAGAATGTATTTACACCACACAGAGCTAATAAAGAATTCATGTCAAGAGTATACTATTTGGGGCCTCCCTGGTGGCGCAGTGGTTAAGAGTCCGCCTGCCGATGCAGGGGATACAGGTTCGTGCCCCGGTCTGGGAGGATCCCATATGCCACGGAGCGGCTGGGCCCGTGAGCCATGGCCGCTGGGCCTGCGCATCCGGAGCCTGTGCTCCGCAACGGGAGAGGCCACAACAGTGAGAGGCCCGCATACCGCAAAAAGAAAAAAAAAAAAAAAAAGAGTATACTATTTGAAAAGTTCTACTGATCATTGAGAAATAGACAACACAAAAGATAATAGAATGAAAGGCATGAGGAGTTATTTCTAAGAAAAAGAAACAAATGGAAAATAAACATAAGAAGATACTCAACCTTATGACAGATTGTGAGGAAAAACAAATACTTTTAACAACCATTAAGTTGAAAAAAATTCAGTCTTAAGATATCAGCGGTTTCTGGTGTCTATGCAAATTGGTGTAACCATATCCAAGAAAATGGCCACTGCCTGATAGATAATGAACAAAACCTTATGAACCAGGAAATCCACTCAGAAATATAAAGTGAGTAGTAGTTTTCAAACTTTATCAGACTGAGATACATACATTTAAAAAAGTGAACAGGGCTTCCCTGGTGGCGCAGTGGTTGAGAGTCTGCCTGCCGATGCTGGGGACACGGGCTCGTGCCCTGGTCTGGGAGGATCCCACATGCCGCAGAGCGGCTGGGCCCGTGAGCCATGGCCACTGAGCCTGCGCATCCGGAGCCTGTGCTCCACAACAGGAGAGGCCACAACAGTGAGAGGCCCGCGTACCACAAATAAATAAATAAATAAATAAGTGAACAGTTAATGAAAAAATATGTACCCTAACTTCATGAATGGCAATCTGTCATTTTCTATTCTACTCAATTATACTTAAAAAATTCTTTTCATGACTCACGGAATTAATTCTGTGCCAGTAAAGAGTTGTGATCTTCAGGTTGCCCGTCCCTAGAGCAACTCCTGCACAATAGAATAGGAAAGTGCACAAGAAATTTCATAGAAGCACTTTTTACAATACATAAGAAGGAATGGTCCTGAGCCTATTTATAAGAAAATAGGTCATAAATTGTGGTGTACAGTCTTACAATGGACTGTTATGTAGCAATAAAAATAAATGAACTTTAGGTCCCTAAAGTCAGGTGGAGCAAATACTGCAAACTACATAAGAATTAAAAGAGAGGTTTTCATTTATACAAAGTCTTAAAATATGCTAAATTAAGCAATAACAGGGAGAGGGAGAGAGTGATGGATAAGTACTGATGGGTATGTGGAAGAATGTTTAGAAGCAAGTGAATGGGTAACACAGAAGTCACAATAATTGTGTCCTCAGGGAGACTGAAGGAATGAGAGTGGGATGGCAAAGGACAAACAGGGTCTTCATAATTATCTTTCCAAAATGTTTAATCCCTAAACCGAGGCTCGGTATGGATTTGTTTTCTTTTATTTCTATTTATTATATCTTCCATAGGCAGTCTTTTGAATGTAAATGATTATTTAAGAATTTAAAAATGGGCTGGAAACAATTCTCATCATTTTTCAGTTTTTATTGAAATATACAGAACATACAGAAAAGTTCCCATATTTTAACTGTACAGATACTGAATTTTCACAATCTAAAGAACATCCAGATCAGGAAACGCACCGTCCTCAATACCCAGTGGCCTTGACTGATCACTGTTCTTCCAGGCCACACCTCTCCTTCGAAGGGTAACCACTTCGTTCTAACAGCATAGATTAATTTATATGCTTTTAAACTTGATAGATTTCACAGTATTACATGTACTGATATATATTATTGAAAATGATATGTGTATATATGTACATATATACACATATATATACATATGTATACACATATATATTACAAATTTAATTTCACTGTTTTAAATAATTTTTATACATTGACCTTATATCCTTTGACCTCAGTAAATTCACTCATTTATTCTAATATTATATATCTTATTTTTTTTGTTTTTCATAAGCAGTTACATTGTCTACAATTACGATAGGTTTATTTCTTGCTTTTCAATTCTTTGGTCTTTTCTTTCCTTGCCTTATTGCATTGGTGTGAACCTTAGGTACAAAGTTGAGTAGAAGTGGTGATAGTGGGTATGCTAATCTCATTATTAATTTTAAGAGGGATTAAAAATTTCTTTTAATGTTTTTGCTTTTTAGTTTTTCATAAATAGTCTTTAGTACATTGAGAAAAAGTCCTTCTATCCTTAATTCTTATTCCTAATTTTATTCTATTAGTAGTTTTTTTCATCCTTAATGCATTTTCTATTTTGTCAAATAACTTTTTGGCATCTAACAATATGATCATATGTTTTTCTTCTTTTTTATGTTAAGGTGGTTAATATATTGCTTAATTTTTGAATAATAAATCAACTTTGCCTTCCTGTGATAAATACTATTGGTCATTAAATATTCCTTGATTTGTACATCCATAGATTTGATTTGGTATTATTTTGGTGGGATTTATGCCTTTATGTTCATGATAGCGATTGTTGTGTACTTTCATTTTTTAATGCGTTTGTCAAGGTTTAGTATTGAAGTTATCATGGCTTCTTAAAATCTTAAAACATGCTCCCTTTTATCCTATTCTCTGAAAGACTAAGATATTTTTTTCTTAAATATTTGGCAGAATTAACCACAAAAATATTTGGGCTTGAACGGAGTGTGTGTGTGTGTGTGTGTGTGTGTGTGTGTGTGTGTGTAAATGCATGAAATAGTAAATTATATATTTTAACAGGTACAAAATTATTCAGGTTTCTAACACTTCTGCTCTCAGTTTGCTTAAGTGATTTTTTTTTCTTTTACTGATTTTTCTACTTAATCCCTATGTTTGTCAAATTTATTGGCATGTGGGGCCTCCCTGGTGGCGCAAGTGGTTGAGAGTCCGCCTGCCGATGCAGGGGATACGGGTTCGTGCCCCGGTCTGGGAGGATCCCATATGCCGCGGAGCGGCTGGGCCCGTGAGCCATGGCCGCTGAGCCTGCGCGTCCGGAGCCTGCGCGTCCGGAGCCTGTGCTCCGCAACGGGGGAGGCCACAACAGTGAGAGGCCCGCATACCGCAAAAAAAAAAAAAAAAAAAAAAAAAAAAAATTTATTGGCATGTGTAGCATCCTCCTAATATCTTTCAAAGTTTGAACGTTCTTTATGTGGATATAGAAGCTGAATTGGCAGTTTTCTCTCAACATTAAATGCCATTCCATCACCTTCTGATGTCCATCATTTTTATGAGACATCAACTCTTAGGTGTATTGCTGCTCCAATAAAGGCAATATTTCTTTTTTTATTTTCTTGCATAAGGATTTTCCCTTTGTCTCCAATTTTCAGAAATTTTACCTTCATAGTTGATGACGTCATTGTTTAATCCACAAGACCATCTCTGCCGATATTGGCCATGGCAGGTTTTTTTTGGCAGCAGTGGGTGCCCTTCTGCATTTTCACAACTTTCAGTGTTTGAGAAGTGTTTCTCTTTGGTGGGAAGTAAGTTCTTTCTCTGAACTTGACAGAAGCAGACATTCACTTCTGTAGCCTCCCTTGCAGCTAAATTGTGGGCACATAATTCAGTCTTGGACCCAAACTGAGTTTTTTAATAAAGAGCTGGACAAGGAGGCCTCGAAATTGATGGCTGTTGGAGCAGCACACATGTCCACAAGCAGCTGGTGTTGTGTTGCTGTGGCCACATTCTGAGTCCAATACTGATCATTCTTCAGGAAAACAGTTCTGGTTTGGGATGCTATTTTTGGCAGGGTAATGCCTGAGCTGTGTTTCTCAGATCTCTCACTGATTCTGTTAGCTTCCCATATCATTTATATTACACTTTCTGCTTAAATTAGCTGGATTAGGTTTCTGTTGCAACTAAAAACTATCACTACCTCTGACATCTTCTCTCACATCCTTCACAACCAGTCAGTCATCAAATTCTATCTCAGGTACATCTTTCAAATAAATCTTCTTCTTTTTTTTTTTTTTTTGCGGTACGCGGGCCTCTCACTGTTGTGACCTCTCCCGTTGCGGAGCACAGGCTCTGGACGTGCAGGCTCAGTGGCCATGGCTCACGGGCCCAGCCGCTCTATGGAATGTGGGATCCTCCCGGACCGGGGCACAAACCCGCGTCCCCTGCATCGGCAGGCGGACTCTCAACCACTGTGCCACCAGGGAAGCCCTAAATCTTCTTTTTTTAATAAATTTATTTATTTTATTTATTTATTTTTGGCTGCGTTGGGTCTTCATTGATGTGCACGGGCTTTCTCTAGTTGCAATGAGCAGGGGCTACGCTTCGTTGCAGTGCACGGGCTTCTCATTGCAGAGGCTTCTCTTGCAGAGCACAGGCTCTAGGTACGTGAGCTTCAGTAGTTGTGGCATGTGGAGTCAGTAGTTGTGCCTCATGGACTCTAGAGTGCAGGCTCAGTAGTTGTGGCATACGGGCATGTGGAATCTTCCCAGACCAGGGCTTGAACCTGTGTCCCCTGCATTGGCAGGTGGATTCTTAACCACTGCGCCACCAGGGAAGCCTCAAATAAATCTTACATCATTTCCCATGTCTCCTTGTAAATCAGTTCTAATCCTGTACATGGACTGTTGCAGGAACCCTTCTTGATAGCCTGCAATCCACTTACATGCAGCACCATCAATTATTTCAGTTTAGATCTCACACTTAAAAACATCTAATACTTTTACATTGACATTAGGATAAAATCCCCACCATTGTCATGACTTTAAGAGCTCCTAGGATGTAGAACTTATGGACTCTGAGGCTTCACCCCTCACCTCTCTTGTCAGCACTAACTCTGCTTTCTTTATTTCAAAGATACATTGTGGTTTTATATTCTATTCAGTTTTTGAAAGAAAATCCATTATCTTGAACACGTTAATAACTGGGCAATATGCTAACTTAATGAAATACTAACAAATATTTTATATAAAGATTTTTTGTTTGTTTTTTCATTAGAAAAACCTGTAACCTCTTATTTCATCCATAGCTTCCAAAATAAATTTGGAAGAATAAATATTGTAAAATATGCTTAGCCTAGGAAATATACAACAATTAGAATGTATATGAGATTTTTTTTCAACTTAGTAAATACAAAATATTGTATGTGGAGTAAAGAAGAATTTCAAGATCAAACTTTATAATTAATGGCATATTAAGTATAACCAATTGGACAGGGTCTCACATTTTACCATCTTTCACAAACTATGCAATTCTAAGAAAATTGGAGTATGATATGCAAGGACTTTTTTGACAGAATTATAGTGCTGTTGGGAAATTGTTGCTTTATGTGAATACAAACATTTGAGTGAATTAATCATTAGGCAATGTTCCCATAGGTAAGATACTAAGCCTGGACCATGGAGTTTAAAAGATTTCATCATCTTAGAGATTAATCAGCAATTAGAGCTATTTAAAGTAGCTCTAGAGCTATTTTAAAATAGAGTTCTTTAAGATAATTTTAGTTTTTTTGTGTTGTTATTTTTCCATTAGAATTATACCACTTTAATGGATATAGCTTCTCAGAATTAATATTTTTATGTGAACTGGTGGTGTCCTTTTTTATAACTTTTTCTTTAAATTTCTCTTTACAATAATGAATGAATCCCACAGAGCAATAGACAGTGTGAGGTCAAAATATTGTCCTGAAAAAAACAGATGCCCCATGTGATGATGCCAGCATTCAAGTGGCAATGGACCACCTGTTGTCCTGAAGTAAAATTTTAAAAAGAAAAAAACAACCCCCTTTAAAAAAAGTAAACCGTCAACATAAAAGGAAAAACAAAGGTCATTTTTGAAGACATTCCTATTTCATCTTTTCCTTAGTTGGAGTTTAAAAACAAGAGAAAGCAAATTAAGCAATGTGCTTATCTTCTTCCTTCTCCTTGTACGTCTCACCCTCCTTACTTTCGACTAAAAACGTGGGCGTTTATTACTTCATATGTAAAGGAGACCTTAGCACCAGATTTTATGTAGGTGTCTTTCTTCAGTTAGCATGGCCTTCTGATCTGCACCCTCTATTTTTGAATTTGGTAACTCGTTACAACAGTGCCTATAACAGCAAGGAAACCAAATTAGAGTCAAGTTTTGCAATTTTTTTTAAAAGGGGGGACTACAGGAAGAAATAAATAGCTTTTCAATGAGCAAATTTTAGGGAACTGCTTCTGTTTAAAAACAAAACATACACTAGAAATTGAAAACTCAGAGAAATTACTGCTTTTTCATATTCTAAAACGGAAAAAGGCAATGTTGCATAACAGCAGGAGTTTTAGAACCTCATTCAGAAGGTAAATAACAGATCATCTCAGAAAAAAGGGACCGGTGGAGTTGAAGTATTTCCAGTGATGGCCACACCCCAAGTATAGATACATTAAACTGGCAGTGTTAATCTAGTGCCTTTTGTCTCTTCTGTTTTCAATGAGAAATCATTAAGAGGAAAAAAAATTGGGAAATACAATCAAGGGTGTGTATCACTTTTAATTCATAGGACCATAGTGTATTAAATTTGGGAAAGATAATAGATATGAAAGAGACTAGAATTCTCATTTTATCATGAGATGAGTGTCTGGTATGTCCAAAAGCAATAGTAAATGATGTAGCTGGGAATAAATCCAGGTCGTAGGGCTTTCTGTTCTGTGTTTTTTCAATACACTGGTCATTTACATCATCTGTATGTTTATACTGAGATTATGGAAAAGGTCTGAACCTTTCTCGTTTCCCCTTCCAGAGCTTAAAGAAAAGTTTACGTAGTGATTCAAATAGTGACAATTTGCTTAATCCCAAAAGGAAAATAGGCTGAAGAAAAAAAAAAAAGATGTGAATGGGGTAAATTGTTTCTGTATACACACAGTTAACTTCATAGTGTAGACATTTTAAAACTAATTATTTGCTTGTCTATAGAAAGTATAAAGATATCACTTCAGTTAATCCTAAGGAGTAGTGCCAGCCTAACTGTAAATAACTGTAAATCTTCTCTTACTGGGACAGAATCTATTTCCATCTCGGTGAGCCAACTTCAGCACCAAAGACACTTAATAACCCATAGTGACAGAAGGACATAAAAACCTGCATTCAACAGTGTTTCTGTTGGGAGGAAACTCTCCAAGGATTTCTTGTATTTCTGCACATCTTGAGAGCGGAGGAATCATATGCCCTCGTTCTGGACATCTTTACAAAGACGTTTTATAGCAGATGGCCTCAGAAGATAGAGATAATTGTGGATGCCTTGTTCCAGTGTTACAAAGAGAATGTCTCCCTCCAAGGTGAAGCAGGCAGGCTTCTGCCCATTATAGAAAGGTCAGGTTTCCTAGGCTTAGGTGGCCTCTCTTGTCATGTAAGTCACTGAATGTTCTGGCATCACCTGGCCCTTTTCTCAGCACCCATTGGGAATTGGGGCTGAGGGAACAGGCATCAGTAATACTGGGTATTGCAATTTCTGTGAACAAGAGAGTTATTTTTTCTGAGACCCAAGAGTTTCACGTCTTCTGCGCATGTCTGAGAATCTGGCAGACTAACTAGTAAGCTTGCAAGTGGAGTGAAATCTCAGACCCTTCACAGTCCTTGACATTATCATCTTTCCATTCCTGCGGTTCATTCTGTATGCTTCTATCAGACTCACATTTATAAGGCCCCTGTCCCATTTTATCATATTTCTATCAAAAATCTCCAGTGTTTTCCAATGATTCGGATTCTCTCCAAGGAATGTAAAACCTGCGATTATATGGTTCCAACTTTCCTTTGTGTCCCATTCAGTATAGATTCTCAACAAGAAATGAAAAGCTTTTCATTGTGTGGCTCCAACCCGCCTTTTAAATTTTACTTCTTGTGCCCTGAACAAATCCCATTTTCCCACCCCATGGCCTTCATCTGTTGTTCCCTACCATCTGACCATATTGTCTTTTCCCTCATTTCTGTTTTTTTTCAAGAACACTCTAACTTACAGGACGGTGAGCAGTTATTTTAGTGGCAGCTGCGTGGCACCACCCAGACCCCCTCTTCAGGGAGGAGAGGTCTAAACCCTCACAGCTGCTGGAGGAGGTGTCAGCGGGCATCCTCAGGGTGTTTCTGTCTGACAGTTTCCCTGGGGCCCTCAGAGCTTCCTTGGTCAAGATTGTACCTCCTTCCCAGAGAAAGCCCATGTCAAATGACCAATGAAGAGGTACTAAGACTCAACTCAAATTTGCAGTGGGGTCTTAGTACCATTCCAGCTGTGCCTTTTGAAGGCCATTCCAGCTGCACACTTCCCTGCTGGTTTGGGTGATGTTTTGTGGTGACTACATCACAATCCTGCTATTTTTCCTCTTTCTTGTTAATAAGCTTCCTGCACACAAATCTCTGTGTCGGACTCTACTTCCTGGGGACCCCCACCTGCAGCAGTTAACATCCATATAGAATGTAATCTTCTTGAGAAAAGGCCAGCCTTGGCCTCTCCCTTGTTTTCTTGTATCCATTCAGGCACCTCTAATAATAGCTCTTCAGTAAGTATTTGTTGAATGAAATTGAACTGAATGGAGTGGAGAAGCTAACCTTGCGTTTTTTCATTAGCATCCAAAATAAATACAGAACATGGTACGAGGCGACATCTTCCTAACCCAGTAGTGGATATAAAGTGAGAAATATATTTTAGAATCCAGAATCAGGGAAAGAGACCCTGCTACTCAAAAGAAGGGTCAAAGAGACAGTATAATTTGAATTGTATCTAGTCTTTCCTATCTAAAAATAACTATGATTATATTTGTCTGAAATAAATTAAGGGAAGATATTGCAGAAATAAATTCAGAGAAAGGAAGGGAAAATATTCATTCACCATCACTTTTATGAATGAGTCTAATGGTTTAAACAGCAGCACTGAATGGTAGAATTTATATGTATAAAGCCAAATAAGAATGGTTCTAATGTTTCTTATTGGCCAGGACTACTCTAAGCTTCCTCTCAGAAAGCAAACTTGAAAAATTACTCTTGAAATTTTAAAGAAATTTTAAAGCAATAGCCTAGCCTAAGATATTTTAAATAGCTCCAAGAAAACAGATGTTATAGCAATAACTTGCTAGTAGAAGTTGAAAAAAAAAAAACAAAGCTAAGAATATGAGAAACAACCAGTCGTACCAAAAGCTCTAAGTATATTTCAACAGTAACCACCGTCTACCCCACTTACATTTTCTCATCACTCTTTCAAGCACTGGAGAGGTTTAGAGAACTGATTCCACACTGTAAAATGTGTTTTCAGTTTGATAAAAAGCTACTAGATTATAAACAAGTGTGTGCTCTTGGGCATATTGATTAAACGTTTGTTCAATGTCAACAGGTATACTTGTTCCTTGTTTGGACTTTGCAGTAAATGATGGATCATGGCCTTCCATTAAAAAGAATCTTTAATCTTTCAGTTTATATATCATCTGTTTTCCCAGCTGAGTCTTTTAGTCATTGGCCTTAACATCCAGAATAACAGCTTTGTGATTCTGCTTGCAGTTTTTTTCCCCTTAGTGTTTTTTTCTCCCCCAGATATATTTCTTCTACTTGAAATGTCATCCCTTGAGAAAATGTGTTGAAAAAAAAGTTATCGTTATTTGAAATGGTTATTGTCTAATTATTATTCTGTTCCCTTCATGTCTAATTTATTATTTGTTAGACAGTAATTTATTACTATTTGGCAATACCTGTACGACTCTATTCACATTTTCATTGCATTTCTTTCATAATATTTAAATATTAAAAATAATATTTAACATGAAAAAGATTCTCTTCTTATGTGATACTTCTTTCTTGTGGCATCTAAAATTTGGATTTTTTTTTCGAAATAAAAGTAGCAAAAGCATAACCTAAATGATGCCAAGTGCTAAATGAGACCCTTAAGTATTCTAAACAAATATGCAGTATTTGACTCTTTTTTTTTCCCCCCCACGGTTTCTCCTGGTAGGTGCTGTTGGGATTATAGGTGGGATGATTAGTTGTACAGAATCGCTCAACACATTAGAGGCCGTTAGCATGCAGAGCCCTAGGCGGTCAATGTCCAGCACAGCCCCTAATCGTTATGACAACCTCAAGTGTTTGCACACATTTCCAGGTTCCTCCCAGGGATTCGCGCTGCCCCATTTTCTTACGCCGCTTCTGACGCTAATCTTTATTACTGGTTATAGTACAGCAATTTCTTCTACTTATTGTGTTCTCAACTTCCCACTCTCACCATTCTAACCAGACCAGTACTTTTTTTTTTTTTTTTTTGCGGTACACGGGCCTCTCACTGTTGTGGCCTCTCCCGTTGCGGAGCACGGGCTCCGGACACGCAGGCTCAGTGGCCATGGCTCACGGGCCCAGCCGCTCCGCGGCATGTGGGATCTTCCTGGACCGGGGCACGAACCTGTGTCCCCTGAATCGGCAGGCGGACTCTCAACCACTGCGCCACCAGGGAAGCCCCCATGATAGCATTTTAGATCAGATATTACTGGCTCTGAAACAAATTTAATTCTCATTACAATTCATGACTTGTGTATCTGTCTAATGGAGAGCACTGAATTGGCTGCCAATTAAATTTATGCTATTTCAATCTGCATGCATGTTCCTGAAATAATCCTAAAAGCCTTCAATTCAACTTGCTAACAAAAGAAACTGATCCATTGTGTTGGCTTTTTTTTTTTTTTTTTTTCATCCTAAATTGTGTTCCCTAATCCTCAGTAGATTTTTTGACTTGGCATGAATTGGGATTGATTCAGCTCCAAATTATAGAAGCTCTTCAGTTAATTATCTTCATGTTATCCATATAATGTACACTTAGATAAATGAAAGTCACTTCACTTTAAAGTTCTAACTCAATCAACTTCTTAGGGGACCAGTGCAAAACAGGTAATAGCAAATATATTTGAATACGTAGGGTCTTTTTAGAAGAACCTCTTAGTATCCCTGGAACTGGTACAATTCCCAGTGGTTAGAGGAAGAATTAGAATTCTGACTCAAGTTGTAATGCAGATTTGTGCTCTGACAAAAATCTACTAAAATGATGTGTTTAAAGACAACTATTTTTTTCCAAACAAAATCTTGAAGAAAATAACATTTTCCTAAGGGAGTTTACCATATGTTTCTGAGAAAATTATTTATTGTTTTAGAAACTAGACAGTAAATCATTTAGGAGCCTAAGGTTTCACTGAGCATGAGTTGAAATTAATTTATTAAATGTGAGTGACCGTTCCTGATAGAGCATGTTGTTGAATATCTGTCTTTTCAGGAACACGTTGTCTTAAGAAAATGACAGGTGACAAATAGCCCCATACTGCTCCTTTAGACTCTCATTTGGTTTAATTTTCAGCAGCTTTCTGACATGCCATTGTCTTTCCAAGCCTGTGCTGAGTTACTTACAGCCACTTTTTTGCTATTTTGTATTGTTCTGACCCTCTGCAGTTTATATTCTCCATCTCTTCTAAGTTCTCCTTAAAGGAATAACAGTGTGTTTTCTTGTCTCCACGCCTTCCCCAAGTCACAGAATATTGAATTGTCACTTGAGGAGACATAGTTAGCCCTAGCCTAAGAGGGCCCTTTCTTCTTTCCCTGTGTTATAGATTTGTGCTGTGGGTTGGTTAGTCGTGTAAGTCCAATGCACCAACTTTTGGTTCTATGCCAGGATTAAACCCATAGTATTTCACTATTTGTACATGAACCCTGATAAGCATTTTAGGAGATGACTGCCCTGTGATCGACACTTGGCTGAGTTTTCCTATGAGGTTTCCTACCATCCTCATGACTGTGGCATCATAACCAGAACAGTTCAGGAGACTCTTCTGCTTGAATCTAAAAGCAAGTGTGTCTCAGGAAACGCCAGCCACATAGCTGAAATCCTGCCACCCTCTTTTAAATGACATTGAAGAGAGAGAATGAAACCTGCAATGCTACCTACCAAAGAGGAAATAAAAGTAGAAATACACATTCAAATGAGACACGGAGTTGTTGAGGCCAGGGGAGAATCTGAATGTTACATTGTCTTGTGTGTCATATGATGCACCTTTACTGCCAGAGAAGAAATTGGCTTGTTCACTCCTACATTCAGAAGCAATCTCTGCAGTGACTGCAGAGGAATGTGTAATCATATATGAGCCCAGGAGAGTCAAAAGAGGTCTATCTATCTTCTATATATCATCCACCTATCTATCTCTCTATCTATCATCTATCAGGAGAATAGCTGTGTAGGGGTCACTCACAGTGTGGAAAGCAAGGGGCTTCTCCCCAGTGTCTAAAGATTTATCATGTGATAAAAGGATTAACCTTTTTGGTGGACCAAAGACAGAATAAGACTATGTTGGCAATGCTGGGAGCATAGATTTTGTTTCAACTGTATGGAGAACTTCCATCCAGAACTTTCAGGCAATGGAATGAGTGGATTAATACACAAGGATCATGAGATGCTAATGAGTCACTTAGAGTGTGAGATGTATCCTGTAGTCTCTGGGCAAGAAAAAGTAACTTCCTCTCTGCCCTTCTAGGTTCTTGGCTGAGACCCTGCTCTAATAAAAAAGCCAGATGAATAGGAGAAAAACAAAGTTTTTAAGTTTAATAACATGTATATCCCTTGTATGCATAGGAGATATCCAGGGAAACTGAAACTGAGTAACTCCTTCTGAAGTGGTCCAAGCCATCACCTTAAATGCCATCTACACTAAAGACAAAAGGGAGGTGAGGGGTCTGGGGAGCAGTTATGGGAGGTTTTCAGACAAAGCGCAGTAGACAAGAGTATGCTTGTCATGCAGATTTAGGTCAGTGCCTTCTCATTTGATAATTTCTAGAGATTGAGAGTCAACTCCTCTTCCTAGTACAGAGAGGGAGACAGTCTTCCCAATGGGGATGTCCATTATACATGTAAATGTCTCTTACAAAAGGGTAATTTCTGGGTTTGCAGAGCGTCTTCTGTGTCTGCTGTTTCTTAAAAATAATCAGCTCAAAATAAGTCTTATGCCGAAGAGGCATATTTTGGGGCGTGGCATATCCTCCCCTTCATATCAATAGGCAGCTAAGAAGCAGGGGAGTAACTTGATAATAATAGATTAATCCTATCCATACAGTCTTTGTCTTATTTAGTCAGATGGTTAATTGAGCATTCATTTAGCATTGATAGATCAATGAATTTAGGGTAAAGTCTGGAAAATAAGAAAGATTATTTGGGCTAGAGATATATGAGTATCATCTACATCAGGGGGATAGTTAAACTTATTAAGAAAAACATAAATGGGCTCTCACAAAACAAAAGAAGATATAAAAGGAAGTAATAAGAGAATTGAAAACTTGGAGAAATATATCTATATATTGATCTCTCTCTCTCTCTCTCTCTCTCTATATATATATATATATATACATATATATATATACATATATATATGTATATATATATATATGTATATATATATGTATATATATATATATATATGTATATATATATATGAAAAGAGAGACAATGGGGAAAAAAGACTAAAAGACATGGCATTAAATAAACTAAAACATTGTTATAGTAGATGAAAGAATGGTATAGTTAAAGCCTCATGAAATTTTGGTAGTGGGGTTAGGAGATGCTATTTCTTTGAACTCTCCTGTGGATTGAATAGAAGATGAAAAGTATATTGTTCCTTAATTTTTCCCAGTAGATTTAAAAATGTATGATGATTGGAATTACCCGTATCAATCAGGATAGGCTAGGGTATCCTAGGGTAACATACAATGGGGCCACATGAGGGGTTTGAACCACGCCCTGAGTGAAGGAGTGATCACTGCTCAGTCCTGGCAGACTGGAAAGGACACAAATCAAGACCACTGAAGATTCACTGGCCGGATAAATATTTAGACAGGTGTTTATCCCTGAGCAGTGAGGGTGTCCTGTCCATTCATTGGCTAGATTAGGGCTGCACCTGGGCAGTCCACAAGTCTATTAAAAAAGGTGGGGTTTTTTTGTTGTGTTGTTACTATTGCAATCAAAAATAGGAAAAGGAGTCAAGAATATCCAAGCCAGGAATGAAAATGATTCATTTTCAACCAAAGGATTCAGGGACAAAGGGAGAGGCAAGATAAATAGATGGGAGACATTGCATTAGAATTAAAATAAAACAGAATTGGAGTGGACAAAATTGCAATGGGGAAAAAAATAACACCAGCAATGCAACTGAAATTGTATGTCAAAAAAAATTTCCAAAATAACAATCAAGTATAAAAAGTGACAGGCTAAACAATCATTTAATTAAGAATTATAAATGGCCCAAAAAAGACAAAAATAAATCCACTCTCCAGAAAATCCAGAGATTTAAAAAAATAGAAGACTAAATAGTATCTTTTTCCAAACTAGTAAAATTTTAGATGATAATCCCCATTTTTGTCACGGGTATGACAGAATACTCATTCTTTTTTTTTTTTTTTTTTCCTTCGGTACGCGGGCCTCTCACTGTTGTGGCCTCTCCTGTTGTGGAGCACAGGCTCCGGACGCGCAGGCCCAGCGGCCATGGCTCACGGGCCCAGCCACTCCGCAGCATGTGGGATCTTCCCGGACCAGGGCACAAACCCGTGTCCCCTGCATCAGCAGGCGGACTCTCAACCACTGCGCCACCAGGGAAGCCCAGAATACTCATTCTTATATGTGCTGATAGATATGTCATCAGGAAAACTTGTTTTCAAGGCATCATGTTTCTGGAGACAAAAATGATTATAATGAGAGGCCATGTAACAGAAATTCAAAGGAGAAGAGAGCCTGCCTGGATTTGAGGTCAGATTTTGACATTTACCACTTCTGGATGGAATTTTTGCAATGTAAAAGTTTAAATAGTAATTTATTTTGATCTGGCATTTCTACTCCTAAGAATTAAAAACATGTCTACCAGTGAGTAAAAGATAATGCCTAATTAGATTCAATGCAGCATTCTTTATTTTACTAAAAACTGAAGAAAACCTAAAATAGGTTATTCTGTAAAGAATGTCACATGAGCCATGGATGCATTCCTGCCACTAATAAGAATAATGTGCAATATATTTTTAAGTGTTCTGACATAGAAAGAGATCTAGTATATACCAGCGGAAGTCAGTGGAAGAAGAAAATGTGCAAGTCTCTCCCATTTTCAGAAAGAATGTATAAGTATACGAGTGGAGAAATAGAGGAATATAGAATTTTAGAGCAGTTTCCTTTGAGAGGTATAATTATAAAGGAATTTCAATTTATTATTTATTTTAAATGTTTGAATATTGAATAACATTTTATGACTCCTATAATCAGAAAAAAACTGAAGCTATAACAATGGAACTCATTTCAAGTAGTAAGATACCAGTTTAGAAAAGTTGCATATCGTGTACTACACATTATATATATATATATTTTAAAATTCTTTTAATAATGTGGAAGAGAATTGATAATATAGCACTTACGACCATTGTACAGAGAAAAAGCTCAGGCAGCCGTGCAAGTGGGCATGAAATTTTCATTTTCTATTAAGATTCATTTTATCTGGGTCCCTTAAATGCCTCCAACAAACTCCTTCCTGCTGTCCCCTGCCCAGCTTGCTCACATAAACAGAAAATTAACAGCCCAAAGACTTGAAGCAGTACTTTTCACATTAAGTGGGTGCTTCTCTGCAATAGTGATATGCATCTTTATTAGGAGGAATAAAAATGTTTATCATTTTATGTTATGCTTTATTTGGCATATGGAAAATTCCGTAAAGTGGAAGCAGTTTCTAAATACATAAGTTATTATCTAATGTGCATTTCTAAAAAAGTCGATCCATTTTCAGAGCTCTAAACGTGAGCCAAACAATTGTAGTTGCCCTTGATCTACTTTGCTTTGTACTGATGTGATGTTTCATGGACCATTATATTGTAAGCCAGATTCCTAGTGTACTTGGGGCCTAAGTTATGTTAGGGCCTTAACTGCTGCTCAGTTTCCTTAATATTTGCAATATGTTTATAATAATTTCCTAGTTGGGATCCTAAAATTATAATTAAACACAAGACTCTAGGTATGAGTGCAAGAAAAGAATAATGAGATACTATTTGTTGCTGTTAGTATTATTGACAATGTTCTTGGGACTTCCCTGGTGACGCAGTGGTTAAGAATCCGCCTGCCAATGCAGGGAACACGGGTTTGAGCTCTGGTCCAGGAAGATCCCACATGCTGCGGAGCAACTAAGCCCGCGAGCCACAACTACTGAGCCCACGTGCCACAACTACTGAAGCCTGCGCGCCTAGAGCCCGTGCTCTGCAACAAAGAGAAGCTACCACAGTAGAAGCCCGTGCATTGCAGCGAAGAGTAGCCCCCGCTCGCCACAACTAGAGACTGCCTGCGTGCAGCAACAAAGACCTAACGCAGCCAAAAATAAATAAATTAAATTAAAAAAAACAATGTTATTGTTTTTTTTATTATTTTATTTGTCACAATGTAATAGTATTGTATGTAATGAGCACCTGCACTTGTTTCTCTCAAATCATTACTAGTGTGGTTTATAGACATACAACTCGATTTAGAAAAGTGTCTCTGGCTAGACAGAAGCATTGCAAGCATCCCTCCTTGCTGGCAGGAGATAACTGTAGTTCTTTGGCTGCACAAGGGTGGAGGTGGGGAAACGCAACAGACAGGAGTTGTATTTATCTGCAGATTACACTTGATTATCTCTGCAAATACAAGAGACTCTGGATGGCTCTCCTCTTATTCATTTAAGTGTGTCCTTTGAAAAGTATATCAGAACATGTGTACAAATGATTTTCATAGAATCTGCAGCCCTGCAGAGCGAACCATGCTTTGTGGACCTGTGTCAGGAGGCCCTGAAGAGGAAGCAGCCTGCCATTACCAAGCTTCCGTGCTTACACCCTTGCGTGGAGTGTAATCTTCACAAGTGGTTTAACACGGCAACTATACACCCACCAAAGTTATTTTAGGAAGAGGAATAGATTTTCTCTCATGAGGAGTGAAAACATTAGCCCAAATCAACACCTTAAGGAAGGAACATAGGAGAGACAGACAGAGACAGAAATAGATTCGGTCCATTTCTCTGGGCTCTGACACTTTATCACAGGACAGACCTGTAGTGAGAAAAAGCTAGGACAGTGCGTCCATCCTGACACTTCCTCCCTCAGGAATGTGAAGCAAGATCAGTGGCCTTAGGGTTTTTATGTGATGTTTGAATTATGTGACTATACCATCAAGACAGTTACCTAGACAGGCTGCCCACATCTTGCTGTGACATGGGTACTGGTTCTGAGGCTCTTCTACCTCATGAGAGGGATTGAATGGATGTCTTTTCACGTGCTGTCGGTGAATGATTGACTGGAGAAGAAAAGACGAAGGAATTGTTAAAATATTAGACCTCCGTGGTTACTGGTTATGTTTATAACTTCAACTGCTGCTCAGATACATGAGAAATAAGTGTCGTTTAGTCTGTGTAACCAACAGGATGTGTGTATATGTACATGTGAATTGATCATTGGATCGAAATGATGATAGGTAGATGGAGAGATAGATCAATCAATCAACATGAAAGTGATGGTGTTGATGATAGATAGATGATAGATACTAGATACTACTAGATATGATAGATAGATAGTTGATAGATTTAGAAGGAAAGAGAGAGATTTATGTTCAGGAATTGGCTCACACAATGTGGACGCTTGCTAAGTCCAAGATCAAGGCACTGGCACGGTTGGATTCCTCTGCAGTCTCTCCCCTTGACTCACAGGTGTGCACCCTCCCGCTGCCTCTTGGCATGGTCTTCCCTCTGCGCACACATGTCCCTGTAGCTCTGTGTGTCCTAATTTCCTTTTCTTCTAACGACACCAATCAGATTGTATTCAGGGCGACACTAAAGGCCTTATTTTAACTTACCCCTTTAAAAGTCATGTCTCCAAATACAGCCACATTGTGCAGGATTTAGGGTTAGGACTACAACATATGAATTTGGAGAGGGTGGGGGGAGATCACAATTCAGCCCCTAACAGTCTAGTTGTAACATTATGTGTCTCTACTTTAAGTTACTTATTATTGAAATCTCATTTTATTAATGAATTTTTGGAGGTTATACCGAAGCATGCAAACAAAACTTCTATATCTGCCAAGATACTTTTAAGCTCAAGTTAGAAAAATAAACAGAGAAACAAACAAAAACCGAAGTCTTACAGACTTTTTTTAAAGCAAAACATATAACGATTCATAAAACTGGAGGCGGAGGTTTTAGGGTCGGCTTAATCCAGTGGCCTTGGCTCTGATTCCCAGACTGGCACTCCACAACATGCAGCTTTTGTCCTACGGCTGTTTCCTAGGACAAAGCCACATAACCTTCAAGAGATAATGTCCAGAGGGGAAAGAAATTGTACTTCCCTAAGGATTTCTCTTAAACGTGAGGGAATTTATCCCAAAAACCCTTAGGAAACTTCCAGGGATTTGATTTCTGACTTAGGTCAAGGTCATATTCCCATTCCTGAAGCAACCCTTCTGCCTATCAATAAACTTAAGTAGGTTCTTGCATTGTTAACTGAGAAAAGAAATGAGGTTCGCATGAGTGATCATCTTTAAGGTTCACACATCGTCAACCCCCCAAATTTGTAGAAGCACAGTGGTGGATGGCAGAATAGATGTGGAAGATAATACCATGATGACCTCTATAATTGCCTGTGGAAAGGAAATGCAACTCACACTTTAAATTTGAGCACAAGTGACTTAAATGAAGAATATTTTGGGGGCTTCCCTGGTGGTGCAGTGGTTGAGAGTCCGCCTGCCGATGCAGGGGACGCGGGTTTGTGCCCCGGTCTGGGAAGATCCCACATGCCGCGGAGCGGCTGGGCCCGTGAGCCATGGCCGCTGAGCCTGCGCGTCCGGAGCCTGTGCTCTGCAACGGGAGAGGCCACAGCAGTGAGAGGCCCGCGTACCGCAAAAAAAAAAAAAAAAAAAAAAAAAGAATATTCTGCACAGAGAATAGCAAACAATTTTATGCAAATGTGTGCTGTTTCTAGAGAGGTTGAAGAGACTGGCATTGAATACTCATATTTGTTTTGTTGTCTATATTAGATTATGGTCCAGTGACTATAACGTCTTTAAACCTAAGAAAATAAGTTGGTTTAATATTGGCTCCCTGGACGTGGAGTGTTTGTTTATTGGGTATAATGTGGCATTTTAACTGAGAGCAATGATTGTTTAATTTCATTTCCAGTGTTTTGAAATAATCTAAACCATTCATCTTCCTGCTACTGTTATAAATCAAGAAGCATTGACTTCCATTTCTAACGACATTTATATTAGTTTTATTTTCACCTTACAGGATCTTGCATGTTTGATAAAAACATGAAAGATTCTCAGGAAAACTGAAAATTGTTTAAAAACAATGTTCAGGTTCTTTCACTGTGCTATAAACTGTTTGTTATTTGGCAGATGCTTCTGTAGCTTGAAGCAAAAGTTGTAGCTCCTAATTTTGCGTTTGAATATATCTTCAAAAGGCTCCAATTAGTACTGTAACCTAACATTGAAATTCTTTTTTTTTAATTTTCTTTTTTTATTTATATTTTTCCTTATCAGTCATCCATTTTATACACATCACTGAATCCATGTCAATCCCAATCGCCCAATTCATCCCACCACCACCACCCCACCGCTTTCCCCGCTTGGTGTCCATCCGTTTGTTCTCTACCTCTGTGTCTCAATTTCTGCCCTGCAAACCAGTTCATCTGTACCATTTTTCTAGGTTCCACATATATGCCTTAATATACAATATTTGTTTTTCTCTTTCTGACTTACTTCACTCTGTATGACAGTCTCTAGATCCATCCACGTCTCAACAAATGACCCAATTTCATTCCTTTTTATGGCTGAGTAATATTCCATTGTATATATGTACCACATCTTCTTTATCCATTCATCTGTCAATGGGCATTCAGGTTGCTTCCATGACCTGGCTATTGTAAATAGTGCTGCAATGAACACTGGGGTGCATGTGTCTTTTTGAATTATGGTTTTCTCTGGGTATATGCCCAGTAGTGGGATTGCTGGATCATATGGTAATTCTGTTTTTAGTTTTGTTTTTTTTTTAACATCTTTATTGGAGTATAATTGCTTTACAATGGTGTGTTAGTTTCTGCTTTATAGCAAAGTGAATCAGTTATACATATACATATGTTCCCATATCTCTTCCCTCTTGTGTCTCCCTCCCTCCCACCCTCCCTATCCCACCCCTCTAGGTGGTCACAAACCACCGAGCTGATCTCCCTATGCTATGCAGCTACTTCCCACTAGCTATCTATTTTACATTTGGTAGTGTATATATGTCCATGCCACTCTCTCATTTTGTCACAGCTTACCCTTCCCCCTCCCCATATCCTCAAGTCCATGCTCTAGTAGATCTGTGTCTTTATTCCTGTCTTACCCCTAAGTTCTTCATGACCTTTATTTTTATTTTTATTTTTTTCTTAGATTCCATATATATGTGTTAGCATATGGTATTTGTTTGTCTCTTTCTGGCTTCACTCTGTATGACAGACTCTAGGTAGATTCACCTCACTACAAATAACTCAATTTCGTTTCTTGTTATGGCTGAGTAATATTCCATTATATATATGTGACACATCTTCTTTATCCATTCATCTGATGATGGACACTTAGGTTGCTTCCATGTCCTGGCTATTGTAAATAGAGCTGCAATGAACATTTTGGTACATGACTCTTTTTGAATTATGGTTTTCTCAGGGTATATGCCCAGTAGTGGGATTGCTGGGTCATATGATAGTTCTATTTTTAGTTTTTTAAGGAACCTCCCTACTGTTCTTCATAGTGGCTGTATCAATTTACATTCCCACCAACAGTTCAAGAGTGTTCCCTTTTTTCCACACCCTCTCCAGCATTTATTGTTTCTAGATTTTTTGATGATGGCCATTCTGACTGGTGTGAGATGATATCTCATTGTAGTTTTGATTTGCATTTGTCTAATGATTAATGATGTTGAGCATCCTTTCATGTGTTTGTTGGCAATCTGTGTATCTTCTTTGGAGAAATGTCTATTTAGATCTTCTGCCCATTTTTTGATTGGGTTGTTTGTTTTTTTGATACTGAGCTGCATGAGCTGCTTGTAAATTTTGGAGATTAATCCTTTGTCAGTTGCTTCATTTGCAAATATTTTCTCCCATTCTGAGGGTTGTCTTTTGGTCTTGTTTATGGTTTCCTTTTCTGTGCAAAAGCTTTTAAGTTTCAGTAGGTCCCATTTGTTTATTTTTGTCTTTATTTCCATTTCTCTAGGAGGTGGGTCAAAAAGGTTCTTGCTGTGATTTATGTCATAGAGTGTTCTGCCTATGTTTTCCTCTAAGAGTTTGATAGTGTCTGGCCTTACATTTAGGTCTTTAATCCATTTTGAGTTTATTTTTGTGTACGGTGTTAGGGAGTATTCTAATTTCATTCTTTTATGTGTAGCTGTCCAGTTTTCCCAGCACCACTTATTGAAGAGGCTGTCTTTTCTCCACTCTATATTCTTGCCTCCTTTATCAAAGATAAGGTGACCATATGTGCGTGGGTTTATCTCTGGGCTTTGTATCCTGTTTCATTGATCTATATTTCTGTTTTTGTGCCAGTACTATACTGTCTTGATTACTGTTGCTTTGTAGTATAGTCTGAAGTCCGGGAGCCTGATTCCTCCAGCTCCATTTTTTGTTCTCAAGATTGCTTTGGCTATTTGGGGTCTTTTTTGTTTCCATACAAATTGTGAAATTTTTTGTTCTAGTTCTGTGAAAAATGCCAGTGGTAGTTTGATAGGGATTGCTGTGAATCTGTAGATTGCTTTGGGTAGTAGAATCATTTTCACAATGTTGATTCTTCCAGTCCAAGAGCATGGTATATCTCTCCATCTATTTGTGTCATCTTTAATTTCTTTCATCAGTGTCTTATAATTTTCTGCATACAGGTCTTTTGTCTCCTTAGGTAGGTTTATTCCTAGATTGAAATTCTTAATACATAATAGATTTGTATGTTCATAATAAAATCTGCTTGTTTACAGAATATAGTGAGAAAAAAAAAAGCTTTCTTTTGGGGAATTATTTGTATTGTGATGGTCCTGCACTTATGCATCAGCATGCAAAGTGTGGATGATTAGAGCCCTGAGTGTTTATCATCTTGGGAAGAAAACAGAAAACAGAAACCAGGAAAATATTTCAGTATTCAGTGATTTAACCTGAACTCCTAAGAGTCTTCAGTATATTCCTTGCAGAGTCATAGAATGGAAAAACAATTTTTGAGCTCTTAATCATACGTGTGTGTGTGTCTGTGTGTGTGTGTGTGTGTGTGTGTGTAGTTAAATCTTATTTAACAATTATGGCTAAGTAAGTCTGGCAATAGAGAAAATGAGTTCTTGATCGGAAACTTCCTATTCACTGATAAACTGAATTTGCCCAAAGAATGGTCACTGATTACACAAAGAAAAAGACTCACCGAAAGCCTCCCATTAGATCTGGTTAAAAAAAAAAAATCATGCCTTGTTTCTGCCCACCCCGTTACTGTGGTGTCTGGCCACCCTGGAGGTCTTGCCCTGCTGCTACAGCTGCCTGGCAGGAGAATCTTGGCTGATGACCTTCAACTCTCCTGCACTTCCTCCTCCCACTGCTGACCCAGAAAAATACTTAGGTAGAGCTGTAGGATCAGCAGTGTTTTTTTGTTTTTGTTTTTGTTCTTGTTCTTGTTTGTAATTGCAAGTGTGTGCCATCCTCGAAGTCATTCTTAGGACTATAACCCTGTGACTCCTTTCTGTTTAGTCGTGTTCAACATCCAATATCCAAACCTTTCCAAGCTTCGTCTTCTCTTGTGGCACCCAGCCACCCACCTCTCTCCTCCTTCCTGAGCCCTTCTATTTTGTCTTCTGAAACTGGAATCCCATGACTAACAAATTCTATTATACTCTCAGCTGCTTCACTACACACCCGCATACAGTCTTGCTTTCACCAAATTTAGCAGATCCCTGAAGGTATGATTCCCTAGATTTTCTTTTACGTATAGATGGCTCATTTTCTGTCACCTTGCTGCTGTGCTGGGTTATGCAAACCCTGCCATTGGATGTGACCTCATAGATAAGCAATATGCTTCCCTCTCTTGTCATCTTATCTGAACTTCAGGATTCCAGCACCAGTATCACCTTTGACCTTCCTGTAAGGCTTAAATGCTCTTGGCCCAAAAGAATATTAATTTTTCCAATTCACTGGGGGTACTTACACTTGTTCAGTATATGTGAACACATCGTAGACCTGGGAGTGAATCTGGGATCTCTTTATGTCCATGGTTTCAGTTCTCAAACAATCCCTCACAGAGATTTCCATCTATTATATCAACATGGTTGTCCAGTATCTTTAAGCTTCTAATACAATTAATACATTACATTCCCACTAAGAAAAGTGTTCCTCTTCACAAAAGTGGGTAATATATACTAATAGACATACTGTATTAATAAATTAATATAAAGGATGCAGAAGTGGTCTTAAAATTGAACTCTCAATCAGGAATTGCATGAGACAGATCTAATTGTTTCGAGTGCCAACATTGTCCCTGTTAATCCAAGTGGTTCTTAGTTTGGGTTCTCTCAAGAGAAAACCTTGATATAAGGATTTCATACAAATAGATTATTTAGGATGTGATTCCCAGGAAGCATGGTGTGGGAGCAGGGAATTAAGACAGGAGAGAAAGGAAAGCCGCCGATGTTGGCGTGGCCGGTATCTCTGTGGAAAACTGGGGTCAGTGCTGGGGAGACCCTTGGAGGACTGTAGAACCTGTCTCAGATCTTCCCCCCAAGAGTGAGGATCTGGGTGAGGATCCCCACACCCATCAGCTTTCATTCCTTGCAAGACAGAGAGTTGACTGTGGCGCATTAATTCCCCTGAACATATGGTGTGGACTGAGCACCACCGCGTCCAACTCCCTGCAGCCCCAGAACATGCGAAAGCAAAGTGGGAAGCTGCCTGTATGTAGATAAACTGTCTGCAGATGAACTGCAGGCTACAACAGGAGAGTGTGGAAAGAGCCTTGACAGTTTCCTTTACTGTAACCTAGACTATGTTAGGGGAAGGAAAATATCCACAAATATCCAGTGGCATTTCTCCAAACATCGCTAAACTAGGTGGAAAGGGACTCTGCTTTGCACAGTCAATAAGAGCTTCTGATTGATGGAGAAGTCACCACCTCATGGCTGCATTTTCTAGAACCCATGGTTTCCTCTCTTGCATGGCATGGCCAGAGAGGCTGGAAAAGTGAGCAGGAGAGTTTCACTACCTCATCGTGAAAGCGGCACGCCTCACCACAGCTAAGAACTAACCAGAACCAGTTACATACCCCTATTTTGCTTCCAGAAAGCTGGGGCTGGTGGGGAAGCAAAGAGTCTACCTAGCAAGCATTACTGTCTGCTATATTCCATCATTCTGATCATGAATAGAAATGGTCGTAGCTGTACTAATAGTAGCAGTAGCTATAATAGTATATGGTTATAATTGTAGTCCTCGTAATTTTTTGATGCTATAGGAAATCTACACAGCAAAAGGAAATTGAGAGATCTGAAATCTTACCAAAAAAGGTGTCATTTTTTTATACATTTAGTTGTTTTACATTAAGGAAAAAAAAGTTAGAGATCAACCAAACAATATCTAATTGGGATGCTTTGAGTGTTAAATGGAGGAAATTGCATCTCAAAATAATTTAAGCCCAGAGGTGGGGAGGGGGATAAATCAGGAGTTTGGGATTAACATGGACACACTACTATATACAAAATATTGAGAGATAAACATCAAAGACCTACTGTAGAGCACAGGGAACTCTACTCAGTATCTTGTAATAACCTGTAATGGAAAAGAGTGTAAAAAAAGAATATATATATTTATATATATATATATATATATGTATAACTGAATCACTTTGTTGTACTAGTATAACAGTTTGCTGAAACAAACACAACATTGTAAATCAACTATATTTAAAAAAAATTTTTAAGTAAAATAAAAAATATAAATAAAATTATGTAAGCCGTACCCCCAGTACCCCGTACTGAACAATTCAGCTTAGATATCAGCAGAGCTGAGGCAGGATTCCAAATACCGTCCGCACCATCTAGTGTTTGGTCCTGTCACCTGGGCGGCCTCCTTTTCAGGTAATCAGGTTCTTTCCATGATGGAATAAAGCGGGGTGGGTTCAAAACAGAAATGTGACAGAGGTAAGAGGACACAAAATTCAGTCTTGGGCTTCCCTGGTGGCGCAGTGGTTGGGAGTCCGCCTGCCGATGCAGGGGACACGGGTTCGTGCCCTGGTCCAGGAAGATCCCACATGCTGTGGAGCGGCTGGGCCCGTGAGCCATGGGCGCTGAGCCTGCGCGTCCGGAGCCTGTGCTCCGCAACGGGAGAGGCCACAGCGGTGAGAGGCCCGCGTACCGCAAAAAAAAAAAAAAAAGTAAAAAAAGAAAAATTCAGGCTTGTCATGACTGGGACTGTTTCAAGGTAATGCTTGCTTTCTGGGCCTTTGACTCTTTCTCTGGTGGACAATTTTCACTCTTTTCCTGGGACTTCTGGGATGGTGTCCTTTCTCTGGTGGACAATTTTCACTCTTTTCCTGGGACTTCTGGGATGGTGTCCTGTTTGTAGAACTATACAAAGAAAATCCCATCCATAAATCATCCAGCAAACTTTAACAAATAGGCCTGTCAAGAGGGTGGGCGGGGGTAAGAGTGGGTAGTGATTTGGGATGTTTAATTGTTTTGAGTTTTATTAAGTTTTATATTTCACTAATCAATTTTACCATTGGGTCTCAGACAAAACTGCCATTTTAAGAGCGCCCACCTGTTCTTGGGTTCAAGTACAGTCAGAAACCGTGAGAATTCTTTCCCCTGATGGAGTCGTCGCCCACCCCTGGAACGGTCTCTGAGGAAATACCATGCTTTGATGGACGTCAGGTCTGATCTGGGAGATAGAGATTCCACAGAGCACATGACAGGAGACGGGGAAAGCGGGTCATTCTCCAGTGGAAAGTCTGGTGGCAAAACTCACAGGTTCCATCTCATAAACTCTAAACTAGGACACGAGGGAGGCAATTGAAGGTCTGGTTAGACTAGAGGCAACAGAGTTAAAGGCATCTTGAAATCTGTCCCACATTGGCTACTCCATCAGGTGTTTTCTTGGGCAAGAGAAATACAAAAAGGGCAAGAAGAAGGCAGGGTGACCACAGGGCAGTTCCTCTCCTCTGTCTCCTCAGGTTCCCTGTGACTTGTTCCACAGGTTTTGGCTTCCTGGTGACTTGTAGCAACTTTCACCTCATTACTAGGACTTATGTATCATTGCTTGAGTAAAGAATACACACACTTGTGTACTTTTCCATATCTGTTTGAAAGCTCTCTTGGCTAATACTTATATTTGAAATTACTAGCATAATTGAATCTTTACTTATATCCGTGAAGTTTTTGTTTCTTCAGGACATTCTGTATCTAGATTTCTAGGATCTTTTAAAAAATAGGAACATTTCATAATTATTTTAAATAAACTTCAAAGTAGAGTTATAATAGAATGATGCTTTTGATTCTTCCATAAATTGTATCATGTAATTGTGTCCATTTCAGGTGTTGCTCTGAGTCATCATGCCATCCCTCACATCTTCCCCTTAATTATATTCTCTAATAGTAGTATTCATACATTTTTAATGTTCTCTAGGTTTCATTCAAGGGCAGTTTTATTTCTTAAGCCTTCATAGAGTCTAAAGCTATCAGTGTCACCAAAATAATATTCACGCAATCTTTAATCCAATTTTCTATGTCAGATAATTCTTTAAGATTTTACAGTTGGTTGCTTCTATTTTCTTTCCCCTTTGAGAGATGAATTCAGTTCTAAAATGGTTACATGTGTCCTCAGTTTATATCCTCGATCATATGCCTTTAGCTGTCTCTCCATTTCTGGACTATCTTTGCCAAATTTCTGGCCTTTGAGTGTAATTACAAGTGAGCAGAGGATATGAACCAAGTTTTAATAAACTGTTATCTCTTGTAGCTTGCTAGAGCTAACAGGATAAAACTAATTGCATGCCTAGTTACTTATAAGAGTCATAAGTAGACAGATTTCAAGCTCCGATTTTAAATGTGATCATCATCTGATTTACAATTATTTATTCTTTGGCATCAATTTAAACCTCTTGTTCCAAATTACAGTGTTATTAAGATTAATAATTTGCCATCATAGATTATTTTTGATAAAGTTATCTATTGGTTTCCTCTTCTGATGGATGATAATAAAGGAAGAAATTTACAGGGAACCCTTAAGAAGAAAGAGGGATGATACATCAGTTACAGAGATAAAAATCAATAACCACACTTTGGATTTGGTTCGGGTAGATATTATTACAATGATGGGAATTCTAAGACTCTGTGAGTCTTTGGCTTTTAAACTGCTCTGTTTCTACCTTCCTGGATCTTCTCAAATTCTCCCTCCTACCTCACCCACCTTGGATTCACTGGATGAAACACTTTCAGTTTCATTACTTGCTCTGCTCAATTGTGCTAATTACTTATGTTAATGAAGCAAGAAAATGTTGGAAATATTTTTAATAAAATTCAGCACACATAAGAACATGAGTGGGAAAATTAAATCTAACAGGGGAAACAGATGCATTCAGATTAACCTATAGAATATGCTCTAATTTTATGTCCTAAAGGGACATTTGAGTAAAAATATCTAGTTAAAACTTTTGAAGTAATAAAATATTGCCAAGCATTTGTGGAGATAGGAATTGAAATTCTATTTTCTGACAGGAAATTACTCAACAATTGTTTAGTAATTGTTTAGTAAAGCAGGCATTGCCTTTTTTAGAAATCACTTTCTTCTCCAAGGATTTTTTTTTTTAAGTTAAACTTCTTTATCAAATTCATTTAATATTTGCTTGGACAAAATGACAAAAAGAAAAAAAAGAAAAGTTTAGAACCCTGGATTTAATTTATTTCTAGGTAACTAATTTAAATTTGTAATCAGATGCATTTCTTGCATATTCTCATATTTTTTTTCAGAGAACAATGTGCCTAGTTACATGATACTTCTGCTTTGGGTATAGATGGCAGTAAGAGGAGTATTTCAAAGTTGAAATGAATTGTGTTAGGCATTTAGCCGTGGAAGTGATTAAAGACATAAATGTGGATTGTCAGGAAGAGGAGAAACGATCGCCTTGAAGGTGGAATTTGAAAAGAAACTGGGGTTTGATGAAGCAGAGATTCTTGAAGGCTGCTGCAGATGACACAATCTGAGAAGATCATTTAATAAAGAAAGTTAGTGAAGAAGAAAAGAGATGTCTTCACATAAGATATAGACATTTGTCTTAAAATTAATCGATGTGTTATAAAATAATTATGTCAACCATAAACTGTGCTTTTAACTTAGTGTTTCAGATGGAGATCTTTCTTTGAGAAGTACTTTAAGAAACAGTCTTTCTTAAAATTCTTCTAGGAACACTTTTTTTTTTTTTTTTTTTTTTTTTGCGGTACGCGGGCCTCTCACTGTTGTGGCCTCTCCCGTTGCGGAGCACAGGCTCCGGACGCGCAGGCTCAGCAGCCATGGCTCATGGGCCCAGCCGCTCCGCGGCATGTGGGATCTTCCTGGACCGGGGCACGAACCCGCGTCCCCTGCATCTGCAGGCGGACTCTCAACCACTGCGCCACCAGGGAAGCTCTTCTAGGAACACTTTTAACTAGCAATAGTAAAAGGAGGAAATGAATAAGGTGAGATCAGCTAAACCCTACGGTACAGAATGAATGAGGTAGACTTTACTAATACGTGATACAAACACACACACTCCTAATACACTCCCTCATACATCAGATATACTATGAGATAGACACCTACATATCTGATAGCATTTTAAAATTCTAAAACAGAGAACATGAGACCCCACAATATAGTAAAAATCGATAACATTTGTACTCTTCCAGGAAATGTGAGCTGTGGGATTATAGTATATGATTTCTATGGAGGAGGGATGAATAATAACGAACAGAAATACATAACTGTCTCTCTAGTGTCTTATTTGAATTCCTCTTTCCAGGGAAATTAGTGAATACCTTTGCTCACATGGCTGTTGAAGTGTCATCAATGATCTGGTCAGTACTTTTCTTTCACTATCCCGGTTCTATCTGCCATAGGACTCGCATCCTCTGAGTTTCTTTCACAAACACTATTAACTCTCTAGTATCAGATCTTAGATCTTAGTATCAGGCCGCAATTGCTGAGAGATGCAGAAGCTTTCTGCAACAATTCGAATTCAACATCGCCAGGTCTGTTAGCCCTGCTGTATCTCTCCTGATTTCTCTAATCCATGAAGTATGAGAGCTTTTATAAAGGATGCTCTACCAGAATGCAAACCTGCCTGAGTATTTCTTACAACCCTTGCTCTGGCCTGGACTTTGTAAGCCTTCACTACTTTAGGGTGGATAAGTAATATTTTTCCTATGTGTAAACGCACATTCCTCTAATGTGTTTTGGGTTTTAATGCCCCCAGACAATCAGAACTGGCTACAATAATTGAATTAACAACTTAAAGCTCATGAGGAATATGTCTGACTCTCCAGGTCTTTAACCATGTTGTAGCCACTGCTCATAAGTGTATGGCTAAATTCAGCATAGCATAAACAATTTAAGACTTTCTGCTTTATGGCTAAATTCATCATAGCATAAATAATCTAGGACTTTCTAGCCTCTTATGTCCTTTAACTGCAAGAGGATAAAACAACTTGTATTCACTTTGACCCTCAGTCATCAAGAAAAGTTTAAATTACATTCAGTTTCCATGGTTAAAAAGGCAAAAAAAAAAAGTAGATGAAACATGTTATTTAAATATCCATAAAACCAGTTATAAACTTTAAAGTTAGTATTTAAAGGCATAAAATTCAGGTTTCCGGAAAAGCCCTCTATGTGCAAAAAACTTTATTAAGGAAAACTTCTTGTTTTCCATTGATGGAGGATAAATAACTGGTCACTGTAGTTAGTTTCACTAACTTAAACACAATCATATTTTGTGTCTGTTTGGCTGGAGATAAGAGCATCCCATAGAGAAACCCTGAGAACATGTAATTAACTCATTGATATTAACTATTATGAACTGCATTACACCATCCCCATAATATTCATGCAGGTTCTATTTTTCTTTGCTAATAAGAATAATCAAAAATATTTTATCTGTTTGTGAAATTTGTTAAATTAGCTATTAGAAACTATGCGGGTATCAGGAAGATAATCAAGTGAAAGTGACACGTGGAAAAACATATTTAGTTCAGATGAAGCAACTCTTTCTTTTTTCATGGCTCACAGGCCCAGCCGCTCCGCAGCATTTAGGATCTTCCTGGACCGGGGCACGAACTCGTGTCCCCTGCATCGGCAGGTGGACTGTCAACCACTGCACCACCAGGGAAGCCCGAAGCAACTCTTAATCAGGATCAACAGCACTGAGTCATGTAGTATTATAACAACTACCAGCAGTCAGGACAGTAAATAGGAAAACAGAGCAAAACGACATGAACTTCAATATAGGGAATCTAATCAGAGCAGAAATTAACATCCATTGCAATTGACTGTACTATAATCAATTACTCAAAAAAAATTTAAGAGAAAATCAGTTAACAATCTAATTAAAAATCATCCAATGCCCTCAGTTATTCTGTTTAAATAAGATCATTTTAGTTCCTCATTTAGAATTTAGACTAATTATTCAATTAAAATTTCAGGGTAACATCGACCTTATAAAACCTCTATTCCAGGCATTTAAATGTAGACTGTTAAATATTCTGAATGAACACTTGGCCCATCTGGCAAAATCATTGGCATTTTTTGGATCATTTCAGGATATCTCCCCTTTTCTGTCCTTAAATTAAATACCACTCCCCTTTCCAGGGGGTTTAGAGATAGTAATAAAATAGGTCAAATTTTAAACTCTGTGATCTTTTTATTATCGACTTTTCAAACGCTTGGAGCACTGGAGTCCTGTCATTTTTTTATACCTGAACTGAGATTTCTTTTATTCTGCTGTGCCTAGACCTTTTGTAATCACATTTTCCTATGTGGTCATGAAATTAGGCTTTATAAAACAGAATAATTACATTTTCTGACCAGTTGTCAGCTGTTTTTACTAAAAAGAATCAAGGTGTATTTTGAATTGGTAATTTCAAATACTCTCTAGAAAGAGGGGATCAAGATGGCAGGGTCAGAAGACCCTGAGCTCACCTCCTCCCAGAGGTATTTATCTGAAGAAAACAGAAACACTTTGAATTTGAAAAGATATATGCATCCTTATGTTCACTGCAGCATTACTTACAATAGTCAAGATAGTAAAGCCACCTAAGTGTCTATTGTTAGATGAATGGAGAAAGAAGAGTGGTATGTATATATATATACTTATACATACATACATATATACATAGATATAGATATAGATATAAACACACACAGAATGGAATATTAACCACAAAAAACAATAAAATTTTGCCATTAACGATAACATGAATGGATCCAGAGTGTATTCTGCTATGTGAAATAAGCCACATAGAGAAAAACAAATACCGTATGATCTCACTTATATGTGGAAATCTAAAAAAGCAAAGCAAATGAACAAACAAAATAAAATGCAAACAGACTCATGGATACAAAGAACAACTAGGTGGTTGCCAGAGGGGAGGGGAGGGGGGAGGGGGAGGGGTGGCTGGGAAAAACAGGTAAAGGGAATTAAGATGTACAGACTTTCTACAGCATAAGGAATAATGTCAATGATACTGTAATAACTTTGTATGTGGACATATGTTTACTAGACTTATGGTGGTGATTATTTTGTAATGTATTTAAACGTCAAATCACTATGTTGTACACTTGAAGCTAACGTAATGTCTTATGTCAACTCTACCTCATTAAGAAATAATTATTTAATTTAAAAAGTATACTCCTGGGCTTCCCTGGTGGCGCAGTGGTTGAGAATATGCCTGCTAATGCAGGGAACACGGGTTCGAGACCTGGTCTGGAAGGGTCCTACATGCCGCGGAGCAACTAGGCCCATGAGCCACAACTACTGAGCCTGAGCGTCTGGAGCCTGTGCTCCGCAACAACAGAGGCTGCGATAGTGAGAGGCCCGTGCACCGGATGAAGAGTGGCCCCTGCTTGCCACAATTAGAGAAAGCCCTCGCACAGAAATGAAGACCCAACACAGCCAAAAATTAATTAATTTATTTATTTATTAAAAAAAGTATACTCCTAATAAGTATATTCCAATGTCTTTCACACGAGTGCATACACACACACACCCCACTCGAATTACAGAAAAAAATGGTGTCAGTTTTGTAGTGGAATCCAAAGCATTTAAAATGTCAGTGAAGTGAGAGAGTGGCATGGACATATACACACTACCAAACGTAAAACAGATAGCTAGTGGGAAGCAGCCGCATAGCACAGGGAGATCAGCTCGGTGCTCTGTGACCACCTAGAGGGGTGGGATAGGGAGGGTGGGAGGGAGACGCAAGAGGGAGGGGATATGGGGATATATGTATACGTATAGCTGATTCACTTTGTTATACAGCAGAAACTAACACACCATTGTAAAGCAATTATACTCCAATAAAGATGTTTAAAGAAAATATGCCAGCGAAAAAAATAAACACCATCACATGTCTTGAACAATTTTAAACAAGTTCCATGATTAAAAATTATCTGTGTCTGTTTGCACAGGAGTGTGCTGTTGCTCCTAGGGGCTGATCTGATCTCTCTCTACTGTATCTTTAAAATACTGGGGCTGCAAATGTTTCACTCTAAAGAGAAAACTGTCCCAGTGCGTGGTCTTCAGGTCTCCATCCCCATTAGATCTCTACTGATTAGTTGGATTTGTTTCCACATCCACTTTTTTGTTTAACTTAAGGACTTATTTTTGACTTACGTCAACTCAGCACGTCTTTTCATTTTCACAAACTTACCACTCACCCCAAAAATATTAGTGAGCTGCGTAGGTTTTCATATATAATTCATAAGGGAAGTGGAGGAGGATTTTAAGTCAAACGACCAAGAGCAAATGAATAACCATCGTCAAAACTGTGTTTTTGTTTTTGTTTTCCAGAGACTCTTCTTCCTGGAAAGCCCATGCTGGGATCTTTTCCAGCCCCCTTTCCTCTCATCGTCTTGTTTCTCAGGCTCTAGAGTCGCCCTAGTGTTTCTGTCCATTTCTTCACCGGTCTTGGGATGCTTTCTATATCCTCAGGCAGAGCAATTTAGCCAGTCCCCACTTCTGCTCCAACCTTGCACATCTACATCCATCCTCTAGTGGTCACTGTGTGGTAAAGGGGGGAAGGGGGTGAATTTAAACAACGAACAAAAAGTAGCAAAGATTCATGATAGGCTTTAACTATCTACCAGGAAAGAAAGAAGGAAGGGAGGGGAAAGGTAACCAACTATTTAAAGTTCTTTTTTAAGTGCCAAAAATACATATGGATGTCAGAAAACCTTGAAGTCAGTCCAAATGTGATGTATTTCTCCCACATGGTTTGTGGAAATTGACACTTTGACATATGTGAAGGCTCACCTTCTGTCTGTTAAACACCTGAATCCTTCTCATTTACTTAGCAAACCCATTTCTCAAAGGGAGTCCAAAGAAACTGTCCTTTAAGTCCCATTTAAATGATCCTGAATCCCAAATAGATGATGACCGAACACATGTGGTTTTGTGCCATGTTAGATTGTTTTACATTCCTTCTTTCATTAAAATGACTACTGATTCGTTTTGCTTCATCATGATTTATCTTAAGCCCGGTGCGGGTAAATCTGTGGTTTATTTTCCCAGTCTTGGTGAGTCTTTTTTCATACATGTTCTCCAGATGTCTAATAGGGGTTTAAATAACGATAGCCTTCACTCAGGTGTTTCCTAGTTCAGGACCTTCTGTAGCCTCAGCCATTTCACAAGCCAGTGTGGATATTACTTGAGTACGTGGCAGAAGACCCCAGGCGTCTTGCCGTGTTGAAGAGGAGAGCTGGGGATGAATCCCTCCCTGTTCTGGATGGCACACAGAGCCATCAAACAATGAGAGAGACCGTACAGTTACCCTGGTTTCTTAGGAGACTCTGAGGACCAAATCAACACTGATTCCCTCCCTTCCTACATGGCGTATTTTACTAACTAGAAAGGATAGAGTTTACTAAATGGCACTTCTGTTGCACCCTTTGTCTAGGAAGAGAGCTGTGGGATCTTTAGCTTCTTTGCTACAAAAGCAGTCAGATATTTTACAGGGTAATAAAAGCAGCAGCTGCCATTTGAGACAGCTAGCACGAGGCGCTGAGTGCTATGAGTGCGTTGTTGTGTTTTCTAAGAAAAGTGCTCGTTAAAGCACCGTTTTTTCCTAACCCCAAACACTAATGGGACTGTAACTAGCTGTAGACACTCTCCCTTCAGCAGGTTAGAGGAAAGTCGCGTTAGGTCGGACCTCTGAATACCTGCACTGTACGATGAATACAGACGCAGTAGGGGAGCCAGGATAGAGGGAAATGGATGAGGACCGTACCTTTACATCCAGCAGGAGTTCCGTACATTCTCATTTTTTAATCTTTTAATTTTATTGGAGTCTAGTTGATTTACAATGTTGTATTAGCCTCAGGTGTACAGCAATGTGATTCAGTTATACATATATATATATATATATATATATATATATATATATGCATTCTTTTTAGATTCCTTTCTCATGTAGGTTATCACAGAATATGGGGTAGCGTTCCCTGTGCTCTACAGTAGGTCCTTTTTTTTTTTTTTTTTTTTTTTTTTTGCGGTACGCGGGCCTCTCACTGTTGGGGCCCCTCCCGTTGCGGAGCACAGGCTCCGGACGTGCAGACTCAGTCGCCATGGCTCACGGGCCCAGCCGCTCCGCGGCATGTGGGATCTTCCCGGACCAGGGTACGAACCCATGTCCCCTGCATCGGCAGGCGGACTCTCAACCACTGCGCCACCAGGGAAGCCCAATAGGTCCTTATTGGTTATCTGTCATTTACAGTAGTATGCATGTGTTCATCCCAAGCTCCTGATTTATCCCTCCCCGCCATATTTCCCCTGAGTTTGTTTTCGCTATCTATAAGTCTGCTTCTGTTTTGTAAATAAGTTCATTTGTATCTTAATTCACTGGTCCAAATTCTGTTATATTTCCAGCTAATGCATAAGACAAAGAGAGCCAGGTAGAGATAATAACATTTCTAAAATACTAAAAAAAAAAAACAAACAAAAAAACCCCCCACCCTTTCTTTCAGGAAGTTCTCCCAAATTAACTGCTCTGTTTATCCACAAGCCCTTAACTAGCACCTACTACCTAAGAGCATGGGATACAGAGAAAAGGAAGCAGTGGCACGGCCTTTCACTCGTCAATATCATAGCTGAGGAGATGAGTTCACGTGTGTGAGAGGGTGGTTGGCAATGCCAGACAAATGCTGAATGGGAACTGTTGACACAATACCTTGTAGGGGTTCAGAGGCAATTTGACAAGGATTATAAGGGTCATTTAATCCAAAGAGGAAGTAGGATCTGAGATGGTTCTAATTTGGAGATAATTATTTTCCATGCTGTGAACAAAATTCTGGAAAATTTGATAATAGAGAAATTGCAACCCAGAGCCTGGCACCTGGCCAGAACTCAAATATCTGTTGAAGAAAGAATACCACAATACCTACCAGCCCCCTTTATCCACGGTTTCACTTTCTATGATTTCAGTTACCATGGTCAACTGCAGTCCAAAAATAATTAATGGAACATTCCAGAAACAAATGATTTATGTTTTACATTGTGCACCATTCTGAGCAGTGTGATGAAGTGTCTCGCCATCTCCCTCCATCCCACTGGGAACTCGGACCTGAGTCATCCCTTTGTCCAGCATGTCCAGCCTGTTAGTCACTTAAGTAGCATCTGGGGTATTGGATCGACTGTCTCCATATTACTGTCTCAGTATTGTGTTCAAGTGGCCCTTATTTTACTTTAAAATGGCCCCAAAACTCAAGAGTAGTGAGGCTGGCAATTCAGATGTGCCAAAGTGAAGCCCTAAAGTGCTTCCTTTAAGTGAAAGGTCTCAACTTAAGAAAAAGAATCTTATGCTAAGGTTGCTAAATTCATTGCTGAAAGAATGAATCTTCTATCCGTGAAATTACGAAGAAGAAAAAAATGGTGCTACTTTTGCTGTCACACCTCAGACTGCAAAAGTTAACAGCCACAGGTGCTTAGTTAAGATAAAAAAGGCATTAAATTTGTGAAATATGTTATTTTGAGAGAGAGAAAGAGGCATCACATTCACATAACTTTTATTTCAATATATCATTATAATTGTTCCACTTTATCATTAGTTACTGTTGTTAGTCTCTTACTGTGCCTAATTTATTGATTAACCTTTATCACAGGTATGTATGTACAGGAAATAACAGTGTATATAGGGTCTAGTACAGTCCATGGTTTCATGCATCCTCTGGGGATCTTGGAACGTATCATTTTATTGTGTGTATTTAATACACACAATAAATACAGTAAGTCCCCTGAACACGAGCAAGTTCCATTCTGAGAGCGTGTTCATAAGTCCAATTTGTTCGTAAGTCCAGCAAAGTTAGCCTAGGTACCCAGCTCACACAATCGGCTATATAGTACTGTACTGTAATAGGTTTATAGTACTTTTCACACAAATGATATAAAAAACAAACACAAAAAATAAAGAAAACATTTTAAATCTTACAGTACAGTCCCTTGAAAAGTACAGTAGTCCAGTACAACAGCTGGCACACAGGGGCTGGCATCGAGGGAACAGGCAGGAAGAGTTACTGACTGGAGCGGGGAGAGGAGGTGGGAGATGGTAGAGCTGAAGGGTCCTCAGCAACAGGAGACGGAGGGCAGGCTGCCGTTTCACTCATGCCTGACATGGATGACACAGGTTCTGGGTCCTTGCTGGATTCAATTCTGTCTACCCTCTTGAAAAAACGATCCAGTGATGTCTGGGTAGTAGCTCTTTTTTTCTCATCATAGATGACACGGTAACACTGGATTGCATTCTGATCGGCTGCTGCAACCTTCACGTACCGTTCTGCGTTCGGGTCCTGTGCCTCAAAAACTAACAGTGCCTCCTCAGATAAAGAAAATCCCTTTGCCATTACCTGCGTCGTGAATCTCTCAGGTTCTTTAGTTACGTCTTCCTTTTGTCTCTCTTTGTCCTTTCTCTGGGCCTCCAATGCCTGGCACTTCTTAGCAGTACCAGCTACATCACTGCTGCTTTTATGCTTGCTTCTGGACATCCTGGGCTTGAAATAAAGACACTATACTACTGTACTCTATGTAGTACAGTACTGTACAGTAACATACAAAAGCACAGCCACTTGTAGAGGATGCACACCCGTGACAGTGTACGCCAGACACGTGAACTAACTTATGTGATAGGACATATGAACTCACGTTCGCACCTTTGAAAGTTGGCAACTTGAAGGTTCGTATATAGGGGACTTACTGTATATGGGACACCTTACTGTTAGTATCTCCAGTCTGCAGATAAGAGAGCTGGAAATAGAAAGATTCTTTTTGACCTTGACAAGATCACACATGCAGGTACTGAGTATTCAAGACGCTGCAGCAGAGCTTTTTGACTTCAAACTATCCCACGGATGGATGTGCTTCCTGGAAAGGAAAACCCAAGGGTCAGTCTGGAAACTGAGGTTTGTGGAGGAAGCAAGGGTTTCTGGTGCAGGTTTTGGAGCTCTTTCAAGGCTAGCTTGAGAGATTCAAGGTTTAGTAACAGAGAGCAGGTAGCCAGGGGTTCTGAAAGCCTATAATTTTCTTATTTAAATGTTTTCTATTTCTTTCAAATGCAAGAACCATTAAAGAGACTAACTTGTTTCTTCATTAATCTTTGAGAATATGCATTATATTGAACACAGGACCAGTTTGACCACTCAGACCTACTATCCTGTATTGGACATAGATTATAGGGCACTTTGATTTTCAAATTACACCACTCTTGATATCTGGGACACCTGACATGTGACAAAATCATTTCCATATATATGAATATATATATAAAAACTAAAATCCCTAAAACTACTAGTCACAAAAATCAGTGGTATATCCTATAATTCATGGTATCTTTATTAGAATTTAGGATGTAAGGTCATCATAAGGAATAAAAGTCTGCAATAGAAGTATAAGAAAACCATTCTAAAAATATAAGAAAAAGACAAAATATTAATCTTACTTTGGGAACAGAGAAAAGCTCAAGGAGAGAGATAAACTTATATTGGACTTTAAAGAATAAATACATTTTCTGCAGTGCAGTAGAGGATGATACATGTCCACTTCACTGTGACTTGAGGCCTTGCTAAGTAACTTAAAAATATTGAAAGGGCTTTGTATCTTCAGCCTGTGATCACTGACATGTCATGGCAGGTGGGTGATAAAGGTAAAAAGTGCATCATCTGTAGCTTTGTTACTTTCATCAAGTTCCATCAACTGTATCGTTAGTTCTCAGATCCCTAAACTGTAAAGCTGGCCGTAACCGTAAAGCTGGCCCCTTTAGGGCCATAAAGGGCACTGCCCTCTGATACCCACCATGACCCACCATGGGGACTTGCCTGTCTTCTGCTTAAGACACAAGATATAAGGACAGCACATTTGCTGTCACCTAGCCATCTTCACCAGAGGGACAAGTCACATTCCACTGCCTGCCACCACCGGGGAGCTCTCTCTTTACTCTGGCTGAATTCTGAGTGGCTCCAGAACACCCCATCTTCCAGGATCTGCTGTCCAGACCACCATGGCCCACACCACTCTCTTTCTAGGATGAACTCCCCTCTCTTCTTTGGACATTTCACACTTTTAATTTTCCGTCTTAACACCATCTACTTGTACTCTTAGGAATTCCTAGTCTGTGATAAATTAACACTTTTTTCTTAATTACTTTATTTTATTTTATTGAAGTATAGTTGATTTTCAAAGTTGTGTTAGTTTCAGGTGTACAGCAAAGTAATTAAGTTATACATATGAATTTTTTTCAGATTCCTTTACCTTATAGATTATTATAAAATATTGAGTAGAGTTCCCTATGCTATACAGTAGGTCCTTGTTGGTTATCTATTTTATATATAGTAGTGTGTATATGTCAATCCCAAACTCCTAATTTATCCCTCCCACCCCCTTTCCCCTTTGGTAACCATAGGTTTGTTTTCTATATCTGTGGGTCTATTTCTGTTTTGTATGTAAGTATATTTGTATCTTTTTTTTTTTTAGATACCACATCTAAGTGATATCGTGTGATATTTGTGTTTCTCTGCCTGGCTTACTCCACTTAGTATGACAGTCCCTAGGTCCAATCCATGTTGCTGCAAATGACGTTATTTCATTCTTTTTTATGGCTGAGTAATATTCCATTGTATATACATACCACATCTTTATCCATTCATCTGTCGATGGACATTTAGGTTGCTTCCATGTCTTGGCTATTGTAAATAGTGGTGCAGCGAACATTGAGGTGCATGTATCTTTTTGACGATCTAAATAGACACTTCTTCAAAGGAGACATATAGATGGCCAGAAGGCACATGAAAGGATGCTCAGCATCGCTAATTATTAGAGAAATGAAAATCAGAACTACAATGAGGTATCACCTCACACCGGTCAGAATGGCCATCATCAAAAAGTCTACAAACAGTAAATGCTGGAGAGGGTGTGTAGAAAAGGGAGCCCTCTTGCGCTGTTGGCAAGAATGTAAATTGGTGCAGTCACCATGGAAAAGAACATGGAGTTTCCTTAAAAAACTAAAGCTAGAGCCGCCATATGATCCATCAACCCCGTCCTGGGCATATATCCAGAGACAACCATAATTCAAAAAGATACATGACCCCAACGTGATAAACAAACACTTCTAACCTCTCAATTTCTTCACTGAAATTTCCCAAGACATGTGGGAAGCAACTGAAAACCAGCTCTTTCGTGCCCTCTGGGGGCCGCCTACCCTCCAATACTGAGCCTTTGCCAGAGGCCGGCGCAGGTCTATGTCTTCCTAACTCCACACTGCTGTGATTGATCACTACTCCTCTTAGCTCCTTTAATTGCCTCTTTTTTGTTTTTGTTTTTAAACTAAAGAGATTCTTTCCATTTGAATGTGATGCCATTTATCTCGCTTCTCTACAGCCATCTCTGATAGCATTTCAAGTCAGTTCCCCACAGTAATTGACTATTGTAGCTTATAGACTAGAGCCTTTCTCTCCACTGGCCTTTTCAGCAAATTGCATTACGTCAAGATATTTGAATTCTCCATTTCCAGTGAATGTTACTCCCCATCATATCAGACAAACGCTTGGATGACCATATCCTATCTTCTCCCAAAGCAAGTCACTGGAAATCACAGATGTGGTCGGTCCACTTTCTGATCCAGCCATCCATGTGTCTGTTTCAGTGACAACATCCCATTAATTCTTTGTCTTCTTTGACATCTGGTCCCTCCTCGGTTTCTACATTTCCCTACCATGGATCTCCGCTGTCTTCTGTTCACCCCTAGTCATCTTAGATTTCATGGCTCATCATATATTCTGATATTTTGCCAATATCTTACACTGCCTAGTCTGTCTTTCTAAAGCCCTTTCTGGTGGGGAAAAAAAATAAAATGCCCTCCATTCCTTGGCGAATCCAGGAGTGTGCCCCCACTCATGCATACTCACAGGCTGGCAAGTTCTGCTGGAAAAACCAGACAGCCTGACGCTACTGTAAATGCATTACCAGAAACCTCAATTAGGTTTATTAGCAATGGCCAGCAATCCAGTGAGCCACTGCATTGACCCATTTTCCATCATTCTATTCTAAATCTACTCTAAGCTTTTCTAATTATTGATTTCCCTCGATGTTCCACTCCCTGATTTTAGATAACTTTTTACCGTATAGAGAAAAGAGTAATCCCAAACACAAGAACCTACACTCTTTTCAACCTTCCTTTCTTCCCACTACCTGCTTCTTCTACTTCAGTTGAAGAGATGTCCCTTATTTTATTTAAGGATAATTGTTCTCATTTAGCTCTGGATTACTCACAATACATTCTCAAAGACCAAAAGAGAAATGAAACTCAGTTAATTCTCCTCCAACTTAAAAGCCAACCAAATAACCAACAAGCTAACCAATAAATCAGAAAACAAGCCAATTTTCCTAGACCTGGTATAGCTCTTTTCTCTTTTACTGCCATATTTTCATTATACTTCCTTGTCACTGGCTTTTAAAACTTTTCTAATATTTTTTCTGCTTCCAAACTTCTACTGAAACTGCTGTTTCCACTGTCCTTAAGGTATCTAGTTACAATGGGTATTTCCGTTTTTAATTTGCTTCATCTCTTGACAACATTTGGCAATAGGAACCACTCTCTTCCTAAGGGAAAAATGTCTTCTCTTGTTTTCTATAAAATTGGATTTCCTTGTTTTAATCCTATCATTTTCTGCCCATCTATTCTTTTTCCTCTACCCGTCTCTCAAATGGAGATGTTCCAAACAAGGACTGTATTTTGAGCTCTCTCCACTACTCTGCCTACACACTTTCCTTAGAAATTATTATCTAACCCATTGGCTGCAATAACCATCTAAATTATGACAACTATAAATGTTTATTTCCTGCCTCATTCTCTCTGGAGCACCAGACTCCTATATATAATTGGCTTGTGAAAACTCTATGATAAATTTTCATTGTCACAACTAACTCAATATACATGAAACAAACTCATTATCTCCCATCTTCTCACCGACGCCTCAAACCTAGTTTTTGGTCATTCTTTCACATCCCAGTATATATTGTCAATACACAACTAGTTTTTCAAACCAAAAACCTGGGTACCATGCTTTACTCCTTTTTTTCACTTCCCACATCTGATCAGTAAAAAATAATTATCTTATTTTGGAGTCACAGCCACTCAGTTCACTCTAATTCCACTGCCAACATCCTACGACAGTCTTATTTTTTTTGGTAGTTTACTCCATAGCCCCTAAACTTCTCTCTCATCATTCATTCTTGGCCTCACTCGATTAATTTCCACACTGTACCTAGAGTCAACATTTCAAATGATGTTCAAAGTCTTTGTCAATGTCCAGAACCTTTGAAATGGCAGAGATGACATCCAGGATTTTCCCATCATGCCTCTTTAGCTTTAGTCTCCACGAGGCTTTCTCATGAATGCTATACTCCAGGCCCCGTGGGCTTGTTCCCCCTCTTCTCCAGGTTTGGAGGCTGTGTCCTAATCTCTTTGCCTCTGTACTCAGATCCCGTTTCCCTACTTTTCTTCTTATGTCCCTTTGCCAAACTTATGTCTACTCATCTGTCACGTCTCAGCTTAAATATTACTTCCTTCAGGATTCTTGGACCCTGGTCTAGGTTAGGACTCCGCTCCTGTAGTTCATACTTGAGATATGGTTCATACTTTATTATAATTACTTACATAATTTCTATTTTCTCTACTAGAATGTGAGCTCCATGAAATAAGGACTTGTCTAGCCTGCTTATTTTTCTACTAAAAGTACTTAATGTAATGCTCATACAAAAAACAATGTAAATGATAAGATTAAAAAATGTTTGAATCTCATGGATTTGCTACAAATAGTTTATAGTTTAAACAAAATTATATATGTAAAATGCAACATATAATAAGTACTTGATAAAGAGTAGTTTACCTTTCATCTCTCTAACCTTGTATATTAGCATAGACTGGATGTACAGTAAATGTGGGGAATAAAAAAAGAGAGAAAGAGAGAAAATGCCTTCACGGCTAATCATGCCTTCTGGTACATTATGCTGAATGCATATTAGTGTTTTTTGGTTGATAATTTTTCATTGTTGTTATAGGCTAACATAAGAAAATGCTTCTACTATTCATAGCTCAAAACTTTTTTTTACCAATACTCATATTTACTTTTTCCATAATTACTATGCAATTCAAGTATCAAGGATAAAAAAGGAAAAAAGAAATAAGCATTTTTCACATACTGGATATCTTTTTTTAAAGCCAAACAAAAAGAATGAAAAAGTCCAAACTAATTTCCCTAACTTCGAAAGATATTTAAGTTTCTTACTATAAACGTAAAATAAATGATTATTTACCTTTCCTATTTCAGTTTTTCTTATTATTCTTTAGATGTCTCACTCATTCAGTGTATTTTTCTTTTCCTTACTACAGTCTTGCTACAGGTTTTTAAAATTCACCCCAGCAATCAAAATTTTTGGCAGGCAAAATCGTACTCATACGTGTCCTTGATATGAATGGTGTTGAGTCTATGAGACATATGATGTAGCAAATACAGGTTTTAAAGATAGTTTTGGCAATACTTTACATTTTGTTAAGTTACATCTCCTTTGGAGAAATATATAAATCCATGGAATGTTGATATTATAATGCAAATATTCTTACAGCACTCTCTGCCCGAAATGTGAGGTGGCTTCCAATTGCCTAAAATAAAAAGATCAAATCCCTTAGAATGGTGGTTAAAATTCCAAAGTATTTGTTTTCCTAAGAAACTCTTTTAGCCCTTTACCAGTATAATGCACCCATAAATATTATAACAAAAGTACTTATCTACACACCATTCCTAATATGGCTGTCACTTTCCCACTATTCTAAATATCTTACTCCAGTCTGCTTAGATTTCTGTGCCAATAGTAAATACCAATCTGAGCATGAATTCTTCTTTATTTCATTAGACCATGGTTTTTGTTCTGTTTTCCCTCTGTGCTTCTGCTTAATCTTTGTTGTAATTTATTGTAGCACTGACAAAATACTTTCTTATCCTATCACTTTTTACGTATACACATACCAAGCTTGTATTTTCTTTGAAGGCAAGAGACATACTTCTTTCACCTTTCTCATGCTTGGATTGTTCAGTACACACACACATTTCTATTGGATTAAAGTAATGATTACTATATTAAAAGGATTGTCTCTGGGCTTAATTTAACTAGTACATTTTTCAATTGTATTTAAGTAATTCTTTATGGAATAACATAGTTTGACAGAGGTAGAAGGAAGATTACATGATGGAGAAACTGACAGATTTTGCCTATTAAAGGAGATACTGTCAGTTAAAGAGGAATTAGATACACAGAGAAAACACCTCTCAAATTTCAGTATATGACAATGGAAAAATTATTTGGCTTACATAACTTTTAAAGAAAATTCTGTTTGCATTAAGTGAATTTAAATCAAATTCTGTGTAATTAGTATCAGTTACTTTTCTGTTATACTATTGAGGTTACCTTTTTAACCACAAAATTCTGTAGCGAGCTGTGGTTATTTGAAATGAGAATATAGTGTTGAAATATTTGGAAGTACATCAGAAGCAGAGAGTACCAAATAAATGTAAGGGAAACATCAGTATGCATACCGTGATGAAAGCCACAGAGGTGCTGGCCGTCTTCCCTCTGCTTCCTTCCTCCCTTTCTCCCTCCCTCCTTTTCTCCCTTCCTTCTTTCATTCCTCCTTTTCTGTCTCAATTAAGAGATTTTAGCGTTGGTGAATTTCCCCCATTGCCCACCCCTCCCTCCCCGCCGTCCTGTGGTATCCATCAGATCGCTGCTAAGTGAGTAAAGTCTAAAAACAAAATATTCTTCATCCAAGACAAATTGTTCCAATACATGTGATGCATTAAACTGGAATGTTAATTACAGCATTCAATTCCGGTGACGCTCAGTGCTTTACAGCTTGATTTTTATTAGCACATCAGATACCAGTAGCTTATCATTTAGATAGGTTAAGAGACTTCTGACTTTGGCAGATTATGTTAGCAAAGGAAATGATGTTTTCCATAATACGAAGCTCCTAAAGAATATCTGTCTTATTTTCCTTGGTCATAAAAAGCTTTCCAATGCCATTCCCAGTTGAATAGGTTGTCAAGTATTTAGAGGGAACATTTCTTTGAATATCTTTTCATTAAAATGGGCTGTCATAAAACAACAAGTACGGCACCGCTCATAAAGTCAGGTCATTTTTATGAATATTTAACGAACTTTTCAGAAGGAAATAGTGACCTTGAAAACTTCTAGTAGCTGTACAACATTGTAACACAAAGGCCACTGCTTCTACCATTAATCATGGCAGATGAGTGCCTAGAGCTACTGTTGGCTTTTCCAAGGGAAATATTAAAAGGTAGAGGAATGTGAAAATACTTATTATAAGCTATTTTATCATTAAAAAAACATAGGAATGATTGAGACCCAACAGCCCTTGAGGGTTTTTTAAGACTTTTAACATGAACTTTACAATTTTGTGTTTTCATTTCCTGTCAGCTAGAAATCAGTATACTAGTCAAGCAATAACAATTTAATAGCCCAGCTGGTAAATATTGGCTCAGTATATTACCTTTTTATTGAGCTATGGAACCTTGATTTATGCAGAATCACAGCAGAATTATCCTACATAAGTGAGCAGACTTTTCTTGTGTTTTAATTTTTTAGACTGTTTACAGAAGTTTCAGGAAGACATTTAAAATTCTCAGGAGAAAATCAGTAAGATAAAGAAACAAATATTTAGCCTCCTGTTAACTAAATCCTTTCTTCCAGAGCAGAATATTGACCAGGAACTATCATCCATCTAGGCCAAGAGCAAAACTTCCAGAATCAAACAGAAGGAGTGAGAACATTGTTAGATTTAAATTTAGCTGAGATTAAAATAGAGAGTAGAAAACTCAATTTCTTAGCCCTCAGTAAGGCAAATATTCAAAATTATGAGACATTACATAATGCTTTTTCTAAATTATGTCTTTAAATGAAGTGTCCATGAGACATTATTTACTCACTCATTCAATAGAATCCCATATCAAACTTACCTATTGAGGACAAGACTGCACTTCCTACAATTGAGCCCCTCATACTGGGTTTCATAAATTCAGGAATTTTGTGATTTTTAAGTTCATCTCTTCTCATACCTTCAAAAGAACAAATATTCTATATAACTGCCTTTGAAAATGTTAAGTCTACCTTCGCCCAGTCTCTTACTTTAATACCACCGATAATATCTAGATCTTCTATGATAGATATTAAGCAAAATATTGTGAAAAAAATCACTGGTATGGAAGTCAAATGATCTATATCTGTACTGTTTATTACAATAACCAATAGCCAATTAGCCACTGAAACTAATTGAACAGTTAAAATGTGTTTAGTTCAGCTGAGGACATTTTAAGTTAAATTTAAATTTAAAAACAGAAGATGTATATAGCATTTTATTATTTTGGTAAGACTGCATTTCAACTATCATGTTGAAACATGATAACAGCATTGGAAACGTGATAACATATTGGAGTCACATTGTAGTACACATATTGGGCCTATGCTTCAGTTCTAGTATTGTGTAAATACACAGCACTGATGTATTTGGTGTCAATGGATTGACTCAATTTGAATGACTTTTTATAGACCCGTGTAGCATTGTAGTGTTTATTTGAATACTTTACGTAAACAGCACAGGTTACTGATATCTACATAAGTCATAATTAGTAAATAAGCTGAAATATTGTTATTTAAATTAGAGCATATTTAAATTATTTTTCTAGTTTGAAAAAGTAAGTATGGACTTTTTAAAATTTAAAGTATATGCTTACTACTGATGCAGAGTAGAGTGATGACACAGAAGTGACCATATAGTAAAGATGAAAAGAGATTGCAAGTACTTATGTCACAAAATTCATGATGAATAGCAATGTACTTTGGCAGCACGAGATGTGAATCTGTTGTGTAAAAAATTTTAAGATAATAAAATGGACAATATTAAGAACGATCTTCAGCAAATACGTAGTAAGTTTAAGTTTCCTCTCAGCAGTCAAAGAAGAATCGATAAAATTGGTTGGTTGGAATTAGGTAAATTTTAGAAAATGCAACTCTTGCACTATCCTACTCCAATCAAATTTTAAAAAGTGCAATAGCTGTGGTTTGAAAAATAAATACAATATTTCTTTAGGTAAGTGTTTACCCTTGACGTAATCAAGTAACCAGGGGCCATGTGAGGGTACCTAGCATCTTCCTAGGCTGGAGTTAAAGAAATACTGTAAGGAAGTTAAAAACACGGAGAAGAAAAATATACATATGTGTGTGTATGTGTATATGTACATGTATTTCTTTATATATGCACTTTTATACTGCCTGGAAATAAAGCTTACAAAAATAAGTTTAAGTAACATAAGCACTGGCAGTCTGAAAGTGTCCTGCTGATGGCAAGCAGACTATCACTTTGTGGAGACAATGTTTGTGAGAAGACCCACCAGGGCTATCTCAGATTTATCCCCATCTCTTGCCAAGCCTGATGAAGCAAGTGCTCTAGTCATGCCCATGACCATCAGGGAAACGCCTGATTCACCTCTATGCCTCTGATTCATCTTACGGTTCCAGCTGTGTGTCCCCATGATCAATGCAGGACTCTCATCTGACGCGAGGGGGTCCACACATGAATCTCTGTACCTGAAACATTTGAGAAATGCCAAACAAAAGTGATAGACTTGTTTATGCCTTCTCCACCCAAGACCAGTATGGTCTCTGAACAAATTTCTTCAGCCTTTAAACATACTTGTAGGGAGACATTTTTTAAATTAATTTTTATTGGAATATAGTTGCTTTATAATGTTGTGTTAGTTTCTGCTCTACAGTAAAGTGAATCAGCTATACGTATACATATACCCCCTCTTTTGTGGATTTCCTTCCCATTTAGGTCAGCACAGAGCATTGAGTAGAGTTCCCTGTGTTCTACAGTAGGTTCTCGTTAGTTATCTATTTTATACATAGTAGTGTATATATGTCAATCCCAATCTCCCAATTGCTCCCACCCTCTTCTTCCCCCGCCCCCCCGCCCCCGGTATCCATACATCTGTTCTCTACATCTGTGTCTCTATTTCTGCTTTGCAAATGAGTTCATCTGTGCCATTTTTCTAGATTCCACATATCAGTGATATTATATGATATTTGTTTTTCTCTCTTCTAGGGAGATATTAAAATCAAGCTCCAAATGGAGAACAAAATGGCCAGGTTTTAGATTAAACAGGCGAAGTGTGTTCTTAAAAAAAAGTTTATTGTTGATAGTGTTGAACAAAAGTAGAATTTTCTGAGTGTGCTGCTTAAAACTCATGAAAGTCTTTGTCACAGCTTTGTGGCAAGCAAGATAAAAATCTAACACATTGAGTTTGAGGTTATCTTTATTGAGTGGCAGGAAAGTATTAAAAAAGCATTATTTCTGTGAGAAGGTCTGCCTTCCTTCAATTCTGTGTGCATATCATGGGATCTGTACCATTGGCTGGGCAGCCGGGGTTCAGGCATTCAAGTCTTCTGCCTCAGTGTGAAGATAAATTTCATTCCCTTGAAATACAGCTCCTCCTGTACTTCAAGGAAATGAAATTCCGCTCAAGCAAGTTGAAGTCTTAATTTTAGTTCTTTTCATAGTAATAATTTATATATAAAGTCCCACAGATGGATGTTTATATTGGATATAATAACTTGAAGACTTATTTTATCTGAAAATGGAATTAGGGCTTCTTGATGCCAAAATGCAGAACTAAGTCACTCAAGGTTATACTCTCGTCATTCAGCGCTGTTAGAAGCTCCGTCTTCTTCCAACGGAGCATCTAGGTCAGCCTTGCCCCTTCCTCAAATGAAATCACTCACAAAAAAAGAAGATGTTACTGTCACAAAGGCCCATAAATGAGCAAAATATTTATCAAACAGACTAAAGATTGGGTGAAGGACGAAATACTTTACTTTTTACAAAGGAACTATGATCATGAATATAAAAAAAGCATTTGGGTTCATACCGTTTCATACCTTGCATTAGCTGAAGCAGAAACAGCCGGAAGAAAAATCAATTTGGCGACTAAAATTTGAAATTAAAAGTAAACTACGAGCTTCTCATTTGTAGTTTTAAAGAGACAAAATAGGTGTTACAATTGTCAGTGCACCAAGGTATTAGAACATCTTTGATGTGATTTATAATAAATTAGGAATTTATAATAAATTAGGAATCATGTAATTCCTATTGGAGGGAGAATGAAGGAAGGGGGGGTATTACGTATCATTACATAATACAAGAGGATCAGTCTTGAAATGGCTGTCCAAGCTCTGATGAGAATGTTATCACTGAGAATAATGTAGCTGAGGTGAAAGGTGAGGACTACGCGGCTATTGATTTCTCATCTATATTGTTGCATACAAACTTCCCCTCCATAAACGTATCTAAAAGCAAAACTTTCTGAATTTATTCACACTCCTAATGTCTGCCCTGGTGCTGGGTGGGTGGGAGTGGCAGGCTGTCTTTTGAGACTTAGGTGTATCTCATTGTCAACATAGCCATTCCTGCTTCATGCTCAAGTCACAACTTTTGGAAATGTTGTATTTGAGAAACAGATTAAATTATGATATGCATGTTATAGGTTGGCGAAAAAGCAAATAATGTCTACTCCTGGCAGAAAGGGTTTTTTTGCTTGTTGTTTTTAATTTCGCAATAGGCTTTAGTTACCATTATTTTTTATTTTTTTTTGCGGTACGTGGGCCTCTCACCGTTGTGGCCTCTCCCGTTGCGGAGCACAGGCTCCGGACGCACAGGCTCCGGACGCACAGGCTCAGCGGCCATGGCTCACGGGCCCAGCCGCTCCGCGGCATGTGGGATCTTCCCGGACCGGGGCACGAACCCGTGTCCCCTGCATCGGCAGGCGGACTCTCAACCACTGCGCCACCAGGGAAGCCTAGTTACCATTAAATCACCACATTTTCTTCAGAGCTTGAATTGTCCTCTAATTAAAAAAAAAAAACCTGAGTGGGGAAAATCAAAAAATTTAGAAAAATTCTTTATTATTATGGTGTGTCAAAATGGTGAATAAGCCCAAATGCTTACCTACTGTAAGGTGGCTGACTGTTACAGATTAGCTTCTCTTTAACTAGTACAAGAGTTACTTCAATCCCCTTTATTGTATAGTCTTATAATCTGTAGAGTTACTATCATCCCCTAATGGTTTATTTTTTATTTTTTAGAAATAAAGTCATTCCAAACAACTTCATTACATTTATATAAACATACCAGGCAACTGTAAATTTTCAGAGAAACTATCAGTTTCTAGTAACATCCATTTGTATATGACCTTCGAAAGCACACTGGTCAAAATGGTTGTGTTCCATAATGACAACAAGACATTCAATATATATAAATACTTAAATTTTTTCCATAGTTTGCAGGGGAACATTGGGTATCAGTTGGTTACTATCTTCTATATGAAGATCAGAGGAGAGGTTATAATTCAGAATTTCTGTGTTTCATTTATGCCTTAACCAAAAAAAGGAAAACGTTTGGGTTCCCAATCCAGAACAAGTCACCTGCTACTTAAATTAGGAGGCTCTAAGGAACCATTACTTCCCGGGAAACCTTGCCCTCGGCTAGCCCAGGGGTTGGCAAACTACAGCCTGTCACCTGTTTTGTATGGCTCTTTGAAAATGATTTTTAGATTTTTACATAGTTGAAAAACTTTTAAAGGATTAATATTACCTGACATGCGAATATTTTATGAAATTTAAATGGTCCATAAATATGGATTCACTGGCACGCAGCCACACTATTCACGTATGTGTTTTCTGTGACTGCTTTTCTGCTACCAAGCAGTACAGCATCTGGGACAGGCACTGCATTATCTGGTCCTTTACAGAAAATGTCGCTGACCCTCATGGTAGGCCGCTAATAAGCTATTTGCAGACTCCCAAATTGTTTCCTGCCTACATCCTAAGAACTTCCTGACTTAACTACTACTGTCTTAGGCCTGCCAACTCCATGGATAACTGTAGGTGTACTAGATTATCAGTTACACAATCCAAGATTATTTTTTCAGCACGACCTGAATACTGCTGCCCAAAGCAGTGTTTCCAATAAGTTGTTTTACTGCCCTATCAGGGCATAGTTCTTTCTACGAAATTTGGTCCAGACCATCTAATCTCTTTATATATGTAATGAAATAAATGTATACAAAACATTACATAATACCACATCCCAGACTGTCTCCTCAGCTGACCTCCTGGGAGCCTGAGAGGTCACCGCCCTCAGAGTACCCTGTAACCCACGTCCTCTGCAGGCTGTTTACCAACTAAGATACCTTGGGGAACTGGCCACAGCCTCGATTTCCTCTTTCTATGCTTTCCTGTGGATCATAGGAGCAGGCAAATAACCCATCATTCAGGAACAGGTCTTGGTACCCATTCTTCCTTAGGAGAAACTTTATGACTGTGTATGTGTATATTTGCATGTGCAGTTTGGAAATGAACAGAACTATGCAGTCTCAACACAGAAGTGAGGATATTTAGCACATGCACTTTGGTTGTGTATTGAGCTTAATTTTCTTTCAAAAATCAGACTCTGTGATTAGATGTATTCTTCTTTTAAAGCCATCCCAGGACTTCCCTGGAGGTCCAGTGGTTAAGACTCTGTGCTTCCACTGCAGGGGGCACGGGTCCAATCTCTGGTCGGGGAACTAAGATCCCACATGCCACACAGTGTGGCCAAAAAAGAAAGAAAAAGAGAGAGAGAGAGAGAGAGAGAGAGAGAGAGAGAGCGAGGGAGGGAGGGAAGGAGGAAGGAAGGAAGGAAGAAATTTAAAAACAAAAAAAAAAGAGCAATCTCACATTTGCTCAACAAGTATGAGTTCCCAAACTCGGGGATTTACAAGCAAGCAAAAGGTACTAAATCACTTTTATTTTAAGAAATGATGTATTCAAGATTACATTAAAAACAGATTGAGGGCCTCCCTGGTGGCGCAGTGGTTGAGAGTCCGCCTGCCGATGCAGGGGATACGGGTTCGTGCCCCGGTCTGGGAGGATCCCATATGCCGCGGAGCGGCTGGGCCCGTGAGCCATGGCCACTGGGCCTGCGCGTCCGGAGCCTGTGCTCCGCGACGGGAGAGGCCACAGCAGTGAGAGGCCCGCATACCGCAAAAAGAAAAAACAAACAAACAAAACAAAAAACAAAAAAACAGATTGAGAATCTAATCATAACTTAATTATGCATACTTAATTATCCAAAAAGGAGAGTAGTTATCTTATAAATCATGATAGAAAATAAGAGTTACAGAAGTTGTGAATTCTATAATTACATGTATGCTGCTTTAGGTGTCTTTTGTTGCACCAGCAGTCAGGAACATGTTCTATACTAAAGGAAAAGTAATTTTAAGACTCCATGCTTCCCGATGTAAAGAGTTGCAGAATAAATCTCTATAGAAAAATTGATGCAAAACATCTTTATGTATCATTGCAATGTGTACAGTTTCTAAACTATTGCACTAATTGGCTATCGATTTTTTATAGTATATGTATATCACTATATATAGTGGCACATATATACATAAAAATATAAATATGTAAATATGTATATATGTCACTATATGTATGTATAACTATTTAAAATAATTTTCCATTTCAACAAAAATTTTTTTAAGATTTTTAATATGCCTGTGGTACATTTATACCTGTCCTTTCCTAAAAATGAGTGAGAACTCTTCCCGTCTTGATATTTCAATAGTAGACTGGTTAACATAGAATGGGTTTCTTTGTTCCAAATAATTTCAAAATTAAAATGCTCGTGGGCTTCCCTAGTGGTGCAGTGGTTGAGAATCCGCCTGCCAACGCAGGGGACTTGGGTTCGAGCCCCAGTCCGGGAAGATCCCACGTGCCACGGAGCAACTAAGCCTGTGCGCCACAATTACTGAGCCTGTGAGCCACAACTACTGAGCCCATGTACCACAACTACTGAAGCCTGTGTACCTAGAGCCCGTGCTCCGCAATAAGAGAAGCCACAGCAATGAGAAGCCCGCTCATGGCAACGAAGAGTAGCCCCCACTCACCACAACTAGAGAAAGCCCGCGTGCAGCAACATAGAACCAACACAGCCAAAAATAAATAAATAAATATTTTAAAAAATTTAAATGCTTGTGTTAAGAGAAAGGTGTAGTCTTAAAGGTAATAGATAGGTCTATAATGTACCAAAAATGTAAAAAATGTAGTCAGGACAAATTTTCTGAGGCTAGAGTATGAAAGAAACATACCACAATTTTCTAGTAAACTTGAACTCCATAAACGATTAATATAAGAATAAAAATCGGCAGTGGGTCTTGTGTCCAGGAACATTCCTGGCCAAACATTAGTAGCAAAAATAGACAGACCTTAGAATCTATTAATAGAAAGACTTTAATAATCTATTAATTAATTATTAATCTATAACACAAACAGTAAAACAATGCACTTGTGTTTAAAACATACATTATGCATGCCAATAATTTAATATTTTCCACTTAATCCTAGCTTTGGGAGCTCCTAAAGCTTTGTAAAAGGGGGATGTAATCCATTGGTAACACTATCAAAAGCAAGTAATACAGTTGATTGAAAATATAGTTGAGCACGCCCAGCAGAGGAAGGTGTGAATTTCTTCATACATCATTTTAATGGCAACATTTTCTACAAAGCTACATGGAGCACTCCTTTCATATTTCATGAGTTCTATTTGCCTGACTTCAAAATGCCAAATGTGCCAGTGAACAGTGCTTTAATATTCATGGGTTTTTGAGATGGCTTTGACAGTTGTCAACTAGAGAAATGGCTTCATCAGGAAAGAATCTGACTTATGATTTCCGGCACACATATAAAATCATGCAGTCATTCATATATGCATTCTATTTTAAAGGTACCTTTTGCATAACTATATTTTATGAAAGCTATACAGATATATCCTTTATGTAATAGTAGGACATTTTCAAATCTTATCTGGATATTTACTTAGTATTCCAGAAAATTTTGTTAACTCCAGACATTTAATAATGGACATATTTTGAAAGGACATAGCTCAGTAAGTATCCTAAAAGTTCTGTAAAGCACAAGTCATCATAGTATAAATCACACATCTGTGGAGAGAATTTGTATTTATTTCTCCTTGTATAATTCAAACATATATTAAGTAGCTAGATTTAGGGGGGAAAAATCATAACATTTCTCTTTAGCCCCAAGCATTTACATTCCGGTTCTTGAGTGTCTCGTGACTATTTCACACACTGAAAATAAAAATAACTTAAAATTTATCCATGAACTTGGGTTCATTGATGTTAATCTTAAAAGGTCTATGAAATTTTCAAATAATGTCAGATACTAATAATGCAATGAATACATTTTAAACAAACACAGTCTTTATAAAGAATTTATTATGTATGTTATCTCATCGTATTCTTGCATAAATCTTATGAGTTAGGAGAACCAATAGCGTAAGTCACCTTTGGATTGATAATAATATCTAATAGTTATTGAATACTCGCTACATGCCATGCACTCTTCTGAGTCTTTATAAATATATTAGTTTAATTTAGGTACTATTACTACCCTTTTCTGTAGATGAAACAGATCAAATAACTTGGCCCATGTTTCACTGCTAGTGAGTAGTAGAATCATGATTAGAACATAGGCAGGCTTTGCGCCAACAAAACCCTAACCTGTCAGAATGTAGAGTACAGTAAGAACCCGGGTCTCATGCCTACCCCAGTGTTGTTTCTGTTCTTTTTCACATGACGATTATTCTTATTGACTGTTATCTTTACTTCACTGAATTTTAGCCTTGAAATCATGTCTCTTTTTGTGGTTTCTTTCTGTTAGCACTGAAAGTTACTCTAAGGATAATATGAATTCTTGAAGTTAAGTTTCTCTCTTCCTTTTTTTTATTCATTTTTTTTCTTGTTCTGTAAGTTACATGCATTCAAACAGGCAACAGAAACAAAAGAGGCAAAAGATGGAATGATGGTTTGAGGTCCAATAGTGCATTTGGAGAACTGCACATTTTCTAATAGTCAGTGTTAGGTTGTTGAATCGATATGTATAAAAATACAAAATCCTAAAAAGTTCATTTTTAAGAGTTTGCTAAGAAAATGGACCCCAGACCACCTTACTTTCCTTTGAGTATGTGCTGTGACTTAACATGGATCCATGTAAGGGTTTCTCTTCTCTGTGTATATGCGTGGGTTTTTTAGGATGATTAAAAAAATAATAACCCAAACTGAGATTGGAACAGAAATTCTACTGAATCTCACAACTGTGCAGCAATCCTCCTCCATTTTCCTAAGCGGTTCCTTCTCTCATTCTCCATGGTATCGATTTAGACGTTCTTTTCAAAAAATATCTGATCATCTTCCTTCCCCGTCACTTTCTACAGATGCCCATGTCTACTACTTCATGGAGAACTGGAAACTGAGGTTATAACTCCCCCAACAAGCTCACATGAAGATGTAAAAGCTGCTTCCACATCTTTCTCTTCCCTACTGTTCTGCTGTAGAAGCTTCACAACTCTGCCTGTGCTCTGAATTCTGCCTTATTACCTTGAATCATCTTGAAACCCTGAGCTACACGCCCCCCCCCCTTTATTATCTCACACTTAGTCGCAAAACGAGCTTCAGTCTCTGAAAGTGATCAGAAAAGGCACCCATGACTTCACTGCTTTTTAAAAAATTCTACAGATAGTCACTCTCAGACCTTCTCTTATGCATCCTTTCATCTTGATTTGCACATTCTGACTATGTGTCTAACGCTCTTTCTCTTGTTTTTTTCTGATGCACACTCATGCTTTTCCTGGCCTTTTATTTCCAGTCTCTTTCAGACATATCACTTTATATGATCTTTTATGGTGGTATCATTCAGGGTTTTATTTTAAGTGCTTGTTTTCTTCTCAGTTAAATATCTCATCTTTTCTCCAAGGGAAGGTCAATTTGCTAAGGAGTGTTTTTATCTTCTATCTGCCAGTTTAATCTATTCAAACAGTCTTTGCTTTGCATAGTTCTTGTGGAACCATGGGTTTCATGGACTATGGAACATGTGGGTCAATTACCATAGTTCATTTAAATAATACAACCCCCGCCCCCCCACCCCAGCAACCACAGGATTCAAACTGCCGGGACCGCCACATATTAACTAAGTATGAGTAATTATATGAAGTGCAAACATCACTGCTAGTCCTTTGGTCCACGAGTTGCACCACAGATAATAAATCCACATCAGGATCAGTGACCAGGCGCCTCACATCTGTTGCTGGTCGTTCACGGCATATCTGACATGCAGCTCAAAGTGAGGATTTCCAGGTAGAAAAATTGCTAATTGCTAATTATCCTACAGATCTTCCTTTATATGTGTTGACGAAAATAATCAACAAACAATCTGCAATAGGAATAGAAAAGAGTTTTATTTGAGCCAAACTCAGGACTACAGCCCAGAAGACAGCCTCTCAGATTACTCTGAGGAGCTGCTCTGAAGAAACATGATTTTCAGCACAGTTTTATATCTTGTCAAAACAAAGAACATCAAACAAGTCAGGAATACATTCCTTCAGAGTTTCAGAAAAAAAACCCCACAGATTAGCACATACACAGCAAGTCAGTACGGCCTTGGCAACTTGGCACCTATCATCAAAAGATGACTAGCACTGGTGTCCCAGGAAGGGAGGCATTTAATCTTTATTTTTAACATGGACATTCTTTACTTCTGGTCAATGTGCCGTTTTCTTTAATAATTAAAGTAGATGTACAACGTGTGTTTTGTAGGCCACAAACAGGCTATTTCAGTTAGTGTAAAATTTGAGCTAAATGATGTATAAGTCAGCATGACTTCCCCATACATCAATATATGAAAATTTCTTTCATCATAAGTAATATTTTTGTAAGGAGTTTCCTTGAATACCCCAGGTGTTATTAAAATACCCCATATATGCGATCCCAGAGTATATTTTATTTCTAACGCTCATCTGGACACCATTATCTGGCACATAGAAGATTCTTAATAAGTATGGGTTGAGTTAATAAATTCCATAAGTATATAACCAATTTAGGAAAACATGAATTTTGCATAGACACAAAGTTCAATACATGCTTCTAATAAAATATATGACTTTGCTTTAAGGCATGAAATTAAATGTTTTTATTATTTTGTTAAATACATGATGCTTGCTGCTTATAATTAAAGGTTATATTGACACGTATGTGTATAAATGTATTACTTGGATACTTTTATAACTCTGATTACCTTTATCATTTTCTAGTTTTATGAATACCTTCATAAGAATGATTGCCAAGCTTCATTTTGTACAAATAAAACAAAAGTATATAATTATTAGAGTAATCAGTTTGCTGTAAGATTCTGTGTACAATAAATAGATAGTTGTTTTTTATATGCATTTGATCTTTTCTCATTTAACGTAGACAGTAAACCACTAAAGGGATAATCATCTTGTAGTTCAGTAGTTTGCAACAGGATTAAATTAGCAAACACAAGCTGTATTTTGGCATGATTTAGAAAAAAATTTGTAACTTCGTATAGAAAACATTAATATTAATCCTTTTTTTTTTTTTTTTTTTTTTTGTGGTACGTGGGCCTCTCCCGTTGCGGAGCACAGGCTCCGGACGCGCAGGCTCAGCGGCCATGGCTCACGGGCCCAGCCGCTCCGCGGCATGTGGGATCTTCCCGGACTGGGGCACAACCCTGTGTCCGCTGCATCGGCAGGCGGACTCTCAACCACTGAGCCACCAGGGAAGCCCCTAATATTAATCTTAAGTGCCAATAGATACCCTCTTCTCAAAGATAGTACATATATAAACTTGCCATAGAGTTCATTATATTTGACTCAACTTTTAAGGCAGAGCAAAAATTACATAGCATATACCATCATTATTATTTTTTTTAATTAAGAAGATAAATGAGAGTCTAGCTTTAGAGATCTACACTTTTGGAAGACTAATCTCTTATGGCTAGATCTCTGCAAGTCCACAGTGGCTCCAAGAAAAATTTAAAACACTTGCACATACCTGTGAACTGTTTGATAGAGCTCCCAGGAGTCAGCCTGCAAGAAACAGAGAGTGTTTTTGTACTAACTCGAAGGCATTTTCAACAGGGAGGATAGAATATTGTCTGTTTTCCATTTTGAGATCTCCTGACCCTAATTCTGTGCCCTAAGAAGGGACAATAACAGAAGTTGGGAAGCTTTTTTCATGATAAAAACATAGGGAAGGACATGCACTTTTTGGTGTCCGGAGGCAAATGTTGAGGGTAGAAAACTGAATTACGTATTTGTGTGTTTTTCCTGAAGCTTTGGGTACATAATGGGGAGAATCCTACCACCAAGTAGCTCCTCCAGCTGGGCCAGTAAATCGTGAGGGTGCTGTCAGAACAGGCAGAGTCTACAAAACACAGTACATCACAGTGCAGCTGAGAAAATATTTCAGTGAGAACAGCCCCTGGAGACTTTTCAGACCAAAATGCAGAAGAAAGGGGAGTGGAAAATCTGCTTTAGCAGTTGGGGCCAAAGTTGTTTTATTAAGGTAAATATGGAATTGGTGGTACCCATAAGGAGATGAAGCCTAGACCAACTCACTCTATGAAAATGACTTGGTTGTCTCAAATTTTAACATATTTTATTCCAAATTAGTGTCATGGAGTTGGAGTTAAGTGCTTATTCTTGCAATGAGAAGGAAAACTTAAGGGCTGCAAAAGAATTCTTAGTTTAGATTTTTAAATGATGAAGCAACTTACAAACTATATATTTGATTAAATGAGCCAACAAGAAATATCAGTCTTTTGGATAGTAAATAGTAATTTAGCTATTATAATGAGGGAAACACGAACAGAAACACACACACACACATACACACAAGATCCATCAGGAAATCTGGGATGTCTGGTTTTCTGTAGCAGTGGCACACTGCAAGTGAAAATGAAATGCAGAGTAAGAAAATAGGGCATTAAGAATCATTGCATTTACAGGATATTGCTGTGAAAGACATGCATTATATAACATCAGTAAAGAATAATTTAAGTACCTAGAAAATGTTTTATATTGCTATCAAAGGCATTTCTCTACAAAGCTTTTCTCAGATTCTCATTTATGTATTTGTTCTCATTTTTTTCTCAGTTTTACTCTTTTGTAACCTGCCAAGAATTTTGATGTTTGACACATATTTTTCATTTCATTTATTCAGATTTTGCTTTTCCATGGTGAATATTTCTTTTCTTTTTTTTTTGGTTTTGATCACGTAATACCCTCACTCTCTCTTTCACATACTTCAAGATAAATAGTTACGTGAGGAAAATGATTTTCTTACTGGCTCAGGTGATACTATGGCATCAATAATATTTAATCATTGTAAAAATAGTAGCTAGCTATTGATACTGTAATACTATTTGAATACATAATCCTGGTTAAGCCTCACAGTAACTCTTCAATGTGAGTGACAATATCTTTAATTTATTTATTTATTTATTTATTTATTTTATTTTATTTATTTATTTATTTTTTTGCGGTACGCGGGCCTCTCACTGCTGTGGCCTCTCCCGTTGCGGAGCACAGGCTCCGGACACACAGGCCCCGCGGCCATGGCTCGCGGGCCCAGCCGCTCCGCGGCATGTGGGATCCTCCGGGATCGGGGCACGAACCCGTGTCCCCTGCGTCGGCAGGCGGACTCTCAACCACTGCGCCACCAGGGAGGCCCGATATCTTTAATTTAGAGCTGACAAAACTGGTACCCGCAGAGGTTCAGGGACCTGTCCAGATGACGTGGCGAGAAACTGGATTCCCACTGTGAGTTCCACATTCTCTTCACCTGCAGTACTTTCTCACCTTGCTGATAATCACATTAGAACCACTAAACTACTAATTGCCTTTGTAAGTTGTCTATTGATGGCTTGCAACTGTATGCTGTAATTCGGTAAGAATCAGTTATAATTCAATACCTACAATATCATCTTTTCTTAATTGGCTGAGTGCTATTGCATACTATATTGCTGATTCAACATTACTATTCATTCTTTGTAGAATCATGTATAAAGAAGTTAAACCAACAGTATAAAATGTCATTCTTAAAAGTTCTGAGGGAGAAAAGGAAAATGAAAGGCCAATACCTGATTGTTTGATATTTCTGATTGCTAATCAAAACCATTTCATCATTTTACATAATGTTGGTGATTGCGTGAGTTGGGAACATTTTCTAATTCACCCAACTGAGTCAGAACACTGTGGATCACAATAGCAGAGAAAACGGTTAACTTTGAACAGCGTTATGCTCCGTATGGAGTTTACTCTTTGCCAAAGGCAACGTTTGACCTTTTCTTTGAAGTCATCTTGCCGTTGAGTTTCTTAACATTCAGTGGGCAACGGGCTATCAGTTAAATTAATGAAAATCTGTACACACCACACTGAATACATTTAATCAATAAGAATATTTGTAAGAGGACATGTCCACAATTAGAAGCTTCAAGCAGAACCGGAAAGACCTTTCACTGAGAGCCTCAGCTTGAGTAAGTCATAGGCATTGGTAATCTACTACGAGAGGAATTCCAGAAGTACCGTTCTGGGTTGGTACCCTAGATGCCTTAGTCCCTTGATACAAAATGATGGAGCATCTAAAATGAATCAAAGGCGTTTTTTGTTTTCTGATTAACAAAACCATAATCCCCATCTTAGAATTATTTCACTGATCAAACACTTCTTTTTTTTTTTTGAAGTATAGCTGTGCCAGTTACAATGTTGTGCCAGTTGCTGGTGTACAGCAAAGTTTTACACATATATATACATTCGTTTTTTAATATTCTTTTCCATTATGGTTTATCCCAGGAGATTGGATATATTTCCCCAATCCAACAAGTAGGATCTTGTTGTTTATCCGTTCTAAATGTATTGATAATAGCTTGTATCTACCAACCCCAAATTCCTAACGCATCCTTCTCCCTACCCCCTCCCCCTTGGCAACCACAAGTCTGATCTCTATGTCTGTGAGTCTGTTTCTGTGTTGTAGATAAGTTCATATGTGCCTTATTTTATTTTTCTAAATTAATTAATTAATTTATTTATTATTTTTGGCTGCACTAGGTCTTTGTTGCTGCGCACGGGCTTTCTCCAGTTGCGGCGAGCGGGGGCTACTCTTCATTGCAGTGCATGGGCTTCTCATTGCAGTGGCTTCTCTTGTTGTGGAACATGGGCTCTAGGCACATGGGCTTCAGTAGTTGTGGCACGTGGGCTCAGTAGTTGTGGCTTGCGGGCTCTAGAGCACAGGCTCAGTAATTATGGCGCACGGCCTTAGTTGCTCCATGGCATGTGGGACCTTCCCAGACCAGGGCTTGAACCTGTGTCCTCTGCTTTGGCAGGAAGATTCTTAAACACTGCGCCACCAGGGAAGTCCTTTATTTTATTTTTAATTTAATTTTATTTATTTTAGCCACACTGCACATCATGTGGGATCTTAGTTCCCCAACCAGAGATTGAACTCGTACCCCCTGCAGTGGAAGCATGGAGTCCTAACCACTGAACCACCAGGGAAGTCCCATGTGCCATATTTTAGATTCTACATATAGGTAATATCATATGGTATTTGTCTTTCTCTTTCTGACTTCCTTCACTTAGTGTGATCATTTCTAGTTGCATCCATGTTGCTGCAAATGACATTATTTTGTTCTTTTTTATGGCTGAGTAGTGTTCCATTGTGTGGAATCTTCTTTATCCTTTCCTCTGTCGATGGACATTTAGGCTATTTCCATGTCTTGGCTATTGTGAATAGTGCCGCTGTGAACATTGGGGTGCATGTATCTTTTTGAATTATAGTTTTGTTCAGGTATATGCCCAGGATTGGGGTTGCTGGGTCATATGGTGATTCTATTTGGAGTTTTCTGAGGTATCTCCATACTGTTCTCCATAGTGGCTGCACCAACTTACGTTCCCACCAACAGTATTTCATCTGCTTCTTTCTACAAGCAAAAACCTTGGAGCCATCTTTTTGCTTCCCTTTTCATTATCTAAAAACTCCGCTCCTTCTGTGTACAAAATAAGTCAGTTTTTCCACTGCTCTCCTGCTTCTGGTGCCCCCACCATTCTTACTTCATCCTCACCTCTCTCTGTTATTCCAGTAGGCCCCCAACTCCCTTCCTGCGTTCTTTGTTCACTGCATCAACATTTGTCCTACTCCAGACTTTCATTCTACTACATCAGAGTCACCTTTTTAAAATAAAAAATTGGTAATTACTACCATGCATAAAACTTTTCAGTGAAATCAACAGGAAAACGTTCAGAACCTTCAGCATGGTTTACAGGACTCTCCAATATCTGGCCTCTGCCACCTTTCCAGATAGATGATGAGCCACCATCACTGTGGATCATTATCCTTCAGCCACATGAGGCTTTGATCTGTCTTTAAAACACTCTGCGTCCTTTCACGTGACAGGGAATCACCCAGCCTATCCCCTTCTGCACACACTCTGAGTTAGCTAGCAGTTATTCAGGCTTTTGTAGAAACATCTCTTTCCCAAGAGAAAGCTCTCTGACACACTCAGGTTAAATTAAAATCTCTTAGAGTTGATCTCTTTAAACATTATCTTTTTCATGAAACCCACACGATTATAATGGATTCCTTTTTCATGATATTATTATTATTGCCATGTGTATTATTGGAGGCTGTGGCATGGAGAGGGTCAGAAGCAGAAACCAGTAATGAAAGGAGAGAAAAACTGCTAAGATATGACACAAACTCACAATATTGGTAAAGGCCAGACTTGATTAGAGGACTTTATTGAACGATTCTATTTCCCAGCAGTGTGTGCTATATGTATATGTCCATATGTGTGTGTGTATATATGTGTGTATGTGTATATTCTTTCGTGTTATGCCCACCCAAATCCAATTTTGTTTGGGGGGGTGGTGTTAGGATTTTCACCCCTACCACCAAACAATTCTCCAGACACCATCCGGGCCCAAATTGTTGCTTGTATTTCTGACCAACTGGCTACAAGTCAGAAGTTCCCAAGACGTCTTCCTTGGGTTCAATTAATTTGCTAGAGCAACTGACAGAACTCACGAAACCAGTTTAATTACTAGATTACTGGTGTATTATAAAAGGATGTAACTCAGGTACAGCTAGATAGAAAAGATGCACAGGGCAAGGTATGGGTAAAGTACTCAGAGCTTCCATGCCTCTTACTGTGTGGTACTCTCCCCAAATCTCCACGTGTTCACCAACTCGGAAGCTCTCTGAACCCCATCCTTTGGGTTGTTTATGGAGCCTTCGTTACATAGGCATGATTGATTCCATCACTGGCCATTGGTGACTGATTCGCCTTTCAGCTCCTACTCCCTCCTGGAGGTGAGGGAGTGGGAATGAAATTCTACCCCCTCAAAGAGATCCTTGGTTGTCCTGGCAACCAGCCCCCATCCTTAGGTTGGGCGAAAAGTCACCTCGTTAACATAACAAAAGACACTTTGTTGCTCTAATTACTTGCTAAATTCCAAGTTTTAGGAGTTCTGTGCTAGAAACGGGGATGAAAGCCAAAGTATATATATTTCTTATTATAAATTGCAATATCAAATATATGTATCGTTTCTTTTGAAGGTTTTATTTATGGGATTAGAAGCTAATGAGCTACAATAATATTTGCATATCACCTAAATATTCCATGCAGTGTTCTAGGCATCGGGTTTTATGTGTTATACCGTGAGACAAAATGTCCTCTGTGGTGCTCCAAGTATAATGGTGCTTCTAGGACAAAGGACGACCCTGCCTGGAAAAGTGTCAGCGTTACACCCCCTACCGGACTCTTAATCGCCCGCCCACCATGTTGCAATGTTAAGGAAATTCCTGAGTCCACCTGTGCCACGCCCACCTGGGCAAGGGACCTGTCCCAAATAAGGAAAGGCATCTGGCCTGTCCCTTTCCCACCCTACAGAAGGAAGGTGTATGTGCCTCGACCAATCAGTAAATGAAATTTTCACCTCGGGCCATTCATTTGTTTTCTGGCTATAAAAACTGGTCAATAACTCATGTTTGGGATTGACTCTCCCAGAATACTAGGAAGTTGGCCCGCTATTCTGGCAGCAACCCTTCCCTCTAATAAATGTTATCTTCTTTACATTCTGCCTTATGTGTGGAAGTTCTTTTCCAACCCGCATTCAGACCACAACATCCTCTACTTGCTCTTTGTGTGAGGGAGTCTCACAAATCACTAGTGAAGACAAGTTTTAAATGCGAAGATGTCTTCACCTTTGATTGCAAGGAGGTTTTCATTTTATTTTGTGTTGTTTTTATTTTTGTTGTAAAGGTTTAATTGTACAACATGCATATAAAATAAAGTGTAACTAGTTTTTATAGATATGGAGGCAAGTTTTAAAGAGATTGGTTAATCTACTTTAAAACAATAAGATTCTCAGTATTAGGAAACGGCATAAGTGGGGTAAAGGCTGAAGGTGCACGTCAAAGTTTCCATTTAGCCCAAGGATCTTAATCGAAACACTGGGTATCTTCATGCATAAAATTAAGAGGTAAGACAGATTAATTCTAAGTCTTTTCCAACTCTAACATTCAACAATATTATAATCACATTATTGTCGAATTCCTTCTGGCCATTTCCTATTAATGTGAAGCCATGTATAAAAATCGTTATATAATAAAGATTAGTATCTGTTGCTCATTAAAATAACGTGTGTCTGCTTAAAGTCTAACTGAAATATTTGTACCATCACTTACTTTTATTTTTGGTGTTAACAGTTCAAGCATTGTTAATGATTTTCACTAAATCATTAAGACAATGGAAGTCCAACTTACCCTGAAAATGTAGATTTTATCCTTAAATGTATGACTTTGACATAAGGAAAACTCAACAGACTTGAAAACCTTAAGTAGAAAGTTAAAAGAACACCAAGTCATTTATTTTTTTTTATTTTTTTTTTATTTTTTTTTTTTTTGCGGTATGCGGGCCTCTCACTGCTGCGGCCCTCCCCGCTGCGGAGCACAGGCTCCGGACGCGCAGGCTCCGGACGCGCAGGCTCAGCGGCCATGGCTCACGGGCCCAGCCGCCCCGCGGCATATGGGATCCTCCCAGACCGGGGCACGAACCCGTATCCCCTGCATCGGCAGGCGGACCCCCAACCACTTGCGCCACCAGGGAGGCCCCACCAAGTCATTTATTTTGAAATTGCTTTTGAAAAACTCATATCTTTTGCTTTGCATCATTAAATTAATGACTCATTAAAACCCAAAGTTTTATAAATATTATATTGTCCTAATACTCCAACAAATATTCTTTTAATTTTATGCTTGTAAATGCTGAGAAGTATTAAAATTGCATAATAATACTGGGAAATGGATGAGATTAATTTTGGCTTTTTTAAAGGTAATTGATTCTTTAGGCCCTTTAGAGTTATTAATCCTTTGTAATAGAGTTTAAACAATTCCAGACTCAGATACTTGCCTTTGAAATGTGGATAACTTCAAATAATAAGCCATATCTAACAAACTTTGTTTGCCTGTCTTTGAAAATTTTATTTGAGCTAGGGAATTAGATAAGTTTCTTTCATATAAAGTGCCAAGATCTATAAAAATATTTCTTCTGCATAATATCACCCAACAGGTACACATCAACGTTTATTGCTTAAAAAAAATTATAATTCCCTTTGTGGAACAGAGCTACCTTTTAAACTCCCCTATATATCAACAGCTATCTCTGAAATGTGAATATTTTATCCCTACCCAATTTTTTGTTTGTTTGTTTATGGTACATACTGATCAAACTACATTTGACCTTCACTTAATATGTTGTTTTCAATGGCCTAGAAATACTTTCAGTGTTTGATTAGAAAGTATTTGACCAGCTGGTAGGAATCCTGAGACTCTGAGGAGAAAACGTTTCAGCAAGGAGAGAGTTGGTCAATGTTTGTATTCCACAGAACTTTCTGCAAATAATATACAGTTGTGGCTCTAGTGGGGCGTCCTTATCCTGTGTAATAAGAATGACTTTTCATTTTAATTATGAAATGTGCTTTCAGTTTAAGGTACACTTTTGAACTTGAGAAGGTATTTTCTGATCTATGAGACACATGTCCAGATCGTTCAGAATTGTTATGAAGAATGAGTCCTGGCTTTTGTGAGATGATCTGCTGTCATTGTGGGGATTCAGCCCAGCAGGTGTCAGGGGGCAGTGGTTTGGAACAAGGGTTGTATCTGGAGTCACTGCACTTGGATTTCATCTCTGTGTTTACTTAGCATGGCAATGGAAAACCGGTACTTTTAAGTACTTATGAACATTAAAAAATGTTTAAGGGGGCTTCCCTGGTGGCGCAATGGAAAACTGGTACTTTTAAGTACTTATGAACATTAAAAAATGTTTAAGGGGGCTTCCCTGGTGGCGAGTGGTTCGTGCCCTGGTCTGGGCAGGTCCCACATGCCACGGAGCGGCTGGGCCCGTGAACCATGGCCGCTGAGCCTGCGCGTCCGGAGCCTGTGCTCCGCAACGGGAGAGGCCACAACAGTGAGGCCCGCGTACCGCAAAAAAAGAGAAAACAATGTTTAAGGGAGGAATGCTTTGTGGAACACAGGACCCAGGCATGACATCTGCTCAGTAGATCACAACTGAGATATTGGCCTATAATTGAAGATATAGGACAATTGAAGATATTGGCCTATAACTTACTGTTTTTGTGATATCTTTGCCTGGTTTGGGTAACAGGGTGATGGCGGCTTCATAGAATGAGTTTGGGAGTGTTCCTCCCTCTGCAATTTTTTGGAAGAGTTTGAGAAGGATGGGTGTTAGCTCTTCTCTAAATGTTTGATAGAATTTGCCTGTGAAGCCATCAGGTCCTGGACTTTTGATGGTTGGAAGATTTTAAATCACAGTTTCAACTTCATTACTTGTGATTGGTCTCTTCATATTTTCTATTTCTTCCTGGTTCAGTCTTGGAAGGTTGTACTTTTCTAAGAATTTGTCCATTTCTTCCAGGTTGTCCATTTTATTGGCATATAGTTGCTTGTAATAGTCTCTTATGATCCTTTGTATTTCTGTGGTGTCAGTTGTAACTTCTTTTTCATTTCTAATTTTATTGATCTGAGTCCTCACCCTTTTTTTTCTTGATGAGTCTGGCTAAAGGTTTATCAATTTTGTTTATCTTCTCAGGAAACCAGCTTTTAGTTTTAAAAAAAGAAACAATTGAAGAAAGGGTTTCAGAGGAAAGTGTACCTACAGTTATTCACAATGAAGTTAGAGATACTTTCTAGACTTGTAGTGCATGTTTTTAATTCTTTAAAACAAAAAGAATGTCACATTGGTTGGTTTACCCTCCTTCTCTATTTTGTGTTATAAATTTGTTTTGCCAGTCCTGCCATTTTTCTGAGTTAACGTCTCCTGGGGTCAGTAGGGGATGAGATGCTATGTTATTAGACATTCTTGGAGAAAATGCCTATTTAGTTCTTGCAACATAAAGGAGAAAAATGTTGGTTATGGAGACAGTGACCCTAACTAACTCAGAATGAAACCTGTTTTCCTTCAAACCCTCTTCTTTAGTTGATGGACCCCGGAGCTGCCACCCTGCCTGGCCACTTTCCCTGTCGTTCTGTATCGATTCTCTGGGAAAGATGTATTCAGGCAGCTGCTCTTGAATCTAATTCTCCCATTCAGCTTTCCTTTCTATTGGTTTAAACCGACAACATCATCTCTTTCTCACTCAAGAAATATGCCAGGGAAGTACACAGACAAGTCCTGGAGCCCAGGGCATTCATTAAACCAGAAGCACCATAAACATTTATTATATCAGAAATAGCAGACAGCATGCCCCTCACCAAACAACGGATGTGTCAAAATGATGCATTGGTTGAATTTTGCCTCACTTTCCTCTTCCTTTTCTACCTGAGGGGGGAAAAAAAAAAAAAAAAAAGCAAGGTAGTGGTTAGAAAAAGTGAAATAAAATAAAATTGGAGCCCAAGTTTCTGGGTACATGATACCAAAACTCTCTGCAGATCTAATAAAAGTAAATTGTTAGAGGTCATTACTTTTCATGTTTATTGATTTTTAGCAGCCGATGTCATTATTAGCTGGCAGAGAAGCAAATTTATCATGAAGTTCCCAAATATGAAGGTAACAGAAGGGCAAAGTTAAGGTAATTTTTTAAGAAAATATTACACTCATTAACGAACATCAAAGAACAAGGGATCCGTAGTCAACTTAGAAAAACGTTTTCTACAGTTAATAAAGATATAGAGTGTGTAAAGATAGGTGAAATATTGATTCTTCTAAATTATATTACATATGTATTCTGTTACAATAACATTTTAAAGTGAGGCAAAGATGAGCAAAACATTTTTCCACCTGAGTTTATATTTTCCGAAATTTTTCTTCAGGTCTCTGAAGCGTCTGACAACACAGCAGAAGTGTTACTAATTAAATTATAAGACTCCTTATATTAGCTCCACAAAGGCAGGGACCTTGTTCATTTTTCTCTTATTTCCACATTGCCTGGCACACAAAAGAAACTCAATAAATATTGTTGAGTGGATAAAGGACCAGTGAGCATGAATGTAGTTTTGGAGAGACTGCGTCACCAACTGGCCATTATACTTGGGCCCGTTGACCACTGCCTTAGAATAACATCTTGCTACCGTAACATCCCCTCAGGATGCTGACACTACAGTGCAAAAGAAACACAAAGGAAGTGATCAGCCTCCACGAGCCTTTTAAAAGGGATTTGTAGGTATAAGATAACCAAAGGACACAACTTAAACTTGTCGATATGTCCAGAACTCTTTCCGGTTGAGTTGTTTACTCTATTCCTGCATCTCTGAAGCAAAATCCATAAGCATAGCTTTCAGGTAGGATGCCCCAAACTCGGCCTCTGGGCAGTGGCACCAAATTGAATCTCAGAGTTTGAGGTGAAGTAGAAAAGAAGAGCTTTATTGCTTTGTCAGGCAAAGGGGGACACATTGGGCTCATGCCCTGAAAATTGTGTGTCCCAATCTAGAGGGATTTGGTGAGAAGGTTTTTGGCAATGATTCAAGGGCGGGGTTGCTGATAAGGATCAGGGTGTGTGCATTCCTTTAATCTGGCCTCATATGTCAAACAGTTAACATCTTCCATTTCTTGGGAGTTTCAGTTCTGCAGAAGAGCTCAAAGATATTGTTATGTGTGTATCCCTTGAGGAGGAACCAGGACCCTGCCCCAAGGCTGCACTGTTGTTTCCTGGCTGCTCCTCCCTTGTCTCTGCATCCCCTCCCTTCCCTGATTAGCAACTGTTTGAACCTGCCCTTTGGAACTCAGGGAAGGCCATGGAGACTGAAGCCTATTCCCTACAAACAAGAAACATGGGACACAGAAAGGCTTCCATGCCCAGGAGCCCCACAGGGTCCTGCTCAGTTTCTGGTACAAGAGCCATCTGCTAATCTAAGTCCTTTTCACTTGGTCACCCTAGGAGATAGTAATCATGAGTCAGTGATACCTTCAAATGCTCTAAGTAAAAAGACACCATTAAGAGGACCTCTTCCTATAAGCTTGGAATCCATGTATGATGTGTATCATGTTCTGTGGTAGTAAATTAAATATTTTTTCATGAACTAAAATCCTTCCTAAGGGCAACTACTTATAATGTGTATATTCTGAAATAATAACCAATCTGTTTCAAAATTTGCCACTTAAAACATTTTTTTTGGTCACAATTCCAGAAGGCATTTTTGCAGGTCCATGCAAAGCGCTAACGGCTTGCAGAGCAGAAAGCTCCAATTTGCATTCTCCAAAAAAGGACAGCTCAACCAGATTTAATGTATTTTGGCTGGCAATTTGTATGCTTAGTGTCTGCCCAACATACTTTACTTTGAAAGAGCCAAGCTATAAAGCCTAGAATTATCGTTTATATTAGGAAGCCTGATAGAGTTGTTTCCACTGATATGGTACCCGCTTTGGCAGTAGCATAATTTGTATCTTAAAGAGATGGGAGTGTTCCTTGAGGACAAATAAAGAATAATGGGCTTTGCAGTGATTATTTTGGAGAGCTCATCTTTTCTACCTTTCTGTGAATGCTGGAGTACTTTTAGTTGATTTCGCCGTATATGCATAGTCATAAATTATATATTTCTCTGTGGGCCAAATTTGATTTTAAAATACTGGGGCTTTGTAAAACCAGATTTTATTTTTCTTAACAAAGAGTTCATAAGAAGTTCACTTCAGTTAACTTTTTCCTCTTTGTTGGATTCTTTCTCTGCATACACTTGAGGAAAGAGGCTAAGCAGAAGAGAGGTTTTGCCCATTTCTTATCTTCATTAAAGCCCTGCCCTCATGCTATTAGATTATCCTTGGTCCCTGAAACAAAAGGCAATTGTCAGTTCTTTTCAATTTTTTTTATTTTGTCTCTCTTGGATATTTGTATTTAAATTATTAAATATAAAGCTTAATTTATCAGTAACAAACCATACAGTCATAGAATGGTACATGAAAGTATGTACCAGTTATGTAACTCCTGGGTAGAAAGATTGGATTTTATTTTTCTCAGGCTCTCAAGACCACGTTTCCTTTCAACAGTGGAAAATGTAATCTTTAAAGTCAAGATAACAGGTATTTTCAATTAAAAATGCATGCTCTATTGGGCAAATTCTCAGTCAGCTATAGATTTCTCCCCATCCTTACTTACCTTTATACGTCTGGATGGAAGGCTGACATTTAGTGTTGTTATCTTAGGTTTTGTTTCCTGAGAATCAGTCCCTGTAGGGATGATCCAAGCACAAATAGCTTATCTGGAAAAGGAACCCAGGAAATAGCAGGAGAGCCATGAGGAAGTAAGACAGGGAAGGAAAGATCACCAGGAAAATAGCGTGGTTATCAGACAGGTCACTAACATGTGCCATGAATTTATTCCTGCTTGGGAACCCTGGGGATTTGTTTTTGTTTTTAGTGGTTTTTTTAATTGAAGTATAGTTGATTTAAAATGTTATGTTAGCTTCTAGTATACAGCAAAGTAATTCAGATATATATATATATATACATATATATATACATATATATGTACATATATAATTTTTCATTATGGTTTATTACAAGATATTGAATACAGTTCCCTGTGCTATACAATAGGACCTTGTTGTTTATCCATCCTGTATACACTAGTTTGCATCTGCTAACTCCAAACTCCCAGTCCTTCCCTCCCCTCACACCCCTCCCCGTTGGCAACCACAAGTCTGTTCCCTATGCCTGTGAGTTTGTTTTTGTCTCGTAGATAAGTTCATTTGTGTCATATTTTAGATTCCACATATAGGTGATATCATATGGTGTTTGTCTTTCTTTTTCTGACTTACTGCACTTAGTATGATAAACTCTAGGTCCATCCACATTGCTGCAACGGCCTTATTTCATTCTTTTTATGGCTGAGTAATATTCCATTGTATATATGTATCACAGCTTCTTTATCCATTCATCTGTCGGTGGACATTTAGTTTCCTTCCATGTCTTGGCTATTGTGAATAGTGCCGCTATGAACAATGGGGTGCATGTATTTTTTTGAATTATAGTTTTGTCTGGATATATACCCAGGAGTGGGATTACTGAATCATATAGTAGCTCTATGTTTAGTTTTTTAAGGAACCTCCATACTGTCCTCCATAGTGGCTGCACCAACTTACATTCCTGCCAACAGTATGTAGGAGGGGGGATTTGTAACAGTGCACCTGAAATGTTTTCTCCTGGTTGTAAGGGAGGGAGGATTTACAGTGCATCAACCATCATCTACTTTGGGTTGAGACTACCAGGCAAAGGCAATTCTCTGACACCTAAGGAGCTGGTGGAGCAGAGAAAGGCCTCAGACACAGGCTGAAGATGGAAGCCAGCCTCTCAATCTCTGTGGGACTCTGAGAGGTACAGGCACACACTGCCAGCATCTCCCCTATCAAACTTATAGCATAGGTTACTATGGTGACCAGACTCTTCTGTAGGCATCCGAGATGTAAATTGCCCTCTTTCTATATCACTAATAACTCACTTTTACTTTACAAATACATCCATCTATGACAGCTTGGACTTAAAAAAAAAACAAACAAACCTGAGATATCACATATTGTTTGAGAAGCACTGCTTTAGTGGCCCCTAACCCTGACCTCGGGTCCCAGTCATAGAGATTGAGCATTGAAGATTTGGGGTTGTTTAGTTTGGTTAGAGCTCCAAAGCAGGTGGCACACAGGACACGTGCCTCACTTATTTGGAAAGAGCTCAGGAGGACACTGAGCTTCTTTAGAGACGGGTGTTGAGCACATCCTATTAAGACTAATGCACATCTTAACTTGCTTGATAGGAACCCAAAACTTCAGATGTGCTGTCCTCCCCACCCTACTCACCAGCCAGTGGGGAACAGAAGCTCAGAGAGAGAGCTGGCCGACCTGAGGGGCAAGTGTCACAGCAGAAGAACTCACAGTGGATGAGCTGGTTCACCAGATGCCCCAAAAAGCACACAGAAGCAGTGATCATGGGACAAGAAAGGGTCACTGACTCCAGGCATTCTTGTTGAAGAGTCAGGATGCCAGGGTCCCAGACCCTGAAACCATCTCTGTGGTCACTTTCACCGGGATGGGGGGAGGCAAGGGTAGCCTTTCTGCCACCGTGTATTTAGAATCTATTCCACCTGGCTTCCTGCAGCCCTGTAACTCTTCATATTTAAAGGCGAACTTTCAGTATTCAGAAAAAATTTTTTCATAAAGTTTTCCCATGTAACTGTCTCTGCTAAAACACACACCTATACTTTACACACTCAATTTCATTTGTCACTCTTTTTATAATCTATACCTACACTTCTGCTTAATACCTACACTTCTGCTTAAAAACAATGCTTATGTCAAGCTATTGTTACTGCCTTAATAGTCGGAGAGGGGAAGGGGAACCAGAAAGCACAATGAAAGGAGCCTTAGTACATTTTTTATGATATTTGAGACTCATGATCCTCAAAGCAAGGACACGCAAATAGGACAAAAATAAAATAAAAATAAATAAAAGCCAAGCTACTTTTGAAGATAAATAGACTCAAGTTTACCATTTTCACCACCAGCCTAAATACATTCACACCTAGAATTCGAATCTCAAAGCCAAATCTTCGTGACTTGCATTCAGCAATTTCCAAATAGTTTTTTATGTGAAGAGCTTTGGGAAGACCTTTTTGAGACCATATATGGTACATTTTAAAACATTAACACAAAAAGGATCTTGCTGTGATTTATGTCAAAGAGTGTTTTGCCTATGTTTTCCTCTAAGAGTTTAATGGTGTCTGGCCTTACATTTAGGTCTTTAATCCATTTTGAGTTTATTTTTGTGTATGGTGTTAGGGAGTGTTCTAATTTCATTCTTTTACATGTAGCTGTCCAGTTTTCCCAGCACCACTTATTGAAGAGACTTTTCTCCACTGTATATTCTTGCCTCCTTTATCAAAGATAAGGTGACCATATGTGCGTGGGTTTATCTCTGGGCTTTCTGACCTGTTCCATTGATCTATATTTCTGTTTTTCTGCCAGTACCATACTGTCTTGATTACTATAGCTTTGTAGTATAGCCTGAAGTTAGGGAGCCTGATTCCTCCAGCTCCGTTTTTCTTTCTCAAGATTGCTTTGGCTATTCGGGGTCTTTTGTGTTTCCATACAAATTGTGAAATTTTTTTGTTCTAGTTCTGTGAAAAATGCCATTGGTAGTTTGATAGGGATTACATTGAATCTGTAGATTGCTTTGGGTAGTAGAATCATTTTCACAATGTTGATTCTTCCAATCCAAGAACATGGTATATCTCTCCATTTATTTGTATCATCTTTAATTTCTTTCATCAGTGTCTTATAATTTTCTGCATACAGGTCTTTTGTCTCCTTAGCTAGGTTTATTCCTAGATATTTTATTCTTTTTGTTGCAGTGGTAAATGGGAGTGTTTTCTTAATTTCTCTTTCAGATTTTTCATCATTAGTGTATAGGAATGCAAGAGATTTCTGTGCATTAATTTCGTATCCTGCTACTATACCAAATTCATTGATTAGCTCTAGTAGTTTTCTGGTAGCATCTTTAGGATTCTCTATGTGTAGTATCATGTCATCTGCAAACAGTGACAGCTTTACTTCTTCTTTTCCAATTTGGATTCCTTTTATTTCCTTTTCTTCTCTGATTGCTGTGGCTAAAACTTCCAAAGCTATGTTGAATAATAGTGGTGAGAGTGGGCAACCTTGTCTTACTCCTGATCTTAGTGAAAATGGTTTCAGTTTTTCACCACTGAGGATGATGTTGGCTGTGGGTTTGTCATATATGGCCTTTATTATGTTGAGGAAAGTTCCCTCTATGCCTACTTTCTGGAGGGTTTTTATCATAAATGGATGTTGAATTTTGTCAAAAGCTTTCTCTGCATCTATTGAGATGATCATATGGTTTTTCTCCTTCAATTTGTTAAAATGGTGTATCACGTTGATTGATTTGCGTATATTGAAGAATTCTTGCATTCCTGGGATAAAGCCCACTTGATCATGGTGTGTGATCCTTTTAATGTGCAGTTGGATTCTGTTTGCTAGTATTTTGTTGAGGATTTTTGCATCTATGTTCATCAGTGATATTGGCCTGTAGTTTTCTTTCTTTGTGACATCCTTGTCTGGTTTTGGTATCAGGGTGATGGTGGCCTCGTAGAATGAGTTTGGGAGTGTTCCTCCCTCTGCTGTATTTTGGAAGAGTTTGAGAAGGATAGGTGTTAGCTCTTCTCCAAATGTTTGATAGAATTCGCCTGTGAAGCCATCTGGTCCTGGGCTTTTGTTTGTTGGAAGATTTTTAATCACAGTTTCAATTTCAGTGCTTGTGATTGGTCTGTTCATATTTCGTATTTCTTCCTGGTTCAGTTTTGGAAGGTTGTGCTTTTCTAAGAATTCTTCCATTTCTTCCAGGTTGTCCATTTTATTGGCATACAGTTGCTAGTAGTAATCTCTCATGATCCTTTGTATTTCTGCAGTGTCAGTTGTTACTTCTCCTTTTTCATTTCTAATTCTATTGATTTGAGTCTTCTCCCTTTTTCCTCCTGATGAGTCTGGCTAATGGTTTATCAATTTTGTTTATCTTCTCAAAGAACGAGCTTTTAGTTTTATTGATCTTTGCTCTCGTTTCCTTCATTTCTTTTTCATCTATTTCTCATCTGATTTTTATGATTCCTTTCCTTCTGCTACCTCTGGGGTTTTTTTGTTCTTCTTCCTCTAATTGCTTTAGGTGTAAGGTTAGTTGTTTATTTGAGATGTTTCTTGTTTCTTAAGGTAGGCTTGTATAGCTATAAAATTCCCTCTTAGAACTGCTTTTGCTGCATCCCATAGGTTTTGGGTCATTGTGTTTTCATTATCATTTGTTTCTAGGTATTTTTTGATTTCCTCTTTGATTCTTCAGTGATCTCTTTGTTATTAAGTAGTGTGTTGTTTAACCTCCATGTGTTTGTATTTCTTACAGATTTTTTTCCTGTAACTGATATCTAGTCTCATAGTATTGTGGTCAGAAAAGATACTTGATATGATTTCAATTTTCTTAAATTTACCAAGGCTTGGTTTGTGACCCAAGATATGATCTATCCTGGAGAATGTTCCATGAGCACTAGAGAAGATTGTGTATTCTGTTGTTTTTGGATGGAATGTCCTATAAATATCAATTAAGTCCATCTTGTTTAATGTATCATTCAAAGCTTGTGTTTCCTTATTTATTTTCATTTTGGATGCTCTGTCCATTGGTGAAAGTGGGGTGTTAAAGTCACCTACTATGATTGTGTTACTGTCAATTTCTCCTTTTATGCCTGTTAGTTATTTGCCTTATATATTGAGGTGCTCCTATGTTGGGTGCATAAATATTTATAATTGTTATATCTTCTTCTTGGATTGATCCCTTGATCATTATGTAATGTCCTTCTTTGTCTCTCATAATAGTCTTTGTTTTAAAGTCTATTTTGTCTGATATGAGAATTGCCACTCCAGGTTTCTTTTGATTTCCATTTGCATGGAATATCTTTTTCCATCCTCTCACTTTCAGTCTGTATGTGTCCCTAGGTCTGCAGTGGGTCTCTTGTAGACAGCATAGATATGGGTCTTGTTTTTGTATCCATTCAGCCAGTCTATGTCTTTTGGTTGGACCATTTAATCCATTTACATTTAAGGTAATTCTCGATATGTATGTTTCTATCACCATTTTCTTAATTGTTTTGGATTTATTATTGTAAGTCTTTTCCTTCTCTTGTGTTTCCTGCCTAGAGAAGTTCCTAAAGCTGGTTTGGTGGTGCTGAATTCTCTCAGCTTTTGCTTGTCTGTAAAGGTTTTAATTTCTCCATCAAATCTGAATGAGATCCTTGCTGGGTAGAGTAATCTTGGTTGTAGGTTTTCTCCTTCATCACTTTAAATATGTCCTGCCACTCCCTTCTGGCTTGCAGAGTTTCTGCTGAAAGATTAGCTGTTAACCTTATGGGGATTCCCTAATGTGTTATTTGTTGTTTTTCCTATACTGCTTTTAATATTTTTTCTTTGTATTTAATTTTTTTTTTTTTTTTTGCTGTACGCGGGCCTCTCACTGCTGTGGCCTCTCCCGTTGCGGAGCACAGGCTCCGGACACACAGGCTCCGCGGCCATGGCTCACGGGCCCAGCCGCTCCGCGGCATGTGGGATCTTCCGGGATCGGGGCACGAACCCGTGTCCCCTGCATCGGCAGGCGGACTCTCAACCACTGCGCCACCAGGGAAGCCCTGTATTTAATTTTTGATAGTTTGATTAATATGTGTCTTGGCGTGTTTCTCCTTGGATTTATCCTGTATGGGACTCTCTATGCATCCTGGACTTGATTGACTATTTCCTTTCCCATATTAGGGAAGTTTTCAACTGTAATCTCTTCAAATATTTTCTCAGTCCCTTTCTTTTTCTCTTCTTCTTCTGGGACCCCTATAATTCGAATGTTGGTACATTTAATGTTGTCCCAGAGGTCTCTGAGACTGTCCTCAATTGTTTTCATTCTTTTTTTATTCTGCTCTGCAGTAGTTATTTCCACTATTTTATCTTCCAGGTCTCTTATCCATTCTTCTGCCTCAGTTATTCTGCTATTGATCTCTTCTAGAGAATTTTTAATTTCATTTATTGTGTTGTTCATCACTGTTTGTTTGCTGTTTAGTTCTTCAAGGTCCTTGTTAAATGTTTCTTGTGTTTTCTCCATTCTATTTCCAAGATTTTGGATCATCTTCACTATCATTATTGTGAATTCTTTTTCCGGTAGACTGCCTATTTTGTTTTCACTTGTTAGGTGTGGTGGGTTTTTGCCTTGCTCCTTCATCTGCTGTGTGTTTCTCTGTCTTCTCATTTTGCTTAACTTACTATGTTTGGGGTCTGCTTTTTGCAGGCTGCAGGTTCGTAGTTTCCATTGTTTTTGGTGTCTGTCCCCAGTAGCTAAGGTTGTTTCAGGGGCTGGTGTAGGCTTCCCGGTGGAGGGGACTGGTGCCTGTGTTCTGGTGGATGAGGCTGGATCTTGTCTTTCTGGTGGGCAGGTCCACGTCTGGTGGTGTGTTTTGGGGTGTCTGTGGACTTATTATGATTTTAGGCAGCCTCTGTGCTAATGGGTGGGGTTTTGTTCCTGTCTTGCTAGTTGTTTGACATAGGGTGTCCTGCACTGTAGCTTGCTGTTCAGTGAGTGGAGCTGGGTTTTTGCGTTGAGATGGAGATCTCTGGGAGGTTTTTGCCGTTTGATATTATGTGGAGTTGGGAGGTCTCTTGTGGACCAGTGTCCTGAACTTGGCTCTCCCAGCTCAGTGGCACAGCCCTGACGCCCAGCTAGAGCACCAATATAGCCTGTCCTCCACACAGCTCAGAATAAAATGGAGAAAAAAAAGAAAGAAAGAAAGAAAGAAGATAAAATAAAATAAAATAAAAAATAATTATTAAGAAAAAGAATTTTTTTAAGTAAAAAAAGAAAACACATACATAGGGCTTTCCTGGTGGTGCAGTGGTTGAGAATATGCCTGCTAATGCAGGGGACACAGGTTCGAGCCCTGGTCTGGGGAGATCCCACATGCCACGGAGCGGCTAGGCCCGTGAGCCACAACTACTGAGCCTGCGCGTCTGGATCCTGTGCTGCACAATAAGAGAGGCCACGATAGTGAGAGGCCCGTGCACCGCGATGAAGAGTGGCCCCCGCTTGCCACACTAGGGAAAGCCCTCGCACAGAAACGAAGACCCAATACAGCAAAAATAAATTAATTAATAAACTCCTACCCCCAACATCTTTAAAAACAAAACAAAACACACACACACACACACAAACACAAAAACGGACAGACAGAACCCTAGGACAAATGGTAAAAGCAAAGCTATACAGACAAAAATCACACACAGAAGTATACACATACACACTCACAAAAAGAGAAAAAGGGAAAAAAAAAATATATTGTTGCTCCCAAAGTCCGCCTCCTCAGTTTGGGATGATTCGTTGTCTATTCAGGTATTCCACAGATGCAGGGTACATCAAGTTGATTGTGGAGATTTAATCCGCTGCTCCTGAGGCTGCTGAGAGAGATTTCCCTTTGTCTTCTTTATTCTCACAGCTCCCGGGTCTCAGCTTTGGATTCGGCCCGCCTCTGCATGTAGGTCGCCTGAGGGCATCTGTTCTTCGCTCAGACAGGACGGGGTTAAAGGAGCCGCTGATTCGGGCGCTCTGGCTCCCTCAGGCCGCGGGGGAGGGAGGGGCACGGAGGCGGGGCGAGCGTGCGTCGGCGGAGGCCGGCGTGACGTTGCGTCAGCCCGAGGCGCGCCCGTGCGTTCTCCCGGGGATGTTGTCTGTGGAGCCCGGGACCCCGGCAGTGGCGGGCTGCACAGGCTCCCAGGAGGGGAGGTGTGGAGAGTGACCTGTGCTCGCACACAGGCTTCTTGGCGGCGGCAGCAGCAGCCCCAGCGTCCCACGCCCGTCTCTGGGGTCCGTGCTTTTAGCCGCAGCTCACGCCCGTCTGTGGGGCTCCTTTAAGCAGCGCTCTTAATCCCCTCTCCTCGCGCACCAGGAAACAAAGAGGTAAGAAAAAGTCTCTTCCCTCTTCGGCAGCTCCAGACGTTTTCCCGGACTCCTTCCCGGCCAGCCGTGGCGCACTAACCCCTTCAGGCTGTGTTCACGCCGCCAACCCCAGTCCTCTCCCTGGGATCCAACCTCCAAAGCCCGAGCCTCAGCTCCCAGCTCCGCCCGCCCTGGCGGCCAAGCAGACAAGCCTCTCGGGCTGGTGAGTGCCGGTCGGCACGGATCCTCTGTGCGGGAATCTCTCCGCTTTGCCCTCCACACCCCTGTTGCTGTGCTCTCGTCCGCTACTCCGAGGCTTTCCGCCTCCGCCACCCGCAGTCTCCACCCGCGAAGGGGCTCCTAGTGTGTGGAAACCTTTCCTCCTTCATGGCTCCCTCCCACTGGTGTAGGTCCCGTCCGTATTCTTTTGTCTCTATTTTTTCTTTTTTCTTTTGCCCTCCCCAGGTACGTGGGGAGTTTCTTGCCTTTTGGGAGGTCTGAGGTCTTCTGCCAGCGTTCAGTAGGTGTTCTGTAGGGGTTGTTCCACGTGTAGATGTATTTCTGATTTATTTGTGGGGAGGAAGGTGATCTCCGCGTCTTACTCTTCTGCCATCTTGAAGCTCCTCCGTAGCTTCCTTTTTTAATTGAAGTATAGTTGATTTACAATGTTGTGTTAATTTCTGCTGTACAGCAAAATGATTCACTTATACATTTATATAGACATTCTTTTTGTATATTTTTTTTCTATTCTGGTTTATCATAGGATATTGACTATAGTTCTCCATGCTCTACAGCAGGACCTTGTTGTTTATCCATTCTCTATATAAACGTTTAACTATGGCAGCTTCCCTGCTCCATAGACTCCAAGCATAGTCTCTCTGTCGCAGAATGAATTTTAAACACCGTACTTTGCTACATGATCTGCTTCCTAGTGTCTAAGGTTATTTCAGACCCCTCTCTCAAGTTCTGTGTCCAAATGCCTGCCTTATAGAGCATACTGAGCCATTACATATTCTCTCTACTGTTAGAGAAAACGTCATACACTAGGCCCTGCCTTTGGGCCTCTCCCTAGATGAGAACATTCCTTTGCAGCCCTGAAGTCCCAAGGTGGTGAATGTCCACCACCTCCTGGAAAAGGGCTTCACCACCTAATGCTCAATAAGCCTTCTCTTCCTCTGGCCACGCCTTATCCCATCATGTGTTATTCTTTTTCACGGGTCATCATTGGTTTCCATGGGGATGTGTTTAATCATGATCCCTTTCCTTTCGAATATGATCTCCACGAGAGCCGTGGCTCCCACTGCATCTGAGCAGTTAGCAAAGATCTTTTTGTGGAGAAGGATAAATATATGATATCACTTGTATGTGGAATCTAAATAAATGATGCAAACGAACATACCTACAAAGCAGAAACAGACTCACAGACTTCGAAAACAAACTTATGATTACCAAAGGGGAAGCATGGGGGGAGAGACAAATTAGGTGTTTGGGACTGACATGTACACACTGCTATATACAAAATAGATAACCAATAGGGACCTATTGTTTAGCACAGGGAACTCTATTCAATGAACTGTAATAATGTACATAGGAAAATAATCTGAAAAAGAATGGATATATGTATACGTATAACTGAATCACTTTGCTATTCACCTGAAACTAACACAACAGTGTTAAATCAACTATACTCTAATGTAAAATGAAAATTAAATTAAAAAATACACCCAAGAGGAACCCCCCTCCCCTCAAAAAAATCCTCTTGTGAAGGAATGAATGAAATTGCTTTAGCGTTGAATGTGGAGGCCTTCCAGAAGCTCCTAACTTATTCCTTACCCCGGGTATTTTATGGAGAGCATCTTCTAGCAAGCTGCATACGCATTCTGGCAGCTGCATCCCTGCTCTGACTTCGGCCATCCATCCCACTTGGCAGTACCAGCCAGGGATGATGGCTCCCTTGTCTCCTCCTGCACAAATGTCAGGTCTGGTTTGGTTGCCACGGACAGGTTTTTATTTGTGCAGCGCACACAGGTGGACTCATGGCCCCCCCTCAAGAGACTGTGCGGAAATTATTCTTTCCAGCTAGAGACTGAAGATGCTTAAATGTGAGAAGAACCCTCCCCCAATAGCATTAGTGATAGTTGGACTTATAGCCTGAATATGCACATTTGTCTGTGTAGTTTGTAATCTAGGTCAGGAGAGATAACTAGCATCAGCTACATCCCATCAGCGTTGAAGCTGAAGAAGAATTCTTAAAATCACAGTTAATCGTGGCGCTAAAATTCATTCAGCCACTACTCAGCATAAAAGATTCTTCAAACTTAACAAATTAATCAGAAATATATGCAGTGTACATATACGTATTGGTCATATATTTCCCATATATAATATCTGCAACAAGTGTCTGCCTTCAGCAGGACCAGTAAGCCATGAATGGTGCTATAACTACGACACCTCATCCACAGAATCCCACATCGGGGATTTGATATTTGCCTTGACTGATTTAGTCATTCCACAAATACAAGTTGAAAACCTACCCATCACCACAGACAATTCTGGGTGCTGGAATATAACATGAACAGAGCAGAAAACAGGCTTACTTTCTGAACTGTTTGTGTTTGTGAGGAAAAGAGCAGGAAGGGGGCATATATACACACACACACACACACACACATATGTGTATATGTGTATATATTCGTTACGTAATGGAAAGCCTTTTGAAGAAAAATCAGCTGAGTAAGGAGATAATAGCAAAGGGTGAATGGAAATTATATTCTCAATGGGTTGCTTCTCCAGCATCTCAGATAAGGTGGTGTGGGGGAAAAGGAAGATGCCAGATAAAGGGCCATCCAGCTAAGAGTGTTTGTGGATGTGGAAAATTGCAAGTGCACAGTGTGACTCTAGAATATTCTGTGTATATTCTGCATATCTACAGAAAGGAGGCTTTGTGGCTGGAACAAAAGATGAGTCAGCAACTGTATTTTCAGATCAAGCTATTATCCATAGTTACTTACTTGAATTGGGGACTTTTTGGGCTACTTGATTGGAAAGAGACTGGAAATCAGGAAGGGGTTAAAAACAAGACAAAAGAAAGATGAAAAAATAGGTTTAAAAAAGAACTAAAGAGTGGAAGATCATTCCATTGTAAATAAGATCTCTGTTAATTCCCTGACTTCTAGAAAGACAAAATGTACTTGTAAAAGTGTATTACTCAAAACACCAGTCCCCAGATAATGTCTTTGAAAAACATTCAATGGGAAAATAAGTTTGATATGTGCTTTATCCTGGGGACTATAAAATGATATTATTATATGTTGTATCCAAATATATGAGAAGAGCCATATACAAGGCGCTCAGCTGGATATATTGATCCCAGAATCTTAGAAACGTACTTAGATTGTTTTGTTCATTTTGAAACGAATGCATTAGAAACAAGAGCGTCAGATCTGATAGAATGAGGTGAAGCCTGTTTAATGAGGGTAAAGATTGCGGTAAAAAAAAGAGGCTTCAAAACGCAAGAGCTTAGAGATAACAAGCCGTAGGTGGGCTTGGAAACCTGGAGTCGTCCAGGTGCCAAGGATGAGGTGGGAGTGGGAGGACAAGGGTCATTGGAGGCCGGGGTTGCTCAGCTCTCTCCTCAACGGACTTCAACATACATTCCAGGTATACTCTGTCCCTCAACACCTTTCACCTGGGCATCGCCAGCGTAAAGACAGCATGTTCTTTGCTGAGATCTCGGAGGTAAGTTTATGATTCCCTCCCTACATGAATGACGGGGGGCACCCTTTTTATTATAACATTATCCTCTTAGGATTCCTGGAACTTACCCCATCTTCCCTCTACTCCGTGATGTCACAAAAAAGCCAGGCTCAAGGTCATTGCTATGGAAAATTTTCCCTAGATAAGTAGCTTATTCGGCATTCAACTAACCTCACTGGGTTCCATAACTTTGTTTTTTCCTTGTTTCTGGCCAGCCAGTCAATGCATTTAAGGTAGTATTTGTCTGTATGGAAAGAAATGAAGACCAGCCAACTGAGAACAAGCAAAAACTACTTATTCAGAGCTTGCTATAGCAACGGAGTAGCCACTGTCACTTGTGTTCTGGCAGAGACGCCAGAGCAGGCAGAGGAGTGGGAAAGCGTTATAGTGTAGAAAAAGGGGAGGCTTCAGGTGTGCCTGATTGGAGTTCATTGGCACAGGGAAGCTGAAGGCAAGCGAGCTAGAAGCGCCGTGCGGTGTATGATTGGTTAAGGTGGACGTTTAGCGTTCTCTGTTTGGTCCTAAATAAGAAGCAGGAACAGAAATTGGGTCTATCATCTGTCAACCAAGTCCTGGCCATTTGGGGCTGATGGTTGCAGAAGTTATTGGTTGGCTTCCTGGATTGTTACTGGAGATGACAGTCTGGCTTCCTACAAATCTGACCACACTGGCTTCTTGGCCTGGTTATTGTAGAAAAGAGATTTCCTGGGCAGGTTGTTTCTGGTTGTGGATCAGAGTTTTATTTTTATATATAGTCCGGTCATTGTTCCTTTGTGCACTCAGGATCTTATCTGTTTATTAGTTCGTGTGTGTGTGTGTGTGTGTGTGTGTGTGTGTTTTCCTTTTAGCCAGCAGTTTTTACTGTTGTAGCAGATGGTTTGTTCAGGGAATCTAAACCACCATTGTGACAGAATGAAGAATCCCACCATTCCTCCATACTTAAAAAGCAATTTTCCCCCCTGGACTTCTATAATTCCACACTTGGCTGGGTCCATTACTATCCAACTGGTTACTTTTCCTCAATTCTCTTCTTTGGTCCATTTTCTACTGAATCTTTAATTTTGTAGTGACTAAGGATTTGGTCCTCATATTTTCTTTTTATTTTTTTCTTCTCTTTTTTTCTCTTTTATGTTCCTTCCTCTAAGTGTTTTCCTTAGTGATGCATCCAGTTTCACAACTTTCATGTATTCTGAACACTGATGATTCTCAAAGTTATGTCCTCAAATAACAGGTCCCCTGAACTCGGTATTTGCAAAATATAACTGATTCCTTGCCATCTCCACTTGAGTATCTGGAAAGCATCTCAGACTTCTAGGACACCATAAAACTATTCAGATCCACATCATAAGCACTGCCCACCCCTAGTTCTTACACATCCATCTGAGCTTGGGCTGCCATAACAGAATACCATAGACTGGGTGACTTAAACAATGGAAATTTATCTTGTCACCGTTCAGAGGCTGGGATTCTGAGATGAAGGTGCCAACAGGGTCATGTTCAGGTGAGAGCCCTCTTCCTTGCTGTGTGCTCACATGGGCATTACTGGATCAGTGTGTGGAGAGAAAGAGTGATCTCTGTGTCTCCCTCCTATTATTAGGGCACTAATCCCATCATGAGGACCCCACCATCATGAATCCATCTAGACTGAATCCCCACCCCCTAAAACCCTCACATGGGGGTTACGGTTTTAACATATGCATTTGGTGGGGGAGGGGACACAGTTCAGTCCACAGCAGGACACCACTGAGGAAGCACTGTCAGCTTTATCGCTGACACATACTCCACACCCAGACACGTCTCAACAGTTCTGCCAGTAAAGTCTTAGTCCAAGCCACCATAATTTATTGACTACCAGTAGCCACCTAACTGATTTGCTTTTCTCCGTTCTTTCCCCTATATGGTTGATCTTTTAAACAGCAAGCATGGAGGGTTTTCTTTTCCTCCTTTCATAAAATCTTGTCACTCTTCTACTTCCCAATTCACGTGGCAAAATAGGATTTTTCTCTGGCCTGTGATGCCCTCCTTGGTCTCCTCTAGCCTTTGTTTCACCAAATACAATTCTTTGACATGGCTAAGGATTCCTCTCTCAGCAACACACTACCTGCTGCTCCTTCCCGCTCAAAGCCCTCTTTCCTCAGATTTTCACGAAGCTATTTGCCCTTCATCTTGAAGCGGACACTCAAATATCATCTTTTCAAAGAGGGCTTCCCTACCAAAAAGAGATTCACATACCATACCCTCCTGTTACATCTTCATTGTATCACTAAGGAGCCCTTGAAACAATGTTGATACTAAGTTCTTTGTGGCAGTGTGTTTATTTTTCGATTCCTTGATAAAACCACAGGACTGAGAACAGTAGTAGACTCAGAACAAATACTGAATAAATATTTGCTGATTGATCAAGAGAAACTATGGCTGGGATAGTGCCTAAAAAGAAAAAAATGGAAATGGTGAAAGAGAAGCATTATTCAGGTTTCTTTAAGCTATGGAAGGGTAGGGTACCTTTTGGAGGTCACAGCTGGCTGCTATGATTTTGATTGCCTATAAAACATCCATGGGTCATCAGGGGGAAAAGATAACTCTAGATCCTTCTTTCCCTCTAGAGTTTCACCTGGGGAAATAAACAAAGGTGGAGGAATTTTGATTAATTCTGCCATGGGCTAGCCATTCAGAAGCAGCAATAATTAATTAAGGAACTAAAATTTAAGTGCAGATAATCCATCACCTGCGGTAGCGCATAGCAGCAGGGCTGGAAATGGGTGAGAAGCAGCATCGCTCTAGACTACAAAGGGCTTTAAAAGAGGTATAAAATTTTAGCTGAGGGATGAGTGCTCTGATCAGATGTTAACAGCTAAGGACAGATGGAGACTGTTGGTTGGAGCAGTTGCCAATGAATCAACACCCCATGTTAATGTTAATTTGTTTCAATTTTGGTATAATTGGAAGAGCATTGATCTTGACATCAAAAGATCAGGTGCACAGTCTCAAGTTTTCATTCCTGAGGTGAGCAAGGCCCTTGACTTGTCCCGGCCTCTGGTGTCTCAGCTATACAACAGATGTTATAACGCCCAGCTCATGGTTATTATGGTTTCTAAATCGTAACATACTATATACATTTTAGGAATCAACCTTCAATATTTTATACTTTTCCTTGAAGTGAGATGTTTGTTGGCAATTAACTATATAGTACATTTTAAACAATAAATATGTAACTTCCTTAAGAATGTGCATTCCTAATCCTATAATCTCCATCCCAATCTACCACTGAAAAAAATTAGGTGTCATTGACTACTGGAACCAAATATGTAAGACCTCTATCAAAAAGAGATTCCATTAACTGGTAAAGTGTATAAAACCTCATGTTTAGGAGAGGAATTAGTCCCAAAGAAACAAACAAAACATTTGGCTGATTAGTTTGAGCCAGTTCAGTGACAGCTCATGTCACCATGTCACAAGTGGATTTCTGTTACCCATGTTTGTCTTTGTCAGTGGGTCTGCTTTAAATTGTGAGCATTGTCATGTTCATACTTCAAAAGCTAGGAAGTTTTTTGCTTTTGTCTTGTTTTTTTTTGTTTGAAAAGATTAATGACAGGCAGTCTATAACTTTGGTGATATCTAGGTTTAGAAAATTTGAGTCATGCACTCAATGCCCCAGGGACAGTGCCCTGAAAAAACAGACACTGCTCACTGCTCCTACTTGTCTTACAAAGTGTTCAAGGCAGCACAGAAGACAAGGCTTAAATGAAGCAAATAACTTTTCTTTTTTTCAACTTGTAAAGACTACACTTGTAATTGTGACAGGTGCACCGAGGGAGAAGCTATTTCTTAAGATCAGGTTTACCTGGAAGACTGTTTCTGTGATGGGAGGTTGGGGAGGAGTTTCCCTTTGCATAAATGCTGACTCCTTAAACATGCTCTGTCACCGTCAAGAACTTCCTTTTCCATTTTAATAGTTAGTATCTAATAATACACCGTAGTCAGCACTCCGTATCTGTGGGTTCTGCATCCGCAGATCCAATGAAATAGTCGAGAAAAAAAATCCAGAAAGTTCCAAAAAGCAAAACTTGCATTTGTTGTGGCCAGGAGCTGTTTACACAGTGTTTACATTCTAGGTACAGCTATTTACATAGCATTTACACTGCATCAGGTATTATAAGTAATCTGGAGATGATTTAAAGTGTACTGGAGGATGTGTGTACGTTATATGCAAATACTACACCATTTTCTATAAAGGACTTGAGTATTCTTGAATTTTGGTGTCCATAGGTGATCCTGGAACCAATGCCCAGTGGATACCTAGGGACGACTGTACTTTTAAAACATTTTGTACATATTATAGAATAATGATCATATTATAGACAATCCTGCATGTTTTCTACTTTTCACTGTCACTTATTATAAGAAGTTCAATTAGCTTTTGCATCTTAAAAGTATTATGTGATGAACTGGGTTCTTTTTTATGGTTTATCACAAGATATTGAATATCCCTGTGCTATACAGTAGGACCTTGTTGTTTATCTATGTTATATATAGTGCTTTGTATCTGATAATCCCAAACTCCCAATCCATCCCTCCCCCACCCCCTTTCCCAACATTCTTATTTTTAAAACACCATATTTGATTTCTAACATGTTCATATTTAGAAAATCCTGTATTCATCCTCTTTTTGCTTATCTCTTACTGTGACCTTTAAGTAAGCATTTCAAATAATGTAAAAGTTTCTCATCTAACTAAATTCTGATATTTCCTCTTTACTTGAATGCTATGGAATATACTTTTGTAAGTTATTTGTATTTCCTTTTTCTTTTTTTTTTTTTTTTTTTTTTTGCGGTATGCGGGCCTCTCACTGTTGTGGCCTCCCCCGTTGCGGAGCACAGGCTCCGGACGCGCAGGCTCCGGACGCGCAGGCTCAGCGGCCACGGCTCACGGGCCCAGCCGCTCCGCGGCATATGGGATCCTCCCAGACCGGGGCACGAACCCGTATCCCCCGCATCGGCAGGCGGACTCTCAACCACTTGCGCCACCAGGGAGGCCCTTTTTTTTTTTTTTTTTTACAAAGACCTTTCCAAGGTCTAACTTGTATCTTACTTAAGGAAGAAAGATGTTCTGGTAAAGTTTGCCTGTAGCTTCCACAACAGTCAGAGTGGCACTTTTATCTCCGTTTTGCTCTAATACACTGCCGGAGATGAGAGAGAGAGTCAGAGTGAGGGAGAGAGAGACACAGAGAAACAGAGCCAAAGATAAACAGAGAGAGGAGTGCTCACTGTTGGATCAGTGGGGCATCATGTGGAACAATTTGGAAGACATAGGACTGAGCAAGTTAATTATCCCTGAAATATTCTTTATCTTGGTGAGTAATGTATACTTTAAAAATACATTGTGTGTTCTTAAATTTCTAAGATATTTAAATTATGGTATATTACATAAAGCTATTTAGTCGATTTATACAGATCATTGACTTTGGCTTAATTAGTTGTCTAGCTCTTTTCTAGAGGAGCATGCTTGGCAGAGGACAAAATTCCTTTGGGTGAAAATGAGCCTTTGTAAGTGACATGCTCCAGGTTGTGCGTTTTTCCCCTAATAGCACCACTATTTTGGGAATTGACCTAGATGCCCAAGGAAGGCTTCGATATTAAGAATTTATGTTGCTCAGGTGGCTTTCGTTTGCTAAATTAGCCTCTGCCGCGTATTAAACATTGATAGCTAATGCCACTTTATTGCTGCTGGTCTATTCAGCATCTCTTTTCACAGAACACAATCTGCATAATTAGAAAATAGCATGACTGCCACGTCTAGCCCATCAGGGGCGTAAAGATGCTGTATTCTTGCTTGCATCTCATTTGCCAACCTTCATAACACGGATGTGATAATAACATTCTTTCAATTTAATAATGGTAATAGGTGCACTGCATTACGTTGACAAAACCACAAAAGAAACAAAGGAAAGATATGAATTTATTAAGACAAACAAAACATCACATTAACTTAGATGTCAAGTAAAATTTGGGGAAAATTTATGACTGCAGGAAATCACCATAACTGTACTGTCACCAAGAATAATTGCAGGACATATGAGACAAATAGCATGCTTCTTATAAACCAGGCCACCAACTATTCAAAGTATTGCTATACATTTTCTGTTCATAGTTTTCCCATTATTCATTTCTGTCCCATTTTAAGGTATATTCTAAAATGCCCTCACGTGATATCTCTGTCATTTATGAAAATGTCAAGTTTTACATATGATAATATTAAGGGATTACAAAAAAATTAAATATGAGGCCAGCACTTAATTTTCTGATATGACATGTACCTAGGTAACTCATAAATTAAATCCAACTAGACTTAAGTACTATATGCATTAAAATATCTCAAGTTGCTTAGAGTGAACTAGAGGAGACAGATATATTTAGAATTAGTCTTTTAGATTCAGGACTATCTTGGTATCGTAGGGTCCTTGTTGATACATGGCTATTTTGTTGTCTTTGAGGGAAAAATGCTTATTTGTATCTTTTTATAGGGAACCGACTTAAACATTTCCAATTTTGTGTGTATTTTTGACTGCACCTTTAGAATGTTTTGATAGAAAAAAATCAAAATTAAAAAACTTTATAAAATAATTTGAGGTTTCATATATTTACATTCATTGAAAAGAAAAACGACAAACTCATCAAATAGGAGACAAGCATGCTCAAATTGCTGTTTCAATAGCATTATTACTAATTTGAGAGTTTTCATCTGAAAATGTATATGCATACATACAGTTGCACACAAATATATAACTGTACATATATATTTACACCCGCATCTATATCTATGCCTTTATCTACATCCAAATCTATATTGATATCACGATCTACATGACTGACCGTCTATATCTAATTATTTGCCTAAAATGAGATTCTGCTGTGAGTTAGGTTTGTACACTGACTTTTTTACTGAGCAATATGTCATAGGTATTTTTCCAGTCATTAGACCCACAAAATATATGTTTCTCTGTGTGTAGAATATATTATGAGTAGAAAGGTGTAAATCATTCTTTTCCTGGCTACTCAGTATCCTGTGTTACGGCATTTCATGCTTATTTAACTAAGCTTCATTGTAGACTGTATAGGTTATTTAAGAAACTTTACTATCCTAAGCAATGCTTTTATGTACGTCTTTGATTAATTGACGTTATTTTCTTAGCTTTCTTCCTCTAATTTCAATTTATTCATCAGCCATACTATATGAATATTGCAAATATTTACACGTTACTCAATCATCTCCAAAAATGTTGAATCAGTTATATTCCCCGCTACTCTTTCATAACACATCTTATCATCTTGACTAAAACTTTACCACTTGAATAAGTGAAAAGTTGGTAGCTCTTTGTTTTCACTATTTTGTCTTTTCCTTTGAAAAATGGCTTTTCTATTCATTCACTTTTTGTGTCTTGAGTTGCTTTTAAATATGAATTTCTCATTTTTGTACTGGGATAACTATTCATTTTTTATATTATGACAACTTTAATATAATAGGGTTATTAACCTACTGTCTATCATAAATAAGACACACTTTTTCTTGCAAAATTTTGTTCTTTTACACCTTATGATTTTAAGAAAATTTAGAAGTAGTTTCCATAAGAAAAATCTTAATGTTCCTGTAGTTAAATCTAATATTTTTTCTCTTTATGATTTCTGAAATACCTTTGCTACATGACATAGATTATTCATCTATAATGTATGTGCCATTTTTTTCCTTTAATTTTTTATCATAAAATATTAATAAACACAGATTTTGTTTTAGTTTAGGTGTAAGGTTTCTTTCTTATTAACTTAACAGTAGTGCCAACATAATTTTTCAAATAAGACTTCTCTATAGCTTTGAAATGTCACATTTTTTATTTACTAGGTTTTATTTACTAGGTTTACATGTTTTATTTACTAGGTTTACTAGGTTTAAATATATGTATGTGTTAACACACAAACACATGTATAATTTATATGACTATTAGGTAAATTATTCTATTCAATTAAGTGAAGTGCTATGAAAATGTATAAACAGACCTATATATATGTATATGTATGTGTTTATGTATATATTTAAATACTAATACCCATTTTTATATATTGTATGTAATTTGTGAGTGGATAGATCATAAAATTGAATCTGATTCTTAATTTTCTAATGTGTTTAACCATTTGGCTTCAGTGATAAAATAGTCAGGTTAAGAGGACGTTTTGCACAGTGCATCAGTTATTCCACTTAAATATAACATGTAAGTTGCAGTCGAATTCCTACAAAGGACAAACACTTCCACGTTAGCTTTGCTGCACACTCTTCCTCAGGCACTGATATTCCCCCAGGCCACGGGCACACCCTGTGCTACCCCCTCATAAGCATTTCCTGGTACCATCACTACTCTGATCACATGCCAGCCAGGAATCGAAATCCGTATCCAAATCATCTATTTAAAACAATTCTCTGGCGTATATTTTGAATGCACTGTGTTCAAATAACATACAGCCCTCAAATGCATGAATATATCGTGGCAAAAGTAAGTAGAGAAAGAACAGATGTTTAAAAGGCTGGGGGAAAGGGCCTTGTGCCCTCACGTGGGCGTTCCACGGAGAGTCCTCCTTCATCTTTACCTTCAGTTTATACTCCTGAGAGATCGAGAAACAAGAAGCTGCATCTGGTGTTTGTTTGCACTAATTCCAAAATAATTGAACGAAATTTGAACTTAGAGTAGAACGATGAAGCCACCAGGGCTGTGTCTGGACATCGAAAGCCTCTGAGACCCCCGCCAGTGCTGTTGTCATCTGCACGTGTGTGGAGGACAAGTCCACTTAAGAAGTAATTGCAACCTCTTGCTTGCAAAGAAGAGTGCTGACTTTTGCTTGTTTCTGTCATTCTCTCTCGTTATGATCATCCCATTTTGCTAAGTACCGTTCCTATATTTGTCTATATAAGACACATATAGACATGGTATTTTCCATGTTGAGAAATAAAGCAAAGCCATAAAAGGCAATTTTAACTCCAAAGGCAGATAGTTTAGAGCTCAGTTATCAATGGTACAAAAAGATTCACAACAGGGCTCCTTAAATGATGATTTTCTTTTTATACTTGTGAGTAGTTCCACCCACCGGCCGTCTTCCCCCACTCCCCCGTGCCACATTGTCTGATCTTTGGCAGAGATAAAGAAAGAAAAACACAGAAAAGCAAAATCAAGAACAAACTTTGGGGGTACTTTCACATAAAGGGTGAATATAATTTAATTTTTCAGAAAATGTGATAAGATGTAGAGAAGGGTGATTTAGTTGCAGTTAAGTGAGGGCTCCGTGAAATACACAAACACAGATGGATACTGCGAACTTGCAAAACGATTTAGAAAGTCCCTTTTACATGTAAATAAGATAGTACAGGAAGTATATCTTTAAAAGATATTTGAGAGATTGGGATTGGGATTGCATCATCGATATTTTGCTGGGACCTGTTTCCTCTACTTAACTTTCCTGTCTTTTTCCAAATCTTTACCACCATTCAGGGGTTTTCGCAAGACTCACTCCATCATGGGGAGTCTAGCACACCATGTCCTCCCCTCATTTGTATTTATATATTACAGAGTCCCAAAATTCATATGGCACGCCATTATATATTAACATATTATGTTAAAATTTTAATACATAAGCTCTACCTATGTTTGACATGTATGCTTTTTCATGTTCTTTGTCTTCTGTGTCATGATCCATGTTTTTGCCAGAACAGCTGACCAGCAAGGGTGGTAAAGTGAGTTTATTGTTATCAGGACACACCTAGACATACCTGAGGTTGTCACTAAGGTAGCATCTACCAGGCTCCTTCTTCCTTTATCTAACCAGGAGAGGTTACTGAACTGACCATGGGCTTGATCCAGCTTAGCAGATACACAGGCTTTTGTTATTCATTAAATGTCTACATGGCTTTTCAAGATGAAAAGACACCCTGTATAATGAAATAAAGAGAAGCTATGAAATCAGGAAGACCTGGGTTTGTGTCTTGAATTTGCCAGGTAGAAGCCATATGACCTTAAGAATATCATTTGTTTGAGTCTCAGTTTCCTTATCTGTCACAAGGGAAGGAAAAGCCTACCTCATTTAAATATTCTAAGGATTTGAAACCTACCTTTTGAAATTGCAAGCAAAAAGCCTAAATATGTAAGGTTCCAAATGAATAGTAGTTATGATTACGAATCCTAAAAATCAAAGTATCAAGAAAAACTTAGATTAATAAAGAAACCAGTCTTTGTACTTAGTAACCTCATTGAAAACACAACTCTGAGAAATAGGTGGGAAATATATTAATATTTGGAATTGTGGCTTAGAAAATTGATGCTCAGAACATGTAAAAATGTGTCTGCCTGTTCATTTTCATTTTTATTGAACAGTGGACTCAATTGTGTGTACACAAAAGCCTTAATGTAGTGGTAGAAGAATACATTAATCAAATAATCACACAAATAAGTATAAAATTCTATCTGTAATAAGAGCGTTGCTAAAATGCTTGGAATGGGAAGGTGGGATGCAGGGTGAATGGGGGAGAAGGTGGTGCTGATGCAGGCTGGGTGGCCAGGAGAGGGGGGACCACAGGAGGCCTGGCAGGACGTGATGGTAGGTTAGACAAGGTGGGATTGGATGGAGAGAAAGTGGACAGATTCAAGTGCTCTTTTCAAAGTCAAGTCATCGGGTTAATGAGGGATTATATTTGGAGAGAGACTAGAAGGAAAATATCTTGGATAATTTTTTTTTTTCATGTATTCTTCTACACCCAATAGCAGAATATCAGGCAGAATCTGGGGAAGGAAGTTGATTTGGTTCAAAACCTGTTGTACTTGAGATGCCTCTCAGATGTCCAAAAGGACACAACAAGTGGGCAGCTGAAGCACAAGGACACGACTGGGGGAAGGATCAAATCTGTGACGGGGCTTGTGGTCCTGTGGTTGTAGATGAGATCACCGAAGGAGAGTGAAAAAAGAAAAAAAAAAGATAGAAAAGGGGCGAAGGCTGACGCTTTAGTAACTGAGTAAAGGAAGGTGTGCCTGGCAGGGAGAGAGAGGATGGGCATCCAAAGTAAAGAGGAGAAGGAGACCAAGAGGGGATTGTGTCAAAGAAGTCACGGGAAAAGAACATTACAAGAGCCAGGTCATCATTCTTGAGATTTTATAGGAAGTTAAGTAGAAAAAACTGCAGAAACTATCTTACTGTGGTTAATGTCATTGAGGTCAACGTGATTTCAACAAGGAACACAGCAGGGAGTGGTGAAGCTAGGTGTACCTGGACAGTCTTCAGTGGAGGATGGAATGGAAGGTGAGGGAAAGAGACAGCCCTGGGTTAGGACAGTGCTTTAAAGAAGTTTAACCATGAACGGGGGAGATGATGGATTTTCTTTGCTGAATTCTGCTGAATTCATCTCATGACCCTCAATCTCTTCTCTCTCTGTGTTCTCTCTTTTTGTGCTTAATGTTTAGAACTGAACTATTTCCCCACAGCTTGCTCCTTCTGGAATCTTCTCTATGTCATCACTCAGTGTTTTGGAAGGGCAAAATCCTTGTGCCATCTTTTTTTTTTTTTTTTGCGGCACGCGGGCCTCTCTCTGTTGTGGCCTCTCCCGTTGCGAAGCACAGGCTCCGGACGCGCAGGCTCAGCGGCCATGGCTCACGGGCCCAGCCGCTCCGCGGCATGTGGGATCTTCCCGGACCAGGGCACGAACCCGCGTCCCCTGCATCGGCAGGCGGACTCTCAACCACTGCGCCACCCGGGAATCCCCCTTGTGCCCTCTTTAAATCACCTCTTTATCCCACGCCTCACAAACGGTTTGTGAGTAAATCCTGTTGGTTCTATCTTCAAAATGTATTCAGAATGAGAATGTTTTCATTGTCTCCCACAGAAAACTCTCTGGCCCAAGCCTTTTTCATACTTTATTTGAATCCTTGCAAGATCTCCCTGAGTTACCTCTCTGCCCATGTCTTGTCCTTCCTCCCTCCCTCCCCCAGCCACATCAGTTCTCAACAGCACAGCCAAATTGATCCTTTTAACACATATGTTAGATCCTGTAACTTAAGCCTAAAACCCTCTTCCTGCATTCTAGCTCACTTAGAGGAAAAGCCAGAGTCGTTCCCATGACATGCAAAGCCCCGCAGGATCAGGAAATGCAGCTCCAAGGTCACAGTTCTCACTGCGGTCCCTCAAAACCACACCGCACTCTAAGAACGTTCTGACTCAGGACCTTTGCATGGCATTGTCTGTCAGAAACAGATTTCCACTAGATAGTTTCCTGGATCACTTCCTTTTATCTTTTTCTGATGTTTGCTCACATGTTATCTTGTCAGTGAGAACTTGACGGATAACATTCCTCAAAATAGCGAAACTTCTCCCCTTCTCCCCAAATCCACGATGTGCCTTCCTTAGCCCTCTGCTCTTCTTTACATTGCTTCATGGCACCTGTCGTGTGATGTACTATGTACTTTATTTATTCATTTGAGTTTTTCTGAATGCCTCTCTCCATTATAGCATAAGCTATAGGACAGCAGAAATTGTCGAGTGATTATCACTGTTCTATTGCTGATGACTCAAACATTGCCTCATACATTGTGGATGCTCATTTAATATTTAATGAAGAGATGAAGGCATCTGGGGGTGTACAGGATCAGAAAATAGGCTGTGAGTGTCAGCCGAGTGTAGAATCTGTGGCAGCCCATCACTTAAGCAGTGGCTGAACAAAAGGGTCCAATAAAAGAAATCAACAAGTAACCACAAGGTATAAAGATCACCTGCAGGGATTGAAGTCCTAGAAAACAAAGGGAAGTTAAGGTTGCGAATTTATACCAAATATGTTGGAAAATCCAAAAGAATCAGAACTGAATAACTATCTTGGGATTTGTCTAAGAGAGGTGTTTGATGATGTTGAAATGAACTATTTACAGAGTAGTTGGTTAAATGTAGGTGTTGGAACGAGACTGCATTAGGTTAATATGGGGATGAGATATGAGAAAAATGAAAAAATAAATGGAAAAAAGGCTGAGAGTGTTGATATGCAGGGAATTCATGTCACAGGAGTCAAGTTTTAATTCTGCCATTTCTTTTTGCTCTTAGATAGGAACTGAATAATACAGCTGAAAGAAAGAAAAAATGACCATAATAACGCAACTTCTTGTTGTGCCATAAAACAGATCTATGGTACAACGTCTGTTCTGTGAATAGCTTGCTGTGAGGAGGTATTAGTCCCAGCTCAGGCCATTCCCCTTAAGTCAAGAGCAGCTTCATGTGGTTACAGCATTGCATGGTCCAAATGTTAACACTTTTTATGTGGCCCATGCTGTGAAAATAATAGGGATACCTGTCCTACAAGAATTATTACACATCAGACTAGGAAGATGTATTATATCCATTGCAGAATTATTAGTAATAGCAAGTAAAATGGAAATAGCCTCAGTGTCCATCAAAAGGAGAGTGAGAATACGTAATAGAATTGTGCAGTGAAACAGTACTCTGCGATTTAAAAAGAACTACATCCACAAGGAGACTTTATACCTCCATAAACTCAGTATATAATTTACCCAAATGGGCTGACTTGCTCTTGCCTCTTCCTGTTTGTGAATGGAGTCTTTGGTCATTGTTACTGTGCAGACTCTTTCTGATTTTTATGCTTCCTTGAGAACACCTAGAAAATTGTTGGACTCTCTAGCCTCCAGTTATTTCACTTCCTTAAATCATAGATATGGCTCAGTTTTGTCCAGAAGCAGATTAGGAGTAGTGGGCATTTTCCAAAAAGGGAGTGATGCAAGCATTCTGATGAGCATTCTGATGAGCATTGGGTGCAGCAGCCCAATGACCAGTATTTTAGTATTTCTCTTGGCTGCTTCCAGACGACCTGTCTGCATAGATCCTGTAGCCAGAGCTTCCAGGATCATAAATCAGATCGATTCCCAGGATAGAGTAGTTGTATCTGGGTTACAACTTCTGAATCTCAGCCAGCACCCGCTCTTGGGTTTTCCCCAATTCAAAAAGTATCATTATTTATTTTTTTGCAATCTAGTATATAGTCTGTAAATCAACATGCAAGTTTACAATGTGACACTCCAAAATCCAAATGATTCCAAGCCTATGCATCTTTCTAATCCTGAGATGAACTTACACTGACAGCTTTGCTGTTTTGGTTTTTGTTTTGTTTGTTTGTTTAATTATATTGCAGTATAGTTGGTTTACAATGTTGTGTTAGTTTCAGGTACACAGCGAAGTGATTCAGTTATACGTATACATATATTCATTCTTTTTCAGATTCTTTTCTCATTTAGGTTATCACAGAATATTGAGTAGAGTTCCCTGTGCTGTACATTAGGTCTTTAGTGGTTATGTCTTATGTATAGTTGTGTGTGTATGTTAATCCCAAACTCCTGATGTTTTTATTAAGTGGAATTCCCAACATAGTTCAGCCCAAGATGTGTCTAGAAATTTCACTTGTGAAACTGACCGAATTTATAAATGTTGGATCAGCCAATTTGGCCTACCAAATGTTGCATTTCTTCATCCGTAACTCTTAATACTGTTTCACGTGTATAATGAATTATATACAGGTGTGACTGACATGTAAAATCTATATTTACTAAGATGTGAGAATGAGTAGTAAAATAAGCATAGCCAGGAAGCAGTGCCATGCAGTGTATAACATTCATTCTCATGTGAAATAATTTAGCAGGATCCTTCCTGAAAATTCAACCAATAATTTGAGAATCGGTCAGTAAATCTCAACAAGATGTCAGGGAGAGCTAAGTTTTTTAAAGCTGATGAACTATGAGATGGTGTCCCCAGAAGAGATTAGGGTATCCTTTTTGGTAGAGAATTTCAATAGAAGACATTGTAAGCAAATAAGAAACACATATACATAGATAAAACTGAAAAAAAATTATATAGTAGTCAGTGAAAAATATGAAGTGTGATTCAGTAAAAATTGTGAGAATCCTTAGTTTTGGTACTCAGATATTGAACACATTCATAAGTTGTTGAAGCTCCTGAACAAAATAATATTTGAGGAATACATGCAACGGAGATAAACTGATTTTTAAAGGAAAGGAGAAGATAAGGAGGCAACATAGTCAACCCCAAACATCCTGGAGCAATGTAAATAGTCAAGAATTCATTTAAGGATTCCAGAATTCCATTACGTGATTAGGAATGTGTAAGGGAAGGAACTGGAATCAGAATCTCAAAGAGATGCATGCTCCCCAGTGTTCATAGCGGCACTATTCACAATAGCCAAGATGTGGAAGCAGCCTAAGTGTCCATCACGGAAGAATGGATAAAGAAGATGTGATATAAATATACAATGGAATATTACTCAGCCTCAATAAAAAACGAAATCCTACCCTTTGCAACAAAATGGATGGATCTGGAGGACATTATGCTAAGTGAAATAAGCCAGACATAGAAATACAAATACCATATCATCTCACTTATATGTGGAATCTAAGATAGTCAAACTCATAGAAACAGAGAGTAGAAGAGTGGTTACCAGGGGCTCGGGGGGAGAGAACGGGAGGTGATGGTCAAAGGGTACAAGGTTTCAGTTGTATAAGATAAAAAAGTTCTAGAGATCTACTATACAACATACTGCCTATAGCTAACGACACTGTACTGTACAACTAAGGTTTGCTAAGAAGGTAGGTCTCATGTTAAGTGTTCTTACCACACACACAAATAACAATAACAATAATAATAGAGGCGAGAGGAAACATTGCAAGATGATGGTTATGTCTATCACCTTAATGGTAGTGATGGTTTCATAGGTGTAAACTTACTCTTTAACTCCTTGAGTTAAATGTGCACAACTTTTACATGCCAATTATACCTCGTTAAGGTAGTATGTATACGTATATATATATATAAAATGAAAGGAGCACTAATAGAATCATATATTAGGAATTAAATAGGTACTTGTTTAATACAGAAACCTGTATTCATAGTTTGAATTTAAAAGTATTTTCTTTTGCAAGAAAATAAAATTCAGTGGATATTAAAATTATTTTGAAATCCTTATTTCTAAATCTAAATATATTTTCAACATTTTTTACAGTATTGAATATTTTGAAGAAAAAAAAAATACTACTGTCTTTTGGATAACATTCAGTTCCTTCCAGGAAATAGCCAGAAGCACCTTCCAGAGTCACTTTCCGCTTTCTCATTCCTTAATTCTGTGCTTTGTCACAGTGTTCATTCCATGACTTGCTAGCCTGACTGACCTCACTCTCGGGGGTCTGGAGTAGGCTTTGCCCTCTGCAGCCTCTACCACAGCCCTTCAGACTAAGGTCATGCAAATGCTGCCAGCTGTGCAGCCTCCGTACCCAAACTCGGCAACCCTCTACCTGTGACCCCTCACACTGCCACAGTGTTCCTTTGTTTACAGCAACCAGAATTCTATCCGTTTTGATGGAGAAATGCATGAATATTCTCTGTGCTGGCATTATTGCCTGAATGAATAGTCTTGAGGGATTTAGGAAGGTCCAGTCGTAGGGATAATAATTTTTTAAACTTTCTGATTAGGTGTGCTCATTGGTTATAATTAAACTGGGAGAAATTAACACTATGATATCGTTAATGAGTAATATAGTTATACTTGAAGATCTATTTGCAATATGTTCCTATTTAACACGTTAAGAGAAATATCGTGTCCGGTGCGTTAGTTTTCTAGTCACTCAGGCTAGCTTCCCTGTGTTCAAAAGATAACCATTTTCAAGAATCGTTAACAATGATCAATTTTATTCCAATGCAAGCCATCCTTGTTGGATAGATTTGAATATTTAGCCTCTCAGTTTGATTCTGAAATAGTTTAAATTCTTTTTTTCTTACGAAATGTATTTCTTCACGCTCTAACATACAAACACAGAGTTGAGATTAAGAAAAATAAATGAGTCACGATCCAGTCCAGTCATACTTCACGAAAACAACTGTTTGGCCATTTCTTTGTGTATTTTCAGCTCTTCTGATGGTGATCTCCATTCCTCTAAATAATACGTCTTTATCAGGTTTACATCCTTGTTCACTGCCCACTGTGAAAACCAGGGACTAATCACCTCACATTACTCCCATGCCACTCCCACTACCCTCTTGCCTTTTCCTATCCACTTCTAAATTTGTAATAATCACACAGCTTATGGTCACCTAGTTAACTTAAAATAATATGCCAAAAGGTAACTTCTTAAATCTTAAAAAGTGAGAATTCCTTGCTGTATTGAATGCTCCAATGTTGTTTGACATCTCATCCGTAACATAAGATGTTCCTCAAATTATGATCCATTTTTCTTTGCTAATTTTTCAGTTTATTCATCGTAGACCTTTTGAATTCTTAACACTCCAAAAAGGCTTAATGATCCTTGTTTAGCCATTCATATTTTAAAATGAAGAACTAAGTCAATTAACATAAGTGACTGATATGAATATTCTCTGCTCTTGTGAATTTAGGTTTATATCCCAATAATCTCCCATAAAAGGATAACTTTCTGGGGACTTGTAGGCTTGACTTTAGCATGTGTTTAGGAAGCAGGCTAGGACCCTCTCCCACCAAATGCCAATTTGTAAAGGATTATAGTTTTCATGTCAACATCAAAGCTAAAAGCCCCAGCTATCCACAGGTAGATCATCACACTTTTTTACAGAAATACTCTGCTGCTTGTTCTGTGTAAATACCATGTTTCCAGTAACTCTGAAAAAGTGAGTTTGGAAAGCAATGAGTGGGAAGCGGTCCCACTTGTAAATTCTTTATAGAGAGTCCTTAAGATAACCTTCCTGTTTGTGATCCTGTTACCCACTCCCATTTTTTATTCCTGTTGTTTCTGTGTTTGAAGTCTTTGGGGAGCAATACTGGAAAAGTCAGCTCTTCATATTCACTACAGCCTTCTTTCTCTAGGATAGATTTTGAATGATGCCAACATTCACTAAGTGTTACCTCTCGGTGTTCTCCTCGAGCTTTCTCCCACGTCAAAAGTGCATTACTAGACTTCACCCAGGCTCCAACCACAAACCCTTTTCCCTAAGCCCTTGGCAGTGATGTATGGAAAGATGACTCCACCCTGTCCAGTGGGATGAAAGCAAGGGTCTGGTAGGGGGACTTCGGGGAAAGTTTTACTTTCTTGATAAAATGGAACAGATTCAGGCAACTTGTTTCAGGCTTCCTCCTCTTTGCTTCTGTACCCAAAGTGAACATGAACTTGAAGGAACAAGAGCCATGTTATAACCATGGGAATTAAAGCCAAATTTCTGAGAAAGGCAGAGAACAGAGACCTAGGTCTCTGACATCACCGCTGAGCAGCTGCACTAAGCATGAGCTGCCACCTTCAGTCTTATTAGGTGAAATACATGTATATGTATAATTGAATCACTTTGTTGTTCACCTGAAACTAACACAACATTGTTAATCAACTATACTCCGATATAAAATAAAAAGTTAAAAAAAAGAAAAGAAAACTCATATTTGATTAGTCTATACTTAATTTGTTTTGCTCTATAACCTGTCAAATGTGTTCCTCTATAACCTGTCAAATGCATTCCTAATTGATGTAGCAAACCTGCCCCCAGGCTTACCCCAGCCTAGCATGTTTTCTTCTCTGATGTGAAGTTATTCTATCTAGAAATTTCCTGCTGTCGTTCCAAGGGGGCATTGTAAGGGAAGACAAGCACACTTATGCTTGCTCATCCACAGGAAACTAGAAGCTTTAAAATTTCGTAATAGTACACTTCTACCAAAGGAAATTGGCATGATCATAAGGTCCATTCGTAATAATAATAAATAATAAAAATAATAAGTAATAACTAGCTAAGGAATGTCTATTGTGTATAAGGATCTGTGTTAGGAAATAAAGTTATAAAAACTAAAACATAATCTGTGTTTGTAAAATGTTTAGGGACTGGATGAGGCTGTGTGTATATATAGTATAAGATGGGATATACACGTATATACCAAGTGGCCTAATTCTGTCTTGGGTTTGGTGGGGCAGGACGGGGGTAGGTTAGTGGGTGGTACAGAAAAGGATGACTGGGGTTGGTGATGTATGAGGTGAGTCTTGCATTTCCCGGAAGGACGAGGCAAAGAAGGGTAATTCAGGGACACGAGGAAATAGTTGTAAAGTCATGATGTTAAATCAGACTCTCTGAGATTGAAGAATCCGTGTTTGTTACAAGTTCTCCAAGTTATTTTCATCTGAAGTGAGATCAGTAAACCACCACAGCCCAGGAGTGATGTGGGTGGTTTGTGTCTTATCGGTTCCCTGTGAAAGCAGTGAGGAGGACATATCAGAAGTGAGCAAGACTGTGGACAAGGAAAGCAATTTGGGTCAATTATAGGTGTGACTATCTCTCACCATTGATTTGGCAAGTGGTTACCAACCAGGGGCAAGTTGCCCCCCAGGGAATGTTTGACAGTGTTTTTGGAGATGGTTTTAAAAATCTCAGTGGACGAGTGGGCATGAACTGTTACTGGAAACCAGTGGGTAGATGCTGCTAAACATCATATAAAGTACAGGCCAGTCCCCCAAACAAAAAATTACCTGGCCCACGTGTCCATAGTACTGCTGTGGCAAACTCTGAAAGAGGAAATGTGCTCGTCATAGGTCATAATAAATGATGGTATGACAATTAATAAAACATCGCAAAGACTGTGAGACTTTGCTCAAGAATTGAATCCTGGGGACCACTCATCATTTTATGTTGTTGGGGGAATCGAACTTAAGGAGTGTCCAGAGCAGTAGAAGGAGAACCAGGAGAGAACGAGGTTGGGAAATCAAAAAGAGCAGGCTTCCCAGAAAGATGCTGCTTCTAACACCAGAGAGATGCCAGAAACATCCTGTGTATTCCCGTTGGCTTGGTGAACTTTGAGGGGAGGGATGATTTGCATGAAAGCAAGTTCGGGATGGCAGTTAAACCAAGCACAGTGGTGAGAAGAAGGCAGGTGGGGTCTTTGGAGTGAGAGCGCTGTTTGCTGAAGTTCGACTGAAGAGGAAGACAGAACAAAGCCAGAAGCAGGGGCAGCTGGAGGGGCAGGTGTGTACAGCTGAGAAGGTGGGTAAGACCTAGGCGCGTTCATATAAAGGGACAAAAGAATGATTTTACATGGAAAGCCTGAAGATAAGGGGGAGGAAAAGGAAATAAAAGATGGGGCAGGGCTTCCCTGGTGGTGCAGTGGTTGAGAGTCTGCCTGCCGATGCAGGGGACATGGGTTCGTGCCCCGGTCCGGGAGGATCCCACATGCCACGGAGCGGCTGGGCCCGTGAGCCATGGCCGCTGAGCCTGCGTGTCCGGAGCCTGTGCTCCACAACGGGAGAGGCTACAGCAGTGAGAGGCCCGTGTACCGCAAAAAAAAAAAAGATTTTTTTAAATAAAATTAAATTAAAAAGATGGGGCAAAGGCATGCTGAGGAGGTCTGAGAACGTAGGCATCAGAGCACAGAAGAAATGCTAGTGGACTGGAGGAGACTGGATAAGATAGGATGGTATGGTTAATGATGATAATTGTAAACTTTCACTATGCTATTGGAAGCTTTGGAATAATAATAAATGAATATGTATTGCTGCGCTTTTATTTTAAGCCTGCTGAATATTTCAGTTCTATATGGGTGTATTTTATTGTAGGCAGTAGGCAGGACCATGTGTCAGAACGTCCTGAACACACAGTGACTGTGTGTATGAATATGTCCAAGACTGAAACATGAGAAGCTCTTGGTAGGAACTGGTGGATACTCACAAAGTGAGGATGCCTGCTCCCACTCTCCAGCTGGCAGTATGGAGAGAGAGACCCCCTCCACAGCTGCCCAGGGCAGCCAGCTGTGGACAGTCCAGCACCTCCCAAAGCCACAGTCCTTAGGTGTGTACACTTAGTCAAATGTCTGTGCCATCCTCCCCTGGCTCGGAAGAACGCAGACATTAACCGAAATGACAAAAGACCAATGTTTACTCTTCTCAGTCATTACTTTGTTCATCCAGTAAATATTTATTGAGTAGCTACTGTCTCTCAAGCACTTTACTAGGTAGGGGACCGAACATCGAACAACAGACAGACATTCCTGGCCAAAAGAGAGCTGCTTATGTTTACAGAGAGCTGGAGAGACAGAGAATAAATAAACAAACCAGTTGTTGATGCATGTTATGAAGAAATATAAAGTTAACAGTCAAGTACAAGGACAAAGGGGAATACTGTATTGAGTGGAAGCTACATAGTATGGCTAAGGATGAAGTCTCTGATAATTTGATATTCAGACAAAGACCAGAAGATTTGAAGGAAGAAACTGTGTCGCTTTCTTTCATTCCACGGAGAGGAAACAGCAACAGCCAGAGTCCTAAAGTAAAAGCATCCTTTGTATTCTTACCCCTCATTCAATTTCCCTCTGAATTTTCATCTAGCACTGCCTTATCTAGTTGATGGAAACGCCATATTCTTTTTTTTTTTTTTTTTTTTTTTTTTTTTTTTGCGGTATGCGGGCCTCTCACTGTTGTGGCCTCCCCCGTTGCGGAGCACAGGCTCCGGACGCGCAGGCTCCGGACGCGCAGGCTCAGCGGCCATGGCTCACGGGCCCAGCCGCTCCGCGGCATATGGGATCCTCCCAGACCGGGGCACGAACCCGTATCCCCTGCATCGGCAGGCGGACTCTCAACCACTTGCGCCACCAGGGAGGCCCGGAAACGCCATATTCTTGATGAGGGGGAAATTAATGTCCATTGCATGCTGAATGGACCTAGGAATTAAGCTCTAATTTATTTAGGGTTGATAGCTAAGGTCGTTAGAATGTGATGCTTAACTATCCCACTTTTCACGTTTGGTCCCTATATGGGCCCATGATCATTCCTCCTTACCCTCTACACCGTTGACCTCATTCTCATGGTATAAATTAGCGATTGTAACAGGACATCACATAAAAGGGTTAACTTGCTTTGATTTGCATTTCCCTGATGATTAACGATGTTGAGCATCGCTCATATGAAAAATATGTCTGTTGGCTATCTGCATTTCCCTTTAGGAAAAATGTCTATTCAGTTCATCTGCCCATTTTTTAATTGGGCTATTTGTTTGATGTTGTTATATGAGCTCTTTATATATATTGGACATTAATCCCTTGTCGGTCCTGTCATTTGCAAATAATTTCTCCCATTCAGTAGGTTGTCTCTTCATTTTGTCCATGGTTCCCTTTGCTGTGCAAAAGATTTTAAGTTTCATTAGGTCCCATTTGTTTATTTTTGCTCTTATTTCCTTTGCTTTAGGAGACAGATACAAAAAAAATATTGCTATGATTTATGTCAGAGAGTGTTCTGCCTATGTTTTTCTCTAGGAGATTTATAGTATCCAGTCTTATATTTGGGTCTTTAATCCATTTTGAATTGATTTTTGTATATGGCGTTAGAGAATGTTCTAATTTCATTCTTTTACATGTAGCTGTCCAGTTTCCCCAGCACCACTTATTGAAGAGACTGTCTTCTTTGTTGTATACTCATGCTTCCTTTGTTGTAGATTAATTGACCATAAGTGTATGGGTTTATTTCTGAGCTCTCTATTCTGTTCAATTGATCTATGTGTCTGTTTTTGTGCCAGTACTCAAAAACACAATGAGATATCACCTCACACTTGTCAGAACGGCTATTATCAAAAAGACCACAAATAAAAAATGTTAGTTAGGATGTGGAGAAAAGGGAGCCCTTGTGCACTGTTGGTGGGAATGTAAATTGGTGCAGCCACTGTGGGAAGCAGTATGATGGTTTCTTAAAAAGCTAAAAATAGAACTACCATACAACCCAGCAATTCCACTCCTGGGCATATATCTAAAAAAAAGCAAAAACACTGATTTGAAAAGATACATGCACCCCAATATCTGTTGATCAATTTACTGTGTGTCAAGAACTTGCTTCATAAAATACCTGAGATGGGCACTTCTATTGCCACTTCCATATCTAGAAACTGATACAAGGGAAAGAAAAGCAACCTTTTTCAACACACGAAACTGGCAAGTGGTGCAGTAGAGACAGAGATTCTCATAGTTTGGCTCCAGGACTCATTTTTAAACATTAGACTCCCTCCATAAGTTGAATCTATAATTTTAGTTTTAAAAGATAACATTTAATTTCATATATTTGACACAATGACAATTACTGTAAACGTATTCTTATATGGCCTCGTTTAAGAGAGGTTTTTTTCTTTCTTTCAAAAATGTGATTTGATTTTAGGATTTTTTTTTTCTGTATGAGTAAGCTAGTAGTTCTCTAGGATAATAACTCTTTTGGACTTAAATCACTTTTAATTTCTTATTAGTAGTATCACCTTTTAAAGGTTTAACCAGCACAGTGACTGCTTATCATTTGTCATTTAATTCAGGAATGTCAGAAAAAATAGTCTACAATACATATGTTTTCAAATACATGAAGTGAAGATTGTTATCAGAAGGGACCTATTTGTATATATTCAGCCTGTTATAATGAAGACTTTCCTAACGTACTGAGGTTTTCCTAAGGTACTGAGAGATTGAGCCCCTCAATCTCTGAACTTAATATTTTCCAAGATGAAAGCAATAGGCAGAAAAATAAAGGTAAAAAGAAAATTGAAGATAGGAGATATAGAACATATGAAAATATAATAATTTGGTAACTCTTTTAAAATAATAGATAATTTAAAAGTTAAAAATATCATCATTATGCCAAAATGAAATGATAAAGCCCCAGGCAGAGTTCTATTAAGCAAAAATAATTATTAACTAGAGTTAATTGAATGTCTGTTGTGATTTACATAACTGGAACCCTCCCAATAATCCTTGAGGTTGGCATTATCTCTGTTATAAATGAGAAAACAGGTTGGGAAGGTTAAGCTTCATGTGCAGAAGACGTGAGTTTTATTCTTTCCAATCAACCCAAAGAACAAGAGCCGGGCTTTCCCTTCCATATGACCAGATAAGATCCCTAAGTCAAAGATGCAGCCTCTTTTCCTTGAACTTCTAAGAATTCTGGCTTAAAAAGGGGAGTAGGTGGTTGGAAATTCAGGCACTGGAAGGGACTCGTTCAAATCTCAGGGCACAAGAGAGTGTCCTTGAACTGGACAATCCATGGGAGATGAGCAGCCAGCTTTGGCTGAGAAGACCTGAGCCAGAGTCTCAGTCAAAGTAGGTTGATGTGCTCCTTGAAACGGGAAGAGGTGTTCTCTACCTCCTGGCCTGCCTGCCTGGATTAATGCACTGTGGTCTCTAGTAGCCACGCCAACTCCTGACTTGTGCTTCCAGATCAAAGCCCCTCCTTTTCACATCTTTGCTCCTGCCCCACGGAAACGCCTCATTTCCCTGCTTCACAGGTCTAACCTAGGTGACCTTCATCTAGGTTCAGGGCTCCCGTCTGGAAATGTCATCTCTCTCCATGTTCTCTCCAGTCCATGGCTGTGGGGTGCACCATAAGTCCAGCCTTGCTCACAGCCTACTTTTTTGATTCACAAACACTTATTGACCATCCCAAACTAAAACTCACCTGGGCTTTCTTCGTGTTCCTGGTCTAATATCCTGATTCTCATCCAGGAGATTTGGATGCTGCTGACTAGAGAGAGATTTGTAATGAAATGCAGAAAATAAATGCTCACTGGTATCATCTTCTACATTTATCCAAAATCACCTACAAGTCTCTAAGGTCAACAGTAGACATGACCTTTGAATCTAATCAACAAAGATATGCCATTTAAAACCGTTTATTCTTCTTTATAATCAATTTGGCAATTTTTAGAGACAGACATTGTTTTAATTTGCACTGGTTCTTGGAGTATCCTTTCTGGTCCTAAATCAAATCAACAAATATTCATTGACTGTTGATTAAATACCAGTAATTTTCTTCATTGATTTTTTGCTTTTTATACCTTGCTTGATTTTTTAAAACCTTTATAAAGTGAGTTGAAAACAGACATGAGAAACTAAAACCATGGTTAAAATGAAAAATTGGGGCCTCCCTGGTGGCGCAAGTGGTTGAGAGTCCGCCTGCCGATGCAGGGGATACGGGTTCGTGCCCCGGTCTGGGAGGATCCCATATGCCGCGGGGCGGCTGGGCCCGTGGGCCATGGCCGCTGAGCCTGCGCGTCCGGAGCCTGCGCGTCCGGAGCCTGTGCTCCGCAGCGGGGGAGGCCACAACAGTGAGAGGCCCGCATACCGCAAAAAAAAAAAAAAAAAAAAAAATGAAAAATTGAATTAAAAAGAATAGACACTATTGAAGAAATCCTTGTGTCTGAGTTTCTTAGAAGTCATGGTAATAAGGGAACCATTATAAACTACATAGTTCTTGTTGTTTAATCTACTTCCAGAAGTTGAAAAAACAAAAAAATCCTGACTCTGGAATCTATTAATGGAACATCTTTGTGAGAATTTTGGCTGTCGTCAGTGGTTTTCAAAATAATTAGGAAGAGTTTCTAGATGGTCCTGGGGAATATGTATTCCAGTGGGGATTTACTGAATACACTCTAATATAACTTTTAAAAACCAACAAACTAGAATATGGTTTTATTAGCAGGATCTCAAAGCTACAGAAGCTCATTAATTCTCTTATTTTATCCCCAGATTACAATTTTAATCATCAAGGAATATAGTCCAGACATGAAAAATTCAGTTGATATAATTTTATACGTGAGAACAGTTCAACTAAAAGGAGGACTGTTTAGCTGGTCTCTTAGGCCAAGAGTGGAGAGCTCTTCAATGAAGTTGCTCTGATTGTCCATCTTAATTCTGAAGAACGTGTGGCCATAACATTTTGGATCCAGTAAGGATGATGTCAGGGGTTTTACTGAGAGCAGCTGGGCTAAGAGAACAGTTGAGAGTGACCCCTAAACCTGATAAGAGGACCAAGCATCAGCACTAGGGTGGAGTTAGGAGCCTGAACAGCCCAGTGTGGAAATAGTCCATTAGAGCAGCAAGAGTCAGAAGGAAAACAGTGAATCAGAAGTAAAGGAACTGGAAATCCAGAAGGGAATGAGGTTGTATTACATTGGAGTCTAGGAAACAAAGTGATGCATTAAATAGGGATTTAGTCACTTCTGCAGTGGTACATTCAAGAGGCTAAAACTGGAGAAACCACCGACTCTTCCTGTTCAGTTTCCCTTCCATTAAATGATGTTTTGGTCGAGGATCAGGTGGATCAGCACAGACAGGAGGTTCATCTCCCTGTTTAGGAGCCCCCCCACCCCCACCCCGAGACAAAAAGCTCCAGCAGTTTTATGGACCTGGGGGCCAGGAGGAGGGGGAGGGTTAGGGCTATATGAGTGGAAACTAGTGAGCACTGAGTCAGCACGGGGACAATATCTTTTAAGCTTCCCCCCCTCTTCCTCCTCTCAAAAAGGAAGCCTCAGAAGAGGACCTGAAGAAGATGTCCTCCCAGGGCCTCCAATCTAGGAATGTAGGCACCTGGACTAGGGCTGCATCTAAGGACGTGGCCGGCCAGGGGTACCCAAGCCCTTGACTGCAAGTCCTCTTAGAGCCTGCCCCATACTGTCTGTGCACAAGTCTGCTGTGGGGAGGGCAGCTTTTCTCTGAGTAAAGCCTTTATAACTGCCTTTGATTGGACCTGAAAAGTCACACACAGGTTTTAACCAGAAGCTGGCCTGCTCAGAAAGAAGCTACCGCTCTCCCTTGCTGAGGCAGAAATTATCTATCCCGTTACTCTAAAAGCTGATTTCAATTATTTAGGCATGTGCGAAGGAAGACAGGGCACTACAAGTTACCCTGTGAGTCTAAAGGCTTTCATACATCATAAGCCTGTTATGATTAATGTTATCATCATGGAACTATGTATAGTTCACAGTATTTAATACTTACAAAGGGATCTACATTCGCCTGTTGCCTATTTCCCTGTTATATCAGCCCTTGCTGTGAAGTCACGTTCCACTAATTTGGAATGTACACACTGAATGCCTGTTGGTAACTTTACTTTTTCCTGCAGCCAACCAGAGAAAAGCTGTTAAAATTCTGTCCCTAGAGAACCAGCAGGGCTCGTGTCCTTTCTGTAGGCTTCGAGCTCCTGGGATGCCTGTGGGGTTAGCATCACCTTTTTACTATCTCTACAAGAGGAGAAGGAGTCTCCTTTCCAGGGAGCAGTAGGGTGCACAGTTACCCTTGGCTGATCTAAGGCACCACGTCCAGAGGGAGACCCGCCTGGCACTCCTAGACACATCACCTTAGCGGAATCCTCCCTGGGGCCTCCATATTCCAGTTATCCAAAAGTAGATACTTTGGGCTTAGACCAAGGAACTGGGACAGGTTTTTAGAAATTCAACCAGGGCCACTGGTGGAGAAAATACCTGAGAGTGTTATGAATCTGGACCTTCATGTGAGGATTTACCAAACCAGAGAAGTAAAAATAGCTGGTAGTCAACACAAGACACAGTGCCCTAAACTGAAGGACAAAAATTGCTTGTGAAAGATGAAGAGGTGAATCAGAAGTAAAGGAACTGGAAATCCAGAAGGAAACAAGGTTGTATTACATTGGAGTCTAAGAAACGAAGTAGTGCATTAAATAGGGACTTAGTCATAGGTAGGAAGAAATAGTAAAGAGCATGCTTGTCAAGAAAGGTGTACTCCTCATATGTGTCTTACAAAAAATCAACTCAGGTGTCTATGGCTTTGTTTTGTATTACACGTAATGTTCAGACAGCTCCAAATAGCTAAAGTTTAAATAAACTTTATATCTGAGTCTGCTTTTCTACTGTTATATGAATTTTACATCTGTGATTACAAACCTTATCTGGTTTGAAGCTCTGCCTGTATCCTATAAATGCTGACAGAAATTAATCACAGAAGTGGGTTGACACTTCTGGCTAGTGAGTGGAAAAACTCCTCTGAGAATTTGGAATGTTTAGCCTGTACATTGCATACTTGTGGCATGAAAATTCATGTTACCTTGAAATGCAAGAAGCCCGTGGTACAAATTTATTATAAATAGTCCCAGAACGGTAAAAACCAAAGGACCCTGGTATATACAGATGCAAAATTGTCCCTGGGAATATCTCCACGATTGATGCATTCTGTATATGGTAGCCCTTGCCATAGATATTCTAGAATTACAAAGCTCATATGGAAGCAAATTGCCTTGAGAAAGAGTCCACAAAAACAAAAAACAGTAATATATTGCCGTATGGATTATATAATAGAGAAATGCAAATAGATTGCCAATTAAATGAGATTTAATTGTTCAAAGGGTAAAAAGAAGGAAAAGAAATCTAATGGCAAGAGCTAAATCTTATAAAACAGAATAACTGGATTGTAAATAGAATCAAAGAGGAATTCTAGAGATTAAAATATGGTCTTTGAAATTAAAATAAAACATTGGAAGAGTTCAACATTAGACTGAAAACAGAGGATGAAATTAATGAATTGGAAGATTAATCTATAGAAATACAGAATAAATATAGGAAAGATGTGAATTACAATTTAAAAATAAAAGGGAATAGAACAGATGTTTTAAAAATATGTCTAATAGGAGTTTAAGAAGAGAATAGAGCAAGTGAAGTTAAGAAAATATTTAAAGACATAATGTATTTTTTTAATTAAAGAAACTAATAAGATTTCAGGTTTAGAAAAAATGATAAATAAAATGATAAATAATGATAAATAAAAGTCATGCATTGACACCTCATAGTGAAACTGTATAATGTCCATAATAATGAGAAAATGTTAGAAGCTTCTAGAGAGAAGATATAGATTATCTACATAAGGTTAAATAGGGGGCATCTATTTTTATTAATAAACAAAAAATCCTTGAATATATAATGAATAATACTTCCAAAGACCTGAATTAAATAATTGTTAGCTGTCAACTATGTGAGAAAAACTCCTTCAAGATCAAATACAAAATATTTTCTTGAAACAACAAAACATACATTTTAAAAATTATACACCCATGTTGAAATAAGCAACAAGTAATTGAATCTACACATTTCAATAGTGAACAAAGAAGAAAGAGTGAGCAAAAGAATTTCTAAAATATCTGACATTGGGTAAACCTAAATAAGTATCAATCATAAAATTGTATAATGAATTATTAATTGTAAGTTTAAATGTTAAATTAGGGATTTAAAAATGAAGTGGAACTACCCGTAAAATATAAGTTGATACTGATATTTTGGAGAAGAATTGGCAATAGTAAAGTTGAAGATGTATATACCTTTCAAAATTGCAGTGACATTTCTTGGTGCATGCAGGTGTTGAATATGGATGTGAATAAGAAATCTGTACATTTTCCAGACAAGAGGAAATGACTTAGCAAAAGACTCCGGAGTAAAGGCTTAGATTAGCAGTAGTTAGGAATGAATTCTTGTTTTCTGAGGAAGAACCCAAGCCCACGTTCTTGTTTTTATTCATCAGTGAAAATAAGGCTTGGCATAATTCAGTATGCCTGGAGTAGGGGCCTTCTGTAAAGCAATATTAAGTGTCAGAATTTTAAAATCTGTTCATGATTCCAGGGGAGGATTCTGGAATTGAGGATTTCATAATTTCATGTAGAAGTTACCTACAAAATCCTGTTATCCCAAGAATCAACTAAAATATCTCTTTGTAATAAGTATTAGATATTTCTGAATCATTTCAACCATGTAATAGACATATCCATCCATTAGATCGTAATTAATTTCTTAGATAAAGGATATTTTTCCTGGTAGAATTTTATTTTGTCTTTGGGGTTTTATGCCCTATTGGAACTAACATGTCAAGAGATATACAGAACCCTCTTGAGAACTAACTAAATCTAGTGAATACAATAGCAAGTGGTCTATGTACAGTATGAGTGCTTAACCTCCTAGAAGAAATTAAATTCTTTAAGTAGATTTTAAATACTAAAATAAATAAAATATGACTCTAGGAATTTTTAGGGCATTGCAATTAAGGTATATCGTTGATCTCTCCACGTAAAAGTGAAGAGATACTTCTAAAGAACACAGATCCCAGGCCGACCTGAGGTTCGGTCTTTTCTTTTTTTTATTGACATATAGTTAATTTACAATGTTACTTTAGTTTCAGGTGTACAGCAGAGTGATTCAGTTATATATATTTAGTTTTTCCAGCACTGCATACTGAAGAGACTATCTTTTCTCCATTGTAGATTCTTGCCTCCTTTGTCATAGGTTAATTGACCATAAGAGTGCACGTTCATTCCTGGGCTCTCTATTCTGTTCCATTGATCTATGTGTCTGTTTTTGTGCCAATTCCATACTGTTTTGATTACTGTAGTTTTGTAGTATAGTCAAAGTCAGGGAGTGTGATTCTTCCAGCTCCGTTCTTCTTTCTCAAGATGGTTTTGGCTATTCAGGGTCTTTTGTGTTTCCATACAAATTTAAAAAAATTTTTTTTCCAGTTCTGTGAAAAATGGCATGGGTAATTTGTTAGGGATTGCATTGAATCTGTAGATTGCCTTGGTCATTTTAACAACATTGATTCTTCCAATCAAAGAACAAGGTATATCTTTCCATCTGTTTGTGTTGTCTTTGACTTCTTTCATCAGCGTCTTACAGTTTTTGGAGTACAGGTTTGAAGAAATACCTCTAAAGAAGGCAAATCATAGTCCAACCTAAGGTTGGGTGATTTTTGGCATTTCAGTTGGCCAAATGCAGATAACAAGATTTGGGGGAGAAGCCAGGGAGCGGTCCTAGTATTTCTTGTCCCCAGAGTTGCATAAGAACGGACACTCACAGAGAAGACAATATGAAGATGTCTTCAACAGATGAATCAAGACAATATCACAGCACAGGATGTGACTCAGGGCCACTTGTAAACTATTCAGCTGAAACGTGGCTCACATCTTGTAAACAGCAGTCCAGTGATCCGGTTGAGTAGTGGGTAGCTTTGTCACTCAAAATTTTTGCAACTCTGCAGACAAACCACTTAACAGAGACAGACATCAGTCTCTCAGTAATGTCTCTCAGTGCTGAAGAACAAGTGCCTCTGGACTGAAACAGTTCAAATGACTGTGAGATAGAAATGAATCAAATGGCTGAAAACCAGAAGGAGTCAAGACTCAATTCACTGCCTGGTTGGACTGACCAAAGGCAGCCAAGGCCTGGAGGTCTGAGCAGAAGGCCAAAGCTCTCAAGGAGGGAGAGGGTTGAGGTCAGTTCATTGGCTTCACTGGGTGAGACCAAGGATGCAGATCTTGGTGGGATCTCAAGAAAAGGGTCAAAAGAAAAACTCATAAACATTTTAGCACTGTAAATTAAAAAAAAATTTTGTTTAAATTTTCTGAAGGAAAGAACTTGTCAAATAAAGAGAAAAATAAATGATATAACTTTAATTCAAATTTGACCATGAATTGGTAGGATGTTTCCATCTTTGAAAAGTAAGAACCTTTCCTCTTTTCCATGGCTTGTCTTGGAATGTAGCACTTTCAGGAGGTTCTTCCTTTTTTCCCCTTTTTGGTTATTTTTGGAATGTAAGGCTTTTGATAATATAAGCCTTTTTTTTCAGCTGTATTGTGTGATTTGTTCATTGTTGGACAGGACTAGGCTGAGACTAAAAACATTAGATTTTCTTTTCTCTGTTTGCAATAATCTACTGAAGAAGTGAATTGTACTCAACAGTTGATTATAGTAAGACAAGGAAATAAAAAATAGTTGGAAAAATTATTGGAGGCTGTTAATAGAACTGTCATTATAACTGATGTATCAAAATTCTTCAAAGAAGATGGGATGAAATATGGAAAAAATGTTTGAAGAAAGCAGGGATGGTACTTTCACAATATTTAGTCACTAGCAGTTTTTAAAAATCAAAGGAAAAAGTACATCTATTTCAGGATGTGATACAATAGTCAACAAGTATTTTCTGCCAAAAATCTTCCTAGAGAGCTGTAGGAGCACTCCAACCCTACCAGAACTGCCAGTTATTTATAAAATAACCTTAAGTTTAAAGAGGGCTTTGATTGTACAGAATTGAATTGTACAGACCTCCAAATGCTTTCTACTCTAAATTCCATGTTTGAGAAAAAGGGTTTATGCCTGCTTTTTGCTGGTTGATACACAGCTACAGAAGTTATCCTTTTCAATAAAACTTTGCAAATTGGGCTGGTACTTTTGAATATCTGAATAGACTGACATCCATACTCCTTAAGAAAAACAGGACCCCTGTTACTTATGACTCAACTTGGTACATTCTGGGCTAAGCCCATCTATAAGAAAAGAAAAGGGGGCTACAGTAAAATTATTTTCTCATCTTGACCTTTTCAAGGATGCAGTTTTTTAAAATATTTTCTAGGATTAGTAACCATGCGCAAGATGAATTCAGAGGCTATGTTTCCCCCACTGTGGTTGGAAATCCCATTTGGAAGCTTTGAAGAGTTTTCTTCTTGCAGGTAATCCAGTGGTGATCACTTCATTAGATGATCACTCAGAAGAATTTTGATTCAGTGATTATGGAGTAAAACAAATTGTGAGTGTCAAACTTTTATCATCCTGAAAACATATATGAGACAACTTTTTTCATTTTGGGGCAATAAAACTAATAAGACCAATTAGCTGAGTCTTAAAATTTTACACTATCAAGGATAGAAATGATGCAAGCAGCCTCTATGTTAATGTCAAAACCACACACTTAAATATATAGGTTTAGAAATCAAAATATTTAGTTTTTCATAGATAAGTGTTGGTTTTAATTCATTTTGAAATTTTACTAAACATGAAAGAGTAAAGAAAGCATGACCTGAATTTAATGAAAATTTTTAATTTTTCTCTTTACTAGACTAGGTAGTGTTTTTCCCTTTCTCTCATTCTAATTTTAATATAATTTAGAATTTGAGATTTTGGATTCATATTACTAAAATATTCACTATAAATTTTGAATTTTATATTAATATTTTATTAAATGAATGGGAATTTGAATTGAAATGCTGAGTTGGAGAAAATATTTGCAAATGATATTACTGATAACGGGTTAATATTCAAAATACATAGACAGCTCATACAACTCAACATCAAAAAAGCAAACAACGTGATTGAAAAAGGGGCAGAAGACCTGAATGGACATTTTTCCAAAAAGGACATGCAGATGGCCAAGAGACACGTGAGAATATGCTCAATGTCGTTAATCATCAGGGAAATGCAAATCAAAACTACATGAGGTATCACCTCACACTTGTCACAATGGCTGTCGTCAAAAAGACAACAATTAACAAGTGTTGGCAAGGATGTGGAGAAAAGGGAACCCTATTTCACAGTTGATAGGAATATAAATTGATGCAGCCACTGTGGAAAACAGTATGGACGTTCCTGAAAAACTAAAAATAGAACTGCCATATGACCCAGCAATTCTCCTCCTGGGTGTTTATCCAAAAAACCCCAAAACACTAATTTGAAAAGATACATGCACCCCAATGTTCATAGCAACATTCTTTACAATAGCCAAGACATGGGAGCAACCTAAGTGTTCATTAACAGATGAATGGATAAAGAAGATGTGGTACGTATATACAATGGGATATTACTCAGCCATAAAAAAGAATGAAATAATGCCATTTGCAGCAACATGGATGGACTTGGAGGGTATTCTGCTTAATGAAATAAGTCAGACAGAGAAAGACAAATAATGTATGGTATCACTTACATGTGAAGTAAAAAAAATGAAACAAACTAGTGAATATAGCAAAAATAAAATAAATTTTGAATTTTTGTATTAATTATTTTTGAAATCGCATTTTTATAACTACAGTAAGGTACTTTGGGAGTTGATTTTATATTTTAGGGTTTCTGCTCACCGTCTATCTTTGACACTGTTACTTGTATACATTCTAGAATTCTTTATTTTGATTCATCTCTCACCTAGAATATTTACGTGAGTGATTTTACGTCTTGCCTTTTTAAGAATGTTTTGTTTCACTTGAGTGTAAATAGATCTCATTTGCACTGCATCCAGTATGTTTTTAGACTCAGCAAGTATTTTTTTTTCTCAGTAGTTTCACACTCTGATCTCATTTTTCTCACTTGATGAATTTATGCTGAAGCATTATATATGTAAGATTTTACTTAATCTTGTTGAATCTATTACCTAAAATTTTTCTGCAATTTACTTTTGCTTTTGATGTGACATTTATTCTTAGGTAATTTCGTTTCTTTTTTTAAAAAAAAAATATTTATTTATTTACTTACTTGGTTGTGCCAGGTCTTAGTTGTGGCAGGAAGGCTACTTAGTTGCAGCTCGTGAGCTCCTTAGTTGTGGCACACGGGCCCCTTAGTTGTGGCATGTGAACTCTTAGTTGCATGTGGGATCTACTTCCGGGCCCCCTGCATTGGTAGCACGGAGTCTTATCACTGCGCCACCAGGGAAGTCCCTGGTAATTTCCTTTCTTGAATTGCATGGTTTCCAAACATCCAAGATCATTTTTGTTGTTGGCAAATCTATCTGTGAGTGTCACTTATTTAATTGGTGTTACTTGGTGTGGTATAGACACATGTTGTAGCAAAAGGAAAATATAGTACTAGAAAAAAACAGTTCTTAAAATCAGACATTTCATTTCTACGTCTTTGTACATAGGTAGTACAATGACCATATAAAATGTTAAGTTGTGCATGTGAATCTGAGTTCAGAAATCTTTTCTGTTTCTTCTTAAACATTCTGACATTTTCCCCCCAGCACTGTGAATGCTGTTTGAATTAGATATTTCAATAGAAGTCAAAGAGGTAGTTACACAGGTTGCGCTGTAAGTTTGCCTTAGGAAACCTCTTGCAAAGACGTAACGGTCCACACATTTACTCATAAACTCTTAATGAAATGGATTGACAGTTACAGCTCAATTCAGACAGGTAAATGACCAAAGCAAACGGGACCCTCGTAGGGTCCTCTTTTTTTGAAGTGTTCTAGCACAGAGCTTTCTATGATAGCAAGTACCTGTGTGTTGAGAGTTAACTTACTTCATTATATTTTTCTTTTATCAAGTGGCTTTTTTATTTTTATTTTTTAAGCTCTAAAATGACAACTACTTAGTCTCCTAATTACTGAGACACAGTTATTGGAACTACAAAGAGCCCAGAGCTTTTGAGTATCAGAAGAAAAATGTCAGAACTTCATCACTGTGGAGACCCAGAAATGGATAATTTAACCATGATTAGTGGCATTTGTTTTAAAAAAGAAAAGATGAATAATTAATGGTTAGATAGTTTTCTAAGAAGCTTAAAGAAATAATGAGCATGGTTCCTCAAGGTTTAGGTACATGATTTTTTTTATTATATAACCAACATATAACTTAGATGTTAAATGGGACCTGCTTGCTGGGAATTTGGATAAACTTTGTGTGGACTCCTCAACTGTATGAAATATAAGAGCTGAGGGACTATCTCAAAATTTCTGCGCTTTACATGGTGAGGTTATATTCTGAACTATTCTTGGAGCTCCATACACTTTACTTATACTATCTCTTTGTTTTCCTTCTGTTTGGGGATTAACACAAAATTGTCACCTTATGTTACAGAGAAAGTTTCTGCAAAAGATGAAGATCCTTGGTGTCTCACATTCAATACCCAAGGCTTTGTTAGAGTGTTTTCCCCTCAAAAATTTTAGTTCTCTTTCTAAGTGGTGTTCTGATAACAGCTGTTAATATAATAGTGTTAAGATGGTGATTAAATATTCGGAGGAAAACCTTTTAGAATAACATTCGAAAGGTACAGAACTGATATTTCTGAAAAATGCCAAAAGTGATCAAAAGAACTTAAGGATTGTTTTTAGGTTGAAGTAAATAGAGAAGAGCTTAATGAAGGTGGTACAGTATTAGTAGATTATAGAGAATAAGCAAAATTCACCTCCTAATCTTCATTTTCTCAGACTCACACTATTAGTGATGTATGGCTTTGGTCGTAAGTACTGGTTGGCTGAGTCGATAGTGAGAAACGAACGATGACTCTAAAGAGGAATACATTTCCAAGTCTGGATTATTTCCGTTTCAGGACACCAAAAGATTCCTTGACGTGTAAGAACAGAACCACTAATATTAATCCTAAAGTAATAATGGAAATAAAATGAATTTTTGTGGCACTTTCAAAATGGTGGAAAAGACAAATGGATGCTAGAACAGGAAGTAAATGTCCTAGGAAATTTTAAGCTGTGTTATTAAATAAAAGAAGTCTGAATACTACGAAAATACAAAATGCTAGTGAAGAGTAGGAATGTCTCATGAAGAATATTAATGCCCAATTAATTTCATTTTCTTTTCAAGAAAGATTATCTTGACTAGATCAAAGCAATGTCAAAGAATATACAGGATTTCATCTAAACCTCTGTTTCTAACTCTTACAGTTAAAATTGAGTAGAAGATGTGACTTACATGTCTGTAAGCACTAATTTATTGAAAAATAGTTGAAAGGGTCTATTTTTAATAAGTTGGTATCAACCTAAGAGGAATATAAATGCTAACCTATACTGCTGTATAACTGGCTCTTCCTCAGGTTTCACATGTTCTATTCCGTTGTTATCTTACAATTTTATTACTATCTAAAAGCATATTCACTTAATTTTTAGGCAAGACAAAGCTGAAGCAAACAGTCAATACATTGAACACTTACTTCAACATTAGGTTTTTAAAGGATTGACTCATCATCCAAAATTAAAAGGAGATAATTTAGTATCAGAGAACATATTGCCCTGCAGTAATGTGTTTTTTTTTTTTTTTAATCCCACAACTTAAGGAAACTTGGCAAAACTACAGTCCATGTGTGAAAGTCTGGGGGTTTTAACTGACTGATATGTCAAGTCAACACTAAGACAAACTTAAGTGTTGAAATATATTATCTAGACCAAGAAAAGCAGCACCAGCATTGCCCTCTCCTGCAGTCCACACACAAGTGGAGGATGTGTCGAGTGTTGAAGAAAGACATTAACTTATAAAGCTGCAAACATTAAAATAGTCTTGGCTGGAAATTAGAAAGATATGCCAATGAAATAGAATACAATGGCTAAAAAACAGACTAATGTATGTAAAATATTTCAGTATGTGATAAAGTAAATTTTAATTGGTGGATAAATGATGAATTTAATCAATAAAACGTCTACGGACAAGTGATTAGAAACCCGATAGATAATTATCTCTGGCAAATACCTTATCCAAATACACAACAGTTGCAATAAAGATTTAGATGAAATAAAACAATAAACATAAAGTCACTGAAAAAAGATCGAATGTTCTTAAGCTGGGGAAGAAATTTCTGAGCATGACAATAAATACAGAAATGCCAATTCTCTCTTTTTAATATGAAATCAACATAGTTTTAAAATTTAAAACTGCATTTTCCAGTATGGTAGCCACTGTTCACATGTAGCTATTGAGCACTTGTAAGCTGGCTTGTCCAAATTGACATGTGCTGTAAGTGTGAAATACACACTGGATTTTGTAAACAGTACCAAAAAAGATACTAAAACAACAGTAATTTTTTAACATTAATTACACTTTGAAATTATAACATTGAGTACATACTGGATTACATATACAATTAAAATTAATTTCACCTGTTACTTTTTACTCTGTGTAACAGCTAGAAATTTTTAAATTGCATATCTGGCTCTCATTATATTTCTGTTGGACAACATAGTTAAAAAAGCATTTCTTTTCTAATTTTAGATGGATTCCTTTCCCATATATGACTTTTTTTTTTTTTTTTTTTTTTTTTTTTTTTTTTGCAGTACGTGGGCCTCTCACTGTTGTGGCCTCTCCCATTGTGGAGCACAGGCTCCAGACATGCAGGCTCAGCGGCCATGGCTCACGGGCCCAGCCGCTCTGTGGCATGTGGGATCCTCCCGGACCGGGGCACGAACCCGTGTCCCCTGCATTGGCAGGCGGACTCTCAACCACTGCGCCACCAGGGAAGCCCCATATATGCCATTTTTAATGACTCCTTTGGGGACACAAGTTACAGATTTCCTAAGCGCCGCCCTCCCCATTTGGCAGGGCACTGGGCAAGGGGATGGGGGAGGTTCTTTGCACTAAGCTTGTCTAGGGTGGAGTAAGAGGGGCTTCTCTTCTGTTTCTGCTCATGAGTACTGTAGTTTCCATGCTGCCGCTTTCAATGTTTCTCCAAATTGTGCTATTTGTTCCCTATAGTTGGGGGGGGCCTGTATTTTTTTAATATTGGGAGTTGAGGTGGTTTCGGTGTCAATGCGTGTACTGTGTTCATGTCACTGCTGACATTTAAACTCCCCAGTCATGGGGAATGGAGGACAAAGCCACCACGCGGCCACTGCCCCGGCAATGGTTCCCTTTCCGTATCGCAGACACGCGGCCTCCCCTGGGAGTCTCACAGCTGGGTGTGATGTGACCAGCTCCGTTAGTGCCTCTCACTGGGGTCAAATGAACTCATGACCCTGGCTGGCTAAGAAAGGCACCCTGTGGCATCACAGACATTCTTGAAATAGGACATTTCCAAAGCCATCATCCCCTCAGGGATGTGCCTGTATGTGGGTTCCTGCTGAGCTTCATTTGATCTGTGGCCCAAGCAACTTTCCAAGCATGTGTGGGAGCGTTTGATGGTTGTCCATTCTTCTACTTATTCTCTCCGTCAGCTGTTTATTTTAGAGTTTGTTGAGTATTACCAGCATCTCATGCTAAGAAAGATTTTAAACTATATTTCTATTCCTTGTATTATTCCTTTGAGAGCTGATCATGGTGAGGATAGGGAGAAAAGTTAAAAGCAAGATCTCGGATCAACAGATCAACACAGACAAATTTGTCTGGAAAATGTTTCCCAGTTACAATGCCATTTCAAAGCACACCTTCATGTTTTAGCTGCAAAGTACGTTATAGTTTGTAATTCTAAGTGAAGTCAAAAGAGAAAATGTGTAGAAAATATAATGGGATCTTCTTGCTTTAATTTTTAGTTAATACTAATACAGCAAATATATTTTTTTCTAAAATGACTTAAACAAGGAGAAATATATCAAAATATTTTAAAAGTAGTGCTTTAGGGCTTCCCTGGTGGCTTGGTGGTTGAGAGTCCGCCTGCCAGTGCAGGGGACAGGGGTTCGTGCCCCGGTCCGGGAAGATCCCACATGCCGTGGAGCGGCTAGGCCCGTGAGCCATGGCCGCTGAGCCTGCATGTCCGGAGCCTGTGCTCCGCATTGGGAGAGGCCACAACAGTGAGAGGCCTGCGTACCACAAAAAAAAAAAAAAAAAAAAAAAAAGTAGTGCTTTAGATTTTTTTAAAAATTTACATCAAGTATCAAATTATTTTAAAGAAAATTAAATTAATCTGATTTTTCCAGAGGATTGTTCTGTTTATATTATTTTAAGGTAGCATAGATATATGTGTGTATGACTTCTAATATCACTTATTTGTTCGAGAGAAATTGTTTCTGTTAATGTGCTGCAAGCAAACTGTTATTATAGACTAATAAAGATTCAAGAGTCAACTTTTAATTTTAAAGCAAACTTCATAGAACAAAAAGCAATGTAACAAAGTATCTCAGTGATGTAGTTCCAACTCTCCCCTAACCCCTCCTCCGCATGTCCACCCAGGCATCTGACCCACAAGCCCTATCTTTCAGCCATGGTTTCTCTTCCAGCTGAAGACTAATAGAAAAGTAACTCAACAGTATTATGCCCCAAAGTAATAGCATACTGCATGAAGTTTTACTGTAATTGAGTCATTTTAGATTGTTTCCATTACAGTTTTCTATTACCAGTAATCAAAGCAATGAAAGCTAGCGTCCACTGAGACCTCAGTGTGTGACAGTCAGTGTCGTTAAGAGCCATATATATATATATATATATATATATATATACTCCCTTTGTCCTCATAACCAGCCTATGAAGTAGAACTGTACTCTCCCTCTATTAGCGGGGCTTCTGGTAAGATGGGAACCTCAGCACATCTAAGTGAATTTTATAATATACTCTATATCAGACTGCCATAAATATGTTTTATTATTGTTGTTGTTGATTTTGCCAACTTCCCAGAGTAATTCTTGAATGTAATCAATGTCAGTTTTTTGGTTTGAAAATTATATCTTGAAACAACTCAAGGAGAGGTGTCAGTGGTGGTGGAGAAAAGTTGTTTTCCTTGATTGTAAATTTCCAATAAGCAGTGATTTTATTTTTTTCCCTTTCTGAACCAAGCCTACTTCTGAAATGAGAAAACCAGCAGAGTTTCTAGCATTACTCCCAACTTTTTGACTTTTACTTGAATGGCAATTTCCTGTGTGTGTGAGATACATAGATAAAACTCTCTTTTTTTTGTTATGATCCCATCACATCTCCTATTCCCAATAAAGTTATTTCCATGCTAGGGACATGGCCTTAATAAGAATTGTGATATGAAAGCATAGTATGGGCTGTGTAAATAGTATGTGAATATTGATTCCAATATTAAACTATTGTATTTCTTGATAATGCTAGAGAAAATGTAATTCACAATATATTCATGAAAGGGCCAAAATAACGTGGGGGGTCATTTTTTATTGTGCGTTTGTGGTTCATATCAGTTTGAGTCTGTAAGAGCTGTATTTTTCTCCATTAGAAAGGCTTATCTCATTCTAACATGGCATTTCAGATTTATTTCAGTGCGCTAATTGTAGCAACAGAAATATGATTTTATTTTAACACACTTTAGAAAGCTAAATGGATTCATTATTGGGTTATTATCACGTTCTAATTCTGAATTCCAGTGGGTTTTTTATGGAATGAGCTCCAGTACATTCAGAAATGCAGGAGAAAGGGACATATTCAGAAACAAGTAGTTGGCTAATGTGTTAGTTATCTTGTAACCATTTTCTTGGCCATTTGTCGTATCATCCTGAAAAACCATATAATTATTCATTTACCACCCAGTTTTAGATTGTGCTGTATCCTCTCCAGAAGTCAGCACGTTTTTGCTGCATAGGGTCAAAGGATCAACCTTTTAGGCTTTGCAGACCATAAAGTCTCTGACGCATCTACTCAACTCTGTCCTTGTTACAAAAACCGTCGTGGAAGATACATAAATGAAAGGGCATGGGTGTATTCCAATAATACTTTATTCACAACATCAACACACAGGCTGCTCCAGACTAGGGCTTCTCAAACGTCCATGTGCATAAGAGTCTCCTGCAGAGATTCTGATTCAGTAGGTCTGGGGTGGAGGACAAGAATTTGAGCTTTGAACTGGTTCTGCCTCTGAATTCAGCTATGTGACTGAAACATTCTGCACCTCAGTTTCCAGAAATATAAAAAGAACCTGAGTGTCTTCCCTACCTGCTTTGCACACTCGTCATAAAGATCAAGTAGAATAAATCTGTGCCATGTAATATGTAGTATACACATTAGGTGAGGGTTTCTGCTCACCTGTTGATATATGTTTTTCCCAATTATAGACATTAGAATCTTAATTATATAAGTTATAATAGGACTATAACAAGGTCTACTTTAAATATCCTCGTTCCACAGTTTTCAAAAGAATTTTAAGATATATCGGCTTCCTACTGTTGCTGTAACAAATTACCACACACTTAGTAGCTTCAGACAACGCAAATTTAGTATCTTATGGTTCTGGATGTCAGAAGTCTGAAATGAGTCTTACGGGATGAAAACTAAGGTATCAGCAGGACCAGGTCCTTCTGAAGCTCTAGGAGAGAATCACCTTGTCTTTCTTTTCCCAACTGTAGAGGCTACTCCATTCCTTAAATCAGTGCCCCACATCACATCCCCTTTTATGCTTCTCTCCCCATCCCCTCTTGTCTTATAAGGACCCTTGTAATTACATTGGGCCCACCTGGGTAATCCAGGATTATCTCCTCATCTCAAGATCCTTAACTTGATCACATCTGTTAAGTTCTTATTACCATGTAAGATAACCTATTCACAGGTTCTGGGGACTAGGATATGGACATCTATGGAGGCCATTATTCAGCCTAATACATTAGGGCACTAGCAAGGTAACAAAATGTGAATTGAGTTTCTGGTGGAAAGAGATGGATAAATAGATAGGGACCAAAATCCTGAAGCTTTCCTTGCCAGAGTTAACCACCTTTTAGGATTCCTGAACAAACGGCTTCTTTTCTTGGGAGGATGCTTTGCCCCAACCTGACCAAATAGTGCCTTGGTGGGATGAGCCTTCCTAAGTTGCCTACACCTCTGCCTCAGCTGTAGGCAAGTCTAAGCTGCTTATCACATCGTGGGCCAGTGGACATTTTAGTACCTTTTCCCACAAGCTGAGGTACATTGTACTTCAGCCTTCTGTATTTTATTTAGTACTTTGATGATAATGGGAGATGGGTTTAGACAGAGAAGGCCAAGGCATCATGGGAGAAATTCCAGGCTTCCATTCTAAGCCTCAGTAGTCTGACCCTTAGTTCAATCCTAATGTTTCTGGAGAGAAAAGATTTCCCCCATGGAAGTGCTCCAGGTCTGTCATCCTGTGTCAGCACTTAGGAATAAAAAAAGGAGTATCAGAGGCTTCAAAAAGATAAAATGAAAACTAAAATAAAATGCTCATTTGGTCCAAAAATATCCTTTTCCTTGACCCATCTATGTGAACAGATACTCTCTTTAAAGAACAGAGCAACAAAATCCAGTCAATAGGCAGAAAACACATATTGCTTATTTGAACACAAAAATTCTGTTATTTGAAAATAGGTAACTTAGTCTTTTTTTGTTTCTATTTTTATTGTAGTTGACAGGTAGTATTATATTAATTTCAGGTGTACAACATAGTGATTCAACATTTAAATATATTATGATATGATCACTACAGTAAGTCTAGTAGCCATCTGTCCTCATACAAATGTATTGCAGTATTATTGACAATATTCCCTGTGCTGTATATTACATCCCCATGACTTATTTATTTTTTAACTGGAAGTTTGTATCTCTTAATCCTCCTCACCTATTTTGCTCATCCCCTCATCCTCCTCCCCTCTGGCAAACTCCAGTTTGATCTCTATATCTATGATTCTGTTTCTGTCTTGCTTATTTGTTTTGTTTTTTGTGATAACACATGTAAGTAAGATCACGTGATATGTGTCCTTATCTGTCTGACTTATTTCACTTAGCTTAATACCCTCTAGGTCAAACAATGTTGTTGCCTATGGCAAGATTTCATTCTTTTTTATGGCTGAGTAATGTTCCACTGTATATGTATATACCACATCTTCTTTATCATTCATCTATCAATTGACACTTAGGTTGCTTCCATATCTTGGCTATTGTAAATAATGCTGCAGTAAACACGTGGGTGCATATCTCTTTTGGAATTACTTTTTTTGTTTTCTTCAGGTAAATATGAGAAGTGGAATTGCTGAATCATACAGTAGTTCTAATTTTTAATTTTTGAGGACTCTTTTTACTGTTTTCCATGGTGGCTGCTTCAAATTACAGTCCAACCCAACAATGCACACGTGTTCTCTTTTCTTCACATTTTTGCTAACACTTGTTATTTATTGTCTTTTTGATAATAGCCATTCTGACAGGTGTGAGATGACATGTCATTGTGGTTTGATTTGCATTTCCTGATGATTAGTGATATTGAGCATCTTTCGATATGTCTGTTGGTCATTCTATGTCTTCTTTAGAAAAATGGCTATTCGGGTCATCTGCCCATTTTTAAATTGTTTTTTTGTTTGTTTTTTTTTTGATGTTAAGTTGTATGAGTTCTTTGTATATTTTGGTTATTAACCTCTCATCAGACATATCCTTTGCAAATATTTTCTCCCATTCAGTAGGCTGCCTTTTTGTTTTGTTCATGGTTTCCTTTGCTGTGCAAATCTTTTTAGTTGGATGCAGTCCTATTAGTTTATTTTAGCTTTCATTTCCTTTGCCTAAAGAGATAGATCCAACAAATGACATCAAGAGCTTACTGCCTACGTCTTTTCCTAGGAATTTTATGGTTTAAGGACTTACATTTAAGTTTTTAATCTATTTTGAGCTTATTTTTGTATATGGTGTAAAAAACTGGTCTAGTTTCATTCTTTTGCCTGTAACTGTCCAGTTTTCCCAGCACCACTTGTTGAAGAGGTTGTCTTTTCCTCATTTTATGTTCTTGCCTATTTTATCATAGATTAATTTACCACATAAGCATGTGTTCTTTTCCAAACTATTTTGTTCCGTTGATCTATCTGCCTGTTTTTGTGCCTGGACCATACTATTTTGATTACTGTAGGTTTGAAGTATAGTTTGAAATCGGGAGCATGATACCTCCAGCTTTGTAGTTCTTTCTCAAGATTGCTTTGGCTATTCAGGGTCTTTTGTGGTTTCATACAAATTCTAGGATCATTGCTCTATTTCTGGGAAAAATACTATTGGTTTTTTGATAGAGATTGTGTTGATTCTGTACATTGCCTTGGGTATTATTAACATTTTAACCATATTAATTCTTCCAATCCATGAACACAGTGTATCTTTCCACTTACATGTGTAGTCTTTAATTTCTTTCATCAATGTTTTATACTTTTAAGAGTACAGGTAAAAGACCTGTACTCTTATTTAATTTAAATTAAATAAATGTAATTTATTTCTAGGTATTTTTTTTCTTTTTGATACAATTGTAAATGGGATTGTTTTCTTAATTTCCCTTTCTGATAGTTTGTTTTTAGTATATAGGGATGCAACAGATTTCTGTATATCAATTTTGTAACCTGCAACTTTACTGAATTCACTTATTAGTTTTAATAGTTTTATGGTGACATCTTTAGGATTTCTGTATATAGTATCATGTAACCTTCAAACAGTGATAGCATTATTCTTCCTTCTAATTTGGATTGTGTTTTGTCTGATTGCTGTGGTTAGGACTTCCTATACCATGTTGAATATAAGTGGTGAGAGTAGTAGATGTCCTTGTCTTGTTCCTGGTCTTAGAGGAAATGCTGTCAGCTTTTAACAATTGAGAATAATGTTAGCTGTGGGTTTGTCATATATGGTCTTTATTACATTGAGGTATGTTCCTTCTATACCCACTTTGTTGGGAGTTTTTATAATAAGTTGATGTTGAATTTTGTCAAAAGAACTTTATGCATCTACTGAAATGATTGTATGATTTTTATCTTTCTTTTTTTAAGTATGGTTATACATTGATTGATTTGTAGTTACTGAACCATCCTTGCATCCCCGAGATAAACCCACCTGATAATGGTCTATGCTCCTTTGTATGTATTGTTTAATTTGTCTTGCTTGCATTTTGTTGAGGATTTTTGTGTCTGTATTTATCATGAATATTGAATATTGGCCTGTAATTCCCACCCCAACCCCCGACCCCCTGTGGTGTCTTTGTCTGGTTTTGGTATCAGGGTAATGGTGGCCTTGTAGAATGAGTTTGAAAGAGTTCCCTTCCTCTTCAATTTGTTGGATTAGTTTGAAAATCTTAAGTTTTAACTCTTCTCTAAATGTTTGGTAGAATTCGCCTGTGAAGCTGTTTAGTCCTGGGCTATTTGTTGGGAGTTTTTGCTTGTTTGTTTTATGGATTCAATTTCATTACTAGTAATTGGTCATTTTATGTTTTCTATTTCTTCCTGATTCAGTCTTGGGAAATTGTATGTTTCTAGGAGTTTTATCTACTTCTTCAGTGTTGTCCATTTTATTGGTGAATAATTGTTTGTAGTAATCTCTTATGATCCTTTGTATTTCTGTGGTGTCAGTTGTAACTGTTTACTCTTTTTTTCTGATTTTATTTATTTACACCTTCTCTCTTTTCTTTCTGAGTTATATTAATTTTGTTTATCTTTTCAGTGAACCAGCCATTAGTTTCATTGACCTATTCTATTGGTTTTTGGGGGTTTTTTTGGTTTTTTTTTTTTTAGTCTCTATTTATTTCCACTCTGATCTTTATTATTCCTTCCTTCTACTTACTTTGGGTTTTGTTTGTTACTCTTATTTCCTTTAGGTGTAAGTTTAGATTGTTTATTTGAGACTTTTCTAGTTTTAAGAGATACACCTGTATTGTAAAATTTCCTCCTATAACTGTTTTTGTTGTATCTATAGATATTGGAATGTTGTTTCCATTTTCGTTTATCTCCTAGTATTTTTTTATTTCCTCTTTACTTTCTTCAGTGACTCACTGGTTAATAGCTTGTTGGTTAGGATCCACATTTCTGTTTTTTTTTTTTTTTTTTGGTTGGTATCTAGTCTCATACAGTTGTGATCAGAAAATACACAGTTTCAATCTTCTTAAATTTATTGAGACTTTTTTGTGACCTAGCAGGTAATTTATCCTGAAAAATATTCCATGTGCACTTGAAAAAATGTGTATTCTGCTGTCTCAGGATGGAATATTTTGTGTAAATCTATTAAGTCCATCTGTTTTAATAAGTCTTTCAAGACCAATGTTTCCTTATTGATTTTCTGTCTGGATGATGTCCATTGATGTAAGTGGGCTGTTAAATTGCCCTACTCTTGTGTTACTGTCAGTTTCTTCCTTCATGTCTGTTAACGTGTGCTTTATGTATTTCGTTGCTTCTGTGTTGGATGCATATATATTTACAGGTTAGGGAACTTTTCAGCTATTATTTCTTCAAATAAATTCTCTGCCCCTTTCTCTGTCTCTTCTCCTTATGGAACTCCTTAATGTTCCAGAAGTTCCTAAACTATCCTTATTTTTTAAAAATTCTCTTTCTGTTCAGCTGGTTCATTCCTTTGTATTGCCCAGTCTACTTTTGTCCAATTCCCTCTAGCGCATTTTTCATTTCAGTTATTCTATTCTTCAGCTCTGATTTATTTTAATATATTTTCTAACACTTTGATGAAGTTCTCACTGCATTCATCCATTTGTCTCCTGAGTTTGATGAGCATGTTTATGATCATTACCTTTAACTCCTTATCAGGTAGATTGCTTACCTCCGTTTGGTTTGAGTCTTTTTCTGGAGTTTTGTCCTGTTCTTTGTTCAGAACATATTTCTCTGTCCTGTCTCCTCATTTTGCCCAATTCTGTGTGTTTATTTCTATGTATTTGGTAGGTCCATTAAGATGCCTCATCTTGGAGAAGTGGCCTTAATGTAGATGTCATATGGAGCCCAGAAGCATGTTACCTTCTGGCCAACAGTTATATTCTCCAGGGGTACCCCCTTGGTGGCTTAATGCACCCTTTTGTTGTGGCAGAGATGATTACTCCAAGTGCTTTGGTAGGTGGCTCTGGCCCCAGGACGGCTGGATGTGAGGCCCTGACTCATGCAAATGCTGTGTGTATGCTCATGTTTGGGGCAGGCCCGCCAGCATGGCTGGCTGCGAGGCCCAACTGTGTGCAGCTACTGAGGTTGTGCTGGTGGGTGGGACGGGCTTTTCACTCAGGTGGTTCTGAGGCCCAGAACCACATGACTGCTGAAGGGGTGCTGATGGGCAAGGCAGGCTCCTGCATGGCTGGTTGTGAAGCCCAGTGGTGCAAAACTGCTGCAGATGCATTGCAGGGCAAGGCAGACCTCCCAGCACCAAGAGGCTACAGGGAAGATTCCAACATGGTGCCGACCAGTGTGGGGGTCAGTATAGGAGAACAAGATCATCAATCTGGCCTCCTCTAATGTCTCACGAGGCTCTTCAAGGTCGGCAAGTACCTTTCAAACCACTGCCTCTGCACTGGGACTTGGAGCATGTAAGATCTTTCACACGCCCTTTAAGAGGGATGTATCAGTTTCCTACGGCCCTGCAGCTCTCCTGAAGAGCCATTGGTTTTTGCTGCCAGACCTTCTGGGCTCATTTTTCTTGTACAGAACCCCCAGGCTGGGGAGCCTGATGTCAGGTTCGGACCCCTTGCCCCTCAAGGAGATCCTCCGGGGTTGTGATATCCCGTCCGCTGGTGGATTGCCTTCCCAGGGGTGTGGGTTCTGACTAGACCCCATCTCCGCTTCTTCTACCCTTCTTGTCGTGGTTCCTTTATATCTTTAGTTGTGGAAAATCTCTTCTGCTGGTCTTCAGGTTGTTTTCAGAGATTGTTGCTCTGTAAGTAGCTGTAGTTTTAGTGTGCTTGGGGAAGGAGGTGAGCACAGGGTCTTCCTACTCCACTATCTTGATCCTATCTCTCTCCAAAAGGAATTTAATATATTTTTAAAAAATGTTAACTAGGTATGAAATAATTGAAAAAGTTTTAAAAAAAAAGGAACACGAAAACATCATGAAGCTAGTACCTACAGGAAGTAGCTACCATTCCTAGTGGTGGTGAAACAAGGAGAAGAGGTTGGCATTATTGCACCATAGAAGGTTGGCAGAGAGGTCCTGTGCGGCTAGGACTCTGAGCTCTGAAAAGGCTGGTGGTGGTATCCCTGAACTCCAAGGAAGAGCCTGGACATAAGACCCACACCTTGGGAAAGAAAAGGCTTACTTGCTCACGTGGGTGTTGCTAAGGGTTCAGCATGCAGGGCTGAAAAAAGTTTTGCAAACTCAAATCAACTTCTGTTAATGGAACAAACTGCCTCTGATAGGGCAAAGCGCCGTCTGTTACTAGGAGCAGGATGCAGTGAAAAGAACTGGATGCAAAATCACAAATAAGGTGCTTCCCTGGTGGCGCAGTGGTTGAGAGTCTGCCTGCCAATGCAGGCGACATGGGTTCGTGCCCCAGTCCAGGAGGATCCCACATGCCACGGAGCGGCTGGGCCCGTGAGCCATGGCTGCTGATCCTGTGCGTCCGGAGCCTGTGCTCCACAACGGGAGAGGCCGCAACAATGAGAGGCCCGCATACCGTAAAAAAAAAAAAAAAAAAAAAAAAATCACAAATAGGAAGCAGAAAGGAGAGAGTGGACACATCCTCCTCTAGACTTGCAGCATGCCTTCATCTTCCCTCCTGGCAATTACACAAGGAGTCACCTGGCAAAGGGGACAAGTGATGTGCAGAGTCCCAGCCATGGCATCACAAACATGAGTCCTGGGTTCCTTAAAGTGAAGCTGGAAAAGTCGCATCAAGTTGGCATCCTTGAGAAGCTATACTTTGAGTGAAAGGTTAGACTAGGAAAACAAACTGCTTCTCACTAGTAAAGTGAAACAACAAGGAAACTTTTTGTTTGTTTATTTGGGAGACTTGATTTTGAGGGGGGAAGAGATAACAAATTATGTTCCCTGAGTGTGTGTGTGTGTGTGTGTGTGTGTGTGTGTGTGTATATAAAATCTCCACAGGTCTGCACCCCACATAGCACAGAAGTTCACATTTGAATCAGAAAAAGAGCCAGTTACCCTAACCAAAAACAAACAAAACAAAACAAAACACACACACACACACACACACAAAAGAAAAAAAAAAAACCCAACAACCAATCTACCAAGCTGAAAGAAATGAAGTGAAAACTTCTTCTTGGAGAGATTAACAGAAACAAATACAAAGCCATGAAGAAAAATGTCCTCAGTTGCATCAATGTATTCTTATAAATAAAGTCATTTTTATGGTGAACTCAATATAATAAAGGCACATGAAAAAATAATTCAGTATGAAATAAAATCAGCAGAAATGATATGTAGCAAGAAAAAAAACCTCAAGATTTTCAGATAAAAAATGATCTGTTATAGACTATAGAATAAATATTTAAGACAATTATAGACTTATAAACAAAATAAAATCATATACCATCAGTTAGATCTGAGAATTGAGTCAAAAAATAATGCTCTTAGACATTAAAAATCAACAGATGTAAACTGCCATTAAAATTTTGCTGAGGAGAGAATTCATGAATGGAAGATAAATCTAAGGATTTATCTTAGATTGAAGTTACTTAGATTGAAGTTTAGTCAGTTTAAAGACATGGAAAATATGAATGTAAGAAAGTAAAATATGAAAGTAAAATTAAGGAATAAACATTGTATAATCCAAGATACATTTAATACAGTTTTCATAAGGGAAGAATAGTGAGAATTGTAGAAAAGCTATATTTAAAGTGATAATGGCTGATAATAAGTGATATTGTGGCTCAAGTTCAGAAAGCACTTTGTGTCTTGATTGTGATGATAATGCTAATCTCCACATTTAGTACATTTTGTAGAAGGGAAAACTCCAAAGTAAAAACATCAACTAAAAAACATACTGCCAGATACTGACATGTCATAACATTTCAAATATGGCTTATAAATATGGAATTCTGGATGGTTTTAAATTTAACACCATTATTTTATTCCATGATTTAGGCCAAGAATATTTCTTAGTTTTCCACTTACTCTTTAGGAAGATAACTAAGGATGTTTCTCTTTTTCTTAATGGTATCACCTATATAATTTACAGTTGAAAATAATTGTAGTTGGTAAATATATAAAAATTAATTACACATAGAAGCAAGATCTATGATGCATTTGTTTCTAATTGGAAAACATTTCCTCTCTACAGTGAACTTTTTAAATCAAAAGTAACTTAGAAAATATTTTAAAAATAAATACACAGTTAACAAGCTGTTATTTGAGCCTATGAATTCAAAATATATTTGTAAATAGTGCTATGTATTCTTAGAAACTGTAGGTTTTAAAATAAACTGAATCACATGCCATTATGAACATCAAAAGCATAGCAGTTTGATAGAAGAGAAATAGAAACTGTGAAATAAATGTAGTTAGTTCCCTTTGTCTAAAACAAACCATTCCCAAAGAGAAAGATAATGAAATTTAGAAAACTATTTAAGACATTGGCTCCATAAAGAGATGTTTTATTATGTATTTGCATAAATGTAACACACGTGAATATTCTGACACTGTATATCTATATAGTATCTATTCCCTTCCACGGGTTAGCTTTAGTATTTTACATTGAAACTATGTTGCTTGTTTTTCTTGAGGTGAGTTGATTTTTATTTGTTTATTCTATCAAGTGTTATATTTCATTATAGAACCAAAAATTTTAAGTAGACGTTGGGATTTTTGTCAAAGAAGATTTAATTTTTGAGAAAATATGACTAAACATTGAGGTATCATTTCAAAACAAACAAGAATCTCTTCCCTTGTGTGAAGAATTGTGTCTGGTATAGTAAATGACTGAACTGATTGACTGGAAATATGAGGACTGTATTTAAAGTGCAAAAACTGGTATTTGCTTATGATTCATTTTATTTAAACTAGTTCCCTCCTCCTATTCCATTGTGCCTTTCTTAATATAGTTCTGTATTACAGCAGAACATTGTTTTAAGAACATTGCAGTATATGTTTAGTGTATTATTGTGGCTTGCAAAGTAAGGCGAGGTGGATATTTTACTCAAATTTGAGATAGACTGATACAAAATAAATTTTACAGACACCTGACATAAATGTGATATATACATTAACCATCTAACTGTTCCTCTCTGTCTGGGATTGTACAACCATGTTCATTGTTTCAGCTATTGTATGTAAAGTCTTTTCAGGCCTGACTACTTCTCACCAAGCCTCTGGAACAACAGCCCAAGGGATCTGTTAGGGCTCCTGATTTCAGTGGCAGAATGACCACTTCCACCTGGGGTATATGTGTCTTCTCCACAGCTTTCAAATCTGCTAGCTTTTTCCTTGAATGCTTCTTAAGAGTCAGGGCCTGACCTGGTGTCTGGCAAATAGTAGACACTCAGTAAGTGCCAGTATTCTCTTACTCCAGGATTCCTTCAGTTTTCAATAAGTCTTACTGGGCTTCCCTGGTGGCGCAGTGGTTGGGAGTCCGCCTGCCAATGCAGGGGACACGGGTTCGTGCCCCGGTCCTGGAGGATCCCACGTGCCATGGAGCGGCTGGGCCTGTGAGCCATGGCCGCTGAGCCTGTGTGTCCGGAGGCTGTGCTCCGCAACAGGAGAGGCCACAACGGTGAGAGGCCCGCATACCGCAAAAAAAAGATAATAATAATAAGTCTTACCTCCTAATCTCTTTATTACTTAAACAGTATTTTATCAGAACTCCATGCTTTCATTCACCCATTTCCTTTGGCATTGATGATCCATTGGTCTTACAAGTTCCATATCAAATTGCAATAGGTAAGTTGCTCAGCTGGGTATTAAGGCCACTTATATATGCATATCAAATAAATAATATAGGTATATTAAGACCACCTTATACATGAAAAGCTGCTCAACATTGTTAATCATCAGAGAAATGCAAATCAAAACCACAGTGAGGGCTTCCCTGGTGGCACAGTGGTTGAGGGTCTCTTGGAAGGAGAGACTGTGTACACTTCTGTTGTCTCTCCAGAGCACTGGCTGCTGCTCTGTTCATTGTGCACACAATATGCTTAAATTTATGTTAATTTAATACAGATCAACCACGTAAACATAACATGAGGTGTTACATTTGATAGATAAGTACTGCTTACCTCCTGGCAAAGAATCCACGGGATAGCTTTCCAGTCTTGTAAAGCAAACCTCTTATAAAATAATATACATCGTTCTTGAGAGTATTAATTGAGCACTTAAATTTTTCTTTTGACATGGGTGGAAAAGGGAAAACAAAAGATGCTTCTCAGGGAAAAATCCAGGAATGTTGGAACAGATATTTTATTTTGATCCTAATGCATGCAAGATTAACTCACCCATCTGGTTATAGAAAAATACAGGCAATGTCTTCATTAAGTTTGAATTTCGAGATATGCTGGATTTACTTTATCCCTGACAGCCTGTGCATTGCTAAATGTTGATATCTCATTTCCTTGACTGTGATTAAATTTTCCCGTAAATCAGTGATATAGTTTGGAAAGCAACCAATTCAATCATATCATTTTTGAACACATGAATATTTAATTTCCAAAGTGATTAAGAAGGCATTTTGTTTCTGCCACCAAACAGTCATCTCTGCCAATAATAGTTAAACTGAGACCCGAAATACTTTAAGCTTCATGGTTGTCCATTTAAGTTCTTTTTCGTTTCCACCAATAGGCTTATTTCTCTGTAATTTCAGAGATGTTGAATTTGTGGTGTGATTGTGTGCATGTGTGTGCACGGGCACTTAAAGGCATGTTTTCCTTTCTCCCATGTCAGTGGTTAAAATATTTGTGGTTATTTCATGTTGAATTTGTCTTATAAACAAAGTCAAAAAGCTGTGTTGGTGCTTACTAGATATAAGCTGTATTCTTCAGGTGGATTCTATTGAAACCTTTCAGTGTTGTTATGAATGCAGTTGTTAAAACAGCTGAACCTCTAAAAAAGTTGTTCCTATCTGAGATGTGAATAGAAAAACCTACTGTTATAAATCTATTGCTCATGTAACATTGCCCTCTGATTCTTTTTTTTTTTTTTTTTTTTTTTTTGCCGTACGCGGGCCTCTCACTGTTGTGGCCTCTCCCATTGTGGAGCACAGGCTCTGGACACGCAGGCTCAGCGGCCATGGCTCACAGGCCCAGCTGCTCCGCAGCATGTGGGATCTTCCCGGACTGGGGCACGAACCCGTGTCCCCTGCATCGGCAGGCGGACTCTCAACTGCTGCACCACCAGGGAAGCCCCAAGCCCTCTGATTCTTTAAGTATCATTTATATTCCTAATCTTGTTTCAAAAATCACTTGGCAACACTAAAATATAGGAACCTTTCCTGCCTTTATGTATGAAGGTATATATGTCAGTATCCACTTAGTGTATTCTTTAATTCATCTAATTTTGCATATGCACGATAGAAACCACTTACATGATTTCCCACTGAAAGTTACAAATGAAATGGCTTAATTGAGAAATGCACTTTCAAGTGACTAATGAACTAAGCAAAAAACTAGCAGAATGTGTCCTATTCTCTTAAATCTTCAGCAATTCTCGTCCTTTCACTAGATTATTAGTTTAACACAGCAACACACACAAGTGATAAATCAGCCTGAACTCCAATTTGTCTCCTGTAAGTAGGTTGCTAATTTGGCAGTGGAGGTAAGATAATGAGGTCAGGAGCTTTGCTGAGAGTATCCCCAAAAGTGGGTCTAAGTGTATTAACATAAAACAGTCTATGCAGTTTCATATTTTGAGTTGTTCCATTTACATAGAAAATTACATTATTGAGAGTAATACACAGATTATTCATTATCAGTTCATTTGAACACATTTACTGAAAGTCTGTGTTGGTTTAGAGCATGCCATGCTGTCAAGTGTTCTAGTGTCCAGTGGAAAATAAAAAGGCAGGGAAAAAACATCGAGGCTACACTCTCCTGTTGTTGAAAATACAGTGGATGGTCAGTGAATAAAAAGTCACCACACCTGCTACAGCCTGATTTGTATCTGATGGGGCTGCAAACGAGTCTTCACAGCAAAGGCAAAACCTGGATGGAGTGTTTGATTACTAGCACTTTTTAGCCAAGGTTTTTTCAGCGAGAGAGAGGCAGCTCTTCCAGTCTGTGGAATGAATGTGTTCAAAGTTACAGGACTACAGGCTGGCCGACATATAAGAGAAACCACAAATTAAATAGCCACAGTGACTACCGAGAAGTAGAGAGGAATATATTTGGGAAATGCATCAAAGATCACATCATAAATGATCTTACTTTCTACTAATGGATCCAGATTTTTCTGAAAATATAGAGACAGCAATTTTAAAGAAGGTAGTGACATTGTCAGTGTTGCTCGTAAGAAATAAATTTTTGACAGGTCTCGAAAATTAGTTAACTGAAGAATGTGATTCAAACTAGGAGACCCTCCACATGGTAATCACATGTGATAATTATTCATTATGGATTAAGAGAGTGACGGTGATCCCTGAGAGAATGAGCTGGGTTATAAAACATTTCTGACTTATTGGTCTTCATGAATTATTGGATAAATTTAGGACATGAGCAAAAGAGAAGATTGTTTTAATAGAATGATTTTGACCTTTATACTAAACAACAGAGTGGATGAGGTTACCTTATCAAAGAAGAAATATACGACTGGGCAGGGGATTTGAAAGTGATGGTGAATTAAGTTTTGGCCAGGCTGAATTTGAAATATATGACATAGTTGAGAAAAGTTGTTAGTTTGGAAAATGGAGTCAGAGTGACCAGAAACAGGTTTCAACAGCTGTGTTAGTTGAGATAGACTAACTGCTGTAACCAATAGCCCGCATATTTCAGTGATGTATGTAAAGCAGTAAAATTTATTTCCTGCTTATGCAACAGTGCAGCCAAAGTGCACCCCAAAGCATGAAATAGGACTGAGATTTCTTCCATCTAGTGGCTTGTTCCTTTTCTAGGCCTTGGTAAAGGGAAGGGGGAAAATAACACAAATAGCATGTTGGAGGATCATGTTAGCTCACATCCGTGGTGAGAACTCAGTTACAGGGCCATGATGCACATCCACAAAGGATGCTGGGAAATGTAGTCCAGGTGGTGGCCAGTCCCCTACTAAAGAGTAAGGTCATCCTTGATGTGACCCCCACAGATTCCAATTTAGCAACTCCTGCTTGTCAACAGTCCCCTTAGTACCAGCCATTCTGAGAAGAAAATACAGATATTGAGGAGTTAAAGTAGTTAAAATATTTAGAACAGTTAAAATAATAAACATTTTAAACTGCACTTGTCATTTTAATATATTAGTTTTTATTTTTAAGCAACTCAGTTTTCTGATTAACAAAACTTCCAGGCAATCTGTATTGTTGAAAATCAAATAAATTAATTGTGCAGAACTTAGGGTCTTTAAAATCCAGAGTCTCCAGCCCAGGATGCTGGACTGGATTCATCCTCAAGATACTGATAGCACATCCAGAAGCTCTAAAAGAAAATCTGCACTTAAGAAAAAGGCCTACCGTGCAACACTTGCTCTTAACCTGAAATCAAATCAATACATTCTCCTCTACTAATTGAAGTCAGCAAATTCCCATTAATTTATAGCTAACATTCTTCAGTGGTTTTGTTGACTTCTGCAATTATTTCACAGTTTCAGGTATGTAAGTGCTTTCTGGCATAGATTCTGCAAACATCAAGATTTTCTCTGACAGTACATACATAAGGTCCTTCCAATGATATAAGTAATTTCAAAAGCAATTTAAAACATAATTTCTGTCTTCAGAGAGCAAATCATTTGCATGGAGAGATAACATGTCACAAAGTAGTAAACATACAATAAGTCAATGTGTGAGACAATTTAAGCCAATGACGTTGGTCAGTGATATGCAAACTTTTTGATCAAGTACACTGCACACTAATACATTGACCATGCCTCCCCAATATATGGATTTATATTTACATAGCATATCAATATAGTCTTGGACTGATGATGCTTGTTTTAAAAACAAATTTAAAAGGATGAAAGAAACTTGAGTATAATTAGACTTCTCAATGTTTTATTCTCTTTTCCCATGAATCATCTTTTGTACCCCCCTGCCCGCCCCATTACAAGTACACAGCCCAGCTTGAGGCCCACGCTATCAAAGAGGTTCAGGAAAAGGAGAACAAAGCTCGATTCCGCAAAGCCTTTGTGAAGGGTTTATACAATCAATGAATAAGAGATGGTTTGTTAGGAGCAATGTGGGAAAATGTATGAGAAGAAGATAAAACCGTTATCTTTTCAGCAGACTGAATCTACTGGCCTGCTCATGTAGGTAGTTTCTTTAAAAGAAAGGAAAAGAAAGAAAGAAAATGCCTCTAGAGTTAGACAACCTGGTTTCTAATTCTGGTGTTTTATTCTGTGACCTCATAAGATGGACCTAACTTTTCTAGGCATTAGTGGCCTTATATCTGAAACAGGGATATTAACAGTATCTCCCTTGTTGGATCTTTGAGAAAATTATGGGAAATGGCTCGTGTACATATATTAATTGTGCAAAAAACAGGTTTTGTTTTTGTTGTTAAAACTAGAATGATAGATTGAGGTGTGACTTGAACAGCCTGAAAAATCAATGTACAGAGCTTTGCATATCTCCACAAAGCTTTTAGGGTAGCGTCAAAGGTACTGAGGTTTTGTGTCTAGAGAGGGGTGAGTAGAGAATTATAATTGTCGGTAAGGAAGCCAGTGGTATGACAGGTAGGAGTTTCGCTGCCTTTGCAGTAATTGGACCACATAGCACAAAGGAAGAGTTCATTGAATAATTAGGTATCTAGAAAATTGTCAAATGAAAAATGACCAAGACAATTTACTTTTTGTTGTTGGGTGAGCATTCTGTAGAATTAACATAATACATATATACATACATACTTTTAAAATGTGAAGTCTTATGTTGAAAAGAAAACATTGAAAATTGTCTTACATAAAACCTATGAGTTCAAAAGAAACACTTCCAATTGTATTCTCCCTCTGTCTCACATCTAAAAGGCACATTCTCGGAGCGTGGGAAAAATGTTAATTTGAATCTGGGCATGTTTATACATGTGTGAGAGAGAGAGGTGTTGAAAACTAGCTTTAATTATATGCTTAAGTCATTGATTCTGGGTTTTTTTCAAAATTTTTTATAAGATAGACACATATCAATTTCTATTGTTAAAATGATGAAGCAACCTCAGATGGGTTGAGGGCCTCCCAAGCGCTATCCTGGTTTAATTAGGAAGGAATTTAAGTTCCTAATACATATACCTAGACTCCTGCAGAAGTTTCATGAAAGGATGTTTCATTGAACACTGCAAGTGGGAGATAAATCTCATAGTTTAGGTTCATCCTTTTATAATTCAAATCTCACATCATTGAAGTCAATGGATTCAATATTGCTCTTAATTGGTTAACTTGAAAATATTTGACAATTCAGACTGGATATGGGGCTTTGTGTAATTGGTTCAAATGTAGATCACACTGAAAAATTCTTCCTCTAAAAAAAGAGAAAAAATGTAGGCGATTGGTCTTCTTTCTTCCTTTAGTTTTACTTATAAGTCACCTGTTTGCTAGGTACCTCTGTTCAATTTTTTTTAAACTTTTCTGGACATGAGACTTTTCAGATATGCAAAAATACAATCTGGCCTTTATAATCTCAGTGATCTCCTCCAACCCCACATATTCATATCTGAATATTTGTTTCTCTCATGACCTTGAAAATGGTCTACAAGTCAGAAAATTATTAAAATGTGTTTGTTTCAAAGTATGATGTTTCTAGAATATTCATATCAGATTTTATAGTAATACTTCTATTTAACTATTGGAAAGTTAGATTTAATTTGTTTTGTATATTATGTTATTTCATAATTGTGAAGGAATACAATATGACCACTTGAAATATGTGCATATATTCACACATGGCTCTTTATACAGAGATAGTACAAGGTAAATGATTGTGGAATGATTAAAATCATTTTTATAATATTTTAGTCCTTTCCACTAAACAAAGTATTTGCTAAAATAGCAATCATGAAAAGAAATAGGGTCAAGCTATGGTTTTTAGTATACTAGACAACAAAGCCCCAAAGCAATTAAATGTAAATAATCAGTTTCTGAAAAAACAAAGTCTACTTTATTCCAACTTTTCCCATTGGCCAAGGAATTGCCTTTATTTTCTTCCTAGGATTGTCTAACTCCCACTTTACTTAATGCACAGGGAATTTAACAGGCTGTGTTATCAGAAGTCTCCATTTGATCCAGTTAGATCTTTCATTCACAGAGAGAGTTTGTAGCTAGAAGTTCAGAAGCCAAGATTATTAAACTGGAGGTAGTGGTTCATATATGTCATGATTGAATATTATTATTTTTTATTATTGATACATATCAGGGATAACTACCTGTTACATCGCCTGGAGAGATATTTGATTGCAATTATATTTTCTTCTTTATAACTTTGTAAAAGGAAGATTCTGATGCTGGGGGAAGAAAAGTATTTTAGTGTTATTAAATTCTATTTTGAGGGCTTCCCTGGTGGTGCAGTGGTTGAGAGTCCGCCTGCCGATGCAGAGGACACGGGTTCGTGCCCCGGTCTGGGAAGATCCTACAGGCTGCGGAGCAGCTGGGCCCGTGAGCCATGGCCGCTGAGCCTGCATGTCCAGAGCCTGTGCTCCGCAATGGGAGAGACCACAACAGTGAGAGGCCCATGTACCGCAAAAAAAAAAAAAAAAAAAAAAAAAAATTCTATTTTGAGCCTATGTAGTATACTTTACAATCTAAATAACTTCAGAGGAAGTTTTATTTAAGAATAACATCAATGATATGGCCTATAAATTTAATCTCACAGAGGTATGTACAGTTGAAATACCATACACTTCCTGTCCTCGGTCGACACAAAAAATGACTGAAGGTTCCTTTACAGAGGTTTTGCCTGAGCCATACCATAACCTGTATTTAGGGAAGAAATCCGAAGAATAAAATTTAATGGACCTAAAAGGGGAAGATCTACAGAATGCAAGAAATATGACTTGCATGTTGGTAAAAGATTTGCAGATAAAAAAAAAAAAACGAACACAACAGGCAACCGGATGAAGAGTAGGTCAGAAAGCACCAAGGGTTTACTGTGGTTTTAGATATTTGAGCTCTTTCTCTGATTTTCAACCTCCCAACCCCCCAGTTGGATGAGAATCTACTCCTCATTTGGATTGATTATAACTTTGTGCCATCTCAAGGGCAAAGAGGCAAGTGCAAGTTATGAAGGAATCTGGTCTCTGAAATCATGATGCCTTAGAATAGGAAACGCAGTGATTGTGCAAAGGCTTGCATTGTTTTCTGTAGGCTACCAAGTAGTAAGCCAGCCGCATTTGGCACAGAGGAGGGATCACTGAAAGCCCTGGCAACTGGGAGAAAGCCAGCTTGCAGTGATTTCGGGGGTGTTGTCATGAGCATGTATTCTGCTGCAGAGTCCTGATAAAGGTGATTACATATTTTCCAATATTATGTTGATGAAATAGGTTCTAAAAGCATTTGAAAATATCTGCTGTAGCAACACAAACCATTCTAAAGCCTCCCAAATGCCCTGAATTATGATTGGTTGACACAGTTATGACTTTTCCAGTTCAGTTTATATTTGATTTGTAAAATGAAGCGTAATGGTTTACTATAGAGATTATTGTGAATTACAGAGACCCACAGGAATATTCAAATGAGTCTCTGAATACCTTGATCATACTTGATATTTTCAGTGTTGTTTCAGTATTAACTCCCTTTTGCATCCAGTTGATTTGCTTTTCTTTTTACTGAGCCTCGTTAGTCTAGTGGTCTTCTGTGTTTTTTGGGGGTTTTTTTTTTGCGATGTGTGGCCTCTCCCGTTGCGGAGCACAGGCTCCGGACGCGCAGGCCCAGCGGCCATGGCTCACGGGCCCAGCCGCTCCACGGCATGTGGGATCCTCCCAGACCAGGGCACGAACCCGTGTCCCCTGCATTGGCAGGCGGACTCTCAACCCCCGCGCCACCAGGGAAGCCCTAGTGCTCTTCTTAATTTTCCTTTTTTTTTTTGGCCAGATAGCTCAGAGTCAAATTTGGTGTTCAACTGTCTTAACTTAGATTGATTTTCTGTATTTTAAATGATCTGCTATCTCTCTTCCTAGTTACCCTGTGTTATTTTATATTTAATTTCCATGTTGTCTCCAATTATTTATAATAAGAAAACTTTAGAAATTAATTCTCTACTAAATGAATAATAAATAGTATCAACAAAACATTAGAAGGATAACATCATAGAAGGAACAGAAAAGTTAAATATCACTTACTGGCTGGATGAGTTCTAGGAACTGGAAAAGGCCAGTGTGATTGTAACTTCTTGGGTAGGTGAAGAAAGGACACATCATAAGTTTTGAAAGTCACACTGGGGCTAGACTATATGGGATCATGTAGGCAGTGGTAATTTGAATTTTATGATTGCTAACTTATGTCTCTACAGCACTTTACAGTCTTTACCTTTTAAAGGAAAAGAGGTATTAGAAATACTTAACTTTTTTATTGATGGACAGAAAAATAAAATTTCAAGCAAATGCATTTAACTTTACACTGAAAATCTCTTGAAATAATTTGGCAAACACCTGGGTGTTTATAGAATTCCAGAATTTCAACAGAATGGTCAAAAAACCAGAGCTTAAACCAGTTAGGGCAGACATGGAATGATATCTCACAGTGAAGGAAAAAAAAAATACTGCAGCCTAACCCAGAATTGTTGCATGTAATTAAGATAATCACACTCCCAGGATTAAATCCTCTCTTTTCTAGAATATCATTGTTCAGATGTGAAATTGTCAAGGGTATAAGCTGGGAATTGAACAATCTGCCACATTGCTCTCTTCCCATGGGCCAGGAGGGATGAATCACACCTTCCAGGCAAATTTGAGAATTTCAATAAGTCTATGTCTTCATAAGATCCACTTCTGTTCCTTTAGAATTAGCTTGTATCCGCCTCATGAGAACCAACTTCCCTGTTCTGTCCACAAATAAGTTTTCATCCATTGTGTCAAAAGCTATTCCAATTTTTTTTTCTTTTTTTCTTTTTTTTTTTTTTTTTTACGGTATGCGGGCCTCTCACTGTTGTGGCCTCTCCTGTCGTGGAGCACAGGCTCCGGACGCGCAGGCTCATAGGCCATGGCTCACGGGCCCAGCCGCTCCGCAGCATGTGGGGTCTTCCTAGACCGGGGCACGAACCCGGGTCCCCTGCCTCGGCAGGCGGACCCTCAACCACTGCACCGCCAGAGAAGCCCCTTCCAATTTTTTAAAGCCATTTTGTTTTTATTCTGATTACTCCGAAACATTGCATGTCTTGATTATGATAATGCTGGCCTTTTGAATTGAATTTGCTGAAAATGCACATATTGTATAAATCTATTTTAGGTCTTCAACAGGTACGTATGGATATTGCTTAAGTAGTATTTTTTTATTACTTGTTCTTTCTACCCAACTTGGAGAATACCGATACTTACCTACAGTGTGTTAGCGCTATTGTGTGTATTCTGAGGGTGTTGAGCACAAATTTCTGCACTCACAACCCCAGCAAGCCTGTCCCAATTTAAGTGACAATGAGAGCAATCTCAGGGAATTCATTCCAGGTCTTCATCTCTGCATATCTCCATACTTAAATTTATCTAGTCTTTCAACAGCTACATGTTGCAAGAAAAGAGGTCATGAACAACACCTTCAGGCTACATTCAGCCAAAATGAATTTATAAAACATAGTACTCTAGGGAACAGATGTATGGTACTTTTTAAGACACCCAGAAATGTAGTATACTATTAAATTAATCTTTAGATAATACCAAGAAGCCTATCAGTCTACAAAACATCTTACTTATTTTAATTCACAAGCATGTATATAGCTTTTCCAATCAGTCATTATTCTAAGAACTTCATAAATATCAACTCAACCCGCATATAGCCCTGTAACATAGGTGTCACTATTTTCTCCATTTTACAGATAAAAAAGCTGAACCTTAGAGAGGTTAAATAGTTTTCTCAAGGTCACAACGAGTAAGTGGTAGGTATAGGATTCAAGTCCAGGATTTATGCTCTCAACTCTGGGCTAGACTCACTAACTCTAATGCTGCATCTAGAGCCTGCCCTCAAGTTTTACGTTCATTCAGTAGACAGAACAGTTAATATATAAAAGCAAGAAGGTGAATCAAGAGCAAAGGCCATCAGAGGTAAAAATCTGAACAGATGGAAGTTGATTTGACAGGAGATATGGGGTACATATGTCGTTTGTTTTTTGTTAAGGATCACTGATCCCCAGTATTGAAAAAAGAAGCAAAGGACTGACAGTTAAAGTGACTTTTAAATATTCTATGACTTTATCAAAAGTATAAAAGAGATGCAGCCACCTCCTTCTAAAGTTATGAGAGGATAAAGATACAGCAAGTGCTTCTGTTTTCTGGCTTCTGTATCAATTATGTACCGTTTAGTGCAAACCTATTTGTAACTTTAATTTGATGAATCTTTGCCCTTTATGTAAATTAAATTAGCTTTAGGGAATCAAAGAAAAATGATCTTAGAGAGTATTACTTTGACACCATCCTGCTGAGACAGGATATGGGTAGAAATACCAGAGAGAGAGCAGGAAAGCATCTCCAGTGTGTCTGGGTGGTATGTGCTTAAGTGTCAGCAAAAACACACTTTCTGCTTCTCAGATTTTTTCCATCAATTTGAAGCAAGCAAGCACCATATTAGCTTTTGGGAAACAGACATAAATTATACACAACCTGTTTCTTTCAAGTATCTCAATCTGGTAGGGAAGGCAGACAAAATACAAAAATAGCACTTCTTGTGCCACGTGATATAAATTCTGTGGGCCAACCATCACTTGTCAGATGATATTAGTACAGACTGAGTGAAAAACTTACCCTTGATTCATACTTTATTTTAATAAAGTTGATTTTTAAACATATAATAAATAATTAGTTTAGAAAAAGTAAATATACACACATACATACACACATGCACATACATACACACATATACACATGTACATATACACACCCACACACATACATACACACACATGCACACAAATACATATATACACGCAAACATGCATACACATGCACATATACATATACACACATACGTACGCACACACATATACACTCATACACACACATTAGTATATACACACACCTGATATAAGGAAAGTATAAACAAAGCAAAGCTGTTAAAAATAAAACTCCATTGATTTGCCAAAAGAATCACTGTAAATGAAGATAGATATTATTTATGATTTCCACTGACACATTTCCTAAATTTATTCCCCAGAAAAAGCAGAATGAAGGATGTTTTCTATAGTCCCCAGTGTAACATTGTTTTTACTTTTCATAATCTAAGTTATACAGAAATAGTGTGATAAGGACTAATCCCTTTACATGCCCTTTATTTGTTTTTTTATTAATTTTTATCGGAGTGTAGTTGCTTTACAATGTTGTGTTAGTTTCTGCTGTGCAACAGAGTGAATCAGCCATAGGTATACATATATCCCCTCTTTTTTGGATTTCCTTCCCATTTAGGTCACCACAGAGCACTGGGTAGAGTTCCTGTGCTATATAGTAGGTTCTCATTAGTTATCTATTTTATACATAGTAGTGTGTATATGTCAGTCCCAATCTCCCAATTTATCCCACCTCCCCTTCCCCCACTTTGTATCCATATGTTTGTTCTCTACATCTGTGTCTCTATTTCTGCTTTGCAGATAAGATCCTTTCTATTCCCTTTAAAAGAGCATGATTTTTTAGATTAAACACACGGGTACAAAATCTAAAATCTCTTCTGTAACTGGGAACAGTGTAAGTGTGTGATCACGTTGAGTACAAGTCATGCTGCACAATGTGAAGTTTTATGCAATCCGTAAGCGTTCACTTTCCCGTCTTGCAAAGGTCTACATGCATGTCATAGTATATGATAAAGGATTTAATAAACATGAAAGTCACTGCTTCCTCCGTCATATTGCACTTGATTGCAATCAGCATGTTACAACCACAGTCTAATTACAAAACGTCAAATGTTTCATCAGCTCTTCTAGCTCAGTGAGCTCAGTGCCGTGCTGCATCTGTGGTCACTGGCCCATTGAACATAAATTTTAATCCCTTTTATGTTCAATTTGAATCTGAATTACACAGTTGATGCTAAACTATCCCCGAATTAAAACTCCCTTGAAGATAACTTGTCTGGTGAACTATTTTCAGGGACATGATTTCCCAAACTTTCCTTTCATCACTCATGCAAATGAGCAATAATTTTGCAAAACTTGTTCTGCTTACATTTCTAGAATTTTAATTCTGAAGTTTTAAAGAAACACAATAAAGGAGTTAACCATGAATTCATATTCCTTACTACTCTTGAGGACAATTATTTGAATGGACAACAAATGGGATATCTAAGATAATGGACCTTGATATTTATTAACATAGAAGTCATTAAATCTTATGGAGAGTTTTCCTTTCCATCTCTTGTCTGTTTCTCCTACCTTCTCAGAGACAGTTATTTTCCTGAATTAGGTATATATGCATCCAATCCAATGTATCATTGATTTAGTCAACAAGTATTGATATGTATTGGCTGTTTACTGAATGTTAGATATTGGAGAAATAGCAGGAAAATAAAACTAAGTCAGTGTTCAGGGTGCTTTTAGTGCGTGTCCTATATCCACTGAAATAGTTCGTTAGTGAGTGTTAGTATTTTCCTGGTATATTCTTTTTCTTTACGTGCACTTTTTTGGAGTAATTTTAAATTAAGTATATCTCCTATAAACAGTGTATGGGTTTTATGCTTAGATAAGAAATCTATTTGTTAATCAGTCTATTTCTTTTAAAATGGAATTCTACTTCTAAATGTTTTTCATATTTAAATATTTGGATTTTAAACTGATATTTTAAGTTTTGTATTTACTTTCTCTGTCTTTTGACTTCTTTGCATCAGTGTCCCTGTTAGGCTTTTCCCCTGTTCTTTTCTTTTCTTCTTCTCCTTCATCTGTGCCTATTGTAGTTTTGTGTTTTCTTTTAACCTTTTTGCACCATCCAAACTTAGAAGTTGAATGTTCCATTTCTACTATGGCAGTGCTTGCTATTATAATTTTACAGTGTGTACCAAAGAAGTCTAACATCGACATTTCTACCTGCCTCCAAAAGGTGCAAGGCCTTGGGCACTTCATTGCTGTTTCCTCATGACCTTGCTCATGAGGGTTTGATCTAGTGTTTTAGTTCCCCATTGTTTGGCTCACCATGAATTTATTTTTACAGTCAATATTTATTTAGACTTAACAACATTTTCTTCATAGTGATTTGTTTCCTCAGTTGGTGTATCATTTTTATTATCTTCCACATAAGTTGTTTTCCTTGGGTCTCCCATATGCCTAAGGTTGGAAATGTATACCTATAGTAGTTTATACTTTGCCCTTTAGGGGACTTGGCATTTTATCTGTTGTGAATATTTGTTTTGTTAATTAATTTTCTCCCATTCCCTGTTTTATGGCAATAACCAAAGCAGTTCTGGCTGAACCCCAGCTTTTCACTATTAGCTCCTTTGTCCTTGGATACACGTGATTCCTCAGGACACTGGGATGCCTAGGATTTCTCCCATGACTGTAGGAGAACACAAGCCAGTGGATAGAGGGTTTCTGTCCCAAACATCAGGAGCTCCACTGCTCCCACAGTCACTGGGAGAATCTTGTTTTTGTTCTTTAACATTGTTTGCATTATCAGATTTCTAAAGTAGGTTGGTTGCTAGAAGGCTTCTGTCAATTCAAAATTTAATAGAATTTTTAGTGAAATAAATGAAATCATGGTGCATCTGGTTTAATGGCCCCTATAGCGGTGTTCTGTCAGATTTGCACACTGATAATTTACTAACTCTAACTTCCAGTTTAGTTTCTGCTACTAGGTAACTCTGAATACTTGGCTGAGTTAACCAGTGTTTCTGAGCACCAGTGTCCTCATTCATAAAACAAGAGTCTGGACTGGGTTGTCTCCATCTTAATCTGCAAGCTTTAAAATACTAAGAGATTAAAATTGTATCTAAAACTTCAGGAAAAAAATGGAATTGCTTTCCCAGTCTGATATATTTACAAATTCATATTATAGAATTTCACATGCAAGGGAGCTAGAGATCATCTTGTTCCAGCCTCTTCTTTGGTAGATGAATATAGTGAAGTTCTATGAAGTTAGGTAATCTGCTCAAAAGGCTTTACTGAAAAAGTCGGGCCTAGAATTCCATCTTTTCTAAATCTTAATATAATGATCTTTTCTTTGTACTGTTGTTTCCCATCTTAGACAAACTAAGTTGTTTCATAAATACATATATGTTTATAGTTACCTACTCTGCAGATTTTGCAGAGTGAAATTCCTTCTCACTCTAAAAACTTGGTATGTAATTTCTCGTCTGTATTACATGGAACTCTAATACTCTGTGAGGCATTTCTTTAGCCAATTTAGGTCTTATAGAAATACTTATTTTTTAATATATGTGACATATATGTGTTTCTGAATTTAGCTCCTCAATCTTCTAATTTAGTCTCAACTATTTCTTAAAAGGCTGTATTTTATCCATCTAGAATCACAAAGAAAGTTAAGAGCATGTATCATCTTTCCCTTTCTGCTAAAACATGTTATTTCTGAGATCCCAATGATGAACAATATGTCAGTGGCTAAAGGGAATGATAGTGGCCTTTTAACCACTCCAACTCAATCGTGTCTTTTTTTAATTTTTTTTGCTTTTGTTTATACCTAAATGTGTATGACTTTTTCAGCATAAAACTTTTTAAATATGTCAGTTTCAGAAGAAGTGTGAACCATAGGAAAGCAAAAGGAAACCCAAAAAAGACAAGAAAAAAAAAAAACCTTTAAGTCCATAGGTGAGCTATCTTTTCATAGGTATCAATTTATTTTACACAAGGACTGACTATACATGTATGTGAATTTGTCTATGAGATATATACGTCTATTGTTCCGTATACTTATTTTTTAAGTGGCAGCATGGTGAATGTACTGTTCAGGGCTAGTGTTTTTTTTTTTTATTTTAATAATACCCTAAGACTGTTCCCCATCTCTGACCCATCACTTTATTACATATCCTATTGCTGTCTGTAATGATCTGTACCTATTTTTTGTCTGTTGTCTGTCTCATCCACAAGAATATATGTTCCATAAGAACAGGGACCCAGTGTGTCTTTCTTATTAAGTGCAGGCAAATTGAGCCTCTCAATAAATATTTGTTACAATGAATAACATAAATGATATATTAAGATAATTTGGTATTCATCCAGGTTTTACTTTATATTCATCAGATTTAATATAAAGTAAAAAGGGAACTCTATTTTTAATAGATGAGCATATATTAGCCACAATCCATCCCCACAAAAAATGATCCCCGGTTTTGCTTATATGGAGTTTTAACACATTTAAATATAGCAAAATTAAGCATGCATTTTTAGACAATGGGAATTGTTGAAATGGACTATCAAAACAGAGTTACAGATAATAGGTATTTTTGACATCTCTAATAGAGGGCATGTATTTTCAAGTTGTCATTTGGTTTACAGAAAATAATTCCATTATAGTTCTCACATGCTGTATTTTCATTTTGACCATTATCTTAATATTTACTTGTTATTATTAATTTTATTAAAATACTCCCCCAGTTTTCTGAATATGAAGCTAGGCTAAAATCTCGTTTCCTGCATTTTCATATATTGCTTCATTATGCATATTTGTCTGTCAAAACATAAACATTTTTACAAGCAAAATGTCAGCATAAAGGAACGACACCCAACACACAGTTATACAGAATTTTTAGGATTCTTAATATCTTTTGAGATATAGAATATCTGTCATTGTGCTAAATGAACGATTATGAGTTTGGTCATGAAACTCATTCAAGATAATTTGTTCAATTGATGTATTTATTTATGAGCCCATCCCTGGTGAGCATGGGTGTACATCATTTCTGAAGTAAGTCATATGTGTTGCCTTTTTTCAGAAAGCCAGTTAATCCTACAAGGAACTTATATTTCCATGCTGCCCTGAAAGGAACTGATTCTATCATTCACTGCCTTTACTTAAATATTTTGTAGTTCCTAAAAGATGTACTATACAAACTTTCAGCAGTAATTTATGAAGAAAAGAAACATTCCAAGCTTGTTTAAAACTAGTTTTTTTTTTAAAAAAAAGGGGGCTATAAACAAAGCACATAAGGATTGTGCAGGATGAATCTCTAAGACACAATACTGATCCCTTGGGTGATGCCAGAGAGTAACTAAAAGAGCTGTTTTTGCAAAACAGTCGGAAAATAACCATGAAAACAATCCCCAAATACCTGAATCAGCAGCAATTTTACTCTATGCTTATGGAACTTACAAAGAGACTTTTAATAGTGCTGTGAATCTACTCCAGGATCAACTTCTCCATCTGCTGGCTGAAGGTCAAATTTTGATCTTTCTTAGTTATAAAAATCAAGAATTTATTTGTATGTGCATATGAATATGTTTTCCGTGATGAATATGTTATTAACCAAGGGTATAACTTCCTCTCTTTAAACTGTAATGTAGCTCAAAGAATCACAGACTACATTTTGAAAACAATATTATTGCATTAGAGTGTAAATCAGGCTGACACTTGATAGTTTTTGAAAGCAGTTTTATTATTATTATCGTGATTAAATACACATCTCATTCTCAAAACATAATATACTTAAATGTGGCTATTGAGGAGCTTTTAATTTACTGGCCTGTAGGAAGATAATCCTACTTGTTCCCTTTCACAGGCACTGTGGTTTTATATTCCAAGATCCATTTTGCTGTTTTGTTCCATCTGTTTTCAAAACAGCACTCAAATTGACAGATGATGTTACTCAGAGAATCTTAACCTGTGACTTAGAAATCAGATGAAGCCATTAATGGAAACCCAAAACTTAATGTTAACCACAATTTAGCAATTTCAGTTTAGTCAGACAAGTTGTTTGGCAATCTGAAAAAGATGTCGAATACATGAAAGCATAAGGCGGACATTCCTCATGGCAAAATCTTGGTTCCTAAGAGTTTTACAAGCCTTATTAAGTAGTCTGTCGACTCCTAACGTGTTTTTACAGATTTCCTGTATGTGTTCTATCTCACCTGTTTTAAACAATCTATCCTTGTCCTTCTCACTAATCCTAAGTGTCTGAAACTATAGTCACCATCTGAATGCCTCTACTGCCAACACAAAGCACTCTTGCAGTTCACAGAATTATTCTCACACAGAAATGTGACGAAGCTGACTACTCTGATTTCTGTGATTGTTCTATCCCATCAAGGTGCTTTATTGATTCTTTCTTATAATTTCTTATAACCACTTTATAATACTTATCTACGAGGGCATAATACATACCCCTGTCAGTAGGTACGGAATTTTTCTGTGTACACTCCTATGGATGTGGCCATCCTGTGACTACTCATGAGCACGATGTTGTTTCTCCAGTCACGCCTCATCCACTGAGAGTCAGCATCCCCACCCGATATCCACTGTGCCCACATCCAGCTCCAACATATGCCATGGGGCTGGTTGGTAAACTAGTGAAAACCACCAGCCATGCTATTCTACATATAAAACTGCATTGAATCCAAATAGAAATGTTTGTTATTGTGAGATCCGTATATTTTTTCCTTTTTTATTGAAGTAGAGTTGATTTACAATGTTGTGTTAGTTTCAGGTGTACAGCAAAGTGATTCAGGTATACATATACAGATATCTATTCTTTTTCAGAGTGTTTTCCCTTATAGGTTATTACAAAATATTGAGTAGAGTTCCCTGTGCTATACAGTAGGTCCTTGTTGGTTTTCTGTTCTATATAGAGTAATGTGTGTATGTTAATCCCAAGCTCCTAATGTATCCCTTCCTCTACTTCCCTCTTTGGTAACCTTAAGTTTGTTTTCTATGTCTGTGAGTCTACTTCTGCTTTGCAAATAAGTTCATTTGTATCATTTTTTTTAGATTCCACATGCAAGTGATATCATATGATATTTGTCTTTCTCTGTCTGACTTACTTCACTTAGTATGATCATCTCTAGGTCCATCCATGTTGCTGCAAATGGCATTATTTCGTTTTTTTATGCCTGAGTAGTATTCCATCGTATATATGCACCACATCTTCTTTATCCATTTATCTGTCGATGGATATTTAGGTGCTTCCATGTCCTGGCTATTGTAAACAGTGCTGCAGTGAACATTGGGTACATGTATCTATTTGAATTATAGTTAAATAAATTACTAATAAGACAAATACATAAATATGCACATTTGCATATATCTGTTTTTCAGTATCTTTCATAAAACAGAACAATTCTTTTCTCTTTAAATATTATCTTCTAATTCATGTCCATGTATCCTAAGTATCCCCTGCACTGCACAACCTGTGGGTGGTTAGAAATGAGTGCAGTGGGAGTGGTGCACAGGGCATGGATTCATGTCCATAGTTCAGCGCATTACGACCATGATCGGTGGGGCATTGCTTTGCCCTCTCTGGTGGTCTTTCCTCCCGTTGCGTGCACCTGCTCCAGGGGTAAGTGCTTGCGCTCACAAACCATCCAGTGCGCTTTTCTCGCACCTGCTCTTTTGCGCTGCTGTTCTTTATCTCCGTGATTCTGTGTTGCGTCATTTTAAAGCTACTCTTACTGCCAAGTCCTAGCTGTGACTGAAGTCACCCAGCATTCTTCCAACCACCGCTTCTAATCTTAGATGCTCCCTTTAAGGTTAATCCTCAGTCCCTGTGTAAGTCAGCAGACACTGATCTTGAAAAGAGGAGCCGACCTGCGGGCACAGTGTCTACTACAAACATGATTATTTGTGTAAGGTTATGATTGTGGAACACATGTGTGGCTGACATGATGTTCTCTAAGACATGGGATTTTAGACAGAGAGGAGTAAACCAGAGATTGACTTACAAAGCTTATCGCCATGGTGTCAAAGGATCTTCAACACAAACCCTCAAAAGCACTATGACAGAGAAGACGTGGGTTCCATGGAAAGGATGGTAGGGGGAGGGGCCCTTTAGATTTGGGGCAGGGGCAGAGAAGGCCTCTTTGAGAGAGTGTTTTTTAAGCCAAGTCCGCTTTAGTCATTAAAGAGTGAAACAAAGACATCCCAGGCAAAGGAAATAACAGTGAATAACCAGTGAATGCAGTGAAACCTTTGGCTCATTTGAAGAATTAAAATAGTAGCTAAGAGACACTGCTTTGGGAAGCAAGTGTTCTCCGTACTTGCTGCAAGTAATAAATCCTTTATTCTCTGGGGGGAAAAAAAAAAAAGATAAGCAGCTTAAGTAAAGTAAGTAAAAGGGCAGAGTGGAACACAATGAGCTTGGTCCATGGGCACCAGACATAAGAGTGCCGGGAAAGTGTACAATGTAACAAAAAGATATGTCAGGATTGGATGAAAATAGAACATATTTTTAACTCTATTTATCACATATTTTTTTAATTAAGACTTTATATCTTTAAAATAGTTTGGGGTTCACAGCAAAACTGCGGGGAAGTTACAGGGATCCCCTATGTGCTCCCTGGCCCCATACATGTACAGCCTCCCCCATTCTCAACATCTCTGCCAGATGTGTTACAACTGATGAACCTACACTGACATGTCATTATCCCCCAAAGTCCATAGTTTACAATGCAGTTCACTCTGGGCGTTGTGTGTTCTGTTGGTTTGGATAAATGTGTAATGACATGTATCCGTCATTATAGTATCATACAGAGCATTTCACTGCTCTAAAAATCCTCTGCGTTCTGCCTGTTCATCCTTCCCTGCCCACTAAACATGGGCAGTCACTGATTTTTTTATTTTTTTTTTTACTGTCTCCATAGTTTTGCTTTTTCCAGAATGCCATACAGTTGGAATCATACAGAATGAAGCCTTTTCAGATTGGCTTCTTTCACTTAGTCATATGCATTTTGTTTCCTCCATGCCTTTTTATGGCTTGATAGCTCATTTCTTTTTAGTGTTGAGTATTATTCCATTATCTGGATGGACCACCATTTATTTATCTCTTCACATACTGAAGGACTTCTTGGTTGCTTCCAAGATTTGTTGATTGGGAATAAAGCTGCCAGAGACATCATGTGCAAGTTTTTGTGTGGACATAAGTTCTCAACTACTCTGTATAAATACCAAGGAGCATGATTGTTGGATCATATGGTAAGAGTATGTTTAGTTTTATGAGAAACTGAAACTGTCAAGCTGTCTTCCAAAGTGGCTGTACCATTTTTGCATCCCCACCAGCAATGAATGAGAGTTCCTGTTGCTCCACGTCCTCACCAAGGATTCTTTGTATATTATGGATAACAGTCCTTCACCAGATGTCTTTTTCAAATGTTTTCTCCCTGTCTGTGGCTTGTCTTCTCATTCTCTTGACACTCTTGACATTGTCTTTCTCAGAGCAGAAGACTAATTTTAACAAAGTCCACTTATAAATGATTTTCTTTCATGGATTGTGCCTATGGTGTTTTATCTAAAATGTTATTGCCTTAGCCAAGGTCATCTAGGTTTACCATAGGTTTTCTCCTATGTTGTCTTCTAGGAGTTTTATAGTTTTGCATTTTATACTTATGTTTGTGATCTATTTTGATTTAATTTTGGGGAAGGAAGACATTGATGTTTTTTGCATATGGATGTCCAGTTGTTCTAGCACCATTTGTTGAAAAGACTGTCTATGCTTCATTGTATTGTTCTTTCTCCTTTGCTAAAGATCAGCTGATTGTATTTACTTGAGACCATTTCTGGGCTCTCTATTCTGTTCCATTGATCTATTTGCCTCTTCTTCCACCAATACCACACAGTTTGGATGACTGTAGCTTTATAGTCTGTCTTGAAGTCAGGTAGTGTCATGCTTCCAACTTTGTTCTTCTGCTTCAATATTGCAGTGACTATTCTGGGTCTTTTGCCTGTTTACCCAAGAATTTTTAAATAATTTATTGGTGTCAAAAGTAGAACCACGTTGTATTATAAGAAAAAAATAAATCAGAAAATAATTTGCTGTTTTTTATCAGCAATATTATAAAATTAAATTCTGATACCATATTTGTACTTAGTTTTTCTCAGTCAACCCTGTGTTTTGTTAATTGGATCTGTTATTGAACTTTGTAAACTACCTAAAGAACACAGTCATTGTTATCACACAGAGGTCTCTCAAATGAGCATGGATTCTTGGTGACTATGACAGATAAGATTTTGGTATCCAGTTTATCATCCTGAATATATGGATGATATAGGCTGAAAACACCAAAAAAAATGAAAAAAGAAATTAAGATCAAAGTAGGGAATGGCTAAGAAAAATAAAGAGGTAAATCACAAAAGAGAGAATGTAAGTAGCTAATAAGTTTGCTTTTAAAAGCTTAAACTCACTAATAAAGAAAAAATTAAAACCATAGTACAATTTTTTTTCCCTAAAGTTTTAAAAAGATCATTGTCCATGCTATCTGGATAAGAGGAGATCTCCTATCTTAATGATTGTTATTCTTTAAACTATTTTTAGACAGTAGGTTTACAATTCATGTCATGAACCATAAAAAATATTTTCTGACAGTCTATCCAAGATGAAAACAAAATGTATGCATAGATTTATACATAGGATTTTCATCATTGTAGGTCCTGAAAGATTAGCTATCAAGTCATGGGGAATGATTTAGGAGTTTATAAACAGTTTCAGAAGAAAGGAAAAGTGAAGCAGATCTCAATTTGACACAGTTAAAGAGTGTTTGAAAAAAAGTATTTTCCTAAATTTAGGGGGTGTGGCTCGTACTTCTAGGGCAATGTTGTCAAACTTTAAAGTCCCTACGTATCACCTTGAGCTCTATTAGAAGCAAATTCTGATTCAGTAGGTCTGTGCAGGGCCTGAGATTCTGTGTCACTAAGGAGCTCCCAGGTGGGGCTGCCTCTTGGACTTACATTTTTTTTTACCTTTTAAATTGGAGTATAATTAATGCATTTTTTTGTTGGACAGGGAATACGAGTAAAAGACTTTTATTTAGTGTTAAAATAATAAAATCATGGCCATAGAGTGCCTGCCTGTGCATTTATGGAACACTTTCTGCATGTCTCTTCTCTCGGGATTTCATGGCTGTTGTGCCCATGCACATAGCTGACTGACAACCTGGGAGACATCACATTTATGAATGAGATGACATTTGCCATATTGGTGTTAAATATTTTAAATCCACTTTCATTGACACAGGAATCAGTAGCTAAGGAAAAATAGTTCAGAAAAGAAATTGCAGAAAGTGTATTCCATATTATAAAGTGCAGTAGTCAAGGATTACTGGGAAGTGTGAATTAGTGAATTGAGACATTGTAATGAGTGGACTGTTTAAAAACAGGATCATCTGACCACGAGCATGGATGCAAAGTTATATGTGAAAATCAACGTCTTCAATTTATAGCTCTAGCCGAAGTTCTTCGTATCACGCCCACCCTCAAACACTGTGCTGACAATTTATGTCATGGTGTGGAAGCTTTATTTTAATACTTTAAAGAATAAAGAACTTTGACATTTGCAGCGGTTTTGGAAAGAAGACGGGAAACCAATAGTAACATACTTCACTATTTTTACCTCATCACTGTTAAGACCTCTTAAGAGTATTTGCATTGGCTGTGATATTGTATCAGTATATTCAAAGAAAATAATTGGAAGTGAATCAAAATTGTATTCACAAATGAATAGTCAGTTATATTGCTAAACCAATGGCCTAGGCGTTAGCAATTTTCATTTAAATCTACATTGCAGATATCTTCTTTATGTTTCTAAGATCTCCTTCAGTCAGTATTTAGAACTACTTGAGGTTTTTTTTTTAATTTAGTTACCAAAAAATAATGTACTTTTCTTCCCCTGAAGGGCAACCATTAAGCTGTGACAAAGCGAGAGAGAGGCATGGACATACATACAGTACCAAACGTAAGGTAGATAGCTAGTGGGAAGCAGCCACATAGCACAGGGAGATCAGCTTGGTGCTTTGTGACCACCTGGAGGGGTGGGATAGGGAGGGTGGGAGGGAGGGAGACGCAAGAGGGAAGGGATATGGGAAGAGATGTATATGTATAACTGATTCACTTTGTTATAAAGCAGAAACTAACACACCATTGTGAAGCAATTATAGTCCAATAAAGTTGTAAAAAAAAAAGCACATTTTTAAACCGTTTTGCATAAAAACTGTTCTTTAATCCATAGTGAGATGTTTACTCTGAATTTCACATAAACTGCTATGCTGGTTCCTAATGGTGCTGTAGATTGTTTTGTTAGATATTGTTCTTACAGATGGTAGAGGTTGATATATTTGTGAATTTAATATTCTTGAAGAATATAAAACATATGGTCCCACATTCACAGTAACTGAATTCAGACGTAGCAAACACTGACAGAAAAGCTCCCAGGAAAACTGTGTGACCTAGGAATTAAATGTAATCATCACACAATGCTTGCAGACTCATCAAAGTTCAGTCCTCCACCACCAGGCCTCTTGACCCTTCAAGGAGGCAGTACTAAAAGGAGGCTGAGGCCACCAACTGAATTTAAATGGACTTGCTGGAGAAGGCTTAACCTAACAGGAGATTATGTCTTTATCATCTGGTACTAAGCAGTTAGGTAGTGTTTTTCTTTTTTTCATTTTCAGAGTACTTTATTACCATTAAGAAATGACTGTTCACTGCTTCTTGTGTGTTAAAATAAAAATCATACTCATTTTCCATGAAAAGTCACTGAGATCAAGAGATTTATTCATTTGCTATTGCTACAAGGAAACCCTATAAAGGGAATTAACCCTGGCTGTATTTTATTACTATATTTTGAATGATAACTTGCTTGTTTGTGGGGTGTTTTGTTTCTGCAAAGGGAACCTTCTCGTCACTGTGTCTTAAAGCCAGGGAACATGAAAGGTATATGCTTCCTCTCATATGTGCTGTATGCTGATAATTGACAAGCATCTTCTACCTGTTAAACTCAGAGGACAGGGTTTTGCAGGTACCATTCATCAGGCACTTATGAAATGAAATGTCGTACATCTTGAAAGGTCCAGTGCAAAGCTGGAACATTTTGAGGAAGAGAAAATTTGTATAAGTTATTTCTATCTGTAAATCAGTAAATGTTTGATATGATTCTGAATATACAGTCATCTAAATCTAAAATATATTTCTATTAGATTTTAATGACCACTAGTAAAGAATGCAAACCGTATGCTTTAGAATTAAATATTGGCCAACATTAGTACTATTTTTGGAACTAATTTTTTAATATATTTTTATCTTTAGAATATTCAATAATTATCCTTATTTGTTATTGAATTATGCCAGACCAGGGTAATGGCCCATTAAATCAGTGAGTTTTGATTATTGAGACATTTTATTATTCACTTATTTTTGCTGAATTTTCCATGATTAAAACCAAATAGAACTTTGACCACATCTCTCAATGTTTAATCTCTCTTCCTTTCCAGTTTCCCTTTGCTCTTAGCTAATAAGTTTTCAAACTAAAATAATAAGACTGAATAGACAAGTGAGTGCATAGTTTTAGAAAGTTAATATTGAGAGATTTCAAAAGAAGCCTCTAGAAAAATGATCATTTTAAATGTTTATGTATTTAAACATTTTCAGTTTGATTCTGCATTGTGTTTTCACTAGAAAACTGTGAAACATTTATGTAAAATACGTATCCTCCTATACATAGAGATGTATAAGTTGACTCTAAATATATATGCATATATGCACATATACATGCATATATATATGCGTGTATATGTGTTCATGTATATGATAATAATTATCCTTCTCTTTATCTCTATATAATCCTCAGCTAGTCATTAACTGTAAAATCATGTGGAAATCAGATGTATGCAATCATCTGCATCTTTTACGAAAATACAATGAAGTGGGAGAGGCAAGACACCTTAATGTCATGACTGAAACAAAATACAAAAGAAAAGACATGTCGGTGGGGGGAGAGAGAGAAGGAAAGGCAGGGGCGGGAAGGGAAGAGGGAACTGCTCCATCTGCCTTCGAGAGACGCTGAGTACTTATGACCTGGATGGGATGGTCCGTACTTAGAACAGAGGCCGTGGAAGCTCTTCCAGGCGGAATTAAAGATCACACTCATGATCTAGGGTTGGACAAGCTCTAGCATTTCCTATAATACTGAGTCCCAGCCTAGGTGTCCTCTATTTCTTCACAACTCTGCTTACCCCATCCATATGAACAGGAGACGTTTTCTTAAGACTTCTTTTTTTTTTTTTTGATGTGGACCATTTTTAAAGTCTTTATTGAATTTGTTTCAATTTTGCTTCTGTTTTCTGTTTTGGTTTTTTTCTTTTTTGGCCGTGAGGCATGTAGGATCTTAGCTCCCCAACCGGGGATCGAACCCACACCCCCTGCAATGGAAGACGATGTCTTAACCACTAGACCGCTAGGGAAGTCCCTGAACAGGAGAAGTTTTCTCTATCAGTAAATGAACAAACCTATCCTGGAATCTTATTTTATGTATACGATTAGAGGAGTCATTCTAGAGAAGACAAGGAATAAATATCATTCTTTCCTTTAAGGAATTAAGAATCTAATGACAGCTAAAGTGCCAACATACTAAAGCAGCTGGAAGCCAAATTTCAATGCAAATGACTTTATAGATTCTGATTCCAGCAGCCCTAAGGTCTAAGCCAGTGGTATCTTTTAAACCTGATCACAACTAAATTTCAGTTTGGAAGTGTAGAAAGAAAATAAAAAGCATTACCCTCACTGCTTGTCTGTAGGTGATGTACTGTATCGAGTCTCAGAAGGAGATCAACATAGGCTACCTAAGATTCAGCAGTAACTAGAAATTGAAGAGCTTCTATTAGTGACATCATAGAATAGAAGGTGTTTGGAACTATGCTCCCTACTTCCTTCCAGTTTTTCTACAAATGTATTTTCTTTCCTGTACCCTTTCTTTTCCTTATGATTTCCTGAATCTACTTCCTCAATTTGGGAAGCAGCTTACATTAATGGTTAAGTATTTGTTAGTACACGTCACACTCTGCTCATTACTGTGACTAGCATTCTACAGTGATAGTAATCTGTTCGTGGATACAAGATTAGAGAAGTGAGTTTACCCCACGACGCTTGTTCTCCTTGAGTATCTTGGAGTCAATTGGAGATAGTAAGTCTCTTCCCCTAGTCATTAAGTGCCATTATGAAAATGATTTGTTTTCAAAGTACTTCTGGTACTATGAACAATATTTATAAAATAGGATAGTTTTTTTGTGATGAGCATATATTTTATCATTTGAAAAAAATGACCTCTACAGTTTTCTAATTGGAGATCATCATTATAACTTTTCCAGTCTCTGCCAAAGGCATCTCCTCAGATTTTAAACATTTTGTATGATGAGATTGTTTCATCAACATGCTGCCAGATCAAAAGCTGTGTTTGCTAGCACCCCTCCTCAGGTACGATAAATTAATTGGGCATATTGTGGCCTTCGCAGCATGATCTTTTGCTTGTAAATGATTCATGTTGCGTCCCAATCAAGGTGAACAGCAAACTTTCACCAGAAACAGATGGAGGAGTGATTTGGGCCATTTGTGACCACCTCAGCCTCACTGAGAAGAAACTGAAGTTTGTGGGAAATTGACCTCTAATGCTGTTGTCCAGACTTGATTCACCTCGGGTGGGTGTTCTGCTGAGAAAAGTCATCAGCACCAGCAGATGGACATCCCCAGGTTCGCTTTCCTAGGCGTTTACAAATCTGTTGCTAAAACATACAGCTATCACATATTTTGATCTCTCTCTGTGGCAGCACTTCCCATCAATTTACGATCATAAAAATAGAGATCAGGTTCAGTCGCTCCCCCAACCCCAAACTACCCTAATGGGCCTGCTTTTGTATTACAAAAGTTTTTTTTTTCTTTTTAAGAAAATTCTAACAAAATAGAACTGTATTTTTAAAGTAGAAGTTAATCAAACGCCGTTCTCTCTGCACCCAACTGCTTTCCTGTGATACATCTTTTCCCCCTACAGGCTCAGACATTATTCACATTAAAAAAAAAGAAAAATTGTAACAAGCTTTCCATGACTTTTTCATCTAATCCCATAGTTTTGTGCTATATTAAGTGATGATGTACTAACTGTCCTTTTATTTAAATATGATAGTGCTCCCAATCTGGTAGTTAGGAGTTGTATTTTTAATTTCTAGTAACTGATCCACTCACTTTCTCTTATTCTCATGATCATGAACAGAATTTTATGATACAAATGCCTGGACCACGTGACAAAGTCAAACAGGGTCCATTTATATAATAGAAGTTATGAAGTCCAATTTGCGCCCAGTTAATAACTTGAGCAGATGGCATAATATGTCAAATGGGCAATTAATTATTTTGTGAATATTTTGTTAATCGGAGTTGTTTCTCTGCAGAGTCTATGAAACAGAATTTTCTGTAAGTCAGACAAAGAATCCAGCTTTGTATAGGTTATTAACACTCCTGCAATTAAGAAGAAAAACTTTCAGCATATAAATGAATTATCATGAATGCAACTGACATCATTTGCTCCTTCCTATTCAACCAATAATTAGAGCAGTTGTTATGAAAAATAAAAATAAAATAAGTATCCTAATCTAACTTGTGTTAGAAAGCAGTTATTTTTTAAAGTTGCCCTAAAAGGTAATTCTTTATTTCAGCCACCGTTGATTGAGTACCTGTAAGGGCCAGCCCCTGTCCATATGGTACCTGTGTGCAAAGCTAGTAAAACCTACACCTCCAGGAGGTCACTGCCCTGCACCAGAACCAGTGGCAGCAAGCAGTGCACAGGCTAGAATGAAACCATCATTCACCCCGGGACCGATGCCTTTGTGTTCTGAATAACCCCTACAATAGTGTGAGATAGTCCTGGCATCTATGATACCTAGGAACTGGGAGGTCAGGGGTGAACAGAACAGAGATCGTCTAGGTCCTGAGAAGACCTGCAGATGTGTGAAAAGACAGATATCATCACACAAATAAATATGCAATTACAGAGGTGCCTTAAAGGCTTTGAAAGAAAATACAGTTGGAGACTATTACTGGAGAAGCTCCATTTATATTGAGAGATCAAAGTAGTCTTCTCTGAGGAAGTGGTGTTTAAGTTGAGATCTGAAGCATGAGTTGCAGGTGAGCAGGAGAATGTTCTAGGGAGAGGGAACAGCCTGTTACGACATTTAGGGGGGAAAAAAGCTTTCCCATATTGCAGGAACTGAGAAGGAGCCTCTGTTCTTGGAGCATGATGAACAAGGCTGGAGTTTAGTGAAGCAAAGATCATGCAGACTCTTTGAGTGCGTGTTCAGAATTTTAGAGCCAGACACGGAAGCATGTTAAAGGAGGAAGTAATGCGATCAGGCATGTGTTGAAATAAAACACCCTGACTTTTGTGTGGAAAGTGGCTTGGAGAAGTGAAAGAATACACAAAGGGAGAGAATAAAGGGGTTTTGCAGTAGTCTAGGTGAGAGATGTGGTGCTTGGTCTCAGAGGTTGGCCTGGGGGTTGGATAGGGTTTAGAAATGGCATCCGTTGAGCTTGTGATGTATTGCAGATACGAAAGTTCAACCTCCAGCGTGAGTTCTCTTTTTTCTGAAGCTTCAGCTTGTACTTAGGTCTTACTTTTTAGAGTGTACTATTAAAAGCTAGAACTAAATATAGATTTGGGGAAGTACCTTCCCCATTACTGCAGCAGTAATAGTTCTTTCCTTATTTGATGCTCAGTACTTTGTCAAATAGATGAGTTAGTGTGTCTGTTTTCAGTTACATGCCCCCCAAATTAGACTCAGTTCAAGCACTTGGAGAAATTACTGAGAATATTTGTAGATTTCCAAATGATTGAGTTTTCATTCTCTTATAATTACTGTGTAAGTGTTCTCTAAACTGCTAAGTGTTATGCAAATATTAGCTGCTATTATTAGTTCGGATCTTCCAAAAGTCTTTCCAAAAAAAGGTGAAAATACATATGCTCTAATAGATGTAGCTCAGTGAGGAATGAGGTTCCCGTTATGTTTCATGTAGGGAACTAACTCATTGATACTCACATGCTCACCTTTGTCACCAGCGTAGAGTCTTTAACTCTGGCTGGGAAGCAGAATTTCAAGAAGGTTAAGGAAAAGCGGGACAACTTGTCATAGTTTTTCAAAATATAGTTCCAAGCATCCTAATTTTTTAAGGTATGATAGTTCATGTTCTAAATTGTGTGTGCATGTATATTTTTGTTTGTTTCTTTGTTTGCTTACCTCTTGATTGATTGTGCCATCTTTATTTTATGGTTCATTTATATTGAATTGTACTGGTCACAATATGTTTTATACACTTTCTCTCAATTAATCTCCCCAGCAACCGAGTATGATATTATGAGATGATGGGCATGTGGCCACAGAAGAGCTCCTCCAACTTAATGCAAGCGAAACTGAAGCTCAGAGAGGTAGGAAGTTGTCTATCACCATTAGAGTTCATAGAAAGGAAACTCGAGGCAGAAGCAAAGTTTTTGCTTGAAAGTCCTATTCTTTTCTCACCATGTCATAGCTATTCTCAAAAGACTTCCCAAATGTCTTAGGGGAACCAAGACAGTCACTTTGTAATTTCGAGAATGAGAGAATGACCCCCATGACAAGATAAAAAGGCAAATATATTTCCTTTACAAACATAATTTAACTACAGAATTGCTGCTTCGTTTAGCAATTTTGTGATAAGCGTATTATGAATTTAAATTGGAATTCTGTGGTCTGGCATATATGCCAAGGGTATTGTGACATTCATAGACAAAAGGAAAAATTTAAATATTTATGGGCATAAGAGAATAAACAAGGCTGAAACATTACGCTTCTAATAATAGGACATTTTTCTGAAAGTCTTAAGAAAATAATCATGGGGTTAAGAAAAATAGTGTCAATACAGACATACCAATTTTCTTACTGCTAATGAACAAATGCTGCTTCATAAAGATGATCTGTATTGGGTTTTAGAAAGAAGCTGACACATCTGCAGGGAGATCAGTGAGACCTAAGTACAAGCTGAAGCTTCAGAAAAAGAGAACTAAAGAAACATATAATATATATACAAATAAAACGGCACTGCATGAAAACAACAGTAAATTCTATTAAAAGTCAATGCATCAACGGAAATTAAATACACAAAATTAACCAATGTCTTGTCATCACAGAAGATCCAAGATATACTTTCCATGTAAACACAAATACTATGCATCTCACTGGCTTAATCATGAGAGTAGAGGTTTGTGATAAAAGGTTAAAATTGCTGAAAAATTGTATATGACATTATTGAATACTATGATTCTATCAAAGAAATGTAGCAGTTGAAACCTGTTAACTAAAAGCATGAGGGTAAATAAAAAGCATAGGCCAAATCATTTCATCCGAATCAAGGACGTACGTCAATCTTGGGGAGAGTAATCAGATTGTTCTCACCAGATTGCCATTTTCCTGCAGAGACTATTGACCTTGATCTGTGAGGTTTTACAAACCAATTATCTGTTGACATCATCTTTCCATCTCCTAGATGGTGAATTATTTCAATGTGGATTTGTACACTATCTGCATCAAATTTTATATTTTTTATATTCTAATATAAGTAAGAGGGATTATCTCATTTTATGATACTTATGGTTCTACTCTGGTTTATTAGATGTATGGCTGTGTTACATTGGTTTCCATGTTTACTTCACCAATACTTACGTAAGTGACACACCTTTGTGAAAAGAACACAGGAATCATTACTACTGGGTTCCAGACATGGCTTGACCAATAAGTAGTTTGTGTCCTAAGGAAAGATATTTCATCTAGTAGTGCTTCAGCATTCTTGTCTCTGAAATTCACATTCAGAAGATCACAACACTTGTTCTCAATCCTGGCTATATGTTTCCTGACTGTATCTTACCCAAGAAGCTTTTAAAAACTCCCAGTGCCTGCCGCACTCGAGATAAATGAAACCAGAATTTGGGAGAGTGGTGCGGTGGTATTGGAAAAAATCTTAGGTGATTCTGTGAGCAGGCTTGATTAAGAACCGCTCCTTTTAGGAACAGAGGCCCATTAGTTTCAGTGTCCTGAGCGAGGCTAAGACAAGCACATAAGATTTCTGAGTGTCCAAAGGTATAAGCAACATTTTAGAAAATGGTAAAACTGTTGGCAGGAATGTCGTGTCATGCATAGCACATCCCAGCCAAAAGAAGTCCTGTTAAAACAAAATTCCTTAAGAAGTGATGTTTCCCTGCTTAGAGCAAAGGGATAAATTTGATGACTCACTGTAAAAAAAAAACCATGATAAAATATATATAACTAAAAAAAAAAAATATATATATATATATATCAGTTATAAAGGAGTTAATTTGGCGATAAAAGAATTAACCAAATGTGGAAATAGCAATCTATTTATGAATATATGTGGCCTTTAAATGGAAAAAAGAATATGCTTTTTTTGGGTCAATTTTTCCAAATTGCTGTCATGACATGTGAAATAAGCAAGAAACATTTTTGAAGCCAAATCCAATGATTCTGTGTTTTATTGGTCTGCTTCCAATAAATACTTCATTCTACTTCCTGAAATACATTTTTTCACATTTGATGAGAACTCTATTAGCAGTTGTCTGGAAAATATCTGTACTATATAATTCAAGCTTAATTAATTTAAAGCCACTCTGCCTTATTTTTATTTTTATTTTTATTTTTTTTGGCTGTACGCGGGCCTCTCACTGTTGTGGCCTCTCCCGTTGTGGAGCACAGGCTCCGGACGCGCAGGCTCCGCGGCCATGGCTCACGGGCCCAGCCGCTCCGCGGCATGCGGGATCCTCCCGGACCGGGGCACGAACCCACGTCCCCTGCATCGGCAGGCAGACTCTCAACCACTGCGCCACCAGGGAAGCCCTGCCTTATTTTTAATTTGGTGAAATCCATGAAAATATTCCAGGTACCATTTGAAGACATGTAAAAAGCCCCAAAGTTTCAAGTACCAAGATGGTCTTGCCAAAATTTCTTTAAATTATTTATCTGTTCCCTCTATATGCTGATTGACATAGGTCCTGTGTGTCTGACAACCATGTGCAGGTCATGTTAACGATGGTGTTGATCAGGATGTTGCTGATGACAGTAATGGTGATGTTCATGATGCTGCTGCTGATGATGATGGTGATGTTCTTGGTGATGCTGATGATGGTGATGTTCTTGGTGATGCTGATGATGGTGCTGGTGATGTTCTTGGTGATGCTGATGATGGTGCTGGTGATGTTCTTGGTGATGCTGATGGCAGTAATAGTGATGATCAGGATGACGCTGATGATGGTAATGGTGATGGTCAAGAAGATGAGGATGACTCTAATCTTTCACATTGACCACGAAGGTCCTATCACTTACAGGGCAAAACATAAAAGGGATGTTTTATCAGATACAGTAATAGAAAATTAAGCTTTACAGTAATGTTTCCTTTCTATTTTGTGGAACTTTTTTGATGTTTTTTAAACCGTAAATGTTGTAAAACTGTACCTTTGTATGAGAACATGCTAATATATCATAGTCTAAAACACTATGAAGTGGAATTTCTTTTGAAATATTTTTTGAGGATAGCAATTCAGCATGCAAAATTTCAGGTATAAACTTTAGAAATTAGTGAAAATTTTCTTCGTTAAAGGCCATCTCACGTTTGGGAATTTTGTCAGTGTTTATCTGGGTAGTTTATTCCTAGCCTTAGTTTGAGCCTAAGGGCTTGGAAAGGCAGTCCATGAGAAGTAATTGACTTGTCCTGTAAGACTAAAGAAGTAAAAAATGAGATTGGATTCAAAGAATACAAGTAACCTGGACTTCCCATAAAAGAGAACATTCTCCCAGTCAGGAAGCTCCACTCTAAAGTTAGCTGGAGATATCCAACTAAAGGCTTCACCTATTTGGACTGTGTAATGAGATTTCTGCCATAGCTGAAGAGTTGCTTTAGACAATGTCAAGAGTCTCTTTCATTGCTAGAGTTCCATGATTAATGATAGAAGCTAGGCAGTTTGGATAAGATGCTTTAACTATATAAAAATAGATATAGTGATCTAGTGTGACACTTTCTTTGACATATTGCAATAATTCTTACTCCTGTTTTTTTTTGTTTTGTTTTGTTTTTTGCGGTATGCGGGCCTCTCACTGTTGTGGCCTCTCCCGTTGCGGAGCACAGAATACGGATGCGCAGGCTCAGCGGCCATGGCTCACGTGCCCAGCCGCTCCGTGGCATGTGGGATCTTCCCGGACTGGGGCACAAACCCGTGTCCCCTGCATCGTCAGGCGGACTCTCAACCACTGCGCCACCAGGGGGGCCCCTTACTCCTGTTTTTTAAATACTTTGTATTTGAAAGGTAGAACAGAGCCTCAGGTTTCATACATTTTTTTAACCCCTTGGTAAGATTTCAGTACAGACAGATACCTAAGCAGAAATTAGTCAGAGATTAGATTTTGTTATTACAGATGCAACTTATATGAAAATCATGGCACCAAAATAGAACTAGGATCTTATTTATAGTAATGTGGCTAAAAGTTGGAGGTGGAAAGTGCAATTGATTTGTGAAGGAGAAACTAGGAGATACAAAAACGAAGATGTGATACTGTGATTTATGAGAAATATATGGTTGGTCTTCGTCTAACCAAAATATGTTTCTCATATATATCTGGTCTTCTTCCATGGTTCCTGGCTCTCAGCTCCCAAAACTCTTGGAATTTCCTGAGCTATAAGACTAACAGGAGCATCTTTCGTTGTAATATTTGGTCTCTTGTCTTCAGTTCCTGAAGTGCTTCAGAGCCATAACGGTGAAATGAGTGTCTCGCGATTCATAACAAGCCCCTTCCCACCACAGCTGGGTTTCTGTTAACGAGGTGACTTTTGGAACACACCTAAAGATGGGGTTGCTGGTTGCCAGGGGACCAACTGTGATTAGAGGGTTGGAACTTTCAGTCCCACCCTCTGATTTTGGGAGAGGAGAGGGGCTGGGGGGTTGAATCGATCAATCATGCCTCTATAATGACACTACCACAAAACCCCCAAAGGACAAGGTTCTGAGGCCTTCCGGGCTGGTAAGCCCTCCCATAGCTCAGAGCGAGCACAGAAGCTCCCTGTCTCTTCCCACATATCTTACCTTATACATCTCTTTCATCTGGCTGCTTCTGAGTTATATCCTTTTGCAATAAACCAGTAATCCAACAAATAAAATGTTTCTCTGACTTCTGTTCAGTGCTTTAGCAAATTAGTTGACCCCAAGGCGGGGATCGTGGGGACTTCTGATTTGTAGCCAATTGGTCTGAAGTGCAAGTGACAACCTGGACCTGCGTGTGGTGTCTGAAGTCCAAGGAGGGAACCTCCAGTCTGTAGCCGGTGGGTCAGAAGCACAGGAGGCAACCAGGACTTGTGACTGGCATCTGAAGTCAGGGCAGTCTTGTGGGACTGAGCCCTTCACCTGTGGAATGTGATGCTCTCTCCAGGTAGATAGTGTCAGAGTTGAGTTGAATTGTAGGGTGTGCAGCTGGTGTTTGGAGAATTGCTTCTTCTTGGTAGGGGGAACCACCCCTCCCAGTGGAACTGGGTCCCAGAATCAGCCTTTTTAATAGGGTGTGCAATTTGCTACTACAGCCCTCTCTCTGATAATGATCACGGCCTCTCAGAGGTTTAATTTCAGAAGTAATGATAATGATTTTTATTGAAGGAGTTCAAGGAAGTGCTTTGCAGGCACCACATTATTGGCTTGTCACAACTTCTGGTAGCCATTGTCTTGGTTTGAGGGAACGGGACACTGAGACTTAGATTTGGTAATTATCTTAACTGAAGTCACATTCCTGGGAGTGAGAAAGGGGGATTGGACCCCACGCAGTCCTCTACCGCAGTCATCTGCAGGGCTCCCACCCCCTTCTGCTGCCTATGCTGGCGGCCCCTACCCTGCCTCCATACCCCGCATCGTGCTAGCTTCCCAACATGGCTGCACGGAAAGTGAGGCCCCACTGGCTTCAGTTACACCTGTGCGTGGTGATTATTAAATAACTTCTCTGTTTCTTTTTTAAATTGTATATCAGATTACATTTGATTTACCATGTTATGTTAGTTTCAGGTGTACAGCAAAGTGATTTAGTTATACAGATACAGATGTCTATTCTTTTTCAGTTTCTTTTCCCATTTAGGTTATTACAGAGTATTGAGTAGAGTTCCCTGTGCTCTACAGTAGGTCCTTGTTGATTAACTATTTTATCTAGTAGTGTGTCTATGTTAATCCCAAACTCCTAATTTATCCTTACCCCATATCTTTCCCCTTTGGTAACCATAAGTTTGTTTTCTAAGTCTGTGAGTCTGTTTCTATTTTCTAAATAAGTTCATTCGTATCTTTTTTTTTTTTAGATTCCACATATAAGTTATATCATATGATATTTGTCTTTCTCTCTCTGACTTACTTCACTTAGTATTATAATCTCTAAATCCATCAGTGTTGCTGCAAATGGCATTCTTTCACTCTTTTTTATGGCTGAGTAGGATTTCATTGTATTTATGTACCACATCTTCTTTATCCATTCATCTGTCAATGGGCACTTAGGTTGCTTTCATGTCTTGGCTATTGTGAATAGTGCTGCTTTGAACATTGTGGTGCATGGGCACATGCACTTCTCCATTTCTTTATTCTCTAGATCCTTTACCTTTTTCTTATCACCAAATAAGATATTAAAACAAAAACATTAGTACTATTATACATTAGTAACATTACCAAAACACATAAGATGGTAAGTTCATCTCTGATCATTTACCAAGATGTAGAGCCATTAATTTGGTGTCTATGTGGCAAAGAAAATTATTAAATGAAACCACCATAACAGCAGCAAAAACCCATAGCCAAAGCATCCTGTTGCAGTAAGATTAAACTTAGTTTCAGGACTTTAGATTTTTTTAGAGGTATAACTGCACTGAAAAGGTGTAACCTTAATTTCCAAAGCATAGGTTAGTCTAAGTGTTCAAAGTAGTGATCTTTTTCATTCTGCTTTAAGATCCTACAGAAAGGATATTAGTTGTATAAAAGTGTATTCCATTCATTGTAATTCTCCTTTTTAGTGATTGTTGCAAGAATTATCTAGCATTATCATAAAAGGAAAATATAATTTTACATGACATAAACTGGAAAGGAGAATGTTTTCAGGAAGGCTAATGTTTGAGTGTAGGTGATTTGATTTCTCTTAGTGGCCTGAAGAATATAATAGTCCCAGTGGAAAATACATCACTGGCAACATCCGCCAGGCACCAGTCAACTCCTGGTGGAGGCCAGGAACCAAAGCTCCTGATCAGAGGAGCACTGGCAGTTCCTTGCAGCCACCAGGGAGCACAACTCAGGCTTAACCTCCACAATGGGTGGCATTGGGTACTCTGGCTTAGAAGGCTCGTGTCTCAAGGGAACCAGTATTCCCATAGGTATAGTGCTCTGGATTAAACTGTGTGCCTTCAAAATTCCTGTGTTGAAGTCCTGCCCCCCAGCACTTCAGAATGTGACTGTATTTGGAGATAAGGTCTTTAAAGAGGTAATGAGGTCAAATGAAGTCATATGGGTGGGCTGGTGTCCTCATAGGAAGAGAAAATTAGGACCCAGTCGTGAACAGAGGGAAGACCATGTAAGGATACAGAGAGGATAAGATGGTAAGATAGTCACTAACAAGCTGAGGAGAGAGATCTCAGAAAATGAAAGCAAAAACAAAACAACCCTGCCAACACCTTGATCTCAGACTTCTAGCCTCTGGGACTGTGAGAAAAATACATTTCTGTTGATTAAGCCTCCTGGTCTGTGAGACTTTGTTATGGAAGCAGTAGCAAACAAATATATCTACTTTTCAACCTCCATCAAAGAATGTGAAGAATTACTAGAATAACCAAGCTCAGGCAAGCCCAACCCTCTGACTACCCGTAGCTCCTCCTGAATCCATATGCAATTCACCAACCTGGGTCTTTAATTTTTTTTAACTTTTTACTTTTTAGAGCAGCTTTAAGTTCATAGCAAAATTGAAAGGAAGAGGCAGAGATATCCCATATGCCCCCTGCCCCTGCACAGAGCCTTCCCCACTGTCACTGTCCCCCTCCAGAGTGGTACGTGTGTTAGAGTCGAGGAACCTACACTGACACATCAGAATCACCCAAAGTCCACAGTTTACATCAGGGTTCACCCTTGGTGCTGGTCTTTTTTAAAAATTATTTTACAGTAAGCAATGTTGCCCATTAATATATTTGAACGTCCATTTTTTATCTGGTTTCCTGGAGCGGGGGGGAGTTAGAAAGTTAACTGGGGGTCAGATTCTCATACAGCAGGGGAAAGTTTTTGTTTATTCTTGGTTGAAATCATAGTAGGTTTTTTATGATGGGGTGGGTGGGGATAAGAGTGGAGACGAAGAAGATTTTAAACCAGATTTTTGTCCCATTAGCTGTTTTTTTTTTTTTTTTTTTTTTTTTTGCGGTACGCGGGCCTCTCACTGTTGTGGCCTCTCCCATTGCGGAGCACAGGCTCCGGACACGCAGGCTCAGCGGCCATGGCTCACGGGCCCAGCCGCTCCGCAGCATGTGGGATCTTCCCAGACCGGGGCACGAACCCGTGTCCCCTGCATCGGCAGGCGGACTCTCAACCACTGCGCCACCAGGGAAGCCCCATTAGCTGTTTTTTTTTTTTTTTTTAATTTTACAAATTTAATCAGTTATACATATACATATGTTCCCATATCCCCTCCCTTTTGCGTCTCCCTCCCACCCTCCCTATCCCACCCCTCCAGGCGGTCACAAAGAACCGAGCTGATCTCCCTGTGCTATGCGGCTGCTTCCCACTAGCTATCTACCTTACGTTTGGTAGTGTATATATGTCCATGCCTCTCTTTCACTTTGTCACAGCTTACCCTTCCCCCTCCCCATATCCTCAAGTCCATGCTCTAGTAGGTCTGTGTCTTTATTCCTGTCTTACCCCTATGTTCTTCATGACATTTTTTTTTCTTAAATTCCATATATATGTGTCAGCATACAGTATTTGTCTTTCTCTTTCTGACTTACTTCACTCTGTATGACAGACTCTAGGTCCATCCACCTCATTACAAATAGCTCAATTTCATTTCTTTTTATGGCTGAGTAATATTCCACTGTATATATGTGCCACATCTTCTTTACCCATTCATCCGATGATGGACACTTAGGTTGTTTCCATCTCCGGGCTATTGTAAATAGGGCTGCTATGAACATTTTGGTACATGTCTCTTTTTGAATTATGGTTTTCTCAGGGTATATGCCCAGTAGTGGGATTGCTGGGTCATATGGTAGTTCTATTTGTAGTTTTTTAAGGAACCTCCATACCGTTCTCCATAGTGGCTGTACCAATTCACATTCCCACCAGCAGTGCAAGAGTGTTCCCTTTTTTCCACACCCTCTCCAGCATTTATTGTTTCTAGATGTTTTGATGATGGCCATTCTGACTGGTGTGAGATGATATCTCATTGTAGTTTTGATTTGCATTTCTCTAATGAGTAAAGATGTTGAGCATCCTTTCATGTGTTTGTTGGCAGTCTGTATATCTTCTGTGGAGAAATGTCTATTTAGGTCTTCTGCCCATTTTTGGATTGGGTTGTTTGTTTTTTTGCTATTGAGCTGCATGAGCTGCTTATAAATTTTGGAGATTAATCCTTTGTCAGTTGCTTCATTTGCAAATATTTTCTCCCATTCTGAGGGTTGTCTTTTCGTCTTGTTTATGGTTTCCTTTGCTGTGCAAAAGCTTTTAAGTTTCATTAGGTCCCATGTGTTTATTTTTGTCTTTATTTCCATTTCTCTAGGAGGTGGATCAAAAAAGATCTTGCTGTGATTTATGTCATAGAGTGTTCTGCCTATGTTTTCCTCTAGGAGTTTGATAGTGTCTGGCCTTACATTTAGGTCTTTAATCCATTTTGAGCTTATTTTTGTGTATGGTGTTAGGGAGTGATCTAATCTGATACTTTTACATGTCCCTGTCCAGTTTTCCCAGCACCACTTATTGAAGAGACTGTCCTTTCTCCACTGTACATTCCTGCCTCCTTTATCAAAGATAAGGTGACCATATGTGCGTGGGTTTATCTCTGGGCTTTCTATCCTGTTCCATTGATCTATCTTTCTGTTTTTGTGCCAGTACCATACTGTCTTGATTACTGTAGCTTTGTAGTATAGTCTGAAGTCAGGGAGCCTGATTCCTCCAGCTCCATTTTTCGTTCTCAAGATTGCTTTGGCTATTCGGGGTCTTTTGTGTTTCCATACAAATTGTGAAATTTTTTGTTCTAGTTCTGTGAAAAATGCCATTGGTAGTTTGATAGGGATTGCATTGAATCTGTAGATTGCTTTGGGTAGTAGAGTCATTTTCACAATGTTGATTCTTCCAATCCAAGAACATGGTACATCTCTCCATCTATTTGTATCATCTTTAATTTCTTTCATCAGTGTCTTATAATTTTCTGCATACACGTCTTTTGTCTCCTTAGGTAGGTTTATTCCTAGATATTTTATTCTTTTTGTTGCAATGGTAAATGGGAGTGTTTCCTTGATTTCACTTTCAGATTTTTCATCATTAGTATATAGGAATGCCAGAGATTTCTGTGCATTAATTTTGTATCCTGCAACTTTACCAAATTCATTGATTAGCTCTAGTAGTTTTCTGGTAGCATCTTTAGGATTCTCTATGTATAGTATCATGTCATCTGCAAACAGTGACAGCTTTACTTCTTCTTTTCCCATTTGGATTCCTTTTATTTCCTTTTCTTCTCTGATTGCTGTGGCTAAAACTTCCAAAACTATGTTGAATAAGAGTGGTGAGAGTGGGCAACCTTGTCTTGTTCCTGATCTTAGTGGAAATGGTTTCAGTTTTTCACCATTGAGGACGATGCTGGCTGTGAGTTTATCATATATGGCCTTTATTATGTTGAGGAAAGTTCCCTCTATGCCTACTTTCTGCAGGGTTTTTATCATAAATGGGTGTTGAATTTTGTCAAAAGCTTTCTCTGCATCTATCCATTAGCTGGTTTTTAAAGAGACGATTCTTGAGGTTGAAGATATTAAATGTTTAGTAAATCCAAAGAGATTTCCCAGATTGTGAGTATACAGCCAGTAACAGCTAAGACACATGTCATGGTCATCATCATCATCAGAGTCCTCAGGAGAAACTCATTGAAGAGCTGACATTTAAAATGAGTCCTTCAGGATAGCATTTATCCAGTCAAATGAGGAAGAGCATCTCCTGGGGCCCTTGGGGAAGAGCACTCTGCTGCCGGTCTGTATGGCACCTTCCCATGAGTTTGCATGAGATGCCCCTTCCTCTGGGAGGATACGGCATGTTGAGCTGGGCACATAGGGTTTCAATACTCCATTTCGCTCAGCTGACCATCCTTCTCCATGGGCCAACCTGCCCAAGAACATGAGAAAGATCTGACTTGAAAAAATGGCAGCCATGAAACTCTCCAAAGTAAATTAATAGGAATTGTAACATACTGGAAAGATCAAGAGCAAGAGAAGCATTTGTTGTATTTGTTGGCTAATTGGAAATGGAGATATTATTTCTCACTAGTGAACTGAGTGATTATTTGACAAAAAAAGTCAAGAATTTAAGTACTTCTTCAGTGGAAAGAGGTAAGTATTGGATATAGCCATTTAATAGTATATCGTTTCCAGGGATGATGGGGAAATGACTTCCAAAAGTATTTGAGACAGGAGGAGAAATATGGAAACAAAATCTCAAACCAGGGCTTCCCTGGTGGCGCAGTGGTTGAGAATCTGCCTGCTGATGCAGGGGACACGGGTTCAAGCCCTGGTCTGGGAAGATCCCACATGCCGCGGAGCAACTAGGCCCGTGAGCCACAACTACTGAGCCTGCGCGTCTGGAGCCTGTGCTCTGCAACAAGAGAGGCTGCGATAGTGAGAGGCCCGCGCACCGCGATGAAGAGTGGCCCCCGCTTGCCACAACTAGAGAAAAGCCCTCGCCGCACAGAAATGAAGACCCAACACAGCCCTAAATAAATAAATAAATAAAATTAAAAAAAAAAAAATCTCAAACCACACTAGGGATGGAAGACAGCCTGGGTGGCCAAACAGAGCAAACAAAGTGCAGAGTGGGGTGACTGGGAAGATGGTCCAGACGTAGTGCTTGGATTTTATTTCAAGTGCAAGTTATTGAAGGATTTTTAGCAGGGAAGTAACACAATCGTTTTTCTTTCATCACCGTAGCTGACATATGACAAATGCATTGCAAGTTTTCAGGGCTGACAATGGAGAGACCAGTTAAGAGGCTGCTTAGTAATCCGTCGAGAAATAATGGCAGCGTGAACTCTGATTGCAACAGTGGCAGTGGAGAAAAGTGGATGGATCTGAGATGTATTTGCAAGTAGAATAATCAAAATGTACTGTGAAGTTTTTGTGTAGAAACTGTGAAGCACAGAGAGGAGAGGGACATGCGTTTACTCCCAATTTTCTTGCTTAAACAATTGATGAATTGTGGCGTCATTTACTGAAATGCGCCAGCCTTACTAAATTTTTTTTTGGTTGTTGTTGTTTTAAAAGTTGTATAAACAGCAAGATCCTTTTTGACCCACCTCCTAGAGAAATGGAAATAGGGACAAAAGTGAACAGATGAGACCTAATGAAGCTTAGAAGCTTTTGCACAGCAAAGGAAACCATAAACAAGACCAAAAGACAACCCTCAGAATGGGAGAAAATATTTGCAAATGAAGCAACTGAGAAAGGATTAATCTCCAAAACATACAAGCAACTCATGCAGCTCAATATCAAAAAAAAAAAAAGCACAACCCAATCCAAAAATGGGCAGAAGACCTAAGTAGACATTTCTCCAAAGAAGATGTACAGATTGCCAGCAAACACATGAAAGAATGCTCAACATCAGTAAAGAGTGAAAGAAAGAAAGTTATAACGTTACTCATCGTGTTTTATTTGAAGGAGTTTCCATGCATTTCATAACCATAAAGTAACTAAGTTTCCTGAATCAATGCAGGTCTCTAATTGCCAGTGCTGAGGAGGGCTCGGCCTAAGACAGGAGAGTTTTGTTTTGTTTTGTTTTTTAATCGGAGAATATTTGCTTCACAGTGTTGTGCTAGTTCCTGCTGCACAGCGAAGTGAATCAGCCATATGTATACACATATCCCCTCCCTTCTGGACCTCCCTCCCATCAGGCCACCACAGAGCCTTGAGTAGAGTTCCCTGCGTTATACAGCAGGTTCTCACTAGTTACCTGTTGCATACATAGCAGTGTATATATGTCAATCCCAATCTCCCACTTTCATCCCACCCCCCCTTTCCCCCCTTGGCGTCCATATGTTTGTTCTGTACATCTGTGTCTCTATTTCTGCTTTGCAAATAGGTTCATCTGTACCATTTGTCTAGATTCCACATATGTGTGTTAATATACGATATTTGTTTTTCTCTTTCTGACTTACTTCACTCTGTATGACAGTCTGTAGGTCCATACACATCTCTACAAATGACCCAGTTTCGTTCATTTTTATGGCTGAGTAGTATTCCATTGTGTTGGAAACACATCTGGAGAAAGAAGCATATACAGCTACAGACATGCCATGCAGAAAGATGCACACTCCCAAAGAAAGTACAAACTAGCGTCGAGACACAGAGCAATAAGCAAGGAGTCAGAAAGGGGATAAACCAGATGATTTAACAGGGGAGCTGGCGCTTGAATATGCATCTTTTGTGGGGATAAGGGAAGGAGAGGCAAGAGGAACAGAATGAGTGATGAGTGAACACTTTATATGTTTAGGTTTAGGTTATAAGTCTTCCTTTTTGGCTGAACCATAGGGTGATTTTAGGGAAGAGTTTGTGTCTAGTTGTGAGGCTATTAACCCAATGTAAGAACCGTGACCCTATTTTTTCAGTGGCTGTCAATTGTAAATGCGTGTTTCCTAGTTTTTTACCTCTTGTGTACATTCTCTGTCTTCCAGTGTTCTATTGTTCTAACCATAATCTTGGAATATATTATCTTTTTTACTTGTTGTGCTATTTTTCTTTTCTCTGTTTCTCTTTCTCTGTTTCTCTCACACATATACTTTAGGATAAGAAATTATGGGTTAGAGAAAACTCAGTATAGCTGAATGATCACAGATGATATAGAAATCAATATGAATAAATGATGGATTGACTTTTGTTTTAAAACTCGCAGCAATGAAACTCTTAAATCAATTAATCCAGCATGGAACAAACTGGAAAGTCTAAACAAGAGGGTAGTCAGCATATTTATTGGACAATTAGGAATGAAAATAATATTCATAGCCAGTTAATGTGGTAGATGGGTTACGTGAAAAATAAGTAAAGAATTTAAACACTTTAAAAGAAAGTAGTCATTTTTATGGCATTAGGAAGTGCAGCTGGATCTCTTCTTCCTTTTCCTATCTGCCTCTGTTCCCTCTCTCCATACAGCTTATTGAGCATACATTTTCTTGTGTATTTTTTTTCTTAACACCTTCCTGGTGAGTTATTGATGTGCCATTTCTACTTCTGATCTCCATCTAGAAGTCCTGAATTAAATCCTGTGTATCCTCATTTTGCAACTTCTAGGCTCCACAAAGGATCCAGACTCCCCAAGTCATAATTCAGTTTCTATTTTTTCCACCTCTATTGTTCAGTAATAATCCCTAAGGCAAAAAGAGGGAAGTAGTCCATATAATAAAGACTGAGAGTCAGCCTCATACAGGGGTTGAACGTTGGCTTTTATCTAATAGGGAACGACATATATTGCTTTGATAATTCTCAAGCAAATATACTACCTTGAAATGAAAAATTAATAAAAAATCAGTTGTTGAAGAGTGTAGTAACATACATAAAATAATTGAGAAACAATAAATAAAGGAATACCGTATTGGAACATTTTTAGAATTTTCCTTGAAAAATGGAGAGAAACTATCTCCAGGTAGAAGTGATGTCAGTATTAAATAGACCTGGCGCTGTGACTTATTAGCTTTGTGACATTTGGCTGTGAGCCTGGGTTTCCTCATCTATAATGAGAAAAGCAGGAGTCAACTTACAAAATTGCTATAAGGATTAAAGATAGTAGTTATGTGAACATCACCTGACACATGCATCACAGGCATTAAATAAATGCTATTACAGGAGACTATAAGAATTTATATAGATGCTTACGTAAATATCTTAGCCCCACAAAGGCACAGCTGTTTCTATGTCTCTGCTTGTAAACAGGCCGCACATTATTTGAACAGGATGAGAATATTTACTTGTCTTTCTTAGTTGAATGACACATTGATTATTGTTCAACTATTTTGTTTACTAGTTCCACTGAGTATAGAAAGAGTACAAATGTATGCAATTTTATTTTCTCAACTAGACATAAATATGTTTATATTCTCATAGAACCCAGAGTAAACATATATATGTATGCAGGTATGTGCATGCCTATATATCTATATCTACCTATCTGTATCTATATCTATCTATATATGCATATACTAAGTAGGCTACATACCATTCAAGAAGAAGATGTTATTTCTACTCTATCATATGACTTTCATAATTCATTTGGGAAACCTTCAGAGTTGCCCTTTGGATTTTCATGAACATGTCATTAAATGATATAAATTACACCATTAGTACTGAAAGGAACTGGTTGCTGTTTCTTTCAAAATTGATCTCAGTTGAAGTATTCATTGCTATAATGGAAAATGAACAGGCTTCAGATCAAAAGGCTTAACCTGGCACTGTGACTTATTAGCTTTGTGGTGTTTGGCTCTGAGGCTGTTTCCTCATCTATAATGAGAAGAGCAGGACTTAATTTACGAAATTGCTCCAAGGATTAAAGATAGTAGTTATGTGAACAGTGCCAGACAGATGCATCATAGGCATTAATGACATGCTTGCTCTTTGAGTTCTCTTTTCTTTAGATGTGTCCAGGGAACCACTGCATCACCCAGACTCAGAATTTCTTGAGGTGAAAGGGCTCTAGACACCATGTGTTAGAAAACAATCTGGTAAAGAGGTATGTGATCTGGTTCTAGCTAAGTCACATGGGAATCTAGTAACTTGGCTGGTTCAGACAGAGTGTAGTCTTCAGATATGTAAGCCCAGAGACTCAGTTTTAATTCATCCATAAGAGGACTGATCAATATTAGCAAAATACAACATTTAAATAGTTCTCAATGGCAAAATAGCTAGAGTGATAAACAGGGCTGGTGGCCTAGACAGAATGTTCTCTTCCCTGAGAGAATATCTACTAAGGAGAGTAGATCAACCAATTTCCTGGTGAGGAAACTGTCAGAGCAAGTCCTTCAAGAGTATGACATCTGATGGGCTTCCTTGGTGGCGCAGTGGTTGAGAGTCCACCTGCCGATGCAGGGGACACGGGCTCGTGCCCCGGTCCGGGAACATCCCACATGCCGCGGAGCGGCTGGGCCTGTGAGCCATGGCTGAGCCTGCGCATCCGGAGCCTGTGCTCCTCAATGGGAGAGGCCACAACAGTGAGAGGCCCGTGTACGGCAAAAAAAAAAAAAAAAAAAAAGAAAAAGAAAAAAAAGTATGACATCTGTTGATTTGTATAAATATATTTCTGAGATAGGCTTTCATTTTAAATACCAAAAAGTATGATAAACTGCAAATTCATACATTGTATTTTCACAGAGATATATTCCTCATTAATTTATAAAACTAATATCATTAGCCTCATCTTCTATGTGTTCTGTAAGTCAATTTTAAATGGACTGTACGTAATTCAAAGAAAATATTCTCAAGGGCTTTGGGAAGTTGATACCTAGGTTCGTAAGTTTTCACACTAGAAGACTGGTCTGTTTTATTGACTCTCAGTCGATAGACAGCAATCTGATGTGCTGTAAAACCTAGTCCTCTAAGATCTAATATTCATTTAACACACATTTGTTTTAGTTTGTTTCGCGACTACCAAAATGTTCTAAAACTTCTTATTCAATCAATAAATAATTATCAAACAAAACGAGGCCGGCTGTAGTAAGTCTCCATTGTGTTTTTCTATTTTATCTACGTTTTTTCCCCCAAACTTTAAATGAAAACAGGAAGCATAAAAAGTAACGAGTAATAATTTAGTAATAATCATATCCCCGTCTTTTTCAGAACTATTGCTAAGGTGTTATTTGCAGGCATAGGGGTAACACGAGGGAAATATGCTGAGAAGCAGTAGAGAGTCAATTTAGCCATCAGAATCTCTCAGTGAGGATGCTTTTGGACATGACTAACTAATATGGCTTAAATAATTGTAAATTTTTTGATGAAACACCAAATTTAATATAGAGGTTTCCAAAATGTATGCAACTTCACATATATAAATTTGTAGATAATAACTTTTTAACCTGTAACCAACCCAAGGAAACCGTTTCTTAAAATTTAATTTTAAGAAAATTTCATTTTAACTTTGAGATGTCAAAAACATTCTAGGATCCTTTGAAGCCAGCTGAAGTATACTCCTAGATTCTAACAGTAGATCTGTCCAGTAAAGCAGGCACAAAATGGTGCTTTGTAAACATGTGATAGTTGCTATTCCAATGATAGATCAGTAGATTTGCCTGTAATGTTCATTCAGTTGCATATGTTCAGGACTAATATGACATGGACTGATTCCTTGATTCTAAAACATGGTCGCTTCTACAATAGCTACATGTGAAAAAGCAGAACAGGCTGGCAGAATTTGAAATACTAGTTATTATTTACATAGCAGGAGTCCAAATGGAAGGTGGGCTTCGGGATTGGTGTGTTCACTGGTTCAACAACGTAAGCAAGGACTCCAACCCTTTCTGTCTTCCTGTCCTGTGGTGGGCAGCATCTATCTGATTCTCCTTTCTCTTATTTATTATCCTAAGATGGCTTCTGGGAGCCTTTGGGGCCGCATGGACCCTTAATTAAATCCCATGGAGTGTGAGAGGACCCAGTAAATGTCTGTTGAAAGGCAGTTCTCCCTGCGTCTCTTATGTTTTTCTACTTTGCCTGAGAAAAGGCATTAACAATTATTTTGTTGTCACTGTTGTTGAAGATTATTTTTCAATGTTGTTTGTGTAGCCAACAGTCTTGGAGGATAGAGACTGTGTCTTTCTCTGAGCAGAGGGATGATGATTTTTGTCTCCTGACCAGGGTAATAGATAGTATTTCCCACCAGGGCAAAGAGGGTGCAGGATTGCTAGTGGTTCTTTTACAAGATTGGGGATTTCCTAAGATCTGCATTTCTCAGCCGTGACACAGACACCCTGTGTGTAGCATTCACCTGAGCCCACCTCCACAGCTCCCCCATGGGATTCAGGGTGCAAGAGGAACAGATATGCACATGAATCTTACACTGTTATAAGTAATAAATGCCTTTGCTTCGGAGCTAGGGCTCATCATGTCTTCTGGCAACATCTAAAACAACTGCAAAAGGCTAACTTTCACCTCATAAGCACAGTAAAATCTTAGACCTTTCGCAGCTTGCTTCCGTTTCCGAAAACATTGTTAGTAAGCTTCTCCTTCCATGAAATAAGATGAAATTGTGTTGCAAGTTGTTCCCAAACTGATTGCCAGCAATGAGAATGGACTACAGGTATAAGCAGCAGCCCCACACCTTGAGCTGAGGACAATTCTCAGATGATAGCACTATTTATTATTCAATGGATGGAAGAAGAACAGAATAGAATTTGCAGGCTCAACTCAAATATCTGGAAGGGTTCCACACAGATGATGATGGCATCCAGAAAGATTATTGTATAAGAAAAACATGGGAGTTAGGACTTTTTTTTTTTTTTTACTATGACAGTGACATGACTGGTGGGACAAAACTCCAAAAAGAATGATCCCCTGTGTATTCGAAGCCAAAGTAAGTAACAGCTATTTTAGGAAATATGCTGATTGGTATACTCTAACCCTCAGTCCTGTCACTTTAATATCTATAATACGTATATCATGTGTTGTGTATATCTCATTTTGTTCAGTTAAGTTTTTACTAATTTTTATGATTTTTTCCAGTGAGAGAAAAAACACTAAAATTCTCTTCAACTCTCAGAATTGGTGACAGAGAGATAGTATCTCCCGTTTTTGATAAATTATTTTTTATAACTAGATTTATAGTGATACCCAAGTACAAGTTTAGATGATTAGCTTTTGTGCTTGTTTTTTTTTTGTAAGTAAATTTTAAAGATGTCTACTGAAACCAGAAATGAATTTCACAGTTTTAGTGTCTTAATTAAAGTAACTGCCAAATCGTATCCTACATTTCTTTTTTCATTACCAACTGACATGATTTTAACAGCAGGGGATTTTCCTGAGAGCCTTGAAAGTTAATATGGCACTTGACGTGTAAATTTACTACTTGAGTAAAAGTAATACAGCACTGGAGGAAACAGTTAACATGCCGACCACAGACTTACGGAAATATCTTAACTGTGCAAATGCTAAGAAGTGCATGACAAACATTACAATTTCCCAGAAAGAAGAAAAGAAAGAACTCTGTCTGAATCTTTAATAAGATGCGAGGAAGATGCAAAACTTTCCAATTGTTTACCTTTTATTCTTTTTTGAATGGCATAAGATGTTAAAAATGAAGGCCTATTAGAGAATTAAAGTCACTGCCTTATACAAAGGCAGGAGTAGCCTATATTGAAAGAAACTTAACAATTAAAAATTGGTACACTTCTCCAAAAAAGATATGGAAAGATGCTCAATATCATTAGTCATTAGAGAAATGCAAATGAAAACCTTAATGAGGTGCCATTTCATATTCACAAAGATAGATATAGATTTTTGTTTTAAATGGAAAAATAACAAGGGTTAGCAAAGTTGTGGAGAAATTGGAACTCTCATACATTGCTTTTGGGGATGTGATATGTTTCAGTCACTGTAGCAAACAGTTCAGCTCTTCCTCAAAATGTTAAATTTGGAATTACCATATGACCCAGCAATTCCACTCTTAGGTATATACCCAAAAGAGTGGAAAATGAGTACTCAAATTCATGTACACTCAAGTTCAAAGCAGCATTAATCACAATATGCCAAAAGTAGAAACAGCCCAAGTGGCCACCATCAGATGAATGTATAAACAAATTGTGATATATACATACAATGGGATATTATTCATCTCTAAAGAGCAATGAGGTACTGACAAATGCTACAACATGGATAAACCTCTAGGACATCTTGCCAAGTGAAAGAAGCCAAATACAAAAGGTGACATATTACGTGATCCCATTTATATAAAATATTCAAATAGATCCAGAGAACAGAATGCAGATGGGTGATGGCCAGGGCCTGGGGGATGGAGGAGCAAATTCTCAGTGTGTCCAGGTTTCCTCTTAGGGTATGAAGGTGTTTTGTAGCTAGGTGGAGGTGGTGATTGTATGGCATGGCAAATGCACTAAATACCACTTAACTGTTTACTTTAAAATGGTTAATTTTATGTTATGTAAAACTTTTCTCAGTAAAAAATTAGAAGTTTAATAAGTGTTTTAAAAAATTGGCCCATCAGGCTTTCCTGGTGGCGCAGTGGTTGAGAGTCCACTTGCCAATGCAGGGGACACGGGTTCGTGCCCCGGTCCGGGAAGATCCCACATGCCGTGGAGTGGCTGGGCCCGTGAGCCATGGCCGCTGAGCCTGTGTGTCCGGAGCCTGTGCTCTGCAGCGGGAGAGGCCACAACAGTGAGAGGCCCGTGTACCCCCCCCCCGCAAAAAAAATTGGCCCATTACCACCAGGTAGAATATTCACTAGCATACATATGTAACTTGTTTAACATGTAATATTTTTTGACCAATAAAATCCAGCAGACTATTACGACTTTTATCATGTAAAATCCTTAGTTACTGATTCCAGAACTCTCATACTGTTTCAATTTTAACCTTTCAGCAAAACATAAAAATTTCAGGATATTTATTCATTCCTATATTTGTATCATGGTACTGAAGGAAAAAAAGATCCAATATGAAACATGAGTAATTAATATCAAAATGAGGCAGGAGATAGATGGGCCTCAGGCTGAGCAGCTGGAATTTGTTCCCTGTGGACAGATACTCCAAGATGAGTAGTAGGAGGACCTGAGCCCTGCCTAGATAAGAGACCACATGTTTCTCATTCTCAAGGTCAAGGAGACCTTTCTGACTACACATGCGCAGAAAGGCTCCTTGGAGGTCAAAGTGGGAGTGATGTCAACCTACCCATAGGCCTCTTCACTAGAATCCATCTTGGCAAAGAGTTGCATGTGCACACATGGGAGGACTCTGAGATAAACTAAATATGGGCTCAGAAGCTGCCAAAGCATGATGATTGGCCAAAAGAAACCCATAAAGTGATTCAAACTACCACGAGGGCACAACTCTCTTTCTGAGTCTGCTTGTGTCTATCCGCATGTCCTCTTTTTCCTCCCAAAAAACACTTTACTTCTGTCACTAAAAAAAAAAAAAAAGAAAGAAAGAAACATGAGATTTCAGTATCTTTCAGGGTAAATTCTTAATTGTTAGAAAGTCTGCTTTGGAGTGTCCATTTTTTAATCTGAGTGCTAAGACATATATTTCAAAATTATATTGAAACTTCATCCTCCATATCCACTTAGTCTATTCCACTGAAGAACTATTGCTTCCAATGAGCTTTTCTTTTTTCTTTTGCAAAAATTAAACATTTAATCATCCAACTGCTCTTTCAAGATAAGTAATCAAAATGACTCAACTTCATTTGTATTAATGACAGACTTTTCAATACATACCAATTATATTTTAAAAGGTTTAAATTCTTGATTTAAGGATATTCAGAACAGTTGTCTCATAAAAAATTCTGCTTTTGACAAGAGAGTTACTATGAAAGATTTGCAGTGTCTGTCCCCCTTAACCTTTACAGAGATGATTTCAAATGAAGAAAATAACCTTTATCTGTCTTGTTCAGGCACAATTTCAAGGCCAAAATTTCATTTTTGACATATTCACCAAAGATAATGGATATCACTGATGGCCTTTGATAATTATGTGGCATTAATAAGAATAAGGAATTATTAAGTGCTTTTATGCTATTTATTTAACTTGGATGACAAATCTCAGTGTTGTTTTGTTGTTGTTGTTGTTATTATTTTGGCCCACTCCATGTGGCATGTGGGATCTTAGTTCCCTGACCAGGGATCGAACCCACACCCCCTGCATTGGGAGCACAGAGTCTTAACCACTGGACCTCCAGGGAAATCTAGAGGATTTTTTTTTTAAGCTCATTATTAAAGTGCTCTTCTGAGTGTTAACCGTTAGGTTTGTCCAGTTTGCTTATTTCAGCATTTTTCCAATATCAAGCTCATATTTTTATTATCACCAAGATGAGGTACTTGAAATACTTTTCCTTACCTGCTATTTTTAGAACACAGCGTTTGATTCTACCTTCTCTTCCTCATATACAAAGTCATTGTAGAGATGGGCTGATGAAAACAAGCTTTATTTTTTCCACACGATCAGTGAGATAAGTGATTGTGTTCATTTTGACACATCTTATACGACTGAGCGTTCATTTAGAAAGCATTTGCATGCACCTACTATGTGCCAGGAATTGCAGATATAAAGAAGTAAGGCATACAGATTCCAGAAATCAATGCAACAGGAAGCTTCATATTCACAGATTGTTTCATGATCCCCAAGAGAAGAAGAAAGTAAGTTTCCTAATGCTTTCCAAAATAATATAAGGAAAGGGAAATACTTGTCAAGGGCCAGCTCACTGTATTTGTCCATCTTGCACAGAAATGTCCAATGTGAAAGCATCTTTCCTCACGTTCTATCATTTATTTATTCAAGGACTGTATGTTGAGTAATTATCAGGCCACAAGCAGAGTCCTCAGCACTGGAGACAAAAGAGACAAGGTCTTTTTGGAGCTGAAGGGGAGGTGAGGAGAGAGCCACTGGACACGGTTTGCACTGAATAATGCTCACGAACATATAAGATGCTTGGAGTGACCCAAAGGCAAATTACAGGGTGTGACGAGTCAGTATCCCAGGAGCTCTAATTCAGGTTACAAAATCCAGCAACTCTGAGCGAACCATAGCCAAGCAGACACCCGAAGGGTCAATAGGACCCGCTCAGATGGAGGGTGGTGGGCTGAGCATCCCGGCAGAGGTGGGAGAGCTCTAAGGGGAGAGTGTCTGCCACCCAGAGGTCCTTTTAGGAAACGATAGCCAGCAGCATCTCTGGAGTGCAGTGAGCGACACCAGACAGGGCACCTGCCGTGCACCAAGCTGAGAAAGTCAGAAGGGTCTATGCTTTTTTTTTTTTTTTTTTTTTTACGGTACGCGGGCCTCTCACTGTTGCGGCCTCTCCCGTTGTGGAGCACAGGCTCCGGACGCGCAGGCTCAGCGGCCATGGCTCACGGGCCCAGCCGCTCCGAGGCATGTGGGATCCTCCCGGACCGGGGCATGAACCCGTGTGCTCTGCATCGGCAGGCGGACTCTCAACCACTACGCCACCAGGGAAGCCCGCGTCTATGCTTTTGAACAGTGCATTTTAATCATCATAGGTCTATCATGACGTCTCAGCAAAAGTTTGACACACATGTAGAGATTCCAGTTGGCAGTATTACTGCCAAAACCGCACATCAAATTCCTTCTTGTGAACGATGTTTTCAGCATGGCTGAGGGTTTCCTCATTTAAAAATGCTTTATCACTTTATCCATTTTGGGACTTTACCCATTTGGAACGCTTTATCACTTTATCCATTTTGGAACAAAACCTCATTTATACACTTTACCTTATGAAAGACTATAGTATAAGGTTGGACCTTTCATGGATGCCTGCAATATAGAGGAGGCAAGGCTGCACAGAGAAACATCCCTGAACTAAATTTAAGTCCTAGATAAACCGACAGTGCCCTACAGTCTCTGCCTAGTTCCATTAAAGTCTAATGATTAAGAGGCATTGATTGTGCCAAATAATAGATAATTCGAGAATATACAGGCCACACGGAAAACTAGAAAACCACTGTGGAAGCTCCAAATGGATTAAGAATCTAAATGTAAAAACTAAAACCGTTAAAAAAAAAAAAGCACTGTGAATCTAAGAAGCCAGTTGCTTGCATTTTGTCTGCTTTTGATTCTCAGAAACCCTGCTTACTGCTATCTTGGTTTCTAGTTCTGTGGCAAATGGGGGAGTGTCAGATCAGTGAAGCATTCCTGTTCTTAGACATAAACGGTGATTAGAAGCCAAGGGGGGTTACCTTCATTGCTGAAGGAAGCTGCAGGGCAAAGTGTTAAGAAGCATACGCGCTGAAAGCTTTGCAGACTAATTTATTATTTTTAAATGGTTTCATTTGTCACAGACATGAGCATATTATTTACACTTGGGTAAACGTGCCCTTTTCAAATTGAGAAGGGAATTAAATTCAAAAGACTTTATTATGCAAAACAAAAATTTCTTTTTAGCAAAAGTTATTTTTATTCTTCTAAAGATTATATGCAGTTTGTCTGTTTCCTAATTTAGAATTCAGATAATTCAATGATACTAGTAATGATGGTCATGATAATAATACCTCTTACACTTACTAAGTTGAAGCAGATGGAAATCGAAAAATCCAAGCTGCTATTCAGCAGAGAATCACTATGCAAATATTCCAACAGCTTGTGTGATTTTTTCAAACTATTATCTCAAGTGCAACAAACCATTCATTATATTGAAAAGTTGAGAAAGATAGCACGTAGTAAAAAGATGATATGCATGTAGAGTTGGGGAGCATTTATAGTCAACTCAACAATGATAAATAAATCCACTGTTTCCAAAGGATACACATAAGGGGAGGTTTGGAGATTATGTTTGACAACATTTCCTAAAGAAGAGCCCTGTGTGTGTGTGTGCCTGTATGTGTGTGTGTGTGTGTGTGTATCACAGTGTTCTCTCTGGCCTCCTCCTCAGCATTCAAACATGTTGAATCTCACTTATCTTAAAAAACTCAGCCCCATAAACTTCCCTTCTACCTCCCTTTCTCTTTTCCCCCATTACAGCCACATTTCTTGCAAAAAAAATGTTTAAAATGCATCTTTAATTCTTCACCTATCTTATGCTTTACTGCCTATTGCAATTCCATTAATTAATTTAAGAAATATTAATGGTGGACTTCCCTGGAGGCACAGTGGTTAAGAATCTGCCTGCCAATGCAGGGGACACCGGTTCTATCCCTGGTCTTGGAAGATCCCACATGCCGCAGAGCAGCTAAGCCCGTGAGCCACACCTACTGAGCCTGCACTCTAGAGCCCGTGAGCCACAGCTACTGAGACCACGTCCTGCAACTACTGAGCCCACAAGCCACAACTACTGAGCCCACGTGCCACAACTACTGAAGCCCGTGCGCCTAGAGCCCGTGCTCCACAACAAGAGAAGCCACCACAACGAGAAGCCCGCACAACACAAGAGTAGCCCCCCCCCACTGCAACTAGAGAAAGCCCGTGTGCCGCAATGAAGACCCAACACAGCCAAAAAGAAAAAAAAAAAGGAATATTAACGGAACCCACATAATTTACTGTGTGCTGGAGATTCAATGGTGAATAATGCCAAAAATAGCGCATGTCCCGGAAATTCCCTTTAAGGGGGACTGGACATTAAATGTACATTACAAGGGAGAGAGAAAATGTTTTCAACCAAAATACTGGTAATTGACCAATCAGGAATTTAAGAGATGTCATCAATTAGTCTTGTTATGTTTGATTTTGGCTATGTTTCAGACTCCTTAGATAACTATACCTAAACCTCAAAGGAGTTTTGAAAGGATTACTAGTCAAGTCATCCAACCATATCCCTTTTTAAAATTTTTTCGTGGAGCTTTGTGGCTTGTGGGATCTTAGTTCCCCAACCAGGGATCCAACCCAGACCTTCAGCAGCGAAAGTGCAGAGTTCTAATCACTGGACCACCAGGGAATTCCCCAGCCACATCCTTGAGGTGAGGTCATTATACTGCTTCACACACTCTAAATCATTTGTTCTCATGGACCCAATACTACTTTTGGAGGTAAGAGCTAAAAATTATAATTTAATTGACCTCCAGGCAATGGAGTCAGGTAGCATTCCTTGTAATATAAAGTTACTTTACCATTCACCTTAAATTAAATTGTTGAAAAGAATAGACTTCCTGAGTGCAGGTAGAGATTTAATACTACATGGAAAACTGCTTCCATTTTTAAGTTGAAGAAAGGAGTAAACTATGAACTAGAATCATACACAAATTTAACTGATTTTAATATAATTATGTCACTGAGGCATGAAATAGTTGTGTAGTCAAAGCAATGCCAAAATATCCAAACCAGAAAGCACAATATTCTTAATAGTTGAGTAGCTAAATCAAAAAGAAATAACATTAGATAACATCTATTGAAGTTATCATGTACTGGATATAATTCTAAGAATTCCACAGAGTAACATACAAACCTATAAGATCAAAAAAAGCTCTATTATATAGATAAGAAACCTAAAAACAGACTCAAACACCTTGCCTATCATCACACAGCTGGTAAGAGGCCAAGCTGAAATTCAAATCCAAACCTACCAACTCCTAAGCTCTGAGATTCCAATTGCTTCTACTTGGACTACTGTACATGTGGCACCATGAGAAAACAAATGGCTTATAAAATTAATGCTAAGGGAGCGAACCTACTCTAAAGGTCTGTTGCACTAGCCTTTCCTTATCTACCTAAGTGATCACTGAATTCCTATGAACTGAGGTTTTTATGTGGCAAAATCACCTTCACAATCTATGGAGAAATGTGAGCCTCCAAGGGCCCATCTCTAAAGCCATGGTGTTATGACATGTACACATAAGCAGTGTTTATAACAACCAAGTAATGGACTTATGCAAGGACTAGGAAAAGAAAACTCAGGGGGCCTTACAACATTCACTTAAAAAACTGGGGGAGAAGAAACCACTAACTTTGGGCAGTGTATCAATGATAAGTGCACAGTGTGCAGATGTTATCCATCAGGTAATCTGTGAAATACCATAGAAGCTTCAGAATAGAAAAGGTTTGCATTGTCTCTGGAAGACAAAATAACATGAAAGCAGCAGAAGTTATCCTAATTAGGTAGCCACATTAAAGGTTACACATATTCCTTTGCGTAAATATTCTGATGAGTGAGCTGGTACATAGGCTCAAAGAACTCCATAGAAGGACCAAGGAAGCATTACAACATCAAAAGTCATCATCTGATAGCAATAGAAGACACGTAATACTAAAATATTATAGTAAATATCAAGACTGATAGTGTCAGAAGAATTAATTAAAACACACACACAAACTCGTTCAGAAAGCCCAGTAATTGAGGTCCTTGAATTACTCATAAATATATGACACAGAAATATTACTGAATTCGGTAGCAACTGATAATTCTGTATTCAGTGACAGACTGGATTAGGTAAAAATCAGAATTTTTCAATATTAGCTATATCTCGTGAGCTAGTCATTGCTGAAGAATGCAAAAGAAAGTGTAATGAAAACTTGAAATTTAATGGGCTTAGATGGCCAATTTGTGCAGCTGAAAACACCTCACTATGAGGTATGAAGGCAGAGATGATGGCCCCTCCTGCTTTAAGTGGACCACTTAACCAACAGCAGTTGAGCCTGGATGGAGGGAGGAGACTTTCAAATAGTTCAGACTGTGGGTTGCAGCCTGAAGTCTGGAGACCATTTTGGATGCAAAAGCGCATTCTCCTTGCAACCTTGCAGTGTTTCCCACTGATACTATCTTCTAAATCCCATTAATATGTTCCTTTCCTTTTGTTCTCACTATCCTAATTAAGTCCCTTATCATTGAGCTGCTAAACCACTGGCTCCTTTCTGTCCTTTTACTGCATTGCTGCCCTTGGTTATTCTAAAAACCCTTTAATGTGCCCCTTTGTCCTCAGTACAAATCCTAACTCCACAGATACCCTAACCTTCTCAGTTGAATGTCAAGTTCAAAAAACTAAATTTCTTCCCTAATCTTGGATCCACAAATGGCAAAGGTATCAGGAGTTCATAAGACAGATCCATCTCCAACTCTCCTGGAAAGAGAGACCCTATGTTGGCATGGAGATAACTTGTAGAAATAAAATGAAAAGAAGAAAAGAAACAGTCAGTGTATAAAATGCCTGAAATGAGCGTTATTTTCTTTACTCCCTTTGTCTCTCTGTCTACAGACCATAATTTACAGATGGCCTGGTAGATATTTTATTTGGATATTCAATACAACTCAAACTCATTTTAAACTGAGCTCAGTATTTTTCCTTTTCTGAAATTATTTTCTTCTTCCATTCTCTAAGTTAGTAATTTTGATTAGAATCTACTCAGATTCTTAAAATGAAAAACCTCAGGGACAAACTGGATACTTGACTATTACTCTTCACTTCCTTGCTCTTTGATTAAGATGCCAGCATCATCTCTTACCTGGATTATTGCAATAGCCTTATAAACGATTGATATGGCGTGAGTCTTAACTATATTGTGGTAATGCCATTTGCTATTACATATAAACCCTGAAATCTTCAGACCTTAACAAAAAAGTTCATTTTTTGCTCATGTAAAGTCCAGTGGGAGGCGGCCTTTCTTTCATGTACTCATTCAGTAACTCAGATGAGAAATATATCTTCCAAGCATTTTTGAATGTTGACATTGACCTAAGGCCAGTAGATGGGGGGAAGAAGGAATATGGGAGGTTGCATAGGATGGGGTACATGGTCCATCACCGGCCGCTGCTTTCTGAGAAAACTCTACACTATAGAGATGAGCGTAAAGCCTTGGTCCGGGGGCTTGGGAGTGGTGGTGGGGAGGGGTTAGCCATCTGCCATATAGGTTGTCTCCAGACTATTCTTTTTTGCAGCCAGTGACTTTTCTAAAGCCTGAATCTGATTGTGCCAATTCTCTGTTGAAACACTGTATATCATGCCCATTGCCCTCACAAAAAGGTAGAACCTTCTACACATAGAATTGACTGTCCAGTAGAAGGGTGCTATCAAGTAAATATGTTGGGACAAAAGTGATATTAATGACACATATAGTCATTCGTCTTGTAAGATGCTTTAAAATCCACTGCTTACTTGCCTCTTCCAGCATCATTCCCAGGGCATCTGTACTAACTCAATGCATGTGCTAGCCACACGGCACTGCCTTCATTCCCAAATGTATTGCACTTTTTGTTGCTTTGGAGTTTCTCCTGTTTCTCTTTCCTTTTCCAATAACCAACACCCAATCATCTTTCAGGTCCTTAGATAGCACTTCCTCCAGGAAACCATCATCGTTTTCTATTGAAAGCACTCTACCCTTCTCCGTTTCCTTACCATACCACCAATTCCACTGGGTTATGAACAACAGTTTATTTATCTGCAAGCCAGCCCCCATCTTGAACTCCTTCAGAGCAGAATATGCTAGACGCCATTTTACCCTCGGTCCTAGAAAAGGAGTTAGCACAGAATAAACATTTGGTAAACATTTGTTGACTAAATGAATAAGTCTATGCTTTGTCATGTCTATGTCCACAATATCTTTTGTGTTTCTTTATTATCAGGTAAATAAGAATTGTATCTACTTAATAAGATTTTTATAGAAATGAATGGATCTAGTACAGTATACAACTTGACACAAAGACAGTCTCAGTAAGTTTTAGCAATTGTTATTCCCCAAACTTAGAGAGTGTATATGATGTCACCTCCTTGGAAATTTTTTTTCCTGATCACTTTCAGCCAAAACTGTTTTCCCTCATATGTTTGTGCTCCCATACTGGATAGTTCTCTCATCATTGGACTTGTGATATAGTTGGGTGAGAAGAATTCTGCCCCCTAGGTAAGTAGTGATCCCTTGATAACAGAGTTCTGTCTTAGTGGCAGTCCAGGGATTAGTACAGTGTGGGCACCAAGTAAAACATGTATAGAATGCCTTATATTTAAATAAAATTAAGGAGTGAAGAAATATAAGTTTAAGACAAGACAGAGCTGATAGTGATTTTAATAAAAATAAAAATAAAAAAACTCTTGGTAAATAGACGATACTTACTTTGAAAGAAAGAGACTATTTTTTGGTTTCTTTGTTTGCTTGTTTTAAATAGCAGGAAAGTCCTGAAGCATTCTGAAATAAAACAGTAATTTCAGACTGTGTTGACAAACTCCGGAAAGAGTTTTCCTTCATTTTTTAAGGCAACTAGCCACAAGACTCCAAATTGTTTCCCCTTCCAGTAACTCAGATGATGCCAGACTTTTAGGACTCTAAAAAGACGTTTAAAATGCCAGTCTGAATCCTGTCATTTTACATGTGAGGAATCAAAAATCCCAAGAAGTTAAGTAACTGAAACTCCAACAGGCAGTAAAGGATTTGGGGAAATGTAATCACTAGCTATTTATCCAAATAATTAATGTCTTCAAAAGTAATTTAGATGAAACTGTCAATTCAATATATTCTAGAGGTAGTAGGGGCTTAATTGAATGTCTGCTTGGATTATATTCAGTTATATTGATGTTTCGCTAATATGTATTGCCATGAACATAACAAAATCTCCCCCAAACTTGAACTTTTTCCCCATGTTGTTGAAGACTTCAGTTTAATTATCTTTAAAGTTTAGAACTGCTGCTCATGACTGCACATCGATTTCCCTTGCATTAAGGAAACAGGATAACCTTGAAGCATTTTTATATATTTATAAATCCTGATTGGTGCTTTTTTTGGTGTTTGGGACTAATTATTTCCATGCATGCAAATGTCAGCAATATGAAGAACAGGTTGTGGAATGGAACAAACACGTGTTATCAGAAAACATTTTATAGTTGCTTGCATAATCCGCTGTGTTCCTCATAATCTAATGTCATATGAAAGTGTGCATGATACAGAGGGCAACCTAGGGAGTTTGGGCATTATGTATTAGATAATGTAATTTTATTGAACTTCAGTTTATTTCAGAGAACTACATCTGCATAGACACAAAAATACAAAAGTAAATGTAGGATAGCATCTAACTGATTAATCTTTTGGTTTTGCCAGTCTACCACAGAAGTTAAGTGATTTTTCTTGAATTTTTCTTTTTTGTGTGTGTGGTACGTGGGCCTTTCGCTGTTGTGGTCTCTCCCGTTGCGGAGAACAGGCTCCGGATGCGCAGGCCCAGCGGCCATGGCTCACGGGCCCAGCTGCTCCGCAGCATGTGGGATCCTCCCGGACCGGGGCACGAACCCGTGTCCCCTGCTTCGGCAGGCGGACTCTCAACCACTGCGCCACCAGGGAAGCCCTGAATTTTTCTTTTGATTAGAGAAGACTGATCTTAAGAGTAGTATCAGAATCACTACTGAGTGAGGTCCACTTTAAAAAGTTGATAATCGGTACTTCCCTGGCGGTCCAGTGGTTAAGATTCTGCGCTTCCACTGCAGGGGGTGAGGGTTTCATCCTGGTCATTGAACTAAGATCTTGCAAGCTGTGTGTCAAGCCACCCCCAATTTTTTTTTTAAAGTTAATAATCTGCTGATTATAATACCAACTCTAAAGCGCTGTTGCATTAAATAAATTATTACATTTACAGGGCTTGACACAATGCCAGATACATGGTGTGCACTCAGGACATAATTATTTTGTCTCTACAAATAAAATAGAAAGCAAGCTTGATTGATGTTAGTTAATAGTATACATAAGAGAGGGGGAAATTTTTCTGCTTTAGACCTCATTACATCATTTCCCTCCCAAAAAAGATACATGGGGAAAAAAACTTCTGTTACTGACAAAGAATACGAGAAACTAAGATTTTTTTTTTTAAATCAGGTGGACAAAATTATCTTCTAATGGTTTGCTTCGTTTTTAAAAAATTTTGGAAAATAATCGCTTGGGGCTTGTAAAGGTCTCTACTGATATTCTTGTTATTAAACAGGACAGGTGAACTCTGTTCTACATCCAGCTAGTTGCTACATGAGCTAGAATATCTCTTGTGGAATTTGCAAACTAACTGAACAATAAAATAATGTGCATAAAATGACAACTACAGTGAAAAGAAACTATGACATTAATTATTCTAATTGTATTGTCAATCATCAAACTGCAGTGGTAATAAGCCACTATTTCAGACTGGCTGTATAGGACTGACTGTCAGCCAGTGCTCTCCTGCAAAAGCAGATGGGTGTGGCCAGTTCTCACTTGATGCTAGTTCAACCTAGGCTAGAAAAAGAGGTGATACTAAGAAATGGGGGGCTGTAGTAGGCTTGATGGAACCAAACTTGTTCTTGAGTGCCTCACCTCCCTTTCTAAAATTTAAAAAGCACGACAGCTGTCACATGGGGGAGTACCTTCATTTAGTTTCAACCCTGAGGCAAAGTGTGAGGCATTAGAGAGAAATACATTTTGTGTAATATGAATATCTTCCTCACTTAAAACGCTCATGCTTCTTTTTTTTTTTTTTTTTTTTGCGGTACACGGGCCTCTCCCGCCACAGAGCACAGGCCCCGGACGCGCAGGCTCAGCGGCCACGGCCCACGGGCCCAGCCGCTCCGCGGCACGTGGGATCCTGCCGGACCGGGGCACGAACCCGCGTCCCCTGCATCGGCAGGCGAACTCCCAACCACTAGCGCCACCAGGGAAGCCCCATGCTTCTTATACTTACACTTCTTCAAAGCATCGTTTGCGACAAGACTGGTGGTTAAAACTTTGCCAGTCTTTGGAATTGTATGGACTTTGCTGTGTCTGTAGATATTATGAGCCTATGAATTTGAGTTTGCATTCTGAGATGAAGGTAAATCATTTCTATTACAAAGAGCCAGATATTAGTGCAGTGGGTATTAATCTAATGTTCTTTGAATTATATTTGTTATTGGGTAGATAAATAAATGGATTAAAAGTAGGAATATTTCAACATATTTATTATACCTTTATACTTTAAAAATAATACAGTAACCATATTAGTATTGAAATATTATTGACATAATAATTTCATATATTTTATAATATCCAATTATATGTGTATTTCTAGATATAGATAACTTAGATATAGATATGAGTTAGATATTAATATGATTTAAACATAGATGATAGATAAATATTATCTGGGGTAGAAAGTTTTAAAAATAGCTTCATGTGGTGCATTAACCCTGAAATAGTTATCTGGAGAATTTACTCTTGAAATCAACGCAGTCTATGATTACCATCTAGTGGCAAAGCCCTTGAATTGCAAATACTCCGTGCCAGTGGAGAATCTAAGGGTGCTTCCTTGGCCAATTCAACCCATTTTCTTGATGTATATGTCACAAATATTAATTATTATATAACCTCATCAACCACAGACACATATCTTGTAAAAATGTTTTTACAAAAACTGATGGGTTTGCATGAAAGTGATTTGAATAAGACCAACTGGAAAAAGCTTTAATTCGTTTCGATAGATAGCAAAATCAAAATTGAGCTGAGAGGAGAACAGTATGTTTACGTTGATATAAGTTACAAATAATAGGGTGTAGGAACAGAAAAACGTCCTGTGCATGGTTTGAAATATAGTTTGTCACTACTAAAATGGATGAGTTTGACTAAGTGAGAAATAAGTAAAGTTGGTTATGAAATTTAAAGGTCACATTGAATAGTATTAATTTTGTAATAAGGAATAAGGGCGATACTTTTGAAAAATAATATAATGATACAAAAGTGTGAAAATGTAGCTCTGTAGGGATGTTGTTACAGGAAAAGGTAAAGTTGGGAATGGTTTGCAGTACTTTGTGGGCGTGTGAGCACTTGTATTTGAGTGGTCACCAGAGGGATGCAAAGAAGGGCAGAATCTGTAAGCTTTGCCAGGAAAGAGGGAACAGTACAGTGAGTCCCCTACACACGAACCTTCAAGTTGCAAACTTTCAAAGATGCGAACCTTTGTTCTCATGTCCAATCACGTGTTAGTTCACGTGTCTGGTGTGCATCCTTTACAAATGGTTGTGCTTTTATGTACTTCACTGTACAGTACTATTTTTGTGTGTTTGTTTTTTTAATGTATTATTTGTGTGAAAAGTATTATAAACCTATTACAGTACAGTACTACATAGCCGATTGTGTGAGTTGGGTACCTAGGCTAACTTTATTGGACTTACGAACAAATTGGACTTTTGAACGCACTCTCAGAACGGAACTCATTCATATGCAGGGGACTTACTGTACTTGATAAATTTAGTGGAGGAGATAAAAAAAGGCACCTTTAAGGCTTTGAGCATGAAAAACTAAGAAATAATGGTGTTTTTAAAAGTATTAGGGAAATTAAGAATAGTTATTATAGAATCTTGTTGTAGGATATCAATCTCATAAAACTTGGATAGAATTCTAAGGAATTATTCTACATTATGTCATTTAATCCTCCCAACTATTCCTCCATTTTTAAACTGAGGTAAGGAAGGAGGAATCAGTTCCCAATATATAATGTCATTTTCCCATGACCTTACACCTAATATGTGACATCATTGGCATTTGACCCCCAGACTTATGTGATTCAAAGTGCCCGCTCTTTTCTCTTCTTCATGTAACTTTTTTGGTTGTTTAGCACCTGGAGAAGGTTTTTTTATTTTATTTTTTATTTATTTATTTTTTTTTGCGGTACGCGGGCCTCTCACTGTTGTGGCCTCTCCCGTTGCGGAGCACAGGCTCCGGACGCGCAGGCTCAGCGGCCATGGCTCACGGGCCCAGCTGCTCCGCGGCATGTGGGATCCTCCCAGACTGGGGCACGAACCCGTGTCCCCTGCATCGGCAGGCGGACTCTCAACCACTGCGCCACCAGGGAAGCCCTTGACAAGCATTTTTAAAAGCTAAATTAATTTGAAGATTCTGTGGTGTACCCATTCTTTATTAAAAATTATATAAAACTTTACATAATTGTAGTTTAGGAGTTGTAAATTTTACCAGGTTGTTTTCCTTATAAAGTAGGAGATGTTTGCCTTGAACTTTAAACCTACAAAGGATCCAAGTAAAAGAATATTAAAAAAAATGTATACTTATATGCAATAATCTTTTTTTAATTGCACACTGTCATAACTGAAGTATGGTTTCTGCTAAAGTGTGCAGTGCCTGGTGAGGATGTGATCCTCTGGTCTGCAATTAAACAGTCAGTGTGACCACATTGATCCAGGCTGCTTGATAGTCAGGGGAGGGACAGTGAGGGCTGTGTGCAGAGGCTACACTGTGGTCTTTCCCGCTCCAGTGTGTGACTGTTTCCTGTTGTTCTTGTTTATTGGTTGGTAACAATTTCTTTTATTGTTGTTGTTATTATTATTACATGTTTTGGAATTAAGGTAGGTGAACTCCAAAAATAACTTAATAGTCTCAGCTATTCTATAATTATTAGTTATTCCAATATATTAATAACTATTAATTATTCAAGATATAATTATTATTATCCTCTCATTTAAAAATGTGTCCTATTTAGGTTGATAAATTATATTGTCACTTTAGACCAGGAGTTCTTAGACAGAGACATGGTGGTCTGGTAAAACTTCTGGGCCCTTTGTAGAGTAGTTTTAACTGCATAGCATAAAATAAATACAATTAAAAAGAAAAGAAACGCTACTGAAATAGAGTTAACCAAATATTTTTAAGGCTTAAATTTGTGATGTAGGAATCCTAGTGTTCCTTTACTAACCCATTAAATACCAAGTTTAACAACTACTACACTTCAAAGAAGGGATGATCAAAGTATTTCAGCATAGCTGTGTTGAGTGTCATGTGAGATAAAAATATATGCAATTTCTATTGGTGAAGAAACCACAAATCCTACTAATTCTGTAGTTTATGGCCTACATTCACTCCTGAAGGAAGTGCTAATTTTCAGTTTTCTAAAAATTAAGATCTGTTTTAGAATCACCCATCCAACTAGGGAAGGACCCCTAGATGAACTGCACTCCTGGCTTAGCTGCCTTCTCCAACACTGGACTTGAGCTCCTTGGGCTCACAAATTATATTCATTCTTGCATCTTTAGTAACACATATAAAGCATAACATTCTACATGTTCAATGCATGGATAAGTGAATACATAAAAAATAAAGTCAATGAAAAAACTGAGGATGTGCAAAATTCATCATGAAAGATTATGTAATAGCAGACACAGTATTAAGAAGTTACCAGATGAAGGCTTTAGCTCGTGATGTGATATACAGAAATATGGAAACAAAGATAAATTTTACATAAACTGAGACGTTGCCAGGGCCCACATTTGGGGGATAATTATGGCCTTTTTAAAAATTGTTATTTATATTGGAGTATAGTTGATTAACAATGTTGTGTTTCAGGTGTACAGCAAAGTGATTCAGTTATACATATACATGTATCTATTTTTTTCAAATCCTTTCCCCATTTAGGTTATTACAGAGTATTGACATGTACACATGGCTATATTTAAAATAGATAACCAACAAGGACCTACTGTATAGCACAGGGAACTCAGCTTAATTATGGCCTTTTAATGTCCTGGGAGACTTAAAAGATGGCAGGGGCTGACCCAGCTCACAGAGTGACATCCTGGTGACCCACGGTGTTGTGAGACTGAGGACATTGAAGCCAGATGCTGAGACCCTTCTGACCAAGGAAGATCTCATCCTTTGTTTCTCCTCTCTTCCTACTTCCAGCCCCACTCCCAAATCCATAAGTACACTCTGAAGGGCTGAGGCAGGTGGTCACAGAGGCAGGGTCACCTCTCTTTGCTCTCGCCTGGGAAGTCTTGGTTCCAAGGGTCTCTGCACATCGCAGCCTCAGGGGTTCTCAACAGCTCGACCTCCTGTTGCTTTGCACCTCTACCAATGCCTCCATCAATAGATTCAAATTATAAAACAGGTGAAAAATGCATTTTTTTGTTTCCCATCTGCATACATAAGACTATAACTGATGTTTCCAGAGTGGGGGAAGGCATATGGAGATTTATCACATAAAGAGAAAAAATTGAACTGAATTTCTAATGAGAGAACACTTAAGCATGCTTTACTGTTCCAGCTGGGTCTCAGCAAAAATAGATTCTAATTCTGCTGGGACAAGCCCGTTTAAACACTCTCACCCCACACAAGGACAGCTGAATTTGTTCAGCTTGTCAACAATAATGACCTGAGAAAAAACTGTCCAAATTACATGGGTCCAGGGGGATAGCAGGTGGTCACAGGACACAATGAAAGGGGGACACAGAGAGGAAAAGACAAAATCAGTGCTTCCAGATGTTTGAGGTGTCTGACAAGAAAACCTATTCCGTTATAATGAATGTGCTCAGCAAGCCTTGGTGAGTGGGTGTGTGTAGGCTTTTTATAACTGTTTTAGCAGTTTGTACTGGCACTGTTAATACCAGTAAGATAAGCTATTTCAGACAGTGATAGCTGATGGAAAATAAAACAGAGTGATGTGACATAGTGACTGAGGGGGAGGCTTCTTTGATGAGGTTGGGGGTAGGTTAGCATTTCTGAATAAGTGGCGTTTTAAGTGAGACGTGAATGAGGAGAAAGAGGCAGTTGTGTGAACAGTTGGGGAAGGAACATTCCAGGCAGAGGGAATTGCATGTGCAAAGGTTCCCAAGATGGGGAGAAGCTTTGCATGTCTGTGGAACAGGACGTATATCAGAGCAGATGCAATACAGTGTAATTAGTGGGAGAATCTCAGGAAGTTAGGTCCTGGGGGTGGGCAAAGCCAAGCCAGACAGGGTCTCCTAAGCTTTGTGAGCACTTTGGGCTTCATACTGAGTCTAAGGAATTGATTCCCTAGATGGCTTTAAGTGGAAAGTGCATGATTTGGGTGAGCTTTGCAAAGCCTACTTTGGCTGTTTGTGCAGAATGGACAGGAGGGAACACGGGGAACCAGGGAAGGATGATTTTGTCCTCGTCCAGAGAGACAGTGAGGTGTCTGCACAAATGGTCTGTCTTTTCTAAAAGAGCTACAGGAAATTGATTCCAGCAAGCCGAGGAAGTGGCCAGAGGTCTGTTTGGAAATGTTAAGCTTGAATCACAATTTGGGCAACATTTTCTGAAGAGGTTAAGCATTCGCTTCCCTGTCCTAAATAAACCACTGGCCAATACCTCCTTCCAGGACACCAGTTCGTTTAAGTCCTTAAAACCAGGTTCTGGACCCAGACTAACAGCATATAACCTCCGGCTCTGCCCGTTATGAGCTGCGTAACCTTGGACACTTACTTGAATTCTCTGTTTCCTCAAATAATAAGAGAGGACAGTAATTATGTTCTCTCTAACAGAATTTTTAAAGACTAAATAAATTAATCAAGGCAAAGCCCTTATAATGGAGCTGGGCACACAGTAAGGGCATAATACACATTGTTTCTTATGACGACTCCTAATCTAGTGTTTTCTACTAAAATCCACTGTCTTTAAGAATACTTGTTGAAAACAATGTCAAAAATAAATTTCACTGTGTATACTCCAAGTTCAACTTGAACTGTATGGAGCCTATGTAATAGTTATAATTTTAGGACAGAAAATATATGTGTACAAATAAAAAAAAAAGAAAGTATACAGAATGGAAAGGAAGCAATAAAGCTGTCATTATTCCCAGACAACAAAAAATTAAAAAAATTTTTTTAAAAGTCTGTTTTCACTAAAAGAAAAAGAATACTTGTTCATTATATATTATTTATGGAGTTTTTCCTGCATGCTCTCTGGGCTTGTTAAGAGTTTTCTCTGATTATTAAAGGACATAATCTCTGCTTAAGCGAGTAAAAGAAGACAATGAGAAACCAAGTATTCTGAAGAGGTTAAGCATTTGCTTCCCTGTCCTAAATAAACCACTGGCCAATACCTCTTTAATTAATTAAACAGGTGAATACAACCCTTTAGTTCTTTTTGTGCTCCTCATTGATGTCATTGGGAGGTCATGCAGTGACCCAAGAGCCGCCCCCAAGCAGGACCCCTGACCTGTACATGTTGGAAGTTGGGTTGTCATCAGAAACTCTAACCTTAAAATGACACTGTCTTTTTTTTTCCCCAGTAAGTTTGTTAGAGGTATTTCTTTGTACGCTTTCCATTTTTCTTTCCATTTTTAATTAATTTAATAATTCAATGATCACTCTAAATGTGAAATCATATAGCAGAACATGAATTCTTGGAATGCAAAACATCCATATATAACCAAGGTATTACTAAAAATACTGAATTCCTAAAGCATAGCTAAATAAAACAAAATTGTTTTACTATAAACCTGGAAACATTACAAAAGCAGGACTAAACAAGGCATAACTGAATTTCAACAGAGCCAAACCTGCTGAAGGGTCTTCTCAAATTTGCGACATTGGGTATTTTTCTAAGGAACATTCATGAGAATTGTGGTGCACTAGTGTTTATACTTCACAAAGCTGGGAGGCTTTATGAATTATTTTGCCTGTAAGACCACACAACAGAATATTTAAAAGCAAAACAGGTTTTATGGGTGTTTGGCAACTGCTTTGATAGAAATATTGGTCATAGAAAAAGAAAGGTAAATTGTTTTTTCTTGATTTGGTCAAAGGCTACCAGGACATCACAGGTGGATGGGGAGGCTGAGGAAGATGATATAATCTCTAGTGACCATGTTTTCAATGAGAAGACTGATCACCTTCAAACAATTGGAAGCTTATTTTGTAGAGCAAAGGATCTATTCTTTTAACTTTAGGTAAAAATTATAGAAAGGCACAAAAAGAGAGTTTTTCAAACATAAATAATTGCTCAAAATACATGAGAAAGTTTAGACTACAGAAATTCTCAAGTTCTCTTTATTTTTTTTTTCTTTTTTCTACTGTCTATTATAGAAAAAGTTTGTTACAAGGATGTAAGTTACAAAGGAAAATATTTGCTCATGTTTTTAAATTGATTTCATTTACTTACACAATTGATTACATGTCTCAGAATTTACAATCTCATAATCTTACATGTTGCAAAATTGCATAGGTAAATTCCGATCCAAGCAATTTCTCACAAAGGTTAACTCTGAGATGTTTCAGCATTCTGGAAATTGTCCATTGCAAGCTCAGAGTGTATAGGTGGTACATAAGTCCACTGGTAGACTGGTTTATTTAATCTCCTCAAAAGCATCAGTGTGATATAATTTTAGAGACTCTGAAAAATTATGCATTCTTACTGTCTTTCTAAGGAAGGAGAATCCAGGGTCATTGGTCCAAAAAATGGAGTAGTTCTAGAAGATGAAACATTTTAAAAATAATAACCTTTATTCATTTTATTGCTGCATTTTATTGATTCATAGCAAGTATGTAAACACAAGGAAAAAAGACAAACTGACATCAGCCTCCAATCTTTTAACAGATGACCAGGATTGTAACTCAATGAAATAAACATAGGAGTAAATAACATAGGATCAAAATAAAGAATTATAATAGATAGCTTCATTTATTCATTCATAGGTTTAATAAATAGAGGCTAGAGCTTGCCGGTTTAATTTTCATTTCATTCAAATTTATATTTGCCCTTCCACAAATTCACTTTGCCGAATGGATTTCTATTTCCCAGTCAAGCTGGCAAAAAGGCGTTTGGATGCATTAGAATTTTAAATGATATCAAGACAAGTAAGTAAATAAAAATAATTAAAATGAATAGTTTATCATCATCTAAATGCAAACTAATACAACACAGAGAAAGCCAATGCCATCCTTTCCCATTATTTATTTCAGTTATTAATTATGCCAATAAAATCACAGTAAAGAATGAGAAATGTTGACAGGAGTCCATGAATTGAAAAGGCACATGTGCACTTCAGCATATGGATAGATTTAATAATATAAAAAGTAAAAATATTGCTAAAAATCTCAAAATTATTGCTGAAGAGACTTCTGTCATGTTTTTAAGGGGACACTATTTTTATAACAGTTTTAACTTGCGGAAATGTTGCCAGGAGAGCACGGAGAGTTCTCATAAACCCAGAGCAGGATTTCTCCTGTTATTAGCATCTTACATCATCAGGATTCATATATTACCATTAATGAAGCATGTTGATATACTGTTAGTAACTAAAGCCCACACTGTATTAATACTCTGTAACTTTTTCCCAATGTCTTTTTTCTATCCCAGCATGTTCCCTCCAAGACCACATCACACTTAGGCATCACGTCTCCTTAGGCTCCTCCTGGCTTGACAGTTTCACGCACTTTCCCTGTTATTGATGACCTTGACAGTTTTGAGTACTGTTTAGGTATTTTACAAAATCCCCCTCTATCGGACTTTGCCATTTTTTCTCATGATGAGATTGGGGTTATGGATTTTTGGAAGGAAGACCACTGAGGAAAAGTGCCATTTTTATGACATTATATCAAGGTCACATAATACTTCGATGACTTAATACTACAATGCCTTCATCAGTATTGATGTTGACCATGATCATGTGGCTAAGGTCATATCATGTTCATCAGTTTTTTTATCTCTGGCTCCAACCCCCCTAAGACTGTGCACTTTGGAATAAAGTCACTATGCCAACTCTTATGGGATGAAGAATTACACTCCACCCACTTGAGGGTGAAATATCTACATAAATTATTTGGAATTCTTCTACACAGAATATTTGTCTCTTCCCACTTAATTTACTTAATCATTCACTTAAAATTGGTAGGTCTCATGGATGTTTACTTGATCCATTGTATCTTGTTTATTTTCTTGTTCAAATTGTTCCAGTTTTGGAAGCTCAGTTGGTTTTGGAGTCCCTCTGAAGGATATGCATCGTTGTGGATATTTGTTGTTGATTTTTGTTTGTTTGTTTAATTGGTTGGCTTGCTTACATATTTATTTTCATTCATTCATTATTCTTCATTCATTCATAGGCTTTATTTGTTTAGGGTAGTTTTAGGTTTACAGCAAAATGGACAGGAAGGTACGATTTCCCAGTCTCACAATCTCTGTCATTTAATTGGTGTAGTCGGACCTTTCATATTTGCTTAAACTGATTATTGATATATTTACCATATCTGTAACTGTTTTCTATCTGCTGCAGTAGTTTTTGGTTTTTTTCCTTCTTTCTACCTTCTACAGTTTTTTTTTTTTTTTTGTGGTACGCGGGCCCCTCACTGGTGTGCCCTCTCCCGTTGTGGAGCACAGGCTCTGGACGCGCAGGCTCAGCGGCCATGGCTCACAGGCCCAGCCGCTCTGTGGCATGTGGGATCCTCCCGGACTGGGGCACAAACCCGTGTCCCCTGCATCGGCAGGCGGACTCTCAACCACTGCGCCACCAGGGAAACCCCCTTCTACAGTTTTAATTGATCATTTTATATGATTCCATTTATCTCCTATCTTAGATATCAGTTCTCCTTCTTTTTATTTTTTTTTTTTAATTTTTATTTTTTTTCTTTTTGCGGTATGTGGGCCTCTCACTGTTGTGGCCTCCCCCGTTGCGGAGCACAGGCTCCGGATGCGCAGGCCCAGCGGCCATGGCTCACGGGCCCAGCCGCTCCGCGGCATATGGGATCCTCCCAGACCAGGGCATGAACCCGTATCCCCTGCATCGGCAGGCGGACTCTTAACCACTGCGCCACCAGGGAGGCCCTCCTTCTTTTTACATATTTATTAGTTAGCCTAAAGTTTGCCTTGTTAATTTTTTAAACGAAATACAGCTTATGTGCAATATTATGTTAGCTTTCGGTGCACCATGTAGTGATTTAATGTTTACATATTATGAAATGATCTCCTTGGTAAGTCTAGTAACCATCTATACCCATAAAAGCTATTACAATATTATTGACAGTATTCCATATCTATTTCTTCTAGGTTGTTCACTTTATGATTGTATAATTGGTTGTAGTAATCTTCTACGATCCTTTGTGTTTCTGTGGTGTCCACTGTAACTTCTCTTTCATTCCTGATTTTATTTATTTGAATCCTCTCTCCTTTTTTCTTGATGAGTCTGGCTAAAGACTTATCAATTTAATTTATCTTTTCAAAGAACCAGCTCTTAGTTTCACTGATATTTTTTTTCAGTCTCTATCTCATTTATTTCTATTCTGATCTTTATTATTTCTCTCCTTCTACTAAATTTGGGTTTTCTTGTTCCACTTTTTCTAGTTCCTTTAGATGTCATGTTAGACTGCTTATTAGAGATTTTTCTTGTTTCCTGAGGTAAGCTTGGACCCCTCTCTCCTTGGGGAGAACATCTACAATTGTGATACCCCCGCTCTTTGTGGGTCACCAACCAGGGGGTATGAGTCCTGACTATACTACTTCTCCACCCTTCCTACCCATCTCATTGTGGTTCCTTCTTTATCTCTTTGGTTGTAGAAAATCTTTTCTGCTGGTTTTCAGGTGGCTCTCATAGATACCCACTCTGTAAGTAGTTGTAATTTCCGTGGGTCTGTGGGAGGAGGTGAGCACAGGGTCTTCCGACTCCACCATCTTGGCCACTCCTCCTGTATTATTAATTTTTAACCAGTCTATGTCAACTTTTAAATAGCTGCTTTGTATGTACTGCAGAATCCTTATAATTGACTATTCCCAATTCTTCCCTCTGTTCCCTTATGATATTGCTCTCATTTCACAATATTAAATCACTTATCCATGTGCTATATTCCCTAATACAATACTATTATTATTTTAAACAAACCATTATCTTTTCAGTCAAGTAAGAATAAGATGGAGCCGTGATTTCTGGAGAAGCCCCAGTCCTGATCCAGCAGCAGATCTAAATGAGGACTGTCAGTTGTCAGTTTGAAACTGCAGCCCCAGAATGATTTTAGGGGTGTTGGTGGCCTCCACCGTGGAGGCAATGCTGGTGTTTGGAGCCTGAGCCTAGCTCCACAGGCCTGGAGGGCCCCGCTGCCAAAGAACCGCTAACCAGCCGTGTGGCTGACAAGGTCTTGGTGCTCCAGCCAGGTGTCAGGCCTGTGCCTCTGAGGTGGGAGAGCCGAGTTCAGGACATTCGTCCACCAGAGACCCTATGGCTCCACATAATATCAAATGATGAAAGCTCTCCCAGAGATCTCCATCTCAACGCTAAGACCCAGCTCCACTCAACGACCAGCAAGCTACAGTGCTGGACACCCTATGCCGAACAACTAGCAAGACAGGAATAAAACCCCACCCATTACCAGAGAGGCTGCCTAAAATCATAATAAGGTCACAGACACCCCAAAACACACCATCGGATGCAGTCCTGCCCACTGGAAAGACAAGATCTAGCCTCATCCACCAGAACATAGACACCAGTCCCATCCACCAGGAAGCCTACACACCCACTGAACCAACCTTAGCCACTGGGGACAGACACCAAAAAACAACGGAAACTATGAACCTAGAGCCTGCAAAAAGGAGACCCCAAACACAGTTACTTAAGCAAAATGAGAAGACAGAGAAAACACACAGCAGATGAAGGAGCAAGGCAAAAACCCACCAGACCTAACAAATGAAGAGGAAATAGGCTGTCTACCTGAAAAAGAATTCAGAATAATGATAGTAAAGATGATCCAAAATCTTGGAAATGGAATGGAGAAAATAAAAGAAACGTTTAACAAGGACCTAGAAGAACTAAACAGCAAACAAACAATGATGAACAACACAATAAATGAAATTAAAGATTCTCTAGAAGGGATCAATAGCAGAATAACTGAGGCAGAAGAATGGGTAAGTGACCTGGAAGATAAAATAGTGGAAATAACTACCACAGACCAGAATAAAGAAAAAAGAATGAAAAGAATTGAGGACAGTCTCAGAGACCTCTGGGACAACATTAAACACACCAACATTTGAATTAGAGGGGTCGCAGAAGAAGAAGAGAAAAAGAAAGGTAGTCAGAAAATATTTGAAGAGATTATAGTTGAAAACTTCCCTAATATGGGAAAGGAAATAGTCATCTCCAGGAAGCACATAGAGTCCAATACAGGATAAATCCAAGGAGAAACATGCCAAGACACATATTAATCACACTATCAAAAATTAAATATAAAGAAAACATATTAAAAGCAGCAAGAGAAAAACACCAAATAATATACAAGGGAATCTCCATAAGGTTAACAGCTGATCTTTCAGAAGAAACTCTGCAAGCCAGAAGGGATTGGCAGCACATATTTAAAGTGATGAAAGGGTAAAACCTACAACCAAGGTTATTCTACCCAGCAAGGATCTCATTCAGATTTGATGGAGAAATTAAAACCTTTACAGACAAGCAAAAGCTAAGAGAATTTAGCACCACCAAACCAGTTTTACAACAAATCCTAAAGGAACTTCTCTAGGCAGGAAACATGAGAGAAGGAAAAGACCTATAATAACAAACCCAAAGCAATTAAGAAAATGGGAATAGGAACATACATATTGATAATTACCTTAAATGTAAAGGATTAAATGCTCCAACCAAAAGACATAGATTGACTGAATGGATACAAAAATGAGACCCATATCTATGCTGTCTACAGGAGACCCACTTCAGACCTAGGGTCACACAGACTGAAAGTGAGAGGATGGAAAAAGATATTCCATGCAAATGGAAATCAAAAGAAAGTGGGGGCTTCCCTGGTGGTGCAGTTGTTGAGAGTCTGCCTGCCGATGCAGGGGACCCCGATCCGGGAAGATCCCATATGCCACAGAGTGGCTGGGCCCGTGACTCATGGCCGCTGGGCCTGTGTGTCCGGAGCCTGTGCTCTGCAACGGGAGAGGCCACAACAGTGAGAGTCCTGTGTACCGCAAAAAAAAAAAAAAAAAAAAGCGGGAGTAGCAATTCTCATATCAGACAAAATAGACTTTAAAATAAAGACTATTATGAGAGACAAAGAAGGACACTACATAATGATCAAGGGATCAATCCAAGAAAAACAATAACAATTGTAAATATATATGCACCCAACATAGGAGCACCTGAATACATAACAGCCATAAAGGGGGAAATTGGCAGTAACACAATCGGAGTAGGAGACTTTAACACCCCACTTGCACCAACGGAAAGATCATCCAAAACGAAAAAAGGAAACACAAGCTTTAAATGAGATGGACTTAATTGATGTTTATACTACATTCCATCCAAAAACAACAAAATACACTTTGTTCTCAAGTACCCATGGAATATTCTCCAGGATACATCATATCTTGGGTCACAAATTATAAGCTTTGGTAAGTTTAAGAAAATTGAAATCATATCAAGTATCTTTTCCAACCACAATGCTATGAGACTAGATATCAATTACAGGAAAAAACCTGTAAAAAATACAAACACATGGAGGCTAAATCATACCCGTAATAACCAAGACATCACTGAGGAAATCAAAAAATATCTAGAAACAAATGACACTGAAACCACGATGAGCAAAAACCTATGGGATGCAGAAAAAGGAGTTTTACGAGGGAAATTTATAGCAATACACTCCTACCTCAAGAAACAAGAAACATCTCAAATAAACAACCTAACCTTGCACCTAAAGCAATTAGAGAAAGAAGAACAAAAAAACCCCCAAAGTTAGCAGAAGGAAAGAAATCATAGAGATCAGATCAGAAATAAATGAAAAAGAAATGAAGGTAACAGTAGCAAAGATCAATAAAACTAAAAGCTGGTTCTTTGAGAAGATAAACAAAATTGATAAACCATTAGCCAGACTCATCAAAAAAAAAAAGGGAGAAGACTCAAATCAATAGAATTAGAAATGGAAAAGGAAAAGTAACAACTGATACTTCAGAAATACAAAGGATCATGAGAGATTACTACAAGCAACTATATTGCCAATAAAATGGACAACCTGGAAGAAATAGAAAAATTTTTAGAAAAGTACAGCCTTCCAAGACTGAACCAGGAAGAAATAGAAAATATAAACAGACCAATCACAAGCACTGAAATTGAAACTGTGATTAAAAATCTTCCAACAGACAGAAAGCCAGGACCAGATGGCTTCAAAGGCAAATTCAACCAAACACTTACAGAAGAGTTAATAACACCTATCCTTCTCAAACTCTTCCAAAATATAGCAGAGGGAGGGACACTCCCAAACTTATTCTATGAGACCACCATCACCCTGATCCCAAAACAACACAAAGATGTCACAAAGAAAAAACTACAGGCCAATATCACTGATGAACATAGATGGCAAAAATCCTCAACAAAATACTAGCGAACAGAATCCAGCAGCACATTAAAAGGATCATACACCATGATCAAGTGGGCTTTATCCCAGGAATTCAAGGATTCTTCAATATATGCAAAGCAATCAATGTGATAAACCATATTCACAAATTGAAGGAGAACAAACATATGATCATCTCAATAGATGCAGAAAAAACTTTCAACAAAATTCAACACCCGTTTATGATAAAAAACCTCCAGAAAGTAGGCATAGAGGGAACTTACCTCAACATAATAAAGGGTATATATGACAAACCCACAGCCAACATTGCTCTCAGTGGTGAAAAACTGAAACCATTTCCACTAAGATCAGGAACAAGAAAAGGTTGTCCACTCACACCACTATTATTCAACATAGTTTTGGAATTTTTAGCCACAGCAATCAGAGAAGAGAAAGAAATAAAAGGAATCCAAATCGGAAAAGAAGAAGTAAAACTGTCACTGTTTGCAGATGACATGATACTATACATAGAGAATCCTAAAGATGCTACCAGAAAATTACTAGAGCTAATCAATGAATTTCATAAAGTACCAGGATACAGAATTAATGCACAGAAATCTCTTGCATTCCTATACACTAATGATGAAAAATATGAAAGAGAAATTAAGGAAACACTCCCATTTACCATTGCAACAAAAAGAATAAAATACCTAGGAATAAACCTACCTAAGGAGACAAAAGACCTGTATGTAGAAAACTATAAGACACTGATGAAAGAAATTAAAGATGATACAAACAGATGGAGAGATATACCATGTTCTTGGATTGGAAGAATCAACATTGTGAAAATGACTCTACTACCCAAAGCAATCTACAGATTCATTGCAATCCCTATAAAAACGACCACTGGCATTTTCCACAGAACTAGAACAAAAAATTTCACAATTTGTATGGAAACACAAAAGACCCCGAATAGCCAAAGCAATCTTGAGAAAGAAAAACAGAGCTGGAGGAATCAGGGTCCCGGAATTCAGACTATGCTACAAAGCTACAGTAATCAAGATAGTTTGGTACTGGCACAAAAATGGAAATATAGATCAATGGAACAGGACAGAAAGACCAGAGATACACCCATGCACATATGGTCACCTTATTTTTGACAAAGGAGCCAACAATATGCAATGGAGAAAAGACAGCCTCTTCAATAAGTGGTGCTGGGAAAACTGGATTTTTACATGTAAAAGAATGAAATTAGTACACTCCCAAACACCATACACTAAAATAAACTCACAGTGGATTAAGGACCTAAATATAAGGCCAGATACTATCAAACTCTTAGAGGAAAACATAGGCAGAACACTCTATGACATAAATCACAGTAAGATCCTTTTTGACCCACCTCCTAGAGAAACAGAAATAAAAACAAAAATAAACAAATGGAACCTAATGAAACTTAAAAGCTTTCGCACAGCAAAGGAGAATATAAACAAGATGAAAAGGCAACCCTCAGAATGGGAGAAAATATTTGCAAGTGAAGCAACTGACAAAGGATTAATCTCCAAAATTTACATGCAGCTCAATATCAAAAAAACAAAAAACACAATCCAAAAATGGGCAGAAGACCTCAATAGACATTTCTCTAAAACGATATACAGATTGCCAACAAACACATGAAAGGATGCTCAACATCACTCATCATTAGAGAAATGCAAATCAAAACTACAATGAGGTATCACTTCACACCAGTCAGAATGGCCATCATCAAAAAATCTACAAACAGTAAATGCTGGAGAGGGTATGGAGAAAAGGGAACCCTCTTGCACTGTTGGTGGGAATGTAATTGATACAGCCACTATGGAGAACAGTATGGAGGTTCCTTAAAAATTTTAAAATAGAAGTACCATATGACCCAGCAATCCCTCTACTGGGCATATATCCTGAGAAAACCATAATTCAAAAAGAGACATGTACCACAATGTTCATTGCAGCTCTATTTACAAAAGCCAGGACATGGAAGCAATGTAAGTGTCCATTGACAGATGAACGGATAAAGAAGACGTGGCACATATATACCATGGAAAATTACTCAGCCATAAAAAGAAATGAAATTGAGTTATTTGTAGTGAGGTGGGTGGACCTAGAGTCTGTCATACAGAGTGAAGTAAGTCAAAAAGAGAAAAACAACTACCGTATGCTAACACATATATATGGAATGTAAAAAAAAAAGAAAGGTTCTGAAGAACCTAGGGGCAGGACAGGAATAAAGATGCAGACATAGAGAATGGACTTGAGGACATGGGGAGTGGGAAAGGTAAGCTGGGACGAAGTGAGAGAGTGGCATGGACATATATACACTACCAAACGTAAAATAGATAGCTAGTGGGAAGCAGCCACAAAGCACAGGGAGTTCAGCTTCGTGCTTTGTGAGCACCTAGAGTGATGGGATAGGTAGGGTGAGAGGGAGACGCAAGAGGAAGGAGATACGGGGATATATGTATACGTATAGCTGATTCACTTTGTTATACAGCAGAAACTAACACACCATTGTAAAGCAATTATACTCCAATAAAGATGTTAAAAAATATGTTTTACCCTTCTTTATTCCTGCTTTGATGCTCTTCCTCTCTCAATGTAAATCTGAGTTTCTGAAATATATTATTTTTCTTCTATCTGAAGAACTTCTTTTAACATTTCTTATTGGGCAATAAATTGCCTCAGCTTTGTCTGTCTGAAACACTCATTGTTTTTTCTTCATTTCTGAAAAACAGTTTACTTGGATATTGAATTCTATGATTGTGCTTTCTTTCCCTTTCAGTACTTTTAATATTTCAATTTACCCTCTTGCTTTCATGATTTCTGGCAAGAAGTCCTCCAAAACTCTTTTCTCTTTTCTTTTCACTAGGTAAGATGTTGCCAACCTCCTCATGATACTGTGATTTATAAGAGATACATGCTTGGTCACTCAAACAACCAAAATGTATTTCTCATATGTATTTGGTCTTCATCCATGTTTCTTGGCTCACAGCTTCCAAAACCCTGGTAACTTCCTGAGTGATAAGAGGAGTGGGAGCATCTTTTGTTACAATATTGGGTCTCTTGTCATCAGTTCCTGAAATGCTTCAGAGCCATAAAGGTGAAATTGGTGTCTTGTTATTTGTAATGAGCTCCTTTCAACTACAACTGAGTTTATATTAATAAGGTGACTTTTGGAAATCCCCTAAAGATGGGAGCTGGTTGCCAGGGAAACCATCTATGACTAGAAGGCTCGAAAGTTTCAGTCCCACCCCTGATTTCTGGGGAGAGAAAAGGGGCTGGAGTTTGCATCAATCACCATTGGTCAGTGATTGAATCAGTCATACCTGTGTAATGAAGCATCCATAAAAACCCCAAAGGAGGGAGTTCAGACAGCTTCCAGCTCAGTGAACCAGAATGTTCCCACTTGCTACTGTGCAGGTCCCCAAACTCGATGAGCACGGAAGCTCCTTTACTTGGGAACTTGTCTTATGTATTTCTTCCTCTGGCTGTTGATTTGCGTCCTTTAATATCCTTTGTAATGAATTGGTAAGCTAGTGAGTAAATGGGTTCCCTGAGTTCTGTGAGCTGCTCTAGCAAATTAATTGAACTCAGGGAGGGGGTTGTGGGAACCTCTGCTTTATAGTCAGTCAGAAGCATCTGGACCTGAGACCGGCATCTGAAATGCAGGGCAGTCTTGGAAGACTGAGTCCTTAACCTGTAGGATCTGATGCTGACGCTTGGAAAACAGTGTCTGAATTGAGTTGAATTATAGGACACCCAATTGGTGTTTGCAGAATTGATTGTGTGGGGAGAACCCCCAAATTAGAATTTGGTGGGCAGAACACAAATCAAGAGTGTTTGTCCTTATTTTGGGAAAATTCTCAGAGATTATTAATTTAAATATGCCTTCTCCTACAGTTCTTTTATTATTATTTTTTCTCTTTGAGATTCAGTTTGGAAGTTTCTTCTATCATGTCTTTAAGCCCACTGGTTCTCCTCTTGACTGTGCCCATTTGATTCATGCGGCCATCAAAGACATTCTTCATTTCTCTTAGTCTTTTTGATTTCTAGCATTTCCCTTTGATTCTTCTCAGAGTTTCCATCTCTGTTTTTATTTCCCATCTTTTCTGGCATCCTGTCTACTTTTCCCATTAGAACCCCTAATTATTGTTATTTACAATTTGCTGTCTGGTAATTTCAAATCTATGTCATGTGGGAATATGGTTCTGATACTTGCTTTGTCTCATGAGACTGTTTTTTCTTGCCTTTCAGCATGTCTTGTAATTTTTTTGTTGACAGCTAGATATAAAGTATCACTTAATAAGAGGTGAAATAAATAGGTTTTGTGTTCATCTGGCTAGGAGTTGGGCTGTGTTTAAAGTTGGATGCAGCTGTACATGCCAGAAGCTTCAAATCCCTGTAGTATCCTTGTTTTGGTCTCCCTTCTGTCTTTGGGCTTCCCTAAGAACTCCTTTTGAGATAGAATTTGTGTCTTTCAAGTAATCCACTGTGACACATGAGCCCTGTTGGTGCGATGGTAAGGTGTATGGGTGGGGAAGTATCCTGGAACGTTATGACCAAGTGTCAATCTTTTAATGGTCCTTTCCCATTAATGTAACCTTTACCAGTAACTTTTAGCCCCACCTTCACACTATAGGTGAGATGGGAAAGGTAGAGCAGCCTGGAATCCTCAGGGAAATGCCCTTTCCGCAAGTTGGATAAGGCTCTGGTGAAGCCTTTCCCCCTGAGAGTAAGAATTTTTTTTTTTCTTTTTTTTTTTTTTTTGCGGTATGTGGGCCTCTCACTGTTGTGGCCTCTCCCATTGCGGAGCACAGGCTCCGGATGCGCAGGCCCAGCGGCCATGGCTCACGGGCCCAGCCGCTCCGCGGCATATGGGATCCTCCCAGACCGGGGCACGAACCCGTATCCCCTGCATCGGCAGGCGGACTCTTAACCACTGCGCCACCAGGGAGGCCCTGAGAATAAGAATTTTTGATGCAGACACTCCGTGCACATTTCACAAAGGTTATTTTTTTTCCCTTCCTGAGAGAGCCTTGAGGGACTTCTCCTTGGCCCTTCACTGTAGTGACCAGGTATGTTTCCCAGAGGTAAAACCCTGGAAAAGATCGGGACTCCCTAACACTGCAGCCCCAGAAATTTCTGATTCTCGTGCTGGTACATACGTATCTTCCATCAGTTTATCTAAATGATCATTTAATTATTTACCTCTTATGACTCCTGCAGTTTCTGCTCTGAGTAGGGAGATCTGGGCTGTGACTCTGGATTTTCCCATTTCTCTAGATTTTTGTGTGCCGGTTTCTCATGCAACCTCAGTCACCTGATGGAGCTAAGAGAAGTGGTGGATTTTCAGTTTGTTCAGCTTTATTCTTGTGGTAAAGACAAGAGTGACAACTTTCAAAGTATTTATAGGCTACAGCTGAAATCAGAAATCTGTTATGGTCAATTTTTACGATTCATTTCTAGAGTAGTTATGTTAGAAGAATTTTAAAGGTCTGAATGTTCTTAGCAGTTAGAAAGACCAAAGTGTTTCAGACTTTGAGTGATATGATCTGTTTTCCTAGGGACATAGGGTTACTAATTTTCACACAAGTAGTTAGTCTGTAAAAATTGTTGTGTTCGGCAAAATGTTAGCTCAAAAACCTATGATTAAGTTGTATCAGATTGAAAATATAATTAAATTCTTAAATAGTTGAATATATGTGCATATCGTATATTTACTGTGTGCTAAGTACTATAATGGATGTTTTTTTTTAATAAGGGATGTTTTATAAGTTAACCTTATCCTCATTTTACAGCTACGTGAAATAAATGTTATTATTCCCGTTTTATAGATTAAGAAAATGAGGCATTGAAATCTGTGCTCTTAACCACTAATTATTTTACCCCTCTAAAGAATCAGAAATTATCCATGTCTGATTATAAAAATGAAATATTTTATTGTATTTTTACTTCTTGGCATCTATACTTATTGACATGAAATATCTCCTTCATTGATATTTTTCAAGATACCAAAGGAAGTAAAGTAGGATAAATTGCATAGTTGTGCAGTTGACACTCTGACACATAGAAATGATATTACACAGATCTTCGTTTGTTTTGTTTCATGGCCACATGTAGATAAATCTTTTCAACATTTAATAATATGCTATTCAATCTCCTATCTATGTTCTATAAAGTATGCTGTTTTACATTTAGTTCTAATTTTTAAAAAAATTAGACTGTAAGCTATAATTATAATAATCAAAGTCGCTTTCCCTTAAGTGAAGTGTTTGCACAGTACAGAGTAGATACCAGGAAAACACAATGATCTATTGTCTTTCATGTCTACAATTTGTTGAACAAAAGACTCTAACTTAAGAGCTTGGAAAACATCTTTGCTGGTATTTGAAATAATTAGCTGTGCAAGTCATGGTCCAGGACCCTTTAAAGATTTAAATTTTAAATGCTCTCTCTTCTACTTGTAAAGCCTTGACATGTTATCACTTGGTATTTAAAGTGGAGATTACCCTCCCCCCCAACACTGTAGACAAATTATATTATGCTAGATAATCAATACTATTAAAAGCCACCTAGCTTAGATATTCAAAAGCATTGACACTTATGCCTGAGAAGATTTTTTCACTCACATAAGAATAGGTCTGTATATTCAGATAAAATGGGTTGTGTAAGTCATTTTTTTTTTTAATGAGCTCACTCACTGTCATTGGAAAGATTTTTCTTTTTAATTAATTAATTTATTTTTGGCTGTGTTGGGGCTTCGTTTCTGTGTGAGGGCTTCCTCTAGTTGCAGCAAGGGGGGACCACTCTTCATTGCGGTGCGTGGGCCTCTCACTGTGGCGGCCTCTCTCGTTGCGGAGCACAGGCTCCGGACGTGCAGGCTCAGTAGCCGTGGTACATGGGCTTAGTTGCTCCGCAGCATGTGGGATCCTCCCAGACCAGGGCTCGAACCCGTGTGCCCTGCATTGGCAGGCAGATTCCCAACCACTGCGCCACCAGGGAAGCCCCTGTAAGTCATTTTTTAAGTGAAATTTTCTAGTGGAAAACATTTTATTGCTCATTCAGTCAGTAAATCCAATTACCTACTAGGGATCCGTTCTTCAAGGTTTTAGGCACCTTAAGCTAGTGTGTCCCAAACTCAACTTATATCTGCCCGATCTTTTCCCCAACAATACATAAATTAATAAAGTATAAAAGACCTCGTTGAAGGTAATACTATGTAGTTTACTGGTTTCTTATGTATTTTTTAATGTCACATTTCGGGAACCTAAGTTCATCAAGGGCATGACTCTTCCTCTACATTACACACTGGTAAATCCCAAGTACCTAGAACAGTGCCAGGCACAAAGTAGATGCTCAATTAATATTGGTTCAGTGAATGAGTGTATCCTTCTATTAGAATATAAAGTCCAGCAGGTCTGCAACTTTGGTGACAATTATATTTCTAGTTTCAGAGTAGGCATTGAATAAATACCTGTTGACTGGCCAGCTGAATGCTGAATTGAATAAAATAATATCAATATTTCAATGCTGAAAGTAGAAGGCAAACAGGGTATAAATACCTCTGCTCTCTATCTCTAAACAATATATCTGACTTAACAAGGATCCATTTTCCACAAATATGCTTGTTAGTTTCTTATACTTCTAAGAATAAAGAAATATTTGTTAAATTTTTGATAATTTATAATGACTGTGTTACCTCTTCACTAAATCTTTCTGAATTAACTTAAAACACCAACTCAGCAATTAAGACAGAGAGGTTAACAAACATATTTGTTTGAGCCTTTCCAGTATGAAGTTTGCGCATTGCAATTGTCTTCACCATTTAAGGCCATTTCCATCAGATAAAAATATAAAATTATCACTACGAAAGCCAACTGAAATTCCAACTATACTAAAAGTAGAAAAGACCTCATTGAAAGTAATATTGAGGTATCATCTACATTTGTATGCATGTGGTCCATGCCATGATGATTTTAGTTATTGTGAAAATGATAATAACTAGCTGAATTGAGCATGGTTACATAGTAATTTTTTAGGAGTTTGAAATAGATGACTTAGCCGTGCTATAGTCTATTCATTTCTTAGTTATAAACTAATTCTCTGTCCTCAGTTGTCATTCTGGGTTTAGTTGTATTCTACTATTTATTTTATTAGTGGAAATATAAAAGCACCTGGGCCACATACAACTTGGAAAAAAGTACTGACACTGGGCTTCCCTGGTGGCGCAGTGGTTGAGAGTCCGCCTGCCGATGCAGGGGACACGGGTTCGTGCCCCGGTTTGGGAAGATCCCACATGCCGCGGAGCGGCTGGGTCCGTGCGCCATGGCCGCTGAGCCTGCGCATCCGGAGTCTGTGCTCCGCAACGGGAGAGGCCACAGCAGTGAGAAGCCCGCCTACCACAAAAAAAAAAAAAAAAAAAAAAGTACTGACACTATTTTGATTATTTTGTTACTATCACACTTACCATGACAAAAGATCTTTGCTTTTTCTCTCTAATCCACATTTCATGTTTCTGTGTTATGTTTCCCTTTAGACATAGCACAGTGAGCTCATATTAATAAGAAAATAGAGTCACATTTTAAAATACTATTGATTCTGGAGAACAGCTGAGGATGCCATGTTTTTTTCCTTGAAGAATTGATAGGGTGGAATTCTAGAGGCACCCTATGATGTCCTTCTGAAGAAAAGTTCAGGGGGTCATGACACCCAGGCTTAATACCCCCAGGAAACTGCAAGTGTATGGATTCTCCATCACCAGGGGGCCATGTGATTCTTGAAGGTTAATATGATGATTTTTTTTTTGACATGATCTTTCTTTGCTTTTCAATTTTCACAGAAATGCCATCTGCTTCTATACTAAGTTTTCTTTATTGTTTTTTTTATCTTTCCCCTTAGGAATCACAAAGAGAATACTTTGAGATGGGAATAAATCTCAGAAAATTTGTCATTTTTGTAAGATGCTGATCTCCTGAATATTTCACTGAGGTATGCCGCTGCATAGCAATCAGGATGTGGAAGGTTTTCCTGCTGACTTCACATGTTTCTGTTGTAATGGAAAAAAGTAAAAATTAGGGTAATTTTGAGGGTCAGTAACACAACTATCCTGCATTACACACTTAAACAGAAATAGAGTCTGTCAGCTGGATTATGGCTACTGCTGAGCTCCTTACCCTGTTTGATATCACGGAGGCTTTTACCAGGCACCTTCGGTCCATTTTCTATAATTAGAAACCCTCTCCTAAGGATGTGTCCTTTATTCACAGGGAAATAGTTTGCTACTGATTGCGCTGGTTACTGACAGAAGCTTTTGTTTACTGACAATGAATTCAGGCTATAATCTTAATGAAATTTATAAATTAACAATATAGAAAAAGAGTTAAACAACAGTTGTTTTTCTTTCTGTTTCAGCTCCCCAGACAGGGAGGCATCTTCAAAAATTCTTCACAAAATTTCTTCACAAATATCCCAAGAATTCATACAATGAGGGTCCTATGACCTTTGTCTGTGCAAACAACTGATGTTTAAATCTTTCTAATGACCACGGAATAAAGATTCATCAAGAAATAGTTTCAGAGAGATGGGAGCAGTAAGCAAGAGCTGTCAGTAGAACTCTTAAGTTGGGCGGTCCTTGTACTACATGAATACAGTCATCTAAAGTAAAATATTCGTATTATTCAAAGATGAGTATGGGGCTTCCCTGGTGGTGCAGTGGTTGAAAGTCCACCTGCCGATGCAGGGGACGCCGGTTCGTGCCCCGGTCCGGGAGGATCCCACATGCCGCGGAGCGGCTGGGCCCGTGAGCCATGGCCGCTGAGCCTGCGCGTCCGGAGCCTGTGCTCCGCAACGGGAGAGGCCACAACAGTGAGAGGCCCGCATACCGGAAAAAAAAAAAAAAGAGTATGATAGCATCCTTTTTTTTGGCAAATAAATCCCACACAGAAATGTGTATAATAAAAGGAACCATTACAATATGACAGAATTTCATCCAGCAAGTTGTGTGGTCAGTGTAAATGTTGGTCATGAGGAAGAAAGTATCGGCGATGCTGATCACCAATTGTTTTGGCTTTTTTCTGCTAAAATAAAAACCAGAGCACTGTTTAGTTACCACGTACCAGAACTGACTCTTCTTCTGACTTTTCACTTTTGCAGATCTCACCAATCTTGCCTCAGTGTTTGTCTTTAACTAGTTATGAGGATCTACACAGACGCCTTGTAGAGATAACACCTTGCAGCGATAGTTTCATTCAAACGATACATGAAAAATCATTCTGTGCTCTCAGGAGTTGAGGTATGAATGCCAATACGGAGGATAAATTTATACGTTCAGGACGTTGGTAATCTCAGTCACATTTACACCCGATTAAAGGCCCTGCTGTCAGTGTGTGGGTGAGGCTGAGTCAGGACTTGATCAAGAGTGTGGCGTAAGCCTGGCCACTGGTTTAGGCATGGTGACTGCAGCCCTCATATCCCAAAGACGTGATCCTGCAGAACATGTTTGATCAATTTTTGAATTTGTTTACAGTTTTAAAATCAAGATATTTTATATAGCAACCCAGATTTTAAGATCTAAAAATTAGGGAGGAAATCCTTTGTACACCCTCCTGCCTGCTTCATACAGTTTTAGTTCTTAACTTCCTACACCATGTTTACAAAGTCTAGAGGGTAGACCCAAAGTTTCAGGACTCAACACTTAACTCAAGCTTATTTTTATTTTATTTTGTTTGTTTCTTGGAGTTGTGTTCACAATGTCACATCTGAAAATTTATATACAGAATGGAGAGAACAAGACAGTTCTATCTACTAAAAAAATGATTCTGGGGCCTCCCTGGTGGCGCAGTGGTTGAGAGTCCGCCTGCCGATGCAGGGGATACGGGTTCGTGCCCCGATCTGGGAGGATCCCATATGCCGCGGAGCGGCTGGGCCCGTGAGCCATGGCCGCTGGGCCTGCGCATCCGGAGCCTGTGCTCCGCAACGGGAGAGGCCACAACAGTGAGAGGCCCGCATACCGCAAAAAGAAAAAAAAAAAAAAAGATTCTGTATTCTGACATTAACTTATCAATATGTTTTGTGGGTATATAAACATGCCAAACCTCTCTGTAGGTTCGGCTCATTGCATGCTCCGTAGTTGGGTTGAAACCTAGGAAGGAAAAGGATGTTAGAACAACAACAAAAGTAATTTCTGTATCACGTGACTTTTTTGTGCTTCAGTTTGAGAGTCACTAATGACTCCTTACTGCTCATTGCATAGAGTCTAAAGTCCTGGGTGTGACATTTTTTGGCTTTACCTATCTCTCTAGTTTTATTTCCTAACATTTTTTTAATTGAAGTGTAGTTGATTTACAATATTATATTACTTTCAGGTGTACAGCATTGTAATTCAGTATTTTTACAGGTTCTACTCCATTAAAAGTTATTAGAAGATAATGGCTATAATTCCCTGTTTTGTACAATATATTATTGTTGCTTATCTATTTTATACATAATAGTTTGTATCTCTTAATCCCCTACCCCTATCTTGTCTCTCCCCCCTTCCATCTCCCAACTGGCAACCGCTAGTTTCTTTTCAATGGCTGTGGGTCTGTTTTGCATATACATTCCTTTGTATTATTTTTTACAATCTACACATAAGGGAGATCATACAGTATTTGTCTTTCTCTGTCTGACGTATTTCACTAAGCATAATATTCTCTAGGTCCATCCATGTTGCTGCAAGCAGTTCTTTTTATGGCTGAGTAATATCCTGTTGTATATATGTACTTCATCTTCTTTATCCATTCATCTGTTGATAGACATTTGGGTTGCTTCCATTTCTTGGCAATTGTAAATAATGCAGCTATGAACATTGGGTTCATGTATCTTTTTGAATTAGTGTTTTTGTTTTTTCCCGTTATATGCCCAGGAGTGGAATTGCTGGATCATATGGTAGTTCTATTTTTAGTTTTTTGAGGAACCTCCGTATTGTTTTCCACAATAACTGCACCAATTTACTTCCCACCAACAACATACAATAGTTCCTTTTTCTTCACGTCTTCACCAACATTTGTTATTTGTAGACGTTTAGATGATAGCCATTCTGATAGGTGTGATTTCTCACTGTTGTTTTGATTGGCATTTCTCTGAAAATTATCGATGTTGAGCATCTTTTCATGTGTCTGTTGGTCATCTGTAGGTCTTCCTTGGAAAAATGTCTGTTCAGGTCTTCTCATTTTTTGACTGGGTTTTGGGTTTTTTTTTTCTATTGAATTGTATGTGTTATTTATACATCTTGAATATAAACCCTTGCTGGTCTATTTCCTCCCATTCCTTAGGTTGTCTTTTCATTTTGTCGATGGTTACCTTTGCTGTGCAAAAGCTTTTAAGTTTAATTAGGTCCAATTTGTTTATTTTGGTTTTATTTCCTTTGTTTTAAGGAGACAGATCCAGAAAAATATTGCTACCATTTATGTCAAAGTGTCTTCTGCCTATCTTCTCTTTTAGGATTTTTATTGTTTCAGGTCTTACATTTAGGTCTTTCATCCATTTTGAGTCCACTTTTGTATATGGTGTGAGAAAATGTTCTAATTTCATTCTTCTGCAAGTATTCTAATATTTTATAAATGACTTTATATAATGAAGTTTGAATAAATTGATAATGAGATAATGAGAGAACCATGAGAAGTCTACATATTTATTTTTAGTAATCCATAAGATTTAAAGGCAGACAGGCTTGATATGCCACTTATTAGTTATGTGACCTTGAAGACTTTATTAATTATGTGACCTTAACGTTTCTGAACTCGAGTTCATCATCCTACTCTTATGACAATTGATTTATATAAGAATAAATGTCACTTATGGCATTATTCCCAGCCATGTCATCCATTATATTATATACTTTTTCAGTTGTGTCTGTTTGCTTAGAACATCTCCCATGTGGCGATAATATATAAGAAACTTAATCACATCCAGTGTAAGAATTCACACCCACCACTATATTCTATTAACATTTACTGTAATAGACTCTGCCCACATAATTTATCGTTTGCTTACTGTTTATAAGTTTTGTGTCTTCACCTATGTTATAACCTTTCAAGGGCATTGGGAATAACTCACATATCTTTAAAAATAGGAGAGATTGTGAAAACAACTGCCATTTATATAACACTTTATGATAAGCCAAGGGCTTTCACATACCTTATCCAATTTACTACTCAAAAATCCTTGTGAAGTCGGTGAGGTGGGTATTATTTTTTTACCCTAATTTCATATAGGAGTTAGCTGAGAGACCTAGAGGAAATGTAGATTTCTTGTATATGGTTTGAAACCCTAATTTATGTCTTCTGGCCTTGGATCCAGAGCATTTCCACTATGTCATGTTGTCTTCTAAAGAACAGGACTAGTGGTAAATATATGGTTAATTGTGAGAATAAAAGTCCATTGGTCGTTGATTTATAAAACCTAAGATAGGTTTTAGAATACAGGCAATCTTTTCTTCGTAAAGATTCACAAATGTGTCTTTTCAATGTTATCACCATCTGTAGTTATCATAAATGAAACTGCTCTAATTTAGAGGCCAGAGGCAAGTTATTTTATTCACCCAGGGTTTTTAGACAGACAGCCCCTGAGAGGTATTTTGAGATTATATAAAAGTTAAGTACAGTGGTCAGGTAGCCCAAAGCCTATCATTTCCTAGAGAGGTACATCCTAGTTTCTCACCCATTTGTGTCACATTTGTGACCCCAGAAGATATTTGAGTTTGCTACTTCTGATAAACACACTGTCTATGAGTAATGTTTTACCTTTGGAAACTTCTTCTCATGACCCATTCTCGAGTATATTATTTTTTGATGGGCTCCTGGATTCAGCTCTAATGATTACATGTGGTTTCTACTTAATAGATTCTCTCTTCAATCCCTGCTATTCTTTTCAAGTTAATTATTTGTAGAAACATTACAATGAAAAAAAAGTCCACAGAGTGAAAAAGGATGCTCACAAATAAGTGGCCGATCTAGTGAGGGGTCTGAAATATGTCTTCTGAAGGTACAGTACTCTATTTGTTTACAAGGTTGTAGATAATGGATCTCTACTGCTGTAATTGTACAGAGGACATAGGGTATCACCCAGCAGAGAAGCCAATGGATCTGGCGGTGGAGATGGTGCACCTGAAAGGAAAGACCAGAACACTGCTGGGTCATTTACTGGTGATTAAGCTTTCAGAACCAAGGTAGTTATATACAAATGGTCTGGAATAGATTTAGGTTTATTCACCCACCTTTCTGGCAGGTGAAAAGGATGCAAACACATCTAACCTCTATAGTGGTCATCGGCCATCAAAAAAATAAATTTATTAATTAAAACCTTCTACCTTAGATCGTGACATGTGTTTTGTGAATGAGTCTTGCATGTTTTTTTTAAGTTTTAACGATAGTTGATTACAATGTTATATTAGTTTCAGGTGAACAACAGTGATTTGATATTTTTATAGATTATACTCAATTTAAAGTTATTATAAAATGTTGGCTATATCCCCTGTGCTGCACATTACATTCTTGTATCTTGCTTATTTTATACCTAGTAGTCTGTACCTCTTAATCCCCTATCCTGTTATTGCCCCTCCCCCCACCCCCCAGTAGTAGCCACTACATTTGTTCTCTGTATCTATGAGTCTGTTTCTGTTTTGCTATATTTATTCATTTGCTTTCTTTTTCAGATTCCACATATAAGTAATATCATACATTATTTGTATTTCTCTGTCTTATTTCACTAAGCATAATACCCTCCAGGTCCATTCATGTTCCTGAAAATGGCAAAATTTCATTCTTTTTTATGGCTGACTAATATTCCATTGTATATCTATATCATATCTTCTTTATCCCTTTATCTGTTAATAGACACTTAGGTTGCATCCATTTCTTGGCTATTGTAAATAATGCTGCTATGAGCCTGGGGGTGCATATACCTTTCTGAATTACTGTTTTCATTTTCTTCAGATATATACCCAGGACTGGATTACTGAATTATATGGTAGTTCTAGTTTTAATTTTGTGAGAAACCTCCATACTGTTTTCCATAGTGGCTGCACCAATTTACATTCCCACCAATGGTGTCCTAGGGTTCCCTTTTCTCCACCTCCTAGCCAACATTTTTATTTGTTGTCTTTGTTGATAATAGCCATTCTAACAGGTGTGAGGTGATATCTCATTGTGGTTTTGATGTTCATTTCTCTGATAATTAGCAATGTTAAGCATCTTTTCATGTTGGCTGTCTGTATGTCTCCTTTGCAAAAGGTTTATTCAGGTCTTCCGCCCATTTTTTAATCAGTTGTTTTTAATGTTGAGTCATATGAGCTATTTATATGCTTTGGTTATTAAACCTTATCAGTCACATCATTTGCAAATATCTTCTCCTATTTGGTAGTTTGCCTTTTCATTGTGTAGATGGTTCCTTTGGCTGTGCAAAAGTTTTTAAGTTTAATTAGGGCCATTTCTTTATGTTTGCTTTTGTTTCCCTTACAAGAGGAGATAGATAGAAAAAAAATTGCTAAGACTTATGACATCTTTACCTAATGTGATAATTGTGTTTCTTCCTATTCATATGGATTAGTTGCCCTCAAAATCACCTGGAGAACTTATTAAAACAGACTTGTCTGTCTCTCTGAAAGTTTCTGATTTAACAGGCATGAATTGGGAGCAGGGGATTGTATTTCTAATAAGTTCCCAGGTGATGCTGATTTGCTGGTGTGAGTAACAGCCTTACATTGCCTCAGTTTCCTTCAAGTTTATTACAGCTTTTGTTTATGTCTGCCGCCGATTTTATGTTAAAAGTTCTCTCAAATGCTTGGCGATCCTTGGCTGCCTGTTCTCAGTTGTACGTGGAGGGGTGAAAATGCTACTACGATGCTCTGTGTGTTGGGAACACGTCCCAGTGTAGTTACTGAGGATCCCCTACCTGTTCCTTGCTTTTGACTCAATTCTCCTGTAGGCATTTTTTTTAAAAACATCTTTATTGGAGTATAATTGCTTTACAATGGTGTGTTAGTTTCTGCTGTATAACAAAGTGAATCAGCTATACATACATATATATCCCCATATCCCCTCCCTCTTGCGTCTCCCTCCCACCCTCCCTATCCCACCCCTCTAGCTGGTCACAGAGCACTGAGCTGATCTCCCTGTGCTATGCGGCTGTTTCCCACTAGCCATCCTTTTTTTTTTTTTGCGGTGCGCGGGCCTCTCACTGTTGTGGCCTCTCCCGTTGCGGAGCACAGGCTCCGGACCCACAGGCCCAGCGGCCATGGCTCACGGGCCCAGCCGCTCCGCGGCATGTGGGATCTTCCCGGACCAGGGCACGAACCCGTGTCCCCTGCATCGGCAGGCGGACTCTCAACCACTGCGCCACCGGGGAAGCCCCTAGCCATCCATTTTACATTTGGTAGTGTGTATATGTCCATGCCACTCTCACTTCGTCCCAGCTTACCCTTCCCCCTCCCCGTGTCCTCAAGTCCATTCTCTACATCTGCGTCTTTATTCGTGTCCTGCCCCCTGTAGGGATTTAGCTTCTCTTGTCTAACAGGTGTGAGGCAGGCTGGCAGATTTCTGGGAGCTGGTGAGCTGTGGGTAACAACGCTTAGTGTATAGACTCACGTGGAACACTGGTTTTCATTACACGGTGGCATCCTCCTGTCAACTGTGTTTCGTAGCATGAAAACATGCTTGTCTCATTCAAACTCCAACCCTCTACAGGGGGGTAGCCTGGTGGGTGGGCCTCAGAAATCACCTCGTTGTTGGGAAGGGGGAGGGAACCCAGGAGCATCTAACAACCCTGTGCAACGATGTCAATCTTATCGTTTTCACCTATAACCTCGCCCTCAGAAACACCTGATGCCTCCAATTTCACACATTTTAGAAGTTCACTGGCAAAACAAAAACAACAACATACACTTCCCTCCCAGTAACTCTCAGCCATTTACAAGAAGATCATGTCAGTTCCACTGTCTGCTTTCTTGATTCCTCTGGTGCGTCACTGCCATTTTCATGGGGTTTCTGGAGAAAGCGGAGATTAACTCCTGCAGTCAATCTGCGCTTGTATTACCAGCTGCTACGGATTCTCAGCATTACCTAGATCAAAGCGAGGGAAATAGAATGTGCCTGGTAATGTTGGAGGAGGGCGGGGAGAGGTCGTGACCTCTGGTTAACCCCAGGCTTGGACCAGGCAACCAGAGGCTCCGCCCCTTCCGCATCCGGGAACGCAAGCCCTGCCTCCTCTCCCCAGCGGGGGCTTTTTCAGGAACGCCGCCTTCAGAGAGCAAAGCGGCGTGGGGACCACCTGATTGGAGAGTGCCCGAGGCCCTTCAGGCCTCCAGGTAAACTTCTGAGACTCCGCGGGCGGGCGAGTGCGGAGGGCGGCTTGTTTCGGGGCCGCTCGGGATAAGCCTGCTGTGTAAGTTCTCTGTCTGTTACACGCGCCCGCGCCCACCTGGAGGGCCTGCCTCCTTCTCGGGGGGTCTCTCCTTGCTGTCTGTGTAGGGCGCTGGCTTGTGCACTAACAACTGGGGAGCCCTCCAAGGAGCGGGCCTTGAGAAAGAGATGCCCACAGGGGAGACCCCGAGTTGGCCGTCCCCTCTGTGGGAGGAGGGGTGTCCTAAGTGTTGGATGCTGTGGACGCCCTGAAGACGCCAGCTGGTCCAAGGCAGCCGTCCGAAGTGCTGTAGGTCCCAGCGTCCCAGACGGGAGAGAAATGGTCCCCTCAGTGGGCTGCCCTCTGCTCCACAGATGCCGACTAGAGGCTGAAAGGAGGGCCGAGGCCCCAGGAGGAGGCGCGGAGTCCCCTGCTCTGCTGGCCGCAGGCGAGCGGGAGCGATGCTGGGCTGGGGACTGCAGTCGGCTGTTTGCAAAACGAGGCTGCAAGCCGGCCGATGAAGATCCAGCGCTTGTGACATCCTGGTTGGGACGCCGAGACGTGGGACCCCTGGGAAGTTGATGAGCATGAAGACGAGGACACTGTGGTGGTTGACGGTGGAACGGATGAAAGCCCCTTGCCCTCCACCCCTCATACAAAGGACAGCAGAAGCACATCAAGGGCAGCCCCAGCCAGCGGGCAGCCCCCAGCTCAGGAAACGTTCCTGAGGGGAGAATATACCACCGCCGAGATGATGGATGCAGCTTCCGAGTTCCAGCAAAAGGCCAGAGAAAGGATCCGGGAGAGGTTAGTGCGGCTATGGGGTGGGGCGGGCAGAGGAAATGAGCACTAGCCCCCACACACACCCACACCCCCTGCCCTCCAGCGGCACCTGCATGGCGCTGGGGGTTCCAGGTGCTTACAGGTTGGTTTATTCTAGCTGTTGGGAGGCTTGGGACCCTAGAAATCTAGAGAGAAGGTGCAAGCGGATTCTTAGGTAGTTGGAAATGAAACAGGCCAACTACCCCCGGTCTTGGAAGGCTGCCCCATTTACTGCAGGAGTGAAAGGCGAGACACTCCCGCCCGCCCCAGCACCGGCTATGGGACGAGAGGTCCACTCTGAACTCAGCTGTGAGACACGTCACTTACGATGCTGGATAGTCCATTGCTAATCTGGGGGAAACGGGCAAATCCTGCGAATGGGTGCAGGCTGTGGGAAAGACCCGAGAGAGACAGGGAGAGCTTGAAACGCCGCAGGCTATTCCAACAGTGACAATAACCCAGAAGCAAAGGTGGTTTGACCTCAGTGCGGCCTGGGGCCCACCTGACAAGATAGACCAGCCTGTGGAAACATATAAAACCTGAGCAGCAGTTCAGACTTGCCGCACCGCCCCTCTCATCCCTGACGGCCCACCTGCTCCAGCAGAGGCCTCAGGGATACCGCCCTGTTCGGGGTCCGTGCCTGCCACACCCCCGGTATAGGACGAGGGCCGAGATCACCTCCAGCTGAGGGCCATCGGGGGGTGATCAGAGGCCTCACGGTGAGCTCCCTAGTCATTGGTCCCCAGAAATAAACAACAGGTGACGGCTCTGGTTGCTGCTGGAATTGAATGTGCTCTATTACAGCACAGTTGATGCCTAAAGAGGACAGTTATGTCAGGAAGGTAGGAAGGTCCCTTTGACCGTGCAAATCCAGCGTTCTCCACCACGAGATGACAAAGTTTTAATCTCTCCGATACCAAAGAACAAATTGGGTGTTGATCTCCTAGGAGGTCAAACTCTGCAAACCCTTAATGGTGAAATTGGCCTCAGGTTACAGTAATCACATCAGTGCTGAGGGGAAACACCGGCTGGGAGCCAGTAAGTCTACCGCTCCTTTGAAGCCTGGTAACTGTCGAACCAAATTAACTGCCTGGGAGCCTAAGGAAATAGGAGAAACTATCTAAGAACTGCACAGAGTGGGTATCATACTCCCAGGCCGTAGTGCTTTCTACAGCCCCGTAAGGCCAGTAAAAAAAGCCAGATGGCTCCTGGCGGATGACGCTGCGCTAGGAGAAATGAGCAAGGCGGTCCGCATCAATGCTTCCCTCCAAGATGCCTTGGCCATGGTCCTAGGAGTGCACCATGCTGAGCTGGACTTAGCAAATGCTTTCTTCAGTCCACCCCTGGCCAGAGTCAAACGATCAGTTTGCCTTCACGTGGGAGGGACAGCAGTGGAACTTTCCAGTGGCGCCCGGAAGCTGCTGCACAGCCCTTGCAAGTCGTGGTGTTGTTGAATAGGGTCCCATTGCTCGCCGCTTACAAAATCAAACTCACAGATGTTCCTAGAAGGGAAAGTTGTCTTTAATCAGAGTGCCGACAGTCTGGGGAGGTGGTGAACTCTGTGTCCCCCAAAAACACCTCTGAGATTCTGCTTGCTGTGGAAGTTTTAAAGGGAAGGAGGGAGTAATCTCAGTTAATCACTGAGATGGAGGGTCAGGGTCACCGCCGTCCCCCACTGTGTGCAGGCTCGTGGACTCGTCATCTTCCTCTAGATGTTCTCTTGCGCCCGCAGTTTGTTTGCGACCTTATGGGAGGAGATGCTAGGGAAGAGATCTAGTCACCTGTTAATTACTGATTCTTCATTTCCACGTCTTTGCCTACACTTGTACGTTCTTTCTGTAGATCAAAAGTATTGTGTGATCAAAAGACTCGCAAAGTGCACCTGGGCTGGAGATGAGTAGAGCATGGGGTGCCTGGTGAAAAGTTAGTCACAATACAGCTCTGCTAAAGTGACAAGGAAAGGGGCTTCCTGCTGAGGGCGGTTTCCTACCAAGAGCTGCTTACAGTGGGACGGGAGCCCGAGACCTGTCCCTGTTTCCTTCCCACATCTGTAAAATGGGCCCGACACACTGATGATACAGTGTTAACACGTGAAGACTAGCCTCTGCTTCAGGGCACTGCAGACTTTGCCAGAACACCTGTGAGGGAGGGGCTGGGCAGTGAAGCCACAGACAATTCAAGGCACTGCAGTGACGGTTTGGGAATTGCTTGTTCGGGTAAGACATGCATTGTCTCAGCAGCTGTGTTTGAGAAGGTGCAACCTATCTGACCCCTGGAAGAGGTGCCAACCTTTGTAGGAGTTTGGGGAGGGCTTTTATTCCCCACCTGGCATAGTGTATGCATCCATTTTACTACCTAGTAAAGAAAAGGCCTGTGTGGAAGTGTGGATCAGGGCAGCAAGCGGCCATTGAGAAGCCAGAATACCAGGGAAGCAGATTAAAGCTCCGGGCATCTCCCAAGCGGGGCTGCCATTTGAGTTGGATGGATCTGTGACTCCCGGAAGTATGGGTAGGACCCTGTGGCAGGAACAACAGGAGCAGAGAGTTCCCCTGGGATTTTGGTCCCAGTTCTGGAAGGGGGCAGAAGCCAAGTAGCCCTGCAGAGAGCAAAAGACCCTGGCAGTCTTCCTCACGCTTCTCCAGGTAGAGCATCCCAGGAAGAAACAGCATGTTGTAGTAGCTTCCCTGCCCATCAAGGGGTGGGTTGAGAAGACGTTCCATGGATCCCCGCAAACTCCCAGGGTGACGAAGTGGCAGCCTTTCTGCAGCAGAGAAGCCCCTGTCTGCCTGTCCACTGTCTCTAGAAATGCGGGTGCTCTTAGGCCCCGTAGAGCCTGTAGATCCTCCCAACGCCCCCTCCCCTATTTTTGTGGCGGTCCCTGCAGCCTGTAGAGAGGACGTGGGGAAATTTCCGCTGAAGCCTGGCATACAGATGGGTCTAGTCGGGGCACCCCAACCACAGGGGCTTCAGTTGCTCTTCAGCCCAACAAGGACACCATCTAGGTGGAAACTGGAAGGGACTGCAGCAGCCGCTGGGCTAGACTCAGACCTGCTGAGCTGGTCATCACCCCTGAGCCCTGGCCGTTAACCCTTGGCCCCGACAGCTGGGCTGTTCTCTAGGGCTTGACCTGATGGTGTAGACAAGGGGAAGCCTAGGGGTGGATGATCATGAATAAGCCCTTAGGGGCTCATATGTGCAGAAAGACTTTTATGTTCACCAGCAAGAGCCTGAGGCAGTCGGCACTGTCTTTCCCATCCTGGTCTGTGAGGTACTGACCCACTAGGCCATCAGGAGGCGATGGTCCAGCTTAGTATGAGCCCTAAAAACTGATCCTTCAGGAGATGCATCAGATGGGGTGCACAGAAAGAGGGGCTGCTCAGTGCCTATACTTGTCCCCATGCACCCCTTCCTGGGCAGTCCCCAAGGATGCCGAGTTGCCCTTGAAATACAGTGACTGGTTCATGCAGTAGCAGCATGTCCTGTGTGTTCTAAACAACCCCAGGGCGACTGCCAAACGGGTCTGGGGCCATCCAGCGGAGGTGTCCCCACAGTTGAGGGATTGGCAGGTTGACCATATGGGTCCCCTCCGTCCAAGTGAGCATATTCTGAATATGCCTCAGCTTGTGAGGACGCTGTGTCTGGCTTAACCCAAACTTTCCCTTTTTCCACTCAAACCAGGCAGTTTTTTTTCACCCATTAGGCAGTTAGAGAAACTGAATGCCCTGTATGGATGCCATCGTCGGATAGCAATCAGGGGTCATGTTCAAAGGTCATGATGTGCAAGACTGGGTAAAATAACATGGTGTGGGATGGAGGTTCCATCTCTCCTATAACTCACAAGCAGCAGGATTGGTAGAAAGGAAAAAGTGGAATATCAAAGCAGCAGATTAAATTACTAACAAGTAAAACAGCATAGCCAGGGGGACTAAGTTACCACTTCGGCTTTGATACATTTGAGCAATCAATCAGTGGGGCCTGGTACCCCATATGCCAGACTGGGGACCCCTGCCAAAGCACCCAAGACTGTAAAGGTGCAGAAATGGTGGAAACACTGGGGGTCAGCCTGCTGTGGGCTGAGAACACCAAGCCCCATCACACCTGGGACAGGTGCAGTTACTGGGATTTGCGATGGGATATCCCACAGGGATGGGTGGGTTACCTCGCACCCCTGGGTGAGGGGGAACCACTCAGCCCCCACTGGGACCCCATGGTCCTGCTGCCAGCTGGGACAGTGGGAACGCACCACACCTGGGATGGAAGGTGCGCCCTTGAGTGAGGGCAGAAGTTGGGGCCCTGGCCTGGCATCTCTGGCCCCCAGTCTATCTTCTCAAGGCTAACAGTGCGCCTCCCCTGGCCAGTGTGTGTGGTATGCACAGCCAGGTCAAGTTCCTCAACAGCCGGAGGCCACGCTCTGTTGCCCACTGGAACCGCCCTTCGGCTGCCATCTTTGTCCCGCCGTCGGCCTGCAGGACATCATAGCTCACACGGAAGCCCTGACTGCAGTCACCTAGCAAGCCTTGAATGAAGCCAACAAGGCTGTCTTTACTGAACACTGAAGTGCGTCTAACGAGGAGCGCTGTCCTCCTGGACAGGATGGCCTCGGACATTGTCCCTGCCTCACAAGGAAGAATCATCCAGACAGTGCTGTGTGTTCACACCCGATGAGTCTGCTGATGTGTCATCTTCACTCAATCACAGGAGGACACAAGTGAAAGTCCTGCGTGATCAGACCCCAGCCTAGAGGACTTCATAAACCAGCGGTTCGAACCACAGGGCTCTTGGTGGAAACAAATTTTTATGGTTTTGAGAATCATCCTGATCTGTGTCTTCTCTTGCCTGTACCTGTATTGCTGCCGAGGTCTCTGCCTGCAACGCAGTCAGATGGCCGCCTGGAGCCACCTCCAGGCTCACAAGACCCCTTGCAGACCCGCTCAGGGCACACTGCAAAAGTGAGGTCATGTGAGATTGTAAGAGCCTGTCTCAAGGGGTGGGGTGTTGGAGGAGGTCACCAGGAGGTCATGGCAGCTGGTCCACCTGCCAGGTGGACCTGAGTGATGGGAGGCTGCTCACCCTTCCCCTGTCCTTGGAAGGGACGTCCGCCACCCATTCCCAAGGTGGGAACCAGTTTCAAGGATGCAGACTTGAGAGTAAAGTGATGTTGAGACCGTCTGGGCTGAATAGTGACTGGACCCTGTTAAGGCCTCTTTATAAGCTTTTAAGATTCAGGCAGACAGGTGCAGAGATCAAGTTGTCTTGCAGGACAAGCCTCATGTGTAAGTTCCCTGCATATTAAACCCACCCCCTGCCCATCCGGAGGGTCTGCCTCTCTCCCTTTCTCGCCCTCCATGTTGTGGGGGGAGTAGGGGGCTGGCTTGTGAACCAACAGGTAATCAGAGAGAGCTTTGCATATTCAGAGTTTACACAAGAACATCTCCAGGTTTCATGGCAAAGTTTATTTTGAAATTATCTGTTTTGATCTGAAGGTGATGTTTATTATAAATTGGTATTATCTGAATCTGTAAGATTTCTGTGATTGCTCAGCACTGATCATTGGAAATGCATGGCTGAGACAAAACATGGGTTTTGTATTTTAAAGTTATTTAGTTATTTAAAACTTCCCATTCACAGCTGAGTTTGGGAAAATTTCTAATTATAAAAGCAATATTGATCAGGAAAAAAAGCATGAGTTTTTTTAGTATTTCTATTATAACCCCAAAATTGTTTTATTCCATTTTCTTCTATTTTTATATTTTCTGTTAATTTTTCCATCTTTTCTTTCTTGTCATCCTCCTTTAAATTTTTTTCCTTTTTATTCTTAATATTTTATATAAACTCACCATCATCCTTTGTTTATTCCTTTTGTTTTCCTGAACTCACCACTATTATGAATAATTTTTTAAAAAAAATATACAGATAATAGTCGCCTGATCTGGAAAATCTTTCTTCTGATTTAACTACCTTTTTTTATATTAAGTCCATTTTTATTCTTTCAAAACAAGTGGATCCTTTATAAGCTATAAAGAGAGACGCAAGGTAGATAATTTTTTCATAAGCACAGTAGTTGTACTGTTTTAAAATAAGAAGTAAGACCTTTTATTTGCCTTGGAAAGGCTCTTAGGGTAAAATTTCCTCACTGAAATTATTCATCTTTTGTTTTAAATTGAAACTTTCAAAAGTGTTCTCTTTATTCTGTTGATGTTTTATTTATTTCCAAAAATGAACCAGATAAAAGGAAAATGGTATGTGAATATGAAAACAGTTATTTTACATTATCTTGACTATTAAGATTGTGAAAATACATTTCATTCAAAACATTTTTTGTTTATGACCAAAATAAACACCATAAAGAGACAAGTAGCTTCAGCTATGCACACACAAATAATTTTCAAGGTGACATTAGAATATATTGAATTTTACTAAAGCATAAAACATGTTGTGACTACCGTTGTTGACTTTGTGATACTTTCAACTGTAAGCATAACCACACACCATAATTTGACAGAAATCTAGGTGGTAGGCAGTATTAGTTGTTAGGACCACAGTGTTGGTCTTAATAGAACTGGTCCAAGTCCTGACTTGGCCCCTGTGGTTTCATTCAAGTTATTTTACTTCTCTGGGCCTTCGATTAATTAGCAGAAAAATGAAGGTTTACAACCGAAGACTATCATAAAGACCGAAGGATTTTCTATACACAGAGTATCCAACTTAGTACCTGGTACACAGCATTCAATAAATGCTTGCTAATATTGTCACCAGGCCATTCAAATATACTTGATCAAAACAAGTAAATTTGTACAAATCACAAACAAAAGTATTTCCATGATACAAAATCAATACTACTACTGTTTACACTTAGGGCAAGTGAAAACAGCTAGGCATTTATGCTCAGACGAGGTGGTACACTAAATTATTAACGTCTCTGGATGAAATAAAATTGGAAATGGTAGGTGCTGTGTGCGACACATGCTCTTATTTTTAAAACGGAGCAAGGTTTTAAAATGTGTATTCATCTGGTCACTAGCAACAGCTTCCTCTTCAGTAGACTGAGGAGGATCACTTATTCGAGTGTTCTTTGATTGCCTGTGATGTGCCTGGCTGTGTTTACCTGCCATGCGAAAGGAAATACCTCCTTTTTACGCTCTGAATACTTTCCTTTTCCACAGACATTTCCACTGGGCCTGGGAGATGGGCAATTCTATGCATGGACAGATGGTTTGAGAAGAAAGGACTGGCATGACCATGGGAGCATTCAGAAAGAGGCTCTGCGCTCAGGTATGGAGCTCAGTGTACCCCAAGGTGCTGCTTTGCTTTGTCACTTACAGGATCTCTCATTAGTGTTTCTTCTGCACCCAGTAAGGTAGGTTTCATGGGGACATTGGAGGTCAACGCTGGGCAGAACCGAAACAATTTCAAATTTCAGAGAGAGAAAAAAATAGTGCGTAGCGTTTACAATATGAGCTGAACAGAGGTCATTCGAGTTTTAGAAATCTGCCGTGCTTTATACTTCCAGAGTGTCTTTCAATCATTTCTGGGGGTATCTTGGATTTATTCATGAGACTTGACTTGGAACACATGTTATCTTGAGCTAGATTCGCTCATTAGGGCTGTGGTGTATCCAACTGGCTGGGCCAAGGATGGAAGGAGGACCTCAGTTCTAGACACTGGCAGGTGGATCACAAGAGCCAGGGACCTGAAGTTGGCCATACCTGGGCAAATTAACAGGCAGTTCAGTGGGATCCAGAAGGTCTGTCTATGCATAGCAGATTCTAGTCTTAGGCTAGGGATAGAGGAAACATTTTACTTCTTGGAAAAGTAACAGGAAAAATTATGTCCTTCTAGAAGGACTTAGGTTGTTGGAAACAGGGGTTCACAAGGGTATAGACGTAATAACCGAGTGAAGGTAACAACCTTCACTGATGATAGGAAGTCCATATTCTATTATTCAACCAAAGGAGCTCTGTTGGGCTTTTTGTTTGTTTTTTGTTTTGTTTTTGTTTTTGTTTTGTCATGGTGAGGATATCACAGAAATTGAGAAGCTATGGTTTGGTAAAGACATCTTAGCAACACGGAAACGGTGCATCCCAGGTCAAATCAGCAGCAGAATCACGAGTAGCCACAGGCTGACGTTCTCCTGGCCAGCCTTCCTCCTGACTTCTCTCCCCAGGAAGACAGGAGTGAGATATTCAGAGAGTTATGACAGTGTGCAGGGCTTTGGGTGTTCTCAGCTCTGGATCAGGTGTGCCTGACTTAATTAGAGTCTTCCATTTTCTTCTTTCATTCCTTTCCTCCAAATAAGACTGTCCCCTACCCTCTTGCTTGTCATAAGAATGTTCCCTGTCCCTCAGAGCATCAGCCTCTTCCATATGACATCATCCCTCCAACCTTGGCATGACTCCGTGAACAGTGACAAAGGCAAGCTCCTTACCAGAATCCTTACTTTTCCAGTCCTCTGATCTTTTTCCTCTATTTGCTTGATCAGTGCTGTATTCATCCAACCATCTGTTTCTTTTTTTAACCACAAGATGTGAAAAGTTTGGGGAGATGGTCTCATAATTTAACCACAAGTTAATAATAATAATAAAAATAATAATAATTGAATAGATGTTTTGTACTAGGGGCTTTGCATATGTATTTTATTTAAATTTCACAATGACTTTGATAGATAGGTATTATAGTCCCCAATTTGTAAAAAAAAAAAAAAAGGAAAGAAAAAGAAATGAGTTCTTAAGAATTCATGAAATATTATCCAAGGTCAAACAGCCAATAATTTGTAGAGAGAGATTAAAAGGTCGTCTTATGCTCTGTTATACCCTGCCATCAGACATCGAATGATAATATTTGGGCAAAATGAAGTAATGGCCAGAGAACATATGGGAGAGAGACACACCTGGGTGCATATCCTAGCTTTTCTGTGTAAGTGGCAAGTCAGTCTGTCTGTCTGATGTTCTACTTTGCAGAATTGCTATAAGGATTGAAGATACTATAAAGTAATTGGCCAATTATTTGCACATATTATAAACTCCACCAATGATAACTGTAATTATTTTTCCATCTAAGTTACTTTCACTTGATTTGATGTGCCTATCCTTTGCTTGTGCCAATGAGTTTTGGACACAAAATCCAATACTTCACATTTATTTCTGCTACATACTACCCTTTCTGTCTCCTGGAAAAATGTACCTTTAATTTTCTCATCAGAGCTCAGCGCAAGGGAAATTGACCTACAAAGAAAATTGGTGATAAAACAGGTTTCCTAAAGTACAAATTTTGTGTGCAATTAAAATACTTTTAAATACTAGTATGTATATGATTCACTGGAAAATACATGAAAAGTGCAATAGACTATAATTTATCATTTTTTAAAAATACCATAGAATATAACCTAAATAAAATATGTACACACAAACACACATGCAGTTATAAAGTCAAAATATGATAAACATCTCTGTTCCCAAGAAGCAGGCTAAGAAAAAGGGTCATTGGTACTGTTCTGTCTCCTCCAAATCTTGAAATTTGTATTCACTCTTACTTTTCTCTGTAATTTCTTATGTCTAAACAAATATTGTTGCATTTTGCCTATGTTTGGACTTTATCTAAACATTGAATCATATAGTATGGCTTTCTTCTTTCATTCAAAATTATTTTTGAGATCCATTCTTTTTTTTTTTTTTTTTTTTTTGCTGTACGCGGGCCTCTCACTGTTGTGGCCTCCCCCATTGCGGAGCACAGGCTCCGGACGCACAGGCCCAGCGGCCATGGCTCACGAGCCCAGCCTCTCCGCGGCATGTGGGATCTTCCCAGACCGGGGCACGAACCCGTATCCCCTGCATCGGCAGGCGGACTCTCAACCACTGCGCCACCAGGGAAGCCCTGAGATCCATTCTTGTGTGTGCACTTCTCATTGATTTGTTGTAACTGTTGTTTAATTTTTTTTTATATAAACTTTTCAAATCTTTAAACTCCTAGGTTTTTAAAAACATGTATTATGACAAGGGTCTCATTGTACCATTCTATCCCCTCCCTTCACCTGAACTAAATATAAAATCATTTTTTACCAGTAAAGCAGATAACTTTCAATGAAATGGGTGAACTCCAAAATGGAAATTATAAGACTTCAAAAGATTATTTTTTCCCCACCACCATCCTCCCTCCACCCCCCCGCTTTCCCCCCTGGTGTCCATACATTTGTTCTCTACATCTGTGTCTCTATTTCTGCCTTGCAAACCAGTTCATCTGTACCATTTTTCTAGATTCCACATGATAGGCATTAACATACAATATTTGTTTTTCTCTTTCTGACTTACTTCTGTCTGTATGACAGTCACTAGGTCCATGAACGTCTCTACAAATAACCCAATTTTGTTGCTTTTTATGGCTGAGTAATATTCCATTGTATATATGTACCACATCTTCTTTATCCATTTGTCTGTCGATGGGCATTTAGGTTGCTTCTGTGACCTGGCTATTGTAAATAGTGCTGCAGTGAACATAGGGGTGCATGTGTCTTTTTGAATTATGGTTTTCTCTGGGTGTATGCCCTGTTGTTTAATTTTCCACAATGGTTTCCACTTTGTAAACATCCTGAGAGTTCCCAGGTTTGGGTTATGTATGACGCTGCTCTAAGTATTCTTGCACATGGTTCTGGGATAGAAACAATATTTTCTTAGGGTACATATTTAATAGTAGAATTTGCATGTCTGAGGAATGCACGTTTCAGTTATATTATGTAGTACATGACAAACTGTTTTTCAAAGTTGATATGCTGATTTCACTCCAATCAGTAATGGATGGAATTCCCATTGCTCTGCATCCTGTCAACACTTAATATTACTGTCTGACTTTTCATTTTTCTCAATTTTGTGGTATGAAATAATCACTTATTGTCACATAAATTTGCATATTACTAATTTTAATGTAGTTGAGCTCTTATTTATGCTTATGGGCCATTTGTACCTTCTCTTAGGTAAAAGTACTATTCATTTCTATTTCCAGTTTTTTGATTTCTTTATTTTTCTTATTGATCCACAGTGTTCTTAATTTTTTTGAATAATATCCTTCATCAGTTGTACATGGTGAAAATATCTTATCCCACATTTTGTATATTTTTTTTAAAAACTCTATATATTGCCTAATGAGTAGAAGTTCTTAATTTTGTTTTAGTCAAATTTACAAATAATTTTTAAAGGATAGGCTTAATTGCTGTTCTACATTGTCTTTTTAAGCTTGAGAATTTTACCTTTTACATTTAGGTCTTAAATGCAGCTCATCTTCATTTTTATATCATGTGAGGTAGGGGCCCAATATTTATTTAGGTTTTACCTACTTAGATATCCAATCAACAGCACCATTTATTAGAAAATGTATCTTTTCCCACATCGATCAGCAGTGTTGACTCTATTATAAAAAGTTTCCATATTTGTGTGTTCTCATTCTGGTTTCTCAGTTCTGTTCCGTGAGTGAAAAACTTTGAGCTAATGAAATAATATCTTATGTACTATATATTTATAATAATTGTTGCTATCTGATAAAGTTCATTCTGCTTTCTTTGCTTTTCTTCTTGGGAATGTTTTGCCAATCTTTGTTTTTTTTTTTGCGGTACGTGGGCCTCTCACTGTTGTGGCCTCTCCTGTTGTGGAGCACAGGCTTCGGACACACAGGCTTAGCGGCCATGGCTCACGGGCCCAGCCACTCCGTGGCATGTGGGATCTTCCCAGACCGGGGCACGAACCCATGTCCCCTTCATCGGCAGGCACACTCTCAACCACTGCGCCACCAGGGAAGCCCTGCCAATCTTAACATTAGGATTTTCTTTAAACTTTTAGATTCAACTTGTCAGACTTTATGCACAATATGCAGATACACACAGAATATTGGAATTTTAGAATTGTATTAAGTCTATTGATAAATTAGGGAATAATTTACATTTTTTCAAATATTAAATTATTCATTCCGTGGTATATCATTATATTTCTTGGTGCTTATTTGTTATCTTTAGGGGTGTGTTTGTAATTTGATTCTCAGACATTTTCAGTGTTATTCCTAGAAAACTAACATTATATGGGTATTGAGAATGTTGTTGATCTTATTGAAGTTCTGAACTATTTGTAGCTGGTATAGAGAAAGGTTAATAATTTTTAAATATAGACCTAAATTTAGCAAACATTCTAAACTCTTTTATGAATTATAATCATTTACCCATAAGTTATTTTGGATCGTTAGTGTAGGTAATCATAATATCTATAAGTAGTGACAGAGTTTAAAATTTTTTCCATCCTAGACCTTATAATTTTAGTTACTTTTACTCTGTTTCTGCACTTGCTAGGAACTCGAGTATCATGTTGTCCAGTGGGTATTGGTGGCTGCTTTTGATTTGTTATGGTTCTGACAATAGCAAATTAGATACTTGTGTTAGCATTTAATCTAGTTAATGAAAATGTACTGTACACTGTTTACTAGGCCTTCTGGATATGACTTTCTGAGAGTTTTACTTTTTTTTCACCTAAATGAATGTTGATTTTAATCAAAATTGTTTTTGTTTGCATGTATTGAAATAAGATACATTTTCTCCTTTATGTTTTTGAGTATGTTGTACCTATTGGTTTCTAATAGAAATCAAACTTTGAAATTATGGGCTAAATCTGACTTTTTATTTATTACTGGATTTAGTTTGCTACTATTTTAGCAATTTCACATCTTTACTCATGAGTGAATATTGGCCATGAATTTTTCTTTCTCATAGAATCCTTGTCAAGTTTTGGTAACAATGTATAATGATGGTTTCATAAAATAACTCGACTAATACCTCTCATCTTTCTACACTTTGTAATTGCTTGTGGTATATTAGAATTATTTATTTACTAATAGTTAATGATCATCTTGTGGGTGAAGATTTTCTGGACTGGACTTCTCTTGGAGCAAAGATTTTTCACTCCTGGTTTAAAATGTTCCTATTTATTAACACATTTATTCATAACATCCTCTTAAAGATTTTATAATGTCTGTCATGCTTAAATTTATGTTGCTTTTTCTTTCAAATTTCATTTATTTGTTTTTTTGTCATTTTTCCTTAACTTATTACACTAGGAAATTGTCAGTTTTATTAATTATGTCAAAAACCAATTTTCGACATAGTTCATCTTATCTATTGTGTTTTTCTCATTGATTTACAGTCATATTTATTACTTCTTTTCTTTGACTTTTACTATATTTTTCTAAATTAAAAAATTAGATTCATACCTCCTTAATTTCAGCCTTCTTCTGTTGTAGAATAAGCATCTAGGACTCTAAATTTCTTTCCAAGCACTGCTTTAAGTACATCACACTGGTCTGTGGTTTGATGTTTTATATTTGTTTGTTATGTTTTAATTATATTGTTTTAGTTATGTTTTCAAATGTCTGTCCTACTTAATAAACCCTGAAAATATCTTAAAAATATGAAAATCCAGAAACTACTTCCTGATGAGCTCTCAATAATCTTTATAAAAGTGTATTAGCATAATATACCAGATGCATTTTATCAAATGTCTTTGTTAGTGTTTTTATTGATGTTGTTAGTTTATGTTTTGTTTTGACAATTACATCTTTGTGGCATATTTGATAATTTTTGAAATGTCAGGTATTTTAAATAATCGTTTTTATATAAGCAGGTGGAATATAGGGGGAAAGGAGGTAGTTGAGTTATGAGGAAATGGTGAGGGTGCTTCCACCTTTGAGAAAATTGGAGAGTTGGTTTTTTCTTTTTTAAATTAATTTTTATTGGAGTTTAGTTGCTTTACAATGTTGGGTTAGTTTCTTGCTTTACAGCAAAGTGAATCTGTCATACATATACATATGTCCCCTCTTTTTTAGATTTCCTTCCCATTTAGGTCACCACAGAGCATTGAGTAGAGTTCCCTGTGCTATACAGTAGGTTCTCATTAGTTATCTATTTTATACATAGTAGTGTATATGTCAGTCCCAATCTCCCAATTCATCCACTCCCCTTCCCCCTTGGTAACCATAAGTTTGTTCTCTACATCTGTGACTGTACTTCTGCTTCGAAAATAAATTCATCTTATTTGAACTTTGCAAATAAGTTCACCTGTACCATTTTTCTAGATTCCACATATAAGTGATATTGTACGATATTTGTTTTTCTCTTTCTGACTTACTTCACTCTGTATGACAATCTCTGGGTTCATTCACGTCTCTGCAAATGGCACTATTTTGTTCCTCTTTATGGCTGAGTAATATTCCATTGTATATATGTACCACATCTTCTTTATCCATTCCTCTGTTTATGGATATTTAGGTTGCTTCCATGTCCTGGCTATTGTAAATAGTGCTGCAGTGAACATTGGGGTGCATGTATCCTTTTGAATTATGGTTTTCTCTGGATATATGCCTAGGAGTGGGATTGCTGGGTCTTATGGTAGTTCTGTTTTTAGTTTTTTAAGGAAACTCCATACTGTTCTCCATAGTGGCTGTACCAATTTACATTCCCCCCAACAGTGTAGGAGGGTTCCCTTTTCTCCACACCCTCTTCAGCATTTATTGTTTGAAAATTTTTTGATGATGACTCTTCTCACAGGTGTGAGGTGATAGCTCATTGTACTTTTGATTTGCATTTCTCTAATAATTAGTGATGTTGAGCACCTTTTCATGTATTTGTTGACCACCTGTATGTCATTTTGGAGAAATGTCTATTTAGGTCTTCTGCCCATTTTTTGATTGGGTGGTTTGGTTTTTTTGATATTGAGCTGCATGAGCTGTTTATATATTTTGAAGATTAATCCCTTATCATTTGCTTCATTTGCACATGCTTCCTCCCATTCTGAGGGTTGTGTTTTGTTTATGGTTTCCTTTGCTGTGCTAAAGCTTTTAAGTTTCATTAGGTCTCATTTGTTTATTTTTGTTTTTATTTTCATTACTCTAGGTGGTGGGTCAGAAATATCTTGCTGTGATTTATGGCAAAGAGTGTTCTGCTTGTATTTTCCTTGAAGAGTTTTATAGTATCCAGTGTTATATTTAGGTCTTTAATCCATTTTGAGTTTATTTTTGTGTATGGTGTTAAGGAGTGTTCTAATTTCATTCTTTAACATGTAGCTGTCCAGTTTTCCCAGCACCACTTATTGAAGAGCCTGTCTTTTCTGCATTATATATTCTCGCCTCCTTTGTCATAGATTAGGTGGCCATAGGTGCGTGGGTTTATCTCTGGGCTTTCTATCCTGTTCCATTGATCTATATTTCTGTTTTTGTGCCAGTACCATACTGTCTTGATTACTGTAGCTTTGTGGTATAGTCTGAAGTCAGGGAGCCTGTTCCTCCAGCTCTGTTCTTCTTTCTCAAGATTGCTTTCTCTATTTGGGGTCTTTTGTGTTTCCATATAAAGTAAACAATTTTTTGCTCTAATTCTGTGAAAAATGCCCTTGGTAATTTGACAGGGATTGCATTGAACCTGTAGATTGCTTTAGGCTGAGAAAATGGAGAGTTCTTGCATGAAAAAAAATATATCAAAGGAACAATTGAAGGATAGATTCCCAGACCTTAGGTGTAACTTAGAGTTCTTTTCTGGTATTTCTGTGCCCTTAGAGTTATAGTAAATTATAAGGATTTTTAAAAATTTGTTACAAGAATTCAAACTAATGTTTTTAAAAAAGCAGAGTTTCTATTATTTCATAATCTTTGTTTGGGGAGTAGCATTAACCAAACCAATTTACCCATAGATGAATAATATCCATCATACCATTTCAGGTTCAGGAAGGCTTCCCAGAAGAGGTAAACCAAATTTTCAAGATAAAGTCATATCCTGATACTAGATACATTTGTGCTTTCATTCAAGTAATTTTCTGAATGCTCTTTCTCATTATTTCCTATGAACCCAGTCATATTTTAGCCATTTTTTTCTAATCATATATCTTATATATGATCCCATTATATTTCATTTAGTTAGTTTCACATCATTTGAGAGTTTATTGACATTAGATTTTATCTCAACGGTTTAGCTCTCTTTTTGAGTTTTATTGTATCACAAAATTGATAAGCATGCTGTTGAACAGTCATTCAAATTATTTATAAAAGTTGAATGGAAAGAACTGAAATACAGATTTCTTTTGATATAATATGAAAGATGGTGTGTAAATTGATTTTGACTCATTATTCAGTAAGCATTGGGTATAATCATTATAGCAACTAAAGAGATATCCAGCTGACATCGCTCCATATATAAATTTTTTTAAATGCCATATATTTCTGAAATAAAGATAAACCCTGCCTATGGCATTTCCCTGAACTAGGAACCTAATAACTTCTGCTGGATGTTGAAAAGAAAATGCAATTAGTTATTATTATTATTTATTTATTTATTTATTTATTTATTTTGCGGTACACAGGCCTCAACTGTTGAGGCCTCTCCCGTTGCAGAGCACAGGCTCCGGACGCACAGGCCCAGCGGCCATGGCTCACGGGCCCAGCCGCTCCGTGGCATGTGGGACCTTCCCAGACCAGGGCACGAACCCGTGTCCCCTGCATCGGCAGGCGGACTCTCAACCACTGCACCACCAGGGAAGCCCAGAAAATGCAATTAGTATAGGTAGCTGTTTCTTAATTAATATGTGATGTTCCTGAATTCTCATAACAAATTTTTGAAGTCATCCATCCAGAGTGATGCAGGGGTGTGTGTGCATGGGCACACTTGCACATGTGATTCATGAAATCGTTAGTAAGACCCCTGATTTGTATTTGTAGAGAGTACCTATTTATAGTTTTGAAATTTTAAGTTTTTTCTTGTCCAGTCTTCTTTTTATCCTAACTCAGGGTTTCACTGTGTTTATCACTGTTTTTTTTGGATTTAAGTATGTGTGAACTCAACATGAAAAAAGCTGTTTTCAACCTTTATATTCTCTCTCTTTCTTTGAAATAGGTTATATCCTCATATAATCACAATCAATTCCTGCATCCCACTATATCCCTCAGGAATCCTGTGAAATTATATTTAACTTCTCACTGTTTCCATTTGCTTAGTTGTACTTACAGGTTTGACTAGTCAAGGCTTTTACTATCTTGTCATTTTAATAATTTGTTCATTCACTTATTTGACAAATACTTACAAATGTCACTGTATTTCAAATACTGCTCCAAAGTCTGGAAGAAAAAGATGGACAAAAACGAATTCCAGTGGCTGTGGTATAATGAGAGCATAGTTGCAGGAGCTTTCACTCCAACCATGACACCACGGTGGTCACAGTGCCATGACATGGCCTGGTTATGGACATCATGGCTATTCGAATCCTGCCCATTAATCTCTCTTATCTAAACTAATTCAGTAGCCTCTTCACTGATCTCCCTGCCCCACTGTCAGCTCTTCAAATTACAGCCAGAGCAATCTTCTAAAAATATATATCAGACCATTTCTCTCCTCTGATCCAAAGCATACAAAGCCCAGTCATCATATCCGAAATGTTCTCCAAGTCCTTTCCATAAGTATGAGATACAGCATATGATCCACCCCGGACCCAGGGCTCTGTCCTTCTCTCCTGCTGGTCGATGTGCAGTCTCTCCACTGGCCATGTTGTCCTCTTTGTTTTCCCTCAAGGATGATCAGTACGTTCCAGAACTTCTCACTTGCTGTTCCTGCTGCCTGGACCAAACACTTGTGGTCTGTATCTTCACAGCCCACCCTCCCCTTCCTTAAGGTCATGAGACAGTATATCACCTGCTTTGATATGACTGCCAATCACCCTGTTATCATAGAGCGAAAGAATCCTTTTCATTCTCTCTCCATCACTTGGCCCTACCTGATAGTTATAGCAATTATCCTTCTATCTATATGATAGAAGGATATCTATCTTTTTTTGAAGTCATCCATCCAGAGTGATGTGGGGGTATGTGTGCATGGGCACACTTGCACATGTGATTTTCCCTTTCCCCTTTAGTAACCATACGTTTGTTTTCTACATCTTTGACTCTATTTCTGTTTTGTAAATAAGTTCCTTTGTACCATTTCTTTTAGATTCCACATATAAGCGATATCATTCATGTCTCTTAAAAATAGTATCTGGCATCTTTTTTGTTACTACAAACAATGAACAATGTTTATTGTTAATAATTTAGTATAATTGATATATCTATAATGTGTTATCAGTAAATTTCATAATGAGATTTGTTGGAAGGTGGTCAACTTTGGGAATATTGCCAAAATCACATTCATTATTATTCATTAGATTCAAATGAACTTTTAATGAAATATTTTCTTTGACACTCATTGTATAGTAATGAAAATGTAAACTGGAACTGAAAAGATGGGGAGCACTCTGTTGAGATGTATCATTTACGTGGCTAATAACAGAAAAAATTTAGGTGAAACTGAAGTGAGTGACAGTTACCTAGGGAAAAATACCTTCAATATCACAATATGAAAATAGCAGTGTAGAAATATCTCAGGAGATTTGCTAAACTGCACTCAGTTTGTGTTAAAAAAAAAAGACAAAATTAACTTCTAAAAATAATTCAATCTAACCATATGTTGCAGAAGTTGAAATATCAACTACCCATGGGCAAGTGTGCATGGGATTAATTAGCCTTTTTTTTCCTCATTAGTAAAATGTGGTTTAATGATAATGCTTATTACAGAGTTATTTTAAGTGTTAATTAAATTATTTAAGTAAACTGTCTGGGCTGTAGTATATACTCAATATATGGATATCTGTAGACATGTGGACCTTGTTTTTTTATTGTACTTGGCACATATTATGCTTTTTGGAAGCTGAACATCTGTGGCAACGCTGCTTTTGAGCTAGTCTATTGGCACCATTTTTCCAACACATTTGCTCATCTCCTGTCCCTGTGTCACATTTGGTTAATTCCCACAATATTTTGAACATTTTTATTATTATTGTATTTGTTATGGTAATCTATGATCAGGGATCTCTGATGTTCCTGTTTTATTTGTTTGTGGGGCACCATGGACCACTGCACGCATACAAGACAGGGAACTTCATCAGTAAATGTTGTGTGTTCTCACTGCTCCACGGCCACCCATTCCCATCTTTCTCCCTGCCTCAGGCCTCCCTATTCCCTGAGACACAACAGTATTGAAATTAGGACAGTTAGTAACCCCACAATGGCCTCTAAGTGTTCAAGTGAAAGGAAGAGTCCCATGTCTCTTGCTCTAAGTCAAAAGGTAGAAATGATGAGGCTTAGTGAGGAAGGCATGTCAAGATCCAAGACAGGCTGAAAGCTAAGCCTCTGTGCCAAACAGTCAGCCAAGCTGTGAATGCAAAGGAGAAGTTCCTGATGGAAATGAAAAGTGCTGCTCCAGTGAACACATGAATGATAAGAAAGCGAAACAGCCATTCTGCTCATATGGAGAAAGTCCTAATGATCTAGGTAGGTGATCAAACCAGCCACAATATTCCCTTGAGTCAAAGCCTAATCGAGAGCAAGGCCCTAACTCTCTTCAATTCTGTGAAGGCTGAGAGAGGCGAGGAAGCTGCAGCAGAAAAGTTTGAAGCAATAGAGGGTGGTTCATAGGTTGAAGGACAGAAGCCATCTCCATGACATAAAAGTTCAAGGTAAAGCAGCAGGTGTTGCTGGAGAACCTGCAGCAAGTTATCCAGGAGATCCAGCTAAGATAAAGAATGAGATGACAGATTTTCAGTGTAGATGAGACAGCCTTCTGTTGGAAGAAGATGCCGTCTAGGACTTTCACAGCAAGGGAGGAGAAGTCAGCGGCTGGCTTCAGAGCTTCAGAGGACAGGCTGACTGTCTCATTAGGAGGTGATGCACCTGGTGATGTAAGTTGAACCCAGTGCTCATTTACGAATCCAAAACTCTTGGGCCCTTAAGAATTAGGCTAAATCTACTCTGTCTGTACTCTATAAGTGGAAAGACAAAGCCTGGATGACAGCACTTCTGTTTACAACATAGTTTACTGAATATTTTAAGCCTACTGTTGAGACGTACTGCCCAGAAAAAGTAGATTCAAATATTACCGTGCTTTGAGTAGGCACCTGGTCACCCAACAGCTATGACGGAGATGGACACTTTTATTTTCATGCTAGCACAACATCTACTCTGCAGCCCATGGATCAAGGAGCAATTTTGACTTTCAAGCCTTATTATTTAAGAAATACATTTTGTAAGGCTGTTGATGCCATAGATAATGATTCCTCTGTTGGATGTTAGCAAAGTCAATTGAAAATCTTCTGAAAAGGATTCATCATTCTAGATGCCATTAAGAACATTTGAGGTTCATAGGAAGAGGTCAGAATATCAACATTAACAGGAATGTGGAAGAAGTCGATTACTTTGAGGGGTTCAAGACTTCAGTGGAGGAAATGACTGCAGATGTGGTAGAAAGAGCAAGTAAACTAGAATTAGAAGTGGAGCCTGAAGAGGTGGCTGCATGGCTGCTATCTCATGGCAAAACTAATGAATGAGGAGTTGCTTCTTGTAGATGAGCAATGAAAGTGGTTTCTCAAGATGGAGTCTACTCCTGGTGAAGATGCTGTGAAAATAGTTGAAATGACAACAAAGGATTTAGGCTATGACATAAACTTAGTGGATAAAGCAGCAGCAGGGTTTGAGAGGACTGACTCCAGTTTTGAAAAAGTTCTGCTGTGGGTAAAATGCTATCCAACAGCATGTCACGCTGCAGAGAAATCGTTCATGAAAGGAAGAGTCAATGGATCTGGCAGACTCCATTGTTGTTTATTTTAAGAAACGGTCACAGCTACCGCAGCCTTCAGCAACCGCTGCCCTGACCAGTCAGCAGCCATCAACATCCAACATCAAGGCAAGACCCTCCACCAGCAAAAAGATTATGGCTCGCTGAAGGCTCAGATGATGGTTAGCATTCTTTAAAAGTAGTTTTAAAGTTCGTTCTTTGTTTTTTCAGACATAATGCTATTATACACTTAATAGTTCACAGTACAGTGTAAACATAACTTTTTTTTTTTACAACTTTATTGGAGTATAATTGCTTCATAATGGTGTATTAGTTTCTGCTTTATAACAAAGTGAATCAGTTATACATCTGTTCCCATATCTCTTCCCTCTTGCGTCTCCCTCCCTCCCACCCTCCCTATCCCACCCCTCCAGGCCATCACAAAGCACCGAGCTGATCTCCCTGTGCTATGCGGCTGCTTCCCACTGGGAAACCAAATATTTTGTGTGGTTTGCTGTACTGCGATAGTCACTTTATTTTGGTTGTCTGGAACCAAACCCACAGTATCTCTGAGGTTTGCCTGTGTTCACATAACCTTGATTCCTATGACTATGTGATTATAGATTGAATCACCTAGTCATAATTTTTCTCACACCTTCAAATCTCATCAGTTGACACAAAGTCTCAGCAAAAAACTTCCCTAGGGTGTCCGTATTTATTTATACTTCAAGTAACACTATCTTTAGGATTTCTTGTGACAGACATTTTGTGAGCATCTTCCCCAAACCTGTTTGCCTCTCAGTATTGTTTTTGTCCCTTGTCAAAAACATCTTTCCTATGGTGATAGCTGTGGTGATTCTCAATTTTTTTCTGCCTTTAAACGCCCCATATTTGGAAGGAGTCATATGAGCAGATAATGACTCCTGATGATGAAAAGGTCGGAAAATGTTCTGCTGAACCAAGATGGTGTTTGATAAGAGCTAATAAGGAAAAGATGAGAAACACGTAGTGAAGTAAAGGATTTGAATCTAAATGGATCAAGTAGACGAAGGTTACATTGATTTTTATGCCTGCCATTTATGTTTCTGAAGTCTTGTACCCGATTTGAGTCTTGCCAGTTTTAACCTTTTCCTGTACAGCTCTGAAATAAGTGTGAAGTTGTAAATCTGTGTTCCTAGCAACTTGCACTAGAAACCTCTCATGCCCCCTGTACTTAATATTTACACTTCAAAGCCATTGGTAATAGTTCTTCTAATAGTGCCTCTAATCTGGAAACTCCAAGAAGTTACATTCGCTACTTTTGCTGTGGCTTTACTTTTTAGTAGGAGTCAAAGCCATCCTTACATTAATGTTGTACAGTTTATGTACCTATGTAGCATCTATATTTTAGGAAGAAGAGTACAAGAACTAAAAGTAGGGAATACATTTTTGATGACCTAGGACTCTGTCACCATTATGGCATTAGTTGAGTTTTTGTAACATGCTAATGCTGTGATGACTGAGAGTTTCCCGTGATTTGAGGGAAATCACTAATTTGTTTGACCTCAAGTGGTCATTAAGACGTTGTATTTCAGGCACAAGGCATAGAGATTCAAGTGGTTATTTGAACATCCTCCAAAATTCATATCCAGGACCTGGCATAAATATATTAGTAATGAGTTCTGGGCCACCATGGCTCTAGGGGAAATGCATGTGCTCACCCACTGGGGAAGGAAAATGCCAGCTGGGGAGACCAATGCAGGACTTTCCAGACACTGGTTCAGAACCACGAACCCCAGTTTGACATGATGCTTTTTGTGTGAGTAGCAGTGGTTTCTGAACAGCCTTCATGCCAGATGAAAGCAGCTGTGCCTCATGATACTTCTTAGTCACAGAAACATGGTGTAAGTGGTCCTCAGGAATACTAGAAGCTCAAGTCTAGCGTTGTTTAATTGTGTTTAATTGAAGTATAGTTTACAATGTTGTGTTAGTATCAGGTGTACGGTAATTTTATATATATGTGTGTGTGTGTATATATATATATATATATATATATAAAATCAGATTCTTTTATAGGTTATTACAAAATATTGAGTATAGTTCCCTGTGCTATACAAGGTCCTTGTGGGTTATCTCTTTTATATATAGTAGTGAGTGTGTATATGTTAATTCCAAACTCCTAATTTATGCCCCCCTTTCCCCTTTGGTAACCATAAATTGGTTTTCTATATTACCCAGCCATAGAAAAGAATGAAATCATGCCATTTGCAGCAACGTGGATGGGCCTAGAGATTATCATACTAAGTGAAGTAAGCCAAAGACAAATATCATACGATATTGCTTACATATGGAATCTAAAAAAATGATACAAATGAACTTATGTACGAAACAGAAATAGACCCACAGACATAGAAAACAAACCTAGGGTTGTTTAATGTTGAAGGAAACTATCTCTGCCCAAAAGTATGTAAGAGAAACTTGCATTATTTATAAAACATAGACATCATAAAATAATGGAAAAATAAGGTTTGATGGTCAAGGGATTTAATTTACTGCAGTGTTTGGTTTACTGGTGTGAAGTGACAAGGACAGCATAGTGGCATTAGTATTCTCAGGCATTTTATAGTGATTTGAATTTCCTTGGTGACCAACTGGGCCTTAGGCATCCAAATACATTATTGGACTAGAATGAATGAATGAACTTAATAGACACTGACCTAGATTAACTGTCTAATGGAATTTAGTAGTACACATTAATTGAAGTATATTTATTAGTAGTGATTCCACTCATGCACAAAAAATTTTTATTCTGTTTTGAAGAACAAGAATCCTTAAGGAAAAACTTTTGAAATTATACCAGATGTTTTATAAATAACTTATTGGATTGATAGTTAATCTTTAGTTCTTGTGTTTTGCAATAATAGAAATATTTTTATGCAACTTGATTAGGTACTTTATAAGCCTCTGACATATGTATCGCAAGTCTTTTTAAAACCAGAACAAAGTCATTAAAGTATTATCTAAATTTGGAAAGTCAGTTATAATTATGACACAGACCTAGCATTTTTTTTCACTACAAACTCTATATTATTATTTACTTTGTACGACACTTTCTCATTTCATCCTTTCTATATGCACAGTGCCTTAACTTCAGTACAGTGGGTTTTTTGCACATTGCCTCAATGTTTCTCACAAAAAACCCTATGAAGTAGGGATGGTTAAATATTATTAATCTTATAATAAGGAAATAGCTATAAATATAGGTTAGATGATTCTTCCTATTTTCCGCTTTCAACATATGCTTGTGCTAAAATAAGCAGGCACGCGTAGACTCCTAATCAGCAATATAAACCATTATAAGTTGTACTTATTTAATCAAAATTATAATATTGTAAAAGTATTAGCAAACTAACAAATGTCTGTGAAACAATTTTTCACGTTCGTAAACAACTGTATGGAAAAAGCTACTTTTAAGTACTCAAAACAGAGCAATGCTGCCTCTTTTTATTAAAGAGACTTGTAGTCATTTTTATTTAACAATGAACAAAATATATTTGACAATAATGCAATACTTTTTTTAAATGAAATGCACATTTCCCATAAGGTTTTTGCACTGTTTAAAGGTGCCTTAAATATTTATTTAAATATAGTACTGTATGAGTTCCTTCATATTGAAAGCAATGGACACACAGATTACCTCAGTCAGCTAATGGAAATTTAATTTAATAATAAATGTGGGGACTTCCCTAGTGGTGCAGTGGTTAAGAATCCGCCTGCCAATGCAGGGGACGCAGGTTTGATCCCTGGTCCGGGAAGATCCCACAATCTATGGAGCAACTAAGCCCGTGCACCACAACTACTGAGCCTGCGCTCTAGAGCCTGCGAGCCACAACTGCTGAGCCCGTGTGCCACAACTACTGAAGCCCGCATGCCTAGAGCCCGTGCTCTGCAACAACAGAAGCCAACGCAATGAGAAGGCTTCGCACCACAACCAAGAGTAACCCCTGCACACCGCAGCTAGGGAAAGCCCACGAGCAGCAAAGAAGACCCTATGCAGCCAAAAATAAATAAAATATAAATAAATTTATTTTAAAAAATAATAATAAATGTGAAAGTGCTGAAAAGCAGAAAATACTCTCACAAGCATCCTTCCTGCACATTACGAGAAGGGAAGTTCAGCAGGTGACATGGAAGCATTACCAGCCTCACAGCAGCTTTGCAGGTACACGAAGATCAGGCAGTTAGAAGCGCTCCTTCTCTCTGCCGAGCACGCAGCTTCCTTTTGCATCTTAGTTGTCTTCTGCTGCCTCTGTTCTCCTTTCCGCTAATGACTGATTCTCACCTGAATGCCCTACAGGTGAGGATGCCACAGGTCAGAGCAGTCCCCGGGCAGTTTAAGTTATCTCTGTGGCTTAAAGCTCCTGTGCCAGGTTTCCCCAAACACTGCAGGACAGCTTGGTGTTCAGTGATTCCACGTGTGTCAGTACACATGATTGAATGCCCATGGCCACAGTAAATTAGGAACTTGGAATAAAGTACAGCAAGTCCTGTCTTACGAATCACTTTTTGGTCATTATTCAGAGAAGGAATCGATAAACCTAGCAGACACTTGAAGCACACTGCACTATAGCCCGTTTTTATGTTCTTCTGATTATTCTACATAACAAGTACCTATCCTGAAATAAAGAGATGTTGGGGTGAGGATGATGTGATCAGGGTTTGTTTTGGGGTTCTCCAGAAGAGCAGAACCAATAGTATGTGTATGTCAACCCATACATAGATTTATTTTAAGGATGTGGCTCATGTGATTGTGAAAGGCTGGTGAGTCCAGAATCTGATGGGGTAGCAGTGCAGGCTGAAGACTTAGGACAGAGGGTCAGTTCACGTCCAAAGGTGACCCACTGGAAGAAGTCCTTCCTGTTGGGGGCAGTCAGCCTTTGTTCTGTAGGGGGTCTTCAACTGATGGGATGAGGCCCACCACACATGGAGGGCAATCTGCTTCACTTAAAGTCCACCATTTTGAATACAGTAATTCCCCTACATACGAACCTTCACGTTGCGAACTTTCAAAGATGTGAACGTGCATTTGCATGTCCAGTCTCGTAAGTTAGTTTATGTGTCTGGTGTACATTGTCACGCGCATGCATCCTCTACTAGTGGTTGTGTGTTTCTGTACTTTACTGTATAGTACTGTATTGAGTACAGTAGTACAGTATCTTTATTTCAAGCCTGGGATGTCTGGAAGCAAGTGTAAATGCAGCAGTGATGTAGCTGGTACTACTGTACTTTTCAAGGTAAGATTAAAAATGTTTTCTTTATTTTTGTGTTTTTTTTTATGTATTATGTGTGTGAAAAGTATTATAAACCTATTACAGAACAGTACTATATAGCTGATTATGTTATTTGGGTACCCAGGCTGACTTTTCTGGACTTATGAACAAATTGAACTTACAGACACACTCTCGGAACAGAACTTGTTCATATGTAGGGGACTTACTGTATTAGTCTCATTCAAAAAAACACCATCCAGAAATACTCAGAATAATGTTTGACCAAATACCTGGGCGCTGGGCTCAGTCATGTTGCCACATAAAATTAACCCTCACAAGACTCAACCAGGCCTGAACAGACACAGGAATTGATGCTGTGTGGGCCAGGGAAAGCCTGTATACCAGGCCGGAGGGTTCTGAGAAAGTGAACTGGTTCCTTCCTACACCTGCTCCTGGGAGTGGATGAGCCCCTGAAGTGGACAATTCTAGGAACAGAAGGCCTTCACGTGGCTTCCTCAATAAGGACAGTTGATTTAATGACCTACCAATTCTGGTGTGGCCACCAAGATAGAACAGGTGAACCTGCATTCCAAGAGACAGCAAAACCAAGAGAAAAGAGCAATAGTCACCTAAGGGGGCCAACAGCCAGAGAAAGGAACACAATAGGAACCCTCAACAAAAGAGTTGAAATCTAGTGAAAGAGAGATTCAGGAGGGGATGGAAGACAGGCTGAAAGACAGCAGCAACAGTATCAGTAAAGCTTTCAAAGAGGACAGCTAAACCCTGCACAGGGCTTTCTGGAACTAAAAATGGGAATTTCAACTTAAAACATGTAGTGCAGGTATAAAAGTAGTGGATGATGACTTTTTGGTATTTTTTTTTTCTTTTTTAAATGTTGAGGTAAAATTGATTTAGAATATTATATGTTTCAGGTGTATAACAGTGATTCACAATTTTTAAAGGTTGTACTGCCTTTACAGTTATTATAAACTACTGGCTGTATTCCCTGTGCTGTACAATATATCCTTTTAGCTAATTTATACGTAGTATCAGTAGTTTATACCTCTTAATTCCCTACCCCTATCTTGTCCCTCCCTCTTCCCTCTCCCCACTGGTAACCACTGGTTTTTTCTCTGTTAGTCTGCTTCTTTTTTGTTATATTCACTAGTTTGTTGTATTTTTTTAGATTCCACATATAAGTGATATCATACAGTATTTGTCTTTCTCTGAATGACTTACTTCACTTAGTATAATGCCCTCCAAGTCCATCCATGTTGCTGCAAATGGCAAAATTTCATTCTTTTTGATGGCTGGGTAGTATTCCAGTGTGTGTGCGCATATGTGTGTGTGTGTGTGTGTGTGTGTGTGTGTGTGTGACATCATCTTTATCCATTTATTTGTTGATGGACACTTAGGTTGCTTCCATATCTTGGCAATTATCAATAATATTGCTATGAACATTGGAATGCATATATCTTTTCAAATTAATGTTTTTGTGTTCTTTGGATATATGCCCAGGAGTTGGATTTCTGGATCATATGGTAATTCTATTTTTAGTTTTTAAGGAACCTCCATACTGTTTTCCACAGTGGCTGCACCAAGCTACATTTCCACCAACAGTGTACAGGAGTTCCCTTTTGTCCACATCCTTGCCAGCGTTCACTATTCGTAGACTTTTTGATGATCGCCATTCTGGCAGGTGTGAGATAATAAGTCTTTGTGGGTTTTATTTGCATCTCCCTGATGATTAATGATGTCAAGCACCTTTTCCTGTACCTGTTGGCCACCAGTATGTCTTCTTTGGAAAAAATTTTATTCAGGTCTTCTGACGATTTTTTAATCGGGATGTTTGGTTTTTTTGGTGTTGAGTTGTATGAGTTGTTTATATATTCTGATTATTAACCCCTTGTTGGTTGCATCATTTGCAAATATTGTCTCCTGTAGGTTGTCTTTCCGTTTCGTAAATGGCTTCCTTTACTGTGCAAAAGCTTTTAAGTTTAATTTGGGCCTGTTTATTTTTGCTTTTTTTCCCCTTTGCCTTAGGAAACAGATCCAAAAAATATTGCTATAATTTATGACAAAGAGTGTTCTGCCTATGTTGTTTTATGGTAGTTTTATGGTTTCTGGTCTCACATTTAGGTCTTTAATCCATTTTGAGTTCATTTTTGTTCATGGGATTAGAAAATGTTCTAATTTCATCCTTATACATAGCTGTCCAGTTTTCTCAGCGTCGCTTATTGTGTATTTAGGTGCTCCAGTGTTGGGTGTGGATGATGACTTTTGAGACACAGATTAGGTGACAGAGATTAAATATAAAAAATGTATTAAAACAAGGCAGAAATTAATAGACAGATATTATGGGCAGAAAGGTTAAAACAGTGAAGAGATGTGTAAATTTTAACCAATAAATGCAAGAGAAAATAATTAAATATTAAAAGTAAATATTAGGTTTCTCAAATATTTCAGCCCCAAAATTGAAAGCATGATAGGAAACATTGATGAAAAAAACACACCTAAACAGATGTTAGTAAAATTTCAAAATTTAGTAAGAAGTTTATATAACTTCTTATTTCAAGCCTCTTGGCAGAAATAAGAAGTTATATATTAAGGAGAGATAATCAGTCTGGCCTTGAATCTTTATCTACAACTCTAGAAATTAGAATCCATAATATAATATCTATATATAATATCTAATATCTATATAATTATATGTAATTAGATACTTAGATACAGATATAAATAGATATATATTTCACCATTCAATATATACAAGATTGGGAGAGTATATTACCCACATACCCATTCTGAATAAACTGATAAAGAATTCTAACCAAGGAACAAATAAATGAGAATAAAATCTTCAGAATAGGAAAAAACAAATAAAATTTTTGTGGGGCATGTATAGTAAAAAAAAAAAAAAACTAGTTAAAGAAAAAGAGACTAGAATAGCTTTATTTTTTCTAATATGCATTTTAAAAGTGATTTATTCAAGAAAAAAATTAATATGAATAGTTTAAAGTAGCATGCCACCTTATGCAGGCATATGATCAGAGTGCCACGAGCATGATAGTGATAGGAACCTGATGCCCTGTGACGAAGCTGATGTACCCATGAAGGATAAAATCACACTTAATATTATTTTGAAACCATTTTAAGTTGACGATATCCAAACATTTTTTATCTACAGAAGCAGCAATTTCCTCAGGTTCAACTGCATGTTTATGTTTTTGTATGAACATAATTTACAAAAAGTTTGAGATGATGAAGACAGATTGCTAATGATATGACAAGGATTATTTTATTTACATGATCAGAATAAAGGTACTGTATTTTATATTTTAAATAAAAAATCACACTAAACAATGTGGACCCTACAGGGTAGGTCATGGAAGTTGGAAAAAGGAAGAGGTCATAGTGGAATAGGGTGGTCAAAGCATGAAGGAGAGAGATGGAAATTAAATTAGGTCTTGAAAGATGGCTGGAAGAAAAAAGACATTCCTAGATTGGGGGTGGGGAAAGAGATCTAAGCAAAAAAGGAGAAGCCTGGGTTTTGTTTTGTTTTGTTTTGTTTTTTGCGGTACGCGGGCCTCTCACTGCTGTGGCCTCTCGTGCCGCGGAGCACAGGCTCCGGCCGTGCAGGCTCAGCAGCCATGGCTCACGGGCCCAGCCGCTCTGCAGCATGTGGGATCTTCCCGGACCGGGGCACGAACCCGTGTCCCCTGCATCGGCAAGCAGACTCTGAACCACTGCGCCACCAGGGAAGCCCGAGAAGCCTGTTTTAAATGCTGGAATAGATTGTCATCATAATGTCATGACCAGTGGGAGACAGATGAATGTCATAGACCACTAAGAAAAGGGGAAATGACAGTAACGCTCAAAGCACACCATTGTTTCAAACACAGCTTAGCTAATACAGAATATCAAATCCTGCAGGCGGGTGGCATTTCCGAAGTGAGATGCCACATGTCATTCTGCAAGCTTGCGTGTGACTGAGAGGTCATAGAGATCATCACAGTTGTTACATCAGTTCAGTCTCTCTGAGAAAGTATCCGAGAATGTAGTACAATCAGCACATCTGTTTCAAATATGTCCTTTTCAGAAAGCGTAGTCACCAATGAATACATGTCACTGAACATGTATTGATACTATTTTCTGGCTTCCTTTGAATGTGTTTGTTCTGGGAGCTGGTAGAGAGGATTTCTACAAGGCATTAAAATGAAGATACTATCACTGGTGAAGAAAACTTTAAGTATTCAAATGAGGCTATTTTGTTGAACCCAGAAGCAAAACACTGATGGACACTTCCAAATAGAGCTGAATCTGTGCATCACCTTCCTGAAGCTTTTAAACAGTCTATCAGTCAAAAGTCAGTGATGACAATTGCAAAACAAATGTTAATCAAAGAACCCTATTTACTACTATTGATGCTGTGAGACTTTTTTTATGGTAAGAAATCAACATTCTGCTAAAAATAGCTTCTGTTAATTTATACAGGATCTTAGCTGTATTCCCACAGAAAGGAATGCCAACTGTTGCTAAGGCACCTGTTTCATTTTCACTTGAAAAAAGTCAAGAAAGAGAAGTGCCAAACTTAGAACATTTTACACTAGAGGAAAAAGAATATGAATTTCTCAATATAATAGAAAAAAGGAAATATTGTGTCTGGATACATTAAATATTAGTAAAGAATGAGGCTGTCTTTTAACTCACCTCTGCAGTTGAGGTTCTGATTATACAAAAGTAATAATTTTGCTTTGTCTGGTTCTAGCTCTGACCTGCTACAGATAACTTTTTTCCTTTCAGCCTTTAGAAGTTTACACACACACAAGACCTACAAATGCTAATCACACACTAAACATTTTCACCTCTCCCATGAAGTATAAAATAGTGTTTCACATGAACAATATTTTGTTCCCTCTTAGAGAATGGAAGAATAATAAAGATGTCAGAATAGGAGTGACCATGGTAGAAAGAGTTTAAAACCCATTTATTCTATTAGTTAATGTATGAAGAGGCCATCATATATTTCTGTGTACACTGGTTTTCAATTTCAACAAGAGAAGAGATAAATATAACCAACTTAACATAAGTCTGACTTGTCTTAAATGACTCAAGTGGCTTAATTATCATCAACTAAAATGTTTTCTTATATCAACTTCCATTTTGGACTTTTTCCCTGTTTTTATGGGATTTTAGATTAACTGTGCTTTTATTTGGACATAGTATTTATGTGTTCATGTCCTTGATCGGTTTGGGGAGTTATTCAGTCATTTAATAGGTTATTAAAATAAATTATGACTAAAATGGTTGGGAGAAATTCAAACAAAATAGAAGTTTTCTTAATTTGTTTATATAAGACATCCCCAAAGAGCTGTGCTGTAGGGTCTTGTATGTCCTTAAGACATAATTTTATATTTTAAATGATTGTTTAATGTCACAAGACAGTAAGATTTATTTTCCCTAGAGAGTTCGTATTTGAATCATAAAATCTCTGCAAATATGCAATTATGCTATCTCTGACAGAAGTGCTTAGAGTACTGCTTAATTTCTTCCTCACTGACTTGATAGCCCTCCAGTGCTTTAAATCATTAGTGTTATCACAATTTGATTTGTAGGTGCATGAAGATGGTTTCACTGCCACTTTTTTTTTTTTAATCCCTGTACTGCAGTAAATGGAAAATTATCAGTGGAGCCTGTTGAAAGAGTTACTTGAAAGAGCTGAAGATAATAGTGGTTTGCTAATATGTTAAAAATAGAAAGTAAATATTTTTAAATATATGCTATTTTTAACAGTGGGAATTAATGCTGTCGACCTCCAAATAGACCATAATTTGAACCTTTATTCCATCCAAAAAAACTAGTTACTTCTAACCATCTCTAATAACAAATGCCTCTTTTCTTTCATCCTGCTCTTTCTATCTACAAACTTAGTGCATATTATGATCTCATTTATACTCTAAATAAATGCATGCATATGCATGTACATGTATACCTGGGTACATCTGGGTGATTGTGAGATGATGGGTGATTTTTATTTTATATCTTGTGCTTTGATATTTTTCCAAGTATTGTGCAATGGCTATGGTTTGCTTTTGTAGTTGAAATTACAAATATACTGAATATGTATCTTAAAAAGAAAACGAAGCAAATGGGAAATCAGGTAGGCAATTAAGAAACAGTGAAGAAGAATAAACAATATCCATTTATTTAACTAATATTTCAGCATCTACTATTCATAAGCATTATGTTAATGCAGATATTTTTAGTGCAAATTCTTCCAGTGCCATGCATATGTATATGTGTGGAATATTTTTACAACAGCCTTGAGATTATAAGGTATGTATTGATTTACAAAGTGCTTTTACTTAATATATTATGAAAAATTTGCACCTTTTACTAAATATTATTTCACAAATACCAGAGTCTCCCATTTCAGTAAAAAGCACTATCATCTCATAGATAAACAACAAGGGCATATTGTACAGCATGGGGCATTATAGCCATTATCTTATAATAACTTATAATGGAGTATAATCTATAAAAATACTGAATCACTATTCTGTACACCTGGAACTAATATAATATTGTAAATCAACTATACTTCATTTACAAAAAGCATCATCAACTCCCTGACTTTGTAAGCCTAAATCCAAGAGTTACTCTTTTTTTTCTTTTTTCCCCAGCTTTAGTATGATATGATTGACATACAACATTGTATAAGTTTTGGTTTTTGAAAGAGGAACCATTTAGTCTTAGAGTGAACAGACATAAAATCATATTTCAATAATCAGATCAAGTACACAATGAGAAAAAAGAATTGCAAAAACTATACATTATTCATTGAAATTGTAGCTGTAGGTAACTAATATAGGAAATATTACAGTTATAACTTTTGCTCTCCAAATTTAAGAAATTTTATGAGTGAAGTAACAGTCACCATACTGAACTCCTATATTCATATTTTGAATCAATTCTGTTTATCAATAACTTCTTTAAAATTTTTTTATTGATGTATAGTTGATTTACAATATTAGATTAGTTGCAGGTGTACAACATAGTGATTCAAAATTTTTATGGATTATACTTAATTTCCCTGTGTGGTACATTATATCCTTGTAGCTTATTTTATACAAAATAGCCTGTACCTCTTAATTCCCTACCCTTATTTTACCCCTCCTCCTTTCCCTCTCCCTGTTGGTAACCACTAGTTTGTTCTCTACATCTATGAGTCTGTTTTTCTGCTGCTGTTGTTGTTATATTCACTAGTCTGTTTTACTTTTTAGGTGCCACCTATAAGTGATAATATACAGTATTTGCCTTTCTCTGTCTGACTTATTTCACTAAGCATAATACACCCTGGGCCCATCCATGTTGTTACAAAGGGCAAAATTTCATTCTTTTTATGGCTGAGTAATATTCCACTGTATATATGTGCCACATCTTCTTTATCCATTCCTCTGTTGATGGACACTAATATTGCTTCCATAAGTTGGCTATTGTAAATAATGCTGCTATGAACATTCAGGTGCATATACCTTTCAGAATTAGTGTTTTTGTTTTCTTTGATATAAATCCAAGCATTTTTTAACAAAACTAGAACAAATACTTTTAAAATTTGTGTGGAAACACAAGAGACCTCGAGTAGCCAAAACAATCTTGAAAAGGAAGAACAGAGCTGGAGGAATCATACTCCCTGACTTCAGACTATACTACAAAGCTACAGTAATCAGAATAGCATGGTACTGGCACAAAAACAGACAAATAGATCAATGAAACAGGATAGAAAGCCCAGAAATAAACCCACACACTTACGTTCAATTAATCTATGACAAAGGAGGCAAGAATATACAATGGAGAAAAGACAGTTCTTCGTTAAGTGGTTCTGGGAAAGCTGGACAGCTACATGTAAAAGAATGAAATTAGAACATTTTCTCACACCATATACAAAAATTTATTAAACACCTAAATGTAAGACTGGAAACCATAAAACTCCTAAAAGAAAGCATAGGCAGAACACTCTTTGACATAAATTGTAGCAGTATTTTTTTGGGTTGGTCCCCTGTGGCAGAGGAAACAAAAGCAAACACAAATGGGACTTAATCAAACTTAAAATCTCTTGCACAGCAAAGGAAACCATAGTCAAAACAAAAAGACAACCTACTGAATGGGAGAAAATATTTGTAAATGATGACTAATAAGGGGTTAATATCCAAAATACATGAACAGCTCATACAACTCAAATCAAAAAATTTAAACAGTGCTTCCCTGGTGGCACAGTGGGTGAGAGTCCGCCTGCTGATGCAGGGGACGTGGGTTCGTGCCCTGGTCTGGGAAGATCTACTATTGTTTTCCTAATCTGAAATATATTTATCTAGTTTATAAATCATCCATTCCTATATTCATTTATTCAACGAATATTCGCTGATCACCTGCCCAGATCCAGGCCTTGTGCAACATTCTCAGCATTTGTTTGTGAATAAGGCATTTTCTACCTTTAAGAAGTTTTAGAGTTAAAATCCTGAAATCATTTTAGCTCCGAATTAATGCACACTCTTTGCTTCAGGAATATACTGGACGAAATGTATTTTTAAAATTTCTTATTGACTTAATTTGTAGCCACTTAGGACATTTTTATTCAAAATACTCATTTGACACTACGCCTAGAATTATTTGTGATGCCAAAAGCAAAATTTGCCTTCTTTATATATTGTTGCTGTTAGAAATTCTGCCTTCAATCCAAGGATTGTTCTTTGGTGGGTTATTTGTTAGACTCTCTCGTTGAATTCCAGAGGTCCACACAAATATATCTAGGTATAGATACAGGTTTCTTTATTCTTGAGACTAGCTTGTGTTCCTGAATCTAAGGGTTATAATTGTTTTATCAATTTTTGAACACCCTCATTTATTATCACTTCAGATATTTTCCATCCTCTGCCTTCTTCTGGAATTCCAGTTTATATGTATTTGGTCTTATAAGTAGAATTATAAGCTGTTTGAAATCTGCTTTTTAATTCATCTGCTTAAATTCAAATTTCAATGAGAATTTCTGTTTCTAGAAGTTCTAGTTTTTTCCAGATATTCATTATTCATTTTTATATATAGTGTTTCTTCTTTCTCATGTTTTAAATGCCTAGGTTAAATGACTTTAATAATTTTAACTAAAAAAATTTTTCAATTTCCATTGAATTATTCTATTAACTGAATTTCTTTGGAGTCTGATCCCTTTGTGTATGTACATGTGTGTACGCGCTCACAGCCTCTACTCGTGGTGAAATGTTTCTTCATGTGGTTTATAATTTTGGGTTGTGACCTCTTGTTTTGTGGAACTTACTCTGGGAATCCTATGAAACTTAGGCTGAGAATATGTCCCTCCAGACCAATTTTACATTCGCTTCTGCAGGGTAGCCAAGGAAAAGCAACAGCCCCAGACATTATGTGTTAATTTCTTAGCTTGTATTTCTCAGTCCATGTAGGAAATAGAAATGTCCGTCCAGTGGAGAGAGACACAGAGAAAGCCCGGGAATTTGAAATCTCAGGGAAGACAGTTTTTTTTTTTGCAGCCATATCAAGACTAAGACCAAATAACATCCTTGCCATTCTCTTGTGATATGGGAAGCCTCTTTCCTCCTCTTCACTCTGTCTCAGAGGTTTTGGCTCTATCTACATGGGTCTCAGCGTCATGCAGGAAGCCTATTTCCATTCCTAGTACTTTCTTGAGCCCAAGGTCTCATGTGCTGTTCAAAACATCCGCATCTTACCTCGCCCCCTCCAGACTGATAATGGCAGAAGCTTACAGTCTGCTGCACAGTTCCCTCTTTTTGTCCCTTAGGATTTTTTTTTTTTTTTTTTTTTTTTTTTGTGGTATGCGGGCCTCTCACTGTTGTGGCCTCCCCCGTTGCGGAGCACAGGCTCCGGATGCGCAGGCCCAGCGGCCATGGCTCACGGGCCCAGCCGCTCCGCGGCATATGGGATCCTCCCAGACCGGGGCACGAACCCGTATCCCCTGCATCGGCAGGCGGACTCTCAACCACTGCGCCACCAGGGAGGCCCCCTTAGGATTTTTATAACAATAAATCTCAGCTGCACATTTAAAAAATGTTTATATAATATACTCAAAATTTATAGATACATATTAATAGAATGGTTTCATGTTATCGAGCCTACCATATGGTTCCTCATCACTCACACAGGATAAAATTCCTGTATCGATCTCAAATAATGATCAGAATAGAAATAATGCACCTATATATGAGGTTTCTCCCAGGTACCCACTGGATGTACTGGCCATCTCAAATGCTTTTTTTTTTTTTCCTGAAGATTCTGCATAGTTTTCTTGGTTCTGTCATCAGACTTAATAGCATGCAGTCAGAAAGCAGGAAGGGAGGCTACAACTCATGATCAGATCCCATGCAGTTACAGTGTGGAAACTGTTACACCAAAAAGTGATATTGTTATTAGTGGCAATTTTTGTTTATTGTTTCTTGAAAATGGAGTTGTCACTTTTAGTGGCCCAGTAAACAAACTAACAAACAGTTCCCTTAATACATTGCTGGTCTCAAGGTGCTTAGCTGTTTCTATAATATTAATAAGTGAGAAAGGGGATGGTCACATAAGCTGGATTTCAAGGAACAAGTCTGGAATTGATTATCATCAGGTAAACATGGGAGCAAATGGGAGAACTGTTACAAAAATAAGATTACATAGCGGATGCAGAATCTGACAAGCAATGCTCCTTTTTTGTTTCTTTTTGACCTAATAACCAATCCAGAGGAGGAGGGAGGCTTGTGACTGGCATTCTAAAGTGAGAGGCTAGTTTTCAAGTTTACCCGGGAGCAGGTGGAAGTGTTAATAAAATGGGTTTGTCAGACTAGTACGTCAGTAAAAATAGTTATTAAAGACTAGCCATGTGCAAGATAGTACTGCTTTCAGAAAGTTTCGAGATCTCATCTTCAGATTCTCTTGTCACGCTCAACTGATTTAAGACTAAAACAGAAAGTTCCTGTTGTCACAAATCAGAAATTTTATGAATTCAGAATTTGTGGAAATTCTTCTAAAGGGAGATACTCCATATTTCCCCCAAAACCTTGAGCAATAGATAGAAAGACATAGTTTGCCTAATCACTGTAATAGCATAGAAAAGCAGATAAAATTTTTGGAATAAAGTAGGAAAGTTTGCCTTCTTTTAGGGTTTATAAATAAACGTTATACAGGGCAACCAAAACTTGGCATATTTATCTCTTCTTCTCCAGACAAGAGAATAATAATAAGGTACATTAGAGACTGTTGTGACTTCTAGCTTGAAACGGAGGGAAAAAAGTGTAACTTCTAAAGCAGAGCTTGTACAGTCTTGCATATTGCTTCTCACCTTAAAATTCCTCTTCTGCTAATGTTTCTCAACCATGGCTCCCCTTTAGGATCACTTGGGAGAAGTTAAAAAAATAACAACGACCAATGGTGTTTAACTTCTGCTCCAGAACAGTTCAAGCAGAATTTCTGAGAGGGGAGCCCAAGCAGTGAGAGGATTTTAAATGTTCCCCAGATAGTTTGACCGTGTGGTTGGATTAAGGCTGGCAGAGCCCGTCGGGGTGGTGAACAGAGCGCCAGGAAGCCAGAGGGGAGCAGTGACGCGATGGGGCCCCCATCGAATCTCAACCTGACCCCTGACCGGAAGGGCTGGGGGCTACAGGCAGCTGGCGGAAGACCCTGAAGGCACACGTGCATGTTGCTTGACCGCTGTTTACAAAGCACGTGGGAGATGGGCCTGAGGAAATCAGTGCTTTCAAGTCCCACTCACAGTGGTTCTAAATTCCCTCAGGTTTACTTCTTAGAAGCAGCTGAAGATGCCCTTTACACAGTCAGTTGATTCTCCTCCTATTTCGGCCACTAAACAATTGGCTACAGAGTAGAGAATATTTATAAGTAGATTAATTAATTTTTATTAGATTATGCATAAGCAAAATAGCTATAAACCATTGAAGCTGCAAAACATTCATTAATATACACTAATATACGTTAGGTCGTAGTGTGCCCATTATAAATCAATGCCTGTTCTCTAAAACGAGTAAAAATATTATCACAATAAATATAAACACAATTTATTTTTAATCTCTTTCCCCAGGGTTATTTTTTTAAGATTACTTAGTTATTTCAATCTTGAGGGCAATTTTTAAGTTCTTTCTTATCAACTTCCATAGTTAATTTAGTAATCTGTATCCAAATACAGTGAAGACAGTCTAAGGTCCCGGTCTCTCCCCCTACCCACCTCTCTGTATCTCTCTCTCTCTCTCCAGTGAGTCAGAAGTTTCCAAACTATATACACTATTGCCTGAGGTCCTTGTTAAAATGTACATTCCTAAAGTTCAGTTCCAGATATTTTGACTGAGTGGATACAAAGCGGACACAGATTTTCACTTTGACAGTATTCCAGTTAATTCCAATTCAGCAGGTCCTTATATAAATACAATATAGTATTCATACATCTTTATTGAATAAGCACTTTTTTGATATCCTGGGTTGTACAATGCGGTTAAAATGCAAATATAGATGAAAAATGGGTCCTGCCTTCCAAAAGCCATGTTCGTTTAATATTATTGATGTTTACAAACGCCATTGGAAAGCTACACATACATTTCTAAGGGAATTTAATGACATCAGCAAATGGTTCTTCTAGGAAGTAGCATTTGTACATTTGTATACAGCTATGAAAAGTGAAATAGAATTAAGGAGAATATTCTAGATAAACGGAATAGTATAAGAAAAGACTCAGTCATGGGAACGCCCAGGGTTAGTTAGGATAGGAAATGGTGGATACGTTACTAGATACTGAGCAGAGTTCCCTGTGCTACACAGTACATCCTTGCTGGTTATCCATTTTAAATATAGCGTTGTGTACATGTCAATCCCAAACTCCCTAACTATCCCTCCCCCCCCACCCTTCCCCCCATAGCCATAAGTTCGTGGCATGTGTTACTAGTGTTGGGGCCCAATTGTCAGTACTTTTTTAATGGTCATTTCAAGACTGTGGAGGAACTTAAAGGAAGATGAAATCTAATGTCTCTCAGAATCATGGAAGCATCTATCGATGTGATGGTTTCCATAGCACCAAGGGAGCTAGAAAACAGCCATCTCCAAAAGCGATTTTGTCAGCAAGGTTAACAAACAAAAGGAAAAAAAAAAAGGCCCACCCCTCGCTGGTTCCTTCTATGTTTTTCTTACATCTTGAGACATTCAGAACAGCTACTTAGCACCTATATTTCTCCCTTTTGCCCAACAAGGAATTAAGCCAAAGGAACATTCATTTTCTTTCTCCTACTGATAGTCTGATTCCCAGAAGTAAGAGTCCCCCTGCAAAAAAATTACCTCTAGACATTACTAGATGAACAATATTAACTGTTAAAAAGCCATTTGGCAAACAAAGCCATTCAACTCAGAATAATGAGGGGTTCAAAAGAGCAAAATGTTACACTTTTCACTTCTTTTCCTTTCTGGCACCCAGTTAATTACTCTGCCACCAATGCATTGCAGTTTCTCTGTCTTCATGGATCATGTAAACTTCTGATAATTTACTCATGACCTTTCCTTAGGAAATTAGGATAAATATCACAGCTCAAGTATCTAGATACACAATTCTAAAGTTTTATGCCTCAGTGAATTCCATGTGAGAAAATATTTGGGGTTATGAGAATTTACTCTTAAATCTTCAAATGATTCCACACAATAAACCTGCTGTGTTAATGCTAAATACTTCTGATTCCAGGTTCTGTCCTTTGTAACCCTTTGGAAGCTGTCATGTGTTAGGTTATCTGGGAAGCAGACTCTGAAACAAAGATTGGCATGTGGGAGATTTATTACAGAATGTTCTTGGGTCAAAAATAAGAAGGAAAAGAAGCAAGATTGGGAAAAGCAGAAATTTAGGCTATGAAGTGGCCTTGGCCAAACCAAATGAAGCTGGGACAGTCTTTTGGTGTTGTCACACTTTGGGGCAAGGGAACAGGGCCATTGCACCTCATATGGACCAGGAGTTGGATGCAAGTTGCTTCAGGAAGGGCATTTGGCCTGGGCAAAGCATTCCCCTTCAGCAGAGGTAATTCCAGTTATGGCAGTGAGCTGAGTTCTGTCTATAGCTAATAGTTCCAGCAGTATGAGGAAATAAGTCCTTCATTGCAGAAGGAGGATCTGTGTGGCATGTCAAAGCACCTGCTCTAGTCACATATTCCCTCATTCAACAAACAGCTGGTGGTTGCTCCCCATTGCCTACTGATTCAGAGCTAAATATGAAGTCTGACCGTCAAGAATAAGTTGTCTGTTATTTCCCTGTCAACATCAGCTTCCACTGATTTTACTCCACCTAATAATCATCTTCTTGGCTCTCTTGTCCATTGTGTATGTGTTCATGCCCATTGCTTCTCATGCATCCCTGCTCTTGAAACATGCGCCCCCGTTAACTTCTACCAATTGTATGTTTTTCTTCATTTAACAATATATTAAAACTATTTTTAAGTCCCATTCTTTTTGAGGGAATCTCATTGACAACCCTAGGCTATATATTGCATAGAGAATTCCTGTAGCTATATTAAATGCTGTTTATGTATAGCATTTCATTTTGTATGATTTTTAGTTAAAGATGTTCATTTTTCTACCTAAATCATAATATTTTGCAATTTCCAAATATTTCACTACCTTATTTCTAAGAATCCCTTTTACATAATATCTTTTTTGCAAATATTATTAAAAAGTGTAGCTTGAAAGGCCAAATCCAGACACCGCTTGAAAAAGTTCAACACAACTCGCTTATCTAGTTTGACGGAGAAAACTCATTACAGTCAGACTACCCACCATCAAGATCCATAAGCAAACACAGATTTGGGTAGGTGCTCCGACTCACGTATCTCATCAGTGAGCATGATTTTGTGGCAGGAAAGTCTGAATTAGAGAGGGTCACCGTGGAGATTCTAGAAGGCCGAGTTCTCTTCTAGCCCAGTCTTACAGTCGTAAGGCTGGAACAGCTTTACCCATAGGCCAGTGTGCATGTGTGTGGGGCATCTCCACATCTGAGCCAGGTGCACGTCATCAATCTTGGGGTTATTTAACATACATGACGGCCATAGATTGTACTGTACAGTGCGTGCCGGCCTCTGTTCCATCCTCACTGATCACCCACAGATGCTCTACACTGACGTGGCCTGGGTCAAGCACTTTCTTGATGCAGAGCTATGGGAATAGGACAGGGATCCATTAGCCCTATGTCTCATGGAGCCATGCTAAAGATGTTTAAAGAAGCTATGAAGCCTATCCTGTATCTGTATATCTATGTCTTTTTTTAACTTCTTATTTTATATTGGAATATAGTTGATTAACAATGTTGTGTTAGTTTCAGGGGTACAGCAGAGTGATTCAGTTATACCTATACATGTATCTATTCTTTTTCGAATTCTTTTCCCATTTAGGTTGTTACAGATACTGAGCAGAGTTCCCTGTGCTACACAGTACATCCTTGCTGGTTATCCATTTTAAATATAGCGGTGTGTACATGTCAATCCCAAACTCCCTAACTATCCCTCCCCCCCCACCCTTCCCCCCATAGCCATAAGTTCGTTCTCTCAGTCTGTAAGTCTGTTTGTTTTGTAAATAAGTCCATTTGTATCATTTTTTTTTACATTCTGCCTCTAAGCGATATCATATGATATTTCTCTTTCTCTGTCTGACTTACTTCACTCAGTATGACAACCTCTAGGTCCATCCGTGTTGCTGCAAATGGCATTATTTTATTCTTTTTAATGGCTGAGTAATTCACATACAGATATAGACAAAGGTATAGATATATGGGTATGTATCTATGTCTTTGTCTATATCTGTATGTCAGGGTGTTCTAGTCCATTTGGGCTGCTATAACAAGAAACCATGGACGACTTATAAACAATAGCAATTTATTTCTCACAGTTCTGGAGGCTGGGAAGTCCAAGATTAAGGTGATGGCAATTCTGTGTCTAATGAGGACCCACTTCCTGATTCATAGACTGCTGTCTTTTTGCTGTAATATCACATGGTAGAAGGGGCAAGGGAGCTCTCTGGGGTCTCCTTTATAAGGATATTAATCCCATTCATGAGGGATCTGCCTTCATGACCTCATCACCTCCCAAAGGCCTCACTTCCTAATGCCATCATCTTGGGCATCAGGATTTCAATATATGAATTTTGGGGGACACGACATTCAGACCAGAGCAGTTTGTATGTATTCTTCTTGATATTTAAAGAAGTAAAAATCTATAGCATTGTGATTAAAGCAGGATATTCAGATTATTCGCTCTATTCCCTCCAAAGTAAACTAACATCACAGAAAATTTAAACGATCATTCTGTTCAAAGAATTGTTTTCCTGGTATTGAGATTTTATTGAGATAAAATGTACTCTTTTTAATCTTTTGCTTTTAGACTCTTAATACAGATGTCACATAGATAGAGACACAGACTGTCTTAAGCATTTTATGAAAAGGATTCCATCTCTTGAAGGAAGCTTGGTTAGGATACACATGAAGTCATCTCCAATTCTGACTCTATCATTTCATGAAATGCAGATACCAAACATAAGGAAGTGTCATAATAGATTTTTACTTGTTCAAATGTGCTAATATTTCATAAATATACAATTATGTAATATAGACATTGCCTTGTTAGAAATTGTGATGCACAGGGGATTAGGAATATAGAACATTAATTGTGCTTAAATTTATTAATTTCTATAGTTAGAGAAATATATGTAAATCTAAGAAATGTACATCCTATATATGTATGCATCTGCCTACATAATAGACAACACAATTAGAGACACACATCATTTATGTGTATATATATAACATATGTACATATACATATATATGAAAATGCATGCATAAATACACAAATGCAAAGTATATTTAGATATTTGCCCAAATCATACTTGTACACACATGTATGCATGCAAGCATATATATGTATACACACAAGCACGTATATGTGCACACAAATGCATTTATGCGTGTGTGTGGCTGTGGGCACGACTATGCTTGGATAGGTGTGTGCAGACATGCATGTATGTGTGTAGATACTTATGTATATATTCATGTACATATATTGATATGTTTAGACATGTGTGTATATATGCATTAATAGCATGTATGTATATATGCCTCCATATATATGTGTATACACACATGTACAGATATGTAGCTATTGTATTGGCTCAAAAACAGACACATAGACCAATGGAACAGAGTAGAGAGCCCAGAAAAGACCCACACTTACATGGTCACTTAATTTACAACGAAGGAGGCAAAAATATACAGTGGAGAAGAGACAGTCTCTTCATTACATTATATTGGGCAAACTGGACAGCCACATGCGAAAGAATGTAACTGGACCCCTATACACAAAAATTAACTCAAAATGGATTAAAAACTTAAATGTAAGACCTCAAAGCATAAAACTCCTAGAAGAAAATATAGGCAGTGTGGTGTTTGACAACAGGCTTAGCAGTATTATTCTGGGTCTGTCTCCTCAGGCAAATGAAACAAAAGCAGACAAGTGGAACCACATCAAACAAAAAAAGCTTTTTCACTGTTAAAGAAACCCTCAACAAAACAAAAAGGCAGCCTGCTGAGTGGGAGATGATATTAGCAAATGATATGTCCCAAAAGGGGTTGATATCTGTTAGCCATATTAACATAAAAAACTCATTCGACTCCATATCAAAAAACAAACATTTGAAGTTAAAAAAATGGGCAGCAGATCTGAAGAGACATTTTTCCAAAGAAGACATACAGATGGCCAACAGGTACATGAAAAGATGTTTAACGTCACTCATCATCAGGAAAATGCAAATCAAAAGAACAATGAGTTATCCCCTCACACCTTTCAGAATGTCTGTTATCAAAAAGACAAGAGGATGTGGAGAAAAAGGAACCCTTGTGCACTCTTGGAGGGAATGAAAATTGGTATAACCACTATGGAAAACAGTATAGAGTTTCCTCAAAAAACTAAAAATATGCAATTCAGCAATTGCACTTCTGGGTATTTATCCAAAGAAAATGAAAACTAATTTGAGAATATATGCACATGATGTTCATTGCAGTGTTATTTACAATAGCTAATATACAAAGCAACATAAATGTCCATTGATACATGAATAAAGAAGTGGTATATATATACACGTATATGTATGTATATATGTACACACATACACACATATACACATACAGTGGAATATTACTCAGCCATTGAAAAGAATGAAATTTTACCATTTTCAACAACATGAATGGACCTAGATGGTGTTATGCTAAGTGAAAGAATCAGAGAAGGCAGATACTGTATGTTTTCACTTATGTGTGGAGTCTAAAAAAGCAAAACAATTGAACAAATGTAACAAAACAGAAACAGACTCACAGATACAGAGAACAGTCTAGTGGTTGCCAGAGCGGAGGGGGTGGGAGGATGAGAGAATTAGGGGAAGGAGAGTAAGAGGTACAGCTGTCCAGTTATAAATGAGTCACAGGGATGTAATGAACAGCATAGGGAAGGTACTCGATAATGTCATAATTTTTATGGTGACAGATGGTGACTGGACTTACCTTGGTGATAATTTCATAATGTATAAAAATATCAAATCACTATTTGATGTACCTAGAACTACTATAATACTGTAAGTCAGTTTTACTTCAAAAAAAAGCGCATTCCATGGGCTTCCCTGGTGGCGCAGTGGTTGAGAGTCCGCCTGCCGATGCAGGGGACACGGGTTTGTGCCCCGGTCCGGGAAGATCCCACATGCCGCGGAGTGGCTGGGCCCGTGAGCCATGGCCGCTGGGCCTGCGCATCCGGAGCCTGTGCTCCGCAACGGGAGAGGCCACAACAGTGAGAGGCCCGCATACCGCAAAAAAAAAAAAAAAAAAAAAAAGCGCATTCCTTCTTCATGATCCATTTCATTATTTAATAATCATAAAACTTATGTTTGCTTTTTTGAACATTTTTATTTTAAAGTAGAGCCACCATATTTTGATCAAGATAAAATGTATTTCTTTCAGTGTAATACGTTTCTTAGTATTTCCCAATTTTTAAAGAAATATGAATACGATGATACCTATAAGCTTTATCTTCTAAAGGAAAATGCTTTCCCCAATAGGAAATACCCCAAAAGAAAAAAGATGTCTTAAGAAAAGAGAAAGTCAATATATATGAGAAATATCAAAAGTACATTTTAAGGGAGTATTGTTTATCTTTTTTCCCTGGGTGAATTAGGATTTACACTTCTACCATATGAGGGGGAAAAGGGGGGAAGGTAGGAGAGTGGGGAGAAAAGAGAGAAAAGAGGAAAAGAGAGAGGAATCTGTAGATAAAAAGAAGATGGAGGAGACATATTTGTTGCACATGCTTATTAAAGATTAATGCGCTTTTCAGGAGCACAGAGTATCTAAGGACTCCATTTTCTTTTTATTTCTTTATTTAAAATAACACAGATCATAACTAAGAAATTATTAAAACATATTTTTCACCCCCAAAGGTATATTATATGACTAACTAATGGCCTACATATAGAAAAGGAAATTGCACCTTGTAAACACATTTTTCATCCTAGTATAAGTATCCATTCACCTCAACATCTCAGCAAGTGTTTGTTAAAAATCTAATATATGCTTGATAGGTGCTAATACATGTACGAAGTTGCTGCATAAATCATAGCTATAAAAGCATGTGAAGAGTGCACATAGGGCTTCCCTGGTGGCGCAGTGGTTGAGAGTCCGCCTGCCGATGCAGGGGACACGGGTTCAAGCCCCGGTTCGGGAGGATCCCACATGCTGCAGAGCGGCTGGGCCCGTGAGCCATGGCCGCTGGGCCTGCGCGTCCGGAGCCTGTGCTCCGCAACGGGAGAGGCCACAACAGTGAGAGGCCCGCGTACCGCAAAAAACAAACACACAAACAAACAAACAAAAAAAGTGCACATAATCATGTACGTGCATCATGCATTCTCAGTGGGAGCATTGCCATCTCTACGTACACACAACTGGTTCTTGGTAGAGTGGACAAAAGATCCTACTCGTTTTACACATACACATGCATGCAGTACATGAACAGATATGCAGTATCTCCGTGCTGTTAACAATTCATAATGGGAGGTGGTGATTGGGAAGGAAAATGTAAGTTTCCTGGGGAGCAGGATCCTGTAATAATAAACAATTCTGAGAACGTTGGTGCAGTTGATGCAATGGAAACCCAGAAGAGAAAGAAGGAAGGAAGTTCAGGCCAGCTTCTTGGAGGACCTGAATGAGAGCCATGTCCAAAGAGTAGAGGTGACCTGGGTGGGGAGAGGGGCTGGTGGTGAGGCAGGGAAGGGCAATTGAACAAATGAAAGGGTAACAAAGCAGTCACTGGAGGTGTGAAGCAACGTGGCCCTGGCAGGCTGCAGACCCCTGGGTCCGAGGGTGAATTTAGCCTAGAGGGAAGCTGTGTTGGAGGGATGGATGGGGGAACAGCTGGAGCTTTCGCAGGCAAAGAGGGGACATTGGTGGCCTTTCTCCACCAACTGATGTGGGTGATTTGCATTTTTTTTTTTTTTTTTTTTTGCGGTATGCGGGCCTCTCACTGTTGTGGCCTCCCCCGTTGCGGAGCACAGGCTCCGGACGCGCAGGCTCCGGACGCGCAGGCTCAGCGGCCATGGCTCACGGGCCCAGCCGCTCCGCGGCATATGGGATCCTCCCAGACCGGGGCACGAACCCGCATCCCCTGCATCGGCAGGCGGACTCTCAACCACTTGCGCCACCAGGGAGGCCCGGTGATTTGCATTTTGAACAGTCGTGTTATGGAAACAATGGGAGCAGCAAAGAGACTGTAGATGATTCTAACACCCAGGCCTACTTTCTCTCATCCGCAGTTTCAGAATCCAAAATGGCCTGAACACCATAATTTTTTTTTTTTTTTTGGTAACTGACCTAATCTTCCATGAATCTATTTATATTTTGGTGTATCTCTTTATGTTTCATTATAAACATAATAAAATGTCCCGTGATGGGTTTGATTATGCCTCTCATCCCCCTGAGAATTTGACTTAATTCCCAGTATACTGTGCACTGAGTTTTATTTCTAAAATCTGAAGAAATAGAAAGTCAAAACTGAACTGTGAAACTCCAAGGAGTTGGGATATTGGGTAAGGCTTTGTAGACCTAGAATAGCTTCTGTCTTGAGATTTTACTTTATGCCAAGACAGATGAAACAGGGAGAAAGGTACGAACAAACACCTACTAATTATTTTTGTCTGACAGACACTGAGATGAAGAAAACAGGTTTGGGGTTGAACAAATAGACTAAGGACTGACTTACTCATTTTGTTTGCTGTGAGCAATTTGCTTAAATTTTCTGAGTTTTCACTTGTTTTAGATGGCAGGTGGATATAAAAATAACTACCTTAGAAACCTGGCGCAACACATAGCATCGTGTAAATGAAAATCAGGAAACAGGTTTTAGTTTTGCTTCCAGTTGTTTTTCACTTTGTTAGATATTGTCGGTTGCTTAATGCAATTACTTATTCCCAAACTTCTTACCTCTCTTCACATCCCACTCTGCAGCCTCCAAAAGTATGATAGTTGTTTCCTAAGATTCCCTTGTAGCTGGGCTTGGCCATGGGGTCCAGATCTGGCCAGGGAACAGAAATGTGGGCTTCAAGGAAAACATTTTCCTCTCAGAAGAAAGAACAGAATTTTTATCCATTTTACTTATATGAATGTGAACATGTTTCCTGAGGTTATGGCGGTCATTCTGTGACCATGAGGTGACCAGCGTGGGACAAGAAGACAGTATGCCAGGGAGAAAAGAGCAGTAAGACACTGAGTAAACCTCAGTATGACTGAGCTTGTGATAGCATTTCAAGGACCTGAATCAGTGCCGGTGACCACTGAACTCTGGCTTTCTCAGTATCCAAGGAAGGTGAACTATTTTGAAACCCAGGTTGCTTGCAGCGTCATACATTTGTGAAATATATGCTATCATGTTGCTAACCCCTCAACTTACAGGAACTTCAGTTTTGTTCTTATTAACAAGGGACATGCTACCACCAGTCCAACTGTTTAGTTATGAAGAGACAGTGAACAAGGACAGTGGTGTGGTGACAACCATTTCTTAAACTTTCTTTTTCAATAGCACAGCCAGGTATTTGCCTGTGTCATAGCGTATATTGATCTTAAAATACATTGTTTTTTCAGAGTCTGTACGAATCCTTTTATACAGGGATTGGATACTTCAACTGATACCAATCACCTCAGGGTTTAATCAATTTAAATAGTAAAATGTATTTTAAATACAGATTTAAATACATTAAGAAACCAGGGTATTTTATGAATTTAGTGGACAGTTTTCATCTGCATCTTACTTGAGTATAGCAGGATTTAATGCCTTTGACCTCAAGGTCTTCTTGAAAGACTTTCTCTGCAGTTGTCTGAACAGCCCTGCATTTTCTCCCACCTCTGTTCACTTTCTCTGTCTTCCTTATTGATACCTCTTGAGCCACTTTTTAAGTGTTGACACTACTTACCCCTCTTTTCTTTAAACCTTATATTCATTACTTGATGGATATTGCCTACTCACATAGCTTTAAATATTTCAATTTCTTTAACCCCTTTCACTTTTATTAACTAGAGTCATGGGGTTCCCCTGAGCTCCATCTACATCCTTCCGTTTTCACAGGATTTCCAGATCATCAGTCCCCCATACCCTATACCTTAACCCCCAAGTCCCTATCTCTGTCTGTCTACCTATTTGTCCATCTCTGTATGTATGTATGTATCTATCTTTCTATCTGTCTGCCTATCTGTCTGTCTTTGTCTGTCTTATATGTCACCTACCTCTCTATGGTCTGTGTATCTATGTATCTATCTAATCTGTCTATCTATCTATCTATCTATCTATCTTATTATCTATCTTTTCTGTCTATCACTGTCTGTCTCTCCTCTCTGACCTATCACCAACCAATCTCCAACTTCCCAAATCCTTTTACTTTGGAATACAAGATCAGTCAACAGGGAACTCTCCTACATCTCTAACCCCTTATAGAAACATCATCCTTACATTCTTGCCCTAACGGAAACCCAGTTCTCTGAGGACACCGCTTCCTTGCTGCCCCCCTCAAGTTGTAGATGCTCTCCTTCCATACCTCTTACGGTATTGCTTTTCAGTGCTAAACCCAGACTGTTCTCCACACGTCTTCACTAAAAACATGGAGTTCATGTCATCGGACAATGAAACTTGCCATCTATTCTCTATCTAAGAAATGCTGGGTCACCCCCTTTTTGCTTGGAAGATTTTAGCTCTGAACATAGTACCACTTTCTCAGTCACCACATACATCATAATTCTTGCTGGTTTTAGCATCTGTGTAGATGATTCTTCCAAATACTCTGGGCTTTCAGTTCCTTGACTACCTCTCCTTCAGTGTACCTGAGCCCCACCATACCTCTGCACTCCTCCGGAGAGCATGCACTAGGCCACTGTCAAGGCTTCGGTTCCTCTAGATTTCCAATTTAAAGCATATCATTAATTGACTAGTATCTTCTGTCTTTCTAATTCAATCCCTATACTATTCATAGTCCAGTTGTTATCTGACCTACTGATGCCGACAGTTTATAGCTGTCATGGTGTCAGTATCCCATGACCACTTGTGTCTTCTTTAACTGTAATAACATAATTTAAATTGATTACACCTTTAATTCCTTTCTTTTCCTTTCTCTGTATTCACTAGCAAAATACCAGCCATGTTTATACCCATCATTCTTCCTAAATGGTGCTACCACTGTGTGTTTAAATATGGCTACAGGAAAACTTAAGATCATTCTAAATGGTCTCCCTCTTGATTTTTTGATTCATAATTTATTAACTTCTATAACTACTCCATGTGCTTTACCACTCTCCTAAAAGAATCCTTCATGTTTTTTATTGTTTTCTCAAAACTTCAAAATCTCAAATGAGGATGGCCTTGTTATATACATGACTGAGAAAATAGAAGCGATCAGCAGAGACATATACGCAGGTTTCCATCTCCACAGCCGTCAGACATTTACACATCTGCTCTAAACCTCCACAGACACAGATGTCCAACCACCTATACCTATACCTGTCACTTATCCATATGTTCTGGTTTTGCCTGATACCATGCGTGAACTATGTTCTAACTGAACAGCAGCCATTCTAATTACTCCTTTAGTCCCGTACTTTCTCATCTCCTGGAAGACATCTCTCCAGCAAGTCTCCTGTCACCTCTCCTGAGTTTTCCATCTGTACTTCTCTTCTCAGCATTCCCATCAGGCTATAATAAGCATGCTGTTATTTCACCTTTCCCTTGATGCCACCTTCCCAAACTACTACACTAATTTTTGATTCTCCTTTTTAGAAAAATTCTTCAAAGCGTTATTTATATTCACTGTCCCTGTCTCCTATCTGTGCATTCTCTCATGAACCAACCAGAAGTCTTATCTTTACTACTGTATCAAAGCATCTCTTATCAGATTTGGGAATGGCCTCCAAATTGTTCAATCTAGTGATTAGCACTCATATTGATCAGCAACACGGAGGCAATTTGACTGCTTCTCTTTGAAACAGTTCTTTTATTTTTTTCATAAATGATTGATTGATTGATTGATTGATTGCTGAGTTGGGTCTTCGTTGCTGTGCGCGGGCTTTCTCTAGTTGTGGTGAATGGGGGCTACTCTTCGTTGCCGTGTGCGGGCTTCTCATTGCAGTGGCTTCTCTTGGTGCAGAGCACAGGTTCTAGGCGCGTAGGCTTCAGCGGTTGTAGCACACAGGCTCAGTAGGTGTGGCACATGGGCTCAGTAGCTGTGGCTCGTGGGCTCTAGAGCACAGGCTCAGTAGTTGTGGTGCCCGGCCTAATTGCTCTTCGGCATGTGGGATCTTCCCGGACCAGGGCCCAAACCCATGTCCCCTGCATTGGCAGGCGGATTCTTAACCACTGTCCCACCAGGGAAGTACTGAGACATTTTTAAAAATTGGCTTCTAGCACAGCAGACATCAGGTTTTCTTCCCACTTCCTATTAAGTCTCAGGATCTTTGCTGTTTTGTTCTTCATCTCTTATCCTTAAAATTAATTTGTAAAGCAATCCATAGACCTCTTTTTCTTTTTCTTTTCTCTTCTTTTTTTTTTCCTTTTCTTTGTAGTTAACTTTGGTAATCTAGTCATCTAGCCTGATGACTTTAAATGATGTCTATATGCTGATGGCTGCCTTATTTAATTCCCTAGACTGGACCTTTTCCCTGGGCTTCAGATTATGTATTCAACTATCTACTGGACACCTCACTGGTTATCCAGTGAGGGACCTCCATCTTAGGTTGTTTAAAACTGAGCTGCTGATCTTCACCTTAACCCTCCCTCCCAATGTGTTTTTCCTGCAATCCCCTACCTTCTCATTCAATAACATCATATTTTCAGATGTTAAGGAAGAACAGGCAACAAAACAAAATAATCCTTGAAATCATCCATAATTTCTTTATTTTCCTGTTGCACAAATGCAATTCAATAGTACATACTCTTAGTTCAACCTTTAAAATATATCCAGAATCCAATCTCTTGTCACCACCTTCTCCACAAACACCCTCTCTGGAGCAGGTGGCTTCTTTTATCCTGTTTATTACAACACCTTCATATCTGGTTTCCTGCTTTGCTTGTTTCCCCTACAGTCTGTTCTCAGTACATCATCCAAAGTCGTCCTATTAGGGAAAAACAAGTCAGATGGCATTATTAGTTGACCCAAAACCTTTTGATGAGTTCCTAACTCATCTATACTGATATGAAAATGCTTTCTCTGACTTTATGTTCCTTTATGTTTTGCTCCCTTGTTATAATTTTGACTGCTTCTTCTATCACTCTGTATGTTTTTCCCTTTGCCCCCAAATGATGGTCTCCTTGCCTTTTCTTGAACACACCAGATATGCCCCCTTTCAGGGTCTCTCCACTGACTGGTTTTTCTGCCTTGTTTGCTCTTTCCCCAATGGCACACACCTTTAACTAGTTGAGGTCTTCACTCAAATGATTATGTTCTCAGTGTGGTCTTTCCTGATGATTCTAAGAGAAATTGAAATGAACTCACATTCTTTATCTCCTCTCCTATTTTATTTTTCTTCTTGGCACTGGTAGTCATCTGATATAAGTTTCATTCCCTTGTTTATTGGCTGTCTAAACCCCAACAGAATATATTTTCTACAGGACAGGATTTTTATGTCATATTTTTCATTGCGTTATATCCAACTTCTAGACAAGTTTGTGGCACACACCAGGCACTTAGACAACGTTTAGTTAATGTATAAATCTTCTCTTCCATGTTATAGTTGTGTTCTAAAATTCATACTGAAGGTATCCACTTCTGTATTGCAAAACATCACTAGATCAGCATATTAATGTTGATATCTTCCTTCTTCCACACCATCTCCAGGTGGTAGCGTTGCCACAAAAAATGCTAAATAAAATAAATAAGCTACAAGGATATACTGTACAGCACAGGGAATAAAGCCAATATTTTATAGTAACTTTAAATGGACTACAATTTTTAAAAATTGTGAATCACTATGTTGTACACCTGAAACATATAATATGGCAAATCAAGTATACCACAATTAAAAAAATGTCCCCTAATTAATTTATAGATGACTTAGATGTGGTTCCTCCTTTAATACTGGGTTATTCAATAAAAGGGGACCATTTCAGGCAAGAGAGACATTAAATTATTAACAAAAAATTAATTAAGTTAATTAATTCAAATGATTGATTTAACTTAGCATAATAATCTTCAATGTACGATTCTAAGATGGGCCTTGGTTCTTGATGATGCATTTGGTCCAGAATAAAATCAGTCCTTATCCAACAGTAGCTGAGATAAAGGCTCTGTGCGTGTCTTTATTTATTTTGCTTATAGTTGTTGTGCCAGTAATAATTGTTTCTTGAGTTCAAACAGGAGTGATATGATAGGTCTGTATGTGTAAAGGTTAAGACTAAGACTGTGCCTTTGTAGTCAGTCAGAGATGAGGTTCAAATTCCAGTGCCATCACTAAGAGCTGAACTTGGGCAAGTTTCTTTACTTTACTAAATTTAAATTTAATGTATCTTAAAATGGAATAATCTGTATTATTATGAATATTATAAAATAACTTATGTAATAGCTTATGGCACATAGTGCTCAGTAAATTGTGGTTATTACTTGTTTTATTTTGTAGGAATTGAGATTGAGGACTCTCCCACCCCTTAAGAATTTGATAAAGTTTCTTAGATTTTTGAGCTTAACCATTTACTAAATTTAAAATTCTTTTTGCTCTTAATATGGATTTAGAAATTTAAAATAAGGCTGTTTAGATAGAGCAACTGGGCAACAAATAGACTGAACATTAGTAAGACCTTTCAGAGGACTAAATAACAATGGATGTGAAAGGATGGATGGATGTGGGTTTATGTTACTTTTATTTTTGACCATATTGATGCTTAAATTAATTTCAGAGCATTTACATGAACTAAAAAAAGACAAATATTCTCAGGAATATAAATGATGGAAGAAGAATGTGGATTCATGGATCCTAAGGGCTAAAAATAACACGTGGCCAAAGAAACACAAATATTCTGCAGCAGTGGAAGGTTGTGTGAAATCCTGCCTACAGGATTCCATTTAGTGGGCTGAAGCTCTGTTCCATGTGCCCAGGAGCTGTCTTGATAATGAGTCTGTTGCTTTGGAAACAAGTTCAAGCTTAGTAATATTTGGCAGCCCTAAGAATGGTTTTACATGATTTTTTTTCCTGAACATGAGAGAAAATGATAACAACCAATAAATGAAAAACATATGAACAATGGGATAATCTGGCATCAACAAGTAAGACCACTTGTTTTCACATAATTCAGCATTGCAGGGGGAAATGGAACATCAAAAATTGAGAATTGTTTTTTGTCCCATAATAACATGACCAACAACTAATTTGGCCAAGTCTCTGTTGTGTAATTTTCCACCCTGACAAATATTAATGTTTGCTCTGTATGGCTGCACCTGCCTAGAACAAAGTCAAAGTGGAGTTTGGTTTGTTTCTTTGGTAAACTGTCTTATTTTCTGAATGTGGAAAAATGGAATTCTACCCTTGAATGTAGCACATTTGTTAAGCCTGACTTTCACATGCTTCTTTTATCAGTCTATCAGTTAATATATATATATATTTTTTGGTGGTATGCGGGCCTCTCACTGTTGTGGCCTCTCCCGTTGTGGAGCACAGGCTCCGGACGCACAGGCTCAGTGGCCATGGCTCACGTGCCTAGCCACTCCGCAGCATGTGGGATCTTCCCGGACCGGGGCACGAACCTGTGTCCCCTGCATTGGCAGGTGGATTCTCAACCACTGTGCCACCAGGGAAGCCCCCTATCAGTTAATTTTTATCATGTTTAAATATAGAAAGGCAAATCTAGAATATTTTAAGCTTTTCTAATTGCAAATGGGATACATGTACCTAATTAAAATATTAAATTGGTAATAAATTTTTAATATTAAGACAGAACTCAATACCACTTCCTCCCTTTCTCAATTTTCGAGAGGTAAGATTCCCTATTTCTGCTGCAGTTTATCTCATATTTTTAAAATAGCCAATAAATATTGCTATTTATTTATTTATTTATTTATTTATTTATTTATTTATTCATTCATTCATTCATTCATTCATGGCTGCGCTGGGTCTTAGTTGCGGCATGCGAACTCTTAGTTGCGGCATGCATGCGGGATCTAGTTCCTTGACCAGGGATAGAACCCAGGCCCCCTGCATTGGGAGCGCAGAGTCTTACCTGCTGGACCACCAGGGGAAGTCCCAAATTCATTGATTTATATTATCATCCATTAACTTTCTATTGTTGCAGGTGAGAATTTTCTCTCTCATATGTCCGATCTTCCCGTCTTTTCATTTTCTAGTTTTTTTTTAAATCACAAATTTTTTCATCATTACAGTTATTTAAATTGTTTACATTGAGCCAAATGGCTTAATAAGATCACATTTCCTGTCTAGTGACACTTTGTGTTTGACCTAGACTTAACAAGGACCTCTTTTGTTTTCTCATCTGGGTAGATGTCTTTGCCTTTCTGGCTAAGTCTTCACATCCCCTTTCTAATAACTTTAAATTGCCCATCAAAACACTTTCAGCGTGTCTATCCTGTATGATGATGTATTTGTTCTAGTTTTTTTTCCTTACTGGGGCCTCCTGTCATCCTATTCCAACTTGATCTGATTATTCTCTAAACCTTCTCTATCATCCTGGGTCTCCCCTTCATCAACGTTCTGGGAATTCACTTTGACCTCTGTCCTCTATTACATCAGCTGTTTCCTGAATCCTGTCCTATCCTTTTGGGTTTACCCCCATATTTTGGTAAGTTAACTCTTCTTGTAACTTCTTGAGAATGAGCCCATGAGAAGTAAATTTTTGAAGTTTCATCTAAAAATATCTTTGTTCTGTGCTTACCTTTAATTGATTGATAGTAAAATTCTGTGTTAAAAAAAAAAGTCTGACCTGGAAGATACAAACAATTTTGAAAAGAAGAATGAGTTTGGAAGTCTCACACTTGCTGACTTCAAAACATGTTACAAAGCTATAGTAGTCAAAACAGTATGTGAGCAGCATAAAGACAGACATATAGGCCAATGGAATAGAAAAGAGAGCCCAGAAATAAATTCTTACATACACGATCAAATGAGTTTTGACACAGGTGCCAAGACTTTTCAATGGAGAAAGGACTCTTTACAACACATGGTTTTGGGGAAACTGGATATCCATGTGCAAAAGAAGGACATTGGACCCTTACCTTAGACCATATACAAAAATTAACTCAAAATATATCAAAGCCTGAAATGTAAGACTTAAAGCTATTAAACTCTTAAAAGAAAATCTATGGGAAAAGCTTCATGGGTTTGGATTTGACAATAATTCTTGGATTACGACACCAAAAGCACAGGTAGCACAAGTAAAAATCAATAAGTTGGATTACATCAAATTAAAAAATTCTGTGCATCAAATAATCAAAAATAGAATTACACGATACAGCAATTCCACCTCTAAATAATATCCAAAAGAATTGGAAGCAGGGTCTCGAAGAGATGTTTGTACACTCATGTCAATAGCAACATTATTCACAATAGCCAAGAGGTAGAAGTAACACTCATTGACAGAAAAATGGGTTAAAAAATTGGTGGTATGGACATACAATGGAGTATCATCTGGTCTTAAAAAGGAAAAAATCTTGTCACCCGCTTCAACATGGAAGAACCTTGAGGGCATTATGCTAAGTGAAATAGGACAGTCACAAGAAGTCAAATACTGTGTGATTCTACTTATATGAGGTCTACAACGGTGAAAACAGAAGGAATGTTGGTTGCCAGAGGCTGGGAGGAGATAAAAATGGGAAGTTACTTATGAGTATAGAGTCAGTTTTGCCAGATGAAAAAAAGTTCTGGAGATTGGTTGTGAATATAATTAACATTACTGAACTTGACACTTAAAAATAGTTAAAATGGTAAATTTTATGTTATAGGTATTTTCCTGCAATTAATGTTTTCAATGCAAAATAATTCTGAAGAGAATGCTCAGTGAAGTAAGTTAGAATATGTAAAACTCTGTACTTGAAATACATAGGATCTTCCATTTGTGTTAGCTCTGTTGTCATAATTAGTGTTATCTTTTACCTCCAGTGTTACTTTTAAGGAGTCCAAAGTTATTCTGATCCCTCATGCCTTGAACTTTTGCCTTATACCTTCTACTGGAACTTAACCCCATTGCTGCTCTCAGTGCTTTCCTACGTTGGGACCAGAAGTCTAAAATCTACATTTTTCAACCACACTTACCACAGTGATCTGGTTCCAGTTCCACCAAAGCAAAGGGTTTGTGCTAGACCCAGAAGGCAGAAAAGAAGCAGAAGCATAGTGTCTACCCAGTGTTTGCAGGCAGCCACGAGAGCTTCAGTCACGGATGTGAGTTTTTATAAACACCTCCGGGGCATTCTCCTGCCGCTTATGGGCTTGGGTGCTCTTCAAGTTTTCATTATTTCCAGAGGCTTTATATACAATTGATAGTCGGTATTAAGTATTGTTTTTACCTGAAACTCCTAAAGTGACTTCTCGTTTCCTGTAGAAATCTGAAACAAGTACCAATATATGACTACTATACCCCCCCAAAAAATTGTTTCTTTTTAATTTAAAAGGAGGGTGTGGGAGAAGCGTTAGCTTATTGGTAAGGGTGTGGGTTCTGAGGAATCCGGTACTAGCAGCAGAATGAGGACGGTGTTTGCTATGCACGGGAGATATACTCGGTAACATGTGGTTATAACTGGGAAGAGAGACATACTGTAAGGATCTGAGCATTTGTGTGTTGGCCCCAGTTGGTTCTGTGTGACATGACATGAGCTGAGCTCAGGGGGACATTGGTTGGTTTGCAAACAGAAATGTAAAAGAAAGAGTTCAAAACAGAGGGAGCATTCACAGCATTAGCTCAGAGGGATTTCCCAGTCCCTGTAGACATGACTTTTGGGATCTCCCTTTCTGTTCTTTTTCAAAGGTGCATGTGCATTGAACCTTGTTTCTTTTTCTTATAGAGTTAGTATCGGGTTGGGGAGAGAAATAGTTTGTCATTAGGTCTTTGGTCCTAGAGGATTCACATCCACAATTGTGAACCACGGGGAGTTCTAGGCTTAGAATGATCATTTTATTTGAGACTATGTATCAACTTTTTAAAGGTACTGATATTATTTAACACAGTTAACCTGAATTTAAAGTGTACTTGTTTATATCACTAGATTGAAATATTTTATGATCAATATTATTCCATTAAAGAAACATTTGTTATGAGGATTGTTTTTTTTTTTTTTCCTCCAGATGCTAGATAAAACATCAAGGACTAGCCATATTCTTTATGTAGTAGGGAATTTTTGTTTTCTTGAATAGATAAGAATTTGAGATTTGACCCTAAAGTGTGTTTTGTCCCTTAAATTCATTGTAGACACTTTTATTTGCCTGGAACACTGAAATTCAATTGAACACCTTCTAAAATAAATCTTTCATTAGGATTATTTTTTAAACACAGACTTTGGCTTGACAGATATTTTAGTAATATAATATCCAAGGTTTTTCTTTTTATTATATTTACAGAATGCAAAATAAAACAACCTTATTATAGACATATAATCTTATGATTTTTAAGTTAAAAGCAAATAGTCAACATTTTCAATTTTAAGGTAGTCCTTGAATTTCAAAATATTTAGTCCTTGAAACAGATTCTAAATGCTTAAATAAGGTAACACATGAAGTTCCCTTCAGTCTTGTTCAACTTTATCAGTACACAACTTTAGTTAATTGCGAGAAATGGAATACACATGCACAATCTACTGAATAAGAAAATCCATGTAATAATCTCCATTGGTGATAAGAAGGCATGCCATAGAAAACAAAATAAAATATAAGGTATTGCTCACTTAATTTTTGAAAAAAAATTACTAGCTAGGGTTTATAAGATACATTTGTATCATTATAAAATATCTATCATAAATCAAGAACCAGCATTGTAATTAATGGTAAAACCTTGGAAGCACCCCCATTAAAAGCAGAATCAAAACATGAGTAATGTCATTTAGCTTTTTCATTTAAACTTGTTCTGAATTTTCTTGCAAATTCAATAAAGCGTGGAAAAAAGCATAGACATATTTGAAACACAGAGCAAAATTATTCATGAAATTTAATTAAAGAATTGTTACAAGAGAGCTCAGAAAATTGGCCAGAAAAAACAAAATGTAAAAATATAAATGCTTTTAGGAAATATAATGGTGAGATTCTAGAATAATAGTAATACAAATATTTTGTTTAAATACAGACTTGACATAAGATACGTGTAAGAATTCTGTGAAAAAATATAATACACTGAAAAATATTAAAGGAAGAAAGTTTACTTTTAGTAATGATGGACTACATATTGCAGGCATAATAGTCAACTAAGAGCACACACAAAACTTGTAAAATATCAAAGACAGCATTTTCAAAGGCTTAAGAGAGCTGTGAAAAACAATGAAGAATTATAGCCAATATCTTTTGAGAAGAAAATTCAGAGCCAGCCAAGCATTTGGGGCCAAACTTTAGTTATGGGCATCTATCTATTGTGGAAAATTTTAGGCCAGTTTATAAGCCAATCTTACTCATAAATGTAGATGTAATATTCCAACAAAATTCTAACAAACCAAATCCAGCCATATATAAAAATAATTATAATGCCAACAAATTTATATTTATTTCAGGAATGTAAAGCTGTTTTAATCTAATTTACTGCATTAACAGAGTAAGATAGACAAATCAGATTATTATCTCAATAAATATAGAATATAAATTTGTAACAATTATATATCCATTTATGCTTTTTAAAACTAGCCATATAAGAACACAAGAGAATTTTCTCAATATGATAAAGGATCTTCACAAAACTTACAGCAATCATACTTTATTGTTAAATTGCAGACATTTGTCCTCTGAGATTAGATGTAAGGTAGGGATGCCTGCTGTCACCACTTCTATTGAACATCGATCTGGCCTCATAGGCCATATAATAAAGCAAGAAAAATAAAGTATATGAAATTTAGAAAGGAAAAAATAAACTCTAATCACTTGCTGACAATAAAAATGTGTACAAAGAGTTGGCATGTAGATTATTAAGATTTTAAGTGAGTTTAGCAAATATGTTAATTACACAGTAATTACCGTGAGTGTTCAAATGTTAAAAGGACTCATAGGGTTCAGTTGATCATCACAGCAAGTCCAGAGATCTCAAGTACAGAGCTCTGTGCCCTGCCTCTGCTGAGTCATATGGGACACACGTCTCTGAGCCTCACATCACCACTGCCTGCATCCAAAGCACCTTAGTTGCAGGGAGTCCACAGTTATCTCATGGTGGGTCTCTGAGAGGAGGCTGAGTAAGCACATCCCACTTTAAAACCAGTAACCTAAGAGATAATGATTAAGAAATTTGATGATCAAGAGATTTGAGCTAGGAAGTATTCAAATATTCTATATACATATAAAACATTTTGCTGTACTTCACCAGATATCTGGGCAATGCAAACTAAGACCACAATAAGATACAACTATCCCCCCACCAAAATGACTAAAAAAGACTGACAATTGGAAGAACTCTTACACACTCCCCAGACTACCAGTCACTACTGCTGGCAAGTAAATTGCCACAACCATTTTGGAAAACTGTTTAGTGCTATTTTATAAATTGGAACAAAAGCATAGCTTGTTTAAGAAACAAAAAGGAAGCCAGTGTAGGTAGAGTCTTCTTGTAGGACGTGGTAGTACTGCAGATTTAATTCTCCTATAGAGCCTTCCATTCCTAGATTTTTGTTTTCTGGGAGTTGTTTGTTTGTTTGTTTGTTTGTTTGTTTTTACAAATTCCATTTCACTACTAGTGATCAGTCTGGTCAGATTGTCTGTCTCTTCCTGATTCAGTCTTGGATGGTTTTTAGAAATTTGCCCATTTTTTCTAAGCTGCTGAATTTGTTGGCATATAAATGTTCATAATATTCTCTTATGATTTTTGTATCTCTGTGGTATCAGTTGTTATTTCTTCTCTTTCATTTCTTATTTTGTTCATTACAGGCTTCTCTCTTCTTCTTGATGAGCCTGGCTAAAGGTTTATAAGTTTTTTTTTTCTTTTCAAAGAACCAGCTTTTTGTTTCATTGATCTTTTCTATTTTTTTTTTACTCTATTTCATTTATTTCCTCTCTGATCTTTATTATTTCCTTCCTTCTGCTGACTTTGTGTTTGTTCTTCCTTTTCTAATTCCTTTAGATAGAAGATTAGGTTGGTTGTTTGAGACTTTTTGTTGTTTCTTGAGGTAAGCCTGTATTGCTGTAAACTTCCCTCTTAGAATTGCTTTTGCTGCATTTCATAGATTGGGAAGGTTATGCTTTCATTGCCATTTGTCTCAAGGTATTTTCAGATTTCCTCTGTATATTTTCCAAGGTATTTGATTTCTTCATTGACCCAACTTTTTTAGTAGCATGTTGTTTAGTCTCCATGTGTCTTTGCTTTTCCCATTTTTCTCCCTGTAATTGATTTCTAGTTCCACACCAATGTGGTCAGAGAAAATACTTCATATAATTTTTATCCTCTTAAATATGTTAGGACTTGTTTTGTGGTCTAGCATGTGATCTATCCCGGAGAATGTTCCAGGTGCACTTGAAATAATGTATATTCTGCTATTTTTGGATGGAATGGCCTGTAGATACCTATTAAGTCCATTTGGCCTATTGTGTCCTTTAATACCACTGTAGCATTATTGATTTTCTGTCTGGATGATCTGTCCATTTATATAAGAGAGGTATTAAACTGTCTCACTAGCGTTATATTATTGTCATTTTCTCCCTTTACGTATGTCAATATTGGCTTTATATTTTCAGGTGCTCCTTATTGGGTGTGTATATGTCAATGATTATAATATCCTCTTCTTGTATTGATCCCTTTATCATTATATAACACCTTTCTTTGTCTTTTGTTATAGACTTGGTTTTAAAATCTATTTTGTCTCCTATGAGTATTGCTACCCTAACTTTCTTATCATTCCATTTGCATGAAATATCTTTTTTTATTCCTTGGCTATCAGTCTGTGTTTGTCTATAGCTCTGAAGTAAGTCTCCTGTAGGCAGCATATTGAAGGGTCTTATTTTTTGTTCAGTCAGCCCCCCTATGTATTATGATTGGAGCATTTAATCCATTGACATTCAAAGTGATTGTTGATTGGTGTGTATTTATTGCCATTTTGTTACTTGTTTTCTGGTTGGTTTTGCAGTTCTTCTCTGTTCCTTTCCTCTTATTTTCCTCCCTTGTGGTTTGATGATTATCTTTTGTGGTATGCTTGTGTTCCTTTCTCTCCAGTTTTTGTAGGTTTTTGATTTATGGTTACCATGGGGTTCATATTTGTTGACCTATAATTATATCTACTGGTTTTAAATAGGTAGTCCTTTAAGTTCAAACACATTTTACAAGATCTACATTTTTACTCCTCTCCCCCAAATTCTGTGTTTTTGATGGCATATTCTACATTTTCATGTTTATTCCTTTACTGATTATTGTTGTTCTACTTGATTTTACAGTGATTTGTCTTTTAATCTTCATACCAGTTTATTAAGTGGTTGATCCTCAGGCTTTACTATATATTTGCCTTTGCTAGTGCTTTCCCCCCCACCCCTCTCCTATAGTTACTTCTTGTTTTAACCTTTTCTTTTCCACTTAGAGAAGATTCTTTAACATTTCTTTTATGGTAGTTTTAGTATTGATGAACTCCTTTAGTTTTTATATGTCTGAGAATTTCTTCATCTCTCCTTTACTTCTAAATGATAATCTTGCTGAGTAGAATATCCTAGGTTGCAAATTTTTCCCTTTCAGTACTTTGAATGTATCATGCCACTTTCTCCTGGCCTGCAAAGATTTTGCAGAAAAATCAGCTGATAGCCTTATGGGGGTTCTCTTGTATGTGACTCTTTGCTTTTCTCTTGCTGTCTTTAGAATTCTCTCTTTAACTTTTGCCATTTTAATTATGATATGTCTTGGTGTGGGTCTGTTAGGGTTCATCTTGTTTGGGACCCTTTCTCCTTCTTGTAACTGGATATCTGTTTCTGTCTTGAGGTTTGGGGCCTTTTCAGCCATACTTTCCTCAAATATATTTTCAACTGCTTTCTCTCTGTCTTCTCCTTCTGGGACTCCTATAATGCAAACGTTCGGTATACTTTATGTTATTCTAGAGATCCCTTAAACTGTTCTTTTTTAAAATTTGTTTTTCTTCTTGCTGCTCTAATTGGGTGATTTTCCTTATTCTGTTTTCCAGAGCACTTATACATTCTTCTGTATCACCTCGTCTGCTGTTAATTCTTTCTAGTGTGTTTTTCTTTTCAGTTATTATATTCTTCAATTCTGACTGGTTCCTTTTTTTACATTTTTCTAGTTCTTGTTAAAATGCTTACTGTTTATCTATTCTTTTCTCTAATTCAGTTAGCATTCTTACTACTAATGCTTTGAATTCTGTATCTGGTAAATTGTTTATTTTTGTTTCCTTGGTTGGTTTTTTAGGGCTTTTCTCTTTCTCTTTCAATTGAGACAAAATTTTTCTGTCTTCTCATTTTGCTTAACCTTCTGTCTCTATGAAATTATGTGATACTGTTACCTGTTGCAGTTGAAGCTGTGTCTTTATGTGCAAGCGTCCCTGAACAATCTCCGTGTGCCTAGTAGCTTTTATGGGAGAGCTGGATTTGCTGTGAACACAAGTCACGTCTTTCCTCAAGGGGGCTGGCAGCTAGCACCGTGGTAGGAGGTGGGGCTGGAGGTACAGAGGCTAGGAGTCGAGGCAGGTGTGAGCCGGGGCTTCCCCTCTACTCAGTGGCCATCAGTGCCCTGTCAGGGGTGGGGGCAGGTTTCAGGTTGCTGGAGCAGAAGCCCTAAGGGTTGGTCTGAGCTGGCTCTCTTCCCCCAAGGGGTGTGCTCTCCCCCCCTCCCAGTACTGGCATCCTCTCCCCAGAGGGAAGCAGGGCTAGAGCAAGAGGGGCTGGTGTGGGCCCTCAGCATGGATGGGGCACGGGTGTGGTGGTCTCACTGGGGTCAAAGACCCAGACTGCTTCTGCCACACTGTGTGTAAGCGCCTGTAATGGCTGCCCCCGCCCTGCTCAGACGTAGCCCTGGGGCTGAGCTGCCTCTGTGTCTCTTGGCGGAGCTCCTTCCTCAGTTGTGGCAGCCTGTTGAGGGGATTTCTTACTGAAAAATTCTTTCCTACATATTTGTAGTGCTTACAAGTTTGAACAGGAATTTAGACAAGTGTTTCACATTCTGAACTTAGGGATGATAACATTGAAAAAATGTATACAAGTGTTGAATCTTAGTTTACAGATACAGGTATGCATGAAATGTTTATTCTTGTCTAAAATAAATTAAATTGACACCTAATCCTTATCCCACCAGACCAACAGGAAACTCAGTCACAGTTACTGTTCCCTCCCCCCTTTCATAAGTATAACTGAAAATCTAGTAAAAATCTGATGTCTTAAGCAGAGGAAGATATTCTACAAAGCCCCTCTGTTCTGTTATCTATGCTCCGGATGATTGGGCCCTTGCTTCAAACTAACAGGCTCTTTCAGGTCTCTCGAGTCCAAGGGCTTAGAAGATTCTCTGCTCTGCTAAATTGTAGAGCTGTTTGGGAAGATGGGGAGCCCCTGCTTTCTCAGAGTCTCCCTGAATTCGCTTTGCCTCGGCATCCTCGGCACCTTTGTCTTTTCAGTGACACACACTGAACAGGCCAAGCTCTGACCTCCTCCTTATCTTGGTGGAAATCTGTTCCACTTTCTCTGAGCTGTGATTACAGATATCCCTTCTGCTTCCTCTTCCTCCTCAGTGGAGTGTATTCTCATCCCTGTCCTGAAGCTTTAGCACTTACAGAAACATCAGGCAGACCCTGCCCTTACATTTGTCCAATTCCCTGAGGCAAGGAATTCAAAGGGACGGTGTGCCTGCATGGAAAATACAGAGGACAGATAAAAATTAACATCTGAACATTATTTTTGCCAAGAATAAAAAAACTAAATAGATTACAAATATCACACCATGAGTCAAAAGCATTAGAACCTTCACTTCCTAAATCAAATCTACTTTGTTTTGCTGTATTATTTTTGTGGACTGTTTTCATCCCAAGTCTGTCAGTACCTATTCTGAGAGTATTATGTATTCTTCTAACTAGTGTTGGTTTTCTTGCTAGTTTGTAACCCAGGGAAAATGTGCTGAAAAGCTCTCATATTTGGCTGTTCATCTTGAGATTACTGACAGGAGTGCAGAAGACCTCAGCATGTCTTCTATTCTGAAGAAAATTTTAAAAATAAAGAAATAAGCTAATGTCTTACCCTTAAAAGTAAGCTAATGAAACGTTCTTTGACTTCTGTAATCTTTATACGTGGATTGACTCATTCATCTACTGAGCACCTACCATAAGGCAGGTGCTACACAGGTAGTGTGGTGCACAGGGTACTTAAACACGTGTGATGATCCTGTGAAAGGAGACACATTGTTGTTCCTTGAAGAAAAGGATCTAAACTGAGACTAGAAGCATATGTAGAAGTCAACCGAATAAGTGGGCTGTTTGATAGAGGATGGAGTATTATTTTTTCAGGCAGAGGAAAGCATAGATGCGAAGGATAAAACAGCTCATGGGCCTTCCCAAGAATTAAACGAAGTCCAATAGAGCAAATCTTCACAAGCCCTATAGACTCAAGTTAAAGAATTTAGATTTTTGTCCTAAGGATTTTAGAGAAATGTCATTACGGGGCTGAGGGTCTAACAAACCCAGAGCAGTATTTTCAGAAAATAATTGAATGGAGAATGCAGGATGGAGAAGGGAACAGGCTGGTGGCCGGCGGGGGGAGGCGGGGAGGGTTGGCTTCAGGATGGCTATTTAAGAGGTTATCACAGTGGTTCAGGTGTGAAAATACTTTTATCTAGGAAGTTAGTATAGGATACATCCAGTATGCAGTATTTGTGAGGCACACACGTGAAGATGCTAAGTGCTTGAATTTGAGGAGAGAAATCTGGACAGAAGAAGTGTATCTATTGTCATAAGTGGACACATCATCATTAAAGGCATGAAAGTGAACCAGGTGACATAGGAAGAAAATGCAGGAAGAAAAGAGAAGACTATCTAGGGCAAAAGCTGAAGAAACTTCAATGCTCAGGTAGAGAGGAGTGAGCCTACAAATATAAGAGGAAGGGATGGCTGGAGCAAAAGGAGGAAAACCAAGAGAGCTTGGCTTCTACGAAGGACAGAGAAGAGAGAGTTTTAAGAATGAGAGAAGAGTCCATCCACATAGGTCAAGAGTCAAAGCAAGACAAGGAATGAAGTGAATCCATCAGTGGAAGGAGCCTGGGGATAATTGTTCATGTCATTGGTGCAGACAGGCTCAGGGGCTGTGGAAAGTACAAGCCCCAGAGAGCAGTGTGTTCAGGTCTGAGTGCAAAAGAGGTGGAAGGAGAGGAATCAGGCGTTGGCTTGGAAGGTGGGAGAACTCAAGGGAGAGGGAATCTTTTTCTAATTTTTAAATTTTTTAAAATTTTATTTTATTGAAGTATAATTGATTTACAATGTGTTAATTTCTACTGTGCAGCAAAGTGATTCAGTTATACTAATATATATATATATTCTTTTTTTCATATTCTTTTCCATTCTGGTTTATCACAGGATATTGGATATAGTTCCCTGTGCTACACAGTAGGACCTTTGTTTATCTATCCTATATATACTAGTTTGCATCTGCTAATCCCAACCTCCCACTCCATCCCTCCTCCACCCTCCCTCCGCCTTGGCAATGTCTATGTCTGTGAGTCTGTTTTTGTTCCGAAGATAAGTAGATAAGTTCATTTGTGCCATATTTTAGATGCCACATATAAGTGATATCATATGGTGTGTGTCTTTCTCTTTCTGACTTCCTTCGCTTAGTATGATAATCTTCCTTTTCTAAATTTAAGATGAGATTTGATCAAGTCTGCATATCGAATGGAAAGACGAAATAGAGAATGACCAAAAAAAGAGGTGTGTGCTGGGCAGTGACACAATCAATAGGACAGATGCCCTAAGAAAGCAGGAAAAGGAGGTGGGATTAAAAGAATAGATGGAGAGATTAGTTACAACTATCGTATAAGAGGAAACTCTTCCAATAAAACAAGGGGGAAGGAGGAAAGTCATAGGTGCTGATTTAAGGAAAATGATAGATGCTTTGAAATGCAAATTAGCAACAGTGAGAAGGTATACATCTTCACACCACTGCACACCCTACTAGCACGGGCAAAAGTTCAGAACACTGACAACGTGAGACATGGCACACATTTGGAGCAACAGGAACTCTCGTTCGTTGTTGGTGGAAATGTCCCTGTGTCTGTCAGTAAGCAGACATCACATCTTTACTGGGTGTCTACTGTGAGTGGAGCATGTTTCCAGACACTGGAGAATCAGCAGTACTCAGGGCAGACAGAATTCCTGCCCTTCAAGAGCTCCCATTATAGTGGAGGAAAGATTCTTTCAGGTTCTAATACCATAAGATAATGCAGTGAAGAGAACAAGGTAGAGAGAGGACTGATTCAGTTAGAGGAAGGCACTTCACAGAGATGACTTTGAAACTGAGGTATGGAGCATGCAGCCATGATATTGTTGACCTGAAACAAATAGCCAGGTATTTCTCCAGTAAACATGGGTAGATTGGCAATCAGCAGAGAATTGTAATTAGGGGTCTGCAACCTTGGAGAGGCATATGCAAGTACCGGCACAAGGGAAGGAAAACACTTTTATAGGGAGGAAAGGGGATTTGGGAGGGCCACAGTAAACACAGTCCATGAGTTTTCTTAGCTGAGTCTTTCTTCTTGTTGGGCTCCGCTATAGTCACAGAGTGTGAGAGCTCCCCCTGCTGGTCTCCTGACTCTATTTAATTGAGGTTTCTGTTTATTAACTTTTTTACAGTATCATTTTAGGAAAGAGTATTCTCTGTTGATGGAACAGCAGGTGCAGAAACCCTGAGATGGAAACTAGCTTGGTGTGTTCAGTGGAGAAGAATTAGCCTGCCGTGGCTCGAGTGCAGAGGGGCGGAGTGGAATGAGATGAGCTCTCAGAAGTGGGCTGGAGTCTAGTGACTAGAGCCTGGTATACCATCGTAGTGATTTGGGTTTTATTTTAAGTATAATTGAAAGTCACTGGAAGGTCGTAAGACCTTTTCCTATTGATGTGAACTGATTTATGCTTTTATATGATCATATGAGCTCCTGAGTGAAGGATCTGAAGGATAATCCATATGGGAGCAAGAGAAGATTCAGGGAGACCACTGAGAAGATGAAATTCAGAGTAAAGATGCTAGTGACCACAACCAGGTTATTTTGTCCGAAAGGATGCGTTATGACATGGAGCAAACACCACCAAACATCTCAGTGGTTTTCAACAAAGAAGCTTCACTTGTGGCCCACTCTAAATGCCCCTCCTCAGTCTACAGCAGCTCTATTCTACATCCTCTGTATTTTAGGACTCAGGCTGACAGAAGAGCCTCTGTCTTGATCACTGTGGACATGAAAAAACAGAGAACACAGTACAGTACATTCTGCACTGGCTCTTAAAGACTCTCCAAAAACTCATGTGCCATTCTGCTCCCTACCCATCCCCCTTTCTTTTGGCTCAGGCAAGTCACCTCAACAAGCCTAGCACGAATAAGATAAGAAATTTAATCTTACTCAAGACAGGGTCATCAGCTATTTGTGAACAATAGTACAGCATGTTGAAGATGTAGCAACAAAGGTGGGGATTAGAATGGAAATAGGGCCAATGCAAATGTCCTGTGAATTAGACGTGGAAAGTGAAGGAAAAGAGAAATCAAGAAGGACCCCCAACTTTGCACCTGAGACACCTGGAGAGGGTGTAGGATGTGATTTTCCCAGTGTTGATAAGCAGGACAGAGGGAAGAAGAAAGCAGATAATGAACCCATCGAAGTTTGGTTGTGAGAGAATAGTCTGGGAAAATATTAGTCCAAATCATGGACAATAGGACGAAAAGAAGAATGTCAGGGGGCTGAGAGTCTGAATGGGGTACAAGGACAGGTAGAAAGGAAATAAGTAAGTGAAATAAGTAACTCCAAGCCAGAAGGATAGGAGTACTTTTCTGGTGATTTTAGTGTTGGATCCGTTTGGGGTCATGGCAGTGCCAACGTGTGACCGTGAGCTGATGACCGAGATACGATAAGAAGGTCACTTGGAGGGCCTCCCTGGTGGCGCAGTGGTTGAGAGTCCGCCTGCCGATGCAGGGGATACGGGTTCGTGCCCCGGTCTGGGAGGATCCCATATGCCGCGGAGCGGCTGGGCCCGTGAGCCATGGCCGCTGGGCCTGCGCGTCCGGAGCTTGTGCTCCGCAGCGGGGGAGGCCACGACAGTGAGAGGCCCGCGTACCGAAAAAAAAAAAAGAAGGTCACTTGGAGAGAACAGTACACTTGATGAGCTTTCCGGGTAGAAAATGAAATCACAAAGGAAAATGGTAGGACTTTGTAGTCTGGGCAACTCTGTGTTGTGTGTGAAAATGTCTACTGAATTAAGGGGAAGTAAAGATAAAATCAAAAGATGACCCAGTAAGGATAAGAATAGGGTTTTACAGCTAAATTGTATAGATGGTAGCAGACTTTATACAAGGTGTGGGAAGATCACTTTTCACATCTTCCTGATGTGAGACTTCCGAAGCTTGAAAGGAAGATCACCGTCTGCCTCAAAGACCTGTAAGTAAAGCTGCATATTCAGGGGACAAACAGGTTTCCTTTGAGGGCATGGTGAAGAGGACAAGGATGTAGGGAATTATTTTCTTCTGATGTGGGAGATCTAATAAGAACCATAATTCAGAATGGAAGAGGGGTGGTGCGCCAGAGGGGAGAGGAACCCAGAGTAGTGGATACGAGAGATTGTGATTTGCCCGAGGACGTGGGGGCTCGGTGGATTGGCCTTGACAATCATTAGAAACATTTCTAAGCACTCAGATCTCAACAGATGCAGCTGCAAGTTGGATGGAGGCCAGGTATGTGGGTGTGCCAGAACCTACAGATGTGGGGAGCGGCAGGACACTGGGCAGGACATCCTCCAAGGCTGTTTCTTCCTGTCGCTGAGTTTATCCAGGAGATGATGGCTACACAGCAGAGCCTGGGCCCCATCAGGCTGGCTGCCCTAGGGGGTCAGTGTACCAGGTGTGGAGCAGCCTCTCTTTAGCCCCACCATTGCCTTCAGATAAAGCCTATCTCAGATAAAGCTTATCTCACTTTCTTGTTCCATCCTTTTATGTCAGAATGCATATTCTTTACTTTTTTAATTAATTAATTAATTTATTTATTTTTGGCTGCATTGCGTCTTCGTTGCCGCGTGCAGGCTTTCTCTAGTTGCGGCGAGCGGGGGCTACTCTTCGTTGCGGTGCGTGGGCTTCTCATTGCGGTGGCTTCTCTTGTTGTGGAGCACGGGCTCTAGGCACGCGGGCTTCAGTAGTTGTGGCACGAGCTCAGTAGTTGTGGTTCGCGGGCTCTAGAGCGCAGGCTCAGTAGTTGTGACTCACAGGCTTAGTTGCTCCGTGGCACATGGGATCTTCCCAGATCAGGGCTCAAACCCGTGTCCCCTGCATTGGCAGGCAGATTCTTAACCACTGTGCCACCAGGGAAGCCCATTTTGTGCATATTCATTTAAAAAAATATTTTTATTGAAATACAGTTGATTTACAATGTCATGTTAGTTTCAGGTGTACAGCAAAGTGATTCAGTTTTATATATATATATATATATATATATATATATATATATATATATATATATATGTATGTATGCTTTTTTTTACATTCTCTTCAACTCTAGGCTATTATAAGATATTGAGTAGAGTTCCCTGTGCTATACAGTAGGTCATTGTTGGTCATCTATTTTATATATAGTAGTGTGTATATGTCAGTCCCAAGCTGATCATGTGATGAAGTTTGGAGGATACTTCATTCTTTTCTCTCAATTTAATTAAGAAGAGCTTACCTTTTCTGAGTGCAAAATGGCAGAGGGATAAATGCCAGCTTGCTCTTTGGAAGAAAACCTGCCAGAATCCAGAACGCTCCCTCAGCTCTCCCTGGCCCCGAGCCCATAAGTCCAGGGCTACTGACCACAGCTAACAGCCTCATGCTGGATATATTCTCACAGTACTTGGGCTTCAGCACTTCTAACTGGGACCTTAATTAAAACCATTTGACTAAGCAAATACCTGACTGGTGGCCTGTGAAGATCTACAAAACAGATAGTGTTTTATATTATCACTACCCATATCTGTGGATACATGTACACATTATAATGTACAACAAAATTGCCACGTAGTATTATAAGGATGTCTTATTAACCTAAGAAATAATTAGTACAGTAATAACAAAGGGAGAAATGCTTATAAAACCTTAAACACCAAGTTATTCTACTGCTTGTTCTTAGATTGCCTTTCTTCCTGGAAAAGGTAGGGTGGTAACTACTCTTGAATAAACCCACAAGGGTCTCTGAGTGGGTGCCAGGAGATAGAAGGGAGGCCCCTTGCCTGTGGAAACTCCTGATGGTGCCAGTGACTTCTGAGACATATATAGAAGCTTCTGGAACCTTGGGGAATGAACACCTGTAACAAAAACAGAAGGATCAGTATTCCTGAACTTGTAGGCAGGGTAGAAATGCCTGATCCAGTCTTAGAAGAGCACATGGATTTTGCTCTCAGGGCCCAGAAATGAGGTCACAATTGAGGGAGAAAAGAGAACGAGATTCTGAATTATTCTGCTGCTTACTGATGATAATGAAGCTTGAGAGAATTGCATTTTTTAAAGGAAAACAAATTTAGAAGAGGGAAGCATTATTTAAGTAGACTCTTCATGATACCTGAACACCTTACCTTAACCCGTGTCCTGATTGTAGTTTCTGTGAGGACTGGAACCGTGTATGTTTTCTGTGTCCTATTACAGCTCTGAGGACATAACAGGTTTGTAATCAATATTTGTCAAATGAATTAACTTATGAAAACTTCTGGTCAGAACATTCTTAGAGGCTTGTGGGGTTTTTTTTGTTTTTGTTTTTGTTTTGCGGTACGAGGGCCTCTCACCATTGTGGCCTCTCCTGCTGAGGAGCACAGGCTCCGGATGCACAGGCTCAGCGGCCATGGCTCACGGGCCCAGCCGCTCCATGGCATGTGGGATCTTTCCGGACCGGGGCACGAACCCGTGCCCCCTGCATCTGCAGGCGGACTCTCAACCACTGCGCCACCAGGGAAGCCCGAGGCTTGTGTTTTTTGACAGTAAGTTGTAATTCAAAGGTTAGCTGAATGAGATCTAGAACTCATACAGATGTTAATAGTCATTCTACCATTAATGGGTGAAGTGATAAAAATCCAGAGCTGTATCAGCAATAATTAAAAGCCAACTCCAATTCCTATTTGCATTTTTCTCTTTTCTCTAGTCTATTCACCATCTGAGAGGGGAGTAAATTGGTAGAAGCTATAGCTATCTTGTAATGGCCCTAGGGTTGTCCTTCATGAATGTTTAAATTATCGTATTTATGTAAAAAATATTGCCGTGTACAGCATGCTTTGAAAAAAGCGAATGCTTCCATAGGTGTGTGGTTTTATTGTTCTCGATGCTTTTTCTTTCAACCACTGGTTAAAATTGGAAAATCAAAATTAGGTTGATGAAAGAATAAGATGCATTACGAATACAAGCTAAGACTTCTGTCCTCCAAGTTTCGCTGTGTCCTTTGATACACTTGTTCTCCCATCATGCCGTGGGGTGGTGATTAGCCCCTCATCATCATTCTTCAATTGTCTTCACACTGCACTCCAAGTGACCTATAATGAGTTTCTCCTTGAAGGATCATTTCCTCCTCACATGTGAAAACATCATAGTGATTTAATTATTATTTTCCTATTCTGTGTTATCTGGTCATTACCACAATTTAGCTTCCTAACTGGCAATATAAAAAAGGTATTTCTCTCATACTACATTTTTTTCTTAATTGACAATAATTGTTTTAGAAGGAACATATGTGATAATTATGGAATTGAATGACATCTCCAAAGCCTAAGTTTTTTATTTAGCATCCTCAAAACTCGTTGTTTAAAATGACTCGAGAAGCTCCAGCAGTTAAGACTGGCACACACCTGGCAAAGAATCACTCTCAAAAAGGCCTGTGTGACAAAGACAAGCTTCTGGCCCTATGTTACTGAGTATAGAACTGAGAGCCATGGGGTCAGACTCCCCCAATCTCTGCACAACTAAATCTCAGAAAGTGGGTAAGGATGTAGTTCAACATCTCTCATGAAAGATACAAGAGTCCCTCCTTTCAGCGATGCTTGGGATACTTTTGTCAGGAGATTTACCTCTTCTCCAGACCTCTCAGTAATCATTCTGTAGTTAGTGGATAGTCATCTTACAACTTATGACTTTAATAGTTTACTATTATTAGATAAGAAGTCCTTGCTTTCTCATCTAAATCATACAGGACAGCATTGGGTTCCTTTCCTAGGATTCAGCTTATTTTGTCCCAAATTTCACTCCTCCATTTGGCTCTTTATAATGGATTATCCATTTTATCTGCCTTATTTGAGAAAGAAGACTCTTGCCTCTGAAGGTCTAGGGACCCACTCTTTCATCTCTGCTCTGGGATCAGTTTGCTTTAACTGGAGAGAGTAAATTTTTTTTCATTGGAGTATAATTGCTTTACAATGTTGTGTTAGTTTCTGCTGTACAATGAAGTGAATCAGCTCTATGTATACATATCCCCTCCCTCTGGAACCTCCCTCCCACCCCCGCTCCCCAGCCCACCCATCTAGGTCACCACAGAGCACCGAGCTGAGCTCCCAGGGCTCTATAGCAGGTTCCCACTAGCTATCTATTTTACACATGGTAGTGTATTTATGTCAAACCTAATCTCCCAATGCATCCAACCCTCCCCTTCCCAGCCTGTGTCCACACATCCGTTCTCTACATCTGCATCTCTATTCCTGCCCTGGAAATAGGTTCATCTGTATACCATTTTTCTAGATTCCACATATATGCGTTAATATATGATATTTGTTTTTCTCTTTCTGACTTAATTCACTCTGTATGACAGACTAGGTCCATCCGCATCTCTACAAATGGCCAAATTCCGTTCCTTTTTATGGCTGAGTAATATTCCAATGTGGTATATGCACCGCATCTTCTTTATCCATTCATCTGTTGATGGACAGTTAGGTTGTTTCCATGACCTGGAAACTCTGCAGGCCTGGAGAGAGTAAATTTAATGAGTTCCACTGACAGGAATAGACACAATTTTAATTGAAACATTATGAATTCTAACTTTTATAAGGAAACTTTTAATGTGTATTGCATCATACAATAGTGTCTTCTTTAACTCAGTATGAGCTGGAGCTGTATTTTCTGTAGATTTTGATAACAGAAAAACAACAGTCTACATCCTTTTGTGGCTGGTTGTGTTACGGAACTTTGTACATTTTAATCTAGTTTGTCCTTGCCTTCTTAGCATTAGTTATATTTTAGTCAGGCAACGAGTGTCTATTGAATCTCACCAGCCTTTCAGTCCGCCCTCAAACATCTTGTTGCCCTTCCTCCACAATGAACCTCCATTTCTTCTAGAAGATTGAGGGTATGACTAAGTTACATAGTTTTTCCTTTGAGATTATTGATAATTGCTTTCAAGCAATTATTATTGCAAAGTACTCAAGCTTCAGGTAATATTTGCACGTCAGCTTTAAAGCTGAATGAAATATCTGATGATGTATGATGATTTAAAAACAATCACTGAATGATTTGGTGGTGTACAATATTAGATAGAATAAAACTATTTAGCCACACCTCTTGTCTTTGTAAATGAGGCCACTGAGGGTGAAAATGTGAAAGATCCCACCCGAATTACACAGCTTCTTAGGAGGAAAAGTTGGATGTAAATCTCAGAACCTAGATATTTGTCATCCAACTCCAAATTGTGGCATCCAATACTCAATATTCTGTAATAACCTATACAGAATAATCTGAAAAAGAATAGGTACATGTATGTATATGTATGGCTGAATCACTTTGCTGTACACCTAAAACTAACACAACATTGTAAATCAACTATACCTCAATATAAACTAAATTTTTGTTTGTTTGCTTGTTTTTGTTTTTTCGATTTATTTATTTTGGCTGTGTTGGGTCCTCGTTTCTGTGCGAGGGCTTTAGTTGCGGCGAGCGGGGGCCACTCTTCATCGCGGTGCGCGGGGCTCTCACTGTCGCGGCCTCTCTTGCTGCGGGGCACAGGCTCCGGATGCGCAGGCTCAGTCGTTGTGGCTCACAGACCCAGTTGCTCCGCGGCATGTGGGATCCTCCCAGACCAGGGCTCGAACCCGTGTCCCCTGCATTGGCAGGCAGATTTTCAACCACTGCACCACCAGGGAAGCCCTAAATTAAAAAAAAAAAAAAAAAAAAAGGGAAATAGCAACATATACATGCTGTGTGTGTGTTTGTGTGTGTGTGTGTAATTTTGTTGAAAGCAGATGCTGTGGCAAAGAGGAAAAAGAAGAGGGAGACTCATGTTATTCTTAACAAACATTATGAATTAAAGTTTAAAGCTAAGACATAAAATTCAGGTAAAAAGAACAAATAAGAGCCATAAGAAGAAAGAAAGAGAAGGAGAAGGAGAAAAGGAGGAGAGGGGGGTGGGGGAGGAGAGCATCTTATGAATGAAGCTGAAAGCTGAAACTAGAACAGTGTCCACTCCCCTCCACCACAACAAATGGAGTAATGGGAGTTTAGTGAGTTATTGAAAACATTCAGAAAACAACCCTGCCCCCCAAAGTTCCAGGATTTTCAATTGCTGCTAACATACAAAACTGACATCCATAAGAATATCACATCTCCTTTGTATTAAGAAATCTTCACTGCTTTCAGGTTTTTTATATATTTTACTCATAAAAGCATAACAGTAGCCCTGAAAGATAAAATTTCCAATCTGAATATGAAGAAAGTGACATTTCTTGAGAGAAAATATGGGACACAGTTACATATTTTATAAATACAGGAATAGAAGCAGAAAACCCAAGTCTTTTGATACTTTGTAAATTACAAATGGATTCTTTGTTCTTCACCTCACTTCAGTATCTTTTATTTATAATGCTTAAAGATTTGGAAAAAACCCTAATTTTTCATATTATAATTGTAAAGGTGATGACAAAGAGATGATACTGGATGAACCAGACTATTAGAGACAAGTTAGCTCTTTCTTCGTCCCGATAAGCAGTGCTAGTTCTCCCAATTATTAAATTCAATGGGAATTTTATACTTTGAAATATTTATCTATAATATTTATGTAGTAATTTTCTACATAGCCTAAAGAAAGAGGCCATTAGTGAGAACTAAGTAATTATGTATGTATAAGTTTTCAGACCATCTCACACTTAATTAACCCCAAAATATGAACTTTGTGCATATTTTTCTTCCATCAGCCCCATCCAAATCTATAAAATACAAACGCCTAAAAATTCTAACAAAATCATATTCCCATAAAAATCTATGGCATTTCAAGAGGAGGTAAAAGCAATTCAAAAGAAAAATTGAAAAGATAATTACATTAAAAATAATCATAGTTGGGCTTCCCTGGTGGCGCAGTGGTTGAGAGTCCGCCTGCCGATGCAGGGGACGCGGGTTCATGCCCCAGTCCGGGAAGATCCCACATGCTGCGGAGAGGCTGGGCCCCTGAGCCATGGCTGCTGAGCCTGTGCGTCTGGAGCCTGTGCTCTGCAGCGGGAGAGGCCACAACAGTGAGAGGCCTGTGTACCACAAAAAAAAAAAAAAAAAAAAAAAAAAAAAAATCATAATTAAACTCATTTAAAACCTATTACAACATATATAAAGTAAACCATCAAAATTTTAGAACAGTGTTCACAAAATTATCTGTTGGTATTCACTTGTATAAATGCAAACTCTGATTAATATAATTATCAGCTCTTTGATTTTTACAAATGAATACTTAGTGTATAGGTTTTAGTGGACACAGTATCCTTTACAATCATTCTGTCTGTTTACTCAGGTACCGAGGTATTTCATATAAACTTTTATATTGAAGAAAGGAAAAAAAATGCAATTTTAAAGAGATCTGATGATTTATGATTTTTCAGAAGAAGAACTTATATATGTTATAGTTTGAAGGAAAAAAAAATTCCCTGACATCTGAAAACAAGTCTGTTCTTTAAGCAGAAAAAGAGGAGGTTATTGAAGGCAAATGTACTGTGAGTCTTGGGAAAGGAATGACTTACTAGGTTTCTTAAAGAATAAGCTAAACATGCATGGAAATTTTTTACCGATGGTCATAGTGATGAAAACCACAATTTCTTGAAAACCAATCTGGAGGTATCACTTCCAGGATGGTTCAATCAGACAAGGAAAATTCCTTGAGTGAGGCATGGAATTAGGACTGAGCCTGACCAGATCACATTCCAAGAAGTGTATGGACAGGACGAGAATTGTTTATTCCCTTTTTTTTTTTTTTTTTTTTTGGCTGTATGTGGGCCTCTCACTGTTGTGGCCTCTCCCGTTGCGGAGCACAGGCTCCGGACACGCAGGCTCAGTGGCCATGGCTCACGGGCCCAGCCGCTCCGAGGCATGTGGGATCTTCCCGGACTGGGGCACGAACCCATGTCCCCTGCATCGGCAGGCGGACTCTCAACCACTGCGCCACCAGGGAAGCCCCTGTTTATTCCCTTTATAGTAATACAGCTGGTTACCTAGATGTAGTTAACCAGTACCTAATTAAATGAAGAAAATATAACAAAATATACATGAAGAACAGTAGAAAATTTTAGTATACAGATAGGGAAGCTATCTGGTTAATTTAAAATATAGATGCTTCTGATATTAATGATGTGAACTTACTCTTTAAGAAATTACTATAAATCTAATGCAGTTCAACATTCCATTAAAATCTCTTCACTCAACAACATTGCTAGAATTACTATTTGCTTATTTCAGGTGTCTGTGCCCTCTGTATGCCACGTTGGTTGGAACAATCAGAAGTTTATGAGACATGGACCACTGATAATTTTTCATTCCATTACTACAGACATGAGAGAGACAGAGAGAGAGAGACATTTATACTTCAGTGAACAGTTTGGAAGTCTTTTCTGGTTCCATAGAAATGTAAATTCCACACATCTTTAAAAGAAGAATTATACATTACATCCAGTCCTTAGTGTGAACTTTCAGGAATTGCCTTCTTTTGGCCATTTGATATTAAATCACCTCACCACCACTCCCCTGACTGAGGATGTGATATCTGTGGTGTTATTATTCTTTATGATTATAGCAAGTATCATCCTATTTCATTCTTTCATCTCTTTTCATGCATAAAGCTTCCTTTATAATCTATTGAGTAAGAGTTTACTTTTCCTCAGCATCATGTCAAATTTTATCATAAATAGCATATGCTCTGTAAGGCATTGTTGTCATTCATAATCAAAATTAAGATGCTGCTGTTATGTAGAAACTGTTTTAAATCTGACATATACACATATTTATCACTCAATCTAAAAGCCAGGATCATGTCAGGGTCCCTGTTAATATTTAACTAAAGTAATTTTTTGAATTTATTTAGGATCACAGCCTGTATGTTTTCCTTATTGTATAGTATAATGTAATTTCGGTTGTCTTCTTAGGCTACACACAGTGTAACTAATAACAGATGACAAAGTTAACTATTATTTTGTTAATCAGACGTTTATTTATTGCAAGGAATAAATTTATTGAAAAGAGTCTACCCCCCAAATCTTATCTTCACTTAGTGTTTTCTTTGCTCAGCTTTCTTTCTTTTGCTACTTGCGTTCTAATTTGCCTCTTAACCAGTGGCCTCTTTATTTGCTTTAGATTTTTTTCCCACTCTCTTTGATGGTTTTGATCTCAGCTTCTTCTCTGTATGCTTCAAGTGACACAGGGGGTGCTTTGTGACTGTGTTGCCTTACCTTTTTAGAAGGGGTAAAAATGTCGAAGCCATGACACTCTGACACTCTGTGGTTTTTACACAAAGGAAGATGCTGACAGATTTAACAGTAACGTTCCATTAAAAAAAAAGTCACTTCCTGGGGAATGCACTGCATGGGGATTTAAAGGAAGCACTTCCCCTTAAAGGAGTGAGGGTGGAAAGGGAGAGATAGGAGGCAGAAATCCTATGTGTGTAAATTACAGATACTTTTTGCATTTAAAAACACTTTTTATCATTAGTCTTTAATGATTAAGAAAAGGTTAAATTTATATCTGTGTAAGAGAACCCATACGTACCAGTGATGGATCAAACTAAATACACTTTTTTTTTCACATCTTTCTTGGAATATAACTGCTTTACAATGTTGTGTTCGTTTCTGCTGTATAACAAAGTGAATCAGCTATACATATACATATATCCCCATATCTCCTCCCTCTTGTGTCTCCCTCCCACCCTCCCTATCCCACCCCTCTAGGTGGTCACAAAGCACCAAGCTGATCTCCCTGTGCTATGCAGGTGCTTCCCACTAGGTATCTATTTTACGTTTGGATTAATCTCCAAAATTTACAAGCAGCTCATGCAGCTGAATATCAAAAAAACAAACAACCCAATCCAAAAATGGGCAGAAGACCTAAATAGACTTTTCTCCAAAGAAGACATACAGATTGCCAACAAACAGATGAAAGGATGCTCAACATTACTAATCATTAGAGAAATGCAAATCAAAACTACAATGAGGTATCACCTCACACTGGTCATAATGGCTGTCATCAAAAAATCTACAACCAATAAATGCTGGAGAGGGTGTGGAGAAAAGGGAACCCTCTTGCACTGTTGGTGGGAATGTAAATTGATACAGCCACTATGGAGAACAGTATGGAGGTTCCTTAAAAAACTAAAGATAGAACTACCATATGACACAGCAATCCCACCACTGGGCATATATCCTGAGAAAACCATAATTCAAAGAGTCATGTACCAAAATGTTCATTGCAGCACTCTTTACAATAGCCAGGACATGGAAGCAGCCTAAGCGTCCATCGACAGATGAATGGATAAAGAAGATGTGGCACATATATACAATGGAATATTACTCAGCCGTAAAAATACACTTTTAAATGATTGGGAGGCAAAATATTTCTTAACATGATTTGCTCCTGCGTTGTCTGCAGACAGTGAAGCTTTTTATGACAATTTGAAGACTAACTACACAATTAGGCAATAAAACCTTTCCCCGAGCCCACGTGAAAGCTGAAAACTGATAGAACACTAAGATTTCTATACAGCCATGTCGATTTTAAACATAGAGAATCCTTAATTTCATTCACAACAAATTCTTACCAACAACATCAATTCATGTACATAGATTTATTCTATTTCCACGTTAAAGATCTGTGCTCAGAGTGAATATAAATACTTCTTGCTATTTAACTCCTTATAGGCTAAATCAAAACATATATAAGGTTTTTAATGTAAAAAATACCTGTATCTCTAGATCTTAGACATATTAGACAACTATTCTTTTTAAAAATGTTTTCATAATCAGACAATGGAGATGTAATATTATTATCAGTAATGAATGTTTATTATTACTGTAGATCACATTATTGTTTTTATGTAACCAGATTAGTATTGGTTTATCCTGTAGCCAAACGTGTATTAGTTTAACTTTCTTCAGCTATGTCCTCCTTCATTAATACTGTGGTGAGCATCCTAGGTATTTTGCATTTCCAAATACATGTTTGATTCAGCTCCCTATCGCGCTACACAGAACACCCCAATCACAAGCACACTGAGCCCCCCACCACTCCAGAGGAAGCAGTCCTGAGATTTCAATTTAGATTACGTTGTAGGCAAATAAATGATCAGTTCCTGGAGAACTGACAACTTAAAAACACTTCTTCCAATCCAAGATCATGATATATCACTCCAATTATTTAGTTACTCATTAACTTCTTTCAACAATGTTTCTTATATTTACAGTATGGAGAGCAGCCCTGTACATATTTTGTTAGGTTTATTCCTAAATAGTTGATATTTTCATGCTACTTGAAAAGCTATTTTAAAATTTTTATTTCAAATTTGTTCTTAGAACAGTTGATTTTATATTGACCTTTATCAGTAAAAACCTTGAAAAATTAGCATCAATTTTCATAGTTTTTCAATTTTGTCAGTTTTTTGTACACATTCATGTCATTTAAAATAAATTTGTTTTGAGACTTCCCTGCGGTCCAGTGGCCTAGGTCCTCACATGTCCTCACTTGGTGGGAGGGTCAAGGGTCTCTGAGGTCCCTTCTATAAGGGCACTAATCCCATTTCTGAGTCCTAATCCCTCATGGCCTAATCACCTCCCAAAGTCCCCACCTCCAAGTGCTCTCCCATTGGGAGTTAGGATTCAATATGCGTTTTTCAGGGATACAAATGTTGTCTATAGCACCCCGTGTCTTCCTAATCAGAATATATTTCTAGCTTTTTCAGGCCTGGTGTCATACCATACACATGTTCACTTCTCCTACCCAGAGGTGCATGTTGTAGATAAACATTAAAAAAATGATAGTCATACCAATCTATGAGACAGCCAGACTCAATAAAATGTCACTTAATCTGGAGGATAAGTACCAGGTGCACTATGAGAAATTTAATGGAATCTCCACGTTAACTTCTACTCTATGCCTTGAATAACGTAGGGTCAGAGACACATTTGGAAGACTTAGAAACTTTCTGCTTAATACCTATACATTTATATATAGTATTTAACTTTTATATTTTTATTCTTTAAAATACCTAATTTTTATACCTTTTATACTATTTTAAACACAGCAGATAGTGCACTATTTTTTTAATTTAAAGTAAAGGAATCTGAATTTACAGTGATAACAGTAGGTACATTAGAGTTTTTTTAAGATAAATAGGTAAATCTGTAGACTAATAAAGACCTTTGAATAATGTCATTTTCCAACATACGCTTTTTGATTGGAGCTGTTTGCTTTGTTTTGCTGTTTTACAAAAGAAATGTCAAACCACATGAGATGTCATAGACCCTGAGGATCTACATATTAACACTTAAGATGAGTTGATAGCATTTGCAGTAAAAACTGCTGACTGTGTGTAAGCACAGAAAATTTTAAAACTTTTCCTCACAACTGCCGTGAAGAAGTCTCTAGAAAGCCCTCACTGGTGACTCACAAGCTTTGCTTTAAAGCTCTAAAGAGTCACTCATTAACTGGAAAAGCCTTGCCACCTGGGATGTATCATCTGAAGACCACATTGTTATACAAAGAAAATGAATTTTCCTTTGACTGACAGATGTTTGAATGAATGTGTAGCTTTAAAATTTCGTATCTATAGTCTTAAAAGTGGCCGAGTCTAAAAGTTCACCATTAACAATATCTACCAAAAAATTACAGAAAAGAAGCCTCAGGTGTGTGCATACATTTCACTTAGGGCATTTAAATTTAAAAACAAAAGTTTGTTAAAGAAAGTGAAGACTGTTATGCACTGTGATTTTATTTTATTGAATAGGATTTACGGAGTGGCCTATAAATCCAGTTAACACCAAAGAATATATAAGGTCAAAAGACCTTTTCTAGCTAGTTTGGCCACTCATGGGAGAGAGACTTAGATCTTTTAAAAGTTTCCCCAGGTTAGGACACGGGTTCGAGCCCTGGTCCGGGAGGATCCCACATGCCGTGGAGCAGCTGGGCCCGTGCACCACAACTACTGAGCCTGCGCTCTAGAGCCCGTGAGCCACAGCTACTGAAGCCCGCGTGCCTAGAGCCTGTGCTCCGCAACAAGAGAAGCAAGCCACTGCGATGAGAAGCCTGTGCACCACAACAAAGAGTAGCCCTGCTCACTACAACTAGAAAAAGCCTGCGCACAGCAGAGAAGACCCAATGCAGCCAAAAATAAATAAAATATATAAATTTATTAAGAAAACAAAGTTTCCCCAGGTTAGATGGCTAATGGCTAATTGTGGCAATGTTCATTGAAAATACCAGTGTCTCTTTTGTTAACTTACATGTAACATGGGTAAAACTATGTTTATTTCACAGTGTTGCATCAAAAAATATATATAAAATTTTTTAACATAGTACTTTGTACTTAGTGGAGGCTCAAGAATTATCTGGTATACAAATGAAATTTCTCACTGACTCATTTACTTACCATTTAGTTTGTAAAAGCAAGTGACATTTTCTCCTAAGAAATCAAAAGAGAAAATCAGACGAGACTCAGTACTGATTTTTTTTGGTGCCAAAAGTGAAAAACTTAAAAATGTTTGTTTCTCTCCCTTAAAATTGAAGAGATTTTTAGTCTGCTTCTTGAGCATATAATTCCTATCAATCCCCAGATGTTTGATCTTGACTGTTGGCTCTACTGAGGTTAATGCCACTGTGGCAGAAACTAGAAGCTTTAAAAAAAAAGATGTTTTCACTTCTATTTGAGGTATTACTGAAATATATACATTATTTTCCATTCTAGGTTATTGCAAGATACTGAGTATAGTTCCCTATGCAATATAGTAAATCCTTGTTGCTTATCTATTTTATATATATACAGTGGTGTGAATATGTTAATCCCAAACTCCTAATTTATCCCTCCCCCACCCTCTTTCCCACTTTGGTAACCATAAATTTGTTTTCTATGTCTGTGAGTCTGTGTCTGTTTTGTAAATAAGTTCATTTGTGTCATATTTTAGATTCCACATATAAGTGATATCATTCGATATTTGTCTTTTTCTAACTTCATTTTGTATGATAACCTCTAGGGCCATCCATGTTGCTGCAAATGGCATTATTTCATTTCTTTTTATGGCTGAGTAATATTCCATTCTGTATATGTACCACTCTTCTTTATCCATTCATCTGTTGATGGGCATTTAGGTTGGTTCCATGTCTTGGCTATTATAAACAATGCTGCTATGAACATTGGGATGGCTATCTTTTTGAATTAGAGTTTTCATCTTTTCTAGATATATGCCCAGGAGTAGGATTGCTGGATCATATGGTAACTCTATTTTTACTTGTATGTGGCATTTTAAAGCAAGAAAGAAAATGACAGATTATTCATTAAATGTCATTCCTACAACACCTAACTGTGTGTTTAAAAATAAATGTGCTTCTTTTCTCACTTCTCACACCAGAACACGTTCCAGATGGTTCAAATATTTTAATGAATAAAACAAAACAAAATGTTAGTAAAACTCTGAATTCATGAATGAATTTTAAAAATAATAGTGGAGTAGGAAAGGGCTTACTTATAAATATAATGTGTAATAAGAAACTATGAAAAAAGGTAAAATAATCTGGGTGGAAAAAATCTTATATTACATTTATTTTGATCCACTCTAACAGTCTCTTTTAATTGGTGCAATTAGGCCATTGACATTCAAAGTGATTCTTGATATAGTTTTGATTAATATCTACCTTATTCATTACTATTTTCTATTTGTCATCTATGTCATCCTTGTTCCATGTCTATCTTCCACTTTTTTTTCTTTTGTATATTAAACAGGTTTTTATACGATTTCATTTTTCTCCACGTCTTAGCATAACAGTTATGCTTTTTTTTTTTTTACTTTTTTGTAGTGGTTGCCCTAGAGTTTGCAATATGCATTTACAGCTAATCCAAGTCTATTTTTAAATAACACCATAGCACTTCACAGGTAGTGTGAGTACCTTAAAATAACAAAATGATCCTAAATAGTAATTCCTTCCTCCTATCTCGTCTGTCATTGCTTTCATCCATTCCACTTTTTTATAAGCATGCATGAATGTGTGTACCTATATATATGTAATATATATATATATACAAATACTACATAAGCATACATGACTGTGTGTATATATGTAATATATATAGAAATAATATAATTATACATAAGCATATATAATCTATTACATTGTTGATTTTATACATTGAACACACTGATATATTAATTAAGAATAAGATTAAAAAGTATTAGTTTCTCTTTTTGAAATAAGAACATTAATTTTTTTCTAACATCTTTATTGGAGTATAATTGCTTTACAATGGTGTGTTAGTTTCTGCTGTATAACAAAGTGAATCAGCTATACATATACATATATCCCCATAGCCCTTCCCTCTTGCGTCTCCACCCACCCTCCCTAACCAACCCATCTAGATGGTCACAAGGCACCAAGCTGATCTCCCTGTGCTATGCGGCTGGCTGCTTCCCACTAGCTATCTATTTTACATTTGGTAGTGCATATATGTCCATGCCACTCTCTCACTTCGTCCCAGCTTCACCTTCCCCCTCCCCGTGTCCTCAACTCCATTCTCTACGTCTGCGTCTTTATTCCTGTCCTGCCCCTAGGTTCTTCAGAAACATTTTTTTTTCTAGATTCCATATATATGTGTTAGCATACGGTATTTGTTTTTCTCTTTCTGACTTACTTCACTCTGTATGACAGACTCTAGGTCCATCCACCTCACTACAAATAACTCAATTTCATTTCCTTTTATGCCTGAGTAATATTCCATTGTATATCTGTGCCACATCTTCTTTATCCATTCACCTGTGAATGGACGCTTAGGTTACTTCCATGTCCTGGCTAGGGTAAATAGTGCTGCTATGAACATAGCGGTACATGACTCTTTGAATTATGGTTTTCTCAGGGTATATGCCCAGTAGTGGGATTGCTGAGTCGTATGGTAGTTCTATTTTTAGGATTTAAAGAACCTCCATACTGTTCTCCATAGTGGCTGTATTAATTTACATTCCCACCAACAGTGCAAAAAGGTTCCCTTTTTTCCACACCCTCTCCAGCATTTATTGTTTGTAGATTTTGATGATGGCCATTCTGACTGGTGTGATGTGATACCTCACTGTAGTTTTGATTTGCATTTCTCTAATGATTAGTGATGTTGAGCATCTTTTCATGTGTTTGTTGGCAATCTGGATATCTTCTTTGGATAAATGTCTATTTAGGTCTTCTGCCCATTTTCGGATTGGGTTGTTTGTGTTTTTGATATTGAGCTGCATGAGCTGCTTATATATTTTGGAGATTAATCCTTTGTCAGTTGCTTCATTTGCAAATATTTGCTCCCATTCTGAGGGTTGTCTTTTCATCTTGTTTATGGTTTCCTTTGCTGTGCCAAAGCTTTTAAGTTTCATTAGGTCCCATTTGTTTATTTTTGTTTTTATTTCCATTGCCCTAGGAGGTGGGTCAAAAAGGATCTTGCTGTGATTTATGTCATGCAGTGTTCTGCCTATGTTTTCCTCTAAGAGTTTTATATTTTTTGGCCTTACGTTTAGGTCTTTAATCCATTTTGAGTTTATTTTTGTGTATGGTGCTAGGGAGTGTTCTAATTTCATTCTTTTACATGGAGCTGTCCAGTTTTCCCAGCACCACTTATTGAAGAGGCTGTCTTTTCTCCACTGTATATTCTTGCCTCCTTTTTCAAAGATAAGGTGACCATATGTGCATGGGTTTATCTCTGGGCTTTCTATCCTGTTCCATTGATCTATATGTCTTTTTTTGTGCCAGTAACATACTGTTTTCATTACTGTAGCTTTGTAATTTAGTATGAAGTCAGGGAGCCTGATTCCTCGAGCTCCATTTTTCTTCCTCAAGATTTATTTGGCTGTTCAGGTTTTTTGTGATTCCATACAAATTGTGAAATTTTTTGTTATATTTCTGTGAAAAATGCCATTGGTAGTGTGACAGGGATTGCATTGAACCTGTAGATTGCTTTGGGTAGTATAGGGATTTTCACTGTGTTGATTCTTCCAATCCAAGAACACGGTATATTTTTCCATCTGTTTGTGTCATCTTTGATTTATTTCATCAGTGTCTTATAGTTTTCTGCATATAGGTCTTCTGTCTCCTTAGGTAGGATTATTCCTAGGTATTTTGTTCTTTTTGTTGCAGTGGTAAACGGGAGTGTTTCCTTAGTTTCTCTTTCAGATTTTTCATCATTAGTGTATAGGAACGCAAGAGATTTCTGTGCATTAATTTTGTATCCTGCTGCTTTACCAAATTCATTGATTAGGTCTAGAAGTTTTCTGGTATCATCTTTAGGATTCTCTATGTATAGTATCATGTCATCTGCAAACAGTGACAGTTTTACTTTTTCTTTTCCGATTTGGATTCCTTTTATTTCTTTCTCTTCTCTGATTGCTGTGGCTAAAACTTCCAAAGCTATGTTGAATAATAGTGGTGAGAGTGGGCAACCTTGTCTTTTTCCTGATCTTAGTGAAAATGGTTTCACTTTTTCAGCCTTGAGAACAATGTTGGCTGTGGGTTTGTCATATATGGCCTTTATTATGTTGAGGTAAGTTCCGACTGTGCCTAATTTTTCGAGAGTTTTTATCATAAATGGGTGTTAAATCGTGTCGAAAGCTTTTTCTACATCTATTGAGATGATCATATGGTTTTTATCCTTCACTTTGTTAATATGGTTTATCACATTGATTGATTTGCATATATTGAAGAATCCTTGCATCCCTGGGGTAAACCCCACTTGATCGTGATGTATGATCCTGTTAATGTGCTGTTGGATTCTGTTTGCTAGTACTTTGTTGAGGATTTTTGCATCTATGTTCCTCAGTGATATTGGCCTGTAGTTTTCTTTCTTTGTGACATCTTTGTCTGGTTTTGGTATCAGGGTGATGGTGGCCTCGTAGAATGAGTTTGGGAGTGTTCCTCCCTCTGCTATATTTTGGAAGAGTTTGAGAAGGATAGGTGTTAGCTCTTCTCTAAATGCTTGATAGAATTCGCCTGTGAAGCCATCTGGTCCTGGGCTTTTGTTTCTTTGAACATTTTTAATCACAGTTTCAATTTCAGTGCTTGTGATCGGTCTGTTTATATTTTCCTCCTGGTTCAGTCTTAGAAGATTGTGCTTTTCCAAGAATTTGTCCATTTCTTCCAGGTTGTCCATTTTATTGGCATAGAGTTGCTTGTAGTAATCTCTCATGATCCTTTGTATTTCTGCAGGGTCAGTTGTTACTTCTCCTTTTTCAATTGTAATTCTGTTGATTTGACTTCTCCCTTTTCTTCTTGACGAGTCTGGCTAATGGTGTATCAATTTTTTCTTCTCAAAGAGCCAGCATTTAGTTTTATTAATCTTTGCTATTGTTTCCTTCATTTCTTTTTCATTTACTTCTGCTCTAATCTTTATGATTTGTTTCCTTTGGCTAACTTTGGGGCGGTTTTTTGTCCTTCTTTCTCTAATTGCTTTAGGTGTAAGGTTACATTGTTTATGAGATTTCAATTTTCTTAAATTTACCAGAGCTTGATTTGTGACCCAAGATATGATCTGTCCTGGAGAATGTTCCACGAGCACTTGAGAAGAAAGTGTATTCTGTTGTTTTTGGATGGAATGTCCTATAAATATCAATTAAGTCCATCTTGTTTAATGTGTCATTTAAAGCTTGTATTTCCTTATTTACTTTCATTTTGGATGATCTATCCATTGGAGAAAGTGGGGTGTTAAAATCCCCTACTATTGTGTTGTTGTCGATTTCCCCTTTTATGGCTGCTAGCATTTGCCTTATGTATTGAGGTGCTACTGTGTTGGGTGCATAAATATTTACAATTGTTATATCTTCTTCTTGGATTGATCCCTTGATCATTATGTAGTGTCCTTCTTTGTCTCTTGTAACATTCTTTATTTTAAAGTCTATTTTGTCTGATATGAGAATTGCTACTCCAGCTTTCTTTTGATTTCCATTTGCATGGAATATCTTTTTCCATCCCCTCACTTTCAGTCTGTATGTGTCCCTTGGTCTGAAGTGGGTCTCTTGTAGACAGCATATATACAGGTCTTGTTTTTGTATGCATTCAGCCAGTCTATGTCTTTTGGCTGGAGCATTTAACCTATTTACATTTAAGTTAGTATTGATATGTATGTTCCCATTACCATTTTCTTAATAGTTTGGGGTTTATTATTGTAGCTCTTTTCCTTCTCTTGTGTTTCCTGCCTAGAGAAGTTCCTTTAGCATTTGTTGTAAAGCTGGTTTGGTGGTGCCAAATTGTCTTACCTTTTGCTTGTCTGTAAAGGTTTTAATTTCTCTGTCAAAACTGAATGAGATCCTTGCTGGGTAGAGTAATCTTGGTTGTAGGTTTTTCCCTTTCATCATTTTAAATATGTCCTGCCACTCCCTTCTGGCTTGCAGAGTTTCTGCTGAAAGATCAGCTCTTAACCTTACGGGGATTCCCTGTATGTTATTTGTTGTTTTTCCTTTGCTACTTTTAATATTTTTTCTTTATATTTAATTTTTGATAGTTTCATAAATATGTGTCTTGGCCTGTTTCTCCTTGGATTTATCCTGTATGGGACTCTCTGTGCTTCCTGGAGTTGATTGACTATTTCCTTTCCCATATTAGGGAAATTTTCAACTATAATCTCTTCAAATGTTTTCTCAGTCCCTTTCTTTTTGTCTTCTTCTTCTGGGACCCTTATAATTTGAATTTTGGTGCAATTAATGTTGTCCCAGAGGTCTCTGTGACTGTCCTCAATTCTTTTCGTTCTTTTTTTCTTTATTCTGCTCTGTAGTAGTTATTTCCAGTATTTTATCTTCCAGGTCACTTATCCATTCTTCTGCCTCATTTATTGTGTTATTGATTTCTTCTAGAGAATTTTAAATTTCATTTATTGCATTTTTCATCACTGTTTGTTTGCTCTTTAGTTCTTCTAGGTCCTTGTTAAACGTTTCTTGTATTTTTTCTCCATTCTGTTTACGAGATTTTGAATCATCTTTACTATCATTACTCTGAATTCTTTTTCAGGTAGACTGCCTATTTCCTCTTCATGTGTTTGGTCTTGTGGGTTTGTGCCTTGCTCCTTCCTCTGCTGTGTGTTTCTCTGTCTTCTCATTTTGCTTAACTTACTGTTTTGGGGGTTTCCTTTTTGCAGGCTGCAGGTTCATAGTCCCATTGTTTTTGATGTCTGTCCCCAGTGGGTATCCTTGGTTCAGTGGGTTGTGTAGGCTTACTGGTGGAGGGGACTGGTGCCTTTTTTCTGGTGGATGAGGCTGGATCTTGTCTTTCTGGTGGGCAGGACCACGTCTGGTTGTGTGTTTTGGGGTGTCTGTGAACTTAGTATGATTTTAAGCAGCCTGTCTGCTAATGGGTGGGGTTGTGTTCCTATCTTGCTAGTTGTTTGGCAGGTGGTGTCCAGCACTGGAGCTTGCTGGTCATTGATTGGAGCTGGGTGTTAGCATTGAGATGGAGATCTCTGGGAGAGCTCTCACCGATTCATATTACATGGGGTCAGGAGGTCTCTGGTTGTCCAGTGTTGTGAACTCGGTTCTCCCACCTCAGAGGCTCAGGCCTGACACACGGCCAGAGTATCAAGACCCTGTCAGCCACACAGCTCAGAAGAAAAGGGAGAAAAAAAACAGCAAGGAGGACTAAAAATAAAATAAAAAAGTTATTAAAATAAAAAATTATTAAAATAAAAAGTTTAAAAAATTCAAAAAATGAAGAGAGCAACCACACCAATAAACAAATCCAGCAGTGATAACAAGCATTAAAAAGTAAACTCAGATAAACATAAAACCAGAAACAAATTAGATGCAGAAAGCAAACCCCCAGTCTATAGTTGGTCTCAAAGTCCACCTCCTCAATTTGGGATGATTCGTTGTCTATTCAGGTATTCCACAGATGCAGGTACATCAAGTTGATTGCGGAGCTTTAATCCGCTGCTTCTGAGGCTGCTGGGAGAGATTCCCCTTTCTCTTCTTTGTTCGCACAGCTCCCGGGGCTCAGCTTTGGATTCGGCCCCGCCTCTGCTTGTAGGTCGCCTGAGGGCGTCTGTTCTTCACTCAGACAGGACGGGGTTAAAGGAGCAGCTGAATCGGGGACTCTGGCTCACTCAGGCTGGGGCGGGAGGAGGGAGGGGTGTGGAGGCGGGGCGAGCGTGCGTCGGCGGAGGCCGGCGTGACGTTGCGTCAGCCCGAGGCGCGCCCGTGCGTTCTCCCGGGGATGTTGTCTGTGGAGCCCGGGACCCTGGCGGTGGCGAGCTGCACAGGCTCCCTGGAGGGGAGGTGTGGAGAGTGACCTGCGCTCGCACACGGGCTTCTTGGTGGTGGCAGCAGCAGCCCCAGTGTCCCACGCCCGTCTCTGGAGCTCCTTTAAGCAGCGCTCTGAATCCCCTCTCCTCATGCACCAGGAAACAAAGAGGGAAGGAAAAGTCTCTTGCCTCTTCGGCAGCTCCAGACTTTTCCCCGGACTCCCTCCCGGCCAGCCGTGGCGCACTAACTCCCTTCAGGCTGTGTTCACGCTGCCAGCGCTCTGACTGAAACCCGAGCCTCAGCTCCCAGCCCCGCCCGCCCCGGCGGGTGAGGAGAACAAGCCTCTCGGCTGGTGAGTGGCGGTCGGCACCGATCCTCTGTGCGGGAATCTCTCCGCTTTGCCTTCCGCACCCCTGTGGCTGCGGTCTCCTCCGCGGCTCCGAAGCTTTCCCCCTCCGCCACCCGCAGTCTCCGCCCGCGAAGGGGCTCCTAGTGTGTGGAAACCTTTCCTCCTTCACGGCTTCTTCCCACTGGTGTAGGTCCCGTCCGTATCCTTTTGTCTCTGTTTATTCTTTTTTCTTTTGCCCTCCCCAGGTACGTGGGGAGTTTCTTGCCTTTGGGGAGGTCTGAGGTCTTCTGCCAGCGTTTAGTAGCTGTTCTGTAGGAGTTGTTCCACTTGTAGTTGTATTTTTAATGTATTTGTGGGGAGGAAGGTGATCGCCACTCTTACTCTTCCACCATCTTGAAGGTCCTCTCTCAAGGTGTTAGTTTTTATTTTATCTTCCCTAATGCTTTCTTCAGTGTTCTTCCTTTATGTAGATCCAGGTTTCTGACCTATATCATTTACTTCTTTTTAAAGAACTTGTTTTTAAACATTTCTCACAAGGCAGGTCTAATAGGAACAAATTCCATCAATTTTTGTTTGTCTGAGATGACCTTACTTCTCCTTCAGTTTTGCAGGTTAGTTTCACAGGATATGGAGTTCTACATGGGGAGGTTTTTTCTCTCAATTCTTTAACTATTTCACTCCACTTTCTTCTTGCTTGCATGGCTTCTGAAGAGAAGTTGGATATAATTCTTTGTTCCTCTATAGGTAAGGAGTTTTTCCTCTGTTTTCTTTTGAGATTTTTTCTTTATTTTTGATTTTCTATCATTTGAAAATGATATGCCTCTGTGTAGTGTTTTGGTAATTTGTCCTGCATTGTGTTCTGTGAGCTTCTTGGATCTGTGGTTTGGGGCCTGATATTCATTTGGGGAAATTTTTCTGTCAGTGTTTTTTCAAATAGTCTGTTCCTTCCTCTTTTCTCCTTCTGTTGTTCCCATTATGTATATGTTACATCTTTTGTAGTTATCCCATGCCCTTGGGTATTCCACTCTACTTTCTTAAGTTTTTGTTCTATTTGCTTTTCGGATTTTGAAGATTCTTTGGATAAATCCTCTGGCTCTGAGAATCTTTCCTCATCTGTATCCACTTCTACTCATAAACCCATCAGAAGTATTCTTCATTTCTTTTAAGGTGTTTTTTTATCATCTATTTTTGGTTCTTTTTTAGGATTTCCATCTCTCTGCTGACATTGCCCATCTGTTCTTGCACGTTTTCTACTCTTCTGTTAGGACCCTTAGTATATTAACCACAGTTATTTAAAATTCTCAGTCTGATAATTCTTACATCCCTGCTATGTCTGATTCTGATGCCTTCTCCATTTCTCCCGTCTCTTCAAATTGTGATTTTGCCTTTTGGCATGCCTTGTGATTTTTTTCCTTGACAGCTGGACTTGATGAACCAGATGAAAGAAATTGCTGGAAATAAGCCTTTCATGATGTGGTGTAGAGGTATGGTGGGAGGGGAATGCCCACAGTCTCGTGATTAGATCTCAGTCTTCTAGTGACCCTGGGCTTCTGAACTGTGAATTTTGCAGCAGTTTCTCAGGATTTTTCTCCGCACTTGGGCGGAATGGTTAGAGTCGGCTAGAGTCAGGAATTTCCCTTCTCCTGGGTCAGTTTGGCTCTACAGGATACACCAGAGCAGGTGGGGCTCTGGTTAACTAGTTTCCCCTGAGGGCAAGCCTTATTGAGAACACCAGGGTGTTCTGACGTATTTCACAATGGTTCCTTCTCTCCTCCTCCTGCCAGAAGCTCAAGATAATTTTTCTTCAGTACTTACTCTGGGAACTTGGTTGAGCTCCCGGAGATAAATCTCAATAAAACTGGAACCTCTCTATGACTGGGTCCTCCAGAAGGTTTTTACTTCTCCGACTTGTCTGCGCAGAGCCCCCAGCAGTTTGTCAATTATAGTCCAGGTTTTCCTACCCTGGCGCTGGTTCCTGGTGTTTCTGCTCACGAGCCCCTGCTCTGGTAAGGTTTAGCTCCTGCACTCTGCCGCCTGTCTCTGTTGCCCTGTGTCCTCTCCTCTCTTCGGGATCCAAGAAGAGCTGTTGGTTTTTTCAGTCTCTTCAGCTTTGTATTGGTTGTCAAGACAGAGTGGCAACTTCCAACTCCTTACCTGCAGAACCAGAAAACAGAAACCTTAAATTAGATTTAAATAAAAGAAACCTACAAAATATTTACAATGTACGTAATTAAGAAAGCTTTAGCAAACATAATATGTAAATTGCTCTTAAAAGAAACTGTTTTTTAAAATCTCCAGACAATCATTTTACAATGTAAGAAATACAAATGATAAATGTATGTAAAATTAGTTTTATTATTAGTCAAGAGAAGGCAAATGTGTGACTAATATATATTTTTACCAGTAAATTTCAAAAGAGTATCTCATGCTTCTGGGGCTGTGTGAAAGCTATCTACTCACTCTAAAGGTAGTCTGGCAATTTTATTTGTAAAATAAAATTTATACCCTGCCACCACTTCCAAGTATACCTAACTAGGAATATTAAGCAAATATGTTTATTTTAACATTGTTTATAATATGTAAAATTGGAAATAACTTAAAAATATATCTTCAGCAGAATAGTGTAAATTGGGATGCAATGAAATTATATCAACCAGCAGAACTCAGTGAAGTGATGGCTTTTATACAGTTATGTTGGAGAAAATCAAATTATAGAGCAGTATGTATATTAGAATCTGTATACAAATGTTAGCAAACATACACATAAACTCTTCGCAGTGGTTTTCTCTGAGAGATAAGATTATACTTTTTACTTCTGTGTTGCTTGCTTTTTATCATGAGTGTCTCTCTAAATAATATAATCAAATCCTGCTGCTAGAGCTTTCTTTGGAGCATAGTAACAGGCAACTAAAGAAACACACGCATTTGTGTCTTATTATCTGTTCTAGAAGATGAGATGGTTTTTACACAGACAATAATCCCTTTTTCTCTTCTCCTGCTAGGGAAAGGTGAGCATGGGAAACCTTACCCCCTCACTGAAGAGGACCACGATGACTCAGCTTACAGGGAAAATGGTTTCAATATTTTTGTCAGCAACAACATTGCTCTAGAGAGGTCCCTGCCAGATATCCGCCACGCAAAGTGAGTGTCAGCTCTCCTCTGCGCAGAGCGGTTTTTTTTTGTCTGTTTTGATTCATGTTTGATGTATATCATGGTGAGATACACAAATGAGTAACTTTGCCCTATTAATTTTATAGAAGCTGTTTATATTCTATAATCATATATTTTTTTGTTTTTGTTTTTTTATTGAAGTATAGTTGATTTACAATGTTGTGTTAGTTTCAGATGTACAGCAAAGTGATTCAGTTATATGTATGTGTATATATGTATATAGTGTGTGTGTGTGTGTGTGTGTGTGTGTGTGTATATTCTTTTTCAGATTCTTTTCCCTAAAGAAACTTGATGGTTACCAAAGGGGAAAGGTGGGGGGCGGATAAATTAGGAGTTTAGGATACATACACTACTATATATAAAATAACTAACCAACATAATCTTAAACACTTTTTATTTAAATTGAAATAACCTTTAAAATTCCAAAAGAGTCACTGTCAACTGTCAAAAACTTAATATCCATTTTCATTATGAAGTTGGTGGCATGATCTCCATTTAAACCGAAGTGCTTTCAGATGACATCTATAACTTTGCGTTTGATCATGCACATTCTGAAGCTCCTGGTTTTCTCTAGTAATTAGTGCTGTCAGAATTGTCTACATGTGCATGCCTTCGACTGACTGCATCCTCACCTTGGCCATATCAGTGCCATTGTTGTTACATTTCCTTAGAAAGTGCCTAACATGAGTGCATCCATAATCTAAGGGTAATGCTTGGTTGCTCAATTTCCCATCACTTAGGAATTGCTTGTGGCTTGTCAATTGACAGTGGGCTCAGTTTTTACTGAATTGTAGCTAAATATTATAGTCTGGATGGAAACAAGAAGAATATTACCGACAGTTGGCTGAAAGCCTTCTTCTCTCTGTCCACCCCTGTCTAATCCTGACATTGCTTAGTGTACTTTTTTTTCTTGTCTGTTATGGTTTTCTTATTAGCATATGCTATGCCAAAAGTATGCCAAGAACATAGAATGTGGGCAGAATTTGAAGTTGTGGCGTTGTCATGCATATTTGAGAAATCTATCCAGCTAATAGAGTATATTGACTTCTGCAGTTCATCTTCCTTTAGAATCATTGGTGTGAGAGAAAGAAAATTGGAGAAAATAAAGGGCATAAATGAAACCAGGACTAGAAATCTAAATTAAACCAGTAATGTACATTACGTAAATCTCCTTGTGCAAAAATAATTAACCCGTTAGGGAAAAACAAATCAGTACATTGTGGTTTGGAGTACTATTTTTTAGTTGCCATATTGTGTCTTTATAAATTTGTTTTTAAAATATAAAAAAATTACTGGTTTGCTCCTTAGGTTTTATGTGAATTTGCATTTCCCAATAGTGTTAAGTGAAGAATTAATGTGAAGAAAAAATCCGTTTTCCCCTAAGCTGAATGCTTTATATATTGGTCTAGGCCTTCTATCTAGCAAAATTATTCCCATGTTAAGTGAAATTATCTACGGAAATTCCCACTGACCGAGAACGTTTCTAGTTATGAGAAATTTTAATACCTAATTGCACACCGTCAAAGATGCATTAAATTGCATTGTTGGCATAATAAATATGCTCAGAACAAAATTTCCATCCACCCCACCCTGCCATTGCTAATCTTTTCATGTGTATTCAAGTGGAAATATTTGCAGATGAAAACAGTGCAGAAAATCATGAAGTCAAAAGAAGGCTGACGTTACCATTCTCCTCAGACAGTATATTTTTAATGCCACTCCCACCTTTTGAGAAAAGATATTCTTAGGCAATAATGGAGAAGAAGATGGAAAAATGGAAAGAAAAACATTTTGAAAATTTTATCAGAGCTACTAAATTTATAGTATACTATAGTATAGCTAAATTTATAGTATACTATAGTATAGCTACTAAATTTATAGTATTGGAGGGTATTTTTCTAAATGTTAGGGAAGAAAAATATGGCTAAAACATGGTGTGTGACCATATTCTTACTTACTTCCTGAGGCTGTGTATGTAATAGGACAGAGGCTAGTAAAATGATACCAAGAAGAGAACTCAAACAAACAAACAGTCTTAACAGAAGATTGGAGAAGTATGCCAGCGGCATGTTAAGTGTGAGATGCCAGGAATGGTCGTTTACTTGGTTAGTCCAGTTTCTGACTCTCAGTAATGCAGGAAGCGAGATGAGATGATGCCTCTGATTTTGTCAGCGTGCCACCTGCAGGAAACCGGAAGCCAAAGGAAGTCTTACAGGGACCCCGCTGTTGAAAGTCCTATGCTTCTGACCTCAGTTATGCTTCCCAAAATGCAGGCACAGATAATTACAGGAGTATGTAACTCTGTCCTTCAAATTGTAAAAGCAGCTGGACCCAGGTTCCAGTGTTACCAGTTTAAGGAGGCTGCAGGTGATTGACCATGGCTCGTTTATATTGACGGAATCTATGGAAGAGAACGCAAAATGTGTGTGACTTTTATAATCAAACGTTCTAAGAAACTTTGCGTTTGCAGTCAGCCAATTCCAACTACCAGCTCAGAGTGCCAGGAGAGAGAACGTTCTTTTTCCATGCTTTAGGATTTTGCACTGGAAAATATCCGGGAATACCATCTTGCAATTTTCCTGAAATTGATCGTTATTCCAAAACACATCATCGTGGTTCTTACTGCGCTGTTCTACATGATAGATGACCCTCTGTGTATATGCCCAGGCTCTCTACCTCTTCATATTCTCAGAAATGTTCATGGTTCTAGGTGCTTTGACATGCTTAGTGCACAGTCTCGTCCACTGTGAGGAATATTTAGAACATGAATTACTTCAGAAATCCCAATCCAGAGAGCACTTTTATTGGTCTCACTGCTTACTTTTTCACTGGCATAGAAATGAACAGCTTTCTTTTGGCTTTGTTATTTCATTGAATCAGTAATAGATTCCCATTAAGTAGGAAGCATAGATAAAGGAAAGTCAGTTGGCATGTGTGCAGTCATTTCAATCTATACAGAACGAGATCATTTTTACTTATATCCTAATAATAAATTTCTGTCTTTTAACTTACATTTTGAATTTCTTGTGTTTTTTTTCCAATTATTTTTAGCATCCCCTTATCTTGTAAATTACATTTTAGTTTTTCAGGCCATCTATGCTTTGGTCTTGTCAAATTTTCTACCTCGTCTTCCATAGTCATAGCCTGACACTTTTGGTTGACTTTTGTACTTTTTTGGAGAAGTATCTACATGTTGATAGTTTAAATACTCACTGTTTTCTTCAGTGACTCCCTAATTATGTCTATATCCATAGTACCTGGGCTCAGTCTCAGAGCACCTGAGTTCAACCTGTCCTTAGAACATCTTATTTTTTCCGTTTTATCTAGTGCAATGTCGATAAGAATTTTACTCTGAGAGCTTCTGCATGACAAATGTCCAGTCACTGGATATCTAGCTGGCCTGGTTAGTTTTTCCTCACCTGTATTTTGATTGTGCATTTTCTTTGTATTCAGTCACCCATTGGGATGTCACACCTTTTTATGCTCTAGAACATCTTATTTGACTCTAAAACGTGTGTTTAGAGTACCAAATACATATAAAATAAGGGGAAAGAAAACCATGGAAGGGTGACCTGCATAGAAAATAAATTCTGATAAACTTATGCATGAATATATTGTTAACAAGGTAAAACTAAAGAATAGTTGAGCAAGTATTACTCCCTGGATATGAATACATGTATCAGCAGTTACCACAAGTACTCCTAAACCATGCTAGAATTAATGTGTGTAAGAAGAAATGACACTTATGAAAACAGGAAGTATGTGAGATTAGGACACATAAGAGTCATGAACAATAGGAGAGTTGAGATCAGCTTTGCAGAGAATTCAGGTAAATGCATCATTGATGTAAGGTTCATTTTTTGCTCTTATAAAAGAATCCAGATACCTGTTCATATGTATCCACATTAATTACGATGCACTTTTAAGGTAGCTGAGTAACTGGGATATTTTTGAGTTAAAGTAGTTGTACTCTGAATTGTGACTTTTTCTTTTCATTTAACTTATATTCCAAGATAAGGAAGTTTTAGCTTCATGCCTTGACAACAAACAAGATATTGAATTTTAAGAGAAAATTCTGAGAGATCTCATCTCTTGAAAACATTAGGAGAATTTTGACAACCTCTTGTCATGATAGCATTATGTGATTGCTTTCAGCAGTGTTGCAGATATATCAGATTAATCTGTCACAACCCTGCTCTCTGCGCAATTTCAAAACCAATGGAGAGATTGTCTCAGAAATGGTTTGAAAGTAAAGTATTACCTTTATTATTATGAACTTATTGATTTATTTATTGATTTATTTATTGATTTATTTATTTATGGCTGCATTCGGTCTTTGTTGCTGCATGCGGGCTTTCTCTAGTTGTGGCGAGCAGGGGCTACTCTTCCTTGCGGTGCGCGGGCTTCTCATCGCGGTGGCTTATCTTGTTGCAGAGCACAGGCTCTAGGAGTGCAGGCTTCAGTAGTTGTGGTACATGGGCTCAGTAGTTGTGGCTCGTGGACTCTAGAGCGCAGGCTCAGTAGTTGTGATGTGTGGACTCATTAGTTGTGGCGCACGAGCTTTGGTGCTCCGCAGCATGTGGGATCTTCCCGGACCAGGGCTCGAACCCATGTCCCCTGCATTGGCTGGTGGATTCCTAACTACTGCGCCACCAGGGAAGCCCCTACCTTTATCATTGATCAGAGTCTGTTGGTGGGCGTGGTTTAGACCTGGGCCAAGCGTGATTTCTAATATCAAACTGCAGAAGGAGGCGCATTCAGCCTTCCAGGCACAGACATTGCTGACAGCCAAAGGACAAATGTAGAACTTCGGGCATGGAGGGCAGAGGGAGATCTCTGGTCTCTGCACGCAAGTGGGTTCCCGTGCACAAAACTGAAGCAGAAGCTGAGCCAAGCATGATACACTCTGTAACTCAAACTCAGCAGTCATGTGTGTTTTCTTCTCCTGGAAGGGATGTCTGGGAGGATGGATGGAGAGAGGGTGGGGTGTTAGCATAACAGCTGCCCCTCCACATGGGACCATCTGTGGATGGAAAGGACCTCCTCCCTGGATGAATAGGGCACAGTATCTACTTTGTATTACAAGGAGAAAGGTAAATTCTCGATATACACAGATTTGGAGTAATTTTTCTTTTTCAGTTAGACTGTAAGTCTAATCATGCCTTCTGGAAATTATGTTGAATAATAATTATTAAAAAGTTAACTTTCCTGACTTGGACCGTGACACTGAACCAGGCGGTTGTCATTTTGAATTTCTACTTACCCACTTTACTAAGTCAGGCTGCTAACTTTCTTTATGTCTCTCACAGAGTATTAAGATAAATAAGATTGGTGCCAGTTTTACCAAATCAGCTGCACCATGATCTATTCAGTGATTTCTTTTTCTTCTGATGATTCTCCTTCTGATTTCCTTCCTTCTTTTGCATTCATATCATGAGGAGATAAAATATAAAGAGATCAAGTGAACTACAATTCAAACACATAAATTGTAAAAACAATTAAATTTTGGGAGTCAGATTTGAGTTTATTAGGAAAAATAATTATGTGTGTCCAATGTATTTTAGTATAATGTAGTGAATGTGATAGTTTGGTATTTATTTTAATTGTGTGTGAAATAGAAAGTGTGATTTAACTGCTCTGACTCTGGGCTATTGAATGTAAGAACTCATCCACAGAAATGTTTGAGGTTAGCCATCCAAAAATGTGCAAGGATTTTCTTAAAATTTCTCAAGTTCAAAGGCTATTCAAAAGCTGGGGAGGCACTGCCTTCCTTTCATGTTTTCATTATGATTTACTTGTGAAGGTGGTGAAGTATCTTTCTTCAACAAGTTCACAAGTCAATTCTGAAGCAAATTAAGCTAAAGGACTTGTGCACTCCAGTCAGGTGGGAATACTGCCCTGGAAGAGGCTGGAAATGTGTCCTTTGAATCAAATGCTGCTCTAGCATAGTGTATGTCTCAGTATGACTGAATAAAGACAAAACAGTTAACTCGTAAGCAGCAGATTGAGGGAGGAATGACCAGGAACAAGAGATAGGAAGTAACCTTTCAAAACTGCAGTTGTTTTGAAGAACTGAATAATTATTTGAATAGTATTTTTTGAAACCCGGCTTATGCAACCTAGTGTAGCCATTAGTACATTAGCCTGTTTCTAAGGGCCATTAAAGAAAAGCCGTGATAGAATAACAACAGAAATGTACACAAGTATCTCTTCCATTGGCTAAAGCCTGAGAGACATGGAAGAGTTTTTACCACTATAACTAAAGATGTATCCCTGTTGAAATGAAAATCCTCCAAGGACAGACAACAGTTCAAGAGTTGTCAGACATCTCATCTTTGGAGTGAATGACAGATCCTAAAGCAGATTCGTTGAAAGGTAGAATGAGGACGAACGCAAGGGCGTGGGGGTGTGAAAGAGGAGCGGGGGGAAGTTGCGCACACACACAAAACCGTCTAAAAATACCCTAAGTATGTTGTATAACTTTTCCAATGTCACCATTGCTGGTAATTGATTTAAATTTGACTCCAAACCAGGGCTCTCAAACTCCGAAACCTAGTCGCTTATTACTGTGTTATCCTGCTTCAAATCGGGATAAAAATACAAAGGTTGAAATTATAATGAGTTGCAGTGTCCTAGCTCATTAAGATCCAAAAACTGGAATTGCTTTTTAAATTACACAAAGAAACTGGAAAATCAAGTATCAGTTAATGATTGATCATTATTGTCATTAATGGGACATCTATTTCAGTCCTGAATATATGTATATATATCTATATATCTATATTTGTATTATTACATGCATTTTTTTTTTTTTTTTGCGGTACGCGGGCCTCTCACTGTTGTGGCCTCTCCCGTTGCGGGGCACAGGCTCCGGATGTGCAGGCTCAGCGGCCATGGCTCACTGGCCCAGCTGCTCTGCGGCACGTGGGATCTTCCCAGACCGGGGCACAAACCCACGTCCCTTGCATCTGCAGGCGGACTCTCAACCACTGCGCCACCAGGGAAGCCCTATTACATGTATTTTTAATTTTATGTAATTTTATTACCCCAAGTTTATAAAGCGCCAAATTGAATGCATCTATTCAAAAGAACAGTAGCTTACTATGAGACTGTGTTGCAACATCAGTGATAGAGAAAAATCGTAATTAGAGATGTGTTAAACTGCTAGGTTTTCACTAGGCAGTCATCACTGTACACTTTCATGGCATCACTGGGAAAGAGCAGTGTGCTTTAAACTCAGGCAGTTATTTCTGTTGTGTGTGACCTTGGTGGCAAAGTCAGCATCTCCAATCAGTGTGACTGCAAAGCCATCCAAATTTTAAAGTTCCACTGGAAAAGTAAAAATTATTGAGCTCACAGAAAAGCAACTAGTTTTTGGAAGTTTGACATCAAACTAGAAGACCAGAATTGATCATGGAGTCAATCTTATCAGATTATTATTTTTTAACATTTGAATAATCATAGTTTTAGTGTTTAGATATGGGAATTTTACCATAACTGAAAAAAGATGGTGTCTTACACCATAGTCCTATGTTAACATCAGAATTATTAAAATGATGAAAGTCAAAGGCCAAAAGCCATTTATTATGACGATTATTTTTGTATTGGTCTACTGTTTGATAATTATATTTAGATCAATAAAAGAAAAAATATAGATACAACAGAGTCTATGTAGATATTCCATGCCTAGTTGTTTGTGTTATCTACTTACAAACTAAGACACTCATATAGAAATTTCATTGTGAAATTCTAAAGTCACAGATTCTTGAAGTACTCTCATTGCTTTTTTCCCGCATATATAAAGTTTTGTTTTTAATTTTTATTCTAGTATAGTTGATGTACAATGTTGTGTTAGTAAAACATCAACTCCTCCTTCTAGCTGGAATTGAACCAGTGACCTAAGGATGACTATACTGGGAAGTACTACAGTCCTCTTCCTCTACCAGCTGAGCTATTGAAGGGAGTGTTCTAATTTCCTGATTAGCAACTAGATTCCAAAGTTATCTATACTTTTACACTGTTTGCAATTACTACAGTTTATTTTAAAATGCTCTCTTTTGCAAAATTAATCTCATTTACTTTAATAGCAGCCTGCCAGATGATTTTAGCTGTTCTCATAGGACATTGCACATACACAATATTTAGATTTATTCTACTATGTTATGAATTGGAAATTTTGGCTGGTGCCTTCCACTGGAACAGTGGCTTCCTAACAATAAGACTTTGATTTTCTGTGATCTTCAACCCATGATATAATGTTCATCATGTGATAAATATTAAGTAAGTGTTAGGTATTGAATAAATCCAGAAAAACAAACAAAACAAAAATAATCTCTAGTCAGAATCATGTCTGTTAAATTTCAGAGTATATCCTTTGTAACCATGATAAGGATCAAATAAATAAAACCAAAAGTGCACGTTTGAGAAACTTACATGATAAGGATCAAATAAATAAAACCAAAAGCGTAAGTTTGAGAAACACAAATAGATTAACAATTTTAATTCCTTAAAGAAAATGGAAATTTGACGTATTGATGTATTTTGTTCTGTGAGATTAATATTGCGATAGGAATTCTAATTTTTTTTTTTTTTTGCGGTACGCGGGCCTCTCACTGTTGTGGCCTCTCCCGTTGCGGAGCACAGGCTCCGGACGCGCAGGCTCAGCGGCCATGGCTCACGGGCCCAGCCGCTCCGCGGCATATGAGATCCTCCCAGACCAGGGCACGAACCTGCGTCCCCCGCATTGGCAGGCGGACTCTCAACCACTGCGCCACCAGGGAAGCCAATTAATAAAGGAATATTAGATATAGTGCGCATAATGAATATTAGATATAGTGCGCAAACATTATGCGCACTATATAGTGTAATCTAGTGATCCAGATGGCCCATTGGTTCAGTGGTCCAGGCCCTCTTAGAGCGTGTATTCAAACTTTTGTTTCCGAAAGTATTAATGGAGAATAGATAATACATTTCACAGAAATGTTTGGTCTAATAAAGTAATTGCCTACCTCACTTTAAAATATTACAACATTTATATAATTTAATTGATTGCATTAATATAAAGATGTCTTAAAAGGCCAATGATAGAATGGCATTTCCAAAAGATTAGGTAGTCAAAACTGAAGAATGTCGGATTCTAGTTCATTGCTCTGTTACCCAGCTGTGTGAGTTATAAATACCTTTCAAAAAATTGTAAACTCTTTGAGTCAGGAATAGTGCCCCATCACTGTATAACCTCTTCACCCACTACACTGTTTTACCAAATTGATTGTTAAAATAATTTTTGTTTAACTCTCTAAAACTCTAAATGTCTCAATTTTCAATTAAAATGAGGGACTAAACTTGATGATACCATAAGTGTGGTTGCAGCTCTAAAAATGTGCCTACAGCTAACTATGCTTCTGTAGATGGGACACCTCGAATATATATGATCAGGTTTTTCTTGTTTTTTTTTCTTTGTGAAGAAACAATCTCTTTAATCTTTCCATATAATATAGTATAACAGGCAGTTTCCTTTTTCCTATTTCCTTTTTTATTTGAAAGAAGGCAGAAGACTAAGATGGTCATGTTCATTTGTGTTGTTTGCCCACTATTTCTGGCTATAATTCTGCACTATGTAGGATTGCACTTCCTGGGCCCTCATGCCAGGTGAATAGTTCTGACCAGCTATTTGTAAGCAGAGAGAAGTATGTCGTTTTAGAGACAGACCATTTAATTACCAGCTTGAGACCCATCACTGTTCTCACTGACCTCTGGCACAGTGACTGACAGTGGTGCAAATGTTGGCTGTTCTCAGTGGCAACAGGCAGAGACCCTCTCGCAGACTAGTGATGAATAAGCAGAAGATGCAAGAAAGAGAATATTCACTTTTTTGAGTCATTGGGATTTAGGGTTATTTATGACCATAACATTACACCCTGACTGATCTGTTTAATATAAATAGATAGAAAAATCCAGTAAAACAAAGAATAAATTCATCCTTCAGATAAGCGAACAGAATGATCTAAGGATTAAAATATGCAAATACTTTCATTCAAACATTCTAGTGAAATCTTGCAGTCTGAAAATTTGAATTTTTAAAATGTGAGTTTTGACACTGTGTCCAAACCTAAATACTCAGCTTAGGCAGTGAGAAAGAATGTTTATGAAGGTCTTAAGAACCTTAAATGCAAGTTTACCTAAACTAAACGCTAACAGTATAAAGGTTGACATTCTTGCATGAACAATAAAATATCTCTTTTAGACACACAAAAAAATCACAAACAAGTCTAGTACTTATTTCATATATCTCTATTTTTTTAAAAAATTGTCTTATTCCTATAGTCAAAAGAACCACTTATTTTTTGTGAAACCAATGAAATTTTGAAGATAAATTAACGTAACTCTGAAAGGAATGACAGTTAAGTATGTTTAAAATAAACAATGCTGTTAAACTAAATCTATTTTTAAATCTCTCAGTTTATTAAATGCCAGTAGAGAATATCAGAAAATGTGTGTGTTCTATTTTGGGGAAACTTAGAAGCCTATGAGAAATTTTCTATTGAATTTTATTTTCATTACTGTGAATGGTTTAGCAGAATGTTTACAGACTGATTTGGTTTTTTGTCAGCTTTTAAAATGCCTTCATGATTTGTCATTTCTCACAAGTAGCTTTTTAAGAATTTAAACTACTTCTTTCATCTCTCTGGTGCATTTAAGAATGTTTTTTCCATTCATTTAGATAAATTGTTACTTAACAAAGGCATTTCCTCGTCTCTGAGCCATTCCTAAACTCCAAGTTTATTTTATGTGAAGGCTTATTGGAAAATAATACAGCAATATGAAATGCAATAATACAGGCATCTTCACCCATATTCCTATAAATTTAATGCAGCAAATGTTTTAAATTGTCCCTATTTTCTTTTTATAAATTTGCTGCCTATAAATTTGTAACCATAAGCATACAAATTGTCTGACTTCATTTTACTTATTTCTTCAACACAGTTCCACAGTGCCACATTGCCTTCCCATTTCGCAAATTTCCAATTCTCAGCCTGACTTGAGATTAAATCTAAAATACACAGGTTGCAGATTCTTAATAAAACCCTGGATACTCTTCAATATTTCTAGTAATAATGAGAAGCAGTCATCTGGACCACAACTTGGGCAATCCAATGGCTGACTTTGAGAGTGAATTCAATTTCCTTTGGAGCAGCTTAAGTGCTAGAATAACTAAGTATAATTTAATCAGTTCAGGCACCATCACAAACAGGCTGATTTTCCTTACAGTAAAAATTAGATCAGCACCCTCATTATTTTTGCCCAGAGTATTACAGTCTCTAATCTTTTCTCCTTTCGTTTCTACTGTCTTCAGTGCATCATTTGCCCGGATGCCAGAGGAATATGTAATGTGATCCTGTCTTCCTCATCATTAACAATATGTGAAATACTTCATGTTGACTGCAGGCTAATGTCCAGATTTCTTAGAATCACTTCAAGATCGTACATGATCTGTTCTCAACATACAGACTCATCTATAATGACTTCCCTAATTCTTTCAGACAAAGTTAACCATACTTCCTTTGGGCTTTTCATTGCCTGTGTGCCATCTATTATGTCACTTGTCTCATTTGAGTCTAATTATTTTATATATTTGTCCACTGGTCTGTAAATCCTTAAGGGAAGAAACTGTAATTTATTCATTTATGTATCAGAAGTGTCTCTCACTTTCTCTCATGCAGTTCCCATCTCTGCTAGTTCCCTAGCTCCTTCCACAGAGGACTTGACAGGTAAAACAGTAACTGTTAAAGTAACAACAATAACAGCAACAGTAATAATGATAGTATTTATCAAACTGTCACTATTATCAGATGTAATACTGTACTGAGCGCTTTGTATGGATTATCTAATTTAATTCTTATTACACATTATGAAGAAGGTATAACTTTTTGCTTCTTAATTGCTCCACATAAGAAAACTAGCCTTATAGTAGTTAAATAATTTGCCTGTTGTCACACAGGTAGTAAGTGGCAAAGCCATCATTTAAACCTCGATAGTCTAATGGATAAAGTGTGATTTTTCAATATTTCAGGAATAATTATAAGCACAAAATATGACTTTTCAGTGTGGTCTAATTGAAAAAATTAATTACAGACATCTAGGTAAAGAAGGTAACTTTACTACTAATAGTCTAATAATTAGATTAAGGCTATTTTTAATGTAATTTGTTTACATGATTTTATGTGTACACATGGTACATATAAAAATAGTCCTGATAGCTGTATTTCATAGGCATAGAGTAGACTCTGAACAGAGTATCAGTGATAATTAAAAAGTTCAAAGAAAGAGTAAAATGTACCTGTGACAGATTTTTTATATTACTTAAAAATATCTCCAGCTGTAACAAACTACAAGTTTCATAACACTACAGAAATAATTGTGTTTCTTAGGGAATTTTGACCATCACTCTGTATTCAAGACAGTTCTTGCCAAGTGTAGTATAATTTATATCCCTGTGTCTAAGATTGGGTTCCCTTAAAGCAGACTCTGAGACAGATTTGTCTGCAGTAGTTTTAAAGAGGTAATCACAGAGTGAACCTGAGGAAGTAGGGTGAAGAAGTAAGACAGGGAAGGGAAAGCAGCCACTAAAAGGTGCCTGGCCTGATGCTTATCCTTGTGGGCAACTGAGGCTCCATCTCACTGGAAAACCCTGGGAGATGTTATAGAAAACACCTCAGATATGTCTCACCATAGGACTGCCTTTTCCCCAACTTCATTGCTTGATAATTGTTCTAGGGGCATTCTTTTTTTTTTATTAACATCTTTATTGGAGTGTAATTGCTTTACAATGGTGTGTTGGTTTCTGCTGTATAACAAAGTGAATCAGCTATACATATACATATATCCCCATATCTCCTCCCTCTTGCGTCTCCCTCCCTCCCACCCTCCCTATCCCACCCCTCTAGGTGGTCACAAAGCACCGAGCTGATCTCCCTGTGCTCTGCGGCTGCTTCCCACTAGCTATCTATTTTACTTTTGGTAGTGTATATATGTCCATGCCACTCTCTCACTTCGTCCCAGTTTACCCTTCCCCCTCTCCATATCCTCAAGTCCATTTTCTACCTCTGCATCTTTATTCCTGTCCTGCCCCTATGTTCTTCAAGGCTTTTTTTTTTTTTAGATTCCATATATATGTGTTAGCATACGGTATTTGTTTTTCTCTTTCTGCCTTACTTCACTCTGTATGACAGACTCTACATACATCCACCTCACTACAAATAATTCAGTTTTGTTTCTTTTTATGGCTGAGTAATATTCCATTGTATATCTGTGCCACATCTTCTTTATCCATTCATCTGTGATGGACACTTAGGTTGCTTCCACGTCCTGGCTATTGTAAAGAGTGCTGCAGTGAACATTGTGGCACATGACTCTTTGAATTATGGTTTTGTCAGGGTATATGCCCAGTAGTGGGACTGCTGGGTTGTATGGTAGTTCTAGTTTTAGTTTTTAAGGAACCTCCATACTGTTCTCCAGAGTGGCTGTATCAATTTACATTCCCACCAACAGTGCAAGAGGGTTCCCTTTTCTCCACAGCCTCTCTAGCATTTATTGTTTGCAGTTTTTTTTTTTTTTGCTTTTCTCACTTTTTTCTACAGAGCGATTTTGTTTACAGGTACTTTAAGCTTTGGATGAGGCTCTGGTTAATTCAGTTTATGGATAAAAGAACAACTCATTCAACCTAAAGTTCACCATAGAATTTTTTCTTTTTTTTAAATTATTTTTTAAATTTTATTTTTTTACACAGTAGATTCTTATTAGTTACCCATTTTATACATATTAGTGTATATATGTCAATCCCAATCTCCCAATTCATCACAGCATCACCACAACCCTCTGCTGCTTTCCCCACCTTGGTGTCCATACGTTTGTTCTCTTCTTTGTAGATTTTTTGATGATGGCCGTTCTGACCGGTGTGAGGATACCTCACTGTAGTTTTGATTTGCACTTCTCTAATGATTAGTGATGTTGAGCATACTTTCATGTGTTTGTTGGCAGTCTGTATATCTTCTTTAGAGAAATGTCTATTTAGGTCTTCTGCCCATTTTTGGATTGGGTTGTTTGTTTTTTTGATATTGAGCTGCATGAGCTGCTTGTAACTTTTGGAGATTAATCCTGTGTCAGTTGTTTCATTTGCAAATATATTCTCCTGTTCTGAGGTTGTCTTTTTGTCTTGTTTATGGTTTCCTTTGCTGTGCAAAAGCTTTTAAGTTTCATTAGGTCCCATTTGTTAATGTTTCTTTTTATTTCCATTTGTATAGGAGGTGGGTCAAAAAGGATCTTGCTGTGATGTATGTCATAGAGTGTTCTGCCTATGTTTTCCTCTAAGAGTTTGGTAGTGTCTGGCCTTACATTTAAGTCTTTAATCCATTTTGAGTTTATTTTTGTGTATAGTGTTAGAGAGTTTTCTAATTTCATTCTTATACACGTAGCTGTCCAGTTTTCCCAGCACCACTTATTGAAGAGGCTGTCTTTTCTCCATTGTATATTCCTGCGTCTTTTATCAAAAATAAGGTGACCATATGTTTGTGGGTTTATCTCTGGGCTTTCTATCCTGTTCCATTGATCTGTATTTCTGTTTTTGTGCTAGTACCATACTGTCTTGATTACTATAGCTTTGTAGTATAGTCTGAAGTCCGGGAGCCTGATTCCTCCAGCTCCGTTTTTCTCTCTCAAGATTGCTTTGGCTATTCGATGTCTTTTGTGTTTCCATACAAATTGTGAAGTTTTTTGCTGTAGTTCTGTGAAAAATGCTATTGGTAGTTTCATAGGGTTTGCATTGAATCTGTAGATTGCTTTGGGTTGTAGAGTCATTTTCACAATGTTGATTCTTCCAATCCAAGAACATGGTATATCTCTCCGTCTGTTTGTATCATCTTTAATTTCTTTCATCATTGTCTTATAGTTTTCTGCATTACAGGTCTTTTGTCTCCTTAGGTAGGTTTATTTCTAGGTATTTTATTCTTTTTGTTGCAGTGGTAAATGGGAGTGTTTCCTTAATTTCTCTGTCAGATTTTTTATCATTAGTGTATAGGAATACAAGAGATTCTGTGCATTAATTTTGTATCCTGCTACTTTACCAAATTCATTGATTAGCTCTAATAGTTTTCTGGTACCATCTTTAGGATTCTCTCTCTGTGGTACCATGTCATCTGCAAACAGTGACAGCTTTTCTTCTTCTTTTGCAATTTGGATTCCTTTTCTTTTTCTTCTCTGATTGCTGTGGCCAAAACTTCCAAAGCTGTTTTGAATACTACTGGTGAAAGTGGACAACCTTGTGTTGTTCCTGATCTTAGAGGGAATGGTTTCAGTTTTTAACCACTAAGAACGATGTTGGCTGTGGTTTTGTCATATATGGCCTTTTTTATGTTGAGGTAAGTTCCCTCTATGCCCACTTTCTGGAGGGTTTTTATCATAAATGAGTGTTGGATTTTGTTGAAAGCTTTTTCTGCATCTATTGAGATGATCATATGGTTTTTGTCCTTCAGTTTGTTAATATGGTGTTTTGCATTGATTGACTTGTGTATATTGAAGAATCCTTGCATTCCTGGGATAAAGCCCACTTGATCATGGTGTATGATCCTTTTAATGTGCTGCTGGATTCTGTTTCCTAGTATTTTGTTGAGGATCTTTGCATCTATGTTCATCAATGATATTGGCCTGTAGTTTTCTTTCTTTGTGACATCTTTGTCTGATTTTGGTGTCAGGGTGATGGTAGTCTAGTAGAATGAGTTTGGGAGTGTTCCTCCCTCTGCTATATTTTGGCAGAGTTTGAGAAGGATGGGTGTTAACTGTTCTCTAAATGTTTGATAGAATTCGCCTGTGAAGCCATCTGGTCCTGGGCTTTTGTTTGTTGGAAGATTTTAAATCTTAGTCTCAATTTCAGTGCTTGTGATTGGTCTGTTCATATTTTCTATTTCTTCCTGGTTCAGTTTCAGAAGGTTGTGCTTTTCAAAGAATTTTTCCATTTCTTCCAGGTTGTCCATTTTATTGGCATATAGTTGCTTGTAGTAACCGCTCATGATTCTTTGTATTTCTGCAGTATCAGTTGTTACTTCTCTTTTTTCATTCCTAATTCTGTTGATTTGAGTCTTCTCCCTTTTTTTCTTGATGAGTCTGTTGAATGGTTTATCAATTTTGTTTACTTTCTCAAAGAACCAGCTTTAAGTTTTATTGATCTTTGCTATATTTCCTTCATTTCTTTTTCATTTATTTCTGATCTGATTTTATGATTTCTTTCCTTCTGCTAACTTTGGGGTTTTTTTGTTCTTCTTTCTATAATTGCTTTAGGTATAAGGATATGTTGTTTATTTGAGGAGTTTCTTGTTTCTTGAGGTAGGATTGTCTTGCTATAAATTTCCCTTATAGAACTACTTTTGCTGCATCCCATAGGTTTTGGGTCGTCGTGTTTTCATTGTCATTTGTTTCTAGGTATTTTTTGATTTCCTCTTTGATTTCTTCACTGGGCTCTTGGTTATTTAGTAGTGTATTATTTAGCCTCCATGTGTTCGTATTTTTTACAGATTTTTTTCCTGTAACTGATACCTAGTCTCATAGTTTTGTGGTCGGAAAAGATACTTGATACAATTTCAGTTTTCTTAAATTTATTAAAGCTTGATTTGTGACCCAAGATATGATCTATCCTGGAGAATGTTCCACGAGCACGTGAGAAGAAATGTATTCTGTTGTTTTTGGATCGAATGTCCTATAAATATCAATTAAGTCCATCTTCTTTAATGTGTCATTTGAAGCTTGTGTTTCCTTATTTATTTTCATTTTGGATGATCTGTCCATTGGTGAAAGTGGGGTGTTAAAGTCCCCTACTGTGATTGTGTTCCTGTCGATTTCCTCTTTTATGGCCATTAGCATTTGCCATATGTATTGAGGTGCTCCTATGTTGGGTGCATAAATATTTACAATTGTTATATCTTCTTCTTGGATTGATCCCTTGATCATTAGGTAGTGTCCTTCTTTGTCTCTTGTAATCGTCTTTATTTTAAAGTCTATTTTGGCTGATATGAGAATTGCTACTCCAGGTTACTTTAGATTTCCATTTGCATGGAATATCTTTTTCCATCCCCTCACTTTCAGTATGTAGGTGTCCCTAGTTCTGAAGTCGGTCTCTTGTAGACAGCATATATACAGCTTTTGTTTTTGTATCCATTCAGCCAGTCTATGTCTTTTGGTTGGAGCATTTAATCCATTTACATTTAAGGTAGTTATGGATATGTATGTTCCTATTTCCATTTTCTTAATTGTTTTGGGTTTGTTATTGTAGGTCTTTTCCTTCTTTTGTGTTTCCTGCCTAGAGAAGTTCCTTTAGCGTTTGTTGTAAAGCTGGTTTGGTGGTGCCGAATTCTCTTAGCTTTTGCTTCTCTGTAAATATTAATTTCTCCATTGCATCTGAATGAGATCCTTGCTGGGTAATCTTGGTTGTAGGTTTTTCCCTTTCATCACTTTAAATATGTCCTGCCACTCCCTTCTGGCTTGCAGAGTTTCTGCTGAAAGATTTGCTGTTAACCTTATGGGGTTTCCCTTGTGTATTATTTTTTTCCCCTTGCTGCTTTTAATATTTTTTCTTTATATTTAATTTTTGATAGTTTCATTAATATGTGTCTTGGTGTGTTTCTCCTTGGATTTATCCGGTATGGTACTTTGTGTGCTTCCTGGAGTTGGTTGACTATTTTTGTTTCCCATATTAGGGAAGTTTTCAACTATAATCTCTTCAAATATTTTCTCAGTCCCTTTCTTTTTCTCTTCTTCTTCTCGGACCCCTATAATTCGAATGTTGGTGCGGTTAATGTTGTCCCAGACTTCTCTGAGATTGTCCTCAATTCTTTTCATTCTTTTTTCTGTATTGTATTCTGCAGTAGTTATTTCCACTATTTTATCTTCCAGGTCACTTATCCGTTCTTCTGCCGCAGTTATTCTGCTATTGATTCCTTCTAGAGAATTTTTAATTTCATTTATTGTGTTGTTCATCATTGTTTATTTGCTCTTTAGTTCTTCTAGGCCCTTGTTAAATGTTTCTTGTGTTTTCTCCATTCTATTTCCACGATTTTGGATCACCTTTACTATCATTACTCTGAATTCTTTTTCAGGTAGACTGCCTATTTCCTCTTCATTCTTCTGGTCTGGTAGGTTTTTATCTTGCTCCTTCATCTGCTGTGTGTTTCTCTGTCTTCTCATTTTGCTTAACTTACTGTGTTTGGGGTCTCCTTTTCACAGGCTGCAGGTTCGTAGTTCCTTTTGTTTTTGGTGTCTGCCCCCAGTTACTAAGGTTTGTTCCGTGGGTTGTGTAGGCTTCCTGGTGGATGGTACTGGTTCCTGTGTTCTGGTGGATGAGGCTGGATCTTGTCTTTCTGGTGGGCAGGACCACGTCCGGTGGTGTGTTTTGGGGTGTCTGTGACCTTATTATGATTTTAGGCGGGCTTTTCGCTAATGGGTGGGGTTGTGTTCCTATCTTACTAGTTGTTTGGCATAGCGTGTCCAGCACTGGAGCTTGCTGGTTGTTGAGTGGAGCTGGGTATTAGTGTTGAAATAGAGATCTCTGGGAGAGCTTTTGCTGTTTGATATTACATGGATCCAGGACGTCTCTGTTGGACCAATGTCCTTATCTCGGCTCTCCCACCTCAGAGGCAGAGGCCTGACACCCGGCCGGAGCACCAAGACCCTTTCAGCCTCACAGCTCAGAAGAAAAGGGAGGGAGGAAGAAAGGAAGGAAGGAAGGAAAGGAAAGTTATTAAAGTACAAAAAAATTAAAAACTAAAAGCAATTTAAAAAAGAGAGAAAGAAGAGAGCAACAAAACCGACAAAATAGATCCACCAATGATAACAAGCGCTAAAAATCAATACTGAAAAAAAAAAGTGGACAGACAGAACCCTAGGATAAATGGTAAGAGCAAAGCTATACAGACAAAATCACACTAAGTCCACCGCCTCAATTTTGGGATGATTTGTTGTCTATTCAGGTATTCCACAGATGCAGGGTACATTAAGTTGACTGTGGAGATTTAATCCGCTGCTCCTGAGGCTGCTGGGAGAGATTTCCCCTTCTCTTCTTTGTTCGCACAGCTCCCGGGATTCAGCTTTGGGTTTGGACCTGCCTCTGCCTGTAGGTCTCCTGAGGGCATCTGTTCCCCGCCCAGACAGGACGGGGTTAAAGGAGCCGCTGATTCGGGGGCTCTGGCTCCCTCAGGCCGGAGGGAGGGAGGGGCACGATGCGGGGTGAGCCTGTGGCGGCAGAGGCCGGCATGACGTTGCACCAGCCCGAGGCGCGCCGTCTCCCGGGGAAGTTGTCTCTGGATCCCGGGACCCTGGCAGTGGCGGGCAGCACAGGCTCCCGGGAGGGGAGGTGTGGAGAGTGACCTGTGCTCGCACACAGGCTTCTTGGTGGCGGCAGCAGCAGCCTTAGCATCTCATGCCCGTCTCTGGGGTCCACGCTATTAGTCGTGGCTCGCACCCGTCTCTGGAGCTCATTTAGGCGGCACTCTGAATCCCCTCTCCTCATGCACCTTGAAACAGTGGTCTCTTGCCTCCTCGGCAGCTCCAGGCTTTTCCCAGACTCCCTCCTGGCCAGTCGTGGCGCACTAGCCCCCTTTAGGCTGTGTTCACGCCGCCAACCCCAGTCCTCTCCCTGTGCTCTGACCGAAACCCGAGCCTCAGCTCCCAGCCCTGCCCACCCCGGCGGGTGAGCAGACAAGCCTCTCGGGCTGGTGAGTGCCAGTCGGCACCAATCCTCTGTGCGGGAATCTCTCCGCTTTGCCCTCCGCACTCCTGTGGCTGCGCTCTCCTCCGCGGCTCCGAAGCTTCCCCCGTCCGCCACCCGCAGTCTCTGCCCGCAAAGGGGCTTCCTAGTGTGTGGAAACCTTTCCTCCTTCATGGCTCCCTCCCACTGGTGCAGGTCTCATCCCTATTCTTTTGTCTCTGTTTTTTTTTTTCTTTTTTCTTTTGCCCTACCCAGGTACGTGGGGAGTTTCTTGCCTTTTGGGAGGTCTGAGGTCTTCTGCCAGCGTTCAGTAGGTGTTCTGTAGGACTTGTTCCACGTGTAGATGTATTTCTGATGTATTTGTGGGGTGGAGGGTGATCTTCACGTCTCACTCCTCCGCCATCTTGAAGCTAGGGACATTCATTTGCCCCAGAACTTTTGATCTGCCCTTTTTCAGAGATGAGAGAGTGCATTCAGTTGGCTATCTGCTGGTACTTATCAGAGGATCCTCTTGGCAAGTGTTGGGATGGTGGTGCTGCAGAGATAGTGGCAGTGCCCTGGCATCAGTGCTAGAGCCTATCACTGTTCCTCCTGTAAATCAGATCTTTTTCTAAGCAGTACACATATACACATAGATAGATGGATAGATAGATTTACACACATAGGTACATACATAGACAGATAGATGTGTATATTATACATACAATTGCTCTGTTACCGAACTCAGGTTCAGCTGCTCGCTGCTCAAAAGCCAATCATTGGAGAGGCAACTGTCCGTAGAGGGGAAAGGTGCTTTTATCAGAAAAGCTGGCAATCTGGGGAGAAGGTGGACTTGTGTCCAGAGACCAGCTCTGAAGATTCTGCTCAGCCATGACAGTTTTTACAGGAGAAAAGGGGGAAGAATCTCAGGGTATCATCAAGGCAGGAGGTTGGGTTCTGCATCATTCTCCATTGCGTGCAGACTGGCTGACTCTCTCTTCAGATATCATCTTGCCTGCATGATCTGCCAGCAGGATTGCTAAGGGGATTGTTAGAGGCAGAGAGCCCATGATTCTTTAACTACTTCATTCCTCATTCTTCTTTTCATCTAGGAAAAGAATCACCAGGTTAGACAAGGCATGGTGTGCATTCAGGAGAGCATTAAGTCAGGAGTTGGCTTCATTTGCTTACTGATCTCATTCCTATAATTAGATTCTTTCAAGGTTAGAGGGGAACAGAAATGGGCAAACAGGAAAGGGGCAAAAGAGCTGGTTTCATGTTCAACTATATCATTTTGACACCTCAAAGTTAATGTGGTCAAAATTGAACTCATGTTTACCCTCAAGCCTTGCAACCTTCAAATGCCCCTTACACACTGTGCTCTGATGTAGGTCTGTATTTCATAGATCAGTTACCCATGTCCAAAACATGGGAGTCCTCCTTAACTGTTTCTCCCAGACAGTTATAAGTTATATCAGTTCTTTTCCTAAATATATCTGGAACTGGTCTTTTGCAGGCCACTTTTAACTCTCACTTGCATTTCTGTAGCACTTTGCAAATTGGTTCAGGGGCCTCTCTCAAATGCTTGTGTGGCACCCTGTTATACTTCTACATATTGGTTCCCCTTTAAAGTTTTAACTGTCTCTTTACCTTTCTGTATCTCCTCTTGTACTGTAAACATCTTAAAGTTGGGGTGTAGGATTTTTTCATTCTTTTATCTCCACTTTGCCTCCTTGCTTAGGGAAAACCCTCAGCAAATCATTGGGACTTGAGAGCATGAATGAATAGAAGGATATTTTCACCTCCCCTGTGTGGTAATAATTTGAGCTTACACAGAAATTACTGAAAACATTTTTATGAGGGAAAGCCCTTTTTGCACATGATTAGTCTTGCATTCTCTTATGTCTGCCCTTTTTTCTGAATGGATTGTAGATAGCTGTTAAACATCTCTTTAAAGCCCTAAGCCTATTGATTGCTTATCATGTATTACTCTGAATGCAATTCCTATTTAATTAATAAGCAAGCGATATGTACAGTGTCTCTTCTTAAAGTTTAAAAACTAATTTGCCTTCTTGGGGATATCAATTACATTCCCAGAGCATTGTTAGGTATGGTGTTTTGTATTATCCTGAGTATTGATACAGGAAAGCACATTTGTCTTGGGCTCTTGTCTTTGTTGACAAGGATGGATGGCTCTACTTAATTACGATGAGATGTGCTGAATTAATTTAGCACTCTTTTCCAGATTTGTGCATTAGATGTGAAAGCATCCATCTCACTACACTCTCTTGGAACTCACTGACAGATCTGTTTCATATATTGCTTTTTAAAATTATTTTAAGTTATCCTACAAGGAACTTCATGTTTTTTTCTAGTATTTTCATGCACGTTTCATGGTATCCTTTTGATGGTCTTTTCCAATGCTTTTCATTGTACTTGAAAACCTCTAAATCTCTTGTTTGATAAATATTATTACAAATTTTAAAATTTAGATTAAATAATTGATAATAAAAGGACAAGATAAAAAGAAATGCCTATCTTTTATATTTAAATTATTTGTCTAAATTATTTCATTTTATTTTATCTTCCATGATAGTTAAATTTTTTTGCTTTAATTACATTTTATTCTATTATCTGAAGCTGCAAGGCAAGATCTCTTTGTTTTATATCCACAGTGATATTTAAGATATCCTATTGAGGTCATAGTAAAATGAAGTGTTGAGATAACTGACTAAAAAACCATATTTTAAGTAATGTTTTGAATATACATAATGTTTTTTCTATACATCTTGGTAGAATCTATGCATACTTCAAATTCACACTATAATATCTGGACTAAACAGTAGCCAGTGTCTTGGCAAAGGATGAAATAATAGATGTTCCTGTATTTAAACGGAAACTGCGTTTCTTTCCAGGTTTCGACTCTCTTTTTGTTAGTTTGTTTTCATGTTATCCATACCAGAAAAATCACTAAATTTGGTAATTGATTGAAATTTTATCCTATTTTAGTTCTTAAATAACTTAAAGATTTCACAAACTTAAATTAATTCATTATCTTTAATAAAGCTTGGGCAACTATGACCAGTGCTGAACTAAGAATTAAATCAGATTTGAGACCAGCTTTCTGCCCTGATGTGGCTTATAAATTACTTAAATAAATCACGAATATTGAAAGAATAGCCATGACATATGCTAAATTGCTTTAAACTATGCCAAAATTTAAAACCTACTTCCTGTTTGGCATCTCAGATTGTTTTACAGTGAAAACAGCAACATGAGATTTCTCTGTATAGTGTTCATTAGGAATGTGATAGTGTCATGATTTGGATCTTAATGTACTCTTACCATGCAGTTGCATCCGTGTGTGATTATTTAAGATTCAATCTTCATTTAGTTCACTTTAAGACTCTTTTCTCCCCTAGAGCCTTAAATACTGCCCAGCTGTGGAAACAGACCACAACCAAAACTGATTAATTGGGCATAAATATTACAGAAGTTAAATTTCCAAACTTTCCCGGAAAGTTTAACATTAGCTGTGTGCTCAGTGGAAATGATGTTAATACATATAATTTATCCTTATTACTCTTAGAGAACATATTAACAAGAGCACAACATTTCAAGAAGCACAGGTGTACTTCCTACCTTCTTTTCGAGCCACTGTATAAGAGAGGATAAATAATTATGTCATTAAGAGTGAGTGTGAAAGGAGATCATTAATGAATTCCAGGAGTGGGTAGAGTAAGTACGATGATGTAGAAGCTTTGGTTGGGAAAGTACTAGGCAAAGTCTAATTTTCACAGTTGTCTGATAACACAATGAGTCAGTGGCAGTATAAGACATACTACAGTCTTGTATCTGACATAGTCTTTCCTTCCTCTCTCATCTCCAGCTGTAAGCACAAGATGTACCTGGAAAGGCTACCAAACACCAGCATCATTATCCCATTCCATAACGAAGGCTGGACTTCACTCCTCCGGACCATCCACAGCATCATCAACCGAACCCCAGAAAGCCTGATTGCAGAAATCATCCTGGTCGATGACTTCAGTGATAGAGGTAAGATATTGTTAATAATATTTCATGTGATTCTCTTATCACCTACATAATCATTATGGGCTTTTAAAATAAGGCAGACGATCATTGTGATGGTTTCTTTCTAATTCTATCTGAAAGGAGATGATAAAGTTTTGTCTATGCTGTGATGCTGTGATTTCATAAAATGTTGACCAAAATGCAAAAGGAATTGAACGAGAAGTTATTGGCATCATTTGGGGACCTATAAGAAATTTGTATTACGTTTCTGTTGTAATTAGAGAGGTATTGGCAGAATGCCTCAAATTCTACCTTCAGCTTCAGGACAAACATTGTAAAATATGTTATGGTAAGTACATATGAATGGTGAAATATTCCAGTAGAACCAGAAAATCTGTTCCCCTTTCTGAAAAGGATCTGCTCTGTTATTTACCAGTGTGATACATTCTCCAGGCTGTGCTTGTGTTACTTCATAAATACTGGAAATTATAAGTAATGCAAGTAAATATTTTTACTTGGCAATTTTAGCTGTTTTATCATATCTGAACAATAACAACAGCAGAAAGGCCTGGAATACGGTGTATTAGAAAATTTGACACAGTTCTACTCTTTTTTTTTTTTTTTTTTTTTTTTACTATTCTCATGAACACAATTTGGTTTATAAGTCAGGGGAATAAGATTATAGTAAGTTTCTTGAGATTAGGACTTGATAAATCATATTCACTCTAAATAGGGGAAAGTAAAATTCTTCTTGGCTGGTGTGAGCGGAGAGGCGGAAACCTTTTCTAAAGATATTCATCTACCTTCTGTTTCATTGCATGAAGGAGCTCTGTTTAGCTGTACTGTATGTGTGTAAGAAAGAGTGGCAGGAAATGAGTTTGCGTGTTATTCATATGCCTTCAAGAACATGCATCTTGAGATCCTATGGATTAATTGAAGTTTTGGAAATTTCATGTGCAACAGAAACATTTTCTTCATAGTACTTAAAAATTCTGTAGAAGTAAAACTGCTTGGTGTGTTAGCTTTGAGGTTCCTTTAGCATTTTTGTCTGCAGTGATTCACTTCAAAAACTGATTCAGGGTTTGCCAATAATTCATATGTGTTGAAGTTCATAGGCCAAAAAAAAAGGTTGTCTATTGTTCTATTAAAATAGTAAACTACAAACTTGGTGATTTAGGTTGATTTCAAAGTAGTTTTTGCCTTGCATTGTTTATATAGTTGTGTGTTCAATAAGTATCTAAATCAGTATCTAATAAGTACCTAAATTAAATGTATTACTTAAAATTAATTTAAATAACACATTGATTTCTTCTTTATTCTAATTGAGGCTGCTTATTTCAAAGCAGTCATTACCACCTCAGGCTAAAAATAGGCATTTCATGTGTTAAAGCTAAAACTTTGCTTTTAAATAAAAGAATGAAAAAGGGGATAAAGATCTGGGGCCACACATCACCAAATAAATAGCATTTTTTGTTTTACTGGTACCAAGAGAAAAAGGACAGTGTATCTGTGGACAATTTTCTACATAATTAACTTTGTCTTGGTAAACTATTTCCTACAGCAGAATTTTGACCTGGGGGTAATAAAGTAGGAAACACTTGGTAGCAGTACACTGTGGTTTGTAGAGTTTTTGCTGGATATTTCTCAAAGGTATTTTTCAGCTGAAAGTCTTTAAAGAGGGAGAAAATAGTGGCATCTACTTTTGTCTTGGGTTTAAATCATTGTCATCTCTGTATAGTAGCGACTTTGATAGACTGTCCCTTCTGCTTAGAATGTTACCCAGGAAGGAAGTGTGTTCTGGATGGTCCATGTCATTGCTGTTAGTGACATGAAGCTACACAAAAAGGATTGGTTGGGAGAATAATGGTGATTTTGACTTTCCTGCGGGACATTTTTAAGGATAATCATTATTTTAATGCTTTCGTAAATCTTTCCTTTAGTTACTGTATTCCTGTGAACTATCAAGTTGAAAGTAGTATTTTATGATCATTAAACTTTCAAACGGGAAAGCTTTTTGAATATTGCTTTTCATTTTACTAGCCTGACGATAGTGTAAAACTAAACGTTGAAAGACATAAAAATACTTCCACAAATCTTTTAGAATATACCATAATTCTAAAGGTGCATGGAATAAGAGAAGCCCTTCTTTCAAATTTTTGTTTCAGATTACAGAATCTCTTCTGATAAAATATTAGGGTTTAGGTGAATCTAAAAGCATCACTCCTGCTTTCTGAATTGTGAGAAATCTAGGAAATCAACATGGTAAACATAGGTTGGAATCTTGATACCAACTATGAACTGTATGACTTTGGGTAAATTAACCTCGCACTGTCTCAAATTCCTTATTAAAATGGGGATAAGTAACTCATTAGTTTTCTAAGTACCTCCTCCCAGGAGGTTGTGATGAAGACCTACTTTGACGGCTGAAGGAACTGTGCTCCACAGGAGAGCACCTGCTCTCAACTTCTGACCCCTCCTCCCCAAATACTGTCCAGAAACACATCAATATTCTACATACTTTTGTGAGGAGATTCTCTCAATTTAATGAAATCTTATTCACAAAATTGAATCAGTCAATCCTCTATGTGTCCATCCATCCATCCATCATCTACCCATCTACCTATCACCTACCACCTTGCCCCCACAACCCCGGTTGCAACAGAAGTTGTTTAGAAGTCATGCCTTCATAGACTTATACGGGTAGACTGAAGAAAAATGAAATTTTAGAGTTTCAACAAAAGGAGGGTTAATAGAACATGTCACCTCCCTAAATTATGTCAGTGACCTTAATGTTTGTCAAAAATTCCTTTCAGAATTGTTTTTCCTATTGTAAGCGAAGGAAGATATTTCCAGGCATCTCTTGTTTCCAGGGCCTCTAAGACAAAGAAGTTTTCTCTGCTTTTTAGTCAGATATGATGCATAGCCATGCTGTTAAACACTATTATACTTTATGCTTTTTTTTTTTTTTTTTTTTTACTTTTGGACAACCCAGAAATCGAAGTATTTTCCACCCATTCTTTAAAAGTCAAGTTAAGTAGGCTAGACAAATTTTAAAGTACAAGAAAATATAGGAGGTTTTTTTGGCCTCCTTCAGGAAATTATTTCTGAAATGTTACACTTCATATTTGTTTTCAGAAATATATTCTAGTTCCAAGTCTGTTCAGTATGCATTTTAACACCTTTGCACTATAGCTCTTCTGAATATTCTCTAATGTCCTTTGGCTAAAGGCAATAAAATTTTGACAAGACTTAATCAAATATTACTGCTTTATATTTTATGTCTTCCAGGTCAGTAGAATAGCTACACATGAAAAAAAAAAAAAAAAGGGAAAGCCAACATGTTAGCCATGTTAATAGCACAAGTGTAATATCGCTTGGAATTCATAGTCCCCAAAAATGTAATCATTCTATGATTGGTGAATTCTGTAGAATTGGTTTCATAGCAATAGAGAAAAAAATACTAAAGTATTTTTGAATTATAAAATCACTGCAAAGTGCTTTCTAAAAATCAGCTTGAATTTACCCAGTTGACCCAGTTATCAAAATGCTTTTAAAAAATGAACATCCCAGCACTTCTCAGTTTAGATATTCTTCCTGAAATGAGCTTGGTAAACAGAGTGTTGTTTTAGCCTCCTAACATAAGCCTACTGTCTATAAAAACAGCAAAACCAACACCATGTTTTTGCTATCTGACGCATACCAAAGTTAGTGAATATATATATTTTTTTCCAGTAAGCTCTCAGTAATACATTTAACAACTTAACTTGAGGCTTCTAACAAGACTTCATGATGACTTTAAAGCAGGACTAATCCTGGGCTTATCTCCAAATTCCAGGCAACCTTCACAGCATCCACACAGAAAATGTTGAAATGTGTGAACTAAGCTGGGGCTTAGCCTCAGAGACAGGGCCGATTTGAACCTGACAGTTCTCTAAAGTTTGTGTGCTTAGAGGAATTCAAGTTTAAACCGAGGGAACTCACAGGAGAGTTGCTGATACAATTCCCTTAATGCAGGTGTGAGGGTACTGTTGTGCCCTGGATGTGTGTGCACTTACACACACACATGCACACTAACTCACTCTCGCCCTGCTTGTTTCAAACTTCCTCAACAGGAAAAGTAGGTAGCTGAGTGTTAGAGTTTCACCAAGACCTATTATTCTCCATGTTCTAGTTAGAGGGAAAATCACAAACTTAAAACTATCCTTCCGATCTAGCAGAATCAGCCACTTTAAAGAAATCCAGTTTACTCTTCCTCAGAGAGCATAGATCCTTGCTACTCAAAGTGTGGTTCGTGGATCAGCAACATCGGCATCACACTGAGGCTTATCAGTCATGCAGACTGTCAGGCTCCATCCAGATAGATCAGATTCTTCACTTCAGCAAAATCTATGTGTAATTTTTATGCAAATCAAGGTTTCAGAATAATTGTCATGTGTCTTAGAATTGGGGTTGGAGCTTCAGTGAGTAATACAAATGCATAAATAGCTTAATTTCAAAAATCTCCTGTGTCTTATCCATATTATTGTGACATACATTTTTCTATTCTTATTATTCAGCATTTAATTGATATTGGATTTATAAATCTGCAAGGGGAAAGTTGGGATGGGAATTTGATAGTATTACCTCTACATTATTTTATGTGACATTTGTGATAACATTTCTTTGATAAATGTTGGCATTTTCACAAGTTTGTAGACATTTACTATGCCTTCTCCTGAACTCATTTTGTAGCATTTTATGTTGAATTTCAGGTTACTGCTGTTACTCCTCCCTTGCCAATTTTACTTCTTTGTTATACAAATGTGCCTTCCAATATTTTGTAGATCTAATTGGCTTTGAAATCATTCAATAATTTTCATGCCAAATTCAGAGATCACATGTATGTGTATACATACACACACACAATTTCTTTAAAGGTCCATATTACCATCAAAATCTTAGACTCTTCACATAGTTAAATGTGTTTATAAATCTTAAAAATACTGAGAATATTTTAAGTCATTTCACAAGTGGTAATGATGAGTCTTGAATTCCAGGTTCTACTTTACTCAAATAGTCTCCAAGTATACCATTAAGGAAAGTTCCCATAACCAGACAAATCAGTTAGCACAAGTTTTACAACTATTCAAAGCTGGAAGGTATTATTGGTGTGAAAAAAAGGTTGTAAAATAGATGAAGAATGGTAGTGCATTTCTATCTTAAATGATAAAATACTAACACTAAAGTGCATGTAAGGATTTAGAGGTGACAGTCAACAAAAATGCCTTTGTGCTGGTTTTCCGTCAGGCCCCTAGACTGTAAGACAAGCCACTTTTATGTCTCAGATTTATTGAGTGCCGGTCACTCTAAGTGAATCTTGGAATTGTTTAGATTTATTATTCAGATTTCAAGTTGTAAGGATAATTGCATTTTAAAATCAAAATACAGTATTAAATGCTAATAAGTAACAGGAACTAAGAAAATATTATAAAATTCAACTGTACACTTTTCTATTAGAAATTCATCATCACCTGCTATAGAAGTGAAAGAAAGCTCATCGATTTCTGATGATAAATTTGCATATCATGCCACATAAGGATGAAATGTACAGTTTTAATAAAACTGGTCTGTTTTAGCAATTATTTTTGTGTCTGCTGCCGAAGGGAGTCCAGGGCATAGAGTCGTAAATATGAACGTAGAACAGTTATATGTTTTCAAAGTCAGAGGAAAATAAGGAAGACAATTTATAAAGCGTACCTTCTGCAAGTTCCAAAACACAAAATCAACTCATAAAAATGTCTTTATATATTTGTAAAATATGAGTCCTACTCATCAGTGGCAGAATATGCTTTGAATAGAAGCTGTCTCGGAAGGCAAAGCACTCCTGGGATTTCTCTCCGTCTTACTTTTAAACGAAAACTCCAGTCTCACGTGTTGTAAATGTCTGTGTAAACACAGGACCGTATCTGACAAAATAAGGAGTTATGCGTCCTTTCTGAGCCTGATATTTGCCATAATGTGTAGACCAGCATTTTGCTTTCTCCTTTTTCCTTCTGTAGAGCAAATGTGAATAATCCCTGCAGTTTTCAGGATTGTTCCTGAGGGTTACACACAATCGCGAGGGTCATGATCCTCATGATTACAACTGGAATGCTTTCTTTATTCTGGTAGAAACAGCCTATTTTAAGTAGATCCTTTTTTTGCAGATTAGGATAAAAGGTCTTGAGATACTATAAAGGTATATGTTTTTCTTGATGAACTGTTTTATGAATTAGCCTCTATAAGATTGGCGCTGGAAGGTTCAGAATTTTGGGGATTATATCCTCTGTCTTCTCAATAAAGTCCTAATATATCAAATTTGATGAAATTTATTTGTTTCAGTTCAGTTTCAGTAAAATTTATATTTGATTGAATAAAGAAAGATACATGTGCTGAAACGTCCACACAAATAGACATTTTTATGTGGTGTTAAAAACTGTTTTTAAAATGTTCTAATGTAGAATTTGAGACTAGAGTGTTGGAATGGACCAGTTCTAGATGAATTTTGAACACAAAAATAAGTATCTTGGAAAATGTGTAATAGAATGAAGAGGCACACTTAAGTTTTGTTGTCTAGTTGGGCTGTAGTTAGGTATCATATATAATATTAAAGCATATTTCACAGTTGAAAAATTTTGTTACTGCTTTCTTTTTCTTTATCATTTAAAAAATATTTTGTGTACTTGAATGAATGAGATAAATTTAAAATACTTTTAATTCCTGTGAGGTCTTTAAAAATGCCCACACAGGAAATTTTGTCAATTTAGGGGTTGTAAGTATTTATATTTCCTCTAGTAGTTGCTTTTAAGTTTTTAAAAAATACTTTCATTTTGAAGAAATGATAAATCTCATCTAATTGTCATTTTTTTAACTAGCATTTTGCTATTTTACAGTTTTATTCTCTTTAAATATTAGCTTGAGGCAGATGAAATTGTCGTTTTTTGTAGAACATTAATGGCTGGCTGATCATTTCATATATTTCAACCTTAATAACCAACCATCTTAAAACCTCTCTCTGGATTGAATACTTATTTAGGGCTCATGTTTTAAATCAGTCCTTTTAAAGATAGGGAAGAGCAGCTCCCATCCTCAGGTGGTGGGTAAGCCGATCTGGCTTTCCAGTTGCTTTTGATGGATGAAAACTCCACATGGATGAATTCATATGGGTTTGGCAGAGAAAGGGATGCTTCTTTTCAAAGCAAAACCGTTACAGCTCCCCAATGTCACAAGGCATGACTTCCTCAAGAAAAATAAATTGTGCAGTTCATTTTATGGCAGATTAAATCCCATTTATTTTCCTCGCAGACAGCTGTTTTGAGTAGGATTGTCACTCATATGAAACCATTTTGTGGATCTTGGGCTTCAGAACTTGGGTAGGCATGACTTCCTCTGATGAAATAAAAGGTTATGTTGTATGATTATTTCTCTTGTCAGCAAACCTCAGCTGGTGAGCTTTAATAATAAAATGTTTTGTATTTCAAACAATCCTTTTTTGATGCCTAAAGATCCACCTGCTCTTAATTTTTTAAAAAATCACTGCATTGACACATTGAAAAAAAAAACACAAATATTTCCTCCTTTATCTTGAATTATAACACTTCCTTAGAAAATGATCAGTCTCTTATCAGTCAGGGTTTTTGATAAGCTGACAAGTTTTAAACATCAAGTGCATCTGTATGGATAAAACACATTTTAACAAAATTCTCCTAATAAGAATTGTCTTTTATGTCAACTGACGAACAATTCCACATTAGACTGGTAAGATCTTTGAGATGAAGGAAATTTCAGGTGACCTGGTACATTTGTACCCTTTTATAGATGAATAAATGGAGACTCAGGGAGGTGACATCCTAGGTCACACACTAGGTCAACTTTATATGCTGAGATAAATGCTAGATTAACCTCAAATGGATGGTTTTTCTGCTTAGGCATGCAGGGTTCCTCTCCTCTGTAGTTTTCTCAGACAGCTAATTCTGAGAAGCTAGAACCACTCTGATAAGTATCTTTAATTTGATAAAACTGTACTACAGTTACATAGACACTCTAGATAATTGAAGCTAATTTATTACCCATTTTCTCGCCTTAGGAGCAGGATCGTAATAGAAACCATCATTTCACTGTGTACACACACATAGTAGAATGAAGAATTCATGAGAAAAACACACAAATTCCAGTGTCCAAATGGCCTTTTAGCCCCGCAGGGGGGCAATCAGGGCTTTCCTCCTGGAGAAAAGCGTGTTTCTAACATTCTGAAAGGCTCACAAAGTAATGAAATAGGTCATAAAACATAGTTAGACATGTTTCATGTGGCTTCCCAGGCTGATTCAAAGTAGAATTTATTGGGGTAAGTGAATGGATTTTAGGCTGTTCCCTTGTAGATCATCTGAGTCTGTCTTTACTCTGGATGTATTGTTCCAGATTTAGGCAGCCTCACTTCACAGAAACCAAGACACTTCTGAGACTGCCGGGGCCACTCTGGTGTAAAATGTCCCCAGAAAATGAGAGTCTTTCTGGGACAGAGCAGCTGGGCTGGGGGGGAAGGGGTGAACATGGGATACTCATTAGATACACAGCGTTGATTTTCCCCCTTTTTTTTTTTTTGGTCTTATCTACTAAAACTCTAAGTGGAATATATTTATGTTTACAAGCCACTTGGAAAACTAATAGGTGCCTCATAGCTCAGAAAACACTGACCCCAACATTGTAGGGGGACAGTGACAAGGGAAGCTTATTTTTACGTCTTGAATAAACTTAAGCTCCGTAACTTATAATTTTGAGTTTTGCGTATTTCTGCAGGATAAATTAAGGCCACCTCCAACCTAATGGAGATACACTTAGGGTTTAAAGTAAAATTTAAGCAATTGATTTTTTTCAGGTTGGGTACATTTTTTTTCCTCTAGTTTTGCTCAGTTTAAGCACTGCTTCTTAGAAAATAAAGGCTCTATGAAGAAAAGAAGATATTTTTTTATTTTACAGTACTGTCATAAAAGTATGGAACGATACAAATATTGCGAGCAGTTAACAACCTATGTGTTAGAAACAGAGTCTTGAATCCAAGTCTCAGCTCTGCCACTTCAGGCCTGGGGACCTTAGAAAGGATTGATGTGACCCTAGATTTCAGAAACCACAAGACACAACTTCACTATTTTTTTTTCACTTTCAAAAAAAAAAAAATCTCTCTAAACTGAAAGGTTAGGAAAAACACGTCGCTCACTATAGAGAGGAGATAGCAGGATAATCCATGACCGCTTCAAATAAGTTCGTGCTTGAAGGTCTAAACGATTGCCATGTGCTTGGAGAAATTACAAAATTTACCTTTTAACCGTGAATAGTCTTCATGAAATGATGATGAAGGAAATAACTTCCCAAGACTGGAGTCAGATAAATATAGTGTCTGTATCTATAAAAAGGCACATTTCAGGTTCCAAAGTTCAGTGCACTTGTTTTTGATCTTTGGAAAATTTTTAAAGTAATTGCATCAGTGCTTTTTAAGTAATACTTCTGGATAATAGTAATACTCATAGTAATACCCATAGTAGCATGAAGCACTAGGGGTCAGTACAAGTTTGTTAAATTTCAGTCAGACGTCATCCCCAGGTGGGTATGACATCCAAGCTCAGATTCTCTTAGACCTGGGGCTTCCTCCCCACCCCCAGGAGTGACCGTAATATAATATCTCCTGAGACCGAATGGACCAAACTGTCCCTTGGCTCCCAGGTGCAGCAGATGGCTTTCCTAGGCCACTCTTGTAATCATCTGGGGTTACCCCGGATCGCATGGCACCAAGCAGCCCATGTGTGTGCTCACCTACTAAACCACTTTGTCACGCTTCTCTACGAAAGGTGAAACATACACGAGTGGAGGTGTCTCCATGGAAATAGAAGCTGGGCTGAGCCCAAGATGCCCTAGTAAGATGACTCTTGGTTGTACCATAAGCTCCTGGGAATCTCTGGACATATTTTTGCTGGCCGTAATCTTTGCATTTTCCTTTACCCTATACATCAATATGAAGCCCTGAAGAGACCCAAATGGCTTGTCAGTCCTGACAACTTACCTAAGACCATGGGTGACATGGTTGTCTTATAAATTCCCATAGGTCCCTCACTGCAAAAGGATTTATGAGTCAAAAGGAGAGGTCATTCTGATGGACAAAGATTCAGGGACTATAAACCAGATCTTCATTTAAATATCTGTAGCCTCTACATAGCGGACAGTCAGCTTAATAGGAGATACTAAAAGCTATAAGCTCATCAGTGATGTATTCTTAGGCGTATACTTTCTTCCTGCAGGAACAATTTCTCATAACTGGCAAGTGGTACTAATACATAAGGTACACTTTATGATGACTACCTTGATTTTAGCCGAATGGTATCCTGGGAACTACATATTCATCTGCAGAGATATGACACATTTCAAAAGTACACAGTATAGTTACTCAAAACTGTATAGTTAGTCAAAAAATCAAAGGAGCCAATGCCGATTCTTTTCATTTCTAGGGTGCAGATGACTTTCTTCTCCTAAATGAGCAGCTTTATTGCCAAGTCTAATAAGGCGACACTTACTAGGGATCAGGGAACTGATGATTGATTCCTAAAACTGAATCATCAAGTACAGGGGAACCACAAAGTAGACACCACTTCGGCAAAGGAGGGGACTAAAATCCAAATACTATTGCACTTGACTGTATAACCTACTTCAGAACTGTCAGTGAGTGCACTGCTCTTGGTAAGAATTGTAAGATATTACTAGTTGGTAGAACTTGAAAGAGAATAGCAATGGGTACTTTCAATTAAGATGTAGTTCCTTCATGTCAGACTGTCATCCCAAAGGCAAATCTACTATGTGTAATTATTCAGCTCAAATCCAGGTATCAAAGACTGAACTCTTCTGCAGGCCAGAGGCAATTACTTTCAAGCCCTGAATAGAAATTTGCATTCAGTATCTTCAGCTTGATTCCTAATTTTCTTCCTCTCTCTCTCCTTGTAATTGAAAGGAATGAACGTACTCTGTGGTTTCATGTTTTGACACCTGTTGATTAAGGATAGTGTGTAAAATAATTCAGCAAATGAATGTCTCACGTCAAACATATGTTTCAAGTTTTAGGAATGCTGGCCACTTAATATCTCTAAAATGTGTTTTTAGCCTCTTTCAGAATTCAAAAGGGTTATCTATCTTGGTAATTTTAGGGAAAACTCTTAGTCTTTACTACAGACTAGTTAATATTTTATGGTAAATTCAAATCCCTTAGCACTGTAGGTTGAGAGCTTCTGATGATTCAGTCTGGTGAAGGCTTTTCTGGTGAGAGATGTCAATTACAGGGCATCACTAGTAACAGATATAGCAAATCGTCTTTTCAAATTCCTTCAGCCACTGTCCTTTTTAGGATCAGGGAATATTTGCAAGGGAGCTGAAATCTAAAGTGCCCAGTGAGAAAGCTGCCACAGTACCTCACATGAATGCTGGGCTTCATCCCCCCTGGAACTGCCATAAGAGTGGGCGGCTAAGTAGGTGATTTGGGCATCACTGTAGGTGTGAATCGTGGCTTTACCTTTACTGATGTTGTCACCGTGAACAAGCTATTTATCTCACTTGTCCCATACATGTTGGGAAATTGGGTTTCTGCATATAAAGCAATTAGAACTTCAATGGGTACAAAGTAAGCACTTATTAAATTTAGGCTATTATTGTTTTTGCTATAAAATGCTGGAATTGAACTAGATGACTTCTAAATAAATCTATCTCAAAGAATTTTGAGTACAGAATTAGTATCTATGCTTTATAGGTTATTAAAAAAATATTAAACAAGTAATTGTTTCCTTTAAAACTGTACACGTAGAATAGTTGCAGCACAGTGGTGGGAAGAGTCCCTAAACCTCGACAAAGGACAAACGCACTGTCTTTAGGGGCCTCTGGTATCCCTGTGATTTCATCAAGAGGATTCTGAAGCTCTACAACTAGCACTGAAAATTGTAATTCTGAGTATTGCAGAATCCATTGAGCTCCATATATGAGAATTGAATAATTAATTGAATACGTTAAGTAAATAAATATTTTAAAATCTATTTTGATTAAATAATTTTACTTAGGGAAGAAAATACATTAGTTTAATTCAATCATGTACTAATAATTTAACGTCAGACCTCCCTGCTTCATTTGATATTGTTTGTATGCCTCTTCTTTCTTCTCTGGGGGTTGCTTTTACAGTCATTCTTTCTCAGGATTTTTCACGGATGTCCCTTGCTCCACTTTCTCCTTGAGCACTGGTGGTCCTCAGGGCCCTACTCACCACCCACAGCTCACACCACTGTGTGTGCTAAGCTTGAGTGATCTCTTCCCACTTTCTATACACGTTAACTCTTCTCTTGCTTCTGATGCCAAAGGCTTGGCCTCTGTGCACTGTTCCCAAATGGACTCTCTGAGACAGGGTTCTGGATGAAGTAGAGAAGAAGAGCTTTATTGCTGTGCCAAGTAAAGGGGGATACAGCAGGCTTGTGCCCTCAAAAACTATACTTCCCAACCTGGGAGGATTTGATGAGTTTTACAGCAGTAGTTCAAGGGTGGAGTTGCTGATGAGATTAGGCTGTGTGCAGGGCCTGCACTCCTTTAATCTGGTCTCAGGCGGTCTGATGAGGTTCTGTGGTTCCTTTATCTGGCCTCACTGGTCTTCTTGAAGAGCTTCTCTGGTTCCTTTAATCTGGAATGAAGGATGCTGACATCTTCCATTTGTTGGGGGGTTTTAATTCTATAAAGAGCTTAAAGGAATCCAAATCAGAAAAGAAGTAATAAAGAAGTAATAAAGCTGTCACTGTTTGCATGGTACTATACATAGAGAATCCTAATGATGCTACCAGAAAACTACTAGAGCTAATCAATGAATTTGGTAAAGTTGCAGGATACAAAATTAATGCACAGAAATGTCTTGCATTCCTATACACTAATGATGCAAAATCTGAAAGAGATATTAAGGAAACACTCCCATTTACCATTGCAACAAAAAGAATAAAGTACCTAGAAATAAACCTACCTAAGGAGACAAAAGACCTGTATGCAGAAAACTATAAGACAGTGGTGAAAGAAATTAAAGATGATACAAACAGATGGAGAGATATACCATGTTCTTAGATTGGAAGAATCAACATTGTGAAAATGTCTGTACTACCCAAAGCAACCTACAGATTCAGTGCAATCCCTGTCAAGCTACCAATGGCATTTTTCACAGAACTACAACAAAAAATTTCACAATTTGTATGGAAACACAAAAGACCCCAAATAGCCAAAGCAATCTTGAGAACGAAAAACGGAGCTGGAGGAATCAGGCTCCCTAACTTCAGACTATACTACAGAACTACAGTAATCTAGACAGTGTGGTACTGGCACAAAAACAGAAATATAGATCAATGGAACAGGATAGAAAGACCAGAGATAAACCCACGGACATATGGTCACCTTATTTTTGATAAAGGAGGCAAGAATATGCAAGGGAGAAAAGACAGCGTCTTCAATAAGTGGTGCTGGGAAAACTGGACAGCTACATGTAAAAGAATGAAATTAGAATACTCCCTAACACCATACACGAAAATAAACTCAAAATGGATTAAAGCCCTAAATGTAAGGCCAGACACTATAAAACTCTTAGAGTAAAACATAGGCAGAACACTCTATGACATAAATCACAGCAAGATCGTTTTTGACTCACCCCCTAGAGAAATGGAAATAAAAACAAAAATAAACAAATGGGACTTAATGAAACTTAAAAGCTTTTGCACAGCAAAGGAAAACATAGACAAGATGAAAAGACAGTCCTCAGAATGGGAGAAAATATTTGCAAATGAAGCAACTGACAAAGGATTAATCTCCAAAATTTACAAGCAGCTCATGCAGCTCAATATCAAAAAGACAAACAACCCAATCCAAAACTGGGCAGAAGACCTAAATAAACATTTCTCCAAAGAAGATATACAGATTGCCAACAAACACATGAAAGGATGCTCAACATCACTAATCATTAGAGAAATGCAAATCAAAACTACAATGAGGTATCACTTTACACCAGTCAGAATGATGATCATCAAAAAATCTACAAGCAATGAATGCTGGAGAGGGTGTGGAGAAAAGGGAACCCTCTTGCACTGTTGGTGGGAATGTAAATTGATACAGCCACTATGGAGAACAGTATGGAGGTTCCTTAAAAAACTAAAAGTAGAACTACCATACAACCCAGCAATCCCACTACTGGGCACATACCCTGAGAAAACCATAATTCAAAAAGAGTCATGTACCACAGTGTTCATTGCAGCTCTATTTACAATGGCCAGGACATGGAAGCAACTTAAGTGTCCACTGACAGATGAATGGATAAAGAAGATGTGGCACATATATACAAGAGAATAGTGCTCAGCCATAAAAAGAAACAAAATGGAGTTATTTGTAGTGAGGTGGATGCACCTAGAGTCTGTCATATAGAGTGAAGTAAGTCAGAAAGAGAAAAACAAATATCTTATGCTAACACATATACATGGAATCTTAAAAAAAATAATAAAAATAAAAAGGTTCTGAAGAACCTAGGGGCAGGACAGGAATAAAGACACAGACGTAGAAAATGGACTTGAGGACATGGGGAGGGGGAAAGGTAAGCTGGGACGAAGTGAGAGAGTGGCATGGACATATATACACTACCAAATGTAAAATAGATAGTGGGAAGCAGCCGCATAACACAGGGAGATCAGCTCGGTGCTTTGTGACCACCTAGAGGGCTGGGATAGGGAGTTTTGGAGGGAGATGCAAGATGGAGAGGATAAGGGGATATATGTATATGTATAGCTGATTCACTGTTATACAGCAGAAACTAACACACCATTGTAAAGCAATTATACGCCAATAAAGATGTTAAAAAAAAACAGCTTAAAGATATTGTTATGTGTACCCTTTGAGGGGGAACCGGGACCCTGCCCCAAGGCTGCACTATTGTTTCTTGGCTGCTCCTCCCTTGTCTCTGTATCTCCTTCTTTCCGTGATCAGCAACCATTCGAATCTGCCCTTTGGAACTCAGGGAAGGTCATGGAGGCTGGGGTCTATTCCCTTGACATAAGAAATGGGGGACAGAAATGCTTCTGTGACCAGGAGCCCCATGGGTCCTGCTTGGTTTCCTGACCTGAATATTCAAAAAACTACTGGACCGGGCTTCCCTGGTGGCGCAGTGGTTGAGAGTCCGCCTGCCGATGCAGGGGACACGGGTTCGTGCCCCGATCCCGGAAGATCCCACATGCCGCGGAGCGGCTGGGCCCGCGAGCCATGGCCGCGGAGCCTGTGTGTCCGGAGCCTGTGCTTCGCAACGGGAGGGGCCACAGCAGTGAGAGGCCCGCGTACAGCAAAAAAAAAAAAAAAAAAAAAAAAAACTACTGGACCTCTGGGCCTCAGTGACCCACAGGTGTTTCAAACTCAATGTGTCTAAACTCTCCCAATTTTAATTCTCTCTTCCTTCTCAATTGTTCGTCCAAACTATTCTAAATAGTTGAGAATTATTCCTGTGAAGTCTCTTTCTTGCCCACGTCTCACATCCAGTCAAGGAGCACATCTTGCCCAGTGTGCCTCCTGAGTACTTTTCAAGCCATCCTCTCTTCTAATTCCATTCCAAGTAGCTGTAATTCACTCACTGAAATGCCCTTCTGACGTGTTGATCTGCCTCCAGCTTTGTCCCTCTCAAATCCATCATCCATTATCAAAATGATCTTTATAACCAGCCAAACTACCCCAACCACCTCTTTTTAAAACTCTTCTTTGCCTTCTGGAGGCCCCCCTCCACGTGCCAGTCAGAGTCCTCTTCCTCAAGAGGCCCTGAGTTCATGAGGGCTCTACTTCTCTTCTCTGAATTCCATCTTCCAAATTTTGCCATTGCAAAACCAAGATTGCACATATTCCATCCACAGAGCCTTTAAAAAAATTTTTTTATTGGAGTATAGTTGATTTATAATGTGTTAGTTTCAGGGGTACAGCAAAGTGAATCAGTTATACATATACATATATCTACTCTTTTTTTTATAGATTCTTTTCCCATATAGACCATTACAGAGAATTGAGTAGAGTTCCCTATACTATACAGCAGGTTCGTATTAGTTATCTATTTTCTATATAGTAGTGTGTATATGTCAGTCCCAATCTCCCAATTTATCCACCACCCACCTTAAGCTTGTTTTCTACATCTGTGACTCCTATTTTGTAAATAAGTTCATTTACACCTTTTTTTTTTAGATTCCACATATAAGTGATATCATATGATATTTGTCTTTCTCTGTCTTAGTTCACTCAGTATGACAATTTCTAGATCCATATGTGTTGCTGCAAATGGGATTATTTTGTTCTCTTTTATGGCTAGGTAATATTCCATTGTATGTATGTACCACATCTTCTTTATCCATTCCTCTGTTGATGGACAGTTAGGTTGCTTCCATGTTCTGGGTATTGTAAATAGCACACAGCATATATTTATTACCCGTGTACTGTTTTAAGTCCTGTTTTCTCTACCTAAAATGTATATCTCCATTACACTTTCCTTGTTTCTGTGTCCCTTATTCTAACTCATCTTTTAAGACTAATACAGCATCTTCAGCCTACTTTCCTTGAAACCTCCCATGTCAGGCTATGCCACTTACCAAATGGGAGGCCTTGAAAAGATTACTTTAAAACAAACAAACAACAACAAAATCCTGTGATTCGATTTCTGCAACAGTAAAATGAAGATAATAATAGTACCCATCTCACTGGGTGGTTATAAGAATTAAAGTGAATACATCTAAAGTACTTAGTGCACATAACAACTGTTGACAACTAAATTTGGAATGATCCCTCTTTACTTCTGTAGTATTCTGGGTTAATATCATTGCAATTTCCACATTATTTGGATGTGAATTTACATCTATCCCCACTGTAGACTAATGAGCTCCTTGAAGAAGAAGATCATCATGTTTACCTGAGTAAACGTGAGTCTGGGTCATAGTCATAAAATTGTTGTGGGTTGGCCCAATCTGCATATACATTCATATACTTATCCCTGAAAATAGAAATCATTCACATCGTCAAAATTAAGCATATGAAAAATAGGTTTGGCTATTAGCAGAGTTTGTTTCTTCATTTCCTTTAATTAATTAAAATGATTGAGAGATTCCCCAAAATAGGAAACTTTGCCACTGCATAATAATGACATATGTCCGAGATAATGGAGCTTCCAGGAACAAATTGCTTCTTTGCAACAATTGTCTCCACATGTTACAAGCTCATGATATGAGGTTATTGCCATTTTAGAGAGTTTGTAAGTAATTTGAGATGTGGTATTAATTGTTTTAAACATGTTATTTAATTTTTCCAAGATAAGACAATTTTAGGAAAGCAGAATGTAATAGAATTAATCAAATTAGGGTCACAACTTGTCCGTGACCAATGAATGTCAGAGGAATCTTATGTTAAATACAAACTAAATTCTGTTCATTTTGATTGAAAAGCTCTTTGATCTCTAGGAATTTTGAATTCCAATAGTGCAAATCTATTAACATGTGAAAAAAGATAACAAATATTTCTTCCTTTCACACTGAGTCTCAGTGGCAGGGTGGCATGGGATGGGAAAAGAAACGTGTTGAATATATTTGATCCAATGTTATTTACAAAGATTCATAATTTTAAATAAAAAATGTACAGAGGAATATGTTTCTTACCTGCTTATCCCCTGATCAAAATGAAACTAAAAAGATAAAATAAGAATGCTCAACTAATGGACAGAGTAAGATAAATTTACATATAATAATTCATATATATGAAAAAGAAACATTGGAAAATTTTTATTTCAAAAGAACTTTTATTCAAATTAAAATAGCATATACATGGCCTCTGTCCTCACATTGGGCTATTAGCTTCATGAGGGCAGATTCAGTTGCCTGGTTTGTCACTGCTACAACCCCAATGCCTAGAATACAGAAGAGAAGATGCTTAATTAATATTTGCTAAATAAATGAATAAATCATAAATGAAAAATGTCCCCCTCCGTTTCTGAAATCAGAGACCGTAACATTGTCAGCCCTCATGGTTGCAACAAACTTCAACTTCAATACTAGTCTTGATTTTCTTCAAATTCCCTCTTATGCCTAAACTTCTGAGTTCATCTGCAAGCCTAACATGGGAAATCTTTAAAAAACATCATAATGTATGTAGTACTTTCCTCTAAATTTTAACTTTTAAGTAAGGACAAAAGTTCATGGAGTCCTATTAATTTGGTAACCCTGACAAAAATCAGAGACATTTGAAGAGCTTAAAAAGCCAGGCTGACCCACCTTTAGACACTGGGTATAATTGAAGACAATTTCAGCTTCCGTTAAGAGCTTTGTTATGTGCAGGCCCTGTCAAAATCTAGGATAAGTCTAGAGAAAAAGCAGCAATTCATCTGTATTCATTTCAACTTGAAACTGGCTGGTGGAGGATATGAGGTAGATAATTTGACAGCGTGTGTTTTGGTGATTGCTGTGGCGTATGGCAGGTTTTCTAACTTTTCCCCCACTTTTTATTACTAAAGGTCATATCGCATGTCCCTATTACTTAAGGTCATATAGAAACTATATACATATTGTTTTCTCATAAGTTTTTAGGTAGATCTGGTCGACAGAATAAAACAGTATGCCAGTTAAATTTGTCTCACTATTTTGTTTGCTCATCTGGCCAGTGTATGTACAAACTACAAAAGCAATGATAACCATTTAAATTCATTAAATTTAAGAATGTGAATAAGTATGTTTGTGATTGACATGTTGACATATTTTGACATAGTTTTATATTATAAGACATATAATATCCTTTCTGCGAGACTTCCTGGTGGTGCAGTCGTTAAGAATCCACCTGCCAATGCAGGGGACACGGGTTTCATCCCCAGTCCAGGAAGATCCCACATGCCACAGAGCAACTAAGCCCATGCGCCACAACCACTGAGCCTGTGCTCTAGAGCCCACGAGCCACAACTACTGAGCTCACACGCCACAAGTGCTGAGCCCGTGAGCCACAACTGCTGAAGCCCACACACTTAGAGCCCATGTTCTGCAGCAAGAGAAGCCACCTCAATGAGAAGCTCACGCACCGTAAGGAAGAGTAGCCCCCGCTTGCCACAACTAGAGAAAGCCCACGCGCAGCAACAAAGACCCAACGCAACCAAAAAAATAAATAAAATTTAAAAACATATATATATTAAAAATATATTCTTAATGCTTTTCTTTAGGTTAAAAAAATTATTAACAACTTGTCAGCTTCAGATGTTAGCCGATTGATGACTGTAGATAAAGAGAAGAGACATAAAGTTCTCAAGTGCACACTCTGTACACGAAGGCTCTTAAGCTGTGTCCACTAAGAATTAGAACTAGTTTCTAAGATTTAGGCTTTAAAATTAACACCCCATGGGTCCTAGCGTGCCTTTTTTATGGGTACATTTGATTGCAAGAGAGAAAATAAAGGCAGGGAGAAGAGTTCTGTTTGTGTGGACAGGTCTGGTATTGCATCCCTCTGGTATTGCTTTCTCTTTGTTGGCTAACCAACAGGCTGGCTATTTTCTTCCCATGCTGGCCTGACCACAAGCTTCAAAAGGGCTGCTTGTCCGGGTGTGAGTATTTTCATCTATGCGCGTTCACCCTGTGCGTACTGATGAACTGGGACCTTTTGCTGGCATCTGACAGACCTGGGTAGAAGTTGCACACTTCAGTCGCCTGTTAGACCTTGATACATTTACCACATAATGATCCCTCCCCACCATAAGGCCACTAATGGGCAAGTTTTCTTGAGGCGATATTGATAAAGGTGTTAGCTTGTTCTTATTTGTATTTCTGAATATGATCTATAATGGAAAAACTGTGTGAAAGAAGGGTGTTCCTGTGTGTTGTTAAATATAGCTTTGTTAATCCCATTCAGTGCTAGCTTTTTAAAAAACTATCCCAATGTCCTGAATTATATGCAAGGAATTAGGGTAAGGGCTGTGCTAAATCTTTACTTTTAATGGGCATATTAATGCAGGTAGATTTCCCATTTTGTACTTCTACAAAAGAACAAAATGAAGTCTCCTTGAATTAATAGTTTAGTTATACTATGTAACTCTTAATGCATACGTGTTTTCTTCCAAAGAAATGTAATTTAACCCTCTGAGACATGAATATGTATACGTCTCATTAATAAATCTGAGAAGATTAATGTAAATTTATGAAACGTCAAACTTTTAACCCTTTTTGTCAACACCATCACTGTTCTATTAAATAGTAAAGACTGTAGTTTATTATTTTTTTCCAGTATTAGCTGAGGACATAAAATGATAGTCAAAATGTACCTGAAAAATTGTTTTATCTTCTATTATAAGATTTGGGGGAGAAATACCAGCAAAATAGTGTCAGTAAATGCAATGGGTATAAAATTATCAGGAAGGCTTGCACTGGTTTTGCAGTACACATCACCTTCAAGTACTGCTGCCTTTCCGTGTAAATAGGTCTAGAAATAGTTTTATAATGACGCTTACCAAGCTCTTACAGAAGATCAGAGATACTGCAAGCACTGTGAACTACTTTTTCAGTCACCCTTAACCAAAAGAGCCACCTAAGTGTACGACACTCTACATTCTGATGTAAAGTTCTAATACTGAAGTTATGGTTCCTAAATAATTCCTGTTGCACGAAAGAAACGCTTGGCAGTACCAGAGCTGGAGTACAATCCTTGGGAATAGGTACTAATGTTTGGAAGCTGCAAAGTAGAGTCAAAAAGAGACCTTGACTCAGTCCCTACTTCAGTGTCCTCAAAAACGAATATAAGAATGCTGCCAGCATCCCAGGGTGCTGAGAGGATGAAAGATGGCCTGTTTAGTTTGTAAACATTTGGCACAAAATTCATGTTAATTAATTAACACTGATTTTGCATTTATCTTACTGTATAAAAATAAACAGGCATGGGCTTCCCTGGTGGCGCAGTGGTTGGGAGTCCGCCTGCCGATGCAGGGGACGCAGGTTCGTGCCCCGGTCCCGGAGGATCCTGCGTGCCGCGGAGTGGCTGGGCCCGTGGGCCATGGCCACTGGGCCTGCGCGTCCGGAGCCCGTGCTCCGCGGCGGGAGGGGCCACAGTGGTGAGAGGCCCGTGTACTGCAAAAAAAGAAAATAATAAATAAATAAACAGGCAGTTATTGAAATACCAGTAATTTGATGAAATTTAAATGAACTCCCTGTGAAATGAATTATAAAGATATTTGTTTGGTTGGGTTGCATGTTCTTACTTTATATTCAAGTGAATAAAAACTCTCACAATTTATAGTTTCTACTCTAGGAGTTTGTCTTTTGTTATAGGAACCTAATGGTTGATAATAACATAAATTATACAAAATGAAGAAATTACATTACCTACACATTGATTTCTAAAGTGTGTATGCTTTCAGCCACAATGTTTAACAAATGTATCTTTGAAAGACTGTGCATTATGAGCTAGATGAAATTGATGTTTATTTTTTATTTATATCAAGGCAATTATCAAAGATTATTTATTAAATATTTTATGTTGCTCTTTTTGATGATTTTATCTAAAACCTTTCAATGTTCAGTACCAGAATGCGTCAGTATAAGATGGATGTTATTCTGGTAGAATTTTACTTGTAGTTTATATCTTCTGTTTTTTTTCCTTTTTACCGTGCAACGATGTACACTTTAGGTTAGTAAGGAAAAAATAAGAACATTGACACTCTCTAATAAGCATCTGTTAACGAAAGTAATCTATTTTAATGAGATTTCAGAACGAAGAAGCACTATTCCCTTAAAGCTTTAAAAATGTAATTGGAATCTGTAAAATATATTCCATGTAATTTACCATGAAAGAGAAGTAAGTGACAGTCTAAAAATGGTTACATTCCAATTTTTTTGTTGTTTTGTTTTTTTACAATGAAGACATTTAGAACAATTCATCCTAAAGCAATTTTGGTTCGTTGATTTTCAACTTGTCAAATCGTTTATTCCTTTTCCTTTTTGCTGTAGAATGTTAATGAGAATAAATTTTGTTTTGTGTGAAAATAATTTCACTTTTGTTACAGTTAAGTTGAAGAGATAATCTACCAAATCTGAACATTATCTTAACGGTTTATGTTCCTATCATACTTTGAACTGTAGATTTAATTTAACTATCCTCCGCTAAGCAAGTGTTATGAATTCATATCATTTGCAGAAGACATTCTAATGTAAACAGTAATATAAAGGGAAGTTGAATAAACCTCTAAAAATCACCATGGAGATTATCCCTTATTTTTATCATTTTTTTCATTTTCTCTAAGAATTTTGGACAAAGAAGCTGAGATCTGCTCTTTGGATAAAAGATAATTGATTATTTCTTTCCTTTAAATTTATTTCCTTTTTTCTTTTGTAGTGAATGCTTTATTGATATATAATTCATATACTATAAAATTGACCATATTAAAATGTACACGTGTTTTTCACAATATTCAGAGTTGTGCCGCCATCATCACTATCCAATTTGAGAGTATTTTCATCACCCCGACCCCCAAACCCTATATCCATTAGCAATCACTCCCCATTCCTCCCTCCCCCCTGCTCTTGGGAACCACTAATCTACCTTCTATCTCTTTTGGAAAAGTTTTCAATTAGCAGTAATCGCACCATGTATAAATCTCACTGGCTAGGGAACTGCAACTGCTCAGAGGTCACCTTCTGTGTGTCTCTTTGTATTTGCCTATCCTGGACATTGTATATAAATAGACTGATATAATGTTAAATGGTTTTTGTGATTGGCTTCTTTCCTTTTCATAATGTTTAGAGTTTCATCCAGGTTGTAGCACGTATAAATACTTAATTCCTTTTTATGAACTAATAATATTCCATTGTAGGAATAGATCACACTATATTCATCAATTCAGCAAGTATTATCAATAATGTAGCTATGAACATTCGTGTACAACTTATGAGGACATAATGTTTCCATTACTCTTGAGTATATACTTAAGAGTCAAATTGCTGGGCCATATACATATTTAACATTTTGAGGAATTGCCAAACTGCTTTGCAGAATGGCTGCATCATTTTACAGTCTATCAGTAACTTATGAGTATTTTCATTTCTCCACATCCTCACCCTCACCTGTTATTATGTTTTTAATATGTATGTATGTATGTATGTATGTATGTATGTATGTATGTATGTATGTGGTACGCGGGCCTCTCACTGTTGTGGCCTCTCCCGTTGTGGAGCACAGGCTCCAGACGCGCAATCTCAGCGGCCATGGCTCACGGGCCTAGCCGCTCCGTGGCATGTGGAATCTTCCCGGGCCGGGGCACAAACTCGTGTCCCCTGCATCTGCAGGCAGACTCTCAACCACTGCACCACCAGGGAAGCCCTGTTTTTTATTTTAATAATTCTCCTGGGTATGAAATAATATCTTATTGAGGTTTTGACTTGCATTTCCCTAGTGAATATGGATGTTGAGCATTTTTTACATGTGCTTATTGGCATGTTCCAATGGATGAACATGGGAAATCTTTCTATTTATTTAGGTTTTCTTTAATTTACTCAATAATGTTTTGTAGTTTTCAGTGCACAAGTCTTGAAGTATTGTTAAATTTGTCAGTATTTTATTCTTTTTGATGCTATTGTATATGGAATTGTATTCCTAATTTCATTTTCAGGTTGTTCATTGCTAGTGTATAAAAATGCAGTTGATTTTATATATTGATTTTGCATCCTTTAACCTTGCAGAAACTGATTAAGCATATATATCCAAAACATACAAAGAACTCATATAACTTAACAGCAAAAAAAAAAAAAATCCAATTAAAACTGGGCAGAGGAACTGAGTAGGCATTTCTACAAAGTAGACATAGATGGCCAACAAGTACATGAAAAGATGTTCTGTATCATTAGTTATCAGGGAAATGCAAATCAAAACCACAGTGAGATATCACCTCATACCTGTTAGACTGGCCATCATCAAAAAGTCTACAAATAATAAATGTTGATGAGGATGTGGAGAAATGGGAACCCTCCTACACTGTTGGTGGGAATGTAAATTAGTGTAGCCACTATGGAAAAACAGTATGGAGGTTACTCAAAAATTTAAAAATAGAAGTACTATGTGATCCAGCAGTAGTACTTCTATTTTCTTTTGGATATTTATCTGAAGAAATCAAAAACAGCAATTTGAAAAGATAATGCTCATTTCAGCATTAGCCAAGATATGGAAACAACTTAAGTGGCTATCAATGAATAAAGATAAAGAAATTATGGTGTATATATATATATATATATATATATATATATATATACACACACACATACACACAGTGGAATATTATTTATCAATTAAAAAGAGCAAAACCGTGCCATTTACCACAACATAGATGGACCACGAGGGCATCATGCTCAGTAAAATAAGTCAGATAATAAAAAATACTGTATGATTTCTCTTATGTGTGGCATCTCAAATAGATACATAAATAAACAAACAAGCTAAGCCTATAACTGCAGAGAACAGATTGGTGGTTGCCAGAGGTGGGGGTGCAAGATGGGAGAAATGGGTGAGAAAAAATAAAATTGATCACTAGTTCTAATTTATGTGGATTTCATAGGATTTTCTATACATAAGAACATGTCATCTACAATTAGACGTTATTTTACTTCTTTCTTATCTATATGAATGCCTTTTACTTGCTTTCCTTGCCTGATTGTCCTGGCAAGAATCCCCAGCATAAAGCTCAATAAAAAGGTAATAAATACATCCTTGTCTTGTCTTCATCTAACATGGAAAGCATGCAATCAAGTGTCTTCTTAACTCTGCTGCTTGGTAGGTGCCCTTCATCAAGTTCAGGAAATTTCCTTCTATCCTTATTTTTTAAAGGCCTTTATTATGAAAAGATGATGTATTTATCAAATGCTTTCTCTGTGTCTGTTAAAATGGTCATGTGGTTTTTGTCCTTTATTGATATTATGCTTGATACTAATTGATATTTTAATGTTAAATCAACCCTGCATCCCTAGGATAATAAACGCTTGGTAACAGTATACAGTCCAATTTACATGTTGCTAGATTTGGTTTGTTAGTATTTTGTTGAGAATTTTGCATCTGTATTTATAAGAGATGTTGGTCCATAGTTTTCTTTTTTGGGGATGTCTTTGGTTTTGAGATCAATGTAATACTAGCTCTCTTTTGTTTACTGTTTGCATAATATATCTTTTAACATCCTTCTACTTTCAACTTATTGATTTTCAGTGTGTAATTTTAGAGAGCATATTGTCGGCTATTTTTTTTAATCCATTCTACCAATTTCTGCCATTTGATTGGAGGATTTAGTCAATTTATATGTAGTCAATATTTAGTCAAGTTATATTTAGTCAATATTTAGCCAAGTTATAATTAGTCAATTTATATTTAAAGTCATTACTGTCATGATAAGGTGGAATTTATATGCCATGTGTTGTTTTCAAAATTTTTGTGTCTGTTTTGTTCCTCTTTTGTCTACTATTGCCTTCTCTTGAGTTATATGTACAATTTCTAGTGTACTAATTGAGTACCTTTGTTGTCTGTTTATACATACACACACAAATACACATATACTTTTTCCCTTAGTGGTTTTCCTAGCAGTTACAATTAGCTTAAAATAATTTCCAACCTCATTCACATTCACATCAACTTAATTTCAATAGTAAACAAAACACTTGTTGTAATGTAGCTTTGTTCTTGCTACCTCTGCTTTGTACTATTACTTCAAACAAATAATACTTTTATAGGTTATAAGTTGATCGGCACAGTTTTACAATACAGCTTTATACAGTGCCTTTTAAGTCAGATAGGAAAAGAAAAGAATTATAAAAACTATATTTATGCTTTTACCTTTGCCTATGTAATTACCTTTACTAGTGTGCCTTATTTCTTCACGTGAGTTCATGTTTTTGTCTATTGTCCTTTCATTTCAACCTGAAGTATTTCATTCAGTATTTTCTGTAGGGCAGGTGTGCCAGCAATGAATTCTCTGATTTTTTTTGGTTTATCTGATAATATCATAATTTCTCCTTCATTTTTGAAAAGTAAGTTTCCTGATTATAAACCTCCTAGTTGAAGTTTTCTTTCAGCATTTGGAATATGGCATCCTTTTACCTTCTAACTTCCATGTTTTCTGATAAGTCACCATCTTATTGAAGGTACCTATACCAAATGAGTCATTTTTTATCTTGCTGAATCCAAGCTTCTCTCTTTGTCTTTCAGTATTTTGACTGTGATGTGCCTAGGTGTGGCTGTCTTTAAGTTTGTCTTAATTAGAATTTATTGAGCTTGTACATGTAGATTGATGTTTTTCATCCAATTCGGAATATCTTGATCATTATTTCTTCAAATATGCTGAAAATATTCTACGACCGTGTGTCTTCCTCTTCACCTTCCTCTACCAAATTTACATTTCATTCAGTTTATGTAAACTAAAATGCTCTTCCCATCATTACACCTTTTTTCACTCTCTTGCCCCTTTTCTTTGCTCATACTGTTTCCTCATACGTCAACATTTCCCCCATCTTCTATTTCTATTTGTTTTACAAAGTTATATCTTTAGCATAAACATCTCCCTTTTCCTCCCAAACACATTTTCATTAGAGTTTGGAAACTCCAATACAAAAGTACCTGTTTTAAAGTAGTCACACCTTCTATCATGAAGTGTAGTTATTCACTTACATGTCAAATGAAACCACAGTAACCACCATTTTAATGTGCTCTCTTTGCTGCTGCTCCCAAAAACTCAATGTTACTCTGTTAACACCATTTAACAAATGAAGAAATCCTGTCTACCTTAACATCACAAGTTAGTATTAAACCTCAGTTTTACTTGTTCTAGATCTCATGCCTTCAGCCACTTGGTTCTAAGATTCTTGAGCACAGTGGAAGAATTTTATGAAGATGGAGTGTTGTATGAGTCTGCTGTTGTTGCTATTTGTACATTTGTTTTAAAAATACCACCACATTAGTCAGTTTGAGATAACAGATCACATTTTGTTGGAGCCTTGTATATTTGAATCAGTTCTTGTTTTCATTTCAAAGTTGCTAGAGCTCCATTTTGGTGATTCTTTACAATATAAAGTAGAGGTGTGGGTTTATATATATATATATAAGCTATAGAAAGACTTTTTGTGAAATAATGAAGACAAGTGGTAGGAAAGTTGCATGGAAAATGTTAAATGACCGTAACCTCTCTGTGAAGTATTTACTTCAGCCTGAGAAAGACTTTACGTATTCAAAAGTGAATCCTCCAAATGGAAGCTAGTTTATTTTACTGAGATTTGGTATTAGCATTTTATCTGCTTCAGCCTGACTCCAATTTGCTGTATTAGTTTATACAGTCCCCATTTGAGTGCTTTATGAAACTCATATTCAGCCTATTAGAAGAGGTGCTTTCGTCCCAGTAATAAGACCATTATGTTAACTGAAATAATCTATGAGAAAATCACTTGCATCTCATACAGGACATCTAATTAATTTTACAAACAGTAGTTTTAGTGTTAGTTGCCTGCTTTAGGGGGGAAAAATCAATTGTATCATACTTAAGTGGCACACCACACACAAAAATAAATCATTGTCTCTATTATTAGCTATTCAAGACTAAGCAACCAGAATCCTTGTGCAACATCTGCATATTTTTCTTTGTGAACATTATTTTCTTGGTTATCCTAATACCTAATGGTTTAAAGACTGTGTTTAATCATCCTCCAAACTCAAAATTCAGAAGTGTATGATTGTATTAGACACAATTTCAGGATCTATTACCTATATTTTATTTTGTGTTCATACGAAATCCTTTAGGGTAATATGGAATAAGATATTTGTGCCTACTTTATTGGCATTTTAATGCATGTTTAAATATCCTCATGACACTATTAATAATAAAAATTAATAAGAAAAATATGTTTAAAACTTTTCCAATTAGGATGAAATTAATTAGCCATGTCCAATTCAAGATGTTGAAAAAATAACAGAACAAAAGAGAGATAAAAAAAGATATAATTAAAATAAGAATAGAAATCATTAAGATAGTAAAAAACTATGTCGTGATGCATTATAACAAGACAGTTTCTTTCTTTTTAAAACTAATTACTAGGCAGATTCTCTCAAGACTTATTGCAAAAATGAAGAGTATGATATTTATTAAAATATTAGAAATTGAATAGGAAATATAATTAAAGTAGAAAACCAATAATAGCTTCTGTTTATGTAGTAGTCACAGTAAACTGAATAGACATATATAACATACAACTTAATGTTGACATCCAAACTCAGCCTGTTGGCTACTTCTGAGGAAGGGAGGGGATAGTTGAAATCACTGAAGTCTACATGGCGGTCTTCAACTTTGTCTCAGAAGTTTTATTTATTAAAAAGGTAGCAAAAGGATTTGAAATGACTGTTGGCTTAAATAACAGGATTTGACAAAACTAGATTGTAGCTCTAGGGCTGTTTATATACCTTATAGTTCATCACAATAATATATAAAGTTAATTGAGTGAAGGGTTTTGGGAGGGCAATATAAACTAAGGTATTACTAAAAAAAGAAAATCCCTTTATTTCACAAATTTTAAAAAATAACGCTTTCAAGTTTTTTTTCTTAAAAAATTACTGCTTCCTATGTTCCCATTTCACCATTTGAATTCAATTTAGTGACAGATTCACAATATATGACTGATGGCTTGCAAGTAACTAATGATATACTTCCTAACACGTATTGTGGCTGAATGCTGGAAACGGCTGATCGAAGCATTTTTTGTTGCTTAGGTTTTATTTTCCTTTACTAGTTAAATTTGCTTTAGCAAAAGAAAGGTTACCATGTATTTTAACCATAAGAAAATAATACGAAATATTTTTAGGGACTGCAGTCTAGTATCTTGAAAATTTATTTTTCCAACTTTGTAATATCTCCATTTCCAAATGCTGCTTTTAACATGCTCTCAGATTTCATGGATTATCTGTGAAATGAGCAACTGTAGACTTTTTAGATCTTAGTAACCAGAACAAAAGCAGTATTATTTGGGGAAAATAATAAATATAACTAATTATGACTTGAAATGCAATACTTTGTTCAAGTGGGAGACATAAAGTAGAAAGGGGAATTAGTAGTGTTGAATTATCACAGAGAAATGGGAAATGCAAAAAGGTTTTACACTGAGGCTCCAAAGAGCTTTCATTACAAACAGGGTATGAAAACCAGAAATCTTGGCCTTCTTTAAACAAGTATAAATAAAACCTAATATCCATAGAATAAGGTAAGACTTTATTGGAAAAATAGAGAGGAAGAGTGGTTAATTGTATCACAACAAGTCAATATTAAAATTTTAAACCCATTAAATTATTATATATAATAGTTAAAAATACCTAACTTATAGACTAGGTGAGAAGGAACTATCACATTTCTCAAATTTTAATACACCCAGTGTGGATGTAGCTATATACAACTAAGGGGCCACTGACTTACAATGGGAATATTTCTGACAAATGTAATTTGTAAATACTTGCTCTCAAAATGCCCCCCATTTGTTAGTTCTGCATTACCAACCACGTGGAAAAGTCAGAAAGACAATCCTGAGTCATCAAGTGGGGCACATAGCCTATTACTAGGTAGATGGAATTTGCAGTGAATTCCAGAACCTTACCCAACAAAGTCTCAAAGGAACTTAAATGAACTCCCTTGCTAGTTGATTTCCAATGTTGATTGAAAGGACACACTTATGAGATAAATTAATCACCAAATATTTTATCTTAAAAAATTAAAAACAATTCTTCTAGTTAAGAATTCTTTACATGTATCATAATTTCAAGGGGCATTTCAATCATACTATGAAGACAATTGAAGACAATTCATACTATGAAGACAATTCAAAAATTTTAAATATACAAAACTGAATATCCTCAGTTTCTCTTAGGGAAGAGGTGAAAACAAATGTCGCTTAGAATATTCACAGTTTTTAAAGAAAGGAAGTGTTGTTCTGGCTGAAAGTTTTTTTTGGAGAGAGAAACATACCTGGATAATGAAGGGATTTCTGTATAACATCTGCGTCTCCAGCTCTTATAGGGACAAAATTACATGCTGAAAATAGCTCAGGCTCTAGCGCCAGATTATGTGGATTTGAATCTCTACTTTTGGCTTATTGGCTTTGTGACCTTTGGGAAAAAGACACAGAATTCTCTCTACTTCTGTTTTCTCATGTATCAAATGAGGATAAGTATTTGTGTCACAATCTCAGAAAAGGTGATATGATGATTTTGTAATAGAACATGTGAAGTGTCTGGCCCCTAAGAGAAAAAACTTGAGAAAAATGAGAACAGGATAAGCACTTCTGAGAACTGGGTGACATCACCCCTCCACCTGTCAGTCCCACGGTTCTCAGAGACCACTCCTCCATCAACTTCTGATTTACCTCTCAGGCTTCCCTAGGACCCATGCATAGTTATCATCAGGTCAAATTTGCCCTTAAACAAAACAGGTAACTGTGAGATTCCAGCAACTCTGAGCCACAGATCAGTAACTTCAGTTCTCTTTTCAAAGGACATCGTTGTTCATTAAAGATACACTGAATGATGAAGTATTGATACAATGTTTTCTTAAAAACAAAATCCCGGGCTTCCCTGGTGGCGCAGTGGTTGAGAGTCCACCTGCCAATGCAGGGGACACGTGCCCTGGTCTGGGAAGATCCCACATGCCGCAGAGCGGCTGGGCCCCGTGAGCTATGGCCGCTGAGCCTGCGCGTCCGGAGCCTGTGCTCCGCAACGGGAGAGGCCACAACAGTGAGAGGCCTGCGTACTGCAAAAAAAAAAAAAAAGAAAAGAAAAAACAAAATCCCATCTCTATCTTAATTAAAAATAATAGGCAAAAGTCCTTATATGGCATACCAAAATATTTGGGGGGTACAAAGGTCATATATTTCTCTCTCTCTACAAGATTTCTCTGTGATAACCCCATCAGTGACCCTGTTATACTCAATTAAAAGTGATGAGTGCCTGACTGATTTGACATTCTTTAGATAGTTTCATAGGATATTTGATTTTCACTCCTGGGACATCCTTAATTATTCAGGCTACTTATTAATGCTAATTTATTCAGGCCTCTGCTGAGAACTCAAAAAATTAGGAGGGTTTTATGTTATCTTTACACTTCAATTTCTACTCTTATTTTAAATTCATTTTCCCACATCGTAGTTACAAAGAATTTGATTAAGTAGGCATACTTTATTCTAGTTTTTTTATTATGAAATCTGTTTAGTAAAGAAACTGCACATAAAAGTTCAGTGAAAAATTGTGTCAGATTAAAGAGTTGAAGATGGTTCCTTGGCCATGGTTAATCATTAATCATGGTTAATTATTATACAGGTATTCTGATTTACAGAAGTTTATAAAAATTTCTAAATTTTGGTGAGTTTCTTCTTGCCACAATTTTATATTAGCCCTATAATTAGTTGCCATTAGGCTTCCATTTTCCATATTTTTTCTTTTTGTTGAGAAGTATTTTCAAAAAGTTTAATTAAAGGGAATTATAACTGAAAATTGTTATTTTTTTCACATAGGATAATGTGAGAGTCATAGGGTTTATGTGCCATAAATACATGGGTTCCCAACTTTTTATTAAAGGCAGTGAATGTGGAAATTAACAGTAGCCTGGCAATCTGTTTTCTTCTTTTATTGCATAGGAAAGAAAGAAGGTTGAACCAGTTAAATTCCTTTCTGAGCAGAGTTCTTATGCTGACACGTTTTGGCAGGTCCATTTGATCTGTTTTATGTTGCTTGTGTAGTGCCTGCCACATAGAAATTACAGCTATTAATACCACTTGTATCTTAAGGTCTACTCATCATCTGTGTTCAAAATTTCTTCTTTTAATACTTAAGAAGGTATTAGGATAAACAGTTTCTTCCCACCTTTAAGTGGTTTACATCTGTATACTAGAAATTACTGATGCTACAAAGCTTCTAACATTAGAATCTTCCCCAAAGAAAATCATATCAACAGGCTTTGACTGTCTTCAGAAGCATTCTGTGTTTATGAATGAATTGATAATCTATATCCAAAAAGTCCGTCACCGCCATCCCTTGGTCAATATTTACATTCAAAAGTCCATAATTTCTATAAAGCAAGGTATAGTAAAATAGTCATAAATATTAACATGCACTGTGCCTTAAAAATTATCAGTAGTTTTGTTTTCACAGAGGTTTATAAATAATGTTTGCAAAGACTGAAAAGATATAAATTTATTTTATTTAATAAGGATGAACAGAAAATTTATAACATTTATATTTTATATACTTTTGTTTTTAATTTTATCGGAATTCTTTAGATATAAATTAGTATTATATTTTTCATTGTTAGAATGTAACTTTCAGTAAAATCCTATCTTACTGTTAGCAACATGAAATGATTTTCTTTTGAACATACAGTTCTTTTCCTTTTTTTAAACATCTTTATTGGAGTATAATTGCTTTACAATGTTGTGTTAGTTTCTGCTATATAACAAAGTGAATCAGCTAGTTACTGGCATCACGGGTCATTTAACAATTTTAGATTTTTTTTCTAAAGCAAACTATATTCTGAGACAAAATTTCGTAAATAGTGATGATCATGTATATTGTGTTTCTTGTAGAGGAAGAAGCAAGATACCTTAGTGTTGTTAATAAACAATACAGGATGCAACTAGAGATTATCATACTAAGTGAAGTCAGAAAGAGAAAGACAAATACCATATGATATCACTTATATGTGAAATCTAAAATATGACACAAATGAACCTGTCTGAAATAGAAACAGAATCACGGACATAGAGAACAGACTGGTGGTTGCCAAGGGGGCGTGGGTGAGGGAGAGGGATGCACTGGGAGTTTGGGGTTAGTAGATGCAAACTATTCCATACAGAATGGATAGACAAAAAGGTCCTACTGTATAGCACAGGAAACTATATTCAGTGTCCTGGGATAAGCCATAATGGAAAAGAATATATAAAAGAATGTGTGTGTGTGTGTGCGTGTGTATATATATATATATATAACTGAGTCACTTTCCTGAAATTAACACAACATTGTAAATCAACTATACTTTAATAAAATAAATAAATAATACAGTAAAGAAATTACCTCTGCCCCCCCAACTTCCCAAGATAATTACCAATAAAAGAAGTGAAGTATTACAGATTTAAAGAGAAGTAACTAGCAAGGTTTTTACAGGTTTAATTATTAATGTAATTCTCTCGCACATCAGCGTATACCATTCATTGTTAATACACAGACTGCAGCTGCCTCCTTGGTATGAAAAATGAGTCTAAACAATTGGGAATTAACTGCTGTGTTTTCTGACTTGGCACATTGGTCAGCCAATGGCAGAGGCCGGGTCAAAGTTCACAGAAGCATAGAGTGGTGAAATGGTCCTAGTGCCGCTGCCATCGGTCTAAAGGTCTCCAGGAAACACTAAGGATGCTCACCTTTTACCAACCCCAGAAAAGACTGCTGCCCTAACACCCCAAAATTGTGTATCTTTTTCTCTTTTTTTTTTGGCGGTACACGGGCCTCTCACTGTTGTGGCCCCTTCCGTTGCGGAGCACAGGCTCCGGACGCACAGGCTCAGCGGCCATGGCTCACGGGCCCAGCCGCTCCGCGGCATGTGGGATCTTCCAGGACCGGGGCACGAACCCGTGTCCCCTGCGTCGGCAGGCGGACTCTCAACCACTACTCCACCAGGGAAGTCCCAAAATTGTGTATCTTGAATACGTGTATTTTCCTTCATGCTAACTGTAAAACACTTTGCCATCAGCCTCCTTTTTTTCCTGACCCAGATCCTCCCTCATTCTGCCTGAGATGCAAGGGTCTTCCCTTCATGTTGCTGGGACACCTGTCTTCTTCCAGTCTAAAGCCTGTACACCTACCATTACTATTTTCTTTCATTTAGTCCCAAGCCTTTATATCCTACTTGTTTTGATTTACTGTTTTTGCGTTTATAATATTTTTTTATAACTGGTAATCCCAGAGAATAGCTCTAATTTCCAATAGTTTTTTTTATAGGACTACAAACAAGGTGATGGTTTTCTGAAAATTAGAGATGGTGCCCATCCTGTCCCCAAACCCAATCATAATTGTCTTCTTTCTTAAGACTAATTCTCAATAAAACCACTCACCTGAATAATTAATTATGTTTATGACACCTTTGACTCTTGTCTCAGCAAAAATGTAGTCCCACCTTCTAGGAAGTGTGAGGTTTTTCAGTGGGAATACATTGTCGTGGCTTGAATTAAAAAATATAAATTACTGGGCATTCCCTGGCAGTGCAGTGGTTAGGACTCTGAGCTTTCACTGCTGAGGGCACGGGTTCAATCCCTGGCCAGGGAACTAAGATCCCTGAAGCCATGTGGTGTGACCCCAAAAAAAAAAAAAATAGTAGTAGTAGAATTTCACACATGCTTCTTTACTTCTATGTAATTATCACTGTGTTCTAATTAAAAAATTTAACCTTGAGCATTTTATTTAATGCAGTAGTTAAATATGTAGTTCAGTTCATTTTGTCTGCTTATTTTCAGAATTAGTAACAAAAGATCCTTCATTTGAAATTTAGAAGTGTTCATTAATTTAAAAATAATAACATAAACAGTCTTTCAACATCATATTTTAATGCTGATTTTTTTCTACCATGATATCTACTATATAATTGCTAACAGTTGAAGTAAGAAAACTTTGGTAAGCATAAAGATATGAAATTTGAGATGGAGTTAGTGTACGATGGAGTGTACACAGGAGTATCAACCTGTCCTTGTGAGAGAGATTCTGGAGATGTATGGATCATTAAAAAATATTGTATTTAATAAGTTTGTGATAGTTAATATAAACTCTTTAGAAGTCTTCCTATTTACATATTGTCCTAGTCCACTTGGGCTGCTATAACAAGAATACCATAAACTGGGCAGCTTATAAACAGCAGAAATTCATTTCTCACAGTTCTGGGGCTGGAAATCTGAGATGAGAGTGCCAGCGTGGCTGAACGGAGTTAATGCTTATTTTAAGTAATTAGTCAGTGTCTAATTAAGAAGGGATTCTGATGGACTAGTGTGAAAATGAGCTGTCAAAGTAACAAGATATCAGGGGTATTGACCTTTTATTAATAAAATGAATAAATATTTAAATGGCATTTATGGAAGAAATGGCAGATGAAGCATTGACGTGACTGAATGTGGGGAAGTGTTATTAGATTTGATCCATTAGAGGCTGGCCCTGTTCTCTTCAAAATGAGATTAGCCTTTAGCAATCTGTTTATTACTTGAATTATGTGTTGAGATGAAAGAAAGAAACTGACAGTAGAAAAGCAAAGAGTCTGTATTCCTTGCTGTAATCAAGTAAATTATAAAAAGAGTGTATTGGTGTTTTCTATAATAGTGATAATTGGAAACAACCTGAACTTCCAACAGTAAGGGATTGGTTTAGTCAACCATGGTACATCAATTCAGCAAATGTATTCAGTCCCTAAATATAATTTTGTAGGGGTGTATTCAATGGCATAGCAATATAGTTATGTTGATTTGTGTTTCTGGGCTTGGTTTCATAAATATGTGTTTGAGGTTTTTATACCATTGCCCTGCCAGCTTTTCTTTTTCTTCTTCTTCTCCTTTTTTTTTTTTTTTTTTTTTGCATATGGACAAACTGACTTGAGCCATTTAGAAACTGTAAATATGGAAAAAACTATAATATTCCATCTATTCAAAATAAGCAATATGAAAATTAGCAAAAGAAAATCCAATTTTTAAATTGTCTCATATCTCCCATGCTTTTTTGAAAATCACATATAAATTATTAAAAGATATATATAAATGTGTTTTATATATATGTGTGTGTATATATATGTATGTGTATACATATATGTATGTATATATATATAGCCATTACCTTTTTTTTTTCTTTTTTTTGCTGGTACACGGGCCTCTCACTGTTGTGGCCTCTCCCGTTGCGGAGCACAGGCTCCGGACACGCAGGCTCAGCGGCCATGGCTCACGGGCCCAGCCGCTCCGCGGCATGTGGGATCTTCCCAGACCGGGGCACGAACCCGTGTCCCCTGCATTGGCAGGCGGACTCTCAACCACTGCGCCACCAGGGAAGCCCCGCCACTACCTTTTGAATGCCTTGAATATATGGTCAAATCTGCCTACTGGGTAGCAGAGCATGTGAAGTAGATATGGTTTTGTGTGTGAAGTTAATATGGAAAAATTATTTATATCATCACAAATTAAATAAATGAATTGTATCAGTGAAATATCTGTATATATATATGTTTATATGAATAAGTATATAGGTATATAATGCAAAAAGTTGCTAGTGTTGAACTCTGGTCAAAGGATTACATGGGTGTTTAATTTGGGCTATTTTCCAAAAATTTCTATATTTATCCATACATTTTTATTGAGGAGAAAACTGTAAGTGCACAGTGGAAAGAGAGAACAACTTGATTTGCATGATGTGTGCTTTTAGTACAAGCTGAATCTTCATTAATGTGACTCCATCCTTGGGGATGTTATTTTCTTCCCTCAATTTCATAAATTTTCCAAAAGCCAGTGTCTAGTGTGCATTCATATTAGCAACTTAGAGACCCAAGAAATCAGTTTCAGAACCCAACACTACATCCAAAAATCTAATTTAAAGAAATATAGGGCTTCCCTGGTGGCACAGTGGTTGAGAATGTGCCTGCCAGTGCAGGGGACAGAGGTTCATGCCCCGGTCTGGGAAGATCCCACATGCCGTGGAGCGGCTGGGCCCGTGAGCCATGGCCGCTGAGCCTGCGCGTCCGGAGTCTCCTGTGGTCTGACAGGAGCCTGACATTACGTGTTTTTAAATTATGTCATAGTTGTTGGGTTTTGCTCAGCTGCAAGGCCCCATGTATCTCGGGTTAGCAGTCTTTTGCTCTGTATGTATCATTCTGTAATGCTGGGGATTCATCCTTTTATCAACATATGTTTGGGTAGTTTTCTAGTAGATCTTTGTCCATATTGATACATTATGGTAGTAAATCAATCTTGTAAAATTAAAATGGACTTGCATTCATTCTCCTGAGAAGTTCCTGATAGTATGTAAATACTCTGTAAGCATCAGAGAAACTTCAGCTGAACTTTGAGCTTCTCCTATCACTTGCTAACTCTACCAATACTCTCAAAAATACCGGAACATATATATTTGTTGGATTCAAAGGAAACAAAGAAAGCAGGCAGGTGATGACTGAGGACTGGGAGTTCTAATTAGCACAACTGATTTTTTTTTCTAAAGTTTTAAAAGGACACAAATCGGGCTTCCCTGGTGGCGCAGTGGTTGAGAGTCCGCCTGCCGATGCAGGGGACGCGGGTTCATGCCCCAATCCAGGAGGATTCCACATGCCTCGGAGCGGCTAGGCTTGTGAGCCATGGCTGCTGAGCCTGCGCGTCCGGAGCCTGTGCTCCGCAACAGGAGAGGCCACAACAGTGCGAGACCTGCGTACCGCAAAAAAAAAAAAAAAAGGGACACAAATATAGAGCTTTTAAAAACCTGCTGTGCTACTGGTTAGGCTTTTATACTTTTCAGAAAAAGTAAGTGGCTGAACCTTCCAACTGGTTTATTCTTATAAACTCGATAACCAATGGCAAAGGTGTAAATGAGAGAAGCAAAAATCTTTAAATGCCTACATGTACATTAAAAAAAAAACTTGGTCAAAGTGAATTATAAATTCACAGTGAATTAAAATTATCATTATAAATAGTAGATTTAGGACAAGAATTCTTTTTTAAATCAAGCTGAATAAAATATATCTTCATTTAAGTATCATGCTTTGATTTTTCAATTATAGTCTAGGATATTTGACTGGTGGATGAGAAATTCATTGATTTAGCTAAAAGTTTTAGTTTTCCGCAAAGTAAGTAACAAAATCATATGGCTATAGAGGAGACACATACCTAGGGGCCCTTCCATGTAAAGTAGAAATAGATCACAGATAATATTCATTTAACAATACTTTAAGAAAAATATATTTCTTTTTTTTTTAATTTATTTATTTATTTTTGCTGTGTTGGGTCTTCATTTCTGTCCGAGGACTTTCTCTAGTTGTGGCGAGTGGGGGCCACTCTTCATCGCAGTCACTATCGCAGCCTCTCTTGTTGCGGAGCACAGGCTCCAGACACGCAGGCTCAGTAGTTGTAGCTCACGGTCCCAGTTGCTCCGCAGCATGTGGGATCCTCCCAGACCAGGGCACGAACCCATGTCCCCTGCATCGGCAGGCGGACTCTCAACCACTGCGCCACCAGGGAAGCCCGATTTGTGTCCTTTTAAAACTTTAGAAAAAAAAATCAGTTGTGCTAATTAGAACTCCCAGTCCTCAGTCATCACCTGCCTGCTTTCTTTGTTTCCTTTGAATCCAACAAATATATATGTTCCGGTATTTTTGAGAGTATTGGTAGAGTTAGCAAGTGATAGGAGAAGCTCAAAGTTCAGCTGAAGTTTCTCTGATGCTTACAGAGTATTTACATACTATCAGGAACTTCTCAGGAGAATGAATGCAAGTCCATTTTAATTTTACAAGATTGATTTACTACCATAATGTATCAATATGGACAAAGATCTACTAGAAAACTACCCAAACATATGTTGATAAAAGGATGAATCCCCAGCATTACAGAATGATACATACAGAGCAAAAGACTGCTAACCCGAGATACATGGGGCCTTGCAGCTGAGCAAAACCCAACAACTATGACATAATTTAAAAACACGTGATGTCAGGCTCCTGTCAGACCACAGGAGACTCTAGAAACAGAGTCGAAGGGGTCAAAGGCTTTGTGGGGCAATTAAATCTTGAAACACCTTGAAGGCCCTGTCACACTGAGAAGGTGGCATATGCAGCCGGCCCCAAATGCAGGAGCAGCCCAGACAAAGGTGCAGAGATGACCCGGTGGTGAGGCCCAGGGGAAGGGCGAGAGGGCTAGAGAAGACCCAGGGGAGGATCCACCACGGGAGATTCAGGCGTGTTTACTTCCGAAAGAGTGGCCGTGTAAAGTCAGGTCTTCCACGAGTATGTCTCCCAGACAAATCCACACCTCCATCCACCTCCCTGACTGTGCATTTCTGCTTAGTGAGAGTGACAGACGTACATTTCACAGGAGAGCTGTTCTGTGAAGGGAAACATAAGTGCAAAACAGTTTCCTATGATGGATGACACTGAGGCGATCATCCCACACGCCTAGAAGAGGTAGCAAGAAAGCAAATGCAGTCTATCGTTTTGTTTGTTAGAGACACGGAAAGGTGACCTCCTCAGGGTCGTTTTCTTGTCTTTGTGCAAAGTTTATATTTTAAACTTCTATATTCCGTATTAACTCCCATATTCTTTCATTTGTGTTGTTTCTATCACATGAACAGTGAATCCCATATGAAACGCACATACAAACACACCCACGCACTTGGAAAATGTATGAAAATCACATAGAGCTTTAGCCTTCTCTTCTTGAGATGATTTTGGCTTCAGTATAGTTTTGCTGCTCTAGGCAAAACAATGAGGAAATCCACAAATTAAGAAATTATACTGTCTATTGATTTTAATTTTTAGGTCTAATTTTCACTCCAAAAAGTGGGAAAACAAAGCTAAGTTCAATATTCCATATGGCATTCAGAGTCTAATCTTCACAGTGTTGGCTTTGCTGTGGCCATTTCTACAAAAGCTAAGCCATGCTTTCTTTTATTATTCCGAAACATGTTTCTCAGTGTATAAAATTTAAGTGCAAATGTTTTTAAATTAGAAAAAAAAGAGAGTTAACTGCTCTTTTATGCTTTCTGTCCTTTTTGAAAATAACTTTGAAGTCAGTTTTATTTATCATTGTCTTTCAGTAAACTTATGACCTGGTTATTGAAGTATACACACTCCTTTAATACATTTTGACACAGAAATGTGTTTCATGTAAGTTGTTTTACTACATTTATGTCTGAACTAAATTATAGTGTGGATATGACCCATAAACCCTAGAAGCAGACCCGCAGAAATAGGCGTGATGATATGCAACTAAAATTTTTATTTAGGGGCTTCCCTGGTGGCGCAGTGGTTGAGTGTCCGCCTGCCGATGCAGGGGACACGGGTTCGTGCCCCGGTCCGGGAAGATCCCACATGCCGCGGAGCGGCTGGGCCCGTGAGCCATGGCTGCTGAGCCTGGGCGTCCGGAGCCTGTGCTCTGCAACGGGAGAGGCCACAAGAGTGAGAGGCCTGCGTACCACCAAAAAAAAAAAAAAAAATTTTTTTTATTTAGTTGGGAAGGTAAGATATAGTGAAGACTCCTTTAAGCTATTTAATACGAGCAGTATACTTTCCCTGGCATCTGGAGAAATAGAGATTCTTAGTAACAGACAGGGCCCCCCCTCAAAAAAAGAAATTCCAAACATCAAAATCTCTGTTCACAGTACTTCTTACCTGGGTTAATAAAAATACTTTCTGTGATACTTTTACCATGCAATATGTTTCAAAAACATGCAGTATGTTTCATAAAATGTGCCATTTCATTGCAGCCTGTGCATCTGTAGAAAGGATTACTTTTTTAATTCTCTCCTCTCTTTAGGGAGCCTTAGGCTTTGTTCTGTGCTGTTTGCCTAGCTTAATACAGTGTACTTAATGCTGTGATGTTACCCCTGTGATTACTAACATGATTTTACCTTATATTCTAGAAATTCAATCTGTTTTTAATGGGTAGGCTTACTGCTCTCTACAGAATGATTTATAAACCTGTCATTTTAAAAGATAACATGGAAAATCTCAGTGAGGTCAATGACACACCTACCTTTCAGTAACATAATTTCCACTATCAAAATACACTTAAAGCATAATTTAAAATCCAAAACAGGTAGCTGCTATTGTTGGGAACTAGAGAATATAATTTTTAAAGAAAAACATTCCATTTTCCTAAATGTTACCAAGCTTCTCCAATAAAACAGAGATAAGGATTTCAAGAAGACAGTTCTTTTTTAATTGATATAAAAAAATCACTTCTCCATGACATTGTAAGAACACAGATTAACACAAAATCTTTCACAAAGAAGAAGAAACACATTTACTAACAGTGAACCTCTTGGCCATTTGATTTGCTCTGCTAATGCTCCAATACACAAATTTGAATAGACTTTCTAAATTTTATTTTGAAGAGTATTGCATGATTTCATTCCTTTTTACAAATCATTAAAAGATATTGACTAATTAATAATTTTTGTTGATCCTCTTCTTAAATGCAGAAGTTGAGGGGAAAGAGGGATAAATTTAAAGAACATGACTTTTAGTAGGTAGAAAAATGAATAACCTCAAATCAGCAGATCTTAGAAGATATGTCGGGTCATTATAATTCAAAATGTAGCCAAATTCTACAACATTTAAACTCAGACACTTGCTCTTTCGGAATTAACTTTCTAAGGTCTAATGGTAAAATGATCTTCATTAGTCCACATCTTACAATAATTTGTGAAAAGGAGTGAGACAGTGCAATACTCTTCAAAGTAAAGATGGTAAAGCTTGTGTCTAGTACTGTGTTCACAGGCGTGGTGTTGTTCACTTCACAGTGTTGGATCAGGGAACTGTCTCAGAGCCAGCCTAGCGATGGGCTCATGATCAGAATGGACTTCCAAACTCCCTCATGACCTGAAAACAAAGGGCATCAGAAATCAACAAAATGGGGTCCTCCCATCCCAGCTCAACATGCACTCTGATTCTGAAACTTTGCCAGGGGCCATGTCAACCATGAATCTTAGACACAGTTGGCTCCCTTTGGGAATGAGGAACAGTCCAGGCAGGGGTAGGATAGAACAAAGATGTATTTGGTCATAGGTACCACGAGTGGAACTCACTGAATACATTTAAGGAGGTCTGAATCTTTCCTGAACTACTTCATCAAACGGCATTTCAAAATAAAGTAGTTCCAGACTGGGCAAAGATATAGAAGTCTTTTCCTAACTTTAAGCAAAAAGTGTACTAGATTTCATGAAACTACAGTAGAACGGAATACTATGAATGTGCATAATATACACCATCCCTTACTAGATAAAAAAATTTTAATTAAAGGTCACACACACACACACACACACACACTCTTTTAAAAAGTTGCATGCATTGCTGGCAAGAGGAATCTACATTGGATTTTTAAGGCAATGGCCCTTTGAATGGGAATATTAAGTCTACCGTAGAAAACTCTATCAGTCTACTGTAAAAAAGTGTAGTCAGGGCATCTTCTTTCATTTATTGATTTATTCATTGACTGTTGTAGATACTCTTCTTTAAATGGCTACTATTTGGAATATAGAAATGAAGTGACATTGCCTTTCAGTTAAAGAAGTATAAACTGTTAGTAGAGAGGTACTAACCAAAACTCATTGACTCATTGACAGTTATTTTCTTGATCCACTATTTTTGGGGGAATTAATCCTTTTGGATAGTTATTGTATGTATATGTGTTTGTGTATATATATATTTTTTTCTTAGTTTAACACAGAAAAGCTTTCCTAAGTGTCCTAAAATAAGGTTGCCAGAATAAAATACAAGATGCCCAGATTTAACTCTGTCTTGTATTTTTATTTACTAAATCTGAGAACCCTTCTCTAAAATTCCTACCAGCTCACTCTACCAGTGATTACCACAAGTAGTGGACAGAGTGTCCAGAGCCAAAAACCCAGTGAGAAGATGGTACTAACATGAGCCACTATAATAGCTGACTGGTACTGAATATCTACTGTTGAGAAACACACAACTGAGTGGTTAACACATTACTCTGCTTTAACCTAATTTGAATCTTACTCCATTCTTGTGTGCTCTGGCTAGGAAATAATTTGGCTCCAAAAGAAAAGTTTCATTCCATCCTGCTATGTTTTCAGTTTCTGATTTCTGTCGTAAGAGCCTTAAATGGCCAAGGCTTGAGCTTAATATAAAATATTCTGAACATCAATCTGGGGTTCCCTCATTAATTATAAAAATTGTCACTATTATGTAGCCAACCTCCCATTTACAGAAATAGCCAGGGCTTTAATTAGACTTACTTTAAAGTGTTAAAGGAAGCAACAGGCCTGCAATTGCCCCGGCACTAATAGTACATAATATAGCCAATTGCAAACAGCAGTCTAATCTGTCGATTTCAAGAAAGGTATAATTATATTGCTTCATTTGCTGAGCAAATCGTATGAGAGTTTCTCTAAATCAGCCTCATTGTGTAATGAAGAGCTAATTACAAACAGCAGTGTTCTTGCAGTAAATTTATTGTAAGTGCTAATGCTGGGTTGGCGCCACTGTGACAATGGCTCATTAGAAATTAACGAAAGCAACTGTGGAAAAGTGCCCAAAGCAGGGCTTCTGGTGTTCTGTTTCAGAAGGCTGCATGATTACATCCTTCAATGTGTAATTACTAAGAAAATGGTGTTTGATTTAGATTTTGGCAAATTTCTAAAAAGAACTAAAAGACGTTTTTAGAGAAAACAAAATGGGTTGGAAAGCCTTCTTGTCAGGCTTCATTATACCAGGTGTGCCCTGGAAACCTCATTTGAGAAGAAGCTCTTTTAGATGCTGAGCCATAGTGGACAACTGAATTCTGACATTCAGCATCCAAATGGAATTGCTGACTTTAGAAATATATAGGGGAAGAAAGGGAGAGAAAAATTATATATATATACATATATATATATATATATATATATATATATGTATATGTATCTAATCTGTATCTCTCCGTCCCTTGCATTGGAGTGATGCAAGTAAACAAAGCTTTTGCAAGGTTAACAAATTGAAGGTCGGTACACTACAGAGAGCTCCATGTTATTTTGCATCCTTGTGTCTGGATGGGGTTTTTCCTTCTAATTCAGATGGTAGTACCTAAGCCTGTGCTTTGAAATAGCCCCCGATCCCTGCAGCTGGATTTTATTCAGTTAACTTGCTCAGTTGAGTAGGTTGGGCAGTGATGGGCATCTTGTCATTTCCACAGCCCAGAACACCTTCAACCTGGGAGCCCCCAAACCACTCCCTCATCTCTCCCTTTTATTGATTTTGTTGACTGTCACAGAGTTTTCTTTCTCTGTGCTTGTTCTAAAATGGAGCTTTAAAATGCCGACTTTTCTAGAATTGCTAGCAGTTCAGTACTTCGATTCATAAATTTTTAATCTGACAGGGAAATCCCCTCCCAGCGATGTTGGTACTGTGTCTACAACTAACGAGTTATACTAATTAATTCTCAAAGCGTTTTCACATATATTTTCTGAATTGATGTTACTGGATTTTAAATTGCCGTGTCCTCAATGAGTCTAAATCTCATCGCACTGATCTCCAAACAGTATTATTCTCTTTCCTAATAACAGAAATCAGAAATAAATTCAAAGTTTAACTGTAGGCTAATGGATATGAGTACCTTAATAAGAATATATATTTTTAAAGAACTAAAAGATTAAGTCAGAAATAGATTTTAGTAGATAAATTGTTTTTAAAAATGTATATGCATACTAACTAGAAAATTTAGGTAAAACATATTGATACATACAAGTGGTCTTTGTATGTGCAAATAAGTCATACACATTTTCCCACCTGGGGACTAAAGTCATTAGCATAACAAAACACATTGTCTTCAAGAGAAAAAATAAGAAAATTGAGTAAAATATCAGAAACACACTCCCTATTCCTAAAGTCCTAGCCGTATTTTTTTTTCTTTTTTAAATGTATAGCTTAGAAACCTCAGAAAGTTTTATAGATGAAGAAACTGAGGCACAAGAAGGAAAAGTTGTTTGTCCAGGTTCTTACAACTCATTAATGGCAGAGCAGAACCAGGGATATTCATGTTCTGACAGCCGGTCCACTACTCTTAGCTAACTAACCTCAGTTTGTCCAATATTATTGCCCTTATCCAATTTTACATCTTCAATTATGGCTATAGTAAATAAAGATCAATACTTTTCAAATTTTATATCAAAAAATAGTATTTTCAAAAATTTTTCATGTCCTTTCAATTTTAAAAGTTTGTTCATTTTTCTCTAAGAGTTTATAAGATGACATCCAAATATTAATAGCTTTTGTGTCTTTCAGTATAGATAAACACCCCAATTTATCTTGTCCGCTATCCCCTCCCAATGCTGATTATGGAATTCTCTGATACTTACCATTATCTTTCTTGAAAGTCACTTTGAATAGGTCAATTTTATTTATGACTTATGTGTTTAACTTTTTATCATTGCATATCCATTACAGCAAAGTTTATGGAGTTTTCAAGATTTTTCAGGGTCATCTGAAATGCACATTTTATAATTATACAGTTGTAGGCCCTCTTCTGTTTATAATCACACTTTATTATGACTCTATTCTCGTGTTTCTAATCAGCCCTTTAATTTTCATGGGTATGATTGCTTATATTATCCGGTATGAACTTTATAAGATCAATAATACAATTTAGGATATGAGTACGAAAAACAAGTGACAGCGGACCAATGATTAATGCTTTGGTCCACATGGAAAACAACGTTTATTTAAAAAGCATGGCAATGAAGTAAGCTGAAGTAAGGGATAAAAAATTCATGAAGATGCAAAATTATTCAGGCATGTGGCAGATTCTATGGCAACAACGCCACAAACTTACATTAATGTCTACTATGTGCAAATGTAGCATTTCTTCCATGGGCATTACTGTCATCATATATCAGTGCCTCACTGTTTTATTTAGAATCTATTTGAATAGCTCTTTGTAAGATATTGCACTTTGTATTGGGGAAAAGGATCAGTCATTGCATAATGAATTCACTTTTGGATTATGTCTATACAACAACACATAAAATGAATATTTGCTATATTTGATGATTCAGACACAAAGTTCATTGACGCTGTGGGCTGAATGATGATATTTGACTTTATTAAGTCTAAAGTGACCGTAACCATCACTAAAACATACACTGCATTTTGTTCTATGTAGAATTAGCCTCAATAAAGAGAAAAGGGACTGTTAACCAAATTCTACACAATAGCTCTACTACCCTGTAGTTTACAAGCAGCAAGTAGACTAAAATGTGACTTTTTTTTCAAGATTACTATGTAGAATATAGAATCAAGTCTTTATTCTATGAGCAATGATTTTCCAATGTATTATTTTACTAAATGTTTTTAAAAGTCTTACTGAAACTGTGGAAAATATATAGGAAGCTAAGGTAGGAAATTTTCCTTGCTGCTAATATATAAATGTAGTCAGTTTTTCTTCTTTTTGTCACAACATTTGGAGATTTAGGTAAAATACCACCTTGAGAATGTTTCTTGGCATCCCTTATTTTTATTGAACCATGAACTCGAAAGTCTAGCGTAAAATATTATTATGTGTAAATAGTGGAAATGTATTCCATTAAGACAAAAACCATGTATTTAGAATCCACTTATGTGCTGCCATTTGTCTTCTCTATGAATTGTCTATCTAAAATAGGAATGGTGGCCTTTCTATACCTATTCTTATTCTTATACAGGTAGAGATATTGCATATGACATAGTATGGGTGTGGAGAAAGTGAAAAAGGGCTGTGTTTGGGATTTGAATGAATCTCAACCCAATCTAGCATATAAGCAAAATAAATTAAAAATATATGTATGTGTATGTATGCAAGTAAAAACATTTTATTACGTATTTATGTATGTGTGATTTATAAATATGAATTGCATAAAGTATATACATTATGTATTCAAAACAAAAGTATTTCTACACTTATATGCACATGTGTGCACACATATTATTTTGCCTACACGTATTATTTTGCCTTCCTTCTGATTTCTTCTAACTTTAACAGATTGCACCTATATTGTCTAACCTGAAACCATAAAATATTTGAGGCAAATACTAATCTTTTGTTGAATTAAATTAATGGTCTTAGTAGGTGAGGAAATATTTCTCTGTCTTGCTTTAGTGGAAACCACAGGTGGGCTGGCATGATGGAAACCACTGTTCAGGTAGTCCCCTTGTTGTCCATAGCCCCTACTTGGTTGTCTCAACTCTACTAGGCTATTATTTTATTTAAGGTCCACACTGAAAATTTCTCTAATCCAGAAGTTTATCTTTGCCAGTGAAAATCTATAGGGACCAACCATCACATTTATAACAGCAAACATTATACATCAGTTACTATGCACTATACTCTGTTGCCTAGTATGGTTAAGCCTTTTTCACTTAGAAAGGTGCTGAGTATTTTCAGTTCTAAATTATTTTATTATGAGAAGGAACCGTTAAATCCTGGTAATTCTAATTGAAAAATATATATACTTGAGGGCTTCCCTGGTGGCGCAGTGGTTGAGAGTCTGCCTGCCGATGCAGGGGACACAGGTTCGTGCCCCGGTCCGGGAAGATCCCACATGCCGCGGAGCGGCTGGGCCTGTGAGCCGTGGCCGCTGAGCCTGCGCCGTCTGGAGCCTGTGCTCCACAACGGGAGAGGCCACAGCAGTGAGAGGCCCGCGTACCGCAAAAAAAAAAAAAAAAAAATTATACTTGAAAATAACAGTGTTCATAAATATAATATCTTTAATACATGTGATGATAAGCTAAAATTCTCAGTAATTTTTTTCCAAAAAGTCTTTCCGTTGAAGACTAAGCCAATGCTTGTTGTAGCCACCTGGCAGTTTAGATCCCCAGTGAGCTACACCAGTTAACACGCAGTTACTATGGGTGCTTCTACTAACCACAAGAGTCAACAGTTACACAAAGTTTAGCAATAGATTTTACAGGGTTGCCATTATCAATATATACCTCAAAGAACTTATAATAAATAGTAATTATTAGACTTGATCATCAAATGTCTAATTTCTTTTTCTAGACACACTTGCATGCAACTTACACCAAACAGTATTAGGATTTTATAGACAATCTCTTATCCTGTTTTGTCTAGTACTACATATGAGTTGGTAGCCGATGTTACTTTAATGCGCTTACAATTGCAAGGCATGCAATTCTGAATTTAGATAGCTCTGACCTGTTTGAATATTAAAATTGAGAACTTCTCTGATTATATACTGCTGTTGACAATATTTTAGTGAGGAAAAGTTACTATAAAATACAAAGCAGAAAAACTTTGAGTGTGTATTCCATATTCCCATACATATTTTTTGGTGTTGGAATCTTAAATTTTTTAAAAATGATTATTAACTTTTTTGGTATAGGTAAATTGTTTAGTATATGTGTCAGTAGCCTAAACTTAAGACATCATCACCTAGTGTTTATTAACTCAGGAGAACTGTGTCTGACTTTTAACAGAAAAGAAGGAATTTCACATTTGGTGGACATCAATTAATTATGTGCTAATCACTGTACTAGATTTTTTTATATATTATCTTGATTACTCCAAGTACCCACCCTATAAAATAGATAGAAACCAAGACTTGGAAAGACTTGGTATCTTGCTCAAGACCACAAAGATCATAAATATGAAGAGATAACAATTTCTAGATTTTTCTACTTTCACGTATTAGGCTAATTATTCAAGAATACTCACCAGAATAAATCTTTCTGCACTATAAACAAACTACAACAGGTTTCAAAATAAAAATAAAATTTTAATTCATTAATTTTATATTTGAAATAGGAACATCCTTGGACTTTTTAATATTAGAGAACTTATACGTAACACAAGGTTTATTTTATTATCTATTTTTTTACTATAAAAATTTATTTTTTCAATTGTAAAATATGCGTAAGATAAAATTTACCATCTTAACCATTTTTAAGAGTAAAGCTCAGTAGGGTTAAGTATAGTTACATTGTCGTACAATCAATTTCCAGACCTCTGTAATGTAATTTTTTAATGCAACGCCTGAATAGAAATAAATTTAGGAAATAAAGCAGGCATATATTCTTGGTTATTGCTCTAAATAAATCTCTTAAAATATTACAGATCTCTAACTGAGGCAGGCCACACAATAGCACTGTATTGCAGGGAGATTTAGTTTGTGACATCAGTGTGACACAGGAACTGATTCACTAAATACCTAACTGCCTTCAAGGCTGGATGAGCCAGACCTTATTGTCTGCAAAATTATTTAATGAAATAGTTTCCCAATCAGAAGTTATTAGAAATTTAACTTTACTTGTTTGGTCCCCTAAAGTGATCTCACAAACACCACCACCATCAAGAACAGCAGAAAACAATGTCCAAATGCCGCTTTTTTTTTTTAAGTTTACTTTTGTATGTATGGAAATTCAAGCATCATCAGTTAATTGTACTGGGTTTTGTGGTTTTTTTAATTTATTTATTTATTTATTTATTTATTTTTGGCTGTGCTGGGTCTTCGTTTCTGTGCGAGGGCTTTCTCTAATTGTGGCAAGCGGGGGCCACTCTTCATCGCTGTGCGCGGGCCTCTCACTGTCGCGGCCTCTCTTGCTACGGAGCACAGGCTCCAGACACGCAGGCTCAGTAGTTGTGGCTCACGGGCCTAGTTGCTCCGCGGCATGTGGGATCCTCCCAGACCAGCGCTCGAACCCGTGTCCCCTGCTTTGGCAGGCGGATTCTTAACCACTGCACCAACAGGGAAGCCCTGTACTGGGTTTTTTATTGGCTCTTTATGTCTCACTTTATTTTCTGGATTGCTTTATGATGTTGTGACACACTGATTTTCCCTCCTACCCTCATACCAACAAAGTCAATAGGAAATAAAATATCTTTATTATAATATAACGCCACAGCAGCCATCCCATTTATTATGGAATTAAATAAAAGAGCAAAGAGAGCCACTTCGGAAGAGACCCTTGGATTTGAAAGGTCACAGATTGTGTAAATATACAAAATAACTCCTGATTAAATGAACTATGCCGTCCTGAAATTAAAGGAAAGCCTGTTCTAATTATTTTCTGAATTTTAACAATTCATCTTTCATATATGACTATGAATATGTTTAGTCAGCCAATGTGATGTGTATCTGCGAATGAAGTCATTACATTAGGACCACAGGAATTTTAATGTCAGAAGGAATTGGTGAAGATTTATATAGGCACGATGGGGTATGCTCTTATTGTGGAGAATGATACATGACTCTTTACTGGAGGGGAAAAAACATGATTAAATTAGCTGCTATTGCTTATGTCGTAAACCACTAATGCAGAGTCGGAGTAGTTTATAAATATCAGAAGAAGCTAGTAATGCAATTACCACATTAGTATTCATCTGCAATCTGGTTGGGGACTTCAAAATAAACTCCAAATGAGTCATTTATTTTCCTTCAGGAAATTCTAACTGTGATAAATTCCCCCACCTAAAAAAGGTTTTCAGTGATTCTTTTACATGTTCGATATGAGAACAGAGGTTTGAAAGTAGATGTTGAGGGAGTTTATCAGTCCTTCCTAAGCTTTTTCTTTTTTTTTTTTTAAACATCTTTATGGGAGCATAATTGCTTTACAGTGGTGTGTTAGTTTCTGCTGTATAACAAAGTGAATCAGCTATACGTATACATATATCCCCATATCTCCTCCCTCTTGCATCTTGGAAGGGTAAGCTGGGACGAAGTGAGAGAGTGACATGGACATATATACACTACCAAATGTAAAATCGATAGCTAATGGGAAGCAGCTGCCTAATGTTTTTCACATTATAGCACATATTGAAAAAAAAATGTTCAGCTCACTGAAATTATACAGGGAAGGCTTTATTCAGGCAGACTCCAATTGCTCTGAGGACTGAAGAGACAAAACCTCAGCTCACCTGCAGCCTTCCTGGGACACACCAGGTGCTAGAGGACGTGAACTGAGAAGCCTGGAGACACAGACAGTGTCACCCACTCCTTCAACATGTACTTACTGCTACGTGCCAGTTGCTTTCTGGAAACAGAGTTGTGAAAAAGTAGTCCAAAATCCTGCCCTCCTGGAGCTTATATTCCAAGGAGGAATAGAGAGTGAACAAGTTCAGTACGGAAAATACAGCATGTGGCATGGTGATCCTATCCAGAAGAAGAAGAAGCAAACAAGAAGTGGAGAACTTGAAGCAGATTTGAGATTATGAGACCAGAGAAGGCCTCACAGAGAAAGCAGCTGGTAGTTAACACCCGGAAGAGGCGAAAGAACTGACTGTCTTGTCAGACTGGTTTTAGGAAAGAATGCAAAAGGTGGTTTTATGAATGCAAACTCCATTGTTGGAGTCTGAAACTATATTGATTATTTTTTAGTAAAAATTCACAAATGTATATAATTATATGTAATGGAGCAAAGGAAGAATATAAGAAAGGAGAGGTTTGTTTGTTTTTTAACCGGTGACTTAGAAAATAGCCTTCTAATTCCTTCTCTGGATGATTAGACAACATTGAATCTATTCTCTAGAAGTCATGCACCTACAGGAGGTACAGGACTGGGATCCCTCAGCCTCTTTCTGATTTTGTCTGTTAGTACAGACCGAGTAATCCCAGCCAAGATCTAGCGACACAGAGGACAATAAATCGCCCCAATAATTATTCTGACCCCAGAACAAGAGATGAGGCGTGGGCTGACTTCTGTGCTGTCTGCAGAAGAAAAACAAGCAGAAAAAAAGCTCATGTTTCTGTATTTGTGCCTTAAAATATCAAAATCCGATTGGCCCTACCGGACTAAACTGTGTCCTCAGGGATGTGAAATACTGAGATTTCAGGCCCTCTTTTGTATAGTGTTCTTTTGGTTAATCCCAGGGTTCCATGTGACTCTTTCCCAAAGCACCACTTCTGAAAGGAGCAGGCTGTGATCCAGAATCACCATTAGCAGAAACAGCAGAAATCATAGCCCAGGCATGTCACATTGAACATAAATAATGCCTGATGCTTCTGCAAAGTTGCTTCAGCAGGAGTGAATCTGGTGAGCATTGGAAGCCAGAAAGCCAGGAAGCCAGCCCAGTGTTCCAGGGAGCTCAGCCGATAAAACATAGAAATGAGAGTATGGTGGTCTTCCCCAGAAAGATGCTGCAGTCTGGAGAGTGGTGGTCAGCAGAGACCCTCCAAAATTCCCTCATGAGTGGTGCACGTGGAGGCTTTTCCAGATAATAAGACTTTAAGTGGCAGTGGGGAAAAATCTCTTCCCTCAGCATTTGATTATGGCTTCAGCGCCATGAGGCAGGCGTAAGCAAGACTGGCTTCTGCCATGTGCCAGGAAGCCCCCAGATACCCCTGGGCAGATCAAGAGGAAGGAGAGGGTAGGGGTAGCGGACTTGGACTTGGACTCCCTGCTGTTCTGCATAGATGGATGTGCCAGCACTGGACCCTGAGGTCTGTTGAGATCTGAAAGTATAATTGACATGCCAAACTGTTGATAGAAATCCTCAGGCCACACCTGTCATAGACACAACAAATACCAGCTGAGTCTGCCATATTTTGCAGTTCTGATCAAATTTCACAAATTGCCATCACATTTGAAAGCTTCTTTAAAACCAAACTTCAGGGTATTAATTTTACTAACAATTGAGAAAAATGTGATAGAAGATTATAAAATTTGATTATATGAAGATAATAGAAACGCAGCTAAACTACTTTGTTCTGTGATAATCCTAGGCTTTTTTTTTTTGTTTTACATATTAGACTGGATATGTAATATCAGTGAGGTAGCCAACCTCCAAAATGTCCACCAACAATCCCTGCCTTCTGGAATTCATACCCTGGTGTGGTATCCTATCACATTGTTCCAGGATTCCTCTGTGTGCCCATCAGTATAAAGCAGAAGTGATAATATAAAATGTCATTTCAGAGGTAAAGTTACAAAAACTGTGGCTTCCATCATAGATGCCTGCTTGCACACCATCTGTCTCTGTCTCTGTCTCTCTCTCATCATTTGCTCTGGGGAAACCCAGCTTCCATGTTGGGAGCAGCCCTGTATTGGTGAGAAAATGAGGCCTCCAGCCAATAGCCAAATCAGTGGGCTTGGAAGTGAATCCCTCTCTCCCAGGCAAGCTTCTGATGATGGCATCACCAGATGACACCTCAGTTCCGACCTCAGAGAGACTGAGCCAGAACTACTAGGAGATAATACATGTTTGTTGTTTTCAACTAGTAAATTTTGGAATAATTTCTTACGCAGCAGTAGATTCCTAATACAATTAGTTACTGTAAAAATCAACCTCCATTCTCAGTGGATTCACATACAGAAAGTTTGTTCCTCACTCAAACAGTGTTCATGGCCTGCGTGTTCCTGGTTGGGCAGCTCCTGGGTAGCCAGCGGCACCAACGCCTTGTTGGCATTAAGGTCACCTGATGTCCACAGTGGAAGACCAGTGGAAGAAAGAGAATGAAAAATGCATTGGTGGTGGTCCAGGCTTGGAAACTGCATATATCAGCATACAGTTCTTATGCCCACAATCCATCGAACTCAGTTACAGGACTCAAACTACTGTAATTTAACATCAACACTGGGATTGGCAAACAGGAACCATTATCTCTGTTATTTTTAACGCTAGTGAATTGTGGCAAAGTTAGTAGCTGCCAAGACAGCGTCAAGCAAAATCTGAAACGTGCCACCCACTGATTTTTGGCAGTTCGTCAAGGTCACATCCCATGGGCCTTGTCCCTCATTTCGTGAAACTGTCTTTTAGTTAAGAAATAGTTTTTAAAAACTTTTTCTCTGTGAGAAATTAAATTATATGTGAGCTAAGCAGCAGAAACGAGGCATTTTGACATTAAGACGAGCTCATCTGAAGGTAACAAGCCATGTTTGCTAACACATCAAAATTTAAATGATATCATTCTGAAGCATCACTGGATACCCCTTAATTATAAAAGGAAATACAAACACAGGCTCTGCAATGTAGTGCATTATAAAGAAATCATTCAAATGATTCAGAATGTGATACATTTTAAATTACTATAAAAATAATAACATGAAATGATATAGTAAAATCTAAGAATATGCTTATAGAATTCTAGATATTCACATACTCTTGGTTAAGGAGCTTTGCAGTGGTTTTCTACAGCATCATTTTAAAACATTTTAATAGCTAATTTTTTTCCCCAAATGAAAGCATATATGAGACACTATATAAAATTAATAATAATACAATTCTATATTACAACAGTTTAAATCTTCACTATTAGGCAGAAAATTCTTCTTTGCTTGTGAACTCCATAAATTAGCTATTCTATAACCTTACGATTCTTAGAGACATAATTTGGAAAAATAGTTAAGATTATTTTTGACAGCAAATAACAGAAAATCCAACCTCATAGTCTTAAACATCTTTTTTGCTCATATAACAAAATTGGAAGGTAAGTGGACCGGTAATGTTAAGCTGAAGCTGGTATCTCTAGATTCTTCTGGCCTTTCTCTCATGCTGGCTGTCTCAAGGTCACAAAGTGGCCCTTGCAGCTCTAGAAATAGAGCCACAGTCACAGCAGGAGGATGGAGAAGAAAGCAGCAGTACCTGTCATTTCAGATCTTTCATCAGGAAAGAAATTTTTTCAGAAGGTTCTCTGTCCCCAACCTCAGCAGATTTTCCGCTTCGGTCTCCTTGGCCAGGACCAAGTCACAGAGCTACTGGGAGGTGAGGCAGGCTAGCAAAGCAGAGAGCTGGGAAATCCTGACTGTCTTCCACAGAGTTCATCACCTGGGTCAGGGTCAGTGCCGCCCCAAGGAAGAGCAAGTTCCTGTTATGTGAAAGAAAAGGAGAGAATGGATTTACGGACACGGGATTGGGGGGAGATGAATTGGGAGATTGGGATTGACACATGTGCACTGCCATGTATAAAAGAGATAGCTAGGGCTTCCCTGGTGGCACAGTGGTTGAGAGTCCACCTGCCAATGCAGGGGACGCGGGTTTGTGCCCCGGTCCGGAAGGATCCCACATGCCGTGGAGCGGCTGGGCACGCTGAGCCTGCGCGTCCGGAGCCTGTGCTCCACAATGGGAGAGGCCACGACAGTGAGAGGCCCGCATACCGCAAAAAAAAAAAAAGATAGCTAGTGTGAACCTGCTGTATAGCACAGGGAGCTCAGCTCGGTGCTCTGTGATGACCTGGATGGCCAGGATGGGGGGCAGGGGATGGGAGGTTCAAGAGTGAGGGGATATATGTCTACATAGAGCTGATTCACTTCATTGTACAGCAGAAACTAATCCAACATTGTAAAGCAGCTATACCCCAATTAAAAAAAAAAAAAGAAAGGAAAAAGATATGGTGGGCAACTATATATAGATTCTCTGTAACATATGGAGTGGCAGCTTTGATGGCATAATCTTGCTTTTGAATTGCATTTATACCCTGGCAACTAATATTATAACATTTCCCCTCAGGCAGTTCTAACTTAACATAAAAATTGGGTCTAGCAATGTGTAATACTTGAAAGCAATTGTTCATAAGCATATGCCATGATAACAAATATTCCCCTGTAGGTTTTCAGAAAAAAAAAATGAAAAGAAATGCAAATGGAACTGTTTTACAGCCAAGTGTATTTCCGTGCAGCTGCATGAATTGAGATTAGGGGTAGGAATTAGGGCTTTTACTATGACCAAAAATGTACGTGCCAGTAACTCTACCTGACAGTAAAGGGAGTAATTTATCTTCTTTGCATTAGTTTTTCTTGTTATCTGTGAAGCTGGAATTACACTTCTGTCCCTTAATGGAGATTATATAGATTACTCGAAAAGGAAAAGAGCTCTGTGTTTCCAAAGTGCTCGATAAATTACATGCATTCAATTGTGGTCAGTTTGTCTGATATATCAGAAAAATTTCACTGGCATTTTTTTTAAGATCCCCTTTCCATTTATCTTTATTTTCTAATCTTTCCCCAAATGTCTAACAATATAAAAAGTAGGTCTTTTTTTCATCTCCTGCACCAAAGATAGAGACTTCATCTCCATAAATTTCCTGAGCTGTGAAGGAATCTAATGAACCTGTTTGTTTAGACACTGAATCACAGGAAAGTCCTGTATCTTCCAAATATATTAGTTAATTTGCAGGCTGTTTTTAAGTGTTTATTATTTCTGATTCCAGTATTTTCTCAAAATTCATCTAAATTTCTGCTAAGTAAAATTTTGCTAATGTAAGCGGGAGTGGTATAATAGGAGCACCCAAACTAGTAGGAATAATATACAGATTTCATAATGGCTTTGTCATTCGTTAGCTCTTTAACCTTAGAAAGTCATTTAAATTTCTGGACCTCAACTTTCTCATTTATAAAGATAGGGGTGATGCTATCTTTCCTACTTTGCACTCAGAACTGCCATGATCTAAAATGTGTCAATGTATTTTCTAAATTGTATATATTTCTAACTTACATGTGTGTATGGATGCATATTTGATAAAATTATAAAACAATTATACCTCTAAACCTAATATGTTTCATATAATGAAAGACTTTGCCATGGAGATGCTAAATATTCACTGTATGTTTTCTTTTGATATAGAATGAAAGGTAATTTGGTTTGGGTTTCTATTGTATTTCATCCACAAGATTGATTTGGAGGTTTATTTTCAAATGTAGGCAACACACTCAACTATTTGGAAAATGGGATAGCTTTATGAAAACTAGGAACTACAAAAATTGAATCCCATAACCAAAAATAAGGAAACATTGCCTGACTTGCTTAATTCTATGCAAGTTTCATATCTGATTTCCTCACACATACCCTGAAATCCATCTTCTTTGCCCAGCAAAAGAGAGGGGGCTGGTTAATTGCAGAATGGAAGCATGGAATAGAAATAATACCCCCTCCCCAAATTCATATTCCAAGACACCACGGAGTGTCTATAATAATGAAGTAAGAATTCAGGAGAGATGAATAGAGAAAATATTTTCTCTTACATTATACTTGTTGGGGTCTTAAATCACCAAAACTTTTGTTTCCGCTCACAACCCATTGGCCTAACCTACCCTCATGTTAAACTAGAAGCTGTAGGAAAACCCAAAAAATATCTGGTGAGCACTTGTATTTCTGCCCTAGGTTACCCTTTTATATAATACATACCCACTTACTCCTATTTTCTCACACAGGGAAAACTCTCAGTATCTCCCCAAAGAAGATCCCAAAGAAATAGCCACCACACCTAGCTCAGTTTAAGATCATTGTGTAGTGGCTGTAGCCTCTTCTTTAGGTTTAGACTTTAGTCCTCTTTGGTGTAGAGTACTAAGAATTAAAAAAGACATAGTATCTTCCCCACTGAAATACAAACACACAATATTCAATGATGGACACAAGACAGGGTAACTGAATGATTCTTAACTAGAAAGAGAAATAATGACCAAGACATGGAAGCAACCTAAATGTCTATCAGCAGTTGAATGGATATGAAGATGTGGTACCTATACAATGGAATACAACTCAGCCATCAAAAAGAACAAAATCGTGCCATTTGCAGCCCCATGGATGGACCTAGAGGTGATCATACTAAGTGAAGTCAGACAGAGAAAGACAAATATCATATGATATCACTTACTTGTCGAATCTAAAATGTGATTCAAATGAACTTATTTATAAAACAGGCTCACAGACATAGAAAAAAAACTTATGGTTATCAAAGGGGAAAGGTGGCGGGGGTGGTGGTGGTGGAAAAATTAAGAGTTTGGGATTAAGAGATGCACACTACTATATATAAAATAAAGACACAGCAAGGTTCTACTGTATGGCACAGGGAACTATATGCAATATCTTGTAATAAACTATAGTGGAAAAGAATATGAAAAAGAATATATATTATACATAAAATACATAATATATATTTATGTATGTATATAACTTTTATATATATACATATATAAAACTGAATCAGAAGCTATACTTCAATTTAAAAAAGGGGAATGATGAGAAATATGTTAGTCAGTGGTCTATAAAAACATTGAAATTCTACTGACTAGACATTGTGAAGATCCCCTGCCTTTGAGTGGTAGAAAATTTGGATTCACCCCTGGTTTTACTCTCTGGGAAGAAGTCCTATGTGCATTATTCTTCCTGGCCCCTGCCTTCACACATAGGTAGGTCATCATCATATTTTAGTATGCTTCTTTTTTTTTTTTTTTTTTTTTTTTTTTTTTTTTTTTTTTTTCTTTTTGCGGTATGCGGGCCTCTCACTGTTGTGGCCTCCCCCGTTGCGGAGCACAGGCTCCGGATGCGCAGGCCCAGCGGCCATGGCTCACGGGCCCAGCCGCTCCGCGGCATATGGGATCCTCCCAGACCGGGGCACGAACCCGTATCCCCTGCATCGGCAGGCGGACTCTCAACCACTGCGCCACCAGGGAGGCCCTAGTATGCTTCTTGATCACAGAGGAAGTTGGTGGTGTTCTCAGTCCTGATTTGGCCCATGGGAGGTTAGGGGTAGTCCAAGTTCTTTCTTGACCTGCTTTTTTGGTTTCTTTGCAAAACAAGTTGCTCAGATACTCAGTAGACTTCCAATCCATTTTAATTTTAACATGTCCAGTTGCTAGTAACCACACCCCAAGACCTTTCTTAAAAGTTCTCAAATTTTTTTATTACTCCAAATCTAACTTTCTCACTTACTGAAGCTATTAGGTAAGAAGACATTACCCATAATCTGATTTTACCCTGAGGCCCTTGAATCAATAGAGATTTTTTTTAATCGTGTGCTGTAGCCTTAAAACTGACCTTTAACTTGAGATATTTTAATCAATGTAAAGGTATTATTGGGCCTTTGCCCGTTGAAGCCTTTTAAAACTTATCTCTTTTCCAACTTTGCAAGGTCCCAAATTTCTGATCTCTCTGTTCCATTTCATTTAGGCTTGTTGACTGTCCAATTCTTTCTTATAATACCTTGCCAGACTTTGTCAGTAACACCTCCCATGTACTACCAAGGTTCTCTTTTCAGCCTCTTCCCCAAGAAATGAAGATTCCACCTTCAAAGTTATTACAGACAACACTTGGGCCAAATATTCCACTACTGGGCCACATAGCTCACCAACTTTCCAGAACCTAAAAGCAGTTTATTCACAGCCCGTGGCCCAATTGCCAAGGCAATGTAATGCTGTTGAGGAATTTTATTAGGTTATTACTTAATTTCTGTAATGGCTTTCAGTCTTAGCTGCACAATTAGCCTCCAAGTCTCCGTAGCATATCAGACTAGAAATTTATTTCCTCTTGAAGTTACATGTCCAACACAACCCAGTGAGGGGGTCTATTCCACGTAACCCTCAGAGATCCAGTCTGATGGCGGCTTCATCATCTCCTGCTGCCACGTGACTCCTGGGTTAAAGTCTCATGCTCATTGCCCAGAACTGGTTACAGGGCCCAAACCTAATCCAAAGTATTCTTCTAAAGAAAGGGATATTCATAGAATATTTTGTAAGCATTTTTATCTTTGCCACATTCATCTGCATCACTGTTTGTATGAGGCTCTGCAAATATACGGGTAAAGGATTCTATAAAAGATCAAGAAATTTCTGTTTTAAAAGATTTTCAGATGTTTAGAGTCAGGGATAACACAACGTCAGGAATAAGTGAAGAAATAATTCATGTAGATTCCCCTAGCACCTCTAACTTCAGTGAATTTGAGGTCAGGAAAAGACAATTGCATTTCGGAATTGTCCAAAAGTAGCAGTCTTCAAAACTGATTCAAATGGAGTCTAACTATTCAAAAAATTCTGGTTTACATCTAGATATATGTGTCTCTTTGTCATCTGTAATATATAAAAAATAGTACAGTAAGATATTCGTTTAATTGTGTATTTTAGGAGAGAGCTAAACCAACACAATGATCATCATTGTACTCAATTTTTCACTCCTCATGAACTAAGAATACATACTTGTAAATTAAGTGAAAGTCCTAAATTTTTTATAATAATAACTAAAATCTAGGACATGTATATGTGCCAACCACAGTTCAATTTTTTTTTTTACTGATAATTTTTATTGGTCTAAATGAAGAGAATTTTAATTCATGTTGGACTTAAATATGTAAAAACACACATAACAAGATTTAACTGTGAATGAACATTTTTCCCTCTAATGAATATTTTGATGAAGGTAATAATCAGAAGTAGAGATCATTATACAAGTAGAGATCATTATAGTCATGTAAATGTGGTCTGAAGAGCAGCTGATGCCACCTGAGACGTGATACATTTAATTTAGAAACGAGTCTCCTTTCACATTTACTTTCTTTTTCTCATTGTCTTATTTCACTGAGATTAAAGGCTTCTATGAAAACAGGATAATTGTTTCCTAAAAATTCATAAGCTTCTGTTTTATATTCCCCCTTAAGGTGTCAGTCCATGGTTTATAAGCTTATAATTGTTTGCAGCCACTGATCATAATTTCATGAATAAAAGTAGCCCCAGGTAATCAATCAATAGAAACACACTGTGTAAATCTAACTTTTATCATAATTGGCTTTCTATGCAAAGTGTATAACAAAGTGAGAAACTTAGGAAATATTGTTTAAAAACTTGGTCATTTCTGACTATGTCTGATTCTCCTTGTTATATTTTTGTGAACTCATCTCCTTTCTTAATAGAATAATTATTTTTTCTAATATAGCAATTCTGTTGGTTTGTTTCAAAGACCCACTAGACTATCCATTGAAAGCCGTCTGAGGTCCTCACTCACCAAGGAAAGATATACACAAAATTCAGGCATTAAGATTTCAGTTTGTTGCTAGGTCCCTAGTTACAGATCTTTTTTTTTTTTTTTTTTTCCAGTTTAAATAAATTTTCTTGATTCCAATCTGTTGGGATAGATGATGCTTCTTCCTTGGGGGCCTGTGGTCTTTCCCAGATGCCTGATCTCTGTCACTCAGATGGCCTCCTTGGATTACAGACGTGCTGCTCATACAGAACTTCAAGAACTGCCTAAACTTTCCAAATATGATGGGTTCTTATGTCTTCCCAGGACTCCCTCCCCACCTCCCCATCTTTACCCTGCACTACCGTTTTCAAGACCTAGAACTGCTTTGACCATTCAGATCATGTCCCTAGACATAGCTGTTTCTATGCTGTTAATTTTGCATTCATTTCCCAGTTCCATATATTCAATCTGCTTCTATAAGCAGATGTTACTCCAAAGAGATAAAAAAGTAAATTCATATACCTTTCTTAATTCAAAAAGTAGAATCAGGATGTCAATGTAAAGAGATCCCTGGGAGTCTTCTAAACCATGGTGCTTTAGTTCTACTTGAATAAATGTTTAAATGATGTCATTTAATTTTAGTGTTTATATTTAATTTGAGTTTCAGGGATATGTATTGAATAATGCTACTCAGTATATTTCAATTATGTGACGGAAATTACATTTTGCAAAGTTTCTGTGAAGCAGAAACTGACGATTACTTATTCTACTAAGGTTAAAAAAATGGAAACATTAAAGTCCGAAAATCTGGGTTTGTGTGTTGGATTTTTCTAACATGTATCTGCGCCTGAGGTGAGTTGACTATTGTTTCTGGTCTCAATTTACTCACCTGTAAATCGATACTTAGGGCTAACTGATCTCCAAAGATGTTTTTCCACAGCTACTAGCCAGGATTCTAGATTAGTCATTATTTAATTGATGTTTGCCTTGCTCCAAAAATGAGGCAAATCAGCTTCCTCTGCAATTTCGGATACAGTCAGCAGTGTCTACTTCACTGCGCATCGTTAATCCTTCTCTACACGACAACTGTGTAGTTTACAATTGTCTTAATCACTTTAGCAGCTAGAGGCAAACAGGTAACAGGAATTATAACCCCACAACAAATTTTCCACCATACTGAATTGGAATTTTTGTTGTGTTTCATATATTGGTTTCTTTTATTACGATTTAAGAATGAAAAATTGTAAAGCTTCTCATTTTTCTCAGGTAAGGGATGTTTTCAAGGGCATCTGCATTACATTCCGCTGATTCTATGATTGTTTATATTGTTGGTCAGCAATATTCACTTCTTAGGAGATATTCACTACTTAGCACTCTCATTGTCAAAAGAATACTCTTTCTCCTACATTGGTGCTGGACTTGGCCATGTGACATGCTTTGCCTGAGAGAATGTTAGCAGATAGAACACGAGCAGAGGCCTGGAGTGTCCTTGCATTGGTTTGGCTTCTGCACCCTGCTTATTTGCCGTGAGAACTATATGCCCCCAAGTAGCCCCTGCCCTTTGGTCTGTACTCTAAAACATGCACAGATGGAGCAGATTTGAACCCATCCGACACCCGGGAGCTTAGCCCAGCCAACTCACAGCCTGAGGCAGAGAGAATGACCAAAGCCAGCTTAGATCATCCAAACTGCAGTCAACTTGCAGCCTGTGACCGAGAGGATCAATGCTTGCTATTATATGTCACTGCACTTTGGAGTGGTTTGTTTTGCAGTGGTAATAGCTGACTGGCATAACAGCTAATATACTAATTCTGGAATATTTTCATTATATACCATGATGCATGGGTTGAAGAAATACATCTATGTGGCAAAGGAGAAAACTATGTCGACATTAGGATTGCCCAAGGCAAAGATTTCCAATTCCCAACAGCTTTGTCTAGAATCATCCTCATTTTGAATTTAGGGTGACTTTTTCACGATAGGATCCAATCTAATGACTGAAAGGATTATTACGATAGACAAGTAGCAGGTTTTTACAAGATTAATCATCAACAGGAACTTGTTGTTGTTATTCAGTTTGTCCCCATATCATGGGGTTTTACTGTGAAATCAATTGTGCTTTTCTGCCTTGTGGATTTTGTGGTTGATACTGTAGAGATGATGAGGGTGGTATATGTATACATGTAAATGTGTACTTGTATGTCTGTGTGTGTATCTTATTAATAACTTCGTGGTTCTGCATGTCCTTCAAAGACATGCATTCCATGTACAATGAGCATTTCTTCCATAAAACAACCCTAATATTTTATCTGATATCCAATGACTGAGGAGCAGGCTTTGAGATCAGGTTCCCCCGGGCGCCATGCCCGTCCCCAGCTCCGTCTGGATGCCTAGTTTGGTGGTAATAACACTTAGCTCATGGTTTTGCATGAGCATAAAATGTGATCCTGGGTAGGAGGCAATGAGCAGAATGTCTGTCACACAGGAACTATGCAGTTAGATATGGTTATGTTACTTATGATTCATTGGAGATTTAAGACCTGTTAAAGACAATACGTATTTTATAATGTCTTTGCAACATTTAATATAATCATGAAAAAGTTTCATACACATAAGCTGCTGTGTATTAAATTTTTGAAATGACTCTAGAGGCTCTTGAAGTCCACAAAAAAGAGTTCGAAAATTACATTCAGGCAAAGGGACTAGATACATTCTGACAGATATCATTATGCTGAACAGTACAAAGGACACGAAGGGAGTTTTATGTTTCTAGCTCTTTCTCACACGTGACGTCTTAACAGTGTGACTAATTGGCAAATCGTTGACCAGACCGACTGTGACCTCAAACTGAGACATCTGTTTCTGGGGTCCAGGTTTATTTGCTTATTTTCCATGGTATGTTTTTGTTATCTCTGGATTTTGTTTGTTTATATCATCACTAACTGCAGAAAAGTTCAAAAGTTTCTTTAAGAAAATATTTACGATGGGATTCTCCTTGATTCCAGACATTTATAAGAATAAGACAGTGACTCTGTTCTTAAGAAGTTTATAATTTTGGTGAAAAACAGAGAGATGTGGATTGTAATGTGTCCTTGATGAAGGCATAAACTCTATATATTGTCCCATTATCTGTTGATTTATAAAAGTCTCCACTTGTCTACAATAACCTGTTCAGAAGTGGGCGGTCTGTTTTACCAGCTAATAGGCTGGGACTCTGTACTTTACTCTCTCACTTGGGTTTTCACTGTCCAGGCTCTATGTGATGAGTGAAATGTTTTTCTAGAAAAAAAGAAGATGCATGAATGTTGTGATAGGAGGGTCACTTAAACCTAGGTTGACAAGATTCACCTTCTACTTTGGATCAAAACTGAGAAAAAATGGTCCATAGTGCAGAGCCATCATACATCCTGTGCAGCAACTCCATTTAAAAAAAAAAATGTATCGGAAGCTGTCACTCCTGGTCTTTATGTGCAGCTGCTTACAGTACAGTGTATTCTGCGCAAGCACCATGTGGGTGTGTGACAGCATGGAGTTAAAGGATAATGTGCTTTTGAAGTGATTTAGTGTAAATGTAACCACACACATAGGCAGTAATAGGTTGCAAAGCAAATTTGGAGATTAAACTAGCTGTAAATCCTTTCTGGCTCCATGAGCCTCAGCAGCATAGTGACTTTGAATGTCTCATGGATACTACATCCCAAATGGCCCAGAATAGAAGGGGAGAAGAGTAAGCTTTCCTAGCTAAAGTTATGACATATTTTATATTGGAAGGAATAACTTATATTAGTATGTAATATAGCCATTACATAGATCACTTATACAATATAATACTTCATGTGTCAATATTCGGGATTAAAATATAGTTACTCCTTAGTGTATATGAGTCCAGGCAATGATATAATCAATGTTTAATATCATGTAAGTGTCATAATGAAGTTTTGTTGGTTTTCAAAATGATAAGGGTATCTCTAAACCTATTTGTTGAAAGGATGGCAGGGCTGCTGTATAACCGTGAGTGAGTTATTTATCCCTCTAAATTTGTTTCCTCATTTCTAAAAAATAATCAGAGTTCCTACCAGGGAAGTTTTTATTAAGAGTACATGAAACTAAATAGATAATTACTATAAATTAGAATAGTTCCTGGCATGGAGGGTGCTCAATCATTGATAGCCGTAAACGCTGGCCTTAAAATTGTTCTGTGTGCTACAGTATGTGGATACTTAATCACATACATAGAATTATATGATTTCTAGAAATATCATATAAACGTTTTAATAGCTAAAAGAGAAAAATGAGACATAGAAAAATGCTACCAAGATATTTAAAAGTAAATTTATAAATGTATAATGTATAGATATAAACATATAGCATGAATAAACATTTCAGAGAAAAGTTCAAAGCGACTTCTTTTAAAAGTTGTGTATATTGCATAGCAATACAATTTTAGACAGATCTTCATAGGGCATGTTTTTTTTAAAAATTCTTGAGAGTGCTTTAGATAGTTCTCCATGAGAGATTAACAATAAAATTCTGTGGAAATAATAATGAGGAGGCAGTTTCTACTCCTGACATTTAATCTCTGAATAAAAGGAGAGAACTGTCGTCTCCTGTGGTTTCTGACTTTTTGCCTCTAGACATGTATAAAATAATTGTCTTTTTTGTTATTTCAAAGGCAGAGATAATAGAGTAAAAACTGTTTCTGAGTCTTTTCTAGCTGTGAAAAAGTGTGTTTTTAATCTAACGTAAAAAATTAGGGGACGGGCCTCCCTGGTGGCGCAAGTGGTTGAGAGTCCGCCTGCCGATGCAGGGGATACGGGTTCGTGCCCCGGTCTGGGAGGATCCCATATGCCGCGGAGCGGCTGGGCCCGTGAGCCATGGCCGCTGAGCCTGCGCGTCCGGAGCCTGTGCTCCGCGACGGGGGAGGCCACAACAGTGAGAGGCCCGCATACCGCAAAAAAAAAAAAAAAAAAATTAGGGGACTTCACATACCTCCCTTTCATAGCTGTCTTCTCACCGATTTCTACTGAGAACGAAAGAAGGTCATGCACTATTAGTATCGTGAAATACTGTGCTTGTACTTTAGGCATTTTGTATAAATACTTTGCACTTCTTTCGCATTTCTAAAATAGAGCCCTCCCCCGCCATCATAATAGACTAATAGGGTGATCATTCATTACCCTGCGAGCGACAGCCTCATTCTTTGCTACCTTTTGCAACAACTCAGTGAAAAAAGTTGTCTGCATTCTCTGCCTCAAGGCTGTCTCCTTACGTCCTCTTTACTCTCACTGCATTTTCATCTCCTCCTGCCAAGGATATCAGTGAGCTCATTTTGCTAAATCCTATGATAATTCTCAGTCTGCAATTTCGTTGACCTGTCAACATCCTTCGACTAATACATTTCCTTCCTCTGGTTGGAAAAATACCACATGCTCCTGAATTTTTCCTTCTCGTCTCCTTTTCTGGACTGTCTTACTGTCTCTGATTTTTGGTCATCAGAGCGCTTGAGATTCTCTTCTTCGAATCTTTACCTACACTCACTCCCTTAGTGATCTAATCCAGTCTGTTGCCTTTAAGTGCCATCTAGATGACAGACATCCAACTGTTATCTCTACATCAGATCTTCTCCCAAAATTCATACTCATGTTTCCAACGACTTAGCATCTCTGATTTTATGTTTATTGGACACTTCAAGCTCAACATGCCCAAAGCTGTATTCCAGATCTCTCTCCCCAAACCTATCCGCCACAGCCTTTCCCACCTTGCTTCACGGCAACTCGAGCTTCCCGTTGGCCATGTAAAAATCCTTGAACGAATCTTCTTCTTCCCTCTTTTATACATTTTCACATCTAAGCTGTCTAAAAATTAATTTCTTTCTACCTTCATAACCCAAAATCCCATCAGTTCCCACCTTCTCCACCATCTCCACGGTAGTCCAAGCTCTGTCATTCTCTCCCTGGATTATACAAGAGCATTTTATCTGGTCTCGGAGCTTCCAGTTCATTCTAGTGGCCAAAGCAGTCCTATAAGATATAAGTTACATCATATCATTCTTTCGCTAAAATCCCTGCAATGACTCCCCATTTCTCACAGAACAAAAACCAAAGGGCTCTTGGTGGTCTGCAAAGCCTTACCGGATTTGCCCCTCCTCTCATTAACTCTTTGACCTTATCTCTTGTAATTCTCCCCAACACAGCTGCCTTCTCAGCTACACAGGCCCCTTCCTGTTCCTTGAACCTGCCAGGTGTGTTCTTGATTTGCAGAACTGGCTGTTCCTTCTTATCTGGAATGCTCTTCCAACAGATGTCCCTGTAATGAATGTTTACACTTCTAACAAGTGATTCTGACCATCCATTTACATTTGAATCTTGACTATACCATCATCCTCCATTTACTTTAGTAGCATTTTTCACTGCCCTAAATGTCACATATTTAGTTGTTTATGATGTTTTTATCAACTGTCTCCCCTGCTAAAATGTAAGCTCTGGAAGGGTAGACATCTCTGTCTGTTTTATTCACTCATGTGTGCTAAGTGCTTAGAACAGTGCCTGGTGCTATCGACTGAAAAACAAATGCACAACCTAAAAGTTGAGAATTATGTTTTATTGGGCAGACTTGCTGAGGACTTAGGCCTGGAAGACAGCCTTTCAGACAGCTCTGAGGGACTGGTCCAAAGAGGTGAGGGACGAGCCAGGATGTATGGGAGTTTTGCGACAAGAACCTGGTAGTCGGAACATCAAAAGATTACTGTTAATTAAAGAAAAAACAGACATCTCAAGTTAAGGAATTTAGAGCTTTTCTATGTACGGGAAGATGCAAGAGTCTGGGCTGATTGATATCATTCCTTTGATGTGCACCTCAGCTCTCTGGGGCCAGTGTCCTGTTCTTTCCCATCCTGAAGGGTCAGGGTGCCCAGTTGAGGTTGGCTGCAGTGGCTTATGGTTTGATGGCTGCAACATCGTTTGTTTACTGATATGGCAGGTGACATTTTCTCTCCACAGGGCATAGTAGCCAACTAAGAAATATTTGCTAAATTAATGAATTAGGTGAAGTGAGGGACAGTTGGATTTGAGGAATCTGTCTTTTATAAAAAGAAAAGCAAAACTAAACTAAGCATTGGAGCAAGTTACCTTACATGACCTCTTAGTAAGAATGCATACTTTGGTTTTCTAACTGCAGTGCTAATGCTGTGCACCACACAGTAAGAACAGTCAACTACTTGTTGAATTTGGATTGTGCAATTATTTTGAATATTTTACATATCATGAGCTTTTCTTGCCTGACTTCAATTTTTGATCATATTTGCTGGAATTTTAGAATTTAATAGTTCTACATTTTCTGTGTTTCAACTCTCCTTCAATGTAACATTCTGCAAGTGGCCAAATTGTGGTGTGTTAATATACGTGAATTTGTTTTTCTCTTAAAATAGCAATCATTATATTTATAGGATGAATAAACAGCAAGGTCCTACTGTATAACACACGGAATTATATTAAATATCCTGTGGTAAACCATATCGAAAAGAATATGAAAAAAATATATAAATATATGTAAGTATATATATATATACATATATATAAAAGAATATATATAAAAAGAATATAGAATATATATAACTGAATCACTTTGCTGTACAGCAGAAATTAACACAACATTGTAAATCAACTATACTTCAATAAAATATTTTAAAAAATAGCAATCATTAGGGGAAGTGTTTTAGTCAAGGGAAGCTAATGATTATACCACATAAACTCAAATTATTAAAATGACTCAAATATAATAGAAATTTATTTCTCACTCACATGACAGCCAAGGCAGTTCCCAGCTAGAGGGCGTGAGAATGGAGGCAAGAAGTTGCCCCATGTGGTCATTCATGGGCCAGGCTGGGGCAGAGTCACACCTGCAGGCCTCCAGCGGAGCCCTAACTGATATCCAAGGGAGGAAGAGACAAGAGCATAAAGGAGCATTTGCTGGAGGCTTTTATGGTCCAGGATTAGAAGTGACACATACCACTTTAGGTCACAGTCCATCGGCTGGAACTTAGTCTCTTGCATTTGGCCTAATGCAAGACAGGCTGGGAAATGCACTCAAAGTATATGTTCTGAAAGAAGAGATGAGAAAATGAATTTGTTTTCAGTGATTAGCAACTTCAGTCCCTGAAAGGCAAGCTGTCATCCCATAGCCAGATAGAATCCTCATTCTTTCAAGCATCAAGCTTGTTAGGGAAGCTCCTGATATCATTATGAGCTTTCTTGAGTTGGGGTTATTTTTCTACAGTACTGGGTTTTTTGAAATGTGAATTTATGCAAATAGTACAGATGCAAGGTATTCAAGGTATCACATATAATGGTTTTGCAATGGCCATATCTTAAAAGGGTGAGTGCCACAGCATAATACATATTTTGGACAGTGCTGTGGCCTTTTCTAATGATAATGTAATATATCTCATTCACTTATATTAACAGAGAAAACCTAGGGCACAAATCCCACAAAGGCGTACAGTGAGTATGGTGTTCCACTCCCCTTGGCTCATCTAGATTGGTGAGGGGTAAAAAAGGTGAGAAAATGCAAATTTAAAACATTGTGAGTCACTTAGAACTCAAAAGTTTCTTCTCATGTGCTGATAGAGAAGGTGTGTGCATAAGTGTAATATGTGCTTGGGTATATACTATGTTCTGAATGTTTGCGTCCCCTCAAAATTCATGGGTTGAAATCCTAACCCCCAAGGTGATGGTATGAAGAGGTGGGGCCTTGGGAGGTGATTAGGTCATGGGGGTGGCCTTCATGGATGAGATTAGTGCCTGTGTAATGTGGCCCAGAGAGCTGCCTTGCCCCTCAATCAGGTGATTTACAGAGAAAAAGATAGCTGGTCTAAGAAGTGGCATCCCACCAGACACCAGATCTCTCATGCTTTGACCTTAGACTTCCCAGTCCCCAGAAGTGTGAGAAAAAAAATCTGTTGTTTATAAGTTACTCAGAGCACAGTATTTTTGTTATAGCAGCCTGAATGGACTAAGACAGTATAACACTAGTAGTGAATAATCAATACTCTTTGCACTTAATGGAGTGAAATTATATTGAATTATTGAATGAGTTAATACCCTCCTAAACACACACACTGGGAAAGGTGGAGAGCATAGAAAAAATTGTCACAAGCCCTTTGAGATACTCCAGATTTTATATATAACTTGAACAAGTACAACTGAGGCCATATCTATGCCAGAGCATACCCCCTCAAAATAAGACCAAGTAATACCCTAGAAGTTCATGGGATGTTGTAGAGACATGGAAGTTACAAATAATTCTTGTAAAAAATTAAATGGCAAATAAATGTTCAGCTTAGATCAAAGAGCTCATTAAGGAGTCAATCAATTAAGTAGCTTCTAGTAACATTAAATTATGCTATATTTAATATCAATAAAATTGAATATAACACAGTTCTACTAAAAAAGTAATCTTGTTCATCAAACCATTCTATGCATGTTAGATGAAAGTCTAAAAATACTCTAAAGCAGAAAAAAATTGTGAATTGAAAAAGCATTTGTGGACTTCCAAAACTACATAATTTGAAAACAAAGGAATAATAATTTGAAACAAAAGTGATATTTTTCTTGCTCTGATTGGCTTTTAATTAATATGATTTATTTTGAAATTTAAATGACATTAAAGGATGCATGAAGATTTTGTTTCTCACACAGTGGCATGTGTTAATTTCTTTTTAAGAAACACTGTAGAATAAACTACACTTTCTCTTCCTTTAATAGAATTATAGTGCAATAGAAAGATCCGGGGACTGAACTCAGAAACTGTTCCCTGAGGAGCGGGACCATGTCTTAACTCAACTCTGTCTTAGTGTCTTGTACACGGGGGCTTTGTGACTGTGCTAGAAATATGACAGCTTCTCTGAGATATACTTTCTTTAACGACTAAATGAGGGTAATAATACCACAGTTCATTGTGAAAACATTAATATGAAATAACATGGTGAAACTGTGGTCCGGAGCAGAGTGTGTTTGAAATGCTAAGACGCAGGACAATGCTTGTCCTGCCTTGGCCAAGAATGTTCCGCAGTGTCACACAGGACTCATGGCAGCCACTAAGGAGACTGGCCCTCAGCTTGCGTTCAGTCTATAAGGAGTATCTCCGGGAGACAAACAGTGGAATTTTAAAATCTCATCCCTTTACCATAATTTGGAGGCACAACAAATCATGAAAAATAGGCAGAACACACAGAGGCATCTGAGCAAGAGAGAGACACTGAACAGAACTTCAGATCCATGCAAACGGAAAAAATAAGTTTACGGTCATGACAAGTGATTACCATTTACAGAGTACAGAGGAAAGCATAGCTTCCTTAAGAACATAGCTAAGGTAGAATTCCAGCCTTATTCAACGTTGACCTATATTGCTGGTCGAAAGACTAAATGTTTTGCTGCAAACATTAGCAAAGCATCAGAAAATGGAAACAACTTTCCAACACAGCTAGGAAGAGGAGAGAAAAACATGGGCACCCAGAAGAAAATCAGCAGAACCTGACAAAGAACGAGACAGTCACATTGGACCAGCCCAGAAATATTCCTTAGCCACTTCCTAAGAAAGGGAGACTGGGAAATTTATCCCTAAATACATTACTTCATACTCTGTTGGTTAAATAATGTGTGTATCGAAATATGATATTTTATCTATAACCTGTTGATGTAATAATGCATAAATTACTGCGTCTTAAATTGTGTGTCATTCTCACTTCATAGTTTGAGATAAGTCATTCTCAACTAACTTTTTTTAAACTTCATAAAATACAAAGTTTTAAAGCGAGAGAGAAAAGGAAGGGAAACAGATAGTAAAGAAGAAAGACAGGCAAACAGACATTTATGTGTCAAACACATAAGTGATGCTCAACAATGTTAAAAAAAATATCATGGAATCTTAAGTCACAATTTTTTAAGGTTTTTTTTAAACTTTCTATTTTATTTTGGAGTATAGTTGATTAACAGTCTTGTGTTAGTTTCAGGTGTACAACAAAGTAATTCAGTTATACATATACATGTATCTATTCTTTTTCAAATTCTTTTATCAATTAGGTGGTTACAGAATATTGAGCAGAGTTCCCAATTGATTAAGCTTTCGCTGCCTTGATAATCAGCAGGGGTTAATGGCCTATTTTAAAAGAGATGTTTGCTTAGGTTAAAGTCTCAGAGGGAATTGGAACAGTGTACTTCACAACCTCTCTCTTTACATTTACGCTGTGACACCACTGTCCACTTTACTTGGTGTTAAAATCTCATGTCTGTGTTTGGAATTAAAGGGAAGGATGTCATCTTAACAGATAAATACTCTTGAGAAAAGGTAATGTGCCATGATGATTCTTCATGCTTTGTGAGAAAAAGATATTTATTATCTACCAATAAATCCAGGTCCTTTTGAAAAGAGCAGAGGGAATGTTTTCCTCAAGGAAGTGGAACGCAGAACGCACTCACCCTGCAGTATCTGTTTGTTGTCTTGTCATGATTTGGCAAAAGGGTTCTGAAAGAAGTCGAGTAAGTCCTTCAGACAAATGCTGTATGGTGAATTACTTAAACATACAGCATTTATGATATGATGATGATTGCAGTTACCAATGATCATTGAAATCAACATTATTAGTTACTTTTTGAAATATCAAAATATGAAATCTTCTGTGTTTTTACAGCTTAGTAAGAGTAACTTTCCTGAACAACTTTTAGGGAAAATTAAGAATTAAGAAATATGTATATAAGGTGGATAGATCTTTTTTGTGAAAATGAGTAGCAAAGTATTAAGATTGGTATATATGAATGTGTATAAAAAATACAAAAGGTTAAAAAGCATTAGGGGATTGATGACCATTTGCTTAAGTAGCCTATAAATTCTCCTTTCAGTTGAGAGAGATTAAAATATAGAATAGAAATAAAATAATACATTATTTATTATTATTACAAACTCTCTAATGAAATAGCATCTAACTATAAGTGCACTACAATAAGTCCACAAATATGTCCCACTGAAGGGCAAGCAGATGCTAACAGAGCATGTTAGTTTCTGGAAGAATTTCACAACATAACTTACAATATAAAAATATATAATACAAGTAGAAACAAATGCCCATTAATGCATGATGAGTTTTTTAAGAAAGAAAAACAGTACTATGCACAGTCACTTTAATAATGACAATTTAATATTTTATGCCTTTGGAAAATACCACTTTGAGTTGGAAGTGTACAGTTGAGGCTGCGGGAATCTTCACGCACTGCTCCCTTTCTTGAGAGGGTTACACGACACTGTTGACGACTTCCACATACCAGCAGCCTGGGTTACTGGGCAGCAGCATGCCCTGGGTGGGCGCAGTACACATATAACAGTGTGACTTTTTTACGAGGTTGAATTCCCAGCTCAACCCACGTGAAGCAGGCACTCACATCTACCTCTATCACACATGGAAAGGAATCCTTAAATCAATAGAAATTAAGTACAGACAGGTTTAGTCTATTATCTCTCAACTCTTAATATATTATAGCTTATAATAATATATGCAAAGTATACTAACTGTATATTTCCCAGCAAATTTTCTTAGATTCTGCTATATCCTTTATTATTTTGTGATTCAAGTATAGTATTGATAGTAGTCTGGAAATGCATTAATTATAGGGTGACAGGTTTCTGTTTGCCTGGAGAGGGCTGGTTTAACTTGCCTGGCATAATTAGGCATGCCTTTTTACTTTCAAAAGTGTCCGAGTCTGGTCAAAAAGTGATAAGGTCACAGGAGTTACCTACCACCAATTAGATGTCTCTACAAGTGAAGGCTAATGGTACATTACCCTTCTACCTTCAAACTGAGTATATTTGCACTAGAGCTAAGTTACTGACTATATTCCTTTAGACTTGAATTATTAAATTAATTAAATTTGGGGGTACTCTTGAAAGACTAAATGATAGATGTAAGAAATCGAGGGAATTCCTGACATAAGATATCTTTTTGGTGGGCAATAAATTTCGCTCTTTCTTTTCCCCGCTTACTTCAATAACATTGAGAACAATTTGCCTTCCTGTTTCAGCAAACACCTAAAGTAACAGAAAGGACACACACACACACACACACACAAGTGATAGTAGTTGCAATCACAAAAAAAATGAGTTATTGGTAATAAGATTTTTCTGAAATAACAGAGCCAAACTCATTATGAGACAAGTTGTACCAGTGATTTAGTACCTTGAATTTCACTGTGTTTCACTCCCCAATCTTTATTTTTCACGGTTATATTTTTCTTCCAAATTATTTGTTGTTCTGTTCATCTTTTAAGCATTAATTATTTGTTATAACAGAGCTCTGTATGCAAGGTCTATCTTTACAAGTACCCTTTATATGTATAATAAATATTTACTTTGTACATTTGTTCCTTCATCAGTGAGAGTAACGTTTAATTAACTACTTGAGTCCTTGGATCAGGCAACTCCTCTTGTTCCCTGACATTTACTAAAATTTCATCAATTATTTTAGAAGTTCCTGATGGATCTCTACCACTACTGTATCTACTTTGTAAACCCTTGAATTCCATCTATGCCCTAAGTTCAAATTCACTCCCTGCTCAAAACTCTTTGGTGGTTCTCTGGTACCCACAGACTGGCTTGGGTGTCTTCTAGTATCATTCATCGACTAAGAAATAAAACAGGCAACAAATCAACAAATTTCCTGAAGAGCAGATGGGGAAAGAAAGAGCATGAGCTTAGTTCAGAAATGCTGTCTTGAAGATGCTGCTGAAAATGCAGGTAGAATTTTCCAACACTTGCAATTCTGCAGTAGGATCTGTGAGGCGTTCACGAGTGAGAGTTATAATAGAGAGAAAATGGGACCATCGGCAAGAAGTAGGTAATTGAAGCCATGGGACTGAACGAGATCATTATAGCTCCATCACATTCCATCATGTTGCTAATGAGTCTGTCTCACTACTGAAATATAACCTCTTTGAGGAAAAGATTTTTCCCAGAACCTAGCATAGACCCAAGAACACATATCATTCATAATTATTATTTGCATTGCAATGTACTATATTATATTAAGTATTTTATATGTGATATCACTAGTGGCTTTCTTTTAACCTAGACAGAAAATCATCTAAAGATACAGCTAGCGAATATCCTATTCCAGTCTTTTTGTAAAGGAAGCTATAAATAAGAGTAGTATGAGCTTTTAAAAAACACTTTCGGAGTCAGAAGAAATGTCTGTAAAAGTATATGGCACCAAAGTTTTCATCTAAACTTGACATTTGACTTGAGGACTATCCTGCCATCTTTTCACATTTGAAATGAAGGTCTCCATTCAGTTTGTGTAACAAAGCCTTGAGTTAGTGCCATAGCACCAGGCTCTTTAACTGGGACAGTGGGTCTGTGATCCTGCCCACCTTCCTCCATATTGGCATTTTCTTAATCTGCCATGTGTTTAGTTATCCAGGGAGGTAAGTGATAATCTCTTTCTGTTATGTCTCTACAGTTACTAGAAGCTCTGAAGTCATATGCATAATTCTACCTGGCCCATTCCCTTCAAGGCACACATCATGAATTAGAATGCTGTAGCATCTTTTAATACAATATCAAATGCACACCAGAAAAGGAAGGAATGTTGCAAATCACCATGCTTTGACAATCAAAGGTCTTTAATCTTCAAGCCTTAAGTTCATAGGATAGAAGATAAAACTGATTTTAAGAGCCATCTAGTTCAAAGACAAATCAGATGTTTGAATCGCTCCTGCAACTTTATAGTAAAGAGTTGGCCATCTGCTCTTGGGTGCCCCCAAGAAGTGATTTGGGGATGGGAAGGCAGACATGTCTCCAGACCCCACTTCAGCCACAGGGGTCCCCACTGTTCAGAAATTCAACTTACGGTTCTGAGGATTATTTGGAGAAAATTGTTAAAAATCAATGCTCAAGTGAAAAATCACTTTATCCGGGGACAGTTAATGTTTTTTTTGACAGCCTTCCTTGTAAGAGGTGAAAACGTTTTCTTCTGGGTTCTTCCCACTGCTTTCACTCCATTCCAGAGTCTGTAAAGAGCAGCAGGCTTTCTCTCTCCTCCGCATAGCACGTGTGTTCTTGCTGTTGTTTAAGTATCTGAAGAGTTATTATCCTGTTCCCCCCAATAATCAGCTTCCAGCTTGTTTTCCCCAGGCTCCTCCATTTTTCTTTCCATTGGTCCTTATTTGTCTTATGTGGGAGTTATGAGAAGGGGGTGCATCTTATGTGGTCTGTCTGCCATCCAGCTGCCCTACGGTGCTACCTCCCAGGTTTTTTTATCTACTTAAATGTTTTTCAGCACTCTATTTACAAACAGTAAACTACACCAATCTTTTCTGTACAGATTTATGACTTTACATATATATACCCTCATGGGACCACAACCCAAATCAAAAAAAGAGCAATTCCATCAGCCCAGATATTTCATTTGTAACTTTCCAGTCCATATGCACCCTCTTCCCCGTGGGTAACCATTACTGTGACTTCTGTTACCTGTGCTGACCTTTGATATCAGTGACATCATAGTTTATCTTCATTCGTGTCTGGTCTCTTTAGCTGAACATATGCCTTTTAAGTTTGCTTGAGGTCATTAAAGCACAGTGCTTACAACTGAACAAAGAAGGCAAGCCGAGTTCTGAAACACATGCGACCATGGGTCAGTGCTTCCTCTGCCTTGGGCAGGACACACCACTCAAATCTTGGAGGTCAGGTGATGTGCATATGTGAAACCGTGTAATTGTGAAGATCAGTGGTATAAGATCATGGGAGAAAATAAGACAGAACTAGAGTAGGACTTCCCTCTCACCCCAAAAGGTATCCAAGGCAAGTCAAAAGGTAAAAAAAAAAAAGATCATCTTTGCTGTGCTTCCCAAACAAAATCTGTCTTCTCACCCCATTAGCCAAAGACCTCAGCTGGCTTCCTCTGTTCCAGGGAACCAGATCTCTTCTCATTTGTGGTAGTCATATCACACTTTTTCTGCTACTGAAGCCTAAAGTCTCCAAAGGATTGGATCTCTGGATAGTGGTAATCATACTAAATCACACAGACCTTTATCTGACATTTTCCAGGATTTGTCATTTCTGCGTTTTAGGATTCTGTGACATCTTGTAGGACTGCCTTCTTCTACTGCCTATTGACCCTGGTTTAAATCCCAGGAGTCCCATAAAAACCAGTTGGTTTTCCATGGGATAACAGGTATGCAAATGAGAGGAAGGATGGCATTGCATATGTTGCTTTCTCCCACCACCCCCACTAATCTTTGTGAAAAGAGCTACCTGAGCCACCATCCTCAAGAGACTCTGCTTCTAGATAATTCTTCCTCCATACCCCAGCAAGCCCTCAGCACTGAACATTACATTATCAAGGGATGCTCCTACCATTCCTACTAATTGTGGTCTTCTTTGGCCCTGGAATCACTTGTTTCTTTGCTGAAAGCTTTTAGCTTTGATTCACTGACATGCCTTTGATAATATGTCAGCCAGATGTTCTAGTAATTTTGATATCTGCAAGGATGGTCTTTTAAACTTCTTTTAATGTCCTGGTCTCTAATTTCCCTGACCTCTGTCCTCCAGGTGACCTTGACCTCCACTCGCCCTCAGCCACTCACTCTTACGGCCATGCTCTTGGTATACACCTTGCCATTATCTGTAACTGAAAACCCCAGGTAACCTCACCTTCAACCATCAACCCCTCCTCTCCAGCTCATCTCATATCGTACTCTAATTTCAGTAATACGTGGACCCCATTAAGACCTAGAGTTTATTGTCAAAGTCTGTGAGTCTGTTTCTGTGTTTGTAAATAAGTTCATTTGTATCTTTTTTTTTTTAAGATTCTGCATACAAATGATACCATGTGGTATTTGTCTTTCTCTGTCTGACTTAACTTCACTTAGTATGATCATCTCCAGGTCTAACCATGTTGCTGCAAATGGCATTATTTCATTCCTTTTTATGGCTGAGTAATACTCCATTGTATATAGGTACCACATCGTCTTTATCCATTCATCTGTTGATGGACACTTAGGTTGCTTCCATGCCTTGGCAATCATAAACAGTGCTTCAGTGATCATTGGGTTGTTTGTATACTTACCCCAAAATTAAAAAAAAAAATTTTTAAACACTGGTTTTTATTGTTCCTAACACTTTTTCATAACCACTCACCCCAATCATATTCCAAAACTCACATATTTCCCTACTTGAGTTCTTTGGCCCATCATTATGCATTTTCTTTTCTATACATGCTTAACCACTTCCCTCAATTAATAATACATTCCCTTGACAGAACCCCAGCACTTGTTCAATCCAGCTTTTGCTTACTCTGCACCTTTGTCAGTGCAGCTCAAAGTGGCGAGAGAAAACCTCCCAACCACGTTGACAGGTCTCATTTTAAATTCATGATTGCTAAGTTCAGATGGGACGTTGGTGTTGCCTGGCATCAAGCAATCACTTGCCCGTTCCCTTTAGCACTACTTTATACCTTCTCCTCTCCTCCCCTGTGGCGCTACCTTCCCACACTCACTCTCAGGCGATAGCCTTGCTTGTTACTTCACTGAGAAAATCAAGGGAACCAGAAAAGAATTTCCGCATGCTTTCACCTCCACCCACCCACTTACGTATGTGCCCGCATACCCCACCTTCTCCTCTATGACTACAGATGGATATCCCTCCTCCTGACTGAGGCTAAGCCCTTCCCTTTGACCTCTCAGGGACGTTCTATCTGCAAATCTGTCCTCACTCTTCTTATAAATCACTCCCAACTGGATTGCCCTGTCTCTACAACAACATGCTTTTATAATCCCCCATTTTTAAAAACCCTCTCTTGATCACACTTCTTCTCCCAGTTTCCATCAGTTTCTCTCTCCCCATCACAGTAAAATGTATCAAAGCTTCTCTTCCATCTTCCTGAACCTGGTCCCATCAGATTTTTGCTCCAACACTCTACAAAGACTGTTCTTGTCAAAGTCAAAGTGACCCCCACTTGCTTCATTCAGTAGCCAGTTCTCATCCTTGTCTTATCTCACCTAACAGCAGCACTGGGCACACATTAGTCCATCAGCCTGAAAACTCAATTTTCAGTTTTGATTTCAGACACGCTTACTGTACTTGCATGCCTGGTAATTCACTGGTTTCACTTCTCACTATGCTTTGCTGGTTCTTCCTTTTCTCCCTGAATTTTTCCTTTCAGCATTCTCCAAGGCTCAGTCATTGAGTGTCTTCTCTTTTAATTTATACTCACTCCCTGATTAATCACGTCCAGTTCATGGCTCAAAAACTATGCATATTCAATGATTCCAAATTTTCATATCCAGCCCTGATAGATCTGTTAGATTTCAGAGCTGTATTTCCAATTGCCGACATCTCTTCTTGGATTCTTAATGTGCATCTCAAATTTAATATATCCAAATCCCAGAATTCTGTTCTTCCCTTTTCCAGACCAAATGAAACCAATCCAAACAAAACAAATACACAGATCAGGGAAGAAAATCTCCTTCTTCCACAGTCTCATTTCTCTCAGTAATTCTGCACATGTCCAGTGCTTGAATGCTGAGTTCAAACAATATAATTTCATCTCTAACTTCTCCCTTCCATTTTGAAAATACATTTTAATTTTAGAGCAGTTTTAGATTCATAGCAGAATTGAGACGGAAGTGCAGAGTTCCCATACCAGTCTCTTCCCCAAACACACATAGCTTCCTTCATTACCAGCATCTGGCAGCAGAGGGCACCATTGTTCAATCGATGAACCTTCACCAATACGTCACTATCAATCCAGAGTTGACATTATGGTTCACTCTTGGTGTTGTGGATTCCGAGGGTTTGGACAAATGTATAATGGCATGCATTCATCATCATACTATCATTCAGAATTGTTTCACTCCATAAAAATCCCCGTGCTCTGCCAATTCATCCCTTCCTCCTCAAAATAGACCTCTGTGACTGCTGACCGTTTTACTGTGTTGATAGTTTTACCTTTTCCAGAGGTCATAGAGTTGGAATAATTAGAGCAGGCAGCCTTTTCAGATTGGCGTCTTTCACTTAATAATACATATACAAGGTTCCTCCATGTTGTCTCATAGCTTGGTAGCTCATTTCTTTTTACCACTGAATAATAGTTCATTGTTTAGATGTACCATACTTTATTGGTCCATTCACCTACTAAGGGCATCTTGGTTGTTTCAAGTTTTGGCAATTATGAATAAAGCTCGTAAAAATATCCATGTGCAGGTTTTTGTGTGAACATATGTTTTTAACTCCTTAAGGTAAATACCAAAGAGCACAATTGCTGGATCATAGGATTAATCCATGTTTTAAACCAAGAAACAGTCAAACTGTCTTCCAAGGTGGCTGTACCACTTTGCTTCCCATCATCAGTGAAGGAGAATTCCTGTTGCTCCACATCCTTGTCAGCTTTTGGTGTTGTCAGTATTTTGGATTTTGGCCATTCTAATAATAGGCATATAGTTGTATCTTGTTTTAATTTGTAATTCCCCCAATGACATACGATGTGAAGCATCGTTTCATATACATATTTGCCTTCTGTACGTCTTCTTTGATGAGGTGTCTCTCTTTTAGTTCCATATTTGATTTGTCAGGAATTCTGTCAGCTTCACTTTCAAACTGTATCTGAGATTGGACCACGACTTTTCACCTCTACCACCATCTCCCTGGACTAAGCTGTGTCCTCTCTCACATGGATTATTATTCCTGTAGCTGACTAAATGACCTTGCTGCTTTGTCCTGGACCCTTATGCCCAAAGTGATACTTTTTAAATAAAGGGTAGAGTAAGCCATTTCTCCATACCCTAATATGTTCTCTCATTTTTGCAAAGTCATTACAGTGATCGACGACATTCTCTGCTCCTGGTATCTCTCTGACAGTATCTCGTCATAATCTCCTGTGCGTTTATTTATTCAAAACTAGTTACACCAACCTCCTTGATATTCCCTTAATATGCCAAATAAACTTCTCAGAGCATCTGCACTTACTCTTTGCTCTGCCTTGAGCTCTCTTCTGTTATCCACATGGCTTTCCTCCTGTCTCTTGGAGGGCTTTTATTAAGCGTTACCACCTCAGTGAAGCCTATCTTATCACCTATTTAAAAATGTAACAAGCAATCAGTAGCCCCTTTTCTAACTTTATTTTTCTCCTTTGTAGTTATGACTATCAAATATACAGTATATCAGACATACTGATCTTTTTGTTGTCTGTCAGATCCTTTAGAGGTTAGGCTCAAAAAATATGGATTTTATGGCATTTTTTTATTACTATATCTTTAGCACCTAGAAAAATCAATGTTCAGAGCCACGAGCAATACAGAAGGTAGCCGTGACTTTCACAGCTCTTCAAGAAGCAAGCTGTCAAGATGAGATCTTTACCAAGATAGACTTTTTAAAAGTACCAAGTTGTTTCACTTTACCTTTCCCTTAATATTAGTCTTGTTGAGCATATTTTGTTAGGAGTCAATTATATTAATTTTATATGAATTGTCAGGTACTCATATACTGAATTCATTTTAAAATGTTATGTTATTAATCTCTTACTGATTTATATGGGCTTTTGTCTTAACATTAGGCCCTCATATGCTATGAATTAAAAATATTTTTAATCAGTTTGTCATTTGAATGATGTTAATGCATGAATATTTATCTTTTTAGTTGAATTTATCAATATATTTAACAGTTTGGGGGTTTTGAGTCATATTTAGAAATGACTTCCCATCCTAAGATCTAAAATATTTTTCCAAGTTTTCTTCTCATATTTTATGGTTTATTAAGAATTAAAAATCTCTTCCATCCTAATTTATGTTTATGTAGGGTGGGATGTTAGGATCCAAATTTATTTTTCCTTCAGATGGCTAGCCAGCTAGGCCAGTATCATTTATTCATCTTTTCTCCATTTATTGGAGATACTACCATACCATAACCCCCATGTACATTGGTTACTTTCTGAACTATCATCCTTCAGTCAGTAACATATTGTTTTAATTAGTGTAGCTTTAAAATATGTTTTAATATCCTGGACAGCTGGTATCTACTCATTATTTATATCCAAAATTGTCAGGGGTATTTTAGCTACTACACTTTTCTGTTTGGGTTTAGAAATCAGCTACTTGTACTTTAACAACCCAAAGGTGCCCAATAAGTATTTAGGTTATTTAAAAGATCCCTTACTCTCTCTGACCTTTAGCAACTCAGCATAAAGGTTGAAAACACTCCATCTCAGTATTTAATATCATTCTTTAGTCATGTCATACCTCAGTAGATGCCCCGCCTGCTTCAGAGTGAGACCATAGCCAGAAAATCCATCCATCCATGTAGTCTAGATAGATTTCAAAACTTTTCTGTAAGTTAAGCATTATGCTGGGTATTTGGGATATAAATATCAATATGACCTGGTCTCTGCCATTAAGAATCAGCAAACTTGTTCTTTCAATTGATGGCAGGGAATTTCAAAGTAACCTTACTATTTTTAATGAGAGAATCAAATGCAGAGGCTGTCACAAAGGAGCCTTGTAAAGTATTGTTTCCTAATAATGCCTGACTGAGGGCATTTTTTATAATCATAGAAAGGGCTAACTCCTGTTTGAAGTTAAGTCTTTATTGATGACTTCAGGTTACTGACATATATTTTACTTTTAAGAAATATGTGTTGGTCTTTTTTTATCCTGATTGTGAAGTAGTACTGTGTTCCAAGTAGAAAACTTTTAAACATTGTGAAATATGAAGCAGGGAAAAATCACCAGTAATGATCCATATATATCAGTAAATTAAATACATAAGTGGTACCACACAGTATTTGTCCTTCTCTATCTGGCTTATTTCACTTAGCATAATGCCCTCAAGGTCTGTCCATGTTGTCACAAATGGAAATGGAATTCCTACTTTCTCAAGGCTGAATAATACTCCATTTTGTATGTGTGTGTGTGTGTGTGTGTACAAATATACATGTATATGTATTTATTTATTCCATTCATCCATTGATGGACACTTTGGTTGTTTCCATATCTTGGTTATTGTGAATAATACTGCAATGAACATAGGAGTATAGATTTCTCTTTGAGGTCCTGTTTTCATTTCCTTTGGGTATATAACCAGAAATGGGATTGCTGGATCATATGGTAGTTCTATTTTTTGAGGAACCTCCCTACTGTTTTCCATAGGGGCTGCACTAATTTACATCCCCACCAACAGGGTACAAGGGTTCCCTTTTCTCCACACCCTCGCCAACATGTGCTATCTCTTCTCTTTTTGATGATGGCCATCCTAACAGGTGTGAGGAGATACCTCACTGTGGTTTTGATTTGCATTTCCCTAATGATCGGTGATGTTGAACACCTTTTCATGTACCTATTGGCTATTTGTATGTCTTCTTTGGAAAAATGTCTATTCAATTCTTCTGCCCACATTTTTAATACATATTTTGGATATTAACCCCTTAGCAGATATATGCTTTATAAGTATTTTCTCCCATTCCATAGACTGCCTTTTCATTTTGTTGTTGGTTTCCTTGCTGTGCAGTAGCTTTTTAGTTTGGTGTATTGTTTCTGCTTTTGTTTCCTTTGCTTTTGGTGTCAAATTAAAAAAATCATTGCCAAGACTGATGTCAAGGAACTTACCCCCTATGTTTTATACTAGAAGTTTTATGGTTTCAGGACTTCAGTTTAAGTCTTTAACAACTTTGGAGTAGAAAGATCGCTTTGGCAACTCTGTGAAAAACAGGTTTTAGAGAGACAGTACCAGTTAGAAGGCTGGTTAAGTTGAGGCAAGAAACAGTAAGAGACAATCACTGAATTAAGAAGTGGTCGTGGAGACAGCAAGGGAGAGAGAAACGTGGAAGAACTATTTTATATAACTTGAAGTCTAAGACGAGCACACTTGATCTGAGTGCTGGGATGCCGTTTGTGAAATGCTAGATGATCGTTTAGGTTTATGTCTTCTTAGTTCAAACCATCTTTTATTCCTCAAGTGATTTCACCATCTACACTCTGAGAAGGCAAACTGGAGAAAACACCATTCGTCAGTCCACACGTTGACACTGGTATAAAAAGTGCTGTAGTTGTTGTGCTACTTCACGATTCCCTGGCTTCCAACTCTGTGACTACCAATAATTATCTAAGGTAAGGCCATGGCTGTGACCCTGACACACTGTCTAGAAGCTTGATGAAGTGCAAATGGGTTTGTGTAAATTGGTCGTTTTCGAGCTGGAAAGCCTGTTTTGAAGCTGAGAAATCTATTTTACACCATGCGGTTTGCAACTTTGTAAATCGCATGGTGTAAAATACAGATCTATTTATGCCTTGAACCTTGCTGTTTCTGGGGAAGAAGACTAAGAATGGTAGTTTAGTTGTAATATTCCTTCAAAAGTTGCTGTGCCATCGTGTGAGTTGTATGTCCTAGAAGACAAGCCATTATAGAAAAATCTTATTGAAAAAGTAGGAGAAGGAGAATAGGAATATGATCAACGATTTTTCCATAGAGTTTTCCAGCTAGCTAGAGAAATGAGCTAGGGAAAACACTTCACCCCAATCCTCCCGAATTCAGTCACATCAGCAAATTGAATCATTAATAGCTTCCATGTGCTTAAATTCTGAACATATTTATTAGGAGAGTCTTAGAACGGAAATGAACTAAGGGTACCAGCAATTCATCTTGCTAAACTTCATCCTTGGTTCCAAGCCAGGATGCTCTTGATGTCCTGAAGTTTGACTTCAAGATAGATGTGATTGAGAACTGAGGTGTGGCTGTAACTCTGCCATTAGGCTACCAATTGGAGGAAAAGCCAACAAGTCAATTCATGCAAAATATCAACCACATGAGCAGTATTCAGACCACAGAAGTCCCAGCTTGTAACCAGGGCACTGGTCCCTCACAGAAATGTTTGTCCCATTTGAGGTATTAGAAGACAGGACCACCTGTTCACTGGTTCTTCATCACTGAAGTAGCAACATGCGTAGCTACAGCTCATTTTAATGGGCTCATTTATGCCTAAAGGTAACCCATTAAAAGAAGGTTTCTGAACCTAACCTTACACCTAAAACAATTAGAGAAAGAAGAACAAAAAAACCCAAAACTTAGCAGAAGGAAAGAAATCATAAAGATCAGATCAGAAATAAATGAAAAAGAAATGAAGGAAACAGTTGCAAAGATGAATAAAACTAAAAGCTGGTTCTTTGAGAAGATAAACAAAATCGATAAACCATTAGCCAGACTCATCAAGAAAAAAAAGGAGAAAAGTCAAATCAACAGAATTTGAAATGAAAAAGAAGTAACAACTGACACTGCAGAAATACAAAGGATCATGAGAGATTACAGCAAGCAACTCTATGCCTATAAAATGGACAACGTGGAAGAAATGGACAAATTCTTAGAAAAGCACAACCTTCCGAGACTGAACCAGGAAAAAATAGAAAATATAAACAGACCAATCACAAGCACAGAAATTGAAACTGTGATTAAAACTTTTCCAACAAACAAAAGCCCAGGACCAGATGGCTTCACAGGCGAATTCTATCAAACATTTAGAGAAGAGCTACCACCTATCCTTCTCAAACTCTTCCAAAATATAGCAGAGGGAGGAACACTCCCAAATTCATTCTACGAGGCCACCATCACCCTGATACCAAAACCAAAGATACTACAAAAAAAGAAAATTACAGACCAATATCACTGATGAATATACATGCAAAAATCCTCAACAAAATACTAGCAAACAGAATCCAACAACACATTAAAAGGATCATACACCATGATCAAGTGGGATTTATTCTAGGAATGCAAGGATTCTTCAGTATATGCAAATCAATCAATGTGATACACTATATTAACAAATTGAAGGAGAAAAACCATATGATCATCTCAATAGATGCAGGAAAAGCCTTTGACAAAATTCAACACCCGTTTATGATAAAAACTCTCCAGAAAGTGGGCATAGAGAGAACCTACCTCAACATGATAGAGGCCATATATACAACAAACCCACAGCAAACATCATTCTCAATGGTGAAAAACTGAAAGCATTTCCTCTAAGATCAGGAACAAGACAAGGATGTCCACTCTCACCACTATTATTCAACATAGTTTTGGAAGTCCTAGCCACGGCAGTCAGAGAAGAAAAAGAAATAAAAAGAATACAAATTGGAGAAGAAGTAAAACTGTCACTGTTTGCAAATGACAAATAATATACATAGAGAATCCTAAAAATGCCATCAGAAAAATACTAGAGCTAATCAATGAATTTGGTAAAGTTGCAGAATACAAAATTAATGCACAGAAATCTCTTGCATTCCTATACACTAATGATGAAAAATGTGACAGAGAAATTAAGGCAATACTCCCATGTACCATTGCAACAAAAAGAATAAAATACCTAGGAATAAGCCTACCTAAGGAGACAAAAGACCTGTGTGCAGAAAACTATAAGACACTGATGAAAGAAGTTAAAGATTATACCAGCAGATGGAGAGATATACCATGTTCTTGGATTAGAAGAATCAACATTGTGAAAAAGACTATACTACCCAAAGCAATCTACAGATTCAATGCAATCCCTATCAAACTACAGTGGCATTTTTTTTTTCACAGAACTAGAACAAAAAATCACACAATTTATATGGAAACACAAAAGACCCAGAATAGCCACAGCAATCTTGAGAAGGAAAAGTGGAGCTGGAGGAATCAGGCTCCCTGACTTCAGACTATACTACAAAGCTACAGTAATCAAGACAGTATTGTACTGGCACAAAAACAGAAATATAGATCAATGGAACAGGATAGAAAGCCCAGAGATAAATCCACGCATATATGGTCACCTTATCTTTGATAAAGGAGGCAAGAATATACAATGGAGAAAAGCCAGCCTCTTCAGTAAGTGGTGCTGGGAAAACTGGACAGCTACGTGTATAAGAATGAAATTAGAACACTCCCTAACATCATACACAAAAATAAACTCAGAATGGATTAAAGACCTAAATGTTAGGCCAGACACCATTAAACTCTTAGAGGAAAACATAGGCAGAACACTCTATGACATAAATCACAGCAAGATCCTTTTTGACCCACCTCCTAGAAAAATGGAAATAAAAACAAAAATAAACAAATGGGACCTAATGAAACTTCAAAGCTTTTGCACAGCAAAGGAAACCATAAGCAAGACCAAAAGACAACCCTCAGAATGGGAGAAAATATTTGCAAATGAAGCAACTGACAAAGGATTAATCTCCAAAATATATAAGCAGCTCATGCAGCTCAATATCAAAAAGACAACCCAATCCAAAACTGAGCAGAAGACCTAAAGAGACATTTCTCCAAAGAAGATATACAGATTGCCAACAAACACGTGAAAGGATGCTCAGCATCACTAATCATTAGAGAAATGCAAATCAGAACTACAATGAGGTATCACCTTACACCGGTCAGAATGCCCATCATCAAAAAATCTACAAACAATAAATGCTGGAGAGGGTATGGAGAAAAGGGAACCCTCTTGCACTGTTGGTGGGAATGTAAATTGATACAGCCACTGTGGAGAACAGTATGGAGGTACCTTAAAAAAACTAAAAATAGAACTACCATACAACCCAGCAATCCCTCTACTGGGCATATACCCTGAGAAAACCATAATTCAAAAAGAGTCATGTACCACAATGTTCATTGTAGCACCATTTACAATAGCCAGGACATGGAAGCAACCTAAGTGTCCATCGACAGATGAATGGATAAAGAAGATGTGGCACATATATATAATGGAATATTACTCAGCTATAAAAAGAAATGAAATTGAGTTATTTGTAGTGAGGTGGATGGACCCAGAGTCTGTCATACAGAGTGAAGTAAGTCAGAAAGAGAAAAACAAATACCGTATGCTAACACATATATATGAAATCTAAAATGTTTCTGAAGAACGTAGGGGCAGGACAGGAATAAAGATGCAGATGTAGAGAACGGACTTGAGGACATGGGGAGGGGAAAGGGTAAGCTGGCACGAAGTGAGAGAGTGGCCTGGACTTATATATACTACCAAATGTAAAATAGATAGCTAGTGGGAAGCAGCCACATAGCACAGGGAGATCAGCTCGGTGCTTTGTGACCACCTAGAGGGGTGGGATAGGGAGGGTGGGAGGGAGGCTCAAGAGGGAGGGGGTATGGGGATATATGTATACATATGGCTGGTTCACTCTGGTATACAGCAGCACCTAACACACCATTGTAAAGCAATTATACTCCAATAAAGATGTTTAAAAAAAAAAAAGTTTTCTGTTTCCAAAGAGTGTGATTTACCTTGCCATGAGTTTAAGTTTAGCAACCCTAGAATTAAAATAAAAAAGACAAAGAGCAGATGAGAACAAAATTTTATCATGTTATTTATTCAAAATAGTACATTCTAAACCTAAATACATTCAACCATCTTATGTTTCACACTTGCCAGAAAAGGTAAATAAAATATTCTTCTACTAAACCAGAGACAGACAGATAGACAGACAGACAGACACACACACACACACACACATTTATGAGCCTAAGCCATCTTTGTAGGAAAAAAAAAGAGCAATTAATAGATAAAACTTAAAAGCTGACTTGTTTTATTCTTCTGTGGGCCTTCTGTCTATCTGGAATGATGGCCTTATGAAAGAAATACTTTTTCTTTCCTAAAACTCTGGTGTTTGAGAGATTTCCTTAGATGTTCCTGCTTTCATAATATGATAATTTAGTCAGGAGCTAAATATATCTAGCTTTTTATACTTTCCTTAGTGAATTGTAAATTACTTGAAAGTATGTGCATATTTTCTTTGTTATATGTATAGAAAATGGTGAATAGGTTTTTGTCCCTCAAGGTATAAAACATATATTAGAAAAAGAGATGAAGAAGGCTAAATGTATGCTTGGCATTGTTATTTTAATGCATTTATTAAATTAGCAGAAGCATACTGAGTGTCACGTGTCAAGTGAACTCAGCATTGGGATATAAAAGGAAGTAAGACATTATCCCTACACTCAAGTTCAATGTAGAAGACATTAAATAAGTTAAAACTGTAATACAGTACAATATATTGTATCATAATAAAAACCAAAAGAAGAAGAAATGTACATTAAAATTTTGAATTCTTATATACCAGGAATTTATCCATACTTACGTATGTTTGACGTGCATAATCTCATTTTATTCTAAAACTATCCCAAAGACGTAGGCATTACCTTCTTAATTGTGTACACCGTTAATAAACACAAGAGGTACCATGATGAAATCCACAGTTTTTAAAAAATTTTTATTGGTGTGTGGTTGCTTTACGATGTTGTGTTAGTTTCAGGCGTACAGCAAAGTGAATCAGTTATACGTGTACATATATCCACTCTTTTTAGATTAGGTCACACATTTTTAAGTTGGCAGAGTTGGGAGTTGAGTTCAGATCTGCCTCCAAAACCACGGCTGTACATAACCATGTATGCCTCTTCTGAAAAATCTAAAAAGATACTTTGAGAACCCCTGAAGATCAGGGAAGGGACCTTTTAAACTGACTGGAAGGTCAAGAAATGTATTCTAGAGGAGAGATTAGCTGACCCATTTGTGAAGGACTCATAGGAATTAGTTGGATGAAATAAAACGCCCCCCCGGGAGTGTATTCCAGGCAGATTTTGCAGCATATGTGAAAGCTTGGTCATGAGATCTCACGCCAATCTGGGCAAAGGCCAGCAGGTTCTGGGTTAATAGAGGGCTTCCTATGACAGGCTGGGTGTTGGGATGTGAAGCTAGAAGTGAAGGAATGGGCTCTGCAGACCCAGCTAACTTCATCATGAAAACTATGGAGCTTCACTGTAGCAAACTGGGGAGAATTGAGGGCTATGCAGTGCTCTTTGCTGTATAGAACGTGCATCTCATAGCCCTGAGGGACGTGTCAACACCCAGCCTGGGGAGAAGTCCTTTCTCTTCCCAAAGAAGAAGAAGTGTATTGTTTTGCAACTGTGCACGGTACCTTGTGCAGGTCAGGATTTCTCTGACTGGCTCCTGGGTGATTGTGATCTCCAGTCTTCCTGCTGTTGTTTTATTCAACAATACTGTCTTGCCTGCAGGGGCCGTTTTGAATTCACTCATTCCACACTTACTGGGTACACACTCTGCATGGTTCCCGACACCAGGTCCTGGAAACACAGAGATGAGTGGGACCTAGGCTTCACCATGAAGGTTCTAGTTTGGAGACTGTGTAGATCAAGCCAACACAGTGCTGAGTGTGCTGTAAATAGCGATATGGGAAGGAAGCAAGGACAGAGGCCAAACATGTGGTTCAAAGAACAGGAACAGGTTTTTCCCAAGAGGCCACTTTGGAGACCCTATTTCGCAGAAATGTTCTTTCTGCCCTGCCTGCTGGCGGTGGCCCCTGTAGAATTATTGCTTCAAATATCAACGTCCCACTCACATCCTGCCCTAAAAGGCTGACCTGAATCGAGTGTCACTGTTCAGCTGTGTGGCTTTGCAGTTTTAAAGGTGATACGTGTATTTTTATGTCTAATTCACCTTCCTAAGTAGCCAGTGTGTTTGGCGTCTGTGGTAGGGCCCAATTTTGCATTTCCCTGTAGTTGGAGAAGGGGTGAAGGGGTAATGGTATAAAAACTCAGTGTGCACGTACCTGGCTTAAAACTAGCAGGGAAGTTGGTTAAGTTAAATTATTAATTTAATTTAATTATTATTATTAAAAGGTAATAAGTATCTTTTAAATGGCATAATATAAATGTAAATGATAGCTTTATGAAGCTCTCTTTTAAATGGCATAATATAAATGTAAATGATAGCTTTATGAAGTATATGGAGGTACTAATGCATTTATGGCCGCTGTCAAGAGTTCAATGCAAATGGTCCTATACATTGTGCCATCTTGAGTAAAGTCTTATGATAAGAAATTTTATAGATTTTCTTTCCTGATAAAGACCAAAGAAAGTATATATTGCTTAGTGCAGGTCAGGACCCACACTTCATGTAAAGTCCACATACTATTTTATTACCAGGGCTAGGGTTGCATAAATATGTCAAGATTTTTAGAAAGGAATGAATTTTATTTATTTTAAAGACAGGCTTAGGCTTAGGAATAGGTTGTCTTCCAAACGTTCAGATGGCAAGTTATTGATTTTGCAATTAGAACATATTAACTTAGAGTGATATTATTATAACTGATGATACTTTAAGAAGTCGTGTCCAATGTCAGGGTTAGGTTTTGAAGGTGGGATTGATTTTTTTTCCCTACAACGTGAATGATGGAATGACTTACTCCAGTCACTGCCCTGTTAGTCATGAGTCCCGTCATATGTGTAGCTCTTTTCGCCCAGGGACAATGAGGAAGGTAGCCAGTGTTACTGATTCTTCAGTTTAGAAAGAGATCCCTCATCCAGCACCTACAAACGGAGGCTCTGGCAGTTCTGTGTGATGCTGTGAGTGGCAAAGTCCAGAAGATTAATTTGCTGTATCCAGCAGCTTAGATCTTAAACGCATTGCTGGGACTTGTTATTCAGAGGGTGGGGCTTCATTTGACAGTCACGTGGCCTTCAGTGTCTTCATTCTGTCATCTTTAACCAATTTACACCATGGTCACTGTTTTCCCACATCAGAGCTTACATTTCTAAACTAGACTTATTTCCATTCTCAAAATAAGAACAAGACAAATATTTTAGGAATTTAAGATCCATGTATTCTACTGTCCTTTCTATTCTCTACCCAGAGAATACTAAGAAAAGTTCAAATATTATTGATGTTCCTTCTTAGCCTTCTCTAAATAAAGGATTAGGTTGGAACTCTGGGAAGTCTAAGAACCATTGGAGCTGGCATAGTTCATTTGGTCTTGGGTTTCTCTACAACTCACCATGGAGGGGGAAGGGTAGACCTCCTAACTGCTTACAAGTGGGACTTTTTTGACCCTTTGAATTACCTTAAATGGGGCAGAAATGGTTAGGAATGACATCATATAGTTATAATCCTACTAACTTATCGATGCCAGGAAATCTGACCTCACTTATCTAATAAATTCGCTTTCCCTCTCTTTTTTTTTAATATAGTTGATTTATAATGTTGTATTAGTTCCAGGTGTGATTCATATATATATATATGCATGTATGTGTGTATGTGTATATATGTGTGTGTGTGTGTATGTACACACACACATACACACATTCTTTTTCAGATTCTTTTCCCATATAGTTTATTATAAAATATTGAATATAGTTCCCTGTGCTATGCAGTAGGAACTTATTGTTTATCTCTTTTATATATAGTCTTGTGTATCTATTAATCCCAACTCCTAATTTACCCCTCCCTCCCCTCTTTCCCCTTTGGTAGCCAGAAGTTTGTTTTCTATGTCTATGAGTCTTTCTGCTTTGTAAATAATTTCATTTGTATCTTTTTTTTTTAGATTTCACATGTAAGTAATATCCTATGGTATTTGTCTTTCTCTGTCATACTTCCTTTAGTATAATAATTCCAAGTCCATCCATGTTGAACATGTTCATCCAATGAAACAAATGGCATTGTTTCATTCTTCTTTGTGGCTGAGTAATATTCCATTGTATATATGTACCACATCTTCTTTATCCATTCCTCTGTTGATGGAATCTTAGGTTGCTTCCATGTCTTGGCTATTGTGAATAATGCTGCTGTGAACATTGGGGTGCAAGCATCTTTCTGAATTAGTTTTCTTCAGATACACGCCTAGGAGTGGGATTGCTGGATCATACGATAACTCTATTTTTAATTTTTTAAGGAAACCTCCATACTGTTCCATAGTGGCTGCACCAACTTACTGCACCAAATCCCTCTTAGTAAGAAAATAATCTCATACTTGTTATTCTTTCCTTAAATCGCTAGTTCTTGCCCACTTAATCCTCCTGCCATCAACTTAGTTTTTACATACAAAAAATAGATAGAGGAGGACCACATCAACTTCCCACTGTTAGCACCACAGCCTGAGCTGCACTGGTATTTGAACACTGAGCCTCGTTTCTCACAGTGATGGAAGAGTGGCCTGGCCTCCATCCCTCTACTTGTGCTCAGGATGCTCCTCCTTCTTTTATTCAGAAGAAGATCCCTACAGCATTGCTCTTCTTTTTTTTTTTTTTTTAACATCTTTATTGGAGTATAATTGCTTTACAATGGTGTGTTAGTTTCTGCTGTATAACAAAGTGAATCAGCTATACATATACATATATCCCCATATCTCCTCCTCTTGCATCTCCCTCCCACCCTCCCTATCCCACCCCTCTAGGTGGACACAAAGCACCGAGCTGATCTCCCTGTGCTATGTGGCTGCATAGACTACTTTTTTTTTTAACATCTTTATTGGAGTATAATTGCTTTACAATGGTGTGTTACTTTCTGCTGTATAACAAAGTGAATCAGCTATACGTATACATATATCCCCATATCTCCTCCCTCTTGCATCTCCCTCCCACCCTCCCTATTCCACCCCTGTAGGTGGTCACAAAGCACCGAGCTGATCTCCCTGTGCTATGCGGCTGCATAGACTACTTTTTTTTTTTTAACATCTTTATTGGAGTATAATTGCTTTACAATGGTGTGTTACTTTCTGCTGTATAACAAAGTGAATCAGCTATACGTATACATATATCCCCATATCTCCTCCCTCTTGCATCTCCCTTCCACCCTCCCTATCCCACCCCTCTAGGTGGTCACAAAACACCGAGCTGATCTCCTAGTGGGCAGCATTGCTCTTCTGCAACCAATATCTCTTCCACTCTACTAGTCATTCCAACCATATCCTAAATATGTCTTAATGCCATCTAATTTAAAAACATTTTAATGCTGCTACAAATACCACTATACTGAAAGCATAAAGCTTACTTTCACAGCAAAATTTCCTAAAAAAGTTATCAATACTAGCCCCTTGGCACCTCTTCACCTCCCATCAACCCTCTCCAAGCAAGTTTCCATTCTCACCCACCCACTAAAATACCTCCTTCAAGGTTAGCTATGACTTATATTTTGCCCAAGTCAATGGCCAGTCTTCCATCCTTGTCCCACTTGAACTCCAACACTAATTGACATGGTTGAGTACTGCTGAATGTCAGAAACACTTTCTTCTCTAGGCTCCATAAACCTCCAATCTCTTGATTTTCCTTCTAACTCACTAGCTGTCCTTTCTTAGTCTCTTTTCCTTGTTTCCATCCTATCAGACCTCTAAATGTTGCCATAACCAAGGATTTTGCCCTCTGTTCTCTTTTACGTATTTTTGATTTCAGCTTCCTTCTTGGGTAACATCGTCCCTACTCATGGCTTTAACTACTATACATACACTGATGATTCTTGGACTAAGGTCTTCAGCCTAGAGCATTCTCCCACACCCCAGGCCTATATATCCACATGCCTAGTCAACATCTCTACTTGGGTGTCCAAGCCTAAGATGCTACCCCCTGAATCTAACCCTCTGTCCTAAGTCTTCCTCAATATATTAGATGGAACCACCACCTATCGGACTGCTGACATCAAACAGGAGTGATCCTTGATCTCATTCCACCCTTTGTGGTCCATCAATAAGCCCCCCTCATTTCTCATCATCTCCACTAATAGGATCTTTGCACAAGCCACTTCCATCTTTTACTGAATTATTATAAGAGCATCACACTTTAACTCCTTTCCTCTGTTTTAGGCCCTGCCCATTTCACTCCTGCATGCAGGAACCAAGAGATGTGTCTCATCATACATCGGGTCATATTACCCCCACGTCTAACTCCAGTGGCTTCCTGCCGTAATCAGATTAAAGTGCCAGTGACTGGCCATTGCCTTGAGTTCCTTGCCTTCTCTCCACTTGGTTCCCTCTCTCTCTATCGTTGAGAACAGTGCCTGCCATGCTGGTCCCCTTTTTGTCTTTTGGACAAACCAAGCTCATTCTCGACTCCAAGTTAAAACTTTCCAGTCATTTTGCCTGGAACATTCTTCCCTGAGGTACTGCATGGCTGCCTCCTTTTTATGGTTCAAATCCCAATCAAATATTATCTTCTCTGAGAGGCTTTTCCTAACTGAAATAGACTCTACTTATTCTCTTTCATGTTAGTCTGTTTATTTTTTTATTTAGCACATACTAGTACCTGAAATTACATTCTGCATTTATGTATGTGCTTATCATCTGTCTTCCCCTGTGATAATGTACATTCTGATGTCAGGAACTCTGTTTCCCACAGCACTCCCATTACCACACTCTGCTTGGCATAGAGTAAGTACCCAGGGAAGGTTTGCTGTAGATTCCAGAGTCAGATCATGCTTCCCTATTGACACTATTAAATCAGCAAGCAGGCATAACTTCTAGAAAGATTTCTCATGGTGATTTAGCCAGCTTGAATGTTCTATTTTATGTGTTATTTAAATATTATCATCTGGGAAATAGACACAGAGCTCTTACTCTGATAGAATAGACATGACTTGCTAATTCCATTTATTTTTTTGCATTTTTTAACATCTTTATTGGAGTATAATTGCTTTGTAATGGTGTGTTAGTTTCTGCTGTATAACAAAGTGAATCAGCTATATGTATACATCTATCCCCATATCTCCTCCCTGTTGTGTCTCCCTCCCACCCTCCCTATCCCACCCCTCTAGGTGGTCACAAAGCACTGAGCTGATCTCCCTGTGCTATGCAGCTGCTTCCCACTAGGTATCTGTTTTACATTTGGTAGTGTATATATGTCCATGCCACTCTCTCACTTTGTCCCAGCTTACCCTTCCCCCTCAAGTCCATTCTCTGTGTCTACATCTTTATTCCTGTCCTGCCCCTAGGTTCTTCAGAACCTTTTTTTTAGATTCCATATATATGTGTTAGCATACGGTATTTGTTTTTCTCTTTCTGACTTACTTCACTCTGTATGACAGACTCTAGGTCCGTCCACCTCATTACAAATAACTCAATTTTGTTTCTTTTTATGGCTGGGTAATATTCCATTGTATATATGTGCCACATCTTCTTTATCCATTCATCTGTCAGTGGACACTTAGGTTGCTTCCATGTCCTGGCTATTTTAAATAGCAACACGTTTCTTAATATTCTTTTTCTTCTAGAAATGTTGGCAGATGTTGGCAGCTAAATTTTCCTCAGAAATTAGATGATTATGTAATGTGAGATGTGAGATAAGGGCCCATTAGCCACGTCCTATGAATGCTAATTTACCTAATAAAAGAATATAAAATTACTAGGAAAATAAGACAATTTTTAAAGAAGTGTATGAGAAAGATTGGATTTTTCATTAAAGAAGTACTGTGCCTGACAACTGTCCTTTTTCCACTACAGAAAAGGAGTATCTCACTAGTAGTGCAGTAGAAATACAGCATATTGCCCCAGGATGTAAATGTCTTCAGGATGCGAACAAAGGGACAATTCTAAATATTAGTTTTATTTAAGGATTTTGTCTGTTCCACTCCTCACAATTAAAAAAAAAATGCAGAGCTCTTAAGAGCTCCTTAGAACAGAGCAAAGAGCATTGGTAGGAAACATCCAAGGCTGTGCAACATTCTTTCATGGCAAGGCTTCTTGCCTGATCTATCAAAATATCGAAATAACATTTTTATCAAAAATAATTATATAGGCAAAAGTATATAAAATTAGCATTTTTATTTTCCCAACCCTTTCTGAGTAAATGAGTTAGATAAAGCACCTCCAAGTGAAAGGGTAACAGTTAGTCACTGATTCCAATAGCTGGGTAACAAAGCCTTTTCCAGTCAGGTTTCCAATTATTTGCTTGCAACAAAATTGAAGAAGAGCCTATTTGAGTTATTGACTGATAGGTTATTAAAATAATGTTTAATGATAGATCAGTATGTGATTTTTGGTATTTAATTCAGAAGGAATTTGAGTGCTACCATAACAAAATCCCTTCCATTCATAACTGCTTACTTATGTGAACAAATTTTCTCAACATTTATATCTGTAAAAGCAAAAAATTGGATTCAATGATGCTGAACCTTGAAAAAAAAAAAGTACTGTGCTTGAAATAGTGATTATTTTAACTCCAAATGTGCAGCTGACTCTCCTTGAAGCCATTTGGGTGTAAAGCTGATTTACTGAGTTACCGCTAATTAAATGAGTTTTAAATGATAACTCTGCGGTTGTCGTAAGTGGAATGGAAAAAAGATGCACGTACAACTCCAATCAACGACGACTATTCACTGTCTACTTAATCCTTTATCTACTTGCATGGCTGCTTTTCACCATCTAAAATTTGTCATAAGCTATAGAAAAGGTCATTATTAAAATTTGAAAAGTTTTCAGCATGGGAGGTGGAAGGTTACAGAATGATACGCCAGTACTTGAGGACTTAATAAAATGTTTTACTTTTCTTTCTTTTTCTGGCAAAGATTCTGAATACATTCACCATTTTTCTCCAAATCACAGTCTGTGACATGACCCTTAGGACAGAGATGACTAAAGCCCGATTATTAAACAACCATAAGTAACATGACGCATACTGCTAGTTACATTCCTGAAAACATGCCCCATTTGTAAAATAAAAAGTGTCCAATTTGAGCTGTGTTGGAAAGAAATGTAATAAAAATACTACCACAGACTTGATCCACTTCGTTCGTGGGTCACTTCACTCCTTAAACTTACTGAGAGCTTCCTGAACCCGGGTGACGCGCTGGGTACCACACAAACTCGAGGCTCTGTCTATCCACTGCACGTTCATAACGTGTTATATAATCCCGTGTTATAATGGGAGAAAGACAAGTATGGAATTCTATTCAAGGCCCAATGAAATAAATTCCACAAGGGAACGAGGGGCTGCAGGGAATTAGAAAAGAGAGATATCACTGTAAATTGGGAACATTAAGAAAAGTACCCCCATTTTTTCCTTTACATTTGTTGACAGTCTTCTCCACCCTAGTGTCGCCCAGTTTTCTGCTGGAACATAATTGAGTCAGATAATAATATATCATCAATGTCAGTCCTTCCTGATGGGGGAAATCTTTTTCTCTAATTCCCAAATGCAACCAAATCTGGGACACAAGGTCCCCAAGGTTCCTTATGTATCTCTCTGTCTCTCAAATTAGTCCAGTTCAAAATGTAGGTGTCAACTTAGATTCCCTTCCCATAGGTGCTAGATGTCCTGGTAGAACCTTTATATCCTTCTGGGCTCAGAAAAAGGGTCCAGTCCAAACCCTTTTTCTGAACCCCATCCTTTGCACTTTTATTAGCCCACTGGGCAGGACTCTACTCTTTGTGGGCAGGTCTGTCAGATCTCATTGGTGACCAGGTGTCCAACATTGAGTAGACCAGCCTCCACACCACCATTCCAACTTCTTTTTTTTTTTTTTTTTATGGCTGTGTTGGGTCTTCGTTTCTGTGCAACGGCTTTCTCTAGTTGTGGCCGGCGGGGGCCCCTCTTCATCGCGGTACGCGGGCCTCTCACTATCGCGGCCTCTCTTGTTGCGGAGCACAGGCTCCAGACACGCAGGCTCAGTAATTGTGGCTCATGGGCCTAGTTGCTCCGTGGCATGTGGGATCTTCCCAGACCAGGGCTCGAACCCGTGTCCCCTGCATCGGCAGGTAGATTCTCAACCACTGCGCCACCAGGGAAGCCCCCCAACTTCTAATAACAACTGTCAGGGTCACACCAGAGCTTTAGACACTGCGCCTTGTGTCCGTCTGGATGTTCCAGTAGGTTCCTGGGGCCAGTCCACACAGTGTCACGTCCTGCCTGGGTGCCAGCTCCCCATGTAGCCCCCAGCTCCACAGCCAGCTCGCAGGATGCTGCACACAGAACCAAGTGGAAACAAGAAACCCTTTCCATCCAGGCAACATTGTAAAGAGTTTTTCCCATTCATAAGGGAAGTCATCTTAGTTGCTACGCTAAAATTTCAAAATGTATAAGATTTAACTGAGTTTGGTGAAATATATCTGGTTAGACTTGGCAATTTACTGAGCATCCTCATCTTTAGCCATCTGAGTTTCCTAGGGCCCCTGATAGAGACACTGCTTCCCTCGCCACGTTGTTTCAAAGGACATAGTATTCACTCTGGCCCCAAAACGGATAAAAATCTCTTTCCTCCGTTCTTTTGAATACCGCTAAGAGAAGGTTGTACTTTCTATGACTTTCCTAAAGTTTAAGAGGCAGGCAGTGAGAAGTCACCATATAAAGTACAGGCAGCATGAATTTTTTGGCTAATAAGGTCAGCTTGACTACCTGGCTTACTTACCAGGCCTCCTGGGCACTGTTCCAAGGTTGGCAGGTAAAGCCAAACTCCAAGCCCAAAGGGCTCATACTGTTTGCAGCTGCCTTGTGTGGGTCCCTGCTTCCCAAACCACTGTCTGCCTGTGGAGGCAGGGTGCTCTCTACAAGGACAGTTTCTTCTCCTGAAGAGCCAAACTCCTCAAATTTAATTAGCTAAGTTGCAATGTCACCTTCAGTAGATCTGTTGCTATTTAACCAGTGTGCCAGATGGATGATTCTACGTGTGCAGGTCTATCAGCACAGCTCTTTATTGGAGATGACATAATATTTAGCATATCATGTAATCTCTGGGCTCCTGGCTTCATGGGTATCAGACTCTATCTTGTTCTTTACCATTTCACTAAAACTGCACAATAACTCAAAAACCGGGGTTCAGGAAATCCTATTGGCCCATTAAGTGAATGAAATTGCCTGTAAAATGTGAAGGGGAAAGAGAAGGGAAAGCTGTGTAGTTTCTTTCAGCCTTAAATTGTGGGCAGGATTTCAGGAAGCAGAAATAGAGAGGTTACTCTGGGCAAGGAAAGCAGCTTCAATAAGGAAAATGCAGGACATACTGAGAGGGGCATGATGGGCCCTCTTTTGTGAAGAGTGGGTAAGCTTGTCTTTGTCAACTTTACGAAGTGTTAGCACCGACCATGTAACCGAAAGTGGCGTCCGGCTGCTTGACACTCAAAAGCCAATAATGAGGTGAGGTTGCTGGAAAGGAGAGTGTGCTTTATGTTGGAGGTTGGGGGGACGCCCGTCCAAAGGCTGACTTCCCCCTGCCCTACAACAGGGGGCAAGCGCTTTTATAGGCTGAGCGAGAGGCTACATGTAGAAACAGCAAGTCAGCTCTGAGAGTCATCTTGAAATGGCTCATGCGACGGTCTGACCAGTGTCATCCTGATTGTTTTAGGTATGGTTACTCTTCAGTTCCGGGGTCCCATTTCTTTGAGGCCAATTCTTGGAATTGTGGCAGCTTATGTCATGGCTACATCCTGGTCATTGTTGTTTTGTCCTGTTGGACTGCTTTTTTTTTTTTTGCTTCTGTATTTTCTCATTTCTCTGATTAAACTTATTCTTTGGGTGAAGTTTTTCCACAGACAAAAGGCAGGCGGAGGACGTGGGGGGAAGGATCACAGGCTTCTGCTCCATTTCAGCCGTACACACCACCTTCGTTAGCCTAACTACCCTGTTCTATCCCCTCGTGACATCTGCAATCTGATGTATTACAGTTAGTTTGTTTTCCCTGTGGTTTGTTCTGTACCTTCTATGCAGGGAGATAAATAATGAGAGCTGTTTCAAAAAACACAAGAGCCTAAAAGGATTGTAAGTGCAGTTATTGATTGAAGTGGAAGAAGAAGTGGAAAATGCATTTTCTTGCTGTATCTAGTGCAGGAGGGAGAAAGATAAAAAGGGGGGCGGGAACAAACCTCTTCCCAAGGTAGCACAAGACTACACTGTCAGATCCACATCACTCAGAGAGAGGAAAAATAAAATCCTGAGAAAAACCTGAAGGAAGACTAGTAGGCAGAGGTCTTAGGATGTGGCTGGGTTGTTTATAATTGTGATGCCTAAGCTGGTACGTAGACGGCATAAGAAAAAGTGAAATATACACTTTGAATAAAAGCAAGACGTTGTGCTTTGCAAATGTAGTTTCCGATGTCATCCATCTCTCCATTTGTCCACCTGCTCCAAGCATGCTCTGTACTAGGTTGTAGGGACGCAGCAGGCGGGTGTGTCCCTGATCTCAGGGACTTCCCCCTCCAAAGAGGAGCGGTACACGCTAAATAAATAATGATACGATTAACTATCTAATCACAGTGTGACGCGGGCTATGAAGGAGAATTACGGGGCTGCTGTGGGAATGTTTAACTGGAAGAAACTTAGTCAACAAACTTGGGAAAGGCTTCCCTGAAGAGGTAACATTTTAACAAGCAAGCAATCTGCAGAGGATCATTTCATGGTTGCTGTGAGATGATCCTCTGGTAAGTCCTATCATACTATTTCATTTTTTACATTTAAATATTATATGTCATTATCTCCCAACCATCTCCTATAAAGCAAACACCTGTAAGTAATAGTTACTCTCTACGAGATTAAGGAATGCTGAGTATATGTCCACATCAATCATTCTCTTCTAAAGAGATAGGGAGAGGCTCTTTTAAGCCCAGGGATCACCAAGGATAGGAAAATTCTGGATCATAGAACAGGGATCACAATAGAAATAATAATAATAATAGTAGTAGTTGTAGTTAGCATTCAGCATTTATTATGTCAGTATATTGTGTACATTAAGCAGTTTAGTGTAGTTTCTGTTGATGAAGGCTTGCCTGGTCATTTAATGATGCTTGTGCTTTAAACTGAATGAAATTTCCTTAAATTATGTGGAAGTATATCAAAATACAATTTCTTGTACACTTTCAACTGAAGCAGTTAGTTCCACCTGTTTTTTAAATAAAATATCCCTGATATATAGTTTTGAATATACCAATTTAGATCTCTTCTAATTCTACCATAGAATTTTACTTTTATAAAACAATGTCTGTGTTTCAAAACAAGGCAACGAAATGAGCCCAAGGAGGCACAGGCTTGGAAGAAATCATTTTAAACGAGGCACCATGGTTACAACAACAGTTCTTATTTGCATTCCCCCTATGGCTTGAACACATCATTAGTGTGATCCTGGGCCCCTTTTCACTGGTATCGAGTATTCACCAAGCTGGCAATGTTAGTGTGGGGGAGGGCTGTCTCCACATCCCACACAGTAGGGATGCTACATTAAAGAAATTAGCATTTGGTACTTAAACATTTGTGAGATTTTTAAAAATCTCCATGTTTTTCCATCTGATGTCTTTTTCCAGCTGAATTAGATAGGAATCCTGGGCTAAATGTAAAGAGTTAATTAAAAGTAATAAAGTCCAACTGTGCCATCCACGTACCCTCTGTATATTTCTAATGAAAACTTAGAATTTCATATATAAAATAATCTTACACACTTACTGTATATTACATACATTTTTTGTCCCCAGTTTAAGAAAACCATACTAAGTTCTTGGTTTATCAAGCAACCTTCAGTAAAAACATTTTTTTCTGAATCATATCAATGCCTTTCATAGGAAATATCCAGTAAATTGCATTTAGTAACATATAATAGTTCTTAGTATAATTTTGTAAAATACTTTGTTGCTTTCCCTCAAAATTATACTTTCTAATTTTATGCAGATTGGTTTGCCATCTTACAAATCAGTCTTCTTCAAAACAGTTCCGATTCCTAGTGTCCTCTTTATTTCTTAAAATACTTCTGTAACAAGAATTTAAATCACTGAGACTTTTTTCACCACAAGATTACATCATAAAACACATCTTTAATGACTTTTAGTAACATTTCAAAAGAACAAGGAAATTACTACTTTTCCTGTACTAGATTAGGGTAGCCTCACAGAAGAGGCCAAGGATTAATCCATAACTGAAACAAAACCAACACACTACATCCTAAAAAGCATTCATGTTGAGATAAATAAAATATGAGTTAACTTAGAATTTGTTTTTGAAAAGATATGAGTAACACGATAGTTGAATTTTATAACACGATTCTATAAACTTCCACTAATAATTGAAAAACAGTATTATATTAGTGGTAAAGTAATTCCTGGAAAAGTCAGTACCTAATGAATGGAATAATATATTTTTATTTACTTTTCCTTTTTATAGCCATATATCTCATGATTTGCAGCTAGGCTGGAGTTGACAAGTATAGCACACTGTTAATTGAGATTTATTGAACACAGAGCTTAGAAGTAAATGTAGGTGCTTTGTTGAAAGCATTGGCCTTTGGCTTTCCACTTCACAGTTCCTTCAGAGGTGAAAAACACAGTTATTAAATTAAGCCAGTACACATAAATATCACTGATCCACCAGTTGGTACATTTGAAGAAACCTCAAGCTTCTTTCACCTAACAGGAGCACGAATTGGGCTATGCACTGTTTTCAGAAGGTTAACAAAGCCAGTGGGAAATGCAAATAGCATTTCCTAAGGTAATCTCCTTTCACGTTTTCCTGTGAGCCTTTAGATAAGCGGTGTCTTAACTGCACACCTATTATCTTCTGCCCTTTCTGTTTCCCATCTCAGTATGTTTATAGACTTCTTATGAAAGGTCTTGAATCTTGTGAAATTTGCACTTATATTTTACTCTTTTGCAGAGTGCACTAGTGTTCCTTAGTAATGGTGTAGCTGATTTTAGCTGATTTCATGCTATTAATTGTCTCAAATTCAACTGGAGTACTCTAAGTCACTAAATGTACCTTCTTAACCAATACACTGGACTCTTAGGGCATTGAAAACTTGAAAGCAATGCACTGATAATAATGAACATTATTTCTAAGCTAAGGAGAAGAAAAGTTTAGTAATATCATAGGTAATGGGCAAAGATAAATAAAAGCAGCAGATTTCAGGCTACCGTTGGACTGAAGCTGCTTCTACAGATTGTTCTGAAACCACTAGCATGACTGTATCAATTAGCTATTACAAAGAGCCTCACCATTTATTAGTGTAAAACCTCACCATTTCTTAGCACATGACTCTTCTAGTGAGTAACTGGTTGGGGCTCAGAGAGTGGATCTTCTGGCCATGTCTGGGCTTCTCATACAACCGAGGGTCCTTGAAGAGACCACTTCTGCAGCTTGACAAGCTGCCAGGGTGGGCACCTTGGCTTTTCCACACGGAGTCTCCCACTCTCCAGCAAGGTAGCCCCAGGTTACTACATGCATCAACAGTAATGCTCAATAACCAATCTCTAATAAGAATACAAGAGAGTTTTATTCCAGCCAAACTAAGAACTATAGCCCAGGAGACACAGATTCAAGAAGCGCTTGAATTGTGTTCCTCTGGACTACAAAACGGGGGAGGCTTATAAAGGCAAAAACTGCAAAGTTCTATAAATTGTTTATCAAGAATTCTAACTGCAGCTGGCAAGAAGCAAGGGTGCTCGTTAAGCAGGGATTCGTTGGGGTGTGAAATGGTTGCACAGTTACAAGGGGAGACCTTGAGACCATAAGTTTGCTGCTGGCAGAGATTGTTTTGAGAACGGCTGGTGGTATCCTTGAGTTTGATATAGTTCAGAAAACTCAAGTTCTCAGTGATTCAGGGACATAGCTGAAACCACATCCACAGTGGCCACCTGGCTCCATTTTAGATAACTGAACTACAGTGGCTCCACTTTGATTTTTAAACTCATTCTTTTCCCTAATGGTTAAAGCAGATGTACAATGCATGTCTGACAGGCCGTAAGATAAGCTGTTCTAGCTAGCATAAAGTTTAAGGCAAATCATAAACAAGCCAGAATGACTTGTGCATACCTCAGTGTGAAAATTTCTTGCATGACATGGCAGTGGCAATGTTGAGAGAGAGAGAGAGGGAGAGAGAGAGACAAGCCTGTAGAAGCATGCATGGAATCCTAGGCACTTGCTGGTACTGACATACTGTCACTTCCACCACATGCTATTGGCCAGAGCAAGTCATAAAGCCAGCCTATATCAAAGGAATGGGGAAATCAACCTTACCCCTCTTTGTATCTACACCTTTTAAAATGTGAATTTGGAATGAAGAATTGAAGCCATCTTTGAAACCAGTCTTTCACAATGATATTATACTTTCTGAGCACTTTCTGAGCACACAAGAAATAGAAGTCTTTTAGATTTTCTAATACTGTGACTCAAGATAAACTGTTGAAATCCACCTTACTGTGTTTTTACAAACTATCAATGAAATACACTTTCAAACTTCTATTTTTTTCTACCCTGCTAGGAATTCTGTATCATTTAAAATAAAGAGGCATCTCATGGGGCTACATTTTGTTTAAGTCTATCAGAAAGTATTCAATAAGTATTTTTCAGATGTCTACTTTGTGACTAGTTTTATTATATCATCTGTTTATTAAGCTTTCTGTGCTCAGATAACTGATACGGCATCAGTCTCTTGCTGATGGGGGAGAAGAGCCAGTGGGCATTCCTGGGAAAGACTAGCCTGCGCATCATTTTAGAAAGAATTAAGAAATGACTTTCTTCTTCTGAGACTTCCGCCTCAGGGAATTAACTGGTCAGCCTTCACTCTGCAGGTCAGCACTGTTCATCTCTGACCGTCTCCTAACACAGGGCCCATTTGGAGGTAGGATGTGTCCAGTATGTGGAAGGAGAGTCTGGGGAAATAAGGGCAGGGGTGGTCTTGAGAAGATGAAAGGAAATGATTACAAGACTGGTCCTATTTAATTGGAGGACATATGTGGAAAAGAGGTAGAAACCCTGCCTGGATACCAAGGTAGACAACATTAGAATTCAGGCAAAATTGCCGCCTTGACAGACCTGCCGTAGTTTATAGTGAAGTGATGTTTGCATTTCAGCCCATCTGTGCCCTTAAATAATGACGGTCACAGACAAGTCACTCCTCCTATTTTGAGGCACAGATTGAATGTTCATGTTACACTATATAAATGTATGAAACCAACGTGTTGAACAACTTAAATTTATACAGTATTTTTGTCAAATATATTTCAATAATAAAAAAAGAATTTCCTGGGGGAAAAAAGCACAGATTGAATAAACTGGTGATTCTGGAATGCTTGCTTACGTTTAACTCGCTTATCATGTATTCTTTCTTCTCGAAAAATCTTTTTTTTTTTTTACAACAAGAAAAACTAATCCAATCCCTGATTTTAAATTTCACTGGAGTGATATGAATTGCAGGTTGATGACCCCAAGCTACCTGGGCACCTGCCAGAGGATGAAAAGAGCTGGGTTGACTAGTGTTGTTGGGCTTTTCGAAGCTCATCTTCAAGAAACATAGCACAGCTGCAAAATGCTACAGAGAAGTGCCTGCTTTTCAAAAATGGCAGGCAATAGTGAGGATGAGTGAGATGGCTCTTCTGTTGAAAGCAGCGTGAAGCTGTGCGGGACCACACAGCACCTGGCGCAGAAACAAAGGAGCTACCATTTATTCAACATTCACTAGGCACCAGGCAGTCTGCTAAATATTCCGTGTGGGATGCCTAATTCAGTCATCATGGTGACCCTCCAGGAACGGTAGTATCACTGTCCTCACACCCCAGAAGAGGAAAAAGAGGCCAGGAGATTCAGTGATGCCTGTCCTCAAAAGCACAAACTCCAGCACTCACCTTTAGCTAGTTACATACGAAGGAAGGGCTTAATATACGATGAATAACTAATGGAAGGAATCTACGCAGGAAGAGAAGGACCTGTTCCCTTTCACATAATGTGAGTTTTGTATTATCTGCCGTAATTACTGAGCACACCATCGGCACAGTTCTGTTAAACACAAAGACACAAAATGCTTATAGTAAAAAGGACTTCCAAAATCAATTAAAGCACTGAAACTGGATGAAAACAGGCTATGCATGGCAATGCATTGCTTTAATTTTTGATAAGTAACACAACACAAAGTATCGTGAGCCCTTTGGATTTTGAGAATCATGCTTTGACGTTTCCAGAAAAGTCTTACTGTTTGTACAAACAACAACAAAACATTTATTCTGCTTCTCACAGTTCATCATACTAAAGGATTCTTCTCCTGAAATGGAGCTACTGCTTTCATAATTCAGGTCAATCTAAACACCCACCAGAAGATGTCTACACACGGGATGTGACTCTCACACGCATCCATCTGCATGTGCCCGCACACACGTGCACAGACACGCAGACTCAGAGACTGTCGGAGTGAAAAAGGGCCACCAGAACCGTCAAACCCAGCTCCCCTGGTTTTGCATATTTCACCCAGGTGGTTCATAGCCGGGGGCTGGTATTTACATGGTATGCACCAGTGGAACATAGCCATGGATGAAATACTAAAATTCTCCAGAGGCAGCTGGTAAATAACCAGGGCCACAGTCTCCGTCTCCTGAGGGTCTCCAACCACCCCGCCCCCCGGGGGTAGAAAGCAAGTTTCTATGGTTCCTACCCCAAGATGCCTGGATCCAGCAACTAGAGAGGGAACTCCTGGTACAGCAGGGTGCCTTGTGAGTTCTGCTCCGACATGAGGAGGATCAGTAGTTTTGATGGCACCCCTGGCTAAGGCCTAACTAGAATCCAGGTCTCCAGTCCAAAGCCCAGAGTTCTGCCTTTCTTAAATGTTAGCATTTTATTGAAATTCAAATAGAGGTGCTCATCTGTGCTGCAAAACACTAGCCTTAGAAATTTAAAGATAACCTTTCTCCTCTCCCCTAGAGACTTAATTTCTTTTTACTTGGTCTGATCGTGTAGTAACATTTTCCCTGTAACAGTGTGCAAGTTTATTGATGCCACTGTAATTCCAGTGCTCTCCCATCTCACATGACTTTCTCTTTAAATATTTTATCTCCCCTCCCCTGTTTCTCCAGTTCTTTTCAGCTCTGGCTCTCTACTTTCCCTTTTTTCTTTATGACAGATCTTTTTCTAAAAACTATGCGATGATCTGCAAATCACACCTGGGAGTCACAGCCGAATGCCTCACACGTCTAAACTATTTCTCTTTTCTGTTTAGCATCTCAAATGTGTATTGAAGCACTTAAAAATTAACTAACAGTGATTCAAGAAGAATTCACTTGATATATCAAGATGAAGTTTTGTGTACAGTGCTCAGAATCCAAGTATTTTTGAGAACTTTGTTATGGTAGGTCTTTAAGTGCATTTGTACAGTTTTCAAAAGTGATGAAAATTGCCTAAATTTCACTTGCCTCACTTAATTTCCACATCACTCATTTACTTAGTCAAATAACCCTAATTTTTCATCTTCCATCTCCCTAGTACCTAACAATGTAACAGTCGTAGTTCTAGGGAAATGGACAAGCAGAGGTGAAGAAATTCAGGGCTGGTCCCTCCAGCTACCTGCTGATTTTTAGTAGACTCTAAACATTCAAAGGAATGGGTTATGAAGACACCTTGTCTAATATCTGCATCTGACAGATACATCTAAAGTTGGTTGTTCAGAGTTTGCCTCCAATTACGTGTGGAGCGTTTATACAACAACCAGTGTTTATACACCAGTTATGTGTCCTACAATTCAACTACTTGGAGATAGTGTCAGATCATGCAGGTTAAGGGCCCAGCCCCACAAAACCACCACCCACTTCAGATGCCAACTGCAAGTCCAGGTTGTACCTGTGCTTCTGATCAACTGGCTGTAAATCAGAGGTTTCCATGACCACCTCTTTGGGTTCAATTAATTTGTTAGAACCACTCACAGAACTCAGAGAAAGATTTTCCTTACTAGATCATCTGTTTATTATCAAAGGATATAACTCAGGGACAGCCAGATGGGAAAGATGGATGGACAGGATGTGGGGAATGTGTGGAGCTTCCATGCCCTGTCCAGCTGCACTGAGAATCTCCATGTGTTCACCAACAGGGAGGCTCTCTGAACCCATCTTCCAGGGTTTTTTTTTTTTTTTTTTTTTTTTTTTTTTTGCGGTACGTGGGCCTCTCACTGTTGCGGCCTCCCCCGTTGTGGAGCACAGGCTCCGGACGCGCAGACTCAGCGGCCATGGCTCACGGGCCCAGCCGCTCCACAGCATGTGGGATCTTCCCGGACCGGAGCACGAACCCGTGTCCCCTGCATCAGCAGGTGGACTCTCAACCACTGCGCCACCAGGGAAGCCCATCTCCCAGGCTTTTTATGGAGGCTTCATATATGGGCAGGATTGAGTCAGTCATTGGCCATGGGCAGTTGACCCAACCTCCACCCCTTCTCCTCTCCCCATGTCCAGTCCCCATCCTTAGGCACCTTCCAAAAGTCTCCTCATTAACATAACAAGAACACCTTTATTACTCCCCCCACAGGAAATTCCAAGGGTTTTAGAAGCTCTGTGCCAGGAAGAGGGTATATATATATATATATATATATCTTATTCTTTTTTTTTTTTTTTTTTTGCGGTATGCGGGCCTCTCACTGTTGTGGCCTCTCCCGTTGCGGAGCACAGGCTCCGGATGCGCAGGCCCAGCGGCCATGGCTCACGGGCCCAGCCGCTCCGCGGCATATGGGATCCTCCCAGATCGGGGCACGAACCCGTATCCCCTGCATCGGCAGGCGGACTCTCAACCACTGCGCCACCAGGGAGGCCCTATATATCTTATTATACCTCACGGTATCACTTATAAACTATAGATAAGGAAATTGTGTGAAAGTTGAGAAGGGATGGGGGATTATGCATATGATAATTCAGAATTTAGCATGTTGATCTATTAGACTGTTACCATACAACATCTCTATGCTCTATATGCTATTACAAATTCATAGAGTTTCAGAAAAGGGAGCACTTGGAAGTATAATAATAATAAAATCCTTTCAGTTACTGGGTCATTTCTATGTTCCAGGCACAGGAGTAATTGTCCCATGGATCTCTAACCAGTTATGTGAATTATCTATAATAATGTGATGCTCCTATCGTGTGGGAACTATCATTACTTCCACTTGGCAGATGGAAAGCTGAGGCTTGAAGAAGTTCAGTAATTTCCTCAAGTCCATTCTGAAAACAGTGGACATATTGTTCATGAACTGAACTCGTGTCCACTTGACTGATTCGCAGCAAAGCCGGTGTACTGACACGGGGTTGTGGTGAAAGAAAGTACAGCGTTTACTGCAGGGCACCAACCAAGGAGAATGGGCAGCTAATGCTCAAAAGACCTGAACTCCCTGAGGGCTTTCAGGGAAGGGATTTTAAAGACCATGTCAGGGGTGAGGGTTGCAGCTCGTGGACTTTCTTCTGATTGGCTGGTGGTGAGGTAACAGGGTGATGTTTCAGGGATCTTAATCATCAACCTTCTGGTTCCAACAAGTCTGGGGTCTATGTGCTTGTGGTTGGCATTTGGTCACCATCCTCCACCTGGATGAGGGTCTTAACATCCTGCAGTACAACCCAGAGATATGTGTCAGATTGTAATGTATATCCTGTGAGGAGGAACTAGGAGTCCTGTGATTCTCTTCTACCACTGAACTCTTGTTTAAGCTATCATTACTTTTCTTGTGTGACGGCTTTTCCTTTGTTTCTGCATTCCCTTACTTCTCTAATTAGTAACTGCTTGAGTTTGCTCTTGGGAACTCAGGGAAAACCTAGGAGATAAAAGCCTCTTTCTACAAACAAGAACCAGGGGATGCAGAGGGGCTTTTGTGCCCAGGAAGGCCCCACCCTCCCCCCAACTTTGCTTTGATAATCCTCAATCCTGAGGGGAACAGGAACAGTACAAGAAAGGGAATAAAGTTCTGGATAGACAGGTTAATCGTACACTCGGCAGGGGAACTCGACTTTAGGGGGACTCAGTTTCAATATGTTGACTTCTGCAACCTGATTTCTTAATCAGTATACTGTACATTTAATCCCTGTTAAAACCCTGAAAGGTCATATTTTGGACTTTTTGTAGAAGAAGAAACTAAGTTTAGGCGGGAGTGTGGGCCAAATTGTGTCCCTCAAAAAGATACATTAAAGTCTTAACCCCTCTCCCGCTCCATACCTCTGAATGTGACCTTATTTGGAAATAGGGTCATTGCAGATGTAATTAGTTAAGATGAGGTCATACCGGCATAGGGTGCATCTTTATTCTAGTATGACCAGTTTCCTTATATGGAAAAGGGAATTTTGACACAGACGACAAGGGAAGGTGACCATGTGAAGACAGAGGCAGAGATTAGATTTATGCTGCCACAAAGCCAGGAAGGCCTCGGGCTCCCAGAAGCTGGAAGGGACAAGGAAGGATTCTCTCCTAGAGTCTCCGGAGGGGACACGGCCCTGCCGACACCTTGGAGTTAGACATCCAGCCTTCAGAACGTAGAATAAATTTCTGTTGTTTTAAAACTACTTCTTCTTCTACAGCTGTCTCTTGTCGGTGAAAGTTCATCAATAGTCAATCTATGAAAGAAGTGGAAATTTTATTCGAGCCAAATTTGAGGATTATAACCCAGGAGGAGCAGCTCAGAAAGCTCCAAGAACTGTTCCTCCCGTTAGAAGTCAAGACACAGTTATATAAGCTCTTTGAGACAGAAAGCTGTACATTGAATGATGTGTTATTGACAGCTTACATGATCCAAATCTAAGCACCACGTGACAGCTTACAGGACCAGGAAGGAGTGTTATCTTTTCAGGAGTTGTCTTGTCGATGCTGGGAGAATGCTGCTCTTGATGGTTGAGCAGGTATTTCTGCTGATGGGGGAGGTTTGGTTGATGCATAATACACAGTGCACCACAGAGGGGAGAGAGGAGGCCAAAGGGCAGAGGAGAATTTCTTACGTTTAAATGTTTCTTGTCTTGCCATGAAATATGAATTTTACTTCACACTCTTCAAAGTTCTGGCATCCCACCACCCCACTGAAACTTCTCCATCAAGACCACCAGTGACCTCCATGGTACTCAAGCCAGTGGTCACTTCTCATTATTCATCTACCTTAACGAACTGTCACAGTCATGACACAGTCAACAAGTTTCTCCTCCAAGGTATGGTTTCTTCACAGCGTTTCCAGAATATCAGACAGTCATTGTTTTCCTTTTATATCATTAGTCGCTTCTTGGTCTGTTGCTATTTCCTCCTCTTCTCTTGGTCTTCATGTTGAGGATTCAAGCTTGGTCTTTTTCTCCTCTCTGCGTAAAAGACACCCTTCCTGATCTCATCCAGTTTCATACATATGCTGATGACTCTCCGGTTGGTACTTCCATTCTCACCTTCTCTCCAAAACTCTGGATCCATCCAGCAGCTGCTTCTTAGGGCTGTCTCCTTAGAGTCTATTCGCAACACAGCAGCCAGGGTGATCCTTTTATGTAAGTAGGACGGGTCAGACCATGTCACTGTCCTGCACAAAGCCCTGCGGTGGTTTGCATCTGGCTCGGAGTTAAAGCCGACATCCTCACAGTGGCCTGCAGTTTCCTCCATTCTCTGACCTTGCCTGCCCGGATCCCCTCCATCCGCCCTCAACTCTGCACCTGCGCGCTGGCTTACCTGCTGTCCTTGAATCCGTCCGCCATAGTTTCCTCCACCCTTTCCTCCGTCTGGAATGCTCTTTCCTCAGGTATCTGCTTGGCTGTCCCCACGCACTCCTGCAACCTTCTCTCAGATCTCACTGACTCGGTGAGCCCTTCACTGGCTGCCCCATTTCATTTGAGGAGCTGCCTCTCCAGCCAAGGTCCACGACCCCTAATTTCCTGCTCCATGTTTCATTTTTGCCATTGCAATTTAAGGCACTATACAATTTAATTATTTATTAAGTTCTATTTTTCCCCGTATTCCTATGCTAAAATATAAATTCTTCAAGGGCAATGTTTCTAGACTATTTTGTCCATGGATATATCCCAGTTTATGGCCAGATCCTGGCATATACTAAATGCACAGAAAACGTTTGTTGAACGAGCTAAAATCAGTGATGTCTGCATTACTGGACATTAATATTAAGATGTTGTTGTTGTTTGCTTCAGACATAAGAGTAGAGAGTCTGATTGGAAATACTGTCATTTCCATAAGTGTATATACTTGCCAACATTTTTATATCACCTAGATGAAAATTATTAGAATAGGGCAATGGTGGATTTCTTTCATAAATCATTCTTGTTTTGTATTGTTCCCTTGAATCTCATGAAATGAATGAAATTTTCTCCCTTAGGTCATTTGTCTGTCATTAAATAAAAAATTAAAAGGTGGCTATTCTGTTTCATGCACTGTACTTTGTGCATTGCCTTTTCTAGCACAATATCAATTTACATTCATGCAATACTGATTGCCTCTACCAAATGAACCTCCAAAAGTTTCCTCTGAATAAAATGGAAAAAAATGGTAATAAATGTTCAGCAAATCTCAAACCGTAATTGGATAACTGGTAAAAAATTGTATGAGGTGCTGAGTGTAATCTTATTTATTGATTTCCTTCATTCTAGTGTTGGTGAAAGGCAAAAGAGGAATGGTTAAATCAAAATGTTGAAATGTTGTGATTTATTAGTAGAAAGACTGTGTCACATCTCCTTGCACACCTACAAAATTGCTTATTTGTCCTTAATGTATTTTCAGACAATGTTTTTATTTGGGAAACCAAAATGACTACCAAGCCACTTTTCAATAATGGTTTTCTCCTCTCTGTGAAAAAAACTTTCACTTATATATTATGATTCATGGTAAATTATTTAACATATCAGAGAATTGAAAGTATCTCATAACTCCCTCTAATTTTTATTCTGTAGGTTTTAATTTCTCAGGGAGAGCAATTCAGACAGAGACAGGCTTGGCAGAAAATAAAAGAAAGAAAGAAAAAAATCAGATTTCAGTTGCCAGGTGCAGTATTGGACATCCAAAAAGGCAAACAGGCAGGAATTTTTCCAGAGGGTTATAAAGTATGTTGGGTAAAGTTTGCTTTTTCTGCGTTTTCAAGGTAGAGACAGGAATATATTTACTTATTCTCCTCCGGTTTATGAGGATCTGCTTGAATCTCATTGAACCCTGGACTCAGAATTTCAGATTCTGTATAAGTTTAGAACACGATCAGCTATTAGCAAAAACCAAAGTTGAGATGGCCCTAGACAAGGAAATAACATCGTGTTTCTATTAAGGAATTCATTCAGGTCAGTTTTTTTAATTTACTTTTTAATTCAAGTATAATTGATTAGCTTATGGCCTCTGGGTAATGCGTGCAGTTGACCCTTAGATTTATTCTGTGAAGAGAGTGGTGAATACGAAAATATTCCTCCATGCCAGTTTGTTCTTTGCAGAGTTTACTTGTGCCCAGACACTACACTGATTTTCTTTTTAATGAATTAAAACTGTAACTGTTACCAAACGGATGCAGCAGCTCTTACAGCAGTAGGAGTTCTTTAGACAGCACCTGTGTGACGTGCGGTTGAATGGGGATTCAATATAATATATATGTGTATGTTAAATATAGATATATATGATCGACAGCCTTAAGGTTGAAGCTGTCCACACTAGAGAGAAGCGCTATATCTTCACTGATATACTGCTTCTAAAATACCTTATTGGATAGACTTTCTCTGTCACCCTATAAGCAACCTGGTCATCGTTATATGACCAAGCAGCATACTGTGTGCCCTGTGTGTCTCTTCTGGAGCCCTGAACAATTCACAATGAATATGGCCCCTTAAAGGCAAAAACTGGAGAGATACTTGAAATGCTTACCCAAGCAGAAAATGCGTTCTTGTATTTTCCATTAGAAAGAAATAAAAAAAAAATCACTGTGCAACTTGAGTAACAAGGTAGAACATTTGTTCCAACTGGTAAGATGCCTGGATTGTATAACGTCAAGAAAATAGTGCCATTTTATTATTTTAAATATGTGTGTAAAATATAAATGTGGCTAGAGAGATTTTAAGAAATGCATATTCCAGGGCCTCCCTGGTGGCGCAAGTGGTTGAGAGTCCGCCTGCCGATGCAGGGGATACGGGTTCGTGCCCCGGTCTGGGAGGATCCCATATGCCGCGGAGCGGCTGGGCCCGTGAGCCATGGCTGCTGGGCCTGCGCGTCCGGAGCCTGCGCGTCCGGAGCCTGTGCTCCGCAACGGGGGAGGCCACAACAGTGAGAGGCCCGCATACCGCAAAAAAAAAAAAAAAAAAAAAAAAAGAAATGCATATTCCAAATAGAAAAGGCAGAGGGGGCAATCTTAAGAATATTATAAAAGGTAGGGTGAACAAGGAGGCTGGCATTGAGAGGCTGCATATCTATGGAAATAAGAGAGAAAATAAACTCTAGAGTGAGTAACACAAGAAAGAAAATTTGAGGGGGGGGAGTTCCTTTGTAGTTGTATTTGATTATTCTTCTAAGGTTACAATAGAAATTCACTCAAAAGCAAGGCAGCATAGAAGACAGTGAGAGACAGAACGGGCTGGTCGGTACTCCCCTCCCTCTCCACCCTCTGTCGACAGTAAGCAGTAGACCTCAAGGAAGTCCAGACCCATACTTTGATTGGTTATTTATCTAGTAGCAAAACAAGAGAGTGGACCGTTTATACCCATTTTATCAATTTACTTTTTTAAACTTTTTATTCTATATTGGAGTATAGTTGATTAACAATGTTGTGTTAGTTTAAGATGTACAACAGTGATTCAGTTATACATATACATGTATCTATTCTTTTTCAAATTCTTTTCCCAGTTAGGTTGTTACAGAATATTGAGCAGAGTTCCCTGTGCTATACAGTAGGTCCTTGTTGGTTATCCATTTTAAATCCTATTTTATCCATTTAAATTTGGAGGTTTGTTGTAAACTCATCCAAGAATCATATATATATATATATATATATATATATATATATATATATATACACACACACACATACAGATATACACATACATATATACACACATGCATATATATACATAATGAGAGGGATATATTTGATGCTTTTCATCGGCATAAGGAAAGCAGGGGCAACTTTTCCCCTCCAAGTTCCCTATTCTGGAAATAGAATATCCAGGAGGGAAAAGGAAGAAGTTCATGGTCTTAGTGGGAACAGATGTCACTATTTCATTTGAATTATTGTGGCTGCACATATTGACTCAGAAGAGGATGACCTGCCTGGGCTGTAAGTGCCTGGTCCTTGAGCAGAGCATCCCCAACTGTGGAGCCCGTTAGACAAGGAGGGGCAGCTGCCCTCAGAGCCAGCTTGCCTCACTTCCTCATTTGTTTACTTATATGACCCACTTGAACAACATACACCTACAAACCGAGTCGTATTCGACAGTCATGAAGTGTTTGCATGCTTTTTATAAATAACACAGGATTTCATTATTGCTATCAGGCGCCACAGAGTTGGATAAAATTATTTAACTTGCAAATGTTGGTGAACTGACTATTTTATTAAAGATGCATGTTGTAGAGAGAGGCCCAGAGGCCAACCTGAAAAGCCGGCGGATAGAGGATTTTTAGGGCAGCAGAACTATTCTGAGTGATACCGTAATGGTGGATACTTGTCATTATACATTTTCCAAGCCCAGAGAGTGTATACCAAGAGCGAACCCTCATGTAAATTATTAACTTTGGGTGGTTATGATTTGTCAATGTAAGTTCATGGACTGTAACAAATACACCATCTGGTGAGGGGGGAGGTGGATAACGGGGAGCGGGCAGAGTACGGCTCCCATCCTTAAATAGTCCTCACTCGCACTCAGCATCCCCTTAGCAGCCTCTCTAGCTGATGTAAATTCAGACTTCATTTAGACTTAAAACTGTTGCTCTTTTCAAAGCTGTTCTTATCTTAGTGGACCCGTGGTCAAATCCTTTAATAGCTAAAGTTAATTGAGCTTATTTAAGTAACTATGGTATAAGATACAGTGTGCTAGGGATGACCCAGATAAACAAGGATAAGTGAAATAGAAACCATGTCCTATGGTAGCTAATTTGAAGGGAGGTTCTGTGTAATAAATCATTGCAAAATTCTGTGGCTTAAAACAAAAAGCATGTATGATCGTGGATGAGTCTTTGGCTCAGCTGGACAATAGCTCTGGGCTCCGTCTCGTGCCTGTGGTCAGATGTGGGTCACACAGGCAGTTTGCTGGTTTGGCAACTCTGTCACGTATTTGGGGGGCGTGGCTAGCTGTAGCCTAGGTTGGCCTTTCAGGCCAGATTCAAGGATGGGGAAATGGGATCCAACTGCTGATAGGAGGAGCTGCACCATCACACTGAAAAGAGCAATCAGGCAAGCAGGGTATTCATCAAAGTCATGAATGTACCCAATCTACCACTAGGAGAACAAAGCTGGTAAAAAGACTCGACTGCAGGGCTTCCCTGGTGGGGCAGTGGTTGAGAGTCCGCCTGCTGATGCAGGGGACACAGGTTCGTGCCCCGGTCTAGGAAGATCCCACATGCCACGGAGAGGCTGGGCCCGTGAGCCATGGCCGCTGAGCCTGCGCGTCCGGAGCCTGTGCTCCGCAACGGGAGAGGCCACAACAGTGAGAGGCCTGTGTACCGCAAAAAAAAGACTCTACTGAAAATAAGGAAAAATACCAAAATTACACACACTAAACCCTTGACCTTTAAGATTCAATTTTTGTTTTTAAATCCTTTGAATGCCCCGAAACACGTGTTGGCTTGACATTTTGCTTGTTAATTTGACAATGTCTTTATTCTGCATCTTCCCCATCTGAATGTAAGCTCCATGAGAGCTCTTTTTTGTCTTATTCATCCCTGTGTCTCAATGTCTGCAAAGCACCCAGCACAGAGCACCTGCTCAGCAAACACTTGTTGATGGAATTAATTAATTTATAAAAGGTCTGAAGAGGTCATTTACATTTTTATTTATAATTTCTATTACAGAACGCCTTCCTTTATAAAATGGGGTTAATATCAGTCCTATCTATCTCACAGGATAGTTGTAGGAATTAAATGAGTTTATATACGTAAAGCATTCGAAACAAAGGGTGACTGGCAGGGCTTCCCTGGTGGCGCAGTGGTTAAGAATCTGCCTGCCGATGCAGGGGACATGGGATCGAGCCCTGGTCCAGGAAGATCCCACATGCTGCGGAGCGGCTGGGCCCGTGAGCCATAACTAATGAGCCTGCGCTCTAGAGCTTGCGAGCCACAACTATTGAGCCCGCGCACCTAGAGCTCTTGATCCTCAACAAGAGAAGCTCCTGCTCGCCACAACTAGAGAAAAGCCTGCGTGTAGCAACGAAGACCCAATGCAGCCAAAAATAAATAAATAAATTTATAAAAATAAATAAATAAATAACTCCCTTTAAAAAAAAGGGTGACAGGCAAATTCCAAATAATACATATATATGTTCATGTATATATTATGTACAAAAACCACTGATAATATTTCACTTAAAATTTTATGTGGAGAATTACTTACTACATATTGTCTTAGAACTGGGGGATTTAGGGAATTGTCAGAGCACTTTCTCAAGTACATGTTCAAACAATATGGTAGGTTCAGAGAGGCAGGGGGAAGCTTCATGAGAAAGAGAAGATCTGAGATGGATCTTTGAAGGAGGAGGAGCAATTCATAAATGGGATGGATTTTCAGTAAAAGGGAGCATGTGAAGAAAACCAGGAAAAGGTGAAAGAATTCGCAGGAACAGAGGCGTGGGGGTCTACCTTGGAAACACATTAGGAGTCTAAAAGGAAATGAGTCTGGACGGGTCTACAGAGAGTCCATCTTCAGTGGGCCTGGTAGCAGCCTTTGCTGCTCTGTAGACCATGAATAACCATCCACAGTCTTTTCAGCAACAACAATTTCATCTCTGTGATAGAAAAATCCACTTGGTGGTAGTGTCTCTACCAATGACAACTGAAAAGTAACAGGAGGTGAGAGAGGAACTGGCAGAATAGTGTCAGGGTTTAACCATTAAAGTTTTTGAGGGTCTTGAGTGTGAGAAGTGCAGTGACTGAAAAGATAGAGGAGAAATACTTGATATTGGAAGAAAATTGGGAGAAAGGCAAAAATGAGTGAGATGGCGATAATCTACAATGTCCATTTGGAGCCTGCAGGGGTAACACTAGTGAAACTGAGAAGTCAAAAGCAGGTTTTGAGGCTGGAAGAGTCTATGAAAATAAACTGGGATATAGAGGTGTAAAGAAAGACTTTACAGGATGACAGAATCTCTAAGAGATAACAAGGAATATGGGTTTAGAGTTCAGAGAGTAGAGATATGTATTTTGAATATATCTTCACAGTAGAAAAAGATTGAACTCTGGGTACGAAGGTGATCTCCGGGGTAGAAAAAGATAGTGAAAAATAGTTCAAGGACAACCCTGAGAGAGTGTATTCATTTAGAGTATAGAAGAAAAAGAACATGGTTCTTGTAACAAATTCTTTGTCATACGACTTAGCTTAATAATTAGTTGTGGTTGATTTGTGATATACTATGTGGAAGATATTAGATGACTTTGCACAAGGTTAGAAATAGTCATAATACTTTTTTTTTTTTTTTTTTGGCGGTATGGTGGCCTCTCACTGCTGTGGCCTCTCCTATTGCGGAGCACAAGCTCCAGACGCGCAGGCTCAGTGGCCATGGCTCACGGGCCCAGCCGCTCCGCAGCATGTGGGATCTTCCCGGACCGGGGCACGAACCCGCGTCCCCTGCATTGGCAGGAGGACTCTCACCCACTGCGCCACCAGAGAAGCCCAGTCATAATACTTTGTACATGGGGTCCACAAATACTGGTCATTCACTGTGACAGTGTTGGGGAGGAAGAAATGTTCCTCTATACAACTAGGTTCATTCTGGCTGGTCTAAGAATTAAATTGACATTACACAGATTAACAGGAGAAAAATCAAACAAATGTTTAATAACGTGTGCATGGGAAAGACCCAGAGAAACTGAGTCGCTCTCCAAAATGCTTGAAACCTTCACCTTAAATCTTCAGCTAAAGACAAAGGAGGATGTTGGGGGTAGTGATCTGGGACTTCAAAGGGGAGAAAGGTGATTCGCATGGAGATGTCAACTAATGTGCTCATGCGGACTCAAGGGGACACAGAGTGGATTTTCATCTCCAAGTCCTGCTGAGTTTTCCCCACCACACCTCGCCCACAGTCTTTGCAGCTACCTCTCCAGATAGCTGTATTCCTGGAATAGACCCTTTACTTAAATTCTTCTGGCAGTTAAGGGGGAGGTGAAAGTCTGTTCTTGAATCCTCTGGTCTTTTTTCACCTTGAAATACTCTGCATGCCAAAGAGACATTTTAGGGTGGCAAGTTTTGCTTCCATACAACAAAATATAATATGGCCAAATTTTAGGAAAATGCCTTCTATTATTTGGTTATGATCAGTTTTCCTGAGATACGTAGCACCTGTGTGGAATTATGGCAAAATACTAGGTAAACAGGAAGTATATTTAGGGGCTGATTAATAATGGGCTCTTGACGAAGCACTGGTTGGAAACATTGGAGGTGCTATTATTTAATGATTTTGGTCTAGATTGCTGAATAATTGACACTATGAGAAGGTGACTGAGAATTGATTTTATATCTCTTGGAATGGGTTGTTGAAATAATGTCAATAGTAATAGCATCTTATTAAATGCACCATGTAAAGAAATAATTATTTCCAGTAAAGCTTTCTCTAAAGAGTTCTTAGTGATTACATATGTTACCTCTTTATTTTTTTTTATTTTTATTTTTTTTATTTTATTTTTTTTTTTGCGATATGCGGGCCTCTCACTGTTGTGGCCTCCCCCGTTGCGGAGCACAGGCACCGGACGCGCAGGCTCAGCGGCCATGGCTCACGGGCCCAGCCGCTCCGCGGTATATGGGATCCTCCCAGACCGGGGCACGAACCCGTATCCCCTGCATCGGCAGGCGGACTCTCAACCACTTGCGCCACCAGGGAGGCCCCATATGTTACCTCTTTATAAAAATAGCAGGAAGTATCTCAGTTCACACAGAAGAAAACAGGCTCAAAGTTTGAAGACATTTTAAATTGTGACAGAATTATAAATAGAACTCTCAATATAACCTTCTTTTGGAGGAAAAGTAAAATTTGGCTTTACAACTTGTGTCATATAAAAATTGCATTGGTATATACGTGGTTTTCAAAGCTATGTTTTATTAATGAATTTATCTTTAAAATTAAGTGGTGTTATTTTTAAAGGGATCTGCATTTTTATATGAAAATGGTATAATTAGAAAAGAAATATTATGGAACTGATTTTATTTTATTAGTATTCTTACTCATTAGGACAAACAGAGCATGCCAAATGACTGTCCTAGTAGTGATGACAGTATTGTACACACATACGCAAATGGAAAAACAGGCATTTTTGTTCTACTTAAAACAATGAAGGGAATTTCCTACGTTTTCCCAGGTCTCCTGCTTTACCTTTTTTTTTTTTTTTTCCCAGTGACTTATACTTCCTTTTCACTCTATTCACCAACTGCTGTTTTGTACCAGTGGTTTGCAAATTGTGGGTCGGGACCCAAAAATCAACATTGTGATCCAAAATCAGTATTTTAAAAATGTAATAGTAGAATGGAATAGAATAAAAACATACCAGAGTGCATCTCACATAATGTCACCAACTACTGTTTTAGAAAATGTCTGTTTTCTGTATTTGTACACATATATGTATATGCGTGCTATCTCAGTGTAATATATTTTTGATCAAGAAAGTGTTAGAGATGTATTCGGAGATATATCATGTGAGTGACAACTCCATTGCAAATCAGTTTCTAATTAATTGATCAAATATTTATTAAGTACGTGATATATGTGTGAAAATTTACCTCCCAAAAGAATATAACTAACCTCCTGCTATAAGTGAGTTGACATTCATGGTAAGATATGTACCAAGAGAAGAGACCTGGCAAAATGAGGGCATGCTGGGTCACTGTTGTGTAATGCAAGCACTTTGTTTCCTTTACATCTTTAAACTGTATACTGCTACAATTTACTTTCATGTCAGAATTGTTTCTAGTGTTTTTATGTAGTAAAAGTAATGTTTCTGAGTGATAAAGGAGTGCTCATTGAAGCTGTGCTGTAGCTTGTCTGTTTTGCAATGACGGGATAATAATGGGAATTATCCATATCAGAGGAGTATGGAAGACCATCTATAGATGGTCCAGCAATGCTTCTATATTATATTCATCATTGAATATTGTGTATTCTTTGGATTTGGACAAATGTATAGTGGCATATATAATCATTATGTTATCCTAGAGAATAATTTCACTGCCCTAAAAATCCTCTGTGTTCTGCTAATTCATTCCTTCCATCCCCACCCTACCCCAACCCCTGGCAACCACTGATCTTTTAACTGCCTCCATAATTTTACCTCTTCCAGAATGGCATATAGTTGGAATCATACAGTATATAACCTTTCATATTAGCTACTTTCACTTAGTAAGATGCATTTAAGCTTCCTCTGTGTCTCTTCATGGCTTGATAGCTCATTTCTTTTTAGTGTCGTATAATATTCCAATGTCTGGATGCACTACAGTTTATTTATCCATATACCTACTGAAGGACATCTTGATTGCTTTCAGGTTTTGAAAATTATGAATAAACCTGCTATAAACATCTTTGTGTGGACATAAGTTTTCAACTCCTTTGGGTAAATACCAAGGAGTGGGATTGCTGGATTGTATGATAAGAGTATGTTTTGTTACCTAAGAAACTACCAAACTGGGCTTCCCTGGTGGCGCAGTGGTTGAGAGTCCGCCTGCCGATGCAGGGGACACAGGTTCGTGCCCCGGTCCGGGAGGATCCCACGTGCCGTGGAGCGGCTGGGCCTGTGAGCCATGGCCGCTGAGCCTGCGTGTCCGGAGCCTGTGCTCCACAATGGGAGAGGCCACAATAGTGAGAGGCCCGTGTACCACAAAGAAAAACAAAAACAATAAAACAAAGTAATAAAAAAAAAAAAGAAAGAAACTACCAAACTGTCTTCCAAAGTGGCTGCACCATTTTGCATTTCCACCAGCACGAATGAGAGTTCCTGTTGCTCCACATCCTCACCAGCATTTGGTGCTGTCAGGGTTCTGAAATTTGGTCATTCTAATAGTAAGTAGTGGTATCTCATTGTTTTTTTTAAAATTTGCATTTCTCAGATGATATATGATGTGGAGCACCTTTTCATATTCTTATTTTCTATCTTCTATACCTTTTCTGAGGTGTCAGTTCATGTTTTTACCCCATTTTTAAAATCAGGTTGTTTATTTTTTATTGTTGAGTTTTAAGCATCCTTCATTATTTTAGATAACAGTCCGTTATCAGATATGTCTTTTGCAAATATTGTCTCCAAGTCTGTGGCTTGTCTTCTAATTCTCTTGATATTGTCATTGACACAGCAGAGATTTTATTTTAATGATATCTAGCTTATCAATTATTTCTCTAATGGATCATGCCTTTAATCTTGTATCTAAAAAGTCATTGACATACACAAGATCATCTAGGTTTTCTCTAATGTTATATTCTAGGAGTTTTATAGTTTTACATCTAGATCTGTGATGCATTTTTTTTTTTTTTTTTCTTTTTGCGGTATGTGGGCCTCTCACTGTTGTGGCCTCTCCCGTTGCGGAGCACAGGCTCCGGATGCGCAGGCCCAGCGGCCATGGCTCACGGGCCCAGCCGCTCCGCGGCATATGGGATCCTCCCAGACCGGGGCACGAACCCGTATCCCCTGCATCGGCAGGCGGACTCTTAACCACTGCGCCACCAGGGAGGCCCCTGTGATGCATTTTGAGTTAATTTTTGTGAAGGATATAAGGTCTGTATATGGATTTTTTAATTTTATTTTACCTTTTGGCCTGTGGATGTCCAGTTGTTCCAGCACCATTTGTTGAAAACACTATCTTTGCCCATTGTATTAATTTTGCTTCTTTGTCAAAGATTACTTGACTATATTTATGGGAGTCTATTTCTGGGCTTTCTATTCTGTTCCACTGAACTATTTGTTTATTCTTTCACCAATACTGTACTGCCATGATTACTGTAGCTTTATACTAAGCCTTGAAGTCAGATAGTGTCAGTTCTCCAACTTTATTCTTCTTCAATGTTGAGTTAGCTATTTTGGGTCTTTTGCATCTCTGTGTAAACTTTAAAATCATTTTGTTGATATCAACAAAATAATTAGGTGGAATTTTTATTGGTATTGCATTGAATCTATTGAATCTATAGATAATATTGGGAAGAACTGACATCTTCACACTTTGACTCTTCCTATCCATGAACATGGGATGTCTCCATTTATTTAGTTCATCTTTGATTTCATTCATATACCTAAGTATACTGTATTGGGTGATACTAATTTAAGTAATATTGGGGGGGGGGGTTCTTATTTTTTTATTTTTTTAAAACTTAATGCATTTTGATTGAGCAAATACAATTTAAAAGGTACATTATTTCTTTCTCTTTATTTTTTAAAATATTTCTATTGGAGTATAATTGCTTTACAATGCTGTGTTAGTTTCTGCTGTATAACAAAGTGAATCAACTATACATATACATATATCCCCATATCCCCTCCCTCTTGTGTCTTGCTCCCACCCTCCCTATCCCATCCCTCTGGTGGTCGCAAAGCAGCAAGCTGATCTCCCTGTGCGATGCAGCTGCTTCCCACTAGCTATATGTTTTACATTTGGTTGTGTATATATGTCCATGCCACTCTCTCACTTTGCCCCAGCTTTCACCTTCCCCTTCCCCGTGTCCTCAAGCCCATTCTCTATGTCTGTGTCTTTATTCCTGTCCTGCCCCTACGTTTGTCAGAACCTTTTTTTTTTTAGACGCCATATATATATGTATTAGCATATGGTATTTGTTCTTCTCTTTCTGACTTCACTCAGTATGACAAACTCTAGGTCCATCCACCTCACTACAAATAACTCCATTTCATTTCTTTTTATAGCTCAGTAATATTCCATTGTATATATGTGCCACATCTTTATTCACTCATCCGTTGATGGACACTTAGGTTATTTTCATTTCCTGGCTATTGTAAATAGAGCTTCAGTGAACATTGTGACACATGACTCCTTTTGAATTATGGTTTTCTAGGGTATATGTCCAGTAGTGGGATAGCTGTGTTGTATGGTAGTTCTATTTGTAGCTTTTTAAGGAACCTCCATACTGTTCTCCACAGTGGCTGTATCAATTAACATTCCAACCAAAAGTGCAAGAGGATTCCCTTTTCTCCACACCCTCTCCAGCGTTTACTGTTTGTAGATTTTTTGATGATGGCCATTTTGACCAGTGTGAGGTGATGACTCATTGTAGTTTTGATTTACATTTCTCTAATGATTAGTGATGTTGAGCATCCTTTATGTGTTTGTTGGCAATCTGTATGTCTTCTTTGGAGAAATGTCTCTTTAGGTCTTCTGCCCAGTTTTGGATTGTGTTGTTTGTTTTTTTTGATATTGAGCTGCATGAGCTGCTGTATACTTTGGAGATTAATCCTTTGTCAGTAGCTTAGTTTGCAAATGTTTTCTCCCATTCTGAGGGTTGTCTTTTGGTCTTGTTTATGGTTTCCTTTGCTGTGCAAAAACTTTGAAGTTTCATTAGGTCCAATTTGTTTATTTTTGTTTTTATTTCCATTTCTCTAGGAGGTGGGTCAAAAAGGATCTTGCTGTGATTTATGTCAAAGAGTGTTCTGCCTATGTTCTCCTCTAAGAGTTTTATAGTGTCTGGCCTTACATTTAGGTCTTTAATCCATTTTGAGTTTATTTTTGTGTATGGTGTTAGGGAGTGTTCTAATTTCATTCTTTTACATGCAGCTGTCCAGTTTTCCCAGCACCACTTACTGAAGAGGCTGGCTTTTCTCCATTGTATATTCTTGCCTCCTTAATCAAAGATAAGGTGACCATATGTACATGGTTTTATCTCTGGGAAGATTGCTGGGGCTGTTCGGGGTCTTTTGTGTTTCCATATAAATTGTGTGATTTTTTGTTCTAGTTCTGTGAAAAAAAAAATGCCACTGTAGTTTGTTAGGGATTGCATTGAATCTGTAGATTGCTTTGGGTAGTATAGTCATTTTCACAATGTTGATTCTTCCAATCCAAGAACATGGTATATCTCTCCATCTGTTTGTATCGTCTTTAATTTCTTTCATCAGTGTCTTATAATTTTCTGCATACAGGTCTTTTGCCTCCTTGTGTAGGTTTATTCCTAGGTATTTTATTCTTTTTGTTGCAGTGGTAAATGGGAGCGTTTCCTTAATTTCCCTTTCAGATTTTTCATCATTAGTGTATAGGAATGCAAGAGATTTCTGTGCATGAATTTTGTACCCCACTACTTTACCAAATTCATTGATTATCTCTAGTGATTTTCTGGTAGCATCTTCAGGATTTTCTATGTATAGCATCATGTCATCTGTAAACAGACAGTTTTACTTCTTATCCGATTTGTATTCCTTTTATTTCTTTTTCTTCTCTGATTGTTGTGGCTAAAACTTCCAAAAGTATGTTCAACAATAGTGATTACAGTGGGCAACCTTGTCTTGTTCCTGACCTTAGTGGAAATAGTTTCAGTTTTTCACCATTCAGAACAATGTTGGCTGTGGGTTTGTCATATATGGCCTTTATTATGTTGAGGTATGTTCCCTCTATGCCTACTTTCTGGAGAGTTTTAATCATAAATTGTGCTGGATTTTGTCAAAAGCTTTTTCTGCATCTATTGAGATTCTCATATGGTTTTTCTCCTTCAGTTTGTTAATATGATGTATCACATTGAGTGATTTGCATATATTGAAGAATCCTTGCATTCCTGGGATAAACCCCACTTGATCATGGTGTATCATCCTTTTAATGTGCTGTTGGATTCTATTTGCTAGTATTTTGTTAAGGATTTTTGCATCTATGTTCATCAATGATATTGGCCTGTAGTTCTCTTTTTTGGGGACATCTTTGTCTGGTTTTGATATCAGGGTGATGGTGGCCTTGTAGAATGAGTTTGGGCATGTTCTTCCCTCTGCTATATTTTGGAAGAGTTTGAGAAGGATAGGTATTAGCTCTTCTCTAAATGTTTCATAGAATTCACCTGTGAAGCCTTCTGGTCCTGGGCTTTTGTTTGTTGGAAAAGTTTTAAATACAGTTTCAATTTCATTACTTGTGATTGGTCTGTTCATATTTTCTATTTCTTCCTGAGTCAGTCTTGGCAGGTTGTGTATTTCTAAGAATTTGTCCATTTCTTCCAGGTTGTCCATTTTATTGGCATATAGTTGCTTGTAGTAATCTCTCATGATCCTATGTGTTTCTGCAGGGCCAGTTGTTACTTCTTTTTCATTTCTAATTCTGTTGATTTGAGGCTTCTCCCTTTTTTTCTTGATGAGTCTGGGTAATGGTGTATCAATTTTTTCTTCTCAAAGAACCAGCTTTTTGTTTTAAGATCTTTGCTATTGTTTCCTTCATTTCTTTCTGATCTGATCTTTATGATTCGTTTCCTTCTGCTAACTTTGAGTTTTTTGTTCTTCTTTCTGTAATTGCTTTAGGTATAAGGTTAGGTTGCTTATTTGAGCTGTTTCTTGTTTCCTGAGTTAGGATTGTATTGCTGTAAACCTCCCTCTTAGAACTGCCTTTGCTGCATCCCATAGGTTTTGGGTCATCATGTTTTCATTGTCATTTGTTTCTAGGTATTTTTTGATTTCCTCTTTGATTTATGCACTGATCTCTTGGTTATTTAGTAGCATATTGTTTAGCCTCTATGTGCTTGTATTTTTTACAGAATTTTTTCTGTCATTGATATCTAGTCCAGTAGTGTTGTGGTCAGAAAAAGATACTTGATGCGATTTCAATTTCCTTAAATTTCTCAAGGATTGATTTGTGACTCAAGATCTATCCTGGAAAATGTTCCATGAGCACTTGAGAAGGAAGTGTATTCTTTTGTTTTTGGATGGAATGTCCTATAAATATCAATTAAGTCCAGCTTGCTTAATGTGTCATTTAAAGCTTGTGTTTCCTTCTTTATTTTCATTTTGGATGATCTGTCTGTTGGTGAAATTGGGGTGTTAAGTCCCCTACTATTATTGTGTTACTATTGATTTCTCCTTTTATGGCTGTTAGCATTTGCTTTATGTATTGTGGTGCTCTTATGTTGGGTGCATAAATATTTACAATCATTATATCTACTCCTTGGATTGATCCCTTGATCATTATTTAGTGTCCTTCTTTGTCTCTTGTAACATTTTTTATTTTAAAGTCTATTTTGTCTGATATGAGAATTGCTACTCCAGCTTTTTTTTATTTCAATTTTCATGGAATATCTTTTTTCATCCCCTCACTTTGATTCTGTTCCTAGGTCTGAAGGGGGTCTCTTGTAGACACCATATATACGGGTCATGTTTTTGTATCCATTCAGCCAGTCTCTGTCTTTTGGTTGGAGCGTTTAATCCATTTATATTTAAGGTAATTATCAATATGTATGTTCCTATTACCATTTTCTTAATTGTTTTGGGTTTGTTTTTGTATGTCTTCTCCTTCTCTTGTGTTTCCTGCCTAGAGAAGTTCCTTTTTTTTTTAAATTTTATTTATTTATTTATGGCTGTGTTGGGTCTTCGTTTCTGTGTGAGGGCTTTCTCTAATTGCGGCAAGTGGGGGCCACTCCTCATCGCAGTGCGCGAGCCTATCACTATCACGGCCTCTCTTGTTGCAGAGCACAGGCTCCAGACGCACAGGCTCAGTAATTGTGGCTCACGGGGCCAGCTGCCCCGCGGCATGTGGGATCCTCCCAGACCAGGGCTCGAACCCATGTCCCCTGCATTGGCAGGCAGATTCTCAATCACTGCGCCACCAGGGAAGCCCCTAGAGAAGTTCCTTTAGCATTTGTTGTAAAGCTGGTTTTGTGGTGCCAAATTGTCTTACCTTTTGCTTGTCTGTAAAGGTTTTAATTTCTCTGTCAAAACTGAATGAGATCCTTGCTGATTAGAGTAATCTTGGTTGTAGGTTTTTCCCTTTCATCACTTTAAATATGTCCTGCCACTCCCTTCTGGCTTGCAGAGTTTCTGCTGAAAGATCTGCTGTTAATCTTATGGGGATCCCCTTGTATGTTATTTGTTGCTTTTCCATTGCTGCTTTTAATATTTTTTTCTTTGTATATAATTTTTGATAGTTTGAGTAATATGTGTCTTGGCGTGTTTCTCCTTAGATTTGTCCTGTATGGGACTCTCTGCAATTCCTGGATTGACTATTTCCTTTCCCATGTTAGGGAAGCTTTCAACTATAATCTCTTCAAATTATTTCTCACACCTTTTCTTTTTCTCTTCTTCTTCTGGGACCCCTATAATTTGAACGTTGGTGTGTTTAATGTTGTCCCAGAGGTCTCTGAGACTGTCCTAAATTCTTTTCATTCTTTTTTCTTTATTCTGCTCTGCAGTAGTTATTTCCACTATTTTATCTTCCAGGTCACTTACCCGTTCTTCTCCTCAGTTATTCTGCTATTGATTCCTTCTAGAGAGTTTTTTATTTCATTTATTTTGTTGTTCATCATTGTTTATTTGCTCTTTAGTTCTTCCAGGTCCTTGTTAAACATTTCTTGTATTTTCTCCATTCTATTTCCAAGATTTTGGATCCTCTTTGCTGTCATTACTCTGAATTCTTTTTCAGGTAGACTGCCTATTTCCTCTTCATTTGTTTGGTCTGGTGGGTTTTTACTTTGCTCCTTCATTTGCTGCATATTTCTGTCTTCTCATTTTGTTTAACTTACTCTGTTTGGGGGTCTCCTTTTCGCAGGCTGCAGGTTCGTAGTTCCCATTGTTTTTGGTGTCTACCCCCAATGGCTGAGAGGTTGGTTCAGTGGGTTATGTAGGCTTCCTAGTAGAGAGGACTGGTGCCTTTGTTCTGGTGGACGAGGCTGGATCTTGTCTTTCTGGTGGGCAGGATCGCATCTGGTGGTGTGTTTTGGGGTGTCTGTGAACTTAGTATGATTTTAGGCAGCCTCTCTGCTAATGGGTGGGATTGTGTTCCTGTCTTGCTAGTTGTTTGGCATGGGGTGTCCAGCACTGTAGCTTGCTGGCCGTTGAGTGAAGCTGGGTCTTAGCATTGAGATGGAGATCTCTGGGAGAGCTTTCGCCATTTGATATTACATGGAGCCAGGAAGTCTGTGGTGGACCTGTGTCCTGAACTCAGCTCTCCCACCTCAGAGGCTCAGGCTTGACACCAGGCCAGAGTACCAAGACCCTGTCAGCCACACGGCTCAGAAGAAAAGGGAGAAAAAAGAAAGAAAAAATATTTTAAGAAATAAAGTTTTAATTATTAAAATAAAATAATAATAAAGAGACCAAACCAATAAACAAATCCACCAATGATAACAAATGCAAAAACTATACTAAGATAAACATAAAAATCAGAAACAAACCAGTCACAGACAGCAAACCCCAAGTCTCCAGTTGCTCCTAAAGTCCACCACCTCAATTTTGGGATGATTCATTGTCTATTCAGGTATTCCACAGATGTAGGTTCATCAAGTTGATTGTGGAGATTTAATCTGCTGCTCCTGAGGCTGCTGGGAGCGACTTCCCTCTCTTCTTTGTTCGCACAGCTCCTGGGGTTCAGCTTTGGGTTTGGCAGTGCCTCTGCTTGTAGGTCACCTGAGGGCATCTGTTCCCTGCCCAGACAGGATGGGGTTGAAGGAGCAGCTGATTAGGGGCCTCACTCAGGCTCGGGGGTGGGAGGGGTACGGAATGCGGGGCGAGCCTGTGGCGGCAGAGGCCAATGTGACATTGCAACAGCCTGAGGCGTGCCATGTGTTCTCCCGGGGAAGTTGTTCCTGGGTCACGGGACCCTGGCAGTGGCGGGCTGCACAGGCTCCCAGGAGGGGAGGTGTGGACAGTGACCTGTGCTTGCACACAGGGTTCTTGGTGGCTGCAGCAGCAGCTTTAGTGTCTCATGCCCATCTCTGGTGTCCACGCTGATAGCCGCGGCTCGCACCTGTCTCTGGAGCTCGTTTAGGCGGTGCTCTGAATCCCCTCTCCTCACACACCACGAAACAATGGTCTCTTGCCTCTTCAGCAGGTCCAGACTTTTTCCTGGACTCCCTCCTGGCTAGCTGTAGCACACTAGCCCCCTCTGGCTGTGTTCATGCAGCCAACCTCAGTCCTCTCCGTGGGGGCTCTGACCTCCGAAGCCCAAGCCTCAGCTCCCAGCCCCGCCCGCCCCGGCGGGTGAGCAGACAAGCCTCCCGGGCTGGTGAGTGCCGGTCGGCACCGATCCTCTGTGCGGGAATCTCTCCGCTTTGCCCTCCGCAACCCTGTGGCTGCGCTCTCCTCCACGGCTCCGAAGCTTCCCCCTCTGCCACCTGCAGTCTCCGCCCGCGAAGGGGCTTCTAGTGTGTGGACACCTTTCCTCCTTCACGGCTCCCTCCCACTGGTGCAGGTCCCATCCCTATCCTTTTGTCTCTGTTTATTCTTTTTTCTTTTGCCCTACCCAGGTACGTGGGGAGTTTGTTGCCTTTTGGGAGGTCTGAGGTCTTCTGCCAGCATTCAGTAGGTGTTCTGTAGGAGTTGTTCCACAAGTAGATGTATTTTGGATGTATTTGTGGGGAAGAAGATGATCTCCATGTCTTACTCTTCCGCCATCTTGAAGGTCCTCTCAGTATTGTGGTTTTAAATTCAAATTCCATGTGTTCATTTCAGGTATAGAGGAAAATGACTTTTATATACTAATTTATTGTGCAACCTTCCTATAATTGCTTAATAGTTCCTTGGGTTCTTTTGTTAATTCTTTCAGATTTTCTACGTGAACAACCATCATTTCTCCTGTGAACAAAGACATGATTATTTTTTCCTTCCTATATGATATTGAAAAGGGGACATCTTTGTCTTGTACCTTAGTGGGAAAGCTTTTAGTTTCTCACAATAAAGTACTATGTTAGTGGTAAGTTTTTGTAAATATTCTTTATTTGGTTGAAGAAGTTCCCCTCAATTCCTAGTTTACTGAGAGTTTTTATCATGAGTGGGTGTTGGATTTTGTCATATACTTTTTCTGCATCTATTGATATGATCATGTGATTTTTCTATTTTAGTCTATTGATGTTATTGATTGCATTAATTGATTTTCTAATGTTGAACCAGTCTTGCATACCTGGAACAGATCCCACATGGACATAGGTTGTATATTTTTGATATATTGTTTGATTTGATTTGCTCATATTTTGTTGAAGATTTTTGCATCTATATACATGAGAGATACTTGTTTCTAGTTTTCTTGTAATATCTTTGTCTAGTTTTGTTATTAGGAAAATGCTGCCCTTGTAGAATGAGTTAGGAATTATTTCCTCTGCTTCTATCCTCTGAAAGAGATTGTAGAGAATTCTTTGATAGATAGAACTCATAGTGAACCCTCGACCTGGTACATTCTGTTTTAGAAGATTATTAGTTTTTCAATTTATTTAATGAATATAGGCCTATTGTCTATTTCTTCCTGTGTAAGTTTTGGCAAATTATGTCTTTCAAGGAAATGGTCCTTTCGTATAGGTTATCAAATGTGTGAGAATAGATTTGCTCATATTATCCCTTTATTATGTGTAGGATCTATGGTACTGTCCCTTATTTCATTTCTGATACTAGTAATTTATGTCTACCTTTTTTTTTCTGCTCTAATTATTTTTTGTTTCCTTCTGATTATGTTGGATTTAATTTGCTCTTATTTTTCCAGTTCCCTAAGGTGGACACATAAACAATTGATTTTAATTATTTTTTTCTTTTCTAATATATGCATTCAATACTGTAAATTTCCCTCCAGGCACTGCTTTTGCTGCATCCCACAAATTTTGATAAATTACATTTTGCTTTGAATTAGTTCAAAATATCTTTTTCATTTCTCTTGAGATTTCTTTTTGGACTCACGTGTTATTTAGAAGTATGTTGCCTAATGTCTTCAATTTGGGAGTTTTCAGTTACCTTTCTGTTATTTTTTAGTTTAATTCCATTGTGGTCTGAGAGGAGACATTGAATCATCTCTATTCTGTTAAACTTGTTAAGATGTGTTTTATAATGCAGAATGTGTTCTATCTTAGTGAATATTCCACATGTGTTCTGTTGTTGTTGGATGAAGTAGTCTATAGATGTCAATTACATCCAGTTGACTGATGGTGCTGTTGACTTCAACTATGTCCTTACTGAAATCCTGCTGCTGGATCTGTCCTTTTCTGATAGAGGGGTGTTGAAGTCTTCAACTATGACAGTGGAATCATGTATTTCTCTCTGAAGTTATATTACTTTTGCCTCAAATAGTTAGACACTGTTTTTCGGCACATACACATTAAGATTTTTATGTCTTCTTGGATACTTGACCCCTTTATCATTACATAATGCCCTTCTTTTCTCTGATAACTTTATTTTCTTTGAGGTCTGTCTGAAATTAATACAACTATTCCTTCTTTTTATGATTAGTGTTACTATGGTATAGTTTTCCCCATCCATTTACTTTTAATCTATGTGGGTCTTTGTATTTAAAGTGTGGTTTTTTTTTTAGGCAACATATAAGTGATCTTGTTTTTTGATCCACTCTTAAAATCTCTGTCTTCTAATTGAAGCATATAGATCATTGACATTCAGAGTAATTATTAATATCATTGGATAAATACTTGGCATATTCATTACTCTTTTCTATTGATTGACCTTGCTCTTTGTTCCTATTTTTGTCTTTTTCTGCCTTTGGGGATTTTAATTAAGCATTTTTTACGAGTCAGTTTTCACTCCTGTCCTAACACCTTAGTTATACCTTTTTTTTTTTTTTTTTTACTTTTGTTGGTGGTTGCCCTAGAGTTTGCAATATTCATTTACAGTTAATCCAAGTTCAATTTCAAGTAACACTGTACTACTTCAAGGGTAATGTAAGTACCCTATAAAAAGAAAATAATCTTAATTCCTTCCTATTGTCCATTGTATCATTTATGTCATTCATTTCACTTATATATAAACATATATATATTTATATATATATCATACGTAAGCATACACAATCAAATATATTATTGCTATTATTTAAACAATTATCTGTTAAATCAATTAATAAAAAAATTAAAGCTTTTATTTTAGCTTCAGTTATTCCTCCTTGATGTTCTTCCTTTCTTTATGTAGATCCAAGCTTCTGACCTACATTATATTACTTCACTCTAAAGAATTTCTTTTCATTTATTTGTTTATTGAGGTAACATTGATTTCTAATATATGTTTCCTGTGTTCAACATCATACACTGACTTCTGTAAACACTACAGTGGGTACACCATCAAAAGTTTACTTTCCATCCATCATCATACAGTTTACCCCTTTTACCAATTTGCCCTTCCCCAACCCTCCTCCCTCTCTGGTAACCACCACTCTCTTCTCCGTATTATGTGTTTGGTTTTGTTTGGTTTGTTATTTTTTTGTAGTCCACATATGAGTGAAAACACATGGTATTTGTTTTCTGTTTGATTTATTTCACCGTAGCATAATACAGGTCCATATGTGTTTTCGCAAACGGCAAGATTTCATCTTTTTTATGACTAATATTCCATACTGTGTGTGTGTGTGTGTGTATAACTCACTTCTTTATACATTCTACCATGGAAGGGCACTTAGGTTGTTTCCATATCTTGCCTATTGTAAATAATGCTGTGATGAATATAGAGATTCATATATCTTTTTGAATTAGTGTTTTTGTATTCTGTTGATAAATAACCAGAAGTGGAATCGCTGGATCATATGGTAGTTCTATAGTCTTAAATTTTGAGGAGTCGCCATACTGTTTTCCATAATGGCTGCAGGAATTTACATTTCCACCAGCAGTGTATGACTATTCCCTCTTTTCCACATTGTCTCCAGCATTTGTCATTGTTTGCCTTTTTTGATAATAGCCATTCTAATGGGCGTGCGGTGGTTTCTCATCGTGGTTTGATTCGTGTTTTCCTAATGATTAGTGATGTTGAACATCCTTTCATGTGCTGTCACCATCTGTACGTCTTTTTGGAAAAATGCCTCTTCAGGTGTTCTGCTCATGTTTTAATCAGGTGGTTTGATGTTTTTGTTTTTGAGTTGTATGAGTTCTTTATATGTTTTGGATATCAACCCTTTGTTGGATATATGATTTGCAAATATTTTCTTCCATTCAGTAGGTTGTCTTTTCATTTTGTTGATGCTTTCCTTTGCTGTGCAGAAGCTTTTTAGTTTGGTGAAGTTCATTTGTTTTGCCTGAGGGAACAGATCCAGAAAGATATTGCTAAGAATGTCAGTGTACTGCCTATGTCTTCTTTTAGGAGTTTTATGCTTTCAGATCTTACCTTCAGATGTTTAATCCATTTTGAGTTCATTTTTGTGTATGGTATAAGATTTTACATATATATATATATATATTTTTCTTTTGTGTGTGGCTGTTCAGTTTTCCCAACGCCATTTATTACAGAAACTATCATTTCTCCGTTGTATGTTCTTTGCTCCTTTGTCATAAATTAATTGCCCATGTATGTGTGGGTTTATTTCTGGACTCTCAGTTCTGTTCCAGTTATCTATGTCTCTGCTTTTCTGCCAATACCATGCTGCTTTGATTACTATAACTTTGTAGTATAATTAGGATACTTTGAAATCTGGGAGTTTGATAGTTCCAGCTTTGTTCTTTATTCTCAAGATTGCTTGGGTTATTTGGGGTCTTTTGTGGTTCCATACAAATTTTAGGAGTTTTTCTTCTATTTCTGTGAAAAAATGTCATTGGTATTTTGATCGGGATTGCATTGAATCTGTAGATTGTTTTAGGTAATGCGGACATTTTAACAATATTAATTCTTCTCATCCATTAGCATGGAATATCTTTCCATTTCTCTTCAAATTCTTTCAATAATGTCTTATAGTTTTTTGCGTTCATTTCTTTCACCTCCTTGGTTATACTTATTGCTAGGTATTTTATTTTTTTGCAATTGTAAATGGGATTTTAAAAAATTCTCTCTGCTAGTTCATTGTTAGTGTATACAAATACAACCAATTTTTATATATTGATTGTGTCCTGCAACCTTATTATATTTATTCTGTTTTTTGGTGGAGTCTTTAGGGTTTTCTATATGGAACATCATGTAATCTGCAAAAAGTGACAGTTTTACTTCCTTCCTTTCTAATTCGGAGGTGTTTTGTATTTCTTTTTCTTGTCTGATTTCTATAGCTAGGAATTCCTATACTATGCTGAACAGAAGTGGCAAGAGTTGGCATCCTTATTCCTGGTTTTAGAGGGATAGCTTTCAGTTTTTCACCATTGAGTATGATATTAGCTGTGAGTTTGTCATATGTGGCCTTTATGCTGTTGAGGTACATTCCTCCTATACCCATTTTTTTTGTTTTTAATCATAAATGGGATTGAACCTTGTCAGATGCTTTTTCTGCATATATTGAGATGATCTTATGATTTTTATCCTTCATTTTGTTAATGTGATATCTCACATTGATTGATTTGCAGATATTGAATATCTATCTTATATCCCTGGAATAAATCCCACTTGATCTTGGTGTATGATCTTTTAAATGTATCGTTGTATTTGGTTTGCTAATATTTTATTGAGGATTTTTTCATCTATGTCCATAGAGACATTGGCCAGTAATTGTTTGTGTGTGTATGTGTGTGTTGTCCTTGTCTGGTTTTGATGTCAGAATAATATTGGCCTCATAAAAGGAGTTGGGAAGTGTTTCTTCCTCTTGAATTTTTTGGAAGAATGTGAAAAGTGTAAGTAGTACATCTTCTTTGAATGTTTGGTAGAATTCACCTGTGAAGCCATCTGGTCCTGGATTTTGTTTGTTGGGAGGCTTTTGATTTCTGTTTTAATCCCTTTACTCATGATCATTCTATTCAGATTCTCTATTCATAATTCAGTCTTGGAATGTTTTATGATTGTGAGAATTTATCCATTTCTTCTAGATTGTCTAATTTGTTGGCATATAGCTAGCTATTCACAGTATTCTCTTAAAATCCCCTTTGTATTTCTGTGATTGGTTATAATTTCTTCTCTTTCATTTCTGATTTATTTATCTGAGCCCTCTTTTTTTATTTCTTGGTGAGTCTAGCTAATGTCTTGTCAGTTTTATCTTTTCAAAGAACCAGTTTTTAGCTTGATCTTTTCTGTTGTCTGTAAGTTTCTATTTCATTTATTTATGTTCCTTTATTATTTCCTTCCTTCTACTGACTTTGGGCTTAATTTGTTCTTTTTCTAGTTCCTTTGGGTGCAGGGCTAAATTGTTTGAGACTTTTCTTGTTCTTGAGGTAGGGCTGTATTTCCATAAACTTCTCTCTAGTACTGCTTTTGCTGCATCCCATAGATACTGGTGTGTTATATTTTCATTTGTCTTAAGGTTTTTAAATTCTTTTTCATTCCCAATGATTGGTCAGCAGCATGTTGTTTAGTCTCTCCGTATGTGATTTTCCTAGGTTTTTTCTGTAGTTGATTTCTAGTTTCATATCATTGTGATTGGAAAAGATACTTGATACAATTTCAGTCTTTTTAAATTTAATCGAGACTTGTTTTGTGTCCCAATGTATGATCTATCCTTGAGAAAGTTTCGTGTGCACTTGAGAAGAATTTGTATTCTGCTGCATTTGGATGGACTGTTCTATATAAATCTATTATGTCCCTCTTGTCTAATGTTTCATTTAAGGCCACTGTTTCCTCATTGACTTTCTGTCTGGAAGATCTATCCATTGATGTAAGTAGAGTGGTAACCCTCCCTACTATTATGGTGTTGCTGTCAAATTTCTCCCTTTAGGTCTTTTAATAATTTATCTATTTTGGTGCTCCTGTGTTAGGCGCATATATATTAATAACTGTTATGCCTTCTTGATGAATTGTTCCCTTTATCATTAGATACTGTCCATCTTTGTCTTTCGTTACTTTTTTTTGGCTTGAAGTCTATTTTGTCTGATGAGTATGGCTACACCCACTTCATTTGGCTGCTCTTTGGTTGGAGTATCATCTTCTGCTTCTTTACTTTGAGCCTATGTTTGTCTTTAGAGCTGTAATGAGTCTCCTATAGGCAGAATATGGTTGGATTTGTTTTTTAATCCATCTAGCTACTCTGTGTCTTTTGGTTTATTCATTCCATTTGAATTTAGGATGATTATTGATAAATGAGGACCTTTTACTGCCATTTTACTTTTGTTTTCTGTTTGTTCTGTATCTCCATTTTCTCTTGCGTTTCTACCTACCATTTTAGTTTGGTGGTTTTCTGAGATGTTTTTCTCACTTTCCTCATTATATTTTGTGTCTCTGCTGTAGATTTGTTTTGTGGTTACTGTGAGGTTTGTGTAAAATGTCTCATAGATAAGATGCTGTCAGCAGAAAAGACTATTTTATCTTCGTTTACCTCTATGGATTCTGTTCTTTTCCCCTTTTGAGTTTTTGTCACAAATTACTCCTTTTTATGTTGTTGTTCCACTACTAAATTGAAGTAGCTATAGTTATTTCTACTGCTTTCATTCATTTAACCTTTAGGCTATAAGTGTTTAACAACTTATTCTGATATAGAGTTGCAATTTTCTAATTCTGTCTGTCCATCTATCACCTTACCCAGAGTTTTGTGTACTTTTATCTGTTCATTTCAGGTAAAAGAGATCATTTCAGCATTTCTTGTAAGGCAGGCCTACAGTTGATGAACTTGCTCAGCTTTTGTTTGTCTGAGAAAGCCTTTATTTCTCCTTCATGTGTGAATAAGAACTTTGCTGCATAGAGTATTCTTGCCTGACAGTTTTTATCTTTTAATATTTTGAGGATATAATTCCACTATCTCCTGGCCTTAGTTTCTGCTGAAAAATCTGCTGAGAGCCTAGTGGAGGTAACATTATGGGTTACTACCCATTTTCCCCTGGCTGCCTTTAACTTTCTTTGTCATTTTTTTGCTAGTTTTAATATAATGTGTCTTGGAGAACATCTTTTTGCATTGAGGTAATTAACTGTTCTTTAGATTCATGGACCTGTATATCCATGTCCTTCCTCAACTTTTAGAATGTCTCAGCTATTATTTCTTTAAATAACATTCTGCTCCCTTCTCTGTTTCTTTTCCTCTGAGATACCCATTACCCTAATGTTGCCCTTCCTAAAAGAATCAAATAGCTCTCATAAAATTTCCTCATTTTTAACGTATCATTTCTAGATTTCTATCTCCAAGCTCACTGATTCTCTCTTCCATATGGTCTGCTCTATTTCCAGTGCTTTCTATTGCATTCTTCACCTCATTTATTGAGTTCTTCAGCTCCAGAATTTGTTTGGTTGTATTTTAGATTTCCAGTCTCCTTGGTAAGATATTTTTTCTGCTCATTATTTTTAGTTCTGAGCTCATTGAACTGCCTTTCTGAGTTTCCTTGTAGTTCACTGAGTTTCTTCATGGTGGCTATTTTGAATTCTCTATCAGATCAAAGTATTCTGTGACTTTAAGTTTGGTTTATGGAGAATTGTCATTTTCTTTTTGTGATACTGTGTTACCATGGATTTACTGCTTTGCCACAACGTTTGAAGTAGCAAACATCGTTCCTCTTTAGGTGAAGCTTTTTTCCACTTGAGTCTGATTCAACAGGTTAGTAGTAATTAGAGGCCATTCTTTTACTTTCCATTAGGTGGCGCTATGGCACAAGTTTTTGTTTCCACTTACCTTCTCTGCCTGTGGTTACATTTGAGAATCTACATTTACCACCACCTCTGTGAGGGATGTTGCCATGTCCCCTTGTTTTCACTGCTTCTGTCTCCCGGGGTTGCTGGTGCCTTGCTGCTGCCAGGGGCACTGGGAGCACCTCTGCCACATTTGGGGTTTCCTGGTTATCAGACTCCACTGCAGCTGGTGGAGAAGGAGGTGGGGGGGGGGCTGGGTAACTAGGCTCCTGGGTGCCTCTGCTGTATCTGGGGTTGTCAAATTTGCAGCCACTGCCATTGAGGACCAGGAGCTGGAGATGCGGGCACCTCTGTAGCTAGAGGGATGGGGTCACCTGGGGCCACGGGCACCCCTGCAGCCAGGAGGCCAGAGTCGTGTGTGTTGACTCCTGGCTGCTTCTGGGTTCTCTGGGGCTCTGGGCTCAGCAGCTCTGGCCAAGGGTCTGGGATCACAGGCACTGCCTCAGCTGCCCCCCCTATCTTGACTCCTCTATGGATCCCAGTCCCCCCACCTTTACATGCACAGATGTGTGGAACTCTCTGGTGTCCTGGTGTGTCGGGCAGAAGCACCTTTGTTGAGTGGTGGGTGTTCTATTGGCTGTGGATTGATTGAAGGGGAGAAACAAAGGGAGTGTCTCATGCCATCAAGGTGCTGACATCACTTCTCAATAATTTCCTTTTAACATCATTGCAAGACAGGTCTACGGGCAACAAATTTCCTCAGTTTTTGTTTGTCTGAGAAACTCTTTATTTCTGCTTCATTTTTAGAGGATAATTTCACAAGCTACAGAATTCTGGGTGGGTTTTTTTCTCAACACTTTATATATCCCACTCCATTCTCTTTTGCTTATTTGGTTTCTGATGAGGAGTCTCCTGTAGTTCTTATCTTTGATTTTCTATAGGTAAGGTGTTTTTATTTTTTCTTTCTGGCTTCTTTCAGAATTTTTTCTGTATCTTTATTTTCTGTTGATATTTATCTAGGCCTATAATTTGAAAATTATAGGCCTAGATAAATGTTTTTGGCAATTACACTGCTTGGTATTCTCTGAGCCTCCTGTCCTGGATCTGAGGTTTGGTGTCTGGGGGAGACTTCTCCATCATTATTGTTTCAAATATTTCTTCTATTCCTCCGTTTCTTCTCCTTCTGTTGTTCCCATTGTGCACGTATTATATATACCTTTTGTAGTTGTCCCATGGTCAGTATTCTGTTTTTTTAAGTTTTTGTTCCCTTAGCTTTTCAGTTTTGTAGTTTTCTATTGATATATCCCTAAGCTCAGAGATTCTTTCCTCAACCATGTCTCGTCTACTCATAAGCCCATCAAAAGCACTCTTTATTCCTCTTACAGTATTTTGAGTCTTAACATTTCATTCTCTTTGCTTACATTGCTCATCTGCTTTTGCATGCAGTGTACTTTATGCATTAGAATCCTCTGCATATTAATCATAGTTGTTCCAGAAATTCTATTTCAATGTTTTATGGCAAATATTAAGCACCAGGGAGCATTTTAGCTGCTCAGGGTAAATGATAAAGATATGTCGTGGGCACTAGAGATTTGAGTCTAGTAGAGAAGACTGGAATACTTCCATTTTTTTTCTGTGTCCCTTCACTTCAGTTTATAGGGAACAAAGACAGAGGTCCTAGCAGCAAGGGAAAATATGGCTTCTTTATAGAATCCCTTTGTTGCAGAACTAGGCAGTGTATGAGGAAATGATAAGAGAAGAAACAAGGAAGCTAAGGATGAAGGGCTGCAAATGTCCAGGAGAGTCTCTGCTTAGCCCTCAGTTAATTTGTTAACCTTTTTAGATTGTTGAGAAACGACTGGGTAAGATATGCTTGGGTATAAATATGAAATGGGGGCTTCCCTGGTGGTGCAGTGGTTGAGAGTCCACCTGCTGATGCAGGGGACACAGGTTTGTGCCCCGGTCCAGGAAGATCCCACATGCTGCGGAGTGGCTGGGCCACAGCCTATAATTTTCTGGCTGCTGAGCCTGTGCTCTGCAACGGGAGAGACCACAACAGTGAGAGGCCTGCGTACCGCAAAAAAAAAAAAAAAATGAAATGGGAAAGTTACACTTACACCACTTAACATTTTATTGTCTTTAAAACCACTTCCAGTTATGTTGTCCGGAGGAGGAGGATAGGACAGGGCATTAGAAATGTTCACAAATGCCCGTCACGCTCACATGTCTACAGGAGACTTAGATGGCCTCTAGTTTCAGCCTAGACCACTGTTATGATGACATGGTACACAAGCCTGCATTGTATTTTCTGTTTGTTAGACTAATTTCATATTCAAAACAATTTATGTATTCTCCCCATCTTTCCTCTGTCATGCATAATCTTTCCTTTAATAGTAGCCTTCTGCTTTCTTGTTAAGGACCTGCTGAGATGTGCTTATGCATAACAAAAAGATGCCCCAATTTTTCCTCTCAAAACCATTTGCACGACATTTAGCAAAATAGACCAAACTTTCTTGAAGTAAATTCAAGATGCTCGTGGATCAACAGAATACTCCATAGAGTAGAAAAGACTTGTTTCAAGCTGTCTAAAGCAATATGTTCAAGTGCAAAATTTTTGTGAGACTGGCAAGCTGTGTAAATCATTTATTTCTACAAATAATTAAGATTATCGAATTTGTATAATACTGTGTATACATTTCTAATTTAATGCAAGGCTGGTACCTGTCTTGATGAGTGGGCAAAGTCCAATTGAATACCCGAGAAGCTGAGTCTGGAGGGAGTCAATACATTTTCAAATAAAAGATAAGGAGTAGATAGAATAATGCAGGTGTCATAGCAAACGAAATAAAACCTGAGAATAAATACAAAAGAACATTGTAGAAGATTAAAAATTAAGATGTTCACTAATTAAAAAAAAATTTAGTGACCCACTTTTTGACAGCTCATTTCCTGATACATTAGGAGTCAACTTATTATTAGACATGTATTAGGAAATTGAAGCAAAGAATCACATACAAAAAATAGAATAAACATCTGTAAGGCAACAGTTACCTGGAAGGTGTTCATGTCTCAGCCATACATCATTGGAACATCTTCATCCTAAAGTTCAGGAGAAATAGTATTACCATAGAATTATTAGAAAAATACAATAGAGAAACAGGGCATGTGGGGCATTTTTGCCTGCTTAGTCCCAAATTCTAATCTTTATTTATTCTTGAATAATGATACAAACTAAACTATTATCTTCAAAGTTATCACAAAAATGCACATTTGGGACCTAAGACTATAGAGGGAGCCCCAGAATGAAAGCATGGAGGAGTCTAGGGGTCTTCTCAATGTACCTTCACACCAGCACATCACAGGAATTGTCTAAGAGACTCATTTAAGAAATTCATTTGACCTTGTCACAGACTTAGAAGAGATAAGCTTCACCGAAACAAAGACCCCTTTGTGTTCTAGTTACTACTAGTGCAAAATGAGCCTCCCCGAAACTTATTTAATAATGCCTGTGCCTTCTGTGATCAGGGATTCAGACAGGGGTCTCATCTGGGAAGCTGGTGGCAGGAGGTGACTAGATGTCTAGGGGGTGAAATCCTTGGCCAGCATCTGGAAGCAGTTACTGGCCTCTGGCTGGAGCACATGAGTGTAGCTTGTTACTGGGACCTATCTTATCTGGCATCTCAGGAATCAAAAGGCAAGGGTCCCAAAGATACCAATAAGGTGGTGTATGTCCTTTGTTTTGTTAGCTGCCAAGGTCAAATAGCATTTCTTTGTACGATGTCTCCTAAGCAGTCATAGCCTGGCTTGGATTCAAGAAGGGGGACCTAAACCCCACCCCTTGAGGAAAGGAGCGTCAAAGAATCTACAGATATATTTTAGAGCCACCACAGTGGCTGGGCATCCCATACCTGAGGAGCCAGGGTATTGTGTCTTACGTCCTCTGAAGGCAGTCTTAGTGGAGGTGTGAAGTCCTCTGTGGATAAAAGGGAAGAGGTTGCATCTGTTCCACAAGATTGTAAGTTTAGGACGTGGTCTAGCAAGAGGGCATTTCCAGCTGTTCCTGATGCCCTGTCCATCCCTCTACTCAATACAGCAAAATTAGAAATTACCGTTGTGTCTTTGTAATATGTGTGTGTATATATATATATATATATATGCATATACATACAGAGAGATATATAACAAATAGATAGGCAGCATTAGCAAATATCTAAAGAAAGAGCAAGAATAAATAGCACATGAGGCTAACAGACTAGAGAATTTCAGAGAAGGAAGTGTAGTTACTTCACTTAAAATTGACTTAGACATGGGTATTGATACATATATATGTTTATATATATTCTCATATATATCTGAATACATATATATGGACACACACATGTAGATACATAAACCTGCATGGTTACAAATGTGTATGCATATGTGTGTGCATATACACACAAAGCAATGACTAGGACTTCCCAAAAAAAAAAAAAATTTATCCATGCTTCATTCTATTCTGAATCAGAAATTATTATCGGCAAGCACTTTTGAATAAATACTACTTTCATTATGTATTAACTTGTGCTTGCTTGCTTATTCATGTTAGTAAAATTCCTAGCATTATGTCTCTAAATGTATAATATGTGACTAAACAGTGAATATGTTTTTCAATATAAAGCCACTTCTCTACAGTATATTCTAAGTAGTTGCTCAACCAGGATTATGTTTTGCAGAGAAGAATTAAAACCGTTGACCGTTTTATTGCTAACACCCACTGATTTTGTGGTTGGAACATTTGGTTATATTGCAGTTACATTAAATAATATAGCAGCTACCAATTTTGCAAGATCCTATTCATTTGCATATATCTTACCATGCTGTATATTAGATACGAAATAATGAGATTCCAAAGGAAAGGAGTTAAAGTGTGGGTACACAATCTGCTACTGCTTCTGACATACGCACCTAGTGAAGCAGGTGGAACTGTGTTCCTGGGATGTTTAAGGACTTTCAAAGTGCTTCCTGTCAGCAGCATCTGGAGACCAATTACTGAACACTCTCCACAGGGGTCTTGCCTCAGAGTTTTTAAAGAGTTGACTAATATATAAACTCTCCGACTTCCCACTGAGAGAGACTGAAGCAGCCTCAGAGAGAAATAGCCTATTGGAGTTGAACTAAAAATGAAATAATTTGAAACTGGAACTAAAGTCTTTAGTGTTTACTTATGTAGTTGGCTGTAAGGTTGCAATGCAGGGACATAATAAAGGGGTGTAGGGAGAATATCATAAGTCCCTGCCTTTTCTTGTGTCTGGAATTAAAAGAATGGAAAGGAAAACTAAGTGCCCAGTTCAGACCTGAAAAAATGGTTTAGGTAAGAATTTGTAATAGGAAATCGATGGAAGATATTTGCTGCATTTGAAAGCCCGAAGGTATCTTAAGAGTATTGTATAGTGTGTCTATTTTTGACCCTTCACATTACATAGTAGGTTCTGGAGGCTTGACAGGCCTGCTGAGTCACCTGTGAACAGCTACCAACACTTCTCTGTGGTGTAACAGTCTTATGGTTATTTTACTGATAAGAAAACTAAAGTTCACGGAAGCAGACCTGAGACTCTGGACCAGGCCTGCGAAGTTCAGCATCTTTGGTGACACTCACAAAATCTATTTTCTGAAAGGATCAGATTGTACAACAAAGTTAGTAAGAGGACTGAAGAGTGCCTCTTAAGAGTTTTAGTAGCTCATTCATTCATTTTATTCATTCGTAGTATTTATGAAGCACACATGTCTCTCGGATGCCAGACACTGAGATAGGGCTAGGAATACACCAGTGAGCAAGAGAGGGGTCGTCTGGGCCCCCTGTAACCTGAAAACTAAGGTACTGGAATTGCATTTTACACATGAGAAAACAGAAGGGAAAAAATGTTAACATACGTGTGGGCAAAGCCCAACTCAGATCTCTCAATTCCTAGAGTAGTTTAGTGCTCTTCCAATAATAATCTAATGTTATTTCAGATGAATTATCATTCAGTTATAATTAATTAAACCAATAAAAGCCTGGTTGCCTTCCACTGAGGCTACACCAATCAAAAGTATAAATTATCCATGGACTCCCCTTGCATTCAGTCCTTGCTTATTTTTCAGTGAGTCAAAACAAGAAAGGGGGGAGGCGAATGCTGACATAGTAAAGTGAAAGTAATTACATTACTGGTGACCAGTTGCAGTTTCTAAGAACAATCATGCAGAGTAAGGTCTAAAGCCCAGAACGAATATGGACTCTCTGGAATTGCCTATCTGGGTTCTATACACCATTCTCAACAATTAGATACATCTCTTTTTATAAAATACCATTTTAAAGGGAATTAGAAATGTTGAGGTCAATGTTGAGACAGAGGAAAAGACTGTTGGTACTTGATGAGACAGCTTTCCAATGTTAACTTCTCGATAATGAAAAATTTAAACATGTGCAAAAGTAGGAAGCTTCCCCGTATATCCATCACTCAGCTTCAACAATTATTAGCTCATAGTCTCATATTCTTTTCCACTTCTCACCCCATATTATTTTTAAACGTATCCCAGACAGCATATAATTTTCTCTGTAAATATTTCAATGTGTATCACTAAAGAAAAACACATTTAAAAACGTATCACATTCAAAATATTTTGGCAATAATTCCCAGGGAGAGTGTTAGAAGATGAGCGAAATGGGCATCTTACAAAAAGAACTAAAATAAAACATTTTAACCACAGCGAGCACTTCCAATACAAAAAGTAAATTCATACAGCTCACTTTTAGTATATTCATACAGCTGAGTTTTCAAGCTGGAGCTTGGAAGATAGAAGGATAAAGGTTGAATTTTTTATATATATATTCTCTACTTCAAAGACTTTTTTAAAAATCCCTTTCCTATTTCAGCTGTCTTGAAATGATTAGGTTCTGTGTCAACACCTGCACCCATATCAAAAGGGGTCACAGAGGCAACATGATGATGGCATTGGCATCCCTCAAAAGGAATATGGAAAATGAAAGGTAAAGATCTATTTACTAGAGTAAGGTTCCCACGTTAGAGCATTCTTACTCAAATTTGAGGACACAGGATTTATTTTATTATGGAAGGCTGGAATTTCATTCATTTCTTTATTCCACAAATACCCACTGAGTGCTTATAACATGCAAGGCTCTAGGGGTATAATAATGGGAAAACACAGTCTATTCACTCATGAAGTTAACATTCTAGCTATTTCCTTTCACAATGTATTCAATCATGGTGGTTACATTTGTGACAATTTTTTTTCCCCTTAACCAGCAAAACACTTTTACAAAACAAATTTTTTCAAGACGGGCTCACCCAGAATAATCAGATGAATTTTATCTGGAACCCTAATAAATGAAGTACCTTAATGTGATATTGACTTGTGAAAATATAGCTAAGTACGTATTTCTATTATTGATTTATAAAAGCATCAATAATACCAAGGAGATTTTTTTTGAAGGACAAAAAAAATGAAAGCAGAGATTATAGACAACTCAGGCTTCTGTCAACCTCATAAATAGTCTTTCTCTGTATTTTATTTGGGTTCCAGCCACTTGGAGAGAGATCTGAATCCTGATACACACAATAGTCTTAAATGTCACTTTTGTGTAAAAAAAAAAAAAAGAAATTCTGACAATTTGAAGAAACTTTTCAGTTAATTTCTCAATATACTTGAAGGGGTATTAGGAAGAAATTGGCATTTCAAATTCAAACATTTCTAATTTATGCTTATAGTATAGTGGAATAGTTCAGTATTCAGCCTTTGGTGTGAAAAACTTTGTTTTCATTTCTGATCTGCATCAACTGTTCAGCCTTGGAAAAATTATTCAGTTGGTCTGGGATTGGTTTCCCTAATTCTAAAATGGAGGTGATAGTACCAGAGTTGTTTAAATGATCAAATTAAGTAATATATAAAATATTTACATTCTACTTCAGTCAGAGGAAGTGGTCCATACAGGACACTTGGGATCTAATCCTATTCAATACAATCAAAGTCATGGTGGAGGGGAAGCAGCTCTATCCCAGAGACTGGAATCCAATTCAGTTCAATTCACCAAATCTTATTGTTTGATAATTGTGTGTGATGCACGTGCAAAGTGGTGGTGACACAGTGACAAAGATGCAAGGTTCCATGGCTAAAGCATGAATTCAGTCAAGAACGGTGGGAGGTGAGAGACATTCCAGGCAAGGGAACAGCTTGTGTGAAGAGACTGCTTGAGTCTAGCATTCCCAGAAGGACAAAGTATAGTTTTCAGTGTGACTGTGATAGAGAATGAGGGTTGTTGAATGGTATGAAGGAAAGCAGGATGCTGTACAGAGAAGCAGGGTCAGATCATTCAAGCTTTAAAAGCCATGTTAAGGATTTCAAATTTTTACCTTATGGAACATTGGAAACCATTGAAGTTTCATAGACAGTTGAATGATTCGGCAGTAGTAGCATGACAATTTTCTTTGAATGGGCAAAAAATGAAAGCACGATGGTCCACTAGAAGGCTACTCAGTAACTAAAGAAAGAAATGAAAGTACCTTGGACTAGACAGTAGTATGGAGGAGAAAATGGACAGACTTTTATAACATTTTGGAGGTAGAATTGACAGGGACTTGGTAACTGACTGGTTGGTATAAATAATAGAAAGAGAGCAATGAGAGATTTTGGGGTTTTCAAATAAGATACTGAGCAAAAAATTATGCCATGTTCCAAGATTAAGGATTGTTAGTGAAACTAGTTTGAAGAGAATTTTTTTCATTTCACATGAGTGTGTGTATAGTGTCAATGGATGGAAAGCATCTATTTTAATTAGCTCAGAAGACTCCTACAAGGGGGCTGGTGATCAGCAAGGAGAATTGGACTGGATAGAACAGTGTTTTAGCTAACATAGGGTTGTTTATCAAAGCCTTGAGTACGGGTGAGATCATATTGAAAGAATATATGAAAGAAGAGATGACCTATGCAGAGCTCGGAGACAAATCGACATGTAAGGGGTATTGTGATGCAGAAGAAGCAGGCGGAGAAAATTGAAAAGGAATGACTGACAGTGACAATAGGGATAAGGGAAAAAATTAAGAGCACGGGAATTCACAGAAGCCAAGAGCAAACTGTTTCCAGAAGAATGGTCAGCTAATGGTAAACTGCTCCCAGGACACTATACTCATGGCCCCTCAAATGTGTCCATTGGATTTAATGACCCGGAGGCAGTTTCAATGACGTGATGAAAGCAGAAGCCATCCTGTGATGGGTTGAATTCAAAGTGGAAAGTGAGGCAAAGAGGTAAATGGCTTACGTGAGATGTTTTCTGTTAAAAGGGGGAAGTGTGAGATAACTAGAGGAGAACACAGGGTCAGGGGAGGCTGTGAGTCCTTGTTTTACAGGTTGGAGAGACTGGAGGAGCCAGCATGCTACTGGAAAGGTCCTAGCAGAAAAGATGAAGTTGAAGACACAGATGCAAGTGGGACCTGAAGCAGGAGGAAACCTGTCTCAGAGGATGGGGGGTGGGGGAGGAGACTGGCTTTAAATAGTGGGAGGAATCAAGGGAGCAGGTAGAATAAAAGCTATTTCAGATTTGAAAACTTTATTGTGGGGGAATGTTGAGGCTTTATTTTCTCAGTAAAGAAGAAGATAAGGTCAGCTGTTGTGAGGAAAGATACACAGAGGGAAAATTGGATAATTGGCTTCAATGTTCAAAAGTACCTTTGAAACTCTCGCCATAGAGAGTGGGAGATCACTGAAGAGAGTAGACTTAAAAACAAGATAATGTAGCACAAGTTAACAGGCTATTTGTCTCCAATGTTTTAAAATTTGGTATATACCCTAATGCATTTGAAACTGGGCATTGTTTTCATTATTATTACTTATTTATTGACTTCAGTTAACTTCTTTTTTAGTGTGATCCAGTGTTTTTAGAATCTCTGATAAAGCCATGTGTCACAACCACTTAGAAAATTTGCGTCATAGACATGTAGAGTACAGACAATTACTCTTAAACCCTACCTCTCAAAAACCTAGTATAGTTTTCACATTTATCTCACTTCCCTATCCGCAGATGATCCATTATTTTCCAAGGTACTGTTTTCACACTGCCAGACATCATCATGCATTTTTGTTTTGAAATATCATAATTTTAAACATGAATTTTTAAGAACTAGGCATTTAGCTAACCTTGTATTTGATTTTAATTTCAGGTTTACTAGTAAGAGGTTATAAACATCAGAACATTATATACATAATGTTTAAGAGACTGTCAAATATATTATTTAGACAATGTCAAATATACTCAGAGCTAATGATTATATGATTTTGTTTCTTTGGCTTAGAGTCTGATAAATTCCCATAGATCAATATTTCTCAGTAAGGTCTTAAATTATTAAAACTTGGATATATTAGCAAGAAATATTGTTTCCTACAAACTCAATTGTAAAGGATAATTTGAAAGATACAATGGGTTACTGTCATTAATGGAAAGTATCTCAAAAACTCTAAAAAGGTACTACCTTGGAAGCTTGGCTAGCTAAGGAAACTCACTAAAAATTATTAGTTTTTGTGTCAGAGAAAGATTGTGTCTACAAAGAGAAAAACTACCTTTATTTGAAAGGATAGTTACATTGTTCAACTGAGTTTTCCTTTGCAGAGGTTATAGGTTCTGTTCCTGGACTGATAATCTGGATGACCAGTATTCCTGGCACTTAGGTGATACCAACCTTAAGTGAGAAAAATGTGATACATGGCTAGAGATGCTTCACAGCCTTAACTGACCTTAGAGAAAACTTTCTGAAATAGGTCCATGACCCCTTCTCAGAGAGCGCTTATCAGCAAGTTTAGCTCAATGCACAGTGGGTTCTGTGGTGCATTTTGATAAGTCATACCCTCTGTTTAGGACACTTCATGGAACTGTTGCCAGAATACAATTATTGGATTAATCTCAGACTCTGTGCTAAGGCTCTTAATAGCTTTCTGGTCAATGAGTTCTCAGTTAAAATGCAGTTTCTCATCCTCCTCATTAGCCTCAATCCTCCTGGCAAATACTCGCCTTTTAAAGATTCAGTTTACTGTTTGGATCACCTCAAATTTCTCCCTTCCTCTGAAATTCTTCCCCGTTAGAATCTAGTTTTCTCTGCATATTTTAACCTATACATTCAGTAGGTTCTGTATTCCTAGCACAGCTTTTTCACAGGGAAAATATTTAAATTATCTTTTACCCCACAGAACCAAGCACTATATTCTGTATAGAGCAACACAATGCTATTGATATTTGTATAAAAACTGGGGAGTGAAAATAAAATTTGTTGACCATCTGGTCTTTTTTTCCGGCACCACTCAAAGCTCTGAAATATATTACCGTTTTAAGTTCTGTAATATTCCTTCATGAAGGTCTTTACAGCCTCATTATATAAGAGTAAAAACTGAGATTTAAATAAATCAAACTGAATACCCAAGATTATGATACACAGGGTCGGGATACAAGCCCAAGTTTGTTTTCCATACTCTAAATGACATTTTCTTGTAACCATGTGATATTGAGATAATTAACCAAGTCTTTTCTCAGAACTCTCTCCTTACACCCTCACCCATCACCTCTCGTGGAGGAGCCCGGAGCTAGGCAGCTGTGGAATGAATACGAAGTGAAGACATGAGCTTCAGAGGACTCTCAGGGAACCCAGCTAACAGGAAGGAGAGGCGTCAAAGTTGAGGCCTGACAGCGTTTTACAACATAACAGGTTAAACATGCTTACATGCCCAAGAATAAGAGCCAGAAATCAAGAAAAGGCCATGATAGGATGGATAAACAACAAGGTCCTACTGTAGAGCACAGGGAACTATACTCAATATCCTGGGATAAACCACAATGGAAAAGAATATCAAAAAGAGTATATAGGTGTAACAATCACTTCGCTGCACAGAAGAAATTAATACAACATTGTAAATCAACTATACTTCAGTAATACATATATTAAAACATAGGCAGAGGTGAGGTAAGAGTAAGGCGAAATCTAGGAAGAAGAAGAGACTCAAAGAACAGTTGCAAGGTCATCAGTCAAGAGGCAGGATGGTTGCTTGGAGGGGACCTTGTACAGATGGGAAGGTGTTGTTAATCCAGCTCTGCACTCATTATGGTTGCAGCGAGGGGGGAAAATCAGCATCAGAACCAGTTACTGTCAGCGGGTTAACAACAGACTGTCCAGTTAAATAGAACTGTCCACTTATGTGAGGTCACCAAGCCCTCTCTCAGGCTCTCTCTCTCCTCCACCCCCTTGGTCCTTGTAACCTCAGACCCCTCAACCCCCATGTCCTCCAGTGGACACGGTCTCCTGTGTGGTTCATCCAGCTCTATGTTATTTCTACTGCTGGACAGATAAATGGAGCTACATATCCCGAAGGTGGAGTACGGATGGTGGGAAAATGCCTTGAATACTGTTTTTCAAACATTAACGTGCAGACCACTCACCCGGGAAAGCTTATTAAGATGCAGATTCTGATGCAGTGGATCTGGACTGGGACCTGTGAGTCTGACCATCTAAGAGGCTTTCAGGTAATGCCAAGGTTACTGGTCTTGTTGGGAAGCGGAGATATTGAATAATATGCTCTGAACTGAGAAGGAACTTTAAGACTGAAAAATGAAACAGGCAGCTTCATAAAGTGCAATTATGAAGTTTGTTGTGGGTAACTTCCAAACGGGCAGGAGTGGGCAAACAGTGACCCAGAGGCATTCACAGCTGTGCCTCTGAGAGGGGAACAGGGGGATTTAAAGGGGCCAAAGCTAACAATAGAATCTGACCACAAGGTAGAAGCAGGTTCACAGGGATGGGAACAAGAGCTCCCCCCACCCAACCCGGGGTCTCATGACCGTTAACCATCTGTGTCAGCAAAAAGTATTCTTCCAGGTTTCATATCTGATGAAGGCAAGGGTAAAGGTTGCTGGCTTGGGCACATTCCTTGCAAGTTAGGCTAAAGCTCAGTCACGCAGGAAGGGGAGGGAGTAGGACTGGGGGCCTGAGATGGAGCTGATAAAATGGAGTCAGTGTGGTTCAGCCATGCAAGTCTACAAACCACATTTTAAGTAGCAAGAAGGTTCTACTTGTAATTCAAAATGTGTGATATTCACTTTCTAAGTTGGCCTTGCAAAGGTGGCTATGCCTCTCGTTTGAACACTCTGGACACCTAGAAGATTTCTAAGAATTGCATGAAACATAATTGGACTATAGTGTGTGTTTATCCTTGTGGCTATAACAACTAAGCAACATTTGAATCAGAATATAATTTCTGTGGACCTTGATCGCTCCCATCATACCTGTACTCTTATTAGACATTTAGAGAAGAGTTAACACCTATCCTTCTGAAACTATTCCAAAAAATTGCAGAGGAAGGAACATTTCCAAATTCATTCTATGAGGTCACCATCACCCTTATACCAAAACCAGAAAAAGAAACCACAAAAAAAGAAAATTAGAGGCCAGTATCACTTATGAACATAGAGGCAAAAATCCTCAGCAAAATACTAGCAAACTAATCCAACAATACATTAAAAGGATCATACATCATGATCCAATGAGATTTATCCCAGTGATGCAAAGATTCTTCAGTATTCGCAAATCAATCAGCGTGCTACACCACATCAACAAATTAAAGAATAAAAACCATATGTTCATCTCAATAGATGCAGGAAAAGCTTTTGATAAAATCTCTCCAGAAAGTAGGCATAGAGGGAACACACCTCAACAAAATAAAGGTCATATATGACAAACCCACAGCAAACATCATTCTCAATGGTGAAAAACTGAAAACATTTCCTCTAAGATCAGGAACAAGACAAGGATGTCCACTCTCGCCCCTTTTATTCATCATAGTTTTGGAAGTCCTAGCCATGGCAATCAGAGAAGAAAAAGAAATAAAAGGAATCTAAATTGGAAAAGGAGAAGTAAAACTGTCACTGTTTGCAGATGCCATGATACTATACATAGAAAATCCTAAAGATGCTACCAGAAAACTACTAGAGCTCATCAATGAATTTGGTAAAGTTGCAGGATACAAAATTAACACACAGAAATCTCTTGCATTCCTATACACTAACAACGAAAGATCAGAAAGAGAAATTCAAGAAACAATCCCATCTACCATCACATCAAGAAGAATGAAATACCTAGGAATAAATCCACCTAAGGAGGCAAAAGACCTGTACTCAGAAAATGATAAGATACTGATGAAAGAAAGAAAATTTATATAGATACAGATAACTGATAAGAACCTACTGTATAGCACAGCAAACTCTATTCAGTATTCTGTAATAACCTATATGGGAAAAGAATCTAAAAATGAATGGATATATGTATATGTTTAACCGAACCACTTTGCTGTACAGGAGAAACTTACACAACATTGTAAATCAAATATACCCAATATAAAATAAAAATTAAATTAAAAAATAAGTGAAAATAAAAGCTAACAAATAATAGAAGATACGAATTACATAATTACATAAGGTATTGTAGCTTCATGGAAACATACAGACTCACATTTTTGGAGCTCTGTTTCATAATCAGCCCATGATGAATAGGTTTTCAAGGCTAGGTGCCACAAAATTTTCAGAACAAATAGGCAGTATTTTGTGAGGAAAAAAATCCATTTATAAGTAAGTCATTGTGCTAAAAGCTGCGATGCCTATTTTCCTGAAAATTTTTCTATTTTTATGCTTGGCTTCTAAAATGACACTAAAATATTTAAAATATGATGCCTTACTTAGGTCTTTGCAAGGCTTAATATCAAAATATGAAGACTCTATTCTGGCATAAATGAAACTGGATGAGGCAGTGAAGGTGGAGCTAGTTGGTACTCACTTCCTCCTGCCTCATTCCCAGTAGCAGGACCTATGAGGGAGCTGAACACCCACAATCCCCCACCCTTGGTCCCTCTACTGTATCTCAACAGGGAGATTGTTGTTAAAAAGGGGAAAAAAGGACTAAACAGAATCGAGACTCTCAAAATATAATATCCAAAATGTCTAGGATACAATCAAAAATCACTCATTGTATACCAAGAAGCAGAAAGTAGCAACTTAAGTGAGAAAAGGGTAACAACAGATGCTAACGAACATCAAGATGAATCACAAGTTGAAATTGCCTGACAACAATTTTAAAGCAGCCATCATAACAGTGCTTCCACTAGTAATAAACAATTTTCATGAAACAAACAAAAAATAGAAAACCTCAGCAAAGAAATAGAAGTTTAAAAAAATAGAAATTATACAACAACAAAAACACCCACAATCAAATATCAAAACTCACAGAACAGCCTCACTGTAGGGCAGAGGTGACAGTGAACAGAATTAGTTAACTTGAAAACAGATCTCTCAATCTTAACAGAGAAAAAATACACTTCCAAAAAAAATAGAGACTCAAGGAGCTATGATGATATGAACTGTAGCTCTTTTGCTACTCTTCCAGAGTCCCAGAAGTAGAGGAAAGAGAAGGTAGAACTAGAAAATTATTAGAAAAAATAACGGCTCAGACATTCCCCAGTTGGTCAAAAGACATAAACCTGTACATTTAAAAAGCAGAATATCAACATCTTTACTCATTAGAGAAATGCAAATCAAAACTACAATGAGATATCATCTCACACCAGTCAGAATGGCCATCATCAAAAAATCTAGAAACAATAAATGCTGGAGAGGGTGTGGAAAAAAGGGAACACTCTTGAACTGCTGGTGGGAATGTGAATTGGTACAGCCACTATGGAGAACAGTATGGAGGTTCCTTAAAAAACTACAAATAGAACTACCATATGACCCAGCAATCCCGCTACTGGGCATATACCCTGAGAAAACCATAATTCAAAAAGAGACATGTACCAAAATGTTCATAGCAGCCCTATTTACAGTAGCCCGGAGATGGAAACAACCTAAGTGTCCATCATCGGATGAATGGGTAAAGAAGATGTGGCACATATATACAATGGAATATTACTCAGCCATAAAAAGAAATGAAATTGAGCTATTTGTAATGAGGTGGATGGACCTAGAGTCTGTCATACAGAGTGAAGTAAGTCAGAAAGAGAAAGACAAATACTGTATGCTGACACATATATATGGAATTTAAGAAAAAAAAATGTCATGAAGAACATAGGGGTAAAACAGGAATAAAGACACAGACCTACTAAAGAATGGACTTGAGGATATGGGGAGGGGGAAGGGTAAGCTGTGACAAAGTGAAAGAGCGGCATGGACATATATACACTACCAAACGTAAGGTAGATAGCTAGTGGGAAGCAGCCGCATAGCACAGGGAGATCAGCTCGGTGCTTTGTGACCGCCTGGAGGGGTGGGATAGGGAGGGTGGGAGGGAGACGCAAAAGGGAGGGGATATGGGAACATATGTATATGTATAACTGATTTAATAAAAAAATAATAATAAAAATTAAAAAAAGCAGAATAAATCTCCCAAAATAGGATAAATCCAAATAAACCTGTACCAAGACACATCATTTTTAAACTTCTGAAAACTAAAGACAAGGAAAAGTCCTGAAAGCAGCAAGTGAGAAAGACACATTCCTTACAGGGGACACATTCCTTACAGAAAGAAGTAGCATTTTTAAGTACTTACAGAAAATAACTGTCAATTGAAAATGCTGTATCTAGTGATCAATCCCATTTACAATAGCATCAGTGAAAGTAACATCCTTAGGAATAAATTTAACCAAGCAGGTAAAAATTCTGAAAACTATGATACTGGTGAAAGAGATTGAAGAAGACACAAATAAATGGAGAGATATCTCTTGTTCTTGGGTTGGAAGAATTAATATTGTTAAAATGTCTATACTCCCCAAACCCATCTACAGAGTCAGTGTAGTCCCTATCAAAATTCCAATGCCATTTCTCACAGAAATAGACAAAAAAAAATCCTAAAATTTATATGAAGCCAGCCACAAAAGACACTGAATAGCCAAAGAAATCTTGAACAAGATGAGCAAAGCTGAAGGCACAATATATTGGCACTTGGTCTCAGCATACAGACCTTGTAGCTATAATCTACTTAAATAAATATGATCCAGATGTGGCTAATAAAGTTTTAATTTGCCTTAATTTTTAAGTTAACTATTATCCAGAAACATATATAAGACTACTATAGTTAACTATACTTGTCAGGGCTATCTTTCCACACTATCTTAATATAATGGCACATCTGGACACAGATACAATTGTAACAATTGTAGTTTTAAGAGAAACACCAGTCATCAGAGGATTAGCATCTTAAAAACAGTAAACAGGGCTTCCCTGGTGGTGCAGTGGTTAAGAATCCGCCTGCCAATGCAGGGGACATGGGTTCGAGCCCTGGTCTGGGAGGATCCCACATGTTGCAGAGCAACTAAGCCCGTGTGACACAACTCCTGAGCCCCTGTGCCACAACTACGGAAGTTGACGCACCTAGAGCCCATGCTCTGCAAGGAGAGAAGCCACCACAATGAGAAGCCCACACACTGCAAAGAAGAGTAGCCCTCGCTCGCCACAACTAGAGAAAGCCTGCGCACAGCAACAAAGACCCAATGCAGCCAAAAATAAAATAAAATAAAATAAATGAATTTATTTTAAAAAACAGTAAATAATATAAAAATTCCTAATTTTCAAATGACTAACATGCCATCCACTTCTTACTAAAAGAATTTTATTAGTTAAAACATATTTTAGGGGAATAACAGATAAAAAGGTATGTTAAGGATGTACGTCAGCTGCACGATACAATGTAGTGAATACCTTGTAAACAGACCACAAACACGTTCCAATTATTTACACTCTTGGTAAAACATTTGTATCATAAATTATAGCTTTATATCAATCTCATGTAATGTGGGCTGCTGTGTTAAACTCAGATAATCCCGAAATTCTCACAACTCCAACTTGCCTGTTACTAACCCTATTTCACTCTGATGTGCCTTTAAAAAACTCAGTATGATTTTATGGTTGCCTTCTAGATTCAGCAGCTACTGGGATATAAAATAAGCAGGTAGTTTATTCCAGTGCTCTGACAGGTTTCAAGAGCCATCTCTTTACTGATTGAATTAAAGTTTGGTTTGGTTTACTCTGACATCAAATGCTAATTAATTAAAATGGACCTTGAGTAAACTTAGTCATTTCTCAAATCACAACTTTAAAATCATGGATGAGACCACTTCAGCTCATCTGGTTCACTCTTCATTCAAGGGACAATGAAAAGGTCAGAAGTATGCCTTTAAGAAGCAGAGTTTTGGAGCAAGACAAACTCTCTACCCCAAAGCACCATTACTGTGGGCTAAGCTGTGGGCACTGAAGAATGGGAAATGCTGAGCTTTTAAACACAGTGACTTTCCAAAAATCGAGTTAGTTTCATGAGGAAAAACTACCTTTTGTGAAGACATAAACAAGTCTTGAGCACTTACACTGTATTCCGCAAGAACTCCACATTGATTAAGTGTTGGCCTCGTATGTTCCAAACTGAAACTCTGGCAGAGGTTAACCCACTTGCCCCAGACCACAGCAGGCATCCTCACGGGGTCAGGACCGAATGGTCTCTCTGCTCTTTCAGTACCCACCCAAGATTAATCTTCTTAGAAGAGTGGATTTCATGGAGAAAGCTTGTAAATATTTATGAAGTAGTAGCAAACTAAATAGTACAGAAATCCTAGATAACCTTTAAATGCTCAAAGTCTCTACCTACACAAATAGAATCAAGACCCAAAAAAAGGCTGCCTGGAACCCAAGAATGGGAGACTGTGAAATTAAAAACTGAAGGAGCAAAAAGGCTCCTGAATCACGCTGTCATGATGTGGCATTACTTTAACTTGTGTGGGAAGAGGTAATCAAAAGTTGATAAAACTGTCCCAAGAATGACTATTTTTTAAAGTTCTTATTTACTTCCTAGATTAACCACAAGAAAAGGCCATGAGCCTTTAAGTTAAATCTATGGAAGTAAAATATCCTATTAAGTATTTAACAGGGACATAGCCCACATATTGCTTAATTTAAATAATCTAATTATAGCAAGCCAATCCACTTAGCTCATCATAACACTTGAAGCTATTTACCTGAATTCACTCATCCTGACTTTGGTTCCTTTTTAAATTTTTCTCAAGCAATTGATTTACCATAAAATGTTTCTTCTTAAATAATTTTCCAATAATATTAACAATACAGGACCGTGAGTTCTTAAGAACTGATAAAATCCTAGTATGCTGTAAAACATGGCAGTAAGTAATTAAAAGAATATAGATAGCCATGCCCCTGCAACAAATCCCACTGTATTTGAGTCAAATAACTAGTGGAAAAAATGGTGGCAGGGATGGTGGGGATGATTTTTTTAAATTTGTAGTTTACATAAATAACTTCGAATTTCATAAGAAATGAAATGTTCCATAAAGAACAAAAGATATACCTAGAGAATATAGCATACTTATAAAAGACCATGGAATATCATTGTTTGGCATTATTAACAGATAAATAAACCATCAAGTCTTTTTCAGAATGAGTCCAAATTTCTCATTAGGCTTCTGTAAGCCCAGGATTACAAACTACTCTATGCATATGCTCTAACTATATACACTAGTTTTGTGTGAGAAATCTGTGCTTCTGGCTGGCACATCATATAATTTTTAATGTGTGGAATTAACACAGATACTTAAGGACATTATGCACTATTATGGAATTCTCAGAAGTCGCAAAATGTCTCAGACGTGAATTCCCAGGCACGCTTTATGCATATCTTTAACAATAACAACAATAAAACGGTGTTCTGAACAGAAAAACACCAGCCTGAAGAGGCAGCTTTAATTAAGTGCTTGAAGCAAGAAAGACTGCACCAGAATGAGCAGGTAATGCCCAAGGGAAACTCTGTTGTTAAAGGGGAAACCAGTTTAAGGGCAGTGGAGTCCAAGCACAGATACAAATCTTTCAAAATCTCATCTGTTGTATTCTGTTTGCAGTATGTAATGCTACCAATCTGAGGTCTTAAACTTACGTGGCACAGAGTTCAAAAGGAAAAGTAAAGGAGCACAATCAAGGTTATATTAAATAAAAGAAACATACAACATTATAATTAAGGTGAAGTAAGGAAAGTATTGCAATTATAAAACTTGCTTATTAACTTGCTGGTACTGATCCTACTCTGGGAGATAAGTCATATGGATGTTAATTTTCAAACAGATAATTTGTCTTGTTCTGACATATCCAGTTCATCATTGGTTCTTCAACTACTCCAGATTCTACACAGTTTAATCTTAACAGCACATTCCCTTGGAATAGCAGCAATACTTCCTGCCTGCAAAGTGGTCAACCTCCAGAGCATAGTTTATAGGCGGGAGTTTTGGAGGAGAGTGCCAGCAAAGGTAAGCCCTTATCCTCCCACAGACCTGGGAGATGGGGCACTGTCTTCCTTGATGAGTACATTTCAGAGATGGTTTTCCAGTCTTCCTTGAGAAAGACTGCTGGGTCGTAAAGCTGACAAGAGGCTTCTTTAGTTTTTAAAAACATTTGCCTACATTTCAAATCAGCAGAGAAAGGATTTACAATTTTTCTAAAATAAATGCTCTAAGAAAAGGAAGTAGAGGGAAGTCTCCTCCCTTATTTTCAACAGGGAGAATGACCCTCTTATTTTTCGTGTGTATTTGCCTTTACAACCTCCAACACAGAGCTTCACACACACAATTAAAATTACACCTACCGAAGTAAGATTTTATCCCCTTTTATGTGCCTTGTCAATGCATAAATTTCCACAGAGATTACAGATTTTAGACATGACATGAATACCCATGTACGTTTAATGATTAAATTTATGCCCTACTTTCATTTTCTTTCTTTTTTTTTTTTTAACTGATCTTGCTAAATGAGAACTGGCATAAATTTTCTTCTGAGGACTATGCTGGGAATGAGGGTTCTGGGAAAGATATGAATGATGAATTTTTTTTGAAATGATTAAAATGTCATTTTCAAACTATGCATTTCAGGTTGATTCAATAACTTATTTCCCATCTCTCAAATGTATGAGTAATTTGAAAAATAATTCTATTAACATGAAGCTGGTTAGAACAGACAATTCCTAAATGGCTACCCCAATGCTTTCGGTTGTGAATTTACAATAATGTACAAGTAATTATTAGGACCTTCAATACCCAGATAGCGTGGCCACCCAGTTGCCATTACTTCAAGAAAACACTTGCAAAGATTCACTTCTTTGCCTTAGGAGACATGCCGCTTGGAATTAGTATGATTCCATCAAAGTGCCACCCCTGCCTAGAGTGAGGTTGTTTTAGCCAATGCCATCCACATTTAAACTTCTCCTGGATGGAGGAGGAACCAAGATGGCAGAGTAGAAGGACATGCTCTCACTCCCTCTTGTGAGACCACCAGAATCACCACTAGCTGCTGGACAGTCATTGACAGGAAGACACTGGAACTCACCAAAAACGATACCCCACATCCAAAGACAAAGGAGAAGCCACAATGAGATGGTAGGAGGGGTGCAATCACAGTAAAACCAAATCCCATAACTGCTGGGTGGGTGACTCACAGTCTGGAGAACACTTATACCACAGAAGTCCACCCACGGGAGTGAAGGTTCTGAGTCCCACATCAGGCTTCACAACCTGGGGGTCTGGCAATGAGAGGAGGAATTCCTAGAGAATCAGACTTTGAAGCCTAGTGGGATTTGATTTCAGGACTGACAGGACTGGGGGAAACAGAGACTCCACTCTTGGAAGGCACACACAAAGTAGTGTGTGCATAGGGACCCAGGGGAAGGAGCAGTGACCCCAGGGGAGAGTGAACCAGACCTACCTGCTAGTGTTGGAGGGTCTCCTGCAGAGGCAGCGGGTGGCTGTGGCTCACCCTGGGGACAAGGACACAGGCAGCAAAAGTTCTGGGAAGTACTCCTTGGCATGAGCTCTCCCAGAGTCTGTCATTAGCCCCACCAAAGAGCCCGGGTAGGCTCCAGTGTTGCATTGCCTCAGGCCAAACAACCAACAGGGAGGGAACCCAGCCCCACCCATCAGCAGTCAAGCAGATTAAAGTTCTACTGAGCTCTGCCCACCAGAGCAACAGTCAGCTCTACCCACCACCAGTCCCTCCCATCAGGAAACTTACACAAGCCTCTTAAATAGCCTCATCCACCAGAGGGCAAACAGCAGAAGCAAGAAGAACAACAATCTTGCAGCCTGTGGAACAAAAACCATATTCACAGAAAGAAAGATGAAAAGGCAGAGGGCTATGTATCAGATGAAGGAACAAGATAAAACCCCAGGAAAACAACTAAATGAAGTGGAGATAGGCAACCTTCCAGAAAAAGAATTCAGAATACTGATAGTGAAGATGATCCGGGACCTCGGAAAAAGAATGGAGGCAAAGATCGAGAAGATGCAAGAAATGTTTAACAAAGACCTAGAAGCATTTAAGAGCAAACAAACAGATGAACAATACAATAACTGAAATGAAAACTACACTAGAAGGAATCAATAGCAGAATAACTGAGGCATAAGAACAGATCAGTGACCTGGAAGACAGAATCCTGGAATTCACTGCTGCGGAACAGAATAAAGAAAAAAGAATGAAAAGAAATGAAGACAGCCGAAGAGACCTCTGGGACATCATTAAATGCAAAAACATCCACATTATAGGCGTCCCAGAAGGAGAAGAGAGAGAGAAAGGACCCAAGAAAATATCTGAAGAGATTATAGTTGAAAACTTCCCTAACATGGGAAAGGAAATAGCCACCCAAGTCCAGGAAGCACAGTGAGTCCCATACAGGATAAACCCAAGGAGAAACATGCTGAGATACATACTAATCAAATTGGCAAAAATTAAAGACAAAGAAAAATTATTGAAAGCAGCAAGGGAAAAACAACAAATAATATACAAGGGAACTCCCATAAGGTTAACAGCTGAGTTCTCAGCAGAAACTCTACAAGCCAGAAGGGAGTGGCATGATATACTTAAAAGTGATGAAAGGGAAGAACCCACAACCAAGATTACTCTACCCAGCAAGGATCTCATTCAGATTCAATGGAGAAATCAAAACCTTTACAGACAAGCAAAAGCTAAGAGAATTCAGCACGACCAAACCAGCTCTACAACAAATGCTAAAGGAACTTCTCTAAGTGGGAAACACAAGAGAAGAAAAGGACCTACAAAAACAAACCTAAAACAATTAAGAAAATGGTCATAGGAACATACATATCAATAATTACCTTAAACGTGAATGGATTAAATGTTCCAACCAAAAGACAGGCTTGCTGAATTGATACAAAAAACAAGACCCATACATATGCTATCTACATGAGACCCACTTCAGACCTAGGGACACATACAGAGTGAAAGTGAGGGGATGGAAAAAGATATACCATGCAAATGGAAACCAAAAGAAAGCTGGAGTAGCAATACTCATATCAAGTAAAATAGACTTTAAAATAAAGAATGTTACAAGAGACAAGGAAGGACACTACATAATGAGCGAGAGTTCAATCCAAGAAGAAGACATAACAATTATAAATATATATGCACCCAACATAGGAGCACGTCAATACATAAGGCAACTGCTAGCAGCTACGAAAGAGGAAATTGACAGTACCACAATAATACTGGGGGACTTTAACACCTCACTTACACCAATGGACAGATCATCCAAACAGAAAATTAATAAGGAAACACAAGCGTTAAATGACAAATAGACCAGATAGATTTAATTGATATTTATAGGACATTCCATCCAAAAACAGCAGATTACACTTTCTTCTCAAGTGTGCACGGAACATTCTCCAGGATCACATCTTGGGTCACAAATCAATCCTCAGTAAATTTAAGAAAATAGAAATCATATCAAGCATCTTTTCTGACCACAATGCTACAAGATTAGAAATGAATTACAGGGCAGAAAACATAAAAAACACAAACACATGGAGGCTAAACAATACATTACTAAATAACCAAGAGGTCACTGAGGAAATCAAAGAGGAAATCAAAAAATACCTAGAGAAAAATGACAATGAAAACACGATGATCCAAAACCTATGGGATGCAGCAAAAGCAATTCTAAGAGGGAAGTTTATAGCTATACAAGCCTACCTCAAGAAACAAGAAAAATCTCAAATAAACAATCTAACCTTACACCTAAAGGAGCTGGAGAAAGAAGAACAAATAAAACCCAAAGTTAGCAGAAGGAAAGAAATCATAAGGATCAGAGCAGAAATAAATGAAATAGAAGCAAAGAAAACAATAGCAAAGATAAAATTAAAATGTTTCTTTGAGAAGATAAAACTGGTAAACCATTAGCCAGACTCATCAAGAAAAAGAGGGAGAGGACTCAAATTAGAAATGAAAAAGAAGAAGTTACAATAGATATCACAGAAATACAAAGCATCCTGAGACTGCTACAAGCAGCTCTGTGCCAATGAAATGGACAACCTGGAAGAAATGGACAAATTCTTAGAAAGGTATAACCTTCCAAGACTGAACCAGGAAGAAACAGAAAATATGAAAAGACCAATCACAAGTAATGAAATTTAAACGGTGATTAAAAATCTTCCAACAAACAAAAGTCCAGGACCAGATGGCTTCACAGGTGAATTCTATCAAACATTTAGAGAAGAGCTAACACCCATCCTTCTCAAACTCCTCCAAAAAATTGGAGAGGAAGGAACACTCCCAAACTCATTCTATGAGGCCACCATCACCCTGATACCAAAACCAGACAAAGATACTACAAAAAAAGACAATTACAGACCAATATCACTGATGAATATACATGGAAAAATCCTCAACAAAATACAAGCAGACAGAATCCAACAACACATTAAAAGGATCATACACCATGACCAAGTGGGGTTTATCCCAGGGATGCAAAGATTCTTCAATATAAGCAAATCAATCAATGTGATACATCATATTAACAAACTGAAGGAGAAAAACCATATGATCATCTCAATAGATGCAGGAAAAGCTTTTGACCAAATTCAACACCCATTTATGATAAAAACTCTCCAGAAAGTGAGCATAGAGGGAACCTACCTCAACATAATAGAGGCCATATACGACAAACCCACAGCAAACATCATTCACAATGGTGAAAAACTGAAAGCATTTCCTCTAAGATCAGGAACAAGACAAGGATGTCCACTTTCACCACTATTATTCAACATAGTTTTGCAAGTCCTAGCCATGGCAATCAGAGAAGAAAAATAAAAGGAATACAAATTGGAAAAGAAGAAGTAAAACTGTCACTGTTTACAGATGACATGATACTATACATAGAGAATCCTAAAAATGCCACCAGAAAACTACTAGAGCTAATCAATGAATTTGGTAAAGTTGCAGGATGCAAAATTAATGCACAGAAATCTCTTGCATTCCTGTACAGTAATGATGAAAAATCTGAAAGAGAAGTTAAGGAAACACTTTTACCACTGCAACAAAAAGAATAAAATACCTAGGAATAAACCTATCTAAGGAGACAAAAGACCTATATGCAGAAAACTATAAGACACTGATGAAAGAAAGATGATACTGACAGATGGAGAGACATACCATGTTCTCTGATAGGAAGAATCAACATTGTGAAAATGACTATACTACCCAAAGCAATCTACAGATTCAATGCAATACCTATCAAATTATCAATGGCATTTTTAACAGAACTAGAGCAAAAAATCTTAAAATTTATATGGAGACACAGAAGATCCCGAATAGCCAAAGCAATCTTGAGGGAAAAAAACGGAGCTGGAGGAATCAGACTCCCTGACTTCAGACTATACTACAAGCTATAGTAATCAAGACAATATGGTACTGGCAGAAAAACAGAAACATAGATCAATGGAACAAGATAGAAAGCCCAGAGATAAACCCATGCACCTATGGTCAACTAATCTATGACAAAGGAGGCAAGCATATACAATGGAGAAAAGACAGTCTCTTCAATAAGTGGTGCTGGAAAAACTTGACAGCTACACGTAAAAGAATGAAATTAGAATACTCCCTAACACTCTACACAAAAATAAACTCAAAATGGATTCAAGACCTAAATGTAAGACTGGACACTATAAAACTCTTAGAGGAAAACATAGGAAGAACATTCTTTGACATAAATCACAGCAAGATCCTTTTTGACCCACCTCCTAGAGAAATGGAAATAAAAACAAAAATAAACAAATGGGACCTAATGAAACTTCAAAGCTTTTGCACAGCAAAGGAAACCATAAACAAGACGAAAAGACAACCCTCAGGATGGGAGAAAATGTTTGCAAATGAATCAACGGACAAAGGATTAATCTCCAAAATATATAAACAGCTCAGACAGCTCAATATTAAAGAAACAAACAACCCAATCCAAAAATGGGCAGAAGACCTAAATAGACATTTCTCCAAAGAAGACATGCAGATGGCCAAGAAGCACATGGAAAGCTGCTCAACATCACTAATTAGTAGAGAAATGCAAATCAAAACTGCAATGAGGTTTCACCTCACACCAGTTAGAATGGGCACCATCAGAAAATCTACAAACAACAAATGCTGGAGAGGGTGTGGAGAAAAGGGAACCCTCTTGCACTGTTGGTGAGAATGTAAATTGATACAGCCACTATGGAGAACAGTATGGAGGTTCCTTAAAAAAGTAAAAATAGACTTACCATATGATCCAGCAATCCCACTACTGGGCATATACCCAGAGAAAACCATAATTCAAAAAGATGCATGCACTCCAGTGTTCATTGCAGCACTATTTACAATAGCCAGGTCATGGAAGCAACCTATATGTCCATTGACAGACGAATGGATAGAGAAGATGTGGTACATATATACAATGGAATATTACTCAGCCATAAAAAGGAACGAAATTGGGTCATTTGTAGAGATGTGGATGGATCTAGAGACTGTCATACAGAGCGAAGTAAGTCAGAAAGAGAAAAACAAATATCATATATTAACGCATGTATGTGGAACCTAGAAAAATGGTACAGATGAACCAGTTTGCAGGGCAGAAATTGAGACACAGATGTAGAGAACAAACGTATGGACACCAAGGGGGGGAAGCCACAGGGGGGTGGGGATGGTGGTGTGATGATTTGGGCGATTGGGATGGACATGTATACACTGATGTGTATAAAATTGATGACTAATAAGAACCTGCTGTATAAAAAAAAAAAACTCTCCTGGATATAAAATTAATTTCCTCAGACAATGAAATTATTTCCAGAGCAGACCATGGATTCTTTCAGCTCCTCTGCTGCTCGGTCAGCTTTATTTTCCCTTTATTGTCTTCTCTAATCCAGAATTAGAGTCCCCATCTGTACTAGATGTTTTCAACACATTTTGAATTACAGGGACAAGCTGTGTGCCTGGCCTGTAAGAGCGTGGATTCTGAGAAGAGCAGCCCCACAGGGGACTAGGTAGGGCAGTGTTATCTTCAAGGCAAGGCACAGTGGGGTCTGCGTTCAAGTTCAGGTTCCCACAAATGTCTGGGCCAGGCAGTGGAGGCACTTGGTAACACAACACAAGTGTAGCAGGGGCGACAATTTCAGACCTGTGCTTAGAACTACTTTCTCAGCAAGTCTTGGTGACTGTACATCCAAAACATCCTAAATGTTCCTCCATAGTCCCCACCACTGACACCATGCCAGTCACATCTCTACCCGGGTGACTGACAGACTCCTGGCCAAACTCCACTTCCCCTTTTGCTCATCCATAATCAGTTCTCCACACAGCAGCCAGCATCATCCAATAAGGGATTTTTTCTATGCATTTCCCTGTTTAAAGCAACACCTTAACTTCAAAATGCACTTAAAACACAAGCCCTCCTCCTATCCCCTAAGCCACTGCATCATCCAGCTCCACCCTCCTCCTCGCTGTTACTCACGAGCCTTCTGGGTCCTCACACAGGCCCAGCTTGTTCACTCATCCTCTAGGGCCTTTGCACGAGCTGTCTCCTCTCCTGGGAACACTCTTCATACAGAGCAAGGCAGGACTCTAATCTTTCAGATCTCAGCCTAACGATCACATCCTTACTAGATGCCTTCTCTACTCACCCAACTAAAGGAGCCGTGACATCACTTTCGATCACCTAGTTTAACTTTCTGCCTGCCTGTAAGAATTCTATTTTTTAGATCGTTTGTTAAATGTTAAGACCTCTGACTAAAATGCAAGCTCTAAAAAGCAAGATCTTTGTCTATTCCTCCAGCACTAGAAAAGTGTTCAGTGTACAGTATATGCTCAATAAATGTTTGCTGAGTGAACATATAGGTAACATTATTAGAAGAGTGTTTTTAAAAAAAAAAACACATTAAAAAACCATGGGTAGCAAAGTAAGTGTACAATTACTGATACGGTCCTGGAAGAAGTAATGGAAATTAAAACTAGAATTAGAATAGACATGGGAACAAAAGGTTGGATGAGTGAGGTGTTTATTTTGTAAGAGCAACAGTAGAAGGAAAACATTTCTGTGGGGGGCTGAAGGCTTTATTTAGATGTGCATTACCCAGAGCAGCATACAAGCTCCATCGTACTGAAGGACCTAGAAGAAAGGTGTAAAGCAGTATTTGTGCTCAGTAAATAATCAGTTGGTCCCTGGTGGTCTCCCAGACTCTCTTTTCAGCCGATTGAGGAATTAGGCTGAATTAGGACACACATAGCCAATACACACCAGGCTGGGGCTGACCTAGGCTGGGGCCCTTGCTTGTATATTTAAAAAAAATCACCCCTGCCCACAAGCATGATTTTGACTAGTGGAGAAACGTTTAGGAAAAAACGAAATGGAAGAGATAGTATAGAAAATTCCTTGGCAAAGAAATGTGGCGATGAAATAACAGACCTACAGTAGTGTTTCTCGTTAGGATTGTATGAGTCAGATGACTTTTAAAACAGTGATGAGCTGCAGATAGATACACAAGGTTGTAGTTGTCTTTATTTCTTTAAAGTTGAACCCAACTTTGTTTGCAAGCCTTCCTTTCTACTGATGGAGAAAAGTTTATCTCATCAATTCAAAATAACTCAGTTCCTTCTGGTTTGAAGAACAGCCAACTTAGGGTTTAATCAATTAAAAGTTTCCCACCTCCCCTAAGTGATACATTCTTATATTTCTGACATTGAGTGAAGGGTTTCTGGTCCTCATCCTCTACCTGCCCTACTGGCCCACGCGGTAGAGCTGTGCTCCCCTCCTGGTCTTCTGCATTATGTCAGTGCATCACCTGTGATCTCAAAATCCACTCAGTCTTGGTTTTCCCAAATCAAGGCTTCTTTTTGTTACCTGTGGTATCTTAAGTCAGGCTGTTGCCCAGAAACAGACCCTGAGACAGACTTGCATTTGGTTCACTGTGGGATGCCCTTGAGCTAGCACTCCTGAGGTAGTGAAGGAAGTAGACTGAGCGGAGGGTAGTGACAACATCAGGAGCTGCAGGGGAGTTCTGAAGCCACCCTCATTTAACCCCTTATGAGACAAGGGAGACAGGCCCTTCCACCCAGCACCTCCATTGGCTGGTCACTGGAATCAGGCTGGCCCAGCACACTTCTGGAGAGTTCTCGGTGGGAAGAGCCATCACCCACCAACAGGCTTAGGGAAATGAGTGGTCACTTCTGCACAGAACTCAGGATGGCAGCACAGCAGCCACTGCAACTGGTCTCCCTGGATCAGAGCTGTGCCTCACACACTACCCTCACTGGCCACTGGGGGGCTAAGGAGCTCTCCATTCATGATTATACAGGGAGACAGACATATACCTGTATACATTTGTGTGTTACATTAAGTCTTGTCCACTAACACTGTAAAATGCATGCAGACAAATATAATGTTGGCTTTAATCACTTCTATATACCTAGTACCTTTACGCATTTTTCTAGTAGCACATAATAGATTTTTACTAAAATTTTGACCTGTTAAATGTGGAAACGGTTGTCTAAATATTAGTTAAGCAAATGCTATTTATTGGTTAGGCAGCATCCAAGTTATGTGATGTATCTGTTAAAAACACACACTCCTGAATCCCAGACTAGACCTACTGAATCAGAATTCCCAAGGGCCTTCCTGGAAACATGGTTGTATTTATAACAAGCTCCCCCACTTAACCTAAGTGCACCATTTACTAAGAAATTTCCATTGGGTTTCAATTTTCATGGCTCTTCACATGTTGGAAATTACTACCAAAGTCCTTTTTTATAGGATGCTTTCCTACAAACATTTTAGAGGGATTTTTAATTCCTTTAATAGATTTTTCTACTCTTTGTTCTCATGCAAAAGACTTAAAAAGTTACATAAGGAGAATTACATAAGGAAACAGTATGGTGGTTCCTCAAAAACTTAAAAACAGAGTTGCTGTATAATCAAACAATTCCACTTCTTGAGTATATAGCCCAAAGAATTGAAAGCAGGGTCTCAAAGAGATTCATACACCCATGTTCATGGCAACATTTATCACAATAGCCAAAAGGTGGAAACAGCCCGAGTGATCACTGACAGATGAATGGATAAGCAAGATATGGTCTATACAGACAGTGGAATATCATTCAGCCTTAAAAAGGAAGGGAATTCTAACACGGGCTACAATGTGGATGAAACTTGAGGCCATTATGCTCAGTGAAATAAGCCAGTCACAAAAAGACAAATATATATGATTCTACTCATATGAGGTAAAGAATAGTTCAACTCATAGAAAGTAAAATGGTGACTGTCAGGGGCTAGGGCAGGGGATGAGGGGCGGCTGTTTGAAGGACATAATACTTCATTTTTCAAGATGAAAAAGTTATGAAAATTGGTTACACTGCAGTACATGTATACCTAACACTAAAGCACTGTACACTTAAAAATGATTAAGACAGGGCTTCCCTGGTGGTGCAGTGGTTGAGAGTCCGCCTGCCGATGCAGTGGATGCGGGTTTGTGCCCCGGTCCAGGAAGATCCCACATGCCGCGGAGCAGCTGGGCCCGTGAGCCATGGCTGCTGAGCCTGCGCGTCTGGAGCCTGTGCTCCGCAACGGGAGAGGCCACAACAGTGAGAGGCCTGCGTACCGCCAAAAAAAAAAAAAAAAAAAAAAAAGATTAAGACGTTACATTGAATGTTATGTGTATCTTACCAGAATTAAAATCTTAAAATTGCATGAGGAGGACACCACCCACATCTCAGTTTTGGGGCTGAAACCCATTTCAGATGTCCATACGGTGGCTGATAACAGGAGTTTACAGAATTCAAAAATATACATGCATCCCTATGTTCATAGCACTATTTACAGTATCATGTGTAAAAAAAGATAGCTAGTGGGAACCTGCGGAGTACCACAGGGAGCTCAGCTCGGTGCTCTGTGATGACCTAGGTGGGTGGGATGGGGGGGGTGGGAGGGCGGTCCAAGAGGGAGGGGATATAGATATACACATAGCTGCTTCACTTCATTGCACAGCAGAAACTAACACAACCGTGTAAAGCAATTATACTCCAATTAAAAAAACAATAGTCACGACACGGAAACAACCTAACTGTCCATCAACAGATGGATAGATAAAGAAGATGTGGTACATATATACAATGGAATGCTACTCAGCCATAAAAAAGCATGTAATAATGCCATTTGCAGCAACATGGACGGATCTAGAGATTATCACACTAAGTGAAGTCAGAAAAAGACAAATGTCATATGATGTCACTTACATGTGGAATCTAAAATACGACACTGGTGAACCTATCTAGAAAACAGAAACGGACTCACAGACATAGAGAACAGACTTGTGGTTGCCAAGGCGGAGGAGAGTGGGGGAGGGATGGACTGGGAGTGTGGGATTAGCAGATGTAAACTATTATATACAGGATGGATAAACAACAAGGTCCTACTGTAGAGCACAGGGAATTCTATTCAATACCCTGGGATAAACCAGAATGGAAAAGAATATGAAAAAAATATTTTATATGTATAACTGAGTCACCTTGCTGTACAGCAGCAATGAAACACAACATTATAAATCAACTATGCTTCAATAAAATTTAAAAAAAGAAATAGGAGTTTAATCTTTGCTTTCACACTAGAAGCATCACAAGAGCCAAACATATCTTCAACATTAAGATTTTGGCTAATATTTTGACCTCTTAAGATTCACCAGCCATCTGTTAATAGACTCATACAGAGCCTGTGTTTATCCTCTCCCTTTATCCTCTCCCTCTTTCTCCCTGACTTTTTTTTTTTTTTTTTTTTGGTAGTCCACAGTTACCTATGAATTGCACGGTCTCTTCCATTTATAAAGATATTTTGGGTCTCTGTCTTGATCTACGTTTCATTTAATTGGAATAGTGTGGCTATATTTAAACTAACTTTTAAAGAAGCACTGGGTAAAATAGACCTAACTTGATTTGGGTTCCTTGCCAATCTTGGATATTCAAATTTCTCCACTGCTTTTTGCCTCTGTTTTTTTTCTGCCGGTAAAGTGAATTTTATATGGTTCAGTACTTGATGACCTGTCAAACAAACTAATAAATTTGAGAACTTTAGAAAATGTCACAGCTAGAAAATAGAAACTTCACTCTAACAGTCCTCCTAAATTATGATTTTATCACAAGACCATCAAGGGTAAGACTTCTCCTTGAACCAAACTTTTCAGTGAAAAGATTAGCTGATAATTAGTGTGAACTCATAAAGACAAATTATAACCCTTTAAAGAAATATTTCATTTTTAAAGTGACCTATTACTGGCAGACCTCAAAGACACTGCAGGTTCAGTTCCAGACCACTGCAACAAAGCAAACATCTCAATAAAGTGAGTCACAAATTTTTTTGGTTTCCCAGTGCATATAAAAAAACTGTGCAATAGGGGCTTCCTTGGTGGCGCAGTGGGAGAGAGTCCACCTGCCGATGCAGGGGACGCGGGTTCGTGCCCCGGTCTGGGAAGATCCCACATGCCGCAGAGCGGCTGGGCCTGTGAGCCAGGGCCGCTGAGCCTGTGCATCCAGAGCCTGTGCTCCGCAACGGAAGAGGCCACAACAGTGAGAAGCCCGCGTACCGCAAAAAAAAAAAAAAAAACAAAAAAAACAAAAAAAACAAAAAAAAACAATAAACTGTCTCTGTATTAATAATGTTTTATAGGGCTTCCCTGGTGGCGCAGTGGTTGAGAGTCCGCCTGCCGATGCAGGGGACACGGGTTCGTGCCCCGATCCCGGAAGATCCCACATGCCGCGGAGCGGCTGGGCCCGCGAGCCATGGCCGCGGAGCCTGTGTGTCCGGAGCCTGTGCTCCGCGACGGGAGAGGCCACAGCAGTGAGAGGCCCGCGTACAGCAAAAAAAAAAAAAAAAAAAAAAAATAATGTTTTATATATGAATGGAATATTATAAATCTGAAGCAATATAAAAAACATCGTCTCATTTAAACTGTACAACAACCCAATGTGGCAGGCTGTGTTATTCTCATTTGTAGTAAAGAATCCAATATTATAAGAAGTCAATGTCAGCGTGTCAATGCCACAGCAAGGACCTGCACCCAGATCTCTTAATATTCAGTCTTCTGCTCTTCACACGGCCATGCTACATTCTTAGTTACATTGTACCTTGCATTTCTGAAATAATCATAATGAATAATTTTTTTTCATTTTAATTCTGTTTATTTCTTTCTATACACAGTCTTCTCTGGACTATTGTTCATGGAAATTACTCTGAATACCAATAAACTGAATTATTGCTTACATCCATTTAATATAAAATAAACGGATTGGATTTTATGAACATTCTCCTACCCTAAATCCAGGGGGTTTGTTGTTAAGACGTTATTTACTTAGAACAATTGTAGGTTCATAGCAGAATTGAGGGAAAGGTACAGAGGTTTCCCACATGTCCCCTGCCCCACACAGGTATGGCCTCCCCCATTATCAACATCCCCCAACAGCTGGTACATGGGTTACAGTTGGTGAACCTACACTGGCATGTCATCATCACCCAAAGCCCCCTCAACCCCTGGCAACCACTGATCTTTCCACTGTCTCCCTAACTTGCCTTTCACAGAATGTCATATAGTTTGAATCATATGGTATATACCCTTTCAGATTGGCTTCTTTCACTTAATAACATGCATTTAAGTTTCCTCCATCTATTTTCATGATTTGACAGCTCATTTCTTTTTAGCACTGAATAATATTCCATTGTCTGGATGCACCACTGATTATCCATCCACCTACTGAAGGATATCTTGGTTACTTCCAAGTTTTGGCAATTATGAATAAAGCTGCTGTAAACATCCACGTGCAGGTTTTTATGTGGACATATGTTTGCCACTCATTTGGGTAAGTATCAAGGAGAATGATCGCTAGATCATATGGTAAGAGTACATTTAGTTTTGTCAAAAACTGCCAAACTGTCTTCCTAAGTGGCTGCACCGTTTTGCATCCCCACCAGCCGTGGATGAGAGTTCCTGTTGCTCCACATCCTCACCAGCATTTGCTTTTGTCAGTGTTTCAGATTTTGACCAAATAGGTGTGTGGTGGTAACTTGTTTAATTAGCATTTCCCTGATGACCTCTCATGTAGAACATCTTTCATAGGCTTATTTGCCATCTGTATATTTTCTTTGATGATGTGTCTGTTAAAGTCATTGGCCCAGCTTGTTTTTCAGTTTGTTCGCTTGTTTATTCTTTTTTTCTCACTTTTTTGACAATACATTTTGAGTCAAAATCTTTTCAACTACAGTAGATTAAAAATATTTGAATGTATGGAAAGGATTGTTGCCAGAGGAATCATTTCTTATTTTCCTCTTTGAGAAATGTAGATGCATAATTGAGTTTCATATTGATTTTGAAATTAAACTTTTCCCCTAGGAAGGAGTAGCATTTTGGTGGATGAGTATTCAGTACTCTAATTTGTAAATTCAACTGAGGTATTCTCATACTTGATCATGCATAGATCCAGTTACTGTTTCTTTAATTGTGAAATGGTCAAACTTCCTGTGGAATAGAAATATTTTATAGATGTTCTATTTACCTGTATTTACTAAAACAAAAGCATGTACACACCAAAGCAGCAAAATGCCACTTTCCAAAATGTCACTTTGAGTAAGAGTTGCATCAACAACTTTTTAGCTAAAAATTAATTTTTTTCCCAAGCTGGTATAAAAAAAAAGAGTTGTAGGAGTTCAGAGAAAAAACTGAAAAGGTGTTGCCTTCATTTGCAAGAATGTAATTTTTCTCAGCATCCACATACTTTCAAGATAACATATTTGCTAAGAATAGAGAAATATCGATTTTAGTATCTGGAATAAGAATGTAATATAGCCGTGGCATAGAATAGAGCATAAATACTAATAGATGGCACATTTTATTAATCATTCACTGTTTAGGATGTGAATACTAAGCTTTGAGAGAGCTCAAAGTTTTGTTCTGTGTGGCATTGCTGCACTTTTCAAAGATCATCTACAAATAGCCTTCCAGCACTTGAATGATAAATAAATTCTTCTCATTAACAGTTGGTAGGAAACATTTTTCCATAAAGAAATCTTGGGCATCTCTCACACATTGCACACAGCTGCTACAATCTGCCATAATCTTTAGTACCCTGTCATAAAAGAAAACCCCCAAGTCTAGTCTCCAATGTAACCAGGACATTCTCACTACTTTTCCTGCTGTGCCCTGACAGTTACAAAGCATGAGTAACAAAAAAGTGTAACCCTGGAGCAGTCAATTCTCAGACTCATTAGTTTTCTTTAATATTCCAGTTTTATTCCAGGGATGGGCAAGAGAAGAAGTAAGACATTTCATGTCACTTTAGGATAATATCATGTAATTCCAGGGTAATAAAGAATTCATAAGTGATCCGATAGTGGGAAATTCATTTGCATTCGCTCCAGAGAGTTTTATCTCTTCAGATGTGACCTTGTATAATTAAATATATTTCAAATATCAAGAGAAATGGCAGCTAAGCAGACAATGGAATTCTTCATTTTATGTGGGACTGAAATAAAGTGAAATTAAATTGTAAGAAGAAGTCAATGTAATAGAAGATAAAAGCTTCCACTGAAATCCTCTCTGATCTTATTCATTAGTATTTATAGGGCAGTTATACCATGTGTTATGTAACTTAATTTTAAACTGACACTTCATTTAATTAATACCTCCCCAAAAGGACTCAAATGAAGTATCCCAGAGACTCATTTGTAAATGTTACTCTAACTCAGATAATTCATATATGCAGTTAGACCCAACAGTGGGAATGCTTCTTTTTACAATAAAACAGACTTTTCAGGGGAAAAAAAATACAGTTCTCTGTGTCACAATTGAAATTTTGATTAAATGTATCAAGAAAGATGATTAAAACCACATCTATTATATTTCTAAAAAGAAAAATCTTTAAACACTAAGGAAATTACATATGAATTAATTTTCATAATAAAAGTAATCATTAAAAGACACAAACGTAATTTTATCAGAATACTTTAAAACTTGCATTCTCTTAATTTATAATTTATTATTCTCTTTGGAGATTTATCTTTTTCTTCCATTCTCAGAGACATGGTTTGTTTGACGATAATCAATGTAATTATGAGAATGAGAGTTTTAATTCAGTGTTGATTCATTACCAAATCATTTGTCATTTACAGTGTATTTTCTTAATTCATTATGATTTAACCTTTCTTATTATGATATATAATACATGTACAGAACAGTGTAGAGGTTTTGTTCTGTGTTCAGCTCAATAACTTATTGCAAACCAAGTGTTTATGTAACTACTGCCTAGGGTCATGCAATCAAACATTACTGCATCCCACGTCCCTCTCTTGACTGCTTCTAATAAGGAACCCTTCTCTCCCCACTTCATAAGGTAACTGCTACCCTGGCATTCATGATAATAAATTCTTACTTTTCCTTGTAATTTTATCACCTAAGCATACACTGTCTCTTTCTGAATTTATATAAATAGAACTGACATTATTTTTGTTCAACAATATGTTTGTGAGATCTAGGATGTACTTCATTTCATTTGCCTTCATTGCTGAGCCGTGTTTCGGTATGAGTATATCACGGTGTGTTTGTGCATCTACTGCCCGGCAACGCCCATTACGCCCGAGCAGGAATGGGGTCTGCTCTGGCTCTCCTGGGGCTACAGACACTGCAGGACCGAAGTGAAAGGACAGGATGTGTTTCTTAACGCTGAATTAGGTAGGCAGCAATATTTCCCATCTCCCCCTGGTGTACATGCCTGGCCTAATCCTTGTGAATATGATGGATTTTACTCCCATAATCAAGTTATATTATATTACAGCACAGTTAACTGCATAGGGCGACTTGATGATGTAGGAAAATCCAGCCTATTCAGGAAGGAAGACACAGAAACTATGAGGTTAATTCAGAAGGCATGGCATAGAGAAAACGCCGAGAGGATGACTGTATGACCTTCTGGTAAAATTTGAGAAAAATCAGAAGATCAGACCACTGAGTCCTATATCCTGCTGTCTCGAGATTAAGGGTGTGTGTCTCACGGATTTGGAGACAGAAACTAGATGGCTTCTTCTTAGGAAACATAAGGGCTTTGCTCCTCAGACATCTCAGCAGAAGCCAAAGATAGAGAAGGGATCATCTTTAAAATAGCTGTAGTTATGACTTTGCTTAGTGGAATGAAAACCAGTGAAATTCAGGCAAGGTTCACACAGTTCTGGAGACTATTATATCAACAGAAACACAAACTTGGACTGAGAAGGATACAGAAAGTACTAGCAAGAAGAAGGCGAAGTGAACTGCTCAGCAGCACACATGTGCTAACTGTCATGGAAATAGAAGAGTGATGCAGATGGTAGAATCAGGAGCCCAAGGGTGGAGAACCAGAAGGCGGAGGAGAGACACAGAATTATTCCCAGGTCTTGATACCTAATGAAGGGACAACAGCTAGAGTTGACCATGCTGCATTTTAAAACTGCCTTGGACCAATGAATTTGGTTTACCATTTACTTTTTATTTCCCCCTTTTTAACTATTCCTGTTTCATCACTGCATACTGAGTATTGGAGGAATGTAGGTTATCTATTTAGTTGTATGGTCCAAATATGAAGAGTAATTGTGTCCCAGGGGTTATCCTTAATTCAATAGACTCTACCCAGGAACTTCATCTATACCTCATTTAGATAATTTAGATGAGATTTCAGAATATTAAACTGATGAGATTTTGGACTTGAACTGATACTGCAACCTGATGTAAATTGGGGGATTCTAGAGAGGTAGCAAATAAATTTTGCATTTAGAAGGGACATGAATCTTTGGGAGCCAAAGGGCAGACTGTGGTGGGCAGAATCTAAGATGCCTCCATACCTCCCTCCCCTCTGGTGTACATGCCCTGTGTAACCCTGGGACTGTGAATGTGGATTTTACTGCTGAAACTCATTTGTGTTACATGGCACAGTTCACCTTACCATGGGGAGATTAACCAGGTGGGCTTGCCCCATCACATAAGTCCTTTAAAAGCAGAGAGTTTTCTCTGGCTGGGTACAGAAAAAAAGAGATTCAAAACACAAAAAGGATTTGAAACACTAGGCTGGCTTAAAAATAGAGAGGGCCACGTGCTAAGGGATGTGGTGACCTCTAGGAGCTGAGAACAGCCCTGGGTGACAACAAGGGAACAGGACCTCAGTCCTACAGTTGCAAGGAAATGAATTTTGTCAGTGACCAGTGAGTTTCCAAAACCCTGATCCCCAGATGAGAAATGCAATCCCAGCCAACATTTGATTGCAGACCAGTGAGACTCAGAGCAGAGAACCCATCCACAACATTCCAGACTTCTGACCTGCGTAGCTCTGAACCAACTTATTTTCAGCCACTAATTTTGTGGTAATTTGTTCCACAGCAATGAAAAACTAACACAATTTGTTATCTTGATTTTAGCTTTTTAAATTTTTAACTTTTAATTTTTTAGACATAGTGTGCCTGGCAGCTTTGTTGGTATTCTTGCCCTGGACTGCACACGTAATGGGTCAGGACTATTACTAGTAATGGGTAGGTAGGTCAGTCCCGATTTGGAATTATTATAAATAATGCTGTTGAAAATAATCAGACAAGGATGTCACAAAGAAAGAAAACTACAGGCCAATATCACTGATGAACATAGATGCAAAAATCCTCAACAAAATACTAGCAAACAGAATCCAACAGCACATTTAAAGGATCATACACTGATCAAGTGGGGTTTATTCCAGGAATGCAAAGATTCTTCAGTATACACAAATCAATCAACATGATACACCATATTAACAAATTGAAGGAGAAAAACCATATGATCATCTCAAAAGATGCAGAGAAAGCTTTCTACAAAATTCAACACCCATTTATGATAAAAGCCCTGCAGAAAGTAGGCATAGAGGGAACTTTCCTCAACATAATAAAAGCCATATATGACAAACCCACAGCCAGCATCGTCCTCAATGGTGAAAAACTGAAAACATTTCCACTAAGATCAGGAACAAGACAAGGTTGCCCACTCTCACCACTCTTATTCAATATAGTTTTGGAACTTTTAGCCACAGCAATCAGAGAAGAAAAGGAAATAAAAGGAATCCAAATCGGAAAAGAAGAAGTAAAGCTGTCACTGTTTGCAGATGACATGATACTATACATAGAGAATCCTAAAGATGCTACCAGAAAACTACTAGAGCTAATCAATGAATTTGGTAAAGTAGCAGGATACGAAATTAATGTACAGAAATCTCTGGCATTCCTTTACACTAATGATGAAAAATCTGAAGGTGAAATCAAGAAAACCCTCCCATTTACCACTGCAACAAAAAGAATAAAGTATCTAGGAATAAACCTAGCTAAGGAGACAAAAGACCTGTATGCAGAAACTTATAAGACACTGATGAAAGAAATTAAAGATGATACAAATAGATGGAGAGATGTACCATGTTCTTGGATTGGAAGAATCAACATTGTGAAAATGACTCTACTACCCAAAGCAATCTACAGATTCAATGCAATCCCTATCAAACTACCACTGGCATTTTTCACAGAACTAGAACAAAAAATTTCACAATTTGTATGGAAACACAAAAGACCCCGAATAGCCAAAGCAATCTTGAGAACGAAAAATGGAGCTGGAGGAATCAGGCTCCCTGACTTCAGACTATACTACAAAGCTACAGTAATCAAGACAATAATGGTACTGGCACAAAAACAGAAATATAGATCAATGGAACAGGATAGAAAGCCCAGAGATAAACCCACGCACATATGGTCACCTTATCTTTGATAAAGGAGGCAGGAATGTACAGTGGAGAAAGGACAGTCTCTTCAATAAGTGGTGCTGGGAAAACTGGACAAGGTACATGTAAAAGTATGAGATTAGATCACTCCCTAACACCATACACAAAAATAAGCTCAAAATGGGTTAAAGACCTAAATTTAAGGCCAGACACTATCAAACTCTTAGAGGAAGACGTAGGCAGAACACTTTATGACATAAATCACAGCAAGATCCTTTTTGACCCACCTCCTAGAGAAATGGAAATAAAAACAAAGATAAACAAATGAGACCTAATGAAACTTCAAAGCTTTTGCACAGCAAAGGAAACCATAAACAAGACCAAAAGACAACCCTCAGAATAGGAGAAAATTTTTGCAAATGAAGCAACTGACAAAGGATTAGTCTCCAAAATTTATAAGCAACTCATGCAGCTCAATAACAAAAAAACAAACAACCCAATCCAAAAATGGGCAGAAGACTTAAATAGGCATTTCTCCAAAGAAGATATACAGACTGCCAACAAACACATGAAAGAATGCTCAACATCATTAATTATTAGAGAAATGCAAATCAAAACTACAATGAGATATCATCTCACACCAGTCAGAATGGCCATCATCAAAAAATCTAGAAACAATAAATGCTGGAGAGGGTATTGAGAAAAGGGAACACTCTTGCACTGCTGGTGGGAATGTGAATTGGTACAGCCATTATGGAGAATAGTATGGAGTTTCCTTAAAAAACTACAAATAGAACTACCATATGACCCAGTAATCCCACTACTGGGCATATACCCTGAGAAAACCATAATTCAAAAAGACTCATGTACCAAAATGTTCTTTGCAGCTCTGTTTACAATAGCCCAGAGATGGAAACCACCTAAGTGTCCATCACTGGATGAATGGATAAAGAAGATGTGGCACATATATACAATGGAATATTACTCAGCCATAAAAAGAAACGAAATTGAGCTATTTGTAATGAGGTGGATAGACCTAGAGTCTGTCATACAGAGTGAAGTAAGTCAGAAAGAGAAAGACAAATACCGTATTCTAACACATATATATGGAATTTAAGAAAAAAAATGTCATGAAGAACCTAGGGGTAAGACAGGAATAAAGACACAGACCTACTAGAGAATGGACTTGAGGATATGGGGAGGTGGAAGGGTAAGCTGGGACAAAGTGAGAGAGTGGCATGGACATATATACAGTACCAAACGTAAAATAGATAGTGGGAAGCAGCCGCATAGCACAGGGAGATCAGCTCGGTGCTTTATGACCCCCTAGAGGGGTGGGATAGGGAGGGTGGGAGGGAGGGAGACGCAAGAGGGAAAGAGATATGGGAACATATGTATATGTATAACTGATTCACTTTGTTATAAAGCAGAAACTAACACACCATTGTAAAGCAATTATACTCCAATAAAGATTTAAAAAAAAAAAAAAGAAAATCTCATGCCTGTTTCTTGTTCACATGTACATGCATGTTTATTGGATATCTAACACTAGAATGGCTGGGTCATAAAATAGCAAATAAATAGGAATATAATGTCAAATCAATTTAAAAAGTGTTTGAAACAATTTACATGCCCACTCAGTTTATCAGTGGTCCGGTTGTCCCTCATCCTTGCCAATACTCTCTTACTTTAGCCATCCTAATAGGAGTACAGTGCTATGACATGGTATTTTTAACATACATTTCCGTGATTAGTAATCAGTTTAAGCGCTATTTTACATGTTCATTGACCATCTGTATATTCCTGTTTGTGAAGTGCCTTCATTCTACTGCCCATCACTTTATGGCATTGTTTATCCTTTCCTTATCGATTTTGTAAAAATTCTATGTATATTCCAGATTGGAGCCTTTTGTAAAGTCTAAGTTGCAATTACCTTCTCAGCTTCTATATTAGTCAGCTGGGGCTGCCATAACAAATTATAGGTGGCTGAAACAACAGCACTTGGTTTCTCACAGTCCAGAGACTGGTAAATCCAAGATCAAGGTTCTGGCAGGGTTCAGGTTCAGGGATTCCTCTCCTCCTGGCTTGCATGTGGCCACTTTCTCAACATGTCCTCACATGGCAGAGAGAGAGGGGCAGCAAGCTCTCTGGTATCTCTTCTTATAAAGGCACTAATCCTCTCCTGAGGGCCCCACCCTCAGGACCTCATCTAAACCTGATTACCTCCCAAAGGCCCCATCTGCAAATACCCTGACATTAGGGATTAGGAAGTTAAGGATGTCAACATATGAAGTTGGGAAAGAGGCAGCCCAGCACCCAGCACATGCCCTTTCTCCTCCTTGTACTTTTAGTGGGGTTTCCAACATGTCTTTACATCAATTTTTTTTAATTCTTATTATTGAAAAATATACATTCAGAATGGTGTGCAAAAAAAAAGGAAAACTATTCCATGGTCTATCATAAAAAGAACTTTCAAGTAAACATTACTCAGGTCAAGAAGTAGGACCCTGTCAGCACCTTGGAAGCCCACTTATGACTGCATCACATCATTGCCCCTCACTCTCCCCAAAGCAACCTGAGTTCTACTGTGCTTACATCCTTAATTTTCTTTATTGTTTTACCACCTAAGCACACATGCCTCTAATATATCCTTTGGTTTGCCTTTTTTTAAACTTTATATAAATGAAGTTACACAGTAACTATTCTACCCTGTGGGGAAACTTTTGCTCAGCATGTGTGTGTGTGAGTAGCTGTATTTTCTTCATTTTATTACTGTGTAACATTCCATTGTATGAATATCCCACAATACATTTGTTCTTCCTTCTATTTATAGACATTGTTAGATTTCCCAGTTTGGGAATATTATGAATAGTGCTGCTGTGAACACACACAAATCTCTTGGTGTGCACATGTACACATTCCTGATGAACACATTGCTTTGAGGGAATTCATTATATATCCTGGATAGGAACTTTGTTAATCATATATGGTGCAAATTATATATGGTGCAAATATCTTCTCCAACCTTTGTCTTCTCTTGGCACTTTCTTAATGGTATATTTTGGTTAAAAAAATTCTAAATTTCTATGGGGTTAAATAATTATCTTTTCCTGCATGGTTAGTACTGTCTTATTTGTCCCAGTTAATATTTCCCTATCTGATATCAAGAAAATAATTTCCTATGTTAAACTTTGTAAGCTTTCTTGTTTTGCCTTTTACATTTATCTGAATCATATACTAAATCTAAATTGATCTAAATCATAAATTTTAAATTTATCTAAAGCACAGCCTACCTGCAGTTGACATTTGAGTATGGAGTGAGGTAGGAAGCAAGTGTCATTTTTCAATATTGATGTGTAATTTTTCCGGAACTATTACTTAAAAGGCTATTTTTCCCCACTGCTTTACAGTTACATAAACCAAATGTCCATCTCAATTCTTTATTTCATGATTACATCTGTCTTTCTTTGTGGCAGAAACACATTGTTTTAATTCTTATAGCTCTATGATAAATATTGATATTTGGTAGAGCAAGACCTCTCATCTTTTGTTTTTCATTCTTAAAGAGTATCTTAGTGATAAATGGACCATTTGCATTTCTGCACAATTATTTCAGGATCAGCTTGTCAAGTTCCCCAAAACCTGTTTGGGGAGACATGACATCTTTACAGTATTGAATCCCCCAATCAGTAAACATGGTATTCATTTTTGTTTATGTCTTCTTTATTTTTTAAATTTTGGGTGTGGAGTTCTTACACTGCTTTTTCTAGATTTGATGCTATTGTAAATGGTGTGATTCTAAAATATTTTTAATTTTTAAATTGTCTCTGAAATACAAACAGATAATTGATTTTTATATATTGAGCTTGCATTTAGCATGTTACTTCTAAGGATTATAAGAGTTTGTCTGTGGATCATTTGGGATTTTCTGATTACATAGCATGCCATCTATCAGTAATGAAAATAGTGTTTTAGTCGTTCATGTTCTTATGCATTTCATTTCTTTTTCTTAAATTTATTGCACTACTTAGGAGCTGTAATACAGTGGTGAACAGAAGTATTATTACCTTGAGGGTCTGTTGTGTGCAATTTAGTAAGAATTCTCTGCTTGGCAGAAACTAGTTGGTCAATAACTCATTATTGTTAACAGTAAGTTGTACTTTGATCTTAAATAAATACCAAATATCCATTTGTTTCTTTTTATGTATGTAATAAGTATGAATTGTGCCACAATCTTTGAGTTGTCACATCTACCATATTTACTTTTTTTCTAAGTAAAATCCTGATGAACTCCCAGAGTCATTGGCAGATTCAGTATCACTCACTCTTGGGGCTTCTTGTACCTCCTTCACTATAATTCTGTGAGCTTAGTCACTTTAATAGCCCCATCTCATAATTGAAGCCCAACTGAAGAAATCGAGACTCAGACAAGTTTAAAAATATCCTCAAGGTTGCAGCTGTAAGTGGTGAAGCTGGGACCAAGTACTGGCAGTCAACCCCAGCTTCTCCCTTTTAACCGTGATGGTTTATGCCCTCCACATCATATTTAGATAGAGCATCTATGTAGTCACATAATACTATGTGAACCTGTTAGCAAATTTTGCTTTATGTTGTTTTAAATCTATCTTTGGTTTTCAAGAGGAGAAGTTTCTAACCCAAGTCCATGCCCATCCTGTGGAGAAGTGAAAGCCGTGGCCAGTGTGGAAGTTAAGCCGAATTTTCACACAACAGTTTTATCCAGAATCCTGTTATGGGACCCTTTGCTCTTGACCGCCTTTATCGTATTCAGGGAAGTTAGGTCCCTCGCCACCTCTCACATTTTCTTCTTTCTAATCCCCATCCTTCCAGTCATCAAGAATCCTTACGCCCCCATCTTATCCATTTGCACGAGCTATGACTTTCTTAACCTGGCCTGACCAGGAGAGGTATTTGGCTTCACTTTAGAGTAAAATGTCACCAGAACCCAGAGCCAGTGAGGCATGCTGTGGACAGTGATGGCTCCCAGATGGGTGCAGTCACTACAGGAAGATTCCACTTATCGTATTTCAGTTATTTCACAAGGGTTTTGATGGCTGTCTAACCTGTACTTTTGCTACTGTGTAATTATAGACAAAATAGCCACAAATCTGAATTACAGCCATATACGAATGACATGCAAGGTAAATAAGATAATTTTAAAAGGAAGTTCTTTGTATGTGAGGTAAAGGGAAGATCATAATAAGATTTTAATGAGGATATTTTGCATTTAAAGTAGATTTGCTGGTGACACATCTCATTTAGAATTCTGTTCCTACTGAGAGCCTTTTCCTTCAGCTGATGGGATGGCGGCTTGTGGGAGCTGACCCCAGGTTACAGGGAAGAGAGGGGAATATGTTGATTGCCACCAGCACATGGACCAATCTGCTCACAATTCTGGTAAATTATGTTCACATAATTGACCCAGTAAAGATCAAAAGACAGCTAGTTGACCACAAAAGATATCTAGCTATGTCCTAGGAGAAGATGATAGACTTGTTAGTGAAGTGAATGAGGACACTGCCATGGTGATTCTGTATCCTCTATCCAGTAGCCTGTACACACCTTCTCAGGGCGTGGGTTGCCTATGCAGTGGTCTCTTGTCAGTACACTACACTGCTTTCCACGTAATCAGGTTTTGAGGTGCTTTTAAGAGCCTTCTTGCCTTTCAGAGTCTATTGCAACACTTCGATCTTGGGCATTGAAGATCAATGTACTTATATGTCTCATTTAATAAGTTACAATTCTAGGACAAATCCAAAGCAGAGTCTACTACCTTTCCCCTATTTCACTTATAAATTTTCAGTGTGTTTGAACAAGTTTCAGGCTTTTACAATGAGGCTGAGACATTATAGTTTTGTTATTTTCCACAAATGAGATTTGTCAGCCCATTAGGTGATGGGATTGCTATTCCTGTCATCAACAGTTTAGTTTGGAACTGAATGTTCATAGATTTCCAGTTAATTAAAATTCACACTTCTAGTTAGTTATTAAATTTACATTTCTCTACTATAATTGTATATGATTTTAATTGTCAATGTTCATTTAAACTAAACAGGCACATAGTATTTAAATAATTTGCAGAGACTACCTAATTGTAAAAGTACAAAGTATTCAATCAGCTGTAAGAGTCAGAGGTCTGGTCCTTCTTTACTAGAAATCTTTTAATTTCACAGTTCAAAAAGAACAAAAACACTTTCTGATCTTTGACTCATAGGCCAACACTTTGGGGAAATTGAATTTAAGCTTGCTATAATTGCCAGGATTCAGCTTTTAGTTGCTGGTAGGAGCATGTGGGGAAGGATAAAAGATGGCACAGTACAAAAATCAGGCTAGCCAGAAGGAAAAGGTAGCCGACGTCATACTCTTTTAAGAATTTGCTAAAAAATCAATAGTCGTGTTTTGGAAAGTGACATGTGTCTAGAATTGAAAAGATTTTTGAAATTTAAGTCTTTTCTTGTTATCAAATAATATTTTTTGTTTGTTTTACTGTGTGCTTCATAAGGATTTACAGAAATCCTATTCTGTCTCATATACTATACTGGGCACTTTCATTTTGAAGGTGAGGAAATTGTGCCTCAGAGATTTAAAGTGTTTGTCCAAAGACCCATATATAACAAACAGCAGAGGCAGGATTTTAACCCATATTTTAAAGTCCAATGGCCTTTCAACTCTATGACATGCAGCTATTAATGCAGATAACCAGTAGTCAGTTCAGCAAGTATTACTTAAGTGCCCACTGTGTGCCCAACACTGAGTGAAGAAATGGAAAGATAAAATTATATTTAACTGGAGATATCAGTAATCTAAATGGCAGCATTTCTAAATGGAATGATTTTAAATATACCTGGTATATTTCATTTAAATATACCTGATATGTTACAGTGGTTGAGTTTAGACATTTTTAATAACATTTTCTATGTTAACTGTTTGAAGAATATTAAGTTATTCTCTATATGACTTTAGATCATGAAACTACTAAATAATAATCAGCAATGTAGGACCTCTTGATGACATTATTTTCATTCTATGTGATGCTTACCAGTTCCTTTTTAAATAAAGGAGGTGTGTATGTACACATGTGATATAGAATGTTTTCACTGCATTTTTTTCTTGCAAGATGTACCCTCTAATACTTAGCTTTCTAAAACATATACCTGTATCATAAGAAATTAAAGGATTTTTCTTTTTTTTTTTTTTTGGTCCTACGTGTCAAGAGAAAGAGGCATCATACATGCAAAATTGGAACCTCTAACTTGTTCTACGCCCCAGGTTACTGGGTTAGAGACACTAGAGGGAGGTATGGATTTCCCACTTCAAACACTTCCATAAGCCCAGAGCTCACTGCACACTCTAAGCAGCCTCGATCACCGCCCCCATCCTCATCCTAACTGATATCCCAGGGTGAAAACAACCCCACACGCAAAGGCACCCAGTCCAAGATATGCCTCCTCCCAAAATTAATCTTCGAAGACTCAACCCTCTCTGCAGGTCACCTACACATGAAATGCTTCTCTCTTTTGAGCAAATATTCACTTTATGTATAAAGGGAAAAGTCATCTGCCTGCCCTCTCTGGTCCTAGAGCATTTTGATTCCACCTCTAGCATATAGATGTCATCTTACTTTTATTATCTAATTAATACTTTGATCAATAATATATAATTTATGTATATAAGTAATCAATTCTTGGCTTTTAATAAAACAAACTAAAATGTTACATTCTACCCTACCACTTCCTATCCCTGTGTTACTTATCTCTCTGAATCACAGTTTGTAAATAAAGATACTAGGGTTCCCTCAGGGAGGTATCAGAAGATTCAGTATTTAAGGCAGCCTTAAATTATATTGATTATAAAGCATCCGTAGCTTACTGTTGTTGATAATCATCTCAGGATCTCATTTATTATATTTTTTCCTTCTTTCAGGATAAATGATACAATGGGAACATAAGAACAAAATTTATAGATTTACTATATATAAATAGAAATAACATTGACAATTTTATGAAAATATTGTTTGTAATGTCATGAAAATATTTAGCTTTTCGAGGAAAAATAACATGTTAGCCAACTTACAAAAGACTTTTTCTGAATGTAAACAATTTTCCTGGAAAACCTAAACACCTGTAATCACACCTGCTGTGTGGCATAAATAGGGAAAAGCAGAATGTAAGTCTGATAATGACAAAAAAAAAAACCAACTATCACAATTTTAGATACGGGAAGCCCTTAGTTTGTCTGCCTCAAACACTTGGCTGGCTTGTATTTAAATGACACCAATGGCCATCCATAGAGTTCAAACACTGGAAGAGCCCAGAATTGGTATGAGAGACCTTGATAGGGTTTTAGAAAGTCCATTATATTTCAGTGAGAGTTCCAACTGTTTCTCAGGAAAGCTACTTACTGCAATTGTCTGTGGCAAATGCATTCTTCAGACCAGAGTGGAGTTGTAGCAGGCAGCAAAAAAAGGGTCACGCAAGAGTGAATGAAAAGGCTCAGAGCCATCTGAGCGGGCTCTCTCCAAGGAGCTGAAAAGTGCAGAATTGAATTAAACACTAGAATTTTCTCTAAGCTTTCATTAGCTGATTCACCGCTTCAAGAGCCATGTGATTTCTTTCTCATCTGGCCAGAGGACTGCACGTTATCAGAGAACCCTACCTGCTAAAGGAAGTTTGCAAGTCTTGAAACTCTAGTCACTTCCGGATTTCTGAAGAGTCAACCGTCATAAGGACAAGGAACCAGATCAATTAAATCACATTCCTATTTTAATGCACTAAAATCATCCAGCAAATAGAGAATTGACTTTGAAAACTGGAGCTGATGTGTTACTTGAGTTTGCTGTGTAATTTATCTTATGAGAATCCATGGCTGTCTTCTTTCTTAGTCACGATAATGGAGTTCTTTAACACTGTTAGCATGAATGGATTCTCAAAATCTCTGCAACCTAGGTATTGCTCCAGAGTTAAGGATCATGTTACCTACTACAACATTCCATCTAGTCTCTACGCAAACATTTCTATGATCATTGTGCAACCCGTCTATTTGTTCCTTTCTCAGAGGCCATTCTCGATTAGCCTCGACAACTAACACAGTTTAAACAAACCTTTCTGAGAGTGATCATTTCAATGGCACTTGAGTTATTCAGAATATTCCAGAATACTTCCCTGTACTGTCAGTTGCTGTGTTTTGTTTTTCATGTGCTTCTGATTTTGTATTATTTCTCTTCTATGTCTTTTTTAAAAAGTCAGTCATCAGATGCTTAACTGAGAACCAAAGATAAGAGTAACCAGGTTAAAATTCAGTCCAAATCGGGTAAAAATCAACCAAACCCCGCCCAGGGAATGCCTGGATAGCCACTCGAGAGTAATGATTACAAGCAGGACCGGCTCCCTCACTTGCCCCGCCCAGTGCAAAATGAAAACATAGGGCTCCTTGTTCAAAAAGCAGGAAAAAGCTACCTGTAAAATTCTTTTTTTTTCAATTAAAGTACAAACCATTATCTTTTTTTCCGCAGCTTCTGTCCACCTGTCGTGGTAGTTTTTTACTCGCTCTTCATATCCCTCGGGCCTGAGGACACTTTCTAAGCACACGCAGACCCTCGCAGGCCCTGAGGACCCTGGCCCACAGCCTGGCACTTGCCACCCACCAGCCGACACGTCCTCCCGGCCGACTCCCTCGCCAGGGGACAGTGGCTGACCTGACCCAGTCAAGCCCATCTTCTCCCTGCCCAGGCTTCCCCACCAGAAACCAGTGGACGAATGATGTCCTGGGTGGCAGCCTGTGCCCAAGGCTGCACTCAGTACCCGGATCTGAGTGGCCCAGAGGTTCAGCCCTGCTGGGTCACCCACAGAATGCACAGTGGTGCTGCCGACCCAGGGGATGGGGAAAATTCATCTCATCAGGAACACAGAAACGGTTTATTCGTTCCAGCAATTCTGCCCGCTCAGAATTCAACTTTGGAACTGGCCTAAAATTTCTGTAAAAAACAGCTTAAAGAAACACATAGCTGCAGCGTGACGCTTCATTTTCCCCCGCGAAATTGTGTTAGCCAAGTTGATCATCTATTTTCCACAGATTTAACTATGAATAACTTCTCGTTGTGGCCAGAAATCCAATCCATTCTGAAAAGATGATTTTTTGTCACTGACAGTATTAAAAAGAATGTGTTTGAACAGTAGCCACATCATTATACAGCTTCCTGAACAATTTTAGAGAAGACAACACACATTAAGGTACAAACATAGTACTTGGGTTTTTTAAATGTGTTATTGTATATGAATAGGTCAGCATAGACCATACTTGGGAAAGAAGGTTTAGAAATATCTCATGAGGTACTTTATTGAACGTTCTCGGAAGGCTTCATGGAGGAGGCAGCACTCAGGTTGGACCCTACAAAATTGTGAAATTTTGACTCATCAGCAGGGTTACAATTCAGTGTACTAGTAATAGATGGCCTGTTTGTGTGGCTTTTATTGTTGTCGCTATACAGGATTTGCGATTCATCATGAACGATCTGTATTGGAGAGTTCTAAAAAAGGAAAAAATAATAAAAAGTGAATATATTGAGGGTATTGTGTCTTAGAGAATAATAGAAATCAGATCATATAAATCTAGCAGAGCCAAGATCATAGAAGACCTTGACAAGTACCCAAAAGTGGCCAGATATAAAAAGAAAGGGACCACTGTGTACTTTATACATTTTCTAGAATGCCTCAGCGACACGAGCCAGTTTGGAGCTGGGAGGACAAAGTCAGGAAAAATAAATAAGAAGACTCTTGCAGGAGGTACAGATTATTGACCATCAAGACCAGAGTGGCAGCGGGAGAGATGAAAAGAGAAGAACAAACATGAAAGACACAGACCGTCCAGGAAAAATGATTAAGATTTCATCACGGGCTACAGTTAGACACCAGAGAAGAGAAATGAAATAAAGTGAACGGCAAGACTTCAAACCATGGTGAACAGAAGATGTCATTTTCCCAGAAGGAGAACAAGATCTCATCAAGGTAATTTTGAAGTGTCAGTGGAATCATTTAAGGAACGGGTATTTAATGCCATCCGTTTCTGCCCAAAGTGATACAGATAGATAGATATACATACGGATATAGACCTGGATACCTGATAAAACTTCAGAAAGTAAGAGTAAGGTCCAGGACTCGAAGTACAGATAGAATTAGATTTCACTTCTAAGAGTGAAGGTCAGAATAAATAGTCATTCCACAACCTTGTTGAACTACGAGGTTTGGGGTGGCGGGTGGGGGGGAGGGGCATATATAAGGATGATATCTGTATAAATTACAATAACAGTCATAGAAGTCAAAAACAGCTGGAAGTATTGTTATGTGAATAGGAACCTATGAAAGCCGTCTCAGAGGCCACACAAGATGGAGTAGAACTGAAGCTGTAATCCAAGGAAGAATTTTTTTTATTTGAAAGGGCTCAAAGGAGAGGGGAAGTATTAACTGCATTCAGAGATCCTTATATTCGCTGGAACTATACGATCAGATCCAGAAAGATAATCTGTAACAGATATTGGTGAAGATTCCCAGACTAGAAAAAATGACTTTTGCATAAATGACTTTTTGTGTTTCCTCCCAAGGGTAATTTTGATCACTGCAACTTATCCCCATCAACTGCACCATCACCCTCTATCCATATATGGGATCAGTATCAGGATGACCCTTCCCATCATTCTTACTCAGAAGACCTGGTGGTTATTGTCACCTTCATTATCAATCAATTTATTCAGATAGATCTGCTACTAAATTTCCATCAACTGCTGTTGATATGGAATAAAGTAAGGTTAAGCTGGCTGGATCTTTTTTTTTTTTTTTTTTTTTTTACGTTTCAACATTTTTTTTTCCTCTTCACTCAGTATAATTCTTCCTGCTAATCTGGAAAATATGTTTCCCTCACATGGAAGGGAAAGATGAGTCTCTCTACTTCAGTGTTTTCAACCATGTATCGATTTACAACAAAATGCAGGAGGGAAAGGAGTGTCATCGGGCTGGGGGAAAGCCGGGCTGGAATCAGAGACGATGCATCAGCCCCAACTCAGCCCAACTGTACAGCCTGTATCCAATCATTTCACTTTTCACAAAGAAGTTAGACCTGACAATTCCTAAGGTCCTTCTGAATTCTGAAATTTCATGAACTTGATTGAATGAGCCTACCACAGTCAGGACTATATAAAGTGTGTGCTGTGACTGGAATAACACTGGTAACTAAACCATATGTTCTACCATGTCCCAAGTACTGTTAAGTGTGCCTGATGGGTATTATCTCATTTAATTCTCATGATAGCCCTGTGAGCTGGGTGTCAGTGTCCCCACTTTAGAAACAGGTGACCTTAGGTAGATGTTAGGTGACTTGTCAATGGTCACATAGCTAGTAATGGCAGAGCTGTGATTTAAACCCAGGCAGCCTAGCACCATTCTGTGATATTAAACACTGCTATTGCTGGCAAAAGAGACTTAAAAACAAAATCTCCTCTACACCCAGCAAACCCCTCCACAAAGGTAGGAGGGAAAGAAACAGTTTTGCCATTGAATAACTCTTAAACCAGAATGTGATGCGCACCAAGGCAATTCTCAAAGGAGATTCAAAGACAGAAAGAAACCCCATTCTCTCATGCTGACAGTACCGGACTCATGATGGTTCGACTTCCAATTTTTTGACTCTACTGTGTAAAAGTCATGCACATTCTGTAGAAACCATACTGTGAATTCTGAATTTTGATCTTTTCCTGAGCTAGCAAAATGTGTAGAATACTCCCTTGTGATACTGGGCAGCTCCCAGGCAGCCACATGATCACGAGGGTAAATAACTGATACACCTACAACCATTCTATTTTTCAATTTCAGTACAGAATTCAATAAATGACATGCAGTCTTCAACCCTTTATTATAATATAGGCTTTGTGTTAGTTGATTTTGCCCGGTTATAGGCTAACGTAAGTGTTCTGAGCACGTTTTAAGGTAGGCTGGGCTAAGCTACAGTGTTCTGTATGTTAGGTGTATTCAGTGCATTTTTGAATTAATGACATTTTCAATTTACGATGGATTTATCGGGACGTAATCTCATCAAGGAAAAACTATGTGGTCAACAGGTGCGACGCATTATATACATGTTCTCAGGATGGACAGTAACTAGTTTTCAAGGACTCGACGGCACTGTTTGTCACACGTAGCTCATCCTAACTTTACTTGGTAGGTGGGTCGACCATCAGTGTTAGCAAATTGGCTTTTTTTTTTTTTTTTTTTTTGTGGTATGCGGGCCTCTCACTGCTGTGGCCTCCGCCCGCTGCGGAGCACAGGCTCCGGATGCGCAGGCTCCGGATGCGCAGGCCCAGCGGCCATGGCTCACGGGCCCAGCCGCTCCGCGGCATATGGGATCCTCCCAGACCGGGGCACGAACCCGTATCCCCTGCATCGGCAGGCGGACTCTCAACCACTGCGCCACCAGGGAGGCCCAACAAATTGGCTTTTTATAAAGGGAAAATCACCTTGTCACCTCTCTATTAAAGCCGGCAGTTATGGAATAAGCTGTCCTTCGAGGTTAGGCTTCTACCCTCCCACAGAAACTGGGAGATGGAGGTCTTGTCTTCCCTGATGATTACATTTTCAAGAGCTATTTCCCAGGTCCTCGATAAAGACATTCCTGGGTCTTAAAGCTGACAAGAGGCTTATTTAGCTTTTGAAAAGACTTGGATACATTTCAAAGAGACTGAGAAGGAACTTACAAGTTTTCTAAAGAAAATGCTCTAAGAAAAGGGAGGCTGGGAGTAGTAGGGGCAGGGAAGGGTCTCCCCCCTCATCGTCAGCAGGGAGAATTACATCTCTTCTTTTTCATTTCTATTTGCCTTTACACTGTCTGCCTCGCCAGTACTGGAAGTGGAGAAGTTACACAGGATTATACCACCTGCTTCGCCATTCTGTCAGAAAGACACTAAGGGAGCGGTGGAAGGTGAGGACAGTGCATTGCCTGGATAATACTGTCACTTTGCATTTGTCCAGGGTTTTGCATGTTCCAAAGTGCTAGTGTGTATACATTTATTGGATTCTCACAACTCTGTGAAAAGCGGTAAGACCCCCTTCCTTTTGGTATTTACTATTCCTATTTTTATGCAAGACCAGATTCAGGTAAGGAAAGACAGGCGGAGAGGTGCAGCCAGGCGTGCCCCTCAAGGAGATGGTTTTCTCTGCTCCAGCGAGCTGCGTCCACAGTTACCGTCTCCTCCCGGCAGCTCTAGGAAGCTGCTGTGTCACATGGCTTCCAATGGTCAGCGTTGGTTTCTTCCTCTGCAGGACCCACAAGGAAAAGTTTTCCGGAACCGGATTGAGATCTATTCCGTGTCTCGTGGCCGCTTGCCCTTTCTGCCCTCTCTGGTTTTCCTGATCCCATCTTAATTCTAACACAAGGTTATTATCTTCATGTTAAGCTTTTACACACTGCTGGCTTCTGGTTTATCCACCTCTGGAGTGGGTTCTAGTCTTCAACGTTCGCTTCCTCTTTGACTCTCCCAGTGCCAACTCCCCACCCATTATAAAGGCAGAGTCCATACCACCTGCTACAGTCCTCCTGCAAACTCAGTTGCTGTCCCACATAACTGGGGCTACACCTGGGGGAAGGCCAGTTGAATGGGTGAGTGGGATCCGTTTTAAAGGAGCCATTTACATTCTTTCCTTCTCTCCCATACATACGTTTTGTCTCCCTCTTCATCTAAGGAGAAGAGGATTTATAGAAAATACAAATGTTTTTTCTCCAGACAATCCTTTTGATATTTTTAAAAAATGTGCTGGTACTTTCAATAAAGTACGGATATGCTTGCTTTTCTATCTAACATGAATAGATTTTAATGACTCTTTAAGCATCTTGGCTCTACCAGATGTATAGTCAAGAGGTGAGACGTAACTGTGGAATTGTTCGTGTGAAGAGATAAAACCCCAGTCACACACACGGAGACCTGTGAGGTCTATAGCTAGACATCTGTCTCATACTACTCAAGGGATTCTAGATGTTCTGCATTCCTGAGATTTTGAGTTTTGCTCACTGAGTCACGAGTTATACTTGTGCGAAAGTGTTCTAGATTTTCCCCAACACTTGTATCAGTAAATGTGCAGTCACAGAGGGAGGTGAGAGATTTATGCATGTCTGTATGGTCTGCCATTTACATACAGATGACATATGCTTAATGAACTTGCATTTCCATCTTCAATACTTTCCTCCTCCAGGGCATAACTTTTAAAATTCTTACATATTGGTAATGTGATTGATAACCATTTTAGTTCTAAGAAATAACTTGTTAAATGGACAACACAGCCATTACGAAGCATATAATTGGGGAAGTAACTAGGGCCCAGCTAGGTAATAGGACAGCACTACAGCATTCACAGTGCCCGAGGCTAGCAAGTTGCCTTATGTTCACTGCTTTGTGATTTATCTCACTACTCATAACAGCTTTGAAGGAAAGAGGTGGCGATGTATGTGGTGGGGCGAGAAAGCAAGTGAACCCCAGTGCTCCTGACTTTGTGCCTGAAGATAGAAATTACCATCTCCCAGATCATCTTCCATTTGCAAATAAATTATCTTCCCAATTAACCACCAGAGTTCTGCTGTATCCCAGCTCAAGAACCTTGGGGGTCTCTGTAGCCTATACAGTGAGTTCCTAGACAAGGCTGGAATGGAAAGCATTCCAAAACTTTGCCCTTTCCCTTATTCCACAGGTGAAAGCCTGGCCTGTTCACCATCATCATCTGCCTTTGTGTTTATTTCCTCAGTTTAAACACCTGGAATGCAGGACCATCTTAGATCATAGCATGGAGCCAAGAACCCAGTGGGCCTTTGGTAAAAGGATGGTGGATGGAGGAATGAAGACATCAGTGAATCGATGTATATATTGACTTGTATTCACTCTGCAGGTTCATCATTAGAGCTTTGACCCTAAATCATTTATACCTCAGCAATAGACCTGTATACTCTATACTGAGTGGCAGAAGCACCAAGCTTTTGAGTAACAAGCTAAGCAAAAGAATGAGACAAGGATCTATATCACACTGGCTTAAAATAAGCTTGTTACACTAGCAACAATGAAGAAATAATAGAACTCACTGTTTATTAAGTACCTATAATGTGCTAAGTGAGGCATTATTTAAAAAGTATGCCTTAAAAGTATGTTTATCTATACATGTGTACACAGAAACACACACACATATATAATGTTACAACCTTGAGAGGTAGGGGTAGGTCTGCATTCTGTGGATGGTGAAACTGAGTCTCATAGAAATTGAGTAATTTACCCATCTCCATTCAGGACAGGGGCCCTTTTTAACATGATCAAATTAGTAAGATCACAGGCCATTAACAGAGCTGCCTTCAACCAGAAGACAAATCTACTTATTTAACAAATTTTGATTGAGGTGCAACCACGTTCCAGCATCTCTGTTAGCTGGAGGGAAACAATGTTAACAAAACAACCACAAGATATCTTCCTCCTGAAAGATGACCCCAGAGCCTACAATTGCCGCTGCTTCTTACCCTCAGAGGCCACCTAAGACACAAACCTGGGTGAGGGCTGCTTTCTGGGGGCAGATCCCAGCCAGATCTCTTTCTTTGCTGTGTCCTTCACACCTATTTTGCAAAGTTCAACAAGGTTTCTTTTGCAAAAATGAATCCCTTAGATTTAAGTGTGCTAAAAGTAGGAGGCTTCAGTTCTGTGAAAGATGCCATTGGTGATTTGCTAGGGATTGCAGTGAATCTGCAGATTGCCTTGGGTAGTATGGTCATTTTAACAATATTAATTCTTCCAATCCATAACCACAGTGTATCTTTCCATGTGTTTTTGTCATCTTCAGTTTCTTTCATCAGCATCTTATAGTTTTCTGAGGACCAGTCTTTTACCTCAGGTAGGTTTATTTCTAGGCATTTTATTCTTTTTGATGGAATGGTAAAGAGGATTGTTTCCTTAATTTCTCTTCCTGATAGTTTGTTGTTAATGTATAGGAATGCAACAGATTTCTGTGTATTAATTTTGTATCCTGCAGCTTACTGAATTCATTGATGAACTCTAGTAGTTTTCTGGTAATGTCTTAGGACATTCTATGTACAGTATCATGTCATCTGCAAACAGGGACAGTTTTACTTCTTCCTTTCTAATCATTAGGGAAATGAAAATCCAAACCACAATGAGAAATCACCTCACACCTGCGAGAATGGCTATCACCAAAAAGAACACAAGTAATAAATGTTGGTGAGGGTGTGGAGAAAAGGGAGCCCTCCTCCACTGTTGGTGGGAATGTAACTTGGTGCAGCCACTGTGGAAAAGAGCTTGGAGGTTTCTCAAAAAACTAAAAATAGAACTACCATATGACCCAGCAATTCCACTTTTGGGTACATCTGAAAAAAATGAAAACACTAGCTTGATAGCAGCCTTACTTACAATAGCCAAGATATGAAAGCAACCTAAGTGTCCATTAACAGATGAATAGATTAAGAAGATGTGGTATATCTATACAATGAAATATTACTCAGTCATAAAAAAGAATGAAATCTTGCCTTTTGCAACAAGATGGATGGACTTGGAGAATATTATGCTGAGTGAAATAAGTCAGAGAAAGACAAATACTATATGATATCACTTATGTGAAATCTAAAAAATACAACAAACTAGTGAATAAAACAAAAAAGAAACAGACTCACACATACAGAGAACAAACTACTGGTTACCAGTGAGGAGAGGGAAGGGGGGAAGGGCAATATAGGGGTAAGGGATTAAGAGAAATAAACTACTATGTATGCAATAAGTTACAAGGATATATTATACAACACAGGGAATATAGCCAATATATATATATATATATATATTTTTTTTTTTTTCCTGGTACGTGGGCCTCTCACTGCTGTGGCCTCCCCACATTGTGGAGCACAGGCTCTGGACACGCAGGCTCAGCGGCCATGGCTCACGGGCCTAGCTGCTGTGCGGCATGTGGGATCTTCCTGGACCGGGGCACGAACCCGTGTCCCCTGCATTGGCAGGTGGACTCTCAACCACTGCGCCACCAGGGAAACCCTATAGCCAATATTTTATCAACAATAGAGTATAACCTTTAAAATTGTGAAGCACTATATTGTACAGCTGTAATTTATATAATATTTTATAGCAACTATACTTAAGTAAATAATAAATAAAATGTAGGTGGCTACATTTAAAACACAAGGCCTTATAGACTTTTTAACTCAACTTTTTCTTTAGCTATTTTTTTTAAATTGTGGTAAAATACACATAACATAAAATTTACCATCTTAACCATTTTTAAAAGTACCATTCATTGGTATTAAATATATTCACACTGCTGTGCAGCCATCACCACATCCAGAATTATTTTCATCTTTCAAAACTGAAACTGTCTCCATTCAACACTAACTCCCCATTTTCCCCTCCCCCAGCTCCTGGCCGCCACCATCCAACTTCCTGTCTTTATGAATTTGACTAATCTAGGTCAAATCGAGGCAACTCTTATAGGAAAGCCATCCACTAGTGAACATTGATGGTGTATGTGGCTCTTGCCAGCTTGGTCGCCTGTTTCCCATTTGGACTCAGTTGCCCCCTGTGGGTGGGAGGTGTGAGCAGCAGCTCAGATGCTGGCTTTGTGGGTGGGTCCCTGGCCGCAATGCCCTCACTATAGTCACCAAATCAAACTATGACTCGATGCCAATATTGATAGAACTGAGACTCCAAGTCAGACCTGTCAGATGCTGACTCCTGAGCCAACTCTCTCTTCATTATCCCAGACTAAAAATGCCTCCCCCTTTGGATGTTCATCTATCATGAGTAGATTCTTCTCGAACAAACCCCACTTGCTCTTCAAAATATTACAAGTTCCCATGCTCTTCTCTATACATCACAAGTAAAGTATAATACCTTCCCAAAGAATAAATACCTTTACTTATTCACATTTTAGTTATAAATTCAATGAGTAGGATTATATATCTATGCACTGATTCATTGATGTCTATTTTTATTCCTGCAACACCATGTGAAAAGTTTAGGAGTAACTCAGCTCTCTTTGTATCATTTCTTATTTCATCCTGAAGACAATAGCACGTACACTTTCCCATCTTTTTTCTCCAGAAGTAATCTATGACATTTTTTATTCAACTGAGCTATAAAAATATCAAGTGCTAATGGCTGTGACCCTGTAGCTTTTTCTCTCCTTCACAGCACAGATAGAAAAGTCACTTTTCATTCGGGGAATCTATATTTCTATGCCGCCTCTTAGCGTTTAAAGCCAGCTCCCCACTGTGCTAAGTCAACCTTCCCAGAAGCTAATCCGTCATTCTCAAGTGGCCTTGCGCCTGAAATTGGTTTGATGCTCTGGCAGTAAAGAGCCCCTGTGTAGTGCAAGTTACCTGGGCTTAACAGCTACTTGGGGTGGGGCTTGTCCTATTGTCTTGGAAATAATGACTTTGTAAGTCTGCCCTGGATAACAGAGGGAAAATGGCTGGTGTATCCAGCTATTGAGGATGTGAGGATCCCAAGTAAAATCAATCCTAAAGAATGAGGAAGCTCTTCAAGCAATTTTTTGTGGTTTTGGTTTTGAATGTGTCAACATCAATGAAGGGGCAACAGAATTATGCCTCTACCTTACTGCTTCCCAGGGGAAATATTTTTATTTTTATGAAACTCTTCATTTTAGCAATAAATTTTGTAAACCATAAACACAACATCTGCAAGTACAAGACCTCCAGCACTTGAGGTGACACATGGCTATTAGGGGAGTTCACTGCACATTTACATAATAAAATATGGCTATTGGGGGAAGAATCACTTGTTGATTGATTTAAGAGAATGAAAGGCCAGACAGTGACATTAAGATTTTCACAAGAATGCTCACTGTCAGTATTCACAAATGGTTTTAAGCCAAAGTACCTGGTACATGGTATGTGGTTTAGTTTCAGTTATATAAACATTAGAGTAATCTGAAGTTTAAATTACATTTTAGTTATCCTTGAGACTCCATTACCCAGGAAAATGCAATTTCAGTCTCTACAAATTTGAACAAAAATCAAAATCCAATGATTGCCTTCCTGTTTATAACATCGCATCCTAAGTTCTTACTGCCCAGCTAACACAGAACAAGAACACATTTTTTAAACTATATATTATACATATTCCTGTTTGTTTAGACTTAGTTTGTCAAGTGTTTCCAGGAACTAGTGTCAAAAAATGGTGCATCTGTGAACAATGAGAAAATCTGAAGACCTCTGTATCTTCATTTACATATGTATATTTTCCAGTGTTATGAGATGCTGAGAATTTATGCATACTGTTTTTAAAATAAGTTTTATAGTATAAAATATTAATGTTCAATCCTCTCAGATTATGTCAATTTACTAAATAGGTATTGAACTACAAGGTAGATGTTCTGTTTTGTTTGTGATTGATGTGGTGTCTTATCTCTAATGCCAAGTTTATTGAAGTGTAATTCCTTCTTTTTAGATAGACATATAGTTCTAGGAATTTTGACAAATGCTCAGTCATGTAACGCCTTCCAAAATCAAGATGTAGCATATTTTTATCACAGGAAAAAGTTCCTTCATGCCTCTTTGTGGTCAACTCCTTCCCCCCAACCTCCACACCCTGGCAACCACTGATGTTTTAAAATTCATACTATTATCCAAGTGGGTACTGTGAGTAGTTATAAGGCTGGTGAGCAGCATGCAGGAGGTTACTCACTTGACTTTTCACCCTAACTTTTACCAGCAGTCTAACCCCAGCCCCACTGTGCTGTGAAGAATTGTGAACTTGCTGGCCTCAGTCTCTCCATGAGAGCTTCCGCTGCCTCATATCTCTCTCATGGCCTAATTTCACTTGTGTGACCTTAGACATGCCACTCAGACTTCCTTTGTTCATTGGCATTATCTAACATAGAGTAAGTTATGAAATGACATGTAAAATTTTAAAGTATTTCACTTTTTGTCTGATGTTTAAAGGAAACTCTAAAAGTTTCCATGGTTGTTTCGATTTTTCCCTGCCCACTACCACCCAAAGAAAAAGGACACATTTTTGCTTTTCTCTGTCTCTTCACCTCCAAAATGTTCCCTTTACCGCCATGTATACCAGCTAATTCTGACTAATCAACTTTCTAAGCAATATTACAGATGTATTTTTAAGTACAAAAGTATTGCAGGCAGGCTAGAAAAAAGAAAGACCCCAGTGTAAATGCTGGAGTGAGGGTATTCTGCCTGCCCTTTCACCTTCTACCAGAGAAGACACCAAGTGTAAGAATTTGATGCATATTCTGCTGGGCTTTCCATCTAGAGATAACATTTTTAAACAAAAAAGAATGCAAAAAGAAAAAGAAAATGAGAAATCTATAAATTGCTCTTTTAATTCAACGATTTATCATAAATATCCTCTTGTGACCATAACATAGACACACATTCTCTTAACTACTGAAGAGTTTCCCACACTACAGTTCTGCCATACTTAGCATTAGTGATGAACATGTGGTTTGCCTCAAATTTTTCTCCATCACAGATACATATTGTACAATTGTGTGACTATTCCTAATAGTAAAGATTCCAAGAGGTAAATTGTTGTTACACATTATCTGTGTATTTAAAATCTGGATAGGTCTTGTCCATTTGCCTTCAGAAAGGGAAATACTGATTCTACTCCCATCCATATTGTGAGAGGTCCCACTTTCTCACTCCCTTCCCAACAAAGGGTGTCATCAGTTCTTTTAGTTTGAGCCGGTCACTTAGGGAGGATACAGGATGTCCCTGTTATTTAAAGTCAGTGCTTCCTTGTCATTAATAAGGCTGAGCATCTGTTAGAAGTTTGTTAGGGATTTGTGTTTCCTTCTCTGTGAAGGCTCAGAATGTGGTCAGTGACTAGTTATGTTGACTGGTCTGTGAGTCTTTGCATCATTAATCTGAAGAATTCCTTTGCATTTTAGGACAGAGCTTTGCTATACATACATAAAAAATATTTTGTCAGCGTCTACCCTCTTTTTAACTTGATTCAAGCATCGATGCGTTCCTTATTCATGTTTTTCTCAAGAGCAGGGGTTCTCAGTTCTGCTACAGATTAGGATAATGGTGGAGCCTTTATAAAAGACTGCAGCCTGCCACCACCCCCCCACCCAATGCACAGATTCAAGTTCCATTCATTAGGGTGACACTGGAGCATAATCCCCTAGGTGATGATAGCGTACAGACAGGGTTGAGAAGAATTGCTTACTGTGCATACAGATCACTTGGGGGTTTCGTTAAAGCACAGATACTGGGGTGAAGCCTGAGACTTGATATTTCTAGTAAGCTCTCAGAAGACATGCACACTGCTGGTCCACAGTCTACACTTTGAGTAGCTAGGATGTGCAGTGTCTGGTTTTTGATTCTTAAGACTTTCTCTACTTAAGATTACCTAACTTTATTTTCTCCTGTAGTTTTTTTCTAATACTTACTATAATTTTATAGTGATCATAAATCCATTTGGATTTTCATTTTTTAATAATATGATAGGGCCTCCCTGGTGGCGCAAGTGGTTGAGAGTCCGCCTGCCAATGCAGGGGATACGGGTTCGTGCCCCGGTCTGGGAGGATCCCATATGCCGCAGAGCGGCTGGGCCCGTGAGCCATGGCCGCTGAGCCTGCGCGTCCGGAGCCTGTGCTCCGCAACGGGGGAGGCCACAACAGTGAGAGGCCCGCGTACCGCAAAAAAAAATAAAATAAAATAATAATAATAATAATAATAATAATATGATAGATCTAATTCTGTTTCTCTTTATCAGCATCAAATTGGACCCACCCATTTATTAGGTTGATATATTTCAATGTAACATATTTTTGCTTTTATAAAGTCTTCAGAAGAGTCACAGGTTGATAAAAGTAGAATTTTTGATTGTTTAAATAACATAGAGAGCTTACATTTTTAAAATTTATTTTGTTTCAGAAAAGGAAATTATACCCTAAAATTAACTGAAGTTTTAAGATCAAGAAATTGTTCTTTCTGTCCCTGTGGTCTTTAAATTTCAAATGTGTTTATTTTCCCCACTTAAATATGATTTCAATGCCAAATTCAAAAAACAAGCATAGAGGATGCGATCATTTACGTCTGATTTTCCATTTTAAATCAGTGTTTGGTGACACTGTAGGATCCAGTGACATTCTCACTCAGTAGTAGTAATTCACAGGTGGGAATATAGTACCAACAGGAACCAGCTTCTTGCTGAGCTCAGGGTATCAGGTCTTTCTTCCAGCCCTTTATATGTACCATAATGCACAGAAAAGCCACAGACTGAGGATTTTCAAATGACTATAGTAGGATGTTTACAATGCTGATATCTATTGATACAAGGTGCACAACAGAGTGGCTTTGTACCTAATATTTAATTCAGAAATGAAAGGAGAAATTCAAATGTGTAAGAGTTTAAATAACTGAAGCTGCTAAGTCAGGTGTATAAATAAAAATGAAAACTGAAAGAAGTCTTATAACCTATGTTGTTATCTATGTAAATACTTTTTCTGAAGAAATAAATGATTATTGAATAAATGAGTTGTGCACCAGCATGAATTGTCCTAACTTAGCCTAGCTATTTTCCATTATGATATTCTAGTAGAAATAAATCTCCATTGAATAATCTAGCCCTTGGGAACCAATAAATACATGCCTTTTTTTTTTTTCAGTAAAGTCACAGCTCATTTAAAGAAATTGGTCACCAACGCCCAGTCACATCTTTCATGCATTTTTAACAAAATGTAATTTCTTGGGCTAGATATTCAAACAATCTCCTTTTGTATCTGAAATTGTTTTATTCAGAATTGCTGTAGCTAAATAATTAAGTTCTATAGCCCAAGATTCTTGTTGTTAAAAGAACAATGACTTTGGAGTTGACAAAGCAAAGGTATTTTTTTCTGCTAAGTTAGAAATATTGTCCTTTAAATAGTCAAGGGGAAAAAAAAAGTTAATACTGAAGCTTTTCTATTATACAATCTTTATTCCAGAAGATACTGATGTTTCTATTACTAGGAATAATGAAGCCCATATTTCATAATCATTTTATTTGTTTAATGATAACTATTGAATGGCAAAATAAGTTTGCAGGATCAAAATATATCCACCTTCTCTTAGGTCATGCATGGGATGTAAATATTTCTAAATCTATCAGGCATCCCTTTCTGAAAAACATAGGTGTCCAGGTTAGTCTTTAGAGTCAATTTTATAAAGTTAAAAAAAAAAACAAAACACCTCTATTGTTTTTCCCAGTGCGTTACCAATCACAGGAGTGGTAATGGAAATATCATTGTAACTTTTGGATGCCCTTATATCATTAAGAAACTTTCTTCCTTAAAGTTTTATTGTCTTTGGTTGAATTAAATACAGAACACAGGCAAAGTTTATGGGGCAAGTGTGTTTTGGTGTGCCAAAACCACGTGCTGTTATCAGAGCAGTCCTCAAAGAGTAGACTGCCATCTTTGTAGTCGGCATGTGTTGTCCATCCTTTTATGCTGCTAACAGTTATTGGATGGTTGTGTATATATCAAGTTAAGTCATATGAAATTGCTGATATTTGGCTTTTGACCTATAAAAATAGAAGTTTTATATGGTTCAGACTAAAGTATCTGTTTTGGGTGTGAGTTAATAATGTGCTTCCAGGCACTGACCTGGGGCCATGGGAATATGTTTAGCTTCTTCAGACTGGATGGAGCAACCTTACTTGAATTAGAGCTCCTGCTCTGTGAACCTCTGCAGTGAAAGCCAGTCTTGGGATCCCTCAACTATGTGAACTGTTTCCAATGAGCTCAGTATCCTGTCTCTGCCCTGCCCTTGTTCCAATGCCATTGCCCTCAACCAGCCCGTTCCCAAGTCTGTCTCTTCCCAATTCTAATTTTCAACTCTCCATTCTGATTCAGCCTTCCATCATTCTAAACTGGAAACTATTTAAAATTAAGTTTACCTCATTGGCATATTTCTCATCAACACACTGCATATATTTCCTCCAATTCTAATGAATTATTTTGGCAAATTGGTATGGCAAGGGTGTGGATTAGGCTTACTTTTTTCTTTTCTAAGTGGGTGTTGGTTTCTTAAAACATCCTATAGAGAACTAGAAATATTGGCAGTAGAAATCACAATACTTTTTTTTGCATCTCAAATTAAAATCCTTCTCTGAATTTAAAAGATTATTTTAATTGAGGTATAACATATACAGAAGAGTGGCCATATTATAAGATTTCATCTCAGTGAATTATCATGTAGTAACCAGCACCCAGGAAAAGAAATATTTTCATTTTTAACACCCTATGCTAAATCCCCTGACATTAAGCTTATATTATGGGAATTATACTATGTATGCTCTTTTGTTACACCTTTCGCTAAGCATTGTAAGAATCATCCATGTTGTGAACACAGCTGTAATACCTTAATTCTCATTTCTCTAGAGAAATTCATTGTATGAATATTCCCCAATTTGTCCAATTAGTTCTACTGTGGATAGAAATTTGGGTTGTTTCCAGTTCTTAGCTATGCTGAATACTACTACTGTGATCACCCTGTAATTTCTTTTGGTGCACAAGCACGTGCATTTCTGGAATTGCAAAATTATAGGATGTAGATGTGTCAAATTTAGTAGGCAATACCTGCCAAATAGTTGTTCCAAATGGTTGTAGCAACTGACATTCACACCAGCAATATTTGATAATTCCATGTGCTGCAGCCCCTCACCAGCACTTGGGATTGCTAGTCTGATTCTGTTTATATTTTATTGTACACCTGCAAAAACTAATTTTCATGTTGATTTTTTTCCAGTGATTACTAATAAATTTGAATAGCTTTTTCATATTTTTTTCATCAGAAACAAACTCATAAGACAATCTTTAAAAATCTGTAAACTTAAAAGATGCCTTTAAAAGTTGAAATATTATAGACTCACTAAACTTGTATTGTCCTAATATTCTAACTGTAGACGTCTAAGGAAGGTAATATAAAATCTCCTGGTACCTGTATATCTGGAATCTTGCTGCTTGTGAACACTATGAATTTTTAGCCCTTTACCATGTGCCATGCTTCACTTTCATCATTTTACAGATATTAACTGATTTAATTCTCGTGGCACCCCTATGAGCCAAGTACTATTATTAGATCAATTCTACAGACGAAGAAATTGAGGCACAGGGAGATGAAGTAAGTTGCCAGGTTTACCATGCTATAAAGAATCCCTGTTTTTTATTAAAATAACAGAAATTATCCTAGAATAATAAATAATATGTATTTTTTAGAATAACAACTATAGAGAGAGCAAGTCTGAAATGATTTTAGGAAGCACACATTGAAGATTTATACCATACTTAACATTCTCTAGATGTAAAAATGATTTTTTTTCTGTGTTGCTGTAACAAAATCCAACCCAAGTTGATTATGACCTTAGTGAAAGACTGTGAAATAAACAAATATGTTTTAAAAGAACTTTTAATTCTGAGACGGAGTAATTCCTTCTATATTAGTGTAATGGGTATAGTGAACCTTTGAAATAAGTATAAAAATATGGAAAATGTTAATAATCTTGAGTTGCACATATTTTATGCTATAAATGACATTTCTGGCTGCTAAATGTTAACTATATTATGCACAATGTATGATGTGGGTGAGTTAATGTTGCCAGGGAACTTTTAGTGTCTAGATTGCTTCGCTTTTGTGTATGTAAATTTGCAAACTCAACATTATGTTAGTATACCTTCTGGCACTTAATTACGTTTCATCTCATGATTTTAAATTTAAATGTGCTTTAATGTAGAAGATTTCCTTATTTTCATCTTCCATTCCATCCCTTGTTCCTGATAGTTACAATAATAATGTAGTATAATAGGGCATTTCACCAATCCTAGCAGGCTTGAGTGCAAAATATCCTTAGAACATCTTTAAACATTTTTATGAATGCGGTGTTATTCTCCTTGGTAGGAATTCTTCTTCTGTACAATGTATACTTCTGTTAATCGCCCTCTGGCAGAGGGGAAATCTGGATGCCATGACAAATTCACACTAAAGACAGAGAGGTCTTAGGTTAATGAGGAAAGGCTCTCTCCCCACGTGCCAGACACACACCTATCCCCCAGACTAAGGTTGCCCAATATGACAAATAAATATACCAGACGCCCTGTTAAATTTGAATTTCAGATTAACAACACTTTTTTTATAAGTACATTACAAATATTTCATGAAACATACTAAAAATCTATTTCTGTATCTGAAATTCAAATGTAACTGGCCATTCTGTGTGTTTATCTGGCAGCTGTACACTCCACAAGAACTCAGGAGAAGAGCATTGGCACATCAAGTCAACTACTGCCACAACTTTCCTAAAATGTCATCTGTATTGTACTCACAGCAATAAATAAACACCATTTTTTTAGGGTTAGTAAAGCCTGCCAGGCCTGTAGGTGGGGGGACACCTTGCAGATAACTAGATATAAGAATGATTTAAGAAAAGAATCTGAGTAAAGGAACAATAAATCCTTACTGTACTGGGGAATGCACAGAAATTTATAAGCTCCATGGAACACCCTAGCACACTTCCAAAATACCAGGTCATTAGACAAGACTGTTAGGAAGTAAAATGTCAAAATATCTTTTTCTATTATAGAAATTTAATTCAGTCAATGACTAGTTATTGGGCAAACATTTCCCAAACTGTTCTACATATAGAACATAAATGTTCAGTACTATAGTAACAGATATTCCTTAAAAAAGTATTCAAACATCAAAAAGAGCATGAAACCCTTTGATTACATTTTCCCTGCTGTAGCATCATCAGTGGGTGCCTAGCTAATGGTGATAAGTAAACATTGCATAAGTTCAATGGTTTAAATAGTGTTAGACTTCAGGCAAGTGGTTTATGCAGTATGTGCCTCAGTTTCCTTATCTGTCTCATGAAAATAGTTACAATAGTTTCCTCATAAGGTAAGACTAAATCTTTTAGAAGAAAGCATGGAAGACCTTGGGATCAACAAATGTATCTTAGATGTCACATAGAAGAACTAACCAAGAGAGAAAAAATTGTAAGTTGGATCTCATCAAAGTTAAAAATGCCTATTCATCCAGAGGTACCATTAACAAAATGAATATGCATGGCACAGACTGGGGGAAAAATGTTTGCAATATCTCTAACTAAAGACTGTTATCCTGAATATATAAAGAATTCTGTTAACTCAATAATAAAAAAATAAAAGACTTGGACAGAATAGTCAGAATAATGGACTAAAGACTTGAGTAGAAACTTCACAAGGAAGATATACATATAGTCCAAAAATAAGAAAAGTTGTGTAATACCACTAGTCATCTTGAAATTGCAAATTGAAACCGTAATGAGATGCCACCACATACATACTAGAACAGCCAAAATTACAAAGACTTATAATGTAATTTGCTGACAATGATTTGAGGCAACTGGACGTCTCACACATTACTGGTGAGACTATAAAATGGCATAACTACATTGAAAAAAACAATCTAGCAGGTTTTTAAAAAAGTGTTATGCATATATATACCTTATGACCCAGAAAATCCACTGCTAGATATTTATCAAAATAAATAAAGGTAGATATCCATGAGGAAAAAAAAGAAAAACTTGCACTAGAATGTTCTTTAGCAGCTTTAATCATAAAAACCCCAAACTAGAAACAACCTAAGTGTTCATCAACAGAAGAATGGATAAAGAAATCATGGTATGCTTACATAATGCGATACTACTAGACCATGTGAAAGGACTGAAACGATATAACATGGATGGATCTTACAAACACTATGTTAAGAAAAAACTCATTCACGTGGAGTTCTGTAACAGGCAAGAACTAAACTTTGATGAAAACCAAATAGTTGTTGCCTTTTTGTGGAGCAAGTGTGCAGAATGACTCCAAAGGGCAAGAAAACAACTTTCTAGAGTAAAGAAAATCTTTTATATTTTGAAAGAGGTGTGGGTTAAATGATGGTACTTATTTGTCAAAACTCATTAACTCTCTACACATATAATCAGGGATTTCACTCTATGCAAATTATACTTCATTATACAAATAAATGGAGAAGAGGTTGTAATGTCATGTCTCAATTGCCAAAAATAGAATTTGATTAAAACTGTTATGCACGTTTGTGTTTCATATAATACAATTTAGAGTTGGGGAGGGATTTGGAAATGTTTCCAGATTCCACCCTTTTATTCCATTCCTCTGTTGAATGTTTTTGCCATGAAGAAATGGCTTGAGATTGTAGAGCTATCAAATTACATAAAATTCCCTTAGATTATAATTACAGCTATGAAATGATGATGACAAATTTAAAGCAGTTTGAGGACACCTATAATGATGAAAGTATACAATTCTGTGAAGGCCTTTTACTTTTATGTGGTCAACAGGGCTAAATTTTCAAACAGATGAATGGGCAGGTAAATTCTGTTGCTGTACCAAAATCCAACATTTTTCAGAAGTTATGGTGCTGAAATATTGTCATTCTTCTCATGAGGACATTGCAATCTGGATTATAATTTCTGTAATGTTACCATTAGGTCTCATAGTATATCTGTGAATGTGAATAGTGTTCCTTTGAATCTTTGTAGTATATGATTAAAAAATAGTAGTAAGCTTTTTGCATCTTCTAGGAAGTTAGAGGTGTTTACTCTTGTCACTGATTCTAGCAGTACCCATTCATTGAAAATGCTTTGAGATATCTTAACATTGGGATTTTTCTAAGTGGCTAAAAGTAATTTTTACAAGTGATCTAATTTTTAAAATTCTACCCAAGCTTAATCACGCTGAATTTTAATGAACATATAGTAATGGCAATGGTAGGAATTTCTTTCTTTCTTCACCCACACCTGAAATGGCCCCATGTAAGATGATATGTACTTGATGCCAGTTTATTATTCAAAAATATATTTTGCTTCATACAAGAAATAAATTTTGATATTCAAACATGGTAAAGTATAAGATTATGAATTCCATACTCATCCAGAATCAGTAAATCTGTATTTTCCAACTTGCAATTAATATTCAACTTGCATCCTGGTATAGAGAAACTTTATTAGGATAAGGGATGCAGAATTGCAGTCATCAAAATTTCAGATTCAGTTCAGTACCTCTGTGACATCCTTAAGAGATCATTCTGACACCAAAACTATTTAAAAGAACCAAAGTTATCATTGGTAACATTTGCAGGAGGCTGTGAGCTGGATAGGAGAACCAGAGCAAATAAAATTTAAGTCGACATTTAGCCACCCTGTGTAAATAGAATTCGCTCACAGAATCTCTCAGACATCCCTTGATAATTGAAGTCTGAGTTAAGTTTTAATTGTTTTGGTTTTTTGTTTTGTTTTTTCCTCCATTAAAATTATTAGAATAAACTATGGCAATTTTCAGCTTTCTTTTTCTTTAAAACTTTTTAGAATATTTTTTGCCCATATAAATGGTTTTAACATGTTTTTGCAATGTCTCACACATTATACTTGAATAAATGCATGACCATTTCTTGATACTTCATCAGTAGGAAGAAGTTTGTATTGCTTTATATACTATAAAGCAAGAAGGGTTATAATTTAGACCACGAGGTGGGGAAAAAAATCTTGTTCAGAAGCTTAACTGTTGATGTTTCAGGATAAAAAAATTGCCATTTCAGTATTTCAGATTTGAGTGTTTCAAAGTAGGTGATGTAGACAAAACTTTACTAAATGCATATGTACTTAGCAAGATGTTTAATGGATAGGATTATACACATGATAGAATCAAGTGATCATAAAATGACTAGTAAAAATAAAATAGGAAATTTAAAAATCCCTACAGATTTTAAGACCTTATGGAAAGAAAGTTGCCAAGATATTTCACATGTAAATAGTTGAAATAAGCACCTATATGGTGCCTCCCCACGCTAAGTCCTTACCTCTTTGTATTCTCACAATAATTTTATGAAGTAAATACTTTTTATTACTTCATCAGGTGGTAATACTAGTATTATCTTCATTTTACAGATGAGGTAAAACGTGTGGCAGGCTGACAAAGCTAAGGAGTGGAAGAAGCCAGGTTTGAACCCAGGCAACCTGGTTCCTACGTCTGGGGTCCTAATTCCTACCCTCTGTTCTGTAACTGGATTCACTGTTATCTCTCTATTAAGGCAGGCATGTTGAAGACTTCTACCACCATTGACTAATTTGCTCAACCAACATGTTTTATGCAACACCTACCATGTGCCAAGTACTATTTCTTCCAATCATTTAGCAATTATATAACTGAGTAATCATTCCAATTACACACACACACACCCCGTTCTTCTAGCCAGTTTGGGCCACCTCTCCAGGCAGCCTGACCATAATGCTCAGTCAGAAAAAATTTCTTGAAAAGAAAGGCTATTACTAGTCTCTCCATCAACATGTTAGTTTATTGGTTCTCAAAGCGTGCCACATTTTAGATTCTGCTTGAAACCCTTTTAAAATTCCAATGTTCAGGCTGCACACCATACCAAACTGAATCAAAATCTCTTGGGGAGACTCCCAGGGAGCACTATTTTTATATAGCTCCCCAGGAAATTCAATGGAAGGCAAACTTTGGGATCCAACGTGTTAAAGGGTTTTTTTTTTAATTAGCAAGCTGTCTAAAATAGCCCCAAGTGCCCCATTACCAACATGAACAGTAATGCAAAATATAAGTGTTAAATTATCTGAATCGGTAAGATTCCCTAACATTGAGGTCAAGCAAACTGTGATTCAGTTCTTCACTCGACTACTTCATAGCTTTGTGACTTTGGGAAAATCACTTCTATGAAACTCAATATCCTTATCTGTGGAGGGAATAGGATAATTTTTACCTCTCTGAATCTTTGTAAGAATTAAATAGAAAAACTAACACGAAGCCAAAATGTTCTGCCTTCCCAGGCCTTCACCTAAAATGCACTTGCTGATGTTAATTACTGTGCTCAAGTACCCATTAGCTTGATCTCCTGACAAATACAACTGATCTGAGTTTTCCAGGTACCTTCTCATACGCATGCCTGGTAGGAGTTCCCTTATGCATTTCCCTTCCCTTTGAAAAGTGCTTTCCTCTGCTGGCCATCACTGCCATCAGCCTCAATTTGGCCTCCAGCTCAAATGCGAGACAAGCTTTCCTTCGTAATTCATAATAGCACCGTGGGGAACAGGCTACAACAGTCAACAAGAACTCACCGAAGTTCCCCAAATGACAGACTGACTGACAACTGCTATTAGATGTTACAAAGGTCGGAGTTCACAGGTCCCTCTCGGCTCTGAGGTCGCTCACCAGGGCACCTTTCTCTCCAGCACCTCAACGCACAAGAGCCATCTCTCCCTGTGCCACGAGGACGGATTCTTCAGTGCAGGCTATGGTGCTGTTTCCCCACGCTTCAGAGCACATTTGTCAAGGGGCTGGGCCCGCTGGCCTCGAGCTGTCTCCACAGAGCTCCCCTAACTTCTGTCCCTCCCTTATCCCAGTCTCTCCAGGACGGAAGGTACAAATCTTGCCGCAGGTCGTTCTGGCTGGTCCACAAATGATGCTCGGTGATTTGTCATCACCGTGCCTCCAACTCAATCCCATCCTCACTCCTCTACCATTTCAGCCACAAACATAGTTTGATTTGTTGCGATATTGGGAGTAGATCACAGAGTTTCCTACCACTACACTGTCCACGTAACGTAGAAATGCAAAGGAAGAGAAGAAAAAAGAAAATTGGAATGAGAGCACATGAGGCTGATCCTACCCTTGTTTCTCTAATTGTTCATGAGGCTACAGTTGATACTTATAATTTCATTCTTCCACTCTCCATTTTGTATTCCCATTACCTACAGTGGGCACTTCATCTTTGTGGGATGACCCAAGCCTTTGTGTCTAAAGGATCTGAGCTCTCCATGACCTGAATTAGGTTACTCGTGTCTTGAATACTTCAACTACTAGACACAACAGCTAGTACTAGGAGATACCTCAAAGGACTTTTAGGTTTCCAGACATACTCCTCCTTGCTTCATGTGTAGCAGAAACATATTTTCCCTTGTTAACCAGGATCAATTACCCTAGGCAACATAGTACCCCTGTTATTGCCTATTGGGGCCATGATATAGGAGCCCAAAATAATCAACTGGTCATCTCAGAACTTCCAGTTCAATGGGACCGTTGTTATATCTCAGTATAAGCATTCTCCCATTGTGTACTAAGGTTCTTATCTAGAAAAGCCTCAAACCATGAGGACAGGTGGCTAAAATTTGTGACTCGGTCATTTGGGTACTAGTAATGCAAACAGTTTCCTAGTCTTGCTGTATGTTGGGTACTCTCCAAAGTGATTTACATATGCTGATTTATTTAACCCACAGAACTACTATCATCCCCTTTCAGGTTAGAAACTAAAGTAACATGCAGGGTCACACAGCTATTCGGTGGTCAATCTGTGATTCAGACTCAGACAATTTCATAGCAGATTCCATTCAAAAGCATGGAATTAACTACCAGACTATAGTAATTCTCAGTCACAGTGAGAAGTGCTAGTCCTACTTTCATCCCTTGGCTCTTTGCCCCATGCATCCTCATCGTTAGAGAAGAGACACCACATATGTGTTCATGGTTTCAGAGCATATCCTGTATGACAGCACCCCGGATTACAAAGATGTCCCCCAAATCATACAATGACTGTGCTTCTAACAGGCCATTCCACGTTCTATCAAGCCAGCCATTTCTAGGTAATTGGCTGGTTTCATATAAGCCCAGTGAATCATGTGTTTAAGACAAAACACTTTGCCTTACTTAAGGCCAAGCACTTTGCCTTACTTTGTATTTTTGGTGAAATAAAGTTCCTATATTATGTGGCTATCATGGGCGTAAGTAGGATGCTGGAGGAGAGGTGCTGAAGAAGCATGGTGGGCTGGAAGGCCAACCCATGCCCCAAATAAGTGCCTATTCCAGTGAGGACAAATCACTGCTCCCTTTGTAATCCACCAAGTTGAATGGTATTGGCCTTCATCCATTAAGCCAGGAGCTTTTCCTCCCATCAGAGGATGGAATTCTCTTGGGGTTCAGCCTAGGCTTCTGATTGTACAGCTTAGGCACTCAACAGAAGCAGTGGCCAGAACAACAGTAGCCATCAATACACTAACACACGGAAAAGGAAAGTCCATACTCTTAACGTCTTTTTACATTTCCATTCCACCACGGTGGTCAACTTGTTGCTGTGCCATTGAGCAAGCATGGAGGTGGCTTGGGAAAGAGGTTGGCATCCACAAAGGGCATCATTTGGTCCTCCCGATTATTAAAATCCTTTGTAAAAGGGAATCTTTTGCGAAGCACTCACCTGGCTGACAAATAACCTTATACTGTTGGTCTATTCTGAAAAGTCGTCTAAATCAGTGGTTCCCAACCCCCGAGCCACGGACCGGTATCAGTCCGCGGCCTATTAGAACCAGGCCACACAGCAGGAGGTGAGCAGCGGGCGATCCAGCCAAGCTCCACCTGCCGCTCCCCATCGCTCCCCATCACCGCCTGAACCATCCCCCGCCCCCGCCATCCGTGGAAAAACTGTCTTCCATGAAAGCGGTCCCTGGTGCCAAAAAGGCTGGGGACCGCTGCTCGAAATAACATACCCCCAAACCTTCGTGTCACCAGTCACCTGATTTTCTTGCTTGCAAGTCACTGACCTACTGACCAAATCTTTAGCTGCCACCCATGGATCAGTGCACATCTATGTCTTCAAACACGCAAAGTAATCGATCAGATATACTGCTCAAAGTTTTGTCACTTGGAGGGGGTTTCTCCCCCTACTGAAGAGACAGTCTACAGTGGGCTGTAATTTCTGTCATATGTGTAATCATCACCCTTCCAGACCTAAGGGTCCTATTCATTCCCTATACTCTTAACTTTCACATAAGAGACCTATCATGACTGTGCGTTCAACCGGCACCACAATTCATTAAACACACACTGAGATTCCACTTCTAATTTTCAACTATATCATCCTTATGCTAGAACAAATAATACGCTACTCTTTCAGGGTAGGCATAGAAATCCATGTTTTTCTGAATCAGTTCCTATGAGCTGATAATGTTGAACACTGCTTCTGTCACCGTTTTTCTTTACATTCTCCAGTGTAGGTACAAGTGGGCAGCCCAAACCACAGTCCTGGTATCTCTTCTGCCTCTGCCTTATGCCCTACGTGCTTTTTATGTTGGTAGCCATTCACTCTGGCCAAGACTTCCTTTCAATACACATTTCATTACAGATAACCTCAGGTTAAAAAACTTAGTAAATATTTAGTCCTGTAAGACATGGAATACCAGTGCCCCAACTTCTAAAGATAATGAACTTTGCTGCCTTTAAACATAACCAAATCAAATACTTCACCTCAGATTCTTTTTTCCTTTAAGATGTGTTGCCCACCGATACTTCAGATACTATGTCCTATAAGTCAGGGGTTTTTGTTGCAGACAAAATAATCCATTCTAGCTAGTTTAAGCTCAAAAGGATTTATTTAGGTTATAGGTTAGTGTGATGAAACATACTAGATGTTACATTCCAGGAATCATTCCCCCAAATCAAGGGAGTTCAAGCCTGTGTCACGATCAGAAAGCTGCAGAGTCAGGAATTTTCCACCATGACTACCAGCTCAGGAAATGTATCCCGTCTGCCTTGATTGAGAAGTCTGTTGCCTCAAGAAACCACCTCCCAAATTAGGAATTCACCCCCATGTCCCCCTGCTCCACCATCATGCTAATTTGGATAGATCATAGTTTTAAAATGCATACTTCTTGTCCTACCCTTCTTCCCATCAAATTCAGCTGCAAATCAAAATCTTGACTATGTACATCTAATTGGAAAAATGTAAACTAAATATGCAACTCCATAGCTAAAACAATCTGCCTAGTGTAGGTTTTTAGGTCTCCAGCCTCTATAACTATGCAAAGGAACTCCAGAACAATATTAGGGTGGGTTACGGGTGGTGGTTGGGTGGGCCCATCATCTCTGCTGGATCACACAGTGTCTTAATACCAGAAGAGATCAACTTTAATCCTCTAGGTAGTGGCAGTTCCAGATTATGTATTCATTTTAGAAAGATCATTCTAGACTTTAGTTGGAGACAGATTGTCATGCTGCAGGACTGGATACCGGGATCTTACTGTTTATTCTCAACATCACCCAGAAGTCATGATGAGCATCTAAACTAAGGCAATGGCAGATGAGGAGGAGGGGTTGGCTACCAAAACTGATGAATGAATTCACAAAATGTCTTGACTTACCAAACGTGGAAAGTAATAGAATGAGCTTTCTAAAATAAAAATATAATCGACGACTGCCACTGCCTAGAACATTAAAATCCAACTCTTCAGGTTAACAAATAAGTCACTGTGAGAAATATGGGATGACTTGATCTACCATGAAAGTTTTTTAGGCTTAATTACCATTCGTGTTCAAGTGTTAGAAGGTAAATATTTCCGTAAAAAACTTGAATTTTAAAATTTAACTGTAATTTATGCTTCCCCCATTTTGAGGAATATTATAGTTAATATAGATTTCAAGATATTCCGGTTATTTATGAAGTCTTTAAAATTTCCTTTTACTATTATTTATTATTATTCTTTACTATTATTCTTAGTTCCTATACTTCAACTATTATTTATTATTATTCTTTACTATTATTCTTAGTTTCTATACTTCAACCATTATTTATTATTATTCTTTACTATTATTCTTAGTTTCTATACTTCAATATGACAACATTCAATGCATTTTATGCACCAGAAAAGCAGTACTGAGGTTTTGAAAGTATGTATTTAAAATAAGCATTAGGTTTCATCTCAAGGCATCACTGTGTATTGCCAATAATCACTATAACAGACCTCCATTCTTCATGCTTTAAGGAAAATATAATTCTAAATTTATGATTTAGCGTTCTAGCTGTGTCATTGACAAATGAGTGTAACAGAATGATATTGCAGATACTTACAGAGCATCATACCTCCAAACATGCTTCCTTGATTGAACTTACCTCATTCCCCAACCAACTGATGCCTTAAGAATTGAAAGCATCTACATTTTTCAAATGACAAGAGAGATGAACTGTCTCTACAGATCTACTTAATTTCAGACTTCCTTAATATTTACAAATATGTTTGTCTTATAATTATAATCTTGTTCTTAATATTATAATCTATTTGTTATTCTCCGGTGATATTTCAATTCCCTTATGCTTAATTCTGCCTCCTTGAGTTTTATTTTCTATTATTAGACCACATTGTGTATCACCCTCCTATGTTTTAAAAGAGTCATTACAGTTTTATTCTTTAAGCGGATTTCACAGTTCTTTCCTTTATGGGGGGTTCTGTTTTCTGTTGGTAATACAGACAAGTAACTAACACTAAATTAAGGAATTCATCTCGTATTCCAAAAGGATACGTGGTATTATATTTCTGAGCAGTTGTTGTTGACCCATACACAGTCCAGTGATGGCGAGGAGAGGAAAAGTGGAGAGAGCAGTAACTTATAAAACACAACCTTCCCGTTTGTCTCTAAAGTTTTTCCAGTGGGAAAAAGATTTCTCATATGTGACTACTTAGGAAGAAAGAAATACAAGAACTGAACATAAATAAATAACCACAGTTATTTTCTAAAGTTTTACTCAATTTTACCCCCACTTTTTCCAGAAGGATATTAAGACAAATTTAAAAGATATTTAAAATAAGCAAGTTAGTATAAATTAAAAATTGAATGAAAGAAGAAAGAAAATCCACGGGCAGGCAAATTGGAAGGTGTACTCTCATGAGCACCTTCGTTCTTGCTCCCGGTAAAGTCCTAAGTTTGACTGCATTGTAAGGGCAAACCTAGAAAGGGAAACCAAGTCAATCACATTGTTCTCAGTAACCAAAAGACAAAACAAGCCAATTGTGTAGAACAAGGATTCTCTGTATTAAATCAGATAGGAGTTTGTCTGGTGGGTTCTCTCAAATAGAACACAGAGGCATGGAATTGAGAACATCCTTGAAAGGCATCTCTGAGTAGATGAAAAGACAAGTTTCAGGGAGCTTTTTTTCTTAATCCTAAAGGGAACTGCCTAAAATAACAGAAAAGGGGTTTGTGGGAAGGTCCAACAGTGATACTGAAATAAAATTATTGACAATTTCTGCCCATAACATAATCAAATATGTGGAGGAAAATACCTGACCACCTAATAAATTATGGTCTTAAAACCCAGCAACCTAGCAACGTAAGGAGGCACAGCCAAGAGGAAGTGTTCTCAGCTCAGTTTTCCTCTCTCGCCCTTATTGGCTGATGCAGCTCTAAACCTGTTCCACGCTTTTCACATGCCCATCCACGCTTACATCTTCTGGGTTTGAATCTTGCCATCATTGTATATATAAAAAAAAAAAAGAAAATTGGGGGTCATTTTTTTTCACAGTTTATACTTTATTGATATGAAAAGCTTTGTGCTTTTTTCTCCCTGGCCTCTCCTGCTATTAAGTCTTCTGCATTAACAGTGGCAAAGTGCCGTTGCCTGTAGCTCTGTAGTTATTCTGGTCCCCTGGCATTAGCTATTGTGGTGGTGCTTTTGTCCTTGCCAACTCCTCCTTCTTTTTCTACAAAACAGCTTTACTGGGGTATAATTGATAGGCAAGAAACAGCACATATTTCAAGTATACAATTTGATGAGTGTGGGCATACGTATTCACCTATGCAACCATCACCATGGGCAAGATAATTAACATATCCATCACCTCCGAAAGATTACTTCTTAACAAATTCTTTAGTGCAAAATGTAGTACTGTAACTATAGGTATTGATACAATGTTATACAGCGGATCACTAGAAATTACTCACCCTGCAGAGCTGAACTTTATATCCATTGAACTGCAACTCCCCATTCCTCTCCCCCAACCCCTGGAAACCACCATTATACTCTCTGCTTCTGTGAGTTTAACAATTTTAGATGCCTCATATAAGTGGAATCATGTAGTATTTGTCCTTCTGTGACTAGCTTATGTCACTTAGCATCATAATCTTCATGTCAAAGCATATGATAGAATTTCCTACTTTTAAAAGGCTGAATAGTATTCCATTGTATGTACATAGCACAATTTTTTTAACCCATCCATCTGCTGATGGATGTTTAGGTTGTTTTCATATCTTGGTTATTATGAATCATGCTGAACATGGGAATGCAAATATCTTCTGATATATCAGTTGGTTATTTGTAAGTATTCTTTAGAGAAATGTATATTTAAGTCATTTGCCTAGTCTTTAAATGGGTTATTTGTTTGTTTTTTTGCTACTGAGTTGTATGAGTTCCTTATATATTTTGGATATCAACCTTTTATCAGATACATAGTTTGCAAGTATTTTCTCCCAGTCCATAGGTTGCCTTCTCAATCTGTTGATGGTGTCATTTGCTGAGCAGAAGCCTTTTAGTTTGATGTAGTCCCACTCATCTATTTTTGCTTTTGTTGCTTGTGCCTTTGGTATCATATTCAAGAAATCATTGTCAAGACTAATGTCAAGAAAATTTTCCCCCATGTTTTCTTTGGGGAGTTTCATAGTTTCAGGTTTTACATTTAAGTTTTTAATCCATTTTGAGTTGATTTTTGTGTCTGGTATAATATAAGGGTCCAATTTCATTCTCTTGTAGATATCCAGTTTTCCCAACACTATTTGTTGAAGAGACTGTCCTTTTCCCATTATGTATTCTTGACAGCCATGCCAAAGATCAGCTGACTGTAAATGTGTGGACTTATTTCTGTGCTCTCTATTCCATTCCCTTGGTCTATACATCTTCATGCCAGTACCACACTGTCTTAATTAATGTAGCTTTGTGATATATTTTTAGTCAGTAAGTGTTACCTCTCCAGATTTGTTCTCACTCAAGATTGTTTTGGCTGTTAAGGGTCTCTTCTGGTTCTGTATAAATTTTCAGATTATTTTTTCTATTTCTGTAAAAAATGCCATTGGGATTTTGATAGGGATTACATCAAATCTATAGAGTACGCTAAGTGTGGACATTTTAACAATATTGTCTTCTAATCTATGAACACAGGATGTCCTTACATTTATTCATGTCATCTTCAATTTCTTTCATTAACATTTTGTTCTTTTCAGTGCACAAGTCCTCCTTGGTTTATTCCTAATTATTTTATTATTTTTCAGTGCTGCTGTAAATGAGATTGTTTTCTTAATTTCCTCTTCAGATAGTTCATTGTTAGTGTATAGGAGCACAACTGGTTTTTATATGTTGATTTTGTGTCCTGCTGCATTACTGAATTTGTTTATTAGTTCTAACTTTTTTGTCTGGAGTCTTTAAGATTTTCTACATATAAGATGATATCATCTGAAAACAAAGATAATTTTACTTAATTTTTTCTGAGTTAAATGCCTTTTATTTCTTTTTCTTGCCTAATTACCCTGGCTAGGACTTTCAGTCCTATGTTGAATAGAAGTGGTGAGAAAGGGCACTGTTGTCTTATTCCTGATCTTAGAGGAAAAGCTTTCACTTTTTCACCCATGTATAATGTCACATGTGGGCTCCTCATATATAGCTATCTTAGCCCATTTGAGCTGCTGTAATCAAATACTAAATGCTACAGACTGGGTGGCTTATAAACAACTGAATTTTATTCTTCACTGTTCTAGAGACTGGAAAGCCCAGAATTATGGTGCCAGCAGATTCAGTGTGGTGGCTGGTGAGGACCCACTTCCTGGTTCATAGATGGTACCTTCTTGCTGTGTCCTCACATGCTGAAAGGGGTGAGGGAGTTGTCTGGGGTCCCTTTTATAAGGGCTAATCCCATTAATCCCATTCCTAAGGGTTTACTCTCATGACTTAAGCACCTCCCAAAGGCCTCACCTCCTAATACCACCAACTTAGGCATTAGGTTTTTAACATATAATTTTGGGGAAACACACACATTCAGACCATAGCAATGGTCTTTATTATGTTGAGGTAAATTCCTTCTATACTTAAATTTATTGATGGTTTTATCATAAAAGAGTAAGGAATTTTGTTAAATGCTTTTTCTGCATCTATTGAGATGATCGTGTGATCTTTTATCCTTCATTCTATTGCTATAATGAATTATGTTAATTGAATCATCCTCACATCCCAGGGATAAACCCTACTTGATCATGATGTGTGACCCTTGTGTTACGCTATTGAATTCAGCTTTTTGTTAATCTTTTGTTGAGAATTTTTACATCTATGCTTATCAGGAATATTGACCTGTAGTTTGTTTTCCTCATGAGGTCTTAGTCTGGCTTTGGTAGGAGAGTCATGAGTTTGGAAGTGATCCCTCCTCTTCAACTTTTTAGAAGAGTTTGGGAAGTGTTAGCAATAATTATTCTTTAAATATTTGATATAATTCACCAGTGAAGCCATCTGTTCATAGGCTTTCTTTGTTCAGAGGTTTCTGATTACTATCCAGTCTCCTTACTCATTACTAAGTCCGTTCACATTTCCCATTTCTTCATGATTCAGTCTTAATAGGTTGTGTTTCTAGAAACTTATCCATTTCTTCTAGAGAGCCTAGGTGGCTGTACTTAGACAAAATAATAAGTCAAATTTTAAGTCAAAAACTGTCACGTGAGACAAGGGAGGACATGTATTATGATAACGGGCTCAATTCATCAGGAAGACACAACATTATAAATGTATATGCATTCAACATCTGAACACCTAAATACGTAAAGCAAACATTGACAGAAATGAATAGATAGAAATCCAACACTAGCAAGAAAATTCAAGACTCTACTTTTAATAATTGATAGAACATCCAGACAAAATCAATAAGGTAACAGTAACTTGAGCACCACTATACGCCAAATGTACCTGACAGACATCTACTGAACATTTCACCCAAAGGTAGCAGAATACAGTCTTTTCAAGCACACACAGAACATTCTCCAGGATAGATCACAAAACAAGTTTTAACAAATTTAAGAATATTGAAATCATACCAAGTGTCTTTTCTGACCACAGTACAATCACACTAAATCAACAAATGGAAAACTGGAAAATTCACAAATATATGGAAATTAAACAACCCACACCAGAACAACCAATAGGTCAAAAAAATTCAAAAGAGGAAATTAGAAAATATCTTGAATGAAAACAAAAACAACATACCAAAACTTATGAGACACAGCAAAAGCAATACGAAGAGGGAAATTTATAGTAATAAATACCTACAGTAACAAAAACAAAGGTTCTCAGATAAACAAGTTAATGTTATACCTCAACAAACTATACAGAGTGTCATACAGAGTGAAGTAAGTCAGAGAAAGACAAATACTGTATGCTGACACATATATATGGAATTTAAGAAAAAAAATGTCATGAAGAACATAGGGGTAAGACAGGAATAAAGACACAGACCTACTAGAGAATGGACTTGAGGATATGGGGAGGGGGAAGGGTAAGCTGTGACAAAGTGAAAGAGCGGCATGGACATATATACACTACCAAACGTAAGGTAGATAGCTAGTGGGAAGCAGCCGCATAGCACAGGGAGATCAGCTCAGTGCTTTGTGACCGCCTGGAGGGGTGGGATAGGGAGGGTGGGAGGGAGACGCAAAAGGGAGGGGATATGGGAACATATGTATATGTATAACTGATTAAATTTGTTATAAAGCAAAAAATAAAAAAATTAAAAAGAAAAAAAGAAAAAAAACTCAGGAATCTTCTCAATAGAGGACTATCAATCAGTATTACTGTAGCATGAAGGATGCTCATTTTTAGTTTAATAAAACATGATGCTTCAATCTGATTTGGTAAAACTAAAAAAAAAAAAGAACAAATTAAGCTCAAAGTTAGCATAAAGATGGAAATAATAAAGATTAGAGCAGAAATATGAAATAGAGACCAGAAAAAGAATAGAAAAAAAACAGCAAAACTAAGAAATGATGTTCAAAATGGTGTTTTGAAATGATAAATGGACAAACCTTTAGCTAGACTAAGACTATGAAAAAAAGGGAGAAGACTCATAAAATTAGAAGTGAAAGAGAAGGTATTACAACTGCTGCCATAGCAATTAAAAGTATGAGAGACTGCTGTGGTTTCTATAGAGAAACATGTGATCTAAGACTCCCTAGATGTCGCCAGCACAGGTTTTAAAAATACCCCTTGACAGAAGGCCAGGACAGGATTAAGCAGGTCAGAAGGAACAAGCCAGCAAGAGCAGTGTCTTCTTAGTATTTAAATCCCTTGGGCTGGGCTTCGCTGGTGGTGCAGTGGTTAAGAATCCACCTGCCAATGCAGGGGACATGGGTTCAAGCCCTGGTCTGGAAAGATCCCACATACCTCGGAGCAACTAAGCCCGTGCACCACAACTACTGAACCTGTGCTCTAGAGCTCGTGAGCCACAACTACTGAGGCCCACGTGCCTAGAGCCCATGCTCCTCAACAAGAGAAGCCACCGCAATGAGAAGCACATACACCACAAGGAAAGTAGCCCCCGCTCGCCGCAACTAGAGAAAGCCTGCGTGCAGCAACAAAGGCCCGATGCAGCCAAAAATAAATAAATAAAATAAATAAATAAAAATAAAAGACTAAAAATAAATCCCTTGGGCTTAAAAGGCTTGCACTGAGTTGAAGAAATTCAACATAATTGGAGAGAAAGGTAAAACCATTGTTATCGTTGGACTGAAGACAAAAAGCCCACACTTTTTCGTTGATAAATTACAGAGGCCTTCCTTAAATAATGCAGGATCATGTGGAAAATTATGGGAGACTTCTATATAGCCTCTAATAAAATACTATCATCGTCTGTTTCTTCCAAGCAGCATACCAGGCCTTTTGTTCAGCCCACAGACAGTGTTTCGTTTCTCAGGCATGTTTGCAGTCCCTGGTTTTCTCATCGCCTCTCCCTGCTTTACACGGCTCGCCCTGCAGGGATCCCCCTGAGCCTCCCTGTACTTGCTCTTCTCTCCTACTGTCAGAATTCCTATGGATTCTAGTCCTGTCCTACAAAGTACTGGCTGTATCTGTGGATTGGCATGCACCCGTATCTCCCTGGATTGAATGGTGACCCTGGCGAGTATCGCCTATTCCCTACCTACCAGTCATTAGATGCTGTCAAGTCCCTCACCTCTGTTCTCTGCACAGCCTGTGCTCCTTGTTCAGTCTCTAATGTGGACCCACAGTCAGTTTCTGTCCACAGTGTAGCCTCCCTGGTATCTAGTTCCCACACTCCCCTCCAAGTGATATTTCTGAAAGGTGATAACAACAACGGCTAGCATGCTACACAGCCAGCATCTCTGCTAAGAGCTTCACATGGATTGCTATACTTAACTCTAAAACACAATCAGGAAAGAACTCTTATGAATCCCATTTTATAGATAAGGAACCAAGATTCAGGAGTTCTGTAACTTACCCAGGGACACACAGTAATTAAGTTGATGTATCTGAGACTCCGGTCTGACCTCAAACCCTGTAGGATGAACCTCTGCTATACACTCTCCCACACACCCTTGAAAATCATCATTGGTTCTCTAGGTAAAAGGGTCTGAGACAGTCCCTTCCATGTGACTCCCAAAGCCTTCCCTGTCATCTCCTGAATTCTCCTGTCTCTGTATAATCTAAAGTCCAACCATATCAAGCCAACTGCTCTTTTCCAAATTATCCTCATTTCCAGTCTCTTATACACGCTGTTGTTTCAGTTTTTCCTAATATTCTGTCTGAAAACTCATGTGCTGTTTTAGATATACCATACTTTATTCATAGGTATGAGTTTAATTATTTTATCAAAAAGCTTGCTGAAATCAAGGTATGTTGTACTGGTTGCTTTTCCCCTGATTATTAAGCCTTAGGTTTCTTGAATTTAATCTTTCTGATTGGGTTTCATGTTAACCCTAGTTAAGGAGTAAACCAGGTTCCAACACACAAGTCCCTTTAACTCTCTTTACTAAATATCCTAGAACTACTGAAGTTGAAGCCTGATATTTTCTTTTTACCCCTTAATATCACTCCGTAGAGCAGAGTGTAATTACTGTTAAAATGACTGGAAGTGTTTACCCAGATATGTTTGTCAAATTTGATTCCCCTTGGGGGAAAAAAAAAAGGCTCCTTTTAGATCCAATTCACTAAGCATCGATAAAAAATAAAAACAATTATAAATTGAATTTCCTTGCAAACGTGGCCTTTCCCCTCTTCTGCATGACTGCACATTCATCAAACTATTATGCCTTATTGTTGACAGGGAAGAAGAACCAAAAAATAACCATGTTCGAATTGTTTTGCTAGTTGCCAAGGTCAAGATTCATTTTTTCCCCAAGAAAGTTTATAAAGGTCATTAGAGTTTAAGGAAAGTTTGGATTCCCTACTTATCAAAAAGCTGTAGAGGAACTGATTCTCATAAACATTCAATTAGGTCTTTGAAGAAAAAGATTCATATTTCTGTCAACTGCAGAGAAAAGTATTGCTAAATGTCTCATTCTCAAAGGGCTTGAAGCAATTGTGGCATTTAAAAGAAATATTTCAGTAATTTATTATAATAAAAAAGTAAGTGGTATGGTAATACACAGGAAACGTTAGCTAAGCTTCCCACTGTGCTTAGTCTTGATCTATTCCTCTTCTGAGTAGTGGCCTGTCTGCGACTGAGCCTCAGATAAAAGGATGCGTGGAACCTTTGCGGAAAGTTCAGAACAGCAACTCTTACACGGATAACCCACAGTCCTCAAGAATGCCTGGGGCTGTGGCTATCTGCATAACATTTTCAAGAATGTAATATATTTTATTTGGTGCATGATTCAGCACTATTGAAACAACCTCAATTTCAGGACTTCTGCCAATAATACCTTATGAGGGTAAACTAACATGATCCGTTTAAGGAATATTAATGTTCCAGTACTGTTTCTGAAATTGTCTGGGTCACCAGAGCAGGAGACAGTCTCTCTTTCACTGAAATGTAGGTTTCTCACACTTCCCACCATCACACCACCTCTCACACTCACTGCAGAATTTCACATTTCTAACCGGAATTAGCTCTGGGGGGAAAAACACTTCCCTTTTTAAATATCATAATCGTTCCCTCTTTCAGTTTGATTGAGATTTCGCGTTCTGGCGAACTCAGATGGTTACTGAAATAAGTTGTCTGAGAATCATGTTTGTGAACCTGTGAAGCAATTGCTAAGGGAGAAGTATAAAACTAATGCTTTCGTCATGCAGTGTTTAATTTGAAATCAGTGGGTCAATGCAGTCTGTGCTGCAAAGCCTGAAAAGTTGAAAGTTTCCAATCTGTGATTGGAAAAATGTCACAAGAGAGTTAGGCAGTTGTATGCTTATCTGACTGTAAATCTCTCTGCCTCTGTCACTTTCTCGGTGTTCCTTTGTCTGTCTCTGCTTTAAAAAGTAAAGGTCACTAGAGTCAGAGATTTGATAACCAGAACGTTCTAGTTATTAGAAAATTTACAAAAGATAATAGGAAGCTCCTTTAATAAACAGAATATGCCATAATGAAATTAGGGGAGAATGATGGCTGTAAAGGAGAAAAAAACTGACAAATAACAAAACTTCAGGAGCTTTCAGCAAAAAGAAATGAATTAGCTTAAGGTCCACAGGCTCCAGTTTCAGTGTTGGGGTTAGATCCAACAGATAAATTATAGCTGAACACCAGGGAGAAGAGTAGCTAAATACATCTACTGCCTTTGCATTTTTTCTAAAATATACACAACTATTTATGTCCTATTTCTGTTTCTACTACTTTGTGTTTACATTAAAAAATAGTGTATGTTCTTGAAGATGTGTGTGCATATGCAAACATACACACTTGGACAGAAAGACTCCTGTGCTTTTCAATTACTTGAACCAAGGAGAGGACAGGATATTGGGGGCAGGGGCCCATCGCCACTGTATGCACCCACATATCACTTATAACAAGTGCAGACTCAGGCATGGGGAGGAAAATCCCCTCAGTGGATTCCTAGCCTTGTCAATACAACTCTTGATTCATGAAATGTTTATTATATGTGTGACATATACTACTGTTAATTAACTCCAGAAATATTTTTGAAGTCGTAATTAAGTTTAGCATCACCTTTACTCTTTGTGGTTTTGTTGCTTATCCATTTTTAATGAATTTTGCTTCTTGCAAACAATGTTGTAATAGCAATCATGCCTCATTTTTATTGTTCTATTGTATGTCAGGTATTTCATAATCATGGTGAAGAGTCCAAATGTTACTTAGGGAATTTGAGCGGTATGTACTTTTTATGTAGATAATTCACACCCACTACCACCAATCCCTCTGGTTCTGTGATACAGCCCTATGTATATATCTATATGTATAGATATAGAAACCAACTCAGAGAAGTTAAGAAGACTGTCCTTGGTCACTTGACCAGTAAGACACAGAAAGTTACAATAGTCAGAACATGGAAGCAACCTAAATTTCCATTGATGGAAAAATGGATAAAGAAGATGTGGTACATATACACAATGGAACATATATACCCATCCATAAAAGAGAATGAAATAATGCCATTTGCAGTGACATGGATGGATCTAGAGATGATCACACTAAGTAAGGTAAGCCAGACAGAGAAAGACAAATACCATATGATACCACTTACATGGAGAATCTAAAAAATGGTACAAATGAACCTACTTACAAAACAGAAATAGAGTCACAGTTGTAGAAAACAAACTTATGCTTACCAAGGGGGGAGGGGGGAAGTGGGGAGGGATTAAACTGGAAGATTGGGATTGACATATACACACTACTGTATATACAGACACACACACAGAATTACCAAGTACAGTTTCCATTATTGATATTTCTATTCAAGGCTGATATTTTTACTTATTTAAGTAAGGACTCTTGTTTTAGAAGATTTGAAAAATAGTACTAGTCAGATTTTTTGTTAATTTTTCTCCCTTTTATAATGATAGCTCTGTGCTCTTATGATCCTACATCCAGATTATAAAAAAATACTTGGTATCTTTTAGATCTATATTCATTAGGTTTTTAAAAACTACAACGGGCTCTCGCAGGATTCCAATTCTATGAATTTCTATGAATATGTAGCCGTATTTTTTCAGGGTATCTCTTGGCCTTTTGGTTTAGCAACTCCAAGTGAGTTTGCCATTAATATTTCAGAAACCAAAAAGATATACACTAGCCAAATGAACATCGAAACTCCAACAGGACATTATCATAGAAATTTCTCCACTGCCATCCAATATTACACTCTCATTCACCTTTATCTTGTAGTTTACAACCTGGTTTAACAGCTTGCTCCTAGGTACTGGGTGATGGAGAGGGAGTATTCGAGTTATTTTATTCATCCATCTAGTCTTTTGGAGAAAGTTGCCCACAAAACATTTTCTTTAGCATCAGTTTATTGCTATTTCTTTTATCACCTCCTGACAAGTTGAATAAACTTGTTCCTTTTTAGTGCTAAGACTGAAGTGCGATGTTTGTGGAAGATTCTCATGTTACCTGCTGGGTGTTCCTTTTTCAAGATTGATGCATTCCGCTCTGACTCTCCTCTCGATTTACAAAGTTTTACTCTGTATCATTTGCGATGACTTCTGTGACAGTTTGTTTTGTCCTAAAGCAGTTAGAGCCTTAGTGTCAGGCTTTCCAGAAGGTTCCCCTGGATACACTGTACTTTTGATTGACTCGTTACTCCCACAAAGGGAAAAGTTCAGCTGTGATTCATTGCATTGATTAGGGTAAACAGTTAATGTAAATAATCCATATCCACCACTGAGCAGTCTGATTTTCAAAGCAACAACCTCTCATTAGAACGAGTGTTCTTTATTCTGGTTCCCTTGAAATGTTTAAGGTCATTAGAACAAATGTTTCCAATCACTCAGTTGGTCAAATTATTCACATGCTAGATGTCCAAGGAGCTCCATGCCCCAAATGAAGCTCAGTGTCCATTTGATGTTCTCACAATAATGGTATCATCCCTCACGATGAGCATGTCATTTCCTCGTCTCATAGCCTTTATTTTCTATTTCTTCTTGCACAAGTATGCTTTTTTATTTTATTTGAAGCTGACTCAAATTCTTTCTAGAAAATAGTAGATCACTAAACCTTTAACGATGTTAAAGTTTCCATCAGTTGCATTATGTGGGCACTGCTATTGTCATTGTCATGGCCTTGCTCGACACTGATCACAGAATAAAGTACTTAAAACGCTCAGAACAAGAGGAGATGGGGACCTGGGCACTCATGAACCGGGGTGTTTCCATTCAGTAAGTGCCTTTTCATCACTGTACATTCTGAAGGCATTTTATACACTGTATGATGTTCTTCCTCATAAAAATCCTCTAATACTAATGACAACTCACAGAGTGATGTAATTTACCCAGAGTCACACATTTCTCAAAGGATGGAACAAGCTTGGATCTAAAGGTTGTGTGAATGTGAAAGCTCATCAGTAGAATGGTGGAAAGACCTTGCAGGCAGGAAAACCCATGTGGGATCCTGACTGTTGCCATTTATTAAGCTCTATGATTACAGATAGATGACCTAGATTCTCTGAGTTTTAGCCTTCTTATCTGTAAGATGTGAATAATATCTGCTTCCTAGAATCCTTGAGGGAGTGAAATAAGATAATATACATGAAGCACTGAATAGAGTACCTGATACATTCGAGACTCAAGAAATGGAAGTTCCTCAAAAAACTAAAACTAAAGTTGCCATATAAACCAGCAATCCCACTCCTGGGCATATATCCAGACAAAACTCTAATTCAAAAAGATGCATGCACCCCTATGTTCATAGCAGCACTATTCACAATAGCCAAGACATGGAAGCAACCCTAAAGGTCTATCAACAAATGAATGTATAAAGAAGATGTGGTACATATATACAATGGAATACTACTCAGCCATAAAAAAAGAATGAAATAATGCCATCTGCAGCAACATGGATGGATCTAGAGATTATCATACTCAGTGAAGTAAGTTCGAGAAAGACAAATACCATATGATATCACTTATATGTGGAATCTAAAATATGACACAAATGAAACAAACTCAGAGAAGAGACTTGTGGTTGCCAAGCAGAGAGGGGTGGGGGAAGGGTTGAGAGTTTGGGATTAGCAGAGGCAAGCTAGTATATATAGGATGGATGAACAATAAGGTCCTACTGTAGAGCATGGGGAACTATATTCAATATCCTGTGATAAACCATAAGGAAAAAGAATATATATACATTTTATATATATATATATATATATAACTGAATCACTTTGCTGTACAGCAGAAATTAACACAACACTGTAAATCAACTATACTTCAATAAAATAAAAAAGAAATGGTTTTTATTATAAATATTATTACTATGAAAAAGCTTAATGAGGAAACTGTTGTCCTAGGAGATTGGGGAGAAGTTCAGAATGACCACCAACACAATGAAAGCGAGAATAGAAATTTTTTTACATAGGAATTCAAAGTGGTTGGTTTTCAGAATGGGTTTGGCAGGTCAGAGCTTTCCTGCCTCAGAGATACACAGGTAAGGGATGGGGCTGGAGAGCACACCTTGAGCAAAGCAGAGAACAGTGTGCATATCACAGTCCCTGTCACTGGCAGTGGCCTGTCAATCAGTCTGGACCTCCAGTAACCATCTAGAGAGGACACCAAGACCAGAGGAGGCCATGCAGTAAGGAAGGGTTACTTCCCTGGTCTCCAGAAAAGCCCTTCCTAATAGCCAGACAATTTGGACAAACTTATTCTCCTGGGTCACCTAAAAGAACTGTTTAATGAATACTTTAATCTCTCTGTCTAAGCAAGTGTAGAAATGCAGCCATAGGAAAAATAATCTTGGGTGGGGTTTCACCATTATCAACTTTTAAGAAGAGGTTTCTGAGAATAAAAGATCGGAAAATTTAGAGACAGGGATTCAAAATCACAAATACATGAAACTATTATTTGTGTGTTCCCTTTGTATGTTTCCTCTTCCATGTTCAAAACAGCAACCCATTTTACACTAATCTATTTCGATTTTCAGAAAATTGATCTACATACAATTACTGCAAAATACACAAATATTTTCTTAAAACAAAGAGACCCCCAACGACCTCATCCCTTTTAACAGTTCATTTTGTAATCTCAGATGCCTTTCTCTGGTTTTCCACTGTGTGGATCATGAGTTTTTGGTCTGTGGTTAACTTGCTCCTCTTGTGGTGGTTTCTCCTGGTGGCTGTTTACATGGTCCCCCCCCAAGGGTGTTTCATTGGATGGTGCCTTTTGCTTCCCGTGTGACCCAAGCAAAGGCGAGCTGCCTCTGCCTTCTGTGCTGGTCTCAGTTCATAAGAAGACCCGGTGAAAGGGCCAGGCACCCAGGAACCACCGTCTCCTCTCATGATTTCAGATTCCCCAGGATCACTGGAAGGTCGTGGGCATCAGAAAATGTCATAGTCAAGATCAATCCTTACAAATCCCCCCTCCCCCCAAAATAATCACGGCCATCAATACAGGAGCCTAGAACATCATAAAAAATATGCTGCTTTTTTAGCTCCTAGGGAAGAGAGAAAGTAGTATAGAGAAAATGACAATGATAGTAGCAATGCCCTCCAATTTTATGGAGCTTTATTCTTTCCAAAACTCTTACAGATAATGTCCCTTTGAGCACAAATTTTCAGAAGAGACCAAAACTGAGAAAGGCAGTGCTTGTGTTAAAAACTGTCTGCCCTTATTCAATACCATAGGTAGTAAAAATTATCTGCTGTCACAGAATGGCTTATTTTGTCTTTTTTTTTTTTTTCTGTACACGGGCCTCTCACTGCTGTGGCCTCTCCCGTTGCGGAGCACAGGCTCCGGACACACAGGCTCCGCGGCCATGGCTCGCGGGCCCAGCCGCTCCGCAGCATGTGGGATCTTCCGGGATCGGGGCACGAACCCGTGTCCCCTGCATCGGCAGGCGGACTCTCAACCACTGCGCCACCATGGAAGCCCCTTATTTTGTCTTTTATAAGGAAAAAAGGATGATTTCTCAGAACAGCTAAACATGATTTTATTGCTAGTGCCTGTTCATTTATGAAACTAAAAGCTTTCATGCTGTTGCTAAATCATCAGTTCTTGAAATAATCTGGTCTTTTCACCACACTTTATTTTAAATTTGCCAGGTTGCTCTAGGCATGGAATCTTTCTATTAACTAATGTAAGAAAAACACATGGGATACATGTTCTTCAGCCTAGGCTTCTGGTCTTCAAAGGCAGCTTATGATATGGTATTAAAACCACCAATATATGTTTAAAGGCTGCTACTATGTGCAGCAATTATCAGTGAACAAAGAAACGAAACAGATTCCCAAAGACGTGCCTCCACACGTTGCCTGAAACCCATCCCCCCTCACTTTTGCAACAGCAGGGGTAACTGGGGTGGTGTTTTTTTTTTCCTTTGGCCACTCCCCACGGCATGTGGGATCTTAGTCCCCCAGCCAGGGATTGAACCCGCACCTGCTGCATTTGAAGCACAGAGTCTTAACCACTGGACCTCCAGGGAAGTCCCCTGGGGGTGGCGTTCATACAAGAAATATTTCTATGTGATGTATTCATTTACTCTGAACGAAGAGCTCACTTGCTGAGCCATTTGATGGTCAGATTTCCTGACACTCCGTGGCTTCACAAAATCCCTCAAGAATCAATTTTTCAGCCCAAAGTGTTAAATACATTGTATCATGAACCAGCTGATTTTTATGTTCTCACTTAGCCAGTAGACATATTGGGTGAGTCCCTGTTGTTTTCCCTACGGATACAGGATAGAGCGATTATATTAATGACAAAGAAATGCAAATTTCCATGAGCCTATTTTCTTAATTAAGGCAAATGATGACTGAAGTTTTGAAACAATGTGACCAGAGGTACCTCCTTGAATAACAGGGAAGCGACACACACCCACATTAACGTTCTTCAGGAAGCTGCTGATGAGTTGATTTACACCCAGCTCTAGAAAATCAGCTGGCTTGAAAGGGATGATCTGATTTTGTAAAACCTAACAACTACCATTTTCCCAGAGCCCTTGATTAGAAAATGAACTTCTCCTCAGTGCAGAATATTTTAACTTCAGTAGATTATGTACTCTGCAGTCCAGACAGAATTCTGTGTGTCCAGTGACATCAAGAAGTTTAGCTGCTATTTCCTATTTAGAGGCAACTAAGACCAGTTGGGTGTTGACTTCACACCAGGTTATTTTATGTAATGTAGCCTTAGTATATACTCCTTTGTTCAACTTAAGTGTTTTTTTCCCCATTTCTGATGACGTAACAGACTAAATGTTCAGAAAAACCTCTGCTGGTATATAATACATAAAATACTAACAAAATATGTATACACTTTTTTTTTTTTTTTTTTGCGGTATGCGGGCCTCTCACTGTTGTGGCCTCCCCCGTTGCGGAGCACAGGCTCCGGACGCGCAGGCTCCGGACGCGCAGGCTCAGCGGCCATGGCTCACGGGCCCAGCCGCTCCGCGGCATATGGGATCCTCCCAGACCGGGGCACGAACCCGTATCCCCTGCATCGGCAGGCAGACTCTCAACCACTTGCGCCACCAGGGAGGCCCCACTTTTTTTTTTTTTTAATAACATGGCTGATGAAGTAAAATAAGACTTCCAAATAGAGGGACCTGTTGCGAGGCGGAGCTCGCCCCAAAGGCACCTGCCGACTTTAGTGATCTGGTCTACCCTCCAATGCTCGCTTCGGCAGCACATACACTAAAATTGGTCTAGACTCTAGAAGCCTTGAGACCGTGTTCCTCAAAGGCAGTCATTTGCTCAGGACTCTCCTTTTCTCCCAGAGATTAAGTACTCTCAGAACTGCTTAGTCATTAAGCCATAAGGCATGACCCCACAAGATTCCAAATATTCCCAGACAAGGAAAGACCACCCTTAGCTGGGAATTACTAACCTAGAGCCTGGGTCTTCACAAGTCATGGAATGGCCAGGAGCAACTGTCCAAAGCTAGGTCCCAGCAGGGTATAAATTTGGAGAGACTTTTCCACCATTCTAAGACCCTCAACTGTTAACTCCATTAACATGCCAAAAGCAGAACAGAGTGGAAGAAATCACCCAGCATGGAAGCCAGAGAGACGAAAGGGTAGAAAAATTTAAAGGAAGCTTTCCATTTTGCTTAGCCATTGTTTTCCTTCAAATTTAAACTTTTTTTTTAACATCTTTATTGGAGTATAACTGCTTTACAATGGTGTGTTACTTTCTGCTTTATAACAAAGTGAATCAGCCATATGTATACATATATCCCCATATCCCCTCCCTCTTGCCTCTCCCTCCCTCCCTCCCTATCCCACCCCTCTAGGTGGTCACAAAGCACCGAGCTGATCTCCCTCTGCTATGTGGCTGCTTCCCACTAGCTATCTATTTTACATTTGGTAGTGTATATATGTCCATGCCACTCTCTCACTTCATCCCAGCTTACCCTTCCCCCTCCCCATGTCCTCAAGTCCATTCTCTACATCTGCGTCTCTATTCCTGTCCTGCCCCTAGGTTCTTCAGAACCTTTTTATCTGCTTCTAGATTCCATATATATGTGTTAGCGTATGGTATTTGTTTTTCTTTTTCTGACTTACTTCACTCTGTATGACAGTCTCTAGGTCCATCCACCTCACTACAAATAACTCAATTCTGTTTCTTTTTATGGCTGAGTAATATTCCACTGTATATATGTGCCACATCTTCTTTATCCATTCATCTGTTGATGGACACTTAGGTTGCTTCTATGTCTTGGCTATTGTAAATAGAGCTGCAATGAACATTGTGGTACATGACTCTTTTTGAATTATGTTTTGCTCAGTGTATATGCCCAGTAATGGGATTGCTGGGTCATATGGTAGTTCTATTTTTAGTTTTTTAAGGAACCTCCATACTGTTCTCCACAGTGGCTGTATCAATTTACATTTCCACCAACAGTGCAAGAGGTTCCCTTTTCTCCACACCCTCTCCAGCACTTATTGTTTATAGATTTTTTGATGATGGCCATTCTGACCAGCGTGAGGTGGTACCTCATTGTAGTTTTGATTTGCATTTCTCTAATGATCAGTGATGCTGAGCATCCTTTCATGTGTTTGTTGGCAATCTCTATATCTTCTTTGGAGAAATGTCTATTTAGGTCTTCTGCAAGACCCCAAATAGCCAAAGCAATCTTGAGAAAGAAAAACAGAGCTGAAGGAATCAGGCTCCCTGACTTCAGACTATACTACAGAGCTACAGGAATCAAAACACTATGGTACTGGCACAAAAACAGAAATATAGATCAATGGAACAGGATAGAAAGCCCAGAGATAAACCCACGCACATATGGTCACCTTATCTTTGATAAAGGAGGCAAGAATATACCGTGGAGAAAAGACAGCCTCTTCAATAAGTGGTGCTGGGAAAACTGGACAGCTACATGTAAAAGAATGAAATTAGAATACTCCCTAACACCATACACAAAAATACACTCAAAATGGATTAAAGACCTAAATGTAAGGCCAGACATTATAAAACTCTTCGAGGAAAACATAGGCAGAACACTCGATGACATAAATCACAGCAAGATCCTTTTTGACCCACCTCCTAGAGAAATGGAAATAAACTTTGATTCTGAAATGAAGTTTTCAAATGTCTAATTCTTTCTGCCACTTCTCTTTTCACATTTATCTTTCTCTGATGATCTCAGTTATGAGTCTTTATTATTCTTATTTATGTTGTTCTTCCATTTATCTACCATTTTCTTAATTCCTTTTAGATTGCTTTGAAACATTATGTTTCATTTTCATCTGTTTTTAAGGTGCATTCTTTCTGAAAAACTTCCATTGTCTACAAGGGAAACTATTCTCCCTATATGCTTCCTTATAACAACTGTAGTAAATCTTAATAACTTTAACAACATTTATTCATGTTTAGCAAACATTTGTAGAAGATCTAGTCTGTGTAAGGAACTAAGATGTAGGAGAAAACAAGACATTACCTAAATAAAACATAGAGCTAAAGGAAACAGACAAATAATTGCAATAAAATATGAATAATGTAACAAAAAATGAAGGCTCTGTGGAAACACAGCCAGGAAACTTCAGCTTGTTTAGGAGATTAGAGAAGGTTTCCCAGAGAAAGCAGAACGAGGTTCTGGGCTAGCCAGGTAGAGGTGGGAAAGCACATTTCCAAGGAAGTTGTGGGGTCTGAGCAAAGTTGCATATGAAAGAAATAATTCTTAAAAAGACATTTATCAGACCAGAACACAGAGTTACAAAAAAAATAAAAGATTAGCGATAAAGCTAGAATTAACAGGGGACAGATCTCAGAGAGCTGGGAGTCATGTTACATTGATTAGAACAGACAATGAGAAAGCTTAAAGGCCTTAACAGGGCAGTGGCAATGGCTGCTTTATATCTTTAAAGAGAGTTCTCTAGCTGTTATGATGAGAACTGTGTCGACTGAAAAAAATGCACGACCTAAAAGTTGAGAATCGCGTTTTATTTGGCAGACTTTCTGAGGGACTGGTCCAAAGAGGTGAGGAAGGAGCCAGGATGTATGGGAGATTTTGCAACAAAAACCAGGTAGTCACAGCATCAAAAAATTACCATTAATTAAAGAAAACCAGATATCTCAAGTTAAGGAATCTAGTGCTTTTCTATGGATGGGAGATGCGGAAGTCTGGGCTCATAGAAATCATTATTTTGATATGCACCTCAGCTATCTGGGGCCAGTATTCTGTGTTTTCCCATCCTGAGTCTCCGCAGAGTGCCTTTGGGGGCCACTGTAGTGGCTTGATCGCTGCAACATCCTTTGTTTACTGATATGGCAGGCAACATTTCTCATTCACAGCAGACAAAGGTAGGAAAAGATTACACCAAAACTGCCTAATTAGGAAGTGCTCCTAAGAGGGTGGTGGCTCCATTTGAAGAGAAAGGGATAGATTTAAGAAACATTAAGAGATTAAAATTGCTGTGATTAAATGGATAGAGTTGTCAAGAAGGACTGCCAGCTTTCAATTTTTAATAATAGGCTGCTGTGGAGCTATTATGAAAATAGGGAGCATTGAAATGGAGCTGGTTTGGGAGGAGAAAACTATTTGTCTTGAACAAGTTGAGACTGAGGAACAGAAAAACATCCAAGTGAAGTCTGTAGTTGGATTTATGTTTCAGGAGCTCAAAAGGTAAATTTGAGCAGTGAATAGAGGTGTGGGAATTATCATCACTGAGATACTAATCAAGTCATGAAAGTGAATGAGGGCCTCCCTGGTGGCGCAGTGGTTGAGAGTCCGCCTGCCGATGCAGGGGATACGGGTTCGTGCCCCGGTCTGGGAGGATCCCATGTGCCGCGGAGCGGCTGGGCCCGTGAGCCATGGCCGCTGGGCCTGCGGATCCGGAGCCTGTGCTCCGCAACGGGAGAGGCCACAACAGTGAGAGGCCCGCATACCACAAAAAGAAAAAAAAAAAAAAAAAAAAGAAAGTGAATGAAATTGTCCAGGTGAAGTATTGATATGTGGAATAAAGTGAGAAGAGGGCTGTAGACTGAATTCTGACAACACCAACATATAATACTTGGGTAATAAGGAAAATGCTGCAAAACAGCCTGAACAGCACTGATTTAAAAGCAGGCCCTTGTCCAAGAGAAGGTGAGGACATACAGATACACCATTTCCAGCACTGCTGAGAAGTCAGCAAGACAAGTACTTAAAAGCATCTGTTGAATTGACCAATGTGGATATAATTGAGGAACTAGGCAAAAAGCAGATCTGTTGAAATCTGGTGGACAGGAGGTAAGACTTGGTTTTCTTACTTCTGATCTGTTTTAGTTTCTGTGAGGAACTTAAACTCTTCATTGTCTGTCTCCTCAACTAGACTTTAAACTCCTTGAGCAAATGAAACATGTCTCCTTATTCTTTATATCCCAAGTACCACTTATGGATTAATCTATAAATGTCTCATTTTCCTTACCTATAAGGGAAAGAGAATAATACCCTCTCGCTTTTTTTATTTCACAGGTTGTTTTTAGGCTTGTACCTTGCATGAAACAGTTGTAAATTGTAAATCCTACAGCAGTGATAGTTTTTGCTATTACTTCTAGATCCCAACAATTCAGGACTAAAGTGGAAAAAGTGTCACAAGATAGCTTATGATTTATTGCCAAATGAATATTTAACAACCATCGTTGCTCTGGGGGTTCAGAAAAATAGGGCATTTCAGGCTGAAATTGTTACAGGATACTTTAGAGAATTGCTAGCAAGACATTCAGGGTGGTAGGGAGTGAGGCATGAACCCAGTTGAGCATCTGAGTGCCAGGAATGGTGACTAAACCAATGAGATTAGTGCAGAAGAGTCTTAAAACGTTTCAATTCATTCCACATTCTTGGCTTAGACAAGAAAAATGCATTATTAAGGTTTAATGATTGTTTTGAGAAAGTAGGTGTAGTACTTGCTGCCACGCAGAATGTTTTATGAGTCTAATAACAGACAGTACTTGAACATGAAAGCTAATTTGCTCTCCTATCCTGTAAATGGACCTCCACTCTGGGGCGTAGAGCAAATGTTGGCCTAAAAACGTCTCCCGATTCCTTGCTCCAAACTTGACCTTCTAATTTGGAAGACAGACTTCAAGACACTCTGTATTGAAATTAACAAGGTCATTTTACAATGTAAGGGATACTGGGGAAATTTATTGATTTTCATAAGCTACAGTTTATTTCTTACAAGTGTAAAATTACTGTAATATCTATAGGCTTAGAAGTTAAAAAAAGAATGGGAAGAATGTGCGTGTGTGTGGAAATATCTGTATCCTAAGAAAATTGTGAGGAAAAGCAGTGTAGTCCCCAGCTAGAAAGAACAGTAACAGGTATGAAGGATCCTCGGACCTCTGGGCGTTGCCCTGAGCTGTGCGGATGCTACATAGGAAACGAAGGTTAAAGGCCCCTGGCTTTGAGGTTGCTACAAAGAACAATAAAAGGGACTGGGTCGCTCTACTACAAGGCACAGCACATCCCTGATGTGTGAGATGATCTCCTTTTCTCTGTCCCCTTCCTGCCCTTCCTTTACAACATGGCCAGAGGGATCTTCGTTCAGCATACATCTGATCTGATCTTGTCACTCCCTGTCCTAGCCCATCAAGCAATGGTTCACCTTCCCTTCAGAATATAATCAAAATTCCTGAGACTCATAAGCGGTTTCCACACTGTCTCCCACCAACCTTACCAACCGACCTGTCCCCACCCCAATGCACCCTACACTCAACCGGAAAAACATGCTTGCACTTCTCAACAGCCTGTGCTCCCTGCCTAGCACCTTCCATGCCTGCTTTGTTCCAGCTCACGATTTCTCATTTATTCTCCCAGGCTCAGCTCCAGCAATGCTTCCTCCAAAAAAGCTTTCTGTGAAACACCACGGCTCTCACCACCCACACTCGTGCATGTACAAGAGCGTGTTTGTGTGTATGTGTGTGCGCACGCATGGGCATGCATGGCCACACACGTGCATTTTATTACCTATCACCAAGCCCATGCCTGGCGGTGGCGTTTATCCAAGAAATTATAATTACCCAATTCTCATTTCCTTATAGATCATGAGCTACTTGAGGTTTTGTTCATTTCACACATCGTAGGTCCTCACAAGATATTTCCTGAATATTCAGTGAGTAACAGACTGACAAGAACAACAAAGATGGGGTTGGTATTAATAGACTTTGGCAAATAAAACAACCTAGCATAGTGAAAATGCTTATGGCGGGACGAATACGATTTTTAAAGTTCCTGGTGCCTTCTGTGTCCAAATGCAAAACATTAGTCTCCCACACCCTGCCCCCACACGGAGGTCGACGTGTTGTCTAGTCTATTCCTCACAAAGAGTCTCCTGTGATAGCACACTCTGTGCATTATTTTAACTTTGAAAATAAAATAGCATGTGGCAAAGACACACTGGAAAGACCTCACCATCGTGGCTAGTTGTGGACACCTAAGAGTAGTCCCCTAGTAAGAGTCAGTGAAAACTCTATTGTTGTCTTCGTGTTGCGTGTCTTTAAATGATTTTCTCAGAGATTACTCTAAAAAGCAATACGGTAAGTGGCTACAAAGTGTAAGTCATGAATAAATGCTACCAAAAAAATTGGAAAATGGGAATATAACTTTCAGGGGTGCCATCATATAGGGATCCTAAAGGTGCCGTAGCTCTAACAAATGAGAGTTTGGATGATCAGCTCTGGAAAATGATTAGATAACTCTAGAAATAGCTCTCATCATAGTAAAGACAGTGATATAAAAAGTATATAGGAGTTTTAAGAAATTTTACTGAAATGCAGATGTGGAAAAAGCATTATTTCTAAAGCAAATATAACATTTTATGTGCAAGATTTGAAATACGTATCATTTGTAACTAAACTAGTTAAATATTACATCTAGACATTTGGCTATTTTATCTAATTTAGAAAGCTATACATTCTTTCTGGCCTGTTTTAAGAAAAAATCTTCATGAACTTTTGTTTGGGAAAGTAGGGAAATCACCTTGTGTTTGTCTTACATTTAGGCACACAACAAGTAATAGTAAAGTCTACTAACTTGAGGAGAAAAAAATGCCATTTTTTTCCTAATTGTCAAGGCTAGTCAAGCCAACACTGTTTGAGTTCTTAGTCCCAGAAAGCAGATATGCTTTAGAAATAGGTATTTTCATTTGCGTGTGTATATAAATTTTACCAGTTCTTAAAAACTGAAGAACTTGATGCTTAGACTTTAAAATTTTTTGAATTTGAGATTATTTTGTTGGTATATGATCACTTCATAGGGAAAGATGTGGGCATTGACTGAGTTCCTGGATCAACCTCTTAGATAATTCACGACAATCTTTTTTTTTTAGAGGAAAAGAGGCATCGTTTGAGACCAGGATGCCGAGGCTCAGAGAGGTTAAATAACCCAGCCAGCCACTGATGAATCTACAGTTGGTCTGTGCTTTTACCTCCCAGAAAGAGCAATGCTGCTCTCACTGGAAAAACAGCTGTTTATTCATGAACCTAAACTCTGCAGCCTGAAAAATTAAATGCCTGCCACTCGATTCTAGTGATTTGCAACAGAATATTTTCCTACGTATCTACTATTTTTCCAAATAATTTACAGATCACATTAAATGAAGTTCTTAGTGCAACATTGTTTCCTGTTCTGCTTTATTAACTCTGAATGAGTTTCTGTGAGTTGGTTCGCTCATTCTTTCTTTCTCTAATTGTACTAACTATTCTGCAAAATTGACTACTTCTGAGAACGTGTAATGGACCAATTTTTTTACCCTGTGTAACTCTAGATGAAATGTCTGCCAACTAATAGAGCAATCAGATCTGCTCTTCTAAGCCAAATAACAGCAGAGGAAGAGGACTCGGGGGGCCCATGGCACCTGTCCTTCTTGCTACTTATCAATGCGTCTTTGCACAAAACAAGTATTTTGTTTAAAACCTGCCTCAACTCGTGCTGTTCACTCTCCTCCCCCTCCAATCACTCACTTCCATGTTTTGACCTAACAGTTGGTTGACGGGGCAAGTATTATGATCCAGTTGTCCATGTGCTGCTTTTTAATCAGGCGAGAAAGCATCAGTATTGGCTGACTTCCCATCAAAAACTTCTCAACAAACTTTTGGTGAAATGGCAGCAGGGAGAAGCATTCGCAGATGGGCTGCGGATGGACATGCCCATCTGGGGGACACTCACGCGAGTGAAGCCCACTCTGCTGTTCACCACTTGATTATCATTTCCTTGTCTGTGGCAGATCCATGGAAAAAGGCACTATCTCAGATCTCCCCATATCACATCTTTTGAAATCAACTGCTGTTATCTCTTCGTTGTTTGGGGTTGGTATCCAGCCTGCCAGCAGTTCCTTTTGGGGGATCTCTCTCCATAAATAAATCTCCTCCTCAATTTAACAAAGACAAAGCTCTCAATGAACTCCGTTCAGACTGAACATAGTATAATTTACTTTTCAATTTCACACCCAAAGATTCTGTAATGGGGAGATGTAGGCAGTTAGGTTTTCAGTCATACCAAATGGGTTTTTAATATTTAAAATCCATCTGTTTACTTACAAAGAGTAAATGCCTGGAAATGAGGCTTCTGAAATGCAAATGAAGAGCTGCAAGACGTATTTCTGCTTGGGAAAACCCAACGCTTTCCTGACAAAAGGGAGTCATAATGGCGCCTGTGGAATCCAATAATATTATAAATGATGTTTCATCCAATAGTGCATGATTTGTGTACTGGGAAATCTGTGGTCTTTTGTTTGTTATGACTGAGTCATGAAATGCTTCATGAATTTGTGGGAAGAGAGGAGATTCAAATTAGCATGGCATTTTGAAAACCGTCAGCTAAGACAATTCTAGGATGCCTTGCCTTATCGAAACAGCTAACAGACTTAAGAAATGAAGCAGCATTTCAGAAAAGGTACTCTATTGCTACTCATGAAGTACCAAGGTGGAGGTATTGTACACCTCTGCTACAGGAGGTTTAGACCAGAGTTTAGCCTCATTCTTTGTTGTTTTTTCTTAAGTTTGAGAAATTAAAGTTGACTTTTAAGAAGTCACTGTTCTCAGTTCATGATTTCATAAAGAATCACAATAATAGAATTTTCTGTAAATTATATTAATATACAAAAGTTAAAAACTGCTGGGACTGCAAATAAAACATTAGGACGAATTTTTCAAACAATCTGCTATGCTTTCAATAGAAGTTACTAACGTTAAAACTCAGCCAGATATGATCCTATCGGCAGAAAACCTTCAGTATTGTTACCTCGCAGAATTTAATTGAGGTATTGTTCTACCCACCTAATAGAGCAAGACCATCAAAACCAAACCCCTTTTGTTTAAATAATTCCCTTTTAGCTCTTAGAAAAAGAACATGACACTCAGGGTATTGTTATTTACCATTGCTTTATATCTCCAAGTGTATAATATCTAATCTGACAGGCATTTATTTCTCATTCATATGAAGTCCCAAACAAGTTGTCCTGATTGGCAGAAAATTCACTTTCCAGTGGCAAGTTACTTGCTTGTGGGAACCAGTGCTTCTTCCATCTTGTGACTCCATCACCCTCGTCACATGTCATTTCTTAACTCTGGCTGGGAAATGACTCAGGACACTTCACTCTTATTTCGTTGTTGAAGTTTAGTCCCATAGGTGCAAGAGGGCTGGGAAATGTAGTCTCTGGCTGGACAACCAATTCCTAGGAAACCCTGCACCCAGAAGGAGAAAACCCTTTGGCAGCCAATCCTTCCTTCTCTGGGAGGGCGCACACTGCTTCTGCCAGTGTGGTCCCATCTACATTACACCCACAGGAGGGTTTGCCTCTGCCTGGGACCCACACTTGATCTAATCTGAATTTTAAGGGGAAGGACCAAAGGTTCTGAGTTTTCACTAGCTCCTCTGTTATTCTTAAAAGTGCAGAATTTGAGAACCATCTTAGAAGTAACATATTAAAATACTATGATCTCCATCTCACAGATTGAAAAATAGTCTCAGAAGCATGTATTCTATAGCTCTTCATAGATAAATTGCTTTCAGCATGGGTCCAAGATTCAAAAACTAAAGAATACTTGTTTCCAGCTGTCAAGAGAATTGTAATCTAGGTGGAGAGAGATCTGTGTCACATACAGATAATTAAAATAGAAGGCCTTCTCAGATGAGTGCTTCACAAAAGCTAGATACTATGTTTGTAAAGAAAGTTAAAAAAAAAAAAAAGTATTCTAGGCTAGAGGAGGATGTTTCAAGGCCAAAGTAGTGTTTGATCTTATTCATGGATAAGACTTATTTGATAGGTGAGGATGGGAGGAAGGTCAATTCAGACACAGGGAAAAGACATGGAGAAGCTCAGAGATGGTTCAGGGAATTTTACGCAATCCAGTTTGATTTGAGGTTTTCTATTTCTGGGCAAATAAAGTCGGGGGGTTCAGTGGATAGTAGGATACACATCCCGGAAGGTCTGTGGGAACCAGGTCGTCCAGGGAAATCAATAACCAGGTCACGACATCGGATTTCATTCTGCAGACCTTGGGGAACAATGGAATGCCTGTGAGCAGGGGAGGGACTGGACCAGAAATGGTCCGGATTCCACCCTTCCTTGAGCTCTAGCTTTGCTCTCAACTCATCCCCTTGTCCGTGTGCCTTTGCCTTTATTCTCCAGAATCAAGTGCGTCTTGGCCTTTCGGGGAGGTCACCGTAAAATGCGGTCGCAGCCATCCTTTCAGCTCAGGGAGACCATTCAGGCTCGTGTGTTATCCCGGGCTCCCAGGGGCACCCTAGCTCTCAGTGTCTGTGGTTTCTTCTTCGTGCACGTGGAATCTCTCGCACATCCATTCTCTCCAACGTGTTTGGTCTCTGTAGCTCTGGCCTCAGTTCTTTCCTGAGGTTCGGCCTCATAAAGACTTCCCTGGGGCTTGTAAAGCACAGCCCATAGGACAGTGGAAACCTGAGCGCCTGCAGGCTGTCCTCACTCCCCATCCTGACCCCATTCCTCCTTCTCAACTTGACCCCATGACCCCAGTTTCCTGCTTGTTGTGAAATTTTTAAGTGAGACTTTTAAGAGACACGAGTCATCATAAACTATACCCACCTAAATACTTCTTCTACCAGCAATCCTTGGGTACCCTAGCCTCACGCCACTGACTTATACTCAGGCCCGTGAACAGGAGTCACTGAACCAATCTAGTGTTGAAAGACCACATTAAAAAATTCTACCTACATACCTCCCAAATATGCATTCCTCTGGTCCAGACCAATAGAGGGAAAACATAGCTAATGACAGAAATATTACATATCGCTATATTTAGATTAAAGGACTAAATGACAGTGGAGTGACAGCAGGGTTCATGGTTGTCTTTAGTCATGGTTTTCAATGGCAAATCATGTTTTCCACATTCCATCAAAATGCCATCCATCCATCTGTCTTCCTCCCTAGCTACCTACCCACCTATATGCATTATGTGTGTGTGTAGGTTTTGGGAATAGCAAGTAAACACATATAGAACAAATCATTATTCAAACTTCTGTAGAACCTTTTTTCAGTTGAGTACTTCTTTTTGTGGAGAAATTTACATATTTATCAGGGAATCAGGGATTTTAACACTGACATGGCTCTTTCTTAAAACTGAAAAACAGCAATTTGGGGCAAACGTATAATTTGTAAAATTATCCTCTTTTAACCTTGTGTGAGAACTCCAAAACATTAATTGGTTAAGTCAGTGCTATTATTTAGCAATATAAATGAGAATATTAGCTACTCAAATATTGCCAGACCTAATTCATGCCCTCAGGTATCACCCCATTAGCATGCATCCGCATGAGCAGGAGTCACAAAACTAATGAATTTGTCACCAGGGACACAGATGGGGCGTGACACTGTTCTCTGCACACTCCTATCCAGGTGTCTTTATTGTAACATGATTACTTTTCATTCGATTCCACAAATTACATTATATCAAGTTACTATAGTGAAGCCTGTTACTAATTAAAATCCTTGTTATCTCTATACTTGAGTCAATATAGTTATTCTTTTTGTTTCTTACTAACCCTGGAGAAATTAGGAAACACTCCAGGCTCAGCATCTTCCGTGCCATTAAATAATAGTTATTTGTGTTTTGCCAGATGTAGAAAAGAGCCTACATTATCTCGCTTCGGGGAAAATTATGTAGCAATTACAGTATATGCTAAAGTTCAAGTTTTCTAAGAAGTGAAATTCTGGTTAGGGAGGATTTGATAGTCTAAATAAACCAGTGACTGGAATCCCATGTCACCTGAGACCTCACAATGAGGAAATGTCCACGTTCAGTCAAGTTTAATTTGTTGTCAATATAGCATCAAGACAGGGCTTTGAAACCTTCCAGCATATGTTCAGAAAACACTAGACTCTCAGTAGGATCGCTTCAGTGCAGAGACACTAATTAAGTCACACAAAAAGCATCTCTTTATTGTTCTAAGTCCCCTTCCTCCACAAAACTTTAAAAAGCCCCAGGCAAACAGAGTCCTAGTTTGAATGCTGCTGTCTTTTTTTTTTTTTTTTTAACAAAGGATATTTAGGTCAGATTTCAGTGGTGAATGCTGGAGAAAATTCTGCTGCTTCACATATTCTCTCTTCACAGCATTCTCTTCCATTGTCAAATAATCGCATCTGTCATGACATCACCACCTTTGGTGTTTGGGAACACAGGCAAATTCCCTGGCCTAGTTGCATGAAAAAAAAAATCTCTGGCTGTACAATATATAATTTAAACAGAAAAACTTTTTTTTTTTTTTTTTAAACAAACAGACCATCTGCTTTGGCTAATTGGCAGATCTGGAAACACAGCAAAATCCTAAAATGTGTGGCCCAAACATACTGACTGTGGCCTTCTTTTTCTTGGAAAATCAACCAAGAGACACCTGTCTTTTTTCCTTAGAGGTTTGAAACACATCACCTGGCTATATCTCATAATTATTTCTTGCTTTCCAAATGCCAAGTGGCTCATATCCAAAGTATAATGAGGATCTGTAAGATAACTGCCATGAGAAACATGCCATGGATGGCACCGTGCATGCCAGGCTCTTGATTTTGTTCTTAAGTAGTAGCCAGAAGCCCAGCGTGCAGAGCCCAAGGCCAGTTTGGCATTTCCACTTGTCAAAGCAACAGAAGCGAATAATTAAGAACTAAACACTCCCTCTCCTGAAACTCTCAGCATTTATTTGCTCAACAAGTATTTCTAAGTTTCTATCTACAATTTCATGGAGGGGTTTAAATAGTTTTAAATAATTTGATACCTACCATCCATTTAAAAAATAAATACGTGAACAAACTCTTTTTTAACCCGTCCGAAATTTTACCATTTTCTCTTCCTCCTTGAACTTATGCTTTGATTCCAGTATCCTTATAAAATATTTTTTGTTTGTTTATAAGCCTATTGTTTACCCTACTAACTGCAACAAAAATATATTACTCGGTAATTAATGTTATTCGCTTTATCAGCATTTCAAATTGAACCTTTTTTTTTTTTTGATGTATCATAGTAAGACTACAGAGGGGTAAGAAGCATGCCTTTCTTTTGTAAAGTAGAACGGCATTTGTGAAAGGGAGCCATCTAACAACTGCAGTGCATCCTAAACATGGTGATTTTAGAAAATAAGTACGTATTGAATTTGAAGTTCCGGAGAATTTCTCTTAAAACAATCTATGTGCCTGATTAACCTTGTGTACACCAAGTGTATGCACACGCCAGCTCTAAAAGCCAGTTAATTGCAATGGATCCTGTGTTACCAGACCAAATTATGCACTGCACCTTTCTAAATGTAGATTTTATGTAATTAATAAAACATAGACTCTTTTGGAAACCTTGTCATCACGAATCACCGTTACAAAAAGTAAAACCATTAACACATGGGGGTCATTAAAGAGGGCTCTCATGCACAAAAGAAAAGTTAGACAAGAAGGTTTGGTTGGCCTGACTTAAAGAAATTTGGGTGCATAGCTAAGAATAAAACCCTTCTTGCCTCGTATTCTATCATTAACAACAACTTATTTCCACTAATCATTTACATATTAATCCAATTATATGTTGGCCCTTAAATTTTTTAAGATATGGTTATGGCTTCTTGAGAATGTTTTTCCTTTCTTATCATTTTCGTTGTTTCTCTTCTGTAAAAGTTTGCTGTAGCCCTACCATCTGGCGAGTGTGTCTTGTGCCCACAAGGAGGATCCTTAACTGCTCCTTTCGGAAGTGCTGGTATGGTTCATCTGAGCACAGCATCACTAAGCTAGAAAATGCTACTTCCCCCTTTAGTCACATTGCTTATAATGGATGTCTTCAGTGTCACCCAGCTTAGCAGCTAATTAAAGTGTATAATGTGTCTCTAAAAAGAGATCATCTCTTTTTCTTATTCAAGAAAGAACGTTCCATTAAAATACTGTGATGATACAAGGCAAAATTTGAAAACAAAACAAAAAAGTCAATAGGGCAAAAGACAAATCTGATAAAAGACTGTTATCCAAAATATACAAAGAACTCTTAAACTCAACAATAAGAAAACAAACTACCTGGATAAAAGATAGGCAACACCCTCAAGAGACACTTAACCAAAGAAGATATACAGATGGCAAATAAGCATATGAAAAGATGCTTCAATCATATGCCATCCGGAAATGCAAATTAAAACACAGTAATGTACCACTATACTGCCGTCAGAATGGACAATATCAAGAGCACTGACACCACCAAATGCTGGCAAAAATGTGGAGCAACAGGAACTCACGTTCATTGCTGGTGGGAATGCAAACTGGCGCAGCCACTTTGGAAGACAAGTTTGGCAGTTGCTTAGAAAACTAAACATACTCTTATCACACAATCCAGCAATCCGGCTCCTTGGTATGTACTCAAAGGACTTGAAAACTTAGGTGCACACAAAACATGGGTACATGGATGTTTATAGCAGCTCTATTCATAACTGTCAAAACTTGGAAGCAACCACAATGTCCTTCAGTAAGTGAACAAATAGACTGTGTTACATCCAGACCCTAGACTATTACTCAGGGCTAAAAAGAAATAGACTATCAAACCATGAAAATACATGGGGGGGACCTTAAACGCATATTTCTAAGTGAAAGAAGCCAATCTGAAAAGGCTATCTAATGTAAGACTCCAACTATATGACATCCTAGGAAGGGCAAAACTATGCAGACGGTAAAGAGATCAGGTGGCTTCCAGGGTGAAAAAAGAGATGAATAGGCAGGGCACAGAGGACTGACAGGGCCGTGAAAATACTCCATATGATATACACTACCAAACGTAAGGTAGATAGCTAGTGGGAAGCAGCCGCATAGCACAGGGAGATCAGCTCGGTTCTTTGTGACCGCCTGGAGGGGTGGGATAGGGAGGGTGGGAGGGAGACGCAAAAGGGAGGGGATATGGGAACATATGTATATGTATAACTGATTAAATTTGTAAAATAAAAAAAAATTAAAAAAAAAAAAAAAAAGAAAGACAAGCAACAGAGGAATCAGAATCCTCTAGTGATAACTGAAGTCATTTTATGCCAGAAAGAATGATCCAGTGAAACTATTAAAATCTAATCAGGACCAACATTTGCATGTTAAAGGACTCAAATCTAAAGCTCCCTTCTGTAAAATTAACATTTTCTGTCTTTTAAAGAGAGTATTGGGTCTCAAATAGAATAATGATAAAATAACTATTTTCTTTTCCCTGCCTTTCCCCCAACTCTCATCCCCCATATTGTTTTCATGAACAGAGTCCTGTGCAGGGAGAAGGAAGTGGGAAGGTTGTGAAAAAACATTCCATGGGAGGAGAAATTTGCCCAGACCTGGTCATTTAATTTTTGGCTTCTCTTCATCCACTGCAACTGTGTAGTCTGTATTCAGAAAATGGAGAAGCAAAAAACACTCCCTAAAGTTAGAGTTCTGGTATTTGAGAGCTTGAGTCCGATTTCTATGGAATAAGAGAAGGCAATTTGTTGTCACATGTGTTATTATCAAGTATTATTATCAAGTGAATAAAGACCATACTGGGCCATAAAACATACTGTCCCAAATACAGGAAAACAAATCTGTGGTGCTGGTGGGGGTGGGGGAAGCCTTCTTTACACTACTGAGGAAACATCTGTGACTTCTCCAAATTGGTTCAGAAGAGTGACTGGCAGGGGTTTCCCTTAAGAACAGATTGATCTCACAAGTAATATATTCATTTTAAGAAGAAAAAGAATGTATATATATGTATAACTGAATCACTTTGCTATACAGCAGAAATTAGCACAACATTGTAAATCAACTATACATCAATAAAATAAATTTAAAAAATAAAAAAAAAATTTCAAAAGAAAAAAAAAAAATACTCCATATGATACTATAACGATGGATCCATGTCATTATATACTTGTCCAAAGCCATAGAACGTACAACACCAGGATGAACCCTAAAGCAAAATGTAGACTTCTGGTGAGTATGGTGTGTCAACGTGGGTTCATCAGTTGTAACAAATGTAGCACCTGGTGGGGATGTTGATAAGGGAAGAAGTTATGCATGTGTGTGGGTAGATGGAAAATCTACATGCCTTCCTAAAACCTTAAAAACCAGCCTTGAAAGTGTCAAGATCATCCCTCAGTGATTAAATACTTGCCAAAACAAAACTTGCTGCTTGATAAAGGAAGACAAGAAAAATCCAGGTACTTGACAACATGAAATACATCATATCCATCCAATAAAAAAATTATTAGGAATGTGAACACATAGGAAAATATAATTCATAACCAAGAAAAATTAGTTAATAGTGTTAAAACCAGAAATGACTGGAAGTTGGAATTGGCAAAGAAGAACTTTGAGAGGTCAAGTTGGTAGAGAATGTTATTCAAGTATTCCCTATCCTCATTCATTTTTTGTCTATTTCTCTAATAATTACTGATAGAGGAGGATTGTAATCTTCAATTATAATTGTGGATTTGCCTGCATTTTCTTTTGCTTTTTCTTTCTGTCAGGTTTTTCCTTCATGCATATTGAAGCTATGTTATTATGCACATACACATTTGGAATTGTATGTCTTCTTGACGAATAGACCTTTTATCATAATGAAATATTCCTATTTATCTATGGTAATATTTTTCATTCTGAAGTCCACTGTTCTTATATTGATATAGCCACTCTAGCTTTCTTAGGATTTGGTTGTTTTTTGTTTTTTTTTGTTTTTTTTGTTTTTTTTTTCTTTTTGCGGTATGTGGGCCTCTCACTGTTGTGGCCTCTCCCGTTGCGGAGCACAGGCTCCGGATGCTCAGGCCCAGCGGCCATGGCTCACGGGCCCAGCCGCTCCGCGGCATATGGGATCCTCCCAGACCGGGGCACGAACCCGTATCCCCTGCATCGGCAGGCGGACTCTTAACCACTGCGCCACCAGGGAGGCCCAGGATTTGGTTTTTTGCATGTTGTATCTTTTTGCATCTGTTACGTTCAAGTACATTTCTTGTAGACAACATATGGTTTCTTGCTTTCTGTGTCCAATCAGATAATCTATACTTTTCAGCTGGAGTGTTTGGATAATTTACACTTAATGTAAATTTCAGTCTGCTTGGGTTTAAATCTATCCTCTTGATATCTTTTCTGTTTGATCCAGCTCTTCTTTATTCCTTTATCTTCTCCTGACTTTTTGCGGATTGAGTGTTTTCATATCTATCTTACCTATTGGCTTGTGAACTCTTCAATTTCGTTCACTTTTATAGTGGTTGTTTTAGAATTTACAATATGTGTCTGATTTATCACAATTTATTTTGAAGTAGTGTCTTGTATCCATTTACCTATAATGTAAGGACCGTACAACAATAGATTTCCACTTTCCCCTCTGCTTCCTGTTCTACTGTTATACATTTTACTGCTTCCCACACATTGTACAAGGCCAGTACTATCCTTGATCCTAAAACTAGGCAAAAACATTATAAGTAAGTAACATACCAATTTCCCTTATGAATATAGATGCAAATATCCATAACATGTGAGCAAATTGAATCTCTTAATATATTAAAAGGGTATATATAATGATCAGGTGTGGCTTACCCCAGTAATACAAGGTTGCATTTCTGTTCAAAAATCAATGAGTATAATTTATGATTCTAATTTTAGAAATAAGATAAACCCATTTGATCCTCTTAATAGGCACAAAAAAAAGGTACTTAAAAACTTTGACACAAATTAATGATTACAAAAATTAAAACTGTTAGAAAACTTGGAATAAAAAGGGAACTCCTCTACCTGGTAAAGGGAATCTATTGAAAACCTATAGTTAACATGCTTAATGTTGAAAGACTTAGCTGTTAAGTCTGGGGAAAAGAGAGATATTTTCTCTCAACACTTCTGTTCAACTTTATATTTGATGTACTAGCCAGTACAACAATACAAGAAAAAAAATACCATACTTCTTGTAAAGGAAGACACTAAACTGTCTTTATTTGTAGACATTATGACAGTATACAAAAAAGCCCAAGATTTTACGTAGTATACCTATTAGAAGTAATAGAAGAATTTATCAATCAAAAGGTACAAGTTCTATTTACAAAATTCAGGTGTATTTCCATTAACAATACATTATTGAAAAGCAAAGATGTTTAAATACCATCATTAAAAATAGCATCAAAATTTATGGAGAATTTAATAATGATAAAAATCACAAAATGTTAGTGAGATAAATTAAATACAACCTTATAAATTTCAGGAGGTAAACTGTGTTAAAGGACAAGAAAACTCAATAATGTTAAGTACCAATTCTTTTCCAGTTTCTGTATAAATTAAATGTAATTCAGATCAAAATTCCAGCATGTTCTTTGGAGAAAACAAGCTGATTCCAAATTTTATATGTAAATCCCAAGCATCTAGAATAGCCAACAAAATTTTGAAAAAGCAAAAATATGTATACTTCCTGAATGTCATTACTTTTTATAAAGCTAGAGTAATTAAGACCATATAGTACAAAGATAGACATGTAGATAAATACAAAAGAAGTCCAGAAATAGACTCAAATGCATGTAATAAATGGACTTTTGACAAAGGTATCAAAACAATAATTCAATGGGAAAAGGACAGTCTTTTCAACAAAGGATTCTAGATTAAAAACTTGTATAAAAACAGAGTTAATCTCAACCTTAATTTCACAAAATACACAAAATATTAACACAAAGATGTATTATGGAAATAACTTCAAAAGCTAGAATGGTAAGTTTTCTAAAGGAAAATACAGAATAAAATCTTCATGAATTTAGGGTAGGTAAAAATATTCTAGACAGCACACAAATATCACACATATTTCCAAGATATCACATAAATGGCAAAAGAAAGTTGTTTTCATAAAAATTGATAAATTAGATTTCATCAAAATTTAAAACCTCCAGAAAAAAAACTGTAAAAAAAAAAGTATAGACCAATATCTCTCATGAACAAAGATGTAAAAATCCTCATCAAAACATCAGTACATCAAATCAAGCAATATATTTTTAAAAATACACCATGACCGGGCTTCCCTGGTGGCACAGTGATTAGGAATCTGCCTGCCAGTGCAGGGGACATGGGTTTGAGCCCTGGTCCGAGAAGATCCCATATGCCATAGAGCAACTAAGCCCGTGCACCACAACTACTGAGCCTGTGCTCTAGAGCCCACGAGCCACAACTACTGAAGCCCACATGCCACAACTACTGAAGCCCACACACCTAGAGCCCGAGCTCCACAAGAGAAGCCACCGCAATGAAAAGCCTGCACACCACAAGGAAGAGTAGCCCCCACTCGCCACAAATAGAGAAAGCCCATGCACAGCAGCGAAGACCCAATGCAGCCAAAAATAAATAAATAAAATTAAAAATTTATTTAAAAAAATACACCATGACCAAATGGAATTTATTCCAAAAAATACAAGGTTGGTTCAACATGAAAAGATTAGTCAGTGCAATCTATTGTATTAACAGCCTTAAGAAAAACCACGATTTTGATGCAAAATTGATGCAAAAAAATAATTTGACGAAATCCAACACCAATGTAAGATAAAAGCTTCCAGCAAAAGAGAAGAGGATTTTCCTAATCTGATAAAGGACATCGGCAGAAGAAACCTACGGCTAACACATGCTTAAAAGTGAAAGACTGAATGTTTTCCCTCACAGTCAACATCAGACTAGAAATCCGTTAGAAAACTAAGATAAGAAATAGAAATAAAAGGCATATAGATTTGAAAGAAAAATCTAAACCTCTTCCTATTAGTAGATAACATGATTTTCCAGGTAGAAAACCTCAAGAAATTAAAATTCCTTAACTAATAAGTGAGTTTAGCAAGGTGGAAGGTCACAAAATGCAAGGCAACACAAGCAAAAAAAGAATCAATTATAGTTCTTTATACTAAAAATGAACTATTAGTAAGAGAAATTTATAACACAATGACTCTCCCCAAAAAGAAAGTCTTAGGTATAAATCCAGTATAGGATCTGTATGTTAAAAACTAAAAAATGTTGATGAAAGAAATCAAAGACCTAAATACAGAGACATAAGATGTTCATGTCAGCATAGTAAATATATCAATTGTCTCCAAATTGGTCTATAGGCTTAAACCAATTTCTAGAAAAATGCCAGCAAGATATGTTGTAGATATAGATGGCTTATTCTAAAATTAATATGAAATGGCAAAGGAACTAGAATAGTTAAAAGTAATTTTGAAACATAAAGTTGGAGGAATCTCACTACCTGATTTTATGACTTATTGTATACCTACAGTAATCAAGCGAGTATGGGATTGGTCTAGGGATAGACACATAGATCAATGCAATGAAGAGACTCTATAGATAGACCCACACAAATAGGGACAACTGATTTTTGACAAAGGTACAAAAGCAATTTAATAGAGAAAAAAATCTTTTCAATAAGTGATGATAAAACAATTGGCTGTTCATGCACAGAAAAAAGAATCTTATATCCTTGACCTAAAACCTACACCTTTACAAAATTTAACTCAAAATGGATCATAGATGTAAACGTAACATGTAACACAGTGAAATTTTAGAAAAAAATAAGAAAAGATCTTTGACCTGGAGTTGGGTGAAGAGTTCTTAGACATAACACTAAAACCAGAGTCCATAGAAGATAATATTGATTGTCAGGAATAATAAAATTCTAAAGAAATACTCTAAGGAAGACATGAAGTGAATGGAAAACAAGCAACTGATTGGAAAAATATTTTCAAATCTCATATGCAGTTTAGGACTTGTACTCAAAATATGTAAAGAATTCTCCCAACTAAACAGTAAGAAGTGGACAATCCAACTAGAAAATGGGCAAAGGTCTTAAACAGAAATTTTTACCAAAGATGATACATGGATTGCAAATCATTTAAAAACATGAAAGTGTTCAACATTATGTATTTTATAGTATATAAACTATACCTTAATTTTTAAAAAGTTTAAAAGGTCTGCTCTTCAAAAGAAACTATTTTCACAAAAGAAAAAGAAGAGAGATACTAGGAGAAAATTTGTAAAACATATACATTCCTAAGTTCTTGTATTCATAATAAAGAATTCTTAAAATAATTAAGAAAAAATAAAGCACTAAAGTACCAAAGATATGTTCAAATGCTTTGCAAGGAAGTCATACAAACGGTCAATAGCATTTGTGAAGATGCTCCCCATTATGAGTCAGTGAGGAGAGGAAATGAAAACCAGAGAGATGCCACTGTTCACTCACTGGAATGGCTAAATTTAAAAAGACTAACAGTAGCCAGTGTTGGCAAGGATGTGGAGCAACTGGAACACTCCACATTGTCCAAGGGAATAAACAATTTTGCAACTGCTTTGGGAAAAAGCTTGGCAGTTCCTTTTAAAAAGTTAAATACTATATATGCTTACTCCATGGCCTGGCAGTTAGACTTTTAGACTTATAGGTATTTACCCTAGAGATATGAAAACATGTGTATACACAAATACTAATATACAGTGATATATTGCACCTTTGTTCATAATAGCCCCAAACTGAAACAATCCAAATACTCATCAATATGTGAAAAAAAAATTGTGGTATATTCATGCAATGGAATACTACTCAGTAATAAAAAGGAACAAAATGCTGATACATGGAATAGTGTAGCTCAACATCAAAAATGTTCAACTGTCATTCTGAGCTAAGGAAATCGTATGTACTGTTTGATTCCATTTATATGAAATTCTAAATAGGCAAACCTAATATATAGTGTCAGAAAGCAGATAATGGTGGCTAGGGATCATGGGTGTTAAGCCAGGGGTCGGGGTGTTGATTGCAAAGGGCATCTTTTTATAGTAATGGAAGTGTGTTATAGTTTTCCTTTTGAGAGTGGGTACACAAGTCACATTTCAAATGGGGAATAATTCATTGTATGTAAATAATGCTTCAGTAAAGTTGATTTAAATTATACACACACACACACACACACACACACACACGGCTCTCACTTGTTAACAAATATAAGCAAAATTTGTTAATTTCTCCAAGTCCAAATATTGTATATGAAGTCAGCTGATGGAAGCAGCACATCCCATTTAAGACCATACCTTCCCAGGGGTGGGCCATCATACTAAGGCTATTAACAGAGACATTTGCCCAAACCAGCAATAATCCCTGTTAAAGCCAATCATTTTCTTTTGGACATTACTGCCAGTGTTAAGAAGAGCTCTGAAAGTCTACAAATAATCAATGCTGGAGAAGGTGTGGAGAAAAGGGAACCCTCTTGCACTATTGGTGGGAATGTAAATTGATACAGCCACTATGGAGAACAGTATGGAGGTTCCTTAAAAATGGAGCTACCATATGATCCAGCAATCCCACTCCTGGGCATATATCCAGAGAAAAACATAATTCAAAAAGACACATGCACCTTAATGTTCATAGCAGCACTATTTACAATAGCCAAGACATGGAAGCAACCTAAGTGTCCATGACCGATGAATGGATAAAGGACATGTGGTAAATATTGATATATATATATTACACACGCAGAGACACACACACACACACACAATGTAATTCTACTCAGCCATTAAAAAGAATGAAATAATACCATTTGCAGCAACATGGATAGATCTCGAGATTAAGTGAAGTAAGCCAGACAGATGAAAACAAATATCATATGATATCACTTATATGTGGAATGTAAAAAAAAAAAAAAAGATACAAATTACCTTATTTACAAAACAGAAATACACTCACGGACATAGAAAACAAACTTATGGTTACCAAAGGGGAGAGGGGGGAGGGATAAATTAGAAGTTTGGGATAAAATATATATACTACTAAATATAAAATAGATAACCAACAAGGACCTACTGTATAGCACAGGGAACTATACTCAGTATCTTGGAATAACCTCTAATGGAAGAGAATGTAAAAAAAGAATATATATGTTTATATATATGTATAACTGAATCACCTTGCTGTACAAGTGTAACTAACACAACATTGTAAATCAACTGTATTTCAATAAAAATTTGAAAAAAAAGAGCTCTGGAAAATAACAAACAATAATAGAAACAAATTTAAAAATATCAGGAAGGAAATTTCACTTTAAGAACAAGACGACAAAATTATAGAGAAAAAAGATGGTATTTATAGGATTTTGTCCTCCTGTACCACAGTCACACTGAACCTTTCCTTGTCATTTTACTGTGAAGGGATAATTTTTAACATTTACCTGATTTCTACATATCAGTGCTTGGCTCCACACTGAACAGGTTCATCTTGGTGGCATTTCTCGTTAGTCACCTCTTTCCAATTAGCACACTCTCTGATGATTTGGATTGCCTATAGAACTCACCAGGATCGTGCATGATAGTAAGGTGATAGTGAGATGCAGTATTCGGCTACTTGCACCGACTAGTTTTTCTCTGGTCGGCAGTTACAGAAAGCATCTCCCACTCCCTGGAAATCTTATAAATATAGGCCCTTCTTTGAAGGAGTAAGCAGACGTTGTAGATGGTCAGGGTAAGTGCTTCATTAGCACTACAAATAAAAGCAAAATTCATGCCCTGCTGGGTGGTGAATTAGTAACCTCATGCTATGTCAAGGAAGATTACCATAGTAAGATTTCCAGCATTCTTCATGCTGCTATGGGATGAAAGGTGTGCAAACTGGAGAAGAGAAGATTAATGGGAAATAAGGAACATTTCATTCAAAAATCTAAGGGCTAAAAGGAAAAGAGCAGACTGGCTTTAAGTTGCTTATGTATATATATTTATATATGTATATTATATATTATATTTAATGTATATTAAATATACATATGTAACTTTTTTTAAAGATATGAAAGTATCAAGCAGGAATATTTAGGCTTAATGTTATAAAATTAAATACTAATTAGAGCTGCCCAAGAAGGAAACAGACTTGGATAGGCTAATGGAAAAAACCCATCATCTCAGAAGAATTTAAGCAGAAGTACGATGGTCATTTGTTTGAAAGTAAGAACAATTTTCCAGACAAGGTCTTAGTCATTTTCTGGTGAAGATTTTCCTCATCTTCTGTAAACTCCAGCTTAACAGCTGGTCTCTTTTCCTCAACTTTAGGATTCGTGAGTCCTTAAAAGCTTCGGTACCCAAGTGAGTCAATAGCTATACTTGTTGAGACCTTTTAAAGTTAAAATAGCATTTTTTTTGCTGTAGACCTCATACATTCATCTCCACTAATGATTCTGGGAAGCAAACAGCTTCGTTCTTTCTGAAGTGCTCCCGGTGTGACCACAGACCCCTGGCCCTTCATGTTTTTGTTTCCAAATAATTCTCTTCAGGAAACTCAGATGGTGAGAAAGCACATCACATACTTTGTAAAAGCACAACTACTGGCAAAAAAAAGTTACCAAGGGTAAATCTTAGAAAATTGGACAAAAGCATTTTATAGTCAAGATGTATTGTATCAAAGACAATGACGGTAACTTCAGTATCTGTGGGTCAAGCTTTGGCAGTTGCCTTTCTGGTTTACCATATGTAGTGAACTGGAACACATATTTGTACTATGTGCTACCTAAGTATTGGCAAAGTATGGCTACTGTATAGCTTTAAGAAGGTTTCTATTTTTCTATCTCCCTGAATATGCTTCATCCCAAATATATCTACACCAACACCCATCAAACCTTTATGGAATATGTGTCTTATACTACTCATGATGATTGTCTTCTTTGCGCGAATAACAAAAAAGAAAAGGGCACTCCCTTGATGAGGAATCAGACTAATGGGGGAGATAGATGGGTAAATGTCTACATATTTATAGTAGAATGAGGTAGATGCCGTAACACAAGATAACAAAATGCTATAAAAATCTGAATGTTTTCAGGGGAGTAATTTGAACTTCCTGTTAAGGACTTCTAGGAGGTCTCCAGATAGAAAAGAGAATGCAGGACATTCCTAGCAGAGGAAACATCATGTACAAAGGCACAAGGGCTGGAAGGGGGAGCAGGGGTTCAGAATAAGGCCTGTGGTGTGATGTGGCTGGAACATAAGCCATGAAGGGGAAAGAGGATTCAGGTGGTGAGTCCAAGAAAGGCCAGGTTGGGAAGGGCCTTGTGACCCTTAATAAAAGCTTGAACATACAAAGGTTCCTATGAAGGACAGAAAAACTACATACATTTCTTTTGTTTTAATTGGAGTATAGTTAATTTACAATATTGTGTTCGTTTCAGGTGTACAGCACAGTGATTCAGTTATACATATATTCATTCTTTTTTCAGATTCTTTTCCTATACAGGTTACTACAGAATATTGAGCAGAGTTCCCCATGCTATACAGTAGGTCCTTGTTGGTTATCTCTTTTATATACAGTAGTGTGGATATTCATCCCAAGCTCCTGATTTATCCCTCCCTACCACGTTTCCCCTTTGGTAACCATAAGTTTGTTTTCAAAATCTGCGAGTCCGTTTCTGTTTTGTAAATAAGTTCATTGATAGCATTTTAAAAATTATATTCCACATGAGTGATATCATATGATACTTGTCTTTCTCTCTCTGGCTTACTTCACTTAGTATGATAACCTTGAGGTCCATCCCTGTTGCTGCAAATGGCATTATATTGTTCATTTTTATGGCTGAGTAATAATATTCCGTTGTATATATGTACCACATCTTCTTTCCTCTGTTGATGAACATTTAGGTTGTGTCCATGTCTTGGCTATTGTAAATAGTGCTGCAGTGAACACTGGGGTGCATGTATCTTTTGGAATTTTGGTTTTCTCCAGGTATATGTTCAGGAGTGGGGTTGCTGGATCCTACGGCAGCTCTATTTTTAGTTTTTGAAGGAACCTCCATACTGTTCTCCATAGTGGTTATACCCTCCCTACACTGTTGGTGAGAATGTAAATTGGTACTACATACGTTTTTAAGGTAAGAAATGATAGTTTTAGAGATTTTCGAAAATTAACTAATAAAAATACAGAGGATCAACAGAGTGAGCAGAACATGGACGCAGAAGAGAGAGGCTGTACCAGTGGTCGAGGAAGCGAAAGATGGCCAGGGCCTAACGCACTGGCAGTGCTGCTGATGGGAGAGGAGAAACTCTGGTTTCAGAAGGTGATCGTCCATAGAAGTGGTCGTTCTTAGGGTTTGAAAGAGGAGTTTAACACGGGCCACAGCATGATCATGATGCTCTGTGTTCCTCTGGGAAGTGTCGGTGGTCCTCTTACATCTGTCCCTCCACACTGGTATACACTTTGAGTGTGAGGCAGCGGGGTGGCTCCCCTCGTGGAAGTGTCTGGGCGTCATGCATGCGTAGCTAAGGAAGGAAGTCCTGCCCGGGATTTGGGCGTGGGAAACACCAGCCTATAAATGACACTACAAGCCGCATACGTATTTCTGATCACCCGGAGAAAAATAAGAGGGAAAAATCAAGAACTGTTTGGAGTATGAACAACCTGTTCTTTAATCCTCTGTTCTTCTCTCCGAAGGGCTCTTTCCATCCTTTATTTCCCCCTAGGACGTTGGCAAGCGTGCATGTGGCAGTCTGGTTGCCCACAAACAACATAGGCAAATAGAGTTCATACCAGTGTGAACGTTTTTACTCCTGATGTAAATAAAAGGCACACGAAATTAGATGCAAAGTGCATCTGTTTAGGTGTCCGACCGACAGGAATTCAAACCCTGACTTCATCTTTTACCAACAGGGAGATTTTGGTAAAATTGTGTCATCTTCCTAATTCTCAGTCTCATAATATGTTTTTAAAAATGAGAGGATAAGGATTCTGCCTTGTCCAGATGTATATAAAATGCCTGGCCAAAAATAGGCTCTCACCAATGATGGTTATGTTACTGGAAGAGAACAGGAGAGATGGAAAAACCTGGGGTTGGGGGTGGGTAACCAAAAAGTTTAACTCCTTTGGGCTTCAGTTTATCAGTAAACAGAAAAAAAAAAATGCTATCAGATTTACAGTGTTTCAGGGAAGTACAGACCATGTGTGCATGAATCTGTATAAGGATGCAGATGATACAATTAACAGTGATTTAAGAAAAGCTGCATTTATTTCACATACGTAAAGTCTAAATAAATGCAAGGATGGTTTGGTGTACAATAAAGCCAGGGCACTGGAATAACATTAAAGTCAAGAGGAAGGCTGTCATCAGTTAAATCAGCATAAAAAAAGCTTGCCCACAATTCCTCTGACAAACCTACTCTTGAGTCATATTGGGCAAAACTAGGTCTGCTTTCATCCCTACCTGCTCAGGAACCTGGGAAAGGATGACCTCCCTTTTTCAGCCTTATGAGAAATGACTTGCAGTGGCTACTGGGCTGCCAAAAAGAGTCTTTCACTATCATCCAGGAGGTTTCCAGTGTAAAAACCTCTCCGAAAATTTAGTTGTCCTTTTTCAGATTTTCCCTAATATAAGGATATATTGGGCTGGCCAAAAAGTTGGTTCGGGTTTTCCATAACCTTTTAGGGAAAAACCCAAACGAACCTTTTGGCCAACCCAATACTTATAATAAAGTGTAAGTTATTACTAAAGCCTAATTGAAATGCAAAAGGGAATTCTTGATCTAGTTCAGTGGCTTTCAAGCATTTTTTAAGCTTCAGAATACTTTGTGTAGTTGAAACATTACCAAGGGGCTGAGTATGTAAAGTGAAAAAGGGCAGAGCTTCAGTAGAAGGGAAGGAGGTCCCAGAGCCCTGACGTACACATACTACCTTGCCTTCCACTGTCCAGCACTGTCCACTCCCCGCAGCCACCGAAGATGCTCCAGTCCCACTTGTAGTGCTGCCTGGATGGAATAGAGCCCTTAACAAATGTTCATCTTCCACGTGTACCAGGCACTGTGCTAGGCACTGAAATCCACTTAAAAGGCAGAAGAGGCCCCTATGTACATAAGGCTTGTTTCCCAGGATAAGAGATAGACATCAATATGGGGGGAAAGACAAGTAAAGTGAAAAATGAATGAAATAATTTCACAGTTGAATAACTTCTATTAAGGAAAGAACTGAGAGGTACAGATAAAGTATAACAGGAGAGCCTGCTTTGGATGTGATGGTAACAGAAGGCCTTTATAAAGCAGAGACTTGGGACTTCCCTGGTGGCGCAGTGGTTAAGAATCTGCCTGCCAATGCAGGGGACACGGGTTCCAGCCCTGGTCCAGGAAGATCCCACAAGCCTCAGAGCAACTAAGCCTGTGTGCCACAACTACTGAGCCCACGTGCCACAACTACTGAGCCTGCATGCCTAGAGCCTGCGCTCCACAACAAGAGAAGCCACCGCAATGAGACACCTGTGCACCACAACGAAGAGTAGCCCCCGCTCGCCGCAACTTGATAAAGGCCATGAGCAGCAACGAAAACCCAGTGAGGCCATAAATAAACAGATACATAGATAGGTAGGTAGGTAGATAGCAGAGACTTGCAAATGGAAGGAACTAACCATGTGAAGAGTATGCAAAGAGGGGGGTTTCATACAAAAGAAGAGCAAGTAAAAACAGCAGAAAGCAGGGGTGATGGGACATGTTTAAGAGACAGGCAAGGACCAGGTCCTCCAAGGCCTTGAAAACCATTGGACTGATTTTTATTCTAGGTGTCATGGAAGGCCCCCGAAGGGCATTTTGAAAGGAAGCCTAAGTGGTGATCTAATTTATACTTTAATAGATCACACAAGTGACATCTTAACCATACAACAAAAGCCTATGGTTACTATTTTGACAAAATAGAGGATTTGTAATTATTATGCCCTTCTTGAGGTAGGGAGCATTGTATCTTTAGAATACTTAAGCATGATGCCAAAAATGGCACACTGAAGCCCTGGACAGACGCAAGCTTCACCTTGGCCCCATTCTTCCTCGCCCTATTTTCACTCCTCATGGTAACTTCTCTCTTTCTACTGGAATCCATCCAGTAGGATCCATCTGGAGACCAGTTTGTCCCAGCAGCAATTTTATCAGAGTTTACTCTCAACTAAGCTGGACTCTCTCTAAAGGAATTCTGTTCCAACTGCAAAGAATCTATGATTTCTCCCTGAATTGCCCTTTGATGAGGTTTGAACTGAAGATGGAGTTCCCATATTGAGCAGAAACCTAGATGGCCTACCCTTGTAAGACCCTTGAACCTCTTTCTCCCCACTTCCTTTCCTCCCCTCCTCATGTTCCGCTTTAACTATTTAATGATATGTAGAAGACAAAGGCTCTCAATCAAGTCTTCTATAGAAGAAAACCTGTCTATATATTTTAATATATTCATCTTTCTTGCATCTATTCAAGAGTTAGATTCTGAGGCTCCACATACCCAGCTATGAAGCTTGAACTGACGTCGTGGTTCAGAGCTATTCAGGTAGTCACCCATCAATTCTAATAATTTACATTTTTGTTCTTTTCCCCGTGTCTTAGCTAACAGCTGCAATATAAAAAATTCAATACAGAAAAGGGGCATGAATTTTTAATAATTGAGGTCTTACAGAAAAATTTATTTTTCGCAATGATATAAATACGCCGTGTTTGACATAAGCATTTTCAAATATTAGAAAGGAAAATGTGATGATAACATTCCGAAAAGATGTGCAGCATACAGCTTTCTAGGAAATACAGAGCCAATTTTATTGAACCCGTAGACAGGTACATAAAACCCTATTGTGAAAACAGCAGACCTCCACTAACCAGATAGGCTGTTATTCTCAGAGGAAGTGCTGCCAGCACTGTAAACCTAATAAGGTGGGTGATGTGCATCAATTTGTACTGTCCTTGACTTTCTGCTTCTATTAGAATTCTGAAAGATTATTAGCCACCTCTGCGATATGTTTGATGAATGGGTTTGGTTCAACGATAAAAGGGGAGGTCAACCATGAGCAGAAATTTGTTTTTTTAGGTGTATTCCAGAGCGAATGTGTGCTTTCCAAACTGCAAATGAGTAGAGGTTTATTCCTCGGGAATGTTCTGGTTCATGCAACAGTGCATTCTGCCTGAGATGCCTTGGAGCACCTTCCAGCCACAGGGCACAGGACCTCTGGGCTGGGGTGTCAGCACAGCTGCTGAAACTGGGCGAGCCTAGACCAAGCAAGGGCCCCAAACAGCATGCTGTTAATAAACCAGATAATCTATAAAAATGAATAACTAAAACAACTTGGCTAATAGCTCACAATGACCCAAATTCTCCCCTATCACGAGAGGAGGTGAAACACACTTCTGTTCTTTTTACATCATATACTTTTCAGTGTTTTGCTCTTTCATTAAAGACTAACTTCTCTGGCTCTTTTCTGTATCGCATCTTCCACTCTATTCTGTAATAGCTCCGCTCCCCATGCTTTCACCAAGAAAATGCTGTGGCAACACACTGAGAGAAAGATTTGCTTTACCTGCCAACATGAGAACATGGTACTTTTTTTTTTTTTTTGCTTTATAACAAATTTAATCAGTTATACATATACATATGTTCCCATATCCCCTCCCTTTTGCGTCTCCCTCCCACCCTCCCTATCCCACCCCTCCAGGCGGTCACAAAGCACCGAGCTGATCTCCCTGTGCTATGCGGCTGCTTCCCACTAGCTATCTACCTTACGTTTGGTAGTGTATATATGTCCATGCCGCTGAACATGGTACTTTTTAACCATGGCCTGCTTACTCCCCTAAGTTGATCACCCACAAAAATGAAGCTAATTTTACAAACTGAAGATGCTCTTTCTATTATGTTCTCCTCCAAATAAAAGCAATGAGCTTCATTCTATTTGTTACCCTGCTCCTTACAATTAGTTTTATGATGAATGGCGAGAATGCTTATGCCATAAATCCAGTCTATAACTCCCCCATGTCTAGATGGTTATGAATCCCTTGAGTAGGACCGAAAATACGATATATAATGACTCAGTCTGGTTTGTAATCTCCATTGTAAAACTTAGTAACCTCTTACATTCAAATTCATTCTACAGGCTTTTTAACTAGATCCAAGGATCTAAAATAATCAGTTTCCCAAAAAGTAAGGCAACGCTTTAGAGTTTAGTAAAATCAGACAATTTCTGACACTTCAATACAGCCGTACAAATACCACTGGCTATTATACATAGAATGGATAAGCAACAAGGTCCTACAGTATAGTACAGAGAACTATACTCAAAATCCTGTAATAAACCATAATGGAAAAGAATATATAAAAAGAATGTATCTATATGTATAACTGAATCACTTTGCTGTACAACAGAAATTAACACAACATTGTAAGTCAACTATACTTCAATGAAATAAATGAAAACAAAACAAAACAAGCAAAAAAACCCCAACAAATACCACTGGCTGACCCTGGAGACTCTTGCCTTCATTTCTTTAAATAAAGACTTAAGGGCCTCCCTGGTGGCGCAGTGGTTGAGAGTCCGCCTGCCGATGCAGGGGACACGGGTTCATGCCCCGGTCCGGGAAGATCCCACATGCCGCAGAGCGGCTGGGCCCGTGAGCCATGGCCGCTGAGCCTGTGCGTCTGGAGCCTGTGCTCCGCAACGGGAGAGGCCACAACAGTGAGAGGCCCGCGAACCGCAAAAAAAAAAAAAAAAAAAAAAAAAATGTCATTATGAAAAATGAGTTTATATATCAGAAACAGCTTAAAAATATGAAGTGCCTGAATTTTTGGCTGAATATGGATCAAAATTTAAGAAGAGCTCTCTGCTACCATCCTCTGCCCAAAACTGGTAACATCGACTTGTGGTCTTTTATAAAGATTTGGAAATTCGGACATGACCCTCCTACATCAGAGCACAAGAAATCTCATTTAATCACAGGCAGTTGAGAAAATGTTCCTTATTTAACCTGCCACTCAATCCTCCTTTTTGTTGTAACCATGATTATTTTTTTAATAACACCTATTTTTTCTTCTTTTTACTTGTTCCTGCCTGTTCCTCAATGTCACTGACATTCTATGTCAAGCATTTCTATCACATATGAATATATGTTTGCCTAACTGGTACACATTTGTTGCATGAGAATTTGGTCTGAGAAAAATCACATTGATTTTCCCAAATCAAGTTACATTTGGCTCCATTCCCAAGCAGCAAAACTGGCAGGAAATCTAGTCTTTTTGCAAAGCTCCCCTTTTCTACCACTTCTGCAATTATATTAGAAGATCTAGAGAACCACAAAGATTAGAAAGATCAGGAAATATCTGGTCTTCAGGGCAACGCGTTTCTCATTCTTATCTGTCCTTGTCAAACTCGAGAGTTTCATCTGAAGGTGGGCAGCCCCAAACCATGACATCCATGTCCTCTGACCCAGTCGTGGTCACCAAGGAAGCACCCAGACCAAGGGTCTCAGCCACCACATCCCTCAATGGCCTGGATTCTCACAAGTTTCATGAACAGAACCCAGCTTTTCAGGGAACCCACCACCCAGCCATAAAATCCAATTTTTTTTTTCCCTCAGGAAGAACTCTTCTCCAACAGTCTAGTATTTCAGTAAACAGACTTCTTAATATTTATTTCCAGGAAAGAGTAACCCAGACCTCCAGGTCTCCACGTTCTTAGCCCTTTAGTGAAGGGGAAGGTAAAATATATCTTCCTTATGGTGAGACTGAGACACAGCTGCTGGATTGGGTTCTCCTGAATCAGGAGGGAGGCAGGTGATAGGCAGATAGATACAGAATTACATAGGTAGATGGTCACATAGAGTTACATGGGTGATAGACATAGCTAACTGACTGATAGATGTGTGTGTGTGTGATTATATGGTTTGGTGTAGATTGTGTGTGTATGAATTCTGTACTTGATGAAGAGATGGGGGGAAAATGGTGTCTATCTTTAAAAATAAGGTCTTTTGGGGGGGGATTCCCTGGTGGCGCAGTGGTAAAGAATCCGCCTGCCAATGCAGGGGACATGGGTTCGAGCCCTGGTCCGGGAAGATCCCACATGCCACGGAGCAGCGGAGCGTGTGAACCACAACTACTGAGCCCACGTGCCACAACTACTGAGCCTCTGCTCCTAGAGCCCATGCTCCACAAGAGAAGCCACTGCAATGAGAAGCCCGTGAACTGCAACGAAGAGTAGCCCCCGCTCGCAGCAACCAGAGAGAGACTGCGCACAGCAATGAAGACCCAATGCAGCCAAAAAAAAAAAAAAAAAGGTCTTTTGTAATAACTGCATCTCAAGAATGAAAGACACCATCTAGTGAGGCTACTACAGAGTTTAAGGGTGACTGTTTTATTCATCCTTGGTTTCCCCCTCCCTCCCCGATCCTATCTTGGGACACAAACATAATAGACATGCAAAAGAAAAAAATGTGTTTTAACTTGAACTGAAATACAACCCCCAAAGTGGGTGTAACCTTCAGGCAATCAAATGAATACTAAGACATCTTTTAATAGCAAACAAACAGTCAAGCAAATCCAAAGTACCAGAAGACGTCAGGAATTCCATCTTTACCTAACTACCCTTTTACTGCTGCTGTAATGCTGGGAATGTGCATTGCCTGCATCAGTTGTTCCCACGTGCACCTCTCAAATCAATTATTCATTCTTCCACCTGGAACCGTGTCTTGCATCTGCCCCTCTTTCTCCAAAGACCCCCAAATCAGGCACATACACAGAGCATGAAGCCAGGCAAATGGATAGACAGAGTGATAAATGGATAAACAAAACCCCTTTATTGTTATAAGGCTTTTGCACCCAATCTTAATGTATTCTCTCAGTGAATTCAATCAGTGGTCTTTCTGCACCCTGCTAGCACACTGGTGGGGTTAGAAGGGTTGCTAACATATGGAAATATCTATCCTGTCAGCCCTGGTAGCCCAAGAGTTGGGCTTGGAACAGTATCCCTGTGCCGGTCACGTGGAGCTGACAGAAGTCTTCTCCAGGAATGCTGAGTGCCTGGGACATTTTATCATTTTCTGCTGTGATAGGATAGGGAAAGGCTTGGGGATGCCATATATTTGATGATGATGAAAGGAGATTCTAAAGAAAACATGCAAGGAATCCAGGCACAGTTTGCCTCCGTGACAACTATCTATCCTCTTTTCAATAACGTTCCACTGCCTGGTGACATGGTTCAGTGAATGCCCTACAACCATTCGTCAATGTTTTCTTTGATAATAAGTTTAGCAAAGAAGAAACTCCTCTGAATCTCCGCTATAGGACAGTGAAAGTTATGGCGAATGGGCCTTCCCAGACACCTGGGTAACATTTAAATTATTAGATATAAGATTCTCACAACTGCTATCATTTGCATCTATACATTTCATTGCTCCTCCCCCATGTTCTACATCTAAGAAAAGTTCCATTTTGATCTGTTATTTAATAACATCAAAATTACCAACTGATTCATTTTTGAATGACTCAGCAAGTCTTCCTGTCCCTCCAGGCTGTAAATAAGAAGCCAGGAAAAGCAAGACAGAGAAAAGTCATTTTTTAAAGATATTAGACATTACAAAGGGATTTAGAGATAGACACAAATCGGGACTAAATCCTAAGAGCAGTTTTTCCCTTCAGTGATCCAGTCAGTAGAAAGAGATTCCCACCTTGGTGCCAGGTTGCTGGGCAACACATCTGTGCACTGTGAACTGTGGGCAGAAACTTGCACGTGTTCACGGCAATTACTGTCCTAGAAGGCCTTTGCTATTCATCCTGGGCATTTATTTGCACGAATAAATGTCTTTTCATTTCTGTCCATCCCATCATTCTCTCTAAAATAGCAAAAGTAAGGGCTTTTTCCCCAACAATATGATATAACACACCTTCACATCTTCAGCAAGAACCACAGATTTGGAACTTTGTCATGTGGTTTCAAATGTGGAACTTTCAGGTCTAAGGCTAACTGAACGGTGTCATAGCTCAAAAAACCTAGACTTGTTTTTGTAGTTGTTGAGGCCTGACCTTCTTGAGGTTGCTCTGGGTATTTTCCATCAGCTTTGTTTTTTAAGTGTCTGGTTGTTTGACCCCTGGAGTGAAGTTGTGAGGTTTAAAGACTGTCAGATAACGTAACCGTATCCTGCAATGTGTAGACACGTAGACACACACACACACACACACACACACAATGGATACAAACTCCTGTGTGAGCTTCATCTTCTTCTTATTCATCCGAAATGTGAGGTGCATATGTCAAAGGAAATCTTTTCTTCAAATGACAATGCCATTGGAAAAGCAAAGAAACATCTCTCCTGTGTATAGGCAATTATTTCTACTTTACAGGAGACACATCTGGGCTGTAGTTGTAAACATGTCACATGCCTCTTCAAAGTCACTTTTTCCTTTCATAAGGACCTGCCAGTACCCTGAGTTTGTTTTTTTCCAAAGGCACTATGATATCCTTCAGGTTTTAGTCCACATTTACTGAAAACTATTACTAGGCCTGTTCATGATTCATGTAAACTTCACTTAACACTATATAATAATTTATGTACAACACACAGAGAGAATTAAAGAAAAGGATGGAAGGGCGAAAAACTCCAGTACAAAAAGGCCTTGTTTTGTGCTATTTTTTTTAACCATGGGGAATGAGTCAGTAACATGAACCTTGCTTCTGTTCAGTATGTTTAAAAGAAAAGTGTTTAAACACTTGAAGATACCTAGAGTATACTTTTAAATGGTGATTTTTAAAATATATCACCCTGTCCAGCACTCTAAGAAAAAATTTTGAATGTTTGTTACTTTTTTCTTTTTGTTCAGCTTCTGATAGCTCAGATTATAACTGTTATGGTTATACTGCCATATTTAGTAGGAACACATCTGGAAATACCATTTACGCTAATACAGGGCACAGAGACACATCATGTGAGCACAGGAAGACACAAGTATATTCATGACTCTTCAAACAAACTTTAACATTACTTTAAAGATTGTTGCAGAAGCTAAAACATTTCCTCTCCACCTAACTTGTCTTCAATGATTATTGAATGGGACCAAATTGAAGACTGCTGAATAAGGGTTTTTCCATTCTTGGCCCTTTAAATGAGAATTCCACACCATTCCTGAGTGTGAGCGCACTCAAGTCTCTGCAAGTGTCAGTGCCTGTTGCAGGACACTGTCCACAGGCCCTATTCGCTTGATCTGAAAGCTCAGTCTTCTACTTCAGGTTCCTGAATCAAACTCTGGCCCCTCCTGGGCTTTTTGTAAGACCTTCTCTCCATCCAGCTCCATGTCTGTTATCCGTGGAGACAGAGCTTGAACTGGAAAACCCTCTACTGACCTCACTTGTTAGGACAGCCCCTGTCACGAGAGGGCGACTCATGCACTGAGAGGTCTGTCTTTCCTTTTGTTGAACAAGCTCTTGAAGGGAAAACATGGTCAGGAAGGCAGAGACGGAGAAGACTTAGGACAAGGAAAAAAGCCAACTTTTGGTTGGCTTCCGAGTAATAAATACATTCTTTAAATTATTTAAAATGTTTTGTGATTTGGGGAGCATTCTGAGAAAAATGCAACCTCAAACAAGTGATCCATCAGTTTTCTTTATTTGATTTTTTGTTATTAAGAATTTTGTCAACATAGGTAAGAGCATAGACCTCCCAAAACCAAGACGGCAAAAGTACCTCTGTTTGAACAGTATGGAGGTTCCTTAAAGTAAAAATAGAGCTGCCATATGATCCAGCAATCCTACTCCCAGGCATATATCTGGAGAAAACCATAATCCAAAAGAATCCATGAACCCCAATGTTCATAGCAGCACTATTTATTAGTGTTGCTAATAGCCAAGACATGGCAACAATCTAAATGTCCGCTGACAGATGAATGGGTAAAGAAGATGTGGTATATTGACTATTTATACAATGGAATATTACTCAGCCACAAAAAAGAATGAATGCCATGTGCAGCAACATGGATGGACCTGGAGATGATCATACTAAGTAAGTCAGACAGAGAAAGACAAATACCATATGATATTGTTTATATGCAAAATCTTAAATAAATAATGGTACAAATGAACCTCTTTACAAAACAGAAACAGACTCACAGACTTAGAGAATGAACTTACGGTTACCAGAGGGAAGGGTGGGGGGACGGGATAGATTAGGAGTTTGGGATTGACATGCACACACTGCTATATATAAAATAACCAACAAGGACCTACTGTATAGCACAGGGAACTCTGCTCAATGTTCTGTAATAACCTACATGGGAAAAGAATTTGAAAAAGAATAGATACATGTATACGTATAACTGAATCACTTTGCTGTACACCCGAAACTAACAACATTGTTAATCAGTTATGCCCCAATATAAAACAATTTTTTACATAAAAATAGATACTTGTTTGATTTCTCTACCCTTAACGTGGAATAGGCAGAAAACAAATATACAGGCTTATTCATCCAGGCTGGATCCAGTTTCCCTTTTGAGTTTTTGTTATTTTCCACTTCCCTCAAGTCCTTCCCTTCTACCCTTTGAGTCAACTCCCCCAGATCTAAACAAGGGACCAGGAGAAGATCGTCAGCAAGACACCTTGGACTCCCAGTAACACACAAAAGGAGAATGACCCCTGGGTCTTCCAAAGCCACGTCCAGAGTATGCACCCACCTGGACTTAACTTTGCCAAGTTCACTTCATTAGGATTTGTCCTGATTTATCCATGCTTCACTGAGCAGCAACTATTTGCAAGACACTGTATTAGGTACTGAATAAAAGATGAAGTGTTTTAAATCCTACTTTCAAGATTCCAGCCACCCAGGCAGATTAATAAGTATGCAGTAAAAACTAAAAAAGAAATTAGAATGTAATAAATGTCACAAATAACACTCCAAGTGCTGAGAAGTTTCAAGGAGGGAAAGATTACAATTGATTGGGGACATAAATATGCAAATAAATACAAAAGAAATTAGAATTTGATCGATGTTATGAATAAGGTGCAAAATGTCCTGAGTGTTCAGGGTGACGGATGGTGGTCAGAAAGGTGCTGGAGTTTTATTCCTAATTCCACTGTTATTGACAAATCAAAGATTCTAACCTAATTCCGACTGCCAGATCAGTGTTCTTGACCATCAAGCTACCCATCCTCTTTTTGTATATATTTTGATTTAATTTTAATAGGAATGCTGGGGGTTATGTCTCCTTGTTCCTGTTTCAGAGGCAAGGAAACTGAAGCCCGGATGTGTACAATAACATGCTCTAGTTTAGAAGGATGTCCCCTGAGACCTCTGGTTTCCACTCATAACCTATTGTATATCTAGCATTATCGAAACATGAATGCTTCTGAGTTACTTGAAACCTGCTTTAAAAGTGGGAACAAGCTTCACAGTGCAATCTCACATACACTTAATTTGGTAAACTTCTTCCAGTCCCCACGCAACACGTCACAGATTCCAGTCTTAATGAAACTTAACAAGAAATGGCTGTAAACACATGAAGGTATCTGCTTATATAGCAAAGTTCCCTGAACTTTTTTAAGTTTATCATTCACATACCTTATCTTAGGAAAATACTTGAAAATTACAAACAAGAAGCAAATGACCAGAATGGGGACCTCAAAATCTAAGAGGATGAAATAGTGCAGAGCAGTGAACCCTGCAAAAATTATATATATGTATGTATATTTTTATACAAAATCTTAATAACTAAGATATACTGCCATGGAATGAAATGTGAAGAAAATTCTGAAAGCACTACACTGTTTCAACATACCGAGGATTTTGGAAGGGGAGGGTAATTGGAGAGTAGTGAAAATACCCTAAGGGCTGTCTCATTAGGGGTTTATGAAGTCTGATTAATCAGAGTCCCATTGTTGAATAAGCAGTGCTGCTTTGAGGGGTAAATAGCAGTAACTCCTTCACAAGCAGTGGATTATTGTGCTTAACAGAGCAGGAAAGGGAAAGATAATCAGAAGACAGTGGAATCAGAAAGTATGGTAGAACCCGAATACTAACAAAAAGGAAAGTGGGATAAACAGTAAACTATTCAAACCAGCAAACAAAACCTTGCAAAGTAAGTACTGAACGTAAAGTCTAATCAAATTCAGTCATTTCACTAAATGTAAACGGTTGAATACTCCCATCAAGGAAGAGATACCATCAGATTGGGTTAAAACACAAAACCCAGACATGTTCTGTTTGTCAAAAAATGTTTTTAAGATTTTAAAAGGTTACCTGTGAAAAGTGAGAAGAACATGGGAATATGGCAAATTGAATACAGGTAGTGAATTTTGCTTGGTTGTCCAAAAACCTCACAAAAACTCTACAGAGAAAATGTTTTAGCCATAAGCTGACAAGGTTATATGAAACAACAACAGCAGCAGCAAAAGTTTGGAATCTGAAAGCAGATAAATTAGTGGCTACAGAATTACTGGGCCCTGGAAAGTAAATCCTAAGCTAGCCATTGGAAAAGCCAAGAAGCTACCTGGTATGTACTACAGAATCCTTAAACATCGCAGAAATTAGAGACTTGGAGTTATCTCGGGAGATGATGGTGAAGGAGATGGAGACAGAAATAAGGCAGGGTTTCAAGTGAGGCCCCCAGAGCTCCCCCCACATTCCATGCTACTGCTCTCACCTCTGACCGTAGGCTAAACACCTCTTCTCTGAAGACAGCACAGCAGAAGGTCTCTGGATTGATGGGCATCAGGCAGAGTTCAAGGTAGGGAAATTACTGAAGACAGAAACATAAGATAAAGGTACACCTACTGGAAGCTGAGAACCTCAGCTGTCTTGTCCATTAGGCTCCCAGAGCCCTGACAGTCAGGACATTGTCCTCCAGACAAAAGAAGGATGAGTCATCTCTAGAACACCTAACACATCCAGGAAGGGACTTAAAAACATTCATGTCAGGTATCCCACCCCATCAACAAGCCAGACAGATCCCTTACAGTGAAGCTTACAGTTGAAAAGCTCCATCCACTTGCTCAGAGCTTCCATGCATCCTTCTTTAAACATTAACAGACAGGTAAGAAGTAGAGACATTCTGTGAATTTCTACAACGTGAAAGGTAGAGATCAAAGCAAAAAGTAAAATGATATATTTTTTAAAAATTGAAGGGCTAATCAGGAGAAAACTTCAAAAAATAAAATTAAAAACACTCTCTAATATCTTCAAGGAAAAGATAAGATACTGCATAAATGAAATAAAAATAGGATGCCATAAAAAGAGATGTCCAGAGAATAAAAAGGATATCCTAGACATTGAAAAATAAAATCGTATCTAAAATGGGAAACTCAATGGAAGTTTTGGGGAAAAAATGATAAAATATCCCATAAAATTAGAGCAAGAATTAAAAAAAGAAAATAAGAAAAGGGGATGGAACAACATTGGAAACTACAAGATCATTCTAAAGAAGAATTATCTCCCACTTAAAATTCTATGCCAATTACCTGTCAGCTCTAAGGGTGAGATAAAGACATTTTCAGACCCACAGACTCTCAACTATTTTACTTTTCACCAACAGTTTCCAGAAAGCTACTGGATAATGTGCTCCTCTAAAACTAGGAAGAAAAATAAGAAAAAAGGAATGCATGAGATCGCTGAACAGGAGAGCCCGCTGAGGAAACAGTCAAAAGAAATCACCAGGGTGAGAGCGAAGAGAGATGCCCAGAGGACAGGGTAGACCAAAGAAACCAGCGCACACGGTGCAGGTCTGCAGACTCTGCAAGAGGTTTCTTCAAGATCAATTTGATGGGGAGGAGAAGTAGACAACTGACAAAGACTTTTTAGGATGAACAATAAGGTGTACTTATGTGAACAAAAAAAAATTTTTTTAAGTTTTAGAAGAGAGGAAAGTAATCCTACTTTACTCCAAGACTTTGTTTACAACATAATGATGATGTAAACACTAAGGGCTGTAACTAAAATTATGCTCCAACTTAATGAAAAAAGTTGATGGAATGAGAAATGTGTGGAGGGGGGAGGGGACAAGAAGGATGAAAGCTCAGTTGTTATTTTTCATAGTCAGAAACCCACACACAGAATTGAAACTTCAAGAAGTAACAGTCAAGCAGGTTATATTGAGCTATGGAGATAAAATACACAAAGCATCAACCAGAAGAGTTCATTTTTCCCAATATTCAAATAAAACTGCCCATCAAAGTAAAAACAAATCAATAATTCTACAAAGTGATGAAACAATAGTCATTTAACATCACTGGACATTCTCATGGACTGCCTAAGCATTCATCTCAAGGACAGATCAAGAAGCAACATGATTTACTGTGTCATCAGAAGTCCTAAGTTCTATATCTGGCTCTGTCACTAAACACACTCCTTGAGTCAACTAGAAGTAATCTAATTGTGGCCTCATGTAACCCTCTTTGGGTCAATATGCAGGAAAAACCTCAAGTCTTTCTCCTGTGTTTCTCCTTGACACACACTATTACCACACTCACATTTCAGACACCAGATGTGGGGGGTGTTTCCCACATCAAGAAATTCTGTGACACCAGCTGGGTGTGCTACAATGTAACTCAATTCTGATGCTGTCTATCTGATGACAGCAGCAGACCCCACAGGTTAAGGGCTCAGCCCCACAAGACTCTCCTCCACTTCAGATGCCAATGGCAGGTCATAGGTCCCCAGGCTACCCATCACTTACATCTGACTTGGCTACAAAGCGGAGGTTCCCGTGACCTCCTCCCCCTTGGATTTGATTACGTGCTAGAGCAGCTCACAGAACTCACGGAAACACTTAAACGTTTACCAGTTTATTAAAGGATGTGATAAAGGACACAGATGAAGAGATACACAGGACAAGGTCTGCAAGGGTTCTGAGCATGGGGGCTTATGTCCCCATGGAGTTGAGGTGCATCACTCTCTTGGTACCTGGAAACGTTCACCAACCTGGAAGCTCTCTGAACCCCATACTCGTGGGATTTTACGGGGGCGTCCTCAGGTAGGCATGATCAATTATGAACTACATTTGCAGCCCCTCTCCCCTCTCCGGAGAATGAAGGGGTGGGGCTGAAAATTCAGAACTTCTAATCATACCTTGGTCTCTCCAGGAGCCAGCCCCATCCAGGAGTCTACCCAGAGTCACCTCATTCAAACAAAAGACACTGCTATCACCCAGGAAATTCCAAGGGACGTGACACAGACCCTGCTCGGTGTCAGGCACAGGGTCAGAAGCCAAATATTAGAACAAAAGATGCTCCTAGCCTTCTTATCACTTTGGAATATACAAGGGTTTCAGGAGCTCTGTGCCAGGAACTGACATACGTAGATTTCTTATCATCTCAGTCATTCACCAGAAGGACTCCCCAGACTCCCCAGTTGCCTACGCTCTACTGTTCCATAGACCCATATGTGTACAGTATTTTGCTCCTTCTATCACCAGTCCCCCAACTCCTGAAATCCTTAATTGTATCCTCAGAGTCCATTATCGGCAAAACCCTTCCATCCTAAAATTAACCTCTGAAAGATCCCTTCACATTCTTTTGCTCTAACATAACATGGTTATGTCTCCCTTGTTTTCCCCGTAGGGGCTGATTCGTCTCCCACAGTCCTAGAAATACTATACACAGAAGTGATTGAAAATCACACACATATACACACACACACCTGAAATCACTAAACCCAAACTCAATGAATCCTCAACTCAGCTTCAGTTGGTCAGACCTCAGAAATGCCTGTGGCCATCCAGCCAAAGGGCAAGTGTGGCAGAGAGGTGGTTAGATTGGCCGACAGTGGTCTTAACAGATTGTGGCCAAAGCAGTTCACCTTTGCAAATACTGCAAAAGCCTATGTCCCTCTGAGCATACTGCTAGAGCCCCGCCCAGGAGATCAGCTCCTGGAAGTGAGGGGCCCTGGAGCTCGAGCTGGATGAGCTTCATGCGAAACCCTCTGCTGCCTGCATCCCCCTATCAGCTCACTCCCTCTGGCACCTCCACCAAGGACCCTTTTTGGCTTTCAGCTTTTTATTTTGAAATAATTTCACACTTGTAAAAAGTTTCAAAAATAGTAAAAACAGTTCCCATGTATTCTTCACCTAGTTTCCTCAAATGTTAACATCTTACACAACCAAAATATAATTATCAAAAGCAGGAAATTAAAATTGATGTAATACTGTTAACTAACCTACAGATGTTACTCAAATTTCACCAAAACGTTTTACTAATATATATATATACAATATATAATATATAATAATATATTGTATATATGTTTTACTGGGATTTAATCCAGGATCCCATAAAGCACTTAATTGTCTTTCTCCTCTAACGTGGGACAATTCCTCATTCTTCGACTTTTATGAACTTAACACTTCTGAAAAGCACTGACCATATATTTTGTCAAATGCCCTTCAATTTGGGTTTTTCTGATAATTCCTCATGACTAAAATCAGTTTATGCAGTTGTCAAAACCCTACCACAGAGGTGGTGCTGCACCCTTCTCTGGGCCTCACATTAGGTGACAGGTGATGTTGCTTTGTCCCATTACTGCTGATATTATCTTTGATCATTGAAGTCAAGATGGTATCTGCGTATTTCTCCACTGTAAGGTTAATGTTTTCCTCTGTCGTTAATAAGTATCTTGTATGAAGAGGAGACTATAAAATATGCTGTTTCTCATCATAGTTTTTATCCATGAGTTTTAGCACTTATTGATGGCATAATAATAGTAACAGTTATTACTCTGGTATTTACCAAATGGTGATCCAACACCCTTTGGCTCTACTGGGACCTCCATTCCATTGACCTTTCCAATGTTGCCCTCTACTCAGCATCTCAACGTCCTCACTTCCTCTTTATCAAGCTTCAATTCAAAGCTCAATCATCATACGTACTCCCTTGTCTGTACCCTCAGCTCCTTTATGCTTCTCTTGCTTCATTTTACTTTGTTAAAACCATAGCTCTTCTCCTACTTCCTGCCCATGTGGTTAAGGCTTAAAGAAAAGCACACTAAAAAGCTGGCTGGTCTCTCTCAAAATAATGTCTATAACCCCGGGAGACTCTTTAATGTTGTTAGTTAATTACTCTTTCTAGTTCTTTATTACAACTACTTCGTGGCTGCTTCTCTCTCCTCTAACTCCCCAAATCTCTCCCATTCCCCCTCTCATTTGATGACCTTGCTTTTTATTGAAGAATAAGAAACAATCCAATGAGCCCTCCAGCCAGCTCCCACCATAACACCTACTTACCAGCATGTACACTCATATCCCCTGTCCTACTGTTACCATAGAACTTTCTATGCTCCAGTATTGTGCCTGAGGTCTCATCCTCTTTTACCTCCTCAAGGATGTTATTCCAGCAGGTTCTCTCTTTTACATCATCAAAATTTTGTCTGTATTGTTTAAGTTCTATTACTCCTAGCTTTAAAAAATAATCTATGACCCCACTTTTTTCACCTGTTAGGACCCCATTGCTTTTCTCCTCTTTATAAAAAATTCCTTAAACATCTTTTCTGTAGTTACTGCCTGATTCCTCTCCTTCCATATTCTCTCAAATAGACTCCAAGTCATCGCATTGGAAATGCAGTCAGTTCTCTGGACTCTCCCGAGTTGACCAAGCCTGGCATTTATCACAGCTGAACGTCCTCCCCTACGTGTCACAGTTTGTTCACTTAGCTCCAGAGAGAACATTCTCTGTGTTCTACTCCTAGCTGATTGGTGGTTCAGCCTCCATCACCTTTGCTCATTCCAACCTCTGAATGTTGGAGTCCCCAGCTCTCACTCAATCCCTTGATCATCTTATTTCTCATTCAATCAGGTGTTTAAATGCCATTCTGATGGCGTAGTATTAGTCTCCCGAGGCTGAGGTAACAAAGTACCTTGGGCTGGGCAGCTTCAACAACAGAAACTTCTCACAGTTCTGGAGGCTGAAAGTCCAAGATCAAGGTGTTGGCACATTTCGTTTCTTCTGAGGCCTCTCTCCCTGGCATGCAAGTGGCCATTTTCTCTTTGGGTCCTCAAATGGTCTTCTTTCCGTCCATATGCATCCCTGGTGTCTCCCTGTGTGCCCCAATTTCCTCTACTTATAAGGGCACCACTGATAATGGATTAAGGCCCCACCCTAACAACCTCATTTTAACCTAACCACCTCTTTTAGGCCCAGTCTCTAAATACACTCACATTCTGAGCTACTAGGAGTTAGGGCTTCAACATATGAATTGGGCAGTGGGGGAGTGGATACAATTCAGCCCAGAAGGTTTGGTAACTCCAAAATTTCTCTCTCTCGTCTAGGATTCCCTCCAAAAATCCAGATTCATAGATCCAGTAGCCCAGACAGCTCTACCTGAATATCTTACAGACATCTCAAAACCAACACGTCCAATACTGAACCCCTGAAGTTTGTCCTGCAAAGCTGCCCCATCCACAGTCACCACAACCAGTTCCTTCCATCACAACTTGCTCCATCTCAGGTCTCATTGGCTCCGTTTTACCACCCTTTCATTGCTCTGGCTTTAAAAACAAACAAACAAACAAAACTTGGAATTATTCTTGACCCCCTCTTTAATAGCCCACATCCAATCCACGGATTTCCTAATCATGTGACTCTACCTTCAAAATATACTCAAAATCTGACCATTTAGCATCCTCTTCACCGCCGCCAACATGAACTAATCTTCAATCACCTCCTGCCTGGATTCCTACAGTAGCTTCCTAAGAGGTGCCCTCTTTCTGCCCTTTCCCCTTACAGTCTGTTCTCATTGCAGAAGCCAGAGTTATTCTTTTAAGACCTAAGTCAGGCTATGTTACTGCCCTGCTCAAGACCCTCCAATGGCTGGACATTTTGAGTAAAAAGCAGAAGTTCTTATAATGGACTACAAGGTCCTGCATGGTCTGGGCCATACTCTAGGCCCGTAACTCTGACCAACTTCTATTCTCACACTGGCTCACTACACTTCAGCCAAACTGGCCTCCCACTATTTCTCAAATATCCAGCCACGCTCTTGCTTTAGTGCCCTTGGGCTGGCTACTCTCTCTGGAAGGCTCTTGTCTCAGGTATCTGCATAGCTAGTTCCCTCACTTTTTTCAAGACTTCACTGAAATCTTTTCAGTGAGACCTTCACTGACAATCCTATGGAATCTAAAAAAAAAAAAAAAAAATAGGTCACGAGGAACCTAGAGGCAAGATGGGAATAAAGACACAGACCTAGGGCCTCCCTGGTGGCGCAAGTGGTTGAGAGTCCGCCTGCCGATGCAGGGGATACGGGTTCGTGCCCCGGTCTGGGAGGATCCCATATGCCGCGGAGCGGCTGGGCCCGTGAGCCATGGCCGCTGAGCCTGCGCGTCCGGAGCCTGCGCGTCCGGAGCCTGTGCTCCGCAGCGGGGGAGGCCACAACAGTGAGGGGCCCGCATACCGAAAAAAAAAAAAAAAAAAAAAGACACAGACCTACTAGAGAATGGACTTGAGGATACGGGGAGGGGGAAGGGTAAGCTGGGACAAAGTGAGAGAGTGGCATGGACATATACACACTACCAAATGTAAAATAGATAGCTAGTGGGAAGCAGCCGCATAGCACAGGGAGATCAGCCCAGTGCTGTGTGACCACCTAGAGGGTTGGGATAGGGAGGGTGGGAGGGAGACGCAAGAGGGAGGGGATATGGGGATATATGTATACGTATAGCTGATTCACTTTGTTATACAGCAGAAACTAACACAATATTGTAAAGCAATTATACTCCAATAAAGATGTTAAAAATAAAAAAAAATTAAAATGCTGTTCCTGAGCTCTACCAATCCCACCCCATCACCTTCAACCTGGACTTTTCCACTGTTCATGGCACCGATTACCATTTAGCCTATCGCATAATTTACTTACTAATTATATATATTCTTTGTCTTCCAAATCTGTAATGTAAGTTCCATACTACAGAGATCTTTATTCATCTTCAGAAATATATACAGAGTGCCTAATACAGTGTCTGGGACTATATAGGTTCTCAGTAAATATCTGAATATATGAGAAAATGAATGAACAACAAGCCTCATGCATTTCACTTATTTTCTTGAGACTCAGATCATTTCTTAATACAAAGGCCAATTATACAATTTCAGTTGTCCACTCCAGCCAGTAAAAATTTTATGATTCTATAGATCCTGCTTAGAAAAAAAAATCCAACTTTACCCAGCAGATAAGTTTTGTTATTTAAAATATTTTTTGAAAAACAAGTCACTGCTGCTGCATTATATATTCATTGGAAGTCTCATGATACAGAAATGGGGTGGAATAGGCATCCAAACTGAAGTGTTTGAGATCTCTGTCAATTCAAGGTCAATGGCAAATGAAGATAAAGCACCTTGAAAATGATCACATAAATCAATAAGCAAATGACTTTGATGGCAACTATGATTTAATTAATTATAGGGACACATCTGTTACATCAGTCAAGTTAAAATCAGAACAGAATTTAAATAGAATATGGTAACTTAGGAGACCTTGCCCCTTTTTAGGTAAGCTTTTTATTAAAGAATATATATACATGCAGATACATGCACAAAGCCAGTATTTACAGCTTGACGAATTTTCACAAAATGAATATGTTCGTGTAACTATCACTCAGATCAAGAACCAGAATATGATCAGCATACCAGAGGTCTCCCTGAAGTCCTGGTCTAGGTACTGCCACCCCCACCCCCAACAATAAACACTGTCTTGACTTCTGATCTCATAGTTTTGTCTGTGGTTGTATTTTTTTGTAAGTGTAATCGTATTATGTGTGCTCTTTAGTGTCTGGCACTTTTTCTTTAACAGTCTTTGCAATATTTTTTCACATTATTGTGTACAATTAGAGTCCATTCATTTTTCAATCTTTAAGAGTCCACTTTATGGACATACCACCATTTATTTTAATATTGTTGATGGAATTTGAGTTGTTTCTAGTTTATAACTGTAACAGATAGTGTTGCTGTAAACATTCTTACACATGACATTTGGTGACCATTTCTCTTGAGCATTGATCTGGAAGTGGTCTTGCTGGTCGTAAGGTATGCTGATGTTCAGTCTTCGTAAATACTACCAAATGGTTTCCAAAAAGAGGCTGTTCCAACGTGTACGCCTATACCTTCAATATAAGACAGTTCAGTTGTTCCTTGCCTTTGTCAACCCTGAGCATTTTTAGTCTTCTTCATGTTAGTTACTCTGGAGTATGTGTGGTGGTGTTACATTGGCTTGATTTCTGTATGTTTGTGTGGTTCTAAAACTGAGTCATAGCATGCACACAGTAAAGCACACAGGCGTTTGAGTGAGGAAGTTTTACATGCACACATACATGGTAATCATCATACAGGTCAAGGTATAGAACATATTCACCGCCCCAGAAAGCTGCCTCCTCCAGGTAATGCCCTCTAAGAGGTTATGACTTTTCTCACTGTAGATTAGTTTTCCTTGTTCTTGTACTTCAGATAAACAGAATCATAGTCTTCTGTGTCTGTACGAGTCATCATGTATTTCACGTAGTAGTGGACTGTGCTTTTTACTGCTTTATAAAATTACAAGATACCACACTAGATTTTTCACTCTACTGTTGATGGATATTTGAGTTAGGTAAGACTTCAGTGTATATTCTTGTATATGCCTTTTGCTGTAATCATTTCTAGGAATTGCTAGGCCATAGGTAGGCATACGTTTAGCTTTACAGTACACTGCCAGTTATTCAGAAGATCTTTGTTAATTATACTCCCACTAGCAACTATAAGAGTTCCAGTTACTCCATAAGCTCACCAGCATCACAATAGCCATTGTGGTGTATATATGCTAACATCGCACTCTTAACTGCATGTTGAACAACTTTTATGCTTACTGGGTGTTTAGATAGCATGTTGTAATCTGTCTGTTCAAGTCTTTAGACCATTTTTTAATTGGGTGTATTGGGAGCTTTCTCTTGTTAATTTGTAGGAGTGTTGTATAAGTTCTAGATACAAATCCAGTCTTCTGTTGGATGTATGTATTAAGATATTTTCTTCCAGTCTGTGGCCTTCCTTTTTTTTCTCTTAATAGTGTTTTGTGATATAGCGTATTAATTTTCATAAAGGCCAATTTATTAATCTTCTATACTACAGTTAATGCTTTTCACTGTCTCTTTTTAAGAAAAAAATATTTACCCAAAGATCATGAGGATACTGTCTTATGTTTTCATATACAAGCTTTATTGTTTTGCCTTTAACACTTAGGTAGGACTATGATATGTAAATAATTTGCATATTATGTAAAGTAGAAATCAAGGTTTATTTCTTTCTATAAAGATGCCTAGTTGATCCAGGGTCATTTATTGAGAAGGTTGTCATTTCCTCAAGTTATAGTACCATCTGTTTATGAAAATTTGGTGATTCTACCTGTGGGAATACTTTTGAACTCTAATCTGTTCCGTATGTTCTATTCCAATTTTTGAGGGAATCCAGCTTATTTTTCCCCTTTTTACACACAAAAAAGTAGAAGAAATAATACAGGATGAAACCTGTGAAAGTAGTTAATTGGTACAACACAAAAAAAATCCGGTAGTAAGACAACCTACAATGAGGAAACGCATGTAAATTAAGGTAGTTTGTAGGTTTCATATGAAACATTAAAAAAGAAAAGTCAAACACAAAAATTTCAGTAATATCTTTTTGGATCCATCTCCTAGGGTAATGGAAATAAAAACAAAGAAACAAATGGGACCTAATTAAACTTAAAAGCTTTTGCACAACAACAAAAAACCCTACAGAATAGGAGAAAATATTTGCAAATGATATGACTAACAAGGGCTTAATTTCCAAAATATACTAACAGCTCATACAGCTCAATATCAAAAAACAAACAACCCAGTCAAAAAAAAAGGGCAGATCTAAATAGACATTTCTCCAAAGAAGACATACAGATGGCCAAAAGGCCCATGAAAAGATGCTCAACATCACTAATTACTAGAGAAATGCAAATCAAAACTACAATGAGGTATCACCTCACACCAGTCAGAATGGCTGTCATCAAGAAGTCTACAAATAATAAATGCTGGAGAGGGTGTAGAGAAAAAAGAACCCTCCTACACTGTTGGTAGGAACGTAAATTGGTACAGCCACTATGGAGAACAGTATGGAGGTTCCTTAAGAAACTAAAAATAGAGCTACCATATGATCCAGCAATCCCACTCCTGGGCATATATCTGGAGAAAACCACAATTCGAAAAGATACATGCACCCCAGTGTTCATTGCAGCACTGTTTACAATAGCCAAGACATGGAAGCAACCTAAGTGTCCATCAATAGATGCATAGATAAAGAAGATGTGGTACATATATACAACAGAATATTACTCGGCCATAGAAAAGAATGAAATAATGCCATTTGCAGCAACATGGATGGACCCAGAAATTATCATACAAAGTGAAGTAAGCCAGACAGAGAAAGACAAATACCATACGATATCACTTATGTGGCATATAAAAAAATGATACAAATGAACTTATATACAAAACAGTAATAGACCCACAGGCATAGAACACAAACTTATGATTACCAAAGGGCAATGGGAGGCAGGGATAAATTAAGAGTTTGGGATTAACATATACATACTACTAAACATAAAATAGATAACCAACAAGGACCTACTGTATAGCACAGGGAACTATACTCAATATTTTGTAATAACCTATAAAGGAAAAGAATCTGAAACAGAATAATATATGTATTTATCTCTATCAATATCCATACAGAGAGAGATATATCTGAATCACTTTGCTGAACACCTGACACTAACACAACATTGTAAATCAACTATACTTGGAAGGAAGAAAAGAAGAAAGGAAGGGAAGTCAAACATGCTACATGGGTGCCATTCCATTAGAATGCTCTTTCCTTGCTCCAACACCACACTGTCACAGTATCTACAGCTTTATGGAAATTCTTTATATGTTGTAATTTAAGCACTCCAACTTCTTCTTATCCTTCAAGATTGTCATCGCCATTCTAGGTATTTTATATTATCATAAATTGTAGAATCAGCTTTTCATTTTCCACAAAATTTAAAGAGGCTTGGCTTTTGCTTGGCATTGTATTAAATCTATAGATAGCTTTGGGAACAATTAGCATTTAACAATATTGAGTTTTTCACTCTATGAACACAGTATGCCTCTCCAATCAATGCACATATTTATATCTTTACTTTTTCTCAGCAATGTCTTATAGTTATGAGTGTATAGGACGTCATAACTTTTGTATTTATTCCTAGGTAGTTAATTATATTTTAACAATATTGTGAATGGTGTTTGTTTTATTTTCTATTTGTTGCTACCATACAGAAATATAATTGATTTTTATTTATTGCCCTTGTATCCAGCCCTGTTTTTTATAAAGTACCATATTCTGCTTTATGCTTAATTTTATAAATACATATTTAATTACTATTTTAGTTGATTTCACTATACACATACTAACATACTTGTAATAAAATCATTTTGTTTTATATATTGTCTTTATGTAGACTTTCAAGTCAACAATCTAGAGGGGTGGGATAGGGAGGGTGGGAGGGAGACGCAAGAGAGAGGGGATATGGGGATATATGTGTATGTATAGCTGATTCACTTTGTTATAAAGCAGAAACTAACACAGCCACTGTAAAGCAATTATACTTCAATAAAGATGTCAAAAATAAAAATTAAACTATATTTTTAGAATAAAAAGAAATTCTTAAAATTGCTCTTCAACAAATAAAGCTATGAAATGCTATGTTGATAGCTTCAATCAATCACTGTTTCACAACATGCTGTTAATATTTAGGAATTCAAATTGCCATTTTACATTTCCAAAAAAGAACCCTTCTAGTCAATACAAATCTTGACATTAGAGAATTACAAAGAAGAATTATTCTTCATGAATATTCAAATTAATTCAAGTTAATGTGTCCCTTCGGAAGTAAGGATGACAATGGAAACCAGAATTTTGAGTCATTTCTTAATAGCACAATTATATGTAAGGATGAAGTCAGAGCTCTAAACCCACCCTGCGGAGGCTTCCCAGGTGCGGCCAAGTCAGGAGGACTTAATCCTTGTTTACACAACACACGATATTCTCAGGGGAGACTCTGGGCCTTCAGGGTTAGTGATTTTCAATTATTCCCAACTTCACCTCCTTCCACCCAGACCTAAAGTGCCAGGTAAGTTTTACAAGAATAGGGTCTGGTGAGAGGCTTCACAGGGTAGAGCAGAATCAGAAATTCTGTCTGGCTTGGCAATATTTTCCCTAAAAGGTAATACAAAGGAAATGGGTCAGAGCTAAATCCCAGTTCTGATTACAAAGTGATGCCGAGTCTTCACTGATTTTATCACCTGAGGTCATTGCTGGGGGGTGGGAGAGGTTAGGGCAAGAGAGAAGCCGACATGTATAAGAGTTTCTCTACTGCAGAGTAAAAGTGGCGGGCCTTCCATTCCACGCTGAGGCTCCTTTCCCAACATGTTAGAAGTCAAGCATCCCTCCTGTTTTTCAGACTGACTTCTTGAGAACCCCTATCTGGTCGGCTAGAGCTTCATAGGTCTTCTAGCTGTGTAACTTCAGATGCATTTCCTGAGAACTAATAAAGCTGAGCATCCCTTCACCCACCATGGTTCTGGGTTACGTAACAAAGATTTCCCAAACTGACTCACGAAAAAACCCCAGATCACTTCCTCCGGATCCTTTTTTCAAATAAGTGGTTTTTTTCCTGATTACTGAAGAGTAATCTTGATGCACTCAATAACATTAATGCCTTTATTAATAGCAATGGCTGTGGAAGCAGCAACAGTGTAAGTTACTGAATGTATCCTAGATGTCAGACACTTGTCAGGGAAATGCCCACTGTTCAATATCTGAAACAAAGGCCGAGTTTACCTCTTGCCATGCGAAGGAGGACTGTGTGAGACTGTCTTATGAGCAAAGCAAAGAGCTCATCTTACTGATGTGGGGAAGTTCTGGCTCTGGGATTGGTGGATTTCTGGGAGTGGACGTGTCTAGGGACTGATTAGCCTAATTTACCTGTGTAGCTGGGTTACTACTCGCTGACCTGCTGACTTACAAGCTGAATTACTAAGTCATGAGTTGCTGCTAATTGATGTTTAGAAGCATGAGACTATCACTGACTGGTTGAATTTCAGAAATTCAGTTGCTAAAGTGAGTTGTCATTTATCATTGTGGATGAATTTAAAACTGGTTCTGGGGATTACTTGTTAGTATGGCCAAAGGAAAGCCTTTTTTAGAACACAGGAAGCTTTTATTGTTACAGTGCTAAATGTTAGGTCATTTATGTATGTTTTTTATTTCACAAAATCCCGTAAGAATAAAAACCATTAGAATTTTACATTTTATACATGGGAAAACTAAAGTTTAGCCCATCCAAAGTCACATGACTCATAAAACTAGGACTAAAATTTAAACAAGGATTCCAAACAATTTTAGAACTAGGATTACATTACAACTATCGTAGAGCTAGGATTCAAACCCATTTTAACTCCCAAAGAATCATCAGTACTTATTCAAGTCCTGTGTCTTTGTTCATTCAGTGAACAATATCTTTCTCACATGCTGAGTCACCATTATGGCAGATGTGGTTATAGGCTAAGGATACAGCACAAACAAATCCCTGTCCTTCTCCAGCTGACATGCACACTGTCTTTCACTGATATTTGAATTCTGGCCTTTCCTCTTGCCTACTTCAGGGTGTCCTCTGGTAAGTAACTAACTGAATTAGGTCATTATTTTCCAAATCACCAAAGTCATTAACTTTTTGTCCTCACTGGGGGCTCGCCTTTACTTTTCACCTCACCTCTGGAAAATCAGGTTTACATGTGATGGCTACATTTAGCTCGGCTGGCTGAAGATTATAAAATTATAGCTCCAAGTTCTAATTGAATCACTGACAATTTTCTAAGGAATTTGACACCCATTTTTCAGGCACACCAACTAAGTTTATTTTTACCTTGTGCTTTAATACGAGGTGAATTTTTTTCCCCAGAAGACTTAACAGAAGGCGTTAACTTGTATTCAAATCCATGCAATGTTTATGTTACAGTCACACTTTCAGTTTATTTTGAGCAAACAGAGAAAGCACGTTAGCCTGTAAAAACCTCAATAAACGGCAGTTTAAGATGTTTGGAGGTCACCTAAAGAAGCTGGTTTTTAAAAACACAGTAGGGAGGGAGTAAAGAAATTTCACATGCGCTGTAGTCATTATGGCTGGGTATGCAGTCGCCCAGCTCTGAGAGTTGGATGCTATTGTAAGTGAGACCTTTAGAGACAGCATTCAAAGCGTTAGTTTAACTGATTAGGTTGAGGAAACAAACACTTACGGAATGAATTTTAAAAAGAAAACCGTCTTAACAAAAAAGTGGCTTAGTTAATTATCCCGTGATGATGTGTCCTACTTCTGTGTTTTAAAATCTCACAAATGGCTCAGAGATGATAAACTGCAGTTGCTTATGTGTCCGAAGAATTTCTATGTAACTGTTACCCAGATAATGAGAAACAAAGCAGTTCTTCTAAAGCATTGCTTTATATAATGTGATGTATACAGTATGTGTAGTACATGAATTAAACACCAAGAGTAGATGTGTTTTCTTTTCACGTTTATTGCTAAGCATTTATGTTTTCAAGTTAACAAAATGAAACATTTATTTGGCAAAATGGGATGGTCTTATCAGGATGAACTTATATTTGTCTATTTGTATTTACTTTTTATTTCATAAATGAAAGGCTTTAGGTAAAATGCTTTACTAGGCATGGGTCTTGTTCTGTACAAAGCACTTGGACACACCTTACTATCTAGCCTGGGACATGCCACAGACACTTCTACAGCATTCCTGTTTTGTTAAGTGTCTTCTGTGTCAAGGATTTGGCAAAAAGAAGAAAGCTTATGATAGAAATCTCAAAATTCCCCTGATTAAATCTCAAATTTGCCTGCAAACAAACAATTTTCATAATCTAGGCAGAGGCCCTATATTGATCTTTACCTGTGAACCTGTTTGGGATAATCCAACAGGTGTTCACACCAGGGGCAGCTTTGGTTGAGGGACTTCCCCTTCAGCCTGTCCCCACTGGCAGTGCCCAAGAAGGTATTCTGCTTTCAAAAAGGCCACATGAGCTACTCTATTCAAAAGTTTCCTATGTTTTCTATAAAAAGAAGTATCAACTAAATTAATATATAAAACAAACAGCAAGAAGCCAGAATGTCACTACTAAAAAAAACAAAACCAAAACCCCTACAGATTAAAAGAAGGGAGATCCAAGGGCCTACAAGAAAATGTTACGCCTCAAAAAATATTTTCTTAATGAAGTAGACTATAACAGAGAATTTCTGTTTGTCTTTAATGAAATCAAGGAGGTCATTACATCTATTAAACAAGAACAGGTCAGGATAAGCAAAGTTCCAATAATTAAAACCTCATTTAGCAAATAAAATTCAATCATTGTAAGCCTTCCAAAGCTCAGGATGCTATAGAAAAATCAATCTGAACACATGCCTGTAATGTGGAGGGAATACAAAGAGATGCCTGCTAATCACAGACAATAATGGACATTTAGAATAGACTATAGAGAACTGCCTTTGAATCGTAGTATTGCCAGAGAGGAAAAGAAAGCAAAGGAATGAAAAATGATCATCAAAATGTAAAATAAAGATTAGATACATTCAGCAAATAAGTTCTGACTGCATCTAAAGAATCAAATACATTAAACCAAAAAGGTTTAAGACTCTAGCATAGAAGAAAGCATGGCATTCTATCTCTTAACATGAACTGTGATGAGTAATTATTTTTTCATGAAGGAGAGAGAAAAGAGAAGGGTTTCAAGGGCTTCCCTGGTGGCGCAGTGGTTGAGAGTCCGCCTGCCGATGCAGGGGACACGGGTTCGTGCCCCGATCCCGGAAGATCCCACATGCCGCAGAGCGGCTGGGCCCGCGAGCCATGGCCGCGGAGCCTGTGTGTCCGGAGCCTGTGCTCCGCAACGGGAGAGGCCACAGCAGTGAAAGGCCCGCGTACAGCAAAAAAAAAAAAAAAAAAAAAAAAGAGAGAAGGGTTTCAAGCTTGCTATATATATATATATATATATATATACACACAACACACATACACATATATATGTGTGTATATATATATATACACACACATATGTGTGTATATATACACACACATATATATTATATATGTGTATTTATATATACACACACGTATATCACGTATATATAAAGGAATATATACATCTTTAGGTATAAAAATTGATAAAGACATTTACCCGATTATCAGAACTTAAAGGTTTTAGGCGCATGTTCTAACAAGTAAATATCACTCATTCATCCGTGTTTATTGCCTGCCCATCAGGTGTTAGCTCTGCTTAAGGTACAGGGAATACAGGACCAAACAAAGCAGGCATTAGCTGAACCGATGGAGTTTGTAGGAAGGACAGATATCCTACAAATTATCACATTTCTACTTAATTATACTTGTAATGAGCTCTACAAAAGTTGTTGTATTGAAATAGGAATTAACCAGTTCACACTGGCAAGTAGTGATGTAAATACAATTTTATTACAAACCAACTTCAAGTTTCACAACCTTACATAGGAACTAGAATTCAGCTCCATGAGGGCAGGGATTCTTGCCTGTTTTGTTCACTTCAATCCCAGGGTCTAGAACAGAGCCTGGCATGTAGTAGACACTCAGAAAATAATTTTTCCCCACTGGTACATAAATAAAGAAGTCTTCTTGCTGATTACTAATTGGTAAGCTAAACTCCTACAAGTAGCCTTCGCAAACAAGGAGAATAAAAGATACCCAACTTATCACATCTAGCATACTATAGATTATAAGTTGTCATTGATTGTGACAATCACTATTTTATATACCAAAAAAAAAAAAGTTTGGAGAATCTAATAGGAAACCTCTTCCCCAGTCAAAGGTGGAAATTAAAGTGTAAAACTTAAACAAGAAATAATGCTACCACCCAGAAAGTTACAAAATTAAATTTGCATGTCTCAATCTTGTCAATGGACAGAGGGAGGAAGGAAAACTTTTCTGAGAATTTTAATTCACACCATCACTACGACCCCAAAGACCTCAGAGACGGCAAGGTCTCAGGCTGGAGTGGCAGAATCAATTGGGAGATTGGAATTGACATATATACACTAATATGTATAAAATGGATAACTAATAACCTGCTGTATAAAAAAATAAAATAAAATCCAAAAATTCAAAAAAAATAAAGTCTAAGTGCATGGAAAAAAAAAATAGGAATGGAAAGAAAAAAAGAAAAAGAAATCAGTGCAAATCCTCCCCTGAAGAGCAAAGCTTCAGTCCAGCCCCAGAGCAACTGTAAAACAGATCCTCATATATTCTGAGTCTTAGAATCCAGGAAAGGCAGAGGTTAGAGCATCTCTCTACATTTCACAGGGCTAGTGGAGAGGCTGTCTAGGATATGTTGAAGGAAGGTCCTTGAGCTAACAATGAGGATTATTTTTCCTTTTGTCTCCAGGGTCCATCTGTAACCAGTCATATGAATGTTTACAATAGTCAACATCAATCCCCAAACTTTTTCAGAGGCGTGGAGGTCAATCAAAATTCAAAACTTTCCTCAGAAAAAGAACACATGGTTTAAAAGTAAAATAGAGGAACATAGCCTGCAGTGCTAGATTAAGGAAGATATCTACGAAAATGGGGTGTTTCTGCTGAGACTTGGAAGATGTGTTGCATTGGTTGGGTCAAAGGAACAGAAATCTTTCTGGAAAAGCTGAAAGCATATGTGAGCGCCCTCAGGTCAGAAAGCATGGCCTTTCCAAGTTGTTCAAAGAGAGGCATTGTGCCTATAGCCTCAGGGGCAATAGTGCTGCAGAGAGTCTGTGGGCACAGACATGCACCAGAGGATCAAGACATTTTTTCCATTCAGTTAAAACATTGGCTGCTACGTCCAGAGCATGGATTTTCATGACTTTTCTTTCCTTTTACTCCAGAATTTCACTCCACAGTTATGGTCGATTCTTCTCAGTCAATCCCACTCTACAGGGATCAGCTCTTCTGCCTTCAAATAGGAAAAGACTTCCTGGTTCCTAATCATTAACCTTTTTCTTGAATCATCTCCTGTTCCTATTGATGTCCATGAATTATTTCTCTTTTAATTACTAAGATTTTAAAATATTTGGTCTGTACCCATTCCTCCAAGTTTTATCACTGACCAATCTCATCTTAGGCCCTGACAGCTTACATGGGATTTTAAAACTCTTCTCAAACTACCTGCTCATCAAGTGCAGAATATACTTCCTTGTTATCAAATCTCAAGGCTTCACTTGGTTTAAAGGTTATGTTGTCGCCCACGTCCCTCAATTTCTTCCGCTAATCTCACCCTTTGTTTGCTAAGTCTGGCACTTTCCTGTTATCTGTATCTCTTTTTCATTACTCCCTTTTTCCTCCCTTGTTATGGTCTTACGTCAACCTTCTGCACTTCTGTCTCCTATAAGAGAGACGTTCAAACAATGACCCCGCTCTCTGCCACCCACTTCATAGCAAGTTGCTCTTTTCTTACTCTCTCCCATTGTTTTCTGTTTCACTTCTGGGGCCCTGAAGAAAGCCTTTAGATAAGTTCCTGATCTGGAGTATAATTTGGGTTTGTGATTGTCAAGAGGGCTTATATAACCACTTATAATTGCTCCCTACTTGTTTCTTCACTAGACCGCGTGCATTTTACTCAAATAAGATATTGAGAGCTTAAGCAATTTGCCCAAGTTAAACAGCTAGTAAGGGGCAGAGCTTGACCCTGGGCAGCCTAAGTTTGAGAGCATATTTTCATGCTATAACCGTCAATACAATTCTATATTAGGTACATTGTAGATTGTAGGTTTTTATATTTGATTTTATTTAACAATAGGATCAGGACTACACATTCCTCACTGTTGTATCCACAGTGCCTGGCACCTTGTTCTCATCTACAGAACAGACGCTTAGCAAACAGCTTTAATGAGCAGAACTGCCCTGGTATTGATAGTGAACCTCTTAGATGTGTGTTATGTTCGATAAGTTTACATACATTAAGGAAACACACACACTTTTGTTTATATTCTTAGTGGTTATGATCATTACTAAACCATTTTCCTTGAATGTATTTTGAAATTAACCAAGGAAAATTAACCTTCACACTGATGGACTTTCTTCGATACAAATGATAATAACTGGTCAAAGCAATAATTCAAGAATAAATACACACTTTTAAAAGAGGACGCACGGAAGGCTGAATCTCTGCTTTGTTCTGGTTTACACAGTCGCTCTGTCGTGCTTACTGTAGATATAATTATATTTAATTTTTAGGTTTAAGCTCTTGCTTTCAGCTGAACCATTATCTCCTTGCAGAAAACAAACCAAAAATATATCTTCCTAGAGTTCTCTTTCTTGTGCCTGCAATCATTCTGAACGTCAGCTCACTCATCTTCACACGATGCCCCAGCTGCCGTATTGAACTTTTCCTTTAGATACTATCTTCCTAGAGTATTTTTCTTTTTTAGGTCAAATTTCATTGAAATAAAAATTTTTCTACTAATATCGAATTCTCTGATCAATTTCCCTTGCATAGTCTTTGGGGTCAGCCATTTGGAACTTTAGAAATTCTATGGGCAATCTGGCAATAAAATATTCTGAACTGCAGGCTGAACTTCCCACAAATGTAGGCTGTCACTACTGTCTGACTCTGCTGATCAGCCAACAATGTCAAGCAGGGCTGTCACTGACTTTAGGAAAACAAGCAAACCCTTCAATCCCGTTGTGTCTAAAAGGAAAGTTGGGAATAAAAATCACAACCTTTCTTCCTTCTGTGGTTTATGATGGTGAAACAAAAATAACATAGAATTATAATAATTATAACACTTTTTGAATGTTTTACTATTGTAAGTGCTTTATAGTTGGTAACCATTTAATTGTGATCATGACTCTATAGATGCTATAATTATACCCATTTTACAGATGAAGAAAATAAAATATTGAGAGCTTAAGCAATTTGCCCAAGTAAAACAGCTAGTAAGGGGCAGAGCTTGAACTTGGGCAGCCTAAGTCTGAGAGCATATTTTCATAATGAATCGTCAATACAATTCTATATTAGGTACATTGTAGATTGTAGGTTTTTATATTATTTGATTTTATTTAACAATAGGAATTTGAAGAAAATAAAAACTTTTGACTTGTTTTTATTTAATACTATCGGAAATAATTCTTTCCATTAGCTTCAAAAACCCTTAACTAGTTCCCACTATGTTGGTAGGTTTCAGGGTTGTTGTTGTTGTGTGTGTGTGTGTATTCGTGTATGTGTCTTTAAGAAAATGACTTCTTAACAGCCCCATGTCTACTTTATACTTATTAATTTGAGTCATTCTCACAGCAATCAAATCCAATGACCCTTTCTACTTTAAGCTATTCTCATCAGAATATCACGAGTGAGCATTTATTTAGAGCCTACTATCCATCAGGAACTGTAATAAGCACTTTACCTGATTCTTAGCCCTCACATCCATCCTTTGATTAAGCATATTTATTATCCTCTTTTTACAGATCAGACTTAGAGTGGGTAACTTGTTCAAGGTTACACAACTTATAAAGAGCAGAGCTGACACTACAAAACCTATGTCTTCTGCCCCAAAGCACATAAACATATGTTTCATTTCCTCCCTATAAAAAGAGGCAGCTTCAAAAATAATATCCCAAATCTGTGTCAAATCTTCTGCATTGTAAATTTTTTTAAATTTTTATTTCTTTACATGCAATTCTTTCCCTTTAATTACCATTCTTTGGAAGAATGAGTTGTGGTCTAGTAACCTACAAAGGTAACCAACATGGTATACATTTTCCTTTTCAAAATACCATTATGAATTCACAATTTTTTTCTTATTTCTATCTATAGCCGTCTTTTTCTTTAATGGTGCTATGAGTTGGGGACACAGTCTAGGATCTTGACGCTCATGTCCCGTTTCAAGGGCCAGCTGCAGCACTGGTACACGACACTCACCTCCACGGCGCTGCTGTATGTCTTAGACCGTCCATCTCTCAGAACCTGGAGTCCACCACCCTGGTCTGGTCCACCACAGGGGCACCATAGCCTCGGGTCTGCTCAGGGGAAGGCCTCCAGAACTGCCATCACCAAGTCCTCAGCTACTCCCTGGTCACTAGGGGGAGGACTTCTGCCCAAGCCAGACGTGATGCCATAACCTATGGCAGTCATTTTTTTTTAATGCTCAAATAGTCCTATCTTTGACCAGTAGGAGCCCCTTAAGATAGACTCTTGTGTACTGTTATAGGCATGACTCAAGAAATCTTTGATGGCGTATACTTTCAGGCACAGGTAGATATCCTAGATTTACTTCCAGCCTAAGACAAGTGTATTGGTTTGGGTTCTCCAGAGAACAGAGTCAATAGGAGATAGATAGATAGATAGGGAAATTTACTATAAGGAATTGATTGATGCAGTACAGAGGGTGAGAAGTCCAAGACTGCATCGTAATTTTAGAGTTATATTTTCTTAGAAATAAATTTCATCTCCAAAACTTGTCTTGGGAATCCCATTTTTCAACATACACTTTCTGAACATTTTCTTTCTTTTCTTGTTTTTGGAATTTTATTTATTTATTTTCTTTTTTTGAACATTTTCTTAATCACACAACTCTTGGAAGATAAGTCTATGATCATCTGTATTTTTCTCATGTTGGGTAGAGAATTTGGTTTCAAATTTCACTAAATGAAATTGCCATTACCTCCTTTCATTAAAGACGAGAAATAGAAGGAGGGAGAAGAAAAGGAGGAAAAAGAAAGGCTCGTTAACCACTGCTGATTCTGCTCTGGATGTGTTAGCCATCAGTCAAAAACATTTGTGACAGGACACACAGTATTAAAAATGCACCAGGTAATCTCACTGAGTCTTTTCCTTCATGGAAACTGAGCAAATAATATCCACACTAATGACGCTAGCAAAGTGGATGAGTTATTCAGAGAGCAGAGGAGATGCCCAGGCATCTCTTGCCTAGACACAGCCTCCCAGCTTCCTGAGCATCATTCTGCACATCTTGTTCAATGGAAGGGCACTCTGTCTCTGAAAGACAGACAGATGTCTTACTTTAGTAAACTGTTTAGTCCAGATGGGCCACTGAAGTGACCAGTGAACTATTCGTTTTCTTAAATAAGCGATCTGAAGGTCCAGCCTGAGGACCTAAGCATTCCTCAGAGCTTCACTCTAATTCTAAATGGATCTAATTCTAGATCCATAATACAGTATTATTGAGTTAAATGAGAGGCACATTATTTTTTTCCTTTCTGCTCTGTTATGAACACCAGGTAAAGAATTTGGTTTCAAGGTTTATAATGTGAAAAAATTGAAATAACCTCCTTTCATTAAAGAAGAGAAAAAGGAGAAAGAAAGACTGTGGCCATTGTTGATTTTCCTGTGGATTTGTTAGCCACGAGCTGACAGGCCAGCCAGGTCCACTGGCACTGAGTCTTTCCTTTCCACTTCTTCAAGCTTTAGGATAGTTTCTTGAAACACAAACACAAGTTACTGTCCCAATACCTGGCACCAGGATTAGGGTCAGTCACTATGCAGTGACCATAGATACTCCATCTGAGAGGGGTCTGTTTGTGGTTCCTGGTAATTAAGGATGATTCTACAGAAGAGCAGTTGCACAGCATAGAGGAAATTCATCTTCTAAAGGTCAATGAAGGGTAGAAGCAGGAAGTAAAATAAGCCCCTAGATGTTTGGGGAAACAAAAAAGGGCTTCCCTGGTGGTGCAGTGGTTGAGGGTCCGCCTGCCGATGCAGGGGACGTGGGTTTGTGCCCCGGTCTGGGAGGATCCCACATGCCACGGAGCGGCTGGGCCTGTGAGCCATAGCTGCTGAGCCTGCGCATCCGGAGCCTGTGCTCCGCAACGGGAGAGGCCACAACAGTGAGAGGCCCGCGTACAGCAAAAAAAAAAAAAAACTATCAATCTTTGTCAGTTGTTTGTTTATTGCTTTTGAAAGGCATAGTGGAAACATCTGTGTCTTAATACAGGTATTGCCTAAAAACAGATTTCTTGTTAGAATAAGAGGGGTTTTTTTTTTGTTTTTTTTTTTAAGTTTCTTTAGGAAGAGAACTGGCTTTGCTTAGAAAATACGCCGTTAGGCAGTTCGGGGTGTATATGGATGGGAAGGGTGTGAACTTGAAACAGGCTGGGACCTGGGACGCTTTGCTGCTGTGCTTGTACCTGGACAAACGTCTCCCCAAGCAAAAGATACAAGGAAACTATAAAGGGACTAAAAATAACTGCGTGCATGTACAGTTGGGGCAAATTATGGACAAGATACAAAAAGACCAAAAACCCAGCTGCCACTGCTGAAAAGCAGAGGAAAAGCAGGGTATTGCACATGCCCCCGGCACACACCACTACCAAGGGGGTGGGCAGACCTCCTAAGCCACTCCCCCAGCCCGACCCACCAATCCGCCCCCAAGCTCACCCCATTTAAGGGACCAGCTCCCCGCCCCCTCAGGGAGTGAACAAGCGTACCTGTTCCTTGTTTTCCCTGCAGCCTGAGTCCCAGTAAAGCCTTGCCTGAATTTCTCATCTGGTCTCATCAGTTTCTATTGATTAAAGAGTCCAAGAACCTGGGTTGGTAACAAACTCACTCCTAGCACCTAACTTCCCTCCAGGACATGGTCACAAGGCTACAAAAACAGTAACTGGAACATAAGTGTGTATTAGCAGCAAGAGAGCTGGGCAGCAGAGGTCGAAGCCACGTGTAACAGGGACAATCTGTGGGAAGAGCAACAAATTTGCGCGGGTTAAGGGAAACTGTGGTCTGGCGGTGTAGAAAACCACTTTGCTACCGTTCCACAAGGTCGACTGCACTCAGCAATGCCTTGGTGGGCACCAGGGAAAGGGGGCTGCATCTCAGACTTGGAAAAAGAAAAGGGACAAAGCCAGGAATGGCCTCCCAAGAATCCCCGATGACAAGAGAAGGGCGCCGAGTTCTCCACCGTACACTGACGGGAGTCTGAACCAAACTGTGTTGAAATCTAAAAAGATGGGGTGACTCCAGCTAAACCTTGGGTTTTGTAACATAGGTAACTAACCGTGATTTATTTGGGTTTATGTAGAAATGATTTAAAAGTTCTGAAAAACCTCATGTTGGTAATGGCAGCAACACCCATGGTGACACAGCCATCTCAGCTATAAAAAGCACCAGAATAGAACAAACATGGTTTCCAGCCCTGGTTGCATGACCTCCAGCAGATATGTTGATGACAAATCATTTAAATTCTCTCTACTTGTTTTTCATCGAATGGACTTGAGGACATGGGGTGGGGGAGGGGGAAGGGTAAGCTGGGACGAAGTGAGAGAGTGGCATGGCCATATATACACTACCAAACGTAAAACAGATAGCTAGTGGGAAGTAGCCGCGTAGCACAGGGAGATCAGCTCGGTGCTTTTGACCACCTAGAGGGGTGGGATAGGGAGGGTGGGAGGGAGGGAGACGCAAGAGGGAGGAGATATGGGAATATACGTATACGTATAGCTGATTCACTTTGTTATAAAGCAGCAACTAACACACCATTGTAAAGCAATTATACTCCAATAAAGGTGTAAAAAAAACAATCAATAAATAAATAAGAAAAAAAATCTCATGCTTAGAAGAGTTGATAGGACCATGAAATTCAATAATTGAGATGAGGATTGGAAGAGTAGAAATCATTTAACAAATAACAATGCCAAATATGTACTGACTGCTCTTTTGTGCCAGACTGTTGTAAACTGCATAGATGTATTAGATAATTTAATCCCATCCACACAAAAATCCTATGACATAGACACTATAGTTTTCTCAGTTCACAAAGAAAGGAGCCTGAGGCATAAATCTCAAACAGACGTGCATATTTAAGTGTCAGGCTTTTTGAACACTGATTAAGTTATTTTAAATGATTTTTTATTTATTTATTTTTGGCTGCATTGGGTCTTTGTTGCCACGTGCGGGCTTTCTCTAGTTGTGGGGAGCGGGGGCTACTCTTCGTTGTGGTGCACAGGCTTCTCATTGCCGTGGCTTCTCTTGTTGCAGAGCACGGGCTCAAGGCGCGCGGGCTTCAGTAGTTCTGGCTCACGGGCTTTAGCTGCTCTGAGGCCTGAGGGATCTTCCCGGACCAGGGATCTAACCTGTGTCCCCTGCAATGGCAGGCGGATTCTTAACCACCACACCACCAGGGAAGTCCCTCAACACTGCTTATTTTTGAGGCATCGACTTGGCTGGGCTACAGTCCTCCATTATCCCAACTGCACTAATCTAAGATGCTGCTGCTGTGAAGGTATTGCGTAAATGCAATGCCAGTCCGTAATGAAGTGATGTTAAGTCCAGGTGATTGTCTCAGATAATCTGGGCGGGTCTGAGTCAATCAGCTGAAAGGCCTTATTAGAGCGGAGGCTTCCCTGGAGAAGGAATTCCACCTGTGGACAACAGCGTCCACTGATCTCCAGGAGTCCTAGCCTGCCCTTCCTGTTGGCCGCCCTGCAGATTTTGGACTCGTATCACCAGCTCCCGCAAGTGTACAAGCCAATTCCTTGCACACATTTCTAAATCTAAATCAATATCAATACTGCTCGAACTGGCTCTGCTTCTCTGGTTGCTTCCTGACTGATACTCACACCAAGCCCGTGAACTTCCCCGCTGGGCTAGTTCGTTTTCTGCTCCTTGAGCCTCAGCCTTCCTTTCCTTGCTTCCTTTCAATATACTCAGGAATGGGTCGCAGTCTGCTGTTCTCTGTAAAGCGCGTCGTTTGTGTAAAAGCCTGTTTCGTCAGCTCAGGCAAGATCACAAAGTTGGTTTACATCGAGACCAAGTAAAGCTGCAGTTGTTGAGGATTATGAAAACCACTCCTTCCCCTCCCCTTTCATAACCGCTGGTCCCCGGCACGGACACCACCCTCTCGCCCTGGGGGTCGTGTGACGGGAAGGTACACTAGAACATCCTCCAGATTTGATACTGGACAGCGCCTCTGTCAGGCCACAGAACTGAAGCATCAGACAAGCAGGCATCTGTTTCATCTCCTTCCAGAAGCCAAGGGCACCACGTGTGCTGCCTTTCCGTGGTCATTAGCATCTCTCCTCACAGCTGTCACCTGAGACGCGGACCTCAAGGAAGGGAAACTCAGAGCCACAGGGAGAAGGGCTCTCACTGAAGAAGTGGGGGGCGCCTTTGTCCCTCCTTTCCCAAGCTTTGCTCAGCGGCCTGCCCTTTGCAGGTCTGGCTCACAGCGACCAAGTTCAAGCAGCTACTCATCATTCACCTACCAGGGCGGAGCGTGTGGACCTTACAAAGCCCCGGGAAGGAAACCGACAGACCCAAAGTTCCCGCTCTAGTCACGGCCCCATTTACCCATAAGCACACATTGTGCTCAAGTATATCATCAGAACTCCTAATTATCATGCTATAAATTAGAGCAGAAAGTTAAAAGGCACTCGAGAGGAAGGAAGAAATATGAATATTACCTCAAACGAGATGCTAATTCGCTTGTCCTCTTCCCTCTGAGCCAGCTCCGGGTGTTTAAAATAAGTCCTAATAACAGTGTTAAATGAACTCAAATCGCAGGTGAGTATGAAATTGACCTACTTTAGAGATTTCAAAACTGGTTTATTAAGGTAGTTATCATCACTAGGAGATTTGACTCATTCTTAACTAGGTGAAAGGTGAGTGCGACGGCTCATTTTATGGATCAACTTGGCCAGGCCATGATGCCCAGATAGTTAATACAACATTATTCTAGATGTTTCTGTGAAGGTGTTTTGGGGGTGAGGTTAACATTTAAATCCGTGAGCTGTGAGTAAAGCAGATTGCCCCTGTAACATGAATGGACCTCATCCAATTAGTTGAGGTTCTAGAACAGACTGACCTTCCGTGAGCGAGAAAGAGTCCTCAGAGCAGACTGGCTGCAACCCTTTCCCGAGTCTCCAGCCTGCTTGCCTCCTGCATCAGACTGTGGACTCACCAAGCCTCCACAACCGCACGAGCCAACACCTTAAAGTAAATCGCACTCTCTCTCGCCTCTCTTATACATACACACATCCTGTTGGTTCCTTTCTCTGGAGAACTCTGACTAATACAGTGAGTAAATTGACAACACTAGAAATAACCAGATGAACTTTAGGAATATAAAACATGAGAACCCGGCTGCATTCATAGACCAATTACTGCTTTCACCAAATATCTTAGCTGACACCGTGACATTTTAGTGTCCAAGTACCAAAAGGAACAGTCCTTATAAATATATGCTAATATACATCCACTATATAGGCAGGGCTCAAAGGAGTACTCCACCACAAAGTCCCTCCTCAGTCCGTTCAGGCTACTGTAACAAATACCACACACTGGGTAGCTTATAAACAACAGAAATGTATTGCTCACAGTTCTGAAGGCTGGAAGTCCAAGGTCATCCTGCCAGCACAGTAGTCGGGTTCCGGTGAAGACCCTCTTCTGGATTGCAGACAACCAGCGTCTCACTGTGTCCTCACACTGTGGAAGAGGCAGGGGAGCTTTCCCAGGCGTCTTTTATAAGAGCGCTAATGCCTCACGAGGGCTCCACCCTCATGACCTAATGACCTCCGCAAAGCCCCACCTCCCAACATCATCACCTTAGGGCATTAGGTTTCAACACATGAATTTGGGGCATGTATACATTCAGAACATAGCACCTTCCAAAGACTGCATGCTGATTTCAGGGCCACTGACTGCTCCAGCAAAGTTCCCGTGCTTCTGGGACTTACCTAGAAATATGGGCAATCCCCAGAAATCTAGGAATTCAGCCATTTTAATTACAGCTGATATTAATCAAGCACCTTCATCACAGGGAGGGGATGGATAGTCCCTGAGGTCATGGAGCTCAGAGTCTGGGGGAGAAGTAGATGCTCAAATAATCAGGCAAATGAAGGTCTAATTACAAACTAAGAGAAGCGCTATAAAGAAGGATGCCTGGTTATTTGAGAGAGTATAACAGAAGCATCCAGAGTCTCCTGAAACCTGGCTACTCAGAGTGAGGTCTGCAAACCAGGAGCATTGGCACCACCTGGGAGCCAGTTAGGAAAGAAGGATCTCAGGCCCCACCCAGACCTGCAGTTTAGTAAGACCCCCAGGTGATTCACATTCATCTTAAATTTCAGAAGCAACAGGCTTAGGGGATTTTTTTAAAAACCCAAAAAACCTGTTTTACTATGGATAGAACATTCCAACTGAGATCTAAGTGGAAGGGGGAACCACTTTGTCAAAAGCAGAGGAAACGGTTTTCATTTATATGCAGCGATCATTATGGCTAATTACCAAACATTTCCAAGTATTTTCCCCTGACACCTTGTAGGACTGTCCTTTCCTGTCCCTGTGAGGTTGGATCTGGCCAAGTGATGCTCTGGCTAGTGAAATAGGCCCAGGAAGGACCAGAGTCATTTTGGGGTGGAATTTTGGAGAACCATAATGTAGTTTGCCATTCTTTTTCTTTCTGCCATGGTTGTCAGTGTATTTGGGGTTTAATAGCCAACAGGGAACCTGGAACAGAACCTTCATCATACCTGGAATGAATGTGTAGATTGCATGACCGATAAGCTCTGTTGCACTAAGCTCCTGAGACACCCTGGTGATTGTTTCTGCCTAAGTGATACAGTGGACCATCAGTTGATTCATTCAACTAATACTTACTGAATGTGGACAAGGTGTCCAACACTGATCCAGCCTCTGAGGACTCACAATAAAATCAACCAGACAAGGCCCTGCAGGATCTTCTCTTTGTCTGGAGAAAGATGGGCACATAAGCAACCAATAAAATAATCAGTTCAGACAGCAAGATGCACTATGAAGGGAGTGAAATGAGGTCTGAGCCTAGAAGGCTGTGATGGGACCATTTCAGACGGTGGTCGGGTCAACTTCTCTCTCTCCAAGGAGCTGCTATGTAACCTGGCACCTGGATGAAGAGAAAGACCCAGACATTTGACCATCTGGACAAGAGCCTCCAGGCAAAAGGAAACAGAGTGTTCTGGAGGCAGGAACAAGTTTGGCAGCAGGAATTTAGTTTTAGGGATGAGAAATCTGACACCTGGTTGATTCTCTTTCCAACGTGGATGGCCTGTTTTTAGTTTGTTTGTTTTGGGGGTGTCATTTTGTTTTTGTTTTTTCCCTCCTTATTTGAAAGTGTTTGGAATTTTTTTCTTTATTCTTAGAATTTAGAAATTGCACCTGGAAATAATATTTTCTTTACTATTTTTAATTGGGGTTAGAAGAATCTTCAAGATCTAACTCGATTTTTTTCCTTCAATTTAGGAAATTCTTTCAATTTTTTTAACTGTAGTTTTTCCTTTGTTCCTTCTCTTCCTGGATAAAACTACTGTGTAGATTTTGGTATGCCTAGCTCAATTCTTCAGAGTTTATTGTTGGTCATTTTTTCAAAATATCTCTATTATCTTTTATTCTGTCTTCGAAGAGTATTCCTCAAATTCCTCTTCCAGTTCAACTAAATGGAAATTAGACAAGTGGTCATTCTGCCCCTCAATGAATCTGATCATTTTTTGCTAGCAATCACTTTTTCTTCATTTCAAAAAATATTTCTCCTCTTCAGTTGCTTCTTTCACATAAGGTTTTATGTTATCAGTAAAGAACCTCTCAAATACTGTGGTGAATGATGATGGTTATTTTTTCTCTTCTGTTCTCTTCTGCCATTAATTCTTTAGTAGGGGACTTGTTCTATGATTTCTCATCTTTGTCCAAATTTTTCAAGGAGCTGTCTCCCATCATATGCTCCATGATTGTTTTTGTCATTTCTAAATAACAGTCTAGGCCAGTGACATCTCAGAGTGTGTTCCTTGGACCTTCACCATTGGCATCACATGGGAACTTGCTAGAAATGCATTCTCCACCCTCACCCTACATCTTAATCAGGATCTCTGGTGTGGGACCAAGGAAACTTTTAACAAGGAGCTAGAAGGAGTTTTACATTCACATGAATGGTGGTTTGTTTGGATACTGACATGGAGTCACAGTGCACATGCCCTTCCAAGTTTGAGAAGCAAGTTTCTAAGCTGATTAGTATCTGCAGCTCTCGTGGACCCCAGCAGGAACTGTGCAAAGTAACCATCGCCCTTGCCCTCCAGCGATACCCACACTGTACTCCAGAAGGCAGGTGGGAATCATCTTGAATATAGTAGAGAAAAGTAGGCAACTGGTGGGCATTCCAGCCCAAACATCCCACTTCCTCTCCAAAGCCAACACCACCAGGTCAATCCTGGGGGATGATGAGTCCAGCTGCTGTGAGTGGAATTCAAGCCACGTTCCCCAAACCCTTTAATCGTTTCTTTCTGGCCCCTGCCTTTCATGCACACCCTTCCCTCCTCCCTCCCTTCTTGTGGGTGGCAGAGAGAACCCTAGGGGCATCTGTGTTTGGTTAGAGCTATAGCTCCCAAGAGGAACTAGGCAAGGAATTAAGAAGGCTCGATATTAAGGGGATACACTGCTAGGGTGAGTTTTTGTATGTTTGTTTCATTTTCCCCGCCAGGCCTGTTGTCACAGGTGTGTCGATTACCTGAGCGCCATACCCTTCTCCTTCGGGCTCTGTCTTACCCATGTCAGGCATCCCCTGCAACAAATCTTCCATGTTATTCAGTACACCTTCAGAGCGGAGGGACACGAAGTGACAAAGCATGTGTCAGTTGCTGTATTCACCTTCAATCACCCCTGTAAAAATCAAGAACTTATCAGCCTAAAACAACACCCATTTCTTACCTTGCAGTCTGAGGCCACAAGTCCCACACAGCTGACTCTGCTCTGGGCTCACAGATAGTGGGAGGGCTGTGTCCCTCGCTGGGGCATCTGGGGATGGGTCTGCTTCCAAGCTCACTCGGGCTGTTGGCAGAATCCAGTGCCATGGGGTTGTAGGACTGAGGTCTTTCAGTTTGCAGGGGACACTCACATTCCTTGGCTGGGGGCCACCTTTCTCCAGCTTCCAGACCCCAGCACTGGCCGAGCCTGCCCCACACTCGGGATCTCTCCTGCGCCCTCTCCCCCTGCAGTCCTCTGAGCAACTCTTCTACTTATAAGCAACTCATGTGCTTGCAGTGGGCCACCCGGGTCTTCTAGGATAATCTCCCCATTTCTAGGGCAGCTGATTTAGTGACATTAATTCCACCTGTCCAGACCCTGCCCAGCAGCTCCTAGATTAGCCTTTAATTGAACACAGCGGGGCAGGAGTTTGAGGGGCAGTGCTGGAATCCTGTCTCCCCTACCTGCTCCACGTAAGCCATTAGCAAGAACCTGCAAATCTTTACTTTGACCTAAGCTGCCAGGTACCCACTGGGGATCCTCATGCTGATCACTTAGAGGGTCTCATGACCCCCTCAGAAAACGCTTTGTCTAACTTCTGAAGGAAAGCCCCTCACCTGCCGCTTTTCCAGTGCTGAATTGTGTGGTGAGAACCCCTCACCAGATCCCCCTCCCCCAGGAAATCACAATGGCTTCATCTGAAACCAAAATGCCTCAGAGACTGGGACCTATTGATGATCGCCTTTCTTCTTGCCTAAGACTTAACTGTAGATTTGGGCCCTAATGTGTCTTGGGTCATTAAAATGGGATTTGGAGGGTTAAGGTACTTTTGTGAGTTGAACTCACTCTCCAGAAACCAAAAAAGATATGAGAAAAACCATATTGCTCTTGAGAATTATGGCCATTGATAGATTTCGCAGTACTAATATCCTCTACTAGGAACTTGAGTGAAATGGAATTGAATGAATTCCATTTTAAAAAATGAATTGGACGTGACCAGTCACAAGAATCCAAGGGCTAAATTTCAAAGAGTAAAGGTTACAGAAACCCTCTATGTTGAGCTAACCCTCTAATGAGAGAGACTCCCAACACTGAAGTCTCAAATGTTTTTTGAGGACACTACAGAGAGAAGCCACATAATTGGAGGGTGTCCTCCATTCCAGGAGGGTGTCCTGGAAAGAGAAGGATCAAGCAGCTGGCACAATTAGGCCATGAAGAGGTTTCATTTAAAAGCTGAGAGCAAAACCGCTGTCCTTTCATCACCATTGTAAGGAGACTTCAGATCCACCCCCTGTGGCAGGGCTCTAGTCCATAACGTAGAGAGCGTTGATTTCTCGCCTGCTTGGCTTATTTTATTCCTAGTCAGAAGCACGGCTTCAAATTAGCTTCGCCATTTATTGGCCTCTCTGAACCATAAAAGCATCTTTTGTCTCTCTTGATAGTCCAGCTCGCCATCTAAAGTGACAGAGGAAAGCTCCCACTCAAAGTCTGCGTCCATCCTCCCCTCTGGCCCCACTTCAAGATGTTCATCATAGGATTCAAAGGAAGTGAAAATAAGCCGCAGGCAGTGCAGCGCCAGCTTCCAATCTGAGAGGGTTTGCACGGCAGAGCCATGTGGATGAAGTTCAAGGGCAGCTGAGAAGGATGAAGTTCCGCCCACACTGGACTGAAGTCCTGAATTTGAGAACTCAGAAAGTGGTGGTATTAAACACTAAAATATTTTGGGGGGAAAATGAGTTTTATCATATAATTTTAGGTCTGTTATATAGTTGTTGAGCATTAAGATGTTCTAAGATATTAAATTCAAAATCTGTCATTTGCAGTGTTGGAGCATCTGGCATTAATCTGACACCATCAGCACCCAGCTATGTAGAAATGGTGTGTGACCATTGTGTTTTCCTGAGATAAAGGCTCAGAATTGTGATCGCTGATTTCTTTCCTCTATTTTATTCAATCTCTGTTGTTTCATCCATGTGGCTCAATGCAATGAGCTTAGCTTTCCTTTTACTCTCTAGTGAAATAATTAAGAAAAATATAGATTTCCCCCAAATTTTAGGTTGGCAGCTTGCTTTAGCTTCTGAAGAGGACCAATAAGTCTGAACCCTCAGTGAGCAGACCTAAACCAGACTGTATTCTAGTTGTCCAAGGAGTTGACTTTCATGTTAATAAACGTGTAATGTTTATTGAATTTGGAGCCCTAAAGACCTGGCTCAAATCATGACTCTAGAACTTACTGATTATGTAACTATGAATGGACAAAGCTCTCAAAAACTCAATTTTATATTAAATGGGGAGAAAAGTTATCATTCAGGGTTGTCATAGGAAGTACAGGTAATATCTCTACCATGCTTAGTATGGCAGAGAATAAGAACTAAAAAAGTAATACAATAGTTTTTAATTTCTATTCTTATTATGTCTCACTCATATTATTTTAAGTAATCTCAAAATATTCTTGTGAAGGTAAAATGTGATAGAATTTATTTCATGCCTTTAACTGGTGACAAGGAAGGCAAAAAAAATCATTCTGGGTGTTTGTGTAATTGACTGTGGGTAATTTTAGACACCAGTACACATTACAGCTTTATTAAAATGAAAATATTTTACTTTTTAATTACTTTCAGGAACTTGAGTATGTGAGGGATGGCTGACAGAAGCTTGATTTGCCTTTGAGAACTCCTTGGACAATTAGAATATAATCTTGTTTAGGTCTGCTAACCAAGGGTTCAGACTTATTAGTCCTCTTGCTGCCTGATTTTAGGTTGAATTGAGATCAGTGTGATTTAGCAACCATAAAAATAAAGGTCCACTCAGTTTTTGCCTGTTATTTAAGGCTGACCTGCACAGTAATATTCATTTATCGAGATACTGCTTTCCTGTTTAATCGAAATATCCATTTCGAGAGTTACCAAAGATAATCCACCTTAAGATACAGCTTTATATGAATTTTCCTCTAAGTAAATGAACAGAGAGCTCATAGGTGGTCCATCAAGAGTCCAGGAGGCTATGTATTGTTGCTTGGGGAGATGAGATTCTATAATAGTTTAAAAAAAAGAAAGCTTCCAGTTGAGCCTTTTGTGTGTTTTTGCCACTTCAGCAGTCATTTCTTTTCTGTTATGGCCAAGTTAAGTTATTATGGAATTACAGAATGCTGAAACTTAAGAGGAACTTAATAGACCATGTAATTGAAAGATCATCACTTCACAGATAAAAAAAATCAAAACTGAAGTCCAAGTGGTTGTGTGTGTGGCCCAAGGCCACACAACTAATAAATAGCACATGCCCCAATTCCTTTTTTTTTTTATTCCACAAATATTTACTGAGTTTTCATTATGTACAAGGCACTGTGCTCAGTACTGGGCAAAGACAAATATAAGCAAGGAGTCACTGAGCCCTGGAGGAACCCTTCTCCAGATCCACGTTCTCAATATTTAGTGCTTTCTATCATCTCTGAACCCTGAGGTACGTACATCCCCAAAGGAGAAAGAACGTCTGCCCTCAAATTGGGTTCCTTAATAGCAGCTAAAGTTTAAAATCTCAAGTTAGATACTTAGCTCTAAGAAGGAGAGAGAGAGAAAAATGAAAGAATTTAGATGTGGCCCAAAGTAATGTTTTTAAATAGGAAAGTATATGATAGTTTGTGACCCAGAAAAAAAGTAGAATTTGCTAAGCCCAGGAGGCTCATTTTAAGTTAAAATTATGTCATGGTCTGATGCTTTTAAATTAAACTTTTACTACTTAGCCATGTAAAGTATTTGATTTTTGAAAAGTCTTCATAATCAAGTAATTAGCAAAAAAATATAAGGACATTTATAAAATGTGGAGAGAGACTAAGAAGGACATATCCAGCTTTAATTCCTTGCCAAGTGGAAGACTTTTTTCCAGTCTTATTTTAAATTATATATGTCTCTCTTTGAGAGAGGAAAAAATGACGTCTCACTCCTCTACCTCTAGCAAAAGAATTCACGAAGCAACACAAAATGGTCTTGGTCATAAATATTTGTTGTTCTAAGGATGTGAAAATACAGATATCTATGACTGGACTGTTTCACAGACCCGATGGGTACCACTCTGGAGCTTACATCCCATCAGCCAGGTAACTGATTCCTACTGTATTTTGGTCTCAGGCAAACTGAGCAAGTAATTTTCTACTTGGTTCTGCTTTATTATGTAAAACACAAAGCATGCCCTTAAAAATATGGGTTATTCATGCATTATCCTAACAGGCACTGCTCTCCATCTGACTCATAAAATTGATGGGCACCTCTCAGAATGAAACCAACAGGATGAGGTAGTTGGCAGCTTCATTTCACACATCCACGCACATTTCTTTTTTATAACTGTGGTCGCTTTCTGTTTTCTGAGTGATTTCTATGTGAGCCACTGCTTAGAATTTAGTTGTAAAGATCTGCTTGCATCAAAAATAGGCTCTCAAATGTGACCCTTCATTTTGAAGTTAAAAGATATTAGGCCATCTGGGTGCAGGGGCTGCTAATGTTTCTGACTTTAAGGGGATGAGATTTAAAACGTGCTGTTGACTATGCCAGATACAATGGTTTTTTGCTTTTATATCCGTCCTGTTCTGGTTCTACTTCAGAGTTCAATTAAACACCTGAAATGCTAAATATAATCTGTGCAAGCAGTGGTTCGCCTCACGGGATCAACATGTTATTTTCTTGGAGTTAATCACCTGCTCTAACTAATTAAGTGTGTATCCCTGAAAAAGCTGATTTTTCCAACAAATAACTAAAAAAATGTCTCTAAGTTTACTGCTCTAAGAAACAAATCAGCTATTCAGAAGAGAACATTTTTCTATATTCATGTTTAATGACTAGTTCAATGTGTGTTAATTGCTCTTTACATAGTGAGAATTATTTAGGGTTAATTGTACAATATTTTAATATGTAGAGACTTGAGATTGTATTGCCCTTTGACCCAATTCAACACCCCTTGGTTTTTAATAGCACTCATTACTTTCCCTGCCACTTTTTTTGAGGACAGCTCCACCTTGGAGAAATGGAAAAGGAGAAAGGGGGAGAAATGACTTTAGCAATTCACTTTAACAGCTATTTATTAGGCCTCCACCATGCTCAAAATACTCAGCTTAAGGACAGGGGGCAGCAAATGGCAGCCCCTGGTCTTGTCCTTAAGGAGTTTATGGTCCAGTAATGGATGCGGCCATGCATATGAGCCATTGAAGTAAGAATAGAATAAAGAATGAAACAGAGGTGCATCTGAAGAAGTGTGGAAAGACAGAAGAGGGTAGGAACAACTCTTAACTGCCGTACAGGAAGAATTTTCTCAAAAAGGAGGAAATTGATAGGGTTTTGAAAGCTGGAAAAGATTTTTATAGCAAAGGATGAAAATTCCGATTGAGGAATCAGATTGAGCAAATGTGTTGGGAAAGGAGAATTCACATAGTATTGGGGTAACTGGTATAGAACAGGGTATATGGAAAAGAGAGTGATGCATGGTCCGTTGAGGCGATATGGGATGTTTTGTCTCTAATTTGCGTACAATTTTAATTTAGTGCAACCAATCCCTCACGTGAGCCTTTTTCCCTAATTTTATTGAGATACAGTTGACATACAGAACTGTATACATTGAAGCATGATTTGACTTACATATATCATGAAATGACCACAATAAGTTTAGTTAACATCTGTCATCTCATATACCAAAAAAAAAAGAAGAAAAAAATTTTTTTTCCTTGTAACAAGGACTCTTAGGATTTACTGTCTTAACAACTTTCAAATACACAATACAGCAGTGTTAACTATAGTTACCATGCTGTACATTACATCCCTAGTGCTACTTATTTATCTTATTAACTGGAAGTTTGTACTTCTGACCACCTTCATCCAACTTCTCCCTCCCCCTACCCCCTGCCTCCGGTGACCACAAGTCTGATCTCTTTTTCTACGAGATTCTGGTTTTTTTTTTTCCGCACGTAAGTGAGGCCATACAGTATTTGTCTTTCTCTAACTTATTTCACTTTGTATAATGTCCTCAAGGTCTCTCCATGTGGTTGCAAGGCAGAATTTCCTCCGTTTTTATGGCTGAATAATATTGTTATATATACAATAATTTATTTATCCATTCATCCATCAGTGGACACGTAGGTTGTTTCTGTGTCTTGCCGACTGTAAATAATGCTGCTATGATCCTGGGGTTTCAGATAACTCTTCAACATAGTGTTTTCCACTTTCTTCAGATACATTCCCAGAAGTGGAATTGCTGGCTCATATGGTAGTTCCAGTTTTAATTTTATGAGGAAACTCCATGCTGTTTTCCACAGTGGCTGCACCTAATACATTCCCACCAACAGTGCACAAGGGTTCCCTTTTCTCCACATCCTCGCAAGCATTTTTGAGCTCTTGTCTTTTTGATGATGGCCATTCTAACAGGCATGAGTGATATCTCATCCTGTTTTTTTTTTTTTTTTTTTTTTTGCTGTACGCGGGCCTCTCACTCTTGTGGCCTCTCTCGTTGCGGAGCACAGGCTCCGGATGCGCAGGCTCAGTGGCCACGGCTCATGGGCCCAGCCGCTCCGCGGCATGTGGGATCTTCCCGGACCAGGGCATGAACCTGTGTCCCCTGCATCGGCAGGCGGACTCTCAACCACTGCGCCACCAGGAAGCCCTCTCATCCTGGTTTTGATTTGCATTTCCCTAATGATTAGTGATGTTGAGCATCTTTTCCTGTACCTGTTGGGTTGGTCGTTTGTATATCTTCTTTGGAAATATGTCTATTTAAGTCTTTTGCCCATTTTTTAACTGGATGATTTGTGGTTTTTTGCTATTGAGTTCTATGAGTTCTTTATATATTTTGGATAGTAACCCCTTATCAGAGGTATGGTTTGCAAATACTTTTCCCATTCTGTAGGTTGTTTTTTCTCACATAGACATTTTAATCTCCTTAAGGAGATTAAAAGAGATTAGATTCTCAGGCAGAGTTTCTAAAAACGGTCTGTTTCCCTCAGCAGCCACAAACAACTGTGGGGCAATTTGCCCACTGGCTGTGATCTGATTGCTTTCTAGGGAGTCCAACCTCTAGTGCAGAGGATCGAGAACAGCCTAAGCTATGGGATATAGGGAAGACAGAAGCACATTTCCTTTCTAAGAAAATATTACCCCCTTTGCCCATTTGTTGGCCTTTTCTTTGAAAGAATCTCCATTCTTTCATAAAGACCATTATTCTACTATCTTCTTTCCCACACACTGGGAGCAGCCATTGGCATAAACAACTCTCCTCAACTGTTTCTTGGTCTGCTTCAGTTTATTTGCGGAATTTGGAAAGGCTCTCCTCTCCCCTGATGCATTCTTCTGTGATATCAGTCTCTGGTTCTGGGTCTGACGGAAATACATTCTCTCACAGGTGATTTTTCAGTTTCAAACAGGAGTTAGCAAATGATTTCAGTAAAAGCCCAGACAGTAAATAAGGTTGGCTTTGTGGACCAGTTATGCTCTATTGCCACCACTCAGCTCTGCCACTGTAACATAAATGCAGCCATGAGCAACATGAAATGCGTGAGCATGGCTGTATGCCAATAAACTCCAGTTAGGGATGCTCAAATTTGAATTCTGTACAGCTTTCACATATCATAATATATCATTCATCTTTTGATTTTTTTCAACTACTCAAAAATGTAAAAATCATGCTAAGCCTCTGGGTCATAGAGATAGGATTTGGAGTTGGCTAGTCCCTGGTCTAAAATGTGACAGGGTGACCTGTTATACCTGTGCTTCTAAAGCATTATATATCTTTCTAGACACTGCATCTATGAGTATGTAATGTTTCTCCACCATTAGATGCTGACCTGGTTGCTACTACTATTTATCCAAACTCTATTACTTGACCTATTATTATCATCTTTATTTTCTACTGTACGTAGTTGATATATGTTGTCTTATTTAATTTTGACAGCTATCCAATGTGGTATAGATAAGAACACCAACACAGAATAGTTAATACTATGGTTTCGTATATTTGAAATTTGCTAAGAGAATAGATCTTGTGTTCTCACTACAAGAAAAATATTGTAACTATATGAGGCAATGGATGTGTTCATTAGCTTGATTGTAGTAATCATTTCACAATGTATACCTGTATCAAATCATCATATTGTATACCTTAAATATAAAAAATTTTATTTGTCAATTATACTTCAGTAAAGCTAGGGGAAATAAGAACACCAACACGAAGAGTTAAGGAATTTGCCCAAGATTACATGATTTTTAAGTGGCAGATATACAATTCAAATCTATTTGAGTATTGTACTACAGTTCTCTTGAAAAAAATATATATGACTTCCATATCTTCTCTCAATAATTTATTCTTTTCTCAGGTTTTCCCTCAAACATAACTATCTATGATTACTGTCACATTTTCACCACTTACAACAACCTTTGGAGCTGAATTCTGGTAATTTTGATCTAATTATATTTTCCCATTAAAACTATGTATTGACTTTTTAATCATCCTAATATGTGAGATAAAAGAATCACTTAGCACACTTTAAGTTTATTAATTTAATTCTTAAAATCTACACTAATTAAAGTGGATTCATAATAATAATGACGAATATTTTTGAGCTAGGCTCAGAAAAGAGTCTTTACATATGTTACTCTTTGATGGTTTAATCTTTATTATCCCTATGAGATAAATAGTATTATTTTCTCCATTTTATAACTGAAAACCTGAAGCATAAGGAAACTACACAGCTCACCTAAGATTCCACAGCTAATAAGTGACGGAGCCAGAATCTGAACAAAGCCTATCTGACTCCAAGTATATGCTTTATTAACCTAAATAAATAATAAAATAATAATCATAACAAATAATAATAGTAATAGTAATAAGAAGGAAAGAAAGTAAGAAGGAAAGGAGGGAGGGAGGGAAGAAAGGAAGGAATGTAAAAGGTTTAAAAGTTGTACTGGAAAGAAAAATTAATTGGGATCTAAGAGATCTAAATACTAGTTTTTTTAACCAGATATGTGAATGTAGGCAAGCCACTCTAGCTTCTTTTATTCCCTCTGTATGTCCTTTTCCATCTGTAAACTGAGGGCTTAAGTCTAGGCATCTCCATGCTATCTTCTAGTTCTATCATTTTATGATCCTATTTTTTTAAAAAAACCTTCTCCTCTTCTCCTCCTTGCTGACAGAAAAGCACTTTTGAGACCTCAAACTTTATGACATAAGCCCTCTCTGATTATTTAAAATCTGTACTATTTAAGTACAATCAAAGACTGTCAAAACAGATATTTTATGTCTAGCGTGGATGGAAATGCGTGATTCCCTGTAGAATGTAGGGGTTACCAAACACTAATCAGTTGAGACAAAGATTCGAGATGAGTATATGCATCTCACCACAGAATTATAATCAGCCCTGGCTGGGCTCTTTCATGGCAGAGTCAGAAACAGAATGAAAGAGCCCCTGAGCACAGAGACACAGAGAAGTTTCTACCTTATTGACAGAAACTCTAGCCTCACTCCCATCACAGCTGTACATCTCTTGTGATTGAAGAGACCCGGGGGTGCCCTTTTCCCAGGCTCTGAATGGAGGTATGGCTTCTGTGGTGTAGCTCGTGGAGGGTAATTAAGGGAATCAAGCAGAATTAGTCAATTGTTAATGCCTGGTAAATAATGAAACCTAATTCTGGTTGTTCTTTTTTCTATCAAAAGAGTAAACAGTATTCTTGAAGTCTCTGGGATCCTTTGTAGTATTCTTACCCTTGTTGTTTTACTTTCTTTTGAAAATCAGATTTTACTGATCTAATTGATGGAAAAAAGAACTTCTATGACATGTTTTAGATCACTTTATTCAAGATGAATTAAAAACAATGAGTGAAGAATATACAACATCAGTGTCTTAAGGCAGATGCTGTTTCGTACGTATAATAGACCTATATATACAAAAGTATATGTATCTATAAGTTTCTAACACTATCCTGTGAATAATGAATTGTAATTTAATATAGAAAAATTAATATCTTATGATGGTATAATACTTTATAGTTTATAAGTCACTTTCCTGACTATTATTGTATTTCTTAGAGCAGTTATTTGTGGATATATTATTATTCCTATATCACAGCTGAGAAGAGTGAAATTCAGAATATCAAGTCATTACTGCAAGAACACATAACTACTAGGTTTCAGGACAAGGACCTGAATGTAAAGATTTGAATGGCATGTCCAGTGTCCTTCCCATCAGGCCACAGTGGCCTCAGTGGGAAAGTAACTCTGGAACACCCAGCCCTTCTGATTCACTACCCCCAACTCACCTCAGGGTAACTCTGGAGCATACAATATGTCTCTCCTCATGCTTCAGTATATTTCCTAAGAAGAGCCTTTTCCTCTGTTTTTGTCCTGAAGGGAAAGGATGGGAAAAATTCAATTTCACAAAATTAAAACTCTCAGAACAAACAAACTAAAGTTTGTGTGAGAAAAGGGAAGATAAATAACAAAGAGAGGAGATGGTCATATGACCCTCAACATTTGGTGAACAGAAGCATAGAATCCCTAACCAGGTAGATAATAACTGAGCTGGAGAGATAAAACATGAACAGACAGGATGTAGAATATTGACTGACAGATTTATTCTATTTTACTATATAAGATAATGTAACAGAAACCAAACTGAGGTCTTATTTTAGGTCACTTAATGCAATTTTAAGAATGGTAACCTTAGAGTCTCTTAAGAAGATAAAGTTGATTTCATTAATTGTTTTTTTAGTGTGGCAAATTCTTAGTAGAAATTGGTGTCATGTACAATAAACCAATGAAATTTAATATACATAAAATCAAGGTGACAGAATATGAAATAGTGTAATCAAGGATAAGTTCAAAACTAGCCATGTGTCTAGTCGAAATTTTGTAAAGGAATTTGGGCTAGAGTTTTCAGATAAAATACAGGATAGCAGTTAAATTTGAATTTTAGATAAACAAATAGTTTTTAAGTATAAGTATGTTCCAAATATTGTGCCCTGTATTTTATTGGCTATCCTGTTTTGGGTCCATGTATATGGGAAGTGCTAGCAGGACTCAGCTATGCCTTTGCAATGAGTGAGCTGGGGCAGTGCTTTCTCCCCACTTGGAAGGGCCTTTATTGATGGCTTTGTGATTGTGACATTTAAAATGATTTTAACCTGGTCAATTCCATGAAGTTTTGCAAACAGAGATTTTAATTTGGTACCTGCCTCAAAATGCTCCCCAAGAGGTAAGAGAAGGAAATTAGGGGGAAAAAATCTGAGCTTCTCCTGTACAATCAAGTTGATATTAGCACTTCCCTGGTGGTCCAGTGGTTAAGACTCTGGGCTCCCAATGCAAGGGGCCCAGGTTCGATCCCTGGTCAGGGAACTAGATCCTGCATGCAGCGACTAAGAGCCTGCATGCTGCAACTAAAAGATCCCACACACTGCAACCAAAGATCCCTGACACCGCAACGAAGATCCTGCACGCCACCACTAAGACCCAGCACAGCCAAATAAATAAATAAATACATTTTTTTTAAGTTGATATTCATGATATTGCCTTTAATTCTTAAACACACCTACCTATGTGATAGGTATATCTAACCAATTCTACAGATGAAGAAAATGAGGGTCAAAGAGAAAACAGATTCCCCAAAGTGTGAAACAGGGCTGTGAGCCTGTTCCCTGTGCTTCTTCCTCTCATTAGCTCAGCTTCTGTGAGAAATGTGGGGTGATGTGGAGAGACTCTGCCCAGAGAGAGAGACCTAAGCCAGCCAAACATCAAACATCATCAGAGCCAAAGAAACACAACCCAAGGTGAGAGGCTGTGGCATCTGCCCTGTCCTCCAAGGGCCACTTTTGTTTCTTGAATCATAATGTTCTGTGGTCACATCCTCAGTGGCAGGCAGAGCCCAGATCCCAGGGCTGGAGAGACTTCATTCTCTCTCATATTCATGTGCTTTACTTGGTGATGCAAAGTGGTCCATCATGTCCTTGTAAGGCAATACGAAAATACTTTGGCAACTGGAAATGTGTGCAGCCAACATGACGATGTCACTTGTTAGAATCAATGTGTCAAAGTATGTACAATAATTCATTTAACTCTTTTAACTCAGAACACTTTTTACACTGAACCTTGAAAAACAATTTGCATTTATTTTGGTTGAAAAGCCATGAAAAAGTAATCTCACAGCTTTACTAGAATAGATATGGCTCTTATTATCTGTCATTTGGCCATAACTACACAGTATGTAACAACTTCCAACCAAAGATATTACAGTCGGAAATGGAAAGGGACAGTGTCACAGTTGAGTTCTCTTTGTTAAGGATTTAGTTAGCTGCTGAGCCCTTGACAAGTAAACTGAACAGAATGAAGCAGTTGGTGAAACACTGACCACACACAGCAGATGGGATGATTTTTCACAAAAAACTACCAGCTGACTGACAGCATTATTCTTTATTTTAAAAACAAATTGGTGGAAGCAGAGGTTGGCTTTCTCTTGTGTTACTAGTTTGAACTGTAGTTCAAACTAGTGGTGTTACACAGAGGCCATTCTTGTGACCTCGGGAGATAGATCGTTCCCCAAATCATGGATTCACTCATCTGCCACAAACAGAAATCATGCAAGCCAACCCCCAACTTTGCAAGGCCAGCTCATCCAACTTTAGATGAATACAAAAAGACAGAGAGATAGCTGTCCGTTCTTTACAAAAAGTGCTAGGAGTGAAAACATATCTTTATCCACCCAATTATTAGCTATTTCAGTAGCCTGACAACACATTAAACAAGATCAAAACCTTTAAAACTGAGTTAAGAAATTTTTATACATAAGCAGAAAGTTCATTATATTGGGTTGGCCAAAATTTTCGTTCGGGAAACCCCCGAACGAACTTTTTGGCCAACCCAATGTAAACCATCAGATATTGAGTATGACAGCCTTTTATTTCTAGATCCCAGATTTCCAACTAGTTCACTCATTCATAATTTCACATGCATACCTTTGTTTATAAGGGCATTTATTCAATTAACATCTACTTAGCAGCTATACTAAAATATCTAACTTAGGTGCTGGGGAATACAAGAATCATAAACCAATTTCTGTTCTCAAGAACCTTCACATTTGGCCATATATATATATTTTGAATGTTAACTAATGACACAATAAATTAGATGACCCCAAAATACATACATGTTAAATAAGTAAAACATATTAGGGCCCATAAGAGGGAGAAATCAAGGTCATGGAAAAGTACAAAGAAATTGAATGGACCTCTTAAATAACTGTAGAAGTTAAATGGGGGAGAGACCAGAGGCATTTTGGGAAGGAGACAAAGGAAAGACTGGATATAGGACAGAGCTGTCCCCATGGGTGACTTGCTCATGTTTGCATGGCCTGGTGGAGTCCTCTGAACACCAGTGACAGTGGGACCCACACAAGATTGAAAACTGAACCCACTAAAAATAATAATGATGATAATACAACAATTGTGAAAATGGATGACATATTTCATATGTGTACTAATCAGACACATGAAGTGTCATTGCTAAGGAATGCCCTCTAAGTAGTTACCACATTTGGAATGCCCTCTAAGTAGTTACCATATTTTAACTTCTTAACAAGGTATCAAATGTTCTCCATTTCTGAGTTTCTGTAGCTTTCATATATTCATCCACTCAAACATCACTTCAACTTAAAGGTAGAAACGTTTTCATCTTCCAACACCACAGTCACCTTTGGAGAAAACTTCCTATATTCCAAGTACTACAGGACTCTGCATGCTCTTCTGCACGAGTTTAGGGTAAGGAAGATGGCTCCAGCTTGATGACCTATTCTGACAATCACATTTGCTAAGTGATACACCTCACTCAGGATGGGTACTTCTCTATCCTCTCTTCTCTACCCACAGTAGAAGAATCCACTGCGGGGTCACACATTGAGCATTTTTCCTGCCACGTCCCAGATTTTTCTCAATGCTGTTGCCCAACACACTGGCAGAATTGATGCATGAAATAAACTACATGAGTGTACTTTCATCTACTATGTTCAAAGCACTGTGTGAAGTTCAGTCTAGGAAGACCTCGTATTTAATGAGTACACGCTCAAGATTCTGAGCGTTACGTTATACAAATTATTCTAACTAGTACTTTCAGTCTTATGAAACAAACAAACTATCATCCCCTTTTTACATATGAAGGAACCAAAATCCAGAGAGATTAAACAACATGCCTAAAACCATATAGGTATTATTGATGAAATCAATTTTCAAACCCAAGCCTTTGACTCTCAAATCAAATGCTGGGGTATCAAAAGCCATAAAAAAAAAGAACACACCAGCCTTCCATCTCCTAGGAATTTAATCAGTAAGATAACCAGAGACAAGTAGATGTATGCTTTTTAGGACTGTTGTTTATAACAGTGGAAAAAAAACTGAATTCTCATCAATTTGCAATTGATTGAAGAAATGTTAGTTCCCACATAAAATGGAATATTATGTAGTCCTTAAAATTCTGTTGTAAGTTTATATTTACTGGCAAAATTTTATGATAGCACTTGTATCAAAATTGCTGAAATAAAATATAGTGATTAGTGTCAACTGCTGGTGAGGAACACTCATATGTTGCTGATAGACATGAAAAATAGTACAGCCCCTCTGAGAAGTAATTTGACATTTCTTACAAAACTAAACATGAGTTTACCATAATAATCTAGCAATTGTACTTCTGGGCATTTGTCCCAGAGAAATGAAAAACTTCTGTTCACACAAAAACCTGCAGGTGAATGTTCATAATGGCTTTATTCATAATAGCCAAAGCCTGGAAAAAACCCAAATGTTTATCCTTCTCACCATCCATGGGTCTGCTCTTCCACTGAACTACTTTTAATCCGCCATACACATGATTCATGTTCCACCTTCTGCATTTCCTCAGGCTGCTTTCTCCACCTGAAATGATCTCACTCTTCAGACTCGACATTTCCTAGCCCTACCCATTTTCTTCATTGACTAGCAACGTGCTTATTACTCTGTGACTTCTTGCTCATTCTAGGTTGAAGTTAATTCATTTTTGTTCAAAGGGAAAATTGTTAAACTCACGATACTTATTAATAGTGAAGTTACCTGTATATGTGTATCTCCCTGACAAGATGTTTATCCCCTATAGCACTTAAGATACTGTCGTGAACATAGTAAGCAGTCCGACAATTGAGTTCTCAAATTTTCAGATGTATAGGTGAACATACTGTGGGAAATTACCATAAATAGGCAAAAAGGGGGAGGTATGTAGAAGGGCAGAAATGGAAACAAAAAAATTCAACAAGATTAATGTAGGTGCAGTTTTGAAAAATCTGGAAAATGAAATACCAAAGTAAGTCATTTAGTAAATCGTGTTCGTTAGTTTAAAATCTAACTAATCATTGGCATTTGCTCCCTTATTTTTCACGGGCATTTCTACTTGATTATAGACGTCTCAATTGCTAAAATCATAGCCTTAGCCAATACAGCACTCAAGACATGTAGTGCTTGGGAAAATGTAGTCCCATTTCATTTAGTCCCAGTCTCTTTATCCATTTATCTATTTATTCAGGCTTATAGGGACATCTATTATGGCAATACACCAAGGCACAAAGAAAAGACTAAGCTGGAATTAATTAGCAGAGTAGCCAGAATAAACCCCAGAGTCTGTAACCCTCAGCTGTGCTGTGCAGAATGCCTCACTGTCCAGAGGAAGGGACTGAAAATCCTTCTCAGCCACTTTCCTCGAGTTCTCAGACCAGTTTTTTGGTCCACTTCTCATCCACCCATCTCTCCCCCAGCCACTGTTCCATATTTTAAAATACTAGGTCAGAGTGAATTCTCTTTCTGAGCCTACAAGAAAATAAGAAGTTTATCCTTTCTATAACTTTCCTAGGCAAATTAAAAAAAAAACTGGCTGCTTTCATGGACTGTTAGAGAACAGGTAGGGGGGCAGGGTGCGGAGTCTACTTCTGGCTTCACATCATCTCCATCCCTCCGTTCCAGGCCAGTCTCAGGTGCAGGCAATCAACAGGTAATCTGCCCTCCAAGGCTTAGATGCTCCTCGACATCTGGCAGAGTCAGATGGGAAATACGGCACTATCCTTGCTGAGGGTTCCCCAAAGAGATGACGTGAGAGTCCGCTAACTCCAAGTCCACGTTAGAAACTTGACCGATATTCAAAATAATTATACCATCCTATGTCAGACAGAATCCTGTGGAGATTAGGTTTCTGTGAGCAAATCAATCCTCCCCACGCAGAGAATTAAGGCGAGGTCATCATGCCCCCCTGATCTCAGATACCCACAGCCTGATCCGCCAGCCTGCCAGGCTTCGCAGCGTACCAGCTGCCTCCAAGCAGTGAGGATGTATGGACCATTGGGGTCCCATCCTCCGGGGTCCCTCCCTCCTCCAATGTGGTCCTCAGCATCACATCACCCGAACAGAACCTCAGGTCCCACTCAGGCTGACTAAATTAGAGCCTTCGTTTTAACAGGGTCCCCACGTGATTCATATGCACAGACGCACACCGGAGTGAGAGAAGCGATGCTCTGACCCGCTCCGGAGCTTTGTTTGCAATGCTATTTTCTCCAAAAGAATATACACATAAAGATGATATTCTGGCAACATATTCATTAAATGTGAAGGCAAGAATGCAAGCTACCTACATGATTGTTTTAATAAAACAATGTACACAAGCAAATTTCTATAGAGGAAACCTGCAAAAACTAGAGGGAAACACTATTAAACGCTGATTTCCTTTTTAACTTTATTAAAACCTTGTGCACTGGGATAGTGAGTGACTGAATTGTGCCCATTCCTAAATACAGAAATAGGACATATTGTTCTGTGCTGTCCTTTGAGTTTCTATGTACCTCTAGGAATAAATTTTTTTCTTCAGAGGATCCAATCATATATGCGTTTTTCAGAGCACTTTAAATCATCTACATTTTGTTTGTTTCTGGGCCTCTCCCCTTTGTGGTCGAGATAATGTTATTTGTGTTTGCTTCACTTTCAGTCTTACACACATAATAAAAACAATAATATAACGGTTTCTTACAAGAACTTCACATTGTCACGTTACCCTCAGCTCTGTGGTGCAGGTGACATTAGAACCCTCCTTTTCCAGGTAAGAGGCTACAGCTCTGAGAATTCTGGTGATCAATTCAGGTTGATGAAGCCAGTAAATAAATGACAAACCCTATACATACAGCCAGTTTTGTTGACTCTACCCTATACGTACAGCCAGTTTTGTTGACTCTAAATCAAGGTATAAGTGAATTTTTTTTGCTGTTAAGTGGAATCTGCTGAAACAGAAACTTCTTTTATTTATTTTTGTTAGTTTGGTTTGATTGGTTCTTTTGTGTGTTTTTTTAAAAAAATGTTTCCAGTTTTATTGAGAAATAGTTGACATACATCACTGTATAAGTTTAAAGTGTACAACATGATGGTTTGATTTGCATATATTGTGAAGTGATTACTGCAGTAGGTTCAGCTAACATCCATCAGCTTATGTAGATATAATTTTAAAAAAAGAAAAAAATTTTTCTCCTTGGGATGAGAACTCTTAGGATTTACCCTCTTAATTTTTCTGTACTACACCACATAGCAGTGTTAACTATAGTCAGTGTATTGTACATTTTATCCCTAGTAATTATTTCTCTTATAACTGAAACAGAAACTTCTTTTAAAAGATCTGTATTTCATAGAGTTTTGCTTTTAGTCTATAAAAATAAACACACAGACAGACAGACACACACACACACACACACACCTTCTAAGACTTTGAACCTGAAACGTGCACCTGCTGTGTTTGCTAAGAGGTGCTTTGTGAGTCAGCCTGAATGGGTGCTTTCCAGTGAATGGAGAATTAGTCTTGTTAATCACTCCTGGAAGCTACTGAACTTTTCCTTTCATGATCCTTCCGATTCATGCATTTTAGTGCTAAGGTAATATCTGACTGCATTTCGGGAAAAATAGTTTTAGCACTTGGCAGATTGCAGAGAGTGTCGATTTCCATTGCTCCTCCAGGCTGGGTGAAAGCCCTGAGGAAAACGCAAAAGTTGGGAGGCAGCCTCAGGATCATAAATATTCAGTTCCCGGTGGCTTCTTTAAAGGCAGAAAATGTGGGTTTTTACAGCTATAAATAAGCTCGAAGTCTACTCAGAGAAACTGGATGTACGACATGTCCTAACTACCCTTCTTAAAATTATTTTGAGATCTGGTATTTAGAATGGATGGTAAATGTGTTCTGAGAAATAGGATACATTGTAATACTGTTTCCTAGAGGTCATTCTCTCTTTGTTCACCTGGCTTTAAGAATCACTTACAAAATGTCATGACTTGATTAAAAATTAATATGACAGCTGTAGTCCACCAAAGGGGAAAGACCCCATAAATAATGCATAGGGCAAACTATCTTAGGAACAGTTAATAAACTTAGATTTGTGGTAAATTATTAAAACTGGGTAGCATGTGTGATTCAGTTATTTGCCCAAGTTTGGAACGTTTCTATTTTAATGGATTTGGCAATAGACTCCTTTCTGTAGACCAAAGTGAGAAACCAGAAACTATGGGAATAAATTGGGGATATTAAGAAAGAATAGATTCTTTGACATTTACCATCATTTGGGGGAAAAATATCTCTTAGAATTTATTAGAATTCTTTGACAGTGTGAATGATACACTGTGCTCTTCAGTGTGACGGGCACTGCAGTAAATGTTTCACATGCGGGAGTCATAACGCAGTGACCTTGAGGGACAGGTCTTAACCCACCCTACCTGACTGACTGGTGCTGGTGACTGGAAAGACTGTCCTCAGAATAAAGAATCCAGGCACGGAACCACCACAGTGCTCACACTCTGCCTCAAAGGATCTCTCTCTTTTTTTTTTTTTTTTTTTTTACTTATTTTAGTTTATTTACTTATTTTTAGCTGTGCCACGTGGCATGCAAGATTTTAGTTCCCCAACCAGGGATTGAACCTGTGCCCCCTGCAATGGAAGCACGGATTCTTAACCACTGGACCTCCAGGGAAGTCGCCAAAGGGTCTCTTCTTGAGGAGGAAATTGCCACCATCTGGACAGCTTGGGCCGTCTCTCAAAGAATTGAAAGTTCACTTTTTGGACAACCCAGAAATTTCCCTCTTCTAAATGTCCCACCACATAATGGTTATGGAGAGATGACATCTAATTCTTCAGCAGATATCTCGTGCTAAATGAAAATGCACTTCTGTGAGTTACCACCTCATACCCGTTAGCATGGCTTTTACCAAAAAGACAGAAGATAGCAAGTGTGGCCAAAGATGTGGAGAAAAGGGAACCCTCCTACACTGTTAGTGGGAATGCAGGTTGGTACAGCCCACTGTGGAAAACGATATGGAAGTTCCTCAAAAAATGAAAAATAGAGCCACCTTATGATCCATCAATTCCACTTCTGGGTATTTGTCTGAAGAAAATGAAAAAAACAACTCAAAAGATACATGCCTCCGCATGTTCATTCAAGCATGATCCACGATAGCTATGACATGGAAACAACCTAAGTGTCCATCGAAGGCTAAAGAAGGTGTGATATACATATACAATTCATATTATTCAGCCATATAAAAGGAGGAAATCCTGCCCTTTGTGACAACACGGATGGGCCCTGAGGGCATTATGCTAGGTAAAATAAGCCAGACAGAGAAAGACAAATAGTATATGGTATCATTTATGTGTGAAGTTTAAAAAACAATAATACTAAAGGCAAAGGCAAAGAAACAGCAAGTAGAATGGTGGTTGCCAAGGGCTAGGAGGTGGGAGAGAAGTGTTGGTCAAAGGATACAAACTTTCAGTTATAAGATGAATACATTCTGAGAAAGGTACACACGGTAACTATGGTTAACAATAATACATTGTATATTTGAAACGTGCTAAGGAAGGAGATCTGAAACACTCTCACCAAAAAAAAAAAAATATCCAGACAACTATGTGAGGTGATGGATATGTTAATTAACTGGACTGTGGTGATCAGTACTCAATGTATACATACTTAAGACCATCACATTGCACACTTTAAATAGATACCATTTTTCTTATCAATGATATACCAATAGAACTAAGGGTGGGGAAGTATGGACGTCTAGTAAGAGGGTCTCTGTGCCAGCGCTCTGGCTCCACCGCTTCACAGCCGTGCCAGGCTCTCTACAGCGCATGACTGCTGCACCCCTTGGATCAGGGTGGTGAACTTTCCTCCCACCAAAAGCGCCCAAGATGCTAGTGAGATCCTTGAGCGGCCCCCTTCCTGAAAGACATCTTCTCTTTTTATATGTGCTCATATATGCCTGTGTCCTGTGTGTCTGCCCAAGCCTAGTGCCTTGTATACCCTCCAGGGGCAAACACACTCCTCTGTGTGAGTGTGGGTTGTGCACATTCACAACCCCCGCTCCATGGTGCCACAATGGTAGCTTGAAATCAGCCCTGCTGGGAGTGTTTACACCATGGGAATCGGTGCACACTACAAATGGCAGTGTTTTATTGTCCACAGAGCCAGTCTATCCCTGACTAGAGGTTATACATCCCCACCCCTGCTACCTAGAACTCTCTCTTCTATATACTCTGTAATGAGCTGAGGTTAGGATGTGGTTATAGCTGAACTGGTATATTACATATGTTTATTACTAATAGTCATTATTAACATGAAAAAGATTGTGTTATGTCACAGAAAGAGAATTAAAGAGTTAAAGCACTTTTCTATTCTTTGAATTGCTATTTCCAAAGCAAACTTGGATGATCCATTTTACTTGTTCCAGGTCGATAAAATGGAAAGTAAAAAACTTACCCTAGCTAATTCAGAGGATCATCGTATGACGGAAATATGCTTGCATCTGTGAAAACATTTTTAAAAATTTTGAAAGTCAAATTACTTTCCTCTTATTTTTAAGAAATTTTAAGAAAATATTATCTTTAATATTTTCAAGTAGTTCACATCCCTTATTTTATACAGGGGTTAGGTATTATTCTTGACATTTTACCTACTTCCAGAAAGGGACAAGATCTTCTAATTCCAGGACTTTTCCCTTGGAGTATGTGCCATTGGTTACACAGCCATTTATTCATCTGCTGATGGTTCTTGCTTGTCTCTTTATTCTTCACCATGTTCATTACACCAAATATTTCTTGGTGTCCTGGAAAGGAGATCAAAGAGTATGAAACCATCCCAAGGAATGTTTAATAGGTTGCTTCCACCTCACAACATTTTCTATGTAATGTTTTTAATATTAAAGAAAGCTAGGTGATAATTTATCTAGATGACACACCTTTCAGCTAAAGCTTGTGCTTTAAAAACAAAAAAGTACATCCAGTATGCAAAGTATACAAAGCTTTTAAGGTATCCCTATTTGAGAAAAAATATTGTAAACTGTCTTTAAAGTATATAAAGTATATCTGTGAATAATTTTAAGAGAGCTCAGACTAAGAACTGACAGTGACAAAATATTAGAAATTAAAATAACTGATTTTTTGTGTGTGTCATGGAGGAAAGTTTAGAAATAATATGGTAAAAATCTCAATCTGTCAGGAGAAAGGTAACAAACACATTCAATTAAATAGAATTCAGCTCATTTTTCTAAAACATCAAATAATTTTAAAATAAGCTCATAATGAAATTTTAATGTTACCTTCCTGTTGATTTGTCTCGGTGATACTACAAATTTAACCCCAAATACTACACCCTCTAAAAAACAAATCTGATTCTGATATTCACAATGGTGACCCTTTGTATTCTTTGCGTCTCAATTTATTTAACTAACATTTTGATCTCTCCTACATTCAAGACACTATGCCAGGTCTAGTGGGGAATATAAAACTTAAAAAAAAGACATGCTCTTTCTGCACTGAGACAATTTATAATTGAATGGTAGGTTTAAATGTGCAGAATAAATATACCCCAAGAAAAGACAAATCAGGCAATAGTCACATTTTGGTCATAAAGCATGATGAGGGCCCAGAGAGTGCAGTCACTTCAGGTTGCAGACACGGTGGACGGCTTCCCTGGAGCGGTTCCCCGGGCAACGCCCAACGAGCACATCCTTCCTGAAGCAGGAAAGGGAGCAAACGCACTTCAGGGAACTTTTCCCAATTAAAGAAAGAAAAAGGAGTCTCACACCTCTCAGCCAACCTGAAAATTTAATGAGTCAGACCATAACATTCCCCCAAACCTTCTGGTTAACATAATTTCTACTGGACTCTTCTTTAAGTAAATGAGTGAATCATTGGCCTTGATGATCACAATGGATTTATTGAGGAGGGAGGACCTGGCATTGTCTTTGGTGTGTGTCAGAACGCGAAGAGACATGCCACAGAGAGAGCATTACAGAAACACAAAGCTCAGAGAGAGATGGGACCCCAGCCCCACCCCATAATTAGCCTGCAACACAAAACTAGTCCACATGAAGGACTAAACATTTTGGTTGAATAAAGGGCCGGAAACATCGAGATGCTGGATAATCAGGGAGCATTGATGGAGTCAGCAAGGTTTCTACGGAGAAGGACAAGGTAACAGCTGAGACTTGAAGGGTGGTTGGAATCAGGGGGGCAGAGGCCAGGGTAACCCAGGCCACTGGCAACATGCATAAGGGCACAGAGAACAGAACACAAAATGAACGCTCGGCAAAAAGGGAGCAAGGGCTTCCCTAGTGGCGCAGTGGTTAAGAGTCCGCCTGCCGATGCAGGGGACACGGGTTCATGCCCCAGTCCAGGAAGATCCCACATGCCGCAGAGCGGCTGGGCCCATGAGCCATGGCCTCTGAGCCTGCGCGTCTGGAGCCTGTGCTCCGCAACGGGAGAGGCCACAACAGTGAGAGGCCCACGTACCGCAAAAAAAAAAAAAAAAAAAAAAAAAAAAAGGAGCAAGCATGAATGTCTGGACAGAGGGTGCGTGGGGTCATTGTCAAGAAAAGATGAGTAAATCAGGCAAAGAAAGGCATGAGAAGGTGTCAGAGAAATACCATTTGCTGTGGTGAGAACATCAGCATCCTCTGCATGGGACTATTTGGTAATGTGACCCGGATTAAGCAGATCAGGTCTTTGTGGAATACGGCAGTATCCTTGCCCAGCTATTTTAAAGAAAGGGACTGATTTTTAAATGTTAGATGACTCAGACTCTTCAAGAGAACCAAGAAAAATTCTACTTCAATAGCCCAGGGCTCTCCTGGTGAACACAGTTCTGTGGTCCCTGATGTTGCGTGATGCTGAGGCTGGGTGTCTGAAGTGCCACAGAGGTGACCCAGATAAGCTGGGTGTCTCTGCCACCAGGCTTGTTAAAGAACCCTCCTCATTGCTCAACCCTCCTCCCGCGTCTCAGCAGACACATCTGACAAAGGGCCCTCGGTCACAGACACGTACCACAGCTGCAAGGGACTCTGGGAATGTAAAGTTGCTCTTCCAGCCTCTGTAACATAGAGACTAGAGGGGGGGAGGGTTAGCAAGGACATGCTTATCGGGTTCACTCAGTCTGATAAAGTTTAAAAAGAAAAAGCTGTCAAGCTTTAGATAAAGACTGAAATCTATATAAATTATCAAAAAAATATAGACATACCTATGGCGAATGGAAATTTTTTCCTCAAAATCCAAGATGGTATGACTTAGCTGCTTTCTGAAAATTTTTTTTTTTGCAAATAAAAGTAGCATATGTTTATCGCCAATTACTTGGAATATACAGAAATGTATACAGAAGAGCAGGGAAAAACATCATGGATTTTAACCTCCAATAATTACTGTTAATACTCTCTCTCTTTATATTACTCTATTTGCATATCTCAACTCATATTCTATAATTTGGTATTCTGCATTTTCAATTTTTCTATCAACTATTTTTCAGTTGGACATTTTGACTATTTCCAGATTTTCACAATTATAACTAACTCTGAAATGAAATGTGTTATTAAATATTTTGCTATAGTCTGGATGATTTCTCTGGATGGGTGGAATTACTGGTCAAAAGAGAGGATCATTTTAAAGTCTCTCAATACACACTAACAAATTCCTTTCCATGAAGCTTATAGCAATTTATACTCACGTCTGAAATGTATCCATATTATAGCACTTTTGCTGGAACCATCTATTCTTATTTTAAAATTATTTTCCAATACTATGTGTAAAAATCATATGTAATTGTTTAAATTTGAATTCCTTTTGTTATAAAGTAAGGTTGAACTACTTTTAAAACACTTCAGACCAAGGAGTTCTTCCTTTATGAATTACCTTTTTATTCCTTTTATTTATTTTTTATGGGAAGTAGAAGGCCTAAGAAACTTCTTCCCTTACCATTATGCTGTATAAAAAGAAGCCAGAATATAAATGTTTTAGATGATGAGAAAATTGCAATATGCTAAATAAATTGTTAAGTGGAAGTTAGGATTGTCTGGGACATAACCCTAGTATTTTATCATTGGGTTCTTCAAGGCAACATCTATAATTTTCCACAATATAGCCTTTGGGGTCATTGGGAGTCTGCGAAGGGACCATGGTGGTGACCCAGAGTGATACCTCCAAAGTCAAGGATGCTAACTAGCCACTCTTGTACAAAAAGAACAGGAAAAAATTAAATAAATGAAAATTGTAGTATGAGAGCTTAACCTTAGAAATAAAGCTCTTTAAGGGGCATCAACTCTAGGATTGGTTGAGGTGTGCATAAAATTGCAGAGTATCTTCCTAGCAAATGAAAAATAGATCACATTCCCCCTCTCTCTAATTCAGAGCACTAATTAAGCTCCAGCAGCCTCTACCTAATTTTTAAAATATGTAAAATTTCAGTCCTGAAATTGTTAAGAGATTATAAATTATGTTATCTGTTGGGTTTTGGGAAAGGAGCTTTTTTCTCCCATTCCCTCATCCCACTTACCTAATAAGGCATTAAATGCTGTCTCTCTTTCAACCATCTCAGGAATCCCTTTATCTACCCTCATCCTCCACACCGGTGGTGCTGTCCTGATCAAGGACACTGTCATTTTCCTCACCTGGACTAACATGCCACCTCCTCGCAGGGTCCCTCACTCTACTCTTAGCCAAAGCACAAGCCCAATGTCTCTCTCCTGATTCCCAGACCCCGTATAAACCCTTTACCTTGTGTAGGAGACCCACCCGATCTGGCTGCTCGCTGACTGTCCAGCCCCGTGTCACCACTGTCCTTCAGCATTTGGGGTTCCAGCCGTGGGGGAGATGCTCCTGCCCTCCTGGGCCTTCTGCCAGACAGCTCACCCTCTGCCTCCAAGGATTCAGTGAAGCCTCCGACAAGCTGAACCCTTGCAGTGAACCCTGGAGATCTGATTCATTTCACCTCGCCTGAAGTCTGGGAAACTTCCTGTTCTGAAGCTGATTCCACTGTGCCTCAGGCTGCTGTTGTCTTCGACTTGAATGACAACCCCTCTATGACTTGGAATGACACGGCTTTTTATCCAGTTCTAGGGCACTGACCACCCCACGTGTGCACATCATCACGGCAGAGATGCCTCGCAGGAACTCCACTATTTAGATACTTAGGACACGGATATATTGTTTAACAATTCCTCTGGGAACAAAAACCTTTTTAACAAAATTGGTCTGTGGACAGAGGGCTCAGAAGGCCTGGTACCTGAGCAGTCAGAGAAGGCAGATCTCAAGCTGCTGTGCTGTTTCTGTAAAAGACTTCTCAGGGGGATTCCCTGGTGGCGCAGTGGTTGAGAGTCCGCCTGCCGATGCAGGGGACGCGGGTTCGTGCCTCGGTCCAGGAAGATCCCACATGCCGCGGAGCGGCTGGGCCCCGTGAGCCATGGCCAATGAGCCTGCGCTTCCGGAGCCTGTGCTCCGCAACGGTAGAGGCCACAACAGTGAGAGGCCCGCGTACCGCAAAACAAAACAAAACAAAACAATACTTCTCAGGGCTGGGCGTGAAGGGGGGAAAGCCAGCAACCTGTGGAACCTGCCAGAGAGCATCAGGTCTCCAGAGGCTGGAACAACACGAGGAAAATGAGAACACTTCCTCCAGCGCTGAGACCTTACACCCGATCTGAAGTTCCTTCCCAGAGGGAGAAACCCACCCAATCTCCGGAAAGCCCTTTGTGCTGCCATCAGCTGACAGGAGGCATGTGCTTCCTTATACCCTTAAGCATTTTGTATATTTTTTACCACCGGAGATAAAATCGAGTCAAGTGGACTGACTGTTAAGGAAAGAGTTATTTCTGTTCTTTGGAAATTAAACTGATAGGATACACTAAACATTACTTAATCTTTCTTTGATGGTTCCAGAGTGTCCCGTGTTCATAGTTATGATTACCAATTACTTCCATAATCACTATAATGTCATGGAAAGCATACTACCTAACTGAGCTTGGCCATTCACTACTTGTATAATCTTTGGCATATCATGTTTGCAATTCATCACCTGGAAGATAAAGATAATTCTATGTACCTCCTTAATTTTTGTAAAGATTAAATCATATCGTAAACTGCTCCCATCATAGTTTGTAAGGCATAGTTGAAACGCTATAAATGCCTGTCCCCTTTTGCTTATGCCTTTATAATGTAGATATGGGAAAAGTGGTCAAAGGCTTAAAAAATCAGAGTACTAGACAAAAGATATAGTAATTAACTTTACCGAAGCCAAAAACAACCAGGAAAGACAAGTAAACCATGACAGAAATGGATGTAGGTTATCTTTTGTGTAACCGATTCATTCACTTATAGACATTAATCATTATCTCACAAATTCGAAGATTTATCTTTTTAGGTTAATGATTTCCTGACTATATGTGCTTTTCCTTCCCTGATGTTATTCTGTTGATTGTAATATTTTAAATTCTTATAATCTTCTTATTGTAGGTCTTGAGATGAAATGGAAAATAATTTTTAAGTATTTGATCTTGAGCTCAAATGAAAATAACTTTTAAGCAATGGCATAAATAAAATTTTAAGCAACATGTCCAAAAGTATCCACAGATACAACCCCCTCGTAGGTCATTGTGAGGTCTTCTTTCATTGATTCCTCCTTGTCAGAGGTTGAGTTTTCATCTCCCAGAGATTCAGCTAAACTTTATATCATTTTTCATATTGGATAGAGTATATTTTCATTCTACTTTTTTTTTATTATCAATATTTTTCTCTTCAAGGAACTGTAATCTTGCACAATATTCCCAAGTCGTTAAACTTATTAAAGGCTTCCTTCCTGAGCATTAAGCCTCCTTTGTCATCTCTAATGCATTATTCATTTGTTGTGCCTTGGTCAGGGATAACATGTGTCACTAGATCAATACCAAGGAAGCTCTGTGTAACTTTCCTAATTATACCTCTAAATTTCCAATTGCCTAATTCTTTGCCTACTACAAATTAGGTTATCTTCCTATTTTCCATAGTACAAGACTCGAGGAGACTATTTGGGGTTTTAATTTTTCTCTTTACAAATCACTGTCATCGTTATTTTTCTACCCTTCAGGTCAAAACTTAAGGTTTCATGTAATTTGAAAAGTTTGAAGCACAAAATTTTATTTGCAAAAACTGATATAGGCTTCTTCTACATTTTAGGAATTCCCAGTTTGGTGGCTTTTTTTTTTTTTTAACATCTTAATTGGAGTATAATTACTTTACAATGTTGTGTTAGTTTCTGCTGTATAACAAAGTGAATCAGCTATACGTATACATATATCCCCATATCCCCTCCCTCTTGCATGTCCCTCCCACCCTCCCTATCCCACCCCTCTAGGTGATCACAAAGCCCCGAGCTGATCTCCCTCTGCTATGTGGCTGCTTCCCACTAGCTATCGATTTTACATTTGGTAGTGTATATATGTCCATGCCATTCTCTCACGTCATCCCAGCTTACCCATCCCCGTCCCCATGTCCTCAACTCCATTCTCTACATCTGCGTCTTTATTCCTGTCCTGCCCCTAGGTTCTTCAGAACCTTTTTTTTTAGATTCCATAAATATGTGTTAGCATACGGTATTTGCTTTTCTCTTTCTGACTTACTTCACTCTGTATGACAGACTCTAGGTCCATCCACCTCACTACAAATAACTCAATTTCATTTCTTTTTATGGCTGAGTAATATTCTATCGTACATATGTACCACATCATCTTTATCCATTCATCTGTCGATGGACACTTAGGTTGCTTCCATGTCCTGGCTATTGGAAATAGTGCTGCAATGAACATTGTGGTACATGACTCCTTTTGAATTATGATTTTCTCAGGGTATATGTCCAGTATGGGATTGCTGGGTCATACTGAAGAGGCTGTCTTTTCTCCACTGTACATTCTTGCCTCCTTTATCAAAGATAAGGTGACCATTTGTGCATGGGTTTATCTCTGGGCTTTCTATCCTGTTCCACTGATCTATATTTCTGTTTTTGTGCCAGTACCATACTGCCTTGATTACTGTAGCTTTGTAGTATAGTCTGAAGTCAGGGAGCCTGATTCCTCCAGCTCCATTTCTCTTTCTCAAGATTGCTTTGGCTATTTGGGGTCTTTTTTGTTTCCATACAAATTGTGAAGTTTTTTGTTCTAGTTCTGTGAAAAATGTCATTGGTAGTTTGATAGGGATTGCACTGAATCTGTAGATTGCTTTGGGTAGTATAGTCATTTTCACAATGTTGATTCTTCCAATCCAAGAACATGGTATATCTCTCCATCTGTTTGTATCATCTTTACTTTCTTTCATCATTGTCTTATAGTTTTCTGCATACAGGTCTTTTGTCTCCTTAGGTAGGTTTATTCCTAGGTATTTTATTCTTTTTGTTGCAATGATAAATGGGAGTGTTTCCTTAATTTTTCTTTCAGATTTTTTATCATTAGTGTATAGGAATGCAAGAGATTTCTATGCATGAATTTTGTACCCTGCTACTTTACCAAATTCATTGATTATCTCTAGTGATTTTCTGGTAGCATCTTTAGCATTCTCTATGTACAGTATCATGTCACCTGAAAACAGGGACAGTTTTACTTCTTCTTTTCCAATTTGGATTCCTTTTATTTCTTTTTCTTCTCTGATTGATGTGGCTAAAACTTCCAAAACTATGTTGAATAATAGTAGTGAGAGTGTTCAACCTTGTCTTGTTCCTGATCTTAGTGGAAATGGTTTTAGTTTATCACCACTGAGAATGATGTTGGCTGTGAGTTTGTCATCTATGGCCACTATTATGTTGACGTAAGTTCCCTCTATGCTTACTTTCTGGAGGGTTTTTATCATAAATCGGTGTTGAATTTTGTCAAAAGCTTTTTCTGCACCTCTTGAGATTATCATATGCTTTTTATCCTTCAATTTGTTAATATGGTGTGTCACATTGACTGATTGGTGTATATTGAAGAATCCTTGCATTCCTGGGATAAACCCCACTTGATCGTGGTGTATGATCCTTTTAATGCGCTGTTGGATTCTGTTTGCTAGCATTTTGTTGAGGACTTTTGCCTCTATGTTCATCAGTGATATTGGCCTGTAGTTTTCTTTTTTTGTGACAACTTTTTCTGGTTTTGGTATTAGGGTGATGGTGGCCTTGTAGTATGAGCTTGGGAGTGTTCCTCCCTCTGCTATATTTTGGAAGAGTTTGAGAAGGATAGGTGTTAGCTCTTCTCTAAATGTTTGATAGAATTCACCTGTGAAGCCATCTGGTCCTGGGCTTTTGTTTGTTGGAAGATTTTTGATCACAGTTTCAATTTCAGTGCTTGTGATTGGTCTGTTCATATTTTCTATTTCTTCCTGGTTCAGTCTCAGAAGATTGTGCTTTTCTAAGAATTTGTCCCTTTCTTCCCGGTTGTCCATTTTATTGGCATAGAGCTGCCTGTAGTAATCTCTCATGATGCTTTGTATTTCTGCACTGTCAGTTGTTACATCTCTTTTTTCATTTCTAATTCTGTTGATTTGAGTCTTTTCCCTTTTTTTCTTGATGAGTCTGGCTAATGTTTTATCAATTTTGTTTATCTTCTCAAAGAACCAGCTTTTAGTTTTATTGGTCTTTGCTACTGTTTCCTTCATTTCTTTTCATATATTTCTGAACTGTCCTTCTGCTAACTTTGGGTTTTTTTTGTTCTTCTTTCTCTAATTGCTTTAGGTGTTAGGTTAGGTTGTTTATTTGAGATTTTTCTTGTTTCTTGAGGTAGGATTGTATTGCTATAAACTTCCCTCTTAGAACTGCTTTTGCTGCATCCCATAGGTTTTGGGTCGTAGTGTTTTCATTGACATTTGTTTCTAGGTATTTTTTGATTTCCTCAGTGATCTCTTGGTTATTTAGTAGTGTATTTTTTAGCCTCCATGTGTTTGTATTTTTTACAGATATTTTCGTGTAATTGATATCTAGTCTCATAGCATTGTGGTCAGAAAAGATACTTGATATGATTTCAGTTTTCTTAAATTTACCAAGGCTTGATTTGTGACCCAAGATATGATCTACCCTGGAAAATATTCCATGAGCACTTGAGAAGAAAGTGTATTCTGTTGTTTTGGGGTAGAATGTCCTAAAAACATAAATTAAGTCCATCTTGTTTAATGTATCATTTAAATCTATAATCTCTTCAAATAGTTTCCCAGACCCTTTCTTTTTCTCTTCTTCTTCTGGGACCCCTATAATTCAAATGTTGGTGTGGTTAATGTTGTCCCAGAGGTCTCTGAGACTGTCCTCAATTCTTTTCATTCTTTTTTTCTTAATTCTGGCCTGTGGTAGTTATTTCCACTATTTTATCTTCCAGGTCATTTATCCATTCTTCTGCCTCAGTTATTCTGCTATTGATTCCTTCTAAAGAATTTTTAATTTCATTTATTTTGTTGTTCATCATTGTCTGCTCTTTAGTTCTTCTAGGTCCCTGTTAAATGTTTTTTGCATTTTCTCTATTCTAGTTCCAAGATTTTGGATCATCTTTACTATCATTATTCTGAATTCTTTTTCAGGTAGACTGCCTATTTCCTCTTCATTTGTTAGGCCTGTTGGGTTTTTACTTTACTCTTTCATCTGCTCTGTCTTTCTCTGTCTTCCCATTTTGCTTAACTTACTGTCTTTGGGGTCTCCTTTTCACAGGCTGCAGGTTTGTAGTTCCCATTGTTTTTGGTGTCTGCCCCCAGTGGGTAAGGTTGGTTCATTGCATTGTGTAGGCTTCCTGGTGGAGGGGACTGGTACCTTTGTTCTGGTGGATGAGGCTGGATCTCATCTTTCTGGTGTGCAGGTCCATGTCTGGTGGTGTGTTTTGGGGTGTCTGTGAACTTATTATGATTTTAGGCAGCCTCTCTGCTAATTGGTGGGGTTGTGTTCCTGTCTTGCCAGTTGTTTGGCATGGGGTGTCCATCACTAGAGCTTGCTGGTCGTTGAGTGTAGCTGGGTCTTAACATTGAGACAGAGATCTCTAGGAGAGCTTTCACCAATTGATATTACATGGGGCCGGGAAGTCTCTGGTGGTCCAATTTCCTGAACTCGGCTCTCCCACCTCTGAGGCACAGGCCTGAGTCCCGGCCACAGTACCAAGACCCTGTCAGCCACACAGATTTTGGGAAGTCTGAGGTCTTCTGCCAGCATTCAGTAGGTGTTCTGTAGGAGTTGTTCCACATGTAGACGTATTTTTGATGTATTTGTGGGGAGGAAGGTGATCTCCACATCTTACTCCTCCACCATCATGAAGGTCCTCTCAGGGCTTTGTTTTTTTACCCCCTGACTGCTTTCTACACAACAGATTGAGAGAGAAAAGCTCCACTTCTGCAAATGCATTTTAGTTTTCATGAAAAAGAAAAATGAGAGATAATACTGATCAAGAATTATTCCCATAGTAACTAAAAAAGATGAGTTTATCTTATATGACTGAATATTATACATTCAACAATTATGCCTTTCATTTGCATCCACAATTTAAAAGTAACTCTATATGCAATTAGCTTAATGTACAAAACAATGGTTCTTCAAAAATGTTGTATATCAGGACATTAACTCATCCAAAGTGTGGCTGTGACTTTTTTGTTTAATGATTATTGAGGAAATTAAGATTTTCCAAGTGCCTTTTTTTAGAGCAAACTATATGAATAAGATAATAAAAAATAATATGACCCCCTCCTCAGAATTTCTGAGAACTCTAACCATTATGTATATTCATTTAGACCAGTTTTACTCCATATTTTTAAATTTTATAATCACTTGCGCATTAAAATTTTTAAAAATGGTTTGGAATAAAGGTTCACAAACTCTTTCATCTCAGGTTCCTTTTACACCCTTAAAATGTCCAAGGAGCCCCAAGAGCTTCTGTTTATGTGAGTAACATCTATCAAAATTTACCAAACTAAAAAATTGTAAATGAGCATTAAAAGCAAAGGAACACAGCACACATTCCATTCACCATTTGTATGATGACATCATCATATATCACCCAGCCTTTGGAAATCACCACTGTGCACTAATGAGAGAATGAGAGGGCAAAAGCAACTGACATGTTAGTGTTGTCGTGAAAATAGACATGACCTCACAGACCCCTGAGTACCCTTGAGAACCACTGCATTACAAGAACTGCCATGAGAAAAGGGAACCCTCCTGCACTGTTGGTGGGAATGTAAACTGGCACAGCCACTACAGAGAACAGCATGGAGGTTCCTTAAAAAACTAAAAATAGAGCTACCACATGATCCAGCAATCCCACTCCTGGGCATATATCCAGAGAAAAATATAATCAAAAGACACATGCACCACTACGTTCATTGCAGCACTATTTACAATAGCCAAGACATGGAAGCAACCTAAATGTCCATCAACAGATGAATGGATAAAGAAGATATGGTTCATGTATATACAATGGAATATTACTCAGCTATCAAAAAGAATGAAATAGGGCTTCCCTGGTGGCGCAATGGTTGGGGGTCCGCCTGCCGATGCAGGGGACGCAGGTTCGTGCCCCGGTCCGGGAGGATCCCACATGCCGCGGAGCGGCTGGGCCCATGAGCCATGGCCGGTGAGCCTGAGCGTCCAGAGCCTGTGCTCCGCGATGGGAGAGGCCACAGCAGTGAGAGGCCCGCGTACCGCAAAAAAAAAAAAAAAAAAAAGAATGAAATAATGCTATTTGCGGCAACATGGATGGACCTAGAGATTATCATACTAAGTGAAGTAAGCCAGCCAGAGAAAGACAAATATCATTTGATACCACCTATATGTGGAATCTAAAATATGACACAAATGAACTTATCTATGAAACAGAAACAGACTCACAGACATAGAGAACAGACCTGCGGTTGCCAAGGGGGAGAAGGGGTAAGGGAGGGTTGGATTGGGATTTTGGGATTAGCAGATACAAAGTATTACATATAGAATGGATAAACAACAAGGTCCTACTGTATAGCACAGGGAACTATATTCAATATCCTGTGATTAAACCATAATGGAAAAGAATATGAAAAAAAGTATATACGTGTATAACTGAATCACTTTGCTGTACAGTAGAAATTAACACAACATTGTAAATCAACTATACTTCAATAAAATAAGTTTAAAAAAAACATAAAGGAATGTTGAAAGATATTGATAAAACGAAGGGGCTTTGTAACTAGTTCAGTGGCTAATGACCAAAGATGCTAACTTGAATGGATATAAATGGAGAGGGTTTGCTATCGTTTATTTACTCACTACACATGTACGGATGCACTGTTGATAGTTTTCCACTGAAGCAGGATTCCTTCATTGTCTAGTTGGTCCAGGACTCCAGAGTGGGCATGGTTTACCTGGTGATGAGAATAGGAAAAGGTCATCCTGCTTTCCACGGTCCAGCCTCTAGGGGACAAGCAGTTGACCTTTCCCAAAGGAACAGGCGGGGGCGTTGGGGTGAGGTTCTAATCTATTACTTTGCTTCCTACAAAAATTGTTAGCACTGATGGCATTTAGACATGCCTCTTCCTTTTGAAGAGCAGGTTTTCCAAGCTGCTTTACAAAGGCAGACAAAGCAGATAAGAATGATTTCCTAACACAGACGGTTTTTTAAATATCAATTTGAGATATTGCCTCAGACAGGCAGGCTCTCTGTGAAAAGAGGGGAGCCATGTCTGGTTTTAGCAGACAATGTAACAGTCTGTTAATCCCCTCTCTTTACCATAAGAAGGAAAGTTGTTACATATGGGACTCCAGGAGCCTGAGGCCTCATGGAACATGCCCCAAAACCTTTACCTAAGAAATAGAAATCCATCAATCTGGCATATGTAAGTAGATTTTATCTTCTTGTAGAGATGCGTGGGTGCCCTTTTCTCATATCATTCATCTTATTTATTGATAAATTTTCAACGAAGATTGAAGATGTGTTCATTGATTCCAACTGGATAAATTGGCTTTTCGTTAATGTGTTTTCCTTGGTGGAGAATTGTGTTAAAGAACAGGGGCCAAGCATGATGAGCCGACAATCAGACCTCAGATATTCACACATTGGTGAGGCTGGGTCATTAGTCATGTAGACAATTAAATTCAATACAGAGAGTAGTTGCTATAATTATTGGTAGCAGGCAAGCAAGCAACTGAAATTGATTCAGGCTAACTTAAGAAAAAGAACTTGATTTCTGAGAAGGCTATGGAGTTTCTTACAGAACCTAGGGAAGAATACAGTGTCCAAGCGTCCAAGGCAGGAACCAAGGCAGATCTGGGACTCTCATTAACAGGAAATAGTGGGCACTGCCTCTGGAGTCCTGCCATCAGGATGACTTCTGTCTTCAGATGACTCTTCCCGAATTCAAATTCCCGGGAAAGAAAATCTTGGCTGGGCTTGAGTCAAACTTTGAAACTTACCTATGGTAAGGGCAACAGGCAATCTGATTGACAATCTGATGTGGGCATCAAAGAACGGAGCTTCCATAAAAAAAAAATTATCGCCAGGTCTCTTTCCCAGAATAAAAGACAAGGAACAAGCAATAATAACAGATATCCACTTGCAAAGATTGTACGTTGAAACAGGTTCCCTGTGTTTCTAGTTTGAACTTTGTACATTAATAATAAGGTTCCAATGCTTGGATTGGGTGACAGGTTCACAGGTGTTCATTTCTCATTGTGTCAATAAAATAAATTAGAGCCAAGCATAGACCAATGATGACACTGTGTTATGAAGTATCAATTATGATTTAATATCATCCTATAAATCTGAGGTACAAAATAAACAAAATGAAATAAAATCAGCAATGCTATCCTTAATATCATATGGAAAAATCTAAACTGAGCAGGTGTGTTTTGAATACTTAGGACAATCTATTTACTGCTCTCTCTGGATAAGAGTATGGTAAGTAACGAGGTGATCAAGCGGTCAGAAAATTCTCCTGATTCAGATTCCTCCCACTGCGCCCTTAATCACAAATTACAAGTTTGTCTTAGCTATGCTGAGTCTTCAGATCTTACATATCAATGTTGGAATCAACTTGTCCAATTTAACATATACACACGCGAGCACAAAACCTATTGGAACTTTTATTGGCATTGTATTGAATCCATAGATCTTCAGGAGACTCAACGTTTGTGTGATTATTTGATTTTCCAATTCGTGAACACTCTTTCACACCTCTTTTCATTCTGTCTCATCCTATTTTGTCCTACCTCTCCATTTATTAACTCAATTTCAATACGCTTCTGTAATATTTGTACTTTTCTTTATAGAGGCCCCTGCAAAATATGTTAGATTTATTCCTTAGGCGCTGTAGAGTTTGTGTGGCCATTATAAATGGTATCTTTTCCTTTAAACTGTTCTTTCTAAGTGTTTGTTACTTGTGTATAGACATGACGTTGACTTTTGCTCAGTTAACTGTCTTGCTAAATACTTCTCTCATTTCTATTTACTTGCCTGTTTTATGCATACAAGCAAATCATTTTCAAAGAATCATTTTTTATTTCCTCTTTTCAAATCTTCTGCTTTACATTTTTTATCACACTGACTAGAATATTGCACTGACCAGAATATAAGATAATGTTAAAAGCAATAAAGCAGTGAAAGTAGGTATCTTTGGTCCTGAATTTTAAAAAGAATGCTACTTACAATTTTCCATTTAGAATAATGTGTGTACACATTACCCGTTAAGAAAATTAGCTTGTGTTACAAGCTTCCTTTATATTATGAATGAGTGTTGAATTTTTTGGATGCTTTTTCTACATTGATTGAGATGATCTTATGATTCTCAGTCTTTTAATTACTGTGGTCATTGAAAATGGCAGAATTTAAAAATGATTCCATATGTACATCCTTGGGGCAAGCTCAATTTGGTCGTGATATTTTATCTTTCTATACACTTGTAGTTAGGGGTTGTAAATGTTTTCTATTAGAAAATTATATCTACTATAATAAGTAAAATAGATTTTTAATATTTCTATCTCATCTCTGGTTTTGATATCAAGATTAAATCTGTCTTTTACAATGAATTGGAAATGGTGAATTATGAGATTCTAGTGATTTGATCTTTGAAAATGTGGTAGAACTCACTCATACGATCACCTAGAATGGATGTTTTATTTGCAAATGTTTTGAAATAGTTACAGGACCATTAGGAGTCTACTGCTTCTTGAGCCTGTTTCGAAAGTGCTTCTCTCTCAAAGATTTTGTCCACTTCATGCAAGATGGACACCCCCCCTCCTCCCTAAGGTTTGTGTATTTTTTTGGTCATTTAGAAATCAACTTCTGACACTATTGAATTGGTCTATTTTTTCATTATTTCTTTGCCCTTATCTACTTCCTTTCTTTAGGTTTATTTTTATTTCTTTTAAGAGCTTAAAGTTGGACATTTATCTCATCGATTTTTAGCTTTTGTCCTTTTCTAGTATAATCATTTAAAATGACAAGTTTCCACTGAAGCTTTACTTTTGCTGATGGATGCCACAAGTTTTTGTATGTAATTTTTTCATTTTCCTTAGTTCTAAGTGTCTTTAAAATTTCCATCAAGATTTCCTCTTTGACCCATGACTTACTTTTAAATGCACTTTTAGATTTCTAAATATATAAAGATTTATTGATTGATTTATAATAACTTTTAACTTAATTGCTCTGAGGTTAGAGAATATGGTATATATGACCCTATTCTGTCAAATTTATTAAACCTTGATTTATGGACTAGTATAGTACCAGTTTGGTTTTAATGCAGAAGACATGTAGTCTCTATTTGTCCAACAAATGTAAAAGATCAAATATACAAAAGTACGTTCTATATTTGTATGTTAGATGAAACTTGACAGCTGTGCTGCTCAGAACTCCCATATATTTGCTGATTTTTTTCTCTGCTTTATTTATCAGTAGCTGATAAGATTGCATTTAAGTTTCCTACTATAATAGTGTTGTTGAAAATTTCTCCCTGTACTTTTATCACAAATTTATCTTATCACAGTTTGAGGCTATAACATTAGATACTGTTACAATTTTTGTATCTTCATGGTATGTTGAAACTTTTATCATTAAGCAGCAGATGCCTTTGCCTTAGAATTGACAAATAGTAATTACAAGCAATGTTTTATGGGTCCGGGGTCTATTTGACTGAGAGACCTTTTTCTATCCTTTATTTTCAATTTTTCTGTGCTTATACTTTAGGTATCTCCTATAGGCAGCATGTGGCCAATTTTTAGATCGATCTGACAATCCTTGTATTTTAAATGGCAAAATTAGTCCACTTTTACCTACTGTGATTACTGACACATTTAAACTTCTTCCATCTTACCTTTTTGGTCCTTTTCTCCTGCTTTGTCTTTCTTATTTCTCTTTTTGGAACTTTTTAAAGCTGTTTGATTGTATGTTTATTTTTTCCCATTCTTTCTCCCTAATTGCTATGAGTTTACACATTTAAATTTTTTCTCTTTCAGTGGTTATCCCTGAAATATTAACAGTCTACTTAAGAGGATAAATTCTAAATTAAACAATTTGGACCCCTCTCTCAAGGAAAACAAAACCTTAAGACAACTTTAATCATAATGCTGTCACTGTCCAATATTTTTACTCTATCTTTTTTTAATTCCCACTATTCATTATTTCATAGAGGTCTTTTTTGTTTGCACTTAGAATTTATGTTTGCCATATTGTGCTATATGTATACATTGCTCCATGCATAAGAAATCATCCTCTGGGGTCATTTTGCTACTTTATAAAATATGTTATTTAGAGGATGTTTCCAGGTGATATATTCCAACAGGTCTTTTTCCTTTATTTTGTGTTAAAATTTCTCAATCCTCATTCTTTTTTTTTTTTTTTTGCGGTATGCGGGCCTCTCACTGTTGTGGCCTCTCCCGTTGTGGAGCACAGGATCCAGACGTGCAGGCTCAGCGGCCATGGCTCACGGGCCCAGCCGCTCCGCGGCATGTGGGATCTTCCCGGACCGGGGCACGAACCCGTGTCCCTTGCATCAGCAGGTGGACTCTCAACCACTGCGCCACCAGGGAAGCCCTCAATCCTCATTCTTGAACTGTTGTTTTGCTGGATACAAAGTCTAGTCTGACATTTATTTTCAATGAATATTTAAGGATATTATTCCACCATCTTCTGGCTTCTTAGGTTGCTGCTGAGAAGATCCTTTCATTCTAATTGTCTTTTTTGTGTTTATTTTTGTTTGTGATTTATTATTTCTCTCTGGCCATTTTAAAGAATGCTTGGCTTTGGCATTCTGCAGTTTCACTACTCTGTGTCTAGACATGGATTTCTTTTTATCTTTTTCTCTTTGAAATGCATCATGCTCCCCAGATCTGTGGGTACATGATGTTCTTGGAATATCACAGCCATTACCTTTTAAAATCCATTTCATCTGCTTTCTCTCAATTATTTGTACCTAAAATTTGATATAGGTTATTGTTCCTCATTTTATCTTCCATGTCTTTTAATCCTTCTTTAATGATTTCTAACTCCTTATCTCTCATGGAGAACTACTGATAAATCCCTCAGGTGATTCTTCCTGCTCACTAATGCTCTTTCAGCAGTGTCTGTCATGTCATTTTACTGTATTAAATTTTTGCTGTCAGCAACTGTATTTCTCACTTCTTAATGTTCTGCTTTTTTAAAAAATCTGTCTGCATTCCTGAAATTTTCATGCCGTATATTCATCTTTTTACCTATAGTCTTTATTTCTTTGCGCATTTAGTACAGAGCCTCTTAGCCTTCACTACCTAAACATTTCAACATCTGTAGATCTTCAGGGTATGAAGTTGTTGTTTTGTGTATGATTGTCTCTGTTGTGAGTTTATCGCTCCCCACCGCTCTTGTTCTGTCCCAACACATGCCATTGGTTACAAATTGTTCTGGTTTCTTCAGATGGTAAAAATTTTCCCAAAAACTCCTCAACTTTAAAAACGTACTCAGAAGATTCCACCAAGTAGGTGTGGAGTATTTATGACACCAAGAGTATACCAGGGCAATTCAGTATCCACACGCCTCTTGAAATCACTTGGGTAGCCCTACTGCTGATGGGTTGCCTGTCCTCAGTACCTAGGAAAGACAGAAGATTAAGCCATATACAGGGCACCCATCAAGGCATAGCTGATATAACACACATGGGTTAAAAAGAGGAGGGAAGAGGTGCTTAAGAAATCTATTCTCAGTTAATCAATCGTAATGGCCATTCGCAAAACACTTTAGTTAACTGTTGTTAAAGACAAAATTACTCTGGCACCTGTGAAAACAGTACAGAAGACTTTACCCAGGACTGTTGCAGTGGGGAGAAATATTGGGTTCAGTTTCAAATACAGCAAAGACAGCTGGTGATCTACAGCCAGTGAGCCGAGGGAAGGGGTTAGTGGGTGGAACATCATTAACAGGAGACAGCAAGGGTGGGGGAATTCTTGCCACATCTTCTTACTCGAGGGTGGGGCGATTCTCAATGAACCGACTTAGCAGAATTTTTGCTACAACTTGGCTCTGCAGGCCCAGCAAGATCAGGGCTAAGGTTAAGACCTCGTCATGAAGAGCACCCAGAGGAGCTTGGCTGAAATTTGGTCAAGAAAAGAATCTTTGTCACTGGGCTTGCATTTGAGAAATCTAATTCTTCCCAACCTAAAAAGGTAGCTTCCAACACAAGTGTTTATAATGGTTACAGTCTAGGTGATGGCTGGGCATTGCCCTACCAAGGTACAAGGAAGAGTCTCTAGTGGGTGGTTAGGGATGGTAGTGCAGACACCAAATGGCCTGGCTTCCACTCCTGACTCTGCCGTGTACCAGCTGGATGACCTTGGAAAATGACTTAATCCGATTCTGCTTCAGGTTCCTCATCTGCAAACTCGGACGAGTAGTAACACCCACTAGCAGGGGGATTTTGAGAGTAAACAATTTGATGTATGTCAAGGCCCTGGAGCAGGGCCTGCTGCATAGTAGACCCACGTGATTTTAGACACGTTTAGCTTTTTAAGCTTTTGGTTGACTTCATTTATCAACCGTTAAGCTTCCTTCAACCTTTTGGTCTAAATTCCTTCACTGGTTTCAGTGAAAACATCTAAGTCTGATCATATCTTAATTTTATAGCTTCTTCTGAATGTCACAAAGCAGGCAACATGCTTCTGTAAAATCTTCATCTGACTTTTCTTTCTTCAAAACCAATACAGTTTCAAACTCTTTGCCTCTTATTCTCTTTACCAGAGACATTTAGGGACCAACTTTCATAACTGAGGATGGCTTAGGGATCTCGTCTTCCACCCCAAGTGGGGTTTTAAGGCATTTCTTCTGGGGAAAAATATGCAGAGCTCTTCAAACGCAGACATTCTTCTGAATACAATGTGTCCTATCTTCTAGTAGCTTCTACTGTGTATGTCCATTACTCCTTCATTTTACACAAGTGTTTTCATGTCCACTTACACGGTCTTCTGTCCTCGTCAGAGATCCTGCAGCCCCCTCCTTCCCGTCTGTGAGATGGAGCATCTCACGCTCACACTGCAGAGCCCGAGACCTGATGGGCCTCAGCAGGAGTGGGCACAGTCCTTGGCGACACTCCTTGAAACGGGAGAGGTGGCAGAAAGCAAGGGAAGTGAGTCAAACAGAAATCACAGGACACAGTGCCTTTAGCCAGCTAAAAGGTTATAAACAGCAAAACTTCGCAAGAGAAGTTACTGAGGTAAGATGTTAAGAGCATAGATTTTAAAGGTGAACATACCTGAGTGTGAATCTTGGTTCTGCCACTTGCTGGCACCAAGACTTGCTGGAATGTGTCCAGCAAGCTCTGGCTTGATCATTTCTCTATCAGTTATGACCATAAAATACTGTTTGACTAGAATGTTGGGATCTTTAGAGTATGCAGTACACCCGTGTCTTGGGGAGATTTAAAATGTTCCCCCATCTTTATTTACGAGAATATATACTTGAAAACTTCTTAACTCTTATGATACATGTGCATTTCAGTTACAGCTTTTTTCCCTTAGATAACTGTCTAAGAAATTTAATATTGTTATCTCCTGCATTAGCAAGGGTTCTCCAAGAAAACAGAACTAATGGTGTGTGTGCGCATACATATATGGAGAGAGAGAGACAGAGAGAGAGAGAGAGAGAGAGAGAGAGGGAGAGAGGGAAGGAGGGAGGGAGAGGGAGAGAGAGAGGGAGGGAGGGAGGGATTTTAAGGGATTGACTCACACAATTATGGAGGCTGGCAAGTCCAAAGACTGTAGGAAGAGTTGGCAGGCTGGAAGCCCAGGGAAGAGCTGATGTTGCAGTTCAAGTCTGAAGGCTCTCTGCCAGCAGAATTCCCTCTTGCTGGGGGAGATCATTGTTTCATTCTATTCAGGTCTTCAGCTGATTGGACGAGGCCCACCTACATGATGGAGGGCAATCTGCTTTACTCAGAGTCCACCAATTTCAATGTTAACCTCATCCAAATGACACCCTCACAGAAAAATACAGAATAATGCTTAACTGCATATCTGCGTTCTGTGGCCAAGCCAAGCTGACATATAAAATTAATCATCACATCTCCTTCTTATAAGAAAATAATATGTAAATATGCTCACCAAATCATAAAGTTGCCTCAAGCCAGAAACCAGGGATTCTAGACCCATTCTTTCTCATCAGCCACTGGAGCCTGTTCATGGTCCTCTTAAATGGATCTCAGATCCATCCCTCATCATTGACGATGTCTTACTTACACCTGTCATCACCTCTTACATGTATAAATGCAATAGTGTTGACTTTTTAAACTGCAGATCTCTACCCAGCTAGACTCACATCTGAGTAGAGAGAGCTGTTCCAGGAGACAACTGAGGGACAGAGATCATGTTTTGTTAATGTCACCCTTCCCTCTTTCCATCTCTTTTCATCTTCTTCCTGCCTCCTTCCCTTCTCTGTCTCAGCTCCCTCATTTAGGTCAATCTTGCAAGTTCCGACTATCTCTTCACTAAGCCCCTGAGAGGAAAACGCCCTACTTGGCTTCATCTTCCAGCCCTACATGCATGATAACAGTATTTCCAAATGATAATGAATAATTTTATCCCTTAGGGCCACATGTGAGACCGATAGGTTAAAAATAAAAGCCGTCTTTTGTCACGTAACTAGCTGCTTTGTAAATGTGATCTCTTTACTAAGATTTCAAGTGCCCATAGGTCAAAGGCTACCATGTATTCCCCACCATGCTCAGCTTGGGGTCAGGCATTGATGAGTTGCCATTAACCTTTTTCTAATTATAGGAATAAAGGGAGACAGAATGGTAGGACACAGACCAGGGACTGTGATGCCAGATACACATACACACACACACACACACACACACACACACACACACACACACACACACACACACCTGCTTGCTAATTCGGGTTCTATTTCTTAACTATTGGCTCTTGTGCAAGTAACTTCACTGATCTCAGCCTCATCTACAAAATCAGAACAAGGATCCTGACACCCACCTGGAAGGGTAGGGAAGGACTGAGTACAGGCAGTCACATCTGGCCGTGCAGGCTGGGCACCAGATAACTTCAGAGGGAGCCATTCACACAGGTGGTTGATGGTGGGAACTGCCTGCCACTGTAATCTGACACCCCTATTTGAACAAAATCATCCATATGATGCATTTGGGCCGTGCCTTGTTCACACCAGTCTCTGAGTAGATGTTAGCTGCTTTCCTCCCTCCTTCCTTCTATACAGAGAGTGTCAGTTGGTTGTAAATGATAATTTAGGGTAATATGTAAGGTTTCAGTCAACAGGCAAAACGTGTGATTTCGGAAATCCAAACATGCATCTGAAAAACAGATAAAATATATTTTGTATGAATCTTTCCAAAAAGGCCTGGAGTTTTTCATGTTGACTGTGAAAAGGTACTCATTAAAGAAAAGGAAGTTAATTCCACAAGCTGCTGAGCACCAGCCTATTGAAACCCATCTCTGTTCTGTGTCACGTTTCACTCCGCTGCGCTGACATTTGTTTTCAAACAGACGTAAAAGAGAGAAAGGCTAGAAATGAGGAGAGTTCCATTGTGTGTGGGCCCACACTGCATCAGCTGCATCTGTTCTCTGAGTCTGCAACCACTCCAGAGCTCATGCAGGGAGCTGGATCCTTTCTGCGTCTCAGGGAAGTAGCACAGGCAGCCGTGAGGAGCCCCCATCAAGGGTGGGACATCACCGATATGATGCCTGATAAATCTTACAACACACGGGTTCTGAACAAAATCAGACTCTGCTATATTAGAGAAGATGACCCAATGAATGTCAAGCAGTATGCAGCTTTATAAAGTATAAAATGCCTGAAATACTTGCTGACTTGGGTATTAATCATTATTTTATGCTGGTCTTTTGAATTGCTGTATTCTGAATTCCTTTTCAACCATTGTTTCTAATATAATCACAGTCTTAACTTACCAAAGAAAGAATAAAGAAAAGGTGTTCAAATGGAAAATAGGATGAGCAAAGTGAAGTAGAGGGTACAGAAGTGGGAAACAGGTAGGACAGAACCAACGTTTTCTGCAAACCGCTCAGCCAGTGGAACCGCGCAGATTCAATTGATTTGGTTATAGTTCAGGGGTTTATGGACAGAACCCTGCAAAATCAATACGTAGGCCTTTTAAAGTTACTGGTTAGAAACTCAGTATCAGGAAAGAAGCAAGATAGGTGGTGGGGGAGAAGAGTGGAAAGGCCTATTGATAGCGGTGAGTGAATATAAGGGCTGTGCCATCACAATAAAGGGTTTCCACATCTTGCATCTTAACGTGATAAAAATCTGATTCAAATATAAAATATATTAAAAAGGGACCGGAACACTTAAGTATGCTATTGATATTTCTGATTCTCCATACTATCACTTTTTTCACCACTACTAAAATTGACAACACCAAGTCTGACATTTGTCCCAAGAAAGGGGGGGAAATTCACCAAATCCTGTGTAACAGGTCAGTAAGATCCATTAAAGCCTTCTGGTTGCAGACTTATAGAGAATATCTAATTATTTCAAGCAAAAAAAAAAAAAAGCATTTGTGGATCTACTATTTGAAGCCAGACTATTTATTTTCTTTTATTTTATTTTTTAGGCTCTACTGTGATTCAGACTGGCTCCTCTATCACGCAGAATTCAGAAAAACTCACATGTGCATTGTTGTTTACAAAGGTAGTGAGGAAGCAACATCAGTGGGGTGTGTGTATGTGTTTGTATAGGAGAACCAATGTTATTATGTTTCTGTGATCTCTATCTCTTTGTTTCTCTTAGAATGAGAAAGGCCAGCATACAGGTTCTGCAAACAGCAGACAGAGATACTAAACTAAGGGTGGAAGGAAATAAAGCCTGTGAGAGAGTTTTGAGGAGTACCACGGTACTCTCCAAATGTGAGCAAGCTGTACTATTGTGTGGTTATTGTTACTGCTGCCATTATTTGTAAGTGACCAGAAGAAAGCAAACGTATGCCTTTTCTATTCAGGGAACAGTTGGTCAGGCCCATATTTTTCCAACATATCAGTACACAGTTAATTTCATTATAAAAAGGCATTTTTAATGAACAGTTCTGTTTAAGTACAGGGCTTAATTCATTTGCTACCTTTCTAATAACAAAGATAACTGAATAGTCCTGTTTGTGGCTATGAGAGCCATTTTCATGGACAGATCAGGCCCTGCTCCTGGTGTTGGGGCTTGAACGCCTCTGTAGAAAAAATATGATGATCACACATGACTTTGTGAATTCCTGTAAACAAACTCAGTATACTATGTTACTCCATAAGCTAATCACTTAATGACAAACTGAGGTAATAAGTCCCCCCAAATTCCTGGTACTTTGTACTTTATCCGCAGATTAGCATTCAGGTGCTGTGACTGGTACGTACAAAGACATCACACGGACATTAAGAACTATTCCAGGACAGCTGTTTACAACTGGGACCCTCCCCCTCCACTCCCACCCCAGCTTATGGGACACTGGCCATCTTTGGAGACATTTTTGATTGTCACAGCTACTGGGGGAGGTGCCAGTAGCTGCAAGTGAGACCAAAGAATGCTAGCAACCACCCCTCTACACGCTACACGCAGGACAGTCCATAGCACAGAGCAGTTTGGAGTAGCCGGTCCAAGATGTCAGCAATGCCTCCAATGCCATTCAAAGTCTGGTTCATGGATCAACTGCCCGTCCTTCCAAACCAGGTCCATGACAAGATGAGCAGCTTGCACCAGAATGTCAACCAATGATGTCACAGAGTAGTCTAGCTGCCATTATTCACACTATGACTTTCTCAGTGAAGGAAGCAATCCATTGATTTACTTTCTGACTTAAGCTCATTATCTCCTGGATGACTGGCACTTTGAGTAGTGGTGCTTCTGGCCACACATTCCCAATGACCCCTCCTGGTCATCTTTGTTCATTCCCATAAGCTGGCCCAAGATTTTTCAGGGATAAATAGTTTCCTGGACCCATGGGTAGGCCCCAGAGAAGTCTTCTCCACACTGAACTTTCTTTTCTGAACCACATCTAGGAACAAAGATCTCAGAGAGACTTAGACTTGCCAAACCAGAGCTTACATTTTTCCATGGCTACTTCTCTTTCAAGTAAGTTTTTATCTGTACGGCCTTTCACATGTTTGCTCTGGTTTTTGCATTTTGCAAGTGTATAAATATATATTTTTTAATCAGTTTCAATATAGAAAAGGCAACTTAAGAAAATTAAGTTTACTGTCTTTTAAGTCTTTCATGATTATTTCATAAATTTCCTGAATAGAATTAATGCTTTGTGTTCACCCAATTTTTCATATACTATGTATTTTTATATATTAAAAGGCATCTGATAAATATCTGCTGATATAAGTGATTACAAAATCGTGGTTTTAAGTAGATCCCAAATGCAAAATTTTGTGGATGCCTCCATATATTAATTTTTTAAATAATTAAATCCCTGAGTCTTAGCACAAATGATATCCTACCAGCATTAAACATTAATGACCCATTATGTGAAAATATATCACTAAGCTACAAGAAATTCAATGCTATTTAATTTTCAGTAGCCAAAATAAACCTTATCCAAAACACTTTGTAATTTCAAACCATCATCTGAAATAGTCCAATAACACTAACATCAGATTTATACCAATAAAAGGCACCATGCTAGAAAGACCTTGCCACTTAAATATTCATGGCAGTGAGGAAATCTCTACTTACTACACCTGACGCAAATTTGATCCTCATTAAATTGGATCAAAGGCCATTTCCTAGAGAATGAACATCACGTGTTCAATGTGCAAAGACAATCCATATGAGCTACAGGATATATTGGTCAAAATGAATACCAGAAAGTTGTAGAGAATCAATAAAAATGTCAGATGAGCACCAACTGATGGGTTGTTAGGATTTTAAAAAAAAGGAATTCTTATTGTAGAGTTTATACAATTTAAAAGTCCCAGTTGAATGAAAGACAACATACCAGACTACTCCTGCAATAATTACCACGACCCCTGCATAGCATACATGGACACAACGCACAGAATATATGAAGCCTTGGAGAGTAAAGGGTTTCCAAACCCTAATGCCATAAAGCTATTTATTTACTAAATGATATCCTGTGGACTTGGAAAATTAATACATTTTCCAAAAAAATCTTAAAAGGTCCCCAAGAATATACCTAAAACCAGAAAAGCCCTTGGAGATGCTAAAGGACAAATAAATCACAGCAAAATTTCCTCTAGAGGTTCAGTGCATCTGTCTCTGTGTGTGTGTGTGAACATGTTACTTGACTTTTTGTTCCAAAGATTGATTTACCAATTCATAACAAGAAGTGAATGTCATCAGTTGCTCAGCTGTGACAGCCTTTAAATTTATACAACCATTTGTATAAAGTTTCAAGATTACAAATGTAAGCAACATGGCTGGAGTGTTATAGTAAGAATGTTTATATCTACAAAAAACTGATGTTTTATATGCATCTATTCAAATGTTAGTTGGAAGGAAAGATTATATAGCCCATTAGCAACTGAGTAACTGCAGTTCTATTTTGCAGACACTTAAAGAAAATCTACTTCTCCATCGTGATGCTTCCTGACTTAAAGAAAAGTGGTTATTTTATTTTTGCTAAATCAACATTTACTAGTTTATATATCGTTATACCATAATTGCAAAAATGAAAAAAAAACATACAAAAGACAATCTTTAAATTTAAAACACATATCTGTAAACATGGAAAAACAGTAACTTATCAAAGGACTCCCATATGTGTTTCTGCAGTCGACATGTCAGGTATACCAAGAAATACTTAGTGATGCATCAGAATCATCAGGGCTTAGGAACCAGATGGTCATTCTGAGGAACATCATTCTTTACTGATGCTGCAGATTCTAAGTTTTAGAAATAAGAGACTCTCCTTTAAAAGATGAATTTCTACACAATGAAGCCGATCGCATATGCAAAGTGTTTCAAAATTAGTAACTCAGTGAAAACACCCTCCAATTTGTCTTAAGTTGAAATTGTAACATCATCATAAACAAATAGCCAGAATTCTGTCCTTTGAAAGGCATCAAAAGGAGTTACCCTTCTGGGCTAATTTTTGTGTCATTGCTTAATAATATATACATTTAAACTATGGTTGAGCCCAGTTTAGAAAAGAAACTACCACTCAAATTAGCCCCCTCTGCTTTCATAGAAAGGAGACATATTGAAAATGAATCAGGTCTGTCTCCATGCCTGAAACTCATACCTAAGCATGAATTTTCAAAATGCAGGCACAGTAGAAAAATATTTTAAGTCAGAAAAGTCTGTGTTTCAATCTATGCCTTGCTCTTTATTTAGTTAAGTGACCTAGTACCAATTACAATATTCCTTTGAATATTGAATACAATGTTCTCATTTGTAAGATGGAGAAAATGACACTTTCAGAAGAAGGCAGTTGAAACAATGTACATAATGCACCTAGCCCAGTATCAGACACATTTTTTTAAAAAATCTGTCTTCTTTCCTCTGTCTGTATAGCTACCAGAACAATTTGCTACGAGGATTTCACAACTTCTAAGACAATGGGAATAGCATACTTGACTCAGGAAAGGGGTGGGAGCAGTTTGCCAAATCCATAGATTCAAGATATATTTGATGTCATTTACAGTTATTATAAATAAACAGAACTTGTCAAGAGGTTTTTTCCTCTGGAACACCAGAAATGAAAACTTTTGTCAAATCAATATAAATAAAAATGGCTGACCATTTTACTTTTTTTTATAAAACTGACTGTGGTTGTAGACAGTCCTATAGGATCTGAACAGCCTGACAGCCTGACTCAGTGTGTCCTTCCTTACAGGTAAAGAACCAAAAAAGGATTTCACCTCTCACTGCTAGCCAAGCTCATCCAGAATAATACCTCCACTTGCTCTACCTCTCATCTCTAAAGAAGTTATGTGTTTGCTTATTTTTATGCTTTTTCACTTTTAATTCGAATAAAATTAGAACTGTCAAGCACCATATGCTCTACACATTGCCTGTCACCATAGAAATGGCAGAAGCAAATATATATTTCTCCTTCTTTGTGTCCCCATGTTCAGACATTATGAACATGCATCCAGTGATAAAGAGATGAGTGAAAAGGAGGGTGCGATAGTTTGACAAATGGAAGCACAATTTTTTTTAATGCCCTGCCTTCCCTCATCCATCTTGTTTTTAAAAATCAATTTACTGTTTTTATTATTTTTAAATTTTTATTTATTTATTTTTGGCTGTGTTGGGTCTTTATTGCTGCATGTGGGCTTTCTCTAGTTGCAGTGAGCAGGGGCTACTCTTCATTGCGCTGTGCAGCCTTCTCATTGCGGTGTCTTCTCTTGTTGTGGAGCACGGGCTCTAGGTGTGTGGGCTTTAGTAGTTGTGGCACACGGGCTCAGTAGCTGTGGCTCGTGGGCTCTAGAGCGCAGGCTCAGTAGTTGGTGATACAGGCCTAGCTCTGCGGCATGTGGGATCTTCCCGGACCAGGGCTCAAACCTGTGTCCCTGCATTGGCAGGCAGATTCTTAACCACTGCGCCAGCAGGGAAGTCCCTGGAAGGGCACTTCTAAATTGCTTTGTGAATTTAAAATGCTATGGCATCAATGTCACTTATACTAGTCCATAATCACATCTGAAAAGACTCTAAATCATATCTGAAAAGACTCTAAGCCCAGAGAGTCATGGATTTTTTTTTCACCATATCTTTCTTTAGCATCTGCTCCACAATGATAACCCTAGGAAACCACGTACTTGGAAGATGGGGCAAGAGTAGAGAGAAGCAGGGAGAAAATGAAAGAGGAAGAGAATACCTACAAAGGTATTAGTAGCCTCTGAAGCAGCTTCTCAGCATGAAAACCAAGAAGGAAGAAACAAACTCTCTCAAGTATTAAAGTTAGACTTTCTGCAGAAATAACAGAAACTTCGATATAGAAAACAAGTTTTTCAAGTTTCAAAAGACATATGGAAACCATCAGGTGATTTCAGTCCTCAGTTTTCCTCAGAATCTTAGAGAAAAACCATAACCAGGTGTCCATGGAGTTGGTAACAGCCAATGTCACAATTTCTGTGTGTATGTGACCTGGCAGGATGGAATCATTAAGGCTTTACAATTCTGGGACACATTTAACAATGGGTTGTCCTGCATTCTTTGTCAGCCCAAATGAATGCTGTGAGTAGATAAACACACTAAATGACCGTCATTAGATTCATCCAAATCAATACTTTATTTGGTCTTGTAGATGGAGGTGCACCAAACAGCACTCACTGTACTTCCTGTTACACTAATCAGGCCCTGCATATGCAGTGCTGCTCCAGAGGTGGGATAATGAAGTCGTATTAAACCTTATTCCAAGACTGTACTGCCAGCATCATTAGGGCTTTGCTAAATAGGAGCAATATTTGTGTCACTAAGCGAATATCTGGGTTGCTTAGTAACACAAATATTGCAATGGCGGTGGCAGAGGGCTAGTTTTCTTTCTCTGAAATCCTGACTCTCTAGTTCCTCTTCAGTCCTGCATCCATGAGAGTTGTGGTTAATGAGGTGGCTCCTTTCTAACAGTGCCATCAGCCTATCTTTTGTATACCCAGCAAGGTGCAAGCCAAATCTCATTTGTGTGTGAAACCTTTGTCTTAAATGGATTCAACTTTCTTATGTTTTCATCAGCTTCCCCACCAAAGTTGAAAGCAGCATCATCACAACCCCACAGTCCAGGTTTAATTGTATAGAAATCCCCTTAAAAGGGGAAATGCATTTCTGAAATGAAACTTGAATATGACCAGAAATAAATAGGCCTGATAGGTACATATGAGCAACAAACAGCAAAGGCAAGGTGGTATTGATACTCGAGCCTGTACAGCTCGCTACACGAGTGGCCAACCCATCAAGAGATGAGGTGTCGGGGCAAGGAATAGTGACGTTATTAGGAAAGCCAGCAGACAAAGAAGATGGTGGACTAGCGTCCCAAAGAACCATCTTGCCTGGGTTTGGAAGTTAGTTTATTTTATAGAACAAAGCGGGGAAGGGTAAGCAGGTAAAGTTTTAAAAGGTGATAAGTTGCAAATCTTTCCTGGTTCCAGTCAGACTCCAGAGGGGATGTGTTAATTTCTTCTTTCCTGCAGCCTGGTCAGGATGTTTCCTGGAGCTAAACAAAGTATTTCAGCTTAATATTCAGGGCGGGGAGGCAGAGTTCCCGGAGATGGGCCATTATGTATAATTTAACCTAGAGGCAGCATGCCTTTAGTGATTAACTTGTAGCAGCAAAAGCAATAGAATATACAAAGGTTAAAGTGAAAGAAACAGATCCAATATGGAGTCAGATTTGTTCTTCCCAACTACAATACCTCTTCTCAGATAAGTATTTACAAAACATTCATAAAGTTGGAAAAAACTTTAGAATAATTTTTTTTAATTTTCAAAGCAATCCCTCAAATACATCTCCTGATACCACTGAGACACCTCATTATAAACGTTATCACTCCACCTTCATAAAAAAACTTGAGTGGATCTCCATTTTCTCTCTCTCTGCCACCTCCACTCCACCCCTGTCTCATTCTCTCTGTCTCTGTCTCAGTCTCTCTCTCTCTCAGCAACACCTTGATGTAAAAATACATGTGTGAATATACATAGGAAAATGCAATATATATATATATATACATATATATATATATATATATAAGATCTGAAAACAAAAATTCTTTTCATTGATGTATAGTTGATTTACAATATTGGTATGCAGCAAAATGATTGTTGTATATTTTTTCAGGTTATTTTCCATTATGTTATTCCAAAATATTGAATATAGTTTCCTGTGCTATGCAGTAAGTCCTTGTTCCTTATCTACTCCGTGTAGTGTGTATCTGTTAAACCCAAACTCCTAATTTGTCCCTCCCCTGCCTCCCCTTTGGTAACCATAAGTTTGTTTTCTATGTCTGTGAGTCTGTTTCTGTTTTGTGCATAGATTCATTTGTATTATTTTTTAGATTCTCCGTATAAGTGAGATCCTATAATATTTGTCTTTCTCTGCCTGACCTACTTTACTATGTTATTCTCTTAAGCCAATCGTCCTTCTGTTGATGGACACTTAGGTTGTTTCAATGTCTTGGCTGCTGTAAACAGTGCTGCTATGAATGTTGGGGTGCATGGATCTTTTCAAATTACAGTTTTCATCCTTTCCAGATATATGCCCAGGAGTGACATTGGTGAATCAAATGGTAGCTCTATTTTTAGTTTTTTAAGGAACCTCCATACTGTTCTCCATAGTGGTTGTATCAATTTACATTCCTAACAACAGAGTAGGAGGGTTCCCTTTTCTCCACACCCTCTCCAGCATTAATTATTTGTAGACTTTTTGACAGCCATTCTGACTTGTGTGAGGTGATTTAAAATATATATTTTTACCATAACTACAGTTGAACTCTAAAATTGGCTCTGGCCTTCTAGTCATCCAAGGCAAAAATAAAACATCATTGTGCTCTGAATAAATATCATGCCAATTTCAGTGAATACAGAACTAAAAGTAAGAAGAAATTTAGCAAATATGTTGGGACATCAACACGTGTGTTAATTTCCTATTGCTTCCATAAAAAATTACCATTAACTCAGTGGCTTAAAACAGCACAAATTTATGATCTTGCAGCTCCATAGGTTAGAAGTCTGACATGGGTCTCACTGGGCTAAAATCAAGGTGTTGTCAGGGATCTGTGCCTTTCAGAGACTCCAGAGGAGTCCCTTTCTTGCCTTTACAACCTCTAGGGGCTGCTAGAGTCCTATCTCGTCCCCCGTCTTCAGAGCCAAGGGGAGTTATGTCTCTCTGGCCATCCTTCTGTAGTCACATGTCCCTCTCTCCACAGCCAGAAAGGATTTATCCTCTTTTAAAGATCCATGTGATTAGATCAGGCCCACCAGATAATCCAGCATAAATTCCCCTTCTCAATGTCCATAATTTAATCATGTTACCTCACATGTTCACGGTTGCTGGGATGAGCATGTGGACATTAGTCTGTCAACTACAGTATGACATAACTTTAAAAAACACAAGACCTCAAATTCCAAACCCAGGTAAGAACACTGCCCTCCAACAATTACTAGCAATGTGCCCCTGAGGAAATTATTTAACCTCATGGGCCTCAGTTTCCTCATCTGAGGAAATTGTAATATTGACCTTAAGATGTTGTTGTGTGAAATGGTTACATCAAATATTTAGCACAGAGCTCAATAAATCTACATCATGGGTATTACAGTTTTTGTTGACTCTTATCAGTTCTTGATAAAAGCTAACAGGATAAAACTGAGTTTCATTCTAGGACCTAAGCTTACGTCACCTTAACACACTTGTTGCTGGTTATTTAACTTGACATCAAAGGAGAATTTTAGAGTGCCTTGAAGAACGGATGGCTAATGTTTTGCATAGACACCTTCTCTTAAAAACACCCACTGCCTCAACCACAGTTTTGGCAAAGGCTGAATAGCAATCAATTAAGTTTCAGCTCCCTGGTACATGTCCAATGTGTAGGTATTATGCTCTATTTATAATATAAAAGTCCATTTGCTTCAGTTATCAAAGAGTGAAGTGGCAGGTTTAATATTCTTTTTGTGAAAAATCAGCAGCCTGACACAAATTTTCTTCCAGAGAAAGAATCATATTTCTTGAACCACAAAACGACCTGTGAACAGGGTCTGACATTTTCTCAATAGAGCTCTAGGTCTGGCCACATGTGAGAACAAGCAAGTATTTGAAACACTGAAGGGGTAGGCTGGACGGTTAAGGTCCCACGTATCTCACCCCATGGAAGCTCTCTAGGACAGATGGTGGCCTCCTAATCTCCCTGTCCAGCACGCTATTGGTCAAATCCACTTCCCCCCACTAAATCAATCACTTGCAATGCTACTTAGACATGACTCTCAATTTGACAGTCTTCTTCCTCTCAATGTCCCCCACCTATGTTATCACTCCTTTATTTCAAGCCACTATTCTGTATTATGCAAGGTATCATTTGGAATCTATCTGAACCTAAGCAATAGAAAATCAAACCAACAGAGGTTTGAACTAAATACAGCTTATTTTCCTCATGTAACATAAAATCTGGAGATGAGAAAGTTCAGGACTAGTGAGCAGTCAAGGATTATCAGAGACCCGTCCCCCGCCAAGTCTCTGAACTTCCTCTCCCCTATCCTTATTGGATGGCTTTTCTCTTCTTATCACAAGATGATAGTGACACCTATAGGCATTCCGATCATATTTCAGGCAGGAAGAAATGTAATGGTAAAAGGTCAGGGGAAAGATGCTGAAGACACAAGCTAGTCATCAGGGTACCTTTCAAGCAATGTTCCCAGGATCCTGATCTAGTGATTTTTGCACATATATCAGTGGTCAAGCAGTGTCTGTGGCAGTCTGGGAAGTGGGGTTTGAATATCAGGGAATATTGCTGCTCTGGAAAATTAGGATTCTATTGTTAGAAAGTAGGAGTGCCTGCCGTACCTGGCCTACTGCTGTACTGTAGATTTCGAATTCTCCAACCTGACACCAGTGATCTGTGCTGTCTGTTTAACCCTTTCCACTGCCATCAGATTGATCTCCCTAAGAAACAAAGCCAAGGCTTCCCTGGTGGCGCAGTGGTTAAGAATCTGCCTGCCGATGCAGGGGACATGGGTTCGAGCCCTGGTCCGGGAAGATCCCACATGCCGCGGAGCAACGAAGCCCGTGTGCCACAACTACTGAGCCTGTGCTCTAGAGCCCGCGAGCCACAACTACTGAGCCTGTGTGTCACAACTACTGAAGCCCGTGTGCCTAGAGCCCGTGCTCCGCAACAAGAGAAGCCACCGCATGAGAAGCCCGCGCACCACAACGAAGAGTAGCCCCTGCTCACCGCAACTAGAGAAAGTCCATGCGCAGCAACAAAGACCCAATGCAGCCAAAAATAAATTAATTTTTTAAAAAACATAATGGAAAAGAATATAACAAAGAATGTACATATGTGTATAACTGAATCACTTTGCCGTACAGTAGCAATTAACACACCATAAACCAACTATACTTCAATTTTAAAAAAATGAAAACAGACCCATAGGTACAGGGAACAAACAGGTAGTTGCCAGAAGGGAAGGAATGGGGAGGTGAGCAAAATGGTGAAGAGGACTGAGAGGTCCAACCTCCAGTTATTATAAATAAGCATGGGGATATAATATACAGCATAAGGAATATGGTCAGTAATGTAGTAACTTTGTATGGGGACAGATGGTTACTAGACCTATGGTGGTGATCATTTCATAACATATGCAAACGGCAAATCACTTTCATTGATGAATAAGAAGCATCAGTTTCCTCATAAGTGAAAAAAAGATTTATTCATTCATCCTACTAATACTTATTGTGTTTCTACTATGTGCCACACAATATGCTAAGCATGCAGATACAGCAGTGAACAAGAGAGATCAAAAGCTTACTCTAACAGAGCTTATACATGTGTAGGGATAATAATCGTACCCACATCATAGGAGTATTGTGAGGACTAAATGACAAAATTCATGAAATACCCCTAGAACACTACCTGGCACATGTAGAACTTCAGTTATTATGATGATGATGATGATTATATCAGAATATTATATCTTGATAAAAGCACATGATCACATGATCAAAGTAGGGTAATGAAGTGACTAGGAAAGTTCTTGACACCCAGGGATAAAAATAATGGAAGCTTACCTTGATTCATCTAATTTCATACATATTTATTGAAAGCCTATTATATGCTAAGTACGTTCTAGGAGCTTGAGTTTACAGAGGTGATCAAGAAAGAAAAAATGTAAAGGTAATGTCAAATGTCAGTTATCTGGTGTAGAAAGTCCCTATTCTATCTGTAATAGCCCCTGCTTCTGTGAGCTTAATTGACATGTCAAGCAAAGATCAAATGGCTGTCATCTTCACCAAAGGTAACTTTCTAGGATCTCTGTGGACACCCATCTGGTGCAATCATCGTCTCAGAGAGAGAAACTTTTGTGAACAAGGATTAGTTATTTTGTCCAAGGAGAAAGAAATTCCATGGACACACAGATTAAAAACCTGGTACCCCCTGGAAAATTACAAAACAAAACAATGAGGTTAAAAGTAAGTCAATCAAAGAATACGTACGTTTCCTAATAGCAAAGTTTTTTTTTTTATCTCTTGGGCACCATTCTCTGTCACTGCAACTTATGACTTTTGACCCAAACTCCCCCTGTTCCATAGTAAAACCTGGCCAAGCTGCTGTTTTAAGCAACAACTTGTAGTAATCCACAGATCTCTTCCATCTCAATTTGTCTGCAAAAGTCCCACAGTTGAAACCACGCAGCTACTGTCCACCATCCTAGTCCCATCTTTTCAAGAGCTGCCCAATCTAAAGGAAGGGATATTATTCACAAACTAGAGAATAAATCTAGGAAATAATCATAGAAAATGTCCCACCTCACTAATAAACAAATGAATTCAAATTAAAACCATGAGGCATGATTTTTACCTAATAAATGAGCACAAACAAATCATGTTTTTGTAAAGATAATTCCCAGTACCATCAAGTAGGCAGTTAAACGGGTAATCTCATCTTGCTGATATCAGTGTTAATTGGCCTTTAGGGTAGAAATCTGACAATTGTATCACATGCTATTAACTTTTCCATACTTTTTGATCTACTAACTCACTTTGTTGGAATCTACCCTAATTTTGAACAAAAACATACGCATGAGGATGTTAGTCACACCATTATGTAGATTAATAAGATTAGAAATGATTTAAATGTCAAACAATGAGAGAACTGCTAATAAATTATGGCATATTATTCAACAACTAAAACATGAAAAAAATTTAATGTAGTTTTTATAATCTACTTCACTTATACTACACTTCATTCCAAAAAGTATCTGTGGTAGGGATATGATGTTAAATGGTTTTTTAAGTGCCTAATACATTATTATATATGAAACATATTTTTAAACATGTACTGGAAGGAAATGTAGCAAATATTAAATAAATCAGTGAGATTGTGGATGACTTTTTCTTTGCTATTTTCCATTTTTTTGGAAAATTCTTATGTAAATTTTTAAAGAAAATATGCATTTATAAAAGTAATTCCAATAAAAATTACTTTAAAATTAATTATTAAACTTGATACAGTACACTCTGCAGTCAGATTTGCAAGGCATAACAGAGCTCGGAAGTATTAGAACTAACTGTGAAACCTCAGGATGTACAGGCCATCATCAGGACAGGAAGTCCAGACTCATTCATTTTCAAGATCCCATCATAGCATTTTTCTAGATTCCACATATATGTGTTAATATACAATATTTTTTTCTCTTTCTGACTTACTTCACTCTGTATGACAATCTCTAGGTCCATCCATGTCTCTACGGATGACCCAATTTCATTCCTTTTTATGGCTGAGTAGTATTCCATTGTATATATGTACCATATCTTCTTTATCCATTCCTTTGTTGATGGACATTTAAGTTGCTTCCATGTCATGGCTATTGTAAATAGTGCTGCAATGAACACTGGGGTGCATGTGTCTTTTTGGATTATGGTTTTCTCTGGGTATATGCCCAGGAGTGGTATTGCTGGGTCATGTGGTAGTCCTATTTTTACTTTTTTTTTTTTTTTTTAAAGAAGATGTTGGGGGTAGGAGTTTATTAATTAATTTATTTATTTTTGCCGTGTTGGGTCTCCGTTTCTGTGCAAGGGCTTTCTCTAGTTGCGGCGAGCGGGGGCCACTCTTCATCGCAGTGCGCGGGCCTCTCACTGTCGCGGCCTCTCTTGTTGCGGAGCACAGGCTCCAGATGCGCAGGCTCAGTAGTTGTGGCTCACGGGCCTAGTTGCTCCTAGTTTCACATCTTCTATAATTCTCACAATATTTCAGAGGTTTACTTTATGTAGATTCCAAACCTTTTACTTAGTGTTATTCCTTGGTATATGTTTGTCATTTTGTGAGTAAGATCTTTTCTTTACCAACTATAACTGTAAATGATTATCGCTAGCCTTAAAAAGAAAATCTTTTGATTTTCTTCTTGATCAGTGTATGGAAGTTATGTCTATATTACAAAATAGTCTAGGTGGTGTTCCCTGATTCATGTTCATCTTGATAATTTCGACATCTTTAAAAAGTCATGGGCTTCCCTGGTGGCACAGTGGTTGAGAGTCCACCCGCCGATGCAGGGGACACGGGTTCATGTCCCGGTCCGGGCAGATCCCACATGCTGCAGAGCGGCTGGGCCCGTGAGCCATGGCCACTGAGCCTGTGCGTCTGGAGCCTGTGTTCCACAGCGGGAGAGGCCGCAACAGTGAGAGGCCCACATACCGCAAAAAAAAAAACCAACAAAAAAAACATTTTCTCTATATACATTAAGAACCACAGTAGATGGTATCATAATTTTTCCTTTTAACTTTCAAACTTTGTTTTTGTTATTTTTGGCCGTGCCACACTGGCATGTGGGATCTTAGTTCCCTGACCGGGGATCGAACCTGCACCCCATGCAGTGGAAATGTGGAGTCTTAACCACTGGACCGCCAGGGAAGTCCCCTCAAACATAATTTTGAAAACTCGAAAAGAGAAGTCCATTGTCCTTACCCATGTTTCTGTTCTTTGCTTTGTCTGTTTTCTTTCGTGATGCTCCAGGATTCCATCTGTTAGCATTTCCTTTCTGTTTAGAGAACTCCCTTTGGACGTTCTTTTAGGCTAGGTCAGCTGGCAACAAATTCTTAGTTGACTCTAGAGCTGAAATGTTATCTAAATAATCCAGTATCTAGGAATATACCTCCATAAAGAAAGAGTCCCCTTCAAATACAAACCTTTTGTATGGGCTGTGATAAAGGAAACGGTTAAGTGGTGCTATCTGAAATGGTGGCTTCTGATGCCAGAACTTAAACTTCCTAGTTCTTTAGAAGCATCCTGAATAAGGAAGGCTCTCAATGAGGAATACTTGGTCTGCTGACCATAGGCTGTAATGCCCACTGTCACATATTGGGCTTTGGTAACCTGATTTTATACCAGGGTTTTACTTTTTATCCATGTACAAGCGATAGAAATATAATTAGCACAGTACTTCATGGAGAATAAAACAGGAGGGTAAGAAAACATTACTAACCCACTTTTCAAAGGCTGTTGAGACTTCGGTCTTTCAAGTAGTAATGAAATCATAAACAAAATGAATTGTGATTCTTTTTCTTTTTTGGCTGCGTTGGGTCTTTGTTGCCGCGCACGGGCTTTCTCTAGTTGTGGCGAGAGGGGGCTGCTCTTCGTTGCGGTGCACGGGCTTCTCATTACGGTGGCTTCTCTTGTTGCGGAGCGCGGGCTCTAGGTGCACGGGCTTCAGTAGTTGCAGCATGCAGGCTCAGTAGTTGTGGCTCGTGAGCTCTGGAGCAGGGGTCCCCAACCCCTCTACTCGTCCGTGGCCTGTTAGGAACCGGGCTGCACAGCAGGAGGTGAGCAGAGGGCGGGTGAGCGACGCTTCATCTGCCACTATCCATCGCTCTCATTACTGCTTGAACCATTCCCCCAACCCCGCCCCCGTCCGTGGGAAAATCGTCTTCCATGAAACCGGTCCCTGGTGCCAAAAAGGGTGAGGGCCGCTGCTTAGAGTGCAGGCTCCGTAGTTGTGGCATGAGGGCTTCAGTAGTTGTGGTTCATGGGCTCTAGAGCGCAGGCTCAGTAGTTGTGGCGCACGGGCTTAGTTGCTCCGCGGCATGTGGGATCTTCCCAGACCAGGGCTTGAGCCTGTGTCCCCTGCATTGGCAGGCGGATTCTTAACCAACACACCACCAAGGAAGTCCTGTGAATTGTAATTTTAAGTGTAGGTGTTTAGGTCAAGACCAAGTGGAGTGGACGCTTATTTTATATTAGTTGAGGCTAATATAAAATTAAATGCTTATATGAAGGGAGTGGGCAATTACGGCCTTAAGTAACACTAGGGAAAAAATCAACACATCCTAGTTGAAGAAAATATTAATCTTAAAGATAGGAGCAACGATTTCACAATTTTTCTGTCATTGTGTCAGACGCTGAAAAGCACCAAATGAATCGAGACGCAGGCATTCCTTAGAATCCTTGCATCCTTCCGGAACCACAAAGAAGCCAGTGACAATTTTAGGACGGGATGCCACAGGCAGAGGTGATGTGCCCGAGCCTTTTGAAGTCATAAAAACTGCATAGGCTGGACCCTCACTTTCAGACTTCACAGCACATCCCTACCCAACTGACAGCCGCTGGTCACATCCATGAGATACAAAGGCCAGCGCTCTGTTTGATGCACTGGCTGTGATTTCTAGTCTTTCTTAATGACTGCAGAAAGCAGGTGGAGCAAGGAATACCACGTCCGCTAGTCTGGGAAGCTCTGTCTACTGATTTTGCTAACAGCTGTCTCTTCGGCTGGTTCAATTATTCTGTTGGAGTATCACTGGTAAGGTACAAAGTCATACGTGCTTATAGTTCTCATGACCCTGCAAGAGTGCTTTCATTAAAAAAAAAAAAACAACGTGGAAAACTAGTAATATTAGATTAATGGGTTGTGTGGTAGCCCTCAGAGGAATAAGTAATTATGTTAAGTAAGCCATAGCAACACAACCTTTTTTTAAAAAAAGAAAAAAAGCCCACAAGTGAGAACTTGCCAAAAACCCTATTGTGAATGATGTAAATAATGCATCAATTTTTGACAAGCTTGTTTAATAGATGTTTGCTAAAAATATATATATTAATCATTCTCGGCCTCATTGAGTAAACAACTAATTATCAGGATATGCAAGAAGCCTGAATGCTTGTAGGGTTTTTTTTTTAATAAAACTGATGTTATTATAAAAGTAATATAATGGAAAAATAGAACAAAAAAGAGGAGTGATTAAAAATATCCATCATGATAAAATAGTATGGTTAACATGTGAGCTTCCTTCATTTTTTCCCCCAAAGCATTGTACATTCAATTTTGCACTGTAAATTTACTTCACATTAAAAAAGTAAATATTAGGGCTTCCCTGGTGGCGCAGTGGTTGAGAGTCCGCCTGCCGATGCAGGGGACACGGGTTCGTGCCCCTATCCCGGAGGATCCCGCGTGCCGCGGGGCGGCTGGGCCCGCGAGCCATGGCCGCGGAGCCTGTGTGTCCGGAGCCTGTGCTCCGCGACGGGAGAGGCCACAGCGGTGAGAGGCCCGCGTACAGCAAAAAAAAAAAAAAAAAAAAAAAGTAAATATTATCCCACATAGATACACGGCCCCCATAGTCATTATTTTTCATGGCTATGATATCCATACAGTCAAAGTAACATAATTCTCTTAACCATTCATTCCTTTTGTATTTAAATTGTTTACAATTTTTACAATCATGTTTTCAGAATGTTTAATGCAGTAGTTCATGAATATAATTTCTTCCACATGTTGAATGACTTGATTCAGAAATCTTCCTAGAAGTGAAATTACTGTGTTCAGTATTATGAAGTTTTTTAAGAATTTGGATACACTGCATATTTTTAATTATTTTTCTGATTATAAAACTATGTTTTCATGCTCATTTTTTCATGAAAAGTTCACTTTTTCTGAACTATGGAAGGGAAAAAAATACCTGCAATCTCCTAACCCACAAATTACACAATTTTAATATTTTGGCATGTATTGTTCCAGTTTTTTTCTGCAAATATATCTTTTTTCCCAAAATTAGGATGATAAAGTATACTCAGTTTGGACATCTCCATTCTATAATCTTCATTATTATGAATATTTCTAATGTAATCACAAGGATCACAGATTTTAAAATTAAATTTAATCACTGATTCTACATACGAGTACAGTAAGTCTATTCACTCCCTTATCGCTGGATATTTAGGTTATATTGAAGTATTTTCAATTATATAAAATTATGTAATAAATATTTTCTCACATAAATCTTTGACAATATCACTTGAGGAAAAGATATTAGGATTCTTCAACTGGAGTATCATTATTTTAAGATTATTGATATGTTTATCAATTTGTTGTTCAAAACTGTTCCTTCTGAGATGAAACACTTAATTTGACACACACAAAAAATGTTCTAGCACTATTTGGACTTTCTAAAGTCTTAATAATTACTCTTTAGAAATGCAATGAGTCTATTACAGAATAAATCACAACCGTATCATAATTTTCCATCAAAATAAAATCTCTGAATCAGTTTGCTAAGGCAGTTTAGTGCCTGGAGTAGGTAAATGAAAACACTGCAGATTTAGTGTGAGCCATAATTTTTTGAAAAGAACTGTGCTTTAAATCAGAAAAAAAAAAAAAGAGTTGTGGAGGATCTAATGACGTCCTTACCTATGAAATGAAAATGGGCAGTTCTCCAAGGCCAATGAGAAGAGAGAGACGAGACAGAATTGGGGAGAAAGCAGGAAAGATTTGGACTGAATTTAGAAAGACTTTTATTACATGAACACACTGGAATTTTATACCGAAAAAGGGAATAAAAATAGCATTTAAGATTAAGGTATAAAACTCTAAAATTTGAGAGATCAATCAATAGTTGGGAAATATGTTTCAGAATTGTAAGGCTTTTAACCAAACTTCTTCCATACTCTGGATATTTTATCTCTGACAGTCATTAGCAATAACTATAAATCTTCACTATCTATCTCACACACACACACACACACACACACACACACACACACACGAGAGAATGTAAAATAGATCTTTGACCTTGGTGCCTGAAGGACTATTTACACATTATGGGTCTCAACAGCATCTCCTATTATAACTTTAAAATGCAAAATTGACCTGTTTTTCTAGATGAATGGTTTTAAAGATTGTTGCATTTATACTTCTTTAGCTGACTAATAACAGTAGCCCACTGTTCCACAATTTAGGATAGAATTGTAGATTCTACCGAGGCTCTCACAACAGAAACTGAAGAAGCCCTGTCCCCAACACAAAAATAATGAAACAGCTAAAAGCTCTTTTAACAGGAAAGGGGAGGGATTGGCGAGAAAGGGGTAGGTTTTTTGTGGCCCCTACGCTCCTGTGAATAACCCTCGTGGCATCACAGAACAGTCAAAACGACCATAATCACTAGCATTTTCAGTCTGCACTTTGCAGGCCTCCTGAGATTACACTGGGAATTTCATTTCAGTTGAGCTGAGTTGACTTTGGTAAACTATTTTTACCAGGTATCCTTCATCTTCTGTTAATTCCTCTGTGACATATTTTTCCTGTGCCTTGCATTAACCACTTTCACTGTATTTTCTTCAGTATTCCGATTTTTGAGCTTAAACCACTAAGTGATATTTAATTCATTCTTAACTAGGGTGAGACACAGCATATATAAATCTCTCTTCTGTTGGGTACCAATGAGAAAGCAAAAGAGTTCATGAATTAGATCCTCAGTGTCAGCATTTATTTTCTTATCTATCAATGATTATTAAGCCACATACTCCTCTATAAAAATGAAGAGATAATAATAAAAGAAGACAGTCACCCCCCCCCACCACCACTAAGAATTCTGGTAGTTCAGCTAAGCAAGTACTTCTGAATTAAGTTTTGGGGTTTTTTTTGCGGTACATGGGCCTCTCACTGTTGTGGCCTCTTCCGTTGCGGAGCACAGGCTCCGGATGCTCAGGCTCAGCAGCCATGGCTCACGGGCCCAGCCGCTCCGCGGCATGTGGGATCTTCCTGAACTGGGGCACGAACCCATGTCCCCTGCATCGGCAGGCGGACTCTCAACCACTGCGCCACCAGGGAAGCCCTGAATTAAGTTTTTATGTCCAAATAATTCCCGAGTTTATTTACAAAGTTGTGGAAAGGTACATTGACAAAGTGGACTGGAACAGAAACTATATCAAAAGTTCACAATCAAACTAAAAGTTCTAATATGCTTCAGTTGTGAAAGCTTCTGTAAATATTCAAATTAAAAAAAATAATCATAGGACAATAGTACTTGAAGCACTGCTGGTTTTTCTATGCAGGTATAAGAAATAAGATGAATCTACAGTTGTTACCAGAGTTTCTTTTATGCCGATTATAAAATTTCAGTGATGAGGCTATATGATTCTTGAGGAATTAATGCCTTCTTTAGAAGAAAGACATATTTGTGTACTTTCTGTAGGAACTAAGACATCAAGTTGACTTTCCTGTTTCCAAGTCTTTTGCATTAAAAATTAATTTGCAAAATCTTGAGAGATAGGTTCATTCTCTTCTGGATATAACAGGATACTGTACTTTATAAAACAGACCAACTTTCATTTGAGAACTATATTTCAGAAGTATTTTTTAAAGATTAAATTGATCTTTGTTGAGCTATTCCTAGAGTACAGGAATATGTATTATCTTTGGGGTTTGTTCGTTGTTGTTTTTTTTTAGCAAAAATCTTGAAGAGGTTCCAATTTCATCCTTTTTTACAATTAATTTTTACTTGATCCTATGACCACATAAAAATTATAAATATTAATTTTAGTGCTATATTGATTTAACCTCTAGTGTGTGCTGGGCGTTGGTACACTTTACCCGTGTAGTAGCTAATGCATAGTCTTGTAGGCTGATCTTCACACAGAGAAGAAAAGTTACCATTTTCCTTGGCCTTGAGATTTTGCAAGCACTTCCTCCTCTGAAACAGAATATTCATGTCCCTGCTCCCTACTTCACTGCTCCTTCCTTTAACAATCTATGTTTTAATAAAATTGAAATTCAGAAGTTAATATATTACGATGCTACCCAGGCTTTAAAATGTTTCCACGTGGGTGCCATGGTTTGGCAGCAGCCCTGAGAGGTTAAGACAGATGGGATGATCCCCATTTTACTGGCGAGGAACTGGGGCTCAAAGAGATTCTGAGACTTACCTAAAGTCACACAACTGGGAAACACTAAACTCAGAACCTGAATTCTCCAACTCCAACCTCTAAGCTCCATTCACCCGCAAAGTAGAAACATCAGTTTATTCACCATCAACTTCCAGAATTATGCAAACTACATGCAAATCAGGACATCCATGAACTAATTAGAAACTTACTAATCAGGTAACGTGCCACATAGCATATGAGAAACATTACATAAATATTAATTCTGGGGATATTTCCTACACAAACTGAACACACATATGATCTGCCTCCTCACACTGAAACTAAGTGTTGAGATGATACACCCTTCGTAATTTTTGGCTTTTCATTGTCTTTTATATAATTTTTGATAAATCATAAAAACAGAAAAAGGTACAGAGCATAATTAGGACAAACGCACATAGCCCCTACCATTGTAGTCGCTGACAATGGCAAAGATTAAGTCATGCTTCCATAGATGTTTTTAGATGAACAAATAAACATTACGTATAAAGCTGAAATATCATTTGATTCCCTCTTACCCACAGCGTCTGTTTCTTTCCTTCTCCCTCAAGAGTTAATATCATAAACGTGGTATGTGCTTCTAGTCTATCTTTATGTTTGCACACACATACACACGCATATACATCTATAGATCCATGAAATATATAGGACAGAGGGTTGTAGAATACGTTCAAATTTTACATAAATGTTGCTACACTGCACTTACTATTATATGTTTTCTTTTTATTCAACATCACAATCGAGAGCTATCCATGTTCCTAAATATCAAAATATATTCCTGTATTAGAATGTAAAATGCAATACATTGTAATAAACCATTCCCTCACTGATGGATATTTAAGCTTTTCCCATTTTCTAATCTACGTATAACCAGTTAATCAGGGAGGCCCAACTCATCGCAGTAAAATCAAGTGTCAGTAACGTAGCCATTGACCTTCATATGTTCTGCTATTGACCTTCTTGCCCTATAGCCACAGGAAGAGAAATGGGTCAAAGTGTAAAAGCAGAATGTCCCTGGACTTCCCCACTAGCCTAGATTCAGACAGAAATTTCTCCTGTGCCGGTAGTAGGGGAGCTGTGGCAGAAACGACCTGTGTCACTAACAGTTAGTTCTCCTCCGCTGTGGGGTACATGGAAGGTGAAACCCCCAGACCTCTTCAGAGGAGGCATGGCCAAGTGATTGTTCTGGATGATGAAATGGAAGCCGTGAAATTCTTCATACTGGAAGGAATGGACCACTTTGGCTTGTTACCTGTTGGATCCATGTCAACAGTCTGGCTCCTTGGGACATAATGGTCCCTTGAAAGAGCCACGATATATTCTTGCTGATGTAAAGCTGGTTGTTATATGGCCTTTTTTACAGCAGGTGCGTCTCTTGTCCCTCAGGAAAGACTGTAATCAAAAATCTCATCCACCCTCGGGGCCTCCTCCCAACTCTGGCAAGTGGAGGGGGGGATGTTTGGGCACCTTCTTGGCCTCATGGGCCCTGTTGTGCCATCTCTTCCCAAAGCGCTGACCAGGCGTGTCCAGCTCTGCAGGGCAGTGCCAGCTCCTCTGTCTCTCGGGCACTGTAAACTCTGGGAGTGAGTTTCCTGGGATCTCACAGAGAGAATGAATAGCTTCTCTTCACAAATCCTGCGCTCTCTGAATTGTGTAAACTCTGTCTCACCTCTCAAGCCTCTTCTTGTATCAGCTTGGAGGGTGGTGAGGAGAGAGGGCCAGTTATGGAAACTGGAATCTCTCAGTCCACCTGTAGGAAGGTTCTGAACCCAAGTTCAGTGGTTCCGAGACTTTAACGTGGGCTGTACATTCACGTACACCAGACAGCTAGGGAATCTGTGAAGGTATGTCCTTGTGTGGACATGGGGGAGTGCCCCTAGAATATACCTAGAAGTAAAAGTCTTGGCTCATAGGGTTACCTAATGGTAATCATTAGTACCATTATTTGTAAAATTCTCCCCAAAAACTACCCCCAAACAAGTCTCTCTGGCTCTTCTGCTTCTGCCCGCCCACCTTACCCCTGGGATGCTGGGTCAGCTGTGAGGACCCCTGGCCGGGGAGTTGTTTTCTCCTCTTGGGAGCACCGATACCCTGCTTCCCTGCGACGTCCCCAGAAGTCACCTGCCTCAAACACTCCACCATCAACAAAAGAGGCAGAGGGTCAGGGACACAGGCCACTCCTGGATGGTGTGACCGCTCTCCGCCGGGGTGGTCTGTCCCCCTCGCCTAGTCCCACTGTGGGTCCTGAGTGGGGAGGGCAGGAAGGACTGCCTTACCTCCGTAGGGGGCCCCTGATGGTCAGTGGTGTCGGGGGAGCCCACAGAAGTGGGAAAATAAACCAAGTGACCCAGACAGGTCCCTAAGGGCAGTGACCAGCATGACGGGTCAGTGTAAAAGACAGGAAAGATGTAAGAATGAGGCTCAAAACAGGCATGGGCCAAGAAGGAAGAGAAACAGGGGGGCGGCTCCCTGGTTGGGGGCTTCACTGCGTGGGGCGGAGCCAACAGGCTCTAAGGCCAAACCCTGGAGGGAGGGGGATGGTACATGGGCCTGGGCAGCAAGTGAAGAGGCAGGATGATAAAACAGTTAGAGCATGTACCCCTCTGCAGCCTGTTCCCACACACACCTGCCTGCTTTTCAGAGAGGAGGAATGAGGTGTCACCACAGCTAGACCTCTTATTAAATCTCAGAAATTATCCTGTCGACCTTGACTCTGAATCAAAGGAAGCTTCCTGGTGGGCTTGTACTTCAATTCTACACATTCACTTTCGCAGCTGGGAGGAGAATTCTACTGTAAAACACCATTCGAGAACCATCCTTGAACTGAACACCGCCGGTATTCTATTCAAAATCGGAATCCAGAACACTGAAGACTGTGTGTTATTTGGGATAAGCTAATGGAGAGAAGACCATCCTGTTTTCAAGGGTTGTTTGATGTCTGTATGCGCTTCCACTGTTCCCATTTCTCAGAAAACGCCTGGGGTTTTCAATCTGCTCAAGCTAACGGTGGCAGGTGTATGGTGGCAGGTGTACAGTGGCGTACCTTTAATGCAAGCACGGGAACAGAGGCTGTCAATTCTGCCAGATCAACGAGGGAGAAATAGTCACTGATCTTGTCTTCTTTGCCAAAAAAAAAGAAAAGAAAAGAAATCCTCCGTGCCCTTGAGTAATTTATATAATTTTTTTAAAAATCTACTTTCCATACTGAAGAGTAAAATTGAAGCATTCTTATTTTGTTGATCTACTTTTTAATAGCCCAGAAAAGCTGATCTGAGTCAGTGGTGCTTCTCACTCGGGTGCAGAAACACATGAGAGAAAAGGCCAATCCAGGGAGTTGACAGATTCCAATCCTCAGCTCTGAGGGGCCTGAGCTGCATAAATGTTCTTCCATTAATGAAACTGGTTTCATGCCACTTCATTTAGCTTTTATTCAAAAAGCAGTTAAATAATTGCCAGTGAAGAGGGAACCAAAACATAATAGTAGTAACCATGCCAAAGAAAAATGACTCTGTCAAACTTTTTTTTAAAAATGGTGATCTGAAAAGATGAGATTGCCACGAGCATATTCCCAGCCCACTTCCTCACCTTTCTTATCTGCTTCATCCCTGTCTCCTGCCCTACATGCCCCATTATTAGCTCTTTTGGGTTGATTCATATTATGGAATTTTCCCCTCCATGACATTCTGAATATATCTTGTGACATTAATTACGGCTATGCAGTTATATGGAAGCATACATGTACTGCTGATCGTACCACCGTTAGCTCTTGAGGCAGAAGAAAAACCAGATTGATGAAAATTATCCTTCAAAAAGCAGACTCAGACCAAAAAACTCCATGAAAGTTGCATGCATTTGTGCTGTCCTTCTAGTATTTGGAGGGTTCCAAGACCAGAAAAACAAGTTTTCCCAGTAAGAAAGATAAATATTTAGCAAAACACATTAAAAGAGTTTCACAACTTAATACTTCCTCTTTGCTTAAATAAAAAATCTCTCAAATCTGCCAAGGACATAATTGCTACTGAAAAATGAATTAGCATCTGGTTTCCTCAAGTAGCTCACTGATCAGTCACCATCTACCAAGCACAGAGCCTGTGGTCTGTACCCACTGGGAGACAGAGGGGTGATGCAAAGAAGGAAGAAAAAGACATTAGAGCTGAGTGACAAAGTCTAAGGACAGGAAAGATGTACATATGTCATAAATTAAAAAAAAAAATAAAGAGAACCAAAGCAGTTGCGCTGGTAAAATTCACATGCATAAGTAATCAAGGAATGTGAATAAGGGATCTAGGAAGCCTAGGACTTGGAATATTCAGCTCTACTTGGTGTTTGCTTATATGAGAAGTCCCTGTTTATATTAATTTTCTCACTGATGATCAAAAGAGGACTTGAAACAATTTAACTTTCTATCTCTTTCAGATATTTAAATGTCTTCAGTCACAGACTAGAATGAAGGACACCAGTTTGAAAACCATTGCATTGTAGCTTATTTTACAAATTCCAGTTTTTCTATTGAAGTTTCTTAAAATAGTTACATAAGAGTAAGTAGACAAAGAATTACCTTGTAAATATCTCTCTGAGGCTTGACACATTCAACATCTTCAGATGCCCAAAGTGAGGGAACTTCATCTTTTAAGCTTAGAGACTCACCAGGATTTGATAAATGCCTTTCATGAGAATGGTGATCTCGCCGAATGGTGATCTCGCCAGACTTCTAGAATCAGAGAACCAGCTGGGCATAAATAAGAGGCTTAGTTTTCCTACAAAACCTAATGTACGTGAACCCTTTTGTAGAGCCCTAGAATTTAAATGAAGACCTGAAAGCTGTGATCGGTATTTCAGTATTTTAAAAATGAGCTACACTAATTGAAAATAGAAATGACTAATAAACAAATCAGGAATGTTCCATGTTGCTAATAATCAAAGAAAAGCAATTTCAAACAACATACTAATTTTTCCTAACAAATTGAAGGAAAATAATTTATTTTACAAGGTGAGAAAGTCAATTATTAAAACAGTTTTGAAAAACCATTTGGAAATATATATTAAAGTTGGGGGGTATGAATTTCTGTAATAATTTTCACACTAGAAATCTGTCTTAAGGAAATTATCAGCCAAAACCAGTTGTATAGTAATGTTCATTGTTCGGTTACCTTTAATAACAAAATATATTTTAAAAATTGAATGAGAGAATAGTGAAATAAATATTATTTAATACTATAAAACATAATAAACAACTCAAAATGATCCTTTAAAAAAATCATTATTAAAACAGGTAAATGCTCAGTTCTGGAGTCAAAAAGCATACCTTGTGTACTGTTTGTATATGTGTACCCTGGAAAGAAATAAATGAAGATGGTAATGTTGGTTCTTTCTGGAAAACAGAATCAAATGTGATTTTCTTCTGCTATTTGCCTCTATTTTCCAAATTATCTGTATCTCCTTTGTAATAATAAGGTCATATTAAAAAGTAAACAGGGCTTCCCTGGTGGCGCAGTGGTTGGGAGTCCACCTGCTGATGCAGGGGACACGGGTTCGTGCCCCGGTCCGGGAAGATCCCATATGCCGCGGAGCGGCTGGGCCCGTGAGCCATGGCCGCTGAGCCTGCGCGTCCGGAGCCTGTGCTCCGCAACGGGAGGGGCCGCGGCAGTGAGAGGCCCGCGTACCGCAAAAAAAAAAAAAAAAAAAAAAGTAAAGATAGTCTGTCTTTATTATAGACTACTGAAGGTTAACGCAACAAAACCTGCATGTGTTGCCTTGATATAAGTTTACTTTCTAAGGAAGAATTATTGGCAATTTTAGGAAGGACTTTGTGAACACAATTTTCATTCATCAAATAATATATATATTCAAGAAAAAGTTGATCCTCGGTGTTGGACTGCAGGCCTCAGGCCTTGTCGTTGCCTCGTTACTATGCCTCTGTTGCCTCTCCTCTGCCCACCTCTGTTCCTTACTCAGCTTCTTAAACATTTCCTTGGCTTGAGCAGATTTTTTTCACTGCCTGAGCTTATTTTAATATGTACAGTTGTTGTAAAGGAATTTTCAGGTTTTAGGCAAAAAGAAAGTATTCATTCCCAGGTGAAATTTTTGGATATTTTATAGACAATCCCTCCTGCCCTGAAAACTGTATTTGAGGTATTTTATGCATTCCATGTCCGTGTTGTCAAAAAAAAAAATCCCTTTTCCCTTTTGTGGCTCCCTGAAAAAGTCTGTACTTTACATTAAATTTGCTTAACAAGTTTTGCTGTCTCTATGGATGCCTTCAATAGCTCTAACAGAATGGAAAAAAAAAAAAAAAGAAAAGAAAAGGAGATTTGAGGGAAGAAGAAATTTAACAAAATAGGATTGAGAATATTTATTTAAAAGTTCAGATAATGCAACATGCCTTAAAAATCCCAAGCTCAGATTCTAATTAAAAAGGACCACGTAGAAGCATATTAAATACTTTTCTAGATGTGTAAAGGCAGCCAAAGCAGAAAACCTTCACTTGCCCTTCTAACTTCTACAGTTGTTAAGGCTCAAAGAAAATTTTTTAATACAATTGTTGCTGGTCTAGAGTAGCAATCTTGCTGTCAAGGAAAAGGATAAATGCCTTCCACCCAAGGGTCCGATTACAGCTCAGAGACCCCACTAGGAAGAGAATGGTGCCAACGAATTATTGCAGGAGTCAACCTGCATTTTCAAAGTCCATAAATAATGCAGGAAGAGAGCATATTTGGAGAAGGAATTTATCGGCCGTGGCTTCATCCATATGCAGTGGTAGGAATGTCATTCTGACTATTTTGCCGATGGGGCATTTATACTCACTTGAGGATTTACATACTGATGAGGCTGAGAGAACCCATAACTGTGTTCCCAAGCATTGCTTTTCAAACATCATACAGGTTGCACATATGTTCTCGAAACATCGTTAATAAATCAGAGCTAAGGAATCTGGAAGCCGTGTAAAACTCGTCCACAAAGAGAAAAACCAGGCTGTCTCTCAACTTATTATTTGTGTCAGATCAACCAAAATGTGTCAGCAACAACCAAAATGATGCAATTTATCTGTTGGAATAAGAATGCAATGGGCCTGACACTTACCAGAATACTCCATATAAATTCATGGAAAATGAATGAAAAGATATCACTGAGGCCAGATGCTTTCACAAAACACCCCTGTTTGATACACCTGGGTGCACAAGGAATTGGTATAAAAGGCAAGCTTTACAGAAGTGAAAATCCATGTCCAAAATATCCAGACCTCAGCTATTCTTGTTAGTGTCTTCTCAAATGTCCAAGCCAAGCACCTTCCTCCCCCGTTCCCCGCCCGCACTTAGCCTTACACATCAACTACTCTACGGTCATGTCATCTTTCTCTTTCCTAATTAATAAAAAATCTGGTGTCTCAAAATTATTGCTAAGTTATCTAAAGTAGTTTAAAGTTCTAGAAAAACTAGACACATAGCATTCCCATAAAAAATAGAGGAAAGAAATTCTATGTTTATTTGTTGGGAATACCCAAGAACTGAATCATTTTAACAGCATGTAATGAAGTATCAACAGAGTAGTATTCACGCATTTAACACATGTCCCCATCCTTTCTTTCTCTTTCTGGAAGATAGGTGTTCAATGTACGAGAAAGGATCATTCTTTTTAGAGTTAAAAGAATTGGATTAACGTACACACACCACTGTATATAAGATAGATAACCAGCAAGGATGTACTGTATAGCACAGGGAACTCTCCTCAATAGGCTGTGATAACCTATATGAGAAAAGATTCTGAAAAAGGATGAATATATATATATATATATGTATAAAAATAACTGAATCACTCTGCTGTACACCTGAAACTAACACAACCTTGTAAAATAAAATTTTAAAAAGCAAACAAAAAAAGAATTGTTAAAAATTAAAAATTCCTTTTTTGAGTTAAAGGTCTTTCCTACTATTTCATTCATTTATTCAATAAATAGCTTTTTATATGTATAAAGCGCAGTATTAGAATAGGAAGTACATAAAAATGAGAGAGGCGTGGACTGCCCCTGAGGGAACTCACAACTAACCAGTGGGGAGAGGCAGACAATAACAATCATGCAAACTAGGATGGAATGAAATAAGTAGAGCAAGAAAAAAACACGTCAAGAACCACAGAGTTCTTAAAGGAACCACAGACTCCTTCAAGGGGCAGCATTTTTTTCTGGGCCACAAAACACGTAGTTCAGCAAAAGCACAGGGCAGGTGTCTTAGTCTGTTCAGGCTGCTGTAGCAGAAGTACCATAGACTGGAGCTTAAACAATATGTATTTTTCACAGTTCTGGAGGGTGGGAGTCAAGATCAAGGTGACAGCAGAATCCGGGTCTGGTGAGAGCCCGCTTCCTGGTTCACAGATGGCTGTCTTGTCACTGTGTCCTCACGTGGAGACTCCAGCCCTCTCAAGTCTCTTTAATAAAGGCACGAATCCCATTCGTGAGGGCTCCACCTCATGACCTCCCAAAGGCCCCATTTCCAAATATCACGTTGGGGATTGGCTTTCAACATATACATTTGGGGAGAGACACAAACATTTAGTCTAGAGCAGTAGGTGAACGCGTGCATGGGGCCAGTCAGCACTATCATTTGGTGAGAGGATGGACTCCAGGAAAGGAAGAAGGGATGGATAAAACTAGAGCCATTGGTTGGGCTCATTTACTGGACAGCTGACTAAAGAGTTTATATTCAGTGACATAATAGGGGTGCCGGAATTAGCTAATGAAAACACAGGACACCCAGCTAAATTTGAATTTCAGGGAAACCTTTTTTTTTTTTAACTGTAGGTAGGTGCCATGCAACTATGAAGTTCAACTATAACTGGGAATCCTGCAGTTTATCTGACAACCCTATAACATAGGCAATGGGGAGCCACTGAAGGTTGTAGAGTAGGAGAGTAGCAAACACAACCAAGGCAGTGATTCAGAAACACTTTTGTGAAACCAGCAATGCATGGCTCTGAGGTAAGAGGATACTTCAGGAAAGAAGAAAAGCAGTTTGAACTCGAGTGGTAGCAGTGAAATCAGAGAAGAGGGGAAGTTTTGAAAGAAGAGTCAACAGGACCTGGCAACTGAGGAATGCAGGGTGCAAGGGAGAGGATGAACTCAGAAGCACCAGTGGTATTTAAGCCTGGGTGGCTGGAAGATCAAGGAGCCACTGGCAGAAAAGCATCAGGAAATAAAGAAACATGAGAGGAAACATAAGAAGCTCCGTTGGTGACATTTTGAGTTGGAGGAGCTGGAAAACACTTGAAGGACAGATGACCAGGGTCTTGGGAGAAGTGTCAGAGCAAGAGACAGAGATCTGAGAGTTACCCGCTTAAAGACGAGAGAGCTCAAGGTCCTTTCTGCTTTCTGTCTTTATATTTAGCTTCTTGACAGGATGCTGATCCATTTTAGGAAAAAAGAGGGTTACAACCAGAGTCTGTCCTTGTATTTCTTTTTCTTTTAAATTTTATTGGAGTATAGTTCATTTACACTGTTGTGTTAATTTCTGCTATACAGCAAAGTGACTCAGTTATACATATATATATATATATATATATATATATATATATATACTTTTTCATATTCTTTTCCATTATGGTTTATCACAGGATATTGAATGTATTTCCCTGTGCTATACAGTACGACCATGTTGTTTATCCATTCTGTATATAATAGTTTGTATCTGCTAATCCCACACTTCTAATCCTTCCCTCCCCACCCCCTGTCCTTGTATTTCTTATAATAAAATAGCATTGCTCTTATTTTCCAGGTGACTGTTATAGTGAGGAATGTCATGTAAGAAGGAACACTGAGCTTTGGGGTTATAGACCAACTGAGATTCAAATCCCAACTTTTCTCCCCCAGACTGTGTGACTTCCTACACCATTACTTAGCTTCTCTGACCCTTAGTTTTCTTACTTGCTTAACGTGTACTCATAAATTTTAATAAGGAGTAAATGAGCTTTTATAGACGAAAGACTTAGCATAGTACCTGCCACATGTAACTGCTCAATAAACAGCAAACCACCTGCACATATTAGTAGCTCAATGAACGACAGCTATTGCTCTTATTCTTTTATTGTTGAGGTTTTTGTTTCAATTATCAATTGTAATCAATAAAAACCTAAGTGTACTTCAATGTTCAGACTGCTCTATCAGGTAAAGAACTACTTATATTTGATACACTGTACTTAAAAAATTATTTATCCTACTAAAAATGTTAATTGTACACATAGACCAAAGAACTCGTACAAAAGTAGAAGTGGCCAAATCAGTAAATTTTTCACTTATCTAATTGCAAATAGATTTTTAAGTGACTTTTATACTGAATAGACCATTGGTTCTGGCACCATGAAGATGTAACAAATAGTTTCCATGAATAAAGCCCCTGTCATTTCCAAAGGAACCTAAGTAGGACTACTTATCTGGTTGTAATTACTAGTGTACAGGGCAGTTTTTGGCACTAAATCATATCATCACACTAACAAGATTAAGATTTTTACCTTGCCTTGGACAATTGTCTAATTACACAAACTCCAATGTTCTGAAATGACTCTAAGTGTATATACAATATTGGCATTGACAGAAGAGATGGAACAGTATTTTGCTGACTTTCTTGTATTTTTAATAAAATTCTGCAAAGCTTAGCTGTCAAATCAGACCAAAGGGGAAAGCTCGTAGGAGCTTCACAGGAAGAAGCCGTTTTGAAAACCCAGATATATGCATTTCTGAAAGAAACTAAAATGGCCTGAAAGGTTAGTTGAATTGAGCAACTGTGCATGATTTATTTCCAAACATATTAAACTTCTTCAAAACCATGGCATAATCACCTGGCATAAACTCTGTTTACCAAGTGAAAAATATGCCCAAGATAATCTAGTGAAAACAACAAATAACAGAGGTTTTCCTCATTGAGAAGTTAAGTAACATGAAACTGGAGTGAGAAAGCTTTTATGAAGGCCACAGAGACTAGATCTTAGCGACAGTGCTGAGAATACCTGAGTGTCTTGATCCTCTCCTAAATGATGTATTTGTCTCTAATGGATCGCCTCACTGCTAATTTCTGATCCCTGCAATCCACCCTCTGCTGGAGAGCATCATCAAACCAGTGGTCCAGGGCTTCCCTGGTGGCGCAGTGGTTGAGAGTCCGCCTACCGATGCAGGGGACACGGGTTCGTGCCCCGGTCCGGGAAGATCCCACATGCCGCGGAGTGGCTGGGCCCATGAGCCATGGCCGCTGAACCTGCGCGTCCGGAGCCTGTGCTCCACAACGGGAGAGGCCACAGCAGTGAGAGGCCCACCTACCGCAAAAACAAAAAACAAAAAACAAAAAAACACCAGTGGTCCAAACCTTGCATCATGTCTCATCTTCAAGGGTTCCCAGATACCTCCCAATGGAGTGCAAGCATCTCTGTTTACAACATAGGCTCAAGTTACTTTTCTCACCTCATCACCCACTTTCCTCCCTAAATTTTCCCTGAGCACCTCTCAACTGGACCGCTTGCCAGATACACTTCATTTTTTCCTTAAAAAGGTGCTGTCTGTTGGTTATGCTCACCCTAAGTAGCAGAAATTTATTTCTAACAGTCACTTAGGATCCAGCCCATCCAGGTTCCTATTTATATGTAAGCCAGAGAAAGACAAATATCATATTATATCACTTATATGTGGAAGCTAAAAAACACTTTTTAATGATACAAATGAACTTACATACAAAATGGAAATAGACCCACAGACATCAAAAACAAACTTATGGTTACCAAAGGGGAAGGGGAGGGGGGAAGGGATAACAGATTAACAGTTACACACTACTGCATATAAAATAAACAACAAGGACCTACTGTAGAGCTCAGGGAACTATACTCAATATTTTGTAATCACCTATAAGGGAAAAGAATCTGAAAAATAATACATATATGTACATATATATATTTACCTGAGTCACTTGGCTGTACACCTGAAACTAATACAACATTGTAAATCAACTGTGCTTCAACAACAAAAACATTAAATTAAATTAGAATAAGATTAAAAATAAGTAGAAAACAATTAAAAATAAACTCTTTCTCTAAATACTGTTATATGTAATAATATGGACAGGGTTTAAGAATGCAGGCAATGGAGTCAAACAGGCAAAATGGCTCTGCTGTTTATTTAGTTTCTTTCTCTGAAAAATGAAGATAAAATATAACATACCCCTTTTTTAGGGATTAAGTGAGAAAGACAGAGAAAGAGAGAATAACAGAGTTTTTGTCACTAGAAGATAATCATTTCATGGTACCTACAAAATGGCAGCTACTCTTTTTTAAGTGGAGCTCAGTAAACAGGATAAAACAAGTTACTGGGGATATTGTCCCTAAGTCTTCCTCACAGGGCACCTTAATCAGTAGGACTAATATTAAGAATACTTTAGTCCACTTTGAACCCTTCTCCGTGCCTTTATTTCTCTCATATTGTTCATTGACTTCCACAGAAGTCTGTTTTCCTCTGTGATGATTTGTAAATTGCTGTTTTCTCTTTCACCAAGTACTTTGAATCATCATTTTCTTTGAGGAATCAACATTTTTCTGGCCATGTTCAAAGAGTGGCCTGTAGACCACCGGCATCAGAAACTCTTGGCAGGTTTGTTAAAAAGATAGATTTCTGGGCCCTTCCCAGATCTACTGTGTACAAATTTCTACAGGATGAGTTTAGAATCTCTGAGTGAATTTTAAGCACCCTAAATTTTGATCATCAATATTCTATAGGCTAAGAGATAGGAAGAGCGGATTCAACTGCTTTTGGCAAAAATCACTTTGTATTTAAGTGGAATCAGAAAATTCAGCACCATGTATACAGAAATCTGGAGTCTTTGAAATGTAAATACCTGGGAATATAACTCTCTCTACCCTAGCACCTTTGGAACTCATGCATGTATCTATCTAGCAATGTGACCATTGCGCTTTTGGGGTGATAAGAGAAGTTTTTAAAAATTAGCTACAGATCTACTTCCCACGGTATGTGAGATGTTTCTAGAAGTAAGAGGAAACAGTCTCCAACTTTATAGCACATGAGGCTCAGGAGGCTGGAGCTTTTTATAGGAACACTGAGAAATTCAAGAAACGGTTATTTCCCTTTAGTTTCATTGGCCTACTTCTCTCTTCTTACACCAAAACCACTGACTTGATTACTATAGTTTTACAGCATGTCTTGAAACTAGGTAGCACAAATCTTCCAACTTGGTTCTTCTTCAAGATTCTTTTCTGCTTTGGATTCTTTGCATTTCCATATAAATTTTAGAATGAGTTTACATTTCCTGTGGTAGGCTGGGTAAAGGCCCTCTAAGACATTCAGGTCCTAATCCCTGGAACCTGGGAATGTTACCTTACACGGCAAAAAAGACTTTGCCGCTGTGATCAAGCTAAGGATCTTGACTGGAGAGATGATGGTGGATTATCCAAGTGGGCCATAAATATAACAACACATGTTCTTAAAAGAGGGAGGTAGAGGGCTATTTGACTACAGAAAATGGAAAAGGCAATGGGACAACAGGACAGAGATTGGAAGATAGGGCCACAAGCCAAGGAAAGCTGGGAGCCACCAGGAGCTGCACAGAGCAAAGATCAGGCCATCCCCTGGCACCTGCTGAAGGAACTGGCCCTGTCAACATCCATCTTGATTTCAGTCCTATTACATTCGTTTCAGACTTCTGGCCTCTAGAACTAGAAGATACTAAACTGTGTTATTTTAAGCCGTTAAGTGTGTGGTAATTTGTTACAGCAGCGATAGGAATGTAATGCACATTCTATTTTTTAAAGAACCCTACTGGAGTTTTGATTGAGATTGTGTTGAATCTGTAGTTCAATCAGGGGATAATTGATTCCTCTTTTTTAAGGTTATACTCCACTTATATTGCCTCTATTGCCTATGTGAGCTTATTGTATACCTGATAGTCTGTACCCCTTACTCCCCTGCCCCTGTCTTGCCCCTCCCCTCTTCTCTCTCCCCACTGGTAACCACTAGTTTATTCTATCTGTGAGTCTGCTTTTTTGTTATATTCACTAGTTTGCTGTATTTTTTAGATTCCACGTATAAATTGAATCCCTCAGTATTTATCTTTCTCTGTCTGACTTATTTCACTTAGCATAATACCCACCAGGTCCATCATGTTCTCTCAAATGACAAGACTTCATCCTCTTTTATGGCTGAATCGTATTCCATTGTATATATACACCATGTCTTCTTTATCCATTTGTCTATTGATGGACACTTAGGTTGCTTCCATATCTTGGCAATTGTAAATGATGCTGCTATGAATATTGGGGTGCACATATCTTTTCAAATTAGAGTTCTAAACAATAGTAAGTCTTCCGATCCTTGAATGTAGCATCTCCACTTATTTAAATCCTCTTTAGTTTTTCTGAGCAATGTTCCATAGTTTTTAGTACATAAGTCATGCACATCTTTCACTAAATTTATTTCTAAGTATCTGGTGGTTTTGATGCTCTTGTAAATAGAATTTCATTATCTTATTTTCTAGTCTTTTTTCTCATCTATAAAAATACAATAGATTTTTCTATTGACCTCATGTACTCAGATCCTGGATCTTCTCTTTTAATGAAGCTCAATGAAGACATAAATTAAAGATTAAAAGGCTGCAAAGAATTTCCTCCCCTAGGTATCTGGAGAGTCACACATAATTCTAGTTCCCTGGAAATTCTACATTTATTTGACCATCTCTTTAAATCTATCCATCTGAAATCTTTTATGTCAGTCTCTAATCCAGATCTTATTGAGACAGAAGCTGAACAGCATATCAGCAGTTCTGAGGAGAGGTCTTTAAGAGCGGCCGGAAGGCTGATGTGGCAGGTTTGAATCAGATGATTATGTTTCAAGAGTGATGCAAGGGATTTGAGATGTTTAAGAAGAGACGGCTTCTCAGCAATAAGGCATCCTCTAGCTAATCACCGCTAATTTGTAACTGTCAATTACCCTGCATCCTGGGCTCTGTCCTAGGAGATGCTTGTGACTTTTTTTTCCATTTCATGCATAACAAGCTCTTCAAAAAGTCAGTGTGTCTCATCATTGTACTTTTTCCTCTGAAATCATAATAATGGGTAAGTACACCCTTCTTTCTCATTAAGCACACACTTTCCTTCAATTTCCAAAGTTGGAAGATTGCTTTTTTGCTTCCTTCTGATTTGTACTCTTTTTGGTGACAATTTAATGAAGGAACTAGCATGAAGGCTAATCTTAACTCACAAAAACTGGGGTAGGTGTACTTAGTCCCAGATGTTGAGCCCTCTGAAAACAGTTTTTATTTTTTCCTTTTTCTTTTAGGATGCTGGGGGGATGAAGGAAAGTTGAGAGGGAGGGAGGAGACAGATCCTACAGATAATGCAGTCCCCGTCGCAAACGTCTATGCCTGTAGTGTGAGGACTTTCCCCCTCTTTTATGCATACCTGTTGAATTGATGACACCTGTCCTATGAAAAAGACAGGAAAGTAGAGGTTTCGGGATACTTAGTTCCCTGACAGTTTCAAAATTACACATCTAAGAAGTCACAAGAGTGTTTCCAGCAGAGTTTCAGAGGCGCTGGGTCATAGACCAATAGAAATCAGTTCCCCAAACTCACCTGAATTATTCACAGTCCCACTGCTAGTCCATATCCGACTCTCTTCAAGAGGCTAAGTCATTCTTTTCTCAAAGGGAAGTTCAGTATTTCACATATACTTATTATTATTGGTCAATGTTTATGCATATATGTGTGCACCTGAGTGTCTGCCCTGTCAATATTTCTCACGAGAGATTACAAAAGTAAAAAGAATCTTTTAAAAAATTTCCTATGTATTAAGGCAAGATGGGTCAAAAAATAAGGGTAGAAGTAAGAGAGGGCTATGGTCAAGTAAACGGGCCTCTGGGGGTATATCATTTCACCTTTATGTTAGGTGCTGGAATTTATTAGGGGCCAGAGGAGCACACACATCCCAAAGATGCAGGCCTGAGAGAGGAATTAGTATTCAGTATTTCAAAAGTGATAAATTACATATTTCAAGTGTATCAAATATTTGAATATATATGAATTTGAAAATATTATATTTTTAAACATGCATATGAACAAATGCATGCCCGTGAATCAAATTTCAAGAGGAAAGGAGTTTATATGGTGAAAATAAGTTTCTTTCCTTATACTGTCACCCAATCCCTCAGTTTCTCTCTCTGAAGGCCACCACTGTTGCTAGTTTCTTCCGTCCTACCCAAGATGAAAGAGTCTTTAGAAAAATGAATCCCTCAAGAATGCTACGTATCTATCTGCAGCCACAAAGACTGTTCAAGATACACATTTCATGGCATTTTCTGTGAATTAAGCTGAGCGGTAGGGCTGTACGGCAAGAGTCGTGGCCCACTGTGTCTGCTGCCCCTCAGAGGGATGGGGAAGGGTCGTGGATCCATCCACCAGTATTATTATATTCAGTAATATTACAAAGCTAATGGTCTAGAAAGTTTTTGTAAAAACGTGCTGATACGGACGTCACACTTGTTTCCCTTTATTCTCAGCTGTAATTTAGCTTTCTTTTTTTTTTTTTTTTTTTTTTTTTTTTGCGGTACGCGGGCTTCTCACTGCTGTGGCCTCTCCCGCTGCGGAGCACAGGCTCCGGACGCACAGGCTCAGCAGCCATGGCTCACGGGCCCAGCCGCTCCGCGGCACGTGGGATCTTCCCAGACCGGGGCACGAACCCGCGTCCCCTGCATCAGCAGGCGGACTCTCAACCACTGTGCCACCAGGGAAGCCCCTAGCTTTCATTTTAATAGTCTGAATTAATTGGCTAAACCCATACCCTGCTGGAAACTCAGACTTACTCCTTCTTCCAAGCCCCTACTTCATAGATCTGCCTTCATTAAAAACCCTGTGAACCGTCGCCCCTATCAGTTCATTCAGTGCTAGGCTGGTAGGCGGCACTCAGTTGCGAGGTTGCTTGTACGGTACTGGGGCTGCCCCTGTGGCTGCTCCTCTGTTGCCATAAAGAGGGGCAGGCAGACCTCCCCACCCGCTGGGCTTTGAGTTCAGCCTTTCTTGTCTCATTTGCTGAACTCATCACTGATGGAAATAAAACTTATTTTTCTCCATTGAGGGTTGCCAGGTTTCCCCTTACCTGTCTTCCGACTGACAAGTGGCCTATTCTTTGAAGCTGTCACTTTTGATCATTAGCCGTCCTGGGGGGACAGAGTTGTTGTGCAGGAACTGGGGTGAGCAGTGTTGGTGCTCCAGAATGCACAGCCCAAGGAGCGGATGCATTTGTAGAGCCCAGACATCCCAGTGGCCACATCAAGCAGACCAGTTGGGCCTCTTTCAAACACAGAGGGACCTCAAAACTCAACTGAGCAGTCATGTTCCATGCTTAGAGGCAACAAGCCAGAGAACTAACAGAAATAGGTGTTGAGGCTTACATAGCTGTGGTGCTTGGTTGGTACGAGTGACATAATATTGCCATTATCCACACTGGCATCATGAATAACAATTTTAAAGTGTCTAGATGGCTAAAGAAACGTCTCCAGGCCTCAGTATTTTTAGTAACTTCAAAGCATTACATTGCAAGACAATTCAACCAGCCAAATCTCATTTGCTTTATTTTTTAAACTGAACTAACTGGTTGCTTAAAATTTTTAAACCTGCAAATTGCTATTTTTAAAATGACTTCAATGCATGGAATCTTTGTAGGGGAAGAGAAATAATTTTTCCCCTACCCTTCTAGGTTCTTGGCTGAGACACTCCCCATAACAAAATAGATTAACAGGAGAAAAATTAATTTAATTTTGTGTGTATGGGGGCCCCAGACATGAAACCCAAAGAAGTGACCAAAGCAGACAGCTTTTATGCCTTCTAGATAAAGAAACAATAAATTTGTGAAGAATTCACAAGACAAAGAAGTGTGAGATTGGGGTAGGAAATCAGTGAAGAAGAAACAGTGTTTGTTTATATAGTCTTCTCTGTCCTGAGTTTCCTATCTCTGGTGATAAGAATGTCTCTCCACTTCCTGGTCCGAGGAGGATACTTTCCACGTGGAAGATTTATTCCCTGCTTTCAGGGGGAAGAAGGAGAGTCAGAGTGTCCTTTTGTACTGGCTGTTTCTTAAGTAACTTTAATTCAAAATAATATACCAAACTGGCATATTTTGGGGTGGCCTGCCCTGAAGCCCACCATCTTCATGTGGGTTATAATAGGGGAGAGAAAAACATAAGATGGTGAAATTTTCCCATCCAAATGTTTACCCAGATTTAACCAAAAACTTAAAAGTTCCTAACTTCATTTCTCTCTCCTTTTCAGTAGACTAAAATACTTTCAGCAAGGAGACCAAAAGAAAATCTTGAAGGCACTTCTGAAAAGAAATGACAACCTCTAAGGATGAAAAGGCATATTATTTCAGTGAAAAAGAAAGATTCTGGTATTTAAGGTTTGATGTTCCTTTTCTCAGAGCTTCACTACCTAGCAGCTTAAAAAAAAAAATCCAAGAATAAACTTGAACTTTCCTTCCATGACAACCCTCAAAATTGTTTGATTAGCAGCACATGCTGTCATAAGGTGATGCCTAATTATGCACCCATGTTTCACTCATGATGTAATGAAGTAATGGCCTGGCACATTCATTTGAGAACAGAGAAATGAATGCCCTTTAATAAGATATATGTCTCCCACATTTTCTTCCCTCCTTCCCCAAGTAAGCTTCAAAACATGCTTGCTTTAGCTCCACGATGGGGGAGAATTCCCTGTAAATCCTCTCCTGCAGCAGGACATTGTTTACTGCTACAAATGACCACCCCAAAGATTGTTCGAATTAGCTTTAAGAAAACGGTTCTCCACTGTCACAACTGCTGTCAGTAAATGTTAGTAATTGTAACTCTTTACAGATGGGCTTTCAGCAGCTTTAACCCACTGTGGACTACGAGTCTGTCTACTGCAAGCATTCCAAAAAAAAAATGCACTTGCCTTTTTTTTTTTTTTTTTTTTTCGGGACACGGGCCTCTCACTGTTGTGGCCTCTCCCATTGCAGAGCACAGGCTCCGGACGCGCAGGCTCAGTGGCCATGGCTCAGGGGCCCAGCCGCTCCGCGGCATGTGGGATCTTCCCAGACCGGGGCACGAACCCGCGTCCCCTGAATCGGCAGGCGGACTGTCAACCACTGTGCCACCAGGGAAGCCCCTGCACTTGCCTTTTTACAGTTCTGGTAACAGAGACCTGTGGGGTTTTCCTTAGATTGGTTGCCTAGTCTTATACTAACGAGAAAGGGACATTTGAGTGGCGTAGTAATGAGCACAGAGACCTCACTCCAGCCACACACAACCTGCCAGATTGCCCCCGCCACCACTGAAAGCCTCGAACAAACATGCGTTCCGTCCACACTCCACATGGGCAGAAACTCCGCCTCTGTCAATCATCAGGCTGGCAGTGCCCAGGCGGCGATGTGTGTGCCAGTTCAGACTCCCCAGGTGATGGAAGGGAAAGGCTGTTTCCTGACAAGCACAAAGAAAGGTGTTGTCAGTACACACAGGTCACCATGTTCTTGGGCATGACGTCTTTGCCTTGATTTACTGGCCTTTAAAATAGAGGGCCATTTGGTGCTGTAGTTCTTAAATTCATTGCTGTATTCATCCACTGCACAAATACCTCCTGCATATCTAGTATATCCTAGGTGCTCTGGGTATACACAGCAGTGAAGAAAACAAAAATTTGTGTGTCCTCATGAAGCTCGTATTCCAGGAGGGGAAACAGACAGTTGTGTGTGTATGTGTCTGTGTCTAAGTGCATGTGAGAGTGATAAGGGCTCAGGAGAACAATTAAGCAGCGCAGGGTAAACAAGAAGCACCAGGGCCCAGGACCAGTTCAGGGGTGGGCAGGAAAGGCATGTGCTCTTTTACAGACTAGTCTTTGCAGGCAGCAGTGGGAGGGAACAGCCCAGTGTCACTCTCCTATGTCACACACATGTTGTCCAGTTGGGGTGGAGCCCGTCGCCTTCCCCCTAGATTTTTTTGTGTGTGTGTGGTACGTGGGCCTCTCACTGCTGTGGCCTCTCCCGTTGCAGAGCACAGGCTCCGGATGCGCAGGCTCAGCGGCCATGGCTCACGGGCCCAGCCACTGCATGGCATGGGGGATCTTCTCGGACCGGGGCATGAACCCGTGTCCCCTGCATCGGCAGGCAGACTCTCAACCACTGCGCCACCAGGGAAGCCCTGCCCCTAGATTTTTATACTGCTGCTGGGTCCCTAGACCGCTACAAATCGCCACCAATTTAAACAGGCCAGGGCAACGTCACAAGTCATATTCAGAAATATTGTGCATGTTGGCACTTCATTCTGCACACAAAAACCAAATTCTTCAGGGTTCTGCTGCTCCGTGACACCTGGTTACTCCAGCTCTATTTAATTGTGAATTCGCCCCCTCTAAACACAAACAGATAGACATTTTATTATTGCTAATAGTATAATTGTTATGATTTCTCCTTTTTTTCTGCTCATATTTTTATCAAAATCAAGGTCATAGGTGTAATTCCCTATTCAGCTTTTGTTACACAATATTATTTTCACATGTTTGTAAATTCTATTTTAATGGTGATATAATGTACACAAAATAAAATAAAATAAAAAATAAACACAGAATTTAGAGGCTCAACCACCCAGTTAGCCAAGATTTACCTTGAACACATTGTGGCTACCTGTGGCTTATTCCACCTCCAAACTTCAATCATATGTGCCAAGATTATAAGGATGACATCTTATTATTCTGTCTTCACAGAACATTTATGGCAGGTGGAATAAATAAGTCTGTATTCGTGGGGTAGATGTCACCAGGCCGCCTATCTTTTGGTGCACATTTGAACGTACTTGGCAGTTTGTTAAGATTGAGTAAATGACTCCTAATACAGAGAGGATGTCTCTGTTAGATAAGTAATGTCTAGATGCTAACAATCAATCCAGCACTCAGAATCTCAGAATGCAGTGAGATGAATCTATCAGTGGCCACTGCCACTTACTCTTGGAAACTATATAAGTCTAACTGGTATTCATTCAACGCCTTTTTCCAAGCTCTTCTCCTACCTAATTACAAAGTGGCTTTATGCTTATTATTGTTCTGACAATAAATAATGGGACAATGTAAAGCAATAAACGATGCTGTCATTGTCGCAACCCAGGAAGTGAAGAGAACATGACATGGCGTATGTGTGTATTCAAAACCACAACTGGATTCGGTGTGATGTACAGTCCCCGGAACTGCCTGTGTGGCTATCACTGCTGGAACGTGGTAATTATGGGTTATAAGGCTTAGGAACAGACAGACCCACTTGTAAGTAGATGTATTAAATGCAAGCGCGCCGCTGGAGGAAAAAAAAATCAATATCTCACGTCTTAGGAAGTCCTGACTTATTTTCAAATAATTTCTAGGTTTTGCTGCCTCCCTATCAAATCATAGACAGGAAATAAAGCTAGAAAGCAGGAGAAAGGAAAAGGAAAGGAATTATCCTATGAATTTACTGAGTACCTACCATAAATCGGACACAATGGGAAATAAGTTTTCTCGTCGCATCCTTCACACAACAATACAGGCTCTATAGTAGGGTCACGATGGACCACAATTCAACCTGAGACTGAGACCCAGACGCATCATGGGATATATCTAAGGTCAAACAGGTCATGGGGGAAAAATAGATCATGTGTGTAATAAAGTGCAACGAATTTTATTTTTCACTGTTGTTACAAACTCTCCAAATTGTTCTTTGATTTTCTAACCTTTGAGCATTTAGAATAGGATGAATAAACATCATGAATCACATTATTTGCATATAATTTGCCCTGCCCATAAAGACGATACACTCTATTCCCAGATATTTGGGGAGGACGGTTTTATTTTTATTCCTCTTTGAATTAGGATTTCTTAATTTTCTCTTCCACTCACACCCCCATCCACCGTAAGAAAAATGCATAGTTTAAATACACAATGTATAATAGGAGAACTGGAAACCAAGGAAGCGTGACGGGACAGCACGGAAATAAACCTACATTTGTCAGGTTACTAGCAGTGGTTCACATTGGGGGGCACTCATCTAGAAAAAGCCAAAAGCAGCAGAGGAAATCATCAGAAATAAGTGCAACGGAGCACAGATGAATTTGCAGGCACCTTAGCGATAGGTAATCTTGCCTTACGTTTCGTCTTTATTCCTCTGCTGTATGTTTATTTTTCTTTCCTCCCTGCTCAAGGCCACAACGTCTTATAAATATCCCTTGATCGAATTTAATGTTTTTCTCAGATTAATCTGTCAACTTCCTGTCAACAATATATAGAGAGTCAAACTGCTGAAAGCAGATGGTCTTTAAAAAAGATGTCTGAATAATGAATGCTAACGGGGCCCTAACAAGCCAGTTCTGTTTCACCCTGCTTAGTTAGTCAATGCAGCACAACGCTCAACACTTGTCTTTCAAGCTACAAGTATCAGGAAAAATACCGGACCTCTGGCAACAGCTGCCGATGTTCCTATTTTGGGGCATATATTAACCAATCTCCGGGGTTATTTCCTAGTACAGAGTCTCTTTCCTTGCTACACGACAGAAGCAGAGCAGCAAAAAGACCAGGATACTCCCCAAACTCTGACACTGAAAAAAATATCAGTTCTTTAACTTGATGTTTTAAAACTCTTGGCCTTGGTTTCTATGACCACCTAACAAATGATCACAAGCTGAGCGGCTCAGACCAAGACACATTCATCACATCAGTTTCCTTGACTCAGGAGTCCAGCTGCATCTTGGCTGGGTCCTAGGCTCAGGGTCTCCCAAGGCTGCCATCAAGGTATCATCAGGCAGGCTAAATTCAGACCTGGAAGGTGACTGGGGATGGATCGGCTTTCAAGCTCATTCCAGTAGTTGGCAGCATGCACTGCCTTCCAGCTGCAGGACTTAGGGCTCCAGCTTTTTGTGGCCACCAGCTGGAGGCAATCACTGCTCTAGAGGTGACTGAAAGGTCCCCACCATCTGGGCTTCCTCAATGTGGTTATTCACTCCATCAAGCCAGCCAGGAGCATCTCTCTCAAGTCTACTAAGATGAAATCTCATATAAAACAGCCTAACCACAGCCGTGACAAGCCATCCTTCATAAGCTAAAACCTGGCTGGCTTTGCCATAGTCTATGGGTTACAAACAAATCCCAGGTTGCACCCACGTTTAAAGGGAGGGGATACCACAAAGGTGTGAACATCAGGAAGTGTGAATTGTTGGGGGAAGTGTCACCCTAGGGTCTGTCCATCCTCAAGTGTTGGTTTTAAGACCAAGAAATCCTAGATTTAGGAAGGAAAGGAACCACTGGTTCACAGATGGATATTCTATGGGTGCAGATCCAGGCACCATTTGGAGGTCATGGAGGAAGTCCCTCTGATGCCAGGTAGCAAAATGGAATGACCGCCATGTTTCTGCTTAGCAAAATGCATTGATGGTAACACCAACCTTCAGCAAAGAGAAACTTGGCCTTCAACTTGGTGCAGTTATATTTTGGAAAACATATTAGTATATCCTCTTAGGTTTCTGAATTCAAATTATCACCTACTTCTTTATCAAAAAGCCATGACTCCATCAAGCCATTTAAAACAAAATCTAGGTCAGTCATGGATGCCATGATTCTCTCAGAGAAACATGCAAAGTTTAGGGATAATTAGAACTATCCAACTATACTTGCTGTAATTGTGTGTATTTGGTCATCTAAGTAAAAAATAATAATTTTCCCACCATTGCTCACCTTTTATTTATTGTCATCACTTGAGTCAATAAACCATCCAAATATGGTTACAATTTCTGGTTATATTCCAAAATCCTTGCCTTCCAGATCATGTTTTAAATACTTTCCCAAGAATCAGAGGAAGGGACTTTTGGAAGATGAAATTCTGAGCCTAACTGACATGGAACTATGCGTTTCAACCCTCTTATTAAATTATACCTGGGTAATAAGAATCAGATTTTAGATAAAACAGCTGCATATTCCCTTCATAAGGGATAAATTGAAAGTCTTTGTCTTATCATCATATTTGAGGGTCATTTTAATAAGCAAGAACCTGACTGACCAATTGTTTTCAAAAATAATAGCATATTATCAATTAGGTTCATCCTCAGATCATTTTTGCACTCTGCCTTCAGAGGGATGGCGTTAAGGGGCTCCTGGATATCTACATATTTTTATTTTAAATGTGCTGCAGCCTGACTGTCTTCCCCCCCTTAGCACAGGCAAATGATATGACCGATAAGAAATTAATATCCAACATACATAAACAGCTCATACAACTCAACATTAAAATCAAACAACCCGATTAAAAAATGGGCAGAAGAACTGAATAGAATTTTTCCAAAGTGGAAATTCAGATGACCAACAGGCACATGAAAAGGTGCTCAACGTCACTAATCATCGGGGAAATGCAAATCAAACCCACAGCAAGGTATCATCTCACACCTTTCAGAATGGCTATCATCAAAAAGAGCACAAATAACAAATGTCGGTGAGGATATGGAGAAGAGGGAACCTTTGTACACTGTTGGTGGGAATGTAAATTGGTGCAGCTATTGTGGAAACGGAGGTTTCTCAAAAAACTAAAAATAGAACTACCGTATAACCCAGCAATTCCATTCCTGGGTATATATCCAAAAAACCAAAGGTACTAATTCAAAAAGATACATGCACCCCAATGTTCAGAGCAGCATTACTTACAATAGCCAAGATATGGACGCAACCTAAATGTCCATCAAAAGATGAATGGATAAAGAAGATGTTTTATGTATGCATGTGTACACACACACACACACTGGAATACTCCTCAGCCATTAAAAAGAATAAAATTTTGCCATTTGCAGGAACATGAATGGACTTGGAGGGTATTATGCTAAGTGAAATAAGTCAGACAGAGAAAGATATATACTGGATGATATCACCTATATGTGGAATCTAAAAACTACAACAAACTAGTGAATATAACCAAAAAAAGAAGGAGATATAGAGATAGATATAGAGAACAAACTAGTGGTTATCAGTGGGGAGAGGGAAGTGGGGAGGCAATATAGGGAGAGGGGATTAAACGAGGTACAAACTATTAGGTACAAAATAAATAAGCTGCAAGGATATATTGTGCAACATGGGGAATATAGCCAATATTTTATAATAACAATAAATGCAGTATAAACGTTAAAAATTGTATAAATTAAAAACTTTTTTAATAAAAATATCAAACAGCAACCATGCTGAGACAGGTAATGTCTTCCCTTAAAACCTGTGAGACTACGACCTCCTTGTCCGTACATGGAGGACACTGCAGATTTCTGGGTCTTCCTGTGAATTCTCATTGAACCTTGGAACATATCTAAAGCTGTTTGCTTAAGTAAATCCAGCCCTTCTATCCCTCCCGCTTGCTGTCTAAACGTGGGTTGAGTCTTCATTGAGACAACAAGACCAAAACAGAGTCTTGAATTTTCAGAATAAATTATACATATTTCTAGATAGAGTGGTGTAAATAGTGTCTAGGTCTTTTTTATTTCCTTGGTCTTATTTTCAACTATCACAATACTTGCATTCAGAGACCTGCCTGTACCTTCAGCTTCAAGCCACCTTATCCAAAAATTAATTGAGCCAATTGATATCTGACAGGCAGAGTTTAGGAAACATACTCTTCTGCTGATATTCTTCCTCAAAAGATTCCCATGTACCAAATTGAGAAAGAGCTTGGGCTTTATTGTCAGGTAGATCTGGGTTCAAATCCCAGCTGCCTCTTTGGGTCAGTTAATCTACTTCTTTGCTCCCAGTTTCTTCACCTGTTAACGAAGGGATAATAATAATCTACTTGCAAAATGTTCAAAGGATATAGATTAATGTATGCAAAGCACCATTTCTTAAGAGCACCAAAAAATGGCAACAGGGCTTTTTTCCCCCACTGTGTCCACATAGCTGGACTCTCATTACTTTAGTAGAAATAAAATCACAGAACCATGATTAAATAGTATGCCCTCAGTTTTTACTGAGGTCAGAAATGGAACAAACTATAAGGAGAATGCTTCTGCATAATTTTTGGTAAAACTACCCTTGAAAGCCACTACATATAAAAGTGTATGTAGACCTTGGAAGACCCTAGTAATTTTCCTTGGAGTCCGGTCATGAAAAATGATCACCTCCCGTGATGCATTTCTGCTCTCTTTTATTACAGGGAGATCTATAAAGCTCACCCTATTTCCCCTTGTGGGCTGGTTCATCCAGACCAAGTGTTTTCTTTACGGAGTCAGCTTCATGCCTTCACCACATCCCACCATCAGGTGCCAAAAGAAGGTGGAATCATCTGAAAAGTATCCCGTCACAATCGTCTGTTTACTTAGCAGTTCTAAGTCCTGTTTAGCATGTTAGAGAGGATTTGTTTCATAATCACTTGAGAAATGAATAGACTATTGAGAATTAGATTTGGTGCCTAAGTATCCACTTATCATGATTCTTCATATACTCTGACGTAGAAGAATTACTTCTGAAACGTTGGAGGTTAATGAAATTGTGGTAAATCAGATCACTAGAGGGGTTTGCAAGGTCTATTATTGCCTTATTAATGAAAGTTTTAAAAATTTCTGTAATAAACCTGCCTCAATAACTTTTTTAGTATTTTCTTTTAAGCAATATAAACTTATTTTTACTTTTAAAATTTTATGCATGGGATAATCAATAACATTGATGGATTTTCAGCTGTATGTTTGATTCCATCATTAGCAGAGTTGAACAGAAGATAAAAATTTCAGTACATTACTCCATCAGGGATGTACTGTAGGTTTTGTGAGTAGTTAATACTTCTTTTCAAACAAAACATTCAGTCTGACATTTTTCCTTATCAATATTCTTAAATTTAATATAAGATAGCATAACATCATTTTAATAGCTCTTAATAAAATATCAAAATAATGATTCTCATTAAGAGCAGAAGGGTATCAGGAATCTTTTCCAAACCACACGTGCCAGTAAGCACCACTGTATGAGTCTCCTCCTGCTGCTATAACAAATTACCATAGACTTAGTGGCTTAAAACAGCACAGGTTTATGATCTTATAGTTCCGGTGACCAGAAGTCCAAGCTGAATCAGCCGGGCTATGTTCCTTCTGGAGGTTTTAGGAGAGAATCTGTTTACTTGACTTTTCCAGCTTGTGGAAACCTCCTGCGTCCCCCAGCTCATGGCCCCATCCTCCATCTTCACAATGAGGCGTGTGGCATCTTCAAACTTCTCTCTCTGACTCTCCTGCTTCTCTCTTTTCTTTATAAGGATCCCGTGATTACACTGAACCTACCTGGATAATCCAGGCTAACCTGAAGCTGCTTAAGTTAACCACATCAGCAAACTCCCTTCTGTCGTGGAAGGTAACATATTCAGAGACTCTGGCAACTAGAATGTGAACATTTTGGGGAAACCATTTTTGTGTCTGCCGCAGCCACCAAATGGACTTACCTAAGAACCATGTAAGAATGCATGAAGGGGCTGTGTGGTTGGAAAAATTTCCAGGGAATTCTAAAATTTACCACCTTTCCCCACATATCTCCCCACTGAGAACCACTGGGATAGAAATTATATTTATAATGTATTGATTCACAATTTAGATGAAGTGCTTGCTTGCTTCTCATAAAAATAAAAGTGATCTTTGCTAGAGGAAGCTTCCAGAAACAGGATTGGGGATGCTACCCCTACCCATCTACTGCCTATGCCCATCACATTCCTTCTGAACCCTAGCACAAATCCAAAAGAGATCATCCTATAAGCAAGACAAGCTGAGGTGCTTACCTACCAGGCAGATTTATAACTTTCTTGCTAATGCCAGTACATCTCCATGAGTACATAATTAGTACATGTCTTCATTGTCGTGTAAATGGTAAAAAAAAAAAAAGAAAGAAAGAAACAAAACCCAATGGAAAATGGAGAGTCTTAACCCCAGGGTGTTCTGAAAGCTCTATGATTCTTAGCCTTTCCCTAATGTAAAGAATAGAAACTATGGAATAAAGTACAAGAGCTCTGAAAGCTGGTGAATGAGATAATGATAAATAGAAAGACATAACAAGGTTATAATAATTGGCTTGAAAAAATATATGCAAAAATCAGCTGGGTCAGAAAGAGCTTTGCAAGACAACTTAACACTTCAGAATACCTTAGACTTTTCAAAATATTTCAGTAGTATTCATTAACTTATTTAAACTAGATTTATTCAGCCAAAAGAAGAGATAGCAAAAAAGAAAAGAATGAGTTTCTATTACATGCAAAGGAAATCATCAGTATAAAAGAGAAAAGGGTAATATTTCAAAAGTTGGGAATCCTGGAAGCCTATTTGATTGGAGTTTTGATAATTGAATAAATAGCCAAGAGACATATTGCAGGGATTCTAATGAGTAAACAACTCTCTTAAGGGGATAGTTTGAGTACAGTTCTACTTTGAGTATAGAAATTTGCATTCTTTGGTCTCTAAAGATAGTAAATTAACCGATAATTGTTGGTGGCAGTAATGTAGTAATATTTGCCTGAGTATGAAGTCATCCAAAATCAAACACAAGAGGAAGTGAAATTATACCTTTAAATGATGAACATAAACCTACTAATTAGGAATTCTATTCATTTATGCCTATTTATTGACTGCCTAGCTATGTAGCAGGAATTATTCTACATTGCAGTAAAGAAAAACAAAGTCCCTGCTCTGATGAAACTTAGATCCTATTGGAGAGAGAAAGAATAACCACAAAGAAAAATGTGTGTTATGTCAGATGGTCATAAGAGTTAACATGAAAAATAAAGTACAGAGAGAACAGACAGTGATAGGAAAGAGGGTGTCTCTTTAAGGTTGAATTCATGTGAGTGCTACATTAAAAAAAAAAAAAAGAATTCTAAACAGTTTTCCAGAGAGAAATGTATGCAGAAGACATTAATCATCACTGCTCATCTGTTTAGTTAAGACATGACTTTTACTCTCTGGAGCTCATGTTGACTGTATGTGGGGTTTTGTTGGTGTTTCTTATAATTTGTTTCCTTTCCAGTTGAGGAAACTTTAGGCCTTCAGAAATTAGTTCCAACCCATTAAGATTAAAGGTGATCAATGGTCTTGCTTCTGAAGGATGTCAGAATCATTTAAGGGAAACTTCCCTCCATGATTGCACAGTTAACAGTTTCATAGTTGAATGGAAAGGGGGAATCGCATGCCTGAATTCTCTAGAAAGAAAAAGCCAATGACTCCAAAATAGGGCAAACCAGAGACATTAGTGGCGGGGGGGGAACCTGAGCTTCAATTCTCTCTAATCAGCTGGCTGTCTGCCAGCCATGGCCACTAAGCTCCTTTAAGAAACCTCAGAATACATAAATCCTTTACAACTGGGAAGTTCAAAGTATTTCTCAAAAGTGAATATTTCTCTCTTGTCTGTATTTACAGCACTCTAGGTAGAGGTTTGCAAAATGTGAAGTTTTGGTCAAATTTCACACAGGACATAAGGGTCACCCTTCACTTTGTGGTCCAATGGGGACAATATTTTTCTTCCCTCCTATTTTAGGAACGTGGTTAATCCATTAAGGTATCACGTCATGAAAGAAAAAGGATTTTCTTGCCTCTAATTTATAAGATTATTTAACATAATAAATATTTGTCTGAGATTATTTTGTTCCTGTTTTGCATTTTATTTGGTTTTGATTCAAACTTAATCAGTAAAGTTTTCTATCCACAAGTTCTCAATCTTTCACTCTAAAGGCATCAATTCTTTCCAAAACTCTCATGGGCGTGTCCCTAACCTCAGTGATAGGTTCACCAAGAAGCAAACTTAAAAGAGGTCCTTTTGTAAGGTGTTGTAGAAGGGCATATTCTTCTGGGATGTGCATAGTCTCTTAATGTGGCAAAGAAAAATCTGCATATTTAATCTGTAAAGAATATAAATGAAAAGTAATGAAGGTTCAAAATTTCACAGGGGTGATTTCTATTCTCATACTGGCTGAATTCATGGGCATAAGGAGAATAAGCCCTTGCAAGTTTCTCTGATTCATCAAAAACCAAATTAGGTACAGTTTCAAATATTCTCCTGAGAAGTTTTATTTTCTTCTTTCATGGTCAGTTATCTCTCAGTCATTCCCACCTCCCCCTCCACAAGGACCTTCTATTCCAGGCTGCTGTTGAGGTTTCTACCACTGTTACTGCAGTTCAGCCTATATTCCAGGGAAAGTAAATAACAGAACAAAGAGAAGGAAAAAATAAATTTCCAGAAAATGATGTCAAACTACCCTGCTAATTAGCCAGATCCATGAGAGTGGTAGGATGAAGTGCAGATTTTAAGACATAAGGTTCTCTTTCAAAACATGATCACACTACTACATATAAAATAGACAGTCAGGGGCTTCCCTGGTGGCGCAGTGGTTGGGAGTCTGCCTGCTGATGCAGGTGATGTGGGTTCGTGCCCCGGTCCGGGAGGATCCCACATGCCGCGGAGCGGTTGGGCCCGTGGGCCATGGCTGCTGGGCCTGCGTGTCCAGAGCCTGTGCTCTGCAACGGGAGAGGCCACAGCAGTGGGAGGCCCGCGTACTGCAAAAAAATAAATAAATAAAACAAAATAAAATAGATAATCAACAAGGACCTACTATATAGCACAATGAACTCTGCTCAATGTTCAGTGATAACCTAAATGGGAAAAGAATTTGAAAAAGAATACAAAAGTGTATAACTGAATCACTTAGCTATACACCTGAAACTAACACGACATTGCAAATCAACTATAGTCCAATATAAAATTAAAATTAAAAAAAACATGATCAGATTAGTTTGAAATTAGAGCTCATCTCTGGAAACTAACAATACAATTGACTAATGTTCCTCTTTTTCCCGTTGTTATTAGCCGCTTTCAGATAGATTAGCTGTTCTTAACCAGGGGCAATTTTGCCCTGAAGGAGACATGTGACAACGTGTGGAGACAGTTTTGGTTAACTCGAGGGTACTACTGGCATCTAGCCAGTAAAGGTCAGTGATGTTGCTAAGCATTCACAACAGCCCCCATAACGAAGGATTATTGAGCCCCAAATGCCAAAAGCACTAAGAAGCCCTGAAATAGATCACCTCAAAAAGTAGTCATTCGGTCTTGTGCTTTAAAGCAAAACTTCCCACTACCTGTGCCTTCCTTCACGGAGGCAATGTGATGTAATGTGAAGTCTTAAGTTAGTAGATAGAGTTTGGGGGAAACCGAAATCACCAGGGAGATAAGTGGGAAGAGAGGGCCAAGGAGAGGTCCCTGGGGAACACCAGCATTTGCAGGACGAAGAGCAGAGAAGTCTATCTGGAAACTGAGATGTGGTCTAAAACACAGAATCATAAGAGGCAAGGAAGAACTTCCAGAAGAAGAGGTCAGGTTCAATGAGGCAAGGACTTGAAATGTGTGTGTGCTTTGACAAGTGGAGATCTTTGTAATCGGAGTTTCCAAACAGAGGTAGAGGCTGAAGGCAGATCTCGGTGCTTCAAGGACTAAAGAGCAACGCTTCCATGATTTTGGAGATGATGGAAAGTAGAACATTTTGTATGAGCTAGGGAGAAATTCAGATTTTAAAGGAATACTTTAATTAGTTTATCTAATACAGTTAAGTCCCGAGTTCAGTTCCGAGAGCGTGTTTGTAAGACCAATTTGTTCATAAGTCCAACAAAGTTAGCCTAGGTACCACACTAACACAATAAGCCCTAGAGTACTGTACTGTCATAGGTTTATAATACTTTTTGCCTCGCTCCACTCTCTCAATTCTCTTCACTTTTGTTTCCATCATTATCACTTGGCGCTTCTTAGCAGTACCAGCTACATCACTGCTGTTTTATGCTTGCTTCTGGACATCCTAGACTTGAAATAAAGAAACTCTACTCTATACAGTACTGTACAGTAAACAAAAGCACAACCACCTGTAGAGGATGCACACACGTGACAATGAACGCCAGACACGTGAACTAACTTACGTTATTAGACACGCGAACGCATGTTCGCATCTTTGAAAGTTCACAACTTGAAGGTTCGTATATAGGGGACTTACTGTATAGTATTAGAGAGACTCAAAAATGTCTATAGCTAAAGAGAAGAAGCCAACTGAGGAAAAAAATTGAATGTGTGAGAGAGAGTTGATAACAAATAAAACAAGATCACAAAGGGGTCATCAAGGGATGAGGTCTAGGGTGCAAGCAAAGAGGTTGGTCCTCAACAGCACAAAACACATCCTCTGAGACTAGATAAGTTGGGGTGTAGACAGCAATCATTTTGTGAATAGGGAAAGGGTACATTTACTCATTCAATATTTATTATCTAGGATATGCCCAAGTACTGTGCTAAGTATATAAAAATGAACAAAACATGGTCCCTGACCTCAAGGAGTGCAGTTTAGTGAGAAGCTAAAGTCAACTCTAACCTTCACTGAAAACTAGAAGCCAACATCTTTGATTGGTACAGTGGGGAGTGGTACCTGAATGGAAGCTTGAAGGGACAGGTAAAGGTGATTCATCAAAGGGCACTGGACAAGGTGCTCACCAACAGGTGAGAGGGCTGACGTTTAGACCCCAGCGTCCAGCTGTGATTGGAGCATTTCATATTTGTTGTGGTGCCCATAGGCACAGATACTGTATTTTATTCAGCGTGAACTCTGACACCCCTGTTTAGGAAGAACAGAGCACAGAGTGTGATCCAGAGATGAAGTCTGGCCAAATGTGTTCCGAGGGAATGTGGGGTCAGGGGAATCAACAATGTGGGTTCAGATGTTGAAGCATGGAATTCACACGGGACAGAAAAGGAATAGGTACCAGGAGAAAACCATTGGGTTTGAAGAAAATGGAGAACATGATGGCATAAAAGCAGAAGGTCAAGACACAGGAAGAAGCAGGTGATAGGAAACTATGATCTGAGATTCAGACACTAGAGTTAGTATTCCTGTGTCATGGGGTAGTTTAGAGTGAGGGCAAAACACAAGATGGGGTCCTGAGAATAGGAGACTGAAGTACGATGAAAGTAAGTGCTACTGAAGTCAAGGAGACAAAGCTGTAAGATGAACTATGTAGACAGGTTTTGGAATTGTTCTGGTCCCAATATCCTCAGTTGAGAAGAGGGAGCAGCCAGTAAACTGATGGGAAAAAAAAAAAAAAAACAATGATTGATAGAACATAGCACAGCTGAGTATCAATACCAATGAGTTGGTCATTTTGGTTGATAACATGCTATAGACTGAATGCTTGTGTTCCCCCAAAATTCATGTGTTGAAGCCCTAACCTGAATGTGATGATATTAGTAGCTGGGGATTTGGGAGGTAATTAGGTAGGTTTAGATTAGTTCATATGTGTGGGACTCCCATTATAGGATTAATGTCCTTATAAGAAGAGGAAGAGAGACCAGTTTTCTCTCTCTCTGTCTCTCTGTCTCTCTCCATTGTAAGGACATAGTGAGAAGGTAGCTCACTATCGTGGAGGAGCAGTTGGTCTTGAAGCAAGTAGCCAACATCCTCATCCACCTGTATGGGATGAGGGCCATGTTATCACGGGCTAGCCGCTCTATCCACGTGGGGCTCCAGAACCATGACCATGAGGTCCTGTTGGCCAACATCTTCTGCACGGAAGCTGACTACCAGAATCTCTTCACCCTGTCTCATCTGGACAAGTATTCTCCAGAATATAGCAATGAACTGATCAAGAAAGTGTCCCAGCAGGTCCTGGAGAAGCGAGCCTTCTGGACTGGATGTCCTGAAGCAGAGGGACAGTATCCCTGCTGCTGTCTACCCCAGACACACTCACGCCTTCCAGAAAGTAGAGAACTTGCTTTATTACAAGTTGACCATTTCTCCCAGTTCTCTACCTGACGGGCTTTCTCCAGGCCCCCATGGGCACTGCTGCCTGACACAATCCCAGGCTCTGAGCAGACATGGGGAGAGCACAGAGCTGCTGAGACTCTCCTGATTGGGAGGCTTCCAGGTGGAAGCTGGCCTGGGGTAGTGGGGATGGGTCTCAGCAGGGTGGCCATTTCTGCCGGACCACACGCTCTCTAAGAAACAGCTTGAAAACTGAAAAAAAAAAAAAGCCTCAACAAGAATTAGTCAGCACCTTTATCTTGAACTTCTCAGCCTCCAGAACTATGAGAAATAAATTCTTATTGTTTAAGCCTCCAGCTAAGACACGACTGGAAGACTAATCACCTGAAAGCATTAAAAAGGCTGCTTCCGTCTTGGTCCTCAAAAATATGAAATGTGGAAGATCTGAGTGATTTCTTCAGAGGAAGTCTCCCAGGGTGGTTGTGAGTTGTGTGCTCTGAAAGAGAGAGAGAGGAGAGAGAGAAAGGGAGAGAGGACAGAGGTGTTTCTTGTAAAATTGAGACTACAGAGGTGTGTTTGTGACAGAGCAAGGGTTATACGGGATATAGCCGTAAGACTTAGGGAAGAGAGGTGGTCAAGAGGAGGAGAAAACAGATCAATACATATGCAGTAAGCCGCTGCGGGATGGAGAGAGAGTAGGTACAATATATTTGGGTATATACATAATGCTCATTGACCACACTGATGATACATGAATGAGAAGTATATGGAATTGACTGGGCTCAAATATCCTCACTTGGGCACAAGTTGTTTTGGTACCAGAACTTGCCTGAGGGCTGGACAATAACTTCCTTGGTCTCAGAGATGTGCAGAGGGTACCACAGGTTGACAGTGGTGAAATGAGCACTCTTCTCTGGACAGAGCTGTTTCAGTGCTTAGAGCATGATGAGGACGTTATTCTAGAAGAGGGACTATCTCAGACTCTCCAATCTAACACCGAGGTACCTAGATAATAGAATGAGACTAAAATCCCAGTCCTACGACGAGTTATATGATTATACACAAGTTTCCTGTTCTCTCTGGACCTTGTTAACTTTACAAAAATGATGAAGACAGCTCCTTTCATAAGCAAAAGTTCTCTGACTCCTTATATTTGCTGATTGTTTCTTCAAATTGTTTCCACTCACCTTTTCGCCTATAGTACTACAAGAAGAATGCTGCTTAGAACTCATGGCTGGTTCCCTATTATGCACCAGATAAATTCTTTAATGAACTTGGCATTCAGCATCTACCACCACCTCGCCCTTGACTGCATTTCAGACTAATGCCTAATGAACAAGGGGCCCACCCTAGAAACACTAAGAATCATTTTTTTAAATTTTTATTTTATATTGGAGTATAGTTGATTTACAGTGTTGTGCTAGTTTCAGGCGTACAGCAAAGTGAATCAGTCATATATATATGTATATATATATATATATCACCATTCTTTTTCAGATTATTTTCCCAAATAGGTTATTACAGAATATTGAGTAGAGTTCCCTGTGCTATACAGTAGGTCATTGTTGTTTATTTTATATATAGTAGTGTATATATGTTAATCCCAAATTCCTAATTTATCCCTCTCCACCACCTTTCCCCTTTGGTAACCATAAGTTTGTTTTCTATGTCTGTGAGTCTGTTTTGTAAATAAGTCCATTTGTATCATTTTCTTAGATTCCACATATAAGTGATGTCATATGATACTCGTCTTTCTCTGTCACTCTTCCTTCAAATCACAATGTCTTTCCACGTCTTAACTACAACAAAAGAGAAAAAAAGATTTGCCTCTCATACATAGAAGGGGCTACTATAATTCAATTTTACTTCCATTAAAAATCATCCTCCAAGTGCTCACTAAGTCTAAACATTATGCTAAGTACTCATGGACTAGTTGGTAGTGATGGATGTGTAAACCAGCAATTACACTGTAAATGTAAATCACCCAACAACTGTAAGCCAACAAATATGGCAAGAGCAGTTCTTAAGCAGAGGTAAGTGGAGCAGAGAAGAGATACAGAATTACTTCTCTGTTCCTTTCGAAACACTATATTAAAATGCAGGAACTGGAGATGTGCTACTCATTATATGTTGGAGAAATACGAGTTTAGCCAAGAAAAGTGTCTTCAGCAGTAAGGAAATTTGGGAGGACGCTTCTAGCTTTTAGATGGGATGCTGCTGGATTCATGAATCACTGAATAAAGTCAATTAGAAAAAAAATAATAAGGAAACTTGTTTCAGTATTTTGTCCTTAGATTGCTTTATCCTGTCTCAGTGTGCGGGAAAGGATACAGACTTTGACGTGGACTAGGGTTGGGCCAGTGGTTTATCCTCTATAAGCCCTCGTTTCCTAATCTGTAAAATTAATCTAAATTTTAGGGCAACCCAGCTACACTTCCTGCTTTTGGGTTCCATAAAATACGCCTTTTGCTTGAACTAGGTTAAGTCTCTGTTCCTTTTCCAAAAAAAAACGTTAATATCTTTTTGTGACCCTAAAGTTTATTCGAAATTCATTGTCAGAGAAGGCGCCCAATAGAACTTCTGGGCATCTTTCTGAACATGCTATTTCATATAACATGGCCACAAGTATTTGAATCCAATACTTCATGATTTGCCTTTTTTGTTCCCATTCAGATTTAGCTCTAGACTTACATAAAAAGACACTTTGGATTCTGCTACACTACTATCTACTCTTGACATTTTACTAAGAGCTCATTTTTGTTAGAAACCATGACAAGCTCCTGTCCATGTGATTTGGTCGAAAGACCCCAGAGCCAAATGGTACAAGTCCCAGGAGCTAGGACTGGTGTTGTTTATCATGGTGGTGCCTCTCCCAGGACAACTTGACAATATCAGAACCACCTAAGACATTTCATTATGCTTCTAGTGATGACTTTTAGTTAGATTTCACGAGAATTCACCAGAACCATATGGTGGAAAAAGAAATTATTTCTTAGTACAAAATGAGCATAAATAAATGAAGGGTATTTCTATGGCCAGTAGTAAAATGCAGTGCCAAATTTTCAAAAGAATCCCCCTTAGAGTTTAGCAGACTATGATAGAAATTCATTTATGTATATATAATCAATTTAAATATATATATTTTAAGATATTTTAGGTATACAAAATTATATATGTGCAAATATATAGTAGAAATTCATTCATACATATAAATATATGACAAGTTAAATGTATACAATATACACACACTTATGTATATATAATTCCATATGGTTAAAATATCCTAGAAATATATATAAACTAGTAAAATAGGTTATTTCTGGTAAGAAATAATAGAGTACTGAGGGTATGAGATGGGGTTTATTTTTGAAAATATACCCTTTTGTATTAAACATTTTGCCTATGCATGTATTACCCAGCCCCCCCCAAATATCAATATGCAAATGAAAACATTTCAGAAATTATAGTCACTAAAGGGAAAAATAAGAGAAGATGCAGATTACAGTTTGTTTTAGTGTTTTTGGTTTCCTCTGGTTTCACATAATTTCATAGTTTGGTATTTTTTTGCAAGGATCTACCCAAGCAGGGGTTGTTATTTGGTTGGTTGGTTGGTTGGTCGGTTGTTTCATTTTGGGGTGTGTTTCTATAATAAAGGACCTTCTCAGGACGGCTTATGTCCTGGCTTGGTTATTACTTCCTTCCCCAAACTTGGCCTTCCTCTTCTCCTCTTCATCTCTGTAAATCTTACTCATCCAAGTTCCAGGATCCTGCCTTTCAGAATCTTTATACCATCCATACCAAACACCTTCAATAAATAAGCCCTATTCGGACATTACTCATCTTCCTATCTGAAATTTTACTATGTCCTGCTGAAATTGTAAGCTACACAACTCTGAGGGCTGTGCCCTGTGCCCCCCAACGTTCACTGTATCGCTGCCTTGCACCACCTTTGTGTTACATTTTATTTGTTCATGGATCGTTCAAAGAGTGGCATGGTGTCTCTAGCGCTGCCCTTAACGTGTTAATTTTTAGTTGTATTAATTAATGTTTAATAGCTTATCATTTGTCATAGTTTATTCTCATCTTCATGCAATAGGTAGAAAGAGTAGTCTCAGATTCGAAACCAGGGATGTGGTCTAACACAGATTTTGAGAGACAGGCAGAATTTGCAGGCTAAATGATCCTTATAAAGTCATTGGGAAAAACAAATCTCTCCTGGGAGTGGAGCCTTGGTAACTCTAACAACGCAGGGCTTGTCTGTCCACTGAGAGAGGGAAAAATCAACGTCCTGTCTGACACCATCTGCAGCGCACTGACTGATTGTGGGCCCTCCATGGGTGAACTTCATCAAGTGTGAAAATAACCCTGGGACCATGGAGACACATCATTAGTAGGGAAAATATATATCGTTGCTGGAGCTCAAGGAGATACAGCCCATTTAAATGAAGATAAACAGGGCCAAACAAAAGAATTACAGTAGAAAAATATGTGGCCGGCCTATCAGTAGAGAAGACTGCTGCCCTTTATCATTACTTGTCACACAAGTGACAGACTATAAAACTCCACAATTCTGTCCTCGTTCATTTCTGAGCCAACCTGTGCCTTGGCAGACACTTGGCAGGTTCCAGACATATGATTTATCGCCTCATTTAATCAAGACTGTGTAGGAAACAGTGATTTTTTGAATAAATTACAAATGAGGCACCTTTCACTTATTCTTAGGGACTGAGTGATATATACACATATGTATCTATGGATGTACATGTGTGTGTACATATATGTATAAAACTCCCAAGATACACCATTTATTTCTTTCTTGGTAAGAAATGTAAACAATTTCTATTCCTTCTGCCTGCGTGAGAAAAAGAAATATATGCAATACTGTAGAATATAAATGCAGTCATCTAGTGTTTTTCAGTTTTCATTGTTATGGAAGAAAACCAACCTGAGCAGATTCCAGTGCTAACAAATGACCCTGCTCTGGATGTTGTTGGCAATCTAAAGGCCATGTCATTTCATTTGACTTCCCAGTTTGCAAATATACTTTACATTGTCCTCAGAATATCTTCTAAAATTTGGGGAAGCTCTGGCTCGACAAGGAAGGGGAACCATGTACCCAGCAAAGAAGCAAAATATCCTGGAAATAATATTACCCATTTAAAAATGACTCCTTGGCACACTGATTAAGTTGAAATGAAGTGCATGTAGTAAATGCTAGGTTGTTGTCTTGCCTAGGGAGAAAAAGTGCTTTCTAGAGTTCAGTGGTAAATAGGCAATTCATTTTGACATAACGAGGGAGAGTGATGTTAACAGCCAGAGGTCACAGAAAGCAAAGATGGAAAACACCTATTGGATCATTTTCCCCATTCCCCAGAGAGGATTGCCACATGAAACTTCATAGTGCTCGGTCCAGTTTAGCTTTCAATTACTCAAGCAAGGGGCTCTCACCACTTCAGACTTTTTCTAGGAACCAGATCCTTACTCATGACCCCCGCCTTCTTGGCTATATCAGAGAAGTATGAATCTTAGAACTAACCCTGCAGGTGCACACAGAAGTACTTTCTGCTCACAGTCAGACCTGTAAGCCTCTGAACCCACTTTCTCTTCTGTCAGTGAATTTCAAAATTATTTCCTTGGTAACAACTCCCTCTGTCCTTTCCTACTCTACCTTCTCAGCCAGTGTTCACATCACATCCCTTTTACCCTGAGTCTTTATCTTAGCAGAGGAATCCCTCTGAAAAAAAAAAAATTCCTGTTTCAAAGGGTAAAAGAGCATGGGCTCTAGCATAATGCTATGCTTATGCATCCCCATGACCATCTTGAATGAATGAACAAAAGGCGGGGATTTAGAGAGAATGGGAGAAGATGAAGTTGTCTAGAGATGCAAATCTAGACAATTCTCTGCCCAAATCCTGCTGAAACGCGGAGCTGATGAGCGAGCAGAAGCTGGAGGAGGGTGCGGGTCAAAGAAGGTTTGCTTTTTAGGAAAAGGGATATTGCAGTGTTTTGTGTTTGCTTTTTTTTTTTTTTTTTTTGTGGTACGCGGGCCTCTCACTGTTGTGGCCTCTCCCGTTGGGGAGCACAGGCTCCGGACGCGCAGGCCCAGCGGCCATGGCTCATGGGCCTAGCCGCTCTGCAGCATGTGGGATCTTCCCGTACCGGGGCACGAACCCGTGTCCCCTGAATCTGCAGGCGGACTCTCAACCACTGCGCCACCAGGGAAGCCCTGTGTTTGCTTTTTAAGAAAAGGGATATTGCAGTGTTTTGGCTCCGAGATGGAATGACTCAGTAGAGGAACAAACATGAAGATGCAAGGAAGAGACGGGACAGCTACAGGAGCCATGTTTGTGGGCAGATGAGGAAGGTGGGATCAAGGGCGCAAGCGGAGAGGGTAGTCTGATATGAGTGCACAGACAGTTCATTCCCTGCATCGGCAGACAAGGGGGAGGTGCTGACAGTTTGGCCATTTGATGGTGAGAGGTGGCCTCAGTTCTCCTTCAATAAAGAAGAGAATGAATTTTACGGCCATTCAAGTCCCCTTGCCCCCTCCAAGCTCCTTGGCTTCCATAGCCAATGAAGACAGAGTTTCAACCTTTTCTAATTAGATATCTTATACAGCCTTTCACCTCAACAGCCTCCTACCCTATGATGCACTGGTTTCAGCTCTTGGGATCTGTCCTAAGGAAAATTGTAGATTCAGAAAACACTTATTCACAAAATATTCATTATATATTATATATAATAGTCATAGCAGTAATCATGTAAACAACCTAAATCAACAATAAGGAAAAATTACTCCATATTTGAAATAATATTTCAAGGTAATGACATGGAAAATTTCAATCTTAGTTTTAAAAGAACATGTAGGTTCTAAATAGAAGCATAAAAGGTAAAGGAAAATGTAAGCAATGATTGGCTTTTTTCTCAGCTTTATTGCGGTATAATTGACAAATAAAATTGTAAGATATTTAAAGTGTAAAACATGATGACTTGATGAACGTACATGTCAACTTAAACACATCATCATCATATATATATATAGTTGGTGAGAACATTTAAGTTCTACTTTCTTAGCAATTTCAATCACACAACACATTGTTACCAATTACGGTCACCATGTTCTACGTTAGATCCTCAGACCACATTCAGCTTATAACTAAAGTTTCTACCCTTTTACCAACCTCTCCCTATTCCCCCCAGCCCCTGCCCTGGCAACCACTTTTCTACTGTTTCTGTGAATTTGACTTTTTAAAAATATTTCACACATAAGTGATACCACCCAGTATTTGTCTTTCTCTGTCTGACTTACTCAATGATTGACTTTTTTTTTTTTTTTTTTTGCGGTATGCGGGCCTCTCACTGCTGTGCCCCCCCCCCCCCGTTGCGGAGCGCAGGCTCCGGACGCGCAGGCCCAGCGGCCATGGCTCACGGGCCCAGCCGCTCCGCGGCATATGGGATCCTCCCAGACCGGGGCACGAACCCGTATCCCCTGCATCGGCAGGCGGACTCTCAACCACTGCGCCACCAGGGAGGCCCAATGATTGACTTTTAGTGGTAAAATTTTTATTGATTTTTTTTCCTCTTCTTTCCACTTTCCTAAACTTTCCAGATCTTCTATAATAATTATATATATATATATAAATATAAATACTTAATTCACTACATTAAATTCCCTATACTTAAAATATTCCTAATGGATACATTTGGGTTCAAGTTTTTCTTTTCCTCCTGACATGTCATCACAGACATTTATTGAGTACTTAAAATATTTCAGACTCCCATTACTGTATGATCTTGGGCAAATTTCTTAACCTTTCTGACCCTCATTTTCCTCATTTGCAAATGAGTATCATTTTTCTCATCTGTAAAATGAGGATGTAACAAATTAGCACATGAATATATCTCAGAAGAGAAGTTATAAGCACTCAATAAATATAGATATTATTATTATTTCCATATATTACTTTGTCATATTTTGCTACTTATTCTATTGGTTCTTTTCATTCAAGGACATGAGACACATGTTTGGTCCTCTTTATATTTTCTTTTTTTCAATTTTAAGCCAAGACAATATCTTCTATGGTCCCTCTCCTTTACATTCTTTAATAGCATTATCAAGAAATGGAGCAATGCCTTGGGAGGACATACCTTTAGCAAGTCAGTTTTCCTCAACAAGGGCAGACAGCTCATTTCCTGCCTGTCTCCTCCTATATTGCAGTACAAGAATACTGTGAGGCCCTGGAAATTTCGGTAGCCTTGGGAACAGGACCAATTCCCAGATATTTAATTTAGTTCTCGCCTCGTCTAAATTTAAATTTTGACATAGCATTTTTCTCACACTAACTGTTTAGAGGGATTCTTTCCAATTTGTCTTTATTTATCGTGAAGTCAAGCCAAACCCCAGAGGTTTTTATGGTTGTTGTGGCAGTTATCGGGTGACAGTATTCAATCACTCACACACATGCTAATTTGAGATTACTGGTCCCTATAACTCTACCCATATAACATTCCCACCAAGTAATTCCAATAGATGCTTCAGAGAAACTAAAGAAAAACAAAATAGCTTGCAGCATGTATGTGTGCATGATACTAGGTTTGTTTCAACTCCAGAGAAATGCAGAATTGAAAGTACTTTCCAAAGGGCAGAGATTCTGTTTCTCCCATTGGATATCTGTGCTGGTGTATGGCATCTTATAGTTTGTCTTTGTTCTGCCTGAATTTTATGCGTTTTCACTTGCTGACGATCAATTTCTCCCTTTCTCAGGCATCCCAGCTTTGGTTTTTTATAACTTTGAGTTTTCTAAAAATTCCGTAAATGAATTTTCAAATCCCGTGGATCCAAAGGTGATCTTGTGTAGCTTGCTGATCTGATACAAGCAGCATTTGATTTCACTGGGAGGATGTGATGTCACCCTGTTACTAGCCTTGTTGATGGGTTCATATGATGTTGGAATTGTTTATGCCCAGAGTTTGTATTTCTCGACTTGATTTTGTCTTAGGAAAACAAGTTACAGAAAAATCATTATTTTGATGGGAAAAACTCACTTAGTCCCAATTTTTAAGATGATCGCTAGAAGTCAAACCAGCTCACAAAACACTGCTTATTCCAAGGTATGAATGTGTGTGTGGGTACAAATAAATCAATAGTTAGCAGTAGCATTAATGTTGGAATACAAAAACAATCAGCTTAAAATCACATAACCTGGCGTCCAGCAAAATATATTAAGAAGTTGTTGAAGTAGTTGGAAAAGTGTGAAATATATGAACAGGACTTTTACCCTTAAGGGCTTTAGAGGAAAAAAAAGCATAAATATACTGGTCTTTTTGATGTTTTTTTCTTGGTTAAATTTATTTTTTAAAGCCTCTTATGTCTCAAGACAAATTATCTTATAAAATGTGCATTTCTGACAGGCTTACAGATTAAAGGAATCATTGAAAGATAAGTAGTGACTTTTCTGGGAAGAATGAGAAGATAGATATATTGGTAAATGTGAGGAGATTAACTAAGATAATTAAGTACAAAGTATAGAACTGATAATTCAGGCTGAGAGAGGGCAGGGCTCTGGGGGTCCCTGATGGAGCCTGCAGGTCTCATGCCTGAGGCTGGAAGAGGCAGGTATAGTGCAGAGAGGAACTGGCATAGACGCCTGTAATCAGATGTTGTTTACTCTAAACCACAAGGAGTGTTTAGACTGGGAACTAGGATGTTCTCAAATAAGGTGTTCTTGACCAGCCTATATTACAGTAAGAAAAAAAGAAACATGTGCTGGAGGCTTTTCTTGTACAATTTTAGTCCTGAAACTGGCATCTGTGATCCTTTCCTAATTTGAGAGCTGGTGTATTCTACATTGAAAGTATCTGTCATTGTCAGTACTCAGATTTTTCTTTCTTTATAGAATATTTCATATTCAGTGAATTAGGAAGAGTCACTACTGGGGAATTTTCTGGTTGTTTTCAAGACTTTTAGGTCATTCTCAAGATTTCAGCTAGAGTTTTCCTCCAGATTCAACTAAAACAAGATTTATTTAAATATACATTTTACCAAAAAGATCACAAGGGCTTTAACACTGAATAAGTATCCTGTGCATTGCTGGTGGGAATGGAAAATGGTGCAATTGCTCTGGAAGACAGTGTGGTGATTCCTCAAAAAATTGAAAATAGAATTACCGTATGTTCCAGCAATTCCATTTTGGGTGTATATATCCAAAAGAATTGAAAACAGGGTCTTGAAAAGATATTTGTACACCTATATCCATAGCTGCATTATTCACTATAGCCAGAAGATAGAAACAACCCAAATGCCAATTAACGAATGGATAAAGAAAATGGGATCTATACATACAATGGAATATTATTCATCCTTAAAAAGGAAGGAAACTCTGACACAGGCTACAACATGGGTGAACCTTGAGAACATTATGCTGAGTGAAATAAGCCAATAATAAAAACGACAAATACTGTATAATTCCACTTAACATGAGGTCCTAGAGTAGTCACACTCACAGAAACAGAAAGTAGAATGGTGGTTTCCAAGGGCTGGGGAGAGGGGGAAATGGGACTTATTTAATGGTTATAGAGTTTTAGATTGCAAGATCAAACTGTCTGTAGCACAACTGGACAACCATTTTGATTATATAATACTTAGCACTACTGACTCAGCTGTATACTAAAAATAGTTAAAATGGTAAATTTTATGTTACGTGCATTTCACCACAATTAAAAAAAAAACTAAATAGGTGAAAGGAAGAGGTGATCTAGATGAGCTTAGAGATTATTTTCTCCTATGTCAACACTGATAATTCAACTGATATTTATATAGGGTTTTTTATTTAAAAGAGTGCATTATGTGTAATGTTTTTCTAGAATTAAACTATTCTCTAATATTTACAGACTAAAGCCTAACACTATTTTGGCAAAATTCTTAAATATTTACAGGGTCAAAGAGTATAACACTGAACTTTTCGTAATGTTGATGGTAAGACTTCTACATTTGTGCATTTAGACTAAATTATCATGTATGTGGTGCAAATGAAAACTTATAAACTATATGACCTATTCCTTGCAATACACAGGATGTTTAAAATAAAATAAAACTACTGAATTATTAAAAAGCAGAAATGTTTCTATTGTATTAAAATGGATCAATTTGTGGTGAGTTCAAAATACTCAGCAAAAATATTTCAAAGAAAAGACCTCTGAGTTTTACCCAGTTTCCATTCACATAGTTTTCCTTTGAGGCAGAAGTTACAACATCTGAAGAAATGATACAAAGCAAATAATCTTGAATTTCAAAATTTTATATTGCCTGAGTAGAGAAAATACAGTCTCATTCTAGGTTCATGGAAACAGAACAGTTACAAACTATAAATTTTATATTCAGATTATGTCACTTGTATTCATTCACAGAAGTCCTTTAATTACAATGACTTTTGAAAACTATAAAATGCTTAGAATGGATGGACTTAGAGATTGTCATACTGAGTGAAGTAAGTCAGATACAGAAAGACAAATATCATATGATATCGCTTATGTGTGGAATCTAAAAAAAAAAGGGGTACAAATGAACTTATTTACAAAACAGAGGTAGACTCACGGTTGTAGAAAATAAACTTATGGTTACCAGGGAAAAGGGGGGAGGGATAAATTGGGAGACCGGGATTGACATATACACAGTAATAAATATAAATAGATAACTAATGAGAATCTGCTGTATAAGCACAGAGAACGGTACTCAATACTCCGTAATGGCCTATATGGGAAAAGAATCTAAAGAGTGGATATGTGTATATGTATAACTGATTCACTTTGCTGTATACCTGAAATTAAAACAACATTGTAAATCAACTGTACTCCAATACAAATTAAAATAATAAAATAAAATGCTTAGGAAAATATCATATAATCTAAATATGGATTATTTGAGAAATATTTGAATCATCAGACAAGACCAGTTTTTAAACAGTCCTTAGGCAAATACTGTGGAAAAGGAAAAATAGAATTCAAATATTTCTACTATAACTAAATATACATTACCTTCTCAAAATTAAAATAAGCAATGAATGTGAAAATCAAATAATAGATGAACTGAAATAAAAGCTGCATCACAGATATGCAATGTTTGTATAGGCATTTATGTATGTACACATTTGTATAGGCAGTTTTTAGGCTATTACCCAAATGCCAAAATATTTTGTATGAAGTAGTCTATTATTTACTGTTTTGCAAAATCCATTCTAAGAGGATATACACTAAATTTTAAAAATGATGAAGAAAATAAATATCTTAACTATGGATTTTTCCTTTTTTTCCTTTCTCTCCTTTTTACACACTATATTTTTTCTGAAAATGATCTTAATCCTTTTATGTATGTGGCACCTATATTTTTTTCACTTTGGGGGCCTTGATTCATAAGGTATTATACAAATAATCTTTGATATCTGAGTGTTTCCCAGAGAGAAGACTGTAAACCCATTTACAGTTCTAACCATGGAGAAGGAAGCTTTCCGTGAATGATCCTGGGCACTAGATTCATGGCCATTACTACTCCACTGGGGCTACACCCTTGGGGGAAGGAACAGATGTTGTGACATTTCTTTTGTGTTCCTCTGAGCATGTCACACATTTAAAGCTATCCTGAAAATATACAAATCAATTAGCTGTTCTTTAAGCAAATGATGAAAGAAAGAGAGATTGAGAGACACGAGGACCCCATAGAAGTTGCCAGGTGTCCAGCTGACATGACCGGCCAAGAGCGGACCCCACACTGAGATGTATCCCATCCCTCTTTTCTGTGTGGGAATGTAGGATCTAAGGGCAGATCACAGACAAGTATCAGAATTCTACAGATAACCAAAGCTCAGTGCTTCTCACTATGAAATGTGTGTGTGACATCAGAGATATTTTCAGACACTAAAAGGATTTAACAAGAGGAGAAAATCACAAGAAAAAAGTGAGTGGTGGAGTGGAGCTCAGCTGAGCCAGAGCCGGGCAGTGCTGGGGGTAAGAACAGGACGCCAGGCACGTGTAACTACCAACATCCACTTTCCCTAGATTCCTCTCCAGGCCCTGGTCAGAAAACTCCAAAGCTGTCATGAAAGGTTACCAGTCCTTCACTGGTGACCTTCCCTCCTCTCGGAAATGAGGGAACTCAAATCTCGTATAATGGACAGCACGCATGCAGAGGGAAATACTATCTCCACCTTCCAGGGCTGTAAATAAAACGGCCTTTTGCTCCGGCGAGAAACACAGACCTCTGTCTTCCCCATCTGTTCGCTACATAAACATCCTTGAAAAGATAATCCAGAACAAATGGTAGACATTGCTTCATTCACAAAACATGTAGAAATACAAAGGACCCCCGAAGAATGGTATCCAGTTCTCTCCTCCCATGACTGAGTGGAATCAGGGAGTCTCATGGGGAAAAAAACAAATCTCAAATCCTTTCCACAACATAAAAAAAAAAAAAGGTAAAACGTAGAAGTCACACATTTTAGCTGAAAGAGGGGAATATTTGGTATATCGTGAGTTTCACGGTGATCATGTTTGTCTCATTTTAGCATGGCCTCAGAGTGAGCTTTTTAGATGTTGATGGTCTGCAAGATGGTATGTCCAGCAGAAACAGATGGATGGGCTGGCCGTGAGGGTCAGACCACTTCCCAGACATCAGGGGCTGCTTTTCTTTTTTTTTTTTTCTCAACTGTATCATTGAATCAGGATCCACGTTAGGTCCTCTACTTTGATATATTTCTTAAGTGTCTTTTTTTGTGTGTGTGTGGAACGTGGGCCTCTCACTGTTGTGGCCTCTCCCGTTGTGAAGCACAGGCTCAGCGGCCATGGCTCACAGGCCCAGCTGCTCCACAGCATGTGGGATCCTCCTGGACCGGGGCACGAACCCGCGTCCCCTGCATCGGCAGGCGGACTCTCAACCACTGCGCCACCAGGGAAGCCCTCTTAAGTGTCTTTTAATCTTTAGGATTCTCTTTCCGTTTCATTTTTTCTTCTTCTTCTTCTAATTTATTTGTTGAAGAAATCAAGCCATTCGCTCTGGAGATGTCTCTATAGTTTAGATTTTGCTGATTATCTCCCAGATGTGCCGTTTCACATATTCATCAATCCTTTATTTCCTATAAGTTGGTAGTTAGATCTATAGGCATGACCGAATTCAGATTCAGCACTTTGCCAACAATGCTTTATAGGCAGTGATGTCCTCCCTCATCAGGAAGCACAGAACAGGTGATCTGGCTCCTTTTGTGATGTGAGCTTGATCCATTAGCTCATTAGGGGTTGTAAAGGGTGACATTCTATCTCTTTTTTTTTTTTTTTTTTTTTTTTCCCCGGTACGTGGGCCTCTCACTGTTGTGGCCTCTCCCGTTGCAGAGCACAGGCTCCGAATGCGCAGGTTCAGCGGCCATGGCTCACGGGCCCAGCCGCTCCGCGGCATGTGGGATCTTCCCGGACCGGGCACGAACCCGTGTCCCCTGCATCGGCAGGCGGACTCTCAACCACTGCGCCACCAGGGAAGCCCCTTTTTTTTATATTAGCTGGAATATATGTTGTCTATTTATTTAAGTTTAGTGTCCCAGCTATTTCCCAAATGACTCAAGATGCTTTGTACATTAAAAGAATAGAAAATAAGACATTTGGAAACAGAACTCAGTTGAAATCATAATAGAAGCAATTAGATACAGTTCCAGCAATTCTAATACTTTCTTGGTTGAATTTTTTGTGCTCTAGAGATAATATGAAATGCTTATATTTGAATGCTATGAAAAGGGACATACTTAGTGTGGTCAACCAGGACGTAAAGAGATTGACAGCTTTCTGGAGTTAACTAGAGACATAAAATCTGTACATTTCTCTTGTATAAAGAATATAGAAAATGTCTCTACACTGCTAAGTAGACAGTTATCCTTAACACTGCCACTTGGGATTAAAATATACACATGGCCTGTGTCAAGTAGATTGGGAAGTGGAAGAATATCTTATAGTCTCCAATTGTGAAGTACTTTTTGTCACTGTGATAAGACCTCAGATTATCCAGAATACTTAAGAGTATATTCTCGTTGTAAAAGGATGAACCAGGAAGGCTTAAGGTATGTATATTTCTGTGTGTTTATAACACATTTCATTTCATTATCAGGTATCACCCACAATAACTAACATATATTCTATATGCTCTTAAGGTCATATTCTGCTACACTCTATCTACCAACACCAGAGTATAAACATCAAACAAATTTCAGCTCTATAACATGTATTTAGATATAGAAACTCGTATCTCCAGATCAGTAGGGTCTCCTGCCCCTCTTGCTCTGTCCTTGAGATTAAATTAGGGGATTCAAAGGAGATAGAAGGAACTTGGCAACAATTCCAGCTGCTGAGCCCAGGGCAGCTGTTCGTCCAGCCTTTGGTGAGTCCACTGCTCGGGATACCCTGGCCTTGCTCTGTAAAACTGATGGTCACTTAGATGCCCTGTCCCCTTGGGAACACTCTCTCAAAGGTAGACTAGAAAGCTGTCTAAACTCTGCTACTTTATTTTTCTGACATAATAAGCATAACTTATTGAACAGACCTAGGTCTTTGATGAACTTAAAGTGCTTCAAGGTCATGATTTTGATATCAGTGACAGTCTTATAGACAGGGAGCTGCAGGAGATTAGACAGATGCTGTACCGACCAAAGATAAGACCCCGGCATTTGCCTTTTGACTAAATGTCTGATATGTGTCAGCTTTATTTATTTATTTTATTTTTTATTTTTTTGCGGTACGCGGGCCTCTCACTGTCGCGGCCTCTCCTGTTGTGGAGCACAGGCTCCGGACGCGCAGTCTCAGCGGCCATGGTTCATGGGCCCAGCCGCTCCGCGGCATGTGGGATCTTCCCGGACCGGGGCACGAACCCGTGTCCCCTGCATCGGCAGGCGGACTCTCAACCACTGTGCCACCAGGGAAGCCCTCAGCTTTATTTTGATTTGACTCTTGCTTTCCAAAGTGACACATGGCCCAAAGAAACACCAAAAGACCAACAATTAGGATGCTTTTTAGGAAAAATGAAATACTTGATAAGATCTATGCCATAAGTAAAACTTGATGAGAAATCACAGAATCGTAGAACTGGAAGGAATATTTAAGATCAACCCATCACATTCCATAGGTGAGGAAAATTGAAGTGACTTAACCAAAGGCATAGGGCCAGTCAGTAACAGGTCAACTCATGTCCTTGGCTCTGGACTAAAAATCATTGAAGGTGACTTTTTAGTGCTTAGTTGCTACCCTAAATACTAAATATAGTGTCAGTTTGTGGCACATAACTGAAATCTCTAGAAAAAAAGGAAAAATACATTCAGAAAACTGCTACATTTAATGTTCACGGTAGCAAGACACCGAAATTTCACTTGAGTAAAACTCGTCATTTCATTATTACCTCCCAATGATACAATAAACCCTGGGCAGAAATTGTCGTGTGTGAAATTATATTAATTCTTCCAGGTCATCAGGGTACCACTCAGTGGATTTTAACAGTAATATACCCACCGCTAGTCTAGGGCCACCAACCAAACAAAAAAAAGTTAATGGTTCTACAGGTGTTTCCTAGTCAATAAAAAAATGTCTGCTTTAGGACTTCCCTGGTAGCTCAGTGGTTAAGAATCCACCTGTCAATGCAGGGAACACGGGTTCGAGCCCTGGTCCAGGAAGATCCCACATGCCGTGGAGCAACTAAGCCTGTGCAACACAACTACTGAGCCTGAGCTCTATAGCCTGCAAGCCACAACTACTGAGCCCACATGCCACAACTACTGAGCCTGCGCTCTAGAGCCCGTGCTCTGCAACAAGAGAAGCCACCACAATGAGAAGCCCGTGCACCACAACGAAGAGTAGCCCCCGCTCGCCGCAACTAGAGAAAAGCCCGCTCAGCAACGAAGACCCAACACAGCCAAAATAAAGATGTAAATAAATAAATATAAATTTATTTAACAAAATGTCTGCTTTATAAAACTACCATACATTCTCGTTATTCTTTAAAATTAGATGAGTTCAAAAGGGATCTTCAAAGATGCTGTACTTGAATTAAAATACAAAATCATGTTTAAAATCATTTGAATAATATTTTAGAAAGGAATCTAAAAACTGTTCATACAAAAGAAATGCAAACTGTTTTTAACTTAAAGCCATCTCTACCATTCCCAGGAACTCCCTTGTAGGAGAGCCTAATTTGCTAATCACGTCTTCATTGGGAGCTATGGTTAATTAGATGTTACAACTGTACTACTAAGAGACAATGGACCCCTCCAAGGGGCAGTCAACTAGAACATTTTTCGGAGTCAAAGCAACCTAATTATTACCGCAAAGTTCAACTTAGAGGAATTGATTTGAACACTTAATGGACTCACTTTGGGGTCAAACCTCTTGAGATTAGTTAATTCATACCGGACAGTCTTTTTAGTACATTAAAATGGGCTTTGATAAAAGAAAAATACACAGAATCAGAAAATGTACAGAGAGGGAAAGGCAACATGTAGAGACGCTCCCACCAAGTTCCAGAGAGTTTCCTATAAACTAGAAAGTGTGGAAGCATAAATCCCAAGTTGGGACAATCCCTCACGGGTGACCGACAACCCCCTGCTTCTTGCTTTGGGACACGTGGGAGGTGAATCTCTTCTAGAAAGAAGCACTTTCTTGTACGCAGCTCCAGAGAATTAATCTTCTTCTCCCCCAGAAGAGACTCCTGTAGTCCTTAGGGGTCAGAGAGGAAAGCAGTGAATGCACTCAGATTGTCGAGATGGTACCCACAGTGGTACATTTGACAGAAGAACCGTGAGGTTTAAAGAAAGAGTGAAGAACACTGTTTGGGTGGGTTTAGCAAATGTGCATGATCTATTTTCAGTCCCCTACGACTGTGGGGACACTGTTTCCACGAGACGGTATGTCCTGTGGTCCAAACAACTGATTTACAAATAAACTTAGAGAGTGATTCTTGTTGGTATGTTGGTGACACAAAAGGATTTCAATGACTGAATACATTACAGGAATGAGATTATAAAGTTTTCCTAAACATTGATTACTGTGCAAAGTCCTAATAGAACACAGGCCTTTCACAACTGGTACCCACAGAGCCCTCGTATGGATCACCAATCACGTATCATGCCTTTGATAGCACACGTGGATGGCGGGCCTCTGCTTCATTTCCCTAACAAGACAGTAAGCTCCAGGCTCCCTCAGAGGCGGCACTGGGCTGTACAGCCCTTGGGAATCTTCCTTGGAGCTTGCACACAGTGGAGAGGGGAGGAGAGAGCCAAGGGGAGGGGGCACAGCACACCTGGCTCAAAGCAGAGAGGGACACGGGACAGCCAGCCTCCTAGGTGAGACTCTACCACACAGCCATCAACTCATACCAGCTCGTTCATGGCTAGCCAAAACTGTTTCGCTTTAAATTGGCAATAAACGGAAGATGATGAATTATCCAAAGCTCACTGAGAAATACAAAAGTCTATATTTTTCATCTTTCAGACTTTGCATTCTAAGGCATTCCTTCAGCTATTTAGAAATGCTGTTTCTAGGACTTCCCTGGTGGTCCAGTGGTTAAGAATCCATCTTGCAAGGCAGGGGACACCAGTTCGATCCCTGGTCGGGGAACTAAGATCCCACGTGCCATGGGGCAACTAAGCCCACACGCCACAACTACAGAGCCCATGCACTCTGGAGCCTGTGAGCCACAACTAGAGAGAAGCCCACACACCGCCACGACCCACACGCCACAACGAAAGATCCCACGTGCCGCAACTAAGACCCTATGCAGCCACCTAATAAATAAATAAATATTTTAAAAAAGAAGAAGAAATGCTGTTTCTCTTCCTAAGTACAAGTGATTTACTGGGGTCTCCAATTATTGGCTTAATAAATGTTTACTGAATGAGCACTGTCAGGTCTGTAGTCAAAAGCTTGACCCTCCTCCACCCTCTAAGAGGACAAAGATTCCCCCCGAGTCAGGTTTAGGGAGTTTGCAGCACCTACTCACATCCTTCATCATCACAGACTTCCCACCCAGGTCTGGCCTGACTCCAAATCCTGTAAACTTTGTACTCTAGTCTGATCTGCAGATCTCTGTTCATTACAGGAAAAACAAAATAGAGGGGGGCATATTTTGATCTAAAATATTCTTGTGGAAGATCCCACCAGTATTCTTTTACAGTAAAAATTAGAATGTGAAATATTTTAACTGACCCATTGGTAAAACATATTTATAGGGCAGTCAAGAAAAATAAAGGAAATTGAGAATTTTTTAAGCACTTCACCAATAATCAGAAGCAATAAGAATAAGGATAAGGACCTCCCTGGCGGTCCAGTGGTTGGGACTCCACGCTTCCAATGCAGGGGGTGCAGGTTCGGTCCCTGGTCGGGGAACTAAGATCCCGCGTGCCATGTGGCGCACCAAAAAAAAAAAAAAAAAAGAGTAAGGGTAAACCCTTGCACGCAGAGAAACTCCACTGCAGAGTAATTCTGACATCTGTTAAACTGGAGAGCAGGAAAGAGATCATAAACCCTTCCATGAATCCCTACCGTTACAGATCATAGGAGGAGACAATAATAATACTGTCTTTTTTTTTTTTTTTTTTTTTTTGCTGTACGCGGGCCTCTCACTGCTGTGGCCTCTCCCGTCGCGGAGCACAGGCTCCGAACACACAGGCTCCGCGGCATGTGGGATCTTCCGGGATCGGGGCACGAACCCGTGTCCCCTGCATCGGCAGGCGGACTCCCAACCACTGCGCCACCAGGGAAGCCCCAATAATACTGTCTTTGATTGCAAACGTGCAGAGAAAGTTTGAAAGTGAAACCCACAGAACAAACAGCATGCTAAGATTCTGTTTCAATTAATATTAGACTATGCTTGTTAGAAACTCCAGGAGAGCCTTCCTAATGTTTTATATGCAGGAGACTGAAAGCAGAGATGAGTATATATCCCACAGAAAGCAAGCCACCAAAACACACTTATTTGGCTTAAAAAAAGAATGGAGAGATTAATGCATTTTATCACAGCCAGTAGGAAATGTTTTAGTCTGTAAATAAGTTATCTGATTTGATTTTGTTCCCGCTGTTTTTTTTTAATTAAGCAAAGAAACATTTCCAAATTTTTGTTTTCTCATCTTAAAGACCTAAGTCCACAGTGATTATGTAGCATCTCATCGGCCTATCCCTCTTCACATCTAATTTTAACAGCAAATCAGTCACTTACCACTTCAAATCAGGAGCCAGGGGCTGAACTTGCGTGCCAGTTTGCTATTGCCTCACGGGGGGAAAAATCTGTTTGGTCCCTGTTGATTTGAGAGGTATTTTTTTTCTTTCCTGTGGTTTTACATGCAGTATTTTCAACACAGAGAACACTAGGCAAAGCCTTGCCAGAAAGGGCCCTCTTGTTGGCAAAAGCCCATATGCTGGAATGTTCACCTGACTTCACCAGCAGGGACCCAGGGCTGATGCCCACCTGGGTGCAGGCTGGCGAGGCTGCAGTCTGGTGGCCCCTGGTCCACAGAAACCACAAGGTGGAGTGCCAGTGGGTCAGTGTCCAAAGGGCGGCATTTGCATCTTATGGAGCCTTCTGCAACTTGTAAGGTATAGAGACCTCTAGGCATGAAATCTTACTAGTCTTTCCCCTTGCAATGAAACGAGAAGAAGATGGGCTTCAGCTGGGCTTCACTGTTCACACACAGACACCTGGGAGTAATTCTGCTACAGCTAATGTCCTGTGTTCTTTCTGTACCCGTTCTTCTCCCTCCTTCCCAGAACACCTGAAGGAGAAGTTGGAAGAATACATGGCTCGGTTTTCCAAAGTGAGGATTGTTCGCACCAAGAAAAGGGAAGGGCTGATCCGGACCCGACTCCTGGGGGCGTCCATGGCCAGAGGCGAGGTCCTTACGTTCCTGGACTCCCACTGCGAGGTCAACGTCAACTGGCTGCCCCCGCTCCTCAGTGAGTGACCCTCAGCCCCTGGGGCCTCCGGGGGAGGTGGGGGAGGGTGCCATGCGCTTCTATGTCATCCGCCATCGGCAAAGGCTAGAGACCCCTTTTACGAGGTTTGCAGTGGGAGCGGTGAATTCTACCTTAACTATTGCCGGGACGTATAGGTAACTAGAAAACCACATTGAAATGGACATTTTAGGTAATACCAACTGCAGTCTAACTTAAGGTTTGAAAAGGTTTGATTTCTTTATCTTAGACATTCACTGAGTAAACACTAAAAGGAAAAAGTATTCATGATACTACCTATAAGCACAGTATGATTAAAATACACACACACACGGAGTTTAGCAAGTATTATAGGATTGTTAAGAGATGAGAAAAGTATTCAGCCCCAGAACACAGTTAAAGTACAAGCGCACTGACATTTTCCTAGGATTTATAAGGCCATTCTCTTTTCCACTCCGGCACCAGCTCAGCTCCCTAAATATACGACCCCCCCATCATGTTTGCACACAGTCCCTCAAACACTCAGAGCTGCCGTCCAGGTGATACGTCTTAAATGATCACTAGAAGACTATCACTTGAACTGCTAGAAACACAAAAGTCCTGAAAACCATTCAAGCTCGAAAACCTGCATGAGGTTCAGTCCAAGCATCAGTATCTTTAATTTCACAATTAAGTCAGAGATAAAGCCCAGGAGTAGCTAAGGAATAAATTGTAAGGCTGAGGGAAAAAGTGTGTTTCTAAAAAGTTCTTGGTGTGCACATATTGAGTTCCTTTCTGTTCTTCCACATTTCACTAAATCAACTTTTATTGTAAGTATTTCCCTGGCCTTGGAGCTAAAGCCAGTTAACAACCTCCTTCACAATAGCTGCCTCAGAAAGAATCATTTTCTATTGAGAACCGTGCAGGATTTCAGATAGAAGCAGCAAAGCTCCATTAGTAAACGATGTGGGGAAAAAAATAAATTGAACTTGTGTTGCATTTGAAACAGGAAATGACCAGCAACTAAGGCTCCACCACATCTCAGAGCCACACTCTCCCCTGCAGACAACCACCCAGACACCCTAATCAACAGGGATGTTTCTATGCTCCTAATGGCCAGAGATTCCTCTGAGCTTTTAATTAAAAGTACCTTGTCCAAGGACATAGCAATTTAGAGTTTCATCAGCAACCATCAGTTTCCCTTAAACGGAATTTGACCTATATGGTGTTGAATACTCAAGTCAGCCCAAGGCCTAATTTATTTATGAACCAAAGCAAGCCCTAAATGCCAGTTATCAAGGCTCTGATTGTTCATATGCATCTAACAAGAAAAAAAATAGGAAAAAAGGGAAAAGACAGAGAAGCCCACTTTTTCTCATTCAAGCATTTCATTTCCTATAGGCCTGATGGGTAAGAAATGATTCACGCTCAGGATCACTATCTTTTTTTATTTTCCTCTATCAGTGTCATGAAACATCCTCCAAAATGAAAAAAAAAAAAAAAAAAAGGTGGAGCCACACAGTTTCTTGGTTCATTTTTCACCTTGGGATTTTACCTGAATTTCAATTTCCCATTGAGAGTCTGTTTGTTTGATCCCTGGAAATTGAAATGTAGGCACAAGCCTTAGATAAAAAATTAGTCATGCTGCTTTCACCCCCGAGCTGGTGCTACTGGATGAGAGCTGAGAGGAAATTTGAAGGGAAAGTTGACAGTTAATTTAACAGACTCATTCTCTTCAGGTCACCTTGGGACTCCTTGTTGGTCAAGGAACTTGTAAATCAACCTGATTCTGAATTTGACTGAAGAAAGTCACTGAAACCTTAATACTCAAATACCTGCAGAGGTGATAGAAGAAATATTTTGGACACAGTAATGATGGTCTCCTCTGTCAAAGACATCTATGGGGGAACGCCACTTAGATAAAGATTAAAGCCCACTGCAAGGCTTGCCCAGGTGAAAACGATGCCCACAGAGCCCTTGGTGGGATTAACTTAAAGAGTGAATGAATGAATGAAAGAGAAAGAAAGAAAAAGAGAGGGAAGGAAGGAAGGAAGGAAGAGAGAGAGAGAGAGAGAGAGAGAGAGAGAGAGAGAGAAGAAAGAAAGAAAGAAAGGAAGGAAGGAAGAAAGGAAGAAAGAAAGAAAGAAAAGAGAAAAAAAAAGAAACGGAGAGAGAAAGGTAGATCTGGGGGGAGATCTTCCATAGGATTCTGTCATTTCCATGCCCTGCCTTATCAGTGTCATCAGAATAATGATGCTGAAATAGCCAAACCTCATTATTTCTAAATTATGTCTTTTCTTTTTTAAAGATACTTAAATGTATTTTATTCCACAGGCCACATCCAAAGGTCTTCCAAAGAACCAGAAAGCAGATGTTTGCACTTAAAAGTTCTGTCTGACACTATTAGTTTGTTGTAGTAAATACTGAAGAAATGCACATTGTTGGGAAGACAACACTTCACATGTAGCTGTTCTAGGTCAGCCAAAGTACCTGTACATGCCCTTCCCAGCACTGGCTGTTCAGGTCTCACATAATAACATCTACAAGGGAGGAGCTGGAGCTGTAACTGGAAAATAAGTCTCCTTTCTGCCTCAGAGAAGCACCATGGCCAACTGGAAAGACCCCAGACTTTAGCACAAGACCATTAAGCAGGGATGGCATCCTAATTCTTGCCCTCAAAAGATGAGCGACCTGGGACAAGTTATTTAACTTCTCTGAGCTCAGTTTCTCATGTGTAAACTAGGAATGACAATAAGAACAGCCTCACTGGGTTGCTAGGAGGGTTAGGAACAGCCTGAGTATACTTAGTAGTTGCTCAAGAATCGAACAGTAGCAGAAATAGTAGCGGTAGTATCAGGCCATCTAACATATTTTCAGATATGATGAGAGAAGATAAAAATGTATAGCTTTGATAAACAGAGTCTATATTAAAGAACAGTAGCAAAATAGGACTTGGCAAAATCCCTGGTAAGCCTGAGAGCAAAGAATTCTGTGTATAATCTGCCAGCCTTTGCGGGGCGGTGGAGGGACAGCCATCATGGCCGTTGTAAGATTAGATGCTAAAAAAAACCCCATGAAGTTAAATATTTACATTTTGGAACCTCCAGAAAGCAGGCCAGTATTTTCTCAGCAGGCTCTAGCTGCATGCTTGAAGGAACACAAGGACTGTTTATACTCCACGCATGTTGGGTGCACTGTAAAATGACAGATTGGGGACAGGTCAGAGCAAAACTGTGACAGAGGGAGAGCTAAATGCTCTTCGCCAGGTATCTCTGGGACATCACCTTCTTCAAGGAAGATACCACAACTCTAATTGCACCTAATCACTGTCCCATCACGTGAAACCCAGCATTCAAACAGAGATTCTGCAAAGTGCTCTGAAGGCAACAGGGAACCAGACTGCGAGCACGATGCGTTAGGAAGGGCTTCTCTTGGCAGAAAAGTGAGAGCTGACCTGGGCAGGCGTGTCATTTCCTGTTCCGTGATTTCATTTTTCAGACCAAATTGCACTCAACCACAAAACCATCGTGTGCCCCATGATCGATGTCATCGACCACAATCACTTTGGGTACGAGGCCCAGGCCGGGGATGCCATGCGCGGCGCCTTTGACTGGGAGATGTACTACAAGAGGATCCCCATCCCTCCAGAGCTGCAGAGGGCGGATCCCAGTGACCCTTTTGAGTGAGTAGCAGCCGAGGGAGGGTCCATGGGAGAAGGGGCTGGTAACTCAGGCGTGTGTCCGCTGGAGACCCATCTCTAATGAAATGGAATAAAACGGGTGGCAAAACACTGGGGAAAGGTCAGACCTACAAGTGGTGTAAAATCACAAGCTGTGCTGAGTACCTTCTTGAACTTTCTGAGTGTGAGAGGGCGTGTGCGGTATGAGAATCAGTAAAGGCAGAGTTCACAGCAAATGCCCGGAAAAGGGATGCAGTCCCTTTCAGCCATTCTCTTAGAGGTTCTTTCCTCATTTTCAGTTCCCTCTGCTTTCTGCTTTTCCCTAAAGGATTATTTAAATTAACTATTTTACTTTTCTTTATTAGGGAATGATATAAAATATGAACCAGTATTTAGGCCTAGGTTCCATGCCCTGCTAGGAACTGCTTCTTTATAAAGGAGGGCCATATTTTGGATGAGCAGCTGCTCCCAGAACTTAAACTTGGGGAATTCAATCAAATGATAGATCCAGAGGAGATGATCTTTGATAATATTGCCCCCAGTTTAGTTCTATACAGATATAAGTTTACAGTAATCTATTGATTTCTACAAAGCTAAATTCTTTTTTTCCAATGTGGACATGAGAACTGTCTATGTCAAGAAAAAGAAAAAAATGTGGCTCAGCTTGACAAACTATTAGGACCATTAATGGTTAATGGTGAAATTTTTCCAAAAGTTACCCAGAGATTTCCCAAGGCATGCTATTATCTATTCCTCATACTTTACCCTTTTGATATCCTTAAAACCTTTATAACTTTAAAACTATTATATTTTTTCTTAGTACAAAAAAAATGTCCAGATCAAGGCTTTGCACACTCTCTAAGATTCTATTTAACATGCGTTAAAATCTATACTGTCTTTTTCTGATATTTTATTTTTTTATTGATGTATAGTTGCTGTACAATATATATAAGTTACAGGTGTACAATATAGTGATTCACAATTTTTAAGGATTATACTTCATTTATAGTTACTATAAAATATTGGCTAGATTCCCTGTGTTGTACAATATATCCTTGTAGCTTATTTTATACCTCTTAATCCCCGACCCCTGTATTGCCCCTCCCCCCTTCCCTGTCCCCACTGGTAACAACTAGTTTGTTCTCTATACATGAAAGTCTGTTTCTTTTTTGTTATAGTCACCAGTTTGTTGTATTTTTTAGGCTCCACATATAAGTGATATCATACAGTATTTGTCATTCTCTGTCTGACTTATTTCACTTAGCATAACATCCTCCAAGTTCATCCATGTTGCTGCAAATGGCAAGATTTCATTCTTTTATATGGTTGAGTAGTATTCCATTGTATATATATACCATGGATGTATCTTCTTTGTCCATTCATCTATTGAGGGACACTTACATTGCTTCCATATCTTGGCTATTATAACTAATGCTGCTGTGAACACTGGGGTGCATGGATCTTGTCAAATTAGTGTTTTGGGGTGTTTTTTTGGATATGTACCCAGGAGTGGAATTGCCAGGTCATATGGTATTTCTATGTTTAGTTTTTTGAGAAACCTCCACGCTGTTTTCCACAGTGGCTGCACCAATTTACATTCCCACTGACAGTGTATGAGGGTTTCCTTTTCTCCACATCCTTGCCAACATTTCTTATTTGTGGTCTTTTTTGATGATGGCCATTCTGACAGGTGTGAGATGATATCTCATTGTGGTTTTTATTTGCATTTCCCTGGTAATTAGTGATATCGAACATCTTTTCATGTGCCTCTTGGCCACCTGCATGTCCTCTGTGGAGAAATGTTTATTCAGGTCTTCTGCCCATTTTTTAAATTAGGTTGTTTGCTTTTTTGATGTTGATTTGTATGATTCTCTAACGCCATATACAAAAATAACCTCAGAATGGATTAAAGACCTAAATGTAAGACCAGATACTATAAAACTCCTAGAGGAAAACATAGGCAGAACACCCTTTGATATAAATCACAGTAATATTTCTTTGGATCCATCTCCTAAAGCAAAGGAAATAAAAGCAAAAATAAACAACTGGGACCTAATTAAACTTAAAAGCTTTTGCACAGCAAAGGAAACCATCAACAAAACGAAAAGACAACCTACAGAATGGGAGAAAATATTTGCAAATGATATGACCAATAAGGAATTAATATCCAAAATATATAAACAGCTCATACCGTTCAACATAAAAAAATCAATACTGTCTATTCATTAATAACATGGGCTATAAAAGTTTACAGTAGAGAAACTCCCAAGTGCAAAAATTACTTCAGTGACTCACTTTAAATTACAGTAAACATTTGATAAACATCAGGAAAATGTTTCTTCCAATTCTATTCTCTAAGAAAATAAACTCTTGGGAAAGCAAAGGGGATTTCAAAACACATTAGCCTGATAAAAACGAAGAGAAATCATTTCTCTTGTAATAAGCGCAACTCATTAAGTATCCAGAATTTCTGAAAGAGGCCTCTTCAGATGTGTAAATTGCTGGAGAGTTTTTTAGAAGAAATAATGAAGCCCATTGTTACTCTTCCAAATACTTCAGCCAAGATTTAAAGGAGATTGAAAACCACCAGGGAAGTTTTTTAGTAATCCAAGGGAAGGAGTTTCTAGTAAGTGTTTGTTGTGGGCCCAGCTGAGAGATGATCTTTAGACATCTCTGAAGGTGACCATCTGAAAGTCTTGGCAAAGGGGCTTAGGGTGGGATTTAAAGTCAGGTGGGTGTGGGAGAGGATACAGAAGGACCCTAAACACGGTGGAACTGTTATTAGATGGCAGCTGATGGTAGAATAGCCATGGTCCAGCTGCTACTATTCAAGTTTGCCATGTTGAAGAGCAAGGATTCATCCATGATAACTTTTCCAATAAGTACTGTAATCGTGACTGGATTATAACGACCTTCTATTTTACTTCCGCTGTAACTGTGAGGCCCCTGCTTTCTGCAGATGTGGGATCAAAATGCTACCAAAGGAATTTCAAGTGGTGAAAATTCCAAAAATATTCTCAGGCCCTGCACTGACTGTTGAAATTTTTGTCGGCAGACCCCAGCTATGGCTATCAGAGTATCAGGCACCTTGCTTAACCCCAGAGCTGGCAGAGTTGCTAACTTTCAGAATTAAGTTACCTCTTGTTCCTCTCACCTACGTAGGTGGTTGCCATCCTGTCAACAATGGCATTCTGTCCAGTACGACTGCCTTTCTGCTTTAAGTCCCTTTGATTCCTAGGGAGGCAGACACTTTAGCCTTTTGTAAAAGATGTAGCTTCCAGGGGTGTCCACTTTGATCTTCGAAACTGCATTTGCCTTCCTGATAATAAAAGAATGCTTAGTTACCCAAGCAGCTCTGAGCAGTGTGTCAGCAACTCCATTATCTCGGCGGCCACCTGAATGTACGCATAAACAGACACGCTTTCAGCGAAAACTTGCTTCTCTAGATGTAAAGCTTTAAGATACACAGAACGAACGTGGTCTATGTATACATCTCTCAAGCCTTTCATGTTTTCCACTGGTGGCTATGAGGATTTCCTCGGGGGTGGGGTGGTAAGGGGAGAGTAGGCAGAAAAGTCGCGAAGAAAGGAACTACAGAGTAACATGGAAATGTATTGCAAATTCCAGGACCTTTCTGACAATATATATGCAAAGATTGTCTTTCTGTAGCAAGCTGATCAAATGTCCTGAATGACAAGACCTGAATTCTCCCATTGATTCTACCATTGTTGGAGTTTTCTCCAACTAGTGACTGCAGTAGTGTTTTTCAACCTGGAAATCCTGTGAAATTAGAGGGACATGAATGGTATTTAACAATTAAGGAATTGAATTGAAAATTTCAGAGTATTATACGGGTACATAAGTATAGCTATTGTTTCTCAGATATTTGAGTTCAGTTATAATGCATATATGATCCCAGGTCATGATATAAATGGTGTTTCTTAATATAGGTTACACAATCACAAGAGTTCAAAATCTATCAGCTTCCTAAACTGGGAATCAAAACTTTCATGAACCTGACTAGGAAGGAAAAGAAAAACTCATAGACAACTTTGACCTCTAAGGAAAAAATTACATACATTTGCAAAGAGATCTAGTTTTCAGACAAACCACTCCTAGAATATGAGAGACAATGCAGTATTCACAGTTCAGATTATCTGGCAGTCACAATTCTGATTAGATTGGATATATTTGGTAAACATTCTTGTCTCTTGGAAAAAAAATGAACTATTCTCCTTTACTGGTAGCTTATATCATGGCATAATGCCCTTAGAAAATTCTTGGTATTCATAGCTTTTAGCAGGTTTCCTTATTCCTGGTTTATTTCTAGTGCAGGGCACTTGGGAATTGAAGTCTTTTCTGTGTGACAAAACATAATATGCTCCTTTAGTCATGATGAGAAAGGGGAAGATATTCCTTTGCTTTCTGACCACTAACTTATTTCTTCAACCTTATCTCGGCATCTGAAAGTTTAGAGAGAACCAGAAGGAATTATCTTATCCAACTTCCCTTTAATGCAAGCAACCCCTAGACAGCATCCAACACAGATGACCAGCCTCCTCTTCTTTTTTTTTTTTTAGTGAAGTAGAGTTGATTTGCAGTGTTGTGCTAATTTCTGCTGTACAGCTAAGTGTCTCAGTTCTACACATATATACATTCTTTTTTTATATTGTTTTCCATTATAGTTTACCCCAGGAGATTGGATATAGTTCCCTGTGCTATACAGTAGGACCTTGTGGTTTATCCATTCTAAATGTAACAGTTTGAATCTGCTAACCCCAAACTCCCAGCCCATCCCTCTCCCACCCACCCACCCATCCCCTCCCCCTTGGCAACCACGAGTCTGTTCTCTATGTCTGCAAGTCTGTTTCTGTTTTATAGATAGGTTCATTTGCGCCATATTTTGGATTCCACATATAAGTGATATCCTATGGTATTTGTCTTCCTCTTTCTGGCTTACTTCACTTAGTACGATCATCTCTAGTTGCATCCATGTTGGACCACCTTCCTCTTGAACTCATCAGGGAAGTAATATTTGCTACCTCAAAACACTGTCCCTTCCACTAGACTGGTTGACAGGAACATTTTCCCATGGATTAAGAAAATTCTACCTTCCTCATCCCAAGTTGTCCTACTTGAAACACAAGGAATGTGTAGTTCCTCTTCAATGACAGAGCTGTTAAAAATCTTTGAAAACGGCTACCAAGGCAGACAAAAGAAACTTGTTTCTTCTCCATCATGCTAAATATCTCCAGTTCTATCCTCACAACCTCCAGGTCCTCCAGAATCCTTGGAAGTTCGTGCTGATTGATGGAAATGCTCGATTTCTGTAAATTCACATGAATGCAGCAGTTTCATCCACACTTCTCCAACTTGTTCACAAGGATAATGTGAAATATGCCACCCAACATGTCAGGTACTCAGGCCCTAATATATGAGTCTGTCAACCTTAAAAATAAAGTTAATTTCTGGAGAATTTGCACTGGTTTCTAGAGATCATGCTTCCTTGTGCGAAGTACTTACAGTCAATTCAGCAGTTTATTCAATTTTGCGATTTTGCTGTGTATTTCAGAATCTGCTTCTATTCTGTCTTTCAGCTGTGGAGAGATTACTTTTACTCTGCCAGTCTTCTGCAAATAGATCTCCAACAATTCCCCAAAGGCTTCTAAAACACAGAGTTTTAATCATCATGGATGAAATTTTTGTACACCATCATTAGCCAGGACTGAGATTCTCTATTTTCCACTTTTATATAGCATCAATTTCTAAAATTTTAAAATAAAGGTATCTGCACTTGGGGGTGAAAAAGCCTCATAGGATACAAATGTCCATTTATCCTCTCAGACACCCCTATGTCCACAGACACATCAGTTTGAATTCAGTGCTTTCTCTACCAGTTACCTAGCCTAGAAATATCTCAGGGCATGGATAGCAATGGCCATGACCCTTTGGCAGGCATCTCAAGGTTGGAACTTCAAATACTGAAGATCTCCTGAGATGTAAGCACCAAATGTAGATTCTTTGAGGCTGGTTCTGCAGTCCAGCACTGTGAAGCGAAGCCCATGTTCAAAGGGATAAGATACTCCCTGTCCGTTACGGAGAGCTGTATCCCTGTGACATGAAAGTAAGAGGCCTTCTGAAAAGATTTACTGACAGGGTCTTCCTTTATTCTTCCAAGGGACAGAGTGCAGATCCCCGGAAACTTGCTAACTATCTTTCCTATACAGGAGTGTCATAAAGTATGGATGCCAACACCATGTGAAAGGCAGTAACCCTTGGGTAACAAATACAATGCTGTGCTAAATTTTAGAATTGAATCAGAAAAAAAATGTGCCAGTAAGCATAAGTTTATCAAGCTAGAAGAAACCTTAAAGACAATTCCACCTCTCATTTATTTATTTATTTTTAAAATTGAAGTATAGCTGTTGTACAGTACTGTCTAATTTACAGGCATACAATATAGTGATTCACAATTTTTAAAGGTTATACTCCAATGACAGTTATTATAAAATACTGGCTAGATTCCCTGTGTTGTACAATATATCCTTGTAACTTATTTTATACCTAACAGTTTGTACCTCTTAATCCCTTATCCCCATATTGCCCATCTCCTCTCTCCCCACTGGTAAGCACGAGTTACTCTATATCTGTGGTCTGCTTCTTTTTTGTTATATTCACTAGTTTGTTGTAGTTTTTAGATTCCACATATAGGTGATATCATACAGTATTTGTCTTCCTGTGTCTGACTTATTTCACTTAGCCTAACATCCTCCATGTTCATCCATGTTGCTACAAATGGCAAAATTTCATCTTTTTCATAGCTGAGTAGTATTCCACTGTATATATGTACCACATCTTCTTTATCCATTCATCTGTTGATGGACACTTAGGTTGCTTCCATGTTTTGGTGACTGTAAATAACGCTGTCATGAACATTGGGATGCATGTATCTTTTTGAATTAGTGTCTCTGTTTTTTTCAGATATATACTCAGGACTGGAATTGCTGGGTCATATGGTAGTTCTATTTTTAGTTTTTGGAGAAATCTCCGTACTGTTTTCCACAGTGGCTGCATCAATGTACATTCCCCCCAACAGTGTATGAGGGTTCCCTTTTCTTCACATCCTCACCAACATTTGTAAACTCAAAATGGATTAAAGACCTAAATGTAAGACCAGTTATTATAAAACACCTAGAGGAAAACATAGGCTGAACACCCTTTGATATAAATCGCAACAATATTTCTTTGGATCCATCTCCAAAAGCAAATGAAATAAAATAAAAAATAAACAAATGGGACCTAATTAAACTTAAAAGCTTTTTGCACAGCAAAGGAAACCATCAACAAAACAAAAAGACAACCTACTGAATGGGAGAAAATATTTGCAATATGACTGATAAGGGATTAATATCCAACATATATAAACAGCTCATACAACTCAATACAAAAACAAACCACCTGATTAAAATATGGGCAGAAGAACTGAATAGACATTTTTCCAAAGAAGACATACAGATGGCCATCAAGCACATGAAAAGTACTCAAGATCATTAATGATCATGGAAATGCAAATCCAAACCACAATGAGATATCATCACATACCTGTCAGAATGGCTATCATCAAAAAGAACACCTCTTGTTTTTTGTTTTTTTTTTTTTTGCGGTACGCGGGCCTCTCACTGTTGTGGCCTCTCCCGTTGTGGAGCACAGGCTCCGGACGCGCAGGCTCAGCAGCCATGGCTCACGGGCCCAGCCGCTCTGCGGCATGTGGGATCTTCCCGGACCGGGGCACGAACCCGTGTCCCCTGCATAGGCAGGCGGACTCTCAACCACTGCGCCACCAGGGAAGCCCAACCTCTTGTTTTTATAGAAGAAGAAATCTAGACTAGAGTCTATGTAATTTATCCAGTGTCACAACTGATAAATTTAACAGCTACTGCTAGAATCTGGGCTTGCTGACTTCCCATTCTGTGCTACATTCTTTCATCCACACCACGGTGGTGGGGAGAAAATTTAGAGTTGTTAAATGCCTATTACTATGTGTCAGGTGCAGGGGAGGAAATCTCCATGTATTGTGAATTCACTTAATCCTTATCTCAAGTCTATGAAATAAATAATACCATCTGCGTTTTTACAAATGAGGTAATTCAGGCTCAAGAAGTAATTTTCTAAAGTTTATGTAAGAAACTGGAATAAGGACCCAGATGTAAGGATTCATACTATTCCATGGAAATTTCCACCTCCCTCTCTGCTCAGAGACAAAACATTCTGTAGTGCTTCAGGGATAATCAAACAGAAGAAAACATTTTCAGAGAAAACAGTGACTTCTTCTTCAAACAGCAGTGCATGCAGGTAAATGACCACCACAAAACTGAAAGCATCACTGGCCATCACCAATCCTCTCACAAGTCTTTTCTCCAGATGTGTTCAACACTGAGTTAAACAAAATCATGCCAGGTCACCTCAACCAGATGGACTGTGGCTGCACAAGGCTGCCCAGTGGAGGGGTCTAAGCAGGGCTGAGAGCTGGCTGGCCCTCTGCTGGGAAGGCCAGGGGCCCACGCTTGGGCTGTCCAGCGGAGAGCAAGAGGGGATCGCTCTCCTTGGTGGGCCCTGTAGCTTTGCCTTATTAATGCAGAGCAGAGAACAACAGACTTCAGTCAAGTCACTTGCTGCCCAGAATGAACAACTAGCTTTAGTCAGCACCTTATTTATTTATTTATTTATTTTTGCGATACGTGGGCCTCTCACTGTTGTGGCCTCTCCCGCTGCAGAGCACAGGCTCCGGACGCGCAGGCTCAGCAGCCATGGCTCACGGGCCCAGTCACTCTGCGGCATGTAGGATCCTCTCGGACCGGGGCACGAACCCGTGTCCCCTGCATTGGCAGGCGGACTCTCAACCACTGCGCCACCAGGGAAGCCCCAGTCAGCACCTTATTGATTGCATTGTTTGACATTCAAAATTGTAACATCCCACTTGGGTAAATTCCCAGTGGGGACTGAGCTGTACCTTAACTTACTTAGAATTTGAAAGTAAAGATACTCACTTTTACTCTTTTCACATGAGTTTTGACCCAATATTGCCCATCCTGAATTTAATCAAGATTAGTAAGGAATAGGCTCCCCATGTGGAAAAGGAGACTGGACGGGTCTCTCCACTTTCACCTCTGAGTTGCACCAGGCATTGTTCACCTTCTCCTTTTTTTTCAGTCCAGCCCCTGTTGGGTTACCTGTAAACCCTGGAATATCCATTTGGTAGGTGGGAGAATTTTATTCATATTCTACTTCTCAAGCTAAGTCAATATACCTCACAGATTTTGCTGTGACCTTCAAGCAATTGCTTCCAAACTTCACCCCCTTTTCCCTCAAAAACCCAAAATGATGCAAACAAACTACCACAGTATTAGCTGCCTCAACCTCAATCTTCAAATACCTAATTCTCTGTGATTAAGGTTTCGAAACTGTAGTCTCAAACTTTGGAGGGGATTAGGTTAGAAAGCAACATGGATGGACCCAGAGACTGTCATACTGAGTGAGTAAGTCAGACAGAGAAAGACAAACATCATAGGATATCACTTCTATGTGGAATCCGAAAAACTGGTACAGGGGGCCTTCCCTGGTGGCGCAGTGGTTGTGAATCTGCCTCCTAATGCAGGGGACACGGGTCCGAGCCCTGGTCTGGGAAGATCCCACATGCCGCGGAGCAAGTAGGCCTGTGAGCCACAACTACTGGGCCTGCACGTCTGGAGCCTGTGCTCCGCAACAAGAGAGGCCGCGATAGTGAGAGGCCCGCACACCGTGATGAAGAGTGGCCCCCACTTGCCACAACTAGAGAAAGCCCTCGCACAGAAACGAAGACCCAACACAGCCCAAAAAAAAAAAAAAAAAAAAAACTGGTAAAATGAACTTATTTACAAAGCAGAAATAGAGTCACAGATGTAGGAAACAAACTTATGGTTCCCAAATGGGGAAGGGGGGAGGGACAAATTGGAATTGATATATACACAGTACTGTATATAAAATAGATAACTATTTTATTTACTTATTTTTATATTTATTTTTGGCTATATTTATAAATATATTTATTTATATTATCATGGTGCGCGGGCCTCTCACTATCACGGCCTCTCTTGTTGCGGAGCACAGGCTCCAGACGTGCAGGCTCAGTCGTTGTGGCGCACGGGCCTAGTTGCTCCGTGGCATGTGGGATCTTCCCAGACCAGGGCTTGAAACCGTGTCCCCTGCATTGGCAGGCAGATTCTCAACCACTGCGCCACCAGGGAAGCCCAAAATAGATAACTAATAAGGACCTACTGTATGGCACAGGGAACTCTACTCAGTACTCTGTAATGACCTATATGGGAAAAGAATCTAAAAAAGAATAGATACATGTACATGTATAACTGAATCACTCTGCTGTACACCTGAAACACAACATTGTAAATCAACTAGACTCCATTAAAAATTTTTTTAAAAAGAGAAGAAAATACATTCATCAATTTAGCCTAACGATGAGTTCCAGGAGAGTGAAATAGGACTCCAGCTCTCCAAAACCTCAACCACAGTTCTTGCATGACCTTTGAATGATTCCAGAAGTTCTTCCATTAATCTGACCAAATAACCTATTTCATTAAGCCCATGTAGTATGTAACGTAAAATCTAACATTTGTAAAGCACTTCTCTACATTACCTAATTGACTCCTTGTAAAACCCTCTGGCGTAGGTAAAGGAGCTATTGTTATTTTTCCAGTTTTGCAAATAAAGTGAGAACCAGAGAAATTAGCTAACTACTAAGAGGTAAAACCAGGACTCAAATCAATGTCTTCATTCATTCAGATTTCAAATCTTAGAGCTAATCAATAATCTCATAGGCATCAAATCAATGCCTTCTTTCATTCATTCGGACTTAACTCCTAGGGTCAATTGATACTTTTCGTTTCCTCCCCCTTGAAGAGACACTTTGGCACCCATGAAGTGCAGTGGTTTTATCAGTGAAGGTTTCCTGGCAACTCTGTAAGGAGAGCAGGAGAGGGGAAAGATTGCCTTGCTCCCCACACTGTCTTATCTGCAGCTTAACTGTCTTATCTTACCAGCTTAACCGAAGCTGGTAGGTTGAAAATGTCAGCTTTCCATTTCTTCCTAATGAAGGGAAATGTCAACAATGACAGCTTCTGGTCTGTTTATAACAAGACCTAATTCAATATTTGACAATCACAAAAGGACAAAATGTTTAAGGAAAAATACTGTCAAATTTCTAAGTGGTGTCCTACTCTACAGAGGGTGAGAATCAAGGAACAGAAATGTCTCAGGGTCTTAAAAACTAATCAAAACATTGAATAAGATCAATCTCCCTCGAAAGCCCAGAATGAAACCCCATGGAAGAGTTTTTTAATGTCAAGTTAAAGGCTGTAACATGGGCAGAGGTGTTAGAAAGCAAAATTGTTAATGATCCGTCTGTCCCCATGAACACCCCTCCCCATTGCTCCTTCTCTGGGCTCTCGGGCTATCCCAGTCCTAGGTCTCGGGGTAGAATCACCATCTGATAAACACTTCACACCAAGGGCTTGTGATGAGCCTTTTCCCTGGTCAGGACTTCTTTCTCCCTCTCCAGGGGGAGTGATCTTTACCCCAGCAAATGTTCCCTATGCATTTCTCCCTTTTCCAGCATCCAGGATAACATTAACAAAATTAATTCCTGAATAAAGTCACTGCCTTTATTCTACCTGTGCTGCCCTGCTCTTCTTCCCTCTGTCCTGCTCTCTGGAGGTCTCTGGGTTCCTGAGGTGGCCGTGGCTTTGATGCCCTCTTTCTGATTTCTGACCATGAGCTGGACTTCTAAACCTGTTTCTGCCACCACTCCCTTTAGGGTCAGTCCGTCACAGGAGACCTGGTAGACCATGCTGTTTTGAAAGGAGATGAGCCCTATTTCCTGCAGGCTGATATAGATTCTTGTCCCTGTTCACCAGTCACTCAGGACTGCGTTCCCAGTGGAACTCAGAAACACCCTCACCGTGACTTTTGTCCTACAGAACCCCCGTCCCTGTTTCTTCGGTACAGTAAGTCCCCTACATACGAACAAGTTCCATTCCAAGAGCACATTCTTAAGTCCAATTTGTTCATAAGTCCAACAAAGTCAGCCTAGGTATCCAACTAACAGAATCAGCCGTATAGTACTGTACTGTACTAGGTTTATAATACTTTTCACACAAATAATACATAAAAAACATCTTTTTGCCTCACTCTATTCTTTCAGTTATCTTCACTTTTGTTTCCATCATTATCTCTTGGCGCTTCTTAGCAGTACCAGTTACCTCACTGCTGCTTTTACACTTGCTTCTGGACATCCTGGGCTTGAAAATAAAGATACTGTACTACTGTACTCTATAGAGTACGGTAAAGTACACAAAAGCACAACCAGTTGTAGAGGATGCACGCACATGACAATGTACGCCAGACACGTGAACTAACTTCCGTATTTGGACACGCAAGCGCACGTTCGCATCTTTGAAAGTTCGCAGCTTGAAGGGTCGTGTGTAGGGGACTAGCTGTAATATCTCCTCTTGAACCTTGGACTCGGACTCTCATTCCTGGTCTCGCAGGTTAGTTGGCTCCTCCATAGCCAGGCTGCACACTGAATTCTGCACCCCAGGCTCCTCTGGGCAGAATCAGCCCATCACCTCTCCACCGCCAGGGCCATCCAGTACTTACCGATAAACCTGCACCCCTTAAGACTTCTGACGTACTGAAGAACTGTGGAATTCCCAGACGGACTGCTGACTTTTATTGTCCATTTACCTGTTCTTTCGACCATGAACCGCTTTGCTCTGCTTCTCAAACCAGTGTCCTGAGTCCATCTTTCTGTCTCGTGTGTGATGACTGTTTTCTGTGTCCTTCCCCCAACCCCGAGATGTGCCTTGATTCTACATACACTCAACTCCTTGTCTGGACTCCTGTATGGGTTCTGTGCTCCAGGATACAATCACACTGAGTTCCAGATCCCCTGTTTCTGACTCCCCATTCTTCTTTCATTAGAGTTCTACTAGCATTCAGCTAAGGAGCAACCTCCATGAATGAGCCCCCTTCCTAGAACCCAAGGTTCAGCAACATTTACTCTACCCGTGAGGACATCCTACCAGAGCAGGGAGAATTTAACAGACCCTCTGCCATTCACCCAACCCCTTTCCCTCCCAGGGAACAGGAATATAAACCCAAGGCCCAGGTGCATTTAGCTTTGTTTTCTCACCTGAAGCTCCCGCTCTGCTGTCCTCTTTCCTTTCCTTCTCGAGTCAACAGCTCTTTTTTTTCCTTCTAATCGTTGCTAACATTGATACTAGAATGAGGGCAGGGAGGACTGTTTTATTCGATTTACTCATCACTGCACTTTTAGTACCAAGTTCCTGCCCATAACAGGTGCCCAATAAATACTTATTAAATGGATGCAATAAATATTAAGTTCAGGAGAGGATATGGTCCAACAGGGCTGTGTATCCGTGAAGAAGAAGTGACAGTTTTTCAGAAAAGGATAACAGCCAAGGAAACCGTTACAGCACAGTATGTGTAGGGCGTCACCCGAAGACTAGTCTGAACAAGAGGTGATCCTTATAGGGGAGTGGTAGAAGATAAAGAAAAATAAATGATGGTCAAGACCAGACTTAGAAGGCCTTTATGCTGCATGTAGAAGGAACAGAGCTGATAAGGGAATGTTCTAGGAAAAACCATCTGGTAGTGGAAGGCCTTCCTGGAATCCTTTACATTATGAATGATAATGAAAGTCATTTGGAAAACCACAATCCAGGAGAGAAGAACATCTTTCACAAGAGGCTGGTTCTTAATAAGGTAATGAAACCGATCCTTCAAGTTCTCTCCATTTCTAACAAGCACCGAGATGCTGTCAGAATCCAGGGCTGTCAAGTTCTAGACACCGACTGGAACCTGAGGGGGCCGTGAGGGCGCTGCTGGAAGTCCATTGGAAGGAAGGGCTGGGGGGTGGTTCATGGACTTGGCGGGGGTCGTGGTCTTAGAACTGGAGGGTAGGCAAGTATAACAGCCTGGGAAACATGCACAGATATGAAGTCTAGTTAAGAAAATTAAACCTTACACGTGGTGTTCAGATGAAGCCTTGAGTGTTTATAGTGAAAGAAAGGATGAAAACTGGAGTCTGCATCCAGGACTCAGCAGGCAGGGGTCTGCTGGCCCTGTGATGCTGCTGGACCTGAGCAAAGATCAGAGGGCAGGTCTGTAACTTGACCAAAGGGCTGGACAGAGAGTGATTGAAAGTCTCTTTCCCTGAAGTTCTCTGCCACAGAGATGGAACATGTTGGCTTCCAGGGACCCAATTCCATGATTTTATATATATATGTACTCATCATTATATTATTATTTTATATTATAATTATAATGATTAGGATGACTTTATTATCATTATATAAATTTGATTATGCATATTAAATTTGCTTATAAATCACCTCAAGTTATTTTTTGAAATGAGTCCATATGGATAGTAAGAGTGAGAAATACATAAAGCCTATCTTTGAGTCTATGATGAGGTCTTCCAAGGTGGGTGGTTTTCGTTCCAAATCACATGGCTGGAGGTGAGTGTCTAAGTCCTTTGGGGTCTCTGTAAGGAAATACTGTAGACAGGGTGGCTTATAAACAATAGGAATGTATTCCTCACAGTTCTGGAGGCTGGCAAGTCACAGCACTGGCAGATCTGGTGTCTGGTGAAGGCCCACTTCCTGGCTTACAGATGGCCATCTTCTTGCCGTGTCCTCACCTGGTGGAAGGGGCAAGGGAGCTCTCTGTTCCGTTTTTCATAAAGGTACTAATCCCATTCATATGGGCTCCACCCTCATGACCTCAATGCCACCAGTGGCCTCACCTCCAAACACCATCACATTGGGTGTTAGGTTTCAACATATGAATTTTGGAGGACGCAAACATTCAATCCATAGCAGTGAGACTGTGCTCAGAAATGAGTTGTATATGTGATTGAAAAGCAACTTCAGAATAAAGAAATGAATCAATCAGAAATGATGGATTCCCCATCTCACTCTTCTAATAAAGTTTGAGCAAAAATAAATAAGCAGAATAATAAAACAGTCATGCACACACCCCCTTGATGTAAATAGAAATGAGTGATATTAGAAAAGTAATATACTTGTATTAGCTTCCCTGTGACTGAAGTGGTCCGTCTTTATTGTCTGCAGTCCTGATTATCTATTTGGGGTCCAGGAGCAGTATCTACAGTGAAGCCATATCCACGGAGGAAACACTTTTAGCCAAACCACCATTCCCTCCTTCAAAGCAACAATTAAGCAGTTTCTTTTTCTTTTTTTCTTTCTTTCTTTCGTTTTTTCTTTCTTGTCTAACACTTCTTGGGGTAAATACATCCGAAACTATGATAAGGAGGAAAGGATGTCTGCTTTTGTTCCTTGGCGTGCCAACAAAAATCGGACAAAGTGAGCTTCTTGAGGGGGCAGGTTACAGGACATAACCCACGGGAGAGGCAAAGGCCCAGGCCACCCATCAGGGGAGCCTCATGTTGTTGGGGGTGGAGACCTGGGGTCTCCAGGCTGCAGTTTCTGAGTCAAAGTCACCTTGAGGGCACCTGCCCGCTCGAACCTTCTTCGGCTGGGGGACCGGGGCCACACCAGGATGTGTGTGGTACCACGTCTTCCTCCTCGGTTTTGGCTGCTCTCCCATCAGTAGGAACGAGCGTGAGCTTGGCCTGGATCCCGCGGTGGAGTCGGGGGACCCAGGGCAGGGGAGAAGATTCACAAGGCCAAGGCCGGAGGGTCCCGACTGCAGTGGACGGGGAAGAAAACGCACGCAGGACGTGGTACCCAAAGGGAGAAAGCAAGTGAAGAGCGAGGCATCAGAGGAAAGAGGTGATGACATCACAAGCCGGAGGACAGAAAGCCAGTCTGAAGGGCACATGAGTCAAGGCCAGCAGTGGGGGGAAGGGCTGTGCCCACAAGAGAACATCAGGGCGGTGCTCATGCAACGCCCGCGGGGGAGTGGGCGCTGTTTCCCACCAACGGTCCTTCCCCAGCTCTACAACTGTAAAAGCTCGAGAAAACTCAGACCAGCCAAGCACTTTTCCTTGGCTTAACACGCTCCACGAATTAAATGTTAACTTTTTATAGCAACAGAAGTCACCTCATAGACAAATATTCTAGCAACTAGGACAGGTTTCAAACATACAGTCACCACTCAAATGCACACAAATGCCACCTCCTCTGACTCTGTAACTGAACTCGGGGGAGCCCCAGACAGAGCATCCAGTCCATCAAGAGCAGCCGGACTGCTTCCCACACATGCAGGCCCCGGGGGCAAGAGGGCAGAGGAAGGCCCATGGGCTATGTCCAAACACAAGTTATAAATCAAACAAGCAAACGATCCAGTTGTGTTCTATCTTCCCACCTTGGTAAATATACCTTCCCATCACCAGGAAGGCCAGGTCTGCAGGTCGAATTCCTCCTACAAGCTCTACAGACGTGGCGCTGTGTGTGGGCAGCCTGTCTCAGCCCACTTGCCCTGCCCGCACTTCGACCGCCGTAGGCACGTGCAGGCGGACATGAAGCCCGGGTGTCCTGCTCCATCCACAAAAATAGCCATCCTCTGGCCACCCCTCCACCCCAAACTCCTGTCCACAGGAGGGCAGCCCCAGGAAAGAGGATGGAAGAAGAGAATGCGGTCTCAGAAGCACCCAACACCCCTGTGTGGGGATACCGCAAACCCAGCACCCAACTTCCAGGACGTGTGCAGCCCCCAGTGGGTACATCCGTCCACCCAAGGACGCCCATCCTGTTGGAGGGGACAGCCGAAGTTGACCAGAGCACAGGCCCTCCTTCCTGGATGGGAGTGAGCCCTGATCTCACCATATAGATTCCTTCTGATCCAGAGCATGGTCCCTTACAGGTAAATTCTCAATCAATTCTCAATGCAAACTCAGTCCATTCAAATATCAAATTCCACATCAGGTCCAGGATGGCATCGTACTACTAGGGAGAGTCATGATGGGGCAGGGGGGTCATCTGAGCTTTTATCTTTCTCCTCAGCTTTCCCTGGATGCACACTGAATGCAGTGGATCTTTAAGAAGCGGCTTTTGTCCACACTGGACCCCCTTGCTGGGTCCCTTCACCCCCGTCATGGCCATCCCTGCCTGGTCCTCTAGATTTCAGCTCTCATCTACCTACCACACATGTCCCCTCCCCCAGGCATGTTAGGCGAGGGGAAGTTTTCCCTTCTTCCGTTCTAGGTTCTTCAGCTGGTCTAATCATTACGTTGATATAAGACAGATTAGCAGGAGGAAAACAAATTTAATTTCATGGGAATGGGAGCCCAGAAACTATGAGACTCAACGAGGTGGCCAAGCAGGCAGCTTTTATACCTTTTAAACAAAGAAACAATAAATTTGGGAAGAATTGACAAGACAAAGTAATTTGGGCTTGGGATAGTACATTAGCAACAAAGTCACAAGGTCTGTTTACTCAGGCTTCTGACCCTGAGTTTCCTGTCTCTGGTGATAAGGATGCCTTATCCCCTCCAGGTACAGGGAGGGGACCCTTCACAGGGGAGATTTATCTCCTGCTTTCAGGGGGACAAAGGAGGGTCAGAGTGTCTGTTTTGCACTGGCCGTCTATTAAGTAACTTTAATTCAAAATAATCAGGGTGGCAAAGCCGTGTATTTGGGGGCGGCCTGCGCTGCTTCCCTCACAGGTGAGAACACCTGCTCTCCTCCACACACACGCAGCCTGTGGGGACCTGGGGGACCCCTGCTCAGGCCCCCAGGCCAACTAACCACCCCCAACCCGGTCACTTGCACAAGCTGCCCCAGGTCGGGCCAGGCCTCTCCCCTACCTTCTCGGTGACTCAGATGCAGCAGCCCAACAAACAGTCCGTGTCCATGTGCTGTCCCCTCCGCATGTCCACGTGGTCTTCCTTCTACACGTACAGAGATGGAACCTAGGAGAGAACAGTTACAAGGTGAGAGAGAGGAATGCAAGACACTCACACCCGTCGAAATGCAGTGTTAGAGGCAGAGAAACAGAAAGACAGGGCTCGTCTGCCAGACCGTAGCCGACAGTGTCCGCCTGTCCCGCCGGCTGTGTCCACACCTCACATGGTGGCCACTGATCATAGGTGCTAAGAAAGTACTTGTTGGATGAAGAAATGAAGGAACAGTCAGTATTTGCAGGGACACCCTATGCTAGATCTTTTTTTTTTTTTTTTTATAAATTTATTTATTTATTTATTTTTTTTTTTTTTTTTTTTGCGGTATGCAGGCCTCTCACTGCTGTGGCCTCCCCCGTTGCGGAGCACAGGCTCCGGACGCGCAGGCTCCGGACGTGCAGGCTCAGCGGCCATGGCTCACGGGCCCAGCCGCTCCGCGGCATATGGGATCCTCCCAGACCGGGGCATGAACCCGTATCCCCTGCATCGGCAGGCGGACTCTCAACCACTTGCGCCACCAGGGAGGCCCTAAATTTATTTATTTATTTATTTATTTTTGGCTGTGCTGGGTCTTTGTTGCTGTGCGCGGGCTTTCTCTAGTTGTGGCGAGCGGGGGCTACTCTTCGTTGCGGTGCGCAGGCTTCTCATTGTGGTGGCTTCTTTTGTTGCAGAGCACGGGCTCTAGGTGCGCGGGCTTCAGTAGTTGTGGCATGTGGGCTCAGTAGTTGTGGCTCACAGGCTTAGTTGCTCTGTGGCATGTGGGATCTTCCCGGACCAGGGCTCGAACCCATGACTCCTGCATTGGCAGGCGGATTCTTAACCACTGCGCCACCAGGGAAGTCCCTGTGCTAGATCTTCTTTCCACCCCACCCTGGGGACCTCACTGCTCCTCAGGCTCTGGTGACTGTTGTCTACTTTCTGATCAACACAATGAAACAAGAAGTTAAAAATGGTTTTTAGACAGTAAATGGGGCACAGGGGCTGGGATCCACAGTAGGAAGATTTTCCTTGTGTCTAGAATGAGAAAATACACTAAAGGCAATTAAATACACATTTATTCACAAGTGAATTGGGATACCATAAGTAATGAATATTTATTCATGATTGAGCAATTTGCTACTGTTTGTCTTTCCAGAGAATAATAAGTAATAGATAGATCCCTTAAGTAATAGATTTCTGAGTTTTAATCTCTGCTTCTTGGTATCCAAAATTTTAAGTAGACTCGCCCTGGAAACTATTTCTTGCCTCCTCTGACATATAATTCATCTTAGTCTGATGAATATTTTTTCCAATTTTATTGAAGAAATTCACTAGAAGTTACGGAAAACTAAACAAAATCTGAGAAACTAAAATAAATCTAATTCTGCAAGCTGTGCTGAATCAAAAAAAATAAACCATAATTCTGAGAGGCTGAAATAACTCATTGAAAGACATGTGGCAATAAATATACATATGTCTAGAAAGTACACACATTTGAATTCCACAGAAAGACTGTTTTCCCATCTGAGGTCACATCAATAGCCCCAATAATTTTATCTTAACTAACATAATATAGAGAATTAAATACAGCAACAAAAAATTCTTTAATGCATATACTAAAATAGTTAACGAGAATTTTTCCTAAATATCCTCTTCTGTTTCATATTTTCAAGTGACAGGTATAAAGGAATTCTCAGAACTAAATTTTTAGTCTTCTTAGTCTATCTTCTTAATTTAGAATTATTGTAGAAATCTAACCCAGAATGAAACTCCCGTTGCTTTGAGCCTAAAAGAGTCAAAAACTGTTTGCTCAGGTTATTGTTGTGTTATACTGCCACCTGTTGGAATGAAAGGTAAATTGTTTTAAAAGAAAGCATTGACAAAAAGTCCAAATTCTTGCTTTTGCAAAGGAGACTTTGACTCTTAAAGGTAATGCAGACTACAAATCAAAACAAATAACCTCCAGGCTGAATGTCCAAAATGTCCCAAGTTGAAGAAGGACAAAGTAAACCCTGATCGTAAAGTCATCAGGCAGCCACACTGTGGCTTTATTTACAGGGGAGCTGATACAGTGACAACATTTATTCCTGGTATCTCCTCTGGCAGTGCTCTTCTGAAAGAACACGGGGACAGAAAAAAGATAGACCCCAGAGATTCTGAAGGGTGGCTTAGGAGGTACATGGAGATAAATGGCTGGCGCTGCAGGTAGAACACGAAACTGGGTTCATTGATCCACTGTGTGAATGTGAGCATCTCCTGGGCCGGCCTGGAGGCTGCAGTTGCCGCACTCTGACCTACAACCAGCAGAGTGTGGGTGAGTGAAGCTTCGCCTCTGCTCTGCCTGTCTGTTTGCTGCTGAAGACAGAGACAAAAGCAAACATCCACAGGGTTCTGTGATCCACCCTCAAGAGGATGCTTGTACAAACCGCCCCAACTTAACGTGCCAAAGGGACTAAAGGTCAGCCTCAAAAGAGAATAGCAGTGGAGAGAGTTAGGGAGAGAAAGGAGAACAGATGACTTCTGGGGAAGGGAAACTGCGTGTAAAAGCTCTAGTGGGAAATGGATGGGCAGCAGGGGTGGAATAGTGGGCTCTGGCCACGCTTGGAAGGGCCAAGGGGGGCCGTCACAGGAGCCCAGCCTGGCCACTCACTTCCTCATAATCTTGGACAATCACTTCAGTTCTCTGGACCTCAGCCTCTTCTGTAAAACACAAGAGTGTCGGCCTTGACCTTGACGGTTGCTGTGGTCCTAAGGCCATTGCATCAAGGTGCAAATCTGAGCACAGACACACCCAAGGTGACCTGGGAGGTTGTCTTTCCTGGGTGTTGGCCTCTAAGGGAGGATACGCATATCAGAGGGGATGCCAGTGCGTCCTGCCTTCCACACCTTAGGGCCCAAAAGGACAACCCAGGAAAGATAAATAACCACAACAGCGGCTTCTGTCATTGGTTGAGCCTCCACTAATGGCCAGTGGCAGCCCTACATGTTCTGCTTTGATTGACTTTAGTCCCCACCTCAGTCCTTGAGCTGATCATCACTATTCTCTTCATCTAAGCGGTGAGAAGACGGAGGCTCACGGAGCTAAGAGACCCCCTCAAGGTCACACAGGCCGCGGCAGAGCTGAGATCCGAGCGCACCCAGACCTGCCTGAGCCCACCTTCCCCTGCCCCAAGAGAATTCTCAGACGCATCGCCATTTATCTGTGACACAAAACCGAGAATGCTAAGATCTGCCTGTTTCAGAGAACGCCGGGAACTGTGGGAACTCACTTCCAGGTCTCCCACAAGCTGCACCCGGGTTTGCAACAGAGATAGAATGTAGCTCCACCAATACGCATTCACTGTAGTACTAGATGCTAGAACATTTTAAATCGGACCATCCTAATGTTTCTGGAGACCCTAAAGGGCTTTCTAGCTTTAACTTTTTTTTCTTTTTTTTTTTTTTTTTTGTGGTACGCGGGCCTCTCACTGCTGTGGCCTCTCCCGTTGCAGAGCGCAGGCTCCGGACGTGCAGGCCCAGCAGCCACGGCTCACAGGCCCAGCCTCTCCGTGGCACATGGGATCCTCCCGGACCGGGGCACGAACCCGTGTCCCCTGCATCGGCAGGCGGACTCTCAACCACTGCGCCACCAGGGAAGCCCCTAGTTTTAACATTTTAATCATCTCTACAAGGAGCAGGCCCGGACTCAACGATCTGTGGCTGCGAGAAAGCTAAATGACCACCCTTCTCTCTAATTGCCCAGAAGTGTGACTCCAGGCTCAAAAACACCTGTGCAAAGAGCTCCCATTCCAGAGCACAGCTAACCTCAGGCCAGTTCAGCGGCTGCATAACAGGCCCAGGATGAGACGGAGGCCTCTCACAGCAGCTCCGTCCTGCAGCTTTGCTCCCCAGGCTGGGTAACAGGGAGGGGAGGGGTTAGAGAGGGGCTCTCTCCGGGGCCTTGTCTCCAAAGAAACCATGTCTTATTGGATCCCTTCAAGGAGGGAGGGGAGATCAGCCCTCAGCTGGGACGTCAGGGATGCGTTCCCTCTTTCTCCTTCCCCCGCTCCTACCCAGCAGACACCCTGATGGTAAAGTCACCTACCAAGTACCCGAGGACACCCCAGTTCTCCCTGAGCACCCAGCCTAGGCCACTCCTCAATGGCTACTCAGCCTGGGTTCCCCTTTCTCCTCCATGAAAACTCTTGTTCCTTTAACATGATAACACAAAACTAGGTATTTGAGGTTAAAGAAATGTTTTAAACCAATTCACACTAAAATAAGCATCTCTAAAGGAACACGTTACCTTCCAGACCCGGATGCCTAGTTACCCAAGGGAATCCCTCTTAGCCCAGCAGGACGTATAGAGAAGATACGGAGATTTCCGTAAGTACTTTCTCCAAGACGGCAAAAGGTTTTTCTCAGATTCTGCCAAGTGAAATGCCATAATATTGCTTCAGAATAGCATTCAGAATTCTGTGGCTATTACTGATAGCGGTGCCTGACACAGGTCTGGTAACGTGCAGTGCACGAGGTCGTTTCCTGTGTTTTCTGTTGGATCTTCCTAACGCTTCTGGGCGCAGCCCTGGAACACATTACAACCTCCGCTCCACACCTGAGCACACGCTAACCAGTGTCTTCTGCAAAGTAACAGGTCGAGGTGCTGGGGCAGAAGCTACACCTGGGACTCCAACCCCGCGTCCTCCTCACTCAGAAGCAAGTCTCCTTAAGGAATGTTCTGAAAGGACACGGGAGACCTGCAGTGACCACTGTTGCTCAAAACCGGGAGCCCAGGGAAATGGGCTGCCACCTTCCAGCCAGCTCAGCGTCCTGGGTGCTCAGGTCAGGACCTGTCACTCAAGTGACCAGAGCCCCGCCAGGCCGCCCTCAGGAGAAGGTACCCCGGCACCCACCACGCAGCTGAGGGGGGAAGCCTCACGGGACGAGCCCGGGCCTGCGCCACGGCCACTCCCACCCAGTCCTCACTGCCAGGGTGGACGGCAGCCCTCTAAGCACAGGGCATGGGTGTGTATGGGTGTGTGTGTGTGAGTGTGTGTGGTGAGGGGTGTGTGTGGTGAGGGGGTGTGTTTGGTGAGGTGAGTTGTGGTGAGGTATGTGTGTGTGTGGTGAGGAGTGTGTGTGTGGTGAGGTGTGTGTGTGGTGATGTGTGTGTGTGGTGAGGTGTGTGTTGTGAGGTGTGTGTGTGGTGAGGTGTGTGTGTGTGGTGAGGTATGTGTGTGTGGTGAGGTGTGTGTGTGTGGTGAGGTGTGTGTTGTGAGGTGTGTGTGTGTGGCGAGGTGTGTGTGGTATATGTAGCTGTATGTGTTGTGTCTGGTGTGTGTGTATGGTACGTGTGTGTGTGTGTGGTGTGCGTGTGTGTGTGGAGGACAGGGGCGCTGTCCCCACACCCCCAGCACACACTCTGGGCTTCCCTCCCCGCCCCCCCCCCCCACCTTGATGGAGCGAGAGCCGGTGCTGGGCCCCACGCAGGACAGAAGCACGCAAGCAGCCGGACAGCTCTCCCTACAGCCCTGCTGACTGAAGTCTCCGGCCCCTTTCCTCGGCCCCCCCTCCCCCAGCCGCGGAGGGGCCGGCCGTCCAGGAGGAGGAGCGGAGAGGGAGGGGGAGCTGGCAAGACGGAGCCCCTCCCTTCTCCGCGGCCTGTCCTGGACCCCGAGTGCCGCCTGTGTTGAGGAAGAAGCTTGGAATTGGATGAGAGTGTTTCTATTTCTGATTGAATGAGATTTCCTAAGACCTGAAGAAGGACCTGTTCTGGCTGAATTCATCCACCGCGGAGGATGTGAGACCTGCTGAGATGTCCCCGCGGGGCAGGGAAGGGACGGGGATGAAAAGTGCTTGAAAGCAGCTGGGAGTTTCCCGCGGGGCCCCCGGGGCTCGCTGAGCTGCCCCTGCTCTCCTGGTGGCGGAGGGAGTCACCACAGGGTGAGCCAGCGGGAGAAGCCCTGGTGACTCAGGAAACGGGACATGATCACCTGGGCGACACAACTCCAGCTGGGGATGCTTGCTGCCTGACTTGGCCCTTGAAGGACCAGGAGGTCCGGGGCAGGGGCCAGAGAAAGATGAAGCCTCTGCAGCTTCAGGCGTCCCAAGGAGAGCCGGGTCCCGGCAGATCCCTCACTGACGGCTGGGCTGGCTCCAGGGGGATGTGGTGTCAGTGTTCAAACCAAAAGTACAGAGTCAGCTGGGGCCGGTTTCATCTGAGAAGGTGGGATTTCATTCTTTGAAATGGAGGGGCTTCCCTAGTGGCGCTAGTGGTTGAGAGTCCGCCTGCCGATGCAGGGGACGCGGGTTCGTGCCCCGGTCCGGGAAGATCTCACGTGCTGCGGAGCGACTGGGCCCGTGAGCCATGGCCGCTGAGCCTGCGCGTCCGGAGCCTGTGCTCCGCAACGGGAGAGGCCACAGCAGTGAAAGGCCCGCGTACCGCACAAAAAAAAAAAAAAAAAAAAAAAACCGTAGGAGATCAGAGAGCAGATAATACGGTCCCATCTGTGTTTTCAGGAAAATACCTCTGGCAACGGGGTACAGAGTCCAGAATAGCTGGACTTGAAACGAAGTGCACTTAGACCGCTCAAGCGGAGAATACAGTGTAAAAAATGACTGTGACTCTAGAAATGGGAAAAATAAGACAGAGTCGAGAGGTAAACTAGGTGTAAGAGGCAGGATTGATCGTTGCTCCCCTGAATAGACTTGCCTCCCTGAATACACGACTGCTGTTCTAAAAACACAGCCTACAGGACTTCACTCCCTAGAAACCTAGGGACCCCAAAGGCCCAGTGTGCTCCGTCCAGCCCCCCAGAGCTCAGCCAGGTCGTGAGGAGTCAGCTTACCCGATGATGTTGCCTTGGCGCTGGGGGCCTCCGTCCCCCCAAGGGAATGGGGGTCACCTCTCCTACGTGGCAGGACCACCCCCGGCAGAGACAGCTCTGGTCCCCTCCCCCAGCCCCGGAGGAAGCGCAGACCATCTCTGCTCCCACCTCCACCACGTGAGCAGTAAGTAGGAGGCCGCCCGAGCTCATCAGGGCCTGCAATGAGGGACACGTGAGTCAACAGGGATTCGCCTTGTGCTACAATTCCCCACACCTGGAGAAATTCTTGTGCCCACCCCAGAAAAGAGTTTGACCTCCTCACCAGCTGACAACGGCTTTCACTTCCCTTGTTTACACCCAGTTAAACAGCTCCATATCTCCTTACGGAGACGATGGATTTCCTAGCTATGCTTCAAAAATAATACTGTGACAGGGAGTTCCCTGGCTGTCCAGTGGTTAGCACTCCACGCTCTCACTGCAGGGGGCTGGGGTTCAATCCCTGGTCAGGAACTAAAATCCTGCAAGCTGCATGGCGAGGCCACAAAAATAATAATAATACTGTGATTTTATCCAGACCTTTCTCCAAAGCCTGATGACATCAGCCCATAGTTTGGGGAATGACTTGTCAGTTACCCTTGCAAAAGCTTCCTAAGAGTTGTGGCGGATCAAATCAGACCCAGAAGCCCAGACATCCTGAAGAGGAGAAAAATCAATGTAAATAAATGTAATTTCTAAATAAAATATGCTTTTCCCTAATTGAAAAGTCATTATCAATTAGTCAGATACAACTTTAATCAGACACGAACGATCGAGGAATTTGAAATTCAGAGGAAGAACACAGGTTGGCATTTTAAAACCCTCATGTGTCCTGCCATGAGCCTTGAAAACCTTTTAGCAGGTAACTGAGGTGTGATTTTAATTCCCAATATCAAACCAAGTATAAAATTATTTTAATTATGGTCAACTGGGTAAGGAACATTGACGGTCTAATTACTAAGCAGTAATTCTGTATTCTGTCCCTGGGAAGTGCACACCTGAGCCAAGTGCTTCAATAATTCATTAAAGCATTTCCCTGTTCATCAATTATCAAATCATGCACCTTGATTACTTTACTTAGGAAAGTTACCCTTGTGAAAAAAGACTTTTACCAACCATCAAAACATGGAAAAATCCTCTAACCTATTTTACATTTGATTTTCATATGAAGAATATAAAATTTTACAGCCACTCTCGGTTACCTAGGGCCCATGTGCCAGAGGCAAAATGCAAGATATTACAAGGGCTGCAGCCTGAACAATTTAGACAGAATTATGAAGTAGGTGGGTTTGGGGTTCCTACCTCTCTAATTCTCATTTTTGCCACTAGTTTATTATAAAGGATTGCTTTAATTTCCTTTATATATCAACATATTTATGGTCCAGGATCAGATTTTACCATCTTTATAGCCCCATGATGCCAAATTCAATGACTTGAATAAACATAGCAGATCATAAATTGACCCTTTTTCTATATGTCATTGGTGACTTTGATAGTCTATAGTTATTGCTGTATTTATACGATTTTATCCAAAATACCAAAGTGAAAAAAACATGAGGTGAGGAAAAGCAAATGAACAAATACAAAAGTAAGAGTCACTCAATGGAAAAGCAAAAAAAAAAAAAAGAAAGAAAGAAAGAAAGAAAAATCCTCAAAGAATATTTTCCTACATACATAGAGAAGACATTCCACAAATATCTTTTGGGGGGTAAATCTACAAAAGATTAGAAGAAAATAAGAAAAAAACACATTTTCAACTTGGGGCCAAGGGTTTTGCCCACGCTGCCAATAAAAAGGAGCAACATTTACTCCATGTGAAATTTAACTCTTCCTCCTGTTCTAATCCAACTGGCTACCATAAAGATAATCCTAAGAAAATTGCTGGATTAATGACAGGCCAAGAAATATAAATGAGGAAAGGACAATTCACTGGTAGAATAACCCATTCTCAATAGCTGAAAACTGTCTTCATGGAGTTTACTAACTCAAAAATAGTAAGAAACACTGAGTATTTCACCTTCTATCATTCTTATCAATATCAACACTCTTGGACCTTCCCTGGTGGTGCAGTGGTTAAGAATCCACCTGGCAATGCAGGGGACACAGGTTCCAGCCATGGTAGGGGAAGATCCCACATTCCACGGAACAACTAAGCTCGTGCGCCACAACTACTGAGCCTGCGCTCTAGAGCCCGCGAGCCACAACTACTGAAGCCCGTGCACCTAGAGCCTGAGCTCCGCAACAAGAGAAGCCACTGCAATGAGAAGCCCGTGCACCACAATGAAGAGTAACCCCCGCTCGCTGCAACTGGAGAAAGCCCGTGCGCAGCAACGAAGACCCAACGCAGCCAAAAATAAATAAATAAATAAATAAATAATGTAAATAAATTTATTTAAAAAAAACCAACAACATTCTTCTTGATCCTGTAGTTTTAAGTGGATTCTAAGGGCCAATGTTGACACTAGAATTGAGTCAAGGATAGCATATCTCAGTGCATCTGTACTTGATCTACTTTTGAAAGAAATGCCTCCAAAATAGGAACTCCATCTAGTAGACATTTGTCAGTGTGAGTTTGCACAGCGTGGAAACACATTTCCTATTTGGCAAATCTCCAGGGGGAGTGCAGGAGGCCGGTGGGGGAGGGATGCAAGTCCTGAGTTCTGCCCCCTGCTCCCTACCCAACCTTCCAGGCTGTATCTGTGATCCAGTTGTAGTCAATCAAGGACTTTGAATCTTGAAAGAACGGAGCTAGTGCTCAGGGACAGAGCTCATTCACCGTGGCAGCAGCAGCCGGGGTGGAGTCAGAAGTCAGTGACACGGCAGCAAGCGTGCAGGTGGCAGAGTCCAGCACGTGGTGACGTGTCCTCGGGGGTGTGCCCGTGGTGGCAGTGCTTCTCAGACTATTCCTGGGGACGAAGCTGGGTCTTGGCCGTGACCTCGGTCTCTTGTTTTCCACCTGCACAATTCTGTGAGCCCCCTGAGGTCCTTCTAACAAAATTCCTTCTCCGTTTAAGTTAGACAGAGTGGCTTCTTTTGTTTGCAACCAAAGTCCCTGGCTTTTAAGGAAAATAAAATACAGTTTTTTTAAAAGTGTAATTTTCTGAGAAGTGAGGCATTTTCTTTTTTTTAATTTGGGGTATTCTCTTAGCATATGTGTTCTACTTTATCCTGGCACACTTCAATCTTTCCATCCGTACATTGTCATACAGCTAACTAACAGTATATAAACAACATACCTGTTGGTTGAGATGAAAATAAGAAATCCCAGTGTTGTCTCAATCTTAAGAGTCAACCAAAGCTACTTATCGAGAGCATCTTCTTGTCCTGGGTTCCCAGTCCTGGGTTCTCTGTCACAAACATGTTCTACTGACGTGGATTCCAGCACTGTAGGGGGCCTGGCTCCAATACAAACTTCAAGAGCAGTGGACTTCTGCCCTCTCCAGGGCTCTCCCTCAGTGGAAACATTGTCAGTTCCTCAAGGTTGGACACGTTACTCTACAGCACACCCTTAGTGGTTTTCACTGAAGTATAGTTGACTTACAATATTATATTAGCTTCAAGTGTACAACATAGTGATTCTATATTTCTATAGATTATACTCCATTTAAAGTTATTATAAAATAATGGCTATATTTCCCTGTGCTGTACAATATATCCTTGTTGCTTATTTATTTTATACAGAGTAGTTTATACCTCTTAATCCCCTACCCCTATCTTGTCCCTTCCTGCTTTCCTCTGCACTGTAACCAATAGTTTGTTCTCTATATCTGTGAGTCTGCTTCTGTTATGTACATTCATTTGTTTTATTTTTTAGATTCCACATATAAGTGATAACATACAGTATCTGTATTCTTCTGTTTGACTTATTTCACTTAGCATAATATCCTCTGCGTCCATCCATGTTGTCACAAATGGCAGAATTTCATTCTTCTTTATGGCTGAGTAATATATCTATAGACACATCTTCTTTATCCATTCATCTGTTGGTGGACACTTAGGTTGCTTCCATATCTTGGCTATTGTAAATAAGGCTGCTATGAACATTGGGGTGCATGTATCTTTTTCAATTAGTGTTACTGTTTTCTTTGGATATATACATTTTCAAATTCAAAAATTAGACACAGTTTAGATATTGATCACTTTTTCTCATAGTGCACACCTCCCTACTACAATGCTTTCCTCTGATATACATGGATATCTCCTATGGTCACCGAACACTCTAGTAGAAGCCTCCTTATGTTTTTGAAAAACACTCTTTGCCAGCCCACTTATAGTAAAAAGTAGTCTTTAAATTTGGGATTTAGAGAAATGTACAGGTAATCATGTTAACCCATCCCCAGCTGAAACAATTCAACGGGGAGGTCGGGGCAGAAAGTCAAATCAGATTAGCCAACCAGAGAATCTGGCAATAAATGGAGAAAAACATAACTATTTGGAGTTGTTCCATTATACATGCTATAAAAAAAACAATTGGCATTTCATTTGAAGATTGTTATTGCAGATTGTCATAATGGCCAGAGAATTCTTACTAGAGAGAACTTTGCAGATAAGAGTTCATTTTTGCTTTGATAAAAATGTGGAAGTGCAGTGAGGTGAAAAGTCTGCTACATATACCTTTTGGGGGAAGATCCAAGGTCACAGGTCTGAGCTAAAACATGCGGGGGTGTATTGCAGTCATGGCCAGAGTGACCACGCCTGATATTTCATGGAGGAAGTAAATAGTGAAGAACCGAGGACTTCCTGAAGTTGCTAATCTAATTCTCAGACAATATTAAATTTACGTAATGCCAGTGATAGTATAGAATCCTAAGTTATTACGCCTGCAGTGTCTGATAATCACTATGACCTTCTGCTAAGAACCTAGTTTAAATAAAAATTCTCTTATGCTCTTAAGAGTAAACTATAAACCATTGTAGAGTCATGGGAACATAGAGGAATGACAGTGATTTGTGTGTGTGCGTGTGTGTGTAATATCTGAGATATTATTTAAAATTATTTTCTAGAAACGATTTCCGTCCACTTTTGTAAACATGGCATGGTCTGGTAGATTTTTATCATTGCCAAAGTTGTTTCTATACTGTAGAACTGATACACCTCCAGTCAGTATAGGAAATATAACTGATGTAAATGGAAGTTTTAGCAGCTTAGCTAGTCCTGAAATTACAACACCTGTTTCAAAATGTTGAATTACTTTTGAGGCAAAGAGAGAATGGTCTAAACATCGAAAATGTAAAACTTCAAACTAGAGAAAAATTACTCTTTCCTTTTTTAAAGTAGAAAAGACAATTTCTTGACATGTAGCAAAAGATCCTATTGGATGGACCTGAAAAACAAAGATTCTTTTTATGTAAACACTAGCAATTTTCAAGAAGATTTTAAACAAAAAACACATAAAATTGACAGTCAAATTTCTGAAGACGAGTTGTCTTACCCTTTATAGGTATGAGTGTAATTCAAGTGCCAGAATCATAGGCAAATACTTCAAAACACTTTTAGATTTTTTAATATCCTCAGCACTAAAAATAAATTGATCCCCAATAAGTGAGCTGTACAAAGTGTAAATTAAATCTAAGAGCATCAGAGCAAATAGTCCTGTTTGTTTTCTACAATGCTCCCATTTCTGAAGGAATGAAAGTAGTTTTAATAGCGTATTTTATCCCCAAATTTTTATTGACTATTTTAACGTACTTGTTTATTCTTAATTAGAATCATATGGAAAGTCTCTAAACACTGAATGCAAATTCTTCTTTAAGCTTAGAAGAATTTTCAATCCATCAATTGAATCCATAGCTACAAGGTACAATTTACTGTCTTATCTTAATTTTATGAATTTGTATGTTTTCACACTAACTTTCCCCCCAAAAGCCCATATGAAACCAAAAGGGGAAAAAAATCTATTCTCAGGCATCAAGGTTTATGAGCATTTTATCATCTCCTTCCCCAGCTGCCCTGAATCACACAGTACTGTGAAGCCCGGACCACTTTCTTCTACAGTCCATCAGTCCTTTCTCTGAATCCTTGTTTCACGCAGCCATTCACTGGCTTATTCCTGCAGTAAGATTTGTCCAGCAGCTACCATGCACTGAGCATGATTTTAGGTACTTGGGAGGTGAAGATGAATTAAAACATAGTACTTGCCCTCTGGCAGCTTACAGTCCATCCAACAGATCAATAAATGCAGAAGCACCACTTGTACAGAACTGGAGATTACACAGAAACACAGATGTTTTAAATAGTACAAATGTAACCATCTCAGGGCCCGGCCAGTACATATTTCTGTGATAGAGGGAGATGGGCACCGCCTGGTCCCCCTTCAGCGAAGGACTTGCTGTTTCAGCTGCTAGAAGGGCTGTGTGTGGACGTCCCCCAGCTGTCCTTCCCACAGGGGTGTCCCATCACCCTTGCTCAAGGCGCACCCTTGCCGTGGCAGCCACATCCAATGACTGATTGAAGGAGAGACCTTTGGTGCCCACACCCTGCTCCCCGTGGAGTCAGCTGCCCTGCAGGCTCCATGCAGCCCATTCTCTCTCCTCAATGCAGCTGCCTCCCCATCCCTTCCACAGGGTGGATTCCAAGGGCACTTCCTAAAAAAACCCTGCTGCCAGAATCTGCTTCCTGGAAAACCCAACTGACAACGTTTATTGAATGAGTTTAAAAAATGAACCATGGTTACCATATGATCCAGCAATCCCACTCCTGGGTGTATATCCAGAAAAGGCGAAAACTCTAATTCAAAAAGATACATGCACCCCAATGCTCATTGCAGCACTATTCACAATAGCCCAGACATAGAAGCCACCTAAGTGTCCATCAACAGAGGAATGGATAAAGGAGGTGTGGTATATATATATATATATATATATATATATACACAATGGAATATTACTCAGCCATAAAAAAGAATGAAATAATGCCATGTGCAGCAACATGGATGGACCCAGAGATGATCATACTAAGTGAAGTCGGTCAGAAAGAGAAAGACAAATACCATATGATATCACTCATATATGGAACCTAAAAAAATGATACAAATGAACTTATTCACAAAACAGAAACAGACTCACAACACAGAAAACAAACTTCTAGTTATCAAAGGAGAAAGCGGGGTGGTGGGGGGAGGGATAAATTAAGAATTTGGAAGTAACAGATAATCACCACTATATATAAAATAGGTAACCAACAAGACCTACTCTATAGCACAGGGAACTATACTGAATATCTTGTAATAACCTATAATGGAAAAGAATCTGAAATGAAATACATATAAATATATAAATATATATAAGAAATATAAATATATGTGTATAACTGAATCACTTTGCTGAAGCACCTGAAACTAACACATTATAAATCAAGCATATGTCAGGCTTCCCTGGTGGCACAGTGGTTGAGAGTCCACCTGCTGATGCAGGGGACGAGGGTTCGTGCCCCGCTCCGGGAGGACCCCACATGCCGCGGAGTGGCTGGGCCCCTGAGCCATGGCCGCTGAGCATGCACGTCCGGAACCTGTCCTCCACCACGGGAGAGGCCACAGCAGTGAGAGGCCCGCGTACTGCAAAAAAAAAAAAAAAAAAAAAAAATCAAGATATGTCAATTTAGAAAGAAAGAAAGAAATAGGGAAAGAAAGGCAAACAAATGAACCATGGCCCTAGCTTTCTTGCACTGGAATGTGAACATCAGGACTATATACTGGATACCACTGCATTAAACATAATAATAACAACAACAACAACAATAATAATAATGGCAAAGAGCAACCTAGGGCTTGCCCTGTGATGGGCACAGTCTCAAGGGATCTGTAGCCAGCAGCTTATTAATCCTCACAGAAACTCTACAGGTGGACCTGTCACTGATCCCTTTCAGCTGATGAGTGGCAGGAAGGACAAAACAAGGCTCAAGCCCCCACACCTCCTGCAGTGCTCCTGGGCAGTGCAGCTCCAAGTCTGGTCTCCTGACCACTCTGGTGCCTCCTTTCTCTAGTCCTCTAGTGTCTTAACAAGTTTCACAGGGCCATTAGTAACTACCGTGGAATTACCCGGTAGAAGCACTTTTAGATCAAAAATTACACCTGCCATTTGTGAGCCCAGACCACACGCCAGCACTGCTGTGTGTCCTTGACAGCTTCAAAGTATTGTCCTAATGTCTGTGAGTTAGGCTAGACTTGGGAGTCCTGTTGTACCAATAAGAAAGCAAGTTTACAACTACCATGTGACTTAAAGTCAGACCTCACAAGTGGCAGACGCACCCTCAAATGTAGTATTTCTATCTCCAGAACGAATGATCTCAACGTTGTTAGATATTTAGATTTATTCAACTATATTTAATCTATGAACTAATCCTTACCTAAAATGGGCTAGAGTCTCCATCTCCAGTATCTATCATTTTTAGTTTTACCATCTGAGACACTCTCCAAACATCCCAAAAATGTGGAAAAAGGCACTGACCCCTCAGTCAATGAGCACAGCCCTAGCTATGATCTGGGACCTTCTCTGCTAAACCCAGAGAACTTGAACAGACTCCATGCATTTCTTTTGCAGCCCTTGTGAACATGTACAAGAGCTTCTACCCAAAATAAAGACAGATAATTTTCTTCAGTTTTAAGCCTACATGCTATGAATGAACCACATTACATATTTGATTCTACTTTTAGGGTGTTGATGCCAATTCTAAAAAATCCCAGTTCACAATGTATAATAAGATGATGTCCTATTCTGCTCTTTGAAGATGAATTTAATTTCTAAGAGACCTCTGAGGCTTTTGGCCCATGAATAATGGATTAAATTTGGATTAAATTTAGCAAGAAGCAGTCTCTCCTGTGGCCAAAGTAAGGCATTGGGGGGCAGGATGTAAGAGGCTTTCCTTTATGTCATTTTTTTTTTCATGGAGGTGGAATTACATGAATTTGTCACCTTGGGAAACATAGGGTTATAAATTCCTCCTGACCAAGTAGGGAAAAAGGACCTCTGAATCATTCAGCTGTAACCAGAGTGGACTGCGAGGAATGAAAAGGGACTCTGATGCCCATTCTGGGCAAATCCAGCTTTTTGGCGACAGGCACAAATGGACAGGGAATAGGACTTTCATAGGCTCACTCCTTGACTAAGGAAATGCACTCACTCTTCTCCTCTATTATTTTCTGCATGACAACAGTTCCAAGTGGCAAAGGGCAAGCTCGCCTTCTGGGAAGGGGTGCAAATGTAAATGACTGAGATCCTTGTCCAAGGTGCCCTGTGGCTGACACCCCTCTCCTCCACCCCAAGCCCTCAAGGGCACTTCATTTTCACTTTCTTACTTTTTCCCTCCAAGGGCAGGTTAAGGTCCAGAAAAAAATGCCATCATCAGTGGAGGTTCTTGATGATGGGCCCAAATGTGTGCCCTCTCTCGGGTCTACCTGCATTCTGCCTCTCCCCTTGCTGGATGCCAGCCCCTCTGCATGGCCTGGAAGAAGCTTCAGGAAGGCTGCTGCGAGACCCCTGATGAACAAAATGAACAGGGACAGACCCCACAGAGCATTGCTTCACTGTCCATTTACTCTGCTTCTAACAGGACGGCTGACAGCCCTCTGCGCTGGGGGAAAAAGAACCACAAAATGTTTGTCTCTTCTTCGCCACGGGCCAGGCTTGCCCTCCGCTGTGATCTGGTGGTGTGAAAATTACAGCCATTCTCCTTTCTCTGGAGAGGTACAACCAAAAACCACAGTGACAACAGCTTGCCTTTTAAAAACTTCAATAAAAATTGGGGAATTCATCACAAAAGAAGTGACAAATGTCCTTGAAGTAACTTCTAATGATGCAATTCAACAGTCATTTAAAAACAACTTCCCAAAGCAATATACGGGTTCACTGCAATCCCTATCAAAATTTCTATAGCATTTTTCACAGAAATAGAACCAACAATTCTAAAATTTGCATGGAACTACAAAAAAACCCAAATAGCAAAAGCAATCACGATAAAAAAGAAAAAGCCTGGAGGCTTCATGCTTCAGGATTTCAAACTCTATTACTATGGTCATAAAAACAGTACGATACTGACATAAAAACATACAGATCAATGGAAAAAATAGCACAGAAATAAGCCTAAGCATATATGGTCAATTAATTTATGACAAAGGAGCCAAGAATAAATACGGGAGAAATAGAATAATCTCTTTACTAACTGTTGTTGGAAAAACTGGGCAGCCACATGCAAAAGAATGAAACTGGACCACTATCATACACCATACACAAAAAATAACTTAAAATGAGTTAAAGACTTTAATGGAAGATGTAAAACCATAAAACTCATAAAAGAAAACATAAAGGCAATAAGTTCCTTGACATAGGTGTTGGAGATGATTTTCTGAATCTGACAAAAAAAAAGCAAAACCAATAAATGCAAAATAATGAAAGGAAGGACAGCAAACTAAAAAGCTTATGCACATCAAAGGAACCATCAACAAAATAAAAAGGCAACCTACTGAAAAAATGAATAATACCTTAATAAACCTAACTTAGTAAAAAACTTTATGGCACGATTAAGTGAATCCTACACCAAAATGCCTATGTTTTGGTTGTTAGGAAATATATTAATATAACTAATCAACTTATAAATTTTGGAAAGGCATGTAATCAACTTGATAGATGCAGGCAAAGGAGCATGGTATGATTCTAAAGGTTATAATTATCAAAATAAAGAAAATATTCATGCATGTGTACTCAAAGGAATGTCACAAACCCCATCACGCCCCCCCAAAAAAATAATTGTTGGCAGCTCAAATTCAAATGAGACATAGGACAGAAAAGAGATGCTTAGATTCTACAAAATCAGGTCTCAGTTCCTTCATTCCTGGAATTTTAAGCCACCCAGTGTGCCTTTCTGCCAGATAGAGGCATGGGTTCCATGGCGGGGACTGGGAAAGGCATTGGAACAGCTGAGACTCAAAGGTGTATCTGCCTATATTGTCATACTGTTACAAGTCCAAACTTGCACTGCTCACTGCACGACAGGCAAATAAATCGAGAGACGGTGTGTTGGGGCAAGGAATAGCAACTTTATTCAGAAAGCCAGCAAACTAAGGAGATGGTGGACTAGTGTCCCAAAGAACCATCTTACTCGAGTTAGAATTCAGGTTTCTTTAATGTGAAAAGGGGAGGGGGTGTGGCTGGAGCTCTTTGTTCCTACAACTGTCCTCTTAAGTCAGGTATGATGTTCCTGTAAACCTCTAATAAGGCAAATGTCATTCTCTGTTTTGCGACTTTTTATCTCTAAGTGAATGGGAAAGTGTTATACCTTTAAAGATCAGAGCCTTGAGAATGGGCTATCCTGTATGTTTCAGTCTACAGGCAACATTCTTAATTTGTAGCAAAATCAATAGAATACAAAGAAACAGATCCAATATGGAGGCAGATCTGTTCTTCCCTAGTACAGAAGTTGATCTTCATGACAACCTGTAAAATCCCCATTTCACAGAGGAAAAACTGAGGTTCACAGACACTCAGGCTTTGCTTAGACACCTACAGCCAGGAGTGGCAGAGCTAGAAGCAAACTCAAATCTTCCTCCAAAGCCAACGTGGTTTTCTGTCTCTGTGCTGGACTTTAGTGACATAACTTCTGTGAGGGTTTTGAGTTAAAATTAATTTTTCCTTGGTTATCCTAAATCTACTTCCTTAAAATGTCAAAAATGGGAAGGTCTCTTCTCTTTCCTTTGTCAGATAAAATAGTGGCTGTGTGGGTGTCAGTGTATTAGAATTCACATTCTTTTAAATGAGAAGTTGATTTACCAAACACCATTTAAATTAAAAAGATTCCCAACGAGATGTCCTCACTGTAGCTAATGTGGGTCAATTATGTGAGCATTTCCTAAATGGAACTTTATTGCTAGCTTATAATTAGATTCACCAGAGACTTATTAACCTCTGGGAAGAGTTACAAGTTTTGAATAAAAGCAAAGAAAAAGAATAACGTTGTCACTCATAGAAAGTAAAATCTGAAGCAAAAATAAAATAAAAATAAAATTCACAGGCACATAAGAATCAATTCACATGCACATAAGATTCAATTGTTTTTTTTTAAAAAAGTCAGATTTCCTGGGCCCTAGAGATAAGAATCCAATAAGCCTCAAGGAGATTCCAGGAACATTTTATTTGGGTGCTGTTCCCATGGACACAGCTCCCCAACCACACTTGGAAATCCACTGTTTGGACTGTGGGTACAGGGCTTGGGGAGGAAGTAGGCTTCCAGATAAGAGCTACAGTTTGGAATTTGCAAGATGAGACAAGGTTATCCTCCCTGGGCTTCCCTGGTGGCACAGTGGTTGAGAATCCACCTGCCAATGCAGGGGACGTGGGTTTGAGCCCTGGTCTGGGAAGATCCCACATGCCACGGAGCAACTAAGCCCGTGTGCCACAACTACTGAGCCTGCGCTCTAGAGGCCCATAAGCCACAACTACTGAGCCTGCAAGCCATAACTACTGAGCCCATGTGCCACAACTACTGAGCCTGTAAGCCACAACTACTGAGCCTGTGTGCCACAACTACTTTGCCTGCGCTCTAGAGTCCGCGAGCCACAACTACTGAGCCTGAGCTCTACAGCCTGTGAGCCACAACTACTGAGCCCGAGTGCCACAACTACTGAAGCCCACGTGCCTACAGCCCATGCTCCCCAACAAGAGAAGCCACCACAATAAGAAGCCCGCATACTGCAATGAAGAGTAGCCCCCGCTCGCCGTAACTAGAGAAAGCCTGTGCGCAGCGATGAAGACCCAATGCAGCCAAAAATAAATAAATAAATAAGGATTACCCTTCCTGATGAAGGCTTTGAATAGGAACATTGTTAGCAGCAACATATAATTAAGTTCTCCCTTCAAAAGTCATTGAGAGTGATAATAAGTTAGTGGATAATAATTTGACTAGATTTTAGGCTGATGCTCCTTCATCACCTCTTACTATTTGTAGCTACAATAAAACCTCAGTAATAGAGACTTCTGTGCCTGAAGTGAACCTCCAAGGTATTAAAAAATGATTTGTGAAAGCACTAAGGGTTTTTTTGCCATCAACTTAGCCAACGGTTTGTTTTTATGTTAATTTTCAGTATAAGAGAGGCAGGCAAGTCCCTATATTACCTGTAGGAATGTAAATGCCTGTAATGTTTCAATCATTCTAGAAAATGATTTGGAAATTTGTACTAAAAGTTTTCAAAAACTTTGCCTCGGCAATACAAGTTCTGTCCTCATGAAAAATTTGCACAAAGATCTATAATCAAAAATGTTTATAATAGTGAAAATCTGGGAATAGTCTAAATGTCCACAAATAGGGAAATAAGTAAATGATGATATATTGGAATATGGAATAGAATACATCCCTTTAAAAATGTCTTATAAAAGTTTAAAATAATATGGAGGGAGTTCCTGGTGGTCCAGCGGTTAAGACTTTGCCTTCCAATGCAGGGGGTTCAGGTTCGATCCCTGGTCGGGGATCTAAGATCCCACATGCCTTGGGGCCAAAAAACCAAAACATAAAACAGAAGCACTATTGTAACAAATTCAGTAAAGACTTTAAAAATGGTCCACATCAAATAAAATAAAGTAGAATAAAATAGAAAAAAGATTTTCCTGGAAAATCACCTTAAATTGTCAAAGCTATTACTTCTCAACTAAGTTAACCAAAAAGAAAGAAAAAAAGCACCTACAAAAAGAGATAAGAAATACACCAATGTATTTAAAACACTCATGTTTAAAAGGTGAGACTATGAACAACTGGCATTTTTTTTTTCAGGCTTTCCACAGGGGAAAGTATGTCTTTTATAATTTTATAAGTAATTTTCTTAAAAAAAAAAAGAAAGATGTGCTTTCTTTTTCATGTAATACAGGCCGCAGTTGCAGATTTCCCCCTAAGTTCACTGAAAAGTGAAGAGATAATCTTGCTCACTGATTTTCGATGCCTCCCAGTATGGCAGTATGGCAGCCAGCTTCCCCCCAGAAGGAGCCAGAGAGAGGGCACCCAAGGGAGAAGCCACCGTCTCCTTGTCCCCTGACCTCAGAAGCGGCATTCCATCACCTCAGCCACATTATGTTCATTCAGTCAGGACTATCATTATATTCTCTCATTCGGTCAGGACTACAGTCCACTGTCCACGGTAGACTACTTCCACCGTGACTACATCCACGGTCACTCAAGGGGAAGAGGTCACACAACAGCATGAACACCAGGACGTGGGGATCACTGGAAGGGTACCAACCCCAGAAGGGTCTAAACGTGAGGTCCCCATTGCTGATGGGGAAAGGTGGTCTCTTCACCCAAACAGAGAACCTGGACACTGACCCTGGAAGGATATTTTTCTATCGTGCCTAAAAAGTGTTAGCAGGTTATAAAAACTCAACCTCATTCAATGTCCCTCCCACGGATCCCTGACCCCCAAGGCCAGTGCTGGAGGAGCTGCTGCCTGGGGAGGGGCATGTGTGCCTGGGGTCCCCTGCTGGAATTTGGAGTACATTTTCCTGGAGAAAAAAAAATGTTATAAACAGTCCAAGTTTTCCCAGGCCAATGACTAGAAGCCGATTTACCATAAATCTTAAAATTTTAACAGGAACGTGAACCTTAAAAACTACAATACTGCTATGTCAACAGCATCAAATCTGATAATATTATAATTATTCTATGCAAAAATACATTTTGAGCTCTAAATAATTGACTTAAACAAGCAGACATTAGGAACATAATCACTTATTATCTGTCCTCTGTATGGACACACAAAAGGTAGCTTGTATGCCTTTTTGGATAATTTCAAGGATAAATGCTCAAATCTGAAACCCATAAAATAATTGGGACAACTGTCCACTTCACCCCAAAATAGTATTAGTCAACAGTCACAGCAATGGGTTTTTCTATAGTATGGAAAAGAAAAATGAGGCCATCCTATAGAGTGGATTTCAGTTTGTTGTTTTAATAACAGTGATCCTGTGAAATTACTAGTCTGGTAGCATAAGTGGAACTCTGCAATGAAGCTTTCATTTATAAATAGGGAGTTAGGAAGTTAAAATTATTACTACGGTCCTTGCTAATTTACAGATCAATATCGTATAATGAATTTGCTGATAATAGCACCATGCACACTGAAGATTCAATAATTGATGAAAAGGAAATGTTGAATCTTAACTTTTCTGATGAATCCAATCCCGAATATAATTCTGACTACACCAGTTTATAGGCTTTTTATGCTGTTTATATAACCATTACCTTAGTATGATGATATTTTTCTGTCCTACAGCGTACTGAATTTCTCTGTTTCTTTTTTTCTTTCCCTCTCTCCCTCTCTCTCTGCCTCTGTCTTGTTCTCTTTTCCTATCAGTCCTGGGCTTAGGTTTCTGATAACTACACACTGAAAAAATTCCCACAAATATAAGTCGCAATCCCATTTTGACTCATTGGCATGGAAGGGCGATGACAAAGGGATTACATTTTCATTTGCCTGTAGCTTTAAAGCAGCCACTTGACCTACAGCAACCATGAACCAAACTTTACTTTAGAGGTTTGTCATTTTGAGGGGGAAAGTGGTGTTGCATTTCCCTCAAGGAATTTATTTGAGATAAATCTCTCAGGTTTATTTGGGTTCTTACCTACCATCTTGGCCTCAAGTGTATGTTTTTTCCTTTTTTCCTGTTTGGATCTACCAATACATTCGATTCCATTCTAGAGCGCTCTAAAAACTAAATATTTACACATTAATATTTCTTCCAGCCCAGGTAGACACAGTTAATATATACGAACAAATGAGAAATTTGTATGCCTTCAATTTTTTGTGAATAAGGATAACTCTGCCCTGTGTGAGTTTGTATGAACGTGTGTATATCTATATATTTATTGCGAGTATTCTAAGTACTTCCCTTTGCTGAGGCACTTAATCCTACTTCAACTGGTTAGATTGCTATATTATTCCCAGAGGTTGTGATGGATGCATTTTTTTTCCAGCAAATATTTACTAAGTTCCTATGTGGGCCAGGCACTATGCTAGGTACTAGGAATTGGGTGAGCAAACGAGACTTTCTCTGCTCTTATTGTATTTTCAGTCTAATGAAGAAGATTAACATTAACTTGATTTCACACAAGTATCTTTTCATATTCCCTCACTTTGGTTAAGAATACAAGGACATCTCTATAAATCAATTTCCAGACATACAAATCATGGAGGACCTCTGAGCTTCCAGGGAGAATGCATGATTAGGTAACTTGGAATTGGGCTTTCACATTGTCCAGCTTCCTTCCTCCACCTGCCAGTAAGTGTGGGATCCACTCGAGGCTCAGCCTGAAGACTCTTTATCAACTGACCCCTCACCCTCTCCCTAGGCAATCCTATTAAGTGTGTCTGGTGGCTTTAATTATCATGTGTATGAAGGTGACTCCCACTTTTATTTCTTGGTTCACCTTTCTTCTTTGGACTAGCTTTCTTTGGATTAGTTTGATATATCCTACTGCCATTTGGCCTCTTCTCCTGGGATATCTTTAAGGTCATCTCCATACTCATGACCTGTGTCTGGTCTGCATGACTCTGATGCCCTGTTCCTCTTGCGCTGCTCCAATTCCTAAAAAGATGCCACTCATCTGTAGGCCTTTCAGATCTGAGCTTCAACATCGGTACCCCAGGGCTACCCTACCGCAGCCTCCTTCCCATGATCACCTTCTTTCATACTAGCCTATGTTTCCCGTCCATTGTATTGTATTTGCTACAAGTTATAGCCATATATTGGTGTGGATATGAATATTTTAGTATAATATATGAATACTATTATAACCCCAACAGTTATACCATTATTGGGCCATTATTATACCCCCAACAGCTCTTAGAATCGATACTCAAGAAAAAAGTTAAGTGAATGAATGACTAGCATTGGATTCGCTGCTGAGAAGAAGGGACCACTGCTGGCTTCCTGTGCCCCTCGGCAAGGGTAAGAGCTCATTTTGAGTCATGGAGTCCAACACAACCAAGGGGGTTTATGGGGTAGTTGGAGAGTATGAAAGTATCCACTGCACATGGTAAGGGTTGTTTTGAAATTTCCTCAAATTTGTCCTCCAGAAGATTCAGCAGAGTCCATTCTGAAAACTTCTCTGGGCTGGTCCTTTCTGAGGGGCAAGACTCACAGGAAGGAGTGGGGAGTAAGGATTCTTCTCCAGCTGCCAATGGATACAGCTGTGAGAAGACCCTCGCCCTGGTTTCCACTCCAGTAGAAGCTGTTGAAAGACTGAGAACGGTTGCCACCACCGACAGGAGCAGACGTGGAATCTTCCTTCACCAGGTGCTACTGAGACCAGCTGCCAAGGAGAGTCTCCGTCGTGAGTATGGTCCCCAGAAGTCTGCTCCAGAAGTCGCAGCTGAGGGACATTCCTCAGACAAGACATTCCTCAAGACATACTGCAGGCTGCCCTGTGTCATGACAGCAGCTACCAGGAGTAAACGTCACAAAGTGAGGCCACGGCGCCCACAACTTTGGGTTCAATGCCCTCTTTGCTTTGGGTCTGATGCCCTCTCTTAGTGGGCATTTTAGTATCATCCTGAAGGACAAGATTGTAGTTCTTTCCGTGTATTCCTCTCTTTTGTGAAGAAAAACTATTTTTCCAAAAAAATACTTGATGAGGATTGAGGGCCAGAAACCCTGGACAGGGGCTCACATTTATTCTAGAGATATTGAATGAGAAACGCTCTTAGAATCACACCTGAAAGTACACCTTGGAAAATAATGAAAGTAAAATTTCTCATTCAGAATGGGAGAAACCATTTTAATAGATGAAATAAACTCTGAGTATTGGTTCTGTAAATGTAAGACTCTGTCTTATTCACCATGTAACCCCAACAGTTCTTAATTCAAAAAAACGTTGAATGAGTGAATGGGAGAATAATAGCTGAGTGGACAAATGGATGATTTCCATTTATCCTAAAACATATTCAATAAGAATAAGACACCTGATTTAAGCAAACATATATAAAGTTATTGAACAAGGCAGATATATTGATAATATGTAATACTTGTTTCCCAAAACAAAAGATACTTTCCATGTTTCCATGGTTTTATGTAGTAAAACAATAATTTTTCTCATTTTTAGTCTGCACACAAAAATCTAGAGATAAACAGCAGAGTCTTTGTAAAGCCACTGAAGCTCTATTGCTGACAAGGAATCATTGAAAATTTAAAAAGACAATAAATTAGGTGCATCATACAGATATGGGTTGGAATGTGATGAAGGGAAGGGAGCCATATACTAAGTCATGTTGTTTAGCATCTTTTAAGGGCAAAAATGTCATTTAACTCCTCACTGGAAAGTTGCTGCTTCCTAAAGCCATTCCGTTTTGGACCATGTAAGAGCATCCTTCAGGGGAGACAATGGGTTAATCTTACTTGATATATTATTTGTGATTGGGGATTTTTACTGATGAAAAAGGGAAATACTTAAAGCTTAGAAGGTGAAAAAAAATTCTATGAAGGATAGGAGTTGTCCCGAGGAATACAGTGTCAGACAGAGACTAAAACTGCCCCATCAGCCCTCCTATATCACCTTCCTGGGAGTCATCCTTGGAATCTTGGATGGGACGAGGACTATTTAAGATCACTGGTCTTTCAGCACAATCTTCAAGAAGAGAGACTAACAACTGACCTCAGGGAAATACAATTGCATTAGAGGCTCAGAAACTTTGGCTTTGACTCAAGTCAACATAGAGAAATTGTATAACATCCAGTCTATAATACCAGATAACTATAGACTGTACTTAACAAAGGTGTCCAGGATCTATAGGGTAGTGATAACTTTTCTTAAAATCTTGAAGTGTATACAACCAAGTGTCAAAATGACCCACAAATAAAGATATGTGTTTCAGATAAGTAGCTGAAAGCAAGAGCCTCCCTTAAGGCCAGGATCATGGATATATCATGCATGTTTGGACAGGCATGGCCTCAGGCACACTTCCTCTTCAGCAATGGTGTAGTTGGGGATGCAGAGAAAATGAAAGGAAGTTGGGCAGTGACTTAGTTATAGGATCAGGTACAAGTTGGGGACCAGCTGTCAAGTTTAGTGTCCAAAGGTGCAAAGCACACTCTGATTTGATTCACACCCGCTTTGGTCTCCAAGGGGACTCATCTTGTCAAGGGTGGGTGGGGAGAGAGGGTTGGTTCATGGCATCATGAGTTCAAAGTCACTCTGATGTTTAATGCAAGGTAGTGTTCAAATGTCATGGTTCTGGAGGTTCTGGCTGGTTTGACCAGGACAACAGCCTACAGAAAGAAAGAAAGTAAAGAAGACTTAGGCCACCAAGGGAAAGCATAGCAAGAGATACACCACAGTCTGTAGGAGCAGTGTTCAGGTTCAAGGTCTGCTTAAGTCCAAACCCTGGTGGGCAGCTTCAAGTTTTTCCACGTTGGAGGGACTTTGGCATTACCTTCTGCCTGGGAACTTGGCTTGAAACTACCTTTATAGAGCAAATCAATTAAAGTAATGTTTATGGACTAAATGTTTGTGTCCTCCCAAAATTCATATTTTGAAATCCTAACCCCTAATGTTGTGGTGTTAGGAGTTGGAGCATTGGGAGGTCATTAGGTCATGAGGGTGGAGCCCTTGTGAATGGGATTAGTGCCCATAAAAAAAAAAAAGAGGCACAAGAGCTTGCTCTTACTTTCTGCTCTTTACCATGTGAGGACACAGCAAGAAGACAGCCATCTACAAGCCAGCAAGCAGGACTTCCCCAGACAGTGAATCTGCCAGCATCTTGTTATTGGACTTCCCAGCCTCCAGAACTGTGAGAAATCAAAGTTTGTTGTTTAAGCTACTGGGTCTTTGATCATTTGTTATAGCAGCCCAAACTGATGAAGACAGAAATCCGAGTAGCTTCTTAGTAGATAAAACCTCAGGGCCTCTGCACAATCAAATATTTTTCCACTCTAATTCTAGTCAAGTATTTGAGGGGCAGACGTATTCTAGGGATTTGCAAGTGATTCAGAAACCCCAGCTCCAGCCTGCTTCCATCCTGAGATTCCATCCTCCCTTGTGGCCTCAGAGCCCTCGCTTCTGGTGGTAGAGGGAAGGAAGATGTAGTAGATCACGTGGAGAAACAAGCAGGCAGAGGTCTGAAAATAGATCACTTCCACCCACATTCCCTTGACTTGAATTAATCACATGGTCCCAACTGAACATGGTGGGAGGGGGAGGCAGGGAGGGGGCTGGTTAGTGCCTGGACGTACAGTCCCTGTATGAGCAGCCACTTCCCAGCAACAACTCTCTAGCATGAGAGGAGAACACATGTCCTTGGTGAGAGGCTAACAGCCTCCACAACACTGTTTATGCAGATCACATGTTTATTTGGGGCAAGGGAGACAACAATGAGAAAGCAATGAATCACAGAGACAGCAGAGGAAAGCAAAAACGGTTTCTGGAAAAGGAAAGGACACATATATCCATTTATGGGGGACTAACATAGACTTTTCTGGGCTGAATTTGTTTTTCATGAGCATATTAGTGCTGCAATCTGTTTATACGGTTGAATTAATCTCATGTCACTGACAGAGAAACTGCAAGGAAGAAAATAAGGATTATCCAGGTTGTAAACAATGCTTTAAAGAGCAGTCTCAGCAAAAACCACATTAAGAAATTAATGTAATAGAGGAAGGAGAGAAAGTTAATACTGAGCAATGACTTGGGGTTAAGCACGAGGCTAGGTGTATGAGTTCGCCATTGCTATGTAACGAGATTTCCACAAACTTAGCTGCTCACGACCACACACTTATTATCTCATGGTTTCTGTGGGTCAGGAGGCCAAGAATGGCTTCACTGGGTCCCTGCAGTCAGTCTCATGAGGCTACAGTCAAGGTGCAGGCCGGAGGCACTGTCCCATCCGAGGCTCCAATGGGAGATTATCCACGTGCAAACTCACTCGAGGTTTTGGAAGAATTCAGTTCCTTGCCATTGTAGGACTGAGGGCATCGGCCTTTTGCTGGATGTTGGCTGGAGGCTACCCACAGTGTCTTCCCCTGTGGGGGTCCCCCACATGGCCAGGTGCTTTCCAAATCCCAGCAAGAGAGAGAGAAATTCCAGCAAGATAGCGGCTACTCTCTTTTATAACATCACCATGTAATCATGTATATCCTGTCATCCTCACTGTATTCTCTTAGAAACAAGTCACTGATTGTTATGGAATGAGTGTTTGTGTCCACCTCAAATTCATATGTTGAAGTGCTAACCCCCAATGTGATGGTTTTGGAGGTGGGGCCTTTGGGAGGTGATTAGGTTTAGATGAGGTCATGAGGGTGAGCCCTCATGGTGAGATTAGTGTCCTTATAAGAAGAAGAAGAGAGACCAAAGCTCAATAGCAACCCCAGCCCCTCCCCGCCATGTAAGGGCACAGCGAGAATGCAGCCATGTGCAAGCCAGGAAGAGGGTCCTTACCAGAAACTGAATCTGCCAGCGCATTGATCTTGGACTTCCTAGCCTCTAGAACTGTAAGAAATTAATGTCCGTCCTTTAAGACCCCAGTCTATGGTATTTTGTTACAGCAGCCTGAGAGGACTAGTACACCAATCCTGCCACACTCGGTGGGGAGGGGAATCACACGGGGGTGTAAACGCTGGGGCAGGAGTCATGGGAGCCTCCTGAAACTCTGTCTACCACCCGAGGTAATCCTGTCGTGGGCAAGATCATTCCCAGTTTACTAAAAGGAGAGCTCAGTAAAGGTCGAAACAAGTCAATTAATCTATTGCCATACATTTTGGGAATGATAAAGCAGAGATTAAAATCAAGCCATCTTGTCACCATACAGTATAACAAACTTGTCTTTAGGATTCCACTCCTACCTCCTCTTTTGAATTTCCTAGGCATTCTGAGTGTCCCGGGCTCTCCTGCTGATTCCTGCAAATCCTGGTACATCTGATTGTGGTCATGAATATCTGTTCTCCCAGGACAGCACCTTGTAGTGAGAGGCTTGGAATTCCCCACCCACCCACCCACTTTATTGCCCAATACTAGGACCTTACAAAGTGCCTAACTAGCTAACAAATCAACTAAATTGTGCTAATAACATTGCATTCTAGCACTCAGGTAAGATAGTTTTATTGTGAAAGGGAGAACAGCTGCCAGATTTCTACTCCTCATATAATTTTTATGTTTTTGCTTTATGGAAACCTGCTTTCCAAAGCAGAATATCCTCAATACCATTGGCAAAGAAATGCAACCTCTTCATAAAAAGAAGCCAGAAGCTTCAAGGACCTCTAATATCCTCTCCAGCTCTATGTTTTCATGTTTTTGTTTTATTCTTTATTCAGTAAACTCCAACGACTTCTTCCAAGGTCATTGCCAAAAGTGTCAGCCTGGCATTTGAGCACATACATAATCTGGCCTGAATTTTCCTTTCCAAATGCACTCACTGCATAGATCTTATATGTCAGTCAACCATTCCTACGCAAATGTACCATATGATTCCTTCCCTGTGCTTTGCCTCTTCCTCAGTGCATTTCCTGGTCCCACCTTCCTTTAAGCCAAGAGCAAGCATCCCCAGTGCCACAGTGCACCCCCATCCACCTCAGCCCATGCCCCACTCTAATGTCATGTAAAAATTCATCTGTGCACTCAAGTGACCCTTGGATCACTTTCCTGTGCGTTTCCTATGAGTATCTCCAAATGCATTTTAAAGCTCTTTAAACACAGAAAATAGTTTCTGCATTTTTGTGTCTCCCATAAGAATGTAAATACAAATACCGTGAAGTCAAAAAAAAACTTCATTAAGTGAATATAACCCCAAAGGATTAAAATGAATGATAAATTTAGTCAACAGTGTGGGTTAAAGGGGAAGACCTGGGGGGAGGGCCTTAGACACCCGCATACCCATCATTACCACTTGCTGTGCACTCTCCTAGCAGAGGCTGCTTGTATATCCTATATGCATCACATCAGAATACCCTAAATTTCCCCATCACCCAGTTTGCTCCTTTCAACCAGAATGTCTTTCCCCATTCTAGAGCCACTTAAACAAACCTTTCCCAGTGTTCAAGCCCAAACTAAACATTTTCTCCTATGAAAGTTTCCCTCACCTTCCTAGTTGCAATGAATTTCTCTTCACTCTTGCTTTCTTACTTTCTCTGCCCATCTTTTATGGTCTTGAATTATAGTTTCTTATATTTCCTCTCTGAGTCACCACAGTGAGTTGTAAGCTCCTTGAGAATGGGCAATGATCATTTCATGTTTCTCTTTTATATCTTTCAGGATATCAGGACAGACCCTGCAACAGTAGGTGATAAAATAATATTTTTTAAATTAACTTGGGAAGGATGCCCCAGCAAATCTAGCCAGCCTTTATGCTAAAGGAGATTGATGACTCATTGTGCTCTCTTCTAGAGATTGAATTTAAAAGGAACCATGGTATAAATCGGGGCAAAACTATGTTTTATCTCAAACAAAAAGCAAAAGATCCAATCTGAAGAGGGCATAATTATGCATGTGGAAAACCAGCTAAGATTCTGAGGACTTTCAGGGAAAAAAAAAAAAAAAAGCAGACACACAGAGACTGATGTTACAAATGGTTTTCCTAAAATATGGTTCACATCCCATGGATTGTCTAAGTGGTAGAGATTCCCACTTGCTATTTTTAATATTTTGTATTTACTTTAACTTGTATTAGAAAAACGATATATAGTAATATCAAGGATAGTTTTGCTTAAGATGACACTCAATTAAAGTTTAATATTTAAAGAAAACAAAATGTAAATCATAGTCCAAATAATGTGCGGTATAAAAAAAGGTGTGAGATGACTCCACACGTGACGGCAGCTTGCGAAACAGTGACCGGTCCCTTGTTCTAACTGGAATCAAGGTCATGAAATCTCACTGGAAGTCCTGATTCCTCAGTTCTACCATTTGACCTTGGGCCACTTCCTCAGGGTCTCTGACTATAAATCATAAATCTCTCTCAATGGTTTTCAGCCCTGGGGTATTTGCTTTTTAAAAGAAGACATTACATCGTTAGTCACATTCATTCAATTTCTACCAACATCCCTGAATTTCCTCCACCTGTACATTTTCATTTTCATGCAGCTCTGCTTTCCCAAAGACCCCGTCTCATGCTGGGCCCTGCAGCTCAACTGACTAAGCTTATTTGTCCCTGCTAAAGGGCCTCTCTTCTTCCTTAGAGAGGCCTGGCTCTTGAGTTGCAGGAAACTCCCCTCTGTCTGCAAGGCTATCATGAATCGTCAGTCTGTTTTCCATCTCCATCTCTGGTGGGCCAGGTCCTGGCCAGTGTTCCTTTCCAGGGCCCCAGCACTAAGCTCTGGGCAGCCTGCCAGCCAAGGACAGTTGATCTCTCTCCAGGGGCTGAAGCTTCTAAAACAATACTGTCCTTGACGTCATTGATTGAAAACTGTTTCATGTGTTGCCTTGTTATCCTCACTTACTGTCAATGTCTTATCAATGTAGTTGGTCCTTCCAGCTGAATCTTAAGTAAATCATTACGTACGACCCTTTCTCTGACCACTTGATGATCCCTGACCTTGTTGCTTTATTCAGTGAGTGATTAGAACAGCTCACATGTGCAATCAGATACAGCTCCAAAGTGCCAGACGGATCAGTTTGACAAAATGGGAAATAAAAATGGAGTGAGAACCAACAGTTTCAGTATAACAACACAAAGACCTTACATCCCCACAAGCTTTCAATTATTTAAAATATCATATTACACAGGTGCTTATTTTCCAATCTCACCTTTTTGTCTTCTATATGCATACTTTTAAGGGAGATAGGAAAAGATGATGCAAATTCAAGAAAACGTCGGAAGTCAGGACCATCATCGCAAGGCAGGACCATATTGTTTGTTGCTGTTCACTTTCTAGAAACAGGGAAACAATCTTTGTAGATAAAACATAAAGGCTCATTGACTATTGTTTCTCCTCCTCTAGCTACCTGGCTTTACAACAGCTTTTTTTTCTTTTTTTTTCTTTTTGCGGTACACGGGCCTCTCACTGTTGTGGCCTCTCCCGTTGCGGAGCACAGGCTCCGGACGCGCAGGCCCAGCGGCCATGGCTCACGGGCCCAGCCGCTCCGCGGCATATGGGATCCTCCCAGACCGGGGCACGAACCCGTGTCCCCTGCATCGGCAGGCGGACTCTTAACCACTGCGCCACCAGGGAGGCCCTACAACAGCTTTGAACTGAGAGCAGGTGGTCCAGAGGGACCATAAGTGTCCAACCTCATGAGCTTTGAGCTCTTTAATTCTTTATGGTGAAGTGGATTCCAGTGTTTTTTGTGTTGTTGTTGTTGTTGTTGTTTTGTCAAGTCTATTTTTAAGAAATCATTTTCACAGGTTTTACAAGATGTGACTGTGGCTCTGGTGCAGGCAAGGGGGAATCTAATTTCATTACAGTTCAGTGCCTGCCCCCCATTACCTGCCGTAATAGCATAACATGGTATATTACGGGGCTTTAATAAATAGGAAGGATGTGGGTTGCAGCACATTTTAGTAGAAACTAAATTACTTTGGGCCACACATCAGCCCCTTCAGTTCATCCTATTTGCCATCATTTCACAACCTAATTACAGGATTTTCTGGAAATTGCCGTCTGGCTGTAACTGGATGACCTGCTTTGTGGAGCAGAGACAGGCAGCCCCACTGGCCTCAGCCTTCATCGCTGCCACCATGTAATTGCATTGGACTTCCGTGTGAATCCCCGTAGGCGGGAAGTAAATGAAATCTTATAATTACCTTTTATTCCCTTTCCCCTGAAGTTGGGATTAGGCCAGTGCATATCCAGAGGAGAGAAGGTTGGGGCCGGGGGGGGGAGGGTCTTTAAGAGTATTACTAGTGGTCTGATCAAGGAGAAGTAGGCGGGCCCATCCCCAGCCTTTTGGCTGCCCACAAGCCACATCAGTAGCCATATGTCTCGTTCACTTAGGAAGGTGTGAGGCGCCGTCTGTTTAAATCAGGATCACAGTGAGAGGCGTTGGAGAAATCCTGGAGACAGGGTCTGTTATTTCAATATCTATGTGCAAGGCACCAGAATTCAGAAGGATTTATCTGAAGGAAAGGGACAGGTGAACAGAGCTTAAAGAGGGAATGGGCAGTTTCAGACTATCCCCAAAATATATGCAACCTCATTGCTGCTCTTTTTGAGACAATTTTATTGGGGTCATTTAAGTGAGATGCCTAAGAGGGACCTGAATATTTGAAAGGGTGTGTGAGTTTAAGGCCACCGTTCTCTAGGCCTTTAGAAAGTGCTCTTCCAATCCAATGAGGCTTTAATGGACGGGATAAAAGCAATTCTCTGATTTAAGTTCTAATCATGAGCCTGTTAAGAAGTATGAAAATAATCTCTAATTCAGCAAGTCTTGACTTGGAGGAAGGAAAGGCTCTTCCCTGTGTTTCCTTTGCCTTTGGTGGGGGTGCACTGGGTGTAACCGGAGACTGATCTCTGGTGACGTGATGTCCCTGATTGCTCTACAGGTAATTCTTTGAAAATATTAAAAGAATGGAGTTCATTTAATTTCTACTTCCCTCCTAAAGAATTCTAAGCCGGGACAAGAGTCCACATCCTTGAGAAGTATCTTTAGAGTTGCACTTTACTGGAATTATATTACCTAGACATAATTTTTCAAAATGCATCTTTCAATGGCTCAGCAAAAGTGTGGTGGAAAAGAGGTGACATTCCCTTTAGCCAGGTGACTCTTCTGAAAACACACACACACACACACACACAATTATTCTCAACTGTAACGTGCTACTTTCACTGAGTATCCCATCATCTAGTATTCATGCAACAAATATGCATTGCGTGCCAACCTTGGCATCATGCTCAGAGCCAGGGCACAGGAATAAATGAAATGGCAATGTGTCCACTCTCATGGACTTCATACTCGAGTAGGAAGCCATCCAGAAAAGTAAATACCACATGGCAAGGACGTAAGTGCTACAAGGAGATGCAGAGCAAGGAAAGGGTAGAGAGAGTAGGCAGAAGGCTTGGGGAGTTACTTTCAATATCATCTGAGAAGAAACCTGCAGTGATGGAGCGACTCGGGCTGGAGCAGGTTTGGGTGTCATAGGAGCAGCCAGAGGCCAGGGGGGCTGCAGCAGAGTGACGGAGGGGAAAAGGGCAGTGGTAGCAGATGGAATCAGAGAGTGGGCTGTGGCCAGGACATGGAGAGCCGTGTGGGCTTTCTGTGATGAAGACGAGAGGCCACTGGAGGATTTGGGCAGAAAAGCGACACGATCTTGGACATGCCAGGAGGTCCTCTGGCTGCCGTGTGGACAAGAAGTGATGGCGGGTGGTGAGGAAGAACTTGGGAAAACCAGTTAGGAGCCCACTGAAATCAACCAGTTGAGAGAGGATGAAGACATAGACCAGGTCCTCTTTAGAAAGTCATTTGGTAACCCCCTCATGAAGCTACTGATTCAAGCAAGGATTGTCGTTTTGTGTCAACTCTCAGTTGAATGATTGGGGAAGGACTAGTTATTCACATGTGCCAAAGTAACACTGCACAGATGCCTTTCTGGTCGTGGCGGGTGGGGGGCACACCTCTACAGTTGAGAGGTCAGGCTGTCGCTTCTCTAAGACAGAGGTCAAACAGTTTGGTAGGACCATCAGGTACCATTTGCCTCCATGCGTGATGCAGTGAGAAATACACAAGGGTATTACAACTGAAAATGTTTCATGTCAGGTAGTCAGTTCTTTAAATCTAACTTCCAGCGAATAGAGGAACATGCTAAGCAGTTCCAAGAGGCTACAATCGGGCAAACACAGAGGGTGGGAAATTCTGTAGGACCAAAGCTCCACTCTGTTCAGCAAGTCAGTGAGATGAGAAAGGAAGCAGTCTATTTAAAAAAAAAGTGGGGGTCTTCCCAGGTGGCGCAGTGGTTGAGAGTCCGCCTGCCAATGCAGGGGACACGGGTTCGAGCTCTGGTCTGGGAAGATCTCTCATGCCGCGGAGCGGCTGGGCCCGTGAGCCATGGCCGCTGAGCCTGCTCATCCAGAGCCTGTGCTCTGCAACGGGAGAGGCCACAGCAGTGAGAGGCCCGCGTACTGCCAAAAAAAAAAAAAAAAAAAATTAAGAAACAGAACAATCAGATGCAAAGTGTGGTACTGGATTAAATCTTGATTTGAGCAAATCAGTCATACAAGCATTTCGAGGACAAATGCAGAGATCTGAATATGGACACAGATACTATTAAGGAATTATTATTAATTTTGTTAGGGAAAACAATGTTGTTTTTGACCTCGTAGGAATTTTCTTTTCTTTTCAAAGATGTATGCCTAAATATTTAGGGATAAAATGGAAAGGTACTTGTAATTTACTTTGAAATCCTCAGCATAAAAAAGTAAGCTTAACAATAAAGGCATTTTTTACAGATCCCAACCGCCATTCCAATACTATTTGATCTGAATTAAATATGGCAGAGGGAAAGTCAGAGTAGAAATAGACAGCAGTCTATCCAGTTGAGGTTGAAATATCTGATTTTAGCAAATTTTACAAAACATCTGACTATGTGAATAGAGCCTTGGAAAGGGGCCCAGTAGAAATAAGGGGCTCTGCAAACTTAGCTTCTATCTTCAAAGTAAGTCTAACTCCAGGTAGTCACCTGTAACTCACCTGTAATGCACGGTGGCTCACCAGGAGCCTGGCCAACTTCCTGTGTGTAGAGGTGCACTATTGTGGCAAAGCACTGATGAGAAAAAGCTCAGGAAGTAGACCCAAATCTGAGCTATCTGCTGTTCCTGCCCACTCACCAGTTGCCCCCCCTTCATAGCCAGCATCCTAATAAGAATGAGCCCCTCAAAGATGAACAACCAGATAGAAACCTGACTGGTGCTAGACAAGGCAAGAAAAAGTTGTAACAAAGGCAAATGAAAGATCTACATAGAAACACGACACGCACAAAGGAGATCAAAAATGAGCAAACGCATCTTGGTGAAATCAAAGAAAGTATTATCGCTTGAGGAAAAAAATCCCTACAAACCCCAAGCATTCAGAAAAAGGATAAGTTAACAAAAGGAGATAAAACGTCAGCTGGAAATGGTCAGAAAAAATAATCATAGTAATAATAATAATAATAAAGGAGGAGAAAATGCAGTCAAGGATTGTATCAACTAGAATTCTTTTGTTGCAAGCAACAGAAACAGGCTCAACTAGCTTAAACAAAAAGGGAATTTAATGACAAGATATGGGGGAGCTTCCCAGCTCAAAAGGAAGACTAAAGACCACACACAGGAACAGGAAACTCCAGAAGGTCTTGTTGGGGGAACATGTTCATAGTTTTAGCTGGTGACACCCTTGTAATAAATTAATGAAAGACAAGAGTCTATCCCCACCCCAGTTCAAGATTCAGGGTCCCGGGAGATGATGTCCTATCCTGGCTCTTAACAATCCCAAGGCAGTGCATGAAGAGCTTCAGTTAAGGGTCCCGCAGGGAGGTGAGACTATATTCCATCTCCTGCACCAAACAGAGGAGAGGCAATTCTTCCCAGGGAAATAACAGCATTGTTAATTCAGAGACGTGAATGCTGCAATGCCAAAAATCAGTAACCATCCACTACGGGGACATGATGCACAGGTCTGAGAAAAAATGAAAAGGGAAAGAATTTTTTTTTAATCTAAATAAAGGGCTAAGAAAGAAAATCATAGGTATAAATGAGAAAGGAGATCAAATATACTCAAGTGCTTGCTTTCTAGATCCATCAATGATTACTGAAAATGATGTTACAAGAATGAGTGAAATATATTTATCCCCATAATCCCCATAATTCACCTCCACCTCAGTCTTGGCAAGTGTTTTTATGCTGAGTTGAGGTGAAGGTGGTGTGGAATTTTCCACAGCAGAGAACACAGCACTGCTGCAGGCTGCATGGTAGTTTCGCCGTGGACCTCAATAAAGGCATTTTATCCGAAAGCTGGTCAGCACAGCTCCTGGGTAATGCAGGGCTCCAGAGAACTGCACTGCTGATCCCTTACCCATTATTATCTTTACTTTGTTTATTCTCCAGATCAAGTCCATTTATAATAAGCAAATTAGTTTCACATACTCATCTGAGCCACACATGAGTTATCCTGAGATACTGGGCTGATCTCATCGTAGAAGTTAAAGAGAAAGCAGAGATAAACCTAGATAACTACTTTTTGCCTGCTGCTAGTTAAAATTGCAGCTTAGCAGGAAAAAGAATAAACTGGAAGCTTTTAATTATTTTTTATATTAAGAAAAGTTGAAGGAATGCAAGGAGGAAAACAGGAGACATGGGGACATCTGCCTTATAGAAATGGTATCTCCATGGCCTGTTTGATACAGCATGGAAAGAGCTGGGCTTATGTTGACAGCTAATCTGAATATTTGAGAATGAAAAAAAAATCACACAAGTACTGAATTATCTGCCCACATCATCAGGGAAGTATAGAAGAAGGGAACCCTGGGTGCTTTAACCTCAAAATAGCTGTTGGGACTCTCAGAGGAATGGTACATGAAAAAAAATATCTAAACAAGTCTGACTAGGTTTTCCTTCTTTTCTTAATTTTAATTTTTATAACAGCTTTATTGAGGTATAATTGTTATACAAAAAACTGTGCAAATTTAGTGTATACAATTTGATGATTCTGCACATACACATGGGTGATTCTTCATTGATGGATTTAGGTTTTGCCATCTTTGGGTAGCAGAGCTGTTAAGAATGAAGCCTCCAGAAACAAGCCAAGCCTACATGTGGTTCCCAGGCCCACTCCTTACTATCAAACTGCTCTGTGCTTTGTTTTCCTTGTGGGGTTATTATAAGAATTAGATAAAACATGTAAGGCAACCAGAACAGAATCTGAGGCTGGAAATATTTCATAAATGCCATCAGTTATTTTTATTGTCATTAAATATCATGAATGGATAAAATCATCACAGTAAAGACAATGAAAATGTGTTATTATCTTGAAAGGCATACTTTTAAATCGGCCAGGTTTATGTATTACAGAGCTCATCCTGTCCTTGAGGGTCTGTACATTCTGTCTGACATTGTATGTGGGTTCTTTGTCTACACGTATTGTCCACGGATAAGACTGTAATCAATTAGAGGTCAGAGAGACCACCTTTTACTCAAATGCTCACGATCTGCACCATATTATACTAAGTAATACAGCAGTAGTGTTTTAATTTTGTTCAAGAGCTGTGAAATTGAACAGCTTTTTGTTTTTAAGGAAATGTATCAAAACTACAATGAGATAACACCTCACAATGGTCAGAATGGCCATCACTAAAAAATCTACAAAAGATATATGCTGCAGAGGGTTTGGAGAAAAGGGAACCCTCCTACACTGTCGGTTGGGAATGTAAGTTGGTACAGCCACTATGGAAAACAGTATGGAGGCTCCTCAGAAAACTAAAAATAGAACTACCATATGATCCAGCAACCCCACTCCTGGGAATATACACAGACAAAACTATAATTCAAAAAGATACATATACCCCAATGTTCATTGCAGTGCTATTTACAATAGCCAAAATATGGAAACAACCTAAATGTCCAACAACAGATGAATGGATAAAGAAGATGTGGCACATATATACAATGGAATACTACTGAGCCATAAAAAAGAACAAAATTATGCCGTTTGCAGCAACATGGATACAACTAGAGATGATCATACTAAGTGAGGTAAGTCAGAAAGAAAAAGACAAATACCATATGATATCACTTATATGTGGAATCTAAAATATAGCACAAATGAACCCATTTACAAAACAGAAACCAGAGTACAGACTCATGGTTGCCAAGGGGGAGGGGGGAGGGAGAGGGATGGACTGGGAGTTTGGGGTTGGTATATTCAAGCTATTACATTTAGAATGGATAAACAACAAGGTCCTAATGTATAGCACAAGGAACTGTATCCAATCTCCTGGGATAAACCATAATGGAAAAGAATATAAAAAAAGAATGTATATATGTGTATAACTGAGTCACTTTGCTGTACAGCAGAGATTATCACAACATTGTAAATCAACTATACTTCAATAAAAAAAGAAAAAAAGAAAATCTAGTAGAAGAATAATGACCAAAACTAGCATCTAATTACTTTCAAATACATTACAATGAAACTCATTGATGATCGACTAAAATTAGACCTTGTTGATCTTTATTTCACAGTGAAAAAGCACTTTACCCAGGTTAAATTTCCCCGGCCTTTAAAAAAAATCAGCCTCTGTGACTCAGAATACCTGTTTTTGCTTCAAAGGAAAATGTTCTGTGGAGGTCTATCATAACATATGTATTAAGCAGCAAGACGTTCTATAGAGACGTGCTCTGGAAACTGGGAAAAACTAATAAATATTGCATAGGGAATAAACTCTATTTTACTCTAGTGTTTATAAACGAAGTAAGGGAAGATTTTCCTAAATTATATTTAAGAGGAAAGGGGATAACTAAAGGATGCCTAAAGTTGTTATTGAATTATAGCAGTTAAAACCAGATCACATTTATGAGGCTTGAATCACTGGTACTGTACTCAGCCACTAGTGCATTTTAGAGGTGACTTTTATACTGTTACTTAGCAATACAGTCGCCCCTTGACCAACATGGGCTTGAATTGTGCAGGACCGCTTATAGGCGGATTTTTTTTCAAAAAATACTACACTCTCCGAGGTTGAACAAGCAGATATGACTGCTGGGGGGGGGGGGGGCGGTCAGCACCCCCATCCCCACCTTGTTCAGGGGTCAACTGTAGTTACTTGCCAACTTGAAAATAATCTTTCCCTGACCATTTTGACTGTTCTGGCTTAATAAGTATGGTGCTTAATTGAACACGGAATCCCATATGGCCTCTTCATATGTAAGTGTCACTCTGCTCATCAGCAATATTGATAACAGGTGGAAAAACTGTCTACAGCTCAAGGCATGGTGTCTGGCCTACAGAAGAGAACCTCGGATGCTATTTTCTTTTGTCTTCAGAATGATTTACAGGACATAGAAAAACTAATATTTATAAACTTCATTCAGCAGAGAAAATGTTCTAGAATCCACTGAAATGCACTGAGTTAGATGAGATTTAAGGAGAAGAAGGTTGTGCTGTACACCTGAAATGAACAGGACCTTGTAAATCAACTATACTTCAATAAAATAAATAAATTAAATTAAAATTTAAAAATAAAAATTACCTCAGTCCTTTTTTGCGTGTTTTTATGGGTTTTTTGAAGTACAGTTGACTTACAATAGCGTGTTAGTCTCAGGAGTACAGCATAGTGATTTATATATATATATATATTCCTTTTCAGATTCTTTTCCCTTATAGGTTATTATAAAATATTGAGTACAGTTCCCTCTGCTATACAGTAGTCGTTGTTGGTTATCTATTATCTCAGGCCTTATCATTTAGTAAAAAAAAAAGGAGAAGCTGGTGAGAAATACACTTCCTGTTTCATCTGTAGCACACATTCTGCCTCAACTCGCCTGATTCTGGAACTCTGACAAGCTTGGCCACGTGAGGGTACGGCACGGCTTGGCTTGTGTTGTGCATGTGTGTTTTCTGTCACTCAAGCCCATTTCAAAGCATCTACTCGACAGAGACTTTCACAACTGGATGGCTCCAGATATAGTTCATAAGCGCTTAAACCAGCCAACCTGGTTACCATGGTGAAATCAACGTCATGTTCAAATCATGGAGGAAGAGAGGCAAGTCGAGGATTCCACGGAAGAGTGAGCCTGGTGTCCGGTCTGCCATGGATTTTGGACGTTTCTTCAGTCCTACAACAGGCTCTCTCTTCCTGGTTCAGAAACGCTCCCAGGGGCTTTCTTCCCACACTCCTGTCTAAAAGCGTACAGTAATCCAGCCATTATCATTCTATCAATACTCTCGGCCCTGTCTTAGCCACTGTCTTAGTCCATTCAGGCTGCGATGGCAAAATACCACAGACGGGGGAGCTGATACACAACAGGCATGTATTTCTCAGGGTGCTGGAGGCTGGAAGTCCAAGATCAAGGCGCCAACTTGGTGGCCTTCTGGTTTGGGCCAGAACACCTCTCTGTGTCCTTACACGGAGCGGGGGCAGGGAGCTCTGGGGGCCTCTTCACTAAGGCACAAATCCCGTTCACGAGGGCCCCACCATCACAACTTAACCCTCCCAAAGGCCCTACATCCTAAAACCATGCAGGTTAGATTTCAGAGGTTAGGATTTAGAGGTTAGGATTTCAACCTATGAATGTGGGGGGGACACCAACATTCAGACCATCACAGCCAGAATTGTAAATAAGTAGAATGCAGCTCACCTCACAAGCGGAGCAATGGCTCACAGTGTTGGAGCATCACTAAGGAAGCAGGAAGGAACAGAACCATTTGAGAAACACTAGAATACCTTGTGAAATTAAGTAAGAGTTCTCTGTAGGGGTCCATTCTGTTACTGTTGCAGTGTGCTATTTCCCTTGGAAGAGCCATGGTACCTCTACTTCAGTTTGAGCTATCGAATACATCCAAGTCATCTATTTACTTTATAGGGCTAATGGGAAAATGTTAATCTATAATACTTTCAAGTACTCAAAAGAAAGTTCTTTAATCTATTAGAAATCTCAAAGCTACATGTAATGTTGAGGCATAGCACATATATCAGATTGGGTTTACAGAATATTTCTTTTTTTCCTTTACATGGTCTTTGATGTTCTGTTTCTATTTTAACTATATTCATATTGTGCCCCTTATTTTAAAGCATTTCAAATAATTTTGGAAGGAGATGGGTTTCAACAAAAATAAAATGAAACTTTTAGGTAAATGCAAATTATCCATGGAAGAATACCCACATAGTGTCACTGTTGTAATTATAGTCTTATTATTGGACCTCCTTGCCTGAAAGGATTTGGGGTTTGTTATCTCCCTAGAAAAAAAAAAGCAAGTTGAGAAACTATTAAGCTTTTCCATGTGATGCTGAGGCAGTATATCCAGACAGAGCAGAAAATTCATTAGACTTGAGTGTTTCAAATATCTATACAAGGACAAGGCCAAAGCTGCTGTCAGAGAGAAAGGACTGGTACACGAGGGCACAATAACTTCTATTTTTCTTTATCTGGGTCTGGTGACCCATTCCATGAAAATGCCAGCACTGCGCTATTTCATCCAGGTGAAATGGGGTCATGCCATCGAGATCAACGCTATTGGCTCAGAAAGCCCCGAAGCCCAGCACTGCCAGGCTGTATTCCTGATAATATTCAGAATCTCACTCACTAGAGTCAAAGTGACATCCGGTCCCGAGGACATTTGCAGAATTTTGGGCCAAAGGCTTTCTGCCTCCCAAAGGCAAAAACTTTGAGTCGTGGGGCTACTAGGTTTAAGTTACATGTTAGTAGTCAGATACTAGTAGACCCTTGATTAATGAGCTGAATAGCAACTATAACTCTGACACCCTTTTGTTTTTATGGCCATGCAGCATGCGGGATCTTAGTTCCCCAACCACGGATTGAATCCGTGCCCCCTGCTGTGGAAGCGTGGAGTCCTAACCACTGGACTGCTAGGGAAGTCCCTAATTCTGACACTTTGAAGTACCAATTTAGTTTTGTAATAGTTTCAAATATACTCATGAACGTCACTGTTTAACTGTTTTGCAAGATGTACATTATACTTCCTATCTAGAACTGTTATATGTACCAGATTTATTTTCCCTTTTGTAGAAGCTGGATTATGTTGGTTTCTTTTTCCGTCTTTTGTCCCCATTCCCCTCCTTCTCTTTGACCTCACTCCTCCCTTGGTTTTTGTGATAGGATTTTATCCTGACTTTCCTCCTGCCTCTCTCCTCAGACCCTGCAGGAGCCTCTAGTGTTCTCACATCCTGGGTCTTCTGCCTCTGTCCTAGGTCATTTCATCTGATTTCATGCTCATGACTCCTACATCTAGACCTCTATTCCAGGTCTGTCTCCTGAGCCTCAGTCCTGCATATGCTATTTAATAAATCCATTTGGATATTACACAGACAACTCAAAGCAAACAGGCCCCAAACTGAACTAATCCTCTGGCCTCTTTACATACCTGATGCCCAGTTTCAAGGAACTGCACCACCTGATTGAACCCACCCGATTTCCAAAGAGACAAGGCTTGAATGCACAACCAAACTTTCAACCTCCCTTTCAAAATCTGTTGATCCTATGTCCTCAGCATCTCTTGGGTCCATTCCCTCTTCACTAACTTCACTGCTTCTACCTTGGACCAGGCTCATCCCTTCCCACCTGGACGTCTGGACCAGCCTCCTAGCAGGCATCTCTACTCCTGGAATCCTACTCCAAACTTCCATTCCCAAACATCCGCCAATGTAGTCTTTCTAAAATAGAAACCTGATCACGTCATTTTCCAGCCTCAAGCACTTCAGTGGATCCTCACTGACTCTGGGATGGTGTGTGTGCCTTTGTGCATCTGAGGGAGATAAAATGAGGAAAAGACAAAAAGAGGAGAAAAATATGCTAGGGTGTGATGTCAAACCCTCTTGGTTTGAATCCACATTCAACCATGTGACATCAGTCAGATCATGTCAACTCTCCCTAACCTGGGTTTCCTCATCTATTAAATGGGGATTACACCTGTATCTAACTCCTAGGGGAATTGCGAGGACAAGTTGAGACAAAGTATTCAAGGCACCTAACCTAATGCCTGGCTAATAATTAGGTGTTTGGTCAACATAGTTATTGTTGTTCCCACTAGATCAAGTCCAAATTCATCAGTGTTATGTACCGACCCTCCCCGCCCCCAGCCCGTACTCACTACCCACCCAGACTCATCTTTAGCCAAACCCTTCACACCCTAGGATGCCACTGTGTCAGCTGAAGTGCTGTGGGTTCTTATACCTCCTGCCGTTCTGTCGTAAATGCTTTGTCCTCTTTCCTTCTTTGCCCAGCCAACTCCTACTCAAGGCTCCAATCAGGCATTTCTTGCGCTGGATAACTTTCCCTAACCCACATCCCCACATGGATTATGGGCCTGTGCTCCGAAGTTTATAATTATTTCAATCAAAACTCGCGTGCCTTCTGTGTGTCAGTCTTATGTCAGTTGGGAATGAATGAATGTCTGGGGATCCAGACCTTGCCCTCACGGAATGTGCCGGTTCCAGTGGGACAGAGATGCTGGGACAGGTGTGTTCCCAAGCTTCAGGAGAATAGGTAGAAGAGGCCTCCAGTCTTGCCTCGAAGGGTCTGAGGCAGCTTCTGGAAGAAACGAAATTTCCAGAATCTTCTGAGTAGACTAAATTTGACCTATCGTCATTCATTGTCCAAATCGAGAGACTCTTAAGAATAAAAGAGAGTGTTCTTCATAACCAGCCTGAACAATAGACACAACCAGGACAAACAGGTTGTAACATCCCCCTCCGTACGGCTGCATGTCCTCCGTCATAGACTAGACTGACCGTTGACAGTACAGAGCACAGTGCTGACACAGCTTAGTGGGTGCCAACTCAGTGTGCGTTGAATGCCTGCAACGAACAAGTTTTAGAGGCAGCAGTGGTATAACCTCTCGAGACAGTCAGAAAACCCGGAGGGCTGGGGTGTCCACAGCGAGGAGAAGAGCCTGTCCTACCCCTCAGGCCAACGGGAACACGGCAGGACGAGGACAGCAAAATGAGCTCCCTACACAGCAGCTGGGCTAAATATTCCTTCTGTGATTCTGTTGGTTTGTCCACATTGTTCTCAGCCCACACCACCTGTGATGTGCTTGGGGGCGGGGCACAGGACAGCAGGGTGCAGGGCATCTTCTGACTTCACCCCCGTCTTGTGTAAGGGCTGTCGGCAAAGCTCCAATTCTCCAGCCTCTACCAGGTTCATTACGTGGCCAAACTTGCCCATCTTTGTAGCACGTGCTGTGGCCCATGACATCCAGCAAAATGAGCAACTTTCTCTTTTCCAGCTCCAGACAACATCATGACCCCAGAGGGAGGTAAACAAACCCTCAGAATACAGTTACCTGAGCCATACAATTGGAGTAAGAAGAGGGTAATAACTTCTGAAACACACAATTAAAGGAAGCAGTACTAAGCAGGAATCTGCGCACACGCAAGATGAGGAGGAGACCCCTCTCTTCCACACCCAGTCCTCATAGTTAATCCCCCAAAGGGTGTGTCTGACAAATGTCAGATTACCAAGTCCAGGAAAGGAGCCTTCGGGCTCTTTTTTGTATTCTCGGAACCCAGCAGTGTATAGAATGAGCTACGGGCAGTTTTCTGTTCTATTTGTAGCTAAAACTGAATACTTAGAAGCCAGTGGTTACCTGGTGACCGCAATTTACAATTTACAATCCGTGAAGGGATGTATAAATAGACAAATGCCTGTGACAACAGCCCATGTTCCCGGAGAGCTTCTGATGCTTTCCATGTACACCTGCTCTCACAAAGAAGTGTTTTCTATTATTATCAGCCCAATTTTACAAGGAGGAAACCTCGTCAGAGCCGGTAAGGACCTTGCCCACAGTTAAGTTGCAGAGGAGGGACTTGAACCCACGTACCTGGCTCCCAGGCCCACACTTTCGACCATTTCCCACCCCTCTACACTCCATCCTCGCCATTCAGTCTCAACAGAAAAAGCAAACTTAGTTCCAGTGCTGTGCTAATTGCCGCTCTACAAGAGCCAAACCCCTGTAAGCTGTGTATCTGTTTCTGTGCCGCCAGCGTCCATTCACCACCTTCCGGCCACCACACTCATTTCTCTTCCTCCTCCGCCTCGTTCTATGTGGTTCCAAGAAGCTGCTCCTCCTCTGCACTCTGATCAGGGGACCGTGACCCCAAACCTAATCAATACGTTCAGTGCACTCATCATCCCTCTTAGGCTCTGGAAAGACTCATCCAAAGGAACAAGTCCTCAAGCAGAGTGGATTATTCACATCATTTTCTTCTACCTCCCAACTCTCCTGATTTTTGCCCCTCAGCCCACATACCCTGCTATTTGCTCTGAAGTCTGCAGATTTAGGTGATTTTTCCAGTCATCACCATCATCTAAGAAGACAGAAACCCAGTGTCCCCCTATTCCTCTCCCCTGGGAACCGTGGGTCAATTTAAGGAACATTAAAAACTCTAGCAATGAAAGAGTTCCCCCTATCTGAACCATTTTCTACATTGTCCCATAACTGCTATAATTGTACATTTTTAAAAACTTTGTAGTATTTTTTATTACCTTGGGGTAAAAAACCCATTCCTTCCGTATTTTACAGCCCCAGGCAATTTCAGGTAATATCCCTTCGCTTTGGCCCTGGGCCTGTATGCATTCAGTCTTTGGTCCCTTTTATGAGGAGTAGTTTTATAGGCAGTTGTTTGATACACCATGAAAAGTTCATTCCTCAAAAACTTTAGATACAACAGAACAGGTCACAGGACAGTGCAAGTTACAGAGCAAAACAGGTCCTGCTCTGGTTTTAGAGACAAACAGCTCAAATCAAGCCTATGACAAAAATATATATATATATCTGGTTTACTGATGATAAATCTTTAACCTGGTAATAGGAACATGATAACTCCAACTCAGGGTTATCAGGAAATGTGACCAAGATGAAAACAAGAAAACACTCAGGAAGAATAATGGAATAAATAAATTCCATGGAAATATGTATAGTATTCTCTGGGCCCATTAAAACCAAATGGGAAAAGATACAATGACAATTGGGGGGTCCATTTCCATATTGGCATTCATTTGAATATTCCTACAAAAAATTTCCAAACACTTTTTGTTCAGGCCCAGAGGGTTTCACGTGTTGAATCAGAGTTAGGAGGCTACAACTACAGATACTAAAACACAGAGAGGGTAGGGGTGCCTTTGCCTCTCTAGGCTGAGTTTCTCCAGTACATTCTCATCCCTCCTGTGATCAGGCTGTGACCACAGCCAGGCCTTCCTAAGGTCTCCTCCACGCAGCCCTCTGACCCCTAGCTTTCAGCCCTTCCTCCTTCTGCAGAGGATGGCTTTTCCCTGATTTCCACCCTCCTCCCCAGTTCCTGAACATTCAAACAGGCCTCTCTGCAAGTTGAACATGTACTTATCTGGTTCAAGAAACACCCCTGTGAGTGGTGGACCACCCCCCAACCCTGGGGCAGGAATGGTTCACACACCTCCTGGAACTTGTCATCCTGTGTCTCAGGCTTCCTAAGCAGGAAATAAACCCCACACAGAGGCACTCCAGCCATCCTTACACCAATTCACTTTTCTTCATTCTTTTTCCATGTTCTATCATGAGGGAAATGTCAAAGAGTTTCTGTACATACGTTCCAACCGTCACACACATAGGCTCCAGCCCAACAGAAGGAACAGCAGTGTCCCCCGTCACTGACTCTGGTGTCTCATTTTGTGTGTGTCTCTGTGTGTCTATCACACTGTTCGTGTAAAACTTGGAAGTGATGTGGAAGACTGGGATTGACATATACACACTACTATATATAAAATAGATAACTAATAATGACCTCTGTATAACACAGGGAACTCTACTCAATACTCTGTAATGGACCATATGGGAAAAGAATCTTAAAAATGTGTGGATATATGTATATGTATAAATGATTCACTTTTCTGTACAGCAGAAACTAACACAACATTGTAAATCAACTATACCCCAATAAAAATAAAAATTAAAAAAAACTTGGAAGTGATGCTCAAAACTGTCCACCAAAGCAAGGGGTACCATTAATTATCAATGGCCAGTGAAGAGTGGCTTATTAAGTTCAGAATTTTTTAAACGAGAAAATAAAGAGATATTCTGTGATTCGTTTCTGTCAAAAGACGCTGATTTTTGTCAGTAGTGGTCATAGGAAGTTAAGTTGAGTTTGGATGGTCTGTATCCTCCATGCTAATTTGCAAAACAGAAATAGGAAGCAATTATGTGATAGTGGGAAAAACAAATTTTGTCCTTCAGATTATTTTTAGGATAAGAGTATGAATGAAAACAACACCCTAGACTTCAGATTTTTAATGAATTTCAACTGACCTTCCCCTCAATTAATACAAATTAGTAGGAGTTTATTCTAATTGCCTTCTGTTCATCGAAATTATTTTAAGCATTATCCGTTTTAAGGATGATTTTTAAATAAGCGGATGAAGCTCAATATAAATATCTTCTCTCTTATGATGCAAGGATTGATTGCAGTGTAGTGACACCTTAAAGAAAGAAAAATGCAGAAATATCCAACCAATAAGCCATGCTTCAAAAATGAGTAGCACATTTTAAGCCTCAGGAGATCCTTCCAAAGAGTAACTGCAAGAAACACTTAAACTCTTTTTTCCAGGGTTGCTTTCAGAGTATTAGAGTCAAGAAGTAACGCGCCACTTTTCTGCAGTCAGATCTTACTTTTTGACCCCAAATGGTAATGTTAGCTTGATCTTTTATGTTCCTGCTAAAGCTGCACTTCCTCTTTTTTGTTTTTTTTTTTTTTTTTTTTTTTTTCTGTACGCGGGCCTCTCACTGCTGTGGCCTCTCCCGTTGCGGAGCACAGGCTCCGGACACACAGGCTCCGCGGCCATGGCTCGCGGGCCCAGCCGCTCCGCGGCATGTGGGATCTTCCGGGATCGGGGCACGAACCCGTGTCCCCTGCATTGGCAGGCGGACTCTCAACCACTGCGCCACCAGGGAAGCCCTGCACTTCCTCTTTTATTTGATAACAGTTTGCTTACCTATCCCACCCCTGGTCCCCACATCCTTTGGGCTCTAAGCCTTGCCAACTTTACCTCTTAAATTTTCAGCCATCCGTCACTGTTTTCACAGCATTAGCACAATCACAGCATCACCTCTCACCTGGACAGCTGTCACCCCACCCTCCCAACTGGGTTCTCTACTTCAGAGTTATCACCCTCAAATCCACCCTCTACACTGCCAGAGTCATCTATCCAAAAATCTGAATGCATTATTCCCCTGGTTATAATTCTTTGGTGGTACCCAGTCTCACCAAAGACTAAGAATGTTAAGCTGGGATTCATAAACCTTCTTGGATGGGCCTTCCAGGAACACCTCTAATTCTCTTGAATCTTGATGCAAAATTTTGGGTGACTTTGCATTTATTTAGAGAAAGATCATAGCTTTCATCAGTCTCCATAGCTTTCATCCCTCTCCATGGCCCAGCAAAGAGTGAACACTGAAAGCTCCAAATCAAACTCATGCTCCATGAAACAGTTCACAAGACCCTGAGTACCCTGACCCCTGCCAAGGTTTCTAGCCTCATCCTCCACAACACTCTGCCTTGCACTTGATTGTCCAGCTTTAACCAAGCTTCCAACACTTGTACCTACACACGCCATACACCACACTCTCCAAACTCCACTGGGGACACATCATGCTCTTTCTGTCTATGGGCTTTGTCTGCTCTATCTCCTCTGCCTGACACGTGCTCCTTCCCTCTTCCTGCTCACCCCAATGTCACACCCAGGTAAAGGTACATAACCCTCTAGTGATACCACAAAGTGCTATATACACCTTGGTCTTTTCTCACACCACGCTGTTTTGATGCCATGTCTCTCTTCCCCACTCACCCTGGGCACCACAGGGACAGAAAGGCGACTCTTCACTTTTGTATCCCATATTTAGTACCTTGAACCTTGGTTTTCAGTAATTGTTTGTTGCATTTTACTGCAAAGAAGTAGACTATTCACCTTACTCCTTGGTCATCTGTTAGGTTACTGATGAAAAAGAAGTCCCTGGCAAATCAACATCTGTTAGGGACTGCATGTTTGTGTACCCCCAAAACTCATATATTGAAATTGTAACCCCCAATGTGATGGCATTACGAGGTGGTATTGGAAGGGGGAGGTGATTAGGTCATGAGGGTGGAGCCCTCATGAATGGGATTAGTGCCCTTATTAAAATGTCCCCAGAGAGCTCTCCAGCCATCTTTCTGCCATGTGAGTATATAGGAGGTAGGTAGCCTGCAACCAGCAAGAGGGGTCTCACTAGAACCTGACCATGCTGGTGCCCTGATCTCAGACTTCTCCACCTCCAGAGAGAGAATTTTCTGTTGTTTGTAAGCCACCCGGTTTATAATACTTTATTATAGCAATGTGAACTAAGGCAACAGCCTATAAAATTGGTGCTACAAAAGCCAATACAGATAATCATCTTCATACTCTAGAACTAAGAAGGATTTAGCCAATAAGCCCAATAGTTCTGAGCCTACAGTTCTAAGTGTCTTTATTCTTCTGGTGATCAATCAAGGTAAGAGCAAAACACTAGTGAGTGTGTAGGCGATGGTGGCCACCCAGAAAGTTTTCCCAAACCCCCTTCTTCTGGTTCTAAACCCTGCTGCACTGGCCACAGAGGTGGGCTGTATCCCATCTCATTCTATGAAAAGGTAGATGCTAGGTCCAAGCAAAGCCAATCAAATTCCTTTCCTGGTACTGACGTAGAAACACAGTCAGAAAGAATCTCCCTGTGTCCTAGGATTGTGAGATAAAATGTTTGGTTAAATTCAAATTTAAGATAAGCAATAAATTTTTTTTAGGGTAAGTACATCCCAAATATTTCATGCTTTACATCGCTAAGTTTTGAGGTAGCTTGTTACGTAGCAATAGGTAACGTGGTATAGATTTTGTGCTAAGGATTCATTTCCCTTTTGTTATTTTGAAAAATGCTTTATTAGTTTGGGAAATGAGCATCAAGTTTTTAAAAGATCTATTCTTTAAAAACACCTGACAAGTTAGGAAAGAGAGTATTTGTCGAGACCAAAGGACAAAAGGCATCAAGGGCCCTCCAAGTGGTTTCCCTACATGGCCTGTGCTCCCTCCTAGCCTGGAGGCTGAGTTCTCACAGGGCAGCTCAGAGCTCCAAGATCAAGTATTCCAGCAAAGCAAGGTGGAAGCTCTGGGGTGTCCCATGAGCCACCTCGGAAGCCACAGGTCGTCGATCTGCCAGACTCCGTGGATCAGGGCTCTCATAACCCCATCCAGGTTCAAGGACAAGGATGTAGAACCACTTCTCAATGGGAAGAGGGGCTAAGGCTTTGTGAATATGTTTGAAAACTGCCCTAGAATGAGAAACAGAGGTGGACACAGATGCAGAGCAGCAAGGGTGTTCTTCTCTCCTGCCATGTGTAGTTAGATGAAATTTCTTTGTGGATGAACTGGCCCAGAGGGGAAAAGAAGGTGATGCTTTTATGCAGATTTTTAATAAATTATAGTTACAGCCTTTTTGCTTATTACTGCTTTTCCTCAGTCCTAGTTTTCTTTTGCTCTGTTCTGTTTTTAAGGAATTAAGATCATTAAGCAGGGGGTAGATGTACAGTGTAAATTTATTAAACAGTAAAGATTTGATAAGGGGTATTAAAAATCCATGCCACTTACAGTCCATTCTAACTTGATATAAAATGCTAGGAAATGAGACCAAAATTGCCTTTGAGTTGCAATCAGTGCTGAACGGAAAAAGCATATTTTGCATTCCTTACTAACATGAAGGGGTAATGTTTCTGTAAGAAGAAACTGTCAAATGTTTATTAAATAAATGAAGCATAAAACAAGCTTTAATGCAGTTTCATCCACGCTTGGATTTTAATAACTAGCATTTATCCCTTGAATGAAAAGTTCTATTTGTATCCAAGAAGAAAGGCTCCCCACTCTGCAGTTGGGATTTTTAGCTCTGAACAGTCTCCGTTAACTGATGAAAGAAGTGATTTGCTCTGCCATTTCACATTAACTGTTTCCTTGCAATGTCGGTGTCGACAGGAGGGATAAGAGCCTGGCAAGGGAGGGTGGTGACAATGAGGGGGGATCATTCCAGGGGTGGATGGTAGAGTGTAAGGGAGTATGGACCCCAATAGACCAGAACAGAGGGGAGACAAGGAACTTAAGGGACGTGCCCTCATCCACATTGTGTAAGGATCTGAGGTGCATCCATGTCAAAATAGGGATTTTAGGAAGGGCTGAAGGTCATGCTGGAAGATGAACAAGGTGGGAAACAGGAGGGCTTTGGAGTCTCCATACAATAGTCTTACAAAGTCCGGGCTGTTTTATGTAATAGAAGCAAAGTGCCTCTTCCAAGCCCAAACTGGGATTCAGAGACTGGTTGTACTAGTGGGCTGGCGATGCAGCAGGAGTGGGGTTGGCAGATTATTTTTAAGCTAAAGAAGGAGGGAAGGTGTCTTAGTCCATTCAGGCTGCTGTAACAAAATCCCACAGACAGGGGGGTGGCTTATAAACAACAGGAATGTATTTCTCACAGTTCTGGAGGCTGGAAGTCCAAGACCATGGTGCCAGCGTGGTCGGGTTCTAGCGAGGACCGTGTTCCGGGTTGCAGACGGCCAACTTCTCACTGTCCTCACCCAGTTCAAAGGGCGAGGGAGCTTTCTCAGGCCACATTATAAGGGCACTCACCCCATTCCTGAGCGTCTCACCCTCGTGACCTCATCACCTCGCACAGGCCCCACCTCCTCACACCATCACCATGGCGGTTAGACTTCAGCTTATGAATCGTGGGGGACTTACGCATTCAGACCGTCGCAGAAGAGCATAGGAAACAGAGAGAGGAGGAAAAGGTGATAAAGAAAACCTCGAGGTGATGGGTGGGCATCTGTCCCCATCTGGCCTGAAGACTTGTTGGTGGCCCCCGTGGAAGCAGAAAGCGTTGAGTCAGAGAAAGTCTTTGTGAAACTCTGAGTGTGAGCCCTGGGGCTTCAGTGCAGGGTCAGCCACGTGAACAGGACAGCAGCCCGGGCTGGCTCGTCTGGGGAACCGGCGGATCAGGACCACTGCCCGGGGGCGGCTTCCTCCCAGGGGGGCTGCCATGGGCACAATGGCAAAGTGACTTGATGGGCTGGAGGAGCAAAGCACAAGCCGAGCTGCTCGTAAGCACACAGCTGACATCCTGAGGGACCCCCAGAGGACCGGCAAAATCCAGTGGGCAGAGAGTGAAGCCCTGGTCAGGCAGATGGACGCAGAGGCTCTAACCCGATTGTCCGTGTTCGCGTGGCCTCTTCTTTCCCTTCCGGTGGGGACAGTTGGCATTGATCAGATCGTACGAGGAGAGGATTGATAATTGACTCGACTGCCACGGTCACTGTCCCGACACGTAACAGGAGCCGTGGCTAAAACCTGTGGCCGATTAGAAATTAGAAACGAACGAATCCAGTAAGAGCCGCAGGATAATTATACTGGGGGCCTAATTTTGGAATATAGGGAAAAATCCCAAATTCTGTTTTGAGCCAAGGCTCCAGTTCCTCATGTTGCTCAAAGCAGGGCATGAACAGGAGGGAAATCAAGGCAGCAGGCTCACCTTTCCACTTCAGATGGAGAGGCCACGGGGGAGACCAGGTGGAGTCTGCATGTTGAGGGTGGGGTGCGTGGCCCCAGTGTTTGTTTAGCGGCACCTGTTTAAAAGGCAGAATTGCCAGGAAATGGCAGCTCTGTCCACACGCCTGAGTGCATCCATCCTCTCCCTCCAGGAGGGGGGAAGTGTTCTGGAACCAGTCACTCTGGGGGTATTCCTGGTACCTCTTCCAATTGCATGTGTATAGCCACACACACACACACACACACACACACACACACACACATGCCATTCTGGATCACAGAAGAGTAGATAAGGGACACAGCATCGTGGCCACGTCAAAGGAAAGTAAGCCTGAGAGAACACTTAGCACGTTCTATCCATTCTCCTCCACTATCCGGTGAGATGGCTATTGGTATAGCCTTCAGACGTCCAGAGTCTTCAGTTTCATCTCATGTGAGACCAGAGCCAACCACTGAAGCTACGGAGGCACCAGTATGGCGAGCGACTTCAGAGCCACCAATCTAACTGGAACATCCAAGCCCGACCACCATACTGTTTCCTTGACCATAGTCTGGTTCAATGCCCTATGGAATCTGCACTGACAAACGCAAGATTTCTCCCCCCACCAACTCTTTACATCCTTTCACAGGAGAGTCTACTGTTCTAAATGTGACACAAGCAGCAAAAGGCGTATTCAATTTTATAAAACCGTAAAGTATTACATAGTATAATATGTGTTTGTTTGTGATAAAAACGAAGTTCTAAATCATGGCACAAAACAGTACAAAATTTGTACTATGATTTATAACTTCATTTTCCTCCTCAATTTATTCGAAGAGCTGGAATCATAATTTTGCCACCTGCTTTTGCATAACGGTTTGGTCCTTACTCCTGTTCTACGAACCCTTTTCTAAATATTAACATTCACATTTGCAAATCTAGAAAAATAGAAAGCTTTTAAAAAAATTTTAAAGGCTTTTAATTTCATTGTGAGCAGCTCTCAAATCCAGTTATGCATTGCAATAGACCCTAAGGTGTTAGCAGAGATAACTTTAAAAAATAAGTTTAGGTTAGACCTTAGAAATTAAAAAACTAACTAAAATCCTGTCCCTCTCAAGGATTATTGTCATTTATCAGCAGCATAAATGGAATTGCTAACACATCCTCTTCAAATGCTTGGAATTTGAAATGAGACCCATTATCAGCAGTCAATGGAGGCCTAACAAACCATCCCAGAATTTTGGGGCTTTCCAAAAGCAAACCTTTCACTGGCTCACAATTCTGAGGCTCAGAAATTTAGACTCAGCTGTACCGAATGGCTCTTCTCCTGATCTCACCTCACAGGATGAACAGCACAGGATGAACAACTCATCCCAAGGTCAGCATCCAGGCCAGCATCCTGGGAAACCCCTCCATCTCTAGCAGAGCAGGACATTTAGCACCCTGTGCCTGGTGCCCTTCATGTGGCAGCAACCCTCTGGTGGCTCATTTGGATCCTGATGGCCTAGGACAGTCTCACGTGCAAATCTTTTAGTCGGTGCCCGGTGTCAGCTAAACCAAGTATCTGCAACAGGCTTGCCCAGGCTTCTTGAAGCAGCAGGAGAGAGTGCCAGTCCCAGTGGACCAGGCTTGACCAGACCCTAACACATCTGAGATTCACATGTTGTCCACTGCATGACTTTTAGGGTCCACCTTCTACTTGGTGAGTCAAAGAAACCCTCACTCCTAGGATACGGTCCAAGAACAGTTGTCTCTCAGAAAGAAAAGCAGAAAATCTCTGCTGCTGTTCTTGCTCCTGCTGCCGCTATTTTTTTAAATTAATTTTTATTGGAGTATAGTTGATTTACAATGTTGTGTTAGTTTCTGCTGTACAGCAAAGTGAATCTGTTATGCGTACACATATATCCACTTTTTAAAGATTCTTTTCCCACATAGGTCATTACAGAGTATTGAGTAGAGTTCCCTGTGCTATACAGTAGGTCCTTATTAGTTATCTATTTTATATACAGTAGTGTGTAGATGTCAATCCCACTCTCCCAATTAATCCCTCCCCCCTTTCCCCCTTGCTACTATGAAACTCTTAGAGGAAAACATAGGCAGAACACTTTTTGACATAAATCACAGCAAGATCTTTTTCAATCCACCTCCTAGAGTAATGAAAATAAAAACAAAAATAACCAAATGGGACCTAATTAAACTTAAAAGCTTTTGCACAGCAAAGGAAACCATAAACAAACAATAAAACACAACCTTCAGAATGGGAGAAAATATTTGCAAATGAAGCAACCAACAAGGGATTAATCTCCAAAATATAGAAATGGCTCACGCAGCTCTACATCAAACAAACAAACAACCCAATCAAAAAATGGGCAGAATATCTAAATAGACATTTCTCCAAACAAGACATACAGATGGCCAAGAAGCATCTGTATGATGAAAAAAGATGAAAAGCTTCTCAGCATCACTAATTATTAGAGAAATGCAAATGAAAACTACAGTGAGGTATCACCTCACACCACTCAGAATGGCCATCATCAAAAAGTCTATAAACAGATGCTAGAGGGGGTGTGGAGAAAAGGGAACCCTCCTGCACTGTTGGGGGGAATGTAAATTGGTGCAGCCACTATGGAGAACAGTATGGAGATTCCTTAAAAAACTAAAAATAGGGCTTCCCTGGTGACACAGTGGTTGAGAGTCCGCCTGCCGAAGCAGGGGGACACGGGTTCATGCCCCGGTCCAGCAAGATCCGACATGCTGCGGAGAAGCTAGGCCCATGAGCCATGGCTGCTGAGCCTGAGCATCCGGAGCCTGTGCTCCACAACGGGAGAGGCCACAACAGTGAGAGGCCTGCGTACCGCAAAAAAAAAAAAAAAAAAAAACAAAACCTCAAAACAGAGCTACCATATGACCCAGCAATCCCACTACTGGGCATATATCTGGAGAAAACCATAATTCGAAAAGGCACATGCACCCCAATGTTCACTGCAGCTCTATTTACAATAGTGAGGACATGGAAGCAACCTAAGTGTCCATCAACAGAGGAATGGATAAAGAAGATGTGGTATATAGACAATGGAATATTACTCAGCTGTAAAAAAAGAAAGAACGAATGCCATTTGCAGCAACATGGATGGACGTAGAGAGTGTCATACTGAATGAAGTAAATCAGACAAAGACAAATATCATATGATATCACTTATATGTGGAATCTGAAAAAAAGGGTCCAAATGAACTTATTTACAAAACAGAAATAGAGTCACAGATGTAGAGAACAAACTTATGCTGCTGCTATTTTTTTTAAGTGTCAAGCCCTGCAGTCTGTGCAGCCTGTGGAAGAAGGAAGATGGGCAGTGATGGTGAGACACAGAGGCCAGTCCGGTGTCCATAGGGCCTCCCCAGACAGTGGACGGCAGAGGGGAAGAGCCTCAGGTGACTCAGCTTGGCTGGCTCAGGATACAGGCACTAAGTGCTATACCTCGTTCCTTATACAATCCTTTCAGCTTACATGTTAGCAGGGCCATCTCTCCCTTTATATAACCATAGTCCCCAGGTAGATGCTCGTAGCTTCCCGTGATTGGAATCAAACTTTCCCTCCATTGTAACATGCTGGCCTCCAAAGAGGCTTCTTTCTTCCAGCTCAGGACCCACTTCGTTCTTTGCCCCTGGAGTCACCACCTCCTTGCATAACAGACGGTCACATTCCTCCCTCAGCCATATAATCCCTATTACACAATAAACAGTAAGATAATTATACCCCAAAATACCTTTTAAAGATAAATGATACAAATGAATTTATCAGGAGTGATTTAGCCACTCTTTCCCAAATTCTAATGTAAGTAATGATCGAATACTTAAAAGAACAAACTTGTTAGAAAAGATAGTTCTGCTGTATCCTTTTCCTCAACAATTGAATCCTAGTTGAAGATAATTATATTTTAGCTGTAATTGTTCTGGGTCACAGGCCAACTAAAAATTTCTACTTACATAATTGAAAATTATGTGGTTCATCTCTATGTTGATTGACTTTGCTTGATGGAGTCCTGAGGGAAATCGTGCCGTTGCATTTCTGATCAAATTCACATTTGAACCCACATGTCCAGAATTCTCACGGACGCCACTAAAATGAAAGGAAATTGAGAACCAGATCTCTAAGAGGCCAAATGGAAGTTTTCCTTTGGGTTTTTGGACCTAGGTTTTAACTGTCCATTTAAAAAATAAATTTTAATGTATATTTATCTTTCAAGAGGATATTTTTTAACGCTTCTGACCCCTAAAGAACATATAAGATGTATTAAATTTTGAAATAAACACTTTCTGGAGAAGAGAGAAAGTAGACAAAAATATTCTGGAAAAAGATGTTTTATTAAAACACCATTTTTTCACATATGCAGAAAGAGTCCACATGTGAAATAGAGAATATTAGGAAAACGAGCAACTCCTTAGGATGCTGTGGGAATCACAGGGTGAGGCTACCAGCATTAAGAATTATATCCTGGTTTAGCAAAGACAACCAAGTACACACCTGAAAATGAGAACATGAGGAGTTTTTCACTAGTACCAAATAAGAATGGTTCTAGGACACTTTTACATGATTGCCTCTTGAACTTAAAGTCAGTAAAATTTGGAATATAAAAATTAATGTAGGAAAGCAAACTAGTCTACCACTAGTAAAAAGGAAAGCATATTTGTTACCTGGTTCAATAATAGCCTTAATGTAAAATAGAAAATTTGACTTCCATTAAGTATTCAGAACAGACACATTTTGATGGCCCAAAGAATAAAGAATCTTCAATAGAAATATGTTGCTTTGTGGTTATATTAATTTTAAAAGGCATCCCAAAGGTGACAGGTGTTTTTTTAATAGCAAAACCCCAAACCTGATTTGTGACATTACAAGAGCAATACTCATGAAGTTCATTAATATGTTAAAAGTTACACAGACACAGAGTCCAGTAAAACATTGCCTACAGTGTGTTAACATTCCCAGGGGAACAAAACCAGTAAGAGTATTTTGGAAGAAATCAAGGAATGTGAAGATAAATAAATTAGAGATTGTGGGAAACGGGGCCAGTGGGGAGGGTTTCAGGCAATTAGTATTATACGTAAAATGGAAATAGAGAATAGAAGAACATGCTGAAAATGATCAACGGCCCTTCTCCATTTCCTCTGAGGAGAAAACAATGTGACACATAAAAATCTTTTAATCTATGAAGAACAAAGCCACCCTTCTCTTGATGTCACTGCAACATTGCACAAGAGTTAACTCATATTTGTGTGATGGGGTGTGGATTTCAATCCACAAACCCAGATGTGCATGACATAGCACAATATTAACTTTTCTTCAGAACGACTTAAATCCAACTCTAATTCCCTGCACAGAAGTAGCAGGAAGTTCAATCACCCTTACGAGGCGTGGCAGTTACCAGAATCCAACGAGGCCAATCAATCAGACTTGTCCTGATCACAGCTGCCGGTTCACAGGGGTTGCCACCCAGACCCCTATAGCCCAAGCCACTTGGTTTCGAATCCAGCAGTTCTGCCAGTTCTAAGCGGGATAAAGTTTGTCAAGGTCAAGAGTCGTGGTGGGTAGGGGGCGTTATCCTCCCTGCGTGTGCCACACGGGAGGCCTTGCCATTATCCAGGGGCACCTGCACAGTGCAGGGTGGGGGGCTCCATCACCCCAGGACCTGACAGCTCTTGGGGGGAATCTACCTTCTCACCCTCTCTCTCCCCTCTCCTGGCATCGTGCATGATCTCAGGCTGGGAAAGGTGAGAATTAGAAGGAGAAGCTTCTATGAGTTTTTGAGTAGCTGCTTCTTTCCAAGCCACAAAAAGAAGTGAGGGTGAGAGCCCTGGTTTTCTCTGTGCTTGAAATGAGATGGGTGGTGGCAATCCAAGGGAAAGGACAAATACCGATTAATTTATGGATAACTGGTGTTGCACTGACGTTGCCTATTTCGTGGACCAGCAGGGATTCTTAGCACCCGTCCTGCACAGCCCAGGGCACCTGCCAAACATCACCCCCCCGCCCAATGCTCTGGCCTCAGCAGCACGGGCCTCCTTCCTTGTCTTGTTACTATTCTCCTTCCCAACACAGGGCCTTTGTGTACCTTCCTCCTTAGCCTCAAATCCATCCTTTACTCTTCTTTCTTTCCTTTTTGAAAAATTCATTACCTTGTGGAACTTTTCAACAATTCCTCTCCAAATATTGTCATGATAATGACATGTCCTTGGCGATTTTGACCTGTAGACTGAAGGATACTAATATTTCATGGTAGATCTGTAATTTCTTGGTAGGATTGCTACTTTTATCTGACGCTCCTCTTATTTTATCAGACCCTAAATCACTGTGTTTGGACTGGTACGAAACTTGAACTAAAGTGTCAGGTTAGGACACACTTTATGATGAACTTTTAACTTCCAGAAGTGGAAAGATAAATCAATTTTTATAGTTTTGCTCTTTATAAAAAACCAGGATATTAAATTCTACGAATTCCTCCTAAAGATTTACTCACACACGTGGAAATGATGTATGTACATTATTTACTGTAGAAATTAAAATATTGAAAATAACCTAAATGTTCACCAAAATAAATATACATCTATATGCATAATGGGATAATGAACAAATGTTAAAAAAACAAGGAAGCCCTTTTCAATATGGCATGATCATTAAAATACTTTAAGGAGTTTTAAAAAGAACTAGGTAAAGGACACTATATGTAGCATACAATCATTTTCATAGAAAAGGAAGAAAAATAAGATATATTTGTATTTGCTTATATGAGCATGAACTATCTCTGGAAGGATGCCTAAGAAAAAATGGTTGTGATGAGAAAAATAGTGGCAGGGGATAGAAGTAGGAGCAAGATTTTTTATAAATATATGAATATATTATCTATTCAAAATAATTAAACATTTTTAAATGTTCTAAAATAAAGATTAATGGGTGGATCTGCAGACTTCCACATCCAAACAAGATGGAGTAATATGGGCCAGATTTACCCTCCCACCTGAAAAAACAAATAAAATACATGAAACAGTGGTTTTCAAGACACTTGACAATGAAGGACATTGATCCCTGAGAGATGGGAAACACTAAGGTGAGGCCTAGAATCGCCCCAGCTTACTGACTTGAGATAGTCTCCAGGTTGTGGTATAAGGAAGGGGAGCCCAGGTGGGACCAGCCTGAGTTGATGTGGAGCTGAGTCTGGGGAGAACAGGGCAGCTAGAATTTCAAGGGCAGAACACCACAGAAGAGAGCCACATGGGAGGGAGCCCCAAGATCTGCAGTGGGTACCCCCTGAGTACTCAGCAGAGGACTGATGAGAGTGTGTGTGTAAAGAAACTACCCAAGACTAGGAAAGGCACCACTAGAAAGAATTAGAAGTAACAGTGCCCAGAACACACCCAAGGCTGGGAAGAGTGTCTGTTCCCAACAGCCAGACTGAACGACCTGATGATGGGCAGGAGGTTGAGTAGAGCACACAGAAGGGTCTTGCCTTAAAGGTGTGAATAATTTTCAGATTATGCATTGCTCCAGACTGCCTAATAAATCTTAAGAGCAAAACCCAAAAGGGTCAAACTACCTCCAAGTAATGTAATTGCATCCTAGAACAAAGCTCAAAGATGCTCAGAATATCCAGCTCCCCAAAAGTTCTATATCTCAATGAGAAATATATTAGGCAGGCAAAGAAGCACCAATACATGGCCCATAATGAATGGGAAATTGAACGAATTGAAGTTGTGGACTAAGAATTAACAGACAAGGACAATTAGATGGTAATTATAACAGTATTCTATAAATTCAAAAAGTTAAGTAGAGACATGTGAGATATAAAAAGACCAAAATTAAAATCCTAAAGGTGGAAAAAGAATGTGTGAGGTTAAAAATGCTTTGATGTTGATGGGATTATCAACAGACCAGACTTTACAAAATAAAAAAGAAAGAGTAGTGAACTTGAAGATATAACAAGAGAAACTATCCAAAATGAAACAAAAAGGAGAATTTTTTAAAATGAAGAAAGTTTATAAATGGACACTCTGGAGGATATAAAAGAAAGGTAAGAATAGAAAGAATATTGGAAGGAATAATGGTCCAAAATTGTCCAAATTTCATGAAAACTATGCCTACAAATCCAAGACACTCAAATCTTATTAAGCACAAGAAACTGTACCAAGAAAACTATACATCATGTGTCACATCATAATAAAATAGCTCAAATTCAATGACATAGAGATCTTAAAAGCAGCCAGAGGGAAAAAAGACTCATTGTATACAGAAAAACAGAGATAAAGGTAACACACTTCTCATGAGAAACAATACCAGTGAGAAGACAGTGAGTAATATCTTTAGAGGATTAAAAGAAAAAAGCTGTTAACTTGGTATTCTATAGCCAACAAGAGTATCTTTCTTAAAATGTAGACATGAAAAGAAAGAAAGACTTCATCATCAACACACTCCCACTACAAGAAATGTTGAAGAAAGTACTTTAGGCCGAAGGATAGAAATCTGAATCTACACAAACGAATGAAGAAAACAGAAATGGTGTTCATAACAATATAATTTCATATATATATATATAATTTTATTATTTAAATCTTTTAAAAAGATAATTGATGCTTAAACAAAAATAATTATGATATGATGTGAGATTCATAACATATGTAAAAGTAAAATGTATGGCCCACAAGGTACAAACATAGGGGAAATAGAAACAAAAGGATTTTATCAAGAGGTTCTTATAAAATATCACTGGAAGGTAAACTGATAAAAAATAAAGATGTATGATAGAAACCACTACAGCAACCACTAAAAAGGGAAAACAAGGAGTTTTCATTAAGTCAAAAAAAGATACTAAATGAAATCATGAAAAATATTCAATTAATCAAAAAGATAGGAAAAGGAAACAATAGATGGGACAAATAGAAAGCAGATTATAGATTTGAACCTAATTACATGAATAATAGTATTAAAAGGAAGTGATCTCAACAACATGGGGTGGGAGGGGGAAGCTGGGGCAAAGTGAGAGTAGCATTGACATATACACACCACCAAATGTAAAATGGATGGCTCGTGGGAAGCAGCAGCATAGCACAGGGAGATCAGCTCGGTGCTTTGCCATGACCTAGAGGGGTGGGATAGGGAGGGTGGGAGGGAGGCTCAAGAGGGAGGGGATATGGGGACATATGTATGCATAGGGCTGATTCACTTTGTTTCGCAACAGAAACTAACACAGTACTGTGAAGCAATTATACTCCAATAGATCTATTTTTTAAAAAAAGAACAGTGATCTCAACAACCCAATGAAAAGGCAGAGATTTTTAACAGCAAGATGCAACTATAAGCAGCCCACAAGAAAACCACTTTAAATATAGACACAAATAGTTTAAAAAGTAAAAAGATATAAAAGGTATAAATAGTAGTGTTTAGATAGTACAAATCTAAAGAAAGCTGAAACGGCTCTATTAATATCCAAGCAAAATCAATGTCTGAGCAAAGACTATTATCAGAGATGATAAAAGTCATTTTGTAATGAGAATGAGGTCAATTCATCAAGAGCACATAAAATTCATAAACATTTATGCATTTATTAAGAGCTACAAAATGCATGAAGCAAAAAACTGATAGAACAGCAAAAAGAAATAAACAAATCCAGAATTATAGTCATAGATTTCAATATCCCTCTCAGTAATTGATACAATGAGGAGACAGAAAATCAATAAGAATATAGAAGACCAGAACAACACTGTCAACCAACTTGACCTAATAAATATATGGACTGCTCTACTCAATGGCAACAGAATACATTCTGATAGACCACATTCTGAGCCATTAAAAAATCCCAATAAATTTAAAAGAATTCAAGTCATACAAAGTGTATTCTCTGACCACAATGGAATTACATGAAAATCGATAACAGGAAGATCTCCAAAAAATCCCAAATAGTTGGAAATTAAATTACACATTTTTATATAACCCATAGGTCACAAAAAGAAAACAAAAGGGAAAACTGGGAGTATTTTGAACATAATGAAAATGAGAACACCACGTATTTTTCACAGGATTCTGCTAAAGCAGTACTTAAGGGAGATTTATAGTACTAGATAGCTATATTAGAAAAAAAAGTCTCAAATCAATAATATCAGCTTCCACCCTAAGTAACCAGAAAAAGAAGAGAAAATGAAACACAAAGTAGAATAATTAAACTAATAAAGACAAGGAGAAATCAGTGAAATATAAAAATGAAAAACAACAGAGAAAATCAATAAAACCAAAAGCTAATTCCTTAAGCAGATCAATAATATTGATAAACCTCTAGCCAGACTGACTAGGAAAAAAGAGAGGAATAACATAAATATGCTCAACATCATTAATCTTTATGGAAATGCAAAATAAAGCCACAATAAGTACCACTATGCCCCTGTTATAGTGACTAAACTTCAAAAGACTGCCCATATCAAGTATCTGAGGACGGGTAGCAGTTGGAATTCAAACACTGCTGGTGAAAATATAAAGTTACAACCTTTCTGGCAAAGAGTTTTGCAGTTTCTTAAAAGTTTAAGCCCACACCTACCATATGATTTAGTCATTCCACTCCTAGGCATTTCCTCAAGAGAAATGAAAGCATATGTCCACACAGAGATTAGTACACAAAACTCATAGCACCTTTATTTGTAATAACCCCAAATTGGAAACAACCCAAATGTTCATCAGTGGGTGAATGGATAATCAAACTGTTGTAAAGTCATGCAAATGGAATACTACTCAGCAATAAAAAAGGAAGAAACTGTTAACACACGCTGCAACAAGGGTGAGTCTCGGAATAATGATGCTGAATGAAAGAAGCCAGACCCACCCAAAGAAGAACACATACTGTGTGATTCCATTTATAGAAAATTCTAGACAATGCAAACTAATCTGTAGTGACAGAGATCAGCGATGTCCAAGCGGAAGGGAATGAGGAGAGGGTCAGGAGGGAGAGATTACAATGAGGAAACTTTGTGGGGGGACAGATGTGCTCCTTTCTCTTGAATGTGGTGATGGCTGCACAGGGATATTCATAAGTCAAAATCTATCAGACTGTCCACTTAAAATATTTGCAATTCATTGTATGTCAACTATACCTCAATTACGGTGTTCAAAAGATTAATGGACAAATATAAGTAAATACATGACAAATAAAAGGTTTGTTTCTTACCAGCCATTCACACTAGTCAAAATAGGAGGCACTAATGTATCTGGAGCTTGGCAAAAACAGCAATGAAGGTAAAGAGGTGTGTCTGGATTTGTTTTATTATGCCTCAAATTAACTAAAAATATACTCCATGGTGAGTTTTTTATAAACTCATTAAGAAAACAAGATATTGTGTTCCCAACAAATTATTTACAATTAAAAAAATCAATCTAGGACTTTCTCTTGCCGGATATTTATACTAGTTCTATATCTACGATAATTCTAGTTGGGAGATTCATTCTGCACAGTGTAAATTCGGTTGCACTCTGGTCTCATGCTTTACACAATCAGATGAGAATATATTGGTAGGACTTCAGATCTTTCTATTTGTGGTTCAGATCGAATAGGGTTGCCTATTTCTGATTGCTTATGCCCAAGCCCTGTGGAATCAAAGATGACACAGAGGTAATGTGCTCATTGGGGAACTGCACCCACCACATGGTACCGTCCTAATCTGTCCCAGCTACAGCTGTAATTACCCTCTAAAATCCAGTGCATGGAAAATGGAAAAAGATTATGCTGCTGGAGAGAGGGCTAAAGTGCGGTACCTCTGGTTCTAAGACTTTTATTTCAAACAAAATTTTTAAATCGCATGAGATTCTTTGTGTTATTTTTCGAATCCTGCTCACTTTCCTAGAAGGAGCAATAAATCCCTCTTCCTGCCTTGTAATCTTTCCATCTACATAGAGTATACACACTTTTTAAAAAAATCTAAAACTGCAGTGATAAGGCCAAGTGCCAGCTTAACATGCAAAATCTTTGAAATATGTAGCACACTGAAATACAGTAAATTCACGTTTATGTCCCTCAAGCGCCTCGTAAAATGTTACCAAGAGTACAACTTCAGTTGGCCTGTAAATTGGTGTGTCTTATATATTTAGATATATTTTTAAATGTGTGTCTTCAACATTTAGTGCCTTGTACTCTTATGTATAAATATCCTTTGTTTCAAAATCTTCAAAACTGTCACAAAAACTATATTGACCGAGTGTGTTTTTACAGATATGCTTGTTCTGCATCAGGTGTTCTCTAATTGTTTTATGTCCATACTTCTGTAGTTGTCTCTCTTCACCTCCTAAACATTGAAACAGAAATGGTGTTGCAGTAAAGATTTCAAAGGCTTTGAAATCAGGGGACCTGGTCCAGCCACAGCACCACCGCATCCTGGTGCCACCCTTGGGTGCTGGGCCCGACCTTTTTCTGCCTGTTTCTCCCAAGAGCACACAGGGAGGATATACCCAGGGCTGCTGTGAGGATTAGTCAAGGCAACTGGACAAGGCTCTCAGCCGAGAGCCCAACACATAGTGAACATTCAAAATCACAAGAGTGGACTTCCCTGGTGGTCTAATGGTTAAGACTCTGCCCTTCCACTGCAGGGGGAACAGGTTCAGAGAAGTAAGCTCCCTGCATGCTGTGCAGCCAAAGTAATAATAATAATAGTAACACAAAAGCTGCCTTTGAACTCCAAAAATATTAAGGCAGGGTCCAATGATTATATATTAGCTCATTACATAGCAACATGACTGCAATATATCCTAGCGACAGCAGAAAGCCTAAAAATTAGAATTTGATCAAAAAGAATATTTCATAGAAGGTAGACTTTAAAAAGTATGTAATTAAAGCGAAAAGACCTAGTTTAAATTCCAACTTTGGCACGTTAATAGATGGTTGGTTATTTTATTCTAAATGACCATCTCGTAGTCTGTAAAATGGACATGACCTGAAAATAGTAGGTGTTTGCTGAATACATACTGAGATTAAATCAAAGATATGGTCTACAACCGTGTTTTCTATATTTTCACCTGTCTGATAGCATAAGATCTCTTTGAGGAAAAGCCATGGAACTGATGGATTTTCCCAATATATCAGACACTAGTCATCATGTACTTCTCTCTGATGACAAACATGGAGCCATTGCGTGGCTCCACGGGGCACTAGTGGCTTTAGAGCCTGAGCTGTGAAGTTCAAAGCTCAAGGGGGTTCCAGGCGCGATCAGAGACCTAGTGTGAACTCATGTCCGCTCACTGAAAAGCCCCCTGCAATGAACACTGAGACTTAAAGTTTGCTTCTTTTTTTTTCCCCCCCAAGCAAAATGCCATGGTCCCTGATGTTCATAGCCCTTTAAAGATTATTTTATTCCTTTCACAGGTCTCCCGTTATGGCTGGAGGTCTCTTTGCTGTGGATCGCAAATGGTTTTGGGAGTTGGGGGGCTATGACCCAGGTTTGGAAATCTGGGGAGGAGAGCAATATGAAATCTCTTTCAAGGTAAGCCGTCAGCACCCTTCTCACACTAGGTTGGCATCATTTTGACCATTCTAATAGAATGGCGTCATTTCGTTTTGTGACCTCCTATGTTGCAAATTAACAACGAAAATAGACATGTCATTTTCCCACCTCAGCTTTTGGATGAGAGAAGCTACTTCCTTCTGATGCTTCCATGAAACGTAGTCATGCCATAAAAGAAACACAGATGAGAAAGAATTCAAAATCCCACTTGCAGGGGGGAACCGTGGTGTGCCAGCACTTCTACTGCCCCGCTGGTACTGCATTCCTTCTCAGGCACCTAGAACAGAGAGACAGAGGCATGAAGGTGAAAGAAATGGAATTACTGGAGCTTTTGCCCGTTGTGTTTGTTCTCGAAATAATACTCCACCTTTTGCTCGTAACCACTATTCCACAATTTCAATAACAGAAGAGTAATTTTAAATTCTGTAATAATCTAAATGGGAAAAGAATTTGAAAAAGAATAGATACATGTATATGTATAATTGAATCACTTTACTGTACACCTGAAACTAACACAACATTGTTAAACAACTATGCTCCAGTATAAAACAAAAATTAAATAAATACAATATGAATCACAAATTAAAGCTATTCTTTATATAATTCCAAAACAAGTGAGTTTTTTGTTTATTTTTATTTGAAATTGCCCAGGTTTCCACTTGCTTTGACCATAAGTACTCACAAAAATTATACTTTATTACATATATATACATTCATATATTACATATATACATATAGGATATATGCAAGTATATGATAGAATATCAAATTTCAAGGTTTGTAAATGAAAAAAATTTACCACAGCATGTGAAGACTAGATAACCAAAGCAAAATAAACTGTGCAAAATGTTTTTTTCCCCTTTATCATTGTCATTATTCATATCGAAGATACAGTGATTCTTGCAAGATTTATCATACAGAAATCTCACTAAATAAATCAGCTTTCCTAATTACCTCTATTATAAAACCAAACCAGTTCTTGGTAAGAAAATAAAGTGCATCCTGAATATAGTAAAAGTCAAACTTAATAATCCAGCTAAACTTTTTGAATTTATGCATAAAAGAAATTGACAAAACTGGTTTTTATTTAATTGTAACAACTACATTCTATGTGTTAACAGAAACGATATGTTGTCCCCAAAGTGTCATAAAATAAATATTCCACAGAGAAGCTCAGGAGACACGATTGCAGGCTTCAGGACATCTAGAATTTTCCATCTCACTGCTGGCAATAAGCCTTGAAATACTATTTATTAAATTAGTGCTTCTTTTTTTTACCATCACTGAAACACACTTAATTTCACATCTACGTTACTTTTTTCTTAAACTTTGTATACATACATTTACTCCATTTATTTAATGGTATGTGATGCACAGATGCTAGGCCAAGTGCTTTATATGCTTTCTATAATTTAAAATCACAACTCAGAGAAGTGGGTATTATTCCATTTTATAGATGAAGAAACTGAGACTTAAAGTTTAAAAATTTTTACATTAAATTTTTTAAGTTTTAAAGATTAAATAAACTACCCAGTGTCACTTAAGGATTAAAATGCTCCACTTCTACTTAATTGCAGAGAATATAGAAATTTAAAATTGTCTGTTCACTCAAGGCATACCTAACAACACCATTCCAGAGTTCACGGTTAACCTTTTGATCTCTACCTAATGGTTCCTCTCACTGAACAGAGGTGAATACCTTCATTATACCCTAAGAGCATAGCAGCAAACTTTGTACTGATCCTGGCAAAATACTACTGATTACCAGATATAGCCCAAAGTTGGGTGCAAGTTTACAGTAATACCTTTCACTGGAAAAACAGAATATTGCATTTGACTCCAGCAATAAAGGAAAATAGGCATTGCTCTATTTGCAATATCATCAGAAGTTAAAGAATGCTTTTTACTTCTCATGGTTCAAGATATTTTTTTGTTAGATTCTCTTAATTCACGAATTCTTTAACTTTAAAATGCTATTAAGAATATCTGCATTCTACAAATAATAAATGCTGGAGAGGGTGTGGAGAAAAGGGAACCCTCTTACACTGTTGGTGGGAATGTAAATTGATGCAGCCACTATGGAGAACAGTATGGAGGTTCCCTAAAAAACTAAAAATAGAGTTTCCATATGATCCAGCAATCACCCTCCTGGGCATATATCCAAACAAAACTATAATTTGAAAAGATACATGGACACCTATATTCATAACAGAACTATTTACAATAGCGAAGACATGGAGATAACCTAAATGTCTATCAGCAGATGAATGGATAAAGAAGATGTGTACATATATATAATGGAATATTACTCAGCCATAAAAAAGAATGAAATAATGCCATTTTCAGCAACATGGATGAACGTAGAGATCATCATACTAAGTGAATTCAGTCAGAAAGAGAAAGGCAAATATTATAGGATATCACTTATATGTGGAATCTAAAATATGACACAAATGAACTTATTTATGAAACAGAAATAGACTCACAGACATAGAAAACAAACTACTAAATGGGTAAGGGGGGGATAAATTTGAAATTTGGGGATTAACATACACACACTACTATATATAAAATAGATAAACAACAAGGAACTACTGTATAGCACAGGGAACTATATTCAACTTCTTGTAATAACCTATATTAGAAAAGAATCTGAAAATACATATATATATATATATATAACTGAATCACCTAAAACACTGTAACTCAACTATACTTCAATATTTCTTAAATATTGTTTAATAAGAAAAAACAGAAAAAGAAAATCTGTAGTAAGCAGGAGATACCTGGCTTAGAATAATAAACTGGGTGTGGATAAAAGTACTGTGGGAAGTCTGGAGCGTTTGCAGAATGGACATTTGCATTCTAAATCACAAAGGTATTTTTTAAGACAAATACAAACTTGAACCTCTCATTTCTCTGTCACTTGTATCTATCGCTTCTCTTCGGGGTGACCTGAGATTTTATTACCCCATTTTCTCTTTCTCAGTTATCTGTCATTCTGGAGGATATAATTGGAATGCAGCCCGGTCGTCTTTGTCTAGAAACCATGGCAACAGAGCTAGAGGTTCAGGACTAAATTGCCCCAGGTTGTTTGATTGAAATGACAGATCCTTTGGCAACAGCTATATCTTACAGGGTCCCATTTCAGACACATCTCTCCGTTCTTCCCGCTACTGTGTGTTGACCTTGGGGTTCCTGTCCCTCCCTATTAGGATTTGTAACATGAGGGGGACACCCTCAAGCAGGATTAGGTAGAATTTGCATGGAAGATGAAGAATTTTCTCCATGCGAGAGAAACTGAAAGAACTGTCCAGAAATAGCTGTGTTCAATGGTATTAAAAAGTCAAAGAAAGATGGAACATCTGCATTTTGGGACACAGTCCATAAATTGTGATTAATTTTACACTGTAAAGCACTGTCAGATATACTCTGGTCAGCCCTTCAGGTTTGGGAGTATGTACGGATAACTGAGAATTTACTAGTCTATTTCACACCATAATATAGAAATTGTTTCAAGTCTGAAACTTAGAAGCTCTAATTCAAAAGATTTCTGTCTGTGGTTGTTATCAGGCATCTTTGCTTGCTGCTTGCATTTCAACCAAAGAATCATTTCACTGATGTTTATGACAAGATTCCATGGCTGAATGAAAATATTTCCAGAAAACTCTGCTTTATATTAAGGGCTGAGTTTTTGGTCAGATGGGATTTGGCTAAGAGGGCTCCTCAATTCCCTGTCTCTGTAAATATCTTTCCTTCCTTTTTCTAACATCTGACTAGGTGAGTGGATTTCATGCCATGACATAGAAACCAACACAGCGTAATTTTCAGGAGTCGGTCAAGGAAAAGGGCTCTCTAGAGAAATGATCTCTCTGCACCGTGCCCAGTCTTCAATCTCTTTTAGTATGAATCTGAATTCTCACATGGCCCAGAATTATCCAGCTGCCTCTCAAACGTTGCTAGGTTAACCAGCTGCTGGGAAGGAGAAAGCACCATTTAGTCAGTCACTCAACAAGTTTTACTGAGCATCTAATTTACACCAGGCAGTGTTCCAGGTACTCAATTTGGAGCTGCATCTGGAGACAAAGAGGAAACCAAGACAGACTACAGAGTGTTGCATGAAAGAGACAACCCTCCTTTAAATGGTTTGTGCCACTTAAGTTACTGAAACAGTGTTAACACCGTTATGGGTCTCTGATTGTCCAGAGTGTGTTTGTTTTTGTTTTTGTTTTTTGCGGTACGTGGGCCTCTCACTGTTGTGGCCTCTCCCATTACGGAGCACAGGCTCCGGACGCGCAGGCTCAGCGGCCATGGCTCACGGGCCCAGCCGCTCTGCGGCACATGGGATCTGCCCGGACCGGGGCACGAACCCGTGTCCCCTGCATCGGCAGGCAGACTCTCAACCACTGAGCCACCAGGGAAGCCCCAGAGTGCGTTTTAATACCCATTCCCCAAAGATCAAAGTCCAAATGCTAGCATTTTCAGAAGAAAACTCTTCCCAGAAAATAAAAGTGAGCAATAAACACTAATTAGTCACCCACATGATTTAGAATGAATCCCAGGGACTCTATTCCACAAAATCCTCTGGCATGAGACATAAAACTTAAATCTACATAGAAGAGCATTAAATTTGGTTTGTCCTTTTCCACGCCCAGGAGCGTAACAACACGGTCCCACCTTGGTCCAATATTTCTTGGGCCATCTTTTGTACGGGGAGAGCTTGTGACCTCCAGCCTCAGCTGTGCAGAAACCTTCAGCGCTCCAGGTGACATGAATCTGAGCACTGTATGTCCTAGAGCGAGTCTAATAAATCTGGAAGCCCCACGGCCTATCTGAAACCACTCATAATGGATTGAAACACCCTATGCAACCACCTTTGTTATGTGCTCTCGTCCTTCCCATGTGTTAAGCTCAAGGTTCAGACGTGTAAGGAAATTTTAACTTACGTCTCACAATCTTTCAGCCCTTACCAGTCACTAACTCATTCAACCGGCATTTATTTATCGATTACAAGGTGCCAACTCTGGGCTAAGCTCTTGAGGTTCCAAGATAAATGTGAGAAAGATTCTCTCCAGTAGCCGCCTGGAGAAGTAATTCATCCCAATTTCTCAGTATTGTTTGGAACATATTTTATTTCCATATTCACAGTGATAGTGTAGGAATATATTCAGGAGGCTCTTCACCAGCCTCCCTCCCTCTCCTCTTTCAACTGATCTCCATTTTTTTTTTTTTTTTTTTTTTTTTTGCGGTACGGAGGCCTCTCACTGTTGCGGCCTCTCCCGTTGCGGAGCACAGGCTCTGGACGCACAGGCTCAGCGGCCATGGCTCACGGACCCAGCCGCTCCGCGGCATGTGGGATCCTCCCAGACCGGGGCACGAACCCGTGTCCCCTGCATCGGCAGGCAGACTCTCAACCACTGCGCCACCAGGGGAGCCCATGATCTCCATTTTTTTATTCATTTATTCCCTGAGTCCCTTTATTTTCCCCTCCTAAAATTTCACAGTGGCTCCTAAGGACCCCACAAATCACAAATCAGATTAGCATATGAATCATAAACCAGGGAACTTTCTCTCAACCATCTGCCTCAGCTAACCGTCTCCAGCTACACTGCAAAACCAACTTAAGTAGTGTTTTCCTTTCCTTCCCAGAAAAGATGGAAACACAAACATCCATCACTGTCCCTACTTTTGCAGAGATTTTAACTAACCAGACTTTGATGAAATTTTTCCTGAAGGTTTTAGTCGTTCCCTCTAAAATATTAATCAGGAACCTTCACCATGAGTCCGTGTACTGTGCAAGCTAGACTCCGCAGAAAAATGCAAAGGAAGCCCAACAGAAGCCTTCTTCGGATCAAGTACAACTGAGGTGAATATTTCACCCATTAAACATAAACATCAATTAAAGCAGAAAAGCACCTAAAAACCTACGTTAAGAATCTCCTCTGAAGTAGAACATACAAACGGACATTTATTCACCAATCTTCTAACGCAAGAGAGGCCAAAGCTGTCCCTTCTGCATTTGGGCCCTCGGATTGGGATAAACTAGAGATGCATGGACCACACCCACATTGTATCCATCATGAGTCCCAGCTTGGGCTCCTTTAAATTGGAATGAGAACCTAAAAATACTTGGAAGCTATCTTCATGCAGTCATAGAATCCTTCAGATTTTTTTATGGTTTTACCCAATCCTTCAGTATTACTTTGCTCACATCTAATTTGACAACAATTTTTAAACAACTCCATTTTTCAAACTCCTCAAATTAGTTTTGACATGAACAACAATTCTTTTCATAACAGTATTTCACCAATTCAAGTGGTATTTCATTAAATTACATAATTACAATTTTTAAAAACTAGCACAATGCCCTTTGGGAAGAAATGCACTGCCTTTGAGATACACATGTAACTTAACAATTGTGAGCCAGACGTTCCAGGTGTATTTGATGTAGCCTGTACTCGGCATAGGTCCACCATAATGTGAATGCCATCCAATACGTTTACAGAGAGAACAGAGAGGGATGTTTCACACAGTGAATTGAACAGAGATTCAGACCCTGCTGCCGAAAACTCTCAGCCTCATAAGTGACAGGAAAAGCTCATGTAGCAGAGGCAGCTGCGTTGCTGCCTTTGCACAGAGGCAAATCACCCAGCTTATTGGGCTCAGGTCTGGGGCGAGGCTCTCCCCTCTGGTCCTCATCCCTGCCCAGGTGCCCCAGTCCCCTGCCCTCTGTCCAGGGGACTTACAGGTACCCAGGTTGCTGAGTGGCCAGGGTCTTGTAGTGATGAGTCAGGGCAGGGGGGCAGCCTTGGTGCCCTTTCTCTTGTCTCTTCCACTCTTGTGCGCTGGTCCTACGGACCAGTTCCCACTCCTGTTTGCTAGCGGTCACTTCTGTTCCCTTCCCTCAAGTGCAATCTTGTGTAGTCTCTCTAAACTGAAAAAAAAAAAATCAGTCCTAAAAGAAGCCTCTGGGGTTTCTTTGAATCTTGGCATCTACGTGGCTGGGGATAGGGAAGAAAATGCTCCTCAAGGAAAATAGAAAATGGAAAACACAGTGAACAAAGGGAATACTTAAGTTTTAACCCTGCCACATACAAATAAACATTTCAGCTCAAAGAGACTAAAACATACCTGAGATTTTACTAGACAGCATCCGTTTATTTTGTACCCCTTTATGACTTTTAAAATCTTTACATGGAGCTCCCTGTGTCCCAAAGTCCTGGGCATTCTAGTCTTCCTATGGCGGTAATAACTATTATTTGGTCCTTTAACAAGGAAAAGTAATGACTTAGCATCTAAAGGTCATGGAATTAAATTTCTTATTCCATTCAACACTAATGCAAGGTAAAACTATAATTTCTATTTCATAATTGCAAAGGCAGGCCATTACCTAGTTAATAGCAAAGCAAGGAGGAGAATTCGGGTTCGCCCTCAAAACCATTAGGCTAATTTCTCTTAGCTGGAAAATGTAGAAGACTTTATGCCCTGATGCAAAAGTAGCTACTATCATTCTCTGAAACCAATTTTAAGAAGAAATGCAGGGGGCTTCCCAACAGGAGTTTTTATTAAATACGAGGGCTGACAACTCTTGTTTTTTGTTTTTTTTTTTGCGGTATGCGGGCCTCTCACTGCTGTGGCCTACCCCGCTGCGGAGCACAGGCTCCGGACGCGCAGGCTCCGGTCGCGCAGGCTCAGCGGCCACGGCCCACGGGCCCAGCCGCCCCGCGGCATATGGGATCCTCCCAGACCGGGGCACGAACCCGTATCCCCTGCATCGGCAGGCGGACTCTCAACCACTTGCGCCACCAGGGAGGCCCACTCTTGTTATTATTTACTGTAAAATTTAATTTTTTACTGTCTTCAAAATGCAACGGTCATTCAATAAGTATTGCATATACATGATAGGGACTAATTGTTGAGTTTAGAACACTCAGTTCTTTATTCAATCAAACAAGATAACAGCCATCAATTTACAATTGTTATAGCTCAGGAAACTGTGTAGTCTAGAGCTTAACCTCATTACAGAGCTTCTCAAGAACAAACATGGATTTTATTTATTTGTACTTAGAACATCAAAATAAACCCACTAAATAGCTAAATTTAAAGTTTCCCTACATAGTATGAAGCCATCAAAATAATTTCAAGTGTATTTATAGTTCAACAATTGAATGTTATACAATTATAATTTACACTTTTAAACTGGGAAAGAAAGGTCTGTTCTTAGAGATCACTCAAAACAGAAAAAGAGACTATGAAGCAGAAACAAAAAAAAGCCTAACTTTACCCTTGACAACATTCTCAGATATCTTACCCCCAACCACAGTGTATAAGGAACGTTATCGTAGCAGTAAGATCAATTCAGTGGTGGTAAAACAGGGGCAGGGAAGACGGAATGACCCCGGCTACAAATCTCATTTGAAGTCAGCAGATCTTACTTCCCCAAAGTAATTGGCACCTCCTAAGGGAAAAAAATCAACAATCACTTTTTTGAAACAGTAGCAACAAGAGTGATTGCTAGTGGCCAGAGCTTCTCTGGATTGAGTCTGGCACCAAAGAGAAGCATCCATGGAAGGCTGGGGACAGGTCTGAGGAGGATTATACAGACCAGCCACATTTTCAGGAAGCAGGCTATTAATGAGGCAGGATGGAGGAAAGATACTCAAGCTCACAAGCAGCCCTACAGCAGCCAATTCCTGTTGGATGCAGACAAATAAAGGCTAAAAGAATTCACTCACGCACTAAATTGTGTGTCATAAAGTGAATGCCTACCGTACTTGGTAAGAAGAATGCACCCTACTCAAAGATAAATAATAATAACTTTTTAAAGGAAATAGCATATTAAAATATTACAAGAAAAAAGGAAGAAAGGATCAGGAATGGTCACCAAAATCATGCTGCTATACCTTTCTATAAATTCTTTTGAAAGGTTAATGAAGTCATTGACTCTGTAAAACAGTATGAAATGCTGCACTTTCTGAGATTAGGAAAAATGTTAAAAGACAAGAGAAGGAGATAGAAAATAAACAGCAGCAGTCAGGATATAATGAAAAAGAAGACGAAAACAAAAATGAAGGTCACATTGAAAGCAACACAAAAGAGAAGGAATATTCTGAAAATATATAGGGACACAAAGGATAAGATTGAGAAAAAGGAACAAAATGAAATTAAAATTAGCAAAGTTAAAAGGTAGAAGAGTGGAATGACATGGAGGATAAAGGAGCTCATAGTCGTATTCCCAAGGGGAAAAGTTAAATTAAAATAACAGATTTCAAAACCTAAGAGATACAGCTGAAGCAGTGTTCAGAAGGAAAGGCAGACTCTTAAATTCTTACATCAACATAAAAAAGAATAACAATAAACGAAACATCCATATCCAGTGTGCAAATAAAAAATAAAATAAAGCTAAGGAAATATTAATAAGCATTTGAAAACTTAATGATTTAGAAAACCTAAAACTAGTAGTGCAAGAGCTAGTTCTTTAGAGCCAAAGATAAATCATTAATAAGAGATATAGCTAGGTATGGAGACAGATAAGTTAATTAGAAAATGGTTAATTGACATTTATTAGAAGAAGAATACACAAACTCGGAAGCAACCTCAATGTCCATCAACAGATGAATGGATAAAGAAGATGTGGTGTTTATATATATGTATACATACATATACACACACACACACACACACACAATGGAATACTACTCAGCCATAAAAAAGAATGAAATAATGTCTTTTGTAGCAACTTGAATGGACCTAGAGATTATCATACTAAGTGAAGTAAGTCAGACAGTGAAAGGGAAATATCATATGATATCACTTATATGTGGAATATAAAAAAAACAAATACAAATGAACTTATTTACAGAACAGAAATAGAGCCACAGACATAGAAAACAAATGTATGGTTACCAAAGGGGAAAGTGGGGGAGAGATAAATTAGGAGTTTGGGATTAACAGATACACACTACTATACATAAAATAGATTTAAAAACAAGGACCTACTGTATAGCACAGGGAACTACATTCAATAGTTTGCAATAACCTATAAGAGAAAAGAATCTGAAAAAGAATAGATATACATATATGTATAACAATCACTGCGCTATAAACCTAAAACTAACACAACATTGTAAACTGACTATATTTCAATAAAATGAAATGTATAAAAATGGGGAAAAATAGGAATTTTCAAAATTTAAATGATCATAAGAGGTTGCTCAATTCTATGCAAATACAGTTAAGATTATAGGGAAAATGGATGATTTTTAACAAAATATAAATGACAAAACTGACCTCCAAAAAGAAAAAATCTGAACCAACTATGTTCGTTTTCTATCACTACATAACAAATTACCACAAACTTAGTGGCTTAAAACCACCCAGAATTCTCCCACAGCCTCTGGATTGCAATCCAGCATCTTTCTGCAGGGCCTCTGCTAAGATCTCACAAGGCTGAAATCAAATTTTCGGCCAGCTCCATCCTTACCTGGAGGCTCAGCCAGGGAAGGATCTGATTCCAAGCCCCGTCAGGTTGTAGGCAGAACCCATCTCTCTGTGGTTCGGGGACCAAGCCCCTACTGTCTTGCTGGCTGTTGTCTGGACATGACTTTCAGTAACCAGAAGCCCAGCTCGGGCCCTTGCCCTGTGTTCCCCTCCCCGGCCCTCTTGGAACAAGGCAGCTTTCTTCTCCAAGGTGAGAATCTCCTCAGACTTCACATCCCTACACCTCTGTCTTCAGGAAGGGCAGGGTCCCCTTTTTGGACTCACTGGTTAGGTCAGACCCTCCCAGGATAACCTCCTTTTTTATTAACTCAAAGTCAACTAAATTGGGACCATAATTATATCTGCAAAACCCCTTCACCTTTGTCATAAGGTCACCTTCACCTAAATCACAGGTGTGAAATCCATCACAATCACACACCTTCCTACACTCAAAAGGCAGAGATAATACAAGGACTTGTGTACCACGGGGTCGGAATTTGGGGGCCACCTCAGAATTCTGCCCATCATGCTGCTCAATGACCACAGAAGAAATAGAAAAAATTGTCAAAAAGCTACCCCTCTGAAAAATAAAGCACCAAACTTCATTAGTTTCTTCCAAACCTTTAAGGAACACTTGCTACAATGTTTATCAAAAACTGTTCTCTAATAACAGAAAAGAAAGAAATATTTCCAGTTGATTAGATAACTGGCATAATCTTGATAACAAAATCTGACCAAGATAGCACAAATAAATAGAAAAGTGCAGACATATTTTACTTGTAAACACTAGCATTAAAAATAATAATTAAAGATTACACAACAGAATAACTATTCAAAGGCGAATCCACCAAAATAAGTGCAGCTCTAGGAATTTTCCCATCAATTTATTTAATATCATTTAGGATTATCCTGATAGTAGGCAATTCAATTAGACAAGATAATATAAGAGATATAAAAATTGGAAAGGAGGACAGAAATTTTGCATTAATTGCAAATAATATCACCATTTATCCACCTGAACAATTCAAGGTGAACCAGCTGAAAAACTACTATAAATAAGAAATTCAGTAAGTTGCTTGGGTGAAATGTGTGTGTGTGTGTGTGTGTGTGTGTGTGTGTGTGTGTGTGTAAATATACAGAAAACAGTAGCCTTTTTTTTTTTTTTTTTTTTTTTTTTGCGGTATGCGGGCCTCTCACTGTTGTGGCCTCTCCCGCTGTGGAGCACAGGCTCCGGACGCACAGGCTCAGCGGCCATGGCTCACGGGCCCAGCCGCTCCGCGGCATGTGGGGTCTTCCCGGACCGTGGCACAAACCCGTGTCCCCTGCATCGGCAGGCGGACTCTCAACCACTGCACCACCAGGGAAGCCCAACAGTAGCCTTTATGTATGAAAACAACCACCCAAAGGAAGACACAATTTACAACAGTAAGGAAAAACCAACTTGGAATAAACTTAAATGCCCTAGACCTCCATGAAGAAATGTTACAATGCTACTGAGGGACACACAAAATAAATGAATCAATGAAAATTCATAATGAAGATAGTTCTCCCTAAGCGAACTCCTGTATTTAATGCCAGTAAAAATGATAACATGAAGTTTTTTTGGATGGGGGAGGTTAAATGGGACAGCTAGATAAACTGCTTCTAGTTCCTAAGGGAAAACAAATAGAATAACAAGAAAATGTCTGGGGAAAAATTGATAGGGGGCTAACTTAGGTAATCAAATACAGAAATTAGACAGAGATACCTACGGCACAGAATTTAAATAGACCCAGATAATATGGGAATTTAGCATAAGACAAACATTTCAAATCAAGAGGAAGAGAGTGGATTCCTCAGTAAATAGTGTGGAACAACTACTTATCTAGAGAAAAAAAATAAAGATGAATCCTACGTGTGAAAAGACACAGGTACACGGATATTTATCTCATTATTGTTTTTATTGATGAAAAGTGAAAAAACATTAATATCCATCCTAGGGGACTAATTAAATTAATCACTATGAACTACAGTATGGTCTTTAAAAAGAATGCAACAGGTGTAGTTTTACTAATATGGAATAATATCCAAACCTATCATTATTAAGTGACAAAAAAGGCAAGGTACAAATATATATGCAAAAATACATATGGAGAGAGGATAAATTTTGTTATATATATTTAATAATTTATATCTATAACATGTCATAGTACAAATGTAAGCACTTATAAGATAGAATGACAATATTAATTTCACATGCAGACAATTGTCACAGATGTATTCACATATCCAGGAGATATTTATTGAGAGCCTACTGTCTGCCAGACACTGAGAATATAATTGTTAACAGAAATGACAAGTTCTCTATCTCGTGGAATTTAGTCTGAGGAGAGACAGATCATAAATAAATAAGTGAATAAATAAACAATATAATTTCAGATGTTGCTAAGTGCTAAAAGGAGTCCAGCCAGCCAATAGTACAAAGTAGGAGCCTCAGAGAAGAGATGGTTAGATCTGGCATCAGGTTTTTAAAATATTTTCATCTGTACCCAAACTAGAAGGTGGGGAATGGGCTACAGTGTTTACTGGTCCTCATCCTCCTACTCCTCCAACCTTGAGTGTCTCAGATCCAGCCATCACCAGAGCAAATGTTCCATGTGTTACAGGACCCACAGATTGGCAGGAGAAACTACAAAATAATGACACACTAGTGTCCCAAAGAAAGGGGGTTGTTCCCCGGGGCCCTGACCCCAAGCCAGTCCCTCGGTCTCCCTGCCCTCACCGTTGTTAATTTCCATACTCTTGGTTCCCAAGACAAGCCTCCAGCACACTGGCAGAGAACCTACAGTTCTAATTAATAAGCATTTTCCACTTTCTCCACAGTTGTCTGAAAATACAAAAACCTCCTAGGGTGTTCAATTTATACTCCTGAAATAGTTTCCTTGTCTCCTTAGAAGGGTACAACTCAATCTCATTTTGGAAGAGTACTCTTTCCCGCTTAAGCCACCTCTATATAAACTCTAGTGACAATGATTTGTACAAATGGTTTTGGTAGAAATAAATAAAGTCTTATCAAATGTACTCATTAGAAATCCTTTTTATGCCAAGGATGATTCTAAAATACTTTATATACCTTCTCATTGCTTTTATGAGAGCTATATTAAAAAAAAAAAAACCTCTCCTTACTTCTGAGCCTGCAAATACCTCGAAGTGTAGTTGCATTTTGTGTCTAAAATGTGACAGAAGCCTTTTTATGGCACACTGTATACCTTCACATACACAAGAAAATATCTGGAGTTGTTCCTATGGGGTTTCTTCCCCTACAATATTTAGCCTAGGTGATATAAAAATAACCATTCTAGTTCAACATGCCCAGAATTGATCTTCCAAAGAAAATATTAAAATGACTCTAAACTCATTAAGAAACTCAAAGATAAACAGAAACAGCTGCTAAATGTCTCACAAGCCAGTCTGAGATTCATTTCAATTATCCAACAAAAGGTACCTCAGGTGAAACAGAGCATTTTCAAGTTAAATTTTATGTCCATTGGATAGAAACCTGGCAAGTCTAAATTCCTTCCAGTTGTTACTTCCTTTATGTCTGATGGCACTTTCCTAATTCCCTATTTAATTTTATTTTAGCTTTTATAGATAGCTGTAAAGAGAGCGGGATATAACAATTTACACAGCATTCGGTACCTGTGTTCAGGTCAATTTAACTTCCTATTGAGATCTTTTTCTAACATAGAAATTTTTAAGAATTTTTGTATTTTTCTGGTTGCCATTTTCCCTAACAAGAAAAATGAAATACAATCTAATGACTCTAATGCAAGTCAGTTTACACCCCCGCAAAAGCTCAAGAGATATATGTTTAGAAAGTTACCTAAAAAGCTCCATACAATTCTCAAGCCTGTCACCCAAATCCCAATGACAGTACTATACAGAGCATGGGAGTATATGCACGCATCAACTTTAGAGGTATAAGGATTTGATTTTTACACTTTACATCAAGGTCAGCAACCTACAACACACCAGGACCCTGTAAGCTGACCCCACAACTCCCTCCCTCTCTTCAAACTGTGAGAGGACAGTTGAGAATACAATCCCTACCTAATCGCCACACATTCAGACTTGCATGTCGCCATAAGCCTGACCCCCCCTCACACAGGTCAACATGTGGATACATGACAACCATCCCCTGGAGCCCACACATACCAGAAGAATAAAGCTGGTCCCCTAGGGTAATATTAACACATGACCACTATTCTTGAGCACCTATTATGTGCCAAGGGTGCTCTGTGATTATTCAATCAAGTCCTTACAGCCATCTCCTGAAGCAGACACATTAGCCCAACTTTACAGAAGATGAAAGTGAGACTCAGGAAAAGGTAGGAACCTGCCCAGTTCAAGACCTACTGCCAAATGTTCTTTGCTCTGTCCTGAATCATGAAAGCATGTCAACTTCTCAAGATAAAAAAATATCACGTAAATGCCATTATGAACCTTTAAGTGTGCTCACATTTTTTATTCTGATGACATTTCTTCATTTTGAATGTTTCCCCTCAGATTTCAACACTTATCAACTGAAGCTTAGAAAACCGTTTGCTTTTCCAAAGTTTCCAACGTAATGGTCTTCATCTGAGTAGCTTTGGAATGATGTGCTTGACAGCCCCAGACACTCAAACCCTGGCTGTTCAGAGAGCTTTTTTTTAAAATAGTTTTATTGAAGTAGAGTTGATTTACAGTGTTGTGTTAGTTTCAGGTGTACAGCAAAGTGATTCAGTTATACATGTACATATATTCATTCTTTTTCAGATTCTTTTCCCATATAGGTTATTACAGAGTACTGAGTAGAGCTCTCTGTGTTATACAGTAGGTCCTTGTTGATTATCTATTTTATATATAGTAGTGTGTATCTGTTAATCCCAAGCTCCTAATTTATCTCTCTCCACCCCCCATGTTTCCCTTTGGTAACCATAAGTTTGTTTTCAAAATCTGGGAGTCTGTTTCTGTTTTGTAAATATTGGGTTGGCCAAAAAGTTCGTTCGGGTTTTTCCATAACATCTTACAGAAGACCTGAACGAACTTTTTGGCCAACCCCGTAAGTTCATTTATATCATCTTTTAAAATTAGATTCCATATATGAATGATATCATATGATATTTGTCTGACTTACTTCACTTAGTACGATAATCTCTAAATCCATCAAGAGAGAGCTTTCTTTTTTTTTTTTTTTTTTTTGTGTGTGCGTATTTTATTTAATTTTATTTTATTTTTTTTATTAGTTTCTGCTTTATAACAAAGTGAATCAGTCATACATATACATCTGTTCCCACATCCCCTCCCTCATGCATCTCCCTCCCTCCCACCCTCCCCACCCCTCGCCTCCAGGCAGTCACAAAGCACCGAGCTGATCTCCCTGTGCTCTGCGGCTGCTTCCCACTATCTATCTAGCCTACGTTTGGTAGTGTATATATGTCCATGCCTCTCCCCCGCTTTGTCACAGCTTACCCTTCCCCCTCCCCATATCCTCAAGTCCACTCTCAAGTAGGTCTGTGTCTTCATTCCCGTTTCACCCCTAGGTTCTTCATGACATCTTTTTTCTTATATTCCATATATATGTGTTAGCATACGGTATTTGTCTTTCTCTTTCTGACTTACTTCACTCTGTATGACAGACTCTAGGTCTATCCACCTCATTACAAAAAGCTCAGTTTCGTTTCTTTTTATGGCTGAGTAATATTCCATTGTATATATGTGCCACATCTTCTTTATCCATTCATCCGATGATGGACACTTAGGTTGTTTCCAGCTCCGGGCTATTGTGAATAGAGCTGCAATGAACATTTTGGTACATGTCTCTTTTTGAATTATGGTTTTCTCTGGGTATATGCCTAGTAGTGGGATTGCTGGATCATATGGTAGTTCTATTTTTAGTTTTTTAAGGAACCTCCATACTGTTCTCCATAGTGGCTGTACCAATTCACATTCCCACCAGCAGTGCAAGAGTGTTCCCTTTTCTCCACACCCTCTCCAGCATTTATTGTTTCTAGATTTCTTGATGATGGCCATTCTGACTGGTGTGAGATGATATCTCATTGTAGTTTTGATTTGCATTTCTCTAATGATTAATGATGTTGAGCATTCTTTCATGTGTTTGTTGGCAGTCTGTATATCTTCTTTGGAGAAATGCCTATTTAAGTCTTCTGCCCATTTTTGGATTGGGTTGTTTGTTTTTTTGTTATTGAGCTGCATGAGCTGTTTATAAATTTTGGAGATTAATCCTTTGTCAGTTGCTTCATTTGCAAATATTTTCTCCCATTCTGAGGGTTGTCTTTTGGTCTTGTTTATGGTTTCCTTTGCTGTGCAAAAGCTTTGAAGTTTCATTAGGTCCCATGTGTTTATCTTTGTTTTTATTTCCATTTCTCTAGGAGGTGGGTCCAAAAGGATCTTGCTGTGATTTATGTCATAGAGTGTTCTACCTATGTTTTCCTCTAAGAGTTTGATAGTTTCTGGCCTTACATTTAAGTCTTTAATCCATTTTGAGCTTATTTTTGTGTATGGTGTTAGGGAATGATCTAATCTCATACTTTTACATGTCCCTGTCCAGTTTTCCCAGCACCACTTATTGAAGAGGCTGTCCTTTCTCCACTGTACAGTCCTGCCTCCTTTATCAAAGATAAGTTGGCCATATGTGCGTGGGTTTATCTCTGGGCTTTCTATCCTGATCCACTGATCTATCTTTCTGTTTTTATGCCAGTACCACACTGTCTTAATTACTGTAGCTTTGTAGTATAGTCTGAAGTCAGGGAGCCTGATTCCTCCAGCTCCTTTTTTCGTTCTCAAGATTGCTTTGGCTACTCGGGGTCTTCTGTTTTTCCAAACAAATTTTGAAATTTTTTGTTCTAGTTCTGTGAAAAATGCCAGTGGTAGTTTGATAGGGATTGCATTGAATCTGTAGATTGCTTTGGGTAGTAGAGTCATTTTCACAATATTGATTCTTCCAATCCAGGAGAATGGTATATCTCTCCATCTGTTTGTATCATCTTTAATTTCTTTCATCAGTGTCTTATAATTTTCTGCATACAGGTCTTTTGTCTCCTTAGGTAGGTTTATTCCTAGATATTTTATTCTTTTTGTTGCAATGGTAAATGGGAGTGTTTTCTTGATTTCATTTTCAGATTTTTCATCATTAGTGTACAGGAATGCCAGAGATTTCTGTACATTAATTTTGTAACCTGCTACTTTACCAAATTCATTGATTAGCTCTAGTAGTTTTTCGGTAGCATCTTTAGGATTCTCTATGTATAGTATCATGTCATCTGCAAACAATGACAGCTTTACTTCTTCTTTTCCGATTTGGATTCCTTTTATTTCCTTTTCTTCTCTGATTGCTGTGGCTAAAACTTCCAAAACTAGGTTGAATAAGAGTGGTGAGAGTGGGCAACCTTGTCTTGTTCCTGATCTTAGTGGAAATGGTTTCAGTTTTTCACCATTGAGGACAATGTTGGCTGTGGGTTTGTCATATATGGCCTTTATTATGTTGAGGAAAGTTCCCTCTATGCCTACTTTCTGCAGGGTTTTTATCATAAATGGGTGTTGAATTTTGTCGAAAGCTTTCTCTGCATCTATTGAGATGATCATATGGTTTTTCTCCTTCAACTTGTTAATATGGTGTATCACATTGATTGATTTGCGTATATTGAAGAATCCTTGCATTCCTGGGATAAACCCCACTTGATCATGGTGTATGATCCTTTTAATGTGCTGTTGGATTCTGTTTGCTAGTATTTTGTTGAGGATTTTTGCATCTATGTTCATCAGTGATATTGGCCTGTAGTTTTCTTTCTTTGTGACATCCTTGCCTGGTTTTGGTATCAAGGTGATGGTGGCCTCGTAGAATGAGTTTGGGAGTGTTCCTTCCTCTGAAATTGTTTGGAAGAGTTTGAGAAGGATGGGTGTTAGCTCTTCTCTAAATGTTTGATAGAATTCGCCTGTGAAGCCATCTGGTCCTGGGCTTTTGTTTGATGGAAGATTTTTAATCACAGTTTCAATTTCAGTGCTTGTGATTGGTCTATTCATATTTTCTATTTCTTCCTGAGTCAGTCTTGGCAGGTTGTGCATTTCTAAGAATTTGTCCATTTCTTCCAGGTTGTCCATTTTATTGGCATAGAGTTGCTTGTAGTAATCTCTCATGATCTTTTGTATTTCTGCAGTGTCAGTTGTTACTTCTCCTTTTTCATTTCTAATTCTATTGATTTGAGTCTTCTCCCTTCTTTTCTTGATGAGTCTGGCTAATGGTTTGTCAATTTTGTTTATCTTCTCAAAGAACCAGCTTTTAGTTTGGTTGATCTTTGCTATCGTTTCCTTCATTTCTTTTTCATTTATTTCTGATCTGATCTTTATGATTTCTTTCCTTCTGCTAGCTTTGGGGGTTTTTTGTTCTTCTTTCTCTAATTGCTTTAGGTGCAGGGTCAGGTTGTTTACTCGAAATGTTTCCTGTTTCTTAAGGTGGGATTGTATTGCTATAAACTTCCCCCTTAGAACTGCTTTTGCTGCATCCCATAGGTTTTGGGTTGTCGTGTCTCCATTGTCATTTGTTTCTAGGTATTTTTTAATTTCCTCTCTGATTTCTTCAGTGATCACTTCGTTATTGAGTAGTGTATTGTTTAGCCTCCATGTGTTTGTATTTTTTACAGATCTTTTCCTGTAATTGATGTCTAGTCTCATAGCATTGTGGTCGGAAAAGATACTTGATACAATTTCAATTTTCTTAAATTTACCAAGGCTTGATTTGTGACCCAAGATATGATCTATCCTGGAGAATGTTCCATGAGCACTTGAGAAAAATGTGTATTCTGTTGTTTTTGGATGAAATGTCCTATAAATATCAACTAAGTCCATCTTGTTTAATGTATCATTTAAAGCTTGTGTTTCCTTATTTATTTTCATTTTGGACGATCTGTCCATTGGTGAAAGTGGGGTGTTAAAGTCCCCTACTATGATTGTGTTACTGTCGATTTCCCCTTTTATGGCTGTTAGTATTTGCCTTATGTATTGAGGTGCTCCTATGTTGGGTGCATAAATATTTACAATTGTTATATCTTCTTCTTGGATCGATCCCTTGATCATTATGTAGTGTCCTTCTTTGTCTCTTCTAATAGTCTTTATTTTAAAGTCTATTTTGTCTGATATAAGAATTGCTACTCCAGCTTTCTTTTGATTTCCATTTGCATGGAATATCTTTTTCCATCCCCTTACTTTCAATCTGTATGTGTCTCTAGGTCTGAAGTGGGTCTCTTGTAGACAGCATATATATGGGTCTTGTTTTTGTATCCATTCAGCCACTCTGTGTCTTTTGGTGGGAGCATTTAGTCCATTTACATTTAAGGTAATTATTGATATGTATGTTCCTATTCCCATTTCCTTAATTGCTTTGGGTTCGTTATTGTAGGTATATTCCTTCTGTTGTGTTTCTTGCCTAGAGAAGTTCCTTTAGCATTTGTTGTAAAGCTGGTTTGGTGGTGCTGAACTCTCTCAGCTTTTGCTTGTCTGTAAAGGTTTTAATTTCTCCATCAAATCTGAATGAGATCCTTGCTGGGTAGAGTAATCTTGGCTGCAGGTTTCTCTCCTTCATCACTTTAATTATGTCCTGCCACTCCCTTCTGGCTTGTAGAGTTTCTGCTGAGAGATCAGCTGTTAACCTGATGGGGATTCCCTTGTGTGTTATTTGTTGTTTTTCCCTTGCTGCTTTTAATATGATTTCTTTGTGTTTAATTTTTGACAGTTTGATTAATATGTGTCTTGGTGTATTTCTCCTTGGATTTATTCTGTATGGGACTCTCTGTGCCTCCTGGACTTGATTAACTATTTCCTTTCCCATATTGGGGAAGTTTTCAACTATAATCTCTTCAAATATTTTCTCAGTCCCTTTCTTTTTCTCTTCTTCTTCTGGAACCCCTATAATTCGAATGTTGGTGCGTTTAATGTTGTCCCAGAGGTCTCTGAGACTGTCCTCTGTTCTTTTCATTCTTTTTTCTTTATTTTGCTCTGCATCAGTTATTTCCACTATTTTATCTTCCACCTCACTTATCCGTTCTTCTGCCTCAGTTATTCTGCTATTGATCCCATCTAGAGTATTTTTTATTTCATGTATTGTGTTTTTAATCGATGCCTGATTCATCTTTAGTTCTTCTAGGTCCTTGTTAACTGTTTCTTGCATTTTGTCTATTCTATTTCCAAGATTTTGGATCATCTTTACCATCATTATTCTGAATTCTTTTTCAGGTAGACTGCCTATTACCTCTTCATTTGTTAGGTCTGGTAGGTTTTTATCTTGCTCCTTCACCTGCTGTGTGTTTTTCTGTCTTCTCATTTTGTTTATGTTACTGTGTTTGGGGTCTCCTTTTTGCAGGCTGCAGATTCGTAGTTCCCGTTGTTTTTCGTGTCTGACCCCAGTGGCTAAGGTTGTTTCAGTAGGTTGTATAGGCTTCCTGGTGGGGGGGAGTAATGCCTGTGTTCTGGTGGTTGAGGCTCGATCTTGTCTTTCTGGTGGACAGGTCCACGTCTGGTGGTGTGTTTTGGGGTGCCTATGGCCTTATTATGTTTTTAGGTAGCTTCTCTGCTAATGGGTGGGGTTGTGTTCCTGCCTTGCTAGTTGCTTGGCATAGGGTGACCAGCACTGTAGCTTGCTGGTCGTTGACTGAAGCTGGGTGCTGGTGTTGGGATGGAGATCTCTGGGAGATTTTCGCTGCTTGATATTATGTGGAGCTGGGAGGTCTCTTGTGGACCCGTGTCCTGAAGTTGGCTCTCCCACTTCAGAGGCACAGCACTGGCTCCTGGCTGCAGCACCAAGAGCCTTTCATCCACCCAGCTCAGAATAACAGGGAGAAAAAGCAGAAAGAAAGAATTAGTAGAAGAAAGAAAGAGAGAGGGAAAGAAAGGAAGAAGGGAAGAAAGGAAGGAAGGAAGGAAGAAAGAAAGAAAGGAGGGAGGGAGTGAGGAAGGATGGAAAGAAAGAAGGAAAGAAAGGAGGGAGGGAGGGGGCAATGAAAGCAAAAGGAAGAGTGAATGGAAGAAGGGAGGAGGGAGGGAGGAAGGAAAGAAAGAAAGAAAGACAGGAGGGAGGGAGGGAGGAAGGAAAGAAAAAGAAAGTGGAAAGAAGAAGGGTGGGAGGGAGGGAGGAAAGAAAAAGAAAGAAGGAAAGGAAGAGCGGAGGGAGGGAGGGAGGAAGGGAAGGTAGGAACAAAAGAAAGAGCAGGTAAAGTAAAATAGAGTAAAGTATGAAATATAGTAGCGTTATTAAAATTAGAAAGTAATTATTGAAAAAAAAAAAAAAAAACGGACCGATAGAACCCTGGGACATATGGTGGAAGCAAAGCTATACAGAGAGAATCTTACACAGAAGATTACACATACACATTCACAAAAAGAGAGCAGGGGGAAAAATCAAAAATCTTGCTCTCCAAGCCCACCTCCTCAATTTGGGATAATTCGTTGTAAAAAGAGGAAAAGGGCAAGAAGTCTGAAATCTTGCTCTCTAAGTCCACCTCCTTACTTTGGAATAATTCGTTGTAAAAAGAGGAAAAGGGGGGAAAGTCTTAAATCTTGTCCTCAAAGTCCACTTCCTCAATTTGGGATGATTCGCTGTCCATTCATGCACTCCACAGACGCAGGGCACATCAAATGGACCGTGGAGCTTTAATCCGCTGCCTCCGAGGCTGCACAGAGAGATTTCCCTGACTCTGCTCTCACAGCTCCCGGGTATCAGCCTTGGACCTGGCCCCGCCTCTGTGCGTAGGTCACCGGAGGGCGTCCGTTCTTCGCTCAGACAGGACGGGTTTAAAGGAGCCGCTGATTCGGGGGCTCTGGCTCACTCATGCAGAGGGGAGGGAGGGGCGCGCAGTGTGGGGCGGGCCTGCGGCGGCAGAGGCCGGCGTGACGTTGCAGCAGCCCGTGGCGCTCCGTGCGCTTTCCCGGGAAAGCCGTCCACGGGTCTCGGGACCCCGGCAGTGGCGGGGTGCACAGGTCCCCCGGAAGGCGGGGCGGACAGTGACCCGCGCTCGCACACAGGCCCCGCGGCTGCGGCGGCGGCGGGCGGCGGCAGGCAGCGGCGGTGGCGGGCCGCGGGGGCGGGGGCGGCGGCGGCGGCGGGCCGCGGCGGCGGCGGCGGGCGGCGGGCCGCGGCGGCGGCGGCGGCGGCGGCGGCGGGCCGCGGCGGGCGGCGGCGGGCGGGGCGGCGGGCGGTGGGCGGCGGCGGGCCGCGGCGGCGGCGGGCGGCGGCGGCGGCGGCGGGCGGCGGCGGCGGCCCACGCCCGTCTCCGAGGTCCACGCCTTACCCGCGGCTCGCGCCTGTCTCCGGCGCTTCCCTAAGCAGCCCTTTTAATGCCCTCTCCTCGCACACCAGGAAACGAAAGTGAAAGTGAAAAAAGACTCTTGCCTCTTCAGCAACTCCAGACCCTTTCCCCGGACTCCCTCCGGGCTAGCCGTGGTGCTCTAACCCCTTCAGGCTCTCTTCCTGCCGCCAGCCCCAGTCCTCTCCCTGCGCTCCGACTGAAAGCCGATACCCAAGCCTCAGCTCCCAGCCCCGCCCGCCACGGCGGCCGAGCAGAGAAGCCTCTCGGGCTGGTGTGTGCCTGAGGGCACCGATCCTCTGTGCCGGAATCTCTCCGCTTTGCCCTCCACACCCCTGTTGCTGTGCTCTCCTCCGCTACTCCGAAGCTTTCCCCCTCCGCCACCTGCAGTCTCCGCCCGCGAAGGGGCTTGTAGTGTGTAGAAACCTTCCCTCCTTCACGGCTCCCTCCCACTGGTGCAGGTCCCGTCCCTATCCTATTGTCTCTGTTTATTCTTTTTTTCTTTTGCCCTACCCAGGTATGTGGGGAGTTTCTTGCCTTTTAGGGGGTCTGAGGTCTTCTGTCGGCGTTCAGTAGGTGTTCTGTAGGAGTTGTTCCACGTGTAGATGAATTTCTGATGTATCTGTGGGGAGGAAGGTGATCTCCGCGTCTTACTCTTCCGCCATCTTCCTCCGGCTCTAAGAGAGAGCTTTCTTAATGTGGATTCTTTGGTTTACTAGAAGACAGAAACCCAATTCCGACTAACTTAGAGGAAAGGGGAAATTGGACAGGACACTCAAGTAAACAAACTGTGAAAAAGTCAAGGAAATGAGTGAGCCTCTGGGAGGCTGCCAGGACCCTTTCCCTGAGCACCTGGCCTCTGCCGCTCTCTGAAGAATGCTCCTTCCACCCTTCAGGGATGGCCACTAGAAGCTCTCAGGCTTTCATTCTCTACTTCGCCACCAGAGAGGTAATTCCAATTTCATGAAATCCCAAGGAAGGATTTCAGTTAGTGTGACCTGAGTCCAGTTCCCACCCCGCCACTCGGAAGGTAGGATGATTGACAGCCTGACTCAGGGGTGAAGGAGAAGCACATGTTTGGGTATTTCCCTAAAGGAAAGAAGTTGTTCCACTACAGAAAGCCAATTTTAAAGAGTTTTTAAAGAACTTTCATTTCTTTTTAGCAGATGGTGAAGCCAGAAATTTTAAGCAATAGACTTAAAATCTGGAGGCACATAGAAGTAATAGTAAAAAGCAAACACTTTGCTTCTACTGTATCTTCTAAGCTATAGAATAATGAGTTAAGGGAAATGAGGGATTGTGTCCTTAAACCATAGTATTTTTACCTAAAGAAGCACTCTTTTTATTTTTTTTTTTTTTTTTTTTTTTTTTTTTTTTTTTTGCTGTACGCGGGCCTCTCACTGCTGTGGCCTCTCCCGTTGCGGAGCACAGGCTCCGGACACACAGGCTCCGCGGCCATGGCTCGCGGGCCCAGCCGCTCCGCGGCATGTGGGATCTTCCGGGATCGGGGCACGAACCCGTGTCCCCTGCATCGGCAGGCGGACTCTCAATCACTGCGCCACCAGGGAAGCCCCAAGAAGCACTCTTAAGATGTTCCAATCCATTCTTTCCTCCCCAAGAATTAATGTTTCAGATAAACCAAAAAGGGATATATGTTTTTATGTCCCACCCCAATCACTGTTTTTAAGAGCATAGTGTTACTGCAAATATAAATGTCACGTCTTAAAAATAGGATCTTCTGAACAACGTACCCTCTGAAACCCTGCCATCCCCACCCAGACCTCTTGAAGCTCATTAAATGCAAGATAGTTTGGGCACGATTTGTTTATACCGACATAACAGAGAATTTCTTACTTTGAAATAATCTTAAGCAGATGGCTCAAAAATAAGAGCTTTCCCTTTGAGACTAGAAACCAACATATCCTCAGTAAAGACTGCAGATATGTTTTCCAGTTTGTGCTTTTATTATGTTCCTATCAACAAATAGAAAAGGAGAGTCAGGCAAGGTCAAAATAAGCTGTTCTTTTTTTCTCTTAATCTCAAAGAATAACCTCAAAACCCAGGTTTCTAAGAATAAAGCAAAGCAATGGTGCGCATGTGCCTTTCCATTGTTATCTTTTTTAGATCAGATCAGGTCAAGAAGTGCAGTTTTTATTACATCCAGCCTAGAAAACTAGTTTAATGACAGACACGGCCCTTGGCAATATCTACACACTAAAGCTTTTTAGGTTAACAAGTAATATTTTAATTTCTAGATAGATGGTACAAAGTGGTTGATTGTCTAGTCTTAAGAAGTTTTTCAAACGTAACCCATCCAAGTCATACCATACACTTAGAAAGTTGTTTCCCAGCCCCGGAAATTTAATTTCTTATTTATATATGCTCTGTACTTTTATCATCAATCACTTCTTTATACTAAACCAGTTACAAATGAAAATAAGCTCAAGATAGCTTATCCCCTTGAAACTTGTATTTGAATATACTAGAGAGCATAGCTTTTATTGGCAGCTAAATGGAGGATTATCATTAAATAACTGAATTGTTTGGAATTAACCTTACTTTATATCAATAAATGAGTAGTTCATTCATTTATTCAACAAATACTTACAGGGCACCAACTGTGTGTCAGGCACTGTCCTAGGTGCTTAAGATACATCTCTCAATAAAACACACAAAGATACTTGCCATGGTTAGGGAGAGAGGCTGATAAATAATAAACATAATGAATCACTGTCATACAACTGAAATTAACACAACATTGTTAATCAACTATACTCCAATATATCAATAAAATGAAAAGTTTAAAAAAAATAAAGAAAGAAACATAATGAATAAGTGAGTGAGAAGGTGTTAAGTGCTGTAGAACAGAAGCAGAGTGGAGTGAGGAGGGCTGACAGTGTGCAGTAAGAGGGTGTTTGGGGCCAGAGGGTTTGGAGCTAAGACTTGAAAGACATGACGAGCTAGCCATGGAGAGTTTGGGGAGAACATTCCAGACAGAGGGACCAGCCGGCACAAACGCCCTAAGATGGAAGGGTGTCTGGCATGTCGGAAGAACAGAAAAGAGGCCAGAACTGCTACAGCAGAGGGAGGGAGGGACAGACGAGGAGGAGGGAAGATTAGAGGGAGAGCAGCCTTTGGAACCGAATGCACTAATACATTTTTTTTCTTAAATTTAGGTCACCATTTCCATGTAGTATATTATGCTTCATCTTATACTTGATAATGTTCCCTTATTAACCTCCTGACAACCAATTTCTTACTGAAACTAATTCATATTCCATATGACTGCTGTAACTGTATGATTCCATTCAACTGAACATTCTCTGTGCCGAAACACCAGTTTGTGGCTGATACTGAAAAGTGATTAAAAAAGAAGGCAAACATTCAATTATTCATTCAGTTTGAACTACATGAAAAAAACACACTGTGCTCATTCATGGGTAAAATAACACTGCTTTAAAATATTTATGTTGTCAAAAGAAGACATGTTATTTGTAAATCTAAAATGTTTCTCCAAGAATTAGATATTTAAGTATGACAATGCCGTAATATTTTTAAAGAATATCATCACATCATGCTACCAGGAAATGTCTTTTAAAAATATAAACCACTGCAGGGGACACGGGTTCGAGCCCTGGTCTGGGAGGACCCTACATGCCACGGAACAGTTGGGCCAGTGAGCCACAACTAGAGAAAGCCCTCGCACAGAAACAAAGACCCAACACAGTAAAAATATAAACCACATCTTTCAGAACAAATATAGGATTTGAGAAATGCCACAACAGTTGTGCTTTCCTGAAGAAAGCATATACCCACACTGTTACCCAAACATACCACCCTAGTGAGTCAGGATATGCATCCCTCTACTGAAACAGACATTGCTATTGAAGACTGAAAAAAATAAAGAAGTATGTGGTGATATCCATGGTATAAAATAAAAAACAACTCTACTTATCTTTGATAAAGGAGGCAAGAATATACAATGGAGAAAAGACAGCCTCTTCAGTAAGTGGTGCTAGGTAAACTGGACAGCTACATGTAAAAGAATGAAATTAGAACATTCCCTAACACCATACACAAAGATAAACTCAAAATGGATTAGAGACCTAAATCTAAGGCCAGACACTATAAAACTCTTAGAGGAAAACATAGGCAGAACACTCTATGACATAAATCACAGCAAGATCCTTTTGGACCCACCTCCTAGAGAAATGGAAATAAAAACAAAAATAAACAAATGGGACCTAATGAAACTTCAAAGCTTTTGCACAGCAAAGGAAACCATAAACAAGACAACCCTCAGAATGGGAGAAAATATTTGCAAATGAAGCAACTGACAAAGAATTAATCTGTAAAATATACAAGCAGCTCATGCAGCTCCATATCAAAAAAACAAACAACCCAATCCAAAAATGGGCAGAAGACCTAAATAGACATTTCTCCAAAGAAGATATACAGATGGCCAACAAACACATGAAAGGATGCTCAACATCACTAATCATCAGAGAAATGCAAATCAAAACTACAATGAGGTATCACCTCATACCTGTCAGAATGGGCATCATCAAAAAGTCTACAAACAATAAATGCTGGAGAGGGTGTGGAGAAAAGGGAACCCTCTTGCACTGTTGGTGGGAATGTAAATTGATACAGCCACTATGCAGAACAGTTTGGAGGTTCCTTAAAAAAAACTAAAAATAGAACTACCATATGACCCAGCAATCCCACTACTGGGCATATACCCTGAGAAAACTATAATTCAAAAACAGTCATGTACCACAATGTTCATTGCAGCTCTATTTACAATAGCCAGGACATGGAAACAACCTAAGTGTCCATCGGCAGATAAATGGATAAAGACGATGTGGCACATATATACAATGGAATATTACTCAGCCATAAAAAGAAACGAAATTGAGTTATTTGTAGTGAGGTGGATGGACCTAGAGTCTGTCATACAGAGTGAAGTAAGTCAGAAAGAGAAAGACAAATACTGTATGCTAACACATATATATGGAACCTAAGAAAAAAAATGTCATGAAGAACCTAGGGGCAGAACAGTAATAAAGACACAGACCTACTAGAGAATGGACTTGAGGATATGGGGAGGGGGAAGGGTATGCTGGGACGAAGTGGGAGAGTGGCATGGACATATATACACTACCAAATGTAAAATAGCTAGCTAGTGGGAAGCAGCCACATAGCACAGGGAGATCAGCTTGGTGCTTTGTGGCCACCTAGAGGGGTGGGATAGGGAGGGTAGGAGGGAGACGTAAGAGGGAGGGGATAAGGGGATATATGTATACGTATAGCTGATTCACTTTGTTATGCAGCAGAAACTAACACACCATTGTAAAGCAACTATACTCCAATAAAGATGTTAAAAAAAAACACAAAACTCTGAAAGTAGAGACAATCGAGCTGGTGTGTTTATGGTGAAAGCAAGTTGGCCCTGAGGTCATAAGAAGCAGGACTAAATGGAGAAGGTCTTAGGGCACCTATACAAGTAGGAGTATAAGCATAATTGAATGAGATGATCATACTCAACAAGTATTTATTATCTAAACATGAAGCGAATCATTACACACATGCAAATAAGTCACTTGATTCCAGTTGTCATAAGCACTGTCTCTACTAGAAAGAAAGTTCCATGCGTTCAGAACTTTGAATCTCCAACAGTGAATGATGCCTGGCATACAGCAAGTGCTCACTACCCTGTTTGTTGACTTGATTCATGAATTACCTGAAAAGAGAAGTATGGGATGGAAAGAGAGTATAAAACAGGAGTCCTAACAAATCTAGGTGAAATCTGGAAAATAAATAGGAAACATCAGTCAAGGGGTAGGAAAGACGACGGGGAGAATTTCTTCAGAGAGAAAAATTTACAGCAGCAAGCCCTGAGGAGGGGAACTTGGTCCTTTCTAGAGAATCAAAAATAGACCAGATGGGGGAGGAAGGGGAGGGGAAGAAAGGAGAGAGTGACTGAGGGACAATTAAGCAAAGACGAGATAATGCAAGGCTTCAGAATCTTTATGCAGGAGCAATAGAAAACCACCGAAGGATTTTAAATGGAAGCATGATAGACTCAGATTCATGTTTTTAAGTGATCACAGTGGCAATATGGAGAAAAAAAATAAATTCTAGGATTCCTTTTTAACTGATGTTAGCATTTTTTAAAAAATCTGGACAGACATTTTCTGAACTGGACTTAGCTATAAAGAAAAATTTCTGAGGGGGAGAATTTTAAGAATTCGGAGTAGGTTACCGATAGAAGGCATAACATTTGCTTCATTGGCGATGGCAGTGGGCAGAATTCTAAGCTGCCCCTCTCCCCTGGTTTCCTCCTACACTTAAGTTATATTCCAGGGCAAAAAAGTCATGGCAAATGTAATTTCTAGTCAGTTCACGCTAAGCTAGGACGATGACCCTGGTGGGCCTAAACTAATCACAGGGGCCCCTTGATTGATTGATTGATTGATTGAGACTCAATAAATTAATATATTTTTTGAGTGAATACTCTTACAGAAACTGTACTACTGCCTTTAAATCTATTTTGCTCAGTTAATTCTCACAACTCAGTCAGGTCTTTTTTTTTTTTTCCCCCAGCTAAGCTAGACCATGCTCTCTTTTTTAAAAAAATTTTTATTGGAGTGTAGTTGCTTTACAACATAGGAGCCCCTGTAAAGCAGGGAGTTTTCCCCAGCAGGGAGCACAAGAAGTCAGGGAGATTTAAAGCCTGAGAAGGGTTCTATGTGAGGGCGGTTAGCCATGGCTAAGATGGAGAGTTCCTGGGAAAAGGAACTGAGAATGGCTCTGGGAGCAGCCCTGGGCATCCCCAGCAAGGAAACGGGCCCCGGTCCCACAGCTGTCAGGAACTAAATGAGCCTGAAGGCAGGTTCTTCCCCGGAGGCTCCAGATAAGTGCTCAGTCCAGCCACCACCTGGACTTCAGCCTCATGAGACGCCAGGCAGGGGACCCCACGGAGCCCACATGACCTCTGACCCACAGAAACGGGAGATCATAAATAACAGTATGATGTTTGAAGCCACCAAGTTCTGGTCATTTGTTACACACCCATAGAAAGATCTTTAAAAACTGTATTACAGTGACCCTCCAAAGAGAATTAGAATTTCATTTTTGTGTGTCTGTTTGGTTGTTTTTTTTGCCCTACCTTGGAAAGGAAGGCAACGAGGAATTATTTAACTTTCTATTATGGCTCCTTTGTCACCATCCCCTTGCCCCGCAAGAGGGATTGGCCACCTCGCCAAATGATGAGAGAAATGCGGTCCCCTTTTCATGAAAAATACACGCCTGGGCCAACCAATCACTCTCTCCCAGCTGCAGATGGTAGGAAAGCTTCTCTGCCTTGACACTTGCCTACCTCTGACATTTGATTACACACAGGACTCCTGAACATTCTCTGCCCTCCGGTTTTCCACCCCTGCATCTATTGTCTAATTACTTTCAAATTATCTCTCTTTAAAATGCACAACTGGGACTTCCCTGGTGGTGCAGTGGTTGGGAATCCACCTGCCAATGCAGGGCACACGGGTTCGAGCCCTGGTCCAGGAAGATCCCACACGTCACAGAGCAACTAAGCCCATGCAACACAATTACTGAGCCCGTGAGCCACAACTACTGAAGCCCATGCACCTAGAGCCCATGCTCCACAACAAGAGAAGCCACCGCCATGAGAAGGCCGCGCACCTCAACCTAGAGTAGCCCCCTTGTGCCGCAACTAGAGAAACCCCGTGTACAGCAACGAAGACCCAACGCAGACAAAAATAAATAAATAAATAAATTTATAAATTAAAAAATAAAATAAAATGCACAGTTAATAAAAGGAAATAATCTCACAAATATTCAGGCTGTTTGATCCAATTTTTCAATAAAGTTTTTGATAAAATTAAAATTGTACTTAAAAAATTCACTGTATTTGATTTAAAATGTCAGAAGAGACTGAAAATAGAACCAAACAAAACAGGGTTCTTAGAGTGGACCAACTGCTGTAATAATCCCCACATCTTGGTAACTTAGCAGCAGTCATGCAGCTGCTACACTTCAGCCCTGGGAGAGGAGGAAGCTGTGTGCCCTGCTCCACCCCAGTTTCCAGACACTCAGGCCCCCTCTGCCTAGTGACTCCACCACCCTCTAGGGGCTCAGAGGCCTCCTCTGGATCTTCTGCAATTCATCAGGCTCTGAGGGAAAAGAGAATCCTGAAGGGGAGAAAGGAAGTCCCTGCTTACTGACTTGAGCCCAGAGGTGATGCACATCTCTTCTGTCCACATTCCACTGGCAAGAAATAAAGCCCCTTCTGAATACCAAGGAGCTGGGGATTATAGCCTGGCAGTAAGCCCAGGAAGAAGTGAGCATGGAAATTTGTACATCCTGGACTGTATCTCCCACAATAGGATGAGATTAAATCTGTGGGTGACCTGTAAATTTTTATCACGTGTTAGAGTTCACCTCCACCATGGATTTGGAAGTATGTAGTCCAGTTATTACTGCCTGACGAGGCACCCCAAAATCTACAGCATAAAACAAGCATTGTATCGAATTCATGGATTCTATGGTTCCCAAATTCAGAAAAGGTAAAAAGGAGAGAGCTCATTTCTGCTGCATGGTATCTGGGGTCACAGCTAGAGGCTGAAATCATTTAGAGGAATCTTCATCTACTTGCCCAGCAGTTGATGTTGGGTGTTGTTGAAAACAGCTGAGGCTGTCGACCCGAGCGCCTACACGTGACCTTTCATGTGGCCCAAACTTTCTACAGTGGGGTCTCCTCAAGGTGTCAGATTTCTTACATGGCAGCTCAAATTTGCATAAACGGGTGCCCCAGTGGACAGGCAGAAGCTATGCCTTTCATGACCTCAGTCACTTCTGTTGTCCTCTACAGGTCTAAGAATTCACAAGCACACCCAAATTCAAGGACAGGGGACATAGTCCCACATCTCAGTGGGGGAGTACCAAGGTCACATTGTAGAGAGGCATGTGCAATGGGAGATATTGTGGTGTCTAAGTTGGGAAAAATGCAACCTCCCATATGTATTATCTTAGAATCCCTGAATTTCAGTGTTTGAAAGGATTATGTATCTTATAGAATAGGGACCAGCGAACTATGACCCACTGCCTATCTATGTCAACAAAGTTTTACTGAAATACAGTCTTGTCTCTTCTTAGCAAAGTTTCATAGTTGCAAGACCATATAACCCACAAAGCCTGAAGTATTTACTATCTGGCCCTTTACGACAAAGTTTGCTGACTCTGTAGATAAACTCTTGACTTAGTAGGTGGGCACTGGAGTTAGAACACTAGGACGCATATCTCTGTTCTGGATGTGGCCAATTCTGCAGCTTTGGACAAGTTAGCCTGTAGGCTGCCACATTCCCACCTATATAACTGGGGAAATAGTAAAGTCTGTCATTGAGTTGTGGGCATTAAATGAAAAAGAGCACAGTAAGCATTCATAAATGCTCACTCTTATTATTAGAATTACCTAAAATATCAGCTAGATCAACTATCCACCAGAGTTACATTCTTGTCTACAAAATGTCATCGACTGTGGATTTCAACACACCTAGTAATACAGGAAGCCCATTTCATCTTTAACCAAGCTGCCTATTACAAAGTTCCTCCTTCCACTGAGTTGCAATCTGTCTCTTTATAGCTCTATCCTATTAATCCTAGTCCTAGCTCCTTTGGGTTCTACGAACATCACTACCAAATGTTAGGTTCTTCAGATATTCGAAAAGCACTTCTCTGAATTTTATCTTATCGAGACTACGAATCTCCATTCTTCCAACTGTTTTTTTCTAAGACACAGTATGCATCCCTTCCCCATGTTGGTAATTCTCTTTACAAGGGAATATAAAGCATTTTCTCAGAAATTAGCATAAGACTTCAGGTAGATAGATCAAGACCTTTAATCCCTAAACTCTCCATATTTTGCCGGTGATGTGTTTTGTGCTACTCAGTCTTTTTCTACCTTCTCCTGCTCTGGAAGAGTTGATTTTTGCAGGTCTGGGGACAGGTCCTTACATTTACCCTTTTTATGTTTAATCTTATAGAGCTCCAGCCTCTAGGGATCTTTCCAGATGACGGTACTGTAGTTTAGAATGTTCTCTGCCCCTCCCAGCTTTACATGATCTATGCATAGTTCTGATGACTTGATCTAAAGCCAAGTTGAAATTGATACCATGAGTAGTCCTGAACTCTCAGGAGTTAGAGCCACTGAGTATTGTTTTCATAATCCATTTGCCATCCCCTTGGGATTCCATTCGTCACTGTTTGTTCACTAGTCTTACTTAGGGTGCCATTCCTCCTAGTGAAAGAAGATGGAAGCAAATGTAAGTTAAGACATAAACATTCCTCTTTCTCTCTTCCAATATTTCACTTTAAAAGAAGCTGTGTATCTGCATCAGTCAGGGTTCTCCAGAGAAACAGAACCAACAGGGTACATATATGGAGAGAGATTTATTTAAGGGAATTGGCTCATGAGATTGAGGAAGCTTGGTAAATCCAAAAATCTGCAAGGTAGAACAGCAGGCTAAAGATGCAGGGAAGAGTTGTCTTTCAAGTTCAAAGGCAGGCAGTCTGCTGGCAGAATTCCTTGTTGCTTGAGGCAGGTCAGTCTTTGTTCTCCAAGGGCCTTTAACTGACTGGATAAGTCCACCCACATCATGGAGAGAAACTGCTTTACTCAAAATCCACCAATTTAAATGTTAATCTCATCCAAAAAACATCCTCATGGAAACATCCAGAGTAATGTTTGACCAACTATCTGGATGCTCTGGTGCAGCCTTTGACACATAAAACTAACCATTACAGTATCTAACTCCTTTTTAAAATCATTTTCTTGCAATGAAAATAGCTAAAAATCTAGGATATATGAAGCCTGCATTTATGTTTTGATAATTAGTCCGTTTAGAGTAAGCAGCCTGTTGTATAAAACCAGGATTAATGGTTTGAGTGGGCAGTCATGGTAAAATATAACCAATTAATTTTTGCTACTACATATAAGTACAGCATCTTAACCGATACCCCGAGTTTAGCATCTCTTGAGTCCACATCACTAACCAATTATTTTCTGTACCTAAGAAAAGATTGGGAGTGGAGAGAAATTAGAATGCAGCTCTGATTCTTAAGGTGAGCTCTACTGAAAGTTTCAGTATCCAGATAAATTATGGATACACCTATGTGGCTTAATTCATTCACCTATTTTAGAAATTCCACTTTTATACTTTAAATTTTTAAACTGACACAAATTCTAATGTTATTTCTTCTAATGATTTCACAAGATTGTCAAAACAAATATCTCTATAAATAAGATGTCTAAGCATTCAATGCCAGTTTATTACAATAGTTGTGTTAAAATTCTACTAGAACAAAAAATATGTCAACATGTTATCTATGGAAATTGGATATACTGAACAAATATTTTGGTTCTAGACTCCTATGAATCTAGTTTTTTTTAAATGTGGTTTGTTTTTTTTTCCTTGGTTAGCCATTGATAATAAACAGAAATGATTGATTTAGAGACTTTAAGGGATTTTAAGATTTTATACGAATCTTACTCATCATTTGGGTTTTTTGGTATAAAAGGTACTGTTCTCTTTTATTATACTTCTAATTTCCCCTCTTTAGGTTTGGATGTGTGGAGGAGAAATGTTTGACGTTCCATGTTCTAGAGTTGGTCATATCTACAGGAAGTACGTCCCTTACAAAGTTCCATCTGGAACCAGTCTGGCAAGAGTGAGTAACCAGGGATCAGAATAAGTGGGGTTTGATGTGGTTTTCTGTGTGCAAAATGTGAAGCCTCACACGTGGTTTAATCCAAGGCACCGTCTGATCAACATACAAGTCCACAGCTTGGCCATTCCATTTGGCAGGCTTTTAATGTAGAGGCTCCTGTGTTTCTCAGAGTTTTATTTCCATTCCTTAAGAAGTATTAGTTATGATGCTAAGTCTTGTTATTAATTGTATTGAAGCACTTGCACATACATTATATTTATATTTTTATATATATATATATTTGTGTGTGTGTGTGTGTGTGTGTGTGTGTGTGTGTGTGTGTGTGTGGTACGCGGGCCTCTCACTGTTGTGGCCTCTCCCATTGTGGAGCACAGGCTCCGGACGCGCAGGCTCAGCGGCCATGGCTCATGGGCCCAGCCGCTCCGTGGCATGTGGGATCTTCCCGGACCGGGGCACGAACCCATGCCCCATGCATCGGCAGGCAGACTCTCAACCACTGCGTCACCAGGGAAGCCCTATATTTATATATTATTATATTTGCATATTATATTTAGTCTTCATCTATACTTTCGGAGCTTAATATTCTTATATTTATTTTGTAGATGAGAAAACTGAGGCTTAGCAAGGTGGCTCTTTCACATACACGAGTGACAAATAGCAAAGTTGGAGTTTAATCCCAGGTCTTCAGAATGGACCCCTCACAGGGGGCGTGTAACAGGATAAGTCAGATGGAGAACAGGGTAAACGGGATGGAGAGAGGTGTCTCCCACACTCTGCCTTCCTCTCATTCTTAATCAGGGCCAGCTCTGCCTAAAATTTTACCCCATCCTCAAAATTCCAAAACTGGTCAAGTCCAAGATTATTTTTTTAAAGATATTGTTTTGAGTAAAACCTTTATCTTAGACCAGACGCAAGGATGCTTTTCTCTTCTGCCTTTTACAATGTTTGGGAGAACATGGTCATGATACCTTCTGGAAACAATCCTGACAATTCCCGTTTTCTGTGTCCCTTTTTTCATCGCTCAGTCAATTTCAGGCACCACAATCTGTACCTGCTACTGCTAAGACCCCAGGTCTAGAAAAAGGGTGTTTCACCACCACCCTCTGCACCATGTTCCCCTAAGAATCTAATCCCAAATGATTTATGTTTGTTCTTTTACTAATGTTTGTTACTTTACTAATAAGCCTTCAATATAATCAAGTCTTTTATATAAAGTTCAGTAAGCTCACACAACAAGCTTTTAAAAAAATATAAACTAGTTCATCAGGATTCATGAGAGTATCAATCCCACAAAGGCAGAGTTTCTCTCGGAATTATTTGCTACTATTCTCCCGGCACCTAGAACAAGGGTCGGTGTCACTCACCAAGATGTGTTGAAAGAATTAATGAGTCAGGAAAAACTAAGACAAGAAAATGCCGCAGGTCTAAGGTCTTACTAAAACGTAAACATTTTAATGAAGTATAATAAAATTCTCATTTATAGTGAGTCCTTTTTGGGGAAGGAGGATTCTGCCTTTTTCCCTTTCCAAGATTATTTGTCAATGATGTCCGTTTTCTTTGTTTTCTTAGGCACACCATAATCTCTCTTACAGCAGTTTGAGTTAATAGTAATGAAGTTACATTACATACACCTTGAAGGGAGGTAGTCACGTTATTCCTCCTTCCGCAAAAGATTAATCAGATGTTAATAACATACTCCATTAAGTTGTTAGAGAAACACATTATTTGAAGAAAAGAAACCAATCACAAAATCACAAAGTGATTAAAGAGCTGCATTGTGGGTAAGGAAATATGACTTAATTTAGGCATAAGACTTAATACATATGAATCTGAAAACTCATGAACTCCCAAAAAGGGAAATGACTGAACGGTTTTGAGCACATACCATAAATCAGCTGTGTGGATAACATAAGCAGTAGCAGTTTAAAATATCCCAAAGATAATGATGTTCCGTCGTTTGTCCATTTCACTCACTCATATGCTCCACGCTTGTGTCCCAAACGGAATCTTTTATCTGCAAGATGGGTGGTGGGTGTGCTTGGTTTGCAGCCAAAAGTAGAGTCTAGAAGCTGGGGGGTGGGAGGGAGTTGTGCGGATCTTCAAAAAATAACTCTGTTCATATACTTTGAAGAAAGAAATTAAGTCCTTCTTCAAAGACTGTCAACTATAGGGAAATGGGCTGGCACATAAAATTTCCAGCAAAGAGTGAGGATTTATTCAAGTGAAAAAAAGTCCATAATTCTGAATTTTAATCTTTTCCACTTAAATTTTACTTGAGGGCTCCTTTTTATTTTTTTCTAAACTGCTAGAGCAATCAGAAAGTCATAAATATTGAGGCTCAGCTGTCACTCTAAGAAACATTTTATGATTTTTTAAAATAAAAAAAGCGTATTAAAATGAAAAACCATTCTGGTATTTTGTGGGAGAATCTCAACTACCTGCTACACCCTGCATTATCACTGAATCATCAAAAATGAGGAGACTTTACAGATGCTCAAATGCAGGGCCAGGTCCACACAATAGGGAGTTCATCCTTCCAGCCTTGCAGGAAACGGAGAGAAAGATGGAGAAAACTCCACAGGCTTGTTTTCTTATTACAAAGCTCACTTAATGCTTCAGAAATGTGCACCCTTCTTTTATGTACCTATGTAAATAGAGGACTCCAGCTGACTGTCACAACACACACACACACATCACACACACACACACACAGAGTGTGAATAGCCTGCAGTCCTCTAAATAGCAAACCAGCATGTATCATAGAAGTAAATTCAAATAATTAGCTAGTCAGTGCCTTCTATTTACCTAGCATTACAGTCTGGCTGGAAGAGACAAGATGTCTACACATGAAACCATTAGAGGACAATCCAAGACAGCAAATATGGATAGTTGTTCAAACATATTGTAAAGCTGTGTGTGGTGGCGGGAAGAGGGGGGATGGGGTACACTAGCTGCTGAACTGAAAGCGGACCTTCAAGGATACTTCAGTTAGATGAACATGGTTCGCAGAATCGTGGTTCCCAAACTCAGGACCGGTGGACCAGTTCCTGGCCCACTTTTCACCCAGCCTCAGTGAACTGAGAAAAGTGAGAATCACAAAGCTAAATCTATTCCATTTAATAACATCTTTTTATGCAGCAATCTTAGGCTTTTTTTTCCCTCTTATGACAGTATAAGAGATGGTAGATTTTTATTAATGCCCTTATTTGGCAAGAATAAAAATTAGCCTCCCTGTGTCAATTCCCACAAAATGCAAAATTCTGGGACACTGTGCCCTACAATTCAGCTTCATCAGGGAATCAGAGTGTCCACGTGTCATGAGTAAAACCAAAGGTTTTACCATGTTAGCTCGGGGTCCAATGTCAGTACACCGGGCACAACTGTGATACCTTCTCACCAGGAGCAAATGGCCAGTCCCTGAGGGAAGGGCTGCCCACCCCTAGTGCTGCAGGGGGACCAGAAAGTCCCCAGGGCCGAGGGGACAGACATCCCCTCCTTGGGATGGCACTGACTGTCCTTTACACAGAGGCGTGAACAGCCAAGTGGCTGAGTGGCAGAGGGGGGAGACCCTCGGTGGAGACCCCCCGAGGAGACCCTTCACTGCGACAGGCTGTGTCATGAGCCACGCACTCTGCAGAAGCCATTTCGGGCACCTCAGACTTCCCTGTGAACGCCAGTGTGTTTGGGGCAATCATGCCGTTGGACCTGAGACCGGTGACATAACAGAGGCGCAAAATAGCCACCCCACGGCTAAACACACCAGCTGATGCAGCACGATGTAGTCCCCTCGGAACACGTGGCCGGGGCGTGTCCCCAGGAGGGCCCCTTGCAGAGCAGGGCAGCCCTGCAGACTGTGGGTGGGGTCCTGCACAGGAGACAAAGCAGGACCCGACCCTCACCCTGAGTCTGTAAGGGATGCCCAAACTGGGCGATTGTATCCTTCTGTGTTTTGCCATTGACGTAAGATCAATAACTGTTCTTTTTTAAATTTCATCTTGCATGTCATGGCAACCACTGTCCAAATTTCAGGATAAGAGCTATAAAGCCAAAGTCAAATCCCCATAATAATGGATTGGTAAAGGGGATGGAGATGAAACGTCCCACGAGCAGAGCTGGGACTGTGTCTGTCTAATGCTCGCAAAAACTGGAGTGGCTGGGAGTCCTGGGGGAGCCCCAGCAGGAGCAGAGGGCCAGGTAGGAACGAGCAAGCACAGAGAGTGACAAAGGATTGCGTTGGGGCTGCCGCAGTCCAACTGGGACGGTGCAGTGGAGCCAGAGTGCAGACCAAGGTGTATACCTTTCCCTTACCGACTGCAGGGAAGAACTCGGGGGTTTTGAACAGGAAGTGCCAGGGTAAAAATAGAAGGGGTAAAATGGAAAGGTCAACCAACAGGTAAATATTAAAGGGGAGAAAGACTAAAGAAAGTAATATTTTGAATGCAAGAAGCATCTGTAAAGAAAACTTCCTGGGAGGTTTTCATTGATTTGCCACCCTGTGCAAGAATAGAGAGAAGTCAGACGTGACTGCAAAGTTTTCATCGCCACATCTGAGACACAAAGGTACAGATACAGGGACGAGAGGAAGGGACGGATGCTGAGGCTGGATTTAGATAAGCTGGGTCATAAGCGACCGTTGCACAAAGGCTCGGGGAGAGCCAGACCTGGGAGACGTGCATGGACTTCCCATCCAGAATTCTGAGAGCCCACAAAAACCAGATTTTGCCAGATTTTCTTTACTAATCAATTTTCATTAAAAAAAAAAAATCCCATGCCAGGCACTGTGCTAGGCCCTGGAAGTATAAAGGCTGAACAAGTGAATCACAGGTCTTAACTTCTCATAAGTAACAGCGCCAACTGTGACAGTAAATCCACGCAGTCCCACAATCTGTATAGGACAATCAGAACGTCATGAGGGTGAGAAGAGTTAAGTAAAAACCATCAGACTCACTATGGAATGAGATCTGTATCTTACCTAGTTTACTTATAAACTTTTGTACAGAGATTATAACGGTATGGTTGGCATTATGATTTAACAGAAGAGAAAGCAGGTCTCCTGAATAATATACAGCATAATTTCATATATATAGTGATATATGTTCTAGGTTAACAAATGATATTTAATGATCCTATAGGCTACACTGTGATCCACATGCACGTTACAGATATTTTGACTTTATATATTTACTTAGGGCTTCTTAGCAGAATACGGTGACCTTTGAAGATTTCCTACGGTTATTGTGCTCCGTGGGCACAAAGGTACAATCTGAGGTCTGAGGGACAAGAGTTGCTTTGCCTCTGTCAGCTGTGAAATGACTTCCTAACGTATTTCCCAAGATGCCTTTCTCCCAGTGTCACATCCCTGGGGACATCCAGCCCTACTGACCCCATAGATCATCTCAGACCCTTGGAGTTGGTGGGGGTGGAAGAAGGAATGGAGGAGGGGGAGGGGGGAGGAGGAGGAGGCCTTCCTGGTCGAAGCCTGACCACCCCAAGTCCATCAGGGAGTGACCCTCACTGTGCACCATGGTGTTGGCTACCCTGCTTGGAGTAACTGCAACAGAAAATAATATCTGACGTATGCAGATATGTCCCTTGTTTATCTCAGAAAAATGTATCAGTTGAGGGAAAGCATGAACAAAACCAAAAGGACTAGTTTGATGTCAGAAAATGAAATCGCCAAGAAGGCAATCAAGTATGGCGATGAATGGGAAATCGACTCTCCCACAAAGTGACCCTTCCCCCCTCATGACTGTAAATCAGTTGATTCTCATGAAGCTGCCCAGCAAATAGAGCTGGAGCACCACTACCTTGGCTGCCAACAGCAGCCAGCACTTCGTCCAACTTCTCTGAAAGCTGCAGGATTCAGATGCTTCGTTTGAAACTGTCCTTGAGTTTGGGGACACGGTGGCCTATCATGGGCTTTCCCCCAAAGAGCAGAAAATAATGAATTCTTCCCAAAAGACAGCTTTCATAAATGGCTAGGACTTCTGTGCAGATGCAATTCCTCTCAAAACAATAACTATTTCAAATTCTTCCTTACAGTGTAACCAAAAGGGCAATAAGTCTGTCCAGTACTCGTGGCAAGAACTAAAGATGATTCACCTACTGCTCTCAGTGTGTCTCTCCCCTCCTGGCCATATTTTAAAATACAATATCTCCTATTTAGATGGAACTTTTTAAATTTATTTTTTATTGAGGTAAAATTGATGTATAACATTATATAAGTTTTGTGTGTACAGCATTATATTTCTACTTTTGTATTAACTACAGTGCTCACCACCAAAACTTTAGTTTCCAACAATCACCATGCAGTTGGTCCCCTTTAATCATTTTGCCCCCATTTCCCCTCTGTAACCACTACTCTGTTCTCTGAGTCTACGTGTTTGTTTTTCTTTGGTTTGGCTTGTTCATTTATTTTGTTTTTTGTATGTCTGTTTGTTTTGTACATTCCACAAATGAGTAAAATCACACAGTGTTTGCCTATCTTTGTCTGTCTTGTTTCACTTAGCATAATACCTTTAAGGTCCATCCATGTGACAAAGGGCAAATTTCACCTTTTTATGGCTAAGTAATATTCCATTGTGTATATATACCATATCTTTTTATCCATTCATCTGTTGATAGGCGCTTACCTTGTTCCGTATCTTGGCTATTGTAAAGAATGCTGCAATGAACATAAGGGTGCATATGTTTTTTCGAATTTGTGTTTTCATATTCTTTGGAAAAATACCCAGAAGAGGGATAGGCTGGATCCTACTGTAGTATTATTTTTAATTTTTTGAGGAATCTGCATATTGAACTTTTTGTTTAAAAATTCAAGCATCTTCCATAAATAATATTTCATCATTTTTCCTGATAGCCTCCCTAAAAATCAATCATAACTTTATTATGTGACAATAATGGTTCAATAAATCATTGAGATTTGATGAGTCCATTGCGGGTTATGAAGATAAATGTCATCTCAGGCCACAAAGAAGGCTCAAGCTGCAGAAATTCTTCAATAAATATTTATCAAGTGCCCACCATGTGCCAGGCGGAAATGCATAGAGCTTGCCCCATATCCTAAACCAAGAGCATTGGACCTTTTAATTAAATCAAGCCTCCCCTTTGTAACAGAATGTCACCTCACCCAAGGACATTCCCCACTAGAGATAAGTTTCTGCCTGTACAGCACTCATACTAACCTTCAATGATGTCCCTTTTTCTACCGCTTGTTTTGCATGTGAGGAAAATAAGGAAAAGTAAAACTATTCCATCTGCCAAGGACCTAGGGAGAGGAGATGGGAAAACATGAAACATAAATGTGTTCCCCACGGCTTGACCCTCACTTTCTCCCTTAATTCCTACCCCAGTGGTCTGAGAATTTTAAGTATCCATGTTTTTTAGCTGTTCATTTAACAAAAAACAACAGAATCACACTTTGTCTTTAAAATGCTTAAACAATATGGAGGTAAAGCATAGAATTTTCATACCAAACATAGACACCAAAAAAGAAAGTGAAGTAGCAAATCACTGATGGGTACAGTCTCTTACCATTTGAAAGTTTCGTGAACACAATATGCGAGGTAAAGACAACATTACTTTAAAATTCAGCAATTTCCCACCAAACTTCTCAAGACTAACTTTTCGTTTGGTCTTCTTCTTATTTCCTCTACGTACTTTTTCCCCAAAACTCCCACACGGTTGCCATAATCTCCATAACCAAAAATGCAACTCTTGCAAGAGGGAGCAGCACTGGCTGCTCTATGACTCTGCCTTTTGGGACCTCAACTGGACGATGAAATGGCAGGAGCACCTGGCTGAGAGGGACTCGTTCAGGGGAATTAGCTTCTTACCCTGAGAGGAGTAAATGCAGAGTGACGCTGCTGGAGGCCTCTGCTGGGTCATTTCCATTCTAAGCACCCTTGTTTCCAGTTGTTTATTAGTTCATGGCAAGAATTCCATCTCCAACTACAATTCCAGCCCAAGCACATTTCCTTTCTAATGTCACTTGAGGTGGAGAAAACAGTTCCACTTTTTACTCTATAAACTGAGAAATGGTCAGAAACCAATGGGCGGCTTTGTGGTGTCCGGATGCTCTTGGTGTTCTAATTTTGAAAATGGTTTATAAAAATAAAATTTCACAGATTGCCTAAACTTTGAACAGATGTAGTTTTCAACTTAAGAACCCTGTGTAAGCTGTTAAAAACATAAAGATTTTTTTTTGCCTTTTTTCAAAGTATGGAAACTAAAACAGCGTCTTCTAATAACTGACAGAACAATGCTTCAGCACCATTTAGTTCCATCACAATTTGTTGGACTGCTTGCTGTGGGTGTTCCTGTGGAGGAACAAAACACTAGGTACTCTCCTTGGCTGATGGTTAGAAGATGCTGGTTGTGACATGTATACATATTATGCGATATATATAGCAAATGTATCAATAATCATCATCCACAAATGAGATCACACTGTCCTTTGCACTCAGGTTGTGATATCAGGAGCCACCATGGGCTTGACTGCCAGGAGAACGCCCTTCCGATCATCCCCAGGTGTCTCTAGACGCCCCCAAAGTCTTCCTCTGTGTGCTCACATACCTGTTTGTCAGAGGAAGTCCCCACTCTGCATCATGTGAGATCTGCCCTTGGCCTTGTGCTCCCACTTGCCTCCCACTTGCCCACCCCCTGTAAAGTCACTGGAGAAGCCACACCACCACCATCATTCCCAGTAACAGCATCAACTTCTAGCTTGTGGTGTTGCCTCTGGAGGAACCAGCACTTCAGTCCTCAACGTGCCAGAACTTTTTTGGGTCCTGGATAGACTCAGACAGGCTGGCCCTCATCTAGCTGTGGGCCATACGTCCTCACTGGAACACAGAGACCTCTGTTTCTATCGGCATCCCTTCAACAATTCCCACAACAACTGGTTATCTCCACTTTCTCATAATTTTTTTTTAGGTCATGAAAAATAATTCCATCATGTTCTGACCCTCAATCTCAGCCAAATACGGTCTTAAGGGATGAGAAAAATAAGACAAAACAAAAGAGAAAGCATGTTTTTTTTTGCCCTATCATCCTATTTTTGCTTCTGAGGCTAGGTCATAAAAGGCATTGCAGCTTCCACCTTGATCTCTTGGATGGCTGGCTTTGGGGGAGGCCTGCCACCATGTCATGACATGGAAACTCACACAGCCCTGTAAAGAGGCCCGTATGGAGGAAACTGAGTCCTCCTACCAATAGCAAGCACCAGTTTGCCAGACATGTGAAGGAGCCACTTTGGAAGATCTTCCAGCCCCCTTTGAGGCTTAAGATGACTGGTTCATCAGCCAAAATCCAACTGAAACTCATGAGAAATACAAGCCACATTGCCTAGCCAAACCACTCCCAAGCTCCTGACCCACAGAAACTATGAAAGATAAAAAGAGAGCACCTCTGTTTACAACATGGTTTACTGAATATTTTAAACCCACTGTTGAGACCTGCTGCTCAAGTAAAAGATGCTTTTTAAAATATCATTGCTCATTGACAATGCACCTGGTCACCCAAGAGCTCTGATGGAGATGAACAACGAGATTAACGTTGTTTTCATGCCTGCCAACACAACGTTCATTCTGTGACCCGTGGATCAAGGAGTAATGTCTACTTTCAAGACTTATTATTTAAGAAAAACATTTCCTAAGGCTATGGCTGCCGTAGATGGTGATTCCTCTGATAGATCTGGGCAAAGTAAATGGAAAACTTTCTGGAAAGAATTCACCATTTTAGTTGCCATTAAGAACATTCATGATTCATGGGAAGAGGTCAAAATATCAGCGTTAAAAAGGAGTTTGAAAGAAGTTGATTCCAACCTTCAGGGATGACTTTGAGGGGTTCAAGACTTCAGTGGAGGAAGTAGGGGGAGATGTGGTAGAAATAGAAAGACAACTAGAATTAGAAGTGGAGCCTGAAGATGTGATTGAATTGCTGCAGTTTCATGATAAAACTTGAATGGATGAGGAGTTGCTTCTTGGGGATGAGCAAAGAAAGTAGCTTCTTAAGATGGAATCTATTCCTGGTGAAGATGCTGTGAAGATTGTTGAAATGACATCAAAGGAATTATAAAATGACATAAACTCAGCTGATAAAGCAGCGGCAGGGTTTGAGAAGATTGACTCCGGTTTTGAAGGAAGTTCTACTGTGGGTAAAATGCTATCCAACAGCATGTCATGCTGCAGAGAAATCGTTCATGAAAGGAAGAGTCAATGGATCTGGCAGACTCCACTGTCGTTTATTTTAAGAAACGGTCACAGCTACCCCAGCCTTCAGCAACCGCTGCCCTGACCAGTCAGCAGCCATCAACATCGAGGCAAGACCCTCCGCCAGCCAAAAGGTTATGACTTGCTGAAGGCTCAGATGATGATTAGCACTTTTTAGCAAAAAAGTATTTTTAATTAAGGTATGTACATTGTTTTTTATACATAATGCTATTGCACACTTAATAGACTACAGTATAGTGTAAATAATAACTTTATAGTGTAGTATAAAGTATAGCATAGTATAATATAGTATATACTATAGTGTAAATAATAACTTTACACTATAGTATAGTGTAAACATAACTTTTATATGAACTGAAAAATCGAAAAATTCATGTGACTCATTTTATTGTGACAGTTGCTTCTTTGTGGTGGTCTGGACCAAACCCGCAATATTTCAGAGTTATGTTTGTTAAATTTGTCCAATCCAAGAGGATGGAATATCTGTCCATTTATTTGTGTCTTCTTCAGTTTCCTTCATTAATATCTTACAGTTTTCGATATACAGGTCTCAGATAAATTTATTCCTAGGTGTTTTATTCTTTTGATACAATTGTAAACGAGATTCTTTTTACATTTCTCTTTCTGATAGGTCATTATTAGTGTATAGAAATGCAACAGACTTTTGTGTATTGATTTTGTATCCTGCAACTTTACTGAATTTATGTATTAGTTCTAACAGTTTTTTAATTGTGTCTTCAGGCTTTTATATATGTAGTATCATGTCATCTGCAAATAGTGACAGTTTTACTTCTTCCTTTCCAATCTGGATTCCTTTTATTTCTTTTCCTTATCTAATTGCTGTGGCTAGACTTCCAATACTATGTTGAATAAAAGTGATGAGAGTGAGAATCGTTGTCTTGCTCCTGATCTTAAAAGAAATCCTTCCAGCTTTTCACTGTTGAGTATGATATTGGCTGTGGGCTTGTCATACGTAGCCTTTATCATGTTGAGGAACTTTCCCTTTATACCCACTTTGCTGAGAGCTTTTATTATAAATTTATGTTAAATTTATCAAATGCTTTTTCTGCATCTATTGAGATGATCATATGATTTTTTTTATCCTTTATTTTGTTGTGTGGTGTATCACACTGACTGATTTGCAAATGTTGAACCATCCCTGCATTCCTGGAATAAATCCCATTTGATTATGGTATATGATCCTTTTAATGTATTACTGATTTTGGTTTGCTAACATTTTGTTGAGGAATTTTGCATCTATGTTCATCCGGGACGTCAGCCTGTAATTCTTCTTTTCCTGTGGCATCCTTGTCTGGTTTTCGTATCAGGGTAATGTTGGCCTCGTAAAATGAGTTTGGAAGAGTTCTCTTCTATTTTTTGGGTGAGTTTGAGAAAAATTGGTACCAATTCTTTTTTGAATAATTGGTGGAACTCACCAGTGAAGCCACTGGTCCTGGACTTTTGCTTGTTGGAATGTTTTTGATTACCCGTTCCATCTCCTTACTAGTAATCAGTCTGTTCAGATTTTCTATTTCATCACGGTTCAGTCTTGGTAGATTATACATTTCTAGAAATTTGTCAGTTTATTCTAGGTTGCCCAATTTGCTGGCATATGATTTTTCATAGTAGTCTCTTATGATTTTTTGTATTTCTGTGTTGCCCATCAACACATAAATGGATAAACAAATTGTGGTCTATCCATATGTAGTCTATAAAATATAATAAAAAGTAGTACATGCAACTACGTGGGTGAGCCTCAAAATAATTACACTTGGTGAAAGAAGCCAGACAAAAAGCACGTATTTTATGATTATATTTAAAATTCTAGAAAATGCAAACTAAATTATAGTGATGAAAAGTAGATCAGTGTATAACACCAAGAGTGACCCTTGATGTAAACTGTGGACTTTGTGTGATTATGGTGTGTTCCTGTAATACATGCGCCACTCTGTGGGGATATGGGTAGTGGGAGAGGCTATGCGTCTCTAGGGACAGGGCGCATGTGGGAAATCTCTGCCCCTGCCCCTCAACTTTGCTGTGAACCAAAAACTGCTCTAAAGACATAAAGTCTTAATAAAAAATTTTTGAATAGATCAGTGATTGCCTGGGGATGGTAGAAGTGCCTAAGAAAGGAGATGGGAAGAGAGATTTCAAAGAGGCATATGGAAACGATTAGAGGTGATGGATATGTTCATTATCTTGATTGCAGTGATGGTTTCAGTAATACCTACACATGTCAAAGTATACCAAATTGTACACTTTAAACGCGAGTAACTAGTTTATTGCCTATCAATTATTCCTCAATAAAACCATTTTTAAATTAGGTTTACATGCATTTTTAATAAGATATGTAGTTAAATAATTTGGGGAGTTATTTTTTATTTGTTCTACATCTAAAGCCTACATCCAATGCTATCAGAAACACTACCATAAATATCCAAAATATTCGGCCAAAAAATATAATAGAGATATAATTAAATTATATCAAACCAGCCAAGAGCATGTAACCACTTGCAGACAGCCTGCACAGCCTTGGGGAAGAAGAGAGGAAATTGCCTGTCAGAGAAGCCTCTTTTTAGGACTAGATTAGCCATCCTCTCCTCAGCTGAAGGCATCCCACTGACTTCAAAGAAGTCTCTAGATCAGAGAAAAATAGCGCTAGGCTAAATAATTGTGTTGAGTTGAGGCTCTCTGAAAAAGATCCTCTTTTGAGCTGTAGCCATGATGACATTTATCACATCATCAGTGATAAGAGGACTTTGGGGTGGGACTCGGGAGCTACTGAAGTGCTCTTAAGCTACAAAGAGGAGAAAAGAAATGCATTTCAATCAAAGCAGAAGTTTCAGAGTCATGGGAGAGTGGTGCAATTCCTTGCTGGAGAAGTAACTGTGACAAATATGCACCTTGCTGGTGAGACTGGCTTTGCTGGTTATCAGCAATTTCTGGAAAAACCACCAGAAAAAGTGATAGCTGAAGAAAGAGAAATCTATTACTCAAGCCACCATAATACAATAGCTTAACATTGACTCAAGTGCAGCGTGTGCACTGGGGTCACACCAGTGGGCACGTATGATTGCACCCGCCACAAAGAAGCAGAAACACGCGACTGAGGTGAGGTGGCCCAGGTAATTCACATGCACAGGGTAGCCTGCCGGCCAGAGAAACAATCAGCCCCCAGATAATATGCTCAGAAACAGAATAGGGATTGAATTTTCAAGATACTGGAGCCATAGGGTCTAAAGTGTTGCTGGGGGAAAAAAAAAATTAGTGGATAGGCTTGTGTCATTTGGTGAAGCAGCAGGCTTAATAGAAATATCTACTTTCTTCATGCTTTATGATGAAGATGATCAATCAAAGCTGAAATCTGTTCCTATGACTGAGGTAGCAAAGCGATTAAGTGTTCCTGGTGACCTGATGAGTATTAGAATTAAGGAAAGATGTAGCACTGGAGAATGCACTGAAAATGACTTGAATTCTAAAGATCTCTACTACAGGGCTGAATGTGTTAAGTGAGTTAATAATTATTTGGGCCACACAGAGAAAGGAGACGTTAATACCACTTTGGGTTGAATATGGGGGCTTGTTGTTACACAAGGAACCACAGGGGGTGACATAAAAACAGGGGAGGCTCTCAATGTCATGTGCACAGAGGTGCTCAGCATAACAATTTTTATTTCATTTGTCATTCAAGAAGTACAAAGGTCTGCAGCTTTTGAAAACAGAGAAATAGAGAAATCCTTCATTTGCTTCGTACACCAGAAAATAAATGTATTCCTCAGCCACAGGAGCTACCTTCCTCTGTTACAGGAGTCCCATGCTGGGTGCAACCCTAGCGGGTGAAAACCTCTTGGACCCACCTTGAATGGGACTGAATCCTCTCCCCAACTCCCCTTTGTCCACACTACACTAGGAGCCTGGATGGAGCTCAGCCCAGGGGTGCAGAGACAGAGGTCTTCACCTCTTATTTTCTGACTGAGTTTAACCAACAGTGAGCCATAAATTGTCAGTTCCAGCCACGTGGCACACTCACCTCTAGCTACCCGTGAGCACTGCTGTTGTCACGAGCCCGTGGCTGCCCCCCACCCTGCTTGCTTCACAGATAGAGGGCCAGCAGGACACCCCACCCCCATTAGAAACAGAAAAGCAGTGGGACCGGGAAGCATATTTAGGTCAACTGTGCGTCATAGCAGGCTTCTCTGCAGAGAGCTTGAAGCTTCTCTGGAATGATTTCCACCGAAGCAAAGCATTCACTCTGTATTGGCAACAGCATCAAAATATGCCAGACTCTGCATGTACAGCCACTTAATCCATTCAAAAACATTCACGGAGCGCATATTATATGCCTATTATGGATGTCGGGAGTAGGGTTGCCAGATCCAGCAAATAAAAATACAGGGAGCCCAGTTAAATTTGAATTCCAGATAAATTCTTTAGTATAAGTATGTTCCCTGCATAAAAAGATAAAATGAGACAAAATTTTTAAGAGTTTATCTAAGCAAAAGTCAATTCAAATTAGTCAGCGCCAGACAGGAAGTGGTTAGAAATGCTCCACCCACAGGAGCTGGGGAAAGACTTAACACAGATCAGAGAAACAGCAGAAACAAAGGAAGGAAATCATTGATGGGCTGTAGCTGAAAGGTGGTTGGTTGGTTGTGATGGGCTGGCCTTAGGTTTTTTGTTTTTTGTTTTTAATTTATTTATTTTTGGCTGCATTGGGTCTTCGTTGCTGCACACGGGCTTTCTCTAGTTGCGGCGAGCAGGGGCTACTCTTTGTTGCGGTGCGCGGGCTTCTCATTGCAGTGGCTTCTCTTGTTGCGGAGCACGGGCTCTAGGCACGTGAGCTTCAGTAGTTGTGGCACGCGGGCTCTAGAGCGGAGGCTCAGTAGTTTTGGCACGTGGGCTCAGTAGCTGTGTCTCGTGGGCTCTAGAGTGCAGGCCCAGTAGTTGTGGCTCATGGGCCTAGTTGCTCCACAGCATGAGGGATCTTCCCGGACCAGAGCTTGAACCTGTGTCCCCTGCATTGGCAGGTGGACTCTCAACCACTGCGCCACCAGGGAAGGCCCTGGCCTTAGGTTTTGATCTTGTAACCTGGAGGCGTTTACAAGCTACATTTCGGTTTGCTTACACAGGCCACCAAGGCATTAGAGCCACCTCAGTCTGGTGGCCTCCTTGTTTCATTAACGAGGAGTGGCGATGACCAGAGCAGATCTCCCGAGCAGAGTTCCGTGGAGGAGAATAAAACTGGAGAGGACAGTTAGGGGCCTACTGTGGAATGTCTTCAGTAGCAGGCAACCAACCAGTATGCCACCAAAAGTTGGGTGGGCGTAATTCAAGAACCCGCTGTTTAATTTCTTTTAGGAGAATGAACTTTGTTTAGCAAAACACCTGGAAAGGACTTGTTGGTTATGGAAAGGTAAGCCTCAGTGTCTGGCCAGGAGAAGCAGAGACAGAGAGTGAGAAAGCTGACTTAGTCGGCATGAAAAGGAAGAAGGAATGACACATTCTGGTACAGCCCTGCAGAAGAGACGTTAGAGGGAAACTCTGAGGACAGCACATGTCAGGAGGCCAAAGGACAGGGAGGAAATTTTGTCCAGGAAGAAATTCTCTACAGGAGCTAAAGAACATGCAGGAAGTCAGAGCTTCCATCTTGCTGTTGTCAGCTTCGTCTCTGCCACTGCCCTCACACCTTCCAAGTCTAGGCCTCGCTGACCTACCCGAGACGTGTTTGAGAGGTGAGGAACAGTGGGTGTGTGACCCCCCTCAGCTCGGCATGACCGAGGTAGCGAGCAAGCCCGGGCAGGATGCCAGCAGGAAAGGAGGAAGGATCCCCAAACAGGACATCGAAGTGAAGGATGAATGTGTGAACCCACATCCCTGGGAAGCCACACAAATCTTAAGGAAGACAGGAATGTGTCATTTGGGGTTAATGCAATTTCATTTAAGTCTCAAAAACCAGGAATCCCAGCTAACGCCCAGCTCCACATATATGAGGCAACTTTTATCCCCAAGTCCTGATAGCTTGGGAAACAATGATTGCATGAACAGATCTCCCAGTGTCCATGCTTCCTTCTTTCTTTTCTCTTCATAACTAATTTTTAACATCTTAGCACCATCACCAACGTTTATTCAATCTCAGCAGAGATGGGCCAACTCAGATTGATTTCCTTTTCTCTTTGTTACCAGCTCGGGCAAAATGTGTTACTGGGATGTCAGTTTCACGATTCTGTCCCCGTGCACCCAGCGATGAACGTTTAAGTGAGAAGTACTGCTTTGCTCCTACCCCGTCACCTCCATGTATTTGAGTGTATAGATACATGTGTTCCCATATGTGATTGTTCTATTTCCTGCAGTGGGTGGGTTTATTCTACAATCTATGAAAGACCAATGAAATGCTTCTTGCAACTGCTTATAACCTCTCAGCTGAGGTTCCAATGGTTTCCCCAAAACTAAGTACTGATACATAATGACAGTGGCAGATTCACATAGTGTATTGTTATTTCTGGAACAATGCCTTCAGGATGGTATTATTTGGCCAGTCACCTGGACTGCTCTAGACTGTCCCTTGACTATAATAATTGACACTTCAGAAAGTTTCCTCCTGGCGGAAACTCCATTCAGAGAACAGAGCATCTGCAGTGGAGGATGTCTGATGAGTCATCAGAACATTAAAATGGTCAGGATTCATATGTATGTCAAAATGTTCATGTAACACTCCTTGCTGGAGAGACACTGGCAATTAGTTTTTGCAATTATTGTGCCGGTTCTCTTTCCCCATCTCCTGAAAGCTACCACAAAAGGGCTCGATGATTTGACATTCATTATCCCTGGAGTATGTCCATGATCTTCCTCCTTTCTTTGGAGTGTCTGGGAAATCAGCAAACCTAACCTCCAGTCAAGTATTTCGACTTGAACAGGACGTGATAAGGCAAAAGCTACCTGCCTGGTTCCCAGGTTAACTACCCTGCAGCTTCCCTGAGGTTGCTGACAATCTTCCAACTTGCCATCTCCCGCCTCTTTCACTTATTCATGTCATTTATTCTGGCAAACAATCATCCTGACCCTTGCAGCCATTTCCAATTGAACGCATCTGAACTGGTCAGTTCCTCTTTGAGTTTTCACAATAATTATTATTTCTATTTCAAAAACCCAAAGCAACAAATATCTACCCTCTAGCAACAGTGCTTTTTAAAATACTGTTTTTATTTCAGTGCCTTTATCAATAGATACATGCACCCGCTAGGAATTTCTTCATATTCATTTTATAAATGGTCTTTTCTTAACTCCACAATTAGCATGCCCAGATGGGCACACACATGTGCTAGGGCCTTTTAATTTAAAACAAAACCCAAAACACTATCTATCCCTAACTTCACAGCATTTATAGTCTAAAAGTGCTTATTTACCCAAGTCAAATAGATTTCTTAGTGACAAATCTTTCTTGCAAGCTATCAAAAATGTTAAGGCATGTCTCCACTTTATAAATCACTTCCTCATTATTCCTGGGTAATTTACCTCTGCTCTTTGCCTCTGCTTTTTGCTATTTTCTTACCTTTATTCATTTTTGTTTATGAGAGAAGCACAAAGTAGGTGAAAATTAAATATTTTCACTTTACCTAATAATTGGAATATAGGAGAAAGGTTGAAACTACAGCCAAAAATCTAATTTGAATACAAATAAAGTTTTACTATTATCAACCAGCTTTTTCTCCATTCTATCTTTGAGCCTTGTTGCTAACCATAAAAACTGTCTGTCCAAGGACAAATGATAACAGAGCGCATTTCATCCCGAACATTTGTCAGAGTGAAAGGTAAACGGCAAAGTGATACTGAAGCCTCATACTTGGATGTTACGTGTGCATGTGGTACCTGGTGCCAGGACAGAGCAGGAACCTCCAAATATCACGTTTCCTTTTCTTTCTCCAAACAAGTGGGGACAGCTCAGAGTCTGTGGCGAGGGCTAGACTATAACAAAACAACGTCGACTCTGATCATCTGTCAAAGCAAACTGGAGTCAGGGAAAAGAAGGTGTTCTGGGCCAGCCAGTGCCAGTGGGATGGCAGACAGCACAGTGATAGCAAATAATAATAACCCCTCAGAGAACAAGCCTTACACTCTCCACGTCAGGAAGCTTTGAAAGGAAGGAACACAGAGGCAACCAAGAAATCAGAGTAGTCTTCATGGCACTGTGTCTTCTCTGCATCTTGCTGATTAACTGAGCCCTACATGTGCTAACCAAGGAGTCCATGGGGGATGAGGTGGGAGAGGCCCCCCGGGGACGCTGGAGGTAGGGGGGATGGGGAAAAAAGAAAAGGGTACAATTCCACTAGGAATAGGGTATCTGGAGACTCTGTCTTCAAATCCAGCGGACCTCTAGGCACAGTTTCAGGCCCTATTTAGGATTCCGTAGCAATTTTTAAGACAAAGCAATTTTCCTAAACATCCCTAATTTTTACTTTAGTCACTTGTATCTGGGTGTATCTGGGTCTTATTCGAGTTCCCAGCCATTCTGCTCATTTTACCTTCTAAGTGCAAGGGAGAGGCTGGAAAGGGTCAATATTCACACCAGCTGGGGGCCTAAAATAAGGAATTTGAACACAAAACAACAAGAACTAGAGCCTGTGGGACACCCGCCTATGATGCTGGTGGAGCATCAGAACTGATGCTCCAGACATGGCAGTGTTCTCTCTACCACTCAGCACCGAGGGGTGAAGGAGTGTCAGAGAACACCTCATGGCAGCCTCGGCCCTTCTCCAAGACCACAGGACAAGTCATTTCACCCACGGCCAAGCCCAACACCCAGGCGTTCTGTCTTCCAATGCTGCGCTATTATTATTCTACTAGGTACAGTAGCTCTAATAGCCATAGTGCCTATTGTGAGCCAGGTACTAGTCGAAGCCACTGACAGGTGTTACTTTACTTAACCTTACAACCACTCCCCTGATGGAGGGACATACTGCTATGTTCCTTCTTCAGGCGAGGAATCTGAGGCCCAGAGAGTGTAAGTTACTAGCTCAGTCTCAAAACTGAGGAAAGGGCTGAGCTTCCTACCCTGAACACCCACACTCCCTGCCCCTAAGGAGTGTGCGTGTCTCCCTGCTCCCTCCCCCCATGGCTCCATCTGCAGAGAAGACTGGCCCCCTGGTGCTTCCTTAGCCCGACTTGACTGTGTAGTGAATTACTAAATTCTCCTGGGCATCCGGTGGCACAAAGCATCACCAGAACACAAAGTCTTGAGCTTAGTAATACTGGGCTCTCTCACCAGAACACAAAGTCTTGAGCTTAGTAATACTGGGCTCTCTCACCAGAACACAAAGTCTTGAGCTTAGTAATACTGGGCTCTCTCACCAGAACACAAAGTCTTGAGCTTAGTAATACTGGGCTCTCTCACCAGAACACGAAGTCTTGAGCTTAGTAATACTGGGCTCTCGCTGTAACTGGGAGAATAACAGCTTGTTTGTCCTCATTCTTTCCAAGATCCCTCGCTGTCCCTTGAAAGGGTTTAAGCAATTTGATACCTAAGAGCAATGTCATCATCTCCAGGCCCAGCTCCTGTAGTTCTACGTGAAAAACAAAGAATGTGTCACCGTGAAATAACAGGAGGGACGAGAAAGCGGAGAGGATTGCAAGCTGGGTTTTTTTTTTTTTTTTTACTGGCTCTGATGAATTCTCTAATTGGCACTTGGACCCCATGCCAGAAGCAGAAATGTGTGCAAGGCCTCGGGCTAATCATCTCACACCCCTCGCAGTTAGGAAAACTCCTAACTAGAGCTGCCTGAGGTTGTCTGATTTCTTTTCTTTTTTTGTCCATTTGGAGGGCAACTAAAATCCACCTTTGTGGGCACAAGCCAATAACTGACCCTCTTTTCTGCTGCACAGAACCTGAAGCGGGTGGCGGAGACCTGGATGGATGAGTTTGCCGAGTACATTTACCAGCGGCGCCCGGAGTACCGGCACCTGTCCACAGGGGACCTCTCCGCGCAGAAGGAGCTGCGCAGACAGCTCAAGTGCAAGGACTTCAAGTGGTTCATGGCGGCAGTGGCCTGGGACGTGCCCAAGTACTACCCTCCAGTGGAGCCCCTACCCGCAGCCTGGGGGGAGGTGAGGCGCCCCCTGGGGGTGGGAGTGGGCTGCTGAAACCCTCAGCTCCCTTGCCCTGTGGCCAGGGTCAGCTGAAATAATCTCGGATAAATATACGTCCTCTGTAGGAATTGCTGGGGAAGGGCATTCAGCTCACCCCTGGAGCCCCTGGCCACTGTTGACTCCCCAAATTGATTTTTTAAAAATGCACCTGGAAACTATTTATTTGAGATTAGTGAAATTGCCCTAAGAGCTTACAGAGAATGAAAATATCTGTCGTGCTCCTGTGTACATAAATGTGACCCGATGTCCACGATAAAATCCCTCCCTGTCCGCCGCGCACGCAGCCTGGTTGCTATGGGTGTGTGCAAGGACGAGGTGCCCCAATGGGGCTTGGCGGCTTTCCTAACCAGGTGTGCGATGCAGAATCAAGAAGATGCGCTTTTCCACAATACCCTGAACTGTGGCACGAGTAGGACCTCTTGGGTTCCTTAAATAAGCACCAACCTTTCCACCTCTGAGCGCTTCTTTTAAATTTTACTTCATGATCTAAAATGGAAAGAGCTGAAAGGCCCCAGCTGCCTAATTTAAAGCATCTATATTTTGGCCTATAAAGGACTTTTGTGCTGGGCCCAGTTCTGTTCAGTCTTGTTACTGTGGCCTTTTCCTCTTAGGAGAGGGTGTGCTGGAGCAAGGACTCAAATTGCATGAGGTGAATTGAGCCTGCATTTTAATCTGCTCATAGCAGGATGCTTGGGGGGGGCGGGGGCGGGTGGGAGGGATGCTAGCGCCATCCCCACGCTCAGGAGCGGACCATCTCGCGTCGTGCAGGAGCCTCCCCATCGTCGTCCTTGACTTTGTGGTGTGGGGAGAACAGGCGCTTGCCCGGTGAGTGTCTGTGGCTTGGCAGAGTTCTGAAAACAGGTGGCCCCCGGGCGTGGCAGGGGAGGCCCGCGCGCTGGGGCCGCGTCCTTGGGTGAGCTGTCCTGGCTCCGGGCAGAAAACGCATTCAGCAGGTTACACGCGCGCTGCTTGTTTTGCTGAGGGGCCCGTAGAGAGGTGGTCCTCTGCTTGACCTGGGGTACCTCGGGCACGATGGATAGAGCCAAGGCTAGCACCGAGCCTTCATCTCCTACTATTTTTTCGTATATGCACGTGGTCCTGATCTTGGGTGTTTCAGCGAGTAATTTGGTCTCTGATCCTTTGCATCTTAAAGATTTCATTAAAGCGTCCCTGGAAGATTAGTAATATTACTCTGCTGGTATTCGTTTTTGTTATCTCCCAGGGGCTTAATTTACAGCAGCAGCAATGTAAAGTAGACCCCAGAGAGAACTTTCTTAGTCCAAGGTGCTGTAAGACATAGGAATTTGTTACCCAAGAAGCAGGTGAGTTTCTTCCTCGAGTTTTTGGGTTAAGGTTATGTCTGCCGTCTTTCCCTAATAATCTAAAAACAGTCCCGCCTTAGTGACTCAGTAGGAAACTCTCCAAGAGCCCGCGGCCCCGCCCCGCCACCCCGACCCCGCAGAGTCCAGAGAGCGGGGCGGGAGCGCGCGGAGGAGAAAGAAGCCCCGCCCGCCAAGCCCCAGCTGCCTCCGCCGCCAGCTCCCGGAGGCGCGGGTGTTGGTAGCTGGCCTGATGGCTTCAAGGTAGCTCCGCGGGGCTGGAGCGCTGGCCGCGCAGGCCCTGCGCACCCGCGGTCCCAGGGGAGTCTCCGTGGTGCGCCCTATGGCGTCTGGAGGTGGTGTTCCTACTGCGCATGAGCAGGGCCTGGGCTGCCGAGGGAGGTCATGCTGCCTGCGCGCGAGGGTCTGGACCCGTACCATACGCTCGCCCCGAACGCAGCCTCAGGTACCAAGGAAGACCCTCATTTAGTCCGCTTCCTCACCAGGCAGCGCATGGTGGGCTGCATCTGTGAAGAAGACATCAGCGCTGTCATCTGGCTCTGGCTTCACAAAGGCGACGCCGAGCGAGGCCCTCGCTGTGGAACCCATTACAAGCTGGTGCCCTACCAGCTGGCCCACGGAGCCCCTGCACTAGCTCCCTCAAAATGGGGTGTCAAGTTTCTTCTTTGCAGTAAAGACTAGCCATTGCATTGGCTCCTCCTCCCATGAAAAAAAAAAGAAAAGAAAACTCTCCAAGACCTGCCAGGATCACTGTGTGATTCCGGAAGAGGTTAAATTCTCATCAGTCTTTTCCGTATGTGGAAACGTAATTTTTATTCCAACCTGGCTACTATCTAAACTACAACTGGTCGCATTTTCCCTCGTTGCCTGACTAAACCATAACCTGCATTTATAAAGCATCTTGGTGGGGGGGGAAGCATCTTGCATGGAAACAGATTCAAAATTTCCCTGAGGTTCTAGAAAAGACATAACTTTCCAGGAATAATAGAACCATCTTATGGCCAGTGGGTGATGCCAGTTTTTCACCTATTACTCTTGACTACCTCACCTCTTTACGTGGTTTGCCTGGGCCCTAGAGACATTTGAGTTCATCATCCTTGGTTTAAACAATCAGACACTGAGAAGATCAGATTTTCTTCTAATATAATGGCAAATTTCTTTCCCCAAAGCTTCAGAACAGCAAGCAAAGTAAGGTCACCTTTAGGTTTAGGGAAAGAAGAAAACGGCAAAGTAGTTCAAGCGCCAGTTACACTCAGTTACATTTGCTCAGCGAAGGGGTGGTTCTCGGCAAGGATGAAGACGAGACGTGGGAGGAAGGCAGAAGGAAGCGGACTCGGCACGTGACAGGGTTTGGGCTGGTAAAGTGCATTGAAAAATATCTATTTCCCAAGCAGGGGAGATCCCTGAGAGTAAAAGTGACGCCTGGACATTTAATGCAGGAGGCAGATGAAGTATTTGAAATGCAGCTTAATCTACATGAAATGATGAACAGTAAAGACCATTTTCTAACTATATATTGGGTAATAACCTACTTCTTAATGGTGGATAAAAATTGCTAAATGTGCAGAATATACCTGTGGACCATTTTATCTCTAAAAAAATTCAAAGTTTCACTCGTGTATTCCTTGGCCCTCTAAAAAGAGCTTTTGTTTATTAATTTTTTATTTTGGAATAATTTTAAACATACAGAAAAGTTGCAAAGAAGGCACAGAAAGTTGACATACACCTTTCACCCATTTCTTCTAATGTTAATAACATCTTACATTTGCCACCATACGTTTAACCATAGCACATTTAAACTAAGTAATAAGTATCGGTACAATACTATTAACTCGGCTACAGACTTCAATCAGATTTCACAGGTTTTTTTCTTTATTTGTTTTTTTAACTAATGTGACTTTTCTGCTGCAGGATCCAATCTAGTATATAAAAGGACTGTTCCGTTTCCTATAAACTTTAAATTAATGGCTCGAATGTGACAAGCTCCTACATAAATGTCATAGGTCACTTGCTGTTTTGATAAGAGAGTGAAAAGGGAAAGGCAGACTGTGTGGTTCTTTAAAAGCGGTGGTAGGAAGGAACCACAAACCTCCAGCAATGAAAACACAAGGCTCCTTTACAGGAGCGCTGTGCCAGGAAGCAGGGGAACGTGCTGTTTCACGCGCTTGCACTTGGAACAGTTTCCCACCTGCTCCTCTGTGCCAGCCTGATTCTGGGGAAACAATCAAGTGCTTAGGCAATCTTGGGCTCTGGTCGTTGGCACCCAGCTTGGAAAGGATGTGTTACAGACTACACACAGCCTCTAAACTGCTACTCGTTTCCCTGACAGATTCAGCTGGTTGTCGTGTGTGTCTCCTAACTCATCCGTCAGCTTCCCCCGCCCCCGACCCTGCCCCTTAGCTCGTTCTCCACTTGAAACGGGAGATCAGGCCACTGCCTCATTCAGAACCTTTCAACAGCTACCAGCTCTCGGGGTCAAAGTCAAAGTCAAATTCCTCACCTGCGCCCTGAACGACCTGCCCCTGTGGCATCCCCTCCGACCTCATCTCTTACTGTTAGCCCTCGGCTTCCTTTTTCCAGGGACACTGGCCTCAGCGCTGCTCCCCGTCAGGCCAGGCACAAGCCCACCTCAGGGCCTCGTCACTTGCTGTTCCTCCTGCTTCGATCCCAAGGCTCTTCCCTCACTCCCTTTCTCAAAAAGCACTGTCTTCGCGGAAGGCCCTCCCCGCTGTCCCCTCCGTCGTGTGCAGCCGTGCACACGGGGCCGCCCATCCTCATCCGCTCCCAGCGCCCCTCCCCCGCCCTCTCCTTCTCATCAGCATCCCTTGCTACAGAACAAGCTGTGCCATCTACGTAATTGTCGTGTTTCTCACCTACCTAGAAAGCCAGCTCCAGGACATAGGGTTCTGTTGATTTGTTGAGTTACTACTGCCTTTCAGCCGCTAGAAACAGGGCTTGGCATATAGCGGGTGCTCAATAAATGCTTATTGAGTGAATGATGAAGGAACGGAGGATTCTGGCTCCGTCACCCCCCCTGCCTTCACAGCTCTGCCCAGAGGCCCCCATGGGCAGGCCAAGCTCTGGTTCCCCTTCACCACACGGGGAAGGGTCTCCACACCACTCCCTGGCCGGCCATCCAGAGGCTGCCTCTCTGGAAAGCCTGGCCGGGAAGACAGTGTGAGTAATGAATCTCAGGTGAGTGATACCAAGGGACTGCCAGGTCCACGGTCCATGTCACAGTCCAACAAGATATGAAATATTCTCTTCTGATGTCCTAAGGCGAAGGAGAACCTCCAAAACTGAAAATCCTCCACGCCAGCAACTTCCAATCTCTCCATGCCACCTTCATACTTCAAAGGCAAAAAGAGATTAAAGTCACCTCTGACGGAGGCGTCATTCCGTCCTCTGGTCGCCAGGGTAGTGGGTGGAGTGGGGAGGTGAGGGGCCCCGAGAGAATAAAGGGGATTTTGAGCCATGGAATAAGTCGAGCATCCCTTGGTGCTATTCACGTAGAAGCAATGCACTTTCCGCAGTGTTGTGTTGGAGAAGAAACCGGGGTAAGAACAGGTTTAAAGCAGAAAACTGTTCTTAAACCAGGCACAGAGGGAGTGTGTCTTTTTGTGTTAAGATGCTAAATGAACGAAACAGAATTTCCGATTATTTTTTGCCTTCTTCCTCCTTCCCCTCCTTAGAATTCATGAATTCGTGATAGCCATTTATAGCATTCCTTTATAGTCCAAAAAGTGGAGTTCTGCAGAATCCCACATCTTCGTGTTTAAGAGGGAATAAAAGATGTAAAATAGACAGGCACGTCTTTCCTGACCAAGGTGTCTGCTTGCGGGCCTCAATGTGCCAATCTTGACACATCCGTTTGTCATCTCGCCACTGCAAAACTTCTGGAAAATATTTATTTTAAAAATTCATTTCAGTGCTGAACTCCTGCTGCTGCTATTTAAACCCCTTGCTCAAGAGTCACGTCACCCTGAATTGCGGCATCTTCACAAAGACAGGCCCCCGGAATCATCCCAGCTCACCTCCTCAGCTTCAGCTGCTCTTGACTTCTTTTCACTGGCTCTCTTCCTTCTGATGTTTTCACGGGGCACGAGGCCTTTCAGATTTCTCCGTATGGGCTTCCAGGAAAGGAAGTTTGATACTAGGAGGCACATTATCTGAAAGGCCATCTGACGGTGTGATTCTGTCTCTTTCAAACAAATTCTACACCAGGGTGGCTACTGGGTAACACAGAGGGAAAAGCAGGCTCTGGCTCCTTTTCTTGGGAGAGCAATGGCCCCCTTTCCCGTCTCCCCCCCAACAGCCTCGACTGGCAACTGGGGAACCCACAGAGGACACGTCTTGCCGCTCCCCTGGCAAGCACGCTGGGACCATCGCTGTCCTTCAGCCGCTCTCTGGCTAAACCACACCTATAAACGGAGCAGCCGTTCAGAGACGATTTGTCATTCTCTGAGTGCACGAGACTTGATCTGTCATTTACTTTCTCAGGCAGAGACAAGGCTGGTACACTATGCTAATTCATCTCTCTGGAGCTCCACAAGCAGGTTGAGAAGAAGGTAAGACTACATAAAGAATTGCATTATCCTTTGAGCTTCCACTATGTTTTTTCTGAGTTCTCAACAGCTGAGAGAGTTGAAGACAAACTTAGTGTTGTCTTCAACACTATACGTGATTTTAATTTCATATCCCCAGCTGAGCAAACTGGACATCTTAATGTCTCAAAAGTAGCAATTTGACCCATGTCCTAATAGAATCAGAGGTGTTTCAGAACTAAAAGATTTTTTTGCACATATATATATATACACACACACACACACACACACATATATATGCCAAAAACTTTCTATCTTTTTCTATTTTGTTCTTCCTTACAATGTGTATGTATTCATACTGACATATGTTTATATACATAAATACATATCTTTGGGGTTTCACATGACAGGAGTAAAGGAAATTTTAAGTGTATGTTAGCCCAATCGTGAATTCATTCTAGTGTTTAATTTTTAATAACTGGTACCTTTCTAATTTCAACAATGACACAGAATTAATAGAATTTGAGGATCACTCAGCTATTAAAGTAGGATTTCCAATGCACAGCCACAGAGAGTCAGCATTGGTGGAAAAATTCAATATAAGTTTTCCAGCCATGGACATAAGAATACCCCCACCCCACCCATTCTTTTACAAAGAGCCCAGCTGGCTTCTGGGAGAGTTCAGAGTGGTCCCTTTAGGGGCAACTGCCCTCAACTTCAAAGTCTAGTGACCATCCACAGGTTGGTGGAGGACAAGAAAAAACACAGCAAAAATATGGGCAAGATTCTTGGGGTCCTGGAATAATAGTGAGAAGATCCTGGGAGTCATGCTAAGAGATGCAGACAGATGCCAGGATGCATCATTGGGCTTGGAACTGGTTTCTCCATTTGCAGGCAGACAGTAGTTAAGAACAAGAGCAAATATTCCTCCAAGTGTCCTCGCTACGTGTTGAGCTGTCTGTCAGCAGTAGGTCTTGGCTGGCCCTGTTCCAAACTCTGGGACACACAGTTACTGCACCGCTTAGACATAAGTTGTCCCTTCCATTCACAGCTTAAAGGTCATCAGTCAGTCTTAGATTTTGTGAGTGGCCTGAAACGTAACTGTCTCTTACGTGGACTGACAGATGGGAAAAATCAGTGGTCCTGGCCTCCCCTGAAGCCACCATTCTTTCTCCACGTTTTGTTTTCTCTCCAACTATCTCTTTATGCTTTTGATCCACTTGATTAGATTTCTTATTAATTTTAAGAAATACAGGAATTTCCTTTGACCACCTTTAGATTTCCAAAACACTGTTTCTGTCCCATCAACAACAAACAAGCTCTTAGGTCTTTCCCTTTCACAGCCACATGCAAGGCTTTTTCTCTTGAGCTTCTATTGCCAATGTGAAGTCTGTTAGTTGTTCAGTTTCTGAAAAAGGTTGCCAATCCGTTAGGCCCATTACAAAGAGAAATTAACATGACAAGATAATCTCAGGAGGAGCTTAATTTTCTAGACGATCCCTAAAACAGGAAGGACAAGTCAGTTTTTCTTAGTTTTGTTCTAGACCCAAATCATGCAGAACCAGTTACACACATCAACCCTCTTTGCCCACACTTTTTTGCCAGAATTGCATACCAGTCGGCAGCAAATAATTTTGTTCCAGATCCTAACATTCAAATACTGCCATTCTGCTGGAAATAATGAAAAACCATATGGTGTGATGCCGGAAATAAAATGCTAAATTTTCTACAATATTCTTGTTTTAAAAATATACTGGGATTTCCGATGCTAAATATATGGCCGCAGCATGGTTTTGTTCAATCATAAAAGCCAGACAAAACATATAGTATAGCAAAAGAAAAAACACACACAACATGGATAACATCTTACATAAAACTGGTGACAAGGAACCCCCAGGAATCCCAGAGTAGGGTTAGTGTTACCTATACACCAGGCAGCAACAGGTCTTGTGTGGGATCACTGGGGATGAGGGGTTGGTAGGAAAGAAAAAGGAGAGTGTGGACAGTGCTATGAGCTGCAACTCAGGAATCAACAAACATCCACCCCCAAAAGAAGCCGATCCTTTACAGAATAGGAACTAAAGCAAGTAAAACTGCAAATGACCAGTGAAATTCAAAGACTCCCTCACAGGCTCCAAGCTGAGGACAAGTGCAAAAACCATAGGAAACCAGTAAGGGGCCTGGGAATTCAAACAATGCCAAAGTAGCCTCCGCCCAGTGGGATCTCAGAAATGCTCTGACACACACCCTTTTGGAAAGACAGAGACTCATTCTTTCCATTTCCCTTCCACCAACCTTGCTAAAACAACAACAACAACAAAAAACAAAACCTGCTGATCACTGGATCAAAACACTGTGGATCCCAGGGAGACTAAACTTCTAACACCAGAGAAGGAGGTATCTGAGCTGGACCCCAGGACGTGGTGGACAAGCACATGGAAAGGCAGCCTCACTGCTCTGGAAAGAAAGACCTTCAGACTCCAGACAATACAGAGTTAGATGCAGGAAGCTTTTGTGAATCAGGCTCACCCCTGAGAGACAGAGAAGTCATCATGTATATAAAGAGGCCATATTTTTTAAAATTTGTCACAGTAACAATGCAGAAGAGAGCCCTACAGAGGAATTTTCCAAGAGAACCATTTAATCTGTATGTGGAAAATAAAACCAGAGTACAAGAAAACCCCATACAAAGATACAGCAAGGATAAAGATTTAAATGAACCAAATAAAGTTCCAAGAGATGATGAAAACATCCCACAAATGTGGCCACAAAGAGGATGAAAACAGCAACATATGATTTTTAAATGAGCTAAAAGAAGCTTAAAAACAATCAAAGCTTGAAAGAACCAAACAAGTCAGAATTAGAACAGCTCAGAAATGAGAGGGCTAAACCAAGCTTCTACTGTATAACACAGGGAATGATATTCAATAGCTTGTAATAACCTATAATGGAAAAGAATCTGAAAAAGAATATATATATACCCACACACACATATGTGTGTATATATATGTGTGTGTGTGTGTGTGTGTGTGTAAAACTGATTCACTTTGCTGTACACCAGAAACTAACACATTATAAATCAACTATAGTCCAAAAAAATTTTTTAATTGAAAAAAAAGAAGACACTTGGAATGATGTGAAACGTGATGATATGAAAAGAGAGCTGAAAACTCAAGAATGAAAAGAGAAGAAAAGGAAAGAAAAAAATCTCAAAAACAAAGGCTGAATTAGAAGAAACGAAGAAGCATATAGACACCCGGGGAGGGCCAGGAAGAGCAACCAAGGCTGGAAAGGAGGAGAGTGAAATCAATAAAGTGGAAATAAAGAAGAGATAGAAGATTCTACCAAAGATTTGGAACAACAGAGTTTTAATGAAGATTTAACATCAATTCCCAAAGAAGAATGTTCCCCCACAAAATGAAAGACAACAAAGACATAAAACTATATTTAAGAAAACCTTGACAAATAAAAGATTTGAACCTACATATTAAAGGGACTATAGCTGAGAAATTCAACTGAGAACCATCAACACAAACATTTCTAGTAAACAGTTGTATTTTTTTAAATGAAGGAAAACAATTTTGTGCATTCAACCAAAAACAAAAAGAACAAAAAAAACCTAAGCCAGACTTTGAAGCACAAACATTTTGTACCAGAAAACAATGGATGACATTGTAAAGATGCTTCAGAAAATAAAATATGAGCCAAAGATTTTATATCCAACCAAACTGTGCTTCAAGTATAAAGCCAACTGAAAAATAGTTATAAACATTCAAGAACTCAGGGATTAATTTTCCCAAGAGTCTTTCTGAGGAACCTACTAGAGAATGAGTCTCAGAAAACAAAGAGATGTTTAGATTAGCTTGGCTTATGGTCTGGTACAGACTGGCTGAAAGGATAAAAGAATATGCAAGAAAACTATAAGACACTGATGAAAGAAATTAAAGATGATATAAACAGACGGCGAGATATACCATGTTCTTAGATTGGAAGAATCAACATTGTGAAAATGACTCTACTACCCAAAGCAATCTACAGATTCAATGCAATCCCTATCAAACAAACAATGGCATTTTTCACAGAACTAGAAGAAAAAATTTCACAATTTGTATGGAAACACAAAAGACCACGAATAGCCAAAGCAATCTTGAGAAAGAAAAATGGAGCTGGAGGAATCAGGCTCCCTGACTTCGGACTATAATACAAAGCTACAGTAATCAAGAGAGTATGGTACTGGCACAAAAACAGAAACATAGATCAATGGAACAGGATAGAAAGCCCAGAGATAAGGTGACCATATATGCGTGGGTTTATCTTTGATAAAGGAGGCAAGAATATAAATAGAGAAAAGACAGCCTCTTCAATAAGTGGTGCTAGGAAAACTGGACAGCTACATGTAAAAGAATGAAATTAGAATACTTCCTAACACCATACTCAAAAATAAACTCAAAATGGATTAAAGACCTAAATCTGAGGCCAGACACTATAAAACTCTTAGAGGAAAACATAGGCAGAACACTCTATGACATAAATCACAGCAAGATCCTTTGTGACCCACCTCCTAGAAAAATGGAAATAAAAACAAAAGTAAACAAATCGGACCTCATGAAACTTAAAAGCTTTTGCACAGCAAAGGAAACCATAAACAAGACAACCCTCAGAATGGGAGAAAATATTTGCAAACAAAGCAACTGACAAAGGATTAATCTGCAAAATATACAAGCAGCTCATGCAGCTCCATATCAAAAAAACAAACAACCCAATCCAAAAATGGGTAGAAGATCTAAATAGACATTCTCTAAAGATGATATACAGATTGCCAACAAACACACGAAAGGATGCTCAACATCACTAATCATTAGAGAAATGCAAATCAAAACTACAGTGAGGTATCACCTCACACTGGTCAGAATGGCCATCATCAAAAAGTCTACAAACAATAGACTGGAGAGGGTGTGGAGAAAAGGGAACCCTCTTGCACTGTTGGTGGGAATGTAAACTGATACAGCCACTATGGAGAACAGTATGGAGGTTCCTTAAAAAACTAAAAATAGAACTACCATATGACCCAGCAATCCCACTATTGGGCATATACCCTGAGAAAACATAATTCAAAAAGAGTCATGTACCACAATGTTCATTGCAGCACTATTTTCAATAGCCAGGACATGGAAACAACCTAAGTGTCCATCAACAGATGAATGGACAAAGAAGATGTGGCACATATATACAATGGAATATTACTCAGCCATAAAAAGAAATGAAATTGAGTTATTTGTAGTGAGGTGGATGGTCCTAGAGTCATACAGAGTGAAGTAAGTCAGAAAGAGAAAAACAAATACCGTATGCTAACACATATATATGGAATCTAAAAAAAAATGGCTCTGATGAACCTAGGGGCAGGACAGCAATAAAGACGCAGATGTAGAGAATGGACTTGAGGACACGGGGAGGGGGAAGGGTAAGCTGGGACGAAGTGAGAGAGTGGCATGGACATATATACACTACCCAATGTAAAATAGATAGCTAGTGGGAAGCAGCCGCATAGCACAGGGAGATCAGCTCAGTGCTTTGTGATCACCAAGAGAGGTGGGATAGAGAGGGTGATGCAAGAGGGAGGGGATATGGGGATATATGTATATGTATAGCTGATTCACTTTGTTATACAGCAGAAACTAACACACCATTGTAAAGCAATTATACTCCAATAAAGATGTTAAAAATAAATTTAAAAAAGAATATGCAAATGTTATATGGTCTGACACTGTAGAAATAACGCAACAAACAAATAAGGAAAGTAAGCGGAAAGCAGAATAAGTTCTGCTAATAAGAACTTAATTAATAAGTTAATGCCCACGGGCATTAACTAGGATTAAAAGAATATGTTTAGACACTGGAGGAGAAGGAAGAAAAGGGAAAAGACTATAACTAATCAGTGCTGCTCAGAAAAGAGTAGAATTAGGCATTACCTTAAAAAAAAGGAAACTTCAGATATTATACACAATATTAAAGGTAACCAGTAGAACAAAAATGCAAACCATGTGAAATACGAAAGATTACAAAGAGAAAAGAAAATGAATCACATAGTGAAAGATTTACTAGATACAGTAAATAAATAATATATTGATATGTCAGAGCTGAGATCAAACATATAAAGAAATCTGTTTAATAAATTCAGATTGATTAATAAAGCAAATTGTTAACTCTCTGTGGTATGAGACATACCTTAATCAAAAAGACACAGAAAGATTAAGGATTAAAGAATAAGCATAGATACACCAGGGAAGCTCAAGTAATAAGAAAGCAGCAGTTCAGATTTTAATACGAAACTTGGTAGAATACAGGGGAGCAAAAACACCTAAAAAGTAAAAAGAAGCCAAAAAAGACATTATAATGCCAAAGACTGCAGCCTATAGAGAAACAACTTTTATAAGGTAGAAATTGCAGGAAATGCAAGGAGAAAAGGACTGAAACACACCAAAAATAGGACAGCTTAACATACCTCTCTCAGTCCAAGACATAATAGGTAAACCCAAATTAATAAGATTCTATATCATCTAAAACATGTAATCAGGAATTCCCTGGCCGCTCGGTGGCTAGGACTCTGCTTCCATTGCCAGGAACCCAGGTTTGATCCCTGGTCAGGGAACCAGGATCCCGCAAGCCGTGTGGCACAGCCAAAAACACATAATAGTAAAAAAAACTTTAAAAAATCAATAATGTAGACCTATTTAACTCTGAAACATTTCTTCTTAATTCACATTCTTTTCAAGCACACAAATTTTAAAGTATGTTAATGTTATAAAGAAAAAGGTTTGCCACAGAGATCTAAATATAAAAAGAAATCCAAATATAAAATTAACAATATAAACACTTAGGATCTTAAATTTGAATTGGAAATGGCAAGGCGGATCATGATTTTTTTTTCTCACTTTCTAAAATACAAATTTTCCAACTCCATCCACAGAACAGGGCTAGAAACAACTCCAGTCCAATCTCACTGGCACATCTAACTCGCAAGGCGGTCTCTAAATTGGATTCTCCACTCAGTGGAACTAAGGATCCTTGAAGAAATGGCTGATTCCAGTTGTGGAGCAGGAAACAGAGAAAAGTGGGCTAGGATGTTTTGTTGCTCCAGAAAGTAATGAAGGGAAGGAGCCATTAACAGCTGACGTGGGTCTGATCAAAAGGACATAGGCATCAGCTAAACGTTCCCACTTGCCTTAGGCGGGAGGCTATGAACATCCAAAAAGTGACCCAATTAATTAAAATATACTAAATATACAAAAAGCTGTAAATTCATAAGAGGCAGGGAGGTGAGAGAGAAACAAAATAGAGTCCACTGAACACCACTGCAGTTGATAGGACACCAAATCATTACTCTGAAAAATAGACATTTTAAAGGGAAACAATGAAGCATTTTTCTCACTATTCTAGTATAATATGTATTTCAGGGTGTCCAAAGAGCCCTCATGGTTGAGAGTTTTTTTATACAGATTCTCAGGTAATAAATTGAAACAGAAAGATAGAGTTCAAAAAATCAACATTTTGCAACCCCTAATCCCATAACTGATTCAGGAGATAGTCATCATTGGATGATTAAACCCTTAGACAAAATAGGGAATGAAAACAATCAAATTATCCAGCTACCGTCACCTAAGCCCAGTGATCAATTTTAGCTTCATTAAAAGTGAATCACACAGACATGCTGATAAGACACAATGTGACAGCTGAGAAATCAAGAACCAGGTCTGAAATATTCTTTTAAAAACAATAACAGCAATAACAACAACAAAACCAAATATGAATTTAATAAGCTTTTAAATGTAAATTCAGTCCACCAGAAATTCAGGGAGTAGCAGAGAAAGGTAAATAACATCTCAAACCAAATCTAGAATTTAAGAACCTAATTCCTTTACTAAATCCATACAGGGAGCGGGGAACTGTTCTAGATTATGAGACATTCACAAGGCTCTGTGGAGCTTAACAAACACACACAATGAAATGGAACTTGTCTGGATCTAGAATAGAATAGAATAGAATAGAATAGAATAGAAGTAGAATAGACTAACTGAAAAGAGGCGTTTTTAGACGATCAGGGAATTTGAATATGGGCTAGGTATCTGATGACACTAACTATTGTTAATTTACAGATAGGTAGGAAAATGTTTCTCTCTCTCTGTCTCTCTCTGTCTCTCTCCCCATCTCTTTGCTCTCTTTTTCCCTGTCTCTCTCTCTCTCTCTCTCCTGGAGAAAATTAAACCATTTAGGGGTGAAATGACAAGATACATAGAGTTTGCTTTAAAATTATCCAGCAAAAAAAGGAGGAGGTTAGGAGGTGAACAGATGAACAAGTATGGCAAAATGCTGATGGTTTTCAAACATCAGTGATTGGGACATAGAAATTTTCATAATAAGTTTTTTTGAATGCATGGCCTTTGAAGGAATGTGGGAATGCAATAACAATAGAGAAATAGTTACATTTTTGGTGACACTGTAGTCACAGCTAGACATCACCATTTTATTTTATTTGTACCCTGGAGCTAAAAATCATTATATTGAACCATCATCATACTTATCATGTTTGAATGGCATAATGCCTCAATAATACAATATTTTACTCAGATTTTTGTATTTAGGATGTTTATTACCTTTGTCTGAGAACTGGTGTGGAGTAACATGAGACAAGATGCCATAAATATATAAGCAGATGACACCTTTTTGTCTTCCGGAATCCCTCCCTCCCTCCCTCTCCCTCCCTCCCTCTCTCATTTCTAAAGGTTGGAGCACTGGTTCTTAGCTGTCTAGAAAACTTTCTTCTTTCTCATCAGTAAAATAAAATTAACTTTTGAAATCATATAATGATTAGTAAAATATATAGAATAGTTCATGTTTTCAAAATGCTTACTCTTATTGACTTACTTCTCCAAACATACATGAAACATATAGTCCAATTATTCACCATTTAACTAGATAGCAACAGAGACCACACTGGTATTAAAAGAAAGAATGGGGAAAAAAATCACCATGTTCATAGGAGATGCTCGTCTCCACAATCAAAATCACTATGTAGCAATCCAGATCAAAATAATACTATTTAGAGGAAATAAAGTAGACAAAGACTATAGACCTGAAAAGCCCTGAGACACAGAAGTCACCTAATTGCACAGGTGAAGCGTGGTGTGAGGCAAGGCTTCTCACGTGCACACAGACATGCCTGGAGGTGCTCAGTCCTGTGCCCAGCAGCACCAGAGACACGGGAAAGCACTGTACGGCTCCCCTCAACATCGAGTTTACTTAAAGGTTGGCAGGAAAATAATACTGTATGAAAAATAGTGGCGCAGTGGTTGAGAATCCGCCTGCCGATGCAGGGGACACGGGTTCGTGCCCCAGTCCAGGAAGATCCCACATGCCGCAAAGCGGCTGAGCCCGTCAGCCATGGCTGCTGAGCCTGCACGTCCAGAGCCTGTGCTCCGCAACGGGAGAGGCCACAGCAGTGAGAGGCCTGCGTACCGAGAAAAAAAAAAAAAGAAAAGAAAAAGAACACTGATACGAAATGGGCATGTTAGAGAATAGAATGCACAATACAGAACAGTTTTTTAACAAAAAGAATTCTTCAAGAAGATGCTGTACTTCAATCCAAGACTGCCAGCTCCCCAGATACACGTGCACCTGCCATCAGCCTGGTCCTCGGGGAAATGTTTCAGGAGCACCAGCCTAAGGAAAAGGCTGGATGGATGAAACTGACCCTCCTCTTTGAAGACCCAGAAACTTAATCTTTTCTGGGTCTCACAATGATCAGATCCCAAGAGAATCACTCTCCTCAACTGAAATGCACATGGCTGAGAACAATACCAAGACGTCCAGTATTAATTGTCAATGAATCTGTCAACAGACAAACGGATAAAGAAGATGTGGCATATATATACAATGGAATATTACTCAGCCATAAAAAGGAATGAAACCGGGTCATTTGTAGAGACGTGGATGGACCTAGAGACCATCATACAGGGTTAAGTAAGTCAGAAAGAGAAAAACGAATATCGTATATTAACGCACAGATGTGGAATCTAGAAAAATGGTACAGATGAACCAGTTTGCAAGGCAGAAATAGAGACACAGACGTAGAGAACAGACAATACCAAGGGGGGGAAGGGGGGTGGGATGGATTGGGAGATTGGGACTGACACATGTACACTACTATGTATAAAATAGATAGCTAATAACCTGCTGCATAGCACAGGGAACTCTACTCGGTGCTCTGTGGTGACCTACATTGGAAGGAAATCCAAAACAGAGGGGATAGATGTATAGGTATAGCTGATCAACTTTGCTGTACAGCAGAAACTAACACAACATTGTAAAGCAGCTATACTCCAATAAAAATTAATATTAAAAAAATACGAGAATAACAGGAAATGATCGTTGTTCTCGGTTTCTCAAAGTTCAGAACACACCCTGCGTTCTGCCGAACTCCCAGGCACCTCTGTTCATTCACATTCCAGCTCCAACATTTATGGCATATGTTCAAATCAGGTGAGTTACTTTAATCTCTAAGTTTCTTCAGCAGTAAAATGAGAATAATAGTCCCTACGTTCTAGAGTTGGTGGAGGCTTAACTGTAGTTATGCATGTAAAGCTCTTACTTCAAGGTCTGGCATATGGCAAGTGACCAACAGAAGCTTCCTTCCTGCATGGGCAGCGGTGATGGTATCCGCAGTATCTGCACATCCAAATTCATGGCTAAAGTAACTGGAGTTGTGGTGTTAACAGTCTGGCCATCTCAAAGCCAAAGGAATACAGAATAACCCAAAGATAATCATTCCACGTCTGCTATAGTTATTGACAATTAAATATCTAATTCCCATATCTAAGAGACAAATGACACTTAATTCTGTTCCATGCCAAAGTGAAATGAGCAAGTTTTTTCTCCTGAAGATAACTGGTTTTGTCTCCTCTAAAAGATCCAATTTTCAAGAAACGTTTTGGACAGAAGATACAAACTAAATAAAACAAGGAAAACTGAATATGGAAAAAGCAATTTCATTTGACAGTGTCAGCCCCAACCGTGACATTCTGAATGAGCAAATGGTGGGGGGAAGTTCAAGTTCATATCGAGTCTACATCTGGGTTACATGGAGCAGAAAATTACAAGGGTCTCCCATTTTTCAGGTACTCCTTTCTTTCTTCTCTCTCTTGCTCTCTGTCCCTCTCCAAATGAACTGTAAGATTGCTTATGAATTTAAAAGCAGACTTTGCCTCTTCCAGCTTATTAGAGTGCTTTCTCTGGTTTTAAGAACCCTCTGAGCTGCGCTGCTTGGTTACAAGCACTGGCAATAGGCTGGAAAGCTCGGCCGTGACTACTTGTACATTAAGAAAACAATCTTGGTTAGTTTCTAAAGATGATAGTATGGGTTGGAAGGGAGTTAGTCTCGAATAAAGCGGGATTAGAGAGGGGAAGAAAAAAATAAAAATGCTTATCACCTGCAACTACCTGCAGCTGGTTTTAATTCCCTCCCTGCAACTGGAAGTAATCCCAGTCCTTTGTGGGGGGCATTTCCAGACAGCTCTCTCCTGAAACAATTATGTACCATCAGAGAAGAGCAGATCATGTTATATCTCTTCGTAAGACTTTTCCTTCTGTGTAAGTGGGGGCGAAATATGTTGCTGCCATGAGATATAGTAAGTTCTAAATGCATGGAGAAAATGTTATTCATTCAGAGGTCGTATTAAGCACAAGTCTCTTCCAATATCCACCCCAAAGCAAAGGAAATCAGTCCTGCCTTATATGACCTGCCATTACCTCCAGACCCCTTAGCTTGGCTTCTTCTCTTTCATGGATTTACAGAAAGTGAAAGCAACTTCCTAAATCACCATCAAGTAAGCACTGTATTTTTTTTATTTTTTTTTTAATTTATTTTATTTATTTATTTTTGGCCGTGTTGGGTCTTCATTGCTGCACGCAGGCTTTCTCTAGTTGCAGCAAGCGGGGGCTACTCTTCGTTGCGGTGCGCGGCATTCTCATTGCGGTGGCTTCTCTTATTGCAGAGCACGGGCTCTAGGCGTGTGAGCTTCAGTAGTTGTGGCACACGGGCTCAGTAGCTGTGGCTCGCGGGCTCTAGACCACAGGCTCAGTAGTTGTGGCGCACGGGCTTAGTTGCTCCGCAGCATGTGGGATCTTCCCGGACCAGGGTTCGAACCCGTGTCCCCTGCACTGACAGGTGGATTCTTAACCACTGCACCACCAGGGAAGCCCTATTTTTTAAGCCCTATTGTGAAATATACATAACATAAAATTTACATTTTTAGCTATTTTTAAACGTACCGTTCAGTGGCGTTAAATACATTCACACTGTTGTGTAACCATCCCCAGCATCCATCTCCAGAACTTTTCATCACCCCAACCTGAAACTCTGTCCCCAGGAGCCAACTCTCCATTCCTGCCTTCCCCACCCCCTGGTAACTTCTATTCTGCTCCTCATTTCTATGGATTTGACTGTTTCAGGAAACTGAGGAGTAGAACCATATAATGTTTGTCCTTTGGGGGCTGGCTTTTTTCACTTAGTATAATGTCTTCAAGAGTCATCCATGTCTTCTTCAAGATTCATCCATGTTGTAGCATGCATCAGAACTTCATCCGTTTCTAAGGCAAAATAATATTCCCTTGTACGTATATACCACATTTTGTTTATCCATTCATCCGTTAATGGAAGCTTAGGCTGTTTCCACATTTTGGCTATTGCAAATAATGTTGCTATGAACACGGGTGTACAAATACCTGTTCAAGTCTTTGCTATCAATTATCTTGTATATAATTGCCTTTGGAGGCAGCACAGCCCAGTCAACACTTTGATTTTGGACTTCTGGCCTCCAGAACCGTGAGAGACTGCATTTCAATTGTTTTAAGCCACCAAGATGGTGGTAATTTGTTACAGCAGCTACAGGAAACTAATATACCTTGGTTGCCTCATTGCAAAATAGAAATACAATAGTACCTACCTCAAAGAGCTGTTGCGACAGTTAAATGAAATAATCCATGGAAAGCACCTAGCACAGGGCTAACACAGCAAGCTCTCAATGGAATGTTGGCTATTATTATTTACTGCTGTGGAAACCCTGATTTGCATTACAAATGGACAGAGGAGGCAATACAGTACCTAAGTCATATGCAAGGCAGAGATTCAAGACGTTTTTGCGTGAGACTGCTCTCAGCTGTTTTTTTTTTAAAGCAAAAACTATAGCCATTTTATTGTCTACCAATGCCCATGGGTACAGGGAAGTTTTCAGATCATGCATTCCAAAAAGCAAATTCTAGGCTCCCATGTGTCTGTGAAACAGTCTTTATGGACCACCAGACATATAAAGCAAGAATACTTTGTGTATATATATGTATTTTTCTGGAGAGTCCATAGCTTTCATCAGATTCCAGAAAAGTTTAAAATCGCTTACATAAAATGATCCTGACAGCCTGGAATGAAAAGATTAAGACGGGGCTCAAAATATAAACCAGGCAAGCATCACATTCAGCTGGAGGGCCACCTGTAGCTCAAAAAGTCATTGCTGCAGGGAGATCAGCTCAGTCCTTTGTGACCGCCTAGAGGGGTGGGATAGGGAGGGTGGGAGGGAGACGCAAGAGGGACGAGATATGGGGATATATGTATGTGTATGGCTGATTCACTTTGTTATAAAGCAGAAACTAACACAGCACTGTAGAGCAATTATACTCCAATAAAAATATTTTTTTAAAAATTCATTGCTGGAGCTTTGCCCGTGACCTAATTCCAGCAATAAGAAGAGAGTAGTCAGGACTTGGGGAAGGGATTTGCGAGATGAGTCCAAGCCAGGGGCTTTGCAACTCCAGCCATCTCCTGAATAGGCCTGGGGTGTGTGTGTGTGTGTGTGTGTGTGTGTGTGTCATAACAGGAAGTGGACATTCAGTGCATCCAACAAATAGGTCTAGCAATAAATTCCCTTGAAATCATTTGAAAAATTCAACGTTTAGTGAAGCCTCTTTGTAAAACCCTAAGATCAATTGCCAGAATAATAATAGCTGTCATTGTGGCCCCTCTCATTCATCAGCAGAGAAACTAACTAGATAAACAGTTAACCTTTTTCTTTATTTAAAAGGCAATTATTGAGTAAGTACTATATGTTATGGACTGAATTATGTCCCCCACCTCCCAAATGCATAAGTTGAAGCCCTAACCCTTCAACAATGTAACTATTTGGACACAGGGCCTTCAAGGAGGTAATTAACATTAAATGAGGTAATAAGGGTGAGGCCCTAACCCTATAGGACTGGTGACCTTGTAAGAAAAGACACCAGGTGCCAGAGAAAAGGCCATGTGAAAACACAATAACAAGGCTGCCATCTTCATGCCAAGGAGGGAGGCCTCAGAGGAAACCAAACCTACCGACACCTTGATCTGAGACCCCCAGAACTGTAAGAAATAAATTCCTGTTGTTTAAGCCGCCCAGTTTGTGGTATTTTGTTACGGCAGCCCAGCTGATGAATTCATTATACACCAAGAACTACGCCAGGGGCTGGAGTTACAGAAATGGTTAAGGCATAGCTTCTCCACAAGCTCACTGGCTTGAGGTAACACTGCAGGATCCTGCAAGAAACAGAACAAGCCCTTGGCCTCCCAAAGCCACCTGACACTAGGGTGAGTCTGACAAACTTCCTCTTGAACTTGCCTGGACCGGCTGTTTAGGTTGTATGTGGACCCAGACTCATTAGACCAGAACTAGACTAATGCTGGCTTTCTTTAAGACCTCTTTTGTTTTGTTCTGCATTGTTTTGCCTTGTTGTTCTGTTCTGCTCTATTTTCAGGGAAAAATAACCTCTCACTCTCTCCCAGAGAAAGGATAACTCACAATCTCATCAAACCCCGATGAGCTCGTTCTCAGAACTATCCACCCATTGAGTCTGTCCTGATTAATTACATTCAGTTAAGAAATGTGAGAGGAGGGAGATTATGCAAAATGCTCAGATTACAAGGAAATGTGATATTATCATTCAGAAAGCTGACCGAGCATTCAAGCATTCAGAGATTATTACACTGGTTTTTGCATGAGATGGTGCTCCAGGGTGGAATTTCTGGTGTCACTGGTTTGGAGAGAGACCATTTGCTTTTTCATAGGAAATATTAAACAGTTTTCTTATTAGTTTTGCACGAACTTCCCTTGATACAATACACAGTGGTGGAATGCTGGTCAGTGTGACTCAGAATTTTAAGGCTGGCCTCTGAAGCTCACTATTTCTGTTCCCCATCTGTTTGATTTTGTGTCAGATGGTAAGGAGAGTGGGAATATTTTTTATCACCACTCAGCTTTGTCCTCTACAAAATGGAAATGATACGGCTTCATAATCGAGGGCCCGCAAAGAAATATTTCAGGGAAGTAGTTATACCATGGATTACACTACTAGTTAGTATCCCAAATGCAATTTGACATTTTCACGTTTTTCCCCTTAAAGACCCAAGTCACCTCTTTTTTTTTTTTTTTTTTTTTGCGGTACGTTGACCTCTCGCTGTTGTGGTCTCTCCCGTTGCGGAGCACAGGCTCCGGACGCGCAGGCTCAGCGGCCATGGCTCACGGGCCCAGCCGCTCCACGGCATGTGGGATCCTCCTGGACCGGGGCACGAACCCGTGTCCCCTGCATCGGCAGGCGGACTCTCAACCACTGCGCCACCAGGGAAGCCCCCAAGTCACCTCTTTTAATATGGTGTGTTTAACAATGATGAAATTTATAGTACAAGACTCAGACCCCGAATTATCTTACTTGAAAATAAGGTCAATTTGCTGATCTTCCTTAGAAGGATGGCTGTTAAACTCACAAATTAGTTCAAGAGAACCTACTTCTCCAGAGAACTTTAAAAGCCCACAGATGACCATGTGTCTCAGGGATTTTGCTGCAATCCTGTCCAGGTCAAAGGGTCACATCCTTCTCAGAATCAACTCTATGAATTTGATTGCAGACTTTCATTAACTAACAGTCCTGAATTTTACACAAGAGCTTAACATCCCTCTATTCGATAAGCTTTTAAACCTGCCCACGTTTCAATGATCGGACCTGAATTCAACAGGAAGAATTATTTTATCTGGACACCATGTTGTATGAGTCATCTCTCAAGTACTAAAAAAGTTGCTTTATTTTCGACGCCTGTGGCTATTACCCTCAGATCCTTGAGGATGATGTTAGAAGTGGATTTTCACGATTACCCTGGAGCACATCGTAGATTTACTGGCAAATCATAGAGGATCGCAGCATCGGCAGGAGGGTTTTCGTATTCATAGAACAGCACTCCAGGGGAAAATGACACGAATAGGAAATGTCAAGGTGTTCGTTCAAAGATGAGGTGTACAAGGGGGCCGAGTCTGCGGGGATGGCTCCGTGCTGCTTTCCGAGTGTGGTGACAACAGCCTTGCCGGGATGTCTTCCCACAATCTCGGCAGAGGTGGGGCCACACTGCACACGAGCCAGCTTCTCCCGAAGGCACTGCCTTCAAAGCAGCATCCCCGCTGGTAAACGCCTTGACACACCGGGGTGCTGTTGCTGCTTTCAGCAGCGTGGGAAGTGGTCTCCTCCCAGATGCCTTCTCTGCACGGACTACTCATGTTAACGCCCGACTCTCAGGTCTCCTTCTGGCAACTTTTCCTGTAGATACTCTTGAACTCTCCCTGTAAAATTTTCCTTCGGGTCTCATTTCCCCTCCTCCTGTTCAGCTTTAATGGACTAGTCTGAGTTTTGTAAATTGCAGGGAGAAAACCAGGGCATGGGTGACTCTGTTCATCTCCTAAGCTACTCCTTACACTTTACCCAAAAACGGTCTGCTTTCATGTTTCTGACATACAATGCGCTTTTGTCTCCTAACGTGTGTGTGCATAACTCACACCAAAGCGTGAATAATCGCTGCCTGAGCTTTCAGAAACTTATGATCGGCCAAACCAGTCGGTCACTGGCTTTTGCCAGCCGTGCACCCCTTTGAGGATGTGTACTCAACTAGTGGCTTCCTTGACTTTGTGAGATTACACCATCAAAACCTAAGGGAAAAACTCCAAACTAAAAAAAAAAAAGAAAAAAAAGAAAAAAAATCATAGTTACTAAGAGTTCATATTCTTGTGTGCTCCAGAGATCACAATTGTTCCGTCTTCTCTGCTTTGCAAAGGGTATATAAGTCATCACTATTCTGCCATTTTCTAATTTTTCTTTTCAGAAAGTGGACTCTTTTAAAAAGCCAGATTCAAAATCTAGGGTCTCGTGCAGAGGTCAGGAAATGCTTGCTCCCCTTAACAACCCCGTGTTGCCTTCTCTGGTACCAGCACCCCTTCCCCCCGCCCAGAGTTCAGCCATCATGGGCAAGCAGCTGGACCCCTTCAGCCCTGGACCTGGACCACTGGTCCCTTCTCCATCCCTGGGTTGCCAGTGCTTTACCAAAGCTCCCTGATCGTTAAAGTGGTTTTATTTCTTTTTTGTTTTGTTTTTTCTTTTTCTGTATTGAAGTATAGTTGATTTACGATGTGACACATCATTATTTGTAATGGCTACAAAGTATTCCATTGTATGCCTCTATCATAATATATTTAAACAATTCCCTATCAATGGATAATGGATATTTATGTTGCTTTGAGTTTTTTAAAGTGGTTTTATTTCTTTTTTTTTACTTTTTTTTTATTAGTTTCTGCTTTATAACAAAGTGAATCAGTCATACACATACACCTGTTCCCACATTCCCTAAGTGGTTTTATTTCTAACACTGCTTCCTCAGTCAGACTCCAACCCAAATTTGGACTAAAATCACTTCTTTTCTAAACCCAAGGATTCATAGCTTTCTTTCATCTCCATGTATCCCTTTGAGCTCAGTAAAGCATTTACCACAGACTTATCACCCAAAACTGCACTCTTCTGGTGAATTAATTATATCCATTTCCATAATGTGGTGTAAGAGCTCAGATATAGGGATCAGAGACATAGGTACAAATCCCGCTTGCCATCTACCGGTCGTATAATCATGGACAAACCATTTAATTTCCCAGAGCCTCAGCTGCCAATGGGAATGGATACGCAGCACAGCAGTGGTGCAGATGAAGAAGTGAAATAATGGTTGTGAAAGCTCCCAATTTAGTATGAAGTAGGTACCCTCATTTCTCTTCCTTCTATCAGAGAAAGTTGCTTATCATAACTCTAATAAGTGGTTTGTGTTTATACAAATCTTCCTCCGTATCTATCTGCACAAATCAAAATGTTTTTGGCGATTAATCCTTAATCTGAAAGTTCTTTTCTGACACTGGATATTGTTGTTTCACAAACAATACTCACAATCCTTCATTTCAAGGGGCAGGACATAGTTTTAGAAATAGACTATTTGGAGCAGAACACATACAAGTCTGCAGGCCCTGTGGTAATATTTCTGCCGTGGGCTCATCACTTTCTTGCATAATGTAAGCCAGGCTTCCGAAATGAGCAGTTCCAGTAGGTCCCAGAGCAAGAGAGAGATGCCAAAGCAATTAAGTTTATGGTAAATTCAGAAGAGGAAAATGTGCATACGACAGGAAGAAAATCTCTGTGGGCTTAATTTCTAGGAAAGGCAGGAGTCGTCTCTGCCAGCAGCCACGCGATGCCACTAGCATGGAGCATTTAGGGGTGGAATGATCTGCTCAAGCAGAAATAGTGTGACAGCCACAAGGCAGAACCTTCCACACTGAAGGCCCTAGAAGGATAATGAGAGCGTTTTCAGTACTTTGCATTTATATGCTGGGTTTTTTTTTTTAATTTTTGTGGAGTATAGTTGATTGCCAATGTTGTGTTAGTTTCAGGTGTACAGCAAAGTGATTCAGATATATATATATATATATATATATATATATATATATATATGTATATTCTTTTTCAGATTCTTTTCCATTATACGTTACTACAAGATACAGGGTACAGTTCCCTACAGTGCTGTACAGTAGGTCCTTGTTGTTTATCTATTTTATATATAAACGTGTGTTTATTTTAATCCCAAACTCCTACTTTATCCCTCCCCTTCCATCTGCTGTTTTTAATTTCTAAAAGCACCTCACAATTTTTTTTATCCGCCTCACATGAATTAGGGAGGCTCATATATAATTCTGTTCTCAAGTCTCCCCATCCCGGAAAGGTTGTTCTGTGTTAATTCTGCTTTTCCTCATTCCCATCGAGGTCAAGCTTCCTGAAAGAGGAGCTTGCATTGGTTGCCTCCCATTTTTCTTCTGTCCACTTGGCCATCTGTCTCCTGCCTTCACTGACCTTAGAAACAAACTGTCCTTGGAAAGGCCCCTGGGGACCTCCTAGCAGCCAAGTCCGACGGCCCCTCCCAGCCACCCCCGACCTCACTAAGGAATTTGACCCTGCTGACCCCCACCCCCCTCCACGTCCACTTCTTGAAACCCTTCTCTCTGCCTTCTCTCTGGCTCTCCTCTTACTTTCCTGGCTTTTTCCCGACAACTCATTCTTTGACTGCTTCCCAGAGAAACCATTCCCCGGAATTCCATCCTCAACCCTCCTCCTCCTCTTTGCTGTGAAATATCACATCCTCCTCTGACTCTATTACTCAGTCAGATTTCAGGCAGGAGGCAGAAATCACACCAGTAATCTGAACAGGGAAATCTTCATGGGCAGAAAAGCGTTAACTAGTAAAAGGGGTAAAATGGACTTTAAAGGGCACAGAAGCAGCCACCTTCAGGGAACGTGAGCAAGGCAGGAATTCAGAGGCTTAGGAGAGCCCTCCCCTCCCCCTCCCCTCCCCCTCCCCCCTCCCCCTACCTCTCCCCTCCCCCTTCCCCTCCCTACCCTTCCCCCACTCCTCCCCTCCCTCTCTCTCCCTCCCCCACCTCTCCCCCTCCCCCCGCCCCCCTACCCCCTCTCCTCACCCCCTCCCCCAGCAAGGAGGAAGGTCAGGCCTCCTTTGCCGGGTATGGCTGCTGCAAACAGCCCCGCCAGGTGGTGGTGAGGACACCTGCAGGAGGCAGGAGGCAGGAGCCCCAGCGAATCCACGAGGACCTCTCAGGTGAGGCCGCTTCCTTCTGCCCACCCCACACGCCCACGTGCTGATACACATGGGAAAACAGGGCACAGGAAAGAAGGAAAGAGTCTTCCTCCTGCTCTGAACCTTCCAACAACTGTAAAGCCTGCAGTTGTAACCAGTGCCAGGAAAATGTCTACAGGGTCCACCCTGAGTACCACAAAGCAAGGCAGAGGGGGTAGGTGTGGAGTTGAGAGGCGATGTCTTAACAATCGGCGTAGTGGATGATTTCCAAATCTGAATTTCTTACACTGACCTCCCTCCCAAACTTCAGACTGTCACCAAGATGGATGCCACCAAGACACCTCAAACTCAGCACATCTTCATTATCCACAAGCAAACAATTGTCAAGACCTGCAAATGTTCTCTGAAAAAATAAAAAGTGTCTGCAGTACACCTCTCCCTTTGAATACGTATACATTCTTTGGCTACACTCTATCACTACCTCTACCAGAGTTCAGATTCTCATTATCGATTAGAACTGGTGCCTATGCTCACAACAGCATTACTCTTCATCTCTCTTTCCCATTAACACCAGAATTGACTGCCTAAAAGAAGACTTTCTTCTCAAAAACTTCTAATAATTCTCTCTGCCAACAGCACAAGGTCTACATTGCTTATCTTGGTATTTGCGACCTTCCCAAAATGGCAGCAATCTACCCCCCCCAGCCTCATTTTGCTATGCATCCCAATACTGCAATAAAGCTAACATTTATGGAGCAATTAGTATGAACCAGACACTAATGCAAGCACCTTTTACGTATAATCTCATTTAATCATCACATCAAATTTATCATGTATCATTATTATTCTCTTCATTTTACAGAAGAGTAAACTGAGGCAAAAAGAAGCTAAATAAGTTGCCTAAAGGCCCACAGCTAGTAAATGGTGACATCAGACTCTAAACCCAGGCAGTCTAATTCCAGAATCTAGACTCCTATATACATTATATTTCTTTCTAAAAATAAATACATGTAAGAATAAAGTTAACAGGGCAAAAGATATACACAAACATTACTGAAAGAAAATTTAAAAGATCTAAATAAATGTTCATGGATTAGAAGACAATATTGCTAATACTACCCAAAAATACTACGGCAACACTACTCAAAGAAATCTACAGGCAATCCCTATCAAAACTCCAAGGGCTTTTTTTGCAGCAATAGAAAAACATTCTGAAGTTCATATGGAATCTGAAGAATCCTAAATAGTCAAAACAGCCTTGAAGAAGAAGAACAAAGTTGGAGGACTCACACTTCCTGATTTCAAAACGTAACACAAAGTTACAGTAATCAAAAATGCGTGGGGCTTCCCTGGTGGCGCAGTGGTTGAGAGTCCTCCTGCCGATGCAGGGGACATGGGTTTGTGCCCCGGTCCGGGAAGATCCCACATGCCGCGGAGCGGCTGGGCCCATGAGCCGTGGCCACTGAGCCTGCGTGTCCGGAGCCTGTGCTCCGCAACGGGAGAGGCCACGGCGGTGAGAGGCCCGGGTACCAGAAAAAAAAAAACAAAAACAAAAAAAACAACTGTGTGGTACTCCGATAATCCAGCAATCCCACTTCCGGGTATGTATTCAAAGGAAATGAACCAACCAAAAACCAAGAAGCAAGTAAATGTGAACTGTTTGTCATACCGGCATTTCTGATTGGATAATTTATGCTTTAGTCTTCCTCTCCCAGGAAGGCAAAGGTTGGTAAACTTAGACTCGCCCAGCAATTAATCTTCTAATATTTTATCCCATTTGAAACGACCCAGATAGTCAATGAATTATCTTTATTTAACTTAGTTTAGTTTCAAGTTAGCAAAATCTGGAGGGACTATTTTAGACAGATATTCCCAAAACATAATTATTCCTACAGAGTTTACGTAAAAGCTCTTATCTCATTTACATTTAAGTTTCATCAATATCAAGTTATTTTCCTTGCTGACAAATTTGCAACAGATATAATAAGGTCTTATTTGACCTCCAGTAAACCTAGGTACAACAGAAGTATTATACTTAACACTGATGACTCTAAAAACATGTCTCTATCAATCAAACCAACAAGCTTCAGTAGCTTCAATAACAGATATCAATTCAGTACTGAATATTTCCCAGATCACATGAACCTGAAATTCATTCTATGTCTGAGAATTCATATAAGCTTGTAATTTCTTTTAAGCAAATAAACAGAGCTCATCCACACACCAATCTTGGCAACGCCATCTAGAAGCAGAGACACCTCATATTTATAAGGTACACATAGACATGCATATATCTCTACAGACACAGAGATCTCACAGTTTTCCTGCTACAGCTTAAAAGGCCTCTCTTTTTTACCTTCACTCTCCGGGATTAAAGTTCCTGAGAGCCTAGGTATATCATTTATATCTCAAAAGGCACAGGGAGAGAAATACCAGTTCCACCTAGAAAGCCAAATTCCTCTAACAGCATAAGCAAAAACCCATTTTAAAATGTTAAAAGCTTTCCATTTTGGCCATTTTCACGGCTTTTTTTTAGTTTCTAAATAGCCAATTCAGTTTAAACAAATAACAGGAATAGAGAATAATCCATATCATTCACACACATGCACACGCCTCACTTGCAGAGGAACGGGAATCAGCATTCAAGTTAACGCTCGCCTCGTCTCTTAGCTCAGCCTCCGTGGCCTTTCTTAATATAAAAGGCAATGGCCAGCCCACAGCTGTGGCCAATATCTCTGCAACAGCCATAGGGGTGTCTAGGAGTTCTCTGTACTCTCTCGGTGGCCCCCATTCATCAAGGTCAGCCACTGCAAGACCCCGGTACTAGTGGACGGCCACCCCAGGGTTACCCCCGAAACTTTCAGGCCCCACGTGTTAGTGGTCGGCCCCAAAACTTCCCATTCCCCGTCCTAACTTCCCGACATCTCGGCGCTCACGGGCGTTTCCTCCGTCTCCTGGCTGCTCCACCAAATGTTGGGCTGCGCCCCGCAGGCCTACAAGACCTGTACTTGCCCAGCTTTAAGACGGAAGGAAGAGCCCGGAGTCAGCGACAGAGGCATCAGTGGTTAATGCATAGGGGAGCTTACACGTCTAGAGGCAGGGTCCTGGGGCCACTCCCACTGTGAACGGTGGACGGCGGGCAGGACATGGAGGCAGTCTTGGCTCCCGGGGCAGGGGGAAACCCAGTTATAGGGGGATCGATGTCAGGTGAGCTCCTCTGTTACCAGGGAAACCAGCAGAGGAGCACACCCCTTCCCTCCCATTGGATGAGGTATCAAGGTGGAGCCGTTCTGATCTCAAGGTCAGAACAATCACCAGCTGGGGCCGGGCAAACACGTAGGGAGGTCAGTCATGTGAGTCAGGTGGTACCGATTCAACAAGAAGTAACTGTTAAACGCTAGCGGGTCCCTTGTAACAAGTGCTGGGCCTGGTTGTGAGTAGAACGCAGCACACATTCAAGGCAGGAATAAGACGAACAAAGTCTGAGGATCTAATGTACAACACGCTGATAACACCGAATTGTACAATTGAAACTAGCTAAGCAAGGAGAGCTTGAATGTTCTTACCAAAAAAAAAGATAAGTATGTGAGGTGATGGCTGTTAATTAACTAAATGAGGAGAATGCCTTCACAAAGTAAACGTAAATTCACTCACCACAATGCATACTTTAAATATCTAATTTTAGGACTTCCCTGGTGGCACAGTGGTTAAGAATCTCTCTTAACCACCTCGAAGAGAGAGGCGAGTCTCTCTTCGACAACCAACTGAATTACCTGTCAGCCACCTCGACATTTATTTCACACGCCCCTTCTCCTGTGCCTCTTTTATACAACCTCTCGTGTTGGGGAGGAAAAGCCAAGGTTCCAGCTGAGCCTGACGTCTCTTGCAGACCTAAGAAATCCTTCACTCTCTGCCAGACCTTTTCCTAATCCTTGTCCAACAGATTCTCTCTGTACTCCTGTCACACAACTTGAGTTTCTTTTGCCCCATTTTTCTCCTGCGTCCCAGCCATTCCTAGGCAAGCACCACCTCACTTTCTAATCCTGCGCCGTGTCTCTAAGATCCCTTGATGCAATTTTAGTGCTGCCGAGTCCCGGTGCTGGACGTCAGAGGAACAGAACAGGAAAATTCCCTGCCCTGCGTTGAGGTATTCAGTGTCCCCGTCCTAGATCTGGGCGTGTGTTTGCCTGTGAACTGCTTTTCCTTCGGCTGCAAATACAGAGCCCATGGTGGGAAAAGTCCAAATCATTTGTGTTTTTTCTTGTCTACTTTGTTTTAGAAAGAAAACTTTATTCAAATGGATAAGCGAGTCTTAGGGTCCGTTCTGTTGGGATTTTACTCATCTGTCTCTTATGACAGAGCTGTGCTTACGAGCCGAGGATGGGATGTGCATTCTGGCTGAAGAGGTGGGAATGAAACCAGCAGCGGGTGAGGCTGAGCCTTGAGCCCAGGTGCCCACCTTGTCCTCCAGCGAGCTCTCCGCATCTCTTCTCTGGCACAATGGTGGGCCGAAATCTACACAGATGTGGACAATTATGGCTCGGAAACTTGAAATTTGGTTTCTGCAGCCATTGATCCCATTGTCTACACAGATGCCATTTGCGTGAGAATTTAGAACATTCAAGGACAGGAACTATGTATATAATTTATCAGTAATTTTACACTTGTTTGAGGGTGCATGTTCAAAAACTTTCTCGTTGACATGTACACACTATATTTAAAATGGATAACCAACAAGGACCTACTGTATAGCACAGGGAGCTCTGCTCAATATTACATAACAACCTAAATGAAAGAAGAATTTGAAAAAGAATAGATACATGTATATGTACAACTGAATCCCTTTGTTGTACACCTGAAACTAACACAACATTGTTAATCAACTATACTGCAATATACAATAAAAAGTTAAAAAAAAATTTCTCATTAAAAAAAAAAAGGAACATTCAAGAGTTTAGAAAACGGTTTTCTCTACCCCTGCCAGAGCCCTTTCACGCTCATAGCATTTAGAAACAGAAAGAGGCCCTCTGACAGCTTTGGTGCAGATCCTCGGGCAGGTCTGGCAGATACACTGCCCGGCGTCCCTGGCTGCTCCAGGTCCTTTTCTTCCCCGAGTCCTTCTCTTCCAAGAGCAGAGCCCGTGCAGCTGGTCCCTCTGCAGCCACGTGGCCATAACCCGACATCGGCTGCTTTTCCTCCCCGTGGATCAGAGCTCCTGGACTCGGGAACAAGAGTGCCCTGAAGGTGCCTTTAGCATCCATTGACACTGGTTCTCTAAGAAGAGTGAGTCTGTGAATTCAGTGGCCAAGAGTAAAGAGACAGTTCTGTCCAGAGTCCTCCCCGGCAGCCCCCGGGTGGAGCAGCTTTAGAAGCCAACACCCTGGCCCCAGATAAGATCAGACGGGGGGCTGACGGATGCTGGCCTCTGGAGAGAGATGCAAGCTCAGACTTCTGGCCCTCAGGGTGCTTCTCTTTCACCAAATAAACTGGATCACACACCTGGGAACTGAGTCCACAAAAGGCCTATTTGAAGCGTGGCTCCCCAAATTCCACAGTAGAATTCCTCCCCGGTGCTAGACTGAGAGGAGGTGGAGGAAGTGGGAGTGACTGGGGTGCTCGCCAGCACGGCCCAGTTCACCCCCGTCCTTCAAGATCGCCCACGAGACTGAGAGGAACAAGTCAATTCATTTGCAAGGGGGGAGGGGGGCCTTGGGGGTGGCAAACATTTTCCCTCTTCCAACTTCAAATGTGGAGTCTATGGTGCCCAGGAAAGTGAAGAGAAAAGTGCTTGTGTGTGTCCACTTACAGTTTGTCCACTTGTTTCTGCAACAGTGTCCATAGCTCTCCTTGGATTCTAGGAGAGGTCCATAGGCCAAAGTGGGTTCAGAACTGTTGCCCTGTGTCCTCCATGATTTCACATCCCCTGTCATCAGGGACAGACACCCCGAGAATAGTGGTCCAGTAGCAGAAGACAAACGCCAGCTCTTGCCAAATTCCGTGGATAAGGAAACTGGTATCCACCACATTGATGCCCTCCTGAATGACACTCTACCAGCCTCTACTCCTAAAGGAAGTGGAAATGAAACAGCTCTGTCCACCACACCCCGTCCAGGCATCATTTATTCCATTCGTGATACCCAGTACATCACATGACAACCTCCTCTCTGCCTCATCGCCCCATCCCAGGAGGACCAGGCCCCATTCAGGCATCCTTCCATCCTGGAGAGACTCCTTCTTATCTACTCATTCTGGGCAAAAGAACCGTGACTAAAACGATCACTTGAGTACATCCTGTTCTGGTTTCCATTCTTAGCAGTACCTAAAGGGATTATAATAATCCAGGACTCTACAAAGGCATGGAAAGGATTGTGACCCTTGAGCTTATCTAAGCAGACACACCTCAGTAACAAACTGTAGACATTGCCCAGCTCTGCAACAGGATGTGGTTTTGATGCCAACAGGAAGATTGGTGGAACCTTCACGCAGGAAGATTTGACATGGGGATGTGTCTGCAACCAGACTTTTTCCATGGGTGTTTCTGCTGTTGATATTTTTCACCCTTTTCCCACCCCCAGCTGTTCAGTTCTTTACATCCATGTTAACAAAATACTGGCTAAGAATTATGAGTGCTTTTTTCTCATTCTGCAACTTTTCAAAGTCCAGACATGATGTCGAGAACCTTCATCCAGTAGAGGATTACACCGACAGACTGTCCTTCCCGTTTTGCTAATACTCTAGGATGGCATTAATGTACCATCCAGGAGAAATGCTAAACCGGGATGACAGGTGCAGACAAAGACCATCCCAGGCTGCTGGGGGCGTCAGGTGGCCACATTCTCGCACAGTGATCTCTCTCTTCCTCACAGCTTTTATCTGCACCACCTGCTTCCTAGCGGAGCTCTCCCAGCTAAGGTAGTGAAGGGAGAAGATGCTTTGAAGCAGGAAGATAACCGGTTCCAAGTTCAAGAACTACCTGAAAAAGAAAAATCTCCCATCATACAGAAGTCATGAACTCCACGTTCGTGCTCCTGGGTCGTAGCTTCACACACTGCCTGGCTGAGGTTTTGCTGTTCAATCTTCCCATGTTCTTTTACACGTAGACTGGGCAATGTTATAGTTAATCCTCTGATTTCTCTCCATAAATTGCATATAAATTTAAGGCATCATTCAATCATCATGTAATCAAAAAAAAAAAAAAAACCCGAATCTCCACCAGGATTGTCAGGAACCAGGGGTACAATGAAAAACAGCCCATCCTCATCCTGTCTTCTTTCCACAGCTTCGAAACGTGGCAGCAAACCTCTGCGTGGACAGCAAGCACGGAGCCACAGGGACCGAGCTGAGGCTGGACGTCTGTGTCAAGGACGGTTCTGAGAGGACGTGGTCTCATGAACAGGTGCGTCATGGGGGGAGGGGCTGAGGCAGGCGGTGGGGGGGTGGCAGTGTGGGAACAAACCTCTAGGTGGGACCTGGGTGAGGCCCTGAAAGGTCACCACCCAGCTCTGCAGTCAAGGGAATCACTTCACTTCTTTGCTTCCGTTTCTTCTCAGAACAGTTGTGATTGTTAATTGAGATCATGGATCAAAATATGCTTTAAATAATAGAAAGGGGGACTTCCCTGGTGACGCAGTGGTTAAGCACGCTCCCAATGCAGGGGGCCCGGGTTCGATCCCTGATCAGGGAACTAGATCCCGCATGCCGCGGAGCAACTCAGAGTTCGCTTGTCACAACTACAGAGCACACGTGCCACAACTAAGGAGCCCACCTGCCACAACTGAGACCCGGCGCAACCAGATAAATAGATAAAATAAATACTAAAAAAATAAAATAAAAGGGTGGCAAAAGATAGACCATGTTTTTAAAAAACTAATAATAACAGAAAGGGTGGTAGAGATGTTGATTGTGACCCTAGTCTTCTATTTCTTTTCCCAGAATGGTAGTTTTCAAACCATGAAAAGCTTGTAGAGTGCTATGTAACTCTCCCAAGCAAATTTCATGGTTTTACTGAAAGACTCTCGGTTATTCTGTAAGTTTTTGTGACTTTTCTCTAATCTTATTTTCCCCCTCTGGCTGTTTACTGAAAAGAATACTTTACATACACCTCTCATGGTAGCAGCAGTTTGTAATCTTACACACAAAGGATCACCTGGAGGCAATAATTCCCCAGCATGGACTTCAGGAGCGGCTTTAAGACTATTTATTGCTTTCGCTTGAAAAACATTTCAGAGCAACTCAGTTTATTAAGTGAGATATGATTCCTGACCCTCTTTGAAACATCTTTGAAAGGGGCTTTCCTCACACTGTGTCACCTGTAAAAGAGGAGAGACGGTGGGGAGAATTATACCTGCCTGTTTTTATTATTTGAATATTAAATTATAAAATATTTCAAATAGGAAACTATAAAAAAATTACGGCACACCCTGGTGTACTCATCACACGGATTGAGCAAGTATCTACAGCCACTGCCATATTTTTTAGAAGAAGAAAATGTACAGATACAGTGAAAACCCCTCCGCCCCCCCCCGCCCCCCTCCCTCCCTCTACAAAAGGATACATCTCAAGTTCAAGATCCTATGTCTGGCTTATGCCTTGTCTCCCAGAATTGTCCACAATGCTTCTCTCATGAAAACCAAGAGTAGGCAAGCAGTCTCCAGTAAGGCGTTAGTTCTCTCCTGCAGCTGTTCCTCAAGTGTCCATCTTGAACATCAAGTCAGTGAAGCTCCCCGCCCCCCAGCCTGGGTGCTCCACGAGCTGTTGAGCTGTTCGGGTGTGCAGACTCGGCCTGTCGGCCCCTCTCCACCCCCTCTCCACCGAGCATCCTCATCCCTCCGGCCTGCAGTACAGCGCAGAGCCGCTGATTCAGGAAAACAGCAGCAGCAGACCAAGCCCACGGCACAGCCCAGAGTCCACCCAAACAAGCCCTAACCCAACACCACCCCTCCCCGGCCGGGAACCGGGTCCTTGTCCTCTTCTTCCGCAGCCTCGCGGTCTTCTAGAAGGATCATGGGCCTTCGGTCAGGCCAACCTAGATCCCAGCCAGTTTAACCTGTGCGTCCTTGTGAAATCGTTATATCTTTCGAGGCCATAGTCTCTCCCCCTTTAAACAGGGACAGTAACACCCACCTCACGGACAGGGTTATTGTGAGAATCAATATCGTCCGTGATGTCCCAGCATCTTGCACAGGTAGGAGGTGCAGAGAAAATATATTTTGTCTTCTTCCTTCTCACAACCTTCCCCGCAGATCGCTTTATACCAAACTAGAAATCTCCCGCGGTCCAAGGCGGCTGCCAAACATCAAATACTATGTCTCACTCACTCAAATACACCCTGCACGTGTGGACACGTATCAGATGGGCTTTAAAGAAGGCCCTGCAGCTCGAGGGCCACTGGGGGGCGTGGGACATCCGTGGAAGCTGACGGCCTCCTCCATCCTCTGTCCCTTTCTATAAGCACCACGAGGATGTGACCAGGGCGGTGGACGGTGCCAGCCTGTTTCCCCCAAGAAGCAATTCAGACTGCAGCCTGGGAACAAAAGAGAAGGCTTCAAGGCCAGTCAGTAAGGCTGGCATCTAGGGTGGGAAAGGATATTTTTTTAAAAAGAAAAAGGAGAATGCCATAAGGAAAATCCGTATCTGTTGGGTTAAAGTTCACTCTGCCATCTCTATTCAGCCCAACCACGAGACACACCTATCCAGCTGGCTGATACGAAGGATGCATACCTGAATGCCTGGGTCAGGTTGAACATCTCCATCCCCTGCAATGTGCTAGAATGAAATATGCTCTGGGCTGCAGATTTTGTTTGACGGCTGCACGTAAATATAAAGAAAACCAGCTACACTGCATACATTTAAAATTTTTTGGTTCAGTTCCTCCCCGACCCCGCCCCACCCCAAGCTAAACTGCAAAAAGCTATGACGTGTAATTCCAGAAACAGTCACCAGAGGGCAGCACTAGACAAGCAGACAACTATCTAAGAGGAACGAAAGATCAGTTGCTACAGCTCGCGAAAGAGATTTCCAGCCTCTAGAGACTTCTGAAAACAGGGCAATGCAACGAGGTTGAAAGGAGGTAAAGTCAATCATATCTGCAATACGTATCACCGTATACTGACGTGGAGGTTCAATCATCACAAGCTGCTTCGTTTTCCAGTAAGCTGTTCGCTTTTTTTGATATATTACTCAATGACTTCTAAAAATTAGGACTCATTCTACATTTAGATTAAAATTCCCAGAGGAGAAAAGAATATCAGGACAGGAAAATTATAGGCACTCTTTTTGATTCAAAAGCATTCAAAGAACACGAAAGGGGCACTTATTAGAGCTGGAATGTTTTTTTTTTAATGGCAAAAATAAAGCACAAATGAATAAACAAAATAGTTCCGTGGGGAATTAAAGAGAGTCTGTGGAAGCACCTGGTAAGAAAACGGCTTTTGGGGGGCTTCCCTGGTGGCGCAGTGGTTGGGAGTCCACCTGCCGATGCAGGGGACACGGGTTCGTGCCCCAGTCTGGGAGGATCCCACATGCCGTGGAGCGGCTGGGCCCGTGAGCCATGGCCGCTAAGCCTGCGTGTCCGGAGCCTGTGCTCCGCAACGGGAGAGGCCACCACCACAGTGAGAGGCCCGTGTACCACAAAAAAAAAAAAAAAAAAAAAAAAAAAAAGAAAAGAAAAGAGAACGGCTTTTGTCACAGAAGAGGGAGATGACTGAGGCGTCCCTGCAGGAAGGGAGCGTGCAGTTCATTTTCCAGCCCTCTGTCGAGGCATCACCGCAGCTCCGAGAGCTGGCTCTCAGTTTCCTATGGGGACCAAGAAAGAAAAGAAGAAAAAGGCCTTCACAGGACTGTGAGGGCTGGAGAGAACACTCCCCACGTGCCGTTAGGAGTCTGATGGAAAGGCGGGGCGTGGGGAATCTTCGGTGCCAGGGGGCAGCCCTGACCTGTGCTGGGAGGAAGCCTGCAGGGGAGTCTCCGTCCTGCTGAGGATGCTGCCCTGCCCAGAGCTGGACAGAGATGTGCAGAGACGGAGGCGGATCAGTGCACCTGGTACAGGACAGCTGATGGATACGCAGTGTCAGCCTCAGGACCGAGGATGCCAAACCACAAGGAGAAACATGCAGTAGCTCAGATCTCTACCAACCACACGCCAATGCAGTAAAATCTAACTAATCACAGAGAGAAAAACAGTTTCCATCTTCTCAGGTCAGGTAGCAACATTGAGACAATAAATGTACGTGCAGCAGCGAGGCTTGTGAGCTTGTTCGTATAACACAATACAGACTCAGGCAATGCTACACACACCGAGAAGCATGACTTACATATCATCCCGAATCCGTTTTAAAGTATCACTTCAAAGAGGAAAGTGGAGAAATGCACATTAATTTACTCCAAGGCTGAGGAATTTGAGGCTGAAAAAAAATCAGGAGGTATTGTGCAGGGAACCTGAATAAAATCTGAATACTTCTTGTCAGCAAGGAGCAGCCCAAGGGTTTGCAAACGATCAAATACGGGCATGATGTCTGTCTGTTTCTGCTTTGACACGATTGCATGGGGGCACGTGCGCCGAAGGAATGAGACGCTCGGTGCCTGATTGGTTCCTCACTACCATTAGGATAAGCTGTGTGGCAGGAGACAGCATTTCAAAGACACGAGAGAGAAAAATCGTAGCTAATGGCAGGTGCAGAAGAATAAAGCTGTTTATATAATCCGAAGACGCGTCTCCCGGGACGCAGAAAAGTAAGCACCAGGTGATAATAATACTACTAATGCCTCAAACACTGAAGCCTACAAGCTGATGATCAGTTTGCACAGCTGAGAATGATTACTGCACCCTAATAACAAGCCTGGAAACAAGCACTAAAAGTCACCCGAGGGTGCCCTGAGATGTAATTGTGACGGCAGATGAATAAATCAGCTGGGAGACCAATGTGCCCGTTTGCTTTCACGCAGGTATTCTTTTGGACTTGACTGATCTATTTAATAAAAAGTAAAGAAAGGAAAAAGAAAGAAAGGAAAAAGTAAGAAAAGACTGTCTACAGAGGCGTACACAAGCCTGGACTCCTGAAGTGTGCCGGTGGCCAGTCCTTGCAGGCCAATTGTCCCCAGCTGGGTGATGATGACAGAGCCTTTCAGCTCTGGCTTCTACGTGTATAAAAACCCAAAAGAGGAAAAGAGACAAAGCAGAAAATCGATAAACCATCAAGGCCACCGGTTCCTGCGCGGGTTGCACTGCTTATGGTACCAAGGGGTTGTGATATTTAAATAAGATAAAGATTTAAGCAATGACAGGCATACAGGCCAGGAAATTTTTATTCTAATAATAGGTAACCGAGCCTAGAATCACTGAAATGGAAAGCTCAAAAAAATTAATTATTGTTGTAATTAGACACAAACAACACAAATTCATTTGAGAACCTGAAAAGACTAATTATTAGTTCCTCTTGACAGTCATCCCAATGCCATTTCTGTTAATATAATGAGTGTGAGTTTTTATTTATTCAATAGAAATTTTATTGGACATTAACTAAATGTCATGAATTGTTCTGGGTGCTGGAAACACAAAGATGAAGAAGATGTGGTTCCTGCCATTACGAGTCTCACAGTCTAGTGAGGGATACAGAAACATAATCGGACAATCATGAGAAATAAGGTGGGGGATGGGAGGGAGGAGGGAGGGGTTCAAAGAGAAGCCTTCTTAGCGAGTGGACACCTGAACTTAACCTTAAAGGACTGCTGAGCAGTAACTAGGTTGGCCAGTGAATGTGGGCCCTCCAACCAGAGGGGCTCCTGTGAACAAAGCCACCGAAGGGGAAATACATACCACCTGATTAGTGCAAGGAACTACAGTTTTTTTAAACTGAGGTATAATTCACATACAGTTTTATATTCGTTTCAGTAATACAACATATTGATATTTATATCTATTGTGAGATGACCACCCCAGTAAGTCTAGTTAACATTCGTCACCAAACATACAGAATTTTTTTCCTGGGATGAGAACTTTAAGATCTACTCTCTTAGCAACTTATAAATCTTTTATTGTTGATAGAACATAAACTAAAGGGAAAGGGATGCAGCTGGAAAACATGGCAAAGTGCAGATCGTGGAAATTTCTTTATGTGTTAAAGAGTCTGAACTTCATTCTCTAAGGGTTTTGTGAAAATATGGTGATATTTCGGGTTAAGAGGTAACATGGTCACATGGGTATTTTAAACTCTAATTCGAGAAGATACATGCACCCCAATGTTCACTGCAGAAGTATTTACAATAGCCAAGACATGGAAGCAACCTAAGTGTCCATTGACAGAGGAATGGATAAACAAGATGTGGTACACATATACAATGAAATATTACTCAGCCATAAAAAAGAATGAAATAATGCCATTTGCAGCAACATGAATGGACCTGGAGATGATCATACTAAGTGAAGTAAGCCAGACAGAGAAAGACAAATATCATATGATATCACTCATATGTGGAATCTAAAAAAATGATACAAATGAACTTAGGTACAGAGATAGACCCACAGACATAGAAAACAAACTTATGGTACCAAAGGGGAAAGGCAGGGGAGGGATAAATTAGGAGTTTGGAATTAACATATACATACTACTATATATAAAATAGCTAACCAACGGGGAACTATACTCAATACTTTATAATAACCTATAAGGGGAAAGAATCTGAAAAAGAATAGATATATATGTATAAATGAATCACCATGCTGTACACCTGAAACTAACACAAAGTTGTAAATCAGCTATACTTCAATTTAATAGAAAACAGATATGAAGGAACCAGAAGAGGAAGATGGGAAAGAAAGCAGTTAGAAGGTCATTTCAAGAGTCCAGACAAGAAACGTTGAGAGCAAAGGTGGTGGAGACAGAGGGGAAGGGACCACTTCCTGTAATACTTAGAAGACGAAAGTGGAGAGACTTGGTGATGGAATAGATGAAAGTGATGAGGGAGGCCAGGGACATAAAGACAAGGGACTCCCAGGTTGAGAAGCTGATGATGTGACCAACTACAACAAAACACAGGAGCAGAAACAGGTTTAGAAGGGAAGGAAACCAATGGAACTCAGGATGTGGTGACGTTGAGATGTCCACAGGACACGAAGGAGGGAAATCCTACACGGGGTTGGACATAACACAGATGATGAGTTATCCACGTGCCAGCGAGAGTTAAACTGAGCATGTGTGAGACCAACCAGGGAAGGTGCAAGGCTGGGATCTGAAGAGCCCTGAGCTGGACCTACATTGAAGGGATAGATAGAAACGGGACATGGGCAGGACAGAGTTCTCGGATGACACAGGAGCACAGTATCTCAAAAGCCAAGGGAGCGGTAGGGCCCGATTTGAAGGGAGTGATCAAAACCAGAAATAGCTGAACAGACACTTTTCCTTGAGAAATGACTGCCCTGCATAGGGTCTGAATGAATCTAAAAATGCCTCGGGGGCTTCCCTGGTGGCACAGTGGTTGAGAGTCCGCCTGCCGATGCAGGGGACATGGGTTCGTGCCCCGGCCCGGGAAGATCCCACATGCCGCGGAGCGGCTGGGCCCGTGAGCCATGGCCGCTGAGCCTGCGCGTCCGGAGCCTGTGCTCCACAGCGGGAGAGGCCACAACAGTGAGAGGCCCGCGTACTGCAAAAAAAAAAAAAAAAAAAAAAAAAAAGATAAAAATGCCTCAGTCCACAATCATATTAAAACGACAACAAGGAATCTAGGGAAAGAGACCACACAATTCCTCTTCATGAATCTATCGCAAATGCCTGACCTGAAACACCTTCCTCTATTTAAAACATCCTATTTTGTCGTGTCTCCCAGGGAAACAGAATGCAATCTCTTGCCACAACTCAGACAGTAGGCTTCACATGTTTGATTTAGATCAGTTCTTTCCGATTTTCTTCAGACCACTTAACCCAGCTTTTTCAAGTTTTCTGCAGTTTCCCCACCATTTAACTGTTTTTGTTAGCCATCCTTGGAATTTTGCCAGATTCTCTGCATTTTCTTACCCGGGTAGGACCCCAAAATTGCGGTAATCTGCAGCTTGACAGAGCCGAGTGTATTGTCTGCTTATAGCTCAGCACTGTGCTTGTTTTTACGTCCACAGACACTGAGATGTTAGAATTGGAAGAAATCCTAGGGCTGATCTAGTCCATTTTCCCACTTACTTAAGGATTTCTCATACTGAACCCCTCAAATCGTTATCCAGCTCAAACTCCAAAAAATACCCTTTCCTTACAGAAGTGTTGTTTTTTCGATTTAATACATTGTAAAATCAATTTAGTGCATCCATAAGTCACATTTTTAAAATAATAGGGACTTCCCTGGTGGCGCAGTGGTTAAGAATCCGCCTGCCAATGCAGGGGAGGTGGGTTCGATCCCTGGTCCAGGAAGATCCCACATGCCACGGAGCAACTAAGCCCGTGTGCCACAACTACTGAGCCTGCACTCTAGAGCCCGCGAGCCACAACTCCTGAGCCCATGTGCCACAACTACTGAAGCCCGCGCACCTACAGCCCACGCTCCACAACAAGAGAAGCCGCTGCAATCAGAAGCCACTGCAATGAGAAGCCTGCACACCACAACGAAGAGTTAGCCCCCCCTCCGCTCGCCGCAAATAGAGAAAGCCGGCGCACAGCAACAAAGACCCAACGCAGCCAAAAATAAACGTATTAATTAAATTAAAAATAAATAAAATAGAATGGATGGATGGAATAGAATAGACTAAGACAGGAAAAGTTTGGATGGAATCTCAGAGCCTATTAAATGCATTGAGGACAAATATTTCATGAAATTTCCATTTTCAGTTGGGGGAAAGGGGATCTATGTGTGTTTGCAAGCTGTATCTCTTACTGGGAGTCACAGTCCAGAACTTTCTACACTGCCCGGCAGGATTACTCTTACCAAATCCAGGAAATCAATTTGCCTATTCTTTACTTCATCAAGCTTAGCTTTCACTTAAATCAAAATTTTCAAGTTGCTGGCATCCATCCAGTTCAACCCTACTCCTGGTCTTTTCTCGGTTAATCTGCTCATTTAGGCTGACTGTGTAACATTCAACCCACTAATTTTTTTTATCTACATGAAGAAGGTAAAGAGCGTCATTAAAAAGTTTCTCCCCTCTTTCTGTCCCTCTGTCTCCCTCTGTCTGTCTGTCTGTCTCTCTCTCTCTGTCTATCTAACCGGAAACACTTCATTTGCTATTTTGGCCAGGCTGGGCCAAAAGTGCTTCTGGTGTTGCTACAGAGCATTAGCATCCATGCCTGTTTCAGGGCCCCTGTTATGCCGAGACATAGTTCTTTTCTTGTAAATCACGAAGCAGGAGTTCTTTGCAGCTAAAAGACATACCTCCCCCTGCTTTCGAATCTCTCCAAATTCAACTCACTGTAGCTTTTCTGCTATTGTTGCTTTGCTAGCTCTTCACCTTTGGTTGGAGAGAAGATATTCGTCCTGGTGAGCCCCTGCACACCCGAAAATTCTGCTTCGACGCCATCTCCCATAGCAGCCCGGTCACTCTGTATGACTGCCACGGCCTGAAGGGGAACCAGCTCTGGGGACATCGAAAGGTAAGGGCCAGCTCGCTGAGGGCAGCGAGCTCTCCAACTGCCCCGCTTAAGGTTTTCTAACGCAAAGGTTTTTGGTTTTAACACATTGTTTTGATTTAAACTGTTACCTGGCCATTTGGTTCATGCATTTGGAGACCACAGCAAAGATGAGGGGAAAGACAAGAGTGTGTAGGAAGGGGCATTGCTTTGGCTTTGCTGGCCATGTGCACACCCAGAACAGTCAGTTACGACTTCACATGGCTTTGAGCCAGGACACTAGCCCTACACGGGAAGCGCCTGGTCTCAACCCAGATGGCTCCCAAACGCAGGGGCCATATGCCTTGCAAACAAATGTGCACATGTAGAGTTTTTCACGACACCAATTCACACACACACAGATTAACACATCTCTTTACTTATTATTCATCTCAGGCTCATTCGCTTGGGAGCTCTTTGGGTTAAGACATTTACACAAATACTAATATATTCATGTAGATCTAATTGTTGCAACCTTCATATAGAAAGACCCAGTTTTAATCTGGCCAAAATCCTGCCCAAGTATAGCAAAGGAGAACTTATTTGGGGAATTTAAAAGTTTAAAAAATTAGAAGGGTAACATTTATTGCTAGAAAAAATAGTTCAAAACTAAATATAAAATCATATTTTATTGAGTTGAGCATTTAAGTAAAGAATAGAGCAATTAAATATTTTTAAGTATTTTCATTAAGTTATCTTTTGATAGCTTTTTAGAATACAATTTTTTTCTCAGCTTCTTTGGTTTCTAAGGCAGGACTCGGCTGTCAATTAGCAAGAACTCATAAGTTCCATTCTGCCCCTCAAGTTTGTAGACTTGCTAGGGGCCTCCCCGGCCAGGTGGAAGATGCCCTCTGTTTGCCTTTTCACACTCTAGAATGATTCAGCCTCACCCCAGAGTGTCAGGAAAATGTCCCACCCACCACTTGAATCAGGAGTGTTGGCCAGCCTTGGCTGAGGGAAAGTCAGTATCCCCTGAAATCCCAGAGAGCTGAAGGGGAGGGTCTGCAGAGAATCAATCTGGGGACCACTGGTTTTGACACCTGTTCCCTCACTTAGTAAGCTTTCTGGCATCTACCTCTTAGAGGTGGGCACCGAAAATTATACTCAAAGGCAGGCTCATTTGTACAAGTTTATTCCACACACTGCCACCCACCCCTGCCAACATATGGCAGGTTGTGGAAAAAGTACAAAACACCAGTTGTTATATCCTCTTAAAAAATAATTTAAAATCAAAAGAGCTAATAAGAAGATGGCATCAGTATGATACAGGGTGATGAGGGGAAATCAGACAAGAGGAAAACCTCCCTGTTTTCCTTGTGAGATATATCAGAAATGATTAATCTTGTCAAACCCTTTTGCTATTCAATATAATACAGTCCGTGCGAGGTGAAATAAAGAAGTCTTTTGGGGCTTCCCTGGTGGCGCAGTGGTTGAGAGTCCGCCTGCCGATGCAGGGGACACGGGTTCGTGCCCCGGTCCAGGAAGATCCCACATGTGCGGAGCGGCTGGGCCCGTGAGCCATGGCCGCTGAGCCTGCACGTCCGGAGCCTGTGTTCCGCAGCGGGAGAGGCCACAACAGTGAGGGCCTGCGTACCGCAAAAAAAAAAAAGTGTTTTGTTTTGTTTTGTTTTGATGGTTATATTAGGAAGTTACTTTCAGGGCACATGGATAAAATACCTGATCTGCCATTTGCCTCGTGTGCTGTTGGTCCCCATGGAGCGGACTGTTTCTCATCACTGCTTACAGCACGAGAGACAAAACATGCCATAATGCCCAGTTAAGCCAAAAAAGTACAGGGATCTGCCAGGCACAACTGTGTTGGGCTCTTTCCTCAGACCAGGCCTCATGTGACTCTGGTTACACTCACCGGGTAGTTATACAGCAAGCACAATTTATACATCATTGGGAACATGCTCAAGGCCTAAAATGGAAAGTTTCTGAAATAGCTCATCTGAGGTGATGATTCAGGCCTGTTCAAATGTACCTGTTTGAGAAGGTCCCTTGTCTATTCCAAGGGCTCTTCCTGAGGCACAGAGCGAGAAGTCCCTCTGGTGCGTGCTGCCTTGTCTGTTTGGAGGCATTGCTTGGCCCTGGGGGCTTTGGACAGCTTAGCAATCTTTGGAGTCGGCTTTGGGGTCCCCCTGTGTATCAGCACACTGATGAATCCACGTGGATCCCTGAGACTCTGCTAACTGCCTAAAGGACCCCCGTGGGGCATCTCGTAGGCTCTGTCCTCCTTGTCCTCCAGCTAGTGAGGACGTGCAGAGCTGGTGCCTTACACACCTCACCACCACCTGGGCCTGTTACGTACGCTCCACAGAGGAAGAAACAGATCTGGGGCCAAGCCAGCATTCAAGCTCAGGTGCATCTGGCCTTGAAGTTTCTCCTCTTTCCTGCATCCTTAAGCAATCCGATCAATATTCACCGGGGGAAGTCCTGATGCCTGTTGGATTCTGCATCACCAAGACCAGACAAGCGCTTCTCACAGGCGCATAGAGATTTCCTGGATTAAGTAGTGGCTGCCGGCGACCTGCCTGAGTGGGGAAGGGCGCTGTTGGCCCCGTTTCCTGACCTCTTAGCACCCATCAGCTCTCAGATCTTGTTGACCTTTTTTTTTTTTTAGGAAGATTTTCCCCTTTCCCCCCAGCTTTACTGAGATATAATTGACACACAACATTGTGTAAGTTTAAGGTATACAACGTAACGATTTGATATACCTGTGAACTGAGAAATGATCACCACAACAGGTATAGCTAACAAATGCATCACTGTACAGAGTTCTGGGTGTGTGTGTGTGTGCGTGTGCGTGAGGAGAACTGTTAAGATCTACTCTCTTAGCAGCTTTCAAGTATACGATACAAACTTATTCACTGTAGTCCCCACACTGTGTATTACAGCCCCAGAAACTTACCCAGCTTAGAAGTGGACCACCCTCCCTGACCCTCCGCCCCCTGGCTCTCAGTTATTTTTCTATGTGGCTCTTTGCCACCACGAGAAAAGGAAGGAATCCCTATCCTAGGGTCGTGCCCAGCCATCTCCCCTCGCAGCGGGTACCCAGGGTGAGAAATCCCATTTTCGGTTTCTTTCGCCACCAGGGGGACCCCGGCTACAAGAACAATGATTCGCAGAAGAGACCTCAGTAAAAATATTCAAATCCCCAGCCGACGCTCAAAGCGACATCTGAAACAAGAAACTGTCCCGCTGCTTCCTTAACCCCCTGCACCTAGTTGGTCTCTAAGACGTGCGAACCCCTCCCTCTCCTGGCCGTCCCTGTGGCCGCAGCCCCGACGGCAGCCCTGCCCAGTCTCAGGCCCGGATTACCGCAAAGCCTCCCTTAAAGGGCCACCCTGCCTCCGCCCTCCCCCCACCCCCAACCCACCTTCCATCCTGAAGTCAGAGGGGTGCCCAGAGGAGCTGGTCACTGCATCCCTCTGGTTTATACGTTACTCGGTTTCCCACCGAGAAGGTGAAGTGCCTTCTCCCAAATTCTCATCTGCCTCGTCACAATCTGGTCAAGGTCACGGTGGCTTGTCTGGCCCAAGACATTCTAATTCATCCTGCAACTGTAATGTGATCTTGAGTGAATTATTTCACGTGTGTGATTTTCAACTTCCACGTCAAGAAAACAGAGACAGTAATTCAGTGAGATAAACCGTGGAACACTTCCAGCAAGGTTTCTGACCATATGATCGAATATCCATCCATGTGGGTGACAAGTACACTTTTTACACTGAGAATAGTGGTGAGCTATATCCTGCTGTATAGCAATCTATGCTAATAAATATTAACTACTGGTATCCCCCCCAGATCAAGAGCTATCTCCCATGTCCTTTTCTAGTAAGGAAACATTTTTTTTTTTTTTTTTTTTTTGCTGTACGCGGGCCTCTCACTGCTGTGGCCTCTCCCGTTGCGGAGCACAGGCTCCGGACACACAGGCTCCGCGGCCACGGCTCGCGGGCCCAGCCGCTCCGCGGCATGCGGGATCCTCCGGGATCGGGGCACGAACCCGCGTCCCCTGCATCGGCAGGCGGACTCTCAACCACTGCGCCACCAGGGAAGCCCAGGAAACATTTTTATGGGAGTATAATATATATCTTCATTGGGGTTTCCCCAGATGTAGACCCTGAAGTGAGAATTTGAGTGCGAGTGGTTTATTTAGGAGATGCCCGCACCCTTCCAAAATCGTGGCAGAGAGTAGGGAAGTGAAACAGGGAAGGGAACAAATACCGGGTCTGTGATAAAGCAAGTACCACCATGGGCAAGGGGACACCAAGCCCACCGACCCCTCTGCAATGGTCTACAACACATACCGACGGGAAGGGGGTTGGGATATTTAAACACTACCACAGTCAGTCTTGGCTTATGGCTGCTCCTGGGAGGTGTTTAGTCCTGACACCTCTAGGCGGCTGCTCTTACAGACGGAGCTGTTCTAGAGCCCAGAGAACAGAAGCCCTAGAGCAAGATACAGGGGCCAGCTTCAGGAGGTCAGGTCAGCAGGCACTGAAATCCTGGGGCCTGAAGAACTGTGGGCAGAAGCTGCCTGAGAACCCAGACCTTCCCATCTACACCAACACCTGGCACGTTGGTTTCTGTTTCTTTTCCTTTTTCCGTTCTGTGGTTGTAGAGTGAGATCACATGTCTGTTAGCCTTTTTGGAGATCTTCTTTGAGAAGGACCTGTTCAAGTCTGTTGACCGTGTTTTAACATGGGTTGTCTGACTTTTTCTTTTCTTTTCTTTTCTTTTTTTTTCTTTTACAGATTTTGAAGAGTTTTTGGTATATCTAGGTACAGTGCTTCATTGGTTACTTGTAAATATCTTACTCCAGTCAGTTTCTGGCCTTTTCTCTCTCCTTGATGAAGAGCTGTTCTTTCTGATTAGTGTTTTCTGTGTCCTGTTTAGGAAATCTTTGCCCACACCAAAGTCAAGAAGGTAGTATTCTAAGTCATCTTTGGAAGCTTTGTTGTTTAATCTTCTGCATTGTGGTATATATTCCCTGGAATAGTTTTTGTTTACAATGTAAAATGGGGCTGTTTGTTTCATATTTGTATTCGATTGATCAATCATCATTTACTTAAAAAAATCATTCTTCCCACTGCAGAGAAGTGGCACCCTTGTCATAAGTCGAGGGGCCTTATATGCATGGTCTATTTATGAATCCTCAAGTTTTTAACCCTCTGACTAATAAGTCTTAGCCATACAGAAAGTAAACTGATAGACAAACTTAACCTAATAATAACCAAAACCCCATAACATCAGTCTTAGTGGTGAAATGTTTCAACTTCCCTCTGGAGACTGGGAATAAAATATAATGTCTGCTACCGTCACTTCTATTCAACATTGCACAGGGGGGCCTTCCCAGAGCCATCAGGCAAGATAAAGAAATTAAAAGGTATAAGAAACAGAAAAGAAGAAATAAAACAGTCTACTCACAGACGACATAGTTGTGTACATAAAAAAATCCAAAGGTTATACATCTAAACTATTAAAGTTCGTGAGTACATTCAGCATAGTCCTGGATAGAAGGTAAATATAAGACAATCAAGTGTCTGTTTGCCAGCAACAAAAAACTGGAAGATGAAATTCTAAATTTATTCCATTTGATCACCATAAAAAGTATCAAATAATTAGGAATAACTGTCACAACAGATGCACAAGGCCTTTATACAGAAAACTACGAAACATGACTAAGAGGAACTTTTACAAAAACAAAGGAAAGCTAGCATGTTCAAGGATAAGAAGACAATATTGTGAAGATATCTGTTCTCAAGCAGGTGTTTACATTTCATGCAAAACCAATCAAATCCCAGCAGGTTTGTTTGTGGAAATTGATGAGCTGATTCTGAAATTTACATGGAAATGAAAGGGCCAAGAAAAGCCAAGAAAAAGTTGAAGAAGAAAAAGAACAAGTATCAAACACTATAAAAGTGCCAGGTACCCAAACATCACAAAAATGCAATTATTAGTGTAGTGTGCTGTTGGCATAAGGATAGATTGATGCTCTAGAAAGAGAAGCCTGGGTATTGGTATTTTTTAGAAGCTCCTGAAAGGTTCTGACGGGCAGCCAGATGGAGAATCACTTTTCTAGTTCCAGTTTTTACCTACTTTCCTCACCCTACTCTTACCTCCTACTGCAGTTGGAATTGCCCCTCTGCTTGTATTCCTATACCATTTGGTTCCCTCCTTTGTACTTAGAACATTGTATTATGCATGGTTAGTCTCCCCTTATAGATGTTAATTATCTGAGGGCAGGAACTTTTTCTTGTATTTCTGTATGGCTTGCCTAATATCTACCACGTAGACATTCGTAAATAAGTATTCATTAAATGGGCTCAATTACTGATGCGATCCCCTCCAGGAACCCCAAGCCATGCTGGACAAAACTTAGCACATCTTTTGGTCTCAGAACCACGTTCACAGCCTCCCCAAAGTCCAAAAGCGAAAGGTTTACATCACTTTTCTGAGTTGCTCTCAGGGTGTCCTTATAGTTTAACTTCCATAAGAAAGGGCTTAAAAAAATATCAAACAGGAAAATACAGATAAAAAGACACCTGTCAGGCTAAACTGATAACAGTGAAACAGTCACAGTACTTTAAAAAGTGAATGGGTGGAATTCTTGGCATGTGCCCACATCTGACTATTTATGGTACCTTATGTTACGTGCCAGGGCTTTAGCTTCTCAGCTCATAAAATCCTGCTGGTCCACGAAGATGCCAGATGGATGGCCACAAGGTTGTTATTTTTAAATCATTCCAGTTTGGTATTGATTTAGGACCTAACATGAGGAAACAGAGTTTAATCAAAAGGCGTGAAATTCGACGCTGGTTCTGATAAATGAAGCCCCACTACAAAATCCTGGACTTGTGGTCATACTGAGACAGTCACGCTATCCCTGATCAGCCCCTTCATTTCTGGACAGTCCCAAGTATTAGAAAGCTCTAAGACTTTGGGTACCACACAGATTAAGTTTCATTCATTTTGGTCAACACAGATTCCAGATCCTTGAACAATGCTCGTCTGATCTTTACTCCTTACTTCCAATTACGTGGCCCAATTTCCTACCACTGCTCTTCAGGTAACTTCATTGGGACCTACCTCAGCCTCCTGGACACAGATTCTTAACACACTCCAGATGGTCCTAGGGGGTGGCGTGATGCCCAAAAGGGAACACAGTATTCTAGGTGTGTTTAACCAAAGAATAGACTGAGTTTCTAGCACCCCTTTGTTATGGGCAGTATGTGCCTGTTGAATTAGCTTGAGTTGATTGATTCTCTGCCTTAACTTCATATACTTGGCCTCTTAATGAGCTTTCAGTATTAAAAAAAAACCACTCCTGCTTTGCTACACAGATACGTCTCTGTAAGTCTTCTACTGGTACAGTTCACCCTTTTTTTTTTTTTTTTTTTTTTTTTTTTTGCGATACGCGGGCCTCTCACTGTCGTGGCCTCTCCCGTTGCGGAGCACAAGCTCCGGACGCGCAGGCTCAGCGGCCATGGCTCACGGGCCCAGCCGCTCCGCGGCATGTGGGATCTTCCCGGACCGGGGCACGAACCCGCGTTCTCTGCATCGGCAGGCAGAGTGTCAACCACTGCGCCACCAGGGAAGCCCCAGTTCACCTTTTATACTTGGGTAGCCATCCATTGGTTTCTATTAAATTCTCCCTCATGGGCTTCCCTGGTGGCGCAGTGGTTGAGAGTCCACCTGCCGATGCAGGGGACATGGGTTTGAGCCCCAGTCCGGGAGGATCCCATGTGCCGCGGAGCGGCTGGGCCCGTGAGCCATGGCCGCTGAGCCTGAGCGTCCGGAGCTTGTGCTCCGCAACGGGAGAGGCCACGACAGTGAGAGGCCCGCGTATCGCAAAAAAAAAAAAAAAAAAAAAAAAACCCAAATTCTCCCTCATGAGATTTACTCCAGCTTGGATTTCGACTCTTTGATCCAGCCTATTACCAGGTGAACTAGTTTTACTCCAGCCGCGAGTTAGGGCAAAGTGGCGTGCACTCAGGCCCTCATCTAAGCTGTTGATCCCAAAGAACAAGGCCCAGAACCGAGCCCTCCATCCTATGATAGAGGAGACATTGGTCCATCGGGTGCAGTTACTCATCCAGATACAAATTCACCTAATGGTGAATTATCTTCTAGCCCACATTCCTCCAGCTTACCCATAGGAAAACAAAGGGGGATTTTCAAACATCTTGCTGAAAACCAGATGCACAATGTCTACATCATACCCGATACTCTGAAAATAATAGGAGACATGAGCATTGTACCCTGAGAAGTTGTGATCTTCAGTGCAACTTGACAATTCAAAGATGAGGGAGGTTAACTCCCAGGACGGGAGTACACACACCCCTGCAAAGAAGCTACATTTTCAGCAGTGTTGCCTTCCCATTCTGTTTCTGTGTGTCTAATCCAGCTGAAGTCACTTCGTCGTCACGTCCTTTTAACTTTTGCCATATCTGGGTACCTTAGCCATATCCCTGCTGGTTTCCATTTTACCTAACAGGCTGCACGGCTGCCACCCTCTGGTCACTAGTAAAAAGATTTCATCACAATCTATCTCAGGCTCTAACATATGGACAAAGACTTCCTGAACTGAATGCCTGTCAAGATCGAGATTGTCAAACTTTAAAGGATCTTGCTAATCGGAACTACACACATTTGAAAGTAGTATTTGCTAAGGAGGACAGCTCTTCCCTACTGAGCATGTGTGGGTCTGGAGCAGGACTGCTAGTTGGCTCGGCTAAGAAGGGGGTGAGGACCTTCCCTGGCGGTCCAGTGGTTAAGGCTCCACGCTTCCAGTGCAAGGGGTGAAGGTTCGATCCCCGGTCAGGGAACTGAGATCTCACATGTTGTGCAGCATGGCGAAAATATTTTTTAAAAAAAAAGAAGAAGAAGAAGAAGAAGAAGAAGACGGGGGTGAGACAGCTGAGGCTGAGAGCACAGGGGCTGGACCCTGAGGGACCTGGGATTTGAGTTCTGGCTCCGCGGTGGTCCTAGCTCTGGAATTATGGGAAACTTCCTTACTCTGTGCTTCTGTTTCCTCGTTTATCAAATGGCGATAATCACAGTATCTACCTTAGAAGATTATTGTGATGATGAAATAAAAGCTAAATGCACCTAGGACACGGCACTTAATAAGAGTTCAGTGAGTGTCAGCTATTACTCCTTAGGTGCCCGACAAACGTCTCCTGATTTGACTTTAGCTCTCCTAGTAAGTTTACATAGAGGAAACGATAGGCTGTCTAGTCGTCTTCCTATACTATTTTAGCTATTTAACTGTCGCTAAATATTAGAATGTAAATTCCACAGGAGCAGGGATTTTTCTCTGCTTTCTTTCACGCAGGATCCTCAGTACCTAAAATACGGCTTGGCACGTAGTAGGTGCTGAGTTAGCATTTGTTAAATAAACAGACGAACCTGGCTTCCTGTTTGTCCACATGCACTCTCTCTTCAGGTTGCTTATGTGGATGATGTAGATAAAATGAGAAAATCTGGGTAGAACATTTAACAGTACGAGGCACATAAATACATACTGGATAAATAGCAGCTATTATTATGTTGACGTGACTGCTGGCAGGTTTACTGAGGGGAGATGAACAGCTATGGACAGATGGAAACGAGATATGGAACAGATGGGTTTTCTCTACTCTTGGAGTTTTCAGTCTAGTGGGGAAGCAGACAGATTTTTAAATCGAATACATTAAGTGTACAGGATAATATGGGAACGGGACACTGGGCTCTACCCGGGTCAGAGAGGTACGCAAGGCTGCTCTGACCCAGTAGCTTTTCAATGGAGACCTAAAAGATGAGCAGGATTTAGGCAAGTGAAGAAAAGAATCCGAATAAGAATGGATATGTGTATTGGGTTGGCCAAAAAGTTCATTCAGTTTTAAGTAAAAATAAAAGACACGGGCTTCCCTGGTGGCGCAGTGGTTGAGGGAAAAAAAAAAAAAAAAGACACATTTTTCATTTTCCCCAAGAACTTTATTGAACAACGTATTCATTAACCAAATGAACTTTCTTTTTTTTTTCTTTTTTTTTTTTTTGCGGTACGCGGGCCTCTCACTGCTGCGGCCTCTCCCATTGCGTAGCACAGGCTCCAGACACACAGGCTCAGCGGCCATGGCTCACGGGCCCAGCTGCTCTGCGGCATGTGGGATCTTCCCAGACCGGGGCACAAACCCGCGTCCCCTGCATCGGCAGGCGGACTCTTAACCACTGCGCCACCAGGGAAGCCCAAATGAACTTTCTTTTATGTAATGTTGGCAGGAGTTTGGTTTATTTTTATTTATTTATTTACTTACTTATTTATTTTGGCTGTGCTGGGTCTTCATTGCAGCATGTGGGATCTTTAGTTGCAGCATGCAGACTCCTTAGTTGCGGCATGCAGGCTCTAGTTCCCCAACCAGGGATCGAACCCGGGTCCCCTGCATTGGGACCTCGAGGTCTTACCCACGAGACCACCAGGGAAGTCCCGCAAATGAACTTTTTGGCCAAACCAATATACGTAAAACTGAATCACTTTGCTGTACACCTGAAACTAACACAACATCATAATCAACTATACCCCAATATAAAATATAAATTAAGTAAAAAAAAAATTCCCAGATACAGGGATCGGCTTGTGCAAATGCCCTCGGGTAGGGAAGAGCTTGGTTTTCTTGGAAGAACGGAGAAGCCAGTTGAAGTGTCTGCGTGTGAGGGGAAATGATGAATTCTAAGGCCAGGGGCAGGCCTGCCTATACAAGACCTCGGGACCATGCTAAGAATTTAGCAAAGAGGCTGGGAAGTCTTTGAATGGTGTGAAGAGCAGAGATTTAACAAATCACAACCGATTCTGTAATGATCCGGGCCGCTCTGAGAACTGAGGGTATATTCATGCCCATCACTTGCCTGTAGCCCAGAAAACCAGCAATGGAGCAGAAGGCAGGTCTGCGGTGTCTCAGCGCACACACCGAGGGCTCTGTCGGTTGGGGCATCAGAAGCATTATTTCTGATTGGCCAAATTATCCACTGATGCAGGAAGACCAATTTTCTCCTCCTGTGAGGAACTGTACCTGTCCAAAATGGAAAAGGATAGGCAATCAGACTACTTTGTCCTTTTTATGCCTGTCAAGGTGTTACTCGCATTCTCCCAGGTGCCAACGGCAAAAATAGGCAGGAAAAAAACCACCTGATGTGTCTTTCTTCCAGAACTCAAAGGCCACTCATATATCCACCTGGTTCTTCTCCACGACCCTAGGAGGTGGGAAGGCGGATCTTTTTGTCCCTTATCTCATCCCTCCCTCCTCTTCCCACTCCATTCGTCTTGCAGATGGAAAACCGAAATCACCAGCAAACGAAGGGGCCATCAGAGATTCTTGTCAGAGATAAAACTAGGATTAAAACCTTGTCTCATAATTCCGAGCCTTCCTTCTCTCATATCCATACTAGAAACAAAAGGACATGAAGGCGATGTCTCTCACAAATGCATTTGTTGTCAATGTGAGTTACACAGAAATGAACGGTCAGCAGGAGGGAGTAACTCAACTCTCCCCACTTTACAGAGACGCTATCTTGAGGTCCAGCCTATACCCACCTACTTTCGGGGCATCTAAACCTGGCTGTCCCATAAACACCTACGACTCGTTATACCTGAACCAGAGATCATCCTCCCCGCCCCCAACCCTGCTCCTCTCCGCATTTCTCACCTCAACACTGCTTTTCCTCTAGTCCTCAACTCCCTCCACTCCCTCCACCTTAATCCCCACATCCCATCAATCACAACGCCCTGTGCATTCACCTCCTGAAAAAGCTTTCCAACCATGTCTCAGGTCACCCCCAACTCGTCCCCATTCCTGTTGCTTCCACCTCAGCTCAAATCTGGACCACTGCAGTAGCCTCCAGCTGTGCCTCCGGCTGTATCCCAAGTCCCCCACTCCCACCCCATCCTCCTCTCTGCCACTAGCATGAGGCACCCAAGACAAGGATCCTTAACTCCACTGTTTTAAATCCTCCAACCCCCATCCCGCACGCTTGCCTGAAAAGTCAAGCCTTAGCGTCGCACCCCAGTCTCTTCATGATGTGGAATTCATCTGTCACCCTCTGGAATCTTCCCCCTTGCTCCTTGGGCTTGGGCCACGCCAAGTGACCTGCTGGTCCCCTGCACATGATGGATGGAGCCCTCCATCACCTCTGACTCATCTCCTACCACTCTCCCTCACCTTGGCCTCCTCATGCTTCTCTAGCCCACACACCGCATCCCTGCTTAGGGCCTCTGCACTGGCTGTTGCCCCGCCTGGCACCTCTTCCTCCAGATACGTGCATGGACAATTCCCTTACCTTCTTCAAACATCACCTACTCAAATGTCACCTTCCCAGTGAGGTTTACCCTTGCCTCCCTATTTAAGTTTGCACACCAGCCCTTCCCTTGGCACTCCAGTTTCTCCGGACTACTTTGATTTTTTCCGTGTCACCTTTGAAGAGGCCATGGAAGCAATTACACTCATGGTTTATGGTCTGTGCCCTACTGCTGTACCCCCAACCCCATCTCTAAAATGTAAGCTCCAGAAGGGCAGGAATTTTTCTATTATTAAGGTTATTGATACATCCCAACCACCTAAAACAGTGCCTGACAGATAGTAAGCACCCTGTAGACTCTTGTTGAATAAATTGAATGCATAAATATACCTGTTAGTTCACATCTCTCTGTTCACACATTCTTCTTTATTCATCCTATTCCCCCGCAGCTACAATCTCATTGACACTTTCTGCTTCAAATATGTCTTGTTTACCTATTGGTCTCCCCCACTTCTTGGGCCAGAGGAGGCATCTTAGGTTATCTTTCTATGACTACTTCCTAACACACATCGGAAAATAAAAAGTGCTTAATAAATATTTGTTGAACTCAGATGCCCTGGATCATGCTGTATTTCAGGCAACATGTACAAACTTGGACCATCACTATACAGAAGAGCTCATTCCTGAACTAATTACTTTGGTTCCATAAATCTTTTGCTTAAACCAGGAGGTACTGATGTATCCATTCGGATAACTGGTCAAGGCAGGTGCCAATTTTTGCAAATTCTATTTCGCCAGTATTTCAGAAAATGCAATTTGGTCTTGAATAGCTGGTCTCAGACCAGATGGTTAGTACGTTCTGATTTTTAGAATTGGGGATGCTCCCTGACTGAAAATAAATTAACAGGAGAGCAGGCGTGGAATAACTATTACTTCGTTAGTTACTGCATGTAGGACATTGTGCCAGCAATTTTACATATATTAACTCATTTTATCCACAGCAAACTCGTGAAGCAGATATTATTATCTATATTTCACAAGTGGGGAAGCTGAGGTTCAGAGAATTAAGTAACCAACCAGGGTCATGTAACAGATGAGTGGTGTGACAGGAATGTGACCAAATTTCCTGTGGAATAAAGTCCTGGCCCCCTGCACTGTGCCGCCGTGTGGGTGTTTATTCTCAGGGTCATCTTCTTGTACGTTATGAACTCACCCACCTATTTTATTGTCTCTGCATCTTTTTTTTTGCGATACGCGGGCCTCTCACTGCTGTGGCCTCTCCCGTTGCGGAGCACAGGCTCCGGATGCGCAGGCTCAGCGGCCATGGCTCACGGGCCCAGCCGCTCCACGGCATGTGGGATCTTCCCGGACTGGGGCACGAACCCGTGTCCCCTGCATCGGCAGGCGGACTCTCAACCACTGTGCCACCAGGGAAGCCTTCTGCATCTTTGACGTTTGATTCTTTTACTACCCTGAACACAGTGGGTTATATTTTCTACAACATACCTGTTCTTTTAAATTTTGGACCCTACAGAAGTACAGACTCTAATAAAATTTACTGCTGGCCTGTGAATACCCTGGAGTGTCACACCAGCTTGCTTTGAAGAGGTGTCCCTCTCCAGGACCTACTTGAAAAGTCCCACCCAGACTTCACCCTGGGGACCGATTGGAATTTAGCCTGACCTGTTTGGTTACGAAGGGCTGTGCCATAATGCTGAATCTGAAGTTTTTCATTTCCTGCTCCAGGATGTCTAACTTTCTTAGGCAAAAACAAAACAGAGAAAAACAAGGGAGGAAGCAGTCAGGGAAGGCGGGAGGATGCAGGAGATACAGTTGGCGGCATTACTTTGTGAACACCCGGGGCACAGGCTCTGCCCTCCCTCTGGACTGAGCAGAGAAGAATCCAGGTAAAAGTGCCCTTTCAGGAGGGTTGTTAGGGAACAACAGACTTGCCAGAGGGCTCAGAACTCTATCCCAGAGGAGAAAACTCTATTTGGTTCTGTGCCAGCATATCTTGTCATGACGGAGGAGACTAAAGGAGAAAAGGGCTGTCGCAGTGCGTAGATGTCCATCCCAGTCTCCCAGTTCACCCCTCCCCTCCCTTACCCCTGGGTAACCATAAGTTTGTTTTCTACATCTGTGACTCTATTTCTGTTTTGTAAATAAGTTCATTTGTACCCTTTTTTTAGATTCCACATATAAGCGATATCATATGATATCTTTCTCTGTCTGACTTAATCAGTATGATCATCTCTAGGTCCATCCATGTTGCTGCAAATGGCATTATTTTGTCCTTTTTATGGCTGAGTAATATTCCACTGTATACACACTACTATATATAAAATAGAAAACTAATAAGAACCTACTTGTATTGCACAGAGAACTCTACTCAACACTCTATAATGGCCTATATGGGAAAAGATTCTAAAAAAGAGTGGATATGTGTATATTTATAACTGAATCACTTTGCTGTACACCTGAAACTAACACAACATTGTAAATCAACTAGACTCCAAGAAAAAAAATTTTAAAAGGGCTGGTGTAGGACAAGAGGCCACATTCACCAACGACGATGCGCCAGCCAGGAGAAGCATCAGTAACGACGTTTAGCAATCTAGAAGCTGAGCTGAGGAGAAATATAATGATGGCAATGTATGTAGCTCCCAAGGCCAAAGTGGAAAACGCATGTTTTGGGGACACTAAAGGTGCTTCCAGAAGGTTCCCCTTTAGGACCTGTTGGACATGCCAAAGACACGGAAGCTCAGTCCACAACCAGAGAGCAATCATCTATTAGTCCCCAGAATATGGTTGCTCATGTCTATTTGATGCCCTGTCATTCGTCACCAGTGAACTTTGGAAAAAAATGTTCATTCAATTTTATGGCTGGGAGAGGCTTCAGAGATGGATGCTATCCACCCCCTCATTTTACTGATGAAGCTTCTCAGACACAGATAGATGTGGGGAATTCTACTTTTCAACGTTTATGAGAACATGAAGTATAGTTACAGAAGAAACATTCTCTGGATGGTTCAGGATCGTGCTGAACCTGTCCTCCCACCCGACTGTCCCCACGAGCATACCTGGATCTTCCGGAGCGTGTATTTCAGCTGGAGATTTGGAAAAGTATGATCACTTTATGGCTTGGAAAATAACATTCGGAAAAATAAAATGTTCAGAAAATCTGGTTTGGCTTTTGCATCCGCGCTGAGGCGCACACACTGAGAAGGGAAGAGAATTAAAACATGTTCTACTCCTTTTTTCCTCATTTTTTAGTTTTTACAGAAATATGTGTTTGGGGAGCGAAACTGCGAGTCTATGGGGGGTCCCCACTTGAACTACTGACAAACGTGACAATAGGAAGAAATCTAGAGAGTTAAGAAGAAAAAGAAGTACCTGGATGTGGAACAGAGTGAAGTTTAGAATTTAGCAAGTCACATAGAATTATCACGAATGCAACAGCTTAAGGATGCTCTTTGGAAAGCTGATGGAAATATATTAGGCCTGTGTAGCTAAATTGCTAGAAAGTGGGGCAGGAGACAGAGTGGGAGGGATGCCGGGGAGGAGGGGGGTGGGAGGGCCAAGGAGCTGCTGCCTAGGGAGGCACCGCGGGGGCGTCTGTGGGATGGGATCTGTGACCTCAGCGTCACCATCAGCCCCAGGAGGGAAGAGGCGGGTGAGCTCAGGGCACAGCCTCCTCCTCCGGAATCAGCTGCCTCCCCCTGAAAGGAGAGCTCCTGCCAGCTGCCCTGGGGTCAAATGGCAGCCAGTGAAGCAGGGGATGAGGAAAATGGGCAGGAGAAGCCAGGAGCCCTCTCGTGGGTGAGGGAAGTGAAAGCCACAATGAACTTGGGAGACTTGAACGAGAGCAGAGGAGAGAAGGGAGCCTATGTATTAGATGTAGCTCTGTGTTTACACTGCAAGTGGGAACATGCAAACGAGGCTCGGGGCGCCTTCCTCCTTCCTTATTCTTCCTTCCTTCACGGGCACCCAACTATGCACACATCCGGGTCCGAAAGGACGTTAAATCTTGGTTAGCAACCAGTGTAACCCAGAAATGCTGACATGGGATGCCTAAAAGCTGAGTCTAATGGTCCTCAGTTAAAGAAAATAAGCAGACCCTCTAAATGTTTCCTAAGCTAAATAATAAAACATAACTTGTTCCTAAAATTTCAGCAGTGATCTGGGGATGTTTTGACATGGGATTGGCCCTTTTCTTTTTTAATGCATAGACACTCTAAGAGACAAAAGCATTTATTGCTAGTTAAGGCAAGATCCCTTTCTCGTAGCACTGGCTTCCTTCTCCCTGCTTGCACAATTCAAAGCAGTGTGTGTTAATGGAGGCTAGTCACATAATGGGCTTGCTCACCACTTAAACTCTGTGCCCCGCTAGCACCTTCATTCACAGAGCCGTTCTCTTTATCACACACTGAGCTAACAATGCCTCCCTCCACTTTACAAAAGGCAGGGAGAATTGCATCCCAGGGAGAGCAGCGATGCCGATAAAGGGGTCGGAAAAAGGCAGAAGCTCAAGAGTCAACAGATTTGAGCCTGTGCTTGGAGATTCTGCCTGTGCGCTGTGTACCCCCAGTCCCGAGTTCATCTGGGTTCCTGGTCCTCTGGTATTTGCCTTTCCCAGTGCAAGGGTAGGGAAGATGATGACTCTTCTGGTCCTCTGGGTGTGTGTGCGCGGCTGTGGTGGTGTCTACTGCGGACTAAATTACCATTTCTGTATGCATCCCTCTCCCCAGACAGCTAGATTAGTAGCTACTTGACAAGCAACCTCATGTACTTTTCATCTTCAAAACCCGAGCGTGTAACAAAATGCTTACCTCAGAGCAGGAAATGAATGGATTCTATTTTTTAAAAATCCATGAATGAATGAATTCTTTGTTTCTGGCTGAATCTGCTTGGAGGGCCCACGTTGCACCAACGGTTCCTAGGAAACCACATTCTGTGTGGCAACCCCACCTCCTGTTGTTTGATTTGGGAGGTGGTCTATTTTTTTCACACTCTGGTATATACTGAAGTACCAGCAGGGTTATTTTACTTCCTCTTTATATTTTGGGCTCCAAACATTCACCATGCATGATATCAGTCTTTTCTTTTCTTTCCAATCCCTGCAGGACAGAACATTATTCCATCCTGTGAGTAACAGCTGCATGGATTGCAACCCAGCAGAGAAGAAGATTTTCATGGCCAGATGTGACCCTCTCTCCGAGACTCAGCAGTGGATTTTTGAACATATTAATATGACTGTTTTAGAAAAATTTAACTACCATGCCAGCTCCTAGAAAGAGAAAAGGAAGGAAGAAACAGTGATTACCTACAGGTTATAAAAACTAAATTTTAGCCAGTCTCCGGGTCAAAGGAGTCAGGAATAACATTTCCTAGATCCAGGAAGTCTGGTTTAAAGACATGTAAATGCCATGTCCAAGTAGGTTGTCCCGAAGAACTTCCTGCACCTGAAGAACTTGGCTAAGAACCTCACCAGCTGCTTCTGAGAACTTGAGCAGTCCCCTTGCTGGCCAAGGGCAAAGATGATTTAGGGACTTTTGCAAACAACTGCTGAGTTAATGAATCCTAGCATTTCTCAGGTCAAATCCTGCAGTAGTGAGTAGCTATGAATGGATCCTCTTAAGTGGGTGGGTGGGGTGCAGGGGAAGGGCATGACCGCTCTGACAACCTGTCGCAGGTTGAGAACGGGCCATTCTCCGACTCGAATGGTTAAAGGTGCTGCAGATGATTCTAGAGAGCTCATACCATTCTGTATTCTTGTTTTATTTTGCAACAAGGGTGTGCTATCTAAGACTTAAATTACATCACGAAATGGACTTGGAGTGTCTCCACGCCTTCATTGACGTCTGCCATTTTCCTTTTACAGCAGAGGTAACTTACTGGTCCTAAAAGTTCATGCTCCATAAATTAGCTGAAGTTCTAATTCAGTGCCCTTGTATGAATCCAGCTGAAAAACAAACACGAAAAACTATGCTACCAAGTTACTCCAAAGAGAAAGATTTCACAGAAGCAGCAAAACCATGTAAGGTTTAAGGAGAGGAATTTCCCTAGGAAATCTATTTTTACTTTTCTATTATTTTTAGAATTTTAAAAGTCTGATGTTTGTCCAGTCATAGTTTTATTAAGGAAGGACATGGAGTGAGGTTGATGTAATTTGTTTAGGAGATTCTTAAATCCAAATAAATCTACACTCCAAGTGACGTGAAAATGGCTTAGTACACTTCAGTTATGCTTGATCAGTGCTGGGGACATAGAACTGGTTGGGTTTTGCTCTCGGCTGGGGTTTTTTTGTTTATTTGTTTTATATCGTAGGTATTAAGGATGCTTTAGTTTTCCTTGGAAGCACATTGAAGGAATTTCCATTAATAAAGTGCTTCTGACCCCATTTTCTATTAATGGGACAAGATTTCAGGGATGATTAAAAAACTAAATGGAACATTTAAATCCTTAAAAGAACGTTTTCTTTACTTTTCAATAACAATGGGGGTGGGGGAGGAATATACAGGGATGAGTATATAGAGGGAAGAATGATGTTTGTTTTATATATATATTTCTCAAGTTTTTTTCAGGTAGAACGAAGTTTTTATTTTGCTTTTGTTGTTTTCTTTCAACTTGCTTTTCATATTAATAAAAAATATATATATTGTCTTGGATATAAAAGCATTGACTTTTAGAACTGGGAAGACACTTAGAATCCAATCCCTTTGTTTTCACAGATGAATAGCAAAAGCCCAGAGGAGAGTGGTCCTAATTCCTGGCAGGGCGGATGGGTCTTCCAACGCCTGGTGTCCAGTGCTTTTCCTCCTGTGTTGCCTCTTCCGTTATCCAAGAAGGTTCTGGTTTCTACTCTGATTTAACTAGAAATGTTCAGTCCCTAGATGAGAATAATATGCCTGCCTGGGGATGCCCACAAGAGAAGCATTCACGTTCAGAAGCTTTACCACATGAAACCTCTTCGCGTAAATGTTCATGATTTTGTTCTCTCCTTCAAATCTAATCAAAATGTCCAGTTAAACTGCCCCGCTAATAGGTGGGGAAGAGTTATTTCATTATCTTTACTGATTTTTCAAGCATACTTTTGAAGAACTATTCTGTTTAAACTGACAGTCGCAGAGATTTTTGTGTGTGTGTAGGTCAAGCAGTCTTGAAGCTTTCAAGATGCATAGTGGAGAAAATCAATAGTGAGAAATTAACCTGTGTGCTGAACAATTCCAGAGAGTGGGTGAAGATTTATCTCAAGTGTTCAGAGAGCAATCTGGTTGTAGAATGAGATGAGCCTATAAAAATCCACATTATGTCACTAAACAGTTGACTGCTGTTTACAGTTCCACTGAAGAGCCAGCCCCAGGTTTTGCACCCTGGAAAGCCCAGATTTGCAATATGCGAGGGTGCTCTCATCCTGGGAATACCGCATCCTTTTGGTGTGACAACCAGGATCTGATCTCAGAGGGCCCTGTCTCTTACTTTGACTAGAAGGATGTAATTTAAAAAATTAAAATTAAAAAAATTTCAAGAGAAGCCTGAGACATGAAAGCCAAAATTAAAACCTCAAACTGCCAAGTAATTGTTAGATGTGTGCAAAGGGGGAACATCCAAACAGAATCAAACAAAGCCTCAGAATCTTCTCCCAGGCAGGGGGGCCTGGCACTGCAATAAACACGTCCAAGGAGGTTTCCCAGTACCACCAAAGCTGGGGGGGGGACCCTGCTTACTTGAAATACCGCTATGGCCATTCTGAAAAATAGAAAATTGCATATGTTTTTGCATTTATTCAGCAAAAGGACTGAACAGTCATCAGAGAGATTCTCTTTCCTGGAAAGAACACGATTTAGAAATGGAGCCTCAGAGTTCTGACCCGCCCTTTTATCAGAATGAGAAGAAAACTAGCAGAAAGTTCATCTGGCCCTGGAAATTGCTACTTCTCCAGAATAAGAAATGGTTTTGCCAGAAGTTAGAAAATAGTTAATTTTTCAAATCCTTTTTATGCATTTACTGAGAAAAGGCTGTGCTGGAAACCAGTTGTGAACTAATTGTGGGATTTATATGTGCTCCAAGGTTGGATTAATACCGTGGCAATAACAATGACTGGCTTCTAGGTCTACTGCTATTTAGTTTAAAACATTAACATGATCACACGACTGTTTTGAAATGTATTCATTATAACAGAGGCCTCAGTGTATAATGCAAGTTCCAGGATTATTTTGTGAATTGGTAACATAGAGCGTTATACAACAGATGTGTAACACGTAATGAAAATGGATTTACAGTCAATGAAAGACAGCATTAGGCCCATTCTGTTCACATTCTAGCAAAACACTTGACACGGTGTCCTTTAGGGGCAATTATATGTTTTTTAAAAAAGCAGCCGGGGACTTCCCTGGTGGCACAGTGGTTAAGACTCTGCACTCCCAATGCAGGGGGCCCGGGTTCAATCCCTGGTCAGGGAACTAGATCCCACATGCATGCCGCAACTAAGAGTTTGCATGCCATAGCTAAGGAAACCATGAGCTGCAACTAAGACCCAGCACAACCAAATAAATAAAAAAATTTTTTAAAGCAGCCAGAAAATAAAGGGCGTATAAATATCTCTTTTGTGCTTCTTGCCCTCACATGAAAAACTTCGACTTCAATTCCTTCATAATTCCAATAACTTCATTATCTCCACAATGAAGGAGCAAAAAGGAATCTTTTACTGGAAAGACTGGCATATAAACTTTATGTCAGACACATCAAAAGAGCCAAGGACACTCGGATGACAAAGCCGACTGTCCAGTGAGAAAAGGCCAGGCCCACCTCTGGGTGACATCACCCCTCTGAGGACCAGAACAGCACTGATGGGAAGGCTGGGACATTCCTCCTACTTTTGACTTCCCATCTGAAGTGTTAGAGACTCTCTCCCAGGAGTGGACAGCGCCCCAGCCTCCACATGCTGCCAGGTCACCTTATGCAGAATTTAGAGTCTTCCTAACAATATGAGGGTCTTGTGAACATTGATTTATCCCTGGGACCCCTTTAGGAATATCTCCTGAGGCCTCTTCCCCTGGCAGGGATATAAGGTGGAAATACACTTTCATAAGCAGCTGCTGGAGATAAAGAAAGAGGGCATTTAATTTAAATCCTGGGAGACAACACCTCAAAGGGAAAATATTTCTCTGTGATACCCTGAGATTCTGGGAGTAAATGCAAATGGCGAGAGGTCGTCTGTATCTCTAGACACGGGTGCCCATCACCCCCTGCATTCACTCCATCACCAGGTGCTGCCCTGGCCATCCTAAGTCTCACACGACACCACCAGCTGTAATTACTCTCCACGTGTGCCACCGTGGCAGGAACACTGAAGAGTGACAAGTGGCCAGTCCTCCCATGCCGCCGACGTTGGAAGATTGCTCTTTGATTTATGTCTGGAGCCTTTGTTGGAGGCCTGGGAGCTGTTTGCAACTCTATTTGGTAGACTTGACATTGGCTCGGAGCTTTTATCACAGTCACTCATCTCCGCGCTTGACACGTCAGGCTGGTGTGTCTGGTATCGCGGCTTCTCAGCAGACGACAGCTCAGGGACGTGTGTGATGCTTCAGAGAAACCTGGGGACATTTCTTCTGTCCCTCCGGCCTGAAGTGGCCCCCTTCAGCTCACCACAAGACAGCCCCCAGGGTCCCTAGAGTCTGCCACACCCCACGTGTGCCCAGGTCAACCTCAGTACAGAAAGGCTGGACATTGCAGAATCTTCTATCCTGACATCACTCACCTTGGGAAGGGTGAGCTTATTAGTTTGTAACTAAGTGACATAGGTCCTGGTTTACCAGGGACAGTCCTGGTTTCTGCCTGTGTAATTATCAACAGCGCCCCCTTTCACTCTTAAAAGTGTCCTAGTTTGGATAGCAAATTTTATGGTCACTCTATCTATAATCCACCTGCCTGTTTACTTGATAGTTCTCATACTTATGAAGGCCCAGAGTCTACAAGAAATCAGCTAGTCTCACCCCATCCCTTCACACAGGACCAGACGAAAACCAGTTCTATTTGGTGATTGTCTAACGCATTCACATGGTTCTTTACAAGTTGCCTCATGGAAGCTTTTTAATTAAGAGTTCTTACACCCATCTACATTGTTTTGTTGAATCAAGACGATTCTAGTTTAAATGGTTTTTTCATGATTTAAAAAATTGATTTGAAATTAACTAAATCACTTTCTACTTTTCCAAGCTGAAAACAGTAGATGCCCACCAGTAGCCATATTATTAATTCTCAATATTATGGTATAAGATAGAGATTGATAGATGATAGGTAGATAGACAGACAGATTCTATTTGCAATATTGCTTTTGTTTTTAAAGCGATTTTACATTTATCTCCTTCTGCCCTTGTAACCACCTCTGTGGTAGAGGATTATTACCATCCTTACAAAGAAAATGCAGGACTTGTGCCCAGGGCGTGTGCCTAGATCAAGGTCACACAACAAGTTCACAGCAGAGCTGGGATGAGAATCCAGGCCTGGATGCTGAGGCCTCAGTTTCTTCCAGTCTCCGTGGTGTCCACACCTCACAGTAGGGTCATTGGTTCATAGTCAAACCAAATACGAGAGGGCTTGAGCTACTTCACTGGTGGGAACAATCCTTCCTTGGGAGCCTCTGTTTTTAACCCTTAATTATATTTGTTCTTCTTCCCCTAAGCTTATTAAAGGGAGAACACCAAACTGCATTCAGGATTAGTCTCTCTTAATGAGATTTCCAGGGTACTTGGAAGAAGTGATCTATTAAAGCTATTGGCATAGCTCTGGAGGAGAAATCCTCAAGCAAATACTGTGCACTTGGGAGTATTAATGGGTTCAGCCCTCGGGGGCGGGGGGCAGCCAAAAAAATAAAATAAAATAAAATAAAAATAGATTGCTGGACCACCTTCCCACCCCCAGCCCAAGATTCTGATTCATTCAGTCCGGGGTAGAGCCCAGGAATTTACATTTCTAACAAGTTTCTAGGCAATGAGGATCCTGATGGTCTGGGATCCACCCTTTGGCTTAGATCAACAGTCTCACCATTTTGAAAATACCTTTTAAAGTTTTATTGTTGTTGAATGTGTTTAGAAACCACGTATTACTTTTAAAAGACCTCTCTTAGAAATGCTAAAATCCCAACTCATTCAAAATCCAAACTGAGTGTAACTCACTTCAATAAATATTTATTGCCAGAGGAAAGTTTCTCTTTTAAGGCTCTTCATTTTAAAAATTCTTTTAAATTGAGGTATGGTTGATTTACAGTGTTTCAGGTCTACAGCAAAGTGATTCAATTATACATATGTATGTGTGTGTGTGTGTGTGTGTGTACACACACAGATTCTTTTCCATTGTAGGTTATTACAAGATATTGAATATAGTTCCCCGTGCTATACAGTAGGTCCTTGTTGTTTATCTATCTTATATATAGTAGAGTGTATCTGTTAATCCCAAACCCCTAATTTTAAAGCTCTTTAAGTCAAGATCACAGAGCTGAAAGACCAAGAATAGGCAGTATTATGGTATCAACTAGGTCAAGGCCCCTACCATTAAGTGCTTGGCACTAAGCATCATATTAATAATTCAATTATTATTGTTCCTTCCTCCGTTAATGAGCTTCATGCTACTATAGAATAGTATTGAAAATAAAACAAAGGCATAGTAAGGTTAAATAATTTACTTAACATTGTTTTTCAGTATATCAGCCCATCTAACCTAGACCATGCTTTTTCTCAAGTTTTGTCTTGAGAAAAGAAACATTACTTTTTTGGTGGCAAATACCTGGCTGAGCTCTTTTCACAAACATTGTGCAGATGTGACTGAGCTATGGTTCCTCTCATCTTTGAAAAATGCTGCAGGTTTAATTAAAAGTCTTTTAAGTGTAACAGTATCTCACTATGTCCAACTCAGTTGAGTAACTTCCCTAGAAACAGCGGCAGAAAGTAAAGAAAAGCTTAGTATTTCTGCCATATTGGAAGTGTGATTATCTTGGATTGTAACCTTCTTTTCATTGAAAATAAATATGAAGATCTTTTTTTAAAGTTTGTTTCTCCCTTGTCCCCTGTCTTCAAAAATAAAAGTTAACTGAGAATAGTTCTTTTTGTTTTCAGTGTATTTAAATTCTAGCCCCGAGTGGCACACAGAGTAAATCCTCCAAATTACATTTTTTTCCAAGTATTTTTCTAGTTGTGTGTGTGTGTGTGTGTGTGTGTGTGTGTGTGTGTGTGTGTACCATGGATGCATGAAGGAGAACATATGATGGGGGAAAGGATTTTGCTTTACCGCTGCTTGCTATTCAGATTGTGTCATCCAGCAAATTGCTTGTTACGTCATGTATAATGTGGCCAATCATCCCAGCCACATGTGTTCACATCTTACAGGGAAAAAAAATACAGCAGGTGCAAAAGCTCCTTTTAGAGCCAAAACTAGACAGTGCATCTCATCTCAAAAAGATACACTTCTGTCATCAGGACTTTGGAATTCTTGGAAAGGAGTAAGAACCCGGGACCCAGGGGTCCCCAACAAGGCTCCCGCACCCTGCAGAGAAGGGATCCGAGGAGGTGGGCTGTGGCACGGATGAGGATGAGAGGGAGAAAGAGAAACAGCCATGTCTTGCTTTCCTCAAAATAATTTGTTTACTGTCCTGGAGGAAGCAGCGGGGAAGTGCTGGAGTGGCTGAGATGTCAAAGAGACAATCTCACAAAAGAAATGCTGCACTTGAGCAAGCAGTCACCTCTCATCACCGTCTCCCCGACCCACATCCCCCCACCCCCAGCAAGTGGCCAGGGTCAGACCCACACAGACCTGCACCGCCCTGAAAAGCGCCTTCGGCGGCGGGGAACACAAGGATTTCTAAAGAATGGGAGCTCAAACAGGGATGAGATAACTATGCAGAGTCCCTGCGATGTTTAAAAGAAAACCATCTCGAGGCCAGTTCATCCGGATAATAAATGCCCTTGGACGTGGATGGGAGGCTCTTTGATTGGGAGAGACAGGAAAGCCTGAACCGGAGGAGAGCTAATGACCTTTGTTCCGACATCCGTCAGACATCAGTCGGCTGCCAGGAAACCGCCCGTGGGGTCGGGGCAGCGGCAGCGCGGTTTAGAATGGCCAGAGAGAAAGGCTGCGGGAAAACGGGCTGCACCCGGGAGCAGCTTCTAAGGAGGCTGACAGACGTCTCCACCGCGGAGCCGGCACGTGTCCTGCAGGAGCTGCCTGAGCCACCCGCCGGGTGCACAGGGGACCCCAAGGCCCCCTGGGAAATCCCTCTCCTCTCCTGTCTCGTGAATTCTCCATTTCTATCGATCCTGATAAACTTCCTCCAAAATGAAGTCAGAACATCAGATCAGTGTCATTCCTTTGCTGACTCGATGATCAGAGCGTCTTTCTCATCGGGCGCAAGAGAAATGTGAAAGCAGCCAAAGGCCCCAGTCTCCCTGCAGGCCACTCCCTCCGAGGCTTTTCTCTCGGACTCGGGAAAACTGTTTCAGGCAATGTCAGCAGGCTGGTCTTTTTCTCTGAGGACTGGACACTCTAATTTAATTAGGTAAATGTTGGTTGAGTCCCAACATGAGTGAGGCCTCACGTTAGAACCAAAGGTCCACGTAGCTATAGGAGAAGAGTGTCTGGTGAACTCTCAGAAAAGGATGTTATTGCCCTGGCTGCAGCCCTAGTCTCCCATTTGAAACCGGGTGAACCTCTACCCTCCCTAAGTCTTCCCTGCAGGAGTGTGGTCATGATGAAACATGGGAATGAACAGGACTGGCAAACAAAATGTAAATGAGACATGTTTACATTTCATGAAAGTCCGTCCTCTGGCAGCTTACAATTCAGCAACGTGATTCTTGGATAGGGTGACCAGGTAATTCATCAGACAAACCAAAAAATTTTTGAGAATGAAATGAGGTATTATTAATAATGATGGAAGAGAAACAACCTAAGTGTCCATCAACAGATGAATTGATAAAGAAGATGTGGTGTTTATATATATACACATACACACATACAATGGAATACTTCTCAGCCATAAAAAAGAATGAAATAATGCCATGTGCAGCAACATGGATGCAGCTAGAGATGATCATACTAAGTGAAGTAAGTCAGAAAGGCAAATACCATATGATATCACTTATATGTGGAATCTAAAATATGGCACAACTGAACTTATCTATGAAACACAAACAGACTCACAGACATAGAGAACAGACCTGTGGTTGCCAAGAGGGAGGGGGTTGGGGAAGGGATGGAGTGGGAGTTGGGATTAGCAGATGCAAACTATTACATATAGAATGGATAAACAACAAGGTCCTACTGTATAGCACAGGGAACTATATTCAGTATACCATGATAAACCATAATGGAAAAGAATATTAAAAAAGAATGTAAATATATATATATATATATATATGTATAACTGAATCACTTTGCTGTACAGAAGAAATTAACACAACATTGTATACCAACTATACTTCAGTAAAAAAATTTTTTTTAATAAAAAAAAATGATGGAGGCAAAGCAGGTGGAAACCAGACCTGGGGAAACCAAAACATATGGTCATCCTCTTCTTAAAGACATTAACAAAATAAGATGAAATATTAAGCCTGAACCCACATAGCCAAAAGTTAAGGGTTGTTGGAGAGAAAAAAACCTTTTCCTCTACCCTCTTAGTTGAGTTTTAGGGGGGCTGTGAGTTAAACTGATGAAAGACAGATTAGCAAGGAAAAAAAACAGATATAAACTTATGCAGAGGAATTCACAAAGAAATGTAACTCAGAGAGGCAGTTAGAATTTGGGATGTACGTACCTTCTGACTAGGGCAGAGGTCCCCAACCCCTGAGCCATGGACCGGTACAGGTCCACAGCCTGTTAGGAACCGGGCTGCACAGCAGGAGGTGAGTGGTGGGTGAGCGAGCGAAGTTTCATCTGCCGCTCCCCGTCCCTCCCCGTCGCTCCCCGCCCCTCCCCGTCGCTCCCGGTCCCTCCCCGTCGCTCCCCATTGCTCCCCGTCGCTCCCCGTCGTTCCCCGTCGCTCCCCGTCGCTCCCCGTCCCTCCCCGTCGCTCCCCATCACTCCCCATTGCTCGAGTTACCGCCTGAACCACTCCCCCACCCTGTCTGTGGAAAAACTGTCTTGCATGAAACCGGTCCCTGGTGCCAAAAAGGTTGGGGACCACTGGACATGAGGATAGCTGGGCCAGAAGGTCACTTCTAGGAGAACAAATGAGTTCTTAGAAGGGGAGGGGGAGAAAGGGCACTTATGAAAAGACAAGTGACTTTTTGGAACGGGCCCTTAGGAGAAGAGTTGGGAGGTATGACAGTGTCTGTGACCATGTCAGTTTGGGTGCGGTGCCAACTTCTTGTCTCCAAACAGAGGAGATTAGAATTCTTCCTTGGGTGGGGATTTATGAAAACGGAGTTCTTTTGCCTTTTTTTTGGTAGGCTCTGCTTTCAGGCAGATAAAGGAGTTGAGGCACTCAAATGCCTGAGGTCAAAATAATTCCTATGCCAAAACTGGCATATTTTGGGGGCGGTATATCATCATGACCCCCTTCAGTGTTCACAAAGTGGATTTGGGTTTGGGTACTTAGATTTTCTTATTGGAAAGTTCTTTGAAATCATGTAGGTTATGTGGTTTTATTTTGCTATTTTTTTTTCTTTTTTTTTTGGCTGCGTTGGGTCTTCGTTGCTGCACGCGGGCTTTCTCTAGTGGCGAGCGGGGGCTACTCTTCATTGCAGCGCGCAGGTTTCTTACTGCGGTGGCTTCTCTTGTTGCGGAGCATGGGCTCTAGGTGCATGGGCTTCAGTAGTCGTGGCATGCGGGCTCAGTAGTTGTGGCTCACGGGCTCTAGAGTGCAGGCTCAGTAGTTGTGGCGCACAGGCTTAGTTGTTCCGCGGCACGTGGGATCTTCCTGGACCAGGGCTGGAACCCGTGTCCCCTGCATTAGCAGGTGGATTCTTAACCACTGCAACACCAGGGGAGCCCTTATTTTGCTATTTTTAAGTTTGGGAATGAAGCTTTTTCCAAACTAAAATTGTTTATAGGCTATTATAACTAGATTAAAATATCTATGCTATTCACCACTTGAAATGGCCCTAATGTCTTCATTCATCAAATCAGGGTATCGAAATCACATCATAATAACCAGCTTAATTTAGAAAATATAAGTAAAAACTTACAATGAGGGTGCTTTATAAAGGAAATATAGTCTTCTCCTCTGTTGTGACATGTAATTGTATATACTTAATTTAAAAGGGAAGTAGAACTTATAAGATTATTGAATTATTAAATACCTCCCACAATATTAAAAACTGCTATTTTGTAGTTTGCTTTATGTAGATTTGCCAATAGAACTGTGTTTTACTTGATGAATGAGGATTTTGGAAGGAGGCTGCCGTCAGGCAACTTAGCAGTAAAACAAAATAGTGAAGCAGACATTAGGTTTTTATTGCTAATTTACTTCCTTGGTTTCTCATCACACAGGGGTAATTCCCTCATCAAAGTGAGGTAATAAGGCCTGATGGACCTTCCCAATAAATGTGCCTCATCTTCAGAATGTGGGCGGTGCCATGTTTGTTCAATTTTAGTGTATCCTGGGACAAATGAAATTGGGGGAACTTCCATGAAATGAAGCTATTTTCTGCAGGGTCTGTTCCTCACAAGCTATATTGCAGCTGCAGCAAAAATGAGGAGAAAATAAACCGTCTGGTTTAGAACCAAATCAACCAACCAAAAGAATACAAACAAAAAGCAAAAAACAAACAGAAGGCTCCCAAACGCTACTCCACCAATACACCTGTGAAGACAGAAATTGGTTTATCTAAAATATGTATATACTAGATGCTTACAATTGTGTTGAACAGATGGACGGACGGATGGATGGCAGGAATGTCATCCATCCTTCCCTGTACTCCTCTCAGTATGGAGCATATCTCAATCCCGAAAACGGGGAGCAGAAAGAAAGAGAGAGACTGAGAGAGGGAGAAAAGCAATATCAGTGGAAGCCCACACTCTAAAGCATAAGAAATATACCTTCGCTGGGTATTTAGATTGATGTGGTGAGTTGTTTTATAATTGCTGCTCCAAGGAGAAAAAAATGAGGCACAGTCAAAATACATGCCATTAGGCAGTAGACAGGGAAAAAGTCTCAAAGGGCACTGGTCCCTGACTAGAGGGAATTTCTCATGACTCTGATCTGTTCTCACCACCCCCTACCCCTGTGGAATTCCCCACTGGAAGAGCACAGATCAGAGAATGACTATCCTCCCTTTCCCAGCTCATGCTGACATTTTTACCCCTTTCTAAATGTATACGGTAAAGATATTCACTAGGCATTGTCAGTAGTTAGAGAAAGGCATCTGAGAAAAAGAAAAAGATCCAATACGAGCTGAGATGTATACAAATTATATACGGAGTTTCTATTTCTTGGTGGAAATGGCAAATATAGATATGTTATATAGAGTCCCTTGGGGGAGATATTTGTTCCAATGGCCTGGACCTCAGTAAAGCTAAGGCAGAAGGGTCCCACTGTGTGATAGCTCTGAGCGTCTTCACTGTTAACGGGAAGAGCACTGACCCTCTCCAAGTGAGCCCTGGGGCACCAGAGCTCAGGGAGCCCAAGGAACAGCGGAAGCCACGTAAGTGTGTTTACCCAGTAAATTCACGTTTATCCATCTTTAAGTAGGAATCTGTGATTTGAAAGCTTTCCCAGGTAGTGACATCGATTTCTGAAACTAATTAAGCAAGAAGTGCATGAAACTGAGAAAGGACGCAAGTTTAAGGCAAACATTGGGCCACAGCACAATCAGAAGAGGCTTCCGAAGTAGCTGAGGAAGGTTTACTGACTGTTCTTGACCTACAGACTTCACTTCATTTTGCGTATGTTGCTTAACCGCGGAAAAGGAAAATAATCAAAAGCAATGGACATGGGAATTACTTTCCTGATAGTGACTGCTTTGATCTGATGGGAATTAATATTCTTAAATTTCTCCAAAACACATTACATTTGACCAACTGTGCTTCTTCTTCTAAATCATCAGAAGAGGAGCACGTCTTACCATACATGTAGCAAAGCTGTTTTAGTTTTTGTCTCTGATTCCTAAGGTCACCAACTCTAATTTTATTGAAGTTAAACTTGGCTATTAATTAGCTGTATAACCATGGGTAAATGACCCAATACCTGTAATTTAGAGTATTCATTCCTAAATTGTGCTGTATTCTAAAGTCCCTTGTAAATGGATGTTGGAAGGAGGCGATAGTGAATAATATCCTCTAAACTGAGAAAGAACTTTAAGACTGAAAACTGAAGCAGGCAACTCCATAAAGCACAATTGTGAGGTTTATCATGGGTAAGTTACATACAGGCAGGAGCGGGCGGGTGACCATCCAGAGATACTCACAGCTGTGCCTCGGAAAGGGGTACATGGGGATTTAAAGGCGCCAAAACTAAAAACAGAATCTGACTGCTAGGGAGAAGCACGTCCACAGGGATGGGCACCAGAGGTTCCCACACACACACTTGGGGTGGGGGTCGGGGAGTCTTCCGACCATTAATCATCTGTGTCAGCAAAAGGCATTCTTCTGGGTCTTCCCTGGGGGTCCAGTGGTAAAGAATCCCCCTTCCAGTGCGGGAGACACGGGTTCAATCCCTGGTCAGGGAATTAAGATCCCACACGCCACAGGGCAACTAAGCCCGCACACCACAACTAGAGAGAAGATCCTGAGTGTCGCACCAAAGACCCGACACAGCCAAAAATCAATAAATAAAATAAATATATTTTTTAAAAAGGCATTCTTCCAGTTTTCATATCCCATGAAGGTAAGGGTAAAGGTTGACAGGGAACTTATCTGACTTGGGCGCACTCCTTGCGAGTTAGACTAAAGCTCAGTCACGCAGAAAGGGGAGGGGGTAGGACTGGGGCCTGAGATGGAGCTGACACAATGGAATCAGTGTGGTTCAGCCACACGGTGGAAAATTCTGTGATTTTAGAGTAAGAAGAAAACAAGAAAGGGATCCAGGTTACACTATAAGAACTTAATCTGGAGAACATGGAACGTATTTTCCCTGGCTCGGAGGGTTGGAATAAGAGTAATCATCATCAGCGTCAGACCGAACCAAATAACTGTATCCACACACCACCCCAAAATGAGGTAAGGATTGACACATATACACTAATACGTATAAAATAGATAACTAATAAGAACCCAATGTATAAGAAATAAATAAATTAAATTTAAATTTAAAAAATAATAATAAATTTTTTTTAATGAGATAAGGGGGGCTTCCCTGGTGGCGCAGTGGTTGAGAGTCCACCTGCCGATGCAGGGGACACGGGTTCGTGCCCTGGTCCGGGAAGATCCCACATGCTGCGGAGCGGCTGGGCCCGTGAGCCATGGCCGCTGAGCCTGCGCGTCCGGAGCCTGTGCTCCGCAACGGGAGAGGCCACAGCAGTGAGAGGCCTGCGTACCGCAAAAAAAAAAAAAAAAAAAAAAAAAAAGAGATAAAGGACTGTAGGACACTCAGAGATGCTAAGCGACTGGCAGTGTATGGCAGTGTATTAATTCTATCAGCTACTGAGTCACTCATTCATCAAACATTTATTGAGTGCTGAATGGCAGACACTAAACACAAGTTCTCAAAAACCTATAATAGTGCTTCATGGAAAAGCTTTCTCCTATGAAGCTGTTCCCATAACTGAATTCACAAGGAAGCTAGTCAAATAGTCTGTAAACCTTGCCAGCAGGCTGAAAATCTGCTTATCGGATTACAACACCCCAGCCAGAGCTCATGTTTAAAGGAAAACCATTCTTAACAGTCATCTCACTCTCCTTTACTACTGTTTTTTAATAGATGACTGGAGATTTCTCAAAGGATAAGGTAAAAAGAAAAGGTAAGAAGATATGGAGTGCTTTTGAAGTCTTTAAATTTTCTAAAATAAAACTGCCCTGTTATCTTCCATATAAGGAAGGAAACTAGGAATGACACATCCTTGGTAGTGCAGAAAAGGAGAGCCTTCCTTTTCCTAAATATTCCCCTCTGGCCCAACCAGCTAATAGAAGTCCTGCCAGGGAGCAGGGGAAAGGCAGCAGTTCTCGACTCCTTATTGGGTCTACTTGTGTACCTTGATCAGTTATAAGGTGGCTCACAATTAATTTAGTAATAACATGTAAAGCTCCAAAGTTTCCAAATTTTTTATTGAGCTAAAGGAATCTGAATTTTTTTCCTAAAAGAACATCAATCCCACTCACTTGCGCTCTGATATGCTTTCTCAGTAGCACGAGAAAGGGGTAGAGTTAGTTAGTCCTGGGAATTGAAGGTAACCTGGGCTCTGAGCACAAAGACCCGAGCAGATGCCTTGGGTTGGGGGTTCCTCCTGAATTCACCACCAGCCCTTCCCTCTTTTACCTCCTAGGACCTGTGGTCTCCCGTGGTAGAGGAGAGAGGATGATAAGTACTTTCCCTCCCCAGGAAAGTTTTGAGAAGACGGTGCACAGCCTGTGGAAAATACAAGGCCGTTTACCCTGCCCCAGTGTGATCGTAAAAAGCAAACCAGCGAAGAACAAAATTTCATCTACTCGGGCAAACACTTCTGATAAAGCCAAATTCAAACTCTTATTTATCCAATGTTAACAGACTAGGTGGCATTCCCTCTGCCAACGCTAAGCAGGCTTCCATTTTTCAAACACTGGTTTCAAATTTCTCTTAAAGGAGGTAGAGAAAAAGCACATCAAACAGCTCACTGATATCTTCCAACCTGGCAGGAAATGTTCCAGGTGTACCAGTCACTGGAAAGGGAAGACTGTGATCTCAATGGCCAGTTTTTACCCATCTAATAAGTAACTAAATAGCCTAGGCCCAATATTTATAGGCAGTTACACCGTGCTGTACTTGATAAATACTCCTGTGTGGCTGCCTTAGAGCAAAACAAAGGACGCTGCTGGATAACAAGGCAGCTGCAAAAATTAACATTGGATCCCAGAGGAGAATGTAGTTTCAGGTTCACAGAAGCAATCCCCGGCAAGAGAGATACCTCTTACAAAAGAGTGATGATTACTAAAAGAGCAAGAAGCCACTGCAGATATATTGAAAGCATCCTGCAATCATTTGTGAGATAAGTAACACTGCCTAGAGTTGAGCACAGTGAGATAACTGAAAACTACAATTCCACTTTATCATTTGAGATTCACAGCCTAAGGGAAAGAGCTGCATAAATGACAAACCTCACCTGGATTTTATATCAAAGCCATGAAATTAAACTTTCCATTGTCAGAAGCAAACTTGGTACAGAAGGGATTTTGCAAAAGGATATTGGCCCAAGCAACAGTGGAATTTGGTGGGTTAGACCTTGGATCTTTTAAAAAGCTCAGAGCTTCTTTTGGCAACCATTTGTAAAAACCTTTCCAGAAGCAGGAAAAATCTATATGCTAATCATACAGTTTGCAATGGGCTAGAAGTGACGAGGGGAGCACAAATCTGACTCAGAGGGCAGAGGGACTGACATGTGAAAAGAAATGATTAAACGATTCTAAAAATGCCCAGTTCTGCTGGAGTAGCAACTAAGAGGAAATGTGATTGCCATTGGAAAGTGTCCACAGAGTGTAAACAAGAGAGTCATTACTGAGCTGAATAGGGGGAATAAGTTGGGGTGAAATTAAGGACAGAGAAATTTAAACGTAATGTCTCTGATGAAAAAGGCTGCGAGATAGTGAAATATCCCCCCAGGGATAACCGTCCTGTCAAAGATCAGGCAATGCCGAGAACCAAATGAGCACTTCTCCAGTCCTCTGGATCAGAAAGCACTTCGTAAAAGAGCAGGATTCGGGACTTCCCTGGTGGTGCAGTGGTTAAGACTCCATGCTTCCAATGCAGGGGGCCCGGGTTCAATCCCTGATCCGGGAACTAGATCCCACACGCAGGCCACAACTAAGAGTTTGCATGTCACAACTAAGGAGCCCTCGAGCCGCAACTAAGGAGCCAGTGAGTTGCAACTAAGACCCAAAGCAACTAAATAAATAAATATATATTATAAAAAAAAAAGAACAGGATTCTATTTTGGGGAGAAAATAATTGTCTAAGATTCCTCTCAGAGAAGGAAAAGTATACGGTGGGAATCAAAGCAGGGAGCCAGTTTTAGAGGAAGTTGGGTAGAGGCAGAATGAAGGAGAGACCCAGGTGACCAGCAGGCACAGAAGAAGTAAAAACACCACCTGGGTAGACGCTTCAAAAAGACAACAAAGGACCTGCCACCAACACAAGCTCCCACAGAGGTTCTACATTGACAGGCTGGCAGGGCATCTTCTCTAGTTAATCATCATGGCTCCATCTTTCCTTGAAGAAGCCTCAACACTTGGAGCCAATCTACTATGTGAAATGTCTGGGTCCTTAGGCTGAGAAGTAATTCTCTAAAAACTATAGTAAGCGAGTCTTTGGAATATTTCCTGTTTTGAACGAAGAGTAGTGGCTCAGAATACAATCTTGGCATCAAGCAGATTGGGGTTCAAATTTCAGCTCTGCTATTCATCGTCTGACCATTGGCCAATGAAGACAACTTTTCCATGACCCAAACTCTCAGCTGAAGATGGAGTAATAATACAGACCTCAGGCAGCCGGTGTTCTTGAATTGCAAGAATTATGCTGGAAAACTTAAGCAGGAATTTATTGGAAGGACATTACAGAGCTCAGAGAATCAACCACAGAAGGGCTCTAGGAGCACAAGCCTCCATCTGCTTCTGGCTCATGCCCGCTGGGGTCCGGAGCAATCGGTCAAGCTCAGAACACCTCTTCCTCTTTAAAGGAGCCACAGGGAACCCTCCCGAGGTCACCTGCATTGGCTCAGTTGTGAAATGGGTTTTAGAAGCTGGTAAGGATGGAAAAGGATATGTATTTGAAGCACTTAGTCCAGAGTTTGACCTGGAGGAAATACCCTAAAACCCAAGTCATCATTGTCGCCAAAGCACATTTTCACGTAAGAGCCAATATGTTTGGTCAAGCAAGTGAAATCAAATATAGGTTTTTCTTGAGTCTAGGTACTTAATAAATAAGAGTATTCAATAAATACATTAATGGGTACATGCTTAGCATCCTCTTAGCGTTGAAGTTATGCATTTTAAACTCAATTAAGACACACACACACATACACACACACACACATACACACTTTAATGAATCACCTGGGAAAATAATTCAGATCTATGATACCAAGTAAGATGAGAAAATTCTAAGCATTTCTGTAAACAAATACTTTCTACAAAGATTCTTTTTGTAGAAAAATTCACTAGTCCAGTAGGTCACCAGGCCCCTGTATTTTGTGACAGATCACTACACTTAATGCAACTGTATACATTCGGCAGATCTGAACTGTGACATCGAGCAAGGAAGCTGTGAACGAGGTCCCGGGGCGACCCCTTGCTGAGTCAGTCCAGAGGTCCAGTCTCTGGCTGTGCCATCAGGCTGCTACATCTCTAGATCTTTGCCACCAAATCCTCTCTTTTCAACCAGTAACAGAATTACCCGGGGAGAAATGAGCACAACAGACATCTGCAGAAACTCAGAAACCCAAAGGTGAGAGACTACTGGTTACACCTCCTCCTCCACGATTTATTCTAGACCGAGTTTCTGAGCGTCGCTTACAGCAAAAGTGTGACTTAATCACAATTTCTCCTCCAACGATCCACTTTTAAAATAATTGAATGTTTAATTAATTCTCCAGAGGAATCTAAAATCTGCAGTTTCTGAATTGATTAAAGAGTGAAAATGTTGCAGCTTTTCTATAGCTCTGAATTCAAACAAAGTGCCCCAAAATGCTGATGGTTAGACAGTCTAAAGGATGCTTGAATTTAGAGTTGAATGGTAATTATATCTAGGGGACCATGGACAAAGACTTTGGACAGACTTCATCCTGTTTTCCACAAGCTGTTCCCGGATTTCAAAGAAAGGGGACTAATCATAATCTTTTTGCAAAGACATGTCATTATGCATTTGAAAATGGTAGTTTTCAGTGAAATTTTTATTTTATTTATTTATTTATTTATTTTTGCGGTATGTGGGCCTCTCACTGTTGTGGCCTCTCCCATTGCAGAGCACAGGCTCCGGACGCACAGGCTCAACGGCCATGGCTCACGGGCCTAGCCGCTCCGTGGCATGTGGGATCTTCCCAGACCGGGGCACGAACCCTTGTCCCCTGCGTCGGCAGGCGGACTCTCAACCACTGCGCCACCAGGGAAGCCCTGCAGTGAAATTTTTAAAAGCTACACAGGGATATTTTTAATGGGTCTTTGCTGAACTTCACCTGATAAATTAAAAATTCTACAGCAGAAAAAGAAAAACGGTATCCTGGCTCTTACCTAGCTGCAACTGAGCAATCTGACAAACAGTTTACGAGACCAATATCTCAGCTGAAATAGTGGGCAGCTCCAGGCTGATTATTTATCAAACCAGAGGGACAAGAATTAGGGCATTTTGGGGACAATCAGGAAAACATTTCACATGTCACAAGGTAACACAATAGCATCTATTCAGGTACAGATTCTGCTTGTTACAAGAAGTTACAAAACAACCTATACTTGGAGGTATCCTAATGATGGTGGGAATGGTAACATGAGGAGAAAGTGGGGAGAAGGATTATTAAGGGGTGAAATAAAGGGATTAGTTTTCTTTTCACACACCTTAATCAAAACGGGAGCGGGCAAGGAGAGTCAGATTGTGCCCAAGTCAGCAGCAGCAACAAATAGGTCACTGATGAGGTTACAATGCACCTTCAACATCTAGATGTCCAAACACCCACAGTAATTTAGATACAATGGCATCTCTCTACTTAACAACAAACAAAATATCTTCCTAAAAATTAGCATTTTTCACACAAATGTTTGAATATGTAGATTCTACTTGGAAATATTGGACTGATTGTTCTAAAAGTAAAATAATGACAGACCACAGTCTTTCACTGTACAGAGAACATCCCAGATTCACTCATACTCCAAACTCGCCCATCCCACACTGTGACAACCACCAAGAAAGTTTTGTTTTGTTTCCGATTTCTTGGAAGAAAACTAAAACTAGCTTGGCCCCATAGCTGTCTGGATCCTCCTGGTGGATGGGACCGAGGTGGGGAGCAGGTGGTGCCCAGTGGGGCAGCGGGCAGTGGAGCGTTCAGAAGCTGAGTTTCCAGCAGCCAAGCAGGTCGTTGAGGAAATTAATTACCCGGCGCAGAAGAAAGCAACGCAAGCAAAAGGAAGAGAGACAGAGTCTCCCAAAGAGGGGGCCCGAGCTGTAAGTGCAAGAGTAACAAAAACAGGTGCATCGAATTCAGGGGCTGAGAGGGAGATTTTGAAAAAGGGAGAGGAACCAGGAATCACAGGCAGAAATAGGTGGAAAGGCAGAGTTTTAAACTCACCAAAGGGAATTTTTCACCATGTAAGTGGGGTGCGGAGCTGGATATGTGGAACAAAGGTGCAACACTGGGCTGGACGATATACAAGCTCATTCAATAAATTGCCTGTCAGATAAAGTGCACTGGGAGGTATAAGGCAGGGGGTTAATATGTTGCAAAATACCTCCTCGTTTTGCTTCCTCCCCAAATGCCACTTAGGGATTCAGGGTCAGGTTTAAATGTGCGCTTTTCTCCCCTAAAGCAGATGGAAAGGCAGGATCTTCAGGGTCAGTCTGGAACGCGGCTTGTTCGGAAGTCCTGCTGTCATGCTTAAGGCAGCCCGCTTTTCCAGGGGAGACCAGCTGAGCAGGCGTTTGTCATGCAAAGAACAGAGGCAGAACAAGACCCACGGAAGGAACATTAAAAGCACAAAATCAGGACATGTGACAATAACCGTGGCCGCGGGGAGCACTGGGGAGAAAGTGAGTCGTTGTGAAAACAGGGGATGGAGTCACAAGAAGCAGGGGCACAGAGCAGCGGGTTTTGCAGACAGTAAACCACAGTCACTGCAGCTGCCGTGCCTGGGCTGTGCTGCAGACAGACGCTGGAAAGGGCCACATGAAAAAAACACACACACACACACACACACACATACACACACACACGGACGGACGCACGCACGCAGAGTTCACCCTTCCAACAGACACCACAGAGCGGGAATCAAGGAGAAAAACTTTTCATAACTACGCTTTATAGCCACAAAGAAATGATCTCTATTTTAATGCCATTTTCTCTCTTTGGGAAGCCTTCCCCAAAATTTGAATAAGAAATGTCTAAGTATAAATCAGCTATTATCAAGAAATTATAATAGGATTTTCAGATTATGATTCTGTATTTCTTTTTTTAAATTTTTATTGGGATTTACAGTGTTGTGTTAGTTTCAGGTGTACAGCAAAGTGAATCTGTTTTACATATACCTATATCTACTCTTTTTAAGATTCTTTTCCCATGTAGGCTGGTTCTGTATTTCTAAGACCACTAACTGCACAGAAAATAATGAACCAAAGGCTTCTTGTACTCTTCCGTCCATCCACCCAGGTATTCATTCATTCCACCAACGGTTCATCAAGCCGACGCTGTGGGAAGTACACGGGGTGAGGCACACAGACGTGGTCCCTGCGCCCCTGGAGCTCAGATTCGGATGGAGCCGTCAGATAACAATCAAATAATCTCACATTTCACAACTCCAGATGGGATACATGCTATGAAGTAAAACCACTGCGTGCTACGGGAGCCTGCCGTGGGGGACCTGACCGCGTCTACAGACTCAGGGAGGGTTTTCTCCAGGAACCCGCAATTTTCCCTGTGAGCCAAAGGATGAGCAAAAGTATCTTCCGGACCTGCCAGTTTAGGCACGATTTTGATTTTTTTTAAAAATATAAGGTTGATGGAAGTATCAAGGCCCCGAGAGACAGAGACAGTCAAAAGGGTTTTGCCATCGCTTTTGCAGACTTAAAAAAAAAAAAGCACAATGTGAGAGCTGTGCGTTAAGTTTTATTTGGGGCAAAATGAGGACCGTAGCCCAGGAGATAGCATCTCAGAGAGCTCTGAGAAACTGCTCCAGAGAGGTAGGGCGGAAGGTCAGTGTATATGTGATTTTGGTGAACAGGGGTCTATCCAGTCAAGCACATACTTTTTTGCAGAAGGTTTCTGCTAGTCTCATGGTCTCTGCTAGTCATGAGGACCAGACGTCACCATGAAGGATTTTCGGCTTTTCTAGATATGAGGAGATACAGCAATAGGGCTCATAACATTGTCTCCTGAAAATATCTAACTATCCGAAGACCTGTTCTGCCGGTTCTTCCCAGAGCCCAGAGCGCCTCCTTCCTGCTCTCCACCCTGAACTCCTTTCAGGGGGTGTTGAAGGTCATCAGCTGCAGTGGGTCATGATTTAATCCTTGTAGAGGTCGATGGCAAGTGCCAATTTGCAGTTGACACTTTACAGTTTCTCAAACAAAAACGATATTACTCACACTGCTTCCAGCTTTCTATCTGAAGGTGGGATTCTTCCAGTGTCTTTAAGATTCTGGGCATCACTGCAAACACCTGCCCCTCTGTAGGGCTGGCGGGCTATTGTACAGAGGGAGAAATGGCAAAGGCAGTTTGATTCTTTTTACTTCCTTCTCTTAGGGTCGAACTTGCCAACCCTGCTCACAGACTTAGAAAACAAACTAATGGTTACCAAAGGGGAAAGGTGGGCAGGGGGGATAAATTGGGAGTTTGGGATTAACACACACACACTACTGTATATAAAATAGATAACCAACAAGGACCTACTGTATAGCAAAGGGAACTCTACTCAATATTGTATAACAACCTAAATGGGAAAAGAATTTGAAAAAGAATATATATATCTGAATCCCTTTGCTATATACCTGAAGCTAACACAACATTGTTAATCAACTATGCCCCAATATAAAATAAAAATTAAAAAAATAGAAACATCAAAAAAGAGAAAGAAATGGCCAGCCTTGGGTGATAATCAATGTTTATTCTCTTACTAATCCAGGATTCCCAGGAACAAATTTCCCCCATTTTTCTAATAATATAAAAAGGCAAGCAATTATAAGCTCTAAACAAAAACATAAACAAGAGTGTCTTTGAGCAAGATATTCTGCCGGCATTAGTTTCTCTCTTCTGGGGAAAGGAATCACAGATCTTGGTATGAAACTTGCTTAAGAACAATAGACAATGGGCACTTTGATTCCTTCTGTTTTCCATAAGAAGGAAACATTTTTCACAGCAGAGAGTGAAAGCCTTCAGGTCTATAAAAGAATTATTCCGAGAGATTTCCCACATACATGAGTTATTGGTGAAAGAGCCTAGCATGAAGAATGGGGAAGAATATCCAAGGAACGAGAAACACACATTCAAAGGCACTGGGGTGGATCATGGTGCATATGAAAAGCTGAAGAAAAGTCCCTGTGGCTGGAGCAGAGGGACACAGAGCACGTGGCAGGGACAAGGCTGAAGAAGAGCCAGGGGCTCCAGGGCTCTAGAGACCATGTCAATGACTTTGACCTTTTTCCTTAAAGCAACAGAGATCCACTGAAGGATACCTAGCGGGAAAGTAGTAATAACAGATGTGTGTTTTTAAAAGAGCACATTTCCTGTGAGATTAGACAGGAGCAAAAGTAGATGTAGGGACGCAGTTAGGAGGCTGGAGTAGTAGCCGAGGAGGGAGGTAACGGCAGCTTAGACTTAGGACGGTGGCAGCAGAGATGGGAGAAAATACAGATGAAATTAACAGGACTTAACCACCAACGGGATAGAGGAGACAGAGGTGTCAAGGATGAGTTCTTCACTGTGAGCTTCTTTCTAGCAATGGATGGACAGTGCTGGCATCCACGGAGAGGTGAAAACTCTAGCACCGATAGGTTTGGTGGGGTGGAGTGAGGGTGTGAGAAATAATGCATTTAGCTGGGAAATGTCAAATCTGAGGTGCCTTAGGGATGTCAGGTGTATATACTGGTTGGAAAGTTGCATATTTATCCCATAAGTGCGAGCAGAAGACAAAGATACTGAATCGGAATATTGATGGTGAAGACGTAAGTATGGATGAGATTATCTAAGGAGCAAATGTGAAGCTGATGGAACACGGAGGAAGATAACAGTCGAAGGAGAAAAAGAAGACAGAGGGATAAGAGGAAAATCAGAAGAGTGACCATCCATGGAGACCAAGGTTTCACGGAGGACAAAATATGCCTGCCGGATGAGTGACGTGAAGGTTATATTTCGATGATAAAAAGAGCAGAAGCTGGGCTTCCCTGGTGGCGCAGTGGTTGGGAGTCCGCTTGCCGATGCAGGGGACACGGGTTCGTGCCCCGGTCCGGGAAGATCCCACATGCCGCGGAGCGGCTGGGCCCGTGGGCCATGGCCGCTGGGGCTGCACGTCCGGAGCCTGTGCTCCACAACGGGAGAGGCCACAACAGTGAGGCCCGCTTACCGCAAAAAAAAAAAAAAAAAAGACAAAAAAAAAAAAAAAAAAAAAGAGCAGAAGCTACTTTGGCGTGTGTTGATTATGGTGGAACGGGCGGATAAGCGGAGTAAGTACAGACAACAAGCCTTTCAAGAAGTTGGCTGTAAAGGGAAGGCAAGCACTGGAGACAAAGGTGGAAGTGGGTTAGTTAGGTCCATAAACAATCTGAATGGATGAGACGCGAACATACCTCAGCGCTGAACAGAGGGATCCATTAAGGAAGGAAACAGTGAAGATATAAAAGAGAGAATGGATGATGGGAAATAGAACCTTCCTGAATCAGCAGATGCAGAGATCCTGACCACATGCAAGGACTGATCTCGGAGAGGAGGAAAGAGGGAAGGAAGTTGAGAATGTTCCCCTGGTGGCTGCCAGCTCCTTTGTAAAGTGAAGGGCACGGTTACCCCACAGCTGAAGAGAGATAGGTCTGATGGACTGGAAGACTGAGGAGGGGGGTAGTCGGAAGAGTCTTGGCAAGGACTGGGAAGCACCCGCATCAGAGCAGCGCAGATGGATTTCCAGGTGATGCTGAAGGCTGGTTGAAGTTTGCCTGTTGTGAACTGGTGGTGGTTAAAGCCTACCCCACTGTAAGGTTTCCTCCAGCAGTTCTTCAGCTACATGGCACAGAAATGAAGAAAAGGGACAGCTAGGGTTGACGTTTCCTCTGGTGAATATGACAAAGGCAGAGACGTGACTTTGGAATCTTCAGAGAGACACAGGGAAATGATGGCTCATAGACTCTCTGTAAGACATGGAAGAAAGATGAAATAGGCGAATGAGCAGAGAGAAGCCAGAGCCATGAACAGTTGATGCCCACCTGAGTTTGAAGTCTGGCCAGAACACGAGGAACTAGAAAGGAAATCTGGAAAGACAGGAGGTGGCAACCAGAGGGCGGGTGGCAGGCTTGTGATCCAGGGGTGGGGAAGTGTTGGGTGTTCTCAGCTCCAGGCCATGGCTCAGGGCGAGGAGGGAGGTGACGTGGAGGAGAAAGCTGTGGAGAAAGGAAGTCAAAAAAAATGGGGGTCAAGGTGTGGGGGAGGCCATGTGTGTATGTGTAATGTGACAGCAGGAATCAGGGTGAAGGAGCATGCTTAGACCAACATAAATTCACTAGTGAGTGAGTGAGAGAGACAAAGAGAAGGAAGGGAGGCGAGCAGAGTGACAGGTGTGTTTTGCTCAACGAAGCCTGATTTTCAACGAGACTGTGGAAGTTGTACAGAAATGCCAGTGGAGGATGAGGAGGGAGCCAATCCTGCCTCTAATCCCAGAGGCACAGGGACTAGGAAAAATGGGCAGCCTCCTCCTCGTGCCCAAAAGAGGTGCACCCTCAAGGGAACCCCAAAGTCTTAGCCCCCACCTCTCCGGGCCATCTCCCCTGGCCCTTCCAAGTCTACTGTGTCACTACGCGCTGTTTAAAAGGTTGCATTTTTTGTTTAGCGCAACTCTAAGTTAAAGCACTTATTCTAGCAACATAACCTCAGAAGCAAATCTGGATAACATTCCACTCTGTTGGAAAAGTCTAGATCTGAGTTTAACTTTTTAAGTAAGACCTTCAAGGAAAACTCACCAGGAACTTGTGTTCACAACCTCCCCAGTTGGCATGTTTGGATTTGGTGCTCGGTGTGTCTGTAACAGCATCCTTTCACACTTCTGCATCTCCAGTTATAGGGTCTTACTCGTGAGTCATAATGAACTCTTCTTTGGTGAGTGGGAGTAACATTTGCACGTGAACTTGAGACACTAAATTATTAATAGCCTCCTAAGGCTTTGGATTTTTGCTGTGATGCCTGTAGTGCTTTCATAAACGTTTAAGGTCATTACAACGAAATGTAGGCTCAAAATATAAAATTTTAAAGCTATTCTTCCCACTCCAGTTTCAATATTTTTCAAGATAAGGAAAACACTAACAATAAAAGGCCCTTTTGAGCTGCTCTTGATGTAAACATTGAGGCAATGAACTTAGTAATACTTTTAAAATGCTATCACACGGTACTGAAAAAGAATAAGCTCTGAACATTTTGTTTTCACTCTATGGCATTTATGGCTCATCAGCGTGATTTCCTTGACAGTTGGTGTTTGCATTAAACCAATTCTATTCAAGGAAAAGTGAAAAATTGAAATGACTGTGAGATTGCCCCCAGAAGACATGTAGTTTTACTGGTTATTGCCTACTTGTTTTCTCTAGGTTCACTGCAGGAGACATTGCAAGAAAATATTCATTAGAAACTTGGATCACAAAGAAGAGAAGTCTATGCAAAATGCTGAAGAATTTGTCATTGAAAGGCAAGGGGCAGGGAGATGGAGGATGTCAGGCATAACTGTTACTTTCAAGGGTGAGAATGAAAATAGAAAGCGTCCAAAGGAAACTCGGCCCTAAGAAGGGATTTGCGTTGTTTACAAGTTTTTAATGGATTTCCAGTTGTGAAAGAGGAAAAAGAAATAAAACAGGTAAGGATGAACAGGCACTCTCTCTGTCAAAGAAAAGTAACCAAAAGCATATTTGCTTCAAAAGAAATAGCTCTGCATCTGCTAGAAGAAGAATGACACGAAGTGAGAACATTCAGAGAAGCCATAGAAAAAAAAACAAAGAAAATGAGAATCCTAGGTCTGCAGTGGCAGGAATCCTCCTGCAGGAGAAAGGAACGCAAAGGGTGTGAATTGGAGGATGGCAAGGAGAATGTGAGACGAATGTCAAGGCAGGACCTCAGAGCCAATATGGGAAAGAGGAGGGGGTTCGTAGGAATCTAGAGGTTGTGACAGTCACACAGTCAAGGAGACAGCGGGACGTGTAGCAGGAAGACCTGAACCAGATACGGCGTCTACACACACTCAGAGAGACGGTGAGAGCAGACCACAGCGCTCACGTAGGCTTTTTAAGCTAATGTTTCAAAAATTATAATACTGAGTATGAAAAGAAAAAGTGTGAAGTAACTGGCGTCAGGGCTCATCCCAGTGGTTCTGTGAATTTGCTGGGGCTGTCGTAATAAAGTACCACAAATAGGTGGCTTAAGGAACAGAAATGTGTGAATACTACTCAGCCATAGGAAAGAGTGAAATCTTGCTATTTATGACAACATGGATGGACCTAGAAGGCATTATGCTAAGTGAAGGAAGTCAGACAGAGAAAGACAAATACTGTGTGATCTCACTTACATGTAGAATCTGAAGAACAATGACAACAAAAGAACAAATATAACTCAACAGAAACAGTCGTAGATACAGAGAACAGATAGGTGGTTGCCAGCGGGAGCGTGTGGGTGGGTTGGGTAGAGAAGAAATAGGTGAGGGAGATTAAGAGGTGCAAACTTCCAGCTGCAAAATAAACGAGTCGCAGGTATGAACTGTACAGGGTGGGGAATATGGTCGATAACTACATAGTATCTTTGTACGGTGACATTTCTTAACTAGACTTCTTGTGGTGATCAGTTTGAAATGTATAGAAATATCAAATCACTATGTTGTGTACCAGGAACTAACATAGTGTTGTAGGTCAATTAGGCTTCAAAAACAAACAAACAAACAAATTCATAGAAAAAGAGATCAGATTTGTGGTTACCAGAGGGTGGAGGGGGGTAGGGAGAATTGGATGAAGGTAGTCAAAAGGTACATACTTCCTGTTATAAGATAAATAAGTACTAGGAATATAATGTACAACAGGACAAATATACTTCACACTGCTGTGTGTTACATAGGAAACTTACTGAGAGTAAACCCTAAGAGTTCTCATCCCAAGGAAAAAATATATTTTTTCTAGTTCTTTAATTTTGTCTCTATGAGAAGATGCATGTTCACTGTACTTATTGTGATAATCACCTCATGATGTATGAAGTCAAACCACTATGCTGTACCCCTTAAACTTATACAGTGCTGTCTGTCAATGACATCTCAATAAAACTGGAAGAAAAAAAGACCCATTTACTGAACAGGAACTCACAATCTTACCCAAAAAAAGCTAACATCTAAACAATGATTTTCCTTTGACTTTTCAAACAGGACTGACAACTTTCTGTGGCCAAACATATCAGACATTAAAGCAGCATCTTTGTAGCAAGGCTTCTCTTTTTTTTAATGTTTTTATGACATTTATTTCTAGATCCTTTAAAGCAATTTATTATTTTATTATTGTTTTTATATAAATTTGCCTTGCTTAACTGAAGCATAGTTTGGCCAGAGTAAATTTTTTTTTGTCATATTTATTCAAAGGGCCTCTCACTGTTGTGGCCTCTCCCGTTGCGGAGCACAGGTTCCGGATGCACAGGCTCAGGGGCCATGGCTCATGGGCCCAGCTGCTCTGCGGCATGTGGGATCTTCCCGGACCGGGGCACGAACCCGTGTCCCCTGCATCGGCAGGCAGACTCTCAACCACTGCGCCACCAGGGAAGCCCCAGAGTAAATTTTGACAAATGTTTATTAAAAAATAAACACCTTTCCCCCTTGGTAACCATAAATTTGTTTTCTAAGCCTGAGTCTGTTTCTGTTTTTAAATTAGGAGGTTGGCATTAACATATACACACTACTATATAAAATAGATAACCAACAAGGACCTAATATATAGCACAGAGAACTCTACTCAATATTCCATAATAAGCTCTATGGCAAAAGAATCTGAAAAAGAATAAATACATGTATATGTATAATGGAATCATTTTCTTGTACACCTGAAACACAACATTGTAAATCAACTATACTCCAATAAAAAAAAAAAAAAAACTTTTTTAAAATGAACACCTAATTCTCTGGGGAAAACATCTCTGGGGACAACATCAATTGTCTCCAATTTCTCCTATGTTTTTTACAGAAAAGGGAAAGAAATATGAATAAAACTGCATAAAAACAACCCAAAAATCCCAGAAATTTACTTTCTCACAGTTGTGGAGGCTGGAAGTCTGAGATCCAGGAGTCGGCAGGGCTCGTCCTCCTGAGGCTGTGAGGGACTGGCTGCTCTCAGCCTCGTCCTGGGCTTGCATGGACATCTTCTCTCTGTGTCCCTTCACGTGGGGGTCCTTCCTGTATGTATGTGTCCACATTTCCCCTTTTTCTGAGGACACCTGCCACGTTGGATCAGGGGACCTCGTGGGTGACCTCATCCTAACTTAACCAATTTCATCAGCCACAATCCTTTTTCCAAATCAGGGGACATGCTCAGATGCTGGGGGTAAGGACTTCAGCGTGTGGACTTTAGCGGGGACACATGGTGGGCAGCAGGGTCACCAGCACAGGCCCAGCAATCGTGGGATTTCTGTGGAACCCAGATGTCATCTGGGGTCTCTTGCTCCTTGAAATTGAAACACAGACCTATTGGACTCCCATTCTTGCCTGGTGGATATTCACCCCTTCTCTAGTACGAGGGGCTTTTCCTGGTGGTGGGGCATCTATTGTCAAGACCCACTGTGTTTTCCGGCCCCTGCGCCGTGTGTTCTCATCCTGCATAGCCATGACCCTGAGGGCCGTACACGCCTTACTTCCGTGATACCCGCCAGAATCACGTGGAATAGATGAGCCCCACTCACCAAGCCTTTGTGAGGGTAATGGACACACGAAAAATCTGAAGATCATTGGAGGGGACCAAGCAGGCCATAGAGGCCACACACGCAAACAACCGAAAATCACCTATTGACCTTCCTGCTGCGAAGAGCCCTTCAGGCCCATCTGCCACCAGGCTTCCTTGCCAGGGTTGCGTCTTCCTGGGGCCTGGCCAACCCTCAAGCAAGCCTTGTGCCTCCTGCAGTCCTCTGAGAGCAGCAGTGATTCCCTGAGGAAGAGGGAGAACCTGCTCCCCTCTTGGTCACATCTGTCATCTTGTCCCCAGAGCAGGGCCGCCCGTGTGCCCCTGTGTGTCTGTAGCCCTTGTGATCACAGCTCTCAGCTCCCCTTTGGAGCCGCTCTCTCCACAAGGCTCACCCATGGGGAGTCCCTGTATCCAATCAGAGATGCACTGCAGCTGCCCCTCTCCCCCTTTCCCTTTCCGCAGGGCTCAAGGCAAAACGCCTCCACTCACTTCAGGCCCATAGTCTTCCTACAGCCCGGCATGTGAGTTCAGACTTGTCTCAATCCCAGAATATATTTGGATACGGACTTGCATTTCATTTGTTTATTAAACTTCCTGACATGGGAGTTCTGGCAATGAAATCAAGAAAATTTCTGTCAGAACTGAAAGAAATTGAAAATGTGAGAGAACTGATCTAGGGGAGTGAGAATCTGTGCTTTCAACATGTCAGAAAACAGGGGAACCAATTAAAATACGATATATAGAAAACGCTCAACAGAAAGCAAGCATGAAGTCAAAGATTTGAAAGAGCCAAGTAAATACTCCCAACTGCTAGGATATTCATCAAGTACAAGTGAGGAAAAAACAAAGGTAAAATACTGGAGTGAAATGTCAAAAGACAACGTCCAAAAAAAAAAAAAAAAAAAGACAACGTCCAAGAGACAATTTGGTCAACAGAGTCAAAACAGGTAAGAGAAGAGAAGAAAAGGAGCAAGATTAAAGACATTTCCTACATTTTGAGTATGCAAGAGGAGACAGGGTGAGAGTAGGCTTAGGAACTAAAAACAGATGGAAGTTTAGCCAGGAGAAAAGGGGAAAAAAAGGAGTACAGCATAGACTTGTTTCCAGAACAAGTCTAGAAAGGACTGATTCTGAGGGCAGTGGTGGATCCTGGGATGCACTCCACATCCCCTCAATGAAGCATCTTAAGCCCTGGGGATGCTGTGGGCCTTCAGGGATTGCCGCAGACGGAAAGAGGGCCTTACCCGAGCTCACACCCCTTCCCAGGGCAGCCCGCAGCTGGTGACAGTCCAGGTCGGGGCAGACAACCCTAAGGGCCCTGCTAGTTCCACAGCCCCCTGAAGGCCCTAGGCCCTCGGTCCTCATGGCTCCTCTCCTGCCCTGTCCTGCTTTCTCCTCTCCTTTTCTATGTGTTGGTACTAAAAGCATTCCTTAATTGATACCCTGCCCACGAAACTCCATCTCAGAGTCTGCTTTCCTGGGAATCCAACTTGTCATCCAAGATATCTATTCTTAGCAATTCATTTGCTTATTCAGATGAATTTATATGAGACCTTGAAAATGAATGATGTCATAGTCTGTTTGGACTGCTATAAACAAAATACCATAAACTAGCTAGCTTATGGACCACAGAAATTCATTCTTCATAGTTCTGGAGGCTGCGAAGTCCAAAACCCAGGTGCCACAGACTGGGTGTCTTGGTGAGACCCAGCTTCCTCATACACAGCATCTTCTCGCTGTGTCCTCACGTGGTGGAAGGGGCCTCATTTATAAGGGCACTAATTCATTCATGAGGGCTCCAGCCTCATGACCTAATTATCTCCCAAGGGCCCCACCTCAAAGTACTATCACACTGGGGATTTGGTTTTCAAAGCGTGAAATTTGGGGAACACAAACGTTCAATCTCCAGCAAGTAGTATGGAAAAGATGCTAAGCAGGGGAAGAACTCCTGCTTTGTTCTTTGAAACCTCAAGGATTGTCTGGGAAAACCTGGTTTTTAATGTCATACGCAAGAAAAGTCAATAGTTTAAAGAAACAAGTATATTATAAGTAAAGAGTTAAAGAGAGAAAGGAAAGGCAATTCTCACTTGAGGCCACTAACACTGTTGGTAAATTCCTTATATGAGTCTTATTGTAAAGCCTGGTGTGTTTGGCAGAAATATGATGGACAAGGCCCAATATTGTGCCATAAAGAGACGATAGCTGCCCAGTGATTTAAGAGAAAAAAAGAAGCAAGATAGAGAAGGGTCTATGTTATATGCCAGGGGGACGTATTAAACCCACAACAGTGAGCAGCCGTGGTCCACAAGAGGAGCAAAGAGAGAGATGAAGGGAAAGTCCTGGTGAAGTTTAGGCCCTTAGTCTTAGTTTATTCATAAGACCTACAAAGAAGAAGGATCTCCAATGTTGGCTCGGGAGAAACAGTAGGTTTTGCAAAAGAGCTTTCATTTGAAGACAATCTCAAAGAAAGGGTGGGTAACTTAGAATTAGAAAACAGTTTTACACTGAAGAAGCAATTTCTGGGGTGAACTTTCTCTTCCATGGTTGGTTCTGGATACTATTAAAAAAGTGTGTCATATCAATGGCAAATTAAAGCATGCTATAATATTGTATTAAATGGCATGAAAAGTAGTCAATGACATAATGAAAGAAAATTTCAAAACTGCATGCTAGTGACCTCATTAACATGAAATACTGTGTCTCCATGTGTGCATTTATGTACCCAGTTATCACTGGATAATGGAATGTTGAAGGATATTTTATATACTTTTGTACTGGTTGAATTTTCTATGACATCATACACAATCCATACAATGTTTAATACTGAGTAAATGAGGAAATCAAAGAAGATGACAAAAAAGAATCAGTCTGGGCCAAAGACTTTCCTGTATAATAGAAACATGAAAACCGTAAGTGCAGAAAAGAAGAATTTGTGAAACATGGTAAAACATAAAAGGACAGAAGTTAAGAAAATCGCAACATTTTTAAATGGGAAAAAATTAAATGTTTGAGAAACTGAAACTGTTGGGAGACAGTTCTCCATGGAATGCTTGCACTCCTGCATGGCCTAAGCCTTCTGAGTGAAGGCCAAGTTTGGAGAGGGAACAGCCTGAAAGCTGTTCCTCCAGAGAGGTTTAGAAACGGATCTCAACAGAGACATCCCGGGGTAGCAAAGGTAAAGCCCAGTTCTTCCACCCAGAGACTTTGGCTAACAGTCCAGGATAAGGAGAAATCTCCCTCTCTCCAGAGGGGAGAATGGGCAGCCGTCCCAGCAACCCCCTTTAGCTCAGAATCTCCTCGTTGGGGATCTGCTCCTGGGATGTACTCTCACTGATTGCATAGGTACCATTGGGCCCTCGTCATGTCACATCACTGTGGGGACAGGGATGCAGGAACTAGTGCGTAATGCCTCTCCGACTGCTGATTTGCTGTGAGTAATGAACGGTCTGTGTCTCTGACTTTGGGGTCTTGTATCCTGCTGTCAGGACACTATATATATAAAGCTAGGACAGGCCAACTTGTCATCTTTCAAGAAGAGTAAAGTCTTAGACCCAAGGGTAAATTATGTTATTTCCTTTGGTGTTGGGAAAAGAACCGTAAATATTTTGAATTTAATAACACTCTGATAATCAAATGGGAGCCCTGAGAGTTGAAGACCCTGTGCAGATTTCAGGGCACAAGTTCAGTGACTCATAATCTTAAATGCAAATATGCTGGACGTTGGTAGCTTTACATCGTTCAGATGGGGTACATCCCTTACCGAGTTCCTGCTCAATAAATAGCCGTCAGATTTGACGCTTACGCGCAGAAATACAATTGCGTATTTATGCGTCTATATTCATAGGATCATCGTGCTTCTCTTCAGCCTTCCTGTCTGCTCTCACTGGACGTGGTTTATTTTACTTTGTCCCCACCCTTCCTGCCCAGTGCTTGCCCACCATCTTTTCACCATGTTGTGAATGTTGTCTCAACCTTTTTGGCACCTTCCCTTGCTCTGAGTTTTGAGATGTTCCTATGCTTTATTCGTCTGCGAGGCGTGTTTTTTCATCCCTAAAGGTTATCAGTTTTGTCCTGTGTCTCAGAAGGGCAAATAACAGCCAAGAGCCACCACTGACTGAAGGGAGGCAGGACTGTCTGTCTGTCCACCAGGCAGCCACCCCCTTTCCCTCCTCTCCGATGACCTGGTTCCAAAGACTCCCTGGACCTTCAGGTTTCTCTCAGGTGCCCCATGAGATAGGGGCATATATTGGGAACTTGAATTAAACGTCAAGAATAGCTCTCCTGACAGTGCTCTGAAAAGGTTCCAGATACCCTGGCAGTGAAAGCACACAGTTGAATTCTCTTTACCTTCTTCATGTTTGGTCAAGCTGCTCCCTCTCAGTTGTTAGTTTTTCGATTCGCAGTCCTATTGTTCATTATCAGAACAAACATTTTTGATTGCTTTATTCAAAAGGTCCACGTCAAAATATGCTCTAAAGATATTTCCAGGAAAATGGACTAATGTTGCTTAAATGCACACTTACCGAGAGCTTTTAAGAAAGCCTAGTAAGTGCCTACATTTACATAAGATTCATTTGCATCACAATTACTGCACTTTGAATGCCTTTGTTTTTCTTTCTGTTAGTTTCTTAGCCTCTTCCCTGCATTCTTTAAGACCTCAGCACTCTCCCTGGGTCAGTGCTAAGACCTGGATGGAGTCTTCAGGAGATAATATTGCCTTGTCTCTAGGATGAGGGTGGGTGCTCTCGTCTAGCAGGAATGTCTTCCACGTCTGAGTCTCACCCTACCCACGCTAAATATTCTAAAACAAAGTGTTCCCTCTTTTGTTCTGCTACTTAGTTTAACCTTCTGCTGCACAGTAGAGAAAGGAATAGGCATGGAGAGGAGAGGTGAGTCCCTGAAGGCAGAAAGGAAACCTGTCTTAGAAGCACAGGTGTGTGCAAGAGATATGATCTACATCAAGATAATTCAGGGAACTTTCTTTGAAATATCTATTCGGATTAGGCTGAGACAGGTTTTTCCAAGGCACACCTTGAGTTGCCCAGTCGCAACAATTTCCCCTTCTCCAATACACCACAGAGAGGAGAGAAGCGGAGGGAAACAGGCATCTGGGAGGTTATGGTCCATGGTTGGGATTGGCAAAGTACTGGAAACCTGAATTGAGATGTCAGGTCCTAGCTGAGAGTTAAATAAATACATCTCCAAGTTCACCTGGACTTGGCTTAGGGACCAGCAAAAGAGAGGAAATAGTGAAGGGTGATGATGAAATTCAAGTGCCTTTGTGAGGTCTGGGTTGGGATAAGATGAGGTGGCGTCTTGAGGCAGGAAGGATGTGGTAAATGACACAGAGGTAAGGCTCTGGGGACAACCAGCGCGGGTATGGGGGAGGGAGGCTGGCAGGCGGGAATCTTCATCCTGCTTTGTTGCTGCTACTATTCCTCTCACTCATTTCTTTCCCTCTAGCTCTCCTTCTTACAGTTACTCCTTCAGCAAACAATCACAGAGCATGTAGAATGCCCGAGATATTGTACCAGGCAACATGCAAATCAGATATTCCTACCTTAGTAATTACCCTGTTATAGGAGATCATGGTCTAGGCCTCCATTTCCTAAACTATGTGAAAGCATTGTTACAGTTTCCATAAGCTACAAATACATATTTTCTGACATCTTGTTTCTGTAGTCGAAGAAGTTTGGGAAAAGCCTATAATATGCCACTGCTGGATAATCACATTGTATACCTGCACGGTAAAGGCGCTGACATATCCAGCAATACAGAAATTTTTCAACTCATTATTTCATCAATGTTTGATCACAGAATTCAAAAGTATGAGAACTCAAAGTATGAGAACTTTGTTTCGCATAGCAATTTGTAATATTTTAAACGAACATATTTTCAATGGTGATTTAAAGTCTTTGTCTAGTAAGTCCTCTGGACTCCTCGGAGACAGTTTCTACTGACTGCTTTTTTATCCTGTGAGCTAAGCTTGGCTCACAGGTGGGCACCTTCACACAGAGAGAGCTCTGAGTCAGGTCAAATAAAGGCCAGCTTGAGATGGGGCTGTTCGGTGAGGTGCTGGACAAGTTAGGAAGTGACAGTTCTCTGGGGACGAGGCTCCAAAGCAGTTCTGGTCCCTCCAGTGGCGGCAAGTCTCCTGGAGTTCACAGCTTCCCTGGTTGTGAGCTGTTGGTTTTCAGGGCTACAGCAGACCTTGGAGAGGGGGTGGGATGAGGGCAAGTTAAAATGTCACAAGTCTTCCTGGTTTTTTGAGGTTCTGCCCTTTTTCTTGAATAAACACTCCTTGGTTAGTTACAAGCCTGTGGCTAATTTCCAGAGTTCTGAAAAAGTGGATTTTGACAGTTTTTGCCAGTGTCCCTATTGCTTTCACGGATGGGCAGATCTTCAGAGGTCCGGATGCCACCAGTCCCTGAATGCATTTTTTGGATGCCACTGTGCCTTTATTCTTTTTGCTCCCCATGCTAGGAACGTCCTCGTCTTCTGTTTATGCTGCTTGGAAATTTGTCATTTGGATGTCAAATGTCTCAAGCTCAGTGTAGCCTTCACCGACCTCCTTTTCTTCCTCCCTCCCGGGCAGGATTACTTATGTCCCATATGACTTGTTCATGCATTTTATAGCAGTCACCACACAGCCTTAAGCAGAGCTGTTCCACTGTACATTCAGTTCTGGATGCTATAAACCATGTGCCCAGGGTGCATGGCTTACAGACATCTCGAACTCACCCGTGGAGTTATGCAGTGAACCATCCACGTGGCCACACCTGGGTGCCTTGCGTCCCTCACCACCAGCTAACATGAAACACTTAAGACAGAAGTAAGTCTAGTTCAAAGCTGTTCACCTAAGATTAAATCCAGAACTTCTCTAAAGTACATACTTAATCATTTTTAAATGAATGAATGAAGACATTTATGTGGAAGACAATTTTTCCACGGACCAGGGCAGGGGGATGGTTTTCTGGATGATTCAAGCGCATTACATTTATCGTGCACTTTATTTCTATTATTATTACATTGTAATATATAATGAAATAATTATACAACTCACCACAATGCTGACAGGAGGTGGAGCTCAGGCAGTAATGTGAGTGATGGGGAGTGGCTATAAATACAGATGAAGCTTCTCTCACTCGCCAGCTGCTCACCTCCTGCTGTGAGGCCTGGTTCCTAACAAGCCACGGACCGGTACCAGTCCGTGGCCTGGGGGTTGGGGACCCCTGTTATAAATCATAGACAGGCTCTTCCTCAGAAAAATTTATCGTGTAGGATATAAACAAGAAATAAAAAATAAGTGAACTAAATAGAGACCAATACTGCCATGGGTTAGGAATAAAATTCCCATTATTTCCACAGCAAGGGAGAAGGATTAGCAAATTCATGCATTAACCTTCTGTTTATTATGGGATTTCTACTTAATTCATGCTTTAGGCCTTAATTATACACGTTTCCATATGTCTTATTAAGAAATCCTTAGGTTGCAAGAAACAGAAGCTGCCTAGGGGTGGCTGAAGTAATGAGGAATTTTTGTAAAGAATCAGAGGTATTTCACAGTAACCAAATGAACAACTTGACCAGGGCCGCTGAGGAGACAAAGTCAGAACTAGAAGCTCCACAGCCAAGGTCACTCCTCCCTCTCTGAGACCATGCTCTCGGATTCTCGTTTCCCTTCTCTGCACGTCTGCACCTCTGCTTTATTCTTTTCTTTCTCCCCAAAGACCTACTTTGTTCTAGGGCAGCATGCACAAGGTCACCATAGCCGAGGCTTCAAATACTCTGTTAAAGCATCTCAACAAAACTAACCAGAGTTGCCGAGTCCCTGTTTTGAATTCCTACGAGAGTGAATCTGTGGGACAAGCCTGGATCAAGGGTGAACCACTTGGCTACATGGCTGTGCTCGGGGGCAGGGTTATGTGGCTCACTTGGTAGTGACTCAGCCACGTCTGTGGGAGCTGGCTCACTGGAAGGAAATGGGCCGTGAGGACAGGGCTGCAGGTGATGGGAGTTTAACTGGATCGACACCATTATTCGTCTGTTAGGGCTGTCATCACAGAATACCACTGACTGGGTGGCTTAAACAACAGAAATTTAGTTTCCCACAGTTTCAGAAGGTAGAAATCCAAGATCCAGATGCCAGCAGGGTGGTTTCAGGTGAGACCTCTCTTCCTGGCTTGCAGACAGCCGCCTTCTTGCTAATCACTTGGCCTTTCCTCTGTGTGCCCTCAGAGAGAAACCTGTGTTGCTTCCTTCTTCCTATAAGGATACCAGTCCTACTGGATTAGGGCCCCACCCTTATGACCTCGGTTAACTTTAATTATTTCCTTAAAGGTCCTATCTCCAAATATGGGGGTTAGGGCTTCAACATATGAATTTCAGAAAGACACAATTCAGTCTGTAACAGCATCCCAAAAGGTACCCACTATGCCATCAAAAATGATATCAGATTTTAATTTCCAAGTGTAATGCAATGGCCACTAATGGACTAGAATTGTTAAAGTCTTGTTAAAGAATAATTCATGAATTATGTTTCCTTCTACATGACCAATAACCTCATTTATATGTATGGAGAATATGTGCTCACTTATATTCAATTCTCAATGATCCATACTAATGAAGATGTAGAGAGTATATTCAGATGACTGAGAAATGAAAAGTACTGTTGCAACTGCTCTATTCTAGTAATCAAATGTCCTATAGGAAGGAACAGTACCATTTGGAGAACATAGGGCATAACTTTGCTGTGCCTTTCTTTTCTTAATTGAGTAGGAAGAGCTGCCCTACTGGAGTCACGTAGCTCTCTCCATCCTGTTTTATTGAGTAAGGGGGAGGGTAGCACAGAAAGCATGAAACTGGGCCTCAAGATGACAGAACTGGGACTTCCCTGGTGGCAAAGTGGTTAAGAATCCATCTGCCAATGCAGGGGACATGGGTTTGATCCCTGGTCCAGGAAGATCCCACATGCCACGGAGCAACTAAGCCCGTGCATCACAGCTACTGAGCCTGCACTCTAGAGCCTGCAAGCCACAACTACTGAGCCCATGTGCTGTAACTACTGAATCCCACACACCTAGAAGCCCATGCTCCGCAACAAGAGAAGCCACCACAATGAGAAACCCATGCACCAAAATGAAAAGTAGTCCCCACTCGCCATAACTAGAGAAAGCCTGCGAGCAGCAACAGAGACCCAACACAGCCAATAGATAAATAAATAAATATTAAAAAAAATAAAAACAGTAAACTGATTTTTAAAAAATGACGGAAGTGAGTAAACCTGGCAGAAAATGAAGAGGATTCTTTATGGGATGCAGAGGTCAATTTACACACATCGTACTTATCATACCACTCAGAAGATTGTATCTAAGCTTTAATGGGGCCAAAACCATCCCCCTCTAAACAAGTGCTGCTCCACTCTGTCTCTGAAATCCATTCACCCAAAGCCAGAGACTTATTCAGATACCACTTGGATGCCGCTCTGAAAGCAAACATCCTAATATCGTCTCCGGAGCTTAGGGATACTGTTTTGCTCCCAGGAAACACTTCTATGCACTTCCGGTCCTCAGGAAGCTAGTAATCCAGAAACACAGTTAAATCTTGAGTCATTCAGAGCCTGCCCTGAGGAGTGCTACCCTGACTCTGCTGTGCCCATTCTCTACCAAAACAAGGGAGGGAAACCAACACAGACCGAGCACTTGCTGTGCAGCAGCAATACATCCTCTTACCTACTCAGGACACTTTCATTTCATGTAAAGCTACTACTAGTCAGACAACTCCTTCAAATACAGAAAATAAGAAATGACTAAAATCTAACATATATGTCAATAAATTACTATTTGTAACTTTTATGGTCTAGAGTTCTACAGTACATGAAGTGTAGAGTCGTGGTTGGGAATAAGGGCTCAGGAGTGAAAATGTCAAGGTCCAAACCCCAGCTCTACCACTTCCTGGCTGTGTAACCTCAGACAAATCACTTTAGCTCTCTGTACTTCAGTGTTCATTATCAAAACAGGGATAATAGTAAGGTCTACTTCACAAGATGATTGGGAGGAATAATGAACAAATGTAAATGCTTGGAGACTGTATGGCACATAGTGCTATGTTCATTTTGCTCTCTTTTCAATTTCCGTTACTTCCACATTAGCTACTATGGCAGGCAGACTCTGAGAGGGTCTCCACCATCCCCACTTCCCTATTCACACCCTGAATAATCCCTTCCCTTTGAGTATAGGTGGGACCTGGGCGTTGCTTCTAACCAATGAAATACAGCAAAGGTGATGGATATCGCTCCTACGATCAGATTAATAAAACTGAACCCCCTATGTTGCTGGCAGACTTTCTCTACAGCCTTGTTGGCTTGCATTAATGATGCAAACTTCCACATTGGAAAGGAGCATGTGGCAAGGAGTTGAGGGCAGTTCCAGTCAACAATCAAGTGGGAAACCAGGTCCCCAGTCCCACAACCCCATGAGCTCAGGAGCAATCCTTCCCCAGTAGAGCATTCAGATGAGACCCCAGCCCTGGCCAACACCTTGACTGCAGCCTGTCAGAGACTCTGAAGCAGAGGCTCCACCTAAGCTGTGCCCAGGTTCCTAGCCCAAAGAAACTGCATTAAGAAGTGTGGATTGTTTTAAGCCACTGCATTTTGTGGTAGTTTGTTTTGCAGTAGTGGATAGCTAATATACCTCAATAGTGCAAAACACAAAGTGATTGCTCAGATAAATATTCATTCTCGCTCCCTTCTCAGTTATAGTTATATGTATATTTTAAAATGTGATTTCTGCCTGGAAATCATTCTTTAAAGCATTGTTGATTATAACACACTGCTCCAAGTTGGCTTATATCTCTTGTGGTAACTGTTATTCTCTTGCTTTGATTCAGTTTCTTCAACAATACTAACAATTCCTCAGGAAGTACCTACATGTAGCATTACCCATATTATCTCATCAGTTTTCATAAAAACTCTGAAAGGTAAGCGTCCTCACCTCCATGTCACAGGTCAGGACGCTGGTCTTCTGAAAGAGTAAACCCCTTTTCCAGGGCTATAACTAGATGCTCTCAATTCTCCAAAAAAGAAACAAAAGGAAAAGCCACCAAGGTTTATGCTCAGAGCTGTTCTCAAGATAAATACAATTGGTGTACAGAGAGTGCGCAGAACCCTCCAAGATGCAATTTCTCTTCTTTCTTCATTTCTTTCACCAAGAAAATCCTCATGCATCATTGAGGATTTAATCTGTCCTTCTCTGCATATCACTGCAATCAGGAAACACTCTTGCTGAAGCAGAGTGATATCTACTAGGTGCCCCGTGTCAGGGGACACATCTTCAGACACAACTCGATCTGAAGAAAACTAGCACCAGCTCAGAGTCGGGCCAACCGCTATCATCACAATATGCAAAGAAGCCTCCAAAACAGTTTTTCTGTCTAAGTTAAGGCTTAGGCAGAAACAGAGCTGAGATTTATGCCCACAAATATCAAATTCAAAATTATGGTTCCCATGACAGTCATAACTTACCCTCAAGCATACAGGTAGTATTTTTAGTTGTTAGGTTATAGTGGGAATGCTACCGCCGAAAATATATGTGTGATATGTTCAGATTACAGCTAATACAAGACTGGTTAATGGAGATTTCCTTTACTCTAAATTTGTTTATCTTTACATGTAAGTTGATTCACTGCAGTGTGATTTTGGCACTTAAAGAAATGTGTGTTTCAAATTCAAGGGGGTCATAATGACTTGCAAATTTAAATTAGTTAGAGCTTAAAACAGGCAGTGTCTGAGCTCAGCACTCAATGACAGGTAGCGGGAATACGGTAGCCTCAGAGCACATTCAAATATTTAAGTTAAGGAGACTCAGGGAGAAAGACTAGTCTTGTTTATACGGTAGGAAGAAGCCTCAAGGATAAAATAAACCACACATATTAAATGATACACATAGAATATGCACATGATACTTTGTGTCCTAATGATCCAGGTACATGCATACAAGTCTTCCTCTAAATACATTCACGCATTTACAGTCATTCTTGAAAAACAGTAGAAAGTGGATATGAACATTTAATCTTGAAAACTAGCATGTCATCATATGCCTGGGCCTGAAAATAAATTTGGAAGAAGAAACAGGATACAAGACAAAAGGAAGACTTATATATTTAGCCTTCCCCTTCTGTTTGGATTTCTCAGGTACCAGTAGCTACTTGGGGAAAATGGCACATGACTTGCCTTCAGTGGATGATTAAATTATCTGAGTCCATCACAGACAGTGCTGTAGAATGTGCCAGAGACACAGCACTTTGGGGCTTTTTATCCTTGTAGAAACGCAGATTTCTGAAACAGTGTTTGGATATCCAAATTCTTCTTTATCCATAAATACTACATGATCATACATGCAAAGATATCAAACTAGGCTCACATACAGACATAGCAGGGTTTTTTTTCTTCACTCAGCATTTGAACTATGTGAAAACACTGAGCTCTGGAAGGGAACGAGAAGAGATCACTCAGGAGTGATAGAATGATCTGGAATATTTTAAATGGACAGGAAGCATGGAGGGGGTAACTTAAAACTAGCATTTTAATTGGTCTTCCCTTCAGCTGTGAATACCCAATTATCAGAATCTTGGGTTTCAGAAAATAAAAGGTTGTTTAAAATGAACCAGACTTCTGAGATCGGATCCATAAGGTAAACTAATCCCATGCGTGCACCTGTTTTCCAAAGGTTCATTAGATGAAAAACATATTTTAAAGCAGTGGTTCTCAAAGTGTGGTTCCCAGAACAGCAGCTTCAGCATCACCTTGGAACGTATTAGAAATGCAAATTTCTCCAGCCTCTTCCTGCATCTACTGAAATACTGCACATCTACTGAAATACTGGAGGGCAGGGCCCAGAAATCTCTGTTTTAACAAGACCTCCAGGTGACGCTGATGCAGGCTAAAGTTTGAGAACCCCTGATTTAAAAAAATAAATAAATCCAGAGTAGCCCTGAAACATAAGAGAGAGTACCATCAGCAGAAAAACGTGTTTGAGACGTTTCTGATACAGAAGACAGACTGGATGGACACTGAAAGCAATAATAACAAGAGAAAACTGCACATCTTATCACATGCAGGAGAAAAAGTCTGCTAGGGCAGCAGCAGTTCAGGGAAAGGATTATCTTATCAAAGAAAACTGGTGGGAGTGGGGTTTAGGAATGGGGGAGGAGTGTGGGGAGTCTGTGGTGATTAATCCGGTGACTGCCTTGGCACACCCGGGCAGGGCTCACCACTCTCCTGTGTCCCTCCCTCAACCCACTGCTGCCAAGCAGCAGGCAGTGGTGGCCTTTACCAGTTATAGCGGAGGGTTTGGGTTGTACCAGTAAAGCAGCGCTGGGCCCCAGCTGGCTACTAATGGGAAAGATAAGTGTCCCACACCAAGGACAGGCGGCTGCCTCACCCCAACAATCACCATTGACAAGGCAAGGTCATCTCTACAGGTAGGCAAGCAGGGATTCTTAAAGAACAAGAATTAGAATCACTTGAAGAAAACCAACACCATGAAAGGAGAACCAAACTCAATAAGCAGAGGACCTAATAAACATAGTAGAAATGAGCTAAGAGAGCAATCAGAAGAGAATTTCAGACTCAGTTGTGTTTATCAGGGATGGCAAACGGCTTTGCTTAATAGAAAATTCAACTGAATCTTAGAGGTTTCTTTATTTGTCATATAGAGAGTAGGATGGAGGGGGTAGCCCGAGGCTAATGTACCTATTCGGTGATGCCTTCAAGGATGTGTGACCTTTCCGTCCTTCTGATTTGCCACCTTAAAGAGTGGCTTTAGGGCTTCCCTGGTGGCGCAGTGGTTGAGAGTCCGCCTGCCAAAGCAGGGGACACGGGTTCGTGCCCCGGTCCAGGAAGATCCCACATGCCGTGGAGCGGCTGGGCCCATGAGCCATGGCCACTAAGCCTGCACATCTGGAGCCTGTGCTCTGCAACAGGAGAAGCCACAACAGTGAGAGGCCTGCATACCACAAGAAAAATAAATAAATAAAAATAATAATAATGGCAAAAAGTGGAAACAGTACCGCAAAAAAAAAAAAAAAAAAAAACCAAAAACCCAAGAGTGGCTTTAGTCCTAATGGTCACAAGACAGCTGCTGAGACCCCAGACCACATAGCTGCATCCAATGAATGAAAAAGAAGGAAGTAAAGAAAACAGCACCAACAAACTTGGCCAGAATTATATTCATAACCTCAGCCAGGTGCAAGGTTTTATAAATTACAACACCTAGAATAGAGAGAGGCAAGGTTGTAAACCTACGGAGTACCTGCCACATGAGTATAATTAGTATATTCAGAAAGGTTTAAGAAGATATTGCATCTATGAAAGTTTTATATGTAATTGACAAACTTAAAAACTCAGTCAATGGACTGAACAGCAGAACAGACAGAGTCAAGGAGTACATTAGTGAGTTAGGAAATCAAAGGGAAGAATGTGAGGAAAGTTCCCAGAGCTGACGTCTTTAGAAAGACTCTGAGTTTCAAGCAGGAAAATTGAAAACTATTCTTGGAGGAATTTCAGAACACCAAAGATCAAATGAAAAAAAAATCAGAAGAGCTTCTGAAGATACAAAGCAGGTTGCTTATTCATGTTAGCGGAGAATAAGTCCCCTCCATTGTCTGACCCTCTGCTCTGCAATCACAAGTTAGCAACGCAGCCCCCCAATCCAGGACTACATGGGTAGATTAAAGACTTCCACTTTCAAGTAGATGGCTGCAACAGTACGGTTAATACCTAGATACTACGTGAGCTTTGCATAGGATAGGAAACAAAGAGCAAGTGAACCCTTTTGCTGGTCTCTATCATGCGGCCTTTCCTCTACTGAGTCAAAAACATAAAGTTATGACATGAACCAGAGAGATGTAGGTAGCTCTATGTTTAGCAGACATTAAAGCAAACAAAAGTACACAACATGGCGGGGGAAAAATGGCAATAAAAAGATGTAACAGGGCCTCCCTGGTGGCGCAAGTGGTTGAGAGTCCGCCTGCCGATGCAGGGGATACGGGTTCGTGCCCCGGTCTGGGAGGATCCCATATGCCGCGGAGCGGCTGGGCCCGTGGGCCATGGCCGCTGAGCCTGTGCGTCCGGAGCCTGCGCGTCCGGAGCCTGTGCTCCGCAACGGGGGAGGCCACAACAGTGAGAGGCCCGCATACCGAAAAAAAAAAAAAAAAAAAAGATGTAACAGATTTGTAACAGACTAAAAGAAATTAGATATTGCAATATTAATATTAGAAATAACAAAATGTAAAGAAAGAAGCATTTGCTGGCTTTAAAAAGGAACACATTTTTATATTTATAAAAGATACAAACCACAAGGAATATATAACAGTAGCAAACTTTTGTGTACTTATAAACACGACTGTGAAACCTATAAAGCAAAAGCTGATAGTAAAATAAGAAATGTGAGATTTTGATATATCTCTCTGAGAAATAGACCAAGTAGACCCAAAAGGAGGTAATAAAGTTGATGTAATTTATATTAGTTCTCATTCTCTCTCTCTCTCGTTCTCACTCCATTTCTCGCTCTTACTCTCTCAATATAAATAAAAGCTAATACACTGGAAAGGCCAATAAAATAAGCAAACTTTGGAGAAGAAAATAAAAGACACAAAATAAACAGCATTAGAAATTGGAATGTAGCATGCCTTGCATATAGACAAGATTTTTTTTTTATTATGAGAAGATAAAGTATAATTTTGCTCCAATAAACCTAAAAATCGAGATCTCATAGATGATTTCCAAGGGAAAAAACGGACTCAAAACTACACTGAAAACCTTAAAATATCAAAAACCATAAGGAAATTTTAAAATTAAAAAAAACCCTAAAGTATACCAGGACTAGGATGATTTTAAGGCAAGAAAAGAATAGTTCATTTCTATACCACATAAACCAGTCTAGAGTGTAAAAAAAATATATGAAAAAATTGGCAGCTAATTTTGACACCAAAGCTAGAAAACACAATACAAATTAAAATGCAGGCTAATATCACTTGATGAACAGGCCAGAGCAGAGGGAACCTTCCAGCTTTTGTCATTGGTCTGGATTTGGCAAAGGCTAAGACATAGAACATGTGACTTGGGGAGCGAGTGAAGCATGAAAGGAACTTCTGGGGATATGAACCTGGGTTTCATCCTCCTGGGTTTCCAATGCTGATTTTCTAGCAAAATGAAAATAATAATAATAGTGACGATGATAGCTCCTCAAGTTTGGGGATCATTACCCGTCCTCACAGAGTTATACGTGAATGTCGGGCCCCTAACCAAGAAGGAATTTTCCAAACACAAATATGTCTTTCCATTAAGCAGGCAGATTCAGACCTTGAACTCAACCTAGAGTCCATGTTACAGCAAATCCTTTGCAGATGTCTGTGAGTTGGGTATGCGCCTAGGAAGGAGTGATGACAGTCTTCTCTGGGACGCATCACCTGGCTGGGCTCGTCCAGTGACGTTCTAGGCCTCCAGGTATGGCCTCAGCGCTGGGAGTTGTCCTGGCAGGGCTGCAACACACAGCAGCTGCCTGGAGAACAGATTCAGAGCACAGCTGTTTGGCTCAGAGAGAGGCAGATAAGAAGAACCCTCTGCCTGCCGCCAAAGTCAGCTGGAATATCTGCTATCCTTGCAGATATCAGGTCTCTATTAAATATGTAATTTAAGGGCTAAAATGAAAACTGAAACGAACCCACAATTTCTTGGAACAGTCTTCAAACATTCCAATCGTAGCCGTGCTTGTTTTAATACAGCCAGCCATCTTCTGAGGCTCAAAAGGAATTTCCTCCGAGCAGGAAAAGTCTGAAAGGAAGTTCTTCAAAGATCCTTGGGGAAAACTCTGTTTGCTAGCAGGAAAGGAAAGTTCAAGATGCCTCAGAGACCACACTGATGAAAAACTACTCTCAGCTGTCAGGGCAAGGGGAGGTCATCTTGGGTCGCAGTTTGAGTTAGAACTCCTGCTCAAAACTCAAAGAGCAAGAGGACCATTAAAGACATCACCTTGCACAGCAAGAACCCAAGAACACACATCCACACACAGAATTCGTTACATGCGTGTGCATGTATGTTAGTGCAGGGGTGATGTCCAAAATAGTTCACTGCTATCACAGCATAGGATGATCACGGCATAGGATCACCACGCCTCCTGGTTTGTCTGAAACAAAAGGGGTTTCCTGGGACATGGGCCTTTCAGTGCTAAAACTGGGACCGGCCACGGGGGGTTAGATCACCCTGTGTCAGGGCGCTAACCAGACGGAACAGATGCCTGCTCTACACAACCCATGTGGCCTTACTGGTGCCATATCTGACTTCTCATCCTCAGGATCTGAGGATCTGAGCTCTGGGCAACGTGCAGTCCTGTGTTCAGTTCCCCAGATTTCTCATGCTTTCTCCTGCCTCCATGCCTTTGCACAAACTCTTCCCTCCACCTAGAAAATCCCTGTAACTTCCTGCAAGAAGACTTCGTCACCCTTCAAAAATGGAATGGGTCCATCTCTTAAGATTTTCCCTTGGACTCTAGACTTTCTCCTTTATTCAGAATGTGAGGGAAAAGGGGAAGCAGAAAGAATTCCACGGAAGCAAGTTTGTTCCTCTCAATTCACTCATCAACGAGGAAGCATTGGTGAGCATCTCTCCAAATGCCCACTCCCCAAATTCTGAATCAAAATCTCTTCATCACAGTCGGTAACATTCTCCAGGGAGCCACTAAAAGCTATTATGGGCTTCTGTTCCTGCTGCCAGGGCCTGAGACAGGGTGGAAAAGAATCTGAACCTGATGATTTGAGGACCAGTAATGAAGACCCGCTGTTTCTGCAAGTCTGGGCTGCAGCCCTGCTCATAAGAAAAATCATTTTCATTCAGATTAGATTAGGTCACGTTGTCTCTGAGCAAACAGTTGGCGTATGTCCTTAAGAGATGCAGTCAGTTATGAAGGCTCCAGTGACCAGAGCCCTCCCGGGTCGGAGGACTGAGCCAGACCTGGAAGGACTTGGTGGCCCCTCCCCTGCTCCCAAGGCCCCGCCCTCCCAAGGCCAAGTAGAGTCTGCAGGCCCCGGGGAAGAAGCTGCAGCCACAGGAAGAAGGTGGGGGTGTGACCTGAAGATAGAACCAGGTCAGGGTTGGGGGAAGGCCCACAGGGACTGGATCAATTAGGGTCCCAGCAGGAAACAAATGGCCCACGAAGAGCAGGTAAACTCAGGGGAGTTTAATAAAAGGTCTGTTTACAGAGGCATGGGCAGGGTGTAGGGAAACCAGAGATTAGTGTGACTCCCAGGGCTGGCCAGGCAGGTGTTACCACCCTTGGGTGAAGGGAGGGCGCGGTTACCAGAACCCAGAGACAGAGTGCTGAGTGACGGGAGACAGCCAAGTAATGGAGGGGCGACACCAGACACCTGGTCGCACAAAGCAGAGTGGAGAAACGCAGGGAAGATCTGCGGGGCAAACCGAAGGTGTCTGGCACGTGGACACACAGGGTGAAAGCCTGGGTCTGTGGTCCTTTCCTTCAGAGGTACAGAGAAAGTTGCAAACTACTTAGAACCTGAATCTTGGTCCTTTTCTTAAATTTTTATTTATTTATTTATTTATTTTTCCCATGGGGCACGCGGGCCATCCCAGTTCCCCAGCCAGGGATCAAACCCATGTCCCCTGCACTGGGAGCATGGAGTCTTAACCACTGGACCACCAGGGCAGTCCAGAATCTTGGTACTTTTAATCCCTGTTAAAAAGCATCAGAGAGACCGCCAAGGTGAATATCCTGGCTCTACCGGGAACTAACCGTGTCACCCGCGGCAAGTTCTCCCCTTCTCTAAGACCTGGCTCACCCACCCATTGATAGGCACAATAATAATACTTATTCAAGACTGGTTGAGATTCAGCAAAGCATCCCCCATAGTGAACGATGCTTAATCAATGTTAACACTAATTTTCTGGTTATTGCTGTGACTGTGTTTTGATAAATATTCCATATGCTGTGTCATCTGATGTTTTCTTATTGAAAAGGCTAAAGGGCCAAGGGAACAAGGAGGAAAGTAACAGAGGCTTCTCTGTCCGTTCTCTCTGGTACCAAGAGAAAGAAGAGTGGCTGGGTCACCGGATGTGCTAAGACACAGAGGCCATCGAGGCAGGCGGGAGGCCCAGAATGTCAGGCACCAGAGGGGATATTTGCAGAGGCATTGTAAGGCCCAGCTTTCCAACTGGCTCTCGTAGGTTCAAGCATCCACCCCCAGGAAAGGGCTGGGAGGCTCACACATCCCTGTTATACTTAAAAAGGGAAATAGACCAGAGAAATGAAATTGAATTTATGTACAACAATCTATGCATTACACAATGACATGAAAACTCTACAGCAATTCAGTGGTGATCTTAGCATATGTCTGGGAGAGCAAAGAAGACAGGAAGCTTCTGACAACAAAAAGTCACCGTCTGCACGAACTTTCTTTTATGTAACCACTTGGGAGAAATGTCAATTAACTGTTCCCTATAGTTGGGAAGCATAGGATTTTCTCCTCTATATCCCACCTTAAGTATAATCTTTTAGGACCTACTGTATAGCACAGGGAACTCTACTCAATACTCTGTAATGACCTATGCAGGAAAAGACTGCGGGCTGTAAGGGCAGTGAAAATAGAAGCAAATGACAGATAACAGAATTATTTTCATGGAAGACGTTATAGGATTTGATGATGAACTGAGTCTGGAGGCAACAGAGAGGGAGCAGGTGGTTTATAACTTTATGACTGACAAAATTATAATAGCAAAATCAAAAATGTTTTAAGAGGGAATTCCCTGGCAGTCCAGTGGTCAGGACTCCATGCTTTCACTGTGGAGGCCCAGGTTCCATTCCTGGCTGGGGAACTAAGATCCCACAAGCCACGTGGCCAAAAAAAAAAAAAAAAAGTTTTAAGAAATTCATAGGAGAAATGTAAGACTGGACACTATAAATCTCTTAGAGGAAAACATAGGAAGAACACTCTTTGACATAAATCACAGCAGATCTTTTTTGATCCACCTCCTAGAGTAATGGAAATAAAAACCAAAATAAACAAATGGAACCTAATGAAATTTCAAAGCTTCTGCATAGCAAAGGAAACCATAAACAAGACGAAAAGAGGGAGAAAATATTTGCAAACAAGTAAACCGACAAAAGATTAATCTCCAAAATATATAAACAGCTCATGAAGCTCAATATTAAAAAAACAAACAACCAATCCAAAAATGGGCAGAAGACCTAAATAGACATTTCTCCAAAGAAAACATACAGATGGCCAAGAAGCATGTGATAAGCTGCTCAACATCACTAATTATTAGAGAAATGCAAATCAAAACTACAGTGAGGTATCACCTCACACCAGTTAGAATTGGCATCATCAGAAAATCTACAAACAACAAATTCTGGAGAGGGTGTGGAGAAAAGGGAACACTCTTGCACTGTTGGTGGGAATGTAAATTGATACAGCCACTATGGAGAACAGTATGGAGGTTCCTTAAAAAACTAAAAATAGAATTACCATATGACCCAGCAATTCCACTACTGGGCATATACTCAGAGAAAACCGTAATTCAAAAAGACACATGCACCCCAATGTTCATTGCAGCACTATTTACAGTAGCCAGGTCATGGAAGCAACCTAAATGCCCATCAACAGACGAATGGATAAAGAAGATGTGGTACATATATACAATGGACTATTACTCAGTCATAAAAATGAACGAAATTGAGTCATTTGTTGAGATGTGGATGGATCTAGAGACTGTCATGCAGAGTGAAGTAAGTCAGAAAGAGAAAAACAAATATCGTATATTAACGCATGTATGTGGAACCTAGAAAAATGGTACAGATGAACCAGTTTGCAGGGCAGAAGTTGAGACACAGATGTAGAGAACAAACGTATGGACACCAAGGGGGAAAGCCGCAGGGGGGTGGGGATGGTGGTGTGCTGAATTGGGCGATTGGGATTGACATGTATACACTGATGTATATAAAATTGATGACTAATAAGAACCTACAGTATAAACAAACAAACAAACAAAAAACAACTAATACTAAACTTTCTTTGGGTTATTTGTATGGAAATATGTTAAGATAAATGTTTCAGACATTACATGAAATTTCTAAAAATCTTATATGTTCTGGTATAATGTTATAAGTCACAATTCTAGTTATTACTCTAAAATGTATATCTCGGGCTTCCCTGGTGGTGCAGTGGTTGAGAGTCCACCTGCCGATGGAGGGGACACGGGTTCGTACCCCGGTCCAGGAAGATCCCACATGCCGTGGAGCGGCTGGGCCCGTGAGCCATGGCCGCTGAGCCTGCGCGTCCGGAGCCTGTGCTCCGCAACGGGAGAGGCCAAAACAGTGAGAGGCCTGCGTACCGCAAAAAAAATAAATATAAATAAATAAATAAATAAAATGTATATCTCAGAAATAACTAAAAAAAGAAATTCATAAGAGAAAGGAAGAGTGTATTGAATATGTTTTTATCTTCTCAGTACCGCTTTCTTTGGAAACAACCTCTTTCTCAAACTGCAGTGTGATTTGGGTGGGGAAGATCACACCCTCAACCCAGTCCAAGTGGTACTTTCCTGACCTAAGTCTAGCCAATCAGAATCCACCATAGACTTGGTCTTCCCAATGGTTCTCCAGGTGGGCATGTGACCCAAGCAGACCAATCAGAGCTCTTCCCGGAATTCTACATATCACACCTGAAGCCAGAATTAAATTAAACAAAGGCAAGCAAAGCAGAGCAAGGAGAGAGATAAGACACAGAGACAAAAGCAGAATTTAGGTGATATCATTCAAGCTCCTGGATCTGAGTGTGCCTGAAATACGAGATATACGAGATTTAGATTTCCCAGTTAGATTAAGCCAATACATTTCTTATTTGGCTTAAGCTAGTTTGAGTTGGATTCTTATTACATCAAATAGAAAACAGCTAATAACAAAAGGATGAGATTAGTTTTCAGTGTGTTAACAGATGGAAAATTCATTAATTAGGTTATAAGTGGGGGAGCAGCTAGAATTTAAAGGACTAGGTTAGGTTAGGAGCTATATTCTGGAAATTATTTCTTTACAGGTGACAGATGCCAGAATGGTTATGATCCTTTTGAAATAGGCCAAAGAAAAGAAATAAGACTTGTCATTTATTTTATAATATATAATAAAATAAAAGGAATTTGAGTTACTATTTAAGAAGTCTAAATTATTAAATGGTGGCCATTCAGAAATAGTAATCCTAGTAAAAATATTGGAAACAAGTAATCTGTGAGATTTTGAACTAGTTGTAGTTTCACCACATGAAGAATAGCTTTGAGTTGTTTGACTCTGGCCTATCAGTGTGGTAATCATTTGCCTATTTGCTCTTAGATCTCTTTCCTCTGCGTCCCTTGCTCTGTTTGTACCACAGAGGGTTGATTCCTGCAAAACACACTGCCCAGGTTCTTTGCCAGTTGGCTTCTGGTCAGTTTGGCCAGTGAGAGTCATTGGCAGGAGTGTGGGGTATGGCAGGTGGGGAGAAGCCAGAGTTCACCTCCCTTTCTTTCCCCGCTTTGGCCAGTATTTCTGGCAGTGGCTGTGCCTCTTCCACAGCCCCGGCTTCCCCCAGGCAGCTCGACCTTGGTGGCCCCCATTCTTGCCAAGCCACCCCCCTCTCTTTGTCCCTCCAGCCCAGGAGCTGCTGGCGACTTCTCACCGTTACTAATCTCTGGCCTCACCATTTGCCGTTTGCCCTTTAACTCTTCCGACACCCTTGTAACCAGTACCCCATGTTAAATCTTTTCTATTAAACTGCCTGGTTTGGGTTCTTTTTTCCTGACTGTACTCTGACCCTTCATTGCCTAGTATTTTAGTCAGTTCAGGCTACTACAACGAAAATACCACAGACTGGGTAGCTTAAACAACAAACATTCATTTCTTGCAGTTTCTGGAGGCTGTAAGTCTAAGATCAAAGTGCCAGCGTGGTCAGGTTCCTGGCAAGGGCCCTCTTCCTGGTTTACAGGCAGCTGCCTTCGTGCTGTGTCCTCACCTGGTGCAGAGAGACATCCTGTCTCTCTTGTGTTTCTTATAAGACCATTAATCCCATAAATGGGGGCTCCACCCTCCTGGCCTATTTAACTCCAAAGGACCCACTTCCAAATACCATCACCCTGGAGATTAGGGCTTCATTATGTGAATTTGGGGCAGGGGACAGCAACATTCCGTCCATAGCACATAGTCTCAATTCAAATCACCAGAACTGGGGTGTGAATGGGGGGGAACAAAAGGAGCCCATTGGCAATTTTTTTTTTTTTTTTTTTTTTTTTGCAGTACGTGGGCCTCTCACCGCTGTGGCCCTTCCCGTTGCGGAGCACAGGCTCCGGACGCACAGGCTCAGTGGCCATGGCTCACGGGCCCAGCCGCTCCGCGGCATGTGGGATCTTCCCGGACCGGGGCACGAACCCGTGTCCCCTGCATCGGCAGGTGGACTCTCAACCACTGCGCCACCAGGGAAGCCCCCCATTGGCAATTTTTGACTTCAGTTCCATAAGATGTACAAAACTATTGTGTTGCTGATGATGGATATAAAATATAGTTCATGAAGAGCATGAAATGTAAAGTCATATACGAACAAGATAAACATGTGAAATGGCAGAGACCTAAGTTTCAGAGTTCCGAGGAGGGAGCGAGGGATGGGAATCGCAGCATGAAGAGAAGGCTGAGTGGAGCGGGGAGACCAGGGCTGCTCTCCAGAGAGAGGATGGGCCGCAGGGTGGTGGACTGTAGAGCCACAGACAGTGCCGTGCGGGGAAAGGATGCAGCACTGCCAGGAAGCAGGAATGAGCGCGGTGTGTTCATGGCCAGAGGCACTGACGGGTAAATTGGTTCAAATAAGCAAGGAAAGGTCACAGTGCAGAGGGCCTGTGCACTGCGGGGTCTGAGGGGTCCGGCCCAGGAAAACTGACAGAGCGACCGTCTCCTTTTGATCAAGGCTGTAGCCCCTTTTTCATCTAGCTAATGGAACACAGAACAAAGATTCCGGAAGCTGGCTTTTATTCCCACTTCCTGACCCACTGTATAACCTTGAGATCTCAGATTTTAGGTCTCAGTTGCCTAATTGCAGAGGAGTCGATAAGATGTAAGAGTCATCCAAAAATTAAAATTTCCGCTGTTCTTAGGATGGCAAAGTATTTCTCAGGTATTTACTCTGCACCTCACCTTGTGCTAAACCTAAGAGTACGAGGTCAGATTTCTTTTTTTCCAATTCCAAATGTACTCCTTCATAGCAAAGAAAGTGACTCCATGTTGTGTAACAGTAACCAAAAAGAAAGGGGTTTTCCCCAGCACCGAATTCTAAATTGAGTGGTCGCTCTGACCTTACAAAAAAACCAGACTGGAAGAAATGAAGCAATGCTTTAACATAATTACTTGCTTTTGAAAAGTGAAAGTACACATAAACCCAAGAAATAGCATGTCATTCAAAATCTGATGTTTTTCTGAGAATGAAAATGGAAAGAAACATTCATGCAAAGATTAAAAATTATTTTGGAATTTATAAGTGGGTTAACTTGACAGGTGGCTGATGAAATAAAATTCTACATCCCAATTTATATTAAGGTGAATTTGTTTTGTTGTGTGTTGTTATAATTCCCATTACAAAAGCTAGTAATCATTCTGCTGTTATCTCCACTTTTATTGTGGGAAGGACCTGCAGAAGCCAAATCTTAGCTCTTATCCAGTACCAGGAAGGAACTGCAAATCAGAGCAAACAAAAGACTTAATTATAGCCTTGACCTGAAAGTAGGAATAGCACACGTGGAACCGAAATCTTACCCAAGGCAAATTATTTAAAAGGTGGGGAGGAGGGAATTAAAGAAGTGAACTGCAATTTTAGCTTTTGGAAGAAGAAATCAAACTTCACGTCTAACCTCCTGTAAATTGATACTGGTAAAAACAATTGATTGGCACTTTGAGTCTTTCAAAGGATTTTCCACCGATTTTGAGTTTGTTTTGTTAACTTCCCCCAAAAACAATATTTCAGTGCTGATAATAAAAGCATTACGCTAGCTATCGTCAATATAACTTTATGAAATAAAGACAAATGTGACTTGAGCACAGTTTACAAAACTGTGTAATTTCACTTATGACTTAAGCTGGGAGTAAAGGGCTCTCAATAGAAATAAGCCTCTTAACAGAAGGCAAGTCAAAACTTACTAGAGTCCCACAGTTGTGTCCTTTGGTAAAACGAGCAGGCCAGGAGGTGAGCAAACAGGAGTCCATAGGGCGGTTCCAGTTCTGAATAACGACAGGGCACAGCACGCCACGCCTGCTTAGTTGTGGCACCTACACACGATGAGGGTTCGGAGCAGTCTCCCGAGTTTAACGTGATTGTCAGCTGACCCTTAATTGTTAACGCGTTACAGCTGCTGTGTCAGCCCTGCTAGAATTGCTCTATAGGCTCTTTTCAGCACCTGTTTTGCATTTACTGTTAGTATTAAGAGACAACACAAATGGAAAATGCGACTACTACTTCTGAAAGCTGCATGTACACGTTTGTTAGCAAACATTTTTAGCCACACACACACAAGGGGAATGATCTCTTAATGCTGTATAGATGAGACCAGCGCTTCTGAGTTGGGAAGGTCAAAAATTGTAAAAACAAAACAGGAACAGCTACAAAGAAACTCATGCATCGGTCCATGAGCAAGTTCATAAAAACCTTGAAAAGAGAAGCAAGCACCATTTTTCCCATGGGCACTTCTCTGCCGGGGAAGAGGATTTGTCTCCATGACCACTGTACACCCCTACACCTCCTAAAAAGCCTGCGCCCCAACGTTACTTAGGCGGCCAGACCTGCTGCCGGCCCGACCTCACGGCTCACGAAAAGGCTGCAACAGGGAAGCTGGGAAGTCCCGGCAGCCGGGGGCCTGGAAGCAGCCAGGAGCCACTTTCCTGCCCATCTCATCCTAGCCTCGGTCCCAGGCAGGCTGCTTGTGATGGGAAAGCCCTGGGCAGCCACCTTTTCACATTCCTGCGTTTTCTCTAAAAACGACATTAGTCCTTACGTGAACGGGTTTGCCCTGAGCATATGCAGGGAATTCACAGGAACATTTTGATCTCTGCTGATCGGAGTGGAGGTTTATGAAACCACAGAGCCTCCGCTGTCAAAACCGGAATCTCCTGTGTTGGTGCCCAGAGCAGGTCATTCCCATCACAGTATTAAAATATTGATATATGGGTCAGGATGTAGCTATGAGACCCACGTACAGGCCACTTTGAGCTCTCCCCTCTCATCCGTCTCTGGAGGGACAAGAAAATGCCTTCCGTCTGACCGCTGGGTAGAGGCACGAACCTGTGGGGCTGTTGACAGCACTTCTACGCTTCAGTCAGGCTGACGTGATGACCCACAGCTCCATGAGCCCCGTGCCAGCAACCACCTTGGTGAGGACGCCCAGGTGTAGGTGTGAAACTGATCATCCACGGAGGGAAGGCTCTGAAACCCTCTGATACCGAAACTCCCCAGCGGCCGGCTGGCCTCCCCAGGCCTGGAGCCGAAGTTATCTTGTTTTAGCCCTGATGTTTCAATTCTTTCTTTAACATGAAAGCACAGTGGATCAATGGGAGTTTTGAAAATCTGTACGTGGCAAGATTTATCAACTCTAGTCCGTTTCATCATCACTGGAGGAGAGTTTAGAAAGTATACCTTCCAACATGAACAATCTAGCAAAGAAGGGAGTTAAAGTTAACCGCTTAGGGCTTCCCTGGTGGCGCAGTGGTTGAGAGTCCGCCTGCCGATGCAGGGGACACGGGTTCATGGCCTGGTTCGGGAAGATCCCACATGCCGTGGAGCGGCTGGGCCCGTGAGCCATGGCCGCTGAGCCTGCGCGTCCGGAGCCTGTGCTCCGCCACGGGAGAGGCCACAACAGTGAGAGGCCCGCGTACAATTAACCGCTTAACAGGGGCATGACGTTAAAGAAAAACATGAAGGCCTACAGTGGCTATTCGGGATCTAATATTTTATACATGGGTGACCAAAGATAATAGAGAATGATGTCAGTGGCTAAAATAGAGGATACACCGTAACTGAGGAAGGAAGCCATAACCCAGCTGATATCTGAAAGTAAATGGACTTGCGATCCTTAAAAATAAAATTAAAATTCTCATACAAGAAAACACTATGGCGAGAGGTCTCAAAGATTTTTTTCTGTTCTTACTGTAGTAGATAAAAGGCAGTGTATGCCTTACAAGAGAGAAATCAATGCACAGGACACCAAGAGAGTTGAGAATTGTTAAAGGTTACACAGCAAGGCTGTTCTCGATTTCTCGACTGCAAATACACCACCCTAACCATATTACTGCACAGTTGCTTTAGAGGTCATTCTATACGCGAGCATGTTTTCTTTCGTTGCCAAAGAAATAAAAGATTCTGCTAGATATTTTGGAGCAGGTTTAGGTATCAGAGGAAAAAAATAAGCACTCATCGTTTGCTGTAGTTGACTTAATGCCCTGTGGTCTTTTTTCTTAATGCTACCCGCCATTAAAATGTATTACTTTGCACCTTCTTTGAATCCAGTTGAAAGCCAGTAGGTTTCTTTCCCAACAACCTTGATCGGCTCTTTTTCTGATCTCTAACTCTGTGATGGATGAGGTATAATTTTTAACACAAAAATTGTATGGCCGACTATGAGGATAGAAGAAAGAAACAGGTGTTGGGGTGATAGAAAGACACAGACGATCAAGTTAGACATGAAACACCATTTCCATTTTTTTTCTGACTTGAAAGCCAAGAAAGAAGCTTGCTCCCTGCAGAGAGATTTTTTTTTTTTTTTTCTGCAGAGAGATTTTGAAGATGCAAATGCAAAGTTGGGGATTTCAGACTAAAACTGTCTCTCCATCACAGAAAAATGCATGCGTTTTATGGCTTTTGGAGAAAATTAAGAGGGATGGGTCTTTGAGAAAGGCCTGCGAAGGACATGAATTGTTCGGATAGAAGAGTGCAAGTATAGCAAATTCTTCTACTCTCTGTGAACATCATGGAAAGACATACATAATCGTATCTGTGGACTTAAAAGGCACTCTAAAGATTTATGACTTAAAATGAACGTAAAATATGAGTCTAGCAATGTCTGCTTTTTTGCAAGCTATTGCAGGGTTTGCTTTGCAAATGCATTTGATCTGGAGAAATGGCACTTGGTAATTTATCCGCTGGCGTAATAGATGATCCAACATTCATTTAGCTCCTTTCCCCACACTGCTAACAAAATGTATTATGATTTAGTAAAATTACCTGGTGTTTGGAGCAGGGGGCTATGGAGATTCGAGGTGAGAACAGGTTCTATTACAGAATGGTGTCTTCTAGGAAATAATTTTGCCTTAGGATGATATAAAATGAACAACCAGCGAAGGCAGCTACAGAATATCTCATATTTGTTTGTTTGTTGTTGTTTTTTTTCCGGCTGAGCCCAGTAACACTTGCTGGCTGGCATTATCACTACACACACACAACTATATTGCATTTCCCTTGGTTTTGCTCTCATCTTATTTAATATTCCTTCATAACTTTTCACTTAAAACACAGTGAGGAGATGTAGAAAGAAAATCATATGGGTGCATAAATAATTCATATGCACCTGAAGGCCTAAATATCATGCTAGACAAAAACAAGTAGTAAGAAAGGTGAACAAGAAGTTAAATTTAAATGCTGTTAAAAAAAAAATTCCAGTGGAAAGCTGACTGAAGGAGTCTGAAAACTAATAAAAAATGACACTGCTCGCTCCATGAGGATGCATGTAACCTCACTCTTTGGCTCACATAATAGTAATTGAACTAATTAACCAGAGATTGCCTTGAACTTGAGTAACTTTTTGGAAGATTGTTCATGTTAAGGTACTGAACTGTCAGATCAATTCAAAGAGGTTTCCAACTCTATTTACATAGGATTCTTCTTTACCTTCTAGGAAAATATTCTGAACCCTACCCAGGCTTCATAGAAGCACTTGTTTAAAACATAAAAGTATTTTGAGGGAGAAAATAATTGAATAGGCTTAGCTTGGTGATACTTAACAAAGCATGTAACCATGTTGCATATATTTCTATAGAGTGGTAGTATTTAGTAGTTTACTGTCCTGTAACTATTGAAACATGTACAAAACTAGAAAACAAAGACAGTACACAGTAATCTAAAACCTCAAGAAAATTTAAGTGCACAGACATGAAAGCCAAATGACCTTCTTATTTATTAGTGTTACGCTTCCCTGTGTACATATGTCCTTTTATTCTATATAATGATTAATGATGGTAACAATAATGATTAACATTCATTTACTACTTATTGTGTGTCAGGCCCTATGCTAAGTAAAAGCTTAAGTAATCTTAAAAGATTTATCCCGTTTATCCTCCCAGTAGCCCTAGGAGTTACCTCCAATTTACAGATGAGGGAACCTAGGTAAGAAACTTGTTCAAGGTGACAAAGCAGGTAAGTGATGGAGCTGCAGTCCAGCAGTCTGAATCCTGAAAATATTCTCTTAAATGTTATGTTATTTTCTGGGCTCATCAAAGAAGAAACTGTCACTGGCCCTATTGTTATGAAGCAAAATTAGGTGTGTTGAGTCTGTCTAAGCTTCTCACTGACGGATCTACTGAACGGAAAGAACTTCAGTTTTAAGATGGTTTCACCCCTCAAGCAATTGTCTCAAGATATGGATATCAAAGATTATGAAACTACAATGACCTGTACCATCATTATCTCCCAAACATACGATATCATTTGTTTTTATTCAACAAGAATTTGTCGATCCCCTATTGGGTACATAACAGGCTTTTAAAAATAGTAGGAAGGATGGGACAGGAGATAAATTATACAGATATGTCATCTAGGTAGACATCTTTCAGCAAATTTTATTGATATGTATGGGATCACCTTCATTTACCAAATAATCAATGCTATTAATGACAGAATTATCTGGAATCCAGATCCACCAGACTTTCCCTCTGCCTTCAACCGTTTTTCCTTCCTTATAATGAAAGGTGCCTTTAACCAAGGAAAAGGGAGATGGTTTGCAAGTGACGGAAAGTTGACCTTCTTATCTAGAATTTCCTTCCCTGTGATGGCTTTGGTTTGTCTCTTGATCACCTTTGGTTTGGGGGATAAAAAATCAAGGCGATACAGTTCAGTTCCAAAATCACCCCAGACTCCTCACAGGACTGGAGGGTCAATGGGGCACCAACTGGCCTGGCCTAAAGGAAGTGAAGAGTAGAACTAGAGAGAGGGGGCAAAGGCAGCCAGGGTATGGCCCAGCTCTGCAATCTCTCTATCCTGTTCAGGGGCAAATGCTTTATGTTAGTCCTCCTGTGCTCTCTCAAGGATGAAAATATTCTTCCTAGAGAATCCTTGCTTTATAAGAGGAGTTGCTCTTCTAGAGCAGAATCTGGAAGTGTATTTGGGAAGGAAGGGGTGGGAAAAGGAAAGGGGGTATGATTCCCCTTAAAAGAAAAGCAGTAAGGCATTGGAGGAAATCTGAAAATAAATACATCTTACACACACACACACCAGCAAGACCACATTAAAAATGGCTTTAACCATTCCCCAAAGTAGGACAATCTATGGATTCTTAAGATTTCTTGTTAACTGATGTCCATTCACTTCTTTGGGAAGGCTCGAGGAAAGTCATAGATTCTCTTTGTTCTATTTCAATCCTGTTGATGGTGGATGCTTGAGATTATATTTTGATTTTTCAGAATGAATGTATTTCTGACGAGGTTCTGCAAGCTTCAAAAATAACAGGGCAGTTTTCTAAGAAAGGCACTTGTAAACTCTTAGGAAAACGACTGAAACTTCTCCCATGGAAATGGGCTTTCATCCACATGTATTAAGAGTTAGTCCAAAATACAAATCTCTCCTAAAAAAATTCATGTAAGAGAAACAATATCTCTAACAGAATCTTCTTGTGTTTTTTACGTACTATACCGTCATACTCTTGAAGTTGGAGGTAAAGCAGAGGTCGTCCAAGCAGGAGTCTCCTCTAAAACTCACTAAGAAGTAATCACTCGGGCTTCCCTGGTGGCGCAGTGGTTGAGAGTCTGCCTGCCGATGCAGGGGACACGGATTCGTGCCCCGGTCTGGGAAGATCCCAAATGCCACGGAGCGACTGGGCCCGTGAGCCATGGCCGCTGAGCCTGCGCATCCGGAGCCTGTGCTCTGCAGCGGGAGAGGCCACAACAGTGAGAGGCCTGCCTACCGCAAAATAAATAAATAAATAAATAAATAAATCATAGAAGTAATCACTTGCTGGGCTTCCCTGGTGGCACAGTGGTTGAGAGTCCGTCTGCCGATGCAGGGGACACAGGTTCGTGCCCCGGTCCGGGAAGATCCCACATGCTGCGGAGTGGCTGGGCCCGTGAGCCATGGCCGCTGAGCCTGCGTGTCTGGAGCCTGTGCTCTGCAACGGGAGAGGCCACAACAGTGAGAGGCCCGCGTACCGCATAAAAAAAAAAAAAAAAGGAAGAAGTAATCACTTGCTAAACACCATCTGGATGGGAAATTCTACCTTCATAGATAACCATTCCTTCCTTATTCTGAAATCGAGTCTGTCTTCCTTCACGATTCCATTCATAAGTACTAGATGGACCTCTTGCAACACCAGAAACTTCTACTCTCTCTGCTACTCAAGAATCCTTTAACACCTGAACACAGTTAGGGACACGTAAGACCTTTCTGTCTCCCTGTTTGCAGAGAAAAGAACATAGGATTTGGGCTCAGTCCTAGATTCAAACCTGGCTGTGCCTTTTCCCACTTACACGGACCTGGATGTAACATTACGTGTCTCTAAGCTTCAGTGTCCTTAATGTAAAGGTACAAGAAATAATACCCATCCCAGATGGATTCCATACGTTCAATGTATGCAAAGTGCCTGACACGGGAGGTCCTGAATTAGCTGTGACTAGAATAACCAGTATACTGTGCCTTCAAGCCCCTCCTCCCATTCCAGTGGTTCTCTTGACACAACGGAGCTGAGCTGCATTTCAAATGGGCCAAAATACCACCATTTCCTCTGGGTGTCCTGGCCGTGGTGTACGTGAGAAAGAAAGCACCATATTCATTTTTATGTTCTCTCCTGTGCACTGTGGTGGTTTTTAGAATTAAAGAAATTCTCTCTCCCTTGTCATATAAATACTCTTTCATTATCAGCATTTAACAACTTCTGTTAGTCATAAAGGATCCTCTAAGAGAAATATGTTAGTTCCTCACAGCGTTTTAGTCCTTCGGCCCTAAGGGTGGCCGAGGAAGGCTTTTATTTACCCACTTGTATTCGACAAATATTATCATGTTCTGGGGTCACCATGGTGTCAAAAAAAAGTTAAGGAAGCTCTGCAGTATAACTTACCAATACCTGTCTTGGTGTGTGATAATAGAATTAACTAAATATTATACTCCAGAAGGCTAAGAAGAGCAGAATGAATTATATTTTCCATTTGTCCTAGACCTGATACTTCTATTATTGAAATTCAAAATGATACCTGAGTTTTCAGAGAGCCACATCAGACTGTTAACTCATATTGACCTTGCAGATAATAAAAACTTCTAGCAAAAACAGATTCGTTCATTCATTCAAAAACTATTTTTGGTCTACTTATTCTGTACATTATTCTAAGTACCAGGGACATGGCTTTGAACAAGATCAATAAGATTCTTTCCCTCTTAAAATTAGAAAAATAATGAAACTTTTAACTGAAGTCAATGGTATCTTTAATATAAACTGAATTTTAAACATAAAGAAATAAAATGACCCAAATTGCTGCCCTGGCTCATTTCTGGTCAGGCAGATAAATATCAGAGCCCAAATGGAATGGGAATACATTACTTTAAAAAATAATCACCTAGGGCTTCCCTGGTGGCGCAGTGGTTGAGGGTCCGCCTGCCGATGCAGGGGACACGGGTTCGTGCCCCGGTCCGAGAAGATCCCACATGCCGCGGAGCGGCAAGGTCCGTGAGCCATGGCCGCTGAGCCTGCGCGCCCGGAGCCTGTGCTCCGCAACGGGAGAGGCCACAGCAGTGAGAGGCCCACGTACCACAAAAAAAAAAAAAAAAAAAAAAAAAAAAAAAAAATCACCTAGTATTTTTCCTCTTCATTTAATATAAATAAATGCAGAGAAATGCACACTAGGCTGCCTGACATGGCTGGTATTCTTCTGGCTACTATGTGTTATAATATACACCATCTACCCCTACTTCACCAGCCACATCTTTATAATTTTCATATAATGGACACAATTTGGGATAGCTTTCTCCTGGCAACTGCTAGTGGTTCTTTTGCTAGAACAAAACAGAATTGAGGCTGACAACCTGTCTTGATTTCACTCTTGATGATATGATTCTTGTATACCTTTGTATGTGGTATTGTGACAGGTAGGTAGGTTGTGACACAGTGACAAACTCCAAAATCTCAGTGGCTTAAAGCACACATTTTACTTATTTCTTGTTCATGCTCTATTTCTACTGCAGGTTGGAAGCAGGAATCTGCCTTTAATAATCCCTCAGGGGTCCCAGTGGCTGAGAGGCTGCCATCTCAAATATTGTGAATTTCTAAGCAAGAGGAAAACCGGATGTGGTGGAGTAGACACTGCCCTGTGGAGCTTTCACTTTCTGTAGCAGAGGAATGACCTGCCACACCTAATTCCAAGTGCACAGGAAATACAACCCTACCATGTGTTGAAAAAGAGACAGTGTGGAATCTGCAAACCACCATAATGATCACCACAGGAGCCCAAGTCACTAATTAGTTTCTTCTCTCCCAAAGCAATATGACTTTCAGGTGTTCAGAATCCTACTTTGACATTTATGCTAATATGATCAATTGGTACAGTCTATAATAGTGCATTAAATTTAGGAAATTCTTATGTTTTCTGGCAGGTGTCATCATACATCTTGAATATATTCTTTAATTAGACATTTCACTTTTTCAGTGTCAAAGTAGTACATCATTTTATACTTTTGTAATAGAGTGATAGTCATGTAAAATACTTAGGTCTCTGAGGGGTATGAAGAAGTCTAGAGTAACATGGGCTTCTCACCTAGGGTTGAAATTTTTTCAAATGCTAAAATGACATTAATTAACTGATTTAAAAAATGTATTAAGCAATCTGTATACCTGATTCACTTTGTTATAAAGTAGAAACTAACACACCATTGTAAAGCAATTATACGCCAATAAAGATGTTTAAAAAATAAATTAAAAAGGTACAGATTTTCTGACCATAATTCAATAAATTAACACTAAAATTGAAGAGCCAAGGAAAACAATAAAAATAAAAAGTAAAAAAAAAGCAATCTGGAATTTTTCTAATATACCTTCAGCTATAATCCATCTCATCTGCATTTTTATGAGACAAAAAATATGAGATATTCATGGTTTTTCAGTGAATGAGGTTGTAGGGATTACTTGACTGTGGATGATTTGGGTTGGCCTGAATGTGACAGTGGCAAGCATTTTTGTGGAACTCTCCTGCTCAGTGCTGTATACGGTACTGCTGGAGTCCTTACAAATGGAACCACTATCCGGAACTTAGTTTGTGAAGAAGTGTCTGGCTAATAGGCTATTCCAGCTTATCTTTCTTTTAAAAAAATTGTTGCAAATATCATTGTATTTTCTTGATACCATTCACCTCTAAAGAACCTGATTTTGATCTTCCTTCCATGGTTTCCTACAGGCTTTCTGGCTGGTGCCTGTTTTATTTGTGTTGATTCTCTATTGCTTTGCACCTTTGATAGGAGTGAATATTTTTCTCTTATTCTTTGTTTAATACAGAAGGCTGCACTGTGTACTATCCTCTGTTACTTGAATGAATTTCAAACAGTCTTTCAGAACTCCCACATGGGGATGACAATAAAAGTAGTAATTATACAAACACATGGAGGCTAAATAATATGCTACTAAATAACCAAGAGATCACTGAAGAAATTAAAGAGGAAATCAAAAAGTACCTAGAAACAAATGACAATGAAAACATGATGACCCAAAACCTATGGGATGCAGCAAAAGCAGTTCTAAGAGGAAAGTTTATAGCAATACAATCCTACCTCAAGAAACAAGAAAAATCTCAAATAAACAACCTAAACTTACTCCTAAAGCATCTAGAGAAAGGACAAACAAAACCCAAAGTTAGTAGAAGGAAAGAAATCATAAAGATCAGAGCAGAAATAAATGAAACAGAACCAAAGAAAACAATAGCAAAGATCAATAAAACTAAAAGCTGGTTCTTTGAGAAGATAAACAAAATTGATAAAGCTTTAGCCAGATTCATCAAGAAAAAAAGGAGAGGCTACAAATCAGTAAAATTAGAAATGAAAAGGGAGAACTTACATGGGCTTCCCTGGTGGTGCAGTGGTTGAGAGACCGCCTGCCGATGCAGGGGACACGGGTTCGTGCCCCGGTCTGGGAAGATCCCACATGCCACGGAGCGGCTAGGCCCGTGAGCCATGGCTGCTGGGCCTGCGCGTCCAGAACCTGTGCTCCGCAACGGGAGAGGCCACAGCAGTGAGAAGCCCACGTAATGCAAAAAAAAAAAAAAAAAAAAAAAGGAGAACTTACAAATGACACCATAGAAATACAAAGGATCATAAGAGAGTACTACAAGCAATGATATGTCAATAAAATGGACATCCTGGATGAAATGGACAAATTCTTAGAAAAGTACAACCTTCCAAGACTGAACCAAGAAGAAATAGAAAATATGAACAGACCAATCACAAGTAATGAAATTAAAACTGTGATTAAAAATCTTCCAACAAACAGAAGTCCAGGACCTGATGGCTTCAGAGGTGAATTCTATCAAACATTTAGAGAAGAGTTAACACGTATTCTTCTCAAACTCTTCCAAACTATCGCAGAGGGTGGAACACTCCCAAACTCATTCTACGAGGCTAGCATCACCCTGATACCAAAACCAGACAAAGATATCACAAAAAGAGAAAATTACAGGCCAATATCACTGATGAACATAGACGCAAAAATCCTCAACAAAATACTAGCAAACAGAATCCAACAACACATTAAAAGGATCATACACCGTGATCAAGTGGGATTTATTCCAGGGATGCAAGGGTTCTTCAATATAGGCAAATCAATCAATGTGATACACCATATTAATAAATTAAACAATAAAAACCATATGATCATCTCAATAAATGCAGAAAAGGCTTTCGACAAAATTCAACACCGATTTGTGATAAAAACCCTCCAGAAAGTGGGCACAGATGGAACCTACCTCAGCATAATAAAGGCCATATATGACAAACCCACAGCAAACATTATTCTCAATTGTGAAAAACTGAAAGCATTTCCTCTAACATAAGGAATAAGACAAGGGTGTCCACTCTCGCCACTATTATTCAACATAGTTTTGGAAGTCCTAGCCATGGCAATCAGAGAAAGAAAAGGAATCCAAATTGGAAAAGAAGAAGTAAAACTGTCACTGTTTGCAGATGACATGATATTATACACAGAAAATCCTAAAGATGCCACCAGAAAACTACTAGAGCTAATTAATGAATTTGGTAAAGTTTCAGGATACAAAATTAACACACAGACATCTCTTGCATTCCTATATACTAACAATGAAAGGGCAGAAAGAGAAATTAAGGAAACACTCCCATTTACCATTGCAACAAAAAGAATAAAATATCTAGGAGTAAACCTACCTAAGGAGGCAAAAGACCTGTACTCAGAAAACTATAAAACACTGATGAAAGAAAGCAAAGATGACATAAACAGATGGAGAGATATACCATGTTCTTGGATTGGAAGAATCAATATTGTGCAAATGACTATACTACCCAAAGCAATCTAAAGATTCAATGCAATCCCTCTCAAATTACCAAGGGCAGTTTTCACAGAATTAGAACAAAAATTTTTACAATTTGTATGGAAACACAAAAAACCCTGAATAGCCAAAGCAATCTCGAGAAAGAAAAATGGAGCTGGAGGAATCAGGCTCCTGGACTTCAGACTATACTACAAAGCTACAGTAATCAACACAGTATGGTACTGGCACAAAAACAGAAATATAGATCAATGGAACAGGATAGAAAGCCCAGAGATAAACCCACGCACATATAGTCACCTAATTTACAACAAAGGAGGCAAGAACATACAATGGAGAAAAGACAGCCTCTTCAATAAGTGGTGCTCGGAAATCTGGACAGCTACACTTAAAAGAATGAAATTAGAACAGTCCCTAACACCATACACAAAAATAAACTCAAAATGGATTAGAGACCTAAATGTAAGGCCAGACACTATCAAACTCTTAGAGGAAAGCATAGGCAGAACACTCTATGACATAAATCACAGCAAGATCCTATTTGACCCACCTCCTAGAGTAATGAAAATTAAAACAAAAATAAACAAATGGGACCTAATTAAACTTAAAATCTTTTGCACAGCAAAGGAGACCATAAACAAGACAAAAAGACAACCCTCAAAGAGTGGGAGAAAATATTTGCAAACAAAGCAACTGAAGAAGGATTATCTCCAAAATATACAAGCAGCTCATACAGCTCAATATCAAAAAAACAAACAACCCAATCAAAAAATGGGCAGAAGACCTAAATAGACATTTCTCCACAGAAGACATACAGATGGCCAACAAACACAAGAAAATATGCTCAGCATCACTAATCAGAGAAATGTAAATCAAAACTGCAATGAGGTAACACCTCACAAGGGTTAGAATGGCCATCATCAAAAAATCTACAAACAATAAATGCTGGAGAGGGTGTGGAGAAAAGGGAACCCTCCTGCACTGTTGGTGGGAATGTAAATTGATGCAGCTGCTATGGAAAACAGTATGGAGGTTCCTTAAAAAACCAAAGATAGAACTACCATATGACAGAGCAATCCATCCCACTACTGGGCAGATACCCAGAGAAAACCATAGTTCAGAAAAACACATGCACCCCAATGTTCGTAGCAGCACTATTTACAATAGCCAGGACATGGAAGCAACCTAAATGGCCATCGACAGAGGAATGGATAAAGAAGATGTGGTACATACATACAATGGAATATTACTCAGCCATAAAAAGGAATGAAATTGGGTCATTTATAGAGACATGGATGGACCTAGAGAGTATCATACAGAGTGAAGTCAGAAAGAGAAAAGCAAATATCATATATTAATGCATACATGTGGAATCTAGAAAAATGATACAGATGATCTTAGTTGCAAAGAAGAAATAGAGACACAGATGCAGAGAAGAAATGTATGGATACCAAGGGGGAAATGGGTGGGGTGGAAGGAATTGGGAGACTGGGATTGACACATATATATTATTGATACTATGTATAAAATGAACAACTGATGGGAACATGCTGTGTAGCACAGGGAACTCACCTAGTGCACTGTGGTAACCTAAATGGGAGGGAAGTCCAAAAGGGAGCGGATATCTGTATGTGTATGATATCTGATACTTTTTGTTGTGCAGTGGAGGCTAACACAACATTGTAAAGCAACCATGTGCCAATAAAAATTAATTAAAAAAGAGTAGTCAGTAATTGATGAAAGCTTTGTAACTTCTGCATCGCATAACAGGATTGAATTGGGAGGAACAAAAGTGGGGCCCCATGCTCCTCTGTATTCTGAGAGAGCTTACAGGAACTGCAGGTAGAGTCTGAGTCTGTTATTCTCCCAATTTAGCAAATGCAATGCAAGACCCAACCTGACAAAAATTAACGAGATGATTTGACAAATTGAATCTTTAGACAACTAGGAAGTATTATCTATTACTGATAGGTATGGTGTTGTGTCTCTGAGATTATAGGACGTTTAGATGTTCCAAAACTGAGTTAGTTGGAGAAGATTTACCTGTATTTGCATTCAGTATTGCCAGAAAGTCTCCATAAATTATCCATTTTCTAAATATTTATTTGTTTGTTTGTTTATTTTTGGCTGCGTTGGGTCTCCATTGCTGCGCACGGGCTTTCTCTAGTTGTGGCAAGTGGGGCTACTCTTTGTTGCGGTGCATGGGCTTCTCACTGCAGTGGCTTCTCTTGTTGTGGAGCAGGGATGCTAGGCGTGCAGGCTTCAGTAGTTGTGGCACAGAGGCTCAGTAGTTGTGGCACAGAGGCCCTAGAGCACAGGCTCAGTAGTTGTGGCATGCGGGCTCAGTTACTCTGTGGCATGTGGGATCTTCCTGGACCACGGCTCGAACCCATGTCCCCTGCATTGCCAGGCAGATTCTTACCCACTGCACCACCAGGGAAGCCCCTCCATTGTTTACTATAAAATTTTTATAATGTTTTGAAGGCTCGGGTTAGAAATACTTATCTGTTGGCAGCATAAACTGAACCTAATGTTTTGTTCAACTTATTTATTTATTACCTACCCCCTTAGTTTTGATGTAATTTACAAAGATACTAAAGTACAAAAAGAAAACAATAATTGAGAAAATTCAGGATATAAGAAAAATATGAATGAGAAAATTAAGGCTATGACAGCCATCAAAACCAAGAATCACACACACAAAAAAAGTGATCTTGGAGCCAGATCTCTGACTCTATTACTAAGATTTGCACCAAAATTGCCAAAATAATGAAGCTTATTAAGTCACATTACTCGCCCTAAAAATTCTTCTTCATAATATAATACTTAAGAGAAAGAGAGAGAGAGAGAGAAGTTCACAATGTAGTCAAATTTTCTAATCTTTTCCTTCGCGATTTGCGATTTTTGTATTTTAATGAAGAAATTCTTCCAAGGTCATAAGGATAATCTCTCCATCTGCTTCCAAAATGCTTAAGGTTCTGCCTTTCACACATAAGCCCTTGATTCACTCGGGTTTCTGTTTTTGTTTTTGTTTTTAATGTTGTGAAACAGAGATTCACTTTCATTCTTTTTCTACATGGAAAAATCAATTATCCCTAGTCATTCTAGTTGAGGGAAAATGAGTGGGAAAGTAAAATGACCACTGTGGCCAGATTAAGACAATTCAGTACCAATATCTGGATTCCAACCTCAGTGAAGCATGGAGAACACTGGTGCTGTAACCCTGGCAGAGACACAGGCTGCTCAGAATGATCGCCTTGACTCAGAACTTGCGGTTTTAGCCTTTCCAGCACCCTCACACATAATAAAGCTTCTTTATTTGGAGCTTCACTAATTCAGAATTGTTAGCATTCAGTTACTCTGTTGAAGTTTAACTCTACCAAGAATAATGACAGAGATTGCAAACATCTTAGGAGTATAAAGGGGGATGTTCACAAGAAAGAAAACTATCTTCAAGGACTTCAAAGAACTTGTTTGTTTAGAATGTTATGCTTAAATATATGTTTAAGTCAGTCCACCTCTTAGGAACTTCTACTAAGCAATCATCATGTTTTTACACATTGATAGGAAGAAATAATAGTTTTTAGGCTAATTTGAAGTAGCTTTTTTCCCAGAGTCATATCATCTTTTTAAATAGAAGCAAATACACTGCAATACTGTTTAATGAGTTTAAAAAATGGAAAATAATCCTTTAGTTACACTGGTAATCACATGTTTTACTCAAAGGAATTAATTTTGAAGAAGACAATTAGGATGAAACAGAAGTGTCAAAACTTGTCAAATTGTGTAATTTACTAATCATTGACCCATATTAGTTTTATTGATTTTATTTTATGTGCTATGTGGTTGAATTATCTAATGTGTAACAAATTACCCTGTGGCAGAGTAGCACAAAGCAACAAACATTCGTTGTCTCGTACGGTTCCTGAGATTTAGGACTCTGGATGGCACCCTTGGGTACTGGCTCAGCTACCACTTGAACTGCCATCACGGAAGGCTCAGCTGTGGGAAGATCCCCTTCCAAGCTTGCTTACCTGTTCGTTGGCAGGCCTGGGCTCTCGCTGGCTGTGGGTCTCAGTTCCTTGTCACAGGGGACCCTCTAGAGCTGCCTGAGTGTCCTCTTGCGAGATGACCTACTTCCCCAGAACGAGGGAGCCAAAAGAGGAGTGTGAGCTAAATCCCGAGGACATGCCATCCCTCTTGCTGTTCTAGGGCCACACAGACCAACCCTGCTACAAAGTAAGAGGGGATTACATGGTGGGGGGTGAACTAGGAGGCGGGAAAGATTGGAAGCCATTCTGATGGCTTTGCTGTTACACTGTGTTATTTTTAAAAAGAATACAGAAAAAAAAGGGAAAAAACACAAGTATAGGGAGCAGGAGATGTCCATTCAAATAGAAGGCTCAGAAATATCCCCATATATATATAAAAACATAGTACACACAAGAGTGGCATTTATAGGGACTTCCCTGGGCTAGTGGTTAGGATTCCGGGCTTTCACTGCAGTGGCCCAGGTTCAATCCCTAGTTGGGAAAGATGCTGCAAGGCACGTGGTATGACCAAAAAAAAAAAAAAAAATCTCCGAGGAAAAGAGTGGCATTTATATATACTTCTGGGTATTCTATTATGCTTCTTACATGCTTTGGGGTCTTCTGTTTCAATCCATTGGTCTATTGTGGCATCATCATTATTCTGGTTTTGATTACCAGACCTTTATAACATATTGCAATATCTGTTAGGGAAAAAAAAACACAAAAGAAAATATTAAACAAGAACAAAATTACAATTTTTTAAAAACTGGCTTTTATTTTTATGCCGAAATAATTGAGCTTATCTTCCTCCCCTTACAGATTCATTAATGTCAAAGAAGTAGCTATCAACAATTTATGTAAAACAGGAAATAATTTTAACAACTTGGGAAAGGAATGCAGGATAATGAAGCTACATAGTCATAGGGGAAATGTGGAGGGGACATGTGAACAATTGGTTCCCAAGGGGAAGGCAGCAGCTACATGTCTGGGGAAAGGTGACACAGACATGTAGACCCTGGAAGAAAAAAATGGATGATCACCAAGGTATTCAACTGTAGCTGAACCTTAATATATTGGCTTAGTAACTTTTTGTTGTGTGGGTTTTATTTTTTTTTAATATTTATATATTTGGCTGTGCCAGGTCTTAGTTGCGGCACGCGGGATCTAGTTCCCTGACCAGGGATCCAACCTGGACCCCCCAGCAGTGGGAGCAGGGAGTCTTAACCACAGGACCACCAGGGAAGTCCCCTGTCTGTGGTTCTGATTTTGCTATTTTCATGTCCACACAGAGTAATGTGGCATGAGCGGCCAACTGTAAATCAAGGATACTTGCTTTCTCATTCTCCTGGCCACCATCTCCCTTTACACCTGTGTTATTCGTCGTGTAATAACTTCTATGACAACCCCAAGCCTCGGGGGTATAATGCAGTGGAGGCTAAGTTCTTGCTTGGTCACAGTCCGGTACGAGTGCAGTAGGAAGAAGCGGGGGACTTTTCCACACATGCCCTCACAGGGACTCTTCCAGCCCATTGACCTTGTCTTCCCCTGAATTCTGTGCACCTGATGACGGGCAGAGAAAAAGAACTTGGAGAACTGTGTACGCTGATGATCAGGGGCCAGGCCTGCAAGTGGTGTACGTAATTTCCATTGGCCAGAATGCAGTCACGTGACCCCTGTACGAGGGTCTGGGAAATGCACTAAGGCTGTGCTTCCGGAAGAACCCGGAAGAGTTTGGGGAACACACAGTGGTCCCTGCATAGCATCCCCACTTCCCTCCTGGGGCATGAGGCTGTGTGCTCTGCTGAAACCCCGCCTGCAAAACTCTAGCATTCTGTCCTTCAATCTTTCATTTTCTTGTACTTTATGCTTTGAAACAGCTATTCTTTGAATTTGTAGAAATAAGAAGGAACTTTACTACCCAATGAGTTTTGTTGTTGTTGTTTTAATTTATTTATTTTTTCTGTGTTGGGTCTTTGTTTCTGTGCGAGGGCTTTCTCTAGTTGTGGCAGGCGGGGGCCACTCTTCATCGTGGTGCGCGGGCCTCTCACTATCGCGGCCTCTCTTGCTGCGGAGCACAGGCTCCAGACGCGCAGGCTCAGTAGTTGTGGCTCACGGGCCTAGTTGCTCCGCGGCATGTGGGATCCTCCCAGACCAGCGCTCGAACCCGTGTTCCCTGCATTAGCAGGCAGACTCCCAACCACTGCGCCACCAGGGAAGCCCCCAATGAGTTTTTTAAAATTCGTATTGGAGTATAGTTGCTATACAATGTTGTGTTAGTTTCTGCTGTAAAGTGAATCAGCTGTACGTATACATACATCCCCTTTTTTAGATTTCCTTCCCATTTAGGTCACCACAGAGCACTGAGTAGAGCTCCCTGTGCTCTACAGTACGTTCTCATTAGTTATCTATTTTATACATAGTATCCATAGTGTGTCTATGTCAATCCCAATCTCCCAATTCCTCGCACCCCCTCATCCCCCCTTGGTTTGAGCTGGGTGGTAGACGGTAGGTCTAAATGAAGGCGGGGGACTAGTCTGGAGCTGCTGCGAGTGGTTGGGTGAGGTTGTGCTTCTCTGAAACCACAGGGCTCATACTGCAGGGGATCAGTAAGTGCAGGTTGATGGAAACTCTTAAGTGGTAAAGGTCCTCTTTTAACTCAGTGCTGCTGAAGTATGAGAATGCAGATTTTAAATGATGGACAGTTGTTTTAAATGCCTGCTTGTATGCAGGTGTGAATTCTTATTCCCAGCACCTTCTCTCCATGCAATCAACATTTTAAAAAACCTTTGAAGTAAAACAATCTGCACTTTAAAATTTCCATATATAATACAATGAATTCAATAAACTGTCACTTGAGACTGAAGAAAAGAGAAAGGTAATGAAAAATTCTGATTTCTAATGCTGAGATTTCAAAATTAAAGAAGCAAAATAAAATTTAAAACCTCAGATGCAACAGATTTGAACTATTGATATTTTCCCCCTTGATTGATTTGCTTTTGTTATTAAGCATTAAATGACTCATGAAATCAGACATCATATACTCCTTCGCAATCATTTATTTAACTGACCTATTTCTAGGCAAGAGACACAGTTCAAGTCGCTTGGTAGACTTCACAAGAGGAACTGGTGATTGAAATTTTATTTAATGTTGAATTAAGGAATTGTAATAAATTATTTCCTCTTGCTAACACATCTGATTTAAGATTTTCTCAATCCTTAGCTTAAGCAATTGAGGATTTTCCTTAGATTGCATTGATGGATTATTAACCTCCTGTTTTCTCAACTTTGGTTAAAAATAATTCTAATTTGTTGCACAATTCTAGTTCTAGTTTACTTTTTCTCTTTTCTGGGCACCCAGATTGCTGCTCCCCAAATTTTTTGTTTCAATTTTTTTCTTTTCTTATCATACATTATCCGTAAAGAGCTTCATGGGTAGCTATGCTCATTAGCATCCCGTTCCTTCCTTCCTTCCTTCCTCGCTCCCTCCCTCCTTCTCTCTCTCTCTCCCTCCTTTCCTTTCCTTTCCTTTCCTTTCTTTCCTTTTGAACATAAGGCATCAACTAGAGTGAATCATGGCAGTGAAACTCTTGATAAGTTCATGATGTCAGCCATTATGGCATAACACTGAATGACAGGTACCCAGAAAAAGAGTATTTTCACACAATGCTAATAATAAAAAGGGATATTTGGAAATAGTTATAAGATAGAACGTTAAATTTTTAATTAAAGGTAGTAGTGAGAAGAACGGCCAAGCAAAAGAGACACTTTCTATAACCATTCATCATTCCATTTGGATTTCCCAGGCTGTAAGCTCCCTAAGAGCAGGACTGTGTGTCCTCAGCCTGGCACAGTCACTCAACGTGTGCTGCATGAATGTGTCAATGAAATCACATGTGAACGGTGAGGCTTATGATATACCCTCGAACGTTTCAAATACAACCAGAATCCTTTCCATGTTGAGATATGAAAATTTGTGCATAGTGTGTAAGACAAAAGTTATACAAATGCTTTTAGTACTGTGAATAGATTATCTTTTTTAAAAAAGAAAGCAAACTGGACAGTCATAAGTATTTCCAGGGTCTAGTGCACTGGTTGATGTTCTTTGATCCGTGCTGATGGAAAACTGTCAAATCACATTGAAAATGTCTCCTTGTGATGACAACAGTTTCATTTCTGGAGTCAATTTGCTACCTGCTCCTTTTTTGATTTAGAAAAGTTTAAAAGAAAACAAAAATGTGTTGGATTTCAACCATCTTACTAAAAATTGTGTCAACCAAAGAACAATGCAGGAACACCACTGCTCTCGTTCACCTTCCACAGGTTCACGAAGTCATCCCCGTTACTATAGCTCCTTTTCTAGAGCATAACCCACGGTGATGCATTGTCCCAATATCTGTAGCTCCCACCCATTTGTAAGCTCCCCAGAGGCCAGGAGCAAGGTCCTCAATTCGAGTCCCTGGTGTAATGCCTGGCATATGGTATACACTCATATTTTTAAGCAAAAAGTAATTTGGTGGCATAAAATTGAAATTTGTTCTTAATCTTTCTTAAAAAAAGAAAACCCCCCAATTCTCTTACTCTTGGAAGTAATCCTGAGATCAACTTCGTTATTTGTTAAAATGTTAAGTGGTCTGCCTAATAGCTGTTTGCAGACGGGCCCATCTGTTGCATTTTATTTTGTCCTGTCTTCCCATCAGATTGCTGTCAGTGAGGTGCTCATAAGCACTGCTCTGAATGTAATGGGTAAGCGGACACCAGGACATATTTACTTGCTCCTTGAGTCTGAATAGCGCCTAGTACAAGTAGGACGTGCCCTTGAATGCAGCAGCTATTCAGCAGACAGAAATTGTCTGAACTGAGGAAGAGCGCTGGCTTCGCTTCCTTTGGTCTACTTTTAGGAAAATAAATACATGTGCGTTCTTAACATTATCTGGTAAAATGGGAGGCGAGGGACTCTAAGCTGAGCCATGTGGACTCCAGGTTCTCTGTTGCTCTCAATCCACACCCACTGTGGTCTGTTTTCCTCCCTTTCTTGTTGTCCTTAAGATCATGTCTAAAATCCTTGGTTTAGCCATGGTGCACCATGGATCACTCACGCCAGCCGTAGGACTGCTTTCTGTTCTTTTATCTCCCTCAGCCACCTCCTTGGCGGGGTAACACCTACTCCTGCATCAGTCTGCTCTTCAAGGAGCCCCTCTGTGATCCACCGGACTAGGTAGCATGAGGTGCCTCCGTTGCCTCGTGGACTGAATCTGAAGTGGGTCTCATCATAACATACCTTACATAACTTACTGTCCACCTTCCTTCTGGGCCTCTAAGCTCTGTGAAAGCAGGGGATTTTCCCGGCTCATCCAGCACTGTGTCTCCAGTGCCCATGCTCAGTTTACAAACGCTTAATTAAATTGAACAGATGATTCATGTCTTCAACTTGATATAGGAGTTTCCACCGAGTAAAGGAAACCTTAGACTGGGAGTTTGTAGAAATGGGTTCCAATCTTATTCACAGCACGGTGTGTTCTAAGGCCAGTTTCTTTGACCCTCTTCCAACAAAGCAAGTAAAATAGTTTAATTTAGGTTGCCCCATCACAGTTTGTGGAGCTGAGACGCTCCTGCACTATGATAAACTCAGCAGAGGTACTGTGGTCCCCTGATGATGACCGTTATGCATGCAACGTGGCTGTAAAGACCAGCAATCAAACAACAGTCCTCCTGTCGGGGTAGGGCAAGGGCTGTCCTCGAGGCACAGCGGGGACTGTCCTACAGCTTTGTCTCTGGTCCGCACAGCCTGGACTCCTCCAGCTACTGACCAGAGTGGGTATCTGTCTGCTGTTTCCCCAGAGTCCACGCAAGACAGAATCATTTCTATTACTTTATTTGTGAACTCTACCCATTAGTGCTCGGTGCCAGGACAACCGCAATGTACCTTTGTGGGTCTCTGTGATTCCCATTTAAAGCCTAATGAGGTCAGTCAAAAGTGAAGCCAAATTTACCACTTATTATTTATCATTTGTATCCAACTTCCAAAAAGAGGAGAACAGGCTGTTTAAATCATACCCTAAGAACAGGAAAGATCAGGGTAACTGGAGTGGTGGATAGTAGGGCTCAAGCAGGTGACACATGGGGTAAATGGGACACTGACTACAGGCCCTTGGTCAGGAGTGTTTCATCCCTCTGTTTTCTTGCTCTTTCTCTTGGAGATGTAAGAATATTTCTTTTTAGACGTCAAAAGAAGAAACAAAAGACCTCCTAGTTCCTGACCTGTAGGTTGATGCAGAAGAACTGGTGTTTCTTCTTAGGTTTCCTCCTTTCCAATTACTCACGTCTTGGTTCAATAATTAAAATACACCCGCTGGATGAATCACATGGTGGGATGATATATGTAATAGAAACTCAGCCACACTTAATTGGTAAGAATAACAAACAGCTCAGCCAACGTGTACTGTGGTCCTCGGTACTCAGGAAAAGGCTTGTTCTCAAAGTCTGTGCCCCACAATGAGCGTGAATGTTCATCAGTTAGCTCCTGTCCTCCGAGACCCTCCAGTCTCTGTAGATGGGATTTGTGCTGAAGCTTTTTTTTTTTTTTTTTTTTTTTTGCGGTACACGGGCCTCTCACTGTTGTGGCCTCTCCCATTGCGGAGCACAGGCTCCGGACGCGCAGGCTCAGCAGCCATGGCTCACGGGCCCAGCTGCTCTGCGGCATGTGGGATCTTCCCGGACCGGGGCACGAACCCGTGTCCCCTGCATCGGCAGGCAGACTCTCAACCACTGCGCCACCAGGGAAGCCCCTGTGCTGAAGCTTTTTGTCTTCTTTTTAAAACGCAGGAAAAGAAAATCTTGTAGGTTTTTTACCATAACCTACCTAATGTGACCTATTAAGTCATCCCCTTGGCTGTGGATCTCCGTTTTATTTTGCTGACTTCACCCTGTTTTCCTGGTTCCCATCTCTTTCTTAACACTTGGTTTTTAAAAAGTGAAAAACGTAATAACCAGAAAGCCAGGAACAACCAAGAAACCACACCATTATTTTTAGGCAACACATAAATCATCCCGAAAAAGGTCTCTATCCTGAGGATCTCCCCAGATGTACATTCTACAATTCCCTCTGTATTTTTAGTGCAAGAGTCACAAAACCCAAAGTTTGTATTCTTTGTCATTCAGAAAAGAAACTTCACCCAAAGTGTGAAATTAATGGCCAGCTTTTGCTGTTGTTGTCATTTATCATCTCTGGAGCAGGATTATGATCTTGAGAAACAGTAGCTACCTCTCTATTTGACTCATGTGAGCTACGTGCAAACCAAAGAATTCTGGTCTTTAAAAAATGTTCCAGGGCTTCCCTGGTGGCGCAGTGGTTGAGAGTCCACCTGCCAATGCAGGGGACACGGGTTCGTGCCCCGGTCCGGGAGGATCCCACATGCCACGGAGCGGCTGGGCCCGTGAGCCATGGCCGCTGAGCCTGCGTGCTCGGAGCCTGTGCTCCGCAACGGGAGAGGCCACAGCAGTGAGAGGCCCGCGTACCGCAAAAACACAAAAAATAGTACCTATTAAACATTCACTTTATGTTCACCTATACATGAACATAAATCACAAAATTAGAGCATAATTCATAAAACTAGATATTCTGTCAGGTGGGCAAAACCTGTATTGTTCATGGAAGCTTGAACCTAAACATTATAGAAGCTTGAACCTAAAACATTAAGTAGATAAATAAACCATATAATAGGTCACTTATTTCTAAAGGGTGGTAAAGTTGGGGTTAAAAGAGATGATTAAGTAGAATGTGAATTTTTAAAATTTTGATAATTATGCATTAATTTTAATAAGTGTTGAAAAATTAATACCACAGTCCTGTGATTTTACTAGTATTGTTTAGTACAAAGCTAAACTTAACTTTATAAAAGTATATAATTTTAATGAAAAATATTAAGCAATAATATGTGTACTACTCTAGGTATAACTAAAAATGGCATAAACAGTACCAAGATGAATAAAGTTCAGGAAACACTAACACAGGTAACTCACTAGTATTGGTACCACATCTACTACATGACTTAAGTGTTACAAAACTGAAATCAGATTATCACAGAAAGTGTGGTGATTTGGCTCACCTGTTACCACATTTACATAGCATCATTAGGGAAATAACAGTTCCTTAACATTTTGTTCTTAGGCTTTTTCTATTTAATTACTCTATTCAGTCAATGAATATGGTGAATCTTTGAATACGTATTAAGCATCTACTATGTACAAGGCCTCTTATGGGTAATTTCCAGGAATATAGAAATCTTTTAAAGACACACCACTTTCTTGCTTTAAAATTTTTTTGATAAGGTTTATTTTGAAAAGTAACACTTTCATAATCAATAATTTAGATAAGAAAGAGGAATATTGAGAAGATTCCCAACAATCCCACTATTTAAACAGAGATCAAAATGTTAGTGGGTTATTTCCTTATAGGCTTTTTTAAATGAAAATATATTATTTATTTTATTAACGAGTTAGAACCAGAATGCACTTACTTTTGTATCATATTTTCCCCCACTTACTGTTTCCATTTTCCCATGCTACTAAATATTTTCTAAAACATGATTTGAAGGACCAAATACACCATTGAACTATTCACCTACCAATACATGTGGCTGAGTTCTAGCCAATAAAAGTGATCAGAAGGAATGTTCACCGGTCCAGGCCTGGCTCTTAAGACACATCATAGGGGATCCTGCAACTACTCTTTTTTTCCCTAAATTGCCAGCTAGATGCAAAGAATCCAGTGGAGGGCTTGGGTTCCTCAGGGGATGGGAGGTCCACTGAATGGGAAAAGCCTGGATCCCTAACCGGTTGGGAGGGGCGGAGTCCCTTCCCTCCCCACAACCTGCAAAGAGGATGGGACTGTGATGTGATACATTTTCATTGTATGAAGCCCCTGAAGTTGTGGGGTTGTTTGTCATAGCAATCAGTCTACCCTCATTCATTGATGTTCTTCCTCAAAGCCTTAAAATCTTCCAAACTCCTGTTCCCTGGTTTGGCAGAACCTTTTCTATGGGCCTTATTTTGACTTTTTCAGTTTGCTTAATCTCAGCTGAAGTCATTTATCTGGTCGTCGACTGGATGCGCGAATGTACTTTATTTCACTTACTGCCACTTCTCAAACCTAAGCAGAACAGGTTGCTGCGCATGATTTTGCCCTAGAAGGCAAATGTTCTACCGAGGACTTATTTAAGAAGGTCCTGCAGGATCTCCTCCTTCTCCACCACCCATCTCGTTTTCTAACACTCCGTACCAAAAAGTTCACGGAACCTACAGTCTTTAGGATGTACTTAGCATAAGTATGCTTCAGTATCTCATTTGAGGCCATTATACTTCCAGGAAACAATGTAAGGTGAACCACTAGAGGTTTTTGCTCCAGGGGTGATATCATTGAACTTATATTTTAGAACAATAATAGTAGTGGTAGGTAGAATGGTTTTAAGAAATAGGAGATTAAATGATGGGAACATGGTAAAGAAACTGCAAAGAAATGTGAATCATAGCAGTGGGAACAGATGCAAAAGGAAACATCGGTGATGGGGTGGTCCTGACTTGTTAATGATGAAATCCGGAAGGAAAAGTGGAAGAAACTATAAAAGATGTCTTAGAAATTTCTTTTTTAAGTGTCAATGGCTAAATCAGGAGCCTAGGAAGAATAGATGATTTGGTGGGAAAATAAATGAATTCCACTTAACGGAGCTGAAACCTTGTGAATGGGTCAATCCACACAAAGATTCAAAACTGAGGGAAAAGAAAAAGAACTAGAACTGAATTCTAAACCATGCTGTCTTTTTAGATAGCAGAATTTGTGATGAGACTGACAGTGAGTGGCCCGAGAGACAGAAAAACAACCAAGCGCCCAGAAGCCAAGGGATGAGAACATTTCAGTAACAGTTCTACTGTACTGTTTAACCCGTCCATTAACTTAGTATTTTTTTTATTTCTGGAAATTAGGTCTTTTCTCAATTTTACTCATATTTTCAGAGCTCTCTTTTCACTTCTTGAAGTGTATTAAATGTGATTATATTCTGTGTCTGGTAATTCTAACTGCTAAATTTTTCAGGCAGCCTATTTTGTAGAATATTATTTCCCACCCAGGGCTTCGGGAGTTTAGTGATTTTCAACCGTGAGAGACTGATCTTCTTAGGGACACAGGAACAGGACATTTTTCAAATCCTGAGGTGAAGAGAGTTCTTTCAAAAAGGATTCACATTTGCAGTTCAGATGCCTTGGGACACCATTAGTCTGGGGCCACTTTAAGTTCTTGGTCTGAGGTTTTTCTAGGCATCCAGGTTGTGTGAATTCTGACTGCAAACCAGGGTCAGGGCCACATTATGATGACTAGTTTCCTAGTTGGATGGTGTGGGGTATGTGTAGAGAGACATATCTCTTCAGGGTGAGGGGAATGGGTTCACTCACTTCTCTCTCACCTTGGGGATGGAACCCTTCAGCAATCCTAGTTTTTGAGGTCCTATTAGGCTTTCCACTTTGGGGTGGACCCTGAATTTGTTTTCTGTTCCTAAATCCTTGAACTCAGGATGTAAAAGATACTCAGGCACCCTAGGTTTGGCCAAAGTCCTAAGGCAAAAGCCAGCTTCCATACTCAGCTTACCTTGTCTGTTCAGTCTTTGACCTTAGTATTTATTTTCTTGTTACCCATGGACACATTTAGAAAGATTGCAGAGGTATTTCACCTGGCACTTCCAGTTGTTTTCATCAGCTCAGTTGGCCCCACACCTAAACTGCCACTGTTACTTGGGAGATTCTATCTCCAAGTACAGGTAGTTCCACTTGAGAATATACTGTACACAAGAAAATCTAAACCAAATTGCCAAGTAATCACGTACACAGTTTCTTTAAATAACATGTGCTGCCAGAGCCTTTAAAGAGTTTGTTTTACAGGTTATTAATTTAACTACTTACAAAGAGCCTGGAAGCAGCACAACAACTTCAATGATTTGGAACCATAATAGTTGAAGAATAATCAAAATATACCCATATTCTGACCTATTCTAACCACCTCCATGGTCAGAATCCTCGTCCAGGCTACCATGAGCCCCTGTCCGGATTATGAAAATAGCCTCCTAACTGGTCCTTGTTTTTATCGTTGTTCCTTTCCTTACCAAACCCAGAAGCCAGAGGCTGTGGTCCTACTTGGATGTGAGTTACATCGGGCCACCCCACCCACACTTTCTCAGCCAAAGCTCTCCTCCCGTCCTTGCTTTTCCTAAAACAAGCAGGAATGTTCTTGCCTCAGGGCCTTTGTACCTGCTGCCCTTTCAGCCTGAAGCCACCTCCGCTCAGGTAGCCATTCGCCCTGTTCCCTCAGCCCTTCAGGTCTTGTCCAGATATCATCCCCTCAATGCGACCATCTCAGACTCTTTAAAATTGAAACCTTCCCTCACTCCCATCCGCATTCCAAATCCCACTTCCCTCCTTGATTTCTTTCCACAGTATTTCTCTTCTACTACACCACCTAAGTAAATGAGTTACTCTTGTAAGCTCTTAGGATAATTCTTGGCACATAAGTGATATACCAGCATCAATAATGATACATAATCATTTACTTACCTTGTTTATTGTCTGACTCCATGACCACAAGGATCTCTGCTCCTCTAGTTTACTGCTGTTTCCCATCATTTAAAACAATGGCTAGCACACGATACATGCTCCAAACACTGCTGAATAAATAGAAATATCTATAAATATACAATAAAAGATCATAAAAAGGGATTGTTAAAAATCTTTTTACATAGTTTGAGAAATAGGAGCCATCCCATAAGACCAAGACCTCAAAGACCATTCTCCAAAAAAAAAAGGAATTAAAATTCAAATTTCAAAACTCTTTGCAATATGCCAAAAGTTACATTTATCTAAATGACAGTATTTTTCTATGCAAAAAGATCTATTTCGCATTGCCTCGACCAATAGCTCTAAGAATACCATACTTCACTAAGTCTCGATTTGCATACGGTTACCACAATAACACCCATGCATATCATATACCCTCACATGTGAAAAGTCACAAACCAAAGTTTTAAATGACAGTATTTTGAGCCCCTGTGAAGATCAGCACTCTGGGCCCACATGTCCCAGGTGTGGCCCTCCAAGTAGTCATTAACATAGAGCCACACGTTCAAATAAAGAGAAAATGTACTGTTCACTGTTCAGTCTAAAAAGATGAAATTTCTGGGCATCAGCAAGGTGGAGAATGACATCGTTGGAAAACATAAGGCTTAGAATTACCAGATATCTACTCCCAGGCCAGCCTCTAATTCCTGGATCATTTAGGATAATCTCCCTGCATATACCCAGCACACACCTCAGTTTCATTCGTATGCAACTTTGCTTATCTCCTCTGAAGTGTCAGAAAAGGCTTCTAGGCATAGTCAATTACTAAAAATAACCCAATCTTATTATAACTAGTCAAAACCATTCAGAAGATGGTGCAAAGCGCTTCTTTGTCGTTCCCATCATGTGCCTTTAGGGCTGCAGGCTGCCTTTTACAAGCAGGAGAATGTTCCTTCCTCCTTGGCCCCTTTCTTCTGCTCCACACCTCTTCACCTCCCTGCAGAGACCCTGCTCATCCAGCTACACCTATTGTGGTCCGGCCAGAGAGACTTGGCAAAATGCATCACCTAGAATCTCACATTCTTTAATATGGGAACCTGATACCTTCAAGAGAAACCAGCCTGTTTTGCTAATACAGTTGGCTGTCTGCTGACAGTGAGTTCTACTTCCTGAAAATATTCGGAAAAAAGAAAATTCCATAAAGTTTCAAAAAGCAAAACTTGAAGGGCTTCCCTGGTGGCGCAGTGGTTGAGAGTCCACCTGCCGATGCAGGGGACACGGGTTCGTGCCCCGGTCCGGGAAGATCCCACATGCCGCGGAGTGGCTGTGCCCGTGAGCCATGGCCGCTGAGCCTGCGCGTCCGGAGCCTGTGCTCCGCCACGCGAGAGGCCACAACAGTGAGAGGCCCGCATACCGCGGAAAAAAAAAAAAAAAAAAAAAAAAAGCAAAACTTGAATTTGTCACACTAATGGGAACTATTTAAATAGCATTTACAGTGGGAAGCAGCCGCATGGCACAGGGAGATCAGCTCGGTGCTTTGGGACCGCCTGGAGGGGTGGGATGGGGAGGGTGGGAGGGAGGGAGACGCAAGAGGGAAGGGATGTGGGAACAGATGTGTATGTATGACTGATTCACTTTGTTATAAAGCAGAAACTAATAAAAATAAATAAATAAATAATAAATAGCATTTACATTGTACTTAACAACTATTTACATAGTATTTGTATTGTATTAGGTATTATAAGCAACCTAGAGATGATTTAAAGTATAAAGAAAGATGCACATAGGTTACATGTGAATATATACCATTTTACACAAGGGACTTGAGCATCCTCGGGTTTTGGTCCGAGGGGTCCTGGAACCAATCCCCCTCAGATAACGAGGGACAACTGTACTGATAATCTCTCAGAGCATAACTTTGATGCAACAGAGTTGGAAAAGAAAGAAGCTCTTTCAGTAAGAGGCACCAAGAACCCACGTATCATACATAAAATGAGAGTTGGCTAGACTCTCATTTCTAATTTCCCTTCAAGTATTAAAATTTCATGAAATTAGAGTATGAAATTCACTGAAGAAAGACTCAAGTTCTCAGCAGAGTGTGGTTAAATGACATGAAAAAAGTCTTCAAAACTGAAATTTGTCAAGGTATTACTGTAAGTCCTATGACAGTTTGTGCATATAAACTTCCACATCAGTGGGCAGATAGGTAGTTTCAGTTTATTAGCTAGGAATTACAGCACTCATTTTGGTCAGATAAAAATGTAGAATGGTGCACCCTCCTTCCCCAGCCCCTAAATGAGGGCAAAGCCACCTACTTCTAAAACACTTTTGCAGAACATTTAGATATTATCGCCTTTTAAGATCTATTGATTCAAAATGATTAAAGCACGGGGAAGAAAAGTACCTTAACCTCTGTACACATTATCAAGTCGTACAAAGACACTGAAACTCATAAAGATTAGGGAAAACTGAGATAAAGAATTTCACAGCTGAGGTGAAGTGGGGAGAGTGACTAGCTTCGGTTTCTAAGATGTTTATTTTTTAGTGACAGAAGTACCTGATATAATTATTAGCTATAAAAAGATCGGGTTATTTTTAGTAATGGACTATGCCTAGATACCTTTTCAGACAACTCAAAAGAGAAATAACAGAATTGCATACAAACAAAGAAACTGAGGTATATACTGCAGAGAGATTACCCTAAATGATCTGAGCATCAGAGGCTGAACAGGAAGTAGATACCCGGTAATTCCAAATCTTTTATTTTCCAACTATGCCATACTGCATCTTGCTAATGCCTGGCAAGTTCACCATTTTTTTAATTTGCATTTTTAAAATTAATTTTTATCGGAGTGTAGTTGCTTTACAATGTTGTGTCAGTTTCTGCTGTACAACAGAGTGAATCAGCCATAGGTACACATCTATCCCCTCTTTTTTGGATTTCCTTCCCATTTAGGTCACCACAGAGCACTGAGTAGAGTTCCTGTGCTATATAGTAGGTTCTCATTCGTCATGTATTTTATACATAGTAGTGTGTATATGTCAGTCTACAATCAGAATTTCAGAACTGGAAGGGGTACTCCTTTGGCCCAACACGTTCGTTTTAGAGTTGAAGACAGTATACAGAGTATTTCTTTGCAAGATAATCAGAAATGAGCAATTATTTAAGATCTGGATTCTTTTTGAAAGACTTCAGCATATCATAATGGTAACTGAAATACTACCAATAATAAATGGAATAACAAGTATTCTGATTTCCAGTGTTGTTCTTAAGCCTCCAAAGACCCTGACCTCCTAGGATGCAAAGCCTTTTGTGGCCCCCTTCCACACGGCACCAGACCACAGCTTCTGGACCCCTGTCTCTCTTTCTCTCCCTCCCTCCCTCCCCCTCCCAGATCTTTCCCTGCAGGAAGCCAGCTGCCTTGTCCTGAGCAGCTCTGTGACAAGGAACTGAAGTGTCCCTCAGTAGCCCGTGAGGCCTGCCTGTTGGCCTTGGGAGTGAACTTGGAAGCAGGTTCCTCCAGGCCCATGTGACAGCCTGGTAACAACCTCAGGAGAGACCCTGGGCCAGAGCCACCCAGCTGAGCCACTCCTGGATTCCCGACCCTCAGAACTGCACGAAATAGTAAAAGTTTGTTGCTTTAAAATGCTACATTTGGGGGTAATTTGTTACACAGTAAGAGATAACTAATAAACACTGTCCAAAATTAATATATTCTTACCAAACTTAAGAATATATTCTTAAATAAAAAATATATTTTTAAAGTATATTTTTTATAATTAAAAAAAATTTAAATAGCAATTTTTTCTAAACAATATAATACACTTTTTTTTTTTTTTGGCCACGTGGCTTTTGGAATCTTAGTTCCCTGACCAGGGATCAAACCTGGGGCCCAGGCAGTGAAAGCATCGAGTCCTAACCACTGGACCACCAGGGAATTCCCTATAATACATTCTTAACTTAAAAATACTATCACGGATGTTCTTCTTTGAAAAGAGGTGATCAAAAGGTTTACAGAATAGGCACTAGGATATTTAACCAGTAATTTATAGGTCACTGAGACTAATTTAACCTGAGCTCTTAACAATCACATATAGTTAAAACTGAACTTTGGTTGCTGACAGTACTTGCCCATGGCTATGTGTTCCCATTTCAATACAATTTAATTCATTCCTTCCTTTCTTTCTTCCTTTTTTGGAAATCTCAGTAGACACGATAATCTGAATTTCAATGAAAATTATCACTTCTTTCTTAGCCCTGAGTAACCCCAGTAGGATTCAAAGTGAGGGGAAATAACAGTCTACAAGCTGACGGTGATAACCACGATAGCTAAAATAATCACCTTTCTAATTAAATAAAACCCACAAAGTTTTATCCTTGGAAGGAGAAGCTCCAGGTAGGGAGGACCAGCAGTTGATATAGTCCTGGCCTTTCTTCCAAGTTTCATCTTCTGTTTATATTCTCAATCCAATTATTATTTCACCAAAAAATATTTATTGAACCCTTTCTACAAACGGGATACAAGGATGAACTGGACAGACAAGGCTCCGTCCTCACATACCTTATGTAATTATCAGGGAGGGAGAGGTAGCGCACCCAGCAGGGTACCGGTCCCGTGTGTTGGTGGGGAGGGCCCTGGGGGATGGGAGGGATTCGGGAGGAAGCATGGGAAAGCTTTTGTGTCACTTCAGGCAAAAAGAATCCCCCCCCACCGCCCGTTAGCAAAGGGAGTTCAAGACACACTTAGAAACTCAGGTGTTCAGCTTGGCTGCAGGATAAAGAAGGAAGGAAGGAGTGGTTAGACCCCCCGAGTGGGCATCTCACCTCTAAACAGCAGCTCCGGCAAGGGCACAGCTCCTCATGGTGGGTTCCCCTCGGACAGACAGGGGAAGAATTTAAAAGTAACAAATCTTGAGGCCCTGACCTTTTGCATCCTAAGAACACATTTATATTCCCGGCCCAGAAGGCTAGCCCAGCTTGGCAAGGAGTATGGACGCAGCAGACACGAATTCTGAGACTAGAAATCTAATTTCTAAAAATCTGATTTCTCTACAAATCTAGTCTGCTTTGAATCCCAGCTTGAGAACAATGGTAATGCCAGCCCCACTCACGGGGCGTAAAGATTAAATGCAGTAACATGTGTGAAGCATCCTGCAAACACCAGGTCTTCAAAAGAATTATCTTTCCCCCGTTACTTTGGAGCCCCCAGCTGAAGACACCATGTCACCATCTGCCACATGAGCCACCATAACCTGACAGAGGACAAGGCTCTCTTGGCTGTCCCCTGTCCCTCCAATTAAGTTCTGGTCTCAACCCTCTTTCCCAGCGAACCCTGGGTTAGACAAACCAGAAGTATTCCCCTACAACAATCCCTGTCATGTGGTAACTGTAGTATTCATTAAGAAAAAACGAATTACACCCAGACACACTGAGACTTGCCCCATTACTCTATCTGTACTTTATATTTGCATATGTACTTGACCTCCTTTATTCCTTTTGATGACATTGTGAGGTGAGTATTGCAATCACTGTCGGGCAGACAAGGGCCCAAGGTTCAGAGAGGTTAAGTGACTGACCATGAACCAAGCTTTGGATGCGTGTAGCTCCTCATCGTCTAAAGAGTTGGGTCAACTCTGCTGAGGCTGCCTCCTTGCAAATGCTGCAACAACAGGCTTGTATTTTATACTTTGAGTTTCTTTTAAACATTGCTAGGCCTCAGAGGAGCCTGGGCTTTTACAACCATATACCCACTGGTCAATTTCTAATTTTGTGTCCTTTCACACATATTTTAAGTTCTCTGTGCAAAACTTAAAGGGGGTGGCAGGGTCATCTCTGAATACCATTTCTGCCCAAGAATACTTCCGATTGCCTTAGGGAGTGATAAGGACCACCTTCAATTTGCACACCTGCCCGACTATGCTCATAAGAGTAAAAATAAAGCTTCCTGTTTTCTTAATAATCAAAAACTGTCTCCTCTGACTGTGCAAATGAGAGCACAAACAGAAGGTTTCATTACTCCTGGAGGACTTCAGCTGCTGACTTCAAATGGAATTATTCCCTCATGTGATCAGAGTAAGATCCCTTGAAGGTCACCTCCTCCAAGCCCAGTCTCTGTCTAAGGACGTCTGCTTTGCAAAGGAGCCCTCCCCACTGTGAAGAGCCCAAGTTGGGTCCACAAATGATCTTGTTCCTGCTTTCCAGAGTTATCTAAATAAACCTTTCACCAAGCACCCCTTCCTTTCACTTTCTCTGAAGGTGGTGCACAGATGAGCTGGGTCAGAATCACCTGGGTACAGGTGATGCCTGGGTCCCCACATGGACCTGAATTGACCCAGGAGTGGGGTAGTAGCTTTCTACGTTACCCAGCTGGTTCATACTTTATCAATTAAAATCCAGGTCTTTTTCATCAAAAAAAAAAAAGGTCTTCAGCAGTCTCCCTCGTCCTACATGAAAAGCAACTGCTTTTGATTTAAGTAGTTGATAAAAATGCTGAGTCAGACAGTGACTTGTATTCAACCCATGACAGCCCTCCAGGTGCTGTATGTATTGGGCTTACATGCATTACTCTGCACAATTATCCAGCCAAGAACAGACCTGACCATATCGTCAGCCATTCTACATTTCCCCCTATTGTTCACTGCAAATATTTCGTGGGAATTCTGAAATGATGGCATCTACAGAAATCCCCAATATATTAGGTAGTGTAACCCAAACCATGAAGCACATGGAGTTGGTCTGGTACAATTCTTCATCTATCCTGATGATGCAAATTCTCTATTTCATTCTAGAAATTTAAATAACCGGGTTTCACTGTTTTAAAGTACCTGCAGATAGGAGACAATATTAAGTAAGAAGAATCAACTTTTACCATCCTAAAACTTAGGAGAAGATATTAAACATTCTGTTCAACTTGAATTAGGCAGATACGAGGTCACACTGATAACATAATCACGTGCACCTGGCAATAGAGGCGACTGACATCTTTGTTGGGAGATATGGGCACAAATATTTCCTCCGGCCAGGGCATCTGGCTAAACATTTGTCAATACCCTTTCCTGTGTAATGTAGGTCTCAGGCAGAAAGGCTTTTGAAAAACAGAAATCAAGGAACCTCCATCAAGCGGCAAAAATCGGGTCTGAAGGAGGCGACGATGGTGGAGTATTTTTTTTTTTTTGAGTATTGTTTTACAAACCCCGAAATCCTCGGTCCTAGGAATAGAAACTTAGCCCTTGAACAAGGTTGGTATTGCTTATTCACACTAGGTTGGCTTTCTTCTAATTAGCTCAAGAGACAGCGACGTACTACCCGCTTTCCAAGTAGAGCTCCTGGGGTCCGGTGATATTTGCACATCACACCTGGGCCTTTCGGATACAAATCCGGCTCCTTAAGGAGACCTGTGAAGAAGCGAGCACAATCAATAAGGAAAAATCCTCCCAGCTATAAATCAGCCACGTGGAGCTGCAGCAACGGCCGCCGCGACTTCCTGGTTTCCTTCCCGCCCGCCCCGCGGCGGGGGCCGGGGGGCCGGCGTTAAGGCCGGAGTTACAGCCCCAAAGGACAATAAAAGTTGGGGACCCGGGCAGCTTTAAGGGCTGAGCGGTGGGGCCGAGGCTGAGGACAGACCTGGGGAGAGTGTAAGTTAGTCGCATGGTAGCAGGACCTGGGGGGGTCGGGTGGACAGCGGCGGGGAAGGGGCTGCGGACCGGCCGGGGGCCGCCCAGCGAGGGCGTGGGGGCGGGAGAGGCCGGAGCAGGGAGGGGAGAGCGGGGGTGGGGCGGCCCGCTAGGCGAGGGGAGTTCCGGATCGGAGGCGGGGAGGGCGGCCGCCGGGCGGCGGGGGCGGGAGGAGGAGGAGGCGGCGAGCGCGGAGGGGGAAGGAGGGAGGGGAGAGCGGTGGCGGCGGCTGCGCCCGGCTGTGCGCCTCTCGCCGCCGGAGGAAGATGAGGCTGAAGATTGGGCTCCTCTTACGCAGTTTGCTGGTGGTGGGCAGCTTCCTGGGGCTGGTGGTCCTCTGGTCCTCCCTATCCCCGCGGCCGGACGAGCCGAGCCCGCTGAGCAGGATGAGGGTGAGTGACCCGCCCGCCCCCTCCGGCGGCGGCGACCTGCAACTTGTTTTGTTCGCGCGGCTGGCGGGAGCGGGGTCGGCGGGTCGGGCGCGGGCTCCGCAGGTGGCGCGGCAGGCGGGTGGGGGTCCCGAACCCCGCGTCCGGTCCCAGCCCCCACCGCGCCTCCCCGCCCCGCGCTGCGGCGGGGGCTCGGCGGCCGCCCTCCGCACCTGGAACGCGGGCTGGAGGAGAGAAGGGCCGGGCCAGGACCGCCGCGGCGGCGGCCGGGGACGCGGGGCTGGTCCGGGCTGCGGCCTGTGGCGCGCGCATGCCTGACGGAGGCGAGGGGCCGCGGCCGCCGCCACCGCCGGTGCGGACCAGGCCCCAGGGTCCGGGCGCCCCCCTCCGTCCGGTCTCGGGCGCCCCCGGCTGCCAGCCCGGGTGGGAACGCGCGGCCCCGCCCCCGGCTCCGCGGAGAGCGCCGCCCCCTCGGCTTCGGCGCCGAGACAGGCGATGGGCGGCCGAGGCCTCGCCCAGGACCGGCCTCCCTCCCCTCCCGCTATCCCGCTCCCCACCTCCCCTTCCCGGCGGCCGCCCTCGCCCACCTGCAGACCCCCGCCCCGGAGCCCCCTCTCCAAGCCGCCCCGTCGGGCCGGAGCCCGCCTCTCCTCTCCCCTCCCCTCCCCCGGTTGCGGCCGGGCCGCGGGGCCGCCAAACTAACTTGTGCGGTCGCCGCGCGCGCCGAGGGCTCCTCCGGACGCTCTGTCCGCCGCCCGACTCTCCCGGTCGGTGGGGCTCCGTCGGCTCCCGGGGATGTGCGTGACCGGACGCCGGGCTGCGGCCCCGCTGACCCGGCCGCGCCCCCGGCCCGACCTGCCCGCCGTTACGGCCGCGCCCCTCCTTCCCCTGGGACGCGGGAGCCGGGGCCTCGGGGGCCGGGGAGCTGTGCCGCTTCCAGCGCCTTGTGCAAACAGCGTCTGCATTGCATCCCGAGGGGTCGCCTTTATTAACTTTCCTTTTGGAAAGTTAGCGTCTGGAAGTAGAGGGAGAAGGCATCCTTTCAACACTAAGAATCATAGGAAGAGATTTCCTTATCTGCTCCTGCCCCTGTGATGAGGCAAGGTTTACTCTTGAGATTTACTCGGAAGTTTTAGTGTGTATTTGAAGACACAACGGCACTGGGATCTCTTTATAACGTCTGGGGTGGATTCCCTTCTAAGTCATCTAAGTTAATGGTAATAAAAAGTATCCAGTTTTCCTTTCGAATGTGTTTGTGGTTTTAAGTCCCTCAGCTCTCATGGTCTGATGGTGATCTCTTTATGATTTTGCTTCAGGATGACTTATTGAGAAAGGACGACTGAATATTGCAGTTGTTTGAAAGCATTTGTGATCAAATGGCCTTTTACCGAGAGCTAACAAAGACGTAAAGATGCCATTTCCTGGGGGAAGAAATTGAGGAAAGAGTGACAACTAGCCATATTCAGAATGTCCTGCTGGAGTTCAGATAACAAGTCTTCTAAAGGGGTGGTGGAGCGTCAGCCCCAATGCCTATTTCCTCTGAAATATTATATTAGTGCTGGTACAAGTACTGAGCCATGAGCTCATTTAATAGCTGTAGGAGGTGGTTATAACGTGATTTTTGGTCCAACTTATTGGATAAAGTTTGTCGGTGGGTCCAGGGTAATTTCTGTCATTTGCCAAAGACTGAAGCTAGCTTTTTAAGACTTTCAAACAATTAACATTAAGAAGAATGCTTTATGTATGTGGAGAGCCAAACCCTTTTATTAAGTTTGCGGGTAAATATTAACTAAGCAAGTTAAGGTATAGCTTATAAATCATAAGAGCATAAATAAGGGACTATTGCCTCCCTTTAATAAAAGCTAACCTAAATGTTTCTGAAATACAGCCTTAGAAGGACATCTCCTTTCGGGAAAATTCTGACTCTGATTATGATTACACATACTCCACCCACTGTGAAACACCTGCCTCTCCTTAACACTAATCCAATTTGTATAGGGCTTTTTTGGATTCTGATAAATGGCCTGAGATAGTCTAGGACAATCCCATTTACCAAATACAGGTTATGCTTCTATTCTAGCAAGCTGGTCCTGGTGGGTCCACCCTGTGCAGCTTTTTGCCTCATACTTTCAGTGTTCCAAGCGCAAAAGTCCGCCGTAGCCTGGTGCTTTTTTTTCCCCTGGACTACTTCCTCCTTTAGATCTGCCCAGCAAAATGCGTCACCTGTGGTCAAGACAAGAGGAACACGTTTCTTTTCGTTTTCCCGTCTCTGGGCCTCTTGCTGTTTCTCTGATGTGAATGATGTGAAAAGTGATCTTACCGTTCAAATTGTACTCTGTTGTATACGATTTGATTTATTCAACAAACATTTTTGTGTACCTCCCATGTGCTGGTGCTAGTTGTTAAGGAAGTACGCCTTGCTCCTAAACTCATGGATCTTGTAGGCTAGTGGGTCAAAACTCACATTAATCAAGGTTTCAAAAATCTGTAAATAAAAATTGTGCCACCACATGCTATGGAAAAGAAACCCCACAGGGGGTAAGAAAATGGAGGAACTTGGTCATAAAAGCCTTACCTGAGGAAATGGCTTTTGAGTTGAAATCTGAAGATTTGAAGAAGAGTCATTGTTGATCTGGGTATGGGAGGGGGGACATCCCTGAGAGGGAGAAGTATGTGCAAAGGTCCTGAGGTAGGAGGTAGCCTGGTGAGCTGAGGAAGTGGATGAAGGCCAGCATAATTAGAAGGTGGAGGGCGAGGGTTCAGAGAGACCACGCCAGGAATCAGGTCTTTAGAGCAGCCATTAACTCCAAGGATGGAGCTCGTCGAAGGATTTTTAAATAGGGGAGAGGTGGGCTGAGATTTGTGCTTTGAAAAGACCACTCTAGCTGAATTGGTTTAGAGCAGGAGCAGATAGGAATCCTGTTGGAGGTTATGATAGCCCAGGTGGAACGTGATGTTGATGGCATTGGCAGGGTGACGGTGGAAGGAGAGCAAAGTCAGCTGATTCAAGAGCTATTAAACGAAGATGCAGGGGCACCAGGACTGGGTGTCTGCATGTGGGAGCGAAGGAGAAGGAAGGTGTCCAGAGGCACCCGGTAGGCGGTAGGAGGATGACAGGTTGTTTATTACATGGAAGGTTCTGAGGACAAAATCCATACGTTCTGATGTTATGCTGTATGGTTATAATGGGAAGGCTTATCATCTTAGGCTTTGCCCTCTGAATATTTTAAGGTCAGCATTTATTAAAAGCATCTGTTTAGCACTTGCAAAGCGTAGACAGTTCCTTTAATTAATAAATGATAGTATCCCCCAGACCATTTCTCCCGGCTTTTGGCACTGAGTGTTTAGCGTTGAATCATTAGCCTCTGAAAATAAGGGTCTGGAATGGAGATGTTGAAAGACCTTCAGCGGCTCTTTAATAGCAAATTCAGTACTTGTGAGAAGCTGCATGTAAACTGGCGGCTCTCCCTAGGTGCAAATGTTACTTGACTCAAACTATTCATGCCACGTAGGCTCAGAGCATCCATAGTAGGACTAATTCAAGAACCATTGCTAGATGGAGAGGTTTTATGTGATAAGCTAAGACCAGTGGGAAGGAACATTGCTTAATGAGGCTGTGACTGAATTGATCACCCAGTCAGTCAGGTTCTACCTTAACAAAGCCTTTTATCTCAGCGATCATCGGCTGCAGCCAGAAAAGCTCTGCCCTTGACCATGAGATTTCTGTTTCAAATGGAAGCTTGTTTATTAGGGATGGAGCTATCGCTTAGAAGAAATGTAGTGTCTTAAGAGGTAACTGTTGTTTCAGTTCCCCAAGTGAAATGCCCTGGGATTAGTTTTCATTCCATTTTGCTGTCCTCCCCCACCCTTGAAGTTAAAAACTCCCTTATTACCAAGTCTAAGAAATTTGGGCTCCATAGGCCTCCTGAAATTAATGCTGAGTTTTGCATACACGTGCATTCTTCTGGGCGGCTGAGAATCAGAAGCTTTCCGGTTTCTTAAAGGTACCTGCAAAGCTTAAAGGTACCTGCGAAGCACTGAGTCCTGGGGAGGCGGAATGCCTGTTTCCTGCTCATGGAATTTCTCCCTCGTCTTCCATGGTGCTGAAGCACTCATTACACCCTGGAAATGCACACAGTCCTAAGAATTGCTGTATCTGTCGATTCTGTGGAAGTGTTTCCCGTCCAGTGTTGGAAGGTCAGGCATCAATCCTGTTCCTACCACCCCCCTTCCCCCACTAAGAACACCAAGACGGTCTCAAGGAAAAGTCCCTGTTCTAAAGGGACTAGTTTCACATCCTAGTTGAAAAAAGGGTGCAGCACCCACATGGCTTGGGTTCCTGACCCATCCTTGCTCTGGTAGCTGGGTAAGGAAACCTCGCTATGGGAACTGTCACAGGACGTTGCCTTAGCAGGTGGTGAAGGCTTAGAATAGCCATTCGGGGAGTGCATGATTATTAGTAAAAGAAAAAGAATGGAAACTGTTGAGCTGTTGAATCTGGGTAACTATTTTTGTGATGGGGCCGGCTGCATGGAATGGGAGATAAGGTGTGGGCTTCGATTTGTTAATAGTGAATTAGAGGCCGGGAGAAAGAAAGGAACGCATTGTGAATGAACATCACAATTCTGAGCTTGGGCCATCTGTAAACAGAATATTTGTAACTTCTAACTTGATTTGTTAAAAAAAAGGTTGGTCAGGAAGATTTGAACAGCTGTTGAATATTGGAACATGGTTGTGATTATTCAGCTCCAACCTCGACTGTTGCCTTTGCTCATATTTTAGATTCTAATTTTCATCCCTGAAGAATGAATGTACAATCTGACAGCAGAAGGAAAGCAGTGAAATCAAGAATTTAAAATTTCTAGAGTAGAACGGCCACAGCCTGAGGCTATGAAAGGAATAATTTTATGGTTGGAGTTTGTGTGGTGGAAGAGGGAAGGGTGAGAAGGTAGAATATGTGTTAACAATGTGGACAGAATTCTGTGAGAATTGGGAGATGTATTTGTTCTGTAAACATGGCAGTCATTCACTCAACAGACATTTCGAATATCCTTTGTTTACTAAGCACCATCGTCGGAGAGGCTATGCAGTAGAGGAAGTAGAACGCTTTGGCGTAAGGAAGATGCTACTCAGGTCATGACCTGCTAACCACACAGAAGGTGTTGGTCCATAAGAATAGTCATTCTCTTTCCATTCGGGAATTAGGCCTTGTTACCACACCTCCCAGCCTCCAGCCTTCCACCTGCTCTAAACAGTGAATTGAGGAAACTGGAGGTACCGGGCTGGCGCTGGGGATGCAGGGGTGTTGAGGACACAGGCTCCGTCTCCTCTCACACGGGAGGGCGTCACCGCCACCCAGAGGTTCCTCCCCAGCTGCAGGAGGTGGATGCTCGGAGGCCAGAGCCCGGCACTCAGCTCCACCTGGAGCATTGGTGGGGTTCCGACAGGGTTCCAGATGGTAGGAATATGGTGAGACCAGAGGGAAGGCCAGTTTTACTGGTGACAAGTGGTGGAACTGGAGGTTGGAAAAGTTAGTTGGGCCCCCCCTTTTTTTTCTTTTTTTTTTTTTGCCGTACGAGGGCCTCTCACTGCCGTGGCCTCTCCCGTTGCGGAGCACAGGCTCCGGACGCGCAGGCTCAGCGGCCATGGCTCACGGGCCCAGCTGCTCCGCGGCATGTGGGATCCTCCCGGACCGGGGCATGAACCCGCGTCCCCTGCATCGGCAGGCGGACTTTCAACCACTGCGCCACCAGGGAAGCCCCTGGGCCCCTATTTTGAAGGTATTGAATGGCAGGCTGAGGAACTGGGTTGAGCAGTAAGAGCAGCTTTTTGGAAGCTTTTGAAATGGAGTTGGGGGGTGGTGACCTTCAGCCGCTGATGCCCCGAGTCAAGGATTTCAAACACCTGTTGTCTATGAAGTACCATCTACTGCTCTAGACATTGGAGGTACTATAAAGTAGTAAAAAGACGCTGTGATAACAGATCACATGTGTGAGTCCTCTGTGCCAGGTCAGCATTCCGCGTGTGTGCTGTTAATTGTAGCCATAACCCTCTCATGCAGTCTGATGTCATCCTCACTGAGTTACAGAGCCTTGAACCCTGCCCAAGGTCATTTACACAGTCAGTCTCAGGTGTCCTGGCTACTGCTGTGCCCTCTGACCTCCCGCAGATTTTAACAACACAGATGAGCTCGTGGGGACACCACTGAAGGGGCCCGCAGAGACGCTGGAGAGGTCATTTCACACAGAGAAGCATGTGAGGCGGTGGGAGATGAGCGGAGGGGAAGCGGCCCAGGACCCCGCGGGGAGGCGGGGAAGGGGATGGCTGAGCTGAGTCTCGGATGTAGCTCTCAGGGAAGAGCCTCGCCGGCCGAGGGGACAGGCAGGGCTGCCCTGAGGATGGAGGAGGCCGGAATGCGTGAGAAGTAGAAAGAAGGCCGGCTCGGTGGTGGTGGGAGCTGGGTGCGGTGGTGGTGGGAGCTGGGTGAGTCTGGAGGGACGGCACTGCTTGATGAGCTGGCAGGTGTCAGCAGGGGATGCTCTGGGTTGGGTGATGAATTACGTGGTCATCGCACCAGGCATTGTCCTAGATAAACAACACGAGTAATTACCTTTTTGCCTCAGGTTTGTGGGCCAGACGCACGGATAACAGTTGCAGGGGGTGAGAGGAGGGTCGTACTAGCTACTGTGGGTCCCCGGGTCACAGGGAAAGCAGCATCTGGTCACGGGGTGGGGTGCAGTCAGAGCGGTCCCCAGGAGGGCAGGTCGGAGGGTGAGCGCAGGGACACGGCCTGGGCACGCAGCAGCAGGAAAGGTCGCGGCAGACCCTGGGGAATGGTGGCTAGAAGAGTGGGTCGGGGCCCGGGGGGATGGAAGAGAGCTCGGCGAGAGAAGCGGAGTCTGAGCCCTGAAACACTGAGTACTGTGAATGGCTCAGGCTGGTCCGAGGAGGGATCTGGGAGCAGTGCCTAGGCCAGATGTCCGTGAGGAGAGGAATGTCCCTGTAGTTCATGCTGAGCCTAAACCAGGAGGGGGACCAAGGAAATGAATATGTGGGGAGAGAGAGATGATGACGGTAGAGTTAGCGGTGTGGCTGGTGGGAGGAGGGGCTGTGCGGGGGGGAACGGGCAGGGAGGATGCTGATGCCTCAGAAGGAACAGAACCGTCTGAAGTGGCAGTTCTCAACCTTGAGCAGGAATCAGAGTCGCCCAGAGAGTGTCTTAAAACCCGGGTCATCTGGCCTCCTGCCCGCACTTTCTGATTCAGGAGGTCTGGGGTGGGGCAGAGAATTTGCCCTGCTCACTGTTCCCAGGTGATGCTGCTGCTGGTCCAGGGACCAGACTTTGTGAAGTGCTGGTCTAGAGCACAAGTAGAGTTGGGGTCCGTAAGACAGAACACTTGTGCGGTTTGGGCATAAAGTGCTTACAGGCCACAGGTCAGTGGAGTGGAGGTGTCTGCTGGGTAGGTGGAGCCCAGAACGGGCATCAGAGCTGGATGCAAAGTGTGAGCTCCCGGGCAGGAGCCCAGCTCCAGTCTGGGGACTGGAGTGGTAGCTTAGGGCATGGACGGAGGAGAAAAACGTGGGCATGAAAGAGGAACGGGGGAAATGCCGGGAGCAGGAAAGATGAAAGAGGGCTCAGGCAGGAGTCAGATGACTTGGAGAGTCTTGCCCGACCACCAGCACTTCCAAGTGCTGCAGCATTTGAGCAAGAACTGACGAGAACGAAGGGTGTAGCGAGCGGCCGCGGAAGCAGGAACACCTGCCGCTGCGCCACCCCAGGCACCTGGGGTAGAGGAGGGCCTGCAGCGCATCTCGGTAAATGCGACGCCCAGGAACATTGGCTCAGGTAAAAAAAGTTCAAGTGGTGAACACTCATCTTCCCTGGGGAAAACTACAGATCGAGAAGGGGTTTTATTAGAGCCGTGAGTACCGAAGAGGACTTGCCCCACGTTTGGGGTTATCTCTGTTCTGCCTTAATTAGGCCCCTCACCCCCACCCCGTGTGCGTATAGAGACACATGTGTCCATATGTTTTAAGCTGAACCACAGTCATGTAATTTTGATAATGTAGACTATATATACACATTGTATTAAAATATGATAATACATATTAGGCATTTGGGGCATTCTTTTAGTCTGAAATCCAGGTAACTTGGAAAACTGTGGTTAGAACAACATTTTAATATTTGAAGTTGGGAAAGGAATTTTATCCTGAGACTATTAGGCAATTTTTAGTTTGTAATAATACATTAATTTGGCTGATGTGTAACTAAAGGAAGAAACAATAGCAAAACTGTAGGCTCAGCATTTCAGTGATGTTAGTTTTTTGAAATGAGGTCTACGGTTTAATTCTGGTTCAGTGCTGTGATCCGCAAAGCAACCCTGAGACAAGTTGAACTGCACTTACCCAGGGCTTCAGTCTTTTTTGGAGAGGGGAGTAGTAACTTGCAGTTGCTTCATTTGGTAAGAATCCTGAATATTTCAAAATGAGAAATGTTCTCATTTTTGCTCCATTATAAATTCCCTTCTGGGCTCCCCGGCCTTTGTAGTGTTTTAAAGTGTGGCTCCCGAGAAGCATTTAAACATGCCAGTAGGGAAGCCTGATCCAGCTCACTGAGTGTAAGAACGGCTACACTGAAACTTGAGGAAAACCTTAGCTTTGCATTATCTAATTAGGTTTGTAGAATTGCTGTAGAACAGCCTGGTTTCCGAAGTTTAGAAGGTACAATTAGCTGCAGTATTATATCAATACCAATGAGCCTGCTAAGAAGCTTCCATGCCAAGCAATTGGAATATGTTATTACCAAGGATGTTTTAAACTGGATGAATTAAAATTAAATCACATACTATTGGGAGCAGTTCTGTATGAGAATAGAATCACAGAGATGACCTCATCTCTTTTTTTTCCCATCTTTAATCTTTTATTGAGTCCCTGGGTTTAAGAATACATTTGGGCCTCAGGAGGATGCTGCTCTCCTCAGTAGGAAACTGCATGGTCAGTGATTATCCGGCTTACACGTAATTTTAGCATCTGTACTTCTTATCTTTATAAACTATTTTATAAGGTGCTTTAGGATTGAGGTATTCACTGGTAATGTGTACACCTTATAAAAAGAGTTGGTATTTCAAGAGTAAGGATGTCTTAAAGAAACATTAAGTGAGAAATTGCCAAACCTTTTTTTCACTCTTATGAGATGGTGGGCGTGCCAGCATTTTTATTTATGAGATTGTCTGTAATTATCCCTTGACTCTTGATTTTCCCTTTTGATAAAAATACCAGAAGAAGAAGAAAACCCTGTGAGAAGATGCTCTGATGAGTGTGAGCAAGGCTTGCAAGTAGCTTCACAAGGGTGTGAATGTCTGACTCTTCCAGCTGGAACCCTTCATTTTGAACCAACCCAGCTACTGAGTCCAGCTACTGAAGTGAAACAGTAGACTCAGGTTCTTAGTGCAGGATAAGAGACACTTCTGAAGAGTTTTACAGAATTTTAAGAATTACACTTGTTGAGAAGTGATATCGTAACATGAACGCAATACCTTTATGCTTCTGTGAGAACTTTTTTGATAAATTCTTTAGAAAGGCTAAACAGAAAAAAAAAATAGAATAAGTTACAACAGTATGTTAACAAAGTCCCTGGTCATGCTATTTGAATGTGCTCTAGAGGTTCTTCATTTGTCAGCATTTACTATAGTACTTCAAACAATTTTATTCTGCTGAATTTAAAGTAAATATTTCATATACATATTATTAACATCTCTTATTGGAAAAATAGTTCCCTCGTAACCCCAGCAGAAACCAAAGTGATCCATGTACTTAAGTGAGTCATGTGAGCCTCATTTTGCCAGAATATATCAAAGATACCTGGATAAAGATGTCCAGATACAGAAAATCAGAAGGGAGATTCCACTGCTACTTAGATTTATGGTTCATTAGGCACTTGTATAAACGTTTCAAAAATGACTTAGGGGGCTTCCCTGGTGGCGCAGTGGTTGAGAGTCTGCCTGCCGATGCACGGGGGTGTGCCCCAGTCTGGGAGGATCCCACATGCCGCGGAGCGGCTGGGCCTGTGAGCCATGGCCACTGAGCATGCACGTCCGGAGCCTGTGCTCCGCAACAGGAGAGGCCACAACAATGAGAGGCCCGTGTACTGCAAAAAAAAAAAAAAAAAAAAAAAAAGACTTAGGAAAGTGGGGTTAAGTCAATTAAGATATTTTTGTTTGCTTGACTGTTTAATGCTGCTAAGAAAAATATGTTTGTGATGGGAAATATTCGCCTAGAAAAATTTACCCTGCAATATATTATACTGGACTGGAGTTGTTGGTCAGTAATGGCCCGTGTACCTGAGAAATCAAAGGTTGACTTTATACAGCCATTTGAAAACTTGTCTTAGACATTTTCTACAATTCTTGGCTTCTTAGGTATAAGTTTTAATTCTGCTTACTTGGGATGATTTAAATCCAACCCCTTTCTCCCAATATTTCATCTTGCAATTTAATATTTTACCATGCAATTCTTATTAGACAATTTGATCATCATACTTATTAAAATTTAACTAATCTGACAGAATTAGCCTTTTTGTCTCTAGTACAGCAAGGTGTCCCATGTAAGTCTTAGTATTTGTTACCTTGACAATGTGTAGGATTTTACATCTTTTCTTTTAAAAGAAAGTGTTTAAAACCCCCTATTCAAAAATCTGCTAACTCTTGCTAGGGTGTTTAAAATGAATTAAAAAATCCATTAGATTTTTTGGCAAATAAGCTCTCAATTATACAGAACAAATGACTACAAAGTGCTTTTTAGAGTAATGGAATGGAAATGACTGAAATCTCATTAATTTACACATGCAGATTTTTCTACTCAGGTAGAGGGTTTAGTTTTTTAAGCTAAAAGATCACTGTCAAGATTGGAAGTTTTGATCACTTAAAATATATAATTACATTTGAGCATTTAAGGAAAGGATTGATAGAATGGGGAAATATAGGCATGCAGTTTCATTAACTTTCTCTGCTTGATGGACTCGGGGAAATTCAAAGTCCAGTATTTATAAAAGAATGCTGCGGGGGACTTCCCTGGTGGCGCAGTGCTTAAGAATCCGCCTGCTAATGCAGGGGACACGGGTTCGAGCCCTGGTCCGGGAAGATCCCACATGCCGCGGAGCAACTAAGCCTGTGTGCCACAACTACTGAGCCTGTGCTCTAGAGCCTGCGAGCCATGCACTGAGCCCATGCACTGCAACTACTGAGCCCGCGTGCCGCAACTGCTGAGCCCGTGTGCTGCAACTACTGAAGCCTACACACCTAGAGCCCGTGCTCTGCAACGAGAGAAGCCACCGCAATGAGAAGCCCACGCACCACAATGAAGAGTAGCCCCCGCTCGCCGCAACTAGAGAAGACCCAGTGCGGCCAAAGAAAATAAAAATTAAATTAAAAAAAAAAAGTTTGCAGGAGAGTGTTTCCGTTGTGGTGGCCAATTAAAATAAATTTGCTTACAGTCCAGGGAGATCTTAGTGGGTAGTCAAGAGAAAAATACTTTTAGCAAATAGTTTTCTAAAATTCTCTATTCTAAAAATGTGCTAAAAGAGGATGATTTCCAAGTACCTTGGTATTTTAAAGGAATACATTTTCTGTGTGAAATTGAGATAACTCTTACTCTTCTTTTTGTAATTAGCATTTAGACTCCAAACCATGGCACATATAACTTCTATTTTAAAATAAATGTAGAGCACACGTAAGCACAGTTGTTAACCTCGAAAACTTTGAAGAGCGACATCAAACCTGCAAAGATGATAGAGCCCCAAATGCCAGGCTTTCCCCAGGTCCTGCTTGCTTCCCAGCTTGAGAAAAGAAGCGCTGGCGTGGCCTGAAGTATGGGTCAGAGGACGTGTGTTCTACACGGGTATTCTCAGATTCTCTCTCCAGCGTCCCCTTTGAAATCTGAGGAAGGCTTTAATGAACGTGGTTTCATTTTCCTTTCCATGAGTTACTGCTGCAGGAAGAGTGCCAGCCTGTACCTGTGACTGAATGGAAGAAAATTGCAGCCAGAGTCTAATAAATAGTTTCACGGTGTACAGTCCTGTTTCCTAAGAGGCAGTTGTCATCCTTGATCTCTGCTCAGTTAACTGGTAACACTAAGAGAAAAGTAAATGCTAAAATCTTTGTTCTGTGTTGGCAAAAATCACTTCCTGAAGATAAAGTGAGTGGCTTGTAACCTGTGTTCTGATTTGCATCTCCTTCTTTAACTTAAATAACAGGTACTTGTGTTTGAAAGCAAACATCTCTTGTGTAGTGATTTATGGCTTAGAAGGATAGATACAATGCAGAAAGAGTAGCCAAAAGGAAATTGTTGTGACAGTTAAGGAATAGATGATTTTTAATATTACAGAAAAGCAAACTTAAGGTAACAGCAAAGGTAATATATTTGTATTTGTTCAGTATTTTTGTTTCCTAATGAATTGCCATACCTTTTCTACAGTTTTTTCAGTTCTTCATGAAAACTGAAATCTGTTCAACTACTTTTTCCTCCCTTGGGACAGGGGATTTCCTTCTCTGGTTATGAGACATTTATGGAGTGGTTGGTCCGTGTCTTTGGGTCCCAGTGGGTGCCAAATGTGAGAATAATTCTTTCAAGGTTAAAAATGTCAGTCATATATTTCATTGACCACAGAGTAGCTAGAAAAATCCAGCCTACCATTTGGGCACCCAGCACGTTGCCTCTGAATGGTGAGGCCAGCAGCTTACTCAGAATTTTTTTAGCACACAGAGGTTGCATTTTCTGAAAATACCCAATTCTTTTAAATTAAAGATAACTGAACCTTCACAGTCCTCTGTTCTACCCATAACTCTTGTGATGAATCAGTGCTAATGAAAAAAATAAAATTTCATTTTTAAAATTAGAGACAAACGGGCTTCCCTGGTGGCGCAGTGGTTGAGAGTCCGCCTGCCGATGCAGGGGACGCGGGTTCGTGTCCTGGTCTGAGAAGATCCCACATGCCGCGGAGCGGCTGGGCCTGTGAGCCATGGCCGCTGAGCCTGCGCGTCCAGAGCCTGTGCTCCGCAACGGGAGAGGCCACAACAGTGAGAAGCCCGTGTACCGAAAAAAAAAATAAAATAGAGACAATGAAATGAACCTTTCTCTTTTTTTTTTTTAACCTTTTTGCTCTTTCTATTACTGCTGTGCACCCTCTCCCCACAACTCTTACATGCCTCACTTTTTTTTTTTTTTTTGCGGTATGCGGGCCTCTCACTGTTGTGGCCTCCCCCGTTGCGGGGCACAGGCTCCGGACGCGCAGGCTCCGGACGCGCAGGCTCAGCGGCCATGGCTCACGGGCCCAGCCGCTCCGCGGCATATGGGATCCTCCCAGACCGGGGCACGAACCCGTATCCCCTGCATCGGCAGGCGGACTCTCAACCACTTGCGCCACCAGGGAGGCCCTATGCCTCACTTTTTTTAACAAGATGCTCTAAGAAGCTGTTTCATCTTGTGAACTATTGACTTGGAATGGAAGTAACATTAGAGATTTGGTTTTCTTGTAGGAGATTCCTTCCTGCCAAAGGACTGCAGATTTTCCTTGGTTGGCATGGGCTTAAAATTTTAAATTGCCTCATATATGCAGTGACGAAATTCGAATCAAATTTAAATTACTAAGTGGAGCATGCAACATTACTTGATAACATTTTTGAAAAAAAAATTTGAACCATGCCATTGGTACTTTGACATATTAATACCCTGCAAGTGGAAGTTTCAATCGACTTCTCTCCATTCCCACCATCTCTCATCACGTGACAAAGTATCCATCCACTTGTCAGAGTCTTTAGGTGGTGAAAAAAAAAAAATCAGAAAATGTGCAGTGCCATATTAAGTCAGGTCCCTGATTGATATCACGCACCTTCCATTTCGATATATATTTGATTTACTTACTTCCTACATCCATGGGCCAGTGCTGCTACTCATAGCTGTTTTTATTTAGGATATCACAGGTGTATGTTTAAAAACACATTTGTAATAGTGACTGACACCCAGAAAAGTAAAACAACAAACAAAACCAGCAGACTTTGACTGGTTTGTGGTGAAGCAGAAAGCCAGAGAAATCTGCGTTCCGATCTGTTCACCACCACTCGGAATCCCCTGTGCCCGCCCAGAGAATGTCCAGTGTGTTCAGGGAGTGGACGGCGGGTCCATCGGGGGGCCCTGGGGTGTTGAAAGGACCCATCTCCTAGATGCCAGACTTACTGCTGCAGCGAAGGTTAGTGAGTCTCAGAAAGAAAGGTGGGAAAACTCAGTTTGGGGAGGGAAAGCTAGAGTCATTTGGGATTTATACGACTACAGTTACTTCTCTGAGAGACTTCGCCGAGGTTCTAAGGATACCGGGCCTACATCTGTATGATTTATAAGCTTGCGTAAATGCTTCCTGTCCCGGGCGGTGTAAGGAATTAAAATGTATTGGATATTTGGCCCAAGCAGAAGAGACCTGAAGCCCAGGAACACTCAGCTTAGTATTTCGCCCTGTAGGCCAGTCACCAGGAGGTAGTGGGGGTCACGTCTGTGCTGCGGGGACGTTTATTCCCTGGTGCAGCGTCAGAGCCTACCTGACTCCTGATCGTAACGTTTCTGTCGTGTAAACTGTGTGCCAGGCAAGTAAGGACAAGCCCTGCTTAGGGTCCAGACATTCAGCAGCCTCGTGGTTTTGAACTAATCTGATACTTCACTGGTGGTTTCTTCTGACTCTGTCACTGAGATCATGAAAAACCCAAATCAGTGCAGAATTAATGAGAAAAGATTCCTAGGGAAGGCGCACTGAAGTGGATTATGGCATTCCTTCCCGGGCTTGGGGCAGGGCAGGGAGTGTGAACCAGGAGAGGCGGGAAGACGCGCCACGGACAGGGGAGGCGCTCTGCTGCGGCTCAGGGTCCTGGGGGGAGGGGAAGGACGGGGCCCTCACCCCACGTCCGCGTTGATAACTGTGGATGTTAATCCCCGCCAATACTGAGTATCCTGGGGGAATTCTGCTGATGCTTAAATTTACCTCCTGGCTCGCAGAGCAGGAAGCTCCGCAAGACAAGCTGGCGGTTAAAAGCGAAAGCTGACATCAAGCCGTCAATCACATGGTAAAAGTGGCACGTGGACCCTGACGTGGGTTGAAAGCCGGTGCAAACACTGTCAGCAGTACTGGTGGTCTTGGCCTGGGGACGGCTTCTTCCAGCCTCCTTTCCCTCGTCCGGGAAGTAGACCCAGGAGCTGCCGCGTGTCGGAGCCCCCGGGGCCGGGTTAACCTGCAGTGTCTGCACATCTCGTTTTCTCTTTCCTCCTTCCCTTCCTCCTTGGAAGAGCATAATCATTCCTGTGTCGTTGCGAGAGTGCCTAAAAGAATGATCATACTTAACATTATGCAAGTTTGTTATGAATTCCTTATTTATTTATTTATTTTTTTTGCGATACGCGGGCCTCTCACTGTTGTGGCCTCCCCCGTTGCGGAGCACAGGCTCCGGACGCGCAGGCTCAGCGGCCATGGCTCACGGGCCCAGCCGCTCCGCGGCATATGGGATCCTCCCAGACCGGGGCACGAACCCGTATCCCCTGCATCGGCAGGCGGACTCTCAACCACTTGCGCCACCAGGGAGGCCCGAATTCCTTATTTTGAATTATCAGTGAAAAGGGGATGAGTATCCTAGACTTCAGACTTCTGCCTTAAAAGTTACGCCCTTTGGTGAACTCATATTCTAAAATGGGGAGAGAGGAAAACGCTATCATTTATTAACTTCTGAGTCACGCTTTTCTCCTGAAGTAAATGTATGTTCACGTACCCACATTTTCACCGTAAGCAGCTTCGCTGCAGACTTCTTTGCCACATAACAATGGGCCGTCGGGCAGTTTTACCGTGAATGATAAAATAACTGGTCGGCAGTTTTTGGTTTGATGGTTTGGTTTCAACTGGTCGAAATGTGGTAGCAGTTCTTCCCGTTAGGACCAGGTTGGTGGCCTTAAGCCGACGATTTGCCCTGAGAGATGGTTTCTTAGTTTGATGCACACCACGGTTGACATGAGATACAACCAGTTATTTGAGCAGTATTGCCATGGTCTACACACATTTTTAATATACTCAAATATTTTGTATTTCACAATAAAGTCTTTTTAATTTAGTTATTCATTTGTCACATTTCACTGTCTTTTTTTATGCCCCTCTTGGGTTTTATTGCTATTTTTGTTTTTTGTTATTTTATGTTCTACTGCAAAATGGCCAATTAGTTATGAGGCAAAAATAATGTTTGCGGCCAAAGTACCTAGAACCATACGTTCACTGGAGAAAATATAAAAATGTGAAAGAAAATAGGAAACTAAAAATCACCTGTAATCCATCTTACTCAGAGCTAATTATTATGATCTGTCTGGTGTATTCCTTGCTCAAATTTAAGCATTTATAGACAAAGACCTTATATGTACTACTTTGTGGGTTGCCTTTTTTATTTTACTGTAGAAATATTTTAATTTATATATTGTTTCTAGGATATATACTGTTTTGTAAGGTGACCTTTTAGCACGTGGTCATTTTAGCGTGGAGGTGATTTAAGGAAAGAGGACATGAGGGAAAAAAGAAGTCCCCGTATGCTGGGAACTGCAGACCCTGCACTGTCGTGTGCATCACATTTGCAAAGTTGTTTTTCCACCTTCCCCTTCCAAAAAAAAAAAAAAAAGGCATCGATATGATTCTGAGTTGTGCTGGATGGTTTATAAAAGTTGCTGTTTAAACTCACTTTGGGTGCATCCTGGCTAAGCCAGCGGTTACATGGAGCTGGACGAGCAGCGGGTCTGTGCAGGACGCTCACCCCACTGTCTCTCATACTCTTCCTCAGCACCGTCCACACTAGTTTTGAGTTGTGGCTGCTAAACATTCTGAGCTTTTAAGCCTCTACTTAGTGAGTGAGTAGTAAGAAATCTAAGTCACTGCCCTGGGGTTAATTATGAGGCTTAGTGAAGACGTTGTTAGCTTTACTAACCCTGATCCTATTGTCTCTGAGCTGTGAAGACTAATTTTTCTTTTTACTGATTCAGCTCTGCCACTTCTGGATTTTTCTCAAATACTCTTCTCTATATTAGGAACATTTAAAAATGAGGATTATGCCCTTTTAATCCTTGCATAGTTGGACTATGCCTTTCACTGTGCAGTGATAAGGCTCTTCTTTTCTGTGACCTTGAATCTTATTTTAAGCACGCACATACATTTTGTTTATTTGTGTGTGTGTGTGTGTGTATGTATATATATATATATATATATATATATATATATACATATATATATATACATAATAATAGGTCAGCACTCTCTCTCCTCACCCAGAATTCTAGTCTGAAAATGGATTGGTGAGCATCAAATACTAATCAGGAACTTTTATTGAATTCTTACTATGCCCCCCTCTAGGCTTGTCCACGTTCTCAATTTAATCTTCTGACATTTTACAGATGAGGAAATTTGTGGCTTAGAGAAATTAAACGCCTTGCCCGAGGTCACTGGCCTCGTAAGTAGTGGAACTAGAGTTCAAACCCAGCCCCCCACCTCCGGTGGGATCCAGTACCACCCAGTGGCACTTCCTGAACTGTGTACTGTGAACCAAGATGTACCAGCAGGCGTTACTTCCAAGATTTCTTGGACCAATAAGGCTGAGAACTGTTTCATGTTATATCACCCCCTTAGAGGCTCATGGTGTACATTGGATTGTTAAAAGCTCTGAAGAATCCCATAGGAGGTAAACTTAAAGATTTCATCTCGTCTTTCACAAAGGGACCTGGTCACTGACTCAGTCTCTAGAGAATGCTGGCATCCGGAGAGTACAGGCTGCTGGAGCTGGATCAAAGTGACAGAGCTCCCATGGGACCAGAGGGCTAGTGCCCTTCCTCCAGGGAGGACCCCTCCTCCAGGGAGCACTCGGTACTCGGGCTTGCCCCTGTGTTGCTTTCCAGAGGGACAGAACTCCCTGATCTTGCTGCGTTATTCATCCAACGTGATTTCAGTTCTGTTGTAAATTCTCATACACAGCACGTATTTCACAATTACAGAAAAATCCTACCAATCAGTTCAAAGAGGTTTCTTAGAACAGCCATGCTTGGCCGTCACCGACGTCTTGCCCCATTGCCTGAGCAGCCCAATGAGTCTAAGTATTTATATTTAAGAATTTCTTTTATCCAGGAAATCCCAGCATAAGTGGTTCTTTGACTTGGGTTGTGAGACAAATGGTTTTAAGTATAACCCATATTAGATTGCTATTCATGTGGAATTAGATATCCAGTGTATAAATTATGTTTCAGCTACTGGAAACTCATTTCATATCATGAACATATCAAAGTAGGTCCCCTAAACCAAATAAACTGCTTTTACAGACATTTTACAGGCACAGAAAATCAAAGATGCATCATATTTGTTTTGTGGATAAATTTTTCTGCACAGGCAAGGTTGAGTGAAGCTTCTAATTTTAAAATATGAGTCTAATAAGGTTCACAGTGAAAAGTACCACCTTTTCTTTTGGAAACTCCCTGCAGTAATCATGGATAGTCTTCCTTTGCTCCAGGGAACTTCTGTGTACAAAATTAACATCATCTGTCTTGAGCATTTTCACTGCGTATTCAGTGTGCATAATGCCTCTGGATGTCTTTGAGACAGAGGATTCCTGCCACCATCCCAGCCTTCCCTGGGGAAAGCGGGGAGGCAGATCAGAGGTTCAGGTGTCCGTGGGCCCCCCTGGTTCCATGTGAATGTGAAGGCATGGTGATTAGATATTTGGGGTCTATATCAAAATACAGATTTGACTACTGTAACAGAAATCTAAAAATATAGGGGTTTTCCTCCTACATAAATACCCAGACTGACCCTGCAGTGGGAAGGATGGGAACAGGAAGGGGTTGCTGCTCCATCTGTAGCGTCACCTTCAGCTACATTCCACTGGCCAGATATCCTCACTCTGAGGGATGTTGGAAATGTATCTTTATTCTGGGTGGCCACATCCATGGATGGAACTCCGAGGCTAGGAGGTGGTTAATTCTGAGAGGGAAGAAGAGAGAGGAAATTGGAAATAGTGGTCTTTGCCACAGAGTAATCGCATGTACGTTTTTTAAGGATAAAGTTGTAAATCGGGTCACAAGCCCCTTGTCACTCAACCTTCGACTCTACCTAACTTCCCTTCCCTGGAAAGGTCACCTTGGTTTTGGTAGCTGGTGTATGTTTGGTCTTCTTACCCAAACTTAAAATCTGTGACTTTTTGAAAAAAATTTATTTATTTATGGCTGTGTTGGGTCTTCATTTCTGTGCGAGGGCTTTCTCTAGTTGTGGCAAGTGGGGGCCACTCCTCATCGCGGTGCGCGGGCCTCTCACTATCGCGGCCTCTGTTGTTGAAGAGCACAGGCTCCAGATGCGCAGGCTCAGTAATTGTGGCTCACGGGGCCAGCTGCTCCGTGGCATGTGGGATCTTCCCAGACCAGGGCTCAAACCCGTGTGTCCTGCATTGGCAGGCGGACTCTCAACCACTGCGCCACCAGGGAAGCCCCAAATCTGTGACTTTTTGTATCACTTGATTAACTGTTGGTTCTGAGACTCTCAGGCTTGTCTGCTAAGCTCCCATCAACAGGAGAAAGTTTTAAGTTCCTCTTATGCACGTGTAACCACCAAGCGGCACTTTTAACATAGTGTTATCACCTTGAATTATTGTGGTAATTAATTTTATCACATTAAAGTCCTGTTCTTTTGTTGGTTAGATTGTTAATACATTAAATGGTTTCTTGGTCTTTTTTTCTGCTAACTGTTTCAGTCCCCCCTCCCTGCATCGGGAGGGACACTTTATCCACCGTCACAAACGTGGGGAGGATGAAAGGGGGAGGCGGGAGTATCAGCATTTAGCAGCTCACAGGAGGGCAGGGCCCAGCTAGCTGGGGCTCAGATCTCAGGGGTGGCCTGGTGAGGGCCCTGGCCTGTTGTATCTCTGGAACGTCATGAGGCTGTTTGGGGGGTCAGGGCCGGGTGGGATAAATGCTGGAATCTGGAAGCACAGCAGCTGCTGTGGTGAGGCATTTCCTTGGAGAGCAAGCAAAGGAGGGTGTCTTCTGCTTGCCTTCTTGCCGCCCTCGAGCGCTTCCTGTTGGCAGGGCCTAAAGGGAGGAGAGTTTGTAGAGGTCCTGACGCCAGGGTGGAATAGGGAAGGGAGGGTTGGAGCCGAGAAGACAGCGGTTTAGTGACCAGCACGGTACCTCCTGGATATAAAGTCTTCCTTTGGGACCTTCCTCCTGGAAGGGTTTGGGCTGAACAGCACTGAGAGAGAAATCGGGGAGTAGGTCTGGACTGGCCCCGAGGTGGATCTGACGTCCCAGTGAGACAAGAATAGGCTTTCTGGGGCTTCCCTGGTGGCGCAGTGGTTGAGAGTCCTCCTGCCGATGCAGGGGCCGCGGGTTCGTGCCCTGGTCCGGGAGGATCCCACATGCCGCGGAGCGGCTGGGCCCGTGAGCCATGGCCGCTGAGCCTGCGCGTCCGGAGCCTGTGCTCCGCAACGGGAGAGGCCACAACAGTGAGAGGCCTGCGTACCGGGGGGTGGTGGTGGAAAGAATAGGCTTTCTTTTCCAGGTGCCCTACCTGCACGCACAAGTCTCACGCCATCTCACACCTGGACCCCGGTGTGTTCACGCGAGAGGGCTCACCTCCATCCTCACAGCCTCAGAGTCAGGGACGCAGCTTGGATTTTCCTTTCTTTCCTTTCGAAACCTGTTATGAAGCTACTATTTATACATCCCCTTGAGTCTTTCTTGAGTTGATTTCCAGGGTCTGTGGCTCCTTTAAAAACGACTTAAACGTTGTCGGTGTCTTGCATTTTGCTGGGCCTTGAAACAAAGATGATGCGGCTGCAGGCTCCGTCCCCAAGGAGGTAACGGCCTAGTTTGTGGAACGAGGTGAATGTGCAGAAATGCATATTACACGTTCAGGATTAAAACAGAATGAAGTGTGCCTGGAAAGTGGAAATGAGAGGCTCGTGGAGGAGAGCTGACTTTGGGGCTCATCCGCAGTGGGGGGGTAGGGGGGAGGGCAGCGGGCAGGGACTCGGACTCGGGGTTGTTGGGGGGGAGAAGGAAGTAGTTACGAAGGTGGCGTGTGCCCTGTACGTACTTTATGTCACGGAGAAGCGTTACTCAGTTGTCCTAAAAACGTCCTCGTTTCGGCTTTAAGGGGATCTTCGTGTTTCAGAATTTTGAATTTGACAGGCCTCCCCCCTCCCACCCTGTCCGTTAAGATTTTCTGTCCTTCAGCCGTGTTCTTGCTGAGATGTTCACTTTTATAAGCAAAAGAGTCCTATTATTTTTTCCTTATCTTCAAGCTGAAGCTGTCTCATCCCGTTTTCATATTAGTTTCCCCACCCCCCCCAGAACAGTTTCTAGTTTCCGTATGCGGGACCTATCTTGAGGGGTATCAGAATCGCCAGACACTGAAAGCTGCCCCGGCTGCCGTGCCTCGGGGGCAGGGGGCACTTCTGTAGGTGCAGGTGAGCTCCTGCGTTGTCGTCACTGCCTTGAAAGGCAGCAGAATTAAATTGTAGGGGGGGAGTCAAAGGGCATCTGCCTCAGCCTTTCTCCCCCCGTCTTCCTCTTTGTGACAGTGTTTAATGTTACACTCTGCATAACATTCTGTTTCAAAGGGACCTGAAACCACATCCTGGTCTCTGTCCCTGTCCATGGTTTGGAAGGCATAGCCCCGTCCCACGGACACAGCTGATGGGAACAGAGGTATCTAAGCTAGATCACTTACAGTCTTGGTCCTGGGACCTTTGAGTCACGTGGCATCGTCCACTAGAGGTGGTCTGTAGACACAGCACCACGGTCAGCTCCTTAAACATCAAACATACAGGGCAGAGTTTGGGGAGGAAAACCTGGAAGTCTTTCTGAGGAAACCAGGCATCAGAAAAAGGAATGGGGTGGACTTTCTCCCCAGAAGCAGAGGTGAAAGATGTTACAGAGAAGGACAGGCACAGGAGACAATTCTACTTCTGCCTGAGGACCTTCTGATTTCCCCGAGACCCACCTGTTCTTCCTGCAGATTCGGTTCTGTGACATTTGCCTGCATCCTTAAAATAAATGCCATTTTGCTTAAGCTAACTTAAATGGGCTTCTGTCACTTATACACAAATTATACACAAAGAGTAACATGCGCCCCGTACAGAAATAATCTTCTGCCTCAAGCCAAATGAATTACTGTCATGGCAATTATATATATACAGCAGAGAAGGTTTCTGGGCAGGACTCTCAAATCCCAGGCAGGAAGTTGCTTCTCAGCCCCCATGTCTTCTGTCACTGCCTCTGTCTTTTTCTCTCCCCAGACCTGACCTTTGGGTCTGAGGTGTGGCCATCAAGGAAGATGAAGCATGTTTTTGTACAAGAGTATAATCTGTTTTTCTATAATTTTTTAAGATGTCTTGTCTGGCTTTCTGTTGATCTTTTTTCACAAAGAATCATTAACTGTGATATATAGTATGACTGTATATAATATGAAATTTGTAGAGATTTCTGTTTAAATGAATGATAACCGAGAAAGCAACAAAGTAGAAAAAAGGAATTACCTCCCAAATTGTTGGCAGTTACTTAATAGTGCTAATGAGTAGTGCATTTGCTTTAACTATAATCTCAAAAATTAAAATTTTTTTTCTGGTTAAGAAAAAGTATCATATTTACTTGGTTTCTAAAGAATATGCACTTAATAAATTGGGACTAAATCTGTCATTTACTGGGGAGGTGTCTGAGTGGCTTATAAAATCAGATGATTGTACCAAAGCTGTAGACTATTAAGTTTTAAAGATGAGGCTAAACTTGTTCAGTTGTTAACAGTATTCATCATTTATTGCTGTATTTACTCTGAGTTTTCGGCTAATATATAAATTTTGTTCACAGGCTATGTAGTTACGGAATTTTACAGTGAAAGCAGTTAGACTTAGTTTTCAGCTTTCTTATTCGTAAATGGATTTAAGGTCTTTTTGGTAGTCTAGGAACCAATTAACTATTTTTTTAACGGTTCAACTAATTGCTTCATGACTTTATTATTTATTTTACTGTATTTGCTTAGGGTACAAAGTATTAAAAGCCTTAAGAGCTAATAGAAGGTTAAGGAAGCTAATGATGTAAACTAATTGGAGTCCTTATTGTCAGGTTCAATATAACTTTTTTTTTTTTAGAAGATGTTGGGGGTAGGAGTTTATTAATTTATGTATTTATTTTTGCTGTGTTGGGTCTTTGTTTCTGTGCGAGGGCTTTCTCTAGTTGTGGCGAGCGGGGGCCACTCTTCATCATGGTGAGTGGGCCTCTCACTATCGCGGCCTCTCTTGTTGCGGAGCACGGGCTCCAGACACGCAGGCTCAGTAGTTGTGGCTCATGGGCCTAGTTGCTCCACGGCATGTGGGATCTTTCCTGACTAGGGCTTGAACACGTGTCCCCTGCATTGGCAGGCAGATTCTCAACCACTGCGCCACCAGGGAAGCCCCTAATATAACTTTTTAATACACACTATTTATAGAGGCATGTTTTGTACATGCCTTGAGTTTAGTTCACTTATCAAGTTGGAAAGTCTGTCTTACTACCCAGGGTTGGTAAATACCATACTGCAGTTTTTAGAAAATATTTGGAAAGTTTGGGGAACCTTTTTTTCTCAGTACTTTCATAATCGCAGTAATAGTCTGTGGCTTTGAGTGTAAATTTAAGGATTCATTATGGTTAGAAACAAGGGAGAGATGATGTTTGCTGACAATAAAATGAAACTGATACTAGGTTTTGAATCTAAGCACTTTTTTGGAGGTAGTTTCATGTGAGCCTTTGATTAGGATTTTATCTTATAAAAGATAAATGTAATCTGGCTTTTAGCCATGGGTGCGTCCAGACCCAATCTTGACAGTGTCCTCTCTATCTTTTGTTGCTGCTGAAGAGACCAGTGAAACGAAAGGTTGTGTGAAACTGAGAACTTCCAGCTTAGATTTCCTCAGCTAAATTTCAGCCCAGAATCAGTGGTAAAGGTGCAGGTGCTAATTTTCAGTGCCCATTTAATACTAAAAACTCAATTCATTCATAAGGTTCGGTTTCACATACACATGAAGTATTTATAAAGCCATTTCTTTCCTTTAATTTCAAGACCAAAGTACAAAGTGTGCCTCTAGGATTTGGAATTATGTGTTGGGCTTGATGAAGTGTCATTAAACAAGTCTGCCATACCTCTTATACTTTATTTTTACTTGTCAGCCTCTTCTCTAAGTATTTGTGACCAACTTTAGTTATTTCTTAAAGGGCATTTAAAACCATCTGTCAGACGGGTAAGCAGAACAGTCTTCCAAGGATTGAAGGGGGTCCGAGTGACCAGCTCCAGTTCTAGGCTAACCTTGCAGTGAGTTTTGTATTTGGCCCAGTTCTCTGGATCTAATGCAGTTCCATTCATTCCAGAATTTAAATTTACACGCCTGAGTCGTTTCTCCTTAGGATCATTCTGCAGAGGAACAAAAGTAGCATAGAATGCCCCTCACTTCCCAGGGCCTCCAGCATCTGTGAGTGTAGGCCAGAAACATATTTTCTTCTCTAGGGACACTGGGTCTGAAGGTAAACGATTTCTCAGTGTAGGAGCGGAGTTGTCCTCACCCTGATGAGTCTCTGGACAGTCTGATCACCATTACGAATTTTGTTCCATTCCGTGCTTACTATGACTGTGGTTCGTGAGATGGGGAAGGGGACTTCAGCTTGACGTCCTCAGATGTGTGGTTCCTTAGACAGTAGACAGACACGAGATCTGGTGTGGAGTTCAAAGAAGCTTTCAAAACTGTCATGTGGTATTTAATAATGTCATATGGAAAAAATACATATCACCATGTGGCTTCTATTGACATTTTAATTTAAACCTGAAAACTAAAATGTGCCTCTTATTGATGTTATACATTCAAAAGTGTAGCTGCCTTCAAGTTATATGGAAATTAATAATAACCCTAACTGCTCACTTTACTTGCTTTCAGATAGGAATGAGATACTTACGGTTATTTGATAGTTCCCTAATTAATAAGAAAAAATTAACCTTTGCACAATGCATGCATGACATTAAGTTCTATATAATTACATTGCAGCTTCCTAGTTCATATTTTAATAATGGAGGGAGTCTGGAGCGGGAATGTATTTAACTAAGGCATTTGATGTATTCCACAAGATCTAAAAAGAGCTTGGAGCTTGGAGCAGGCGTAGGCACCATTCGTTGGTAATATGAGGGTTGTTGTTTGGTTGTCATGAAAACAAATTAGTTTAGCAATCAGGGTGCTGTAGTGTAATAAACCTAACCTCAGAGCTGTTTCCATATTTGGACTTTGCTTTTTGAACATTCTCTTCATTTCTATTGTTTAAATATCAGATTGATGCATATCCAAGTTGGGTTCTTTGCCCAACATCCAGAGGTAGAGGTAAATTTGAGAGGTATGTGTATTTCAGAGAAAGTGAAATGTTTAGATTCTCTTTTATTTATTTTTTTGCTGGGAAACAGAAGGAGCTATATCATTTGAGATTGTCAAGATACGGGTAGTAGGGCTGTGATTCCATGACTTCCTTCTTTGTAGAAGTTCTGTAAAATGACCCCAGAGTCTCAGATTCTTATCACTGAAATCATATTCCGGTCTTAAACACAGCAATTCTGCGATGCAGGGTTTCTGTAACCTGAGCTTTTATAAATTTATGCTGCATCTGGAGCCTATCGTAACGTGCTCTCTTAGAACAGGAAAGAAATTTCATGCATGTAAAGCAAGAGAAGGCATAGGGATGGCTTTGATAAACCCTGGACCAGCTTCTATGAAAAAACTAATTCATTTCCTAATCAACTTAATTCCAAAATGTGAAAAAGACCTTTGTCTTCTTTCTGAAATCTTATCCTGTAAAGGGACAGAAAATGGTACTACTTGTCATCAGAGATATTCCTATTTCGTTTCGAGCTTAGATGCCATAGTACCTCATGTGATTGAATATTAAAAAAAAAAAAAAAAAGAGTCTCGCCACCGTTGCTTCTCGTCCGGGGGTTAATTGTGCCATCACAGTGTCCACACACATGGGGGTGGTGGGAGCTGTGCTGTCCTCCACCTCTGGGGCATCCTGGCCCCCAAACCTCACCAGGCATCCTGCGCCCAGACCCAGGAGCGCGGGGACGCGCAGGCCGAGTGGAGGGAGGACGGGGGACAGAGGGAGGGGCAGGGCTTTGGAGCCGCAGGTTCTGCCTGCGAGCCCTCAGCCACCCTCCCGGTTGCCAGGTCACTGGGGCAAATTACATAACCTTTCAGAGCCTCACCCTTGTGATCTGTGAGATGGGGATCCTACCCCCCTCAGCGGGCTGCCCAGAGGGTTAACCGTAGCCTGATGCACGGTTACCTCTTACTATTCCTGCTTGGGGGAAGGAAGCCCAGGACTCTGCGTGTGATGGAGGAAAGGGACACAGGAAGGCGTGGTCTCCAGGAATAAACCCTAATTTCCATCACAACAGGGGACAGGTGACAAGTCCTGTGAGGGAAGTAGCACGTTGTAGTGGTTGAGGCCAGAGCCAGGCTGCCTGAGTTCAAATGCCAGCTCTGCCGCTTACTTGCTTTAGAACTTCGGGCAAGTTGTTGGACCTCAGTGACTGAATATTCGGGACCCCGGTAGTGCCCCTCTCTGGGAATTGTTAGTATACGCAAGGTTCTTAGGACACTGCCTGGAACGTAGGGATCACCTGCTAAAACAGATGCTGCTGCTGACGATGGTGTGATATTCCTGTCCCGTTCATCAGCATGGCCCTTGTCCCCGCCATCAGAAGGCGATGGTGGTATCATTGTCATCTTCATCATAGGCGCCACCTGGTGCCTCGCACAGCACAGGTGCCCGATACCCTTCAGCCCCCCACGTAGGCACTGCCCTACGCAGGACATTAAAACCTGCTTCATCTGTTTTCTACCCACGTTTACTTCTCACGAAAAAAAGAAGTTCTTGAGGATGGATAAGTCTTAAGTTTGGTTGTCTTCCTTCTATTTTGGGCAAGTGGGGAGGTGGTGATAGGGTGGAGGGTAGGATGGAACAGATCAGAATCTGCAATGAGCCACTTGCTGAAAGGGGATGAGAATCATGGCTCTGTAATAATAGCGAATTATCATAAGTGACAGAAAGGCACTAAAAGAGGCATCATGTTCCTTCTGAATCAAAAGAAGTTAAAATGTATCTGGAATAGTTTTGGCACTTTATCGATTTCAAGTTCTTGGAAGATTTAGCAGTCCAGGTAGAGAATACAAAAGTCTCAGTTGCTGCAAACATTCATAACCCAAAGCACTCTTTCCCTAACCATTTTTAGATAATTGAGGGGTTTTTATGAAGCGAAGGAAATTATTCAAATTCTCTTTATACATGGAGGAAGTCATTTAGCTAACCAGTTATATTTCTAACTTCTGTCGCAGCCTTTGGAATTAATTATATCACGTTCCATTGAAAGGCACTCACCTTGCGCAACATGACAATTGTATGGCAAGAGAAAGAACGTCGGGCCTTTCCCTTACAGAGAGCCACATTTCTCCTTGATTATTTAAGGCAGAAAGAAAGCCACTCAGATTCATCGTTTTCAGACCATTCTCAGTTATATGCATGTGTCATCCGTGCTGCCCTGTTCTAAACCACTTTGTTCTTGGATGCACTTTCTAAAATCTATAGGTTTCTACACTTTAAGAAAGGGAAAATATGAGTATCTCACTTGACATACCATTGTTTTTTCCTGGGGAATCCTAATTACTACACTAACATCAGAGAGCTGACAACCTCCTACGTGTTTTAAGGTTCCAGCTGCAAGACCTAATTATCTGAATAGCGTATATTCTCTTCTGCTCACTAACAGCAGTTTTAGTCCTTTTTAAATTAATGCTGTCTGGTCTGTAGAGGATGCTAAGGGGTGAGAGGTGCATGTGTCCTCCTTAAGGATCTTGCAGCAAATTTATTTTGTAGGATATAATTATTTCTATTTTTTTAGTACAGAGATTCTATAATTCTGAAATTCTATATTATAGAGTGTGCTGAATGTTACTCTTTATTTCAGTGAGACAAAAGTAATGTTCTCAATGAGAAAGGGATTAGAATAGCATTTCTCAAATATCGCTTTTGAGCCTCAGCTTAAAATAGAGAGATGTATCACAAAAGCTTAAGAGGAAGAGAGAATATTTATGGGACAGCAACTGTGTGCTACGATTACACTAGGTGTTTTCATAGAGCATTTAATTCTCACAGTAAACCTTCAAGATCTGTGATATTATCCATCTCAAATAAATTTGTTCAGATTAAGTATGTTGCCTAATGGCTTTGTAAATTATTGTTTTGACTTTGTTTTAATGTCTTTAAAGTTCAGAGCCAAATTATTTTACTTACTTTTAGCAACTGTATAATACCTTGTAGAATGAAGTTTGTGCTTTACCTTTTTCCCCCTTGATTTTACTGCCTTCATTTCTCTTTTCTGCCTGATATTTTAAAGCTTTTTATTTTATTTATTTTTAATTTGGCCACACTGCACGGCATGCGGGATCTTGGTTCCCCAGCCAAGGATTGAACCCAGGCCCTGGCAGTGAAAGCGCCGAGTCCTAACCACTGGACTGCCAGGGAAGCCCCTCTGCCTGATATTTTAAAAATTGTATTTTTCTGGTATGTCTTTAGGTAGACCGCCTCATATCCTTTTCAGTAAAAAGTAGGATTATTAAATTAACTTCTTCACTAATTACAAATTTGGCCAAAGTCACATAGGTAGGATATGGAAGAGCCTGATATTAATATGATTAATTGCAAAATACTTGTTATTCTCAATGCACTTTGCTGCCTTGTGGAATCCAAATAAAAATAAAGAAAAATCCTTAAGTGCTTTGAATGCATTCACAGCTATTGTAGGACTAGGATACAATCTATTTTGAGCAAAGAGAACTGGGTTAAATTCTAACTCTATATTGAGCCAAGCTGGGAAGTCATTTTCAGTCTATGGGATTCAGTTCAACATTGCACTAAGTTAATGGAAATGCTTGCTCCCATTCAGAGCAGACGACCAACCGATGGTATCAGAGGAAATCTTAGGAAGAGCACCCTTTTCCTGGCAACTGCAGACTGTGTGCTACAGCCTTCCACGTTAATTGTCCTGCAGGGCCTAGGAATGCTCCCGCCAGGCTGTCCAGAGCCCGCAAACATCTTTTCATCAACTCCCACTCTGATGCCATTTTGCTGCTTTACCTAATAGGAAGGCAGAGAACTGTCAGATCTCTATCTCTTAGCATTTTTTTTTCTTCATTGAAGTATTTTATTTCCAAGTTGTTGTTGTTTGGTGTTTTGTTTTTTTTTAATTTTTATTGGAGCATAGCTGCTTTACAATGTTCTACTGTACAGCAAAGTGAATCAGCTATGTGTATACATATATCCCCTCTTTTTTTTGAGTTTTGAGAAAAGTGACAGTCTGCCTGAGTTTATACTTCTAAAGAGAGAAAGAGAGGAAGGAGTCTAAGAGGAAACACAGCAGATCCTATCTTGGTGAATTGTTAGGAAGTCTAATTTTCCAGTTCATAATATCCATTGATTTTTCTTCTTTCTGATGATTATCGCTGTTCCGTAGCAACCTTGATAATTGTATGATACCGGTTGTCTTTATGTTGCCGAAGGGCAACAACTCTTCTGTGTTTCTGAGAACCTGAGAAGCAGACGCTCTTTAAGGCTTTTTCCTGGTCTATCCCCAGAAAGGCAAGCACAGGTGGGTGGGTGCAGCCCTGTGCCAGACGTTGCACAAGGCACACCCACCGCGCCTACTTCTCCCCAGCTTGGTGGGCCGCCGAGGACGGAGCGCCTAGTGTGGGCCTGCACTTCCCGAGGGGCTGGGCCGCCCGCTGTGCGTCCCCTTCCTTCCTGCCCTTCTGCCCCTGGGGACTGAGCCTCCTCTCCTCTGTGGTCTGCACGGACGGGCGTCCATCTCCCCACGGCCCGCACAGCCCTGTCGCATCGGCCCTCTGCCTTTCTCTTCCCGGTTGTGGGTTTCCTCCTTGTACCTTGTCTTTGGTTTAAGTGGGTTCTCAGGAGGTGGAAAGGCGAACGTGTCCAGCCTTGCCATCTCAAGGCAAACCTTACTGTGGCTTTGGGTGGATAGGATTTCACATTTTTTTCTGTAATCAGACCTACAGATGGTTCGTTTTGAGTGCCACCCCTCTGGTACCACGTTTAGAAACTTCTTCCGTTTAAGATCATGTTTTCTTTCAGTGCTTCCATGAATTCTTTCTTACATTTAAATCTTAATTATTAACTTCCTTATTTATTAACTTATTAAAAATAAGTTATTAAGAACTTATTTTTGTGGGTGGAATAGTTTAGAGATCTACTCTTTGCCCACATGGTTCACCGATTGCTTCAGTATCATTTATTAAATCCAAAGTTTTGACGTACCATGTTTATTAAATACGAAATTCTTACATACATTTGAGTCTGTGTCTGAACTTCGTTTCATTGATCTGTCTCTTGTCTACGCTGGTGCCAAACCTTTAATTGTTGTGATTTCAGAGTTCATCTTAATATCTATGGGGCAGGCCTCTCCCCACCCTGCAGCGTCATTGTTCTTCTCAACGCTCTGAGCTGGGGCAGCCTTCCCGCTTCTCTTCCGTAGAAGAAAGGTTTGCGGCGTCGCACCTTTTGAGTGGGGTTGCCATGGGTCAGCCCATCTCTCAGCTCTTCTGGGTACCTTCCCAGGGGCAGGAGGGAGAGTGGGACTTCTGTGTCACACGCATCCCCTCTCCACCCAGGTTTTGTTCTCACTCACTCCCAGGACTAGGATTGAAAACCCCGAATCCTCTCCGATTCTGTGAACGTTTTTGTGTAGTTACTTGGAGCCAAAAGGAAAATGGTCCCTTAGGCGGACTGGGCACTGCAGGCGTTCCCACCCCCGGCCCCGCATCCCACCGCTGTCCCATCTCTGGCAGCCTCTCCCTCCTTCGCCACTGTGCCCCCGGGAGGGTGCAGGCAGCCTAAGGCCCCTCGGGTTGGGTGCCTTTCCCACCCCAACCCAACAGCCCATCCTTGGCTTCCCTCCCAGGGCCCAGCACAGAAAGTTCCTGGCCTTGTGTGCCTCTGTGCTCAGGCAGAGCCGGGCACCTAGTGATTCAAGAAGTACTTATTTAATTACACTTAGACAGAAACACCACAGCGTAAACATGCCTCATTCCAGCCAGAGGAATGAGTGCTTGCTTCCCGGCAGGAAGGATGCCAGGAAACCTCTGCTTTGGCGTCTCAGTGGCTTAGCACCTGTGTACGAGGAGATGGAATTTCAGCATCCAGAGCTCACGTTCATTGACGGTTTCGTGAACACACTTAGAGCAAAGTGAAACGTGGTCACCCCTGCACAAATCTCTATCAGAAGACAAGCAGAGCAGAAAATCACTTTTACTTTCTTTTTCCTCTTACATCTGCTGTATTAGTCCCATCCTTCTTTTTGATTCTTCAAAAAGCTAAAATGTTAAAAATGAACTGGTTTCTATGGAATATACTTGACCGAAACTCTATCCTGGTACTGTCCACCAGAAAAATACATGCAGGTCTCATATATAATGTAGAGTTTCTAGCAGCCACAGTAAAAAGTTTTCACCCAGGTGAAATTAATTTTAACATAATTAACTCAATGTATCCAAAGTCATGTCTCAGCATGTAGTCAACATAAAAAAATATATTGAGCTGCTTTAATTTCTTCATTGCCTTTGAAATCTGGAGTGTGTTTTATACTTAGAGCACGTCTCACTTTGGACCAGCCGCGTTTCATGTGCTCAGCAGCCACATGTGAGATCGTCTTCTAAATTTTGAATTATCTTACTTTGTCCTTCTTTTGAAAGTAACTGTTTCTAGGAGTTCTTAACTAGGGGTGCCTCTAAAACCACCTGGAAACTTTCTCAAAATGTGCATTCCTGTCCGTACTCTCATTAGGATCTGGTACGGTAAAAAACTGTGTGTGAGCCTGGGCATGTGTGTTTTGAAAAAAGGTACATAGGCGATTCTGACAAGCACCTTGAATTAAAAACCACTGAGCTAGTCCAGTTTCTTCATTTTACCTATGACTAAACACATCCAGCATGACCAGCTTTCCCAGGGAGAGTAAGGGTACACACTTGAGTCTTCCAGTAACAAACCTGGCATCCTTGCTGTACCATGCTTCTTGCTGTTGCCAACATACATGTAAGGAAGGTACTAATACTGTACGTAGATCCTCAGTAACAACAGAGGGACTGGCAGCAAAGGGGATCTTCAGATTATTCTTTTGGTTGCCAGGAAATTAAATGTACAATACCACAGTGGTATTTGTTCCAGTGCATATGTGTGCGCGCGCACACACACACACACACACACACACACACACTGTCTATGTGCTCTTGTTAATGGAAGTTTCATTGTGATGGACATGACTGGGTGGAGTTTATACGACCTTCCATTCTCTTGATGTCTTTTAGACGTTAGTATCAGTCTATAGCATCATGGATTGCTGTTGTGAAACTGCTTTTCAAAATCTGTATCAAAATGGCCGTCAGTCTATCGAAATTATTTTAATGCATTTCTAGTCATCCTGACATAATATAAAAGTTCTTCAGCCTCTCAGTTTTCAAAGTGTGAAAAACATATTCAGCTCGAGTTTTCCAGGTTAAATTTCCGTATCTTGAAACGAGTGACAGAACTGCCAGATACCAGCAGACCGTATGGTTGCCTGCTCTGTGATTTTATGGAATTCTCTACCAGGTGTGAGTCACTGGCTTTCTTCTCGTTCTTTCACATAGAGCTGACAAGGGCAGCCCATGTACTCCACGGAAAGATAATAAATCTCAGGTCATCCCAAGGTAATGCCAGGATTATTTTAGATGAGTTGAAGATGAGGGAGCAAACTGTTTGCTAAAAAGCAAAATCAGTGTTAAAATAACACTAATTCTGTATGACGTAACTAAACTTAAAGGATTATTTGACAGTTTTATTTAAGGCAAGTGAGTTTAATAATTAACTATTTTCCTAGTTCTTTCATCGACATCCTTATTAAAAATCAGTATAAGTCTGTCTACAGAAATTGCAAGTAATTAACAAGGCCTATGAAATAAAATAATGGTATTCTTAGTGCCCTGCAAGTTCCAGAGTGTTTAAGCAGCCTTTTAACAGTAATCAGGATGGTTATACGGCTCCCAGTTGAAAGAGTCTTGAGTCTAGATTATCCAGACTGTCTTCGTAAAAAAAGACTTTTTAAAGAGAGCTTTCGGGTTCACAGTAAAATTGAGAGGAGGGCACAGAGTTTCCTAGTAGACCCCCAGCACCACCCCTGCCCCCGCACAGCCGCCCCCGCCATCGGCATCCCCACCAGGCGGTTCCTCTGCTGTATCTGATGAACCTACCCCGACAGGTCGTCACCCCCCGAGTCCTTAGTTCCCCTTGGGGTTCACTCTTGGTGTCCTACGTTCTGCAGGTTTGCACAAATGCATAATGAATGTCTCCATTGTTACGGTATCACGGGGTTGTTTTCACCGCCCCGAGAGTCCTCTCTGCTCCACTTGTTCAGCCCCTCAGCCCCCTGCCTGGCAACCACTGATCGTTTTACTGTCTCCATAGTTTTGCCTGTAACTCTTTTTTTTAATTTTTTTTTAATTTTATTTTTGGCTGCGTTGGGTCTTCGTTGCTGCGCGTAGGCTTTCTCTAGTTGTGGCGAGCGGGGGCTGCTGTTCGTTGCGGTGCACGGGCTTCTCATTGCAGTGGCTTCTTTTGTTGTGGAGCACGGGCTCCAGGTGCAGGGGCTTCAGTAGTTGTGGCACGTGGGCTCAGTAGCTGTGGCTCACGGGCTCTAGAGCACAGGCTCAGTAGTTGTGGCGCACGGGCTTAGTTGCTCCGGGGCATGTGGGATCTTCCCAGACTGGGGTTCGAACCCGTGTCCCCTGCGTTGGCAGGCGGGTTCTTAATCACTGCGCCACCAGGGAAGCCCCGCTTGTAACTCTACAAGTGAAAAATTCAGACTGAGACCCGAAGACATCAAGGGATTAACTCCATGTCGCCCAGGGACTCCTCGTCTGCCCCCATCTTCTGACTCACCTCCCTTTTTCATGGGCTATGGTGGCCTTCTGTTGTTGGAATGCCGTAGTGTATGAAGATGTGCTGATTTGCTCTAACGAAATGATTAAAAACATTGTGAGATCTGACGACTGGACTCAACACACAATAGAGTAAAGATGAGCAGCGTGGCTTCAGTGTTTCAGAGTTCCGTCTGTATGTCCTTCTGTCTGCCTGTCCTTCTGTCTGTCTACTACTACTACTGGGCATTAGAGAGTGATTATTTCTTCAGGAGTACATTTCTTATGACTGAGTACAATAACCAAATTTTAAAAATACTTTTATGGAAAATACTAAGACCTGGGACCACAGCCCTGTTTTCCCTTTTAACATACTTCATCACTTCAGGAAAAATTCCACTTTGGAAAGTGAATATAATATAATAAATAATGCACTGGGTTATATATGGGTAGAGTGTGGGTTGCTCTTAATTGACTTCTAATATATTAAATATCTGAGGAAAATGTACATATTTGTTAATAATTTTAAGTTGACCAAACGATAAACAGAAGACTCCTTATTGGGAATGCTCTGATGTGTTTTTAGTATTCAAGATGCTTAATCTAAAAAGAAATGTGATTTCTCTTTTTATATTCTCCACCTGTCTGGCGGCATTTTTCTTTTTATGCTGGACAGTGTTTTTATTGCACAATTAAAACTGCTCCACCTGATCCCAAACTCCGTGTGCTGTTCAGGTGCCCCGAGTGAGGGGCTGCTCCCCGTAAACTAGGGGTTTGTTAACCAGTGCCATTTAAGAATGTTAAGGAGAAGTGGGCTGAAAGCCAGCAAGAAGAAGCTACGGCGATGTTTGCAAAACTGGTCACACAGTGTTACAATTAAGCTGTGATGGACAAATAGGAATAATCACCATTGTCTGAGAAGAGCCTCGGCTTGCTATTTTTATTACACACTATACTTCGCAATCAAATAAAGGAGTCTATTTGCACACATCCTTAAAACTATAATCTGATAGCTGTATGGTGATTATTTCTTAGTAATTTTTGAAGGTCTGCCAACCAAAAAACTTGTAATAAAACTCAGTCTTATGATATTAAAGATTAAATTAAAAAATACAACTGTCCCGATAAATATTAAAGCACTGACGTGCATGCAGCACACCAAATCTAGTTGTTTTTATCAACTCTGGTTTTAAAAAGTCTTTCGTCTCCTTGAATGAATTACATGAACAGCCTTTCCTATTATTACTAAGAATTCTTCATAATTCTTTGTAGCAAGTTTGATTTTAGACTAAGGTTTTTAGATAAGCTTAAATGGATTCTTCCACTATGCATTTCTGAGATGTTGACCCCGGTGCTTTGCTAATGTTCTGTATTTCACTTCATAAAGTTAATACAGGGGCTCTTCTACCGCTCCAGGCAAATTTGGTAAACCTCAAACAATCTCTGGTTCGCAGAAAAGATCAGGATACCTCTGAAAGTAAGACACAACCCAACGTTGTTTATGTTTTTTTGCAAGACACAGCTAAGATGCAATCATCAGACTGTCTCCTTTAACCTTGATGTTTTAAAAGAAGTTCAAGTGTTGTTCCTTTAAACAATAAAGTTCAGTTCACAAGGCAGGATAAGTACAAAGCTCTTGAAAACTCCAGAAGAGTCCACATCATGATACGTATCACAGCCTTTGGATTTTGATAAGCTGAGAAGCTTTATGCTGAGAAGTCATTAACTTGTGTTTTGACCCAGATCACTGTGTAAAGGGGTCAGTGGCTTCAGGCTTCTTATCTCTAAGCATCTTGCCCCTGGGACACAGAGTATGCTCCAGGGAAGAGAGCAGGATCTCAGCTTGAGGGAGAGGAGTCTGCAGGAGACTGAGGGCCCTGAGAAAACAACCAGATTGTAAGAAACCTTCAAAGGGAAAAGCAATGGGCAGACCCAGACGCTCCCTAAGGCAGAGGAAAACGCCGGTTACTGCACACGTTTTGTGTGCTCTCCATAGAGCGTTTCCTTGCTCCCAAACTCGCAGCTCTGTGGATTTTCTTCATTCTGTTCTTCCAGCCCCGGCAGTTGTCCAGCATTTTACAGAATGCTACTCCACACCTCTGCCATACCAGAGGCCACCCCAGCACATCCTGGCCCCCAGCCTGAGGCCGTACTTCGGGAACACTCACTGCCTGAGTCGTGGCCACGTGCCAGTGCCTGGAGCCAAGCTGTGGTTTGGACGCTGCACCTCTTCCCTCTGTAACCGAATCGTCACTGCCTGCCGGCTTCTCCTCACCCCCAGACTCAGCTCCTTGAAGGCAGATGCTGTGACCCTGGTCTCTGTTCTCTGCTGGGAACACGGTGGGCCCACAAAGAAAGTTAGTTGAAGTTGCAAATCCAGCTGTCCGAGAGGTTCTGAGTTAGCCCCCTCACATTTCTGTTTCTCTCTTTTTAATTCAGTCCTAGGGGGACTGGTTAGGTAAGGATCAGAGCTGCGAGCTGGGCGGGGGCCCATCGCTCACCCCAACACCTGAGGACATCCTGGGCATGGGGCGTCCCTTCCAGGAGCATTCTAACAGTCTGGGGCACTCGACCCCTGGGCTCCTAGAGAAAGTTCTAGAGTTGGTCCAAGGGCTGGGATTACAGCTCCAGCAGCAGTGATATTGGTGTTTTTCTCTAGCTGTAAAAACTGTAATTTTATATTTAAAATGACAAACAAAACAAACCAACCCCAAAAAATAAAATAAAATAAAGCCCATGTGTGAATCTGTTTCTCTGGACGATCTTACAAAGGCATAAAATTAAAACATGCCAGAGTCTTCATTGTATGAGAAGGATAAAAGTACATGAAAATGAAGCTGATATGAAAAATTCAGTAAGTAAGGTCCTTTAATTATAGAAAATTTAATGGTCCTTTAGGTTTAGCTATCGTTGATAGGGTCTCAAGACTTCTCCAGGCATGGGATTCTGTAAAACTACCTTTTTGAATTAACTAAGGAGGTCATTTCTGGTAAATGAAATGTTAGAATTATAGAACCATGTAAAAACCACAATTCTCTTTGTCAGTTATTTTTTTTTTTTTTTTTTTTTTTTTTTTTTTTTTTTGCGGCACGCGGGCCTCTCACCGCTGTGGCCTCTCCCGTTGCGGAGCACAGGCTCCGGACACGCAAGCTCAGCAGCCATGGCTCACGGGCCCAGCCGCTCCACGGCACATGGGATCTTCCCGGACTGGGGCACGAACCCGTGTCCCCCGCATCGGCAGGCGGACTCTCAACCACTGCGCCACCAGGGAAGCCCTGTCAGTTATTTTTGAAACTGTTATTTCGACTGCATCTTCACAAACATTCAGATCCTTGAAACTGGCTTTAATGATTACTGAGAATGATGTCCGTATGTTGTTTCCATGTCAGATGGTTCAGTAGGTTAACTCTTCCCTCCATTAATATTTTTTCAGCCACTGATTTACGTCAGCAAACACTTTCTTCATACAAAGTGCCAGGGTAAACTTAAATCTTGTAGCTGATCAACAATTCCAAGTCAGTACAATCTAAATGCATGAAATGTTTTATACCTCCTCCTTTCGTCAAAATATTTCGTCTTTATTTCACGTGGCAATAGTCCATTAATTCGCCCTACTTATAACTAGTAAATATCTGACATCTTTAAGAATGTAAGGTTGGGGCTTCCCTGGTGGCGCAGTGGTTGAGAGTCCGCCTGCCGATGCAGGGGACACGGGTTCGTGCCCCGGTCCAGGAAAGATCCCACATGCTGCGGAGCGGCTGGGCCCGTGAGCCATGGCCGCTGAGCCTGCGCGTCCGGAGCCTGTGCTCCGCAACGGGAGAGGCCACGACAGTGAGAGGCTCGCGTACCGCAAAAAAAAAAAAAAAAAAGTAAGGTTGAAGTGAAAAGCATATTTCACTTTGTGCATTTTAAAACAGTTTTCCACAAAAGAAAAAGCAAATCAGAATTTCTCTGTGCAACCTTCTTATTTGAATTGGATTTAATATCTGCTTCACCCAGGGCTACCCAGGTGGCACAGTGGTTGAGAATCTGCCTGCTAATGCAGGGAACACAGGTTCGAGCCCTGGTCTGGGAGGATCCCACATGCCGCGGAGCAACCAGGCCCGTGAGCCACAACGACTGAGCCTGCGCGTCTGGAGCCTGTGCTCCGCAACAAGAGAGGCCGCGATAGTGAGAGGCCCGCGCACCGCGATGAAGAGTGGCCCCCGCTTATCACAACTAGAGAAAGCCCTCGCACAGAAACAAAGACCCAACACAGCCAAGATAAATAAATTAATTAATATCTGCTTCACCCAGAGACTTGAGTGTCAGAGTTGACTACATTTCTTCGCCCTAAGTGAGAGGAGGAGGTGGTTTAGCTGTTTGTATTTTTCCTTAAATCTTCATACCCATATTTATCCATATGTTGTACATAATGACACACAGTGAGGGTGGAATTTAATATGCCTCGTACTTCTGTGTAGATCTGGGGAGGCACGGGTATTCTGCAGCCTGACTTCACTCAGACACTCTTTAAGGACTGGGCTGATCAACTTGCCACCTTGCTTATGGAAGACAGTCCCCACTAATAGGTGCTCCATCTTAAGGGAAAAAATACTAAGGGTGCCAACAGTTGTTTATAAAATACCATCGTAAAGCCATCAGACTCCAGAGAGCTGGCTGATTAAACTTCATAATAACCTTAATTTCTCTGACTGAGTGAATTCATTAAATTTTCTCCTGGCTTCTGGAGACAAGGTAGGAAAACAGATTAAATTCCTATCCCTTATGCTCTCCGTTGGGCTTGGCGGAGTCTCTTAAAAAGTTTAAATGATAGTAAAGATAGATGGTTTATCCTCAAATCTTAGCATAGATGTTTTCTGTAGATTAGAAGTCATTTCATTTGTGAATGAAAAATGGCTTCTGATATTTTTTAAAGAATGAATCTTACTCAACTGCTCCAGGCTTAGAAGAGATTGTTGGAATTTGGGGTTGGGTGAGTAGTTTTATTCCAAGTACTTTTCTAATTGAATAAATATGAGAAGTTTTTCTGAAAGCTAAAAAGCTTTATCCTAAAGTAAATTTGAGAGGATTTTTTAAATATGGAGAACTATAATTACAGAATTATAGTATCACATTTACCTAAAATTCTGTGAATATTTTGTTTCCTTTGCTATAGAAACAACACCCAGCAATAGACGTTGTGAAGGGTGTGTGTGTGTGTGAAGGGTGTGTGTGAAGGGTGTGTGTGAAGGGTGTGTGTGAAGGGTGTGTGTGAAGGGTGTGTGTGTGCGTGCACGCGTGCGTGCACGCACACACACACATGCACGCATGTTTTTTGAGTGGAGGGCTGTTTTTGAGTTTTTTGAGGGCTGTTTGAAGGAAATTCTGTAATGTACTCCAAAGAGCAACTCTGGCAATTTTCTCAGCCACTTAGATTTCCTGTTTCCTTTTATTTTGAGCATTACTGTTCACATTGTGTTGGTTGTAGGATGGATAATATGCAGTGCAAATAGTAGTAAAATAATAGTAAAATTTATGTTTAGAGTCAATTGTAAATATTAAAATGGTTTTAGTAGAGAGTGAAAAGCGTATGTGTTCTAACTTTTGGCAGTTGCCCAATGCCCTGATCCCTCCATCCATCCCTCCATCCCTCCCTCCCTCCCTCCCTCCCTCCCTCCACTCATTCATTCATTCAATTCTACAAGCAGTTACTGACCCCTGCTGTTTCCAGCCCTGTGCTCCGTGCTCCGTGCTCCGTGCTCCGTGTGCAAAGATGAATGAGTCATGGTCCCCCCGCTTAAGGAGCCACCAGCTTCCAGATGCTTGGTCATTTCGGTGGTTTTATTTCTTTTCATCAACATCTGTCTTCCTGTCGATCTGCTAGGTACTAGGGATATAGCAGTGAAAAGACAGGAATAATCTCTTCTTTTATGAAGTTAATCTCCAGCCCAGTAATAGAAGTCAACATGAATGAAATAGAGAAGCAACAAATATTGAGCTGAACTTTTTCAAATAGAGTAGAACTATCAGTCAAATCAGTACACAGACATGATCCTTTGGTGAGAAGCTAATTAATAAATGAAAGTAGAAGGTTTTTTAAAAAGTAGAGTATTTTTTAGAGCCGTTGTAGGTTCACAGCAAAACTGAGGGGAAGGTACAGAGATTTCTCATATAACCCCTGCCCCACACATGCATAGGCTCTCCCATTATCAGCATCCCTCACCAGAGTGGTACACCTGTTATAACTGATGAACCTATAGTGACATATACTGATCAGTGAAAATCCATAATTTATATTAGGGTTCTCTCTTGGTGTTGTACCTTCTATTGGTTTGGACAGATGTATAATGACTACCATTATTTATCATGCAGAATATTTTCGTCCTAAAAATTCCTCTGTGCTCCACTTAGTCATCCCTCCATCCCCTTTAACCCCTGTAAACCAGTGATATTTTTACTGTCTTCATAGTTTTGCCTTTTCCAGAATGTCACATAGTTGGAATCACAGCCTTTTCAGATTGGCTTGTTTCACTTAGTACTGTGCATTTAAGGTTCTTCCATGTCTTTTCATGGCTTGATAGCTCATTTCTTTTTAGCACTGAATAACGGTTCTTAGTTCAGATGTATCACAGTAGATTTATCCATTCACCTACTGAAGGACATTTTGGCTGCTTCCAAGTTTTGGCAATTAGGAATAAAGCTGCTATAAATATCCATGTGCAGGTTTTTGTGTGAACATAAGTTTTCAACTCCTGGGTAAATACCAAGGAGTATGATTGCTGGATCGTACGGTAAGAGTATGTTTAGATTTGTAAGAAAATACCACACTGTCTTTGCGTTCCCACCGGCAGAGAATGAGAGTTCCTGTTGCTCCACATCCTCACCAGCATTGGATACTGTCACTGTTCTGGTTTCTGGTCATTCTAGTAGCCATGTCGTGGATTCTCATTGTTTTAATTTGCATTTCCCTGATGACATCAGATGTCATGTGCTTGTTTGCCATCTGTGTATCTTCTTTGGTGGGATGCCTGTTAAGGTCTTTAGCCCGTTTTTTATTTTTATTGGGGAGGGTTTTTTTTTTTTCTTTTTTTGCGGTACGCGGACCTCTCACTGTTGTGGCCTCTCCCGTCATGGAGCACAGGCTCCAGACGCGCAGGCCCAGCGGCCATGGCTCACGGGCCCAGCCGCTCCGCGGTACGTGGGATCTTCCTGGACCGGGGCACGAACCCGCGTCCCCTGCATCGGCAGGCAGACTCTCAACCACTGCGCCACCAGGGAAGCCCGGGAGGGTTATTTTTTTAAGAGACTAATTGGAGTTGTGGAACTACCAATGGAGATAACAAAACCAGATTCTAAAATAGAAGTTTCTAGGCTCAGTCTTGGGAGATTCTTAGCATTTGACTTTTTGAGAACTTTAATATTTCAGTAGATTAACTATTAAATAGTTATTCAATTAACTATTTTAACTTTATTTGGAAAAGGTAGAAGTCAGATACCAGTTTTAGTTTTTTATATCTATAGATGTTTTTTGATGAATTCAAATAATAATTCAAATGATAATAATAAGTGAGTACTAAAAAATACAGGCCTGGGCTTCCCTGGTGGCGCAGTGGTTGAGAGTCTGCCTACCGATGCAGGGGACACGGGTTCGTGCCCCGGTCCGGGAAGATCCCACATGCCGCGGAGCGGCTGGGCCCGTGAGCCATGGCCGCTGAGCCTGCGCGTCCGGAGCCTGTGCTCCACAACGGGAGAGGCCACGACAGTGAGAGGCCCGCGTACCACAAAAAATAAAATGAAAAGATAAAAAATACAGGTCTACTAATGAGAAGCATTGAATTCTTTTTGGGGGAATAATATTTTGCCTAATTGGGATTCACAGTTAGTCCCTGTCGTCACAATCAGTTGCAAATATTTACCTGTTAGTGCTGACCTGCAATGAGCTCCAGCTCTGACTCAAACGTTGGCAGGAGCCGCGGCTACACCAGGCTTCCCTGCAGAGGCAGGGACTTTAAGCACTTGCAGTTAGCCCAGTGGCGTGTCATTCATATTTATTCCACCGCACCCACTCTTTAATTACTGCCGTTCAGAGAGCTTGATCTGGTGAGAGATACACCCGAACTGAAGCAGGAATCGTAAAAGGCGCAGGCCCTTTGTCTTCCTCACTCCCTGCTCTATAGAGCCGCCCCTCAAACTGTCAGTGGTGACAGAACATGCTTTTTAAAAACATTTTTATCCAGTCACAAACCAGTACCTCTGTGCCATACAATGAAAGGGGATTAACAGAAAAATGGAAATTTGAAAAACATATGCAATACAAACCCGAGTTAGATTCAGAAGATGTACAGTTAGGCTGTCAGATTGCTTTAAAGTTTCTAGATGCTGCCTGTTACCTTCTTTACCCGCCTCCTTGTGGGTCCAGAACACGGCCCCTCAGCACACGCTCAGCGGTCCCGTAAACATCCGCATGATGCGGTATGTGTTTCACAGAGAATTCAGCATCTTCTTAGCGATCTGTACACCGTACCTCCGTTTGGTATTGATTTGTTTTTAAACCCGTTAATTTTTAAAGTTGGGGGCATGAAACAGTGAGAACTTACGTCCTGAGCACCTCCTTAGAACTTGTGAACTTCCCCTCCCCCTTATAACGTATCACATGTAAGCAGGACGTTTCTGTAAACTCCCCTCGTTTGATCCTTTTGACAGCTCTGTGAGGTTAGACACATTACTTCCCCCATTTTAAAAGTGAGCTAACTCGATTTACCTGGGATAATATAGCTAATTAGGGGCAGACATGGCTGGAAACTGGAATTCCCATCTCCTATTTTAGAGCTGAGACTAACCCCCCTCTATCCCTGACCTCCAATGTTTTAAATAAAATTGCTACTAAGGTCAAAGCACCAGACTGCTAGTTTCTGGCTCTGGATCTTTTTTGGCCCTAGTAGTGTAATTTTCTTCACAGTGAGAAACTTCCTCAATAAAACCCAAAAAACAAAAAAAAAACCCATCCTAGTCTCAGCACCTCTCTAAATCAGTTCCAGGAACCACTTGTACTTAGATGGAGCTTCCTAAGGATAAGCAGTCCTCTTGTTTCAACAAGGTGAGCACTTTGAAAGCTGCCTAAGGAGCGAGTTGGAGAGTTTTTGAGCTTTGATACTGACCGTAATCAAAAAGTCAGGTCAGGCAGTGTCTGTATTCTGCACTTATGTTTCAAATGTCCTTCACCCCTTTTTAATCTGTATCCTGCCCTGTTCTAACCCATGTTAAGTGTTCAATAAATTTGGTGAATAAATTAAGTAGTAGTTTTTTTAAATTAGTACAGTGAGATTTCTAAGCTTGACTTACATTAGTAGTTTAACTTTGATGTAAGAAAAGTAGATGATACTAGTGCTCATATAAAACAATTCTGTGATCTAGAGTAAGGTATTCAACAGTAAAAACATTGCTCTTAAATTTAAAAATTGCACAGTGCATTCTGTTGTATGTGCTTTCTTTAGGAATTCCTTTACTTCACTTTTGGAGTAAAGCTAACTCCCTTAAATGAGACCCCTGGTCCAAACTTTGTCAAACTCAATGATTATCAGAATCATTTCGAAAACGTTAAAATGTTACTTTCCCTTAAAGTTTTTATAATGAAAATTGTCTTCAAATATACTAGAAGTTGAAAGAACAGTACAGCGACCATCCATCCCTATGAACACCTCTTCGACTCAACGGTTAATAATATTCTGACCAACTTGCTTTCTCCCCCTCCCTCCCCTCCCCTCCCCACTGTATACACAGACCTCTCTCTGGGGGTCTCGGCTTGATTTGATTTCGGTGAAGGCTTGTCAGGAAGACTGCTTCTTCACGGTCATGTGTACTTTCATATTAAAGCACATTAGGCGGCAGAGGGCGCTAGATCGTTCCATCATGACTGGGGCTGTTCAGGGCGGTCACTGCCAGATGGGTCTCTTTTTCGTAAACAGCAGGTGTGCAGGAGCACTACTTTGGCACCACGTGAATGTTCCCCAGCAGCCTGTCTTCACCTGAAGGTTTCAGAATCCTCTGGTCCCTGCCAGAACCCACTGTTTCTTCCACAGACTCAGCTGGCATTCTTCTGTAAAGGGGACCATTCCCTCATCCACTGTGGCTAGGCTGTAGCTCCTTCTAAAAAGCAGGGGTAAATGCTTAATGCTTTCTCTCTCTCTTTTTTTTTTTGTGGTACGCGGGCCTCTCACTGCTGTGGCCTCTCCCGTTGCGGAGCACAGGCTCCGGACGCGCAGGCTTAGCGGCCATGGCTCACGGGCCCAGCCGCTCCGCGGCATGTGGGATCCTCCCGGACCGGGGCACGAACCCGCGTCCCCTGCATCGGCAGGCGGACTCCCAACCACTGCGCCACCAGGGAAGCCCCTGTTTGTACTTTTTTTTTTTTTCTCTCCTGAGGAGAGGGTGCGAGATCTTTGTGACCCTAAAAAGTTTAAGAACCACTGATGTATGTTTATAAAAAGAGATTTTATGTTTCTCAGGTTCATCACTGCCTTTTAACTTTCTAGAAGGCTAGCAACACACATTGCCCAAAGTAGATGTGCAAGAAATTTGGTGAAAATAGGGTCTTGGTGAGACCTCCATGTGATCGAAACTGAGGCTCTGTTTCAGGAAAACAGGAGTAAGGTGACTCGGGCGGTGGAAATGCTGTAACTCTTTCTCAGTGTCAATTTGAAAACCTTATTGTATTTACTTCATATTTGTCAGTGACAGACAAATAGAAGATTTCTGAAAACCATTCTGTGTTTCTGTGAAATCAGAATAGGTCCTGTGTGCCAAAGTGACCAACTGAAAATAATTTATATTTTTCTCTGTAGAAATAAAGTCATATGAGATGAGTATATATTCCGTTTTCTTACAGCCTGATAGTCACCTAGGCTAGTGGGCCCCATAACAAGTTATTACTACTTTTTGAAGTATTAATTGGATTTCTAGAAGATTACTTATATGAAAACAGCCCTGTCTGAACTATTTATTACTAATTCTCGTTAATAGCATTGTATTGGTTTGAAACTAAAGGAAATATTTTTTGTGTGGCCGTGCTGTGCCGCCTGCGGGATCTTAGTTCCCCGACCAGGAATGGAACTCGCACCCTTAGCAGTGAAAGCGTGGAGTCCTGACCCCTGGACTGCTGGGGAAGTATGGACATTTTTACTGAAATGAATTTACTGAAACTGACAGTGATTCTAAGGGCTGTATTTTACTTTTTGCATTTCAAAAATCTTGATATTTATCAATTTATAAAGTTAAAAGGTATGGAAAGCTTGTGGATGCCTCCCTCCCGGGAGAGAGTAAAGTGGTCCAGAACGTGGGCTGTGGCGTCAGAGACCCTGGGTCTGTGTCCCGCCTCTGCCACCCCCAGAGTGTATGGCTTTCGGCAAGCCCCTCAGACCCTGTGCCTTGGTTTTCTCATCTGCAGAATGGGACAGTGGTGTTACCCAGCTCCGAGGGTGATGGCGAGGATGGCAGGAGACAGGGGCTCGTTACATGTCAGGGTCCCGCCCCCTCCTCACCCTGTGTCATCTTTGTGGTCATCACCTTGGAAATCAGCTTTCAATAAAGCACTTGGGTGAGAAATTGGTTTACCATTGTGGGTTCTTTGTAATTCCTTTTTCACTCTAAGCCTTTGGAGGCTCTGTGTGAACTTTGCTGCCTTGGGCTGTGCTTTGTCTGACGCTTGGCCGCTGTCTTCCTCTCGTACCTCCTTTCCTTCATTCACAGATACCAAGATAAATGTCTTGCTCACCTTCGAAGCACCAAGTAAAGGGAGGAAATTTCCTTCTTTTCACCTGAATGACTTCGGGCCATCAGAAGGTTTTGGCAAATAGAACCAAAGTATCTGGGGAGACTTGACTGTCCCAAGTACCACGCGGATTATTTGCCAGCATCTTCCGTTCGTCGCGAAGGGCCGTCAGACTTGGCGCTCGCGGGTGACCGGCCGAGGTTGGCTGGGGTGTGTCAGAGCAGCGTCCCCGACGGACCGGCTTCTCCCCGCGGTGTCAAGGTGCTTCCCCTTCCTCACCAGCAGCTGTGGCCCTGCTTCCCACGGAGCCGAGAAGTCGCTCAGATCACTTGTGCGGTGTTCTAGAAAGATGCCCTGAGTACCTACCGTCTACACACAGATAACCATCCCTCCCCCGCTCTTTGTGCTGGAGCCATGTGAGTCCCTGGGGGGCTCTGCAGGACCCTCCCCTCCTCTCTCCACCTCGTCCTGCATAAGCCCTCCTTCTCAGGGAGCCTCCCCTAACTTCCCAGGCTAGACCAGCCCTCACATGGCACCTCACCTGTGTGATGACTTGATTGCCCGTCTCCCCCGGACGGAGGGCTCCCCAGTAGCAGGGGTGCGTTTGCACCGCTGTGTCCCCGAGGCCGGCAGAGTAGGGGCTCAGCACGTACTCGACAGCCCATCAGCCGGACGCTTCAGAGAAATGTCTAGGGCAGAACACGAGGACCACGGGGGGCCCCCAGCACTGGGATGACAAAACAGTGGGCTCTCTCCATCTGCGCGTGGGGAGGAGACAACCCTGGGAGCCCCGAGGCCTCGGGACCCAGGCTCCTGGGCCTCAGCCGGTGTCATCGTGTGTCCTGAAGCTGGTGAGTGGGTCCTGCTGCAGGGCCGAGCCACCCCTCAGGCCTTGGGGTTCTCGTTAGTTTAACAACACGCCTAGTGTTTGGCCCTGTTGAGGACTCCTTTCTTGAAATTCTCTCCTGCATTGCCTTTCCCAGCATTTTATTTCTAAACTGGTTTCTTACACGGAAAACATCTGGGCCCCTGTCCGCATTCATCTGCTCCATCAGAGTCCTCGCTCCAGATTTCATCCCTGCGCTGGCCTGCCCCCCGCAAGGCGCCCGCGCTTCACAGGATGCCGTCAGACCCTCTTGGCCTTTAAGAGGCACCGCCAGCCTCTCTTCTCCTGCCGCCATCCCACTGGTCCTCTCCACTCCTTACACCAGGCCATTTGCATTCCCTGAAGAGCCCCTGCGTTTTTTATGCTTTGGTGCCTTTGCCTCGGTCTAGAAAGGCTGCCAGGCCCCACTCTTCCCCGCATCCCGCAATCCTTCCCACCGCTCCTGGGATGGGGAGTGTTTGCAAACCCAGGTCATGCCGCGTCCGGCTTCCCTTCCCCTGCAAAGAAGCCTGGGCCGCCTTCTAACACGTCAGAGAGCGCCTGGCGGGTAGCAGACCTATAATAAATACTTGGATAACTAGAAGGACAGTTCTTTTACCTTTCTTTCTTTTTTTTTTTTTTTAGTACTTTTACCTTTTAATGATGCATATAAATATTAACCTGAATGCCAAATACCACTCATGATAAACTAGAGGATCCCTGGATAAGCGTTCCCTCTTGAGAGCAGGCCTATTGTAGCTGAAAAGTCAAAGGTCAGAAAGTTTATTACATGAATAACCCTGATCTACTCTGAGGGTATTTTTCCTTCTCACATAGTTACAATTCCTTGTCACCCCTCCCAAAATGGATTTCTTGTCCACAGGGTAGTAAAGGTAGTAAACGTTACATGGTAGTAAATGTAGTAAGTGTTACTCCATGCTTTAAAATGATACATCTGCCCTGAAAATCTTGAGGTATTTTCTTTCCTGAGGTGGTTTTTTTTTTTTTTTCAGATTTGCAAGAGAAGATTATCTTATACCAATCACAGTGTATGTGCGGTAAAGCCCCACATTGCCGTGCTCTTTTATGAGCTGTTACTTCGGGGCAAAGCAAGGAAGCACTGGAGGAAAGGCTGTTTGATGCATTTCCCTCTGCAGAGTAACAGCACTTCAGGTGGGAGTGCTGTGTTCCTTCTAGAACTTCTCCCCTGGAGAGGTAATAGGACATTGCTTTCTCAGCTTTCAGAAGGGTAGTACAGCCGTTCTCTCCTAACACAGACACCACGTTTGACTTCGTTCTTCTCTCCCTTAGTAAAATGTTTTCCTTAACGTCCTAAGAATTATTGATGATCTCTTGGTGACATAATTTCCAAGAAAGTTTTCAGGAAGATTTGGAAATCATTAGTGCTTTCACTGGGCTCACCAGATGTGAAGGAGAATTAAGAGTTAAACGGTTTGGCTTTGACTGGTGTTAGATTATGAAGTGTATTGCTATATTGGAAACAAGAATCAAAGGATAGGATTAAATAAGCATGTGCCTAGATTTAAAAAAGAAAAAAGAAGTTTTAACAGCATGGTCCCCAGGGACGGATGTAGGGCTCGCTCTTTTAAATTTTTTTTTTTTTTTTTTAAAGAAGATGTTGGGGGTAGGAGTTTTTATTAACTAATTTATTTATTTTTGCTGTGTTGCGTCTTCGTTTCTGTGCGAGGGCCCTCTCCAGTTGTGGCAAGCAGGGGCCACTCTTCATCGCGGTGCGTGGGCCTCTCACTATCGCGGCCTCTCTCGTTGCGGAGCACAGGCTCCAGATGCGCAGGCTCAGTAGTTGTGGCTCACAGGCCTAGTTGCTCCGCAGCATGTGGGATCCTCCCAGAGCAGGGCTCGAACCCGTGTCCCGTGCATCGGCAGGCAGATTCTCAACCACTGCGCCACCAGGGAAGCCCCTTAAAATATTTTAAAGGTGATCTGGAAAAGAGAGTGGAGCGCGTGTCAGCTCTTCTAGGTGAGAAAGTGGAGTTGATGGGCCCAGGCTGAGAGAAGGTAGCAAAGTATGTGGGTGGGCAGGTGGGCAGAGGAGGGCCAGGCGGGGCCTCATCTTCTGCCAGTTCAGCTCTCAGTGGGTCCTCCGGTCTCCACCTGACAGAATGCTGCGATTGTTCCTTGGAAGGATCTGTTCAGCAGGGTTAATTTCTTGCATCTTATCCTACTACGCTGTTCAGCTTTTAAATGTATATTACCACTCTCCATCATCACATACATAATATATATGCATACATAAATTATTCATGTGCTTAAAAATCTTCACAGATTTTAATTTACCATCTTTCTCTCTTTGCTTTGCTTTCATCTTTTTCTCCTCACTCTTTCCCCAATACTTTTCTTATTTTTAGACAGGTCATTTTGTAGGAATAATGTGGTAGGATATTTATTATGAAATGTTGACAATTTAAAAAAATTTTTCAGAATGAAAATACCACTTAGGAACTTTCTTTTTAAAATTCAGTAATTGCTTAGCTCCCAAACACAGGGAGTTACCCACTATATCCTTTTATGATTTCTAAGAGGTATTATAATCCACCTTTCATTACCTGTGGGAGATGGGGCTTTTAAGTGACATTGGTGTGCCTTGTTCTTACAGCCCTGTCTCGACATCTGTGCTGTTACCACTGAAATGATGGCATAAACTTTGGCAAATATAGCTTCGTCACCTTTTGAAATCTACTACAAAATGATTTAATGATTTTGGTTTTTTGTTTGTTTTGGCCGCGCCGTGCGGGATCTTAGTTCCCCGACCAGGGATCAAACCCATGCCCCCTGCATTGGGAGCACGGAGTCTTAACCACTGGACCACCTAGGAAGTCCCGATTTATTGATCAATTGTTTAGTACCTATGTTTGATTCTTAAAATTCAGTTCGAATCAGCTAGAGATTTAATACTAAATATCCACAATAATATTGTTTTAAACCTGTAAAGTATATATATGACTCCGTTAATGAGCTAAGGCATGAAAAATAAAAGTTATTTGGATTTTGTCAAGGTGTTCACATTGCATGTTTCATAGACCTCTTGGTTAGTCGTCTATGATAATAACTTTGATCTGGGCCATTAAACAGTCTCAGAAATAAAAGTTTTTTGTAAAAGGATAACCAGTTTGTTATTTTCCTATTTGTAGACATTAACCTATATTTTGGTCCTTTATCTGCCCATTTCTTCTTTTAATGTACTCCCTCTTGAGTACTATCTGGTCGTTTTCTGACCTGATTTAGAATCTCTAGCTTATTTCTGTTTTAAAAACAAGGACCAAATTTAGCAGGAGACCATTGGCAAGATAAATTGGACTAGAGGCTCAGACTAACACCAGCAGGTTTACTTTCTTGTGTTTAAATGAAGTACTCATTTTCCATGAAATAACACATTTCACTTGCAGACATGATTTATTCAGATGTGAAGAAGAGAAACTAAAAAAAGGATTATTCAAATTTTAGATTTGTAGGGAAAGTAATGTTTTCAGTTATCTCATTTGGATTCTCAAAATGCTAACTTAAACCAAGTCTAGCAATGGCATAAGACAGTGGATGCAAAGCCAGTTTATATTCCAACAAATAAATAGGTGATGTGACGCCCCCAGCTAGATGTACCCCATTTGCTCAATCCATGAAGAAGCATGCATTGAGTACCTACTGTCTACACACAGATAACCGTCCTCCGAGAGCCCTCGTCTGACTGGGGAGGAACATGTGAACAGATCCTAAGGCAGTTTGGGAACAACAGTGTTACAAATATCCGGGACCTGGGAGAATGGGGGCGGGGGGTGTTCAGACCTGCTGGCTTGAACAGCTGGTGCTTAATGATAATTTCACGTTTACAAAATAGAACATTAGAGATTATAGTGTTAATGCAGAGAAGGATCTTGTGTGAAATCTCCCTTTTTCCAGTTGTAATTTGAATTTATATGTTGAAAATGGAAAGTTTTTATTACTAAGGAATTTGCAGTTTACCCTGATACCTTTTTAAAAATGCAATGCATTGACATGGTTATTAAAAAGTAAATTTTATCATAATTTTAACCAATTTGATCACTTATTTTAGTTTGGTTAAACTAAGTTTTGTTTTAAAGTGTACCATATGCTTCTGAGGAAATGTGATGGATTTCATTACCCACGCTTACTAATACCACTGTCAACCACTTTTTTTTTTTTTTTTTTTTTTTTGCGGTATGCGGGACTCTCACTCTTGTGGCCTCTCCCACTGCGGAGCACAGGCTCCGGACACACAGGCTCAGCGGCCATGGCTCACGGGCCCAGCTGCTCCACAGCATGTGGGATCTTCCCGGACCGGGGCACGAACCCGTGTCCCCTGCATCGGCAGGCGGACTCTCAACCACTGCGCCACCAGGGAAGCCCTTTTGTGTGTGTGTGTGTGTGTGTGTGTGTGGGTGTGTGTTTGTCAACCACTTTTAAACTCTACCTAATCACTGGAGTAATCTAGAGTTGAAAGAGATCAAACTTAAAAATGAGAATTTTTTTTAACATTTCAGAAGTCTTTCTTTTTAGTATTGTCTCTCATTTGTGAAACAGTTTAAGTAAATGTATATCCTGTAACGAAATTCTTACTTGTCCATTAAGTTTGGGCTCTGGTGAGATAAAGGTAATATTTCTTGCCGGTTAAAGAGTGATTTTCCTAAACCCTGAATGAAGAGGTGCCCCCACAAACACAAGAAGAAAAGTGTACCCACAAACACAAGAAGTGTACCCACATACAGTGTCCAATGGTATGAGTGATGTTAAATATTAGAAACGTACTGAAGTATTTACTTGAACCAGAGAAAACGATGGAAATTGGACACTGGCTAATTTATAACTTGGGATACTGTCAGTGCATAATTATTATCCAAAGGTGGAACATAACGAAACTGACGTTGCAATGTTTTTACAAATAGTGGTGGGGAGAAAGCTGCTTAACTCTTGTTTTGTTTCTTGGATGATGTTAAACGCTGGAAGGGGTCAGTGTTTCCCACTCTCAGCGTCCAGATTTCATCATTGACCTGGAGGAAAAGCCTTGAGTGGATTAGAAACAGCTGGGATGAAGTGCTTGCCTTTGCCTTCTGCTTAAAAAGGGAACTTGCAGCTTCCAGAGGGAGTGGACTAAAGGATGCTAGACAGCATCAACTTAGAGCCCGCTCCAGGCATCAGAAAATGTAGCTAATTTTAGATAACCTTCACGAGGCTGTCTTCAATAACTCACGTAGTTGGTTGCCCCAAGATAGTTAATACTTTTCTACTGACTATGTAGTATTTTACAGACAAACTGAAAGTTTCTCATTATATAAGTCAGGCAGATCGCAAATGTATCTTCAGAAAATCATTGTGCCAGTGCAGATGGACACTTCTTTAAAGAATACCATGTGATATGCACAAAAATACAAATCTACAAATCTTGACTAGCCGCACAACTATGAGATTTATCAGGAGGCTCTTTTATAATGGAAATCTCCTTTTATTAACATGAGTAAATGTTCAAAAATGTGATATAGGGGGCTTCCCTGGTGGCGCAGTGGTTGAGAGTCCGCCTGCCGATGCAGGGGACACGGGTTCGTGCCCCGGTCTGGGAGGATCCCACATGCCGCGGAGCGGCTGGGCCTGTGAGCCATGGCCGCTGGGCCTGCGCGTCCGGAGCCTGTGCTCCGCAACGGGAGAGGCCACAGCTGTGAGAGGCCCGCGTACCGGAAAAAAAAAAAAAAAAAATGTGATATAGCCACTTTTTAGGAGGACACCTATATTTTTAAATATTTGTTTATTTAATTAATTTATTATTATTTTTGGCTGCATGGGGTCTTAGTTATGACAGGCGGGGGGGTCTTCGTTGCAGCATGCAGGATCTTTCATTGCAGTGCGCGGGCTCTTCATTGAGGTGCGTGGGCTTCTCTCAAGTTGTGGCCTGCAGGTTATCTCTCTGTAGTTGTGTCACGCGGGCTCCAGGGCACGTGAGCTCTTCGTTGCGGCACCACGCGGGCTCTCTAGTTTTGGTGCGCAGGCTCAGTATTTGTGGTGCGCGGGCCTAGTTGCCCTGTGGCATGTGGGATCTTAGTTCCCTGACCAGGGATCCGACCCACATCCCCCTGCATTGGAAGGTGGATTCTTCACCACTGGACCACCAGGAAGTCCAGAGGACACCTATTAACTTCAGTATTACAAAATACAGGACAGATCTGTATTATATACTGCATATCACATATTGCTCATTTGATTAAGGAGGAGTGGCATTTAATTGACTCTGAACCTGCTAGATGGTTAAAGTGCAACGCTGCCTTTCCCATTGGTGACTGGCTGCCAATATCAGCAGCTCGGATGTAACAGGAGCTCCAGACAGTCCAGGATGCACTATCCCTAGAGTAAGTCTCGGTCCCCCTGGCTTACTGTGTAGTGGCCTGTGACTGGTGGTTACCTGCCCAGGTCTAGCCTGTGGTGTTAGGGTTGCTGACCTGAGTTCCTCTTGGTGGAGCAGTTACTGTGATGTCAGCTGTGCTGCTTTCTCCGTGCTGTTCCCTTTTGGTTTATATCCTGGCCTGGTGCTTGGCATCCCTACCGAGTCAGTGCGTTTCTTTGGGCAGATGATCATTCTATCGGAATGTAATGCTTTTTCTCACTGATAATCCAGACGCTCCTCCATTTCCAGTTCTGCCACAACTGCTAACAGAGGCATTGCCATTGGTCTTAAAATGTACTTGAATAGGGTCCTTTTCCATAAGGGAGGACGTCCTACGGATTCAAGGATGGGTGAGCCTCTGTTTCATCTTGAGTGTATCCATTTCAAGCCCTGATGAAGCAGACAGATTACTTGACACTCCCCTCTCCCCACCCACCATGCCCCAGAAGGGCCACCGACGCCCAGGGCAGTGTGGTCAACTCTCAGGCCTCTGAAAGGAGCCGGAGTGGGTGGTCTTCCTGAGCACAGGATGTCAGCAGGGGCTGGGCCAGCTCAGAATCCAGCTGTAGTAACCTGAGAGAAACCGGGTGCTGAGGCTGGAGCACCCCACCCATGCCTACATCCTGCCGCACGCTGGGGAGAGTCTGGGGACACCGCGCCCACAGGCTCACCCCCTTTCTTCTGAACTTCGTTGACTATTCTCACCCCTCCCTCCCTGCTGTCTTCTGCGCCTCCTAGGTGAGTGAGTGAGTGAGTGAGTGCAGCTGGAGAAGGGATGCCGATAGGATTTTTCTAATTTATCAAGAGGGTCTTGAAACTGTAGAATTAAGTTTGACCTGTTGTAAACTGTGGCTCAGGCAGAATGACCACCAAATCGCGAGCAGTTGTTAGTGGCGGCCACGTCCCAAAGCAAAGCTGATTTCTCAAGAGATCTGGTGACTGCAGAAGCTCTTCATTACGAGCTTAGCTTTCTAGGCTCACCTCGAATTTCAGATCCAAGCCTGTGTTCCTTTCCTTTGCTCTAAATTCCTCTGTATTCGTATCATTTCTACCGAGGCATGACCATCTTGGAAAGATACCGTGCGTGAGGGTGATTTGGGGTCCAGGGGGAACTTGGTAAATTGTAAGATGGAAAGTGAGTCGTCGGACCTGATTCCTGTTAATCCCGTATTTCCATCTGGTGATTTGTGATTCTGTTTTTCAGTACATTTCCACCTTTACAGACATGCTGATCTTAGAAGATGATCTCCCGATTCTGTTTCCCATTTCTAATCAATAGTGATCCATGGATTTTGACTGTTAAGGAAATCAGCTCGTGCTTATGAAGGTATCTTCACACCAGCAAATCACAAAGGCAGCTGCTGACTCTCATTCCCTCCCAGGAAGAAGGAGGGTGTGTAGTTCTCCCTCTCCGGGGAGTTGAGTGTTGTACTGCTTTACAGTCATCCTTTGACTCATATAACATGACGATTTGACGTGATTATTCTTAATTGACTTGGGGTTAGGCAGACAATTCTCGTATTTGGTCTTGCCTTCAGATTTAATGACATGGAGGCTTTGAGAAGTGAGCAAATTCAATTTTTCTGGTGTCTATTATGCAGCGTTATTAAGAATACAGCACTGTGCACAGAATATAAAGTCAGGTCCTCCTCTCTGCAGAGAATATAGTGTCGCTAGGAAGCTTCTGTCTGATCAAGCCCTCTTTCCCTGTCCGTGTTCGCCCTTTCCCTCTCAGACTCTCTCTCATAAGTCAGGCAGATATTATAGGATTCGTGCATTTATTCAGTAAATACTTTGGATTGCGTGCACTGGGGTGCAGTGGTGCATCCCATGGATGTGGTGCCTCCCCTTCCACGGAGCTTCCAGTCTACTGCAGGGATTGGGGGCAAATCCATCCCCATTAGCCTGTCTTTGTAAACCAGGTTTTGTGGGAACACAGCTGTACCCATTCGGTTACGTGCTCTGGGCACTATAATGGCATCTTGAGTAACTGCAGCAGAGACCCTGAGGTCTAAAAAGCCTGGAGGGTTTCCTGCTCCTGCCCCAGGGGGTGAGGTGGAGAGATGAGTGCAGGCTGGAGCCAGAAAAGCTCTGGGAAGAGTGTCTGCTCTCCTGAGGGAAGAGGGCCAGCGTGGAGCCTGGAAGCAGGGGAAGGGACGTGTTCATACTTGAATTTCAGGGAAGTCACACCCGCTGCTGTGCAGAACAGTAATGACGAGAGACAGTGAGTGCACGTGTTGGAAGGAGAAGCACTAACGCCTGGGGTTCAGGCGCGTGGGCTCTGCCTGGATGCACGTTTCAGCCTTGCCTTGTACTGATCCCGACATCAGGTCACTTCTCTGCTGGCTCTCCTGTCTGTGCAATGGGGGTGGTAATCACAGAACCTAACTCTTGGCATTGAATAGGTGAATGTGCCTGAAACACTTAGAACAGTGTTTGCGGTCGTCACTGTTCTTCCTGTTCTAGTCATCCTGTTAAGAGGGCAGAGTGGCCTTGGCAGTGTTGGCAAAAAATTAGTCAATCTAAGAAAGAAATGGAAAATTTTTTTGAGCCCAATTTGAGGATTATAACCCAGGAAGAGCATCTCAGAGAGCTCTGAGAACTGTCCTGCCTGTTAGAAGTCAAGGCACAGGTGTATAAGTGTTTTGAGACAGAGGGCTGTACATCCAATGCCGTATTATTAACAGTTTACATGATCCAGATCTAAGGGGCATCGTGGTGGGTCACGTGAGCCCTTACAAGCTCAAGAAGGAATGTTATCTTGTAAGGAGTTGTCTCGCTGATGCTGGGAGAATGCTGCTCCTGATGGCTGAGCAGGTATTTCTGCCGATGGGGGGTTGGGTTGATGTATGGTGCAGACACACAGCGCACAGTGGGGGAGAGAGGAGGCCAAGGGGCAGAGAAGAACTGCTGTGTTGACATTTTTCTTGTCTTGGCCGTAGAATACGAATCTTATTTCACAGCAGTGAGGGTATGGAGAAAGTGCCCGGACTCGGGCTACACAAGGCAGTAGGATTGACAGGAGTCAGGGGTTGATAGGCTGTCAGAACAAGAGGCTGGGGATGAAACGGAGGATTGGTGTTTGATCGGCCGAGTGGGCAGTGGTTCCCGTCCCCGAGGTGGGGAGGACAGTAATGGAAACGGGTGTGCGACGTGGGGTAAATGGTAAGTTCATTCTGGGGTCTTTTCAGTTTAGATGCCAGGTTGATTCAAGCAGAAATGTCGAGGAAGCAGTTGACTGTGGGCCCGGAGATGAGAAGTGAGATGTGGGCTGAGGAAACGGGGGTAGGAAAGACCAAATGAACCTGCACCTCACTCGGGAGAGGAGACGCCAGAGTGAGGAGGAGTGACAGGCAGGCCCCTAACAGATCTACAGAGAATGCCAAGAAGCAAAGGTTAGGGGACTCCCGGGTGGTCCAGTGGTTAGGACTCTGAGCTCTCACTGCCGAGGGCCTGGCTTCGATCCCTGGTCTGGAAACTAAGATCCCACTAGCCTCGCGGCCAAAAAGAGTCAAAGGTTAGACAAAGGGAAGATCAAAACAATTTTTGGAGGAAGATGAGCACGAAGTTCGAATCCATTAAACGTTCTCTTGTTGAGGTGGGGGAGTCTGAGAAACGTTTAAGTTTGCGAGTCTCACATCAGACCCCACGCACCTAAACCACAGCACGTCTCTCACGACTCGGGGACCTGATCTCACGTCCTCTCATGTTGCGCATTCTTCCGGTAAGCCGTTTTCCCCCAGTGGAATATTAAGCACTACAGAGGATGCTCTGTTGACCTTCGGTGACCTGTTCAGTGTACTTTTCTATCCCTTTTCCCCTCCCCTCGTTCTTTACCTACCCCGTTACTGGTTCACTGGAGCCTTGATTTGAAAAGTTGAAGTGGGGGGACCATGTCTTCCTCCTTTTTTGTGGGGTACTTTGTTCAACATCAACAACTTGAGTCCAGTATCGGAGAGTTTTATAATGACCTCTCTATTTTAATTTGTTTATTACAACACTGCGGTCGTATAGTATGATTTTGGAAAGAGCCAGGAGATAAGTGGAGAAAAGGACGCTCTCCCATCGCCGGAATCACCGCCAGCCTCCGCGCCTACCTCCTTGTGACAGAGGCGTACTTGGCTTCCTCTCCTCAGGATGGGTTAATTCCCACCAGAGCCCTCAGTGCTTCGGGACACGGATCTCGGGCAAGGCTTCTTCCCGCCTCCAGACTAGCCCTACTCTGACCCTTAGAGCTCACAGGTTAGGCTTCAGCTAAGTCCCCGCTACTTGACTCAGGGGTGCGGTGGTCAGAAACCTGATCCAGAAGGCTTATCCACCTGTACCTGGGCAAAGGCATCACATTAGATGGTTAAGCGAAGTGCTGCATCTTATGTTTAGTTTTGTGCTACAGGAGGAAAATTGTGGAGAAACTTTGAAATGGACCAGAAAGATTATGGGGTGCATTATCCAACTCGGCTTTCTATGTTATCTCACCCTTTCATTATCTCTGAGCTGTTTTACCATCCTGTAAATGATAGAAAATTGCTAGTAATGCACAGGTGTCTTGTCCATTGAAATGGCAGCCATGTACTGTGGAATGCAATTGGTTACTGCTCTCTGGATATTGACCAGTTTTACCAGTTTTGCCTCTATTTGTAAATTCTTTGCAGTGTTCTTGATGTTCATATGTTTGTCTGTTCTTTGGATTCACCTTTGAACTGGTTGTAACGTCTTACGGTTCCTTTTAAAATTAATCGGTCAATTAAAATCTGTGTCCCACGTTCAGAAAAAAATTCTTGTCATACATACACATGTATGTTCATACCTGCATGTAATATCTCTAGGAAGATTCACAAGGAAGTGCTGGCTGTGAGCACCTCTGCAGAAGGGAAGGTAGGAAAACTTGCCTTTCACTGTATGCCCTTTGCGATCCTTTGAATTTTGTATCCCGTGCTTATAGTATTACCTAAACAAAGAGATAAACTTGTTAAATTCCTTTTTGAACTCTCTCAAGTCAATCCTTAGCTAGCCGTTACCAAAACTTCAACATCGACTGAATTCACATTTGAATTAGCTGACTTTCCAAAGAGACCTTTGTCTCTAGATAAACTACTGGTAGACGGCAACCTGCACATCAGCATCACACCTGGAGCCTTACTTCTGTACTCTTTAAAGTTTTTAACTTCATTTTTCAAGACAGCTCTAACACTGTAGAAACATGTCAGTGGGAGGGTACTAATTCTTTCATGAATCTCTTAAGGAACCGGGGGATCTTGGCGTGAGGGGGGTGGCAGACCAGCCGGCCGTCTGCGGTTCTGGTTCTGACCTCTTCACCTCGCCCCAGCCCAGCTGCACACACTCTCTAGCATCCTCTGCTGGTTATAGCTGGAGGTGCTCCCTTTAAGCCAGAGGAGCTCAAGCCTGATGCATATTGAAATCACCTGGGGAGCTTTTAAAATTCTGATGCCCCAGCCAATTAAATCACAGTGTCTGAGGGGTGGGATGCGGACATCAGTATACTTAAAGCCACGGAGGTGATGCTGATGTTGAGAAACAAGGCTCTGTGCATGGATTCAGGAAAAACTTCACATGTGACACCCCAGAAACAAAAGCACTCAGGATTACTTTTTTTTAAATGTTTGTTTGTTTGTTTGTTTGTTTGTTTTTGGCTGCGTTGGGTCTTCGTTGCTGTGCGTGGGCTTTCTCTAGTTTCAGCGAGCGGGGGCTACTCTTCGTTGTGGTGCGAAAGCTTCTCATTGCGGTGGCTTCTGTTGTCGCGGAGCACGGGCTCTAGGCGCACGGGCTTCAGTAGTTGTGGCTCGCAGGCTCTGGAGCGCAGGCTCAGTAGTCGTGGCACGCGGGCTGAGTAGTTGTGGCGCACAGGCTTCGTTGCTCCCCGGCATGTGGGATCTTCCCGGGCCAGGGCTCGAACCCGTGTCCCCTGCATGGGCAGGAGGATTCTTAACCACTGCGCCACCAGGGACACCCTGCACTCAGGACTTCTGACGGGAAGATCTGTGCAGGGGGTGAGGAAAGGGAGACACCCCTCCCAGAATACCTGTACACACACAGTCTGTGCTTCCTTGGGACGCCTCTGGAACGTGGCCCACTTAGGTACTGGGTGTGGTTTAAAAGCCCCAGCTGACTCGGTTACAGTCACTAGAGCTTTTTTTTTTTTTTTTTATAGTTTGGAACTCAGCTAAACGTTCACTGAGCAGGAAATACCTAATGGGGGCTGTTGAGTGCATATCCCAGCCCTGCTCCTCTGGCATTTGGAGCACGAAGCCAGCCTCGGGGTGGGTGATGCCTTACACCACTGCCACCATGTGGCTGTGTGACCGACAAAACATCCTATTCCTCGTACACCAGACAACTGGGAAAACCACACTGTACAGCAGGACCCGTTAAGTGCCTGCTTTACTCACAGGTCCTAGAACCTCATTGCTCTGACCTGTGACAGTGTGCTTTGGGACTTCCCTGGCGGTCCAGCGGTTAAGACTCCGTGGTTCCACTGCAAGGGCCATGGGTTTGATCCCTGGTGGGGGAACTAAGATCCCACATGCTGCATGGCGCAGCCAAAAAATTAGGGAAAAAGAAAGAAAACAACAATATGCTTTAGTAAGGGGTCTTTGATAGAGAGTCATGTTTATAAGGGGAGGAGTAAAAAAAATGCATCCAACCCTTTGTTTGGGAACGGTTAGGCAAGGAAGTAGTCTCTTCTTGGTTCCCCCTGGGAAAGGTACCTTCTAACGGGGGCCCTGATTCAGGGCCTGCTTCCGTTTCATATTTCAAACCATTTGATTGTTGCTTCAGCTATTTTGAAAACATGAACATTGGTGTCATAAAGTCTGTTGTGGTTGCCTTCATGTACTCACTGTATATCCCCCTCCCTTTTGTGTAGGAAGACAGAGCTGTTAATAACCCCATGCCTGACCGAGGGGGCCATGGACTAGCTCCTGGGGATGACAGATTCAAACCCGTGGTGCCCTGGCCTCATGTTGAAGGAGTAGAAGTGGACTTAGAGTCTATTAGAAGAAAAAACAAGGCCAAACACGAACAAGAGCGCCATGCTGGAGGAGATAACCAGAAAGACATAATGCAGAGGCAGTATCTCACATTTAAGCCTCAGACTTTCACGTACCGTGACCCTGTGCTCCGCCCAGGGGTCCTCGGTAACTTTGAACCCAAAGAGCCCGAGCCTCACGGAGTGGTTGGTGGCCCTGGAGAGAAAGCCAAGCCGTTGGTTTTGGGACCAGAATTCAAACATGCAGTTCAAGACAGCATTAAAGAGTTTGGATTTAACATGGTGGCGAGTGACATGATCTCCCTGGACCGCAGCGTCAGTGACTTACGACAAGAAGAGTAAGCACAACCCCTCCCCTTTCTGACCTGGGCGCGCGTTTCCATGGATACCTAGACTGACTTAGATGGTTATTTGTGCCTTCACTGCAAGGGAATAAGAGGGTCTTTGGTCCACGAAGTGGCCAGAAGGGGGCGATCTGCCCATGTGTGGCTTATAAAATTCTGGGGTCTCCTCTGCCAGTGCTGCTCAAAGTGTTGTCCCCGGACGAGCACCGGTCTGAACTTTCTGTTCCCAGTCCACAGAGAGAAAACGAGCTTGTACCAGGCTGTGAAGTAACTATTGATATGAAGTGCTTTAAGTTCACCTGACGATGTTTGAATCACAGAGCTTTCTCTCTTTTTTTTTTTTTTTTTTTTTCTTTTTGCGGTATGTGGGCCTCTCACTGTTGTGGCCTCTCCCGTTGCGGAGCACAGGCTCCGGATGCGCAGGCCCAGCGGCCATGGCTCACGGGCCCAGCCGCTCCGCGGCATATGGAATCCTCCCAGACCGGGGCACAAACCCGTATCCCCTGCATCGGCAGGCGGACTCTTAACCACTGCGCCACCAGGGAGGCCCAGAGCTTTCTCTCTTGGTGTGTTGTTTTTCCTCCTGGACCAAGCTCCTTGTCTTGCTGTGGGACGGTAAACAGGAATGCTGCTCGCGATGCTTCTGGAACTAACTGGTTGTTTGCCTTCTTCCGTTTTTACCCTCAGCACTAAAACTGGGAACGGAAGCTCCCGAGTATGTACTGTATAAAAGGCGCCTTCAGACAGATGAAACCGTAGCCCTCACGTTCAAGTGCTTTTCGCGTAGTGTGATATAAAACAAAGGGTTTCCAACTCTTGACTTTTGATAATGGTGATCATTGAATGAACTCAAAGCTTTTTCTCTTTCAGTTTATTCAGTAACTGATTCTACTCAGAGGGTCTAAGCAGCTTCCATTAGCTTCCATTGTGTGGATGCAAGTTTAATTCACTGCTACTAGAAAACTTCCCAGACGTATTCCCTGTGATGCGTGGTTAACGCAGCCCTCGTTTTAAGAAGTGAACACAGCAGGCGCACGCACACGCACGGTCCCCACAGCAGCATCCTTTATGACCCTGCAGTCAAATTCTGGACCTACCAGAGGGCTGCTCCAGAGACTTTGGCCCTTCCTATATTGATTTGATAGGAGTGAGAGGGGGGTGCCTGAAATATGCAGAGAAGAAAGAAAGAGAAGCAGTAGAGAACCAGGGTGGTGAGGGACATAACCTCTAGTACAGAGAAGCATTGGGGCATCTCGGGGGACTGTGAAGGGAGAGTGTGGGGGCAGTTATTCCTGATCAATGTAGAGATTTGCCTGGTTGCAGATTTGCCGTATTTAGAAAGAAAAAAAAATAGCAGTTGCTCAGTCAAATTTACTTTCAGTTAAACAATAGAAAATGTTTAGTATAAGTATGTCCCAAATAATGTTTGGAATCTACTTATACATAAAAAATACCTGTGGTTTCTCTGAAATCCAAATTTCACTGTGCATCCTGTATTTTATCTGGCTGCCCTGGGCAGGGGCTGAGGTGGTTGTCACAGAGCGAGAATTGCCGTGCATGGACGCTTCAGGACCCCAGACGGGATCTGCGGACCTCCCTGGAGTGCATCCCGGTTACCCGAGACAGGCTCAGACCGTGCGTCTGTCACAGGGGGGTTCTCGGAGGACCTCTCGATGGCCTTCTCCTCACCGTGATGGGGAAGGAAAGGAGAGGGAGAGTCTAACACTGACCTTCTGCTACAGGCCAGGGCTTCCTGCAAGTGATCTTATTTGATTCTCACAAGCAAACTGTGGGAGAGTTGCCACGTGTGGATGTGACGTCTGAGGCTTAGCACTGTGACTTCCCTGTAGCTGCCCAGCAGGATGGCAGAGCTGTGGTCCGACCCCAGGTGGCCCGGTTAGGAAGGCCTTCTCCTTCCTCTGCCCCACCCCTTCCTGGACAGCGTGGACCAGGGCAGGGTGGCCATCCCAGGGGGAGCTCAGTGTGGAAGCGGAGATTTTATTTTTTATTTTTTTATTTTTTTTTTATTTTTTATTTTTTCCTTTTTTTGCGGTATGCGGGCCTCTCACTGCTGTGGCCTCTCCCGCTGCGGAGCACAGGCTCCGGATGCGCAGGCCCAGCGGCCATGGCTCACGGGCCCAGCCGCTCCGCGGCATATGGGATCCTCCCAGATCGGGGCACGAACCCGTATCCCCTGCATCGGCAGGCGGACTCTCAACCACTGCGCCACCAGGGAGGCCCGGAAGCGGAGATTTTAGCACACGAATCACTTATAAAAGATACGCATGTAAAACACCAGTTTTAAAATCAGTTTAAAATCTAGCTCACTCTTCGGTATAAGAAATGTGCTAAGATGTAAAATATCAATAGAAAACCAGCAAGGACCTACTGTATAGCACAGGGAACTATACTCAGTGTCTTGAAATAACCTATAATGGAAGAGAATCTGAAAAAGAATAGATATATTCATATGTACATATATATGTACATATGTGAGTGAATCACTTTGCTGTACACCTGAAACATTGTAAATCAACTATAATTTTTAAAAAGGAAGAAAGAAACATGCCAAGAAAATAAAAGGCATACGTGCACACACGGCAGAGCAGCGCTCAGGACTAGCGTGGTCCTCGGCGGCTCCCCCTTCTGCGCCCCTCATATCCTTTCTGTCCCCCAGGCCTCTTCTTCCTGCCCCCACGCTCCGTCTCCAGTCCACCCTTCCACCTCCCCTGTCACCAGCCACGGCCACGCCACTGTCATCTCTCCTAGAACCCCGCCAGCGCCTCCTGCCTGTTCACACCTAGCCCGGGTAACATCATTCTTTGCCTTCCCAGAGCACCTAGAATAAAACGGTCCAGGCCTGCCCACCTCGCTCTGGCCGCGTGCCTTCTCCCGGGGCGTTTGCACGTCCCCTGCCCCCGGCTCCCTCACCTCTGTGGGCTTTTTCTTTCCTCTGTGGCCCCTTCCCAACCCTCAGGCTCCGTCAGACTCCCTGGCCTGCTTTATTTTCCATTACTCCTCTCTAGCCGTTTCATTCCTAGTATCTCTCAAATTTTACAATTAGACATTGGTTAATTTAGCTGTTTATTGACTGTCTTTCTTACTAGATGATAAGGTCCCAAGAGCGAGGAATTTGTCTGTTTTCTTCACCAGCTCCTTCCAGTACGTGCCACCCAGGAGCTTGGCCGTACCCAGTGGTGAACATCTGTTGAAAGCGTGAATGAAGGAGTGAATGGAGGAGTCTGCTGGGGTCAGACCTCGGCTCCATTACCAGACGCGAGGTCTCAGACCAGCGCCTTCCCCTCCCTGTCAGTTACCTGATCCATCACGTGGGTCTACCAATGCCTGCCCCCTGAATTGGCATTGGGATTAAAGGACATAATAGACTGAAAGTCGTACCACACGCCTGGGGGTCAGAAACTTAAGTATTAGTGGCTGTTTCTTTTTTAACTGCTGTGGCACTCTCTTCAGGTCACAGTTTGTCTAACCTTGAATGTTTCTGTAACTGTGCAGCTTTGAGGTCCTCTATGGCTTTTTGGAAGATGTGGATTCCACCCCCCCACACTGCCGTGTCGGCATCATCCTGCATCTCCTCGCGTCTCCCTTGATGGCAAAGCCTGCGTCCCCTTTGATGATTTCAGACACGCCAGGCGCCTCTGAAGCTCCCGTCTCTCTGGGTCTTGCTCTCCTGCAGTCGTCTTTCCTCCTGCCTTTCGCCGTCTTTCCTAACTGCCTCCCCCGCAGCCCGTCGCCCTCCTTCTCTTCTTCTTTCCTCTAATCTTCCTTCTTCCTCCTGCCATGCCTTTCCATAGGCTGATCATTTCTTTGTTCTTTTCTCTGGCATAACTGGAGCAGCGCTTAGAAATAAGATTATCGCATGTTCCTGCAAGGATCGTGTCCCCAGTCAGATGAAAGGACCGAGGCTATCTTAGCAAATGATCCTAAACCCCTTTCTAAAATTCTATGCTAGCGAGAAGACTTTTGTTTATACTCAAAATATGCAAACATACTCCCAGAAGATTTTAAAACTGAATCCAGATTATTTTTTAAATTTGATTCTTTCTCACCCTTTTTAAAAAATGGGATAGGCTTCTTTCCTGTTTGAACCCTGTAAAATTCAGTGTAGACTCGTAAATAATTTCTAAGTTGAGTTATTCATAATTTAGAATGTGGTCAATCTTAAGAGTTTTCTCCAAAAGAAAAAGGTCAACAGCAAATAAAGCACTGCTAAGTTTCACGTAGTATCTGATGTGCATATTAGCACTTTTCTGCTCTACCAGCAAAGTGAAAGCATCCCACGGGCCCACCTCACACACACGCCCTCCCTCACACTGGGTCCCCATGGAGAACATACTGCCCAGGGCTTGAACCTCCGCAGCTGTGGCATCTCGGCCTGATTAGCCTGCTCTCTTGCCTCTGTCACGCATAGTGACCACCTGCCACGCTTGGAAACCCAGCCTTGAGCTGTTTGGCCAGTTACAACATCTGCCCCTGGTTCACTCGCTCATTCTTGTGGCCGTTCCCTCCGTCTTTTCGGATGAAAAGCAGGACCGAACTGCCCAGCTGCCAGTGTGACTCAGGCTCACGTCTGTTGCAGCTTTGAGTCACATCCCCTGGCTGTGTCATTTACTGGCTGTTGATGGCTCATTAGGAGGGTGAGTGGCAGTGTTTGGAGGCCTCCTTCTTTTCTGAAGGCTTGAGCCAAGAGTGACCTCACCCGCCTGCACACTTGTTTTCTATATAAAAAAACATACATGGTTTTCTGCACAGCTCAACGGAGATGGAGTATCTCCAGTAAACGAGGCACTGTGCCAGCCCATCAGGGATGCAGCAATAAGAAAGTACAGGCCCTGCCTTCGAGGGGCTCGCCATCTACCCCTGGGGAGAAGGGAAGGGTTACCGTGACGTAAGAGCCTGAGGAAGGAGAGGGGGCCGCGCTGAGTTACAGGGAAGTCAGGAAAGGATTTACGGGGGGAGCACTAGGGACGGGCCCGTCGATGCGCAGGTTTCCCAGGAGGAGGTTACAGGTCTAGAGGGCGGGACGGCAGGCGTGGACCGGGAGGAAATCCGGTGCCGTGGCTTACGTGGATGGGGCGCTGAGCGCAGAGACATAGAGACACAGCTGGTAGGACACAGAGGGTGGCGTTTGCAGGCCCCCAGTGCCGCGCTTCATAGTCTGCACTGAAGGCGGTGCAGGGAAGACCCACAGAAAGGGTACCGAGAGCACTTGAGGAGTGTCAGGCTGCTGGGGTGTCCGGAGCGGGCGGGGGGGTGGGGGCCTGACCTGGTAGAGGGTCCGTAGCATCACAGTAGGAGCCTGAGTGAAGGCCCCAGAACCAGACGAAGGAGACTCAGGGGGAGAACAAGAGTTAGAACAGGAGGCGCTGGCAGCTGATGGAGGGGAAGGAGGGATCAGACATCAGCACAAGGCTTTGAAGCTCAGAAACAGGGAGAAGGCCACCACTGACCAAGGAGTGGGGAGGATCAGAACAAGCTGCTCTGCCCAGAGCACCTGTGCCCTAGACCTCGGCCTCTGGGCGAGTCCCCCCTCCCCCGTGCTGAGCCCATTTGTGGGAAGTGCTGTTTGTGGTTACGTTAGATTTTCTTCTAATAAAGCGTAGGATTTTATTTCCTTTACTGCAAACTAACGGCGGATGCAAATATATGGAAATTATTCTTGCCCTTTTTCTGCCCAAGAAGGCAGACAATCAGGGGTATATAATCCAAGCTATTTTGTTTCAAACAAATGAATTAACTATTTTGACTTGTTGAACAAATTCATCTGCTTCTACTGTTTAACCTTTCCTCCTGCCTACGCTCCTATCGCATTTCTGTTTTGTAGAAAGCTATCTCCGTTGCATTGACAGAGCACAATAATAGATGTTAAAGTGCTTCAAAAACTCTTAAGAGCTACGCAAATGTTAATACGATTGTTAATAACTTTGTTAAGCTTGTCTGTGAGAAACTGAGGTCTTTTTTTAAAGATACTATACACTGACGTTCCTGCCTTATACACTAGGTCATTCTCTTCTTACCTGATACCAGAATACTGATATTTAATTTTATTTAAGGTAGTTATGGTCGTGAGCTTTTTTCATTCTCCGTCTGTGTTAAGGGTTCTCTTTGATACCTTTGTGTAGAATATAGTAATATAATTTATCAGATGGTTGCTATTTTCAAAATAGGCTATAGGGTTCTTTTCTAATTTCACTTCCTATACATTGTGACCCATGGGTTTCAGTGAACACTGACTAAATGTAAGGAGCCGCTCGTAAGAGGTTAAAGCAAATGATTAGAATTGTCTGTAAATCATGTACACACACGTGTATGTGAACCACGTATGTGCGCATGAACTTCAGTGCCGCGTCCTAGTTTCTGTTAGCACAGTGAGCGCTGGTTCTATACGACGCCATCCAGACGACACGGGTCACGACCGTTGACATGCACTCGTTTTCTCTCTTGGATTACCCAAAGCACGTCTCATTTTTCAGACGGCAGTTCGGCAGCGGTAGAGCTAATCTGCAGGAAGCACATTTGAAATTGGTTTCAGGTGACCCACAGTGGACATGGCTGCTGCTTTTGCATCCAAAAAGTATTGCTTTCTAACTGGCCTGAAAGTTTTTACTCTTGGGAGCCACTTTTTGTGAGTTCAGAAGTTTTCCACATGAACTTTAAAAATAAATCGTGTTCTGATACTTAGTTTCTTTTCTTCTCTCACACACACACACACACACACACACACACACACACACACACACACACACACACACACACACACACACACACACACACACACACACACACACACACACACCACTTTGGGATTTTCTCAATGATGGGGGCACAGCTGATTTTTGTTCAAGGCCCTGGCTGACCACAGGAGACGTATTTAGCCAAATGGGAGTTACTGGAGCTATTGGGGTAACTTAGGTCACCCCAGTTCGCACAGCAGTTTAGAGGGGTGCCTCCAGAAACTGGACATGGAGGTCATCTGCTGCTCTGGGCCACCATTAGCAGGATAGCAGCAACCTCGAACCCCCCTCCTCAGCAGCCTGCGGGGGTGGCTCCCGTCCCCAGGGGGGACGTTCCTGTACTGCCGAGACCCCGTGTGTTTACTGAGGTCCCTCCCACGAACATAGCTTCATCTTCCCACACACCCCGCCCACCACGTTACAAAAGGACAGGGTTTGCCTGGTAAAAGTATAACCCCGGCTGCTTGATTTGTTTTCGCACAGCTCTTCACCCCCAACGGGGAGTTCACAGTAAGTCCCTGGAGGCTGGCTATGTGCATGGAGGCACCGCAGGTACCTCGTACGTCCCACCCCAGTGACAGTGTCAGGGAGACCTTGACTCTTTCTTTCTCTCCAGGGTGAGCTTCCCACCCATCCAGAGCTCTGACATGGGGATGAAGGGGGAGTTTTGGTACCCTTTCCTACTAGAGCGTCTGAGTTTTGGAGCTGACGGTCATTTCAGAGTGTTTGGTCATTGTCCTCTGCTGAAAAGTCATCAGTCGCTCAGCAGGGAGCGTCTGAACTGCCACAGTGCCCGGTGGACGTCAGGCACGGGCCCTTCCACCCGGAGGCTGGCACGACCCCTGGTGCTTCGGCCACCGGACCGTCAGATTCAGCCTGGTCACTCGCTGTGTCCCCTGTGCGTAGGGCCCTTGGGTGTTTGGTAAACAGGGACGTGGTCCTGGGGGTCCTCCATTTCCTCCTGCGTGGTGATGTTTGGAGGTGGGCCGGCAAGGTGTCCCACAGTTAAAGTGACCACCAGGACAGTGTATTTATGAAGATCCAGAGAAGAAAGTCTTTCTCTCTAGTGCCCGGAACGGGGTGAGGGCCTCAGGACCCCGGCGCTGCACTGTGCTGGGCGACGTGGGCCCGAGGGGTCCCCGAGAAGCCAAGTGGAACGTGATAGAGGAGAAAGGCTGCCCTGGACCACCTGTTAGTTCTGGTATCGCTGCCCTGCGCTAGAGGAGAATATCTCCCAGGACCTGCACAAGGGGAAGATGAGCCCCCGGGCTTCAAGGCTGCACGGATGCAAGGGATGGGCTGTGATGAAACTGCACGTTGGTAGCGATTTTAACTGATTGACTTTGGTTTCCTTAGGGCCCTGGTGCCCATGTGCCCTGGGTTTCCAGTGGTCTGGTCCTAGCCCTGTTGTTCCTTTAAGTCCTCTTTCTTCCTTCCTCCATTCCTTCCTTTCTTTTTTTCTTCTTTTTTCTTTCTCTTTCTTTCTGCATGATTTTACAAAACAGGAGGCCTTCCAGGGGAAAAATGTGTATGGCATTGCAGCAGAAGTGCCCCTATTGCAGTGAGCCAAAGCCAAACACCCAGCGAGGTGCCGCCCACGCTGAAGAGGCATCATCTACCTGAAGCTGGCTATTTTTAGGCCACGCGTAAACCAACCGTTTGTTCTGGAAGCACAGTAGCAGCAACCACCAGCTGGGCCCGCGGCGAGTACGTAGGCATTTTTACTGATCAGGCTCCAGGAGAGAAGGCCAGCCGTGCGAGTGGGTGTAGGTGAGGTGGGACCAGTCAGGCAGGGGCTGTCCAGAGGGCAAGAGAACAGCCATCGTCGTGGGGGCCTGCCGTGCAGCGGGGCAGGTCCCTGGGGAGAGCTGTGAGGCGGGTCGGCAGCACTGTTTCCTCTCAAGCAGGGCCTGGGGGAGGGGCAATAGGAATAACTTGTATGACCCCCTGGGTGCACTTGTCAGTAAGTCCGTCACCTTTGCTCACTTTACGCCAAATATGTTAAAAATGCACTTAGTATCACAAATAGCATTGCTCTTTTGTCATCCTTGCAACCTATAAGAGGAACAAGATAATTACATGAGTTAAAATGATATAAAAACAGTTCACATTCAGTAAGTAATATCTTTTAGTTCATCCCTGGGAAGTGGCCGCGGTTTTGCGTTCCTCTTCATGGAATCCCAGGGGAGCGTCCACTGTCCCAAAGGTAGCCAATGTGGAGGAGACTCATTTTTTAATAACCCAGTAACTCACTGTAGAATGAGCACTGCCGTTCCAATCAGAAGCAAAACACCCGCACCTACTGCAGAAAGGCAAGTCCCAGCGAGCAAACCAGAGCCGGGAAAAAGGGCTCTGGAGACAGATCTGAGCACCTGAGCTCCAGGTTCCTAAGACCCTGGGGAGGCGCCACGGTCGCCGCAGACGCAGGAGGTGGGGGGATCTCCCGCGAAAGACGGGACCACCCCGCGCTTGCGTCGCGTCTCGCGAGGCAGGCGCCCCCCCCAGCGGCGGATGCGCTCGGTGCAGGCCTGCTGGGGCTTCTCCCGGGAGCGCGGGGAGCAGGACGGGGCTCCGGGAAGCCCACAAACTCCTTCCTGCCGGCTGTCCTTCCGGGCCGTGCGAACGCCGGCTGACTGGGGAAGTAGCATCGGGCGCTCTTATTCAAGGCACACCGCGAAGGGTCTGTCCTGAGCAGAGGACGAAGCCATCTCGGTTGGGGTCTGGCTGCCTGTGTCACCGTGGCACAGCCTCGGCTGGGGCCGAGCGCGGGCTGGGACGGTGCCGTGACCGCAGGACCCCAGGCTCCAGCCCCGGGGCGCTCATTTACACTTGTTCAAGCGGTGGGGGTGTTTCTCGGTCGCCTTACCTGAGGTCCAAGCCTGTCTTTTACTCCCAGGTGATGAGCTGTCGCCGCGATGCCGCTTCCCCGTTCTGTACTTCTCCGTTGCGGCGGCTGGTGAAGACAGGGCTGCTCAGTTAGTGCCCGCGAGGGTCAACAGCGTCCTTGTCCACTTGTTGAGCACCTGCTGTGGGTCTGGCAGTGTGCTCCGTTCTCTGGCACACTGTCTCCCATCCTCATAACTGTGCTGAGCAGCGTCATTGTTATTACTTTTCTCTGTATTTTAGAGGATGGCACTGAGGCTCAGCAGCAGATAACCTGAAGGTCACATTAACTAGAAGGTTGGGGCGGCGGGATCCCAGTTCGGGCTTCCACACCCCATCGCCTTGTTAGTGACGCTAAGCCAGTGGGCCGGGCGGCAGGGTCGGGGGTGGAGGTGGGTGTTACAGTATATACATCACATTAACCGTTTGAAAGAGGAGAACAGAAAGTTAGAAAAAGGTCAAAGGCAAAGGCTTTATATGTCATTCCTGCAGAATCCTTTCCTGCTTCTAAGCCGGGTTTTCTCCGTCTCGGCTCTACTGACAGTCTCTGTCAGGCGGACTGTCCTGTGCCTTGTAGGATGTTCAGCCTCATCTCTGGACTGCGCCCACCCAACCAATGCCTGTGGCACACACCGCCCCTCCCTGTCTTTAACTGTGACAGCCCAGAATGTCTCCAGACGGTGCCACATGGCCCTGTAGGGCAGAATCCCCCCTGGTTAATAATCCCCACTGCTCTAAGGGGCCAGTCAAGGTAACGTTGGCCAGAGGTGCCGAGCAGGGGTGGAGGGTGTGTAACACAGTGGAAAGAACAGAGTTGGGACTTAGAACATCGCGGGGACGGCAGGCACAGGTTGGTTGAACCGCCAAATAAATAAAGGTAAAATGAAGTTAGGTGTTAGCAGTGAGGGTTTTGTGATGGGTCTCAGGCTACAGCCTGGCAGGACATCTAAACATTTTCAGTGGTGTTCAGTAATCATTCATGGATACATGGGTCTCTCTCTCTCTCTCTCTCTCTCTCTCTCTCTCTCTCTCCCCCTCCCTCCCTCCCTCCCTCCCTCTCTCCCCCTCCCTCCCTCCCCCCTCCCCCCCTTTCAATATAACACACACTGGGGGTGGAATGGAGAGAGCCGCCCGTCATCCCACTGTAAAAAGGCCCTAATCCTGCCCTTTACCTCGTCCACCTTTCAGTCAGTGGGGGCCACTGATGACACTTTCAGAATTTGGTGCATATTTCTCTGAGCTTTCTTCTAAGTTATTCAACCCATTCCCTTGAATCATCCCGTATTTCCATTCCCTTTCCTTCTCATCGGGAGAATTACTAATACTTGCGAGTGAAATTATTCTAAGTAACAAGAAAAATATTGATAATGCTTATATTCTTGACCTCTGAAGATAATTTTGTACTGTACTTATCTGAGTCACTGTAGAAATTGATATTTTAGTTACATATCAGCAAGTATCAGAATGAATTATGTGAAAGTAAAGCATGTAACGGTCCACCTGTTTAACAGCTGGGACTGTTCATAGCCTGTAGACCAGCAATTCTTCACCTTCTTGGTCAGGCCCCCTTTACATGCTTAAAAATTATCGATAACCCCAAATTATTAAGGTTTTTTTTATATGGGCTGTATCTATCACAATTTACCATACTGAAATTAAAACAGAAGTTTTAAATTCAAATAATAAGAAGAAAAACCTATTACATGTTAACATATTTTATGAAAAATAATTAAATTTTCCAAAAAAAAAAGTCTGATAAGAGTAGAATTGCCCTGGATTTTTTCCAGTGCCTTGAATGTCTGGTTTATAGAAGATTGCTGAATTCTGCGTTCAGTCTGTGCCCATATGCTGTCTTGGATGAAGAAAATCTGGCCTTGCACAGACTTGTAATTGGAAAAAGGAGAAGTGCTTTCAGTCTCCTTTTCAGATAGTTGTAGATATTCTTCATTGATACTATGCCAAAACACAACAAGTGGTAGGTTTCTTTTTTTTTTTTTTTAATTTATTTATTTTTGGCTGTGTTGGGTCTTCGTTTCTGTGCGAGGGCTTTCTCTAGTTGCGGCAAGCAGGGGCCACTCTTCATCGCGGTGCGCGGGCCTCTCACCATCGCAGCCTCCCTTGTTGCGGAGCACAGGCTCCAGACGCACAGGCTCAGTAGTTGTGGCTCACGGGCCTAGCTGCTCCACGGCCTGTGGGATCTTCCCAGACCAGGGCTCGAACCCGTGTCCCCTGCATTGGCAGACAGATTCTCAACCACTGCGCCACCAGGGAAGCCCCAAGTGTTAGTTTTTTGAAAGTAATTGCCGCATAGAATCTGAATCCCTCAGAAGACCCTTCCCTACCCTGTTGTTCGTCGGTCTCGCCCTTAGACGGGCCCTCTTCTCTTACGTGGTGTTGTAGCATCATGTGTTGGTCATCTGGAAAATCCCAGTTTCCTGAGCAATGCACATCTTCCGAATACTGACAATTTCATTGTATGGCAAGCACAACAAAGCCCCCCATGTTAATGTCATCATTGATCTCATCAGAAAAGTCTTCAACTCCTGGGACGCTGTCATAATTCCAAGAGTCTAAGTTTTGCTTGAATGTTCAAGTTTTATAATCGGCAGCGAATGATGTCTGTTGTTTTCCTCGGAGTGACGGGCTCCCTTCATCTGCGTTTGAGGAAATGCCAAATCCCCAAGCCTGACTGGCCCCGGCTTGTCTGCAGGTCCTTTCAAGTGCAGCCGCGTTCTCTGAGGGACCCGGCGGGTTCAGGAGCTCAGTCGCATGGTGTTCATCCTCGAGATGACCGCCGTCCTCAGTAGGAGCAGAAACCCTTTCTGCACACCTCCCATCTGTCCCACAGGATGCTGAAGCATGTGCTGAGGGCTGAGATTGAGTAAAAATTATAAATCCTCCCCAAGGAAGACTCACTCCTCCATCCAGGACATGCAGTGTAAGCAGCATTGGCTTTACGCTGGCTGTGGCAGGGTGCGGGGCATCACCATCACAGGAACCTGCTGGTGCCGTTACCTTGGTTTGCCCTAAGGCACCAGCGATTTTACCCACCTTTGCTTTTGTGCCATCAGATTAAAGATCAACATAGTAAAAAGGTACTAAGGTCTTAATATTATCATGAAAATATTTTGACCTAACTGAAAAGTGTCTTGGGGGCCCCAAGGATCTGTGGACCGTACCTTGTGAACCACTGTTACAGATTTTTAGAATAAACTAGATGAATAATAAAAATAATGAGACTTCAAAAAAAATTGTCAGGCTTCCCTGGTGGTGCAGTGGTTGAGAGTCCACCTGCTGATGCAGGGGACACGGGTTCGTGCCCTGGTCTGGGAGGATCCCACATGCCGCGGAGCGGCTGGGCCCATGAGCCATGGCCGCTGAGTCTGTGCGTCCGGAGCCTGTGCTCCGTGACGGGAGAGGCCACAACAGTGAGAGGCCCGCGTACAGGGAAAAAAAAAAAAAATTGTCGTCTTCAGTCTTCTAGTTCGATCATTGACAAATACAATGACATTTTATAAAGTTCAAGGAGATCTTTTATACCTGATTCATTGGTAATTTCACCAGATTCTAGGGTTACCAATGATTTAGATAATTAAATGCTTACTTAATCCAAAATTTAATTGAACTCTATTTTAATTAACTGATAAATAAGAACTTGATTTTATATTACAAAAGTGCTAGAACATCTACAAAAGGGTAGGTGACCTGATAGTATGAATGAGATCCTATCTCTACACTAATTACATAGGACTAAGGGGTAAAGTAATAGCCAAAAAAAAAAAAGAAAGAAAAAAGACCAGCTTTACTATTCTTGGGCCAGCAGTGTTTTTAAATGGTATGATGCAATCAGCCCCCAAATTTGGAGTAGTTTACCGTCATCGTAATAATTTAAATGATTCAGAAAAGGAACTCATAGGAGAAAACAGGGATTCAGACCCCAAGGTTCAAAGTTCAACAGTTTATTGGTTGGATACTTTATTAAATCAATATTTTGTATTGATCACAATTTCAGGAATTCATATCACAGTGCACACGAGTTGTCTATATTTTCTAAATTCTACAGATAATTTATAAATTATCATATAACTATATCATATAAATGTATCATAAAATGAGGTCAGTAGTATTAACATGATGAAAATGTTTGGTCAGACATGATTTGGGTGACCTAAGTTAGCTTCTAAAGTGCTCACTCATTGGTTGGAGACATCTATAAAGCTAGTCCATGCAACACCTGCCCCCTAAGCAAATTACCAGACAAATAATGGTACTTCATCATCTGCAGCTTTTATATAGACAAAAAAATTAAGTTTTGGAGTTAAAATTAGTCTTAGGACCAAGTTTTTAATGAGGGAACTATAGCAACCTGAGGACATGCCATGCATTGATTATTTTCACCCTCTCTTCCACTTAAAAAAAAAGTCTTCTATATAATACCTGAGTAGTCAGAAGGCACTTATTATTTCTATTCTAATGATTGCCAAACTTTGAGCAGATATACAGTGGAATCAGAAGAATGCACTCAAAGCCGAAGTAACTGAGACTAAGACGTGAGTGGTTACGATACAGGACAAAGTGTCATTGATAAGACAAAGCCGACCCTGCGGGACAACCGAATTGTCTTCTTTGCCCCATCAGTGTCCACTATAAAGTGTAACGTGCGGATGACACAGCTCTGTCCTGACAGGGCGGGAGTTCTCTGAGGACACACCGCCCCGCAGTCCTCTCTGAGTCCCGTTTCCTCGTCTGTAAAGAGAGGGGGTCGTCAGTGTTTTTAGCTCGTTTCCTGCACAGAATCGGCAGAATCCTCTCTGCCAGCGGCTTTCTAGGGAGCATCTCTGCGCTCTGGTTCTCGCATCTCTGTGAAACCCCGCGGCTCCTCCGTCTGGTTTGGAAACCACTCGACTAGGCGTCCACCAAGGTCTTTTCCGTTTTCAAAGTACTTTTTTCTACGTTTCTACATCCTCCCCTGGGTCTTCCTCACGTTCCTCGAGATGCAAAGCCAAGTAGAACCAGCGAGCAAGCAGCTGGTGTGCAGCTGTTTTCGCTCCAGCTGAGCCGAGTGTGGGTACCGCCTCTTTCTGCCCCCGGGGGCCCTGAGGCCCCACCAGGTGCGACAGCTCTTCTTGGAAAGTCACGATAGATGCAGAATCCAGGCAGAGGCACGTGCTGCATCGATTCCAGCCCCGCAGCAACATGACACTGTCCTGCCCTGTTGGGGGGACCTCAGGCCAGCTGCCAGGACCCCAGGCTCACCCTTCTTTGGTTCCCACAGAAGGAGGAAGGGGACCAGGACGGGTGAACCAGGAGACAGTCAGCCATTCTGTGTCACCAAGACCAACCCTTCCAGCATCTCCAGGATGGGGTCCTGTTGGGAGAGCTGCTCCTGTTACCCTTCCTGTGTGCTGGCCCCGGGGATGGAGGAAGCCCATTTTGCCACGTAGACCGAGAAAGGGGTCCCCTCTCTCCCCTTCCAGAGGTAGCTACTGTTTGGTGAATATTTGTCACGTTCTTTCCGCACACAAAGTGTATACATATATTCATGGTTTTTAGAGCATGAAAGACTTGCTTTGTGTTCTGAAAGCTCATCACTCCCTGCCCTTGCTCGTGTGGCTTGTGCTTGAGCCTCACCAGCCTCTTCCCCGCGATGTGACCCGGTTAGCAGACCACCCGTCACAGTGGACGGGAACCAGGGCCCGAGACCCCACCTTCGCGATCACACGGCAGCTTTCACAGGGAATGGCGTGGGCACCTCAGGAACCGTGCGTGTCATCTGTTGAATATTTCATTGACTCAGAACTCTAGAGCCAAAGGGGGACGGAGAGGTCACTGTTCCTTCATTTCGTGGACAGGGAACTGGAAATCCAGAGCAGGCACGTCTCCAGGGTGACCCAGCCGCAGGAGGCGTGCTATCTCCCCGGGCCTCTCTCCACACGCGTAGAAGGCCAGGGAGGTCTGCTCAGCAGAGTCGTGTAAGCGTGTTATCTGTGCTCTGTGTTGATGAAACGTCTTTGCAGTAATAAAATGTTCTACTTAGGAACAAAAGGGAAGTATCTTTTTATTTATTTATTTCACATCTTTTTTTTTTTTTTGCGGTAGGCGGGCCTCTCACTGCTGTGGCCTCTCCTGCTGCGGAGCACAGGCTCCGGACGCGCAGGCTCAGCGGCCATGGCTCACGGGCCCAGCCGCTCCGCGGCATGTGGGATCCTCCCGGACCCCGCGGGGCACGAACCCGTGTCCCCTGCATCGGCAGGCGGACCCTCAACCACTACGCCACCAGGGAAGCCCTATTTCACATCTTTATTGGAGTATAATTGCTTTACAATTTTGTGTTAGTTTCTGCTGTATCACAAAGTGAATCAGCTATACGTATACATATATCCCCATATCCCCTCCCTCTTGCATCTCCCTTCCACCCTCCCTATCCCACCCCTCTAGGTGGTCACAGAGCACCGAGCTGACCTCCCTGTGCTATGCGGCTGCTTCCCACTAGCTATCTATTTTACGTTTGGTAGTGTGTATATGTCCATGCCACTCTCTCACTTCGTCCCAGCTTACCCTTCCCCCTCCCTGTGCCCTCAAGTCCATTCTCTACGTCTGCCTAAAAGAGGAGTATCTTCTCACTTGCAAAGTGACTCTCTTTAATTGTAGGCCCTGAAAATCCCGACTCCTTGTAGCAGGGCCTCTGCTTGTATCTAAGTTGGAAGAAGCCGTTCTAGGGAGAGCACAGGGCCAGGTGGGTGTGGTCCCCGAGCAGAGGGTCGGTGTTAAGGGATCCGGCAGACCCACCAATGACGTGCAACCCTATCACCTGAGTGCTGAGGAGATGCTGCAAAAGAGCTTTTCCCTAAATTGTCTGTAGACCTCCCGGATGGCAAATCTCCATGGCTGAGGGGTGTCGAAGCTGGCAGCCCCCCACCCAGTGGGCTTTGCAGTGGCCCTACCCTGGAGTGGCTGGGGCAGCGGGCTGGGCCTGAGCCCAAGGAGAAGGGACCGCGGGTGCCTGGGAGCCCCAGGCCCACGGATGCAGAGAGGCGGGGACCTCACACAGAGCTGAGAGGGGTCAGAAGAGCCTCTTCTGGCAAATGTGGGTGATAGTACTTGTCTCATAAAGTTATTGTGAGCATTAAATGTGATAAAGAACGTCAAAGGCACGTGACATAGTCGGTAACGTGAGCCCCACTTGTCGCAGGTCACCCCCGCCTGGTGTGGCAGGGACCCTACAAAAGCTCTTGCTCTGCGAGGGTCTCGCATCGCACGAGGTGTGTGTTCAGCCTCATCCTTAGGGCGCGTCACCCTCACGTCACATAACAGGTAGCAGTCACCCTGCTACAGGAGAGGAAGATGTCCTTAATGTCAACATCAGATGAAGAACTACTTACTGGGAGGTGTGGGGCGACTGAATCTATCATTTGCATCGTTAGGAGAAGGGAAGAAAGAATTAAGATATATCAGGGCTCTGGGGTGTAGAATGTGAACAAACACTTCATAATAATAAACACCTTTGTCATTTCTAAAAACACAAATCTGTTTTCCAAGTTAACCCTGTATTTCTTCTGACTCTAAGCTTCTTTGGAGCTTATACTGTCATCTAAGCAAGAGACCACATTGTCCTTTAAAAGGGTAGGTTTGCCAGTGAAACAGGCTCATTTCTCTGTTCCTACTGCTGCTAAGTGCTGAAAATCTCTCTCTCTTTCTGTCTCTCTCTCTTTTCTTGATCTCTCAATCTCTTCTTCTCTTTTGACAGCTTCCTGCAGTTTTCAGGGCACATTTTTATACAAAGCATCCCTGAATATCTTACAGAATGTTCCCAGCTTACCATGACTTTTTATGACCCTACTGGTTAAAGTTTTTTTCTCTGGTCTAATAAATGTTTTTGAAGCATAAATTTAATTTTAATGGAGAGAATGTAATTCAGTCTGTACCTCTTACACCCTGCAGGTTGTTTTGACAGCCAGAAGCGTTTGCCCATAAATAGAAATCCACCCCCCACCCATGCTTCCCCTTTGTAGTGGGGACGGTCCAGAGTGACAGGCTTCCTAGCTGGCCGCCGACATGTAGCTTCTGTGCATGTGCATGTTGATGGGCAGTCAGTTCTCATCATTCATGGTGGTGATGCTCGTAAAGCCCCTGTGGACACAGGGTCAGGGATACAGAAGCAGCACTGCCGGAGGAAACATAGGGGTAGGTGCTCCCACGCCTCTAGCACCTTTGCATCACTGATCTGTGCATCACCTTGCTTTCCGTGTGTGTCTATTTAAAGGCACCTTGTTTAGTGTTCTGCTGCATCATAACATTGGATCCACGGCCAGCAGCCCTAGGACTCAGGCCTGCAGGAAGCCTGTCTGACACACACACTTTCTCTATCAGGCTCAGCACAACCTCACACACATAAGAGCCCCACACAGCACTGCAGCCCAACCTCGGGGGCCACGTTAAACAGTGAAGTAAGCAACCAAAAGCACAAAATAAGAAATAAGTAGACTAGGGCTTCCCTGGTGGCGCAGTGGTTGAGAATCTGCCTGCCGCTGCAGGGGACACGGGTTCGAGCCCTGGTCTGGGAAGATCCCACGTGCCGCGGAGCAACTAGGCCCGTGAGCCACAACGACTGAGCCTGCGCGTCTGGAGCCTGTGCCCCGCAACAAGAGAGGCCGCGACAGTGAAAGGCCCGCGCACCGCGATGAAGAGTGGCCCCCGCTTGCCGCGACTAGAGAAAGCCCTTGCACAGAAATGAAGACCCAACACAGCCAAAAGTAAATAAATAAATAAATAAATTTTAAAAAGAAAGAAAGAAAGACTAAACAGCCGCTGTAAAGGACATGTGTACAGTACCAGAGTAAGAGCATCATCCTGTGCCCACCTGTTTGCATTTTCCTGCCCTGCACGTGTTCTCAAATGACCACAAAAATGTCCCAAGTACTGATTTTGAGTTACAAATACGTTTTAAAGAGTAAGCAAATTAACAGACAGAACCCACGAATAATAAGGAGCCACTGTGTTTTTGTATATTTGAGTATAGAGTGCAGGTTAATCACAGAAATATCTAGTACAGAGTTAATGGACAAGGCGCCCAATATCCCATTAGAGTAAATGCAAATCTTTGTAACACTGAAAAATGGTAATGCTAATAGACCAAATATTTTTACTTGTTAATTTACGCCGGAAGGAAAATCTGACAGTGGCTTTTAGAAATGTCAAGACCAAAGAGCATAGACTATTAAGATTTTCCATTCAAAGAACAGAAATAAACTGGCCTGGTTGTGATTCAGTGTACGCCCCCTCATTCATCTTTCTTTTCTCCCTCCCACCCCTCCTTCCCCGCCCCTCCCCCCATACCTCCTTTACTGTCTTCTTGCTAAAGAGGCTTAGGAAGGAGCTGGAATCATGCCAGGATGGGCTCACAGAGGCTGATGCAGTCAGCGCAGGGGCCATGAACCAGGAGGTATCCTGCACTGTTCAGAATATTTATTAGATTTAGTGCTGAAATAGTCTCTGTTGATGCGCAGACCTAACCTGAGTTTCTCAGGTACCGGTGACCGTGTAAAAGTGGTCGTATCTTACTCTCAGGCCCCAATGCATCACTCACCCACGTGGTTAGATGCTGTATTGAGTCTGTTTAATTTCCTAGTAAGTAGCCTAGACTTTTTATCAAGAACACTTATTAATTTGAAGATTTTCTCTCCCCTCCTCCTCAAGAGAAGTGATTGAAATTCTTTCCAGTAGCACATAAACAAAGACCATCCCACCTGACACTTACTTCAGCCTTCATTTCAGAGGAGGACCACACAGTCTAATGGGCCATGGCCATGCAGGAAAAGGGATGGACAGCTTTTGAGAAGGGAACGTTGCAGGCATGGTGCTGGGAAGGTTTCACATACCAGCGGGATCCAATAAAACTGCAGATATCGCCCCCAGCTGATTGTGGGCAAGTTATTTTTTTTTCAAATAATTTTTAAAAATATTTATTTATTTATTCATTTTGGCTACACCGGGTCTTAGTTGCGGCATGCGGGATCTAGTTCCCCAACCAGGGATCGAACCCGGGCACCCTGCATTGGGAGTGCGGACTCTTACCCACTGGACCACCAGGGAAGTCCCGTGGGCAAATTATTTACAAAAGTCCTGTGCAGAAAAGAGCAAGATAATGTACATGTGTGCATATTTCTAGAACCGGAAAATACAAAATGTTAATGAAATGTACTTTGAAGTGTAGCCACTAGTTGTTTTTTGGTTTTTGGTGTTTTTTTTTGCGGTACGCGGGCCTCTCACTGTTGTGGCCTCTCCCGTTGCAGAGCACAGGCTCCGGACGTGCAGGCTCAGCGGCCATGGCTCACGGGCCCAGCCGCTCCGCGGCATGTACGATCTTCCCGGACCGGGGCACGAACCCGTGTCCCCTGCATCAGCAGGCGGACTCTCAACCACTGCGCCACCAGGGAAGCCCTAGCCACTAGTTTTTAACAATTCTGCAGAGGTACAGGAACGTACTGCTATTGGCAGTATGTAAGGCTATGGATCCTTTCATGGAGAAATCTTTAAAATTAAAGTGGGAATACTTAGGAGGTAAATACAGTCAAACGTGTTTCCTTTCAACTGTGACGGTAACCCTTATGGTTGTCTGTGCTCCCCAGAAGGAAGACTTAACAGACTGGCATCAGCTTCAGAAAACAAGACTTTACATAGCCACAGGGTTCAATTAAATTCCTCCTCTGAGGTCTTGAGTTTATTAGCAGCTTAGGGGGAAAAATGCCCTTTTTTTTAATGACAGTGTTTTGTGAATAGAAATTGCAGGGGGAAAATGGTTTCTGCATCCTACTGTCTTAGGAAATGAGGAAACTGCAGAAACGGCTTCCTCGCTCACGAAGGCCTTAGTATAAAAGGTCATTGTGGGGTTCAGTGCTATGAAGCTCACCTCCAGTCGGCAGACACCGGGCAAGCACAGTGGGCACGTGGCCAGGCCTGTCAGAAGGGCTCAGAGTGCGGGAACTGGGGGTCGGCGTATGTATTAATAAACCAGTGGTGTCCACTTAGGGTATTGAGAGGAATTTAAAAGGCAAACCTTTTTACCCCTGAGCAACATAATTGAACACATCTCAGTTGCTGCAAAATGTAGACAATTTTTTAAAACTGCTTCAGAATATTTAGGATTGATTTCTGAGACTTTGGGTGGATTTTGAAGAAGTATAATTTTTCTTCCACATGAAATACGTCATGTCTAAAATGCTGATAATTAAACATACGTATTCAGGAATGCTGGAAACACTATCCTGGCACTTGGAAGAGCTGACTTTCCTGTTCTGATTTATAAACCTCCACGAGCTGGCAGCCGGCCCTCACACAAGATTTCTTCCCCCCCAAGCTCTCACACCTCTGTGTGTGCATCCCGTTCCCCCCCTGGGCAGGGTGTCTGCTCTGGGGACAGCCGTCCTCCTGCACCCCGTTCTGTGTCGCCTCCCTGCTCTACCAGTGTAACAGGGTGATGGGATTCGATGGCATAATTAACCAGCTGGTATCAGGAGGGAAAAATGGCAGCAGTGAAACACAGGCACCTGCAGTCTAATTTGCAAATCTGTCCAATATCCTACTATTGAATCAAAATGCAAATGGGTATAAATAGTGATGTTTTTATAAAATGTGCCCCCCGCTGCTTAGAAAAGATGCAGTGGGGCAAAGCGCCCACTGGGTGAATGCTGTGGGAAACGGGGAACTCCAGGTCTGGGAAGCCTTCATGGGATGGTTTTATTTTTATTTATTTAATTTTTTGCGGTACGCGGGCCTCTCACTGCTGTGGCCTCTCCCGTTGCGGAGCACAGGCTCCGGACACGCAGGCTCAGCGGCCATGGCTCACGGGCCCAGCTGCTCCGCAGCATGTGGGATCTTCCCGGACTGGGGCACGAACTCGTGTCCCCTGCATCAGCAGGCGGACTCTCAACCACTTCCCAGGGAAGCCCATGGGATGGTTTTAGTTAGAAAAGAGGTACCAGGACAGACCTCTTGCCCGGGGGTTAGATGCTTGTGAAGCTTTCGAAGCTACCAGGTGATGTTCTGTTCACTTGTAGTTGTCTTAAGTAGCAATTTTATTCCTAAATATTCTGAAAGAGGGAAGTATTTATATTGAATAGAAAACTTAGAAGAAGAAAATAAAAATCACCTCGCAGTCAGGCAGGAGTTTTTACACAGATGCGCCGTGCAGGGAGGACCGCCTTCCTTCCCTGGTCCCCTGCTTGCTGTGACATTGCTGTGACATTGCTGTGATGACCGAGCTACTGGCTTGGTCTTTGTGCCGCACGAGGATTATTCAGCAGGACGGATCCCCGTGGACCGGCCAGAACAAAGGATTAGTAACCCTTTCCTCGTGCCCGGTGGTGTTTCCTTGATTCTTCTCACCGTCCAACCCACCCCTGGTCCCCGCTGCGCTGTCAGCTGCCACCCCACACAGATCAGATTCGTGTTGCTGTTTTCCTTTTTTCTTTCTTTTTTGGTAATCGTCTCCCTTGTGTGTGGCCCATCTGTACACCTATTAGAAACCCAGGGCCTCTGAGGAGAAAAGTTAACAAGTTGATGAGTCACCTCACTTGTGATCTCACAGCTGTTCGGTCCTTGAGTTCCTTTGCCAGAGTTTAATGAACTACAAGTGTTTTCCAAAGTGGTGGTTTGAGATTTCCTGGCATCTGTCTGCCTTCTTCAGGGTGAGAATGAACATTTCCTGTCACTGACTTACCTTTACAATAACATCCCATCTCTGAGCATAACCCTTTTGATAACTAACTTCAGCTTACTTTTGGCGATTCATTAAGTTCTGGAGGATTTGATTTTCCGGAAAATTACAGTGAAGCAAAGATGTAAGAGAGAAGATACTTCAATTAATATAGGAAAAGAAGGAGACTACTTTAATGATTTCTAGAAACAGTATTACCCACTTGCTCTTCCACAATATTTATTAAACATCACATATGTATCAATTATACTACATGCTAAACCGGCAACATGTCTTTTTCATACCTTTATGAAGGTAAATCGCTAAACATACTGCATATATTCTTATAGCCCCAGAAATTGCTAGTTCTGCTAACTGTTGTACATTATGTACTCTTTTCCACATCTGTATTCAGAGTTTTATAGTTGAGTCTTCAAAAAATGACCTAGTGTATTTATATCCTCATTTTGCTGTAGGAACATTAGTATCAGTCAGTGTTTAAGACCTTCCATAAATAAATGTTCTTTGGCCTATATTGATAACTCCTTTAATACCTAACAGTTCTCTGGTGGGGAAATTATTTGCTCAGTCCAGCCTAAAGTCACCATGCTGCCCTGTAAGTTTACATCTTTTTTTTCCGTCATTAACAGGGTCAGAATCTGCCTTTGAAAATATGGGTCCTGCACGTGGTCAGTGTGACTTCCTTGTTGAAATCAGAGCACATGGAGAAGGCACGTAATCACTCACTGAGGGATGAAACACGGAATAGGAGATGATTCAGTAAACATTTTTTCCCACATCTTTATTGGAGTATAATTGCTTCACAATACTGTGTTAGTTTCTGTTGTACAACAAAGTGAATCAGCCATGTGCATACATATGTCCCCATATCCCCTCCCTCTTGAGTTTCCCTCCCACCCTCCCTATCCCTCCCCTCTGGGTGGTCACAAAGCACTGAGCTGATCTCCCTGTGCTATGCAGCTGCTTCCCACTGGCTACCTATTTTACATTTGGTAGTGTATATATGTCCACGCCACTCTCTCACTTCATCCCAGCTTCCCCTTCCCCGCCCCGTGTCCTCAAGTCCATTCTCTATGTCTGCATCTTAATTCCTGTGCTGCCCCTTGGTTCATGAGTACTGCTTTTTTAGATTCCGTATATATGCATTAGCATATGGTATTTGTTTTTCTCTTTCTGACTTACTTCGCTCTGTATGACAGATTCTAGGTCCATCCACCTCACTACAAATACTCAGTAAACATTTTAAGGAATGTTTGCAAAGTGTGATCTTCAAGTCAGCGTTGAACTTAAATTCCCAACTTGGTCTCCGCACAACTGTTACACTGACGTGTGTTCTGGTGCAGCAGTGCCGTTGGTCTCCACTGACAGCCTCCAGGAAGACAGCCCAGGGAGGCTCATCACTGCGTTGACCATAACGAGGCCCCCTGGAAAACAAACCCCAGCTGGTCTTCACGCCAAGAATATCGCACTCTTTCCGAACAACTGGTTTGTTAAACACAGTCCTGACCAGGTTTCCCTGCTAGAAAATTCAAGCCAAACTGTGGCTCATCCATTCAAAGTATGGGGTGGGGGTGGGGTGCGAGGCCACCTTGCTGCCCAGCTCAGGGGGTGCCGCCTGAGTGTCTTCTCTGTGAATGGTGCCCCAGGACTGTGCACGCAGGACCCCTTGGCCCTCGCATATGCACTTTTAAAATCTTGTTTTTGCTTCCTCTTTTTTCTTCTCATTCTTTCTTTATCCATCTTTTCCCCCTCCTGTTATAGAGTTTTGTAATATTGTTGTATTCTGTGTGTCTTTATAAGCTGCTTGAAGTCCTTTGTGGAATAAGGTGCAGCATAAATTAACGTCAGAAAGAGAAAAACAAATACCGTATGCCAACGCATATATATGGAATCTAAAAAAAACAATGGTACTGACGAACCTAGTTGCAGGGCAGGAATAAAGACATAGACATAGAGAATGGACTTGAGGACATGGGGTGGGAGGGCAAAGCTGGGGCAAAGTGAGAGAGTGGCATGGACATATATATACTACCAAACGTAAAATAGATATCTAGTGGGAAGCAGCCGCATAGCACAGGGAGATCAGCTCGGTGCTTTGTGACCACCTAGAGGGGTGGGATAGGGAGGGTGGGAGGGAGATGCAAGAGAGAGGGGATATGGGGACATGTGTATGCATATGGCTGATTCACTTTGTTGTGCAACAGAAACAGGGTATTGTGAAGCAATTATACTCCAATATGAAGTTCCATTAAAAAATAAAATAAAAATAAGTTACAGATGCAAACCTGCATGGGTTCATGCCCCTACGTCATTTACATCCATGCCAAAGCACCCAGACCCTTACTGCTGGTAGCGGTGCTTGTCTCAGCTTAGATACATTGGTGTTTAAGCTGGTGCTTCTGTAAAATCAGAATATGGCATGAAAGCTCGTGTGTGAAATGAGAGTCCAGTATAGCTAGAAGCATATGGCTTCTACTGTGAAATATCCTTTCTCTTTTCCCAGGGAGTTTTGGAGAAATGTACAAGAACATATGTCCAGTACTAGGATTCCCTGCCAGATTTTTTCCCTAAATTGTGGTTTGACATTTCAGATCATTAAGTGGACACATCTGTCCGAGTATGTTTTCCTTTTTTTTAAAAAAAAAGATCATTTGAAGACAGCCACCCAGCAACAGAGTCAGCATTCTTAGTTTGCCCTGATGCAGATGGCATTCTCAGCCCTGGAATCAGGCACAGGTCACTCCACAGAGCTGAGCGCAGCCGTCTGTTCATGGCTGTATGTCCCCTGGGTGTTGAGCAAAAACAAGGAATTCATTTTCCTGTTTGTTTTTAAGTATATATTGGTGAGTAATTCTTGGTAAATCTGTGGTTTAGGGGAAAGAATCTTAAAGGCTTCCTTGCTAAATCTTGCCTCTGTCACTAGCTGTGACTTTGAGCAAATCACGTGGTCTGGCAGGGCCCCCGCAGGACTATTCAGGTATGATCGTGTAGGTACCGTACAAGCTAGTAGAACTGCACTTCCTCAGCCTGGGATGAAACGGGATCACAGTAACTAATACGAAAAATACCACTTATTTGGCTCAAGCATTATCCACTGTGCTAGAACTTTAGGTCCCTCAAATTCTTCCCAGCCAGCTCTGGAGTCAGCTGTTGAACACCCTGGGAACGAATCTTCCCGGACTCCTCCATGCAGGGGGCTTCCTGTTGCTGCCTACCAGCCGGTGCTCCCCAAACTCTTGGCCCGAGGTCCCTGGTGCCACTCTCGTCCCCACCACAGGGACAGAGTCTCCCTGTGGAGCCACTGTGGCACCTGCCACCTGTCAAGGACCCATCTTTGTGGAGAGCATGCCCTTCACACTGGCTTGGCTCGTCAGGACACTAAATAAGCCAGAGCATCGGTGGGGCGGCAGAGATGGAGCTGTTCTCGAAGCCGTCCTCCAAGGTTCCCGCCCCAGGGTTTTTGTACACGATCCACGGTTGCTGCAGAGGCCAACAACCATGTAACCTTAGGAAGCCGCTGGCTGTTTGGAGCTGTGAATTCCAACTGCGCTGTGACTGTCTGATGGTCACTGACAGCTGACCTGTCATGGGTGAGGACTGGACGGCTGTCCCCCACTACTTGTGGGGATGCCAGGAAACTGCCTACCAGAGGAGGCTGGGGAAATGGAAATAGGACAGATACAAGCTTTTCAGAGAGCCCGGGGCCACAGGAGGCCACCAGCGATCTGGGCAGATAACGGTCCTGCTGCTTGACCTGTGAAATACATAAAGCAGTGGTTTTTGTAGCTTCCTGCCTTAGGAATCAGCCATGATGAGCTAGAGAATTTCTGGTCCAAGTCATTCTGCTCTGCTAAGGATTTCCCCTTTTTCTCCAACACATTGGTCACTTGGACATGAAGTAAGCCTGAGCCCCTCAACTCTCTGCCCCAGAAGATGAAGTTGAGATGCAGCTACCCGGTTGGAACCAGGGCACTTGCTTAAACGCTTGCACACGTGGCCAGCATGTGGTTTTTAGTTTAGATTGAGCTGATTAGGAGTGTGGACCTGATAGAGATTACAGGCGTGATGAGCTAAAGCCACCCATCGTCCCTGCCTTCATACCGTTCTGGTTTCTTGCCTCCCAATTGTGGCACCACATGGACCATGCCAGAGCAAGCATGGCAGACACCGTGCTTCCTCAGTTACTGAGTTTAATCCTGAAAAACTTTTGCATAACCAACCATTAATCCTGTGTTCATTGATTTTGACTTTCAACCCCAATGGAGCACCAGTTAAAGATTTATTATTCTCCTTTTCATTAATATTTAATTCATTAATGAAGAAAATGTGTGGTATTCTATGATATAGTACAACATTGTGAAGAGGAGTATTCCTAGAAAATTTTTTGAAATCAAATCAACCAATATGTACTGAATATTAACATAATATATGAAAACACTGTTCCAGCTATGAGCAGAACTTGTGGTGATTAGCTGACATTTTCATCTTGGAGGAAGAATGGGTTCTGTTAGTACAGACTTAATTTTGACCTTCAAGGGAAGACTGACTGATAAGAAGGATTGATAAGAACATTGGGGAAAAATAACTAGACCAGGGCTTCCCTGGTGGCGTAGTGGTTGGGAGTCCGCCTGCCGATTCAGGGGACACGGGTTCGTGCCCCGGTCCGGGAAGATCCCACATGCCGCGGAGCGGCTGGGCCCGTGAGCCACGGCCGCTGAGCCTGCGCGTCCGGAGCCTGTGCTCCGCAACGGGAGAGGCCACAGCAGTGAGAGGCCCGCGTACCGCAAAAAAAAAAAAAAAAAAAAAAATAGAGCATCCTAGAGTTTCTAATAATCAAGGAAAGGGATACAAGCTCTTCAAGGCATAGCGGTAGAGTTTTGAGAAAATGATTAAATACAGAATAATTTTTCATGCTTCAATTTTATGTGCCCAGTCAAAAGAAAGAATATATTATCAAGAAGGGAATAGTCTACCTGGGGGTGACAACAGGGGACCCAGAGAAGAGACGTGGTCATTGTACCCACAGCTGTCCATGGGAGAGGTGGCCTGAGTCTGAATTTAGTCTGTTCAGCAATCTCTATTGTGGAAGAGCGTGCATGGAGCTTTCAAAACCAGCAAGATGATCAGATCTCAGGCTTGCCAAGCAGCCTTCCAACTGTAACCAGTTTTTCATAGTCTGCTGAATTAGATATTATTTACTGATAAAGCTTAAATACATAAAGGCTTTATATTCAAACTAAAGATGTTAGAAAACCTAGCTGGTACAGAGAAGATGGAAGGAAATTGTTCATAGGCATGTCATTTTCGGTTATGAAATCTATTTTTGACTTTTTTAAGTTATAGAAAAGTCACTATGAAAATTCGTCATTCCTGTCTTCTGATACAAGCACCTGGCACCACATAGGTGCCATGGAAATATTGTGTAAAAATTACTTTTAAGAAAAACTCTGCAGGATAAACAAGGTCCTACTGTATAGCACAGGGAACCATAGTCAATATCCTGTGATAAACCGTAATGGAAAAGAATATGAAAAAGAATGTATAACTGAATCACTTTGCTGTACACCTGAAACTAACACAACATTGTAAACCAGCTGTAAGTACGTGCGGCCAGAGAGTTCTGCAACAACTAGCGCGGAGCGCGATGCCCTTGGTGCTGAGGGTCTTCAAGCTCTCTTGGAAAATGAAGTGCCAGAAAGGAGAAACCACTCGAAAGTCTGTAACAGAACCCATCCATTTCAAGGTGGCATCGTGTTTCTGTTGGCCCTCCTTCTTCTTGAAGCTTATTCCAGATTTTATGCCCGTAAAGTAAGAGAAATGCTGCAGAATGGGGGTCTGACCTCAACACGGGGTGCTTCTCTCAGGACTGAGTCTTCTGGTCCAGGCTCTGCACTGTCACCGGCACTTGCCTGCGCGCTCTCCCGGCGGCCTCCTCTCCCAGCGCAAGTGCCCGCCTGCAGCTCACGTCCCCCTCCGGCTGCTCCCGTGCCCCAGGGGCGACAGGAGGGTGGCGCCCTCGAGGTGTTGGCGGCAGTTTGGCCGGTACCCGCCATCCCAACCACCCACTCCTGGCTCCCAGGTGTACTGACCTTGCTCACCTGCTGCACCCCAGCCTGTGGGCCCCTCCCCACGCCTGCCCCCGCTGTGGGCGCTCATCTCCCCTCCGGCTCTCATGGGCATCCTCTGGGCCCTCGGGCCAGGCTCCGGCTTCAGCCATCCAGCCCGTCGCTTCCCTGCACGTCGCCTTACTCCTTACGTGGTGGCTCCTGGCAGGCCTGGTTCTTAACTCTGTTGCTGACAGCAGGTGGAAACGTCTACGCTCTCGGGCTCCATGGAGAGCCAAGGAGACTGCACAGAAGAGGTGGGGAGGGCCTGCTTCGCTCCCCCTGCCCACATGCCCACAGCGTCATCTCTACCCAACGCTGCAGCCTCCCCGATGGGCCTCTCCCCTAAAGTTCAGAAAGGGAGGCCGGGCTTGAGCCCCTCCTTCCATCTGCTTTTAGTCTGGTCTGTCGACTCTCTGCTCTATTTTGGTCTTCTTCCAGATTGTCCCCCTCTGCTGCTAGAAGAGCATCTGTCTCCACCTGCCATACGGACTCACTGATTCTCGACAGTACCTCAAAAGAGTTGGACTGCGGGGTGGAGAGTGGACACTACGCAGAGCAGAAAACACATCTAGAGGCATTTCAAAAGTACCCTTAGAGCAATTCAGTAATATTTATCGAGCAACTGCTCTGTGTTAGGTGGTGGTGAGCAAAGCAGATGAGGTGCCCGTCCTTAATGAGCTTACAGCCTTGAGCCTTTTGTGGGAAGGATTCCAGGCAAGGGCGGGTGTAGAGATTTATGCATAAGGATGATCGTTGTCACAGTGTAGAGCCAATGGAAATGTCCATAAGGAAAAGGTCACGTGAATTATGGAACAGCCAGGAGTTCCCTGGTGGCCTAGTGGTTAGGATTCTGGGCTTTCACTGCCAAGGCCCAGGTTCAGTCCCTGGTTGGGGAACTGAGATCTCACAAACCACGTGGTGCAGCCAAAAACATTTATTAATTAAAAAAAATTATGGAACAGCCATACTTCGCAATGTTGTACAATAGCTACAAAGAATTAGATAACAGGATAAATCTATACATACTCACATGAAAGGAGAATCTATACATACTCATCTGAATATATCTGTACATACCTACAGACATTTATATGTCTGCATGAGCATAAAATGTCTAAACACAACAACTAGTGACAGTGATTTCCTCTAGGAGGTGAGATTTGTTGGGGAGAGGGAAGGGGGCAGGTTTTACCTTTACTTTGTACACTTCTATATTGTTTGGATCTTGTACAACAAAGTGTGTGTTGCTTTTGTAATTTTTTTCAATTTAAAAAATTTTTTATACAAATTTTAAAGGTAACTTCATTTGCGGTAATTACAAAATATTGGCTATATTCCCCACGTTGTACAATACATCCTTGAGCCTGTTTACCTTATACCCAACAATTTGTACCTCCCTGCCCCCAGTATTGCCCCTCACCTGCACTGGTACCCACTAGTTTGTTCTCTGTATCTATGAGTCGTCTTCTTTTTGTTATATACACATAGTTTGTTGTATTTTGTGGATTCCACATATAAGTCATATCATATGGTATTTGTCTTTCTCTGACTTATTTCACTTAGCATAATGCCTTCCAAGTCCATCCATGTTGCTGCAAATGGCAAAATTTCATTCTTTTTTATGGCTCAGTAGTATTCCATTGTATGTATGTATGTGTATGTATATGTGTGTGTGTGTGTGTGTGTGTGTGTATGTATATATATATACTGCTGCTTCTTTAACCATTCACCTGTTGATGGACACTTAGGTTTCTTCCATGTGTTGGGAATTGTAAGTAATGCTGCTATGAACATAGGGGTGCATGTATCTTTTCAAATTAGTGTTTTTGGTTTTTTCAGATACATACCCAGGAGTGGAATTGCTGGGTTGTATGGTAGTTCTATTTTCAGTTTTTTGAGATATCTCCATACTGTTTTCCACAGTGGCTGCACCAATTTACATTCCCACCAACAGTGTACAGGGGTTCCCTTTTCTCCACATCCTTGCCAACATTTGTTATTTATGTTCTTTTTGATGATAGCCATCCTGACAGGTGTGAGGTAATATCTCATCATGGTTTTGATTTGCATTTCTCTCATGATTAGTGATGTTGAGCATCTTTTCATGTGCCTGTTGGCCATCAGCATTTCCTCTTTGGAAGAATGTCTCTATTCAGTTCTTCTGCCCATGTTTTAATTGGGTTGTTTCTTTTTCTTGATGTTGAGTTATATGAACTGTTTATATATGTTGGATATTAACCCCTTCTCAGTCATATCATTTGCAAATATTTTCTCTCATTCAGTAGGTTGTCTTTTCATTTTGTCAATGGTTTCCTTTGCTGTGCAAAAGCTTTTAAGTTTAATTAGGTCTCAGTTGTTTATTTTTGCTTTTATTTCCCTTACTTTAAGAGATGGACTCGAAAAAAAATATTGCTTTTGTTTGGTAATTTTTAAGATGAAGAAAATAGGAAAAATATATGCCAAGAGTTGTCGTTACTGGCACATAACCTAGTTTACATCTTTGGAGTTATTTCCAAACCGTACAGAGGTGAGGGAAGATGGAGAAATTGGGAACACACTCTTTTCCAGCTCTTGTCCCCTTGTCCTGTAGGAATGCAAGGTAGCACGTCCAGACCTTCCGACGGACGGTCTGCCCAAGCAGTCCCTGGGACAGGAAGGTGTGCGCTGTGGGCCCCCTCTCGTCTTCACTTCCCCTTTCCTCCCCTCCTTCATTCCCTCTGTTTCCAACTCCTTGCACTCTCCCGTTCAAAGTCCTCGTCTGGCTCATTTCCCCAAGCTGTCATCTTTTGCCTTAGAAATCAGCAAGTTCCAAATCTCCTTCCATGACTTAAATATTTTCACCGATTCTGGTGTCTGTTGTAAATCAAAATCTGTGTCTTTCCCATCCCGTTCTGCTTCTTTAGGCCCAGTGGTTAGACTCAGGGAAGAAAATTATTGCCTGAATCTCCATCAGAGCATTTGCTTGTTTTTGCAGTTTCGGGGAGGGAGACCATTGGTCCCTACCCTTCCAAACTTAGACATACCTGCCCAGGTTAGTTTCTCTCCAGAAACACTCATCATATCTTCTTTCAAAATCTGCACCCTTCCACTACTGTATTTTTTAACTTGGAACTCTGAAAGAGCATGTGGCCCCTCCCAACCTTGAAAAGCCCTCTTTGTTGCCGAAGGCTACCATGCCCCCACCCCCGTCCCCATTCCTGGGGTATCTCCAGGTCACAAAGGGCAGGGAAGAGGAGGAGGGGAGAGAGCGCCCATCACATAATAAGCTCGATGTGTGCCTTGTATTGACATTATATTCAATATCAGTATCAGTTCTTAGACCTTAGATCAATTCTTAGCCATTCATAGATAGGTATAGCTAGTATTTTTTCTTTTTCTTTCATTTTACTTTTAACAAGATTTCTTATAAACCCAAGATAGCCTAGGTTTATGTCCTGGCTTCATTACTTTCTAGCTGAGTGATCTTAGGCAGTCATATATCCCTGACCTCAGTCCCCTCATCGGTAAAATGGGGGCATTAATAGTACTAACCTCATAGTGATGTTGGGAGGTTAGATAAGTTAATAAAAGTAAACCACAGAGAATAGTGCCTGACACATAATAAGTATATCCTGGTATTTGCAGTTATACTGCAAATGCCCTTTTTTGTAACTTTTCAGTTTTTTTCATATTTGAATTCTAACTTCCAAAGATATAGATCTTCCGTCTATTCATTTTTTATCTGAATCACATGCACACAATTCATTGTATGCTCTTATCTTTTCCTCCCCACTTCTTTGGTGTCAGTACTTTTAAAATCATCCTTCTGGTCTCACCCTCACCTCATGGCTCCAGGACGCCGTCCTACCCACCTGTCCTGCGGTTGAATGAGGGCCACCTGTCAAAGCACCATGGTTTCCCCACTGTCACACGCAGAGAAAGTGCAGACATTTGCTCCGGGTCTCACGGTGGGCTTCATAAGGGCAGAGACTGTGTCTGCTCCTTGATGCTGAGCTAGTGCCTAGCTCAGAACGTAGCAGGTACTTACTACTCCTTTAACAAGAAAACGCAGGTGTAAGAAATAAGATTTAATGGATTCCAGACTCAGTCTGTATTTCTATAAAAACAACCTCTAAGAACACAGACAATTGAGAACTCCGTTGAAAGGGAAATAAACACCCGGAGAAAACATTGTTTGCGTCTCTACTGGACCAGGTCCTATTTTAGATAATGGTGGTATAGGTTATCGAGCTGATAATGTTAATTGCTGCTTTTATGGTTTTAAATTTAATCTTGGGAACAAGCTTTTTTACTCCTCCATGAAAAGCTTTGGGATTAAAATATATATATATTTCCCTTCCACTTACCAAGGAGAAGCTAATAGGCACCAGATGCTAGTCCTGAATGCTAACTCCTGCAGAAAGAACGTGGGTCTCAGATTCTCATTCGTCTGTCGTGTTCTTACTGTCTTGTTCTTCTCCCTTAACCAAACAGAAACAAGTGGGTGTGTGTGTATACATACACACATATATGTGTAGACACATATGCTTGTATAGGCATAATATACACACAACTGTACCTCGGTATCTACCGGGAGATAGGTTCCAGGACCCCTTTGGATACCAAAATCCATCCGTGGATACTCAAGTCCCTTATATAAAATGGCATGGTATTTACATATAACCTATACACACCACCCTCCTGTATACTTTCAATCGATTATTTATAATACCTAATACAAGGTAAGCACTATGTAAATAGTTGCCATGGAAAATTCAAATTTTGCTTTTTGGAACTTTCTGGAATTTTTTTCCAATATTTTTGATCCACAGTTGGTTGAATCTTAAGATGCAGAACCAGCAGATATGGAGGGCCGACTGTGTCGGGGGCAGGTGGGTTCTTTCCAACTAGAAAAAGGTTTCTGGCAACTTGATTCCTGCTGCAGTTATTTGAAGTAATTTTGCGTAAAACAGTTAAAGACCCTTCTTTAGTCAATCTAATAACTCTAAACGCTATTAGAACTCTGTTTATTCAGTTAATTTTGGAATGTCTCTTGTATGCTGCACTTCAGCCCATTTCATGTTTTTCTGAATGTTTTAGCCATATTAGAACAGGACAGTTTTCAAACACAGTTATACAGTGGTTTATTCACAACAAGTGAAATAAATCCCTTGCACCAGAAGCTCAAGTTTTAAAGCAGAAAATAAACTGAGGTTGAAGTCATGGAAAACAAACCTTAATACCATCCCCAGCTGAGAAGCATAAATTCACAAATTATTTCTCTTTGTCGCAATAAGTGCTGGTTGGTGAAGAAGTAGCTTGAATATGAGTAACTTCGTCTCATACCAGCTTCTCTCTTCTACCTTGGGTTTCTGTTAAAATATAAAATGTATTTCATTCACTTACCTTAGTTAAGTCAATAATATTTAATCCCATCAGAAGACATAGTCATAGTAAGTTTGGAACCAAACGTTGCAGATTACCTCTGAATAAATATGATGAAATGTTCCTTTTGTAGATGCAAGTATTGGCATTATGATGAAAACCTGCTCACGGCCAGCATCGTCATCGTCTTCCATAATGAAGGGTGGTCCACCCTCATGAGAACAGTTCACAGCGTAATTAAAAGGACTCCAAGGAAATACTTAGCAGAAATCGTGTTAATTGACGATTTCAGTAACAAAGGTAATGGCTATGGAATCGACATTTTGTCTATAAAATAACTATAAGCAGTTGCAAAAAGGTGATCTCAAAATAGTCTTCAGAAATTAATAATTAGCATCTATTGATAGCATCTATTACCAACAAGTTGGCACTGTGCTAAGCATTGTATGTGAATTATTTTGTTTAGTTCTGACAGCAAGCATTGTGATACATATTGTTCATCTTCATTTTGCACTTGAGGCTCATAGATGTTGAGTAACTTGCCAGCAGTGACAGAGATAGTAATTAACAGCTGCATCCAAATCTATAGGCTCATAAGTCTGTGTATTTAACCACGGTCTTATACTATACCAATTCTTTGGGCATTGGGTTTTATAAAAATTTAATCATAGAGGCAATTTATTGAATGACTGAAAAAATGCAATGGCATATATATTGTAATGCCACCCAAAGCTCCATCCAAATCTATATACTGACACCTCTATACCTGTTTAATAGCTTGTATTTTGCATTTCAGTGTATTTTGAATTTGACCAGAAACCATGGACTATTTTTATTTATAAAAGAAAGTACCTACTAAAGGTTATTTTGTTCTAGATTTGATTTAAGATATTGAATAGAAGGAAATTGTGTTTTATTTTTTACTCTCTTTATGGAGCAAGCTCTAACACATTTAGGGAGACGTTGGTTAGTCTTGGTTCAACTTGGCTAGAGAGAGGTGGAGCAGTGATTTTCCAGATAAGTGGGGTTTTTTAAGTTAAAATTATTTTCTTCAAATAGATCCATTATTGTAAGCTGAATATATCTTCTTAATGACGTAAATATCAAAAGATAGATAATGCTATAGCTCAGACCCCAAAGCAGCATGTAATTATGCTGCTAAAACCCAAGTCTGGGCAGTTATTTATTCTTCTTTGCTTGTCATAAAACTGAGTTGAAACCTTTGAAAACTGACCAAAGAGCACAGACAACTCAATAACAACAGGATATCTGCTTTTTGGCAAATGAGTTTTACAGAGAGTTTTTGTGTGTAAGTAGTGATACCACTGGATATAATGTTGGAAAAGAAGTCAGAACATGGGCAGCATGAAAATACCATTCAGAAGGGCTTTACAAAAGCTTCCTCCAAAACTTAATTTAGAACTCTTGCAGTCTGGATAAACCTCTGCTGTTTTTGCAAGGACACAACCAGAATCTTGATCTTGTATACATATATTAGCATGGAGAGAAACAGAAATATGACCTACCACTTTCTTCAACTAATCATTTTTAATTACAGCAGGGAATGTATAACTTCAAATTTTCAGTCATCAAATGCCTTTAGCTTAGACATCTTGGTTGCAATTTTCTACAACGGGATCATGTTCATTAAGAATACTATTCCTGTCTCAAATAACTATTTGAAAATATGTTTTTAAGTGATATTGTTGGTGCCAACAATGTTTTAGATTTAGCAAAACTTAAGTCTACAAAAACAACTTGGAGAAATCCCATGTCTATGATTGTACTGATTTTAAGAACCACTATGTTATTAATACAAGTTAAAAAGCTCAGAATAGTCTTAAAAAAAAAAAAGTGAAGATACACCAAAAGGTGTTTCCCACTCTAAAATCTTGCTTTCTTGCTTGGCCCGAGGAAAGAACAAAATTGGGGGCTTAAGTTTTTTGTCCAGTTTACTTTAATTTTTTTGTGATCAGTGCTTCTGTTGTTACAAATCTCTAACAGCCTCTTGTAACACATTTTAAAAGCAATTACATATAGGGTCTGCTTAGCTTCCAGCGTGGGGAGGGTTGCTGATTGGGGCTACTCTTGGACAGAAGTACAGAAGGTCTTTAATTACTCTTCCCAATTTCAAAACACCCTTGAACATCTGTCAGTCCTATCCTCAGTAAAACTATACAGCATTTGGTAAATCTGACTTAGGTGAAAACTTGGATTGCTTTCTTTCCCCAATATATTCAGTAATTAAAACTCTGAGTTACAATTTTTCTTTTAAAGACAAAATACTTAACTAATTTATATGAAACCTCACAAAAGAGCTGGCTGCTCAGAACCCTCGGGTTTCTGGAAGTTACAGTGTCCTCAAAATGTAAGGGTCTGGGGCCTTTGAACAGAGAACACTCCTCTCCACCTGTGCACTGGGCAAAGGGCTACACGAACCACGTGTCCTCGCAGCACTCAGGGAAGGAAGCTGCGGGAGCACTTCCGCTCACAAGTGCACATCATTTCCGCCTGCTTCTCATTGGCCACAGCAAGTCAGGTGGCCCAGCGTGCAGTCCGGGCTGGGGCTGAGGAGGATTGATCATCTCCCAGCAGGGGTCGTGCTTCTTCGGGGCACTGATCTGTCCACTGTAGTGAGACCCAAGGGCAGCCAAAGTCATCTTAACTAGAATCTAAATTTAAAGAGCACACCATCAACTCGTTTCTGGCCGTAACAATTTATTTTCAATATATTTAGATCACATATCCAAAAAAGTACCTAATGCAAGTCAGAAGGGGCTTTAGAAAAAAAAAAAACAACAACTTAGGACTGTACAGAACTAAAAAAAATAGGAAGGTAAGAGCTTTTTAAAAAACAACAACAACAACAAAAAAACCTTATATTGAAGGGAAAATTACCAAGACTCTCTGGGGAAACATTGTAATTCAGCATGAGAATTTTATTTATAATTCTCATTAAAGCTGGACACCAAAGTAGAGAATGGAAAATTTTTTCTTCTCAATTTTGAATACGCATGTGTGGGTATCTTTCTAATTATAAGCTCCTTAAAAACGAGTAAAGGATTAAGTATACAGCCTGATTTGCCCATTTAACTACTGGCTCTTCACTAAATACAGCTGTTTTGGGGGTTGTTTTTATATTCATGGGCCAAAATTTTAAACAACTTAAAAATAGTTTTTGTGTCTTCAAGAAACATCTTTAAGGATCCAGGAATTAGTTGTGGCTGTGATGAGTCAGTTTCATTGGCTCATACTGATACAAACAAAAACTGTTCTCTGGCAACTAGGAAGCCAAGATGGAAAGTTTGGCAAATGTATCTTGTTTTTATAACACAAAATTTTCTCTACCAAACTGCAAACATATATGTGTGTGTGTGTGTGTGTATGTATATACATATATACACTGTATATGTGTGGAAATTATGTATGTATTTATTATATAAATATGTAAAGATTTATTTATAAATATATACGTACACACACATATATATATACATACACACACATATATATACAGACACTTGATGCTTAAAATACAGAGGAAATGGGATCTTTTATTGTTACTATCCACCTGGATGGGAACTATGTTCATCACCACACCAAGACTACTCCCTTCAACACTGATTGTAGTAAAAAGATGGCTCAGAAACAAATATTAACCTATACCCTGTGTGGATCCCGAAGGCCATGTAATGCTATTTATAGGCAGTGCATCTTCAGAAATCCTGAACCACTGCTTCTTCCAAAAGCAAAAATAACTATTGTGCCTGAAAGCTTCTAGATATGATATTAGCATTTGATTTTTTTTCAGTTTTCATGTCAGTTGGCATAGTCATCATTTATTTAATGTTTAGAGAGAGGTTTGATAATTCTCAGGCTAGCTAGTTCTCCGTAGGCATATTAAGCTCAAAATTTAACTCAAGTAATACACTTCACCTTACCTCCCTATACATTTAACATTCAGTATGGTCTGTGTAAAATTACTGAGTACTCAAAGGACCTGTTGCCTATCCTCATTTCTTGAGAAAAATAATAGTTTAAGTGGGGACTTACCTGGTGGCGCAGTGGTTAAGAATCCGCCTGCCAATGCAGGGGACATGGGTTCAAGCCCTGGTCCGGGAAGATCCCACATGCTGTGGGGCAACTAAGCCCGTGCACCACAACTACTGAGCCTGCACTCTAGAGCCCGCGAGCCACAACTACTGAGCCCGTGCGCCACAACTACTGAAGCCCTTGCGCCTAGAGCCCGTGCTCTGCAACAAGAGAAGCCACCACAATGAAGAGTAGCCCCCCGCTCAACACAACTAGAGAAAGCCCGTGCACAGCAGTGAAGACCCAACACAGCCCAAAATAAATTAATTAGTTAATTAAAAAAATAGTTTAAGTGGTTTATTAGCCATAAATATAATGTTGACTGAATTTTTTATTCATAGAACACTTAAAAGAAAAACTGGATGACTATATTAAGCTGTGGAATGGCCTAGTCAAGGTATTTCGAAATGAGAGAAGAGAAGGTTTAATTCAGGCACGAAGTATTGGTGCCCAGAAGGCTAAACTTGGACAGGTAGGACACATTTGATATGTGTTATGTCAACATTTTGGATTTGGTAACTAAAAGATCATCTACATTTTTAAGTACCCATTTAATTTTTAATTGTTTAAAATTGAAAATGCTACCTTAAACAGATAACTTATATATCAAAATTGACTCTAATGCCAGTTTATGTTAGCATCTAATTTTAAATTGTACGTGATATATGTCATGCTGCATATGAGTTTTCTTTCACCCTGCCCCCCCCTTTTTTTTTTCAGGTTTTGATATACCTCGATGCCCACTGTGAGGTGGCGGTTAACTGGTATGCACCACTTGTAGCTCCCATATCTAAGGACAGGTAACATTACCTTGCTTGTTTTCTTTCCTGGTTGAAAAGTAAACCTCATCCTAGGACAAATAGTGTTCCCATTCTTCTGATTCCAGTTCCATTCAGTGCATCACGTTGTATGTTGAGTATTACTTTTTAGCTAGTTGTTTCCCTGGGTAGATCTAGGTGGCTACTTGGGGCTGATTCACGTGTGGGCAGTTAGACATTTGGGATAAGCCTAGGGCATCTCACTCAGAATCATCTTCCTCTGGCTACAAAAGCTTTGCTCTAAGAGTAATATTAATTGTTCCCGCACACTGTGGTAACATTCTAAAGGCCTGAAGGAGCATGCTTTGGAATTCTGCCTATGGGTTCTTTTATGCCCTTTGAAGTGATTATTTTACACAGTAAGGGCCAGCTCTTACCTGTGGCAAGACCTTGGGTTCCCATAGGACCTTTAAAGTTTAGAAGTAGACAACTAACCTATGGAAATGTGGTGAGCACCAATCTACAGAAGGTCTGAAGCAGTAGACGGGCGGCACCAGTTTTCTAGTTCCCAAAGCCTTCCTTGCTTTTAATCCAGAATCCTGACTATTTCAGAATCTAGAAGAAATAAGACATGTCCCTGTGGCCATGGCCTGAGTCAGAGGAAGAACTTTTGGAGGATTTTATCATCAGAGCATCTATCAGACATGATTTTCACATGCTGTCTGATTTAATCCTCGCAGCAACCCTGCAAGATAGATATTACTACCTCCTTTGTACTAAAGAGGATGCTGAGGCTAAGAGAAATTAGTTTGCCCCAAATCAGACAGCTTATAAACTACCCAACTGAGATCTCTCTGGGACACCTTCCACCACATACTTAGAAATCCGAGAATCATGAGGAGAGATAACCAGCCTTCACCTCTCCTGGTGAAAGCTGGCAGGCCTCGGAATGGTGAGGGAGGTCATACCACAGGGACCCTCCACTCGCCAATGGGAGTCCAGTGTCTGGAGGGAATAAAGTACCTTTCCCCTGTATCGAAATTCTAAGCCCCATTGATTTTCCCCTTCTCATTGGTTTCTAAACGTCTAAAAAGTACCTTAACATGGCTGTAATAAAGTATAATCTCCATTTTAGGATATGCATTTTAAAATTCTTTCTGATAAAATGAACGCTGGAACGAGCAGGATACCGATTATCTTTGTAGAGCTGGCTCTACACCTGATTGGTCATATAGTTCTAGCATTTTCATGAAGCCCACATAAAAGGATTAATATTTTTTTTGCTCCAAATTCTCAGGCCACTATTTATGTTCTTCAGCAGGTTTTGAGGGATATTTTTCCTTGTTTTTTAAAAAGCAGGAATACAATACAGTACTTCTTTTTTTTTTTTTTTTGCAATAAAAGAAAAGTTGTTTTTTCCTAATAAAAGAAGTAGGAAAAGAAGATCAAGTAAATGTACAGAAACAGATTTTTATAGTCACTGCTTCCAAAGAAATAGAAAGCAGCAAAGAGCTGGGAGCCCTGCTGAACGGGTCGCAGGTATTATCTTTCTACACACACGCTCATTTTTAATGGAGGGGTGAGGAGGGAAATCTGGTAAATAATGGAAGTTACCAAGAGAGTGTTGTCTGTAGGACCACAGTGAAAATGAGGAAATCCTATTAAGTTTAAGTTCATGGCTCTTTGTCCGTGACATGTGTCTGTGAGCCCAGGGACATCTCCTCTCTCCTTCCCTTAAGAAAACAGCCTCCTTGACTTTTCAAAGCATTCATTCACTTCCCATTAGATATGAAAATCCCCTAGTGGGGGAGAAAAAAAAGACAAACCCACAGGAACAAGAGATAATCTAGTTAGGCTCAACTAGTCAGCTTTGGGTTCTTAAATGCTTTTTCATTTTCTGTAAATGTTTCAGAACCACATGCACTGTGCCTCTGATAGATTACATAGATGGGAATGATTATTCCATTGAGCCACAGCAAGGTGGGGATGAAGATGGTTTTGCCAGAGGGGCCTGGGACTGGAGTTTGCTATGGAAGCGTATTCCTCTAAGCCACAAGGAAAAGGCCAAAAGAAAACATAAAACTGAACCTTACCGGTAAAGATTACTACTTCCTTTTCTTGCGTGGAACGTTTACCTAAGTACTTTTCTTTTTTTCCTTCCCCATGTACTCGTGTAAACATGTGGGTCCCTACACGCCCTTGCATTTCATCTTCGCTGCCATCATCAACACAATACAGAACCACTTGCACTGTGCCGATTATAGATGTCATAAATGGCAACACTTATGAAATTGTACCCCAAGGGGGTGGTGACGAAGATGGGTATGCCCGAGGAGCATGGGATTGGAGTATGCTCTGGAAACGGGTGCCTCTGACCCCTCAAGAGAAGAGAATGAGAAAGACAAAAACTGAACCATATCGGTAATCACTAAATCACTTACCTGTTTCTCTTTTCTCCAGTTGCTGCTAACCTATTAACCTCTTGCCAAGCTAAAAAAAAAAAAAAGAAACTTGTTATTAAAACTGTAGACGCTGTCTCAGATTCTGAAAGGGTTTCTTTCTTTGTGCAGTCTCAGAGGTTTAAACTCACACTTGCTTCTTCGTGGTTGCTTTTTTCCTTAAAAGCAAGCTCCGTTTGGGGGTGAGCATGCTTTATGGCATTAGTTCCAAATACAGGTGAAAAAAAGAAAATCTTTGCCATCATGTCCTAGTAGACTAGACATGAAATTTTGTTCTTTTTTTTTTTTTTTTTTTGCGGTACGCGGGCCTCTCACTGCTGTGGCCTCTCCCGTTGCGGAGCACAGGCTCCGGACGCACAGACCCAGCAGCCACGGCTCACGGGCCCAGCCGCTCCGCGGCATGTGGGATCTTCCCGGACCGGGGCACGAACCCGTGTCCCCCGCATCAGCAGACAGACCCTCAACCACTGCGCCACCAGGGAAGCCCAAAATTTTGTTCTTTTGATGATTATGTCATTCTGTAAGTTTAAAATGCTCACATAGCTTACAATCCAAGTTGTTTTTTTTTTTTTTCGTTTTGCGATACACGGGCCTCTCACTGCTGTGGCCTCTCCCGTTGCAGAGCACAGGCTCCGGACTCGCAGGCTCAGCAGCCATGGCTCACGGGCCCGGCCGCTCCGCGGCATGTGGGATCCTCCCAGACCGGGGCACGAACCCGTGTCCCCTGCATCAGTAGGCGGACTCTCAACCACCGTGCCACCAGGGAAGCCCACGATCCAAGTTTTATATCCACTTTGATGCCTTGCGGGTAGTGTTGACAATGAAAGACAGTAACAAGAGTTTTTTTTTTCTTCCTTTTGTTTTATATGCTGACTCTGAAATACTAATTTCATCCCAGTTAAATCTGATGAATAAAAATACATGACTTTGGGAAATTACATAGAATCCTTTATTACTTCATTTTCAGAAGAGCACTTGATTAAAAGGAAACCTCATTCCAAAATCTTCCTTTTTCTCCCTTCTTGTGGCTCTTCAAATAGAACAACTTGTGCTACTCTCTCTTTGGTCTTTTCACTGGAACATTTTACCATCTTTCAAAAGAGTGGCCCCAAATGAAATGTTTGCGTAAGCGCTAGTGTAGGCTTCTAAATGTGTCTGATTTTATTTTTCTGGTCTTATGGTTCTGCTTTTGGTCTCTCTCTTACTGTTACGCTACTGATGATGTTCAAACTCAATTTGGGGAAGGTGTCTCCAATGTCATGCAAAAAGCTAGTGGGATTTGGGCATGTCATGATACCAGGATACTGAGATGGCAAACATAAGGAAATTATACAACTTTCAGCTTTATTTGACATTTTCCAAATTTCTCTTTGAAGTTCTTTTTCAAAAGTTGTCCAGGAATCTACTGCTTATGCACTTACCCTGACTCACAAATAATTCTGGGAGAAAAAACATAAGGGCTAATAACTACAGTTCTGTTTCTACCAATCCCATGGGCTAGGAAAGAAAATTTTTTAAATGTGGTAGAAAAATTTAAGGAAGGTTTCTCTTTAAGTTACTCACTGGTTTTCACGTTAAGATACATTTTCAGATATGTACTGAGATAAGTGGGAATATATTTAAAGATCAGAAAGGCATAGTTATAATAGAGTAATGTTAAATGACAGTTAAATAAATTTGGCATGAAAGTATAACTGAAAACGCAATAGGGCTGTTTCTCCTTTAAGAAGAAAAAGCCTTATGAAAGAATGACTTTCCCCTGATGTGACTTCCCTTTAATATTGAAAATATTTCTTGCTTCATTATCTTTTTAATTAATATATTTATTTATTTATTTTTGGCTCTGCTGGGTCTTTGTTGCTGTGCGCGGGCTTTCTCTAGTTGTGGCGAGCGGGGGCTACTCCTCATTGTGATGCGGGGGCTTCTCATTGCAGTGGCTTCTCGTTGTGGAGCACGGGCTCTAGGCACACGGGCGTCAGTAGTTGTGGCACGTGGGCTCAGTAGTTGTGGCTCGCGGGCTCTAGAGTGCAGGCTCAGTAGTTGTGACGCACAGGCTTAGTTGCTCTGCGGTGTGTGGGATCTTCCTGGACCCAGGGCTCGAACCCGTGTCCCCTGCATTGGCAGGTGGATTCTCAACCACTGTGCCACCAGGGAAGCCCCTTGCTTCATTATTTATTTAATATTTAATGAATGCTTACTATGTGCCAGGCGCTATTTTCTGGGGATAAATTTTAAAGAGAGGTGTTCCCTCGTGGCACTTACCGTGTAGCGGGTGAGACAGAAATTAAACAGTTAACTGCCCGAATAACTGGGGCAGCAAGTGTGACGAGTGGTGAGAAGAAAAGCTCAGGAAAGTGTCTCGAAAGTGCCGCTGAGGCCGAGCCGGCCCTGCGGAGGAGGAGGGAGGACCGTTCAGGGGACTGCAGCATAGCCAGGGCCCTGGGACAGGAGGGGGTCGGGCGGAGCACGGAGGCATTGCCTGCTGCCTGCTGGGGCTTGGGTGGGGCACAAGAGAGCGGAGGACACAGTCGGGGTTCCTGTGCCTGGTCTAGGATGTCAGCAGTGACGCTGGAGAGAAGTGGGTTCAAGATGTGTGTTGATGGTAGAATCAGTAGGAATTGGTGAGATTGAGTATCAGGTGTGCTGATGAACAGGCTCTAACGGAGGGGTCTACCTAAGAATCGAATGCAGTGATAATTCATTGTTCCCAGGGGAGGGGGGAACGGGGTGACAATTATTCCTAACGGTGGGAGTGGCTTGCCCTAAAAAGCTATCAAGTCTTTTTTTCTCTTGTCCCTAAAGAGAGCCCAATTCAAGGTCCGACTCAAGAAGGCCCACAGATCACTCTTCGGCAGCCCTGCCTCCTGACACAGTAAATAGCTGCGTCTAATGCTCCTGTGTCATTTCTGTGCTATATTTGCAAACTCTGAATGAACCGTGGCTGTTCTACCATGATTTACACCCTTATTTGGCAAACCACTGAGCTATAAAATTAAAAAATGAGAGACTACTTCCATGGTGTATGGTTTCACTCATCCCGGAATGACTCATAAATCATTTCAGGAACATTTAGCAGACCACGGCTGTATGGCTCAGTACTTTTAGGAGTGAAAGAGAAAATTCTATTTTACCTAACTCTCGAGGCTTAATTTTTAAATAAACAAAGGAACCAAGGCGCCCTCTAATGGCGAAATCGTGTAATGCTCTAATTTGTAACGAACTATATAACAGGATTTCAGTTAGAAATTATAGTAAATTCATAAGGAATTATGAGCAGATTGTTTCATGAAGGCTTTATAATTTCTTAATGTTTGGCCATCAGTTTTGTCTCTTCTATGCACTACTTATACTGTATTCCATAAAGGCTTGTTATCTGTTGTTGAAGGGGTATTGGGGGTTTGTCTTTAAAAGTTATTTCAGCGTTTCTTTTTCTTAGGTCACCAGCCATGGCTGGAGGATTATTCGCCATTGAACGAGACTTCTTCTTTGAGCTGGGTCTCTACGATCCAGGCCTCCAGATTTGGGGTGGTGAAAACTTTGAGATCTCATACAAGGTAACATTTCATTGAAACAAATGCAGTTTTCTAAGCAGTTACGGATTCTTGTGACTTTCAGATAAGGCTGGTTTCTTTGGGAAAACAAAAGAACAAAAAACCTGTTTTAATGCATTTCTCTAAATTATAAAGAAAGACTAACAAAAATATTTGCCTTTTGGGAAAAATAAGGCAAAAATGCAAGCTCCAAACTTACTACATACGTACATGGCTCAGCTAAAAATGGAAGCCAGCGAGCTTCAGAAGTAAAAATACGTCCTCTCCTTCCCCTCCCGCCCCACCCCCAAAGGCTTTCTGTACCTCGGAGCCTTTGGTGATAGGAGCCGTTGCGGGAATCAGCAGGCATGGGGCTCCGTTTGACCATCCACTGCTGAAGCTCCCCTCCGTCACCGCAGGACAGGATGCTTCAGGACAGAGGTAGACCCCAACAGTGATCGTGTGTCCTCACACTGACCCTGGAGCTGCCTGCCTGCAGTACCCACCCACCCGTGCCCCCGCCACTTCCCGAAAGAAAGAAGTGTTTTCCAGTGTGAGTTGAACACATAGGCGTTACCTCTTGTCTTAAGTGTCCGGTGCTCAACACCGTGAGGGACAGAGGAGGAGAAGCTCGGTCCTCGCTGTCAGGAACTTCCAGCCGATGAGAGATGAGGCTTATACTTAAACTCGTAGTACGATCAGAAGGTAGACCGACATTCGGGCGGTGTGACGCAGAGTCAGCATCATGCTGGAGGAGGTTTTCCAGGCAGAACGAGGAAGACGGGCCGAGATAAGGGGGAGCAGGACGGGGAAAGGCGCAGGGCGGGCACGGGGCCCACCGTCTGGCAGAAGCTGACAGCGCGAATCCGACGGGCGTCCAGGAAGATGGCGTGGGCAGGGGCGCCAGGTCCACGGTGAGGAGAGCCTTCAGTGCCGAGCTGAGAGACTGTTACTTAATCTGACAGGCAGTGGAGACCCATCGGAGAGGCTAAGCCAGGGAGAGCGTGACCCAGAGCTGCCCTTGAGCAGCCTAATCTCCTGCTATAAATAAGGGAGCCGCTGGTTAGGCGGTTATGGTAACAATCCCCCAGGTGGGAGGAAGCGTGTTAGCGCCGGGAGAGATGAAGAGCATCAGGACGCAGGCGCAGGAGTCTGCGTGGCTCTGCAGGGGCTCAGGACGGGCCCCTGGGTGCCCTGTGCGCCTGCGCTCCCCAGCGGCCTCTTTGTTAGTATGTGAGCTTGAGAAACAAGAAGTTAACGTAGGATCTGTTTAGCTGGTGAATTCCCTGTAGACCCTGTGTCTAATTTAGATTTTAGGTTTACGTTTACAGGACAGATCGGGCGTTTGAGACAGCTGCCATGTGTGTCTTTCCTGACAGATCTGGCAGTGCGGTGGCAAGTTACTGTTTGTCCCTTGTTCCCGTGTCGGGCACATCTACCGTCTTGAGGGCTGGCAGGGGAACCCTCCGCCTGTCTATGTCGGATCTTCTCCTACCCTAAAGGTGAGTCTTTCGGTTAAAAGTGGGAAGGTTAGGGCTTCCCTGGTGGCGCAGTGGTTGAGAGTCCGCCTGCCGATGCAGGGGACGCGGGTTCGTGCCCCGGTCCGGGAAGGTCCCACATGCCGCGGAGCGGCTGGGCCCGTGAGCCGTGACCGCTGAGCCTGCGCGTCCGGAGCCTGTGCTCCGCAACGGGAGAGGCCACAACAGAGAGGCCCACACACCGCAAAAAAAAAAAAAAAAAAAAAGTGGGAAGGCTAGGGAGCGAACACGTTTGTGCCACGTGGCCACGTAATGTCAGCTCACTGGCCAGGCGACATCTTTGAAGCAGTCATGCTGGTTCTCACTTTTCACTTAGACTAGACTTATTCAGGAAACTTCTTATTGTTTTCTAGGATTATACCTTGTATCCCACTCTGATTAGAATTCCATTATTGAATGGTATTGAATGTTCTCCGTCAAGATATCTCAGACTTTAGAACTCCACTCAGTATTCTGTAATGGCCTATATGGGAAAAGAATCTGAAAGAAAGAGTGGAAATATATGTATAACTGATTCACTTTGCTGTACACGTGAAAGTAGCACAACTATACTTCAGTAGAAATTTTTTTTAAAAAATGATAACTCAAATTTTTAAAACCTGACACCGTGTAGGAAAGTCGTTGAAAGGGAAATACCAACGTCTATTATTCACACGTGAGTGAAACACTATTTTTGTTTGGTTTTTGAAAAGTAAAGTAATTATAATAGAAGTTTGTGTGTAAACAAAAAATCACATTCTTCAACAGTGCTTGCAAAAGGTGAGTGAATAACTTTTGTCCCTCAAACCGGGGACAGACCAGGAGAGCTTCACACAGAGGCCACAGCCCCAATGCTGGCAGGACGATGGCCTCTCTCTTTGATGGAACAACTTAGAAGCCCTTTGTTTGGGTGGCTTTCATAGACTCTAAGAGCATATGACTGTGGTGTCTTTCATTTTCTGGAGCCCTTAACCAAGTCAAAAGCAGAAGGAAGTCTATTTTTGGCTACGGATGCAACTCAGGACCGTTCCCCAAAGCGAATAGATAACAGAAGCAGAGACTAGGCTTTAAGAGCCAACACAGCCCTCTAACCGACCAAATTTTTTTAGAAGTGGCCAAACGGAGCCCCACTAGGACAGGGGACGAGATTTAAATCTCCGCAGTAAGACAGAGATAGCAGCCAGTTAACACCGGGCCCGACAGCGTTGCAGGAAGACAGCCGCCCTTGGAATCCGCCCCACAACCATGAAGAACTGATGGAAAGTCAGGTCGGCTCAGGAAGGCCGGTGCTACAAGGAAACGGAAAAGAGACGAGAGGGAAACACTCAACATTGCCAGATTCACCAGCAAACACAGCCTTCACCAGCACCTTCTGTCCTCTGCTTCTGCACGTCCCCTCCACCCTCCAGGGCTGTTCCTCCAGCCCGTGGTCTTCTCTGAGCTGCAGACCTTTACGGTCAGCTGTCTTATAGAACACCTCTCTCTCTTTTTTTTTTTTGGTGGCACCGCGTGGCATGCAGGATCTTAGTTCCCTGACCAGGGATCGAACCCGAGCCCTTGGCAGCGAAAGTGTGGAGTCCTAACCACTGGACCTCCAGGGAAGTCCCTAGAACCCTCCTCTTAGGTGGCCCTCAGATGTTTCAGACTTGGCCTCTTCAGAGCGGAGCTTTTAACTTTCCCTCAGAGGCTGCTCTCCACCCTCCGTCCCACCCCTCAGGCCACCTCCTCTCCCTGCCCCGCTTATTCCCCTCAAATCGGAACTGATGTCTGCTGCCTGCGAGGACCCTTCGGATGGCTGTCAGCTAATGGGTGACCTGCAAAGCCCTTGGAAAGGATCAGTCGTATCACTAATAGCTCACACTTCGTGAGTGCTTATTGTGTACAAATCTAAATACTTTGCACCAATTAACTTCTTAATTATCCTCATCTTAAAAGGAGGAAACCGAGGCAGCTTTTCTCTCAGTGAATCCTGCATTCCAGCTGTGGTGATAGACCTCTTTCGGGACTCCACGTGCACCACGATCTGTCATAGATTTGCACTGCTTTTTGCCCCAGGTCCCAATCGTGCCTCACTGACCGCTTCTTCAGGACTGAGCCGTCCCCGCCTCTCCATCCCAAACAATTAAGTCCTCCTCCTTTTTGTTGCCGTAACCTTACGCGCGTGCGCTTAATTCTTCATGTTCACGACTACCTGGAAGACACGGACTGTGTCTAACTTTGGGTGGATTTGCAAGAATTCAAAATATTTAGCAATAATGTTGTGTTCTTTTAGGAGGCTGCCACTTAAAACTTTTTGAGCCCACGGGCTTTTGCAGAAACATGCCCACGGCCAGGCGTGCACCCTTTTGATAGTTATCTTGTAGCCAAGAGAAAATTTAATCCGAACACTAGATGTTCCTGCTCTGCGGCCAGCGGGCCCAACCCAGCCTTTTTCAGTAAATAAAGTTGTGTCGGAAGCCAGCTCTGCCGTTTGTTCGCATGTTCCCTGCGCTGCTTTCTCGCTGCAGCAGCAGAGGTGAGTAGTTGCAACAGAAACTGGATGGCCACCCAGCTGAAGAGACCGACTCCCGGGCCCTTTATAAAGTTTGCTGCCCCGTGATGTCCAAGCGCAAGGGCCTGGCTGGGTCTGTGCTGCGTCCCTCGCGTCGATTCACGCCTACGAGTGCTCATTCAGTGAAACAGTAGAAGTTAGATCTTAGTGAGTTCTCACACGTCAACTTACATGATTGTTCTTTAGTCGCTTTTCAAAATGCACCCCATGGGGAAAATATCCACTTAATTCTGGGCTACAGTGCAGTGGTTCGGGCCTAGCTCTTACAAGATGGGCAGAGCCACATTCAGAAATGTGTTTGTTGTTTTTCCCAGTGGTGTCTGATGTGAGACCCCTCCCCCAGCACGTGCCAGCCGCATGGTCCTCAGAGAGGAGATTGTTCAGGGGTCGGGGGGTGCCCGGTGCCAGCCAGCCAGCCTCTCTCACCAACCCTCTGCTCTCAGCTCCGTCAGCAGGAAAGAACGTATTATCTTAGAGTATGGGACCTTCACAGTGACACCAGATTCTGTGTCCGTCACTCTGGTTGAACACGCGTGACAGTGACATGTCAGAGTCACGAGCTCGCTTGCATTTGTGTAATTAAGTATCGGGTCCTATTGAAACGAATTTGTCGTATGTTGGTCATATTTCATATGTCGAAGAGAGGCTGTTTATGACAGTACAAATATCTTTGGCTTTTATAATGACGTTAATTTTCTTTTTCCCAGAATTACGTCAGAGTTGTAGAGGTCTGGTGGGACGAGTATAAAGACTATTTCTATGCCAGTCGCCCTGAATCAAAGGCATTACCATATGGGGATATATCAGAGCTGAAGAAATTTCGAGAAGATCACAACTGCAAAAGTTTCAAATGGTTCATGGAAGAAATAGCTTATGATATCACCTCACACTACCCTCTGCCGCCCAAAAATGTCGACTGGGGAGAAGTGAGTATCAGCCGGGGGTCAGATCTCAAAGTGTGTGTGTATGGAGACTGAGCTTGGGAGAAAGCAGAGTGAGACGGGAATGTTGGACGGGAGAGAAGAATTCTTGGGGGAAAGTTTGGTGAAAAGCTGTTAACCTCCCAGCCTTTCCACCGGACAGTTCCCCTGCACCGACCTCCCACCCTAAGTCCCTCCTGTCTGCTCCGCTCGGGAGCGGAGTTTGAGGGGACTCAGGGACCTGGTAAGGGAGGCTTCTCGGAGGAGGTGACGGGGTGTCTGAGATCTGAATGATGAGGAGCCAGCGAATCAGAGAGCCGGGCAAGGGCGCTCCGGGTAAGGATGACGGTGTGCCCGCCAGGAAAGGCTCTGTGTGTTTGATAAGCAGAAAAGAGGAGGTGACACGAGGCGCAGGGGCAGGTGGAGCGCCCCTTTGACTCATTGCCCAACTTGTTCGTCTGTCTCTTCTCGGCTCTCACTTGTCACTTTCCAACGTGTCTGTTACGGTTTTGCCTATATTCGGTCTTCCCTCCTAGAGCGTAAGCTCCCTGGGGCGAGGATCCGCTCCATTCCATGCACTGGCGCATCAGAGCCTTCAGCATGCCTGACACGGCACTCACGTAATAGTGGACGAATAAATAAAAGCGTGAGCCAGTGAACAGATGGAATGTTCCATTCTCCCTTTACAGTCTCACCCTGAGCACATGTTCGGTTGAACCCTCCCCACTCTGGCCCCTGCACCTCACAAGGCACTTCTGCACCTTCTGTGCAGCTTCCAGGGTGAACCCCTGCCCTGTCCGCTCCCGGGGGCCGCCTCCAGCTCTGCCCGCATCCTCTCTACAGACAGCAGGGCCTCCGACCCCGACTTGCTTCTCCTCTGAAGCTCTTACCGTCCTGGGTGCTCAGTCAGTGTTTGCCGACTAAAGGAACGAATAAAGCATTTTATCCAAATACAGTAGTAATTTATAATTGAGATATAAATCTGTAATATTTCCAATAAGGAAAAAGTTTTGGTTTTTTTGTTTTTGTTTTTTTTTACAAAATGTGCATTTCAAGCATGGAAACGCGTGTTTGCTGCCCACCTGTGACATCCGTAGTCAGAGCAGAGCCTCACTGCCCAGGCCCTGGAGGCTGCTGCCAGCAGTGGGCACCTTACCTCCCAAGTTCACTCTGGCCTAGACACGGGGGCCAGTGCCTGTGACCGCCATGGTCATCTCCCTTTGCCCTATTTCCTTCTCCTTCATGTGAATGATCATGAATCTGAAATGGTACTAATGGTATCTTTGTATTTTTCTTCTTCTGTGGTATTTTATCAAAATCTAGAGGCCAAGACCCTCAGTTGGAATGAGCTCATTCCAGTGTTGACTTCAAGACTTAAGTGATTTCGGACATGACTGTAGCTCCTATCTCCTCAAGGCCTGACAGGCCAGTAGGGACCCAGTTAACTCGAAGCTCTCTGAAGCCATGTGAGCGCTTATTAGAGTCTAAACTGTCGCCTTCCCTGTGGTTCTTTGTTCATGTTTTTTAGATCAGAGGCTTTGAAACTGTGTACTGCATTGACAGCATGGGGAAGACAAACGGAGGCTTTGTTGAGCTGGGCCCCTGCCACAGGATGGGCGGGAATCAGGTAAACAGCCGGGCTTTGCGATTAATTCCGTCTGCGCTGGAAGCAGCTGGGCTGACTGAGCGAGGGTTTAGCCTGGTTTTCAATTTGGTGATGGTGATTGTTTGGTAAAATAAAACATCCTGTGAAAAACTGACAGTGCTAAAACGTTTACTTAAATGAGGGGATAAGAGCAGTACTGGTTTTCATGTAAGCAACCAGAATCTAGAATTTATGTCTAATGTATCAGATTAGAATATATTCTTGCGTGAGTGTGTAGCTATGTAAGCCTAGCTCCCTAACAGGATTATTTGCAGATATTGTTCAGTATCCACATCTTCCCCCCACTAGGCTGGGATGCTATTGCCAATCATGTGTATTTCACTAGTATATTCTCTTACTTCCTTAGGTGAGTGTTTTTCTTGTCTCTGATTTACATTGTGAAACATTATCAGGTCTGTTTCCACATTTTCATTTTCTTACATTGTTGGTACGAAATTCATATGTTAGTGACCCACTCTGTATCTAAGAGGCTAAAGAACATAATCCTTTAAGAGTTAGAAGGGGTCTTTACTACCATCAAAATGACTAATTCCTGTCTTTGGACTTACAGTTCTGAACATACAGAAACATGGTAGAGAAATAGGATAGTCATTGAGTTTAATGATAGGAGTTAAGTTTCTTTCTCTCTTTCTTTTTATTTAATAGCTTTTCCGAATCAACGAAGCCAATCAACTCATGCAGTATGACCAGTGTTTGACGAAGGGTCCTGATGGATCCAAAGTTATGATTACACACTGTAATCTGAATGAATTTAAGGAATGGCAGTACTTCAAGGTATTCTGTGTTTCAGTTCTGAAATACATGCTATTTCATTTTAATAACACCTACTGTGTGGAATTCAGACGTATAAACCTTAAAACCTGCATTCACACTGACTTGCACGTCCGTCTCACTCACTCATTTGTTTTCCTGAGCACTAGTGACTCATTGTTCCATACTGAAGCATCACTTTTATCCTCTGGTGTAGTATTGTCATGGAAGGAGGCCACCTGGAGTCCATGCAGACCCACTGCTAATTTATCAACACAGGAAAACCAGTGTTCCCTGAGGCAGTCATCACCATTGTTCTAATATCAAAATCCGATCTTTTTAATCCAAAAGAGTCATTCATTAAAATTACATATATAATGTGTAAGTATACCTACGTATGACACATAGAAAATATTGCATTTATTTTTGCATTTTATTTTATTAACTTTTAAAATATTGCTGCCTGTTGTCCAGCAGGTGGGGATAGAGACGAACAAATGTGTTAGACTCTAGGCCTTCAAAGCTTCTCATCATGGCTGCTTGCTAAGTGCAACAGGATACGTGTCACCTGTTGCTTGTTTTAAAGGTCATGTTTAGTTTTTTTTTTTTTTTTTGCAGTACGCAGGCCTCTCACTGTTGTGGCCTCTCCCGTTGCGGAGCACAGGCTCCGGACGCGCAGGCTCAGCGGCCATGGCTCACGGGCCCAGCCGCTCCGCGGCATATGGGATCCTCCCAGACCGGGGCACGAACCCGCGTCCCCTGCATCCGCAGGCGGACTCTCAACCACTGCGCCACCAGGGAAGCCCCATGTTTAGTTTTTCACTTGACTCTGTGGGAGCAGTTTTTCTGTTTCAGCTGTGAATATTCAGAGTTCTGTGCCAGGTTGAGGATTCCAACATAATAATGGTTTTCTGAATAATTTTCGAAGTCTAGCCTTGGCTAAAATAAATCAATTTATTATGAAACAAAAAGTTGGGGAGGCTGCCCCAGATGGAAAGAAACTGGCAGCCCTGAGCTTTCTTCACGCATCTTGTATTCGTTGTCACGTCCTCCCTGTCAGCAAACACTTGTTTGCCACATAGTGATGATGTTATGACCCAGCTGAATATTCCCAGTTATCACTGTGCATAGTTAATTACTATGAAGGGGTAAGTATGTGTCCGTTGCTGATATTTTTCTTATAACAAGTTAGGAAGGAGAAGATGAACATAAACCCCAGAGAAGAGAGCATTTATTTACACAAAGAAAGATGAATCATAGCAATAAAGGCTAGGGGTGAGTAAGGACAATATTAGTAAACTAGTAAAAGAAGGTTAGCAGATGCGAAACGACACAAGAGGAAGTGGATGAGAATGGAATGTACCTAGTTTAGATATTTTAAAGGGCAAAGCACTGAATATCCGTTTGTGCGTCAGACATTACTAAATATTCACTGGGGCCCTTCAAAAAAAATCTAAAGCCCATCATACTATAATGGCAGAGAAGGAAAAAAACGCAGAAGTAAAAATAAGCAAAACGCCATAGGACAGCAAAAGAGAGATTAATAGGAGGAGTTATTTCCGATGCGTTTCATGTAGGAAGTATCACTGCACCAGGTCTTGAGGTATAAAAAGGCTTTTCATGGAGAATAAATGAGAAAACGGGTGAGCAGAGGCGGGGCATCAAAGTGTAGAGAATTCTAGGAACTGCGTTTGGTCTGGTTCCCTAAGTTGTTCTCCATGGGAAAGAGCTTGGAGCTTTGTTTTGTGGGCTTTAGGGAGGGACTGGCATTAGTTAAGGATCACAGTGATAGGAAACAGTGGATACTTTTAGGAAAATAATTCTGGAAGTATTGTCAGGTATGGACTGGTGAGCAGGAGGCCAGCTCGGTCAGTGGTTCTCACACTGCCCCGTGTCTGGACCCCCTTTACATCCTTACGAACCACTGACACGCTCCCCAGACAGATTTGTTATAGAGCTTACAGCTAACGGTATTTCCTAAGTTGGGAATTAAACCTGAGAATTGTTGTACTTATGTATGTATTCATGTAAATGTAACAATCATAACCATATTACATGTTAATATAAATAACACTTTTATAATCCCCCAAAAAGTGAGAAGAGTGGCATTGTTTTATAGTTTCACAAATGCCTTTAATGTCTGGTTTAATAGATTCTTATTCTGCTTCTGCGTTTAGTTTGATGCGATATGTTGTTTTAGTTGCGTATTTGAGGAAAATCCGGCCTCACACAGACGTGCAGTTGGAAAACGAGGGGTAATTTAATAGCCTTTTCAGATAGTTGAGGCTGTTCTTCAGTGCTACGCAAGTGTGTAAGTGGTAGTTTCCTAAAAGCTTTGCAGTGTAGAATCTGGAATCCTATCAGTGAACATTTTGTTCTTTGTTGCGTTAAACCCACTGGTCTGTCTTACACTGGAGTGGATCTTTTGTAACATCACACATTCGCTGCTCACTTGGAAAACACTGGCTCACTAAGTCATGTAGATCTTCCAACTGATGGCACATTTCATCATACAATGCCAAATAAATCACAAATATAACCACTGATTTCATCAGAAAAGTCTTTAAATCTTGTGCAGCTGTCAAGTTCATGGTAATGGATACAAGTTTTCTAAAACGTGAATTTTTGCTTGAAAACTCAAATTTTATCAAAGGCAACAGATACTGTCAGCTTTATATTTTTGTTTCTTCCTTGAAGTGATGGGCTCACTTTATTTTCTGGAAAATGTCTACCCAGTCCCAAGTTTGCATAATTGTAATGTGCCTGCAGGTTGTCCTTTCAAGTCAGGATGACATCCCACGAGAGAAGGAGCTCGTTCAACCCTCGGGCGCCGACAACTGCTCACATGCTGTCCACTCTTCCCATACTATCTCATAGGGTCAAGATTTAATAAAACTAATACGTGGACACCAGGGGGGAAGGGTGGGGGGTGAACTGGGAGATTAGGATCGACATATCTACACCGCTGAGTATGGAGTAGATATCTAGTGAGAGCCTGCCGTATAGCGCAGGGAACTCTACTCTGTGCTCTGTGGTGACCTGGATGGATGGGAGGGAAATCCAGAAGGGAGGGGATATGTGTATACATATGGCTGATTCACTTCGCTGTGCAGCAGGAGCTGGCACAACACTGTGAAGCACAACTATACCCCAGTTAAAAAAATAATAAATATTTTAAAAATTAATTAATTAAAAAATTAAAAATAGGAGACAATCTACATCCCAGGGCCATTCATTATGAGGATTAAATGAATTAATACACATAGAGCATCTGGTATGCATCTACCCGGCATAGAGCAAGTGCTCAATAAATGTTAAACGTTATTATCATTAAAAAAAAAAAAGAATACGTTTTTACTGCTTTGTCAAGGGTGTTCTCAAGTGAAACTGGCTTTTTTTTTCTTTTTTAATTGTGAGTGTTCGTCCATGGAGAACACGAGTGTGTGATTGATGCTACGGCCCCAGCACGTTCACCCAGCATGGCTTTTGTGCCATCAGTATAAATGTCCATACGATGAGGAAGGCAGATGGGGCTCTGTGTATTATTATGAAATCGTTTCGACCTTACAGACCCAATCTTAGCTAGTCTGATGACCACACTCTGAATAGCCCTGAGCTGTACTGAAGGAACCTCCAGCAGGTGACCAGGGCTCGACCAAGACAAGGGCGGTGGGGAGGGGAAAGGGTGCAAGCCCAAGCCACTGCAGGTGTCTGTCCTCAGCCAGCCTGAGCTGTGCTGTCCTGAGCACAGGAAAGCTGGTATCGTCATGAGTAGGATAGGAGCTAAGAGGAGCAGGTCTGGAGGGGAAGATGATGAATTTAAGTTTGTATGTATTGAATTGGAGGTCCCAGCAGTACATCATGACTGAACAGTAACAGGATGTAGAAGACTGACGATCAAGAGAAACAGATTCTGGGTGTGCCTGGTTCACGCCTGCCCAATTTGCTTGAATAGTCTTCTTATGAAAGCCAGGCTGTGACTTTGTCTAGTGTCAGTGATATCACACAGTGCAAATGTAACACTGTGTTTCCCTGTGTTTTCCAGAACCTGCACAGACTGACTCACATTCCTTCCAGAAAGTGCTTGGATCGCTCGGAGGTCCTCCATCAAGTGTTCATCTCCGACTGCGACTCCAGCAAAATGACTCAAAAGTGGGAAATAAATAACATCCATAGTGTTTAGAAGGAATGAAAGAAACCGATAACCTACCTACTGACACGTAAATTTATACAGGACTGAAAACCTCCTGAAACCTGCTGCAACTATTGTACAGCTCCAAACCCAGAGGCTCTTGAGGAGTCTGAGGACATTGATAAACTGTGATTTTACGATAACATTATCATCTGCAGTTACTGTTTACAAAACTGCTTTTACCTTAAACTTTGTAGATGTTTACATCTTTTTGTTTTGTTTTGTTTTAAGATGATGTTGGTAATCTGTGCATTTAGCTCTGTTTTATTTAGAACAGAGTAAAAAGCATTGTTGTCTTCTTTGGGATTACACTCAGGGGTCTGAAAGGCAGTTTGATTGTTGTTGTTTTTTTTAACACACTTGAAAAAAGGTTGGAGTAACCAGATCGTCATATGTAACTTGGTGAGTATCAACCTGTTGTATCTTTATTTAATTTTACATCTTTTTGAAGCACTGCCACAGGTTATTAGCCAAGGTGGCCTTCCTTCACAGTCATGCTGCTTTTTTGAAAGGTGAATTTCAACACATTTAGTGCCTCTTTTCATTTCTTGGTATATTTCAAGAGCTTTTGATGCAATGTGTAGGATGTTAATGATGGAATTGTCACCTGTCTGAGGAATACTTTTACCACTCAGAACTGAATTAATGTGCTACCATTTGCTCTGAAATTGAATGTTGTATTGCTTGAAAAAAGAAATGACAAGTTGGAACATCCAAAGCTATTCCGTAGGGTTTGAAGATTGTACGGCATTAACTCCCCTATTTGCTGGCATTCCCAGTGTCCTCTGTCAGTACCAACTCCTAAGGCAACAGGGGGTCTACTAACTAGAGAAAAATGTCCCCTGACATTGGGGATTGACTTTTCCCCATTCCCTGTCACCATAGAAAACTATAAATAACTCTCAGTTTTGAAACCTTGAAGAGGGGGTTAGAAAAACAACAAAGCACCGCTGTAAACACATCAAAGGTTTGTTCTGACCGAGGTGAGAATTTCCAAACCCTTGTTGGATTAAGCCTTACAAGACTACTGTGTGTTACAACCTAAGCTGTGCAATTTATGAAGCCAAGGGTGAATAGACGTTTCATTTATATCTTCATGAAATTCCCCGCACAGTTTTTAAATTTTAAAAAAGGCTATTTAAAAATATAGTTCAGGGCCTCCCTGGTGGCGCAGTGGTTGAGAGTCCGCCTGCCGATGCAGGGGACACGGGTTCGTGCCCCGATCCCGGAGGATCCCACATGCCGCGGAGCGGCTGGGCCCGCGAGCCATGGCCGCGGAGCCTGTGTGTCCGGAGCCTGTGCTCCGCAACGGGAGAGGCCACAGCAGTGAGAGGCCCGCGTACAGCAAAAAAAAAAAAAAAAAAAAATAAAAATATAGTTCATTAACAAATACGAATTCTGTTAGATTATCTGTTAGTTCCCTAGGGTTTCTTTTTTTTTTTTTTGAAAGCATATTTCTATTAGTATTTTTCCAGTGAAAAGAAGACTTGTTTGAATTTACACATTTATTAAGATAGTACCTACTAGAAGAAAACCAAATACTGCAAGTGGTCAGTTGAGTTTAATTGCTAAATAATCTTTTATTACCTACAAGGTTAAAATGCTATGTCGAATGCAAATTTTTTTTTAAAGTGATGAGGTAGGGAATGGCTAGTAAACTAAGCATTTTCGATCCTGTAAAAATCATATCAATGAAAGGAATTCACAAACTACTACCTGAGGGAAATATATTTAATTAAAGCCTAAAAAAGAAAAGGGAAAAAACCCTACATTTCTTTAAAAGAAAAGCCTACAGATTTGTTTCTTCCAAGCTTAGCTCTTAAATTCAGAAAGTCAAAGTTCAACATCCTAAACAGTTTTATTCATAATTTTTGAATTGCCAATTTGTATTTTGCTACTGATCTCTGGTCAACCATTTGAACTTTCATTCATCTCTAGGGATGTTTAAAAAGGAATACATTTATATGATTATATAACTGCAAAATAAATCAACTATAAATAAGAAACTAAGAGAATTGGTACTTTAATTACTTGTGTGTTTGCAAAAAGGCTCCATTTTCTTTGTTGAATAGATTATAACCGTGTTAACTATGCATAGGCCTAAGAAAGGTGGCACATAAACTGTGCATGTAAATTTTTAATGGGTATTTTGTGCAATTCGTTAAGATACTCTATAAAAAATGATTCTATATATTGAAATCAGAAACCTTACCAAACACGAAAACACATCAGAAGCTGCTGCCATAATGACTATTTTCTACCGTAGGCTGCTTTGGAAATAATTCCCGTATCCTTGCTTTGTAAGTTGATAATATCACTATGCATTTCTACACATTTTATAAATTTGATTTATGCAGATTTTGATACACTGTATGTTTCTGTAGAAATTGTATAAATATTCAAAATTTTATTAGGGATACATTTGAGAAGTTTATGTATATCTTAATTCTGGGTTGCTTGTTTTTTAGGTGAGAAAAAAATAAATACTGTATTTTAATCCATGGGTTTTTTTAGTACTTGCAATCATTTCTGTATCTAAACACCACATGTTTGAAATAATTACTTGATTTTATTGTTTACAAGATACACTAACATAATAGCTAAAATATCATAGACCACAGCTATATGTTGAGTGTGTGCTTGAGTGTTGGTTAGAATTCTGCTTAGAATGTGTTTAGAATACTCAGAGCTTACCTATCTAAGAAGGAAACATAAAGGCTTATTTTTGCCCCTGGTTGCCTATGTATAGAAATATTTTAAAAATCACTTAGCAATTACAAAAAACAACCCAGCAACGTACATCTTCCTTGGCAGTGTATTCGACTATATCATTGCCCGTTGAAAGCAAAAATTTAAGTCAAAATTCTTTACAACCTGATAGATCAAGTGAGTAGAAAGAAGGGAAGCCTCCCAACACGAGGTGAGAGCTGGACTGTAGGACCTTGTAGCACAACCCACGACATCTCCGGAGAAGGTACCACGGCTGCCAGCTTTCCAGTGAGGGGCCATGTTGGTCTGGGAAGCTCGGCTGTTGTCATGGCTTCAGTTCTCAGCTGCTGTGCCTGAGAAACGTGGAAAAGTGACAAGAGCACCAGACTGAAGTGAATGGGGGCTCATTTATCTCCTAAGAGATAGCCTTTCACAGGGATCTGGGAATATGTTTCATCATTTCTGGACAGACTGTAATTGGGGAAAAAAAGCCACTTAAAGTTCAGTGGAGAACATGACAAGTACCTGACCTGAGCCAGAGGGCTAATAGGCCAGTAATTGGGTATGTGAATATTAATCCATGTGAAAGCACTTTTAGAAGTACCGAGCACTATGAGAATGCATATTATTCATTAGAATCTGTTGCCAAAAAATGGACAAAAGTCAGAATGATTTGGGGGGGACCACTGTCCCTGGGAGTAGAGATTATCAGAAGGGCTGTTTCTAAACTAAATTCGATAATTGCTTTGCCAATCTCCTTTTTAAGATTTTGAGGACTTCCCCAGCGGTCCAGTGGTTAAGGCTCTGCGCTTCCAATGCAGGGGGTGTGGGTTCGATCCCAGGTTGGGGAACTAAGATCCCACATGCTGTGCGGCACGGCCCCCCCAAAAAAACTTTTTTATTTTTAAAATTTATTTTACTTTTGACTGTGTTGGGTCTTCGTTTCTGTGCAAGGGCTTTCTCTAGTTGTGGCAAGCGGGGGCCACTCTTCATCGCGGTGCGCGGGCCTCTCACTAGCGCGGCCTCTCTTGTTGCGGAGCACAGGCTCCAGACGCGCAGGCTCAGTAGTTGTGGCTCACGGGCCTAGTTGCTCCGCGGCATGTGGGATCTTCCCAGACCAGAGCTCGAACCCGTGTCCCCTGTATTAGCAGGCAGATTCTCAACCACTGTGCCACCAGGGAAGCCCCCCACCCACAAAAAACCTTTTTAATTAAAAAAAAAAGTTTGAAATGCCCATAACCGTGGTTGGTGGGTTTTGGTTTTGTAAGTGGATCAGGCCTTGGGCCCGCATCTGAGCAGAGGTAGCAGAAGGGTGCCTTAATTTTCAACAGAATGATATTACAGTCTGCTCATCTGATTAGTATAGTATGGTGCACTTGTCTGCATTCGAATTCCTGTTCCATTACAAATCACCTGTGTGACCCTGGCAAGTTATTGATGCTTCTCTATGCCTCAGTTTCCCCATTCGTAAAAGGGGGGAAATAATAGTCCTGTTTTATAGGATTTTTATTAGGCTTGTATGGGTTAACATACATGAAGTGCTTAGAATAGTTCCCAGCATATAATCAGGGTAATATAAATGGTAGCTATTGTTACCTAGTTTCAAAGTCTTAAAATCGGTCTTTAATCAGAAGAACTAAGACAGCTACACTGGAGACCCTGTATAAAGGCTATGTGTGTGTGTGCCTGTTTCATATGTGAGATATCATTACCTCCACTTTCCAAGTGAAGAATTTAAGCTCATAAGTTACGCATGAACACTGGGGGTGAAGTGGTTATCCACAAGAGAATAAATTGTTCTCTCTACCTCACACCGGCCATGTGTAGAAGGTAGTTTTCAGTGGTCGAATTTATAATTCAACCCTTGGATAGAACTAAGTGCATCTGGAAGAATGTCTACGACAGAACATTCTTTAAATTATCTTTAAACGAAATTTCTCTTGGGCTTTTGATATGAGCAAATAAACTCCAGCTGTCTTAATGATTAAATGCCCAAAACAAAACTAAAACTTTCAGTAGAAAATAGAGATGAATAGACTTTCTCATCTGGCCATAGCATAGTCATTGTTGCTGTCCTAAACAGAATGCTGCTGTCCTAAACAGCTATAAAACAGGACAAAATATATGCAGCAGCTGTTTTCAGGAACTGGGTAACAGGCAAAGCAGACTGTGATAACTTGAGAGAAAGGAAGCACACAGGGTGAACCCTGGTTCAGCATGTCTGTCTGCCTGGAGAACTTTTCCCACCATGGTACAGGAAAGTGGAGCTCAAACCCTGGTGATTCAGCCGAGCTGAAGAGGCTGCAGAGACAGCTGGAATTGACAGGGCAGGTCCCTGGAGGGGGCTGCACTTGAAAACCAGGAGACGTGTACAGCAATTTTTATAGCGCTACCATTTATAACAGCAAAAGCTCCAGGAACAACCTAATGACCCATCAACAGGAGAGTGGATCATTTGTGGTATAATCACACGACGGAATGTTACAAGGCAGTGAACGTGAATGAACTAGTTAAAAACAAGCCAGTGGGGTAGTGCTGAGTGAAAAGGGCAATTCCCAGAAGACTTCATTCAACAAATACGTTTTGTAAAATCAAAAGCAACTAAAACATACAGTAAGTCACACATTTATATGTGATCAAATATACGTGGATAAAATGTGATTGAAGAAGAGGTTAACTTATAGTTACCAGACAAGAAAGGGAAGAGGGGAGAGGAGACAAATTAGGGGTATGGGATTAACAAACTACTAGACGTAAAAATAGATAAGCAACAAGGATTTACTGTATAGCACAAATTATACCCAATATCTTGTAATAACCTATAATGGAGTATGATCTGCAAAAAAACTGAATCACTATACTATACACCTGAAATTAACACAATATTGTAAATCAACTGTACTTCAATTAAAAAAAGGTTAAATAACTTGTCCAAATTCCCAAATTTAGTATTGGAGTCAAGGACATAACTCCAGTACTCAGTATCCCCAGGGCCCTGTGGGAGGAATGTCTATTGTACTTCCCACATAACTAGTTTGCCTCTCCACCTAAACTGTTAAGAATCTCAGAAGTGAATCTGGTACTCTTATCATAGCAAGTATATTATTAACACATACATATTGTTATGCATACTTTTAGCTAATATTATTCACTATTTCTTGCCACTAGGATGTCTTAGATGTATTGTCCCATTTAATGCTCAAAAAAAAAAATTGATTTTAACACCTGAGGAAACTGAAAGGTTACACACGAGGTCTGATGTTACCAAACTGATAAGAAACAGCCCTCTTCAAACTGATCTGATTCCCAGTGTAAGCTCCTCATCAGCTCACTCTTAATTTCTTTCATAACTTCGTTTTTCCTTTTGTATGTCTGTATTTTATATAGTTTGTTCTTTGTATAAGCCATCTCACCTTTATTGCAAAAATGTAGAGAATCAAAGAATAACACATGAACCTATGAATTAATTTTGCTTTCTCTTTACCTACTGCCCTAGTGCACTGTCCTAGTTGACTGCTATGTCTTCCTGAAGAAAGGAGACTGGACCAGTTCTGAAATTTGATACTACGTACTGCTTAAAAGTTTTGGTTTTTTTCCTTTTAATATGACACTAATCGTGCTCCTGAGCCACTATTCGATAGACATGTTAACTCCCAGGATGAGGCTAAGAGAGGTCTGCGCTAAGTCCTGAAGAACAAAGGCTCAGGAGCCCAATATTCCATTAAGACCTCAGAGACAATGTCTATATTTACCTTTACAACAGGATAAGAAGTTAGATGAGTTTCCAATCAGGGCGAGAAGGGTTTCTAGACAACTAGGAAAATAATGCTTAGCGGGGAGGCCTGTACTTAAACTTTTACCAACAGTCCTAACTCAAGTAAATGTTATTAATAATCCTACATTTACCTAATTTATAGAAGTGGCAAATTGGTGACCCTTGACAGAATCTTACCTACAGACATGTTTTCTTTGAGCCTGACATTTGAATTCATTGCCAATATTTACAATTCAGATTTCACATTTTTTAAATATCTAGAATTCTGGTTCCACTTGAAAATTTGGGAGATTTGGGAATCCTAGACCCACATTTCCATCCAGCAACAGGACTGAGCTAAACAATTGCTGTCCCCTTTATCCTGGGCATTTATGTTTACAAATGTTTATAAAACAGCTACTCTTTCTGGCACGAGGTGTACAAAAATGGCTTATTTCTAGAGAGAGATGTTTTATAAGGACTGGATCTCGTGCATCGGCAGAACAGGCCCTTTAGCCTTCTTCTTGCTATTCCCCAAGAAATAAAATCATTACTGCTTTGTAAACATTTTTAGTGGCATACATAGTAATAGAAAGTCAGCTTTAAGATAATGCTATGTTTGGCTAAGACAAACTTATGGTTTAGTACTTACAGTAAATGATGCTGTTAAAAAGCAAAACACAAAAAGGCATACTGTCCCATATTGAGCAAGTTTGCAAGTTACATAAGGGACCTCGGGATCTTCTAACACAGCTTTTATAGATTAAAAGACCAAAAGTAGTGGCTACCATCTGGAAAGAAATTTGAGACCCTACTTCAGTTCTTGCACCAAAATAAATTCCAGAAGGATCAAAGATTTAATTAAATAATAAAAAGTAAGAAAGCAAAGACAATTTTTATAATCTTTGAGTGGGAAAGGCCTCCCAAGGCCACTAGAGAATAAATTTGCCTACATAAAAACAAATCTTTGCATGAAAACAAGCATCATAAGCAAAGTCAAAAGACAACATAGAAAAAACCATTTACAATGCAGGTCACAAAGGGTCATTTTCCTTATTTCCCACAAATTACTAATAAGACCAATGAGACAGAAGACGACGGGACACACTAATGGCTCTTTAACATAAAAATATGCTGAATTCATAATAGGAGGAACCATTTTTTATATATCAGAACAGCAAAGATTACGAAGTTTGAGAATGATAATGTTGCTGAGATGAGGAAGTAGACATTCATTGCTGGGCAGTATACATTAGTAAAACTTCTGAGAGCCAGCAGGTTCTGGCATATACCAAGTACAGGTTTTAGCTATTATAATTAGCACAATTTTAAATGCACAAACTTATAGAATTTTTTGAAATCACACAAGGATATTCATGGTAATGTTGTTCTTAAAGCAAAAAATCCCACAACCCTAAGTATCTTTAAGGAACTGGTCACATTGTGATCTATTCAATGAGCTACTATGCAGATGGCTATTTAAGTGAAATGTGGCAGCTCTGTTGTGCCAAGAATCTAAAATGATGAGAATTAAGGGGCAGAACAACATATATAATAAGCTTCCTTTTGTGCAACATTGATATATACGCACATGACTGTGTGCTTCAGTCTCTCTTGAAGGGTAAATTATTACATTACTGGAGTTGCCTCCTGGGAGAACCTGGTAGCTAGAAATCAAGGTTATAAACTACCCACTATATAGCCCTTTTACATTTTATACCATCAAGACATGACTTATTTTTAAAAAGAAAAGTGGGGCAGGTGGTTTTCATAAACACATCCCCAAGTACTGGCTGGCCTGGGATAGAACCTGATTCTTACCCCTATTTCAGAGCTTTCCAACATAACCACTCCTTGAGGTCATTTAGTCCTAAAAACAAGGGTATTTTAAATTTTGATCCACACTTAGAGACAATATCAAATATGAGGACTCATCTCAAATGCTGAGATTATGGAACAACTCTTGATTTTAAAAAATGAGTCACTCTTAGACATTTAAACTATATTTCATTTAAAGAACAGAATGAAAGCAAACACAAAAACTCCCAAAAAGAAAGGTGACAAGGAACCAGATAGGTCTGCTTCATGGGTCTAATTTATAGATATAGAAATCCTTAAGAAACAGACTCTATTTCAATTTTAAAAACTCCTATTTAGTATCTTTTCTATGCGTTAAGTACTGTTGTAAATACTTAACATTCTCATTTAATCATTAAAACACTGCGAAGTAGGTACTGACACCCTACACAGATAGAGAGAAATAAGCCCAGAGGTAAAGTCCATACAGCTAGCATTTGGTAGAGCTAGGGAACTGGGATCCAGACCTAGGCGTGTCTCTAAAACACTTTACTCCCAATTTTTTAGCATTAAGTCACCTAACACCAGGAAATATTTTCTAAATACATAAAACTAGTTTTCATTTTATGATCAGCAAAAGCCCCAAAACAACAATTGTGATATTAATGGAGGGCAATCTCTAAGAGGTCTGAAGATTCTACTTCAGTCCATCTCCTCTGGGAATTATGCTAATACCTTACCTTCCATTTAACAAGTTTGGTTAGTATTTCCTGTGTCAGAAATAATTCCAAATATGGCATAAGATAGAAAACCAAGGCTCCCATGGTTGGGTAATAAGAATTTTGGCTTCTATTTTTAATACTTGATAGGTGACCAAGATCGTCAGGTTTAACTATGAACTATCAACAAATAAGTTTCTTCTATAATCTCTTAGACAACAGATGGCCAACTTTCACTAATAACTTGATAACTATTTACAATAGTTATCTGAATTCCAATGCAAGCAACTGCTTCCTCAAATGAGCACTTCCTAGTAACTGCTTTCACCTGTAAATAGATATCCCAGTAAAATCTCACCTAACTACAGTCATGGAAAATCACAACCACCATCTCAAAAGCTTTCTTGGGTTAGTTACCGAGAATTCTAGGCTTAAGACCACGATGATTTTTAAGATTTAACTCAAGATTCACTCTGGTATTCTACCCCAAACTAAATCATTATCAACAGAAAATGTAACCGTGTTCCTATTGTTTTTAAAAGTTTATGTGTTTTTAGGTATGGATTCACTGTATGAGCTCCTCTGCCTCGTACTAAAAAGAAAGTTTCTCTCAAAATAAAATGTCAGCTACAAAAAATGGGACAAGTTAGCTAACAAATGAACATAAATGTCAAGAACAAACCTTGCTCATTTTATAAAACTGCATAAATTTTTAAAGTTCATTAAATCTCACTGCTGGTTTTTAAAGAACACTTTGTAAATATGAATAATATGGGCATGTTTGACTTTTAAACAAACATTATACTAAATCAACCATGTCTGAGAACTATTAGGCAGAAAAACAAAAAAAAGTTGACATGGTTCCAGACCATGACTTTGAAAGCAAAAGCTAATTGAGCATATACGACAAAGACAATAGAAATAATATACATAATTTTATTACAAAAACTTTTTTTAAAAAAACAGAATGCAACATCCTTATTCTAGAAAACCCAAAATTCACTATTGGTACTAATCTCTATGAGTTTGCTGTGCTACCATACACAAGTCAAGAAGTTAAAGAAACCATTAAATATTCAGAAACATTCGTCAGAAGCTTTAAAATCTAACTGTATGTAGTAGCCCCTCAAAAAGCTACAACCTGCATTTTCAAAAAAGTATTTTCTCTACAAAGAATCTCATAAGCTATACAAAACTCTGTACAGTTTTTATACTGAAGCTAATATTGAGCTGCACTTGAATTCACATTCTTAGCAAACCCTTTGCCTGAGCACACACGCACACTCCACACGCATCGTTACAGAACAGCCGTTTATTCCTCATCCTCCTCCTCTTCCTCCTCCTCTTCCTCTTCTTCCTCCTCTTCCTCTTCCTCCTCATCTTCTGGTTCATTCTTCTTCTTGGAACCTGTTGGCCTGCCAGGGCCCTTCTTTCCCGCCTCACTCTTGCCCTTGGCACGGTATGCGGCAATATCCTGGAAATATTGTCAAAAAAAATAAAATCGTCATCCGGTGTCATTACTCAACCATGAAAACCACTAAGCTGTAAACAATCTAAGATTCTTGGCCAATAACCCTGAGGACTGTCTAAAACGTGGGTTTGAGATCATGTCCCCTCCAGGCCTTAGACAGCGAATGAGGTAAAGTAATGGGGGTGTACCAGACTGGTGTGCGCCAGTACTTTCACTACCGGGATCTGTGAGCGGCACATAGCCTGTCCCCTGACCTCACGTTTTAGGTAAAACACTTAGCCCTCCATTCTTCTCAACTAAGACGCATTTCACCACACACACATCTGAACGCAGCAACCTCCCAGGGCTACAAACACCGGCTGCCGTCCCCAGAAAGGAGGTTCCAAGTAGCTTACACTCCTTAAGTGCACAGCCCTCCTTAGACCTTTCCGAAGCACAGCTGACAACCATGAACGCAGAACGACGGAAGGTTCCCCACTTGCTGGTCAGGGACAACCGACTACAGCCTGTACCCATGAACACACAGCTCACACCGCCTTCTAACACGCTCACTTAGAAACCGGCTTTCAGCCAGATTTCAAGCTTGCCTCAACGAAATGCAGACGGCACACCTTTTCATATTTCTCCTTGAGCTTAGCCGCCTTCTGTTCATAGGGCTGTTTGTCTTTGGCTGACTGCTCAGACCACATTTCACCCAATTTTTTGGCAGTATCGCCAATGGATAAGCCGGGGTGCTCGCTCTTGATCTTTGGGCGATGTTCGGAGCAAAACAGGAAGAAGGCAGATCTGAAAGGAAGGAACAGGGCTGTAATGACCTGAATGAAACACCATGGGGGCCATTCAGCCGACTGCACACAAAAAAGCAAACAAACAAAACTTACGGAGGCCTTTTAGGCGCATTGGGATCTTTTTTCTTTCCCTTCTTGTCACCTTTGGGAGGAACATAATTCTTCATCTCCCTGTCATAGCGAGCTTTGTCACTTTTTGCCATATCTTCAAACTTGGATTTTTCCTTGGCAGACATGGTCTGTGGGCATGAAAGCAGCAGTGAAAATGCGATACTGTAAACCGAAATCCGTCCCCGAACAGGCAGGGCTCTCTTCAGGGCCGCAGTTGCCTCCGTCGTCTTAAAACACACCAGCACCCCGAAGTCCTGTGCCTCAGACTCTGAATAAACACCGGGGCCGGTCGGCGGCGGAGGCAAGTTCAAAGTCACGGCCACCTGCCCGCGTGAGGACCCTCGCGCTCACCTTCCATCTCTCGGAACATTTCTTGGAGAACTCGGCGAAGTTGACCGAGGAGTCGGGGTGCTTCTTCTTGTGCTCCTCCCGGCAGGTCTGCACGAAGAAGGCGTACGAGGACATCTTGCCCCGCGGCTTGTTGGGGTCGCCCTTCCCCATGATGCTGCTGCTGCGGCGGCGGCGGCGGCGCGTCCACCTGGCGGGAGAGCGCGGCGGGCGCTGGCGGGCGGGGCGCCTTCCCGCCCAAACGCCGCCGCCCCCCACCCCCCGGGCCCGCCGCCCCCGCCCGGCCCTTCCTGACAGGAAAGCCCCCGGCGTCCACGCCGCAAGGCCTGCTCCGAGCTGCCGCCTCGCGCCCCGCGTTCAAAACACTCCCGAGACGGGCCCGGACGAGCTTCCCGCCTCCGCAGTCCGGCCCGCCCGGCCCGCACCCGGATCCCGCCCGCGGGGCGAGCCCCGAGAGCCGCAGGCGCCCGGGCCGGCCGTGAGGGAAGGGGGCCGGCCGGCCACGCACCCCAGGCCCGGAGCCGGCTCTTGCCTGGCGGTAGCTTTTCCTCAGAGTACCGCGCAGCGGCCGAGTCCGACCGCGACGCTGCTACCCGCGGCTTCGATGTGAACTGGTATGTCTCTAACGCAATCCTCCGCCTCTTGTTTTGCAGACTTCTCCGCGCCACGGCAACTTGACGAGCCGGGCCACAGGCCACACCCCCTGCCGCTCCGATTGGCCCTGGGGATTATTCAAACTCGGAGAGACCCCGCCCCCTCGCCACGGCGGCTTCCGAATGGCCGGTGTGTCTCCAGGCTCGTCCCCCCGGCCGCAGCCTAGCATGTTAGGTGGGTCGCCCGGGTAGTTAACTCCTAGACCCGTTAGAACCGGTCAGGAGAGGAATGCGCTGCTCGATCCTGATTGGCGGCCGGAAGAGGGTTTGAAAAATGGCGGGCCTGGCGCTGACTGGCTGGGGCGGGCGGCGGGGGGCGTGGTTGACCCGTGGAGAAGCCCCGCCAGATTTAAAAATACCGTGTCGCGAGTCCGCGGGCTGCTCTCCGGGGTCGACGGCGCTCGGTTTGCGGGCGCTGAGGGGGCAGAAGCGGCTCACCCCGCCGACCCCGACGGCGGCCCAGGTCCTGCTTGTCCCCCGCCCCAGCGCGGCCCACAGCCCCGGCTCCCGGAGAGGTGGTCGCCGCCCCGTCCGGAGAATAACAAATACGGAGGCTGAGGAGCCTGCGCTGCGGCCCACGGCCGGCGCCGCCGGGTGTCGCTGAGGCTGGGGTAGGACCCGAGGAAGACAGGTGGCGGGGACCGGGGAGAGGCGGAGGGAGCCACTCCCGCCCCCATGGGGGTACCGCACGCCCGCGAAACAGGGCGCCTTCCGCCCACGGAGTCCCCGAAGGGCCACTCCTCCCTCCCCCTTCGTCCCGGCGTCAAATCCCGGGGTAAACAGGGCCGCCCGCGGGCGGCTGGGCGGGGCGGGGCGGGGCGGGGCGGGCGGCGTCTTCCCAGTCCCGCCCCTGCATCCAGGCTCCGATCCCGGGCCGCGGCCCCGGGGCCGGGCCCACACCCCTTCCTCCACCCCTCCCTCCACCCCTCACCCCTCAGCCCCTCCACCTGAGCGCTGCGACGCCCCTCCCCCCCCCCCTCGAGGCCAGCCCGCTGTCACCGCAGTGGTCACTGTCTGGTCCCCGCAACGCGATCGGTTTTAAAACCTTTTCCCTATCAAAGATTCCCTTCGAGACTCCCGTGAAAGCTCCGCATCCCCCGTTGCATTTATGCGCCAAACTGCGCGCCGCGGCGTTTCCAGGCTCCTCCGAGCCCAGGTTAAGAATCTTCGCTTTAGTGTCTGGTGAGAGCGCAGCCGAGCGACCTTAGCTTACTGCTTCCAGGCGTCACCAGCCGCCTTTCCCGGGGTAGGAGGACGTTGACTGACATCTTATGCTATTTCTGTGTTGTGTTTAGTTTTGAGGGTTATTTTTTCCTCTTGGCCCATATGTTAACAGTGACAGTTGGTTTCAACAGGTTTTAAATATTCTTTCTTTTCTCAGTAAGTTCGCTGGCATTTGTTAGACTGTGTGCTCCTATTTGGTTTGGATACGGTGATCTTCCTTGCTAGAACCTCAGTTCCAGCAGCTATTTTTCTAGATTTACTAATTAAAAACTAGGTTTTTGCAAACGGAAATGGATGTTAGTTGCACAATATTGTGCATGTCCTCAATACCACTGAATTTTAAAATAAACTTGAAAAGTAAGGCATCAGTGATCTGTTCATTGCTATTTGAATAATGTATGATTTGTTTTTTCCATTTGGATTTTTGTGTGCTTTTATAGCACGATTGTAACTGTGATCTTATTTGAGAATAGGGTCATTGCAGATGTAATTAGTTAAGATGAGGTCATACTGGAGGTGGGTAGGCCCCTAATCTAATATGATCGGTGTCCTTATTAAAAGGGTTTGTTTGGCCATAGAGACAAGCATGGAGGTAAGATGATGTGAAAAGACACAGGGAGAAGATGGCCATCTACAAGCTAAGGAGAAGGGCCTGGAATAGATTTTTCCCGTACAACCATCAGGAGGAGCCAACCCCACTGACACCAATTTCCATTCTTTATTCCATCACAGCAGAGAACAGGAAAACATTTCTATATTTAATCTGCATTTACCCTCCATGCCAAGACTTCACTCTGCTGTACTTCCTGACCTAAAAGTAACATTGAGATGCACAGTGAAGTCATAAATGAAATAAGGCTTAAGTGAGATCTAGACAGTGGTTGGTTATAGAACAACTTTTTTTTTTTTAATGGAAACTATATACAGAATCTGGTAGCACACACACACAAATCTAATCCCAAAGGTTGTTCAGAAAAAATGGATTAAATATACAAGAGGCCTAGTTCACTATTACGAATTACTTGGTATATTCATTATGTCATGACTAATATGACTTTATCAGAAAACTGAAATGTCCTGTGAAGAGGTAGTACTAAAGGTGTTTCTCATTGTGCCACTAATCTTGTTATGGTTCTAAATGGGAAAATAAGATTGTATTTCTAAAGAAAAAAAAAGGTTGTACTCAACTTTAAAGCCATTTCTTTTCAGAAACATATCAATTTCATATATTCTAAAACTAATTTTCCAGATTTATTTTTATTAGAATACTACATCTTCCTAAAAGATGATAAAGGGGAAAGTGTTTATGTTTCTCATAAAAAATGTATAAATTTAAATCCAACAAGGGCTGTGATTTTGAACAGTACACTTAACATTTCTAGACTTTTGATTGACAAACTGTAAAATGACATTTGGGGGATAATCTCTAAGTTTTATGATTCTATAATTCTGCGAATATGTGATCATAATGTGAGGAAATACTGTAATTTTAGCAGTTGTTAGGTGGTCAAGAGATTATAAATAAAATTTAAAAGATAAATAATTTGTTTCCAGGAAATCCTTTGGTTATAAGTACCAATAAGTGTGAGCCCAGTTACTTCAAAACAGTATTTAATGAAGTAAGAGTTTTATAGCTACTCAAATGTAATAGACTATATAGAACAAACTTTAGATTACACACTATTGCTCAGTCATCTTCGTCTTCTAGTAAAATGATCTTACCAGGGTTTTTCCTCCTAGGGGATACCAATATATCACTTTATTTGCCAAACTTTGCCTGAGTTCAGCATCTCACAAACTGTAACAGCATAGATATTTAGCAATAAATTAATTATGAGCTAAGATCGAAACTGTTTCCAAAGTAGGTCCCCTATCCTATAATATAAATAGCTGTTCTGTAGATAAACTGGAATTTATCTACAGCAATGTCAACCTGGCAGGATTGTATAGAAATAATCTGGGTTGTGCTACCTATTGAAATTCATATCATTTATTCAGTTATCCTAAAAATTTATACTTTTCATAATCATCAAATCATACTGGAAAACCATGAGGGGAAGAAAATATGTACATTTTTTGTAACCTCCCCTCATACACACAAACCAGTAAATAAGTTCTCAATAATTATTATCATTGATTGATTAACTCATGTAGTTAGTCCAAATTAGGTATACTTTCCGTAAGGTAAGTTGCATATAAAATTATTATTGTTCTCTCAAGTTGCAAAGTTAGTGTAAAAAATGGAAAGCCGTTACTTGCTCTGCACACATTAGTTTCTGAAAGATGAATCTTACATTGGAGTTTAATATTTTCAAGTTGTTTGAAAGGCAGAGGAGAAGGAAAAGCATACTCAAGTGTTATCACATGGGCACAGCCATTTGTGAGTAGACCACTGGTTCTGAGGCCTAACTGTTAAGAGTCACATTAGTGATGCAGCTCAACAGTAAATTTTTGAAGAAATGAAAATGCAGGTAAAGAAAAAACAAAAGCCTCTCATTCTGCTGCTGGCATTTTCAACAAAAAATGATAAGAAAACGAAGGTATTTTGTTTTTCTTCAAAATAAAAAAACAACGAATATTTTTGTGAATCAGTGTGAACTAAATGTCCACCGAAAGAGCAGAAATGAATCTTTGATAGTCTTTCAGGTCTAAGGAGACAGAGACCACCAAGACCTAAAGCAAAAGCGCATGTGACAATGTCTAAGGATCAGGAATGAGCCAGATGTGAACTGGGTCTTACAACACAGCCTGGATACATACAGCTCAGTCCCTCATTGGATTGAGATAATCAGTCCCTTATCCTTCTACCTATTAGAGGGGTTGGTTCTGCCCTACAGAGGAAAGGTCAAATCCTCTCTAGTAGAAGAGGTCATCTGGAGCAAATCATAATAAAAAATGTGAAAACTAAAGACAGAAAACATCTTAGGAACAAGACGAAAAAGACAGTAAATTTTAAAAAGCAACAATAAGCCTGAATGCTGACTCGTCAACAGAACTATGAAATCCAGAAGACCATAGAAGGACATCCTTAAATTACTAAAGAAAAAAACCAAACTGCTAACCTAAAGTTCTATATCCAGGGAAAAAGCTTTCAAGAATTAAGGCAAAATAAAGATGTTTTCAGACAAGAAAAAGCTGAGAATTCATTCCCTCAGTCCTGCTTAAGGAAAATGATCCTAAATCCTCAGGAGGAGAAAAAGAACACAGGCAAGGGTAATTATGTAAATTATTTGTTTAAAACAGAATAATAATGCCTTGTGCATTTTTATAACATGTAGAAGTAGATTCTAAGAAGAGATAGGAGTTAAATTGTAAACATCTTTTGTTGTTCAGAAAATGATAAAAGTATTCTCAAGATTTAAACATATTTACCCAGTAATTCCACTCCTAGGATCTACCCAAGAGGAAGGAAAACCTATGTCCACAAAAATAACTTGTATATGAATGTTTATAGCAGCCTTACTTGTAATAGCCCAAAGCTAGAAACAATCCCAATGTCCACTAACTGATGAATAAATAAACAAAAATGTGGTGTGTCCATTCACTGGAATACTATTCATCAGTAAAAAAGAAGTGGGAAAAGGGACAAACACTGATAAAAGCTATAACATAGATGAACCCTTAAAAACATTATGCTAAGTCAAGCAAGACACAAAAGACAACATATTTTATGATTCCATCTATATGAAATTTCTAGAAAAGGCAAATATATGTATAGACACAGAAAGCTAAAGAGTGATGCCCTAGGGCTGGAGGTGGGAGCCCGGCTGACAGCACAGAGGCACAACAGAACTTTTTTCAGATGATGGAAATGTTCTGGAACTGGCTTGTGGTGATGGTTGCACAACTGTATAGATTAACTGAAAATCACTGAACTGTACACTTATAATGGGAAAGTTTGTGATATGTAAAATATGCCTCAGTAAAGCTTTTTTTTTTAAGGCCAATGACTTATTTTTCCGCTTGCAGAGTACTGAATCCAAAATAGTCAAGAACAATTTAAACTTTAACAGTAAGAGCTGCAGAATACAGTATGAAAATAGAGGCATCATTTGAGAGGGAGTGAATACTACTCTTCTATTTTAGGAAACAGTAGTTAAGAGAGTTAGCAGCTATTGAATTGTATAACAGCATTGTTAATTGGGCCCATATTTAGCTGAATATCTATTGCTTTCATACAGGAGGAAGATAATTCTGTTGTAATTTTTTTTGAAAATTTTTTGTCTACTGTTTTGTAGGTGTTTCCAGTTAAAGTAAATTTGTGATATATTAATACTGTGCTGATCTTATATCTAGCCAATGACAGTTTTAAGTTTGGTAATGACTAAAAATTGTAAATTCTGGTGTAAATACTCATAAGGGTGAAATATTTACAACTTTGCCCCCTAAATAATTTTGATTCTATGCTTAGTAGTTTGATGGTATTTAAAAATATGTTTGCAAACAATATGAGATTTTTCAGATGTACTTTAAAAAATGTCCATCTAAATTCAAAGTCTAGAATTCTAATTAGACTAAAAGAATGCACTTATGCAGAGTTGAAGATTGGACTAATTAGCAAAGAAGAAAGAGTATTTACTCTGTGCCTAGTAGGACAAGCTGAAAGTTAAAAGGACAATAAGAATTGAACTGATCTTACTTTGTGGAAAACTGTCATTCTAGGAATTTCTGTAACCAGTTCTCTGTACAATGATCCCACCTTTGTACAGACACAGCAGTACTCTGTCTATTCAGTAACCTCTAAGCCTGTCTCGTTCCCATATTTTTTTTGTGTTTTTTTTGAGAGAGGGGTGGCAGGGTGAGGGTTGGTCTGAAGGATCTTGGGAATGGAGTGAGTGTAACATAGAATCTGAGTCTGCTCTTCCTGCTGAGTAGGAAATCAAAAGAAAGTCTATTCTCAAGAATCAAAAACAAAAGCCAGTGAGGTAACTCCACACAAATGTGAAATACTCTTAATGTGGATAAGATTTAACCAAAAGAATCTGTATTTCTCAATCTTTTCTCCTGCACAAGATCCCTGGCATCCCACTTTCATGAGTCTGGATTCATTTTCAGGTTCTAACGCCAATCTTCCAGTGCCAGTGCTGCTTCCCAACCTGCACACCCCTCTCACCACTGCAGCTTCCTAAAATACAGGTAGCTTCATAAAAACCTTTAACCTGCGTGCCTCCAAAATGTCTGTATTATGTCTAAAGCAAGTGAGAGAAAGAGACACTAAAAACACACGTGCTGATTTATGACACAGAGATGAGCCAAGGAGAAGGCAGAAGACGCAGGGAGGTGATTGGGACAAGCAGTAATGATAAGGGCGGATCATGGGCCAGGCTGCACAAAGCGGTAGCTGTATACAGAGGGACATTAGGTTTTATAAAATTTATGGCTAATGCCATATGTATTTAAGAATAGAATGTGATACACGATACCATTTATTTAACAAACATAGTGTCTGCTGTGTGCCAGCCACTGTTCTAAGTGCTCTAAAAATATCGAATCCTCCTAAAGCCAATGAGATAGAAATACTAGTGTTATCTTCACTTTTACGGAGGAAGTCACTGAGGCAAAGAGAATTAGTTACTTGCCTGAGGTCACAGTATCAGCCAGTATCCAGTCAGGAAAAGAAAAGCCACTTTGGGTATTTCAGAAGGAACGTTATTACCTCTATTTTTGACAGAATCTCTACCGAAGGACTGGAGGAGCAAAAGGGAGAGAGAGGGTCGATATCCAGAGGGTACTGCGATAAAAGCCAGCATCCCTGCCCTCGGGACACAAAACAGAAAGCAGTGTCATCCAAAACCCACAAATGTGTGCTTCTGAGGTTTTTGGAACTTAACTGCTGGCGTTACTAGAACTATCTCTGCTAGCTGCTTTGCAGGAAGCCAGCAGCCTTCGGGGACCCCCCGTTCCTGGAGCCATCATAGAGGAGCACAGTGCTGCCGAGGCTGCTGGAGCCCGAAGAAAGGAGGAGTGCCTTCCACCCTCCTCCTGCCCACTGATCTCCTGTCAGCAGAACCGAACTGGAGACCTCCTGGCAAGTGAGTCTGGGACATGTCCTTTAGGGTTCCAGAACCCGTTAGGGTTCCAGAATCCAGAGGAGAGAGTAGAGAGAGAAAGGAACTGAGAGACAACAGATAACCTGCACAGTCAAACAACTGGCAAGTGGCCAAGCTTGAATCTCAAGCAGTCTGGTTCCCGAGTCCATGCTCTCAGCTACTACGCTGTGCTATGGCACTAGGGTGTACTGTAACAAGAGTATTTCATACATTTTAAATTAACATCTGCTCATAAATGTCAATCAGCAGCAAAGAAATTGTAGGACTTGTATACATTAAATATTCCACAAATATTTAGCAAGTTCCTACTTTGTGCCAGGCGCTGTTCTACTAGAAATACATTGAAAGGGAGGGGAAAAAAAGAACAGAAAAGAGGGAAGAGAGCTCCTTTCTCCCTATTTCAGACTGAACAAAATTCTCTGGGAAAGATTCCAGCTGGTTTGGCTGGAATCATGGGCCCACCCACTGGACCAAGCACTTTAGCTGCTGCGTGGGTATTGGGGAAATAACCTAGTGGAAATGCCCTTTATAATCCTGAGACAAGGATTTGAGTGCAGGTAGTTTATCTGGAGGATTCAGGAAACACCAGTAGGAGGTGGGGAAGTGAGACAAAGAAGGGAAGGCAGTAAATGAAGGGTGCCTTATTAAGCCAGCTACCATTGGTAATGCCTGGAGCATAATCTCACGGGAAAACTGGGAAATGGTATGAAACACATGCCTCAAATTTACCTACCTGAGGGGCAAGAGAGCTGGGGTATCTGTACAACAGACCCTGTCAGTCATTAGGTGAGAGCTGCTGAGATGAGAGCCTGATAATTCCTTGCACTTCCGAATTGCCCTGACCCCAGGGACAAGGCTGCCTTCCATTTTTGGGAGAAAGCCCTGGGGCAAAGACACGGTAACAGGAAAGCAGCCTGAGGAATTGAAGTGGTGAAGGCCAGAGAGTTAGCAGCGAGGATCTGAAGGGTCTACTGCACTTAATTTCTTCATCAGATAAAAATTTCCTCTACACAGAGTTGTTATCATTTCAAAGGAAATAATGCCTGGAAAGAGTTTTATGAAGTAGAAAGTAATACAAACAATTATTGTTTGGAAGTTTCTTGAAGGTAAGGAATGTGTATCATGTTTTATACCTCTCCTAGGACCTTGCACAGTGCTGTATATATGTCATAGGCTCAAATATTCACCGAGTGAATTTGTCAATTTAATTAATAACTGAACATATTCCTTTTAGGTTTACAAAAGGTGGACTTATTTTTAAATTTTAAACTGTCATTAAGATCAATAACTCACTTTTGCTAACTTCTGAAAGAATTTTTCATGTTTCAAGCGTTTTTTTTTGTTTGTTTTTGCGGTACGCGTGCCTCTCACTGTTGTGGCCTCTCCCGTTGCAGAGCACAGCCTCCAGACGCACAGGCTCAGCGGCCATGGCTCACGGGCCCAGCCGCTCTGCAGCATGTGGGCTCTTCCCAGACCGGGGCACGAACCTGTGTCCCCTGCATCGGCAGGCAGACTCTCAACCACTGCGCCACCAGGGAAGCCCCTCAAGAGTTTTAAGTAACGTGGTCTTGTCCTAGTCTTTCTATTATTCTTCTTAAATCTAGACAGTGGTAGGTAACTCTATTAATCACCTACCCAGTAACCATTCTCCTGTTCCTTCTTATATTAAAAAATACCTTGATTATAATAAATAGGGTATTCATAGATTGTTGCTGGTTCAAGTCAATCATGAGAATGCTACTCTGAACAGCATGGGGGAAAGTCAGGAAAATCACAGGTACCGACCCCGACACTGATGAACTCCTGAGGCATCACCAGTCTTCTATTACTTCAGAAAAATAAATGCCCAACAATACTGTTAAGCAGGTATTCTGTTTTATGCAGCCAGTGATTCATAACTTTTTAAATAACTTTTTCCCCCTCTTTTTGCATAGCAATCCCAGGACAAGTCATTTTATTTCTGGAGTAAATTATTTAAGATATTAACTTATCAGGACACACAGATGAGCAGTAAGCAGTTAGATACACTAGTCGTAATCCTTCTGCGTTCCCCTCTGACTAAGGCAAGCTCACAGGATTCCCCACAGCTCTCTTCCTGTGCTCTCCCTGCAGTATTCACTTTGATATTTTAAAACTTACGTCTCAAGAAGCTCAGCAGGGCTCTGTCACAGAAAGTGGTAGTGAGGTGATGACCTTTCAGATACCAGTTAATGTAGCATAATTAGTCACCATTGTCTCCTCCACCCAGCTTCTTGGCTTGGCTCCGCCACATTCAAAACATACGTTCTCTGTTCTCCCTCCAGAATATATTTTGAATCTCTACATATCTCCATCTCTGCAATAATCACACAAGTTCAAACTGCAATAATTTCTTACCCAGAATACAGCAATAGACTCTGGTCTCCCTAATTCCAGGAACTCTTGGCCTTAACAATCCTTCCTCCATGGAATAGCGAGAATGATCTTCTCAAAACATAACTCAGATCAATTGCTTCCCAGCATAAAACTTTTCAGTGGCCTACCGTTTCACACAAAATAAAATCCAACACCTTGGACTTACCTGGTGGCACTGTGGTTAAGAATCCATTTGCCAATGCAGGGGACATGGGCTCGAGCCCTGGTCCAGGAAGATCCCCCATACCACGGAGCAACTAAGCCTGTGAGCCACAACTACTGAGCCTGTGCTCTAGAGCCCGCAAGCCACAACTACTGAGCCTGTGTGCCACAACTACTGAAGCCTGCGTGCCTAGAGCCCGTGCTCTGCAATAAGAGAAGCCACTGCAATGAGAAGCCCATGCACTGCAACGAAGAGTAGCTCCCGCTCACTGCATCTAGAGAAAGCCCATGTGCCACAACAAAGACCCAACACAGCCAGAAATAAATAAATAATCTTTAAAAAATAAAATCCAACATCTTACCATTGCACACAATGCCCTGCATCATCTGCCCTCTTCCTGTCTCTAACGTCAGCCCCCATGGCTCCCTGTCCCTCACACCAGTTGTATAGACTATCTTTCAGCTCCTTAAACACCAAATCTTGTGCCTCAAGGCCTTTGCACAAGTTATTCCTTCTGCCTAGAAGACTTTTACCTTCTTTCTCATCATAGCTGGCTCCTTCACTTCAGGTTTAAGCTTAAATGTAAAGTTGCTGCCCAAGTTTCTCTCATAACCGTTATCACGCTCATCACTAACTGTAATAATATGTGTATCTGTTTACTTATTAGTTTAGGGTGTCTATCCTCAGCTAGACCCCAATTGGGCAGAGATGGTTTCTTCTCCTTTAACACAGCACTTGGTACATGAGTGCTTGTAAATTGCAATTAAATGAATTAATCAATGAAGTAATAGTACTGATTTGACTTGAAAGCAATCCCCAGAATCCAAACTGGATTGTTTTTTTTTTTTTGTCCTTCCATGTAAAAGAGGGATGTGTGATTGCAGCTTTCAGCATTATAATAAACTAAGTACTTGGGTATTTTTGTGTTCTTCTAAGAATTATTTCCTGAGTAAATTATTCTTTTTAATGCATTACTAGGATGGCAGAAAATGGGGGAAATATCTAAGGAATTCCCCTCTGCCAAAAGAAGGGCCAGGGTAGGGGGAGACCCCAACCATGAGCTAAACTCAGGAGTGGTAGCTTTGAGGGTTAGGTAAACCTGAGGCCCAGGTCAGCCCTGAGAACAAATGCCCAGGGCAGCAGTTTAATGTGTGACCCTAACCTGTAGGCCCACAACAAGGAAGGGAAACTAACTGGAGCCAACATTAACTCAGGCCTTTTGAAGAAACTAAAAAGCATATTGGTAGCACACTTTGTTTCTTCACAGAAATGTATGAGAATCCTCAGTTGGGAAAACATCCCAATTTAATGTTGCAGAAAAATCACAGATCAAATTAAGTACAAAATCAAAGATGACCAAGCAAATGAAGAAGCAAGCCACTGTTGAACAAACCCAAGGAATTCAGATATTGCAGTCATTAGATTTGGAATATAAAAATCCTTAATAGGAAAAAGGACAAAATTATAAAGATGAGGAAGTAACAGGTGTCTACTAGGAACGGCAAGAAAGATTTGAAAATTAACCAACTGGGTCTTCCAGACATAAAGAACATAATTGTTGACATATTAATGAATGGGCTAAACAGATTAGATAGAGCTGAAAACAAAATTAAACTGGAAGATGTTATTAAGAAATTACCTGGAATGAAGCACAGAAGAAGGACATGAAAAATATTTAAAAATGAAGTTGAGAAACGTTGGAAATAGAAGAATGTTTATCACTATTCCAATATGTTTAATGAGTTCTAGAAAAAAAGGGACAGAGAAAAACAAGGAATGGTACTATTTTAATATTGTAGATGAATTTTTTTTATAATGAAAAATATGAATTCAAAGTTAAGCACAAAATAACTCAAGTAGTTTAGTAAAAATAAACCAACAACAAATACTGCAAGTTGAATTTGCAGAATATCAAAGATAAATGATTTAAAAAGAAGCTAGAGAGAAAAGACAGTTTCCCTATGAAGGAAGACAGACTTCTCAATAGCAACAATGGGAGCCCAAAGACAGTGAAATAATACCTGTCAAGTGCTGAAGGAAAATGACTGTCATCCTAGAACTGTGAGCACCCAGCAAAATATCTTGCAATATAAGTTCAAATAAAAATATTTTAAGATTAAAGAAAGTTGTGAGACTCAACAGACTAGCCCAAACAGGACTTCTAAAGTAAGTACTACTGAAGAAGGAAAATAACCCTAGAAGTACAGTATGAATACAAGAAGGACTAGTTAGCATTAAAGAAAAAAAAAGTTGCCAGTATGAGAAAAGAAAGACAGGAAATAGAAAATAACCAGTTAGAACACAGAGAGAAACATGAAAAATATAGAAAAGAGCATCAGAGATAAATGTGACAAAGTGAAAAAGTCTAGCTTCATGTACCTTGAGTTCCAGAAGATGAAGAGAGAAAATGGAGGAAAGGTAATTGAAGACATAATAGCCAAGAATTTTGCACAACTGATAAAAGAGACCCATAGATTTAAAAACACACAGGGAATTCCCTGGCGGTCCAGTGGCTAGGGCTCTGCACTTCCACTGCGGGGGGCATGGGTTTGAGGGTTGGATCCCTGGTCAGGGAACTAAGGTTCCGCATGCCATGGGGTGTGGCCAAATAAATAAATAATAAATAAAATAAAAGCAGTTGTGCCTTACCAAAAAATTAATAAAAATAAAAAATAAATAAAAACAAAAACCTCTCAACCTAAGCCTCACACCTTACACAAAAATTAACTCAAAATGGATAATGGACTTCAACGTAAAATGGAAAACTAAACTTTTTAGAAAAACAACAACAACACAGGAGAAAATCTTTGGTATCTAGAGCTGAGGAAAGAGTTCTTAGACTTAACACCAAAAGCACAATCCATAAAAGGAAAAACTGATAAATCAGACCTCATGAAAACTAAAAGATTTTCTCTGTGAAAAACATTGAGAGGATGAAGAGACAAGTTACACACTGGGAGAAAATATTTGCAAACCACATGTCTGGGAAAGGCCTGTCTATATAAAGAACTCTCAAAACTCAACAGTAAAAAAAAAAATCCAATTAGAACAATGAACAAACACTTACCAAAGCAGGTACAGTATACGCATGGTAAATCAGCAGATGAAGAGATGTTCAATATGATTAGCCATTAGGGAAATGCAAATTAAAACCACAATGACATATCACTACACACTTATCAGAATGGCTAAAATAAAATTAGTGACAACACCCAATGGTGGAAAAACAGGGACGCTGTATCAATCACTCATCCATTGTTGCTGGCAATATAAAATGGTACAGACACTCTGGGAAACAGTTTGCAGTTCTTAAAAACCTAAGCATGAAACTACATACAGCCCAGCAACTGCACACCTGGGAATCTATCCCAGAAAAATGAAGTCTTTATGTTCACACAAGAACCTGTACATGAATGTTTACAGTAGCATTGTTCATAATTGCCCCAAAATGGAAACAACCCAGATGTCCTTCATCAGGTGAATGATTAGACAGACTGTTTTACATCGGTACTGTGGAATACTACTCAGCAATAAAAAGGAGCAGATTATTGACACATGCAACAACCTAGGTGAATCTCCAGAGTATTGTGTTGAGTTAAAAAAAAAATCCAAAAGCTTACATACTGTGTAATTTCATGTATTTTTATATATTTTGTTTTGAAATGACAAAAATTATAGAAATGGAGAACAGCTTAGTGGTTTCCTGGGATTAAAGAGGGGGTGGGGTCAAGAGGGACATGGGTGTGGCTATAAAAGGGAACATGAAGTATTTCTGTGGTGATTGAAATATTCTGAATCTTGACTGTCAATGTCAATTCTGGGCTGTGATATTGAACTATAGTTTTGCAAGAGGAAACTGGGTAAAATGTACACAGGATCTCTATAATGTGCCTCACAACTGTATGACAATCTGCAATTATCTCAAAAAGTTTTATTTTAAAAATTATAATAAGCTAATGGAGGGGTGAATGGAACAATAAAAATATGTAATTGGTTTTTTAAAAAGGCAAGAAAGAAGAACATGAACAAAGATGCAACAAATTCAAAACACACAGCAAGATGGTAGTTTAAAATTCAAGTGCATTGTTAAATATACTAAATAATTCGATTGAAAGACAAAGATTGTCAGACTTACTACATAAGCAAAACCGAATACTCTGCTGTTTAAACAAGATACACCACAAATATGGCACAGAAAAAGTGAAAGTAAAAGAATGGAAAATGATGGATCATAAAAACATTAATCAAAGAAATCTAGTATAGCTACCCTAATATCAAACAAAGTCAAATTTGTGTCCGTTATTACTAGAGACAAAACATTTCTCAAAAGAATCAACATATCAAGAGAATATAACTAAAGTCCCTACATATTAAAAGATAAGAAATATCATGATCAGTCAACTGGAAAATTTAAGCCAAATAGACAAATTCCTTGAAAAACATGCCTTAACAAAACTGACAGTTGAAGAAATAGAATATCTGAATGGTCCTTCCTCTATTAATAAACTTAGCCTGTACTTAACCTTCCCATGACGAAAACTCCAGGCACATATTTTTTTCACCAGTAAAGTCTAGCAAGCATTTAGGAAGTTCACAAACTCTTCCAGAGAATACAAAAAGAGGAAACATTTTTGAACTTGTGTTATGAAGTAAACAGAACCTTGGTACTAGAGTTGCCCAATTAAAACTAACTTCATATAAGCAATGAACACTTTTTAGTATAAAATATTGCACAGGGGGCTTCCCTGGTGGCACAGTGGTTGAGAGTCCGCCTGCCAATGCAGGGGACATGGGTTCGTGCCCTGGTCCGGGAAGATCCCACATGCCACGGAGCGGCTGGGCCCGTAAGCCACAATTACTGAGCCTGTGCGTCTGGAGCCTGTGCTCCGCAACAAGAGAGGCCGCGATAGTGAGAGACCCGCGCACCCCGATGAGGAGTGGCCCCCACTTGCCGCAACTAGAGAAAGCCCTCGCACAGAAACAAAGAGCCAACACAGCCATAAATAAATAAATAAATAAATAAATATTTTTAAAAAAGGAAAAAAATATATATCGCACAGGATATACTTATACTAAAAATTACTCATTGTTTATTTGAAATTCAAATTTAACTGGGTGTCCCACACTTTTATTTGCTAAATCTAGCTACTGTATTGGTAACAATACCTGATAAGGACTTTACAAGAAAAATAAATTACAGGCCAGTGTCTTATGAACCTACAGGCAGTAATCCTGAACAAAATATTGATAAATCTAGCAACATAGAAAAAGGATAACATGATGACCAATTTGGTAGTCTTCCAGAAATGCAAGATTAGTTTAACAATCAAAAATATCAGTGATTGTGATTTGCTACATTAATGGACTGAAAAGAAAAAAAATCATAAAATCATCTCCAAATGCAGAAAAAGCACTTCATAAAATGCAACACCCATTTATGATTTTTAGCAAAGTAATAATACAAGAGAACATCCTTAATCTAATAAATATATCTCCAAAAACCCTACAGAAAACATTGTATTTAATGTGAAATGTTGAAGTAACTTTTCCCCTGAAATTGGGAATGAGACAAAGAGATCCACTATCACACTTGTACTCAATCATGTATTGGAGGTCTTGGTCGGTGTAATAAAGCATTCCCTTCTTTTCCCCCTGCCCCCTCCATAAGTAAAAGAACTGGAAAGAAAGCAACAGTGTAATATGTAAAGTAATATATATGTATAGTATAAAGTAAAATTTTAAATATTCTTTAAAAATCCAAATTCATCTGTAGATTTAGTGAGATCGCAATATAATTCCCAGCACATTTTTAAAGAATTTGACAAGCTGATCCCAAAATTTATGTAGAAATGCAATAGGCCAAGAAAAGCTGGTAATATTAAAGTAGAATGAAGTTGGAAGACACACTATCATATATCAAGATGATTATTAAGTGGCAATAGCTAAGCAGTGTGGTATTGGTGAAAAGATAGACATATAGATCAATGGAACAGAAAAGGCCTACATATATAAAATGCCTTGATTTATGACAAAAGAATCACTGCAGTGCAATGGGGATAGGATGACATTTTTAAAAAATAAATGGTGCTACATTGAGTGTCCTCACAGACAAAAATTAAATTGAAGTACTTCATATCATATACAAATATCAATTCTTGCAGTAGGCAAAAAAATTTTAAATAAGACACAAAAAGCATTAATCACATAGAAAAACACTGATAAACAAGATTTATGAAAATTAAGAACTTCTGTTCATCAAAGCATGCAATTACGGGTGTGAAAAGGTAAGCCCCAGAGGGAGAAAAGATATTTGCAGTACAAATATACCCAACAAAGATCTCATATCCAGAAAATATAAGGAACTCCTACAAATCAATAAGAAAAAGACATCATTTTTTTAATGTTCAAAAAGACTTGCACAGACATTTCACAAAAAGTTTTTCCAAACGGCCAATAAAGCTGTGAAAATATGCTCCACATCTGTAAGAGAAATGTAAATTAAAACCATAATGAGATACCTCTATATATCACCATATGGATAAAACTTAAAAAGCTGGGGCTTCCCTGGTGGCGAAGTGGTTGAGAGTCCACCTGCCGATGCAGGGGACACGGGTTCGTGCCCCGGTCCGGGAGGATCCCACATGCCGCGGAGCGGCTGGGCCTGTGAGCCATGGCTGCCTAGCCTGTGCGTGCGGAGCCTGTGCTCCACAACGGGAGAGGCCACAACAGTGAGAGGCCCGCGTACCGCAAAAAAAAAAAAAAAAAAAAAAAAAAAAAACAACTTAAAAAGCTGATCATATCAAAATGTCAGCAAGGATGCTGAGCATCTAACTCTTAGACTCTGGTGGTCAGAACCACTTTGAGAAATCATTTGACTGCATCTACTAAAGCTGATCGTAGACATAATTATGTCCCAGAAATTCTACTCCTAGGTCTATGTCCTCAGAAATGCTTATGTATATGTAAGCATAGTCCCATAAACATATAATGGAATGTTTATAATGGCATTTTTTGGTAATAGCTAAAAAATCACTCATAGGGAGTTGGAGTGAATTGTCTAAGTGGAGAGTTTAGAAAAGGAACTTGGGTGTGGGCAGCCCAGCCACTTCTTTTCCCTTTTCTCCTAAGAGCAAGCTGCTTTCAGGACACATGCATTCTGTTCTCTGCCTCCATGCCTTCTTTTTCAAAGTCCAGTGTGGGTGTCACCTTTGGTTGAAAGGTTAGCTCTCTGATTCTGGGGTTTTCGAATTAAGTTCAGTTGCCTGCTGTACAAGTCAATTATCTATATATCAGAAATAAGGGAATATTCAGTCTCCATATATGATGTCTTTTGTTTCCCTATTGCTTCATATTATTTAATGGACCCCTTCAAGGTCCCCAAATCTGGTGCATTGGCCAAAATCATCAAGAAATAAGACAAAAAGTGAGGTGGATGGAGACCAAACACGCAGAGACTGAGACTTCTGGAGTGAGCTTGGAATGTAGCTTGAAGTTTTTGAGCCCAAACCATATGAATTCTTGACCTTGGCCTTTGAGGCTCATACTCTGTAATGTGGTAGATGTTTACACTCACACAGTTTGCTTTTAACTGCTGTGCTCTCTGAGGGTGTCTTTAACTCTTAGGTCATGTGGGTCTTTCACTTTGGTGGGCTACTGAAATTTATGGTAATAGGCAAATAGCTGTTTTTATAAGAGCCCTGCTAGCTATAGCAAGCATGCATGAGTCCCAGCAAAGAAAATGCCTCTAACAAGCAAATAACCTCCAGCAAAGGCAGGTGGGCCTTGCTGGCTGGCCTAAGCAAGTGAAGCCTCAGCTTCACAGGTCAAGCTAGGCTCAGCAAACTTATAAGGCCTTCAGAGTCCTCAGTAAAGGGAAGGCCAAGAGGACCTTAGCAGACAGGAGTCTTAGCAGACAGCAGCACGTTTGCCCACTTGTGGATGTGCAGCCCCCCACAAATCAGCTGATTTCTACAGCCTGTGGAAACCCTAATAAACAAGGACATGATTGTAGGCAAAAGAGTCTTCCCCTATGCCGACCCATCAGACATGAGAGGGAGTCAATTATTTGCTGCTTATTCTGTATTTTTTCAGCTGGGTCTACAGTCAGGGACATATCCTGCACCCAAGTTTCATGTGTGTTATAAAGGACTTATGTTTGAACTTCTAGCTTCAAATTGTCACTGCCAGGCCTAGTTAGACAATGTAGATAGGCATATCTAAATCCTACCCATTTGTATTTTATTTTTGTCTACCTACAGGGCCAAAGGAGGAAACTATTCAGTACTAACTTCCTGGATTCATATGGCTTGTCCCCAGGCTCTTGAGAGCCACTCATTACCTATTAGGTTGACTTTAATTCTTTGATTCCATTTGTTCTGACCATGGCTTTATCTGCCATGCTACAGTCAAATTGTAGCTTCATTTATAGGAAGGGAGAGGACTTATATTAATAAATAATGGGAGTTATTATAAAGACTATGCCATCTTTTTGAGTTGGAGTTAGAGAAATAACTCAATGAAATGATTACAAATCCAAAGGTTAAAAAGGGAGTTTAAAAGACTGTGCTTAGAATATTGTCTCTAGGAATCAGATGTGCTTAGAAAGTCAAGGAGAAGCTAGGGTGGCTTGAAAAGTATGCTTCAGTCTTGTCTTCTGAACAGTAATAATAGTATAGAGACAAAATAAGGAAGATGGGGGACTTTCCTGGTGGTGCAGTGGTTAAGAATCCGCCTGCCAATGCAGGGGACATGGGTTCGAGCCCTGGTTCGGGAAGATCCCACATGCCGTGGAGCAACTAAGCCCGTGCTCCACAACTACTGAGCCTGTTCTCTAGAGCCCGCAAGCCACAACTACTGAAGCCTGCGTGCCACTACTGAAGCACGTGCACCTAGAGCCTGTGCTCCACAACAGGAGAAGCCACCGCAATGAGAAGCCCGCGCACCACAACGAAGAGTAGCCCCCACTCGCCACAACTAGAAGAAGCCCGCGTGCAACAATGAAGACCCAACGCAGCCAAAAATAAATAAATAAATAATTTTTTTTTTTTTTAAATAAGGAAGATGGGCTGATTGTGCTGGAGGAAGAGAGAGGTTTCCTTAGGAGACTATCTGACCTCTTGGAGAGACAGCTTCTGGGGGAACAGACTAGGAAGATGCAAAATGGAAAAATGAGATCTTGAATTCCAGGATAGACAAGTATAAGAAAGAAATGGAGATGCACTTGGATCTAAGTGTTCTTAAAACTTTATAAAATGGGGAAACACCTTCACTGTTATTAGATCAGAAAATGACTGGCCCAAAGATATCTGACAGAGGAAGAAAGGCAAGATCTCAAAGGGGCAGACTGGAATGACTCCCCAAAAGGAATCAGGATCTAGAGAACTGAGATGCAGTTTCTTAGGGCATAGATTGACTTTGTAAGGGCAATTAAGGAAGCACTTCTTAGAGACTGGGGCTTGACTTGCAGGGAATTTAATTTTTCTTTGGGAACTTGACAATGGGAGGTTGTTTATATTCAAATGTGGTTTTATTATTGAAGTATCTATGTTTTTATTTTAAGTCAGTAAAGAGTCTCTGCTTACTATGGTCACAACGTGTCTAGATAGAATTCGAGGTAGGAAATAGAAGAGAGAGTGAATTTTCAGCCTTGGGCACAGAATAGACCTTGGAAGGGATTCGATTAATGTCATGTTTTGATCCATTTCAGAGCCTTCTGTGGGAACAGACCCACACCACACACTTTGTGATCTAGGGGAAATCACAAAGGGGTGGTGGTGAGTATTGAGAGGGGGACAGACTTCTGAAAGTGGGAGCAAAATTACCCTGGTTGAATGCTGAGCTCCTCCCGAAGGGGACAACTCCATGCCCAGAGGACTCTGGGCTTAAGGTCTAAGCACAGTGGACCAGCAGAAGGAAACCCACAGAATGGCCAGTAGGGGAAGGGAAATGATTCCTTACCTCACTCAGTTCCCTCACTCACTCCTGCCCTGAGGAGGTGGGATGACTTATCTGGTGAGTCGGAAAGAAACTGGGTATTCCTCTTCCAGCCCCTCCTCCGTCCGTCTTGGGAGTCAGCCTGCCTCAGACTGCACACATTCTGCTCTGTTCTCTGCCACGTGGCAAAGGAAAGGCAGTCTGTGGTTTTCCAGCTCACCTGTGATTTGACGCAGTTCATTGTTATTGCCTACAGAGGGGGACTGCATTCCCCAATATTAGCTTTATCAGTAATAAAGGAGATCCTATGGTTCTCTACCAGCCCGATTTTTTGGTCTTCTTTATAAATAGATTCAAGATTCAGATGAGGGGTACCGGCACTATCTACTTGGTTCCATCGAATTTCTAAGAGGCTGGTTTCAGAGGTAAGATGACTCCAGTGTAGTGCTTGAAGGATGAATAGATGGATGGCATAAAAGCAAGGGATGACAGTTGCCAAAGAAGGAAATAGCACACACAAAAGCACAGATGCTTTTGACAGCGCGGTGTGTTCTGGGTGGCTCAGTAATGCGGAAGCGTGGAGTGCAAGGTGAGAAGTGGTAGAAAGAGGCTATGGAGCTGGGCAGGGGCCAACTTTGGAAGGGCTGAGACTTTATCCTGTAGGCGATGGGAAACAGCGCGGTGGGGAGAGAATGGAAGAAGTGTTTCGAGCATAGGACATACTGGGAGGTGTAGAACTAGAGATAAATGCTCACTACCCTTCTAAGGAGCTTGACTATTAAGGCAGTGAGAGGGCTTAGATAAATATCTAGACTGCCTCTTAGAGTTAAGGGGAGGATTGGCTTGTATGGGGTGTTGTTTTAACAAGTAAGAAACTTGAGCAACTTGCAGGTTGTAGGAAAAGACTGAAGATGTAGGATGGAGGGGAAGATAACTAATGGGACAAAACACTTAGGGAGATGAGAGGTAATAACATCTAGGATACAAATAAAAGGATTCTTCTCTCTTCCACCAAAGAAGCCAAGTTTTGTTAGAATACAGATTTGTTGGTAAGCACAGGTAACAAATTTCTGACTATTAGCATCAATTTTCTTGTTAAATAGCAGGTTGGTCTTTGGGTGAAAATGAGGAGACAGATGGTGGCATGGGAGGCCAGAGACATTTCAATACTCTTGAGTACTAACAATTCAGTACTCGCTAGGGATGGGCAGAAGGACCTGCAGTGAAACACTGCGGAGGAAGAGTGGTCACTAGGCCTGGACTGAACAAGAGCTGAGTTTTGCCAAGCAGATGAGAAGGAAGGTTTTCAAGAGAATTGAAAATATTGAAAGTGACTAAAGTGACAGATCATAGGATATGAATAGAAGAGTAACTGAAGTTAATTCCTCGTTGTAGCCACACCCTGAAGGCACTGTTGCTGGATATAGGAGTGACACTTTCTCTAGTGGGACTGAGAAGGTGCCAGTGGCAAAAAACAAAAAAAAAAGACTATTTATGTTAGCTTATCAGAACAGTATCTAATTCACCCTCATTCTTTTTTTTTAAACAAAAAGAGGCCTTTTATGAACCAGATATAGCACCCACATTAAAGGTAACACAGTATTAAAACAAATGTAGCAAGAACTATTGGTATTATAATAAAAAATTCACAGAAACACACAAATAGTCCACACAACCTCTCATAGGAGTCTGTTGTAAACAAACATAAAATATATCCTATCAGTAGGCATGACTTAAAAATCTGATTATATACTTTGTGGCAAACCTTCAAAAATTTCCTGCACAGTTAGGGAAGTGGTCCATAAGAGACCACCCTCACATCTGACACCAGCTTCAGAGTTCACAGTTTCCAAGACCCCTGTTAGGTTTGATAATATATTTGAAGGATGCAGTGAACTCACTGTAAGTGGTTATATTCACACTTATGGTTTATTACAGCAAAGGGATATGGGCTAAAATCAGCCAAAGGAATTGGTGCACAGGGCAGAGTCCAGAAAAAGTCCAAATGTGCAGCTTCCAGTTGTCCTGTCCCAGTGGAGTCACGGACAGCATTACTTTCCCAGAAACAATGTGCAATGACACACACAGAATATTGCCAACTAGGGAAGCTTATCTGAGTCTTGGTTTCCAGAGCTTTTATTGGGACTCAGTTATGTAGACATGGTTGACAGCCCTCATGGCTAATTTTTAGTCTCCATCCCCTCTGGACGTAGAGAGGATACCATGTGGCCCAAGGCCCCCAGGTAAACAAACCTACTCTTCCTAGAGATTACCTCCCAGGACATGAGGGCAAAGACCAGACCAGTAAGGTTAATTCTTTTTTTTTTTAAATAAATTTATTTACTTATTTCTTTTTGGCAGCATTGGGTCTTCATTGCTGCACACAGTCCTTTTCTAGTTGCGGTGAGCAGGGGCTACTCTTTGTTGCAGTGCACGGGCTTCTCATTGCAGTGGCTTCTCTTGTTGCAGAGCACGGGCTCTAGGCACGCAGACTTCAGTAGTTGCAGCACGTGGGCTCAGTAGTTGTGGCTTGCAGGCTCTAGAGTGCTGGCTCAGTAGTTGTGGTGAATGGGCTTAGTTGCTCCACGAAATGTGGGATCTTCCCGGACCAGGGATCGAACCCGTGTCCCTTGCATTGGCAAGCAGATTCTTAACCACTGCGCCACCAGGGAAGTCCAGGTTAATTCTTTACTACACATCCCCAAAAGGTCAAAATACTCAATTCTCTGATTATATTCTTATAAAAAGTAGGCATTAATAACCTATTGTCTGGCTCCCAGCTACCTGAGTCTTATGTTTATTACTTCTTTGTGATTTTACTTCATAGCTAGGATTGTTTCATTAAGTTTTTCAAATTCATGTTGAAATGTTGAGTTATAAATTTCATTTGTTTTATGGTAACAATTTCCCAGTCAATTTTCATCTTCTGTAAGAAAATCGTTTTATTCTGTTTCACAGTTTTCTTACTGTATTTTTGAGTAGCTATTGTGCATATGATTTTCATAATCCTCATATTTGGATGAGTTGAATTTTCCTAGACTATTATCAGGAGGTGGAAAGAAGGGCCAGGATAGCTTTACAGAACTAATCTCTCGTGGGCTCTCTCCTCCACTGCTAGAGCAAAAGACTTACTTCCTTAAAATATGGCAACTCTGTGAAATCACATTTCCTCTGCCTCTCAGTACCTAACCTGGCTCTGAAAAGCTTCTGCACACAGTTCTCAATTTCCTGATTCATTCACAGGCTGCAGGGACCGAGGCTTTGCCTTCCAAAATAATATTATCACTTTTAGAATGTTATTTTACTGGTGCTTTCTAAGATCTGCTATCTCTGATTAGGCACTTTCTATCCTTCTCTCTCTCTCCCTCTTGGGTATTTGGACCGTATTCAATCTCATATCTTTCCCAAAATGTTTTCTTGAATTCCTACGTACACTTGCTGCACTGTGCTTCTGGTCTCAGTTGCCTACTACAGTGTTCACATGTAATTTTGGAGCCTTGGGGTTTTGTTAGTCAGCTGTTTGCTGAAAATTCAGTTTCCATGAACTTATTTTCATTCTCCTTGTTGCTGTGGATAGATTTCAAGAAAAGGAATAAGAAGTTTAAGAACTAAGCAGACCCCATGTTCTTATAGAATGATGATATAATTATTTTTTCTCCCATGTTCTCAAAAGAAATGAAGAAATTCTCTGAAAGTACTATGATTATTGGCTTTAGATAATGAACAAGAATGTTCTGGTTATCACCAGCCTAATTAGAGCCAATTATATAGATGTTCACACCTACTATGACATTAAGGCTATGTCTAGAAGATAATGTGACAAAGTAGTTTAATGGAAAATCATATAAGGCCTACAGTTTAGATTAAAAAATTTTAATGCAAGAGGCTCAGAGAGAAGCAGCATTTTGTTTTGATATGCTAAAAAGAAAACTGTTAGTAAAATGTTTCTCCTGAACCCAGGAAACTAGAGCATTGTACGGGAATGTTTAAGAAGGTCTTATTGGATCTTATCATAATCCAGTTGGATTATGGATGAGATGTCCCAAGAATTCTTGTTTTGATCCTGGGGATTTAAAGCTATGTTCAAGTTATTTTTGAAGATTAATACCATTCCAAATTGGTAGTCAGCCACAGATAGTTTTGTATTTGTAGAGCAAGCTCCAGCATTACCTGGGAACTACCTCTGCATTTTGTATGCCTCACATTCTGGTGAGAAGAAAATCATGGTGGAAGCAGCAGAGATGGGCTGACCAAGATGTTAGACTCCAAACACTATTAGGTTGCAGATGTTGTTTTAATGTAAACAGTACTAGTCATAAACAAGCAACTTAAGAAAGGTGAGAAAAAAGCTGAGCATTTGGCAGTCACTTGGATCTAGGCATGAGTCCAATACACATTAAGGAGGGTAACCCTAGTGAAATATCCCCCACTCTGTGACAGGACCCCCAAGAAGCATAGGCCAAAAGTGGGGATATGGACTATAATCATTTGTTTGACTCAGAAATCCTCAAGCATGGGTTCAGGACTATTGGAACCCTTAATGACCTGAAAGAAGACAATGAAACTCCTCTTTGGGAGAACAGAACATGATCCAGTGCCTCAAATTATTTCCATAATTAAGTTTTCAAATAAAATGAATAGAAAACAATCAAAGATAATGGGATGAAAGAAGAGTCAAGAATTAGCCAGCACCAACAGAAACAACAGACAAAAAGACTTGATAACAAACATAGTCTTTATACCACTATGCTTGTTATGTTCATGGAAAGAAGTCAAGCTTATAAATTTTGTCAAGGAACTGGAAACCATAAAAAGTGACATTTAAGATTTGAAAAATAACCAAATGGGAATTATAAAACAAGAAAATAGAATAGTTAAAGGTATAAAAACTATGGGTGAATTTTAGAGCAGATTAGGCACACCTAAAGAGAGAATGACTGACTGGAAGATAGGTTAAAAGAAACATCCCAAATGAGGGAAGGAGAGACAAAATAAAAAATAAAAAATATTGAAGATAGAGCAAGAGACATGGAGGATACACTGGGATGGCCTAATATATATATCAAACTGGAGTCCCAGAAATGAATGAGAGAATAAGGACCCAGACAATATGTGAAGAGATGATGGCTGAAAATTTCTGAGAATTGATTAAAGATGTTAATCTATAAGAAGCCCAATAAAGTACAAGCAGGATTTTAAAAAATAAAAGGCATTTTACTTTATGTGAAACCATAGAAAATCAAAGACAGAAAAAAAAATTTTAAAGAAGCCAGAAAAAAAAAAAAAGATGATTCTCAAAGGAACTTTGCATTTTCTAGAAAGAGGGCAAAGTAAGGATTAATACTGGGCTAAAAAAAGTAAAGAAAACATATTATAAGTTTTAGGGTCAAAAGAATAGAAAAAGAGTGTATAATTTCCAAACTAATTGGGGGGAAATGGGATTATTAAAAAAAATCCAAAAGGAAGCAAAAAAAGAATAAAAATGTAGAGTAGGCACAACAAATATAAAGCACAAAAAGTGAAGGATTAATATGTTTGGGTTTAAATATATTGAAATATATTAGTAATTACATAACTATAAATAGACTAAATACCCTAGTTAAAACAAAGATTATCAGGCCAGATTTAAAAAGAAAATATGGGGCCTCCCTGGTGGCGCAGTGGTTGAGAGTCCGCCTGCCGATGCAGGGGACACGGGTTCGTGCCCCGATCCCGGAGGATCCCACATGCCGCGGAGCGGCTGGGCCCGCGAGCCATGGCCGCGGAGCCTGTGTGTCCGGAGCCTGTGCTCCGCAACGGGAGAGGCCACAGCAGTGAGAGGCCCGCGTACAGCAAAAAAAAAAAAAAAAATAAAAAAAATAAAAAGAAAATATGCAAAACCACATGTTTTAGAAACATATCTAAGACATCAGGATACAGAAAGGCTGAAAGTAAAAAGATGGAAATATATATCATGCAAACACTAAGTAAAAGACAGGTGTTGTAACTATATTGATAGCAATCAGACAAAATAGAATTTAAGGCTAAAATCATTACAGAGATTATGAAGGTCACTACAGAATGTTAAAATGTTCAGTTCTGGGTTTACATAACAGTTTTTAATTTGTATAAATAATATGGTCTTAACATATGCAGAGGAAAAATTGACAGAACTAAGAAGAGAAATAAATCTACAAGCTAAGTGGGACATTTTAATTTAGTAATTAGTTGGAACAAGGAGACAAAAAGTCTGTAAGGATACATAAGACTGATTAGTCCATTTAATAATACCTGATGGACATAAATAGAACACTGACCTAACAGCACAATATAAATTGTTTTCAAGTACATACAGAATATTTTAAAAAATCAACCATATTCTTGGTTAAAAAGCAAACCTCATTAAATTTTAGTGGATTTAGAGATACAAGACCATCTGTATATGTTTGGAAATTAAGACATCTCCATCCAAATAATTTAGGCATCAAAAATAATCATGAAGGAATTTAGATAATATTATGATGTGTGGGATGTAGACAAAATAGTATTCATAGGGAAATGTATACCTTCTAATGAACATATTTGTAAAGAAATGAGTAAAAGAATAGCAAAATAAACAGAAAGTAGAAGGAAATAATAAAAGAGAAGAACTGAAATAGAAAAAAATACCATAGAAACCATGAACAAAACTAAAATCAGTCCTTTGAAAGGTCTAATGAAATTGATAAAAACACTCTGGTGAGAAGGTAATATAGAAAAGTATCTTCATGACTTTGAAGGTACTAAGATACTAAGGAACTATTAAGTCACGAAAATGACCAGTCATAAAAGAAAAGATTGATATATTTTTTTCCACAGTAAAAGACTTTAGGGACTTCCCTGGCGGTGCAGTGATTAGGATTCCGCACTCCCGATGCAGCGAGCCGGGGTTCGATCCCTGGTCAGGGAACTAGATCCCACATGCATGCTGCAACTAAGAGTTCGCATGCCATAACTAAGGAGCCCGAGTGCCGCAACTAAGACCTGGGGCAACCAAATTAAATAAATAAATATTTAAAAAAAAATTTTAAAGACTTTAACCAAAAGTCACCACCACAGCCGAAAGGCAAGTAATAGAGTAGGAAAGATATTTGCAATACATAACTTCAAGAAATGGCTCTTATTCAGAATATATAAAGAACTACAAATCAATAGAAAAAGTCACAAACCCAATAGAAGAACAGCTGAAGTCCTAAACAGAAGCTTCCAAAAAGGAAAGCCCAAAGACCAATTAACATATAACCTTATCAGTAATCAGGAACACTCGGTGTAAAATCACAATGAGATAACAGACAAATCCATTGGATAGTTTAAAAAAAAAAAAAAAGGCTTGTGGAAGTGTCAAAGTTTGGAAGTACCCAGTAAAGTTGCAGCTATGCATACTCTATGACTCAGCAATTCTGTTCCTAAATACCTGTCCTATTAAACTGTAAGCACAGAGGTATCAGGGCACATGTACAAGAATGATCATGGCAAGGTTGCTTTTAATATCCCTAAACTGGAAACAACCCCTATGTCCATGAACAATAAAATGGTTAAATAAAGTATTTTATTCATCCACAATGAAAAGAGCTAGTTAAGCGAGGTAGAAGCAGATCTTCAAGACAGTGAAGAAGCCAGAGAAAACAATAACAAAGTACACGATTCCACTTAAAAAAAGTTCAAAAACACACAAAAAACTAAAAAGTCTTTTTAGAGTTCATAATTGTGCGGTAAAATTATAAAGAAAAGGCAGGCAGTGAATACCAGAAATCAGGATAGCTGCTGCTGGCCGGTGAGGGGTTAGATGGAGGAGGAGCACATGCGGTCACTCAGGGCTGTCAATCAAGGCCAGCGGCACAACTGGTGGGACCCAATGCAAAAATCTTTCTTCCGTCATCTTTCTCTCTCTCTCTCGACCTGTCATGGTGTTTTCTAATTTGCTACTTAACGTCGCTCTCCCTTGGGTATAGCGATTCTTATTGGTCAAAGGCAGACCCTCACAGGCACCCGCGGCCTGACCCACAACTCAGCGTGGGGCGGGGAGAGGGAGGGGCTGCGCACCACAGCGGTCACTCTCAGCGTCAGCACGGAGTGCTCAGGCAGTGCAGAGATGGGCAAGGAGAGATCCGCCAGAACCCAGAAATTCAAAGATGAATGGTTAAGAATTTCATGATGATGATGATCACTGAACCACAAGCAGAGTGGAGAGAGTAAGGGGTCAGAAGGGGTGGGCTTCTGAGTCTCTGCCCTGTGCCTCTACGCTGTTTGCACGCCCAGAAAGCTGGCCCTGTTGACAATGTTCTATTTCTTGACCTGGGTAGTAGTTATATAGATGCTTGTTTTACCAAAACTGCTTAAATTGGATATTTATGTTTTGTGCACTTTTTTGGTATGCTTGCTGTATTTTAAACTAGGTAAAAGAAAGCATGGTATAAAACAGCGTGATCCTTAGCTGCAATAAAATAGAATTATTCATGTATAGACATGTATATACTGGTATATGCATATGTTTTTCTAGAAGGAAACACAGAACTTGTTAACACTGGTTGCTTTTAGGGACACGGATTTGGGGAGATGAGAGGAAATAGGCTTTTATTTTTTTAAATTTATTATTATTATTATTTTTTGTGGTATGCGGGCCTCTCCCACTGCAGAGCACAGGCTCCGGACACACAGGCCCAGCGGCCATGGCTCACGGGCCTAGCCACTCCGTGGCATGTGGGATCTTCCCAGACCAGGGCACGAACCCATGTCCCCTGCATCGGCAGGCGGACTCTCAACCACTGCGACACCAGGGAAGCCCGGCTTTTATTTTTTATATTGAAACTTTTTGTATTATTTGAATTTACCATCATGTTCATGTGAAGATTATGTACTAATTTGCATATTTTGAAATTAATTTATTTATTTTGTAATAAAACCAGAAAAGTTCAATCATATTAAAAGCCTTAGAGGGAAGAAAGGCAGGGGAAAATGCTTTTTGAAGAATATTTTGAACCCTTTCAGAAAAAAAAGAATATTTTGATGATGTCAAAAACACTCTTATAATTTAGGTTTCATAAATCATTTTCCATATTGTCTACTGTGAGGTAAATTTAGCATGAAGCTAATGGATGTAAGGTTCAGAGTCCCTTAAAAGGCTTGTATCTAATTTTACATTCATAATTCTGTATATTTTTCTTAAAGAAGACCCCTCAGATTATATAAACTTGAAGGTCCCCAAAACCTGATTCCAACCTTGACTGTGAATTATACTTAGAGCAGGAAATTATTACCTGCCCTGAATATGAGGAGTTTTAGACATAAACAATGATCCATGGTTGTTAAGAAAATTTCTTTGTAGGGAGGACAGATTCACTGAAGAGATACTTTAAATCTCAAATTTACATGTCACCTACTCCAGGAATGTTTTCTACTTGTCAGAGGTGAATCATTTCCTTCCGTGTGCTAAGCCTGTACTTTTCCTCTAATTTTATTGAGGTATGTGTCTTAGTCTGTCTAGGCTACTATAAAAAATAAATACCATAGAGTAGGTGGCTTATAAACAAAAGAAATTTATTTCTTACAGTTCTGGAGGGTGGGAAGTTCAAGATCAAGGTGCTGACAGGTTCATGGCTGGTGAGTGTCCACTTTCTGGTTGATAGATTGGCGTCTTCTCCCATGGATGGCAGGAGGAGTGAGGTTGCTCTCTAGAGCCTCTTTTCTAAGGGCACTAATCCCATTCCTGAGGGCTCCACCCTCATGGCCTAATCACCTCCCAAAGATCCTACCTTCAAATATTATCACACAAGGATTAGGTTTCAACATATGAATTTTGTGGGGACACAAACATTCAGTCTATAGCATGTATCATGTGCTTGTTAAGCTACCTGTCTCCCCTGTTAGACTGTGAGCTCCAAAATGGCTAGGACCCTCTCCCAATTATTTTTGTATCCCCAGAGCCTAGAAAAGATCCTAGCATGCAATAAATGAGTGACTGAAACTTCTAAAAACACTGTATTGTCTGTAAAGGAAGCATAGCCACAATTCGTCACTTTAGTAAAATTCACATGAAATTGATATATAACTATACCATACATGAACTGATTTGATCACAGTTGCAGAAGGTAGACTATAAACTTTTAAGGGCAAGAACCAAACAATAATATAAATTATTTTAAATTATATAACATTATAAAAAATTTGAAAATCCAACATCCCAATATCATGTTTGCTTTAGACTGTTTTTAACAAATAAAAACTTACAAATGGAAACCACCTTTTAGCCATTCCCAGATACCATCCATTGGCCTTTCTCCTAAGAGATGACCACCACCTTGAAGCTGGTGTGTGTCCATTCTATCCATATAGTCTCATTTTTACTATTTAAGAAAATATATCTATAAACAATAGATAGTATTATTCTGCGTTTTAATACCTAAATACACATATAATGTGAGCCACATGTGTAGTTTTAAATGTTATAGTAGGCACATTTTGAAAAATGGAAACAGGTAAATTTTAATGTTTTATTTAACCCAGTATAGCCAAAATATAATCATTTGAACATGTAATCAATATAAAAATTGTTACTGGGCTTCCCTGGTGGCGCAGTGGTTGAGAATCTGCCTGCTAATGCAGGGGACACGGGTTCGAGCCCTGGTCTGGGAGGATCCCACATGCCGCGGAGCAACTAGGCCCGTGAGCCACAACGACTGAGCCTGCGTGTCTGGAGCCTGTGCTCCACAACAAGAGAGGCCGCGATAGTGAGAGGCCCACGCACCGCGATGAAGAGTAGCCCCCGCTTGCCACAACTAGAGAAAGCCCTCGCATAGAAACGAAGACCCAACACAGCAAAAATTAATTAATTAATTAATTTAAAAAAATTGTTACTAAGCTAATCAGTATTCTTTAAAAAAACGTCTGGTACTAAGTCATGAAATCCTGCTGGTAGTTTATACATACCGGCACATCACAGTTCAGATGCTAAATTTAGATTTCATAAAATTTAAGTTGAAAAAGTAGATTCCTATCCAAGTTGTTCCAAACATATTTAAAAGTTTTCCAATAACTGAAATCAGTTTTAAAAATTTAAATGAATTAAAATTAACAATTCAGTTTTTCAGTCACAATAACCACATTTCGAGTGCTCAGTATCCACATAAGGCTAGCAGACACATTGTTGGGCAGTACAGCTTGAAAAGATAACATAAATACTCACCATTCAGCATCTTTCTTTTGCCCACTACATTTTTTTTTTCTTCCTTTGCTATATCCTAAAACATAAGTGCACAGATGGACTGAATGGCTTTGAATTTCAGGGCAGATGACAGTTTACATTTTTAAAAAATCATCTATCAATAAGTTTACTCAGAAAATATAAAAGAACTTTCCAAAAACCCTACTGCTTTCTATCTTTGTTTAAACAATGGGATTGTTAAGCAAGATATACGTACTGATAAATGACGCGCTGCAATTAGCAAAGGCGCAGCTTTCGTACTAGCCTCTCCCAACCTTCACCCCGCCCTCCACACGCAACGCACCCACACGTACACATGCACACGCGCGCGCACACAGAAACGTACACCGACACGCGCGCGCCGACGACGACCCCGGAGCTGCGCTTTCCCTGCGCTCTCGGCCGGGAGCGCGCCTTCGGGCTCCGGGAGCCCCAGGCTGACCGAGACTCGGAGGGGCTACACGTCCCTTTTAAATGCTATTAGACCGGCTCCCAGTTCCCTCGAGGAGAAAGTGGAGAGGCAGGGGGTGGAAGCGAAAAGCAGCGCCGTTAAGTCCATTTATCAGCAGCTCCACCTCAAGAAGTGGCAGTGTGCGCCCCGCAAGCCAGCGCGTTCCTCGCAGGGACAATGCGAGGATCTGGAGGCGGCCTCCAGCCCGACATCAGCCCCATCCCGGCGCGGAGGTCGGGACGCGCGTTTCCCCCCGGCAGGCGCCCTCACAGACAGTCTGGGGCGTCAGTCGGCGGAACTGCTTGCTATCAGATCCCGTGGTGTTAGCTGCGGGACCTCCGGGACCCGAAAAACACCAGGGCGCCCGTTCTCCTAGGTCTGGGTTTCCCACAAAAACGTAGTCACACCAAAAACTTTTTCCACAGATACGAAAACAGCCCGAAACTTCCCACAAGCTCCCTCCCCTTCCCTCCTACTCCCGCCCCCCGCGTTTTGTGCTTCGCCTCAGGAGTTGAGTGACCTCTTCGTGTAGAATGCCAGCTCTGTAAAATTCAGGAGCTAAACACAGTCCAACTTCCCGGGAGAGACCAGAAGCCAGAAAACCTTGCAACGCCTACCACACGCCCCAGTTTTTCCTGTGTTTCACCAAAAAAAAAAAAAAAAAAAAAAAAAAAAGGCCCGACCCGCCTCCGCGCCATGAATGCTGGGATAAGTAGTTCCCCTAAACCGCGAAGCGCTGGGTCAGATTGGAGCTCAGGTTGGCTCCCCGGAAGAAAACTACAATTCCCGTGGTGCCATGCGACAGAGTGGAGGGGGCGGGACGGGCAAGGGCGCAACGCGCTTGCGCAGGTCGAGAGCCGGAGGGAGGCGGAGGCGCCGTGGTCCAACTGCTGAGGAGTCTCCATGTGACAGTGAGCGGCGTCCCGGCTCTAGGCGACGCTAGGTTCTGGTTCCCGACCCCAAGCCCCGTCCACTGTCCCGGCGCCAGCAGACACCGGCAGGCCGGGGACCCGCGGTGTTGTCCGGAGGCCGCGGGCGCAGAGTGAGTAGCAGCCGCCGGGCAGGTGCCTGAGGGACCGCCTAGACCCCGACGTCTCCCGAGAGGCGAGCGGCGCGGCGAGCGGAGTTTCTGTCAGCGCGGCGCCGCGAGCGCGGGGACATGAACGGCTTCACACCCGAGGACATGAGCCGCGGCGGGGACGCGGCCGCCGCCGTGGCCGCCGTGGTCGCCGCTGCCGCCGCCGCCGCCGCCTCGGCCGGGAACGGGGCCGGAGCGGGCGCCGGGGCCGAGGTGCCGGGCGCCGGTGGAGTCTCGGCGGCGGGGCCCCCGGGAGCGGCCGGGCCGGGCCCGGGGCAGCTGTGCTGTCTGCGCGAGGACGGCGAGCGGTGCGGCCGGGCGGCGGGCAACGCCAGCTTCAGCAAGAGGATCCAGAAGAGCATCTCCCAGAAGAAGGTGAAGATCGAGCTGGATAAGAGCGTAAGTGACGGCAGGACGGGCCTGCCCTGCGCGCCCCGCGGGTGCTCTGGGAGCGGAGCAGACGCGACGTCGGTGGGGTGCGGGGCCCCCAGACCTGGGCGCAGCGCGAGCCCGTTCCGGCGTCTCTAGTAGGAAGCAAACAACAAAGTGCTGCAACTCGGCCCTCCGCCCGCAGCCGACAGGCTCGCGCGCTGCGGACCCGCGCCCGCGCGCGACCCCACCCGCGCCCTGCCTCCCCCTCCTCCTCCGCGGGGGCCGGGGCGCGAAACAAAAGGGGCGGCCGAGAAGAGGGCCCGGAGTAGCTGTCCTGCAGCCCGGCGGCTCCTTGTGGAACGGAGGCGCCTTCTTTGTTTTGCTGCCCGAGCCGGCGCTCGGCCCCAGGGGGTAGCTCCCACGGTCTGGGGAGCTACTAGGGCCTGACGCCGCGGGCGACGAGGATCCCGTTCCCCGTCCCGCAGGCGCGGGTGCAGGGTGCAGGGGACGCCTGGCTGCGAGCCGAGCGGCCGTGTCAGCATCCCGGGCAGCCGCTCCCAACGTGGGGAGCGCGCAGCCTCTGCGGTTTTGCCCTCCGGTTGGCAGCCATCAGGGTTTCTTTCTTCGTCCTTTCGCACGTCTGTTCTTTTGACCGTCACTGAGGTTTTTAGAAACGGCCATTTCCACTTATCGGAGCTTTGGGCGGCGGTAATAAATAACAAGATGCCAGAACCGGCACACATCGTGCATCTTTTTAGCTTGCACTTAGCTTAGAGGTTAATTTAAAAGCCTATTAGCTCAGTCCTCAGTTGTTTGTTTTTTTAAAGAAGTAATTGCTAATGTACGAAACCTGGTATTTCAGATGTTACCGTACAGCTCTCAGGTCTATGTAATTAAAGTTTCTGAAAAGTTTATTTGAGATACTTTCTGCCTATTCAGTTAGTTCCTCCGTCGTGTTCATGAGAAACTTTTCAGGTATACTTGAATAATTTCACATTGCTTTGGTTGGAAAAACGTATTACTGATAAATGCATTTATTTAATACCCAGAGAAGTTCATAATTCAAATTTAAATTTAGGATGTGAAATCAGCAACTTATTTGTAAAAATGGGTAGTTTTGTGCCCGATTATAATTTGAGTATTAAGCTAGCAAGGTTAGGAAGCATACATTACGGTATTTTAAAACGCTCTTTAAGTAGAGAAAATGCTATCAAATAGCAAAATTGTGAACAGCATCATTTTTCCCTTGTTAAGAAAAACAGCATGACTGAACTAATCTAGTTCACCATCGCTGCAATTTGATGACAGAATCCAGACGGTAGGAATTTCTCGTTCTTCTCTGCGTCTCGCTTCCCTTACTGACACCTCTCCCCGCCCCACCCCCAGTCTTCTTAACAATATTGCCAGACATGGTAGGTTTTAACTGGGTTCAGGACTGGAGTAGAAAGAAACGTGCGTTGTCTTAACAATGGCCTGTTTGGACTGTTGTTTTTATTTTTAATAATTCGTGAATTATGTATTTTTAATACATAGACACATTTTACGGCAATCATAAGTAGTCTGTGAAACTTTTCTGTTTCAGGCAAGGCATCTTTACATTTGTGATTATCATAAAAACTTAATTCAGAGCGTTCGAAACAGAAGAAAGAGAAAAGGGAGTGATGATGATGGAGGAGATTCACCTGTTCAAGATATTGATACTCCAGAGGTAGGTGAAAGTTTTCGTATGTTAAATGTAAATTTTAAGCCCTCCATTCTGAAAGTTTTATTTAAAAAATATGAACAAATTTTAAAAATACTTAAAGCATTTGAAAAATCTGAAAATGAAAGCAAAATTAAATATGGCCAGTTAACATGCAGTTACACAATTGGACTTGTTACAGTTTCAATTGACAACTCTTAGAGCTCTGTTGTCTTATAAGTTCTTTCTTTTTGGTCCCTGGTCTTTAATAATTATGCTCAAAAGATTGAAGTGTTTAATACATTTGTAGTTTTGATTATATAAAAGGCATTTTTAATAATGGAGTTAAGTTTTCATTGTGTTGAAATTGCATTGTTGTTATATATAACAAAGCTAAGTCTTTAACAAATGATATGTTAATTTTTTCCAGGTTGATTTATACCAATTACAGGTGAATACACTTAGGAGATACAAAAGACACTTCAAACTCCCAACCAGACCAGGACTTAATAAAGCCCAGCTTGTGGAGGTATATATGAGTTTTAAGCTATTTAACCTTTAAATGAGCCTGTTCATACAAAAAAGGGTCATTAAATGCTAATGACATTGTTAATGTAGCATATATAACAATACCTTTTATCAGTAGTTAGAAAAATCAAAGTTAGTAAAAAATCTATTGTGGAAGAATCTAGTTGCCTAGAAATGTTTGTCTACCACTTAGGAAATTCCTTTGTGTAATGACTACTCAATGGATTGTGTGCAGTTTTCTAAGCATCTTCCAATAATGACTTTCAGAAATAGTGAGTGAAAGTTTTTTTAATTCTCATTCTAGAAACCTGTTTATTTTAAAATTCTATTTGTTAAGTAAACATTTATTGAACACCTAATTGAGGCATAATAAAATAAATTAATAAGCTTTGATGTCTTTGTTAGAATTTATGTTTTGAAGTTTTTGATGGAGTAGGTTTTACAGATAAGCCCCTAAACAGTATTCCCATACCTGGCTGATTTAACTATTTCAGAACTTGTCCTGGTTGGTGTTAGTTTTATTTGAAGCACCCATGTTTTTACATCTAGAAGATGCAAAGACTTGTATCCAAGCTTTTACTTATAGTTTCTTGATATAGGACTTGTAGTACTTCAGTGAATTTTTAAAAATTGAGTGTGTTTGTGTTCTCAGGAAATAATAGAGCCAAGAAATCTGTACGTCATATTAAGATATTTATAGATTTATATGTTTGTACTTCAATCATATTTAAAATAAAAATGCTTAACCTATTCGACAGGATATAAGTAAATATATAAATAAGTTTTCTCATATTCTTCAGCTTGAATTTAGTAATCCCAACATTTTCTAAAATGTGCATATTGAATAAGATAGAAGATGAGTAGAATGCTTTTTAACATTAAGATCCAGTATATTAACGCTTTAGCCAGAGCTGCATCTTTCCTTCTTGCCTAGGCAACAAAAATCTAATTTTTCTTTAAATTTGATTTAAAAGATCACATCCTTTTTGGATTGTATAGTACATTAATATAACATGAATATAGATACTGCCTGCCGTGATGAAACTATATTGATATATATATATATACAGTATATACTGTATATATACAGTTACTAATCAAGTGAAGGTACCTTTGTTTTGGGACAAATGAGAACAGAAGAAATGATTATTTTAAATGTGTATATTTTTTAAATGCAGAAATCAAACTTGAAGTTTTTGATAATCTGATCTTCTTTTTAAAAAGTTAAATTATTTCTAGAGCTATTTTCTTTTTTAGAAATGAGAAATCCAAATAGTCACGAGTGTTATAACTTACTCAGAAATGCAGATATTTACAAATGATTCCAGTGTTGAGTGACTGTCCTCCTTAAGTCTCTTAATTATCTTTCTCTTTAAGAAGTTTTACCTTCTAGAATCTAAATATGCATATCAGCGCCCCAGTTTAGTCTATTATACTTCTATTGGTAGTTGCAGTGCACAGAATGAAAAGGCAAGAAAGCAGGTAAACATTCTTCAGTGGACATCCCTTTTTCCCTTCTCATTTTCCATCAATAATTATTATTCAGAATAATTTTCAGGGAACCTTAACAAAAAATATTGCTAATGAATGAATGTAAGTTGTAGCAGACATATTTGTAAGATAATTCATGATTTGTTTCTATAGTACCAAAACTTTTTCAACTTAATGTTTATCCTTTTTCTGTAAGTAGAGACTAAACCATTATATGATGCATGTGGACTCCTACATTCTGTTCTATTTCATTGATATTTGAAGTTTAAGAGTAAAACTACTTAATTCCTAATCTAGATCTCAGTTATAGAATTCAAAATATGTAAAAGGAAATACACATTCTAATTAATACTAGTTAATTGAGTGGGCCAAGGGGTCCTTTGAAATCACACTATCTCTTGTTCATAATATCTTACTCATATGCTTTTCATCCTGTTGGTTCTTTGTTAAATTTATTTTTAAAAGGAAATAGCTCTTATCATCACACATTTTCTTTTGATGACAGTATTTTTTACCTAGTTAATAAAATCTGTTAATATCTATAATTTAATTTCGTCAATTTTTTTTTTCTTTATAGATAGTTGGTTGCCATTTTAGGTCAATTCCAGTGAATGAAAAAGACACCTTAACATATTTCATCTACTCAGTGAAGAATGACAAGAACAAGTCAGATCTCAAGGTTGATAGTGGTGTTCACTAGGAGAGATGGAGTTGAGAGTAAGACTTGGATGTTCATGTTAAGACTGCTTACTGCTTTTTCACATGTAGAAATGTTCCTTGTGTATTTTTTCTACAGAAGATTTTCTCTGGTTTTATTTTCTTTGTTTCTGAGTCTAATAATTAGTTGGAAACTCATGTAACATGAGCTTTCCTAGATTAAAAAATATTTTAAATAAAGGTTATTACTATTATAGTTGTTTCAGTGTATTTATTTTGTGAAACTTGATTTTTATTTTAAACTGACACTTAGGGACCAGTATTAATTGAGATTTTAATGTGAAGATCATTTTGTTACCATTTTTCTTTTTTCTTTTTTTTAATTCTGAGGAACTAGCAGAAGTAACAGATGTAGCACATTTGCTTTCTCTGGGACAGTCTGATTTGGAATTAAGGATATCCTAAATAATATTATTTTTTAAAGTGCTTTTTAGTACTAACAGGTTTGAAATATCAGGAAGAACAAATAGTTTAATGCCTGCCTCCTTCCAAAGAAGACGTAATGTGTCAGCAAAGGTAAACACAGTGCTGAAAATTGAAACCTGAACATAGAATTAAACAGTTTGTTGTTTCTTTAAATTTTGTTTTAGTGAAAAGGTATCTATATGGCACAAATATAGAAAGAACGTCTGCACTGCCCCTTAATTTTCAGTCATGTTCTGTACTGTTTACACTGCAAATTAAAGCTAATAAATTGGAGAGATCTAGAAATCTAACAACATCTTAAAATTTTGGTCATACATAGCTTTGACTTGAGTTCTATTTTATTTCCTTTTTATATTTCATTCTCTATCAGTTTTCCCTTAAATATTTTTAACCTCTGCTTTTCCTGAGACTGTATTATTTAACCAGGGTCTTAGAGTTACAAATCAAATTTACAGCTTGTGACATCAGAACAGAACAACAGTTTCAGTGAAGTGTTCTGAGATTGTGGTACAAATTTCAGGATGGAAATGGCTGAGACCATTAATGTAGCTCAGGATATCTCAAGGTTGACATTTGGGCCTGATAATTCTTTATTGTGGGAGGCTGTCCTGTGTGTTGTAGGTTTGGCAAACTCACCGGAGTCCACACACTAGAGCCAGTAGAGCTCCCAAAGTGATAACCAAAAATATCTCTAGACATTGTCAAATGTCCCTGGTGGGGACAGAATCACCCCTGATTGGGAACTGCTATGTAGCCAAATTTAAAGAACATACTGGTTCAAAAAAAAAAAAAGAACATACTGGTTCAACAGAAGGTGAGTCTTTGTATTTTTAAATGTTCTGAGTGTATTGACAGCTAGAAAATAGTGGTGAACTCTAACGCTACTGGTCTTTGTTCCTGCTGTGACCATTTAAAGATTTATTTGCTGCTTTATTGCTGAGCCAGAGCTTGTAATAGTTGGTATTACAGAAACCTCTGGTTTCCAGTACTCTAGAAATCTCCATGCGAAGTTTTTTTCTTAGCTGTATGAAGATGAACCGCATAGCTACAAGATGTGGTTTATTTGAAGAAAGTATTACCTCTATATTTTATATTTTTACCTAAATCTATAAAGACTTAGTTTTTCAATCGAAACTTGTCTGTAGGCTTATTTTTTCCTATAAAACCACACTCCATTCTTATGAAAAAAGCTTGAAATTATTTGCTGACATTAAAATGTATGTTTATGAATACAATGAATCAATGTTAGTTTCATACAATTATGTGCATAAAATGTAGTTGTATAAAAAAGTGAAAGAATAAGAGTTGAGTGTTGATTATCTAGTGAAATTAAATCCTTGTTAGAGCAATTTAAAACATGAAAAATGGAGAACTTAAGAGCCTCCCCAAAGATGAGAGACTCAAGAAGCTGCAGTGTAAAAGTTTTACATAAAAATTTTAATTCTTTGCTGTTGGGTTTTAAAAATTACGAGTTTAGTGGAAATCTTTTTACTTGTCTATATCTGAACAAGAAAAAGTAAATCTCTGTAAGTATATGGTTTACTTTTAATATTAGAGCACCAGGAAAAGAATCCAAATTTGACTACCTTTGGGGTAGAATGTGTAACAGCAGCTCAAGAAATAAGTTACTTGGTAACTACCTTTTACTGAATAATTTAGCAAAAGGCTAAAAATTAATGTCTGAAATAAATTTCTTTAAGAAAGTAAGCTCTATTATTTCTACATAAAGTTTTTTTTTAATTGAAGTTAGCCACTTTAAAGTGTACAATTTGGTAGTATTTAGTGTATTCACAATGTTGTGCAACCACCAGCTCTATTTTAAAAACTTTTCCTTACCCCATAGAAACGCTGATAAGTAACTACTCCCAATTCCACCTCTTCCCATCCCCTGATAACCTCTAATCTTTCTGTCTCTATGGACTTGCCTATTATGGATATATCATGTAAAGGGAATCATATAATACATGTCCTTTTGTTTCTGGATTTTTTTTTGCTTTAATATTTTCAAGGTTTATCTAAATTGCAGCATATATTAGTACTTTTTGCTTTTTATGGCTGAATAACATTCCATTGTGTGAATTTGTTTTTCCAATCATCCATTGATTGGAAAATGTGTTTTTCACAATTTGTTTTTCCAATCACAATTGGAAAATCACAATTTGTTTTTCCAGTCATCCATTGATGGACATTTAGATATTTGGATTTCCACCTTTGACTATTATGAATAATGCTGCTATAAACATTCGTGTACAAGTTTCTGTGTGGACATGTCTTCATTTTTCTTGGATATATATCTAGGAGTGGAGTTGCTGAGTCACATGGTAATTCTATAACGTTTTGAGGAACCTCCAAACTTTTCCATAGTGGCTGTATCATTGTACATTCCTAACAGCTATTTCTCCAAATTGCTAATACTTGTATTTCCTTTTTTTTTTTTTTATTAAAGCCATCCTACTAGATGCGAAGTGATATCTCACTGCGGTTTTGATTTACATTTCTTTTCAGTTCCTTTGTTCATTTTTAAATTGGGTTGCTTTTGTTGTTGCTGAGCTGCAGGAGTTCTTTTTTTTTTGCGGTACGCAGGCCTCTCACTGCCGTGGTCTCTCCCGTTGCGGAGCACAGGCTCCGGACGCGCAGGCTCAGCGGCCATGGCTCACGGGCCCAGCCGCTCCGCGGCATGTAGGATCTTTCTGGACTGGGGCACGAAACCGTGTTCCCTGCATTGGCAGGCAGACTCTCAACCACTGCGCCACCAGGGAAGCCCCTGTAGGAGTTCTTTATTCTAGGTATTGACTCTACATCCAATATATGATTTACAAATATTTTCTCCCATTCTGTAGATTGCCTTTTCACATTCTTGTTAATGTTCTTTGATGCATAAATTTTTTTTTAGTACAATTAATTTTTTTCTTTTGTTGCTTATACTTTTGGTGTCAAGCCTAAGAATCCATTGCCAAATCCAAGGTTTTTTCTAGAAATTTTATAGTTTTAGCTCTTAAATTTAGGGCATTGACTCATTTTTTTTTTTTTTTTTTTTTTTTTTTGTGGTATGCGGGCCTCTCACTGTTGTGGCCTCCCCCGTTGCGGAGCACAGGCTCCGGATGCGCAGGCCCAGCGGCCATGGCTCACGGGCCCAGCCGCTCCGCGGCATATGGGATCCTCCCAGACCGGGGCACGAACCCGTATCCCCTGCATCGGCAGGCGGACTCTCAACCACTGCGCCACCAGGGAGGCCCAGGCATTGACTCATTTTGAGTCAATTTTTGTATATGGAGTAAGGTAGAGTTCCAGCTTCATTCTTTTGAATGAGGTTATCCAGTTGTTCCAGCAGTATTTGTTGAAGAGACTGTTCTTTCCCCACTGAATGGTCTTGGCACCTTTGTCAAAAATCAATTTGCCATAGATGTTTTGGTTTATTTCTGTATTCTCAATTCTGTTCCTTTGGCCTATATTTCTATTAAGCCAGTACCGTACACATTTGACTACTGTAGCCTTGTAGTAGGTTTTAAAATCAGAAGCTTTGAGTCCTCCCACTTTGTTTTTCTTTTTCAGTATTGTTTAGGATATTTGGGGCCCCTTGCAGTTCCATATGAATTTGAGGATTGGCTTTTCTATTTCTGCAAAAAAAAAAAAAAAAAAAAAAAAGACCATTAGAATTTTGATGAGGATTGTACTGAATCTGTAGATCGCTTGACAGTTGCCATCTTAAAAATGTTAGGTATTTCAGTCCGTGAACATGGATTATCTTTCCATTACTTTTAGGTCTTCTTTAATTTCTTTCTGTAATGTTTTGTAGTTTCCAGTGTACAGGTCTTTCACCTCTTTGGTTAAATTTATTCATGATATTTTATCCTTTTTGATGTTATTATAACTGGAATTATTTTGTTAATATCTTTTTTTGGCTTGTTCCTTACTGGTATATAAAACACTGATTAGTGTGTGTTGACCCTGCACCTGTGCTGAATTCATTTATTAGCTCTAGTAGTATTTTTGTGGATTTTATGGTATTTTCTATATATGGAATCATGTTATCTTTCAATAGAGATAATTTTACTTCTTCCTTTTTAATTTGGATGCCTTTTATTTACTTTTCTTGCCAAATTGCTCTGACTAGGACTTATAGTACAATGTTGAGTAGTAGGGATGAAAACAGGCATCCTTGTCTTGTTCTTTATCTTATGAAAACAGCTTTCAATCTTTCACCATTGAGTATAATGTTAATTGTGGATATATTGTAAATGCTCTTTATTTTATTAAGGAAGTTTCCTTCTATTCTTAGTTTGCTGAGTTTTTTAATCATGAAAGGGTGTTGAATTTTGTCAAATACTTGTTCTATAACTATTGAAGTAATCATGTTTTCCCCCCCTTTGTTCTGTTAATTTAGTGTATTACATTGAATTGTTTTCTTTGGTTGAACCACCCTTGCATTCCTGGGATAAATATCATTTGGTCATGGTGTATAATCCTTTTAGTGTGCTGTTGGGTTTGGTTTGTTAGTGTTTTGTTGAAGATTTTTACATCTATATTCATAAGGGATATTGTTCTATAGTTTCTTCTGCTGTCTTTATCTGACTTTGCTATCAGGATAATGCTGGCCTCATTAAATGTGTTAGAAAGTGTTCTCTCCTTTTCTATTTTTGGAAAAATTTGAATAGGAGTGACGTTAATTTACCTTTTATCTTTTTGAATTCACTAGCGAAACCATCTCGTCTGGGACATTTCTTTGATGGAAAATTTTTGATTATTGATTCAATCTCTGTACTTATTATAGGGCAGTTGAGATTTTCTATTTATTCTTGAGTCAGCTTTGGTAATTTTGTGTTTCTAGGAATTTTTCCATTTCATCTAGTTTATTCAATTTGTTGTCATACAATTGTTCATAGTGTTCTCTTATAATACTTTTAATTTCTGTAAGGTTGGTTGTAATGTCCCTACTTTTATTTGTAATTTTAGTTATATGTGCTTTCTCCTTTTTTTTTTTTAGTAGTCTAGCTGAGGGTTTGTCAATTTTGTTGATATTTTATTTGGTTTCATTGATTATTATTTTTCTATTCTCTATTTCATTTATTTCTGCTCTAATATTTATTATTTTCTTTCTTCCACTGGCTTTGGATTAAGTTTGCTCTTCTTTTTCTAGTTTTTTTTTTTTTCTTCTTTTTTTTGGCTGCATTGGGTCTTCATTGCTGCACGCGGGCTTTCTCTAGTTGTGGTGAGTGGGGCTACTCTTCGTTGCAGTGAGCAGGCTTCTGATTGCAGTGGCTTCTCTTGTTGCGGAGCACAGGCTCTATGTGTGTGGGCTTCAGTGTTTGTGGCACACAGGCTCAGTAGTTGTGGCTCATGGGCTCTAGAGCGCAGGCTCGGTAGTTGTGGCATGCAGGCTTAGTTGCTGTGCGGCATGTGGGATTTTCCCAGACCAGGGATCGAACCCATGTCCCCTGCATTGGCAGGCGGATTCTTAACCACTGCACCACCAGGGAAGTCCCTCTAGTTTCTTAAGGTGCAAAGTTCAGTTGATTTGAGATCTTTCTTCTGTATTAATGTATATGTTTGCAGCTATAAATTTCTCTCTGAGTACTTCTTTTGCTGCATCCCATAAGTTTGGTATGTTTTATTTTTGTTTTCATTCATCTCAAAGTATTTTCTGACTTTCCTAGTTCTTTCTTCTTTGACTCATTGGTTGTTAAGGATGCATTGTTTAATTTCCACATATTTGTGGATTTTCCTGTTTTTCTTCTGTTATTGATTTCTAGCTTCATTCCCTTATGGTTAGAGAAGATAGTTTGTATGATTTCAGTTTTTTTTATTTATGGGAAATTGTTTTATGGGCTAACAGACTATCCTGAAGAATGTTCCATGTGCACTTGAGAAGAATGTGTATTCTGCTATCATTGGGTGAAGTGTTCTGTATATGTCTGTTAGGTCCAGATGGTTTAGAGTATTGTTCAAGTCCTCTGTTTCCTTTTTAATCTTCTGTCTAGATGTCTATCCATTATTTAAAGTATTGAGACCTCCAACTATTATTGTAGAACTATTTCTCCTTTCAGTTCTGTCAAAGTTTCCTTCATATATTTTCTGGCTCTGTTGTTTGGTGCACATATATCTATAATTTTTATATCTTGTTGTGGATTGACCCTTTTAACTATAAAATGTCTTTCCTTGTCTCTTGTACGATTTTTTAATTTAAAATCTATATTGTCTGATATTTGTATAGCCATGCCAGCCAGCTCTCTTTTAGCTGCTATTTGTATGGATTTACATAGTTTTGATAGCAAAATTCAGATTATGATCTAGGCAAGTGATGGTGGTTCAAAAATAAATTTTTGTCATGTTATTGCTTATTTATTTAACTGGAGTTAGTTTAAAAGTGTCAAGAAATGTCTTATGTATGCATATATGTTTTTTTAAGTATGTGTACTGTTTACTATAGAATTTATTCTTTGGGGATTAAGATATTTCTTGTATTTCTTTGTAGCTAAAAGCTGATACTATAAACTTTAGTTTACTATATGTGTCATGTCCCAGTTGCATGTATAGTCTATTAGTCAACTATAGTTCTCAAATAATAATCATATTAATTGCTACTAGATTATCATATATGTGCTTGTGTGTGTGTATTGTATGTGTGTGTATTCCCTTTAATGTATATTTAAAGTAGACATCAAGTCAGTTTTATACCCATAATACCCAACAGACTTACGTTTTGACTTCTAAAACTCTGGAAATGGAGATCACATATGCTTCTTTCGTTGAAAATTTACTATAGGTTTTTATTTGTAAAATTCTGAGAGTATATTGGCTACATGTGTGGCATGCATTTCTCTCCAGGTATACCACTATACAAAGTTGAGCACATTTTGGTGATACCATTCTATAGAAGTAAATTGAGGAAGCTAATTCAATGTCAATTTACTATACTTTTCTAATATCAGTTTCTCTTTAATTCTTTGACAGAAAAGTTTAGGTTTAGGTGGTTAATGCAGTATGCTTTAGAAATATATGAATTTGATAATTTTTTCCTTTTGGGAAAATTATTTTAAAGCCCATAGTATTTTACTGGTAAGATTATTTACATGTTAAAAGTACCTGTCTTAATACTTTGCTAAGACAGTTTATTATTGAAAGAATTCATGTGTATCTCTGGGCAATTATAAGGAAGTTAAGGTTTCAGAATGAGCTGTGAATGTTCTTACCTGTCCTCTCCCTCTAAGAGTTGTTGCTCATTGTTTTGTTTCTCCATGTTGCTTCCAATTCTCTAATAATCCTTTAGGATTAGTACCTAATCCCAGCAAACAAAAATATTCAAGAAGTCCCTATGGATTATGATGAGGAAAAGAAAAATTTTATCAAGAAGAGATGAGCTATTAGTAAGTATTACTGTCAACTTTGTGCTCAGCACCATGGAATTCATAGTAAGAACAAGAATATAGAAAGTCAAAGATAAAAATACAGAAATTGTTATTCATTTAAGCATTTAACATATATGAGCTATCTGAAATGTACTTGTCGCATACAAGTAAAAGTTTGCTTTCCTAAAAAGGAAATAGATTATCTGATGCTATTAAATAAAGCAGTGGTTAAGACTCTAGATGCTAGAGGAAAACTGTCATATTCAAAACCTGGCTTTACTGCTCTGATAATGTAACTTAATATGAGCTACTTAATCTCTAAGCCTTGGCATTTTGTCCATAGAGCAGGGATTTTGATAGTACCTACCTCATTCAATTGAAAGACAGTGTTTACCACCATAGTACATTTTTAATAAAAGCTTAGTTGTCTTTTGTTGTAGCTAAAAGCTATTGAAAAAATAAAGGATCTGTTCATTAAATGACTGAATGAAATGTTTGCTTTTAAAAACATATTGACCAAGTCAGAAAAGGTTGCATAGGTAAGTTGTGTGAACATTCATGTTTTTACATTTACTTGGTAAAACATATTGACCAAGTCAGAAAAAGTTGTATAAGGTACGTTGTGTGAACATTCACGTTTTACATTTATTTGGTAATTTACATAAAAAAGAGTGTGTGCTTCTATAATGCATTCATTTCTAAAAGAATGTAATGCAATTTGATATTACAAGTTATTTCCAGAAAGGAGAGAATATGAAGAATAGTCATAATAATCTATAAAATTCCATTTATTAAATATTTAGCTTTTTTCCAAATACTATTTTTCTCATCATGTTTTGAGTGCAGTAATAAGGGAATATTTAGTAAAAAGCCATTGTTGAATTGCCTTGTTGTTTTCCTCCCTCAAAGAGAGTCTATACCAAGTAGAAAATGTACTGATGATTTTCTTTATTTACCTATTCAATGCACTGTTCCAGAAACGATATAAGACTTCTATTATTGTGTTAGTTTGACTTTAATACCTGTCAATTCAGTGAAGGAAAAGAAATCTCAATCAAATCATGTACTGTGTTGATAAAACAATATATTTGAGTTTTTTTAAAACAATTCCACTTCTTCATGCATTTTTGTAGAAGTCATACTATTTGAAAACATGTTCTGACTTATGTTTTTGCAGCTTTTAAGAGGAACTGAATTCTGATTACCTCAAAATTGTTTTGTTTAGTCCAGTAACACCTATTGAACACTGAAACTGTTCTGGGTGTGGTCTTGAGAAACAGATCAGGGACCTCCAAGGATGTATTTCAGTGAAACAATGTCACTATAACTCAAAATGGTTATCTCCTAGATTTACTACACATGTGGTGCTTCTCAAACATTTCCCCACAGCAGTACTTTGTATAGCACCCTACACTTCTCCTTTGTAGCAGCAGGCTTCACATTTATAAATATTTGTAATGATTACAGTTTTGTTAGAATACAAGTTTCAAGAGGAGAAGTCCATCTTATTCATTACTACATCCCCAAATCTTAATAACAGCTGGCACTTAGCGAGTATCTAATAAATTTTTATAGCATGAAGGACTTTCTGAAATTAATTCTGCTGGCTGCTCGTCAGTGCACACCTCCAAAGGTGTGGAGCATAGTCCAAAACTGCCTCTAACACCCAGAAAATATCTTTGAAGGCATCCGTTTTATTTACCTTTAAAATTCATGTGACTTTAAATTCTCATCCATTACATGTTTCTTTTAACGTGTTTTGTTATTCCCAAGAAAAATGGACATGTCGGGTATGTAGCATAGTTTTAAGTATACAGCTATGTGAGTGTTTTGGAACTGGAGCTCTCTTCAAAGTCTGTCTTGATTTTTAGCAAATACCTTAAACTTGAGTTAGCATCTGAAAAGTGGGTTTAAGAATACTTATCTTGATGGTTTTGTGGTTTTTTAAGAGAGCAAAATGCAAATGTGCTTAAAGTACTTGGCATACATAATGTATACTCAAATATTGGCTCCCTTTTCCCCCTCTTACTAGAAAACTTCTAGTTTCCCTTCCAAGAACCTCAATTTATCTCTGGTTCTTTTCATTAAGTATACATGATCTGTCAAGAACAGAACTGTCAAGAACTGAAAGTATTCTCCATCTTTGAGCCAGGGTTGTGACTCTTCCTCTGAGGGACAGAATTCTTTTACTGAGCACAGTGAACACCTTGTAGATGAAAATTTTCTAGTCAAAAATTTTAAACAATTTCCACAGAGAATAATTAAATGGAATTTTTATTACTGCTAATTTAACACAAGTTTACTTAGGCAAGTAAGAATTTATAGAATCTGTGCTTTATTGCACTGCATAGAAACCAGAAATACAGCTACACTGTTATAGTGTGGTTTGTGGGGAATTAAGAATGGTGTTGTCTGGAATACAGGATGATTCTCAGTGATTGTTGCAAGGAATCACGAAAGAGATCTTTGGTCCAAAGAAGACATCTCTGAAAGAGAGCAGAACACGAATTAAATCCAGCTGAAAGTTAAGATGTATGTTAGACTTTTCTGAGCAAGAAATGGACGGTGATTTCCAGGATTTCAGATATGACTATTCTTTTTAGGTGAATAAAGTACAAAGAGAGTGAGTGGGAGGACTTTTGCCACAAGAGCAGCAAAGACCAAGAAGGTAATCAATTCTTCTACTTTCCCCCATCTGCCATGGACATTATGCTGTCATTTGTCTATAAAGAAAAGGAAAGATTGGGTGATTTCAAAACCTTACAAACATACCAAAATATTCATTTCTCTGATATGGGTGGGGATAGGCCATGAAGTTTAAATCTACAGCTAAGAAACAGAAGATTAAAAATTTGTTGGGAAGTTAATAAGTAAATTTCTAGGTTTTGTAGGGAAAGGTGAAATTTTGAGCTACTCAACTCTATCCACTCTTGTTGGAAAGATCACATAAGGTGATGTATAATAAAAATGCACGGTATAATATAAAACTGTGTATACGTGCAAGGTAGTATTATGATTATGGCTCATTAGAAATACGCTTAGCATGCAATGTACCACATGATGACTGTAGCTAACACTGTTGTATGATATATTTGAAAGTTGCTAAGAGAATAGATCCTACAGGTTATCACAAGGAAAAAAAATTTGTAACTATATGAGGTGATTAGTGTTCACAATACAGTTGACCCTTGAACAATGCAGCGGTAAAGGGTGCTGAGCCTCTGTGCAGTGGAAAATCCGTGCATAACTTACAGTCAGTCCTCCTTATCTGTGGTTCAATATACAAGGATTCAACCAACCGTAGATGGGATAGTACTGTGGTGTGTATTATGTTTAGTGAAAGAAATTTGCGGATAAGTGGACCCATGCAATTCAAATGTGTGTTGTTCAAGGGTCAGCTGTATATGTATGTCAACTCATTGTGCTGTACACCTTAAACTTACACAGTGCTGTATTTAATTATATTCAATGCAACTGAAAAAATAGAATGGCAAAATAAAATTTGTGTTTATAGGCAAAAAATATATATATATACTTAGATATTTGTTGCTACTGGGAAAACTGTAACCCAAACTCAGTTAGAAATTATTTTCATATATCCATACTTCTAGCTCATCTATTAACAATGGATAATCACAAAATTACATCATAAAGTAAGTACATTTCAATAAATTAGTTTCAAGTCTTACAAAAAAGTAAACATGATATTTTAATATTAGATGGCGTTTCATTTATGTAGGAAAAGTTAAATCATTTTATGGAATCAGTTAACTTGAGTTCTTGATATCATTGTTTAATTAAGTGATTCTCAAATTTTATTATGCATCAGAATCACTTGGAGGGTTTAAGCCATAATTGCTGTGCTTTCTCTCCGTTGTTTCTGATTCAGTTGGTTTGGTCTGGGGCCCAGGGATGAACTACATTTTTAACAAGAACTCAGGTAATGTTAAAGCTGCTGTTCTGGGAACCATACTTAAGAACCAACTGGCTTGGTAGAAAAAATACCCAGGCCAAATTAGAAGACCTGTGTTCTAGTCTCAGGGCTGATATTAGCTAGTTATGTGGGATGGTGGTCATTTTACCTCTCTAGACCTATCTTTGATAAGATGGTTATATCTGCCCTTTCTAGCTCACAGATTTCTTAGAAAAATGAAAAATATGACGATATGTTGAAAGTAATTTGAAAAAGCTGATTTCAATATGAAGTAGTCAAGATCATAGTATTTGAGCTTCCTCAATAACCAGGAGAAGATTATTTTAAAATCAAGAGCTATAAATATTTATTTATTTATCTACCTTTGTATTATACTTAAAATACATCTACTTTCCAAGTCAGTGGACAATCTCTATTCAGTTAATTTCTGGTTAACTCATACATAGAGCTAGAAAGTTTTTCTTTCACCATTACCAAACTTTTCCATCCAGTTACTTGATCTGTTCACTGGGATCTTTTATCTAAAGCCTTTTATTAGTTTTCAAATTAGTTTAAGGTGTCAGCCTTGAAGGTGACTTCAGCTACCAGAGGATTTTTTTGTGTGTGGTTAAAAATCAGATAGGAAATTTAGAATTTAATAGATTGGAGTGTTATTAATTTCCTGTATCCCATTTAGTTTTACTAAAATCTGCCAAACTCTGTCTCTTAAATGAAAACATTCATTTTGATACATAATGGTGATGATCCTAAAAAATAGCTGAGATTTGAACAGGGTTTTACTGAAAAGGGTGATTAATTTTAGCACACTCATTATGAAGGTGTCTTAAAGAGTTGTTGTACATACACTTCACAGCAATATGTTTTGTGATTGCATTTCCTTACTTTGGGCAGCAGAGCAATTCACTGAAGTTGCAGTAACAGATCATCTCACATCCCTTCCCATCCCAGAAGTGATCCTGGACGTTTACATCAATCTTTGTCAGGTCAGCTACTCCTTCTGGAAGATTGTGACAGTTGCGATCTTTCAGTATCTTTCTGTAGCAAGAGAGGCGATTTGCAGGCATGGCTTGGACTCCTAGCAGCAAAGTTAGTCCAACGGTGACAGCAAGTACTATAAATTTCATTTTGGCTTTTGGCCCTGAGATAGAAGAAACACCAAAATGTGTCAGTGTTTGTATGTTTGTTTGGTTTAAAGATGGAATTCATCTGAACATAAAGTCCTGCAGCATTCTCATAAGCTCTTGAAAGAGTGGGCGTTGATTTTTTCTACTCTCTTTGAATGTCTCTCAAAGTTTAGTTTTATGACCACCTACAATAAAAATCACTTAGAATATTTGTTAAAAATGACATGCCTGAGCTCCACAAAGAAATATTGAATGAGAGTTATGTGAGGGAGGGGGAAGGGAGATAGTGGGAAGAGCCAGAATCTGTGTTTTTAAGGACCCAAAGTCATTTTTTTCAGTATATTCAGTGGAGAAAAACTGCTTTTTAAGGTGATAAAACTCAAGTAAATTTCTGGAACAAATAGCATCATTGTGTACAGTGATTCTTGACCTTGCATATCCTAACAACATTGTCCAAGAATCTGGGTCCAACCCTGAGAGAAACAAAAAGCCCAGTTATCCTGATGTTGACAGATTATATTCTATAGATATATTTATAGTTTTTAAAACTTTCAGAATTATTTTGGGGACCCATTTTTTTTTTTTTTTTTTTTTTGTGGTATGCGGGCCTCTCACTGTTGTGGCCTCTCCCGTTGCAGAGCACAGGCTCCGGACGCGCAGGCCCAGCGGCCATGGCTCACGGGCCCAGCCGCTCCGCGGCATGTGGGATCCTCCCAGACCGGGGCACGAACCCGCATCCCCTGCATCGGCAGGCGGACTCTCAACCACTGCGCCACCAGGGAGGCCCGGACCCATTTTTTTTTAAAGAAGATGTTGAGGGTAGGAGTTTATTAATTTTATTTTTATTTATTTTTGCTGTGTTGGGTCTTCGTTTCTGTGCGAGGGCTTTCTCTAGTTGTGGCAAGCGGGGGCCACTCTTCATCGCGGTGCGCGGGCCTCTCACTATCGCGGCCTCTCTTGTTGCGGAGCACAGGCTCCAGACGCGCAGGCTCCGTAGTTGTGGCTCATGGGCCTAGTTGCTCCGCGGCATGTGGGATCCTCCCAGACCAGGGCATGAACCCGTGTCCCCTGCATTAGCAGGCAGATTCTCAACCACTGCGCCACCAGGGAAGCCCCTGGGGACCCATTTTGTTGCATATTTTTAGTAATTGTGAACTCTTCTCCCACATGGGTTACATCTTAGCCTCAGTTGAAAACAGAGGCTTGAATTCCCCATAAGAGGCATTTACCCTGTTCTTGAATACCTACTATGATGGGAAACTCATTGTTGACTAAATCCATATATTCCACTGATACAGTTCTGATGTTTCCCTTACTGGAAAATATTTTTCTGTGGCTTCCACCCACCAGTTCTAGTTTGAACTCTTGGGGTCATACCACAAGTCTAATTCCTCTTTCAGGAGATAACACTTTAAGTATCCTGTCTGTGTACAACTATGGAATATGTTGAATATTGAATCAGGAATATTGAATCAGGTTTTTCTGGCTTCCATATTAAACATGAAGAAAATGGAAGCTCTTGTAGTAAAGGAAGACTAGCAAAATAGTTGGAGGAACCAGAATCAGACTCCACAGCCATTCAGATTTCATCTTGTTGGCAGGTGCTGAAGTGTCTTTCCTACCTCTGGAGTATTAAAAAAGGAGGAAGACAGATATGTATATTGTACGATGAAAGAAAACAATATTGTTGAGAGGAAATTTTACTATGAAGTTTTCAGTGATTAGATGCACCTCAAAGGTCAGTTATTTTAGGTAAGATAATGGGTTCAAAAAAAAAACTTAGTTATTTTATAGCAGTGTGGCTTAGAATAAAATGGAAAGAAAGCTGCAGATTCCCATGTACCCTCTGCCCCACACATGCACAGTCTCCCATGTTATCAACATCCATCACCACATGGTACATTTTACCAAGGATGACCCTGCACTGACACATCCGAATCACCCTAAGTCCATAGTTGGCCTTCGGTTTCATGCCTTGTGTTGTACGTTCTATGGGTTGGACACGTGTCATGGCTTATATCCATCATTTAGATATCACACATGGTAGTTTCACTGCCCTGAAAGTCCTCTGCGCCCTGCCTGTTCATCTCTCCCCACCAGCCCCCAGCCCCACAGCAACCACTGGTCCTTCTTATTGCCTTCATAGTTTCACCTTTTCCATAACGTCCTATAGATGGACTCACACAGTATGTCAGCTTTTCATATTGGCTTCTTTCATTTAGTAATATGCTTTTAAAGTTCCTCCATGTCTTTTCATGGCTTGAGAGAGCTATCTTTCTTTTTTAGTACTGGATAATATTCCATTGTCTGGATGTACCATAGTTTATCCATTCACCTACTGAAGGACATCTTGGTGGCTTCCAAGTTTTGGCATTTATGAATAAAGCTGCTATAAACATCCTCATGCAGGTTTTTATGCGGACATGTTTTTAACCTCTGTGGATAAATACAAAGGAGCATGATTGCTGGATTATATGCTAAGATTATGTTTAGTTTTGTAAGAAACCATCAAACTGTCTTCCAAAGTGGTTGGATTATTTTGCATTCCCACCAGCAATGAATGAGAGTTCCTGTTAAGCCATATTCTCACCAGCTTTTGGTGTTGTCAGTGTTGTGGATTTTGGCCATTCTACTAGGTGTAAAGTGGTCTCTCATTGTTTTAATTTGCATTTCCTGATGACATATGATGTGGAGCGTCTTTCCATATGCTTATTTGCCATCTGTATATCTTCTTTGGTGAAGTGTCTGTTAAAGTCTTTGGCCCATTTTTAAAGTCAGGTTGTTTGTTTTCTTATTGTTGAATTTTAAGTGTTCTTTTTACAGTTTGGATAACAGTCCTTCAGCAGATGTGCCTTTTGCACATATTTTCTCCAAGTCTGTGGCTTATCTTCTAATTCTCTTAATAGTTTCTTTCAAAGAGCAGGTGTTTTTAATTTTAATGAAGTCCAGCTTATTAATTATTTTTTCATATATCATGTCTTTGGTATTGTGTCTGAAAAGGCATCACCAAACCCAAGGTCATGTAGATTTTATCCTATGTTATCTTCTAGGAGTTTTAGAGTTTTGTACTTTACTTTTAGGTCTATGACCCATTTTGAGTTAATTTCTTGTGAAGGGTGTAACGCCTGTGATTATATTCATATTGGGGCATGTGGATGTCTGGTTGTTCCAGCACCATTTGTTGAAGAGACTGTCTTTCACATTGTATTGCTTTTGCTCCTTTGTCAAAGATCAGTTAACTATGTTTATAGAATTCTATTTCTGAGCTCTCTGTTCTGTTCCATTGACCTATTTGTCTATTCTTTCACCAGTACCACATTGTGTTTGTCTATTCTTTCACCAGTACCACATTACTGTAGCTTTATTGTTAGTCTTAAAGTCAGGTAGTGTCAGTCCTCCAACTTTGTTCTTTTCTTTCAGTATTGTGTCGGCTATTCTGGGTCTTTTGCCTTTCCATATAAACTTTAGAATTAGTTTATCAATGTCCACAAAATAACTTTCTGGGATTTTTATTGGGATTGTATTGAATCTGTACATCAAGTTGAGAAGAACTGACATCTTGACAATATTGAGTCTTCCTATCTCCATGAACATGGAATATGGAATATCTTTCCACTTATTTAGTTCTTTGGTTATGTTCAACAGTTTTGTAGTTTTTCCTCATATAGATCTCGTTGTATATATTTTGTTAGATTTATATCTAAGTATTTCATTTTGGGAGGGTGCTAATGTAAATGATACTGTGTTTTTAATTTCAAACTCCACTTACTCATTTTTAGTAGATAGGAAAGCAGTTGACTTTTATATTTTAACCTTCTACCCTACAACTTTGCTATGATTTAGTTCCAGTAGTTTTTTGTTGAGTCTTTTGTATTTTCTACATAGACAACCTGTCATCTGCAAATAAAGACAGTATTATGTCTTCCTTCCCACTCTGTATACTTTTTATTTCCTTTTCTTCCCTTATTGTATTAGCAAGGACTTCCAGTATGATGTTGAAAAGGAGTTGTGAGAGTCAACATCCTTACCTTGTACCTGATGTTAGCGGGAAAGCTTCAAGTTTCTCACCATTAAGTATAATGTTACCTGAAGGTTTCTTTAGACAGTCTTTATCAAGTTGAGAACATTCCCCTCTATTTTTAGTTTACTGAGAGTTTTTATCATGCTTGAGTTTAACTTTTATCAAATGCTTCTCCCGCATCTATTGATATGATCATGTGATTTTTCTTTTTTAGTCTGTCAATGTGATGGATTACATTAATTGACTTTCAAATGTTGAACCAGCCTTGCATACCTGGGATAAATCCCACTTGATTTTGGTGTATCATTCTTTTTATACTTGTTTGGATTCAATTGGCTAATAATTTGTTGAGGATTTTTGCATCTATGTTCATGAGAGATATTGGTCTGTAGTATTCTTTTCTTGTGATGTCTTTGGCTGGTTTGGGTATTAGGGTAATGCTGGCCTCATAGAATGAGTTAGGAAGTATTCCCTATGCTTCTATCCTTTGAAAGAGATTGTAGAGATTTGATATACTTTGTTCCCTAAATGTTTGATAGAATTCACCAGGGAACCCATCTGGGCCTGATGATTTCTGTTTTGGGAGGTTATTAATTACTGATTCAATTTCTTTAGTAGATACAGATCTACTCACATCATCTATTTCTTCTTGTGTGAATTTTGGTAAATTGTGTCTTTCAAGGAATTGGTTCATTTCATCTAGGTTATCAAATTTGTGGGCTTTTCCTTTATTATCCTTTAACTTTCCATGTGATCTGTAGTGATGTCCCCTCTTTCATTTCAGATATTAGTAATTTTGTGTCCTCTCCTTTTTTTTTTTTCTTAGTTAGCCTGGCTAGAGGCTTACTAGTTTTATAGATCTTTTCAAAGAACCATCTTATGGTTTCATTGATTTTCTGTGTTGATTTCCTGTTTTCAATTTTATTGATTTCTGCTCTAATTCATACTATTTCTTTTCTTCTGCTTACTTTGGAGCAAATTTAATTTGCTCTTTTTCTAGTTTCCTAAGGTAGAAACTTAGATGATTGATTTTAGATCTCTCTTCTAATATATGCGTTCATTGCCTTCATAAATTTCCCTCTATGCACTGCTTTTGCTGCGTCCTGCAAATTTGGTAAGTTGTGTTTTTATTTTCATTAAATTCAAAATGTTTTAAAATTTCTCAAGATTTCTTCTTTGACCCATGTGTTATTTAGAAATGTGTTTAATCTCTACATGTTTTTCTATTTTCCAGTTATCTTTCTGTTATTGATTTCTAGTTTAATTCCACTGTGGTCTGAGAGCAGACCTTGTGTGACTTCTTTTAAATTAGGTAAGATGTGTTTTATGGCCCAGAATGTTGTCTATCTAGATGAATGTTGCATGTGAGCTTGAGAAAGACGTGTATTCTACTGTTGTTGGGTGAAGTGATCTACAGATATCTATTATATCAAGTTGATTGGTGGTGTTGTTGAGTCCAACTGTGTCCTTTCTGATTTTCTGTCTGCTGGATCTCTCTATTTCTGAGGGAGGGGTGTTGAAACCTCCAACTATGATAGTGGATTCATCTACTTTTCCTTGCAGTTGTATTGGTTTTTAGCTCATGTAACCTGATACACTGTTGTTAGGCAAGCATCCATTAAGAATTGTTATGTATTCTTGGAGAATTGACCCCTTTATCATTATGTAATACCCTTCCTTATCCCTGATAACTTTTCTTTGATGTTTGCGCTGTCTGAAATTAATATAGCTCCTCCTGCTTTCTTTCGGTTATTGTCAGCATGATGTATTTTTCTCCATCCATTTACATTTGATCTATATGTGTATTTATATTTAAAGTGAGACAACATATAGTTGGGTCATGCTTTTTGATCCATTCTGACAACCTCTGTCTTGTAATTGGTGCATTTAGATCATTGACATTCAACATTGACATTGATATAGTTAGATTAGGATCTACTATGCTTATTATTGTTTTCTGTTTATTGCTATTGTTCCTTGCTGCTTTTAATATGATTTCTTTGTGTTTAATTTTTGACAGTTTGATTAATATGTGTCTTGGCGTATTTCTCCTTGGATTTATTCTGTATGGGACTCTCTGTGCCTCCTGGACTTGATTAACTATTTCCTTTCCCATATTAGGGAAGTTTTCAACTATAATCTCTTCAAATATTTTCTCAGTCCCTTTCTTTTTCTCTTCTTCTTCTGGAACCCCTATAATTCGAATGTTGGTGCGTTTAATGTTGTCCCAGAGGTCTCTGAACTGTCCTCTGTTCTTTTCATTCTCTTTTCTTTATTTTGCTCTGCAGCAGTTATTTCCACTATTTTATCTTCCACCTCACTTATCCGTTCTTCTGCCTCAGTTATTCTGCTATTGATCCCATCTAGAGTATTTTTCATTTCATTTATTGTGTTTTTAATCGATGCTTGTTTCATCTTTAGTTCTTCTAGGTCCTTGTTAACTGTTTCTTGCATTTTGTCTATTCTATTTCCAAGATTTTGGATCTTGGAAATAGAATCTTGGATCATCTTTACTATCATTATTCTGAATTCTTTTTCAGGTAGACTGCCTATTACTTCTTCATTTGTTAGGTCTGGTGGGTTTTTATCTTGCTCCTTCTCCTGCTGTGTGTTCTTCTGTCTTCTCATTTTGCTTATGTTACTGTGTTTGGGGTCTCCTTTTTGCAGGCTGCACGTTCGTAGTTCCCGTTGTTTTTCGTGTCTGTCCCTAGTGGCTAAGGTTGGTTTAGTGGGTTGTGTAGGCTTCCTGGTGGAGGGGACTAGTGCCTGTGTTCTGGTGGATGAGGCTGGATCTTGTCTTTCTGGTGGGCAGGTCCACGTCTGGTGGTGTGTTTTGGGGTGTCTACGGACTTTTTATGATTTTAGGCAGCCTCTCTGCTAATGGGTGGCGTTGTGTTCCTGTCTTGCTAGTTGTTTGGCATAGGGTGTCCAGCACTGTAGCTTGCTGGTCATTGAGTGAATCTGGGTGCTGGTGTTGAGATGGAGATCTCTGGAAGATTTTCGCCGTTTGATATTATGTGGAGCTGGGAGGTCTCTTGTGGACCAGTGTCCTGAAGTTGGCTCTCCCACTTCAGAGGCACAGCACTGACTCCTGGCTCCTCAATTTGGGATGATTTGTTGTCTATTCATGTATTCCACAGATGCAGGGTACATCAAGTTGATTGTGGAGCTTTAATCCGCTGCTTCTGAGGCTGCTGGGAGAGGTTTCCCTTTCTCTTCTTTGTTCCCACAGCTCCCGGGTCTCAGCTTTGGATGTGGCCCCGCCTCTGCGTGTAGGTCGCCGGAGGGCATCTGTTCTTCGCTCAGACAGGACGGGTTAAAGGAGCAGCCGCTTCGGGGACTCTGGCTCACTCAGGCCGGGGTGGGGGGGGAGGGAGGGGCACGGAGCGCGGGGCGAGCCTGCAGAGGCCGGCGTGACGTTGCACCAGCCCGAGGCGCGCCCGTGCGTTCTCCCGGGGAAGTTGTCTCTGGATCCCGGGACCCCGGCAATGGCGGGCAGCACAGGCTCCCGGAAGGGCGGTGTGGAGAGTGACCTGCGCTCGCACACAGGCTTCTTGGCGGTGGCAGCAGCAGCCCCAGCGTCCCACGTCCGTCTCTGGGCTCTGCGCTTTGAGCCGCAGCTCTCGCCCGTCTGTGGGGCTCCTTTAAGCAGCGCTCTGAATCCCCTCTCCTCGCGCACCAGGAAACCAAGAGGGAAGAAATAGTCTCTTGCCTCTTCGGCAGCTCCAGAGTTTTCCCGGACTCCCTCCCGGCTAGCTGTGGCGCATTAGCCCCCTTCAGGCTGAGTTCTCGCCACCAGTCCTCTCCCTGTGCTCTGACCGAAGCCCGAGCCTCAGCTTCCAGCGCCGCCCGTCCCGGCGGGCGAGCAGACAAGCCTCTCAGGCTGGTCGGCACCGATCCTCTGTGCGGGAATCTCTCCGCTTTGCCCTTCCCAGGTACGTGGGGAGTTTCTTGCCTTTTGGGAGGTCTGAGGTCTTCTGCCAGTGTTCAGTAGGTGTTCTGTAGGAGTTGTTCCACGTGTAGCTATATTTCTGGTGTATCTGTGGGGAGGAAGGTGATCTCCGCGTCTTACTCTTCCGCCATCTTCCCCAGAAGTCCCCATTGCTATTGTTCCTGTTTCTCTCTTCCACTCTCTTTCTGCCTCCTTTTCTGGTTTCAATTGAGCATTGCCTATGATTCCATTTTCTCCCCTTTCTTTTTTTTTTTTTTTTTCTGTCCTACGTGGGCCTCTCACTGCTGTGGCCTCTCCCGTTGCGGAGCACAGACTCCAGATGCGGCCATGGCTCACAGACCCAGCCGCTCCGCGGCATGTGGGATCTTCCCACGAACCCGTGTCCCCTGCATCGGCAGGCGGACTCTCAACCACTGCGCCACCAGGGAAGCCCTTCTCCCCTTTCTTAACGTATTAGTTATACTTTTTCTTTTTTACTTTTTCAGTGGTTGCCATAGTGTTTGCAGTATTCATTTATAACTAACCCAACTCTGCTTTCAAATAATATTATAACACTTCACAGTACAGTAATGTGAGTACCTTATAATAAAATAATTCTGATTCCTTCCTCTCATTCCTTGTATCATTGCTGCCATTCATAAGCATATATATCTATACATATATATATCTTTATATACATGCATAACATAGATAGTTGAATACATTGTTGCTATTATTTTGAACAAACCGCTACCTCTTAGATCAATTAAGAATAATAAGAAGAAAAGTTTATTTTACCTTCTCTTATTCTAATTCAGTGCTTTTACTTTATGTAGATCCAAGTTCCTAACCTATATTATTTTCCTTCTCTTGAAAGAACTTTTAACATTTTTCATATGGCTGGTTTACTGGCTATGAATTCTCTCAATTTTTGTTTGTCTGAGAAAGTCTTTATTTCTCCTTTACTTTTGAAGGATAATTTTGCAGAGTGCAGAATTCTAGGTTGGTAATTTTTTTTTCAACACTTTATTTCACTCCACTCTCTTCTTGTTTGCACGGTTTCTAGAAGTTGGATGTAATTCTTTTCTTTGTTCTTCTGTAGGTAAGGTGATTTTCCCCCCTCTGGCATCTTCTAAGGACCTTTTCTTTATCTTTCTTTTTCTGTAGTTTGAAAATTATCTGCCCATGTGTAGATTTTTGACATACGGTCTACTTGATGTTCTCTGAATTTCCTGCATCTGTGGTTTGGTTTCTGACATTAAGTAAATTATCAGTCATTATTGTTTCAAGTATTTTTTCTGTTTCTTCCTCTCTTTCTTCTCCTTCTGGTGTTCTTGTTATGCGTGTGTTACACCTCTGTAGTCGTCCCACAGCCCTTGGAGGTTCTGTTTCTGGTTTTTTTTTCAATGTTTGTACTCTTAGACTTTCAGTTTTCAAGGATTCTATTGACCAATCCTCAAGCTCAGATTCTTTCCTCAGCTGTGTCCAGTCTACTAATAAGCCCACCAAAGGCATTCTTCATTTCTGTTACAGTGTTCTTTTTATCTCTACCATTTATTTTTGGTTCTTTCTTAGGATTTCCATCTTTTTGCTGGCATTGCCCATCTGTTCTTTCATGCTGTCCACTTTATCCATTAGACCCCTTAACATATTAATCATAGGGTTTTTTTTAAGCATTTTAAAATTTTACTCTAATAGGTGTAGTATGATTAATTTACATTTACTATTTTGCGTGCTACATACATTTAAATAGGATATCCCTTTCTAATCCCCGTCTAGTATCAGGAAAATGCTTGTAAGTTTGTTCTACCTTGTTGGTAATGGTATGCATTTTAAGTGGCACTGGGCATCCCCCCCACTCCAGTCCATCATCTTTAATCACAGTTGTTTTAAGTTCCTGGTCTCATAATTCCAACATCACTTCCATGTCTGGTTCTCATGCTTGCTTTATCTGTTTGTCTTTGGTATGACTTGTCAATTTTTCTTTTTTTTTTTTTGCGGTACGCGGGCCTCTCACTGTTGTGACCTCTCCTGTTGCAGAGCACAGGCTCTGGACGCGCAGGCTCAGCGGCCATGGCTCACGGGCCTAGCCGCTCTGCGGCATGTGGGATCTTCTCAGACCGGGGCATGAACCCGTGTCCCCTGCATCGGCAGGGGGACTCTCAACCACTGCGCCACCAGGGAAGCCCCTGTAAATTTTTCTTGATAGCCAGGTACTATGTACCAAGTAAAAGGAACTGCTGTAACTAGGCCTTTGGTAATGTGGTGGTGAGATACGAAGGGAGAGGAAGCATTCCATGGCCCTGTAATTAGGGCTTGGTCTTTTAGTGAGACTGTGCTTCCGGGCTGCGAACTTCACAAATGTGTCTCAGTTCTTTCCTCTCCCCTTAGTTGGGACAGGATGGCTAGGTGGGATGGAGTTGGGTATTTCCCTTCCCCCAGATCATTCAGGCTCTGATAATACTCCAGCTGATTAGGCTCTGGTTCACTAGTTTCTCCCAAGGGCAGGCCTTCTTAAGAAGAACAGAACGCTCTGACATATTTTGAGAGGGTTCCTTTCCCATCACCTGCCAGAACCTTGTGGAGATTTTTCTCAGTATTCACGTAGGAGCAGAATAGCTGGTAGGTGTATGTTTTACGTTTTAAGGAATTGCTAAATTGTTTTTCCAAAGTGGTTGTACTATTTAAAATTTCCACCAGCAGTCCAGTTTGTCCACGTCCTCTCCAACACTTGGTATGGTCAGTCTTTTTTATTTTTTGCCATTCTGATAGCTGTCTCATGGTCGTTTTATGTTGTATTTCCTTAATGATTAATGGTATTGAGTTCCTTTCATATGCTTATGTTCATCTGTGTATCTTCTTTGGCGAACTGTCTGTTCAAATCTTTTCCCATTTTAAAAAATTGGGCTTGTGTTCTTGAGTTGTGAGGTCTCTTTATATATTCCGAACACAAGTTCTTTATTAGATATAATAATATCTAATAGATATATTATTTATTAGGGCTTGGTGAGACCAAGCCCTAATAAATATGTTTTGCAGACATCTACTCTTCATGCATGGCTTTCCTTTTCACTTTCTTGACAGTGATTTTAAAAGAAGCAAAAGTTCTTAAAATTAATGAAGTCTAATTTCTCAATTTTTTAAATGGAATGTGCTTTTGGTGTCATAGCTGAGAAATTATTGCCTTACCCAAGGTCACAAAGTGTTTCTTCTATGTTTTCTTCTAAAGTTTTGTAGTTTTATGTTTCACATTCAGTTTTGTGGTCCATATTAGTTTTTTTTGTTTTTTGTATATAGTGCATATGGATTGAAATTCTTTTTTAGGTTGTTTTTTCAACTATGGTTGTCCAATAGTTTTAGCACTATAAGTTGAGAAGACTGTTGTTTCTCCACTGAATTGCCTTTGCATCTTTGTCAAATATCACTTTTTAATATAGGTGTGGGCCTGTTTCTGGACTCTGTTCTTTTCCATTGATATATTTGTTTATTTTTATTGCAGTACTACAGTTTTGATTACTGATGCTTTATAGTAATTCTTGGAATTGGTTAGAATTATCCTCGAACCTTTGTTCTTCTTTTACAAAGTTGTTTTGGCAATTCTAGGTTTTTTGCAGTCTGTTATGAATTTTGTTATCAGCTTGTCAATTTCTACAGAAAACGCCTGCTGGAACTTTGGTTGAGATTGCATTAAATCTATAGATAAATTTGGAGAGTATTAGCATCTTAATAATATTGGATCTTCTGACCTCTGAACATATTTTTCCATGCTTTTATTTTTACTTTTTGTGGCTTTATATTTCAAATGTGTTTCTTATAGACAGGCAGTCTATAGGTTGGTCTTGCTTTTTTATCTAAACTGACTACCTCTGCCTTTTAAGGGGAGTGTTTAGACCATTCACATTTAATGTGATTATTGACATGGTTAGATTTAAATCTGTCATAATTTGTTCTCTATTTGGTCCATCTGTTCTTTGTTTCTTTTTCCCTCTTTATGTGCTCTTTTGGATTAACTGAAATTTTTTTACAATTTCACTTCTTCTGTTGGCTGATAAGCTGTAATTCTTCATTGTGCTATTTTGATGATTGATTTAGGGTTTATATTATCTATTTTTACTTATCATTGTCTTTCTTCAAATGATATTATGATGCTTTACATTAGTATAAGAACTTTACAATAATATATTAACATTTCTCTCCTCCCATCCTTTATGCTATTATTGTTATACATTTTTTTATGTATATGCTATAAACCCCAAGTATATTATTTTGTTTAAACAGCCAGTTAAACTTTAGGGATTTAAATAACAAGAAAAAATATTACACGTTTATCCATGCAGTTTCTATTTCCAGTGCTTTTCGTTCCTTTGTGTAAATTCATATTTCCATTTGATATCATTTTCCCTATAACTGAAGGATATCCTTTAATATTCTTTATCATGTAGGTTGGCTGGTGATGAATTCTTTCAGCTTTTGTATGTCTGAAAATGTCTTTATTTCACCTTTGTTTTTGAACAAAGGTTATAGTATAACAGGTTATAGTGTGATAGGTCGGCAGTTTTTTTCTTTCAGCACCTTAAGGATATATCTGTTTTAATGTTGCTTTTTAATTCTAACATGTATCAGTTCTGTGTCGGTCTTGATTGATTGATTATTCTAATTATGAGTTATGTTTTCCTGCTTCTTTGTATTCCTGGTAATCTTTGATTGGATGTCAGAAATTTATAATTTTGCCTTATTGGATGCTGGGTATTTTTATATTCTTATAAGTATTCTTGTGCTTTGTTTTCGGATGCAACTAAGTTAGTAGGAAGCAGTTTGATCCTTGCAAGTCTTGCTTTTACGATCTGTTAGGCGGTTGCAGATCTGTTCTCAGTCTAGGGCTAATTATTCCTCACTACTGAGGCCATTCCTTCTCTGTGAGTATTCCTGGCCTTTTGAGTACCAAGCACTCTGTTCTCTAATCCTTTCAGATGTTCCTCCTCCCCTCCCCCCTTCCATAGTTCCCTCATTTGCATACACTAATCAATTTTCTGCCAAATACTTGAGTGGGGCCCTCTGCAGACTGCAGGGTTCTGTCTCTGTGTATCTCTCTTCTCTCAGGCACTCTGTTCTGTGGTCTCCAGCTGCCTTGGTCTCCCTGACTCTCAGCCCCATTTCTACAACTCAGGGAGTTGGCTGGACTCTATCTGGGTTCCCTCAAGGCAGTAGACTGGGGGAAACTGTAGGGCTCACCTCACTTGCTTCCCATCTCCCAAGAATCAGTGTTCTTTCTTGGTTGAAATCCAGTGTTTTGACAAAAATTGTTTCATATATTTTGGCTGTTTTTTGTTGTTGTTTCAAGGGAGTGGGCAGATCTGGTTCCTGTTACTGCATCTTGGGCAGAAGTAAAGCTTTCTATATCACTCTCACTATTTGTAGCTATTTGGGGAGGAATATGAAGGACAGATACCCAAGTCTTACAGATTCTGAAAATGAGCTGTGTGGTACTCTGTTGATTTTAACACAAGCCGAATTCTCAGAATTACGTTTCTCCCTTCTTCTACTCTCCCTTCCCCAGATTGAACTATGGTTCCTCTGATGTGCATCTCTTAGGGTAAGTAGCTATTTGTCCCAGAATTCAACGATAAGACCCAGTCTGGTTGCACAGAAGCCATTCGTTTAGGCTGCCCTTCCTGCTTCTACAGTGGTGCTTGTGAACTTTGTCCTCCATGAAATAGGCTGCTGAAATGTAGCCCCGAGTCGCTCTCTAATCTTCAGGCCCAAATCTTCTTGTACTTCCTCTGCACAGACCAGCGTCAATCCAGCAGGGATTTTCAGGAGAAGAGCAGCCATTGCTGGGAAGGTGGGGAAGTGGGAGAATAGTGCTCATGTGCGGGTCACTGATCAAGCTATTTAGCAATCACATGAGAGAGAGGAGAACAGGAGCAAGCTGCTTTTACTTAGTTTCACTTAACAAATGTTTCTTAGTGTTTCATTTATGCCAGGCACTGTCCAGAGTGCCAGGAATACCAAAGGAATTCAGGAAAATATCAATAACTAAACCCATCCTCTTCCGACAACTCCACTTTCTTTGAGTCAAAGCTAAAGTCATTGCAGTGACCTCCATATGCAGTCTGGCTCCCCATCACCTCTCTGAAATCATCTACTCTTCCCCTTGTTTGTTCTGTTCCAGCTGTTCCTCAAAAATGCCAGATGCGTTCTTGCCTCAGGGCCTTTGCACTGGTTATTTCCTCTGCTTGGGAAGCTGTTCCTCCAAATATCTGCATATCTAACTACCTCACCTTCTTCAAGCCTTTGCTCCTCAATAACACCTACCCCACTGTCCTATTTAAAATTCTGTCTCCCCTTACCTGCACCCCTATGTTCACTGCAGCACTGTTCACAACAACCAAGACATGGGAGCAACCTAAGTGTCCGTAGACAGAGGAATGGATAAAGAAGGTGTGGCACAGATATACAATGGAATATTACTCAGCCATAAAAAAGAATGCAATAAAGCCGTTTGCAGCAACATGGGTAGACCTCATACTAAGTGAGGCAAGTCAGACAGAGAAAGCCAAATATCATAGGATATCACTTATATGTGGAATCTAAAAAAATGATACAAATGAACTTATTTACAAAACAGAAACAGACACAGAAAGCAAACTTATGATTTTCAAAGGGGAAAGGTCGGTGGGAGGGACAAATTAGGAGTTTGGAATTAACAGATATATACTACAATATATAAAATAGATAAACAACAAAGACTTACCATATAGCACAGGAAATTATATTCAATATCTTATAATAACCTATAATGGAAAAGACTGAAAAAGAATATATATGTGCTGTACACCAGAAACTAACACATTGTAAATCAACTATACTTCAATTTAAAATTTTTTTAAATTAAAAAAATAAAATTCTATCTCCTCTTTCAGATTCTCAATCTGCCTTACTTGCTCTAGTTTTCCATGGCATTTATAAACCTCTAAGTTATTATAAAATATTCTTATTGTGTCTCCCCAAACTTGAATGTAAGCTCCAGGAAGGAAGGATTTTGTCTGATATGTATCCAAGTACGCTAAACAGTGCCTGGCACGTTAGTGAAAGAATAAATAGTATATCCTAATCTTTAGATGCTTACAGCCAGGGAAGGAGGAGTTTCTCAGATTACTAAACTCAATATCTAGTTGCAGGGAACTATTTATGCCTGAAAGAGGTTAGTGAGCTACCAAATCCTTAAATTTGCATGTCATCAGGTACTACTGTTTTAATTTAATTGTATTAAATTTTTTCTAGTTTGACTTTAAAATGTACTTCCCAATTTCTTTTGTTTGTTTGCTTGCTTTTTGTCAAAACTAGCATTTATTTCGGCCTACTAGCTCATACCTGACTTAAAAATATATGTTTCTTTGTATGTGTACCTTTATGAAAAGATTCAACAACAAACATCACCTGGCTTTTCTCTAACCCCTTTCACCAGATTCCTCTCTATCAGAAGGTGGGGTGTATGGGGAGGAGTTGGGAAGGGAGCTGTAAGCTCTTTTTAATCTTTTTGCCCTAATGCGATAGAATTTTTCTGTTATTTTAGGTCTTTGGCATATTTCTTATCTTTTAGAGCTTTGATCTTCAGAGTTTTTTTTACTATGTAATCATGATCTTATTTTTGGTAATCTATCTTAATTTTGTCTATTCCTTGTGGCCTTTGGACAAAGTCATGCGTTTAGACAATTTGGCCTCATGTTACCTTTCTTATATTTCCTGCATTTAAGTGTAATTTGTTCTTAAGCTCACTTCATGACTATTAATGTCTTATGCTTTCTTTCCATTGGATGGTTCTAATGAGAGCTGTAATCCTAGTTGGATATTTTTTTTTAAGAAAAATATCAATAATTTTTCTAAAAAAAAAAGTAATAGTTTAAACATGGAAAATACAGAAAAGCACAGATAGAATAAAATTCAACTGGAGTGTCAATGTGGAGAGGGCTGTTGTTAACATTTTGTGTGCTTGTTTTTGATGTGCATTGGCGAGGGTGTTAAGAAGGAGAAATTGAGATGGCCAGGGACAGGGGGAAACTCTAACATTTATGTTTGCAGGGGGCTGGCGGGGGAGAGGTATGTCGGAGAAAGAAGTTGAAGTTGATTGAAGAATGAGGTGAGGGAAAGGAATCCAGGATGACTCTTAGGTTTCTGACCTGAATGGTACTGACATTTACTGACATGAGCTGAGGATGAATTGCAAGGAGTCGATCTAGCGGGGGGGATCTAAGGGTAAACTTTTGGACAAGTTAATTTTTTTTCCTTCCAGTTTTATTGAGATATAATTGACAAATAGCACGGTAGAAGTTTAAGGTATATAGCATAATGATTTGATTTACGTACATCATGAAGTTATTATCACAATAAGTTTAGTGTACATATATCATCTCACACAGGTACAAAATAAAGTATATATATCTGCATATATATTTTACTTTTTTCCTTTTGGCCTTAACATTCTTGGCTGATTTGTGTTGATAATATGTATAAAGCAGGTAACTAATGAGAACCTACTGTGTAGCACAGGGAACTCTACTCAGTGCTCTGTGGTGACCTAAATGGGAAGGAAATCCAAAAAAGAGTGGATGTATGTATATGTATAGCTGATTCACTTTGCTGTACAGTAGAAACTAACACAACATTGTAAAGCAACTATACTCCAATACAAATTTAAACAAACAAACAAAAAAGAATTTGGACAAGTTAATCTGAGATGCCTATCAGACATGAAATGAAGATTCTGAGTAGGCAGTTGAATGTGAGTCTGGAAGTCAGGGCCAGAAGTATGAATTCGAGAGTCATCGGGATATTTATCGATAGTATTTATAGCTGTGGGACCGCAGGGTAGTGAGTGCAGAGTGGGAAGAGAAGAGGGGAGGGATGGAGACCAGGGACAGCCCATGTACGGGGACTGGAGGAAGAGATGCCAGCACCGAGAAGGCAAGCAGGGTACCTTCCCCTCCTCCTGCATCTCTCTGGGGCCTGCTTCCAGGCTGGGCTCACAGGAAGCATTCAGAAAGCATTTGCTGAAGGAAGGAACAAGTAACTGGCTGGAGAAGTAAGCGGGTATGTTGCCACACCATGCGCCTTTCCTGGCTGTGTCCAGGCCAGAGCACAGAATGATGTCTCTTGTCCACCTCAGTCACGTACTGGGATGGAAAGTTCCACACCTGGCAAGCCCTCCCTGGTAGTTTTTTTTTTTTTTTTTTTTTTTTAACACTTTATAAATTACATGTTTGAACTGAACTGAAGTCTTCTCTTCTTCCTTTACTTCAGTGCAGATAAATAGCTTTAACTATTATTTGGCAAGTGGGGAAATGCCTGAACCAGTACGTTACCATGATACATTGGTTTGTTTTTTCATTAAAAGACACCGACCTTCATCCTTGGCAATCCATCAAGACCATATATTTTTCAAGTGCCAACAAGAGTGAAATGACTTTGACCAATTTGAAGCAAATTGCTCTATTTTTTTTCCCTCTTTCTGTTGAAGTACATGGATTTAAAATTCCTCCTGAAGTACATCCAAATTACAACAGAAAACAAGGCTAAAAACTGAATATCTGAAGGAATAACTAGAGATCTTTAGATAGTTACCAATGGGTTTTTTTGGATTCAATTTTATGTAATTAACTAATGTTGTAAGATACCATTCATATCCCAATAGTGGCATTATTTTTAAAAGATCACTGTAGAGGATACAGAACTATGAACAAGATGTTTCCAATTAAGCAGCACATCATTGACCCCATCACATGGGTAGGGCACTGCAAAGTTTGGTTGTGTGAGGGTGTTTGGCACCAGCAGGCTTTTGAATGGTTGGAGTTAAGTGGAGACTTAAAAAGAAAAAGCATCGCATTTAATGGCCAAAACAGAGCTATGTCGTGAGAGCGTTGAGGTCTTTATGCAGCAGTGCTCATGCAGACAGCTGATGCCAGTTCTGGAAACTGGTGTTAAGAGCAGTGGGATGAAACAGAGTTGATGAGTTAGACAGAAAGGGCAGCCCATTTTCGTATTCCTTTCATAACACAGCCAGAAGGAAGCAAAGGCTGCACAAACAAATGAAAATTCCAGCTCAGAACTTGACATTTAAAATATCAAAATTATAGTTGGAAGAGATTAAAACTGCCGTCCAGTCGTGGTGTTTTTCCATTCATCTTTGCTGGTGGATGAAAATAACTATTATTTTTAAAATTCCCACTCTCTGTACCAGAAGAGTTTTGTATTAGAATGACTGAGGGCTGGAGTGAAACTTCTCAAAGCATAGGTAAAAGGAAAAGAAGTGGTAGTAGAAGGTGGATAAGCCTTCCAAACATCTTTAAAATAGACACGATCAGCCCCAGTACCCAGGAGACCTTCATCAGTGGAAAAACAAAGTCCACGTCCTCCCTGAAGGTGGTCTGCTTTCAGGCACCTCAGAGAATGATTTGAATATGCAGGCTTGCATCATTTTAGCTATTTCCCTGGCCGTGAGAAATCATCATCACTGGATAAAAGGACCAGCGTTTGGGAGAGTTTTACACAGTCTATGTAACTAAGTCAAGGAATTTTAAAGAGGAATTTTTATAAGCCCCAAAGGGAAAAAGAGTTCCCTGTATCACAGCAGTACAGACACTGTGTTGTGTTCCACGGTGGGGACACCAAGGATGAATTTCGTGAATTCCCTCTTTGTCTCACACATTTATACCAGTTTCTTTTTAGGAATCAGGATTTAAAAATTTTTTTATTGAAGTATAGTTGCTTTACAATGTTGTATTAGCTTCTACTGCACAGCAAAATGAATCAGCATTACATATACATATATCCTCTCCCTTACGGGTTTCCCTCCCATTTAGGACATTACAGTGCATTAAGTAGAGTTCCCTGTGCTATGCAGTATATTCCCATCAGCTGTCTATTTTATACATAGTATCAATAGTTGGATATGTGTCAATCCCAGTCTCCCAACTCCTCCCACCCGACCCCTTTCCCCCTTGGTATCCATATATTTGTCCTCTACATCTATGTCTATTTCTGCTTGGCAATTAAGGTCATCGATACCATTTTTCTAGAAGGAATCAGGATTTTTAAAAGCAGAAGACATTCACTTTCTTAGACATTGCCATTAAACTTTACATAAAGTAGGAATACAGAGATAACAGCTACTGCATTGAAAAGGAACTTGTGTTCTTCATCACCCTGGCGTAGTCCTGAGCGGTGGAATGGTGGAGCCAGATTCAGGGCAGACGGGGGCTTTAACAAGGAGCAGCCAGCAGTGAGGGAGCTGCCTCCTTTTAAGTCCCCAATTAAAATGCCTTTCCCGTTAAGGAATGTACATTACATTTTCTATTCTCCTTTAATCTGATCCTTTTCCTCTAACCTGGGAAAGTATCATCTTTCTCAAAGTGCACACATCACCTCCTCAGAGACTCTCCCTGCCTCTCTGTCCTTCTCTTCTGACTCAAGACACAAATACACTTCTGCTCTAGTCTATAGCAGTAGTTTACAGTAGAATCAATGATATAAAATGATTGTTAAGGAAAAAAAGTCCATACCCTTTTTCTTCTCCTTTCCTTTGGTCTTCTTGACAGAGGAATCTTCTGAAATGCTCCAACTCAGTGGGTGAGTTTGGGCAAAAGGAGAAGAGAGGAGGTGCTGGAAGGTTACAAACGGACCTTTGTCTGCCTTGTCGCCCACCCACCAGGACCGGGGAGAGGAGGGGCGGCGGGAGACAGGGCTTCGAGACCTGCCCCCCAGACGCTTCCAAACCAGGCAAGAGTGAACCAGCAGCTTCTCTACCGAAGGAAATAGCTGGTCTGGACAGGAACCTCAGGGAGGCGGACTGTTAGAGCAATAAAATGTAGGACCTGAGGGATTTAAAGAGAACACAGAGCTCTTCTTCCCTTAAGAGAAGTGTGTGTGTGTGTGTGTGTGTGTGTGTGTGTGTGTGTGTGTGTGTGTGTGAGAGAGAGAGAGAGAGAGAGAGAGACAGAGAGACAGACAGAGCGACAGACAGATAAGGACAAAGAGAGCAGAGAGATAAGGACAGAAAGCAGAGGAGAGGGAGGGAGGGGGCAGGAAGAACGGCTACTGTGATTCAGGAAAGCGGCTGGCTTTGCACCTCCTCCCCTTTCACAGTTTCTTTGTGAGTTTTCACCAAGTTTTCCTCACCATCTAGATCTCTTATTTTGACATTTTGGTAGAAGGTCTATCCCATCTCACCAGCACCTCACGTAAAAAGTCATTATCCGTCACTGGAAAGCAAAAAAATAAAACGACTAAGAAAGAAATCTGTTCTCTGCCTCAGAAATAGAGGCAAGAAAGGAATTTCACTCTGTTTTGAGCAAACTGAACTGGAGTTGTAGCATCTGTTAACTATCCTTTAGCTGTTGTTTTAATTCCATCTGGAGCAGAGTCCCAGGAGTTAGAAAGATTATAACAGAGCAAGATTATCTAGATGGAGAGCCAGAGGTAATCCTGGTTGTATTAATGAGGGCATGGCGGTGAAGGAGAGGTGATGACTTCGGGGATTACAGTGGTTTCCTGCGGCTGGAACGGGGGTGGGGGTGGGAGGAGATAAAACAGAGGAAGAGAAAGAGGCAAGTTGATGAAGTACCACACATGCTGTGCTAAAAACTGCGGAATTTTCCTGAAGGTCAGCGGAAAGATGATGAAAACCATTAGAAAGGATGAACCCGCTGACTGCAGTGTCAAAGGAGGACTGTGTGGGAGGGAAGAGTCTAGAGGCAGGAGGAGGGCGACCCAGAAGAGAGGATGGTCAGGAAGCAAAACTGAGGAGATGTGCTGACCAGTTGGATTTTCTTTTCTTTTTTTTTTTTCTGTCTGTGCCCCGGAGCACGTGGGATCTTTGTTCCCTGACCAGGGATTGAACCTATGCCCCCTGTATTGGAAGCACAGAGTCTTAACCACTGGACCGTCAGGGAAGTCTCCCCAGTTGGATTTTTATGTTTAGGGTACAGGTAGTTGAGAAAAGGGGAGATTCTGTTAACTTTAGAAGGTTTGGACCTTTGGATGGATGATGACGTTACTCATCTTGGAAAAAGAATAAAAAAGAAGAGCAGTTTTGGGTGGAGCAGGAGTGGGGAGAGGAGGATGGTTAGTCTGTGAACGTGGAATTCATTGAAGGAGCCCTGGGTGTAACTGGGGATGTTTAGTAGGCGGTTGGCTAAATGGACTTGGAGCTCAGAAAAGAAATATGAGCTAGAAAATCAGAGTTTATCTGCTAGTCAACTAACCATCAACTAAGTAAGTGATCGAGTTATTCAACTAAATGATAGTTGAAGCCATGGCTGTCCCCGTTAAAGAAGCTGAGCCTGTGCTCTGGGTGCCAGGCAATTCACACGTCTGAACTCATTCGCTCTTCCTTATGACCCCATGAAGTCAGTCCGTGTATTGGCCCCACTTTATAAGAGGGGACACGTCAGAGATGTCAGGGAACCTGCCCAGGATCACACACACGCAGGCTGCAGCCTGCAGGTTCTGGGTCTAGTGCCCACGCGCTTCCCCACGTGCCAGGAATGGACTCCGAGTGAGAAGAGAACTGGGCTGAGGTCAGAATCACAGGGGCCACTGGCATTAAGGGATGAGCAGAGAATGGGAGTGATAGAAGAATTCGGAGGGTTGGTGTGGAAGTCAAAGGAAGGCGTTTCCAGAAGGGAGGTGAGTGGAAGGACCTGCTGACAGCTGTTCTAGGGAAGCCATGTGTACACACGCCGGGATGGAGGAGCACACAGCCAAGTGAAGACCTGCAAAACCAGACTTGGTCAGCAGCCTGAGAGAGCTCGAATCTCCAAGCTCCACTTCACTGAGGCTGGGACAAGTGGCATGGGATCCAAGAAACAGATGCGAGTCGTGTGTGCAGTTGACTGCACATTCCCTTGGCATATTTATAACTACGTTCCCTGTGATGCTTACTACAGAGAGCTGATGCCACAGAGATGGTTAATTTATTTGTACGACTTAAATGTGTAGAAATAAGTGAGTATGAGGAAGAAAGTAGAAACTGTTCAGGCCTCAGTCCATCTGAAGAGCTGTCCATCTCGGTTACCCAGTGCTGACCTAGCCCAGAAGTGCAGTGCCAACACATACTGACTTTCCTCTTCCTCTTATTTCCCTGTTCATCTAACGCTTCTTTATTTCCCCGATTACATTGCTCATTTTGTTTCCTTGTATTTAATCCATAGTTGTTCAAAATAGTTGGTTCCCTTTTATAGTCAGCAATATCCAAATCCATACAGTAGGCCTGGCGTTGTTTCTTGCAGGCCTGCTTCAGGGTGTTACTTTCCATTTCCTCCGGATCATGTTCCTAGTCACTCAGGAAAGATTTCCCCTCAAAAGCACATTTGCATCTGGGCTTTCTAGTCCTTTGTTATGTCTCAAACATTTACTTATCACTGGCTGGACTCCCATCATTTCTAGGGAGAATTATTGAACACTGTTAAACTAGAAACGTCTGTAACTATTCAACCTGATGTCCATGGCACAGAGTTGCCCATTTGGGAAGCAGCTGAGTTGCAAACCAAGGCCTGTAATTAGAGAGGTTGCCCTTGAGACTTTGTTTTTCCTAATATTGCAATATTTATTTATTTATTTGACTGCGCTGGGTCTTAGTTGCGGCATGCGGGATCTTTGTTGCGGCATGCGGGATCTTTCAGTTGCGGCATGTGGGATCTTTAGTTGTGGCATGTGGGGGTCTTTTAGTTGCAGCATGTGGGGTCTTTAGTTGCGGCATGCGTGGAACTAGTTCCCTGACCAGGGATCGAGCCCAGGCCCCCTGCATTGGGAACGCAGAGTCTTAACCACTGGACCACCAGGGAAGTCCCGCCCTTGAGACTTTTAATTTGGGGCTCAAATTTAAAAAAATCTGAAACCAGTATTTGTTTTCTTGTATATGGAAACTTAAGGCATTTTGTCTTATTTTGTTTTTTCCTTATGGCCTGTTACTGAGACCTCTTGTTGAGCCCTGGTTTATGTTGCTCTGGAGACCATCTGTCTCTTTGAGACAAGCTCTGGAGCTTCCCAGAGTAAACTTCTCATGTGAGGTGGGTAAGCCCCTAAATTAATGACAGAGCCAATTCATGATATAGAACTTAAGCAACTATGTTAAAAGTATGGGCATTAAATTTGAAAAGAGAGCTGATTAGTATTTCCTAAAAAACAAGCAAACAAATGATAACAACAACAAAATCCTTCCAATCAGAAGAAGTCTCAGGAGATGTCTTAGGTATAAATAATTGTACACATTGGACATCTTAAGCTTGTGAAAAAAATGAGAACACACATAAACTCTTCCCCTGATTTCCCCCTGAGAGCTCATGCATGTGCCCTGATTTAGAATCTGCTGCTTCTCTGTTCCCTAATTGACCCCTTTCTCCTGTTTCCTTCAGACTTAAATCCTTCTGGAGTTGCTGAGGGTAGGGTGTGGAGAGAAGCAGCAGCCGGTTTCAGCCTTCGCAGGCTCCTCCCAGGAGAGAAGGAGGACCTGTTTTATGTGAGTATCCTTAACAAAAGGAGTTTCAAAATAATGACGCTAATGGAAAACTAATTCACAGTATGTTTGTTGCAATAATAATGAGCTACAGACACAATCACCTGTTAGAATGTCTTTAAAATCTTCCATCCGTTAAAAAGAAACAGTTAACCTGTTTTATTAACTTAATTATTTTTGAACTCAGTACAAGGATATTCTTTTTGATTAAAACTATTTAAAGTTTCCCTTAAGATTTCCTCTGAACCTGGAACATTTGTGCTGAGAATGGTTTTTGCAACTGGGTTGAAGAAGGTAACCTCTATTACCCAAACTTAGTTAGCTTTCTGCCTTTGCAGTGACACTTAGGAAAACTTACTCCACCAAGGAGCCTCCAGTGAAGCCCTTGAGGAGACAGCATTATTCATCACCAAGGGGCTGTCACCTACAATGTCAAGCTGATGCTGCTGCAGCTGTAGGAGGGGACCTGCTTCCCAGAGGCCCTCGTGCTGGAATTAGGATGCACTTGGGAACTGGCAGGATGCCAGACAGGCAGCCGTGGCTGTAACGGGGCTCATGGCGGGGATCTTCTTGCTCAGAAACTTTTCATCAGAAGAGCAAACACATGACCTCCTTTACCTGGGCACGGACAGTAAGTCACACTGGGGGCCTGGGACTTGTTCACAGCATTGGCATGTAGAGGTCGTGAGCACCCTGACAAACCTGATCTTTATTTTTTTGTTTGTTTTTTGTTTGTTTTTTGTTTTGAACATACTAACTTTTTATTCAGTTTGTTTCACACTAATGATAGTAATCTAATAGTGAAATAGTTTGATACAATAGCAATCAATGTTTAAAGTATTTTATGTTTTAAAGTATGGCTCAAGGAACACCCATTACTTAAATGCACTTAGACATAACAAGACAATATTTTTCTCTTGGCATCATTGACACCTATGAACAAAAGCCTAATAGATAGATAAAGGTTTAACCTTCCTTTTCTTTGGTGGCTGTTGAGGGACTTTAAAAGAACAGATAACTCATTTCAACAGGAATCTGCTACTGATACTAACCTCTACATAATCCCTAGCTAAGACGTGGAATGCCAATAACAAACTTTTGTTAGCTTGACCTCCTCCACCCCCTAACAATAAAAGTTATCCCCAAACCCATGTTTTTATTTTAGATGTATTGATCTTCTAGTATAAGGCTTGGCCTTTTATTATTTTTATTTTTTAAAATATTTATTTATTGGCTATGTCGGGTCTTAGCTGTGGCACATGGGATCTTTTGTTGTGGCACGTGGACTTCTCTCTAGTTGTGGCACATGGCTCCAGAACACGTGGGCTCTGTAGTTGCAGCACTTGGTTTCCCTAGTTGTGGTGCACAGGCTCAGTAGTTGCAGCACGCAGGCTTAGTTGCCCCCCAGCATGTGGGATCTTAGTTCCCTGACCAGGGATTGAACTGGCGTCCTGTGCATTGGAAAGCGGATTCTTAACCACTGGACCACCAGGGAAGTCCCAAGACTTGGCCTTTTAAATACCAAATGCAATCAGTGGCCAACAACCTGACTCCTTCTGGAGAGTGAGAAGAAAGCAGAACGGAGAAATTTCTTTGAATTGTTTGGTGACTTTTAGCAAATTTAAAGAGGTCAGTAAATCCTGAGGTTTGGAGCTAAACCTACTGGTAAATAGTTAATTACATTTCTTAGACACTGCAGTCTTTATCTTGTGATGAACCTGACCTTTAAATATCATAGAAATAAAATCAGAAAAAATGGACCTCCAGAGAGAACTGAATCTAGGAGAAGTGTCCAGTTTTAGGAGCCCATGAAATATTTAGAATAAATGTTAACATGAAAATACATTTTGGCAGGAAAAGAGGCCAAGAAGGAAGGGAACTTGAAAATAAGGCCTTTGGTTTCCTGGCAGTCTAAAAGAGGCATTGGACTGACAGTAAATGGAATCATAGCCCAGATCACAACGATAATTTTGTGATTGGTTGGAAACAACCTACTTATCAAACGGAGAAAGATGGAAAGATTGATTAAGTGTGCCAGCGTGTGTTCTTTGTGGATCCCGAGTGACTGTCGAAGCTTCCCAGGTACAAGCCTCTGGTTGGCTGGTAATGATAACAATGACAGTATTGACAGTAGTAAGAATCGTGTCATTGCCAAGTGTGCCAAGCAGTTTAGAAATGTGGGCATGGGCCTCCCTGGTGGCGCAGTGGTTGAGAGTCCGCCTGCTGATGCAGGGGATACGGGTTCGTGCCCCGGTCTGGGAGGATCCCATATGCCGCGGAGCGGCTGGGCCCATGAGCCATGGCTGCTGAGCCTGCATGTCCGGAGCCTGCGCGTCCGGAGCCTGTGCTCCGCAACGGGAGAGGCCACAACAGTGAGAGGCCCACATACCGCAAAAAGAAAAAAAAAAAAAAAGTTTAGAAATGTGGGCTTCTTCGACCCAAGCAACATTCTTTCATGAGGTAATTTTTCACATGGGGGAACTGAGGCCCCAAAAGATTAGGCAGCTTGGCCAACATCACGCAGCTGGTAAGTAGTGGAGCTGAAACTGGAAAGAAGACAACATTAGGCTGTTAGCCCGTTGTCTCAGTGAGTCGTAGAAGGAGTGGCATGAGAGATGAGAGAGTCTGAAATAACAGCATTACTCAAAAAGGCTGCAGCCCACAACCTGAGTATAAACGAACCACACATCCCCTCTGGGACTCAGAGCCTGCCTTCTTGTACCCCCTTAGTCTATGTTCTATTAACCTGGCTTGAGACCATTCTTCCTTGGATGCTTATAAACTTGAATCAGCTAAACAGTTTCCTACAAAGTCAGATATGGAAAATTGCCAAAATGTCCATCCTTTGGATAGAGTTTCTAAGTGGTTATAATTCTAGGAGTAAAATGATGATGCCAGACACTCAGTAAATATTTGTTGAATGAATGAATGAGTTAATAAATGAATGAGTGAGAGGATAAGATACTTGGGTAGACGGTAGGTTGTTGGGAGTTATTCAGCATTCAGTAATAATTTATTGAGTGTCTACTGTGTACTGTGATTGATGTTTAGTGTCAGTGAGGACCAGCTCAGCAGCGAGCCGCCACTGTTTTCTCAAAGTGCAGGCTACAAAACCGTACTATAAATCCTCAGTTTTCTCCCTTGTAAAATAAAAGGTTTAACTGATGGTTTTTGTGGTACCTTCCATTTCCCACTTTCTGTGAGCATATGATTCTCAATATATTTTTAAAATAAACTTTAAAATTTCAGAATAGTTTTAGATTTATAGTTGCTAACAATACAGAAACTTCGATATACCTATATCTCTATTATTTAACATCTTACATTCATGTGATATATTTGTTACAATTAATGAATTGATATTGATAAATTGTTATTAACTAAAGCCCATACTTTATTCATTTTTTCTTGGTTTTTTTCCTAATGTCCTTGCTCTGGACGCCACATTACATTTACTGTCAAGTCTCCTTAGGGTCCTCTGGGCTGTGACCATTTCTTAGACTTTCCTTGTTTTTGATGACCTTGACAAATTTTGAGGAGTACTGGTTAGGTGTTTTGTAGAACGTCCCTCAATTGAGATTTGTCTAGTATTTATCTTGTGATTAGACTTGGGTTGTGTGTTTTGGGGAAGAAGGCCACAGAGGTGAAGTTCCATCTTCATCACATTATATCACGGGCACTTACTGGGAACGGACTCATCACAGTGGATGTTGACCTTGATCCTGGCCGTGGCAGTGTGTGTCAGGTTTCTCCACTGCAAAGTGGGTTGTCTTCTCCCCACCGCATGCCACATCCTTTGGAAGGAAGTCAGTCTGTACAGCCCACACCCGAGGAGTCAGGTTATGCTCCACCTCCTTGAGTACCTGCATACAGTTTTTGGAATTCTTCTGCACATGAGATGTGTCTGTTGTCCCTCATTTGTTCATATCAGTATGAACTCATGGATATTTTATTTTATACTTTGGATTATAATCCAATAGTACCTTCTTCTTTTCTTTTTTTTTTTTTGGCTGGCTGTTTGGCTTGCGGGATCTTAGTTCCCCGACCAGGGATTGAACCCATGCCCTCGGCAGTGAAAGAACGGAGTCCTAACCACTGGACTCTCAGGGAATTGCCTCCAATAGTACTTTAAAAATGTTATTTTGTTGCTCAAATTGTTCCAGCCTTGGCCGTTGGGAGTCCTTTTGGTTTTCTCCTGTGTCCTTTTGATATAAACCATCATCAGATGTTAGGTTTTTTTCCCCCAACATTTTCTTACTTTCTGACACTACAAGAAGCTCCAAGCTCATCTTGAATATTTCCTGTCCCAGTCCTAGAATCAGCCATGTCCTCAAGGAATGCTGGTTCCTTTTATTGGAGAATGGATTGGAAACGCAGACCCAGGCACTAGATGGACTCACTGCCACTGGAGTGTCATGACTTCTGGGCCCTCTCTGCTGATGGAGCTGGGAAATACAGGTGCATGTAGTAATCTATGTGCCCACATCTGTAGGTATTTCTCTATGTAACCATTGTATTTATATCAAGCTACACATTAGTTTATGTTGACGTCTCCAACTCTAATCTGTTTCTACATGAACTGTTCTGACCTTCTCCCCTTGCTGATGGGTAACCTCGCTCTCCTGTCCCCACCATCTGCCACTCATTTAGTTGTTCTGTTCCAGCATTTGTGTACAGCAGTGTCAGAATTGTTAACCCATAGCCTGCAATAAATAATTTTATCAACTAGGACACAGTGCTTATGTGCAGTGTCTTTTGCCCTCAGTTTTATAGGCCCCATTTACAAAGTTGCTCAGGTCAGCACCTTTCCCTCTACCCCAGGCTCCAGTGAGGTTGTTTTGTACATTTGTAATACAGTTAGATTGTTCTATCACATTCTGCATTCCATCCTGTGATACCCCAACCTCTTAAATATACTTTTTTAATGTGCATGCATTAAGGATCAGTCTTCGTGCTGTAAAGGTCTATGGGTTTTGACAAATACGTAGTGTTAACTATTCACTATTACATTATGATACAGAATAGTCTCACTGCCCTAAAATATCTCCTGGACTTCACCTAATCTGTCCTCCCCCTGCCTGGAACTCTGGCAGTTATTGATCTTTTTACCATTTCTATAGTTTTACCTTTTTCAGACTATAATATAATTGGAAATATGTAGTATGTAGCCTGTATAGACTGGCTTCTTTCACTTAGCAATATGTGTTTGAGTCATTCACGTGTTTTTAGAGTTCAGTAGTTTATTTCTTCTTATCACTGAATAATTTTCCATGATACTGATATACCACAGTTTGTTCATCCTTTCACCTGTTGAAGGACATCTTTGTTGCTTACAGTTTTTACATTTATAAATAAAGGTGCTATAAAGGTTTATGCAAGTTTTATGTTGACATACATTTTTGAATTTTTTGATCAATGTCTTTTTAACATTTTTCAGGTTGATTGTAATTGTTGATTTGTAATTATCTAGCTTTTATATGACTTCTCAAATATAGCCGTTTAAAAAATAATTTTCACATAAGTCTGTTCAGAATCAGGTACCATTTTTTATAAAAGTATAAACAATGAACCTGTTAGTGTTTTATGGAATAAGAGAACTCTAACTATAGGGCGTTTTAGAAGTATTTACATTTAATATTCTTTGAAATATGAGCAGACATGTGGTCTGCTGAGGCCATTTCTTTTACACTGCAGGGAAATTTATAGGTGTTAAATTAGCTGCAAAGTTGTTGCTTTACTGCTCACTAATAAAACATGTTAAAAATTGCATATTTCGAAATCCAAATAGAAGCATTTGCAAGTTGAAGTAATAAATACAACACTGTATTAGATAACTAAAACCAGCTCCCTTTGTGTATATACATATCAGATAGGACACAGGAAATGCCAAGAAATAGTAAGCTATGGAAATATTTTCCCTGGATATTTCATCTCTAAATACATGATATGTTTTTACATATATTATAATCCTATTAAAACATCACTTACTGTTTCATAGGATGTGGGCATGCATTAGAGTGGGAGGCAAATATATCCACTAAAATTAGCCTAAAACATGATAACAATTCTACCAAAAGAAAGGCTTTCTATAACACTGTCTTCTGTCCTTGGCAAGTTAGTCTTTGCTTTTCTCACTAATATTCCAAACAGGGCTCCTTTGAGGATGAAGTAGCAAAAATTGTCCCCACATTGTTACCACCTTACAGAACTTTCACTGTGTTTTCCCACAGAATCCGAGTGACTTGTGCTGATTGGACCAGCAAGGCTGAAGTGTAAAATATCCTGCATCAGGAAAGCTTCAGCAGTGTATGTTGGGCTTCCCTGGTGGCCCAGTGGTTAAGAACCCGCCTGCCAGTGCAGGGGACACAGGTTCGAGCTCTGGTCCAGGAAGATCCCACATGCCGCAGAGCAACTAAGCCCGTGTGCCGCAACTACTGAGCCTGCACTCTAGAGCCCGTGAGCCACAACTACTGAGCCCACATGCCACAACTACTGAAGCCCGTGTGCCTAGAGCCCATGCTCCGCAACAAGAGAAGCCAACGCAATGAGAAGCCCGTGCACCGCAATGAAGAGTAACCCCCCGCTCGCCGCAACTAGAGAAAAGCCCACGTGCAGCAACAAAGACCCAACGGTGCCAAAAATAGATTAATTAATTTTAAAAAGAAACAGTGTATGCTGTGTTTTATTTTGTGTCTTAAGTTACTCGATGTAAAATATTTCAGAAAATGGGGAAGGCCAAGTATCAGTGAGAATGAGGGGCTTAAGACTATCATACTTGTTCAGTGTGTTTCTCTTCTCCATAGAAATTAGAGCCTTTTTAGTGTCAGAAAATTAATGAGTCCAAACTATGTTGGCAAATGCTGGGATTTTCTTCCCTGACCTAAAAGTTTCAGAGATTTCTCTAGTAGGAGCCTGACTCACTCAGAGGTGAGGACTGGCTTCCCAAGAAGCTCGGGGGGCGGGGGTGGTTAGGGCTTTAATTCAGTGGAAGAAATTCACGAGAGGATTCTTGGGAGTTTGATTCTCTCCAAAGCAGAACATTCCTTATGATCCATTTGACGGGGGCTTTTATAGATAGACTCTGCCCCTTTAATATACAAAATTATAACAGGAAAAAATCTTCTTCTACCTCTCTTTCACACAAAAAATATGTTTGTTTCTTTTATTTTGTTTTTTAGCTGGAGAAGCAGCAAGACAGAACAAGACATTGACCCCCTAGATCTTCTTGCCTTGTTCCCCGATACTCTCAATTATGCCAGCACAGGTGAGTTGATATACAGGTCTCTGGGGAAAGGACATTTACAGAGATTGTTCTTCCCCGTATCCCCGTGATGTGCCAAACTAAACTTACCAAGGATCCTCCAGGAGGAGAGGGATCGACACTCTGCCCCCTTCCCTTCTGAGATTCAGCTTTCTAAGGGCTGAGATAGCCCTGACGGAGGGTCCCTGGTAGCGAAAAAAACATTAAACTTCCCCCAGGAAAAAAGAGGGAGTCTGAGTCAGGAGCTTAGGCTCAACACCAGAGCCTAGAGGTTTGTAGGGGAACAGCGTGTTCTAGATACAGTGCGCAGCTGTGTTTAGAAACCCAATTATACCCGGGCACCTTGGCAAAGTGGTCGTGTTTGTGGAACAGTGGCTGACTGTGTGAGTATAAATCCAATAAGCCTTAGGAGTCTGTGTCCTCAGGGCCACCCTGCTTCCTGCACAGGGTTCTGAAGCAGAAAGGACATCCTCACGGCAGGACAGGGACTCACTGGAGCCTGTCAGAATCAGTTTTCAACAGGGACACTATGTAGAAGTGATTAAAATCAGAACTTTTTAATTGAAGTACAGTTGATTTACAATGCTGTATTAGTTTCTGGTGTACAGCAAAGTGATTCATATATATATATATATATATATTCTTATATATATATATATTCTTTTTCGTATCCTTTTCCATTATGGTTTATTACAAGATATTGAATATAGTTCCCTGTGCTATACAGTAGGACCTTGTTGTTTATCTATTTTATATATAGTAGTTTGTATATGCTAGTCCCAAACCCCTAATTTATACCCTGCCTTGGTAACCATAAGTTTGTTTTCTTCTTTTTAATCTATTTTATTGAAGTATGGTTGATTTACAATGTTGTGTTAATTTCTGCTGTGCAGCAAAGTGATTCAGTTATACATATTTATGCATTCTTTTTCATATTCTTTTCCATTATGGTTTATCACAGGATACTGAATCTAGTTCCCTGTGCTGTACAGTAGGACCTTGTTGTTTATCCATCCTGTATGTACTAGTTTGCATCTGCTAATCCCACACTCCTAATTGATCCCTCCCCACACTTTGGTAACCATAAGTTTGTTTTCTATGTTTGTGAGTCTGTTTCTGTTTTGTAAATAAGTTCACTTGTATCATATTTTAGATTCCACATAAAAGTGATATCATATGATATTTGTCTTTCTCTGTCTGACTTACTTCACTTAGTATGATAATCTCCAGATCCATCCATGTTGCTACAAATGGCATTATTTCATTCTTTTTTATGACTGAGTAGTATTCCATTGTACATACATTACATCTTCTTTATTCATTCATCTGTCAGTGGACATTTAGGTTGTTTCCATGTCTTGGCTATTGTAAATAGTGCTGCAGTGAACATTGGGATGCATATATCTTTTTGAATTATAGTTTTATTTGGATATAGGCCCAGGAGTGGGATTGCTGGAACATATGGTAACTCTATTTTTAGTATTTTAAGGAACCTCCATACTGTTCTCCATAGTGGCTGCACCAATTTACATTCCCACCAACAGTGTAGGAGGGTCCCCTTTTCACTACACCCTCTCCAGCATTTATTATTTGTAGACTTTTTATGATAGCCATTCTGACTGGTGTGAGATGATACCTCATTGTAGTTTTGATTTGCGAGATAATGAGCATCTTTTCATATGCCTATTGGCCATCTGTATGTCTTCTTTGGAGAAAAATCTATTTAGGTCTTCTGCCCATTTTTTGATTGGGTTGTTTGTTTTTTTATTGTTAAGTTACATGAGCTCTTTGTATATTTTGGAAATTAATCCTTTGTCGGTTGCATTGTTTGCAAATATTTTCTCCCAGTCTGTAGGTTGTCTTTTCACTTTGTTTATGGTTTCCTTTACTGTGAAAAAGCTTGTAAGTTTGATTAGGTCCCATTTGTTTATTTTTGCTTATTTCTATTGCCTTAGGAGACTGAGCTTAGAAAACATTGGTATGATTTATGTCAGAGAATGTTTTGCCTATGTTCTTTTCTAGGAGTTTTATGGTATCCTGTCTTATATTTAAGTCTTTAAGCCATTGTCAGTTTATTTTTATGCATGGTTTGGGGGAGCATTCTAACTTCATTGATTTACATGAGGCTGTCCAGCTTTCCCAGTGCCACTTGCTGAAGAGACTCTCTTTTGTCCAGTGTATATTCTTGCCTCCTTTGTTAAGATTAACTGACCATAGGTGTGTGGGTTTATTTCTGGGCTCTCTACTCTGTTCCATTGATCCATATGTGTGTTTTTGTGCCAATACCCTGGTGTTTTGTAAAATCAGGACTTTTAATCGACTGATCAGTTCCTTCCCCCCTGGAACTCTGAAACAAGACTACTCCCTTTGGACTAAGTTCCCAGGTTCCTGGACAATTTGGGGAATGAAGAGTCCTTAAGAGAGAGATACTGAATTACCTACAATGTAGAGGGATGGAGGCTTAAGCAAATGCTTAGAAAAATAAAGAGAGATGCCCAAGTTTTGCATCCAAAACCAATGGAGGTCATACAGATTAATACGCCATTCACTGGGACTCACCAAGAGCTCAGGTGTTTGCCAAACTTGTTTAACTGCTGAAAAAAATTTCTTTTAAACTAAGAATCCTGAAGGACTAGATTCCAAGGAACACTGGTTAGAAAATGCTTCTCGAATGGCAGAACTTTAGATACTAAATCATGACAAAGGAACAGTCAGTTTGGGGCAGGGGCTCTTTCCTGGTACCTGCCCTTATGATTGCTTGACTGTCTCAGGGTAGACTAGCCCCACAGGTCTGCGGCACTAATCACAGTGTTCTAGTAACTCCAACCCAAGGCGGGCAGAGGAGGGGGCGCTGCGCTGAGGTCACAGCCTTCTCCTTGGCTCCGTCCACCCATCCTTGGCCTTTGAAAACGACCCCCTGCAGTCACTCGTTGGCACCGGGTGTAAAGGATTTTCGTCCATTTTACTGTATATCCTCAGTGCCTAGACTCTGCCTGGCCTAGTTTAAACGGTCAATAACTGTGTGTTAAACATTGAACTTCTGGCCTTCTCTGTCCTGGCAAAGTTACTAGAAACCTAACACATTGTTTCCTTTGCGTAGTTTGTGCCTTGCACTGCAGGTCAGACCCTTGTGAAGGTTCAGGAAGTGTGAGAGCAGCAGTGACTGGGAAATCCTGACCGGGTTTGGTGGGCCTAGTCCTCAGCAACACATGGAAAATAACGTTTGATTTGTCAGTCCGATGAAACCCATATCTGCCCAAGTCAGACCAACCTGGCATGGCGGGGGCAGGGGTGCAGTGAAGCCATTTCAAGCTCTGCCAGCTGAATCACTATCCCCCCAACCCTGCGTTGCCCCGTCTAAGGATGACGGGCAGTGTGTTTAACAAGCTGTATGGCAACGTAAGTTTTATAAACAAATGTATATAAATAAATCATTATATAAGTAAAAACCTAAAATATTCCCTTTTTGGGACTTCCCTGGAGGTCCAGTGGTTAAGACTTCACCTTTCAATGCAGGGGGATGTGGTTTCAATACTTGGTTGGGGAGCTAAGATCCCACATGCCTCGGGGCCCAAAAACCAAAACATAAAACATCAATATTGTTACAGGTTCAATAAAGACTTTAAAAATGGTCCACATCATGGGCCTCCCTGGTGGCGCAGTGGTTGAGAGTCCGCCTGCCGATGCAGGGGATGTGGGTTCGTGCCCCGATCTGGGAGGATCCCATATGCCGCGGAGCGGCTGGGCCCGTGAGCCATGGCCGCTGGGCCTGCGCGTCCGGAGCCTGTGCTCCGCAACGGGAGAGGCCACAACAGTGAGAGGCCCGCATACCGCAAAAAGAGAAAAAAAAAAAAAAAAAAAATGGTCCACATCAAAAAATCTTAAAAAAAATTCCCTTTTTATTCTCTCAACTAAACTAAACTCATCCTGAAGCTACTAACTGTGGTATAAATTAAAATGGTCATCCAATCATTCTAATTATTTCTAAATCATTATTGATGTTTAGAAATTACTGGGTGGTCTTATGTTTGATAAGCTCTCGTGAAGCTGGACGCTGCCCGTCTCTAAGCTATGATTCTGCAGAGGAAACGAGCTCTTCCGATGCCTTCCCTGTGAACTTGATGGTCATTAGACCTGGGGCCAGGCACTGGCTGCAGTGGGAGAGTGACCAGGCGGGCTGTCCCTCGTGTTCTGGATGCTGGCGCATCTCACGGAGCTCGTACCTGGAGGGCCTTTGCTTCCACCCTCACCTACAGCACTGCCCTAGCCAGCCTGTCCCTCCACTTCTGCCCCCCTGGACCCCTCCTGAGGGCAGGCAGGGACTGCGTCCGCTCAGCTGCCACCTTGGCCTGCTCGGCTCATGCACCAGCGTCCAGGTGCACCCGTCCCAAGTCCCACTGCCACCTGCTCGGTGGCCACTGGATGATGTCATTCGGTGATGCGTCGTCTAACCTCAGCTGTTTACCAGCCTTCAGGACTGTAGTTCTGTGTGATAACCTGCAGGAACACCATGCCAGTGCATGCAGGCTGAATATCAACCCTGGCCCCGTCCCTTCTGAGTGGTTCAGAGAGTCCTGAAGTCTTATGCATGTGTTGGGGCTAGGCCGCGAACCCTCCCCTTCTATCTCACGGTACCTACCATTTCCTCCTCTGTCTCTCACCTCCGTACAGTGGCTCCCACGTTGATGTGTTCATTCCTGGAACCGTCCCTCAGGTAGTGTTGCCCTTCGGATGCTCTGTCTCTGAGCTGAAGCAGGAGAAGGCCCCCTCCACTGGCCTGATGGGCCCACAGTTGCCAGGCTAAGCTGCCTTATTCTCTTCGTGACTTGCTCCCCACTACACCCTGAGTCTCTGGAACCATACCAGACAGTAACCCCAGCATCTACCCCCGGCAGCTGACTGTTGCCCACACATCTCACCATCTTCTGGATTAAGCCTGTACATTTTCCCCCAGTTTTAATGAGAAATAATTGACGTACAGCACTGTATAAAGTTAAGGTGTTCAGCATAATGGTTTGACATATATTGTGAAAAGCTTACCACAATAAGTTTAGTAAACTTACATCTCATATAGATAAAGAAAAGAAGTTTTTCTTCTTGTGATGAGAACTCTTAGGACCTACCCTCTTAACTTTCCAATAAACCATACAGCAGTGTTAACTGTCGTCACCCTGATGTACGTCACATCCCCAGGGCTTATTTATCTTATAACTGGAAGTTTGCACCTTTGACCAATCTTATTCCACCCCCCGCTCCTGCTGCCTTTGGTACTTTGGTAACCACACATCTGATCTCTTTTCCCTGCCGTTTTTCTTTTCAAGATTCCACATGTAAGTGAGATCATACAGTACTTGTCCTTCCCTGTCTGACTTATTTCACTTAGCACAATGCCTTCAAGTTCTATCCACATCTTGCAAACGGCAGGATTTTCTTCTTTCTTATGGCTGATTATTCCATTGTACGTATATACCAAAACTTCTTTATTCCTTCATCTTTCAGTGGTCACCTCAGTTGTTTCCACGTTTTGGCTGTTGTAAATAATGATGCTATGAATATAGGGGTAACAGATCTTTCTTCAACGTAGTGTTTTCGTTCCCTTCGGATATATACCCAGAAGTGGAATTGCTGGATTGTATGGTAGTTCCATTTTTAAGGAACTATAAGTAGAATTTGCCCATTTTTAAACTGGATTATTTGGGGGGTTTTTTGCTATTGAGTTGTATGAGTTCTTTATATTTTTTAGATATTAACCCCCTATCAGATATATGATTTGAAAATGTTTTTTCCCATTCTGTGGGTTGTCATTTCAGTTTCTTGATTATTAATTTTGTTGTGCAGCCTAAATATTTTGACGCTTTTTCTACTCTGGGTTATTTCTTCCCCCAATAGCTTGGTAGCTTAAGAAGAGGTCTTTAATCCCCAATGGGTTAAGGACATTTTGCTCAACACACATGGGCATCAGAAGCAGCTATTTGAGTGGGACCAAGGCATGAATACTGAAAACTCCATAGGTGATCTGGATGTTCATCCAGGGTGGAGAAGAACCCTTAGCTTAGGGGCCCTCTGTTTGGGTCCAAAACACGTACTCAGTTGTCCCCTCCATTTGTAGGCCCAGTGCTGGATGTACCGACATGCCTCAATCGGATTGATTCTTTGGAAATTCGTGGTTGGTTGTTATCTGGGCCTCCTGCTACTCTGCAAACCACCCCTATGGACAGTGATGCACAATTTCCTTTAGGTTAATTCCATAAGTTGCATTTCAAAAAGAAAAAAAGACTTGACATCACAAGGAAACCACTTTTAGTTGCTTCATTTCCTGGAGCCTACAGCTTTTTTTTTTTTTTTTTTTTTTTTTTTGTACAGCTGGCAGAATGCCTGGGACAAGATGTATTCAATTCTAGTCAAAGCAGAGCTATGTCCGGAGAAACAGACGGCCCACCTAAGGTGAAAAAAATTACTTTCTTGGCAGGCAAGCCAGGGTGATTTATTCACCTCTTCCTCTAGGAAGGCAGGAATGTGTGCAGGCAAAATAAATACATGTTACAAGCACATTCCACAGATGAACAGAATAATTGGTGCTGAACCAGGCAGTGGGAGGTATCCTCCTGTGTCCAGATAGGCTCAGGGAACTTGTCACACACACATGAAAGTGCCCCCAGAACTGGAAAATCACTCCATCGCGGAGGTACTAAGAACCAGGACATAAGTGAAGAGACCCATCGTAACCCTCTCTGAGAGCCCATAATGACATGCTGAGAAGATCAGGGACAGATATAGGCTCAGAAAAATGACTGGCTATACACAAAGCAGTGAGAATTGTATTGTGCTCCATCTGAAGAAGCCCTGTCTGGGGTTAATGAGGTAGACAGGTAATCCGCATTTGTTCAGAAAAGGGGCAATACGGCCTCAGAATTTGTTGCTGATTATCTAATACTTTTCCTGGTGGTTACTTGTGTTCAGATCACCTGGAAAGTACATCCCCCTCAGAAGGCTTTTCCAATACCTGATGAAACAACCCTTAAGTGTTTCCGCTCTTTTGTTCTGAGTCTGCATTCAATAAGTAACATTCTGATTATGAATTTGGTCTCCCAGTTACCTTGATAATGGGCGGGGTTGAGGAAACAAGTCTGGAGGTCACTGGAAAGGCTTATTGTATACTTGTTACAAATAAGTGAATTTGTGTTTTGTTTGCTGTGTCAATCTTTTGAAGGTGTGGTTAGCACAGGTTAGTCTTGCAACCGACATGCCCGCCAGTACAGACAAAATCCACTCTTTGGACCTGCACGGCTGAGTGCCAGAACCTGGAATCTCTGGCCATTGCTCCATATGCAGTCTTGTGAGGCTCCACCCACACAGCCCAGGGTCTGTGCCTCTCTTTAAATTCAGCATAAACCACCCCCCATAGTCACCTCCCTATCTGCTTCTCTAAAATTAGCAGAGGCTGATTCTAAATTATCTTCTCTGCAGTGACTTCTCGTGTCTTGTAGCCTTGAACCCTAGGAAACAAGTTGCATGACCTGTGATCACACTGTGACCATGTAGTTTTACCCAGTTGCAAACTTTCAGCTTCCTGTGGTCCTTCCTGCCCTCTTCACTTGGAGAAATGGGCCATGGTGAGGCCACATGAGGATGTACTGAGGGTCCCCCTGTACCCCTTGATCAAGTAACTGGAAAGGAGTGCATGTTCTCATCCACAGGAGCAGAACTAGAATGGCACTTCTGTCTGTCAGCTGTGCCCTCAATAGCTGTGAGCTTGGCCCTTCCCCCGTCAGAGAGACGGTCCTTCTGTGACCTGCCCTGGCATCCTCATCCCCGACTCTCACAAAGTCACCATCACTTCAAAGACTTTTGCTCAGTCTTCACCTTCCTACAGAGTAAGTTGGTGGCACCGTGCACTCCTTGGTGGACACTCCACACTGGTTGTTTGCTGGAGGGCATTTGTCCACTTTGGTGACCAATAGTTTTTGCTCATTTCCAGAATGAGATGGAAGCAGGAATGACCCAACTCTGGAAATTACCTGTTAGCCTTACATCCCAGAGATTGCCCTGTATCCCTTGAAAACAGCAAGCTATCTTCCCTTTAAATGCAAAATAGAAATATCAGTATTGCATATTAATTTCTTCTTCCCCTAATTGGGAGAGTTGGCCAAAGGACTAATAATGATGACTGTTGTAAAAATGTCCTTAAAATAGTCACTTCATAGATAAGAGATGCATTTACTGCAACCGAGATTTATGAAGGTTCTGTGAGATGGCAAAATGGGGTTTGCAACGCAGGATGTTTATTGCTTCCAGGGGCTGTGGCTAATCTCTCATGAAGCAAGTTTTCAGTTGGGTAGAGATTGAGTAATTAGAACACAGATGCATTGCGTAACTCCTTCTTCCTCTTTATTTATTGTGAACCAGTGAATACCCTCAGTCTCAAGCTGCAGGCCAGCTTAATAGATTTGATTTTTGAGTGTCTCGCATCATGAGAGCTCAGCAGTTCTTGCAAGAAGTGCCCACAGATAACCAAGGCCTTGTATCTGTCTCTGTGCTGATGTTGAACGTGTCTGATAGATTCACCTAAGGGCATCCTACTGGCCTTTTCTTTAAAGGGAAAGAGAACTGACATTTACTGATTACTTACTCTGTAGGCATACTATCTTTACTTCTCATGGCGGATCTATGAGATTGGTATTATTTTCCCTATGTTATAGGTTGGATTGAGACCAGAGAGATTAAGTAATTTGCTCCAGGTAATAGAAAACCTTCGAAGCTGAAGACAAACGTGCTCTCTTCTGCTCAGTTTTATACAGGAGAAGTGAGGTGATAATACAGTAGAGCTGGATTTCTGGATTTAAAACCAGGCCTGTCTGACCCCAAAGCCCCTGCTCCTTCTGCTGTGCTGTGTTGCCATATTGACATACAAGAGGCTCGATAAATGCCTAAGGGTTTTTTTCTTTTTTTTTTTAGTTTTGCTACTCTGAATTGTTTTTTTCAATTGTGTGTGTATCTGGCAAAATGCACATAATATATAATTTACCACCTTACCCATTTTTAAGAGCACAGTTCAGTGGTATAAATACATTCATAATATTGTGCAACCATCACATCTCCATAACTTTTTTCATAAAACCGAAGCTCTGGGACTTTCCTTGTGGTGCAGTGGTTAAGAATCCACCTGCCAGTGCAGGGGGCATGGGTTCGATCCCTGGTTCAGGAAGATCCCACATGCCATGGAGCAACTAAGCCCGTTGTGCCACAACTACTGAGCCTGCACTCTAGAGCCTGTGAGCCACAACTACTGAAGCATGCACACCTAGAGCCCTACTCCGTACCAAGAGAAGCCACCTCAATGAGAAGCCTGCGCGCCAAAGGAAAGAGTAGCCCCCGCTCGCCACAACTAGAGAAAGCCCACGCGCAGCAACAAAGACCCAAAATGCAGCCAAAAATAAATAAAAATTTTTTTTAAAAAGAAAAGAATCTTAAAAAAAAACCTGAAACTCTATTCCTACTGAACAATAACTCCCTCATCCCTCTTCCCCTAGCCCCTGGGAACCACCATTGTACTTTCTGTCTCTACGAATTTGACTATTTTTAGTACCTCATATAAGTGGAATCACGGTATTTGTCTTTTTGTGATTGCCTTATTTTAGCATATTGTCCTCAAGTTTCATGCACATTGTAGTATATTGTAGAGTTACCTTCGCTTTTAAGGCTGAGTAATATTTCATGTATGTATGTATTACATTTTGCTTCTCCATTCATCTGTCAACGGACCCTTGTCTTGTTTCCACATTTTATTTATTGTCAATAATGCTGTGCACATAGGTGTACAAATATCTCTTTGAGACCCTGCTTCCTTTGGGATATATACCCCAGAAGTAGAATCACTGGATCATATGGTACTTCTGTTCTTAATTTTTTGAGGTACCTCCATACTATTTTCCACAGCAGGTGTACCATTTCGTATTCCCACCAACAGTGCACAAGGGTTCCAATTTCTCTGCATCCTCACCAACACTTATTGTTTTGTTTTTTTGATAGTAGCCATCTTAATGGGTGTGAGGTATTATCTCATTGTAGTTTTGCTCTGAATTTCTCTAATAATTAGTGATGTTGAGCATCTTTTCATGTGCTTATTGGCCATTTGGATATCTTTGAAATTTGTATATCAAGTCCTTTGCCCATCTTTGATTAGGTTGTTTGTTTTTTGTGTTGTTGAGTTTTAAGAGTTCCCTATATGTTCTATATGTTCTGGATATTAATTCCGATATTAATCAGATATATGATTTACAAATATTTTCTCCCATTCTGTGGGTTGCCTTTTTACTCTGTTGATAGTGTCTTTGATACACAGAATTTTAAAATTTTCATGAAGTCCCATATGGTGTCACATCCAAGAAATCATTGCCAGATCCAATGTTGTGAAGCTTTGACTCAAGTTTTCTTCAAAGAGTTTTTTTTCCCCCCTTAGGCCTTACATTTAGGTCTTTTATCCATGTAGAGTTAATTTTTATATATGGTGTTAGTTAAGGACCCAACTTCATTCTTTTGCATGTGGATATCCAGTTTTCCCAGCACCATTTGTTGAAAAGACTTCTTTCCCCATTGAATCGTCTTGGCATCCTTGTCAAAAATCAGCTGACTGTATATGCAAGGGTCTATTTCTGGGTTTTCTATTCCATTATTGTTATGTCTGTCCTTATGCCAGTACAACACTGTTTTGATTTCTGTAGCTTTGTGGTAAGTTTTGAAATCAGGAAGTGTGAGTACTCCAGTTCTGCTCTTCTTTTTCAAGGTTGTTTTAATTATTCAAGGTCCCATGAGATTCTCTATGAATTTTAGGATGGGATTTTTCTATTTCTGCAAAAAAAATGTCATTGGGATTTTAATAGGGATTCCATTTAATTTGTAGATTGTTTTGGGTAATATTGACATTTTAACAATATCAGGTCTCACAGTCAGTGAATGTGGGGTCTATTTTCATTTATTTATCCCTTTAATTTCTTTCAGCAATGTTTTATATTTTTCATTGAACAAGTGTTTCACTTCCTTGGTAAAGTTAATTCCTAAGTATTCTATTCTTTTCCATATTATAAATGCAATTGTTTTTGTAATTTCCTTTTTAGATTGCTCATTATTAGTATATACAAATGCAACTAATTTTTATGTATTGAGTTTGTATCCTGCTACTTTGCTGAATTCATTTATTAGTTCTAATAGTTTTCTTTGTGTGGAATCGTTTAGGATTTTCTATATGTGTGATAATGTCATCTACAGAGATAATTTTACTTCTTCTTTTTCAGTTTGGATGCCTCTTATTTCTTTTTCTTACCTAACTGCTCTGGGTAGAACTCCAGTACTGTGTACAGGGGAAGTGGTGAAAGCAGGCATCCTTGTCTTGTTCCTGATATTAGAGGAAAAGTTTTCAGTCTGTCACTATTGAGTATGATGTTTGCTCTGGGTTTTCTGTAAATTGCTTTTACTGTGTTGAGGTAGTTTTCTTCTTCTATTCCTAGTTTTTTCAATGTTTTTACCATGAAAGGGCATTGAATTTTGTCAGAAGCATTTTCTACATCAATTGAGATGATCGTGTGTGATGTTTTTTCTTTCTTTCTGTTAATGTAGTGTATTACATTGATTTTTGTATGTTGAACCATCCTTGCATTCTGGGAATTAATCCCACTTGGGCATGGGGCATAATCCTTTTAATATGTGTTGAATTTGATTTGCTAGTATTTTGTTGAGGATTTTTGCATTGATGTTCATGAGGGATATTTGTTTGTAGTTTTATTGTTGTGTCTTTATCTGGCCTTTGGTGGAAGGGTAATTCTGGCCTCATTGAATGAATTGAGGTGTTCCATCCTCTTTGATTTTTTGGAAAAGTTTAAAAGAAGCATTGATATTAGTTCTTCAAATGTTTGGTAGTATTTGCCAGTGAAGCAACTGGGTCCAGGACTTTTCTCTGTCTGGAGATTTTTTAAATTCAATCTCCTTACTAATTGTAGGTCTATATACATTTTCTATTTCTTCATGATTTAGTCTTGGTTGGTTTTGTGTTTCTAGGAATTTGTCCATTTTATCTATGTTGTGCAACATGTTGGTATATAATTGTTCATAGTACTCTCTTACATCCTTTTTCTTTCTTTAGAATCAATAGTAATGTCCCCCCTTTTATTTCTGATTTTTGTAATTTGATTCTTTTGTCCTTTATTCTCAGTCCAGTAGCTAAAGGTTTGTCAATTTTGTTGATCCTTTTGAAGAGCCAACTTTTGGTTTCATTGATTTTCTTTATTGTTTTTCTCTTCTCTGTTTTGTTTATCTCTATTCTAATCTTTATTATTTCCTTCCTCCTGCTAGCTTTGGGTTTAGTTTGTTCTTCTTTTTCTAGTTCCTTAAGTTATAAAGGTAGGTTGTTGATTTGATATCTTTTTTTTTTTTTTTTGCCATACCGTGTGGCATGTGGGATCTTATTTCCCCTGATCACAGATTGAACCCGTGCCCCCTGCATTGCAAGCATGGAGTCCTAACCTGTGGACCACCAGGGAAGTCCCATCTTTCTTGTTTTTTTTAATTGAATATAGTTGATTTACAATGTTGTGTTAATTTCTGCTGTACAGCAAAGTGATTCAGTTATACATATATATACATTCTTTTTTCTTTTCTTTTCCACTATGGTTTATCTCAGGATATTGAATATGGTTCCCTGTGCTATACAGTAGGACCTTGTCATTTATCCATTTTATATGTAATAGTTTACATCTGCTAACCCCAAACTCCCAGTCCATCCCTCCCCCAACCCCTCCCCCTTGGCAACTACAAGTCTGTTCTCTATGTCTGTGAGTCTGTTTCTGTTTTGTAGATAAGTTAATTTGTATCATATTTTAGATTCCACATATAAGTGATATCACATGGTGTTTGTCTGTCTCTTTCTGAGTTACTTCACTTAGTATGATAATCTCTAGGTTCATCCATGTTGCTGAAAATGGCATTATTTCTTTCTTTTTTAAGGCTGAGTAGTATTCCATTGTATATATATACCACATCTGTTTTATCCATTCAGCTGTCAGTGGACATTTAGGTTGTTTCCATGTCTTGGCTATCATAAATAGTGCTGCTGTGAACATAAGGGTGCATGTATCTTTTCAAATTAGAGTTTTGTCTGGGTATATGCCCAGTAATGGGATTGCTGGATCATATGATAGCTCTACTTTTAGTTTTTTAAGGAACCTGTATACTCTTCTCCATAGTGGCTGCACCAATTTACATTCCCACCGACAGTGTAGAGGGGTTCCCTTTTCTCCACACCCTCTCCAGCATTTGTTATTTGTACACTTTTAATGATGGCCATTCTGACTGGTGTGAGGTGGTAGCTCATTGTAGTTTTGATTTGCATTTCTCTAATAATTAGTGATGTTGAGCTTCTTTGGAGAAATGTCTGTTTAAGTCTCCTGCCCATTTTTCTATTGGGTTGGTTTTTTGTTGTTGTTGTTGAGTTGTTCTTTCTTATTTTTAAAGTGTTTATGGCTATAAGTTTCCCAATTAGCAACACTTACATTTCATCCCATAAGTTTTGGCATGTTGTGTTTTTGTTTTCATTAGTCTGGAAATATTTTCTTTTTTTTTTGTATTTTCTTCTTTGATCCATTGGTTGTTGAAGTGTATTGTTTAATTTCCACAATTTTGTGAATTTTTCAGTTTTCCTTCTGTTGTTGATTTCTAACTTCTATGCATTGTGGTTGGAGAAGATATTTTGTATGATATCCATCTTTCAAAATTTGAGACTTCATTTGTGACCTAACCTATATTCTATCCTGGGGGATAGCCCATGCACACCTGAGAAGAATATGCATGCTATTGTTGTGTTTGTTAGATCTAGTTGATCTATTGTATTGTTAAGTGTCTATTTCCTTTCTTATATTCTGTCTGGTTTTTTGGGTCTTTTTAAAATTTTTATTGGAGTATAGTTGACTTAAAATGTTGTGTTAGTTTCTGCTGTACAGTAAGGTGCTGTCTGCTTGTTTTATCCATTATTGTGATAATGGATCACGAAGCATCCAACCATTATTGTAAAATTGTTTTATTTCTCCCTTCAATTCTGTCAGTTTTAATTTCACATATTTTGATGCACAAATGTTTATAATTGTTTTATCTTCTTGCTTTATTGAAACTTTTATTAATATACAGTGTCTTTGTTGTAAACTTTTTCAATTTTACGTATTTTGTCTGATATTTTTATATCCACCCATGCTCTCTTTTGGTTGCTATTTACATGGAGTAACTTTTTCCATCCTTTGTTTTCACTCTATTTGTGTCTTTGGATCGAAAGTGGGTCTCGTAGATATAGTTGTATCATGTGTTTTTATCATTTCTGCCAATCTCTGTCTTTTGATTGAAGAGTTTAAACTATTTACACTTAAAGTAGTTACCAATAAGGAGAGATTTACTTCTGTGATTTTGCTATTTGTTTCCTAAATGCCTTGTAGCTTTTTTATTGCTCATTTCCTGTGTTAGTTGTCTTTTGTGTTCAGTTGATTTTTTATAGTGAGATGTTTAAATTCCTTTCTCATTTCCTTTTGTGTATATTCTATAGCTGTTTTCTTTGTGGTTACCACAAGGATTACGTTTAACATCCTAAAGTTATAACAGTGTAGTCTGAATTTATACCAGCCTAACTTCAATAACGTACCCACACTCTGCTCCTTTACAGCTCCATCCCCATCCCTTTCAGCTGTTGATGTCATAAAATTACATCTTTCTACATTGTGTGCCCCAAAACATAAACTAATATATTTTTAAAATTCAGTAGTCTCCTAAATCATGTAGAAAAGAAAAAGTGGAGTTACAAACCATTGTTACAATAATACTAGCTTTGATAATTATCCATGTATTTACCTTTATTCAGATCTTGATTTCTCCATATAGATTTGAGTTACTGTTATGGCTTCTAGTGTCTTTTTATTTCTTGCAGGACTCTTGAGCATTTCTTGCAGGACAGGTCCACTGGTAACAAACTCTCTCACTTTTATCTTGATGTCTTAATTTCTCCCTTACTTTCAAAGGGCAGTTTTGCTAGACATAGAATTCTTGGTTGACGGTTTCTTTTCTTTTAGCATTTTGACTATATCAGCCCACTGCCTTATGGTCTCCAACGATTCTGATGAGAAATCTGCTGATAATCCTATTGACGATCCCTTGTATGTGATTATTTGCTTCTCTCTTGCTGGTTTCTAGATTTTCTCTTTTTCTTTGGCTTTCAGTTCATCTTACTTGGAGCTTATTGAGCCTGTTGGATATTTTTTTCTTAATTTTTTTTTTTGGCCACACCACACATCATGTGGGATCTTAATTCCCTGACCAGGGATTGAACCCATGCCCCCTGCAGTGGAAGCGTGGAGTGTTAACCACTGGACTGCCAGGGAAGTCCCCTGTTGGATATTTATATTCATGCTTTTCACCGAGTTTGGGAAGTTTTCAGCCATTATTTCTTCAGATACCCTCTCTGCCGTTTTCTCTCTCTCTTCTCTTTCTGGGACTCCCACTGTGTGGTGCTGGTCTGCTTTTTGGTACCTCAGGTCCCTTAGGTTCTGTTCACTTTTCTTCAGTCTCTTTACTTTCTGTTCCTCATACTTGATCATTCCCTTTGTCCTTTCTTTAAGTTTGCTGATTCTTACTTCTGCCTGCTCAAATCTGCATTTGAATTTCTCTAGTGAATTTTTAATTTCAGTTATTTTACTTTTCAGCTCCAGAATTTCCTTTTGACCTCTTTCAAGATTTTCTATCTCTTTACTGATATTTTCTTTTTTTTTTTTTTTTTTTTTTTTTTTTTTTGCGGTACGCGGGCCTCTCACTGTTGTGGCCTTCTGCCGTTGTGGAGCACGGTCTCCGGATGCACAGGCTCAGCGGCCATGGCTCACGGGCCCAGCCGCTCCGTGGCATGTGGGATCTTCCCGGACCGGGGCACGAACCCGTGTCCCCTGCATTGGCAGGCAGACCCTCAACCACTGCGCCACCAGGGAAGCCCTGATATTTTCATTTTGATCATACATTGTTTTCTTGACTTTCTCCACATGTTCCTTTAGTTCTTTGAACATTTTTATGCAGCGGCTTTAAAGTCTTTGTCTAATATTTCTTCTATTGGATCTGTTTCAGGGACAGTTTCTATTGATCTATTTTATTTCTTTGAATGGGCCATACTTCCCTGTTTCTTTGTATGCCTTGTGATTATTTTGGGTTGAAAACTGGACATTTGAATCTAGTAATGTGGTAACTCTGGAAATTATATTCTCTGCCTTCTCCCAGGGTTTGCTGTTTTTTGTGACTGTGTTTTTTTGTTTTATTCCATAGACTGTATGTCAGCTGAGTGTGTCTCAGGTGTAAACTTAAGGTATTCTTAGGTCTTTTCTGAGACTTTCCTTGGGCATGCCTAGTCACTTTCTAATTTTCCCCATATATGCAGTCATTTTTTAATAGTCTAGTCTTTAATATCTGACTACCAAAAGGGGAAAAAGAAAAATAAAGGGGGTAAAAAAAGGGTACTGGTCCCTTTAAATCTCCTGGCTGTCACTTCAGCCAGATGAAGAGGGACTTGTATTGGTGGGGGAGGGGCTACAACAATGGGCACTGTCTCTGCCCCTCTGTGATCAGAAGCAGTGACCAGTGACCAGAGCACAGATCACTGATGTCCTTTTTGCCCACCCAGGCTCCTGCAAGCTGTGCAGAGCTGCTCCAGGAACCATGCACAGCTGCCTGCCATGGGGTTGGGGATGGGTAGCTGCTGCTGTGCTGAGAGCTGAAACTGGCCAAAATGAACAGTCCAAGTCTTCCCCTGGACATTGCAAGCCTTCAGTAAGCTGTCCAGAGTTCCACAGTAGTTACATCAGACAGGTTTCTGCCAGTGCAGCGTTTGTCTGGGGGTGGGGGAGACAGAGTCTTAGCGCTTCCTACTGCACCGTCTTCCCAGAATCTGCCAAGAGTTTAAAAAACAGATTTCCTTGTTTTTTTTAGGAGCAGTTTTAGGCTCACAGCAAAACTGAGTGAAAGGTACAGAGATTTCCCATACATCCCCTGTCCCCATTATCAACAGAGAAATGCCTCTGGATTTTGTAAGTAAAATAAAATCATGTGTAAGAAAACATTTCTTGAGAAAAGGCCAAGTCTGGCCCTTTTAGGACCAAAGCTCGTGCACCGGGGATTCCTCAGTACCTATGAGGGAGAAGCCCTCATGGTTCCTTCTTCTGGGTGTACACGTGAAGTGCAGGAGTAACAGTAATACTGCCACCCAAAGTCATGTGTTTTCTGTCAGTGGCCCCAACAGTTTCCTACTTATCCAGGAGTCGTCTTTCATAATGACTTATCCTACTTGAAGCCTCTTTATTTAAATAGTTGCCAAGTTCTAGAGATTCTGTTGCTGTAACATCTCACCCATTGCTATACTCACTCCCACTCTTCTATTTCTTTTTCTTTCCTTTGGCCACGCCATGCGGCATGTGGGATCTTAGTTCCCTGACCAGGAATTGAACCCGTGCCCCCTGCATTGGGAGTGCGGAGTCCTAACCACTGGACTACCAGGGAAGTCCCCACTCTTCTATTTCAGACCCGTGTACGTGGATTCTTTTCTGTCGTAAGAGTCTCCTAAACAATTCTCCCCTGTGCCAGACACTCCCATCACATGGCAACTAGATGTATCATCCTAGAGCACAGCTCCAATTACCTCATGCTTCTGCTCAAAAACAGAGAAGCTCCCCTATTCCAAAATCAAAGCCTAGGAGCTGTCTGGGGCAAGTCCCCAATTTCCTGGGGTCCTTTCCCAAAGCCTGAGGTCCTAGGACTAGAGTGAGCATTTTGTTTCTGGGTGCTGTTTCCTCAAAGTGGTGCTTTCTGAGCAACTACCAGATGCAGGAGTTCTGCTTTATAACAGTCTATAAGAAGAAAATAGTAACTTTCTAGACTCTCCAACCTTCACCCCAGAAAAGCCTCTGTCCTTTTCCATTAAGTTGTTTTCTAGCGCCACCTGGTGTTAGAACTAAGCAGCAGTGGCTCTAGAGGAAAAGGAAGAACCCACTGTAAATGTTTTATCCCAAACTGAGGATCTTTAGCACCAGAAAGGAACCTTAGACATCATTTAGACAGATTCCTTGTTTTATAGATCAGTAATTTATCCAGGATTTAGAGCAAGAACTGAATCCACATTTCAGTCCCAGGCTCCTCAATTTTCCAACACATCCCCCGACACCCTCAGCCCGCATACCTTCTTAAGCCTCAAAAGGAATTGGGCCAGAGTGATGATGCCACCTTTGGAAGAAGACAACAAAAGGATATTAACTTTTATTGATCTCTTATTATAAGTCAGTTACTGTACTGAGTACATTTATACTATCTCATTTATTCTTCACAGGTAGCCTGTTCTTATTCCTGTTTCACCGACGGACAAGGTAAGGTTCAGAGAGATTGAGTGTCTCATTACAGTTACGTTGTAGTATTTTTTCACAATTATTCACTCCCTCCTTGCCCTTGCCTTACTTCTGTGTCTGGGCCACATACACACTCACTCCCCTGCCCTCACTGACTTTGGGCTCGGCCACTTCGACCTTCTTTGGTCGATGGAACGTGAATGAACTTGATCGGTACCCATGAGAGCAGAAGTTTTAAGTTCCATGGTGTGATTAGATGCACTTCAGCCCTGACCTCCTCTGTGGGGACAACATAACTGAGAGGGTAGCCGTCCCTCCAGCCCTGCCCCTGGAATAGGACACATGTGGAGCAGGGCCAAGCCTGTCAGTCACAACTGACCCACAGTTAGCCTGCAGCCCTTGTGAAACATGAGCAAAAAATAAATATTTGTCCTTTAAGCCAGCGTTCCCCAACTTTTTTGGCACCAGGGACTAGTTTCGTGGAAGACAGTTTTTCCACAGACCCGGGGCGGGGGTTGGTTTCAGGATGATTCAAGCCCGTTACATTTATTGTGCACTTTATTTCTATTATTATTACATTGTACTATATAATGAAATAATTATACATCTCACCATAATGCAGAATCAGTGGGAGCCCTGAGCTTGTTGTCACTTGCCACTCACTGATAGGGTTTTGATGTGAGTGTGCAAGCAATTGACTTATGATGGTCTCTGCGCGGTCAGACCTCTCTGCTAAGGATCATCTGCATTTGCAGCCGCTCCCCAGCGCTAGCATCACTGCCTCAGCTCCCCCTCAGATCATCAGGCATTAAAGTCTCATAAGGAGCGCGCAACCTAGATCCCCCGCATGCGCAGTTCACAGTAGGGTCCACGCTCCTGTGAGAATCTAATGCCGCTGATCTGACAGGAGGCGGAGCTCAGGTGGCAGTGTGAGCGACGGGGAGCGGCTGTAAATACAGATGCAGCTTCGCTCCTCTCCTGCCGCTCACCTCCTGCTGTGCGCCCAGTTCCTAACAGGCCGCCGACCAGTACCTGTTGGTGGCCCTGGGGTTGGGGACCCCTGCTTTAAGCCAATGAGAATTTGGTGTTGTTTGTTGCTGCAACAAAGCTGACCCATACAGGATTGAACACAAGTCTGACTGACTCCAAAATCTCTCTGGAAACTGTGAAAAAGAACCCTGCTCCCAGGGTGATGTCTAATTTAATGAATTTAAGAACCTATGTGTTAGGTCTTAAGTTGCTAAGGTTCTCGCCTCCTTGGAGTCTTTGCTTAATTCTACCCTTGCACTGACACTTATCTTGAGGATCCAATTTAATTCTGCAACCTGTTTCTCCAGCTCCACCTCCTCAGTGCTTTTGATTCCCTTTACTTTGATTTACTTTTTCTTCTTTTTAAAAGCAGTTATTACCTTCCAAAATACAGTTAACTTATTTATAATGCATACAGTTTAAATGGTGCCCAGCTGAGTGTCAGGAGGGAAGGGTTTTTTTTTTGTCTGTTTTGTTTATTGTCATTGTCCTTCCTTAAACAGTGCCTGGCACATAGTAGGTGCTAAAAAATATCTGTTAAATGAATGAATAAATAGGAAGGACACTTCTGAAATCATGGTAGCTGTTGTGTTTTACTAGCTTGACCAGTAGAGGTCATAGATGAGTTCTTTAAATATCTCGGACCTGCAACTACTTTTATGTGTGTTTTATGTCAGGATCTGTTCACTGTGGATGCCTCGGGGATTAGTGTGGGTTGCCACGTGGCAATGATCAATCTGATGGTGGCATTTGGCATATATCATAAAAACTGCTGAAAGTGAAAAATTGATGATGTCTCAGATTGGTTTCTCCTCCATCTATGACCTAGTCTTGGGAGCCAAGGAAAAAAAATGGCAAATAGGATGCAAGATGGCGCAGAAAGTGTCGGCTTTAAGGTTGTGTCTATTTATATAAGTTGCTTGTAAATAAAAGTTAAATTCAGTCAAACAATCAGAGAGGGTAGTAAATGCTTATTGGCAACTGCAAAGCTATTTGCCTAGATTAACAATGGAACCTTCCAAAAGTGTCTGCGTATGTGTGTTTACAGATACAGCCTAGTAATACTAGAGCACTTCACTGACCTTTCCCTCTCCTCTATTACAACAAAAAATGGAATCACAAGCCGTGATTCTGCCTGCAGGTGGCTTATTCTCCCTGGTTCAATAGCTCATGCTAAACTTCACAGTGTGTAACTGCACGGGGGGTAAATTTAAAGGGATGATGAGACTAGATTGGAAGCAAATTGTTTTCTTCAGGTTGCATATGATTGATGAGTTCAAGGATAAAAATTTGAGAAGGAAGGAGGTCTGATTTTGTTGCTTGCCTCTCACACACCAGGCACTGAGCTAAATACTTTTACAGGTCCTCTCATTCACTGTGCCTGAAGTGAACAGTGTCAAAGATAGCACCTAGCACTTAGTGAAAGCTCAAAAACTACTGAATAAATGAGTGAGGGAGTCGATGACCATTAGGAAAAGGATCTGTTTCTTTGTTTTGTTTTGGGGGGTTGTTCCAGGGGGTTGATTTGTTTTATTTCCTCTGTAGAGCTCAATCCAATTGAAACGCAGAATGTGGGTACATTTGTGTTTGGTGTTTATTCATATCACGTGTCCACTTACTGGGCACTTAAAAAAAAAAGGATGCCTAGAAGGTGGTTCCTGTCACGAGACACTGAAAGATAGGTGTGGATGGCGAGCTTAGGGGAACGGGCGTTAATTTTGGTCCTGCTGTGAAGCTGACCTTTCCTTTAGAGTCTATGCGATGAAAATCGTAATCACATAACTTCTACTGATTCTCCTTGACACATGTCATGAGACAAATGTGAGATGCCCTATTTGAAAGGTTTTGTGGTGAATCAATGGGAAAGGTAGCCAGTAGTGGGAGTTTAATGAAAGTAATTTGTGATGGCCCTTGGGGAGGGCCTGGGACTAAGTCACAAACTCCATCCTGCAGCACATGTTGCTCTGGCTTTGTCTCCATCAGTGGATGAACAAAACAGGACAGTAATGCCAATATCATGTACCACCTATACCTCTTCTGCCTTTATGGTTGGGGTGGATTGCCAGACTGAAGAACTTCATTATGTTTGAATATCAGAGATGATGGTTTTCTTGAGCTCTGTGTTGGTAAACAGCCAGATAACATAGTTTTATTCTATTGTGAGGCTTGTAGCCAGATAGATGCAAGGGTAGATTCTCCTATGTGATGATATGAAAGAGAATTCGCCAACTACTCAAGAATACTTTTAGTGTGGGGCATCAGGCAGGGGAGGGGGACAAGGAGCCCCAGGAAGAGTTCCCCCCAAGAGTTTATGGAGGTGCATCCTCACTCCACCAGAAGTGAAATAGGGCTTCTTTCCTCTCCCCTCTCTTTTCCTCCTCTCCCTTGCTTAGAGCTTTCTTCAACTGTTAGGCATGTGATATATTCATCGCAAGCATAATCGGTACACAGAATGTAGAGATGCCAAGTGTGCGTGAACAAATTAGAGGTTCTTAGTCAAATCCAAACAAACATATACTTGATAATGGCTTTGGCTGAAATGTATTTTTACATTTTGTAGCGTGTTCCCATTTGCCCGTGGTTAGCAAAGATTAAGCTTGCCAAACTTTAATGCAGTACAAATGCCATGTTCAAGACAAAACAAGTGCACTGTTACAGGATCTGGCAAATCTAAAGCATTATCAACAGCTGTGGTTTTCAAATACTTTGTGAGACTGGAAAAATAAAGCACATGTGCGTTTAGAGTGGGCATTTACACTCCCATTAATTTTTTAAAATATAATTTGCGGTTACTGGTAGTTTCACATGGTTTTATAGTTACAGTCAAGTTCTGATTACATGTGATAATGGCCAGAAGGCAGAAATTGATTGAGTCCCTCATTAATTAATTAATTAAGGATTCATTGAGAGAAATCTCTGTTCACGGACATATACTTGGTGCTAATTGTAGCAAATCACTTCCCACCCCTCCCCATCCATACTTTTGCCAGAATTGCCATGAGTATAAGTGTTCATTTGAATTTCATCCCATTCCATTTATCACCATCAAAGGACACATCTTTAGAAATAGAAAGGTCAAAAGGAAGGAGAATTGTCGTAGGGAAGGAAAACAGCAATTCTAAATTGTTAAACAGTTGACTTCTATATAGGAGGGTTCTGTATTATGGTTCAAAGTATCTGATGTTGAAAACCATTTGAAAAGTGACAAGAAAATTGACATTTTGCTTTACCTAATGACTCGAACTGATAAGGTTTCATCATAAATATCACCGTATATGACACAGATCATTTATCAATATCTTGGCTTTTCATTTTCTATTTTGAAAGTTAAATCCATTATCACAATTACAACTCTGTACAATCAATTAAAAATTACCTGTCAGAGATTATCTGAAGTCCAGATTATCTGTGTAGGGTCAGAATTTACCCTGTTTTATAAAGAGCAGGCTCAAAGGATCACATTTCACCTTTGTGCCGGTGTTGGTTTTAGCTGCCTTCAAGAAGCCCTGAGTGATCATGGTTTATTTTACTTCACAAAAAATTAAGGGGAAACTACCATGAACCTCATGACATTAGGTTGGTTGGAAAGAAATAATCATCTGAGTTATTAAAGTACTAATTGTGCACTTTAAAATTGATTTCATTAATTTTAAATATTTTTAATAATATACTTGATAGTCACAAACTTGATTTACTCAACATTGTTGCCTGGTAAAAGTCCTATGAAGATGTAATACAAAGATAAGACTTGATCCAGAATTTGCAAATCTAAGTTCCTATCTGGTCTAGATGTCCAAATCATCATTTTCTTGGAGATCAGTAATCCATTTGGACCCATGCATATTTTTTAATTGAAATGAAATAAAGTTCCCAAGAAGAGTTGCTTAACCGTTTCAGTTCCCTGATCAATTTAGCACATTAACTTGTATAGTTGATGAAAAAAATTTTGCTGAAAAAGTTAAATTTTAGGCAATCTGGGGAAATTATATAAATTTGAAATTTAATTCGAATTATTAACAAGAAAACCTTATATTTGTTTTCCCCTTTAATGTGAATAAATGCTTTCACATAGTGTAATTCTCTTTATTTCTCTTTTGGTAATATTTTCCTTATAATATTTTGCTGTGGCTATAATCACGCTGATGGGAACTTCACACACAATTAGTTCAAATTAGGGGAGGCTTTAGGGTAAATTGAGCAGATCACCAAAACTTTAGGAATCGGAGGACACCGTGAACGGCTTATTTAGCTGTGCTTGGTGGTGTTTCATACTGTAATCATTTAGCTATTTGGTTGTATGTCTCATTTCTTAACAAGATAAAAATTGTATCTTTTTCTCAGGAAGGCAAAACAGTGATATAAAGAGTTTACAGGGTAACAGTTCCCTCTACTGCAAGTAGGTATCTCCATTTTGTGTCAGCATGTCTCTGAAAAACGACAAATATTCTCAGCTGCTTCTTCTACTAACCCACAGTCGCCTCCTTAAGTAACGTAAACTTGGGATATGTCAGGAGATCAGGAGGTACACGACGGGCACAGAGCGCCCTAAAGAGCAGCTGGTACGGAGCCAGGCTTCTGGACCATCAAACCCAAAGTCATTTTCTGTACACACTGAGCCTAAGAAATGTGTGCAGCTCCTCACTTTGATTTCACAAAGCAGACAAGCTGCTGTAGAAATTGTCAGTCATCATCTGTTTCTGCCCATTTTCCACATTCCTGTGCCAATCATCAGAAAGAAAATTACATATACACTTTATGACTTCTGAACTGACAAAAATTTGCTGCTGTGGAAATACTTGCATGGTTCTGTAACAATGAGTAAACCCAGAAGTAGAAGAATATTTTAAAGAAAAAGAAAAAAAAAAGGAGTTATCAGTGAGTTGCCAATTGCATGACCACCGCTTTGACTTAACTTTTTTGGTCCTGGGGCATTCTTTCCATTTTCCAAAAGATTTCTCATTACTCCTTAGCAGGGTTTAGCCAGAAACTCAGAGGGCATAAGCTGTTCAAAAAGATCACAGTATGTTTTTCTTGAGTTTCATTCAGCAGCCAGGAATTTTCTCGTTGTTTTAATTGGTAGCTGGCTTCCCAGTAGTTTTCCAATGCAGTCATACTACTTCACTCCACTTAATTTAAAAGACATCCATTTCTGTGTCTCTCACGCATCTACTGAATCTCTCCTACTTCCCCTAAGGAGTAAGTATGGTGGCCGCCGTGTCTCCAGGCCTCCGTCCCTTGTGCTCTTAGCTCTCTGTGCTCTTTCGTTCCATCGGCCCAAGACCAATGAGATGCACAGAAAGGCTGGATCTGCGGCATTCATTCCTTGAACCAACATGTCTCACCCATCTTTCATCTTCCTATGTTAGCCCTCCAGTGCCAGTCCACCCCTGGAATAATAAGAATATCTCTTCTCTTGTTGCCTTCTGCCTTCCCCTCCCCACCCCTGCATCTTCTCCTGAGACCTAATGGCTTTCCCAATGGCTATAATAACAATAGGCAGTATTTATTGAGCATTCTCAAGCATTTCCCAGACAATTCAAGAACGTCACACGCAGAGCAGGCCTAGGGATTGACACCTCTGCTGCCATTTCTGGGCCATCACTCCCATGCCATCGGGCTGAGACCCCAAACCAAAAGTTCTCCCGGGGAAGAACTTTTAATGGCCAGACTTAGCAAATAGAATTACAGAAATCCCAGTGAAACTTGAATTTCAGATAAACAACGGGAAAAAATTTAGTGTAAGCATGTCCCAAATATTGCATGAGAGGTACTTGCACTTGACCATGATGTATTGTTTATATGTCCTTGCCCATCCCAAACCAGGTCACTGGCTCCACCTCACTCTCGAGCTTTCTGTGATAACTCACGCACAAAAGATGGGGAAGTGAGTCTTCACAAAGCTCTCCTCGAAATAAACAATATAAAAATTCCTTGATTGTACAATCTAGGTGTGTCCAGGAAGCCCATGTGCAAACATAGGTTTGGAGGCAGCATGTTATAGCAGCAAGCACGCGGGCTTTGGAACAAAACAGATCTGTGTTGCCTGACAGCCCTACCACTACTGCCTGTAGGACTCTGGGTAAAAGGGCTTTAATCCTCCTATGATGCAGTGTCCTCCTTTAGAGTAAAAAGAGAATAAGACTTAAATTGTAAGGTTGTGCATTAGTTTTCTAGGGCTGCTGTAACAAAGTACCACAAACTGGGTGCCTTAAACAACAGAAATGAGTTGTCTCACAGTCTGGAGGCTGGAAGTTTGGAATCAAGGTGTTGGCAGGACTGCTTCCTCCTGAGGCTGTGAGGGAAGGGTTTGCTCCAGGTCTCTGTCCTCAGATAGTAGACAGCTGCCTTTATATTCACATGGCATTCTTCCTGTGTGTGTCTCTGTGTCCAAATTTCCCTTTTTTTCTAATAAGGATACCAGTCATCTTGGATGAGGGTCTTCCCTGATACATCACCTTGACCTAATTACCTTTGTAAAGACTTTATCTCCAAATAAGGTCCCACTTTGAGGTACTGTGAGTCTGGGCTCCAGTGTATCTTTTGCGGGGAGCAAAATTCGACTCATAACAGGTTGTGAAAAGAATGGAGTATGGTAACTTACGTGAGGCACCTAACAGAAACTCTGGATTATAATACTTAAGAAATAGCAGCTTTTATCGTTATTATCAACAGTTCTGTGTTCTGTTGTTTTGTAATGATCTTATGAATACACAGTTACTCTCTGGGATTAATGGACACATATATAGAAGGCCTAGGTGGGGAAAATGTGTAAGTATCTGGAAAATGTTAGACATAAGAATCAAATATTGAGGACTTCCCTGGTAGTGCAGTGGTTAAGAATCCGCCTGCCAATGCAGGAGACACAGGTTCGAGCCCTGGTCCGGGAAGATCCCACATACCATGGAGCAACTAAGCTTGTGAGCCACAGCTACTGAGCCTGTGCCCTAAAGCCTGCGAACCACAACTACTGAACCCACACACATAGAGCCCGTGCTCCGCAACAAGAGAAGCCTCTGCAGTGAGAAGACCATGCACAGCAACGAAGAGTAGCCCCTGCTCGCCACAGCTAGAGAAAGCCCGCACGCAGCAACAAAGACCCAACGCGGCCAAAAATAAATAAATTTATTTTAAAAAAAGAATCAAATATTGAGAATAAAGGGCTTTATGTTTCTGTATGTATTTGGGGTAGCGGGGAGAGAAAGAGCAGGGACATAAGATAGATGGTGAATAGAGGTGATAGGATTTAACTATCCAGACTGACGCATGTTGAATTAACACTCCATTTTACTTCACTTTGAAAACAGAGTCAGAGAGAGACAGAATCAAAGTTTACTCTTGAACAATACAATCTGCCAGAAACAGTCAGAATCATTGTGGTTTTTAGAGCAAAAAAAAAAAAGTCATCAGAGAACCAGTCACTCGATTCTGATGACAGAGAAAGTCAGACTGTAATTATTCTACAAACAGCATTACTTGGAAAATGTTTACTAAAGCAACAGTTTCAAGCCTCTGTGGGATTTAAAAGTGGTGCATTTTCTGTGGCACCTTTCATTTCAGTGTATTACTTGAAGAGAGATTCTCGCTGCTAATAAAACTAGAAAGGAGAAAATTGCATTTGTTAGTTCGTGAAGAGAGACACCCTGTTTGATCTTGGACATTTCCCTCCAGCATACCCTCTGTGCGGCTGGGTTACTCAGACAATGCAGTGGAATGTGTGGCAGGGAGGTTGGGTCTTCAGTACCATGAAGAAGGGTGATTATTTAAGGAGTCTGGCCTCCATTAAGAATAGAACAAGAGGGGGCTTCCCTGGTGGCACAGTGGTTAAGAATCCGCCTGCCAATTCAGGGGACACGGGTTCAAGCCCTGGGCCAGGAAGATCCCAAATGCCGTGGAGCAGCTAAGCCTGTGCGTCACAACTACTGAGACTACACTCTAGACCCTGCGAGCCACAACTGCTGAGCCCACGTGCCACAACTACTGAAGCCTGTGCTCCACAAGAGAAACCACTGCAATGAGAAACCCGCGCACCGCAACGAAGAGTAGCCCCTGCTCGCCACAACTAGAGAAAGCCCATGTGCAGCAACAAAGACCCAATGCAGCCAAAAATAAATAAATAAATTTTTTAAAAAAGAAAAAGAATAGAACAAGAGGAAATATGTTTGATTTGCAGAAGAAAGGATTTAGGCTGGATCCATATACTCTCTGTATTGGTAAACAGTAAAATAGATGCTCAAGAGCGGCTAAGTAATACCACTCCTAAGAAGATCTATAAAATTATGATAGAAATTGCATTGTTAATAGTATTTGAAAATCATAAGGCCTTATGAATCTTCAATCCAGCATATGAGATTTGCATAGGGTAATGCAGCCTGAGGCTCTCATGTGTTTGCAGATTCTCAGGGTTTTACTTCCCATCTCCTTTCCCCCATAGGTCGGGCTAAACAGAAGAGTTTCCTTTAAGTCTCGCTTTGGGAGGGGATAAATGTTTTCAGTTCTCCCCTTTCACAGATGTATAGTAATTCAAGGGTTCTTTATTTGAGGATGCTAGGTCCAAATTTCTGCCCCTCATGGACCCCAAAATTTGCCTCCTGTACTTTCATAGACATTAAAACTCAAACCCATTTTTAAACCCAGAACAGTCAAAATATCAGTTTCTGGAGTATTATTTCCCTTACTTTCCTATTAGCACTTAAAAGCATACTTGTTATATTTTTGTCCAGTACATCTAAGTGATTTGTAGTAAGAGGGTTTTCAGATTATCTAATCAGCACTATTGCTAGCAGTGAAAGTCCTGTGTTGTTTTTCATGTATTTATACTTTGAACATTTCGTTCTTATTTTTTGTCAAGATTCCTTTGTGTATGTAGTCACTTCTGAATATGAACTTGCTTGATAACCACTTCTGATCCTATATAGACTTACACTGAAAATACCTTATTAGGCAAAGTGAAAAGAAGATTTGTGCAAGGTCAGCTTCAGGTTGCCCTCCCTCGGGTTTAAGGTTTGAATTTGGACTGTCTGGAGGGCCTAGATTCCCTAACAAAATAGTTTGAAATGCAGTCTCAGGCAGATAACAATCCTGGAGTCTTCAATAAAAGTTATTAAAAGCCTTCCCTAGAAAGGTGTATTTTCAGCCCTACACAGAATTCCTATAGATAGTCTCACCAAAATGAACTTGCAATTCTAAATTACAAAATACATGAAAGAAACAATCCAGAATCATCAGCAATAACAACCTGTATAATTAGACCTTAAGAACTTCAGGAAAAATATTTTAAGTACATTTAAAATTGTTAAAGAGAAAAAGCAAACGTTGCTGAAATATTTACAAGGAGTAGTTTTTCAAGCCTACAAAGGGGTTAACTTGTAGGCTCTCCCATAGGTCATTTTACTTATGAAGTAACTCAGGGCCAGAGTTCCGCTTATGGGCAGGAGGGCACTCGGTTATTTTCAGACCACCCTCTGCACGTGCTAGGGTTCAGTGAGCAGAACTAAACTTGGGAAAGGGAGCCACTTCTGGCCTTCAGTCGTGGGCCACTGAGCAAAGGGAAATTTAAATCTGTGTTCCGGTGAAGTCAAGTTTGGAAAGCCAATGGATTAATTCCAAAAGGGTAGAAAGACTGAGAATCAAGCGAACGAGAAGCAGGACAAAAGCCAGTGAATGTAGGAGGTGGACAAGGTGCTGTTCCTTCAGGCAAAAGCATACAAGTGGGAGCAACCTTCATAGGTCACCTTCCCGGGAGGCTATGGTTGGGAACTAGCTTGGGGGATGTTCAGAAGTGTTGTTTTGACGGTGAAGTGAGGCCAGACATGCTGAAAGAAGTCTAATTCCAGAAAGGGACTGTGTCTGCTAGGGTGTTAATAGGAGATTCTAATCCCTGGGACTATACATATTTACTTGGGCTTGGTTTCTCCTGCCTCTGCCCCAGGAACTTCTGTCCTTTGTTATGTGGGTGTTGGACACAAAGCTACCAGAGACTGTCTCAACTGATCAGCTTCCAGATGAATGGGACAGAAATGTTTCTCAGAACTAGAATTGGGCCGGAATGTTTTAATATGAATCTAGTGCCACGTCAGGTCTGTAGATAGCAAGTCATGATGAAAAGAAATAGGCTGGGGCTTCCCTGGTGGCGCAGTGGTTGAGAGTCCGCCTGCCGATGCAGGGGACACGGGTTCGTGCCCCGGTCCGGGAAGATCCCACATGCCGCGGAGCGGCTGGGTCCGTGAGCCATGGCTGCTGAGCCTGTGCGTCCGGAGCCTGTGCTCCGCAACGGGAGAGGCCACAACAGTGAGAGGCCTGCGTACCGCAAAAAAAAAAAAAAAAAAGAAAGAAAGAAAGAAATAGGCTGAAGTCATGTGATAGCTACTTTCCTCCACATTTAAGTGTTTGGAATTTTTAGTACCTGTTTTTAGGGCACAGAATGGAATAAATAGGATACAGTTAAATAAGTAAAATCAATTCAAACTGCTTTTGCATAAGATGTTTCCAGAGAGGAAAGAGCTGTCTTCATGAATGAAATCCAGCTCAAAGGTAAAAGCCAGATTAGCATCACTTAATGTGTGTGGGATATGTCTATGAGTTGGAAACGTTCTAGTTGAACAGGGGTAATTTAGAGCCAGTTTCCAGGGCGTCTAGAAGATCACCAAGCAGCTGTTTTTTCTTCCTTCCTTCCACCCTCCTCCCCTCCCCCTCCTCCCCTCTCCCCCCTCTCTGTCTTCCCCGTCTCCTCCCCCGCTCTCCGTCCTGGTTGCTCCTTTTCTCTCAGCATCTGCCTCTGCAGACAACCTCTCAACCCCGACGTCTGCATCTGCCACAGAGAGTTTTGCTGCCCTGCTCCCTCTGTTTCCGGGTCAGCCTGTGTCGGGGGTCAAATCAGATGCCTCTTCCAGCCTGAGGCAGGGGTGGAGGAGGTCGAAATGATCAGAGTCCTAAAAGTGATGGAAAGGTAGAGAGTGGAGCTGCCTTTTACGGCCTTGAATGAAAGTGTGGCTGCCCTTAGCCCCATGGGGTAACTGTCAGGCCACTCTGCGTGTTTAAGGGCAGGGGGCACCCAGGCCTCTCTGTGATGCTCTGTGCAGCTCCATGGAGCACTTCCCCGTTTCTCTCAGATTATGTCGAGGCTGGTGGTCTTTGGTTAGTGGTGCTCACGGTTAGTGATTCTTCTGGAGGTGGAGTGAGGAATTCTCTTCCTCACAGTGTGGTGAAGGGCGGGGGGGATGTCCCCTCTACAGATAAGAGGGACCGTGGAAGTGAAATAGACTCAGTACTTTGCAGGTAGGATTCTGTTTTTCTTCCTATTTCACTTCTATATGTTATTTTTTTCCAGCTCCAGAAGCTAACAGATAAAAAAGCAGTTTGGGCTGAGGTAGTGCCTTTTTTAGAATGGCATTTACAACACAGTTTGCGTGCTCTGAGGAATATTATATCCGAGAAAATAAGGAATTCATACTAAATAAATTTGAGAAATAATTAACAAAGTAAAGCAGGATCCTTTACTGTAGGACTTCTCAGATCCTTCAATATGCTAATGGCGTTGGTTTTCCCAAATTTATTTGACCATCAGAAAAGCAGCCGCAGGGACTTCACTGGTGGTCTGGTGGTTAAGACTCCACGCTTCCAGTGCAGGGGGCGCGGGTTCAATCCCTGGTCAGGGCGCTAAGAGCCCACATGCTGTAGTTTGCGGCCAAAAAAAAGTAAAAAAAAAGCAGCCGCAGAAACAAAAGCTTTTAACCTTGTTTCTGCCAATGCAATTTTCCCTACTCTCTTGACCCAAAGGTTCATCTGATGCTGTGCTTGACCAAGACACTGCCCCCCACCCCCTGCTCCAGACCTTCCCTTCTCTACTCTGTTTTGTGACACAGGGGCCAAGACTCTGGAGACCATCCTTTGTGCTGGTCAGCTGGCTTCCTACTGATGCACCCAAGAGGGAGACTGGGCAGCGGAAGGCAGAGGGGTTTTCCTTCTTCCCTTTTGTTTGCTGCTTCTGGGTGTCAGCCTATCAACGGCGCTTCACCAGGCAGCAGCGGCTGGTTGCTGACTTTAGCCTCTCTCCATGGTCCCAGAACCTCACTGCAATCCATCTGAGGTAGCAGTGGTCCCAGGGAGTCGAAGCCCCAGATCCAAGAGGCCTCTCCTCCCACCTCCTGAGGTACCAGTGTTACTGAGCTCAGGTTCGGCTGCTCACTGCTCAAAAGCCAATCATTGGAGAGGCGAGTGTCCGTAGAGGGGAAAGGTGCTTTAATCAGAAAAGCTGGCAATCTGGGGAGAAGGTGGACTCGTGTCCAGAGACCAGCTCCGAAGATTCTGCTCAGCCATGACAGTCTTTAAAGGGAAACATGTGGGTGGGAGGAGAATCTCAGGGAATCATCAAGGCAGGAGGTTGGGTTCTGCATCTCCATTGCGTGCAGACTGGCTGACTCTCTCTTCAGATGTCATCTTGCCTGCGTGATCTGCCAGCAGGATTGCTAAGGGGGCTATTGGGGGTAGAGAGCTAGTCTTTAACTGCTTCAGTCTTCATTCTTCTTTTTATCTAGGGAAAGAATCAACAGGTCAGGCAAATCATGGTGTGCATTCAGGAGAGCATAAGTCAGGGTGTAGTTTCTATTGGTTAGTGATCTCATTCCTGTAATTCGGTTTTTAAGGTTAAAGAGGGACAGAAATGAGTAAACAGGAAAGGGGCAAAAGAGCTGCTTTCAGTTCCCCACGGTTAAACATCATCCCATTTCTGTGGGATTAGGGGCGAATGTCCATCTTCTGTAACTGCTTCATGCTGACATTGGGCGCCTTCTCAGAGTGGAACTTGTCAACATGGGTCTGTAGCATCTCTTTGCTGACAATTCTAGTTGTCATGTAGGGGCAGAGACATGTAAGGGCAGAGCAAGCTATAATTATTTTGATGCCACAAAGGTACAGATTATTATGAGCAATAATATTAATCCCATTCTCTTGAGGCCAGTTCTTGGAATTGTGCTAGCCATGGAGTCAGTGCTGCTCAGGATGGAGCAGCTTGTGTCGTGCCCTCTGGTGGCTGTTACAGTATCTGTAAAACAGCTCAGGAATGCCCATCAGACACTGAGTCTGTGACTCTGTTGTCCTAATCATTAACTACTTGAGCCTACGCTTTTGTGACTCAGGAAGGCCTGGGAGACGAGCTTTTCCACAAACAAGAGGCAGGGGACATGGGGGGCGTTTGTACTTGTGGGGACGGGGCTGCGGGGTTTGCTGCATTCCACCAGCAGTGGCTCAGCCGGGCCCTACCCTGAGACCTGGGTCCCAGCCCTGTGTGGCCCTCAATCAACTTCCAGGTCTGGTGACTCCAACTCTTCCCCAAGAATGGAAGCTGCTTCCTACCTATCTCTGTATCCTAGTGTCCTGTTTTGCCTTTTTCGTCTTCTAACGTCTGTAACAGACTTCCTGTATCACATCCCCTCTGTTGCAATACCTAGTGTGGTGTCTGTCTTCCTGATTGGACCTCAATGGGAAAAGAATGCACATGAGAGCTTCCCCTGCAGAGGAGTGTCTTTGGAGATGGAAGGAGGGTGGGAGGGTGGGTAGAGGGGGCGGGGGGAAACTCCTGGAATTCTTCCCTTGAATGGAAAGCAGTGTTCTCCAAACCTTACAGGTTTAAGTGAACTCAAATGAAGTTAATCTAGGAAATGTCACAGCATGCCTTGAGATAGTAGGAGACATTCTGGGGTGCTGTTAAAATAGAATTATGAATTGCTTTCTCATCTCTTAAGTTACTCAGCAATTTTAGTAAAAGTGGAATGAAATGTCTCTTTCTGCACGACTGTATCTGCCACACCTATAAACCACGGATTAGTCATTCCAAGACAGTGGAAGAAGACAGTTAGTAGAGGGTTGGAAATGGGAGTAAAACACAAGTAGTACCTTCCAAATGGAACCTCCAAAGATACATTTTTTAATATTTGGTTTTTAAAAATAACTAAACTAGGGCTTCCCTGGTGGCGCAGAGGGTAAGAATCCGCCTGCCAGTGCAGGGGACACAGGTTCAATCCCTGGTCCAGGAAGATCCCACATGCCGTGGAGCAACTAAGCCCGTGCACCACAACTGCTGAGCCTGTGCTCTAGAGCCCACGAGCCACAACTACTGAAGCCCACACGCCTAGAGCCCGTGCTCCGCAACAAGAGAAGCCACCGCAATGAGAAGCCCACGCACCACAACGAAGAGTAACCCCCGCTCGCCACAACTAGAGAAAGCCCGCGTGCAGCAACGAAGACCCAACGCAGCCAAAAGTAAATAAATAAAAAACAAAACAAAACAAAAAACACTAAACTAAGTTCTAGTTCTCAAATACGGATGATCATTAGAATCATCTGGGGGAGAATTAAAAATACAGAGTGCAGAAACTGACCCCATGACCAGGATTCAGACTCTCCTAGTTTGGGGCCCCAGAGCTGGTATTTTTTGAAACCTCATGTGAACAAGGGGTTCTGATAATCAACAGGTTTAGGATACATTATTATATAGAATTTTAAATTTTCTATTTTTTTTTCTAACACTTAGATTCAGAATTCAGTCTTTTGGGTTTTTTTCCACTAAGGTCTGAGTGAGGAGCCGAGCTGACGTTCTCTGTCCTGGCGGGGCAGCTGGAGGGGACAAAAGGCAGCGGAGCGCCGCTCTGAGACTGGCTTTTGAAGGGCTTCTGATCCCCTCCACCCCCTGCCAGAGCCAATCTCGGATGTCAGAGCCCAGGCAGCTGTAGCAGCTCAGTTTCCATGGCAACACCGCCTCTGTCAGGAAGCTGGGCTTCCCTGGTCCCTGGGCCTTTCCCGCATCAGCGCTGAGCTTTTCCCAGCTGTGGGATCCTAAGGATGACCAGGCATCTGGCTCCTTCAAGAAACAGCCCCAAATGTCCATAGATCCTGCCAGGAGCTTATCAAGTCCCTGGAAAAGGAAGTAAAGGAAAGAACGTAGCCAGGGTCAGCGGCGAGAAGGAGTCTCATTTAGCTGTAGCCGGGTCAGTTTTCTTGCTTGGTGACTTTGAAATGAAATGCAGAGCAGAGGAGAGCCTCAGTATGAAAAACAAACCCACGAGCAAACGAACAGCCACCGTTTATGAAAAGAGTGCAAAGGGTGTCCCCTCTTCCTGCCGCCCCCTGGCCACCTGTTGCAGCACTGAGGAAGTCAGGAACTTTCTGCTCACAGCCAGAGGAAAGGGCACCAGGTCTGTTAAGATCAAGAAAAATAAGGATCGCGTGAAGGTGGGAGTTGGGTACAGCGGTGCCCTTGACACACACCGTGGGTGTCACAGGCCGAGGGAAGGCAGAGGAAAGAGGCAGCCCTGACCTGGGGTTGCAGCTGAAGCCGCCGGTCCTGCTGATTTAAGTGTGTTAGAATTTCAAACACACTCAGTTTTTTTTTTTTTTTTTTTTTTCCTTTTTGCGGTATGTGGGCCTCTCACTGTTGTGGCCTCTCCTGTTGCGGAGCACAGGCTCCGGATGCGCAGGCCCAGCGGCCATGGCTCATGGGCCCAGCCGCTCCGCGGCATATGGGATCCTCCCAGACCGGGGCACGAACCCGTATCCCCTGCATCGGCAGGCGGACTCTCAACCACTGCGCCACCAGGGAGGCCCCACACTCAGTTTTAAAGGGATGAAGAGGCTGCTTGTCTTCCAGCTGAGCCGGCCGGTCACCTGTGCCGCCCAGTGTGGCTGATGCTGCTGGGGACTTAGCGTGGAAGAGCGGGTCCTGGATGTGATCTGGAAACTCACCAGGCATGTGGCTTCGCAGTAGTGGAATCTGTCGACATGAACAATCCTCAGCACATTGGATGATTCGAGTGCACTTTCATGATTCTCTCTCATTTTACCCCCTTGCTATTTCCACACGCCACAGGAATCCCGCACTCCCCTCTGAATTATGTGCCGCTGGAGATGGATGCTCGGACCCCCCACTCAGGCGGGGCAGTCCCAGCGCCGCCGACTCACGGGACCTACTGTTCGTCATTCCTTACCCAGTGCCCAGCCGGGAGGGTGGGAAACCCGTCCCCCTGACAGCCATCCATCACGCTCGTAAACGCTCTGTAGTTTCCTAAGTTCCATCAAAGTTCACGTACACACCGAAGCAAAACCATCCTCCTCTATGCATTCTTTTTTCTCAACCTATATGCAGCCCACAGACGCACGTGAAACATTCACGGGTGTGTGCTGGGAGCGCTTGAAGCCCTGCGCGCATCTGTGCAGTGGTGTGTGTGCGCACCAGGCCGCGTGCCAGGGCGCACGGGACACCTGGTGCCGGGCGGGACCGCCTCCTTCGCAGGCTGCACATGGAGGCCGAGCTGCTCCTAGGCTTGGATCCTCATGAATCACTCTTTGGCAGTTTCCTCCCCAGCGTGCCATGTGTTGGTTTTTTGTTTGTTTGTCTTTTTCCTTTTAATGACCATTCCTTTAAAACGGAAGTGTAGTTAATTTACAATGTTGTGTTAGTTTCAGGTGTGCAGCAAAATGGTTCAGTGATACATATGTATGTATAATAATATAAATATATTACATATATATAATTTTTCAGATTCTTTTCCATTATAGCTTATTGCAAGATACTGACTGTACTTCCCTGTGCTATACAGTAGGTCCTTGTTGGTTATCTGTTCTGTATATAGTAGCGGGCGCATCCCATGTGTTGGTTTTAACTGCCTCACTCATCTTAGCATCTCCAAAGACTGTGTGATGAGTTGGTGTCCCAGCCTGCTGCCGGCTCTCTCCTCCCCCTCTTCTGCTCCCACACCCAGATTCGCCGGGAATGTTTATCGCTCAGTAAACGATAAGGGATTCCTTCCGCGAGTCCAGGAAGACACGAGAGGCAGCTGTCTTTTGTGTTAGCATCAACTCCGGCTCTCCTCCCCGTCTGCTTTCTACTTGTAGGCCCTCTGCCCACTTACTTTAGAAAAGAAGCAAACGTTACCTGAGCTCCCCAGACCATGCAGTCCTGTTCTTGAACAACCTTCCAATGGTTTACTATGTAAGTTACCTGGAGCAACACACACACACACACACACACACATACACACTCACACACACACACACACACACACACACACAATGTGTGTCAAAACCAAACAGTTTGGCATCCTCTCCTTGTTTTTAATCAACGGCTGCTTCCCATCTAGTTTTCACCTTGTGAAACTCATGAGAAATCTGAAGTCATCACCTCAGCTTCAGACTGAGTGTTCTGAGGGGTCCTAGAGGGCAGATGGGACAGGAATTTGAAGGCTGTTTCTCCATACTCTTGGATCCTTTCAATATGCATCTTTTAGCCCGATGCTTGGTGCATCACAGTGCACATCTGAAGTATCAGGTTAGGAAAGTACCAAAAGTGGTAGTTTTGAAGCTAACGAGAAGTAGCTGCAGATTCCTTTCTCGTTCAGCTCGAGGATTTTCTAATCTCTTTCAGTGTAAATCCTCTTGACTGGAGTGAGGCTTCTAATATTACCTCTTACGACGAGTGCTTTTCAGACCCCTTAGAAGGCATCCTAATAGTCGAGAACAAGAGAGAATTACCACAGAACAGGAGGGAAATGATACAGGACTTGTATCAACAGGGTTGGACAACGATGATGAAATTCCACATTTTTATCTAGAATCATCCTGGAATGATTAAGGCTGAGAAGACATGAGGAAGGCCAGGGGACCGTCCCATTACAGCCTGTGGTGCCAGCGTCCAGACCAGCCTGCATGTGCTGGTCACCTGTCTTTGGAGGGTGAGCCCCCAGATGCAGGGAGGCTGGAGAGAGCAGCGTCTGTGTCTCGTCTCCAGACATCTAGGGGAGAATTCGTGTCCTGGGGTGATGCTTTTGCCTTGCCTTTATTGATGACTTTCTCCTCTGAATTCTCACATTACTTTTTTTTTTTAAGTAATTTTTATTGGAGTATAGTTGCTTTACAATGTTGTGTTAGTTTCTGCTGTACAGCAAAGTGAATGAGCTATATGTATACATATATCCCCTCCTTTTTAGATTTCCTTCCCATGTAGGTCACCACGGAGCATTGAGTAGAGTTCCCTGTGCTATACAGCAGGTCCTCATTAGTTATCTGTTTTATACACAGTAGTGTGTATATGTCAGTCCCAATCTCCCAGTTCATCCCACCGCCTCTTCCCCCTTGGTGTCCACACATTTGTTCCCTACGTCTGTGTCTCTGTTTCTGCTTTAATCTTCATGCATAGTTTATATGATGCGTGCAGTGTGATGATAACACCGTTAGCTTTCTCTCTGCATTTCGAGGACAGAGTTTGTTTTTAGGGCCACACTGACTTGCAACAGTCATTGTGGGTGATCTGTCTCCATCTATCCCGCCCTAAGCATCCTCTACATGAGAGGCCAGCAAATATTTTCTGTAAAAGGCCAGTGTGTTTGGTTTGAATGTTTGTGTCTCCCCAAAATTCAGATGTTGAAACTTGATGTCCAAGTGGTGGTATGTGGAGATGAGAACTCTGGGAGGCGACTGGGTCGTGAGGGCAGAGCCCTCAGAAGGGGCGTTGGGGCCCCCTCAGAGGGCTCCCTTGCCCTTGCTCCACGTGACACACAGCCAAAAGGTGGCCGTCTCTGAACCAGGATATGGGCTCTCTCCAGACACTGAATCTGCCAGCGCCTTGACCTCAGACTCCGCAGCCTCTACAACTGTGAGAAAGAGATGTCTGTTGTTTACAAGCCTCCCAGTTTATGGTATCTTATTAAAACAGCCCAGGGACTTCCCTGGTGGTGCAGTGGTTAAGAATCCGCCTGCCAATGCAAGGCACACGGGTACGATCCCTGGTCTGGGAAGATCCCACATGCTATGGAGCAACTAAGCCCGTGTGCCACAACTACTGAGCCTGCGCTCTAGAGCCCGCGTGCAGCAACTACTGAGCCTGCGTGCCACAACTACTGAAGCCCACACGCCTAGAGCCCGTGCTGTACAAGAGAAGCCACCACAATGAGAAGCCCACGCACCGCAACAAAGTGTAGCCCCCGCTCACCACAACTAGAGAAAGCCTGCGTGCAGCAACAAAGACCCAATGCAGCCAAAAATAAATTAAAAAAAAAAAAGAAGAAGAAGCCCAAACAAACTAAGACAGCCAGACAGGACACATTTAGGCTTTGTGAACCACATGGTCTCTGTTGTAACAGCTCTGCTCTGCAAGAAAGCAGCCAGACACAATCATATGTAAATGAGCAAGCCTGTGTTACAATAAAACTTTATTGACAAAACAGGCTGAGGGCCAGAAGCTGTCCTTGGCAATAGTTTGATGATTGCTGGTCTAAGTCAATGCCAGTCATCCCATTTCCCTTATTAGTGATCAGACCAGGCAGGCATGTGTGTGTGTGACCTTATCCTGGTCAGGAAACAGGAGGGGACATCTGGTGCGGGCCTCTGGAAAAGGCTTCCTTGACTCTAAGACCTTGTCCCTTATTTCCCTCTGGACCTTGCTGTGTTGGGAGCAGCCATCATACTCCCTGGCTGAGGAAGGCCCAACACTGGAAGGAGGACAAGGCTGAGAAGAACACAAAGAGGAGAGAGACCCTGAGGCCCTGACATTCTCACCCAAGCCTGCTCTGGTCTCCAAACTATGCAGATTCATCTATGTCCTTCTTGGGTAAGCCAGTTAGCCTTTTTGTTTGCAAGAAAGCATAGTAATTGATACAGCTCTACCCCTGAAATGTTTAAAATGATGTTAAATTGATGTAAATCGAATCTGGCTTCTCCTTGGGGAAAAATTATATACTTCATACTACATTTCTGATAAAGAGCCCAGTGTCCAACTTTTTACAAAAATGATTAAAAATGCCATGTTGAGTCAAACATATATGGTGTGTTTCTAGAAAGTTGTTTTTACAGTGCTTATAACTGATGACTAGGACAGAATACAGTGAGTGGCTTCAAATTCAAATGCGCATGAGTGTGTATCACCTGAAATTCTCGTCTTATTACATCTTCATAATTCCTACGTCTTAGTGCAGGAAATACAGTAAACATTCACTCAGGTCACAGAATCGACTGGGAGTTTTAGGGAACATTTCACAAGACTCTTTGAGGAGAATTTTAAGGATATTTGGGTCCACATGATAAATCTAAAGAGTGTAAAGGGGTCCAGAACCACTGACTTGGAAGTATATTTCATGAAACATGAAAATATGGGAAATACAATGTCAGGGGGTAAAAAGCAGAACACTGAAGTGGACACGCAGGGACTCTTAACTATGTAAAAAATATATGTGCACAGAAAAGGAATAGGATGAAACTATAAAATAATAATAATTTAGGTAATTCAAGTTTTATTTTCATAAAATTTCCAAGTTTTCTACAATAAAAAGGTTTTGCTTCTATAATCGGGAAGAATAAAATTTCAGTACCAGCCACAGAGCACACGTTTGCCTTATGACAGCGGCTGCCACCAAAAGAACATCATTCCTTTTATAAGTTGTGTATAAAGATTTAATAGGCCTGACTATAAGACAGTGAGATTTTTAAATAAAGAAACTCCAAAATCAAATGGATGTATTTCTTCCTGGTAGTTCCTTTAGGAGACGATATGCTTATTCAAATGACGTTTTCTGGAGCTCCTATGGAAGAACTGCCTGTGAAGAGAGAGCCACGGAAGAAATGGATCTCCTGTCTCTATGGAGGCACAGCGTTCTCTCTCCTCCCTCCTCATCTAGCTTCAGCTAATGGTTTGTGTGCTTGTTGACACCTTCAGCGCCATTGGGAAGGGCTGTGGGGTCATGTGCAGGGGTGGAGCCTAGAAGCGCCCTCAGTCTCCATGTAAGAGCAGGTCTCTTTGTGGATTCCAAGATCCTTTAGGAGTTAGCATAGGTTTACTTGGCTGTACCCTGTAAAGGTGAATTAAAAGAAAGTGAGGAATTAATTGCACTTTCCTTTTTATTTTTATTTATTTATTTATTTTTAATTTTAATTTTTTTTAACATATTTAATGGAGTATAATTGCTTTACAATGGTGTTAGTTTCTGCTTTATAACAAAGTGAATCAGTTATACATATACATATATCCCCATATCTCCGCCCTCTTGTGTCTCCCTCCCACCCTCCCTATCCCACCCCTCTAGGTGGTCACAAAGCACTGAGCTGATCTCCCTGTGCTATGCGGCTGCTTCCCTCTAGCTGTCTATTTTGGTAGTGTATATATGTCCATGCCACTCTCTCACTTCGTGCCAGCTTACCCTTTCCCCTCCCCATGTCCTCAAGTCCATTCTCTACATCTGTGTCTTTATTCCTGTCCTGCCAAGCTCTTCAGAACCATTTTTTTTCTTTAGATTCCATATATATGTGTTAGCATACGGTATTTGTTTTCCTCTTTCTGACTTACTTCACTCTGTATGACTCTAGGACCATCCACCTCACTACAAATAACTCCATTTTGTTTCTTTTTATGGCTGAGTAATATTCCATTGTATATATGTGCCACATCTTCTTTATCCATTCATCTGTCGATGGACACTTAGGTTGCTTCCATGTCCTGGCTATTGTAAATAGAGCTGCAGTGAACATAGAGGTACATGACTCCTTTTGAATTATGGTTTTCTCAGGGTATATGCCCAGTAGTGGGATTGCTGGGTCATATGGTAGTTCTATTCTTACTTTTTTAAGGAACCTCCACACTGTTCTCCATAATGGCTGTATCAGTTTACATCCCCACCAACAGTGCAAGAGTGTTCCCTTTTCTCCAACCCTCTCCAGCATTTATTGTTTGTAGACTTTTTGATGATGGCCATTCTGACTGCTGTGAGGTGATACCTCATTGTAGTTTTGATTTGCATTTCTCTAATGGTAAGTGATGTTGAGCATCCTTTCATATGTTTGTTGGCAGTCTGTATGTCTTCTTTGGAGAAATGTCTGTTTAGGTCTTCTGCCCATTTTTGGATTGGGTTGTTTGTTTTTTTGCTATTGAGCTGCATGAGCTGCTTATAAAATTTGGAGATTAATCCTTTGTAACTTGCTTCATTTTTAAATACTTGGTCCCATTCTGAGAGTTGTCTTTTGGTTTTGTTTATGGTTTTCTTTGCTGTGCAAAAGCTTTGAAGTTTCACTAGGTCCCACTTGTTTATTTTTGTTTTTCCTTCCATTTCTCTAGGAGGTGGGTCAAAAAGGTTCTTGCTGTGATTGACGTCATAGAGTGTTCTGCCTATGTTTTCCTCTAAGAGTTTGATAGTGTCTGGCCTTACATTTAGGGCTTTAATCCATTTTGAGTTTATTTTTGAGTATGGTGGTAGGGAGTGTTCTAATTTCATTCTTTGCACTTGCCTTTTTATCCCTACTCAGTACACAGCGCCATGCTGAGCACAAAGCAAAGGCTCAATTAATTGATGTTAATTGGGACACTCTACGGAGTCACTCTAGCTGGGGACTGGATTGTCTGTGTTGACATCACTCAGCTAAAGAGAAGCTGAGAGTTATCAGCTTGTTTAGACTCATAGATGCTTCAGTTTTCCCAAATAGCCTAAAACTCGGTCTCTTACTGGGGTGACAAACTCTGCCCAGTTTGCCAAGGGTATTTCTCACTTTAGCACCAAGACTCATGCATCTCAGGACCCCCCTTGGATGCAGGCTGACTGAGGTGGTTGGTCACTCTATCCACTGGCGACCCAACTTTACAATGATGCACCTTCCCTTCGTTTTAGCCTGACCTGGCTTCTCCAGCCAAGCCATTCACCCAAGGCTGGATGGAGGCATCCAGTGGCCCAGCCATCCGACCTCTGCTGTGTGTTGTTGTCCTGCAGATGAACAAGCCAGAACAAAGGGATGAACTGCACAGAGACAGGGCCCGACACATATAACCTGGTTATAATTTTCCTGGGAGAGTTTGGGTTCCTGGCTATCCATCCATTCCTTAGTTATGTATGTATGTATGTATGTATGTATGTGTATATTTATGGCTGCATTGAGTTCCTGGCTTATCCATCCATTCCTTAGTTATGTATGTATGTATGTATGTAGGTATATATTTATGGCTGCATTGGGTTCCTGGCTTATCCATCCATTCCTTAGTTATGTATGTATGTATGTATGTAGGTATATATTTATGGCTGTGTTGGGTTCCTGGCTTATCCATCCATTCCTTAGTTATGTATGTATGTATGTATGTATGTATGTGTATATTTATGGCTGCGTTGGGTTCCTGGCTTATCCATCCATTCCTTAGTTATGTATATATGTAGGTAGGTATATATTTATGGCTGCGTTGGGTTCCTGGCTTATCCGTCCACTCCTTATTTATTCATTTATTTGTTTATTTATTTATTTATCTTTGGCTGCCTTGGGTCTTCGTTGCTGCAGGCGGGCTTTCTCTAGCTGTGGCGAGCGGGGGCTCCTCATTGTTGCAGTGCACGGGCTTCTCATTGCGGTGGCTTCTCTTGTTGTGAGCATGGGCTCTAGGCACGCAGGCTTCAGTAGCTGTGGCACACGGGCTCAGTAGTTGTGGCTCATGGGCTCTATAGCAGAGGATCAGTAGTTGTGGCGCATGGGCTTAGTTGCTCCGCGGCATGTGGGATCTTACCCAACTGGGGCTCGAACCCATGTCCCTGGCATTGGCAGGTGGATTCTCAACCACTGCGCCACCAGGGAAGCCCCCGTCCACTCCTTGTAAAGAACAACTGCCTCTCAGGTTGGCTCATCACTTCTGTTTTGCCTGCGACATACAGAAAGGCAAACCGACCAGCCCAACATGACCCTGCTCAGAACAAGGTTTTCTGCCAGGTTTTCACATGCTGGAAAACTTGTGTCCCTTGGAAAGAAACCCCAGCAAAATGAAGCCTAATTTTTATTTATTTTTGCATTCAGAGAGGAATGGCGATGTCTTCCATGTCCTAGACACATCTTAATTTGTGGATTTTTTTCTTATTTGACTCTCTTAATAGGAGGAAAGTATGCCAGGGCTGATTTATGAGTCTCCAGTGGTGCCAGGCATCATTTTGCATGTGCACAGCTGCTCCACAGTAGTTTAACTTGGCGGATAGTACTAAACCCTGGAATCGTGTCATCTATTCGTACACGTGCACAATAGTCTCCTTGTGCAGGTTCTTCAAGGATCCTCGCAGGCATGGCTGAGACTGGGCGTTCACGGAGTCTCACAGTGATTTATTCTGTTGGAAGGCTTTCAGAGTTTCCAGAATGAAGGATGAGATAGCATTTTGTGCCACCGATTAAGTTCCCCAGGGAATTAGAGTTGGGCTAATGTGGAGAGGCCTCAAGCCCACGGTGGGAACTCCCGTTTCAGTGGTCGTCCAGGCGATGTGGGACATGTGACTGCTGACAGCAGGCTGGCTTTCATTCTGACGTGTAGCAGGGAAGCAGCTAAAAGTGGGGGGCGGGGTGATCTAATGCAAGTCGCCGCGGGCGTAAATAACTTGAGAAGCTCTGTTGACAGCAGAAAGTCCGCCCTCCGCAGTAGTTAACAAGGCTATCTTCAAATTCAAAGGGCCCTGACATTTGTCCCAGTTGTCCTTTGTAGTCGAGGGTGCTACTGCGGACACTGTGTTTATCCCTGCAGCCGAGTGTGGCTGAAAATACCCGTGTGTGACAGATGATAAGGCCTTTCTGTGGAAGGGGACAGGGCGGACGTGAGAGCCTGGCTGGGGTTTGTGTGCAGGCCTCCCAGCGCACAGCTTGGCGTGTCACAGAGCATCTTGTCTCCATCTGCAGCGACCTGGCTGCTCTGGCCTCGGCCCCTCGGCTCCAGTGGCCCGCAAGTGTCTCCATTCTTGAGCGACTTTCCCTGGGTCTTGCTTGCTGTCTCCCCTGCCCGCACAGGGCAGGTAGGCTGGTGCCAGACTCCCTCCTACACCCCGGCTCGGAGGAGAAGGCCTTTGAGGTGGGCTGGGTCCCTCGACACTTTTGTCGATGGGTGATTTTATTTTGCTACTTCAGCACTGAGTGTTTTCAACTGGAAAGACCTTGGAGGCTGAAAGGACTTCCCCCCTTTCTCGGTGTCACCTGTCTTAGGACAGGGAAAGGCAGAGGCAGTGCTTTGGGTTCAGGGTGCCTCTCCGTCGCTGGACTAGGTGGACACTTACACAGTTTGTTGCCTTAAAAAATGGTACCTCACCAGCCTATTCTCAAAATCCTTTTTTTTTTTTTTTTTTTTTTTTGCGGTACGTGGGCCTCTCACTGCTGTGGCCTCTCCCGTTGCGGAGCACAGGCTCTGGACGCGCAGGCTCAGCGGCCATGGCTCACGGGCCCAGCCGCACAGCAGCATGTGGGATCTTCCCAAACTGGGGCACGAACCCATGTCCCCTGCATTGGCAGGCGAACTCTCAACCACTGCGCCACCAGGGAAGCCCCTCAAAATCCTTTTTTAAGGCTAGAAATTCCTAAAGGCTCATCTTGGAAGTCTAATAATGGGTTCACAAGCCAGCGACAGGGCTCAGAAAGCCTTTCTGCTCGGGTGTCTTGCTGGGGGCAGCAGTTAAGGTCAGGCCTGGGCGGCGCTGGTGGCCTCAGCCCATGGCCAGCACTGCGTGACTGCTTATTACTTCGCCTCTTTGGCAAATAAAAATCTTTTTACCCGTGGGTTCAAGATGGGGCTTAGGAAAGAGAATAAAAGGGCTTTTTGGTGATACCTTAGCCTTAAAATCTCCTATGGGAGGCACTGCTAATTGTTTTGAACAGGGAAACCCCAAGAATCTTACGAGCTCCTTAACCACTGAGTGAATCACCTTATCAGGCCTTCTTTTAGAAGAGTCTGGTGCATAAGGAAGTTGTGATGAGGATGACTGGGAGATGAGAGTGTGGTGCCTGAGACCCACCCTGGGCACTGGACTTCCCCGGGAGGGAAAGACGACCTGAGCCTCCATGAGCAGCTAAGGGACATCTGGTGTCCAAGAACGGACATCTTCTCAGGAGGGTGAGGGGGTCTGGAATTGGGAGGCAGGGGAACTGAGCACAGACTTTGTCTCCTTCACAATTCTGCCCCTTTGGTTTGAGGTCATCCAGTAGAGTTCCATCCCACACAAGTCTTGAAGTTGTTTCTCCAAGGAACATCTCTGAATCAGCTTTCATCTCTTCTTGACCCTCTAAGGACGCTGGGAGGGAGGCCCAGAGTCCCCAAGGCTCCAGCACATGTAGCAACAGTCTCTGATCCTGTAGATATTGTTTTTTTGTTTATTTGTTTGTTTGTTTGTTGAGAAACTAGGAGGAATGGGATTGAAAGTAACAAGCATCTAGTATGTTCTGTCATTCCCATTTTATAGATGAGGAAACTGAAGTTCAGTTATGGGACCAGGATTATGTGAAAGCAAATAGCAAGGCTGGGATCTAAACATAGGCCACCTATCGGGGGTGAGCAGGTTGACAAGTTAGCCCAACTCAGAGAGCCCCCTGCATCTGACTTCTGTGACCTTCACCAGGAAGACAGCAGGTTCTCCTCATGGTGTTTGAGAAACCACTGACTAAAGAATGAGCCTCGCCTGTATCCCTGATGATCTTTTAAAATAGTGAATAGTAGCACTGCTATAATGGTGAACATTGAAATGCCACCATCTGCCCTTGGTCTTTCGGAAGGTACCAGGCAAATCTTGCTGTTCTGAGACCGATATCTAAATTCTTTTAATTAACTCATTTATTGACCAGGGGATTTTTTCAGAATCTAACGCCTGTGGCTGGTGATTTGTTATGTAAATCAGTATTGAAACATCTCTGGTCAATAACGTTTGGGTAACAAAAGACGTATTAATAAGTCTCTGGTCAATATTAAGAAACCTTATTTGGTTTGATGAGTTAAAGCAATACCCTTAGCCTCCACTGTGTATGTTGGACAAGAGGTCAGAAGGAAACAGTTCCTCTGAGATAACTCCCCAAAGAAGATCCTAATAGGTTTGGGTTGATAGACATCCAAGAAGTTACAGATGATAGGGGTTGACACCCTTCCAAAATTAATATATGCCCAGTAGGCTAAGTCCGTGGTTTCCTTCCTTTTCCATTGGATTTCTAAATGTCAGAAGTCCCCATCTTCATGGTCTGTGACGTGATGGGGCCCTTCTAGTTACAGAGCTCTTCCTCGTGAATTGCTCTGTGAAACCTCAGAGACTGTGCTTCATTCCTTTTCTGTCAGGTGAGGACACGGAGACAGAACGCCCATGCATTCCTGACGGCAGCACAACTGGTGCACCACGGAGCTGGGGCTAGAATCTAGAACGTGAGTGCTTTTACCATTGCCCCGCCGGGCTCCCTCTCCACATTCCACAGAAGGGTTTCTTAAGGATCCCATTTTGCATAAGGCAGCCGATGGTAGCAATGGTCACCTGAAGCCAAGGTCCCAGGCTGTGGAGCTGGTAGGGCTGGGGCATCTCTTGCCTTGGCTTGGGGTTGGCCCAAGGGATTAAAATCACTGGGGTACAAGAGGAAGGATGCCAAGGTTGGAAGCTGGGCCCAGCCTGAATTGGGCTGTGCTGGCGGCATGCGAAGTTATGAAGCATTTTCAAAGTACCTGTGACCTTTTTCTTTTAGGTAATAAAATCTTTACGTTCCAACTGTTAGAAAATATTTGAAACAAGCCATTCCTAAATATGTTTATGTAAGTATTCCTAAGACACACTACACACATGTGTGAGTCAGACTAAGTTCTTCATAAAATAGAATTGAATTCAGTTGTTTAAAATGGGTTTGCTGGGCTTCCCTGGTGGCGCAGTGGTTGGGAGTCCGCCTGCCGATGCAGGGGACATGGGTTCGTGCCCCGGTCTGGGAAGATTCCACATGCTGTGGAGCTGCTGGGCCCGTGAGCCATGGCCACTGAGCCTGCGCGTCCGGAGCCTGTGCTCCGCAACAGGAGAGGCCACAACAGTGAGAGGCCCACGTACCGCAAAAAAAAAAAAAATGGGTTTGCTGTTGGGTTGCATGGAGACATGTACGTGGTTTGATCCTAGCCCTCACTTTTCAATGTTTTGAGTGTCAAAAGGACATAGGATGGCACCTTTCTTAGGAAGTGTGATTTATAATATACTCTACACTCAGTGAAAATTGAGTTTGTGTAGTAGTTAGGATTAGGTTGCTAGAAGATCCAAAATAACAGTAGTTTAAAGAAAATAGAAGTTTCTTTTTCTCTCATGAAACGAAGTCAGGAGTCAGTTCACAGATGGTTTGGTGGCTTTGTGGTATCAGGGGCTCATGCTCCTCCTATCTTGTTACTCACTATGCATGAATCCTATTTCCAAATTCACCTCATGGGCCAATATGGCTGCTGGAGTGCCAACAATTATATCTGCAATCCAGGCAGTAGGAAGAAAAAAGGAGTGAAAATGAGGGAACGCTCTCTTCCACTTCCAGTATGTCTCCTCAGCTAGAACTCTGTGATACGCCAGATCTGGCTACAAAGCAGACTGAGAAACGTATGATTTTTAGCTAGCCATGATGTTCTCAGCTAAAACAATAATCAGGATTATTTTTACAAGGAAAAAAAAGGGAGAATGAATATTGAGTGGCAGTTAGGAATCTCTGCCACAGCTTGGTTATGGAACCTGTTCCTTGCATTTTGCTTGTTCCCTAGGCTCCCTACACTTGCTCCTTGCCCATCCCCTCTTGCACACATGCAATGAAAAAAAAAGACCCTATCGCTTGAGAGACCCAGAGCCATGCAAACAGAAAAGATCATTATGGGTGGAAACTGAGTCAAACTAGGGAGCTTCTTGCTATGATTATTTGCCTTTATTATCAATGTCATTTATTTCATCATCAAAAAGCCTTACTGTGTACTAGAATGTGTAGGGGAAACATCAGAGGTGTTAGGAAATATAATACAGGATTCCTGTCTCTACCCTTGACTTTCTCATTTGGGGGAGATGAGACTCCCAGAGTAAGGTCCTGTCAAGAGCTGTGAAAGGGCCGAGATTTTCCCCCACTTGTTGAGTGAGGAGCTAGCCCGCCCGTGTCCTGGGTGCTGGCAGGAGACGCAGGACCCTGGGTCAGAGATAAAGGACTTAATTATAGCAGTAGTCTGGGTGCGTCTTTTCTGGTGCTAGTTCCCCAGTTCCCGCAGGGTGACTCAGGTGGCCACATGGCGACTGAACGGCAGCGGGTGGCATTACAGGAGAGGAACCTGGAGACCAAGGCAGGCAAAGCTTGCACGATGGGAAGTAAGGCTGCCGCCCGTTCTCCAGAGGGAACCTCCATCTCCGAGGTTGCAGGCTGTCCACCGTGTAGCGTCCTTGTAAAGACGGTCCATCCAGAACCGAGGTGTCAGCGTCTCCGCCCGCAAGATGTCAGACACAGGAGAGGCCCTTGGAGAACCGTCTCCCGCCCGACGAGGCACAGCGCACGCCAAGCGCGGCACCAGGACAGAAGCACCCCGGTCCCCTGTGAGTGAGCAGAGCGCGTTGGGGGCCACGCAATCGGGGGCCTGGAAGGGAGGGCGAGGCTGGACCAAGAGCGGGGAGAGGGCTCCACCCCCCGTGCTGGTGCGCAGACGTGGTACGAGGCGTTCGCAGACCTACCGAAGAGCAGTTTGGTGGAAGGGAGGGTGTTACAGGAAAGCCGTGGGGCCTGGACGTCCCGGGAGGGCCTGGGATGCCTGAGGGACTTCCCACAGTGAGGAGGAGGGTCGGTAATGGTGCCGCCGGCGACACGGCTCGGGATGGCCGGAGCGGAGGAGACGGGAGGCGAGGCAGGGACCGGTCTGGGCATCAAGGGCTGGGTACGCGAGCGCTTCCCACAGGGCAGGGCAGTGCACCCGTATTTATTGTTTCGCTTCCTTTACTGTGGAGCAGGCAGGCAGGCTTGCAGGGAACATCGTGCCTCTAAGGATGGAGGCGGAGCACCACTGATAGACCCGTTACCTCAAGCGGCATTTCCCGAATTTCTCACGATGGCATCACCCGGGTGTTCGGTGCTGGATCCTCTCGTGTATTTTAGGATCAGGCCCCTCCCTGCAGGTATCAGTGTCAGGTTCTAAAGGACCCCGGCGGCCCTTCCTGCCCAGGATACGGGAGGGCTTTGGTGTGGGGCGGATGGATAGAAATACCTGTGTCGTACCTGGGTGACCAGTCACGACAGCGGCTCTGAAAGTGAGAGAACTAGTGTAAAGGACACATCCCCAGGGAAGCCCGGATACTAACAGGCAAACGGCTTCAACAGAGGAGCCCCTGACAAAGACGATGCTGGACATCCCTGTCCGTAACCCTCAGACTGGAGACGGAAATTCGGCGTGTCCTCGAGTGGCTTCCTACTCTTCTCACAGCACAGTCTTGGCTCCTCGACCTGGTGTGAGAAGCAGCAACACGTGCCCCGGCCCCGCACGTCCACAGTGAGTGAAGTGCCCCCGACTCGGCGTGGCTGCCGCCATCCGTCATGGAAGGCTTGGCAGACCGCTGTGGAAACCAGCTCCTAAGTATTTTAAACAGAGACTATGGCTGACAGGAGTCAAACTTTCTGTATTCAGGGAGGATCAAAACCTCAGCGATTTCCAGTAGTTTATTATACGCACCCGCTCATCATAAGCACACTGCACTGGTCATGGAATGCATACGTGTAGCAGGCCATCCAGAGATGGATGAAGAACACTTCCAGGGCACCCAGGTTCCAGCATGGAAGCAGAGTCACAGTTGTTGTATGTGTGCGTATCAGTATGCACTGGTCAGTGGAAACGTCTTCGGTAACAGGGTATCCTTCCCTACTGTGTTGGGTTTCGCCTGGGGTCGAGCATTGGTTGGGATTTTCCTTTTGCAGTGAATGGGTATCTCCCTTTCTGGCGCTAGGGAACTGTGATCCTGAAAGACCATTTTGCATTGCATTTGTTTGCTTTATTAATATTAGATAACACCGGCCATGAATGAATAAGTATGGATAATCAGAGCTCTGTTCCATCTTATAGTCCCCCTTGCATGTATTTTGCAAAACTGGGAGATCTTCAGTATGCTCCTAGAAAGAGAGAGAAAGAAGATATTTTTTTAACACCTCACCACCACTACATTCTCTAGACTCTGGACTAAATTAAGATGAAACTCTCTTAAAATTCCAAAACTGGTTCTTTTTGCATATGCAGTTAAGAGAAAGCTGGCTTGATAAAATACCTTTTTTTCAGAATTCTGACCCCAAGAGAACGAAAATATTCTGAGGAGCAAGCTTGAAGGTAGCTAAGTAAATTCAATCTATTCCAACTGTTATTTTTGCTTTGCATTTGCCAGGTGAATTGCCATGACACGTGTGGTAATGATTCCTTATCTTTACATTTGTATGTTGTTTGTTGTTAAAACGTAGGATCCTTGTTTGAAAAAGTTGAGGAAATTGTTGGACTTCACCCTTTTGTTTTTGTTCTGCAGGAATTAGATTTTGTTCTTTGTGTGTTTACATTTGTCTTGCATATAAGTATGCTGGCTATGAGATCTCTGCCTATTGAATGTATGTACGTTTCATTATGATTAGGTGTCTTTGTCTTTGGATAGTATTGCTGAGGTTAACTTGTAAATGAGCTCTATTTAATAGACTTAAAAGTAAATGCTTACAAATTAAATACTACTATTTAGAAAACAGGCCAAAATGAATTTCAGCTCCTCATGATCTGGGAAATATTCAGTATGGAATTGATATCTGGTATTGAAGCTAGCTTAAGCTTTTTGGTTTGACTACAGACATGTCTTTTAGAAAATTCAAACTATTTAGGATAAACCTTATAACCAGCTATAGAAATTTCTAGTAAGCGTTTCCGAAAAATAAGTATAAATTGTGAGAGATGCCTTTAACATTATTACTTAGGATGCTTTTAAATGCTTGTAATAGAAAACACAACTAAAAGTATCTTAAACAATTACGACTAATTCCTAATGGTTCCAGCATAGATTCAATCAGTGAATCAGCGACATCAAGGATCCAGGTTCTTGCCGTATTTTCCTCTGCCATTCTTACATGTCAGTTTTGTCCTCGGATTTGTTCCCTCATGATCTTAAGACAGCTTCCACGGCACCAGTCCTCAGCCAACAATGACCAGATTCAGGAAAGTATGAACCTTTTGTCCCTTTTAAGAGCAAAGGAAACCCCAAAGTTCCCTTATTTGCCTTCACAGTTCTTAAGCAAGGTTGCACCTGTATTAAATCAAATATTGCCAAGAAGAAAAGGAATTACACCAGGATTGCCTTAACCTAATCCTCATTCACCCACTGGGGCTAAGGAGGGAACAATGAAAATCATGGGCCTAATAACTGAACAGTATTGGGGTTCTCTTGGCAAGGAAGTATGAAGGGAATTGTTGGTGTGGTCAATACAGACATGTCTTTTATTGTGCCTGGGTTTACTGAGGGTGAATGGGTTTATGTTGTTTCTGTTGCACAGTTTGCCAACAGAGAAAAAAATTAGCTTGGCATGATGAAATTCTTAAAGTAAATTAGATGCAAATAGGATGAGAGCTTTTGGGTGACCTCTTTAGAAATGGCTCTGATTTGGGAATGTCTACTTAAGGGTGGTCCCTCCAGATATTTGGTATTAAATTTTAGAGTTGTGCTAGTTTGGGTTGGATGGTGGGGGATTACTGAATAGCTAGGTCATTCCCAGGCAGGGTGCTGAAACATTAAGTACTGAATATAGAAGCTAAAGGTGTCTGGGACTGTTTGGTGCCACACTGAGATATTTTCTATAAAAAGCAGATGTTCTGAAAAATTATTATAGTTGTTTGCCAACCTACAGAATGCTAAAGGACAGTTAATACTTGATTGCTTCTTGGTTTTCACTAGAAATTAAGGGGTTTTTTTAGAGCTTCGGATTCAAATTTAAATATGTAATTAAAGCTACTAAAATAATAAAGGAAACATTTTAGTATACAGCAGGAAAGTAGGATATATGTTTTTTTAAAAGGGAGTTTTACACATGGTTGGGCTGAGATTAGGTTAAACTTAAGTAAATGGATTTTGTTATTAAAAATAGGCTGGTGCAAGCCTAGATTTGGTCCCTCTCTACTAAGGGAACAAGTTTACTTAGAATGCTGCTTTTGATAACAGATTATGTGAACTCCCCTGCCTTTAAGTGATCTATATTTGCTTCTGAGACCTCTTCTCACTTTGATTAAGAAACAAGTATTGTCTTACAGTGACCTGTGATCTTTTTTGACGAACTTCCCAAATATCAAATCTTAGTTAAAATTCTTTTGCCCTCCAGCTAACTTTGGGATGCTTTAGAGGGCCCTTGACACATCTTAGAAGTATTTAACTCGTATTATTTGGTATGTTGAATTACATGGGAAGCATTGTCAAGTGGGTGATAAGCCTCCTCAGATTATACAGTACAGATGTTATTAATATAGATATTCTAGAAATTATGTAAAGTTTCTGAAATGTAAATATGTCCTGGTATAATGCTATCAGTCATAATTCTGGTTATCTTAAAATGTTGTATATCGCAGGAACTTGACTAAGCTTTTTTGTTAACACACTGTAATCAAATCTTTAACCTTGCCTTTTTAAGTCTTTCTTTAATAGTTAAGCTGATGCTTTGCAAAACTGCTTCATCTTCAAGAAGATTCATAGGAAGGACTAAATACATTTTAGATTATGCACCTTTTTTTTTTTTTTTCTGCACGACATGGCAAAATTAAGTCACGATCTTAATTCCCCGACCGGGGATTGAACCCGTGCCCCCTGCAGTGGAAGTGCAGAGTCTTAACCACTGGACCACCAGGGAAGGCCCTCAGATTATACTGCTGAACTGGGTAAGAAATTAAAAACCCTAATGGAAATCCTGATGGCTTCATAAAAAGTTAACAAAAGGATTGGCTACTAAGTGAACTGGTGAACATGGTTATATGTTTGTGGGTTTTGTCTGGAATATTACTGATTTTGATTTGTGTTTTCCAGATATAGGGAAGCACTTCCCCTGAAGTTACTCATGACATACAGCAATTTGGTAAATTATACCTTGTTGAGTAAAACTGAAATATTTTTCTTTTCTCTCTGGCTGGTCCCTCCAGAAACTAGAGATCCTTGGGTTCTGAGCAGCCTTATCAGGTGAATGGGAAAGACTGTCTCCTGGCATGTACAGGAATCTTGATATTTTGGGGACCAAGAATGCCATCGAGGCAGAATCTGATGGCAGGCCTTTGGCATGGATTTCCTGGCCTTGAGAGGCCTTTGGGAATTCAGTCTAAGACTCCTGAGGGGTTCTACCACAGCCAGTTTGGGAAAGCCTATGTAGTCAATGGACCAGACTTAATTTACATGTTTGTGGAGAACACTGCCTACTTTAAGTCTACTGCTAGAAGCACATGTACAATGCTTGTGTGGCAATTGGGTATAAGTGATAAAATGTATGGCCTATAAAGTGTATACCCATTAACATACCTCTGAGCCTGTTCACAATATTTGATCAGTTTTCCCCCATCATGAGTATCTAGGCAAATATAAAGGAGGCCTAGCACCAAGGGACATGATCTACACCTGGGGCAAGAAGCTAAATCAATCACCCTGGCATCAAGGGACATGTTTTGGTCTGTTAAAGAATTTGCAATTAACAAGGGAGATGATGGGAAATCTGTACATATTTTGAGGTCTGGGGAAGTCATTCTAGCTGATACATGATTTAACTTAAACTTTACTGACCAGAGCAGCCTGTTTTGTGGCCTTTCGGACATGCATTGTACATCTGCCTTGGCCATTGAGGAGTGGAATACGTTTGAAAGTCAAAACTGGAGTAGATGTGGTTCAGATGTTCAAGGTAAAAAACTAGGTGGCCATTGTGCATGTGATTTCAGGCACATTCCTATATTGCTGAAAACTTGAATTTTCTGAGCTCTGTCATACTTAGGAGGCCACCAGCCATTCTCAAGCAGCGTCTGCTGGCAGATGGCAGCTGTAACCATATGACCTCAAGATCTCCTCTTGTAACTATTAAATTTTTAGACAATAAAATTGTTTTAGTCAGATGTCAGCAGAAAAAGGAGACGTGGTCAATTGCCCCTGTTATATATACGTTAATACCACATCAGAAGTTAAAACCTACTTAGATAAAAGTACACAACTGGCCACCTGGCTACAAGTCTCCCCCAAAGTGCCAGGTCCAGACTGGTTTTCAGGCTTAGTCTCCTGAATTCCTCAGGGGATGAGATTTTTATTATACAAGACTCAGATCCAGGACTTGGAACTCGAGAATATTTCCAGCTCTGTGTCCATTCCCCAAATCCAGGTAGGACTATGTCCCATTTCAGCAGGAAGTAGCCAGAGTGGTAATCACCCTGTTCCCTGAAAGAACTGGGGAAGGATGAAACGGGAATGGAGTTTGAAACCAAATCACTGTGAGATGGAGTTCCTCTGCTGAGTTTATGATTACCCTCTCCATCCAAAACACCGTTCCCCTCTTGTGGTCCAACACCTTCTCCTCAAGATTGAGGAATATCAAAGAAAAGGGAAGAACTGTAATATGCAGGAACAAATCTGACTCCGTATTAGATCTGCTCCTTTCACTTTAACCTTTGTGTTCTATTGCCTGTGCTTAGTCACGCTGGCTCTGCATCTTTTGTAAAAGAATGCTGCCTATAGCCTGAAATATACAGGATAGCCTACAGGACATCCTAACCTTGACCTGACCTGAACAGAGAATAACAGGAACATCAGGACCTGACTGAGCTGGCCTACATAGACAGCTACATCCAACACAAAGAAGTGTGCAACAACTAACCACGCCCCTCCCTCATCTTGCCTTTAAAGGGCTTTGCTAAAAGCCTTTGGGGAGTTACGGCTTTTTAAGGCATGAGCCACCCATCTCCTTGCCTGGCCCTGCAATAAACATTTCTCTGCTCCAAACTCCGATGTTTCAGTATTGTTTGGCCTCACTGTGCATCGAGCACACAGTGTGTGTGTGCTGCATGTTGTTACGTGTAGACTGTGTGTGTGGTATGCATGATGTGGTGTTTGTGTGGTATGGGTATGTGTGGTGTGTGTGTGGTGTATATGGTGTGTGTCTGTGGTTTGTGTGGTGTGTGTGTGGTATGTAGGAGTGTGTGTGATAGGTGTGCATGGTATATGTATGTGTGTGGTCTGTGTGTATGGGGGGGTATGTCCAGTGTGTGGTCTGTTTGTGGTTTGTGTGCTGTCTGTGGTGTGTTGTGTGTGGTCTGTGTCTGGGGGGTGTGTGTATGTGTGTGATCTATGTGTGTGTCATCTGTATGGTGTGCATGTAGTGTGTGTATGGTATACGTGTCTGTAATTTGTGTGGTGTCCATGGTGTGGGGTGTGTGTGGGGAGTGTGTGTGGTTAGTGTGGTGTGTGTCATGTGTTTGGTGTATGTGTGTATATGGTATATGTGTATGTGGTGTTTCTATCTTCTGTGCTGTGTTTAGGGGGTGTGTTTGGTGTGTGGTATGTGTGTGGAATACATAGTGTATGTGTGTGGTCTGTGTGTATAAGTATGTGTGGTCTGCATCTGTGTGTGTGGTATGTGTATCTGGTTTGTGTGGTGTCTATGGTGTGTGTCTGGTGTGTGGTGTATGTCATGTGTTTGGTGTATGTGTGATATATGTATGTGTGGTGTTTGTGATGTGTGTGGTTTGTGTGTCTGTGATCTGTGTTGGGAATGTGTGGTGTGGGGTGTGTGGTCTGTGTGTGTGTGTGGTGTCTGTGATGTATGTGTGGTGTGTGTGGTATGTGTGGTGTGTCTGATATATGTGTATGTGCGCGGGTGTGGCGTATGTGGTGTATGTGTGTAGTGTATCTGGTGTATGTGGTCTGTGTGTGGGTTTTGTGGTGTCTGGTATATGTGTTGTGTGTGTGAGGTCTGTGTATGTGGTATATGTGTGTGGTGTGTAGTGTATGTTTATGTGTGTGTGTGGTGTGTCTGTGGTGTTTGGGTGAGGCATGTGGTATATGTGTGGTGTATGTGTCTGTGAACATGTGTGGTATGTGTATTTGTGTGTGTGATCTGTGTGTGGTGTGTGTGATCTGTGGTGTGTGTGGTGTGTTTGTGGCGTGTGTGGTGGGTGTGTGTTTCTGTGGTTTGTGTATGTGTGGTGTATGTGTGTTTGTGGTCTCTGTGGTATGTTGTGTTTGTGTATGGTGTGTGTGGTCTGTGGTGTGTGTTTTGTGTGTGTGCTTTGCATGGTGTGTGTGGTGTGTGATGTCTGTGCGTGGTTTGTGCTGTGTGTAGTGTACGTGGTGTGTGTGTGGTGTCAGTAGTGCTTGTACGCAGACAGTACACACAATGTCCTGACACTGTCCTCTGTGTACGGGATGAGGGCTCCGTCTTACCAGCTGTGACAGGGGTGTCCTTTTCTTTTCCTCACGCCTTCCTTTACACACACAGGAAAACCAACGACAGGGGAGACTTGGCAGTAGCTTAGAGCCAGGCCCACTTCCGGTTAGTTTAAAGAACATTTACGGATGAAACGGCCAATCTGAAGTAAAAAAAAAAACAAAAAGAGGTTGTGGGGAGGGAGACAGGTTAAACAGAGAAGAGGAAGCAGCAGGAGGAGGAGGAGGAGAAAAGCCTGTGAGCTTCAGTGCACTACACTTGTGGTCACACCCAACAAATTCCTTTTTACTCGGTACATAAACTTGTCCTAAGCAATGTGCTCGAAGGGAAAATTCCCAAGCTGCAGTGCTAGGTTCGGAGTCATTTATCAAGTTAATCATGATCTATTAGCGTCAGCTGGAATGTGTTACATTCCATCTCAGGAAGGGAATCCAAGGGAACAATTCCCAGCAAGCAACTGTTCAGTCTGCAGAGTGAAAACCTCCAAGTCCTTTCATTACTGTTGACAATATTTTTCCATCATCTTCCAACTGGGGAGATATAGTCAAATGGGAAAATAAGGATTGGAACATACATTATACAGTTTGGGAACCAACACGGTGTTGGTGTCAGGAGAGACCAAGATTCCAATCAGAAGGCAAGGCGAGGTTTGGTACAAGATACTCACGGAGGGTGGAAAAAATAATAAGGTGGGCCTGGTACATACTTGGCACAAACTTGTAAGAGTACAAATGCTTAACTCAGTTCCTTTCACAAGTACCTGAAATAAATGGTTGGCCTAATGATATTTTAGCATTCAGCTATGTAATATTTGACAGAATAACAGAATATGCAAAACTATAAAAATGTAGTGAATTGTACACTGTGAATTGTAAAAATGAATATCAATTTGAGGGATACAACAGATTTAAAATGTAAATTTTTATAATTCTGAAGTGTTATTATGTTCATTTACTTCATTTGAGATAAAAAATGCCAATATTCTATTTGACTCACAGACCTGATGTAGCCACCTTAACCATGAATGTCCACAGGAAAAAAAATGAATTGGGCTATGAACTAGTTTCTCTAGTTTATGAATTATTGTCAGCCATGAGTTCTCTCCCTCTTCCAAATTTCGGCCTGATATTAATACTACAAGGGACCTATGTATCTATATATGAAAAGGAGGAAGCTGGGAATTTTCTGGATCACGTGGGCTAACAAAATATTTCTCATGGAATACACAGTGAATTGAAGCAACATTTTTAAAGAAAATTTACTTAATTATAATTTATCAAGTTAATTTCTTCTATTCTTCCTTATTTGGATGTGAGTAAATAGTCTACCGACAAAAGATATTTTCCTGTTGTACTAAAGAATCACATTATCCAGCTTTTGGCATTGGTCTAGAGTCTAGATATTTTTATATCAATATTATGCAAAGAAATCACTAGAATTTAACCTAATTGACTACTTAAGGCACTAGATTAAAAGTCGGTGAATCCACCCAGAAGACAAGCGAGCACAGGTGCACAGCAGTTGACCCCTGGCATTTGCCAGCTGTTGCCTTCTGGGTTCGTGTGAATGTGGGGAGGGAGGAAAAGAGCGAATCTGTTGACAAAATTTGCTCGTCACCCAAGGCCAGATTGTTTTGGGAGAACCCTGCCAACATTTAGGAAAGATGATAACTTGGACATTCGCCTATAATTCTTGTAACCCCTCCCAGCTGGAGCTAAGTATTAGCATTAAAACACTCATGTTAAAATGGTCCTCCAAGGTTCAGCATCTCTAGGCTGCCTTAATCTGCTCCCCGTTCCATTTCACCTCAATTCTAAAAGCTCCACGTATTCTTCTTCTATCCCAGTGATGCTGAGTTGCATCAAGTTGGCCGAGCCAGCAAGCTTTGGGAGTTGGTGGAGGAGAACATTTTGAAATCATCTAAAAAGAACATGCTTTTTAATTACAAGAGGGTGGGGAGTGAGGAGACTTCTCCCCAGATAACTGGACCCAAATGGAAATAAGGCTTTGCAAAAATAGAATTATTGAAAAACATCAGTAACAGTGATGTCTAGATGGTAAGTCAAACAGGGGCTCCCTACAAAATCCACCGATGTATCCATTCCCTGATGAAGACCTTTACTCAGTGTTTCCTCTGAGAAACACTGCCAAGCACATGGGTGGGTGTTAGACAACACTCGTGTAAGGGAGATGGCCCTGCTCGGAGAGCCATTCTCAGAGCTCCAAACGGACAAGGACAGCTGCCTGATGCCCGTAGTCTCTCTACCACTGACATTTCCTCACATGACCCAAAAGGAGGAGTCTGTGACTCAAAAGGTCCTTAGAAGTATTTCATGGCTCCACCCTTTTCAACTGACAGGCATCAGAGAAAGATCCTGACAAGGATCCTGACAAGGATCGCCGAGCACACTAATGACACAAAGCATGGCTTAAGTGAACTCATCCCTGTTTTGAAACCCACTGATACACACAAACTTTTTGCAGATAAAACAACAGAGGCAGAGAACAGAAGGTGGTTGCCAGGGGTCAGTGGGGGAGGAGGGAGCTGACCACCAAGGGCAGCAGAGGGAGCTTTCTGTGGGAGGGAGTGGTTGGTTCTGTGTCCTGATTGTGGTACATCTATGACTGTGCATTTCTCAAAGTTTACAGAAATGTACATACACAAAAAGTGAATGGTACTGTATGCCCATTCACAGTAAACTTAAAGAAAAGGGGACCCTCATGCACTGTTGGTGGGAATGTAAATTGGTGCAGCCACTATGGAAAATAGTATGGAGGTTCCTTAGAAAACTCAAAATAGAGCTACCATACGATCCAGCAATCCCACTCCTGGGCATATATCAGGAGAAAATGTATATTTGAAAAGATACATGCACCCCAATGTTCACAGCAGCACTATTTACACAAGCCAAGACACGGAAGCAACCTAATGTCCATCAACAGAGAAAGGAATAAAGAAGATATGGTATATATACACAATGGAATATTACTCAGCCATAAAAAGGAATGAAATAATGCCATTTGCAGCAACATGGATGAACCCAGAGATGATCATACTAAGTGCAGTAAGCCAGACAAATACCATATGATATCACTTATATGTATAGTCTAAAATATGACACAATTGAACTTATTTACGAAACAGAAATAGACTCAGACATAGAAAACAAACATAATTATCAAAGGGAAAAGGGGGTGGGGAGGGATAAATTAGGGGTTTGGGATTAGCAGATACACACTACTATATATAAAATAGATAAACAACAAGGTCCCACTGTATAGCACAGGGAACTATATTTAATATCTTGTAGTAAACCATAATGGAAAAGGATGTGAAAAAGAATATAAACATGCACACACATATCTGAATCACTATGCTGTACAACAGAAAGTAATACAACACTGTAAGTCAACTACACTTGAATAAAAAGTTATTTTAAAAGTGGACTCAAAAATTATATACATAACACTATCTTGAGTCAAGTGTGGAAACAGAAACCATAAAATAACCCATTGGAAATATACAGCACTTTCCAGGTTAAAACTCCTCAATGTCATTTAAACTGTATACTCCCATTTGTCTTGACTTTAAAAGATCAGGAGGCATGCTGATATGAAGATAAATGGTTAATAGATGTATTGGACAAGAATAAAACTGTCTCCTAACAAAGAGCCATGTGCCCCCAGAGACAGAGGGTGTGTGCACTCGCAGCACAGTTGAAGACACCATCCCAACCACGTCCGTCAGACTCTGGGCCCTGAGCCTGGTCCACCTCTGTGGACTGTCAGCACTGCTTCGCCAAGAGCAGGTGCTCGGAAAATCTTGTTTGACCTAAAGTGAAGGGAGGAGAAGGCTTCTGGCTGGTACATACAGAGCAGAAGCTCGACGTCTTCCCCGTGTGGGATCCATGTAACCTCAAGTGAATTCTGCCACTGTGTGTAAACCAAGACGGCCCAAGGTATTTTCATTTCCTTGAGTTTGGAAGTCACTCAAGGTGTTCAGAATTAAGAAATTGGATGCTATCTTGGATAGTGGTGATGGGCCATGAACAATAAATGAGGTCCTTTAAATAGTAAGTACTGTATAAAACAACCCAGGAGTTAGCCAGAGAAAAAAATGGCAAGGCCGATTTTTAAATAAACTTTTCTGTAATCAATCAAATCTTTCTAGAATTCAGATAATATAACAGACTCAGAATTTGGTCATAAAAAGAAAGCTGCCAAAATAACAACATAAAATAAATGTACAACACTTCATTTTTACGCATTTGTTTTTGCAAAAGAAAACAGAGACGCTGCCAATTTATCCCTCAGCAACCTTCCAACTGGGTAAAGCACTAATACATGCTATTTAAAAATTATAAGGAATCCATTAAATTGCCAAGATCTCAGATTTCATGTATTGAGGATTTTGCTTTGATGGGAAGCAAATGCTATACATTCCCTATTGGAATTAGGTATTTCTGGATGTGAGCAGCAGTTTTCTTCGAACTGGAAGGAGAATGCTGTATAAATGAGAGTGAATAATAAAGACTTGCCTGTGGAGTCCTCTCTCAGCGTCAGACACCAACAAAGCAGCCTGCAGGAAGGAGGAAGAAGCTGGCCTGGGCTCGTGGATCCCCCCTTCCAGGTTTACACAGGGAACAGTTGACCTTCAGCTCCTTCGGAGTTCCTGCCGCCTTATTGTCTACACGAGGACACTGACTCTGTTAGAGGCCTATGTTGTTGCTCATACTGCTTTGTAGCTACCCAGGCTCTGTGCCTGTGTGCCCGACTCTCTAGTACACCAATGACGGCCTTTCTAGGGGTCTTACCTTCGCTGGGAGGCCGAACATCTGGCCCACCCCAGGCAGAGAACCCACACAGAGTTAGGAACAAGGGTTACGGTTCTGGCCCTTTCCTATCTCTTCTTTTTTCCCCTTCCCTCTCTCTCTCTCACCCGTTTATCATTGATACGCACCATAATGTGTTTACCAGGTGGTATAAGCTGTTACAGCAGAAGGTAACAAGGCTTTTAATTGGTGCAGAAGCCTGTATTGGGCATCTCTTATAAGCATTCCACCAAGCCAGGCATAGGGAGATGAGAGAGGAGTGGGACCCACCCCCTCTCTCCCTATTGGCATTCACAGTCTAAATGACTGAGATCAACTCACAGGCGTATTGATTTGTCAGGTAGACCCTGGCTGCTGAGCAAGTGGTCATAAAGACTGTACGAAAAAAGAAACAAACAAAACCAACAAAAAACCAAATTGCCTTTCCTCCAAAGCAAATTAAATAACAGAGATCCAAATTGGATCACTTAACATTTTCTGTTTTAAATGTACTTAAGAACATTTGCTTACTAAGACAAGTTTTTGTTTTATACAACCTTAGAGAAGCCCTATGACTTTTGTCTTTATTTCCTTTTAATACAGTTCATTGAAATTATCTGGATTTGGTACCTTGATTTGTTGCTTTTTAGCATTATGTGAACTTTTAGAAACAATCATCCTAATAGCCATGTAATATAAGTCTTATTTAATAGTTTTTAAAAGTGAGATATGTTCATAGTTTAGTACCAAAAAGTGACTAAAATGAACAAATCTCATGAAATTATCAGTGGACTCTAGGAAACAAAGCATTAAAAGAAACCTCTGTGAGCAACAGACTTTAAACATACTTTCCCCCAAATATCAAAGGGTAAGATTAAAATGTCAAAAGTGTGATGATTTTTAACCTTTGAAGGTTAGGTATTTATAAAGAAATAAAAGCTGAAAATATTATATATATTTTGAAAATTAAAAGAAAAACAGCAGCTCAGTTCATGTGATGAAATAATATTGACTATGCACCAAGATTTTAAAGTCCACTAGTTCTGGATACTGAGATTAGAAATGCAGTATAGACCGAGTTAGGATAAAATCATCTGATTGACTTATGGGAATAAATTCCAGGTTTATTTGAAGGCAAAGAATTAAAATCACCCTCTACAATGTCCAACACATACTCAGTTCTTAATAAATACTGGGTGCACGGGGGGAAAACAATGCATTTTTGGCTTGGAGGTTTAAAAAAGGCTTTGACTCTTCTTGGTTTCTTGACTGTGGTTCAGCATGCTGACCTGGATTCTGTATGAGAATCTCCCTATCCACGGGGCAGCTCAGCAGGAAAACCAAGACAGTCTCCTCTTAAGCTTCTACCAATCCTCACACCCCACGCACACTGTTTTATACTCAAATGAGTATTTAATTCAATTAAAAAATTTTAATGGCCATTTCAGAGTTTAAAAAATCAGGCAAAACAGTTTTTGGAACGGACTGCCTGGTCAATATAGTGCAATGGTCACCCTGGTGGCCTGTGCAGCCCCAACACATGAGAGGTACTAACTTCTGGGGGAGTCAGGGAGGGGAATGACCTTAAAGTGAGAATCATACTGACTCCTTTCTACCTCTGCTTCTTCCTTTGCTTACCTGTTTCTCCCTTAATTTCAGAAAGAGGTTTCATTTGTTATATGGTAAATTTACCATGAAAGAGTCTTTTAGGAGGAAAATAAAATTCAATGTCTAACACTTGGCTAGCTAATAAGAGACATGTTCACAGATATTTTATCTTTATCATGTATGATTTCCTCTACAAGTTACAGCTCCAGTATGTCAGCTTTAGAAGTGTTATTTTTATGTGAAGCTTTGTAATACTTCATGGCTGAACCTGACAAAATTAGATTTCCTTTTGCCAGGTGTACTAGTCAGGGTTCTCTAGAGAAACAGAACCAGTAGGGTGTGTGTGTGTGCGCGCGTGCACGTGTATACAAGAGTTTATTGCAAAGAACTGGTTCAGGTGATTATGGAGGCTGAGACTACAAGATCTGTAGTCAGCAAGCTGGAGATGCAGGGGAACTGATGTAGCTCCAGACTGAATCTGAAGGCCTGAGAACCAGAAGAACTGATGGTAGGATTTTAGTCTGAAAACCAGCAGTTCTGATACCCAAGAAGAGCTGATGTTTCAGTTTTAGTCCAAAGGCAAGAAAAAACTGATGTCTCAGCTCAGGGGCAGTCAGGCAGGAAGAGTTCCCTCTCAGACAGGAAAGTCAGCCTTTTTTGTTCCATTCAGACCTTCAGTTGGTTGGATGAGGCCCATCCACATTAGGGAGGGCCACCCCCTTTACTCAGTCTACTGATTCAAACACGCATCTCATTCACAACCCCCCTCACAGACACATACACCCAGAATTATGTTTGACCAAATGTCTGAGCACCCCTTGGGCCAGTAAAGTTAACGCATAAAAATTAACCATCACAGGGCCTCCCTGGTGGCGCAGTGGTTGAGAGTCCGCCTGCCAATGCAGGGGATACGGGTTCGTGCCCCGGTCTCGGAGGATCCCATATGCCGCGGAGCGGCTGGGCCCGTGAGCCATGGCCGCTGGGCCTGCGCATCCGGAGCCTGTGCTCCGCAACGGGAGAGGCCACAACAGTGAGAGGCCCGCATACCGCAAAAAAAAAAAAAAAAAAAAAAAAAAAAAAAAATTAACCATCACACCAGGTGAGACTCAATTGTACGATTAAACAAGTGCTGATAAATTTACATGCCAAAAATTATGCTTATATCATAAATTCAAGCTTTTGGTTACAGAACATTGAAGACTTAATGAACCATTTTAAGGGGAAATTAGTTAGCCTTTGCAGTGTTACCAGGAAAACGATTGTTTAACCAAAAACAATTCTAAAAATATTAGCCACTATTTAATTAGTTCATTAATTCATCTATCAATCATGCATGTGTTCAGCAGACCTCAGTTGAGTATGTATTTTGTGCCAGGCACTGTGCCAGACACAGGGTGTTCAGATGCCAAAGGAGAGAAACCCATTCCTGTCAGCCAGGAACTTACTGTCTAGTAGGTGAGACAGCCAAATAAATTAGGAAGTAAAGTGGGTTACTGAATATGTTTTTTTGAGATATAACTGACATATAACATTATATTAGTTTCAGATTGGAGGTGGAGACAAGATAGTGGAGTGGAAGGACTTGACCTCACCTCCTTTCATGAAAACACCAAAACCACAACTAACTGCTCACAACCAGTGATAACAAAGACTGCAACCCACCCCAAAAGATATTGTACACCTAAAGACAAAGAAGCAGCCACAAGATGGTAGGAGGGGCACTTTCACGATATAATCAAATCCCATACCCACCAGGTGGGCAACTTACAAACTGGAAAATAATTATATTGCAGAGGTTCTCCCACAGGAGTGAGAGTTCTGAGCCCCAAGTCAGGCTCCCCAGCCTGGGAGGAGCCCCTAGAGCATTTGGCTTTGAAGGCCAACAGGGCTTGAGTGCAGGAGCTCCACAGGACTGGGGGAAACAGAGACTCCACTCTTGGAGGGCACACGCAAGGTTTCACGTGCACGGGGATCCAGGGCAAAGCAGTGACTCCACAGGAGCCTGGGCCAGAACTACCTGTGGGTCCTGGAGGCAGGGATTGGCTGTGGCTCACTGCGGGAGGAAGGACACTGGTGGTGGAGGCCCCAGAGAATATTCATAGGCGTGAGCTCTCCTGGAGGTCGCCATTTCTGCACTGAGACCTGGCCCCACCCAACAGCCTGCAGGCTCCAGTGCTGGGATGCCTCAGGCCAGACAACCAACAGGGGTGGGGGGACACAGCCCCACCCATCAACAGACATGATGCCTAAAGTCATGTCCTGAGCCCACAGCCACCCCTAAACACACCCTTGACATGGCCCTGCCCACCAGAGGGACAAGACCTAGCTCTACCCACTAGTGGGCAGGCATCAGTCCCTCACACCAGGAAGCCTACAAAAGCCCCTGGACCAACCTCACCCACCAGGGCACATACACCAGAAGCAACAGGAACTACAATCCTGAAACCTGCAGACCGGAGACCACAAACACAGAAAGTTAGACAAAATGAGATGGCAGAGAAATATGTTCCACATGAAGGAACAAGATAAAATGCCAGAAGAACAATGAAGTGAAGTGGAGACAGGCAATCTGTCTGAAAAAGAATTCAGAATAATGATGGTAAAGGTGATCCAAGATCTCGAAAAAAGAATGGAGGCACAGACCAAGAAGATACAAGAAATGTTTAACAAAGAGCAAGAAGATTTAAAGAACAAACAGATGAACAATACGATAACTGAAATGAAAATACCAGAAGGAATCAATAGCAGCATTAATGAGGCAGTGGAATGAATAGCTGAGCTGTAAGACAGATTGGTGGAAATCCCTACCGTGGAACAGAGTAAAGAAAAAAGGATGAAAAGAAATGAGGACAGTCTAAGAGACCTCTGGGACAAAATTAAATGCACCAACATTTGCATTATAGGGGTCCCAGAAGGAGGAAAGAGAGAGAAAGGGCATGAGAAAATATTTGAAGAGATTATAGCCAAAAACTTCCCTAATATGAGAAAGGAAACACTCAAGTCCAGGAAGCACAGAGAGTCCCATACAGGATAAACCCAAGGAGGAACATGCCGACACACGTATTAACCAAAAATAACAAAATAAACGACAAAGAGAAAATATTAAAATCAACAAGGGAAAAGCAACAAATAACATACAAGGGAATCCCCATAAGGTTATCAGCTGACTTTTCAGCAGAAACTCTGCAGGCCAGAAGGGAGTGGAAGGATGTATTTAAAGTGATGAAAGAGAAAAACCTACAACCAAGAATATTCAGCAAGGCTCTCGTTCAGATTCAATGGAGAAATCAAAAGCTTTACAGAAAAGCAAAAGCTAAGAGAATTCAGCACCACCAAACCAGCTTTACAACAAATGCTAAAGGAACTTCTCTAGGTGGAAAAGAAAAGGCTACAAGTAGAAACAAGAAAATTACGAATGGGAAAGCTCACCAGTAAAGGCAAACACACCATAAAGGTAGGAAATCATCCACAAACAAATATGATCTCAAAAGCAGCAATCGTGAGGGCAGTACAAACGCAGGATATTGGAAATGCATTTGAAATTAAGAGACCAGTAACTTAAAACAATCTTGTATATATAAAGATGGCTATATCAAACCTCATGGTAACTGCAAACCAAAAATCTACAATAGATACCCACACAAAAAAGAAAAAGCGATCCAAACACTAAATAGTCATCAAATCACAAGTGAAGAGAAGAAAAGAGGAAGGGAAGAAAAGAGACCTACAAAACAAATCTAAAACAATTAACAGAATGGTGGTAAGAACATACATATCAGTAATTATCTTAAATGTAAACAGATTAAATGCTCCAACTAAAAAACACAGACTGGCTGAATGGATACAAAAACAAGACCCATATATATATATGCTCTCTACAAGAGACCCACTTCAGATCTAGGAACACATACACAGTGAAAGTGAAAGGATGGAACAGCTATTCCATGCAAATGGAAATCAAAAGAAATCTGGGATAGCAATATTCATATAAGACAATATATACTTTTAAATAAAGACTGTTACAAGACACAAAGAAGGACACCTCATAATGATCAAAGGATCAATCCAAGAAGATATAACAATTGTCAATATATATGCATCCAACATAGGAGCACCTCAATATATAAGGCAAATATTAACAGCCATAAAAGGAGAAATTGACAGTAACACAATAATACTGGGGGACGTTAACAGCCCACTTACATCAATGGACAGATCATCCAGACAGAAAATCAATAAGGAAACACAGGCCTTAAATGACACATTAGACCAGATGGACTTAATTATGGAGCATTCCATTCGAAAGCAGCAGAATACACATTCTTCTCAAGTGCACATGGAACATTCTCCAGAATAGATCACATGCTGGGCGACAAAGCAAGCCTCAGTAAATTTAAGAAAACTGAAATCATATCAAGCATCTTTTCCAACCACAACACTATGAGATTCGAAATCAACTACAAGAATAAAACTGTAAAAAACCACAAACCCGTGGAGGCTAAACAATATGTTACTAAACAACAAATGGATCACTGAAGAAATCAAAGAGGAAATCAAACAATATCTAGAGACAAATGAAAATGCAAAAAAAGATGATCTAAAACCTATGGTGTGCAGTAAAAGCTGTTCTAAGAGGGAAGTTTATAGCAATACAATCTTACCTTAGGAAACAAGAAAAATCTCAAATAAACAACCTAACCTTAAAGCCACTAGAGAAAAAAGAACAAACAAAGCCCAAAGTTAGTAGAAGGAAAGAAATAAAAATCAGAGCAGAAATAAATGAAATCGAGACAAAATAGAAAAGATCAATGAAACTAAAAGCTGGTTCTTTGAAAAGATAAACAAAATTGATAAACCTTTAGCCAGACCCATCAAGAAAAAGAGGGAGAGGGCTCAAATCAATAAAATTAGAACTGAAAAAGAAGTTACAACAGACACTACAGCAATACAAAGGATCATAAGAGACTACTACAAGCACCTATACTCCAATAAAATGGACAACCTAGAAGGACAAATTCTTAGAAAGGTACAACCTTCTAAGACGGAACCAGGAAGAAGTGGAATATATGAACAGACCAATCACAAGTACTGAAATTGAAACTGTGATTAGAAACTCCCAACAAATGAAAGTCCAGGACCAGAGGGCTTCACAGGTGAATTCTATCAAACACTTAGAGAAGAGTTAACACCTACCCTTCCAAAACTCTTCCAAAAAATTGAAGAGGAAGGAACACTCCCAAGCTCATTCTACGAGGACACCATTACCCTGATACCAAAACCAGACAAAGAAACCACAAAAAAAGAAAATTACAGGCCAATATCACTGATGAACATAGACGCAAAAATCCTCAACAAAATACTAGCAAACCGAATCCAAAAATGCATTAAAAGGATCATACACCATGATCAAGTGGGAGTTATCTCAGGGATGCAAGGATTCTTCAATATCTGCAAATCAATCAGTGTGATACACCACACTAACAAAATGAAGAATAAAAAACTTATGATCATCTCAGTAGATGCAGAAAAAGCTTTTGACAAAATTCAACACCATTTATGATAAAAACTCTCCAGAAAGTGGGCAGAGAGGAAACATGCCTCAACATAATAAAGGCCATATATGACAAACCCACAGCTAACATCATACTCAACAATGAAAAGCTGAAAGCATTTCCTCTAAGATCAGGAACAAGATGAGGATGTCCACTCTCACCACTTTTATTCAACACAGTTTTGGAAGTCCTAGCCATGGCAATCAGAGAAGAAAAAGAAATAAAAGAATCTAAACTGGAAAGTAAGAAGTAAAACTGTCAGTTTGCAGATGACATGATAGTATACATAGAAAATCTTAATGATGCTACCATAAAACTACTAGAGCTCAGCAATGAATTCAGTTAAGTTGCAGGATAGAAAATTAATACACAGAAATCTCTTGCATTTCTATACACGAACAATAAGAGATGAGAAAGAGAAATTAAGGAAACAATGCCATTTACCATCGCATCAAAAAGCAAAAAATACCTAGGAACAAACATACCTGAGGAGGCAATAGACCTGTACACGGAAAACTATAAGACACTGATGAAAGAAATTGAAGATGACATAAACAGATGGAAAGATATACCACATGCTGTGATTGAAAGAATACTGTCAAAATGAATATACTACCCAAGGCAATCTAGAGATTCAACGCAATCCCTATCAAACTACCAATGACAACTCTCACAGAGCTAGAATAAAAACTTTTAATGTGGGTATGGAAACAGAAAAGACCCCGAATAGCCAAAGCAATCCTGACAGAGAAAAATGGAGCTGAAGGAATCTGACTCCCAGACTTCAGACTATACTACAAAGCTACAGTAATCAAAACAGTATAGTACTGGCACCAAAACAGAAATGTACATCAATGGGACAAGACAGTAAGCCCAGAAATAAACCCACGCACCTATGGTCAATTAATCTATGACAAAGGAGACAAGAAGGTACAATGGAGGTAAGACAGTCTCTCTTTAGTAAGTGCTGCTGAGAAAACTGGACAGCCACATGTAAAAGAATGAAATTAGAACACTCTCTTACCAGCATAAACACACAAAAAAACCCCTCAAAATGGATTAAAGACCTAAATGTAAGACCAGATACTATAAAACTCTTAGAGGAAAACATAGGCAGAACACCCTAGTACATAAGTTGCAGCAGTATCTTTTTTGGTCCACCTCCTACAGTAATGAAAATGAAAACAAAAATAAATGGGACCTAATTAAACTTAAAAGCTTTTGCACAGCAAAAGAAACCATAAACAAAATGAAAAGTCAACCCAAAGAATGGGAGAAAATATTTGCCAATGAAGTGACCGAAAAGGGATTAATCTCCAAAATATACAAAGAGCTCATACAGCTCAATGTCAAAAAAACAAACAACCCAATCAAAAAATGGACAGAAGATCTAAACAGACATTTCTCCAAAGAAGACAAACAGATGGGCCAAAAGCACATGAAAAGATGCTTAACATCACTAATACAATGAGCTATCACCTCATACGAGTTAGAATAGCCATCATTAAAAATTCTACAGAGAGTGGAGTCAAGGTGGCGGACAAGGAGGATGCAGAATTCACGTCTCCTCACAACTAGGGCACCTACCAGGCACCAGTGGGGGACCACAGATACCTAAGGGGACAGGAGGAACCCCCAGCGACCGGGTAGGACGTGGGGTGTGGGGGGAGTGTAAGGGGAGGAGAAGTGGAGGCGGGACGGGACTGGTGCCCCTGAGGGGAGGCTGGGGAGGGGAAGGTATCCATGCTGGAGTGGGAAACTGGGGGACCATTGGGAGGACAGATGATCAGAAGGGAGCGTGGCCAGGCTTCCCCTGCCCACTTGGGCCCCTGAAAGCCTGCTGAGATTCTGGGCCTGATCCCCTGCCCACCAAAGCCCCCTCTAGCCACACAAGCCCTGAGGGAGTGGGAAGGAGGGAAGGGGGAGCAAAAGTAAAGGTCGGACCTTTGGAACCGGCACCCCTGAGGGGGGTGGCTGGGGGAGGGGAAGACTTCCTACACCCAGCAGGACCCACCCATGGGTTAGAGGTCCAGCAGCAATGGGGGAGACCCTGGGGGTGATGGGGGAGGGGCACAGAGGAACAGAAGGGAACGTGGCCAATGCCTTCTCTGTCCACTTAAGCAACAGGGAGCTTGCTGGGCCCCCAGGCCTAATCCTCTGCCCTTGGAGCCTCCCTCCTGCTGCGCAGAGCTCAAGCCCCGCCCGTACACCCCCACCCAGGGCCCCACCTCTACACTCGGAGACCCCCTCTGAGACCCCCTCCAACATGCTGGGCCTAAACCCCACCCACACACCCTCACCCAGGGCCCTACCTCCAAACTCCAGAACTCCACACTCCAGAGGCCCTCCTTCCAACGAGCTGCCTTTCCCCTTCTGCGCAGGTCCTAAGCAGAGGCCCCACCCCACGCATGAACGTCACCCCCCCCACCAACCTAGGTCCTGTCCCACCTTAAACCCCGCCCCTGCCTAAGTTCCAACCCCGCCTAAACTCCACCCCCACAGGCAAGGCTTTTTTTTTTCTTCTTTTTTCCTCTTTTAGATTGGGGCTCTGTTTTACCCTGTTGATACATTGCTGTTCATTTATTTATATTTTTATTTTTCCTAATCTTTTATTTTTCTAATTTAATTTTATTCTTTATACTTTGTTATTGTTCTCTCCTTCTGGCTTGTTCCCCCCACACACCCACCCACACCTTTTTTTTTTCTATTGTGGTTTTATTTTACCCTGTTGCAGTGGTTTCAATTATATTTTTATTTTTCCTAATATATTTTTTACCTTTCTAATTTTATTTTGTTTTTATTCCTTGATATTGTACTGCTCCTTTTTTTCTTTTCTTTTTTTTTTGGCCACGCCACGCAGCTTGCAGGATCTTGGTTCCCAGGCTGGAGGTCGGGCCTGAGCTCCTGTGGTGGGAGCTCTGAGTCCAAACAGCTGGGCTAACAGAGAACCTCAGACCACAGGGGATATTAATCAGAGTGAGATCTCCCAGAGGTCCTAATCTCAGCACCAAGACCTGGTTCTATCCAACTGCCTGCAAACTCCAGTGCTGGACGCCTCAGGCCAAACAACCAGTAAGACAGGAATACAGCCCCATCCATCAAAAAAAAAAAAAAAAAAAAAAGAAACGACAAAAAAATATGTTACAGACAAAGAAGCAAGGTAAAAACCTACAAAGCCAAAGAAATGTGACAAAATAGGCAACCTACCTAAAAAAGAATTCAAAGTAATGATAGTAAAGATGATCCAAAATCTCAGAAACAGGATGGAGGAAATACAAGAAATACTTAACAAGGATCTAGAAGAACTGAAGGGCAAACAAACAGTGATGAACAATACAATAACTGAAATTAAGAATACTCTAGAAGGAATCAATAGCAGAACAACTGAGGCAGAAGAACGGATGAGTGACCTGGAAGAAAAAATGGTGGAAAAAACTGCCCGGGAGCAGAATAAAGAAAAAATAATGAAAATAATTGAGGAGAGTCTCAGAGACCTCTGGGACAACATTAAAGGCACCAACATTCGAATTATAGGGGTCGCAGAAGAAGAAGAGAAAAAGAAGGGTCTGAGAAAATATTTGAAGAGATTATAGTCAAAAACTTCCCTTGGGGCTTCCCTGGTGGCGCAGTGGTTGAGAGTCTGCCTGCCGATGCAGGGGACATGGATTCGTATCCCGGTCCGGGAAGATCCCACATGCCACGGAGCGGCTGAGCCCGTGAGCTATGGCCACTGAGGCTGCGTGTCCAGAGCCTGTGCTCCGCAATGGGAGAGGCCAAAACAGTGAGAGGCCCGCATACCGCAAAAACAAACAAACAAACAAACAAACAAAAAACAAAAAAACTTCCCTAACATGGGAAAGGAAATAGTCAATCAAGTCCAGGAAGCGCAGAGACTCCCATACAGGATAAACCCAAAGAGAAACATGCCAAGACACATAGTAATCAAAGTATCAAAAATTAAATACAAAGAAAAAATATTAAAAGCAGCAAGGGAAAAGCAACAAAAACATACAAGGGAATCCCCATAAGGTTAAGAGCTGATCTTTCAGCAGAAACTCTACAAGCCAGAGGGACTGGCAGGACATATTTAAAGTGATGAAAGGGAAAAACCTACAACCAAGATTACTCTAACCAGCAAAGATGTCATTCAGATTTGATGGAGAAATTAAAACATTTACACACAAGCAAAAGCTAAGAGGATTCAGCACCACCACACCAGCTTTACAACAAATGCTAAAGGAACTTCTTTAGGCAGGAAACACAAGAGAAGGAAAAGACCTACTAGAAAAACAAACCCAAAACAATTTTAAAAATGGTAATAGGAACACACATATCGATAACTACCTTAAATGTAAATGGATTAAATGCTCCAAGCAAAAGGCATAGACTGGCTGAATGGATACAAAAACAAGACATGTATATACATGCTGTCTACAAAAGACCCACTTCAGACCTAGGGACACATACAGAATGAAAGTGAGGGGATGGAAAAAGATATTCCATGCAAATGGAGATCAAAAGAAAGCTGGAGAAGCAATTCTTGTATCAGACAAAACAGACTTTAAAATAAAGACTATTACAAGAGACAAAGAAGGACACTACATAATGATCAAGGGATCGACCCAAGAAGAAGATATAACAATTGTAAATATTTATGCACCCAACATAGGAGCACCTCAATACATAAGGCAAATACTAACAGCCATAAAAGGAGAAATCAACAGTAACACAATCATAGTAGGGGACTTTAACACCCCACTTTCACCAATGGACAGATCATCCAAAATGAAAATAAATAAGGAAACACAAGCTTTAAATGACATATCAGACAAGATGGACTTGACTGATATTTATAGGACCTTCCATCCAAAAACAACAGAATACACTTTCTTCTCAAGTGCTCACAGAACACTCTCCAGGATAGACCATATCTTGGGTCACAAATCAAGCCTAGATAAATTTAAGAAAACTGAAATATCAAGTATCTTTTCCGACCACAACACTATGAGACTAGATAACAATTACAGGAAAAAAAACTGTAAAAAATACAAACACACAGAGGCTAAACAATACACTACTAAATAACCAAGAGATCACTGAAGAAATCAAAGAGGAAATCAAAAAATACCTAGAAACAGGGCTTCCCTGGTGGCGTAGTGGTTGAGAGTCCGCCTGCTGATGCAGGGGACGCAGGTTCGTGCCCCGGTCCGGGAAGATCCCACATGCTGTGGAGCGGCTGAGCCCGTGAACCATGGCCACTGAGCCTGCATGTCCAGAGCCCATGCTCTGCAACAGGAGAGGCCACAACAATGAGAGGCCCGCATACCACACACACACACACACACACACACACAAAAAAAAAACCCTAGAAACAAATGACAATGAAAACACGATGACCCAAAACCTATGGGATGCGGCAAAAGCAGTTCTAAGAGGGAAGTTTATAGCAATACAATCCTACCTCAAGAAACAAGAAAAATCTCAAACAAACAACCTAACTTTATACCTAAACCAATTAGGAAAGAAATCATAAAGATCAGATCAGAAATAAATGAAAAAGAAAGGGAGGAAACAACAGCGAAGATCAATAAAACTAAAAGTTGGTTCCTTGAGAAGATAAACAAAATCCATAAAGCATTAGCTACACTCATCAAGAAAAAAAGGGAGAAGACTCATATCAACAGAATTAGAAATGAAAAAGAAGTAACAACTGACACTGCAGAAATACAAAGGATTATGAGAGATTACTACAAGCAACTATATGCCAATAAAATGGACAACCTGGAAGAAATGGACTAATTCTTAGAAAAGTACAACCTTCCAGGACTGAACCAGGAAGAAATAAAAAATATAAACACACCAATCACAAGCACTGAAACAAACTGTGATTTAAAATCTTCCAACAAACAAAAGCCCAGGACTAGATGGCTTCACAGGTGAATTCTATCAAACATTTAGAGAACACTTATCCTTCCCAAACTCTTCCAAAATACAGCAGAGGGAGGAACACTCCCAAACTCATTCTATGAGGCCACCATCACCCTGATAACAAAACCAGACAAAGATGTCACAAAAAAAGAAAACTACAGGCCAGTATCACTGATGAACATAGATGCAAAAATCCTCAACAAAATACTAGCAAACAGAATCCAGCAGCACATTAAAAGGATCATACCCGATGATCAAGTGAGGTACAGCCCAGGCATGCAAGGATTCTTCAATATGTTCAAATCAATCAATGTGATATACCATATTCACAAACTGAAGGAGAAAAAATATATGATCATCTCAACAGATGCAGAAAAACCTTTCGACAAAATTCAACACCCATTTATGATAAAAAACCCTCCGGAAAGTAGACAAAGAGGGAAGCTACCTCAACACAGTAAGGCCATATGTGACAAACATCATTCTCAATGGTGAAAAACCGAACCATTTCCTCTAAGATCAGGAATAACACAAGGCTTCCCACTCTCACCACTATTATTCAACACAGTTTTGAAGTTTTAGCCACAGCAATCAGAGACGAAAAAGAAATAAAAGGAATCCAAATAGGAAACGAAGTAAAACTGTCACTGTTTGCAGATGACATGACACTATACACAGAGAATCCTAAAGATGCTACCAGAAAACTACTAGAGCTAATCAATGAATTTGTAGAGTACCAAGCAGGATACAAAATTAATGTACAGAAATCTCTTGCACTCCTGTACACTAATGATGAAAAATCTGAAAGAGAAATTAAGGAAACACCTGCATTTACCAGTGCAACAAAAATAATCAAATACCTAGGAATAAACCTACCTAAGGAGACAAAAGACCTATATGCAGAAAATTATAAGACACTGATGAAAGAAATTAAAGATGATACAAACAGATGGAGAGATACACCATGTCCTTGGACTGGAAGAATCCACCCTGTGAATATGACTCTACTACCCAAAGCAATCTACAGATTCAATGCAATCCCTATCAAACTACCACTGGCATTTTCCAGACAACTAGAACAAAAAATTTCAAAATTTCTATGGAAACACAGAAGAACCCGAATAGCCAAAGCAATTTTGAGAAAGAAACATGGAGCTGGAGGAATCAGGCTCCCTGACTTCAGACTATACTACAAAGCTAGAGTAATCAAGACAGTATGGTACTGGCACAAAAACAGAAATACAGATCAAAGGAACAGGAAGAGAGCCCAGAGATAAACCCACGCACATACGGTCACCTTATCTTTGATAAAGGAGGTAACAGTATACAATGGAGAAAAGACAGCCTCTTCAATAAGTGGTGCTGGGAAAACTGGACAGGGACATGTGAAAGAATGAAATTAGAACATTATCTAACACCATACCCCAAAATAAACTAAAAATGGATTAAAGATCTAAATGTAAGGCCAGACACTATAAAACTCTTAGAGGAAAACATAGGAAGAACTCTCTATGACATAAATCACAGCAAGATCCTTTTGGACCCACCTCCTAGAGAAATGGAAATAAAAACAAAAATAAACAAATGGGACCTAGTGAAACTTAAAAGCTTTTGCAGAACAAAGGAAACCATAAACAAGATGAAAAGACAACCCTCAGAATGGGAGAAAATATTTGTAAATGAAGCAACTGACAAAGGATTAATCTCCAAAATATACAAGCAGCTCATGCAGCTCAATATCAAAAAAACAAACAACCCAATCCAAAAATGGGCAGAAGACCTAAATAGACATTTATCCAAAGAAGATATACAGACTGCCAACAAACACATGAAAGAATGCTCAACATCACTAATCATTAGAGAAATGCAAATCAAAACTACAATGAGGTATCACCTCACAGCAGTCAGAATGGCCATCATCAATAAATCTACAAACAGTAAATGCTGGAAAGGGTGTGGAGAAAAAGGGAACCCTCTCGCACTGTTGGTGGGAATGTAAACTGATACAGCCACTATGGAGAACAGTATGGAAGTTCCTTAAAAAACTACAAATAGAACTACCATATGACCCAGCAATCCCACTACTGGGCATATACTCTGAGAAAACTGTAATTTACAAAGAGTCATGTACCACAATGTTCACTGCAGCTCTATTTACAATAGCCAAGACATGCAAGCAACCTAAGTGTCCATCGACATATGAATGGATAAAGAAGATGTAGCACATATATACAATGGAATATTACTCAGCCATAAAAAGAAATGAAATTGAGTTATTTGTAGTGAGGTGGATGGACCTAGAGACTGTCATACAGAGTGAAGTCAGTCAGAAAGAGAAGACCAAACACCATATGCTAACACATATATATGTAATCTAAAAAAAAATGGTTCTGAAGAACCTAGGGGCAAGACAGGAATAAAGACGCAGACACAGAGAATGGACTTGAGGACTCAAGGAGTGGGAAGGGTACGCTGGGATGAAGTGAGAGAGTGGCATGGACATATATACACTACCAAATGTAAAATACACAGCTAGTGGGAAGCAGCTGAGTAGCACATGGAGATCATCTCGGTGCTTTGTAACCACCTAGAGGGGTGGGATAGGGAGGGTGGGAGAGAGATGAAAGAGGGAGGAGATATGGGAATGTAAGTATATGTATAGCTGATTCAGTTTGTTATACAGCAGAAACTAACACACCATTGTAAAGCAATTATAGTCCAATAAAGATGTTAAAAAAAAAAGTCTACAAACAATAAATGCCAGAGAGGGTGTGGAGAAAAGGCAACCCTCTTGCACTGTTGGTGGGAATGTAAATTGGTACAACCACTATGGAGAACAGTATGGAGGTTCCTTAAAAAACTACCATATGATCCAGCAATCCCACTCCTGGGCATATACCTGGCAAAACCTAGAATTTGAAAGGATACATGCACCCCAATGTTCACAGCAGGTCTATTTACAACAGCCAAGACATGGAAGCAACCTAAATGTCCGTCAACAGAGGAATGGATAAAGAAGATGTGGTACATATATACAATGGAATATTAGCCATAAAAAAAGAATGAAAAAATGCCATTTGCAGAGCTTTCCTGGTGGCGCAGTGGTTGAGAGTCCGCCTGCCGATGCAGGGGACGCGGGTTCATGCCCCGGTCCGGGAGGATCCCACATGCTGCGGAGCGGCTGGGCCCGTGAGCCATGGACGCTGGGCCTGCACCCGTGAGCCATGGCCGCTGGGCCTGCACGTCCAGAGCCTGTGCTCCGCAACGGGAGAGACCATGGCGGTGAGAGGCTCACGTACCACACACACACACACACAAAATGCCATTTGTAGCAACACGGATGGACCTAGAGATTGTCACACTAAGTGAAGTCAGACAGAGAAAGACAAATATGGTATCACTTATATATGAAATCTAAAAAAAATAATACAAATGAGCTTATTTACAAAACAGAAATGGACTCACAAACTTCGAAAACAAAACTTATGTTTACCAAAGGGGAAAGGCTGGGGGTGGGGAGGGATGAATTAGGATTTTAGGATTAACATATACACACTACTATATATAAAACAGATAATCAACAAGGACCTACTGTATAGCATAGGGAACTCTACTCAATATTCTGTAATAACCTATATGGGAAAAGAATCTGAAAAAGAATGGATATATGTATAACTGAGTCACTTTGCTGTACACCTGAAACTAACACAACATTGTAAATCAACTATACTCCAATATAAAATAAAAATTAAATTTAAAAAACACTGTACTAGTTTCAGGTGTGCAACATAATGATTCAATACACGCATGCATGAAATAGTGGTTAATGGTAAGATGACCACACATGCTACTAGCCTAGAGCAGACCCCTGTACACCTGTAGTCCCAATGAACTAATTAAAAGCTCCCTATCGTTTGCAAAAGTGTCCTTATTCGGGCAATAAATTTTGCAGCCACCTAGCTAGAAGAGATGAGAGAGAAGTTTCTGTAAGATACAGGAGGGGTGCCCATGAGGAAGAGGCTGAGCTACCTGCAGGCAGGGACAGGAGAGCTCTCAACAGATCCTGGGACTGATCCTGAGAATGAGGCAGAGTGTTTACTGGGCAGAGAGAGGGAGGGAAAGGGCGCTCTGTGCGTGATGGCCAAGGGGCAGGGATCAGCGGTGGCACCGGAGCACGGAAGATTCTGATATGTCTGGGCAGCAGGGGAGGGGGGAGGGTTGGAGGAGGCAGTCGGGGGTTCCTGAATCAGGGGGGTTCATGGTAGCTGAATCCTAAAGGCTTCTTTCTGTGTGTTGGGCTGGGGAGTCTGAACACATCCTGCTGGTAATGACGACGTCACAGCACATAGTTTAGGTGGGATTTGTGATTTAGAAAAACAAACATGTCTGTTAAAACTTGAATTTCTGAGTATTTACCGATTTGAACCAACTTTTAAAAAATTACATCAGTGTTAGAATTATTGGCACCATTATCTTCATCATCACAATTTTAGAGCTTTTTATTGGATGGTTATTTAGTTCTAGGCATTAGGCAAGGCAGGTTACATACACTGCCTCAATTAATCCTCACAACAGCCTTTTGAAGTTAGCCTTAGATCTGATTCCCATGCACGTGAAATTCTGAGTGGGGGAATCACCAAGAAATGTTCAACCTTTGAAAATAAATAAGCAGTGATTTCAAGTTAGCACATTTAATAACGTTTGCAGAAATGTTTTGATTTTCTCGCTGGTCCTTCTGAGGCCCTGCCAGGAGTCAGGGTTTTCTCAGACGGTTGCCACCTGTCTGTTGACACCAAGGTTATCCTGATAGCCTGCGAGTAGGCTCTATGGATTCCTGTGCTTCCTCAGGAACTACTTATTCTGTAATTTTAGATGAAACCAGGAGTAAGAAACATTGTTGAATAACTCAGGATCCCACAGATAAAGTGAAAGTTTATGCAAAGAATAAAGGAGCCAAATGGAGGTTCAGTTGGACAGGGATGCCCAGCTCCTCTCTCAGTAACTGCCTGTAAACAATACAGAGCAAAGCCCCCAAGTTAAAGAATGTCTTGGTGCAGGGACTTTGCAGGCAAGGACTCTTGTAAGGAAGCTCTAGAATAATGGGGCTGGGCTAACGTCACCTGTGACTCCACCTGGCATTGTTAGTGACTTCAAAATTTTTTATTTTATAAATTTAAAAAAACTTATAAACTCAACTGTTACATATTTTCACTTAGACTGTTGCCTAACTGTTCATGTTCATGTAATACACCAAGGTAAGGAGGCATACCTAACATTTTTCCTCTCGACTGGAATGCATCTTTTGCTTTGTCTTTTTTCCTTAGAAAATTAATTTAATCTAAGCATTATTTAATTACATTCAGATGGCCAATAGACACATGAAAGGATGCTCAACATCACTAATTATTAGAGAAATGCAAATCAAAACTACAATGAGGTATCACCTCACACTGGTCAGGATGGCCATTATCAAAAAGTCTACAAATAATAAATGCTGGAGAGGGTGTGGAGAAAAGGGAACCCTCCTGCACTGTTGGTGGGAATGTAAATTGATACAGCCACTATGGAGAACAGTATGGAGGTTCCTCAGAAAGCTAAGAATAGAATTACCATATGATCCAGCAATCCCACTCCTGGGCATATATCCAGACAAAGCTATAACTCAAAAAGATACATGCACCCTAGGGTTCACAGCAGCACTATTCACAATAGCCAAGACATGGAAATGACCTAAACGTCCATCAACACATGAATGGATAAAGAAGATGTGGTGCATATATACAATGGAATACTACTCCAAACATAAAAAAAGAATGAAATAATGCCATTTGCAGCAACATAGATGGACCGAGAGATTATACTAAGTGAAGTTAGACAAAGACAAATACCATATGGTATCATTTATATGTGGAATCTAAAATATGACACAAATGAACTTATCTGTGAAACAGAAACAGACTCAAAGACACAGAGAACAGACTTGTGGCTGCCAAGGGGAAGGGAGGGTGATGGAGGGATGCAGTGGGAGTTTGGGGTTGGTAGATGTAAACTAGTAGATACAGGATGGATAAACAATGAGGTCCTACTGTATAGCACAGGGAACTATATTCAACAAACCATAACAGAAAAGAGAAGAAAAATAAAGTGTATTTGATTTTACCTCACATAATTCCTTATTTAATGCTCTTCCTTTCTTTATATAAATCTAAGTTGTACCTTATCATATTCCTTCTCCCAGAAGAACTTCTTTTAACATTTCTTGCAGAGTCAGCTGTTTTTGTTTGATAAAATATTTCTCCTATACTTTTGAGGTATAATTTTTGCTGGATATAGAATTCTACACATTACTCTATATAAAATACATAAACAACAAGGATATACTCTATAGCACAGGGAGCTATATTCAACATCTTGTAATAACCTATAATGGAAAAGAATCTGAAGCTGTATACCTGAAACTAACACAATATTGTAAATCAACTATAGTTAAATATAAAAAAATATAAATAAATATAAAAATATATAAATAAAAAAATTTGTAACTCTGTATGGTGGTGATGAATGTTAACTTATTGTGGTGATCATTTTGCAATATATACAAATATTGAATCACTATATGAAACTAATATAATGCTATACATAAATTATACCTCAATTTAAAAAATAAAGGACAAATTTTTTTTTAAATTAAAAAAAAAACGGGGCTTCCCTGGTGGTGCAGTGGTTGAGAGTCCGCCTGCCGATGCAGGGGACATGGGTTCGTGCCCCGGTCCGGGAGGATCCCACATACCACAGAGCGGCTGGGCCCGTGAGCCATGGCTGCTGAGCCTGTGCATCCGGAGCCTGTGCTCCGCAACGGGAGAGGCCACAACAGTGAGAGGCCTGTGTACAGCAAAAAAAACCACAGAAAACAAAAAAACAGCCCGGAGGAAGATGGCGGAAGAGTAAGATGCGGAGATCACCTTCCTCCCCACAGATACATCAGAAATTCATCTACACGTGGAACAACTCCTACAGAATACCTACTGAACGCTGACAGAAGACCTCAGACCCCCCAAAAGGCAAGAAACTCCCCACATACCTGGGTAGGGCAAAAGAAAAAAAGAATAAACAGAGACAATAGGATAGGGACGGGACCTGCACCAGTGGGAGGGAGCCGTGAAGGAGGGAAGGTTTCTACACACTACAAGCCCCTTCGCGGGCGGAGACTGCAGGTGGCGGAGGGGGAAAGCTTCGGAGTAGCGGAGGAGAGCACAGCAACAGGGGTGCGGAGGGCAAAGCGGAGAGATTCTGGCACAGAGGACCGGTGCCCTCAGGCACACACCAGCCCGAGAGGCTTGTCTGCTCGGCCGCCGGGGCGGGCGGGGCTGGGAGCTGAGGCTCGGGTATCGGCTTTCAGTCGGAGCGCAGGGAGAGGACTGGGGCTGGCGGCAGGAGGAGAGCCTGAAGGGGTTAGTGCACCACGGCTAGCCCGGAGGGAGTCCGGGGAAAGGGTCTGGAACTGCCGAAGAGGCAAGAGACTTTTTTCCCTTTTGTTTCCTGGTGCGCGAGGAGAGGGCATTAAGAGGGCTGCTTGGGGAAGCGCCGGAGACAGGCGCGAGCTGCGGGTAAGGCGCGGACCTCGGAGACGGGCGTGGGACGCTGGGGCCGCCACCGTCGCGCCTGTGTGCGAGCGCGGGTCACTGTCCGCCCCGCCTTCCGGGGGGCCTGTGCACCCCGCCACTTCCTGGGTCCCGGGACCCGGGGACGGCTTTCCCGGGAAAGCGCACGGAGCGCCACGGGCTGCTGCAACGTCACGCTGGCCTCTGCCGCCGCGGGCCCGCCCCACACTGCGCGCCCCTCCCTCCCCTCTGCCTGAGTGAGCCAGAGCCCCCGAATCAGCAGCTCCTTTAAACCCGTGCTGTCTGAGTGAAGAACGGACGCCCTCCGGCGACCTACGCGCAGAGGCGGGGCCAGGTCCAAGGCTGAGACCCGGGAGCTGTGAGAGCAGAGAGGAGACAGGGAAATCTCTCTGTGCAGCCTCGGAGGCAGCGGATTAAAGCTCCACGGTCCACTTGATGTGCCCTGCGTCTGTGGAGTGCATGAATGGACAGCGAATCATCCCAAATTGAGGAAGTGGACTTTGAGGACAAGATTTAAGACTTTCCCCCCTTTTCCTCTTTTTACAATGAATTATCCCAAAATAAGGAGGTGCACTTAGAGAGCAAGATTTCAGACTTCTCGCCCTTTTCCTCTTTTTACAACGAATTATCCCAAATTGAGGAGGTGGACTTGGAGAGCAAGATTTTTGATTTTTCCCCCTGCTCTCTTTTTGTGAATGTGTATGTGTAATCTTCTGTGTAAGATTCTCTCTGTATAGCTTTGCTTCCACCATATGTCCCAGGGTTCTATCGGTCCATTTTTTTTTTCATTAATTACTTTTTAATTTTAATAACGCTACTATATTTCATACTTTATTCTATTTTACTTTACCTGCTCTTTTTTTCCTACCTTCCCTTCCTCCCTCCCTCCCTCCGCTCCTCCTTTCCTTCTTTCTTTTTCTTTCCTCCCTCCCTCCCTCCCACCCTTCTTCTTTCCACTTTTTCTTTCCTTCCTCCCTCCCTCCCTCCTGTCTTTTTCTTTCCTTCCTCCCTCCCTCCCTCCCTTCTTCCATTCACTCTTCCTTTTGCTTTCATTCCTCCCTCCCTCCCTCCTTTCTTTCCTTTCTTTCCATCCTTCCTCCCCCCTCCCTCCTTTCTTTCTTTCTTCCGTCCTTCCTTCCTTTCTTCCCTTCTTCCTTTCTTTCCCTCTCTCTTTCTTTCTTCTACTAATTCTTTCTTTCTACTTTTTCTCCCTGTTATTCTGAGCCGGGTGGATGAAAGGCTCTTCTTGGTGCTGCAGCCAGGAGTCAGTGCTGTGCCTCTGAAGTGGGAGAGCCAACTTCAGGACACGGGTCCACAAGAGACCTCCCAGCTCCACATAATATCAAGCAGCGAAAATCTCCCAGAGATCTCCATCCCAACACCAGCACCCAGCTTCACTCAACGACTAGCAAGATACAGTGCTGGTCATCCTATGCCAAGCAACTAGCAAGGCAGGAACACAACCCCACCCATTAGCAGAGAGGCTACCTAAAAACATAATAAGGCCACAGGCACCCCAAAACACACCACCAGACGTGGACCTGTCCACCAGAAAGACAAGATCGAGCCTCAACCACCAGAACACAGGTATTAGTCCACCCCACCAGGAAGCCTACACAACCTACTGAAACAACCTTAGCCACGGGGGTCAGACACCAAAAACAACGGGAACTACGAATCTGCAGCCTGCAAAAAGGAGACCCCAAACACAGTAACATAAGCAAAATGAGAAGACAGAAAAACACACAGCAGGTGAAGGAGCAAGATAAAAACCCACCAGACCTAACAAATGAAGAGGTAATAGGCAGTCTACCTGAAAAAGAATTCAGAATAATGATAGTAAAGCTGATCCAAGATTCTATTTCCAAGATCCATAATCTTGGAAATAGAATAGACAAAATGTAAGAAACAGTTAACAAGGACCTAGAAGAACTAAAGATGAATCAAGCATCGATTAAAAACACCATAAATGAAATAAAAAATACTCTAGATGGGATCAATAGCAGAATAACTGAGGCAGAAGAACGGATAAGTGAGGTGGAAGATAAAATAGTGGAAATAACTGATGCAGAGCAAAATAAAGAAAAGAGAATGAAAAGAACAGAGGACAGTCTCAGAGACCTCTGGGACAACATTAAACACACCAACATTCGAATTATAGGGGTTCCAGAAGAAGAAGAGAAAAAGAAACGGACTGAGAAAATATTTGAAGAGATTATAGTTGAAAACTTCCCTGATATGGGAAAGGAAATAGTTAATCAAGTCCAGGAGGCACAGAGAGTCCCATACAGAATAAATCCAAGGAGAAATACACCAAGACACATATTAATCAAACTGTCAAAAATTAAACACAAAGAAATCATATTAAAAGCAGTAAGGGAAAAACAACAAATAACACACAAGGGAATCCCCAACAGGTTAACAGCTGATCTCTCAGCAGAAACTCTACAAGCCAGAAGGGAGTGGCAGGACATAATTAAAGTGATGAAGGAGAGAAACCTGCAACCAAGATTACTCTACCCAGCAAGGATCTCATTCAGATTTGATGGAGAAATTAAAACCTTTACGGACAAGCAAAAGCTGAGAGAGTTCAGCACCACCAAACCAGCTTTACAACAAATGCTAAAGGAACTTCTCTAGGCAAGAAACACAACAGAAGTAGAAGACCTACAATAACGAACCCAAAGCAATTAAGGAAATGGGATTAGGAACATACATATCAATAATTACCTTAAATGTAAATGGACTAAATGCTCCCACCAAAAGACACAGAGTGGCTGAATGGATACAAAAACAAGACCCATATATATGCTGTCTACAAGAGACCCACTTCAGACCTAGAGACACATACAGATTGAAAGTAAGGGGATGGAAAAAGATATTCCATGCAAATGGAAATCAAAAGAAAGCTGGAGTAGCAATTCTTATATCAGACAAAATAGACTTTAAAATAAAGACTATTAGAAGAGACAAAGAAGGACACTACATAACGATAAAGGGATCGATCCAAGAAGAAGATATAACAATTGTAAATATTTATGCACCCAACATAGGAGCACCTCAATACATAAGGCAAATACTAACAGCCATAAAAGGGGAAATCGACAGTAACACAATCATAGTAGGGGACTTTAACACCCCACTTTCACCAATGGACAGGTCATCCAAAATGAAAATAAATAAGGAAACACAAGCTTTAAATGATACATTAAACAAGATGGACTTAATTGATATTTATAGGACATTCCATCCAAAAACAACAGAATACACATTTTTCTCAAGTGCTCATGGAACATTCTCCAGGATAGATCATATCTTGGGTCACAAATCAAGCCTTGGTAAATTTAAGAAAATTGAAATTGTATCAAGTATCTTTTCCGACCACAATGCTATGAGACTAGACATCAATTACAGGAAAAGATCTGTAAAAAATACAAACACACAGAGGCTAAACAATACACTACTTAATAACGAAGTGATCACTGAAGAAATCAAAGAGGAAATTAAAAAATACCTAGAAACAAATGACAATGGAGACACGACGACCCAAAACCTATGGGACGCAGCAAAAGCAGTTCTAAGGGGGAAGTTTATAGCAATACAAACCCACCTTAACAAACAGGAAACATTTCGAGTAAACAACCTGACCCTGCACCTAAAGCAATTAGAGAAAGAAGAACAAAAAACCCCCAAAGTTAGCAGAAGGAAAGAAATCATAAAGATCAGATCAGAAATAAATGAAAAAGAAATGAAGGAAACGATAGCAAAGATCAACCAAACTAAAAGCTGGTTCTTTGAGAAGATAAACAAAATTGACAAACCATTAGCCAGACTCATCAAGAAAAGAAGGGAGAAGACTCAAATCAATAGAATTAGAAATGAAAAAGGAGAAGTAACAACTGACACTGCAGAAATACAAAAGATCATGAGAGATTACTATAAGCAACTCTATGCCAATAAAATGGACAACCTGGAAGAAATGGACAAATTCTTAGAAATGCACAACCTGCCAAGACTGACTCAGGAAGAAATAGAAAATATGAATAGACCAATCACAAGCACTGAAATTGAAACTGTGATTAAAAATCTTCCATCAAACAAAAGCCCAGGACCAGATGGCTTCACAGGCAAATTCTATCAAACATTTAGAGAAGAGCTAACAACCATCCTTCTCAAACTCTTCCAAACAATATCAGAGGAAGGAACACTCCCAAACTCATTCTACGAGGCCACCATCACCTTGATACCAAAACCAGGCAAGGATGTCACAAAGAAAGAAAACTACAGGCCAATATCACTGAAGAACATAGATGCAAAAATCCTCAACAAAATACTAGCAAACAGAATCCAACAGCACATTTAGAGGATCATACACCATGATCAAGTGGGGTTTATTCCAGGAATGCAAGGATTCTTCAATATACGCAAATCAATCAATGTGATACACCATATTAACAAGTTGAAGGAGAAAAACCATATGATCATCTCAATAGATGCAGAGAAAGCTTTCGACAAAATTCAACACCCATTTATGATAAAAACCCTGCAGAAAGTAGGCATAGAGGGAACTTTCCTCAACATAATAAAGGCCATATATGACAAACCCACAGCCAACATTGTCCTCAATGGTGAAAAACTGAAACCATTTCCACTAAGATCAGGAACAAGACAAGGCTGCCCACTCTCACCACTCTTATTCAACATAGTTTTGGAAGTTTTAGCCACAGCAATCAGAGAAGAAAAGGAAATAAAAGGAATCCAAATTGGAAAAGAAGAAGTAAAGCTGTCACTGTTTGCAGATGACATGATACTATACATAGAGAATCCTAAAGATGCTACCGAAAAACTACTAGAGCTAATCAATGAATTTGGTAAAGTAGCAGGATACAAAATTAATGTACAGAAATCTCTGGCATTCCTGTACACTAATGATGAAAAATCTGAAAATGAAATCAAGAAAACACTCCCATTTACCACTGCAACAAAAAGAATAAAATATCTAGGAATAAACCTACCTAAGGAGACAAAAGACCTGTATGCAGAAAATTATAAGACACTGATGAAAGAAATTAAAGATGATACAAATAGATGGAGAGATATACCATGCTCCTGGATTGGAAGAATCAATATTGTGAAAATGACTCTACTACCGAAAGCAATCTACAGATTCAATGCAATCCCTATCAAACTACCACTGGCATTTTTCACAGAACTAGAACAAAAAATTTCAGAATTTGTTTGGAAAAACAAAAGACCCCGAATAGCCAAAGCAATCTTGAGAACGAAAAACGGAGCTGGAGGAATCAGGCTCCCTGACTTCAGACTATACTACAAAGCTACAGTAATTAAGACAGTGTGGTACTGGCATAAAAACAGAAAGATAGATCAGTGGATCAGGATAGAAAGCCCAGAGATAAACCCACGCACATATGGTCACCTTATCTTTGATAAAGGAGGCAGGAATGTACAGTGGAGAAAGGACAGCCTCTTCAATAAGTGGTGCTGGGCTTCCCTGGTGGCGCAGTGGTTGGGAGTCCGCCTGCCGATGCAGGGGACACGGGTTCGTGCCCCGGTCTGGGAGGATCCCACATGCCGCGGAGCGGCTTGGCCCATGAGCCATGGCCGTTGAGCCTGCGTGTCCGGAGCCTGTGCTCCGCAACGGGAGAGGCCACAACAGTGAGAGGCACACATACCGCCAAAAAAAAAAAAAAAAAAAAAAAAAAAGTGGTGCTAGGAAAACTGGACAGGGACATGTAAAAGTTTGAGATTAGATCATTCCCGAACACCATACACAAAAATAAGCTCAAAATGGATTAAAGACTTAAATGTAAGGCCAGAAACTATCAAACTCTTAGAGGAAAACACAGGTAGAACACTCTATGACATAAATCACAGCAAGATCCTTTTGGACCCACCTCCTAGAGAAATGGAAATAAAAACAAAAATTAACACATGGGACCTAATGAAACTTCAAAGCTTTTGCACAGCAAAGGAAACCATAAACAAGACCAAAAGACAACCCTCAGAATGGGAGAAAATATTTGCAAATGAAGCAACTGACAAAGGATTAATCTCCAAAATTTATAAACAGCTCATGCAGCTCAATAGCAAAAAAACAAACAACCCAATTCAAAAATGGGCAGAAGACTTAAATAGGCATTTCTCCAAAGAAGATATACAGACTGCCAACAAACACATGAAAGAATGCTCAACATCATTAATCATTAGAGAAATGCAAATCAAAACTACAATGAGATATCATCTCACACCAGTCAGAATGGCCATCATCAAGAAATCTAGAAACAATAAATGCTGGAGAGGGTGTGGAGAAAAGGGAACACTCTTGCACTGCTGGTGGGAATGTGAATTGGTACAGCCACTATGGAGAACAGTATGGAGGTTCCTTAAAAAACTAAAAATAGAACTACCATATGACCCAGCAATCCCACTACTAGGCATATACCCTGAGAAAACCATAATTCAAAAAGAGACATGTACCAAAATGTTCATTGCAGCTCTATTCACAATAGCCCGGAGCTGGAAACAACCTAAGTGTCCATCATCGGATGAATGGATAAAGATGTGGCACATATATACAATGGAATATTACTCAGCCATAAAAAGAAACGAAACTGAGCTATTTGTAATGAGGTGGATAGACCTAGAGTCTGTCATACAGAGTGAAGTAAGTCAGAAAGAGAAAGACAAATACCGTATGCTAACACATATATACGGAATTTAAAAAAAAAATGTCATGAAGAACCTAGGGGTAAAACGGGAATAAAGACACAGACCTACTTGAGAATGGACTTGAGGATATGGGGAGGGGGAAGGGTAAGCTGTGACAAAGCGAAAGAGAGGCATGGACATATATACAGTACCAAACGTAAGGTAGATAGATAGTGGGAAGCAGCCGCAGAGCACAGGGAGATCAGCTCGGTGCTTTGTGACCGCCTGGAGGGGTGGGATGGGGAGGGTGGGAGGGAGGGAGATGCATGAGGGAAGGGATGTGGGAACTGATGTATATGTATGACTGATTCACTTTGTTATAAAGCAGAAACTAATAAAAAATAAAATAAAAAAAATAAAAACAAAAAAACAAACATTATCAGTTTTAAGGAACTGAATCACGCGTAAATCCAGAGATTTGTGGATGAGGAGGCAGACTCAGAGAGTAAATCCCTTGGTCTGAAAGCAGCCAGGTCTCTGACTTCAAAGCCCTTAACCACTTAAGGAAGCAGGTCACTTGAACATTAGAAAGTAGGAAAATAAAAACGTAAAGTTTAAGATAAAAACAAAGTTTAAATCAAGAGGAACAAGTCAGAAATTCTTTGCATTTTAGAATATCTAGTAGCGCCTCCATATGATGATATGTGAATTCTTATGATTATTTACTGGTCACGGTCTACAATTACACTGTTTTTAAGGGATGACACCTAATGATCATTTAATTCAAAGTCTCTGGAGTTACCTGTGGTCATGAGATGTCAACAGACTTGACAGGTCACAGCTGCCTGCAGATCACTTGTCTGTGGGTAAGCTACAGCTAGAGACGAGTCAGTAGACCAGTATCACGTCCCAGGAAAGAGAGGTGTGATATTGTGATTTATAATAAGAGAGGGGCAGGGGGTCGAATCAATCACCAGCAGTCTGTGATTTAATCAATTCTGCCTATGTGGTGGGGCCTCCAAAAAACCCCAAGGATGGTGTTGGGAGAGCGGCAGAGTTGAGGGACACGTGGATGTGCTGGGAGAGGGGTCACTCTGAGAGGGACGGAAGCTCCTTGCCCTCCCCAGGCCTTGCCCTATACACCTCTTCCATCTGGCTGCTCCTGAGTTATATCCTTTTATGCTAGATTACCAAATCCAGTTAAGTAAAATCCTTCTCTGAGTCCTGTGAGCCACTGCAGCAAATTAATTGAACTCAAGGAGGGGGTCGTGGGCACCTCTGATTTATGGCTGGTTTGTCAAAAGCACAGGTGACAACCTGCACTTATGACTGGCATCTGAAGTGGAGCGGGCAGTCTCGCAGGACCCAGCCCTTAACCTGTGCGACCTGATGCTCTCTCCAGCTAGGCAGTTATCAGAATTGAGTTAGAGTGCAGGAACCCAGCTGGTGCTGCAGAATTGCTTGATGGGTGGAAAACCCACCTGCCTGGTGTCAAAGTGAAGTAGTATAACAGAGCATATTAAAGTAAGGAGACACACAGGAGTGGTACTTATCACTGCATTCATTGCATTAATACAGTTCACATGCTTTTTTGAAGGACGTGTTGTATGCCAAGTCTAGGGCCTTTTGGAAAATCTAAATTGGCTAGACAAGAAAATAAAGATCACAAACATTTGTAGTTATTCAAGAGAAGAAAGGAAACAAGATGAGGAATCCTTGTGTAGTGAGTCAGTATTTTGAGATAGTCATCTCTTTCCTCCCTCCTCCTCCTCTCCCTTCCTTTCAATTAAATTACCTCATTCTGTACTAATTGAATCAAGGAAGGGATGTGACAGCAAGACAGAGAAAAAAGAGCCTCTTCCAGGTTTCTGAGTTTCCAGGGACAAAGCTTTCAGGCATCGCACCAGGGGTTCTAACTATGCGGCTTCTTCTCAACCCTTAGGGGATATTTGAAAGGCTTTGTATGCTAGTTGGGGGGTAGATGTTTTTCACAACAACCGGGGACATTATTCCATCATCTGAAAATAGTGGGTGAGGCCAGGGATGCTAAAGAGTGGGGAAAATCCTGCAGGACAAGGAAGGGCTGACCCCAAGTGCCAAGAGCACCTCTGTTAGAACTCACTGACAGGCAAGGATATGGAGAAAATGGAACCCTGTGCATTCAGCCAATCTGGAAAACAATACAGCAGTTCCTCAAAAATTAAATTTAGAATTACCACATGACCCAGCAATTCTACCTCTGGGTATAGACCCCTCTGAAAATTGAAAGCAGGGACCCAAACAGATACTTGTACAACAGTGTTCATAGCAGAATTATTCATGATAGCCAAAAGGCGGAAACAACCAAAATGTCCATCGTCGCGCAAATGTGGTCCATCCATACAATGGAATATTATTCAGCCTTAAAAAGGAAGGACATTCTGACACAGGCTACGACACGGATGAACACTGAAGACATTATGCTGAGTGAAATAAGCCAGACACAAAAGGACATATATTGTACAGTTCCACTTGTATGATGTACTTAGTCAAATTCATAGCGACAGGAAGCAGAATGGCTATTCCCAGGGGCTGGGGGTGCGGAATGGGGAGTTAGTGTTTAACGGGGACAGTTTCAGTTTGGGAAGATGAGGAAGTTCTAGAAATGGAGAGCAGTGATGGTCACACAACCATCAGAATGTACTTAATGCCACTTAAAATTGGTTAAAATGATAAATTTTATGTTATGTGTATTTTACCACAATTAAAATAAAACAAAACTCACTCAGTGGCAGAGGAGACCTTGAAAACAAGTCTTTTCTGCCCTGAGGCCCATAAAAAGACTCCTAGGCTGGGAGAAGCAACAAGGGAGGCCAGCAGGAGAGGCAGGCAGTGATGGGCTTCTGAGAAAGGCCCTGCTCGCTGTTCTGGGGGAATGGTCAAAACCTTCACAGATCTCAGAAGGGGAAACTTGGACCACACTTCCTGGTACAGCCGTGAGAATGGCAAGAATTTGGAAGAGGGACAAATATGGCTCTGTGCCGTGTCTTGGCCACCCCAGGTCTTAGCCTCACAAAATCCCCAGGCCCTAGTGAGTGTACGAGCAGAAGAACAATTACTGAGTGCCCAAGAGTGGTGGGGAAGTGGAAGAAAGAGGCACAGGAGCTGAGGGCAGGCAGAGGGAGCTGAAGGGACCTCCCAGGATTGAATTTATGACCAGGGACAGCCCCGGCTGATGGGCAGCTCAGTGTCCCCCGAGCACACAGACACTGTGGAGGATCAGATGAGTCCTGTGTAAGCCTCCCCGGAATCTGCGTGTGACGCCAGAAATCGAGAAAGGTCTTGAAGTGACTGAATGAGGGTCTGAAACAGAACCGTAGCTGCACCACAAGGTTACATTTATTGCAGCTGAACCTCCAGCCCTACATGCAAAGCCATCCTCACTCCCTCCAGCTCTCTAAAGGTTACGGAGCCACTGGGGGCCTTCAGCAGAACATCCTGTCTCATTTTCCACTCATATGAGGACCTCCACCATTAGTGAGTTCAATCGCTATCACTGTGCTTTTCCTCTGTTCACAAAATGTTTCTGCACCATGTCGGGTGGACGTGCTTCAGCAGAGCACCCCCCTGCCTACGGAACGCTGCACCCCCAGCCCTCGTCCAAGGCAGCACAGCCCGCCCGGAAGCAGTTTTCCACTGTAGGTGCCTATTTTCTATTTGGGCATGGAGCAAGGAAGTGAGCTGAATGAATATGATTAAGCTCCTGGCCTGTGATGCTCCCCACATGGTCTTGTTTTTCTCTTTAAAGGAATGATGCTAAACCCTAGTGGCTCCCCCAAACACCTGGATTTTAGTATCTGAAAATTTAAGGTAATTAGCAAAACATAATACCTACTTAATATAGCTTTCATCTGCTCGTATCAATTTAATATGATTATTCCCAATGTTAATTTCAAGTTCTAAATACAGTCTCCTGTAACAGGCGGCTCACATAGAATCCCATCTCTTCATTTCACTAATTCTACTGCAGATAAGTGTTCCCTTGGCTATTCAGGCAAATCCTTGTAATCCTGGGAATGTGGTCGTTAAGTAACTAACCTCTGGTTGGAAAAAACAAATACCAGTCCTGGTCTTCATCACATTTTGATCCTCTATGGAGCCCAGGTTTGGGCAGTTTCCAGTTTTCTTGTGTCTCGAGACTTCAGTTGCCTGTAAGGCTTCTGAATTCTGTCTTCCCGGCATGTCGGCTGTGGGGCGTCTCACAGCGCTAGCTCAGCCCACCCCGGCACACTCTCAGGCTTGCTCCCTCTCCCTCTCCCACTCCCTCTCACCCTGGGAATTAAAGGTATGTGCTCTGCAGTCTCAGTAACCTGGCTTTTAAGTGAGACCACAGTACAAAATAATAAATGAGATTTTAAACAATGTTTGAAGTGGGTGCAAGCCATGCTGTAGGTTTCCAGACGGATATTCTTGCAGAAGCCATTGTGGAAGATGACGAAAGGCAAATGAATCACAGATGAGGGTGAAACAAAAACAAATGAAGTAAGGAAAATGCACAGACACATATTTTAGAAGTGATTTTCTATTCCTAATTAGGCTTGATACCACCATGCTTGGTTACTAGTATGCCTTCATTCACGTCTTTCGACCTTCTTAAAAAAAGAAACAAAGAAGTCACTTCAAGGGACCCCCCGTTTCAGTTCCAGTGTGTGGCTCAATACATGTACGGCCAGAGTCCAGCAGCCATCACACACCTGCGGTAATGCCCGCCTTCTTGGTTACGGGGTGCTGCCTGGATCTCATTTCATTACTCAGGACAATATGACATTCATGTCCACAGCACTCTATGTTTCTCCAGGTCTGAACATGGGCATGGAGTAACCATAAAATAAAAGGAGTGTATAAGGGGACTACAACACATAGCTCTGGGAACCCACTGATAGCCAATTTACTAGCCCAGGTAGGCGCAACCACTGTAAGCTAGAATAGTACCCAAATGACAAAGACAGGAGCAAGAGAATGAATAATTACCTAATAGCTGACTGCAGACGCTGATATCTTTTCATAATTTTAGGTTGAATATACCAGCTTGATACAAGCTTTGAAAAACCGAGTATAATTCATTAAAAGAAAAAGCACAGTGAGTGATGCTTTTAAAAAAGACTAACTTCAGGGAACTAGATATTTTCATGGCTCCACTGATGACTTGCTAATTGACAAAGGGAAAATGCATCTTGCGAGTTCAGAAAGCTGGGGCTGCAACTAGTCTACTTATTTTGACCAGTCTACTTTCCTATCTGGATATACGTGTAGAATATGCAAATCAAATAAAATACTTACATTTTACTGTATACATATGAGTCAAACTGTTGTCCAGATTTGGTTGTCAAAAGTTGACTTTGGGAGCTGAGGCTCGGGATTCGGTTGGATTGCAGGGAGAGGACTTGGGTTGGCAGCATGAACACAGCCTGAAGGGGTTAGTGCACCACGGCGGGCTGGGGGGGAGTCCGGGAAAAATTCTGGAGCTGCAGAAGAGACAAGAGACTTTTTCTTCCCTCTCTGTTTCCTGGCGTGTGAGGAGAGGGGATTAAGAGCGCTGCTTAAAGGAGCTCCAGAGACGGGCGCAAGCCGTGGCTAACAGCGCGGACCCCAGAGACGGGCGTGGGACGCTGGGGCTGCTGCTGCCGCCACCAAGAAGCCTGTGTGTGAGCACAGGGCACTATCCACACCTCCCTTCCGGGGAGCCTGTGCAGTCTGACACTGCCAGGGTCCCGGGATCCAGGGACAACTTCCCCGGGAGAGCGCACAGCGCGCCCCAGGCTGGTGCAACGTCACGCCGGCCTCTGCCGCCGCAGGCTCGCCCCACATCCGTACCCCTCCCTCCCCCCAGCCTGAGTGAGCCGGAGCCCCCGAATCAGCGGCTCCTTTAACCCCATCCTGTCTGAGCAAAGAACAGACGCCCTCCTGAGACCCACATGCAGAGGCGGGGCCAAATCCAAAGCTGAGCCCTGGGAGCTGTGTGAACAAAGAAGAGAAAGGGAAATCTCTGCCAGCAGCCTCAGAAGCAGTGGATTAAATCTCCACAATCAACTTGATGTACCCTGCATCTGTGGAATACCTGAAGAGACAATGAATCATCCCAAATTGAGGAGGTGGACTTTGAGAGCAAGATTTATTATTTTTTCCCCTTCTCCTCTTTTTGTGAGTATGTATGATGTGTATGCTTCTGTGTGAGATTTTGTCTGTATAGCTTTGCTTTCACCATTTGTCCTAGGGTTCTATCCATCCGTTTTTTTTTTTTTTTTTTACTTAAAAATTTTTTTTTTCTTAATAATAATTTTTTTATTTTAATAACTTTATTTTACCTTATTTTCTTTTCTTTTACCCTCTTTCTTTCTTTCTACTTTTTCTCCCTTTTATTCTGAGCCGTGTGGATAAAAGGCTCTTGGTGCTCCAGCCAGGAGTCAGTGCTGTGCCTCTGAGGTGGGAGAGCCAACTTCAGGACACTGGTCCACAAGAGACCTCCCAGCTCCACGTAATAACAAACAGCGAAAATCTCCCAGAGATCTCCATCTCAACACCAAGACCCAGGTTCACTCAATGACCAGCAAGCTACAGTGCTGGACATCCTATGCCAAACAACTAGCAAGACGGGAACACAACCCCACCCATTAGCAGAGAGGCTGCCTAAAATCATAATAAGTCCACAGACACACCGAAACACACCACCAGACGTGGACCTGCCCACCAGAAAGACAAGATCCAGCCTCATTCACTAGAACACAGGCACTAGTACCCTCCATCAGGAAGCCTACACAACCCACTGAACCAACTTTAGCCACTGGGGACAGACACCAAAAACAACGGGAACTATGAACCTGCAGCCCGCAAAAAGGAGATCCCAAACACAGTAAGATAAGCAAAATGAGAAGACAGAAAAACACACAGCAGATGAAGGAGCAAGATAAAAACTCACCAGACCTAACAAATGAAGAGGAAATAGGCAGTCTACCTGAAAAAGAATTCAGAATAATGATAGTAAAGATGATCCAAAATCTTGTAAATAGAATAGAGAAAATGCAAGAAACATTTAACAAGGACCTAGAAGAACGAAAGATGAAACAAACAATGATGAACACAATAAATGAAATTAAAAATACTCTAGAAGGGATCAGTAGCAGAATAACTGAGGCAGAAGAACGGATAAGTGACCTGGAATATAAAACAGTGGAAATAACTACTGCAGAGCAGAATAAAGAAAAAAGAATGAAAATAACTGTGAGGACAGTCTCAGAGACCTCTGGGACAACATTAAACGCACCAACATTCGAATTATAGGGGTTCCAGAAGAAGAAGAGAAAAAGAAACGGACTGAGAAAATATTTGAAGAGATTATAGTTGAAAATTTCCCTAATATGGGAAAGGAAATAGTTAATCAAGTCCAGGAAGCAAAGAGAGTCCCATACAGGATAAATCCAAGGAGAAACAGGCCAAGACACATGTTAATCAAACTGTCAAAAATTAAATACAAAGAAAACATATTAAAAGCAGTAAGGGAAAAACAACAAATAACATACAAGGGAATCCCCATAAGGTTAACAGCTGATCTTTCAGCAGAAACTCTGCAAGCCAGAAGGGAGTGGCAGTACACATTTAAAGTGATGAAGGAGAAAAACCTGCAACCAAGATTACTCTACCCAGCAAGGATCTCATTCAGATTTGATGGAGAAATTAAAAACCTTTACAGACAAGCAAAAGCTGAGAGAGTTCAGCACCACCAAACCAGCTTTACAACAAATGCTGAAGGATCTTCTCTAGGCAAGAAACACAAGAGAAGGAAAAGACCTATAATAACAAACCCAAAACAATTAAGAAAATGGGAATAGGAACATACATATCAATAATCACCTTAAACGTAAAAGGATTAAATGCTCCCACCAAAAGACACAGACTGGCTGAATGGATATAAAAACAAGACCCATATATATGCTATCTACAAGAGACCCACTTCAGACCTAGGGACACATACAGACTGAAAGTGAGGGGATGGAAAAAGATATTCCATGCAAATGGAAACCAAAAGAAAGCTGGAGTAGCAATTCTCATATCAGACAAAATAGACTTTAAAATAAAGACTATTAGAAGAGACAAAGAAGGACACTACACAATGATCAAGGGATCGATCCAAGAGGAAGATATAACAATTGTAAATATTTATGCACCCAACATAGGAGCACCTCAATATATAAGGCAAATACTAGCAGCCATAAAAGGGGAAATCGACAGTAACACATTCATAGTAGGGGACTTTAACAGCCCACCTTCACCAATGGACAGATCATCCAAAATGAAAATAAATAAGGAAACACAAGCTTTAAATGATACATTAAACAAGATGGACTTAATTGATATTTATAGGACATTCCATCCAAAAACAACAGAATACACATTTTTCTCAAGTGCTCATGGAACATTCTCCAGGATAGATCATATCTTGGGTCACAAATCAAGCCTTGGTAAATTTAAGAAAACTGAAATTGTATCAAGTATCTTTTCCAACCACAATGCTATGAAACTAGGTATCAATTACAGGGAAAGATCTGTGAAAAATACAAACACATGGAGGCTAAACAATACACTACTTAATAACTAAGTGACCACTGAAGAAATCAAAGAGGAAATCAAAAAATACCTAAAAACAAATGACAATGGAGACACGACGACCCAAAACCTATGGGATGCAGCAAAAGCAGTTCTAAGGGGGAAGTTTATAGCAATACAATCCCACCTTAACAAACAGGAAACATTTCGAGTAAACAACCTGACCCTGCACCTAAAGCAATTAGAGAAAGAAGAACAAAAAACCCCCAAAGTTAGCAGAAGGAAAGAAATCATAAAGATCAGATCAGAAATAAATGAAAAAGAAATGAAGGAAATGATAGCAAAGATCAACCAAACTAAAAGCTGGTTCTTTGAGAAGATAAACAAAATTGATAAACCATTAGCCAGACTCATCAAGAAAAAAAGGGAGAAGACTCAAATCAATAGAATTAGAAATGAAAAAGGAGAAGTAACAACTGACATGCAGAAATACAAAAGATCATGAGAGATTACTACAAGCAACTCTATGCCAATAAAATGGACAACCTGGAAGAAATGGACAAATTCTTAGAAATGCACAACCTGCCAAGACTGAATCAGGAAGAAATAGAAAATACAAACAGACCAATCACAAGCACTGAAATGGAAACTGTAAGGCCAACTGGCCCGAGGCAGGGGAATGCAATCAGATTCACAGGTTGCATCAGACCGAAACTCTCCGGACCACCCAGTTCCAGGAACTGACCTGGGGACTTTCCACCCGGCCCAGCCTTCCCACCGTTCGTTCGAGGGGCAGGACTGGCAGTCCCAAGACTGATGTAACCGGCACCAGATAGTGCCACGATACCCGAAGAGACCACCAGATAAGGAATACCCTGCGCCCTCCCAGATTCACCACACCCCTTTCCCTTCTTCCCCTATAAAATCTTGCCCAACCCTCGCCCGGGTACGACTTCTCTGGCCCCTTTCTCTTGGACCAGTGAACCTCGCCCAGGAGCGCCCCCTAATAAAGCTCACTTGAAGTTTTCCTGTTTCGTGATGCCGCTTGTTAAGAACCGACCTTACATTTGGTGCCGAAACCCGGGAGGGGTACCAAGCCCCGCGGGTTACCACGCGGGCCGCTCCTCCCTTCCCCAAGGAGACAACCAGGGAACCTCTACTCATCCACCCGATCTGGCAGAAAACGGGGTAAGTCCTCCTCCCTTGTTCCCTCCGAACCCCAGAGTCCCTACCCACCGGACTCCCTGTCCGTAGTTGCGGCCGCGTCAGGGACGCCTCCGTCCTCTCTCCAGGCTTCGGGCAACTGTGGAGACGTCCCAATTGCCTGACCGCTCTCTGACCCGCCAGGCCTCGGGTGATTGTGGAGACGTCCCAATCACCTGACTGCCCTCCGACCTGCCGTGAATTGGAGACTGAGACCAGGGACGCCTCTCTCCCTCTCCATTCACTCAGGGACAGACTGGGGGTCATGGGAACCTCACAATCGAAACCAGATTCTAAGACGCCCCTGGGGTGTCTCTTAGCCAATTTTACAGCCGTCGGTTTCTCCCAAGATCTCCATGCCAAAGGCTTATTTTCTATTCCACTGTGGCCTGGCCACAATATCCTCTAGACAATCAATCCAAAATGGCCTCCTGAAGGGACTTTTGATTTTAACATCCTCCGTGATCTAGATAATTACTGCTGCAGGACGGGCAAATGGTCCGAGGTCCCCTAGGTTCAGGCCTTCTGGTATTTATGCTCCCGGCCCTCCCTCTGCGTCGATTGTTCCACTTCCCACATCCTTCTTGCCAGACAGACATCTCCTACATCCAAGCCCCTAATTTCATTTGACGATGACCCCTCTCCACTAGCCGACACACCCGAATCTCTCGCCTCTCCCCCCTCCAGAGCTCCTCTCCAGCCTCCACCCTACCCTGAAGCGGTCCCTCCTCCTCACGAACCCGCACCAGCCCGTCCAACCGCTACCCAGCCTCCCTCAATGCTTTCTCCTCCCACGCCCCTTGCCTCGCCAATTAGTGCACATACACGCTCTCACGACTCCCAAGATCCAAATCTCCTCTGCCGTCTGAGGGAGGTGGCAGAAGCGGAAGGAGTAGTTAGAGTTCATGGCCCCTTTTCCCTCCAAGATCTCTCTCAAATAGAAAAGGGATTAGGCTCCTTTTCTGCCGACTCTTCCCGCTACATCAAAGAATTTTGCTACCTCTCTCAAGCTTACGATCTAACCTGGCACGATATCTTTGTGATCCTATCTTCTACTCTGACCCCTGACGAGAGGAAAAGAATTCAAACTGCTGCCCGAAACCATGCAGATCAGGTTCACCTTACCAACAACTCCATGCCTGTCGGAGCGACTGCCGTACCTGGCACCGATCCAGGCTGGACTTATCAGGATGGCCAAGATGGCCATAAACGCGACCTCATGATCCAATGCCTCCTGGCTGGCGTGCAGGCTTGCCGCTCATAATGTAGTCAATTTTGAAAAACTAAAAGAGATAACCCAAGAACCTAATGAAAATCCAGCTATCTTTCTCAATCGCCTTCCAGAGGCCTTAACTCTACACCCGGCTGGATCCCGACACCCTGGCAGGGGCAGCGGTCCTAGCCACCCATTTTATCACCCAATTAGCCCCGGACATCTGAAAGAAATTAAAACGGGCAGAAGACGGCCCTCAAACCCCTATTCGAGATCTGGTAAAGATGGCCTTTAAAGTCTACAATGGCCGTGAGGATTTGGCAGAATCCAGCCAACAGGCTCGGATGCACCAGAAGGTGGCCCTCCAAACCCAAGCTCTTGTAGCCGCCCTAAGGCCGGCTATCTCCCATGGATCACAGCATCCACGGGGTCCGCAAAAGGCAACCCCACCGGGGGCCTGCTTCAAATGTGGAAAAGAAGTCCACTGGGCTCGCCAGTGTCCCAATGCCCGACCTCCTTCTAAGCCCTGTCCCAGCTGCGGGCTAACGGGCCACTGGAAGAGGGACTGCCCTACGAATAGCCCTCCCTCAGCATCTCCATGCATGGGGGCAGGCCGACCCAATGGCATTACCACTTGAACTGCTGGGATTGGCTGACGACTGACGGCGCCCGGACTCGAAGACCCCCATCACCCTCGCCGAGCCCAGGGTAACGCTACAGGTAGCGGGTAAGTCCATCTCATTTCTGGTGGACACGGGGGCTACCTATTCGGTCCTGCCTACTTATTCCAGGCCAGTTTCTCCTTCCCAGATCACAGTCATGGGTACTGATGGCAAACCATCCTTCCCACTCCAGACCGGTCCACTCCCAAGTCATATCGAAGGCCTCCCTTTTACTCATTCCTTCTTAGTCATACCATCCTGCCCAGTTCCCTTGCTAGGCCGAGGTGTCCTTTTCCACTTAGGGGCCTCCCTCCAACTGGTTAGACTTGACCCTAAGGCCCCCTCCTCCCAACTCCTGCTTCCTCTTCTAGGCCTCTCTAGAACCCTCCCCTTCCTATCCCCCTCTTCCAATCACACCGAACCCAATCAATCCCCAAGTCTGGGATACTTCTAAGCCCATAATAGCAACACACCATTCCCCCATCCTCATCCGCCTAAAGGACCCCTCCAAATTTCCATCAAGGCCCCAATTTCCCATCTCTGAGACTCACCTTAGGGGCCTACAACCTATTATCACCAGACTCCTAAACCAGGGACTCCTTATCCCCACTGACTCTCCCTGCAACACCCCCATCCTGCCTGTCCGCAAGGCCTCTGGGGATTATCGCCTGGTCCAGGACCTCCAACTAATCAATGAGGCCATAATTCCTCTCCACCCAGTAGTACCAAACCCATACACCTTGCTCTCCCATATCCCCCCATCCACAACCCACTTTACGGTTCTGGATCTCAAAGATGCCTTTTTCACTATCCCCCTACATCCCGACTCCTATATTTCCTCTTCGCCCTTACCTAGACGGATCCGGATACTCATACTTCCAGTCAGCTCACCTGGACAGTTCTTCCCCAGGACTTCCGCGACAGTCCTCACTTCTTCGGTCAGGCGCTGGCATGGGACCTCACTTCCTGCTCCCTTACCCCCGGCACACTCCTTCAATATATAGATGACCTCCTCCTTTGTAGCCCATCTCTCAGCCTCTCAAGACAACATACTGCAGATCTCCTCAATTACCTTGGCTCTCGAGTTATCGGGTCTCCCCAGCCAAGGCTCAGTTATCTGTATCTTCTGTAACCTACCTGGGGCTCCACCCTACCCCTACCACAAAAGGTCTAACAGCCGATCACACCCGGATTATCCGTGAACTCCAGCCTCCAGAAACAGCAGAACAAATTCTCTCCTTTTTGGGCCTTACAGGATTTTTCCGACACTGGATCCCTAACTTTGCTCTCCTCGCTAAACCCTTATATCTAGCCGCTAAAGAAACCCCTCAAGGACCCCTCACCTCTCCTTCCGCCGTTCGACAGGCCTTTCTCACCCTCCGTAACGCTCTGGTATCTTCTCCTCCCCTTTCTCTGCCCAACCCAAACCGACCTTTTCACCTTTTTGTGGATGAATGGGCCGGAATAGCCACTGGACTCCTTGCCCAGCCTGTAGGGCCTTCCTACCGCCCCATGGCTTACCTCTCCAAACAGCTAGACCCAACCATTCGGGGATGGCAACCATGCCTTCGGGCCCTAGCAGCAGCAGCCGAACTGACCAAACAAACACTACAGATACTCAACCACACAGGAATAGGTAACATCTCCGACTGCTTTCTATGTGCCTCGCTTGGCCGGCCACCCTTGGCTGCTGTCCCACTCGACCAGCCCTTCAATTCTACTTCCTACACCTCCCAAAACCCACCTTTTTTTCCCGTTAAAAGTCCCCATATTCCTTGATTCAAAAAATCTCACCATCTGTTACGGCAGCCGCCCAAATCTAGCTGATACTGGGTTTCTTTGCAACTCATCCCTCACGGTAAACACATCAATTGAAGCACCACCAGGCATGGTTTTGTGGTGCAATGGTTCCCTCACAAAAGACATCAATTCTTCCTCCCCCTTCCCATGTATCCCCGTTACTCTCGTCCCACAACTCACACTGTATAGCCAAGCCGAATTTTCCTCGCTAATCACGCCGCCCTTTACCCCACGGAAAAGAGCTATCTTTCTTCCTCTGGTCGCAGGCATCTCTCTCACCTCCTCCCTGGTCGCTGCAGGCCTCGGCGGTAGGGGAGCTCTAACACACAGTGTTTCAACATCCCGCGACTTAGAACATAAACTCCAGCTAGCCATTGAAGCCTCCGCCGCCTCCATCTCCTCTCTCCAGAGCCAAATCACCTCCATAGCCCGAGTCGCTCTCCAGAATCGACGAGCCCTGGATCTCCTGATGGCTGACAAAGGAGGTACCTGCCTCTTCCTACAGGAGGAATGCTGCTGTAAATGCCCTCCATCGCTTAAGAGAAGAACTCCAACGCAAACACCAACAGTCCACCTCCCCAATTCCCGATTGGTGGCGATCCACCCTCTATACCTGGCTAACACCAATCTGAGGCCCCTTAATTCTCATCTGTATCTTGCTCATGTTTGCCCCGTTTTCTTAGGTTCCTTCACAGGCGCATGGAGGAAGTCCCTCGGGTGGCCACAAACCAAATGCTCCTCGGTCCTTACACCTTGCTTCCTACAGAACACCCCACTGGTCTCCCCTAAGCCTCGGACCTCTGGTCGCCCGACTCCCCTTTCGACACCCCCATTCAGCATGAAGTAGCCAGAGATCAGAACACCGCCCCATTACACCAAAGATGTCGGGATGTAAGGCCAACTGGCCCGAGGCAGGGGAATGCAATCAGATTCACAGGTTGCATCAGAAACTCTCCGGACCACCCAGTTCCAGAAACTGACCTGGAGACATTCCGGACCACCCAGTTCCAGGAACTGACCTGGGGACTTTCCACCCAGCGCAGCCTTCCCGCCTTTCGAGGGACGGGACTAGCGGTCCCAAGACTGATGTGCCACGACACCCAAAGAGACCACCAGATAAGGAATTCCCTGCACCCTCCCAGATTCACCACACCCCTTTCCCTTCTTCCCCTATAAAATCTTGCCCAGCCCTCGCCCGGGGGCGACTTCTCTGGCCCCTTTCTCTCGGACCAGTGAACCTTGCCCGGGAGCGCCCCCTAATAAAGCTCACTTGAAGCTTTCCTCTGTTTCGCAATGCCGTTTGTTAAGATCTGACCTTACAGAAACTGTGATTAAAAATCTTCCAACAAACAAAAGCCCAGGACTAGGTGGCTTCACAGGCGAATTCTATCAAACATTTAGAGAAGAGCTAACACCTATCCTTCTCAAACTCTTCCAAAATATAGCAGAGGGAGGAACACTCCCACACTCATTCTACGAAGCCACCATCATCCGGATACCAAAACCAGACAAGGATGTCACAAAGAAAGAAAACTACAGCCCAGTATCACTGATGAACATAGATGCAAAAATCCTGAACAAAATACTAGCAAACAGAATCCAACAGCCATTAAAAGGATCATACACCATGATCAAGTGGGGTTTATTCCAGGAATGCAAGGATTCTTCAATATATGCAAATCAATCATGTGATACACCATATTAACAAACTGAAGGAGAAAAACCATATGGTCATCTCAACAGATGCATAGAAAGCTTTTGACAAAATTCAACACCCATTTATGATAAAAACCCTCCAGAGTAGGCACAGAGGGAACTTACATCAACATAATAAAGGCCATATATGACAAACCCACAGCCAACATCATCCTCAATGGTGAAAAACTGAAACCATTTCCACTAAGATCAGGAACAAGACAAGGTTGCCCACTCTCACCACTCTTATTCAACATAGTTTTGGAAGTTTTAGCAACAGCAATCAGAGAAGAAAAGGCAATAAAAGGAATCCAGGGGCTTTCCTGGTGGCGCAGTGGTTGAGAATCCGCCTGCCGATGGAGGGGACATGGGTTCATGCCCCGGTCCGGGAAGATCCCACATGCCGTGGAGAGGCTGGGCCCTGAGCCGTGGCTGTTGAGCCTGCGCGTCCGGAGCCTGTGCTCCGCAACGGGAGAGGCCACAACAGTGAGAGGCCCACGTACAGCAAAAAAAAAAAAAAAAAAAGAACCCAAATTGGAAAAGAAGAAGTAAAGCTGTCACTGTTTGCAAATAACATGATACTATACATAGAGAATCCTAAAGATGCTACCAGAAAACTACTAGAGCTAATCAATGAATTTGGTAAAGTAGCTGGATACAAAATTAATGCACAGAAATCTCTGGCATTCCTATACACTAATGATGAAAAATCTGAAAGTGAAATCAAGAAAACACTCCCATTTACCACTGCAGCAAAAAGAATAAAATATCTAGGAATAAACCTACCTAAGGAGACAAAAGACCTGTATGCAGAAAATTATAAGACACTGATGAAAGAAATTAAAGATGATACAAATAGATGGAGAGATATACCATGTTCTTGGATTAGAAGAATCAACATTGTGAAAATGGCTCTACTACCCAAAGCAATCTACAGATTCAATGCAATCCCTATCAAACTACCACTGGCATTTTTCACAGAACTAGAACAAAAAATTTCACAATTTGTATAGAAACACAAAAGACCCCGAATAGCCAAAGCAATCTTGAGAACGAAAAATGGAGCTGGAGGAATCAGGCTCCCTGACTTCAGACTATACTACAAAGCTACAGTAATCAACACAGTATGGTACTAGCACAAAAACAGAAATATAGATCAATGGAACAGGATAGAAAGCCCAGAGATAAACCCATGCACATATGGTCACCATACGTTTGATAAAGGCGGCAGGAATGTACAGTGGAGAAAGGACAGCCTCTTCAGTAAGTGGTGCCGGGAAAACTGGACAAGTACATGTAAAAGTATGAGATTAGTTCATTCCCTAACACCATAAACAAAAATAAGCTCAAAATGGGTTAAAGACCTAAATATAAGGCCAGAAACCATCAAACTCTTAGAGGAAAACACAGGCAGAACAGTCTATGACATAAATCAGAGCAAGATCCTTTTTGACCCACCTCCTAGAGAAATGGAAATAAAAACAAAAATAAACAAATGGGACCTAATGAAACTTAAAACCTTTTGCACAGCAAAGGAACCATAAAGAAGACCAAAATACAACCCTCAGAATGGGAGAAAATATTTGCAAATGAAGCAACTGACAAAGGATTAATATCCAAAATTTACAAGCAGCTCATGCAGCTCAATAACAAAAAAACAAACAACCCAATTCAAAAATGGGCAGAAGACCTAAATGGACATTTCTCCAAAGAAGATATACAGACTGCCAACAAACACATGAAAGAATGCTCAACATCATTAATCATCAGAGAAATGCAAATCAAAACTAAAATGAGATATCATCTCACACCAGTCAGAATAGTCATCATCAAAAAATCTAGAAACAATAAATGCTGAAGAGGGTGTGGAGAAAAGGGAACTCTCTGGCACTGCTGGTGGGAATGTGAATTGATACAGCCACTATGGAGAACAGTATGGAGGTTCCTTAAAAAACTAAAAATAGAACTACCATATGACCCAGCAATCCCACTACAGGGCATATACCGTGAGAAAAGCATAATTCAAAAAGAGTCAAGTACCAAAATGTTCATTGCAGCTCTATTCACAATAACCAGGAGATGGAAACAACCTAAGTGTCCATCATCGGATGAATGGATAAAGAAGACGTGGCACATATATACAATGGAATATTACTCAGCCATAAAAAGAAATGAAATTGAGCTATTTGTAATGAGGTGGATGGACCTAGAGTCTGTCATACAGAGTAAAGTAAGTCAGAAAGAGAAAAACAAATACCGTATGCTAACACATATATATGGAATCTAAAAAAAAATGGCTCCGATGAACCTAGGGGCAGGAAAGGAATAAAGATGCAGATGTAGAGAATGGACTTGAGGACAAGGGGAGGGGGAAGGGTAAGCTGGGACGAAGTGAGAGAGTGGCATGGACATATATACACTACCAAACGTAAAACAGATAGCTAGTGGGAAGCAGCCGCATAGCACAGGGAGATCAGCTCGGTGCTTTGTGGCCACCTAGAGGAGTGGGATAGGGAGGGTGGGAGGGAGGGAGACGCAAGAGGGAAGAGATATGGGAACATATGTATAAGTGATTCGCTTTGTTATAAAGCAGAAACTACCATACCATTGTAAAGCAATTATACTCCAATAAAGATGTAAAACAAAAAAAGTTGACTTTGGAAATTGCTAAAATCCACTTCCGATAATAATGTGATTATCAACTGGGCATGAGGAAAACAGCACAGGATTGGGAGCTGTAACACCTATGTGACAGCCCACTCTCCTATGCTTGTATACTTAACAGTCCTTAGTGTCTTTGGACCTCAATTTCCTTGCTTAAATATGCCAATGGTTAGAATAAAGACTCTTAACTTGGGTTGAAAGGGTCCATGAATCCCCTGAAATTAAACTATTTCATGTGTATTAGGGTAGAGGCCTTTCTCTGAGGAGAGGTGTGGTAGATTAGACACACAAGCAGCAACAACTCTCATCTAAAGGTATTATGCGATCCCCTGTCCCTGGGTATGGGGTGGCCTTGCAACTTGCCCTGACCAACAGGATGAGGCAGAAGTAATGTTATGTGACTTCTAAACCCTGACCTTGCTGCTGCTGCCCTCGTCCTCCTGGAAGGCTGCCCACCATGTAAACAAGCCCTGGCACCCCTGCTGGAGAGCTGCGGCTCAGCTGGCAGCCAGCAACAACCGTTGGGCATGTGGCTGAGGCTGTCCTGGACCATCCAGTCTCAGTTAAGCTAAGGATGACTGAAGCTGCCTGAGGGATCCCAGATGAAACCAGCCAGCTGGGCCCAGGAAAACAGCAGAATTGTGAGCAAATTAATAGTAGCTGCTTTAAGCCACAGAGTTCTGGAGTGGTCAGTTACACTGCATTATTTAACTATTCCAAGAGTGTATTAAGCTTTTATCGAATTCTCAAGGGTTATGACTTTCTGAATTTGAATTAGATTATTTCAAAGGTTATGCTTCCTTGTCTCTGCTCTCTGTTAACTATGTCATAGGTATAATTTAAGGTGGCAGTCTTGCATTCAAACTGCATTTTAAAGTAAATTCTAGAATTTTTGAACTGAAGAATCAGCAGGTCGTTGAGTCTGTAGTTCAAAGACATTTTCTACTTTCCTCTTAAAAAAAATGTGGAACAGTCCTCAGGCACATCTTACAATCTTCATATTTTTAATGATTAAAGCAATTTCATCTGAAAATTCTATTAATATTTTGGTTTGTTATTTCCAGACCAATGTTTGAACTTATTTAGGACAGCGAGCATTGCTCCTAAGTGATCTTATCCTTCAATCCCTCTTCCCAAACTCTGGCCCATCCTTTCTAGCCTAAAGTGTAACACAGAGTCTGAGGGGGTGGTCACCCTGTATCTTTACTGCTGACATAACATGGATGAAACGCCATCCCAGCCGTGCATGGATTCTACACTTGCTTTTGTTTCAAACAGCCCTCTTCATCATTGGGAATGTTAGGCTCCTTCTGGATTTAGTCTTTCTGACTCTTTTCTCACATGTGCTTGGCAGTTTTTTTGTATCCATGCTTGTTTTTCCAGATCATCTTTCACACTTTACATACACCATTTAAAAATATACCTGATCTAGGGCTTCCCTGGTGGCGCAGTGGTTGAGAGTCCGCCTGCCGATGCAGGGGACACGAGTTCGTGCCCCGGTCCGGGGGGATCCCCCGTGCCACAGAGCGGCTGGGCCCGTGAGCCATGGCCGCTGAGCCTGCGCGTCTGGAGCCTGTGCTCCGCAACGGGAGAGGCCACAACAGCGCGAGGCCCACATACCGCAAAAAAAAAAAAAAAAAAAAAAAAAAAAAAAAAAATATATATATATATATATATATATATATATATATACACACACACCTGCTCGCAACAAACAGCTTCCTGCACAAAGAGAGTAAATCTTCTTGGCTACCTCCTTCCCTTTTCTTCTTCTCCTCTCCACCCCCACCCGCCCTCGCTTTGGACCATTTACAACTGTAGCATCAGAAGTTCATTTTGAGGACTCTCCCCTGCTTCTTTTTGGAATCTCAGACCAGGGTGTCAAAGTCAAGCTTTTATAATTTCCTGAGATATTTTAAAACTCAAACTAACCGACTGTATGTCTGGCAGTGACCACATCCCTCTGGAATTTTCTGATGGCCAGGTGGCCCTCTTCCAGGATTCCTGTCACTTCTGACTTTCCGTGCAGAGCCTCTGAGTTGGCCAGAATTAGAAGCAGGGTGTTAATCCTCTTCATCACTTCCTCTCCCTTCTGAAAGATGAAATTATCATGTGGGTTATCGATTCTCAACCTGGCTGCACGCTGGAATCACTAGGGGGTGGGGGCACTTAAAAACAAACAAACCAATGTCTGGGGCCCTACCCTGAGAGATTCTGCTTCAATTAGAATGGGTGGAGCCTGCCTATCCATTTAAAAAAAAAAAAGTCTGGGATTATTCTAATGTGCAGCCGGGGCTGAGAGCACTAATTGAGGTAAATCATGAATTTATCAGAGGTTCTGAGTTTAGAAAATGAGACATCTGGCAGATGCCGGGGTAGCTGAAGCCCCCATCATTGAGAGTCCGAATGCTTCTCTTCCCTAATCCATTAATTTTTAACACAGGCAATCTAGTTCTAGCATGTCTACACAGGACAATGACAACCAGACCATGATATTACTTTCTGATTGTTGATATTAATCTCAACACAGCTCTAACATCTTTAAACAAGATGAAGCTAGACAGCAAAAAGTCCTTTGAAAAGTTCAGAAAATAGTTGGGGACAGTAGCTTTTCTGAAATTCCACATAAAGATGAGCTACACTGCTGTGGATGGTTTTCCTTATTAGTTAAGAGAGCAGTCTGACAAAGGAAGTGTACTGCAAATGAAAAAGCAAAATTTTTTCTCCTTCTTTGATCAATTTTCAGGATGCTAATTCTGCCTTAGTCAAAAGGCAACTGAGATGTCAAATACATTATATTTTTGAAAAATTCTCTCTCACCATACATCGCATACATTACACTTAGGCTTAAAAAATTTTTTTAATTCTAATTGTTAATTATTATCACCAAGTAGGCAAATGCAACTTTTCATGAGGCTATTACTCTTTCACAATGGAAACAGCCTTGTTTCTAGTTAGTGGCAGAACTGATTTTGGTGTCATCCGCAGAAGTAGGCTAAGTGTCAGCCAAGCTGGGATGCTGAGGCATGAACAGCAAGTCAATTCTGAAGGAGCATCTTTTCAAAGGACCTACTGAGGACACAGCTGCATCTTGGCGACCACAGCACACGCTGGGATTGCACAAGCAAAGCATGATTACGCCAGGGAGGTGGTGTTAGACACTAGAGGCATGCAGGGGAATTCAGCCTCCTATGAACTAGAGATGCCCAGGGGACAGCAGTTTTCCTGAATGCTTACTCCAGGAATAGAAGCTGCAGAGTCTAGCTCTAACCTGTTCTAAGTTAGCTGTGTAGAAACTGCTTTCTGCGGACAGAAGTCCAGAGGTATGCTCTGTAGAATCTAAAAACAGAAAGACAACAGAAAGGATGAGCAATATTCTCATGCTGAAATACTGCAACTGCTTTCAATCAAGCAGGCCCTTTTGGGATCACATGCATTTTGTCAATAACTAAGTTTTGCAAACATTTTGCAATATGGTATCATCTGACAAACTCTCAGTAATGTGTATTTCCACTTTCTAAAGAAAGCACATGGACAAAATGGTGTCAAATAACATGAACGGGTGTGTTTTGAAACTGGGGACACTAAGAAAACTGGTGTTGCTTCTCTTTCCAACTCTAACTCATGCCACATTGAGCTAGGATTACAGGAGTTGAAAATAATGCATGAGAAGATTGTGGAATGAAACAGAAATCTTAACAAAACAAGACAGAGCTGACAGCAGGGTGAAGGCAACTGCCACAGGGTTTTTCCTAAACTTGGTGCCTGTGACTCAGACCGAGAGTTAACTTAACATCTCTTTCATTTCACTTAGACACACCCAAATACACACTAATATTTCACCATCTACTGCCAAACATCAACCGTGAAAACGACGTATACTTTTGTTCTGTATCAGGGCAAGAACTGCAGATACGTGTATAAGTGTTTACAGAAGTTTTAAAAAATCTTAAGTTATATTTCTCCTCCTACCGAAATTGTGCAGTCTTTCTAAACAACTCTGTTGACTTTCCTGGAGAAAAGAGAAGATTCCCACTGCTTCAAATTAAGGTCCACATACTAGCAGAGGAATTACTGGTGATGACCAATGGAAGACAGATTGGCTGTTCCTTCAATTAGAAGTATATACATTCAGTTTATAGTTTGCCGTTGGAAAGCAAGCACTTCACATCCCCAGTGTGCATCCGTGATTACTTTTTCCACCTCTTTCCTTAGTAGGACAGGAAAAAACATACTTAGTACCCTAATGTTTTGATTTTGCAAGCAATACAACCAACCTCCTGATTTCATGGTAAACCAGGAGGCCTTCCTACTTTGGCACAGTTCAGCTAGGACTGTACAAATGACTGGGATCAAGAGAAGACATTCTGCTTCTTCACTTGATCTGAGTCAGTGTGAACTAATTTAAAATGTCAAACTTGATTTCGATAAAAGAGACTTGAAAAACAATACTGTTTGGTTAAGAAAGAGGTTAATGAGGAAAATGTAATCCCCACTCAAATGCCATTGGAATGCAAAGCCACATTTACTTGCATGTGTGGTAGCTGTAAAAGGTCCAAGGAATTTTGTTTTCAGTGTTTTGAATTGTTTATAATGTATTCTCTTTTTATTCCATCTACTAACAATTCCCAGAAATGATGGAAATCAAAAGATGGAAAAACGTAATGGCACTTGGGTTCTAAGAAAATTACCAGTTGCAACATCTGCTCTAGCCACAGTTCATGAAGCAGGTGATTATGGAGACAATAAAGAAAAATGTTATTAAGTCAGTAAAAATCCCTTGAACCTTGCCAATTCTGTGAAAGCGCCTTGAAGTCTGACACTCCAAAACAGTCCATGAAAATTTTTGCAACAAAATTTTCACTACTAATGATGCTCGTTTGCAAGCACAGAGTTCAGATATTCCAGGCTGTGGGACATAAAACACTGTACAATTTCTTTGACCTTGTTACGTTTTATTAAAGCATTTACCAAAGTGTCAAATAAAACAAATCTATTATTTAAAAATCAACCCTGGAAAGGTCACTGGCTTTTCAACAGACGAGTTTTTCATCGCACTTTTAAGTATTTTTCCGCACATTTCAGGGCCAGGAACTGCTTCATTAAGAGCACTGGGTTTCAAAACAACGCCGTTTCCCCAGGCTCGGCAGCCAGAGCAGAGCGCTGTGCTGGGAGCCCCGGCCATCAGTTAACGAGGAGCCAGGCCCTCGCAGTCTTGGCAGAAAGTCTGCCCTGTTAAGGTTCAGGCCACAGTTCACCTACTATGGAGCTGCTGCTCTATCGGTTAGGATTACCGTTGCTTGAAGTTTTATTTAATGCCTTAATCCATCACTTGAATGGCCTCCTTAGGCTTTCAAATATGCAAGAATGAAAATGAGACAAGAATTAACGTTTTTATGGCCTCTCCTAATATTTCTATTTCTGGCAAATTCTTTCAGATACAGAGAGTGATACAATTCTACAGTGATGAAATCCCTTCAGAAACCTCTATTTCTCTCCCCTGAAGTTTTCAGGGGACAGGACCGCCTGTGGAGTAACTCCCTGCACCCCTTCCTGACCCAGCCCATTGGTGCATCTGGAAGAACCACTGGCCTTTTTGGACTAAACCCTGGCTGGGGTGAGAGGTGCAATGTATTAGGCCTCTAAAGTCCCAACCACTTCACAGAAATCAATAAACTAATACAGAATTAATATTTTTTGAAAGTTTTAGCACCATGTCCCTCCTGGGTTCCTGCAGCCAGGCTCCACGCCGTCATCACTGCGGCGTTGCCTCTATCTGCATCATTGCTGGCGTGTAGCAAGAGGGACTAAAGACCAAGTGCAGACCAAGGGCAGTCATTTCCACTCCCACTTCACTGGCCAGAGCAAGTTCACAGGATCACACCCAAGTGCAGCAGACATCTCCTCCTGCAGGGAGGGGTACCGTGCCCGAGAGCACTGAGGCCATTCCCAGAGCAACCAAGTCCTTCTGGACAACAATCAGTAAGGGACATATATTCAATCTTGACTCTGCTCAGGAAGAACTGCTGAGCCAGAGAATCAGCTCCGGAATAAGAGCTGCAGTTCAGGGCATTAAGGTGGGGCCAGGCAGCAAGGCAGATGGAGGAGATGGCCCCGGAGTCCGCCACTGTGGCCGGGATCGGCAGTGCCCGTCCAGCACTGCGGTCACACTGAGCCAGGCTGACTTGCTCAAGCCACTTGCTGTTCAGTCTTGGGCTGGAAACCGAAAACTCGCTCTCCTCCCTTAACTAGGGAAAAGGCTCACTGGGGAGTCAATGTCCAGAAATTAGAGCACAGGACAGGTCAATATTCCATCAAGTAACAAAATGGGCACAGCAGACGGTCATGGAGCCCTAGCGAAAACGTGTGCCTACACTCTCCAAAAAACTGCTCGTTTTCCTGCTTTGCTGCAAAATCCAAAGAGGGAAGCTGGAGAAGGGAGGCTTTGTGGTGAGAGAGGCAGAACAAGCTGCGGGTTTCAGGACAGCAGGCAAGCTCTCCTGGCCCTGGCTCATCACTCCCAAAGGTCCCCCCGCCCAGGACGGTCACCTCACCAGCTGCAGGGTCTATGCCACAATCTGTGCCCAGACCGTCCTCTCCCTGTGTCAGTCAGGGCTCAATACAGGAAACGGAAAACACTCCAGATCTTTCAAGCTCAGAGGGATTTAATACAAGCTATCACATGGAAGGGCTGGAGGAGCAGCCGTGAGAGCCCCCATACCCTCTAAGCTGGGGACCAGGCAGCAGGCCACGGGATGCAGCCACTGCCCACACTCATGCCTTCCAGAGCCCTCTTGGGCACCTACACAGCTGAGGAAAGACAGCGTCCTCCTCTTTTCTGCCTTTCAAATCCTATGTGACTGCATTTCATTATCAGAACCTGCCCTGCATCCTGCCTCTGGCTGCAGAAGTGACTGGGAATTCTAGTTTGTGTACCCCAGGCCCCGCAGCACAAGGAGTTCCATCGGCAAGAGCGTGGCTCTCCTCCAGGGACAGGCAACCACAGTCCTCAGTGGCTGCCGAGACTAAGGTACCCTGGACCCCTCTTCTCCTGAGTCCCCTCAAGATGGAGAGTCCCCAAACTAACCAGTCAGAGCCACTGTTACTGAGTCACCCTCCTCCAGATGTGATCCCCTGGCAGCCTTGAGTGTCAGGGGACTGGCTTGGGGGCAGGGGCGGGCAGTGTTCATGGAATTAAGGTGGCGTTAAGGCCAAGATCTCAGGAGGGCTCTCCTCTTGCCCTGCCAGTCACCTTCTCCCCCAACACCCTTCTCAAAACAGACCGCTGGTTCTCAAGGTCTGGTCCTGGGCCAGCAGCATCGGCATCACTTGGGAATGTGTTAGAAACGCACCCCAGCCTGGGTGCATCAAAGCTGGCGGGTGGTGGAGCCAAGCCATCTGTAGCTTAACAAGCCCTCCGGCTGATCCTGATGCACCCCGCAGTTTGAGAACCCCTGCAGTTGGGAATTAGACATTTCCGGAACGAGAGAAAGTGGAAACAATGCCCACCTGATTACTAGGGGGGAACATGGCATACATCTCAGCAGAGGTCTGGTCAGGCTAAGATGGAGCCTGGGCTAGGTCCATTGCCCCGAAGTCCAAATCTACGTCTCCTTTCCCTCTGGTTGACCACGTGGGACAGGGTCAAAGTCATGACCAGCATGTTTGCAGGGGAAGAGAGAGAAGGGAGGCCATACCCAATCTGGATCTGGCTCAGGTAACCAATCCCAGTATCTGGAGTGGAAAAGACAGGCCTGGTTGACATTCCTGAGGACACGCTCCTATACCAGGAAATTGGAGAAAAAGCCAAATGGAGCCATTGACTCTTAAAACAAAAAACCTGCCCCTCTAGTAAACACGATTTAATCTAAGTCTTGCAGTATCTGCTCCCTTTAGACACTGGGGCGGAGAGGAAGATGAGGGACAGAAGCATTCGTCACGCCCCGTGTCAATCCCTGAGCTCCTGAATTGATCTAAGACTATTCTACCTGCCCCTGCTAAGATAAGCTAAGATAAGACAAAGACTCCCCGTTCCAAAACTTCTGACTCCAGCTGCCCCTCCCCCTCCACACCCAGGTTGAATAAGCAGAATTCTGCTTTGGACTTTGCTGCAGAGGTCTTGTTCCCATCTTCCTGTTGCCACCTTCCTCGCTGAGGCCTGGGGCTCCATCTCATTCTTCCATGCCCATCTTTTTTCCCAGGGTCTGAGGCCTGATGTGATCTCTTACCAAGCATTACTTTTGCAACCAGGAAAGAACCCACTGTGCTGGGATTTTAAAAACTGAACACCCACCTCCCGATCTCATTCCCCTGAGGATCATGCTCAGTGTCAGGTCTACAAGGGGGCATATACCCTCTAGTTCACTCCAGAGCACCAGGAGGTGGCAAGAGCCCCAACCCTGCACGCCAAACCTCAAGAGCGTAACGTGCATGGGGACCTTGTTGGATTTTTCTACAACCATAGCTTTCAAACTTCTTTTTACTGTAATCCGTGATAAGAAATACATTTTGCACTGTGACTCAGTACACACGTATACACACGAGAAAAAAGGCTCATGAAAGAATATCCTTAACATCCTTCTCATATTTTCTATTCTATTCTATTCCACTTTAAAAATGCTAGTCAAATCCCACATTACTGAGTTACTAATGGTTGGCAACCTGTGGTATGAAAAACACTGAAGTCCACACTGTAATAAACACACCACCGGCACCCCAGAGAAGGCAGCATTAATAGCACACTCGCATCGTGACCAGCACTGCTGAGAGCTCTGTGTGTTTGTATGTGTGTTACTATCATTTCAGTTAAAATCCTAAAATTGCTACAGGCCATAATTCCAACTCTATGCTCCTAGTATTCCAACAAATACAAAAAAATTACTTTTACTGGATTCATCTTAACTTCAAATTTGGTGATGATTTGAAACAGCAGCACGTGTGGATGGCTAAATTCTCATTACCAGATAAGCAGTTATTTTCTAAGTTTCAACAAACATTTTGTAGTTTGGTTTAAATCAAGTAAATGGATATAATCGCATAATCGAGTTTCTCTCTTCTCCCTGTTAAATAAAAGCAGTTCAAAGACTGGAAACGTTTCAAGGAAAAAAAATGGGGTTTGAAAGCTGAAACGTGTGCCTTTTCCTAATAGATTCAGACCCTCAGCTGTCACATGAGGGCAGCTGGAAGCCCTCCTTTCACAGCTGGGCCGGTTCTGCCTCTTTGGGACCTGCACCGACTCTGTCCCTCATCTCAGGTAGGCCCAGCACACGACACCAGGGCCTCTCCTGTCCCCGCAGTGCGGGCCCGTGCGTCATCTGCAGCGCAGACAGGCAGACACAGGATGCTGGCAGATTGGAACGGGCTTGCCCCGCTCCACGCCCTCCTTCCCCAAATCAAAACCCACCGAAAACACCGCGAAGAGCCAGGAAACCTCATGGCGTTAATTGCTTCCATTCCCCAAGCTGCATGTGGCACACAGGACACCTCGTATCCCTCCAGGGGTGCGCAGGGGAGGGCGGAGGGTGCAGGGAGGGAGCGCCAGCCCGGCCCACCCTTCCTCCCGGCTCTGCGCCCTGGGCTTGGGCCTGGCTTGAGAGTTGGCGCCACCTGGCTTTTTCGAGCAGGAGAGGCGGGAGGTCTAGGATGTGGGCGAGGGGCTGCGGGCACTGCAGAGGGAAGGCGCCCCAGAGCGCCCCCCCTTCAAAGCCCTGGGGCGGCCGGGCAGCTGGCAACAGCGCACTGCAGAAGGACAGGCAACTACCCTCCAGGGAACCGAAAACCCAGGAATTTCCCTCGCTACTGATGTTAGAAGAGCGGATTCCACATTTAGGGCAGGCCCAAAGCGCAGAAATAACTGTGGCAACTCAAAGCATTATGAATCAGCACTGGTCAGTTTACGCCTAGATGGGCTCTGGCTAGTTTTACCGATCAGCTATTCTGCGCAAACTTCCTACACCGACCTGTGGGAAAAGAAAGGAGCCAGGAGAACGGGCTCTGATCTCCACGCAGTTGCAGCACTGGAAAGGGGGCACCTTGTTAAAGGAACCCCGTTCCTGGGTTTGTTCACATGCAAAATGGGGAAAACCACATGTTCAGTAACTGCTACAAGTGACCTATGTGAAAATAAAACAAAAGCCCACCAGGAAGTGTTTTCGACGTTACCGCTTTAGTAGAAAAGTACAATCATAGTCGTAATAAAAATGGTAATGGACTCTAATACCCATTCAGTGCTCTATAAGTCTGCACTGTTTGTGTGCATGGGTGTGACGAACTCACAGAAGGACAATGGAAAACACTACTACTAAACCCGGACTAGTTATCTAAAGTACTTACCTATCCACCTATTTCAGCTGGCCTTTTAAAGGGGGGAGGATCTAGAGAAAGGTATGTTTGGAAGCTGCTTTTCCATGTAACCATGAAGGTGCACCAACAGACACATGGATGCATGTAACAGGCACACATTACGTCCATGAATGGAAATGTGTACATGCACGGGAAGTGTGGGTTTGCATTTATTATAATAATGACTCAGGTACAGTGCTACACAATTTACTGGAGACTCTGGCATTCACTTTTCATTTAACCCTCACAACATTAGGGGGCATCATTAATCCCCACTTTACAGGTGAAAAAACTGCAGCTCAGAAAAAAATAACTTGCCCCAAATCTTGATGATGAGAAGCTATAAGACCAAAGATATTTATTCTAATTCTGGGCCATTCTCATATTCAGCAAACACGTGATGGACACCCACTGTATGCCACTAAAGCATTGTGGCCACAAAGATTAAAGACTATTCTACTGCCCTCGGGAGCTCACACCTAGTGGAAAAGAGAAATGACATTCCTGTAGAATATAAACTCTGTAGTCAGCCTGAGGCTTAGTGAAGGCTTCCAAAAAGAGCAGACACCCAGGTGGAATCTTGAAGGACAAGGAGAATGACATCCTTCTACCTTATGGAAAAGGAGGGAGGTGTGCAGCACGTAGAGGGACAACACGTGCAGAGACATGAAGGCAAAAGAAACTGGGCTGTTCAACACAGTTCAGCAGAGCCAGGGCTCAGCGTGTGTGAAGGCAAAGTGGTGAGAAAGGAGAGGTTATGTGAGGAGCATCACATACTCGCACTTGGGTTTTCCTGAAGTCTATGCAGAGTGAATGAAAGATTTAGAGTAGGGGCATGACGTGATCAAATTGCATTATATAAAGATGACACCAGCTGCTGTGAGCACACACTGGAGAGCACACTGGCAGTAGGAGAAATAATGGAATGACGCAAACTCAGTACCTGTCATCACTGAGGCAGGAGGTAGAGACGGTGGATTTGAAAGATAATTGGAGGACCTGGGGGCAGCTGCCAGGTTACGGCCTAGCTCCTGACTGATGGTGGTGCCATTCATAGAGCCTAGGAGAACAGACTACGAGTGTGCAACAGGGACTAGAAACACATTCCGTTCTGAGCGTGACGAGTTTTAAAAATCTAAGTAAATCTACTTAGGACGTGAAAATGTCCTCCAGCAGGGGGTGGGATATTTGGGTCTAGCACTCCTAGAAGAGGTCTGAATTGTAGAAAAATATGCCATCAACGTCATGTGAAACCACAGAATGGCTAATAAAAACAATAACGATAATAATAATAATCATTGCTAACATGCATCTAGTACTTACTACATACGTAGCACTGTGAAAAGCACTTTTAGTAGATTTTCTCATTTAATCCTCAAAACCATCTTAGGAAGTATTTAGATTGACTATAGCCCAGGGAGAGGTTTTCATATAGGAAGAGAAAAGGTCCAGAACAGGACCCTGAGGATGAGGTTTAGGAGGAACGGGCGGAGAGCTCTTTGTACTCTACTGCACAGCTGGAGTTGCAACGAACACCTTACATCATGGCCCAGATTCAAAGGTGGAAGGGGGGTACCCTTGCTCCGGTCCTACCTAGGACAACAGCCTGGAGTGGCTGTCTGGGCTGGGTAGCCCATTGCCACAGGCCTAAGGTCCCTGCTGAGAGAGACCCCCTCAGCCCTGGTGCTATGTGGGGGCCTTTTAGCCTCCAAGTTGTCAAGGTCCCCCAGCTCAGAGAAACTGCCTGTTGTGCTACACACCCATGGGAAACACAGTACAACTGTTCCCCTGAAACACTCTGGATTCCAGCCAGGCAGCATCCACAGGCTCCTCAAGGTCACCCAAGGCAGGAGAAAGCACCCACACTTAATTTCCAACATGGCAGACAGTTCCCCACATCCGTATCTCACATCGAGAAGGTGCTTCCCCAAAGCAAGCAAGAGCAGCTTTACCATCTTACTATTAATGCTGGACAATTCCTTTGTTAGCTCTTCCACCTGCTCCCAATGTTGATAATTTGGGAGTGTGTTGTGTGAGGGAAAAGGATCAGTGAAATATTAGTCTGAACATTGGCTTTACTTTATAAATTTGTTAATTATTGTTTTGCCTCTTTATTAAGTCTGATCATGGATTTCTACCTCTAAAGAGACTCTAAAGACATGTGAGACCTGTGGCTGTATCCTCATTACAGGACTTATAACCTTGTCCCAAAGCTCCTTGTGGGCTTACAGTCCACACAATAGAGCAGGAATGTTTAAAGAAGGGCAGCCCAAGTGACACGGTGCTGACTTTGAGTTTTGCTTTAAATTTGTACTCCTGAACCCAAGACTATTATGTTCTGGTCTGGGTATTGCTGTTCTGAATGAGAAAGTGGCGTGAGGAGTGTGGATGGCTGGCTGGTAGAAGGAAATATCCTAGAGACTTGACCCATACTCACCTGGCCCGTCTCTCCAGTAACTTTCACGGAGTATGGCACTGAGCAAGAAGCCATCCTGGGCTCTCTAGCTGTGCGACCGGGGGAAATCAGCTCTCTGGGCTCGTGTGCTCATCTGCAAGAAGAAGGAGCAGAAGCAGCTCTATAAAGAACTATGCAGGTTTACGGGCCTTCCCTGGTGGCGCAGTGGTTGAGAGTCCGCCTGCTGATGCAGGGGACGCGGGTTCGTGCCCCGGTCCGGGAAGATCCCACATGCCGCGGAGCGGCTGGGCCTGTGAGCCATGGCCGCTGAGCCTGCGCGTCCGGAGCCTGCACTCCGCAACGGGAGAGGCCACAACAGTGAGAGGCCCGCGTACCGCAAAAAAAAAAAAAAAAGAACTATGCAGGTTTAACATTCACTGATTAACTTATTAACTTAATACAAGAATAAGCAGGGTGTGGGTGCTGGCTGTGTTGCTTCTTCATCTGGCCGGGGTAAGGGACTCACCGTATGTTGATACATACAACAGCATCAGAGAATACAAAAACAGAAATTGGGTTTGTGAACCAACAGATTACCAAGATTAAAAATTACTAACATAAGTACATGCATATGCATACACACAAATATATAATACACACATATAATAATAATTAAAAACGTGTATATATAGAGAGAAATAAATCCAGAGAAATTTACTGGTCAGGACATGCAGCAGGTTGATGGCAAAGCCAGGTGTAAAGTCCAGATTTTCTAACTGCTTGTCAGGTAATTTGCCCACCGGTCTGGGTATATAAGCCACGTAAGTCACCAGACACTGGAAGATTTGATGAGATTCATGTTTAACCAGCTCCAGGTGCGCCGGTGTGCTTCCTTCCCCCACTATCATCAGTAGCGCGTTAGAAAAAGCTGCATGTTCTGGCGACGGCATGGATCTTCTGTTAAATGGGAGCCCCCAAGAATTTACCCCTACCTTTGATACTAACCCTACGTGCAAATGTGCTGAAGGAGAATAGCCTGAGATCATTTTTCAGAGGCGACAGCAATCCATTTAACAGAAGCAGCCAGAAGAGACGAAATGATCCAGCTTGTCCTTCCACTGAGGGCGGTGAGGGGCAGTGAGCTCTTGGGCATCAGCCTGGGAGAGAGCGCACTTCCCCAGCTCCAGCCTAGCCTATGCCCTGGGCTAGTAACTACCTAGTTAGGGCCCAGCTCACCTTCCGGGAAGTTCAGAAGTTGAAACTAGACCACTTTAAAGACCCCTCACATTCTGAGATTTCACCTTGAGAAATTCCTGAAGCAAACCGCCTGAACTTTTGAGCCAACTGTCCCTTGCCTCTCTCTGCTAGGTTATTTAAAGAACTGCGATACTGGCCTCCTATTGTTCAGCAGTAATAATAATTTTAACATAGCTGTTAATGAGGAAGAGAAGCTTTGCACCTAAATCTTGCTTAGACTGAAGTAAAAAGTAAACTGAAGCCAGGTTTGCAGGCTTTTGCCTTCCCTTCACTTCAATATTCATTAACTACTGAAGAGCCCTGACCTAAGGAGAGCAAGGCGCTGAGGCCTGAGGACTCAGCTGGTGTAACGTGACAGTAAGGGCGCACTTACCAGCAGGAAACTTACCTGCTTTTGCAGGTAAAATGCCAGAAGCGACCTGGCGCTTCTGCTCTGGGTCCCGGGCGAGTCACGGCTCTGCGGTCCCCACAGCCCCTTCCCGGGCGAGCATCACATCCCGAAAGGCCGAGGAACGCCTCGCAGCCTCCTCGCGAGCCCGTGGCTCCCTCCCACTGGGGAAGAAAACAAGAAAAACCTGGGGTGAGGGCGGAGCGGGGATGGACAAAAAGGGAAGGAGAAAATCCTGCGAAACGCGTTTTGGCAGGTCCGGCATTCGGAGACCGCCATGTGCGCTCCATATTGCGCAGCCCCGGTCTTTGATGTTTTTCCTGAAAGTAGAGACATTATTCTTTCTCCAACTGCGCCTGAGCCCCACAGACAGGAAAACAGCGAGGCCAGGGCGCAGGCCCCCGGTAGGCCGGCCACGTGGACCGAGGCGCTGCCCCGACGCCCGCGGCCCCGGGCTCTCCCGTCGCGGACACCGGCCCGGCTGGCCCCCAGGCGTCCTGCCCACGGCGGTTAGGAGTTAGGAGTCACCTCAGGACCCTCGTCTCTCCGGAGTTTACCGAATGGCCCCCCACGGGCCCACTGTCAAGTCCTCCTTCTCTTTGCCTCCCTCTACCCGTGGCCGGACGGCACGGCGGACTTCCGAGGACTCTAAATCCGCTCGCGCTCCTACCGGGGACGGGGAGGAGACGGCCGCCACCAGCCGCGACCCTGAGGCGGGAAAGTCCCCGCTGCCGGGCGGGAGGGCGGCGCGTACGCGGTCGCAGGTCTCGCGCGACGCGAGGCTTCGACAACCCCGGCGCCTCGCAAGTGGGCGGGGCGGGAAGGACGCGCCCGCGAGAGCAGGGACGTTGGAGCTCCCGCCGCTTCCGGGTCTCCACGAGCTCTTCCGGGGTGCGCGCCACGCGGACGGAGTCGGCGACTGTGGATAGCTATAAATGCGTAGGGGAAGGTTAGCGCCGAAAAAGAGGTGTAACAACGTTAGCCGACGGTGACGTCCGGGTGGCCGACAGCAGGGCCCCTCCAGTTAGTCACGATCAAGCTCCAGTGCTCAAGCAAGTCAGCGTCTGCTCTCCGCCCGCCCAGAGAGGCGGGAAGCGGGGGACCAGGGGGCGACCTCAGCATCCCCGCCCCGACCCGTGGTCCCGAGTACTCGGGCACGGCCCGGGCGCCCCATTAGCTAGCGTAAATTCACTGGGCGCAGAAGACACGGCTTTTCTGCACTCTTGCCTCCGGGAAGGTCTCTGTTCCTGGTTGTCTGGAGTGAGTCTGGCCTGAGTGTGAATTCGGTCGGGCTGGCTCAGCTCACCTCGAGCCTCGAGGGTCAGGAGAGGAACACTATGGGCAGAAGTCATAATGATGCCCTGTCCGTTCAATGGGTCAGCTGAAGCGGGCACCCTCTTGTTTGGACGCTGTGTTGAAAGTAGGAGCAGATCCTCCTGAGGTGATCTCCTTTGTGAGCCTGAAATTAACTGGACACACCTGGCGCCTTTACGTATAGTTGCTCTCAAACAATTGCTCCTTTTCCTTCAGAGCATCCGTCTGTCAACCAGGATCAATTGTCTCAGGGCCTACTGTGTGCTCAGATCTTTACCAGCCCCTTCTGGGGATACCAGGCCACAGAAGGCCAGGTTCCTGCCCGTGAACCTGGCTCAGGACTTGGGAATTAGCGCGTTAGTGGAAGAAAGGGAGGGGGCACATTAAAATTACTTACTCTGCTGCACTTTTTTTCTGGAATGACTCAAAGTCACCTGAAGAAGAATATAATATTGCACGCCTGGCCTTGGGCTCGGCTTCCTTTTTCTGACCCTTCCTCAACCCGGCTTTCCCTCCTCAGGAGATTTGGAATTCCCCCTACGGAGGGTGGGTGGGGAAGGAGCCAGCCCAGGTAAGTATGGGAACCACATGGTGTCGGGAATGGACAAAAGGAAATCATCGCCAAATGCAGCCAGGCAGGTGGGGGTAGATTGAAGCAGAAAGGGAATAGGAACTGTGAATAACCCCCAAGGCAGCAGACTCCGGTGGTGAGGTGTGAGGAACAGTCAACATTTGGAGCTCTGGAGTCAGAAGATTTTTGGCAGCTGTTAGATAACTTCCTGATCTGCAGTAAAGTTCACGTGACCCAGAGGATGTTTCCGCAATTCCGTTGCCTGGCTACCTTCCTCCCTTTCCAAGTCTGCAAGCTTAAGAGATTTTACTGGGTCCCAGTTGAATGGTGGTGCTGGCCAAATACGGGCCCAGGAAGGAGTCCTGACCTCCTACAGGGGCACCCCCAATCTCACTCACCTGTTGCCTACCCAGCTCTCAACTGCAAGGTGACATAGAAGCACCCGTTTCCAGCCGCCAACCTGTCGGTTCCGGACACTCCACAAACGGTCCAAACAACATTTTTTTTCTATTTATGTTTAGTTCCGAGCGTCTTCCACTGCCCCAGCACCCTCCTGCCCCATCAGCAGGAGGAACGCGATTTCCCATAATTAGGGCCTGACCAGTATGGAAATATATGCAAGGTGTTTAACTTTCCTTAGTGAAAAAAATTTTAAAGGATCCTGGCCCGCAATGCAGGATTCCCTGGGAAGCAGCGCTCAGTTAGCGGGGCGCAGCACCCGCCAATCCTGAACCCTTCTCTGCGCGGGCGAAGGTGGAGGAGGGGCTGAAGAGCCCAGGCCCACGCGGCTCCCTACGGCCCAAATCCCTGGGTTCTTCCAGGGCCAGTGCAGTTGTCGCCTCTTGGTCCCTGCGGCCAGCTGGCCCTCGCATCGTTCCCACTCCCAGGCCCCCTAGTCACGCACGTGGGGCCTGGCCCGCCCGGCAGGTGGGTAGGAGCTCTTGCTCCACGGGCATCGCGAGTCCGGGTTTTTGCGCAGGTTCCTGCCGGCTCGGAGGGATCATCCTCCGGGGCGGTCTAATGTGGGCTTTCCAGACGTGCGGCGAGAGGGTTATAGAACAGGCTGGAGAGCAGTCGCAAGAAAGCAAGGATCAGACCTCGCCCGCCGGTCGGAGAATGTAAATTACGGGGCAAGGCGCTTGTGAGACCCAAGGGAAGGACCTGGAGACCCCAGAGTCGCGGGTCGGGGGAGGGAGACCGTCGCTTAGGAAGCCACACCTCGCGGTGGGAAGAGGGGATGGCAGTTCCGTCACGTTTCCCGCGTTTCTAGGAAGAAAGTGCGGTGATTTCCCCGAAGATGAATAAATACACAGCGATGAGGCTCACCAGGGCTAGGAGCTAGGAGCTTTCAAACCCTTAGTGGGCATATGTCCCCATTTTTCAAACGCGAAAACAAACCCGGCGAGGCCAAGATACTGGCTCAAGATCGTAAAGCCAGTAAGTCCAGGAGCCAGGACCCAGCCCAGGTGCACCTGGCCCCGAAATGCATTAAGGCACCTGCCACTCAGCCTCTGGCAAGGGGCTCAATCTGGATCGTCACTACATTCCTAATTCTACAAGAGTCGCAGATCTTTCCGAACTCTTGAATGCTTTTGGGGGCGGGGGGCGGTGTCATCCTTAGCAAAGGAGAGATTTACTTTAAACCTGCCTCTCGGAGGAAGCGGGGTGGGTAGTAAGTCTTAAGTATGCCAAGGATGTCTTCTATTTCCGCCGACCATAAGCACGGTGTGGTCGAACTGTTTCACGTAGTTGCCTTCCAGCCCCGCACCACTGCTCACTCAGCAGCTCACAGCCCGCTGCCGTCGTGCGCCTCTCCGCCGGCACGAGGTGATGCCGAAGCAGCCGCTGGGGACGTTGTCGCTGGTGCCAGCCCCACTCACAGCCACCGCGCAGAGCGCAGCTGCACTGGCGTGCTCACTTGGAGCCATTTCTTTTTGGTCTTGGCTTAAGAAATCATCCCGATCATGAATAACTGTAATAAGATCACTCTGGCCCCAGCTGTCCGGAACGGTGAGCAGCCCAGAGGCTGTCCTGGGACGGCCGGCGCGGCACCCCTCCGGTACCTGGTCGGGGAGGGCCTCGCCCGGACCTGCCCGCACCCCCCCGGGGCTTCCCCCACCACCAGGCCGCGCCCGCAGCTTTCCTACCACCGCCCGTGGGCAGAGCCCTCCAGGAGGCCAGCCCCGCTGGAAAGCGCCCTTCCCACGCAAAGAACCCCAGAGATACTGAGCAAGGGAACTGCGCGCTAGAAACCGCGTGGAGAAACCCAGCGAAGTGGAGACAAACAAGCTTTAACTCGGGTTGTTGGAAACGCGGGCAGAATTCCGAAAGCTCTTCGATTTTTGTGCACAATTGTTTTCCTTTTGCTTTCCCTCTCTTACTACAGTTTCTGGTTCTTTTCATCTCCTTCTTGAATTTCTTGATTTTTAGAGTTTCCAGACTGCCAGAATCCCTGACAGGCGAGGAGATATCACTTCCGGGTCGCGGCATCCTGCTTGGAGGCGGGAAGACCAAGTTCAACTCAGATTGGCAAGCTAGTCCCAGTCTCCGCTCAGCCTCTTGGACTTGGGGTTCCTAAAGTTGAGTGTGGCCCACCAGTCACAAGTAGGGGCAGAAACTATAGCAGAGGATGATAGAGGAGAAACACTGCAGCTTTCTAACTTGGTTTGTACTTGTCTATCAGCCTTGTTTATCACCAGAGTCAGATCATCAATCATTGTTTATTAAACAAAACGGTGGGATAGAGGGGCTACTTACTACTTGGCGTTTAGGAAATCATCATAGTCACTCCCTCTCCCCCACTCCCCCCATGACTGTAAAATGAATTAATATACCCTGCAGGGTTAAAAAATAAGGACCACTCATTTAGCTGCCTCCAAGCTTGGAACAGTGCTCCAGGGGAAATGAGGGTCCAGAGCTCCTAGATTAACCAGAAATTCAGGAACTGCCCCCAGAACTTCCCCACCATGCCCAAAGGGAAGAGAGGGCTCAACAGGGATGAGCACGGCTGCAGGGGCTCTTTAAAACAACTTGTCCTCAGTGTCCACCTGGAGTCGCTACTGTGTGCGGCAGACTGCCCCGAAGAGAAGGATGTGGGTTCCTGCTCCATAATTCTTCCTGCCCAGGCTCAGCATCAGGAGAGTAAAGAAAGAGGGAAAGGAGGAAGTAACTAGGGGGTGGAGAGGATCTGGGCTGGGACTGTCTTTGTAGGAGAAGAGCAAACAGAAAGAAACGCTTCCCTAAGCAACTCCCAATCCACACCTGCCACAGGCCCGCACGCTCTCCTTCCTTTCCTTCTGGCTTTGCCTGTTCTCTCTCACTCTCTTCTTATCCTACCTTCCGCACAAATGCCTCAAATCCAAACTCTAGGCATTTTCTCAAGCAGTCACCAGACCGCCTCTCTGTAGACGGAAGGGGGGGTCCAGGACACCACGAGGCGACCGCTGAATGAGTGCTGGGAGGGGGAGGGAGGCAAATAACAATGTTGGGGAGCTGGAGCTCCTGGGGTTTCGCTGCCAAAAGTTGAAACGTGGGTTTCCAGAGCCCCACACTCAGTCCTCCCCCCCCAGCTTAGGGGTGGGTGGTCGCTTTTGCTTGCTGGACAGACTCTAACCTCTGGCCCTGACAAGTGGAGAAAGGGCAGAGGTGGCCCTTGAAAGTTAGGAACCACGTTAATCCCTTCCCAGGCCTCCCCAGGCTGATGGGGAGAGCTGTGGATTCAGCTGAGATATTAGCGGTAGAGCAGAAACAAGTCCAGTGAATGTGAGTTTAAATCTTCTCAATGCCGGTGTGGTGGGGCAAGAAAAGTGACACTGAGGGGACACGTGTGGTGGACTCTGGGCTCCCCTGGCTGAGTAAGAAAGTCTGGTAACTTTGGCTCTCATGGGTATTTTGGAGGAATAGGGATAAAGGCAGTACAGCTTGTACAGTGCCCAAAGCTTCGAGTCCCTGCTCCCGAAGTTCCCATGGCCTCAATCACCCTCTAGGAGTGCACGGTAGAGGCTCATGGAAGGCAGCTCAGCTCCCTCTCAAGGTCCCCGAGAGACCTGGCCCAGGCTGCAGGACCCCTCAGTGTGTCATCAGCTCCCAGGACATTGCTAGAAGCACAGAAGGGTAGTGAGGGGGCCTGGAGTTTGTTTGCAGGCACAGATCTGTGGCTCCGGCCAGGTCCCTCCTCTCTGCACCTCAGCTTCCTTGCAGTCATACAGGGTTTGGAAATACTCCTCTTACACTTCGTGAAGATTAAACAATATGCAGCCTGCAAAACGCTCCACACATAACAGGCTCCCCTTAGAAGTTAGTTCCTCCCCTCACCCCACCCACCCCGTCTCCCCAGGTAGAGGGCAGGCGGATTTCATTACCCCCCTTGATGGAAGAACTGAGGTGGGGTCCTGGAGGAGCGGCAGAGAATCACTCTTACCTTCCCCTAACTTTTCAGATTGAAGCCCCAGGGCCACTGGCCTCAGTCCTGCTCAGGTGGCAAACCCGGGCCCCTCCCGGCCCCGCAGCGCCCTCAAGGAACGCAGGCTCAGGAGAGGGCGGGGACCACGGTCTCCACCGCGCCAATCAGGGTCCAGTGCACTGTACCTGGACTCTGAGACCCCTGCAGCCCTCTGTCTGGGCGCGAGTGCCACTCCACAGAGTCCACTCAACAGCTGAAGCGCTAGCGACTCGGTGCGGGGAGCTGTGGCTTCCACGCCAGCCTGACTTGCTTTCTCCTCTCTCTCCTGCCTGGGCGCTTGGCTCTAACTCCTCTACCCCGGGCCCCTCAGTGCCCAGATGCTACGCCTTGGGCCCGGTGCTCCTGAAGGGAAGGCGGGACTTACGATGCAGGCCAGGTCCTACTTCTTGTCTTGCTGGAGGCCCGGAGTGAGGCCTTGTTCGTTGAAAAATCGCCCTTCTAGTCGCCCATAATTTACCAAACGTCGGGACAGTCCCCGCAGCCTTTTTGTTCCCACAACCGCTCCCTCCACTCTGCTTGAAGGCCAGGGTTAAGACCTCCTCCACACCTGTGCGCCCCTACCCAGGGGCCACGACCGGCACCGCCTTCCTGGGGTCTGGAGATAGATCCCAGGAGAGGAGAGAAGAAGGAAGCCAACGAGGCCTCACGCTGAGAGAGCCGGCACCGTTCCCATCACCAGGAGAAGGCCGGTGAAGGCCGTGGTCCTGGGAGGGCTGGCTTGGTGCATGGAAGTATTTAGCAGGTCCAGGGCTATCACTGCCTAACAGGGTGTGAAAAGTAATATGAATGTGAAATACTGTGGGAAAACGGAGAGTTTCCAAAGCAGGCAGCGAGGCCCCTCTGCGGCCTAGCCTGCAAGGCCCAGACCCTCCGCTACAACACACGTGGCGCCAGGAGACACTGCTTCGGGCAGGGACCGCAAAGGGTACTTGGGGGGAGGGAGGAAGGACCGGAGCGGGGGTGGGGTGCGCATCGAGACGTCGGGAGGGGCCGGGGGAGGGCAAGCTGACAGCACCCCAGGGAACCTGGGTAAAGCACCCGCTCGTGACTGCCCAGGTTGACACAGGACAGCTTCACTACCTCCGCCCTAAATGTACAGAGGAAAACCTGGAGTTTTAAAATAGATAACCATAGGTTAGGTTAGTAAACAAGATTTTACTGATTTTATGAGACAACCTATCCACCCACTGGATAGAGATGACAGGAGGTATGCGGGTGCTTTCTGTAGGAGGTGGATGGAGGTGAAAAGGCGAGGTCTTACTCGATGCAAATTTCTCCAATCGATTCCAGATCAAGAGCACATAAACATGACCAGCGTTCCCACACGGTGCCCTGCAGACAAGGACCCGTCCTCGTGGTCTGACCATAACCCCTACGCCCGACCCAAAGAGGCCTTCGGACTCTCCCAGCTCCCAGGCCTCCCCAATCCCTAACTGTCTGACGCCCGAACCACGGGCCGGCCTCACCGGGAGCCAGGCCACGGGCCGAGCCCCCGCGCAGCGTCGGCGCCCAGGCACCTTCCCCTCGGGCGAGGGCAGGGCTCTCCAGCAAGGCCTGGAGAAAGCCCGGGGCCGGGGTCTGCCCGCAGGGCCTAGAGCTACATCCCCTGCCCCCGCCACCACCACCACACACCCCCCTGCCCCGGCCGGGTTCCGGACCGACGCAACGCGACCGGTCTGGCTGGAGCAGCATCGCGGCCCGGGAGGCCGAGGTGCGAAGGCTCCCTTTGGCCAGGTGCCCCTGCGTCGTCTGGCGCCTCGTCAGTTTGGAAATGCTCGTACCGCTCGCTCCCGTTTTTTGCTTTCGGGGCCTCGTGCCGGGCGAGACAGCCAGCCTCGCTCTGTCAACCTTTCCCAGACAGGACTGCAGCGGAGCCGCGGGGTGACGGCGCGGCCGGTGGCAGACGGTACAGGTTTGGAGACAGACCCACATCTCACTATTCTGAAGCACGAGGACTGAGCGTATTCACGAGGGGGTGGCCGCGGTCGCCCTGGTTAGCTCCTGCAAACAGCTCCACGTTCGGAGGGTAAGCCGGAGCTCCAGGACCCGGCGTTGGCAGGGGCGCGGACGCAGGCGCAGGGGAGGTGGGCGCGGGCGCGCGCTGGAAGGCCTGGGGCGCGCTCACGCGGCGGGAGGGTGGGGCAGCTGGGCCGGGGCCGCGCCCCCGGGAACCCGGAGCTCACCGGGCCCCAGCCTCCAGGTTCTGTCCTGGAAGCCCGAGACTCGCGAGTCCTCCACCCCGCGCGCTCCCTCCCGCGGCCGAGAGCGAGTCGAGTCCCACGGCCCCGGCCTCCTCTGCGGTCTCCCCAACCCCGGTCTCCCCAAGCCTCCCGGCGCCGCGCCGCGAGCCTGCCTCCCCCGTGAGCTCACTTCCTCCCCGGCGGCCCCCGGAACCGCTCCCGGCCGGCGCGCGGGCCTGGGGCGCTGGGCCTGCTCCGAGCTCCTGAGCTCTGCTCGGGCAGAAGTCCGCGAGCTGCGAGGGGGTCGGCCGGGAGGAGAGAAGTCGAAACTTCTGGAAAGAGAGGAAACGGCTTCATTCGTGGCCCAACTCAGAGCGCGGGCCGAGGCCGCCCGCTGCCCCTGACTCGGCCCGGAGGCCTGCGTCTCTCTCCGTCCTTCTTTCTTTTTATTCTTTTCTTCTTTCTCCTCCGCCCCTGGTCCCCTAGTTTCTCCTTTAGTTTTCACCTGTGTTTTAAAAACTCATGCAGGCACGTTAAAAAAAGTAATTTCGCACGTAAAGTCGGCAGCGGCGGAGGGAGAATTACAGATAGGCTTGGATTTAATTAGCTGGTAATTCTCCTCTCCTGCCCCCTTAAACGGAGATTCTAGTGGTGCTTCAGGGCCCACAAGTGACTATGACAAGCATATTTTACCTTGACATTAAAATGCTGCCCCCGGGGCGTAATCCAAGACCGGGCGCCATTTATTCGGATTTCGAACTTGAGCTCTGAGGCCTGAACACTGCTCCCCAGCCCTGGAAGGATGGCTTGTGGGCGCTGTTTAAAAATCCCTGCTGATTTTTCATTTTGTCCGGTTCTGTTTCTGAGGCTTCAGGAAGGACCGCCCATGGCTCCCAAGGACCCTCAGTATCCGACCGGACCGCCTCCAGCCTCAGACCCCACCGAGACCCACGCCCAGAGAATGAAAGAATATTTTTAAAAGCGTGAATGTGGGCAGAACCAAGAGCCACCTCTTGGTTCCGCCACGCAGAGAGGAGCCCGAACAGAATCTTCAGCCGGGACAGCTGACCGCATCTGGCGGCGGTGCGGGTGGACTGTTTCCCTGTAGAATCCAGCAGCCCGGTTTCGTGACCGCGCCATATCTCTCCTCCCGCTCTCTCCTCTCCCCCATCTCGCCTTTCTCTGTCGCAGTAATCGACCAGCCTCCCTTCCTCTGCGATTCCCTACGAATCCTTACTAGTCCCCTGGCCCGCCCACAGCCCCTCTCCGGCCCAGGGATGCAGCCGCCCGGAACCGGGTACCCGCCTGACAACTTCCAGGCTCTAAGGGAATCGCGTGTCCGTGATGTCACCAGATCCACCAGCGCTTTTGATGAGAGCTGCTTCGCTTTTGGAAACATCACTCCCTCTTTTTTCCCAAGACAGAAGAATTTCTTCTCCTGGACGGGCTTAAACACAGACACAGACACAGACACACACACACGACAAAGTATCTGTGTTGTGAAAACATCAGCCCCTAACAGCTGTCTTGGAGTCCAGTAAAGACTTTCAAGAAATATGAAGACAGGCCTCCAGTAACCCACCCCCAGATTATCATTTCTCTGGCAACCTTTCTTCCCACCTGGTCCTCTACATCGTTTTTTTTTTCAAAACTTTTCCTACCGCCATCTCCTCCTTATTTATACCTTCATCTTTCTTAAAGGAGAGATCCCTGGAAATAACTATCTAAGGAGAGCAGAGGAAGCCACCACCCCCAGTTTCACTCATTAGTGGCACATGCTGGCCAGGAACCAGCAGCATCTTTGAGTCTTCTCATCTGTAAAGAAGGGGCTAGAACTCCCAAGACCCATTTCCACTCTTAAATGCTCTACTGTTAAGACAAAACTTTTCTTCTGTATTTCTGAACGATTGAAGATTATATATATATATATATATATATATATATATATATATATATATAATACATACACACATATTCCAATAATGTCCTGTGTCAAGAAGAGGAGGACATTTTAAACTTCTGCCAGTGCTCTCTTTAGCCCTCCCAGACCAGCCTTCCCTGCAGGCATGAAAAGACCCTCAGGGTGGAGAACACCAGGGGTAAGTCTCCTGATCACAGCCACCATCCAAGACCACTTATGGTCACATGACTCATTAGGACCCTTAATCCTCATCTGACCTGCCGATTCAAGCACCGCCAGTGAAACCTCATAAAACTGGTCAAGAGGCTGGCCAACATATGCACACATTAATTAGAGTTATGTTAGCCTTAGGATTCCAGTCTGATGAACAGCTCCAGAGCTGTAGAGGGCAGGGGTTTGGGGTCCTTTTCGCCTACCAATGCCCTTTGGTCTTACCAGGACATCATTTGAACTCAGTGGGTGATCTGAAAGCTACCCCCCTTCAGAAGGTGGCTTAGCCACAGTAACTAAGGCTGAGACCTGGCAGTGGGTCCCTAAGAGGGACAGGCAGGAATCTGTTCAGAGGAGGAAAAGGGAATCAGCAGTGAGCTTTTATTGTTGTTATTGCATCTAGTATTACTATGAGAGAGAGGCAGGGAGAATCCCAAAGTGAAAGAAGAGATTTTGGGCATTAATGGAAGGAGTGGATACTGAGCAATCCTGTCCCTGAACACACACACACACACACACACACTCTCTCTCTCTCTCTCTCTCTCACACACACACACAGTAATAGATAGCTATAGATGCTTTCAATCCCACTGACAAGGATAAGGGAAGGCATGGTGAGGAGGAGTGTGGGCTTCAGCCAATTTAGCAACTGCAATTCTGGCCAGGTACCAAGAAGTCACAGAACACCCTAGATAGCAGAACTGGCCCCATATCTGGCAGGGGCCCCTGTGCATGACACTTTTCCTACAAGGCATGTCTTCTTCTCCATCTGCATCTGACTCCTAGATAGACGATGGTCAGGGTCAGTCACTGTTGGGACAGCAAGACCACTTGGCCTCTCTGAGAACTGCGCTGATAAAACTGATGTAACTGGAGGTGCCCTCTGCTCTGTATAGGGAGCAATTAACCCTGGCTTTATTTTTGTCTCGTTGAATTGTAAAGGACAAAACGCCTGAGGTCTATCAAGTCTACATATACTAACTTATTACACTGCAGGATTTATCTCAGCTGTTTTAAAATACAGGTGCATTTCCCAATCACTCCCCCGCCACCCTCCACTGCATTTATAACTCATACAAAATACCTACAGGCTAGAACATGGCAAAACCTCTCTGAAAGTAGGAGGAAGTTTATTTGTGATTTCCTTGGTGCACAACAATTTAGTCCTTTTAAATTTGACTGGGGGTGTGTGTGTCAAATTTGGGGACACACCAAAAAAGGAGAAGCCACATTCCTACAGCTCTAAATTTGATAACGTCACTCTTTCTACTTGCTTTTCTTCCTTTCCTTCTTCCCCTTTGCCTTAATCTTTGGATTCAGCAACAGAGAAAAGAAAATCGAGTTTGGAGCCTTAAGGATCATTTGTTCTGCATGTGCCCTGTCTTCCCTTTCCCAGATTTTTTTTTTTGCGATACGCGGGCCTCTCACTGTTGTGGCCTCTCCCGTTGCGGAGCACAGGCTCTGGACACGCAGGCCCAGCGGCCATGGCTCACGGGTCCAGCCGCTCCGCGGCATGTGGGATCTTCCCGGACCGGGGCACGAACCCGCGTCCCCTGCATCGGCAGGCGGACTCTCAACCACTGCGCCACCAGGGAAGCCTCCCAGATATTTTTAAATTGCAAATGGGAGGCATCTCACACTCTAACCAGATTTAAGCCTCTTCAAGTTCTTCAAAGCTTCCAGGGATCTGCCCCCATCCCCCAATCCCTCCTGATCAGCAGAACAGATACAAATGGAGTAACTTGCAGCCTTCCAGATCCATAGCAGTTCTATTCCTATTTGCTTTCTATGCATTAGGAAGCTCTGGAGGAACATGCAAGAAATTAATAACAATGAGAAAGAAACTGGACAGATAGAGAAAGGCTATTCACACAGACCTTTTGTATATTTTTGAACCATGAGAATGTACTGCGAATTCACGAGAAGTTAACTGATCAGGGCATATATGAGAGACATTAGGTGTTGAGTACACTTAGACATGATATCACATCTTGAGGAGGATCTAGAGGCCATCTACGGAGAATATGGGATTGAAAAACATATAATAAAACTTTCTGTTTTGCTCAATGGGTCATAAGTTGGAAATCTGACTAGAAAATAATATTTTAATGCAGAAGTATAAAACTTTAGGTGAGGCAGAATGTACACTGCTCCTCTCCTGTTCTCAGATGGGAATATTTGCCAATTGAAAGCCATTTGCCCCTCCAGTTAAGCCAGGTTACTAGAAACACTGACTTGCAGGACTGGCCAAACCCTCAATCCTAAGTGGAAAGACTGAGCGAGAACACAACTGAAGAAGAAAGATTGATGCTTCCTAATAGATGCTTGAAAATGGACAATTTCTTGTAAAGGAGGACAAGACCCTTCCTTAGAAATGGCTGCCTGTCAGCCTACTCCTGCCTTACCCCTCTCAGGGTGGGCTGAACACTTCACCCTAGGACAGCTGCCCATTTCCCTAGGCTTTAACCAGCTGCAAAAGTTCTTGTTAGTCAAATTCTACTCAGGAAGCCTAAATCAAAAAGAGAGTAAAAATTCCCTTAGTGATGTTAACTCAGAAACTAACGGATCAACTAAGCAGTGAGTTGAACAATCAACCCACTCCACCCCCAGATCATTAAACGGTCCCTGGATGCCAAAAAAACCTTTAAGTTAGACTGCCTTGCTCTTTAAAAAATATGCAAATACGGATAAACAACAAGATCCTACTGTATAGCACAGGGAATGCTTTTCAATATCCTGTGATAAACCATAATGGAAAAGAATATGAAAAAAAATATATGTATAACTGACTCACTTTGCTGTACAGCAGAAATTAACACAACATTGTAAATCAACTCTACTTCAATAAAAATTTTAAATATGCAAATAACTCCACGCCCACTGGGGACCCATCCCATCAGCTCACACTAGAGTTTACACACCACCTGCAGTTTTTCTGGTGGCATTAGCTCCTGCTAGTAAACAACTTAAACCATTCCTGTGGCAAAGGTCAACTGCAAAATGAAAGGGACTTTAGAAAACTTTTATGTAAAGGTATGGTATACGGAAAATCACAAGGGGGGTTATCTTCATTCTATCCACTCGTGTTAATAAACAATCCTCCCCCAAACACAAAATCGGACCCTCTTTTCCCCACGAAAACGTGATTTCTAAGGAGGAAGTCGGTTATATCGAAAAATGGGAGAGATTTCTGAAGAGGGACTGGGAGAAAGAGCAGGGCAATGTTTCTGATACCCCCAAAGGTGGTACTTGGGGGAAACGGTAGGGCAGGAGGGAAAGGGAGGGAGTTGAAAGAGTCTTTGGTTTCCCCAGCTGTTTGCGGCCTTTGGACTATATGGAGTCGGGGTTTTCCAAAGATGACAAGGGATAGAAAGTACGTCTCCCCCCTCCCCCCTCCCAGGCAGGTCTTCCCCCAAATGAAGATATATCTTCAGGCTGGAGACTTTTCCTCCTTCCACAGGGAATGAGCCGAGGTCACTTGGAACAAAGTCTCAACATTTAGTTAAAAATAGCAGAGTGATGATGGAAGCAACAAAAGGAGTCAAGGTATTTGTGCTAAAAAAAACCCTTCAATCTCAGGTCTGGCCGGCAGTGGGAATATCCAAACGGGTTCTTTATATTTCACGTTTTATAGACAGTCTTTTCCCTAAAGGATATACTTTCATTAGGTCATAAATGCACCAGCAGATGAGAGAGAGGCAGGAGGTGTGCACGCGCGCGCGCGGATCAGCGGGGTCTTGGTGGGAGGCGGCGTCCCGGCGTGGGGCTCCGTGCCACCCACTCCTGTGGGCGGAGGTCGGGGACCGCGAGTGGAAGCAGCCGTTGGAGACGCTTCCTCTCTGCTGCTTCGCTTTCTTAGTTCTTACGTTTCCGGTGGGTCCACCGAATCTTCCAACTGCCCAAGGTCCAAGCATTTACTCACCACAGGCCACAGAGGGGTGGGGGAAATGACGTGCCTTTTCAAGAGAGTTTAAAATTTTCACTCGATGAAGTTTACTTGTTGGGGCCTCAGGGCCAGAGCCTAGGAGGGAGGAAAAGGGGTTTTCTGGCGACTTTCACTTCCCACTGGACCGGGTTGGAGAGGTTTACCTCCCCCAGCACCCAAGGACTGCGACTAGGTGCCCTGCTCCAGACAGGAGAGGGCTCTGCAGACCGGAATCGCCCATCGCCGCCGACAGCCACTTTGGCTTCTTTCAGCCTATTTCTCCAAGTGAGTCGGAGTTATACGCAACCAGCATCAGTTCACCGCCTATATCGAGTCCCGGAAACTTGAATCCGCAGCACTGATCTCACACTTAGAAGTTGGTACCAGTTTTGAAATTATTGTAAAATGCCACCTGGATGATATATCGTCTGTCTAGGCCAGATTAGCAGGCCACGAGCGCATACTCTATGTTTAAATCACACCCCGAAACGCGGAGAAAATGTTTCAATAGGGATCTACACGCAACAGAGGGAAACTGGAGCAATAATTATTTCCCTCTTTTTTGATTTCCTGTTTCTAAAGAAAGCATTGTTATCAAGGACGAGTTAGGTAATGTGAACTAAAAGGCTAGCGGGTCGCTGTCGTTTAAGCCCAATCACAGTTCGTAGTTCAAGGAAAACTGCCTTTAATTGACACCGTGTATATATTCCTCTGCTACTCTCGGGCTCCCCAGGCAGGGACGCCCCCAAGAGTATTTATTTCTAGGGCTGGAAACAAAACAACTAACCCGGTCTGCTGCGTAAGAGAGCGTTCCAAGATGGACTGCCGGAGAAAGGCTTTTTGACCCCTGTGGAAATTAGTCATATTGACAGACGCCCGGGGAAGGTAAATTACCCCGCGCTCTGACGTTACGCAGAAGCGCGCCCGGTTGCGCCTCCGCCGCGGCGCCCGCCGGGCCAGAGGCTCTCAGTTGGTTTCTCCAGATTCAGACAAAGCCCCGCTCTGCTTCTCTGGGCCTGGGATTTCAACGTGAAGGCGATGGAGAGAGCGGTAAAAAAGATGCTAGAGAGGGCAAGAGAAAACCAAAAAAGTGGAGGGGAAGAGAAAATGCTGTGCGCCCGTGGCACGGGCGAGCTGGATGGAGACCCGGAGAAAAGGAGCAGTGTCCGCAGGGGAGGGAGGGAGGAGGACGCGGGAGGGAGAGGGCCGCGCGGCTCCCGGCTCCCAGGTCCGCCACTTGGGAGGTCCCGGCCCCAGCGCAGGCCCGGCCAAACGTCCCCCCGGGAGGCTCGCGGATCGGGCGGGGTCGCAATTACACCTCGGCTCCAGGCGAAGACTTAAAAACCAAGTGGCTGGGGCTGCAGTCTGGAAGCAAGGCCCTGCGGTCATGGTGGGGGGGGGGCGGGGGGCGGGGGGCCGGCCCGTGCACTGAAAACTTTTACAGGGCATGTGGGTACAAGAAAAAAAAAAAAAACCCAAATAAACCACTTTCATCCAGCGTGGGCCGTGAAAATAAAAGCTGCCTTCTGAAGGGGGCGAGCGGGAGTTTTGAAATTCAGTGTGTGTTTTGCTCTTGTATAAAGAGTTTTGTGATTTTACCTGATAACCAGGGGGAATGGTAGGGGAAATAACTGAGATTTTTTTTTTTCCGGGAGAGGGCTGTAATAGGGGTTCACAGGTTTCTCCCAAATCATCTTGTGTCCCCGGACTGCAAACAACTGCATACATCCATATGGATCATTATACACAGTGTGGCGGGACCCTGCGAGACCGGGTTATTGTTGACATAAAATAGGATCTAGTGGTCCTACCTCTTTGCTTTCTCAGATTGAGTCTGCAAAGAGGGCAGAATGGAGAGCGTGAAAAGCGTGGCATCTGATTTTACCAGGGATTGGACCCGAAGGCTTGGCTACAGAAGGCCCGGGTCAGGGCGCAAAGACAAGGCGAAAGTCGCCCAGAGGCTGCCGGGCGGGCGCCCAGCTAAGCCCGAGCCGGGCCCTCGAGGTGCAGAAGGCGGTCCCTCCAGGGCAGGCCGGGGCTGGGGGTGGCCGCCAGCTCTCCCCCACCCCCAGCACCTTGGGCCTCGCGTCTGCGGTATTTTTAGCGCCTCTCTCGGTTCCATAGAGACTCTTTTGAAAGCCAAACTGAGCCTCTCCAAGCTGGGAGGGGTGGTGTGGGAGTACGTGGAGGCGGCTGCATGGGTATTTTGATGGAAAGAGCAGTGTCTTATCTTTAAATTAAAGGAAAACTCGCTCTCTCCAGGTCTCTTCCTTCCTTTTCTCTCTTTCGCCCCCGGCTCAGGCCCGTGGGAACACGCCGAGTGCCCCAGTTAAGAGGATCGTGGGGTAGGGATGGGTGGGGTCTAGAAATCTGAGCAGAATCGGGGTGCCGCGCACGCTCCGCTCCGCCATTCACCCCCTTTTCCAGGCCTAGGCACCGTCGGGAGGGGCCGGTACCGGGCTAGGAATCTCCATCGCCTCCGAGGAGGTAGCGACGGGGCTGTTTAATTTTTGAATAAAGGTTGAACATAAGTCCAGATGTTTCTGCAGCGGAGTTTCCAACCCGATGTGTGTCCAGGAATGAGAAACTTGGGGCCCGGACCTGCAGCCGGCCGCTCTCAAGTGGGCGCATGTAGATTGCGCGGAAAGCTGGGACGCGCTGCGCCCCCTCTCACCTGGGAGATGCCCCGGTCCAGCTTCCGCCGCCGCATCTCCCCACACCGGCTCACGCGGAGCCCCGGAGGCTCGCGAGGCGGCCTGCACGCCCTTCCCGGTCCCGGAGGCAGCCCCCGCCCCCTTCCCGGGCTTGGCGCGGCCCCTGAAATTGCCGGGGCTGGCGGGACGGCGCTCCGCCGGGGAAAACGGGCAAGGGAAGCAGGAGGCCAGGCCGGGTGCTCTCCGCTTCCTCCTAAGGTTCAATCCTCGCGGCCCCCGCCCCCCAGCTTTCCCCGTGCCGTCCCCCCGGCTGCCTGGGGCGCTCCGAGTTGCCCCCAAGTTTCAGACGCCGCGCCCCTACCCACCGGATTGCCTTCGGGACCCCTTGGTGCTGAGTCGACGGCGCGGCGGCGCTGGGCCGGGCGAACGGGAACCACCAGGCCCACCAGGTCTGCGCTCTTAGCAGCCGGGTAGCCCTTCGGGTCGAAGATGCTCAGAGGAGAAGGAAGTGCAGAGGAAAAAGAAAGGCGGGGGGAGCCTAACCTACAGGCACGCACGCGAAACCGACTTTGGGGTTGGACTTTTTCAGTTTCACACGAAGCGACCTGGAGTATCTGGAGAAGGTTTTTGAAGACGTTTAGCAGGGAGGGTGAGTTTTCTGCTGAGAAACTCAATCTGCCATACAGTAGCGGCCCCATCTGGGATCTGTCACTGCTGACAGCACCACAGGGCACAGCCGTGATCTTCTGCATAGCCTGCACTCCCCGAAATACCCTCCTTAATCAAAGGATGTCTGCGCGCCGGGGCTCAGCTGACCGCGCCGGGAGCAGAGCGGCCGGCGAATTCCACCCCCCTCCCCCCGCCCGTCCCCTCCCCACGGACAGAGCCCCGGCCCCTCTGTCTTCCCAGCACATTAATTAAAAGCGGAAAATAGACAGAGGCTGATGTCATTGCTCTCAGAAGATCATAAACGTAAAAGAGTCATCCTGTGAGAATCCCTGAAAATGACTTTAATGAATAATTTCAGAGACAGTTATGGCTTTGGGTGATTACTGAGGGAGAATATGAAAACCAGATTTGCAAAGGGAGGGCGATGGTCAGGCGGCTTGGCGAACACTTTCTCCCAGTAAAACCGCACCAGTTTTCCTTCGTCGCCAAGTTCTACTTACAGACTTAGCCTGCGTTTTCTTCTTCAAAAATAAAAGCAACAAACACACGGTTTTTGTTTCCTGCGTTTCTGCCTTATCCTAAAAACAAAACGTCAGCTCAAGGCAACAACAACTCACTTTAAGTAGAAGGCAGTCATGCACTGGCCTAGTGGTCACTGGCTTCCATCTCTCCAGAAGGAGGTATTTACTGCCATCTTAATTTAGAATGATACCTTTTTTGGCCTCTTCTCTAGGCAATGTACTTAAGGAAGGTTGAAAACTCTCTCTGCCCGAGTAAGTGCACTGTTTGTTCTGAGTTCTTTCAGCGGGGGGAGCCAGCAAACAAGCAAGCAGCAAATGACCCCACGTCCTACAGAAAAATCTGCAGGTCTCCCCGACTCTTTAGCCCTTGTTCACCATTGAACTGAAAGATGATTTGGTGCTACAAGGAATGACATTTTGAAACCCTCCATCTGCTCACAGGGAAATATCAGGTTGAATCTGGTTGTTCAGGATTAGTTGTGCATTAAATATACTATTTGAGAAAACGGGGTTGTAAGTTAGGGTGGGGGGTCTGGTGAGTACCCTATGATCCTTTATATAAATGATTTAGCTGCCTGCAAGCTTGCCTCCTTTGCTTAGAAATATACACAGGAATTCTCTGGGCCTGTGGACCACATTGATTCATTCCATTTAATTCCAGTAAAAGTTCATTTATGCTAAGTGCAAGTGCATGGGAAGAAGCAATGTGGTTTTGTTGTTGTTGCTGTTGTTAGTTTTGTTTGTTTGTGAGTGGTCTGAATGACTCAGAAAACTGCCTATTTGCCTGAGCGGACTCCACCATTAAGGCAGAACCTGGAGAAGCCACTTACCAGCGCTGTGGGAAACTACTTCTTGCAGCGATCCTGCCCCTCCCCCCTCTAGGAGCTCAGATAGGCCCCTCCTCCTCCAGTTATTATGGATTCAGTCTCTAAAAGCCTCATTCTCTATCCCCACCCCGCCCCCATATTTCCTCTCCCCTCTGCTGGGGATAGGGGTGTGTGGGAGGGGATAGGGGGCGCTAAGCTCTCTCAGTGCGATGCTTTCACCGACTTAGGAGGAGATGGTTCTCTTCCCTTCTAGATTACAAGAAGACACTTTGGAGGTTGCCGTATTGAGTGGCCTCAAAGAATCGAGGAGGGGTGAACATTTGGGACATTTTCTCGACTGGATCCCCTGTTTATTTTAGATACTCTTGGCTACCCAAATAGATCTTCTCATCACTACACTCAAATCATGGGCTATGACTTCTTTTCCCTCTAGCTAAATTATCTGTAGCTTCTGAGTAAACCATCAGCTCAGCCTTTGCAGCCTGTGCCGAAATAAATAGCAGCTTCTGGCTTTGCTTGGAATCCATGCCATTGTCCAGTTAAATCAAGGTGTGGGACTGATCCATGATATGGCCAATTCTCTCCCAGTAGAGATTATAAATAATGCAGGCCTCACCCTCCCCGGAGAAAGCCATCTCCATGCGGACCCATCCATTGTTCCACATGGGCCTTTGAGAGAGTGCCAAGGTCGAGGGGCTGGCTGCAGTGGGTGTGTGTGGCCTCAGGAAGTGGTTCCGGAATCCCCTAGGGGAGTTTTGAAAACTGCAGACTTCAGGTCTCACTCCTGACTGGCTGAATCAGAATTTCTGGTAGAGGTAGGGGCTGAATTTATATCTTTATCAGGTTCTTCGGGGATTTTGGATCACTAGGTAAGTGTGGGAAGCTCCAACCTAAACTGTTCTGGAGCCGGATTCATCCCAAAGACCAGGCCAGTGCCCCAGGGCACCAGGGTCGGAGGTCAGGGGTGTCATCCTTCCGCCCAGGAATTGTACAAATATACCCAGCCTCTGCTCTGGGCACTGAGACATAGTAGGGGACAAAGCTGCTGCCCGGCAAACTTGCCCTTGCAAGATGTCAGGGTTTGTGTCAAGGACAACTCCTGAGGGGGAGGGGGAGGCAGGAGAGGGTCCAGAGCCTCTGCTTCTCAGATTCTTTGGGCTGTAATAGCAGGTGCAAAGACGGAGGCATGGAGAGACATCCTGCTCCATAACCAGCGTCTGCCCGGCTGCCCTGCTAGGCAGAAACTCACTATTTTGGCTCGAGGGCTGTAGGGGCCAAGCGGGTGCCAGTACCAGGAGAGCGGCCCTAAGAGCCCCCTGGACCCCTAAGAGCCACCTCCTCCTGGCAGCCCGGCCTGCATGGGCATGGCTGCAGGGGCCGCAGCTGTTGGTGTAGGAGAGCAGCACCCCGGCCCAGGGATAGCAGAGGACCGCCGGCGGTCAGGGCCAGACACGGGAGCCTTTTCCAGGCCGGATTCACCAGATGCAGTGAGTTGGAAAACTTAAAGTGGGGAGGGGGCCCGTAGAGACGTTCCCCGGCCACACCTCACCTCCAACAAGGAAAACAAAACGTCTTCTGGACTAAAAATACATATTGAGAAAGTCCCCGCGCGCAGGCGGGCGGCGCGTTCCAGCTGCCGGCCTGGCCCGGGAGGACTTGGCCGCGCGGTCGCCGATTACACCCAGCTCGGCTGGGATGGCTCCGAGCCGTCTGCCCTGACGTCAGCCAGGCTCCGGCCCCGCCGCGGCGAGATAGGCAGCGCGGCCGGGCGCGGGCGCGGCGCTAATCACTCCCAGATGGCCCTAATAGCGGAGATAAAGACGGACGGAGCGGCCGGGAATAAATTTGTAATCAGGGCTCTACCATCTGATCATCAAAGCGGCCCAACTGCCGGGAGAATTGGAAGGGAATGCGTGTGTAGGGGGGTCGGTTCTGGGGAGAGGCGGGGGGCGCGCTCCAGCAGGGAGCTGGCTTGGGCAGGGTGGCGGGGACAGGAGAGGAGGCTCGTCGGTGCGCCTGTGAGTCAGTGCCCCGCGCCCCTGGACGGCCACCAGCCGACCGGCCGCCGCCGGGGAGCTGAGTCTGGCCGGGCGGCACCCGCGGACCCGCTGCGGGCAGTGCCTGCTTCCAGCCGTCCGCCCCCAAACGTGGGACGGGTTCCTCTCCTGGAGTTGCCCCTCTCCCCTCCTCTCTTGCCAAACCGTTAAACAACACTTGGTCCCCCGTGCCCCCGTGGACGTAAACCCGACAGCACAACTGGGCTTTCGGGGAAGAGGGCCGCCGGGGCCTCGGGGCCGCTCCAGGATCTCTGACTCCGAGGGATGCGCGGGCTCCCACAGGCCCGAGGAGTCAGGCCCGGTCGAACGAAAGGGTCCCCTCAGGTCAACAGATCCGAAAGAGACAGGCGGCGCCTAGGGTCCAGATGCAGCCCTCCCCGGGGCACACGCCCCAAGCCTCCTTTCCTCATCGTCTCCGCTTGGCACCGACCACCAGTTTGGTCTCCAAATCCAGGCGCGTGGGTGGGACTCGCGGGCAGGGAGCACGCAGGGCAGCCGTGAGGGAGAAAACCGCCGGCCACACGCGCAGCGGGAGACGCGCGGTTTCCTTAAAGCTACAGGAAGAGCTGAGCCGTTTCCTGCGCTCTGTGGAGCCTCTGTACAAATGCGGTTCCGGCTGTTGTGGCATCCTGTGCCCAGTTTACGGCCCCCCCCCCGCCCCGCACACACACCTGAGGCCCTCGCAGCCGGCTCGGGCTCTCGCTGCAAAACTAGTCTCAGAAGCAGCTCGCAGGCCTCCTCCGGCTGCCTGTGGCTTTGCCTCGGGATCACTCTCACCCGCGGCCCCCCTTCCTGCGAAATCCGCGTGCGCGCAACTCACCCCTCTTGCCACCTTAACAACGGGGTGTGGGATACCAGCCCCGGACGGCGGCCAGCAGCGGCCCAGGCGAGGGGGCAGGGATGCAGCCGCCCTCCTGTCCCGACTCTTGCACACTTGGTTTCCAAAGGGCCCGAAGGTTGTCGTCCCTGGCTCCACTGCTGCACTCACCTCACCGCGGAGACGACCAGGACGCCTGGTCCTGCCGCCCCTGAGGAGGGCAGCCTAGGTGAGAGGCCCACCTTTCCTAGATGCCCGCACCTACTGGCTAACCGACTGGGAGGATGGAGCTTCCCACCGTGCCCCCAGAGTGTGGCCCCGGGATTTAGAAGGCGAGAAGAACTCCAAGTGATCTCGCTGTCATCTCCTTGGCATGTCGACCTGAAAAAAAAAAAGAAAAAAGAAAAAAGGAAAAAAACCCCAAACAACTCTGAAAGCCACAGTAAGTGTCCTGCCTGGGGGGCGAAAAGTCCTGGAAAATTGGGGTTGGGAGCAGGGGGTGCTCTGGTCTCCCTCTGTCGAGTTTCCCAAATTACTTCCCAAGAAGGTGAGAATGGGTCTGTTGGAACACACACACGCACACACACACACACACGCACACGCACACACACACACACACACACATGGTGAGCCCTCGCCCCGCCGGTGCTCCAGGGTTATCAGGCTCTCGGCCCGCGCGGCGGTCTGGGGCCGGGCCCTGACAACCAGATCCACCATCAATTTACCTTCCGCCGCCCCAGCTTCCCATTTAGCTTTTAACGTCAAATCCTGCATTTTTGTCGGCTCCGGCCTGTCTAGAGAGCTTGTGATTTCGCTGCAGGAGTGATTGCTTTTAACAAAATGGCAGCAACCACATTATCCGAGCAATTAAAACAGAGGCCTTTTAGCCAGTCCCACAAGGCAGGAGCTTGGAAACTTTTTTTTTTTTTTTTAAGCAAAGAAGAAAAGGAGTTAAAAGAGAAAGAAACGTGTAGAAGAGAAAAGCATGGAAGCGTGGAAGAAACGCCTGCCTCGCCCACCACTCAGTGCCCTGGGACTTGACGACGTGGGGCGGGAGGTGGGGTGGCACTGCGCACTGGGAGGGTGGGGACGTGCGGCTGCGGGAGTGACCGACAATCTGGGGTGTCTTGCTGTTGAAGCGTTCGGCCGGGTAGTGCGCTCGCCCGGTTAGGGGGTTCGGCCCCCTGGCGTGTCGGGTCTGCCGGATGTCTGGCCCGTTGAGGTGGCCGCTGGGTTGGAACGTCCAGGTGGTGGAAGTGTCGGGGCCGGGTGCTGCGGAGCCCGAGGAAGCGGCGCGGCGGGCGGGCAGGAGAGCGGGCGGGCAGCGCCGGGCCCAGGCCAGACAAAGACGCCAGACCCGCGTTTCTGGAGCGCGGGTTTAAAAGCATGTGCAGCAGCCGGCGGCCTCGTAGCGACGGTGCTGCCAGGGTCTTCTGGCTCCCTTCTGCTGGTGTTTAACAAACCAGAAAAGGTGTTAAGGCGGCAGCAATGCGTTAAGGCCCAGGTGGCGAGGAAGACCACAGCCAAGCCAGGCCCGCACCAGCCAGCACAGGCACGTGAAGATAACTGCTCTGGGGTTCCTGTTTTGAAAACCTCACCGCCTCCACCACCGTGCACGCCACTACCTCGGTAAACTCTATCCCTCCGCCCCTAGGATCTGGCATCTTTCTCTCGAACGGATTAAAGTAAAAGGCGGCTGGAGGCGGGAGAGGGAGGGAGCCCCTCGGTCAAACGGACAGGGATCCCGAGAGTAACAGAAAATCAGGGCGCGCCTCCCTCCGCCCCCCAGCGTTATAAACAAAGGCAAGTGTCTGTAAACACAGCCCCGCGCCCACCATGTCGGCCCAGCGCCGGCTGACCCGAGGGGAGAAAGTTCAGATCGCTTTGGCCGAGTTGTTCTAACCCCGCGCCCTCGAGTCGGCGGCCGCCCGCAGCAGAACCCCGCAGCGCCGCTCGCCCGCCTCCCGCCCGGCGCTAGCGAATTCACCGGCTGCCGGCGGTGGGCTCAGAGACGGCACCCGCCAGAGTGGGACCCCTGGGGTGGCGGGGGAGGGTCCGTGCCCGAGGCCGAGGTGAGAACATCACCCCGAGGATGGGTTCCAAGGTGGGAACCCTCTGGCCAGCCTCCCTAGCCCCAGATCTGTACACGCGGCGTTTCCTGAAGCAAACCGCTTTTTAATAAGTTTCGCCCTTCTCCCTCCCCCCTTCGCACCCCCCATCCCTCCCTCCGCTCCCCCTCCCCGGCCTGCCGAGCCCTTTCCGGCACTCCAGCTTCTCCGACTCTGACAGCAGAGATTCCGCTCTGGCCAAGCCCACGGGCAAAGGAAGCCTCGGGAACTTCCTTCCGGGATGTGCCTGGGCTCCCTGAGCCCGAACCTCCGACGGGGGTGGCGGGGGGGAGTCCTGGCGGCTGAGAGCTGGGGACGGAGCCCCGGGCTGGCCTGGCCTGCGGCCGGGAGGACTTCAGACACCGCACAGTTAATACTGAGTTCCCTATAGCTCCTTGTAAATCTAGCGCCCGCTCCACCCCTCCCTCCCCCTTTAAATCCTCGGTCGCGTTCGCGATTTCTTACTTGATGTAGAATTCCTGGTTACCTAATCACGGATTTTTTTCCCCCGAAGGGCCTCCCCCTCCCCCGGCCTGCTCAGACCAGTCCCCCTTCTCCCCACCTACCCCCCCATCGAGACGACCAGCCAAAACCTCCTTTCTCCTGGTCTTTTCTCCCCTTTCTTGGATGAAAGCCCTATATTTTGAATTAAAAACTCTAGACTAGTTCCTGCGGCTGCAATAACGCGTGGGTTTGTCCCCAAAACGCCTTCAACCGAAAATGGCCCCTCAAACAAAACCCGAAGCCCCCCCCCCCACCAATGGCATCTGGTTGATTCCAGGAAAAGAAGGACACCTTTCCACCTCCTGAGCAAACCGCCCAGGCCCCTCTCCGGCCAGACCCTCCTTCCACAGCCCACTCAGTGCTCTCCTGGGGGCCAGGGACAGAGGGAAGGGAGGCAGGACTCGATGGCGCCCAGGCCCTTTGGCAGGATTTTCACCAAGGACACTTCTCTTTAAAGGGCCTCCTCGCCAGCCCTGTGAGGCCGGGAGCTCAAGTTGATGACTGGTCTGAACCACTGACTCTATCAAACAAAGTTAGAGGCAATCATGATAATTTAGTTTACTTCTGAATATTTTAAATATAATGAAAACAAGTACAACAGTTTTGTTTTCAAAACTCTTTTGAGGTATCCACTATTAAAAGATTGGGGTTTTGTAAAAAAAAAAACACACAGTGGTTTATTGAATACTTACAACGTTTACACCTTCAATATTAATTAAATTCCACTTAGTTTTAGAGGACGGAAGTGCACAAAACAAGTAGCTGTTGGAAACATCTTCACATAGGGAACCACCACAGATGAAATGGCAGCGCTAGATACCGACCCCAACGGAAACGTTAGCGGCCCCGTTTTCTGCTTGGAAATAAAACTTTATAATCCCCAGGAATATTTATATCCAAAGGCCAAGTATTAAAGGTACACTTCACATACACACTATTGTCCGCTGTCTTTACCTGGAGGGGGTTGGGGAGAGGGTACCGCTGGTGTCTACACAGCCAGGAGGAAACATTCACAAACAGAGAATCTACGAGACGCCGGAATCCCTTACCACGCGGGAGTGTCCTCTTCATATTAAAATATGGAATGCTTTTCTTCAAATATCCACTTTGTTTTTGGAGGGGAAGGTGGGGAGCGGATGCCTCGAAGGGGGGCAAAGAGAGGGAGGCACATTGCACATAAATAAACCGGATGATCCAAATGCAGGAAGTCCTCAGAGCGGAGCGCGCGGAGCTTGCCCGGAGTCCTGGGTCTGCATCCGGCTCCTGGGCCCGGCTCGCGCTCTCCTCCGCCTCTTCTCCTTCTTCTTCTCCTCCTCCTCTTCCTCTCCCTCCTCCTCACTGCTTGAGCTCCAGGGCCCAGACGTGCTGAGGCCAGCCCGTCCGGCCTTTGGTTTTCTTGTCGTTGCTGCTTACTGTGCTTTTCAAGATTTCGTTCTGGGCAGAGGGGAGGCGAGGGGGAGAAAAGGAGAAAGAGAGAATCAGAGAGGAGACCCGGTTCCACGCCACCCCCGCGCTTTTCCCGGCCAGAGGAGAGAGTAAGAGAGCCAGCCAGGGATGACGTGTGGGATGCTTTCAAGTCCCAGCCCTGGCAGAAGAGCTACGGAGGCTGGCCGCTGCCATAGCTCCCGCCCGGGCTTCCAGACGCCGGCCGCGCTCAACTCCCGATCGGCAGGTTTATAAACAACCACCCGTTCTCATGTCGTTTATGGAGGAACCGGGGGCCTTCTCTCTAACTCTAGATGTAGGGGCGCGAGCGGGGGTCATCGCAGCCCCAGCTCCGCGCTCTAGGGAAGATGGGGTGAGGTGCCCCCGCCTTGGCCTGGGCCTGTCGGCATGCAGCTCGGCCTCCGGCTCGGTTCGGCAGTGCCTCTCCTTCCAAGGCCTCTGAAATCCCCGGTTACTCGGGATCTCTCGACTGTGTAGCGACTAAAGCGCCATAGGCCCCAAAGAAGAAAACCTCGACAAATGGGATAATTTTCCAGGCCCTTCGTGGCCATAGCCCTGCTCTGAACACCACTACCCTCTGGGCACCTGGTAGGAACTTGAGAAAACTAATTTTCAGTTATAATTTCCTGTTACTGTTAACAACAATTCCAGTGACCAAGGTAATATTTACTATTTGTCTTAAAATGTACAGGCTCATGCAAACAAAACAAGAAATACCGTGACGTATACTCAGCTGGGAAGTCACATTTTAGTCTCACTGCCAAAGAGAAGCTGCATTTTGAAGTTAAAAGTACTTATTTTATGTTTACCTTGACGTCTTCCCGGCACATAAATCAGAACAAGGATCAAATTCTTAGGATCAGTGGCTGCCTCATTCTCAAGAGGGGGAAATGCGATCACTAGCGAAATAATTGGGATCAAGCGCTTCTGAGCAACTTATTTTAGAAATATCTGAAAGCAAGATCGCATTGCAGGCCAGATGAAGGCTCTACAGGACAGGGAATGAGGGGTCTGGGCCAGTGCGATCGGGAGATCAAGCCGGACCCTGAGTCCGCGAGGCCCGCCCTGAGTGCCGGGGGGAGCGGCGATAACCCGGGGGTAAGATCACCAGCGCGAAGCATCGCTCTTAACCTCCTCCGCGTGCTGACACCCTCCCCCACCCCCTCCGCTTCTGCGGTAAACCAACCCGACCAGAACCTGGTGCAAGCAACCTTGGCTCAAGACGCAGCCAAAGAACGCGGAGAGCCATTCCTCAGCCCAACTGGAAAGAGACCGGAATTCCCGGTCCCTCGTACCCCACTGCCCGCTGCCCCCTGGTACTGACCAGTTCCTTCTTCCTCTTCTCTTCTTTCACATCTGTCTTCTTGATCTCCGCCTTGAAGGCCTCCGCCTCGCCGTTCTGGTCGTCCTTGGCCAGCAGGTCCATGAGGTAGGCGATGTAGCTGGTGGCCAGGCGCAGCGTCTTGATCTTGGAGAGTTTGGTGTCGGCGGGCACGTTGGGGATGCACTCGCGCAGTTCAGCGAAGGCGCTGTTGATGCTCTGAGTCCTGCGCCGCTCCTTGCGGTTGGCGGTGCCCCGGCGCTTCACCGGGCGCGGCCCCCCCAGGCCCGGGGGCCCGGCGCCCGGCGGCACCCCCCCGTAATGGGAGTGGTCCAGGCCGGCGGCGCCGCTGGCGTACTCGGGGCTGTAGGACAGGGCCATGCTGTAGTCGGGGGGCGACATCTCGGGGTGGCCGATGAGCCAGCCATGGAAGTAGGGGTTCTCCTCGTGGCTGCAGCGGCTGGCGGCTGCGGCGGCGGCTGCGGCGGCGGCGGCGGCGAACGGATAGCCCTCATGGTGCACCACCGGGTGGTGGGGGAAGCCCCCCACCAGACTCATCTCGCCCTCCGCGCCCCTCCACGCGCCCCAGCGTGCGCACAGTCCCGCCGCGCCCTCGGCCCGGGCCCCCGCTCCGGCGCTCGGCGGCCTCCCCCACCCCCCAGCCCCCAGCCCCCGGGCGCCCCGGCCGGCCCGGCAGCCGCAGAGGGGGCTGCTGCAGCCCGGGCCCCGGCCCCCCGCCTGGCCCGCGGGGCCCGCCTCAGCAGCGCCGCGGCCGCCGGCTCCCCATAGGGCGCGGCGAGGTGGTCCCGGCACCGTGCGCCCCTGGCCGCCGCCGCCGCCGCCGGCTCCCGCCTCGCTCCACGGCCCGCTCGCAGGCTTCTGCTTCCCGGGCGTCTGCGGGCAGGCACAGTCCTCTCGTGCTCATACAAAGGTGCCCGGGCTCCGGCGGGGCTGCTCGGCGGAGTCGCCGGGCTCCGCGCCCCGGCCGCGCGCCCGGCGCCGCTGCTACTCGGAGTCCCGGGGCGAGTCCAAGCCGCGGCTGGAGGAGCCGGCGGGGTCGACTGCTCACTGTGAAGCTACCTCCATGCGACCCTCCCCTTCCCGCCCTTTCCCCTCCCCCCACCAGCCTGATCTGTGTTCTTGGGCGCTTATTGTTTTAATGAAATTTTTGGTTGTTGTTGTTTTGGTCCTTGAATGTGATTTTAGCTGCGAGTAACGTGTCCCGCGCTCCTCTCGGGCTCCCTCGGAGGGTTTTCAGAGAGGTCTCAGTGCATCCATTTTCTCAGATCCTCTCCTTCTTTCGGGGGGGAAGGATCTGGGCCCTGCAGGCGCCCTGGAGCGCGAAGGCGGCGGCTGGGGCTCGGAGGGGTCTGCGCGGCGGCCTTGGGAGCTCCCGGGCGGCGGCGGCGGCGGCGGCGGTTCTCCGGGACTGGACACCGTGAGGGGAGCAAGAGGATTTTCCCAGCAAGATCTCCATGTACAGCTACATCTTTAGGGCCGCTCGGGTTAATATATGTCGTCAGAGGCTCCTCACGCCAATCCCGGGGCGGCGGGGGCGGCGCCTCGCGCTCTCTGCAATAAAACTTTTTGATGTTCTCCTTGCTAATTGCCGAGGTCCTCATCCAGGATTGGCTGCCCCTTCATAACCAGAAGATAATTAAAACGAGGGGGGGAGGGTTAAAAAAACTTTTTTATCAGCCGGAGGTTAATGCAAGTGTTTAACAGATGCTTCACTATTAAAATATTTTACCCCCAAGTCTCAAATATCGAAGAATCTTAAACCAGGTACGGTATCACTCCGCTTTCTTTTCTGGTTAAAAAAAAAAAAAAAAAAAAAAGGAAGCAGATATTGCTTTTCGAAGTGTTTTGTAGGTAACCGAGGCAAGAAAACCAGAAGGCAGCGGGCGCAGTTCCGTGCGGGGCCGGGAGCAGAGGCGGCGGGCGGTCCCCACGGAGGCGCGTCTCCAGCCCAGGCGGGCGCGGGGCCCGGGGCGCGGCGGGGCACGGCTGCGGCTTTGACCTGGGCACGGGCTGGAAACGCCCGCCTCAGCGTCGCTGGACTTACCCGCCATCACGTTACCCAGGCCAGGGCCGTCTTGGGTAGCTCATGTTATTGTGGCTGCTTTTGGAGATCATGGTGGAGACCCCGGGACCGGCGGCCAAGCCGATTATAAATACTCTTACTTCCATGTTCTTCAGGGACACCAGCCCCAGCGAAGGAAGACCTTGAGCGATTTCAAAGCGCAGGCACCTCGATTCCCCGAATTTGTTGTGTGGCTGGTATCGGTGTTCCCCTGGTTTAACTAGCCTGTCTGGTAAGTAACTGAATATTTTTTACAGCGTGTTCTGAGTTTATTTTCCAGTTTTTATGAACAAACATATAAATACATCTCTGCATTCCTGCCTCTCCCATAAAAGCGGGCATCTGTGGAAAGCAGGTTTAGTTATCGGAGGGGAACCATTAAACACCAGTTTAAGAGGCAGGCCGGGAGGACGGCTCGTGGATGTTTAGACTGCTGGCCTTGGTGATCTTGAACGCATTATAACGGAAAATGGATCTCCACTTGTGAGTCACCCGGCCGCAGGGCACCGGGCCCACGGTGCCCCGAGCGGCGTGAGCGTCTCCAGAAAGCTCGCAGGAGGTTGGGGGTGGTGGTGGACGGTGGCAGGAGCTGAAATGATCCCCGGGGCTTGGCTGGGAGCCGCAAGGGGAGGCTGATGTGTAGCTGAGGATTCCGCCCAAAGGGTCGGTGTGGAAAAGGGTATCTACAGAAGCCCGCGGGCCGTAAATTAGAGGGAGCCCACGCGGAGTGTGCAGGAGCCCGCGCTGAGCCCGGGACTGGCCGCTGGGCCTGGCGAGGGTCACCCAGGGGAGACCAACTACACTACCTTGGGCGTCGTCTCTGGCAGGCAGGCAGTCAGGCCCCAGGCCGCAAAGGGAGTCGCAGCCAAAGGACTCAGCGAGCACAGTCCTTTTCTTGCCTGCTGCGTGCGTTTTGCGGGGTACACTGGTTGGGGATGGAAGGCCAGGTCAGCACGAATAGAGGTCGGGGTTGAGGGGTACCCAACTCCTGAGCTGCCAGGGATTGGGGCAGCCGCCAGCCACTAACCCCAGAGCCCTGGGCAACAGCTTTGGGAAACATGTTTTAGCTTTTAGGTGGCTGGGCTACAGGAGAGGGAAAGGAACCCAGAGAGGGTCGTAGAAATCCAGTCTGGGAGTCCTCATGATGACCCATTCAGTCCCTTCAGCAAGGGGTCAGTTTCCCTGGATGCCCCCAGCAGAGGTGTTAAGGCAGAGGACAGGAGTTGGGGAGTAGCTGAAACCAGACTGGTTGGTAAGTGCCCTTTGGGCTCAGAACAAAATAGCCACCTAGAGCTTCGAACCCTCACCCTGGGTAGGTCTGCAGTTTTGAGCACAAGGAGAGTCTTTTAAAGACCTTGTTCTTCAAGGAAAGAATATAGGTAGTGTGGTCAGGGTTCTGTTTACATTTTCACGGGGGAGGCCAACCCTGAATGTGTAAATACTGGTAGTTCAGTCCTCTGACATTTGATACATTTTTTAAAAGTCTGTTTATAAAAACACATCTAGGCCTTGGGAGCAGGTAGACAAAGTACGATGATTGCACCCTGGCTGGGAACGGATAAAAATGCAGGGAAAGTAGATGCAAGCTGCTTTCAGGCCAGGGGGAGTTTGGGGAATTGAAAGGAGGAGGAAGAGGCCAGGCAGAGGGCTGAGCAGGGGACTGGGATGCAGTGTCCACCAGAGGCGAGGGGCCTCCATGGGAAAGGCATCAGAACTTGCCACTTTCAGCCTTTCCCATGCTGTTTTCATTGAAACAAAAAATGGACGAACCCCTTCATGGTCCCAGAGAGCCTGGCAAGTGCTAGAAGAGGTGGACAACATGGGACAGAAAGAAGTCATAAAAGATGCTAATCTGAACATCCGTCCTCATTGCAGTGTCATTATCAGTTAATTAATGTGATCCGGGGGTCCAGGGCTTCATGAATCTCCAAAAGCCAAAATGCAGAGACTACAGCCCTAGAAAGGGGGCTTGGAGGCAGGGGACAAATGAGAGAATTCTAGGGTCCCTAACTGGCTGAGTTCCACTGTGAATGCACAACCGAGTCCACTTTTTTTGTGTTAGTACTCTCTTTGGGACATTTTGCTCCGGGTCTAGTGGGATGCTGGATTAGTCTGCTGCTTTGGAAAGCTGTGAGGCAAAGATGCCGTCTCAGGTTTGCCCCCAGTTTAGGTGGCCTGTGCCTTCTGGGGGGCTACTGATGGAGCTGGTGGTAGTGGTGGTGATGGCGGGGAAAGTGGGAAAAGAAAAGGAGGAGGGGGAAGTTCCTGGCTTAGTTATCAGCCCAGGGACCCCATCCTGGTCTGTACTACTGTGGCCTCTGGTGTGCTGCTCCCCAAAGGGCATGCATTCCGAGTACTCCAGGGGAGGTGAGACGATGCAGGCTGAGGACCACTGAGCAGCTGAGAAGATGCGGGCTGGGGGCCGCCTGGGGTGCCTGCAGGAGGAATCCTGCAAGGGTGAGGACGTGCTAACATCTTCCCCTTTTCTGAGGCCCTGAGCTGAGCTGCAACCAGTCTTACCTAGGCGGGGAGACTGCTTCACAGGAGGGGGGCTGGGGATGATGTCTGCGATCCTTGTAGCTGAAGATGTACCCACTGTGCTGCACATTACATCTGCCTTCTTCAGCTAAGCAGCCAGAACTGGGGTCCAACATTTATTCTGGGCCCGTGTCTCCTGTCTCTTTTCCCTCACTCCTACCCTTTCCCCTGAAAGGGAGTCAAAGGGCACGGGAATGGCTGCACACTCCCTTGCAAACGTTCTGGTCTTGTGAGATGTTACTTTTAAAATAAATCTGGTTTAAACTAAATATTTTCTTAAAAACTTCAGTCTGTTTTTAGGGAAAATACAGATCTTTTCGAGGTATTTATTATTTCAAAGGCGAGGGCAGTTTGTATCTTGTGTTTTGCTCATGAGAACTCAAAATAAACTGGACCTGAAAATAACCAGGCCAGAGGGCCATAAACACACATTTTATGTTTACGGGAATTATGGCTCAATTCCCTTCAGCGTCTTTCAAATCTCGTTTTCCCTTATTTTCTTAGCCAACCTAGTAGAAGTGACTCTGGGCATCCCTTTAAATATCTATAATGCTCTTCTGTGAGGTGAACCCCAGAACGTGCTAAGAAGCCCAGAAAGAACATCAAACCCAGAAACTGGCAGCAAAAGCAGTGTGTTCTTGAAGATGTCACCCCAGCCTCACCTGCTCCAAGGAGGTGCTTCTTGTGACACCCTAATTGCTCTGCATTTCTGCCTGTCCAAGGGTGGGGTTGAGTCATTGTACCTGCTGGCCACTCAGCCCCAGAACCTCTAGGACAATCTAGAACCAGGCATATTGTCTGAGGGGCAACAAGAGTCTCCCTCTAACTGGGGTTTTGTAGTCCCTCCCTTTCTTGTGTATCTTTTGGCGAGTGACAGTGGCCCCAGAAACGTGGTGGTGCTCCAAGTACACATCTACAAAGCAGAATCAAGTTTGATCGGACTCACGTCTGTTTCAGAAACGAAGGACAGGAAGAGCTGCCCTTGGCTCTCCGGAGGTTTCATTTCTTGTGAGCATTTTCTTGTTGGATTTTGGGGTGGGCCTGGAGTATCTGGTGAGTGAGCCCTCGTCCCTCCTCTTTCCCATCCGTACAGATCTGTGGCGACAGGGTGGGGAGGGGCTGATCCAGTTGCAGTGATGACTCTGGAGGGGCTGATTGCTCCGTGTTGATCAGGAAACAGTTAAGTCAGTGGAGAAAATTGGAACTTGCTGGGCGCTTGTAACCCCCCCTGCATTAGCCCTTCTCTGTCTCTTTCTCTCTTCTCTCCTCCCTTTCTACCTTCCTTTCCCTCTCTACCTCCTTCCTCCTTCTCTCTTTCCCTTGCTTCTAATTTGCCTTCCAGCAATGTTTGGATTTACAGGGTTTTTGGTGTCATAGAACCTGAAAGTGGTGAAGAATAAGACCCTGGCTCATCCTTAAATAAAGTCCTTTAGAAAAGTATTTTTAAAAATTGAAATATGACAGACATATAACATTGTGTACAATAATTAAGGTGTACACCGTACAAGAAACATCTTAATGTCCCCTATGAAGGGTGGTGGGAATTTGCATTTTCTCCAAATAATCAATGACTAGATCTTCATATTAACTGGCAAATGTGCTGCTGCTCTGGAGGGTCCTTATTGATAAGGGGGAACCTTTACCAGGTATCCACATGTGTCTGTAAAGCTAAAATCCTTACTCAGACCGAAGGGAACAAAAGATAATGCACATAAAGGGTCCTCACTCCGGGCGGCATGCTGTATAATATACATGGGAAGTGTTACTAATGTAATCATGGTGGTCCTAAGAGGTATGATAAATCTGATCTTTGCTACTTTGTAGTAAAATATAGATGGAGTTTAGAGCAGAAGTGGCGTAAGAAAATACACCTCACAGGATTTATGTCAACTACTCACTCACATTCTTGTTTCAATCAAATCACCTACACACACAAGCAATATTTTCTTCCAAGCCGGGAGGAAAGCCTTCAACATGCAGAAGAGGAAGTAATTGTAATTTTGCATACATGCTCTAAGGAAATGGTAAGGAAGAGACTTCAACTAGTCTGCAATACAGTCTGCGGTTCAGAATAAAATATGAAAGCAAATGGCAGCTTAAAATGCAGGGCTTTGGACAAACCACTCAAGTGACGGAAGGGTCTGTTTGTGTCTGGAAGCCCCGGTGCCTTCCCAGTTCTAAGTGCAGTGTGGCTCACATTCCTGTTCTGAAGCCTCCTTTGCAAATTCACAGAGATAGATTTCTCTAGCCAGGGCAGTTGCTTCCAAACCCTTGCTAGTTTCTTCCGGGGCCTTTGCTTCTAGACGAGGGCTCGCCACGATGGCTAGGTTTCAGGTTAACAAAAAGAAACCGTTTTATTGTCGATATTAATGGCAAACCTCGATGTTTACAAGGCTTGGGTCCAGCAGATCAAAAGCAGCTTGGCTTGACTTCTCAATATTCTCTGGAGCTTAGACAATTAACTGCAATTTTGCTCCTAACGAAACAACACAGAGAAGTTCGTTCCAGAAACGCTGAAGGTAGCCTTTCAGCAGAGATTTTTTTTTTTAACCTGTGTACAACCTGCCAGAATCTAAAACATTTGTCCACTGAAGCTGAGCTGAGTTTTGAAGGAAACCTCCTTAAGAAAATGTGTTGGCAAAGTGTCTTCTTTTGCAACGCCACGAGCCTGTTCAGCCCTGCATTCCTTGCTTGCCTTTCTGGATCCCGCAGACTGAGGTCTCCCTGGTAATTTGGGTACACCGAGTCTCCAGTTAATGACAGATAATCAGCCTTTGGGTCATTCGGTCATTCTCTTATTACAAACCCCTCCTGCTCTCTCTGATCTCCTTTCAAACTATATTTCACACAAACAAATAAAGCAAGACAGGGACAAGTTCTTAAAAGAGAGAGAGAGAGAGAGAGAGAGAGAAATATTAGAAACTCCCGATACAGAACGCTACACAAGGAAAGGCAAGCTAAAAGAGGATAGGAAAGGACATCTTATCCCAATGAACATGTTGTGTACAAAACATTAAAGGAGAAGGCTCTGGATTCTGTTAAAGTGACAGAAAATTAAAATAAAAATAATTGCAGGCAGAAAAGTTATAACATAAACAGAGAAGGCAGGATGCTTGCTGGAAATGCGCAGCACCAGCAGGCGAATTTGTTGTTACAGATTATATATCTGCAGTGTGATTGGAGAGGCGAGACTTTGTTTCATTTTCCAGGACAGAATGGATTTCTTTTTAGTACTTGTGTGAGTGCCCACTTAAGTTAACACAGGCCAAAACCTCGAGGAACAAAAAAATGGAATTGCATTCTGCTTCTTGCAAAGCATCCAACTTCAAACGAAGGAATTGGTTGCATACAGAAAAAGCAGAATTCCATTCAAAACACATTGAGAGACTCCACTAGACACGGATGACTGATGCTTTTTTTTGTTTTGCTGACAGTAGGCACAGATCACTCTTGGGGAAGTACCACCGAAGCCAGTTCTCCCTGCCCCCCCCGCCCCCCCACCCCCGGGGTCTCCATTTGCCCAGTCTACCTTTGGCTGTGACTCCAGAAAGACAAACTTCTGATTGGCCAAGGTACATCTCTGACCACATCCCTCTGGGAGAAGCCTGGGAACGTGTAGCTCTAATAAGAGCCCTGGGGAGAGTGCCCCAGTGCCATTTTCTTGGCCCTGCCTGCCCTTAACAGTCCCCTTTGGCCCAAGTCCAGGGCTCCTGAAAGGTCAAAGTCTAGTCGCTGGTGCCATCTGCAAGCCCTAGGTTTTCAGTCCTAAGAGAGACTGGAACTTATTGCTCAGGACTCAATCAACTCAAGTTCTCCAAGTCAGAGGGGCAGCTGGGGGATCAGCAGGTGACGAAAGTGTGACCCCTACATTGTCCTCAGCTGTGTGTCTGGCACCCCTCGACTTGCCAGCGGAGCTGGCAAAAAACCCATGTCTCTCCCATGTTAAAGAATCCACACTTCTTGGTTTCTTCTAGGCCCAGAGTAAATGCCACCTCCTCCAGGAAGCCTTTCCAGGTACGGCTTTCCTTCTCTCTGCTCCCGCAAATCAGGTCTCCCTTCTTCTGAACTCCGTTCTGATGCCCCCCCCAACCCCCATCTTCTCTCCGGTAGATCTCTGGGCACACATCTTTCCCCTCCTGTGACTGTGGGTTCCCTGAGAGCCCAGTCGAGGCACTGTACCCAGTAGGTGCTTAAACAACTTGTGTAAAAAGATGACGGAGAAGTCTGGTGAATTCCGCGTATCCCAGTTGCAATCGGATTGCAATTTTCTTTGTTTTGAAAGCGACCAAAGCTAGCGGCGGAGGCGGACGTCGTCCCGAAGGGCACAGACCTTCATCGCCAAGCCCTCGGGAGAAGCAGGGAAGGCTCCTCGGCTGGACCGCGCGTCCGAGGGCTCCGCATCGCCGGCGTGGGATGGAGAGCGGGGACCCAGCCCGGCCTGGTCTCCCCTGGCCCCTCCGCCTCCTGAGCTGCGGAGCCAGAGCTGGCCGGGCGGACGCCGCGGACTGGTCTCTCTAAGCCTTGGTTTCCGCATCTGAGCAATGGGGTAGCCACGCCGGCCGCGAGGATGCGCATGAGAGATGAATGAGATCAAGGCGCGCGCGGGGCTGGACGCCGGACGCACAGGCTGCGCGCAATAAACGTGTGTGTGTTTTCTCTTCCTTCCTCTTGCGTGTCTCGCCTTGACTTCCAGCCGCCGCGACCCCCAGCCCGACAACCAGGGCCGGGTCGCGCCGGAGGGCGCCACCGGGCCTCGGGGCCCCAACCGCGCGGGCCGCGGGCGCGGGGTGGGGGGAGATGCGAGCGCGGGCGGAGTTTAGGCCGCGGCCGGCGGGAGGTCACAGCGCGGGGCGGGACGGGACGGACCCCTGCTCCCCCTTCTACCCCCGCTCGGCTCTGGGGCTTTTCGCCCGAGGCGGGCAGGAAGGGGTTAACGGCGCCCCTCCCCCCCAGCTTCCCTCCCGAGGTCTCATTAGGGAACCCTCCCCGCTATTTTCAACATTTCCTCAATCAAGGGCCTTTAAATAGAGCTGCACAAACAAATTGGCGGCAAAAGCGTAGATCTTGTCACGATTGAGACCAATCCAATATTTCAGCCTTGTTTGCTTTGCAATTACGGGCAGGCTTGTGGCTTCGGTGCCACCGGGGCAAATCTGCCGCCGCCCGCTTTCTCTCCGCACCGGGCGGCGGAGGAAGGACCCGCGGAGCCGGCGCGGGGAGGGGCGGGGGGGGTCGCGGAGAGGAGGCGGGTAGGGGGCCGGGCCGGGGGCCTTTCCTGCACCCGGTGGGGAGGCGCGCGGAGCCGAGTTGAAGGGCTTCTCCTTCCCGGCCGAGCGGCTGGGGCGCACCTAGTGGTAACGCACCGTGCAGCGCGCACGTGGAGTCCAGGGTGTGCCCTTGCCCAGCTTCCTTTCTCCCCTCTTCCGTTCCCCTCTCGTCCATCCCATCCCATTTTCCCCCAGTACTTCAGGCGGTTCCTGAATTTCCCGCTCTCTCTCGCTGTTAAACCTACTAGCCGGCTCCGTGCCGTTTTCCATGGCTGCTTGTTCTTGTTTGACTTTTTGTGCAAAGTCACTTTAACTCGCTTGCAGGAGGATAAAGCTCCAAGGCGTCCGGCCCGGCTCCCGCGGCCGCCCAGTCTTCCTTGAACCTGCTCGTTCGGCCACTGCGGGCTAGCCTACTTGGTCTCAGCAGAACAGTAGTTAACTCGAACCAGGTCCTAAGCCTTATATTTCACAGACAATTATATCTTGGCTGCTGTTTCACAAAATTTAATATTTGCTTTATACCGAGGAGCATTTTTAAAGTCAAAAACAAATACTACATTTCAAAAAGAAAATATGATAATAAATCTCTTTTTATGGATTTTCTCTGTATACGTGGAAACCACATGATTTAACTCCTCGACCCCCGCCCCTTCAGGCGGAGCTGAAGTTATACAGATACCGGCTTTTAATACACAGTCTCTGTGTCTGCGGGGAGGCACCTGCATTTGTCACGTTCAGTATAGTTTCCAAGATTTCCCACCCTACCCTGACCCGTGTAGCTGAGTGCAACAAGGATTATAATATAATTAGGTCTGAGATGTGAGGTCCATTTTCACATGAATTCAAGAAAGATGGGCAAAACGGGTAATTAATCCACAGTTTCATATTATTTTCTAAATGACTACCCATTTTCCTCTCCTGTCCAGATGGGAAAGTTGAGGCAAAGAGATATTTTTATGAGTCTCTGGGGTGCATATTAAAATATGCTTCTAATGTGTTAAGGACCTACATTTCTTTGCTGGTGGTTATAAAAGAAATCCATAGCTGTTCTTGCCAATTGGCAATCTCTTTTAGGCTGTTTTTTTTTCTTTTTAATAATCCCACCTTCATTCTTCTAGATTGTCATGTTTTGGTTCTCAATTTTATTTAAAGCAAACTTCAGAAATGATGGTTTCATGAAATTGTGCGATGACAAAGACACAGAATAAATTTCAAGTCCGTGAGTCATGCACACCTATGTGTATCTCTCATGCAGTTTTCTAGCTGATTGCTTTAGTATGTCTATAGGAAATACAAAGCAGTAGCTAGAAAGAATTCTCTCTTCACCAAAAGAATTGGCTTGACATATTATTCAGTGCACAAATTATATTACTTTCATGTGTGTTAATCTGTTTGGTATTAAAACTGCTAGAGTGTTTTAACCATTAACATGTTTTACCACGCCACTTTCAAATTCGTGATCTCAAATAATTATAAAGGTTTTGATGTTAATCCCACGTTAAGTGAACAACTATGAAAATACCCTGAAAGCATTATTATGCTTATATAAATGCCAACAAACACAAATGTACGGGGAACACGATTACTTTTTATCTGACATTATCGTATAGGGATATACATTCAGTTCTTTTTAAATCAGAGCAGTTTTCAATTACTTTTTAACAGATTTTTTTTTTCAACGCAGCATTTTGCAATGCCTACAAACCACAGCAACTTTGTCCTGACAGATACATATTTTTCCTTCATTGTTATTCACTAGCTTCTTTGCAAACTCACTGTAATAGAATAATATAAAAATATCAAAATATAGAAAACAATTATTAGACTCTACATATTTATTTCAGTAAGCTAATGATATTAAAATTAAAAACATGTGCCTGGCATATAAATGTTTCTCTAAGAATTCATTTTTGGATGCATAGTTATTATTTTTTAAACCAACTCAGATTTTCAAGTACTGATTTTTTCCCTCTAAACAGGCATTGCATTGTTTTAAACAGTAGCTCCTGGAACAGTACCACCCTTAGTATTTTAGACTTTCAAACGACAATTGGAATTGGATAAATACTTTCAGCTGGCAGCACTTTCCTAATACCTTTGTAGGTAATAGGAGTCCCTACTTGTGCTGGGTGACAAACAGACAGTGCACTGGACATTCAGATTCTACCCTTTGTACAACCTACCAGAAAATGGAGTTTTCCTATAAGATTGCTGTGGTCCATCTAAAAAAAATTCTGCGAAGATGTAAAATCAGAGAAAATGAGTGAGTGCTAACTGTCTCATGACAGTTATGAAATGATGGCTTAAAGAGGGATGCAAAATATGACACAGGAGGAATGCAGAAACATAAAATCTAAAAAAGAAAGTTTCCTTAGGCAGCATCTGGCTCTTTGTGTATAACAGGAGAGGCATGGGTTGGATCTGCAAAACCAAGTAGATTGAGTTTGTTTGTTTCAATTCAGTGATTTTTAAAATAGATTTTTCACTGCGTGAAGAAGACCCATCAAGGAAATATATACAAATTCTTGCATATAGAAAATACTAGCTACCTTGATTTTTCATACTGGGTTAAAATATAAGGACCTTTAACCTACTATATATACCACTGTTCTTTCTAAATGAATGCATGTTGTCATAACTGGTGTCAAAAAGCATTGATTTTTTTCACATTGGTGTTAAACTGGAGTAATAAAGTATATCCATGAGAGGATTTCCATAAACTCCAACTTGTGGAGAAAACGGTGAAAAAACTTTTTCAGGAAGCAACCAGGCAACTTTAACTGTTATTAATCTGGGATAAATAAAGTGAGAAACTGCCTCCTTACATTCCTAGTAATTCTTTCTGCTTTTCCAAACATTGTTCAGTTCTCTGAATCTTGCGCTAGCCAAGTCAAGAGGATGTTAGCAATAAAATTACATAATCTAATCAAGTGGCTATTTTTGCTTTATTACAAATATGAATTATATGTGGGCTGTTGAAGTGCTTTTTCCTTGAAAGCTGAATTTTTCCTTTTTCAGATACAGCGATGTTTAATGAAGTGTTCCTAAGGATAAATATGATGGCTCATCAAGGTTAAAAAAGCTATGTCAAAAAAGTGGCATTTGAGTCCACTTGGTGTGGGCTGTGCTTTGTAAATTAAATTTGTAAATTTAAAAATCACAACCTAGGTATTTGTAATGAGAACATCTGAGAAGAGAACTCAGGTGTCCTCAGTGTACACAGGGAAGAACATCTGAATGTGAGGAAATAACCAGAGCACACGCTGAATTTTTCTCGTTGCCTTGGATGCCAGGAGTTTTAAATGATAACCTCAGATACATCTGAACAAGTAGTAAGCCAGATACATTTTATTGTATTATTGTTTATACCCTGCTTCATGTTAGAAATAATTTACAGCAGTTGTTTTTCAAGAATTGGTAAGATACATTTTTCAAAATCTGTAAGAATAATTCCTGTAAATATAATTGTAATTTATTTTGTTGATTACAAGGTCAGTGATGTGCTCTGGTAAATATTTGATCCCAAGATGAAGCAGCATCACATTCGGAATGAGACAAATTTGAGAAATTAATTTTGAGTACATTGTAAGGAAATCTTAGTACATACAAATAAAGCTTTTATTACGCGTGGAGAGTAGCATAACAGTGATTAAGAGCAAGTCTCTGGAGTCGGAGGCACGATTTTGAATCTTGACTAGAGCAGCTATCAATATGTGATCTTGGGGAAATTACTTAACCATGCTTAGCTTCAGTTACACTTCTGTACAAGGTGGATAATAATCATCTATCACAATGTCATGATGAACATGTGGTGAGATGATTCACATGAGGCTCTTAATTGAGGGTCTGGCATACAGTAAGTGCTTAATAAACACTAGCTCTTCTCTTTGGCATAGCTGTCCAATGTTAAAGACTGGCATGCCAGGTACATTCCTGAAAGCTGCGGAACGTGGGGATGTTGACAGCCCATGGACTTCATAGAGATTTGTATGAGGAGATTGACTTCCAGACCTCAAGGTTGACAGGGTGAAGAAAAAGTCTTCTGTCTGTCTTTAGAGGCTCTAGAAAGGTATGGGGAGGTGGTCTTAGTGAGAGCAACCTGCTAAACTGGCAGAGGAAATCTACCTGCCTGCCATCTTGGCCATGTGTGGTGGTTTGTTGGTGTCTAACACAAAGGTCTAAACTAGGAGAAATGACATCTGAAAGAAATAGGATACCCTAGGTCAATGGTCTCCTCATTGTTTTAATTGTGCACCCCAAGAGTAAAACAGTTAAAGTATATTTATTGGCAAATTATATATCTGCACTACTTTACTGATATATTATGTACATTATATACCTATGCAAAAGTGAAACTACAAAAGGGCAAGATAAAGAAAAATTAAATAATAGGTTTAAATATTTAAAGGTGAGATTCAGCCTTATCAGTTGTGGATGCAAATCCACACTTTAAATAGCCTCGGTCACTTAAAAATACTTTAGTTGACTTACTGTTGGATTCATGTTGTCTGTGTTTCTGCCTTGTTTCATGGCTTTAGGACTAAAGTGCTTAACGTGGAGCAAGAACAGTATCAATTCTGTCATTTTCTTTTTGATGGTTTCTGCCTGTATTCTTTCAATTATCTTCAATATAAGGTTCTTTGCAGGAATCTTTTAAAGCCCTTTGTCCATTTGGTGAAGGTTAGTTTAGTTGCAACTGGATTATATAATCTGCTTCCACCTAACTGAGCCAGATAAACCATAACACATCTCAGTCAAGCTCATCTCTGTGAGCTTGTGGTGGTGTTACTGAGTCTAAGCTGATATTGCTCACTGCACAACAGGCCGATAAATCAAGAGACGATGTGTTGGGGCAAAGAATAGTGACTTTATTTGGAAAGCCAGCAGCCCAAGAAGATGGTGGACTAGTGTCCCAAAGAGCCATCTTACCCGAGTTAGATTTCAGACTTCTTTTACTAAAAGGGAAGGGAGGTGTGGTTGGTTGTTGCAGACTTCTTGGTGCCTGAATCCTTTGTTCTTACAGCTGTCCAGTTAGGTCTGGTCACAATGTTCCAATAAACCTCCAACAAGACAAATGGTATTCTCTGTTCTGCAAATTTTTATCTCTATATGAATAGGAAAATGTTATGCCTTTAAAGGTCAGAGCCTCGAGAATGGGCTATCCAGTATATTTCAGGCAACAGGCAACATTCTTTTGTGATTAACTTGTAGCAAAAGCAACAGAATACAAAGGTTAAAGTAAAAGAAACAGATCCAGTATGGAGTCAGGTTTGTTCTTCCCTATTACAGTTGGGGGCACTGTTAGCCCCTCTGCCCTTCAGATCTCCCCCACCCCTGGGTGCCTGGGGCAACTGTTGATGAAGACCAAGTAAGGGTGTTGATGAACTCATTTCTAATTGTTTATATAAAAACAAAAGAGAATTTGTACTCTGGTCTTCTTGCACCCCATTCTCTGGGGCGTCACCATCCTAGGCTCAGAAGTCATTGTGGTTGCTGCCATTTTTCTACCTTGACATTCTATGGCAGAATAAATGAGACCCTTTGGTGCCCTGGACTGTGTTTTCTATGACTTGCCTTATTCTGCTAGCCATGTAGTTGTGTAACTCTTCACTGTTTACAAGTTGCTTTCACATAGTTCTTTCATTTGAACTCAGCACCTCTGGAGGGCAGGTAAAGCAGGTCTGATTCTGTCCATTCTAAAGATGAAGAGATGAGCCATCAGTGGTGTTGACTGGAGATGTGAAATAATGGCCCAAGTTCACACAGTCAGTTGGCGGTTGATCTGGGTTTGAACTTGTTTCCTGAACGCAGTATCATGCCGTTTCTGTTGCATCATCTTAACTGAGTTTTAAACTCTTTTCATATTCGTCTGAATTGAGGTGAGACAGAGCTATACAACTGAACAGAAGCAGTGGTTCTAAGTGGTTCTGGGAACAGATTGAGAGGAAGCATGTAGGTTAGAATATATGAGGATCAAGCGGAGTGATGTAGAGGAAAGGAATTAGCATTCATCGAACACTTATTTTATCCTATGCTCTATATACACATTATTACTTAAATATAGTTCTTTACCTGGAAGGAGTAGTTTTTACATATCAGGAAATTGAGGTTCAAGGAAATTGAGGTTCAGAGATGTTAAGTAATTTGTCTAAAGTGCAGAGCTTTTAAGTTGTAGAGTTTATTTTTTTATTTTTATTTTTTTATTAGTTTCTGCTTTATAACAAAGTGAATCAGTCATACATATACATCTGTTCTCACATCCCTTCCCTCTTGCGTCTCCCTCCCTCCCACCCACCCTATCCCACCCCTCCAGGCGGTCACAAAGCACCGAGCTGATCTCCCTGTGCTATGCGGCTGCTTCCCACCATCTATCTACCTTACGTTTGGTACTGTATATATGTCCATGCCTCTCTTTCGCTTTGTCACAGCTTACCCTTCCCCCTCCCCATATCCTCAAGTCCATTCTCAAGTAGGTCTGTGTCTTTATTCCTGTTTTCCTAAGTTGTAGAGTTTAAACCAAAGCAAGCTAATGTTTACATATATATAAATTATATACATATTTAATCGCTGTGCAGTGTTAAAAATACCAAAATATGTTAAATTTGGAAGCCTTGCTAGCAGTTTTTGTCCTAAACTGGATTTCTGGCTTTGGCTAAAAATAAACCATGACAACACCACATGCTAATGAGGATGCAGAAAAAAATGGATCACTCACACACTGCTGGTGGGGAGAAAAATTGGACAGCCAGTCTGGAAGACAGTTTGGCAATTTCTTAAAAAGTAAACCTGTAACTACCATATGACTCAGCAGCTGCACTCCAGAGAATTTATCCCAGCTCAGTGAAGACTTAAGTTCACACAGAAACCTGTGCATGAATGTTTAGAGCAGCCTTATTCACAATAGCTCCAAACTGGACACAACTCAGACGTCCTTCAAAGGACACACAAACTGTTCACCATTTTGTTAACAGTTAAGCATGTACTGTTAATTATAGTACATCCATACCCTGGAATACTACTCAGCAATGAAAAGGAATAAATTATTGATAAGCTCAACAATGCAAACGAATCTCTGGGTAGAAAAGCCAATCCCAAATTGTTGTACACCGTCTGGTTCCATTTATATAACATTTTTAAATGGCAAAATTATAGAAATAGGAAAAAGATTAGTGGTGACTAGGGGTTAAGGAGCCCGAGAGGGTGGAGGGAAAGTGGGCATAGCTATAAAAGGGCAACAAGAGGGATCCTGGTGATGGAAAAGTCCTGTGTCTTGACTGTATTGATGTCAGCATCATGATTGGGACATTGCACTATAATTTTGCAAGATTAGGAAAAACTGGGTAAAGCGTGCATGGGATCTCTATCCTTTCTCACAACTGCGTGAGAATCTACAGGTACCTCAACATAGAAAGCTTCATAAAAAAGTGGGCTGCCCTCAGTGAATTCAATCCCATGCCTTCCAGATCACCTGCAGATTGAGGAAGGTTGAGATTATGAGTTGGAGGCGTGAACTTTAAGGATGGTGATGTGATACCACACAAACTCTTCCAAATCTATTCCCTCTGACGATTTTTATTACTGATTGTAGTGCATTCTTACTGCTTTTTTAGGGAAGCATAAAAATGCCACCTCTCTTGTCATGGGACTTCTGCTTTATAAACCGTGGTGTTTTTTTTAACCCATCAGGATTTACACATTAGAAGAAGAAACGAGACCACATCGGATCTGATTGTCTCAATCTATTTTTAAGTGAATCAGAGAAGAGTTTTTATTTCCCCTTTTCTACTTATTTTTCTTCTTTTTCCCTTCTTCTATTCGAATCCATATTTCCCTATATCGTACTATGTAATCTGAAACACAATGTGTGCATATTACAGATGGAATTAGTAATGTCCTTCCTAAAATGGGAAATATAAAGATAATACTGAATCTCCGAGAGTAACGTACCATTTGCACTATGCCTTGATGTTCTTTCTTTTGGAGAGGTGTAGTGGAGATTATAAGTGTAACTAAAAAAAAAAAAAATCTATTGATGATTTGTTGAGACAATAAAGTAACAGCAATATTTCAGGGGGCTGGGCTTGCTTTCCCAGGCCACCAGAGCAGCCCCAGGGCCTCTGCTAACACCTGACAATGCCGGAGAGTGATTTAGTCACTGCAGAGGAGCTGCCTTCAATGACAAATAGGGGTTAAATTGTGAGAATTTCAGGACACATTTTGGGGAAGGATTAAATAAATCAGGGGACTTGCTGACAGCAAATAGTATCTTTGAGAGGCTGATTTGAAACACAGAATCAGAGAATTAAGATGAATCCCAGGTGGTCGTTGGGAGCTGGAAAAAGTCCCAATGAGTTGGCTGACTTCGTCTCAGCATCATTAAATAGTCTTTAAGTGATGCCTTATTAATTATCACCTTAAGAAAAGATGATGCAAATACAGTGGTGGAGTTAAGGTATGTTAATCGAGGGAATGATATTTGTAGTTCAGTTAAATGATTTCCCTCACGGTAAAGTTAAAAGGCCCGAGAACTACCTCTTTATAACCTTTCCAATTCTATCACCGTTTGTGTTACTGTAACACATCTTTTCCGAGGAACTTAAACGTGCCTTCAATTTTTAACTGTCAGAATGCAAAAGAGTTTTTCATTCTGACAATGCATTTAAACATTTATTCTCTTCAATGGTGAATAATAAACTTTACTCAAGGATGCCCCTGTTGGATGTTGAAATGAAGCCTTTTAGCTCAGCTAGCTCGCTGCGGAATGAGAGATGCCAAGGAAGGCGATTGGTAGCACACAGTCTGAAAAAAAGAGGGCATTTCCAGCTGCTTACTAGGAGGAAATGGCACGGTGGAAGGGGAAGAAGCTGGGAGACAGGTGAATACCAGGGAACAAAACTTCCTGGTTCCACATTATTCAAGACACTTTAGAATGGCTGGGCTGCCTCACTTCATAGTTTTCCCAGACCAAATAGACAAAGGAAAAACAAACAAAAAAACTGAAAACAAGCAAAATCCTGAAAACGACAACAACACAACGAAAGCTTTAATTCGAGCCAAAACAAAAATTGGGCTTTTATGAGGTTGACTTGAGGTCAGGAAAAGAATGATAAACTTCGGAGAGGAAGAAAGAAATCATCAAAGCCAAGAGAAGCTCAAAGTGGAGTTTAATAGCAGCTATCGTATTGCGCCCAAGCCTGGACCACTCCTGCTGCAGCTGTTTCATTTTAAGATGCTCCGGTTCCTGATCCCACTCACACAGCCCTCCACGGTGACCCGGGCGCACACACCCAGGCACCCGGGCTGTCCTAGATGACCGAAACCCCCCAGAGGAGGACTTCAGGGGCAGTGTGGGTGGAAACAAGGAAACCCAATACAGCAGTTTACTGAATCACATGTGAGGCCAAGCCCAGTAAACAATTAGCAATACTGGGGATCTCCTGGTACCTGTCAGAATTGCACTGATGGTATTTTGTGCAACTGATGCCTGTGTGAGGAAGCTATTTTTTCTGTTTAATGTCAATGGACCTTGGGTAGTAACCTGGATACAACTTAAAAAAAATTGCTTAAGGACAGAAGTGGTTATAAGCTTCTCACTCTGGAGGATGTCTTTATTTTTTTATTTTTTTATATTTCAGATTTTATATATATAATAAAAATATTGATTTATTCCTGCTATATTTACAAAGATATATAACTTGTATCGAGAATAGAGAATTCCTGCAAAAAATTGGTAGACCTTTCCTAAGTGGGATCTCTTTATTTTTAAATTTTATTTATTTAACTTTTAATTTTATATTGGCGTAGAGTTGATTAACAATGCCGCATTAGTTTCAGGTGTACAGCAAAGTGATCCAGTTATACATATACATGTATCTATTCTTTTTCAAATTCTTTTCCCAATTAGATTGTTACAGAATATTGAGCAGAGGATCTTTTTAAACACTGCAAGGCATTAGGCCTTTTGCAGATTTCATATTACTGAGGGGCAAGCTTCGTCTTCCCCTTCACAAAAGGAGGATGATTCACTGTAGGTGTGACAGTCCCCACAGGGCAGTGAGCACCTCCAGGACAGCATGAAATCCTAGAAGCTGGGCAGGGCCACCCTACACCAGGAATTAGAGGTCGGAATAATGAATAATAATAATAATAATGATAGAAAATATAATAATACTATGTGCCAGGTCCTGTTCTAAGTGCGTTCCCCATATTAACTCATTTATTTTTCGTAGTCACCAACTAAGGTACAGTCATTATCCCTATTTTACAGCTGAGAAGCTGCAGCACCAAAGTGTTCCAGGTCACACAGCTAGTGAGTTACAGGCAGGAGGGAAACCCACTCTTATCCACTGCCGTTCACTCAGGCGCTCAATAAAGAGCAGCTAAGGTGTGACAGGGATTGGGTTCTCTGCAGGCAAGCTAGTGAATCCAGATGGATGTCTCTGCCTTCTTTTAGCTTATCACCTATTGGGCATAAGGGCTAATGACTTACGGTGTTGGGAGAAGTTATTAGTCTTCTAATAACTAATAACTGGTGACTTTGATCTAAGCTCCTTAACAAACACAGGGAGCCCAACCCCCTCCCACACACCATGGCTGTCTTCTTCCTTTCGCTCCCCACCAGAGTGGCTCCTTTCCCTGGACTACGATGTGTGCCTCAGGCTAGGCGGGCAGGCTCCCCACCTGGATATGACTGCACCGGTAACAGTGGTAGTAGGGGTAGGAGGTGGCGGTAGGGTGATCTTTGAATGTATTGCTTTTCTTTTTTTCTTTTTTTTTTTTGGCCATGCCACACGGCTTGTGGGATCTTAGTTCCCCGACCAGGGATCGAACCTGAGCCATGGCAGTGAGAGCACCGAGTCTTAACCACTGGACAGCCAGGGAGTTCCCTGAATGCATTGCTCTTAACTCAAAACTTTGTTTTGATGTATAGCCATACAGCTCTGGAATGTGACTCTGGGATCACCCACTCAGAGATGGCCCCTTGAGGGGGTTTCGAGAAACTCCAAGGGCTCTCTTTTATACAAAGGAAGGTCCAAGCTACTTCTTCTGAAGTATAGTCACCTTTAGTTTCTTGGACCTCTGCCTAAACAATTCTGTTTGGATCTTTTGGAAACCTTAAGACGATTCAAACTCCGAATTAAGCAGAATCCATTACAGGAGGTAGATCTGAGCCTAGTTTTTGAGACTTTTATCTTGAATTCCATCTGGAATCTGCTCCAGGATATAGGCCTTTGTGATTATGGGTTGGGTTCCCAGGTTCAGGTGGTTGGAATTTATTCACTCATTCTTCAGTCGATGTTTAATTGAGTCCCTATTTTATACAAGACCTCAAATAAATCAAACTTGAGGTCCTAGACTTCATTGGTTTTCTTAAAGATTCTAAAAACATCAATGCTATCTTTAGATTCACATGAGTATCTAGGATGAAAAGGAAATAAGTCGCAGACTGTTCCGAAAACAATGGTTCATCTGCTCTGGAGGAGAATCTTCAATTATAAAACATACTGATACGTATAAACACATTTGGTAGGGAGACAATATAATTTTATAATATAATCACTACCACTGAGACCCAGCCTCTTCCAAGTGTGTAAAATAAGTTAGAGTTTTAGTCACACTAATGAAAATGGGAGTGACATATGTGCATGGAGTAAGTCTTTGGTTGAAGGCCCAACTGATTAGGAGCTGTGTTCTGTGGGTTTTGCCACTTGTGTGTGATTAAACCCTACAGAATAGAGTCTGTCCCCATGCATGGCTTATGAAGAAAACTAGTAATGTGATATTGAATTAATGATCCAGCTTCTCAAAAGGAGAGACTATTGGCCTAACACCTTCCTAAGTTGGAGCTGTCAACATGTTTAGTTTGCTTCTAATGGGAGCGAGGCTGGAGAAAGGAAAAGCTTTGTAGGAAAGGTTATGTGATATTAATAAGAACCACATTCTGTTTGATGTTCTCTCAAATTGTATGTGCTTTATCTTACTAAAAATTGAACCGTTCAAAAATAATAAATCCTCCTTTTCTACGGCCCACAGATGATCAACATTTTGGATGATCCACATTTTGGATGATCCAAAAACTTTTGTCCCAAAGATATCTCCATTTCTAGCTCATCTTTATTTGCTGGTGCTGATTTACAGCTGAAAGCACCACTTCCTATTTTTTCTAAGCATAAAAGTCATAATGTGTTTTACAAATACTCAAAAGAGCTTAAAATCCATGAACCTCTGTATTTCTATTTTTTTATTCTTCTGTAAGAATGTATTCAAATTTGTTAAACAGATGTTAAACTTTCTGTTTTTTTTAAAAAAAAAACTGCTAAAAGTATTCACCTCAAGATGGAGAACTCGTAGGTTAAATTTCATTCTGGAGTGCACTTTTACAACCAAGTAATTAACCTTTCAATATGAGGGTATTTGAAGGAAACAAGAAAAATCTTAACAAGAGGATCTCACAAACACTGGTATGGAAGCCATCCCAGAGATGCTCCAGAAAGTTAATAATTAAAGACTTTAAAATAGCTTACAAACATTGTTTCATTTTCCAAGTTTTCCTGCTTTCTCTCTTTATTACAATAACCTTAAGAGATAAATGTCAATACTCCAAGGAGTGCATAACAATAGAAATTGGCACAAAATTCTTAGTGGGAGGATGGAGCTGCAGACATTCAGTGTTTTTAGTCAGTTACATTTTTTGGGTACTTACCACATGTGGAAGTGTCTTCCATGCTTGTGAAGGGATAGAGCACATTATAGCATGTAGAAGATGCTCTTTGAACCTACAATTTAGTGAGGCTGAGAAGAAATGGATTAAAGAAAAGTTAAAAGGGCAAATAGAAAGGAATAATAAGTGGGGAGCTGAGGTAGTCTAGTCCATGATTGTTGTCTGAGACATTTTGTTAATAACATTAAGTTAAAAGAATGAGAGACCATTATGGGATGGAGTGCACTGGAAAGAGCCCCTATGCTTACAGCTTGCTCTCCACCTTGAGAGTCACACCTATTTTGGAAAAGCAGAATTTGGGTACATGGGGGTGGGGTTGAGAGAAAACTCTAGAAGGGAGAAAAGTTTCATTTTGGAGACAGAGAGATCTGAGTACAAATCTTGGTTCCAGGGGCTTCCCTGGGGGTCCAGGGGTTAAGACTCCCTGCTCCCAACACAGCGGGCCCAGGTTTGATCCCTGGTCAGGGAACTAGATCCCACAGGCTGCAACTAAGAACCCCCACAGGGCAATGAGGATCCTGTGCGCCACAATTAAGACCCAGTGCAGCCAAAATAAGTAAACAAACAAAAACAAAACAAAACAAATGTTGGTTCCATTGCTCTCCAGCTGTAGAGTCTCGGGAAGGGAAGTTACTCTACTTTTCTGAGTACCTTGTAGAAACTGGGTGTAGTAGTGACTGCTTAATTTTGTTTTAGAATTAAAGGAGATAACATATACAGAGGGATACATAGTAAGCACTCAACACGTGCTAATATCCTTAGTTGGAGGGAACATCCTGAACAAGGATTGAGTGAGGAGAGAGCTGACCATGTCCACGGGGCAATGAGAAGAAATGAGTAGGATTCTCACTGCCCTGTGGACCAGGAAAATGGAGGGGAGGATTAAGTAAGAGCAGCAATGTGAGACAAAGTGGAAAGATAAAATAGGATCAGAGGGCTTCCCTGGTGGCGCAGTGGTTGAGAGTCCACCTGCCGATGCAGGGGACACGGGTTCGTACCCCGGTCCGGGAAGATCCCACATGCCGTGGAGTGGCTGGGCCCGTGAGCCATGGCCACTGAGCCTGCGCGTCAGGAGCCTGTGCTCTGCAACGGGAGTGGCCGCAACAGTGAGAGGCCCGCGTACCGCAAAAAAAAAAAAAATAAATAAAATAGGATCAGAGATGTGTACTTGTCTCCTCATTCAACATGGATTGAACTCCTTTTATGTGGGAAGCCTTCTGCTAAGCATGGGAACGCAAAGAAGAAAAGACTGAGCCATGCATTTCTATTGGGCATCAACCTAAGCAACTGGAACTTTATCTCGAGGGGAACTTTCAAGAGGGGAGGTGCTTGAACGTGGTAGTTTTGGATGGTTAACTGGAATATATTTCTCGAGCGCCAAGATAATAAGTTCAATTGTTGTCTCCTAGTGGTTGGGGGTTAATGAGCCTGCAATCCCATTGACCAGGGTCCCATGATGGAGAGTCCATGCAGATAGATGAGGAGGAAAGGCCAAAGGGTGGAACTTCATCTCATCCCTTGAAATATAATCTTGGCACTGAAACTACTCATATTGCACTTGTGGTGAAGTTTCTCACCTAATCTGGGATTTTCCACACTTGGTGATTATTGCGTTGGGCCTGCAGTCATGATGACCCTTAGAGGTTGGCACCAGAGTCACTGTCTATTCAGGGCGAAGGACAATGTGAGAATGTAGACGTCGGTGACTTTCTCCATGATTCTGTGTTCTGTGAGCAGAACTCCCCTCCCTGTTGGTAGATCTCTGTAACCAGAGGCCCCATGACACACCAAACACACGATACTCAACCAAAAGTTGTGGATGGAGCACAGACATTTCTTCATGAAGCTTTGCCTGGATGAACAGCTTCTATGTTTTCTACTCACGAATTCTTGGCTCTTGTTCTTACCTCTGCTTCTGTCAACTACCATTTTTATCTCTCCTTCCCTTTTTAAAGCCCAGGGCTCAGGAGAACACAGATCAAATGAGATGTAGAATCTATTACTTTCTGGGATCTCCTAATCCATCCTAGTTAAGTACTATTTCAATGGCCATTGTCTTTATTTCAGGGTTGGTACCATATTGAGCTGTGGTATAGAACTGAAATATAATTCTTTTTAAGGTGATCATGTTTTTGTTCCCAGCTTGGAAAATGCCACTGGGGTGTGGGTTACAAGACACACAGTTTTTAGGAGGACAAGACACCCTCTTTTAATACCTAAACACCAGCATTATGTCCAGTATTGTGTATTGTTTTATACCTGGGTTTGGCACCCCTCTGAACAGACATCTATCAACCCAGCATTCAATCTACATGCTTTTTTGTGGCTGTTTAACTCAGGTGGTTAGGGCATTGAGCTAATGAGAACAAGGTCACAGGTTCAACCTTTGTGTGGGCCAGCAAGGTTTGCTTTGTTCAGTGGTCACAGACCTGGTCCAGCCAGCTGTCTAGCATATGTCTGCCCCAGGTCATAAGAGGACATGGCAGGAGTGTGTGGATGGACAAGAGAAAATCCATCACCACCATTAGAGAAAGCCACGGCGAGCACGTGTCCTACTAATGGGGGTCAATAATGTCTCATTCAAATGAGGCTGACATTTTAATACCTCTCGCCGAGAGGGACTTTTGAACACCACGTTTAAACATTGTTGCTTTTTTGTGTGAATTCGTCTCTCTAATAAATGGAAGCCTGGCTGTATAAGACCTCAGATGATTACAGATTTCCCAGTATAGATTAATGACTTGAATATTTGAAAAGTTGGTTTAGTATGAAAAAAGAAATTTCAGTATGGCTGTTCAGTTATCTTCCTTTTTTCTTAAAATCTGTTTAAGCTGGTGAAATAGAAAATTAGTTCTTCAGAGAGTTGTTGATAATCATTACCCTCATTTACGAATGAAAACATTTTAATTAAACATTCTCATAATTAGACCATTAAAATGTTAGCAAGAAGGAAGCACAATTAATTCTGTGTTATTCAACTTTTTGGCCATCACCCAGACCACACAGTCCATCTTTCATTTCTATGCAAATATGTTCCCCAAATTACTTCATTATTTAGCATCATGTCTTCTTAGATTTCAAACTGGATCCAAATCAACTCCATTCCAAAGTGTTCTGCCTTAGCTCTTTCCCTCAGTTGGGTCTTTGTGAGCATTGAAAAGACATTTGATGTAAAAGAGAGGAGAGCACAGTTTACAAAAGGGAAACTTGGCAATAGAGGATGGAGAGTGACATATTGGGAATTCTTTTAAAATCCATTTATTAAACAAACATTAGACCAATGATAATGGAGATACATATTAGATTTTTTGAATAGATAATACATGCACAAGATGAAGAATGAAAAATATAAAATGATAGATTGTGAAAAATTTTGCTCCCTCTCCCGCCCTGCATGGACCCAAGGCTACCTCCCTCATAGAGCCATGTTTATGAGTTTCTTGTGTCTTGTCTGGAATTTCTTTATGCAGGTATATCTGAAACGCTCCGCTCCTTGAATGCAAAAGTTAACACACTATAAACATTGTTCTTAACCTTGTTTTTGTCACTTAATAATGTATTTCAGATATCTTTCTCTATGTGCAGAGTAGCCTCATTTTTTTACGGGTGTGTACTATTCCACTGAATGGATGTACTCTAATTTACTCATCCAGTCACCTATTGATGGATCTTGATAGAATTTCTAATATTTTCTATTACAAACAGCAATATAATAAATTACTTGGGGATGCATTACCTAGAAATCATTCTCATTCCTTTTTTATATATTTGCATATCATTCCACTGAAAGGATACATCATAATTTATTTATCTAGTCCTCTTTTGGTGGACATTGAGTTTCCAATCTTTTATTTTTATAGACCATATTGTAATAAATAACCTTGTATGTGCATTATCTTATATATGGGCAAGTAAATGTGTAGAATTAATGCCTAGAAGTCATATTTTTAGTAAAAGTGGAAATTTTAATAGAGTAAAAGTCATGAAAAATGTATCATCACATTATACAATTAAATATTTTCACTTATTGTCCTTTAGGCAGTGTTAGAGTCATACAATGTCTGAAATTAGAGAAGTCTGTATAGCCTACTTAAGGGTACAGAAAATTACTTAACATGAGAAGTGTGAGCCCATGATAACTGCATGAGTGAAATATTTGATTGTGAATAATATTTTTCTGTTATGGATACTTTTCAGATACTATTAGCTGAGGAAGGTGCAGAAAAACCCTTCTGTCACTGAGTCCGAAATTTTATTTATTTTTTTATTTATTTGTTTGTTTGTTTGTTTTTTGCGGTATGCGGGCCTCTCACTGTTGTGACCTCTCCCGTTGCGGAGCACAGGCTCCGGACACGCAGGCTCAGCGGCCATGGCTCATGGGCCCAGCCGCTCCGCGGCATATGGGATCTTCCCGGACCGGGGCACGAACCTGTGTCCCTTGCATCGGCAGGCGGACTCTCAACCACTGCACCACCAGGGAAGCTCTGAAATTTTATGAGAAGAATAGTTAGTGCTAGTAATGATTAATATTGGCATGTACAATTTTAAATATTTACTACATTTAGGTAATTTTATTTGATGCCTAATTAAGAGTGATATGATGAATTCTAACAATTATTTAAGATTAAGAAACAAGAAGCAGAAAAGAAGGTAGAATTTAGAGAATATGGCTAGAGAATGCTTTCCTCAGTGGTTGTCAACCTACATATCCTTGTAGTTAACATTGTTCTTGGACATTTCTTGCTATCTGTCATCAATATGACTCTTCCCTTTAAAGAAAGGGAATTTAAGTAAATCATGGATGGAAGACTGGTTTAAGGTGGGACACATTAAGACCTGGGTTATTTTGGGACCATAGCAATGGGATTCACTATAGAGTATTCATTCATTCATAAATCCATTCATTGAATTCATTGATTGATTCATTCCTTGTCAGATTCCATATTTACTTTGCTCCTGGTGTGCTAATCATTGTGTTAAAACTCTGGAATATATAAGAAGTACAAAGTATAGGTCATACCTTACAGTCCTGTAAGGGAATTAAGGAATGCACAGGATACAATAAAAGGGTTCATGGTAAATACCTCAAGAATGATATAGGGACTTCCCTGGCAATCCAATGGTTGGGACTCCGCGCTTCCAGTGAAAGGGCTCAGGTTCAACCCCAGGTCGGGGAACTAAGATTCCATGTACCTAGTGGCAGTGGCGTGGTAAAGAAAAAAACAAAGGAAAAGAAAACAAAACAAAACAATGATATAAAGTGCTATGGTGGGGCTTCCCTGGTGGCACAGTGGTTAAGAACCTGCCTGCCAATGCAGGGGACGCGGGTTCAAGCCCTGGCCCAGGAAGATCCCGCATGCCACAGAACAACTAAGCCCGTGAGCCACAGCTACTGAAGCCCACGCTCCTAGAGCCCACGAACCACAACTACTGAGCCCACGTGCCACAACTACTGAAGCCTGCGCACAGCAACAAAGACCCAACACAACAAACAAACAAACAAACAAATAAATAAATAATAAAAAATAAAGTGCTATGGTGGTTCCAAAGAGGAAGACATTACTTTCAATGGGCAAGAGATGGTGGCATTTGCCCTGGAGTACATGACAATTGGAGTAACAAAAACACAATGTAGTAGGTTTTACTGACAATGCAGTGACTTATTCAAAGTCTGCATTGACTGGAGAAGTTGTCGGAAGCTGATGAATGGATTACTTCCCAGCTGCCCCCCTTTCCTGACACTTCACACACTTTCATAACCTGGTTCCATGGGGTCCACTGGGTCCAGGTGGGCTGTTGGGCAGAGGATCTTGGCATTTCTCCAGACCCACATGAGGGGCAGCCTGCGTCATCTGTTGCTCAAAGACCCAAAGGCTCTTTCTTTTATGGTTGATTGTATCCCATCATTTTTAGCATGTATTTTGGTGTGAGCTTAGCTACCATCTTCTCAGGAAGTCCCAGCCTTAGCAAATTCACCATGTATCTGTGGTGTATTTGATAGATACAAGTGGAGGTAAGCAGTATGGCTTCCTAGGCATTACCCTTATACAACTTCTTTACCTATCCTTACCCCAGTTGCTAAGCCACACTGGCTGCATCTGGAGCAGTTTTTCCCAGCTTTGCCACAGAATAACTATGGAAAGGATTTTGAGGAATTTGGACCTAGAATGGGACATGGGAGGAAAGGGAAATCATTTTGAGTGGAAGAAACAGGACAAATGGTGGCATTAAATTGTTCCATATCTGTGCTAATGCAGTAGCCGCTAGTCAGCATGTAGCTTACTGAGCACTTGAGTGGGGTTACTGCAAATGAGGAACTGAAATTTTTTATGGTGTTTCATTTCCACTAATTTAAATTTGAATTTAAATGGCCACCTATTAACTAGTGGCTACTGTATTAGACAGCCCAGCTCTAAGCAATTCTTGGGACTTCTGAACAAGTAGAACCATAGCATTTAAGAGCTAGGATAGACCTTAAAGTTTACCTAGTCTGGCATTTTGATCTTACAAAGGAGGGAGTTTGTTTTACAAATGGGGAAACTGAAGCCCAGAAGGTGGAATGCCTCATCCAAGGGTTTTGAACATGAGTATTGACGAGTGGAGTTGGAAGCTGACCTTCTGATGCCCTGACTCCCAGTTTGGTGGACTTTTGACCCTAACATGTGGCGTCCCCATGTAGCCACAGCCAGCTGAAGATGGTTGATTGGAAGATTAAACAAGTGAAGTCAAGCTTAGTCCTTCAAATCAACCAGCCAAGAGATGCATGCTGGACTTGGTGCCAGGTACTGAGATCAGGAGGGCATTTGTTGGAGGAGAGAAGAGCAAAATGGCATAAAGAACCCACAATCAAGTTGGGGAAACAGGACATTTTCTGAAACAGATATATTAGAATATATTCTAGTATAATATATATTTCCATGGACTTGACCTGTATTCAAGTCTCTAACACAGGAGGTAAAAGATGACATTAATGTCATTCAAACATAACAGTGGTTGATATGAAGCAAACTTCTGCTCCATGGTTGACTTTGCATTCTTGCTTCCTGTATTAATTACACATGCTCATTGATCACCACAACCAGCTGTACTATTTCTGAAGTTTTAACATGTGAAAGGAAAGTGGTGTGCTTCAGGATTGTTTTCCTGTAGAATGGTGATGATATAGAATTAATTAGTACTAAAGCTATGTTGTTAGATCACAGAGGGGTAAACAGTCATGGAAGGCTGTCTATTAAAATCAGGAGAAAATTATTGGCTATTTTCTTTTAGGCATAGCTTGGAAATCAAATCCTCACTTGGCTTACTAAAGTCTGAACCTACTATTGCATGACACCATTTCCAGAGATTTTTTTTTTCCATTTGTAGGCAAAACAAATGAGACCCAAGTGCTCACAGAACATTCCAAAAAGTCAACAGAGAGAAGTGGAAAGTATTAGAAACATGATTGTCTTTGGAAAAGGAGACACAAATGTAAGTAAAATGGGGAATGAAAAATCATCTATTATCTAAAGTAGAAATCCACATTGTGGATGTTTCTTAACATTTTTTATTTCTCTGATTTCATAAAGGTAATGTGTGCTTAATGTATTCAGCTAGGGAAATAAACAAAAGACAATAAAAAAAAGCAACTAAAACTCACTCAATCTCACTCAGAGAGAGCCCATGTTAGTTTCTTTTTTTTCCGCTTCTTTGCAAAACCTAACTTTAAATATTTAATTACTTAATATTGCAGAGTTGTGTATCATAATTTTTCACTTAACCTTAATTAAGTTTTGACTGGGGAAGTTTTTTGAGCGAAGAACTTTTGTTAGGGGAGCCCAGGCCAGTTGGGAAAGCCACGCAGTGTTTTCCACTTCTGCAGGTCTTTAAGGATGTTAATAAATTATGTCTTGTAATCAGTAGTTAATGACTTCCAAAAGTTTTCTTTGTTGGCGTGCCTTGGAAACGGGGTAAAATAATCTGGCTTGGTACCTCATTCATTGACTAGCTGCTGATATGAACCATCCATCCATCTGTACCAAGTACTTGTTGTGCTTGGGTCCCCAGAGCTGCCAGTTCAGAAAACACTGTCATCAGTTGGCAGGGGTCAGAAAGTCCCAATTGTCTCCTTGGCGTTTAGAGATCCGATTTGGTCTAGGGGCTTCCAAAGTGGACACTTGAGAGCCCTCTTCTTTTTCCAGTGAAACACATTTATGTAATCATGTTACATTTATAATGCGGACTTTTTCTATGCCATGTAAATGACTTCACATGCTGTTTTCTTCAGTCCTTGGAAGGGATCCCTGATTTGGCAATTTGTTAATTTTTTTTAGTGTCAGTCCTTGCCGCAAATGACCTATTAGAAATATTGCTAAAAATGTTTGGTTCAACTTGGGGAACCTAAAAAGATACTCGGTACTTTACTAACCTTGAACTTTATAAATCAGTTTCTCATCCTCAGAGGAATTTTTTTAAAAAGATGTTGTTTCCTGCACAATTATTGCCTCCTTTGATCTCGCACTACATTTGGTCTTTCAGATAAGGGAGCCCAATAATTCCTCAGCTATAACTTCAGCAACACAGATAACTATCAAGCATCGTGTGACATGCAGTTCATTACTCAGTTGTGAATAACCAACCGTGGTCCTGTATTAAATGTTTTACGGCTCATCTCTTCATGGCTCACTGAGTTAGTATAACACTTAGGAATATCTTTGTGTCCAGGAGGGATAAAACAACTCCTTATAAAATAGCATAGGTATTTAAATGGAAACATTTTAAGACATCTTAGAAGAAGATAATGCTATAGTGTGGTAAATCTCCATATGTAGCTTAGTTATTTTATTTTATTCTATCCAATAAAGGGGCCTCCTTTCTTTGATGTGTCTGGTAATTCTCATTATTGCCTTCTGGAGAAAGTAGATGAATATGCAAAAGCAAGATGCAGTCTTCAGAACTCTCATGATCAGCATTTACTGATGTTCCATCTTCCTTCTTTATCCATTTCATATTGTACCGTGGAGTGATTCTCAGGGCATAAAGACCTCTTTGGAATGTAATAGAAAACAAAAGATTGGTTCAAGATCTGATCACATACTAAGGACAATCTTCCTACAGTTTTTAGTTCACCAAATAAAGAGTTGGCAGTCTGGAGATGGCTGGAAGAGCCGTTTCCTAATTTTGAGTCTTTGGCGAGCTGGAATTCCACCTGCTAAAATGTAACAGTGTGGAGATTGTTATTCACTGGGTACATTTGCAACTTTCTGTTCGGTGCTCAATAAAGCAGACTGTATTACTGTGCTGGAAAAATTTAACTTGCTGCTCATTTGAGTACTAATCTATCAAAATATTTCCTGGACTTATGTTACAAACCAACAAAAGAGCTATTATACGTTTACCATCAACAAGTTCTTAGTTCGTATTGATATTTTTGATTCCTTAATTGAATGGTTTTCCTTCCTAGTTTAATGTAGACATTATTTTCAGATTATTAGTGAACTAAGAGAAGGTTAATTTGTCAGTTGAATTGGATTTTTGTTACAATCTGAAAAGCCTTTTTGTAACCCAAGAACATTTTTTTCCTGGGCTCTGATTCCCCCTACCACCACTCCCTCGGCACTCTTCTGCCCTCAAATGAGGCTCCCCCATTTCTTAATTTCTACTTCTCAGTAAAGTGACTCCACTGTCAGATAGTATATACTCACTTTTCAGGACCAGCTGGTTCTCAAACATTCTAGGGGGGAGGCAGATGTTTAATATGATAAGAAAGGAGGAAAAATGATGAGAGCGTACACTTTTCTGGCATAGCTACCAGGGTAAAAGTCTGATTGCTTTACAATGTAAATTTGAACTCTAGCTCAAAAGGACTTTTATATTATTTTTTCTGAAAAATCACTTGAGATGATAAAATATGTAGTAAATTTTTTTTCTAATTTAGCACAAAAGCTTATGAAAAAATTTTTCCCAATCATGTCTGGGGTTGTATTTTTTTTCTTCTCCTGTGTAAAATTCTTTAGCAGAGTAGGTTCAAAGTTTGTTTAAACTTGGAGATGAATTTTTCAAAAAGGTGGACTTAAAACAAAAGTAGGATGGACTAATTCCTACCTTAAAAACACAGAAGAGTTGTTTTAAATTCTGCTGTCCTTTGTTCTTACTCAAATCCAATTTGTCGGTGTGTGTGTGTGTGTGTGCACGTGTAGGGTTTGTATATATGCATGAACAGCTAAAAACAAGACTTTAATTAAAGGAAGAAATTACCATAGTGAATAAGACTGTCTCTACAAGCAAAACAGAGGGTTATTTAACAATTATCAGGTGAATTTTGGACTATAAAAAATGACATGATGGCGGATCTTGGCACCAAATTCCAATTCCTTCAATAATAATTTTTACAGTATGAAGGTAAGTCTTCACTTCATCAATGTAGATCCAACTTAAAGTGTTTGGGCACAGGGCACTGCAGTATTAGCAACCTGAACCTGCCTCGGCAAGGTTTTGTCAGAGTAAAAATCTGTATTTAATAATGACCTTTTCATAAGTTCCTCCTTTGCAACTGGCCATGTGGGACTGTTTGCTTCACTGAGCTGTCAGTATGGCGAGTGGAAAATAGCACCAGTTTTAGGATCAAAAGACCCCACTTCCTAATCTGATAGCTGCAGGACTCTGCAAAAATCATGAAGCTTCCCTGAGACACAATTGTTTCCTCTATAAAAGGGGTCCACAATAGCACCTACCTTACAGGGCTGTTGTGAGGAGAAGAATTAGATACGTGAAAGTACCTCATAATGTCCCTTATCCATAGTCCCTGCTCAGTACATTTTATGTTCCCACAATATGAAGGATTACTTATTACTGATTAAACATTTAGCTATTGTTTTGCAAGGTGGCATCAGTCAAAGTATTTGGGGGTTACCTCATTAATAGTCAATGTATTCCAACAACAGGCATCCATGTTATTGTATATTTGTGACATCTGATCATCCTCAAATGAGGAAAGGAGTAAGAGAGACAGGGCACCTCTTTGCAAACTTGATGGAGAGACGCCTGGCTGCCCTGAGCGGTTTTCTTTCTGGAGAGCTTAATGTGCGTCGAATTCCTTGCCTTGCAGTGGTTATGTGCTCAGATATTTTTACTGTGTACCCTCTGGGGCCTCGTGCAGCCTTCCTCCCCCACTACACAGCCACATGCCTCAGCATAATCAGAAAGCTCATTTCTTTGCTAAAATCACAGTAACCCTCCAAGACCTGGGAGATGGGAAGTGCTGGGGGGAGAGACATGGCTCCTCCCTTTGTTCAGCTGGCCTGCATTTTCTGCCAGTCCCTGCAGAGAGCTTGAAGAGGCCCGTAGCATGGGCTCCATGGCCTCCTCTGACATGCTGTGTCCTCTCTGTCGCAGGAAAGGCTCCAGCTTTTATTTGAAAATCGGTCCTGCAGTACGTCCAAGCTCTGAAGAGGAGAGAGCTGTCAAGGGCGGGCACTGTTCCCTCTTGGGGTTTGGTCAGTCTTGAATGGCCTGCTCCCCCGCCCTCCAATCTGGGTGTCCTAGTGGAGGCTGAGGCCTCACAGGCTGCAGCCCCTGCAGCTGGATCACCCCTCTGTCCATGATGGACGATACTTTAAGGGATGAAGCTTTGTGGCCTGGAGATCTTTATACCTTTGCCCTCTTTGCAAGCCACGCCACTTACATAATTGCTAACAGGGACTTATTTACAAAACAGAAATAGAGTCACAGATGTAGAAAATAAACCCATGGTTACCAGAGGGAAAACAGGGGTGGGGGGAGGGATACATTGGGAGATTGCGATTGACACATACACGCTACTATATACAAACTAGGTAACTAATAAGGACCTACTGTAGAGCACAGGAACTCTACTCAGTACTCTGTAATGGCCTGTATGGGAAAAGATTCTAGAAAAGAGTGGATAGATGTACATGTGTAACTGATTCACTTTGCTGTACACCTGAAACTAACACAACATTGTAAATCAACTAGACTCCAAGAAAAATTTTTTAAAAAAAGAGGGAGGTGCCTGGACTCAGGTAACCATTGCCATGTTTTGTGACCTTTAGTCTTATCTTTGTTATTTAAAGTAGGCATAACAATAGTACCTAACTGCTAAGTGAACTAAGATGCCGTGTCTATTGCCTTTGGCACATCGTAGGTGTTCCAATACATGTGTTTTACTTCAGATAGTCACAAAAATAAGTCCTGATTCAGATGGGAAGAGCTTCACAATCATGTACCTTCTCCTGGCGGCACACAGGTGCCTCGGTGCTGGTGCAGATGCAGGTTGAGCCCCTCCATCCTGGTTCTGGTGGCTCTGTTTTGGGCTCGCTGGGTCCTACCCTTGCTCCGTGGGTTTAAACTGCTGCTGGTTTGAACAAGTGCAGGGAGCCTGGCTGGGGGGAGTGGTGGAGAGTGGCAGGGTTTTCTCCGTTGGTTTCTCAAGGAGCCATAACTCTTTCAGATTCACTGCTCACATATGGCTTCCAAGCAGGCCTGGCAGTTTCCATCCATGGTGCAGGCTGAGAAAGGTAGGGTCTGGAAATCTCATAAAAGCTGACCGAGTGGTAAAGGAAAATCAATCTTCTCCTGCTTTGGACCAAGTTGATGAGAATCATTCTCCCTGATTCTCCATAAATTGGAACAAGGCTTAGGACACTAATCCTACTGTAATACCATTTGAAGACGAACACTGACATTTGTGACATTTAAATAACAGTTCAGGTCTGCTATTAAACCAGGGCCTCCAACTGTTTAACCTTTGCCCTTGTGTACTATTACCCTTGGTCCAGTGCATGCAAATGTATTTATTAATGCATTTCAGCTTTCAGATGACACATGCTTATTTCATTTTGCTGGCTACATTGCTTGTGTGAACTGTGTTGCACCAAATGCAAAATTTATTTTCAAACTTTTAAATGTGATACATTCCAAGGCTCTCTCTTAGATCATTTTTATAGAGTTAAAGCTAAATAAAAGTTGAGGCAATTATCCAGAAATCTTCCTGTGGGTGGAAGAAAGTGTATTTCTGGAACTAAAACTAGAGAAACCTAAAGGCATCCTTTCATTCAACAAAATTTCACAAGTGCTTTTTATGTATCACATGCAGCGTTAGATCTAGTAGGAAGAAGATGTGCCTCTTGCCTTTAAAGAACTGTAGCTACGTGATTTGTGACCCTACTCAAGGAGTTCTTCTCCTTAACTTGTATGCATCTTACCTTAGTCTTTGCTTAATTGCACTGACAAAATCTCGACTGGTTTCCAAAAAGCAGATTCTCATTTAGTTAAAATCACGTTAACTAATGAATTAGAGACTGGGGGCTATGGATCTTTTTCACTTAGATATGGTATTTTTTAAAAGATAGTGTTGGTCTTAAAAATCAGGAATAACCTTCTCTTCATTCTTGGATATTTTTCTAAACAAGAGAAAACGCTTTCTGCTTTGTTCTTTCTCATCACACACCGTTTCCTGAGTGGTGACAAATCTGCTCCACGTCTCATGGAAAATCAGGGTCACTTTGCTATTAGGGTCACTTGGAAGCCTGAGATCCTAGTTTGGCTTTGTGTAAAGCTAGTCCCAGCCTGGTTGGCACCTGAGAGACCCAACCTGGATGACTGGTCCTGCCAGTTTCTAGATGTGCGAAATTCAGCAAGACGCTTCACTTCAAGGGCCTCAGTTTCCTCATCCATAAAACGGGCTAATTGTACTTCCCTTGCTGAGTTGTTGGGAAGATCAGAGAAAATAATTCCGGGAAGATAGACAACATAGAACCTGGCACACAGTGGCCCCTGTTCTGGTCCCCATGCTTTACACTGCCCCTACCCCACTGCATCCCTGCTCTAACTCTGCCTCTGGTCACAGCCCAACCTTTCCCTTCCAGGCCAGTGGTTCTAAACCAGGAGCAATTCTGTCCAGAAGACACACTAAATGTCAGGAGACTGTTTTTGTTGTTACGATTTTAGGGGGAAATGCTACTTGCATCTAGTTGGGAGAGGCCCAGACATGCTGCTAGACACCCTATAAAGCACAGGAAATCCTCTCCCTTCCCCCCCAGCAAAGACCCATTCAGAGCAGTGGTCCTGAGGTTGAGAAACCCTGCTCTGGGTCCCTGGGACCCTGACATTCTCTCCCAAGCAGCCCATTTCCAGGGTCTGTTCTTCTCATCACCTTGTCACATACGAGTGGCTATTTGAGAGAGATGTGGGAAAACCTTGGGTGTGTGGAATGGGGTGTCCACATGCTTCTGTGAGGCCCGCCCCCCAGATGCCTGGGGTGGACGAGAAGGCAGTGGCTCTCGGGCCAGTTCTCTCACGTTCCAATGTGATCTCACAGGAGGCTGAGGACCCTCCATTACAACTTGGCCTTCCAAGTCATTACGAAGGGACATCTGTCAAGGTCAGGTGATAAAATATATTTCATTCGACAGTTTGTAAGCTTGATGAAAAACTTTAAATATTTAGACATACGACATGGGGACCTCTGTTTGCTTTCTTGCTCTGGGCCCCACAAAAGTTAGGGATGGGCGAGCCAGTTCGACTTCTAAGACTTTGCACCCTTCCCTCGGCATGGCGGCGCTTCCTTGGTTCCCCCTTCAGAATTGGTTCTAAGAGCTTCCCTGTACTTGAGGCAGATGGTGAGCGGTGGCTCGGTTGCCGTGGGCTCAACACCAGTCTGTTTCGGTTGCTAGTTTGTTCCAGAATTGGTGATCTTTTCTGTAGTTGAAACATTTACGGTGACCATCCTCACGGTGACCTCTTTGCCTAAGGGCTTCACTTCAGCTCAGGCCTGGGCCGCTCGCAGTCATGTTTTTAGTACATCTGATGCAAGCAAGGCCTTCAGAATCTCTTCCAGGGAATCACCTTCTGTACATCAGTGCTGTAAACGCGAGAGCTGCTATGGGACAGCCATCTTTGACCACGAAGAAAGGTGGTAGGGGAGAAAGCAAGAGAGAGACAGAGACCTGCCTGGGTTCTCGATGGCTTTCCAGCCCTGCAACTGTCTCTGGGGTCCATTAGATACCTCAGTTCCTTCCAAGAAATTCTTTTGATTGCTTAAGCTGGATTGAGTTAGTCTCTGTTATACACATAACACATAACCACAATAAGACCCCATCTTTTAAGTCCCTCTTTCGATACCTTGCCTCAAACTTCGGAGCTCTTCTTTTTTAAATTTTTTATTTAAAATTTTTTTGAAAAGTTGAAGTATAGCTGATTTACAATGTTATGTTAATTACTGCTGTACAGAAAAGTGAGTCAGTTATACATATGCATACATTCTTTTTTTACATATTCTTTTCCATTGTGGCTTATCATGGGATATTGAATATAGTTGTGCTATACAGTAGGACCTTGTTGTTTATCCATCCTATATAAAAGCTTATGTCTAATAACCCCAGCCTTCCAGTCCACCCCTTCCCCAACCCCCTCCCCCTTGGCAACCACAAGTCTGTTCTCTATGTCTGTGAGTCTGTTCTGTTTCGTAGATAATTTCATTTGTGTCATATTTTAGATTCCACATATAAGTGATATCATATGGTGTTTGTCTTTCTCTTTCTGACTTACTTTACTTAGTATGATAATCTCTAGGTCCATCCATGTTGCTGCAACTGGCATCATTTCATTCTTTTTTTGCGGCTGAGTAATATTCCATTGTATATATGTACCACACCTTCTTTATCCATGTTGATGGACATTTAGGTTGCTTCCATGTCTTGGCTATTGTAAATAGTGCTGCAGTTAACACTGGGGTGCATGTATCTTTTTGAATTCTAGTTTTGTCCAAGCTGTCCTTGTTCTCACCAGTGCACTCGCTGCCTGTGCCGTGGACGGAGCCTGATGCTAGCTGTCACACTTTGCCCATCAGCAGGACCCTTCCTGATCACTTGCAGATGGGATCGACTCCTAGGAGCTGTCCCGCATCAGTGGGTAGGTTTGGTGTTGGACCCGCCTCCTTTGAGTTGCAAGAAGCAGGACCATTCAGGCCTTGTCCTTCAGTGTCATGTGCTTTTTCTCTAGAAACCTTCAGTTTACAACTGTGTCTACCTGCTTCTAGAGATACAGACACAACTCCCCCAAATAAATAGATAATTTGCATTTGGGAAATTTTTGTAGAGCAGAGGAGGAAACAAATTTTCACCTGGACATGTACAGTTTATTAGATGTAGCCTTGAATACATGTCACTGCAGAAAAACTGACAGGAGAATATATAAACGAGTATTCAGATGCTGCTGGTACAGCAGCCTAGGTCAGAGGACACGGGTGGGGTTGTGAATCAGCGTACGTGTGCATGTGAGTGAGTGTGGGTGTGTGTCAGTGTGTGAACCTGCTACTTTCCAAGACCTTTTTCTGCTGGTACAGCAGCCTAGCTCAGAGGACACGCGTGGGGTTGTGAATCAGAGTACGTGTGCATGTGAGTGAGTGTGGGTGGGTGTCAGTGTGTGAACCTGCTACTTTCCAAGATCCTTATGTGTGTTTTCTCACTGAATCCTCATTACAACCACATGTAGTAGGTCTTGTTATTTCCATGTTTACAAATAAGAAAACCGGAGCCCCTGTTAATGGTGAAGGTAGTTTGAATTCAAGTATGAGGGTAGTAGTGAGGAACTCTAGTCGGGAGATATGGAAACCAGTGGTTTTCTTATATTCATTTATTTATTTTTTTGGCCTCTCCACATGGCCTGTGGGATCCTAGGTCCCCAACCAGGGATCAAACCTGTGCCCCCTCCATGGGAATCACGGAGTCTTAACCACTGGACCGTCAGGGAAGTCCCCAATAGTTTTCTTATAGAACAGAATTGTTGGGAATGTCTGTTTTTATCTGTTTGTGTCATGCAAAAAATTAGGTTCTAAGAAGCCACTTAGAAATTTTTACGTTGCTTGACTATTGTGGCCTGCAGACTCACCTGAGACGTTTCTGTTTTTTTTTTTTTTCCTGTTTGTTCACCTGAGGAGTTAAGCCTACTTCCAAGAGATTCAGTTGATTCATTAATACAGCCAAATTTCTGTGCAAAAAAGTCCAAGTGGCTTTGAGACGTAGTGTAGTTAAGACGACTGACTGGGTTGCTTCCTCTCCCTCCCGTCTTTGCTGATATGTTTTTAGTTTCCCCTCTGTTGTTTGTCCTTCTTTTCCTTCTCATTTTTATCCAGGCTGCTCAATCAATGTCTATCAGTTTATATGGCTTTGTCTAAAGTTTTCTTTCTTTTTTATTGAAGTAGAGTTGATTTACAATGTTGTGTTAACAAAGTTTTCTTACGTATAGATTCAGGATGGCTGTCTGGCTAATCTGATCATCTATACTAATATAATTAAGATGACTTAAAAAATAAAGGCAAACGAATTCCAAAAGTCAATTCCTTAACCCCTTATATATTCTGTTGATGTTTTCAGTCTTAGCCTGGCCATAATTTTAAATTCAAGAATTGAACCTAATTATAGATCTATGTATAAAAAAGATGTTTAGAAGAAGTTTGTCATAGAACAGAGGATTCTACGCCAACCATTTTATGACTTAATTTTGTTTATTCCTAAAATATCCAGTCGAATGGACATATCCAAGATCATTTAAATAGGGGAGTTTTACCATGGTTGTTGACAGATTAGATTTTTTTTCCCAAAATTACCATGTGTTTTAATCAATAACTAGTAAGATTTAAAGTCTTACACATTCTACTAGTTATGGAAGAAAATTAAAGGACTAAAGACCCACATCATTTCTACCCACAGTAGAAAAAAAATGATGAATCTTTTCATCACTCAGCATCATGGGATGCTCCAAATATATTGTGCTTTTTCCCCCTTGGAGTTATTTATTGGCCAGAGGGGAGAGGGGACAGAACTCCTTTTGAAGTTAAACATCTTGCCTGGATGAGCAGATATGTTGCATCAAATCACAGTAATAAAAAGACAAAATGCTTTATTAGATCTTCTTTATCACTATATTGTGCTCCAATAGAATGATCTAATTAAAGACACAGTGGAGCCTCTTTTCATGTGAAGAGGAGTTCAGAGGCTTTTGTTATTAAAAGGTTTGCACAGAAACAAATACATTGCTGTCTTGCTTCCAAGTTTCTCAGGGGTGCCTCCTTCCTGTTTTGCTCTAATAATTATGGATGTCTTGTCTGCCACTCTGAGGCTTGATACTAACTTGTCCTTTTCATCTTCAAAGTACCTGCGAGGCATTTACATGATTAATATTCATAATACCACTCTGAGGTAGGCACTGGAAGCGCTCTTCTTTTCTCAGATATGGAAACAAAAGAAAAGAATTGAGGGTGGTATTTATTGGATGCTGCTGATGAGCACTTTGCTTTCTGGTTCTGAGCTCCCAGAGATCCAAGCTGGTGCCTTTCCCTGACATCTCTGGCCGTTGCTGCCAATTCATTCCACATAACGTGAGACTTCTTTGAGCCATCACACTAATGGCCATCGTCGTCATGGGAAAAATGTACACAAATCAGGGAGAGCACGATTTGGAATTGCCCCTTGATTAGAGTCTCTCTAGGTCCTCTTGATTTAACGAGCATTCATGAGGTACTGAATGGCATTTTAATTTAATTCCTGAATGATATCCTGCTTGCATAAGAACTTCATTCAGGTTGGGCTACCTTACAGATCAAAAACTAGCAGCTGCCTATAGCTGATCTTAATTGGCCGGCCACGTTGTTTCATAATTTTCGTTTTGGATTTGCGGTTCTTGTGATGAGCTTGGTACAGCTTCGATCATCACAGGCACCCTCCACTGCTTGACACAGTTGATTTTGTGTTACCTGCCTAACTGCTGAAGGCTTTTGAGTTTGCTGACGAAATAGAGAGGAAGGATTATTTCTCCAAACCAAGGCAACTTTGGTAAATTGGCAAAATCGGTAAATTGTTGAATTTCTTTGACGTCATGTCACCCCTGCCCCAAAATGATCTCTCCCCTTTCCCTGTCAAATTCTTACGCATTTATTTCATTTAGCATTCTCAGAGAAAAGGAATCCACACGGAATTGGGAATGGCTGGCCCCAGTATGATGGCTTATCCCTCTACAGCTGTTGGGAGTTTAAAAGAGAACGCTAACCCCACCCTCGTCTCTGGTATCTGCCAAGCCAATGGAATTTTTTTTTTCTGGGGGGGGGTTGACTAATGGCATGATTGGAATCTCTCAAGTCACATTATATAGTTGTGATGATTAGCTTTTACACTGTGTGCATAGCATATAAGTCAAGTCCTACCCCGAAGCCTATATTTCTATATTCAGATTTCTATGTCAGAATATAGAAAACTGGAAGAAATCAACCAGTAAATGTTAAAAAGCAAGTCTGAAACATTGCCTGTCTCCTTAGGCTTCTCTCTGCATTAAAGAGAGAACAGGAAGAGAAGGTTCTGGGGTAGCGGTGCAAAGAGAGCTAGGCAGACCCTCTTACATTTCTGTTCCCATTCTGAATTTGATGCTGACCTGCCTGGCGCTGGGAGTTTCAGACGCAGATAGAGTGGAGATTTCCAGCCATGATGAATGATCTTGGACAGAGGCACTGGTCAGGTAACAGCAACTGTTAGTGAGAAACGTGAAGCATTCTGGTGGTGACTTATTCCAGGATGGACCGGCAGGCAGGAGGGGTGAGGTGAGAGCAGGAGCAGACTGCACCCCATCACTGCCCTGAGCCCCCTAAACCTTCACTCTCCACTGTAACGTGCCCTTAGCTGAAGTCACTCGACCTAAGTCCTCAAAGGCCCAGGCAGTGCAAAAACAAGTTGCTTTCTGAGCCATGTGCATCTCAGTTAATTCCTTTGGCCTTCCATTTTTAATTTTTACAGGTTTTCAGCTTTAGTTGAACAATAATTTGTGATCAAGGTTAAATTAGAGTTTGTTTTACTTTTGGTGACATTTTCACAACTAATTTGAACTTAAGTCCCTCGTTGGAGAAATATTTACAAAGAAATAACATCAAATTGCATGGAATAAATGCCATGCCATTTAACTATGTAAATAGCAGCTGAGATGTTTAATTGAAAATAAAACACTGGTAAAATGTAAACATCATTTTGCTCCAGTTGCTCTGAGCAGAGGCTTCAGTGGAAGCAATGAACGCAGGAACTGAGGGTGGAAGTTAGAGTTTGTGGCAGGGTCCACTAGGTCTAGTGTGTCTGCAGATCTTTTCAGTAGTCACTGTATTCTTCAAGGCTGTTCAGTCCACCTTTCAAAACACTCTCATTCTTTTTTTTCAAAAAAACCCCAAAACACTAATTCAAAAAGTTACATGCACCCCACTGTTCCTAGCAGAACTATTTACAATTGCCAAGACCTGGAAGCAAGCTAAGTGTCCATCAACAGACACTACCTTTGCACCCCAAGCAAAACCTTCCCAGGTCATATCTTGGCAAGAGTAATATTGGAGGAAGCATACATACTTGGTTACGGGATAGGGAATGCACAATTACCTTGGGGAGAGTGGTCTAAATATATCTACTTATTGGAAGAGGGGTTCTCTATTCCAGGTTTACAGGCTTTAATATGTGAGGATGAAATTGTAATGCCTTGATCTAAAATTTAGTAGAGGTGGAAGATTATTTCAATGATCCCAACCGATTGCAAATTTATCTTTAAATTACATTAGTTAGAGAACTTCCATTACCTTTGTTGAAAAAGTGATCCAAAGAGGTGTTATAACAATTATTAAGAATGCAGACTCTAGAGCCGGGCTTGTTGGATTAGCTAGGAACCCCCAGCAAGTTACCTAACTGTTCTGTGTTCTCATTTGTAAAACAGGTATAAAAATAATACTTAGTTCATTGGGCCATTGTAAGCATTAAACGAGGTAACATATGACAAGTAAATAGAATAGTGCCTGGCACAGTTAGTGCTATATAAATGTAGTTATTATTCAGTTCATCAGTAAATATGCATTAAGAGCTTTTATTATTTAGCATTTATTCATCTGCATTAACTTTCTATTTTATTATTACCTTTTATGGGAAACTTTTTTTTTTTAATTTGCCCACCCTGCGGGGCATGCAGGATCTTAGTTCCCTGACCAGGGATCGAAACTGCACCCCCTGCATTGGTAGTGTGGAGTGGTTTTTTTTTAAACATCTTTATTGGAGTATAACTGCTTTACAATGGTGTGTTAAGTAGCATGGAGTCTTAACCACTGGACCACTGGGGAAGTCCTGGGAAACTTTTTTTTACTGATTTATTTTATTATTTTTTCCCCAGCTTGATTGAGGTATGATTGAAAAAATATATATATATTTAGGTTGTACAATGTGATTTCTAAAAAGATGTACAACGTGATATTTAATATGCATATACATTGTAAAATGATGAGCACAATCAAGTTAATTAGCATATCTAGGATCTCACACTTTTGTGTGTGTGTGGTAAGAAAATTTAAGATCTACTAATCTCTTAGCAGCTTTTAAGTTATAATACAGTACTGTTAACTGTAATCACCTCGCTGTACATTAGGTCCCTAGAACTTAGTCCTCTTACAACTGAAAGTTTGTACCTTTGGACCAACACCTCCCTATTTTCCCAGTCTTTCAGGGAAACAATTCTTTAAGGGAATAAACCTGATTTCAAATTCTCACTGCTTCATTTCCTGCAGAGAGGGTCAGGTTTTGAAGAGTTAAAATCTGATGAAAATGTGCTCATATCTGGCAAAATTCTTAGTACGAACACTTTTTTAAAAAAAAATTAAAGGGCAGCATCTGGACTTTAGTAAGCAAATATGCAATAAAATATTATTTTGACCTTTTAAAAGGTTGATCTTTATTTTATTCAAATGGTAAAAATATCCTGAAGAGTAAAGTTCCATGTTGAATTGCATTTTGGCCATCATTTAGTGAAATATGTATGTGCAAACAATGCTTGTACATTTCATATTTTGTACCAAGAAAGTTAGACTATAAGCTGAGAGAATCATCTAAAGTAAAAAACCGAGAAAGATCAGACTTCGACTCACCAAATATGGGAACCCAATTTGAAAATACCCTTTTTAGTTGAGAAATGACTGAATCTTGTGTTCAAGCATAAGGGTCAAAGAACTTAGGACAGATTATTTTGCTCCCTGTTACAGCCATGTTTTTCTGATCGGAGTCAGGCAGAACCCGGGAACCATTTGATAACCGTACTGCCTGCAGCACAGACATCGGTGTGAGGACACATTTATTTTGTTTCCCGTTCGAGGCATTTAAGTTCCAAAGCTCAAAGTGGACTTTGCCAGAAATAGAAAATTATTCCCCCAGTTCAAAGGCTTTAAAAAAAAAACAAATGAGACTAGCACATTTATAGTAAAGCTTTGTTGTGTGTGTGTGTGTGTGTGTGTGTGTATGTGTGAGTCTGTCATCCAACTTCCCTTTTATTAGTCCCCTGTCCACTTTCCATGAAGCCTCTCTGTGTGGAGTCCCAGGTAGCCGCACAGCTGGCTAAGGGGGCCAGACTCTCTCTTCTCCCGGATGTAGCCATGTGATTTATTTTATTTTATTAAAAATTTTTTCTAATCCATAGACTTTATTCAGATTCTTCCAATTGTCCTAGTAATAAATTTTTTTGCTAGTCATAAAATGAAGCCTGTATTCTTTGTATTGAAGTATAGCTGATTTACAATATTGTGTTAGTTTCAGGTGTACAGCAAACTGATTCAGTTATATATATTTTTTTCAGATTATTTTCCATTATAGGTTACTACAAGATATTGAATATAGTTTCCTGTGCTCTACAGTAAATTCTTGTTGCTTATCTATTTTATGTATAGGAGTTTGTTAATCCTATACTCCTAATTTATCCCTCCCCCACCTTTGGTAACCATAAGCTTGTTTTCTATGTCTGTGAGTCTGTTTCTGTTTTGTATATTCATTTGTAATATTTTTTAGATTTCACATATAAGTGATATATATTTGTCTTTGTCTGATGTACTTCACTTAGTATGATCATCTCTAGGTCCATCCATGTTGCTGCAAATGGCAATATTTCATTCCTTTTTATGGCTGAGTAATATTATATTGTGTATTATACACACACACACACACACACACACACATCTTCTATATCCATTCCTCTGTTGATGGACTCTTAGGTTGCTTCCATGTTTTGGCTGTTGTAAATAGTGTGATGAACCCTGGAGTAGCCAGGTGATTTAGAATTGGGAATCACGCATTGTCTTCTGGGACGTTGGTCCTTGAGCAAGCAGTGTGCAGGCAGGGGGCGGATGTAGGGCCTTCTGGCCGTGGAATTGGAGCAGCCGGCTCGGCCAGCCCCCTGCTCTGGTTCTGGATGCCCAGCTCTATCGGGCTTCTGGGTTCCTGACTGTTTCCCCAGCCTGGCCCTCCAGCTTTCCACCAATTCTGCAAGCCTCTGTGTACTTCCGTTCAATCCCCTTCCTCACCTTTTTTGTCTTCCCTTAAGATAATCAGAGTAGGCTTCTATTTCTTGCAAACAAGAACTTTCATTGGTTCAACAATATTCAAAGCCTGCGTAGAAATAAATGTCAACGTTTTACACTGAATTATCAATGCAGCTGATGGTAACTTACCTTTCAGTAATGTTTCCTTCGAAGCAATTACCTGTTGTGAAACTGTAGCAGTTATGTGCTTTTGTAGGATTGCACAATGAGATCTTGCCAAATGTATTATCTCTAACCAGCCAGTGAGAGTATACGTTTTAACTTGGTTCTGTAGTTCCCCCTCTTTGCTGCTATTGTGGAGATAAAATTTTGACATTATTGGAATGAGCTACACTAATGTCTTTGGGGAGGCAGGGGAGGGTCAATCAACAGACACATAATTGGTTTCAATACTGTGTTTTCCAGAAGTGAAGGGTTGGCCGCGGTGTTATTAGCTGAGATACTGTAGATAGTTTTACATGCTGGGAATGATTAACATGCATCCTGCAGGTCTGATTACCAGCATTAAGGAAGTTCTGCTCCACGTAACCCCCAAAGCAAAGCCTCCAGGAAAGTTAAAGGTCCCTGTTCTACCATTAAAATGGGAGAGTAATGTGCCTTTTTTTGATTGACTAGAAACTTTGACTCATGGGACTTTGTTCTTAAACATGAAAACAAACATGAATAGGTGACAAGTTGTTTTCCTTAAAAATCCTTAAACCTTTGGTTGAAACCATTTATCAGAACATTTCTTAAAATAAAATCAGTATTGCCTTATGGTTATCACAGGAGAAAAAACAAAAACAAAAAAACAAGTGAAATAGCCAAAGTGGACATTTTCCTTAAAAATCCAGCACAAAAGAAATTTTATACATATAGGCCATTGCCCAGAATAGTGATAAATGTGATATTTGATATGTGAGACCGTTGTAGGACTGGCATAAGGAGTTGTATTTATAAAAAAATTTGAGTAATTAAATGATTGAGACTGAATTTATGAGACGTATCATAGATCCTTGAAATACAAAAGTAATTAGGTGATGCACACAGTGAATTAAAGGCATTACTAGTAATGTCCAGTAACACGCGTATTTCCAATGACACGTGAGCAGAGGTGTGGTAGTCAAGTCGTAAACCTGGCCCTCTGTTCCCAGCTAACCAGCTAACTAACCTGAGGCCAAGTTACCTCAAATGCGAGGTAAAGGGCATGGACTCTGAGACCACAAGCTTCCTATCAGCTCTGAAATACCACTGTCCTAAAAGCATACGTTTAATCTTGTTATTATTATTTCTTTAGTTGTTTGATTATGTTTCTCTTCTCTCAGAATGAGGGGAAAAAGAAATAGAAATGCAGTGTCAAAGCAGACAGTTCTAATCCTGAATGCTGAGCCTCTGAGTGGATTCGGGATGCAGGCCCCCCTCGTTCATGTCCTCCCAGCCAAAAAAGAGAGGTGGGCCCGGCACCGTTCCACTAGCGCCCAGTGCCCAGGGCAAAGGCCACATCTCTTTACACCACAGGAAGATGCCGGTGTCACCACAGTGCTGGACAGCAGGGGCGGTTTCTGCCTCTGTCACAGAGGGCCCCGTGGCTTTGGACAAATTATGTAGCCTCTGTGGGCCTCTTATCTTCAAAAGAGGAGCTAGGACCGGCCTTCAGCATTCTTTCCAGCTCTTATATCCTTTGATTCAAAGAAAGCATTGTCTGGGGTATCAAGTAACGATCCAATCTGTCTACTAATTTGAGGTCAAGTTTTCTTTATTTTGCCTAAAATAGTATCATTCCAAGCTGCAAGGTAGAGATAGCTCCCACATCGAGACTAACTTGGCCGTTCAGTTACAACAGGAAGATTTTGGACTTTTCCTGGAACCAAGGAAATAAAAGAGCAGGGCACACCGTCAGGAGAGCTGTAAAGTTGTGGGAAGATGGAGAGATTAGACGTTTTTCTATCAAAGGCAAGAAAGTTGTAAGAAGAAAGTGAAAGAGAGGGAGAGAGAGAGGGAGCGAGCCCCGGGAAAGGAGTGGGGGAGGAAAAAGGAAACACACAGAATAAGTGCAGCCCCTCTCGGGCTGCGGGTCTTTGAAGTGAGGCCAGAACCACAGGACAGGATTGTGGGACCAGAGGTCGAGAGAGAAGGAGATGGAGACCCTTTGTTCAAAGGTTAATAGTGATGTGTCAGGAGTGCTTCATCAGAGTGAAATGCCCTGTGCGTTTTTAGATACTTTTTAGAGAAGTAAACCCGTTCTGGGGAAGTTTCCCAAGGTCTTTGTGAAAGAAGAGTTCTACGTTTAAAACCTAAAAGAAAGATATTCTGCAACCAGAGACTCTGTTTTAACTGGAAATAACCACGCACTAGGAAAGGCCTGGTGTTTCCTATTTAAAATGATCCAAAACAAACTGGTTTGATTTTTATTTTGGCTGAAAAGGGTGGGTGAGTGAAGCCACTGACAGTGATTTCCAGAGCTTTTTAATGGCTCCCCGCATCTTCACTGTTTCTACAGGTTCAGTGCCATGGAACGGCTAAATTATGAATGAGAAGAAGGATCTTTGTTCTCCGTAGGCATTCTGGTTCCTAAGCGATGCCAGCCAAAGGTCAAAACCGAGGTAAATTCAAGTTTGCTTTGGCAAAACCTACTTTCTCCTTCAGATAGCTGAATAGGTGATTGTGTAAAATTAGCAAAGGTTACTATGGAATCCTCTGGAAAGTTTCCTGCAAGAGTAGGAGACCAGGGCGAGTGGTGTTTCCTTGAATGAGTTATCCAAAGTGTTTCAGATCACTCAGTTCCAGGGAGATATAGATGTATTATATTTTTTTTAAATAAGAAAGCCAAACATTTTCCTCTACATTTGGCAGGTTTCTTCGTGCTGCAGTGACGTGGTCCAGCTTTTTATTTGTCCCCCTCTCCTCTGATGTGCAGTCAGGCAGCTTCTCAGGTGATTAAGAGGGCTCACAGGGAACTTCCACCTCTGACTGTTTAACTTACCAGCACATCTAAAAGCGAGGCTGATAAAATTCATAAATTTGTCACATCTCTTGAGGTGGATGACACTCATCAGGTCCGTTTCTAAAACTCTTTGGTTCTGTGCTTTCATGAAGCCGGGTCACCGATGATAAATGTGATGCAGAGCGATCAAGTCATAACTAATCTTTAAGTGTTTTCCTGAAGGTTAAGACCAGAGGATCTGAATAAAAAGTAGCAGGATCCTTGCTCTGATCTTTCTCTGACATTTCCCAAATCCCCAAGGCTGAGGACACGATATAGGTTGGAGCACATAAACTGTTCCATACTCATGGCCCTCGCTGCATGCTCACAGGCAAGTTGGTTTCTGTGGGCAGGGAAAGGAATAAGCACATATTATGCGACTAATATTTGATGTGCCTGTGGGTTTAATTTTAATAAGCTTATCAAAAACACTTAATGGCCAAGAAGACACAGATGTAATAAATTATATAATCACAAAATGCTGAGATGTAAATTTCTTTTGTTTGACGTATTTTAAAAAAATCATTTTTCTAATCTCTTGCGGTACAGTTGTTATAAAACAACTCATTGAACACCAGCTCAGGATTATGAAAATTATTTAATCTGTGAAAAAGGATTACATTTCCTCCTCTTTTAATTGCTCATCAAAATTTCAGATAGAATGCAATATGTTTTTATACATGATGACAAGCAAACTCCATGTTTCTTCTGGGATGGATGGTTAGTTGTCCTTGTATAACTGAATATCATTTTCTGAAAAAAGCAGGTCAAGTAATGTTAGACTTAGTAATAGCTGTGGGTACCTTGAGTACGTCTCAAATCAATAATGACAGAGGTAGCCTGATAGCAATTTATGAACCACAGTCCCCTTGGGAAACATATTTCAAACCATAACTTCATCTAAACTGTTTATCGGCTAAGCTTGCTCAAATGTATGAAGTGTCAAAAAGTTTCTTTGACATTAGGCTTGTTATTGTCCTTTGATTTATGTACCAAAGCAAAACGTAGTAAATAAAAAGATTGTTTGGTGGTTTGGCATTTTAAGGAAATGATTAGAAACATTTGCCAACGCTATTCATTTTATATGTTTTTTTCCCTTTCCAAATAAAAAAAAGTGTTTCCGTCCAGTGAATGACTTCACAGTAATTGTACCTTAAACGATCATTATCGTAAGCAGAAAGGCCAGTGAAGTTGCTATGAAATATTCAGAAAACTCTGAACTAAACGTGTAATATTCGTATAAAGCCTTTATCCCTTCCCTTGAATTTTGTGTACCCAGCAGTTCACAAAATGTCCCATTTATAATTTGAGGCACATTTACAGTGGTAAATCTGACTTATTAAAAAAAAGGTCATCATATCTTAGTTGGTTTTTGTGGAAACTTCCACACGGAAAATACAAAGGACTATTCTCTTGAAAAGCATCCTTCAGGAAAATTCTTGGGTGTACACAAAGCATTTTTATTTGCTTAGGAGTGGAAATACCAACTTTTTACTTTTTCTTGATGATGGAATATTATAGAGGTATAAAATGCATCAAAAGGCAAGCTGTAAGACAAATCCTTTGAACAATATTTCATTTCAATATTTTAGTCCAGTATTTTACACTTTCTTTCAATTTGAGGTTTTCCATTCTTATAATTACTTAAGCAGGTTTTCATATTAGGCAACTCTATGGGCAGAATGTATATAAAAACTTAAATATAAAATTATAAAAGTTGACCAAGGATTCCAAAGGATTGCATTGTGAATTTTAAAAGATTAATTAAAAAAACACTGGTATAAACGGAATTCACTCACACACTGAAGGGAAACAAGAGACCCAGTGCAGATGGACACATTTTAATGCAAGTGTTGCTTAAGTGAGGACTATTTCTGTTTCCAGTATATCTCTTTCTGATTGGTTAACTGATAAGTTGATGGACACCATAAAAAAAGTCACAAACGTGGGGGGACAAATGAATACCCAGATACCTATGCCAGCATTGTTCACTTGTTAGTGAACCTGTTTCCTTGAAAACAGGATACAGTGAATCTGTGTATATTTAATGGAAAGTGGCCACGTTTATTGGGGAATTAGGAGAAAACACTCCCCGATGGAGTCAGAAGTTCTGATCTGCTATCCTTCAAAGAAAGGCTGTTTCCTAGGCTGGCCAATATTCCTATGGAGAAACCTATGCCTATTGATAAGTTATCGGATTCCTCTCCGGAATCAGTTTGTCAGGAAGGATACGGGGGACAGTGCGGGGGGGGGCGGCGGTGAGGGAATTTTGATAGTGGCTTTGTCTGACGGCCAAGGTAGGAAGAGGGTGGAGTATTGAGAAAGGAAGAATAAGAGAGGTAAAGATAGGAAGGAAAGCAGGGAGAGAAGGGGAAGGAATACAGCAGAAACAAAGCAAAGCAAGCAGGGAGAGAATACCTAGATAGAAAGAAAAATCTTTGTAAATGGATTCTCCTTCCAGACCTCCCGGCACTTTGGAACTGGGATTCCTAGCCTGGATTTCACAGACTTCCCTACGTCTCTGAACCCACTGAAATTGTAGGCATATTTTGTGAGTATGTGTATGTGCATTTTTTTTTTCCTGGGGAAAGTGTCCTTTTCTTTGATCTGATCCTCCAAGGAGTTCCAAGACTCAAGAAAACTTAAGAACTACTGGTTTAGTGGGATCATACACACACTGTAAAGACATGTGTCTTTTAAGGAGTCTTTGAATGCCTGGGGTTGACTATAGATAGCCCAAGAATGTTTGTTTCTAGTATTAAAAGTTGTGTAGCCTGGGAAGGTTATTCATTTTTCCAGAACTCTAGAATGCTAGCTATTCAGTCAAATGCCATTGATTGACTGTTTGCATTAAATGAAGTCAGCATTTTCCCAGGGGGTCCTGGGAGAGTGGAGAAGGAGTTTGGCTCAGAGAAAAGGGTGTTAATTTGGAACCAGATGCTTCTGGGGCACAGGTACTGTCTGGAATGCTAACTAACAGTGTGAAACGGGACAGGTAACATCTCCTCCTTAACTTGGTATCCTTCCTGATAAATGAAGAGGATGCTGATGACTTTAATAGGGCCATTGTAGAGAGGAAACAAAATGCAACACTGGCTTACGTTGATTGGGTGCTTACTATCCTCCACGCACTATGAGAAACATTTTTTTTTTTTTTTGCGGTACACGGGCCTCTCCCGTTGTGGAGCACAGGCTCCGGACGCACAGGCTCAGCAGCCATGGCTCACGGGCCCAGCCGCTCCGTGGCACGTGGGATCTTCCCGGACTGGGGCACAAACCCTTGTCCCCTGCATCGGCAAGCGGACTCTCAACCACTGCGCCACCAGGGAAGCCCTATGAGAAACATTTTATATGCTTTATGCAATTTAATCTTCCCAACAACTTTATGAAGTTGCTATTTTGTTCATTTTCACTTTATAGATGGGAAAACGGAGGCATAGAAGTCAAGAAATTTTCTCAGGGTCATGAAAGAAAAATGATAGAGCCAGTATGTGAACACAGGCCATGTGACTCTATAGCCCGTGCTGTTGAGCCATCAGTCAGATCGAGGCAATGCACCAGGGGGTCTTAGCTTAGTGGTTGCTTAGTTGCTGCTGCTGATGGGAGAGGATCCTGGCCCTTCCTTGGAGTGGTTACATGGCACAACTTGCACTGCAGCTGCTCCTATTCCTGAAACATGTATTGTTATCTCATTTCCCTCCGTGTTAAATGTCATTCTGTAATGTTCCTACTTCTTCTTCTCTCCTCCCCTTCCGGATAACTTCCTGGGTTCTTGTGATTCTGTAATTCTAGGGGAGAAAGGATGACAAGAATCTTGATGTGAGTTTCAGAAGAAAACTAATGTTGCATCACCTACATAAAGTTGCTTCCTAGGAGCTCTGGGAGAAATTGCGTCTCCCCAGACACCTGGTTTTCTATCAGAATTAGATCCAACGCCTTGGAAGTATTATCTTAGCAAGGTAGACCCCATTTATTCAACACACCACAAAAACGCTGGAGATGTAATAGCTTTCTTTTTTAGTTAGCCCACTTCCCATGGACAATTATACAATCTAAGTAGGCATTATATTATTTGCTACATTACATTCAAAGAAAGTTCAGAATTTTTCCTCTTTTGGAATGTTTTCCTTTTCTCCTGAGAGATCTGGGTATTCATGGATGTGTTTAGTGTACTTAAATCCAAGAAAACCACATATAAAAATGTAAGTTTCTTTTTCTTATCATCAAACTTCCTCTCTTTTTTGTTCTTAGTGCTGTTAATCAGCAAAATGGCCAAAGTTGGGTTTTATTAAAATAAATTTATTTATTTAATTTATTTTTGGCTGTGTTGGGTCTTCGTTGCTGCATAAAGGCTTTCTCTCGTTGCAAGCGAGCAGGCGCTACTCTTTGTTGTGGTGTGCGGGCTTCTCATTGCGGTGGCTTCTCTTGTTGCAGAGCACGGGCTCTAGGCATGCAGGCTCAGTAGTTGCAGCACGTGGGCTCAGTAGTTGTGGCTCGCAGGCTCTAGAGCGCAGGCTCAGTAGTTGTGGTGCACGGGCTTAGTTGCTCCGTGGCATGTGGGATCTTCCCAGACCAGGGATCAAGCCTGTGTCCCCTGCATTGGCAGGTGGATTCCTAACCACTGCGCCACCAGGGAAGTCTCCTCAACGTTGGTTTTAAAAGCATCTTCTTATCCAGATTTTGGGAGGTTTGGGAAGATATGTGCCTGTTGAATTAGAGCTTTTTTTTCTCTTCTAGGAGGAAGGACACGTGCAAGGCCTTAGCTTTTCTGTAGTGGCTCGTACGCCCGGTCTGGACTCCACAGGGAGGTCAGGGAACTGGATTCGGCCCTAGAGACAGCTTGTCAGTCATCATGAGGGGTGAGCTAGGGCATCATCTAAGTTGTCCCTTGGGGTCACATGGAAGAAACAATTTACTGGCATTGATGAGTGTGATTTACAAGGAGATCGGATACAGTGCCCCCGCCACCCCCTGCCAGCTATGGATGTGTTTAAAAATATAACAGTTATGGGGCTTCCCTGGTGGCACAGTGGTTGGGAGTCTGCCTGCCGATGCAGGGGACACGGGTTCGTGCCCCGATCCGGGAAGATCCCACATGCCGCGGAGCGGCTGGGCCTGTGAGCCATGGCCGCTGGGCCTGCGCGTCTGGAGTCTGTGCTCCGCAACGGGAGAGGCCACAGCAGTGAGAGGCCCGCGTAATGCAAAAAAAAAAATTGAAAAAATAAATTGAAAAAAACATTGAAAAAAAACCCCAGTTATCTTTTTTCTTGAATGATTAAAATGAAGCTCTGGGGAGGAAAAGGTGGTTTGGCAAACATCTTAGTGGACTTTTCTATTTCTATGCTCTATTCTAAGGCTTGATTCCTCAGTTCCCTGTCTTATCCTCACTGTTCACTCAGGTAGTGATCTGAGTAATTTTATGTTCACTAAAGCTCAGGTTTCCAGCCACACTGATTGAAAAAAATCAAATAAATCTTTGTTTTCAACCGAGTAACTAAATGGATGAATTTTCAGCTCCATAGTCTCAGAGCCTAAGTATCTGATAGGCATCCTCAGGGCTTTGAAATTAAGCCCCCTTTGCCTATTTCTTTTTCCAAATGTACTTTTCTTTCACTTCCAAACATCACCTTTTAAACCCAAGGCAATCATGGTGCCATGCTACCTTCCAAAGCTTTTTGGTCTTCAAGCTGGAAAGTAGATTAATTTTAGGAAAAGGGTCCCAACACCACTTTGCTCATAGATGAGCTCTTTGTCAGGAGCAATGTTTTGGCAGTAGGTAGAGTAGGTCTTCCCCGTTGGAAACACGGCGTGAAGAATCCTTCACCGAGGTTCTGGAAAGGCTGGGGTGGGGTTTCCGGACTCACCCCTCCCTCAGCATCTTCGCCCACTCTCCCTTCTCCTCCTCAGAAGCAGGGTGCAGCAAAGGGACGCAGAACTGGTTTCCCTGGCGCCTGGTGGAACCCTAATTCCTTCCTGTCAGCACATCTCTAGGCCACTCTCAGAGTTGGGATAAGCACTGGATAAGCAGTTGAACTTCTGGGTAGTTTTCCAAATGAAATTCAACCTCTAGACCTTTTGGGGTTTACTGAGTCTTCCTTACTTCCCTAAGATGAGTTTGGAATGAATTTTCACTTAATGGATTCTATTTGTGGGTAGGAGAGGCAATGATTGCTTTGCTCAGGGTCTCGAGTGTAACTTCAAATAAGGGAAAAGAACCCAGCAGGAATGTGAGAAGAGCTGGGATCCCAGGGAAGGTGTGCTTGAGGAGGTGCGGGGAGATTCTGATCACCTGTTGAATGGAGATACTGTATCTCACGTGACAGAGGTCACCTCCTGACAGGAGAGTTGTGTTTGAGTGGGGATTTAAAAAATAATATAGCTGACGAAGAAATATGAAAGACATTGCTTTGCAATATGGTGAAGTGACTATGGAATGTTCAGGATGAATGACTGAGTACTGATGAGCTGGGAGAAAGGCAGTAAAACATTAAAAGTAAAATTTGTAGGAATAGCCCTGAGTAAGTGGGACTATGCCTCCTGCTGGCTTGTTGCAAGGAATTTTCTTTGGGGAAAATCCCATTGAATTACGTGACTTGTGAATCTGGTTCTAGGTCTGTAGATAAGAATCGAAAGGGAGCTATTTTAAAATACCAAGATATCTTTTAAAATTATCATTTTTTAGCACACTATTAACAACTCATTAACATAGGTCATCACATTGCAGTTTGTCCAGGTTACTGCTTTTGTACAGGGGGCTAGAATGAGGGTGAAACCACTGTGTACCCACGGCACAGCCCTATTTCACACCACATACTTTATTTGGTAAATGATCAGGCCCCAGATATGTGTGCAAACAGGCCCTCTCTCCACTGATTTATTTTGGTAATGTAAATAATGGAGAGAAAACATTAAAATTTGGCAATAATAGTCCTTTGGACTAAGTCTGTTCTTTGAAGGTGACACTTGTTTCCCATAACAGAAAAATGTTATCACCAATATCTCCTTCAGCAACAAACCATTATGCAGGAATGGACCTTATACAATCAGTGGAGTTACCAAGAGGTGTAAGATTGAATCTTATCCTCAGGAAGGTTATGGTCTAGTCAGGAGTACAAGACAGGTAGATCATATGATGACGTTAGATATGGTAGCAGTAGCTAAGGGTCAGATATGCGATACTCATCAGCAGTGCTCCAGGAAGACCAGGTGGGATTGAGGGTAGAGAGGTGGATAAACAATGGGACTTGAACCAAGGCTGGAATGGATGGTGGACCTGTCAGAGAGGTGGGGTGGAGGATTTAGGGAGTGGGGTAGATTTTATTTCTCTTTGCAATTATCAACCTCATTTCTTCCCTGAAATAGGATTTTACAGTCCTGCTAGTTGCAGTGTGATTTGTAATGTCTACTTGCAGGGGAAGTATAATTTCTTGGCCCCTTTAGGCTGGACTTGCCTTAGCTGCATATTTCCCTCTGTCCTCTTCTGGGAGCACAGTGTGTCCCAGAGAGTGGTAGCTTCTTGGGTGTGGGTTCCAGAACCAAGTGACACATAGTTGGATCCTGGAGCAGGATCCTGGCTGAAGCTCACTAAAAACCTACATGTCATGTGAAGGAGAAATAAATATTTGTTGTTGTAATCCATTGGGAGTTTGGGGACTGTTTGTTACTGCAGCACGGCTGACCAGTATAGGGAAGGAATTCAACTGGAGCAACCATGTGGGGAAAGAAAGCTCCATGTGTGAGGGGCCGTGAAAAAAAATCTCATTTGGTCTAGTCCAGGGATTTGTGTAGGAGCAAAATTTAAAAAAAGAGGGGGGCCATACTATGGAAGCCTTGAATAGCAGATTAAGAACATTGACCTTCTTCTACAGGCTGTGGAAAAGCCCTGAAGATTTGGAGTTCAGGGGCACCAGAAGAAAGGGAGAAATTTAGGAATATTTGTCCAACAGCAGTGTCAGGATGAAGCGGAAAGTGGGAAAGAAACCAGTTAGAAGCAGCATGTTCTCAAGCACGTGCTTTAAAAATGTTTCAAAGAAAAAGCAATCATTTCTTTGGAAGAGGGTGGAGTTCATATCTCCATGTCCGAGAGTGCAAAGAGAAAAAGCGAATGGCGAAATAACTTTAAGGTAAAAGCAATTGATGTGACAAGGATAGCAAAATGTTTTCCTTGGCCAGGGAAAGAGAGCCACCTGCCATGACTTGTGGGCGTCCTTCTTTGTCCCTTCTCTGTGTACATATATTCTGACTTACATGCAGCCTGTTCAGAAAACTCATAGACTTCTTGTAATCTGCCATTGTTATGTGTAAATCTATACAACTTCAGCATGAGAGACCTTGACCACACACAGGAACTTGGATGCAGGTTGACAGTAAGGGTGGCTATCTGTTACTCAACAGAAATATGATGTTTACCTGCTCTTTAGTTTGTGCTATAATTCACCTTCTTTGGGTCCACCCATGAGTATCTTTCATTTCTAAGCAGGACAATTTTTTAAAAATTGAAGTATAGTTAATTTACAATGTTGTGTTAGTTTCAAGTGTACAGCAAAGTGCTTCATTTATACATATACATAAATTCTTTTTCAAATTCTTTTCCATTATAGGTTATTACAAGATACTGAATATAGTTCCCTGTGCTATACAGTAGGTTCTTGTTGTTTACTTGTGTTATATATAGTAGTGTGTATCTGTTAATCCCAAACTCCTAATTTGTCCCCCCCACGACTTTCCCCTTTGGTAACCATAAGTTTCTTTTCTATGTCCATGAGTTTGTTTCTGTTTGGTAAATAGGTTCATTTGTACTATTTTTTAGATTCCACATATAAGTGATATCATTTGATATTTGTCTTTCTCTTTTTGACTTACTTCATTTAGTATGATAATCTCTAGGTGCATCCATGTTGCTGAAAATGGCATTATTTCATTCTTTTTTATGGCTGAGTAATATTCCATTGTGTGTGTGTGTGTGTATATATATATATATATATATATATATATATATACATACCTTACATCTTCTTTATCCATTCATCTGTCGATGGGTGTTTAGGTTGTTTCCATATCTTGGCTACTGTAAGTAGTGCTGCTATGAACATAGGGGTGCATGGATCTTTTCAAATTATAGTTTTGTCTGGACATATGCCCAGGAGTAGGATTGCTGGATCATATGGTAGCTCCACTTTTAGTTTTTTAAGGAACCTCCATGCTGTTCTCCATAGTGACTGCACCAATTTACATTCCCACCAACAGTGTAGGAGGGTTCCCTTTTCTCCACACCCTCTCCATCATTCGTTATTTGTAAACTTTTTAATGACGGCCATTCTGACTGGTGTGAGGTGATACCTCATTGTAGTTTCTTTTTTTGCAGTACGCAGGCCTCTCACTGTTGTGGCCTCTCCCATCGCGGAGCACAGGCTCCAAACACGCAGGCTCAGCGGCCATGGCTCACAGGCCCAGCTGCTCTGGGGCATGTGGGATCTTCCTGGACCGGGGCACGAACCCATGTCTCTTGCATCGGCAGGCAGACTCTCAACCACTGCGCCACCTCATTGTAGTTTTGATTTACACTTTTCTAATAATTAGTGATGTTGAGCATCTTTTCATGTACCTGTAGGCCATCTATAGGTATGACAATTTAAAAAAATGGATTCAATGAGCTGTCTTGCATTTTCCCAGGTGATGTGTCCTTGGATTGATGGGTTTATTGAAGGCAGAGACAGGGACTCTTGGTGAACAGCACGGAGCCGAGAAGGCCTTCTGAACCTTACAGTCCTCACCTGAATCCAGACGTGAATCTGTTCCATTTCTAATGCCTCAACCGGGTTTTCTTAATTGCACGGAAGTATTTTTCTTACCCTGATCACAGCGTTTGCCTCAAATCTCATAAAGCCCAGCGTGTTTTCGCCGTTCTGAAAGTCTCCTGCTTTGTGAACTACAAGGTTTAGTGCTTTGGGACTATCTGTGCACACTGCATTCACCTAAAAAGGGAAAATCTTTTCAAACAGCTCCAGCTATAGAAATTCAATTTAGTTTATTTAGGAGGAAATGAGAAACTTGCATTGTAGGTGTGGAGTCTTACAACTGTTCTGACTGGTAAAAGCATGCTTTGGGGGATGGTTGGAAGAGCATGGAATTGCTGCAGCCAAAATTATTTTTGTGAGCACATTTCCAAACACACGATCACGTTTTGATAAGAAAAATCTCTTTCTCCGAAAGTTCTCAGGGCCCACTTGTCAGCCCCTCGCTCCCAATTCTGGAACCTGTGTCAGGCTGTTCTGTGGCTCAGTTCTTGGTGATATGTTTTCTATTTGAGTCAACTTGATGAGAGAAAAATTACTAAAAAGTGGGAATGAGCTGTGAGGTGAATAGGGTTTTCCTATCAAAGTGGAGGTATTTTAAAAAGCATTTATTATTTCAAACTAAAACATTTATAGAAAGCCATGAGTGTGAAGTGTATGGTTACCAGTTGTGGATTGCCGTATTGAAAAATTCAAGCTCCTAGGAAATATTAACTGAGGCTCTGGCCAGCAAAAAGTTGGATCATGGGAATAATTTGGTCCAGAAGCCATGTCAGTTTAAAACAATCGTTTACTAACATGCTAGTAGCAGGCAATTAACATTCATAAATGTTGCCATGATTGAGACATAATTTGGGGTCTTAGATGGAAACAGTTCTGTCATTAATGGAACAGAACTGAAATGCCGAATGTCTGTGTCTTACACATGACGTGTATGTCAGAAGTGAGAAAATCACTCCTGCATTTTCCATATTTTATGGGCTCTGATGTAACACGGTTATTTTTTTCTGTGTTGAAAATGATTAATATCGTTTTTGGCACGTTTGTTCCATAGTAAAAAACTATTTAGTTTAGAAGCTAAAAATGTCTGGCTTTGAGTGTGGATTAAAGAGATGTTGTAGAGCTAAATTCACCATCTGAGGGAAGATCGGTTTTGTGTGGCATCTCTGGAAATTTGTTTGGAACTTAGAAAGTTCTCGTGTCATGGGAATGCTGGAGGTCTGAGGGAAATGTGTTTAATCACGTTGGGTGAGAACGTCCCTTTTTGTGTGAGTTCTTAGTAAGCTCACAATGTTCCTTCTCACTCAATTATGCATCATCGAGTTCATTCTGCAACAATGCATATGGGTGTTGTGGGATAAAGAGCCAGCTGCAAACTGTATTTATGGTATAGGATTTTACATACACATAAAATTTTATGCATGTGCACGTGGGTGCTTGTGTATAAAAAGAAAGATGACTTGAAGGTTGTTAATACTGAACCCTGGGTGGTGGGTGGTGGGTGTTTATTGTCTTCTTTGTACAGTTTTTAGAGTGCTCCATTTTCTTTTGTTATTATGAAACATGCCATACATTTGAGGGGGGACCTATGTCCGGTTTAAGGAATAATAGTGTAATGAATAGCCACTGCCTGGCTGAGAAAACAGAATATTGCTTCATCTTAGAAGCCAAGCCTTCCTTCTGTTCCCGCCTCTTTCATGGAGGTCATTGCTTGCCTGAATCTTATGCTAATCATTTCTTTGTTTTTTCTGTATGGTTTAGCCACCTATGAATGCCTCCTGAAGCCAAAAATTGGTTTTATTTTTGATTGTTTTGAACTTCAAATAAATGAAATCATACTGGGTATATTCTTCTGGGACTTTCCTTTTTTTTAGCTCTTTAAGTTTTTGAGATTCATTCATGTTGATGTGTGCAGTTAATTTATCCTTTGTGAGTGGAAAATATCATTTCCTCACCAAAACATCAAGGAAGTTATAGTTATTTTGAAAAGGAAAACCTCATATTTATTTTTAAGAAATATATGTGCTGGAGGAATGTGGAAGTAACTGTGTTTTTTTGTTTTTTGTTTTTTGTCTGGGAGATTTGATCCCAGGATATCATCAGATACATACTTTTTTTTTCTTTTCTTTCTTTCTTTTTTTTTTTTTTGGCTGCTCCGTGCAGCATGTGGGATCTTAGTTTCCTGACCAGGGATCGAACCTGTGCCCCCTGCAGTGGAAGCTCGGAGTCCTAACCACTGGACCACCAGGGAAGTCCTGAAATAACCATGAGTTTGTGAAATAAAAACATTTTTTTTCCAGTTCATATATGTCCGCATGTTGACGTTGTTGATAGCTGCCTACAGAATGTGATTTGGGGGATCCCTGGCTGTACACCAGAGCAGAGAAATACCTGCCTTTCTTGCCCTTGCTGGGCAGCCACTGTGTCTGAGATTCAGCCATTACCTATTCTTTCCTTGGGATTTTAAGTACTAGGTCCCCAAAGGAAAACTGTGTCATTTACAATCCAACATGAATTAGTTTAGCCAGTGATCAGCTTTAGTATTGATGCTTGGAAAGCAATGAGCAGGTCTTGGGAGGCGGAGGAAAGGGACAGTTCTGGACCTTGAGATGTTTGGGGACGGGCTTCAGGGGGACATTTAAATGAAGAGCTCTGGGCCTCCCAAAGACAGAGGACAGGGTGAAGAGGCAACACCAGGTGTGGAGACACAGAGAGAGGAGGTAGGTAAAATTTTGCCCCCTTTATACATTTGCCCATTGTCGTGACAAGCACTTCCTGATGACTAGTTTCTGAGTGAGGCATCCTCAATTCCAAACATAACTAAGACTCAGCCCCTGCTTTTAGAGGACCCTCAGTCTAACAGAGGAATCGGATACACTAACAATCTTTGTACCGTGTTCTAGAAGGCTACTGAGAGAGCAAAGGGACAAGGACTGACCGCCGAGGGGCTTCTGTGAAGAGGCCGTGCCCATGCGGAGACTTGAAAGGACGGGCCTGTGGGACAAGGAAGGGAGGCCGTTCCATCCACGGGAAGGACGTTTACCGAGGCACCGGGACACGAGAGCGCGGACTCCAGGGCACAGCTGATGCTCATGGCCTGCGTGTGGGATCCGTCCTACCTCACCTAGCGATGGCTCTAAAATCCGACCATGTCACCCACCTATTTGAAATGGGCCCGCGCCTCTCCAGACTGGCACGTAGCATCTTTGCCCTTGGCCTCAGCCCACTCCCCCTACCATGCTTTTCACTTTATTTTCCTTAAATGACCCTCTGCCTCATACTTTTCTCATGTACAAAAATAGAAAGCTGCATCAGGCCCCCTTAACTCAATTTTCTGCCTTTTTCTACAGAGAGCCTGACAACGGCCACCAGCACCTGCTAACTGGGGAATGAGTATTTCATCTCCGAAACAGATTTCTCTTTACTATTGCAGTTGAATGATACAGTTCCAGAAACATCCAGGTTCCTATGAATGTGGATGGACCATCCCTGAAAGTCCAAATGTAGAAGTCTATGAAAACAGAACACCAATCAATCACTTGTCAGATGTTTGAATAGTTATTGTGATCAGGATACTGTATGACCATTATGCCATATTATTTATCTACTGGAAAATAATTTGATCTTGCTTGTATAGTGCACCTATAATGTACATATTTGTTTATATTTATCTTAAATTTTATAATTCTATCGTGTTTAGAAACCAACTATTCAAGGGCCATATACAAGGTATGGTTTTATTGTACTTTGCTGCTTTTTCTTGTTTGGATAAAGTATAAATATGGTACAAGAATCATATCTTACCAAAGCAAACATATGTATCATAGTTTAAAAAAATGTTAAATTTGGGAACCATCAACCATAAATAAGAAAGCATCGAAACTGTAAGAAGCAAATAGATCTGTTATCTAGAAATGAATAGAACATGCTGTGCAACTCAAGTTTGATTTAGCATGTAATTACTGGCCCCTCTTCTAGGCATCGTGGAGGACACTGTCACCATGGTGGTGATCATGATCGTTCCACGAAGCAATGCCTCTGCCCTTGGTAGCTCTAGGGTAGCACGACTCTATCAAGTCTACTGAAGAATCAGAGAATAGAGAACTTCCCACCCCTTTCCTTACCGTCAACTTCCAAAGCAAGCTTTCTATCGTTTGACTCTACTGAAGAGGACATCCACATAAAGCTCAGCAGCCCTGTAATTAATCCAGAGCAGGTGGTGAAGAAGTGAAGTGGTGATGGACCCAGGCAGATTGAATTACAAATGCTGGAGTCTGCACTTCACTCCAGAAACCGATAGTGAAAGTAAGGGACCTTTTCCTCGCGTGCTCAGGCTGAGCATAGAATTTCTGATAGTGCAGAGAAAAACCCTACGAGATACTACATGTGACTCTCAGACCCGCTCCCTTCGCCATCCCTAAAGCCCCTCTCGGATCCCTCCCTAAACGAAGGATGCTGAATTGCCCCAAGATTGTGTTTTAGACCATCTCCCTGTTTCTTTCCAGGTCCACTCTAGGGTGTATTTATTCTGGGAAACATATAAGAATATCTCTACTGCTAGCATCTTGGTCCAAGCCACCACGTAGTTCACCTGGTTACTGCAATATTCTCCTAACTGGTTTTCCCACTTCTGTCCTTGACTCTCCTTCAGTCTGTTCTCGACACAGTGGCCAGAATGATCCATGAAAAGGTCATTCCTCTGTTAAAACCCTGTAAGGCAGTCTGCCTCCTCTCCTTCCCCATCCTGTTCCACCATCTCTCTCACTGAGTCTCCCTCCACCCTCCTTTCTCACTCTACATTCCCTGCACTGGCCTCCTTGCTGTTTCTCCAACAGGTCGGGGACCCTCTCACCTCAGGGTGTTTGTACTTGCTGTTCCCTCTGCCTGGACCACTCTTCTTCCTGTACCTGGCTTATTCCCTCACTGTCTTCAGGTCTGGACTCCAATATTACATTCTCTATGAGGATTTCCCTGGCTGTTTTTGGTGAAATTGTAGCTCCCAGACGCTGTATTTCCTACTCTCCTTCCCTACTTTGTTTTTTTCTAGGTACTTATCCTCATCTCATACATCATGCATTTCACATTTTCACTTTGTCTTTCTTCTGTCTTCTCCAACTGGAATGTAAGGTCTGTTTTCATGTGACTGTGTTCTCAGTGCCCGAATGGTGCTGGCACAGAGTGAGCACTTGATGTACGTATTTGTGGAGAAAATAAATGAACGGGTGTGTGAAAACACGGGCATACTCCTACCTTATATTGCTTTTATGAGAATACTCTAGTTCCAATCCAAATTTTATTTAGAGCGACACTTAGTTCTCATTAAGTAAAAACATTTGCCCATGGTGTTTCCTTTCTACATGCCACTGTTTGAATTTTGTTTTCTCCAAGCTTAAAAGAATCACAGATTGAGTGCAAGTTTAATGCTTTCTGACTGTCACTTGTAGAAAGGAGCCCCTTGAGTTAGAAAGTGAAAAATCTTCATGGTTTCCAGAAATATTCTCTTTGAGGAAAGGCCTCAGAAATAGCTTTTAAATATATCTTTGTGGGATCTACACATCCAGAGAGCAAAGAAATCTGTCAGCAGCAAGACTTATCATGAGATTAGGACTACTTTTACATTTGAGGTGGGTGGTCACCTCAATGAGACCTCAATTGGTCAAAGCCAGTTCTTCATCTTGATCTTCAGATATTTGAGAGAACATCTGGGTCAGGTCTATGCTGCATATGTATTTCCTTTTCCTTCCTTGACTTAATCAGAGAGTAAGAACAGCATCTTCTCTGCAGAAGGAAGATGGGGAGTCAACTGGTCTGTCAGATACCTGTTTTTATAACATTTTATTGGAACACAGCCACATCCTTTTGGTTATGTGTTGTCCATGAATATTGTCTACACCTGCATTCATGCTACAATAGCAGAACTGAGTACTTGTAACAGTGGCTGTATGGCTTGTGAAGCTTAACTTATTTACTTCTGGCCCTGGATAGAAAATGTGTGGATCCCTGACATCAGGCTACAATCAATTCATGTTGGGGAGACCAGCCAAAGGCAGTTAGCCACATGGAAGAGGAGAAAACAAAGGTTTCATAATCCACAGAGTGGCCACAGTCTTTAATTAATTAATAGGCAATTACATATTTTCTCAGTTGTATAATTGCTTGGTCCTGTTACATTACTTGTAAATATAAAATTTCTAAACAGAACCATTTATTCTCATTGACATATTGAAATTCAGAACTATTTCGTTTTAATTATGGATTGGTTTTCAAGTAACGGTGACTTCTGCCACTAATTTGCAGTTCCTTTGCAGCTTTTTAGATCAAGTGCTATTGTATAATAAGCACCACTGCATTTTTATAACACACATTACACTATAATTTACCTGTGTTTTATATGTATCTTTTAATATATGATTGAAATTTGTTGCAGTGATTAGTTTTGACAAAATCATATGTCTTTAAACATAACTACTTCACAGTGGAAAAATAGGTAGCATTAATGCTGTAGTTAATTTGGTCATCCAGTCAGGTTTTATGAAAACAACTTGCTTCTTGGATTTTCTTAAAACACAGCACCTATAGCTTTAATGTGTCTTATTTGTAGAATATCAAGATAGACTATATTGAAATGTCTATTGAGATGTGTGATAAATAATAAAAATTAAGCACTGTGTTGAACGTTTGAGAAACTTTCAGAATGTGTTATCTGCATTTGGGAATCTCCAGGAAGGCTCTACTTAGAAGATTTGTCATTTGTTTAAATTAGTGAAGTTGGTATAATAAAGACAAAGTGACAAACCCAGCCTTCCAATATTTATTGGGAAATACAAGGCCATGTCACATTTTTAGTATTCAAAGCAACTTTAGTGGTCTGAAAAAGTTAGGTCTCTGTAAGCGTATCACAGTCAGATTTATGTAGGCACCGTGGAAAACAGAGGAAACGTCTGCCTATAACATAGGCTTAACTGTATAGCTATTAAATCACAAATAGAGACTGTATCTGGCACTGCATTGTTGCAGTACACTTTATCCTTAAATCATAAAGTATTAATAACAAAATTTACCACTTGTGGAGTCTCACATGTGCCAGGCCGGTTCTGTGTGCTTTCTGGGTATCATGTCATGTGTGCTTTACAAGATCCTTCCAGCTCTATTTTGCTGATGAGGAAACTGAGTTTAAGTAACATGTCAGGAACACAGAGAGGAAGTAATGGCACCCAGTTTTGGCTGATCCAGTCTATGGGATTGGATCCTCTGCAGTGTACTACTACCCTCAATAGGTGTAATCTTAGCTTATTGATTATGGGAAAAAACTTAAATGGATCCTCTCTTCACATCTGTTTTTATGTCTTGTACAAAATGGTTGAAAACAGAGTTCTTTCCTACCTTCTATCACATCCCGCACCCTCAACCCTGCATCCCTTATATTTGCATACTCCATTACATTTTAGACATCATTCTAAGTAAAATTAAAAAAATTTTTCAAAGCATTACAGTCAACCTACTCTTCTTTATCCTTTTCCTAGGTTCTTAAATATTATGTAAATCTCACCTATCATTCCTGCCTCCAAAGGTGCTTTCTCATTGAAAAAAAAAAAAAAAAGAGAGAGAAACACAGAAATTCCAGTGTTATGGCAGACAGCTGGATTTTGTTGAGATGACTTAGGTCTGGAAGGTGTTCGTCCTACTGGACATTTCTGGAAACAAATATTTTAGCTTGATTTATGGTGCTGGAATAATTATTGTTATTTTACGGACTCCACATACTTCCATTGGAAGAACAACATTTGGAAAGCATCTTCCGATCGTCCAGGCGCCATTCCCTGCCTGAATTACTTCCATTTAATTAAACCAGGTGGCACTTTGTGTCAACAAATTTTAGATAATGCCTGTAAAGGGACTTGAAGGTGAAAAGTACAATTTAGTGGGACACGTTACTGATGTGATGCCATCAGCCCGGATAATGACAAGTAATTGAGAAGCTCCTTCTCTGTACACTTTTATGTATAGACAATCGTTGATGTCTAGATGTCTACAGCATCTAGACATGGTCTGGAGGGCACGCTGTCTCTCCACAATCATGGGAAACTTTGGGGAAGAACCGAGGTTGTTTCACGCTGACCTCCTTTTTCCCTCTCCTGGCTCCTGGACTGTCTGTGGAATGAGCAGAAAATTATTTTGCAGCATCTAGAAGTCAAAGTGTGCAGTCATGTTGACTGCATCTGACTGAATTTCCACTTCTTCCTTTGGAAGAATAAGGAGAAAAGGAGGTGAAATTTTTCACAAGCAGTTAATAGATTCAGCAAAGCTTGCAGAATTATTTCAATCATTAATAAACGATTATTGACTAGTTCATAGTCTACCCCATTCCAGAAAAGATTTGAGGTGTTGCACATGAATGTGCAAAGTAAGGTTAAAAGTATGCATGAATACAAAGTCCAGACAGAGGAAATAGAACATGGAGATCAAGGCTGGGGAGAATCAGAGCAGAACAACTCAGGCCAAAGTGAATAAACCTGAGTTATGCTTGGCTCTGAACTTCCTGTGAATGACTTGGAAAGGGAATCATGACTAGTAAAGTCTAAATTTAATTCACTGAGAAGAAACTAGACAAACATTTCGGGGCCTTTTTCCCCATTATTTTGAGCAATAAAAGTCACAGAGGGTCAAAGCTTTTGTAAGTCCCATCTTGTCTTGGTAGTCATTGTTAGGGAAGTGAATTGATTCTTTCCTGCCACAGATAACATAACTAAATGGATCATTCCATTCCATTAAATGGAACCTGGAAAAAAATTCCTCTCACAATGTAGTCAGTTTAGATCTGGGCTGGAATGAATGCACTTCTAGAATCTGGCTGGTTCACTCTTAGTTCAGTTATAAGGGCCGACTCCAGTGATGCTCTTTCCTCCTGAGTATTCCTGTTCCGAGGACCGTGGCCTCTGTCTCAGATCTCCCTGTTAGGAATCGTGAAGGGTCTGATATTTTACCTACTGGCAAGCAGGCAAGTGAGCCTGACTTAGTTCATGACTCACAGCAACAGCAGCAGCCGGAGTATCCCGGGCTCCAGTTCCCACCCGGCCACATATAGAGGGCTACGATGCCCGCACAGTTCCTGGGTTGCATTACAGGAGAGGAACCCTGAGCTTGAGGAGCCTGGCTATTTCAATATTTTATCATGGGCAGTAAGCATGCTGCTCCTTCACCCCAGAGAAAGACACTTATCTCTGTCTTCCAAGGTAGTTAGTTATGCAAACACCCTCAGTTTGGAACAGTGGCAATTAGTGCCTCTGCTTCTAAGAAATGCAGAAATGTGACAGACCTTCTGTCTCACAACAGTGCTGTCACACCTTTATATCTCCTCAAATACTATCCGTCCCTGAAAATGAAAATTTTCAGAGCTACTTTTTTTTTCAGACTTCTTGGTGCCTATATTTTATTTTTTAAAATTTTTATTGGAGTAGAGTTGATTTACAATATTGTGTTACTTTCTGCTGTACAGCAGAGTGAATCAGTTATACATATACATCGATCCACTCTGTTTTAGATTCTTTTCCCATATAGGCCAGTACAGAGTATTGACTAGAGCTCCCTGTACTATACAGTAGGTCCTTTATTAGTGGTCTATTTTATATATAGCAGTGTGTGTATGTCAGTCCCAATCTCCCAATTTATTCCTCCCCACCCTTATCCCCTGGTAACCGTAAGTTTGTTTTCTACATCTGTGACTCTATTTCTGTTTTGTAGATAAGTTCATTTGTACCCTTGCATTTTAGAGAAATCTTATCTCTCTCTGGATTTTCATTGTAACCTCTACCAAGATTTTGTTATTAGTCTTCTAATATATACTTTTCTGTTTCTAATGGTTTCATATGAGTCAACATTTTTTTCTCAAGGAGGGTCTAGGGTATTTGAGGGCAGAAACCACTTTTGGAGCTTATTTTGTACTACTATAGCACTCAATATTGTAGATGGTATATATATATATATATATATATATATATATATATATATATATATATATGAAATATGTGGCCCTTTCGTATATATGAAAGGGCCACAGTTGGAAACATTGTCCATGGTAACAAAATGAAAAATAATTGCCCATACTTTCCAATTTGTCATGCTACAATGAGCAAAGAAACAGAATCCCTAACTAAGAATCTGAAAGTTTTTATGAGTTCATAGCTGTAGCATGCCAAGATTCTACAGCCAAATCTTGGCTTGGCTTTACTGGAATTTAATCACAGTGTGTTGGTGACTCGTGTTGATTTATCTCTGATTAAACATAAGGGATGGAAGGGACTCTCATGAGACAAGGGTGGCTCTACTTTTATCCAGAAGCTTTTTGCCGAAATAGGGCCAGCAGTGTGAAGAAGACAGGTGGCAGCATGGTGGAAGGCAAAATTTTGGGTGAGCACAATCCATGTCGATACTAATTAATCAAGCAACAAGTCCATGTTTGCTGAAGATTAGCTAGGTATCTGCACTGGGCGAGTCTTGTCAACTTGGCTTCTGGTACAGAAGCAGAGAATGAGACCAGCATGTGTACTTGAAATAAGTCAGGAACCTAAGTAAATATTTTTCCTTTTTTTCTGCATATCTATAAAAAAGCAAAATATGTTTTAAAATGGAATTAGAAGGCTCACCTATAGAACATGATTTTATAGATGCGTGAGAGGCACTTCAGCCTAGCGGGCATCATAGGCTTTGGGGCTTGGTTAAAATCCAGACTGCACCACTTAAGCACTGAGTCAGGTTAAATTACATGAGTTTGCAGAGTTATCAGTAAATGTGGAAAATAAAGCCCACTTCTTGGAATATTTGAGAATTAAATGATGTAATGGATGTCAAGCACCCAGTGGATGTACATCTGGTACATACAGTTGGGCCCCAAAAGGGTAATTTTCATTATTATTAAACAATTGAGCCATAAGGAAGATTTGAGGCTGGAAAAGTGGGGAGGTGATTGAAGAAGAATTAAAAAGAGCAGAGTTGGCCGAGGGATGAATCGGCAGAGAACAGCAGATGTTTAGGGCAATGAAACAATTCTGTATGTACTATAATGGTGGATACATGTCATTGTACGTTTATCCAAACCCGTAGAATGTATAATACAAGGTCAAGAGTGGACCCTAATGTAAACGATGGACTCTGGGTGGTTACGATGTGTGTTGTAGGTTCATCAGTGGTAACAAATGTAGCCCTCGGGTTGGGGATGATGATGGGGGAGGCTGTGTGTGGCAGGGGGGAGGGGGTTAGATGGAAAATCTCTGTACCTTCCACTCAATTTTGCTGTGAACCTAAAAGTGCTCTAAAAAATAAAATCTGTTAAAAAAAAAACAGCCCTTAGAAGCATCCCCCAAGTAGGGAGTGACCCAAGGGATATGGGACGACTTTAACTATGAGCTAGGTTACCCGCCAGGACTCAGAAATGGGGGAAAAAAGATGACTACCCTTCAGTGGATTGTCCTGATTACTGATGGATTAAATGAAGAATCTCAATTTTCAGGGCCACGAAGAAAAAGCATTAAATTTTGTAACCCTAACAATCTTTGTAAATTTTCCACGCTAAAAGTAGACAACTTGCATATAGAGGCTTTGCCTGAGTTTCAAGTTGACTTTTTGTATTTTTTACTTGCTTTTTTAGATAGTCCCGTTATAAACCATAAAATCAAAATTATGATGTAGAGAGTAATAGTTTCTTTGTCAAAGTGAAATAAGGTAATTGGTAGTTTTCCAAGGCGGTCTGAAGGGGGTGAGTTATATTTATGTGATCTAAATCCATTGGTTAAATGCACAGGGATTAACATCTGTTAAAAGAATTGCGCTTGGCATGCAGGTGTTTCAATATTTGCATTTAGTATGTGTTTCAGAAACGGCCTCTGAGAAAAACATTTATATAACAATCTGGTGGTTTTATTGTCTAAATCTGTCAGGACAGTCATTTTGTTACCCAGACTTTGTGACCCTCTTGCAAGCTGTAAACTATTTAACGAAGTGAGTACATTGAGAAAGATGACAGACTTTCAAACTCGGGGGAAAGAGTCTTATATGAGAAGAATCAGCTTTTCCCCTGGAGACTGCGCCTAATATGTGAACAGCAAAAACACTTACATTGGTGATTTAAGGAAGTTCAATAAATTTCATGGCACAGTCCTACTTTTGAAATATTACATCATTCAGCAAAAGCTTAGGCTCCTATATTAGCTGAAATGAACTAATCATGAATTAATTACCATCAGTTCGCTTTTGTGAATGGAGTGCGGAGGTAGGGCTCTGGTTTCAGTGCGTTCAGCGCCTTGCAGCTTAACTCTGCTGCTGTTTAAGTGTCCCTGGACCCACAGGTGAGGGCGCTCAGGGTGGATTCCATCCAGCAAACCTGAGGATCCCCTCTCATTGTGGGGACGGACACAACCATTGCCTAATCCACGTTGTTAAAATAAGTTGTGCTCTGGTCATTTGTTTTGTAGGTAACGTGGTGGGGCGGGGGGAGTAAATGCAGCATTTCTCCAGGGATCTGTGGCTTAAAATTAGTAAGAAAACAGGGGAATCAGTTGATTTTGCACATTGCCAGGTTATCCCTCGAGCTCATGAAAACTGGGTAAAAGCAGAATTATGAATGATTTCTACTTTATAAAAACCACACGTGGCTATGATAGCACATGATGGCTCACTTTGGCTTAATTACTTTTCAAGTGCTTTAAGTGTCTTCAGGGTATGTGGATAGCCAGTCAGAAATTAATGTTTTGTGTATAAATAGCAATTAGTTTTTGATGTTAGGATCTGCCATGTGGCTTGTTCACCACAATGACTCTGTTTTTTGACTTCTAGATAGTTCCTGAATCAAGGTTATTTCAGGGCACTTTGGAAATTCACCCAGGAAGTTTCAGTTGAAGCAGATTTTAGATACCTCATGGCTTCAGGTAATTGACTCCATCAGCTGAGGGTGGGCATGTGTTATGTGGGATTGTAATTCGAGTTTTGTCTGATGCCTTCTGGAGCAGTCTGCAGTTTTCTGGGGTTGGAACAGCCATCTACTGTGTGTTCTTCACTGAACACACACTAGCACTTCTCCCGATTGCTGTAGCCAGTCCCATAAACTCTACCTCATCCATATCTCCTCCTTTGGTGGTTTGCATGGACCAGAAAAATCTCCAGAATTTTTTGGGGGAGACCTATGTTGATAGTCAACTTTTGATTTTGCCCATTATGGGCGTGAAAAATACTCTTATCATCTAAAAAAATGAGAGTATATTTTAACACCCCAAATTGAGAAAGATATAATGCATGAATGAAGAACAACACTGTAAACTGAATAAATTTAACTTACGCAGAAGTCGTTTCTTATTTTTCTCGTTTGGGTGACAACTTTGCCATGGATTGACACCTAGCAGGAGAGCGTTGAGAATCATTGACAGATTTGGAAATGCCTTTGTCTTGGCATCAGGGGACCTGGGTTGGGTGAGATACCAACTCCGGGTCAGCTATTGGGTTTCTCTGAGGGTCCTCTGGGAAGAGGGGATGGGAACCCTGGCCTGGCCTTTCTCTTAAGGTTATTGTGAAATTCACATGGAATCATGTATGCAAAAGTGTCTTTTGGGCCATAAAGCACAATGAAAGTGAGGTTGTTTTATTGCAAATTTATAGAAGATGATAATGAGGCGCTGGAACCCTTTGGTTAGGCACAGCATTGGGAACCAAATGAGGAATCACCTCCTGGTTTTTCCGCTGAGCATGCAACGCCTTCTCTAGTCTCCAATGGGTAAAGGATGTAGAGGTTTTAATCGAGCTGGTTTAGACCTTTTCCTGAAGTGCCCTCCTACTGCTACCGGCTCCTTGAAGAAAGAAATTGTTTTTTTCTTTTTGGCCGTGCCTTGCGGCTTGCGGGGATCTTAGTTCCCCAACCAGGGATCAAACACGTGCCCCCTGCAGTGGAAGCACAGAGCCTTAACCACTGCACCACCAGGGAAGTCCCGTAGAAATGCTTCTTTTCTTCTCTGTGATGGCCCTTGAGAAAGGCAAAGAAATTTAATTGCTGAGACCCAGAGATGCTCTGGGAAGCACACGGAGAAGTGTGGTACCCAACTCCTTGCTTGGCGTGTTGTACTGCTAGTAAAGCTCTAAAGACCTTGGGATGTCCTTCCTGGATGTTGTCTGCCCTGCTTCTCTTGGACTCTGCATACACCTCCCTTTGCTCCTACTACATTCTATTTAATTATGTACTAATATGCCTCTTTCTTCTGGTATGTGCCTCCTTCAGAACAGGGTCTTTATCTTTCATTTGTATGTTCCCGTCACACAGTAGATTCTTATTAAACGTTGAACTCAACCAAACATGGGTCTTTTTTTGTGACAGCCACATGACTCTGTTTACAAGTATTAAACTGATGGCCCAAATCTTTATGTCTTATTTTATGAGGGTTGCTGATAAATCATATATTTCCTATTTTTTAGTTGCTTACTTTTTCCGGTGTCAAAAGCAAAACCTTATACAAACTTTGTTTCCTCTTGTTAGTCTGGCTCTGTCTAATATTGAGGGCAAGTCTGATTTTTAATTCCTTACATGATTTTAAATCCGGGTAATACGTGTATAAGGAATGCAGTTTAAAGGGCTCAAAAGTGTGTGCAGCATAAATTAAGTCTCCTTTTTCTCTGTGTCTCAGAGTCTGCCACCTCTCCTCTCTGGATGAAATTGTTACCTGTTTCTTGTATATTCTTCAGAAATAATTTACACACACATTTTTAATATATACACATTGTTCTACATGGTGCTGGATATAATACAGTTGATGAGTAATCTTATTTTTCCCTACACGAACTTATACATATTTCATGGGTCACACAAGGTCATGTAACCAAATCACATTTAGTATATTTTAAATGGGAAAGAAAATAGGTATCAATTTGATTTCATATTTAAATTTTAACTTGACGTTTTGCACCCTTAAACAAGACTGCAGGGCCATACATTTAAAAACTTTATTCATTGAATCTTGACTTCAATGTCTTTCGAAAGGGTACAATAATAATTGTAACTTGATGCTGAAAATCAACCTAATAACAAGTTTGACTCAGCAAGGCATCATGCATTTTCTTAGAGGATTTCTAAAAATATCCAGTTCAATTGACTGATAGGTTGCTAACTGGGTAAAGCAGGTGAAATATACATGAGCTTCAGAAATGACCATCTTTAAGAAATTCTTGTATACGTTAGTATACATGTAGGTGACAAACAGTCATACTTTTCGGCTAGGATCGTGGATGGTGATGAGTACCTGAGACGACCTTATTCTGGGTCTTCAGGACCTATTGAGGCTAAATCTGTTTCTATATTTCATTTTACCCATAGCATATTGTTGTGAAATAAACAGCAAAAACAGGTAAAAATAAACAACAGAAACAATGACAAGAAAAAAAGTCATCACAAAGCAAAATGTAGCTTGAAATTTATTTACGGACATCGAGGAGAGAGTATCTTATAGATTTGCACTACTGATAGTGTGGGATTTACAAACAGGCAATATAGAATGAGAACTGCTGAAACAGAAAAATCTCATTCCTTAAATCTGTCTCATACTGTCTGACTTTTACATTTCCATTAAAAGCATGATTATTTTTGTTGCCACCTCCCTACGCCCAAAGTCTTGGAATAATCTGTTATTCTTTTCCCTCTAATATTTTTAACCAATCACCCAATCTAGCTGCCTCTTATTGAGCATCTAATATCTGCCAGAAACCCTGTATGGGGCTTCCCTGGTGGCGCAGTGGTTGAGAGTCCGCCTACTGATGCAGGGGACATGGGTTCGTGCCCCAGTCCAGGAGGATCCCGCATGCTGCGGAGCGGCTGGGCCCGTGAGCCATGGCCACTGGGCCTGTGCGTCCGGAGCCTGTGCTCCACAATGGAAGAGGCCACAACGGTGATAGGTCTGCGTACCGCAAAAAAAAAAGAAACCCTATATGATCTAAGTCTCACAACATTCTGTCAAGTAATCATTATTATTCCCATTTTCCCAATGAGAAAACAGAAGTTCAAGCAGGTTAAATGAGGGACTCTGTGTCACTGAGTTTATAAGCAAAAGAGCCAGATTTCAGGGCCTGGTTTATTTGTTGCCCAAACCTATTTTTTCCAGTAATGGAAACTCTCCCTATCAAGGAATACTGGTACTATCTATGGAGTTTACCTCCTAAATGTTATGATTATGTTTAAGAATCAGGGACACAGATTTAGATTAATCATAATCCTTGGTTCAAGTCACTTTCATTGCTGCTTCATTCATGGCCATCTTCTTTTTGTTTGGTGTTTCTGTTTTGATGTCATAATAAATAATAATAATAATAATAATAATAATAATAATGTGAACTCCTTCCCAACCTGAGAGAGAGGACCTTGAGAATAACTTACACCTATTCAATAGCTCTCATATCAATCTTCTTTCAATTCCCTCTGCTACTCTGCTACTTAAAAGTCTAAATATCTCACTTTTGGGCTCTTTAAATTCCTCATAACTGGCTTCTATCCAATGTTCTTTTCTCCAGTCCACTCTCTGAACATCTCTTACAGACAGATATTATTTTATTTATTTATTTATTTGACTGCACCAGGTCTTAGTCTTGGCACGTGGGATCTTTTAGTTGTGGCATGCAGGCTCGGTCTTGGTTTTGGCACGTGGGATCTTTTAGTTGTGGCATGTGGGCTGTTAGTTGTGGCATGTGGGATCTAGTTCCCTGATCAGGGATTGAACCCCGGGCCCCCTGCATTGAGAGTGTGGAGTCTTAACCACTGGACCACCAGGGAAGTCTCCAGATTGATCTTATTAAAATACAACTCTCTTCACATCATTATCTTGTTCGGAATCTTTCCCTCTCCCCCCTGTAATTCTACGCTGGCCTTTGGAGACCTCTAGGATGTTACCTCATCCTCCACTCTAGTTATATCTCACAGTCTAGATAAACCAAAGTGTGCATGCTTCTCAGACTGTACCCCATGTTCTTATCCTTAGCACTGCAAGCCATTCTCTTTGCTTGTAAGTGTTCTCCTCCAATCTCTGACCATTTGGTCACCTCTTTCATGAGGTTTTCCTTGATTCTCCCAACCAGAAGGAACTCTGCACTCCACAAATCACTCATATATTAGTGTATATCCCATGGTTCTTATCACCTACCAACTCATGTTACAATAATTTATCTTCTTGTTTTATTTCCCTTAATAGATTGTAAGCTTCTTAGAGATAAGAATATTTTAAATTGAATTTTTGTATATCTCATCAGCGTCGTCGTTTCCTTTCCTTTGCCCTTGTATGAGGAAAGGATGGGTGTCCGTTAATCTCAGGTGTTCTCCAGCACCAACCAGTTCCTTGTGCCCTTCCTTCTCAAAGTTCTTCTCTTGTTTTCCATGACTCATGGCTTTCTCCTATCTGTGCGTTGACTACGTGGGTGGTGGGGACGGTTTAGTGGGGTAGGAGCAGAGGAGACGAGGGAGGGAAGGCAGGCAGTACCCAGTGACTGGGGCTATGTCAGTTGTCTCCAGGGAAGTGATGTAAACACATTGACAGGCGAGACTGTGACAGTATCACTGCTCCTTATTTCAAGGGTAAGGAGTGACTGCAATGGATGTGAGATCAAGGAAAAGGAGTGGATGGGGGCTTCAGTTTCACTTCCGCCTCCCCTGCTCCTTCTGGTGCCTCCTAGGTGATTAGTCATCCTTACTACGTTGCATAATCACACCTTGCCCATAAAGAGCATATTATAATTCACAGTACCCTATTTTGAAGATTAGGAAAATAGATTGATGAAATTTCTTTAATTCCTTTATTTACTGTTTAGGAAGTTCGTAGTACATCACTCTTAGCCTAAAAGAATGTAGGAACTTCTGGGAGACAGAACAGAGTCGATATTTTTAGTTTTTTAAATTTTTATATATTTATTTTTCATGTTTTTATTTCTATCTATCTATCTATCTATCTATCTATTTTATTCTTTGGCTGTGCGCGGGCTTTCTCTAGTTGCGGCGAGCCAGGACTACTCTTCGTTGCGGTGTGCGGGCTTCTCATTGCAGTGGCTTCTCTTGTTGCGGAGCACGGGCTCTATAGTGCAGGCTCAATAGTTGTGGCACACGGGCTTACTTGCTCTGTGGCATCTTCCCAGACCAGGGCTCAAACATGTGTCCCCTGTATTGGCAGGCGGACTCTTAACCACTGTGCCACCAGAGAAGCCCGCTCTGGTGCTTTTGTAGGTTTACACCTCCACTGAAAACTTGCTAGCTGAAGCCCTTAGGAAAGAGGGAGGGAAGGAGAGAAGGGGAGAGAGAGAGAGAGAGAGAGAGAGAGAGAGAGAGAGAGAGAGGCGTGGGGGAGGGGGAGCGAAGGAGGGAGAGAGACTGAGACTATTTTTAGCTTGACTTCTAAGTCAGGGCAGAGAGGAAATAGTCACCAACGTTCATGACATTTATGTCTAGGTGATGAGGCCTGTCACATTACTAAGTTGTTCAGGATTTCAGTGATATTTCTTTTAAAATATAACCTACAGATTGAATGTACTTAAGAAAAATTCCAGAAGAAAACTCATTTCCAAAGAGGTTTTTGGTTGTGGTGGTGATGCTGAGGAATGTGTGTTATTGATCTTGTAATAGAAATAATGACTTCAACCAGGTTTTCTAAGAAAATGAATGACTGCCCCAGGTTAATGGCCTTGAGGCAATCTCCCAGTCAGCCCTCCATCCTCAGGAAGTGCCCCAGGCCTTGATCATTATTGTGTAAATAATACAAAAGTGGGTATAGTTCTCTGGTCAGATGGGAAACATACACCCTTATTCTCTCCTGGATTCCCTTTATGACAATAAGAATAACATATTAGGGGAAAAATGCAACAATTTTGCTACCAATGCAAATAAATAGTCTTGTTTAAACAAAATTATTAAACATAATATTAAATAAACTTGAACTCTGTATGTCTGAGTGAGAAATAATGGTAAACTCCACGCTCAGAATTCTTCAACAGCTATAGTTACAGCTAAGTAGAGCCAAATATTGAATTGAGAATAATGCAATTACTGTCGTATTAGATATTTCAAGTTAAAATCAGGGTTAAATTAGACACATAATTGACTGCTTTAATGGTTGCAAACAAAAGACGGTGCTGAAATTTACTTTTAAAATTAGGACCTTATATTCTCATAAAAATATCTTATTTAACTGCGTTTGAAACGTTTTCAGATAGATAATATGATGTATAAGGATAGTTTTCTTATCTTAAAATATCAAAGGATTTTTATGGTCTTTTCATGGGCTTATTTTGCATTCCAGGATCTTCAAGAAGGCAAATAGTAAAATGAAAAACACGTGCAGGAAATTAGGATTGCAGTTGCCTGGGCCGCTGAAGGGGTTGCTACTGAGGGGGAAAGGCCTCGGAGGGGATCTTCTTACGTTGAATGGAGATATGCATGCATAAAATCGTCCCAAATCCCATATCCAGGTGTAGAACTTGTACATTTTAAATATCTCACAATTTTATTTGTCAGTAATACCTTAATAAAACTGGAAAAAAGTAAATTTTTAAAAAATGCTCTTTCTTGCTGTGAGAGTGCTTCTTATATTTGGGGGATCAGCTCTTTTTCTAAATGATTATCCAGGTGTCACGACACTATTTATTAAAAAGTCCATCTTGTCCTCACATATGTGATATGCTACCTCAACTAGAATTGATGTTTCCATAGGCAGTTGGATTTATGTTGACATTTTCCTTTCTGTTGTATCAGTCTGGCTGTATATTCGTCTGCCATGTTTTGATAGGGAGAACTGCTAATCACTTCTCTCTTGGTTATTCTTTCTAAGGGGCGTATCAGTAATTTTGCATCTATTTTATATTTATACATGGGTTTTAGAGCCAACTTGCTTAATTCCAGGAAAAAAAAATCTCATTTATATTATATGTTTTTTTGGAAAAATCACATTACATTTCTATTACTTAGAAGGATACTTGGTATCTTTTTATAAATTTATATTTATTTATTTATTTATTTATGGCTGTGTTGGGTCTTCATTTCTGTGCGAGGGCTTTCCCTAGCTGTGGCAAGTGGGGGCCACTCTTCACCGCAGTGCGTGGGCCTCTCACTGTCACGGCCTCTCTTGTTGTGGAGCAGAGGCTCCGGACGCGGAGGCTCAGTAGTTGTGGCTCACGGGCCCAGCCGCCCCGCGGCATGCGGGATCCTCCCGGACCAGTGCTCAAACCCGTGTCCCCTGGATCTGCAGGTGGGATCCCAACCACTGCGCCACCAGGGAAGCCCATATACTTGGTATCTTTTTGTTGAGTCATCCTGATGAAAAGCAAGGGCTGTCTATTTGTTCGACCTCACTTTTGTCTTTCAGGAGTGTTTGTAATGTTCCTCATGTAGGTTTTGTATATTACTGTTAACGTACAAAATGCTTTTTAGTTTTTGTTGATGTTTTTCCTGTCCTTACATCTTCTGACTGGTTATTATTTATTTACATTATGGCTATAGATTTTTGTATAATTTTGTATCTTTCTAACTTACCGAATAATTTTATTTATGATAGTTTTATCACTGATACCAATATTCCAAGAAAAGTATTATACCATGTGAAAATACTCTCTTCAATTATTTTCTCTTGTTTCATTGCATTAGCTAATAAATCCAATTCTGTGTTGAATAGTTCAATAGAATAGCAGGAATTCTTGCCTTGTTCTGGATCTTGGTGGAAATGCTTCTGGTGTTTACCTAGTAAGTCACTGACTGGTTTTAGAAATGAGGTAAATTTATTTTTATCAATTTGAAGAAAAATCCATGGTTTTCTATTTTACAAAGTGTTTTATCAGAAATGAGTTTTGAATTTTGTTGAATTTTTTTCAGTATCTATGTGAATAGTCAAATTTTCTAAAGATTTTTAAAAAATGGTGTTCATACTAATGGATTTCTTGATATTGAATCACTTTTGATTTGTGTAGTAAGCCTTACTTGGTCAAGATATATTATGTTTTTAATATGCTATTGGAGTCTATTTCCTAATATCTCATTTAAGATTTTTTTTTGTTCCAATATTTCAAAGTGAGATTGGTCTGTGTTTTTTCTTTACTATGCTATTTTACCAGGCTTATGTATCTATACCATATTTCCTTTGTAATAAAAAATTTTTAAAGTGTCTTGTCTATGCTTGGAAAAATTAAAGTAGCATTGGATTATCTAGTCTTTGAAGGTTTGTCTGAATTCCTCTGTGAAACCATCTGTACATGGTAATTTTTAAGGGCTAGTTCCCCATTTCTTCTATGAAAATTGATCCAAGTTGTTTTTTTTCTTTAAGAAATCTTTATACGGGTCTACAATAAAACAATAATGGCCCCTAAATGTCTCCATGTCCCAATTCCCTGGGACCGTTGACTATGTTATGTTGCATGGGAAAAGGGAGGGTTCCAGTCTGATTAAGGGTAAGGACTTGAGATGGGAAGATTATCCTAGACTATTTAATCTTTTGAGAACTTAAAAATGCATAACTTTTTTTTTTTTTATGCTGGATCAGAGAGATACATTGTGAGAGGGACTTGACCTGCACCCACTGTTGCTGGCTTTGAAGATTGAGTGAGGGACCATCAGCCAAGGCTTGTGGTAGCTTCTAGGAGCAGGGAATGACCCTCAACTGACAGCTGGTAAGAAAATAGCCACAAGGAAACAAATCCTGGCAACACACGAATGAGCAGGAAACAAATTCTCTAGAACCTCCAGAAAAGGAAGCAGACTGCTGACATCTTGATTTTTGTTCAGGGAGTCTGACACTGGATTTCTGACCTTCAGAAATATAAAATAATAAATTTGTGTCAAGTCACTAAGTTTGCCAAAGGAATAAATAAATAAATAGATTATTGCTTTAAAAAATTGTGTTAAGACACTTAAGTTTGTGGTGACTTTTTATGGCAGCAATAGAAAACAGTGTCAAATTTGATAAATGTATTTTATAGGAAAGGGACTATTTTAGCTAGGTTTTCAAATTTATTTTCATAGAATTATACAACATGGAGTCATGATTTTCAAAGTTTTATCTATTTATTTCCCCTTGGTCATTTATTATTTTGTATATTTGTACTTACTCTCTTTTTCTTCAATGAAGTTATAGCTAATTTTTGTTTATGGCTACTTTCAGGTAATCTGAATCAGCAGTCTTGGATGAGAAGGCTAAAGGCCCTATCTTACCTGATCTTTGCCACTAGACTGGCCCCATTAGCTCCGTGATGGTTTTGAGAAGACAGGGCCAATCTTACCTCCTGCTAAATCTGCCTCTTATAATTCTCTTAAAAATTAAAAAAAAATTTTTTTATTGGAGTATAGTTGATTTACAATGTTGTGTTATTTTCAGGTGTACAACAAAGTGAATCAGTTATACATATACGTATTCCACTCTTTTTTAGATTTTTTTCCCATATAGGCCATTACAGAATATTGAGTAGAGTTTCCTGTCCTATACAGAAGGTCCTTAGTAGTTATCTATTTTATATATAGTAGTGTGTATATGTCAGTCTCAGTCCCCCAATGTATCCCTCCCCCCACCCTTATAATTTCTCTTGCAGGAATGCTAAACTTGGCAAGGAAAAGCCAAGTCTCACAAATATTCTGATTTTTTCCCCAGTTAATCTCACTCACGGTCTCTATCTGCATGTGATTTGGACCCTACGGTGGGTTTGCTCTGTCTGTGTGGTTGCACGTGGCTCACTCTGCTCCTTACGTGCTCCAGGCCTGAGGGTTGCACACATCACCTCTGCTCACGTCCAGCTGGGCAGAACTTAGACATATCCTACATTCCTGTTCTCCTACTGGGAAGGGAGGCCTGGATGTAGTGTTTATTCTCAGTACCCATTTGTTCAGCTAAAACACAGACATAATCTCATAATGGCAGAAGAAGAGAATGTATAATGAGGCCAACTGTTGGCATATGCCGTGTCCTTTATCTCATGATTGTTTTCTTATTTTTTTCCCATTAAAACTAAGGATGTTTCTTTGCACTTAAATGCTTAAAAATTTCCCCTACACTAAGTAGTATTTATATTGAGAGAAATTTAGTTTATTCTTTCTATAGTTGTTGTGTTTTTTCTCCTCCAATGAAAATAACCCTTTCATCATGTATTTTATAGCTAATAATGATCATGGTTTTAAAAAAATCAGCCAATGAGAGAGAAGGGAAATATCCCAGATTTCTGCACATTGAGAAAAAATGTCATTAACATTTTGATGACTATTCTTTCCTACATCTTTTTAGAAACATACACTCCATTTTCTAAAGATTTTATCAAAAGGTGATCATATAATAATGCTGCCTTTACTGTATAAACTTTTAAAAAATGCAGTTTTCTTTTCGTTCATTGTCTTTTCTCTTCCCTCTAAGCAAATAACCCTAGGAATCAATGTTACCACTTTGGTATGTTTCTTGGCTTACTTTAATTGATGGTCATATAATTATATTCATACATATATTTACATATATTCATACACATGTATAATTGTATGTATATTCAAATATTTGGGTATTGTTTGGTTTAGAAAAGTGGGATAATGTTATATATTATTACATATTGAATTATAATGCAATATATTATTACATGTAGTTCTCTGCCTCTTAACTGTCTTACTTAACAGCATGTTGTAGAAATCTTTTCAATCATTGATTTTAGAATGAAATTATTCTCTGTAATTGCTGCATGTGATCCCATGGTATATATATGGTTTTATCACAACTTGTTCAAATTTTTACCCATTAATGGACATGCATTTTTTCCCCACATTTTTTGTCCTGGCCCTGAAAAATGGCATTAACCATTCTTTTTTTTTTTTTTTTTTTTTTGTGGTACATGGGCCTCTCACTGTCGTGGCCTCTCCCATTGCAGAGCACAGGCTCTGGACGCACAGGCTCAGCGGCCATGGCCCACAGGCCCATCCGCTCCGCAGCACGTGGGATCATCCCAGACCGGGGCACAAACCCATGTCCCCTGCATCGGCAGGCGGACTCTCAACCACTGCGCCACCAGGGAAGCCCGGCATTAACCATTCTTATATACCAGTACTTTATTTCTACAGAATAGATTGCCAGTAACAGGGATGCTGATGCAAAGAGTGTGTGTACTTTAAATTTTGCTTTTCCAAAAGGCTGTAACAATTCATACTTCCTTCGGCAACGTATGACTATATCCTTTCCCACATCTCCATCAGCAATAGGTGTTATCACTCTTAAATCTTACCAATATCATATGTGAAGTGATATCTCATTGCTACTTTAACTTTTCATTTTACAATCATTGAGATTGTGTGTGTGTCTGTGTTCTGTGAGCGTGTGTGTGTGGTATTTTTTAGGCTATTTGAAAAATATTGTAAAACAAAACCCATGAATTTTAGTACTTCAGTGACACATAGTACACTCTAAATTTGTCTACGGAAGGCCATTTTATCTGTTCAAAAGATAAAAAATTCTGCGTGCAACATTTTTTGTGATATGAAATAACCATTTCATTGCTCTTTTTCTTTTCAGGAGCAGTTTCAAAATTTAAATTGCCTAATTAACTGGTTGTTTTATTATGATTTAAACCCAGCAGATGACTAAATAACTAGTAAGCGTCTACTACCAGGTAAATATTTGCTATGCATCCCATTACGTCCAAAGTAAACATTTGTCTATTTTTACAATGTTTAAAAATACTTGGGTTACTTTAATCTTAAACTTTTTGGCAGTCAATTTAGAAAAGGGTCGACTGCAAGCTCTTCCAGACCTATCTGGCTGGGTCTTTTCAGGGTAAATGTAATTGCTCATCTCAGGAGGCTAAGATTCTAGTTCTGTAAGTTTGACCTAGGTGAACTTACCTGAAGACTAAGAGAAATAATTTTGTCATAATTCAGACTAATGGTAGTCTCTTAGTATGAAGACATAAACTTTAAGTTAAGCATTGAAACCATTGGTTACGTTTAACATAATTGATTTCTCTAAACATTAAAACCAGTCTTCTCCAGTGTAAAAGTCTTGGGTTAGGTGTTTAAAGAGAACAGTGGGGTCAGCCTATGTATTTTTCAAATATGATTACTTGTGGATTTATTACATATGTGCTCTATCTATATAGAATCTGAAATCTTACAAAACTGTTTCTTTATGCCATTATGCTAGTCCCCAAATATTACAGCTTGATTTACTTATGCCAGTCCCAACTTTTAAAACCTATTCAAGGGAATTCCTGGCAGTCCAGTGGTTAGGACTCTGCACTTTCATTGCCAGGGCCCAGGTTCGACCTCTGGTCAGGGAACTAAGATCCCTCCAGCCGTGCCGTGTGGCCAAAGAAAAAAAAAAGCCTATTCAAACGTCCCACTCATATTTTTACACAGGCACTGAGATTGCTCTTAGAAATTCAGAGTGCATTACTGTATCTGTATGTAAATGACATACATGTTACGGATGCCAAAATCTAATACATGTATTAGGTTGTAGTAGATAATTTCCCCCTCGTGATATCATGTTTCTCTTAAATCTTTAGGAGTCTGTGGGCTGCAATCTAAATGGTCTGAGTGCTAGGTCAATTTTTTAAATATAAAGCTGTACAAAATTGTAGCTACTTGTTACTATGTGATGGAGACAGAAACTGTGAAATCAGTTTGGTTGTTCTTGTGACATGTTAAACAAGCAAAAAAGTTAAACTGTCTATAAAGAAACTGCATTTGTAAGTTTTATTATTAAATCCACCACTGCTTTGCTGACTAATAAAAATGGAAAATGTGTGCTTTTATAGGTTTATAAAAAGGCAAGCTATCGTTTCATGAAAAATATCTTGCACCGATTGAATACAGGTGGCTGCTTGTTTGGACTTTGAAGATGTAAAGGCTTAGTATAGATGTCTGAAAAAGGTAATACAGCACAATAAAAAAAAATCTTCCTCTCTTTGCTCATCAATCCTTTGGGTATTCCATGTCAAATAAACGCTACAACAATTTATACTAAGAATACACAGTGGAAGTGCCAACCCTAACACTCCTTAGGACTGGATACCTGCCAGGTTTTTCACACCAATATTTAATGTGAACTAAAACGTCTTTTCCATTGGAAGTGTGAGAAGGAGCTTGTTTTCCTATATTTGGCTACGCGCTTACATGAAGTATAAAGTCAAATGCCCGTGATGTTCTCTTTATTTCAACCATGATGAATTGTGTTCATTTGTTTAAGTGCATGTGGCAGCTTTAGTGTTCCAACTATAAATTTTGGTTAACTTCTATTGACATGCTGTATTAAACTTAAGAAAAACAAATTACACTTCACCCGTTTTAATTGACTAAATGTGTCAAAAACACAGTAAGTATAACACGAAAGGTCAGAGCCTTCGTCTACACTGTAATGGGTGTCATGGCAGGGATCCAACTTTTCTTGTACATTTCATTTTTCACCAAGTTTGAGGACGGGGCATACGTTTCACGTTCACTTCCACTTCTCATTTGTACTTCAAAGTTTATCACAGGCGGTGTGACTACCAAGAACACTTTTCTCTTGTGCTATTTAAAGTTCTCTTCACAGTGACGTGCCTGCCCAGAGAATACTGATGTTCCCCTGTAAACAAGGCCTCGAGAACGGACTGCGGCATTCTCAGGAACAAAATGCTGATTTATAGCACACCATAGATCAATGTAGCACTATCTGGAAAATACCTCGTTTACATATCTAGCCCGTGCTTCCACCATTGAACCAGCAACCGCGTGGCTAGGGGCTGGCTTAAACTTGGCACCCTGGATTCCCTTAGGATCTGATTAAAGTCACCAGTTCTTTTGCTCTGCATCCAGTGGTTTATATGAATCTTTATTCCTCCATTAAAATTTATTAGCTTGATGCCCGATGATTCCATAATATTCATGAAGCTCCCTCTCACCTGCTACCACCCACCTGTCCTATTTTTTCCAGAGTTACCTCTTGGTCTGGCATCTTTTCATTCCCTTTCTCAAAATCACCTCCTTTTCAAGGGTTCCAACATGAGTTTCCAGTGTGAATTTACCTCTGGAAAAACTCTCCATGGGGCAGGTGTTTGCAAAGTGTTACATTTCGTATTGAAGAAGACAGGGATTCTAAATCTTAAAGTTTATGCCACTTTCACCCCTGCTTGTAACAATCTCGTTCCGTATGACATGCTTTACCAGCAAGAAACCACACGTTTTATGTTGTCACTAATGGGAGACAGTCAGTGTTGGTTCTGCTCAGATTCACATGGGCTGGGATGCCTAATAGTCATCCTTATTCAAGAAGCTCAGACACTGCTTGATGGAGCCTAATCAGGGCTTTGGATTCTCCTTAAAGAAAGGAAGAGACCACCCTCTGACCCCACCCCAGGGCGTCCCTACTGCCCTGAAGATTCGATGAGAATGAGTCTGGTTCTAAATGACGGGCTGGCAGATTTTCTGTAAAGGGCCAGAGAGGGAAAATTTTCAGCCTCAAAGCCCAGATGGTCTCTTTCACAGCTACTCGGGTCTGCCATCCACAGCACAGCCTTCGGCATTGTGTAAACGGATAAGCGTAGCTGTGTTCCCATAAATATTTATGGACAATGAAATCTGAATATCATATAAATTTCACATGTCATGAAACAGTCTTCTTCTGACTTTTTCCCAACCATTTAAAAACACCAATACCATCCTTAGCTTGGGTGTCATACAAAAACAGTGGGCAGGCTGGATTTGGCTTGAGGGCCCTAGCATGCCACCCCTGCTCTAAGCTAATATAATATTAATTTCTAAAAGGCCCAAGACATTTAGAGTAGGGAGGTTTCCCTTTTAAAATAGAGTTGCTCTAGTCATCTCTTACATACAAGAATCGTTTCCCTCCCTTCCCTCATTTTCGGGTCAGATGGTAAATATGGTGGCGTTTGGAGTCTAATCCTGTGAGAATGAGGTGTAGCAAAGGGCGGGTGATGCCCGGCCCGTATCTGCTCTCTCCTCCCCATCCCCACTCCCATCCTCTCTGCTGCTTGGTGCAGCAGCCCGGGCCTCTGTGTGAGGTTTTCTTTGGCTTCTGGGAGGTGCCTTCGGCCCATGGGGAGGCTGTGCTGGAAGTGCTGAGGCATTAAGGTCCCTTGGGAGTAGCCCTTGGCCAATGACTGAGAGAGTCGGAGGGTAAGTATCCCCGGTGTGTGTTGTCCCCAAGGGATGGTCTGCATTGCCTCTCCGGTTCCTCAGGGCGATGGGAGGCCCCCGTTGCTGACAGCTGCGACCTGCTCAAAACCATAACCTTGATTGGCCTCCAGCCTTTTCTGTTTCATCCCGACTTCTCTCCTCGTGCTTCTCAGGACTCCCTCCCAAATAAACAACCTGCTTGCTAGAGTCTCAAAAGATGGCACAGTCTTAAATTCAAAAACAGCCTTTTGTAAATAATGAAGGCCACCGGCCTAGGTTGTAAACTTAAATCCTTGCTTTCTATAGGCAGAGCCAGCCACCTGTCCTTTGATTATGGCGGGGACTTTTCCTCCTCTTTTGTTTTCGGCCAAAGAGCAGAAATCAGAGCTACTTGTCCATCTGAATGCTTGCTAACCAAAGAGCATTCTGAGAAGTGGTGTGACATTTCCACCCAGGTCACACTGGTTGTTGTGCCCCGTGTGCTGTGACACATGACACAAGAAAATAGGCCAGAGGGGACACTGTGTGTCCTCCACCTCCTCCCCCATACCAGCCTGTGACATGTCAAAGACTATCTCTATGACAGCTCACTTTCTCTTTTCTGTTGTGAAGTGTAGGACTGGGATGAAGAAAAAGGATACGGTCTCTTTGAACTCCAAATCCTTGATAACTTTTACTCCGCGTCTAGTCCATTACAGATTTTCTTACTGCCCTCTGAAACTCTGGCCCATCTGCTGACTTTTCTTCCAAAGCACCTCTGCTTTATGGTGCTAGAATAAGCTATTCCAAAAAACAATTTTAAAATTTTTATTAAAACTCTTTAAGAAGTAGTTAAAAGTTTTCCCCCGATACTGCCCTCCCTCTGGATCTTTCTTTCATTACCAGGAAGCATGGATATGCTTTACTAACATTCCCTCTACTGGATCCTGTTTTTGAAAAGTACAAGATATTTACTACTTATGGTGTAAGTGGAAAAGGAATAGGGGTGACCAGAAGCCTTTTTAAGGTAAAATTTTCTTGAGGAAAGAGAAATAAAGTGAATAAGTACAAAGGAGAGACATTACGATTGCATTTATAGCAGCAAAAGGGGGTGGTGAAGGATCTGAAATCATTAAATACAGAGTTGATAAGATAAAAGGGTTATGCTTACCTAAAGCCAGAGACACTTAAAGAGAAGCAAATTTATATTTTAATCAAAAGTTTTTATTTTTATTTTTTTGTTCTCTCATTGTTTAATGTATTTTTTTTTTAATTTTAAAAGTTTTTATTTTTAATAGAAGGCCCTACCAATACTTCAAGTTGAATGTCGGATTTTAAAGAATGTATGTTTGAATCATTTTCACTTTATTAACTTCTAATCCCTATGAACATTAAATCAATGTTTACTTGGACCAAAAATTTCTTAGGTACTTTGGCATAGAGAATGATGTGAAAGGCTAAGGTGAGAAAAAGGAAGACCAGGGATGGACCAGGAATTATACTTTTATAGGCCATACTTACACAATTCAAAGTGAAATAGATGCATTCATACAGTTTAGAACTTGGCTTTGAGTCTACACAGAATAGGGTCAGTTTAGTTCAGCAGGTGATCAAGATGATTCAGGAAAGAAAAATACAGTTAAGAATAGTCCCATGTCTATGATGAGCTGTGTATTAGCTGAAGTCTTCTCATTTAACATTGTTACAAATAAGAACTTGGATGGATCGATCAATGGATTGTCTTCATTTGTGCTACGTAAAGGCCCAGTGCTGGGTGTTAAAGTACTATGGTTACTAAGATGTGGTCTCTGGCTTAAGCAGCCTCTGGTGACTTTATGAGCAGCACCAAAACTGGTGCAGGAAAACCCAAGAAGTGCCTTGTGCTCTTTGATTGATTCCACTGCAATGTGGAAAACTTATGTGTGGTCGTCACTTTGCTTGGTCATAGATTCACATTGACTCCATCCATCCATTCACTCACTCACTCAATATTTTTGGGTCACATACTATAAGCTAGATATTGTGCTAAGTGTTTCAGATGTCCATGGGGAGTTACCCTCTTGTCTTTAGAACAAACCAACACTGAGATGTAAGGATGCATTAGTAATCCTTGAGCTCCAGGAGTCATTAAAATTGAATTATGGCATTATTGAGTCTCAAAATAATCCACACATGAAAGTTAAATTATGGAAGATGACAGTCTTTGAGGACTGCTTCCTGTCAACATATCACTACAGTCACATGAAGGTGGGGGGTAATCGGAAGACAGGACAGCCTCTATATTATGTTCAAAGAATTAGTCACCAACTGTTGCTCTTCATAATCTATAACATCCATGCATCAAAATTCAGCAGTGATTTTTCAAGTTTCCTACTGGTCATTTGAATAACCTTGCAGATAAAGTGTTTTACATTATGGATGGATGTCCACCACCTTCAGATCACTGCCCATCTCACTCGATTGTTCCTTGGGATGTTCAGCTGCACCTCATCATATATCACCACCTTTCAGCTGGCTCTGGTCACCCCATCTCACACTTCATCACGTCCTGCGTTCTTTGGGAACTCTCTGCTTTGTTAAGGAATCTGTCTCCCTTGTTGCCTAATTCATTATTCCCAAACCTATTATAATTTACTCAGACTTTATTGGTGTCCAAATTAGTTCTTTTTACTGTATCAAACCAGGACTATTGCACATGATCAAAAAGAAATATTTTCTATGACCAAATGTGGTCAAGAAGTATTAAATGATGCTACGTAGTTTCTGGGCTTTATTCCTCTCTATATTGATTCTGTGAACTTGAGCAGGTAAATTACTACGGAGCCTTTGTCTCATTAAACAGAAAGAAGTTAAGATACTTGCCGACTGCCCTGCTGAGGTGTCCATGTTACGAGTTGGTCATATTGCTTTTGGTGATGTTAACTTGAGCAGGTTATTACTTTGAGCACATTTCAGAGTAGTGAGTGTTTTTTGGGGGGTCACCTTCTTTACCTTAAACAGCTACATAATTTCCTTCATTCTGATGACCAATCCAGGCCGAGTGTGAACTAATCTGGATCATTTGAAAGATAACCTCTATACAAAATTAAAAGACCGGTTGTTACATGATTTACTGTTGATTTAAGTAGATTTTCCTGAGTGAATTATTCCTTCAAATTTTGAAGACAAAGTTGCCAACATATATTTTATTATATGATGGAATTGGTCATAGCAAATGTAATATTTTTATTCACAATCATTTCACTTTTTCCATTCAGATTCTCATGTATTCTATATGTAATTTCTCACTCTTTGCTATTATAATGATCTTAAATTACCCAAATAGATTTTCCCAATCACTCTGTGTGTCTTAATCTGTTCAGGCTGCAAAATACCACAGACTGCGTGGCTTATAAACAACAGAAGTTTATCTCTCACAGTTCTGAAGGCTGGGAATTCCAAGATCAAGGTGCCAACATGGTTGTGTCCTAGTGGGAGCACTGTTGCTTGTTCATAGCTGGCCATCTTCCTGCTGCGTCCTCACATGATGGAAGGGTCAAGGGCGTTCACTGGAATCTTCTTCTCAAGGGTATTAATCCCATTCATGAGGGCTCCACCCTCATGACTTAAGCAGAGTTATGCTTAAGTCAGCCTAATACCATCATCTTTGGGGATTAGGATTTCTACATATGAATACTGGGAGGAGACAAACCCTCAGACTATAACATCATGTCCACTAGAATCAAACGTTGTACATTTAGTTCACCCTCCCCACAAGGTTACTGCAATTCAATGTGTTTCAGTGGGGTTTGGTAGAGCCTTGGGGAGGCCAGCCAGCAATTTCAAGATCTAATGTGAAAGGATCATGATCTTTGATCATCTCATTTCAATAATTCTAGAAGTTGTATTCGTAGATAAATTGTATGTCTCATTGGTGTGACTAGCTCATTATTCAATTAGCCTTAGTGAATATTGAACTTATACTATTAAAGCAGGAAAAACATGCCTATATGGGGCATTTAAATTATCATTTGGAGAATTATTTATTACTTAGAACAATATTTCAGTTAAAAAAATCAAACTGCTGCAAATTTAGGATTACTAACTTTTACCAAATTTTCCTTGTGTACCTCGTTATTGGCTTAAAGCATGATATTAATCACATGTTACAATTAAGCAGGCAGGTGTGTGTGGTCAATTTTTAATTTTGTTTTTATTTTACTCTGTGGTGTGTGGAATTTAAGACTGTTTATTCAGATGATGATGAGAAAACCCTGCCTTTGGGGGTACTCCATAAAAATTTACAGAAACAATGCTTTTTTTCTTTCGTCAAAACAATGCGTGTCATTGACTTTAATGACTGCTTGAAGTTGTAATTGGTTTGCCCTTTGAAGCACTTTGGTATTTGTTAGTGGTTTTTAACTTAAGAGATGCTGGTCGATATACAAATGGATTGATAAATCTTGACTGATGTTAGAAACGGGCATTTTCAATTTAATTTCAGGAATCTGAGAAAACAAATGTTAAAGTGCAAAATAAGAGGATATGATGCTATATAGTCAAGTATACACAGAAACATACTTAGATTTATCGGGTGTGACCCAGAATGAGAACTGTGTGAATTGCAAAAATTGAGACAGGCACTGTGGCACTGATATTTATAAGTAAGCAATGGAGGGTGCATCTAGAAGAATTTTGTGTAATCTCTGACTGCCAGTAGACATAAAACTTTATGATTGGATTCAGATGGAAAAGGCAAGGTGACTTGACTGATGACTTTTAGAAGGTGCATAGCCAGTCTACCATAGCCCACTGCCCACCAAGAAGATCAAAATGTCACCTATACTTACTCTTTGTTCAGCAAGCATTTCTTGAGTCCCTTCACCACCATTCACAGGTGATAGAGATAGAAAGATAAACAAGACACTCTCTCCCCTCTAGAATGGGTCTATATGGAAATAATAATAGTAGTAGTAGTGAAAATAATAATCATCATTTACTGGACACCTAAAATATCCTCACTACTTAAATGCAGTTATCCCTAACACTCTGATTCTGCAAAGCATCATTTGCTCCAATTTGTCAACAAAGAAACAGCCCCGAAGTGGTTAATTAACTTGTCTGAGTCACAGAGAGCGAATAGAGAATTTGGATTGGAACCTTGTTCAGATCCCAAGGTCTAAGGTCAAGGTTTTGAAAATACACGGGTCAGATCCTGTAGGTCATTTAGGACATTCCAAGTAATTTATATTTTATTCTGAAGGCTACTGAACACTGCTGATTTTAAACAGCCTATGGCATGCCAGGGTTTGGGCTTTAGAGAGAAACTCTGACAAGGATGGAGAATGGGGATGAGACTGGAGGTAAAAAGCTATTGCAGAAGTTAAAGTGGGAGAGGATGAAGTCCTAACTTAAGATATGGCAGTGAGAATGGAAAAGAAGTGGATGGATTCAAGTCATATTCCAGAGGGCGTGGGTGCAAGGATAAGGCATGAACAGCATGAACAGCAATTTGGTCTCATCAAGAATGGTTTCTGTAAAGTGGTGGAGAAAGAAACCATATTACAGTGAGTGAAGAACTAAGTGGGCCGCAAAGACCACTGTTAAGAAAGTTGGTTGCAAAAGACAGGGGACGATAGAGAGACTGCTCAAGAGATACACGGGGTGGAGAGAGGGCTTGTTTTTTCACACGGGAGAGGCTTGAATCATATGGGGAGGGTAAAATCCAAAACAGAGGAAGAGGTTCAAGTATAGGGGAAAGCAGAGCTGATTCGTGGTGGAAGTTGTGGATTGCCCCACTAGCTTTGGGCAGGAGGTGGGACATCTCATTCTCTGTGACAGAAAGTGTGTAGGCTGGAAGATATACCATATAAGAGAATAGTACTTTAAGAAAGTTTTTCCTAAATAGCTTCTGTTTTCTATGTTAAGAGAAGGATAAGATAATCTACTGTAAATAAGAAAGATGGGGTTTGAAAAAGTTTGAGAAGGAGTAAATGTAAGTGGTAAAAAAATTGTATGTGATAACGGGAAAGGGAGCAGACCAGGGATATAGAAGGGACTGCTGCTTATCCTCAAAGGCTTGATCAGAGTTGGAAACCATGTTTTTTCTTGATGCCAGATTTCATGGCTGTGTGAATGTCTTCACAGAACTTAGATGTAGAAGCGGAGTAGATCAATGGTTAGATTGATCCAAGGGTTTCCAGTCCTTATGTGTCGGAAGCGAGATTGACAAATTCAAGAGCCAATAGATGTTAAGCAAAGAATGTTTGAATATTTGAATAGACTGTGAGACTCGGGCTACATGGGGAGAGAAGGGGAGGAAGAAAAGGCAGGTCCTCTGAGATTGATGACAGGCACTGATAGAAGTAGGAGGGCTTCCCTGGTGGCGCAGTGGTTGAGAGTCCGCCTGCCGATGCAGGGGACGCGGGTTCGTGCCCCGGTCCGGGAAGATCCCACATGCCGCGGAGCGGCTGGGCCCGTGAGCCATGGCCGCTGAGCCTGCGCGTCCGGAGCCTGTGCCCTGCAACGGGAGAGGCCACAACAGTGAGAGGCCCGCGTACTGCAAAAAAAAAAAAAAAAAAAAAAAAAAAAGTAGGAGAGCGGGGAATCTGTAAAGAGAAAACGTGACTGGGATGTGGTGCTCTAGATGTAGGAGATGGAATACTTCCAGTGGAAATGAGAAATTTAAAACAGCCGGAAACAATTTGTGTACTTCTTCATGAGGGGAACACGGTAACTGGGAATTCCATTGTGGTGGGCTCGAAATTGCAAACACAGCAGCTGTGGTAGAACCACGTGTCTGTATAGTGAAGACAACCACTTTCTCCCCAGCTATCAAGTCTACAGAGAACAGTCCTTCTGGAGTTAGAGAGCTGGAGCTCCATTTGGGGCGATGGAGATGGAATGAAACCCTGGCATTCCAAATCTACCGCAGCTAATCTGAAAATCAACTTGTCTTTACTTTCAAGCTAGAGTGAATTAGTTTTTTGCATCCTGCACCTTTACCGATTATCATACTAAGTGAAGTAAGCTAGGCAAAGAAAGACAAATATCATAAGACATGGCTTATATGTGGAATCTGAACAAATGACGCCAATGAACTTATTTACGAAACAGAAATAGACTCACAGATATAGAAAACAGACTTATGGTACCACAGGGGAAAGGGTGGGAGAGGGATACCTTAGGAGTTTGGGGTTAACATATACACACTACTGTATATAAAATAGATAACCAAAAAGGACCTATTGTTGAACACAGGGAACTCTACTCAGTATCTTGTAATAATCTATAAGGGAAAAGAATCTTGAAGAGAATATATATATATATATATATATATATATATATATATATATATATATGTATAACAGATTCACTTTGCTGTACACCTGAAACTAACACAACATTGTAAACCAACTATACTTCAATAAAAAAATTAATTAAAACCCCCCCACCAAACTGACGTGATTATGTGAAATGGTTGCTTTGGCCTCTTGTCACTCATGACCGTGCTGTGACAGAGCTTAGCACGTTATGCGGTGAGCACTGTAGTGTCTGTCCCGTTAGACTATGATTTCATCTGTGGCAGTGATGGCACCTTATTTATTTCTGAACTCCCAGTGCTTATCAGAGTCTGACACGTCATAGGGATTCAGTAATGTTTATTTTCTCATGTAGACAGAGATAATCAGGAAGACTTCATGAACTAAGTAGGTTTTGAGCAATTGGCTGTTGTTTTTTTTATCACACTTTTCCATATTTGACTTTCTCCCAAAGGATCAATAGAGCACACAGTAGGTGCATAGTAAATATTTGCAATCAGTTGATTATAAAAGAGCATCCTGCCTTGATTGTAGAATCTTGGACATTGCTTTGGTGTTATTTCTGTAAACCTGCATCTGTGGAACTATTATATATTTACACAGATTCCATTTACTTTTCTTAGTTCTGACCAAAAAATATGTTTTATTTCCTGAAAATATGCCTTTGAAATATGGCTTCTGCACCTTGTTGAAAGTATTTATCACACGATTCTGACTCTGATGGAATGATTTTAGTAGGAGTGGAATATCTCTGTACATTGTATGGATCCTATGAGAGATCTAGGATGCTTGCAGACATTTAGAAGTTGACTGAGAACTCTTCTGAAAATGTTATACCCATTGATGCGAAGCTTGTCTACCTCACAAAAGTTTATTTTTATCTTTTTTTTTTTCCTTGACAAGCTCCATACCAGTCAAAATCATTGAATAATTACTCAGAGAGCTCAAGTGTGGTTTGGGTAAATTAACATGCCTGGGGGATCATTTGACTGACATAGGATGGAAAAAATTTTGCCATTTAAAAAAAGGTGGAGGGCTTCCCTTGTGGTGCAGTGGTTGAGAGTCCGCCTACTGATGCAGGGGACGCGGGTTCGTGCCCCGGTTCGGGAGGATCCCACATGCCGCGGAGCGGCTGGGCCCGTGAGCTGTGGCCACTGAGCCTGCGCGTCCGGAGCCTGTGCTCCGCAATGGGAGAGGCCACAACAGTGAGAGGCCCACGTACCGCAAAAAAAAAAAAAAAAAAAAAAAGGTGGAAAAGCCATTTTAATTACAGGAATACTTGTGTACTGGCAACTGGAATGGCTAGCTCTTTTCAGGGGCACAAGCAAATGTCAGAACTTGTTAGAAAGTTTGGCTGGATCCTGTGCCATAGTCTTTAAGATTCTCTGCTCTGTTCTCAATTTTAGGGGGTGCTGCTCTTCTTGTCTTGGACCAAAGTGACCCTCTTTATTTTTACTCTTTGCTGAGAGCTCATTATCTATCATCTATTTATCTATCATCTCGAGAAGTTTGAGGTATCCGGTCCCTAGATGTCTCATAAATATTTATAAAACTCCACTTAACACAGAAAGGGACCATGAAGATGTGGAAGAGCATCAGCTGATTTAATTGTGATCCCAACTGGAAGTATTTCTATACTCAAGGGCCATCACAAAGGGCCACATACTAATAATAGCATCTTCAATCTTTTTTTTTTTTTTTGCGGTACGCGGGCCTCTCACTGTTGCGGCCTCTCCTGTTGCGGAGCACAGGCTCCGGACGCGCAGGCTCAGCGACCATGGCTCATGGGCCCAGCCGCTCCGCGGCATGTGGGATCTTCCCGGACCGGGGCATGAACCTGTGTCCCCTGCATCGGCAGGCGGACTCTCAACCACTGCGCCACCAGGGAAGCCCCCTTCAATCTTTTTTTGACCACAGATTTTAAAACCCCTAGTAAGGTAAGAGGCCTGATGTATTACTGTTCTATAGCAATTTCAAGATTTCTGGCACAGACTTAGTGATGAGACAATGCCCTGTGTGACAAACCAAGATAAATTGTTTCTTTGAAATCTGGCTCAAAACATCAGTGTTGGTTTTTTGAAAATTTCATCAAATGCAGTTTAGATCACTTTAAACTTATAAACAGTATCCAGAAGGAATAGTCTCATGGAAAAGAAATATAAGCCTGGAGCAATTTAATTAGCTGCTTTCACCATTGGCTTAAGAATCAATATTTACAGGTACAAATGAACTTATTTACAAAACAGAAATAAAATCACAGGTGTAGAAAACAAACTAATGGTTACCATGGGGGAAAGGGCGGTGGGAGGGATAAATTGGAAGATTGGGATTGACATATACACACTGCTATGTATAAAATAGATAACTAATAAGGACCTACTGTATAGCACAGGGAACTCTTCTCAGTACTCTGTAATGACCTATATGGGAAAAGAATCTAAAAAAGAGTGGATCTATGCATATGTATAACAGATTCACTTTGCTGTATACCTGAAACTAACACAACATTGTAAATCAAGTCTACTCCAATAAAAATTTTTAAAAATCTACATTTACATAGTGGGAGATGTTTTTTAATAAAATGTCACAAAGTAAAATAATTATGTGTCAATTAATAGTCTCGATTTCTGAAACAACTGAATGTTTCCTTTTTCCAAGTTAAAGACTTTTCAAGAAAGATTTAAATAAGTATGCAATCCCAACCAGATGTTACTGTAATCCTTCTGAGAGAATAGTCAGTAGCAATTTTTTTCATTCCTGATTGCTTGTCTTGTTGACAAGACTTTTCCGAATTCTTCTTGGATCCTAAGAAACAAAAAAGGGATTGGGGGGACATAAAATCTGTTACTTCCTGCTATTAAGTTAGACAATTTGCTTTTGCTTTTCAGATTTAGTTCATATACATTTTCCTAATGTGTCAGGAAAGCTGGACTCACCTCATGGCTCTGGTTTCACCCCTAAGTGAGTTATTTTAGGGTCACTTTTTCCATGTCTGCTCCTGGATTCTTATTTGAATCAAAACCAAGCTTTGACTTCACTTTTGTCGTTGCTGACTGCCAACTTCTAATAATCTGCCTCTTCAACAAGTCTTCCCTTTTTCCTACACCTGTTGATGATATTCCCAAACATTGTTTTGTGTCCCCTCGACTTCTATTATAATGTATTTTTGTGCCATTTTCAAAGACGTCTTTCCAAAAAATAATCTTTTTTGCTACTGTTCTCCCAATCATAGCTCAAAATAATATTTCTTAATGGCTATAGGTGACTGAGTCACAAACCAAACACAGTGTCTGGAGACAAAGTTCCTAAAGTGAGCTGCTGTATTAAGAGACCCATCACCTGTTGTTTCCCTAGGTGTTACATGGTGACATAGAGGACAATGAAAGAAGCTAGCTGTTCATCTGTTGGAGCAGGAATTTAATTATTTCATACTCCTCACAGCCCTGTGATTAAGGGTACCCTTATTTTTCTTACATTGTAGATGAGGAAACTGAGGTGTAAACAATGTTCCTCGGATCACACAGTGAGGAACTAGCAGATCGGGGGTTTGACCTTCGGTCGTTGCCATTTTGAGGACTGTCTGTACTCTTAACTACCATGTGCATCAACCCAACCAGCATTGAGAAGCATTTTCAACAGATCATAAAAAGAACCTGTGTAATGCGAAAAGTCAAAGCTCAGCTTATGTGAATGTTGGGTGAATCCTCCTGTCTTATACAGTACTGTTTAACGATGCCCCAAACGCCTCCATTGTGTCTGGAGAGAAAAGTATGACCTCCCTGGAGTTAAACTCTGGGAAACCAATAAAAAGACTTGCAAGACATTGATTTATAAAGTGGAAGTTCAAGTTACTTCTGTAAAGAGAAATATATGTCTATAAGATTACAAATATTCATCATTTGGAGAGAGTTTTTTCTTTAGCAAGGATTCACTCAGGAAATCCATTAATATATTACAAAGCTTCTATAATCAGAAAAAAGAAACAATATTCATAATGGATTTTTCTTTAAATACTGTAGCTGAATGATTGTTATGGGCTGACTTGTGTCCCCCCCCCCCGCCCCAGATTCCTGTGTAGAAGCCTAATCCCCCAGTACCTCAGAATGTGACTGTATTTGGAGATAGGCCCTTTAAAGAGGTAATGAGGTGAATGAGGTCATATGGTGGACACTAATCCAATAGGACTAGCCTCCTTATAAGAAGAAGAGATTAGGACACAGACACACGTGGAAAAGACGATGTGAGGACACAGGGAGAAGGTGGCCACGTGTAAGCCAAGGAGAGAGAGTCAAATTGCACATAACTTGATCTGGCACTTCCAGCCTCCAGATCTATGAGAAATAAATTTCTGTTGTTTAAGCCACTCAGTCTGTGGTGTTTTGTTATGACAGCTAATATGATTAAATTTTTTATTGTAGAATGATTTCCATTTTACTAAACAGTATTGTAAAGTTAGAGTTTACCGTCTCTCAACAGCCCTGAGGATATACTGAATGACTATTTTTTTAAAGCTTAACTTATTCAATTATTTATGCTTGTGTGTATATCATAGGTATGATACCAGGGATGGGAGTGAGGAATATGGATTACTTTTTTTTTTTAAGATTTTAATTTAATTAATTAATTTATTTATTTTTGGCTGCATTGGGTCTTCGTTGCTGCTCACGGGCTTTCTCTAGTTGTGGCTAGTGGGGGCCGCTCTTTGTTGTGGTGTGTGGGCTTCTCATTGCAGTGGCTTCTTTTGTTGCAGAGCACAGGCTTCAGTAGTTGTGGCATGTGGGCTCAGTAGTTGTGACGCACGGGCTTAATTGCTCAGTGGCATGTGGGATCTTCCCAGACCAGGGCTTGAACCTATGTCCCCTGCACAGGCAGGCGGATTCTTATCCACTGCATCACTAAGGAAGTCCCCTGAATGACTTTTAATCTACTTCCTAGATTCTGTAATTGCTTGTCTTTTACATTTTCGCCAGTAATAAATTATATTATTGCTTAATTTTAGTGATTAGATTTGGTAAACACTCTAGGCCAGCACTGAACAGTTAAAATATAATGTGAACCATTAACTCTCACAGTATTAAAGTTTCTAGTAGCCACATTAAAGAGTAAAAATAGGCAGGTGAAGTTAATTTTTATATGACTGTATAGTCATATATGTTATATCATATATATATTAATATTATATATGATATAGTCCAAATAGAATCCATTCAACATGCAGTCAGCATAAAATTATTATTTTTTAAACAATAATACAATATTCAAATTTATTCAGAACTTTTTCAAAGCATCACAAAGATATGTTCACCAAATCTCTACACAATATTTCTGTTTTCTGCCTGTTACATCTAAGGTCAATTTTTTTTTAAACTTTAGAAATGTGTGCTTATTTTATTTTATTATTAGTTGTCCGTTTAATACATATTAGTGTATATATGTTAATCCCAATCTCCCAATTCATGACACCACCACCACCATTAATAAAATTATTAATGAGACATTTTACATTCTTTTTTTTTTTTTTTTTTTTTGGCGGTATGCAGGCCTCTCACTGTTGTGGTCTCTCCCGTTGCGGAGCACAGGCTCCAGACGTGCAGGCTCAGCGGCCATGGCTCACGGGCCCAGCCGCTCGGCGGCATGTGGGATCTTCCTGGACGGGGGCACGAACCCGTGTCCCCTGCGTCGGCAGGCAGACTCTCAACCACTGCGCCACCAGGGAAGCCCTACATTCATTTTTTTTCCATCCTAAGTCTTCACACTCAGGGAGCTCCCTCACCTCCTCTCTCACCCAGAATTCCCTCACACAGACAAAAAAAGGAAAAAAAAAACTCTCCAGATTTTACTCTTAGAGTGTTATAGGGTAGGCTGTCAGCAAGCAGCCTTTAGTGGTCTTGCTCAGCCATTGGTCTGGCATCGCACTAGGCCCCTCCCCCTCCCCTCCCTCTGTATAAAAGGAGCCCGAGTTCAGAGTGAGGGAAGATGGTTCTCTGACACACTCTTCTGCCATCTTCTCAGTCTGCAGGCTTTCCGATTAAAGTCGTTCTTTCTTGCCCCAACACCTCCTCTCCCGATTTATTGGCCTGCATTTGATGAGCAGAGTGAGCTTGGGCTCAGTGTCAAGAGCAGATCTCATTTTGGACCACATTTCAAATGCTCAGTAGTCAGTGTGGCTAGTGGATGGGACAGCTCTAGACCTACTGCTGAGAATTCAGAGACACCTTTCTCCGAAAGCAGTGTATTATGTTTGCACATCTTTTTAAGGCAGTGCTTCTGCAGATGCCTGAGGTTACCTGTTGTATGTTGGGTTTTTTTCAGTTTCAATTTCAGAATGCGATGTGCTCTTACATGAGGGCGTACCCTTGGAGTTCGGTGCACAGATTCCTACGGACAAAATGCAATAGGAGGAAGCCATCACCAAAGTTCCAATCCGGCTACGTTTTCCTAGGAGGGGTTACTGGAAACATTCCATTCTCTTCAATAGATATTTATGAAATTGCCCACTACAAGCAAGGTATTAAGAGAGAAAATATGTGCAAGAGAGAAAACTCGTCAGTTTTCAAATTGAGTTATCTTAAATATTGAAACTCTGTAAATGGATTAAAGGGGAAAATGCTTTCACCTGTGGTTTTTTCCTCTGTTCTCTCATACACGATCTCATATATCCCTTCATAATCTTGGGAGCTTTATACAAATGAGTCAACTGAAGCTTGGAGGTTTTAAGTAAATTTTACAAGATTACTTTGTTCACAACTGGTGATGACGCTCATCCATATTTGATTTTAAAAGATTCGTGAGGGCTTCCCTGGTGGCGCAGTGGTTGAGAGTCCGCCTGCCGATGCAGGGGACACGGGTTCGTGCCCCTGGTCCAGGAAGATCCCACATGCCGCGGAGCGGCTGGGCCCGTGAGCCATGGCCGCTGAGCCTGTGCGTCCGGAGCCTGTGCTCTGCAACGGGAGAGGCCACAACAGTGAGAGGACAGTGTACCGCAAAAAAAAAAAAAAAAAAAAAAAAAAAAAAGATTCATGAGATGGCTAAATCTGATTCCAGTGCATGTCTTCTATTTGAGAAATTTCAAAGTAACGTGACGTGTGTATGAATTTTACAGAAATCATTAAGCCTAGCTCTCACGGGCACGGATTTTGAAGTAGGCTGGACTCAAGTTCAAGTTCCTGCTCTTCCACTTAGAAGTTTTTTATTTTTTAAACCTTATTTAAACCCCAGAAGCCTGTTTCCCCTTTTAGAAAATGGGCATTGTAATAGTTCCTATCTCGTAAGGTTGTATTAGGCCTGAGTGAGCTAATGCAGGGAAAGTACACGGTGCCAGGCATGGGCTAATGACTCACCAAATGTTAGCTGCTTGTTCTTTTTTTTATCATAAGCAGTGACAGGCCTGGTACATGTTAACTCTTTCAATTTACAGGAATTTTCTCGACTACTCATATACATTATATATTTATATACAAAATTTGATTAAGCAGGGACGCCTGGAGTACTTTTCCATAATTAACTGCTCAAACCATCTTAGAGAATGAGAACAGCTCTCTGACGCAGACCTGACATTCACCAACAGCTGGGGCAGAGAACAGTGCTGATGTCCTTCTACCTACGAACTAAGAGTTTTATCCGACGGAGGTGGTGACCCTGATTTCTCTCTGAAAGATACCTGAATGCCAGCCAATGCTGCTTTAGGATCTGACACACCACCTGACCCATCTAAATGCAAATAGAGGAATAAGGTTTTTCAAAGGTCACATTGAAGCCATTCAAAGTGTTTTACGTGTTTTTGCTATGGCTGAAGATTGTATTAAGACAGCTGTAACAAAAACAACAAAAATCGAAATGAACCAATGAACAAAAATAGAAAAAGAAAGAGAAAAGAGAGCTTCTGTCCAGGATTGAAATTCTTCCACTCGTCAGTCTTAACCTTTTTGATAATTATATTATGTGTAGCAGCAAAGAAACAAAAGGGGATAAAGGTCTTAGGATTTATATTGATAAACTACGTGTGGTGCTCAAAAATGGCATGGAATATCTTGTTTAAGCTGTAAAAATATATTAGCGTGTCATGTTATCTTCATAAATTCTTCTCACACGTAGGGTGGGTGGAGTTTCGAAACCCCAAGGCACATCACCAATTTGGCCGGTCACTGCAATTCATCAGTTGTTTTGTCACAAATTTGCAGGCATACAGTTGGGACTGAGGTATTATGATTCTAGAGGGTTTGATAATAGGTGAATTATTAGCTGTTGGGGACAGATTTGTTTCAGAGCCTTTCTGTGGCAGTCTCTCATATAGGAAGGTGATCATTCTCATGGAATTTGCTCCCTCAGACTTAAAGAGATTCTGACTAGAGCTTGTAATTTTTTTTCCTAGTAAAATTTCATTAGTGGTTAATTATGAAGGGTAGAGCTTTCCGGAAGTTCAGCAAGTGTGTTGAGAGTTCAAACATGTCAAATTTTAATCAGTCTCACGATGGAACAACCTTGGAGATTCTTTGTCACCATGTTTACACACGTTTGTATTCCATTCCTCCATGTATGATCACATGTTGAACTTGAGATTTTAACCTTTTTGGAAGACAAAAAGACTTTTAGAGCTTATTTCTTCTTAGGTTGAGCAATTTTACTTTTTGGTCTTTGAGTATTTCAACAGCATCTAACTTAGATAAGGATGCAGGAAGTTAAATGCTTTTTGTGGATGTTACAGATCAAGCCACATCAACCCAAAGTGTGCTTAAGCCTCTTCATTCCTTTCTAAAATCTTTTTAAAATCAAAGAAGCCACATGAGTCAGGGCAGCTTAAGCAGTAACATCTCTACCTCCAAAGGTGTATACATTTGTGGGAAACTGAAAGGAGATAAACCACAAAGGAATGTAATAAAGTTCTCAATAAATTCTCAAATCTCCAAATTTCTATTTTAGAAGAGTTTCTTTGTATTTAGGTAGGTATTTTAGTTCAACTCCAAACTTAGCTTGACTGCTAAAATATTATTAATTGCTCATATGTTTTTCAGTGGGGGTCGGAAGATATGCAAATAACGAAGGGTTTCCAAAAAGTCAACACAAAATATAGTTACATTGGAAGAATTAGATAATTAAACACATAATTTAAATTATGCTGAATCCGAAGTTTTGGCTAGGAATACAACGCTGTCAGACTTTTGTGCTGTTTTTCCTCTCTGTTTTACTGAACACTGGGTTCACCTGAAAACCGTATCTATATTTTCCTAACTAGAGGACAGAAGGAGAATATCAGACGTGAATTAAAGAAGGAGAATTGGTCACCTGGGCAGTAGAAGTCCCAAGTGGCAGTTGCATCTACAGCAAACATTCTCCAATACTGAAGTAGGTCTAGAATACTACTAAAGCGTTTCATCTTTTTGCTGTGTTGGAATATTTTTTTGGGTGAGGGGCATTTCTGTTTCAGCAAAGAATTATGAGGCTGAATTACTGGGAGGGCGATTTGGGGCCTGAAAGATATTTGATTATGCACTATTGAGGGCTAATAATTGAAATGAGGTATGAGTCACAGACACTATGTATTCAAAAGTTATGTGAATTATTTCTAAGTTATTTTGAACCCTTTTGTTAGCCCTATACCTCTCATGCCATTTTAGAGAGCCCTTGGCTGAGGGCAGACTCAGTCTTAGATTATCTTATTTAAAATGCATTATGAGGGACTTCCCTGGTGTTCCACTGGTTAAAACTTTGCCTTCCAATGCAGGGGGTGTGGATTTGATCCCTGGTTGGGAGCTAAGATCCCACATGCCTTGCGGCCAAAAAACCAAAACATAAAACAGAAGCAATATAGTAATGAATTCAATAAAGACTTTAAAAATGGTCCACATCAGGGGCTTCCCTAGTAGCGCAGTGGTCAAGAATCTGCCTGCCAATGCAGGGGACACAGGTTCGATCCCTGGTCTGGAAAGATCCCACGTGCTGCGGAGCAAATAAGCCCGTGCACCATAACTACTGAGCCTGTGCTCTAGAGCCCATGAGCCACAACTACTGAGCCCACACGCCACAACTACTGAAGTCCGTGCGCCTAGAGACTGTGCTCTGCAACAAGAGAAGCCACCGCAGTGAGAAGCCTGTGCACTGCAACGAAGAGTAGACCCCACTTGCCACAACTAGAGAAAGCCTGTTCACAGCAGTGAACACCCAACACAGCCTAAATAAATAAATAAATAAATAACTTAAAAAAATAATAATCAATAAAAGAAATGGTCCACTTTTAAAAAAGTAAAATGCACTATGAGGGATACAAAAGAAATCTAAATTGTAGACTATATTCTGGAAACTTACAGCTATGGAGTGACTGCACTTAGATGGCAGTGAACAGGGAGGGTGGTAATCCAGGCCTACACAGGATGGTGGGGCAAGCTGACTAAGTGTTGAGGTTGAGATGTATCTGGCATGAGGAACTGGAAGCGCTTCTCCCTCTTAGCTATTTGTTTAACTCGGTTGCTCATTCAAAATGTGTGTTGGGCCTGGACAGTGGGCCAGGTGCCTTGGAAGGGAGCATAGCACTGAGGACAGCAGGTATGGTTGTTACCTCCAGAAAGTTTAGGGTCCGGTGGCTGCAGGCAGACATGTGGAAGCGAGCAAATACATCTAACAGCAAACCGTGGTGAACGATAGTTAAGAAAAGCAAGATGCTGTGAGAAAGATTGTGGGTTGGGGAATGAAGGTCTGAACAAGAGGCACTTAGGCTGAGATTTGGAGGATCTATTTATTAAAATATAAAGACACACTTCTTCCATGAGATTTGCTAGAATTAGATAGAATTCTCTACTGAATTGTTCTTATATAATCATGTGTGTGATAGATGAAATAAAGACATATTTAAGGCATGCTCATTTAATTCAGCAAGTGTGTCAGTCAGGGGCCCAGCAAGAAACAGATGCTATGTGTAACATGGAGAACTTCAAGAGGGTTTGATACACTGTACAAAGCTGTGGGGAGGGATAATGCAGTACTCCCAGGACCACTCATAGCAGAACCATCACAATCCTTAGACCCAAAGGGACAGGTGGGTGGCATGGTTACTAAGATCTTCAAGGAGAATGCAGTAGGGAGAGGGGCAGTGACCTTGGTTGAGGGACACAGCAGCCTGAGGTGACCCCCCTCATCCCCAATGCCCAATACTTTTCCTTCTGCTCTCCTGGTAGGTCCCCTTCCACTGGCCTCAACTAGAAGTCAGAGGACGATGACTTCCACACAGGTCGGCCTCCCAGTATAGAGATCAAGGTCCAGAAGGTGGAGCCCAGATCTGGTATGGTGGTGGTGGTGGGGGCGGGCAGACAGAAGATAGCTCACACAGCAAGTCTACACAAAGAACCGCCTGTGGGCAAAGCTCAGAGGTGGGGATGCAGAAGAAATAGAGACCCTGTGAAAAGATTTATGAAGATTTGCTCTGTTGTGAATTCATCTGTGGGGGGGTGTGGTGTGATTTATCAGAATCAAAAACACGGATGTCTAGATACCATTACAGTAGACCTTTCTTGTACGATTTCTCCTGTGTGGAAATTCAGACTTCTCTCCTAGGGGCTGCGTTTCCTCCATAGTGTCTATCATAATATTATCCGAACCATGTTGGAAAGTTATGCTGCATGTGACACAATGTCCCGGGGAGTCTCACAACCCAGTCCCCTTGTAAGCAGGGTCATGCAGGCACTTATAGCACATTCTTTCTTTTTTTAAAAATTATTATTATTTATTTTTCTGTTTTGGCCACGTCATGTGGGATCTTAGTTCCCCAACCAGGAATCGAACCCTGCATTGGAAGCTCGGAGTCTTAACCACTGGACCACCAGGGAAGTCCTACAGCACATTCTTACAAGGTCACCTTTTCTGCTGTTTCTTGGGGAGGCTTTGCAGTTTTTTTTTTCTCAGCAAGGCTAGGGATGTGGCAGAGGAAGGAGGCAGGAACTGAAACGTGCTGATAATAGCAGCTGACTTTGCACATGGAGATTCCTGGAAGAGGAAGGAAAGGCTGCATTTTCCAAGCAGCCCCAATTCCCTTTGCCACTTTGGTTTCAAACCCTGCAGGAAAAAGACAGCTCTGAAAATTGACAAGCCATCACTTGCTCTTCATTACATGGTCACATGAGAAGCAGCAAGCACCCAAGCCTACGGGGTCACCGGTGGGTCTGGAAATCTTTGGAATTTTATAGGGAGGGTCACTGCTGGCAGCAGGTGGAGTGATGGGATGCTAACAGTTTACTCCTTCACCAGGAAGGATACTAAGCAGTTGTGTTAAATAATGATATACGTGTGTACAGGATACACTTTCGTTATAAAATTTTCCCTAACCATGAGAATCTCAGTTAATTCTTGCCATGGTCCTGTGGGTCAGGCTGGGCGGGTCCTGCTAAGTCCCATCTTGGACGAGAAATTGTGTCTGAGGCCGGCTGACCCGTCAGCATCATGCAGCTGAGAAGTGGCAGAGGTGCTGGAAACTAATTCCAATTAAAAAAAAAATCACAACAGTTTCCAGTGGAAGATTTCAAAGTAGAGAACATCTAGGACTCTTACTGTTCTTGGAAAATTCGAGAGTGTTGGGATTGTCAGGAGCTTTTCTTTTGTTTACAAATGTGTCCAATGAAAAGAGAACTGTGGTTGGAAGGAAAATTCCACTCTGTTCGAATGGCTGTTCAAATAGCTCCTTCCTGGTTGTTTCCCTCTTGAGAATACCAGCAACTGGCCTAGAAGCTGTGTGAGGACAGTCTCAGGCCATTTTCCCTCTTGCTGTCACAAGTGTTTACTCTCAGTACGTTGGAGACTCATTCCAGAGTTTTGAACAGTTTTAAAAAGGCTCCTTTGGCTGCTAGATGGAGAAGAGACATTGGATGAGATGGAGGCAGGAGAGGTCACCTGGAAGGCTGGTGCCCTCATCTCAGTGAGAGAGGATGGTGTTTGGACCGAAGAGTAGCAGAGGGGGTGGTAAGAAGTATTAGGACTTGGATATATTTTCGTATTTTGAAAGCACAGCCAGCAGGACTTTCTGAAGGTTTAGATGTGGGTTGTGAGAAAAGAGAGGCGTCAAGAATCAAGACAGGTGTTTTGGCCTGAGGGTCTGAAGGGAAGAAGGGTCCACCAGCGAAGATGGGGAGGTGGGCGGAGAAGCCAATGTGGACGGATGGTCAAGAGTCCAGTTCTGGAAATGTGGAACTCGACACGCCTGTTACACATTTGTATTAGTTGGTTTTCTTCCTCCCTCCCTCCATTCTTCCTTCCTTCCTTCTTTTTTTTCTTTCTTCGTTTTCTCCATTTGTTCTTTTATAATGTCAAATTAAGGCAAGACACATCAAATTTCTATTTAATATGGTTTATTTCACTTTTCTAGCTTCAAAATAGTCACCTGCAAAAGGGGAAAAAAGAAATCAGAAACAAGTACTCTTACTATTTTTTAAAAAATTATTTATTTTTGGCTGCGTTGGGTCTTCGTTGCTGCGTGCGGGCTTTCTCTAGTTGTGGCGAGCGGGGGTTACTCTTCATTGTGGTGTGCAGGCTTCTCATTGCGGTGGCTTCTTTTGTTGCAGAGCACGGACTCAAGGCGTGTAGCCTTCAGTAGTTGCTGCACGCTGGCTCTAGAGTGCAGGCTCAGTAGTTGTGGCGCACGGGCTTAGTTGCTCCACGACACGTGGGATCTTCCCGAACCAGGGCTCAAACCCATGTCCCCTGCATTGGCAGGTGGATTCTTAACCACTGCACCACCAGGGAAGCCCCGAGTGCGAATCTATTTTAAGCCACTTACTCTTCAAGTACAGGATAAGACAATGAGCATGTCTGAGACAGTGAATATTTCTGAAAATATCTTCAATAACTTATAATCATAAAAAGCATGCTTTATAGATATGGCCATGTTAAGACAGTCCAGAACTTTCCTGTATCTTCAATATATTTTAAAACCCTTTCTTCTAAAAACATTTTTGTTTTCAAAACAGGTATAATTCAGTAACACTCATACTAATGTTTGATTAAATTAATTGAAGCAAAAATAATTGCATCTTAGCACATGAGTAGAGATTTCAGTTATTGATAATATTATAATTAATATTATAATTAACTTCTACTAATTTTTATTTTATAATTTTAAACTTCAAATCATGAGAATTTCAGCATTGTCAGGGATATACAATTTAATATTCATTATGTGCTTGAATTGGAAAACTTCCACTTGAAAAAATGCATTGTTAAGAAAGTACAGCTCCAACAAACCAGTGAATATAACAAAACAGAAGCAGACTCGCAGATACAGAGAACAATCTGGTAGTTACCAGTGGGGAGAGGGAAGGGGGAAGGGGCAATATACGGGGAGGGGGTTAAGAGGTACAAACTACTATGTATAAAATAAATAAGCTACAAGGATATATTATATAACATGGGGAATATAGCCCATATTTTATAATAACTATAAATGGAATATAACTTTAAAAAACTGTGAATCACTATATTGTATACTTGTAACTTATATAATATTGTACAACAACTATACTTCAATTAAAAAAAAGAAAAAAAGGAAAAAAACAGGAAATATAACTCTGTTATGGACTGGCTTTAAAAAAAAATAAATTTATTTATTTATTTTTGGGTGTGTTGGGTCTTCGTTTCTGTGCGAGGGCTTTCTCTAGTTGCGCCGAGCAGGGGCTACTCTTCATCGCGGTGCGCAGGCCTCTCACTGTCGTGGCCTCTCTTGTTGCGGAGCACAGGCTCCAGAGGCGCAGGCTCAGTAGTTGTGGCTCACGGGCCTAGTTGCTCCGCGGCATGTGGGATCTTCCCAGACCAGGGCTCGAACCCGCGTCCCCTACATTAGCAGGCAGATTCTCAACCACTGTGCAACCAGGGAAGCCCTGGACTGGCTTTTTTCTTCCTATTTGTGATGGTCTCCTCCCTAACTTCCCTATCTAAAACAAGTCTTTTAAGATCTATCTCAAATTGCTACTCAGTGAAGCCAGCCTGAGAACTTCCACTCTCAGCAAAGTCTACTTCCTGGGCAGCCATGCACTTAATAGTTGTATCATTGATTTAGACACAATTATTGTGGAACTGATTACATGCAGCTTAGTACAGTGTTACATAGCATTTAAAATTTTTCTGTGCGTGTAATTCTTCTCTCTCCAGTAAGTTTCTAAGGTGTCTGACAGTAGATAGGTCATGCTGTTTTGTTCTGGGTGCAATGTATTTTTTGTTGCATGAAATAATTTATTCATTTATTCAATCATCATTTATTCAAGCTCACTAAAAGCCAGGAGCTGAGCTGAGTATTGGCATCCACCAAGCTTTATCTGTTATTTATTAATTCAACATATTTTTGAGTGTCTAACATCTGCCAGGTAATTGAGCTACAGGAATAAAGAAAATTAAATTTCTAGCTTTGTGGACCTTACATCTTAGAAGTCGGGGCAGAGCGTAAAGAGTAACCAATATGTACATATTCTCAGGTAGTGATAAGGGCTGTGAAGAAAAGGAAACACGATGGGGTGATAGGGAGGGATGGAGGGTGAGTGTCGGGGTGTGTGGGGGAAGATGGTGAGGAAGGGTCTCTCTCAGCAGATGGCATTTGAGCAGAGGACTGAGTGAAGTGAGGGGCTGAGACAAGCAAACATCTTGCTTGGATGAGAGTTCCTGGCAGAGGTAAGGGCAGGTTTAAGTGCCCACGATGGGGGTGCCCGTGGTACGTCTTGGCACAGTGAGAAGGTCACTGTGGCTAGGAGACCCTGAGGGATGGGGGATGGGGGATGGCGGACTCCCTGGAGGTGAGGTCAGGGGGCAGGCAGGGCCAGCTTACGGTGGGCTTTAAAGGATTTAATTCCACACAGGAAGGGAAGATGGTGGGAGGTTTTGAGACCACTGATATAGTCTGATTTATGATGAATGAGACAAATGAGAAAGATCCTGGAACTGTTCTAAAGAAACTGAAAATCTATTATTCAGAGTTCTACTATGCAAACATCCATAGCCATTTTTATTAACCTATGAAATAAAAAAAGGAAATTTACTAAAAATAAAAAAATTCTAGCTATGTGTATGGTATTAAGTAGGGTGTATATATAAGTGGGTAATTGTGGGAAGTGGCAAATAGTAAATTTAAGTCGAAAATGATAGCCTCCCAAGTTATACAGGTGAGGAATGTAGCATTTACAAACTGAAAACTCCAGTCCAAGAAATGCAACGTATTCATTTGAGAAATGAAAAGTGTGGTGATTTTTTTTTTTACTTCTATATTTGTACATCTCAAAATATCAAGGTGTGATTTAAATACTCTATGTAATAATATCAATTTCTATTATTTGAGTCGTGGGACCCAAGGAATATTAATAAGTATTTGCAGCACTCGTTTGCCTCAAATAAGGGCATAGTGATTAGTTAAGTGGATCTGAGGGGCCGTGAAATAGAAACAATTATATGATCTTAAGGCATTAAACAATCAAAACTATTTTCTTTTCTGTCCACAGATGAGATCTTAGCACTGTAATTAAGGGATCTGGGCTGTGATACTAATTTTGACGTTGATGTGATAGGCTACCTGGAGCAAGAAGGAATAACAGAGGGAACAGCCAATGCTTACTGAGTGCTCTCTTTGTCCGGGAACTCTGTGAGCTACGTGCTTTGTGCGGGTGTTTTCTTGCCAGAGTTCTGAACCAAATGAGAGAGAAAACAAAACTGGTCACAGGGAGAGCCAAACATCACCTTTACGACAAATGAAGCTGTTACCAGACAACGTGGCAAAAACAGGCTTCAAGCAGCAAACCCTGGAATTAGATGGATTTCTGCATCCAGATTTTCCACGGAAGGGTAACCTAAGATGAGTATTTAGAACAGAGCAGAAGTTGAGTGTTCCGTGGGCAGCTGATCCCAGGATAAAGGGAGACAAACGATCTGTTCTATGTCCTCCTCCAAAGGGATACTCAGAGGGTATTTAAGGAAATCCTCTCTTCACTGAAATTACAGAAATGGACAAGAACTGTTCTTCCTGGTAATGAATGTATTAGCTCGTTTAATTCTCACGGAAACCCTATAGAGTGGGTATTATCATAATTTTACTACACAGAAACAAAGGCACAGAGAGGTGAAGTAAATTGCCAAACGTCTCACAGTCCCGGCAGTGATGGAAGCTGACTTGAACGCTGGCAGTTTTGTCCTAGAGTTCTCACCCATCCTGCTTCTCTCATCGTTTTTAGCTGAGCTTTCTTATCTGAAAAATGAAGGGATTAGACTAGAAACATCTCTGAGAATTCCTTTCAACCTTAAAACGCTTTAATATGCCTTTAGGTTTACTGCAGACATATCTGGGTGTGTGAACTCTTTAAAACTCCTCAGGCAAGGGAGGATATGGAACAACATTATATACAACTTAGAATGTTATTCTGATGAAAAGTCTCCGTAGGTAATTGTAACCCAATTCTCTTTTCAATGTGGAAAACTTAACAGTTTAAAAAGGAGCAGACAGATGGAATTTTGCTAATGTGTCCAAGAAGGAAATATGATTTCACATGTGTATTATATTCAAGTTTATGAATGCAGTCATAGTGTCTGGAACCGAGGTAGGAAACTGTGATGAAAATCAGTGAAGTAAAATATCAAAATAAAACATCGCATGACAACCCCTAATGGGGAACCACGCTGGTGCCTTTAATAAAACTTGGGAGTATGAATGTGAGATGTAAGTGGCTGAAGGATTCTGAATTTCCCCAGCAATATTCATATGTCACAAAATGAATGTTAGCTGGCAACAATTCAAGAAGTGACACATGTAACATACAACGGTTGAGATGCCCACGTTGTGATCATTCACGGTAAATTGTGACATTTTACTTTGTGTTAAATTGAGTAGACCCTTGTTTATAATTTCCTAAGAACTTGTTGAAAACAAAGATTTGGGATTATAATCTCAGCTAAGGATGGAATGTGCGACTTAGGTAACAAGCTCACCTTCGTATATTTGAGAGGGTACAGGCATTATCAACACATTTCAGTGTCTTCCTGGTAGCAGAGAATTTACTCCACGTTTAAATCCACCCTGGGCATTTTGGAATAATGTTTTTGACTGAAGATTTTTTAAAAAATCACCTTGAATTAATAAGCTTCTAAAAATGGCTTTAAATCAATATAAGTTCTAATTATGTAATTAATAGTTCAAATAACTTCAATTTTTATGTCAAATTGATTTGGTAGTTGGCAAGTGTCAGATACTTTTATTCAGTACAATACATTTAAATTCCAGCTGATGCGCTTTCTTCTCTTCTCTACCAAAAAAAAAAAAAATCAAAAGAATGGCATTCCCTTTACTAATTAAATAATATATCTTTGAAGAGTGTGACTTTAAAAAGAAAAAGCATTTTCTTTCTTCAGGGGTTGCTTTGGTATTATGTATAACTACAGTTATAATTCTCAGCTTATAGCTACTATCCTCTTAATAGTATTATTTTCCAGAATTCTTCTGGCACCTCAGGGGTTCTTTCCAAGGAATTTTTTTTTTCTTTTTGGTTAAAAAGAGGTTTTATTTGCCTGCTGGAACTTTATGTATACTTGCTCTTTCCCAAGTGTGTATGTGTGTTTTGAAATTATGTCTTTACAACTATGGTATGAATGGGATGTTACGATTCTTGATTTCCATAAAGAGCCTAAGCATAAGAATGATTTTTTAATGATATAATTTAATCTACATATACATTATAAATTACTTCTAATAATATGTTTACTTTATTGACTAACATCTCAGGATAGAGGACATGAATTAGTAAGGTGTAGAGCTGGCATGTTAAAATGAGAAATGAAAAATGCCTATACTCTGGAGCACAGTGGTTTAATAAAATAAATAGAAAAAGGATCAGAATCTTTTTTCCTCATTGCATATTATAAAGTGTAATAAAGTCTCTAAATGTGTAGCATAGAGTAAACTAAAACTACATTATTTGACTCCTAAAAAACTATGTCGATGGCTTGTTACAAACAAATGAATAGTAAGGTGTAAATATGAATGTATAAATACGTTGACACGTAGTCAAAAAATTCTAATAATGTCCAGGGTGTAGTGACCTTGGAGATGCCAGGAGAGGGGAGGCTGAGGAGTGAGGTCTCATCTGCTGCTTATTTTGAGAACAGGGACTTGGAGCTCTTGTGAAATATTCTCTTGTGATTCCTCCAGCTATAAATAGCTTGCTTTGGGTCTGATGGCGTCTAATCAGTGAATAATGATTGTCGACCAGGCCACAGTTAGCAACCGCAACAACAGTAGCATTTATGGGGCTTTAATCCTCATAACAACCCAGTGAAGTAAGGATTATAATTACTTTCATTTTACCCACAAGCAAACCAACCTCAGAGCGTTTAGGTCACTTGCCAAAGACCATCAAGCAAGGCAAATATCACTGATATTTATTGTGCTCCTGCTACGTTCTAGGCAGTGGTCTTGAGGACAGAACAGAAGAAAAGGCAGCCTGTGTTCTCAATTCCTGTCTTGTCTCCTGGTGGAAACAGATGAACTCCCAGGCAACTGCAGCGTAGAGAGCTAAGCGCTAATGCATACAGTGCTGCAATGGTGTGCCGTGAGATACAGAACACATTCCTAGGGGGCCAGGGAGACTTCTGTCGGCAGAAAGTAACAGAGCATGATATGACATGGGAAACTACTGCTCTCTCTGCAAATGTACTGCCAGAATCCACCTTACATTGACGTTCAGGCCTGTGTTTAGGAGGGTACTTTTCTATCGTGCCAAAGAAAATATATACTTGAGAAAAGCACTGAATAGTTTTGCCATAGCCAGTTGTTTATAAGATCAGATTACCATTTATACATCCTCAGCTTTAACATAAGACATTTTAGCTGCTGGAAAGTGTTCTGTCATTTAGAAGTGTTTCAACATTTAGAAGGTCGGCATGACATGTACTTCCCCGTCACATGGAATGATCACATGAATTTATAGCGTCGGCAGAGCCATCTGTAGATCTGACCAGATTTATGAATGAAATGCATGACATTCTCGGTCATTCATTGAAGCTCTAGCAGTGGGAGTAAAAACCAGGATATTGTCTGCCCAGCACCTCTTTCTTAGGAACTTCCCCTTCCCCCAAGTCACCTGGTTGCTATGGGTGCCAACATGTTTATAAATGGGACCATTGATTGGTTGAGGGTGGGAAGAAGAGTCCAGCTGGGCTAATCATATTATCCTACTATTTGGTCTCAGGGATTAGGCTTGTATGGTCAGAGTCTATTCTGTTCCCACCCCGGATGGGTGGATTGCAAGTCAGTTCTGGCATTAAGTACCTGAAGTTAACATCAGACTCCCCAGGTTAAGGGCTCTCACCTCAGACACCAGCTGCAGGTGGGCTACCCAGGTCACCCACACTTCTGACTGACCTGCTATAAATTTGGGGGTTCTTATGACCCCCTCAGTTTCCATAATTTGACAGAAAATCTCTCAGAACTCAAGGAAGTACTATACTCACGATTACAGTTCTATTATAAAGGACACAATTCAGCAACAGCCGAAGGAAATGTTGCACAGGGCAAGGTCTGGGATGGTCTCAGACACAGAGCTCTATCCCTGAGGAGCTTCAGGGTACCCTACTCTCCTGGCACAGCGATGTGTTCACCATCCAGGAAGAGCCTTGGTATGCGGAGTTTTTGTTGGCATATCATTGAGTAGACACGATTGGTTGACTGTGTGATTGTATTCAATCTGCAGCCCCTACCCTCTCCCTGGAGGTCCAGTGGCTGAAGGTTCCAACCCTCTAGCCACATGCCTGGTCTTTCTGATGACCAGCTTCCATCCTGAAGCTACCTAGGTACCAGCCACGAGTCACTTCATTAACATAACAAAGGCACTTACCACTCAGAAAATACCAATGGTTTTTGAACCTCTGAGCCAGGAACCAGAGACAAAGACTAGATATATTCTTTCTTCTATCACAGAGTCCATCTCTGGAAATCCTTTTTCTAGAACTGAGTAAGAGAACTCATTTTTTTTAGATTTCAGTACCGTGATCCGTAAAGCATGTTGACCACCATGTTTCCCACTAGAAAAACAGAAGGCAATGTGTAGGGAAAAAAGGAGAAATGAAGAAGATACACAGAGAGGAGAAGAGAGGAATGGGGGAGAGAGTGAGCCCTTAGAGATTGGAGTCCCTTTTCCAACTCTTTCCCGTCCTTGCTTTCTGTGACATGTCACATTATCTTTACCAAATACCCTTTCCTTCTTCTGACTTCATCCAACTCTAGAAGAGTTTCTCAAACCACTAACTGAGCATCTATGGGTGGAGTGAGCAGGTGAACATTTATAATTAAATGACATTGAGCTACGGGTGGGGTTTATATTCACTTACTACGTGCTGCTTACAAGGTCCTTTCTTTGCCTTGGACAAATACCCATCTTGTTACTCTTCAGAATGAGCAGGTGTCAGTGTTTGGGGAAAGTTGTCTACCCATGGTCAGATGGCTCCTTCCAAGCTCTGAAGCAGGTCTCTGGCAGTAAAAACAGCTCTCTCTTTATAAGATGCTCCTGCAGCAGCTACAACAGAGTCAGAACTGGCAACTCAACTCTGGTTTTTGCTCTTCTTGACCTTCTCCTGTTGCCCTGGATACATACAAGTTCCTTGTGTGGTCCCACATTGTCACTTGGGAACCTTAAGTGTGGAAAACCTTCAAGCTCTTAGGAAGACTAGAGAATGTATTATTTGACTCTGGGTTTTGCACTTCCTCCTAAAGGGTCCATGAGAGTATTATCAGTGTGTGGAACATATTTGCCTCGCCTGGAGGGGGGGCTTTTGCATGTGCCAGTGTCTCTGCCTGGAACACTCCTCCCAGATCTGTCTGCGGGACCTGTGTCCTTCTCAGCACCGTCTTACATTTTGCTTCAGTGCAAACTCCTTAGTGATGCCTCCCTGACTCCTGGTCAGGTGGTTCCCACTCATCATTCTCTGTCCCTTTATCCTGCCTATTTCAGTTGTTAGCACTTAACTTCTGGCACATTGAACATTTATTTGTTCACTTGTTTGTTGCCTGCTCCTTTAGAACATAACATTTTATGAAAGAGGGACTTTGTCTATTTTGTTCATTGTTTTATCCCAGCACACAGAGGAGTGCCAGGTACATTGTAGGCAGTAACAAAAATTTCTTGAATAAAAAGAGAAATGAAGAAATGCTTGTGCTGGTCGTCATCTTTTGAACATGCTTCTTACATTTGGGGAAACTTCCTGTCTTGGGAATCTTATCTCCTCAAAAAGGCTAGTCAGATACAATACTGGATTTCCAGTCCTCCCTTGTAGCTGGGGCACTGATCAGATGTACCCACACGATGCTCTGAGTCAGAAGACAGCAACTTTTGGAGTATGTACCAGGAGAAACACATGTGTGTGTGTGGTGTGTGTGCGCATGCCTGTGTATGTGTTGGACAAAAGCAACAGTGGTGGCGGTTCTAGCAGCCCAAACCCAATATCAGCGCTGTGAGTCGCAGCTTCTCTGCTTAGGGGTATTGGGCAGTGGATTTTTCTACGGAATAGTCTGTTTGTGTTTGGAGGTTGTACCTCGCTGCATAGCCTCCAGGTTTTACTCTTTCCCCTCTCGCAACAGAGTTTGTGAGCTTACAGTTACTTTTAAAAACAAATTCCTTTTTTCTGTTTAAACTCGAGTTTGAGTTCTGTTGTCTGCAACTGAGAATCCTAACTGATTCACAGCCGGTTTGAATCTGGATAACACATCCAGAAGTCTACAGTTTGAAAAAGTAAGTTAGCAGTTTATAAGCTAGAATACTCTTTGGGTAGACCTCAGTGTTCATCCGTCAAGGGGTTTGCAATCTGTTTTGCATGGAAGTATGTTTTCAAGTGAAATTTTACAAGCAGATGAGCACCCAACATGTAAAACAGATAAAACTGAAGCTGCTCTGGTTAAAGGGTGGTAGGTGTAAGAATCCTTGTCCCCTCTTCTCTGAGTCCTTAAGGCACCACAGGGCGTGAGAATTCACTGACAATTTAACTGCCTCATCTTCTAGAAGAGGAAATGGGTGCATGGTAAAGTGGAAAAGACACCCCTTTAGTGAGAGAACAGTAGCTAGAACCTCGGTATTTCTATACCAGTCTAGATGTTTTGTATTACATTACATTGTAACCTCAGAATAAAACAGCAAAGTCATGATCCTCTTTAAAAATTTTCTTCTGGGCATAGTTCAAGTAGCAGAAACAATATTTCAATTTAGGTTCTACAATTAATATGTTTTAACAAACTCAATTCAAAACCTATTTCCAGGGCTTCCGTGGTGGCACAGTGGTTGAGAGTCTGCCTGCCGACACAGGGGAACACAGGTTCATGCCCCGGTTGGGAAGATCCCATATGCCGCGGAGCGGCTGGGCCCGTGAGCCATGGCCGCAGAACCTGTGCGTCCAGAGCCTGTGCTCCGCAACGGGAGAGGGAGTAGCAGTGAGAGGCCTGCGTACCGCAAAAAAAAAAAAAAAAAAAAAATTCCAATAGAGAATTTGAGGGTGCTTTAAAAGTCAACACGTTGTGTGGCTATTAACTTAAAAATGGACATCATCTAATAAAACTTTTGCTTAAGATAAAACTCTTTTTCAAGATTTCTCACCAAGATATGGTAATCTAAGTGCTATATATTATACTCTTAAAATTCAAAAACATTGAAAGAACAAGTCAAAATAATATTAACACATATGTTAAGTCTGTCTAGATAAAAGTCCAGTAAAATCAAATCAGTGAAGCCGACATACGTTTTCCTATTTTGTCTGAGTGTGTGCATGTGTGCATGTGTGTTTTCTATGGCTGGGCAGATGTAGCAAAACAAACTCTTTCAATTAGTGACATGGGTCCCTTCATTTATAAGGCAAATTCAATTAAATTGATATTAACTAGGGGATCCATTTGAGTTTGACCTAAATTTTCGGAACCTGAAACAACAAACCATTATATAGCAAATATCATTAAGTCCCCTGTTCTTGCAATCACAGTTCAAGCCACTGAAAATTTTATTTGCCGTGGTTACCTGTCTCAGTCTGAGCTCCTTTGGAGAAACCAAAATTCACAGCAGCTCATTATTGCCAACATCTTTGATTCTTTCTGTTATTTTTCTTTTACAAATGATAATGATGATTACTGCTTGGTGATTTGGAGGACTGTTTTTTTATGACTCAGCCTCCAAGTGCTGTCCACACTAGGACCACAAAGCAACTTTCTTCTATCATGATTTTTTAACCGACTATTCCCTTCATAACCATTAAAATTTTGTTAAAGCTGTATCTTTTGTTAAAGGTGTACCTTGAGAGTCCTTACTTTAAAATTTTAAAGTGAATAGAAGAAGTTATCCTCAAGTGAATTTTTATTTCATTTAGTTCCAGAAAAGAAATGAGGAGCTCCTCAGGGATTTAGGACAATTTCATGACCAGTGCATCATCAGCTTCCTTGTTAGTGGTAGGAAGCTAGGTAAGTGACAATATGGGCTCAGTACATGGCATCTAAAACTGCTTCTGGTGTTCCCAGGTCAAGATGCCTCCCCGTGGCACCACTGCTGTCCACAGCTTTGCTGTGTTCCAGCACTCACGCTTTGTTCAGAATGCTCCTTTTCCCTGGAAAGCCAAGTTTTTCAGTAGATCTGATAGGGAATAACTGACAAGATGAAGTCTTTCTGAGGAGGTTTTCAGTCCCTCATGTAAAGAGACGAATATTTCTTGCATTGATATTTTTGACATTTATGACAAAATAACCAAGGACCACTATATTAAAACTGTAGTTATGTGACATTTGCACTGAATCAATAACTATGAAGTCCTATCAGGCCGTCATTGACCTTTCCATTCTTTGACTCTAAAATGGCTTTCAACTCTGCAATGTTTTCATATTTAAAAGTTGTCAGGCTATATAAGCATTCATTCAGCTGTTTTTTAACCTCTATTCATTGATCCTTAATCTGTGCTAGGTACTACCACTCAATGAGATTCAAACCTCCATCCTTGCCCAAAAGTATTTAATATTGATCTATATAAAGAATTGGTCTCCAGCCATGAATGGTAAATATGGTTTTAAAAATGTCACCGAGCCCTAGTCCTGACTCAGACATTTTTCAAGGTTAAAACAAGTTGCTTGATCTCTTTCCCTGTATCTTGGAAATGTTTGTAGAAAAGATTACCTTAGACAAGGCCAGAGGGGCCCTTGACCTGGGTTCACCCTTTAGAGGATCCTGTACATCATAAACACCACTCAGTTCCAATGAAATGCTTTTCCACTTTTCTGGCCCTGTATTCATGAAACAAAAGGCTCCATTGTCCTAATGCCATGAAGGCTTGTGGATTTTATCACTGCCAATGTCAGAGACAGACACTGCTTTGGAAGCGTGGGAAAAGAGTACTTAGGTGGAGCAAAATAAATGAATTTGCAAATCCTTTCTATCAGATAACATTAATACAACATTTTCTTGAGTTATAAAGTATTTGTTTCCCAGAAGTGCTGAGTGTCTATCTTCCTTTCCTTTGTTTCTTAGCACTCAACTGTGTCCCTCCAGATTCATATATTGAAGCCCTACCCCACAATGTGACTGTATTTGGAGATGGGGCATTTAAGGAAGTAACTAAGGTTAAAAGAGGTCATATGGGTGGGCTCTGATCCGATAGGACTAGCATCCTTATAAGAAGTGGTCCCTCTCTTTAGCTCTCCCCCAAGACCATGTGAGAACTGCAGCAAGAAGACAAATACTTGTATGATCTCACTTGCATTTGGAATCTAAAAATGTCAAACTCAAAGAACCAGATGGGTTGCCAGGGGCTGGGGGTTGGCAGGGGTTGAGAAAACTGCAAGATGTTGGTCAAAGGTTACAAACTTTCAGTTATAAGGTAAATAAATTCTGAGGATCTACTGTAGAGCCTGGTAATTATAGTTAATAATACAGTATCAAATACTTGAAAGTTTCTAAGACAAGTAGATCTTGTGCTCTCACCTCAAAAAATGAAAAAATAACTATGTGAGGTGGTGGATGTATTAATGACCTTGATTGTATTTTGATGGTAGTAATCATTTGACAATATATATGTATAGCAAATCATAATGTTGTATGCTTTTAAAAAAATCACATTGTACATCCTCAATACATACAATTTGTATTTGTCAGTCATACCTCAATAAAGCTAGGAAAAAAAGTGAAAAAAAAAAAAAGACATCTGTTGGCAGCAGGGAAGAGTCCTCTCCAGAAACCAAACCCTGCTGCACATTGATCTGGAACTTCCAGCATCCAGAACTGTGAGAAGTAGATTTCTATGGTTTAAACCTCCCAGCCTGTGTTTTGTTATGGCAGCCTGAGCAGACTGATAATGCATGTGTTCTAATCCCTGGATCTGGTGATGGTCATAGATCAGTGAAGTGTGCAGGACAATTGTACACAGTGGCTGAGTAGCATTTTGCAATGTTAACTAATTCATAGTGCTTAAAAATATGTACATTTACATAAGTCTAGATGAAACATGAAGCATGACACCTCTTCTTTTTTCTTCCTATTTTATTGAGGTGTAATGGATGAATAAAATTGTATGTGTTTAAAGTGTACACTACCAAGTGTACAATAGATAGCTAGTGGGAAGCAGCCACATAGCACAGGGAGATCAGCTCGGTGCTTTGTGACCACCTAGAGGGGTGGGATAGGGAGGGTGGGAGGGAGACTCAAGAGGGAGAAGATATGGGGATACATGTATATGTATAGCTGATTCACTTTGTTATACAGCAGAAACTAACACACCATTGTAAAGCAATTATACTCCAGTAAAGATGTTAAAAAAATAATAGTGTACAATGTGATGATTTGATATATGTTTACATTGAGAAATGATGACTACAGCCAAGATAATTCACACATCCATCACCTCACGTAGTTTCCTTATTTATTTACTTATTTGATGAGCATGCTTGACATTTAATCTCTTAGCAAATTTCAAAAATATAATACGGTACTATTAACTATAGTCACCATGCCGTACATTAGATCCTCAGAACTTATTTATCTTATAACTGAAATTTTGTCCCCTTTGACCTGTGTCCACCAATTTCCCTGAACCCCCAGCCCCTGGAAACCACTATTCTATTCTCTATTTCTATGAATTCGACTTCTTGTTTTCTGATTCCACACAGAAGTGATACCATACAGTGTTTGTCTTTCTCATGACTTTGATTCTTTACCTTGGCAACTGATGGACATTGAACATTTTGATTGTGAATGGTTTTATTTTTATAAAAACATTTAATGAGATCTAATTACATTTTCAAAAATTTAATTAAAATTTCAGTTTTATTTCTATCTTCTGATTTAAATTTTGCTATTGATTATAATTTTCATCTTGCTATTTAGTTTAAATATATTATTTTAAGTATTTTAGAGGAAAAATAAGAAACATGAAACACAGTTTTATATTATTTACATTTGGAAATTTTTTACACTTTGAAAACAATGTTTTATTTTTATTTTTTATTTTTTTTGCGGTACGCGGGCCTCTCACTGTTGTGGCCTCTCCCGTTGCGGAGCACAGGCTCCGGACACGCAGGCTCAGCAGCCATGGCTCACGGGCCCAGCTGCTCGGTGGCATGTGGGATCTTCCCGGACCGGGGCACGAACCCGTGTCCCCTGCATCGGCAGGCGGACTCTCAACCACTGCGCCACCAGGGAAGCCCAATGTTTTATTTTTGAATCCTTTAGATCAGAGGTCAGCAAACTATGACCTATGGGTCGAATCTGATCTGTCTTTGTTTAATATAAAGTTTTGCTGGGCTACATCCATGCCCATATTTTTATGTATTGTCTATGGCTATTTTCATGCTACAACATCAGACTTGAGTAATTGTTACAGATACTGTATGGTCACAAAGCAAAAAAGAGAATTACTATCTGACCCTTTAAAAATAAAGTTTGCTGACGCCTGCTTTAGATTACTGAGAGTGTGTACAATTTGCATCATGATAAAAATATAAAATACAAAAGTAAATCTTAAAATAGGATAAAAACTAAAAAGCAATAAGAGAGAGAAAATTTTCAAATTTGAATAACTGGAAGCCGGGAAAGTGAGCAGACTTCTGTAGAGCACAGCCCACATAAACATTTGCAAGCAGGAAATTTACTTAAAGAAGATTTAATGAAAATGAGCAAGGAAATTTTTCTCATCAAATCCACAACTGGAACTGTTCAGATACAACGGCTGCTGTGTCAGATTCTCATCAAACAAAGTTGTAACCACTGATCAAAACAATGAAAATGAAAGAGAAAATTATTCCTATCAAATTCATAATTCAGAGACAGCAAATATAACTCTGGCGTGCTTGTTAGAAGTTGAAGAAAACTACATTCATAAAATCTGCAAATTGGGTAAGAAAGTCAAAACCTCTGGAACTTGACTCTGTTTATTGGATGACGATTCTGGAAAATGGCTGTCATATCCTGACACGAATGAGAATGTTTCTAGCAAAGCACAATCTGATTCAAATCAATGATTACAGTTTTCCATTGGATAAACATGGCAGAAGATTTATATTTCGTTTTTTTTATAGACTTTATTTTTTTAGAGCAGCTCTAGGTTCACAGCAAAACTGAAGTACAGAGATTTCCCATAGAGCCCCTTGCCCTCACACATACACAGCTTCCTGCATCATTCATGTCCCTCACCTGAGCGCTACCTTTGTTATAAAAGACAAACCTACACTGACACATCATTATGGCGCCGAGTCCAGAGTTTACGTCAGGGTTCACGCCTGGTGCTGTACATTCTATGGGTTTGGACTAATGTATAACGACATGTATCCATTATCATTGTATTGTACAGAGTAGCTTCACTGCTCTAAAAATCCTCTGTGCTCCATATATTTCAATTTGAACCCAAATTCTTTCAAACTGGGAAAGAAGCGGTTATATTCTAAATTCAAAGTACCTTGTTACTACTGTTACGTGCTTCTCAACCAATGTTCATAATTGGTTCTGGCCAATTAAGACCCTTGTGACTGGACACGCATTCTTAATTAAAAGAACTTGAAATGTCATGTGCACATAAAATTAGCAAATATGAGAACAACAAAAAAGACGGAATAAATGACAAATAGCTCATATTTTTCAACAAAGAAGTAAATATAGAACAGAATACACAACACTGTTATAGTCTTCTTAAAAGAATATTAAAAGATGATATCATGTGTCCAATATAAGCACAATGATGTTTATTGAAGCTATAACTTACTTTTATTATTTTATTATTTTAAAAAATTTTATTTATTTTTGGCTGCCTTGGTCTTCGTTGCTGCACGTGGGCTTTCTCTAGTTGCGGTGAGCTGGGGCTACTCTTCCTTGTGGTGTATGTGCTTCTCATTGCGGTGGTTTCTTTTTGTTGTGGAGCACAGGCTCTAGGCTTGCGGGCTTCCGTAGTTGTGGCCCACGGGCTCAGTAGCTGTGGCTCACAGGATCTAGAGTGCAGGCTCAGTAGTTGTGGCGCACAGGCTTAGTTGCTCCGCGGCATGTGGGATCTTCCCAGACCAGGGCTCTAACCCAAGTCCCCTGCATTGGCAGGTGGATTCTTAACCACTGCGCCACCAGGGAAGTCCCTATACATATTTTTAAACGTCTCAATTCTACTCTGTTAACAAATTTTAATTATACAATACAGTGTTATCAACTATTGTCACAGGTTATACATTGGATCCTTGGACTTTTTTCATTTTATAGCTGAGAGTTTGTACCGTTTTTCTCAACTTCTCCCTAATATTTCTACAAAACATGAAAACATGGAAAATTTTTGAATTTAGCAGAAATGATTTCCAAATTTGTTACTAGAATGACTAAGCATGTCATGTGAATAAAAATGAAAAATGTGATTTCTCTTTTGGATGGAGAATAAAATTAGATCACAAACTTATTAGATAAAAAAGTAAGAAGAAAACCCATTAAAAAAGCAAATGTTACTGAGTTTAGCAGGATTTCAAAAATTATGTTGAGAAGCTCCTCAAATAAAAATCAAATTGTGATTTTAGTGGAAAATAAATTATGAATTTAATTTTCATGTTAAAAATTTTGTATGTTAATAAGGTTAGTAAAAGATAATGATCAACAACACAAACAAGATGTGCCTGGCTGCTTCACTTTAAAAAGAATTAAAAAACTTTAAAAAAAAAACCTTGGAGAAAATGATTTTTCCAAATTGCAAGCAACTAATGTTAAGGATGCAACGAATGTGACATTTCATTAAAATAGAAGGAAATTACAACAAGAAATGAAAATATTTCATGACCATGCAGAAAAAGATTCATGTACAGATGTTTCCAAAACTAATTTTTATAAAAAATATTTTCTGGCCATTAGAAAGCAAGTTACGGTCTCAGTTGAAGAGAGATTGGAACAAACGGAGTCACACGCTGCTATTTTCAGTTTTCTGGATCATATCCCAGCATTGATGATTTTAAAGAGAAGAGTCTAAGAGATATTCTATGGCTCTTGATACTACTTTAAAATACTTTGAAAATCCAGTAAGAGTGATGGACATGTATATCTTGTAACTAAACTCTTTTGTCATGTTTTTGTGATAATAGTTTATCGACCAGCATTCTAATGTTTGAACATGATTTATTAATTTTCATACTCACTTCTGAATCTAAGTATTGCTTTAAATTTTGATGAAAAATTCCATTTGCTACTGTCTCAGAGCAAATGCTAATGAATAAAAAACGATTTAACAACTACAGAGACTCAAGAAAGGTCACGTGATTTGGCTGTCAGTAGAGGCCAACCACGTGGAAACCATGACTAGAACAACATAATGAGTGAATCTGCAGAAAATTTATGAGATAAAAATGTAATTTAAAAAATAAATGCTGGGGCTTCCCTGGTGGTGCAGTGGTTAAGAATCCGCCTGCCAAGGCAGGGGACACAGGTTTGAGCCCTGGTCCAGGAAGATCCCACGTGCCACGGAGCAACTAAGCTCGTGCGCCACAACTACTGAGCCTATGCTCTAGAGCACGTGAGCCACAACAACTGAGCCCATGTGCCACAACTACTGAAGCCTGTGCGCCTAGAGCCCGTGCTCCACAACAAGAGAAGCCACCGCAATGAGAAGCCTGCGCACCGCAACGAGGAGTAGCCCCCCACTCACCAGAACTAGAGAGAGCCCGTGCACAACAACGAAGACCCAACACAGCCAAAAATAAATAAAGAAAATAAATTAAAAAAAGAGCCCTCTTTAAAAATAATAATAAATAAATAAAATAATAAATGCTGATATTTTTGTGTTTTATGACCCACCTAAACATTGCTGACTCACCCACCGAACACCCAGATATGCACCATAAAATTTATTGATTTATTTTTATTTATTTTTTTAAATTAGTATATATATTTTTATTGGAGTATAGGTGCTTTACAATGTTGTGTTAGTTTCTGCTGTACAGGGAAGTGAATCAGCTATAGGTAAATATATTGCACAATAAAATTTAAATTCAGTTTTCTTTGAGATTTTGCCCAGTCTTATTACAAACCACAGTTTTACATGTATTTTTCAATGTTGTTGTTAAGAAGATATACTTTTCTAGATTTGTGACTCATTTGTGTTTTGTAAGTAAGTTCAGTTGTACCATTTTTTAGATTCCACATATACTGTACACCTGAAACTAACACAACATTGTAAATCAACTATACTCCAATAAAAATTTTTAAAAAAAGAAGAAACACTTGTTAAAGTAGGAGAATAGACTATATTAAATATTTCATTTAACAGCTTGTTAGCTTGCTGTCAAACTTAAATATTTAGACATGTGATGTGTGGGCTCCCAAGGGTCCCCTCAGCTCTCAGGGTTGGGTTGGCTCTGCTGGCCTCAACTTCAAGGCTTATTATGAGGAACTTGGATGAGAGGAAATGTGGCAGCTTGTTGATGATGGAGGAAGTGATGTGCCTTCTCCTGCTGTCCCTAGGAAGTGGGGTTACTTCTCCACACTCGAGCGTCTCACTATTTCCTTTCTACTTTGATGCTGTCTGCCTTCTTGACTGAAAAAGCGTGTTTTTTTTTCTGATTTTTATTGGAGTATAGTGATTTACAATGTTGCGTTAGTTTCTGCTGTACAGCAAAGTGATTCAGTTATACATACACATCTATCCACTCTTTTTTAGATTCTCATATAGGCCATTACAGAGTACTGAGTAGAGTTCCCTGTGCTCTACAGTAGGTCCTTAGTAGTTACCTATTTTACATATAGTAGTGTGTATGTGTCAATCCCAATCTCCCAATGTATCCCTCCCCCCCTTACCCCCGGTAAGGTAAGGGTTTTGGTTATGAATGAACCCACCTCTGTAGAAAATTGAAAGAAATTTGCATGTGGATTTTTCCTCCATGCTTCCAGGGAGGATAAATGCCTGACCATCTAGGAGAATCAGCCCCCTGTCACCATCCAGACCTATTAAATTTAACAATTTATTGAAAAGAAGGCTATACTGTTATATTTAAGCAGCTATTCCATATCTTATATGCCAAAGTTGTTAAAAATAACAAAGGACTATTATCTTGAATGTGACAAACCAAATCATGTTTTAAAATGTGATTAATTCCATGAGCTTGGACCTTTTAAGTCCATGTGGTAAGCAGTATTCCATGGGAACTTTCTCCGCATGTGTCCAACGACGTAAACAAAAAGTTAAAATACAGCTTACACTCTCCCGGGGCATTCATTAGCATAGCAAAGGAAGCAGGAACTAACCACATTTTACATAAAAAGACTTTAGCAATCTGTGTCTGCTTGCATTAGCATTATTCAATCTGTGGTGCCACTATAGAAATGATTTATTTATAGGTCTATCACCAAAATGTGTTCTTCATTAATTCATATTTTTCTCAGCCTCACATTACTTCTTGAACCCATCCAGGTGGTTTTTAAATGCTGACGGTAATTTAAAACTGAGCAAAGTCACACACCCCTGTTTTTCAGGGCTTAAGAATTATTGAATGGAAACATCCTTATGGCTCATTTGATACTTTGTCCATTTGTTTTACTTTAATTAACCTGAAGAATACCACAAATGTGAGCTTGGCTGGACCGTGGGAGTTGAAATCCGCATTGGGAAGGGAATAAACCTTGAATGCCTTGCCAAAGATATTTAGAAGTGTATTTCTCACAAGATTAAAGCTGAAAATCCAGAGTAACTGCAGTTTATTCCAACAATACAGTTCGGTGAAACTGTGTTATATTGAACATTTCCTTCTATGTGACATTCATTAAAATAGAAAAGGCCTCATCTAAAGCCTCGTAAAGTGACGTTTCCTCTATATAATATTTTCCTGTATGTAATGTTCAAAAAAGGCCATGTCCTGGAAAACATTACAAAGGGCTTTCCCTGTAGAGTCTGTGCTTGTTGTTAAATTTATTTTGGGTTGTCCTTTTGGTTAGCATTTCATAGCTCTTCACAGATTCATTCAATGTATAATGGGGAAGAAAGCGCCACGGTTTGCCTTAAATTCTATTAATAGGAAGCAGCAGGAGAAAGTTGACATTCCTGGGTAGGAGATTCTTGAGCACATTCTTTGATTCTGATAAAGCTTGTCACATCTTCCATTTTTTTCCATTGTAAATCAACTATACCCCAATATAAAATAGAAATTAAATTTAAAAAATGACCTGTGATCATTTTTACCAGATGTCCCCTGTTGACATTAATTTCTTTCTTTTTTTTCTTTTTTTTGCGGTACGCGGGCCTCTCACTGCTGTGGCCTCTCCCGTTGAGGAGCACAGGCTCCAGACACACAGGCTCAGCGGCCATGGCTCACGGGCCCAGCCGCTCCGTGGCATGTGGGATCTTCGCGGACCGGGGCACGAACCTGTGTCCCCTGCATCGGCAGGCGGACTCTCAACCACTGTGCCACCAGGGAAGCCCAACATTAATTTCTTTTTAAGGTTCTCATCACAAGAAAAAATATTTGTAACTCTGAATTGTGATGGTTGTTAACTGGACTTATTGTGGTGACCATTTCACAATGTGTACAAATATTGAATCATTTTGTTGTACACCTGAAACTAATATAATGTTATATGTCAATTATACCTGAATAAAAAATAACAGTGATAAAAGCAAATGCTTTCCAAGTTTAAACAGCACAGAAAACTACAAACAGAAAACAAAAATCCATGTTCTTCTAAATGTTCCCCGTCTTTCTTCCTATAGGTACCACCATTAACAATTTTTTTGTGTATATACTTCTAGAACTCGTTCCTTTCTATGCCCAGGTAGTTCTGTGGTGGGTACTGTGATGGGTCCAGATGTCCCCTTCAGGACTGAAGGACTTATTCCCTCGCTTGTGGGGCGTGCATCCGGCAGACAGAGAGTAGATTGGTGATTGCCAGAGGCGGGATTGGGGGCCAGGGAGTGGGGGAAATGGGTGGAGGGGGTCAAAAAGTACAAGCTTCCAGTTATAAGATAAATTAGTCCCGGGGATGTCACGTACAGCTTGGCGACTATGGTTAATAATACTGTATTGTAGATTGGAAAGTTGCTAAAGCGTAGGTCTTAAAATCTCTCATCACAAGAAAAAACATTTGTAACTATGTCAGGTGATGGATGTTAACTAGACATTGTGGCCATCATTTTGCAAGATATACATGTAGCAAATCATTAAGTTGTACACCTGAAACTAAGACAATGTTATAGGTCAATTATATCTCAATGAAACTGGAAAAAAAATTTAAAAATGAACAGTACGATGGCAGGAATCAGAAATGAAATTTTACAGCTTATATTTTTCCTTTTAAGTTAAATGACTCGAAATGGATACGATATCAGCAACTTGATAAACTGCAGTTTGGGAATCCTTGCAGGATGGATTTCCAGGGAAGCTGACTCTAAAGCAGAGAGTAGTCCTGCAGGGTATTTATTAAAGTGTGTCCTTCAGAGCAGCGCCTGTAGGAGGAGGGGAAGGAAACAGAAACGAGAGAGGACAAAGCTGGGCTGCCGTGAAGTTCAAATAAAAGGCCTCAGCCGATCCCACGGGGAACCCTGGAGCTGTAATGCCCCACCGATGTTGTCCTATGATGCTGGACCCTCACATCCTGGCATCTGATGCAGACCCCCTGGGAAGGGAACATGAACTTGAGCAAGGTGTCTCCTCTTTCTTTTAAGAGCAGAAAGGGAGAGAGGTCATTGCCACTCTTGTCAAAAGCCCCGGAGGTGGCAGCTGCAATGGCAGTGCTCTGGTGTCCACAGTGGGCGTATCACTTAGGGCAGTGCCATCGGAGACACTGTGACAGAAAAGGCTGGCAAGGCTCCCTGGGGACAGCTCCTGGTGACTGTAGCCCAGCAAGGAGAGGCTGTGTTATCTCGCCCATCGTGACCTCCAGGCCTTTCTCTCAAGGAACTTGCCAGGAGCTTCTGCTGGCAGGACAGAGGAGGGGATTAATAACAAAAACAGCAAACGGACAACATCTGCTGAGAGCTTTGGCAAGCCGGCTTCAACAGGAACTAACTCAATCCTTGCACCAAGCCTCCGAATAAAAGTACTATTATTATCATCATATCCCAGATATGGAAGCTGAGGCAAAAAGATGTTAAACTCATTCAAAGGCACAAAGCAAATATACAGCAGAGCTGGGATTTGAACACCTAAGCGCCCAGTGGCTTTATGCAAAAAGTCACTCTGGGAACATCATCCTTTGTATGGTTGGCTAAAGGGATGAGCGTAAGAGCAATGACTGAAGATCACATTTTGATCGGACTGTCACGTCTGGCCATTGGAAATACATCTATGGCATAAGGCTAAGAATTTTATTGTTTCAAGGAAACAAAAGAATGGAGAAGGGGCTTTCTTTGTGAAAGCCCAAGTTTTCCTTTTATCGTGTAATTTGGGCTGTGTGGATCTCAGAACGCATTCCAAGTAGTTTTGGATTTAGGGCTGACTTTGTCAGTGGGAATCATGTGCAAGGTCTGATGTGGGGGTTCTCTTGCCTCTGGAGGTTTCTACCCCTACCTGACAGTGCCTGAAATTCCAATATTAGATACTCATTCCTTTGAATGTTGAAGAGTTTTTATTTTACAGGATGTTCTCTTAAAGTATACACATCCCTTTTGAGGGATACATTTAAATCCCTTGAAGGGATGGCAAATACATGTCACTATATCCTGAAGAGTGTTTCCAGAGTATGGAAGGCTAAGGAAAGCAGGAAAGGGAAGAGAAATACAGAAAAGTGTTTCCCTAAGAGGGTGTCAGTGAAAAATTGCTTCTTCAAGTCCCTGAATTTATATGCAGTAGCCTGATGACACATTCTCATAGAATTGTGATTAGTAATGTAAGTAAGTTTTACTGGGTGGGTTCTTTTACTCCAAATGATTCATTTTTTAGGATGTTGACTGGCTATTTCAAGAAAAGTTAATTATTTAAAAACATTGTTCACAATTGCTAGTATATTCATACTTTTCTGAAACTGTCCTGTGTCCCAGATAATGGTGAAAAGAGAGCTTATTTTAACACTTATCAGACAGCACATTAGATTACCATGGAGGATACAGTAAAACACCATAAAGTGTCTGTGTTTGAAACTATCAAACATCCCTTTCGATGTGACAGTTGTGTTTGTAGGTCCACCGTGAAGACTGTTGATGTCTGCTAGGTGCTGAATTTTCAGCAACATTCGATGCATCACCAAATTCATTATTTTCTATTACTCTGATTGTCAAGTTACAATTAAGAAAAAAAATCACAGTTAAGATCCGACAGCACAAATAAGTATAAACAAATCACACCCAACGTGTTAGGAGCTCATATTCTGGGATAATTGATTAAGATGTGCAAAGAAAATAATTATAAGAGAATCATGGCCTGGATAAAAATAATGTATCATAAAAATATACGGCCCTGAGTATTTATGAATAATGCAAAAAAGTCTGTATTTTTGTATTGGCCTTTTGGGTTTTTCAAGAGGTGGTGAGAAATCACGAGACTGTTAGCCGAGACCTTGAGTTTCCTCTTCTGTGAAAAATGTAGGCTAATGGTACATTTTGTACACGTGTCGGGGTTATTGTGAGAATCCAAGGAGGTTGTGTGTGCCGGGTCTTCTAAGCTATCATGGGTGAGATGTCATCATGGCAAGTTTGCTCAGAAGAGGTGGGTGGGGAGACAGAGATTTCATGTCCTCATCACCAATGTTCACGTGTCAGAAGACAGCGTGGTTAAGTGCACTAAGTGTGGGCGGTGTTGGAAAGTCACTTCATTGCCATGGGGACCTGCCTTTTTCTGTGCAGTGGGTCCAAATGCTTATCCGTATTTTCAATCCTCCCCCACCCCAACGTGTTAAGAACCACAGTCTGGGAGAAGGTATTTTCTGTATACTTTTCCAAATGATCTGAGAGTAGAAGAAACACTTTCTTTATGGAAATTTCATCAATTAGAGTTGATGGAGCACAGCCTAAGTACCAAAGGGATGTAGCTCTGTTTAGAACACTGATCCTTCACCAGAATCTCGTCCATCAGGGCTGCATGCCTTAAGTTAACTGATTCACTTTAGATTTGACTTGCAATTTCAGAGAATGCATTAATTGCATGTCATGACATAAAGTGTCACAACAATAATATTAGCATGGAATTTGGGTATGTCTACATGGATCTTGGTGAAAAATGAATTTCATTTTCTTTGCATAATTATGATAGGGGAAACAAAATATAAAGAATTAAAAGAGCAGATATTAAATATTAAATTTTAAAACACTTCCAAATAAAATATTTTCAAAAAATTTTAATGAGGGCTTCCCTGGTGGCGCAGTGGTTGAGAGTCCGCCTGCCGATGCAGGGGATGCGGGTTTGTGCCCCGGTCTGGGAGGATCCCACATGCTGTGGAGCGGCTGGGCCCGTGAGCCATGGCAGCTGAGCTTGTGCTCCACAACGGGAGAGGCCACAACAGTGAGAGGCCCGCATAGCGCAAAAAAAAAAAAAAAAAAAAAAAAATTTAATGAGAAAATTGAGCTTGCTTTTATTCATTAGGCTTAATGCTTGAACTGACTACGTGAAACTGATCAAGACTTGTAGATGACGATCTCTTCAATTTTTAGTATTTCTCATGGATGAGAAGCTTATTTCAAAATAACTTTTGAAATGATATATCCTAATCAAAATTATGCGAGTTGAAATTATATTTTAAGGTGTCTAATAGATGTTGCTCTTTTTTTTCTTTCCATTGAAAATATCTAAGGCTAATGTGCATGGATTCTAAATCTAATGGGACTTTTTTTGCTTTTATTTTATTTTATTTTATTTTGGCCACGCCAGGCGGCATGGGGATCTTAGTTCCCCGACCAGGGATCGAACCCGAGCTCACTGCAGTGGAAGTGCAGAGCTCTAACCACTGGACCGCCAGGGAATTTCCCCCAATGGAACATTTTCATACCAAGTATTTCAAACTAATGAAGCTCTAACTTTGGGAAAGTGTGTGCATCGTCAGAGTTGTCTTCATGAAACCAGATTGCACAGCCCTAAATGGACTATCAGCCACCAACGGGCACAGGAATTCAATCCGTGTGAAGCTCAGCACCAGGACCCCTACCTGTTCTTGAGCCTGTGGGAGCCCTGTCCTGCCTTCCTGGTCTGACATCTCCAGTCCCCAAGCCGACTGGCTCCTGAGCCCCGTGCTGCTGCCCTGAGCCCTTCCACTTGGGCAAAGGGATACGAGTTTCTCCAGCAGCTGCATGGCCCTTGTTCAGATGGCTGAAGTGGACATGCAGATGGCAGAACACCCGAGGAGGGACAGGAAGTGCTGAGATGATGCTCATTCTCTGGCTGCCTCTGGGGACAAGTTGGGACCATGTAAGGTGCCAACCCTGGATGAGGCCCTTGATGCTGGAAACTGTGGCTTGGGGACTTTAAACACTCCAGGGGGTTTTGCTCCCCGAGGGCTGAGGGGAGCAGTGTCTCCATTCAGGTCACACTAGCAGAAAAGCTCTGGACTGGGATTTTTCAAACTTTGGTGTACATCAGAGTCACCTGGAAGTCTTGTGGGAGCACAGCTGCTGGGTCCCATCTCCAGTGTCTGGTCCAGCAGATTTGGGGTGTAGCTTGAGAATCTACATTTCTTTTCTCTCTCTTTTTATTTTTGGCTGCACCATGCGGCTTGTAGGATCTTCTTTCCCTGACTGGGGATTGAACTTGCGCCCTCCGCAGTGAAAGCGCAAGGTCCTAACCACTGGACTGCCAGGGAAGTCCCAAGGATCTGCATTTCTAAGATGCGTCCAGGTGATGTTGACACTGTTGGCTGGGAACCATACTTCGTGAACTACTGCTCTAGAGTATGAGATTTCCAACAGGATTTTATGTAGTTCCCCACTTTTCTTCAATACATTTCTAGAATCCATCCATTTCCAACAGGATTTTATGTAGTTCCCCACTTTTCTTCAATACATTTCTAGAATCCATCCATTTCCAACAGGATTTTATGTAATTCCCCACTTTTCTTCAATACATTTCTAGAATCCATCCATTTCCAACAGGATTTTATGTAATTCCCCACTTTTCTTCAATACATTTCTAGAATCCATCCATTTCCAACAGGATTTTATGTAATTCCCCACTTTTCTTCAATACATTTCTAGAATCCATCCAGTTCCAACAGGATTTTATGTAATTCTCCACTTTTCTTCAATACATTTCTAGAATCCATCCATTTCCAACAGGATTTTATGTAATTCCCCACTTTTCTTCAATACATTTCTAGAATCCATCCATTTCCAACAGGATTTTATGTAATTCCCCACTTTTCTTCAATACATTTCTAGAATCCATCCATTTCCAACAGGATTTTATGTAATTCTCCACTTTTCTTCAATACATTTCTAGAATCCATCCATTTCCGACAGGATTTTATGTAATTCTCCACTTTTCTTCAATACATTTCTAGAATCCATCTTTTGAAACATCTATCCCTCTGTCTTTAAGAATATTTACAGTGTCCAAAAGTTTCTGGCCATTCACAGACTTTAAGATGTGCGGTTTTGAAAATCTGAAAGCAGCCCAAATAAAAGAATTCTTAATTTTGCCAAAACACAAAATTATGTTTCATGTTAAATAACCACTGTGTGTATGAGCTGGCAGTCAGGAGCTGGTGAGTGATTCCTCAAAGGTCAGGGTCAAAACTCAAACCATCCTTGTGTGCTACTCAAGGCTATTGTACCCTTTAAGTGAATAATTACATATTCTCATGCTGGGGTCGCAAACTCAAATGCCCGAAGGATTCAGGGAAGTGGCTGCACATAAGTGGAGAGAGCCGGGTGGGGAATGTGGTAACCTGATGGGCTCATGTCCGTCCAAAGACAGAACCTTCCAGAGCTCTAGCTGATGGATGCCAGGTAGGAAGTTGGGGCTGCTTTGAAATCCGGATCTTTACATGAAATCTCTCCCTGCCTTTTCATGTCAGCCTCTAGAAGGCCCAGTAAAACACATTTGTAAGCCAACTCTAAATTTACCTTTACCATCCAAAAATACCCCACCATTTGAGCAATACTGAAGAGTTCGGAAACCTAGCTTTTATGAATGTCAAGGGCTCACAGTTCCACATTTTAAAAGAGTTTAGTTTAAATCTGTGCCTGCCCTTTACAGCAATTTTATTGTAATGAAGGAAAAGAAATGTACTACGGACTTTCATTCTTTGGACAGGACGCTTCTCACAGGAAAACTCAAACGGACTTGAGAAAGTATGAATTCCATGCCACGAGTATGTGTTCTGGTGCCAAACAGAGACTGTATTCTCTGTGCCGTGCCTTATCATTATTCACATTCTTTTACTAGCCTGAAAATCATTTTGGGAAACAAACCTCCGGTTGTTGAAAGCAGAGATAATTTTCCTAAAGTGAAACAATTTGCCATTCAAATGTTTTTATCCAAGGACCAAAGTTACCATATGACAGCTGAGGTGTTTATGATCCACTCTCAGTTATCTAGGACCAGGCTGTTAGATTTTCATATTAATTCTCCTCTCCTTTGCTTACCCTTTGACTATGTTATTGCTCGTGCCCCTGCCAATTGTAAGCCCAGCCGATGGAACGGTAGGATGTGGTTTTACTAGCAATGCTTTTAGGAGTTAGGTTGAGAAGCTCTTGGACTCGAAGCCTTAATTGGAAGTTAGGGTTTTGGCATTTTTCATTTGTACATTTTCCTGCCAATCCTGCTTTCACTGAAGTAGCTGGGGTTAACTAGGATTTGCGTTTCTTCTCTTTCCAAAACACCCAGGATTTTTGGTGTTTTGCCTTGAGAGGAAAAAATGTCAATCTTCTATAGGAAAAGGATAAACACCAGCCATCAGTGAGAGCTAAGTCAAGGGTCAGCGCATGGAAAAGCCAGCCAGTGGCCTCTTTGATAAATCGCCTCGCATCTCTAGGCCTAGAAAATGAATGGGATGGATGGGCAAAATCAGTGATTTTCCCACTGTGCTCTGGGGAGCCGCAGGGTTTCTACCAGCTGCCTCAGAGGAGGTGGGGAAGGGCTCATCATCTCTGCCACTTCATCGGGAGCAACTCTGCTTCTATCTGAATTACAGTTTATGCTGCATACAGTTTGAAAACCACAATTGTCAATAACCATTTTAGAACAATTCAAGAAGTCCTCTTCACTCCTCACGGACCTGCCGTGCTCCCATCTTCCCGGGCCCTGGTTTTATGCCACATCCCCTCCAGGAATGCTCGCCTCCCCTTTGGTTGACCAGCCAATCCCTATTCATTTTGAACGTTTGGTGAACATGCCTTGTGTCTAGGGAGGGTGGGAGGGAGATGCAAAAGGGAGGGGATATGGGAACATATGTATATGTATAACTGATTAAATACACTTAGTTCTTTGAGAGCAGGAATTCCGTTTACACGACCCAAAAGGTCCTAAAGCACACAACAGACACATACTCGTTGCTGCATTAAGATCTATTTTTATAGTTTAATCAGTGAACAGATTGGTATTATTATTAGCCTACACACCCAGGTAGGCAAGAGACAATTTTATTTTCCTCTAATGCGTATACATTTCTATTCACAGCCCCCGCTTCTGCCACGGTGAGAGAAATTTAGCCTTAGTCATTCTGGGGTTCCTCCCAGGGTCGCATCTGAGTTCCTTGAGTTTACTTAGTGCTGACCGTGGGGAGGTGTGAGCGCTGTAGCCCCTGTACAGGTTTCAGGTTGTTGCAGAGACAACCCCAGTTCCCACCCAGGTGATCCTGTCACATGGTCTCCTCTTTCTCTGGTCGTATTCACCTCTGTACCTGCCCTGCCCTCCAGAGATCACGTCTTTTCTCCCCTCAGGCCAGGCTTTTAAAATCAGGTTTTAGGTGGACTTCCTGGAGGTCCAGTGGTTAAGACTCGTGGTTCCACTGCAGGGGGCGCAGGTTTGCTTCCTGGTCCGGGAACTAAGATCCCCAAAGCTGTGTGGTAGGGCAAAAAAAAAAAAAAAAAAAAAAAAAAAAAGAAAAAGAAACCAAAAGAACAAACAAAAAATCATTAAAATCTTGTTTAAGGGAGAAGCACTGTTGCTTTAAACTGAAATTTTTGCTGTGGAAGCTCCCCCAGTACTTGTCTTTCTGTCCCACCAGCACTTCAGCTCACACACCAAAGCCATGAGGACTCCTGCTTCTGCTTTCAGCCCTGTGAGGCCTCCCACCCTAGTGACGAGCACACAATGCCCTGGATTCCTGAGTAAAGGATGGATGAGGTGTGGGTGGGGATAGAGAACAAGAAACATCCACCCAGAGAAGAAAACTAATTGAACCGCAAGCCTTGAGCTAAACAGCTTGCAAAAATTGTGATGGTCTTAGAGGCCAGGGTTTTATCTTAAATATTCAAATGAATGCTATAGTCATAAAACATTCATAAAACATACGTACATACTCAATGTAAAAATGCTTCAAGATACTTTCAATAAAAAATTACACATGCCTACAATCTTGAAGCAAAAAGGATGCATCTAGAAAGATGCGACGTGTTGCGTTATGCATCCCCGGGTGCCCTAGCGCATTTCAGACAGAGATATGGGAGCAATCCCAAGAAAGCCCCAGTCCAGTCCAGGTTACATGTGGCAATAGGGTTGGGAGGAAAGTGGTGAAATATGACACCAAACACATGAAAGAAAGGCCACGTTCGTCAGGAAGAGAATTACTGAACCATGAGACTAATTTTAGGACCGATATCAAAACCAAGATCATTCTTAGCTTCCGAAGATAAAAGAGAGGTGCTCTTTCCATGTAACTTTTTATTTTCTCTCCTCTCCATGAAACATCTTTGCTGCAAGCTGTCAGCGAATCTTCTATTATAATGAAAGTTACTTTATTTACTCTTGCAGTAATATAAAAAAGCAAGCTTTTAGAAGAAAATTATACCTCCTGATTTTTAGTGCAGAATTGAATTGAGATGATAGCAATGAAGAACTTAAAAGTATTCCTGATTTCAGAACACCCAGATACAATATTCACTTGCCTTGAAAACCACAGTGAAAGGGAAATATAAATGAGGAGAACGGGACACTTTAAAAATAATGAAGGCCTTACTCTGACTTGATTGCCTTTATCTTAAAACCAGGTTATTTTCTAGCAAAGGATAATCAGACTTGCTACTAAAAATAATGTGAAGAGTCCACATTCCAGAGAGTTTGCCTAAGACAGTGAGCAAGTTCTATGGCTTCTGAGACTTGTAGGCAGAGGTAAACCTAAGAAAGTGAGGTTTATGTAATAAATAGAAACCAGCCAGCACTTACGTGTGGATGAGAGAGAGAAGCAGCTCATTCATAAGCCTGGAACATCTGGTTTCAAAGGCACAGAGAAAACAATGAGACCCATTGCCTCCAGAAGGCTCCGAACTACCCAGAAACAGTGATTACTTGTGTCCCATTGTTCTGTAGCAAGTGGATGGCTTTCTGAAAAAAAACCAACCAGGTCTATTTCATAAGTCTTTTCGTGCTAAGATAGAAGAGGGAAATGCATTCCCAGGGTGAGTACTTGTAGAAGGAAGTGGAGGCCTGGAGCCAGTCAAGCATTGAGAAGGCTGTGATGGGCGAAGACACAGGTTCACCGACAGCTCCGCGGGACAAAACCTTCTCAGCCACATTTCCATGGAGAAGACGAATATGAAAGAACCAAAGCATGGAGTTAAGCCTCTCTGTTTCAAAATAAAATGTTGAGTCTTCAAAAGGCTAAAGTTTTCTTCTCTGAGTCGAGACAGACATTCAGGTCACAGCCAGCCCGAAGTTCTAACGCCTTCTTAAACTGTATTGTGGTTAAGGACCAGCTCCAGCGATACTGGTGCTCAGGGGTTTTTGTTTGTTTGTTTGTCAGCAGTGAATAGACTTAGGTTTACGTCTCTGTCCTGACTCTCTCTGGGTGTGCTGTTGACGGATGCTTCTACAGAGCGTGGAAGGTGGACGGCTGCCTTTACCGGTCAAAACTTTTCTAAACGAAACTGTGCCGAATTCAAACAACTCTCAGAGTTCAGGGCTCCACGAAGAGTTCTGGGTAGATATCAATCATAAATGGGGAAAAGAGTGAAGAAAGGAGTAAAAGGAAAAAAATAACCCCAACTCTGAGGGCTGGCATATTATCCCTTTGAATTAACTGTAGCTAATAGAGCAGACAAATCAGTGTTTTCTCCCCACAGCTTGGGATTGCCTGCATCTTTCCTCATCACGATATTATTGTTTTGCAGTGAAATAGTGTGACACGACACACTAGTTAAAAGCGACAACAGATAGGTTTTCCCACCTCTTCTCTTTATCACAGAATCATGGTAACCTGTGAGCTCAATCTCAGTTGAACATTAACCACAAGCTTTGGGGATACTAACGATTACTTTGTAAAAGGGATTTAGGGGCTTCCCTGGTGGCACAGTGGTTGGGAGTCCGCCTGCCATTGCAGGGGATGCAGGTTCGTGCCCCGGTCCAGGGGGATCCTGCGTGCCGTGGAGCGGCTGGGCCCGTGAGCCATGGCTGCTGAGCCTCCGCGTCCGGAGCCTGTGCTCCGCAACTGGAGAGGCCACAGCAGTGGGAGGTCCGCGTACCACAAAAAAAAAAAAAAAAAAAAAAGGGATTTAATAACATATTATCTAACTGAAGCCAGGTGACCGGACTGTACAATCACCCATGACCCCTTTTGGTACCAAAGGTCAGCATCTATTTTTTTCAAATGCTGTGATTAACTCTTTTGGAAGAATCAAACCAGAAAGGTCCTAGAAAGTAGTACATTCCTCTGAGTACTTAAGGGCATGAAGCTAATGTAGGTTGCAGGGTCAGTGCAGGTGGAGCGGAGAACACATTTTTTATTGTGTTCTAGGGGTTGGAGATACGGTGAACAAAACACAGAAAACTCGCTTTTACAGAGTGTACATCGCACACACACATGCACACACGCGCACACACATTCAATGCTCCAGAGATAAATAAATCAAAATAAAGGAATAGAGAGTGGTAGCAGGAGTGATATTTCAGATACAGTGTGTGTGTGGGTCTCTCTCAGGAGGTGACATATGAGCAGAGACTTAGATGAAGGGGAGGGGGAGACCGTCAAGTTCTAGGAGAAGGATGTTCCAGGCTGGAGGACTGAGATGTACAAAACCCCTGGGAAACCCTGCTGGGCTGGGGGAGCAGAACTATTTACTCATCCGGGAGAGGCTGGAAGATGAGCAGGGCAGGGCAGCATCGGGGAGTCAGGAGCTCTGCTGTTAACATCTGACCTTTGAGAGGCCCCTTAGGCATCCAAGGGAAGGTGTTGAATAGACAGCTGGAAGTCTGAGTCTGGTATCTGGGGGAAAGGCTGAAGCTGGAGATAAAAATTAGGGCATCACTGATGTGGAGATCATGCTTCACGCCACAGGATTAGATGATTTGTTGGGCGTAAGGCAGAAAGAAAACAGGGGAGAGGCCAAGACGGGGTCCCCAGCGGCACCCACATCTGGAGGCAGAGAGACAAATGTGTGCAGAGAAGACACAGGTGAATGGCCTGCTTTCAGGTAGTAGGTCTGTATAATCTAGGGGAAATAGCTGGGATTTAATTGTGAGAATTACATTAGCGGTAGTGAATTCAAAATCTCAGAAGCGCTTTACAGGGATTCTCTTTCAAATATATCAATCAAATGATAACCTCATTAAAAACAAATCCCAAGGGGTCCACTGACCTAGCATGATATGACATAGAGCTATCTCTATGCTAAGTTGGGAAGAACTTAGCAGTAGTCTTCAGAGCTGCAGGATAACATCAAGATGACACCAAAAGCACTTTTTATGTGAATATTAAAAGATTAATGTATACATGCAAGTAATAAAGTAAGGATCCACAATTTCCCTCCTTAGCCAGGCGAATTAAGGTCTCTTGAATTGTGTTTTTTAAAATTATTTTTATTTTTAAGCATATATTTTTAAAATTAATTAATTAATTTATTTTTGGCTGCGTTGGGTCTTTTTTGCCATGCGTGGGTTTTCTCTAGTTGTGGCGAACGGGGGCTACTCTTCGTTGTGGTGCAGGGACTTCTCATTGCAGTGGCTTCTCTTATTGTGGAGCACCGACTGTAGGCTTGCAGGCTTCAGTAGTTGTGGCCCGCAGGTTCTAGAGCGCAGGCTCAGTAGTTGTGGCACACGGGCTTAGTTGCTCCGCGGCATGTGGGATCCTCCCGGGCCAGGGATCGAACCCATGTCCCCTGCATTGGCAGGCAGATTCTTGACCACTGCACCACCAGGGAAGTCCCTCTTGAATTGTGTTTTGTTACCATATTTTAGAGACATTAAAAAGAAATTTACTTAGAAAAATATTCTTTACCCCAGCAGAAACATAGCAAACGATATATCCAGACCAATCACAAGGGAGCACAAAAGGAGTAATAAACTTCAGTAGTAATCAAGTAAAGATCAATTAAAATGAGAAACCAATTTTAATATTTTGGAGTGACAGTGGTTTAAAAAGATAAGTGTATGTGCGCTCACATACATTATTGCTGGGAATGTAACTTAGAACAACTTTTCTATATTGAAATTCAGCAGTCTATTAAAAGCCTTAAAATACTTGTATTCTTTTTGAGAGTAATTCTGCTTCCAGGAATTTATCTTAAGAAAGTATTTTGAGCTAGGTACTAAAAATATTTATTGCAGCAATATTTGTAAAGATGAAAAATTAGAAATAGCCTAAGATTACAGTGGTAAAGGATTGGTTAAATAAATTATAGTATGTTCATATGATGTGATTTCTCTACATGTTTTGGAAGACTACTTCCTGACATGGATAAATGTAAATCGTTTGCTGCAAGAAAACAGCAGGTTATAGAATATTGCACACATTATGATATTAATTATATGTGTATGCACATGCATATACACAGGAAGAACCTGAAAAAACGTCTTCCAAGACATTTATAGTGATTTTCTCTGAGTGATGAAATAGAGGTGATTTTTAAATTCTCCAAATAACTTCTACATTTTATAAAATTTCTACAATATTCATATATTACTCTTATATTTAGAACTTTAAAATTTATGAATATTTACAAGGGAAAGATGCTCAGACACTTTTGTTTTCCTTTTAGTAACATATTACTATAAAGTTAGTTCTCCTATTTACTGTTATTGGGTTTGTAGTTTAAACCAAATAATTTTTGTAAGTGAGAGACTTCTGTGAGTCATTTACACAGGGTTCTCTTTTCTTCTTTCAACTGGATGTCGTGACATTGACCCTGCCTGCTACTTGATGATAGCAATCTATCATTACTACATTACATCGTAGTCACACTTTAGACCATAAGAAGAAAGTGAAAAATGGAAATAAATTCAGTTAGCAGAGCTGAATTAGGTGATTCTGGATTCTTGACACTGTATACATGCTAAACAGTATGGGACTGAATAACTATCTTGAATCAATTATTTTCTTTTTTCTATGTAGGTTCTAATCTGACAGTGTATTATAATGCCAGAGGATTTCTTAGGCCTGAAATTTCAATTCTGAAAACTCTCAACTTTAATCTGGAAATTGTTGTGGTAGGGAGGACCCTAATTCCTAAGCTAGGAATTTCGATGGAGTTAAGTTCCTTTCCTTGAATAAATGAATAGAGACCATTTGAGGAAGTAATGTGAAAAATATTGTAAAATTCATTATGGATAGTGATGAGGGTGATGATCTATATAGAAAAGCTCAAACTTCTATGATAAAAATACGTATCTGTGTATGCGTGTTTGTTTAAAGTAGTTAACTGGCTAAGATGATTTTTTTTTTAGGTTTATAAATGGCATGTATGTAAAAGGACATTAAGTATGCTTTTTAAGACAGGATATTTCTGGCCTTAGAATAACTGTACAGAGACTCAGGAAAAAAAAATGTCAAAGTGGTAAAGTAATAGAAGCTACTCTATGTATAATTCAAGCAAAAAGAAAGCAACTTTTCCCAAATCACCACTAATGTACGGGTTTCCCTTGAATGACCCAGATAATTGCCATCATATTACATTTCATTTGGACTACGGAGACCTGATTTTTACATTTTGTCTTCTATGTAGAACACAGAGGGGGAAAAAAGCATATGCATCTCCCTTTATGGAATTTCCCAATGAAATTGCAAAGGAAGTAACTCACCCAAAAGTTGTAGCGTAAAGCAAAGACCTTAGTTTCTGTCGAGCCTCTGAAAGATTTAACTACATTGAAGGCAGGTTTTACTTTTTCTCTATTTACTGCCACACTATTTCCATCCATTTGGTGAGAGTCATCTGAGGGAAGCATTATTGTTAATTAAACAAAAAGCAAAATATCTTTACAAGATTATAAATTAGTTTTTTTTTTGTTTGTTTTGTTTTGTTTTTTTGCAGTACGCAGGGCTCTCACTGTTGTGGCCTCTCCCGTTGCGGAGCACAGGCTCTGGACACGCAGGCTCAGTGGCCATGGCTCACGGGCCCAGCCGCTCCGCAGCATGTGGGATCCTCCCAGACCGGGGCACGAACCCGTGTCCCCTGCATCGGCAGGCGGACTCTCAACCACTGCGCCACCAGGGAAGCCCCTATAAATTAGTTTTAACACTTACCTGTTTTTAGAAGTTGCATTGCCAGGTCACTTTGATATTTCAGAAGTTACTTCTCAAGTGTAAAAAAAGAATTTGAACCACACCGCTGGTGTGATTTCAGAATATTTTAGTGACTGAGGCTAAGGAAGAGTTATAAACTCTTTAAAGAGAACGTGGATGCTGCAGCTTCAGACCTTGGAGGTGGGCTTGGTGCCGTGTACCTAACCAGGGTTATTACTCATGTCGGGTCTTCCAGAAACACACGGGCCTTTTTTGGCTGTTGTCAGAACTGAATACTTGAATTACCTCTATCTGGTCTCTGATTGTTTACAATCTTCTCTTGAGGGTGCAGCACACTCCAGTTGTACTTAAGACACATAAATCTCCCTTCAAAGTCTTGGGAGTCGTAGCTTGGGAGCCTAAAGGGCAACTTTAGTGGTAGCTTGGGAGCCTTGGGCTTGGGAGCCTAAAGGGCAACTGATACAGAGGCCTCTCAAATGTAGGTATTACACTTTGTTTAAATTATAGAACCATCTAGACTAAAGAATGAACTCTGTGATAATTCAGCTAAAGAAAAGTATAACCGCTGCTAAAAATAAACTTCTCATAACCACCAGTGACCCTTATTTATTTGTGGCTTCCTTGAGGATACACTTTGGGGAGCAGTGATTTGCGATGCCACCCCATCTCCAGAAACAAACAGACAAAGCAAACTACGGATAGAACTTTACTTCTTAATTGCACTGGCTAATTGGAATTTTTCAGGTGGCTCCAACTTAGAGAAAAGTACAATCTGTGAGGTTCATGAAAGCTTACCTGCCTTGATTCAACCTTTAAATGCTTAAATTCCAACAGTTTCAAGTATTCCTTATTTCCGCCATATATCTCCTCATTTCCCTAATGTATCATTTCCATCACAAAACTGCACATTTGGCATTTTTTATCACAAATTATAATTCTGCACTAAAACTTGCAATAAATCAAACTGAGTTGAGACCCATACATCTTTTGTTTGGCTGGAACTATTCTAGGGCTTAATGAAAGCTGCTTTGGATGATGCCTTAGTGCCTTAATTTGTCTGGCCACAGTGGTTGGTTTCTGTCTTTTCCAGAAAATGGCTCTGTAGCCAGTGTTTTTTATTTATGTTGCTTCATAGCCATTGCATGCTTTGCTTTACTTGGAAGCTTATTTTCTTTTGGCTTTTCCTACCAGTAGATCATTTCTCACTTTCTGACTTTATCATCTTTATTATAACAATTTGGGGGGGGATACATGTGTCTGCATACCATCATCAAAACACTTCTTTTAGTATTTGGATTAATGCCAAGACTTATGATAGACATTTTAAAATGAAGCTAATACTTGAAAGAGCCTTTCACCTAGTTGATACAAATGTTACCTTTCCTATGAGTTAAGTGTTTTATGCTGGGTAATATGGTTAATTAACATCTGCAAATTCATGTCAAAAACTTACTGCTGTCTGAACTTTTCATTAGTCATTATTTCAAGAGAATCAGTGGCACCCTTTCACTCAAGACATAACTGCAGTAACAATTAATTCTGGTTTATTTTTTGCTATGGTTGGCAAAATACTCGTTGTGTTGACACTTCTATTCCCAGCTTGCTGGCTTATGTATCTGAGCAAAGGTAGTTGTATGGGAGGGTATTAATGGCTGCTGAATTTAAGTAAAAACTATAATACAAAAAAAAAAAGAAATAAAAAGACAACTTGTATATGATTATATTCTTGTTTCCCCCTTAACTTTAAAAATACATTATCTTTTTGTATTTGGAATATAATTGAGGGGCAAGAAGCTACAAGAATTAGTAGAGAAATGCATGCTTAATAATTAATTTAGAATTAATAGAGAGATGCTTGCTTCCCCAAGGCATTCACTTGGGACCTAAGAAAGGCTGTATTAAATCTAAAGTAAAAAAGCTACTCTAGACCCATCCTAACAAATCTTAAAAAGAATGTATAACAAGATCAAATTGATCCTCAAGGAATTTAACTACCTGCCAAAACAAAGTACAATACTTTTTTTTTTGACTGTAAGGCATGTGGAAGTTTCCCACCAGGGATTGAACCCATGCCCCCTGCATTGGAAGTGCAGAGTCTTAACCACTGAACCACAGAGGAAGCATACATTACTTTTTATTAAAAAATTTTTTAAATTAAAAAATTTTTGGCCATTCTTCATGGCATGCAGGATCTTAGTTCCCCAAGCAGGGATCGAACCCGTGCCCCCTGCAGTGGAATCATGGAGTCCTAATCACTGGACTGCCAGGGAATTCCCAATACTTTTTAAAGGAAAACAACAGAATTCAGACACTCAATGTATTAGTCAAGATTCTCCAGAGAAACACAACCAATTAACCCACTTGACCTAGTTCACATTTATAAAGATTACACCTAACGATGACAGAACACACATTCCTTTCAGATAAGTGTAGAACATTCATGAAATTAGGCATATACTGGATCAAAAAACAAATCTCAATAAACTTTGAAAGACTGAAATTTTGTAGAGTTTATGATCATAATAGAACTAAACTAGAAATCAGTTACGGAAAGATATCTGGAAGATACAAAAATACATGGAAATTCAACCACATACTTTAAATAATCCATGGGTCAAAGAGGTGATCTCAAAGGGAATCAGAAAAATATTTGAATTGAATGACAATGAAAACATCCTATATCAAATTAGTGGGATGCAGCTAAAATGGTGTTTAGAGGGAAATTTATAGCATTAAATGCTTGTGCTAGAAAAGAATACAGCTGTAAATCAATAATATAAGTTTTACTTTGAGAAACTAGGTCAGAGAAGAGAAAATTAAACCTACACATTTTGCATACAATTTCAGGTGGTTTTTTTGAGTCCCATCATGAACTTCGGATTAAAATTCCCTGATCCTTAATGATATATCTTAGATTTGTATCCCATCCTAGACCTCTTTCTTGAGCCCCAGAATTTCATGTTTAAGTGCTTTCAGGACATCTACAGTTCAGTATTTCACAGATCCCTAAAAATCAAAAGTTATGAAAGGTAGCGAATTAACTCCTTCTCCCTCCCCCTTTCTTCCGCCCCCCTCCCCACTCTTCCTTTTTCCTCTTCTAAACCTAAACTAACGAATGGTGCCATTACCCACTCAGCTGCCCATATATCAAAATCCTGGGTATCTTCCCTCTCCCTCACTCACACATCTAATCAATCATGAAATCCTGCTTACTGCTTATTATTATCAATCACCTAATACTAAATCCACCTAAAACTCCCTCAAATGCACACATTTTTTCTCCCTTTCTGCTGCTACTGTCCCAGAGTGGGTCACCAATATTTCCTGGGTAGATTATGTAATAGCTTCTTCCTAACTTACTTCTGCTGGCTCCCCCGAAGTCTGTCCTACACATCGACTTTCACTAGGCAGTCAGGGGGATATTTCCAGAAGGCTAATGTCACACCCTGTTTGTAACCTTTCACTAGCTCCGCTCTGTTCTTGGGTTTAATTCCAGTGTCTTCCACATGGATTATAAGATCCTTCATGATTGGGACCCTACTTATCCCAAGGACCTTTCTGTCTCCTACTGTTCTGCTGTTAACTTCCTGTTCTACCCATGATGGACTTCTCCCTGTCCCCTCAGTTTCATGCTTGCTCTTTCTTCTAGGCCTTCAAGGATGCTGTTCCTTCTGTCTAGGATATTTTTCCTAACTTTTTCCCTTTGCACCCTTATGTCCGATGCTCTCCACATTTTATTAGATCATCCCTATTCATTCTTTAGACCTATAGTCTCATGGTTATTTCTCTGTCAGGACTTCCCTGATCTTCGTCTTGCTGCCTTTCTGTCTTTGCCTCCAATGGATCAGTGTCCCTGCTGAGACTCTCATTACATTTTATCATCTGAACTGTAATTTCTTACTTGTGTATCTTCCCTGCTAGACTGTGATATAATGTTTCTCCTTGTAGATACGATTGTGGTGCCTTCTTTTTGACAATCTATGGTCAGGCAGGAAGGATTCTGGAATTCTTAAGGACCTGGGAAAATATATGACAAAAATAGTGTAGTATAAAGTAAGACTGGTAGACATTCAATGAATACTTGTATAATTAGTATCCTTTATCTGTGATTACATATTGTCATATGCCAGTATCAAAACCTATGCACTTACAGATTTTTTTTCTCTATTTTATTAACAAGGAAAATATAACTTTTTTGTTAATAAGTGTTGGTGCTGTGTTGGGTAGATTATGAAGAACAATTAAATGTCCATTGAGTTTTCTCTCAATTTTCTGTATATTTTATTATATTTTTCTTTCACTGAGAGGATTCCAAGCATAGAGTTATGGATATCTGCTTGAGAATCTATGATACAAAGACCTCTGCATCCCAACTAAATGCAAAATTGATGGGTTTCATCTGTGCTAAGTCATTTTGCCCGCCTTTCATTTTTTTGTGTTATTAAATTGTAATTGCCCATTCTCTCCGGCCTCTTTACCATGAACATTCAAATGGTCAGTACTAAAATTACACCGTGCCATCACCAAATGTCCAGTACCAGATCCTTATTAGGCTAATAACAGATCCGTTAGAGATTAGAAGGGGTCAGTGTGCCCTTCTGGCGTGGCTCTTGTACACTGTACTCTATGTAAGTGGAAAAACAAAATAATTAAAATAAAGTTATGCACAAGTAGTCATTAAACCATGTTATAAACATTTGGCTCATTTAACTAGTCTTGGTTGGCTGGATTTGTTTGCCAAGGTACACTGATTAAAGTGGCAAAGAATTATGGGATGGTCTAAAATAACCAATAGTCATGTGCTCATAATTTTAGTTTTCTTTATAATACGGTAGGGAGGAAATCAACAGTAAAATCAATGTGGTCAGCGTTGATGAGATGTATTATTGTATCAGCCTTAACCACAAATACAACACACTTAGAAGTATTCTGTTCTTCCATAACCCTCCAGCTCTAAGGAGGAAAAGATGTATCAGTCATGTGGAAGACATGTTGCATCCAGGCATAATGACGTTTTACAGGTATTTAATTTCCCATACATATAGTATTCTAATAAGAGACTATTACCAACAGATTAAAGCTTTTATTTTTTAATAGATCTGAACATTTTAGTCTGATGTGGCAGGGTTTTTTTGGTAGTTTTCTTGCTCATTTTGGTCAGTGATCAGGTCATTGATGTTATTCACTCATTCATTTAATCCTTGAACTTTTATTTATTTAGTATACATCAGGGAAAGTGCAGTTGAGGCTCCAGAGATGAATAACACACAATGTATGAAGTCAAGGGGGTAGAGCTATAGGTTGAGGAGTGGGTGCTCTTTGCATCTGTGTGTGTCTACGGGGCTCCCTTCTCTCTGAGATGTTCCTTGGCCTCCATCTGAGGAGTCCCTTTGACCTGGTGTCTCTCTCTGGAACCCTGTGGACCTGGTAGGGGAATGCTCAGGGCAACTCTGGCTTCTCTGATTTGGATGCTTTCCCTTTAAAGTATTCAGAGGTTTTCATGTCTGGCTCTGGGTTATCATTTTTCCTCAAATAAATATTCTAATTACACTTAGGTTTCTACTGATCTTTTACTTATTTTAGAAAGAAGCTTCACTGATGCATTACATTTGTTGCTATGCAATGGCAAGCAATACTGTCATTATGATTGCTACCATCTGTAAAAAATGAGCAGAGGAAAAAACATACAATAGGGCTGAAGATTCAGAGCCTCTCCCCACAATCGACAAGGGCTCATATTGGGATATTGCCTCTAATTTGGTCCGACCCACATGCCAACAGGGTAGCTAGATTTCTCTGGGCTTTTAAAATTTTGTTTTGTTTTGTGACTTAAAGTTTTTTTGCTTTTCCTTCTGGGAATAGAAATATGTTTTCTTCCATTTTACAGGCAAACCACTTCAATAGAACATGGCTGGCAGCCATATGGTCATATATGAATCCAACAATTAATTTAGCAAAGAAAACTGCTTGTAACAAGTTTTGAATTTGCCATACCAGGTAGTACTTTGATGATAAATGAGGAGATGATTGCCAAGAAAGTGACAGTAACATTAATTAAAAGGTATGTTCCCTTTACTCATTTAATGATAGTCAAATTATTAGTTGCCATCTGTTTGAAGTGAAGTCCATGGCATTTGTAGGAGGTACTTAACACTTTTTACGTATAATTTTATAGCAAAAATATGGTGTTAATTTTCAAGCAGCTTACAGTCTAGTAAACTTTTGAATGAGGGCTTGTATTACCCTTATCTGGAACTTCTAGGTCTAGACTTTGGGTTGGCATGGCTTCTAGAACTGGCTTTATGACTGTATTTCACTACCAGTGATCTAGCCAAAGTTAGTAAGTGTGGAGTGACTTAAAGATGGGAAAACAACACAAAGGAAAAGTCAAGTTAACTGAACACATTAGAATCTCATGAAGGGTTATTAGGAATCTGGGGGAAGTAGCTCATACCAGTTCTTGTTTTATCTCACAGATCGTCTCCTCCCTGGATGGCTCTTGCAGCTCTGACGTTTGTAGAATCAAAGCTTTTGCCACCCAGTCATCACTTCCCACACGCAGGGAGCACAGATGGTGCGGGGTTAAGCCCCTGTCCTTTTACAGTTCCTTGGCATCAGGAGTGGATAAAAAGGGAAAGCAAAACTATCAGGATACTGTGTGAATTTTGCTTACCTTTTACTGAAAGATAACTGCTTAACCTCTGTCTAGGGAAATGAAATATTCCATAGCCTTGCATAGACATGTGAGGTGCACATTTATAGTTACATGAACACTATGATGAATATTTCCTCTGAAGAAATCTGCAACAGTCTGTTTATATTTAATTTTATCAGCTATTTTTGGTAAGGTTACTACTTACACAGTTAGATATTTATTGCATGTATCATAAAAATTTTGGTTGGATTTATAAACTGCAACATGTGGTCAGGTTCCAAAATTATACTACAATTCAAATTAATAGGCTATTATAGATATGATGATGGTTGCAGAACTATCCACAATGCACCAACAGGTCTGACTTCTGGAAGGAGATGTGAAAATGTCCTTGAAATATTTTACAAGTAGGGATAAAAGGGAATCCTCGCCCTCCCCTTCATTATATGAGAATGGAATTAGCAAATAAAGTTTTTTTACCACTAAAATGTATATATAATGCTATCACATATTTCCAAGTATGAAGCATGACAGCCAACGGCAACCAGTAAAGTTGTACAAACATGAGGTCAGAGGAAAAAGATCAGAAATGTGTCCTAGCATTGTTTCCTTTTGGTCCAGCTTTTACATGCACACGATTGATGCACAGGGGTCAAGTGCTAGATAGGGTTAAATAATGAGAATACCATTCTTTCAAAGCTGTTCTCCATGAATCTCTAGATTTCAAACAGTTTGGCCTGGTGTGACTCTTTCAATATGCAGAAGTCATGACATGACCCAGGAAGTTTACCAAAATGTTTGTACTGTTTTATTTAGCCTGGTATCCAGTCTTCCAGGGCATTTACAAAACAGTATGAATTCCTTAGAGGACACCCAAAAGGAACTATTTACATCAAGAGAGAGAAGCTTAGGAACATTTTAGAAAAGGATTAAAATATGCAGTAAACATTAATTTCTCTGCAAAAACCTGTTTTTTGCACTAATTATTTCATCTAACTTTGAATTTGAATTCAGACTTGGGGGCAAATAGTCAGATTTTATACTTCAAAACATAATCACTTTTTATGGCTACAGGAGAATTATTGTAATGGGAAGAATTTCTGATATGGAAGAAAATCACATGGTATGGTAATAGTCTTATTCTGATTTAACAGATACCCAAATTCAGACTCTGTTCTTGACTTGTACTTGATTCAAACTCTTTAATTCTTTTATGACTATCTGCATGCATAAACTGGAAAAAACAATAATTTCAACTTGTCTTTTGGAGCTTTTGTAAAAATTAATAAAATAAAAAGTAGAATCTTGGTTAATATTTGTTTTGAAAGGCTGGCAGAAAAATGTGATACCAACATTGTATCTAGCTGCAGCCCAAATTCTTCAGAAAGCAGTAGCTAATTTTCAGTGATACTCCTGGACTTGGCACATCTTGGTGGGAATTTATATTGAAATGGGTTAGAAGAATAAACTTCAAAAGGATGAAGAAACATCCTTCACATGCCATCAGAGTGTTCTGTTTAAAATGCAAAGTTTACTACTTTACTTCAGCGTTAAAAATTCTTGAATCTTGAATCTTAATATGATGGAGAAATCTTGATGATTTCTCCATCATATTAAAGACAAACATAGTAATACATGATGCAGTTCTGATTATCCATTTTCAGCTTTGGTTACCGTCATTCCATTATGTACCCTGTACTTCACTTATACCAAACTTCATAGAGCTCCCTGAAAGCACCAAGCTCTCCCAAGCTTTCCTGTCTTCGTATATGTTGTTCCCTCTGCGATACCCTCCCCTCCATCCATCACCAACTACGTGAACTTCTTTTCACCTTTCAAAGCTCAGCTTATATCACTGCCTCCTTTTACCTATTCCTGACCTTCCTACTGCCTGAAAGAAGGCCATATTTGTCTTATGTCTGTCTCCCACATACTGTGGGCTCCTGAAGTATAGGTTCCCTCTTCTATATACCTTTGTGTCTCTAGAGCCTAGCTCAGTGTTGCTGATTGAACAAATAAATAAAAAGATGAAACCTTGGTATGGATTATGCAGTGTCACCCTGGAAGCGTCTAAGTTAGGGACTCATAATAAATTAAACCACTCCACTCTTCTAAGGGTTGGCATCAGTTGAGAGATGGATTGAAAGATTGCCAAGAATCAGGCACTTGAAGATCAAAGTGATGGCTTTGTTGCTGACAAAGGCTGGGTTCTGTGGTTTAGTTATGTGGTAATACTGGTTTTCCTAGTAGAACTCAAGATTAGACACAATACTTTCTCAGTCAAGGCAGCTCTGGACAACCACTGACCACCTTTGTATTGACCACCAACCTTAGAGTATGACCAACAGTAGAACAGAACACATGCATATGGTCAGATCTCAAAGACGAAGAGGCAGAGAGCTGATGCAGACCCGCCTACGTTTTGTTCCAAAGCCATTAATCAGTTAAGTCAACGTCTCTCCCTTGGGAAAGAATTAGTGGAGGGGCGGAGCAGCCCAAAGTGTTGCTTGAATGAATGTCCCTCTACATGGGAACAGGAAATCAGGGGAAAGGAAGCTTCCCTTATTTACCTTCTCCTAATGCTACTAAGGCTGTCTTTCCACATGTCCTCTCTCTGTCAATGGCATTACTCTTCCCCAGCGATTCACATATAAGTAGAGACACTATTCTAGTCTATAGTTGACATCCCCCAAAGAGCAATTGATGATGATACTCCAGACTATAGTCTCTGTCCTATAATTAATTGCTGGTATCTTTAAATTTTTTAACTATAAAAGAAATACCTGATTACTTTGAAAATTACAACTGATTTAGATATATAAAAATAAGCCTCCTTAAAAGTATCTTAATCTTCCAGCCTTTTTCCCTGTCTGGGGATAACTATTATTCATATATGTATCTCCAGACATTTTCTAGGCATTTATTCATGCTTAGACATAAAGGTTTTTAAAAACCACAAATAATAATAACTGATAGACATTTTCTTATGTCATATTTTGTTTACGTAATTCTTTTTTTTTTTGGTTTTATTTATTTATTTATTTAAGTTTCTGCTTTATAACAAAGTGAATCAGTTATACATATACATCTGTTCCCACATCCCTTCCCTCATGCATCTCCCTCCCTCCCACCCTCCCCATCCCACCCCTCCAGGCGGTCACAAAGCACCGAGCTGATCTCCCTGTGCTCTGCGGCTGCTTCCCACTAGCTATCTACCTTACGTTTGGTAGTGTATATATGTCCATGCCTCTCTTTCGCTTTGTCACAGCTTACCCTTCCCCCTCCCCATATCCTCAAGTCCATTCTCAAGTAGGTCTGTGTCTTTATTCCCGTTTTACCCCTAGGTTCTTCATGACATTTTTTTCTTCTTAAATTCCATATATATGTGTTAGCATACGGTATTTGTCTTTCTCTTTCTGAGTTACTTCACTCTGTATGACAGACTCTAGGTCTATCCACCTCATTACAAATAGCTCAGTTTCGTTTCTTTTTATGGCTGCGTAATATTCCATTGTATATATGTGCCACATCTTCTTTATCCATTCATCCGATGATGGACACTTAGGTTGTTTCCAGCTCCGGGCTATTGTGAATAGAGCTGCAATGAACATTTTGGTACATGTCTCTTTTTGAATTATGGTTTTCTCAGGGTATATGCCTAGTAGTGGGATTGCTGGGTCATATGGTAGTTCTATTTTTAGTTTTTTAAGGAACCTCCATACTATGTAATTCTTTTTAACATTCTATGAATGAATGTTTCATAATTTATTTCAGCATTCCCCTCTTGCTGGATAGTTAGGTTGTTTCCCATTTTTTTACTACTACAAAGAATAAAGTTTCTATACACCCATCTGCCTTATTGCTTCTGTAAGAGAGATTCCTATAAGTAAACTGTTGAGTCAAGTAACTTGTGCATTATAATTTTGACAGACATTTCCACATTGTGCTTTAAAAGTCTATACTAACAATATATTAAGTTTCCATTTCCCAAACTGTATGGACGCTGGATATTATCAATCCTTGGAGTTTTTACCAGTTGAGCAGGTAAAACATCATTTTAATTCCATTTCCTTTATTATTTATGAAGTTGTACATGATTTTGCATGGTTATTAGCCTTTAGTACTTCCTCTTCTGCCAGTTCATGATTTTTGCCCATTTTTCTTTAGTTTAACTTTTTTGTATATTATGAATTTTAATTCTGTTTCTGCTAAATATGTTGCACATATTTTCTTACAGAAGTGGCTTTCTTTTCACTTTGCATTATAGTTAACCTTTTACTCACAGATTTTATTGCCAACATTTTCATAGACTAAATTCCTGTATAATCATCACTCTCTTTTGGGAATTCCTATTTTGTTCCACTGATCTATTTATCTATTCTTCATACTGTTTTAATTCTATAGCAGTGGTCCTTAATAAAAATAATCCTTAATATTTATTGAAACTTTAATAAGCACCTGGCTCCATTGTACTAATCTTCACAACTACCATATGTGGTAATTTACTTTATTATCACCATTTTACATATTAGGAAACTGAGGCCCAAGTAGGTTAAGTAACTTGCCCAGGGTTATGAGCTAGTAAACAGCTGAGTATTGCCTACCCATGGTCAATTATTTTTCTTTTTTTTTGTCTGCGTTGCGTCTTCATTGCTGTGCGCGGGCTTTCTCTAGTTGCAGTGAACAGGGGCTACTCTTCATTGCAGTGTACGGGCTTCTCATTGCGGTGGCTTCTCTTGTTGTGGAGCACGGGCTCTGGGCATGCGGACTTCAGCAGTTGTGGCTCGCGGGCTCTAGAGCACAGGCTCAGTAGCTGTGGAGCATGGGATTAGTTGCTCTGTGGCATGTGGGATCTTCCTGGACCAGGGCTCGAACCCCTGTCCCCTTAATTGGCAGGTGGATTCTTAACCACTGCATCACCAGGGAAGTCCCCATCAGTGTTTTTAAACACTATACCATGAGCACTTTCATAGGTAAATAGAATGCATTGATAATTGGTATAGCAAGTTGTCCCTCAATGCTGTTGTATTTTACAATTTTCTTATGAGTTTACTCTAATGGGTAAATTTTTTTTTTTTTTTTTGCTGTACGCGGGCCTCTCACTGCTGTGGCCTCTCCCGTTGCGGGGCACAGGCTCCGGACACACAGGCTCCGCGGCCATGGCTCGCGGGCCCAGCCGCTCCGCGGCATGTGGGATCTTCCGGGATCGGGGCACGAACCCGTGTCCCCTGCATCGGCAGGCGGACTCTCAACCACTGCGCCACCAGGGAAGCCCTCTAATGGGTAAATTTTATAATCACCTTGTCAGTTTCCATAAAAAGTTCTGTTGAGTTTTCAATAATAATTTTTTTTGAAACGTTTAGATTACCTTGAGAAAGAAATGTCATTGTTATGGACTGAGTTGTGCCCTCCTCTCCCCACCAAATCATATCCTGAAGTCCAACCCCTAGTACCTCAGAAAGTGACTGTATTTGGAGACAGAGCCTTTAAAGAGGTGATTAAGTTAAATGAGATCATTATGGGGACACTGATCTAACATAACTGGTGAGGAAATTTGAAACAAGCAGATTCAGAGGGAAGAACACATGAAGACCAAGGAGAGAGACCTCAGAAGAAACTAACCTTGCTGACACCTTGATTTTGGATTTCTAGCCTCATAACTGTGAGAAAATAAATTTCTGTTGTTTAGCTGCCCAGTCTGCAGTACTTTGTTCACTCACATATTCATTTCATAATTTATTGTCTTCTCATCTAGTGGGCTGTTATGACTTTTAATTTATTTAGTCCTTTTAAAGATTCTTCCGTTAGATATACATGTTTTCTTTAAGACTACATGAACTTTTTTGTTAGTCTTGTCCCTATTCATTTTATTGCTTTCTGTTACTCTAGAAAATTGGATATTTCTTCCATTATATTTCTAATCGATTATTAATTGTTATATATTTATATTTTACCTGGCTACCTTACTGGACTCTTTTATTAGTTTTAGTAATTTTTCATTTGTCCTTGTGTCTTAAGGCAGACAAACTTATACTATGCAAATAATGGCAGCTTTGTTTTGATTCTTGATTTCCAAAGTGTACAGTTCACTTTTCTTATTTTATTGCATTGGCTGGAATGTTTCAAAATAAGCTTGAATAATAGTGATGATAGTGAGTGTCCTTGTCTAGCTCCTGATTTCATTTGGCAATCCTTAATTATTGTACTTATCACCGGTGTTTATATAATGTTTAAGTTATAACTTTTCTAGGCGTCTTATTCTCTCCCTTTATCAACAAAAGTAATTACAGGACATGCTTTACCAGAAATTTTCAAAATAAACCTATGGGTTTTCTCCTTTCATATGTTAATATGGTGAATTGAATGAATAGATTTATAAATTTAAACCATCTTTAAATTCTAAGAATAAGCCTGTGTGTTTATTGAGCATTCTTCTTGTAATTTACTGGTAGATTTGAATATTTTACTCATGAATTTTTCAGAAAATGTGTGTATGGATAAACTTTCCAAGTCATTGTAGGACTGAAGATTAATTTGCCTAGATTAATAGATGTGAATATTTATTTATTATCAGTAAAGTTCTTTTAAGTTTACTAGTTGCCTTAATTTAATCAACTAATACTTCATTTCTTCTTAGTAAGCAATACGTTCATGACCTTCTTAGAAAATTAGTGTAATATACTCAAAGGGGAAAAACTGGTGTTTTAGAAGAGGTTGGAAATGCTAAGACAGAGTTCATAAAATTCATTAAAATTACCATAGATGTGAATAATAATTTAGTTTGATATAGAATTCTAGGCTCAAAATAACTTTGAAGACATTGGTCCAGTATATTCTGGTATTCAGTAGTGTAGAAAAGGAATTAGAGGCCAGTCTAATCCTCTCAGATTAGAAAAAACTCACAATTTGGTGTGAATCACAGCATAAGTGGATTAGTGTGGAAACTTTTAGATTTTATATGAACTATTTTGTTGTGCCTTACTTTTATACCCTATATAGTTTTCACTGTAATACATCCCTGCTAGGTAGGATGAAGTGAGAAAATTAATGTTTCATCATTTCATTCAATTAGCATAATCTAATGAAAGAATAAGAAATTCTTACTAGTGAATAGGAAGCAGATTAAAGATTGTACCACTTTGTCAATGCAGAAGTGAGGCCAGAATCCAGGTCTCTTAATTATGGGATGTATGAGATTCCTGTTAGGAGGTTTGCTGGAGCAAAGAAATATTGGAACTTTTACTCAAATGATAAAAGGGCCCTAGCAACTGCTGATCACTAGAGGAAAAGCCAACCTGAAATGCACAGGTACTTTGACCTTTGCTCGTTCTGACTATGGCTTGGTTAGATTTGGAACTTTCAACCTTTAAAAATATTTACTCCCTTTTTAATCATTGTCTACATATGTTTAAACAGTATTTGTATACATAAGACTCTGGAATCTCTATTATTTCCTGGGGATATTTAAAGTACTGATTTACACTAGAAACTCAGTTTTCCCATATTTGTTTCCTGTATTCATTTTATCAATCTGGGAGTTATCTGTTGGACATGAATCTACTAAACTTGAGATAGAGATTACGCCCAGAGAATTTTTATTTATGAATAATTGGCTCCTGGATTTGTGAAACAGAACATGAATCTGATGGTCTTATTACAAGTTGCCCTGCAGGTTTTCATGAAAAAGAAACATGACAGTTTAAAGAGATAATACCTGTTTGATGAAATTGGTCATTTTGAAACCATATCTCTCATTGGCCATCAGCTGTTATCATGTTAAATAATCTTGCATGTCCATGTGAGAGTCTTGGGAAGAAAAAAACAATTCCAAGTGAAATAGAGAGTGCTCATCATTAGTTCTGTAAGGAAGTTAAAGTGACTACTTTAAAGGATTGAAATACAAAATATAGAAGAAAAGATCTGACTTTGAAACTTTAGTGTAATGAATAACAGAGTGTACAGCATCAGATAAAAATATTAACCCAGGGCTTCCCTGGTGGTGCAGTGGTTGAGAGTCCGCCTGCCGGTGCAGGGGACACGGGTTCGTGCCCCGGTCTGGGAGGATCCCACATGTCGTGGAGCGGTTGGGCCTGTGAGCCATGGCCGCTGAGCCTGAGCTTCCGGAGCCTGTGCTCCGCAGCGGGAGAGACCACAACAGTGAGAAGCCCGTGTACCGCAAAAAAAAAAAATTAACCCAGAAAAATGGCATATAAGTTTTGTTATGCACTAAATCTATTTATTGAGTAATCTAGAGCTATACACCAGTTGACTCACATACACACTGAATGAGGTGATTTAGGAATAAGGTGAATCATCATTTTTAGTTTGGTAAAAACCTTTTTCCAATGGAGGCAGATATTTTCAGAATTCATTGAAGTATATTATAGTTCTGCTATTACTGGGTCATCAAGTGCAATTAGGCGCAATATGATGTTTCAATAGTTGCTCAAAGTTAACAGTGACTCCTTTGTGATCAGCTAAGGTTATTTTTTTTATTATTTATTTACTTTTTTTTTGCACAGGCTCGGCAGCCATGGCTCACGGGCCCAGCTGCTCCGCGGCATGTGGGATCTTCCCAGACCGGGGCACGAACCCATGTCCCCTCCACCGGCAGGCGGACTCTCAACCACCACGCCACCAGGGAAGCCCCAGCTAAGGTTATTTTTAAACCTAATTCTAGATAACTCAGAGAAGTGCAATTCTGTATTCCATATGACAATGGCAGCAAAATTTGTCTTCAAAGACGTTGCAGGCCATTATGCAGGATTCTTTGTAAACCCCTTTCCCCATTTAAAAACCACTGAGAACAGAACCTCAAAGCAAAGGGAGATCCATGGTATTTTAATTAGGAAGATCACACCTTATTCTTTTATGAATTCTCTGTCTCTTGGTGTAACTTGCTTGCCTACTAGTTTGTGGAGGGAAACATCTTCCAATCCTTGAAGCTCCGGTGTAATTAACCACCTCCATCTCATACGCTGGCTTCTGTCCTTGATGAAACCACCCTACATGTGAGCTTTTGGAACATTCCTGGGAGAACTCTGTATTTATTTAACTTGAAGGCAAACAGCAACATGCTAAATAATGTGGTTAAAGTTGTTAAAAGCCAAAATAAACACTTATAATTATCTCAAGAAAAACGGTGTCAGGCCAATGCAGTCTCTATAAAGTGGACTCCACTTGTGTCTTTCAGGCCCTGCTGCACAATAGATCATAGTTAAAGGTCTGTTAACAGACCTCTGACGGCTGAGCAGGGTAGCTGGTGGTTTCCTTCGAAGCCTATTGGCATAATGTGAATTTATGTGTGAGGTGCAAATTGGCAGTTGCCATCTATTGGTGCTTTTGGCAGAACAGAAATCATACCGTAGGGCTACCAGCAGGAAGTGCATTGCTTTGAAATTACCCAGCAGGGTTTCTACTTGCTGCTCTTGCTGTTTCTGAGACAGAGGGCTTCCATCGTCTGGCCATGATTAAAATCAAAGTGGAGGCTTCTTTGCTGGGTGCCAGTAAACTTAGGTGAAAAACAGAAACAATCTGGAGTTTAATTATTTTAAAATGCAATGTAGTCAAGAAACAAAGATGAAAGCATTTTTGACTAATCTACCCCAATTATTTCACATAAACGGATTTGCTAAAAAAGAGACCCATAGAGAGAGAGATTGCCTTTACCAGAGACTTTATAACCTATCTCATAGCCATAAAGTACATCTATGCCACGTATGCCGTCTCATGAAACTCATAGAGAAAAGTGTCCAAACATGATACTTTGGGGTGAATAGAGAAAACCAGATGTGCCTTTACCTTATTCCAAACTCAAGATGCTACATTTATATGAAATAAGCATGGAATAAAATTTTTTGGTTAATTGCTTACTACCTTAAAATAATCCATCTGAGGGAGTATCTCTGTGCTATAATTAAGATCAGTGTAATTCCGTAGTGGGCTGGACAGATAATTCCCATTACGCCTGTAGTTCCCAAAGCTGGCAGGTTCTGGATTTCTTCTTTTCAGCTTCTCTTTTTTTCCCACAAAGAGTACAAAAGCACTAGTCATGAGTTCAGAGTTTGCTGCCTCTAATAACCACTGGGAGAACATCTAACTCAATTTTGAACAAAAAAGAGGGAATGCAAACTTGCTATTACATTGAATCGACCAGCTCTCAAAAAGAAATAGTGGTTGGAATCAAGGGTTAATGTGTAGGTTCTTTGGAGAATACCCACTCATAAGTACTGGGAGTTCATGCTTTCAGTTAACAAATATTTACTGAGTACCTGCTATGTGGTAGGCACTGTGATCGGGACCGGGAACAAGCCTGAAGCTAGAGAATTAAGTAGTTATTTACATCTGTCACTCTGGAGATGGAGTGCCAAGCAAAGGAAGTATAGTGTGCCAGGGAGTACATGGTGGGGACACCTACCCTGCAGCTGGGACTCTACCACAAAGAGAGGTGTGGAGGTTACATTTCTGCCACAAATGTCACATACTTTAAAAAGACATATAAGAAGAGGAAAAACGTCATTTTGATTGCAAGTTTAGAAATAGCTTTAGAAAAATGGGATATGCAGGTCTGCTCTCTTCCTTTGAAAGTTTTCTTCATCTAACTCCAATTTATCATGATACTTCAAATCATCTGGCCACAATGGAGAGCAGGTGTGTAGAACCTCTCCAAATCCTGCAGCCCAAATGCCAAAGGCCTGTATCTTAACTGATGACATTGCCCAAGGTCAAGGCTCTTGAGCTATCACACCTGTTGAGGCAGGGGGGGAAATCCAGATTTTAAACCTTCTTCCACTTTAATTACAGTATAAGAAAGAGAGAAATCATAGTAGCATAGTTATGCTAAAGGGCATTTATGAGGGGGGAGGGATAAATTAGGAATTTGGGAATAACATATACACACTACTATATATAAAATAGATAACCAACCAGGACCTACTATATAGCACAGGGAACTCTACTCAATATCTTGTAATAACCTATATGGGAAAAGAATCTGAAAAAGAATAGATACACGTATATGTATAACTGAATCACTTTGCTGTAACTAACATGAAACTAACATGACATTGTGAAGCAACTATACTTCAATAAAAAATAAATAAATGTTTAAAAAGTCATTTTACTAATATGAAAAAAAAGAGCATTTATGAGTATATTTTACACTTATCCAAATTTAGAACCTGGCAGTTATAACTTGGTTTTGTTTGACAGATAGAGCACAGAAGACTCAGACTGCCTCTGGGTTTGAGAAATTAACATAGAATTTGATGGCTTTACATGAAAAATCTGCTTACAAAATCTAGCTCCCACTGGTGGAAGTATCTTTCTGTTCAGTCCACGAAGTTGCTGGAAGCTTTTGTCTCTCAAACGCTCCTCCTGATCAGATTTCCATTCTGTTCCCAAACCAACCTTTAATTTAATAAGCATAGTCCTTCCATTCAGGAAGAATTTCCATGACATTGTGTTGAATCAAATGTACACGTTCTGTATCCATCCCAGCAGCACCACCTATTGTTATGTTGTAGCCCTTGTACTAAACTTCCCAAGCATCTACTTTGTTTATTCCTCTAGTATTTCTGTTTGGCATCCAATGTACTACACATTTTGCAGGTTGTAAGGGTTGAGCATGAGGATTGTGGTGACGTTTCTAAAGTTACAGATCGGTTCTGTACATAAAATACATTTTGTAGTACTTCAGACTTTCCTTTTAATTGGTGAAAAGAAACTGAATGGAGAGGCTATATGCTTATAAAAATACTTATGGATAGTAGAATAAGGTTCGGTAAATAAGATCCAATTTGTATCTGTATGTTTTGAAAGTTACTACTATCATATATTATTTATCAAATATAAGTGACCTTTTTTCCCCAAAGGGGTTTAAAAGCACTTGTAAAAAACAAATATTATTATTTGCATTTACAGGTAGAAACAAACTCAGGAAGCATCAAATGGGCGGCTATGGAATTTTGCAGCATTCTTCCCAGAAGAAACAGAAGTAGGATTGGAAATTTTATGTAGTCTTTATTTGATATTTATATATACATATATGAATGTGAGTCATAAACTATGTTTGCTGTAAGCCATGTTGATTTAAACCGTGTAAACCACGAAAAGGATGTTAGGAAGAAAACAATAGATAACATAGAGAGTATTTTCATACACACTGTATCATTTAATCTTCCCCACAACTCCCTGGGGTGAGTGAGGTGACCTTGAGCACTTGCCCTCTTCTTCTCCTGCTGTCTCCACTCTTTTCGAAATTTCATCCACTCTATAGATTCAATTACCATCTCTATGTCAATGATTTCAAAATTTCTATTTATGTCCCTTACATTTCTCCCAACCTCTAGGAGAAGAAAGGTCTATATTTGGAAGTTCCACAAATATCTAAGACTCACCGTAGACTTATCATCCTTCTTGTCAGATCTCCTCATCTTCCTGTATTCTCCATCCCAGTTAACGCCCCACCATCTGTCTCGTCCTCCAGCCAGAGCCTGGAAGTTATCTCAGGCCCCTCCTTCCTGTTCATCCTTTTCACTCAATTAGTCATGACAATGACATTTCCTCAATATCTCTGAATTCTCCCATATTTAGTTCAGGCCTTATCATTTCTCACCTGGTTCATTACAATAACTCTTCTGCTTCCAATTGGATTTTCTCTGCTTGCAGGGAGATGGTTCTAAAACTCAGGACTCAATGGATGGTTTCTCATTGGTTTTAGGATGAAGTCCAAATTTATTACACAAATAATATGATGCCATTTAAAAAACAAGACCCATTACTAAGTTTCCAGTTTCTTATCCTGCTGTTGAATGATGAGACGTTTCAACCACACGAGATCTTTAGTGATCACAAGGGACCTGCCCTAGGGGTGCCTCCCTATTTGGAAATCCAGTAATAGAATTCATCATAGTATTAGAACTAAGGATCAACATCATATGATCATCTACAGCAATGCTTAAATGACATTTGAAAAATTCAACACCCATTCAGGTTAAAAAGTAATAAATTAGAAATTGACAGCTGCTCTAATATGATAATGTATATAATACTCATCTTAACTAATGAAATGACCATCTTACCTAATGAAGAACATAATTGGAGGAATTCTTACTAAAGTCAAGATGAAGAAAAGACACTGAGTATCTCTACTACTATTTAACTTTGGTAGTATCAGCCAGTGTCATGAGATATGAAAAACTGGAGGCATAAGATTTGGAAATGAAGAGGTTAAGCCATCTCTATTGCTATTTGATTCCAAATTGGAAATAAATAAGGTGCAGAACAGCATGTAGAGTGACTATCCTTTGTTTAAGAAAGGCTGAAGGGGTGATAAGACTATATACATGTATCTTTTCAAATTAGTGTTTTGAACATTGCATTCTTTAAGCCGACAAATATTTTTTAAAGGTTTTTAATTCAATGCAGAATAAGAAATTAGGTAATACTATAATTGTAATCTGGAGTATTATTTGACGTACTAGTTTAGCATCACATAAAACCATCTTCAAGAGCTATATTTCATTACTTATTTAATTGTACTTATGCTGGGAATCTTTTAAGAAAATGCCTTATCTGGAAATTTTCATGGCTGAGGATTTTTGATAAGATTCTAAAAATTCAACACTCAGTCATTGAGCATTTGGTCACAACATGGAATAAGTGTGCCTCTAATTTTCAGAAATAAAGGAAAACTCAACTTAAAAAAGACTACATACCATTTTCTCATATTTTCAAAAGAAGTAATACAAGAATAAATTCAAAGCCAATATAAGTGGTTACCCATAGAGTGAGGGAAGGGAATAGGGTGGAGGCAACTTTGGAGCTATGTAAATATTTTACATAATTAAAAAATCAAAATGAACTCATGAAGGAAAAAGAACCTGTTGTCTTGAAGAAAGGGTGCTGTAGAGTGGACACTGTTCTGAGGAGCGTGCAGTCCTGGCTGGGCTGTACCTCTGAGGGTGCAATGAGGCTGGCTCTGGGAGTGCTGGGGAAAGGCTGGAACCAGGTGCTAGCGTGGCGTTGGGTATCCTGAGGTCACAGAAGGCAGACAGGATGCTTGCTTTCTTTCTTTAAATATTTATTTATTTATTTACGTGTCTATTTATTTATTTGGCTGTGTCAGGTCTTCAGTGGTGGCATGCAAGATCTTTGCTGTGGCATGCGGGATCTTCTGTTGTGGCTCGTGGGCTTCTCTCTAGTTGTGGTGTGCGGGCTCCAGAGCACATGGGCTCAGTAGTTGTGGCACACGGGCTTAGTTGCCCCGCAGCATGTGGGATCTTAGTTCCCTGACTAGGGATTGAACCCGAGTCCCCTGCCTTGGAAGGGGGATTCTTAAGCACTGGACCACCAAGGAAGTCCCGGGGAGACAGGATGTAAACAGAAACAACTCTCTCCTCTGTTCTCTCTCTCCCTCTCTGTCCTTGTCTCTCTCCCTATTGGCAGAGCCTTAAGAAGCCTGTGGCAAAGCAGAAATTTAATCTGCAGGGTCCCAGACTCAGCATCACAAAGCAGAGGGAGGTTTTGGGAGTGAGAACAATACCTTAGCAGTTGATATTGCTGGGAAAATTGGGACCAAGAGTTTCCTTAGCATGGGGAGAATTTACGAGGGCCCAAATGACCCTGTAGTACAAAGTCGTTTGCACACCAACAGGGGCTGACACATTAGGCAAAAATTGATTTCAAATAAGATATTGCAGGTGAAATGGTTGAGAATTAGAAAGCGCCCAGCAAATACACAAGATTAGTGTGTTACTGTTGGTGTGATAATTTCATTCTTAACTGTAATGGGTGTTATAAAACAAAGTGTATAAAGTCCAAGGTAATCACAAGATAAATTGTGAAAGATGTCTAGCAGCTTTAGAAACAGAAATAATCATTTGTTATGACTTGTCTCTAATTGAGCTGATTTTATTTTACTTTGGAAGTCAGGTGAGTTGCAAGCTTTCCAAAGGACACACATTGTAATTAGCTTTTCTGTAATAACTTACACAGAGTTTTGTGGATCCTTACAAAAATCTGAATCAGTTTTTTTCTAGTGATGTGTCTATATGTTATACATTGACTACATAAGGGCACTGAATTACTGTACTATAATTACATGGCTGATCATATTAATGTGTATCTCTGTAGTGCAACAATTTTTGCATTTGTTCATTCATCAAGGATAACCATGACTAATGCAATTATAGCTTCATTTTAAACTCATTATTCATGGTCATCAGTTAAGAGATAAGAATGGAATTATGTTGATAAGTTTATAAACTAATGGCTGGAGGCCAATCAGATTGCTTCATGCTCTTAAATAATTTTATGATGATGTTACTTATGGTAACATGTGGATTTGAAGCAAAGCTTTTGGGATTCGAGCAACACTTAAAGAGCTGTAAGTCATTTTTCATTTTTGTTCTCTCATATAGATACAGAAAAGGTACATTAAAATTATTTCATGAGCTTAATTAACACCATTATAGATACTGCAAATACTTGTAAACTGAGAATAATCTGCAAAAAGAAGAAAATAATTCTGATGCTTTATGCAAAAAATAGCATAACAAAATATAGCAAAGAAGTACGTGATAATTGGTAAGTCAGAACATTAGGAAAAGATTTTGGGAAACATTTATTTGTTTGGAGAACCAAAATAGTTGTAACTGGGCCAGATGACATATTAGTTTCTAAGAGAAACATAAACTTATGCAGAATAAAAAGTTGCAAGTGGTCAATAGAATTTAAAAAGTACTGAAATCATCCAAGAACAAGGTAGGCCTTGGTATAGGACAACAGTCTCTAATTCAGGTGTTACTGATTTGCAAAGGAATGGATCATTTTCTCTAGTTTTTTTTTTTTCAGTGGCCATGGCTCACGGGCCCAGCTGCTCCGTGGCATGTGGGATCTTCCCGGACCAGGGCATGAACCCGTGTCCACTGCATCGGCAGGTGGATTCTCAACCACTGCGCCACCAGAGAAGCCTAGGAATGGATCATTTTGAATTGGAAACTAAAATCAATTGAACGTTAAAATAATTTTAATCGAAAACTCATCACGTGTCTGTATCATTGTTTTTCTACCTGGAGAATATAGTCACAATCCACAATTTTTCCAACTTAGTAAATATTTATTGAGCATCTATTTAATGTGCAAGTTCGTTAGGCATCCCAGTAGGGACGAAAGGTAGAAAGATACTGTCAAGGAGTTTGTAATCTGGCAATGTGAGTAAGAGAAAGGTGTACACATTTTGAGCGCAAAGGGTAAAGTGTCAAATGCTGTAAGAACGATACAAACACAATGTGTGGAAGGTTGGTAGAAGGAAAGAGCATCTCCAGTTGGAAAGATGAGAGAAAGCTTAATGAAGGAGAGAATATGTGAGATGAACCATGAAGAATAAAAAGAACTTCCAGGGGGCTTCCCTGGTGGTGCAGTGGTTGAGAGTCCGCCTGCCGATGCAGGGGACACGGGTTCGTGCCCCGGTCCGGGAAGATCCCACATGCCGCGGAGCAGCTGGGCCCGTGAGCCATGGCCACTGAGCCTGCGCGTCCGGAGCCTGTGCTCCGTGGCGGGAGGGGCCACAGCGGTGAGAGGCCTGTGTACCACAAAAAACCCCCCAAAAACAAAACAAAAACAACAACAACAAAAAGAACTTACACTAGTTGATAACAGAGATATGTACAAAAACACAAGCAGTGTTGATTTTGTGCTAGGCACTGTCTTAAGCATTTCATACGTTACCATGTCATTTAATTCTCAAACAACCACAGGAATGGTGCTCCTGTGATCACTATTCCCAAATGAGGAAGCTTAGAGTGGTTAGTGGGTCTCATGGTACATGGGGATCCAGAATTTGGACTTGGATCCATCTAGCCCCATAACCCAAACCTTAGTCACTATGTTATACTGCCTTGTCATGAGGAGTTGTCTATGAAGGTGACAACTGAAAAACCTACAGCTCCATAACATTTGTGTTTTAGTAAAATGATGCTTGAGAAGTTGACGTTGACCAGTAAGAATATGACAAAAATGCATATTATCATATTCAGTTGAAAAAGTAAATACAAAACTGTGCAAGTGCTTTGTTTATAGCGATGCCAAAATATAGTAGACTCAGAAAATTATTGTTGAGTGTATTCATGAATAATATAGAAAATGTGCATGCACGTGGGCAAAGATCGAGAGAGCAATACATAAAATGATTAGTTGTAACAGGATTCTGGCCTTTTCCTCTTTCAAAGTCATCTTTAATCAGTATATTTTCAGCTCTTCCAGGTTTGAGTACAAGCCAGCTGCCTATTTCCTTTCCATTAACAGAAGACTAATTCTTCAGCCCTAAAGAATAAATGCACCAATCTGTGATATCAATAATCAACGGAGAATTCTTTTTCAGGATATTTCTTAACATACACAATCTTTCTGAATATTTTTTTTCACCTTTTAATTTTTTCCGTAGTGAGGGACATAAATCCAGATAAAATGATGCATAGTTAATTTAAGCATGAGTGACAGAGACCAGATGAGGCAGAGAGAGTTTGCATGTTGACTAATTTCTTTAATTTCCCCAAATTGAAGTCTTATTAATCATTTGCTAGCTCCATGCAATGCTACATTCTTCAAAAAATGCCTAATGATAAAAACAAGAGAAAAGATAAATGAAAATGGTCAAAGTGTTCAATAACATGTTGATGTAGTAAAATTTAAAAATAGAACTTAGTATATTGTGGGATTTTGCCTTTAACTAGACTAAAATACATTTTGCTGAGTCAGAAGAAACTATTAAATACCATATACAAATTGCTTTATACTTATTTGATTAGGAAACAGCATTTACATATGTGTGTGTACACATGCATTATTTACCAGTGAAACTGATTAACTCATCTGAAGCACGAGTTTTTTTTCTTTAAAAAAAAGGGGCTTCTGCTAGCAACATAAGCTACATCTGCATGTGCTAAGTTGCCCATTTATCATGAAGCTGTCAGGTTTGAGTGGGTCCCAGAGCAAGAAAAGGCTCTGAAGATGGTCCAAGCTGAAGCAGAAGAAATTCTGCTACTTGGGCTTCATGACTGGGAAGACCCAATGGCACACAGAACGTCTGTGGGAAAATAGAGATGTTGTATGCAGCCCCTGGCCACCCCCGAGAGAAGACTCTTAGGGTTTGGGAAACAAATCCTTTCCCTCTTTGAGATGTAGCTACTGCTCACAGCTTGCTACTAGTCCCTGGTAGACACAGAACCTGGCTAAGATGCACCAAATGAACATTTGACGTGAACTGCCTTTTTTTTTTTTTTTTGCGGTACGCGGGCCTCTCACTGCTGTGGCCTCTCCTGTTGCGGAGCACAGGCTCCGGACGTGCAGGCTCAGTGGCCATGGCTCACGGGCCCAGCCGCTCCGCGGCATGTGGGATCTTCCCGGACCAGGACACGAACCCGTGTCCCCTGCATTGGCAGGCGGACTCTCAACCACTGTGCCACCAGGGAAGCCCCGAGCTGCCTTTTTAATCCAAAACCTCGTAAAGCTGGGTTTGCTCAGAAGCAGTCCATCATCAAGTGACAGTGGTACCTAAGAGATGGGATTCAGGAAGTTACCTGATGCATAGAAATTAAAGAAGGTGCCTGTACACACATTGTGCCTACTTTGTGCCTCGGCTTATCTTGGCGTCTGCTTCTGCTGCTCTAATCTCTTACCCTCAATCCACCCTGGGTACCTTGAGGAGTTTCCTTTGATCAGTTGACTGAAAAGGCAACAATTCAGGTGTGGCCCCTAGGTGGTTTTGCATGACATGCTGGTTCCAGCTAGAACTGGACTAGTGCAGCCTTCCTCCGAGGTGGCCCAGGACCTCGGGGAGGGAAAATCTTCCCAGTAGGAAAAAAATCGCAAACAGCGCATCTGATTCTTTGCTTTGCTTGGAAGGAGAAAGGGCCAGAGACATAAACTTGGAGGAATTCGTGAGTAGTAGCTAACAGGTTGGCCGGAAGTTTAGGAGGAATATGAGAGAATGGTGAAATGAGGATCTGGGACAGGATGTGTCCGTAGGCTCCGTGATCTGCACACGGGACCGCTTTAGTCTCAGCCAGCCTCTCCTCACCAGCTCAGAGCTGCTCCCTGGGCTCGTGAACAAAGTGACGGCGATGAAATGATTCCGGTAACACGAGCTCCCCTCCCCCACGCTGATCTGATTGCTGCCAATTGAGGTGTTCAACCTACTCGTCCTCTTAATATCTAGTGAAGATCCTGAGAGAGAGACAGCAATTGCTGGAACTCTGGGGGGTGGGGGGCAACCAAGCGTCCGCTGAGCCCTCAGCAAAGTCCCCTTCCCCCCAGGGACTAGCCAGCTACCCCAGGGAAGGAGGTAATTTTGGCACCCTTCCATCATGAAGGAGCTGTGGTTTATTATCGCTAGAATCGACTCTTACTCTGTGTGTTGACTTGGCTTCCTTGCCCATACCTCTTCTGCAACCCTACCATCCACAGACTTTGTCTTAATAGCCATCAAGTATCCTGTACAACATTCTTTATGAGTAAAGAAGTCCTTTTTTTTTGGCAAATGAATTAGAGCAATGGGCTTATGCCTCTACTGTTCATTGGTTTTACCCTGAATCCCCTCACCCTTGGCCCATCGAATGCCCTCCAAAATAAGTGCAGTGGAGGTTTCCAACATCCTTATGCTGTTAGATGTACAGCTTTGTTATCCAAAGGAGTAATAGTGTAGGAATGAAATCATTAGTTTGACCTTTATTATTTAGTGGAATGACTGGTTAGTAAGTAGTTATTTCCATTTCCATTTGTCTTATTATTTTCCTCTTAAAGTTATGCTCTTAAAATGAGATACAAAAATCCAGCATTAACTTAGTCAGTGTTTATTATTACTTTAAGGATTGTTTTAATGTGGTGTTCAACATGAGAATATTATATAAACCAGCATCAAGTGATTTTCGCTGACATTTATGAATGAGGTTAGTACTTTAATCAAATAAGGATATTAAGAGCTGGCCTTAAAATCCCATTTAGATTCTGATTTTGTTTAGTATAATTTTTCAAGCCAAATAACTTCATGTATTTTTAAGGATTCTAAGTCAACAACCAGATATTAAAGTCGGAAACTTTTTCAAATGCCTTGTCAAAAGTCTTTAAGGTTATTTATGGAAATATTTAGTAATGTAATTTTAGGACTTTGGTAAATTTTGTATTGCTTTGATTACACTTAAAAAAGACTTAGTGTCAAAACATAACTAGCTAAAATTTAAGCAAAAGCATACTTTGAGTAAGAGAGAGAACTTATATTACAATAGCTGAGAATTTTTTATGAGACATCTTCTGTAAAAACACATAGATCATTCGAGGGTAACATCAGCAAGATAAAGACATACTATTAATATAAACACTTAAATGTTCTGATCTAAACGTCGTACACTCAGGATAAAATTAGAGTCAAAAGTTAAACAAAATATAGCAAGTAACTTAAAAAACATGTAACCTAGAGGTTAACATAAGCTATTCTGAAATGAACATATGAAATGCACAGAACGCATAGAGCTAAAGGTGAGTGTTATAGGCATTTAAAAAATTTATTTTGCTTCACTCAAGGGGGAAAAAATGTAGTTCAGTATAATCTGTTCCATAATAGGAAATAAAGCTTTAAGGTAAAAAGTGTAGTGACTCTGATGCAGAAAACTTACACCTGTACCTTTTCATCTTCTGAGTTAACAATATATAACCTGGCAAAAAAGCTGCTTGTGCTTTGTCATTGACCAAATCAGGACAATTTTCCTGGCATGGAAAGCATATTAATGAATGCTAAAACTCTCAGCACTCCTGGTACTGGAAACCAGGAGCATTCGACTCAAGTCCCAATGCTGCCAGTAACCATGTGACTTTGAGGAAATAGTCACCTTCCTGAGCCTTAGTTTCCTTGTGTGTGAGGTAGGAATGCTGACTTGTACCCTGACTCCCTGAATTATGAGAATCAAATAAAAACTCTGGCACACACTGGTGAAACGAATAAATGAATGAAGATATATAAAGGCATTTTGTACATTACAAAGCCCTAAATGCAAGTGAATTGTCAATTGTTCTATTTCCCAAGCTTACAATCTAATCTGAGAAACATTTTTTTTAAAATTGAAGGAAGAACGCCGGGTTAAAATATTTTGCTCTTTGGATGCAGGTTGTTTCATCCATCAATGAATGCAGCAGCAGTGGATTAGGCTGGTTGTCACCTACTGGGTGGCATTTGATGAGTGTACTTCATTTTCTTTTTCCTAAAGAAGTATAATAGTAACTCGTGACCAAAGCTTCAAGATTGGGTAGGCATTGCTTGGCTTTTCTGTTAGCTAGATATGTGGCCTTGAACGAGCCACTTCAACGTGCTGGATTGTAGTTCCCTTCTAGGTAAAATAAAGGCGTAATAATACCCGTCTTTACCATCTCATCGTTGTCTAATATAGGGGCTGTTGAGGAAAGAAAGGACCACATGTGGGACTGGGGAGCATGGGGGTAGAATCTTCCCAGGCTCAAGGGTTTGGCAACCTGGGGAGCTCCCAATAATTTCAGGGCAGAGACATGTGGATGGGAGATGATGCAGGGTTCCCCAGTGTACAGGTTGTAGTAAATCATGGGGGAGATTTGAGGAGCAGGTAGAGAGCCGGACTCTGGGGGAATATGAACACTGATATTTACCTCCTATCTCCAACAGGCAGAATGCAAAGTACTTTTGGTTACCTCTTACTTGCTGAATTATTCTGATGAAATAAATCAGCTTCTTCCCTTGGGGAGGAGGTATTTTAGGAGTTCAGTAAAATTAGATGCAGGCACGGAATAATCTCACAGTCCTGCCTTTCAGTTCAAGTACGAATGGGCCCCATGGTGAGAGAAACCCCCCAAATTCCAGGGGTGGAAAAGAGAGTTGGATTTCCCCTGTCTGGGAGCCAATAGGATAGGTCTAGCGGCTGGGGGAGAGGGAGGGATTTAATAAGGACTTCAATTATATACTACGGGTGGGAGGGTTTGGTAGTCAATTTCAGAAATGATTCTAAGCATGCAAGGTGCAAGTATGTATTTCTAGTTCTCCCCCAATTATTTTATTTTAAAAAATTTATTTATTGAAGTGTAGCTGATCCACAATAGCGTGCTAGCTTCAGGTGTACAGCAAAGTGATTTGGAGATATATATATATATATTATTTTTTTATTCTTTTTCATTATAGATTATTATAAGATATAGAACATAGTATCCTGTGCTATACAACAAATCCTTGTTGTCTATCCATTTATTTATTTATTTATATTTTAAAATTAATTATTTATCTTTGGCTGCATTGGGTCTTCGCAGCTGTGCGCGGGCTCCCTCCAGTTGAGAGCGCAGGCTCATTAGTTGTGGCGCACGGGCTTAGTTGCTCTGTGGCATGTGGGATCCTCCCGGACCAGGGCTTGAGCCCCTGTTTCCTGCACTGGCAGGCAGACTCTTAACCACTGCATCACCAGGGAAGCCCTATCCATTTTATATATGGTAGTGTGTATCTGTCAATCCCGTACTCTTAATTTATGCCCCTCCCCCACTTTGGTAACCATAAGTTTGTTGTCTATGTCTGTGAGTCTGTCTCTGTTTTGTAAATAAGTTCATTTGTACTATTTTTCAGATTATGCATATAAGTAATATCATACGATATTTGTCTTTGTCTGACAGACTTCAGTGCTTCCCCCCTTAAAACCGAAAGGAGATGCATGTAAGCCAATCATCAGAGACTTTTCCTGTCAGCCTGCGAGCACACACTCGGAGTCTAGAATGAAAGCAAAGCACACCTTTGGGTTCCAGCTGAGCCTTCCAGTCACCCAAGGCCCAGTGGGTCTCGGGCCTTTGGGCTTAGTTCCTTTTTTACTGGATTCGGACTTCTCAGCAGACCTGAGGCTTCTCCAGACCCCATGTCATAATGTCTGATGTGCTCTATAGGGGAACCTGTTCACTTTGGACCCTCCCTCTCTTCATCTTCTTCTTCGTTACAGAGATTCAGGCTCTTTAAATCTTTTTGTTCCCTCACTTGTCCTTCCTGGATCCTATGGCATTTACTTGGCTGACTTCAAGTTTTGGTTTTGGTCGGTTTTGTTTGGTATCATTGCCAGGAGGGACAGGGGTGAGGTAGGTGACCAGCTGACCCTGATTGTCCTGCCCTGATGAGCTCCTGGCCTGTGAGATTTTCACCTTTCAAACCAAGAAAGTCCCAGGCAAACCGGGAGCAGCTGGTCACCCTGGGAGCTAGGAGAGACGACAGAGAGACGAAATGCAGTATTCCACGATCAGCGCGGAACATTTACATTAAAAACCAGTCCTTTGGGCTTCCCTGGTGGCGCAGTGGTTGAGAGTCCGCCTGCCAATGCAGGGGACGCGGGTTCGTGCCCCGGTCTGGGAAGATCCCACATGCCGCAGAGCGGCTGGGCCCGTGAGCCATGGCCGCTGAGCCTGCGCGTCCGGAGCCCGTGCTCTGCAACGGGAGAGGCCACAACAGTGAGAGGCCCGCGTACCGCAAAAAAAAAAAAAACAAAAAAAAAACCACAACAAAAAACCAATCCTTTTACACCGAAAAGATTAACCTTCTCTTAGTGTATTTCCTATGACCTTCAAAGAACCTGTTTGCCTTGAGAAATACATGTGTCTTAAATGAATATGTGTGTAATAAACCCCTCTCAGCTTAAACCAGCTCGAGCAGACTTGATTCTCACAACCACACCCTCTGCTTTCTTTCTCCAGGCACAGTGACGGTCCAGGTGTGTGACCCAGCTCAGCTATTGAGGATTATCTTGTGGAAATTTGGCTTGAGCTCCTAAGATGTTTGTCTGTTTGTGATCTGTGTCAGACTGCAGGGACAACTTAAACTCAAGACTCACCAGTGGATACACGTCTCACTTGAGAATGAAACCAGCAAAGAAGTAGGCAGAGTTGCAGGGCACAGAAAGGGACTGCAGTCTTCTCACCTGGTTGGAACGTCAGGGTCTGGTCACACCTGAAATGACCTTGTAGTTACAGGCGTGATAATACTCTCTATTTTGCTCCAAAGGGTTGGAGTTGTGTTTGTGTCACTAGGTACCAAAAGAATACTGAATAACTCAACATGATACAATGAAATTTAAATTTATAAAGAGATACATTTGGAGTACTATGGCCATAAAGTGGTTCACTTCATTAAATACTCAGTTAGCATTTAATGTATAATTCAATTTTAAAACGTTTGATGGGCATGTATACTTTCAGGAACACACATAATGCTTAAGGTGAAGGAAGTTGGGTAGGACACTTTCTCTTAGCCTGACTCTATGTTTAACTAGCATGTTGCCTCGGGCAAGTTACTTAACCTCTCTGTGACTCATTTGTGCCATCCAAGAAATGTAGATGATAATAGTAACTAACTCTTATAGAAATTGTGTGTAGATGGTGAAGCAGCTACAACAGTGGTCTGGCACTTGAAAGAGAGTTGGCTCTTATTGATAAGAAATAAAGGGTTGTTAATTCATCCCTTTTTCTATCACTTTTACAATTAATATAATAGTTTTTAGGCAGTTTTTAAAATCTTTTGTAAAAATATTTTTATTGGAGTGTAGTTGATTTACAAGGTTGTGTTTCTGCTGTACAGCAAAGTGAATCAGCTATACATACACATACATCCACTCTTTTTTAGATTCTTTCCCCGCAGAAGTCATTACTAGGCAATTTAGATAAGAACATGCAGCATCACACATAGTAAGCAAGTACATCAACCACTTAAGCATTAAAAGAGGTAGAAGCAATTATGTAAATAAGTAGACAGAGGAAAAAGCCCGAAGATTTATAATAGGCCAAAGAGAAAACGTTATTTTTATAAGTCCAGGTTATGGCAATTTTTTTGCTCATTGAAAAATTTTACTTATTATATCAATTTTCCAGAAAAAGATAAATATACATAACGCAGAAATAGGTTTCAGAGAGTCGGTTTGAAAAAGTCTTTGTTAGGGTGAATGCTGCTGCTTTCATAATAATAAACATTTGCATAATAAATAGTCTCATAATTAGCACAATACTTCGTCGCCTCTGCTTTGTAAAAGGAAACAAAAGGCTAGAACTGGGTCATATCTCCAATGTGAAATATAGGGCATTTCAATTAAGATTCAAGTTGACTTTTTAAAGTGTTATTCAAGTCAAATGCTACCCCATGTCAATTGCTTCCAGCTGCCGAATGAGTTTGTAAAGTTATAGGGCGTTTCAACAGCACGGCCTGCAACGCGCCCTAATCTCGCGTTACAACGGCAGCTTGCAACGCGCCTTAATCTCACGTTTAAAACGTAGAAGATAAATCACAAAGTGCGTAGAAGTGTATCACAATCATAATATGTGATAAATAAAGAATAACAATTATAAGTAATAAGTCCTTAGTCCCCCCCGCGTCTTCTTGCAGGAATATGCGTGGAACAAAGGCTACAATGTGTGTGTAAACTTTCAGAGGCAAATTACCAGTTACTTCCAATGTTAATCTTCTCTTACCCCTTTCCATTTTTTCAGTGGACAATTTTGCATATATTTAGGACGTGTTGACTGCTTTTAATTTTTTTCTACAGGTCATTTTCTTGGAAAAAGGATGGGGAAATGGTATTTCAAACCAAGACCTGTCGTGACAGTTTAATTCATGCCCTTGCCATTTCAGTGGAATCTCTTTGAATCTTCTGCATGTGAATGAGAAAAAAAATAGTAGGACCGTTCAGTGGTCAGACATTACTCTTACTGCCTCATTCTGTAAATTCTTCAAGTCAAAATGAAACTTAAATGGCATTTTGAAACAAGTGTACACATATGAGAGTATCTTCCAGAATTCAGTGGTCTAAGACTGGATTAGAAGGAAAGAAGTTTCATTGCCGGCCAGGAGCTTATTCCCCATTTTTCATTTCTGTTTGTAATTCCTGTCATCTTTGTTTCTTATGCTTTGGCTAAAAAGGGCGAGTCATATTTATTGGAACTGGGTTTCAATAAACATTATGCATTATGGTGAACCAAAGAGTGATTTATTGATAATTTGTCACTTATATTTATGAAAATGTAGACCCCAGAGCTGCAGAGCTGGTAAATCATATTCTACAGCTTGAACGTGTTGGTTTCCCCCTGTACCCGCCCCATTTACTGCCAAAACACACCATCCATGCTGACTGCCCCGTACAACTCAGGTCCTGGGCATCACGCACTTACACAAAACAAGAAAGAACAACTGTGAGATATTTACTTTTTTGCTTCAATATGTTTTCAATTTAATTCTCAAGTTGAAGAAATAATAAATGGATAAAATGCAATTAGATGTGAGATTACAATTTAATGAGGCCAGAGAAGGGGCAAGAATGTAAATGGAACAGTAGATCGTGTGGATTTTTTTTTTTTCTTAGTTTGTTTATTATGTTACAGCTGTAAAGAACTTTCACACAGTTTCCAGATGCAGGCAGCTGTTAGTCCTTCCGGGAAGGAAACAAAGGTTCAGAGTTCATTTTGATCCACTTGTTCTGGACTAGTGGTATTTAAGATGACACTTGGCTGGGTTGCAGCCTCCAGCCGGACCCGAGGTTGTCAGGATGGGCATCGCTCCTCTCATCTGGAAATTTCTCCAGCCACAGGAGGCCCAGTTTTCCTAATATGTTTATCTCCCATGGTGATGTCAGCAGAACTCAGCAAATCTAATATTCATGCTCAAGCAGATTTGCTGGTGCTCCTTCCTTATAAGAATAGGCCCTATATCACTCTTGCAGCTGCTTCCTCCAGATATGTGGACGCCCTTTGTGTTTCATGTTCTCTCAGACAGGGCTTGGGCAAGGAACAAAGCACCTACCTATCTGGCTGCAATCTATTTTTCTGGGTTTTTTTTGTTTGTTTGTTTTTTATTCACAAAAATCTAATTCCAGTGTTTTTTCTGTTTTGTTTTCTACAGATGTGACTATAACCATGTCTTTTTCCATTTGGCCAAATCTTTTGAACATAAAACATTTACAGCAGGAAAATAACACATCTTTTTTTCTTTTTTGGACAAATAATTGAGAGAAATAAAGAAGATTTCTAAACACAATTTAGGCAGAAAAATATTTCTTAAGTGTAATGCTCTATGTCTAAGGAATCAAACTCATGAAACTGTATATATATTCCACACAGAAGTCTACAAAACCATGTTATGTGAACTGTTGTATAATATCTCCAGTTTTAATTATATGGTAACTAATCACTGGTTTTCAGGTTCACAGTGCTTTTTATGATTTCGTGGCAAACATATAATGAAAAGATGGAGAAACAAGCATAATTAGCTGCAGATTTCTTTTACACTTATGCAAATCTTCATTTCTTTAATGAAGAAGTACTGATTGCATTTAAAACCTGCAACTACGTGCGTCAAGATAGTTGGACGCTTACTAAGTGAAAGATGGGGAACTTATGTCTCCTTGTGAACTTAAGGTAATTTATTCCCACATGTCTTATTTATATATGAGCAGGTACATGTTAAAACTATTTCTAAATGAGTCTCAATTTCAGTTATTTTTAAGCATGACAATGTTGTAGCAACCTTAGGGGCTATCTGTGATACATAACTAATTTTGTATAACTAAGTTATATATAATTTCATATAACTGTAATTTTAAGCGGTAAAATTACATGTATTTGTGTTATGTCACAGGATTGCTTATTTTTATATCCTTTGAGAAACATAAATGTTGATTATATAATACTTAAAGTGCTAATTCCACACCCAAAGCACTTTCTTTTTCAAAGCCATCATCAGATATGCCTCTTTTGCTAGATTTAGTCACAGCATAGTGTCAAATTGTAGGCGAAAGACAAGGCCCTTTAGTTTGTGTTAAGGGCTAGTTAAAAATATAGTATAGATGCTGTACACAAACTTATACAGTGCTGCAGGGCAATTATATCTCAATAAAACTGGAAGAAAAAACAGGATTGATGTTACAAGTGTTGGTTTTATGGTAGTTTGAGCAAAAGTTTAATTGTAGACATACTGATCTTATATGCAAAGATCTCCAAGTATAAATTCTCATACAATTTGGCCCTATAAAATTCTTCGTCCTCATTTTATAAATTTGTAAATTGATATTTGAAGATTTAATATACACTGACCCAGGTCACATTGCAGCCACAGATAAGAGTAGTTTTATATCAAAATTTTAAAATATAAATTCATATGTTAAATAGTTAAATTTTAAGACTGCCTACTTAAAAAAATTCCTGCAAATAATGGAACATAAGATTGATTTTCAAGTCAAAGGGACTGTCACCTTAATTTATTAACCAGAAGAGTTTGACAAAGAATACATTTGAAAAGAAAGCTAATAAAGGACAATATCAGAAACAACCAAAGATATCTATTTGAAGTTATATATATATATATATATATATATATTTTTTTTTTTTTTTTGCGGTACGTGGGCCTCTCACTATTGCGGCCTCTCCCGCCACAGAGCACAGGCTCCGGACGCGCAGGCCCAGTGGCCATGGCCCACGGGCCCAGCTGCTCCGCGGCATGTGGGATCCTCCCGGACCGGGGCACGAACCCGCGTCCCCTGCATCGGCAGGCGGACTCCCAACCACTGCGCCACCAGGGAAGCCCCTGAAGTTATATTTTTAACTCTTGTTTTTATAAATTCTAATCACATAGAATGTAAAACCAGATTTGGAAACTACTTTCATTCACTGTTACTTGAAATGTGGAATATTTTAAAGTGAAGGTAAGGTGTACAGCACAAGGGATTCTGCAGGTGTACTGAGGTCCCTGATCAGCTGACTTCAGTAAATCATAAAGGAGGTTGTCTTGTGTGCGCCTGACCTCAGATGAGCCTAGAAGGGGCGGTGCACCCCTGAAAGCTGGCTATGGACAGAGGGCCTACAGAGGAGGCTACATAGCAAGGACTGGACGAAGCCTCTAGATGCTGAGATCATTTCCAGCCAAGAGCTAGCAAGAAACCAAGGCCTCAGTCCAATAGCCACAAGGATCAGAATACTGACTGGAGGACTCTGAGCTCCACGTGAGAACCCAGAAGCGGCTGAGACCCTGAGCAGAGGGGCAAGCCACACCACCCATGCCCAGACTGCTGACCTACAGAACGCTGAGATAAAATGTGACTATTTCAGGCTGCCTAGTTTGTGTGGTTTACTGCACACCAGAGAAAATGAATAAAGCTATAGACTGGCAAAGCCAAGATTCTAACTCAAGTCTGTCCAACACCAGAGCCTCTCAGCGGTTCTTCACATGGACACGTATTATTGTACTGCACTGCACGCTCATTCTCTGCATAGTTCTTGTTCTAAATCATCTTTGACTCTGGGTTCCAGATTAAAGGTAGGCAAAAGCACCATGCAAAGACAGTTTGCTGGGCTTTGAGTTCCCGGTCCAGGCTGATGTGATGAGGAAGAGCAGGACTGGAGAATTTGTGGATATCCCCATCCTTGGTGTCAACTAAATGATGCTAATAGCAGTCTTAACACCTTATGCTAAAGTGACTGCCTTTGTAGAATCATGTGCGAACATAGCTGATGGCACCAGCTTTGGTTTGTCATTGAACATGTCACCCTGTGTTTCTTTATAAAATACGGGATTAGTGAGACCTAATTTTATCCCTACCAGACCAGATAAAGATTCCATAAGAGAGAACGAATTGAAATACAAGCAAGACAGCTGAGGTTCTGAAGTGCTGCACCAGGACTCAGTTGTATGGGGTCATGAGATAAAATCCAGTGTGGGTTTCAGGGCTCCGAGGGCATCGGGGACTTGCACTTTGCCTAACTAGTGGTAGCAAGACAAGTTCTCTGGTCCATGTGGCAGAGGGCCAGGAGAGCAGGCATGGCTGCATCAGGGTGTTCAGACATCGTAGTCAGATGAAGATTTCCATATGCCCCGGTGAGATGTGAGAAAAACCCATGACTTTACATTCCCAAGAGAAACACATACATCCCTGAAACAGATCTCGGGTGATATTTGGAGACTGGGCCGTGGTTTGTGTGAATCAGGAATTGGAAACCAGATGAGAGTGAGGTACCTTTGCAGGTATCAGCACGAGCAGATGAGGTACAGACACCAGACCTTCTGCCTCTCTCCCCCACAAATGACACACCTCTGGCACTTGGGAGAGCCCTGGAGCTAAGGTACAATTCTAGGAATTGGGTGAAAAGCAGTGAGTCACCCTGAAATAACTATATATATAATTATAATTATATATGACCTATTTATGTTTATATACAACTATAAGATATAAAATACCATATATAATATATATTATAGCTTTATAATAATAACTATATTTTAAGGTTATATGTAACTATATGTTTTCCTCCATCCAGTGGGACTGGAGTTCAAAATAGAAATTATGTATCGTGAAACAACAATAAGGAAAATTCTACTTCCTGAAAACCGAGGTTTGGGACCTATATATGTGTAACTATCCCATTTCATTAATAACAGTGAATTGGTGTCAGCAGCATCATATTAATCGCCAACACCGTGCGTATTGGAAACTGGAACCCACCGAGGCTGTGATCTGTCGAAGGTCATATAATAAATTAGTGGCTAGCACCTCACTAGACTCTAGACTTTCACCTGGTCTTTGTTAGTGCTTGTGTTGGAACAACACTTTCCTCTGATATCTAGAAAACTGAAGGTTCAGCCCCACTTTTCTCTCAGGTTTGCGGAATGTCATTCCTGGTTTATATGTCTCCCGATGCCACTTAGTCTAGGGAAGCCTGTGGCTGAATAGTAATGGATGAACAGTTGGTATCGCAAAGTTTTGAGGGAGTAGTGTCCTGGAAATAAATGCCCATGACCTGGTGCTTATAAAAATTGGTGAACCCCGGGCAGGGATCAGAAGAGTCTTGGAGAAAGATGGTTGAAATATGTTTAACTTCAGTAGAAAAGCCAATCTGCAAAAATATACTAGTTCCTGAAGTCTTAAGCATTTCATGACCAGCTGGGAGCAGATGCTCGTTCCAACATCCCTGTCCCAGAGCCTGGGATGTTAAAATACCATTTAGATCCTTGAAATAAGCTGATATTTTCACCTCATAAAAATACCTATGCATGTTCACCTGAGACGAAAAAAAAAAGTGACATTTTCTGGTGACTTGCTTGAAGAATCCCGGTACTCATTTTCAAAAGGAAGAAATGGAAAAGTCTTCATTTCCAGCTGCTTGGAGATGGGAGGGAAGGAATTAGTATCTACAATTCTTACAACAGTCTGTTGGTTTTAGAAAAGTGTAAAACACTGTGTGTACACGTAGGTACAGAGGAACAGGCATGGTAACATTCTTTAACAATAACTTGAAAGTCTTTTTAAAAAAAATTTTGATTCTTGTTCTGCCTGCAGGATATCTGAAGGCAAAGATTTCAGCAGGAGTTGGATTCATTCTCGGATGTCAATGAACTACCCTGAACTTCCTCTCTGTACGTTCTCTGCTATTTTTTTTTTTTTTTTTTGCAGTACGCGGGCCTCTCACTGCTGTGGCCTCTCCCGTTGGCGGAGCATAGGCTCCGGACGCGCAGTCTCAGCGGCCCTGGCCCACAGGCCCAGCCGCTCCGCGGCATGTGGGATCTTACCAGACCGGGGCACGAACCCGCGTCCCCTACATCGGCAGGCGGACTCTCAACCACTGCGCCACCAGGGAAGCCCCGTTCTCTGCTTTTAAATCCAGCGAAAGCTGTCAGCTTTTAAGCGTGCATATGGGACATCCCTACTTTGTCACTGCTGGAAGTTACCAAAGCCCTGCCATCTAATTTGCTGGGTTTTTTTTTCTCCTCTGTTGAAATTAATATTTGAAAATTGAAAGCCCCGCATTAACACCGAACACTGGGAACATTTTATGGCACTTCAGTGGTTCTGTAGTGCCAGCTGGTTTTCCATCCCCTCCGAGGCTCAGGATGCTAAGTGCCCAGGGACAGCCCGTAGAGGTTTCACCATAATCCACCTTTATCCATTAACAGACACTCAATCACTAAAGTGCTTACTAGACTAAACATATTTATCCAACCGAATCACACTTTACAATGCAAATCTGCCAATCCGCAGCTATTAACAAGAAACTGCTTTAAGGGGATTTTGGTGTTTGTGCTGTGAAGAGCCCGCTTACCTACAACAAACCACTAAACCAAATTAACGTAGCTGCATCCTCATAAAAGAAACCAGATATCCTGTTGTGAAAATGGAGAGCTTGGTGGGACAGACCTCCTTTGATGGCTTCGCAGTGTGGCAGACAGGGCTTCAGACTTCCAATCTGGCCACTAAGTCATTGCGAACCTCCACTGTTCAGCTCTCGATAACTTTAAAAGCAAAATAAAAATGCAGCATCCGGGTAACTCAGTTAAGTCGTCAACGTGCTCAGTTACTATTGTAATTGCCGTAAGTGCTGTAATTGTTGGATAAGGCTCCTTAATTCTAATTGCTCCTTCAACCAAGATCATGTTGTAAAAGTGCTTGCATTAGCCAAAAATAAAATCCAAAAGACACAAATGTGGTAGTAATAATAATTCTTTTTATTAGCCTGGCAGAGAGGAAGAGAACAGAGCTTTAAAAACTTCAAAGTTCTGACCAAAAAAAAAAAAAAAAAAAAAAAATCAGAATCGGAGAGACTCATATATTCTTTGCCCCATTGTTAGAGCAATACTTACTAAGTGCCATCACCACAAGCTAAGGGTTTGACAACACTTTTTTTCTAGTCTGTGGGAAAGTCGTGCCATCTGCGTTGCCCCACTAATTTAAGATTTCTGTCACAAACTACATACCACAGCCTTGAATGTCCTCACTCAGAACTCTTAATCGCCCCAGACTTATTGGTATTATACCTCCTTTAAATACCAATATTTTAAGGCAGATTTGACACTTGGTAGGGTTTGAGGTAAGTTTTTCCCCCACTTAGCTAGCAAGAGAAGAAAGGTAGAATTTACTGAGTTAAGCTACTGACACAAAGTAAATAGGAATTCGTAAAATAATAGGCCATTATACTGCACAGAAAAAGAGCACTACTGTATCTCAACTCCACACCTCTGGTACGAAAATGAAATATGAATTTCCAGTCTCTACTGTTTATCAGAAATAATGAGCACTTTCTTAGTTTAGTCGACTTTATAGGCACTTCTGGGGAAAATATTATGTGCAGTTAGAGCCAGCTTCATTTTGGAGGGCACTCTTCACTCTGGAGTCATTTCCAAAGTGAATAAACCACAGTGTGCATTTTCCCAAAGATCAGCCGAAGAAAGACTTCAAGCCAAAATAAAAATTAAATTGTCATGCAGCAGAATGTCAGCAGTTTGCTAGAAATATTTCAGAAACATGGGTATGTTCCTGAAATAGGAAAAATAAATATAAATTCTTGTTTCTATATGTATTTAATCTTTGTCTACCCCTCTCATCTCTCATAGTGTAGGAATGAACTACAAAAGAGCTGCCAGATGAATCATGACATATTTTGAGGTCAGCTTTGTGCTGTAAAATGTGTGAAAAATAGTCTTGATGGCTTACTTAGTTAAAAAAATGAAATAAGAACAAACACTAATGTTTTTGTACATGTGTTAAGAGGTGCAATTCTTCTGACATTTGAAGTAATAATGTGAATATCCTATAGTTAGGCAAATATCCCATTCACGTCAATGTGCACCAAATAATCTTCTAATAAAATGACCTGCCTTATGTTTATGATAATAATCTGGGATTTAAATCCAGACATGATAAATGTTATGTTTATGGGCAAGCATGGAGTAGTGAAAATACTGAGTAAAATATTGAAGAACAATATTGCAAACTTTAGCTCTTGGCCTTGAAACCATTTTTTTTCCAATTTAGCTATCACAGAGGACAGCATTTATAAGCATAATTATAATGTTGCTATTTTTTCTTCCTTGATGGCTTTTTAATTTCAGTTTTCGATGGGAATATTCATTAGTTTTTTGATGGGAATATTAACCATTCATTATTTCATGTTGGACTTTGAAACTGCATTTTTCTGGCAACAATATGTATCTATCATCCAAGAGAAGTATGGATAATGTATAGTCAGTAAAAACATTTAATGATATGGGTGCTGTGTTGGAAAGATAGAAGAGGCAGGAAACATCCTCCAGTTTAGAGGGGCTCATGGGACAGAATTATGAAGAATTAAAAAAATATATCTCCTAGAAATATACAACAGTGTCTGCAGGATTCCTGTAAAGGAAAAAGGAGATAAAGAGAGAAGGTTTCCAGCGTTGGATTGTAAATTCTTCCTGAGGATGACTGTCATTTTCATTTCTTAATACTGATTAGAGCTTGACGTTGTACAGGTAGGAGATCAATACATGTGTGTTGTCTTAATGAATAAAAGGATTCCAACAACAGATTGTGGGGGAGCAAGACTCATGGAACAAGTAGGTAGCTGTTCCCCCCAGGCCATGGAAAGGTGAAGGTGGCAGGGAGAAGCAAAGGGGCTGGTGAAGGAGGGGCACCTTTGAATTCTACATGTCCTCTTGGGCTTTACCCCAAGGCAAGGCAGACAAATAGCACATTTTCACAAATCCAAACTTCAGAACGCATCACTGTTTTGAAACATCAAGACTCTGCACTAGCGTCCCTTTGTGGTACAGAAAGCAGGACCACCTCTTACAATCAACCTGGGAAGAGATGTAGTTTTTATTTAGCTCACTTCCTGGTTGGTATAGGAGTTTCTTCTGCAGCCTCCCGGCCACAGATCTAAGGAGAAACTCACTTGTTACTGTAGAAGAAAGTTCAGATGTAAGGACTTGTTTTATTATCTCACAAGGGAAGATAAACATCTTGGAAGAAGATGCCCAGGATCTGGGATGAGAGTCCCTTGAGGAAACCACTCACCACTGCAATCATGTGTACTTATATGGCCTCATCGGTTCTCTGTGTCTAAGTAGATCATTATTGTAGCCCTCCCAACCCCCTGCAAATGGAGCTATCTGTAGTAGACTTTTAAAAATTGTTTTAACTAATTGTTTTCCCTGTCTCCTAGTAGTTCAAAGATTCTTTCCATATCTGCCTGTTTCCATCAGTACCACCTTAGACCCACATTTAAATAGCTAGATCGTTTAGTGCTCACAGCCTCGGGGATGTGACAGGGCAAAAATCTTTTTGCTTCTAGTTTACAAAAGTCAAAGCCAGAGGGAGAAGAGAGAAGGTGTGAGGGGTAGTCAAAAGCTTAAAGATTTGGGCAATGAGGGATTTTATTGTCACACCAGAAAACATTTCCCTGGATGGAGTGTGGGAGGAGAGGAGGAAGAGAAGTGCTGAGAGAGAGCTTGGTGAGTCCTGGCAGAGGAGCCGGGACCAGATCTAGTTAGATCCGTAAGGATCTGTAAACACGCCAGATAGATTTGTGGGCTTTGTGAGCAAAGGGGACGCAGAGCTCCTGAAGGCGGCAGGACCCCAGAGCAGGACAGGCTGCCCAGTGGGTCTGGGAGATACGTACAGACAGCCTCCCAGAGATTCCCGAGGGGCAGGCTGACCAACGTGGCAGCACATGGTGACAGACCCCAGGGACAGAAATGTCATGTGGAAAGGGATGGCGGCCACCTGAGTGCCTGAATGACTGATGAATGAAGACCAGCTGGGACATGCCGCAGGGGATACCTGACAGCAAAGCACCCATGACACCCCCTTCCCAGGTCTTGGTTGGCACCATGGACTCACCTAGACCTTGACCCTAACAACAATGGGTGATTATCCCAATTAACTGAGATTTGGGTTATGCCACCAAGGTAGAGTGGGGAAGCAAAATCTAAACGGTGCTGAGTTACGGAATGGAAAACATTCAGAATGTTCTACTGCTCGTCAACTGTCAATTTGTAGGCTGTAATGGACACCATCTACATATCATTAGTGTTTCTAAAACTGTGAAACTGGCAAAACAAAGAAAAAATAGTCAGCTTCCCCCCCACCCCAGAAAAAACCCAAACAGATCTAGAAATGCAAATGGGTGTGAGAACAGAGTGAATGTTCTCTGTTTCCTCTTCCCCCACCAACTGGCACATGAATACTGGTTCTGCTTCACACAGATGACAACTGTTGATGAGTATTTTTCAACCTTTTAGAGCCCATTAGATCATAATAGGCATCTTCATTTGAGGTTGAAAACACAGAAGAAAAGAAAATTCTACTTTCACGAGGTTAATTTTTATATTAAGATTTTATCCTTATTTTAAACAAACTATGAAGCCTACAGAGTTTGCCCATCATGATTGGCCTCGGCAAAGAGAAAAACGTCTTTGCAGAACCCTGACCAGATGTGACGTGGATTTTTTGTTTGAACATGACCCAAGCAGCTCCAATGACGCATGAAGTGACAGGCTCAGGAGAAGGCCCAGGTTAGGTTCATTCAACAAGGGGCCATTCAGGGTTGGCCGATGGCTGAGAAGCCATGTTAAGGTAAAAGAAACCATGGGCTCTGGTTCCAAAGATAGTCACAAGCAAACTGGAATGCCATCACGGAGAGCGTTTCTCCCAGCTGCCTAGATTTTATCTTTTCTTGGAAGAACTTGCTAGACCTTTAATCCTTGGATTGTGGTGGAGTTTGAAAATGAGGAAAAGGGAACATGAGGCTGTAAATGGATTCTGTTTACGCTTATTGCATTTAAAGGATTTTTCATTCATTTTCTCTTGGAGAAATAATACTTCTATTAGTGTAGATATCAATTTTGAAGGAATTCTGCAAATTGCAAATATATGGCAGGTAAATTATTTGTAATAGATTTCACAATTAATAATAATAATAATTTTCATTTATAAAATAAGAATTTTTGAAAATGGTTGGATCACCAAAAATGGAGGGCCTTCTGCCTTTGTTATAGGCTTTATTTTCTATTATCACCCAAGGCACTAACATTAAATAAAATTATAAATTTAATTCTTCAGTTGCACTAGACACATTTCAAGTGCTCAAAAGCCATGTCTGGCTGGAGGTTAATATTTGGATAATTCACATAGAGAACATTTCCTTCATCACAGAAAGTGCTATTGGCCAGTGCTGCTGTAGAGCTAACAGTCGTGTTATCAGGAAGAGAGAAAATCTGAAATATTACTGCCACAGTTTCATTCTTTATCTACTGTGTAAACACAAAACTTCTGTTAAGAGCATGTTTATAGTAACACCATGGCTAATATCCTACTAATTTCAGTTCTCACTGACTGGCTGACTGACCCACTGAATGAATTTTTCCTGATTTTAATGTAATATGAGATGAACAACTAAAATAAAATAATGGTTTATTCTACTGATTGGAGGTTAATGAGTGTTCTTTACATGAAAATTAAAATACTGATGACATGATTATTCTTATCTCAATCTTAGCCTACAGATACAAATCACATCGCTAAGGAAGAAAACACACCATTTGGTTAATTCTGAGCCAAAATATTTGCTGTTTGGTTGTTTTAGCATTTATTTCTTCTGTGCTTAAAAAGAATTGGTGGAGACAACATCACACATATTTATGTATATTCAGTGCAATGCAAGCGTCTTACACATTTTAGAATTAATTCTGATTGCCCTCGTGTACTCATATGAGGAACCCTGAGGGCAAACTTGTTTGGAGTTTTCACATTGAGTTAGATGAGGGAATCAGTTCATTTGAAAGACTAATCTTTAGGTCTGTAATCTCTACCTTTTCCTGTGTTTATTTTTGAAATCCAGTTTTGTTGAGAATTGTGGAATAACGATTTACACTAAGGAAGTGAGTCAGTGTCACCATGAAGTAAGAGGATTAAATTTGGGGAACAGTAATGCCCAGTAGGGTTCTATGTTGTAGAAATGGGTGGTAGGCAGGGAGACTAAGCAGATTGTTCTGGAAGAAACACGTATGGATCCTGGGAATCCAAAAATACTCTTAAATTGAAGGTGACTCCTTGAAGATGGTTGAAAAAAATAAGATGCAATTTTTCAGTGACATAAGAATCCACATGTAAGGTGATACCCATGTGTATCCCTCTACTTAGGCATGTAGAGGATTTTTATTTATAAAGAAGATTTTGTTAGGTCTTGTATCTACTTCTAAGTCAGATCTCTTTGAAAGGAATAGTTTGTCATTCCTTTGAGTGAGTGATGAATGAAGCTTTCACTTTTTGGATTAAATGTACTTTCATCACTTTGGATTTTTAAAACATATATTCAAAATACAGGAAGCAGCATTTAAATTGGTATCAGTGTTCTGGTGGTTTCTCCACACACACAAAAGAAGTCTAGCCACGTATAGACCTAATTCCAGAAAAGATGAGAAGAAACTTTGGATATCTCAAATGGAATATGTAGCTGTTGGCTTTGCTACATTTTTTTTCATTCTTCAGTAATAGACATGAAGGCAAAAGATAGCAGTTTTTGAACATTATTATTTTGAACACAAAACATATGTACTATTTTATAAATCCTTAAAACCCTTTCAAGCTTGGGAGATTTCTTATGAGGTTCTCACTGCATTTGGAATCAAGAAATATTTATTAAGTTCCCACTTTGTGGAGAGCAGTGTGTTGGTTCTTTTGGGGGATAATGAAAAAATATGACATAATCCCTGATGTGGGGGGGGGGTTTGTAAAGCAGTGGAGAGAGAAAACTCTCAAACTCTCAAAGCAAACAGAGGAAGGAATAATGCAAGATAGCTTATTTTAATGGTATAGACATTAAACATAATGGAGCCTAGAGGAAAGGGCAGGTTCCCTGGAGGAAATGGGACTGAAGTTAGGTTTTGATGGATGGATGAGGGTTGGAAAGGAAGATGGGCAAAGGAGATGCCTTTGAGGTAGAGGAGCTATAGGTGGGGTTTTGGAGACCCGAACAGCATGCAGCGTTCTTGGGGCAGCTCTTGATGCAGCTGGAAAACAATTCTGAAGACTGGAACGTCTGAGGTTGTGTAATGAGAGTGAGGCTCCCTATTATAGTCAGGCTTTGTACATGAGTCCCTTGAGGGACCATGGAAACCACCAGGGATTCAGACCGTGGTTAAAGAACAAGAGGGGAAGGTCTCTGCATTCTGGCCTCTCATCTAAGCTAATTTTTCATCAATAAAGAAGTGAGTAGCCAACCCTTCAACACTTCCTTTACCTGAAGGTGATTGAATTTCCTCTATTAGTCTGCCATCCACGTTTAAATGAAACACAGTGTTTTGAAATTTTTACTTATGGTTAAAATGTTTCTCAGTGGTTTGGAAACTTGGGTAGTCCTAAATTTCTCTCAGATTTCCCCTCCTTATTAGTTTGTATAAATATTGATTCACCCTAGCAATGAGCTATGGGTAGGAGGGATTTTTCTCCTTTTTTGTGCTATAGAACACAGCATTCCAGAAAAACCTCATTTCCGTTGATGAATAGCTATTGGCATACAGAAATCTGGCATGTGGTTGAGGAGAAGGGATACAGCTGACATGAGAAAAGCTGGAGAAGGAGACCGTAATCCCCCTTCAAATTCACTGCTTATTAGAGGAGCTAAAATGATTAAGCAGCTGGAGGTTTTGATGTATGAGAAAAGATTAAAAGAATTACATGTGTGTAAGTTGGCCGTGGAGCTAAGGGGTATGTGCATGTGTGGTGGGGTGGATCCTGATAGCTGTTTGCAGATAATTGAAAGTATAAGCTCCACAGAGGGAGAGGGATTGTGGAGGTGGTCTTTAGGGGATTATCTAAGGGCAATGAATGAACTGAAGAAAAGGGGGAAAAAATGGCTTCATCAGGAGGACTTTCCTAATGGGTAAGACTTAAGAGGCCATAAAAGAATCTCCCACAAGGGGTGGTGAAATTCCCATCCCTTGAGTCATCTGGAGGAGGCTTATAAAGTGTTGGAAGCACACCATGCTGCCCTGTGGGGGGACAGACTTGGTAAGCAAGACCATCCTTTGTCTTGATGTTTTACAGCTTAATTTTGAGGATGAATTAATTGGTAAACAGTAAATCTGGAAACTCCCCAGGAACGGCGTCTGTCTCATCTCACTGATAATTTTCTCCAAGTAAGAGAGACATGTCCCACACCTCTTCCTCCTCTGATTTCCACACATTGTCCTTGACATTATATCATTTCTTAAGGGACATAATGGTCCAATGGTAGAGGGATTGCAAGATGGAAAGTGTCGGCAGCATGTAATTCATATGAACGAACCCTCCCTGCACTGCAATCTCTTTCCCTGAACACGCCTGCCATCTGTTATGTTAGGAGGACGCGCTGTATTGTGTTCCTCATGGTTCCTCAGTGTTAATGAGGGTTTGGACCACGCTACTCTTGGAAATGAAATTGGTCAAGGCTAGCTTTTCTCCAGTACCATGACAAGGCAGAAATTCTTTCTGGTGACTTTTAATAATGAAAACCAGAGTATGTCTATTTTTATAATTTGCACAAACTGAAAGAGGTAGGATCTCAGAGCTCTTCATTTCAATGCAAATGGAAAAAGAAAAAGAAAGAAAGAAAGAAAGAAAGGAAGGAAGGAAGGAAGGAAGGAAGGAAGGAAGGAAGGAAGGAAGAAAGAAAGAAAGAAAGAAAGAAAGAAAGAAAGAAAAATCCCATAACCTTGTAGGATAATATGCTTCAACCTCATAGTTTGTCTCTCATGTTTTTCCCCCGTGGGAGGAATAATATATGATTCTCACAAGAAGATTTACATCCAAGTTTTTCTGCACAGTGTTATTTATACAACTAATAACTAGAAATAACCTAAATATTAATAGTAAGCTAAAAAGTTTTTATGTCTTTATGATAAATTGTCACAGCTGCAAAATTCATGGTTTTGAAGACTATATAATAATATGAGAAAATGCACATGATATGTTGGAAGAAGTAAGCAAGACATACAAATACAGGGGCATTTTAAATGTATTAAGATAAGAAGATGGACAGATAAATGGATAGACATTTATATCAGCTTTGTTATCTCTGAGCGGTAGGATTATGAATGATGTTAATTTTCTTCTTCATACTCTTTCATGTGTTTTGCAATTAATACATATTACTTATCACAATGTGATTTAAACAGATCTTTACATTTGAAAGTAAAAGAATTTTTTTTAAAAACATGGGTATTTGGATAAGAATATTTTTCATTAAGCAATAGACTAATCACAGCTCAGAGTGGACTTTTCTGCATAAAAAATAGATTAGGTGGAAAAAATTGTGGTACTTCTATACAATTTAGAAAGAGAAAAATTAAAATTTGTATTTTTTATCCAAAATATTTTTATAAGCTGAAACAAGCAGAAAGTTGAGGATTGGTTTATGTCAGCATTTCACAAGCTGCTCCCAAGTAACCTAGTGTATCAAAATATTTTATTATGTTTACTTCCAAAAACCTTTCATTGGGGTACAATGTCAGACATTTTATTTATTTTAATTTTTTAAAAAAATTTTGAACTCTTCAAGTTTAATTCCACCAAAATTACATCACAGAATTGGGACATAATGAAGTATTTCTAATGAAAGGAATAAACAGAACTTGCCTAAGCACTGGTTCATATTTGTGACATATTATGTACACACCAGGCCTGGAATTTCACCACTCCTGTCAATAGAAATTCACAAAGCTCAATACGTTGTACATTTTAAAAAGTACTAACAAAGATAAACATGTTTCTATTCTTCTGGACTTACTAGAATCTTTATATAGTGATATGTATTTCTGACTCTTAGAGAGAGATATTATGACATCATTTTCTACAGTAAATCAATAGAGGAATTACTATGCAATGTAGCATAAAACGTTTTCTGTTATTATCTCTAGTATTAAGTTTTCTCCTATCACCTTTATTATTTAGCATTGTAGAATATCAGAATTATGAAAAAATTAAAATTATGAGAATCAGAAAGAAAAAAATGATCAAATGAAAACAATTAAAACTATCAAAATTCATGAGACCATCACAAGTAAAAAATATAAGGTTTCATTCATTCATTTTACAAATATTTATTGTGTGCCTTTGATGGCTCTGGTGCTCTTGTAGAGACAATGAATAAAAAAGGACAAAGATCCCTGTCACTGTGAGGTTTTCATTACGGCAAACTTTAAATCTTCCATGACATACTAAGTATCTGTATGTACACACTAAATATTGTGAAAGTAATCTTTATGTGAAGTTTTGCATTTGTTTGTTTTTCCTTGGAAGTAGAAGCACTGAACTAAAAGAAGTTATACTTTAGAGATCCCTGACAGATATTGTTAAAATGGTCTAAACTGATTTGATGTTTTTCTCTATTAGTGTAAATTATTGTCTTAGCATCTTTTATTAATTTATCTTTAATTTATTCATCAGTCTGATATGCCACATTCAATGGCATACAAAATATATTATATATACATATATGCATATATATTCTATTTTATTAACCTACCTATTCTACTTTCCATATGAAGAAGCAGGGGACAGACGTATTAATTAACTTTCTCAACCACTAGAACAAAAATATGAATTGCCTAAATTATTTGAAGACACATATTCAACACAAAATAAAACAAATAAAGCAGACCATATAGTAAATAAAGAAAGCAGTGAAATTTGAAGCATAACAGAACATGTGATGGCAGGGACAAGACCAAAAAATTTATTGATAAATATGAATGGGCTAAGTGAACCCACAAAAAGAAAAGATTCTAATTGAATCACAAAGCAAAACACAACTAGTAATTGTTACATGAGATATGTCTTTAAAAAATAATTTAGTAATGTTGAAACTAAAAGCATAGGAAAAGGCACAGCATATACACACTACTATATATAAAATAGATAACCAACAGGGGCTTATAGTATAGTACTGGGAACTCTACTCAGTATTTTGTAATAGCCTATAAGGGAAAAGAATCTGAAAAAGAATATACATATAGATATATAACTGAATATAACTTTATATATATATATATATATAAAGTATATATATAACTGAATCACTGTGCTGTACACCTGAAACTAACCCAACATTGTAATTCAAGTATACTTTAGTAAAAAAAAGAAAATGCAAACAAAAAGTGAAAGGGTTGTTATCCTCACTAAAGACTGGAGTGAAATCAGATGAAAACGTTACATGAGATAAGCAGGATAATCTATTAATTATCATACACCAAGTTATTTTTTTTGAAAGTTCCTCTTTTTTTGTTTGGTTATTAATTAATTAATTAATTAATTTTTGGCTGCGTTGGGTCTTTGTTGCTGTGTGTGGAGTTTCTCTAGTTGTGGCGAGCAGGGGCTACTCTTCATTGCAGTGTGGGGGCTTCTCATTGCAATGGCTTCTCTTGTTGTGGAGCATGGGCTCTAGGGGGGCGGGCTTCAGTAGTTGTGGCACGCGGGCTCAGTAGTTATGGCTCATGGGCTTTAGAGCGCAGGCTCAGTAGTTGTGGCGCATGGGCTTAGTTGCTCCGCAGCATGTGGGATCTTCCTGGACCAGGGCCCGAACTGGGTCTCTTGCACTGGCAGGCGGATTCTTAACCACTGCACCACCAGGAAAGTCCTACCAAGTTACTTCAACTTAGACAAGTTTAGTAATGTTTTCATCCCCCTGCTTCTTCACATGGAAAGTAGAATAGGTAGATTAAGAAAATAAACTGGACAGCCAGCACTGAGACCAAGCAGTCTTGCATTCTAGCATCACTCCTTACCTGGATCAGAAGTCGGTGCCTGGATTTTCCCTCCTTCTCTGACTCAAGAATGTATATATGGCAGAGTTTCCTGACAGTGTAATGCCAATGAAGGTAGAAGTTACATCCAAGGGCAGCAGAGTCAGTAAATTACAATTGAACCATTGGTAGTTCCAGCCCTAAAAATTCATTAGCCATTAAGAAATTTCACACCCCTCTTCACAGGGACCTAGCTATCACCTTTCTTGTCTTCTTGTTCTTTCTTTTCTCCTACAGGCTGGTCAGAGACCTTGACAATTATTCCCTCTGTATTGGTTAAGTATGTGGTTCTCTTTTCTCACTTCCAACCCATAATGGTCATGCTCTGAGGTCATCCTACAACCAGAAATGCTGATCAAGGTACTGCTTTGTCAATGGAGGGCATTTTCTTTTCTGACAAGGATTCTGACATCAGTTTGTTAAGTTACCTTTTCTTTTTCTTCTTCTCATTGCACATATTTTGTTCCATAGTTGAGTTTTTATCCCCTTAGCTTTACTGAGGTATATTTGAAAATAAAATTATATATATTTAAAGTGTACAATGTAATGATTTGATCTATGCATACAATGTGAAATGATCACCACAATCCAGTTAATTAACACATCCATCACCTCACATAGTTACCATTTTTTGTGTGTGTGATGAGAATGCTTAAGATCTACTCTCTTGCCAAATTTCTAGTGTATAATGGAGTATTATTAACTATATTCATCCACCATGCTGTACATTAGATCTCCAGTGCTTATCTGTCTTATAACTGAAAGTTTTACCCTTTGGCCAAACTCTTCCCATTTCCCTCACCCCTCAGTCCCTGGCAACCATTTTTCTACTTTGTTTCTATGAGCTTGACTTTTCTTTTTTTTTTTTTTTAAGATTCCACATATAAGTGAGATCATACAGTATTTGTCTTTCTCTATTTAACCTATTTAACTTAGCATAATGTCCTCCAGATTCATCCACGTTTTTGCAAATAACAGGATTTTCTCCTTTTTAGAGGCTGAATAATATTCCACTGTGTTTATCATCTCTATCTCCCACATTTTCTCTATCCATTCTTCTGTTGATGGACATTTAGGTTGTTTCTGAGTCTTGGCTGTTGTGAATATGCTGCAATGAACACCAGAATGCAGATATCTCTTTGAGATACTTATTTCCTTTGAATATATACCCAGCAGTGGGATTGCTGGACTGTACGTAGTTCTACTTTAAATTATATGAAAAAAATTAAAATTATAGTTGAGTTTTGATGGATCACTGTAAATTATGTCAAATAATTTCATTCTCTCTTTTGCTTTTTTAGCTAATACCCATTAGCTGATCTTGTCCATGTTTAAAATTTTGATACTTTGTTCATCGTAAAGTTTTTTGCACTCATTTTGATTTCTAAAAATATTATTTATAAAGATTATTTCTCTTATTTATTGAGTCTTTTTGGCACCCTCTTGAACTTTGCGGCCAAGGCAAAAGCCTCACTTACTTAATCCTGGTCCTGGCCCTGCCCATTTTTCAGAACTAGCTATTAGGAAATCCCAAGAGAAAGCAAAGTCATAACAAAGTGTTTAGCAATGCTTTTCCGATAGACGTAATTAATTTTCTTCCCATTTTTCCCTCATAAAGCTAAGATAGCTTGCCAGTTTTTTTTTATTATCTTCAGATCATTTTCAAATCATCTTAGATAACAGTTGGAATGCAGTCCATTTCTTGATTTATTTGCCCATGTGTCAAGCACACTAGCAATGCTTGTTGACCGACAAGACGAGCTTCTGCTCATGGTTTAAGTCTGTTGCAGTTTATTTGAGAGAGTTTCTGGAATTTGGGAGACCACATAGCTCTGAAAAAAATCAAATAAGTTGGTGCATAATCTATTGGTAAATCCTCAAATAACAAAACACATAGTCATTTTTATGTTTTCATAAATTATCCTTCCCAGAAAAAGGCTCTCCTATTTTATGTAAATGAGCAAATGATAGCTTTTGTTAGAGAAGAGTTTTGGATGTCTGAAAATATTGAGTTATTTAGTATCAAGGGGGGCAAGAGAGGAGGGCAGTTGTGAATAGTTTTGGAGGGGGCAGACCATTGGGTCTGTCATTTAAAAATTGTGAATATTTACATATATTCTTCTGGATTTGAAGACAAAATTCTTATGGAAATAGTGTAATTAAGCTTTTGGAGGAATTGGGGCATCAGATCTAAGAGACAGGCAGAGCAGGAAGAATGTAGATAGAGCTGAAGGCCAGTCTGAGGTCCAAGGGTAGGAGATTTGGGGAGTCTATTTTCTATGTTGAGTCATATATATTTTTAAATTTTATTTATTTATTTTTGGCTGCACTGGATCTTCATTGCTGTGCATGGGCTTTCTCTAGTTGCGTCGAGCAGGGGCTACTCTTTGTTGTGGTGCTCGGGCTTCTCATTGCAGTGGCTTCTCTTGTTGCGGAGCACAGGCTCTAGGCATGTGGGCTTTGGTAGTTGTGGTACGTGGGCTCAGTAGTTGTGGCTCACGGGCTCTAGAGCGCAGGCTCAGTAGTTGTGGCGCATGGGCTTAGTTGCTCCGCGGCATGTGGGAACTTCCCGGACCAGGGCTTGAACCTGTGTCCCTCGCATTGGTGGGCGGATTCTTAACCACTGTGCCGCCAGGGAAGCCCGAGTCATATATTTAAAAGAAAGAGGGAGCTTTTGGTAAAAGAAGGTCGAGACAAAATATTTTTGTTGCCTCTCTGTACCCAGGAACTGCAGCTTATGGACGACCAAGATGGCAGGGAGCCCAGCTCTGCTCAAGCAGTTCTTACTTCACCTCCAAGTGCTCACTGGTGAACAGGGTCTCCTCACTGTGTTACTAATTAACCCTGGCAGACCTTCAGCATTTTCATCACCTTGGCAGAACATGGGTTTTTTCCTTGGTGTGCTGTGCTAGCCTCTGGGACCACACTTATCTCTATGCCAGCTCCCCTCTGAAGGCATGAAAAACCAGCACATTCCACCCTGCTGCTAACGGCCAATGTCGAGACGGACCTGGGAACAGGGACGCCTCATTTAGGTGTCATTTGTTTCCTTTAAAAAGTGCTACCCAAGGTCCTGTTTTTACTTCCTGTTCTGAAATAATTATCAGAGTTCCTTGTTTCGGTTGATCCAATTGATTTGGGAATAGAAAAATCATAGGCTAATGTACCATGATTTCTGCCTTGTTAATTACCCGAAGAAACTAGATTTGTGGTTTGTAATTAACACAGGATCAAAGGATGAGAACCACAGCATGTTTAATTGTATGGTTCAGCCCTCGCATGTATACATGATCATCTTTATAACATCCCTAGACATCTTGCCATTCAAAATTTGCATGAATTCTTTTCATATAGTCAATTTCATCTTTGGGAAAGAAGCTTGGTTCAAAGACCAAACAGAAGCTTTTGATCTGTATAACTCAACCTACAAGTTAGAGTTGATATTTAGGAACCATATTGTTTTGGGGTAGGAACTTAGCTCCCCAAACCTCAGTTTCCCCTCTATGAAGTAAAATTTACATATCTACTTCAAAGGACTGTTATGATACTTAACTACTGGAAAATAGTGTGTATGATGTGCGATTTCCGTCTAGAAGTCACTAGACTGAGGTCACGTTTCTCTTTTATGTACAAATTGCAATAGTTTGAGTTGAACTTCTACTTCATAGCAAGCGGTTTGGCTTTTACCATGTTATCTCATGTTCTTATCATGAATATTTTGGGGAATCCAGTAGGTCTGGGTGTTTCACAGACCCATTCTAAGATTTGTTTTCCGGGGTTCTGCTCTGTTTCTCCCTTGAGCCTTTCCTGCTATTTCAAGAACCACACTGGCTTCCCTCTGGCTGCTGTTCTGTCTCACATGTAGCATCACCACCCACACAGGATACATGCAGACATGACAAAGGCAGGATGCAGCTACAACTTGCAACAAGATGTTATTAGAGGCTTGGGGAAATGCAAGGCAATTCCAGCAACAAAAAATCTGAAACTGACTACTAAAGGTGGATGTTCTCAGATACGAGAATGAGACTGAGTCCCATTACAGGGCTCCCCTACTGCAGCGTTTTTACTGAGCTCCTGGCTTGCCTCACTGGGGCAGACCTCAAGTTTCCGCCTCTGTCCCCAGCCTATTGCCATGTCACAGAGGCCACCTCACCCTCCCGGCAGGGCAACCCTGGTGTGATTCCACCTACTTCAAATTCAGTCCCTTAACTCTTTGTGACCTTGAGATGGAAAAACATTTTCTTTCTACCACCACCTCCAAGTCCTCAGCTCTGCTCCAGAATTTAAATGTACCCAGGAAGATGGGCCATGGCAACTTCTACGACATCTGCAGAAAATTTTCTTTTGTATCACCCCACAATATAGGGTATGTTCAACCATAAGATTTCTAGCAGAATATAACAATCTAACATCAGTGTTTTCCCCAAAGTTGCCAGTCTTTCCTCCAACTCAAGGTAAACACCAGGGCTATATTTTTTCCTGCTAATTTTACACACACACACACACACACACACACACACACACACACACACACACACACACACACACTGCTATCGATTGAAAGTTTATATTCCCCGAAAATTCTTATGTTGAAACCTAACCCTCAAAGTGTTGGAGGTGGGCCTCTGAGTGGTGATTGAGTCATGAGAGCAGAGATTAGTGCCCTTGTAAAAGGGACCCCAGGGAGCAAACTCGCCCCTTCCTCCATCTGAAGACAGAGAGAGAAGACAGCCGTGGATGAACCAGGAAGTGGGCTCTCACCAAACGCCGAATTTACTGCTGCCTTGATCTTGGACTTTCAGCCTCCAGAACTGTGAGAAAGAAATTTGTTTTGTTTACAAACCACCCAGTCTATAGCATTCCATTATAGCAGCCCGAAGAGACTAAGACAGAATGTATAGACACACATACACAAATACAGACATAGATGTCAAGACACATATGAACCACTGTAGGGAATTCTATCAAGACACATACAAATCGATATACATCTTTCTCCATCAGTATTTGTCAGACAGCATACTTTAGGGAAATATTTCTTTGAAATAATAGTAGTAATCTGAGTTTAAGGGAACAACCATACTATGATCATTTTTTTTTCTGCTGCTTACAGAGGAATTAGCTAGCACTAAGTAAATTGTCAACTTTTCCCTGTTATATAGACTAGTTTAGCTTCTAAGGTAATGCATTGTCCCAGATCTTTTTTTTTCCAGAAGACAATTTTTACTTTGCTTTTGTGCATATAAAATTTATTTATATGGGTTGGTTTACCTAGAAAAAAGGAACAAATTCATCTTTTTATTTAAAATAATGTCTGTTTCTCACAACAGAGAATGCAGCTTGAAACTTATAATTGAGTTTTTCAATTCTCTTCCGTCAGCTTTTCAGAACCACTGAGTGACACAAGAACCAACCTGTCATATATTTAAACTTCTTGGTGCGCACTGGGTGTTCAGTAATATCGGTTTCCCTTTCTGATCTTTAAAAACTTTTCCTTCAGCTGTGTCAAATTTAATTCTCTTGAATTTTCATTCATAGATTCCAATTCTGTACCTTGGGAAGCTGTATGATTTCATACACTCTAAATTGCAGCTTTACAAAATATTTGGTTTCTTGCAGCTGGCAAAGGGCAGCACAGGTTTAACCCTGTGTCTTAGTGAGTGTTGAGGCACAAAGTGTGCCAGAGGAAATCACATGCAGACACAGACACCTACTTTCTGGGCATGAAATAAAGCACGAGACTTTTTTATATGCCTATTTTCCTTGGATTGGGAAAGGAAACAAGGAATTTTGGTAATCAACTCTGCTGACTAGTTTTTTGGAAAGGGAAGGTCTATAATTCATGATTAAAACCTTAGTGCATAAGATATTATATTTTATCATTTAGGAAACTGGATCAATCGAAGGCAAGATGATTTTCGTTATATCTCTGACTTTTCTCTTCATAAAGTCTTTCTCCATCGGTATTTGTCAGACAGAAGGGGGCTCTCATGCAGTGGGCCTTCCCCAGGAGTCATGTTTAGGTTAATGATGGAATTTTGTCTTTAGTATCTCATCACCTTACTTAACAAAATATCACTTTTTCAGAGCCGTTTCTCCATCCATCTATCCATTTGATTATTTACTATCTGGTCAACTCTTTGAATGGCTCAGTGACTTACTCTATTATTCCTCTTTAAAAAGAATGTGTGTGGGCGCGCGCGCATGCGCCTGCATGTGTGTGTGTGTGTGTGTGTGTGTGGCTTAGAACTGGAATTGGTCTCTACAAGGATTCTCCTTTATTGTATTCTGTTAAACAGTTGCCTTGTTTACTTTCAAGTATTTCTTGAATAAAGGCATAAATAGCCAATTGTCAAATTTTAGAAAAACTGCAAGCTATGAGAGATAGCAAACACAATAGATGTTATTTTCATTATTTAAAATACTTTCCACAAGTTGGAATTAATAGATTAATATAGGCAAGATAAAATTTAATATAAGTCTACATGAAAAAAATGTAGACATATATTTATGGATAAAGGGTCAGTTGTACAGGTACAAACTGGAGCAATATGACTAAACAGCAGAACCTATAAAAGATATTTCAGAATTTTTGTTGATGTGTGTTTCATTCTATAATGAGGCTTCAAAAATTATGCCATTTTAGTCTGCATTACTAGAAACATTCATATCTGGAGAAAGGGAGGTTATCGCATGCTTCTCTATTCTCCCTAGAGAAGATTTGGAGTGCTGTGTTCCCTTCTGGGTAGTTTTCTCCGCTGGGATATTGACAAACTGGGTATGCCCAGAGCAGAGCGGACCGGACAGTATAATCACAGAATCACTAATACAGGTGACATGGTGGGAGGTACTGGGTGTGCTTAGCTGGGAAAAAGGTAGACTTGCAGAGAAATGATCATTACTTCTAAGTATGTAAAATTTATCTGAATACAGCAATATGATGAAAATCTTAATCTCTTCAAATCTGCATTTGAAATACTGTTTTGCTATTTAGTAACATTCTATCAAGCAGGTTAGCCCTTTATATCACCTAGAAAATATGGGGCTGATGCAATATTACTTCTCAGTTTGTTGTGAAGATTAAATGATGAAATCTATGTGAAGTGCCTGTTATCCCTCTTGGCCCATAATAAGACCTCAGTAAATGGTAATGATTATTCTGGCTAATATTTTCAGATGGCAGGAGGAGATGAAAGGTAGAAGATTACAATGAGACTGATCTTAATAAATATAAGAATACAAAAATGAGTATAAGAAAGAAGTTTCTAAAAGTTGGAGCTCATAATAAATAGTGGGTCCTGTATTCCTGGGAGTGTAGAAGACAAGATTGTATAACTACTTATTCAATAAGTGATAACTGGATTATATGAACACCCTGGTCCTCTTCAGTCATAAGTTTCTACGAACGTCTTAGAAGCAGGATGTTTAGAAACAAAAGAAATTATGGTTGTGTACAGTAATGAGAATAAACTTCCTGGATTATATGATTTGACAAAGTTATCACTTAAAATGTCTTCTGCTCCAAGTCTAACTGGGCTTCAGCATTTTCAGAGCACGTGGCTTCAACACAGTCTTACTTGGGTATGAATTTTTGTTGTTGTTGTTCTTTGCGATGATATTCAACAAATATTTAAGAAATTTCAAAATAAAGTTTTTGGTTGAGGAAAATCTAAATTTGGAAAAGTTACAAACTGTTCAAACCAAGAATTCTTCTATCAAAATAAGTACACATTGTTGGATTTCTAGAAAGGACAGACTGGAGTCAAATTTGTTGATTTCAGGCTTCTAATGGCATAAATATTGACACACTAGAGATATATAGACATTGGCAATGAAAGTGAATGCAAATTTTCATTATTTTTCTTTTCTCAGACATTTTCTAATGATAAAGACAGTTGTCAATTATTACAAAGAAGAGTATAGTAAAAAAAATTCAGCAACAACAATGACGTGAGTTGTCATACTACAATTGATTAGGTGAAACATTATTGGATTTAAGAACAAATTTTTAAATCGAATGTGTTATCTATTATATGTAGTAGGCAATTAGTTAAAAAATGATTTGTGTGTGTCTCAGAGTCCATGCCTCTGTCCACAATGAGATCAGAAGAACTACTCCCAAGACTTGTTGATTGTGTACCACCTTTTCACATCATGTGATCATAGAAACTCTGGGCCAGGGGTGTGAGAAATGGTTTTAGAAAGTTACCCTTGCTGGTGTACCTGTAGGAAAGTTTACACTTTCTGCCATTCCTGGTTTGATTTCTTTATAAATTTATTTTATAATTTTTCAGGAAATACATTTATAGTAGACAATTCAATAAAATGAACAAAGACAGGAAAACAGTTTACTTAGTTGCTTTAATGACCAAATAATGAACAATTGAGGCCAAATATCAAACGTCTTTTATAGGGAAACATGAAAATTATTAACAAAGTGCAAAGTAAAATGTTCATCCTGTTTTTCTTAATGAATATGTGCGACCCATGTCTTTAAAATCACCATAAAGGAAACAAGAAAGTATAAGCAACTGCAGGTTGGTTGAGAAGACTTTTTTCTGTGGTCAATGATCTGCTCCTTGGGAACATTTTGGTTATTTTCCCACACACTCTCCTTGATCACAAACAAAGCAGCACAAAAGAAAAGGACCACTTAAATTTTGCGATTAGATAGAGGCTTTTCCTGAAGGGTTGCTTTTCTTTAAAAAAAAAAAAACCAAACTAGTAATGATTACGATAATTTCAGATAGTTTTAACTATATGTTTCCTTCCATCAGCCCTTATCTCTAGAGATCTGCTTAATTTATAGTGGGACCTAAGTGAACTTGTGGATACATTGCAAGTAGAAACTTTCACTTACACTCCTATCATTTTCACCCAGAAAACATAAAAAACTAGAACTTTTCCTGCTTCCAACTCATTACATTTAAAAGGCACCTTGGTCTTCAGCACAAAGGGAGTGTTAAATTCGTGTTTTCACATGTATGCATCCTATAAGCATGTTTAAAGTTACATATTTGATATATTACTGTTACTTTTATATAAACATAAGATCCAATTACCTCATATATTATACTGTGTTATATTTACTGTCCTTGAACTCTTCCTCTAAAAATTTTAAACTACTCAGGTTGCTCATACTCTAGGTCTATTAATATTTTATTATGTCAGATGGACAATGATAAAAATAAAACCAGCATCTATATGCTAATGCAAATTCCAGCTTTCTTCCCATTTAGCATCAAACTTAAAAGCTCAAAGTGCATAATTTTAAATTTATACAATAAAAGTCATTATTCACAAAAGTTGAACATAATGAACAAGTAAAAACCCCAAAGTAAATATACAACCCAACCACTCTCACTGGAGTAGATCAATTATATATATATATATATATATATAAATATATATAAACTTAATTTCATCATGTCCCCAAAATATTTAGTGAGTAAAGTAGGAGGGTTCTGGTAAATTCTTCCAGATACCTTACTTATATCAGCTCATAGGACTTCTTATTTTGCTTAGAATTCAAGTTATTGAGTTACACAACAAGATTCATAGACTTCTAGGACAATAAACGTAGCCACAGGTTACATAATAATCAATGTTGAAAAGCTGAAAGCTTTTCCTCAAAGATCAGGAATAAGACAAGGGTGCCCACTCTTGCCCTTTTATTTAACATAGTATTGGAACTTCTAGCCACAGAGTCAGACAAGAAAAAATATAGCAGGCATACAAATAGGATAAAAAAGTAAAACTGTCACTATTTGCAGGTGACATGACATTATGTATTAAAAACCCTAAATACTCCATCAAAAAACTATTAGAACTAATAAATTAATCAGTAAAGTTTCAGGATACAAAATCAAAATAAAGAAATTTATGTTTCTTTACACTAACAACAAACTATTGGAAAGAGAAATTTAAAAAAATCCTATTTAGTATTACATCAAAAAGAATAAAATACCTAGGAATAAATTTAACCAATGAAGTGAAAGACCTGTACTCTGAAAACTATAAGCCATTAATTTAAAAATTGAAGACAACACAAATAAATGGAAAGATATACCATGCTCAAGGATTGGGAGATTTAATATTATTAAAATGGCCATACTACTCAGAGCAATCTACAGATTAAATGCAATCTCTATCAAAATACCAATGGTGTTTTTCACAGAACTGGACAAATAATTTAAAAATTTGTATGGAACCACAAAATACACCCAATAGCCAAAGCAATCTTAAAGAAGAACAAAGCTGGAGTTATTATGCTCTCTGTGTTCAAACTATACTACAACGCTATAATAATCAAAATTGTATGGTTTTGGCACAAAAACAGACACGTAGATCAATAGAACACAATAGAGAGTCCATTAATAAACCTATGCTTACATACTCAATTTACTACGATAGAGCCAAGAATATACAGTGGGGAAAGGACAGTCTACATAAATGGTGATGGGGAAACTGGACAGCTACCTGCAAAAGAATGAAACTAGACCCCTTTCCTACACCATATACAAAAATAAACTTAACATGAATTAAAGACTTAAATGTAAGACCTGAAACCATAAAACTCCTAGAAGAAAACACAAGCACTTTGCTCTCTGACCTTGGTCTTAGTAGTATCTTTTTGGATCTGTCTCTGCAGGTAAGGGCAACAAAAGCAAAAACAGACAATTAAGACTACATCAAATTAAAATGCTTTTGTACAGAAAAGGAAACCATCAATAAAACAAAAAGGCAACCTACTGAGTGGGAGAAGATATTTGTACCTTCAACACGAAAGCAAAAACCATACAATCTGATTAAAAAAATGATCAGAGTAGACTTTTTCCTAAGAAGACATACAGATGGCCAACAAACACATGAAAAGATGCTCAACATGGTTAAACATCAGGGAAGTGTAAATTAAAACCACAATGGGATATCACCTCACACCTGTCAGAGTGGCTATTATCAAAAAGACAACAAAAAACAAGTATTGGTGAGGATGTGGAGAAAAGGGAGCCCTCTTGCACTGTTGCTGGGAATGTAAATTGGTGCAGCCACTATGGAAAACAGTATGCGTTTTCCTTAAAAAATTAAAAATAGAACTACCATACAATCCAGCAATTACATTTCTGGGTGTTTATCCAAAGAAAACAAAAACACCAAAAATACATAAAATGGTGAAGCAGATATATATGCACCCTTATGTTCATCACACATTGTTTACAATAGCCAAGATATGGAAGCAACTTGTGTCCATCAATAGATGAACGTATAAAGAAGATGTGATATATATATATATATATATATATATACCATTAATATATATACCATTTATATACACCACATGCTATATATATGATGGAGTATTACTCAGCACTATAAAAGAATGAAATCTTGCTATTTGTGGCAACATGGATGGACCTAGAATATATCATGCTAAGTGACATAACTCAGACAAAGACAAATACCATATGATTTCACTTATATGTGGAATCTAAAAAACAAAATAAGTCAATAAAAGAAAACAGAAAGAGACTCATAGATACAGAGAACAAACTGGAGGTTGCCAGAAGGTAAGGAGGTGGGAGGTTGGGGGAAACAGGTGAAGGGGATTAAGAGATACAAACTTCCAGGTATAAAATAAATAATCTAATGTACAGCATAGAGAATATAGTCAATAATACAGTGATATTTTTGTATAGTGATGGATGGTTACTAGACTTATCATGGTGATCAATTTGTAATATATATAAATGTTGAATTACTATGTTGTATACCTGAAACCAATATAATATTGGTTGTCAACTATACTTTGATAAAACAATATTAAAAAAAGTTACAAGTATTGATATCAGTACAAAAAATAATGTCATAAATAATGAAATGTGTTGGTCTCTGCATATTTAAGAACATCTAGAAAGTACAAACTTTCTGCTTATCACAAAAACTACTTATTAAATAATACATTCATAAAAAGAGCAATAGCCTTGCCAATCACTATAAATATATGTAATCTGTGTAAGGTTAAAATAGTCCTTAATTGTTTATAAAGACAAAATTTCGATGATTGATTAGATATTAATTATCATTAAGTGTTCTTTTAAATTAACAATTTGTTTCAGTTTCTCAGTGATTCAATAGAGACTATTAATATTGGTTTATTTTGATTTAAGTATGCCAAAATACCTCATATTCTCAATAGCCATGATTACAGAGAAGAGTTCTATTTTTTTCCTATTTAAAAAAATTTTGGGCTTGGCTTAAAATATTACATACCCATGTTTTGTATAAGGATAATTTCAATACTAGTGCCTAAACCTGTAAGCTTTCTATTAAATATTGGTAATTTTTTATAAGTATAAGAGCCTAGAAATGGTATTGTATGATAATGTATTTGTAGTGCTGACCTTGAAAATAAAAGAGCCGTTATTACACCAGCAAAATGAGCTTAATTAGGAATATCAGAGAATCACAATTCGTGACAAACTATGATGACGCATAGGCAAGTCCGAAAAACAACGGAGGTGAGGTGCTTATTTGTAGAGAAAAGTGGAAGTTTGGGGGTTCTGAGTCCGGGGTGGTGATGGCTTCTCATTGAGTTGACTGCAGCCAGGCAAGGAGAAATTCCTCCTTCTACTGGGGCCTGAATGGAAGTGCGTGAGAGCGCCCCCTTCAGGGATTCCATTGTATTTTATTTTTTATCATTATAATTTAATTTTTTAATTTTTTAAAACATCTTTATTGGAGTATAATTGCCTTACAATGGTGTGTTAGTTTCTGTTTTATAGCAAAATGAATCAGTTATACATATACATATGTTCCCATATCTCTTCCCTCTTGCGTCTCCCTGCCGCCCACCCTCCCAATCCCACCACTCTAGGGATTCCATTTTAAATGAGGTTTCCTTTATTTTCACAGTAGACAGCAAACATAATTATTCTGCTTACAAAAATGAAAGCATACTATGATGTTACATATGCTGACAGAGAATGCTAATTTGATTCATACTTTTTGTTTAAATGTGTCAAATTTTGGAGTTTCTAATAGTAAAATATATATTTGCCAGCCAAGCCTTTAATTAATAAGACTTCAGACCCCTTAAGCTTATAACATTGAAGAACCAAACTTAAAATGTACTTATTGCACTTCTTTTCTGAATAGGATTGTAGTATTATGGTTTAAAATAGCAGACATCCAAAATGAAAATCTTTTCAAGTTTCACTTTGAGGAATTTTGGATTTTATATAGATGTTGCCTTTTCTTTGCCCACATGCATAAATTTTAGGAGAAAAGGATGCTGAATTTGTGTGTGTGCATGTATATAATGATGTCATTATAGCCTATTATACTCCAATAAAGATGATAAAATATATATATATAAAATAAAATAAATAGTCAAATATGTGGAATTTTAAGTAATCCTATAAGAATACAGAGAACTAAAGCTTCTTTGCCTTTTTTTTTTTTTTTTTCTTTTTGCGGTATGTGGGCCTCTCACTGTTGTGGCCTCTCCTGTTGCGGAGCACAGGCTCCGGATGCGCAGGCCCAGCGGCCATGGCTCACGGGCCCAGCCGCTCCGCGGCATATGGGATCCTCCCAGACCGGGGCACGAACCCGTATCCCCTGCATCGGCAGGCGGACTCTTAACCACTTGCGCCACCAGGGAGGCCCACTTCTTTGCCTTTTTGAGGCAAGGAGCACATGTAACTTGTCAAATGAGCATTTGAGAATCGATTTCCTTTTCTCTCTCTCTCTTACTTCCTCCTTCACTCTCTTCTTATCTTTTTTCTTCCTTCCTTTTCTCTTTCTTCCCCACCCCGGCTGTCCCCCACGACTGCATTCTGCAATTGTTGATATAGCTGGTCATGTACAAGATCTAATTTATAAATTTAGATTATCCCAAACACACATTAATTATTTTTTAACTTAATTTTGTTTATGGATAGGAACATAATTCTTTTCCTATGCATAAAACAGGAATCAAATTGACAAAGGCATCTTGGTTGCCAGCTATAGTTTCTCTTTCCATGGGCCATCAGAAAAATCACTTAACACTAAACAAAGTATTTGAGATCCATGTGTGAAATATGTAATCTCAAATAGTAGGCCCTTTTCCAATTATGAAAATATTCTGGCCCGTGTCTTATTTTTTATTATTATTATTTTTTTCGGTACGCAGACCTCTCACTGTTGTGGCTTCTCCCGTTGCAGAGCACAGGCTCTGGATGCGCAGGCTCAGCGGCCATGGCTCACGGGCCCAGCCGCTTCGCGGCATGTGGGATCTTCCCGGACCGGGGCACGAACCCGTGTCCCCTGCATCGGCGGGCGGACTCTCAACCACTGCACCACCAGGGAAGCCCTGGCCTGTGTCTTTTTTTAAGAATGAAAATACAAAGTTAAAAAGACATAGGTCGTTAAATTTAGATAACGTTATCAATGTAGGCCATGGAACTAAATTCTTCAGGAAAAAAACTAAAGGAGTCTATTTCAGCTACTGTGCAATTGCCAGTTTGCCATTTCCCACACTGCTCTCAAGCTGAGGGCACGTGGATTTTAACAATTTTCTACCTTCCTCAGGAATTATTCAGGCTTAAAAAAAATTTTTTTTAAGTATAGTTGATTTACAGTGTTGTGTTAGATTCAGGTGTATAGCAAAGTGATTCAGTTATGCTTATATATATATATTCTTTTCCATTATAGATTATTACAAGATACTGAATATAGTTCCCTGTGCTGTACAGTAGGTCCTTGTTTTTTTATCTATTTTATATATAGTAACGTGTATCTCTTAACCCCAATTATCATGCAAGTGAATTAGGTCAGACAAAGACAAATATCATATGTTATCACTTCTTTTTTTTAAATCACTTCTTTGTGGAATCTAAAAAATGGTACAAATGAATTTATTACAAAACAGAAATAGACTCACAGACATAGAACACAAACTTTACCAAAGGGGAAAGTGGGGGTGCTGGGGTGTTGGGAGAGGGATAAATTAGGAGTTTGGGATTAACAGACTTTTATTTTAAGAACATTTAAAAGCCACAATTTTATTTAATTATTTAAGGACAGATCTCCATCAGGATTTAGTAACGTTACTAAGAAATGTTTATCATTTTTTTCAGAAGAATAAAATAATTTTAATTCAAATCAAAGTCATCTAGGCTAAAAGCAGGGAGCTTTTCTGCATAAGGTAAGGTCAGTGGAAACAAAGGCTTGTGGGTCTTATTAAGCCTGCATTAAGCCACTGTAAAGGTTTTCCTTGGCTTCAAATGTAAATGCTATGCGGTCTACAGAGAAATGCAGCAATGGCTTCCTCCTGTTTCCTACTTGTTAAGTGATCAGACTCACAGTTATGATGTACCCACTTCAAAGCCATATTCTAAGTACTAAGTAATAAAGCTAGTTTTGTTAAAGTATTTTTTTTTTAATTCTGAGGTTAAAATCGAAAAGAAAGGCTATATTCAACATGAATTGTTCTCTTTTACAAAACAACGTAATGAAGCTGCGATATTTTTCTTGTTTCTACAATTTCAGGGAAATGACAAAGCAGGGATTTCAGAAGTTCTGAGGATATATTTTGATATTTTAATAGGCCTCTTGCCAGGTATGATTAGACACTCAATAAATAATTGACTTGAATTGTTTGGGTGTTTTCATCGGGGAGCACATAATATTGATTTCTTTTTGTTTTTACTTTAGGAAAATTCCTGGAAAGTCTTCATTAAGTAGAAAACAAAACAAACCATGAGACCCACAAGGAATAAATAACAAAATTGACTTTGGGGCTATGGAGTTTGACTTCGCAGCTTGTACTCGAAGCCTCTATAACAAAACCTCTCCGCTAATGTGAAGCAGCTGTGGCAATTGAACAAAATGGTCCAAACTGTTGAAAAGCCATTAAGAGTCTGATGTATGTAGAATAAAAAGGTTCATTCAGCTTTTTAAAAGGTTTCCCAATATGGAGTGTTATTTTATTTTATAACCACGTCTTAGTCATATTAAGTTTAAATGCCACAGAAAATTTTAATGACCATGTGGCTGGCTTTTTTGGTGAAATAGCAAGAATTCTTTAACATGCCTAAAATTCTTTTAGGAGAAAAATGGTACAAATCTATTAGGGACACTGTACAAGTTCCCACTATGAAGTGTATGTTTAGAAAATTGAGTATCACATAGAGGATGATTTACCATTTGTCTGTAGGGGAACCTAAATAAATTAGAGTTAATTTCTTTACTCTTAAGGCATAGAGAGGCTTTTAGAAATAAGGAAAGCCACTTGCTTTCCCAGCCCTTTTATTAGTCTGAGCCTCAAGTATTAACTGTACATTTTAAAATTGATTTTTAATAGATTGTATGATTTTGTGACACACGTTTTGAATCTTTTCCTAAGGATGTATGAAAGGTTATACCTCCTGTTTCTCCGCCCATTTTTCCTCTGAAGGTGATAGCTATATGATGTTTTTTATGCATTCATCTGCTTTATTTATCTTGATTTTTAGGAGGTCTATCTCTGTGTCCTTCAAGTTTTACCTGAAACTAACACAACGTTGTAAATCAACTATACTTCAATAAAAAATTATTTCTAAGAGAAATGAGGCATTAGTTTATTCCTGTAGTCAGTATTCTACCTGATATGAGGTCAATATTTTCAGTACATTATAACTGTACAGCTACAAGAGCTGTAAATGTGTTCCTTAGAAATCCGCTGGGAATTTTCCTGGGTTATTCTGCTGTGTACACTGATATACACGCTATGAAGATGAGTTCAGCTGGACTGCAGACACCAAGCCCAGAGAAGCTCTGTGAGCGCTGAGGCCACGCACCAGTGACAGGGCGGTTCCGACCTGCTGTACACCATAGCTCTGCTATGTTCCCCTAAGACCAGTCACGGTAGAAACCCTGATTCACAGGGAAAATGACTGGTCATCTTCCAAGACATAAACAAACCCAAGAATTGGGAGCCTAGGGTTTGGTTTGTTGGCGCGAACATTGGAGTCCTTTGATTCTCTGAGGACTCCATCAGCCCTACACTATTCAAGGCATTTTCTAGATGCTGTGAGGAAGATAACGTTGCCTTTGACTTCACAGGGCTTACCTCTTGTTGGAAAGGAGAGATGTATATACTTTTTTTTTTTTTTTTTTTTTTTTTTTTTGCGGTACGCGGGCCTCTCACTGTTGTGGCCTCTCCCATTGCAGAGCACAGGCTCCGGATGCGCAGGCTCAGCGGCCATGGCTCACGGGCCCAGCCGCTCCACGGCACGTGGGATCTTCCCAGACTGGGGCATGAACCCGCGTCCCCTGCATTGGCAGGCGGACTCTCAACCACTATGCCACCAGGGAAGCCCGTATATACTTTTTTTATTGCGAGGCAGTGTTGTCATAGCAGTGTTCTCGTGGTGCATGGTGCTGGTGCTCAACGCTATGACAGTGGGGTAAGTGCCCATGAGCAGCAGAGGTTTTCCAAATGCCTCACTGGGCAGGTGAGATTTGAGTAAGAATAATGGTGGGGGATGGCGCCATCTCCATGGGGTGGATGTAGCATATTTCAAGAGTCAACCAGAGTAACAAAAACTAGTGCATTCTAGTGCACTAGAATAGTGAAAGGGAAGTTTGGAGAAGTCAGTAGAAGTCATATTCTAGTCTCTTAATAAATATTCATTGACCAACAATAAGAACAATCCAGATAAGCTATAAAATCCTTGCTTATCTATTTTCCAAAACTCACCAGAGAGCTGAGGATGCAGAGAAGCTGAAGTAAAATTAATTCTAGAGAGTCACAAGCCCTTCCCAAGAGAGAAGAGACCCGTGGTTATTTTCAGAAGCAAATACACCATTGACTGGGGTAAGTAGAAATGAGTCCAACATTGAATGGACTTTTAAAAGCCGCCTGTGGGCTGGTGTGATGGATTAGAACTCCAGAAAGCCTTGTCACAAAGTGAGTCCACACTCCCCTGCCATCTCTTTCCCCCAGGGCTTTTGCTGAGTGCCAAAGATTGGGACAGGGCCCAGGGTTGAAAGGGTGTCCCACCCTGTCCTGTCTGGTACACCAGGCTTTCTCGAGTCCATAGCAGCAGCCCACTGAAGGCTGGCACAAGGCAGACAGATGGAGATGAACATCACACAGTTTGGAAAGCTGAGGACTGAGCCTCTGACTAAAGCAGAGGGAGGTCTCAGTGTCTCCCTGGTGCTCACACCAGGTCCTGCGGAAGAGATGAAACCAGCGGTAAACTGGACCTAAGGCTACCACAAAGTCCAGAACCATCTCAACAATGGATTAGAGTGACTTGGTCCCGCCTACCCCATGCCATAGCAGAAGCCTGGTTAAAAAAAAACATGGCCATGCCCTTTTCTGGGGGTAAAGATTATTACTGACTTCAGTCTCCTTGTTTCTTTTAGCCAAAATGTCCTGCATACAATAAGATTAAGATGAGATGTTTTTGGTTTGCTTTTTTACTTGCCTACAGCTATTTTTTTCCAGTTGTTAAATTACCCTTTTTGCACACACACACACACACACATTGAAATTAAGGAATCTTTTTTAATCCTTTGTATACCACAGCCACCAGTATTGTCAGCGGGTAGACAGCAAAATTACATAAAATAATTCAATCATTTAGTTGATCAACAGCTTAATACTTCTAGGTACTATGAAAATGACAGAGATGAATAAGATACTATACTGCCTTCAAGCTGCTTGTGATCTACGAATTGATTGATTGACATCTGTGATAGACGGAGAACCAAGACACAACTAATCTTTGACAATGTCGTGGCATTTGTCTTCTTATATTCCAGTGTGATTTTCTTTGATTAGATTCGATTAGATCATGCACATGAAGTAGTTAGCTGAGTGCCTGACACATAGTAATCCCTTGATCATTGTTATTTATTTATTATTTGAATCATTATCATTATTATAAAATTAAAGTATAGAGATGCTCCGAAGTTCTTTGATAAACTTCACACTACCATTTTCATTACTCTCTAAAATGGCAAGTGAGGGACCCTGAAACTTAAGCTTTTGGATTCATGGTAAATTGGTTTTTCACTCCATCTGTATTTAAAAGTGTTTTCAGAAATAAGACAACCAAATTTTTTTGCTCTATCAAAAATTTACTGTTGTTTCAGTGCCACTTTTGTGCTTTCTGTCCTATCATCCCACCTTATGAGGTGAGAAAAGTGAGAAATACAGCTTCTACTGATTATACATATGTTAGGCTCATTGGAAACAAAGGTAGAATAAAGGAAACAGAAAGTAACAAAACTTAAATTTCTTTTGGGATAGTAATATAATTTCTATAGGTCTACCATCAGATCCCCTTTCAGTTTGCCTCCTTGTAAAAATTCTATTGAGAGTCAAGCGCCTATCTTCTTGGTTGCATCTGCGAGTGTGTGGGTATAAAATATACCCCAGGTTATTTCGATCATAACTCTTGTGCAATAGCATCAGCATCTCACATAGGGTGGAAATGGGGCCATATAGAATATAAGCGACTTGATCATAGCCGTAAGAAATTCCATGGATTTTTAAATCCCACAAAATATGTTGAACAGCTACTATCATGCACTGTGTCTTCCTGAGTCACTAAGCTAGCTCTCACTTTCTTCTGTTCTTTTACCTTCTATTACTTGTCCACATCTTTTACCCTCTTTCCTGCCCTCTTCTGTTTGTCTTTAACATGGTCCCTCACGGATTCCTCTGGCAGTGTTAGCTTTTCTCCTCTGATATACTAGTTTCTAGGTGATAAGTTGAGCATTGCTTTCTTAAACATCTAAGGATAGCTTTAATTGATTTAACCACTTGACTTTAAGCCACAGTTCAATTTTCAACTGATATGATGGCACCTTTTATAAGGGAAGAAAATAGGAGACCTATAAGTCAACTGGGAGATAGGGTAAGTGCCTGTATCTGACATCTTGATTAATACGAATTAAGTCAAGCCTGGTTTAGTAGTTCATAGGTTCACATCAGCAATGATAACAGTAGCCATTAGTGATGACACTGAAGGCTCCAGCTTCTAACCAGGATTTCCTTTGAAGTTCAAAGACCTAGCTACCAAGTTCAACTCCAAGATAGGATGGGAAATAGAACATAGAAAACGCTGAAAACATCAAATGGATATAATTTACTTTTTCATCATCATTCTTCCTAAAGCTCTCAGGTCATTTTCATGAGTTATGTAATTACAATATAGTGTGACTATTAAATAAAAGCCACCAACTGTATTTTCAGAAAACAGATCCTAGTACGTGTTGAGAAGATACTTCTCTGTAGTGCAAAAAGAAAAGGGATAATTCATATCTTCCTGGAACAGAGTATATAACAAGTTCCATGTCACTGCTTTGTGAATTTCTCAGTGATCGTGGAAGGACCACATATAGGAACATTACAGTCTAATTGTTAGGTTTTCATGCATCCAGGGCACAGCTGTTTTTCCAGTAGTCTGCAGGGTTTCTCATGCAGGGGTCTTGAATCATCTTGTATCAGGAACACCTAGGGAAATTATTAAACAATGACATCCCACCCCAGACCTACCGAACCAGAATCTCTGGAGACAAAGCCTGGGATTCTGCATTTAATATCTGCTCTTATAACCACTAAGTCTGAGGCACAGTGCCTTCTGTTATTTTATTTTATTTTATTTTTTGGCAGCGCTGTACCACGTGCGGAATCTTAGTTCCCTGACCAGGGATGGAACCCAAGCCCCCTGCAGTGGAAGCCAGGAGTCTTAACCACTGGACTGCCAGGGAAGTCCCTCTCAGAGCCTTCTAAGCACACAGTTTTTCAATGGAGTTTTTATGAAACTTACTTTCTCAGTCCTTTGAACTCAAGGGAACACTGGGATTTTTATCTTTAAGCAAAGGAGACATTAGCGAAGTTAAAGTTTGGTAGTCCTACATCTTCCACTGAAATGCTTATCACAGTCATGGTGCTATTAAATCACAAGAAAGGAGAGTCACAGAATTGCGCCTTTCCCCCCAAAACCCAGTCAGTTCTGAGAAGATCTGGTGGATTGCTTGTAGCATAACAAAATTGAGGTCATTAGAGGTGGCATTCTGAGCTCTGTCATCCACAGTCCTCACCATGGAAGCAGGTTTGGTGGCAGATGTCACGGTTAGAAGTCTACGTAAACTGTAATAAACCTCCCACTGGACAGATGGTGGTGCTTCCTCCTGTCCGGGGAGACTGAGTCATTTGACTACGCTGGGACCCATGTAATATGTGTCCAAACAGGAATGTAACTGGGCTTCTGGTCCTAACTTGGTCAAGAGATGCTATTAAGGCAGGTGGACGGAGGCTGGATTTGGAGTTCGGTAACATGGTAGCCTGAGTCATCCCTACTTTTGTAATCTCCATTTACATTCCTTGGGCCTGTGCTCAGGCATTCCACTTGTTTGCAGATCTATTTTTATCTCATATGAACTTGACAGTAACTCTCTCGGGCTCCCCTCGCACCAGTGACTGCAACACGATTCCGTGCTCAGACCGTGTATTAATCCAATTGCTTCCTCACAGACCTTGGGCCCGTGTTCCCATAGAAGCAACCGAGAGCCCTGCAGCATGGTTTAGACAACTTATGAGGCCAATTTCTAGGCCTGTGGCAGCAACCTGCCTTCTGGAAGTAGGTCTTTTTTCATCAGGGTCTGAATTTCCGGGTGGCTGTTAGTACTGTCTCTTTATCTTTTTCCAGAAATATTGGGGATGGTAGAGATTCATACTGGAATCTAGAAGGTGTTTAATCCTTTTGCTCACATGGACTGTTTTTAAGTGTTTTTAACAATGATCTTATGGATATAAGAGCAAGGGCATGGGAACAAGTGTGACTCCACTCACACCCCATCTTCTTGCAAGTCAGGATTTATTTTTCAAAACAATGAAACTTTTCAAATGCCAGCCATTCATCTCATTGTCCTGGTATTCCAGACACTTTTCTCATTATATTCTGGTACCTCTATAATACTTCGACATCTTCCATGCCTACAATATTTATTTCTCATTACCTCCGTACCAAAAATGAAACTGTGCATTTGTTTTTGGAAAACTTCTTATGATGTTCATTTTTCACATATTATCTTCATATAGTGAGGAAGTCTTTAAAATGTTTTTGGCCTTTCCTAAATAAATAAGCCAAAAAAACCTTTAGAAAACCTTCTCTTTGTCAAACATTATTCTCTTGCTCTTTTATTTAAGATTCTCTTATAAAGACAAAAACAGATCTTTCACTAATGCACTATTTCTAACCAACTTTGTGTCAGTTTAGGCCCCATTGTAGATCCCAGATCCTGCTTTCTGTGGCCTCCAAGGCAACCTCCAATTTCATTTAATAGGGTATCTAAGGATGTTAGGTCAAATTGAGACCCCTGTTGAGTTTGATTCTAGAATTTCTTTGCCTTGCAATTTGAAGTCGTTTGTTTGTTTACAGGACAGGTTGATGATGTGTGAGGACCAAAGTTGGCTGTGGTTCCAGATGTGTGGGTCTGCTCCTTGGTGAACCTGGCTGAGACCACCTTCCCAACTTTCTGCTTGTAGAGAGGAGAGAAGCTATATCGTGATAGATTCCATGAAGTGTGAATGGTCACGGTAAATTAATGATGAAATATAGAGTCCCTGGCCTTTGGTCAACCAACCTGGACTCTTTGGGGAGGTAACGTGTACAATGGTGGGGAATGAGGAGTGTGATAGACCTTGTTTCCAAGCCTGATTTTCACAAATGTGTAATTGTGGTCAGTTTATTTAACTTTTCTAAGTTTTCATTCCTCTGTTTTAAAAACACTGCTGCTTTTATGATTAAAGAAGATAATGTTGCTGAGTGTTTAGCATAGTCCCCTATACATAGTAGATAAAGGCAAATATTATATTAATATAATTTCTACCTGTAACAATGTGAACTTTCCTATATGCTTTTAATTTATAGATTTAACCTTTTAGTTTATAAATTTAAGCTTGGTGATCTCTAAAATATGGCAATGTATTTCAGTCACAGAGGCAATTTTAATTCGTTATTAAATTTTGATTCCATTTTGATTAGTTAATAAATTTTTGTATTGAGTTTTCAATGATTATGTATAATAGGGTACATAGGAGAGGTGCCAGCTTTGAAATCACACAGTCTGGTTGCAAATCCTGGCTGTTGCACTTCCTGGGTATATAACTGAGCTTCCCAGTCTTTCCAAATTTAGGAAAAAGAAAACATGGGGAAAAAAAGGAGTTTGAAAGAAATATTGTCACTGCAGGGAGAAGAAAATCTCAAAAACATACAAACAAAACCCTGACATTAACGTTTAAGGGAGATAGGAGAAAACACTGCATTTGTGAAACAAAAACAAGAAAAAAAATTACATTCAGATAACAGAGAGTTCTTGGAAGTTAAAAGTTATGACAGCTGAAATGAAAATTCAGTAAAAGGATAGGAAAATACAGTTGAAGCAATATTCCAAAAATTAGTACAGAAAGGCAAAGGAATGAAAAATAGGAGAAAAGGGATAAGAAAGTTAGAGGAACATTCTGAGTAGTACAAAATGAACAAAAAAGTTCTAGAGAGGCAGACCAGAGAATATGGAAGGGAGGGAATTATCCAAGAAATGATTTTAAAATGTTCCATATATACAGTGGAGTATTACTCAGCCCTAAAAAGGAATGAAATAGTGCCACTTGCAGAGACGTGGATAGACCTAGAAACTGTCATACAGAGTGAAGTAAGTCAGAAAGAGAAAAACAAATATATAATATCACTTATATGTGGAATCTAGAAAAATGGTACAGATGATCTTATTTGCAAAGCAGAAATAGAGACACAGACGTAGAGAACAAACTTACGGATACCAAGAGGGGAAGGAGAAGTGGGAGGAATTGGGAGATTGGGATTGACACATATACACTGCTATGTATAAAATAGATAACTAATGAGAACCTACTGTGTAGCACAGGGAACTCTACTCAATGCTCTGTGGTGACCTAAATGGGAAGGAAATCCAAAAGAGAGGGGATATATGTATATGTATAACTGATTCAATTACTGTACAGCAGAAACTAACACAACATTGTAAAGCAGCTATACTCCAATAAAAATTAATTTAAAAAAATGTTCCAGAATGGAAGGATATTAGTTTTGAAAGTAAAGGAGCCCAGTAGCTGCCAAGGACCCTGGATGGAGAAAGGTCTGAGCTAAGTAAGATGCATGAGGTTTTAGACCCAGAGAAAAGGAGAAACTTATAAGTGCTTCCCAGAGGGAGAGAAAGAAAACAAATCACATGTGATAAGGGGTTATGTATCAAAATGCAGGTGACTTCTGACTGCAGTACTGCCAGGAGGGCATGGTTAAGCGATGCTTCCACAGTCTGAAGGAAAATTCCAACGTATGATTCTATATCTACTCAAACTACCAGTCAACGAATAGGGAGGAGGAGAGACCTTGTCACACATGGAAGCTTCAAAAAGTAACCTACTGTATACCTTATCTCAGAGAGTCTCTGAGAGATCTAACAGAATTGAGAGATGGGATGCCTTGGTATCCAGGAGATAGAGACTCTAACATGGGAACAGAATATGTAAGGGAAACCACAGGATACACAATGAAGGGAGATTCCAGGACAATGGCTGTGCAGGTGGCCTAGAGAGCAAGTGGTCCAGATTTGAGCAGAATAGACGGCTCTAGTGGGCTTTCTTCAAGAGAATGAAACACCCAAAATACCTGATGGTTTGAGCTTGTAGAGGGGAGATGTATGATTCTAGGAAAGATGAGCAAAGTATGGACTGAATTAGTATTGAGTGAAGGGAAAAAGATGGACAAGAAAAACAAACAATTGCATTAAACTCCATGGCTCAACTCAGGAATAATATTTATATACTCATCATAAGGTGAAAAGTGAATACTGATGTAACTAAGAATGATGACCTAATTAACCAGGAAATGGAAGAAACTGATGGTGGGTGTGTATGTGTGAGTGGGGAACCTACATAAGATCAAACCACATTTCCACAAGACGAAGCCAATAGGTATGTAGCATGGACATATATACACTACCAAATGTAAAATAGATAGCTAGTGGGAAGCAGCTGCATAGCACAGGGAGATCAGCTCAGTGCTTTGTGACGACCCAGAGTGGGGGGATAGGGAGGGTGGGAGGGAGGCACACGAAGGAGCGGATATGGGGATATATGTATACGTATAGATGATTCACTTTGTTGTACAGCAGAAACTAACACAGTATTGTGAAGCAATTATACTCCAATAAAGATCTATTTTAAAATAAAATTCAGAAATCAAGAAATAGAATTATAAGCAAGTTATTTCAAAATATAAGGTAAAGATCAAAATAAAAGGCTGAGCTAGTTGAAATTTGTTGCCTGTAGAAAAGCAGGAATTTCGGGTGGTAGAAGAGAATGAGGTGGCAGGCAATGTTTTTTTTCATACTGAGCCTTTGACTTGTGTACTATAAATATGTACATTTTTTAAAAAATTAATTTTTAGGGCTTCCCTGGTGGCGTAGTGGTTGAGAGTCTGCCTGCCGATGCAGGGGACATGGGTTTGTGCCCTGATCCGGGAGAATCCTACATGCCGTGGAGCAGCTGGGCCCATGAGCCATGGCCGCTGAGCCTGCACGTCCAGAGCCTGTGCTCCGCAACGGGAGAGGCCACAGCAGTGAGAGGCCCGCGTACCACAAAAAAAATAAAATGATAATTTTTATTGGAGTATAGTTGATTTACAATGTTGTGTTAGTTTCAGGTGTACAGCAAAGTGAATCAGTTATTCGTGTACATATATCCCCTCTTTTTTAGATTCTGTTCCCATATAAGCCATTACAGAGTATTGAGTAGAGCTCCCTGTGCTATACAGTAGGTACTAATTAATTATCTGTTTTATTTTAAGTAGTGTATATATGTCAATCCCAATCTCCCAATTTATTCCTCCCCCAACCTTTCCCCCTTGGTAACCATAAATTTGTTTTCTACATGTGTGGATCTACTTCTGTTTTATAAATAAGTTCATTTGTATCATTTTTTTAGATTTCACATGTAAGTGATATCATATATTTGTCTTTCTCTGTCTGACTTACTCCACTAAGTATGACAATCTCTAGGTCTATCCATGTTGCTGCAAATGACATTATTTCATTCTTTTTTATGGCTGAGTAATATTCCATTGTATATATGTATCACATATTCTTTATCCATTCATCCATTGATGAACAATTAGGCTGCTTCTGATATGCACTTCTTGAACAAAAATAAAAATCATATAAATGTCATCATGAGTACTCCTTCATCAACACAGCTCCTGTTTCACTCTTCTTACTTACGAGCAGGTTTAAATCATGGATAACACACATCTCTTTCTAACCAGTTAATTCATTCACATGAAAAGCTAGCTGTTGTCAGTTTCTTTTGAATCAGTTTCTAAAAACAGTGCTAGAAATATTTCAGTTCAGTGGTTCTCAAACTTTTCATGGCTAAAGACAGCATATTATACTCCCCCTCCCCATGGACAGTAGATTTTGAAATATTTGTTAGCTTTTATTGATATTTTATTTCTTAAATTGTTCAAAAGCTACCAATGAGAACTGCTGCTAATGGGAGCTGTCACTGTCATCAACATGAAATGATTTCACACCACCCCCAAACCAAGTAATGATGTTTAGTGTTAAAATGATTTATAAACTTCTTTTACTAACTTAAATGACTCTGATAGAGAAAGTCTTTGGACAAACAAATAAGTGACTATGAAAATGTCAGGTAGCACAAGGTGTTTTGCAGGCATTAGAATGGATGGTCTGTATATACAAAGAAGATATGATTATATATACATATATATGGAATATTACTCAACCATAAAAAAGAATGAAATAATGCCATTTGCAGCAACATGGATGCACCTAGAGATTATCAAAATAAGTGAAGTAAGTCAGACAGAAAAAGACAAATATATGATATCACTTACATGTGGAATCTAAAAAGCAACACAAATGAACTTATTTACAAAACAGAAATATCTCACAGACATAGAAAACAAACTTATGGTTACCAAAGGGGAAAGGTGGGGGAGGGATAAATTAGGAGTTTGGGATTAACAGATACACACTACTATATATAAAATAGATAAACAACAAGGAGCTACTGTATAGCATAGAGAACTATATTCAAGATCTTATAATAACCTATAATAGAAAAGAATCTGAAAAAGAATATATATGTATACACACACACACACACACATATATATATATACTATAATGGAATCACTTTGCTGTACACCTGAAACTACCACAACATTGTAAATTAACTATAATTTAAAAGATGGTCAATACAAAAATATACACACAGAGAAGACCAGGATGGTCTAGGGACAGGGGTCCCATAGGATTGGATGGTCAGTGAAGGCCTCCTTAAGGAGGTGACAAACTGAACCAGAGTGACAAAGAAGGGCCAGGCCCTTGAGGTTTAGAGATGGGGTCCCAGACAGAGGATCTGCTGAGGCAGATGTCTGTGGCAGGAACAGACCTGTCCTGTCTGAGAGACATTGAGGTCAGTGAAACTGAAGTCAAGCCACAGGGGAGAGGGGAATGAGGTGCAGCTAGAGGTCTGGGTTCTAGGTGAATCATTTGCATTATTTTCTAAGAACAATTGGAAAGCCATTGTGAATGCTGAGTAGTGGTTTGATGACTTCAAATCCACTTGTTCATGACAAGGAGGAAATTGTTTTTGAGTGAAGTTGTTTTGATCTAAGAATGAAATTGTTTTTATAAGTAAAGTTGTTTGGATATAAAAGTGAAATTGATGTGTCAGGATATAGTCATCAACATCTGGGGTTGCTGATAAGCTGTAAATACCCAGAGTTTGTGAGGTCTATCCCAGAGCGTTTGATCTGGGCAAGGTGATGTTTTGTTGCTATAAATAGCTTGCTGAAGACCTAGGGACATTAGCTCCTGCCTGGGCAAGGAGAATATTTGCTCTGCAGTGGTGAACACTGAGCAGTGGCCTCTTGCCCACAACACGGGCAGCCTGGTCCCCTAGCAACAAGGGACTTTAGTTTTTGTAATGGCAGCTGGATCTCAGCTCTGGTTTGGTTAAGCCGTCTCTCCAGAGAACCAACTGGTACAAAGGTACACCTCAACTAAATATGGACATTCTTCCTTTCATCTCCCTTTGCCTGGAACAATAGTGTCATTAATCTGTCATTGGTTCGGACTGTGTTATTTCTTTATTGGCTCATTGAGGGACATTACCCTGTATGCTATTGGCTTGTGAAATTATTATAATTCCCGCAGTGAACCGTGTTCAATAAAATATTGGCAAAGACAGTCCCAGTCTCTGAGCATAACTTGCCCCAAAACAACACAAAGAGCTTTAAGAATTTAGGTCATGTATTTTTGGCAGGATTACCTAACACCTGACGTAGCATAAGAAGTAAGTTTTTTTGCTTTCCCTTCTCATTTTATTTTCTCTGCTTTTCTCTTTCTGTATTAATAATAGAGAAGTCATATAGAAATGATAAGGTGTATATATATATCTCACTTTCTCTTTTTACTACCCTTCAACCTACGCTTAGTCTCAATCCCCAGGCATCCGCTTCTCTATTAAATGAGTTCCTTATGAGGAAACTCGCCTCAGTATCACTTTGGTTAGGCTTTCCCTGGTCTTTTTAGGTATAATTAAAATCACTTATATATGCATTTATCATGGCATTTATTATACTGTATTGTTAGAATTGTTTTACTTGCGTCTCCTTCACTGGTCATGATTTCTTCCTCCCCTGAACAAAACGAGTTTGTACTTTATAAGGATTTATGTTATTTGCTTAGGTCCCATGAATAGAACACAATTCCTGGCAAATAGTGTACCTATGGTAAGTGTTTGCTGGATAAGTGTTAACAGGTCAGTTGACTTGCAAGTGAATAGCAGAGCTGGGAGTAAAACCAAAGTCTTGATCTACAGACTGAATTCCTGGGCAAAAGCATGGAGTCTGCCTTAGCTATTGAAAATCTGTCAATTTATGAACACTGTACGTGTGCTGACTTATTCCTGATATAAGTTCCTGAACAAAATCTGTTTTCACTGCTTTAACTACTGTCTGGCTCTGGTGTTCAGTGTGTGTGTACTTATTGAAAAGCCTCATTAATTCATGCCAATTCTGTGCAAAGGAGTCTACATTAATTAAAAAAAATAAGTCACAAAATACTTAGTTGGTAAAGGTCCTTGAAGCCTTATTTTAATGACTAGATAAGGCTGCCTTGTATCTTTTTTGTAAAGTTTCTTCCTGAGACCTTTCTTTTCTAATAACTGACAAAAGTTATGAAGGCCTAGCTAAGTAAGGGTCAACATCAGCAAAGTGCCTGTTGAAGTTCTTCTACAAATGTTAATATAATCAACATACATTTTTGGGTGAGGTATTTTCTTTCTAGAAGTTTATGGTATGCACCAGGACTTAATCAGCTCAGAGGTATTAATCAAGGGCAGCACAGTGGAGAATATAGTTTTATGGGTGAAACATTGAAAATTTTTTTTGCTAATATTTCTTTTTAATCCGAAGACAGCCTTTCTACTGCTTATGCACATGATATTAATCTTGCTTTTCTTAAATTCATTTCCTAAATAATATTTTCTTTTAATATAATTGAAAATTTTAATATTATTATGAACATGTCTTCTCTGATCCCTAAGTCAAAATGAGAAAACTTCTAATTTTAATTTTTAAATTTTTGAGATTTTTAGCTGCATCATCTTAAATAACAATCAAGTGCTTGCTTCTGGAAAAAAAGAAACATTGAGCATAATTTAGATGATTTATTCAACTTCAGGTAATGGAGGAAACCAACTTTACTTTTAGGTAATACTTCCATATTTTCTTGGTAGAGTTCCCTAGAGGAAAGTCCACTTTAATGTTCATAAGTCTAACTAATATCTGTTAGTTATAGTAAAAATGAAAAGTTGATGCATTTTATGTTTTTTTTTTCAGATAACTCACTTAATTAGAAGTGTAAAGTTAATTATATTTTTATTGGATGATTTTTATTCTTAAAAGGAGAATTCTAAACAATGATGATAAAACGATTCTTTTCATGGAGAGATTTTTTTTTTTAAAAGGGGACTTTTGTAGGGAAAGATCACACACTTCCTTGTGTTCTACAGCCAGCATCCTGTGTGTTATTTAGAGGTCCTTTATCATGGAGGGTGGTCCAGTAGGAATTTACCAGAGGGAAAAAAAGGAGTGTACAAAAATTTAATTATTATTTGACCTCAAATAATTATATGCCACTTAACTAATTAAAGAGAAAATTAACAATGTACCACTAATGGGTAGTCTGTTCCTTGCATGACTCACTCATCTTTCACAAAGAATAAGTGATTTGTATTAGAAATGAGTTGTGAAGGATGTTTTTGGGGATAACTATTGCTGTCATTGCTATGTTAAATCACAGGCTCAACCTCTGGACAAAAAGAGACTGGCTTATCAGAGCCAGGAAAACAGAAGCCCCAGCCTGATAGCTCTGACTCAAGGCCTTGTTTCAAAGCTATGACTCAGTGCAACGCGGCCAGGCAGCCCTGTCCTCCTCTGTTCCTTCCAATCCAGCCATTCACCCGCTAATGTGCAGGTTGCGTGCCTCACGCCGATTATTTCTGTGAAGTCCTTCAGAGTCAGCCTTATTTTCTCGCAAGCATTCATCTTCATTTTCAAGTGAGTGAAGGCGGGGTTTCAGTGGTAGCACTGTCCACAGAGCAGAGCGAGCAGTTCAATCAAAACAACAGCTGAAGAAACTGCTAGAAGAATGTTCACAGTAACAGAGGTGCTTTTCGTATTTCAGTGTGGGGTGTAGGTATGTTGGCAGTGAGTGTGCTTGTGAAGCTTGTGCAGATCATTCCTATGGTGAGAATCAGAATATCTGCAAGTGTCAGCAGGGATCTCCTAGTTTACTTATGTTGTTATTGATTGGATCTTTTCATGTTCATTGTTTCCCTTCTTGTAACTTTTTATGACTTCTTTTATTTATTCCATCCCTTCTTGGGACTAAACTACAAAGATTTATTTTTTATTGCTTCTTTATTCAATCACCTATATTTTCATGTAATTGGTTGATCAAAGGACAACAACCTAGTGACCCAGCATAAGTAAGACTACATGTCCATCAGCAACAGCCCAAGTGCGATAATAGACAACAATTGTCAGTGTGCAGACACACAGGGGTTCGGGCTCCAGGGAAAGACCTCATCCTTGGTACTCAGGACTGGTCTATTACCACCAGGCTTAGAAAGAGGCTAAATCAGGAATCCAGATTTTTGTGTGAATTCAACTGACACTGCGCTGGTCAACAGTTTCCCAAATTGTTTTTGGCCCTGGGGCTGCCAACAACACGTGCAACTTCTGATGTGAACTAGAAATTTTTGATGGCATCCTCTATTTCACCTTAACTTACTGAGAAATGATCCTCACTTTCTGTTACCTCCGACCAGTAAAGAGTTTCGCAATAAACCATTTGAAATTTGAGTCGAGTGATTACAAGTAATTTGATATAAAATAATTATTGTTGCTATTCAATAGGTGAGAAAGGAGATGCTTAGAGAAATTGCAGTGATCTGCCCCAACAGTACAAAGCTGATAGAACTTGTACCTTCTAAATACAAATCTTGTGTTCTTTCCAGTTGTTCTGTGTGATGGACTGAATTGTGTCCCCTCCCCTACCCTAACTCATACATTGTAGCCCTAACCCCGAATATGACTGTTTCTGGAGATATGGCTTTTAAAGAGGTGACTAAGGTTAAATAAGGTCATATGGGTGGGACCCTAATCCGATAGGACTGGTGTCCTTATAAGATGAGGAAGAGATACCAGGGGCATATGTGCATGGAGAAACAGCCGTGTGAGGATCCAGGGAGAAGACAGCCAAGGAGAGAGGCCTCAGAAAAAACCAACTCTGAAGGCCCCTGGATCTTGGACTTCTGGACTTTTGGAAAATAAATTTATGTTAAGTTAAAAAAAAAAAAAGAAGAAGAGGCAACAAAAACAGCCTCCTCTACTCAAATGACCAGACATGGATTGCTTTACATTTTTTGATCCAAGGATACTTCATTTGTCTACGATGTTAAGTTCAAAATATTTGAAAGAAAAGAAACTGATTCTTACTAACATTTGGATGTCTGGTCTCATGTAGCATGTAATAGGAATGTAATTATATTTGCTGAATGAAAAATGCTGCTAAATAGTTTAATGTTTGGAAATAACAGTTTGATGAAAACATTTCTCTTTTGAATGATAAACAGTGAGTAGATATAGATATAAATCTTCAAAAAGTCATGATAAAAATACAATATTTTTCTTAAAAAATAATAATTTGTTGACACAAACCTCCATTTTTTCCTACTTAAACTGTGTGAAGAAAGATTTTTATTTAGACTTGGTATTATATTAAATTTCACCCCAAAATTATACTTTTTCCATTCCTATATGTTCTTATATAATTTCTAATTATATATTTTGACTTAGTTGTGAAAATGTTACTTAAATAATGCTAAAAAATCTAGAACACGGCATTATAAGAATAAAATTATAATTAAATATCAACATTTAGGGCTTCCCTGGTGGCGCAGTGGTTGAGAGTCCGCCTGCCAATGCAGGGGACACAGGTTCGTGCCCCGGACCGGGAGGATCCCACATGCCCTGGAGTGGCTGGACCCATGAGCCATGGCTGCTGAGACTGAGCAAAAAAAAAAAAAAAAAAAAATATATATATATATATATATATATATATATATTTTAAAGAAATCGAATTTGAAATACTTTAGTATGGTAGATTAGTCTAAGGAGGTACAGATTGAGAAAATGCACTTCTACCCCAAATTTTGGAAGTTGTTTCTTACCCTTTTTCTGTGCAAATCAAAACCACGACAAGATATCACCTCACACCTATTGGAATAGCTATTATCAAAAAGACATGAAAGAACAAGTGTTGGTGAGGATGTGGAGAAAAGAAAACCCTCTTACACTGTTGGTGGGAATGTAAATTGGAGCAGCCAGTATGGAAAACAGTATGGAAGTTTCTCAAAAAGTTAAAAATGGAACTACCATATGACCTAGTAATCCCACTTCTGGGTATATATCCAAAGAAAATAAAATCAGGATCTTGAAAAGATACCTGCACTCCATGTTCACTGCAGCAGTATTCATAATAATCCAGAAATGGAAAAAACCTAATTGTCTATGAATGAATGGATAAAGAAGACGTGATACATACAGGAAAGAAGGACATCCTGCCATTTGCAAAACCATGGAAGGAACTTGAAGATGTTATGCTAAGGTAATTAAGTCAGAGAGAGAAAGACGAATACTCTATGATATCACTTATATGAAAAAAGCTGAACTCATAGAAACAGGGAGTAGAATAGTGGTTGCCAGGGTCTGACGGATGAGGAAATGAGGAGATGCTGGTCAACGGGGACAGATTTCCAGTTAAAAGTTAAATAATTCCTGGGAAAGTAATGTACAGCATGATGACTATAGTTAACACTGCTGTATTATATTCTTGAAAGCTGCTGTCAGAGTAGATCTTAAATGTTCTCATGACACACACAAAGAGGTAATTATGTGAGATGATAAAAGTGTTAACTAACTCTACTGTGGTCATCATTTTGCAATATGTAAGAGTATCAAATCCCCACAATATTCACCTTAAACTCACGCATTATATGTCAATTATATCTCATTAAACCTGGGAAAAACATGCCACTTGCTCACCTAGTTAAGAAAAAAGTTGTTGGTTGGAATTCAGCTGGGTAATGATTAAGCATTCATATGTTTATATTTTACTAAATCAGAAGAGAAAAAGACCCTATATTCACATGTAAAAATTTAGGATTGTGGGTAAGGCTTATTTTATAAATCAGGAAATAATGCTTGCATGTAGTCACTGTATTCTCAGGGGAATTAGAATAATTAGAATAAAGAGATCCCTCCATAGGAGTTAAAACCTCTCAGGCAGAAAGGATAAATAATTTTTCAAATAGGTCATTTTTTTAATCCCAGAGAATGTTGAGTTAACAAACAACACGTACTTGTTTGCTCTCCCATTATTGTTAAGGACCCATAGGATAAAACCCCTCAAAACCACAAGAAAATCTCATGGTTTTGCTTGTATTTTGTTATAAAAATAAAAGAAATTGAATTAAAATTCTCACAACATTTCTTACAGACATATAAAGGAGCAAATGATAGCTGTTTTACATAATTCTTTGGAATACTCTAGTTTTAAAATAATTTTTTTGCAGGAAAAATAACAGGAAGACCTATGTGGCAATCTTCTTAATAGGTCCTGAATCACACTATAAAGATAAGTTGCTTGTTTTTCATGGACTTTTCCAGTTCTTAGTGGCAGATATTTCTTATCGGGTAGTATTAAGTAGTTACATTTAGAAACACATCATGCTTCTGGTATTCAATGAAACTTAGAATCTTTAAAAGTACTAGACAACAGAAAAATACTTGGTAGTTAAGCCAGTTAAATCTTTTACAAATCAGAAATGTTTTATGGGTTTCTTTAAAACTTCTTCTTTCAGTTGACACCATTTTCATTGAAATGCCCAAATGATGAAATTAAACCTTTTTGGTCGTTGTAATGGTATAAATCTGCAAAGAAGCTCTTTAGTTAGCTTATCTTGAATGCATTCTTTGCTATTGTTACAAAACATAACTTTCCTTTTAGGGACAGACTTTTATAAGAAATTCTCAGTGGTATTACTCATAGTAAATATATACTTCATGTGCATGAATATGTTTAGAATCTGTCAAACACCACCAAGACATTTTAAAACCTAAATTTCCCATAAGGCCAAAGAGAGGTGTGTATATGAAAATGCAGGTTAAATTCTTGATCTATAGAGTCACTTAGTTTCAAACATCCTATTAACTGGAGGGCGTTTGTAGAGGTACGTGACTTCATTAAAATGCTGCACAATGAACACTCTTCCTGGCTTTTCTGTCTTCTCCGGCTCACAATTGGTTTGTTTCACACCAGGATTCACTCTATGGGAAGCACCTTACACAGCGACTGACTACACAAGTCCTGGTTTGGATAGGTGTTTTCACTTACCAGGGTTTGACCATAAGAAACATAAAAAAATTGAAGGTTAAAAAATTGTGAAATTTCAGCAAATACATATTTTTTCATCTAATACTTTTATGACCCTGGGAAAGTTACTGAATTTCTTTAGGGTTGAAAATTCTCATTTATAACATGGAGAAGATAAAGTTTACCTCATAAAATCACTACAAGAATTAAATGTAACACCAATGTTTTCTTAGGTCAGTCTCCCAAAGCAATAGAAATAAAAACAAAAATAAACAAATGGGACTTAGTCAAACTTACAAGCTTTTGCACAGCAAAGGAAACCATAAACAAACAACAAAAATACAACCTAGGGAATGGGAGAAATATTTGCAAATGATGAGACCGACAAAGGCTTAATCTCCAAAATATACAAACAGCTCATACAACTCAACAACAAAAAAACAAACCACTTAATTGAAAAATGGGCAGAAGACCTTAATAGACATTTCTCCAAAGAAGATATACAGTTGGCCAGTAGGCACATGAAAAGATGCTCAACATCACTAATTATTAGAGAGATGCAAATCAAAATTACAATGAGGTACCACCTCACTCTGGTCAGAATGGTCATCATTAAAAAGTCTACAAATAACAAATGCTGGAGAGGGTGTGGAGAAAAGAGAACCCTCCTACACTGCTGGTGGGAATGTAAGTTTGTGCAGCCAATATGGAAAATGGCATGGAAGATCCTTGAAAAACTAAAAATAGAACTACCGTATAATCCAGCTATCCCACTCCTGGGCATATATCTGGAGAAAACTCTACTTCAAAAAGATACATGTACCCCTCTCTTCATAGCAGTGCTGTTCACAATAGCCAAAACATGGAAACAACCTAAATGTCCATCAACAGATGAATGGATAAAGAAGATGTGGTACATATATACCATGGAATGTTACTCAGCCATAAAAAAGAACAAAATAATGCCATTTGCAGCAACATGGATGCAACTAGAGATTAACATACTAAGTGAAGTAAGTCAGAAAGAGAAAGACAAATACCATATGACAGCACTTATATGTGGAATATAAAATATGGCACAAATGAATCTATCTACAAAACAGAAACAGAGTCACAGACATAGAGATCAGACTTGTGGTTGCCAAGGGGGAGGGGGGAGGGAGAGGGATGGACTGGGAATTTGGGATTAGCAGATGCAAACTATTACATTTAGAATGGATAAACAAGGTCCTACTGTATACACAGGGAACTATATCCAATCTCCTGAGATAAACCATCATGGAAAAGAATATAAAAAAGAATGTATATATGTGTATAACTGAGCACTTTGCTGTACAGCAGAAATTAGCACAACATTGTAAATCAACTATACCTCAATAAAAAAAGAATTAAATGTAATGATGCACATAAGGTAATTTGCTAGTGTTTAGTCTACAGTAGTTCTTTTGGTGAAAGGTTAACTATTGTTATAGCAGCCCTCCTGTTACCATGGCAGTAGAGCAGGAGTTTAAGGAAGTATTATTACAAATAAAGTCCATGTTCATGAGGGTTCCCTTATGAAACAACCCAAAAAAATCCACATTCCCTTTAGTGTGTGCTACCCAGGTTTCTAGTTTTCATCGGAAGAGTACGGGTAAGTTCACACTTACTGACTTAACAGAATGGTCCCCCCAGCTCCATGCAGGGGCTTCCACTGGGGTCACATTCACTGTCTTTTGTTCTAGTTTGAGAGAGTTCAAGACCTTGATGCAAAGATACCTAATCCTGGAATCTTATTATTGGTGTTTTTCCTTTAAATTCTTATTCATCTCGTATTCATTCAATTCTTCCATTTTATAGGTTCTTCTCAAGACTCTCTCTCTCTCTCTCTTTTTTTTTTTTTGTAGTACACGGGCCTCTCACTGTTGTGGCCTCTCCCGTTGCGGAGCGCAGGCTCCGGACACACAGTCTCAGCGGCCATGGTTCACGGGCCCAGCCGCTCTGTGGCATGTAGGATCTTCCCGGACCGGGGCACGAACCCGTGTCCCCTGCATCGGCAGGCTGACTCTCAACCACTGCACCACCAGGGAAGCCCCTCAAGACTCTTGATGTGCCTGAAGTGGTCAGACTAACACATTTCTGTGAAAGGGTCTCCATTTGTCAGGATGCTCTGATCACACACTTCTTGTCCTCACCTCCCATGACTTGGTCCCCCCTACATCCTCCCACTCGAGTTTCCACCAGGAGCCTCTGGATGAGCTCGGGTATTGCAGAGGACACCTTGCTACCTGCCAGCCCTTCCTGCCTCTGTTTCTCCGTAGGGATATAAGAATACCAGCTGTACCTCACAAAGTCCAGAATTGTAATACCGATGACTCCTAACATACATATTAAAGGTGGGCAGTTTCCAGCATGAAACAGAAGTACCCAGCACATCCTAAACATGTTAGCCTTTTTCCTCCTCTACCAGAAGGAAATCAAAGTTTGGGGAATTTACGTAATTTGCATAATATGTCACAGCTAAATGTGAAACTGGTTTTAGAACATAAGTCTAGTCTTATGTCAAAGCCTTGTTTGGGTTACATTTCCCTCCTACATTCTCCTATAAAACTTAGCAATCATTACTTGGTGTGATAATGAGCCATGCACTTTCTCTTTCCAAACTGAGGGCACATGAAGGGAGAGGATGTATTTTGTCCCTTTTTAAGTCCAATGTCAGGAATTGCTTGATGAATAAGAGGAAGAGGAAACTTTCCTCGTATTCCTGTCACTTGAGACTTTGAAGCAGCTTCAGTATTTTTGATTTTTGCTTTTTCCCTGGCTACAGCTTTTGGCAACTCTCAATTAAAATCTCAGCATCTTCCAAAGATCTTGTGGGCCCCACTCCTCATCCGTGCCATCATCTCTTACATTTTGGTTGGAACCGTCCCTCCTACTGGGGAGCCCCAAGTTTCCATTTGCTTGGTCTGGGTTGCGCCAGGAGTGAAAAGGAGCAGAAGATGCAAAGAAAACACACGTAGTCTGCACTAGCAGAGAAATATTGTTATAACCGACATAGCGCTGGCACGTGCAACCTTTCACCTTCTTACATGAGAGATAAAAGCCTTCTTTTCAAAGTCTCGGCAGATTTCACCACCGAGATGTAAGACAAGTGAAGTGTCAGCTTGGTTCAAGTTTGCCCTGATGTTCAATATTTGTGGGAGATGTACGGATTTATTTCAAGTTCAAATGAATTTACCATTTTTAAAATAACTGTGTTCCTGTAGGCTTAAAGTTCAGTAAGTTGGTGTAGCTCATTTTCACTTTTGTATTGTGTTTCTATAGAAGTCCTTGGTTACTACTGTGATGGGCGGTTATGTTGAAGATACCACATGTTCACACTCCTATGTTTCTTACTACCCCTTTGTAGGAAATCCAGGTGCCAAATAGATCTTTATTATTATTGTTATCATCACCATTTACTCAAGAAGTGTTTATTGACTGCCAACTATTGGCCCGGTTATGGAGGAGACACACAATCAGTAAATAAATATTAGTATGTCGGAGGTGATAAATTCTATGAAGAAAAATAAAGTAGAGCAAGGTGAGAGAATGTGAGGTAGTAGAAGGTTGTAGCCATTTTACATGGGATGGTGAGATTTGGCTTCTTTTGGTGAGATCACACTTGAGAAGAGACCCGAAGAAAGTAAGCCAAGTGGTCCTCTGGAGGAAGAGCATGCCAGGCAGAGAGAATAGTAAGTGCAAAGGCCCTGGGGGAGAACAGATGATGTGTTTAAGGAGTAGCAAAGTGGCTGGAGGAGAATGAGCCCAAGTTGATGGAGATGATGTCAGAGAGCCGACGGGGACCTTATGAAGGTCTTTGACACGTACTTAAATGGTGGAGTAGTGACATGACCTTCTCAAAAGGAGAATGAAGAGAAAGGTGTTAGGAGCAGGAAGTCGAGGCCAGAGGCTACTGAAAATAATCCAGATGGGAGACAGTGGGGGCTGAGGTCACAGTGGCAGCAGCGGAGGTGGTAAGAAACAGTCAGACTCTGGATGGATTTGGGAGATAGAGCCAACCGAGTTGACTGATGTATTGGGGAGGGGAGTCCAGGCTAATCCCCTGGCCTCGGGCCTGAGTAGCTGGAAGAGGAGGGTTGCTATAGACCGAGACGGGGAGCACTGTATGAGGAGGAGGCTTCGTGGTGAAAAGGGGGACAGCACCAGAAGAAATGCAGTGCATTTTTCATTGTAAAATTTAAACAAATCTAGCCGGCTTGAATTTTGGCATCCGTCGTACATGAATCCACTGAGAATTTCTTTGGAGAGACAGATCCTTCTCTTTAAGGCAATGAATAAGATTTTTATTCATCATAACTAAAAGGGACAATAAACCGAAGTTGGTCATGATAAAACACAAGATCTCTACCGTCAGTCTGTGTATACAACTGTCTCATGGATTTCACCTCCTAGAGTAACAGGGGTGATTTTGTGGTGTGTGAAGCCAGAGAGCATATGGTTAATGTAAATAGTGAACTAGCTCTCTGGGATTTTAAAAGTCTGGGCTTAGATTAAATTAATGGGAAATATTTATGGAGAACCCAAGTAGTAACACATGGGTGATGCCGACTGGGAACTAAAAAGTGTGACCCCGATGTCCATGGAGATTGCTGGGTCCTGGCTGCTGTGGGGACTCATGAATATCTGGGTGGTTTTCCTGTGTGTCTAAAGAGGAGGCCATGCATGGATGGTCAAGAAACCCCTTTGTCAAGTGCACAGAGATACTTACTGAGCATGAATGGCCACCTTTTCCTCTCTGTATGTACAACTGACAATTGTGTGTGTTGATTTACTTTAAATATATTGGTTTGAAATCTACTTTCTTTAACAATTAAACTATCCCTCTTATTCAATCAAAACAATACAGAAACTCGAATCTATCATGGTGTTTACCCAGAATAGTAGGCGATAAAACCCCACGATTAATAATCCTCTCGGGAGTAGCCATGGTAGCTCCCCAGACACACTTGCCAAGGGTCCCTGCACTTTCCTAACAAGTGCCTTTTCATCAACCAAACACCACAAAAGCCTAAGTTAGGAAACGGAGTCCTAGGAATAACAGACTTCTATAAAGAGGTGAGACTCTGACCGGCAGCCTCAACAGAGCAATCTTGTTTCTAAACATAGAAGCAATTTTCGGGCCTCTTTCAGGGCAAGGAGACAATTATTGCCAAAACAAATAGGGCAGTGTGTCTATACCTCAGGCACTGAGTGGATGCCGTCTGGGCAGGGCCTCCAGCTGGGGCGGCTGTACATCAGCTCAGCTGGACCACACTGGGCTGAGGACCACTCTTGATTGTCTTTGAACAGTTTAAGTACGTCTCCTTAATTGATAGATTAGCTGAATACAGAATACGAGACACAAGAGGATTGCTGATGCATTTTGCACCCATTTGCTTAACAACAAAAATGTACTGTCTTCATGAGGGATGGGAGGCTTTCATCAAGAATGTTAATAACATTTGAAACTTTAGTATATAATTTTCAAGTTGTCTCAGGGTTCTGTGTATGCCCCGAAACTATACCTTCCAATTTATCTTGACTGTCAGGGCAGGAATGTGATGGATTAATGTTCTTCTCTTCAGTTACATTAGGATTCTATGCAGGTTTCCATTGAGCTTCCACATTTTTGCTCATTAATGATCACTTCTTGGAACTCTTTTAGACCCCGTGCCACCCACTTACATCAATGGGTTTGCTTGGATTCCACCCCCCACCCTACCTCTGACTTAACTCCGGGACCGTGGTCTTCATCTCCACCCACCCCTGTGGTTGGGGCTGGATATCCAGATTGTGTGAATTTGTATAGAACTGTAAATAACGCCATAATGAAAATCTTCATATGTACACATTTGAATATATTTTGTATTATTTACTTAGTTTAGATCCTCAGAAGTGGAAGTATTGTGGGAGTTTGCACCAATTCATACCATCAACAAAATGTACGTGTACTTGTTTCAGTATACTTTTACCTTTGTTTTCTAACTTAACATTAAGACTTTCAGTACCTACAGATACATCATTCTTCTTTAAGATTTTTATGAGTTCTTCATCTTATTGTAAATTCTCTTCTTCATTATTCAGCTATAAATGCCTTGTGAGGTGTAGTGTGATTCTTCCTACATATTGCAGATCTGCTATTTCATATAAAAAACTCAGGTATATAAAAAATTAACTTTATTTTTTCTACAAGAGAACCGCACACTCCAACTATTTAACCTCATGGCAGAAAGCAAATCTTGATCAACTCAAAGTAAATTCAATACATTCTGGTTTTTGTTTTTTTGTGTTTTTTCCCCCCAGTAAGTTCAGTTCAGAGTCTTGAGTTCATCCTACCTTGCCCTCTAGGGCTGCTCTGCAGAGCAGTATTAAGTCTTCCTGGCCTCAGTGCATCATGTCACCACTGCTTTCACCTCACGATAAGCATGGATTTGGTGGTTCTTACAACTTGTGTCCAGTGCCACTCTCTTGGTTTCTTCTGGAAAGTTAAGCACAGGTCTCCCCTATGCTCAGATCTCTCAGACCCTTCTTAGCATCTTACTATTTTATTTCCAACTGAACTTCTTCTCAACCTCATCCAGGGAAATTCTCTCTCCTAAGGCATGGGGACAAATCGAGCTTAGACAATAATCTTCTAAATCCCCAGAGTTTCCATAAAGTCTAGAAACTTAGGCAACTTCTGCATAATATCATTAAGGACATTTTCAATCTGCAAAAATATAATATAATATTATCTACGTTTCCAGACATGTAGGCGCCGTGTATTACATATGATAAGAACTCAGCTTTTGAAGCTCAAAAGTAAAGAATCAGCTTGTTTTGCTCTTTACATCCTACTGGGTTCTCTTCCTTAAGCTACCAAGGGGAAATACTCTAGCCTTCTGGATTGGAGTCAGGGGTGGGTGGGGTGTTGGGAGAACACACATGTTAGTACTTCCCCCTGTTATTCAATTAACCACATTCATTCTTTACCCATGTTCATGAGAAATGGCCAGCAAACCAATTTCAAAATATGCCTTTGCAACTGAACACATAGGATAGAACAAGCTAATAAGTCTAGGGTGTTGATAGAAATCTGTGGGTAGTTCCTTCCAGTTCTTTCTCTAATTCCAAGGTCAGCCTATTTGAGGTATGATGTGGGTGCTTTTGTTTTTTTGGTGGCTAGGACAGTGAGCCTGCCCCCTAATATATTCTCAGTAAATGTCTGATAAAGAAATAAATGATAGGGATGCCACAGTGGGCACTATTAGGCAAGCAGGGTCCCCCAGGCAGAGGCAAATCTAACGTCTGTTTGCAGACAAGATCTAGGGAAGCATAGTTGTTATGCAGCCCAGATTTATATGCCAAAGAGCCAAGATCATGGCTATGGAAACTATGGCAATGGTCACCCAGAATAGTGAGATGACAATAAAAGTTAGAGACTGACCAGAAGGCAGAACACAACCAAACCTGGCTGAACACCAGGGCTGTGAGCAGTAAGTATGTGTATCCTTTTTGTGTGTTGGTGGGTCTTCAGGACAGCTAAAAGGAGAATGGCAGACCTGGCCTATTCTCTCCCATTTTCCAAAACACTGTGTGCTATTTTTGGATCCACTACATGGCTATGCTCACAAATTTATCACATCCTTTCTGTTATGTCCCTGTAGCTCCTCTGACAATGACGAATAAGGATGCACCAATTAAGTGACTCTCCTATAATTTCTCATAAATGAAGTAAAATCTGGAGCAAATGAAAGGAAATTCAGCTACAAAATGTAAAGTATGTCCTCTTTGAATTCTTCCAACCATGTAATCTTTCCAGTCAAGTGGTTGTACATTCAACCCTTTTTCCCTTCTCCTTTCATAAGTGGGTAAAATTCATTTTCATTCCACATGTGATTTGTCACCTAAACAGCTCTTGGGAAGGTGATTTCTGAAGTTAGAAAAGTTTGTTTACTTTTATGCTGGTATTGGTTCAGTATTTCCTTCCCAGTTTTGTTTATGTTGTGTGTTAGAAATTTACTTAGCAAACTTCGCTTTTGTGGAAGTTTCACAGACTTTGGCTCAGCCTGTGAATATGCATTTACTGACTTGAAAAGATTCCAATCTTTTTACTAAGGCTCACAAAATGTATTTAAGTTTATATTTTAGGTCCCTATTTTCACTTCCTTGTCAACTTTTCTCTACTTAAATAGGAAGGTGCTTTGACTCTAGCAAAACCAATATGGACTAATCTGATATGTACTATTTCTGAGTTATAAAATACTCAGAAATTTATTTCATGAGTTTAAACATGAGTTTAACCTTCATCTCCTGTACTCATTGATGTAGACTGTGGTTAAAAAAAATTTTACAAGGAAACTGCTTAATTTTATCAATACAGGCACTGCTCTAATGCTATCATTACTGATGAAAACATTCTGATGTAATAGCTGTTGTGATTCAAATCAAATTACATACCTCTGTGTAATTCCACATGGCCATAAATTAGTGTGCTTCAGCTAGTATGGACTAATAAAATTCTTTCTGGAAATGTGTTTCTGTCTAGTGTCCTTTTTCATGATTTCCATCTCTACATTTTATAGGAAAATGTTTGGGATTTGAGAGTGAGAGAGATTTGGGGGGAGAGAGTTGCAACTTCTGATTTCTTGATTATTCTGCTTGATAATCTCCTGATTTCCTTACTCTCTTTCTCTGTTTTCTAGTTTAGGAAACTCAACTCTGTTTTTGGCACTGGCCTTTTATCTTCTTTGGTTAATTTAATTTTAACAATATCTGTAACTCTTTTTCTATCAATAAGTGGACCATGTCATCTCTGAGTCTCTTGTCTGATTCTGACCTTTGATACTTGATGTAGTTGTAGTATTTTCTATGAGCTATTTATTCAACTATTTGATTTTTGCTGTTTTCATCATTTTTATGTGAATTTCGTTTTGATTAATGAATGTTAACCTAATCTAACATTTTCGATATGTCCCTGGCCACTTGCTTACTTCACTTAAAAAATATATTTCATTTATTTTGAATCTAGTAATAAATACATGTAGCATAATAAGCATACAAATGATTAATATAGTTTTGACTCAGTTTATTTATTAGGAAAAGAACATAAAAATATTGGAAACAGCATTGGGGAGGATAGGGAAATGTCTTGAGTTGGGGGTAAAGTAGGAAGCAGGATTGCTTTTAATATGTTATTGTACACGCAGAGATTTTCTTTGCTATTCTTTTCTCATCTTTATTCACATTGGTTTTATTTGTATCAAAAGAGATAGGCACAACATTGTAAATCAACTATACTTCAATAAAAAATAAGATTAAAAAAAAGAACCATCAACAGTGTGTAAAAGAAAAAAATAACTGGGATAGGTAATAACTGAGTGCTTGAAGATGGTAAAGGAACACATTTCTAAGGTCTCTGTGTCCCTCAGAGGTAGAGCGAGCGCTGATTGCTAGGATTCCCTGTGACCGACCCCTAAGCAGGTGTGGCCTGTGGTCAGAGCAAAGGACAGAACAGAGAGTCAAGACACAGGAGGTGTTCTGGAGAGAAAGGAGGAACTTGAGATTGAGATCAGTCACCGACAGCCAATGATCTGATCAACCGTGACTACGTCCTTAAAATCTCCTAAACGATAGAGTTCGGTGAGCTTCCACGTTAGTGGACAGACTCACATGCCTCACTGACCCCAGGGTCCTAAGACAGAGGCTCCTGTGCTCAGGACACTTCTGGACCAGACCCCATGCACCTCTTCATCTGGCTGTGAATTTGTACCCTTCATAATAAACGGTAAGAATAAGTATAACACCTTCTTGGGTTCTACTGTGTTCTGAGCAGGGAGGGTCCTGGGAACCCTTGATTAGCAATTGGCCCAACATAAGTGTGAGTAGACTGAGGACCCCATTTGCAGCTGGCATCAGAAGTGGGGACAGTCTTGTGGGACAGAGACCTCGATCTGTGGAATAACTCTGAATAGTTTGTGTAAGAATTGAATTGAGTTGTTGGGGGACCCCCACTCTCCGCCAGAAAGAAAAAAAGACACAGGAGGTGTGGACACCTCTATGGAGCTGACTGTGCTCAAGACTATCAGAGAAAAGCTCTTCATTTGTTCTCTCATGGAGTCCCTTGTGGGCATCAGATTAGAAGGTAAAGGAATTTTTTAAAACCCCCGAGGCAGGGAAGAAAACTTCACTGAGAGATAAAACATCTTTAATGAAAAACAAATCAACTTAAGTTTTGGGGAAATCTAATATTTTAAGGTGAGTTTCAGACATCACTTTTGAGCCCCATTAATCGATTCCACTACCAAACACTTTATTGAGCAAGTGTATCAGGCACTGGGGTAGGAGTTTGCAAGGGCTTGCACTGCTGTACTAAGCCAGACAGTGGAGTGTTGGTAAGAGTGTCTAATACACCAGAGGTGATAGGGAATAATCATTAAATGAATAGATCAGAACATATTTATCAGTAAAACTGATTCGGAGATGTCTCTCATCATCTCCTCCTTTCTTCTTGAAATGTTTACTGGCATTTTTAGTACCTTCAGGGTCTGCAAAACTTTCCCTTTGGCATTTGTTGGGTAGGGGTCATCACGCACGTGATTGCGATATTTGTAAGGTCTCGATAAGGAGGGGTTCCCTCCGGTGGGTGCAGCCCTCTACATCTTTGGTTTGAGCGCTTTTGCTTTTATATTTTCATACTCAAATCATTTTCTAAAGTATGTAGGCTAATTTAATTTTTGTTTTTAATTTACTCTGTAAATATTTATCAGGTGCCTCCTGTGAGCCAGACTCTATGCGAGATTCTCGGGAACCAACAGTGAAGATGACCATGACGTCATCCCTCACTGGATGCTGGGGATCTCAAGGTCAAGTCAAGAGGGGCAGGTGAATCACATGAAGGAGGGGAACCTTGAAAGCAGGAGAGCTCTTTGTCTATTTCCCTCCCCGCTCCTTACACAGAAGGCACATAGAAGGTGCATGACAGACCACTCATTAATTGCTGTACAGTACATGCTTGTTGAATAAAGGGAAAAAAACCCAATAGATGTGTTATATAAGAACACATTTAAAGAATGAAGAGGAAGAGGAAAAAGAAGAGGATGAGGAGGAGAAAGAACACAACTTGACCTAGGAGTTGTTTTTTTTCCACTGGAAGGTTTACAAAAGGCTTCCCTGAATGATGACACTTGAGCTGAGATCTGACATATGGACAGGAGATGGTGGCAGTGGGGAAGAATAATGTTCCAAACAGAGGGGGTGGCTCGTTTAAATGTCCTGTGGCTTCAAGTGGTTGGGCTGTGAGGGTGTTTGATGAGGCTCTAGAGATGGACAGGGCCCAGGCCATATCAGACCTTGATGGCTGCACGTAAGAACTTTGCCTGTCTCCTGTAAGCCGTGAGAATAAGACCAAGCCTCCATTTCCTTTAGAAATTCAACACTCTGGTTGCCAGTTATTGGGGTATAATATATTGTTTATTTCCTAACATTCACATTTACTAAAGAATGTGAATACTGGTACAAATTGTGGACACTTCAGCTTGTAGAAAATTTTCTCAGCTGTCCAATATTTGAAAACAGGTATTATAATAGGAGGAACGCATGAAAGACTGTGGAATCTAAATGCTTTTACTATTAACATAAACATATTTATTAGCATCTGATAGAAAAGCATAAGAAGTCTGCATTCCTCTGCTATGGGCAGAATGTTTTTGCCCTCCCAAGGTTCATATGTTGAAATCCTAATGCCCCATGTGAGGGTATTTGGAGATGGGGCTTTGGGAGGCTAACAGATCATGTAGGTGAAGCCCTCATGCTGGGATTAGTGTCCTTATAAGAAGAGCTAAGAGAGAGCTTGTTTCCTTTCTCTCTGCTCTATCCCATGTGAGGATACAATGAGAAGACAGTAGTTTTCAAACCAGAAGACTGCTATCACCAGGAACCAAATCAGTCACCACTTTGATCTTGGCCTTCCCAGCCTCCAAAATTGTGTGTGTGTGTTTTTTTAAAAAATTTTTATTGGGGTATAGTTGATTTACAATGTTGTGTTGGTTTCGGGTGTACAGCAAAGTGAATCTGTTATACATATATATATATCCACTCTTTTTTACATTCTTTTCCCATATAGGCCATCATAGAGTATTGAGTAGAGCTCCCTGTGCTATACAGTAGGTCCTTATTAGTGATCTATTTTATATATAGTAGTGTGTATATGTCAATCCCAATCTTCCAATTTATCCCTCCCCCCTACCCCCCAGTAACCATAAGTGTATTTTCTACATCTGTAAGTCTATTTCTGTTTCACTTTGTAGCTAATTTCATTTGTAGCCTTTTTTAGATTCCACATATAAGCAATATCATATGATATTTGTCTCTCTGCTCTGACTTATTTCACTCCGTATAACAATCTCTAGGCCCATCCATGTTGCTGCAAATGGCATTATTTCATTCTTTTTTATGGCTGAGTAATATTCCATTGTATATATGTACCACATCTTCTTCATCCATTCCTCTGTTGATGGACATTTAGGTTGCTTCCATGTCCTGGCTATTGTAAATAGAGCTGCAATGAACGTTGGGGTGCATGTATCTTTTTGAATTATGGTTTTCTCTGGATATATGCTCAGGAGTGGGGTTGCTTGCTCATATGGTAGTTCTATTTTAGTTTTTTAAGGACCCTCCATACTGTTCTCCACAGTGGCTGTACCAGTTTACATTCCCACCAACAGTGTAGCAGGGTTCCCTTTTCTCCACATCCCTTCCAGAATTTATTGTTTGTAGATTTTTTAATGATGGCTATTCCAACTCATGTGAGGTGATACCTCACTGTAGTTTTGATTTGCATTTCTCTAATAATTAGTGATGTTGAGCATCTTTTCATGTGCTTTTTTTTTTTTCTTGGTATGTGGGCCTCTCACTGTTGTGGCCTCTCCCGTTGCGGAGCACAGGCTCCGGACGCGCAGGCTCAGCGGCCATGGCTCACGGGCCAGCCGCTCCGCGGCATGTGGGATCTTCCCGGACCGGGGCACGAACCCGTGTCCCCTGCATCAGCAGGCAGACTCTCAACCACTGCACCACCAGGGAAGCCCTTTTCATGTGCTTTTTAACCATCTGTATGTCTTCTTTGGAGAAATGTCTATTTAGATTTTCCATCCATTTTTTGATTGGGTTGTTTGGGGTTTTTTTTTTTGATATTGAGCTGTATGAGCTGTTTGTATATTTTGGAGATTAATCCTTGTCCATTGCTTCGGTTGCGAACAGAATTGTTGAAAAACAAATTTCTGTTGTTTAAGTCACTCAGTCTCTGGTAATTTGTTATAAAAGCCAGAACTGACTAAGACACCTCTTTCCACATATTTTAAAAATTACCATATATATTACCTATAGAGGGACTCATTTACAATGATAGGTATATATTTTTGGAACGCTGCAAATACTGGAATGCATTTTTCAGGCACCATTTTTTGCTTCAGCCATCCTTCCAACCTCCCCCATGAAAACATGATCAGCCTTGTAGGTGACTGCTGCTCTCAGCTCCCCAGTCTGCTGCCACCTGGGCTGTTATGTATGCTGTGCCCTTGCTGTCCTTGCCTCATTTCCTGGCCAACTCCTGGGCGTCTCCCCAGGCAGTCTCCCTACCGAACCAGAAGTTCCCCTCTTTGGCAACTGCCTCACACTCTGGAATGACCCCCTATCCCACTCCTAAAGCAGCTCGAGTCAGGCATCCCTCTTACACTTCCCTGCCCTTCCGACTAATCTGTAGGTCCCTGGAGAACAGAGAAGCTCAGAACTCTTTTCTGTCACTTAACTCTGTGATCTGGGGCATGTTTTAAAACCTCTTCTAGCCTCTGTTTCCTTATCTGTAAAATGATAACAACAACAAAATGCTTCGATAGGGCATCCATATGCCGGCCATTGTGTCTGTTTCTAACAACATCCTTCCCAGGCAGATGCTGATGTCATTTCCATTTTCAGGATGGGAAAACTTGCATCCTGAGAGGAGAATTAATCTGGCCAAGGCTGCATAGCTAATAACTGGTAGTGGTAAGCGAGGCAGCTGACAATAGAGTCTGGTTGCCAGCAGCTCTACGTTACACGCATTAGCCTTCCTTACTGATTCTTGTGAGCGTTAAATGAGATGATTTTTTGTGAAAAGTTAAACACCATGCCGGGCACATAATCAACTCTCAGTAACTATTATTTGTACTATTTGCATCTGTAATTTTCAATTATATTTGATTTCTCCTATGTTCAGATGAAAAAAAGATAGCATTTTATAAAATTTGTAAGAAGCTTTTGGTCTGATCTGTGCTTTTTGTTCTTGTTTCAGTCTTTTAACCTTAATGCTATGCCCAGAATTACTGTGTTTTGTCTTGTTTTTCTGCACAGCCTTGCACTATTTCTATGACTGAAGACCACATTCTGTGTAAAGCTAAGTTTCCTTTTGAATGGATTACAACAAGTGGAACTGACTTTTCCAATTACCTATTCAATTGACCTGGTACAAAGAAGGTTAAAGTTCCCACCTAATATATGATCATTAAAGCGTTTCATGGACCTTTTCAGACAAAGCAGTCTGGGAAACTCTGAGACAACATCATTTTTGGTGCCAGACTGATAAGGCATTTAACATTTGTCAGTTACAGGAGAGAGAGATGTTGATACATTAATTAGATGTAATACCTCTCTTTGGGCAAAATGTAAAGAATTTCCTTTTTTTTTTTCTTAAAGAAACATGTCAGATAATAAAAGGTAAATATAGAGTGGCCCAGATAATGTAAAGAACCCTTTAAATTATACCAGAGCTTTAAAATCTACACATACATGTATTTGGGATTCATGCACTGAACAATATTTTTCATCATCACATTGTTAATTTCGTGGTTGATAATTTCCGAAGGGTGATTTCCAATGCTTGGTACCAGCAAAAGTAAATTAAGAAAAGAAGTTTTGGGTAAAAAAAAAATCACTTAGGTAAAAAAACCGAATTTCTCAGCCACCACACGCCTCTTCAACTTTGTAAACATTTTTTTTTTGCCAATTTCCGAAATGTCGCAAAAACAAACAGTGAGTAAATCCAATAATTGTCCTCCAAGATTTTAGTCTTAGTTGAAATCAATCATGTAGCCATTTATCTCCTCTTTTTCTTTCCCTCCCCCACCGTCAGACTGGTGTGGGCTGGTAACTTGAATGGCATTCACCCACATGTGTTTCAGTTTGGGGATCCTTAACCATAATTGATGAAGGATTATTTTTCTTTTTCTTTAAGAACAGATACACAGCATGCTTTAGGAACTGGGGACCACAACAATTTATGTGAAAAGGACTCTAAATTCCACCTTTTAAATATTTTACACATTTTTAGAACATTGAGTTCTATGTGTCAGTATTCAGGGAGAAAAAAAATGTCGGCGTTGCATATTTCAGATAAGCGTTTGACTATAATATTCTAGTATGTCAATTCATTTTTGTCAGGTTTAGAGAGCTAGCACTTATTGTAAAAATAACATACATGTTATATTTATTATACTATACTATATTATATTATAATAATATTTGTACTAAGACCCTTAGGAAGTTTTTCTATTCCTTATGCTTTGGTGTAAACCAAACTGGATTTGGTTTCTTAATTTATTTCCTTTTATGGAAATAAAAAGTAAATTTGTTTTGTTTGTGTATCTGGTTTTTGCTACAGAGTGTCTGATTTCAGTATATATTGATGGTGGAAGTTTAGGTTTAATTCCAGCAATTCAAAGTAGCCATTGTAATCAATCTCTTTCTGTCTCTGTCTCTGTCTCTGTCTCTGCCTCTCTGTCTACCAGAGAAAAAACTGAGGCATAGAGCATTTAGGAAAGCCTCGAAGAGCACACGTCTAGAACTGGCAGAATCAGGGTAAAACCCAAATTTCCCTCCTTTGATAAGTGCTGTATTTTAACCATATTCTAAAAAACTTGAACTCAGGAAGAAAATACAGATCATGGCATTTTCTTTGTATTCTATAGTCTTCATTTAAAACACATCGTTTTTGGTACCTTTGTTAGTTACAAGAGGTAGATTCATGTCTGTGCATTAATTAGATGTAATATTTAATTATATCACAGGACATATCTTTATTTCCCTTCATTTCAGAGAGCAAAATCTCTCCTTCTAACCTTAGATACAGGGCTTGGAAATGAGGGGCAAAATACCTTGGAATACTGTCTTCAACTTTGATTAAAGTTTGCAGATCTCAGGGCATCACGTGTCATACTGCCATGAAATATTTTATGAAAACAGTCTCATAATACATATGTGTTCATGTTAGCTTTGCCAGCATGATAGGGTGCAAACACTTGCAGGAAGTGCCTATGTGCTAAACTAGCTATGAGTCATGAATCCTGCTAACTCTTGATCTCATCTGGACTTGTCTTATCAACCAGTGGGGAGCAGAGATTGTGAGCGCTCCCTTCCCCCCCACCGCATGCACGTTTAGATACACGGGGTCAGCTCTCTTGGCACTGCTGATGCCTGAGATAAGTGTCGAGGGTTAAAGCTTGTGACTAAATGTCTGGGGGGAAAAACACCGTAATGCGTTACACCCAACATGTATTTCCAGTGACATCAAGATGCTCGGCTTGGGTTATCTATCAACCTTGTTGCTAGTGTAGCTTGGATTTGGGCAAGAGACTTAGTCACGTTGTTCTTATTCTAACAAGAATATTTTAATTCTAATATCCTCATTCTCAGAACCCTTGAAAGAAATTCTGAAGCAAATCAAACGACTCAGGACATTATCTTTAATGCCACAATGCACCGCATTTCAAATGGTTTCAGTATTAGGAGTTGGCACCCAGCCTCAGACTTTGGAGATTGACGTTAAATCATCAGCTCTTTGTAAACTATGCTGAAAAAGATCTCTAGCTTTACTGTACACGTTTACAATGTTTTTCTTTTTTTGCCAATTGGAGGAGACACCGGAGCTTAGTATCCACTCGTGCACAGGTTTTATAGGATGTCAGACAAAATGATTTTTTATTGAGGAAGGGTCAAACAAGTTGTGTTTTTTGTTGTGTCACACTATACAATTTGAGGGCTGTGTTATAAAAATTGGGGGCTCCAGCAAGAAGGCAAAGGCTACGAATGGTGATTTAAGACTACATTATCCTGTTTCTAATTCCTCCTCTTTCTTCCTGCGGAAATGTAATTGCAGAAGCTTGGAAGACGGGGTTGAAGCGTGGGTTTCTATATCTGCCTTGAAAAGAGTCGTAAAGTCTGTTTTATGGGTCTCGCTCCAACCTCGCTCGACTTTTCCAAATTAAAGGAGACAATATGACAATCTCACCAAGCTCTGATCTTACATCTTAATTTGCAAACTCAGCAGCAATATCAGTATCTGGTCTAAGGGGCTCAGAGAAAACCGTGCTGAAATTAATGACTTATCTAGAGACATTCAGTAAAACGTCCTCTGTATTAAAGTAGAAGCCAGTATGTTTTTTTAAAAAGAACCTCCTCATCATAAAATATATTATTTCTTAAAATGGATGTATTCTGTCAGTTTCTTAGTTTTGACAAATGTACCTTGTGAATGTAAGATGTCAACAATAGAAAGAATTGGGTGACAGGAATTCTCTGCATTATCCTTACGACTTTTCTGTGAATCCAAAACGATTCTACAGTCAATTGATGTGCTCATTTCGAAGCCATCATACTTGTCCTAATGTATTTGTGATGTCATAACCTAAAGAGTGGGAAGCTAATTTCAAGTGAACTATTTCTGCTTCAGATTTAACAGAGTTTTCATAGTGCAGGGTTTTGCCCATTCCCGTGATTTGAAGAACTGAGGGCAGTTTGTTTCTTAGCGTATGTCATATAAAAGGACTGTGTGAACCTGTCTGAAAAATATTCACCAACCGTTTGTTTAGAATCAGGTCAAACAGACCCTTACACGAAGTCCCTTTACCTGTACAGCCTTTGTCAGAAAACTGTAAATAAACCTTGACTGACAGTGTCCCTTGATTGTGGCCTCAAAGACCACCCACTTCTGGGGGCGAGAGGCTAATTCTGACTCCCCATCAGGCCCATTGTAGACCTTAGGAAAACAAGCATTTCACTTCAATCTTCTCAAGCTTGGACAGACCTCGTTAGGAGCTGTGGTTCTAGCGTTTGGAGCAGAGACAAGATCAAGCTTTAGTAACTATTTAAACAGAAGAAAGATTAGAGTTTACAGTTTATCTTATTGAGAAAACCTTCAGTGAGGGGGAAAAATGTGTGTGAGCTTTAACTACAACGATTCTATGTGTAATGAGATGTCATCGATCATCTGGAGAGAAAAGTAATATGCTTTGACATATAAATCTGTACACAGTGCTTCTGTAATCTAACTCTATTCCCTTGCTGCAGAGAAACATTGCTAATGAAAGCCAAAAAATACATTAACCTGCAAAAAGAAAAATTTATTGACGCGACTTTGCAAATCACAGTTAATTGAGTCACAAACAAAACATCAAATAAAGGAAATAATGTGGTAATTGGGGACCTTGTTCTGCATAATACACTTGTTGGCATACATTATGGGTTTGCTATCTTCTAAGAGTATTAAATCATTGTACAAAACCATTGCCAAGAAAACTCTTCATTTCCTTTTGGTGACTTCTTACTGCCCTCAGTGGAAGTTTAATAGAAAAGGAAGGACATGATGTAGTTTTAATGACAGGAAACCCATGGCCTTCCAAATGAATAAATTCCATCACTGGCTGACACAAAGTGTGCTAATTATTTCCTTTGATAAATTAAAAGCTGTAAAAGTCCAAAGTATATAAACATGTGGTTTACAGTTATAATCAACCTGTCTGCATTATTGAAAGTTCATATTATCCTCATTATTTAATAAGCATTACATTTATTTTTTTATTCCAGAAAAGTTGTATTGAAAACATGTGTTAAACTTTTACTGACTGGAGAGGTAACTAAAGAAACTAACTAACCTTCATATTTATGACTTGCCAGAGCCTAAAATCAAATATTGATCTATTCCTCTAATACCAAACTTTGAGAGTGAAGATGGTTTATGTTTACAAAAAGATGAAACAAACAAAATCAAGTAAGAACCAATCAGGTCCAACACGTGGAGAGGAATTAGACTATTATACTTGATTTTATTATTTTATTTTAAGCATCAACTAAATTGTTTGGGAGTGAAATAGAGCAATTCTTTTATTGAGCAACATTTATTATGCACCTCTGTATGCTCTGTGTAAATTAATTTATTCATTCCACAAGTATTTATTTAGCACATCCCATGTGTTCTGTGGCTACCATAGTAGCCAATACAGGTTCTCATCCTCCACTGCAGGGAGCTTGCAGTGTAGTAGGGTAGCTAGTAATGCAGTGATTATACAGTTGTAAACCTGGAAATGTGATAAGGAGGTTTGCGGTTTCCTGAAAGCCTCCTGACCATAGGGAGAGCTGTCCTTGTCACAGAGGTTAGATCTTCCCAGTGAACGGGGGATCCCATTGAAATGTGAACAGTGAGCTGAAGGGGATGGGGAGAACTCCAGGCAGAGACGTGTTATATGTGAAGATTTGTAGTAGGACCGAGAGAAGGCTCAGTGACATCAGGTCAGGACGTGAGGCGGGTCAGAGTCCAGCTCACCTGTACCTCCCCAGTGCCCTTGTTCTCCCTTTCCTCAAGGTGAGTGCAGACAGCACGAGGGCACGTGGATTGTTGGGTCGAGCGTGGGCTCTATCTCAGCCCCATCACCACGTTGTTGAATGCCCAATGTAGGCATGGCCTGCCCAACACGTATGGCAGCCCTGGGGAAGTGAGGTAAGATAATGCAATGGTGGAAAGACAGGTGGAGGTCAGGTGATGAAAGATGCTATACACTGAATCTGTGTCCCCCCCCACCAAATTCATAGGTTGAAACCTAATCCTCAATGTGATGGTGTCTGGAGGTGGGGCCTTTGGGAGGTGATTAGGTCCTGAGGGCAGCGCCCCCATAAATGGGATTAGTGCTCCTGTAAAAGAGGCCCCAGAGAACTCTTTTACCCTTTCCATCACGTAAGGACACAGCAAGAGGAGACGCTGTGAACCAGGAAGTAGATTCTCACCAGACACGTAATCAGACAGTGCCTTGATCTTGGACTTTCCAACCTCCAGAATTGTGAGAAATAAATTTCTGTTGTTTATAAATGACCCAGTCTATGGTATTCTGTTATAGCAGCCCAAAAGGACTAAAGCATAAGAATTTGCCCTTTGTAGCAATAAAAAAGAATGGTTTCTCCTATGCTTATTCATATTAAAGAAACCAATTTTACAACTTCAATTTTGCACAATTTCCAACATTTCTCAAGTTCTAACTCTAAGCAGCTCCTCAACTAAGGTGAACAAAATACCTTGTTATACTCACCCTGGTTTTTGCTTCGTCTTGTCTTCACATTCAGGAATGATATCTGTTGCATTCTCAACCATTTATTCTAGCCCTCTTTAGACTAAGATAAAAGACACTTCATGTAATCTAGCAGACATATGTGAGCTTCTATTAAGGCTTCATGATCCCTTACAGAAAGGTAGTGTGGTTCTGCTAGAATTTAAAGGATATTATAATAATGCCTTACAAAAGAGCTATGAAGTAAAGAGATGATGTCATTAATTTATTCATTCACTCATCTTTTTTTAATTCTTAAAAGTTCATCCTAGATTCACTTTTACCAGGAGCTGTGAGAGAGGCTAGGAGACCAAAAGAATGAGTCTTGGCAACTGTTCTCAAGGTACTCACTCAGCCTGGGGAGATGGTCACCGAAAACAAGTAACTAAGAGATAACAGAATAGTAGATGAGTAGAACTCTGACAGTTCCTAACTCAGCCGGTGAGGGAAGGGATTCTGGGCAGAGGCTACAAGGAGTTAGCCTAGCAAAGAAAGGGGGAAGAGCCCTCCAGACTGAGAGGGCAACAGGAACAAGATCAGGGGAGCGCAAAGCATGTGTTAAGGAAGAGACAAGCAAGAACTGAGACGGGGTGGTAGGAAGGGCCAGATCAAGGGGAAGCTTGAGTGGTAAGGAGGTTGGACTTAAGTTTTTAGAGATGGGGAACAATTGAAGAATCCTGCTGCTTCTTGTGGATCCATCCAAGGAGTCCATATCTGAGTTTAAGGCTTCTAATCAGATACAATTCTTTACAACTGCGCCATGCATCCTGAGGAGTTTCGCAAGTGTTTTTCAGAATGACACAATCTGGAATAGAGTGGGAAGACTGTTTAGTATAACTCAGAGTAGTAGCTCAGATTAACATTTCAGATGTATCACTGGGATGTCTGGATGGAAGAAAAGTTTGAGAGGATCTCAACTCTACACACATACCGATGAGGAGACTGTTGCAACTGCTCAGGTGAGAAAGAATGAGAACCTCAATTAAGACTCTTGGTGCTGAGAGAAGACAAAAACTTATGAGGCACCTCACACCAGTCAGAATGGCTATCATAAAGAAGTCTACAAATAATAAATGCTGGAGGGGGTGTGGAGAAAAAGGAAACCACTGTTGGTAGGAATGTAAATTGGTTCAGCCACTATGGAGAACAGTATGAAGGGTCCTTGAAAAACTAAAAACTAAGTTACCATATAATCCAGCAATCCCACTCCTGGGCATATATCTGGAGAAAACTCTAATTCAAAAAGATACATGCACCTCAAAGTTCATAACAGCACTATTTGCAATAGCCAAGACACAGAAACAACCTAAATGTCCATCAAATATATATATGCAATGGAATACTACTCAGCCATAAAAAAGAATGAAATGTTGCCATTTGCAGCAACATGGATGGACCTAGAGATGATCATATTAAGTGAAGAAAATCAGACAAATACTATATGATATCATTTGTACGTGGAATCTAAAAAATAGATGCAAATGAATTTACTTACGAAAACAGAAACAGACTCACAGACATAGAAAACAAACTTATGGTTACCAAAGGGGTTAGTGGGGGAGGGGAGAGATAAATTAGGAGTTTGGGGTTAACAGATACACACTCCTATATATAAAATAACTAATCAACAAGGACCTACTGTCTAGCACAGGAAACTATATTTAATATCTTGTAATAACCTATAATGGAAAAGAATCTGAAAAAGATTCATATATATATATATGAATCTTTATATATATATATATATATATATATATATATATATATATATATAACTGAATCACTTTGCTTTACACTTGAAACTAACACGACACTGTAAATTAACTATACTCCAATAAAAAAAACTCAAAACAAATGTAAGAGGAATTTAGGAGATAAGAAAAACCAGGCTTCATGTTTACTGCTTAATTGAGTGGTTGGAGTAAAAGGTGGGAGACAGATCAAGGATGACTCAGGCATCTAGCTTGGATAACAGAATAGAGTATGGTGGAAAAACAGAAAAAATAAAGATATTGAAAGCACCAAAACATTCATAAATTGAATTGGGAAAAAAAATTAGGTGCCACAGGAAATTTTAACAAACATAGACCTCATTACCAGCCACATGGAATAGCACTTACTGACACAATTGTCCACGACACTATTAACAAAAGGTCTGTCTTTGGCAAAATGATGCTATTCCAATGATGCTCAGACAGGCAGCTTCTTGGTCTTGTTCAAGACAAACCCTTCTTGTAGCAGATTCAGTTCATTTTCTCCTATTCTAGCCGTACGTTCTTTCTTGTCATTTCGGATACTTATCAATCACACCTCACCCCCGCATCTCTGTTTTCCCTTCCCAGTTCTAAATAAACCTAATCCTTTTAACTTCCACTCAGAGACTTTATTTTGCGAACAATGAATCATTTTGCTCCTTCTCTTTGGGATTCCATCCAGGGAGTCCATTCCTCATTTTTAAGACCTCAAATCAGACACATTTTTCTACATTTCTATGCCTTGCCTCAAAGAGGTGTTTGATAAGTCTTTTCAAAATGATAAAGTCCTGAGGATGGAGGGAAGATGGTCTAGGAACTCCCACAAGCTAGAATCCTATTTATTCCAGTTTATTATCAACACATTTTTAAACACTAACATGGCACTGATGACTCATATACAATCCTCTATAATCCCATCTTCTGTTTATGTTGTCTTTGCCTGTAACCAGGTCTTTATCATCACTTCTGTGCAGTTTGTTTCCCCCCTTTTACTTGTCCTGATTAAATTTTTATTCTCATTATTTCTGCCTATTTTTCAAGGTCATTGAAAGTTGTAATTAACCACTCCAAGTGGCTAAGCTTCCCACTCAATTTGGTGCCACTGGTAATTTAATGAGCTCCTCCCAAATTCATCTGCCATTAAAGATGTTATTAAATAGTTCTGATCCAGGGTGATCCCTTTGAAAAAAACATTCATGCCCTCCAGGCTGATATTGCATTGTCGATAACTGACTCTTCTTGAATATTTTTCTAACATGTTTGTGCTCTTATCTAGTTGCAAAACAACTTAAATAATAGTTAATAAAATAACATATGTCTGTGTAGTATTATACCTTACAGAATCTTCCCCTCCCCCCCACCAGATTACTTAATTTGCTGCTTAAATAATTCTACAAGATGGGAAGAAGAAGGGTTATCTTCTTAACCTATTCAAAGGCTTGAGAAACTTCTAAGGTACCTATTTCAAAGGCTTGGAAACTGAGGTTCAGGTTAGTGACAAGTTCTCTCAACTAGCAGTTAGTAGAACAAGCTCTTCAATGCATATTTTCTGACTTCAAAGCTGATGTCCTTCCTACCTACCATGATGAACCACTCTGGTTATATATTAGTATGTGGCTTAATACTACATGAAGAACCCTGATTAAAAAGTTCTCATAATTCTATCCCAATGTTGATCTTCCCATTCTTTTAGTACCTAAGGCATAATTGGTCTGTACAACACTATTCAATTCAATGTGTACTCATATGGGACCCAGAACCACAAAGGTTGTAAAAAAATTATAGGGTGCTATCTAGCACCTAGTTAGTGGTATTTTGAATTTTTCTGTTTATTACTTTAAGAAAAATGGCTCACTCCTTGAGGACAGATTCTATGTTGTGTGCATATGCATCCTCAGCCATATCTAGCAAGTTCTGGGCAAATAGCATGAAGTTTTCAAATACTTCTTGGCTTACTTTGTTGGCTGAACTCCATATTAACTGAATCCCTACTATGTGTCCAGTGCTGTACTAGGTATAATGCAGGGTGCATGACTTTGTCTCTTGCAAAGGGAACATTAATGAACAAGGCATATTGGGTGGATACTTAGGACACGCCTTGAATAGACTAGACTCTTGACCCTTGACTGAAGTCCAGGCTTTGAGCTGAGGAGGAGGAGATAAGCTTGGAAAGATTACGTTGTTCTATATTATAGAAAACCTTGAAATCAAGCAAAAGAAGCTAGACAATGTGGTAAACAGGAAGTATCATTTCAATATCAAATAAATTCATTACCAAGGATGAGAAGTAATGTTAAGATTAGGTCATCAATTGTTTTTAACATACGGTAATGTGAGTACTCCATATTATTTGAGAAATAATAAAATAAATAAAGAAGCTCTTCTTACCTCCTTGAAGTGGACTCTTTTCCTTCGTGTTACTTTTGCTCCCCTATCTAGACACTTTATCTAGCACATTCATGGCACCCTTCTCCTCTTCCTCGGAATTCAGTCCTAGTTCTTTTGTTTCTCTCTTTCACACATTTATTGCTTCTGGAGCAAATAAAGTGTTTCAGCCATCATTTGCGTTTGCCAATGACTGTTAAACCCATCATGAATAGTGCTGCTCATTTTGTCCTCTAATCAATCAACTCGTTCATTTGACATGAACGTAGAGGGCAAATTACACAGAAGGAACCTGGGTTGTGTAAGTAATGTAAAGAATAAAATGAGATAGTTGAAGGTGCTGAGAACTTCTAAGCTAGTCATGCAATAAAGTGGGATACGTCGCAAGTCTTTTGTATATCCCCCAATGTAAGAATACCACTTTTGCATATTGTTTACTCCATAAGTAAAATATCATTTAAAATATTTAAATATCTCATTACTGTATTCATGGTATCTGACACAGTTACTATTTTCATGATTCATGTGGATGCTGGGGGGTTGTCTAGGTTCCCTCAATGGTAAATGTGTTTTCTATAGTTAATATCCTGTGATAAACCATAATGGAAAAGAATATGAAAAAGAATGTATATATAAGTATAACTGAATCACTTTGCTGTACAGCAGAAATTAATACAACATTGTAAATCAACTATACTTCAATAAAATAAATTTTAAAAAATGATAAATGTGTTTTCAAATGGACTTCTTGTTTTAAAGAACTTACAAATGACCATACGCCATTCAACTTTTGTTATCACTAAGTACAGTCAAACCCATAAAGGTCAAATCTGAGAATGTTTAGGTCTACTGAAATGACAAATAAAGTTATATTTGTAGAAGGTGGCCCAAATAAAAAGAGTTCTAAAATGCAGTCCAAGGAATTTGGATCTGATGGGTTAAGTGATGGGGAGTTATGGTTTGAGCAGGAATAAGACATAATAAATATGACAGGCAATTGTAGGCTAAATACTATTAAAGTCACAGATTAGAGTTGGAAAGAGCAGGGAGAAGACCACCACAGTGATTTAAGTATGACGTGGTTAGCAGAGCTGCTAGAATGGTAGCAATGAAAACAGAAATGCAAAGACAAAAGAGTTTCAGTGCTGGTGGAGTGCATTGATGGTACTCAAGGTGAGACCAAGGTCCTGATGGGACTGGTGTTTTCTGCTAAGGAGCTTGTTCTATAAAGCAAGCCGTTTCAAATATTAGTGTGATATACTCCTATGTGTAATTTTAAAAGTTCACACTGGAAGTAGTTTGGAGCACGGATGGAGAAAAAAATCAACACATCTAAAGATAAATATACTAGTGTGGTGAGAATAGCCTTGGTTGTTGTTTGGGTTAAATAAATGTTCTTACAGAAGAGTTCTGAGAACAGCCTCTGGTATATAGTAAGCTCTTAATGAATGCGGCTTCCAGAATTACTACTATGAACATTATGTTACTCCTATTTGAATCATTGCAATGGTCTTAGTGAGATATGAGAAATCATTAGGACATGTACTAGAGGTCTGGAGGTGAAAATGAAGAGGAAAGCTCAGATTCTCAAAATATCAGCAGGTAGGAAAGGCTAGAATGAGGATGATTCTGTTTCGATGAACAAGCAAGGTGGAGGGAGAGGTCAGGGATATACTTTGAGACTTTGAATCACGGCCTATTAGGAGATTGTGAAATCAATCTAGAGAGTTATGAGTGGCCTTATGAAAACCAAGATAGAATAGAATTGAGAAGTTCACACAGAGATATTACCTTGCAAAACTTTTATGTGGATGGTACTTGTGAGAACATTGTTGGTGGGTCTAACGTGTATCCAGGCACATCTAGGAAGTAAGCACAGGTCTGAATGAGTCTGGAGGATCACAGGCCTCCAGCTGCAAGGCAGTCAGCCCAGGTTCCCTGTGGGCAGGCTGATTTCCAGGAGGGCCTGGGGCCCAGGAGCTGAGAAAAAGTGTGCTTTTATCCTTCTTTCAAATCTGCATATTAGATGAGAGATCAGTTCTCTTCATGGATTAGAAATACGAAGAAAGGATAGAATTTTTTTTTCTAGACAACTCATCCACAGGGTAACAAGAGGAATTAGGAGTGTGTATTCCCCTCTAACACATGAGTTATCTTCCTCTAGTTTTTGATGAGGTTATTATTATAATTTTTATTTGTAGATGGACACTACAATGGACTTAAAATGGCAGTTTTGTGGATTCAGAAATGCAACCCAACCTCACTATTCTAAGATCTCTGAAGAATTTTTGCTTCCATAGGGAAATAGTATTTTGCTTAAGTGTAAAAACAACAGAGCATATGCACCTCTTGGCTTTCCTATTGCTAAAGATAATGGTCAGAACAGCATTTTACTGTTCCGAAGCCAAAGACTAGTCTAAGACTCTGGAGGGTGAAACTTGAACATAACTTTATTGTAAAAATAATTTATAACTATATCACGAATGTATCTCCAAATATTAACCTACAGCATGAGTGCAGATTCCAACTGAGGAGAGTCCAAACCTCCAAGCTGATGAGCCATTAGGGTACTGGAGTCAGGGGCTGGGGGTTGACTGGACCAGAAGATTTCCGGTTTCCTAAGCTGTAAGGAGCTCTCGGATTCTTTGGAGCCTCCTCCATCCTCCTAAGCCGCAAATACAACCACTTTTGATACTTATTAATGCTTTCTTTCAAGTGTCTCTTGATTCTGTCTCATTCTTCCTGTCCATGATGCCGTGAGGCATAGACACAATTCCCTGTGCTGGATTATTATTCTCTGCAACTCTGCCTTCTCCAGAAAGTCCTTCCCTGGACCCATGGACCATCTTCTCAAGGGAATGCCTCAGTGGGATTTCTTGCCTTGCTCAAAACTCCCTTTTTTTTTTTTTTTTGGCTGCACCCTGTGGCATGCAGGATCTTAGTTCCCTGACCAGGGATCCACCCCATGCCCCCTGCCATGGAAGCACAGAGTCCTACCTATAGGACTGCCAGGGAAGTCCCCTCAAAACTCCTTGTTGGGACACTTAGGTATCCATATAAGAAAAAAAAACAAAAAGGGAAGGGAGTAGAGTCCTTTCATACATAATTCCATATAGAATTAAAATCCAAATGTGTGTGGCAAAAGAATAAACAGTTTAGAAGGTGATTCAGGAGAACATCTTCATCAAACGGAGGGTTACCAAGGGTTTTTAGACAAACACAGGGAGCACTGACAGCAAAGAAAGAGATAGATGGCTCTGACTAATTTAACATTAGAAATTTATGTTAATTAAGATTAAAATTAAGTTTTATCAAAAGACGCCATATAAAAAATGAAAAGATAGCCTTCAGAATAGAAGAAAGCATTTGCAACACGTAACCAGCAAAACTGTAGTATCCAGAAATATTTAAAGAACTCCTACAAAACAGTATGAAAAAACACACAACCCTAGAGAAAATAAACAGGCTAAAGAACAGGAACTTGGGGGACTTCCCTGGTGGCCCAATGCAGGGGATGTGTGTTCGATCCCTGGTAGGGGACCTAAGATCCCACATGCCTGGGGGAAACTAAACCCAACTAGAGAGAAGCCACAATGAAGACCCAGCACAGCCTATATATATATAAATGAACAGGCACTTTACAAGAGAAGAAGAATAAAACCTCCTTGATGAATTTTGATTTTCTGCATCTCAAATCCCAAATTCATCCTTCAAGTTCCTTCCCAAGATTTCCCCTCTAAAGCCTTACTTACAACCACTTTCCTGAGACCTCCAGTATAGCCAAGCTTATTGTCTCTCAGGGAAACCTTGTCTTTTCCTTCCTTCAGGCTTTTAAAAGCCGATACATAAGCTGCAGCTCCTGGAATACCTCTCTGGTTGCAACCACAGATACATGCTAAATCTCCCCTGGTCCGAGGGAGGACCTACATTCATTCATTTCTTGTAAAATCCCTTGTGATCCTTGTATCTTCCTTTACATCATTTTTTTCCTTTCTGTGTTCTTTTCCTTTCCCTCAACCAGACATCTAAGCTCTCTGAGGTCAGACAGCATGTCTTCTTTCCTTTAAAATCAGCACATTTTAGGATGTACTTTTGCATAGAGTAGTTACTTTTGATTGATGATAGTGAAAAAAGAATGTCTTTTCTGGATATTTTCTTGGTGTCAATGAGGTCAACATAATAGCATCTGTAATCACTCTGAAGTTTTGCCCGTCAGCTCATTTGGTTTGAGAAAATGTTTTCCTAAAATAAAAGTAATTTCTTTCTCATTTTTTCCATAGTGAATGTCATCCCCATCCATCTCCACTTTCCCTTCTCACGTCAAAGGATCCACACAACGCTGTGATCCCCTCTCCTTAGTATTTCTTGGGTCTATCTTAGATCTCAGTTCCCATGTCCTCTGCATCCCATGGTCACTGCCTGGGTTTGGGTCCCCGTGTTTCCACCTGGAACTTTTAGTACAGTCTTACTTGATGTTGAGCCTGTCCTTTACATGGCTGTGGGAATGAGTTCTCACAAAGCCCAGTTGGAGAGGCTTTCCTTCCAGGATCAAACATAAACTTCTCCAGGGAGGCAGCAGCCCAGTGTCCAGATGTGTGCACAGCCCAGGGCTTGAATCCTGGCCGTGACATTCACCCTTGAGTGGGAATAGGAAGAAAAGAAGACAAAGGATGAATGTGATATAATAACCACTCAAGGACCACGAGAGAGGAAGAATAATTAACAATGGCTCTGGGGTTTTGAGTTTGAAAATGGTATGAATGTTGAGACAACAGGAAATTTATAGTAACGAGTGGACAGATTGTTCTACTTGCCCAATGAATATTCATCTGGTACATTTGATCCTTAGAATAGTCCTACTAACTTGATAGCATTTTATAGACTTTGTTAATGTTATTTTGGACAAATTACCCAATCTGTGCCTAAGTTTCCTCATCTATAAAATGTGGATGAGGGCTGCCCTGGTGGAGCAGTGGTTGAGAGTCCTCCTGCCGATGCAGGGGACACGGGTTCGTGCCCTGGTCCGGGAGGATCCCACATGCTGCGGAGAGGCTGGGCCCGTGAGCCATGGCCGCTGAGCCTGCATGTCCGGAACCTGTGCTCCTCAACGGGAGAGGCCACAGCGGTGAGAGGCCCAAGTACCGCAAAAAAAAAAAAAAAAAAAAAAAAAGTGGATGATAACATTTGTTCCATAGGGTTATGACACACATTAAGTAAGATGAGAAGTTATAATCTTAGAACGGCACCTGGCACAGTTTGGGCTCGGAAAATGTCAACTATTATGATGACCATGGTGGTGGCCTACAAAACGTTTGACCATTTATGTCCCCTCTCCCATCACACCCAATTAATCACACTCCTTACATTTACTCTCTCGCCAGAGATGTTCTCATTGTCCCATTTCTGCAAATAAAAAGTAAGCACCCTTCTCATTCTTCAGAACCAGTTCTCAATTCCCTCTCATATTTCCTTGTTACTCCAGGCAGAGTGAATGGTTCTCACTTCCAGGGTCCCTAAGATTTTAATACCATTTCTGGAACACCTGTAATATTTTAATAATATAATTAGGCTAGTATACATTATGGTATTTAACACAAGGAATTTTAAAATTAATTTTTACTGGAGTATGTTTGCTTTACAATGTTGTGTTAGTTTCTGCTGTACAGCAAAGTGAATCAGTTTTATGTATACATATACCCCCTGTTTTTTGGATTTCCTTCCCATTTAGGTCACCACAGAGCACTGAGTAGAGTTCCCTGTGCTACAAAGTAGGTTCTCATTAGTTACCTATTTTATACATAGTAGTGTATATATGTCATTCCCAGTCTCCTAATTCATCCCACTCTCCCCTTCCCCCTTGGTATCCATACATTTGTTCTCTATGTCTGTGTCTCTATTTCTGCTTGGCAAATAAGATCATCTATACCATTTTTCTAGAGTCCACATATATGCGTTAATACACATCATTTGTTTTTCTCTTTCTGACTTACTTCACTCTGTATGGTAGTCTCTAGGTCCATCCACATCTCTACAAATGACTCAGTTTCCTTCCTTTTTATGGCTGAGTAATATTCCGTTGTATATATATACCACATCTTCTTCATCAACACATGGAATTTCTTGATTGCAGGGAAAATGTCTGTTAGAAAATAGGGCTTATTGTTATTTTCTGACTGTAAAAGCTAGTCATTGTAAAAAACTGGGGGGAAAAGCTAAAAATTGAAAAACATATCAACTGTAATGTGATCACCTAAAGAAAACCCCAGTTTATCATTGATATGTTTACCTAGGGTATCTTAAAGCATTTTTAAAGCTACACTGGGGTTGTCTCACATTTACTGTTTTGATTTCTGTGTTTCTCTTGTTTTTACTTTTTTTGCCTTATCATTTAAGGGCCTATATCTTAATTATTTTGAGGTAGCCACACTATCAATCATAAAATCTCATGTGTTTTCCTTTTCACATCCTTATCCTTTCTTTCCCTCATTTAAAGAGGGACTCAAAGAGGCTATATTAAATAAATGTGTGTTTCATGAATTACAGTTTATTTAATCTCTACAGTGTTAAATGTTATACTTTCTTTTCTAAGATATGAAACAACTCATTTTCTTCACCTCACTGATATTTCAAATTTTAACTTGTTATCATTCATGGGTTTTCTTTCAAAGGTTCGAAAATAGTTAGGTTGTGAAAAATTAAGTTGGGGTGGTGATGTCTCCATGTGCTTATTTCCTGTCATCCTTCTTTGTCCTTAAAAAATAGAGTATTATAGAGATGAGGGAGAAAGTAGCACATTTGTTCTTGGCCACAGGACAAATTGATGTCTGGAACTTGCCCTCATATAGCTGATTCACTTTGTTATACAGCAGAAACTAACACAACATGGTAAAGCAATTATACTCCAATAAAGATGTAAAAAAATTTTTTTTTAAAAAAGCAACCATAATATGGTTGCATTTAATGTTAACTATGTCCCAGTAGAGTTGAATTCAAAGAGAATCTCACATTTAAAATTGTCCTTTAACTTTAGCTCTGCTTGGGAATTCAGCTATATCTCCAAGTTGTGCTCTGATAAACATTCTCCCATTCTTCCTTCCAGATGAAAAGAAACGAGCACCAAGTTTTTGTTTGTTTGTTGTTTGTTTAATATTCATGAAAGTAAGGGTACAATTCTTTCCTCCATCTAACAAGTTTGTTTCTAGGCTTCTGGTTAGTGAAAGGCAGATCTGGAGGACACAAGAGAAATCATGGAGACAGGTTTCAGAAAGCACCCTTTAGAGAGAGAAAATAACATTTTCCAGCTTTTCAAGGCCTTGAAAACACTAGATCTTGCATAATAACGTCAGAGAAATAATATTATTGTTAATAAATTATGGGGTATCTTTTTTTTTTTTTGGTCTATATGTGTTTTAGCAACCCACAGGCATTGGTTACGTTATCTGGGAGTCTTTCGCTTTTGGCTAGTGGAATGGTAAAAAGATTTATTCAACATTTTCTAATTTCCTAGTGTCACAGCTGAGGTGAACTGTGAAAAACTGCAAATATAACAGCTTCTGAAGGAGTATCCCTTTGTGTAGGATCTGCTAAGTTAGAGAGGCCTCATGGGGCCAAGACAATTATCCACACTCATTGGAAGTTTGGCGCTGTCATGAATGGTAGGCAAAGGGCCATTATGTGAAGATGTGTTTCCCCCTCAATCAATGTGGGGACAACAGGGTGGAATAGAGATGGAACAGTCTCCCTGTGGCTCTCTGAGTCACCTAAGCATAGTCCTTACATGATTATTTAATGCAGAGATGTTATTCATGCTGCTTGGTGAAGGATTTCAACGTTATTACCATCAAGTTGCTCTTCAAATATTTGTTAACTTTTTTAGAAAAATAAGCTCTGCTCTGAAAATGGGCAAGTAGTACCTCAGTGTAAGAATAGCTCATTTTCATGAGCAGAAGGAAAGAAGCAGACGTGTGTGGGTCTACAAAAGAATGAATTCTCTTTTAAGCATCTCTCCTTGTTCAAGGAGGATTTCTCCATTAAAAACAAACAGGGCAAGTGTTAGAACTTAAGACTTACATGCACTAATCACAACAGGAGGTGAAACACAGTAAAAATTTAACCAGTGTTTGCCCGATAGGGACCAAATTGAATTAGTTTCTTTGAAGAAAATACTTTTATAGTGATTTTACTAAATGACTCCTAATTCTTTGCCAAAAGGATGCACATAGAGAAATTTGGAAAAGATGAGAAGAAATATAAATAAATGATAAATTCAGGGCAAGACCTTTTCTCTAGACGCCTTGTTTTGCTGTGACTGTGTTTCATTTCTTTTCACTGCACTTTTAAGAGAAGAGTGTTTGGCAGTGAGTTAGAGGGTTATACACCTCTTCTTTAGGGAGAACCAGGCAAAGGAATTATGATGTGTGCCATATTGTAAAGGAAACATTTGCTTAGAAACTTGTAACTGACATTTTTATGCAAGATCTAGTGTTTTCAAGGCCTCAAAAAGCTGGAAAATGTTTTCTGAGTGTGAGGAGGAGCTCACATTAAAGTGGACCATACTTACTGGTCTCTGATGAAAAATGGCACCTTTTAGTTTTTCCTCCCACCAGGTGCTGGTTGACCATGAGCATCATATGATTAACATTGTTTCAGAGCTGGATTCCCCCTGAACGTACTGTGGTGTTTGGACACATATGTCCAAGCCAATAGGTTTTCTCCTTTTTCTAGAACTTCTGTAAAAAGTTTCTGATAGTATTTTAATAAAATAGGAAGAAATGGTTAAGTTCTTAGAGAGTTCTGTTTTCATTTCATTAGCTCATCAATTGAAATAGTTAAAAATTTTGTGTTCTTTCTTGTTCATGAAAGCATCATATTTTTCTTGACAAGTCCAATGCTTCAAGTAAGGACCTTTGTAAAACTGTCTTCGTGTGTTCCACTACCAGCTTTTGCCCCTGCCTGCCAGCAAACGGTTCTGTGGGTAAATATGACTCTCTTTGCTTCTCCTCACCCTGGCTTTTCAGGGGTGTACAAGCAAAGGACATAGAGCTGGGGGCCCTCAGCTGGGGCTCAGTCCTGCTCCTTTGAAGGGTGTCTTTTGATGTCGGGATCCAGCATCTATGGAGTTGGAGACAAAGTGGAAAACCTCACATGCTCCACAAACTGTTTAAAAGTTTTATGAATATATAAGTTTTAAGAGAGTCAGTATAGCACAGACCCCGACATAATCAGTAATGGACATTAATGAAATGAACAAATAAATATTATAAAGTAAGTTTTCATTTCATTTAAGATTTTTTTTTAAGATCCCCCATTTTCTTGTCACCAGTCATCAAGTGCTCCAGGGTATAACAGATCCTTCATTGAATGTTAACTCCACAAAAGAAGGGATTATTTTCTATTTTGCTGAAACAGAGAGATCCCTGGACAATTATTTAGAATACATATACCTAGGCTGTAAACCAAACTGTTGAGTAAGAATTTCCAGGGTTGGTTAAGTAGTCTTCTGTGCTTTTTATAAACACTCTAGTTGCTTCTTACGATCAGGTATATTTGGGAAACGCTGAACAATACAAAGCATACAGACCAAGCTCAGAAGAATTCCAGTGTTTCAAGGGGCGGGGGAGGAGAGAGGGGCAGGGATGTGGATACCAGGAAGGAAGATGGGAGAACACAGGACATATCAAAAACATCCTCTCAATCCCTCTGCACCATACCTATCAAACAGTCCCACTAACATGGCTTTATTTTATATTCTCTCATTTTATATTACTCCTGAAGACATCAGTATCTTTATTCAATATGGATTTGCACACACAAGACTTTCCCATACATTTCCCCAAACCATAAGGCAGTCAGCAGTCAGAATTACTTTTGCTCTTTCTGTGTTTAAAATATCATTTTCTCTAGACTAAAACAGTGCTTTCTGAGCTAAATAAGTATATTTTGACCAATTATAGAAGCTGGAGATAAAAACCCTGACCTCATAAATGGAAACAGCCCCAGAACTCTTTCTGCTGCTATGGCTTCTGACCATTAGAATGTGAGCCTTTACAACCATGAACAGTGAGTACAATGAGGCTGTGAAGATCACATACGAGGTGTGACATTCTTTTCTGTGAATTTCATAATTACCATTTTGATTTTTATTGGGGTTTACTTCATTTGCTACAGTGCTATTGGGAGAACCAAAAGGGTCTCATTTAAAGCTCTTGCTTCTAGCTAAGCCCAGGCTACTGAGAGGGAGGAGGGGCTGCAACTCTGCATTTTCATGTCACAGCCTGCAGCAGAAATTCAAATCAGATTATATTCATCAAAATCAAAGGGAATTTGTACAGTTATTTGTTTGCAGATTTAAAGTTAAAGGAAAGAATTAAACAATATGAACGTATACACTGAACTGGCCATCTCTCCATGAGTGTTTGAAATTGGTTGAGTTTATTCTATAAGGTATGAGGGTTCTATTTTCCACCTTTTCTATCTAATGTTTAAGTGAAGGTAGGTTTAGTCGATCTGTTTTATGTCTACATGACATGCATCTTCCTTCTTTTTTGGCTCAAATCTCCCTTTTGGCTCTTGACTTCTATCACTGTTCTGGAAAGTCAGGAAGTCAGCCAGAATCAAATGAAGCCTAACAGATTTCTTAATAGCATTTATTTAGGACAGTAATTCCAGTGGCAGCGAGTCCACCATTAGCAAGGATATATTGGTTACTTTTATTACGTCGGTCTGAATTCCTTGTCTGTTGTGCTACACATAAACCCAGAAGAAAACAGTTAGCAGATTTATGGTTTGCACTGTCTCTGAGATGTTACTTTAAATACCTGATTCACAGTTCTCTGGAGGGAAACCTCACCCTCTGGAAGTGTGAGAGGCCGAGGGGCTGGGGTGACCTTAGAAACAGAGCTGGGCTTCTGTGCGTTGCAGAGTTCAGTTTATTTCTCCAACTAAGGCGAGAGCTGTGAGTCTCAAAGATACAGTCAAGAACATTGTCTTCTTGTTTTTGCCTACTTCTGATTGCCAATCAAGGCAGTGACTTCAAAAAAATTGAAATCTGGACTCAATGTATTGCAGATATACTTCTGAGCCATTCATGGTGTGGGTATTGTTGCTGAAATCTTGGCTTCTGGAAGTTAGTTTCTGCATCTATAAAATGGAGATAATCATGCCTCTCTTGTTCCACAGGGTTTTTTGGTAAAGATCAAGAGAGGTATTTGAGAAAAGTCCTATAAAACTCTTAGATTTTTACAAATTTCAAAGTATTTTTATTGAGATAAACACATGCACAACAGTTTAAAGAAATCAAGAAGTTCTAGTATAACTAGTAAAGCTATAGTTTAGTAGAAACTCTAGTAGCTGAGGGGGCAGTGGTGGCCCCAATTTGTTGAGCATCTAACGTATGCTAAGAGCTGTTCTAAGTGTCAGGTTCCTTATACACATTGCTTTAATATTCATAATAACACTGTAGATTTTTTTCAAAAACTCAACTGCGTAAATGAAGAAACTACGTTTCAGAGGGAAGTGAAGCCATTTGCCTAAAGTCACCCAGCAAGTAAGTGCAGAACAGTGTTAGTTCCCACTAGATGAGCATCAAGTGTATCTGAGCAGAACAAAACGATACAGGTCATTTGGACCTCACCACCGGTCTCTAGTGGCTGCGCGAGCATTTCTCTTTTCTCCCAGCACTGTGGGCGAGATCTGTGGCACCAGAAACACCCTGTGGAAGGAGCCAGGGATATCGACTCGTGATAAAGGAGAGGAAACTGAGGCCCTGGGCATGTCTTGCACTGCAGTAACTGAGGCTCTCAGACAGTGGCACTCATTTGTGCACAGCTGAGAAGTGGTCAAGTCAGAACGGGAACCCATTTATTACTTTTGCCTGAGACACGTGGACTGGGAACAAAATCAAGGAGTAGAAGAGTCAGAACCTTGTAACTCAGTGAAAGAGACACCAAACTAGGTAAAATAACACTAGCTTTGCCACTATAGTTCCTAATTCATTGTTCCCTGTAACCAGTAAAACAAAACATTAAAAGTATGTTTATTGGAGGGCAGCCCTGCAAGTGTGGTCTGGGCCCTCTTGCTAGCTGTAGAGCCTCTATTTGATGCTAGTTGTCTAAGGAAACAGAATATAGGTACTTCTCTGTCTTGTTCATCACTGTATCCCCAAGCCTCTAGAATAGTGCCTAATGTATCTTGGGTACTGGGATGCCAAAGGCTCACTGGACCAAAATAATATTAAAGACATCCAAGGAGAACACCTCTGAATGGGAGGCAAGATTCCTCAGACAGCCATGTGGCTGACAGGGTGTTGGTGCTCTGGCCTGGTGTCAGGCCTGAGCCTCTGAGATGGGAGAGCCAAGTTCAGGACACTGGACCCCTGGCCACACATAATATCAGTTGGTGAGAGCTCTCCAAGAGATCCCTGTCTCAACACTAAGACCCAGCTCCACCCAATGGCCAGAAAGCTCTAGGGCTAGAGGTCCCATGTCAAATAACTAGCAAGACAGGAACACAACCCCACCCATTAGCAGAGAGGCTGCCTAAAATCACACTAAGTTCACAGACACCCCCAAACACACCATCGGACATAGCTCTGCCCGCCAGAAAGACAAGATCCAGCCCCACCCACCAGAACACAGGCACTAGTTCCCTCCACCAGGAAGCCTACACAGGCCACTAAACCAACCTCACCCACTGAAGGCAGACACCAAGAAAAACAGGAACTATGAACCTGCAGCCTGTGAAAAGGAGACCCAAACATAGTAAGTTAAATGAAATGAGAAGACAAAGAAATACACAGCAGATGAAGGAGAAAGGTAAAAACTCACCAGACCAAACAAATGAAGAGGAAATAGGCAGTCTACCTGAAAAAGAATTCAGAGTAATGACAGTAAAGATAATCCAGAATCTTGGAACTAGAATGCAGAAAATACAGGAAACGTTTCACAAGGAACTAGAAGAATTAAAGAACAAACAAACAATGATGAACAACACAATAAATGAAATTAAAAATTCTCTAGAAGGAATCAATAGCAGAATAAATGAGGTAGGAGAATGGATAAGTGACCTGGAAGATACAATAGTGGAAATAACTACTGAAGAGCAGAATAAAGAAAAGAGAATGAAAAGAATTGAGGACAATCTCACAGACCTCTGGGACAACATTAAACACATCAACATTCGAATTATAGGGGTTCCAGAAGAAGAGAAAAAGAAAGGGTCTGAGAAAATATTTGAAGAGATTATAGTTGAAAATTTCTTTAACATTGGAAAGGAAATAGTCAGTCAAGTCCAGGAAGCACAGAGAGTCCCATACAGGATAAATCCAAGGAGAAACAGGCCAAGACACATATTAATCAAACTATCAAAAACTAAATACAAAGAAAAAATATTAAAAGCAGCAAAGGAAAAGCAACTAACAACATAAAAGGGAATCCCCATAAGGTTAACAGCTGATCTTTCAGCAAAAACTCTGCAAGCCAGAGGGAGTGGCAGGACATATTTAAAGTGATGAAAGGGGAAAATGTACAGCAAGATTACTCTACCCAGCAAGGATCTCAGTGAGATTTGACAGCGAAATTAAAACCTTTACAGACAAGCAAAATTTAAGAGATTTCAGCACCACCAAACCAGCTTTACAACAAATGCTAAAGGAACTTCTCTAGGCAGAAAACACCAGAGAAGGAAAAAACCTACAATAACAAACAAAAAACAATTAAGAAAATGGTAATAGGAACATACATATCGATAATTACCTTAAGTGTAAATGGATTAAATGCTCCCACCAAAAGACATAGATCGGCTGAATGTATACAGAAACAAGACCTATATATATGCTGTCTACAAGAGACCCACTTCAGACCTAGGGACACATACAGACTGAAAGTGAGGGGATGGAAGAAGATATTCCATGCAAATGGAAATCAAAAGAAAGCTGGAGTAGCATTTCTCATATCAGACAAAATAGACTTTAAGATAAAGACTATTACAGGAGACAAAGAAGGACGCTACACAATGATCAAGGCATCAATCCAAGAAGAAGATATAACAATTGTAAATATTTATGCACACAACAGAGGAGCACCTTAATACATAAGGCAAATGCTAACAGCCATAAAAGGGGAAATTGACATTAACACAATCATAGCAGGGGACTTTAACACCCACTTTCAGCAATGGACAGATCATCCAAAATGAAAATAAATAAGGAAACACAAGCTTTAAATGACACATTAAACAAGATGAATTTAATTGATATTTATAGGACATTCCATTCAAAAACAACAAAATACACTTTCTTCTCAAGTGCTCGTGGAACATTCTCCAGGCTAGATCATATTTTGGGTCACAAATCAAGCCTTGGTAAATTTAAGAATATTGAAATCATATCAAGTATCTTTTCCAACCACAACGCTATGAGACTAGATATCAATTAAAGGAAAAAAAACTGTAAAAAATACAAACATATGGAGGCTAAATGATATGCTACTAAATAAACAAGAGATCACTGAAGAAATCAAAGAGGAAATAAAAAAATACCAAGAAACAAATGACAATGAAAACACGATGACCCCAAACCTATGGGATGCTGCAAAAGCAGCTCTAAGAGGGAAATGTATAGCAATATAATCCTACCTCAAGAAACAAGAAGCATCTCTGATAAACAACCTAACCTTACACCTAAAGCAATTAGAGAAAGAAGAAAAAAAAAACCCCAAAGTTAGCAGAAGGAAAGAAACCATAAAGATCAGATCAGAAATAAATGAAAAAGAAATGAAGGAAATGAGAGCAAAGATCAATAAAACTAAAAGCTGGTTCTTTCAGAAGATAAATAAAATTGATAAACCAATAGCCAGATTCTTCAAGAAAAAATGGGAGAAGACTCAAATCAATAGAATTAGAAATGAAAAAGGAGAAGTAACAACTGACACTGTAGAAATACAAAGGATCATGAGAGATTACTACAAGCAACTATATGCCAAAAAAATGGAACACCTGGAAGAAATGGACAATTCTTAGAAAAGCACAACCTTCCAAGACTGAACCAGGAAGAAATAGAAAATATAAACAGACCAATCACAAGCACTGAAATTGACACTGTGATTAAAAATCTTCCAACAAACAAAAACCCAGGACCAGATGGCTTCACAGGAGAATTCTATCAAACATTTAGAGAAGAGCTAACACCTATCCTTCTCAAACTCTTCCAAAATATAGTAGAGGAAGGAACACTCCCAAACTCATTCTATGAGGCCACCATCACCCTGATACCAAAACCAGACAAAGATGCCACAAAAAAAGAAAACTACAACCCAATATCACTGATGAACAAAAAATGCAAAAATCCTCAACAAAATACTAGCAAACAGAATCCAACAGCACATTAAAAGGATCATACACCATGAACAAGTGGGGTTTATCCCAGGAATGCAAGGATTCTTCAATATACACAAATCAATCAATGTGATACACCATATTAACAAACTGAAGGATAAAAACAATATGATAACCTCAATAGATGCAGAAAAAGCTTTCAACACAATTCAACACCTATTTATGATAAAAAGTCTCTAGAAAGTAGGCATAGAGGGAACCTACATCAACATAATAAAGGCCATACATGACAAACCCACAGCCAACATTGTTCTCAATGGTGAAAAACTGAAACCATTTCCTCTAAGATCAGGAACAAGACAAGGTTGTCCACTCTCACCACTATTATTCAACATAGTTTTGGAAGTTTTAGTCACAGCAATCAGAGAAGAAAAAAAGTAAAACTGTCACTGTTTGCAGATGACATGATACTATACATAGAGAATGCTAAAGATGCTACCAGAAAACTACTAGAGCTAATCAACGAATCTGGTAAAGTAACAGGATACAAAATTAAGCACAGAAATCTCTTGCATTCCTATACACTAATGATGAAAAATCTGAAAGAGAAATTAAGGAAATACTCCCACTTACCATTGCAACAAAAAGAATAAAATACCTAGGAATAAACCTACCGAAGGAGACAAAAGACCTGTAGGCAGAAAATTATAAGACACTGATGAAAGAAATTAAAGACGATACAAACAGATGGAGAGATATACCATGTTCTTGGATTGGAAGAATCAACATTGTGAAAATGACTATACCACTGCAAGCAATCTACGGATTCAATGCAATCCCTATCAAACTACGAATGACAATTTTCACAGAACTAGAATAAAAAATTTCACAATATGTATGGAAACACAAAAGACCCTCAAGCCAAAGCAATCTTGAGAAAGAAAAACGGAGCTGAGGAATCAGGCTGCCTGACTTCAGACTATGCTACAAAGCTACAGTAATCAAGACAGTATGGTGGTGGTAAAAAACAGAAATATAGGGCTTCCCTGGTGGCGCGGTGGTTGAGGGTCCGCCTGCCAATGCAGGGTACATGGGTTTGTGCCCCGGTCCAGGAGGATCCCACATGCTGCGGAGCAGCTGGGCCCATGAGCCATGGCCGCTGGGCCTGCACGTCTGGAGCCTGTGCACCGCAGCGGGAGAGGCCACGGCGGTGAGAGGCCCGCATACCGCAAAAAAAAAAAAAAAAAAAAAAAAGAAAAAACCCCCAGAAATATAGATCAATGGAACAGGATAGAAAGCCCAGAGACAAACCCATGCACATATGGTCACCTTATCTTTGATAAAGGAGGCAAGAATATACAATGGAGGAAAGACAGCCTCTTCAATAAGTGATGCTGGGAAAAGTGGACAGCTACATGTAAAAGAATGAGATTAGAACACTACCTAACACCACATACAAAAATAAACTCAGAATGGATTAAGGACCTAAATGTAAGGCCAGACGTTATAAAACTCTTAGAGAAAAACATAGGCAGAACACTCTATGACATCAATCACAGAATGATTCTTTTTGACCCACCTCTTAGAGAACTGGAAATAAAAACAAAAATAAACAAATGGGACCTAATGAAACTTAAAAGTTTTGCACAGAAAAGGAAACCATAAACAAGACGAAAAGACAACCCTCTGGATGGGAGAAAATATTTGCAAACAAAGCAACTGACAAAGGATTAATCTCCAAAATATACAAGCAGCTCATGCAGCTCAAGATCAAAAAAAAAAAAAACAAAAAACCCAATCCAAAAATGGGCAGAAGACCTAAATAGACATTTCTCCAAAGAAGATAAACAGATCGCCAACAAACACATGAACGAACGCTCAACATCACTAATCATCAGAGAAATGCAAATCAAAACCACAATGAGATATCATCTCACACCGATCAGAATGGCCATCATCAAAAAATCTAGAAACAATAAATGCTGGAGAGGGTGTGGATAAAAGGGACCCTCTTGTACTGTTGGTGGGAATGTAAATTGATACAGCCACTATGGAGAACAGTATGGAGGTTCCTTAAAAAGTAAAAATAAAACCACCATATGACCCAGCAATCCCACTACTGGGCATATACCCTGAGAAAACCATAGTTCAAAAAGAGTCATGTACCACAATATTCATTGCAGCACTATTTACAATAGCCAGGACATGGAAGCAACCTAAGTGTCCATTGACAGATGAATGGATAAAGAAGATGTGGCACTTATATACAATGGAATATTACTCAGCCATAAAAGGAACGAAATTGAGTTATTTGTAGTGAGGTGGATGGACCTAGAGTCTGTCAGGCAGAGTGAAGTAAGTCAGAAAGAGAAAAACAAATACCGTATGCTAACACATGTATATGGAATCTAAAAAAAAAAAAAAGGTTCTGATGAACCTAGGGGCAGGACAGGAATAAAGACACAGATGTAGAGAATGAACTTGAGGAGATGGGGAGGGGAAGGGTAAGCTGGGACGAAGTGAGAGAGTGGCACTACCAAATGTAAAATGTAAAATAGATAGCTAGTGGGAAGCAGCCGCATAGCACAGGGAGATCAGTTCAGTGCTTTGTGACCACCTAGAGGGGTGGGATAGGGAGGATGGGAGGGGTACATAAGAGGGAGGGGATATGGGGATATATGTATACTTATAGCTGATTCACTTTGTTATACAGCAGAAACTAACACACCATTTTAAAACAATTATACTCCAATAAAGGTGTTAAAAATAAAAAAGGATACAAGTTGTACCCATTTTCAGTAGTTTGTTTTTCTTCCTGCTTGAAGCTGTTATTACTCTATTCCTAATCTCATATTTCCACTTTTGCTCTAGGATCCAAAAGAATACAAATGGACAGGGCCATCATTTCACTTAGAGTTTTTTGAAACTAGCACGATTGCAAGAGGCTCTCTGAAACTGCTGAGATCTTTATGTGCAACTCAGCCTATAAAGTATACCAAATCAGAGTACACTGCATATGGTGTGTGATTCTGTAAGTTTTCAAAATAACCTGATGGAAACTTTGAAGATGCTTCTACCCAAATAAATGCATCAGTGAGGCTAAGGTCAGAGAAAAATGGATAGTAACTTTATAAAATATGTTACTCCCTGTAAAATATCCTTGAAATTATGAGATCTTCTTTTTCCCCAAATGAATGTTACTGAAATAAATTCTAAAATGACTAAGCTTTGGAAAGATCAAGCCGGAAAGTTCTTACAAATATAGCAAAATAATGTAATAAGCACACTTAAATAATGATATAGCATCTTTTAGACCATCAAAACTGGGTTCTTAGAAAATAAAAACATAAAATATGGAAAAAAATTTTTACATTAAAAAAACAAAACAAAACAACCCTTGCAACATGTTATCAAAACATTCAAATTAAAAGGAGGTGAAGTTTTTCATGCATTGAAAGGCCAAAGGCTTAGAAAGTTTAGGGAATTCCCTGGCAGTCCAGTAGTTAGGACGCGAAGCTTTCATTGCCGAGGGCCTGGGTTTGATCCCTCGTCGGGGAACTAAGATCCTGCAAGCTGCGTGGTGTGGCAAAAAAAAAGAGAAGGCTTAGAAGATTTAAACTTGATAAGGCTTTCTGTGACAGGCTGACTTGCTGCTGATGGAAGGGAAGGCAATAAAACCTTTAAGAAAATACACTTGGAAATATTATCAAGTAACTTCAAAAGTTTTGTATGTTTTAATCCATTAATTCTAAGCAAATAGCCAGAGATGAAACATAGATTAAGTATAAGTAGTCATTTTATTGTTTTTCGTAGTCAAAAGTTAGAAAAACACTATGTTCAAAAATAGAGAAATATTTTAACGAGTATACTTTCCATGACAGTGTGCTTTTAGCTATTAAAAACAATATAGTTTAGAATGTTATCTAATAGGATGGCTTATGATAAGGTGGAAAAACAACTATAAAAATGCATACTGAGGGCTTCCCTGGTGGCGCAGTGGTTGAGAGTCCGCCTGCCGATGCGGGGGACACGGGTTCGTGCCCTGGTCCGGGAGGATCCCACATGCCGCGGAGCGGCTGGGCCCGTGAGCCATGGCCGCCGAGCCTGCGCGTCCGGAGCCTGTGCTCCGCGACGGGAGAGGCCACAACAGTGAGAGGCCCGCGTACCGGAAAAAAAAAAAAAAAAAGCATACTGAATATACATATAGTTTTGTTTAAAGGCATAGAGCAGAGAAAAAAACACTAGACAAATATACACTAAATTTGGAGGCATAAAATTTAGCTTTTCTTGATAAGCTTTTGCATTCCCAAGTTTTATACAAAGGGCATATAATAAAAATCTTAAATGAAATTATTCACAAGCACATTATATAAAATTCAAATAAACTGAGTGATGCTGAGCAAGAAACCTATTTTGACTGTTAATTAATTAAATAAGGAATTAACTCCAATAGGTCATCATTTCATTTAAAAGAACAAAATATTTAAAGTTTCCAAAAAGAGTTTTGCATGACTTTTTATTTGGTTTTAGGAACCCCAAGATTGTCAGACATTAAATCCTTCAATTGTTGAAAATGAACACCTCATTACTTTCTTTCCCTGGGAGTGGAATTTGCACTGTTTCCTATTTCTATTGTTATATTTTCTTAGTTGCCTAAATAATCTATGCTCAGAGAGATAATATTTTGTCAACCCATGCTAGTTGTTTCTTTCTTCATAGTCACTTAAAAAGTAAATCCTTCAGGAGAACATTTCTCGAGCTTACTTTTTCATTATTTCCAGAGGCAAAAACTGGCAGGGCAATTTATAATTCAATTTTTGCTAAATCCATGACACCCAATATATATGTCAGGTATTTCAACAGCAGGGTACTTTGGGGATAGGTGATAAATTGTACTGATTAGAAGTGCAAGCTGTTCTTCTAAAAACATCATATCAAAAAGAAGGTAGGTATTATTAGGAGAATGTAATGTATCTTTAGATTGTCCAGAAACATCAGAGATAATCACTTCATGTGAATATATTCCCCTTAGTGTTATACAGCAAAATATGACAGTTCTTACCAACCTTTTGATAGCACTCATCTGGAGAGAGACCCTGTGGGTTCACAGACCTATCCTGGGCTGGTCAACTTCCAGCAGCCACATAGCTGTTAGTGCTGCAATAACTCATACCTGCCAGAATGACTCACTCTGAAACCCGAAACATGGCCCTAATCATTTTAGGACGCTGTTGGTATATACGAGTAGTATAAATATTATTTTATAATATAATCTCCTCTGATCTTTTTAAATATCCTTTCAGTGTTCCAGATAGTTCCCTGTGTGATATGGATGGCTTAAGCAAAGCCATGGAATCCCCTAGGTTATCTTCAAAAAATGCTGAAAAAAGTAGACGGTTGAAATATAAAAATCCTCTCTGGTGGTATACATGCCTCTGTGTGTGTGTGCATGCGTGTGTGCATGTATGTGTACACACACATGCTGCAGTTAAGCTTGGCATTCCATTAATGAGTGAAGTAATTAAGCAAAGCAAACTGGTAGGTTACCCCAGGTCTAAGACTAGGGAATGGGCCATGGAGCCTTTCACCTCTAGGTCAACGGTTTCTGTTTAATCGGGCTGTTAATGACTAAAAGTCGTTGTTTCCATCTGAGAGCTGTTTGGTCTCCATGTGAAGTAAGTTGGTGGTCTGTTCTCAGTTTCTCATGTGCAAATGTACAGATCATGAAATCCATGGCTGGTTTTTGCTCTGCTGTTGGACAAATCAGTAAAAAAAGATAAAAACAAAAGCAAAAAACATGCTATTTGAAGGAAATGACAAAACAGCTCTATCTGGGACTGAGCACACTGCAAGAATGAGATGTCTTCCTAAATAGAGAAAGTTATGCTGAAATAATGGAGGACTCATGAATTCACTTTGACTACTTATAGGAGGCTTTTTATTTGCATAGTTGCTTTCCCCAAAATGAACTTATTTGAACCTCAGAGTTCATGTGTGTGATGTAGGCCATGCTGATAAGAAACCAGAGCTCAGAATCCAAAGCTCTAAGAGGTCAGGGTTGCCTAAGATCAAGTAGTCAGTTTTCCCATGGATGCTGGAGTAGCTTCTTGGCAAAGGAGGACTTAAGGAGGACTTCCAAACACCTGGAGAATTTGTCTAGAAAAGAAAAGTAAATGATATTCCTGAAGGATGTCAGCATGAAGAAAATCAAAGTAGAAATTAGCACAGTGTGTTCACAGTAGCACACATCACAGGCATTTTACATTCTGTGTTCACACAGGACTACATTAAAATAGATTTTAACCTGCACACACAATTACATTAATGAACACCCTGTGTGTTCACACAGACTAAGGTTACGGTGAAAAGAATGAACTGTTAGTGGTGTTTTTTCAACAGGAAAACTAGCCTTAAAGATCTCGTCAGAACAAAACACGTAACTATTTATGAGGAAGCAGATGTGAAATGGCTGCTGGAAATAGACAAGAAGTATACAGACCTCTTTTGTGAGAAATGCACAGTGGCTGGCAGATAAAGGTTATTATGATTCTAACAGAAGCTAATAAACGTCTTGATTAGAGAAGAAAGGCTTCTGATAACCCTGCAGCTAAAAGTTGTGATTGTGGGACTTTCCAGTCAAAATGATTCCCAAAGTCCACAGAGCGTCCAGCAGGGGCTGGTAGGGCAAACCCAACCAGGTCTCAGCTGGGAGAGATGCTCCCCTACATGCAGGGGTTGGAAAACAGTGGGGATCATTTGTGGTTTTCACCATGACAAGGGCATGAATGGTCAAGGTCAGAGATTCCCAGCTTCAGTCTCACCCCCCGAACCCTTGTCCAGACCCCGTGCCAGGAGCACCCTGACCAATAAACACTGTCCTCACTTTTCTCACCACCCTTTCTCTGTAGACCCAAGACTATAATTCCAAGACTGACAAAGCAAGAAAATCAGCACGCATGGCCTCCACACTTTGATCTTTACTTATCCTTCACCTACTTAAATTTTGCCTCCACTTTTGAATGGTATTCCTACCAAGCTTGTCATGAAACGGAACCCGTAAACTAACGGATTCTTTTCAGGTGTCATCTTATTAGACACTTTTCTTTTTCTGGAAGCTCTTTTCTGTCTTCACTTCCCAAGTTCATTCTCTCTGACCCTTCAGAACACTCCTCGCTCATCCCCATAGGTTTCTCTGGCCTCATCAGCTCCCTTACAGCAATGTTCATTAGGACCCAATGCTTACCTTCCTCTTCTTTTTTTATTGAATTTCCCCCTGACATCCATTGGCCTTGGCTGCCACCACTGATGACTCCCAAGTTTCTACCTCCAACACACATCAATCTCTTGAACACAAAATCAACAGTGTCTAGAAAACCAATTGTATACTGCACATCTCATAGGCAGATATGGATTTTCAGGAGTGTCAAATTATGCCACTACACTCTTCTTTTTTTCTGTTTTCATTTAAGTGACATGTTTTTATAAAGTGGAGCTAAAAGTTAAGTAGAGCTGTTTTTTCTATTGAAGTATAGTTGATTTACAATATTGTGTTAGTTTCAGGTATATAGCAAAGTGATTTAGCTCTATATATATGTGTGTTTTTTAGATTATTTTCCATTATAGGGTATTAGAAGATCTTGAATATAATTCCCTGTGCTATACAGTAAATCTTTGTTGCTTTTCTATTTTATGTATAGTAGTTTGTTAATCCCATACTCCTAATTTAATCTCTCCCCCTCCCTTTCCCCTTTTTTTAACCATACATTTGTTTTCTATGTCTGTAAAAAAAGAATAAAAAAATTTAAGTAGAGCTGGAATCTGCCTTCTAGGTTAGGTGAGGAGATGAACATAAGTAATCACGAGAAGATAAATTCATGATCCAAGGGAGACAGAAGAGGAAGGGCTTGACTCTGGAAAGGCAGATAGAAGAGAGGGTGAGTAGTTAGAGTCCAGGAAACATCTTAGGGTGGATGACAGCTAAGCCAGGAGTCCCCACAGGATGAGAAACATTCTGAACTGAAGAAGTAGCACGTGCATATAGCCGAGAAAGACTAACGCATGTTCTTGCACCCCTGGGTAATTTGGCACGACAGCAAAGGGCAAGGAGGATGGCAGGATCACAGTGAAAGAGAGGCAGCAACCAGATCATAAAGGTGTTTTATTTCCAGGCAGAATAATTTGGACCTCACCCTGTAGGTAACTGAACAATTAAGTAAGTTTAACTAGCGATTGTATGGCAACATCAGTTTTGTTTTTCAGATGATTATTCTCAGTTTGTAAAGAGGATGATGGAGGATAGAGAGTATTGCATTATGAAGACAAAGGCAACGGGGGAAGATTTTTAGCAGCCAATTAAGAAATCATGAGACCCTGATTTAGGAAGCCAGAATTGGAACATAGAGTAAGAAGTGAAGTCCATAGGTGCTATTTTTTGAAAGTTGAATCAGCCGGCTGTAGTGACCAGGGAACTTGGAAAGTGAAGGAAAGAATGGAGAATTGAGGATGACCACCAGATCTCTGGGTTTGGTGAGGTAGGGCACGGCGCCATTGAAAAAGTTGGACCTATAGGAGAAAAGGAAAATGAGAAAAGTTTTATTTTACCACAGGCTTAAAAGTGCAGGCTTGAGTGTCAGAGATGAATGATAAGCTCTGCATTCTAGGATCTGTCCTTTACCTACCCTTTTCCCCCTTAGGACAATAAGCTTTGGGCTTACCCTTAATGGTAGAAAGGTCAGGAGTAAAGAAAGAGAGTACATTGGAAAGAAAAGAGAGTATATGGCAGAAACATCATCCTTATTATATTAAAATGCTATGTGTGAAATGTGGGGGGCAGGGATAAATCAGAGGCTTGGGATGAACACACACACCCTACTATATTAAGATAGATAACCAACAAGGACCTACTGTAGAGCACAGGGAACTCTACTCGATATTCTGTGATAACCTATATGGGAAAAGAATCTAAAAAAGAATGAATATATGTAGATGTATAACTGAATCACTTTGCTGTACACCTGAAACGAACACAACATTTTAAATCAGCTATACTCCAATAAAATTAAAAAATAATAATAAATGGAAAAACAGTAAAATGCAATGTGTGATCTTGGGCCTGTTCCTCAGCCTGAGTTCAATTGTCTTATCTGCTAAGAGAGCAAAGCGGTACCTACCTCACAGTGGTGATGTGAAAAACAAAAGGGTCCATTTTAAGGTACCTAGACACGTTCCTTGCACTCAGAAGTCTCTCTCGAAATTGGCCCAACCTTTCCCTTCCAATAGTATGGTTTTCAAATAGCTTAAAAATTCCCAGATATTCTTCTTCTTTTAAAAATAAAATCATGCTCCTTAATGAAATCCTATGTTCTAGTACCTTCTACAGAGAATAAATAACTTATTGGCATTGTTCTAAACCTGCCTGATGTACTGAGACATTTGGCAGTGTGACCTTACCTAATTGTGATGATTTGTGTCAACTATATATATATTTTTTACATAGTGCTTAAAAGAAACTAGCCATCTTTTAAAGGACGGGCTTCTAGAGTCCAACCAGTTTTTATAAAAGTTACTATACATAAGCACCAAATGACTGTAGCAACTTGAACCTGAAAATGAAGCTTCCTTCCCTGTGGGAGTGGGATGGTGTGAGCAGAGTTGGGCAAAACCCAACATTAGATTTGGTGGGTCCAATGGATGAAACACTTTAAAATTGATGGCTAGAGTGGAATTTGATGCAATAGCATCTCAGGAAACCTGACAACAAAGAAATTAGCATTTATAAAAGCAAGATTGAGGAAAACTTTTGGTATAAAATAAACCAGACCTAACCAAGTTAAATTTCTCTGGAATTATTCCAGCCTCTGGGCCCCTTATTATAATCTATATAATTTGGTCTCGTTGATGTAGTTGTTTGGGTGATTTATGCTACTGATAATAGAAGCTTATAAATTTCTTGAAGGGAAGTCTAGGCCTTCCTGGTTGATGTGTTTTAATTCACTTACACAACCCGCTTCCACTAGCAGCAGCTTAAGTCTTTTATATAAATCAGAAGTGCCTGCCCTTTCCAAACTCTTGTCTATGCCCTTGTAGAGCCATTAAAAACATGTCAGGATGGAACGTAATTGGCAGAACGTTGGATCTAATCCACTTTCCCTCTATCTGAAGCTGTGCTCTGGCTTGTAGATCCACAGAGGAGATGGATGAAGCTTTTTAATTTTTCAGCAGTTGTTTTCAACTTAGTATTTACAGCAACACGAGAAAGAGAGAAGAAGAAAATCATGTGCCCGTATAAAATGAAATGCAATCGTGAAGTAACTATTGATGGACTTTCATACAGGCATAAAAATGGATGAACTGATTGACAGAGGAAAGAAAGAATGAGACCAGAAGTCCAGGACCGAGCCCTGAGTGACTCAGGACAGAGGATGATGAGCTGGCAAGGCTGTCTGAGCATGAAGGGCCATCGAGGAAGGAAGATGAGGACAATTTGTTTTTTACTGAGAAGCCAAGAGAGGAGAATGTTTGGTTTTGAAGGGAAGGTGAGAAGTAGAATCTGGAAGAAGAAATGGGGTTAAGGGTATTTTAAGACTCGAGCATCTTTAAATGCTAATAGGAAGTAACCAGCAGACATGACATGGATGAGAGAAGGAAATGGATACCCAAAGAGGTCTTTTTTATGTGGGTTGTATCTATTGCTATTTACTGTGTAAGAAATTAAAACTGAGAAATTATTAAAATACCCATGTATTAATTCATCTAAGTTGCCATAACAAACCCATTACATATCAACAGAAATAACATGTTTTTATTTAAGAAATGGGATCTTCCAAAGTAAAAATAAATTAGTGATGAGTGGCACTGTTTAAAATTTTTTCAATTCTCTTTAATGTCATGTTTAATAGGAGACAGCTGGGTTCTCACATCTGCCTCTGCATTCCATCTGTTGCCTTATGTTGTTTTGGTTAAGGGTTTTGAGAAAATCTGGCCTCATACAGATGTATGTTTGGGTAAGGCAGCAGTGCCAGTGTGCTTCTCTGATACCAAACTAGAACCCACCACACGGTGGTTTCTTAAGGATTAGCTGTGGTGTGAAGTCCGAAACCTTATCCCTGTGAAGTTTTTGTACTCTACCGTCATTTGTTTGTCTTGTACTTGTTTGTTTGTTTGTTTTGTTTTGCGGTACGCGGACCTCTCACTGTTGTGGCCTCTCCCGTTGCGGAGCACAGGCTCCGGATGCACAGGCCCAGCGGCCATGGCTCACGGGCCCAGCTGCTCTGCGGCATGTGGGATCTTCCTGGACTGGGGCAAGAACCCGTGTCCCCTGCATCGGCAGGTGGACTCTCAACCACTGCACCACCAGGGAAGCCCGTTTGTCTTGTACTTTGAATCGAATTATGCAGATCTTATGAATCTGACACTTTATCACATGATGTCAAAAAATCATATTTGTTAATATCACTGATCTCATCAGAAATATCTTTAAATATTGGGAAGCTGTCATGATTATAATGTTAGATACAAGTTTCCCCAAAGTTCATATTCACTCAGAAGCTCAAATTTTATCTTTGTCAATAAATACTTTGTTTTCCTTGAAGTGACAAGTTCACCTTGTTCATTTTCAAGAAGATGTCTGCCAGATACCCAAATATGAATGACTGAAATGGAGTAGGACCCTGCGGGGCTTTCGTGGGGACAGACTAACCCCCACCTCATGTCACCTGCCTCTTGTTTGACCCTCTCCCTCACTTTGCCTTTAAAAACCCTCCCTTAAAAGCCATCAGGGAGTTTGGGTCTTTTGAACATGAGCTGCTCGTTCTCCTTGCTTGGCTCTGCATTGGGTGCCTTGCAATAAACCCTGTACTTTCCACAACGTGGTGTCAGTAGATTGACTTTGCTGCTCATGGGTGAGCAAATGTAAGTTTTGTTTGGTTTAACGTGACCATATTTTGTCTATCAGACATTCTTTCAAGTAGAATGGTATTTCATGAAAACAGCTCTCAATTCAAACAATTACACAAGTATTTTCCCTCAGAAGAACTACCATTTTTCACTATGCAGAAGTGTTTTATATGTACTCCTTATTATGTTATCCAGAATATTAAAAAGATGTATACTTAAGAATTGAGGTTTAATAAAATTAACAACCTTTATTGCTTCATCAAAGTCATTCTTAAGTAAAATTGGTTTTTAATTTTTTAAGTGTGTGTGACGTGTAAGAGTACAATAATTACTGGTACAATTTGTAATTGACACTAAGGCATCCACAAGGCCACCTGCCATTGACTTTGCTCTATCTGGTCAAACGTTAAGACAGTGGAAATGTCAAACAATGCCTTAGTATTTTATGGAAATAGTTTGACTCTTTGTGGAGCCTATGAAATGTTCTAAAGAACCCCTGGGGTCCATGAAACACACTTTGAGAACTGCTACTCTAAGAAATTACAATGTAAAGTCAGGGTTTAAATCACTCTGAAAAATATTATTAAATAAAGATTGCTAGGACTATCAGAGATTTATTTGGAAAGAAAAAACATATCTTTACTTCATATTATACAAATAAAATTTTAATGGATTAAATAATTACATGTCTATGGTTTTATTAGCTAAAACTACTAGAAAATATAGATGGCTATGTATCTAATTTAGGAATGAGGAAGAATTTTCTCTGCAAAAACCAAAACAAAACAATTATAAAAGGAAACACAGTTTTTTCCAACAACAACTTGAAAGACTTTTTTTATATTGAACAGCTTCAGTGTCTACAGAAATATAAACAAAATAGAAAACTGAGAAAACAGTATTTGCAACATATGTAATGGTTAAAGAGTTGTATTTTTCAAACATAATGAGCTCTTATGAATTAATAAGGACAAAGGAAAACATGATGAAAGATACTTTTCAACAAAAGAGCTACAAATGACCAATGAACAAATGAAAAACAATGTTCAATCTTTCTATAGATACAGCTATGTAAATGAAAAGTGGTGAGGATGGGAAAAGTGATTGTATTAATTATCTATTGCTATTAAAGAAGTTGGCCCCAAACTTAGCAGCTTAAAATAATAAACTGTTTCTCACGGTTTCTGTGGGTCAAGAATCTGGGGGCAGCTTAGCTGGGTGGTTCTAGCTCAACGTTTCTTATAAAGTTGCAGTCTTTGCAAGACTGGTCTGATGCTGAAGCATCCTGCTTCAAATTCATGCAATGTCTTCCTCTCCAATGGGCTTGGAACAACATGGCAACATGATTCCTCCAGTGCAAGCAATGACAGAGAGAAAGGGGGAAAAGAGAGAGAGAGAGAGAGAGAGAGAGAGAGAGAGAGAGAGAGATCCAAAGAACAAGACAGAAGCAGTCTTTTTATAACCCAATCTCTGAAGTGATAGCCCATCACTTCTACTATATTCTATTGAATAGAAGCAAGTCACTATGTGAAGCCCACCCTGAAGAGGAGAGAATCATTGAGGACTTTGTCTTAGAGGTTACCTAATGCAATGATAATCTCCAACATGGTCAGAGAGAGATGAAACAGGTGGAAGAAGATACTATTTCCATCTCTTTGGAGGGCAATTTTGCAATACATATCAAAACTCTAAACATCTTCTTGGCCCTTGTGACAAGGCAATTCTATCTCTAAAAAATAATGAATACAAAGAATATGTAAAAGACACTCATGGTAACATAAATTATAATAGTGAATAACTGGATGAAACAAATTCCTAAAATATAAAAATAGTTAAATCAATTATTATACATTCCAGGAGTATAATATTTACAGACCTTAAAAACATTAAAAAAACCTTTTAATAACAAAGGCACTTACCTGTGATCTATAGTTTATCGGGGATGTATATACTGTATGATGACACGTTTTATAAAACAATGCATGCTCTATGCACTGAACCCACGTTCAGAAGGATAAAATTCTTTTTTTTTTAGGTTTTTCATTTCTTTATTGAAGTATAGTTGATTTTAGAAGGATAAAATTCTAATATTACCAGTGATTGCTTTTGTGTGGCAGTGTTCAGGGAACTTTTTTCCATCTCGATCTTTTCTATATTCTCTAATTTATCTGTACTGAGCTTTTATTACCGGACAATCAGGAAAGAGAAAAACTATGGAAAATAAAGAAGTAATGAATCAATTTTTTAAACAAATCAACAGAAAATGAATTTTTATAGAAATGATTCTGAGACCAGCTGTTAAAACACAATATAAAAGTACAATAATTATGTTTTAAGTTGTTATAGTTATGATTCTTTTTCCATACGTAGCAGGATAAAACAGGAGCTGAATGGCATCGCTATTTTAAATCTGCAATTATAAATAAAATTTGAGCTAATAGGGCTGGGGGTTCAAGGAAAGTTATCAACAGTCTAAAAGTTTGTCACTGAAAAAAAATTATTATTTCTTCTTTGATTCCTGAAAAAGCAGATACATTCCAGCTTCTTCATTAAATGACTGCCCTGTTCTAGAAGGACAGGAATTAAGTGATTTAAGAGGTTGCTTCTAGTCTAAATAGAGTGGTTTTGACCAATTTAATTGGAATTCCATCCAAAAGTTTTTAAGAAAGAATGTTAGTTCAAGACATGTTAGCATAATTCAAAGTAAATTTCCCAAGCCACCTCTGAGCATCTTTCCTCGTGTCCCTGGGGAAGCCAAGTGAAGCATGCCTCTTGGCGTTACTCATAATCCTTTCTAAAGGCTCTTTAATACATCTTGTGACTGAGTACATACTGTTTATAAGTCAGAAATTTTGAAACAGGATATTTTTGAGACTATCTGATATCATATAAGAATTCGTTACTTCAGAGTTGAGCTGAGTAGCTGCAAGCAGGCAAAAGGAAAAAAAGAAAAGAAAAGAAAAGAAAAAGTAGGCTAATGCATTCTTTAGTAGGCATTGTAGAGATCCCCTTAAGAAGTTCCATTCTATAACGTGTTCTCCTACGATACATGCAAAGTTAAGGTTTCATGTGGCGCTCCACAACTGCCCTGTTGTGATGGTGTTTAGTAGCTGGCCTATTGTAATCTATCTTTGGAGAATGTTTACTATATTTTAAAAGTTGGATCCGAACCCATCCCCGAGCTTAATGCTGACATTCCCAAGGGCATGACTGGCTCTGTCTTAGGCTGGAGAAAGCCCTTATTATGGTGGAGTTAACTGAGCCAACAATTAATAATGTCAGAATACCATTCCGCAAAGCAGGGCAATGCTTAGTCAAAGTGATTCATATTAGCTGAGCATGAGTGAAGAAACCTGAACAGGCTATTTCAGAGTCCTGGACTGCCTTTGAATCCACCACCCTTGTGAACACAGTGGAAATCATCAGGGTTCATGCTCCTGGCTGTTCAGATTTCTTAGTAAATGTTTCACTGTGTCCCAGGGAGAAGACAGAGTGTTTTAATGTGGGAAATGGAAACTTCTGTGCTGTCTGTTCTGGAGAAAAGAATGTGGTTTCTAAAATATTACTTTTTGAACTTCCTGTACTGTATTTATACAATTCTGACTCTTTAAAAGGCTAAATTGTGTTATGACTAAACCAGTCACTGATAGACCCAATTTGTTCGAGGAGAAAAGTGTTCCTCGCCATCTATGTGCAGTTTCCTTTGGGTGGTACATTCTTTCCCTGGCCTGCACCACCCTACAGCCAGCAGGGAGGCATTAGCCCTGGCAGCCACTTTCCACTGAGCAAGCGACGTAACCATATTCCACCTGAGAACATGTTATGGTTTAGTGTGAAAAGCAGGGGTGTGAAGAGAGACCAGACTGGAATCCAATCCATCCTGTCTTTGGCTTCCCTTTGCTGAGCCTCAGTTTCCTCTTTGTAAAATGCAGATAATAATCAATACCTCTCGAGGTAGTTTTGAAGATTAAAGAAGAGTGTGTGTCTAGCCCAGTGCCTCCTAATTAGGAATGGCTGCATACATTATAGTTTTTGGCCAGACAACCAGAGCAATTTGGTTTCGTTTGGGTGTGGAAAATGTGTTCAGCTGATGAAAATGAATCGGTGAATTTTCAGACACTAGCATATGCTCAAGGTTATCTCTCTACACACTTTGGGAACTCAGAAATAGGAAATGATGTCAGACTAGGAAGAACAGATAAAGTAAGCAATGCTCTTTTAATTTTTAAAACAATTACAACTCATAGTAAGAAATAGATTTTACAACGTGACCTAGTTTACAACACATATACACATCATAAATGTAACTGAAATTAAAGTTTAATGAAATAATACTTTTCTATGTGTGACATACTCTGATATTTTTTTCTTTTTTCTTCCTTTGTGGTTAGAACCAACTAAGTTAATTTCACAGCCACAAATGGTGTATGAACATCTTGAAAAACACTGATTCGATGGAGAGTTATTAATTTATCATACAAAGTTGTTTAGTATTTGTTCTTGAGTGCCATTTCATTTTACTTGTATTTTATATTTTTAAATTATATTAATGAATGTTTGCCTTGAGGAAAGGGAAAGGAAACTAACAGTTGCCAAGTACGTACAGTGCTAGATATTATCTGTGTTGTTTTGCATATATCTCTTCTTTTGTTACACAAATCTTACTATTATCCCTATTTTATTTTATTTTATTTTATTTGTGGTACGCGGGCCTCTCACTGTTGTGGCCTCTCCCGTTGCGGAGCACAGGCTCTGGATGCGCAGGCTCAGTGGCCATGGCTCACAGGCCCAGCTGCTCTGCGGCATGTGGGATCTTCCCGGACTGGGGCACGAACCCGTGTCCCCTGCATCGGCAGGTGGACTCTCAACCACTGTGCCACCAGAGAAGGCCTATCCCTATTTTATAGATAAAGAAATCAAATTGCAAGTGATAAAATATCTTACTCAAGATTTCAAACCTCTTGATTTTCCATTGTCTTTAAATGCAAGAGGCCAAATGACTCACAGTGACACATCTGTGAGCTTTTACCTGTGGGCTGTTTAAAGGAAAATATACCGTATATCCTTTCCTTTAAGTTACATTAGGCATCCTTGGTTGTTTAAGATTAGAATTTGGGTTTAAATTATAACACAAAAAATATGGAGAAAAGGTCATGTTAATTCTACTTTGTATCATCTTAAGTATAGTGTAGCCCTCACCAAAAAGTATTCTGAAATGATAGGATAATTAGGTAAATTTAGCATTTCTTTAGCATTTCTTTGCGAAACAGAACGTCCAGGTGTGAGACTATTTTGATCTGTGATTCTAAATACAACAGTTTAAAACATTTTCCACTTAAAAAACACTTTTAGAAGAGACAATACAGGAATCTGTATTCTCTTTCAATTAAAAATAAACCCCACTGTGATAGTACAATCATAAACCTAGAAGGATTTTCGTTGGATTCAGTGTTTGAAAGGATGATCAAACTCCAAGTTTATTTTTTCATAGTTTTCTTTTTCCCCTACAGATTCTTCCCCGCAGCGGATTAACAACAGACATTTGAAGTTGTACTGTTTAAATATCTTTGAATTATTTTTGTTTAAAAATGTCAATGGGTACGATAGGAAAAGTACATTTTTTTCCTTGTAACTTCAAAACAATTGAACAGAACCTTTGGACTGAAACCAAAAATTGAATGTTTTCACTTTAAGAAGATTTTCTCTTCCGAAAAATAATGAATGAGTCTCTTTGCAAGTTTAACTATTTCACGTTTCAAGTCTCTGGTTTTCAACATTTTATGGTATTAAAAAGAAGTAAGGTTTCGTGAATAAATAAGCATAATTTTTCTTTCTCACTTCTCTCTCAAATTGGAAGTTATGTAAACTTCAGAAACATGTAAGGCTTCTATACAGATGAAATGCATAACGGTTTACAACATGTAAACAGAGGCGGTCCATTTCAGTAGTGACTACTTCTTTAAGTTTGTGTTAGTGAATGACAGACCTTGAGGGGCCAAAAGGACCGGTAGAAGAGGAAGGACATCATTTTCTGCTTGTCTCCCATGGGCTCTGAAAAGAGGCCCATCACTGTGATGCTCCTTGAGGGGCACAGTGGAGTCCAGTAACTTACACTTCAGTGGATTACAAAAAGCCCGTGCAGACTGTGGGACCCATCGGAGACTGACCAAGTTCCATAATTTCCGAATCTTTGTGTTGGGACAGTTGACTTCTGAGGTCTACTTTCAGAAGGTCCTGGGGCTTTCACTCCCAGAACTCCAGGGCATCCCAAAGCCCCCAGGCTTGCACCTGCCCCTGAGCTGCTTAAGTCACTAACATGCCTCTGCTGAAGCCTTCAAAAACTTTCCATTGTGGGAAACATGCCCCCAGGGGAAGATGTGAAAATTACAAAGCCAGATTTGAGATACGAATGACTTTACGAAATCTTTCTTGAAAATTTTAAATGTATACTAGCTTTTTTTTGTTAACTGTCTCGAAGTCAATATTTGTAGATGTTATGTAAGAGTAAGGTACATCCCCTTTGCCTTTCCATTCAAAACTGGTTGTAAATATAAGGCAAACAGATTCCTTTTTTTGTGAAGGGAATTTGTAGAGATAAGATGAATGGTAACTATCACTGAATGGTGACTCAGTTGATAGGTGAAGGTTATCAGAAGGAAAATATGGAAAGATAGATTAGTGGACCTGTTGATGGACTCACATTGTTTTCTTATTTTCTTTGTACTCTGATAAAACCAAATTTGTGACAAAGTGCCATAATGCAAAAAAAAAAAATAATATTAACTTGGTGCAAAAGAAGATACATTTTACTTATTTTTTATAGACTCCTAAGTGATTCTACTGAATATGTGTAATATATAAAATGAGATGAAACAAAGACTTTTTCACCGTATATATATATATATATACACATATATATAACTGAATCACTTTACTGTGCACCTGAAACTAACACAATATTGTAAATCAGCTATACTTCAATAAAATTTTTTAAAAAGAAAAATAACGGACTTTTTCAATATAAGAATTTGTTATTTTTATTGGTCATAATTGAATATTTTATGACTACATAGAAATAAAGGAGCAATGTGTTTAGAACTGTACTTCAGGACAATTAATCTGGCATCATCTGTGCTAAGAAGGGGGGCTGGGAGTGGAAAAAGCAGATTCACCTTTTAGCAATAAACATAATGTTTTAAAGATTGATCTTCAACATTATTATAAAAAGATAGCCATAGGGCAGACTAAAAAGACACTCAGAGATAGTTGACACCAAGAGTTCTAGTTAGAATTTGCTCTCTAACTAGTGACCTTGGGCAAGTCACTTTACCGTGCTGAAATTTAGTTTTCTGCTCTCTAAAATAAGAATTGTCATCTGTATTATCTTTTTAAGTTTGAGAACAAAAATTTGGGGGGGGGCATCACTATTTCACCAAAAACAAACTGCCTGAGAACTTAACAGACAAAATTGCCTTTTATGCTGGGCTCCCCTCTGCAGCCAGGAGGAATCTGAAGCACCAGCTCCTATGTAGCTGTCCTGCAAGGTGTGAGTCTACCTGTCCTATCAACTCTCCCTCTGCTGTCTCTCCCTGAACTCTGTGCTTCAGGCATTCCATACTGGCACCTGTTCCATGAAAACATCATGCCTTCTCCCTTCTCTGGGTCAATTTCTCTCCATACCATCGTCTCTGTATTCCTGCCATAGCTACCATATCCATTATTGGATAATTTTTTATTCTTCAGTCTCCGTTTAATCCTGTGAAGGTGACATAAAACACCTGCAGTCAGAGTACCTAGGTTCAGATTCCGAGTCTATCACTTTTAATAACAGGTGACTTTGGGCAAATACTAAGTCTCTACTTTTTCATCTGTAAAATGGGAATAAGGACCTATTAAGTTATGAGATTTTAAAGAGATTTACAAATCCTGGCTCTGTGCCTGTCATGTAGTACACACTCTTGAAGAGTTTACCAATAGTTTTAGCCCCAGAGCTGTCTGGGTTTACCTGTGTGACAGCATTAGCTCCTTGCTGTGAAATTGCCTATTTAGTCTGTTGTCTCTCTACACATGCCCACTGCCATCTCCACATCCCAATTAAACCCTATGATCCCTGAAAACAGAAACTGCTGTGTCCTCAGCAGTGAAAAATTATCCTGTCTCATGGTGGAGGCCAAATAAATATTGAATGAAAACATGGTTATTCCACCTTACAGCTTAATGGGGAAAGAGTCAGACTGCAATTCTAATCGAGAAACGTAGTCTAGAGTTAACATGAATGAATTAGGCGTTAATTTTTGTAACAACCTAGAACTTTTGGCACACCAACAACTCATCTGAAAAACATTCAAGTATTTATTTTAATATTTTGGTCATCTTAGAAGACTAAGCAGGTGTGACTTCCCTCACCAGGGACCCTCCAGCTCTTTGGTGATTCGTTCTTTGTAGACTAAATTCCATGCAGCTCTTTATTTACAAAACCATCTCACAATATGTTCAAGTATCCTTTATTTTGGATCTCGTTGGTGAAGGTAACATAAATTGGTAATCAGATTCTCATTTGGCCAAAGTAGCCAAGAAAACACCGTTATTTATGTTCTAAAATCTAACGAGTGATTCAGGAGCAAGAAGGCAAACTGTGGGAAATGCCATAATGAAACATGATTTTTTTTTTCTATTACAGAAATGACAGAAGCTTATGCACATTCATGTCTGGGGCACCAACGTTTCCAATTGAATAGATTCATAATCAATCTCATTTTGTGGAAAAAGAAATAAGAGAAAAAAGAAGTATTTGGTTTGGTCATTAGGGATTTAAACACAGGTTTCTTGTCTCTTTTTCTTCATAATATAAACTTTTGCCCAAACCTGCTGTCCTTCTGCATTGCCCAGCAGGTCAAGGCCATCTCATCCCCTTGGTCCTGTGAGAATTTAGAGCCTTTCACCCCCCTTCACCTTCTCTCCACTTTTCATCTCTTCTGGGCCCTCCTGTTCATCTCCAGGATCTTGTTCTCGAAGAATCTCCTCTCTTCAACTTAAGTGCCTCTACCCAAAGTAGCAGCATGGGGGCCACTTGTGCATGGGTGTTAATGAAGTCATGACAAACCTGTAGTAAGTTCACCGCCCCTAAGATGTCGACCCTGAAGGACAAAACTTGGTTGGATGCATAGACTCAATGGGAGGTGTGTCATCCTGACTTGATAAGTTAGACATTCTAGATGTGTGTGCAAAATGCAAAAAACAATGTGAGGATAATGCATCCTTAAAATAGAGGACTTAATACAGTATCAGAGAAAGGAGAAAATATGTATGTATATAATTTGCTTTTAAAAATTATGATTATTAGAGTGTGCTATTCCAATGAGTCATCGATGAGAAAATAATGATAACTCTATAAAATCTATGAAGCCATTTTATAATTTAAAACAATGGTTATATGTTCTAGCCATAGAGTGATTTTGAAAACAGAGGTGATCACCACCTACCCTGATTCTCTAAATAAGCATTCCCTTGCTTCAGTGATAGTGGTTTAGTCAGATCATCTTGTAGTTCTTTCTATGATTTAGTCAGCGATATTGAACAGGCTCTAAAGCAAGAAAAGAAGGGATACTGGATAAAGTAAATAAACTTAACAAGGCAGAAGATACAGGTACCCAGAGAGTTCAACAATTTAGAGGATTCGTCTGACTTTTTTAAAGTCCAAAAGTCATCTGTGTTGATTATAACAGGAAACTAGTCTTCTAAGTTAGACAGTGTATGTGTGTGTGGTCCAAACTTTCTTTTAAAAAAAGTGCATTGACAAATGTAAAAGGCCCTTTGAGAAAATCGCAACTTCTGTATTGTCTCTCTTCATTAAGCCTCTGAAAATATTTTAGTCAATTCATACATAGAAATGCACAGCCCTTGAAAAATAATGTGTGTGTAAAACACTCACCAAAACCTAGCTACAACACTGTTTTGTACACAGCAAAATTGTGTACATGTTCACCGTTGATGAAACAGGCTAGCCATTTTTATTTTGGATCTCATTGACAAAGATAGAATAAATTAATAACGTTTTTATCATTTGGCCAAAGAGTCTAAGAAAACACCTTGTTGTCCATTGTCTAAATACCAACAAAGTCACAAAATAGTTAAAAGACCTCAATATGGCAATACTATCATTCCTCCATTCAACGTTTTAGTGATGCCAAGTGTATTGTGACAGCTTGCAGATGACACACAGAAAATCTACGCTATCGTGGAGTCTGAGATCCTAAACTTATAATAGTTTTTCATTGAATGTAGCGAACTAAATATTTTTGGGTGGGGGGGGGGCGGGCCTGGGGTAGAGTGGGGAATGGGAGAGATTTTAAGAGAGGGGAAGGGGAGAAAAAGAATGCAAACTGGCAACAAGCTTATTAAAATAATAATGATGTCAGTCTTCCTCCTGTGGAAATATACACTCCATCCTGCTCCAGTGCTGGGGAGTGCAGATCTCCTGATAAGACCAGGGGACTTAGTTGAGGTTGGATGAATGCTTACCATGTGTGACCAAGTGGGAGGAAACTGTGGTGAGACAGGGAAGGAGAGAAATAACTCACTTCGTGTCTGGCATGAGGGTGTTGAATCCCTTTAGTGATGATTTCTGTGTTCTGTGTGAGTTATGGGAGTTTGAGCTTGCTTTATGCCTTTTGCAAAGAAACGCCTTTTGGCTCAGATTAAGTTGTGATCTTTTCACTTTGGCACCTCTTTCCCTGGGGTCAGCATTTCCAGTTCATTCCCCAGCCACGGCTGCAGCTAGCCTTTGAGATCTCAAAACGCTAGAATGCAAACCCAGGTTGTATTTAGGCATTTAGGGAACTTGCCAGATCCCATAAGGTAATGACAGCTAAGTCATAAGGCAGCACTTGCCTCTCTCCCCATGACCCAGTTTATGACACTGTCAATGGTGGCTCTTACAAGTTCATTGGGTTCATTACAGCAGAAAAGGAATCAGGAAGATCGATTGGGACAAAATGCTTCCATCAAAATGTTTTAAGGTCGGGCTTCCCTGGTGGCACAGTGGTTGAGAGTCCCCCTGCCGATGCAGGGGACACGGGTTCGTGCTCCGGTCCGGGAGGATCCCACATGCCGCGGAGCGGCTGGGCCCGTGAGCCATGGCCGCTGAGCCTGCGCGTCCGGAGCCTGTGCTCTGCAACGGGAGAGGCCACAGCAGTTAGAGGCCACAGCAGTTAGAGGCCCGCCTACCGCAGAAAAAATAAATAAATAAATAAGTAAAAATGTTTTAGGGCATTTAAATTGGAGGGAGGGGCTCTTGGTTTTTCCCTAGACACTAAAGAGAAAGGAGACACACAGTTGAGGTAGGAATTCTCACACACTATGCAGATTATTATGATTAAAACCTCCTAAGTAAACTGGGCTGCTGGGGAGCCTTTGCATTTTGTCTTTGTGAAATCCCAAATGCTTTTGAAATTGGAAAACTCAAAATACTGGCCTATAAAACCCTAGAGGACCAGCAGACCAGAAAAGGAAACCTGGCATAATAAGAATAAACAAGGAATCTGCTTAAGATGGATGTGTATTGTCAAAAGAAAGGTACATGCGGACAAAATTTAGTCTCTCCAGAGCCTTTCCAGTTCTTCTGCTTTTCTATTGTTTTTTCCTCTGACAGCTCCCTAGAGTTTTCTGATGTCTTTCTTGAACTGAGTTCCCATCATTGTGGTCCTTAATGTCCCCCAATGTGTCTAGGCATCGTCTTTGTCTTCCCAAGGGGTTTTCATAACCTGTGATAAGGATACTTAGACTTATTAAAAAACCTGTAAAAGTCCTAACTACATGCCTTTAAAAATACTTTTTGTTTTGCTTTATTTTATTTGTTCGTTCTTTATTTATTTGTTTTTCTTTATTTTTAAGGGAGGCAAAGTATTGCATATAACCAAGCAGGGGCTTGGAAGACAGGCAGGGCTGGTGTCACCAGCTCTGTGGCCCTGGGCTTCCATTTTCTCATCTGCAAGATCAGAACATTCATATTGCATGGTCATGTGATAATTGAATTATATAACGCCTAGTACATGTTATCAAGTCAATATTTTTAAAACACTTTTTTTTCTTGTAAAGAAGAAACTGAGAGAAGTAATTTTGAACATACCTATAGAGTTCTCTACCTTCAGCCACGTTTGTCACCAATATGACATAAGACCAGGTAAAAAAGGTACAGTCGCTGGCAGTTTCTCCATCAATCTGCACCTAATAACTAGGAATTCCTTCACACTGGCCATTTGCCAAGCTGACTTGTAATTCACGTTTCAGTTCTGCATCTATGGGTGAAAGATGTCAGTTACTTCGACGAGAGCAGTCTCTTGATCATCCTCTCTGCCTCTATTCACACTGCAGGGTGCTTCTCTTGGTTTCCCCTGAGGAAGTGTCTCTCCAGCCAAAGTGTGCCCCTTCCGTAAGGCTCAACCTTGACTAATATTCTTTTAAAATGATTCCTTTCATTTACTAAACACAAATCAGTCTCTTCATATGTGACCCACAGCGTGTGATGTTTGCAGTCCTAGATTATTTACTGTTATATTTATATGATTCTCTCGTCACTATATGTTTTGAAATCTGATTAGGACTTGAGCCAAGGGTTCTGGTGGAAGCTGCTTTTAAAACCAAAGGTTTGCCACAGGAGGTCATTTTTTTGTTTTCCTGGCCTAAGATGAAGCGCCTGATCCCTATGAAAGGTGTAAGAATTATATCTCAAATTTTAACGAAACTTCTACCGCCATGATTTCTTGGTTCTTTGAAACAAACATGGCTCAGGTCTCTCAGAATAGTTATTTGAATACCAGCTCTCTACTACAGGAGTCTCCAAAGTGGGATGCACAAAACAACCCACTGGGGTGCTGTAAAAATATTAGAATTTCTTTTCATGCTTAGTTTTTATCTAAAAAAAAGGAAGAACTTAGCTTTACTATACTTAGTGAATTGTCACCGAAGGTCGCATATATTAGATGATTAAATGTCAGCACTGTCTGTGTAAAGTAGAAAGAAGTAAGAGAGTTAGCTTTCCTGTGAGGCTGCGTGAAACATGTCTGCATATTGCAACATAATACAGACTTTGTACATTCCTGGTTATGTGGCTTTATGGTTATCACTAAAACATCCTCCGCATAATGAACAGGAAGCTTGAAAATATTCCTTCTGATAAATTCCCGCTTAAAATATTATCAATGCAAACCCAAAGGATCAAAAAGAAATAAACAGAGTCAATACATTTTTTACTATTAATAAAGGTCTTTGTCAGCCACAAAACATGTTCAAAACACTGACAGTCTGATCCTATCTGTCAAGTGGTCAGCCAAAAGAAAAAATATAGAGAAGGCAGCTTAAAATGGATTTATATCCACTAGCTTAACTTGAAACTTTCATTAAGTATATATTGTGTCATGAGATATTCCTAATGATAGTACAAAGCCATCACGTTTAACTATTTCAAAATATGACTTTCTTTTTATCTCTCATTATCAAAGAGTTTACATTCCTGTGTATTTTTTAATGGGTAGCGTTAGCATGGTAGTGTGTATGTGTCCTTTATAGATAAAGGAACAAAAATGACAGGTACATACACAACATTTTTTAAAGATGAGTATGAAGGACCAAATCTGGACAGCAGTTCTCCAAGAGAATAGAAACTTTAGACTGTAAGAGTCTGGAAGGCAGGGGTCATCAGTCATCTAGGCTGGAGTCCCTTCCAGGCGTCAACAAATGGAGGGGGGAGTGAAAGATTGAGTGAAGGTTCCAATGACGCTCATTCCTTGACTTTGGGGCACTTGGGCACCTGCAGTGTTCAAGAAAGCAACAGTCACTATTGAAAATACAAGCCCTGAATACATCCCAGCCTGGAATTGTGACCATAACAGACTGACAAACATCACGATGCCGGCTTTGTCCTCGTCCGATGATGAAAAGACTGTGTCTTCCTTTTGATACAAGTTCCATCTCTGTCCTTATATTATGTTGCTTTTTGTCTGATAGAAATGACTTATATTTCTAAAAATATAAACACATTTTCTTTGTTTCAGAAATTACAGGCAGAACTTATTTCATTGTGCTTCCCTATATTGAGCTTTTCAGATACTGAGTTTTTTTTTACAAATTCTAAGGTATGTGACAACCCTGCATTGTCAGATGATGCTGGCATTTTTAACAATAAAGTGTTTTTCAATCAAGGTATTTACTTCTTTTTCGACATAATGAACACTTACTAGACTACATTGTAGTATAAACATAACTTTTATATGCATTGGGAAACCAAAAATTGTGAGTGATTCTCTGTGTGGCAATATTTGCTTTATTGCAGTGGTCTGGAAGCAAACCTGAAATATCTCTGAGGTCTGCCTGGTGTCTCTGTATCTATGGTTACTTCTTTTTTTTAAATTTAATTTATTTTTTTATACAGCAGGTTATTATTAGTTATCCATTTTATACATATTAGTGTATATATGTCAATCCCAACCTCCCAGTTCATCACACTACCACCCCACTGCCACGTTCCCCCCTTGGTGTCCATACGTTAGTTCTCTACATCTGTTTCTCAATTTCTGCCCTGCAAACCAGTTCATCTGTACCATTTTTCTAGGTTTCACATATATGTGTTAACATACAATATTTGTTTTTCTCTTTCTGACTTACTTCACTCTGTATAACCATCTCTAGATCCATCCATGCCTCTACAGATGACCCAATTTCATTCCTTTTTATGGCTGAGTAATATTCCATTGTATATAGGTACCACATCATCTTTATCCATTTGTCTGTTGATGGGCATTTAGGTTACTTCCATGACCTGGCTATTGTAAACAGTGCTGCAATGAACATTGGGGTGCATGTGTCTTTTTGAATTATGGTTTTCTCAGTGTATATGCCCAGTAGTGGGATTGCTGGATCATAAGATAGTTCTATTTTTAGTTTTTTTAAGGAACCTCCATACTGTTCTCCACAGTGGCTGTATCAATTTACATTCCCACCAACAGTGCAAGAGGGTTCCCTTTTCTCTACACCCTCTCCAGCATTTGTTGTTTGTAGATTTTCTGATGATGCCCATTCTGACTGGTGTGAGGTGATACCTCATTGTAGCTTTGATTTGCATTTCTCTAATAATTAGTGATGTTGAGCAGCTTTTCATGTGCTTCTTGGTCATCTGTATATCTTCTTTGGAGAAATGTCTATTTAGGTCTTCTGCCCATTTTTGGATTGGGTTGTTTGTTTTTTTATTGTTGAGCTGTATGAGCTGTTTATATATTTTGGAGATTAATCCTTTGTCCACTGACTCATTTGCAAATATTTTCTCCCATTCTGAGGGTTGTCTTTTGGTCTTGTTTATGGTTTCTTTTGCTGTACAAAAGCTTTTAAGTTTCATTAGGTCCCATTTGTTTATTTTTGTTTTTATTTCCATTTTTCTAGGAGGTGGGTCAAAAAGGATCTTGTGTGATTTATGTCATAGAGTGTTCTGCCTATATTTTCCTCTAAGAGTTTGATAGTGTCTGGCCTTACATTTAGGTCTTTAATCCATTTTGAGTTTATTTTTGTGTATGGTGTTAGGGAGTGTTCTAATTTCATACTTTTACATGTACCTGTCCAGTTTTCCCAGCACCACTTATTGAAGAGGCTGTCTTTTCTCCACTGTATATTCTTGCCTCCTTTATCAAAGATAAGGTGATCATATGTGCATGGGTTTATCTCTGGGCTTTCTATCCTGTTCCATTGATCTATATTTCTGTTTTTATGCCAGTACCATACTGTCTTGATTACTGTAGCTTTGTAGTATAGTCTGAAGTCAGGGAGCCTGATTTCTCCAGTTTCATTTTTCATTCTCAAGATTGCTTTGGCTATTCGGGGTCTTTTGCCAATTTTCTAAGAATCATCTTTCTTCATTGATTACTAACATGATGAAGAGGTGCACAAACTGTATTGTGACCAAACTTCCATGACATTGGGATTATGTACTCCATGAAATTCAATTTCACCTACTCTGAGTTCTAGACTGTGATTCGTGTGAGATATGAAAACATATCCTTGTCTTTAATGAAACAGTAGTCATTTTAATTTGGTAAGCTTTAACTTATATATATGTATGTGTGTATATGCATATGTATGTATGTATACACACATATATGTATATACACATATGTGTGGGTATACTTAAACTTTTTGTTTGATATGAGCTTTCTTTTTGGAACCAGATATAAAATACAGTTGGAACCCAGGTTTGTAATTCTAGAGGTATCCTTCCAGAACCACAGACACTTTTTTTTTTTTTACAAAAATATGATGTAGATACAAGAAGGATGGAGACTTGGAGATGTATGACTCATTGTGTGCTTCCTAGAGGGAAAGCCTGTTCCTAACAGTGGATCAGAGGCATGAGACAGGCATGGAGCATCTGAGGATGATGAGGAGCCATGGCTGGTGGAGCAGAGAGTGGAGTTCACGTAACGTCAGGACCCCCGTGTTGGACGTACATTTAGAAACAATCTCCTCTCTCCGGGATAAGAAATTGCTCCCCTAATTGAGGAGGCAAAATGCTTCCCAAGAGAAACCACTGTTACCAAGGATGCCCCAGTATTCTCTGGTAGTTCAATTTTTCTTCACCTCTCCCTTCTTTCCCCCACCCCCACTGCAAACACACACACACACACACACTCACTCAAACATACCTCAGTAGAAGCATCTGGTACAATTCCTCTTCCATTCCTTCGATTCACAAAAGGAACTAAAAGATTACTTATTCCTGTATTAGATGGAGTCTTGTATGTAACATGATGGCATCCAATTGTACATTCAGTTATTCACTCATCCATTAAGCAAGGAACATGAACTGGGCACCTTCTATGTTAGAAACTGCTTAGTTGTCCCACCGTATCCGGTCACTTCCTTAGAAGAGATGCTTCTTGCCCTCCTCCTTCTCTCTCCCTATCCAGGGTAGAGGGACCAGATATGATTCCAGGGAGCTAGTGACAACATTTTGGATAGTGATCCTGAGGCCAGCAGGGCCACAGGGTGGGAGGACCCTGGGCCTCTGTGTGACCTTGTGGAGCGCAGAGCCCTCCCTGCCCTGCACTGCCAACTCACTGGAACTTGCTCTACGAGATGGAACAAAACTTCCATCTTGTTTGGGCAGCTGTACTTTTGGGAATCTCTTAGTCTGTATCCCAATGAGTAGACCAACTCTGGTGGATATGAAAGTATGGAAATTCATGTAAATTATTTAAAATGTTTTCCTAGGTATGAAATAATTCTGCCTTGTACCTTGACAGCATCAGGCTTTGTTCATGCTCTTTTCTCTTCCTGTGATATCCCTTATCCATGACTAGGAATTCTATTTTTCCATTGAGAGTTTGCTCAAATACCACCTACTAGTAGCTCTTGCCAATTTTACCTCTTCTCCTGAGCTGACCCTATACCTTCTCTACTGTTCCAGGTAAGAATAATCTCACTTTTTTGCTTCTCTCACAGCATATTTTTTTGTCTACTAAAATAACTACATGCAGGCTTATATATTTCACTAGAGACTTCCAAACAAAGACTGTCTGTTACTAATTTTTCTATCTCCCTGACATCTAGAGCAATGCCTTCAATAATCCAATAAATGTTTGTGGGATATTCATTGAATATAAGCCTTACTCTTTGTGTCTTTACCAGGCTACAATAGTAAATGTTTTCCACAATGAATCTGCAGAAAATGTTCATAGTTACTGTCCTCTTATTCATCAAATGTAAAAGTAAATGTTGTTTCAAAAAATTGCAAGAGAAGGATATCGTCTATCTTGTTTCCAATTAGAAAGTAGCAGCCTGGCTTGAAAACATATGCCAGAAAAACTGGCCATTGCTGGGATAAGATAATTATGATGGTAATAACCCATTTAAAAAAAATGTCAGCTGCTCCTGTTTTATTCTTCATGAAATAGAGCTGTGGCCTGTTTCAGGATGATGTTTTCAGGACCTGGAAATTTTTATTTCCCTACATGAGTCTTTCATCCTTTTACTGACATTTATTCTTTTCATGCAATTATCCTGAAAGGAAACTCTGGCCAGGCAAATGGGTTGTTGTCTGCCTCTGAAGAGACACTCCTGTCTAGTTGGTGAGCTTTCAAGTTCTGTGATCAGGAACCCTCAGGCCCATTTTTAAGGGGTTTCAGGCTGGTTGAACTTCCCTGTCTCCCAAAATGTCCAAAATGAGATTATGCCATGGGCAAGATCAATTTACTGGAAGGTACTTAAGCAATAAATCTGGAGCTTTTTGTCCAGTCACTGTTTCTTTCAAGCTTTGTGACAGAAAATTAAGCCACAAGAGCTTTGACAAATTGGATATTACCCCATCTAATTGTGTGTGTTTAAGCTTATCACACTGAATCACAGTATTGTAACTGACTATGAAGCCAGAAAGGCCTTTGTTTAATCAGTGCAGTGCCATTTAACAGCGATAAATCACCCAACTCAAATGTCATAATAAGGTCACAGAAACTTGAAGGCTAAAAAGAGAGAACATTAAAGTCAGCTGATAAGTAGAGGAAGAGAGCAAGTGGTGCCAGGGGAAGTTCTGAGAGCTTTGCTTTTTTAGAAGCTGGTAGAGCAACTAAGGGGAACTCAGGCTTAGCTTTAGCTGAGATCAGAAAAGCTGTCAGTCACATGGTTGAGGAGGAAGTCATTCTGTGAGTTCCTTAGCGGGCTTCTGTCTGTGGGAAGGTAGCTCCTGCCCACAGAGTGCTTGAGGTTGGTGGTTCATCCTAAAGATGTTTGTACGCCAGTGGATACCACTTCATGGTTTTTCTTTCACTTATTCTTTGTATTTTTTCCTTTGATATTTCTTTTAAAAAACAAGAGCTCAGATCTGATCTGGTACCAAAGACAAGAGGAAATAATGCCCAGTTACAAAATATTTTGGGGAAGGAACAATTTGATTCAATTCACTTGTTTGCAAGGGAGTTTTTGTTTCCTGGAAAACTTGCCACGTTGAATGTTACAGGACAAAAAGAAAACGACTAAACACATTGTTTTGTTTTTATTTTTAACACCCAAGGGGGTATTGGGCCGTCTGATAAGTCCTTGTAAGCACTTCAAGATAAAACTTGTGAAAAGCTGGACTTTAGCATGGAGGCCCCTTGAAGGCCAGCACTCTGTCCCCTATGGTGCATACTGAGCACTTGAGCACGCCTGGCCCTAATCAATACTGCCTGACTGGCTGACTGACTCTAATAACAGAGCTGTAGTAAATGGTAAATAGAAAAAAAAAGGCACACGGAATGTCTCTGACCGAGGAGTACTAGGCAGTTGCCATTCAGCTTGTAGACTTCCTGAAGAACTTTTGAATATTTTGTAATGTGATAAAAAACTGAGTATAATGACCACTGTTTAGACTTGGAATGAAACAGTACAGAGACTGAGAACAAGGACCACATCTTATAGGGAGAATGATTTAGATTTCATACCCACTGAGCCTGTCAGCCGGGAAGATATCCATGTTTGGAGCAAGGTTACTGAGATTGCCTTATAGTTCTGTAGAGCCCTGTGTGGTCCACTGGCCATATATGGCTGTGGAAACTCAAATGTGACCAGTCTAAATTGAGATGTGCTACCAGTGTAAAATACATACCAGATTTCAAAGACTTAGTGTAACAAAGAACTTAAACTGTTTCATGAATAATTGTATATATTGATTACATGTTGAAATGACAATATTTTGTGCTGAATTAAATGAAATATATTAATAACATCAGTTTCAAAACAGAAACAGACTCACAGACTTAGAGAACGAACTATGGTTACGAGGGGGGGATGGGTGACGGGGAGGGATAGCTAGAGAGTTGGGATTGACATGTACACACTGCTATATTTAAAATAGGTAACCAACAAGGACCTACTGTATAGCACAGGGAACTCTGCTCAATATTCTGTTACAACCTAAGTGGGAAAATAATTTGAAAAAGAATAGATACATATATATGTAAAAAAAAATCAGTTTCACCTATTTCTTTTCACTCCTTTTAATGAGACTACTAGGAAATTTAAAATTACACATACGGCTTGTGTCATATTCCTATAGGACAGTGTAGACCAATGAAGAGTCACCTGCGTTGGTATCATCATTGACCTGGACCAGGTGTAATCCTGTAAAATGCAGAGGTGAAACACTTCCTGACCCATTGTAATCTCCTAAACAAGGCTGTGTCCCAGAGCTTTTAGCTCCAAATCAAAGAGCTGGAGTTGTTAATATACCAAATGGAAAATAAATCTAATAGCATCAATAGTATACTTGACAACTAAAGGATTACTTCTGGGAAGACAGAAATTGGCATTATTCAGCTTGAAGGAGAGAATGACAAAGTGCAATTTAATAAGCATCTTTGGGGACATAACGAGACAAGCCAAGATTGCAACATGAATGTTGGAGGTTAACCTGAATGATTTCTTAAGAGTCAGGGTTGTTTAACACTTGAGACAGGTTGTGACTCTTCTTTTTCTGGAGGGCAATGATAATAAGGTAGGGCCTCCTCTGAAGTGCCAGAGAAGTATAAGATTGCAGAAAACAATTTAAGATAGCAACCCCAATATCAGTACTTTTTCAGATACTTGGAGTGCTTCTGAAAGTTGGTGACAAGACAAGACAAGATTACTGGCCCTTTCCTCGGGTTGGATCCATCTTTAATTTCTCTCCTTAGATGTTAATGAAATTCACTTTAAAATGCATTATTCTGTGTCATCTCATCATTCTCTTAAAGAATTTGCATTTAAAATTCATCAAAATATTATATCTGGGACTGGACCAAAAACTCCTCAAGATGTGAAACGACGTATTATATTTCCTTTTTATTATTGTATGCCCCTGTATGCATATACTATATTATATTTATTATACAAATAAGTATATATATATATATGCTGTAGGACATGGTAGCTATTCAAGACTATTTGATGAACGGATAGATATATGTTAAATAATAATAAAGCAACCTAAATGTCTGCAATTCCACTGCTTAGGTGGAGAAGGCAGCTAAAGCATGATAGAAATCCCCAGGTCCCCAATTCTGATCCAGTACATTTATACAGCAAAACCTTGATAAGTCAATGCTGCACCTGAGTGTAATAGAGTTTGGATTTTTTGCCAGTGAGATATAATGTTAGACCAGCTGACTATTTTAGTAAGTTATCAATAATTTCTCTAAAAATATTGATAGTTTAAAATTGTTTGCAAGGTAAGTTTTTGTTAGTATGGCTTCCCATTACTATGTAAAGGAATAGTCACTACATATATCAGTATGAGAAAACCAAATGAAACAACAAAGCTCTAAAAAAAAAAAAGGCATTCTACTGAAATAGAAGTCCCTGATCAAGTTAAAAGCATGGTTTATAACCTATGCTGCATTACCTGAAATCTACATCCAAAATAACTTCTTGACTGTAAGACTTTGGGTTTTTCATTTTAGACAAATGTTTCTGGCCTCCATTTTTATAGTGTTTTTAGTAAACTTATATGCTGATATCTTTGGCTGATCATAGATTTATTTTCCCTATATTTATATCCAGGCATAATTTTTAAATGGAAACATCTGAGTTTTCAGCGGCTATGAGTCAATCTTGAGCAAGGAAGTAGTGCTCATGCAACACATGGTATCATATCTGGGTGTGGCCAAAATAATGCACATTCATATACCACATCAGGAAATTAACAGTAGAGTTCGTCACTTCTCTGAATGCGTTTGGGCTTAATCTTACTCCGTTAAGGAGGAAAAGTCATTTTAATTTGGTCTTCCGTTAAAGAACTTATTGTCTCTTCTTCTTCCTAAACTATTAACTTCACATCCAAACATTTTGAACAACGCTGACAGGAGTTAATTTCCAGACTTTTACACCACCTTTGGCTGGACACGTCCCTTTCCCTTTGGTGCCAACACACAACTATTTGGCCTTTTGTAAAGGTCGCATATTTTCCTTCGAAGTGGAGTTGCCCTAGCTATGTCAGAAAACATGTGTGTCCATTCTTCCAAAATGAGAGACTTACCTCCTTACTTCCCAGGATTCCAGAGTGAGCCAGTCAAGCTGTTGTTACTTTGTGGCTGGGGTTGGGGGGAGGGGATACTAGTGACTGTTTGGAAGATGACTTAAAGCTTTCCAGGTATCGATACATTTCTTTACCAGACTACCAACATTGGATTCCAGTTGTGAGGTGTACATCTCACAACTTTGTTGCACCCGTAAGCAAATCATATGAAAAGATGAAAAAATAACATACATTTTATCATCTTCCCAACAGGTTCATGGAATCATTACTTTAAATATTAGGAAAAAGTATTTCAGCTGGTATATATAGTATATACAGTGAAGACTAAAGTGACTACCACATGCTTTCTTACAGAATGCCAATGGTATTTCTAAATGCCCTAAAAAAAAGTCTTCCCTCCCTGCACTGGCTACTCCCCGCTCCCTTCCGATGAGCGAGTAGCCGGTTGCTTGGGCCAGGCAATTTAGTTCTTAGTACTTTTATCAGCAGGAGAGGTCCCAGCCTAAAGCAGGGAACTTGTTTTTTTTCTTTTTATTTGTTTTCTTTTCAAGATATCGATGATATGGCCCTATCAAATGTACAGTTTAGTGAGATGGATGGCACTTCACTAACTGGCAATTCAGGGAAGTCTGACCCTGCTTGTTTACATGAACACGTTTTAGAACAGCCAGTTCGCTTCCAGATGCTCTGCCCACTGCCCAGCACTGAGGGGAAAAGCCATCAGTGGGCCGACAGGTCCGTGATAAACTCACCCCCCCATTTGGCAAGCAAGGAAGCAGGATGATAAGGGCTCTGATTTATGTTTTATCTGTCACTAAGTTTTCAGGCAAGTCGGGCAGCCAGCCTGAAATGACTTGGTTCTGTTATCACCTCAGATGCCACAGGTTTCTCAAGTGAGGCAAAGTCTTTGGCGACTTTTAAAAAGAACTTTCTTTCACCTCTTGAGGAAGCTTAGCGGTGTTACATTAAAACACCCGGGTCTGCCTCACTAAACTTTGAGGCTATAAATGAGCCTGGGAGGGCTCCTTCCCAGGAATGATTTTTTTTTTTAATTTTTATTGGGGTATAGTTGATTTATGATGTTGTGTTAGTTTCAGGTGTACAGCAGAGTGAATCAGTTATACATATATATCTATCCACTCTTTTTTAGATTCTTTTCCCTGTAGACCATTACAGAGTATTGAGTAGAGTTCCCTGTGCTATACAGTAGGTCCTTATTCATTATCTATTTTATATATAGCAGTGTGTATATGTCAATCCCAAAATCTCCCAGTCTACCCCTCTCCCTCTTAAGCCCTGGTAACCATGTTTGTTTTCTATATCTGTGACTCTACTTCTGTTTTGTAAATCAGTTCATTTGTATCCTTTTTTCAGATTCCACATATAAGTGATGTCATATGATATTTGTCTTTCCCTGTCTGACTTACTTCACTCTGCCTATATCACCTACATATAATTGAGGTACTCTTTTGGCAGCACAAAACCAGTCTTGATAATACAATTATGGGAACGCTTGACATTTAAAAAAATGTAGGTACCTAAAAAAATGTGTTAACATGAAGATTGCATACACCCCTCTATTCAAATTCACCTATAAAGAAAAAATTCTACAAATAGCATGAATTCAGACTCTGAATAAAATCTAGCTTGGCTTCAGAGAATGAAAATCAACTCAAAGAGGATCATCTGTCTTCGGGGAGAAGAGTGTCAGTGGATACAATTAGAAAGCAAAAATCTCCTGTTCCTTTGTGATGGATGCCGCAGGCTGGCCATGGGGGTCAATGGGAGATTACCCTACATAAAAGCACCGAGCATCCTTATCTAGTCACTAACACAGCCAGTAAATGAAAGCCCTCCTTACCCTTCCCCAACCTGTTTCAAGTTGTTTTCTCCCAAGTTTAAATTGGCTTGTCGTTTTACAAGGATGGATGGGTATTATTTTTAAGCTTTTATTTTACAGTGGAGGAATGTGAGTGTTTCACAGTGAAGTTTTCCCATGGAGAAGGGAATAGCAATGAATCATAAAGTGTGAACCCTCCCAAGCTTCTTTCATATATATATATGTATGTATATATATATATGTATATGGTTATGGTCTAATATCTTCTCCCCCAGTTGTGTTTTCTTTCCAAACATCATAAGAAAAGTCAGGGGGAAAGCCCTTGGAAGCTATCTTCTGAAAACAGTTGTAGTCTATCTCCTGTATTCCCAACTGTATAATCTTTTTTGTATCTGACGTGGACTCAGAGAAACCCACGATGTATTTTCCCTGAGGAATATCCTTCAGGGATGCCCCTCCTCCTACCTTCTTTCAGGATAAAATCCAAACTTCTTAGCATGAAAACTACTGTTTACCCTTCTGGCCTCATCCACTGCCACTTTCTACAGACACTTTGTATACAGGTCACACTAAAGTACCTGAAGGTTCCTGAATAGTTCATGCTTTTACCCCTTCTTAATTTTACCCCTCTCTAGGAGAGCAAGGATTTTAAAAAATAACAGTTTGATCACTACTGTTTCCCCCAATGCCTAAAACTATTCCTAGAACTCACTTAGTAAGTGTCAACTATTTGTTAACTGAATAACGTGTACATATGCTGCTGCTCCCTTAGTCTGGAAAAATCCTTCTCCTTTCCTCTCTGGACTGAATTTTACTTGTATTTCAAATTTTGGGTGACCTAGGGGAAGTCTTCTCTCCCCATCTCCAGATCCAGGAAAGATGTCACTTCCACAACCTCTTAGAGCACCCACTGCATCCCTTCAGCATCTTCTACACTGCATTTTTTTTCAAAACAAAAAACTTTTAATTGAAACATAGGTGATTTACAATGTTGTGTTAGTTTCAGGTGTACAGCAAAGCGATCTAGTTATATATATATAACTAATATATATATATTCTTTTTCAGATTCTTTTCCATTATAGGTTATTATAAGGTATTGAATATACCTCCCTGTGTCATAGAGTAGGTCCTTGTTGTTTATCTATTTCATATACCATAGTGTGTATCTGTTAATGTACACCACATTTTTTTTTTTTTTTGCGGTACATGGGCCTCTCACTGTTGTGGCCTCTTCCGTTGTGGAACACAGGCTCCAGATGCACAGGCTCAGTGGCCATGGCTCACGGGCCTAGCCGCTCCGCAGCATGTGGGATCTTCCCGGACTGGGGCACGAACCCGTGTCCCCTGCATCGGCAGGCGGACTCTCAACCACTGCACCACCAGGGAAGCCCTACACCACATTTTAATTGTTTGCATCCACTAACAGACAGACAGCCCCCAATGGAGGCGGGGGGCGGGGCAGCATTCTCCAGTTTTCTATGCCCTGTGTCTATGTGACGATATGATGAGTCTGATTAATGCCCATGTTTTCTCATGCCCAGAGACCTCAATGATCTGATTGCTTATACTTCTCCCCAGCCTCCCTAACCCTAATCTAGTCCCTGCACCTCCCAGCTGCTCTTCCACACACAATGCAGACCTTAACCCTTAACCCCTAACCCCTTCACGCTCTGTTCCTTCTGCCTGGTTGCCCTGCCTTCAGATTTGCTCTGCCTAGAACTCCCTCACTGTTTTTGCTCAGATGGTCACCTGCTCAGTGAAGTCTGCGCCCTGCTCACCCTACCTAAAATGCTCCTCCTGCCTTCCCCTATTCCTGATCCCCTCTGCCCATGTTACCTCCTAACTTACAATAGAACATTGTGATTTGAAGGTTCATTGTTTATTGTGTGTCTCCCCACTTGAAAATGTTTCACAAAAGAAATGTTCTTTGCTTTATTCATTAAAATGATGCCTGGAACCAGTAGGCAATCAATAGATACTTGAATAAATAAATGCTTATTGTATACATACACATGTATACATTTATACATATATACATAAATATATATTTACTCTTATAAATAAATCAGTTACATAGTTGAATAGCATTGTCATCTACCATAACACATGTCATTTCTTTCCCTTAATAAAAGCTATAAAGTTTTCACTGTTTCTTTCGAAAGGCCAGTATACAACTTAATGGAAGTTGCAGTCCCATTCTTGATGTGACATTTAAAATTTCCTTTTAAATTGAATAATTTCCCTTTATAAAGAATACTTTCTTTGGCTCAAACTTCTCATGAAGTTGCAATGTTTCCTTATAATCCACAGTTTCCAGCCCCCTTAGATACTGTGGTTAAGTTAAAATCGGTCTCTTCTCCACTTTAGAACACTTCAGTAAAAACCATGTTGTAAGCTCTTAAATTCCTCAGTGTATTTACACGACATATTGGTGGACTGAGAGGAAGATGCCGGAGCTGGGCCTGGGCTTCTGAAGCTTCCTCTTGCTGTACAGTTGACTATAAAAGAGTTTGTATTCCCTATAAAAATATTTTCACTTTATTTACCCACTTTTTATCACAAATAGTTTTTTGACTGCTAATAAGCACAACATGAAAATATTTTCTCTTGCCTTCTCAGCACCGTGATGGCATCTTCTCACTGGCACTGGGCATGGAAAACAGATGTCACTGCAAGTCCCAAGTGCATTTATTATTCTCCACACGGTCCTGTCAATAGAGAGCAGAGAGACCGAAACTTAACTGAAACGTGGCAATTTTATCTTTCTCTTGAGTTTAGATGTGGCTCTTGGAACATTAGATTTAGGAAATAAGGTTTTCGGTTTGCTTTTGTTATTTTTGGTTTTCCTTTTTCTTTATGTCTTGCTGTGGCTTTTCTCTCCTTCCTTCCTTCCTTCCTCTCCTTCTTTCTTTCTCTTCCTTTCTCTCTCTCTCTCTCTCTCTCCCTCCCTTCCTTCCTTCCATTCTTTCTTTCATTCTTTGCAGTTTTTTTGTAGTTATTTATCTAGATCACTTTCACTTCACATTTACTTTGTATCTATCCACATTTGTATTAATATAAGTAGAATAATCCTATTACCCAGTTCCTTTTTCCTTGCTCAAAGATATTACATTCCCATGGGATCATCTTAGTATAACTGCCGTCTTCTGGATTCGTGTCCACTTGGTAACAAATGAGTCAGTTGGCATGGACGTATTCCACATTAGTTATAAGATGTGTAATTATTATGTACAAATGGTATACATAGCTGATTTATATCCTTACATCATTGTTTACAATGTATAGGAAAAGTTTTGCACGTACTCTGTTAAAGAGAGATTTTCAAAAAGTATCTTAATTATTTTGAAAATATTTTTCATGTCTTAAATATATTATACTGAGAAACTGGATGTCTGTGCCTTACATACAATAGAGCAATAGCTGGTGTGGATGGGAGGTGGCCAAATGCAGTCTCAATCAAATGTTATCATTACTTTCCACATTAACTGAATATCTTCTGAGCATATTAGGTAAAGGCTTGGTGTTGACTTTGTATTTGAACAGCATTGATATGTTTTATGCATTAAATTTAATCTTCACAATCCAGAGAGGTTAAGTATCTTATAAAAGAATAACTGCTTAAAGTAGCTTTACTCAGAGTCAGTCATCTTGTTGAGTGGAAGGGTTATAACATATTATCCTGCACTAATACACTCACATTTACGAATTTAGTAAAGAAGTACATTTTACCCAGCTGATAATAATACATTCCCAGAGGCGAGACTGGTACTTTTTTAAAGGTGTGGAGGATAGGTTATGGAAGATCTTACAGGTGGGAGTACATCCAGGATGGCCAAGCCCAGCAGATTGTTGTGATGGAAGGCTGGTAAGCTAGGGACTTGAGGACCAGGTAGACAGAAGAATAAAAGAATGCAAAAGGCTGAAGCAAGGAGTCTCTACTTCCTTGGGTATCCCAAAAACTTTACAGTGGGAAGTATTCTGTGGGGTTTTTTTTGGTCATGCTGCACAGCTTGTGAGATCTTAGTTCTCGGACCAGAGATTGAACCCGGGCCCTCGGCAGTGAAAGCACCGAGTCCTAACCACTGGGCCACCAGGGAATTCCTGGTATTCTGTTTTTTTCAGAATAACACATAAGGTGGGATATATGTTAAACTGTCCCCTAGCTTGATCTACAATGTATCTAGACCTTGAGGCCCTTTGCTCCACTCAGGTGCACTTGATTTCACCCAATCACACAAAGGAAGGATATCAGAGACCAGGCATTGGGCCACACACAGGAGGGCAAGGATTTAGGAGAAATAAGTTAGGGTTTTTTGCACTCCTAGAAGGTTTGTCTTGGAAGGGGAGGGGGAGAGGTGCCAGGTAGGTGGGAGCTGATAGACTCAGAGCTTAGCAGGAGTAGGCAATCAGGCACTTCTTGTCACCAGCACCCAGATGCCCCATACGAGCCCTGAGACCATCCAAGCGCCTTTCAGATGCACAGTGGACGTCTCTTGCTCCTTGTAGGATTGAGGGCTGTCCTCTCTGCTACTCCTCTTTGAATTTTGCACAGATGGTTTAGCTCAAACATTACAAGGGAAAAGTGACCCAACGTAGCCTAGAGACTTTTTCTTCTCTTAAAAGACTCATACCCACTGACAGTCATGCCTAAGCTATAGGCTGTCAAAGGCACAAAGTGAACTGGAGAATAAAAATTATGTTGTAACATTAAGAGGGTCAGATAGGCCAGCAGACACAGAGTGTGAAACGTACATTCATTACCACTTATTCTTGAATTGCTTTGTCTTCACAGCCAAGCAGGATTTTTGCTTTAGTCATTTGGATAAACTAAAGCTGGATCAGTCTAGTAATTCCTGACTATAAATGAGGAAAGTTCTAAAGAGAATCTGTAAGTTTACAGAAACTAATGTTAAACGTACTATCCTGTATTTTCTGCCACACCTATGTGTGGCAATGGTGTAGTTTGCCATTTATTCGGTTTGTCTCAGGTGGATACTAATAAACCCCAGAATACTGCTGTGAAACATTTATTCATTTTTAGGATGTGAGGCATGAAGTTGCCATTAAATAAAGATAATATCCTAAGGCAGGACTTCCCTGGTGTTCTGGTAGTTAAGACTCCAAGCTTCCACTACAGGGGGAGTGGGTTCGATCCCTGCTCGGGGAACTAAGATACCATATGCCATGTGGCACGCCCTCCCCCCACCAAAAAAAAAAAAAGAGAAAAAAATATGAATGCAAAGGTCAAAATGACTAATTATATCATATTGTTATATGTGCAGACACCAGGTGTCATTGGTGCTGACAGTCTTTCAGGGAAGAGCATTTGACATTAGGAGCCAGTCCATCCTAGGGCAGCCCCTGAGCATCAAACAGCTGCTGTTTTAGTAGCAAATGTAGCAAGCAATGCCTCCTGCAGTATTTGTGAATCTGAAGTGAGAGGTCGTGTTCTCACATCCTCCTTTCTGAGTTTTGCCTGAGGAGGTCACTGCCTCTGACTCTGGGTTTGGGAGAGAGATTTTCAAACATCTTATACATTTAGATGCTGCCCCAGAATGCCCCATCAAGACCTTAACACTTTTTCCATCAATTTTATGTATTTATTTATTGTAACAGGAAAGGTCTTTTTTTTAAATTTTATTTTATTTCTGGCTGCATTGAATCTTTGTTGTTGCATGTGGGCTTTCTCTAGTTGTGGCGAGCATGGGCTACTCTTCCTTGCAGTGGGCAGGCTTCTCCTTGCGGTGGCTTCTCTTGTTGTGGAGCATGGGCTCTAGGCGTGCGGGCTTCAGTAGTTGTGGCACATGGGCCTCAGTAGTTGTGGCTCCCACGCTCTAGAGCACAGGCTCAGCAGCTGTGGCACATGGGCTCAATTTTAAAACAATTTTCAAGTACAGAAAGGTACAAACAATCCTACAGTGTGCTCTATGTGCCCCTCCCTGAATTTTAATAGCGACCAACATTTTGCAAGACTTTTTTTTTCCTTTAGAAACCTCTCCCCCAAATATTTTTAGAGGTATTTAAAATAAAATCCCAGACATCATGTCATTTCACCTGTAAATATTGTCCACATGCAACTTTAACTTCTAAGGACTTTTAAAAATTAACCTCCATTCCCCCAACACCAACAAAATTAACAATCACTAAACATCACCTATATTCATATTTCCAATCTGTATCCAAATTACCCTGATTGTTTCGAGAATGTTTTTCTTTTTTGTTTTGGAATAGAGAATGTTTTTCTATGGCTGGTTAGTTCCTATAAGGATCCAAATAAGATCAATAAAGACAAATACTGCATGGTATCACTTATATCTGGAATCTTAAAAAAAAAAAGTAAAACTCATAGAAAAAGAGTAGAAAAGTGGTGGATAGGGGCAGCGGGTGGGGGAAATAGGGAGAGTTTGGTAAAAGAGTAGAAACTTTTAGTTTTAAGCTGAACAAGGTCTGAGGATCTAACAGAACATGCACGGTGACTGTAGTTGATAACACTGTGGTGTATAATTGAAATTTGCGAAGAGAGTAGAATTTAAATGTTCTCACCAAATATACATACGGTGAACGATGTGTTAATTATGTCAATGGGGTAATCTTTTCACAATGTGGGCATATATCAAATCATGATGTACACTTTAAATGTCTTACAGTTTTGTCAGTTATACCTCAATGAAGCTGAAAAAATAATATCAATACACAGCACCCTTCTGTTTGTCACTTAAGTCTCTCTTATTCTGTAACAGCCCTCTTCCACCCCACTCTCTTTGCGTCATTGATTTGATGGAGAGACTAGAATGTCCTCAGTTCTAGATTTGGCCAATTGCTTCTTCTGCTGGTCTTTGTTCTTTGGCTTTTTCTTGTAAACCAGTATTTAGAGCCAGAGGCTTGGTGCCCTTCAGGTTCAATTATCCATGGGTGGTGCTGAGAGCTCCCTGCACCCAGGCATGAGGCACTTGTCTGGTCACCCTGCTCTTGGTGTGGCTAGACTATGGTCGGTGGGGTCAGGTGAGGTCAGCCTGATTCTCCTTTATAATGATCCCCACCACTTCGCTTTTCTTTTTTTAACATTAATTGATGACTACTGCATAAATCCATTATTTCACTGCACTTGGCAAAATAACGATTCCCTAATTTTGTCATTTCTGGAATTCCTTTATAAAAAGGACTCTATCAATTATTTAGGAACCCTGAAATAAGGACTCTTTCTCTATTTATAGATGCTCAGAATAGCATGTTATTGCATTAGCAACCCTGAAGGTGTCCAGAGTGGGGTGCTTTGGAGTATCATTATGAAAGCATATATATGATGTATTTTAATTCATTGCAGTTACTGTTTTTATACTAAAGCCGTTACATCTTAGGCAGCCTCTTCAAGTTGTCTCCTATGTCCTTTTGACACAATCCAATTCCTCTTTGATAGACTTCTTCCTTTCTGATGCACTAAGACCTCCCAGGCTCATCTTACACATTTGCTGGACCTAAAAACAATTATTTCTCTAAGAACCTTTGGTTCTTGTTAGTGGGAAATCTGACCACCAAAATTTGACTTCTACAAGAAACATTGTTCTTGCATCATGGGCATAAACATTGCACATTGTATCTTTTATTTTTTCAAAACTCCCGAAATATTTGAAAAAGCTAGACATATAAAACCTTAAAGTGGACTTTTCAAGGTTTGGTAAGCCAATCTGTTACTTCTGTAACCATTTAACAATTTTATGTACACTTAGAGATAGCATGTGTAAGTGTTTTCATTTACGCCTTCATAAATTTTATTTAAATTTTTTTGCTTTTCTAAATCAGGAAATACGTACACCAGTGTTCACTCGGCAATTGCAAAATGTAAGAACATTATAGTTTAAGAGATGATATTTTTAATCAAACAATTATCTTTTCTTATTTTTAATGATTTGAAAAAATAATTTGTGAATATGCTTTTCTTAAGCTAGTATTTCTATAATGGAACGTTCAGTGCTAAGACCTGGCATGTAAGTTTGAAGTAGGTTTTTAGTTATAATTTAGAAGCCTAGCATGCAAAGAGCTCTACTTTGTCTAAATATCTTTCAAAACAGTGCAATTCCTCAGTCAAAAAACCCTGGAAACTTCAGCACTATTAGAATCTGCCTAAAATCTCTAAGTTCTCTTCACTGTCCGAGGTGCAAAAATCTCCACATAATCCTGTCTTTTTGGTTTTTTGCCTCACTGATTTTGATTACTTGAGCTCAAGTAGGTATATTCCAAGACTTAATGTTACTTCAGCCCTTAAGCTTGTGGGGCCAGTGTAGTGCTAATTAATATCTTGGAATAAAAGTGCCAAAGAATCTCATGAGCACACCCAGCCTTAGATGCTACAGATGGGGGGAAACTGGGTTGGATGGGAGAATCAGCAGTCTCCTCCTCTGGTCCTCTCTGCATTTGATTTCAGCTCTGGGGTACTGGCTGGTCCAATTGAAGCCCTGAAATTGGCCTAACTGATATGGGTCATTCTTTCTCTCTTTCTCTCTTTCTCACTTCTACTGCCCTTTGACTCATACAGACCATTCATTTTTAGGTTTTACGTACAGCACTTTTCATTATCAAATAGGGTCTCTTGTGGCTTTCTGGAAATACTTGTCAACTTAGAGGGGGTTTGTTGCTGCTTTTCTCTTATGAAATAAAAGCAAACCTTATATAACACTTACTCTGTGGGCCTGAGTTCTAAGCACTTCACATAGATCAACTGACAACAGCCCAGTGACAAGCTTACTGCTATCAGTCCCATTTTACAGATAAGAAAACTGAGATACAAAGAAGAGATTAACTTGCCCAGCATCACACAAACAGTTCAGGGCAGGGCTGTGATTTCGACCCAGGCCATGTGGTTCGCACTAGTCTCTGAGCCACTCAGTCTGATGCAGAATTAGCTTCTGTGAGCTGGAGCCATGAGGGGTCCTGGGTCTTTGTCGGATGGTCTGGAACTGTGATAATAGTATACAACCCTTCTCAGTTACTATAAAGGAGTGAATTTCTAAATGAAACAAATCAACACACATGTAGGTCTCTGATAAATAAAATGGATACTTTAGATTGTCCTTGAAGGAAGTAAAGTGGAAGATTATATATTACCATTATAGTGATTGTGTTCTACATCCACTGATGTTCCTGAGATACAATTTGAGAGAAAACCAAAATACATATTGAAAGGTACAAACCAAAGGAATGTTATATTAGGAAGTATGGACTAAGACTCTGGATGAATCACAACGTATAAAGAAATATTCTCACCCAGAACCAGGAAGGTGAGAGTACCACGACCTACACAGTAAAGCTGATCTATTCTCCCCACCAGACCCTGACTTCTACATGTTATTCTCTACACAACTAGAAGCTACTGAAGTCAAAACAGAAAGCCTACTGGCCCTGAAGCAGAGTGGAGATGCAGGAAAATGATGCACTTTCCCCCAGTCCTGGGCCTGGCCACCTTGCTGTCGATTTTTCTAGGCATCAGCATGAAGTCACTCCCACATGCCATTGGGTCCTGTGGCACTGAAATACCTGGTGTTGATGAGGCAGAGACCACCAGCTTCTAGCAAGGCTCGGGACCCAGGTCTCTGAAGGTGAAAGGTCACAGCCTCACCTCACAACACTGTCTTGGGTCTGTTTCTTATTACCAAATAATTTCCAGAAAGTTTCCCAGGAGCAGCACCAAGGGAAGGAGGCTCCGAGGAGGAGAAGCAGTGGCCTCCATGCGGCATCTTTTCAGTGACTGAGAGTGAGAAGGGCCTGGGGGTCAGGAGGAAGGCGGCCATCTCCCCCCATCCCGGCCCCAGGATGAGCGTGGCTGTCAGGGTGACCTGGCCGCTCCTCAAAGGACACAAGCTTATTGCGAGGAGATAGGAGGAAAAGAAAGCTCTGCCGTCAGAAGGGCCACTGCTTCTCAGAAGCTGCTGGCTGGAGCCTTGGGCAGGCCAGTCCCCCAGGAGGAGAGGCGCGAACCACATCCACGGACCCAAGGTGAAGGACCACCATTAAAAATAAATAAGAAACCCCGAATGTGTAAATCGGATATAAGCCAAACCATATGGCATAAAATGAAAACATTTTCTCCTCATTCTTTTGGTCACATTGTTTCCTAGTAGATTTTATCCACAGGAAGGTATTCACACGCCTTGGGTCCTGGAGCTTCTCCCCTGATCCATGACCTTGATAAAACAAGCAGCTCAATGATCCTCACACTGTTCGTGCAGCTCTGTGTGTGAGAGAATGTTGTGTGTGTAGAAGTGCTAAAATCCTGGGCTAACACCTCATACATTAGCGGGCTTCCCTGCCAAACAAAGTCATTTTTCAGACAAGTCATAAAGTAGCCTAAAAAACAAGCGTTGCAGTGTTTGCTCCAAATGAGGCAGTGGCCAGGGGACCGCCGGCCCTGACATCATTTCTGACGTAGCCAGTGCGGGTTTGCTATCTGATCAGGGCTCAGCCACCGTGGTGCCAGACTCCCTCCTGAAGTGAGGTGGTGGAGGGAAATTACTGTGTCGGAGTTCGCAGAAGGTGAGAGCGTCTGCTGCAAGTTTCCTTCAGAGAGCTTCAGCTGGAATTGCCTTTGATTCTTTCCAAGAGAATCTTTTGAAGCTATGTATGGAGTTTGGCAGTAAGTAAAGATGAGCTTCCAACAGGAAACTCAGCCAGCATCAGAAGTGAAGGTGACCTGGAGGATGCAGACGTTTATGTACAAATGTGATCAAATAGCTGACTTGCTGAAAGGATGCTCCGCGGTCTCCCGGGAAACCAAAGCAGCCGTATCCCTTTATCTCTAAAGGCTGAATTTTCACTTGGCTGAGCCCTTGACCCAGCACCCGGTACCAGAGAATCATAACCTCTCTCACTGTCAATTTATTTACCTTAAACAATAAGAAAAATGCTATACGCTTCACTGACGCATGGGAAAATTGTACAGAAAAATACCAAAATGTGTTTTGAGATTATTTGATGAAAGGATGATATATATATATTTGTATATATGTGTGTGTGTGTGTTATTTCTGTAATGTGTTCTTTTCTCCCCCTCCTCCTCCTGGCCTGTCAGCTGCTACATACATAACACTTATCATAACTCCCAACCTCTTCATTTCCACTTTCCTGGCAAACTTGTGGATATGTAGATGGAAGATTCTGTGGTGTACCTTTGCTTTATTCAGTTGAGGCAATGCACACAAGAGAATTCTGCAGACCTTAAAGTCAGACAGAAATATCCATTACTATTTTCATTTTTTTAATTGAGAAAATACAGTATAAGAATGCATCAGACAAGGGGCTTCCCTGGTGGTGCAGTGGTTGAGAGTCTGCCTGCCGATGCAGGGGACACGGGTTTGTGCCCTGGTCTGGGAGGATCCCACGTGCCGCGGAGCGGCTGGGCCCGTGAGCCATGGACGCCGAGCCTGTGCGTCCGGAGCCTGTGCTCCACAACGGGAGAGGCCACAACAGTGAGAGGTCCACGTACCACAAAAAAAAATAAATAAATAAATAATGCATCAGACAAATCTGGACTTGAATCCTGGCTTTGCCCCTGACACATATGTATAGCTTATGCGTGCACACATGCATTCACACACACACACACTTGTGAGCAACTAGTCACACATATGTACACGTGAACACAGACGTTCCCACTCATGCATCAATTTGGGGCCAGAAGACTGGGTTTGACTCCTACCTCCACTACATGGCAGGTGTGTGACCTTGAATAAGAGACTAAACATCTGTGCCTGTGTCTCCTCATTTGTAAATCAGGAACTATAACAGTACCCATCTCACACCCTTACAAGGTGGTTGTAAAGATTAAATCAATGAGCTACTCAGAACAGTGCTTGGCACGTAGTAAATGCTACATATATATATATATATATATATATATATATATATATATATATATATATATATATATATATATATATTTTTTTTTTTTTGCGGTACGCAGGCCTCTCACTGTTGTGGCCCCTCCCGTTGCGGAGCACAGGCTCCGGACATGCAGGCTCAGCAGCCATGACTCACGGGCCCAGCCGCTCCACGGCATGTGGGATCTTCCCGGACCGGGGCACGAACCCATGTCCCCTGCATCGGCAGGCGGACTCTCAACCACTGCGCCACCAGGGAAGCCCTAAATGCTACATATTTATTTGCTATTAACATTAAGGGGACAAACTCAGCACAGTCAGAAGAGAGATTTCTTTCCCAACATGGCTTTTAATGAAATTTTCCACGTGTAAAGGGGAGAAGGAAACGTGAATTAACAAAAATTTTAATGGGTCAGGTCATCTTAATACCGCACACGGAAAGGCTGCATAGTTTTCATAGTGAATGTCGGGCATTTCTGGTTTACCCACAGGGAGAGTCAGGCCTGTGCACCAGGGAATTTCAGGAGAAATGTGAGACCACAGCGGGTAAACACTGTAAATGCCTCAAGGTTCGTTTCTAGCTGTTCTCCTAAGAGTTTAATGGATGCAATTATCTGCTTTCTCAGAAATCTGGGGGATTGGGTGGGGCCTCTCAATGTGAAAGAAAATAATCCTCACGGTTTAATATCTACTTTCTTGAGTGATGGGATATGCAGGGTCACCATTCTCCTTGCTGCTCTATTTCCTGCATACCAACCCCTCAGTATGGCTGTATCACTTTGTGTTATATTTAGAGTCGCGTTAGGTTCATACAAACTGTTTAAAAATGTTATTGCTTCTCAGATTTTCTCTCTCTAATTATGATGTGCTTTGTATAGATAAACAGACCTTGATTTGGACTTTGGGCTGAATAATCAGCCATTTGGAGGTGTTAAGAGAAGAATGAAGAATATGTACAAAGTGATGGAACTAGTGGGATGTAAAGAAACACTAAGTCCCAAAGTAACAACCTTGGTTATTAATTCTGAGTTATTCTTCATCACAGCCCATCCTAACCTTGGTTTCCAGCAAGCTTAAAGAGAGATGTTCCATCAGCTTGTAGTGAAACTTCCTATTTGTAAAAAAAAAAAAAAAAAAAAAAAAAATCTCCTTTGACGTACAGTACGTAACGCTGGCTCTATATGATAGTTTAATATGCAAATCTTTGCACCTTTGATTTATAAATAGAAATTTATTTCTGCATCTTCTCTCTTCTACAACCTACTGCCAGAAGCCTTCCTTAAGGGTTCACATCCCTTTACTTTGACTCATGGAGATATGGTGTGCCTGCCTTCTCTCAATTGAAAATTTTTAGTTACACACATTATCAACTCATCAACTGCTTCTCATTTTTATCAGGGAGTATGAGCTGCTCAAACTTTTTAGATAAATACAATAAATACTTACATTTACCCAATTAACCATTTCTTTTTTTGAGATACCTCCACCAAAATAGTGTGAAATAAATTGCTTCCTGAAAAACTTTGGAGTTACACTAGATTATAGCTTAAACATTTATATGCAAACAAAACTTTAAAAAGGGTTTAAATGGGAATAAATGATGGACAGGTAATCCATTTTTTGATGACCTATGATGTCTCAGGCACTACTCTTTATTTAAATTATTTTACTTAATCCCCACAACAAGCATGTGAGAAATTCAGTTATAGGGGCAAGGAATTGTTGAAACTCAGTAAATTGCACTCATTGTAAGGGCTAGAGATGAGATTTTATGCTAGATATAAATAACTAAATATTCTGTTTTTCTAATATAGAAGTCTTTATGAATATTTCAAGCATACTATTTATTTTTAGTACTATTTTTTCAATCAACAGAATTTATTAAGGACTGAGTATACACAGTGAATGCATTATGATAGCACTGGAAAAATGAAAAATCTGATTCCTATCTTCAAAGATGGGAATTTGGAGAAAACATACAATCCACACCTTCGATGACCACACCACTCCATAAAACATGGGAGAGACAAATAGGGGTAAAGACAACTGGGTTAGTTCTCATTTATGGAAAACCTCTTGGAAGAGGGGTGAATTACATGAGGCCCTCAAGGATGGGCAGGAATATATTGGCAGGAGGATCTATCACCAACTTGGGGTTGGCGCTCAGCATACTGCGTTCAGGGGACAGTAGGAAGGTCCCCCCACTAGGGATGTGCTCAAATCAAAGAGCTGTGAGAGGGTGGAGGGTATATGACCAACTTGACCAGGACTGGAACGATCGGTAGGAAGTCTGGACTTAAGGATATAAACACAGAAGGTAATATTAGAATTTTTTGAGCACCAACGTATCTTAATGATGGAAGTATTTTAAAATATTGTAGGGCCAAAAGGGACTAAAATGATGATGCAGTTAGGAAGATAATTGGGGCAATTTAGGCTCGAGGTGATAAAATCTGGTTCAAGACGATAGTGACATATAAAGGGGGAAAATAGAATCCAGTGATTCATTAAAACTATGAGATCTAGTGGAAAGTTCCAGTGGTAATTGTTTGTTTTCAAAAAATGGTTTTGCAATTTATTTGATTTTACAGGAGAACCATGTTATCTAATCCAATTGGTACTGGTGTTTGGTTGCACAACCACAGAGTTAAAGAAAAGAATCATTAGGAAATGATATAAACATGTGGTTTGAACATTTAGTTATCTTGAAAACATTTATTGCATAAATGTTCATGCATTTACCAACATTTGGTGCAATTCCAAGCCTTTTCTTTGATGGATATGTCCATTGGAGTTCTAAATCATCCTTCTTGTATAAATCATACCCTCAGGGCATTACTTACAAGTTCAGGTTGTTTTTCTTCGAATGAATTAAAGACTGTTACAAACCAATATGATCAAAAAATTCGTCTACATTTTGATTTCCCTCCCAATCTCTCAAAGTTATCTCACCTACACCACCCTTCAACAGCAATCATTTCAGTGACAGTTTTATTAAATCTTTCAAAACGATTCCCTTTAGTTTTCAAAGAAAGATAGCTTTCTTTTTGCTCTAATGTTTCATTGATTTATTTGATATCTAACTACATTACATACATATAATAACAAGTACAACTGTCATAAATAGGTTTAGAAAAAACACAGCTGACTTTTGGTTTAAATATGACTCAACTAGAATCCACAAGAGTGCAAACAAAAGCTCCCAGGTGGGATGGGCGCTTTCAGGGGTCTCCCAGCAGCAGTCACTGTGTTGTTTTGATAGCATGAGTCATTAGTTAATCCAGCAAGTTAGAAAGGAGAGACTGGCAAAGAGCTTGTATTGTTCTATACAGAACACAATCCTCTAAAAGCTAAATGGTAACTGATATTTATCATAGTTACCATGTGCATTAAAATGGAGCCTGGCTTGAAGGGTTTCTCATTTTATAATGAGTATGGCATGACTTTAAACACATAGACCTTCCACATTTTCTTTTGGGGAACTTCCAGTTCAACAGAGAGTAAATGCCAACTCTAACAATTTTTAAGTTTGTAGCAAAATCGAGGCAGCAAGCAGATAAGAAATGAGATAGAACTTGACGTTGTAAGGTAAAAGTTTAAAAATTGTGTTTAAGCCACAATTTTATTCATTTCCCACATTCTTTAGAGGTTAATCCACATGAACACCTATTGACTTTTTTAAACTGTATCTTTTCCAATATTTATAAAATTATGAAATATTTATTTGCAAGAACCACTTTAGGAAATTTTTTTAGAGCTTTCAGAAACATGAAATAAATCTATCATTCTGATTCACAAATAAGTGAAGTTAAGCTGAAAAGTTATCACGAGTTTCCTTGAAGTCATCCATCAGGTTGACAAAAGCAAAGATTATAATGAAGCATAAGATACTTAATCCAAGTATACTACTTGCATTAAGTATCTTATGCTTCATTATAGTTAATCCATCTTATCCTTTGACATGATACCCCTCTATCTGTTCTCCCATCTCACTCTCTTTTAAATCTAAGACTTTCACTGATAGATCTGAATGGCAGAGCCTTGGTCACATGCCAGCTCCTACTACATGGCAGGCTGGTTAAGTCCATTCCTGACTTCCACTTTGGCATTCCATGTCCATAAATTAGAAAGCACCCAAACACAGGGAGTTAAAATTACAGATTGGGACAATTGAACACTATAGCTGATTTCAAATCATGCCATCTCATGCCAAAATGAATCTTTTTCAAGGATAAAGGATAAAAATGTGAATATCTCAACTCTCTATTTTAAAATATAATCCAATTCAACAGACTGAAATATCTTTAAAAAAAATCAACAGAAGGCACATTGAGTGCATTCATCATGGAAGTGTATCTCCACCATAGTTCATCTTTCAAACCCTTCTATGTGATAACCATGTCACATCTAGTGTTTTATAAATTGGGTGATTCTCAAAAATCCATTTTAGTGGGTATATGTCATTTAGTGAGCATAAGGATGGCCATTTATAGCTTTTAGGTCTCTCGGATATTTTTAATTATGACAGGATAGGTAGGCATGCAGTGCAATGCCAAAACCCAGCCATACATTACTTGTACTTAAGAAGCAGGGGAGTTTGGAGCTGAGTACTTTAGCTGATAAAACGCACATTTTTCACCTACCAGACCTCAGCTCCACTTGGCTCTGATTTCTTAAGTAAATTAATTTTGTTCTATCAATGATGCTACCATTAGTTGATAATCCAGGAGGCATGCCATGCATATTTCACCCTTTGCTGGCTTCTTACTGTTTCTGAACATCGGCTGAATATAAAAAGGAGACATTTTGGATGTGCTTGGAGACCCACTACCTTTAGCTTTAGCTCAGAAATTGTACAAGTTTGGTGAATATGCCAGCAGTTTTGAGCACGACCTGGGAGGTAGTTGGAGTGATTATTCTAAGTTATATAAGGAAAAAAAATATTAGCAGATCTAACTAAACTGTCCCATGTTCACTGAATTGAGAATGAATTTATGTTTCTAATATTAACTTTGTGAGGATACCAATTACTTTTGGAGTTCTAGTGTTCTTTGTTTGTCTCCCACTCAGGCCTGGAAAGTCCCTCAGGTTAGGATGAAAACCTAACACCTAGTTCAGTGTTTAGCATATAGTTTCTGCTTAAAATGGGGGGGGCGGGGCTTGAGGTGGGAACAGAGGTCTCATGTTTATGAGGACCAGATGAACCCACTAAGAACATTATCAAAAGAGGATTTGGGAATTAATGATCAAACAACAGAATACAAGAATTAAGACTCTGAAAAGATAATCCAAGAAGCTTTCCAGGAGTACCTCAGATAGACAAGAAGCTCATGCAGAAAGAAGAAATAATCAGAGGTCTATGCTTTTTTCCTGGGCTGCTGACTGAGTGGAAGGCTGAGAGTGCAGGGCACATTCAGGTGGGTGCTTTTAGGGTCTACTCAAATATCCCACAACTCAGCCTGGGGAAAACTTATAACAAGTTCTTTGAATGTGGGAAATTAGGAAACTAAAAGAATAGGATCACCCTTCCAGGCGTCATAATCAGGGAGGGAGAACTCAGCTGTGAAGCCTTTGGGACCTTTAATAACAGGCTGTAAGGACAGAGAAAGCCCCGTGGTCTACCCCAGTGACACATCCTCGCTACAGGCCTGGCCTTGCAAGGCCGGCAAGGCATTCCCAATCACAGGCTACACTTGGGCTTGATCAGGAGACAGTGAGACTCACCAGGAGGGGCTATACTGGCTGAATGTGACATTAACAACCAATCATGGCCAACAGTGGTTGAGTGAAGAGAAGTTCCACGGGCAGCAGCAGGGAGAACGCGTGAGCCACTTGGATTCTATCTGGGAATAAGGATGGCCTTTCGGGGGAAAGTCCAGTGATGCTTCTGGCCTCCAACCTGTTCAGGGCCACTTTTTTCATCTTAAATGATTGAAAGTCAGGAGGCATCTTTAGGAACAACATAATGATACAATCGTGTTTTAGAATTTTTAAATAGGATTAGTAATTCTAATCACTTTATGTCAAAATATGTACAGCTTTACCAAGTAGAAATATATAACTAGTCATAATTTGCATCTGGTCAGACACAGGTTTTAGAGAGAAGAGTGGTGTGACCATAATAGAAAGCATTCTGTTTTGACTTGATTGTAAGAGACAACTTTTGGGAGGTCAGAAAGAAGAGATGAAAAAGGGATGTTTAATTCCTGAAAACTTTTCTTTCCTATTTGAGACCGTGAATATTAGCAAAAGAAAAGAAAAAAAAAACTAGTAAAAGTCGTGTTCACTTTGGCAGCACGTATGCTAAAATTGGAATGATACAGAGAAGATTAGCATGGCCCCTGTGCAAGGATGACACACAAATTCGTAAAGGGTTCCATGTGTTTTTGGATTGGGAGTTTGGGGTTAGTAGATGCCAACTATCACATATAGAATGGATGGACAACAAGGTCCTACTGCATAGCACAGGGAACTATATTCAATATCCTGGGAAAAACCATAATGGAAAAGAATATAAAAAAGAATGTATGTATATGTATAACTGAGTCACTTCGCTGTACAGCAGAAATTAACACAATATCATAAATCAATTATACTTCAATTAAAATAAATAATAATAAATAAAAGAAAGCAAATAAATAAAAAGAAAAAAGTTGATATTGATTACATATTGAAATGAAAATGCTTGGGATATATTGGGTTAAATAAAATATATTGATAAAGTAAAAAAAAAAACTAGTAAAAGTCACTCTGCTAAAGAATGTAATTCATCTAAGTCACAGCATTCCATATTCTGAACCCTTTTTAAACACACGGTTTGCAAATAATAACCTAGAAACTGTGACAGATTGTGGATTCTGAAAACAGAAAACCCCTTTTTAAACAAAAAAAATTCTTGAGTATTTCTCTATGTACTGTTCGTATTACATTTTCCTATCTATCCTGTCCCTGGTTGACTTGAATTGGGTGGCAAAAGGATATTTGATTATGTTAGATTTCTGCCCTAAGGTTAATGAGTAATGTTTGTGATCTGAAACAGGTATATTATGTTGATAGTGTCAGGAATGCCCCCCGCTGTGCAAAAAAGGTGTCAAAATGCCAATAACCAAGTGTGTGGGGAAGGTGGTAGGGACTATACCTGGCTACTTGGTGGGCAGATCATAAACTCTTAATAAGTGGCACTTGGTCTCGGACAGCATCATAATTCGTCCACATATGTCTTTTCCTCTGCACCACCAAACCCCATCAACTCGCAGCCTGCGGCTTTAAACGTTTCCCTGAGCAAATCTCAAGGTATTTCTTTCTGACTCCCCTGTAAATAGGTGATGAAGAGAGAAGTCTCCTTTGCTTTCAAAAGTCTATATTAAAACTCCAATGCAGCTCATCCATTTTCATCTTTTTAAAAATAAATTACACCTATGAATTGAATACCTTTAAAAGTCACATGCCCTTTAGATGCACTGAATCACGAGGTTGCATTTAAACCTCCCTAAGAAGCTCTGAATCACGATGGCCTTCAGAAGGAGCTCATAGAATTTCTAATCCAGTTACCTTATTGGCAACTGCAAAGACTGCCCTGGTTGTCTGGTTTTAAAGTGGATTTAAATATTCTATGTGGGTTTTTTTTTTCCAAATTAACTTTCATGATATTTTACAAAAAATATTTCCTTCTTTCTCTCATTCAATATTTATTTAGTGCTTGCTACGTGTCAGGCAGAATTTTAGGGTTTGAGTTATTATAGTGAAAAGAACAGATGTGTTTGAAAAGTCTGTTTTTGCAGAATGCACTAATGGATTTTCGCTAGTTTTATGCACGGACTATTTCCATGCCACTGGGATTCAGTGCAGTCAGGAGATCACTGTGATCTTTTGTGAGAGGACAGCCATGACAATTCATCGCATTATTCTTGTCCAGTCACTGGACATAGTACTTCTTTTTTTTTTTTTTTTTTTTTTTTTTTTTTGCGGTACGCGGGCCTCTCACTGTTGTGGCCTCTCCCATTGCGGAGCACAGGCTCCGGACGCGCAGGCTCAGCGGGCATGGCTCACGGGCCCAGCCGCTCCACGGCATGTGGGATCTTCCCGGACCGGGGCACCAACCCATGTCCCCTGCATCGGCAGGCGGACCCTCAACCACTGCACCACCAGGGAAGCCCCATAGTGCTTCTTTAGGCATCAGATCCAAGGGGACAGTCCTTCCTCCTTGTCCTCCACTCTATCACCTGCCAGTCAAATGATTAGTCTGCACACTGCATCTTGAATAACTATTATTCAGAATCTCCACCATTCACATCAGGGACAACGCTGGGGAAAGAAAAATTCATAAAAAGGCAAATCCTTGTAACCTCCTAATGTTCTACTTTTCCTGTCTCTGGCTTCCTTTTTTAGTGCCATCTATATTGTCATTAGTTCTGCGTTTAATTCACTGGGGAGAAAAATAAAAGAGAGGGGAAAAGGCCACATGGGTGTTGGGACAGGTAGTAGTTGCATTTTTAGGTGGAGACTTTCCCGGTAGCCCTACTGAACTCGTGGCACCAGTGACTCCCCCTGGTAGCAGTATACAACTGTGGGATGCAGTGGGTTTCCCTGTTGGATGCTTTGCCATCCTATCAATAGTCCTCATTGTTGGAATTATGTTTGTCATATTGTAAGACATGAAAGATTTGAGTCAGAGGTTAGAGGGCATTTGTCCTCAAGTCTTCTCCCATCACTGAAGAACTTTTCTTATTTTCAGATTCATACTTTTGGATGAATAATAATGTTCTTTTCCCACAAATGTGATGTTATATCTTGAATTAAAATTCTCACACATACCGGGGGCAGAGAAGAGGGATAAATTGGGAATTGACAGATACACACTATTATATATAAAATAGATAACCAACAAGGACCTACTGTATAGCACAGGGGACTATATTCGATATCTTGTAATCCATAAGGGAAAAGAATCTGAAAAAGAATATATATATAATTAAATATTAATATATATAATTAAATATATAATATATAATGTATATAATTAAATCACTTTGCTGTACACCTGAAACATTGTAAATCAACTATACTTCAATTAAAAAATCCTCACACATCTTGTATGAAAGAGTTTGAATCATATTCCTCCTCTCCCCCTTCAGAGCCTGTCTCTGTTGCCAACTATGCAGGATGTCAAGGGAGTTGTTAATCTTTTAATGTAAATCTATGGGAAATAGGGTTTCTTTAAAAGCAACCACATTGTGAGAAACGTGGTTTTACTTTTTTAAAAGGCAATTGAAATAGCTGTATCTCTAAATAGGAGATATGGGGATATATGTATATGTATAGCTGATTCACTTTGTTATAAAGCAGAAACTAACACACCATTGTAAAGCAATTATACTCCAACAAAGATGTTAAAACAAAAACAAAAACAAAAACAAGCTAAGCCAAACAAAAAATAATAATGCTTCACCTTCGTAGAAAAAAGTTTAATTTTCTTTGAAAAAGGTCACAAGCTAAAGCATTGTTCATTAGAGAAATGTATTGTGGATGAATGATTTTTTTTTTTTTTTTTTTTTTTTTTTTTTTTTTTTTTTTGCGGTACGTGGGCCTCTCACTGCTGTGGCCTCTCCTGTTGTGGAGCACAGGCTCCGGACACGCAGGCTCAGTGGCCATGGCTCATGGGCCCAGCCGCTCCATGGCACGCAGGATCCCCCCGGACCAGAGCACGAACCCGTGTCCCCCGCATCGGCAGGCGGACTCTCAACCACTGCACCACCAGGGAAGCCCTGGATGAATGATTTTTGACAGCAGTACCATCTCTTTGAATAGTTTGGTAAAACATACTAGAAATAAATTCAAGCAAGTTCATGAAATTGCCTAAAGAGCTAGAAGAGAGTATGAAGTATAATGCTTTTATTACTGTGTGTGTGAGTTAGAATCCAATAACATTAGTGACTGAAACCACATAATCAGACAGGTGTATTTGATGAGTGAATATTTTATTTGGGGGTTTCTGGAGCTTATCAAATAGATTTAGAACCTTTAATAACTTTTTCCATATACATATAATCTGGTATAAAACATGTACAGAATATTCTCTCAGAAAAGTAACTGCCAGTTTGTCTTGTTTCCTTTTCTGGATTTTCACTTTTCAGTTCACCTGGACTACAATTTCAGAATAGCTATCTTACTGAAAATAAAATTCTGTATCAGTTGAAATCCGTGTATTCACAATATAGAAAGCTGAGATACTGATGCAGTAAAAATGGTGACGTCGTTTTTAAAAACATTGTGGCACATCATTTATTTCCCTATGACAGTTTCTGTCTCTCAGGGGAATGAATCGAAGTTGTGACTTAGTTAACTAAAACAGATTATTAAGTTAGCATAAACTCAATCAGTGGGAAACCTGGCAGCTGGCACACTTATTTATGATGTGTCAAATGTAAAATCATGTTCCTACTTTGACGTTTTGCTAGAAAGTCACATTGCTAATACCAGAAGGAAAAAAAATTCTCTTCTAAAATATTTGGATGTGAAAATAACTTTACAGTTGTATTTATGAAAAGGTTTCAAGGCTTGTTGTATAAGATATGTTGGTACAGAATTATTTGGCAACCAATTTATAAAATTAAAAAATTATATATTGTAACTAAAAAACAAAGCAACTGAGAAAGGGCCATCACTGAATTGTAAGAAACAGAATTTTAGATATTATTTATGAGGCATTTCAAAATGAACAGATTCTTACCCAACTTATCTTACTTATCTATAGTTATTTTTAAATTGTCTCCCTTTTCTTTTTTGCACTTTGTACTTATTCTATTTTTCATCACTGAATTATGAAAATATTTCTAAACATTACCAGATTAATGAGGCCACCAGGCTTCTTTGTAAAGGTAGATTGTGAAAGTCAATTTTGCTGGTTTAATAGCAAAGGAATAATGGAAAATATGAATTCATGTTGTCATTGGGTGCATTTAAAGTAGGAGATAAATTTTGTAAACATGTCTATGTAGTCATAAAAATATTTTATTATACGGTATTATTCTGTTAGATGATATAGATGATATCTATGCCTCAGTTTCATCATTATACGGTAACATTTATTTTCAATAAAAACATGGACTGATTTTAACTGTTATAACTGGGAATTTAAATTTATAACTTAGAAACACTATAAAATATTTCTATGAATATCATTCCTACACTAAAATATGTATAGGTACTGCAGCTGGGTATAAAAGAAGTAGCAAAGAAAAAGTACACATTCAATGTAATTCAATGAGTACTCAGTAAGTCTCTACCATGCACCAAAAACTCATAAGAAAGCACAACACATGGCACCTGTTATCAAGGAACTTATAATTTGTTAAAAATATAATTTATGCTTCTGTGAATAACATTTATTTATGACAGTACAATGTTTAATGCCATTGAGAGGATGGTGTACTGAAACTTTAGAAAAGAGAACTATAAAGTAAGCTTCAGTGTTTAGGAAAGTCTTCATGGACAAGGAAGGATTCAACCGGAAGGAGTAAGGACATTTTAGGTAGTACAATGAGCCAAGATGCCAAGACCAGACGAAGAAGAACTTGTTTAGGGAGTTGGTGTGAAGAGCTTTTTGCTTAAATAAGGAAAAGTCTAGGGAAGTAACGGACACTAAGCAGGGGAAGGAAATCAGGTTTTGATGCAATCTGGAGGATTTTAAATACTTTCATAACATGATAATTTCTATAATCTAGACCTAACTAGTTGGTTTCTGTCCCATAAGCCTTGGGAAACACTAAAGGACCCGAGGAATGCAGTGTTTTGGAAAGATTGATCCAACAGTAATATTTGGGATGTTTTAGTGGGAAAGATAACAGAGGCAAGAAGGCTAAGATAATGGAAATAAGTAGTTACTACCAGGACAAAGGTGGAAAGCAGAAGTGGTGAAAAAGAAATGGTTTTTAGAGAGGTGTTTAAGAAGATTTACCCTCCAATTCAAAAGATGATTGTTTTCCTAGTCCTCTTATAAAACGTTTCTTTTACTTTCTGCAGCTCTGGTAGACTCGAGATGGCTGAAGATCCTTTGCCACACCTCTCACTAAGAGGTGTTTAATTCACCGCTTGAATTCGGTCTGGATGTGGTGAGACTTGCTTGAACAATAGAATATCACAAGTAGCATTCAGAGACTTTGAGACTACAGGTCATAAAGGACTTAAGCCTTCTGCCCAGGCAGAACCTGGCTGCCAGAAGGGTGGCCGACAGGGAGGGAACCAAGGCCTCAAATCAGAGCCCCCGCTGAGCTTTCAGCCATCAGCAGTGCCAGTTTCAGTAGCTGCTTTTTCATAGGGAAAGAATGTGGGAGAGGTAAGGTGGGCAGTTTAGGAGCTTTGCTTCACAGGCTGACTCTACTTTTGATAGAGGGCGATTACTTCTGCTTGTATATTTGGTTATTAGTATTTCATATTTCTACCCATCATATCTGCTACAGACATATTACTTTCATTAACTCATTCAAAACATTTCAGTTTAGTCTTAGAAATTCTTGAGACACATGGCCACAATTTCACTTCCTCTTTCCATAACAGATATTCTAATTATTTTTTACTTTGATTACATAAATTCAATGCCAAAAGCAGATTAGAAGTTGATACAGGTCATCAGAATAGAATATAAGTAATAAAAAATTCACATCATAAAAATTTCATGTGAAGTATTGTAAACCAAAGACTTTTAATAGCCACCATTCATTGAGCCCCTGTGTTAGACTTTCTCCCCTCAAACTAGCATCACTGAATTCTCTAAAAATAATTTAAATTGTGATTCTGTTACAATGACAATCTAAAAAAATAGCATGTGCATACACTGGGTCATGTAGATGACTACGCCATGTCTGAGTTCTCTCGTTTGGGGATGCACTTACAATCCCATTTGCACTCAGGGAAGGCCAGATAATGTCACAAAGAGCTGTAGGAATAAAAATTAACAGTATTCTGAATATAGCAAAACGGGTGAGGATCAAATAATTATAGGATAATTGTTAATTATTTAATAATTATAATTATAGAGTAGACAGCCAAATGGACAATTCAAACCCTAACAATTATCAAGCAAAAACATTATTTTGTGGCTTTAGGTACCGTACTTGAGCTATAAATGGACAGATTGGGCAATTCCTGTTTGCCCAATTTGCAACAATTCATTAGCAGTAAGTATAATGGTAAATGAAAAGTAAAAATATTTTTGCCTAGGATCCGGAAATAATTGGTTTCCATATCCTTTCCATGTTGATTTCAATTACACTCAATTTCATCCTCACTTCAAGTAAACAATATAATTTTACAGAATTATCAAGAACTACCTTGTTAAAATTGAGAATGATTCTAGGTCACTACCTTTCATTTTATGATTGTTTTTGTAAGTGACAAATAGAATAGCTATCATTTTATACATTAAATAATGTATCCAGCAAACTGGATTTTTTAAAGAATTGAGTAAATCCTACATGCTCAAAATAGTAGGAAAAGATAAGAAAACACATCTTGTTTATTTGTTAAATTGCATGTTGTATAAGTTATTTGCCATATGTAAGTAAAAAATTAGAAATTTTTAAAATTTAGTAACTCTACTTTTTTTCCTTGTATTTTAAGCCTTAGAATTTTTTCTTTTTTTCCTTTTAAAACTCCCATCCTAATGGGGTCAATTCCCTAAACACAGGTTTTATAACCATGGGAAAGTTGCATACTTTATGTAATATGTTTGTTTATGGCTCAGTATGTCATTTCAGTTTTTTGTGTCTCTCCTCACACTTATAAAGGTATTAAAAGATGCCACAGATATATGACTTCATATCAACTAAAAGCACTTTACAGAAGAGGAGAGACTGCAAGGCAACAGATTTCCTATAGCAGTACTTTCCTAAGTGTGCTAAGGTAATTAGCCTCAATAGGAGATAATTTTGGTTCACAGGGGTTGCTGTTGCTTTAATCCTTTCTGGGAAATTTGGATTTTCCATTGATAGCAGTTTTAACAGGTCACACTGGAGCCAGAGTGAATTAAAGTGAAGAGCTACACAGTCTAAACAAACATTCCACCCCATTATCAGAAGCCTGACAACATAATAGCATAAACTATAGTCATGTGGCCACATTGACAAGTAATGCAGGAACAATTAAAAATCAAAGAAATGCTACATTTCTTAAATCAGACTTGAGTTGGGGTAAGCATGTTTAAAATGACCACTTTCCTCCCCTCCCCCAGAAATTTTATCTTCTGTTTTAAGCTGAAAAAATTATAACACTGTTTATTTGAATCATTCTTGTGATTAGTCTACCTCTCTGTTTTGTAAAATTAAGGCAGACTGTGATAATATTGCTATACAATTTTAGGTATTTAAACCTTGAAAATACTATGTGATTTAGCATGCTTATTTTAAAAAAAAATTCTATTTTACCAAAATTGCACAATTAAACAAATTTAGAGCTGCAATTCCACTACATTTTACATTTTCCCCAAGGATGTTGATAGAACATGGTTTGTTTATATTTACTGTGAAACCTTTAAAAATATGTGATAGGTAATGTAGTTTACATGTTAAAAGTGAAATATTTTTCTATGTATTTTTTTTTGTAACTAGGAGATTTAAAAATAACTCATAAAATGGATAGACTTATACTTCAGTGGGCTCTAAGTGACAATATTTTGTCAATACTTTTGGTGTTCTAATATTACTTTATTACTTTTAGATGAGAGTTTTACAGATACTAAAAATGTATCGAAATGCTTTTGCCTACAGAATGTTTGTGTTATAAAGCAGCAACGGATTTTTTTTGTTGTTAAGGGAGATTGTATTAATTGTATTTCAAAAATCTTTTACTAGACTTTCTCTGTGTGCGTGTGTGTGTGTGTGTGTGTGAGAGATATTCACCCACACAGGAGGAATTTACCTGCATGTGCTTTGAGCTTCATGAACACACATCCTTCGCTTTCTAAGACCCTCGGTTTCAAATATTCTGTTTCCGTCAGTATATTCAGATTTGCCCAAACTTATTATTTTTGTTCAGAAAAGGAAATAAATCAATTACCACAATATTAAAACATCCTCAAGTGAGGCTTTGTTGTTTCTTCTACAGAAAATTCTCCAAGTAGTGGTCTGGCAAACAACTCACTTTACCCTTGATTTTATCCTGGTTTGGTGTCTCTGAAGAACAACTGACTATTGTTCTGAATTCAGGGTTTGGGGTCAAGTGATAAGTGAGCAGGAAATACCAAGGTGCGCCAAAATGAATGAGAGAAGGAATTCAATTCATCTTATTTTTTAAATACCTACTGTATGCTTAAAACTGTGCAAGGTACTGTATGGGATAAAGAAAAATATCCAGCTCCGTCTTCAGAGAACAGACAAGTAGTGGGGAGACAAGCCACAGGAAAGTAATTACTATAGGAAAGCTATAGGCACAGTGTGAAAATGTTAGAAGAAAAAGTGCTAAGAAAACAACAAAGGAGATACAAGGGCTTGAAAATATCCCCAGTTCAGTGATTCCCAAGCCAGGCCACATGTGAGAAACACCAAGGAAGATCTTGATGAAAAATCAAGTACGCTAGTACGTTCATGGACCCACTAGATGAGAATTTCAGAGGTGAGGGGAAGGTGTAGAAACTAGTAATGCATATTTTTAAAAAATCTCTCCTGATAATTTTGAAGCACAGTTAGATTTGCAAACACTCTCCTGGTGTAGGAGATTATGAAATTTTGTGTAACTGTATGTTTAGCCCTCCTAATTGTTTTCTATTTGAGGCTCATTCACATGGAATGGACTCTTCTAAACTAACTTCCGCTGGCAAAATTCCAAACACCCCCTAATTAGCCCCATGAAGCTCCCATCACTTCATTTCTTCAGACAACATTTATAATTTTGTACAAATATTCGCTGACATATGCTTCCATTTTTTAATGCATCCTTAGCAATTTGTTCATGATTTTTATTTCGCGGAAACTATCATTTAAGGTCATTGTGAGAATTTTTTCTTGTACTTAAAAGAAGGTATATAAATGCACGCATATACAAATCTCCATATGTACACTATGATCATACATCTATTCACATTTATACATTTTCCCATATCAGCCTAGTCTTGTATTTTGTCTGTGGTGGTTGTGAATGGCTTACTGATAGTAAACTTTGGAAGGTATTAGCACACTACTCTTCACAAGCATGCTGATAAATGTTTCAGTATCAATATTGCCCCCCAACTCCAAACTCCTCCCCCCCAGTGCCCCAAAGCAATCCTAGCTATAAATGATTTCTGGTAATTTATACTTGTTAAGCCTTAGAGCTCCTTCTTTTTTTTTTTCTTTTGCGGTACACAGACCTCTCACTGCCGCAGCCTCTCCCGCTGTGGAGCACAGGTTCCGGACGCGCAGGCTCAGCGGCCACGGCTCACAGGCCCAGCCGCTCCGCGGCACGTGGGATCTTCCCAGACCCGGGCATGAACCCACGTCCCCTGCATCGACAGGTGGACTCTCAACCACTGCGCCACCAGGGAAGCCCATAGGGCTATTTCAAGCAGATTCTTGGAAATGTTAATGATCTGGGAGAGAAATTCCTGACATTCAGCTCAATATCTCCAGGAGAGTGGGAGGTGGGAACACAATGATTAGAGAGAGGACAGCAAACAGAAGGGGAGGGGGGTGGGGACCCAGGAATTTAGAACGGGATCAGTGGGTTATGCATCCTTCTCCACCACTTAACAGTTTGTAGACCTAACTTTTGAATTCTGGTTCTCTCACCAAATCTGTCATTTTACTCAGAGTTTATTCTCTTCCATCAAAATATTTGTTAAAATAGAAAGTTCATTTTATTTTAATTTGCTCAGAATATACTAATTCCACTAAACTGAGTAAACTTGTATAAGTAGTAATAAAGCCAGGAAGCAAAGTTTTCAGAATAATGTAAGTATATGATATTTTTTCATTAATATGTACATATGGCCAACGCCCAATGCCAGTTCATGGAAAATGACAATATTTCATACCTTTGAGACCATTAGACAAATGGATATAAAAGGATATAAAATATTTCTGACAGTATCACTGAGTTCAACCAGCTGGATTGCAGTGAGATAGAGAAACTTTAACCAACTTTAACCAAGAGTTCCCTGTGGGAAATAATAAATGTATCTCCTTCTTGGGTTAAAAACAATAACAATAGCAGCAATAATCCTATGAGGCAGATGACGGGGGAGGGAGGAACAGACTGGCACTGTGGCCTTTGTGCTCCTTCTGTTGAGAACCTTGTGCCGAGGCTATTACAGCCTTCCTGGCAAAAAGAACTCAAGTTTACTCACATCGTGCTTCCAGACCATACAGATTTCTGACCCAAGACAACTCTATTCCCGGCCCATAACAAATTAAAAATACCTCTGGATCAAGGCACAGGAAAAAGTACCCGAGATGCAATGGATACCACATTCTGTAAAAGTTCCCCAACAAAGGAAGGTGCCAATGGAAAGCTGGAACTTTAAAATAGTTCAAAAGGTACATTGAGTGTTGCTAGACTATGCAGTACAGCTCTTAGTTTCTGAGGGTCACCCCTGGAGTAAGGACGTTGACAACCAAGGAAATAAGAGTCCATGCTCATCTGATTTTACTTTAGCAGTTATTTCAGGTTTTACCCTAAATACTACGTGGACAGAAAAAAAAAGTTACTTTATGTATTGACTGACTTTGTAAGTTTCTTTTGGTGTTTTTTGGGGTGTTTTTGTTTTTGCTTTAGCCCCTCATGAGAAATTTCCCCAGAAAATGTTAACCAGCTCAGGAAAAGTATTTAATGATTTAATAATCATTCAAAAAACTTTCAACCAACAAATATTTACTGGGCATTGGCTACATCCAACCCTGGCTGAAAGATTCTAAAGTACTGTAATGTCACCTAGAGGCGTGGGATAGGGAGAGTGGGAGGGAGACACAAGAGGGAGGGGATATGGGGATATATGTATATGTATAGCTGATTCACTTTGTTATACAGCAGAAACTAACACAACATTGTAAGGCAATTATACTTCAATAAAGATGTTAAAGAAAAAGTCTACTGGGGTTTTGATTGTGGAAAAAAATAAAAATAAAGTACTGTAATGTCAATTTGGAAGACATGGTCCCTGTCCTCAAGGAGTTTACAGTCCCACCAAGAAGATATATGACATGAAAAAGAATATTGTATATGAGGTACTTAGAATAATCAACATCATAAAGACAGAAAGTATAAAGGTGGTTTTTGGGGACCGCTGGCAGGCTGCAGTGGGGGACAGAATGGGAAGTTATTGTTTAGCAGGTGTAGCGCTTACTATTTTACCTAGTGATGTCTTAGGTCTTCATACCAAATTAGGACCAGTTGATTTAAATCCCAATATGTTCTCCAAGTCAGGCAAGTTTCATAATACTTTAAGTTTTGCTATTAATAAGTGAAGTAAAAATGTACAGGAAAGATTTATTTCCTGTGGACAGAACAACAACTACCAAGAAGGCCTTTGGCCAGGATATTTTCCACTTCATTCGAGCATGTACTGTACACATTACACAAATTGCCTGAGGGGTAGTGTGAGTTGGCTGCTACCTGCCCACTGTGTTTTGGGGGCACCATAGATAACAGCCCTCAACAGCTGGTGTTGGTGACACAGGAAGCACCTGAACCCCATTTAGCTTGAACCTCCCCTCTCACTGCTTTTGTCCTGAAGCCAATCACTTAGCAGAAAATAGAGATGATAACTTCCCTCATTCATAGAGATAGTGGTGAGAGATTTAAGAAATGAGATAATATGTCTAAAAATGAGTTTTATTTTTAACCATCTGGTTTAATTTGGAGCTCACTGAGATTCATTTACTACGTGCAAGGCTCTGTGCTAAATGCTTTATTTTTTTTGAATTTTATTTTATTATTTTTTTTATACAGCAGGTTCTTATTAGTTATCCATTTATACTGTGCCGAGTGCTTTGATGGGTGTTATGCCCTTCACGGTCAAGGTTGTCTTGTGCATAAATACCATAATCCTTCCTAACATATGAGAAAACTGGGACCTAAAAAAGTTAGGTGAAATGTGTGCTGAGGTCACACTCGAGTCAGTGGAAGTGTTAAAATCTAGGTTTTTCTGAAGCCACGGAATGCACTCTTAACCAATATGCCATGTTGCTGTCTTTTTGGTGCTCAAGAAGCAATTGATTTCTAAAGTATTCGTTATAAATTCATCTCTGAAATTCCCACACATACTCTTAGTCATTCAACATCGTGGTGTCTCTAGAGTATCACTGTTGGTGTCTGTGCTCAGAGGGGGAAGAGAACAGGGCTGGCCTCCTAGCCCTCTCCTGTTATGGAATTAGCATATTAAATTGTATGATTTTCATATCAGAAGAAACAGGAAATGTGGTACCGAAGGGATGAAGTGTGTGACCTAAGTGCTCACGAAGAAGAGATGGATAAAAGAGTTGGCCCCATAGGCCCCAGAGACAGGCTCCAAGCACGGTCCAGTGGAGGAGGGAGCAGGCCTGGGCAGTGGTCTTAGACTTGAGAGAACTCTCCTCCGTAATTGAATGCAAAGTAGGTACATGAAGAAGAGGGACAGATGTGGAAAGGAGGTGAATTTAAAGTGGCCCCAACATTTCCCCTAGTTGACCCTGTGTTGCCTGTTGACGCCCAGCCCTGACTTTGTTATTAATTGGGTAGGGTCAATTACAGAGAAGACAAAGATGGGAAATGTAGCAAACAGCTGTATCACTTCCTTGGATTAGACTGAAACTATTCAAAATAAGTTTTGATTAAAAAACCCCTGTATACCAAGTTATACAAAAGTAAGGTCACTCAGTCATATAAAATTGGCTTGTGCATAAAAAGGAGAGCTGTTGTATGCTACTTGTGCACGCTTGATAAATACTTGTATTTTGAGATCATTGCAACCATAAAGGGATTCTAGCAGAGTGATTCATATGAAGTAGGGTAAGTAATAAAGTCACTACCATTAAAACTTGAATGAGTCTCTCTCTAAAAATTCCTAATGTGGGGCATAATCTTGATCTGACACCGACCATAAATGATTTCCATTAAACAGTGAACCCCTTGAGAGAAAAGAATTTCTTTTTGGTTTTGTACAATACTTGGTGCACTTAGAAAGCATTCGTTAGGCTAATGAAAAATTATTTTTTAAAAAGCATTCGTTAGGCTAATGAAAAATTATTTTTAAAAGGTATGTCTAACAGACATCTCCAAGGTACCACAGCCCAAGTTGTATTCTTGATCTTGCCAAACCAGTTCCTCCCATACTTGGCCATGTCTCAGTAACAGGCAACTCCTTTCTACCTTAACTCAGGTTCCACACTTCAGAGTCATCCTCTCCCCTCTCACATCCACATCTGATCCCTCAGCACTTCTATGAGCTCCTATTAGGGTGGAGGCTAAGCTACCCTAATAAGAAGACTGCAAAATAGAGGCTTAAGGACCTTAGATGTTAGTTCTTTGTCATGTAAAAGTGCAAGAAATATAGTAATTATGATCAGGGCTCTGCAGCAGTGGCAGATCTGCCTTCCTCAAACATCCCAAGGTTCCCAGTCACCACCAGTTCCAGAAAGAATGGAGAAAAGATGAGAAGCAAATGTGGGGCAACCATCTCTAGGAGGATGGCTAGGAGCTGGCACGGAGCACTTCCACTTCCCATCCGCTGGTGAGACCCTCATCATGTGGATGCTCTTGGCTGCAAAGGAAGCTTGGAGATGTGGTTTCTAGTTGGGTATCCTTCTGCCCAGAAAGAAGGAGAGAACAGGTGTGGGAGGACAGCCAGTGATGTCTGCCACGAGTTTATATTTCCAAAAGAAATTCATCTCCAGTTATCTGTCATCTCCCCTACTACACCACCTCTGCGCTACTTGATGGTCCCACCATCAACGACCCCATCAAACTGGCGTTACTGTTTCTGCTCTTGTTTCTCTAAATCCATTCACATCGCAGTCTGTGGAGGTGGTCAAACTCCCATCAAACCGTGGCGTTTTTCTGCCCTCAGCCCTGCAATTTCTTCCCATCTCACTATGAGTAAAGCACATGGGCTGGCCCTGCTATTTCCTGAGCTCAACTCCTAGCCACAGAGTGGACCGTCTGGCTCCCACATGGCCTGCAGGTTCCCCTCCCCAGGGGACTGGGGTCCCTCAGCCCAGCGCTTCTTCCTCCAGTACCCCAAAGCCTCCCTCTCACCTTCATCTGAATTCAAATGCGACTCCTGGCAACACCTCGACAGCCCATCCCATGTAAAATTGCAACTCTTCTGTCACCTTCTTCCCGTCTTATTTTTACCTTCAGCGTCTTCTAACATATTCCGTATTTTACTTATTCATCTTGTTTTTTCTCCCCTCCCCCACACCCTTACCTCCCCAACTCCAGAAGGTAAGCTCAGGACAGTAGATGTCTTCGTCTGTTTTGTTCTCTGTACCGTATATGCGCCCTGACCCATAATAAATGCTCAGTAAACTCCTTGGAGTGAATCACAGGGAAAAAATATACAGCCTCAGGCATCCGCCTGCCCATTGAAAGTACTGCCTTCTTGTAAATATTTAGCAGGATATAAGGAATCAATCTTATAATAAGAATTGATGTTGTGAGGCTCTATGACTAGGAACTAAATATTGAATGAGCTTTGGAAGGAAACAGAGGCTTGAAATTGGGAAATTTTATGTTTAAGGCCATTCTGAGATTAAACTGTTCATGAAATGAAACAACTAATTTCCACCGTTTGCCTCAGTTTTCTCAGTTCAGTAAGACATAAAAATCTACTTTAGGCTTATAAGGATTTGGAAACGTAAATATGTGAAAAAGGCAATGCACTATCTCAAAAGTATTTGCATATAATTTACCTTTAAGTTTACAACCTTTATTAAAGTAAAAGAGTACCAAAGAATTTGCTAATTTCAAACAGTTTATCTTGGTAATGTGTCCAGAACTGTCCTTTTCTATTCTGTGTTTCAGTCTCTATCCCAAAGTTGTACTGAATCCCAAAGATGCCTTGAATGTGTTTAATAAAATTGCCATAGTAATAGTTACTGAGAACTTCTGTATGTAACTTGAATATTTTTTACATATTATATTAAATCCTTATAAAAGCCCTATGAGGTAGATTCTAACAGGTAGGATATGATTATAGTTGACTTTAACAACTAAAATATTAATAAAATAAATATAATTTGATCATTTAAAAATACTTCAATTTTGACAATAAAACCCAATTAGCAACAAAAAATGTGTAAATACATAAAAAAATGAAATTGAGTTATTTGTAGTGAGGTGGATGGACCTAGAGTCTGTCATACAGAGTGAAGTTAAGTCAGAAAGAGAAAAACAAATACCGTATGCTAACGCATATATATAGGATCTAAAAAAAAGAAATGGTACTGATGAACCTAGAGGCAGGGCAGGAATAAGGACGCAGACACAGAGAATGGACTTGAGGAAACGGGGGAGGGGTGGAGAGGGGGAAGCTGGGACAAAGTGAGAGTAGCATCGACATATATACACACTACTGAATGTAAAATAGATAGCTAATGGGAAGCAGCCGCATAGCACAGGGAGATCAGCTTGGTGCTTTGTGTCCACCTAGAGGGGTGGGATAGGGAGGGTGGGAGGGAGACTCAAGTGTGAGGGGATATGAGGACATGTGCATGCATATGGCTGATTCACTTTGTTGTACAACAGAAACTAAAACAGCATTGTGAACCAATTATACTCCAATAAAGATGTATGAAAAAAATCAGTCAATCAAAAATAATAATAAATAAAATAAATCTATTTTTCTGAGATGAGTATTTACTTACATGGACTGCTCCTTCACTTTTCTTCCACAATTGGTTATTTCCTCAAGTTCAACCATCAAAGAATGTTCAGATAGACTTAAAATGTAAAAAGCAATAGTCTTCAAAATAATTTCCTCTTTTACACTCTCATAAAGATGCAGTGCCTAGCAAAGGTCACTCATTCAAATCTCATTCCTCCAGTTTTCTTTCCTAAATTAGAAACAAAAAAAGAATACGATTTTTCCCTACATATTAACTACACATGACCCCATAAAAACAAGTTTTTTATATTTATAAAAGTGACAAACTTAGAAAAAGAAGCAAATCATGAATATAACGACATAGTTTGGAATTATCAAGGCAACAACCCAGATTCCTGCTAATTTAGTTTCAGAAGATGATAATAATGCTTTTTTTATCTCAAACTTGGCTCAAGCTTTCGGAAAAAATATTCCCCCAGGAAATTTGAACCCAGCTGAAGCAATTGATTTTTACTGACTGTATCCAGGATCCTCATTTCTGAAGTTTGATTACTCCCATGATCGCTCAGTCACATGTATCCAAACGGTTATTCAGAATTGAATCGACAACTTTGACAGAGTTAATATCTCTGCTAGCCTTTCACAAAACATCCTTGTTACTCCAGAAGATGGACAAGAACCAGAATAGACATCCCCAGTTTCCTAGCCACAGCAATTTATACAATCAGAAACAGTGCAGGAGTAGCCACTGTTAAGACACCATGGAGGGGGCACAAATTTCAGAGAGAACATCGTACAAATCTTCAGGGAATAGAATTCATCACATTCTAAAAAAAATCTTTAAAAAAATTACATCTCAAACCTTTTTTTATTTTCTGGACAAGGCTGAACACACTCACAAAACTTGTTATTTCTTCAGAATTCTCAACAGTGGTGGCCATGATGAAATTCTTGACAGCATTACTCTTAACACAAACAACAGATAACTTCAAATTCATTGAAATAAAAATGAAAAAGGCTTCTGGATGTTAAAAAAATACTGGCTTTTTGCAAACCTTCTACTTAGATAATTTTACATTGATTATGGAAGTTTTAGTATCACCATGACTTTCGTTAAGTTTTATAATGGTAGCTAAGATAAGTACAGCTAAAAAATTTCCAGAGTGTTCTGGGGTTGAAAGGGTCACTTCCTTAATAGATTGAGGCTATGTCAAATCTACTTTAAAATGAGATAGCACATATAAAAATACTTTGAAAAGTTAAAAGCATCATATAAATGCAGGACCTTTCATAGATCGAGGCCCTGTTTTGGAAGCACTTAACTGTAATTACAAATGCTGATAAATGAAAAAAATAGGGCACCCAAAATGCTTTCAATGCCTTTTCCCCCCCAGTGCAAATGCACTCACCGATGAGGAGAAATCTATGTCATACATTAACCTGGCAAGACCATTTAAATACCAAACATGTAACTAATATTCAAATCTGAGGTCTCCTTTGAGCTAAGCCCCAAAATGTATGATCCTTCTTTCTTTTAGCCCGGTATAAATGTAAGTTTGTTATAACAATATTTTAAATGATGGTAGTCTAATGACCATAATTATAACAATTATTTGTCTTTTAAAAAACGATTCACTCTTCCAAAGCTATAAAACTAATACATTTCTTTGAGACTTGTTGTCCTCCTCAAAGGGTCGGGATGGTTATGTTTACTTCTTCACGTTTGTAGGAAAAATAATGTACAATAATTTAGTGTAGGGGTAGCATTAAGAATTAACTTCAGGGACCTCCCTGGCAGTCCAGTGGTTAAGACTCTGCACTTCCACTGCAGGGGGTGCGGGTTCGATCCCTGGTGGGGGAACTATAAGATCCCAGCTCCCACATGCCATGTGATGTGGCCAAAAAAAAAAAAAAAAAAAAGAATTATTAACTTCATACAAAAAAAATTACTCCTTCCTTAGGCTCTGCCTTATAAAGCTGTGAGGTAGCCCTAGCTCCCTCTACTGGCTGAATCATCATCCCATTTTCTGAGTTCTGTTGACCCAAGACTGACACTCGCCCCCCAGAAACAAGGAGGAAAACCAAGAAAAGCTCTTCTGGCCATGTGCTGGCCTTTCAGAAGCAGCCCTGAGCCAAACAAGCCTGGGAATTTTCTTTCCATCGTTAGGAAAAAAAAGTGATTACCACGAATAAAGAGCCCTCAGTGGAAGAAAGGGAAGTATTTTCCTTAAAATTAAAAAAAAAAAAAGGGCCAAGGCGATTTTTGAAGATGAAAGTACAGATGCACAGTGCTCTTGCATGTATAGAGTATGACTTGTCCCAGGATAAATAAAAAGAGACGAAGCCATTTGGAAAATACAGTCACATCAAATCTCGTGGCTGCAATGTATGAAGGTTAAAAATCTAATATTTACCTTCTTGATAAATGTCTCATTAGGGCCCTCCTACTAGACAGGGCAGAACTGGATTTGGGGTATTTTAAGTGGCATTACACATTTTCTTTAAGTTCAGAGGGTTAAACAGGTAAGTGGTTTCACATGTAGGTCCTTCCTAAAAAAAAATGAGGACAAAAAATGATGAGCTAGCCACTTTTTTTAGAGGTGGAAAAAAACGAGTCAGAATACACAATCTCTGGAGGCCCAGCGCTGCAATAAGTGGAACCTTCTGACGGTGGAGGCCGGCAAGGCAGCAGCTGGCTTCTGTCACCCTGACTGGGGCGGCCTTGTTAGTGTAGCGTGACCCCTGGAGGGCTCACACAGATAATACCGGCACCTCACCCCACCCTAATCTCCCACCCGTCTGAGCAATTCAACAGCAGATAGGGGCAGTGAGGCCATATTATTCCAAACAACATTTAGCTGAATGGTAGCTGCAGATTGTGACAGCAAAAGACAAATTCTCCCGGTCAACTACTTTCTTTCCCAGAAAAGTTTCCTGTTTTAGTACTTTTAAGGCACAAAAATGTCATGAAAATGAAACCAAAATAGAAATCCCACAACACCCTGAGTTGAACCTAGGAAGACTTTTTTTTTTTTAATTGCATAGTTGCTTTACACTGTTGTGTTAGCTTCTGCTGTACAGCAAAGCGAATCAGCCATGTGTATACAACTATCCCCTCTTTTTTGGCTTTCCTTCCCATTTAGGTCACCACAGAGCACTGAGTAGAGTTCCCTGTGCTATACAGTAGGTTCTCAGTAGTTGTCTATTTTATACATAGTAGTGTATATATGTCAGTTCCCATCTCCCAATTCATCCCACACACACCCCGCACAGGAAGACTTTTAAATCTCAGACAGAATTTGGGGAGCTTCCTCTGCTATGAGGGGCAATGATAAACACCACCAGCTATCCAGATAAAGACTAAATCATTCCTTCATATATTGGTATATTTTGTGGACATTATGCCATAGCTCCAGATATGTGCAGATAGCCTGTTTTTACAATATGCATCCGAATTCTTGGTGGCCCGTAACCGTTCTTCCTGGAATGAGACAGTTATGAGCACATAACCTGGGTCAAAACTCTGAAGGCCAGTGACATAGTACTGCTTCATTATACAACAGATCCTACATTTAGGTATCATCAAATGTGTTTTCTCACAGCACAAATGAGCAAAAGAAAAAACTTTCCTGAATTCTTACAGCTAATTTTCAGGGCTAGAACTGTACCCTGACATTATTTCGTATTTCAAAGTGGGAACCTAAGCAAATTGATACTTGATGTATATAAGGAGAATTAAGAGTGGTGCCTCTGGTTGCTTTTTCTATTTCTGTAGTTTTTCCTTTCAAAATATACAGCACCAGGATTTTGCTGTGATGTTCTAATAATCCAATTTGCGTTTTAAATTCTGGCAATGGGACTTATGGGAAAAAAAAAATAAACTCTCTCTCCGGTAATCTGCAATGCCTGGTGCTTTCAAATAAGATCAGACAGTGATCGGAGATGATGTTTTCCTGTGACAGGGTGCTGTGTTTTGGGAAAGACTGATTATTCTTTTCATTTTGCTTGCACCAATCATGACCTGGCTTATATGCTATAGTTTGACTGAGTGCTATAGCCAGGGTCTCTCACACCTTTGAGTTTCACAATAGCTATTAATTATGAAGGATGCTAATCATTTTTTAAAAATCTCTTTTCAGAAAAATATGCATTCTACACACTTCAGAGGAGGTTAATATATCCATAAAGATCTGTTTTTTATATCATTCTTTTAAACAATATTGACAGACTTGTTTAATGATAAGGATTAGATTTCCTTTATTGAATAACATATTATATAGCTTTGAAATTCATACTTCATCTGAGAAAAATATATTTCCTGCATGTCAACGGAAATTGATTCATTAGATGTTGTTATGTTGGTCAAAGAAAGAAAGCTCATTCTGTGTGTGTGTGTGGGTGTGTGTGTGTATAAAGGAGGGAAACGTTGGTGAGCAGTGGAGGTGGTTATTCACTCTTGTACACCAAAGTAATTCATTTGTTGAATCTTCCCATAAGTCTCAATAGATTATGAAACAGAAATGAATGAATCCATTCTCATTAGAACAGTTTCACCAGTTTATTAAGAGCTATGTCTTTGTGTTCTTTTTGTCACAAAGACAAAGGGAGAATTTATTAATGATAAACATGCACACTATTTCAACCTAATGAGAAGCATGGCAGTTTACAACTGGAACTTGGTAATTTTCAAGGCAATCCCTTTATTTTACTATTTTGGAAACAGAACCAAGAAGATGAAATAATTCTTTTAAATTCACCTAATTGGTTGTCAGGGGAGTTCATAATCAAACCAAGACTGCTGAATGAGTCTGTTTGCAGTACCCACATCCACCTCTTGTACTGGACAATTTTTAAGCTATTCATTATTCATTATAAGTCTATTAGTAAATAAATGTAGATGTAGACTATGAACATCCTTCTATTATTAAAATGTATCCCAATAGGATTATAGGAAGAGCCAGATTAAAAAATAGGCAAATCACGCAATCTATATAGATCACTGCAATAAATCAGAACTATGATGCTGGGAAACTAGGGTTTCTGCAGAACACTTTGTACACAACTGATAAACTGCAACTTGATCTTGCTCTTGGTGAAAATAAAAGCATTCCTCACCCACACTAGCCTATCTCTGACTATTTCATTTTGGCTGTGATTCACAAGTTGGCAGGGAGTGCCAGGGACAGTTAGCTAAAGTTCATAAACAAGTAATACAAGGCTTTACTGGAACAGTGATTTATTTTGTTATTGAAATAATTATTTAAATTTTAAATTGTTTAACATACTTCCTGAGAAATTGTCTATCCTAGAACATTGAAAATGCAAACTGAAGAATAAAAACTGCAGATAAATGAGAAGATTTTACAGACATGAAAGCCAAGAGAAAGCAAACATTTACATTATTTGTAACAAAACTTTATAATTCTATCTATGCACAATATAGCTTCCTGTAGTTAGTGATGGAGAAACTTAGATAAAAGACAAATTCCAGACTCTTAAAATGTTATCTTTTTAATGGATAAGAAAATCCCATTTATGATAGCAGCATCAAAACATGCTTAGAAATAAATTTAAGAAGTAATAGTCTAATCTTACATAAAGAAAATTATAAAATACAACTGAAAGCAAAGTATTCTTGAAAATATGAAAGATATTCCTTGCTCTAGGATTGGTTGTCTCAATATTAATATGCTACTCCTTGGTTAGTTAATTTATAAATTTAATGTGACCCTAATGAAAATACCAGTAGCCTTTTGTAATAACAGAGTTAGATGAATTCGTACTTAAGTTCACATGAAACAATATGAAAGACTAGCTAAAGAAACACTGAAAGAAAGAGGGAGAACTAACGATAAGAGAACCTACTACAAAGCATCTATAATTTAAAAAGTATGGTATTGGCATGTGAATAGATAGATAACCAATGGAATAGAATGGAAAATCAAGAAATAACTGTGCTATGTACAGAAATCCAGTGAATGGTGCAGGTGGTTCTGTAATCACTGGGACAAAGGCTTTTGTTTTGTTTTGTTTTATTTTTAATAAATATGTTGGGATAACTGGATAGCCATTTGAGAAAAGATAAAATTAGATCCATTTCTTGCATTGTATACAAGAATAAAAAAAATTATCAGAGATCTGGAAGTAAACATGACATACAGTGACAGAAAGAGAATGTGGGTAAATTCTTCTCTAATCTGACTGAAAGGAAAGACCTCACTATGGCCAAAACTCCAGGTGCCACGAAACAGAATGATAAGATGGACTACATAAAATTAAAAATTGTATAGCAAAAAACCCAAAAAAACAAAGAAACAAAACCCAAATGCCAGGGAGACCCCACAACCCCACCCATTAGCAGAGAGGCTGCCTAAAATCATAATAAGGTCACAGATACCCCAAAACACACCACCAGATGTGGTCCTGCTCACCAGAAAGACAAGATCCAGCCTCATCCACCAGAACACAGGCATCAGTCCCCTCCACCAGGAAGCCTACACAACCCACTGAACCAACCTTACCCACTGGGGGCAGACACCAAAAACAACGGGAACTACGGACCTGCAGCCTGCACAAAGGAGACCCCAAACACAGTAAGTTAAGCAAAATGAGAAGACAGAGAAAGATAGAGCAGATGAAGAGCAAGGTAAAAATCCACCCGACCAAATAAATGAAGAGGAAATAGTCAGTCTACCTGAAAAAGAATTCAGAGTAATGATAGTAAAGATGATCCAAAATCTTGGAAATACAATAGAGAAAGTACAAGAAACTTTTAACAAGGACCTAGAAAAACTAAAGAGCAAACAAACAATGATGAACAACATAATAAATGAAATTAAAAATTCTCTAAAAGGAAACTATAGCAGAATAACTGAGGCAGAAGAACAGATAAGTGACCTGGAAGATAAAGTAGTGGAAATAACTACTGCAGAGCAGAATACATAAAAAAGAATGAAAAGAACTGAGGACAGTCTCAGAGACCTCTGGGACAACATTAAACATACCAACAATTGACTTGTAGGGGTCCCGGAAGAAGAAGAGAAACAGAAAGGGATTGAGAAAATATTTGAAGAGATTATAGTTGAAAACTTCCCTAATATGGGAAAGGAAATAGTTAATCAAGTCCAGGAAGCACAGAGAGTCCCATACAGGATAAATCCAAAGAGAAACATGCCAAGACACATAGTAATCAAACTATCAAAAATTAAATACGAAGAAAAAAATATTAAAAGCAGCAAGGGAAAAACAACAAATGACATACAAGGGAATCCCCATAAGGTTAACAGCTGATCTTTCAGCAGAAACTCTGCAAGCCAGAAGGGACTGGCAGGACATATTTAAAGTGATGAAGGAGAAAAACCTACAACCAAGATTACTTTGCCCAGCAAGGATCTCATTCAGATTAGATGGAGAAATTAAAACCGGTAAATTCTTAGAATGTTAAATGAATAAGTCGTTTTGTGAGATATTGGACTTTGGCTAGTATGTCCCCTGACTTAGATCAGAGCCTGCCAGTCACTTGACAGTCCCTCGGTTAATATCTGTTAAATGAAATATGATGTTTTCAACTGCTTCTTTCTTCATTAAAAGGACTGCTCATTTGCTTACTCTTTATAAGCCAGTATATAGTGAATCAGGCCTGACATACCCGGAAACAGATCCATTGAGCTATATTGTTATGCATATATATATATATATATATATATATATATATATATATATATGTACAACAACCACTTTGCTGTACACCTGAAACTAACACAACATTGTAAATTAACTATACTTCAATTTTTTAAAAAAAGAAAAAGAAAATGAAGATGTTTGTGAATTCATATGCAGTGATTTCTAGGACACATTGTGAAGTGAAAAATACAAATGCAAAACAGCATATACAGTACACTAATTTTGTGCTAGAAAAAAGGGAAAATAAGCATACATATTACTTGTTTTTACTTTTTTTTTGTGTGGTACGTGGGCCTCTCACTGTTGTGGCCTCTCCTGTTGCGGAGCACAGGCTCCGGACGCGCAGGCTCCGGACGCGCAGGCTCAGCGGCCATGGCTCACCGGCCCAACCGCTCCGCGGCATGTGGGATCCTCCGGGACCGGGGCACGAACCCGCGTTCTCTGCATCGGCAGGCAGACTCTCAACCACTGCGCCACCAGGGAAGCCCTGTTTTTACATTTAAAAAAAAGCATACACACACAGGAAGTGTAAACCAGCAGACAATGAGGTTGATTACCTACAAAGTGTGGCAGGAACTGAGATGGGCTGCAGAAAGGAGTGACAATTCTCTGAGTTTTTGTAAATTTTGACTTTCTGGAAGAATGTTAATGTTGTTAGTAATCACAAAGTAAAATTAAATTAAGGATGAGAAGGGAGTTCCTGATATTAAAGCAAATAGAAATAAATAAACCAGGATCTATTTCAAATGAATAACACAGTCACACTGGAGGAGGGTAGAGAACTAATCTAAGTTATTAACAAATGTGGGTATCTGTCCATATGTCCTGTCCTGGGTAGACAGACAGGACAGATGAGAGAGAAAACCACAAACAAATTCTGAACTCCCTCTAGTATAATAGATTTGTTTATTGTAAGGATATAAGCGAAGCCATTCTATTAGGTATATTGCAGGATAGAGCAAATAAGCAAATGTATTTACGTTGCTGGGAGCCAGAGATCTCAAGTGGGAGGAGGGGTATACCAGCCAGAAATAGAGGTGGCAACCCTGTAGGGACTCACGATTTCAAAAAACCATATGTGTGTGCGTGTGTGTGTATTGGAGTGTGCGTATGCATACATATATACACATATGTCTGTGTGTATATATGTGTGTATGTATACATATGTATACATGTATATAAATGCACATGCTTTTTAGTTTTCCTAGAAACAAAGACATGCAGAAGCAATCAGTAGACCTAGTGCCCAGATGTATTGGGGTCTAAAGCCATTATGCTCTAAAGGAAGCCAGTGCTTCCCTGAGAAATGTTTGATTCTAGGACTGAGGCAGAGTGGGTAAATGAACAACAGGGAAAACCATGTTCCAGACATTAAGAAAGCACTCAAAAAATGAGGAGGCCTGTCAGAAGAACACAGGACCCACACTGAAGGGGCTTCAACTGGAGAAACCTGGAAAAATATGAGGAACACAATAATTAAGGAACAGTAATAGATTATAGACAATTGAAAACGTGGAACCATGAGTCCATACCAATAATAAGTAGATAATAAAGTGAAGAAAGGAAAGAAGCAAGAAAGGAGGGAAGGAAGGAGGGAGGGAAGAAAAGTGAAGGGAGGGCTCTTGCTTATAGAATATTGAGAGTCAACTCGTAAATGTAGACAGCGTGATAAAGAATTGGAAAATCATAAATTTTCAGACAAAGACTAGCTCAGGCAAAAATCATCCATGGGGGGCTTCCCTGGTGGCACAGTGGTTGAGAGTCCGCCTGCCGATGCAGAGAACGTGGGTTCGTGCCCCGGTCCGGGAGGATCCCACATGCCGTGGAGCGGCTGGGCCCGTGAGCCACGGCCGCTGAGCCTGTGCGTCCGGAGCCAGTGCTCCGCAAGGGGAGGGGCCACAACAGTGAGAGACCCGAGTACCGCAAAAAAAAAAAAAAAAAAAAAAAAAAAAAAAAAAATCATCCATGGGAGCTAAATCAAGAGGGGGAAATTTGATGCGGAGCTGATTATTTGCATGGACTTGAAACTTTTCCCCACAGATTGCTCTTACTTGCAAGGAGAAAATAAGTAATAGCGTCTGGCAAGGTAAGAATGGCGGGGCCTCTCTGCAGGACTCGATGTCAGGATCCCAGTTCTTCGCCCTCCTAACCGGGAGGGTATCAAGTCAACAACTGCAGGGATCGGACATGCCCAGGGCCATTTGAGAGGGCTCCCAGATGCTTCATTTCTCTCGCTTGGGTTTACGGTGGGGCACGAAGAGCGTGAGATGGAATGCTATAGAGGCTCCGGGGCTGCGGTTGCTCGCCACCCTCCGGGGCTGGGGAAACAGGGCCCCTCCAGGCATCCCTCGCGGGCCAGTGGGGCAGCAGCGACAAGGGCGGCTGCGCGCGCTCTGCGTCCCGGACCTGGGTTCCAAAAGACGATGCCGACCTCGTGTCCGCCACGTTGTGGATTTGAGGCTGAGGACAAATGCAGTTTTTCTCGTCTCCCCACGTCTGCGGCTGGAAGTCGTCTCCTGGGCTTTGCGCTTTTTTCAGTTTGGCCTGAGTTTGGGCCATTTGTGTGTGTGTGTGTGTGTGTGTGTGTGTGTGTTTGTGTGTGTGTCTTCCCCTCCTAAACCGAATTTCTTGAATGAGACAGTCTGATAAGAGCAAAAGTCCTGAAAGCAGATGGTTTCAAGTTCCAGCCTCGCTGCTTCCTGACTGGGGAGATTGTTAAAGCTAAGTCTAGGATTTCTAATTCGCAAAACAGAAATGATGGAATAGGGACTTGTGACCACTAAATATATGTAGCAAACAAATGACACTTGTGAGATATAGTCAAATCGTCAAGAAGATAATACTGTATCGGGGAGACAACCCAAAAGTTAACCATGTATGAATGTTGCTGCAGGTGTGTGGCGATTTGGAGGAAGGCCTGTATCTTGTAGTGGGAGGGATGAAAAGCTGTAGAAAAAGGGTGAGAACTTGTAGTCTGGTAGGCCTAGCGATGTATAGCTCTGAGATAATTGGTGAAATGCCTTTTAAGAAATATATGTATTGGTAGACGGTGGGTGAAAAGGCTGAGAAGCCAGATACTAAGGAGAAAAAACCTGAAGCCAAGAAGGCTGATGCTGGTGGCAAGGTTAAAAAGGTGAAACAGGGGAAGCCCTACTGCTGCCAAAACCCTGTCCTGGTCAGAGGCATTGGCAGATATTCCCGATCGACTATGTATTCCAGAACGGCCTTGTACAAGAGGAAGTATTCAGCAGCTAAATCCAAGGTGGAAAAGAAGAAGAAGGTGAAGGTTCTTGCTGCTGTCACAAAACCAGTTGGTGGTGACAAGAATGGTGGTACCCGAGTGGTTAAACTTCGCAAAATGCCTAGGTATCATCCTACTGAAGACGTGCCTCAAAAGCCGTTGAGTCACCGCAAAAAACCCTTCAGTAAGCGTGTGAGAAAACCACGTGCTAGCATCCCTCCTGGGACCATTCTGATTATCCTCACTGGGCGCCACAGAGGCAAGAGGGTCTTTTTCCTGAAGCAGCTGAGCAGTGGCTTGCTAGTTGTGCCTGGGTCTCTGTCCCTCCGTCGAGCTCCTCTGCGGAGAACACACCAAAAATTTGTCATTGCCACTTCCACCAAAATTGATATCAGCGGTGTGAAAATCCCAGAACATCTCCCTGACGCTTACTTCAAGAAGAAGCTGCGTAAGCCCAGGCACCAGGAAGGTGAGATCTTCGACACACAGAGAGAGAAATGTGAGATTACAGAGCAGCGCAAGGTTGATCAGAAAGCTGTGGACTCACAAATTCTGTGAAGAATCAAAGCTGTTCCTCAGCTCCAGGGCTACCTCTGCTCTGTGTTCGCTCTCACAAACGGAATTTATCCTCACAAAGTCGTGTTCTAAACGTCTTACAAAGAACCTAATTAAAAAACTGTCCATTTCAAAAAAAAAAAAAGTAATAGCTATACAATGGAGAAATGAGACAACACCTGATAGGATCATCAAAGTTAACGCCACCAATGAGAGGCAGATGGGCACGATGTCTTGAGAAGGATATAGCTTCCTCTATGGGATATTTCAGCTGAGACTGTATAACTTCAATCGAATAATGAAGAAACAGTAGACAAATAAAAAATGAAGAATGCTCTGTTTTTTAAATGGTGGATTATACTTCAAAAATGTCAATGTTGTTAAAAGATAAACTGTGGAAATGTTCCAGGTCAAAGGAGGTTAAAGAAACACGAGAACTAAATGCTATACTAGATCCTAGAGTGATCCTTTACTAGAGGAAAAATAATGTTATATGGGAAATTATTAGGTCAATTGACAAATTGGAATACAGCTGAGGAATTAGACAACAGTTAAATATATTACAGTATGTGGTTACATAAATGAATATCCTTATTCTTTTAAAAAAAGTACACCTAAAGTATTAGGGGTAAAGGGCCATAATACATGAAATATGCTCTCAAACGGCTCAGAAAAATATTATGTAAATAGATGATGGACAGATTAGATTGGCAGATTAGATGTATTAAATGATAGATGATACAGATAGATGATAGATTGACAGATAACAAATAATAAAGCAAATGGGGCTAAAAGTTAAGAATAGATGAACCTGGGTAAAGGCTATCCAGGCATTCTCTGTATGATTCTTTTTCTTGCAACTTTAAGTTTGAAATTATTTCCAAATTAAAAGTTAAAAAAATATAGCTTATAGATGGCACATTTAATACATAATTTTGAATATAAAGATTGAAACATTTTTCGTATAAAATCAATTTATTCACCCCACTCCCAAGCATGTAAATACTGAACAAATAATTAGCAAATGTTAATTTGAGGAATACCAAACAGGGGCCTGCTTGGAATCCATGTCTCATTGTAGCTCTCGATATTAATGAACTTGTAAGTTAAGCTGCTTTTGGTATCATTTGCACTTCCCGGAAATTAGAACACAAAAACCAGTAGAAACAAAATTCTGCAGCAATTCTTACCAATAAGAAAAACCTTCTTGGTTATCAAAAAAGAAATGTTAAAATCCAAGAAAAAACAAACAAACAGTAAGTTCATCTTAGAGTCCTTGACAGCCAGCAAGTGAAAATATGGAGATGGTTACATTTGGTACCCAGAGAGTCAGAAGAGCAGAGTTCAAAAGCATTCCGAGAAAAAATAAATTTGACCCCCAAACATGAATTTCTGGAAGAGAGACTAAAATGTTTGAGAAGTTGTGAAGGCCCTGTAAATGCAATTCTAGTTGATGAGGAATGAAAAGGGAGGTATAAATAGGTTAGGATTACAATGTGTGATAATACATGACCTCAACAAATTTTAATATAAGCATAAATATTGAAAAAAAACCCAACTAGTTGTATAGCCAAAGATGAATGGAAAGGGTGATGAGGACATATAAAAATAAGGTCAGGAAGACTAATACCCTAATTAATTTGGGGTGCTTACTCCGCCCCACCCCGAACAGAGCAAAAGAAAACAAAAAGTTTTCTGCTGCTGTATTTGAAGCAAAAAATAAAGGAATAGAGGACCTTTGCTCAGCCTGAGGGGTCATGGATGAGACATTGCCTGGGCTGAATTTTGCAAGAAAAGTTTCAGAAATAAGAGAATCAGGAGGGCTTTCTACGCAGAGGATAACCATCAAGAATGCTGCAAAGGTATGGCGTTAAGAAGGAGTCATAAGGCTTCTATTAAGAGAGGCCGTGGAGGATCAGATGTCTGAGACAGAGCCAGAGCATGAGAGCCTAATGTATCACACCACAGATTTGGGAATTTGTGCTGCAATTGTAGGAGATGGAGACCTTCAGAAAATTTTCATATTAGCGTCTATAATCATGCAGTTCCTTGAAACATGGCTTTTGCCACATCCCACAATTTTAATGTGCTACATTTCCCTTATTATTTTGTTCAAAATATATTTTTTTTCTTTGTGATATCTTTTTTGCCCCAGGAATTATTTAAAAGTGGGCCACTTAATCTGTAAATATTTTGTGTCTTTCTAGGTAGGACATTGTTATTGTTTTCTAAGTGAATTCCTTCATCATCAGGGGTCATTCTCTGCAAAGTTACATCTTTTAAAATCAATTTGGGAAATATTTTGTTGCCCGGGATGTGATCTAACTTGGTGAGCATTCCACGTTCACTTGAAAAAATTATGTATTCTTTAGTCATTAAGTGTGATGTTCTATGACTGTCCATTTGGTGATGGTTGGTCATTTAGATCTTCTACATCCTTACTAATTTTTTATAGGGTTGTTCTGTCAACTACTAAGAGAAGGGTGTTAAAATTTCTCCCTTTTTGTCTGTGAGTTTCTGCTTCACGTTTTTTTATTAGTAATATATTTGCGCTTATGGTTCATTGTGTGACTAGTAATCTCCTGTCTTGAAGTCTGAAGGGGCCCTCAACTCCCAGATTCACCCAGTGTACTTTGTCTTTCCAAGACAGACTCCTCTCTCATTTCTGTCTGCTGTTTCCCAAGCCCCGTGCAGTAATCCCCACACATGTGTAGATGCAGTTATACAGGAACTTGAGGGAGTTTATGCTGAGGTTCTGTGAGTCATCCCTTCTGCAACTTTCTCATTTCCAGGATTTTGCTCCTAAATTTCCAGCTGCTTTGTCAACCCTAAACCCTGTCTGTTTGACAGTTAGGTGCTAGGATATGACTTAGAAGCTCATCATTAAGACTTTAGATACTGTTCTAAATGCGATGGGATGCATTGAAGATTTTGAAAGAGGGTCGTGATGTGATGCAAATTTTATGGCAATAAGATTACTCTTAATGCTCTAGGGAGAGAGTGTTGTCAAGTAGCAAGAATGAAAGTTGGGAGAGACCAGCTAGGGCGTGATTGCAGTAGTCCAGACGTGTACTCTGAGCTTCATTGTCGACTGGCTATCTGCAGGAATAAACACACACTCTGGGAAACTGAAAGTAACATTTTTCACAAGGAATCAATCTTTGTAAATGTCTCTGTTTCCGGGTATGTCAGGCCTGATTCACTATATATTGGCTTATAAAGAGTAAGCAAATGAGCAGTCCTTTTAATGAAGAAAGAAGCAGTTGAAAACATCATATTTCATTTAACAGATATTAACCGAGGGACTGTCAAGTGACTGGCAGGCTCTGATCTAAGTCAGGGGACAAAGTCCCCAGCTTCAGAGAGGTTACAGTCTAGAGGGGGAGATGATAACAAAGAAATAAGCTAATGGACCTGGATTTGGCAGGTGGAGGTAAGTGTGCTGAAAAAAAATAATGAGGGGAAGGATTAGAGCAAGTGGGGTTTAACTTCAGAGCACTCAAGTAAGTCTTCTCCAAGGAAGTCACATCTGAACAGTGACCTCAGGGAGGGAAGGACAGAGCCATGTACAAATCCAGCAACAGAGGACATCAAGATGGAAGAGCGCTTTGGTGTCCAGGTACTGCAAGGGGAACAGAGTGCTGGATTCAGAAAGATGGCGTCTGAGACACAGCCAGGGCCAGGGAACGTCAGGCCTTGGGGGTCAGGGTTAGGAGTTTGGATTTTATTCGTAAGCATGACTGGTAGTCATTGAAGCAAGGAAGTAACATGAGCTGATTTATATTTTCAAAGTATCACAAAGTGTTTGTGAGGACAATCTTTCTTGATCAATTCCTTTTGGGGAGAGAATGATCTGTGACTTCTTGCATTTCTGTATACCTTGAGAGTAGAAGTACCTGCCACCTTGGTTGCAGATTATCTTTCTAGGGATGTTTGGGTGAAGAACAGCCTTGGAGGTTAGAGAGAGCGTCTTCCTCTGGAGCATGCACCTTAAGCACAGATTCCTCCCCTGTAACGCAGCCCATTGTGTGTATCTCCTGGCTCTCTTTGAGTTTCCCTGGAGGACTGGGGGCTCAGGAAACAAGAGCAAACATTGATTTGGGGGCTTCTGCTATTTCCTTGAGCAGTGAAGTCCTTTGTCTGTGACTCGGGAGAACTGTATCTTTTTCCAGCATCCGTGAAATGGCGGCAGGCTAACTTACTAGCTTATAAGTCAGGTCAAAGCTCATATCCTTCACATTTCTTGACCTTTTGCACAAGGAGGATGGAACGCTGCCAGGATGTTCTGGAAAAGGCAGGGGGAGACGCTCTCAGTCCAATTCCCAGGAACGTAGGGAGGGAAGCCTGTGGGAATCAGAAGTGAACAGGACCACATCCTACAGTCGACTTGGCAATAAATGGTGTCCTTCTCGTCACTGCTTGTTAATGAGGGGAGATCGGGGAGGTGGCTTCAAGTTGACCACAGGGAACTGGGTTTAAAGACAGACTCTAATCCCCAGTTCCCCTTCATCAACAAGCAATGAAGAAAAGGACAGCATTTATTGCCAAGGTGACCATACGATTGCGGGGGGCAGAGGGGCAGGGTGACAGGAGAGGAGGACTTCTTTCCCTTCTGGCCATCAGTTGCGTGTTTGTGGAGTGTGGAAACTAGGACCAAGATTCATCTTGGGTGGGCGAAGTTTCCACCTGCCAGCAGATAGCAGTGACAGTGATACTCACTTACATTTAGTGTGAAAAGTGGAAAACTGGCACCCAGTATGAGCAGAAACCAGGCAACTTGTAGGCCTCTGGCTGGTTTGGTGGGAGAGGAGAGGTGGCAGTGTGTAGCCCTCAAAGAAGAAGAGCAACGTCTGGTCCATCGTACAGCTCCGCCATTTTGCCGTCTACTGTGCCAGCCTTGAAAGCCTTTCAGAAAGGACAGTAAAACATCTCAAGAGGGTTGTTTCCATTGAGTCTTAGCTGCTGTAAGAGAGCTTTGACCCCCTGAGGGAAATTCCCAGGAGACACCAAACTCTAGTGGGAAGCCATAGATGAGGCATCGACTAACATTTGGACTCACTGTGGCTGCAGATTTTTTTTTTTTCAGAAAGATATCCTTTGAGCATCTATTGAAGTATAACTTTATGGTAAACCCTTCAATAAAGTAGTTGTGCTCAAGGTAACTGAATGAATCTCTAAATAACACATTCCTATGAATCACCCATGGGGCCCTCATCCTTCCTCTTCCCAAAAGCCATGTCTCTGTCCATATCTGGTCTGCATTGCCAAAACCGTGAAGCTACATTATTTCTTAGAGATGCTAGTAAGAGGCCGGTTAACTGTTGGGGGCACACCCAAGAAAATTATGACTCTGGCTTTGAACGAGTCGATCCAGAGGTTTGCTTTCATAGGGGAATTTCATAGAGAATTTTCATAGAGAAATTCATAGAAATAGAGAGCCAGTTATCTTTTGAGGCTAGTCCTAGTTTATTATAATGCAACCATATCATACTATTTTTTCCAGTACACTGTGGTGGGATGGGAGGAAACAGGACTTGATACAGTGTTTGATTTCTTGATTTCTCCTCCTCTTAACTCTCCAAGGAGGTAATAATTCCATTTGGCTAATGGGTCCTGGAGGGGAAGCAGACTGACCTATTGTTGGAGTCTGCAGCCTTTGGGTTCCTGTGATGCAGAACAGGTGAGAAAACTTCAGGCCTGCCTGCTGCACAGTTTGCAGAGTGTTCCATGGAGAGATGGTGATCTAACGCTTTGGTAAATTCTGGAGTGAAGACAACTAACCCAGTGGATTCCTGAGGAGGTACAGCTATTCTGAGCAATTCTTAGTAAATATTACTCCTGATGCCTTGCTCACTTGTTATACAGACTCAAGGGAGAAACTTTCCGATGCTGCTGATATGGGCTTCTTTTGAATAACTCTTCCATACTCAACTGAATCGTTGCACTCTTATAAAACCAGGAAGACAATCACTCTCTAAGACTGAACTTTCCTGAGAAGGGCCACAACCCACTGGCTCCCTAGATGCTGCCCTCTAAGTAAGAAACAGATTTGTAACGTTTATTTCCCCATCTGCTTACCCTCCACTACCAGGCTTTCTTATAGACAAAGTTAAATGAGTTCAGAAGAAATAAATAACTACAATGTTCCTCATTGGCCTGGTGAATATCCATGATAATCACAAAATGAAAAACGACCAAACATTTAAGAGTAATCCACACTTTTAAGGATGGAACTGAAATTGAAATAGTTAGAACAGATAGATCCCATTGAAATAGGGGAAATTTTTATGGCAGTAATGTAATGAAGGAAACAGGAAAGAACTAAAAATAATTCAATGAGATCTGAGGGAGAAGTTCTACAAAAAAAGGGAAGAAATCTTAGAATGATGAAGATTTTTTTGCTAGTAAAAATTATAATAAGTTTAATTTAGAAATTCAATAGAGGCAGTAAAAAAATAGAATGGATACTCATGAAAGCCTCATTAATAATACGGTAAATGAACTGGAAATTATCCTAAGATAAAGAGTGAAAAAGCAAAGAGTAGTAATCAGGAGAAAAAAGATAAACATAATGGAAAAATCTATCTAGGAGATCAAATAACCCAAGAATTCAGAAACAGATAAAGAAGCAGATGGGGAAAGAGAAATAGTCAAAGAAATAATAGAATATTTTTCTGACTTGAGTTTTTAGATCAAGTCTCCTGATTAGCAGGCCAGATTAACAACAACAAAAGACATTCTACATAACCTGGAAATTTTTGTGAAACTCTAAGGATAAAAAGCAAATCTTTCAAACTTCCACATAGTAAGAAGACTTACCAATAATGAGTCAGAAAAGGGAGAGATATTCCCGCTGCAACTCAGGAAGCTGCAACAGAGTAAAAAAAATGTTTATGGCTTTCTAGAATTCAAGGATCCTACAGGTAGCCAGGATATAACTCAGGGGTGACAGAGAGAATGTAAAACTTATCTCACAGAAATTGAGTACAATGATTAAGATGACAAAATTATAGAAGTATATAAAGAACTTAAAGAATATAAGGTGATATATAAACTGTCTACATCATAAAAACTCAGAAAAGTCATTTTTTCTTATGCCCATGGAATATTTTTTAAAAATGGATATGTATTTGGTCACAGAGTAAATCTTAATCGATTCCTGCAATGCATATTTTATGGCAACATCTCTGGACTAAAATAAAATAGAACAAAATGTTAAATTTCTGGTTATTTAGAGATAATAAGCATAAGAATACTCTACAGCAAAACCCGTGGGATGTAGCTAAAGGAAAATCCACAGCTTTAAAGGATTTCACTACGAAATAAGAAAGATTTAAAACAAATGGAATAGCCATTCAATTTAAGAAAGAGGAAAAATACAGGAGCTGGAAATTAATAAAGATAAAAGCAGAAATTACTGATTTAGGAAACGATAATGAGTTAACATTTATAGAGCATTTGCCATATACCAATTACTGAATAAGTGCTTTGTAAGCATTGTGTTATTTAATCTTCATAATAACTCTAAAAGATAATATTCATCATGAAAATTAACAGTCATAGATCTTTATGAGGCAAATAACTACATCAGACTCTATAAAGAAAAATAGAATTACAATTGTCGCAGAGTCTTTTAAAGAGCTCTTTTAGCCTTTGATGAGTTTAGAAAACAAAAGGCCAACACTCCCTGAAAAACTAAACAAAACAAAAACAAACCTCAGAGAATTTGAATAAGTAGACAAGGTAGAGTACATGCATATTTAGATTTTCCTCTTATAAACCTGCTATATGCTTGGAATTAATAAATATAACTGATATATTAAGACCCCAATGAAAATTAAATCTGAAAAACTGAATCTCGTACAGGTCACTGTCTTGGTCTAGAATTTAATATATCAAGGAATTAATAAGCATTTCTAAGTAGAAAAATCTTGAAATTTAAAAATATATCCTCATCTGAAATCACATAATATTAAGCAAATAACAAATGAGGATTTTTTTCCTAATATTTATGAGATGAGGCCAAATCTATACATACAAGCAAATTTTAACAGCCTGAAATATTCTGAATAGTAAACAAGAAAAAGTCGAAATAAATAAACTACTTATTCAACTCAGAAGATTCTGATATGTAAAAACTAAGGAAAACCAGCAAGGAAGGATTTCTGAAAACAAAGTAAAACAATTATTTTAAAAGACTTAAAAAGAATTGTTCAATCTTTTTGCTTACTTTTTATTACTTTTGTCTATTCTAATTTATTCAGAGTAAACACAAGTTTGGATCATAACTGAAATTCCTTCCTGTTCTCTCCCGATCTCATTCAGCTATCTTTTCACATGTCCTTCCTTAGGACCATATGACGATAATCTTTCGTGAGCTCTATTGTATCACAGGCCTGTTCCTTTCCATGAATTGCCTGCTCCTTCAAAGAGGTTGCACTGGGAGTTGGCTGGTTTGCACCAGACAAAAAGTGGGGCAAATCAGTCCCTTTTCCCTGAGGGCAAGAGATCAGTTAGGCTCTATCTGGGTAGGTGGACCTTTAAACTGTAAACCCTGGGTGTGCTTCTGGCCACCTTCCACGCCATGTGGCCTGGTCTGCCTGCACTGAGAGAGCAGAATGAAGCTGATGCACGGACCGGGGTGGGGAGGGGGGAGAGGGGGACGCAGAAGGCAGAATTAAGAGAGAAGCAGCCTGGGCAGAGCTCACGGGGTCCTCTTCCTGCTCGGTTCCGTCCCAGACCTGGTGTCACTGAGGGGCCCCAGCATCTCTCTCTGCCTCTCTATTAACCCCATTTTTGGCTGGCTGGAACCAAAAGAATCCTTTATCAACACATTGTCTTTTCTTGCGTTTCTTATTTTGTTTCTAGTCATTACTGTTCAGTGACTTTACTGAAAAATACAGAGCAGATTCTTTAAATATCTCATCTTGCTTTCTTTAGTCAATCGCCTCATCTTTCTTTTAATAAGCTCCAGGGAGGTGCTTTTTTAAATTTCTGAAGTCATGAGTTCTTGAAGAAGGACAGGTCTGTCCAGCTGTGGGTGGATTCTCTTTGATTGTTTCTACTTAGTCAGCTATCTGAAGGGTTCTAACCCTTTCTCCCCATGACTCGGCTGGCCGGTGTAGGACTCTGCCGGACATCTCACTGTGAGCAGTAGAGTTCACTTCCAGTCCTTCTGAAGCAGCCTTCCACCTTGTCTTGCCAGAATCAGCAGATGAAGAACCATAATCCCTACATGAGCCACTTTCAGCTCTTCCAGGCTCAGCTTGTTCTGCAGCTGATTTCATATCTTGGAATGTCAAGTGCTACTCCCTCTCCAGCCGGCCTCCTGAGCTTCAGTGCATCGCTGGCAGTTCCTTATCCTCCATCTAGTCCTGGAGGATAAAGGTTCATGTCAGGCTGTGCTTGTTTGTAACACAATGATACACTTTGCCAAAACCACTGGTTCTACGTGTCAGAGACCACAGATATGAAAACGGGCGGTTTCAATACAAAGACTGCATAGTATGGAAAATACATAGTGTTAGAAAAGTATAGAACTTGTATAAAGAGAATAAATTGTCCTATGGAGACTTAATATGTAGGTCCTTGTGCATCTCAGGGTTAGTATTTTTTAGGGAAATAATTATAAAAGGGATTAGGAATCGATTGAGGAGACTGGATAAAAGGCTATAGGGAGAACTAAGGGAAAGGTCCTCCAGCCTCCGGTTTGCAGTGTGAGGTCTCTCTGTTGCTCTCACTCTCTGTACTCATGCTTTTTGTAGGTCATTATAAAACCTGAACATAAAACACAATATCAGAGAAGCAAAAGTTAAAGTGTTCATGTATAGCTAATTAAAAGTGAGATAAGAATAATATATGGTAAATGAGAAGATTTAACATTGTTTAAAGCAGTCACTATTTAACATAAGAGAATTTAACTACAATGCAAAAAATCAAAACCTTTTAACATTTTTAAAAAGATTAATGGGATAAAGATTGTTTCTATCACCACATGAAATGAATAGTATTCTACAAGTGTTTAACTGGAAGACGTTTAAAGAAGGGTCAATGACAGAGAAATGGGAAGAGAACCAGAGGGATTGGTGAAAAGTGGGGACCACGACCACTTCTAGACTTGAAAGAGGAGGGAGTGTCTTAAAAATGCTGTCTCCTGAACCCGTGAAGGTCACCCTCCATGGAGGGGGTGAGCCCAGGGAAAGGAACAGTGTGGCCCAGTGAAAAGGGAACTCTCTCCTCCACCACTCCATCTTCTTCCTCTCAGGGCACAAAATGGGGCAGAGGATAGCAGAGAATGAACCTGGAGAGGCAAACAGAGAAAACCAACCAGAAGAAAAATTAAATTCTTAAGGCTAGGAAATGATGACAAAAATAAAAACATGAAGGTAAAGGGGGGAATTATTGATAAGATTAATCGATAAATTTAAAACATTGAAGCTCTTTAAATAAAAACTAAAAGAAAGTAGTCCCAGTGGGATTATAGACAAAGAACAAGAATTGGGGACTAGAAATCTGAGCAAAAGTATGAAATAATTTGTTTTAGAAAACGAAACCAAGGAAGGAAGTTTGAATGTTAGAAAAAGATGATAAAAGTAGAATGCACCAATGAAAATAAAATCAACATAAATCAAGGCAATAATATATACAAGGAGGTAACCTACCTATGAACATTAGCAGAATTACTTTCATTAGTTTTATTTGTATACTTTTTATATTTTCAGATTTTTGAAATAATAAGTATGGCTTATTTTTATAATCAAAAGGGAGGAAAGTATTTAGAACATAAACACATACACACACACAGCCCAGCTGGCCAACTGATATTCAGAGTGATACAGCAATGAAAAGAATGTATTACAGGTGAGGAAACTGTTCAGAATTAAGTAATTTGCCTAAAATCACATCAGTAGTTATCGGTTATTTATTTGTATGAATAAAGCTTTGAAGAAAAAAAAGTAGTGAGGAAGTAAAGTTTTTCTACTGTGCTGTACCCACTCCCAGCTACATTTAAAACTCAATGGCAGTAGTGCCTCCCTCTCAAGGTTTCTGCCACAATTATTTTGCCTTTTCCCCTCTCAGGTAGAGAAGAGGCAGGAATCTCTACCGTTTATTATATGCCATTTCAGAGAACTTAGGGAAACAGACACAGTACATTTGGTAAATCCCTAATATAAATGTTCTAACATTCAAAAACAAATGTAAGAATGTCATCGTATTACTTTCCCAAGGCAGCCAATTGTGTGATACCAGCATTGAATGGAAAGAGGAAATATGGAGATAAGTATGTTCTTGCTTCCCCTCCAGCGAGGGCGGTACCCTCAGCTTCCCAGCCCCACAGTTGCTCCCACTCTCTTGGGATTCTTACGTTTCTCCCACTACCCATCTTATGCACCATGGAAGACATGTCTGTTGAGAATCACCGCACTTTTTTGTCTATTTCAACCCCCCAATTTGTTTTTCAAACTTTACTTTCAGTAGTTTAAATAGTAAAATCAAGGGTTTTGTCTTCCTTCTAATATAATAAACAATGATTCAATATTTTTAGAAACGGTGCCAGTTCCACTGCCTGAAAGTTACAGAAAATGCTCCTCGCTGAGAAAAGCAGTGCCTATACTGAACTTTCCTTCATTGTCATCTCCACCAAAGCACCCCAGAGAAGCCACAGTCAGTAGCTTTTTTTGTGTGGAAGCAAAGGGTATTTCCACAGCCCTGCACTTCTGCTCTTGACATTTTACATTAAGAGAAAGTCCAGACATCAAAAAGAAATATAAGGGGAAGCTGAAAACTGAATATGGATAAATAAAGGAAGCCCTGACTAATGGGAGTTGTTGATGGTAAATGGTATGATTGGTCCTTGCAACTTTATGGAACAGATGGGATTCCTAAAAGATCTTAAGAAAAGATAACTGGAGGGTGACATATATTATATAACTGTCATATTCTGAACTCAAGGAGAGTGCTGGGGGAAAATAACTAAATTAGGCGCATGTAAAACAAATGTGTTTATTGTTATCTATTATTTATGGCCCTCTGGATAGCTGGTAGCTCATTTGACTATACTTCTGCCTAAACCAATTTAAATTAATCTGGAGGGTAAATTGAATAATGTTGTATCAACTGCTTTCCTGCAATCAAGATATATTGCATATAACCCCACTCTCTCAATCCAGTAACCATATTTTCCAATGTTGATGGATAATTGCCTTTAAGTGCATCCCCTGCTTCCTCTGCTTTTAGGTCTGGCTGATAGGACCATTACTGGAAGTGGTGTGTTCCCAGAACCATTTTGAGAATGCAATTTGGCTTAACTCTCCCATCAGTAATATCAGCATAATCTGAGAGTTCTAAAGGCTATTAGCTTTCTGTAATGGTCTTGGACTCCCTTAACTAGTGACCAAAAAGGATCCAACAGACAAGAGGAAACAAACTTCAACTTTCAACTCCCTAATATTTTCTCCATTTCAGTCATTTCAGGATGAATGTTCACTGTAGTTCATAAGCACATACTCTTAAAGGAAAAGAGTAACTCTGTAAAGATGTGTGCACTCTCTCAGTGACTGCATCAAATCTGTCATTTCCAAAAATAAATTTGTCACTGTTGTCAATCTCTTTCCAGTTATACTTTCCTCGGAAATTGTACTGTGACATATCAAGAAGCTATGAAGAAACAGAATGTTGGTGAGTCTTGCTTTGTAGACCTGTATTAACAACTAAGCTAAAAACATTTCAATAATGCACAAAATCCCAAGTCTCTTTCACGAATAGGACAGGCTCAGAATTATGAGTTATTTGCACTTCCTGTTTCCTTTTAAACAGTTGGTAGATATTAATTAAGTTGGGCTTTAAAAATCTCAGCTTGCGTATGCTTCTATTCCAGCCTGGAAATCTTTTCTTTTAGTTTTTATCAGTGATTGCTTATTGCTTTAATGTTCAATATTAGAGCTGTGATTTTGTGAATTTAGCTTAGATGTCGTCTTCATTTTTTTTTTTTTTTTTTTGCGGTACGCAGGCCTCTCATTGTTGTGGCCTCTCCCGTTGCGGAGCACAGGCTCCGGACACGCAGGCTCAGCGGCCATGGCTCACGGGCCCAATCACTCTGCGGCATGTGGGATCCTCCCGGACTGGGACATGAACCCGTGTCCCCTGAATCGACAGGCGGACTCTCAACCACTGCGCCACCAGGGAAGCCCCACTTTTTAAGATTAGGCTCCCAGTCTTCCAGTGATCATGATTATCGATAACTATAAAGGTAGACTTGAAGATGGCCCTGTTTCCCCACCGTGGGGCGAGCACTGGAAGGGGTTTTCCAGGTGTGGGTACAGCTAACTGTGGGTCCATCTTTGTTTGCTGTTCCCCTTTGTGATTAGTGAAACCAAATGTTGGCACAGCATTTAGTTCTGGCAGTGTCATTCTAGACAAGACAGGAGGGGCTGCCTGTTTTATATCATAGAAAAAACTAGATATTTCCAAGAATTGTCCTTTTCAGTTGAAGAATAAAGGACACCCAGAAAACCTTGGGGCTTAAACATTATGAAGATAGTCTCTAAATGATCATACCTTAAACTCTCATGCCAAGGGAAAAACAAAATATATAAACAGACAAACAAAAAATAAATGCTTCTGTGTGTTATATTTCATCAAATGAAACTGTTAATATATGAGTATATTCTGTTTTATCTTGAGTTGATATGAATGTGTAATCTAGTACATGCATATGTAATAGAAATATATTTATATGTGTCTGGACCAAAATCAAAATGAGATCATATTTGGGAAAGTACTTTATGCTTTGCAATACATTTAAAATATAAGTTTTATTATGCATAGATTTAGGTAGGCCTAAGAAGCAAGATGTTCCTTCACTATCGCATTGACTTATCCAATTAGAAGTGTTATCTGATTCTTCACTGACATTTTTAGGTAATCATTTGATCACCGTATAGTTTCCCAGCCCCAATCCTTCTTTAAACGGAAAACTGTAAATCAGAAAATATTTACCAGAGGAGCCAAGATGACTGTCTCAAATCATCTCTGGTTTTCAGATGCATGTGTTAGGCAGAATTTCAAAAGGCATAAATATGTATAAATGCTCTGTAAAAATCCCTTGAGTTATTCATATGTTAGCTAATTCTCTATCTTTATACATACAAGCATACATACATACACACATACGTATCCACACATACACATATCTGTGAGTTTTTAAAAGAAAAAACTAGGTATAGGCTTTGTACAGTGGCCAGTTTTTATACCTTACCCAAAAAGTCATTTTAAGAAACAAAGATGCTTTGCATTAATTTTCTGACAAGTGTTCTAACTCACACTTGAAGTATATAAAATACAAATAAATTCAACTGTATGTACCTTGAGGGCAGAAATTATGTCTTTCACTCCTTGTACAATTTGACTACAGATTTTAGGATACTGCTAAATCCAGCGTGGATATTTAATAGAGGTTTACATCAAATGGCTGGCTGAAAAATATCTTTCTAATACATTCCCAAATAGAAATCTGTGTTTGACTAGGTTCAGTCACCTCCAATAATAATGAGAGATATATTCTTACAGCATACAGAACACTGGTCCAGGAAGAGCTGAGCAAAGGTGAAGTCAAGCCATAAAACCATCAAGGACCATCCAACCATCTGTAGACTGAACAACTTGGAGTGATGGAGAAGCACCTCTCTTTTCCCAAAAGAGACTTGCGTTGTAAAGCGATGCCTGTTTATCCAGGTCACCCTTGTTTTATTTCAGAGTGTGCACTTACTCTTCCCCACAGCTGCCAGACGTGACTAGCATGTGATAGTGACACAGCATCTGAAGTAACGAGACACTCTTGTCAAGTAGATCTTATGAGTCTGGAATGTTCCAGATATGGAGCCATGATATTAATCCAGTAAATGCTCTACTTAGACTCAAGTCAGCAGATTTTTATACAGTGACACTTACATACTTAGCATTTTGATAAGGATTTCTGAGGAGTTTCTATCTCTGAGGATTTGCTCTCGTTGGGGAGGACAGAGCTATAGATTAAAAAACCAACAACAACTAGAGAACAAAACAATTATATGACCCAGTAATAAAATGAATGGTACAGATTATAAGTGTTTGAGGAATAAAGGAATCAGTGTGAACAGCTGTGCTCAGAGGTAGGTTTATGAGAAGAGTGGGTCCTGGGAAATGAGCCGAATTTGGGTTGGTGGAAAAGATGGTAGAGACTTGAGGGAGGGGTGTGGCTCATACAAAGGCGTAAATATGGAGTGTGAGCATCTGAGTGTCTGTACTACAGCGTGATCACAGCAGGAGCAGTGGAGTCAGATTTCCTGCTCAACACAGAGCCTGTCCCTGGGTTACCTCACCTGGCTTTATCTCAATTCTCTTACCTGTAAAATGAGGGAAATAATAGTATATATGTATAAATTTATACTATATATATTATATGAATAATTTGTATAATTTTATGGCTTCTAGATCTCTTATCTCTTTGAGGATTTTTTTTTTTTGGCTAAGTTGGGTCTTCGTTGTTGTGCACGGTCTTTCTCTAGTTGCAGCGAGCAGGGGCTACTCTTCATTGCGGCACATGGGCTTCTCATTGCGGTGGCTTCTCTCGTTGCAGAGCACGGGCTCTAGGCACGCAGGCTCAGTAGTTGTGGCGCACGGGCTTAGTTGCTCCACGGCATGTGGGATCTTCCTGGACCAGGGCTCAAACCTGTGTCCCCTGCACTGGCCGGCAGATTCTTAACCACTGCGCCACCAGGGAAGTCCATATTTTTTTATTTTTATTTTTTAAACACAACATGATTATCTTTTAATACACAGCCAAAACAAAACACCATAGTAAATTGATGGCAATAAAATATGGTATTTCATTTGCATTGCATGACTAATGGTTAAGAACTTTAGTCATAAATGACTTTTTAGAAACCAGCAACAAAGACATTGGTATACCAAGGAAAGTGGGGAAAAAACCCCCAAAAACCGAAGACAATGAAATAACACAAGTGACTAGTAAGGATTAAGCATATCTGAAGATGACTGAGCTGAACAATAACAGAAGAAAAGCAGTTTCTTTGTAATATCATATTACCAAAGATTAAAAACATTTATACAGCTTCAGGAAACAGACCCACATATACTTTTAGAATCTTTTCTTCTCTGCCCTCCATTATATCTGTTTCCTCCAGGTTTCTTTCATCTGTTTGGTGTTTGTTTATTTCTTTAGTGTTTTCCTTTTTCATGTTAGACTTTCCTCAAATATCTGGTAATCCTGAGCTGCCTAGGTCTAGAATGAAGTACTTAAAATTCATTGATTCAATATTCAATAAATATTTATTGAACGCCTATGATGTGCCAGGCAGTGTTCTAGGTGCTTGACATTCTAAAATTAAATAAATTAAAGCTCCCTCATTACTATTATAGTTCAACATTTTACTTATGCAGAGCAAAGAGTTTACCCTTCTTTCATAATCCTAATATATCCTAATGACTAATATATGTTTATAATTATAAACATATATTTCAAAAATTATTTTTCCATCCTCTAAGTGTATGTTTTTGCTCCACTTCACAGTACATTGTTTCTTCCTATACATCATTCAGTAAAATCTTTGCTGAGTAATTAATATGTCCCAGGTGCCCATTTTAGCAATATGTAAAACAGAAAAAAAGATTTTTAAACAATAACAAGAAACATGGCCTATCTCCTTGAAAAAAGGAGGTAACATTCTGGTTGCAGAAGTGGGGCATCAAAAAATACTTAACAGGGCTTCCCTGGTGGCTCAGTGGTTGAGAGTCCGCCTACCGATGCAGGGGACACGGGTTCGTGCCCCGGTCCAGGAAGATCCCACATGCCGCGCAGCGCCTGGGCCCGTGAGCCATGGCCGCTGAGCCTGAGCATCCAGAGCCTGTGCTCCACAACGAGAGAGACCACAACAGTGAGAGGCCCACGTACCACAAAAACAACAACAACAACAAAAAACTTAACAGTATAAGTATGACAGAAATGGTGTGGAAATTATTATAAGGCAGCAAAGGAGATGAACCATAAGCTGAGCAGGCCATGAAGGTGTGGCAATTCTAACTCTGTAGTGTGGTAATTAAACCCTCCATGCAATAGAGTCAGAAAGAGCTGGAGTCTGACTCTGCTACAATTAGCTGTGCAACCCTGGGTGACTTACTGCAACCTTATAAGCTCCAAGTACCTTGTCCTTAAAGTAAGTATCAGAATATTACCTAATTTTTCAGTGACGTTTGAGTGTCTACCATAGGCCAGGCTCCAGGGATGCAATGGTGATTAAGACAGCTTTGGTCTCAGCCCTCATTAAACAATAAACAAGGAGTCAAAATTGTGATAAGTATTCTGAATGGGAGATATGAGAATGCAGCTAACAAAACAAAACCTAAAATAACGGGTCCTCAGAAAGGAGGACCTTCTCTTTTTTTTTTCAAATTATGGGCCTTTTCTACTTCAGGGGAAGTAGTACTAATTTACATCTCACTCATTTTATAAAGAGCTTTGTGGTTAGAAACCTTGAGTTATGAGACTGGCCTCTTTCTGATTCTTTCTACGCATCCATAGGGCTGCATTCCCCGGAGAGTGGTCCAGATGACTCACCCCTTCATTCAATTCTCATGGGAATAAATTGAAAACACTATTTTAAAACAAATGTGACATTTTTAAGAAATACATAAGACACGCCCCACTCCCACCCCCCCTTGGAATAGTTTTCATTCTTCTCAGATAAAAGGAAGACCTTGGTGGAAAAGTTTTACAAGCTCTGATGGTGTGAGCTCTTCATAAATGTCCGTATTTTTATTATTTAAAGGAAAGAGAGAAGAGATTGAGAGAGGCCTTGAAGACACAGGGCAGAAGGCACTAGGGTTTGCAGGAGGGGGAGGACAGATGAACGGAGAGAAGAGAAACACGTTCCAGGCTGAGGACTCACTTATTGTGAGTGAAAGAAAATTCACAGCATCCGTTCACACACAGTAAGCTGGAGGGGTGATCCGCAGAGTAACCTGGATAGGACAGGGTCAGGGCCAGGGGGTGGGAGGGGCGGAGAATCCAGCGAGATCCAGAGAGAGAGGAAGAATTAGGCTACAGTGTGATAAAGAACTCCAGGGTAGAAAGCAAACAAACAAACAAGCAAAAACTATGATTTTGATTCTTTAACCTCCCACCCTTTCTAAGATACAAAATAAATTTTTTCAAAGTTGTAAATATAAAAAAGTAGGCTCAGGGAAATCCCCTGGCAGTCCAGTGTTTAGGACTCCATGATTTCACTGCCGAGGGCCCGGGTTTGATCCCTGGTCAGGGAAATAAGATCCCACAAGTCCCGGGGTGCGGCCAAAAAAGAAAGAAAGAAAAAAAAAACTAGGCTCAGAGATTCAATAAAATCGCTAAGTAGATTAAATGCATTTCCCCTCCTACACACGGATGAAGAAAACAGTTAATTAATACAGATGAATGTTGTTGCCTGCCAAACCAGCTTCTGTTCAACCAAATGGAAAAAACGAATCTGGGGTCAAATCCCTTCAAATGAAAATGCATGGTTGTGAGCTTCTTCATAAGCCTGAAAGGGGGAGAGTACATTGAGTAATTAATACAGTACATGGTAGCAGAAAAAGAGGCACAGATGTAGAGAACTGACGTATGGATACGGGGGTGGGGGGTAGGCGGTGGGGAGCAGGGAGGAGGGGGGATGGGATGGATTGGGGGATTGGGACTGACATATACACACTACTATGTATAAAATAGATAACTAATGAGAACCTGCTGTAGAGCACAGGGAACTCTACTCAATGCTCTGTGGTGAACTAAATGGGAAGGAAATCCAAAAAAGAGGGGATATATGTATACACAGAGCTGATTCACTTTGCTGTACAGCAGAAACTAACACAACATTGTAAAGCAACTGTACTCCAATAAAAATTTTTTTAAAATACAGTATGTGGTATTGTACTGTATAGTACATTAATTCATATCATATAAAAACAAGTTGATCAGTTATACAGTGGTTTGTTCATTTATAGAGTATTAAGTCAGTCTGAAAGAACCTAAGATAATCATAAAATTAAATGAATGATACTAGTAAAACAAACAAATAAATCTATTAAAAGAAAACTAGCAGTGATCTACTAACAGAAAACTAGCTCCATAAGTTTAATAGACTTCATACAACTAGCACAAAGGCAGTTCAGTGTTAGAGTGCTATTTCCCCACTTTTATTCTGGCCTGAAATCTGAAGTCAACCATGTTAATTTTTTTTAGAAAACTGGAATAATTTTGTTGTAACTACATAAGTTATTAGATGAAATGTTTCCCATATTGCCTCTAAAATGCTAGAAAAAGAGCTGCTGTGCCATAGATAATTTGTAACTGTCTTTGCTTATATAAATTCCGGTTTAGAGATCTTCCCCTATTTTTGATAAATGTGTTAAATTTTTGAATGTGAAGTTTTAGGAGAAAGCATTTGTCTTACACTATTCTTAGTTTATACATCGTTGTGAAAGCCAGTCAAAAGAAAGACAACAGAGCTATTTTTAGGAGGTTTTCCTACATTTTTATTGCCTTTTAATGAAAGAGATCCTTGCGTTTTGAGGAGGAGATGATGAATGGTAGGGAGTGTGAAGTTTAAAAGAACATACATCTCAGCTATAAATTCCATAATGTGGATACAATCCCTTTTGTTTAGATCTCTTAACTTTTCTCCAAGCAATGGATAGCCCATTTGGGAAACCTTCACGCATTTAAGCTATATTTACATATCAGAATTGTGTTTTGGTGAAGCAGGTGATAAAGACAAGGGAATCTTCCAGAATGTAAAGAGGAAAAATAAATAAATAGGAATCAAAAAACACCCCGAGCTTGTAAAATATTCACTCATATTCAGACTGGGACAGCACACGAAAGGCTGAGCACATTCATCTTGATGAAATTTTGTTAATTGCAAAAATAAAGAGAAAAACTCTACGAGCTTCCTGGAAGAGAGGGAGGGAAGGGGGGAAGAGAGAGAGAGAGAGAGGGAGGGAGAGAGAAAGGAAGAAAGAAAGAGAGAGAGAGAGAGGGAAAGAGAGAGAGAGAGCCTACAAAGAAACAAGAATCCAACTGCATTAGACTTTTACGAGTCAGATGGTAGATGACAATGAAGCAACTTACTCAGATATTCAGATTTTCAGGGGAAGCATTTTGAGTCTAGAACTTAACATTATATATAGTGCATATATATTACATGTACATATATGTGCAATTTTGTTTTTGAAGATGTATGTTCATATGGTTCAAAAATTGAAATAATATAAAAATAGATGACATACAAAGAGAGGACTCCCACCCCGTCCCTTCCTCTCCCTCAAAGATGGTAATTGTTTTTGTGTGTGTGTGTATTCTTTTAATACTTCTTTATAAATACATACACAAATGTGAATATAGACATCTATTTATTTTCCCTTTTCTTACACAATTTATAGCTTTATGATAAATACTGTTCTATTAGTTTTTAATCACTTAACCAACAATGTTGGAGACTTCACCTTTTTGATACCACAGTCTTGGTCAGGTCACTCTTTTTTATAGCTTCCTAGGACTGTGCTGTGTGGATACATCAGAGTTCATGCCACTAGTCCCCTATTGCTGGACTTTAGCAGTTTCCAAACTTGTAGTGTTATAAACAGTCATGCAATTAATAATATTGTATAAATGTTATTTCTTAAATGTCCACGTGTATCTGTAGGATGACTTCCCAGTAGCAGGATTACTGGAAATGTTAAATGCATTTACATAAATAATATCAAATTTCTTTCCTTAAGAGTCGTTCCATTTTGGAATCCAGAAAACAATGTATAAGAGCACTGGTTTTCCCACAGTTTTGCTAGAAGAATATGTCAACCTTTTGGAATTTTGCCAATAAAAAATGTAAAAAATGATATCTCAGTGTAGATTGAACTTGCACTTCTCATATTACCACCATCGAGGTATTACTTCTTTTCCTATGTTTGAGGGGCATTTACATATATATCTGTGAACTATTTTAACCCCCTTTCTTTGGGGCTGTTAGCCTGTTTTATCTCAATATCTAGGAGCTATTTCTATATTAGGGAATAAGCTTTTGTTAATGAATGAGTTATAATCCCCGCCCACCAATCATCACCAATTTTTCATTTATCCTTTGAGTTTTTGTATGGTGTATTCTTCATTCCATGAAGTTCTTGATTTTTCTGCAGTCAAAATTGTCATTCTTGTCTTTAATGACTTCTGGATTTTGCATTATATTAAGAAAGACCTTCCCCATTTCAACATATAAAACAGTTCCATGATGCTGTAGCATTTGCATGGTTTTATTTTCAAAATTTCAACTATTGATCTGTTTAGAATTTGTCCTGGTGTAAGATGTGCAATGTTAACTTACTCCAGATGGCTAGCTGCTCTTTCTAACACCACTGATCAAAAGTTTATATTTTTTAATGAACAGAAACCATGGGTTGATGTTTGTTTATAATTTCAGATTGGGGAAGGCTTTTCTACCATAATACACAATCCAGTAACCATGAAAAGATGAGACTGATATTCAGAGCACATGAAAATGGAAAGCTTCATCTTTACTCACTGTTTTCTAATAGCACCTTTATCACATATTAAACTCCTGTGTATATTTTTGTCTATTTTTGATCTTATTATTCTGTTTTATGTGCCTGCTTACATATAAGCACTGCACAACTCTACCTACTGAGGTTTATAGTAGACTTCATATCTGCTAGAACTAGTTTCTGCTCATTGCTCTTTGTTTGAGTTTATCTGGCTAAACTGCTTATTTTTTATGTGAACTTCAGAATCATTTCATCTGGTCCCAGTCCATGTCACATTTATGATTACATTAAATTAAATTAAAACAAACACAAGACCTTGGGAAAATAGACCCCACTGATATCGAATCTTCCTTTCTATGGCTGTATGTTTTTCTATTATTTTAAGTTTACCTTTCTGTACTTTAGAAGTGGTTTAAAGTTTTTTTCATACAGGATTTGCACGTTTCTTGCTAAGTTTAGTCCTATGGTTTTATTTTTAATGTGGCTATTAGAAGTGGGGTCTTCCATTACATCTTTAAACCAGTAGTTTTATGTTTAGGTAAATTCTATTTATTTATGTATATTAATTTTATATTCCACCAAGTTACTCTATTACCCAATACTTGTAGTGTTTCGCTTTCCTACTTAGTGTTCTAGGTTTTCCATGAAAAACATTAGTCTACTGCAAGTAGTAATAGTTTTACCTCCTCCTTTCCAATATTTGTACCTCTAATTTTCTTCTCTTGTCTAATTTATAAGTTAATCTCATTCAGACAATGTTATATTGTCATAATGACAATGCATATTAATTCTTGTCCTTGACTTTAGTGAGAAAGCCTACAGTATCTCCCCATTAGTATGATGCTGGCTTTTGGATCTATATCCATATGTCCACATATAGATAGGTGATCAACTTAAGAAAGGAAGTATAAAGAGATTCCTGTATTGTTGATGTTTTTAGCAAAAATGAATGTGTATTTTTTAAATTAATTTATTTATTTACTTTTGGCTGTGTTGTGTCTTCATTGCTGTGTAGGGCTTTCTGTAGTTGCGGAGAGCAGGGGCTACTCTTCATTGCAGTACGCAGGCTTCTCATTGCGGTGGCTTCTCTTTGTTGCAGAGCACGGGCTCTAGGCGCACAGCGTTCAGTAGTTGTGGCATGCAGGCTCAGTAGTTGTGGCTTGTGGGCTCTACAGCACAGGCTCAGTAGTTGTGGTGCATGGGCCTAGTTGCTCTGCAGCATGTGGGATCTTCCTGGACCAGGGATCAAACCCGTGTCCCTTGAATTGGCAGGCGGATTCTCAACCACTGCGCCACCAGGAAAGTCCCCCAAAAATGAATGTGTATTTTGTCAAATACCTTTTTGGAATCCAAGTAGATAATCACATAATCTATATGAATAGTTTGATAATATCAAACCAGAGGGTATATGGGCTCTCTTTCCAATCTGCTCAATGTTCTATAAAACTAAAACTGCTACAAATAAAGTCTATTAATTTAAAAAATTAACTTGTATATATATTTAAAGAAAGGGTGGCATAAGTTTCAAGATACTGTATTAACTGAGAATGATTGAGAAGACAAGAAGGAAAATATTTAGAAATAGAGGACTTGTTAGCCTTAACCTTAGAATATTCTTAATGGAATCACAAAGCTTCAGTAGAAACACATATCCTTCCATACAAATTCTATATTTTTTGGAGGTTTTCAACTTTCTGATTTACCTTATACAAAGTTACATAAACCTGATTAAAGTAACAGAATATAAATTGATATTATTAATCTTAATGACATAAAATTATAACAACAAAAACTGGAAAGTAGAGGGTGAAGAAAACGGGGGAGAGATGGTGAATGTACTTTTTCAAAATGGTGAGATACTGACTAAAAGTGATAAAGAAATATAAGATGTATATTTTAATGACATAAAGAAAACAACTTTGAGGATGAAAACCATGTAGTGAAATTTAAAAGTCAATAGAAAAGAGAGATGATATTTGGTGTGTAATTCCACATATTTTCATAGAGGAGAATAAATAAATATTAACTGCTAGAGACCTTCAAGATGGCAGAAGAGTGAGATGCAGAGATCACCTTCCTCCCCACAAATACATCAGAAATACAGCTACACGTGGAATAACTCCTAGAGAACACCCACTGAACGCTGGCAGAAGACCTCAGACATCCCAAAAGGCAAGAAACTCCCCACGTACCTGGGTAGGGCAAAAGAAAAAAGAAAAAAACAGAGACAAAAGAATAGGGACGGGCCCTGCACCAGTGGGAGGGAGCCGTGAAGGAGGAAATGTTTCCACACACTAGGAGCCCCTTCACTGGTGGAGATGGAGGGGTGGCGGAGGGGGAAAGCTTCAGAGCCACAGAGGAGAGCGCAGCAACAGGGGTGTGGAGGGCAAAGTGGAGAGATTCCTGCATGGAGGATTGGTGCCGACCAGCACTCACCAGCCCGAGAGGCTTGTCTGCTCACCCGCCAGGGCGGGGTGGCAGCTGGGAGCTGAGGCTCAGGCTTTGGAGGTCGGATCCCAGCTAGAGGACTGGGGTTGAGGACTGGGGTTGGTTGTATGAACACAGCCTGAAGGGGGCTAGTGCACCACAGCTAGCTAGGAGGGAGTCTGGGAAAAAGTTTGGACCTGCCTAAGAGGCAAGAGACCGTTGTTTCTGGTTGCATGAGGAGAGGGGATTCAGAGCACCGCCTAAACGAGCTCCAGAGACGGGCGCGAGCCACGGCTAACAGCGCGGACCCCAGAGACGGGCATGAGACGCTAAGGCTGCTGGTGCAGCCACCAAGAAGCCTGTGTGTGAGCACAGGTCACTCTCCACACTCCCCTCCCGGGAGCCTGTGTAGCCCGCCACTGCCGGGGTCCTGGGATCCAGGGACGGCTTCCCCGGGAGAGCGCACGGCGCACCTCAGGCTGCTGCAACGTCAGGCTGGCCTCTGCCACCGCAGGCTCGCCCCACATCCGTACCCCTCCCTCCCCCCGGGCCTGAGTGAGCCAGAGCCCCCGAATCAGCTGCTCCTTTAACCCCGTCCTGTCTGAGCGAAGAACAGATGCCCTCAGGTGACCTACACACAGAGGCGGGGCCAAATCCAAAGCTGAGATCCGGGAGCTGTGAGAACAAAGAAGAGAAAGGGAAATCTCTCCCAGCAGCCTCAGGAGCAGCGGATTAAAGCTCCACAATCAACTTGATGTACCCTGCATCTGTGGAATACCTGAATAGACAATGAATCATCCCAAATTTGAGGCAGTGGACTTTGGGAGCAATGATATATATATATATATATATATATATATATATATATATATATATATATATATATATATATTTTCCTTTTTCTCTTTTTCTGAGTGTGTATGTTTATGCTTCTTTGTGTGATTTTGTCTGTATAGCTTTATTTTTACCATTTGTCCTAGGGTTCTGTCTGTCTGATTTTATTTTTAATATAGTTTTTAGAGCTTGTTGTCATTGGTGGATTTGTTTTTTGGTTTGGTTGCTCTCTTCTCTCTTTCTTTCTTTCTTTTTTTAATTACTTAAAATTTTTTCTTATTGTTAATAATTTTTTTAATCTTAATAACGTATTTTTATTCTTTTCTTTCTTCCTTTCTTTTTTCTCCCTTTTCTTCTGAGCCGTGTGGCTGACAGGTTCTTGGTGCTCTGGCCTGGTGTCAGGCCTGTGCCTCTAAGGTGGGAGGGCCAAGTTCAGGACCTTGGTCCACCAGAGACCTGCCAGCTCCATGTAATATCAAACAGCAAAAGCTCTCCCATAGATCTCCATCTCAACACTAAGACCCAGCTCCACTCAACCACCAGAAAGCTACAGTGTTGGATACCCTATACCAAACAATTAGCAAGACAGGAACACAACTCCACCCATTAGCAGAGGGGCTGCCTAAAATCATACTGAGGTCACAGACACCACCAAACACACCACAAGATGCGGTCCTGTGCACCAGAAAGACAAAATCCAGTCTCATCCACCAGAACACAGGCAATAGTCCCCTCCACCAGGAAGCCTACACAACCCACTAAACCAACCTTACCCACTGAGGACAGACACCAAAAACAACGGGAACTACGAACCAGTAGCCTGCGAAAAGGAGGCCCCAAACACATAAGTTAAGCAAAATGAGAAGACAGAGAAACACATAGCAGATGGAGGAGGAAGGTAAAAACCCATCAGAACAAACAAAACATGAGAAATAGGCAGTCTACCTGAAAAAGAATTCAGAGTAATGATAATAAAGATGAACCAAAATTTTTGAAATACAATGGAGAAAATCCAAGAAATATTTAACAAGGAACTAGAAGAACTAAAGAGCAAACAAACAATGATGAACAACACAATAAATGAAATTAAACCTTCTCTAGAAGGAATCAATAGTAGAATAACTGAGGCAGAAGAATGGATAAGTGACCTGGAAGATAAAATAGTGGAAATAATTACTGCAAAGCAGAATAAAGAAAAAACAATGAAAAGAATTGAGGCGTGTCTCAGAGACTTCTGGGACACTATGAAACATACCAACATTCAAATTATAGGGGTCCCAGAAGAAGAAGAGAAAAAGAAAGGGACTGAGAAAATATTTGAAGAGATTATAGTTGAAAACTTCCCTAATATGGGAAAAGAAATAGTTAATCAAGTCCAGGAAGCACAGAGAGTCCCATACAGGATAAATCCAAGGAGAAACATGTCAAGACACATATTAATCAAACTATCAAAAATTAAATACAAAGAAAATATATTAAAAGCAGCAAGGGAAAAACAACAAATAACATACAAGAGAATCCCCATAAGGTTAACAGCTGATCTTTCAGCAGACACTCTGCAAGCCAGAAGGGAGTGGCAGGACATATTTAAAGTGATGAAAGGGAAAAACCTGCAACCAAGATTATTCTACACAGCAGGGACCTCATTCAGCTTCGACAGAGAAATACAACCTTTACAGACAAACAAAAGTTAAGAGAATTCAACACCACCAAACCAGCTTTACAACAAATGCTAAAGGCACGTCTCTAGGCAGGAGACACAAGAAAAGGAAAAGACCTACAATAACAAACCCAAAACAGTTAAGAAAATGGTAATAGGAACACACATATCAATAACTACCTTAAATGTAAATGGATTAAATGCTCCAGCCAAAAGACATAGACTACCTGAATGGATACAAAAACAAGACCTGTGTATATGTTGTTCACAAGAGACCCATTTCAGACCTAGGGACACATACAGACTGAAAGTGAGGGGATGGAAAAAGATATCCCATGCAAATGGAAATCAAAAGAAAGCTGGAGTAGCAATTCTCGTATCAGACAAAATAGAATTTAAAATAAAGACTATTTCAAGAGACAAAGAAGGACACTACATAATGACCAAGGGATCAATCCAAGAGAAGATATAACAATTGTAAATATTTATGCACCCAACATAGGAGCACCATAGGATACATAAGGAAAATTCTAACAGCCATAAAAGGGGAAATTGACAAGTAACACAATCATAGTGGGAGACTTTAACACCCCACTTTCACCAATGAACAGATCATCCAAACTGGAAATAAATAAGGAAACACAAGCTTTAAATGATATATTAACAAGATGGACTTAACTGATATTTATAGGACATTCCATGCAAAAACAATAGAATACACTTTTTTCTCAAGTGCTCATGGAACATTCTCCAGGATTGATCATATCTTGGGTCACAAATCAAGCCTTGGTAAATTTAAGGAAATTGAAATCATATCAAGTATCTTTTCTGACCACAACGTTATGAGACTAGATATCAATTACAGGAAAAAAATCTGTAAAAAATAGAAACACATGGAGGCTAATCAATACACTACTAAATAACCAAGAGATCACTAAAAAATCAAAGAGGAAATCAAAAAATACCTAGAAACAAATGACAATGAAAACACGACTACCCAAAACCTGTGGGATGCAGCAAAAGCAGCTCTAAGAGCTTTCGGAGTGGCTGCCAAAACATCTGGGATGACAAAACCAGAAGTGTGGGAGAATTGCCATACCATGGGGCAAATTTTAAACAATATAAAACAAGAGATAAGAGGGAGCTTAGAAGATAAATTTTCTCTTTCTTCTCTCCAGGGCACAGATTTTCCTATAGCCTGTTCAGAGCAGTCCTACATGGAAATTTCTGCTGAGATACCTACTGGTTATCTTTGCAGCTCACATGAAAGCAATGGCCAGAGCAGTGATACATTTCTTTCAGTTATTTCTCATCCTTCTGCCGCACTTCCCCATTCCTCACTCTTGGCTTCTCTTGAGTTTTTACCTCCCAGTAAAAGCATCAGCTCTTGATACTTGCTATGGACTGAATGTTTTTCATTTATTGAAGCCCCATGTGATGGTATTTGGAGATGGGGCCTTTGGGAGTTAATTAGGGTTAGATAAGTTCATGAGGGTGGGGACCTCATGATGGGATTAGTGTCTTTAGATGAAGAAGCACCAGAGAAGACACAGAGAGAAGACAACCATCTTCAAGTTAGGAAGAGAGTCCTCACCAGAACCTAACATTGTTGGTACCCTGATCTTAAACTAGCCTCCACAACTGTGAGACAAAAATTTATGTTGTTTAAGCCACCCAATCTGCATTATATTTATGACAGTCTGAGCTGACTAACACAATGCTGAAGTCAGGCTTTATTTTCTAGGGAAACTGTGCTAAGCCAACATCCATCATTTTATGAATGTTGGATATCCATTTCACCTACTTCTTATTTGCCTGAGGCTCTGTCCATGATCCTGGTGCCTGTTCTATTCAGTAGAGCTCCTTCATTTCCATTATTGAAGGAGCAATCTTGTATCTCATAGCTTGTGCTGGCATGTACATCTGGTCTCTGAAATCCAGCTCTTGGGACTTAACTCATTTGAGGGTTCTGAGTCCAGATTTGCTGCCCTAACAAGATAAAAACACAGACGTTGGGAAGGAGCTCTATTGACTCATACCCAGAACTGCTAACACTTAGCAATCTGGGTGACCTATAAAAAAGAATCATCTATGAAAAGAAGCATTTGCAACTTTTTTGTATATCTTTTGCCCTGTTGACTCCAGCTAACCTTCCTGAAGCTGGATCATACATACTATATCCTGTGAGTAAATAGTACTACCTCTTACCAACATGGTATTCCTCGTGTAGGTCTTGATCACAAATTTCCTTGCACAGCCTTGATGATAAACTGCGTTAAGTTTTGCCTATTTAGCATAACAGGCTGTTACATGAGACTTTTTCTATCTCAGTGTTGATGGAAACCCCCAAATCAGAGAATAATGGGGGTCACCTATTCCTCCCCCACCCCATCCTAAAGCAAAGTGCTCAGCCCTATAAGCAAGCTGCATTTGCAAAGAACTACACTAGATCTCCCAACGCTCACCCATTATTCAACTTCAGAGTATAAAATTAAGAGGTTAAAAATTCTGATAAGGTGAAGTGTTTTGGAGAAGGGTGTCAATATTCTAAGTGTCCCAGGAAGGAAGCCAAGTGAATGAGAGAGGGCTCTGAGAAAAGCACTCTGGTCTTGGGGGTGCCAGACTCTCAGTGGGAGGAATGTGAAGGTGAGAGCCTGGCTGAAGTGGCCGCCCCTGAAGAAAGGTTTGCACTGGGAAGTAACTGCCTTCAAACTGCAGTGGAACAAAGATATTTATGGACCAGACATGGATCCTGCTGTGGTAAACTGGCCTAGGGATTCATTTAAAAATTATTCCACTCAAGGGACTTCCCTGGTGGCACAGTGGTTAAGAATCTGCCTGCCAATGCAGGGGACATGGGTTCAAGCCCTGGTTTGGGAAGATCCCACATGCCACTGAGCAACTAAGCCTGTGCGCAACAACTACCAAGCCTGTGCTCTAGAGACTGCAAGACACAGCTGCTGAGCCCATGTGCCACAACTACTGAGCCTGCACTCTAGAGCCCACGAGCCACAGCTACTGAGCCCAACTGCCACAACTACTGAGGCTGTGTGCCACAACTGCTGAAGCCCACGCACCTAGAGCCCATGCTCCGCAACAAGAGAAGCCACCACAATGAGAAACCCGCACACCGCAATGAAGAGTAGCCCCTGCTCGCCGCAACTAGAGAAAGTCCGCACACAGCAATGAAGACCCAATGCAGCCAAATAAATAAATAAATAAATAAATAAATAAATAATCAGTTAATTTAAAAAAATATTCCACTCAAGATCACTTTGGAAGACCATTTTCATCTAATGGATGGGCCACAGGAAACCAAGTGGAAAGATGGAGTCTAGCTGGCTGGCGAGGGGACATTAGGATAAGGAGAGCTTCAGTAAGAGAGTCGCAGCAGGGATACCGTAAGAGACTCAGTTCTACATATTTCCAGCAGCAGGGCCCCCTAGGCCTGATCACATGCGTGCAAAGAGCAGTTAGCGAGTGGAGAAGGAAGTGGGCCATGAAGAGGACAACCATGCCTTCCTTCCCCCACTGCGGTATTCTCCGCTTAGTCAGGCCTTAGCTTTGGGAAGGAGAAATTTAAATTGGGTAAGAGTTTAGAATTTTGAATTACCCTCTACTGGGCCAGTCTTCCTATTTTCAAATAACATCCAGAAGTTAAGGAATCAAGCCTGCGGGTCATCTGGGAGTAGGGAAAAATAAGTTGTGAAACTGATCTGAAAGAAAAATGGGAGAAAATACATAAAGTTGGTTTCTGGTTATCATTCCAAAATCCAATTTTTAATAAATCAGCAACAAATATACACCTCTTTTTTCAGGTCTTTTCTACATATATGTACATTCCAGCAAAACTGAACCGTGATTCCTATATTTAATGAAGACCCTATTGGCATTTTGCTCAGAATAACTCATCTTTTGCAGGGTTGGCTCATGTATTGCAGAACTTTTGGCATTCTACATTCTTGCCCGTTAAACATCAGTTAAGCTCTCCAGTAATTTTTTTTTTTTTTTTTTTTTGCACTATGCGGGCCTCTCACTGTTGTGGCCTCTCCCGTTGCAGAGCACAGGCTCCGGACGTGCAGGCTCAGCGGCCATGGCTCACGGGCCCAGCCGCTCCACGGCATGTGGGATCATCCCGGACCGGGGCACAAACCCGCGTCCCCTGCATCAGCAGGCGGGCTCTCAACCGCTGCGCCACCAGGGAAGCCCTTTTTTGTGTGTGTGTGTGGTACGCGGGCCTCTCACTGTTGTGGACTCTCCCGTTGCGGAACACAGGCTCCGGACATGCAGGCTCAGCGGCCATGGCTCACAGGCCCAGCCACTCCGTGGCATGTGGGAATCCTCCCAGACCGGGACAAGAACCCACGTCCCCTGCATCGGCAGGTGGACTCTCAACCACTGCGCCACCAGGGAAGCCCATCTCCAGTAATTTTGACAAATGTTTCCTAAGACCAGTACCTCCACAAATTGAGAAGCACTAACTCAGGGTAAATGCATTAATGCTGACAACCTAGGTATCTTGAAATGACATGGTAACCCTCATGCATATATGGCAAAAGTGAACCTTGGGTGGAAAACTCTAGGTTCTCTCCCCAGTTAAGATCTCACAGATTTAATAATTTACATCTCAGTAGGAATAAAAGAAGAATCCATTGAAACCAATTAAGTTCTTTGGGACGCAGTGTACCCCTTGAAATGGAACCTACGGCCCAACTATGAATCTAGAATACATTCCATGTTGGAATCCTACCCAAACATAATATGCTACAAAAGTTTATGGTCCCAAAATGCCATCTGCAATAATATGGTGAAAATGAAATCCAAGAGAGTTATCACCTGTGCACAGTGGCAAGTACTGATTTGTCAGAGATCATATTTGCTGCAAATATCGCCAAAGACTTTTGAACCTGTAAATAAGAGTGTCTAAAATACAACTCTCTACGACATTAAGAATTTATGATGGGACTTCTTGCAAGTGGGGCCTGAAAAGATGATATCGTCAAAAAGTGGGATTCAAATATAAGAAAATTAAATAAGGAAATAAAAATAAAACATGTTGCACTGTGTCAGGAACATAGAGGTTTAAATAAACCAAAACACACACAAATGCACACACATACACACACTCACACAAACTAAAGAAAGAGGAGGTCTAGGAGGAGGAATAGATGAAGGAAAAGGAAGAGGATGAGAAAGATGAAGAGGAGGGAGGAGGTTAAGTAGAAGGGAGAGGAAGTAGAACCAGCAATTATACATCAAAGAATTAGTCTTCTGTCCCCCAGGGATTTGAAAGATGACCTGCCATCGGTTATCAAGGAGTGAGAATCTGAAAATAAAGGGGATAAGATCAGCACTGGCTATATTAAAAATTAAAATGGATCCAGCTTGAAGGAAATAAAACTAGAGGCAAAAGTATTCTATGCAAGAGGTTCTTGAACCGAATCACTCAAAGGTGAATAGACATCAAAGGCAGATGTTGCAAAGTATACTTAGCCTCCGAGTTCCCTCAAAATAGCAGGTTTATGACAGTCACTAAATAAATAAATAGATGCAATGGAGACCGTAAAATAAGTGATCCCGGGGGACTAGTCCTGTAAACTAGAGCTTTGTCTACAATAAATGCACTATGGCTGAACGTATAGAGACTCTTTTTACAAAGTAGAGAGATGAACTAATGACATGAAATACAACGTCTAAACTACTATGACATAAATAATATAGGAATAAGACATTTTAATAAAATACACCTTTAAAAGTCTCTACTCTCATCATTTGGTGGAAGTGCACAATGCAACAGCCTTCACTCGACTTAGCTTACTCTTCTCCCTTTAAGAATACAACTCTGGGAAAATAACAATGAAAACATGATTTTAAATTAAAATTTTAAATAATGAAATGAGCCTCAGCATTCTTTCCAAAACTGAGAGTGTAATACTTAGCAAACAGGTTGGACCAAAAAAGGAAGATGGAGTGTAAATATCAGCCAGTTGTTGATACTTTTTTGCTTGTTCCCTCTTAATTTCTTACTCATAGCCCCTGAAATCTGCTCATTCTGCCTGAGAGGATGTTACACAAAGTGATACATCTCCCAGAGATGTCTTTGAGCAAGCTAATTCATACTTATGAATCGCTAATGCATCAATAAAATAAATTTTAAAAAAAGAATAGTTAATGCAAATCAAGCACTTACCAAACACTCAGCACCTTACATGTAGCAATTTATTTAATTCGCACAACACTCATATGAGATTGATATTCTTGTCAGCCACATTTGACAAATGAAAAGTTGAGAAGACTGAGCTACAAGGAGAGGAAATAACTTGTCCAAAGTATGCAGCCTGGAGGAAGGAGGAGAGTCAACTTTTAAACCTGTAATGCCTCTCCACTCCCAAGGAAAACAAGTAACTGCTGATGTGCTTGCATGAATAGAAAAATGAGACACACCTAGTGTCTTTCATAAACAAGCTTAGAGACTTGACTTGGGGGACGCGTGAAGGAATGTAGACCCTCAGAAGGTAGAGAGTGTTGACTTGGAGAAGAGAGATGCAATGTTTAGGATACGTGGGAGGCTCCCGGCCGTGTGGGGTGGTTGCCATGTCATTTCTCATGAGATGTGTAACTTCCAACCCTCCTTTTCTTCTGACCAGGAGGTAAAGCAAGGGGAGAAATAGTACTGAAAATGGAAAATCAATTTTGAGAAGATAGATAGTCATTTGGGGGCACAATTATTACACAGATTAATTAAGATAAATCTGGACCAGCTGAAAAAATAAAAGTTAAAAATATTCTAACATTTCTTACTAGGAAGAAAATTCTGAAGGACAAAAACCCTTCTAGAACACCTCTATACTACACTTTTATGCAGATGTGACATAACACAGTTTTTTGATTGTTTCCAAATTGTTGTATCTCTAATGACTTTTGAAATTACTAAAAGAGGTAGCAATAATTTCTTTCTCATTTTACAAGTTTGTAAATTACTCCTCAACTTATCTTACAGAATTGTAATGATCAAAAAATAATAATTTTATCTGTAACTTTATTCAATTAAAACACTTGAATTCTTTTTTCATTGATTTCCCAATTTTCAAATTTGCCAAATGAAGCATTTGTTTATATTATATACCTTAAATATAGATATCTTTTTGCCTGTTGATATTTTAAAGATGCACTAAGGAAGGAATCTGTAAAGCCTGAAATTGTTTACCCCCAGAAAAAATAAATAGGTAATACACTAGATTGATCAACCAATATTTTATTGATCATTTGTTAAATGGACATTTAATAAATGTTCACTGAACATTTTCTGTATGCTAGATATAGGGTGGAGTACAAGATTACAGAAGGCATGCTGGCCCATGCTCTCCAGAAAAGGGCTATAATAAACACACAGTCATCATAGGAGGAGGGTTTCTTTTTTTTTTTTTTTTAAAGATTTATTTATTTATTTATTTGACTGAGTTGGGTTGCTGCTGTAAATTAGTGCACACTAGTTTTCTCTAGTTGCGGCGAGCAGGGGCTACTCTTCATTGCAGTGCATGAGCTTCTCATTGTGGTGTCTTCTCTTGTTGCAGACCATAGGCTCTAGGCACATGGGCTTCAGTAGTTGCAGCACTTGGGCTCAGTAGTTGTGGCTCGCTGGGTCTAGGGCACAGGCTCAGTAGTTGTGGCATGCAGGCTCAGTATTTGTGGCTTGAGGGCTCACTAGTCGTGGTTCATGGGCTCTAGAGCACAGGCTCAGTAGTTGTGGCATGCAGGTTCAGTAGTTGTGGCATGCAGGCTCAGTAGTTGTGGCACACAGGCTTAGTTGCTCCACGGCAGGTGGGATCTTCCTGGACCAGGGCTTGAACTCATGTCCCCTGCATTGGCAGGTGGATTCCTAACCACTGTGCCATCAGGGAAGCCCCAGGGAGGAGGTACTCACAAGTACTTTGAAAATCATATACAATGGGTCAGAGAACAGGGAGAAAGTCATTTGTGCTGGTGGGCAAAAGTAAAAGAAGACAATCTGGGAACTAAACCTAAGGAATGGAGGAGGCAGAAAAATAAATTTTCCAGATTCTCTGAACTATAGATTATTATTTGGGGAAAATGGAAGCATAAAGAAAAATGTAACTTGGATCAAGGTGATGAAGGGCCTAGAAGGCCAATCTAGATCTATTTGTATTACACAGATAAAACATCTGGATGACTGATCTTTTCATCCAGATACATGGCATTATTCCAGCACTTGACTCGGAATTTTCAAATAACAAATGTCAAGAAAACATAATCCTTGGGTAAAGGTCAAGGAATATCTGAATTTGATTTTGGAATTTTTTCCCAAGGGGAAGTCTTACTACTATCCCTTGAGACTTAAAACAAAAAGAAATCAAGGTTAAGAAAATAAATCCTGACAAGATGTCAAAAGAGTCAGATGGTCTATAACATAAAATGGGTGTACTCCAATTCTCACTGACATAATTTTATGGACATGAATATTTTAAATGGTCTCTAAAGTGGTATAGTACTTTCAACCCACACACAACCAAGATGCGAGGTTGTTGCATTGGCTATTCCTGGATCAGTATTTTAAATGGTAAAATGCACACTGGTATCCCCTTGAACTTACTTTGAGGTTCAGGAGTCTTTATTTATTAGTGCATGCACTTAAATCTGTAAGCTGGAAAGTCATGAGTTCAATCATAAATTTGGGAGTCATGAATTTGTAGGCAGTCTAGAGTTCAATCATAAATTCTGGAGTCATGAATTTGGCATTGGTTTCAGTCTTACCAAAATGTATCTTCCTAACTCTAATCCAGAGACATCACTGTGGCCTCCAAACCTTAATCCCTAGGTAGGCACAACTCCAACTATAAACACTGGGAGTTTTTCACATTTTAAACTGTAAACCACATATAACCAAGAGTTTGGTTGTGACTTTAAATGTGTATGAAACTCAGATTTTGACCCCTATAAGCATAAAATAAAAATAAAAATTCTTCAAGCACACATTTTAGCAAAAAAGACTGTTTTTCTGTTTCTTGAGTGGGGCATGAGTTAAGGATAATCTGTCACCATAACTTTGAACTACTTGATCTTGGTATGCTTTTTTGGTATAGTTTTAATGTTTCTTAAACTCAATTTCTCTTGTCTCCTTTAAAATGGACTAATCTCCAATCATCATGGAAATAAGTCAAGTAAATGAAAAATGATAAATTACATTGGGACTCACTAATTCAGTCAGTTTATTTGGAAACAAATGCCTGGGGCCTCAAAGAGAAACAACTGCCTTAGCTCCAATTCATTGTATTCATTGGCCAATTTAACTTGCCAGGGAAATGATAGATGATTTAACAAAGTGAGTGGTCAATGTGACTTTCTGTTCCATCCATAGAAGTGTCGGGGGTGGGAAGGAGGTGGGAGCTGGGAGGATGGAAAAAGTCTGGAGCATTCATTCTACATCATGGTTTATATGAAACATTCAGGTTAGTTACATCTCTACCCCCCTGCCAAGGAAGTATCATAAAACAACCCCAACATTTTCAAAGTTAAATGCTTTCAATTCAATTCTCCTTTAATTCTCCATACTATAAAGCATTTTTAGGAAGGTACGAATCCCCAAAGGCTATGAAATATCAAATGAGATCTGTACCTATCAGAAAATAATTGACCCCCCCTTACAGTTTAAGTTACATTGTTAGAAACGAAAACCAGAGGATATCAACAAGAAGAAGAACACCACCAAAATGAATTCGAGAAGTAAATGATATTTATGTTATAGCCATTTGTGGTTTCTAGGTGTAAATATATGTCTGTATTATGACCTAGTCATTTGAGATCTGAGAGAGATTTTATTGTTCCCATTTATCAGAAAAAGAAAACTGACAAATGGAAAGATTTAATGATATATTCAAGACCACACACTTGATAAATAGAAAACAGATATCCATAATCGTTCCAACTTTCCACTATAATTCACTAATTATTAAAATGTAAGTGAGGGAAAAGAGCTATAGACAATCAATAAGATATTTTGTAGAATCCAATATAATATTTATTCATTCATTTGTTTAAAAATGGTTTCATATATTCACTGTCTCACACTTTATCATGAACTAGTGAATAGGTAAAATGAAAAATAAAATATAGTTTTGAAAGAAACAGGTTGTCAAATATAGAATTTCTAGAGTGGCAACTAGTTAGATAAAACTGATATTTTCTCATAACTTTTGCCTCTATACCATTTAGAGAGTTGGTAAATTCTTCCTTGCTTACCCCTTTTAAATTTTTTCTGCAGATATTTGGAATGAGAACTCCAAAATAGAATTCCACTTTGAATTTCAAAGTTTCATTATAGGAGATTTTCTACAATTCTTAGCTCACTATCAAGTAGTTTACTTGAAATATAGTAATGTATTATTGGGCCAAAATACTTAAAAATTAATAACTGAATTATGGTGAATTAACAATAGTGGAATCAAGTTGGAATTTTAACTCTTTTTTTTTTTAACTCCCAAATTCTGGGTGAATATAGTATGGATTGGCAAGTGTAGACTTAGCCTAAGGGGTAATTTGGAAAAAGATTCCTGAATTCTCGTATTGATATACAGGAAGTAGAAAGCAAATGTCAAATATAAATGTAAAACAGGATGGAATAAACTATGACAGCAGAACACGAAAGTGGCTCAGTTCAAATGGGCTTGTCTGGGAATTTTGTGCTATCCAGATGGGTCAATTTGATACATGCATTTATATACATCCTATGAGAATCAACTAAAGTCTCTTATAACTGGAATGTGTTACAAGCTGACAGCTTATGAAATTCCAAAGTATTGAAATACAAGCATGGTGTGATGAAAATTAGAATAACATACAAAAAATCAACTTTAATTAAATTGTGCATTAATTGGATCCAAATTAGTTGTATACTCACAAGTCCATTTGGATGGATGAGTGGACATCTGCTAGTTGTGTAGTCAAAGGCCGAAAGATAATTTTATTTTTAGTCACTTTAGGAGGGAAACAGAGAAAATACAGCAAATATGACAGGCTAATTAAATAAAATAGATATTTTCAATTACTGTACAGTGAATTATCATGTTAACCAAATAATGACCATGTTATTTTGAGCAAAGTCATTAGAAAACAAAACAAAAATTAAAAAAATATATAATAAAATAATCATGAAGACAATGTGTTTTTAAATAAATACATAAGTCAGAACCTTGGGAATGAAGATTAAAAACTACAGTGGAATAAATATAAATAATGAAAAATTAAAATCTATACAATTTTATGTTTAAAGGAGGGAGGGAAGCTTTCTTATCTGCTGTTAGCAATTGTTACATTAGTCCACATAGAACCAGAAAGATTACTAAGAGGAAGGGCCACCTTTAGCTAAGTTGTAGATAATTAGCTAAATTAGCAGGAAGGAGGCTGCTTCTCTCTGCATCTTTGCTCCTTTCCTTCCTACCATCTTCAGAAATATAGAATTATCATAGTACATGCCCCAGAACTTTATTCTGTTGGTACTGCTTTTGTCTTGGTCTATTTCTGGTCATTGTAAGTTGAATTTACACCCTGACCTACAGAGCTGGATAAATTCCATTTCGTTAAGTCCCTTCATGTTTAGGAATCCTAAATAAACTACCTTCAACAGACTATTCCTGTGCTTGTGTCCAGATTTAAAGCCATGTAACACCTGGACTTTGTGAGCTTAACCTGCTGTGACAAATAAAAATAAATAAGAAAGTTTCCCGTAGTTGACAACCCAGGTGGAAGTTTTACTACAATTTCCATCAGTCACGGGGGCAAGGCTTCAAGTGAAATAAACTGTATTTACACACAAGTTAGCTCAGAAAGGTGGCTGTATTATAGCTTTATATAGCCTCTGAAACTTGCAAAGAGACTCATGGATATAAATAAACAGTGAAAACAAATCCCCTCATCCACTTGAATTTTTTTATGTTTACTGGAATCTTTTCTGTATCTAGACAACTTGCACCAAATAAATTTTGCCCTAATTCAGGAGGAAAAAAAGTGGGCACTCTACACTGAATGACATAATGCTTTGGAGGAAAAAAAAGCCAAGTATTACGTATACTCATTCAAATCCATACCGCAATTGATTCTGTGATTTTCATTTCTCTTTTATTCTGATTTACTAAACTGATAGGGTAGGTAACTTGTGACAATTAAAATTTTGGAGAATACTGTATAAAGACCAAAAAAACCCAAAACTTCATGCAACTACAATCTAAGATAGAGCACTGGATAAAGGAATCAAAAAGTCTAGGATTTGGATCAAAATCTCAAAGGTATTTTTTTTAACTAAACAGATTTTTTTTAAGCATATGATGTGAAAATCCAAGACAAGTAAAAAAGATTTATGAGAGGAACTTGCAGTAAAATATTAAAATGTTATAAAGGTACTATACTTAATAAAGTATGGTGGTACTGACACAAAAATAAAACCAAACTAGAGTTCAAAAAAAACAGAAAACTCTATAGAAAATAAAAATATTGTATATTATAAGGATGACACAAAGTAATTGGAAAAGGATGATTTTGCCTTTAATGTATTTAGCTTTTCAAGAAAAAATAAAGTTATCCTTCTACTTCTACCAAGAAGCAACATGGTTTAACCATCGAAACCACTTGGGTGGTTTAACAGTCTTGATATTTATGAAAGAAAGAAACCGTAAAAGATGAAGAAGAAAATATAGATGAGTATTTACTTAATATTGAGGCATGGAAAAACTTAAGCATAGAAGCTAAGGAAGATAACATCAAGGCAAAAGCAGAATGTTTTAAAACATAAAAATAGAAACCCCTGAACCACAAACAGAAAGAACATTCAAAGGAAATGACAAATTAGAACAGCATTACAACACACGAGGTAAATTAGTGATCACAGTCCTAACTAATAAAGAACTACAAATAAAGTTAAAAAACCAAACAGACCAATGAAATTACACACAAAGAAAGGAACAGACAACTTTTTAAAAAGGAATAAAAAGTCATTCAACATACCAAATAGGGTTCATACCATTTTAATCTAAGAAATATAAATTAACATGAAATAGCACTTCTCACTTTCTCTTGGGAAGATCTAAAAAATAAACAATAATACCCAGTGTTATTTGGGTAAAGTAAACAGTCCTATACTTTGCACAGGAGAATAAATTAAAGCATTTTGAAAAGGTAAGTTGCCAATATGGATCAAGATCCTTAAAAATGTCTATGCACCTTGATTTAACAATTCCATGTTGGGGATTAATCATATGGAATTAATTTAGAGATATACACTAAGATTTATGTACAAAGATAGTCATAACAGCTTTATTTATAATAGGAAAAGTTACTTAAAAACTCAACTAAAAAAAGATGAGCTGAATAAATTACAATACATACATTAAATGCAATCTCTTACAACCATTATAAATCATATCTTCAAAGAATATTTAGTGACATGCAAAATACTCATAAGCAAATTGGGGTACAAAATGCTATATACACTGATTCAAATTTTGTTATTATACACAGACACATGCAAACACAAACACAGGAAAAGACTATATCAAACTATATCAAAATGTTAACATGGGTTAAGTATCAATCTTGGATGTTAGTTGATTTAAATTTTCTTCTTTACACATTTCTTCATTTTCCACGTGTGCAAATTGTTTTTCTAATTTAAAGGTAAGAACTTTATAAAATTCGGTGTTTGACCATAGCTTCACCAGCTATGTGAAAGCCCCTGGGGCACCTGATCTTCTCTTAGGATCTTCATTTACAAAGTGGCCACCATCCTAGCTCTACTTCTCAGAGGTAGATATCTAATGTGTTTAATAGTTTCAAAAAAATAATAAAAGTATTCCACATATTGAATGTTGTTTTAGAAAATAAGAGGGCATTTCTGATCAATCTCTGACACCTTCTGGAAAATTAGGGACAAAAGCTCAAAAATGGTTCAGGCTTCAGAGTCAATAGAATTATTGGGGATGGTATTTCTAACTGTAGTTTCCACACTATGGTTGCTGATGGTAAAATGCTTACACCCTCCACCGATTAATAAAATAAAACCAAGTTGAAAGAAAATTAGAGTGTCAGCATGAGGAAGAAAGCTTTTGGTTAATATGAAATATGAGCACCATTAAGGAAAATAGGAAAATAGATCTCTGCATCGCCCGCATTGGGTACATCATTTCTGAAACATTGGATCATGATGGATTCTGTCTCTCAGTCAGGAGTCAGAGAATACTGATGTCTAACAAGTCTTGGTGTTTGGTAGACCCTCATTGCTCTTTGCCTATATCTAGCCAACGTGAAAGTTTTAAAATTATTATGTTGGTGATAAGAAAGGGGTAAGATAGGTGACTGGACATAAAGGATAACTGTGACATATGGAAATAGAGCAGGTGGGACTGTTGTGCTTCAGAAAGGCAACAGTCGCATTTAAGTGAAATAATAATGATATTACTGATAGCAGCCAACATGTTTCACCCTACTGAATTTCAGTCACCTTGACAATGAGTCATATGCTGAAAATTATTAAACGTATCCCTTCATTATACTGTTCTAATGTTTTTTAATTTAATACTTAAGGCAAAGGTTTTTACTATTTAAGGAAAATATTTAAGATTTAAGGTTTTTTTAATATTTAAGGAAAAAGATTAATCGCCGTGGTCATGTTTATAATCTACCAAGAATCATCTTATATTTGAGGTGAGAGGGTCTACAATGGAGTAGAAAAAAATCAAAGAGATAGAAATTTCTGATACTTACATTTTTAGGTATGGAATTACAGAAACTAAATTCTGAAGTTTTGAGGGTTCTCCAAGCTTCGATTTCACGGAGGATTTAGAAATGTTTACATTTCACCTTTGTTGAATATCTAGTCGTATTGTATCTTTAATAAAAATTGGTGAGATGTTTTGCATACTGGAGAAAAGAATAAGCCATTTCACTTTTATCATCCTTTGTAACATTCTGTTATTCAGTCAGTAACTTACAACAGCAGTGATTTTGAATGGCGGTGACTCACAGTGGGAGTTACGACTTTAATCCTACTTGGGTGCTCTGGTACAAGCTGGTTATCTTTGTTTTTAGAAAGGTTAAGCAAGCCATGCTTTATTATTATAAATTCAACCTTAAAGTATATTTCTTTGATGAAGATATTTGAAAGAAGTGGAATAAATTCTATGGCTCCATGTAATAACTTCTCCCCTTTAAATCACTACATTTCTTCATGTCTTTTCTGGAAGTTGAGAAAAAGGTCCCCCAGGAGTGACTAAGATGATCAGAGTATCAGTGTATTTTCAACAAAAGCAACAGAAAGTTCATTGAGCTCCTCCTTTTCAGAGCTGTCTTCTCAGTCAACTTCTCCCTGCATTTTTGTGATCGGGTCACCCACATGCTGCTTCCCTCATCCACAGTTTGGAGACAAGTTCAACAGTTATTCACACAGAGTTACACACAGTATATATAAAATTTCATGTTGCTAATGTACTCAGCTTTCTTTTAAGAGTGAAAGGATATTTGTTCTGCAGACACCTATGCCTTTTTAAATATGTAAAGGTGGTAGAGGCTTGTAAGTGTGTCCACCATTTGCATTTGGCAGGACTTGGTATTGCATGTGTAGCAAGTTCAGAGCAAATTTGCTAAGCACTTAATCAATTGATGACAATGATATTCAATGATAATGACTTTCAGGGCTAATGAAAGGAGTTTTTATTACTTAGCATTATTGAGATGGACTGTTGAGAGACAATAATGTTGCAAAGAATATGGACCTTGGAGCCAAGTAGTATCTTAATTTAATCTCAGCTCTAATTTACAGGCTCTGCGATATGATGCATATTACTTAACCATTCTGGTCCTCCATGTCTTCATTAGTAAATAGCTACATTTTGGGGGCAGGGATTAAATGTGATAAAGTATGATGGAGAGATCATACATAATATACACTCAATAAATGGGAGTGAGCTTTTAAATTCTTGATTAAAATACACTAGAAATTATTTAACAGGCTATACTTCCTGTCCACTGAGAATATGTACTCTTCCTATCAAAAATATTCAGAGCATGAGGTTATCATTAGGAAAAGTTGTTTGAATTTTCAAGAGCTAAATAATAATTGCAATATCTAATTGGTATTTCATTTCCTCATTTTTCTTATTTGAAGGCTGAAATCCAATTGTTTATTTTTGACTTCTTTAACTCTTGCTTTCCCCTGGATTGTAAGATTTTGGCCTCAGGGACCAGGTCTGTTCTCTCCTCCTTGTTTTCCCAGGGCCTAATATACAGTAGGTATTTAATAAAAGTGTGTTGATTGAATGAATGACAACCAGCGAGCCTCCTTCATGAGACAGCGAGAGATGAAAGTGATAAAGGCACAGCCAGCCTCACTGACCTTTCTGCCTCACTAAGGGCTCAGCAGAAAAGCACGGACCCACAAGTAGCACATAGTTCTCCAGACCATCTGATCTCTGATCAGCCCACTAAATCTCTACTATCATTGGTACAAATAATATATCAATATACATTAATTTCTTTTTATATAAATGCAAATTCATAAATCTTAATTTATCCCAGAGTTGGGAAAAGAATAAGAAAATGTTCTTATCTATAAAAGAAATCATGGGAAATGCCCAATGTTTACCTCGTTATTGTTTGGCTGCATTTGAGACCTCTATAATGGGCCCACTTGAGGGGTCAGTGGCATCTCACGAAAGAACAAGTCAGATAGATCCCCTTGTTCTACCAAAATGTTAGGCGGCCAGCGAGTGGGAAACCCAAGGAAGAGGTAGTTTAGCCTTTTATTTTACTATCTGCCACTGCTTTTGAACAGCATGGGTGGTGCTTGGGGCCTCTGGCACTGTTCCCAGAAGCACTGGCCCTGCCAAGCAGAATTTGCACCTTCATAAGTGCTGATTGACTGTGGTAGAAAGATACAGTCCCCTTTGGGAAGCAGCTTTCTGGGAAAGATATTATACCTTCAGTCTGGTTGAGGGAAATACCCAAGGAAAAAGGAGTACATGTCTGGTACTAGTAGGTAGCAGATAATTTGATTCTTTTCTCATTACATCTCTTCAGTCTACCATGTATTTTGAAGACTTGAGTTCCCTAGACACGGGTCATAGAAAAATAAAATATGAAAGCAGTAGGGTTTTTCTTTTTCTTCTTCTTCTTCTTCTTCTCTCTTCTTTTTTTCTTTTTTACAGAGTATTATAAAAAATTTGTTTTCCTGGCTAACAACAGCAAACTTACAAAGCTTTCTTCATTACGGTTTGCTATTTAAACGATCAGCTCATTCTACGAGAACATCAGACATATGTCCACCAGATGCTGGGAACAGCGCAGTCCTAAGGACCCGGCTCAAGTGAACAATAATCTGTGGACAGCGGGTGTGAACCTGAGCTGGGCCAACACCTCATCAGACCCAATGGCTAATTGATTTCAAAATTAGACTTGGTATTTCTGAACAATAATCTTAAAAGGCAGCCATAAAATACATCAGGATCCTTTGAGCTAGCCAAGCTTTCATCCAAATGGCTTATTAGGAAGAGCTGGCACACCTGAACTTTGGCACAGTCAAATAAATCCAAAAACAGCAAATGGAAACCACATTTGGCACTGGAGGTCTGTCAGGAGAAGGTTCTATTCATGAGGAGACATGATTTTTGATTGTGAAAATAATTTTTGTGTTACAAGGCAGGAAGCAGTTCATTGAATGTGTGTTACTTTGACACCTGTGATTTACACAATAAAATATGCATAATAGGTATTTGAAGGCTTCTGGGTGTCACATAATCTTTGGAACACCAGGAGAAGGCAGGGCATAGCAAGGGTTATAGTAGTTCCATTAGTGATAACTTAATCGCATGTGTAGGCCTACCCCTTTGAACTCTGAATTGCTGTTCCATGGCATCAGGGTCCAAAGGGGTTTAAATCTGACTGCACTGCAGTGACAATAAATTATAACAACTATTTTAGAAATGCTTGGAATCTTATCTTGCCTTCAGAGTGTGCAAACTGAGATTACAAACCCTGGTTTAAGGATGGCATAAATTCTGAGAACAAACAACTAAGATTTACACAATGTCAGTGGTGTATTTCAATACACTTGCAACACTTTATTAGGACTTCTACACATACAAATTTTTTGTTTGCTTGATTTTTTGTTTGCTTTTTTTAAAAAAAGCAAGCAATTAGGTATATCTAGATGGGCACAACGACTTACAGAGTTGACTGCACAATCCATGTAAAAGTGGAATTCTTATTTTAATCTTCTGGCTGTTTTAGAAGAACAGCTTTTGGCATTTTCTTTACACTTCTTATCCAAATAATTGACTCAAGTTTTAAAATTAAGTTTACGTAAAGGCAGTCTGCTTAACTGGATGTATTTGTTAAGCCTTCTCATGTCTCTGTTAGACTTTATCCAAGGGTAACAACATTTTTCATAGAAGGAGGAGAGAGAAGAAAACAAAATTTAAGGGCAGGAACGTAATTATTAGCCTTGGGCCAACCCAAAACTCACACAGCAAAGAATCATCATGAGAACAAGGAGGGCAGGACTCGACCCTGGAGAATTCATCTCCAATTGAAAACATTTTTCTCTCCCTCATGCTCTCCCTTTTCTAGGGCAGTATCTCTCTGATTGCTCCAAGAAAAGCTGACAACCTAAGAGCAATTGTGATTACGATTTTTTACCTAAGAATTTACTCCTCCCCACAGCCTGGGTTGTGCTCATTAGGGGGTGACTGCCACTTGGGGATTAGTGGTTGGAGATCTAAGAAAGGCAGATATGAGTTCTATCCTCTGCTCTTCTATTAATTCACTGGATGATCTGGGACACATCTTCTTTCTGGACTTGTTTCCTCATTTTTAGATGTTGAGAATTGGACTAGAGGATTTCTAAGGACTATTTCAGTTCTAAAATATTATTAAGCTATAAAATAGTTCCTTCAAATTTGAGATAAAGAAGCTTGGGGCAGGGACCACTGGAAAGAAAACAGAAGAAAAGAAATATTCAGGGTGTGCTACTTAATGAACTGAATTAGGACACATGCAGTGGTTTCAGAAATTTGATTTATAACCACATTTTTCAGCATAACAAGATAGAAAACTAACCGACAAAAACTTTAATGAGAAAATACTATTTGAAGTGGAAATAATTTTTTAGCTAGAATTAAGTAGATGGAAAAATCACTCATTAGCTCTACTAGTACAGGGTAATAGCAAAATTCTCCAAAATAAAATTAGTTTCTGGGAGTTCATCCCTCAAATCACATTCTCCATTTATCTAGTTAGCCAGCATATTCTTTTTTTTTTTTTTTTTTAGGTATAAGATATTATAAATTTTATCTTTTTTTTAATGTCTTTATAGCCAGCATATTCTTGAGTGTTTCTTTTATAAAGACAAATAAATACTCAAGTCACACAAATTCTCTCAAGAATTACTAATGTTGAATTCTGGAGAGTTTTTAGATATTATGAAGATTAACTACTTGGTATTCTGTTTATATATTGTGTCAATATAAAATAGAAAGCATGTATTTAGTTTCAAAATGTTATTGATGAGACTCCCCTGGTGGCTCAGTGGTTATGAATCCACCTGCCAATGCAGGGGAAGCGGGTTCGAGCCCTGGTCCAGGAAGATCCCACATTCCGCAAAGCAACTGAGCCCATGCACCGCAACTACTGAGCCTGAACTCTAGAGCCTGTGAGCCACAACTCCTGAAGCCTGCCCGCCTAGATCCCATGCTCCACAACAAGAGAAGCCACCACAATGAAAAGCCCGCGCACCACAACAAAGAGTAGCCCCCCCCCGCTGCAACTAGAGAAAACCTGAGCGCAGTAATGAAGACCCAACGCAGCCAAAATAAATAAATAAATAAATAAAAATGTTATTGACTCTCAAAAATTAGAATCCCAAATTAATGCTTAAATTGCTAAAACACTTTTTGTTCTACATTCAAATCCAAAATTCTTAGGATTTCGCATTTCAGTATTGAAACTTATATTACCATGACATTGTGTTAGCTGTACCTTTAAATAATTTTATCTGGAATCTTAACTAATGTATATATTTTTAATTAAAAATGTTTTATTGTTAAACATTTTTATTGCATGAAAGATTCTCTAAACTCTATAGCGCTTTACAATTTTCAAAAATTTCACACACATGATTTCCTATAATCCCATAATAACCCTTTTTTTCTTACCCCCTACCCCTATATTGCCCCTCCCCCCTTCCCTCTCCCTGATGGTAACCACTAGTTTGTTCTCTAAATCTGTGAGTCTGCTTCTTTTTTGTTTTAATCACGTTTGTTTTATTTTTTAGATTCCACATATATTAACTAATATATTTTAGAAGATACCTATTTGTACTTCATTGAATATACCTTTTGTCTCATTTTAAGTCATTTTCTAATTTTTGTAAAATGGCAATAATAATGAGAATATTTAACAAATGTATTCTAGTGTGCCAAGTATTTTAAATGCAGTAACTCATTTAAATTTCACAATAAACTCACAAGGTGGGTACTACTGTATCTATTTTACTGATTAAGAAAACAACTTTAAAGAGCCTAAGTCAATTGCCCTAGTTAACACAGTAACTTGTAACTATTACCAGTTCCTATTTCCTACAATAAGCATCATTATTACTGGAATGAGTATAATTAATTCACTTATTCATTCATTCTATATACAAATACTCCTGGGTGGCCTACTAAACGGCAGTCAGTATTCTAGTCATAGAGGATAGAGTGAAGTTACATTCTAGGGTGGGGAATCAGAAAATAAATAAGTAAATATATAAATAAACAAGATTATTTCAGTTAGAGGATAAGTACCCTGAAGGCCACCATGTTGTAACTGTGAATATCATGAAGAAAATAAAGCAGAACAATGCAGTGGAGAGTGACGGGGTGGCGGGGGGGAGTGATTTTTGAGTCATAGAAGGCTTCCCGGAAGAAGTGGCATTTGAGCAGAGATTTAAATGACAAACAGCATCCAGTCTTGGAAATATCTTACGAAGGGACACCAGGCAGTGCAAACAACTAATACAAAAGCTTTGAGGTTGGGACAGGTTTAATGAAGACAAGAAACATAGAGAAGGCTGAGGAGTTAGAGCCCAGTGAAAGGGGGAGGGGAGGCAAGATGAGTACAGAGAGGAGGGGGTGGGGGCCAATGTGTGGCCTTTCTGGCCGTGGTAAAGAGCATGAAATGTGTTACTAAAATACTAACGTAATCCTACCTTTTAAATGAGTGTCATTAACATTTGTTTTAGTGATCTAACGCAGAAGTTTCTGAACTTTTCTCTTAGAATGCTTGGAGATTTTAGGGGAAAAAAAAAAGGAACAGACCATCTCCCTGGAAAAATGCACATGTACAAAGAAATGTTCACACTATTTCAGGAGTTAATTGGGTTCCTGTTCCCCCAGGAGCTTATATATGGGCCCATGGATTTCAATTAAGAAAAATCAGAAAAACTAATAGTGAGCTAAATGAATTGTGGTCATTAAATCATAATTATGATCCCTACCTAAGTAGACAGTTTTCCCCCCAGAATTATGTAGTGCAGACCACAAGCCATGCTGCCCTACACAAGGCTAAGTTTCCAGTTTCAACTTCAGAGTTGTATTTTTTTTAAACAGATCTCAATCGCCTTTCTGCAATTCTGACATGCAAAAGCCAAATTCTCAAGGCTGAAAAAAAATTTTTAATAAATTAACTACCAGCAAAATTTGACCTAATGTGAGATTATTTATGATTTATGTTTATTTGTGTCACTCATATCACTCATGTGTCTTGTGGCAAAGATAATAATGTGTTGGATTAGGGAGTGATGCCTTGGTTTCCACTAGTGATGTTAATAGGTGATAGATAGATAGATACATAGATAGATGAAAGATAGATAGATAGATAGATAGATTCCTACACCCCCCCCCAAAAAAATCAAAATTCTGAAACACATGAGGCCTTGAGATTTTGGGGTAGGGAAACACAGACCTGCAAAACTTCTTTCCTTCTGAAACATTTCTTGAGTATTTTACATGTCAGCGCACAGGGCTCAAACAGCTTACATCCAGCTGGTACCCTGACAGGTTTTAGATGACAGCCCAGTGTTTCCTCAGTACAGACCACCTCAGGCATAGGAAGGCTACAGGACACTGGAATGTTCTCCCTCTGCGTATAAAAGAAACACCTGAACCAAATTAATCTGTGCTTCTCCAGTGTGAAATTCACAGTGCCCCTCAGCTGGTCTTCCCTTCGCAGGGTGGTCTATTGACTTAGCTACTGTGCAAAACAAGCCCAAGCAGGGAGCCTCCACTTCTTGAGGGGCTTTTCCCGGAATTATTCCTAACCTATTCCCAAGCTTGATTCTTCCTTTGTTTTCTGCATTCTTAACCTTTATTTAAATAGAGCATCTTTGTATTTTCAAGGCATTTTATCATCATCAAATTGCTAATACATCTCACATTGTCTTAAAGTAGGCATTATCCTCCTTGTGCTCTGGAGAGACCCAGAGATGGATTAAGTAATTTGCTCAAGGAATCCAAATGTGACAGTGATTAGGCTTAAATTAGAACTCAAGTGTTTCATACATTGTTCATTTTTCTAGTCTCTGGGGCACCATACTATTATCTGGGAAACATTCCCAAAGACCAAACTAATTATCCCTAGCAATGATGCTTCTGCCTACCATATAAACATTTCAGAGGCAAAAGAGGAGGGAAGAACTGTAAAAGAATGAATTTTCCATAATGTATTAATGTAATGAATACAGTGAATGTATTACCTCTCATTCTTTGTATGATCTTTGCCAAATCATTTCTCCATTATTTTAATATATTTTAACAGGACCATTTAAAACCTAAAACAATTATACTCTGAGAAATAAAATATTAGATTAAAACCATTAGAGTTGAACTTTTATTTATTTGTTTACTTTATGTATGTGCTCAATGGAAAAGTTAAGATTCGTTTTTGCAGGTAGTGAGAAACCAGAAAAGAATGTGTATTTTATAAATGTTTCTAGCGGAGAGCCGCCAAACTTAAAATATTTCTTTTAATCCAAACCTGAAAATTTGGCATATAACTCAATAAGGAAAGGAAGGCAAATTAGGAGGAATTATTCTTCTCTAGCTTTTCCCAAGTCTTTCTCTCCCCTGCAGTGTCTTATGGACACTCTTTAATTCCTTTTTTATCTTCCTGTGTTCCTCTCTGCATCATTGAAACTAGCCTGTTTCCATTTACACGCAGCTTACATCCAGGTTTTTCTCAACCTGTACCTCAGCCCCTTAGGTTTTTGTGGAATCTGCTGTTGTAAAAAATCTGCAAGATGTTAACTAAAGCAGTATTATAGGTAAGTGTATAGCCTTAAATACATTTGATAAAAGCAAAAATTCGATTAAAATAAATGAATAAAAATTTCAACTTAAATTAGCAGGGGACACAGGATAGAAAACTAGAAAAAGTGGTTAAAAAGTTTATTTCTAATAAACCAATAACCGTGACTGTATTCCAATGGATAATCAAACATATAATTCACCCAAAATGACACAAGGCAAAAACACCAAGTCAATTTTGCTGCAGTTTCAAAGGACAGAAAAATGTCCTCATATCATCTGTTTCAGGAAAGAAAAGGAAAAACAGAAAGAGAGCTACCCAGTCTTTTTTGTTTTGTTTTGGTGTTACGCAGGCCTCTCACTGTTGTGGCCTCTCCCATTGCGGAGCACAGGCTCCGGACGCGCAGGTTCAGCGGCCATGGCTCATGGGCCCAGCCGCTCCGTGGCATGGGAGATCCTCCCGGACCGGGTCACGAACCCGTGTCCCATGCATCGGCAGGCAGACTCTCAACCACTGTGCCACCAGGAAAGCCCTACCCAGTCTTTTTATGTAGCTATTATAACGTGGATCCCCGGGAAAAAAGGGTTGCACATGGAAACAATATTGCAGATCAATTTCATTTATAAATATAGATGCAAAATGAATAAATTTTAGTAAATAAAATTCAATGGCATATTAAAAATCCATAACTAAAAAGGATTTATTCTAGAAATGTTAACTTCTTTTCTACATTATAAAATCTACATTTCTATCTATTTCAATATATGAAAAGTACGTTGATAAAATTCAACATTCATTAATGATTTTTTGAAGTTCTAAACTAGAATAGGCAGCAGTTTCCTAACCTGACAAAGTCAATCAATCTAAAAACTGTATTTCCAAAATGATGATGTGAGAAGTGTGATGGATAGTCTCCCAAGCAAAAAGCATTTAGCTACTGAAGATTATAAAAAACATTTAAAGTCTTTGGAAACTTGCCTAAGGGCATATAGCAAATGAAAAAACGTCTATTCAAGAAAATCTACTAAATCTTGGTAAGAACAGTGAGAATCTGTGGCATTTAAGCCACGACCCACTTAGACCTCCTCTCCCCAGCTCAGTGTGAAGGAAGATCTTCTCCAGGCACATGCCACCAAGAAGGCAGGGCTACCTTTCCACCTTGCTCCCCATGCAGGGATATGGTTTCACCCAGGGAGGCGTTGGCCACCAGCACTTCTCATATCCAGACCCCAGTTCTGTCTTGCTGAAGTACTATTCCAGGCAGGCTTGGACAAGAGAACCTGTCTTCGTTCCTCAACTCAACTCCCACTCACAGAGAGGAAGCTCTAGTCCAGGGGCAGTACGTGGAGAATACTGAGCGTAAAATGCTTCCCAAGCTCACTTCCAGGGTGAAGATTCCATGCCAGGAGGAGCAAATGGAGAAGATTGATGTCCACTGTCCCCACCCAGAGCTCTTCTCAGAAACCAAGAGTATCCTTTGGGGAAAGAGGGTCATTATCTTGGCTGCAGTTCCAGTGTACTGGCACAGAATTTGTGCCTAGGTGGACAGACAGATTAAGAGAACAAAGCACAACACAGCTCTGCTTAAGGAGACTGTATATGGAACAAAGTATGGGGAGGGTCATGAGTAAGACTATTGCAGGGAACAATGGAGGTCTCAGTGGTGAGCAATTAAGAGAAGGTCCATAGCTGCTGAGAGAAACAAACTAAATTGTAAATGAACAGACCGAAAGAGAAACTCAGATAATTTCTTATCTGTATAGTAAAATAAAGCAAAATTAGATCTTTACCTTGAATCTTACATAAAAATCATTTCCAGATGGATTAAAGATCTAAATATGGAAAGCAAAGCAATAATACCTTGAGAAGAAAAGTATTAGATAACATCTTCATGATGGGGTAGGTAAGAATTTCTTAAAATATAGAAAAAAATCATGTAGAAAATGATTGATAGATTCGACTAAATTAAACTATAAAAGTTCTTTTTATAAACAGACACTAGAAATTAAAATATAAGATTATATCTCTATGACTTTGGAACAGGGAGCGTGATATTGTGATCTAAGAAACATATATTTCAGTCTTTGTCCCCAGCTCCTGGCCAGAGCTCCTAAAACCCTTGTAATTTCCTAAGTGACAGGAGTTTTAGAAGCACTTTTTGTCAGAATACTTGTGTTTTTTGCCAGTTCCTGAAATAGCTCCAGAGTGATATGTCTTTTGTCATCCAAAACAAGCTCCTTTCAGCCACACCTGAGTTTGGATGAAAGAGGTGACTTTTGGAAAGCCCCACCTCCCCCAGGATGGGGGCTGGTTGCTAGGGAAACCAACCACAAGATTAGAGGCTTGGAACTTTCAGGCCCACCTCCAACCTCTGGGGATAGAGGGGCTGGAGTAGAAGCAATCACCCAATGACCGATGATTTAATCCATCATTCCTATGTAATGAAGCCCCATAACCGTAAGCAAAGAAATTGGGTGAATACAAAGAAGTGCTGAGAGGGAGGGGCACTCAGAGAGCACATAAGCTCCACACCTCTTCCCATATACCTCTCCCTATGCAGCTCTTCTATTTGGCTGTTCCTAAGTTATAGCCTTTAACATAAATCAGTAATAGTGGCCATTCTAGCAAATTATCTGTGAGCCATTCTAGCAAATCATTGAACCCAAGGAAGGGGTCACAGGAACCCCTGATTTACAGTCTGCCAGTCAGAATTATAGAGGGCTGGGACTTTTAGCTGTTGTTTAAAGTGGGGGACAGTCCTGTGGGATTGAGCCCTTCACTTGTAAGGTTGGTGTTGGTGCCAGAATTGAACTGTAGAACCCTCAGCTGGTGTCTGGAGATTTGGAGAACTGGCTGGTGTGGGAAAACCCCTCACATCAGAAGTGGTGTGTGAGCAGAGAAAAGCTGTGTGGTTTTCCGTTTAGGGAGAATTTCTTGACAAGACAGACACCCGCATACACACAAAAAAAGAGGAAAGAGGGCTATACCTATCTCCATTGCAGGTTAAAACTCTTTTTTTTAAAAAACAACATACCCTATAAATAAAGTAAAATGACAAACCACAATGCAATGCATATGCATAACAATGCAAACCAAAGAAATAGTGTCAAACACATTTAAAGAACTTCCAGCATAAAAAGACATAGATTCCAGTAGAAAAATATGGAAGTGGTATGAACAGACAATAGAAGCAGAAGTCCAAATGGTTAATATTAACACATATTAAACCTTTGTAGTAAAGAGGGAAATACAAATAACAATCACAATGACATAATATTTCACACCCCCTCAGATTTGCAAGACCTTGAAAAGTCTAACAAAGCAAGTATCAGCAAGAACGTGGAGAAAACTTCTCTCACTTGAAGAGGTATTTAGCAATATCCAGCAGAGTTAATTGGTGTATCCTATGGTCCAGGGGTTCTACTAGCTATGTATATATTCCAGAGAAACACAGATATATGTATAACAAAATTTATCCAAGGTGTTTATTGCAGAACTGTTTATGATGCAGCTTTTAGAAGCTTCTTAAATGTCCATCAGTATAGGCAGATAGGTAAGTAAATGTTGGTACATTTACATAAAAAAATATAGTAGATAAAACTCAAGCTTCAAGTATCAACATGCCTAACTCTCAAAAGCATACTGTTGAGGGGAAAATTATAAATTCAATACACTGTTTATAAAAATACACAAAACCCTGCCTTAGAGAGTTTGTAAATGTGTGTGATAAAATTATTGAAAATAGCAGGGAATGTACACAGTGACCTCAAGATAGTGCTTAGTGCTGAGAGGCAGAAGAGATAACTGTAACAGGAGATGTACAGAGATCTATATTGGAATAGATCTATATTTTATTTTCTTAGACATTTTTGAAGCAAATTTGGCAAATGCTGATCAATTTTAGTATTAGGGAGTGAATTCACACTGTTAGCTACATTATCTTCTATAATTTTCTATATTTTTGAGGTATCTCATCATAAAGATATTTAAAATAAAATTTAGGAAGCAGTAGCAGTAGATATGTGGATATGTAGATATGTACAGTGGAAAGAGAATGGACTTTGGGATCTGATACAGGAGCTGTGTGTCCTCGGGAAATTTTTTTAACCCCTCTGAACATCGGATTCTTCTTTTGTAAAATGACCCATCATGACATTTGCCTGTTGGTGTAGCGATGAAGATGAAATGAATTGGCATTAAGAACAGGTGCCTGATATCTAAAAAGCATACAATAAATACTAATGATCTTATCCCGGGAACAGATTTAGTACTTCAACATAAACACATGCAGAATTGCTTTTTATCATGTCTGGTAGTATTACTGAAAAATTCAGTTCTGAAACTATACCGATCTGGAATAGGCTTGGCTGCACAGACACCTTTATGTTTTTGACTCGAGATGCCTTTAGGGACCTGAGCTTGTCCTGTCTTCCTGTCCAGCCACTGTCAGCATGTGCTTTGGTCCCCCACACCCCTCAGTTCCGGTCACAAGGTGACTACCTGTACCATTATATTTTTTTGTCCAGGTATGAAAATGAGAAAGAGCAAAGTCGACTGTCTCTTTTCAAATAATTCTCCAAGAAGCCCTAAAAACTTCTATTAACTTCCCATGGGCTAGAACTGTGTCACACGGCATCTGTAACAGCAAAAGAGGCCAGGAAGCTGCTCTGTGGCTGGGCGTGCCCCCTTGGACAAAAGTGGACTTCTATTAGTAGGAAGATGGGGACAATGGAGAGAGCTGGGCTGGGAAACAGCAAGAACCATTGTAGAGATTGCTGTTCTATGGGACCTGTCCACAGGGACCTGCATTGCTGTTCTAAATGCTGTCCACAGGGACCTGCATTTTGAGTTTGGGTTTGCCTTTCTAGACTGTGATGGCTTCGGAATTCCTACCTAGAAATGATTCTGTGGTGACTATATGATTGTAAATGAATTTCCTTTAGTAATTTTATTTAAGCCTGTGTGCATAGCAAGTTCACTGCTTTGTTTCAATGACATGGATAAATAGGGGGCGTCTTGCGGGGGTGAGGAAGTGGTTGATGGAACTGATGAATAAGGGGAATCCAGAAGGCCCCCAGAGTCCTCAGCTGAACCCCAGATACTAATACTTATGCTTTTAACATCTCCAGACACAACGCTTAAAATTAAGGGTTTTTTTTTGCTCTTGGAATAAATCGGCAAAGTACAAAGATCGCAACTCTTGTTAATATTTTTTCATGAGTGGGATTAACTGGATTTTAGCAAAATTGTGCTTTTCTCCCTTTAGCTTCTATCTTTCTGTTCTTATGGTCTTATGGGAAGAAACTCAGCGAACTAATATACATATTTTTAAATTTATTTTATTTATTTATTTTTGGCTGTGTTGGGTCTTCATTGCTGTGCGTGGGCTTTCTCTAGTTGAGGTGAGCAGGGGCTACTCTTCGTTGCGGTGCGCGGGCTTCTCATTGCAGTGGCTTCTCTTGTTGCAGAGCACAGGCTCTAGGTGCATGGGCTCAGTAGTTGTGGCATGTGGGCTCGGTAGTTGTGGCACACGGGCTTAGTTGCTCTGCAGCATGTGGAATCTTCCTGCACCATGGCTCGAACCCGTGTCCCCTGCATTGGCAGGCAGATTCTTAACCACTGCGCCACCAGGGAAGCCCCGAGAACTAATAGTTTTTAAAGAGAAAGCAGTAATACTCCCCAGCGGGATCTTGCCTGAAGCAACCTCGTTTACAGGCGTTTGCTTGGGCACTCAGCCCGGTCTGTTACAGACATGGTGCAGCACAGGTGTGGTAGAGCTGCAGGAATGAGTTGCATACGCTTCCAGTTACATTCTCATTTATGATGTCATCAGGGTCCAAGAAAGCAAGAATATTACAAATTTTGTTAAAAAAAGAACAAGTGAAGACTCTGAGGCTCTTTTAAAAGTTAAGCGTTCTGGGAACCATGATTAAAATCAAAATTTTGAACTCTTACAGAGCACCCCATTTATAGCAAAGCATTCACCAATGAAAATTGTGTAGAGCGAGAACATTTTAAAGTCTATGGGGAAAGAAAGGGGGAGAATAAAACAAGTTTTCCCGTAATGTCAGTTGGGGCCAACATTGACCGACTACCATTCTACCTTCAAAGTGTGGTCCAATACATTGATCTTAACACAAGTTCTGTTAACACTGGCTTTTAAACAGGATAAAAAAATAGAACCAGATTAATGACTTACCTTAAGTCATAGCTTCATTGGACACTGCAAACAAAGCCTTGGGCTCCATAAAACTCTGATTGGCTCGTGTACAAAATTCAACCTCGAATTTGATCTTGGTTTCATTTAGAAGGATCACTCCTGTCATGGTCAAAGGTGGTCCGCATGGCTCTCCTTTGGGGAGTGATCTGAATCTTCAGAATCTCCCTGCACCTCCAAACGGGATCTGGGTTAATATGTACTGCCTTGGATAAGGATGTATGCTTGTGTTCCCTATTGTATTCACATGGAATAATCAAGTCATGCAATTCACACTTATACCCTTTTCTGTTGCACAAAAGTGTGAAATTGTCATAGAGGCAAATGCAAAAAGTGCAAATGCTTCCACTTTGATATTTGGCCCTAAGCCATCTGGCAGGGAGGGGTGAAGGGAGTAAAAGCAAAGGGACCAGTGGAAGTATCAGCCTTTTTTGTCTTATGTTGTAGAGGTTCAGGTGTCAAAGAAATGGGAGAAATGGAAGATTATCTCAATAACTATTCTGAACTCTGTAGTCCCTTCCAGTGGAGACTGGCGACTCAGGAGCTGCAAGGCCAATCACGAGAGGATGGGATGAGGTCAGACACTTGACCCCAAAGCCTACTATTTAAAGTAAAAGCAAAGTGGGAGACAGGCCAGTCACATACAAGTCAAGCAGCAGAATTCACCAAACCCAAGCAGAGCAGATGTAAGAACCACGATCCTGGGGCACATTGAAGATTAGAGTTGACCAGAGTTGATGAGGAGGTGGGAGTCTAAGAAGCATCTCCATTTGGAAGGCACAGTTCTTTGTGGTGGCTTCTTCTGTACACATGTGCCCTCCCCTGTCCTGAACATCGTGCTGTCTCTAGTATTCAAGGGGCAGCATTTGACAATGTTTCATCAGGTTGTCATCTCCCCCTCAACAAACCTTTCTAGGTGTCACACAGTTCACGCAGTTGTCACACCCACTGTCCTCAGACAAGTCTGTGTGTCTGTGCTAGTACATGTGTCTGTAACCGGTAAGGCATCTGGAAGACTCATGACAGCTAAAGAACTGTCCCTCCTTCTCCCCTTGGAAACTGATGCCCTTCCATCTTTCCATCTAAACACTTGTTCTTCCAAATTTTCTTTCTTTTTTTTATTACAAGGTATTGAATATAGTTCCCTGCGGTATACAATAGAACCTTGTTGTTTATTTATTTTACCTGTAGTCGTATGTGTCTGCCAATCCCAAACTCTTAATTTATCCAAATTTTCCATTCTCACCAAAGCAAAGATAATTCTTCCAAGTGGCAGATCTGTCATTTTTGACTCAACCCTCCCCTTTATCTTCTCCATGGAATCTCATCCTGTCTGCCAATCTCTGCTTTTGAGTTCATGTTTTGTTTTGTTTTGTTTTCCTCTCACTATGAACACCTAGACTAGACCCTCACATCAAACTTGGATACTTTAAATGGTCTTCTAATTTGATATGCTCGTTCCAGCCTCTCCTCTCCCTAATCTGGGATCCCTGAGAAATCTCATTACCTGCAACACTAAGTCTAAACCCTTCCTGTGATGCTCAGTATCTGGCCCACTTTCTCTATCCATCCAACCAAGCTTCCCCCCTTCCCCTCCTTACTACCCATTTCCCTATTTCTAGTTTTGCCATGTTTTTTACCCACTTCTTCTAATCAATTTTCCTTGCTTAGCATTATTCACAATGACCAAGACATGGAAACAACATAAACGTCCATCGACAGAGGAGTGGATAAAGAAGATGTGGCACATATATACAATGGAATATTACTCAGCCATAAAAAGAATGAAATAATGCCATTTGCAGCAACATGGGTACAACTAGAGATGATCATACAAAGTAAGTAAGTCAAAAAGAGAAAGACAAATACCATATGATACATCACTTATATGTGGAATCTAAAATACGACATAAATGAACCTATCTATGAAACAGAAACAGACTCTCAGACATAGAAAACAGACTCGTGGTTGCCAAGCAGGAGGGGGTTGGGAGAGGGATGGAGTGGGAATTTGGGGTTAGCAGATGTAAGCTTTTATATATAGGATGGATAAACAACAAGGTCTTACTGTAGAGCACAGGGAACTATATTCAATATCCTGTGATGCACCATATTGGAAAAGAATATGAAAAAGAATATATGTGTATAACTGAGTCACTTCGCTGTACAGCAGAAATTAACACAACATTGTAAATCAAAAGAAAAAGAAAGTGACTGCTAATGGGTACAGGATTTCTTTGTGGGTGATGAAAATGTTCTGAAATTAGATACTTCAATAAAAAAGAAAGAAAGAAAGAAAGATCAAAAGAAAGAAAGAAAGAAAGGAAGGAAGAAAAAATTTCCTTGCTTATAATGCCTCCTCCTTTCTTTCTAGCTATCCAAATGCTACTTATCCTTCCAAGTTCATGCCAACTTATCTCCCTTAAGCCTTCTCTGAAAAATTCAGTCCCTTTACATTCCACGGTCCTAACTGTCAATACCATACATTTAGGTATCTAGAAGATTATTGTGATATTTAACGCATGTTTTAGAAATTCAAGTGTGCCTCCTTAAACCTGCTTTTGAGAGCGATGACTTTGTGATTCATTTCTCCTGTATTAAGCTTTCTCTCCTGCAGGGAGCAACAGTCACACAAGGGGTGTTTAACACATATTTATCACATATGCCTGAAAACATGGATAAAAGAAAAAAATGATATTAAGATGGACTCTTAGAAAGTCAGCTTGGGGTTCAGAGAGGTTTAAACACATTATACAGAAGAAATATTCAAAGACACTAAGAATAAAATATTCTTCTCCCTCTCTTCTTTGGACCAGCACCTATGTTGGCCCATTCTACTCTATTTTTTAGCCCTTTGACCAATTTCTGGGATCCTTAATTGGCCTACATTCCAACTTCATCATTGGCAAGTAAGACATCACCTCCATATTTAAATAAATAGTTAACTCTGACCTCTTGCTTTACCAAGTGGAACAGTGGTTTCCAAAAACGGGACCCCGCTGCTCTGCCACACCTTTGTGATTTGGGGAAGGGTCTGTTGCGATCCCCCCCACTTCCCTGTGTTGAGTTCACTTTCTCTTCCCCTGAAAATGACACCAAAGCAAGACAGTGGTAAAAGCAGAGCCCATGGGAAATAGGCTGAAGGATGAAGTAAATTTTGTTTTAAGCCGAAAAACAGTTTCATTCTAAATAGCTAGCATACACAGTACTTTCAGTTAAACAAAATAATGTAATTTTTTATTAACCACCAAAGAAGCAGAGAGCCTGGGCGAAGTAGGTTGCCAGCTCTGGATCCTCTCAGCAGTTGGATGATCTAATAAGCAAACACTACTATAAAGGTAGAAAATATACCCAGAACATGAAAATTTATTAAATAACAACAGAGTGAAAATTCTCCTCAATTAGTTCTTCCATATTCCATCTTCAGGGGCTCTAGCACAGTTGTTTAAAGTACGGAAGCCATGTAAAATTTGTAAAATCATTAAAGGAAAGGAAAGTTGATTTTAGACTGTATAAACAACACTGGACTGGGATCCTGGAAAATTGAATTGACATGTATAATCTACATGCAGAAGTAGAATCTGGGAGTAATTCAACAATTAATTTTGAATAAGAACATCTCACTTTTATCATTCTTTCTTAACACACGTGATTTAGAATTTCAGTCATCAGGCCATAATGGGCTGAAAATGCTAAGTTAGCTCACCACATTTATGTGTAGACAAGATTAACATTCAATAATGTGCTGACTAATCTCACTCACCCTAAATGTATTATTTTCAGATTTGACTTAAATAGCTAAGTTACCACTTTATCTCTTTCTTTGTCCAAGCCAACCTCTTTCCTCCCTTCCTTTCACAGGACCATCTTTTCTTCTTGCTCACTATTATCAAACCAAGTCGCAAATCTAATTAAGCTGTCTCAATGCCAAAATCTCCGCTCCTGGAGAAATGTATCATGCAGCACATCTAGGTAAGTGAATTAAAAAAGCATCCAGGCAGGTATCTGGTGAATGTCTCAGTTCATCCTTGCATAATAAACTATCTTCTCCTGCTCATTCATTTGTCAGTCACAGTAACTAAGGATTATTGTTTGCTGAATATACGTGACACCAGCAATTTGCAGTCTGTTGGCAAGAAAATCAGGTTAGAATGACAGAGTGAGAAATTAAGCAGAAGCCTGATGTAATTAGCTACAACAATCAGGGCTCTAATTTCTGATTTATTGTTTCCTGTTTTCCTGCTGCTCTCCGTGCTGTGTATACTGTATGTGCTCCATATAGGCCAAACAATGGCCTTATCAGCCCTGGCAAAGTGAGAGGTCAGAGTTAACAATATTTATTTAAACAGGCAGGATGCTTCCCGCTGCAATTAGGAAATAACTATTACTAATAGGCCCTTGGCACTACTTCCTCATTTATACAATTTTTTTTGAAGAAAAAAAAAATAGAAACAAGAAGGAATTGGGATTCATTTCTTACAAATGCACGAGAGTTGATTCATCTCTCTCTGGGGCAATCTTTCTTACTCTCAAAAGACCTATGATTCTAAATGAGCCAAACAAATCACTATTGTTATAGCTGAATATTCATAAAAATACGGAAAAGTATCCTTCCTGATAAATAGTACAGTTTTACCTTCAAAGTTCTATTAAAAGGTTATTGCAGATCATTACCCACTCCCACCCCACCCCTGCCTTGGAAACTAGTCTGTAATGAATTTCCTTGCTTTCCATCATTTAAACACAAACATAAAATGGAGTCAGGCATTCTTTTTATATTTTGAGAAAGTGTTCTTTAAAATTGCCTGTAGGATCTATTTTGAAGAGGAAAATTATGAGCATTCTTAAACTCAAAGTAGAATTAAAAAAAAAAAACAAACCTCTGAAATAAAGCAATAAGCTCCCATAAGATAAAAATACTGCTGTACCTAACCCAGAACAGTGTTAACATTTCTGAAAATATGATTACAACTCAATTCAGGGTAAATTTAAATGAAATTTGCATCAATGTACATGTAAAAACGTATTCTGTAGGTCCCTTTGAAAAACAAAGGAACTGGCTATGATGAAATAAATATTTTTGTTTTATTCTTTTAATTCCAAAATTATGCATGTCAAACTCTCCCAGAGTGATACACATATACAATAAGGTAAAGTAGAACACACTCACAAGGCCCTCAGAGAATCCTCAGACTCTAGTCAGACTGCAAAGCAATAAGGAATTAGAAGACACATTAGATTCAGTGTCAGGAGACCTGTGTTTTTTTCCAGGCCATTTCTCTCATAAACTAGTGGTCTTCAGCAAGTCATATGACTCTCTAGATCTTATTTGCCTTAGAGAAGTTTGGACTTGATCGTCGAATATTTTTTATAATAAAAATTAGTGTATATCAAGCACTTTTGTTCTGTGTCAGGCACTATGCTTAATACTTTAGATGCTCCATGTCTTTTTTGTTGTTGTTATTAATAAAATTAAATTTTAAAGGCAATTAAAATTAAAATTAAATTAAAATTAAAAACATCATAAGGGACGAAAAAAGGGACATTGTATACTTGTAAAACACATGAGGAATAAGAGTCTATTATACTTGCCCATATCTCTGTTCTTTCTATGGTTCTTTCTTTCTGATGCTCCATGATTTTTTCACTCATCTTCTCCTTTTCATCTGAAGAAATTTCTTTAGCCTTTCTTTAAGGGTGATCTGCTAGTAACAAATTCTTTTTTGTTTCCATTCATAGGAGAGTGTCTTCATTCCTAAAGGATAGTTTTGCTGGATATACAATTCACTCTCCACAGTTCTAATTAATTGTTTTTTTAATTAGTTTATTTTATTTTATTTAGTTTTAGCTGTGTTGGGTCTTTGTTGCTGTGCACGGGCCTTCTCTAGTTGCGGTGAGCGGGGGATACTCTTCGTTGTGGTGCACAGGCTTCTCATTGTGGTGGCTTTTCTTGTTGTGGAACATGGGCTCTAGACACACAGGCTTCAATAGTCATGGCACACAGGCTTAGTTGCTCTGCAGCATGTGGGATCTTCCCGGACCAGGGCTCAAACCCATGTCCACTGCATTGGCAGGAGGATTCTTAACCACTGTGCCACCAGGGAAGCCCCTCTCCACAGTTCTTTTCTTTTAAGTTGACAGATGCTTCTTGTCTTTTAATTCTCCCAATAGTCTATGAAATAGGAACTCATTTTCTCTACTTTACAGATAAGGAAACTGAGGCTTTGAAATTCAGTAACTTGCCTGACGTTATTCAACTGGAATAAGACCCAGGGATCATTCTACACTAGGTGCTTAACTTTTTGTTCTTTAGCCTTACATCTTAAGATCTTAACACAATAAGATTCTAACCAAACATCTGCACAGATACCTGGAGATGAACACAAAAGTGTAGTGTAAACAAAAATGTAGAAATCCACAAGGTCCTACTGAAAAAAGATGAAACATCTTAATGTGTGAGCATCCAATTTGTGTCTAAGAATATTTTCATAAAAATGCCAATAAATAATTCCAAACAAATACCATGGAATCAATCACTAAGTATTTGCTTAGCACCTACTATGTTCTCAATTCAAGATTCTATTCTGTAGAGGGTATAAACGTATAAAATGCAATCTTTTCTCCTAAGAGATTCATAATCTGGTTCGGACTGTAATCCATGTTGTACATTCATTCATGGCAAAATTTGAGGTATACACAACAAAAACTGAAGGAATTCAGCTGAAGGATTTCAAATCTCAGAGATAGAATAGTGAGGGAACATTTCATGGATGAGGTAAATGAACATAATCTAAATTAGTGGAGTTTTACTGGCAAAAAATATGATCAAGGGAGTGAATAGAGACAGCAGTGTTTAAGAAAGTCTAGTATAATGGTCTTCAGGATAGAAACAGAAGAGGAGTGTGTGTGTGTTTATAGAACAAAAGAAAGGAAAGAGGGAATGGACCTTATATTCAAAGAAATTCCTTAAGCATCATTACAGCGTTCCATTTGTAATGGTTAAAAACTGAAATGAAAAATGTTAGTGGGTAAAGAGAGGAAAGATACATGTAAGAAATATTTTCAAAGTGAGTTTGGAAATGTTTTTACTTAGTCACTTGATCATTTATTCATATGATTAACCTTGATTATAACCTATATCCAGGAACGATGCCATGGCCAAGGATATAAAGATGATTAAGAAAAATCCCTGCTCTCAAGACGCTTCTAGTTACTGAGGAAAATGGAGAGGCAGATGCATAAACTGGTAACTACAACAGAGTGTAATGTGGTGAGACTTGAGCAGAGAGAGTCCAGTACTATTAGGGGAGCACCTGTGAGGAGATTCTGATTAAGGCTGACCTTCAAAGAGAGTGTCTTGGAGGGGATGCCTGAGCTAAGTCTTGAGGGATGCGTGGAGAGTATCCAAATGAAGGACCAAAGTAAGGGTATTCCAAGGCCCAAGACAAGCATGCTCGAAGGTGAGAACACAGTACTGCATGTTTGGGGTTCTGAAAGAAGTTTGGAACAGCTGAAGTATAGGGAGCTAGGATATGGAATAGGAAAGATAACACTAGAGCGGAAGGCTGACACAAAGTCTTAAAAGAGTCTGGTATGTCTTCATCTGAAGATAACAGGGAGCAATAAGTGGAATATCATGACTGGATTTGAATCTGGGAAAGCCAGATTTTCAACATAGATGATCATGCCATCTGCAAACAAAGATAGTTTTGTTACTTACTTACCTCCCAATCCATGTACATTTTATTTCCTTTTCTTGTCTTACTGCATTAGCTAGAACTTCCAATATGATGTTAAAAAGGGGGGTGAGGGAGGACATCCTTGCCTTGTTCCTTATCTTAGTAGGAAAGCTTTAAATTTCTCACCATTATGTTATGTTCACTATATCTTTAAAATAATCCCTGTCCTCCAGCATTTTCATTTCATGATGTATTTAAGTCAAATCATTATGCTGTACACCAATTGTATCTCAATAAAAATGAAAGAAAAACAAGAAAAAGAAAAAAGACACAGTTAAGAGAGTACTACATATAGAAAGGATAAACAACAAGGTCCTACTGTATAGCACAGGGAACTGTATTCAATATCCTGTGATAAACCATAATGGAAAAGAATGAAAAAGAATGTATATATATATGTGTAACTGAGTCACTTTGCTGTACAGCAGTAACTAATACAACATTGTAATTCAACTATACTTTAATAAAAAATAAATTTAAAGAAAAAGAGAGAGTACTACAGAAATTCCCAGGTGACAAAATATTTTAGCTGTTTCAATATCCTGACAGAAATTCATGTTGCTTTAAGAATATTTGTGCAGCGATTAAGTCTTAACCCAACCAAAACATTTAATTAGTTGCAAAATGATAGATGCCATTACAAGGATGGTATTTCTTGTGCCAGAGATTCAGCATGAAATTGTTCCCTCAGTCCAAAAAGAATATATTCATTCCTATGAGATATCATTATTATTTTAATTTGTTAATATGCCCTCAACTTTACTAATGCCCCCATTGTCACAATCTCCTTTCATTGTGCTTTTACTTCAGAAAAAAAATTAATTTCTTAGTGTAGAAACATGTTTTGATTATTTTCTTTGTGATAGAAATTTAAAGCATTTATTAGAATTATTAGCTATTATGTGGCTATTTAGTAGTTTATGACTATTCCCACTACAAAGTTTAAACTTTGCTGTCTTAAATAAATTTGTGAGTGGAAAAGTAACTTCAAGAAGTTAGTCATCTATTTTTTAAATTTTGATGCATGAACTGTGGAAATAGTGTATTCAGGCTGGATAGACCTAAGTTTATATCTGGCATTATTGACTATGTAAATTCAAGTAATTATTAACCAGTCTGAGCTTCAGTTTACCCATCAATTAAATAAGCAACATAATGCCTGCCTGATGGGATAACTAAAGGTTTAAGGAGATAACTTATCAAAGGATTGACATAATTAAATACCTGCTAATTCCCTTCAACTCGAGTTTATCATAAGTTATTAAAACCATCTCAACTAGATGAATTATTATTTGATACCAGAAAGCTAAATATCTGTCTGTAGACCCTCCAAGCCTTAATACTGTAGTAGTTGACAAAACATCAGCATGTTAGAGAATTCTAGTGCTCCCCTCACCCATCCCCACTTAAACTTATGCCTGCTGCTCCTTCCTCAATAATTAAAAAAGAAAAAAAAAAGCTGGGCAGAGGCAGATAGCCAATAAGAATGAGGATCAAAACTCTCCATCTCTCTTACAGTCAGTAGATGTGGTCACACGTTGAAGTTCTGGTCAATGGTGTGAAGGAACGTGTTATGTGCAGTGCTCAGGAACCTCCTTAATTCTTGCCAATTGCTCCACGTGGGCAGTGATCCCACTTCCCCTGTCTTCTGCAGGACTTCATTCCAATCATCCTCCCCTTCTCTGTCCTAAATCATTGATACTTTTCCTTTCCACTTGATTATTTTCAAAAGAATACAACCATGATTATTTTTCACCCATTTTTATTTATTTTATTGAAGTACTGTTGATTTACAATGTTGTGTTAGGGTCAGGTATACAGCAAAGTGATTCAGTTATCCATATATATATTCTTTTTCAGATTCTTTCTCACTATAGGTTATTATGAGATATTGAGTATAGTACCCTGTGCTATACAGTAGGTTCTTGTTGTTTATCTATTTTATATACAGTAGTGTGTATATGTTAATCCCAAACTCCTAATTTATCCCTCCCCCACTTTCCCCTTTGGTAACCACAAGTTTGTTTTCTATGTCTGTGAGTCTTTTTCTGTGTTGTAAATAAGTTCATTTGTGTCATTTTTTAAAAATTCTACATATAAATGATATGATATTTGTCTTTCTCTGACTTACTTCACTTAGTATGATAATCTCTAGGTCCATCCATGTTGCTGCAAATGGCATTATTTCATTCTTTTTTATGGCTAGTATTCCATTGTGTATACGTACAACATCTTCTTTATCCATTCATCTGTCGATGGACAATTAAGTGGCTTCCATGTCTTGGCTATTGTAAATAGTGCTGCCATGAACATAAGTGTGCAGGTATCTTTTCAGATTAGAGTTTTTGTTGGATATATGCCCAGGAGTGGAATTGCAGGATCATATGGTAGTTTTAGTTTTTTAAGGAACCTCCATACTGTTCTCCATAGTGGCTGCACCAATTTACATTCTATTTCATCCATTTTTAAAAGAATCTTCTTCTGACCCCACTTACCTTGCCAGTTACCATCTCATTTCTTTTCTCCCCTCTGCTGAATTCTCAGAAAACATGTCAAAACTCACTGTTTCTAATGTTTTAATTAATGCATCTCCACGCTCCAATCGGAATCATTTCACTACTGTCTGAAGAAATTCTCTCAAATCTTTGCTGCTTTGGGAGCTTATTAATACCTTCAAACAATTATTTTAAATTTTTTTCCCAGATTTTCTAGTTATTCTTGGTAAGACTACTGGTTTGAAATAAGCTAGTATGTTATCGCAGGAAGCAGAAGTCTCACTGGATGGCAGACTTCTCGCCCAGATTCATATATTCAGATGCACACTTTGCATTGCTGTACAGATGGTTAATAGCTCAAACGCTATTGAAACCCTAGCCTTCCCCTCACCACTTACCCCCACCCCACAAAATCCTCACCTACCAACCTCATCTACTTGGTAATATCATCTTACTTGGTAATATTATCAACCATTTAGTTGGTCAACCTCAAATCCTTGGAGTCATTTTTTATTTCTCTTTTTCCCCTCAGACCTCCTCATCAATCTTCTGAGATTCTGTTGACTTCATCTTCAAGATTTCTCCAGAAATTAATCATTTCCCTCCATCTGTACTGTACAACTCTAATCTGTACCACTGTTAGATCTTGCCCAGATTGCCACAATAATCCCCCTAATAGGTCTCTCTGAGCCTACCCTGATCCCCTACAGTCTATCCTCAACACTGCAGGTAGAATGATCCTTTTAATAATTAAATCAGATCATGTCCCTTTTCAGCTCATACTTTCCAATAGCTGCCCAACTGAATAACCAAAGACCTTACTATAACTTATAGGATGCTACTTAATTGTCCCCTCCTTCCCATTCTGACCTCATCTACCATTTTTACTGTCTTCCATCATCATACTGGCCTTTTTGCTGTTTCCAAAACATGTGAGGCATTTTCATATCTCAAAATCCTTGCTCTATACACTTCTTCTTCCTGGAGAGCTCTTCTGGTTAACTTTTACCCTCTCAAATCCCACCTTTTCAATGAGGTGAGGACTACCATGACCAATCTATTTTAAACTGCAGCTTGCCCAGCTTTTAAAATGACCCTTTCAATTCTTTTTACTATGTTATAGGTTTAATTTTTTCCATTGAATTTTTCACCTTCTAATATGATATATAATTTGCTTTTTATGGTTTATCTTCATTTGTCTTCTCCTGCTAGAAAACATGTTCCAAGAAGAAAGGAGTCTTTTTGTTTTCCATGAGTGTATTCCAAACATCCAGGACAGTGCCTGGCATATAACAGGTTCTCCATGCATATTTGTTGAATGAATAAGTGAGTCAATTAATGTATACATTTCTCTTTCTACACACCCTTGGTTAGAAGATGAATGAGATGTTTGCTTATCTTGAACCATGAGAATATATACCATATCCTAGTGTATTTGTGTTCCGTGTCTGCTGTAACAAATTACAAGTCACAAACTTGGTGACTTGAAACAACAGAAATTTATTCTCTCACAGTTCTGGAGACTAGAAGTCCAAATCAAGGTATCTGGAACCACACTCCTTCCAGAAGTTCTAGGGAAGAATCTACTCTTTGAATTCAAAACTTAGAATGGAATGCTGTGGCCACATTACTCCAACCTCCAAGGCCAAAATCTTCAAATCTCTCTCTGCTGTTTTTGCCTTACCTTCTCCTCTGTGTGTGTGTGTGTGTGTGTGTGTGTGTGTGTGTCTGATCTCCCTCTACCTCCATTTACAAGGATACACGTGCTGGCATTTAGGACCCACATATGAATAGACCCACATAATCTCCCCCATCTCAAGATCCTTCACTTAATCACATCTCCAAAGACTCTCTTCCTAAATAAGGTAACATTTAAGGTCCCAGGTTAGGGCGTGATATCCTTGAAGGTCATTATCAGCCTACCACACCTCGGATGATGCTGGATTGTGTATGGTTCCCTCAGAGCTGCATGGAGCAGAGTTGTCATGCCAGCCCTAGAATCCTTACTTTGGGATTTTAGGCTAAAGAGAAATAAACCGATTTTAAGCCACTCTTATTTTGGGCCTTGTTAAATTCGACCAAATTGGATCCCAACTGATAAAAGCTGATGAGTCACTGTTAATATCTTTTAATTGAAATATTACATTTACCTAAGATGAAGTTTCACAGACTAACCCTAATGTCACGTTTCTTTAATTTAGACTGGAAATTTATGGACTCATTGGGTAACATTGGTAATTTTGCATTAAGCAGAAATTCTGATAAAAAGTGAAAAAGTTATAACTTGATAATGAAGCTTAATAGAAATTTTTAAAACTTGAAATGTTTAGAGAATATAAAGAGTTATATAAAGAAATCTTATTATAGAACTATTTAGAACCACTGCTGTATATGAAAGCACATTAAATAGCTGAACAATTGTTTTCTTTACCTACTACATTTTCTAAATAAGCCTAATGAAGGGCAAATTACAACAGTCTAGACTGAGTCACAAAGATATGAACATTCTCAATAAAGTATGAGCTAAACAAATACTGTATCTGATAAGTGCTGGTGAATGGTGACTGAAAAGCCTAGCTTTTTAGACAGAAAACTGCCTCTTTAGCCCAATTGTAAAAGCTGATATTTATTTTGACATGTTTGTCAAACAATAAATTAACACAATATTGGGCAATTCTAATTCTGCAAAGATACTCCCCAATAAACTTTCAGAGAGATCCTTGAGAGAGAGGTATTATTGGAGATTATAAATTTAAAAAGTGTTAGGAGATTAGAGATGTGAAAGACAGTTTGCAGGCTGTGGGATTCCAGTGGACATCTGTGGCTGGTCCTTTCCCTATATGTCCTATTATTAAGTGACACTGTTAGGGAAAACATCTCAGGACAAAATAAATTCTAGGACCTGGTAGACTTATGTATTAGATGTGAACATGTTATAATTAAGCTATCTTGGCTCCCAGTGGCTGCCCAAGTGATCATGTACCTCATACATTTTATCAAAATACTAAAATTTTGTGTTCTTGCTTTTCTATACATTATCATTAACTGGCGTATTCGATAGTTAATGCACCACCGTCCAGCCAGGTGCCCAAGCTGAAAGTCTTTTTTCCATTCTTCCCCTCCACATCCGGGGTGGAGCCAGGGCTGGGGGAGGGGGGAAGCAAGTCCTAACCTATTTAATATCTCCTACCGTGCAACTCCCATTACTGTCACTTAGGTCGACTCCAGAACTATCTTTTCCCATCCAGGTCCCATTAAGCTCCTAAATGATCTCCACACAACTATTGATGTCTCTCTAATACCATCTGCTTCCTGCATCCATGGGAATCTGCTAAAAGTATTAATACATGCTTCTTCTGCTGAAAACCATTGGGTGGTTCTTCAAGCCCATTCATAATCTGGCTATAGAATTTCACGGTGAGAATATGACCATTGGAGAGCAATTCAATGAATATATCATAGCAGGTTCTAATTGGTTCTCCAAATGGCACAAGATAAGCAACAGCATTTAGTGTATCAAAGAACCAGATCATCAATCATTGAACATCTATAACAATCTCCCTTTGTCTACTCGTCACAGTAAATTTCAGGTGTTCATTCCATCTTCTATGCTATTTTCAGACTTGAGCTAGTCCTTTAGATTCTTCTTTCAAGTGACTCATGTTCATCCCTTGAATTTTATTCCTATTTTCCATTGTCTCCATCCTCTAGTCAAGATCCTTCTCATTTTCTTCCTCCACTTTAACTTTTAATGGAAACCTCTTCTTCCTCTATACCAATGATTTCAACAATCAGCAAGGAGCACCCCTAGGACACAAGACAACCATCCTACCATGATCAGAGTGAGACAGTTCTTCAAGTTCAGGTAAAAATTCATTTTGAGAATCACTGTTCCAGTTTTCCTCAAATTTTTCCTTAAAATGACCTTCCTAAAATACACCTGTGATCATATTACTCCCAACTCATCCACCTTCAATGGTGTGTCATTCTCATAGAAGAAATTGCAAGCTCCTTAGAATTTCACATTACCTGGCACATCTACCTGTAGCCTATGCATCTTTCAAGCTGGTTTACCACCATCCCCAGAACATCCCGTCTCACCTACCTCCCAGTCTTTTCTCACTGACTCATTACCCTGCAAGCCTCGTGGCACATCTTAGATCATAGCATTCTTATTTATTTTTATGATTTAATCTTTCTATCCCCACCTAGACACTAAACTTCTTCGACAATAGAAACCAAATCTTAGTTATTTTTCTCCCTCAGTGTTCTTGCACAACGTTCTAATCCATAGTCAACAAATTAGTTGGTTTAAAAACTTACTCACTTGGGACTTCCTGGGTGGTCCAGTGGTAAAGAATCCACCTTCCAATACAGGGGATGAGGGTTTGATCCCTGGTGGGGGAACTAAGATCCCACATGTCGCGGGGCAACTAAGCCCACGTGCCACAACTAGAGAGAGAAAAAATCCACACGCCACAACTAAAGAGAAGCCCCCATGCTGCAGCAAAAGAGCCCGCCTGCTGCAACAAAGACTCAATACAGCCAAATAAATAAACATATAAAAAAAAAAACAAAAACATACTCACTTGATCCACCTTAGCTCTTTACTTTATTCAGGTGTCAAAGACAAGGAGATTCAACAAGGTAACCTGTTAATTTTCTTATTCTGGATTTCCACACTCAGTCTCCTGAATGCCTGAGACCAGAGACTGGACTGAAATTCAAAGGAGCCCATTTGTTTGGAAACGCATTTAAAAATCTCTGTGAGACCACCGGGCACAAGACTCATTTTCAGAAAAGCTAAACTTTCATATTCATGTAATTTCTCTCATAAGTTGTTTTTATTTATTTTATAAATAAATAAACAAATCTAACGATTATTGTTTAGATAAGTCATAAGTTCATGATGGCACACAGCCTCTAGCAATTTATGGGGGAAAGAAAATTTCTACGTGAAGTGGTAATTGTTTCTATCCCCTGGAACAGCAGACATGACCTTTGCTAGAAAGGTAGAATAAAATTTGGGAAGGTAAGATTCAATTCAAATGAGCAAGGCCCTGCATTTTTCTCTTAAAATTTTGAAAAGTGTCTGATAATAATGATCATACCTTACAGATCAGTACCATTTTAAAAAAATAGGCTTAGGATATATATCTGGATCTATCTGTCTGACTGTCTATCTCTCCATCTATCCATCCATCTAGTCTGTCCCCCTGCATCCTCTACCTCCACTTCTGACCTAGGCTCACCAGAGGAAAATATAGCACTACAAATAAGAGTATTGCTCGATCTGAACTGCAAAGCAAAATTAAGTATAAGTATTATCTAATGCTGATCATCTAATATCTGCACCTAGCCAAACACACAGCAATAAACACTAAACTCTATACCAAAAATACATACGTACATGCATACATATGTACATACATACCTGCTCTAAGCATGATGTGCGAATGCCTGATGGTTTGATTTTCTTAAACATGAAAAAAAATTATATCTGGGGGAGGAATAAATAATTAATAAGAACCTGCTGTATAGCACGGGGAACTCCACTCAATACTCTGTAATGGCCTATATGGGAAAAGAATCTAAAAATAAGGGTGGATATATGTATATGTATAATTGATTCACTCTGCTGTACACCTGAAGCTAGCCCAACACTGTAAATCAACTAGACTCCTATAAAAATTGAAGAAAAAAAAAACCAACAACAAAAAACTATATCCTATTAAGAGCTACACTTACGGAAAGAAATCAAAGTGAAAGACACCACTTTGCTTCTTTAAGTGGACCAAGATCCACATAGTGTTGCCCCAAACAGGCACGTGCTGATTTTCGCAGGGGTCGTTTAAGAGGGCAGAGTCACTAAAAGACCTGATCGCTAATTTGCTGCCAGTGAATGCAGGGTAGACCAGAATTTCAGCTAGACCCTTGATTTTATAAGTTAATACCAATATTCCTTACATTATTAGTTTGACTGGTAAATCAGGAGCAAGTTGTTGGAGCCAGCTGTGACCCCAGGGCAAGAAGTCTTTGCCTGCTGTCACCTTCTGACAGTTTGGGCTGTTAATTACCTCAATCAACTAGAACACAAGCACCTCTCTGTCTGCCAGCTGGCAGTCTCTGCTTCAGAAACTGGCAGCTAGGGAAGATTTAAAACCTGTAAAAAGGGCTGCTATGTAAACAGTTTATTGTATAATATTCGATGACCAGAGTAGACCCACATCAGTAATCAAAGGTAGGGTCTGCTATCGGGCCTTGAGAGGGTAGCAAAGGAGGAAGTTAAAAATAGCTTTTGTTTATAACTTCTTCATCCAGAAGAATGAAACTAGGGCTTGTGGCTCTGGAGGAAGGACGTTGGTGCCTTGGAGGAAAGTCAGCCACTTAGCTCTCCTGGAATAAACGTGGACGCAAACAAAAAGACGTAACTAAGCAGTTGTGTTTACTTTGCAGAAAGCACAGAATGGGTGGAAAAGCTGAAAACTCTCTTCCAGGTCAGGATGCTGTATGGGCATTCACTCTAAAAGGGAATCTGTACCCATAACACATGTGTTATGTATTACATGTGTGTTGTGCCGTGTAGCCGATTATACTCACTGCTCTATTCCAACCAAAATGGCTTTCCTAACATTCAAGGACATTTAAAATACATTTTTCAAAATCATGCTAAAACTTTTGAGATTGTATCTGATATTTCACAATCTCCTTTCCAATTCTATAGGTAATTTTTAAAACATTAATTTGATTACACTATCAAAGGATAAATCAAAATGCTAAATGATTCTTAATATTTTACATTCCACTTGAACATTAAAATTCAGAGACATCTGGTCTTTGTTGATTTAATGGCTGGTTTCATAAGCCAACTGGCTTACGTTCAAATCGTGATCAGAATCTAAATTATTTATTTGTTTTAAAGAAATATAAACAAGCATAATACACTGTGATAAAGTAACACTAATTTTCAACAATGAAAGGAAACAAAATTAACATGTATCTGCCTTGGATTCATTTCTTGGAGCCATTTTTTTCATAAATCTTTCCAGAAGAAATAGTAGCCTTCTTGATATTTTCCTTGGAGTCTCTTTTCATACAAATTATCAAACCAATTTAGAATTAAATATTTTTATACACATACACACACAGACACACACACACACACACCTCGTCCAAATATTCTACAGATAAGAATTATAAAGATGCCTGTATTGCAAGAAGACTTGAAAAACCCCACATCTAAGAATGAATCCTACAAGTTTGTAATTTTTGCCTTGCCTTCCAGAGAAGCAAAACTTACATCCCCTTCTCCCCCATTCTTTGCAAACTCCCTGAAGCATGTTAGTCCTGTTGATCAGAGCAGATAATATTGATTGCTTGCTATTTGCCACGCAAAATAAGAAGACTTTTAAGATGATTATTTCTCATTTATCCTTTGCAATGGCCTTATGAGACAGGTTATAAGATTGCCTTCACTCTACAGATGAAGATCATATAACCTGCTGATCATCATACAAATATTAATACAGAGATTCTGTAGCAAATCTTTCTGACCCGTGGCTCTAGACTCTTAACTGCTCTGCTACACCACCTCCCCCATCATCGGCACTTTCTTGAAACTCTCTCTTGAAAGACAATCACGTCTCCATGCTTTCTTGCTCCCCTCTTTCCTTCTGCCAGAACTTCATCAGTTCTATTATTTTTTCTATTAGGTATATATACATTCCCAGGGCTTCATCCCACCCACTGTTGTCATTTATTTCAGTGGCTTTGACTTTTACTTCTGTGCATGTGGCTCCAAATCTTCCTGGACTTTCTGGAGCTCCAGTACCCTCCATTTGCTCTGGGTAGGCTCCCGTCTGCAGCAAACCTGCCCTTTCTCTTGTCGCTGCATCTTAATTAATGGCATTACAGTCCACCCAAGCTCAGGATTCTGTTTCATCTCTTCATGCGTCACCCACACAGGTGAAAAAAATCTTAAGAATCCTATTTTTGAGAGAAATCGTTTTTTTCTACCCCCATGCCATGGTTAGTTTGATTCCCAATTATTAGTACCCACTAAAGTAGCGTTGCAGCAACCAAGGAACTGCTTTTGTTACCTCTTGTCTCATCTTCTCTAATCAATCCCACATTTTGCCATCAGAAACATCCTTTTAAACCCAGAATGGTCCTTAGAACTCCCCTTCTCCAAAACCTTCAATGGTTTCCCAATGTACACAGACCAAAATCCAAGCTCCTCAGTTTAGTAAATCCCTTGGTTTAGCTCTGGTTTACCTTAATCCAGCTTAACTTCTACTTCAATACCCCAAGATGCTCACTCTGCCTTTCCTAATCAGCCCTGCCCTCGTCTCTTCCTGACTGTCCTTTCTTTGTGGGCATCCTCTTCCTCTTTCATCTTAATCCCTCTTAAACCACCTCTGGTTTTCTCCTATGAAACTTCTTGTGTTCCCACTGGAAATTTATCCACCTCTTCATTTATTTAAGATATATTTATGGAATACTTACCATGTGCCTTACACTACACTAAAATCTGAAGGCTTAAAAATAAAATACTGGGTCTCTTCTCTCAAGGAATCTGTAATAAGCTAATGGAGAAGACAAACAAGTAAATAAGCAGCTAAAATGACATGTGGTTTTCATGAAAGACACACACTTCTAAAGTGCACTCAAGAAAAAGTAACCTTAAAAGTATTATGATTACTTTTTTAAAAAAAGAAGAAAAAGAAGATTGCTTCATTAGTGAATTCTGCTAAACACTTAAGGAAGAAATATTATTAATTTTACACAAACTCTTCCAGAAATGAAAGATTCCACCATTACTCTGATATTGAAAATCAGACAAAGCCCTTACACAAAATAAAACTAAAGACCAGTATCTCTCGTTAATATAAATGCAAAATCCTATATAACATTTTATCAAATCAGTTCAAGAAATATATAAAAAAGAATAGTATATCATGACAAAAGAGGGTTCATCCCAGATATGTTAGGCTTGTTTCAACATTTAAAAATCAATAAATTTACTTCGTTATATCAATAGGCTACAAAAGAGAAACCATTTTATCATCCCAATAAATGGAGAAAAATTATTTGACAAAACTTAAAGTCATTAATGCACAATAGAAACTCCTAGGAAAGTATTAATAAAAGGAAACTTCCTCAACTTGTTAAAGGGTATCAACAAAAATCCTACAGCTAATATCATATTTAATGGTAAAAGAGCAAATGCCTTCCTCCTAAATACTGGGATCAAGACAAGGATGTCTACTCTCAATCTCAAATCTTCTGTTCAATATTGTACTGGAGATTTTAGCCAGTGCAAATAAGAAAAGAAAGTAAGAAAAAGAAAATAAAAGTCATGCAATTTGGTAAGGAGGAAATAATTGCATCCTTACTTGCAGATAACATGAAACATGATAATCAAGGTAAAAATCTTAAGGAATCTACAAAAACATGACTAGAACAATAAATGACTTTGACAGAGTTAACATACAAAAATCTATTTTATTTCTATGTATTAACACCTAACAACTGGAAATTTTAATTTAAAAAAATCACACAGCATCAAAAATGTAAAGTATTTAGGGATAAATTAAACTATTAAATAAGTACCAAATCTGTACATAGAAATTTTCAAACATTGTTGAGGGACATTAAATAAATTAAACAGAGAAATATACTATGTTTGCAAATTGGAAATTTTGATTTGGGGAAGCAATCAGTTTTCTGCATATTAATCTGTAGATTCAGCATGATCTCAGTCAAAATCCCAACAAGTTTTTGTGTAATTTTTTGTGTGTATTTTGTATATTTTTGTGACAAACTGACTCAAAAATATATATTGACATGCAAAGAAACCAGAATAGAAAAAACAATTTTTTAAAGGACAACAAGATTAGATGACTTGCACTCTTTAATTTCAAGAATTATCACATTTTCATTGAGAAAAATTAACAATACAGAAAATAGAAAGACAAAAAGTAATAATTACAGTAAAAACTCATACCAAATTCCCACAATCAAGATACTCTTCTAGATTTTTTTCTATGACTATACGTACAGTATTATCAACAAAAAATTAGATTTTACCATATGGATTTGTACCATGCTATTTCATTGAATAATCTCAATTCAGTAACTCCACCTTATCAATTAATATAGAGCTACATCACCATTTTTACTGGATGTATAGGTTTTTATAGAGCTTGTTCAGGATTTATTATTACAAATATTGTTATAAACAGTCTTGTACATACACCTTTGTATATTTGTCTGATTATTTTTAAACTGATTTATTAAATGTTGAATAAATACAAGAGCATTTATAACATGTAAAATGCAAAGAATAAATATAAAACATTGCCTTTTTTTCACCACTAAAACAAAAAAGAATTATCACAGTGCTACAGTGTGAAATTAGTGAAGCATAGAGGTATAACAAACTTAAGGTAATTCAAAGGCGAATGGATAGTCTTTTCAACAAATGGTGCTGGAACAAGTAGATATGTATATACTTCTTACCTAGGACAAAAGAAGTACATGTTAATTAACTACCTCATTATATCAAGGGGGGATGGAAAGAGAAGTGGATGATAAAGTAGGAATCCCAGTAGGAACCAGCCCTGGCTCCACCAGTATCTGTGGTTTTGGCAAGTCAGTCCATCTCTCTGGATATTGTCAGCAAAGTGAAAGTCGTGGGCCAGATTATCTCCAAAGCACTTTCCATTTCTAATGTTCTGACAGTCTATGAGGCCATCAACCCAAAGGGGCTTATCCTTCAAGGATTGAATGTTTTGGTGGCAGAACCCCAGCTGGAATGAAAAGAGAAGGAGGAAGGGAGACAGAGAGAAACCAAATTGAACCAAAATGCCTTTTTACATTGGGAATTTGTCTTGTACAACTAATTCTACCCCCGGGGAAATTACAATTATTTCTATTCTTCCCACAAGAGGTTATTTTGAGCTCAGAAAATCAGTTGTCTTTGCCACAGATCATAACCTAATCAACCCTGTGCTTTATGATTGTGAATAGGTTCTAACAATCCAATAGCTAAGACAAAAACATGAATATTAAAAATACTGAAATTTCCTGATTTGCCTTTTAATCAATTTCTAAAGAGTAACCACAAATAAGATGATTTAGGCCTCAGAAGTGGCCACATGAAGTAGGAGAAATGGTATAGATATAGAATCTGTATTCTCTTCTCTGCTCCGCCCCGAATTATTTGTATGATGTTGGCAAGTCACTTAAGATCTTTAGATGTCAGTTCCATTATTAGAGATGAAGTGTTTGGGGTTTTGGGCCTTTAAGATACCTGACAATCATGGAATTCCTTGAAACTATGAAAAATGAAGTCCAAATTGAGAAATACAAAGACTCGAATAATACTGAAAGCCTATCCCAGATAAATCTAGCACAAAGACTCATAAGCAACATTTCCCTCAAGAACTGGCATTCTGGGTTATCTTTGACCTCATCATGGTTATAAGAGAAAGCAAAAGGGCAAGTTTTGTATTCAGTTTAGAAAACAAAAGGGTGAATTACATCCATATGCCACAGATCTCAAAAAACCAGCAAAGTTTAAAGGTAGAATAATTGAAAAATAATCAAATTTGTAACTTTGGTCAATGAAAAGGTGAGAAATTTGTCATAGTTTCCTTTCACTAGATCAGTTAAATGAGAGATGTAAACGCTCCTTGGGAGAAATAAATTTCAGTTTCAAGGCTTAAAACCCACCAAGCTTCAGGTAAAAGAATTCGCCCATGCTGTACACCCAAAACTAACACAATATTGTAAATCAACCATACTTCAATTTAAAAAGAAGAGAGTGCTTCCAAAGAAAGCAGGAAGAGAATATATACTGAAGAATGATTCAAAATAAAGTGAAATATAGTTTCTAGCAAAAATTGCTGCTGCTCTTAGAAGTTAAGGTGTAAGAAAAATTTTTAAAAGAGAAAGAGTTCATTCTCAGAAATATTCTCATAGCAGGAAAATTGTCTAGACCCATGTCAGAATATCTCCTGAATAGTAGAGCAATGAGTAACTTAATTTCTCTTTAAATTATTCTGTTGCTGCATCTCACACATCAAACATCTTACTGGTCGAGGTTGTTCAATTGTATAATTACAGTACTTCTCATTCTTTTGGTTATTTCTTAAATTATCTCTTTAGAACTGTCAGATAACTTAGATTTTATCCTTGAGAGAACAATTCTGCTGTTAGAGAAACAAAGACTGGTGTTTAACGGAGTAGGTCTTAGGCAAATCATAAGGATTTAGATTCATAAAAACCAAATAAACAAAAGCAGGTTTTGCCTTCCTGTCCACATAATGAGCACGAAGCTTCTCTGGCTTTAAGCAAATGTGGACTGTCATTTTACATTCCCCCCCAGTGTATGATGTAACAAAATATTTCAAAAATAGCCAAAAAGGAAATCAGACTCTGGTGAGGATTCTCAAGACAGTTATTGTGAGTGCTTGTGTACACACATTCACACACACACACACACACAGAGCCTGTTTTGCAAATGAGGAAAAACATGGTCTAATCATTTCTGCAGAAAATACACCTTATTCACCCTTGGGCAAAGCATCATAGTTGAAATCTTGAACAGGATGGGCCCTTTAAACCATTCATCGTTCTTCTACTAGAAACCATTCCTACTTTCTCATGCAATACCTACAATGTTTAAAGTAATAGAGGTTCTAAGTACATGAACAAGTTAGAAATATTTCAAAAATAATGACTCAGATGTCATTTTATAATTCCCCTTCACAGTAAATATCTAAAAGAATAATTTTGAAAATTATGCTTTGCTTTCTCTCTGTTTTTTGTAACTTTCCATGAATTCTTACATATCTTCGAATCATTAGTTCCTCTGCTCTCAATAAAATTTCTCAATGAAGGAAAAAATTTAAAAACAAGAAAAAAAGAGAAGCTAAAGGGGAAGAGAGGAGAAATGAAAGAAAGAAAAAAGGTAAGAATTTAACATTTTAAAAATAATGACAAAACATCCCTTCTATACTCTTTCAGATTTTCAACATTGACTGTGGGGACGAAAGCTTCTGAGGCTTGGGAAGTATGTTGAAAAACTTCATATACTCTTTAATTCACTAACTATATCCAAAGGGAAACAAAATTCAACAGGAATTTGAAAGCTCTCCTGGATGTCACAGATACCTCACACCTCATGTGTGTCCTAAGAAGAGGGAAGTTCTCCAAAAATTTGCAGGAGTCGGTGTTTGTCTATTCTGGACACATCATCCATTGACATTTAGAAGACTTTTAAATATGCCACGATAGATTCTACCAGTAGCCTTTGTGGAACTTACTTTTCTTCAACTCACTGGACCAACACCCTAACTGGCAGTTGCAAGGGACAATCCTCAGCCCTGTAATGGTAGACAGTATCTATACAACTCACAGAGACTAAACTGGAATCTCAATAAGGCTTGCACACCTGTCAGAGGTACACTGCTACATGTTCAACAACAGGCTCTTCAGAAGAAGAAAAATGTGTGTGTATACATTTATTCTTTATTATACATTTTACTGATAAAAAGAATGTGTAGCACACAAATTAAAAATAGTAATAAAATGTGTAAAACTCTTTTTTTTCCCCAAATTTCACACAGCCGATTTATTCTCGCAGAGGCTTTGGTTGATTTTTGCCAAACTCTCAAATTCATTATTGATCTCTGGTTACAAATGATGAATATAATTCTAACATCAACATTGGTTAATATTTTCATTTACCTTAACAAATAAGATGAAAGTAAAAACATCAAAGAAATAATTTGGAACTTCACTCATTATCAATGATATGAGCATTTCCTTTGCTGAATCTCAAAATAGTTGGCAAATACTAGGAGGATATGTCATTAAGTGTCACACTATTCACATTATAACAGCTACAGATATATTGCACTTTTAAATTTGATCTGCATTATTATTTCCTCCATCATTTTTTTTAAGTCTAGACCAAAAAAATACCAAAATCCAAAACAATAAATAAAGCCCTAATTCTCAGTGTTTGCCAGTTTCTATGGCTTGAATACTTCTTCTCTGACAGAATTTAAGCTACAAACATGCATCCCCAAAGGCAGGAAGAAATATTCAACAGCACACTGTTATATGATACTTCCAAATACAGATACAATACACATGAATTATCTCAAGAGCATGGATGATAGTACAGTGTAGCAAATTAAGTAGGAAGGACTGGGAGTTTGGGATTGGCAGATGCAAACTATTACATATAGGATGGGTAAACAGTGAGTTCCTCTTGTATAGCACAGGGAACTATATTCAATATCCTGTGATAAACCATAATGGAAAAGAACATGAAAAAGAATGTATATATATGTATAACTGAGTCACTTTGCTGTACAGCAGAAATTAAACACAACATTGTAAATCAACTATACTTCAATAAAATTTTTCAAAAATTAAAAAAAATAAGTAGGAAATAATACATTTTGAGTATGTATTACTTTTGTTTTAATGTAATTTACTTAATTGTAAGTTTATGTAATCCGATTTTTAATAGTGGCTATGTTTAACAACCAGCTCACAAAATTCCTTAATATTTAAAATCTGCTCTTGGGAGCCAGTGTGGACCAACTATTCAAAGTCCACCGGGGCTTGAATACTTGCCATTTTGTCATAGCTTCATGAACTTAAATTCTCGCCTAGGTGAAATATTACTGGAATTACCAGAGGAGAACTTCTTTTAATTTCACTTAAGAATATACCACTTAGTAAATAAGTCCAAATTTGGCAAATGCTTTTGAAAGCCAATTTGTTAATGATATAAACATCTTATACCAATGTGTATTTACACACCACAGAAGAACAGTAGAGGGTTTATATGGGTTTACATTTTATATAGGTTTAAGGTTTTCTGTTTCTTTGGTTCCATAACAGATTACAGTGATCAGAATAAAAGTAGCCGGCAAATAGCCTGCTTATTCTCCTTGAAAGCATTCGGAACAAAATTTATTTATAGCATAAAACACCAGAGCCTATAAAATTACCAAAGCCCCATCTTCAAGAATGTAAGCAAGATGCTTGCATTTGTAGATCAGAGTTTGGCCGAAATTCCATCAAGTGATCCTGAACCCTGTTAGAAATCTAAGTTAAAAGGTACCTACAAATGAGTCATATATTTAGTTATGAATCAAACTTTCCACCTGAGAAAGAAAGAGTTATAGTATAGAAAGAGCAAGAGCATCGAAGGATTGGCATCAAAGAGGGTTTGGGTCTAAATTCTAGTCAAGCCACTTAACTAACCATGTAACTTTGGGAAATGAATTAACTAGTCTAATCCTCTGTTTCCTCAAAGATAAAGTGGAGATTGCAACACTTACTTCACAATGCTGTTAGGATTACATAAAGAATATCTGTGCATTACAGGGCACATAGTAGCAGATCAGTAAGTGATAGTATTATGAAAATGTATTCTTTTCTGCCTAATCAGACTTGTGGAGACTAAGGTAGGAACCCATTAGAGAATAAATATTCATATGCACTCAAGTTTTTTCCAGGAAGATTTTATTCAAAGCAAAGTAAGTAGATATTTTCACCAACTCCAGAGGATACCTCAGACCCCAAATATCTAAAAAAAACAAAAACAAAAGCAAAAACAAAAACAAAACAAAACCCACCATCATTGGACTTCTTTGGGTTAAGACAATGCAAATTAAATCTGAGACTCTGAAGCTGTATTTGATCCATCAAGTACAAGATCTTCAGAAGTACTGCAAGTCCCCTGCAGTCTTTACAACTCAACACTCTCATAAAGAAAAAAGAGATGTTAAATATCTGCTATTTGCTACTGAAAGAGTCACATTGCATTCAAATGCACAATTTAGGCATGGTGATATTAGAAAATTCTAGTTCAAGTGCATATTTTACCTAAAATTGATTTCCTTAGCCCTCAGTACCTACTAATTCATTAGCATACACCCATTTTTCATTTAGTTTTCCTGAGAGAAGATGGTGCCAAGAAAAGGTAACTTATTGGGAGTGGGTGAAAGCTACTATCACATGGAAAGTTCCTGTCTGGGAGAGAAAGTGATGCACTTAGGGGTACCAAAGTCTCTGGCCAGTGCTTTGGGGAAAGACAAAAGGGAGCTTCGTAAACAAAGTTGTTCTATTTTGCTGTTTTATGTGAAATCAGTACTGGCCACAGTCATTAAAAAATCACTATTTTTCTTGAGCCACAAAGAATATTTTCTTGAAGAATTCTTATTAATATAGAGATATCAATATCAATTATTACAATAAGTCAATATCAACAAGTGAATATTTTTACTTGGGCTTTTCTCTAGTGGCAGAAACCCATCTTCTGAGGTAGCTAACTCCTGGCAGGAGTGCTTCAATCGAGTTAAAAGTATCTCTTCTTCGTACTTTATGTCTCTAGAAAAAAATGTATGAGCCAGAATTCCTGAAATAACAGCTAAAGGAAACAGCAGCCAGATGGAAAATTAAAGTCCCAAAGCAAAAGCAGGGGCAACTGCTGAGAATGTCTTGTCCTGCCTGAGAGTGGCTCAGAGGTAGCCACCGGGCTGGAGGGGAAATGAGAAGATTTTCCTTGACACAGATGATGAAGGAGCTAAACCCTCTACAGGACAAAAAAAAAAAAAAAAGAATCCCACATGCGTGCAATCACTCAAATGAGGAGAGAATAAAAATCTAAAATTATACTTTACCTGAAAAACTTTACACAATTTTTTTATTATAAGAAGCTAATTTAATCAATAATCAATCAATATTTATTGATTGCTTACAATGTTCTTGGCCCTGGGTAGGAGTAAGATATGTCCCCTGCCCTCTCACTGCATGGAGCCAGGAGGGGAAATGGACCCTGGGCAATAAGGTGACGTGATTGATCTCAGAAAAGGGGGACAATGGAGATTCTGTATGGTCTAGAGGGTCAGGGAATGTTTCCTGAGGAAGTGATGTATCCAGGAGAAGTTACCTGGGCAAAATTTGAGAGGTAAGGGGTGAGAGAGGGAGAACAGAAAGAGGAAACAGCCTTAGAAGAGAGAACTGAGTGTGGGAAGTCAGGAATAGAACCATAAGTAGTCTGAAGAACTTAAGAAATCTGTCTGGAGATGAATGGATAAAGAAGGTGTGGTACATATATACAATGGAATACTACTCAGCCATAAAAAAGAATGAAATAATGCCATTTGCAGCAACATGAATGGACCTAGAGATTATCATACTAACCGAAGTCAGACAGAGAAAGACAAATGTCATATGATACTGCTTATATGTGGAATCCAAAAAAATGGTACAGATGAACTTATTTACAAAACAGAAAGAGACTCACAAACATAGAAAACAAACTCATGGTTACCAAAGGGGAAAGGGCGGGGGCAGGGATAAATTAGGAATTTGGGATTAACATATACACACTACTATATATAAAATAGATAAACAACAAACAAGGACCTACTGTATAGCACAGGGAACTATATTTAATATCTTGTAATAACCTATAATGGAATAGAATCTGAAAAAGAATAGATACATATGTATGTATAACTGAATCACTTTGCTGTGCACCTGAAGCTAACACAACACTGTAACTCAACTAAACTTCAATAAAAAGTTGTTTTGAAAAAAAAAAAAAGAAAGAAAGAAATCTGTCTGGAGCAAAGAGAGTATATCAGCCAGGATCCGGAAGGAAATGGAAATCATGCTGGTTATTCTAACAAAGAGAACTGGGAATTACTTCCCAAGTGTTTGGCCACAAGAGACAGTCACTGAAGAAAGCAGGGAACCCCCCCACCCCCACAAAGTGTGGGGTAACAAAGGCAAGAGGACAGAACTGGAAGCTTTGAGGAGGGGCCAGAGCTGGAATCCAGACTCAGAGGAAGGGATTCTGGCCAGCAGATCCTACTTCCATCTGAGGGGACACAAGGAGACTGTATTTGGGGAAATGCTAGAGGCTGGAAACCATTGCTTCAGGGATGAAGAACTATTGGTGCATAATCAAGAACAAACAGAAAAGAGCAGGCCTTTTCTCTCTTCTCCAACTCTCCCTGGCACCTCCTGTTGGCCAAAGTTCACCGTGAATCTGACATTCCCCATGGGTCTCCATGGGTGCATCCAACTGCATTTTCATATGGAACTTGTCCCCCTGTTATATTAATACTTGATTTACATCCATATTGTCATAGTCAAAAACTACTATTTCATTAAAATATTATCAAGTTATTTTAGTCTCCATTATTTTACCTTTCATTTAATCCCTTCAGTTCCCATCCTGAGTTAGAAATATTTCACTTTGGCCAAAGCTAAGAGTACATGTGTGTTGCCTATGAAACACGCTCCTTTGCAGCCACGTTGTTAAAGGGGCACCACCAAGCACACCCCATGCTTCACAACTATTGATACTTCAGGCAGAAAAGTACAGGCTCTTCTTCCGATGAAAGCGAAAATGAAGCAGTGTTTTTGCTCTTCTGCTATTTAAAAAGTGAACACTAAGAACTTCAGTTTCTGTCTCTGATCTCAAAGCAATTTACATTGCAAGAATAAATAAAGAGATGGGATTTACCCCTTTCTCTTCATCTCGATTGATTGACATTTCTATCTACTCCTAAAGAGGAAAGAGGTCAGATGTCTGCAACAGCTGTACGTGGCTGAAGTAACAGATATAGTTGTATAACATCTTTAAGTCTTGAAGTCCTAAATTACACTAGAACGAAATTACAAACTTCAGGGAATTGGCAAGTTTTGCTTGACCTGTGTATTTTTTTCCCCCTCAAATCACCTGACAATGCCTGAACTCCCATAATTTGTAAATAGTGACAACCTTCAGAATTTCTCATTTTATTTTGCTTGCGCTCCTAAGTCTCTTTCATAGATACTAGAGCAAGAGTTGGAAAAGGCAAGGAAAAAAAAAAAAAAAAAAAAAAAAGCAAGGCTTGCTTCATCATCTTAAAACATCAGAGCTAAAATATATTGTGTACATAAATACTAACCCAGACTTTCCAAAATGGATATAATTTGCAAGGCTCAGTGTTTGATATCTAGATATATTTGTAACATCTCAAAGCACTCTGGGCTGATTTTTTTAGACAGATTGTACAGAACCCAGCTTAGGCGAACAGAAGTTGTAAATTATGTCTAAGTGGATCTTATAAACAAAAGTTAAAGTCGAGCATGCAAGGGAATATTGAAAAGTTTGCATAATGCTGTCAACATCTCCCATACCAATGTTCATCCTTTCTTTTATTATTTGCTGAACTTTTTTCTATATACATGGATATATGTCTACCTAAGTATGTGTGTACAGATTTATGTTTTCAAATGAAACAAAGCTGTGCAGTTATTATTGCAGGGGTCGCCCAGTCTCTGCAAGCACATGCTTCCCAGGCACTATTAAAGTACAGTACCGACATTTCTCCCTTGTAGCTTGTGAGGGTGAGCCGCCCTGGGCTTGCATTTCGGGAAAACGCCTGGAGAATACCAATTTCATTTAGAAACTGCCCTGCTTAAGTGTTTGGAAGGGTTTGACAGTGTTGCATCAGGTGATCAGATATATTTTCAGAGCTACCACAGAGAAAGTTAGAAACATCACCCAAAAATTTAGATTAAATGCATTTTTCCTACAAAGGAATTGATTTTAACCATCATTTAAATTTATAACATGTGCCAGTTTCCAGGGTTTTGTTACATTACAGAATTTAGATGCTGGTCTCTGCTTTCAAATTACTTTAGTACCTGGTATGGACTCTTTCTTGAAAGGCAAAAGTTGTTATTCTGTTGCACACTCTTCAACGAATGGCCCAACTGGAAATTCTCATGTAATAGAGATGAACAACCATTTCTCATGCTGCTTCAAACACTGTTATACTGTGAAAACAATATTTTTGAATACGTTCTTTCTCTTCTACAAGATTTTCTATTCCTAGTACATAGAACTTTAAAAAAATGTACAAAATTTTGTAATTAGCCTTGTAATATCTTCCCCCAAATTATATATATGTATATATATATATATATATATATATATATATATATATATATAATGATGTATCTTTCCCCACTCACCACCCTCATTTGAAGAGCAGACATCCACCTCAACTTTTACTGACTATACCCATTGTATCTTCAACAGTATTATATATTGTCCCTGAAATTATGGGGATGAGGGAAACTATGCCAGTCTAGGTGAAATCTGTTCATCAGTAACTCATATGAAAATAGTGTATTTCCAAGGATAATCAACTTTTTTTGATGATACTCTGGAGAGAGAGAAAAAGTAGTTTAATTCAAAATTGAACAGTGCCTTCTGTATGGTCTATCAGCTTCCTTCTCGGTCTGCCTTTTTATTGAATCCATACTTTGTATTTCAGTGGCCCATTAAATTCTTCTCACATTTTAGAGTTTCTCTGAAAATATTTTGTGAACACTGAAGGAGCAAAATTGCACTAACAGTCTTGCAAATCTGTATTCTCTAAACAAGGACAGAGATGTCTTCAGGTTTTATTTTGTTTTGTTTTGCTTTTAAAGGAAGGGTCAAACATTAACACATGACAACACTGAGATTACACAGATAAATTTTCTTTTCTTTTATCCAGTAAACATTCTAATGATGGACTTCAAAGGCAGACAGGGAAGAAGCTTCCCTGTCTTCTGTGCCAGGAGGAGAGGCAAGGCTCTTTACCACTCATATGGGAGAGATGAGGAGCCTTTGAACGGATCATTGGTTTTTATGAGTAGTAATGAGGTGAGAAGTATTCTAGTGTGTGGTACAGGCCTTCATTAAAAAGCGTGAAACAGAATGGCTTACGGTTACAGGGGGTAATTTGTTCTAACATACTTGCTAAATTGTGCTGTAACCATGCCAGTTAACAGCACTATATTTTCCATAGGATTCCTGAATGCATTTGTGTGCAATTATTCTGCCCATACAACGTTCAGGGATTTTTCCAATCGCTTATGTTAACTACTTGACAATGCTCACTCCCTCCATGGGAAGTATATTGAGCCCCACGGTGAAAGAGAGGGAAAAGGATCCAGCGATGTTCTCATTCTCCTCTTAAAGCCAAAGGGTTCTTGTAAAGTGAAAAATTCACAGAACCCAAATTTAAATGAATACCATTTGCCGAAAAGGTATTATCAGAAGTAATAGCCAGCTGAGTCACTCCAAAGCTTAAGGTTTTAAACTACGTAGTATAATAAGTACACTACATAAGAAAAAAAAATAAGATTTGGTAGTTTCAAGTCTATCATTTAGAAAAGAAAAGAAAAAAAAAAGCTGAAAAGTAGGAACAATGATTTTGCTACATTTCTGAGGAAATTCTGCCCCTAAGAGAACTTAAAGTTCTGTAACATATACCAAGAAGGTTGCTTCTTCAGACTTCTACTGGGAACATTGGACTGAAATTTTATTCACTGGAAAAATCATCCTACTGAGAGAAACAACATGTCCTTGTTTTTCGCATGACCAGCTATGAAAAGAAAAAATGTTGTAGGATAAAAATTGTTGTTTTGGACAGGACGTAGAATTTGGGTATATCCTAAGGGAAACTGTTTTACGAGTGATAGCTTTTTAAGACAGGTTTATTATTACACTGAAAATGTCATAACTTAGACTTTTGAGAGGGGGAAGAAAAACTCCTTTGAATTTTCTACAGTTTTCTTAAAAGGCAATACTACAAAATTCATTACTTCATAAAATATGCCCCGATTTTATAACTGATGACACAAGTATATTGGAACAGCAATGCGTGAACTAAATACAATTGACATGCCACCACGGACTAAAACTGGAGACAAATTTAAACACCAACAGACTTTACCGTGAGACAGGAAGTATCAGTGTCTGTCCACTCAGTGGAATTTCTAGGCTTAGCAGTGGGGAGAAGAACTTTGACACTATCACCCTTTCCATTATTATTTTGTCACTTTCCACCCTTTTCACTATTATTTTGTTTTTGCGGGTTAGATATTTGATATTTTGGGGAAAAGCTATTTACAACCACAGTTTCGAACCTTATTCTAGCCTCAGAAATAAATACTGTCAAACTTAATAGAAACCAGGCAGCGGACCTACAGTCAATGAAATAGGCTCAGCCTCCCCTTTCTAGTTCTTTTTATTGGGTTTTCAGGAAAGTCTATGAAGGAAATTCTGATTGCAAACCTCAGTCAGTCCTTCCAGCCTAAGAGAGGGAAATGGTAGCCCTGGGCTATGTGTTAGAATCAGTGGTATTTTTTCAGGCTAAATTGAGTACGTAAGCAGAGTGAATAAGGAAAGTTATATTTCACGATGGTTAGTGTTCATCATTGTACCACAGTAGTTAGATCTGTTAACTAACAGATAAGGTAAGGGCTGTTATTGAATACATCTATCTATGCATCTATCTATATTGATACATCTATCTATGCTAGATCCAATAACCTAGAACATTACCCAGAGAAAACAACCAATCTTTTTATCACTGTCTAATTACAGTCACACACCATTGTAAAGCAATTATACTCCAATAAAGATGTTAAAAAAATTACTGTCAGTAATCAAAACATCACTTTTCCTCAGTTTCATGCAAATGTGGACACTCTGAGTTAATTGGTAACAACTAGAATAAAAAACCTGGAAACTAATGTAGAAGAAAATGAACACTAAAAGGACATTTATCATTCTTTAAGCTTTCTTTTGCATGTATCTCATTTAGGTCCAACTGAAGAAAGGAAAGCTTTTCTGATTGATAAAAAGAAACAAGTTTTAGGTGTATACAGTGTGAAATGAATGTATATGTCTGATTCCCTTAGGACATCATGGTTCCCCATGACTAGAAAGCCCAATGGTTGATGTCAAACGCCTCTATTTACTTACACCTATTCTCAAAGTTTCTCTGAAATTAAAAAATATATATTAAGGAAGAGAAAAACAAGTATAAGGAGACTAAAAGGATAATAAATATGGGACAGAAAATACTTATTAAAATATGTGGAGACTAAATCTGTGTAATAAAAACATGAGTCTGAGGGGAGAAGATAGTTAAAATATTCTATTTATACACCCACACTTGGGAAAAGTTTTTATTGGAGACTACTAGTGGTTGCCTTTTCGTAAGAAAGCTGGAGCCATTTAACAAAAGCTCCATGTGCTCCAAACCTCTGGCAGGTGTGGAGACCGACAGGTGTAAAGGAATCCACAAAGCTCTGGTCAGCGAGAAAGAGCTACCTGGGCAGTTGGGATGATGTTACAACTCCATCCTCTCTGCCTGAGGGCATCTCTACTGAGCTATAGTTTTCTTTTTAATATTTATTTATTTTTGGCTGTGTTGGGTCTTAGTTGCGGCACATGGGATCTTTCATTGTGGCGTGCGGGCTTAGTTGCCCCGTGACACATGGGGTCTTAGTTCCCCGACCAGGGATCGAACCCACATCCCCTGCATTGGAAGGCAGATTCTTAACCACTGGGCCACCAGGGAAGTCCCTCTACTGAGCTATAATTAATGCAGCAGAATGCATAGAAGGTTTAGAAAAACATCTAACTTTATTTTGTTTCACCAGAGTGTCCAAAAATTGGGAAGTAGAAAGGAGAAGAAATAAATATACTTGGACCAACATTAGAATAAGCCAAAAAATTTTTTTTATTTTGAAGCCATTGAATTAAAAAAATTTTTTTTACTGAAGTATAGTTGATTTACAATGTGTTCATTTCAGGTGTACAGCAAAGTGATTCAGTTATAGATAGATAGACAGGTAGATAAATAGATAGATAGAATTTCTAATTTTTTTCCCTTATAGGTTATTACAGAATATTGAGTATGGTTCTCTCTGCTATACAGTAGGTCCTTGTTGGTTATCTATTGTATATATAGTAGTGTGTATCTGTTAATCCCAAACTCCTAATTTATCCCTCCCCCCTCTTTCCCCTTTTGGTAACCATAAGTTTGTTTTCTATGTCTCTGGGTATATTTCTGTTTTGTAAATAGTATCATTTTTCTAGATTCCACATATAAACAATATCATATCATATTTTTCTTTGTCTGGCTTACTTCACTTAGTGTGATCATCTCTAGGTCCATCCATGTTGCTGCAAAAGGCATTGTTTCATTTTTTATGGCTGAGTAATATTCTGTTGTATATATATATCTATATATCTATATCTATACATATATAGATATATACCACATCTTTATCCAAAGGATAAACCAAAATTTTAAAGCGACCAATGTTGACCTTTTGATTCCCTTTCTTTGATTATATCCATGTACCTTTCCAAGTCCTCCTCATATGAGTCTTTGATGGATGCTAGGTAAACTTAGGAATTTCTTTCATGATCCAGCATATTCAAATTTATCTTGGCCATATTACTAGTTACCATACTTGGAAATTCTCTTCTGTTTCATCCATTCAGAGACAATCTCTGGTCCCATTCTTCCTTTGTACAATAATCCAAGGCCCAAACTCAAGTTACTTCCACATGTAAACTAGACATTAACTCCCACCCATTAAGAGCTCCCCTGTCCTGGCTACTAACTGTATCACACATGTTTGAAATAATTATATTTAATTTCTCAACTTGTTATTAGTTTTCTTGAATTGTTCATAGATTGTTTCAGATGTATTGATCGTCTCATGATAAACCGTTTGAGGATACAAAAAATATATATACATAGCATTTTTGTTTCACCAAGAGCAATATAGAAATGAAAAATAATATAAAAGTAGAAAGTCTGAAGGAACACACTAGTTTCAGTACCTCATGGCATATATTTATGTCTTTTAAAGTAATTCTCTTGCTCTATTGCCTAACTTTTAATGAACCTAGTAGTGGAAATTACTGTCCAAATAAGAAGAAAAGAGATAAAGTTGGTAAACAGCAGAAGATTGGTCTTTAGCTGAGCACTCTTCGTCGTACGCCTTTAAACTTCTCCCTGTATTACCCACTTTGCTTGGGATTATCTAGAAAAAGAGAGACAGAAAATGAAAGTAAAAATGACAGTGAAATTTAGGATATTTGGGAAAGAATGGGAGACTAGTTTGAGGGGATAAAAGGGGCAAAAACATGCTTGCATTTTGAAGGCCCTATTCCAGAAGTTTTTCAAATGCCAAATATGTTAATTTAACATATTGAACCAGTGATTCGGTTTATCCTGTTCTGGGTTTCTGGAATATAAAGAAATTATGACTATAGTGAATGCCTAAAAATGGCAAAGTACAACCAATCATGTTTCCTATTCATTGAAAAACACTAAATGAACATAATATGTATTTGTCCTACTCATGATATTGAAATGGGTATTCGGTAAAATGAGTTTATACTTCACTGAGCAGAAAGCCATTTATTCTTTTAATCAGAACAGCATCTTTCCAAATTACCTTACAAGTCATAAAATTATCTCTCATAGCATGATTTGTCATGTTTAGGTTACTTGTCAAAATCCCCTTTGAATTACCAGTCATATATATGAATCCAAAATATTTATAATTAAGATCTCTGTGATAAGACTAATCCATTTAATTGTCTTATTTTTGCTACCCATCACTGGCAGAATTTAAAGACACTAACAAACATTGCTTCCATATTCTCTTTGCTCAATTTCTATGTAGAAACAATGGAATTTTCATTCCAGTGTACAGAGAAGTGCCATATTTAGAGACATTTAGCAAGACATTCCAAAGCTATAAATAAAATTCAACTTGATTCCAAACGCAGTTCTGTACCTCAATAAATAGAACCATAGAAAACACCTGGCTGGTTGCCAAAAATTAAGGAGTGTGATAGAAAGCCTTTCTCATATCCAAGTGAGTGAAATGAGACCATTAAAATGAATGCTCCCCAGGATGTGGAGAAATCTACATCATCCATAGGTGAGCTCTCATCATTCCAGTTTCCATGTTAATATCTCTAATTCAAATAGATAATTGTGAAAAGCCTTGAGTTTTGTCTAAATGCTTTTTGGCAGTGGGGAGGGTGTCATGCAAAAGAATTCCCCTGCTCTCCTCTCCTTACAGCTTAGAATTAGAGTGAAAGTGTTAATGTCCCTTGTAATTTTTCTTTCTCAATAGCAACATGCTAAAATCCAAGCATTTCTCATTATATTATTACAATTTTTAAAAATTGCTGGCTAATCCAATTCTGATCTGAGAAACCTTTCTCTAATTAGTTTCTTTGCAAAATTGGACACAGATCGTAATCCCTCATTTACTGATTTTATTTTAATGCTATTACTCAGCGTATGTTGGCTCTATTAAACCATTACAGTAAAAAATTAAAATGAAAGTCATATGATTTATCCCCCTTTAAAAGTGCTCAACCAGTCTAATAAAAGTCGAGTGCCAAATACCAGATGTCTGATTTAAAAGAAATTCTGAACAAAAAAGAAAAACTCTCCCATTATTCTCTTAAGATATTTGGTTGAGATTAACGCCATCCAAGGAAAAATAACATGTATATATTAATACAGTTGTATGGGTATATTCAACTTAAGTAAGAAGATGCAATATATGCATATTGGTCTTGGTTGTTTTAAACCCTCATCCTGAGAAATAAACTTGTACTGCTTTTACATGCTTTCATCAAGCCAACCTAATATTTTAAAAAGGAAATGAGGGTGGTTGCTTCCATTTAGAATGCAGGAGTGCAGAACAGGAATACAAGATATCATCAAGATAGACATTTCTCATCAGGTTTTGCCCATTACTTGTCCTTCAAACTTTAGTTCCTCCTCATTATTTAATTATCAGCATAAGATCTAGCCAAAATCTATTGTCTGGGAAACTAAATGGATGTTCTCAGGTTTCTATAGAAAGAATTTTTCAAAAGAAGAGCCGAATAAAGGCAGCTAACTTTTCAGTTTTTTATTACACTTTCACTTAACTACTCCATGTTCACCACTCCCCAAACAGTGATTTTCAGATCTTTGCTCCAGATCCTTGCTCGTATTATTTTTTTTCCCCAAGAACATCTTTTCTCTTTCCAGGAGTTAAGATCTATGCCTCAAAGATGATCTCACATAGCATTCTTTTGACACATTTTTTTTTTCTGATTATTCCTCCCTTCCACTGCCATAACTGCAATAATGTTAAGGGTAGTCACTGGCTAGCAGGTCCCCAGACACATCTGCCTTTCCTCCTGAACCCAGCAGGTTACATCCCCCAGCCTCCTCTTCAGTGAGGGGTGGCCATGTGATGGTGGGTAGACCAATGGACTGTCAGCAGAAGTCCTGATACCCTTCTGTGTGAGGGGTACTCCCTCTCCTGCTGGTTGGATCTTTTTTTTTTTTTTTGCGGTACGCGGGCCTCTCACTGTTGTGGCCTCTCCCGCTGCGGAGTGCAGGCTCAGTGGCCATGGCTCACGGGCCCAGCTGCTCCGCAGCATGTGGGATCTTCCCAGACCGGGGCACGAACCCGCGTCCCCTGCATCGGCAGGCGGACTCGCAACCACTGCGCCACCAGGGAAGCCCTCTTTTTCAGTTTTTATTCCTTGCAGTACGAAGCACAGTCTCTGGTACAAAGTACTTCCTTAATAAATTGCTCCGTACCCACTCAATCTGAGTTTCTTAGACTGTTCCAAACTAGCAGAGTCTCTTGGTTCACTCATTCATTCTTTTATTCATGTATGTATTCTAAATATCTGTTGTATCCCTACTGCGTGTCAGTACAGGAGACCCTCTTTGGGGTGTCTGTCCCACTTACGTTGACTCTCCTTTTTGAGGACCCCCATTCACGAGGGGTAGGTCTCCAGCGGTCATGGACACATCACGTGAGCTTGGGGCTGACTTGCCCAGGGCTGATCACGTCATTCAAGCTGGGTCCACTAGATTCTGTCCCCATGAAGGCAATAGCCAGTTAATCCTTTATCGCGACTAGAATTGTTTCTTGTATCCTTGGGAGCAGAGGGCAGCTGTCTAATACCATGTTGGCCTGAGACGCCCCAGAACGCTAGGCTATGGAACAAAGAAGGCAAACAGAATAAGCGCCCAGAGAGAAGATTATGACTCAACTGGTCAGGAGTGGATTCTGTCATGAGTGTTTTTTAAAACCCTCCTCCTCCCAATGATTTTAATGTGTTAATGGGGCAAAACAACCTTTATTTTAAGTGTCTGGACCTTCCACAAAAAATGATTGTTTTTTAATTTCTAAAAGATCTTTCTAGTTAAAATAGTAAAACAGTGTACAGAAAACTTGAGAACTGTGATATTTAATAATATGGAGATGAAAATCAAGGCAGAGGGTAAGGGGGGAATAAAACATGGGTTAAAAAATTTATTAAGGGGGCTTCCCTGGTGGCACAGTGGTTGAGAATCCGCCTGCCAATGCAGGGGACATGGGTTCGATCCCTGGTCCGGGAAGATCCCACATGCCACAGAGCAGCTAAGCCCGTGAGCCACAACTACTGGGCCTGCGCTCTAGAGCCACGAGCCACAACTACTGAGCCTGTGTGCCGCAACTACTGAAGCCCGCATGCCTAGAGCCTGTGCTCTACAATGAGAGAAGCCACCGCAAGGAGAAGCCCGCTCACCATAAGGAAGAGTAGCCCCGCTCTCCCCAACGAGAGAAAGCCTGCACGCAGCAATGAAGACCCAATGCAGCCAAAAATAGATAAATAAAATAAATAAATTTATAAAAAAAATTTATTAAGCAATATAATGGGTTGAAGGGTAAATTTTAAAGAATATGTATATTCTGTAAGTCCTGCTCCTGCTGTTTGTTTACTTTGCCTCACGTACTGAAGCTTCTGATGACAGAAAATGCAGAAGATGGCAAAGGTGACTCTGAAGCAGAGTTTCCCTTCATTTCTGTCTCCCTGCTGAATCCTCAGTGCCTTTTCCCGACCACGCTCGGTATCATCTGTTCCTTTCACTTCAACGGGTAGCCGCTTCTTATGGCTCTGGTCTCAACTTTTCAATGTTCTTTGGGACGGGAAAAAAGAATATTGTGAGCTGGTAATTAGCTAAAACATCATCACTGTTAATTACCTATTAAATAATTATCTCTTAATACCTAATGAATGAATAAGTAGCCACTTAAGATTATCAGCTAGAATTTTGTCTCTTTTTCTCTCCCAAAGAAAGAAGAGGCTTGGTCTACCATTTATGAAGTAAGCACAAACAAGAACTGAAACCAAACCAGGGTTCTCCTCCCACACAGAATGGACAGATAGACATGTATCCATGAAGCATAAACCATGTCATGGAAAAAAATGGAAGGTAAGGGGTTTGATTTTGATGGTAAGTATTTTACAAACAGACGTCCCCAGTCAAATTTCATAGCAGTCAAAATGACAGAAGTCTGCCAAGAATGGATAAAGTGTGTGTGTGTGTGTGTGTGTGTGTGTGTGTGTGTAGGGGAAGGGATAGATTCCTTTTCAAAGGAAAGTGCCAGAAAAAAAACGTATCATGCCACCTAGTGGTAGAAAATAAGCTGACTTCTTTGCATCGTACAAAGCAACTTGGCCTTTCCATCAGAAAATCAAATGAATTCAGTCACATAGTGGAATCTCGATTTGACATAGTGGAAGCTCGATTACACAGTAGTTAAAATTTAAGTGTCATGGTTGTGTTTTAATTTCTCACCCACCAATGGCATTAAGAAATACGGTGGAGTTTAAAGAGCCCTGGAGTCAGAGCTGGAATGACTCCCATTTCTCTTTCTAACCAGGTGGCTTAGCCAGTCTAGAGATCAGTGTCTTCCATAAAGGGGAAGGATAGATGGGCTTTAAGCTGCTGTCATGCTCTTAAAGCCCATGTTTCAAAGTAAGCCGCAGACCACATAATAAAGGTACTCTTACCTAATGCAGCTCTTTGTGACAAGGTCAAGCCACCATGTTTACTAACCAAATGCTGGATGACACAATATGCTTTCCACACCGCTAGTCCTGGTCACATTTTACAGACTTCACTTTTCATTCCAAGCCCTCTAGTAAAGGGCTTGCTACGTTACATTATTGGATGCCTGTTGCAAATAGGCCCTTGATTACAATGCTTAACTTCTGTGAACCTCAGTGGTGCGTATTTGTAATATATTTTTCTAATTTATGTAAATATCCACGTAGTCCCCTTTTCCCTGTGAAATCAGGTAAACTATTCCTCAAAGAGGAAGAGCCGTGGAATTTGGGATTATGTATCAGTATTTCTCAGATATTGTAAAATATAATGTATCCTTCACCCCATTCTCACTAATAATAAACAGTATATCCAAGGGGGACCCTGTTAATCAGAATTAGGAAAGGCATTAAAAACCAGAAGTTAATCTGAGCTGTTTGGAATATTTAATCTCCTAATCAGCAGTTTATTCTTGCAACCAAGAAATAAGAATGTTAAGATTTTTTTTTATTCCAAGAGGAAGAAAAATGTCTTAAAATAGAACATGTTTATTGTTCCAAATGTGATGGGAAGACAGTACCATTCCTTCAGAGCAACTGTTTGAAGAGTGCCAGAGTCATCTGCAGAGAGCCTTTTCATTTGGAAATCTGGCTTTCTCTGTCACCCCTGCTTCAAACAGCAGCAGGAAGAGCAGAGAGCTTTCTAGGGAGCATGGGTGGTTCATGCAAGAACATGTTGATTTGCTCTAAGAAGCCAGCCTTGAGATTATACTCCAGCCTTATTGTGTGGTCGCTGCTGACAACACAGCATGTCACAGATGAAATTATGTGTGGAGGAAAATCAGTATTATTTCCTTCTCCAAACCAGAGAATAGAAAATAGACGGTAAATTTGGAATTTGGAATTAACAGACACACGACTATATATAAAATAGATAAACAACAAAGACCTACAGTCTAGCACAGGGAACTGTATTCAATATCTTGTAACAACCTGTAATGGGAAAGAATCTGAAAAAGTATCTATCGATCTATATATAACTGAATTACTTTGCTGTACACCAGAAAAACATTGCAAATCAACTCTATTTCCATCAAAAGATAAAAATTAAAAATAAAAGAATATATGAGACAAGGGTAAGCAGGGGATAGTATATACATTAGCCCTCTATAAGGTCAAAGACAAACTGGAGATTAGATTCACGGTGAATATTGCTGATGCAAACTCATGAGTATAAGATAGAAATAATTTTCTCAAACATGCTTATCTCTGTATTTATTATTTTCTCAACTCCCTCCCAGACATCCCTCAAGCCTCCAGCCTCCCCCACAGACACGCATACAAATGCATCCAGCACTTCACTTTCCCCACCCCGCCCCGGCCCTTTATAATACTTCTGTTTAAGCCTTCAGCCCTTTATAGCATAGGCTTACTTGTCTGTCTCACAGACTGTTAATTATAGGAAGCAGGGACCTCATCTTTATTAAACTTAGGACCTAAGACTGGCATGTAATAAGCATTTAAAAATCCTTGATGGGACTGAACAGATTGTGTTAATATAAACAGAGTGTGCCTTCAATACGGGACTAGATGATTCTATCTTCAAATACTTCATTCCTTCCTCTCTTCACCTATAGAAAGAAGATTTTTGTTAGCATAATAACACGTTAAAGTTAAACCCTTAGACACAGTAAAACTTAGCCCGAGAAAGACGTTGGTTTTAGCGTTGTTGACGTTTTTGCTTTGCAAATAGTTCTCTCTGGAGAAAAATCTTGAAGAACAACCTAAGCTTTTTCCTAGAAGAGATCTATCAATTCCTAGAAATGGAGCCAGAGGTTTCAATCTTGACGTGGTGCTAAAGGGAAACCAGGAGCTTGGAGTAAGGGATGCGGTAAGGGCAGATGAGCAGAATAAAACAGGAGGGATGCCTCCTATATCTCTATTTGAAGCTGACTCTGTCTGGACCATGAAGGAGGTGCCATGATGGAGAAATACTTGGCAGCATCCTCCAGATTTAATGGATCTTTATAAAAGGCTAGCATTAAGATTATTTTTCAGTAAAAGCATCTTTCTGGTACTGGTCTATACCTACCTCCTTCCAGACGTTGGGGGAAATCATGGCTGCAGTCTAGACATGAATGAAGAAAGGGTTACCTGGGGTCTGCTTGTTAAGACCATAGACAGGTTTATATCTACGGGCAGTGGAGGCAGCGTACTTTGGAGGCAGTGGAGCTGTTTGGTGTTTCCTCCTATCTCCTCCCCATCTTATCTTCCCCACCATCTCTCACAGGTAGTAATTTCTCCCCAAAACAAATTCTAAGTGCGACAAAGTCTTGAGTTTATTGTGCATGGGATGAAGCTAATACTAGAAGGAGCTTAACAAGTACTTCCGGGTGAGAGAAAAAGTAGATGTCATAATGAAATGTGGAAGTAACTAAGGCAAGGGGGAGAAGTTAGATTTTTTGTGCCTGATGATTTTAACTAATTATAAATAAAGTCACTATTTACTGAGCTCTGATTAGGTGCAAACTCCTATGCTAGATATTTTCATATATCATCTAATTTCATTCTTATAAGCACTGTACAATATTGGTTTTTACTAGCCTGGTTTTTCAGATGAAAAATTCTAAGATTGGAGAGATTGACTTACTCAAATTCACCCTGCAAGTAAGTGATCAGCCGGCACTTAAACCCAGACCTGCCAGACCCTAAGTTCCTGATTTCAGCTCTGACCCCAGAAAGCACTTCTCACGCTTCACAGGGGGTGTCTTGCTTGTTTGGTTTTTGCATGTTTGTTTGTGCCAGAGGAGTTGTAGTTTAACTCATGATGATTTAAGAAATGTTACAGTAGCATTACAATATTCTTGAGAACGTAAAGAATGCTATAGCAGCATCCCAACAAAATACTTTGACGTCAAGGATATTATTTTGTCATATTTTTCACATAAGGATCATGACCCTTGTTTTTCTCTGGGGACCCAAATACTCACTGGCTCCACCTAGACATCTCATAAACCTCAAACTCATTGGTAGAAAACAAAGCACCAATTTCCCACCCCAATCAAACGTCCTCTTCCTCCCCCCTTTACTCATCATTTACTCATGCAATCTGCCAAGTCAAACTTGAGACGCATTTTTAACTGCCCCTCATGATGGTGGATGCCTCACAGATCTGACTTGTTTCCCCTCCTGTCTCTCCGCACTCCCCTCAGCTCCATCCTGGGACTTTCTGCACCCCTGTCCTCCGTGGTAGTGTTAAGAATCCAGGTCTCTGCTCTTTTTTCTATTCTCCCCATATACCCTTCCTATGTGATTCTAGTGATGCTCAGTGCCTTCTATACCATCTTCAGATGCTAATAAATTCGAAATCTATGTCTCCAGCCCAGAACTAACAACGCTGTCTTCTCTCTTGTCCTTTCTCTCCCTCATTCCCTCACCGCCCTCGCATTATCCCCAGCAGACCCCTAAAAATAAACATCTCTGAAACAGAATTTGATCTTCCTCCCCAGAACCTACACTTCCTCCAATGTTTCAAGGCACTACCATCCATGAAGTTGATCAAATCAGGGATGTTTGTGTCATTTGTAACTCTTCTCTTTGCTCCGCCTATCCCCACCTAAACATCAAACCCCGTACAAGTCCTGTTTACACTGTCTCCTGCACACTTCCCAAGTCTCTCCACTTTATACCACTTCCTGGGTCACTGCCCTCATTCGATCATTCGACCAGGCACCTCCCACCCCCAGCTTCGCTCACTCACGTTACTGCTCAGCCCCAGAGATGGTCTTATTGCCTCCAGGCTGGCACCCATTCCATCTGCTCTCCCTGCAGTAACTTTTCTTAAAAAAGCAAAAGCAAAAACAAAACCCTATCTTTATTGACTTTAAACATTTCCATGTTTAACTCTTTTTCTCAGGATAGAGGCCAAACTCTAATGTGACCTCAGACCTTTGTGAGCTCACTTTAATCCATCCCTAATTCGGTTACATTATAGGCTCAAATTATTTAATTTTTTATCAAAATTTTAACAGTGTTTTGAAGCTCAAATGATGATTACACAATATTGTGGATCATGTGTTTTAGAAGTTATTATTTCTTCTTTAACTGAGTTTTATGGTAGTTGTATCCAAGACTATATATTTTATATTCACTCTATCTGTACTAAAGGGAAATAATCATGCAACAAACGTGAATTAAGAATATTGTTTCCATTGGCCAAAGTTGGAGCTATTTGAGCCACAAAAAAAGTAAATGAAATCAATTGAATATATATTTTATTTTTATTTATTTATTTATCTTTTTGCGGTACATGGGCCTCTCACTGTTGTGGCCTCTCCCGTTGCGGAGCACAGGCTCCAGACGTGCAGGCTCAGCAGCCATGGCTCACGGGCCTAGCCGCTCTGCGGCATGTGGGATCTTCCCGGACCGGGGCACGAACCTGTGTCCCCTGCATTGGCAGGCGTACTCCCAACCACTGCGCCACCAGGGAAGCCCTGAATATATATTTTAAAAATAAGTTTGTTGTGCTACCAGAAAGAGAGAAAGAAAGATCAAAACAACTTGAAGACACCTTTGAAAGTAACTAAGGCACTAACCCCTTACTATTACAAGAAAAAAATTGAGCATTTAAGCTGACTTTCTTGTAAGAGTTGCATTGGATTATGGACTGCATATTGAATGACACAATTACTGTTAATTTTATTAAGTGTGATTGTGCATAATCATATCTCATAAAATATAGGGGTAAAATGACATCATGTTGGAGATTACAAAAAATACTTCAGCAAAAAAAAAATAGATGGAACAAATGTAGCAAAATCTTGATAATTGTTAAATCTGGGAAATGTATTATAGGTGATTCATTGTTCTAGTCTCTGGACTTTTGTCTGCATTGGAAATATTTCAAAATAAAAATTTTATGAAAGAAATATTGACTTTCTCAAGGGTTGGTTAATGCCAGTATAATAGGGTCTAAAATGTACCATGTCAGGTAGGTACCCATTCCTAACTGTAGATGCTCTCAAATCTGTCCACTCCTCTCCATTCCCGTAATGAGCATTCATTATCTCTTGCCTCAGTGAATGAAATACCCTGGTAAGTGCCCTTCCTAACTCAAATCTCGTAGCCCATGGGGTGTGCCATGGTCCTCAGCCAGGCACCAACCAAAGATGCTGAAGTGGCCATTGGGGAACACTCACGTACAGGTAGGTCACGCAATCACAGGGAGTAATGGCCCAACCCATGAGAAAATCTGCAAAAAGATGAGGCTCTAATGGTGATCCTGGTGTAGGGCTTCTTGGATTCACTAGATGCCAAGTCAGGTGAGTAAGGGCCATTTCCAGGTACCATGACGTCTATTCATATGTGTAATCTTCCCATTGATCAAATATTAGGTGCTCTTAGGAGTCTACCATCTACCTCTGGTTTCCACTGTTTTACTCATTTGAATGAATTGACCATTTAAGTGAATTGACCAGCTTTCTTGTGGTTCTCAGTCTAGGGAGGTTTTTCTCAATTCATGTGCTTAATTTTATAATTTTTCTTCAAATAAAATACGTCTTCACAAGGAACGTAAATCTTGAGGTGATTCTGGAAGGAGCGAACAAGATGGTGTTTAGAAATTCAGGTGGCCTGGGAAAGAGCATTCTTCCAGAGCGCAGATAAAGAGCACACAGGTGGAAGGGTATGGAGTCCCAGGAGATAGCTCTGTGGGTCTGCTGTGTGCGGTAGGTGATTATTGATAATGAGCTACTATGTGCACTGAGTTCAGCTCAGGAGATACAAAGATGAACCAATGAAGTTATTCACACATTAATGAGACAGATACGTGTTGAATGTGTACTATGTGCCGGACACTGCAATAGAGGATAAATAAGACGGTGTCCCAGTCCTCTTACTTACAGGTGGGAAATTCAGGTGTGTTGTTCATTAAGCTGCTGACTGGAGAACACGGGGTCGAAGCTAAGGGTTATGACCTCATATCTATATTGTCAAAAGAGTTACTCCTGTATCTCTTGCCATGGCTTTTTCAATACCTAGAAAATTGAATATAAGAGGTGCACCAAAAATAATTATCAGGTTAGAAAAATTTTTAAATCGTGTATTTAATGGAAGAGTACATTTTTAATACGTATGCCCTTTGTTGGAGAGGTATTTGATATTCGAAAACGAGAGGCACATAGAGCAAATGGGAACAGAAGTGAGCTCAGAATATATTTCCTAAGTCTACTTTGACAAAATTAAATGTACAGATTGTGGTAACTCAATATAAAGACTGGCTAGAATGAAAACCTTGTGAGGTGCTAAAGGTAACTCTTTTCTATCATTTCAATTTGCATTTTGATAGCCAGGATGCAGGTAATCTGTGGATAATTGCTTTATTATAGAATTCTGCCCACTTCAACTGAACCCAAATTTTACTTACATTGCATTTGAAAGTGGCATCGTAGTCATTAGGGCTCTCTTTTCTTTCTGTTGTTTCTCAAATCACAAAGACTGAGACCGCAGGAGCTAAGCTTAGGAACTGGGTGGACTGAAGGCGTGTTAGAGTGAACGTGAACAAGGGTTATTAAATGTTCTTGTAAAAGGGGGGTGAGTAGTAATGAAATAAATGCTTCACGTTGGAGCCAAAAAATAAAAGCTCACACAAATCTGCTTGATCTTCATGTCTCTAAATTTGGAGTATGTTTCCTTTAAATGAAATGTAAAGCACTAATCTCTCTAAATTTCAAAGGGGACATTTTTTAGATGGGCTATTAGTAAATGTGCTATGATAGTAAAATTCCAAATAAATGATGGGTGGGAACTGATCATTGTTAGTGTAAAAGCAGGAGATCCCTGTGGCCTCAGGTACTGGAATATTGCCTTGGTTGATACAGAGCAAAGACCAAAGAAATGATCCCTAAAATATTTTAAAAGACTTCCAAGAATATGCAACAGCTAGAATGTGTGGGCCCATACTTCCATCTTATAGACTTTTACATCAGAAAGCTTTTAAGTCAATCTTCTGGAAGTTGTTTTTCCAATGGAAATATGCTTAATGGAAACCAAATAGAAAATGGATTCACGTTTCCAATATTTGCTTTACAATCATTTTTGCTGAAACACTTGTATTGTTGGAAGCAAGGGCTACCCCACTTCTTACAATTGTGATTATTTCAACCAAATGTTTTCAGTATAACTCTAAGACAATTAAGTTATTTTAAAAAGTATGACAAAGTAATGCAAGTCCTGCAATTATATGACTACCTGATATTGGAAATCTCGATTTTTAAAATTAAGAATTAGAATGCTATATTTATTTGTTGGGTGTAATGAGAACCCACCACTTGAAGCCTATTCTGTAGATTTCATCTGAAAACTAAATACTACCTTAAGGATGACTTACAATAGCTACAAAAACTTTTAATTATTAAATCAGTTGCATGAGGCATCAAATAATTGATCAATTCATTTAAAAAAAATCAATTCAAATAAAGAAGATAATCCAGACCAATTGTTTTACAGTAGCAAAAGTGTGTTGATTGCACATTCCCCTGAGACCTAGAGACATAGCTCAGTTTCAACAATGACAGGAAAAGTTTAATAGTAATCCAACACAATATTCAAATTTTTTGTTATTTTCCTTTTTTGGATAAAATTCTTACATGAACATATAATATTTATTTGTTTGTTTATTTATATATTTGTAGAATTTCCCTACCAGTAATAAAACTAAGAAAAAACATAATATAATTAAGGATCTTTAAGGAAAATTACATTTCAAGGTACCAAATACTAAAAATTACCAAAAAAGCTCATGGTTATTTCAGTTATTGAGGCAAGATGACAAAGCTTCATTTGTAAATAATATACACTATATTATGAAAAGTAAAATAACCAGATTAAATCTAAAAATCAAAAATACAGAAACACCAATTTTTACATCTACTAATGACAATTCTTTTTTAATGAATAATATAATTTGCTTGGAATTTTGTGGATCTCTAATGCTTATTAGAAGCATTCATTACTTCAATTAATAACTCTCAAGATTGCAAATGATCTAAATAATTATTTTTGGAACGTTTTTCAAGGAAATTTTCCCTAAATGTTTCAACTGTGAGGAAGGAAAACATATATAATAAGAGGGGAGCTATAAACAATAAAAGACGAATATATTTTGTACTAGTGTTTACTAAAAATCAAATACTAGTAAAGAAAATGTCAAAAATGAATTTCCAAATCCTGTGTGTGTGTTTTTTAACATTCAAGATACCACTATGACTTTAATTCTAGTATTGGACTTTTGAATTTTTGTTGTTGTTGTTATTTAGTTTAAGAAACAGCTCGTATTTTTAAAACTCTAGAATGGTGTAAATCATTACAGTGGTTTCACATTTTCATGAGATCAAGGAAACAACAGTAAGCTCATAAAACAGATACCACTAATTATGCAGAGGAGAAGTCATAAAGTTACTGGGAGAAGCATGTTTTATATTCATGGACACATCATTAAAAGTTTAAGACATGCTATCAAGTTCTACATTTTAATACTATACCCAACAGCATTAAACCCTTCCAACAAGAAAATCAGATTGTTTAATGATCCTTTTTTGTCACACTGGTTTTATATGTCTGCAGTTGAAGCAGATGTGGAATTTGTATTGCTGAACTTTTTAAAAATAACTGTACAATTAAAAAATCACTTTATCCCTAACAATATCTAGGTTAAAAAAGATCTGAATCATCTTTCAACATACATCTCTTAAATAAAGTGTATTTATTGAGGTAATAAGCCTTGATTCTAGATCGAATGTCTGTTTTTTTAGAATAATGATTTGGGTTTGCTTCAGAACATATAAAAACATAAGGGGGCTTCGGGCTTCCCTGGTGGTGCAGTGGTTGAGAGTCCGCCTGCCGATGCAAGGGACATGGGTTCGTGCCCCTGTCCGGGAAGATCCCACATGCCACGGAGCGGCTGGGCCCGTGAGCCATGGCCGCTGAGCCTGTGCGTCTGGAGCCTGTGCTCCGCAACGGGAGAGGCCACAACAGTGAGAGCCTAGCGTACCGCAAAAAAAAAAAAAAAAAAAAAAAACCCAAAACATAAGGGGGCTTAATAATGATGAATCACCTTCCAGTTTAAATTAATTTCTAAAATGTGCATTTAAACTAAGAAATAAAATAAACTCGTATTTCATGGAGCACATGAAAAAAGTCTATCCTCTCACCCAGAGAAATCACTGAGAAATCCAAAAATCATACAAAAATGTTAACAGTACAGAAAGTACTTTTAAGAGATGTTCTTAGCTAGACCATCACAAAGATTTGCCAAAACTGGGATGCATATTTCAGCCTCAGCCTTCTTTCACTTCTCCACAGAGGGACTGAAATGCTCTATCTTCATTTGTGTACAATTCTAAAATATTACCATTTGTACATAAATGCTTTGCATTCCATTGTTTAAGTACATCTTAGAGTCGGCTCTAGAATATACACTTTCTTGAGCATTTTAATGGGGATTTTACATGCTGATAGCTTCAAGCTTAATCTCAAAGTGAAAGTAAAATATAGTCCTGGCAAATTCAGAGATGAGACCCAAAAGGCTGCAAATGAAAGCAAAAAAGGAGAGTGATTAGTAGTTGGGGATAAAAAATAAAGCATGGGAAAAGCAAAGTCACTGAAAATACTTAGACTCTACAGGAGAGATTTATGCAGCGGCTCAGAGCCTGGACTAAAGGAACCAATCACTTAAAGGAATTTGGTGAGGGTCTATTCCTGGAACTCGGTGAGGTCAGCCTTGCCAATGGACACCCATGGGAAGCAGGCAAAGAGCCTGGGGCTGCTGCCTGGTTCGTGGGGCTTACTTTGCTATAATTTCACCATTATCCACTTCTTTCTTTCTTTTTCTTTCTTTCTTTCTTTCTTTCTTTCTTTCTTTCTTTCTTTCTTTCTTTCTTCCTTCCTTCCTTCCTCACTCCCTTCCTTTCTTTATTTCTCTCTCTCTCTCTCTCTCTCTCTCTCTCTCTTTCTTTCTTTCTTTTTTTCCACATTGCGGAGGACTTCAAAGGGTGAGAATGTATGGACAAAATACTGAAAAAAACATTCTCTAGCTTTAATTTTGGGACTCACCAGATCAGGACAGACCCTGGGTTACAGTTTAAAAGCTACAGTACACACATCAAAAGGGACATTAGTACGTTGCATAAACACAAATTGATCAACGTTGTGAACTACAACATGGACAACATTTCCCCAAAACTAATTGTACTAAACTGAAATATAGAGGAAAAGTCAGATGATAGATCATAGCTAGATAGAGAGAGAATGGGAGGGAAAGGGAGAGAGGTCATTATTATATGCCAACCTACTTTTTGACAAAACTGTTCAGTTTATACACACACACACATACACCAGCAATTACTAAACACCAGGCATTATTCCAAGCACTGTATATAGATATAGTTATAGATATACATAGATAGATAGAACTATTTAAGCCTTTTGACAACCTCAGAGGTAGATACTATTCTTGTTCCCATTTTGTGGTGAGCAGAGGTAAAGCCTGACCAAGATCCCAGAGCTTGTGAGAGAGAGAAACTGGGTTTAAAAACTAAGCAATTGATGAAAAGTTCTCAGAATATAATGTAATCTTGGTCTACCTCACAAATCAGGTAATATATATACAAATTACAGAGCCTTTTACTTATGTATAGGTATTCTTACCATAAGTACATTTATTGTATGAACATGCAAAAGCCTGTATGTTTCACACTATCTGAATCTCTGCTTGTGAGCAAATCTTCAGTGCAAGGCACCAAGGACATGATAACTTTTGCACCAAATCCATTTACTCTGCAAACGTGAAGAAGTACAGCTTTGGTCCTTTGAGGTTAACCGATGTGTAAATATTTTTAGTGAAACTACTGATACATGAACTAGCCTGGAACTGTTCTGAGCTGTCAGGAATCGGCTCTTACAAATTTGGAGCTGGTTTTAATTTAAGCACCGCAAGTGAAACACAACAAACTTAGAAGAAAACATGGTTACTCATTTGCATCTTCAATTTAATAATGCCTCTAATTGTCCAGTTACCGAAGTCAGATCCAAAGGCTTCTTCTCTGCTAGAGGCAGCTGGTCAACAAAATGAACACTGATTTGATTTTTCTGCAGGGTCCATGTTCATTCGCCATTCTCATGATGAATAAATAATGCCAGGATGCCGTGGAGTTGTGGACCTTGCCCTGCTTGTGAAAAGGGCTGCATCTGTTTATTCTCAGACATTCATGATCCTAAAGGAATAAGACACCAGAGGCCTGTGAATGAGAAGGCCTTTTCAGACGTACAAAGCTTTCGCTCCTGAATCCACCTTAACCAGTTTGGAGAAAAGAGCTTTTGGCACCAAGGCATCCTTCAGGGAAGACTGATAATGATCATTAAAGACATACTCGGGGCTGCTGCATCTCTCACTTCAAAGGTTTTCTCTCTTAATCAACATTAAATCATCATTCTGCCAGGGATATGGGGACAGCTGTACACAATCTATTTGTTTTAAAACAGATTACAGTCAGGTCCCTCTGCCAAAGTATAAACTTCTTAATGTTGCATGTGCTTTCATATTTTTTAACTTGGAACTTTTATTTCTAATTTAGGGTCCCACATTAGCATTTCTATCTTGGCTTATGGATTGCGTCTTCCCATAAAAGCAGAGCTAATAGTTTTATCAATTATCCAGATAATTTAAACAACCAAGCAGAGTAAGCCAAAACAAAACTTTTTAAAATAAATAATCCAAATGTTTCAGGCTGAAAAGTATGAAGTCTCAACTCCCTACAGCATTGTGTGTGGTGTATACACGTATCACACCAGGGTGGTTATCTTATTATTTGATATTAACCATCTCATATATGTAGTTATGTCTCTTCTTTTTGCTTCTCAAAAATGTAGATCCACATGCCCTACATCTTTTACCTTTGTTTTGATCCCACGACACTGGCAAGCCTAATCCTCCTTTTCCCTGGTGGTCCTGATAAGTTGGGGATAACTACAAAGACATTTTATTACCCAATTAAAGAAAAGATTGTTTTTAAAGATAATGATCCACGGCCCTAAATTTCACCCCTAGTTGATCTCTCCAGTTTGGTACAAAAGAATATTAAGCAACAATATCTAAAGTCAATCAAAGATCATCACTTCAAGATTATATATATTAAGTAGATACAATATACATTAAATAGATAACAATTTCTGCTACATTGAATTATAGTCAACTAACACCAAGTCTCAGTTAAATTTGGTTTGAAACAATACCATTAACAGTATATATGATTATATAATTAGAGAATGTTCATGTTTTTATTGATTTTTGAGTAGTTTGTTGATAATTCAGTCTGAGTCATCACCTCCTTTGTACTGATTACTGAATCAAACAAGAGACTTTTTACTAAATTACTTTGCTACAGTATTAGATGAGAATCAATGAATATTTCTTTTGGTCCTATAATTCTAGCAATGTCTTTTTAAATCTTTTACATTTGTGTTAGAAATATAGGAAGGAGAAAATAAATGTGGATTAGAATTTTCTTTTTTAAGACATATACCAGAAGATGTTGCTTTTATGGCTCTAAAATCTTAGGTTAATAAAAACTCCCTCTACTAAATCAATTTTTTTCACTTATAATTCATATTATGCAGACACTAGTGAAGGTTTTGAATGTGTATGAGAGAGGTTCATTTGGTTTCTACAGTTTTCCATCATCAAGCATTTTATAAATGAAAAACTGAAAGAAGTGCAGACCCACAGAATAGAAGGAACAAAAGACCTCAGAAGATGAGCACCTCTTTTCTCCTATTTACATTCAAAAGAGTGCCAGTTGCCAGTAAAGGGAGTGCCATTAAGCCTACCCCCAAGAGTAAATACAGTCTAGAGCCCTGACCTCCTCCCACCTACATGTCCTAAGCCTGGAGACATCCAGGGATGGAAACATTTAATCATCACTCTGCTACCATCACACCTACCAAGGCAGGAGGAAACCTCTGCCTCTGTCTGTATTTCAAGCGCTAACACATTTCACAAGTGGTTTACGGAAAGTCCAAAAGGATCCCTGCATCAAGACCATGCTAGGACAGCTCAGCAGTGGATGAGCAGAAGTTTCTACCAGAGTGCAGGAGATCTGGAAACTACTTCTCATCTTCCCTGCTGCGTTCTCTCCTTTCCTTATTCCCAAGCCTTCAGCCCTGCTGATAAAATTCATAACCCTTCTTACTTAGTTGTTGGGTCCCCAAACAGCCAAAAATGGTATAGTTACGAGGCAGTATAACTTGGTGTTTGAGAGCATGGGTGTTAGAATCACACACTCTACCTGAGTTCAAATCCTGGTTCTGTCACCGTTTATGGTGTACCATTGAGATGCTACTTAAATTATCTGATATATAATAGAACCTATCTGTAAGAGTGCTATGAGAATTAAATGAGAAAAAAATATATAATGTGCTTAGCATAGTGCTTGGAAAATATAAATGCTCAATAAATATCATTATCACCTTATCATACATAGCATTCAGATCTGTGACGTCAAAGCATAAAAGCTACAAAAGAAATTATTGTGATGAATTATAGGGTGATACTATTATTCTATTATCACTAATTGGTATAATACCATAAAAAGGATTCCAAGTACAATTCTCCTTGCTTTCCTGAACAAAAACGAATATGACTCCAAAATAACAGATAACCATTAACAGCCATAATTGGGAGAGAGGAGAAATTTACTTTATAGATTGATTTATATGATGGTTGTGAGTGCTGTCTTCAGAATTCCTGAAAGGACACCCAACTCCCAAGGGAAACAATGGAAACCCTTTGATTGCTGCATTCCTCAACCATCATCAAAGTGTTTATTTAGTCTGAAAGCCTAACTGGTTCATCATCTCTAGAGGTTTTATAGCTAACATTTTATCCTTAAGTTCAAGAATTCATATCACCAGTGGAATTTTTTCCATCAGAACGAAATATCTAGGTTTCAGCACTGAGGGAGCACATCCAGGCATTTTATGACTGGACTTCTTAGAACTTCTCAAGACTGAAATAAGAATTTTATTTGACATGTTGTGTGATGCAAACATTTACTCTTTATCTTTTCTTCAGATTCTTAATCAAAACATTTCTCTTAGTTATTTGTACTTGCAATAATCTTTGATTAGCTTCTTGTAATTTTTTTAAGAAATCAAGTTCTATTATTTTATATAAGAAAATAATATTTTTATATCAAGTTCTATATTTTATGTCAAAATATTATATATATAATTATTTTATATATTTTCATTGTCAAAGTTGCACAAAGTTGAAGATATTTGTCCTGAAATATTGAAATATCATAGTCCTGAATATGGATTAGGGGAAATTATGAATAATTGAAATATTAACAAAAGGTCACTTAGAGTCCCTGAAACTCAAAAACTTCATATATACTAGGGCAGAAAAATAATTGACTGAAAAATGTATTTAAAAGAAACTCAAAGAAATAACCAGAAGAGGAAAAATTCCTCCTAAATAGGAGCATGTTTGAGCTGATTTGAAGAAATTAAACATAAAATGAATCATATTTCATGTCTTTTAAAGGGCTGTATTGACTAAAAGTATTGATAAATGTAATATTCCACTCAAAAATTATCCAGGTAGTATAACAATTCTACGTATTATAACAATACTTAATCATATGAAAGATGCATTATGGGGCATTATCACTGGAATAACTTTATTTTGGATGGCTGAACTTCTTAAAGTAAGGCTGGGTTTCCATCCTTTGAGGCAGAGCCAGCTAAGTGGGCAAACCTAGTATCCATCACTTCCTCTAATCTAATTATGTTTTACTAAACATAAAAGTCTATGTTTCAATGTGTTTTCCTTTTCAAGAGTTAGGGGGTGATTCCTTGATAATTAATAATTACAAGTGAATAATAAATGCTGAAATCTCTTGCCTGTGAGAGTTTTTTCAAATTCCATGTAAGAAATCACTTGCTTCCCCCTCATACCTCATATATTGTAGACATTTAGTCCCACAGTGTTTGCTTTGCTACATCATTTTATCCAAAGATGCATATAGATGATTCCTTAGAATGTTCTTACTTTGTGTAAAATAAGCTATATGAAATCATTTTGCCTACCTTCTCAAAATTAGAGAAAAGATTTTCTAACATTTTAAATGATATGTGAGGGGGATATATTTAAGTAGAAAAATGGCTCTTATTATTCAAGGTTTTCCAAGTTTTTATATATTTTTGGTCCACGTATGAGAAAATATAACTAAAACTGTATTAAATAATTGATCAGCAATATAAATTGTGTCCATACACAGTGAAGAGTTAGAACATTTGGGATGGGTCCATCCCAAATGCTCAGTTTCATGAAATATTTATATAATTAAGACAAAATGACATTCTAGCTTGAACTATGTGGATAACTGGTTCAATTCTCCAATTTACTGTGCAAGTATAGTCACCATCAGCATGATAAAATTATATCTATTATAAAGAGACCTCAAAAACCTGAGCCATCCGGGTCAGAAAATTGAAAACAAAGCCAAATGTTTACTCGAAATCAAACCCAGAACTTCTTTTGAAATTCACTGAAAGAGCAATCATTTCCAATGTCTTTTCACCTTCTGGTATGAGATGGGAGTCAAACTGGAAATACTGAAACGCTTTAAGAAAGGCAGTAAAACAAGACTTCTTGTACGACTTCCAGATGAAAGAGTTTTGAATAAGCATTTAATCATGTGGATCCTGGTTCAAGCCAAGCTGAACCTCAAAGGTTTACCTGTGCTCATTAGCTAGAATTCACTAAGGAATGGAAACTCATTGCATCTACTGGGAACACTGACGGTGAAATGATTTCTTAAGGAAACTGAATGTTTATGTTAAGCCCATAGTTGTGGTCCATCTGGCAAAAGGGAGCAAAAGAACGCTGCAGTGCTGCCAGGCTGTTTGGAGGGGGTTTTGTTTTCAAATCCTGTGCACTCGAAACCTTGAGACGTTTTATCCTTGCACAGGCTTTTAAGTCTGAATCAATGTGCCAGCTAATTTTCCTAGCTGATTTTAAATTTCTGTCAATTTGTATAATGGAAGTTCTGTTCTGATTTTAAAAAATGCTCTTGGAAAGGTAGTTGTTTAGGATATGACAAGGAATATTAATAAAATGAAATAGTATTAGTTACCTATGAATTATTCACAAAACACATATTTGACAAATCACAATTTAAAGTTAAGTAGTGTAGTGAGACTATTAAGAAGGCTTACCTCCAAAGGTTTTTTGTTTTGTTTTGTTTGTTTGTTTTTTGCGGTACGTGGGCCTCTCACTGTTGCGGCATCTCCCATTGCGGAACACAGGCTCCGGACATGCAGGCTCAGCGGCCATGGCTCACAGGCCCAGCCGCTCTGCGGCATGTGGGATCTTCGCAGACCGGGGCATGAACCCGCGTCCCCTGCATTGGCAGGAGGACTCTGAACCACTGCGCCACCAGGGAAGCCCCAAAGATATTTTTGAACTTGTCGTATTTTGCAATCGAGTCAACATTGACAGTCCGCCACATCAGCAAATCAACCCAATAAAACCCATACTTTCTACTGTGTCATGAAGATGCAGTCAATAATCAAAGAGGAAAAAAAATCAGGATTTTTCCTGTAAACAGAATTCTCCTTCAGAACACCAGGGTGAACTTTCCTGAGATCTTGTCTTAAGACTCACTGGAGAATCTAAACTGAATAAATTGGCACTACCTAGAGGTGGCTTTAACGTAATTTGGCATAAATCCAGAGCTGATTTTATTTCTCTTTCCTTTTAGAAGGTGACAGCACCTCTTCCCTGAGACAGGATACCCAAGCACCCTGTATACACACTCCGAAAGATCATGCTTACAACTGTCACGTGAAGGAACTTACAAAGTTACATTTCCACACTGTTTTGGCTATCCTCCACACCCTGACAGTAACCAGACTATATGTTTCACTTGTTCTGAAGCCATATATAAACAATAGAATGATATAAAGAATAAAACAAACTGCTTTCCAAAAACGAAGTCTGTAAATCACACAGTGCAGCAAGTTTTGCTTCCAAAACATCTAAACTCTTCCCAGTTGCCAGTAATATCTACCACAGAAGAGTCACTGAATTACTTGCAATAGGGACTGGCTAATCTTACCAAAGGCAATTACTGAAAAATGAAAAAACAAATTAGGGATCCTGGGAATATTACTTTAAAGAGTTTATCACAGATGAAGTTAATAGCACCACGAAAAGGGGGTGCTTTACACAAGCACTAGAAAAAGTACCCTCTTATTGAGAACCCAAACAATGGGGGGAGTGAAATCAATGTTGATATTCTACTGACCACTGTGCACTGTCATCCTTAGTAACTCTGCCTGGAAGAATCTGAAGGTCATGTGCTTAGGTTTTTTAAAAAAATTAAACTCTTTTATGGAAGTATAACATACATATATAAAGTTCAAGAATCATTTCAACTCAGTGAATTTTTGCAAAGTAAAAATTCTTTTTTTTTTGGCAGTACACGGGTCTCTCACTGTTGTGGCCTCCCCCCTTGTGGAGCACAGGCTCCGGACGCACAGGCTCAGCAGCCATGGCTCACGGGCCCAGCTGCTCTGCGGCATGTGGGATCTTCCCAGACCGGGGCACGAACCCATGTCCCCTGCATCGGCAGGCAGACTCTCAACCACTGCACCACCAGGGAAGCCCCGCAAAGTAAATATTCTAACTGATCACACCCAAATCAAGAAACAGATCATTACCTGCATCTTAGAAGACCCCCTCATGGCCCCTCCAAGTCACCATCCCATCCTCTTCAAACACCATGAATTGCCTGTTTGGGAAGCTTAAATAAATAGAACCACACAGTATATGCTCTTTTGTGTCTGTCTTCAGACATAATTTTCTTAAATTCCATTTGTGAGACTTGTATGGGTTGTGGCATGGGTCAGATCCTCTTTCTTCTTCATGGTTCGCAGTGTCCATCTTGTGAATATACCACAATGCATTTGTCCATTCTACAGCTGCTGCACATTTGGGTCATTTCCAGTTCTGTACTCTTACAGACAATGCTGTTCTCAGTATAATCATGTTTGTCTTTGGGTGAAGATTTTTGTGTCTTCATGTGGTAGGTATACCTAGAGGTGAATTTGGGGGTCATAAGGGATGCACATCTTCAAAGTGGTCCCGTCAAAAGACACCCTGACACCACCAACAGTTATCAGGGCTCTGGTCGCTCCACACCCTCACTAATAGTTGAAGTGGTCTTTTCCATTGTCACCCTTTAATTGTTAGATAGTGGTATACCATGTGGGTTTTCTGATGATGAATGCGGCTGTACAGCTTTTCATAGGGATAGTGCTCATTTGGATATATTCCTTTGAGAAGTATCTGTTCAAGCCTTTGCATAGCTCAGTTTTGCTTCAAATATTTCCCTTTTCTCCCCTTACCAGTGAGAAATTTATATGTGGGGAAGACCAACTTAGAGCAGTCTTGTGCCAAATCACATGTGGCTCACTCCATCCTCACAGCTCTACCAGGTAGGTCTCACTTAACTATCCCCTCCCTTTTTAATCAGGGAGGATTCAGTGTCTCAGAGAGGGTAAGTAATGGATCAAGAAGGCAAGACAGTTCATAAGACCCTGAGCTAGGGTGTGAACTCAGGGTTTTCTTTAAGTTTCTCATCTTTCTATTTGAAATATTGAATCTAGGAAAAGTTGTCATAATCAAAGGAATAAACTCCAACACATAATGCAGACTATTCAAAGGAAAATATTTGAAAAATACTTTTGCATTTATTCTCACGTCTTTGGTACAGTTAAGACTCTACTGAGGAGAGAAGTTATTCAAGTCAGGAAAGTCCCAGCCCAGCAATGCTTACAGAGCCACAGGACAGAATTACACTCTCAGAAGCCAGGAGTCCTTAGCCATATACATTTACAATGTTACTCATCCTTTCCACAGAAACTTGAGGGAGTAATTACCACATGGGACATTTCTACAGATCGCTAAGTCAAAGTCAGGAACACAGAACTTCAGCTTCACATTTTATCTATGAAATTCTCCTGGTGGAGACACATTTTACTGACTCATTCGATGGAAGAGCGTTAACTGGCTCATCTAGGTTTCCTGGGCCTTTTAGTAAATTTCAAACACAGAAGATGTTCCTTCAATTTAGACGATGTTTATTATTTTTTTTAAATTGGAAGTTATGTTGAGCTCATGAAACTCATTCTCAGTTAAAAAATTTTTTTTAATTATTTTATTTATTTGGCTGCATTGGGTCTTACTTGCGGCACACGGACTCTCCAGCTGTGGCACACGGGCTGTAGAGAGCGTGGGCTTAGTTGTCCTGCGGCATGTGGGATTTTAGTTCCCCGACCAGGGATTGAACCCACATCCCCTGCATTGGAAGGTGGATTCTTAACCACTGGACCATCAGGGAAGTCCCTAGATGATGTGTAAATTGAGAAGGAAAGAAAAGGCGGAAAGGAAATCTGTCGTGCCGCGTTCCCTGAAAATCAGTTCTCCAATTAAAAATGTTTGAAGAATACTAGATTAGACACAGTTAAACTGTTTGCTTTGCAGCATACCTTCTGCAGAACTTTCAATATCTCAGTATCGCCATCTGTCTCCTAGGAGGTGATAGAGTGTGTAACTGGGTCAAAATGTATTTTACTGTAGGATTTTTAAAATTTTACACATTAACATCTATGAGCTACTGGTGTTCAACAGACCATGGTTTAGAAAATTCTGGCTTTTTTTTTTTAAAGGCCAGACACAATGAGGAAGCACGTAAAAGTTGAGAACAAGTTAACACAAATATCAGACAATCAAGAGGAACCCATGAGCCAAAGAATAGCATTTTTTTTTTTTTTTTTTTTTTTTTTGCGGTATGCGGGCCTCTCACTGCTGTGGCCTCTCCTGTTGCGGAGCACAGGCTCCAGACGCGCAGGCTCAGCGGCCATGGCTCACGGGCCCAGCCGCTCCACGGCATGTGGGATCTTCCCGGACCGGGGCACGAACCCGTGTCCCCTGCATTGGCAGGCGGACTATCAACCACTGCGCCACCAGGGAAGCCCCAAAGAACAGCATTTTAATGGAGACACTTGGAAAAGTAGCTGTCACAGGCCAGTGGCTAGAACCATGCCCAGTTTCTGGTAGAAACTCGGTGAATTTGTGTTGAATGATGAATGGGTGAATATGAGTCAGCTGTTCTGTTGAAAGAAATACTAATACGTTTTAAAGAAAACACATGACTATTTCTTTTCCTTGTCCTATGTAGAATCAAAGTTACAGAAAGAAAGGGGGAAGAAGTGACAAAATACTTCAAAATGTTGGTGTCTTTATTGAAATTAGGCCAAAAAATTGTGAAAGGTTGTCTATCCATTTTTTAATAAATATTTGATGAAGGAAGGAATAAATAAAGAGAAACTCAGAACAAGAAGGAGGATTGTTTGTGGAAGGGACACTAGTACAGAGCCAAGGAACCAGACCCTCAGGAATAAAGACCACACATGCATGTGCCTGCATGCACACACACACACACACACACACATGCACACACCAATATCAAGTATCCTTTAGAAAAATCTCCTGACTCTCTCGAGGCAAACATTCAACTATTTTCACTCTATCTCTATGAAGTAGATATTGCTAAAGGCAGGAGAGCATATGTGATGTGGGGAGATTTTGATATGGTTTTGAATTTTTCAACCACAAATACTCCAAATTTATGTTGGACAACAGGACTGATTTATAACAGGGGAGAATGAGAAGAGACAGTTGGTCATTTAGTTCTTGAATTATTTTTCTCTAGCATGTCTCTGTACCTCCCCAAACCTTTTCTTCTCTGCTTCCTTCTCCCTGACCTATTTTGGTTATTTCTCATTTTGATCTTCCTTGTCTTACTAAGAAAACGTGGTGATTAAAAAAAATAGAATTCAGAAAAATTGGGAAATGGATCAAAGACATTTCTGGTGAAAGAGATTTCCAGTTGAACATTAGAAGTGAAAAACTATGTGTAGCCTAAAGTTCTTCCCAGAAATATTCTTAAGTTTAAAAACTGGTAGCAGTGAATGTTGTTCTCTTCCTAATTTCATGGGGTCACATGTCTGGAGAGGCCCAGAATAGACTCTTGGCCACAGATGCATTTGTTCATCATCCCAGTGCCTGGTTTTTTGCTTTCTATACAGTGAAAACCCACTCTTCCAGCCCTGTCTTTTTTGAACCATGACTCCTTGTACTTTCTCAAGCAAGGTGCCAGCACTGGTTACAACCATTACCGAAAAAAGAGGTTGAGAGGAAAACTGCGAGTATAAACGCATGGGCAGAATATAAAAGTCTTCCCCGCCGCCTTGAGCTGCTCCATATGCCTCTGCAGCTTAGTGGCCGTTCGCAAGAGGAGCACCGTGTCTTTTTGTCCCGTGTATAAATTTGCTCCGTAAATTAAAAGGTTGGCTTGTGCTCTCCTGGTGTTTAAGAAGGTGAGTGATGACCTTGGGGGAGTACGTTTGTGTAGAAATGTGTCATAAAAGATGATGTCTTGGCCCAAGAAACTTGAGGTCCAGGTTTAGTCATTTGTTAAAAAAAAAAAAAACAGAGTTAAACATAACTAACACATCAGGAGTGTAAGGCTCTTGCCAAATGTAACTTTCTTTTGAGTCTGAAATGTCAGCTTTCACCCTGTGTTTTTAAGGAATATTTTTAGCATTTTCCTTTAAAGAGTTTCCCTGCTGATTTGGATCATTTTTTAAGTTAGAAAACAAAGCAATAAATGTTGTATGCTTTTCACCAATAAAGACCTTAAAGTGCTATCTGTTGATTATTCTCCTCTGGTGCATTTATTGGATAACTATGGATTCAATTCAATGTGCCATTTATTTTCTGAAGTGACTAGGATTTGGCAGGTTTTGTGTATCCATTTATACTCTCGTTTTGAGGCTTAAACATTAAAATACAGGTAATAGTGAGGAACTGCTTTTTTAACCATCTTCTTCCCATCATTTGTGTTACTGGTTTTCATTTTACCTGTTAAGTAAAATGAGTAGGTCTATGCCATCCATCCACGGAGCTCTTTGGCAAATCACATTTTAGTGAAAGCCCCAAAGACAAATATCAAAAACAGATTGGCTTCATCCCAACCATGCTGTTTCCCAGAAACTGATTCCCATAATGTTCTGATTTTCTTACACTAGTTAATCTATTTTTTTCAGGCAGAAATAAAATCCATATTTCAGGTTGACAAATATTGCCACTTAGGGTGATTAATTTAACATATATTAGGTTGTCACATATGCTGATAATGTGCTATTTCAGAAGCGACTATATTACAGAAGTGTGCTATAGATGCAGATTTTATAAACCTAAAAGGAAATGATAACTCAGAAAAGGATTGAAAGCATTATATGCACCTAAAGTCTTTAATGCAAGTTTTCTAAACATTCACCAAAAGTCTTATCAATGGTTTAAGATCTCCGGGAATGCCTGGATTGATAAAGATTTCACTGGGAAGAAGATGAAATGTTACTATTTTTCTGTAGGGACAGTAGAAAATTACTACCAAATTATTTGCTAAGTGCCACTCAGCCTATGCTTGTAAAGATGAAGTAAAATTCCTGATGTTTTGAGCTACGTATGAACATTGTAAATTGTATGTTAGCTTAGTCTAACATGCATGAACACTCATGCAAAACTCAAGTATATTCTGCTCACATTTAAATTCGTGCTCATGAATTCAAAGTACTATCTGGAAATTTCACTGTCTTAAAGTCAAAAAAGCTTGTTCCTAAATTCACTGACAACATAAACACTGTCTTCCTTCTCTGGGCCATTCTTATCTATTAAGTGGAGATGCTCGTTCATGAACATTTAAATAATGCATTCTTAACTCACTTTTGTTGACTCTCTCTGATAATAAACTGAGGTGCCATCTGCTTTATTTGGTCATAAACGCAGCTGTCAAGGACAGTCATGAAGAGAAAGTCATAAGCTGAGTGACCTGTCATGCTTTCGGCAGAAAACTTTCTTTAAAATTTTTCTATTTTTTAGTAGATTTACATCAACATAAATCTGATTCATCATCTCTGTTAAGAGTCTCTTTGGGTGATCACTTAATTTCTTTTCCCTCCTTTTTTTTTTTTTAAAGGATGTCAACCTTTTGCAGAATTTGCTGGTTTTCAAACTCTCTTGATACTTCAGCCAGTGGTAAAATTTAAGATCTTAGAAGTGGACACAACCACAGGAATAGGCATATTCCTCCAATATTAGAGCAGGCAGACACCCAGCTGATGCAAATCTCTGCAGGCCCACAAGAGAACAAATACTTGATCGCTCACTGCAATTATTTTTCAAAAGCATCTCTCTCTCCAGTTGTACATTATGGAAAAGAACATCATGAGCCTGTGCTTGTTGCTGGGGATGGTAAAGATACCACAGTTACTGCTGCTGCTCTCTGAACCCAAAACACATGCAACATTCTCAATTACAGAGAAGGAAGTTCTCCTGGAAGGCTACAAAGCTAAACAAAACAGTTGCTTATCTTTACCATAAAGATGAACAAATTAAAATTCTGTTAATGAATAGAGCTTGCTGTGTGGGTTTTTTTTTTTCTCTCTCTCTCTCCCTAAGTACAAAGTTAAAATTTAAAGTCTATGAAAGTCATCTTCTTATAATAGCTGACTTTAATTGAATGTTTTCAGTTTGTTACAGGATGAACTGGAAAGGTGGGCTTGAAGGACAGAATCTTCATAAAATCAAAAGACATTGTAAAAAAGATAAAGTGAGCCCCCAAAATATGATAGGACAAAAAGCATGTGGGAAGTAAATCTGTGTTCAATCACCGTGCATATTAGATTCCACTCATTTTAATTCCATTTTCATTTCAAATTACATGTTGGAATTTTTTACCATAGTAAATGCTTCCAATGTGAAACTATAGAAGGTGCCTTGTAAAATTAGAAGGGGGAAAATACGGCAAAAATCTGAGTGATAGCATTCTCTTACTTTCAAATGCTGACATAATGATTCATAAGGCAAAGCATTACAAGGCGTAAAAGTTAAAATATTTTCTTTTCTTGGCCATTTCCTCCTTCACTCCACAACCTCCATCTCTCCTTCTTTTACTGTCTTTTAAAGTAAAGCTCATTTTTTTCAACCCTCTTGAATCCTTTTTGATCAGGGTCTCGTTACACTGGCAACAGCCCAGCTACTGCTTTCAATGGAACTTCTGCAAATAGGCACCGAGGAGTTTCTGCATTTTGTTTGAAGACTAAACTGGTCCCTCAACACACTCACGATTTCCTGAGTAAAAGGGGAAAGCTAGAAATTGAGCTTGGCCATTCATTGAAAGTGTCAGTGTTTTTAATTCACTTTTACTAAAATATTCATCTCCCCCTTTTAAAAAGATAAAACTGATGATTGGTTACGAGGTAGAGGAACAGGAACTCAACGTCAGAGATTTAAACGAATGAATGCTCTATAGTTTGTCTAACGGCACTAGTTTGTGATCACTGGTAACATCTGAGCAGGGGTGGAGTGGAAAACAGGGATAATACTGGGAAAAGGACAATTATAGAGAAAGAAATGCAAAATAAATATAAAGAAGAATAGAGAGTGCAATGGAAAATAATTTAAATAATAATAAAAGAAAATTGTTCCTAATACATATCAGAGGCATACGGCTGTTCATTCTACTTCATTTCTGATGTTTTGAAAATGTGATTTTTTTTGTTTGTTTCTTCAATGTGGGGAATTGAGAAAAACCTGAAACAAAATTTTAAAAATTTAAAGTAATCAAGAAGATAATAAGAAAGGTGACAGAAAAGGGATTTCTTTCACTGTAAAATATATATATATCTTCCAAATAACGTATGGGAAGAAAACTGAGGATCAAGATACACACAGAAACAGTGCACAGCTGTAGCCCCTGTGGTATCCACATCTGTTCCTTTCTCACATTCTAACAACCATCCAGGTGAGTAATTATCAAGGAAGCCACTGAGGACACTGGTAGCCAAGGTGTCACAGGTTTCCACTGATAAAATACCAGCAGCTTTTTTCCATTCCTCAAGAGAGACCTAGTTAGTGTTTGTGGATAATATGTTTTCAATTTCAAATTTTATTCACATAAATTTTTCTTCAACTTTTAGAACCTACAACTGTCTACCAGCAACGGACAAAACAAATAACCAGCACAAAAGCATAAGCTTAAAAACTCAGCATAAGAATACTTGTTTCCAAGGACTCATAAATCAAGGCTGTAATTGTATACAGTCATCCCTGTGTTTCTATGGGGGAATTGGTTCCAGGACACCCTCCCCCCACTTGCAGATACCAAAATATAAAATGACGTAGTATATGCATGTAACCTAGGCACATCCTTCCATATACTTTAAATCACCTCTATATTATTTACAATACCTAATACAATGTAAATGCTATGTAAATAGTTGCAAATATCTAGTTTTGCTTTTTGGAACTTTCTGGAATTTTTTAAACAATAGTTTTGATCCACAGTTGGCTGAAGCTGTGGATACAGAACCCACAGATATGGAGGGCCAACTCTATATATAGTCAGATTTTCTGCTAGCACAAAAAATTCTTAGTTTATGTGATGTAATATTTTCTGGTTTTCTATGAAGAACATCCCAACTTTGGGGTAGGTTTTCACTTCAGGAAGTTGGAGAAGCACTAGTATGAAGATAGTATTAATTTAAAGACATGTCCTTAAAACAAAACAAAACAAAAACCCTAATCTTACTGTCCAATTGATAACAATGATAGAAGAGGATTCTCTAATCAAGCAATAATTAGGCACTTGGAACAAAGACCCAGTGATCATTGACTAGCTAATAATTTGTGCTTTCCTTGGTCAAAATTGAAAGGTAGGAGGGGCTTGGTAGAAAGTAATAATTTGTGCTTTCCTTGGTCAAAATTGAAAGGTAGGAGGGGCTTGGTAGAAAGTTTTCTGTGTATTTCAACTGAAAAAGAATGGAATTGTCTCTTGGCTAAAAGTGATTATCAACCCTGATATCATGATGTCTTAAAATTCTACCTTTTAGATCGTCCCTTTGATTTATGGTACTGTGGTCCTAACTAAAATGATGTTTATCAAAATTAATATGGAAAATCCTCGGTAGTGTAGAAGATTAAGGAAAGGTCAGTCAGACTGCTCTTTACAAAATGTGAGTCCAGAGTGTCTTGTAAATGTGCACATAGTAGATGCACACTAAACGTTGCCTGGCAGGAAAGACAAGCCTAGAAACCAGGTGAGCACCGACCTGAGAAAATCAAGTGCTGGAAGGGGCGTGGCCATGCCGACCACGCCTCCCAGCTGCGCCCCGAGCTGCCGCCTCCCCAGCACCCTGTCAGTTTTCTCACCTCCCATCACCATCGCTCAGCCTGACGAGCAGTTCAAGGTGGTGAGTCCGAAAAGAGTTCGGGCTTTTAATAAGCAAGTCAACCTCTCTTTTGAAAGTCTTCCTTTTCCTTCAGTTTTGCTCTGAACGTAAGGACGTCTGCTTCTTCTCTGTAAGAAGAAAAAACAGAACCCGTGGGAAAGGACAGTGATCTCCAGGTCGGGGCCACGCAAACAAAAAAAGAGAAAGCTCTTTGTGGAGAATCCAGCCTTTATTTGCGTGACTCGATGCTCACCATTGAACTGGGTTTTGAAGTGGGGGAGATAATTTCTATGTTATCAAAACAGAAGGCCTAGCTAAGCCTGAGTCTCCTGACAACTAAAATCCACTGTCTTCTGCGGAAAGTCTCTTAGGATCCCGGGGCTCAGCACCACATCCAGAGAAGCCCCCAGAGGATCACAATGTGCCGCCCACCTGTGCCTGTGTTTTGGGTCAGGAGAGATGCCTGTTCTCACTCTTGGTTTTGCAGCAAACCTGGCAGGAAGCAGCAACTGGACCAGGGGTATAATGGGGGTGGGGTGTTCTCTTAACCCCTGGGGAGGGCACAGCCAGCCTAAAATGGGCAAAAAGCAAACATAGTGCTTCCTCTCATACCTTATTGCAAGATCCAGAAGTTGATTTCAGGATAGAAGAATCGAGAAATTCAGCTGCTCTCCTGTAGAATTTTGCCTTTTCATCGGCAGGTTATAAATTGTAACATCCTCTCTGCTTAACAAACAGTTAACTATGAAGTAGGGAATTTTTTTCCTCCTTAGAGGTAATATGATATTTTCCCTTTTCTCAGCCTCCCTTATGCATAGAGGAACTGTCTTAAAGAATAAGCATTATGATGGAAGGTACACATGGTGGTTTGTAAAATGCTGAAGTTTTTTACTCAAATTCTTTTAGGCCAGCTTTTCGATATGACTGAAAGCATGTTCTTAAAATTATTTAAAGTTTTATCCTAAAGTTTTGTTCTGCTTTTTAACTTATTGCTTGTGTTCTGCATAACCTGATAATCTGTATATCTGATACGTAAAAATAGATATGTACGTTTGTCTCCTAAAAATGTTTTCTTCCGATAGATCCAAGTGTCAGTAAGTAGACACACCCTGTGATTCAGAAGGTGATTTAGAGCCCCAAGAAACCGGCGATGTGGCAGTACTTTGAAATGGGGGCACTATCTTCAATTTTTAAGAAATCCAATAAAAAATAATTTTAAAATTATGAAAAAATACAGGCAAGAATACCAGGATTTGAGGAAGGCAGCTTAGTAAATTTATTCTGGAAAAATAGTTATTTATCTGAGATAAAGTCCCGTATTCTTTAAATGGCTCTAAAGGTAGGTGTGTTTATAAATGAAATTAATTAACAAATTGCTATCTTTGTGGATGTATGCTAAGCAAATGTATAATGAAAATAAAATACATCAATTATTTTTTAAGCATATACTTCAAACCCTATTATCTCAACAAACAAAGCTGGAAAGGTATGATTCCATTCAGAAGACACCTGCTAGATACTGAAACTAAATTTCTGTTCATCGGTTAAAAGCTTGCCTCATGGATTTAGATTTTTTTATGCCCCAACATGTGCCAATGTAACAAATGGATATAATTCCCTTTTTCACATCTTAAATTTCTCCTTTATTGTGTATTTGGCTCAAGTTCATTTTGGACAAGGTGGAACACATGTAAATAAACAGCATTTCATGGTTGTTTTGCCAACTAAAATTGTAGCACAATTAACAGCTTCCTTCATTTACACAATCTCCCAGCATTTTCAATAGCAAAATATAGTCATTAATATTCCATATTTAGTATTTCCAAATCCTTTTTCTTTAGAATTGTTTAGTGACGCTGAGATGATTATAAGTATGCATTCTGTGAGGAAATTCTTCAGATTGATAACACTGTGACAGCTACATCACTGAGGAGGCTGAGGCTCCGGCTCGGGTTAGAAAATTCTTTTTTAGAAGCACAGTTTCGATTTGCAGCAGGAACGACTCAGCCTCTGGTGGCATATTGTGTATCGAATGCCCAGTGATTCAGCCTAGGGCAGCTGGGGGTATTGTAGAGAGGGTAGATTTTCTTATAAAAATATCAGGGTTTTTTCCCCAAATTTATTCCTACAATGTATTCAAGAAACAAGTATCTTTCCTATCTTGTCTGCAAGACAAAAATGTTTTTGTCATTTCCAAGAAATCAAGTCAATATTAACCTTGAAATATCTGGCTTACAGTTCATCTAGAGAAAATGTCCTGTCTATTCTGGGTAAGTAGAAAAGAAAAGACTAGTAACATTATTTATTTTTTTATTGGGTATTTCCAGAGAAGAAATTGATTGATTTTCTTCCAACTTTTTATTTGAAAAAATATCAAACCTACAGAATTAAAAGAATAGAATGAATACCAGTATATCTTAGGTTCTCCCTTTTTAAATACTTTGCATCAGTTGCTGTTACTTTCCTCCTCTCTCTATGTGTATATATGCTTTTTCATGCTTATCCCTTTGAAGGTCAGTTTCAGTCAACATAATTCTTCAACTCTAAATACTTCGGCGTATATCCCCTAAGAACAAGAACGTTCTCCCACAAAACTGCAGTAGCACAACACACCCGAGAACCTGCTCTACAGCCCTCAGTGCTTTACTGTTTTGATCCAGGAGTCAATCAAGATTCACACACAGTATTTCGCTGCCGTATCTCTAGACTCCTTTAATCTGGAATGAGTTTTTCATCTGACAAAGTGAAAATGCATATTTTCAAAACTACTCAGCCTCTAGAGTTTTGTCAATTAATCCTGGCAGCAAATTGTCATGAAATCAACCTTAAAAACCTGGCCTTGTACCTAACTTAAAAAAAAAATTTATAACCACTTCGCTAGAAAAATTCCTTCCAAACTCAACTCGCCTCAACTACTGTGAGGTAAAGAATATAAAGAAGCACATTTGAAAGTAACCAGGTCCTGGGGCCATACGGACCCCGGACACGGAGTTCGACACCTTGAATTGAACCCGGAATTGAACTGGTCATCAGCCCAGCTTACAGAGGACAATGTAAACGTGCTGAAGAGAGTTGAGCCAACAACATAAATATTCATTTTAACTGGTACCTCACTACTCAAACCCTCCGCCTTCCCTTCTCACCCAAATCCTCAATGTCATTCTACACAAGAATTTGAACACATTCTTACAGCAGGTTTATGAATATTACTGATGAATTCGATTATGTTCAATTTATGTTACTTATCAGACTACTTCTCTTCCTCACAGTTAATGTATTTTGAGAAAATCACATCCTTTTGGGCAATAAGCTTACTGCTTGTTATTCCCTTTGGGAGGAAATCTTCACTTTATTAGAAATGCAGTACTAAAAATGTATCCAAATCATTGATATCAACATAGGTTATAAATGAATTTTGTGTCTCATACACAGATGCATGCATGTGTAAAAGCACATATTTTGGTATGATAAAATGTTAATACATTTTTAGCACTTGATAAACAAATATGCCATGTGTAATACCTTTTTTAGCAAAATACATATATGACAACCAAATTAATAAATATACTCAAATTATTTTCCAAATCTTGTGTCATAAACATATGAAATATTTTGGTTCACCTGAACTGTAAGTGTTCATCAAAAGGAAAGGAGCTATTATGGTGATAAGCAAGTAATGGAAATATTGCTGTTTTTCTGTTTCTAATTTTTATGTGAAACTCAAAATCAGAGATAAACTGGATTTCAGTCTATCTGAAATCCAAATAGACTAAACGGTGATAGACAAAGGCAGTTACCTTCCAGTTTGGGGGGTTTGTAGTGCCACCTAGTGTTTAACTTTGTAGTGAACCTGTGTTTGAGCATCATGACATCAGTTGTACAACCTGGAACAGATCCGTGGAGAGGGGAAAAGTACTCACAACACTTTTCAGACAAAAAATTTCTTAACCTCTTTATTCTTAAGTCATCCCACTGTCATTATAAAAAAACTGGTCTGTACATGAAAATACCCAAAATATCGCATCTTAAAAAGTAATACACATGAAGATAATTTGTGTATATATAATGACACATATTTGCATTCAGAATTGATTTCATTATTATTTTGGATGAATATAAATACATTTAAAAGGTATAAACCCTGATAAGACAAGTATATTACTATCTTCCAAGCTTATTCCATTGATATTTACTTAAAATATTACTACTGATTTTTTTTTCATTTTTTAAAGTTACTTCATATAAAACAGTATAGTTTGGATAACATGCTTTATGTGCACAAGGCTTTTTTCACTTGATAGCTAAATTCAAATTTTAGAAATTGAATAGTCTGTTGTATCACTGTGGAAATTATGTCAATTTCCCCTCTGACTGTCCAGCCATTCACTGAAACAAGAAACCCATGGAACAGATTTAACTGGCTTCAACAGTGCCCTGAAGACATTCTAGAGAACAGCTACAGCTACTAGAGATATGCCCCAACATAAGTACAATCTAATGATCCAATTCAACACACATTTGAATAGTCACATATTTTTCTTCCTTTTCATGTCCTGGGTATAATGCCATCCCATAGATTACATTGTCTGGGGAGTGGTTTAAATTGGCATTTTATTGGTCTGCTATATGATGGTCCAAGTCCAACTCCTTTCTTTTACAGATAGGTATCTGCCTTTGGCATAGCAATGTTATTTGCTGCTATAATGGCCAGATAATGATCAGGTTTAGGATCTAAGGTTTGGCTTTAAAGTCAAGTTGAATTTTTTAACCATTAATTTTATCTGAAACTAGACAAGCCAGAGTGGTGCAAGTGCAAGTGATAACCACTCCTTCTTTGAACATGAGCTTCACAGCTTGTCCTTGGCAAGGTTTCAACCTTGGTGGTTGACTCAACTGCTTGTAAAGTCCTCCTTCACCTACATGGTTGCTCTATTTACATTTTTTTTCCTGAGGGTAGAGAATGCTGTGGAATTGGAAAAAATAGCAAGAGTAAAGTTTAGGAGCTACAATGTATAGACGGATGGATGGATAGATAGATGGATACTCTTGCATTATGTCAAATAATAACTTTTCTCTCTAAATTGCACCACATAAGAATGTGAGCCTTTAAATTTTTTAAATATGGTGATTTATTTGCTTGAGACTAACTTGCAATAACATCAGCCATATACTTTGTCATTTTATACTTTCTACAAGGAAGGCATGTTCTCGAGGGCTTATGATCTTCCCAAATTATCAGTTACTTACAAAATCAGATTTGAGTCATTACTCCTTTGGCCACTAATGCCCATATTACCAGTATACTGGTTAAAAGATGACAGTAAGACAGACTGCTGACTTTTTTTAATAAATGTGTATGTGTGAAAGTAGTAGCAGAGAAATGAATAAAAGTGTTACAGAACAATGAAAGAGGAAGAAAATTAAACAGCCATTTCTTTGTGTAAAAGGGAAAAAGAAAAATGCAAGCAAATATACTTCCAGAGGCCGTAATAAGATACTACAAGTAGGATTTCCTGGTAATAATTAAGCTTCATAATTACATCTAAAAATATTGTTTTCTCAGTTTTATTTAGTAAAAACAACACTTTACCAAGTTTTCTTAATATTTTGCCAACCACCACCAACACACATACCCGTGCAACTGCTGACTTGTGTCACCGATGTGTCCCCAATCTCCCAAACCATAGAAAGTTATTTCCCTTTTATCATTTCTTTTAGAGTCAGTATTTTCACTTTGCAGTACACCTGAAACTAACACAACATTGTTAATCAACTATACTCCAATATAAAATAAAAAGTTATAAAAATAAAAATTAAAAAATACAGTCAGTATTTTCAGTCTTGGAAAGCCATCAGGGGACAAGCTCCTAGAAGGAGAACTTCAAGGTCCAATATATCAAAATTAGGGATAAAAGTGAGCCTGGAAGTTTGCCTGGTCCTTTACAACCTTGGTTATTCTGCTGATAGAAGGGGACCGAGACTTACAGCAGATTTAGGATCCAGTGGGGCGATCCAGGCCTGAGGATCGTCGTGTCCAGCCCCGTGTCATGATAGAAATAAAACTGTCCACGTTTCTAGAAGGCACATGGCTATGGAAAAGTAATGAGAATGGAGCCCTGAAAATGGTAATTCATGCTTGTTTCTCCTATTAGACGGTGGCTTACATCCTAGCTCCTCCTATGTAGGGATTTATTGAAATGCTGAGAAATGAAATTGAAATGAAGGGAAAATGAAATTACCGAAGCTTTATGTACAAGGAGAAACCAAGAACCTTTGGGGAACTTGAATAGCTATTTCAGGAGACCAGAAAGTTCCCTCAGAGCAATAAGTTGTGTATCAGTAGGCTCAACGTATTATTAAAATATTCTAAATTAACTAACTTTGACTCATTTTATACATGAACATGTATTGAAAAGTACAAGGAGTCTAAGGCAGGTCTCATGCCCTAATTTCATGGACAAAAATTTCATGGACAAGTGAAAATTTCCTAAAAACAGAAAGAATGCAGTGGAAATGTGAATTCACTAAAACCGACCATACATGCTGACAGAGGTCAGAGGAAGGGGGACCAGCAGTGGGAAGGTGTCAAGGTCTGAGCTGACCTTGGCGAGCCGGCAGGACGTAGACCAGTGGGAGTGAGAGAGGAGATCAGGCCAGGGGCGGGAGCAGCAAGCCCAGAGACCACGTCTAGAGATGAGCTCACTCCCAGAGGTTGACAGACCACAGCCACCTGTTCAAAAAATAAAACCCACTGAGTTCTTTCTGTCTGAGAGATGAGAAGAGGTGCCAGAGGAAAAAAAAGTGTTTGAGAAGGAGAATTCATATTTAACAACTCTCTTCAAAGCGCCAGGCCTTATGCTAATTGCCTTACCATTGACTCCATACCTAAAATGTTTGCACTCTAATAAAAGAAATTTTAAAGAACACACCAATAACTATGGTACAAGGTAAAGCTGAAAGTTTTTATATAAGAATCATCGTGTTAGAGAATCTCCAAGCATAGAGATACGACTCTAGCTAGGGGGAATCCAGGAAGACTTCTTGGAGGAAGAGGAATATTTAAATAATATATTTAAATTGTACTCTGTGTGCAGTGAGGGGCATCAGAGGTGTAAACAGTGGAACGGAGTTATAAAAGCTTTTGAGGAAGGTAGTCTGGTGCGGGGGACAGAGTAAAGATGGATGAGAGCCTTTGTTCAGGCAGAGCGAGGGGGCAAGTCACCAGGGGGAGAGAAAAGAGCTGAAGCTGGGGGTGGCTGAGGAAAGAGCTCCTGGAATAGGAAGTCAAAGAGCAGAATTTGGGTTCAGGCCCCATCGCAGGGTTCACAACTATAGTGCAAGTTTGGGCAACTCCTTTATATTCTTTGACACTCTTCTCACCTGTAAAGAGAGAAAATTGGACAAAAGGATTTTTAGGTCTTTAGGTCTATCATTCTATCTAATTATCATTCTATTTAAAAATAACTAGTTTATGTTCCTATTGATATTTCTGGCCAAAAAATAAAGATTTTTTTTTGAAATTGTAACAGTTTCTTTACTAAATTCAAAAGACGCCTCAGTGATCCCTTGATTAAGTGACAGAGACTTCTAAGTAAAGCCTTGTCAGGAAATTATTTGTCTGTGAGGAGCCTCTTTGCCTTTCATTTTCTTCTGGTGTTTTTGATATGTTAAGGTCCACTAACGTAAACAGTGCTTTTCCTAATTAATAAGGTTGAGAAAAAGTGTGTGCACAGATATAATCTACTAATCAACCTTCAAATTATTGAACTTTATGAGTTTGATCATCTAAGTGGATCTATCACAAAACTTTCAAGCTCCAAAAATCTGGAAGATCATCTAGTTCAACTCCAACTGCAGATTCAGAAATTAAAGCCCTCAGAGGTTCAATGACTTATCAAAGTCACATAGTCAGTGACAAAACTGGAACTCAATTTGAGGGACCTTGATTGTTGGACCAGTGTCCTTTGCTCTGGCCACGCCGTCTCTCCATAATATACCTGATCTTTTTTTTTTTAAGTTTTTTTGTATACACACACACACATAATAAATGCATTCCATTACATCAGGCAGCAAGTTCTGACTTTATCATTTGAGTAACCCTAAATTTGTGTGACCCTGTTCAGGTAGAAGAGTACCCTGGAGTTTAGAAATCCAGATGGCTGGATTCACATGTCGGTCCTGCTGCATACAACCTTAAGCAAGGTACTTAACCTCCCTTAGACTCTGCTTACTCATTGGTAAATGGGGAAAGAATGTTGACCTCCCAAATGCGTTATAATATCAAAAGAGAAATGGTAGGTAAGATACTTCACATAGTTCACTATGTTTCCTTCCTCTCCTCTGTCTCATTTTCTGAGGAAGGCTGATATTCACTTAGTTCTCCTCCAAAATTGAGACATTCTGAATTTTTGGAAAAAATAAGTGTATGGCATGTGAGGTATGGTATTATGGACTGAATGGTTTTCCTGACCATGCTGTATTCTACTACAGTGCGTTTGCAGTGATGTTACTCATATAACTTGCAGAGTAAGTGAAGGAAGGAATGCGTAAGTGAATAGAGAAATGAATTAATGAATGAATGGAAAAAGTGGGTGAATAAGAGTTAGCCCAGGACTCTGAAGTTCCTTGGGGCTGTGACGGTCTCAGAGACTTTCTCCAAACGATCGTGGTAAACCCTAGATTAGCTCAGGTCCCATCAAGTCCAAGGGACTTCTCAGAGTGCTCCATAAATAGCTTCATGCGGGTCCCAAAATTCTAAGCAAATATTTGCAAGGCTATGTGCATATGGATCTCTCCAAGGTAAAGCATCCGTAGCTTTCATTAGATTCTCAAAAGGTTCTATGATCCCCAAAATATTAAGAACCACTGCCCTCCACCTGGCCCACACCTCCTAAGAAAAGGCCTTCCAGCAAACAGCAGAACAGCCTTACATTTTGATGGAGGCCTTGTTTTATTTGCCAGTACCGCTTCACAACCATTCATTGTTCAGAGAGGTAGCTTCCAGATCAGGATCTATTTGGGAAATGTTATTCTGATGTCTTTAAGAGCCAGAGTTAAATACCAAAAGTACATAATACAGAAAGTTTTCTCAGGAAAACAGTGAGGAAACTGTCAAGGATATTCAAGGCATTATGTTGAAATTCAATGTGAATATGTAGTTGAAATTCAGTTAAATAAGAGGCCTCATTCCTTGTATATGGGTTGTACATGGAAAGCAAGCTGAAGGACAGGAGTGTACTTTATACGTACTTGGTAATCATCTTATGACGTGGTGAAGTCATGACACTTGGTAAGTATCAGACAAGGGTCAACAAATATTTATCAAGTTTCTACTGTGATTGAAGTTCTTTATATAAAATACTTTGCATTTAGCAACTCTTCTGACCCACAACTTGGAACACATTTTATATTGCATTAAAGAAAGAAATTTCCATTTTAGCAATAAGATTTCTCATCAATTAGAAGTTGTATCTTTGCATATAAATGTGAAATGTTCTCATTTGCTTCATCACCCACTCTTAATGTGGCAGTTTGCTTCATGTGTTAACTCGGTTCCTGAACAGTGATTTTTGTACCCCCCAATTTTTCATAATATCAGTTTCTCAATGAATAAAACACCATGAATGTGGCAAGTGGGGGCTTTCAGACCTCAACGCAGCCTCCTCCTGAGGTTTCCCAGGAGAAGGAAGAATATCTGCAACCCTGCAGATGTTTTGCTGTTGAACCCCCTACTGGGGACACGAAGGACTCTCTGTGAGACGGAAGATTCCTTGGTGGAACGCTTAGTGGAGCTTCCATTCTCTCTGTTTCAGAAAGAGCACCCCAAGTCTCCTTGGAAATTGATTGCTCTTCTAATCCGAATGTGTGTAGCTCTGGTGGAGCTAACTCTACCACCTGCTCCAAAAGTGAGTATTGGACCAAGTTCTGGTGAGTAAGAGCAGTGCAGAGTCAGTGTGAGTCAGATCTGCAACCAAAAGCAAGCCTGCTTCATTGGCCCAAGTTCATGTTTCTTCTGGGACAGTTCTGTGCCTTCCAGGTTAACAGTGCCAGCCCTCCCATAACTTATATTGGTGCCACACTTCTTCAGCTACATTTCAAGACAGGCTATTCCTTTTAGCTTTTGGCAAGAAAACCTATGTTCTCATGATTATAGTAATAACATTTATATAGTGTGTTATGGTTTAGGAAGCGCTTTCACGTTAGACACCCCTATCTTGTATGTTTCACCTATTCTACAGACTAAATTTTTCTTCTAACCCGCTCATGGCCATTGGAACCAGTTCAAGAGGCCATGAATCACTTACAGGAATGTGATCATCCTGGCTTCAAAACAGAAGAGTAGTCATTTTATTTAATACGTACTGAGTGCTCATGAACCACCAGATGCTTTAGATTTATTTTTCTCATTTACACCTCAAGCATTTCTTCTAGGTCAATGTTATTAATCCCATTCTACAGTTACGGTTTAGAGATGTGAAGTAACTCATCGAAGAGCGTGCAGCTCTTCGGTGCTGGGGTAGAGATGAAAACCTATTCCTACCTGAGGCTGGAATCAGGCTGTCTAACCACAGGGTCAGGTTGCTGCCACACCAACAGAGAGAAAAGCCTGGACATTGAGAAACTCCTGGGGGAGCCGTAAGTCAGGAACTTCCCAAGTGGATGGATGTACGTGTTATCACAGAAGATATGGTTAATTAATATGGACTTTATCCCCCTCGGTTTCTATTCCAACAACCAGGATTTGGGGTACTAAGAACTGAAAATAAGGAAAGCATTGTTACATGATCTTAATCTTAAAAAAAAAAAACAAATCAGCTGGAGAACATGTACAGCTTGGGAAATGTAATCTCTGCTGAAATGGATAAAGGCATTAACGTGAAAAATGAAATTGTTAAGCTGAAGTGATGGGAATTGAAATGGGTCAGAGGCGGATGGGAGTGGAAATGAACTAGGTCTATCTGTTAGGCTGCTCTTCTGTTCAGAGGGGCTGCTGGTGCCGATTTTGAAATCAAAGGTGAACTTGTATTCCATACAGACTACTCCAACCTCACATGTGGAAATAAAATTCCAAGAAGGAGGACACAAAAAATTGCTTTGATAGATTCGAAGGGATATTAGCCAGTCACCCCAACTCTAAAGGAAAAAAGAAAAAGACTGTTTAAGCATCACATGTCTGGCACACTCTTCAGGACTCTTCCTGGAGATCAACGGGTCACTGGTGGGAGGAAGAAAAGGATCCCAGAAGGAATGATTTTCCCAACAAGACCTTGCTGTAAACAGTTTACTCCTTGACCTACAAAAGACCACAATTATGCTTCACTTTGAAAACACAAACTCGGAATTAAAAAAACAAAGAAAGAAATGTGCGCACACTAGTTGGAAATGATCTAATTTGAATTCTACAGCTGTAAAGAGCTCTAACCTAATTGTTCGCTAGAGCTCATCAATTTATCCTCTTTGTCAGAGTCACTGTCTGCTCCATTCACTTATCATCCCAAAGCAGGACATTTATCAGAATTTATTCTAGGATATTCTAAATTTACCCTGTTGATTATGACTGTGTAAACAATGTCTGCTGCGGGCTGGGATTGGATGATTGAGGGTTGGGACTGGCGCTGGTTTGGAGCTGCCATTCGCTGAGGAGTCCATGGCTGCTGTATCAGCACAAGCTGCAGGGATGTCTTACAAGGAGTTCAGTGGTTATGGAGAAAAATGAGGCTCTTCCTCTATCTCACGGTAATGGCCAGTTACTCAAATATCTCTCTTTGGAGAGGCAAGTCCAAATGGTGTAAGGTTAAAGACCATTAGAAAGTGGTTTGTGCGTGTACAATGACATGGCTTTTCTCATTAAAAAAAAAAAAGTTGTGCTAAAGACATTTGTGGAGTACAGCACTGCAGAGTCCTCTTAAGGAAAATACCTTCCATGACAGTGTACAAACTAAATTGTGTTAAGTTTTCTCATGATTATAGTAGAAGCTGTCCAAATTGGAAGGAAGGACTTGTTTTATAATTTTCTATGTTTCAAGTCATAAGAAAATATTTCAGAATGTATTGGAGTTGGATTGAAGATACTGAGCGCTGACTAAAATTAGTGACCCCTGTCTGTTCCTTTCCTGCACACATGGCTCGTGACTCTTCGTGTTGTTTTTCCCACTCTTTCTCCTGCTCCATTTTCAACTACCTGTTGGTGGTAACCAAGTTATCCTCAACCCCTCAGCCTATGGCATTAAGAACTTGATTCTCTGGAAGCAACCTAAGTGTCCATCGAGAGATGAATGGATAAAGAAGATGTGGCACATATATACAATGGAATATTACTCAGCCATGAAAAGAAATGAAATTGAGTTATTTGTAGTGAGGTGGATGGACCTAGAGTCTGTCATACAGAGTAAAGTATGTCAGAAAGAGAAAAACAAATGCCGTATGCTAACGCATATTTATGGACTCTAAAAAAAAAAAAGGTTCTGAAGAACCTAGGGGCAGGATAGGAATAAAGACGCAGATGTAGAGACTGGACTTGAGGACACGGGGAGGGGGAAGGGTAAGCTGGGACCAAGTGAGAGAGTGGCATGGACATATATAGACTACCAAACGTAAAATAGATAGCTAGTGGGAAGAAGCCGCATAGCACAGGGAGATCAGCTCGGTGCTGTGTGACCACCTAGAGGGGTGGCATAGGGAGGGTGGGAGGGAGGGAGACGCAAGAGGGAGGGGATATGGGGATATATGTATGTGTATAGCTGATTCACTTTGTTATACAGCAGAAACTAACACACCACTATAAAGCAATTATACTCCAATAAAGGTGTTAAAAAAATAAAAAAAGACCTTGATGCTCACCATTCAATGTTATCTTTACATTTTCCTTTCCTATCTTTCTGAGTAGAGAAAATTGATATAAAATCTTATTTGAATATATTTGTCTCTGCTGGAAAAGTTTCTTGCATCCCTTTGCTCCCCATCTTCCCCTAAGAAAAGCTCTATTATTCTTTTTCCTACAGATCTTTGTGTCAGGCAAAATCTCTAATATGCTGCGTTTCTTTCTAGATAACACTATTAGAAAGTTGGAAGAAAATGTCACAAAACCAAGAAGGTTAATCTAAGATCTTTCTCAGCGCGACTTTCTCCGTTCTCTTCGGCTTTAGCTCAAATCAAATTCTGGCTTGGTTCTGCTGTCTCTTCTAATGCTGCTTCATTTCTTTTTTCAGTAGCACAGTTGCCCCATTGGACCTCTCTTTAATTAAATTGATAGTTAACAAGTATCTCTGAGTGATACTATAACTGTTCTAGACAATCCATGAAATTCTAAGTGTCCTATTCACAGTCCCATTCTTTGGAAAATGGCCTCACAAAGCTATCATTTCTTGTGCAGTATTACCTACTATCATGTTCATTGGACAAAGACTAGCTTATCCAAAAGGCAGCTCTGGCAAAGGTGGTCACCTACCTTAATAAAAGTCACCTGCCTTTGTGGCATCTTCATGCGACACTGCCCAGCTTGATGAGACAAGCTAACCCAATCACACCCCTTCATGACACCTAGCTATTCTCTTTCTTCAGACGTTCCTCCTAATTCTTCTTCCCTTTTTCTCCTCAGTTTTTCTTCTGCTACATCCTCTTTGTGGTTACTTCAACCTAGTTATTTTCAATCTCTTTAAGTTTTAGCATGGATGAGGACTTGATTTTTGTCACACAGTTTTACCTTTAAATTTGCTCTTTCCTGTTAAAATTTCTTCTCCATTTTGGCTCTTTTAGGGAGGGAAATACAATGTAAGATTTTATGTGGATATTTCTGTCTCTGCTACGTAAGTTACTTGCCTCTCTTAGTTGTCCATTCTCCCTCTTCAAAAGCCCTTCATTATGGGGGAGTATAAATGTAGGATCCGTACAGAAGAGGCAAAAGGGAAAGCTACAGGTGCCCTCTTCAGCAAGGAAGGTGAAATGACCAAGTCACAAGAGCTTCCTTCGAATGCTAAATTAGGATTGTTCCAATTTTACAAAGCCTAGGCTCTAGAATCACTCACTCTACAGCTTCTGCATGCTTCTATCTTTCTATGCTCCCCAAGTATCTCTACCAAAAAAATCATGTTTCTTTGAAACTTTAAAGAACCTCAGGATTGCCTTCTAGTCTCCTTGAAACACGTGTCCTTGAGTAAGTTTATCTTCTTCCTTTCTTCTGATCCTAACCCAGTTTCATCCTGTTACAGGAAAATACATGAGTTCTACTTCAGAGGGAAAGTGTAAATCCAAACAGAGCAAAGTAAACTGCTGGAAAGAGCTTCATACCTGTCTTCTGCAAAATCAGCGAACATGGTGTTATTGTTTTAGCTATAGCACAATCAGGATGAGTGAGGTTAATAGTGAACGTATCTCCTTAATTAGCACCTAAGAATACATTAATCCCTTCCTGTATATTTTTCAGAAATTAAGCCAGTATTATATTTTTGTGACATATAATTGTACTCAGTTCATTAAATGAGCTGGAGTCAGGAAGAAGCAAACAGAACATTATTGTTTCTCCAAACTTCCCTCTTTCAGTGCTACCCTATTCTTACTTATTACATGAAATTGTTCAATTTCAGTTATTAAAAAATCTAGCCATTCTATAAGCAATTCGTTCTCTTTAAAAAGTCAATATTGGGGCTACCCTGGTGTCAGAGTGGTTAAGCATCCACCTGCCAATGCAGGGGACATGGGTTCAAGCCCTGGTCTCGGAAGATCCCACATGCTGTGGAGCAACTAAGCCCATGCACCACAACTATTGAGCCTGCACTCTAGAGCCCATGAGGCACAACTACTGAGCCCATGTGCCACAACTACTAAAGCCCTTGTGCCACAACTACTGAAGCCCTCGTGCCACAACTACTGAAGCCCTCCTTCCTAGAGCCCATGCTCCACAACAATGAGAAGCCCCCACTTCAACAATGAGAAGTTCCCACTTCGTTTGGGAACGAAGACCCAAAGCAGCCAAAAATAAATAAATAAAATTAATTAATTAATTTAAAAAAAGTCAATGTCATGATTAGTAACTCAGAGTACTTGGTAGAGAAAACATGACTTACAGAGATATTGGACTCCTCATGTTAATAATTTAAAATATTGAAATGTACATATAACATTTATAAATATATCTCATTAATTAAACATCCAGTGCAAGTATATAAGCATATAAAAAAACAAATGTTTCAAATCCTAATATCTGTAACAAAATGGGAAACTACAGTACTATGACTACTAATAGCTTCCATTTTTAACCATCAGTTACGTGGCAATTCTGGTCCTGCTAAATTCTTTATACATTAACTCATTTAATCCTCATAGGGACACTGCAAAGTCACCATTGTCACCATTTTAGAGATAAGGAAGCTGATATTCAGAGGATATAAGTCACTATCCCCTAAATAACACAAAATAAGTAATTACCTCAAGCTCTTAATCAAGTTAGCAAATAGATCAAAACTAGCCAAAGACTATGACTAGGATAATGACTAATTATATTTATTATATTCTGATGTTTTCCTGTATGTTATAGCATATGTGTAACACTGGTAAATACAGTCAGCAAATGGGCCACATGGCCCTTCCCACTGTGGGACAAGAAAAAAATTTTTTGTACAATCTTTAAAGCATCCAGATATTACACACTTTGACAGAAGTATGCAAATGTAAATTCATGAAACTTTAAACAAGAAATATGACCACAGATATTATAATACTTATTGCTCTGATGAATTTCTTTAAATAGCATAAGTCAATCTCAGTTGTGCAGATTTGTTTTATTTTTGGCTCACAGGGACAGAGAGTTTTGTTTTTTGTTTTTTGGGTTTTTTTATGCAGTGTTTCACGGAACTAACCCCGAGGTTTTTGTTTGTTTGTTTCTTTAATAATTCTACAGCATTTCTATTGATTGATTGATTGATTAGCTGCGTTGGGTCTTTGTTGCTGTGCGCGGGCTTTCTCCAGTTGCGGCGAGTGGGGGCCACTCTTCGTCGCAGTGCGCGGACCTCTCACTATCGCGGCCTCTCTTGTTGCGGAGCACAAGCTCCAGATGCGCAGGCTCAGCAGTTGTGGCTCACGGGCCCAGCCGCTCCGCGGCATGTGGGATCTTCCCAGACCAGGGCTCGAACCCGTGTCCCCTGCACCGGCAGGCAGACTCTCAACCACTGCACCACCAGGGAAGCTCGAGTTTTGTTTTAATGACAGTGTATCCATTTTCACTGGTATAGATACAGATTTGTTCAATTTGCAGATGGCAACCTTAAAATGAGAGATGTAGTCTTAAATATAAGCTCTGACAGGGAAGAATATGGAAAGTTTATTTTGACCTCCAAAAAGGAGAGTGCCTCTTCGATACTTATAAGGACAGAGACGTACAACACAGAACCAAAATATAAAAATAAAAACAGATATAGGAGACATTCAGGGAACAAATGGGGAAATTTAAATATAAATTTGGGAAAGGCAATGCCAGAAGTATATAGTGTCTTTGTCACTGTGTTGACAGAATGGAAAACAGCCTCTCCTGGGAGACTTTCCTGCTGAGCTGGGGTTCCTGGCAGTGCCTCTAGGGTTAAGGTCAGAAAAGGCCCTAATGTCTATTCAAAGGGTGCATCTTTTCTTGAGAGAACAGAGGGTATCAAATCAGCCCCTGTTGGTTCCCCCAGCAGCACTCAGCCTGTAAACACAACACCCAAGAATACAGTCATGATTTTCTTCCCCAAAACTACCACAGTCCAGCTGATCACACAGCTAGCAAGTTGTGATGCTGAAATGTGACTTCTGGTTGTCTGTCTCCAGGTATATAGATAACAACCTGGAGAGCCCAGAAATAGAACCCCATGTGCATGGAAGCATCACTCATGACGCACAGCTTTGGCGTAACAAGTCATCGGGGCAATGATGCTGATGAGATGGTTTTCTTTCTGGTTGAAAAAATAAAATAAAAGTATCCCACACCACAGACAAAAATAAATTCCAGATTATGAAGTGTAAAGAAGTTTAAGATAATATAAGAATATCTTTAGGACACATCTAGATAGGAAAGAATTTCTTAAGGCACAGAAAAGAGAGAAAGGTTGATAATTTTTTAAAGCGTTGATGTTAAAAAGTCTTGAAATCCACTGAGCACTGCCTTAAGAAAATCTTTCCCTAAGCAACTGCCTACAATTAAGATTTATTAATTTTCCAGAGATATTTCCAATAGTATAAATATCATTCCAGGATAATGTCTATTAAATTTTTGATGCTTGGGTTTTTAATAAAGTTATGTGATTTCATGAAACCAAATCCCTGTACAGTGAACATGCACTAATATTTTCCATAGATGGGCATTTACTAGGAAACGCTGAAGGTCAAAACGGAGGGGCAGGGAGGGAAGAAAGAAAATGGTTGGAATAAAAACCATCAATTACTATGTTTGCGTTTCTTTTTGTCCACGCCTGCGCTGTCTTCTTGAGAAAGCCGGGATGACATCACTCCTCACATACGTTCCTATTTACTCGTTGGCTTTTGGTGGGTTTATCTGTTCTGAGTAATTAGCTGGGATGCTGTGGGAATATGAGGGATGTCGGACCTGCCAGTCAGAGGAGCCATGTGGGAGGTCTTAGAAGCACCAGTCGAATGTGGTGCAGCGTTTTTTCCTTTTTTACAAAAAATCTTTTCATCCTCTTTAAAAATCAGTGTGTCAGAGTGCACTCTGAGTGATTTCTGGTCACATCTGGAATTTCTGTACAGTGAAAGTTCTGTACAGCTGTTTGCAAGGTCTTACAATGAGGGGCACACATAGGTCAAGCATTACATTTGAGACACACACACACACACACCTAGAATTGTACCTCTATCTATATGAATCATTTTGTACCTTTATGTTTTAAAACTTATTTGTAGAGTTCCCTAAGCTACACAGTAGGAACTGCATGGCTACTGCCTGTCCAGTGAACGACCTTCAGTGAATTATTTTCATTGAAGTGATCTAGAGGAGATATTTCAGGGACTGATTTTTATCTCATTATCCTCAATCAGTCTTATCAGTTATATTTTCCACATTTAGTAGCAAAACTAGGAGTCCCAACATCCGACAAGGACCCCAAGTGGCAGAACAATTCGTCTGCACAGTGTTTTATTTGCCATAGTTCTTTGCCCAAAGGATATACACGTGCCTTGGATCGTTTTCCTTTGGGACATTTTTAAAACAAGGGGAAAAGCATGCAAAGAAAGGAGCAAATGAGAATCTAACATTATTTTCTTTTTATCACTAATGCCAATTCAATATCTGAAAATTAGAGAAATGAAGGTTGCTCTAAAGACCTGAGTTTTGGAGGATAGCAGAGACAGAAAAACGGTTTGTGAAGCACTATTGAGAAATGGGAGAAGGTACTGGGGAAAGTGCGGAAAACTGAGTGGGGCAAGGAGACTTGCACGGCCCTGCTAGAACATTACAGGGTCTCACAAGTGCACACAGATGGATCAGCCCCCAGGAATGTATCTTAGTGTGTTCCTTCCTCTTGCTCTGACCCCCTTCCCCTCAAGAGCAAAAGGCTGAAAGAGGTTTAGGAACCAATCCCCCCAAACAGAAAAGGGTATAGTTCTACAGGTGCCTGATGGAAAAATTTCAAGTTAAAATTAGAGACTTAAAGCAATTGAAATAATTTGCATATTAAAAGCATTTTCATTAAACTTTTAGAAGAAAATGCCCTCAAGTAGCTGAATTTAATTACATATAATAATTTAGAAGAGCAAATTAGTGTTGACAGTATCGATCATCATTTTGTCCAGGAGAAGACAAGCCACACAAATGGCTCATATAAACATCATCAATGTCCACATTATGAAAATTCTAGATTTATGATATTAGGTACATTATTAAAATCTGAGATATTGCCGTCTCACTGCATTTCCAACATGACTTGCTAAAAATTAGCGTTCAGTGGGCACTGTTACAGTTTTAAATAAAGTTGTTCATTAAAAATGTATTCGTATATTGTTAAACTAAAGGATATTTATGTTCATTGAGGTAGGGAGAAATTTCCTTGTTAAATGCTACTAGCTGTGTTTTCTCAATGTGTATAAAATAATGCCAGATCAGGTAAAATGTGTTAATATATGTCCTGATAAGAAATCTCCTATTTTCTTCAATAACAACCAAAAACTGTGTTCACTTATTTATTTATCTATGTTTTTATTTATTTATTTTTAACATGTTTATTGGAGTATAATTGTTTTACAATGGTGTGTTAGTTTCTGCTTTATAACAAAGTGAATCAGCTATACATATACATATATCCCTATATCCCCTCCCTCTTGCGTGTCCCTCCCACCCTCCCTATCCTACCCCTCTAGGTGGACACAAAGGACCGAGCTGATCTCCCTGTGCTATGCAGCTGCTTCCCACTAGCTATCTATTTTACGTTTGGTAGTGTATATATGTCAATGCCACTCCATCCCAGCTTACCCTTCCCCCATCCCGTGTCCTCAAGTCCATTCTCTAGTAGGTCTGTGTCTTTATTCCCGTCCTGCCCCTAGGTTCTTCATAACCATTTTTTTTCTAGATTCCATATGTATATGTGTTAGCATATGGTATTTGCTTTTCTCTTTCTGACTTCAGTCTGTATGACAGACCCTAGGTCCATCCACCTCACTACAAATAACAAAATTTCATTTCTTTTGATGACTGAGTAATATTCCATTGTATATATGGGCCACATCTTCTTTATCCATTCATCTGTCTATGGACACTTAGGTTGCTTCCATGTCCTGGTTATTGTAAATAGAGCTGCAACGAGCATTATGGTACATGACTCTTTTTGAGTTATGGTTTTCTCAGGGTATATGCCCAGTAGTGGGATTGCTGGGTCATATGGTAGTTCTATTTGTAGTTTTTTAAAGAACCTCCAAACTGTTCTCCATAGTGGCTGTATCAATTTACATTCCCACCAACAGTGAAAGAGGATTGCCTTTTCTCCACACCCTCTGCAGCATTTATTGTTTGTAGATTTTTTAATGATAGCCATTCTGACTGGTGTAATGTGATACCACATTGAAGTTTTGATTTGCATTTCTCTAATAATTAGTGATGTTGAGCATCCTTTCATGAGTTTGTTGGCAACCTGTATATCTTTTTCAGAGAAATGTCTATTTAGATCTTCTGCCCATTTTTGGATTGGGTTGTTTGTCTTTTTGATATTGAGCTGCATGAGCTGCTTGTATATTTTAGAGATGAATCCTTTGTCAGTTGCTTCATTTGCAAATATTTTCTCCCACCCTGAGGGTTGTCTTTTAATCTTGTTTATGGTTTCCTTTTCTGTGCAAAACTTTGAAGTTTCATTAGGACCCATTTGTTTATTTTTGTTTTTATTTCCATTTCTCTAGGAGTTGGGTCAAAAAGGATCTTGCTGTGATTATGTCATAGAGTGTTCTGCCTATGTTTTCCTCTAAGAGTTTTATAATATCTGGCCTTACATTTAGGTCTTTAATCCATTCTGACTTTATTTTTGTATGTGGTGTTAGGTAGTGCTCTAATCTCATTCTTTTACATGTAGCTGTCCAGTTTTCCCAGCATCACTTATTGAAGAGGCTGTCTTTCCTCCATTGTATACTCTTGCCTCCTTTATCAAAGATAAGGTGACCATATGTGCATGGGTTTTTCTCTGGGCTTTCTATCCTGTTCCATTGATCTATATATCTGTTTTTGTGCCAGTACCACACAGTCTTGATTACTGTAGCTTTTTAATATAGTCTGAAGTCCGGGAGCCTGATTCCTCCAGCTCCGTTTTTCTTCCTCAAGATTGCCTTGGCTATTCGGGGTCTTTTGTGTTTCCATACAAATTGTGAAATTTTTTGTTCTAATTCTGTGAAAAATGCCCTTGGTAGTTTGATAGGGATTGCATTGAATCTGTAGATTGCTTTAGGTAGTAGAGTCATTTTCACAATATTGATTATTCCAAGCCAAGAACATGGTATATCTCTCCATCTGTTTGTATCATCTTTAATTTCTTTAATCAGTGTCTTATAGTTTTCTGCATACAGGTCTTTTGTCTCCTTAGGTAGGTTTACTCCTAGATATTTTATTCTTTTTGTTGCAATGGTAAATGAGAGTGTTTCCTTAATTTCCCTTTCAGATTTTTCATCGTTAGTGTATAGGAATGCAAGTGATTTCTGTGCATTAATTTTCTATCCTGCTACTTAACCAAACTCATTGATTAGCTCTAGTATTTTTCTGATAGCATCTTTAGGATTCTCTGTATAGTATCATGTCATCTGCAAACAGTGACAGCTTTACTTCTTCTTTTCCAATTTGGATTCCTTTTATTTCTTTTTCTTCTCTGATTGCTGTGGCTAAAAATTCCAAAACTATGTTGAATAATAATGGTGAGAGTGGGCATCCTTGTCTTGTTCCTGATCTTAGAGGAAATCGTTTCAGTTTTTCACCATTGAGAACGATGTTGGCTGTGGGTTTGTCATATATGGCCTTTATTATGTTGAGGTAAGTTCCCTCTATGCCTACTTTCTGGAAGGTTTTTATCATAAATGGGTGTTGAATTGTGTTGAAAGCTTTTTCTGCATCTATTGAGATGATCATATGGTTTTTATCCTTCAGTTTGTTAATATGATGTATCACATTGATTGCTTTGCACATATTGAAGAATCCTTGCATTCCTGGGATAAACCCCACTTGATCATGGTTTATAATCTTTTTAATATGCTGTTGGATTCTGTTTGCTAATATTTCGTTGAGGATTTTTGCATCTACGTTCATCAGTGATATTGGTCTGTAGTTTTCTTTTTTTTGTGACATCTTTGTCTGGTTTTGGTATCAGGGTGATGGTGACCTTGTAGAATGAGTTTGGTAGTGTTCCTCCCTCTGCTATATTTTGGAAGAGTTTGAGAAGGATAGGTGTTAGCTCTTCTCTAAATGTTTGATAGAATTCGCCTGTGAAGCCATCTGGTCCTGGGCTTTTGTTTGTTGGAAGATTTTTAATCACAGTTTCAATTTCAGTGCTTGTGATTGGTCTATTTATATTTTCTATTTCTTCCTGGTTCCGCCTCAGAGAGTTGTGCATTTCTAAGAATTTGTCCATTTCTTCCAGGTTGTCCATTTTATTGGCATATAGTTGCTTGTAGTAATCTCCCATGATTCTTTGTATTTCTGCAGTGTCAATTGTTACTTCTCCCTTTTCATTTCTAATACTATTGATTTGAGTCTTCTCCCTTTTTTTCTTGATGAGACTGGCTAGTGGTTTATCAATTTTGCTTATCTTCTCAAAGAACCAGCTTTTAGTTTTATTGATGTTTGCTATTGTTTCCTTCATTTCTTTTTCATTTATTTCTGATCTGATCTTTATGATTTCTTTCCTTCTGCTAACTTTGGGGGTTTTTTGTTCTTCTTTCTGTAATTGCTTTAGGTGTTAGGTTAGGTTGTTTATTTGAGATTTTTCTTGTTTCTTGAGGTAAGTTTGTATTGCTATAAACTTCCCTGTTAGAACTGCTTTTGCTGCATCCCATAGGTTTTGGGTCGTCTTGATTTCATTGCCATTTGTTTGTAAGTATTTTTTGATTATCTGTTTGATTTCTTCAGTGATCTCTTGGTTATTTAGTAGTGTATTGTTTAGCCTCTATGTGTTTGTGTTTTTTACAGTTTTTTTCCTGTAATTGATATCTAGTCTCATAGCATTGTGGTCGGAAAAGATACTTGATATGATTTCAATTTTCTTAAATTTACCAAGGCTTGATTTGTGACCCAAGATATGATCTATCCTGGAGAATGTTCCATGAGCACTTGAGAAAAAAGTGTGTTCATTTTAAAACACAATCTATGTACAACATTTTATTTTTATTTTAGTTTCTTACTAAGCTCTTTATTTTTCTGTTTTTAATTTTTATTTTATATTGGAGTATAGTTGATTTACAATGTGTGTCAGTCTCATGTGTACAGCAAAGTGATTCAGTTATTATGTATAACTTTTTAGAAACACTGAAATTTGCGTTAATCACCTCAGTATAACAGGATGCTTTCAGTGATTATCACAATATGAATAATAGTAAATAATCTATTGATTGCCCAACAGTGGGTCTGATTTTTTAAGATTCTTCCAATTTTTTACTGAAGACTCTACTGAATAGATCATTGAGCATTAAATAAAGCACATATTCAAGACACAAGATTTGGCAGAAAATATTTTTAGTAAATATGAGAATTGTCAATATAAAACTTAGACAGTTACCTAGTAACTCAGGCCAAAACACCCAGTGGAAGACTTTTTAAATACTGATGGAAAATTAGAATGTGGGTGGCTTATTTTTTGTTGGGGAAGGAAACAGAGTAGGTTGAGGAAAATAATCTTCAAAGTTTCCAATTTACATTTGGTGGCAAAATAAGGTGTGCTTAAATAAAATTTTAAAAGAAAGCAATTATTTGAACTCAAAGCATTATTTTCTTCCTTAAATTGTTTTCACTTAAATGTTAAGGTTTTCCTCTACTAAGAAGTCAAATGGAAAGCAAGTACAGCTGTTTCTTCTTTGAACATGGGAATGGCTTTTACAATAGTTATAAGTTTTATTATATCCAGAGACAGACTCTCCCAAGGTAAGATTTATCAATCACATCAGCTTCAAGTACAAATATTCCCAAACATTTGTTGAAACAGTTTTTTATCAATAATATTGAATGACATCTGCTCTGCCCTTTGCAGTGGGAGGAGGGGGAGCAGGGCATATTAAGTCTATTTCTTTCCCTACATACTTTGCATACTTGGTTCCTGGGCTTATTTATTATGATAACCAACTGGGAAGATAGTATAGCGAAAACACTGATTACATTGGAAATGGCCAATAGTTAACAGAGGAAGAAAATAGAGCAACAGGATCAGCCAGAGAAGTAAGAGAAAGGCAAAAATAGTATGGGCCATGTTAGGGAAATTTGCAGTCAAAGAAGAGAGAGAATACAGAGGAGGCTACATGCATGCATGAGGTTGAGAGTAGAAAAAAAGAGTTTAAAACATGTTGCTGTTATGTACATGTAATCCACCATGGCACTTCCTTGAGATGCTTAGCTTTTCACTTACTTATTTGCCTCCTGGACTCTGATTTCTCTGGCTGAGACAACCCTCAGACAAGAGTGGGCAAACCATCCATCAACCTTGATCTGCCTTCATCCAGATTCTGTGCCCATTATCATTCTACTCTACCCCAATGTTCTAAGACATGAATTAGGGGCAGTGAAATTCTTGACTAATAAAGATGGGGAACCAGGGCACTGTGCTGGTGTGGCTACCCATCCAGGATAGAGAACAGAGACTGGAGGAAGTAAAAGGGAACAGGAGGCATAGGATAACACAGGACCTAAACCACTGTCTAGAAACTGGTCCGGGTGACACCCACCAAACCACTCTTGTGCCTATCATTCTCCAGTTCTCCACCCAAATTGAGGATTTAGGTCTGATTCATGCATGTGCAAACATTCTGACTTGATTCTCAGCCACTAAATCATTCCCTTTCTAACAAATCATTCCCCGGCTGCCCCAGCCCAACCCAACTTTGGATTTAACATGTCCTAGGATTATTTCCACTAAGCAGCCACCGGCTGACCACATAGGTGCCTTCATCCATAGAACAACTTCCCATTTGCACAAATGTGTTTGATCGCCTGCAGATTCGTAACACCTGCTGACATCTAGACATCTCTGGGGCATCTGATGGCAATGGCACTTTTCACTAGGCACAATGTGTCTTCATAAAACACAAAAATCATGGTAAGGTAAGATTCAGAATTGGCTGAAGAGTCATTAGGACCATGAGATTTCATATCCCAAGAAACTCTTTAGCAGACTTAAATGTTTACCTTTGCAGATAAAATTTAAGGTAAATTTTATCAAGAGAAAGTTTGGATGAGAAAATACCCACAGTAGATCACAACACTGCCCAATTCTGAGTATTTGAGCCCTAACTATCCATAACTGCTTTTGCCCTTCTCCACTTCATGCAAACCAAGGTAGATTAAATACATTTTCTGTGTATGTGAATAAGATTTTGCAGAATATTTATGAATTCGAAGACTTTGCTGGGGACTAAAAGCCCCTGCCCGAGACACTCCACTTGCAGGGCTCATAGATCAAGTGGCTGAACCTTCCCTACGCCTGCCAGATGCAGCTACAAATATTCTCAGTCAGCACAACAGCAGAAATGAGCAAGGGACTTTAAAATACATCCAGGCTTTAAATTCCATCACTAAAGCTAGCATGCACATGAGTGAAATACACTTTAAAAAGTAGAAGTTTAGCCTCTCTCATTCTAATTTCCCTCTTATGTAATATAATTTGAAGCCATGATGGTCTTAGGTTAAACAATCAAGGAGAAAGTAGGTTCATTACACGTTTTTATTGGCACATTTTATTTATTTATTTATTTATTTTGCGGTACGAGGCCTCTCACTGTTGTGGCCTCTCCCGTTGCGGAGCACAGGCTCCAGACACGCAGGCCCAGTGGCCATGGCTCACAGGCCCAGCCGCTCCGTGGCATGTGGGATCTTCCCGAACTGGGGCATGAACCTGTGTCCCCTGCATCGGCAGGTGGACTCTCAACCACTGCGCCACCAGGGAAGCCCCTGTTTCAGTTTTTAAAAAATATTTTTTTAGACATTTAGCAGCAAGGCTCTCAGTGTACTATTCTCTGCAAACTACCACCGAAATTATGTTTTCCTATCCTGATGATTAAACCTTTCGTGTCATAAAGACATTTCTTTTTGCTGTACTGATTAGAGTTGTAAATTAATTTCATAGCCTTAATATCCAGTTTTAACATTACTGAAAACCTATCTCCCACATACTAAATAACTACCATTACCAATATAATGACATATATATTATATATATTAGTATAATGCTTATAATACATTAGTATTCTAATACTTATGTGTAATACTTATAATACTTATATATGTATATATTTGTATAGTATATATAAATGCATGTATATCTGTATTACATGTATTTGTAGTATAAGTATAGCGTAGTATATATTATATATATATGATTCCTTTAGCTCAAATATTCTATTTCTGTTTTTGTCATTCTCTGGGTTTTTTTCTTTTTTAACTCTTGAATAGCTTATTTCTGTTTTTGTCATTCTTAGTAATAAGTTTCAGAATAAGTTTTACAACCAAACAGGGTTTATGCCTTGATGGTATCCTGTCTAGCCATTAATCATGGTAGCTATAGCAATTCATAGATTAACCACAGTAAATAGAAACATGCATGTTTTTGAAGAACAATAAATATGACTAATTTTATCTTAACTTTTTACTCATGATATTACCCATTTAAATCATTTCGCAAAGCATCATTTTAGCTCATCTATTGAAAAAAAAGTATCATCCCATTCTTATTTTATAAAAGAAAATTTTCAGTGTTTGGAGGAATTTCCAAATTGGTGAAAAAAATAAACTCAAAGAAGGAATAAAATTTCCAGACTAACATTTTCTACGGACCACAACTGGCTTTGAACTTCAAGTTAAAGGGAAATATGTCAAAAAAAGTTTATTTTTAACAATTAGTTTCAGTGTATTTCTATTGGGTTTTTTTTTCTTTCTTTCTCTGTGTGATCTAGCTTCATAGCTCTTTTTCATTCTGCTTTTCAAAACCCAAAAGATGCTCTGATTCATAAATAAAGTATAGATATGAAACAGGTATAAAATTCAGCCATAAAGTTGTGTGCAGAAATGTAACTACTGTAGTAAACAAAGAGTTCTTTTATCGGATGTAGAAAACGTCATCTAAGTCCTCACCCTTAAGTAAACTCAACTGGTTACTTTTTACAATCACTGCAGGCTTAAATGTGAACTCATTGAGAATATACCCCTCTCCCGTTTTTTCTTCCTGACCTTGGTGCTAAATGCTAGGTGAGTCCTGTCCTTCAGTGATGGGAGGAGTGACCCTCTCAGGTGTCAGGTGCCTCTTCCCTCTGCTGACATCCTCTGTCCCATCAGGTCCCCCTGATGCCACCACCGGCCAAGGTGCAACCGTGACTCATCCAGTCCCAGCCTCAGAGTCACTCCTCGTCCTCTGCTGGCTTGTCCTTCATCTGCAGAAACATCCGCAGGGGTCTCCATCTCTCCCCCACCCCTTATTCTTCTCCAGCTCCTCCGCTATGCCCTGCTCTGGGGCAGGCAGAGGCCTCTAGGATAGCTGAGCTCTGGGAAGCTGAACAGGTCACCCCGCCCCTCGAGTGTAAGTCACCAAGTCACAGACACGGCAGGACCTTCCCAGTGAGGCCGTGTCCTCCTGTTTGTCTGGGCAGTGAGGGGCCAGGGCCTCTCTGCTCTCAAGTCCTTACACGTCAGAGGGAATTCCATCGCGTCCTGCCCTGAACTCGCTGCCCTGGGCCCAGGGCGGGGGCCCTGCGACTGCCTCCGCCTCCCACCCCGCGCTGTCCACGGGGCAGAGAACCTGCTCAGATTTACGTTCTTCCAAGTCCAAAGCTTCAAGGTTTCAAGCCCAAACCTAAATTTCCAAATATTCACCAAGTGTGTGTATCTTGGGTTTCAAGAATCTCTTCCAAAACTCACAAAGGCAGTGAAGGTGGGAATATTTTCCTCCCTGGGGGGAGGGGGAGGGGCAAGACATATACATCCGGTAAATGTAAGAGAAAAACGTCTCTCTGTTAGTATCTCAGGATTATTACCGGCTACCAGTATCTTCCGTGATTAGCAAATATAAAAAGAGAAGACTGAGGACAAGTGTAACCTGAGTATATTTAAAGCACTGAAAGATGGGAACGTTTTCGTCTCTAAGTGCTCTTTGATTTTGTTTAGTTTCCTAATTGTGACTTATGAACATTATGACAGTTAAGTTTTCACCTCTTTATATAATAAGATACGTATCTTTTTAGTGCTTTACTCAGAAAGAAAGAAAAGCATTTCAGAATGCCTAAGGTAATTAAAAATTATCAGGACAAACTGATGCCCACAGAAAGGCATTGTTACAAAAAAACTCTAAAAAAATTCCCAAAATTTACATCATATAATAAAGAGTCATCTCAGAATAGAACACTCAGATGTGTTTCAATTATATACAATGCTTTCTGGTTTCCCTCATTTTATCATAATTACCAATGTTGTATCTACAAATGTCACAATGCTCCATTAAATTGCTTTAAACATCAATTAATTGAAAAACCCAGTCAAACCAGATATAAGTCAGAATCACCTCTCGTTTCTATTAACGTTAGTCCACTGAAATCTCAAATATATAAATATATATAAGTACTTTTGCTTTTATACAAAATCATACATCTTCTTTAATAAGGCATGTTAGTTTGATATCAGTTAATAGAATAAGATTTTAGACATGTGTTATACAATTTGCCAAGTGCTAAGTCTCACCTGGTAAACTCATCTTCAGAGTCTGCTTCTTACCTCTTTCACTGTCACACTGTTTACATTTTTTAAATGGGATGGTGATGCAAAGACAGCAAAAGGGGAAAATGAAGGAAGGAAATTAGAAAGAAAAAGAAGAAGACATTTTTATATGGTTGTCTTCAAAATTAATCATTTCATTTAATTATTTCTAATACCTTTCATTTTAAAGTTCATCCCTTCCTTCTTCTACACCTGCCCATAGTTTTGCTTCCTCATCTTTGAAAGAAGGGGTGACAGAGAGAGTCTAGGATTTCAGAAAGGGATGTTCCAAACTGCTGACAAACCACAAGCCAAAGAAAAATATTCATACCAGTGTTTGTCATTGTAGAACATGAAAATGTTTACCCAAAATGTAATTGTTTACTTGTAGGGTATGTTCAATGTCTCAGTGCTAAGAAATCTTCCAGAGCAGATGTAACTTACTATCCAGTGAGGAAAAGTCCATGGACAGTCTGGCTTAATTCTCTTTTAAACTTGTTAAAAACAGATAAGGATTGACCTTGTAACTAAACACTTCCCAAAATGCTTTTAACTTCCCCAAATTATTTAGTTATTATTTTTGTTATGGGTTATTGATCCTTTTATATTTTTTTGGCAGGAATAGCAGAGACAAGGTTGATCTTTCTGTTCTTTAGCGTACATTAACAATGATCTCTCTACTATATCCAGGCAATGAATACAAATATGTGTTGATGACCTATTAAAGTGACAATAAATTCTGTAGGAGGATATAAAAATCTACAGTCATCAGAAAACATATAAAGGAAATAAGATATGAATGGCTATTTTAAGGGAGAAGCTGAATAAAAGGCAGCAAAGACAAAGTTTTATCTGAGCTCAAAAGAGGAACACATACCATTTGCCTGAGGGGCATCAAGATGATTTTATAATGCAGGTGCCAGTTCATGGGGCCTCCAGGTTGGTCAGGAAGTGACCAGGTGAAGCAAAGCAGGCCCTTTCCAGTACAAAGAGCTGAAAAGGAAGGAGAGTGAAATGATTTATCCAGAAAACACCAAATGCCCTAAATCACAAAATCTTCAAATGCTGACACATCCTTCAAGTACTATGGCAAGGGAGGTCTTTTTTAAAATGCAAATTAAATACATGAGCATCCTGTATCAATCATTTAAAATAAAAGCCAATAAAACATAAACCTTTTCTAAGTTTCTGACTTCACCAGCAAGCACGAGAGGTCATTAATGTCCATTTTAATGTGAACACGGTAAAATGAACGAGGGTCAGTAGACAATTCTAATACGAATCGTGCCATGCGTTTGCTGAGTGACCGGAGGGAAGTTACTGGACTCTCTGGGTCTCACCTAAAGAATGGAGATGATAAAACCTGCTCCATCATTGTCCCATGGTTGATGCGGGTATTAAAGGAGATGGAATTCAAAGGGAAATAAACACTTTCAAAAATTTATTACTTGGTAACACAGTTATATGTGAATATATACTATGCAGCATATTGAAAAGTGATGCTTGCATGCTTCAGTTTTCACACACACACAGGTGTTTGATCCTTTTCTTATTCTCTTCTTTTTTTTCTTTTTTTTTTGAGAAGAGAGAGACAGCAATGTGTGTCTGGATGTGCTGTAGGAACAGGTCTTCCCACAGCACCAGGAAGCCTCCAGCAACTTATCTTGCATCAGAATGGAGCTCAGTCCTCCTTCCGTGAGACCTCTGAAGGTCCATCATGAACATGTCCCCAGGTTCTGGACTGACCATTTTAGTCACGGTTGGGATGCTCCTTAGAACACTGACCATCAGGTCCCCAAACCACACAGTGAGACTTCTCATCTAGATATCAAGAACCACATGTGTTTCCTATTCTTCTTTGCAGCCTTGAGAAAACAAAGGATTCATTTCATTTCAGCCATCAATGAATGATGAATTCAAGTGCAGGTTTGATGTGTGTTATGTGGGGTGAGAGGCACATGTGGAATGCTTTCTTACTCTGCATCAAATTTTATAAAATATTTTTTAGGGAATTCCCAGGCGGTCCAGTGGTTAGGACCCGGCGCTTTCACTGCCAGAAACTGGGTTCGATCCCTGGTCGGAGAAATAAGATCCTGCATGCCATGTGCTGCAGCCAAATATATATATATATATATATATATATATATATATATATATAATCTTGTAATATAGTAGGCATGAAATTATTTGAATGGTGTAAATTACTATCTAATTGTATGTTATTACTATCTAACTTGCAGTATTCTTCAAAAAATAAAAAAATCTTTCTTTAAAGAATAAAAGGCAAAGTATAAAAATCCTATATCATAGGCTCGGTAATAAAAATAAAATAATCTAATCATGAGATTAAATGTGCACAGAATGGCTACATCCTACTCTTTATTAAACTAATGGCACAATGGTTTGCTATTAAACAATTGTTTCTTATCTGATTATGGATATTAACAAAGGGAGTGTTCTAAATACTGTCTGCGACCGACTTTATTTTGTATCCACGCTTGAATTATGTGAACTTTTGATGAAAAAAATCATTTAGATGCACGCATCCTAAGTTTCACTCCTAAATCACTTGGTAACAGCGATGTTAATCTTCTTCCTCCAAACAGCCATCTTTGCTAGTATCTCTAAACGACACGGTTGCAGGCAAGCTCTCCATCAGCTGTACAGCTGTGACACAAGATGATGTGCAGTGTAATCTGTCCTGCCACATCTGCTTGGTCTCTCACATATTTAACTAAGCTTTCATCTCTGAAGTGCAAAGATAATTATTTCCAGAAGTCCCTGAAAGAAGCAGGACCATTGGAGGACACAGGCTTTAGAGATTTGCCTGACTTTCAGACAGGGAGCAAATGTGAAAATCTCCAAAAAGAAGGATTGGTGAGATTCTACAGGAAGTATGTGCTTTACTGTTCAAGTTTGATCTTAGAGAATGAGAAGTCTACTATCCGTCAGTAAATCCCACCAGGGCAGGAAGCATGATGTTCCACAGTCATTCCTTCCGGTGGGTTGGAGAGCTCCACGGTTAGCCAGAGATGGAGTACAAAACCTGTCCTGCAGGGCTTCTCTGGTGGCGCAGTGGTTGGGAGTCCGCCTGCCGATGCAGGGGACGAGGGTTCGTGCCCCGGTCCGGGAAGATCCCACGTGCTGAGGAGCGGCTGGGTCCGTGAGCCGTGGCCGCTGAGCCTGCGCGTCCGGAGCCTGGGCTCCACAACAGGAGAGGCCGCAGCAGTGGGAGGCCCGCGTACTGCAAAAAAAAAAAAAAAAAAAAAAACCTGTCCTGCAGACTGAAGAGCCTCTCTCAGGGACAAGGTCCTGGCTTGGGCAGAGGGCTGCCCAGGGTCCCAAAAGAACAAGAAAAAGCAGGCTTTAACAAAGGAGCATTAATTTAATATTTCTGTTAACAGGCTAAGACCTCATTATTATCCTGCTAAAACATACGTGATTATCGGATAACTTTTTTACTAAATGAACAAATAAAAATGGTTCTCGATATCCTTAGAATTTTGCAAGTGTTGTTAATTTGGTTTCTATTGTGTCATAACATTCAGAAATTGCCTATTCTTTTTCCTTTTCACCCATTCTTGACTTGGTTAGGACAAGATGAAAAAGTAATTACTCCTGGGTTCTTTATTTGTGATAAATAATGAAAAAGTTATATCCTATTCAATTAAAACAGGAAAAAAATCATATATAGCAGGGATATACTTGATTGTTTTCCTGTTAGAAAAACATAACTTGTAAAAGTTAAAACGGTTCATTTTATTTTTTTTATTTTTTTATTTTTTATTTTTTTATTTTTTTGCAGTACGCGGGCCTCTCACTGTTGTGGCCTCTCCCGTAGCGGAGCGCAGGCTCCGGATGCGCAGGCTCAGCAGCCATGGCTCACGGGCCCAGCCGCTCCGCGGCATGTGGGATCCTCCCAGACCGGGGCACGAACCCGTGTCCCCTGCATCGGCAGGCGGACTCTCAACCACTGCGCCACCAGGGAAACCCAAAACGGTTCATTTTAAAGATGACATACTTACATCAATATTTCACCATGTTCATGATGTTAACCATTACTTTGTGAAGATTACCATTAAAATAATTAATTTGCTTAATATATAGTATGTGTCAAACACTGTGCTAAGAACTTTACTTGCATTCTTTTTTATCTTTTTAAACTTTTTATTACGGACATTTTCAATAATACACAAAAATAAAATGATGCAATGAGCTCCCATGTACCTCATAACCCATTCTCTACAATTACAAAATCATGGCCAATCTAGTTATTTCTATATCCCCACCCATGTCCTCCCAAATGTACTATTTTGACGTAAACCATAACCTTCATGTGACTTCATCCATAAATCCGAATGTCTAGAAGAGAAGGATTTTTTTAAGCAGCATCATATTATATAATACTCAAAACAACCTTATGAAGCTGGTCGTATTAATACTCCCATTTCCCAGATGAGAACGCTGAGGCTTAGAGAAGTGAAGTATCTTGTCCAAAGTACCCCGCTAGTGTGTAGCCTACTGGCGATTCAAATACAGCTCTGTCTGAAGCCAAAGTCAAAGATCCTGGACATTACATTGGTTCTCTGATGGGAGTCAATTTCACTGTCTAGAAAATTTTCAGACTTTTTTAATATCTCAATACTGACTGGGACTCCATGGTGACAACACCAAGGAAGTAAAAATTCTCCTAATCTCTTCAAGAATTGAGAATTTTACTCAAGGCACTAGATGACATGAACTTCTGAAAACCATGGTGGTCACAGAAATCATCACAGGCCTTTCTTTACTCTCTTAAGTTCATCAAAACTTGTGACTTCAATATACGGACTCCTGAGATTCTGGCTCTACAGTAAGAAAAACCTTTGGTCATTGGTACTCAGAAGTGCTGAAGGTAAGGAGCCCTGACATATATCCAGGCAGGCCAGGCAGAAGACTTCCCAGGAGATGGATAAGTCCCAGACGTTAATACTTCACTGTAATTTAATGTTCCTCCACAGCATTGCACATGCTTTAGTTGGGGCAGGGTGGGGCCGGGGGGAGGTGAGGCATAGGTACTGCTGGCTGGTGACACTTTTAGTTGTTGTTTGCTTTTAATGTTACCATTCTACACAGATCCTTATTCAAATAAAATATACCTTTAAAAATAATTTTCCCGCCTAGATATTCTTCCCTGAGATGAGTCACTTATGTCACTCTACTACTTGTAAAGCCAGCATGGAAGTATAATACTTTCATGTTCAGCTATATGAATAATAACAACTATTACATGACATAGAATTTCTCAGTTGAAATAGAGCTATATAATCACAGTGATTTCCATGCAAATTATCCTAGACATCATTCTGACCTAAGGAAACCTAGCCTGCAATTTTCAATTGCCAGATCACATAGAAGTAATTGTCACAGAGGCAGACTCATGGAATAGTCAAGGATTCAGCAAAAAAAAGAGTAGTTTCCTTGGGTATGTGGTGATGGGATGTCTGAGGAGGCTGAACTGAGAGAAGAGAAAACGGAAAAGTCTTTGCTTGGGATTCCTGGAAACCAACTTAACGTCCTTGTCTGCATTAAATAAGATTCCTTTCATTTCAGCACATTTGGACCTTGACACAAACAAGTCAAAAATACACGATAATTTTTCACTTTCCATTCAGTTCGTTAGCCTACTTCATTGTAGGATTTGATTCCATAAACAAGCACCATTTGCATACATGGCGAATACAAATAGGAACAAGTCATAGACCCGCCATTACAATCTGGTAGAGAGAGAACTATGGCAATGACTATGATATATTGTAGTATAAGATGTCTCTGCTATGAGAGGAAAGAAATTATAAGAAGAGAGTTTTGGGGGTTGGAGATGAGGGTCCAAGGAAGGACTGATACTATTCAACTGAGATGGAATTTAAAAAGTCATGGTATTTGGGCAGTGGGCCTTAGGACACCCCCTCTGGGCTGGTTTCACCCCTACTATTGCTCTGTCTCAGATGAAGGATCACCTTCTCTGGGAATCCTTCCCTGACTCCATCCCCAGACTGAGTTCCATGGCCATTCTTAGTATTCCCATATTGCTATTAATGCCCTTCCTGGTGCTTCTAAAATGCTGCTGCTAATTATGGTATCTCCTACCATCAATATATTGAATTTGAGGGCATTGCTTTATTCATCATTGCATCACTTTTGCAATCTTGGCACAGAGTAGATGCTCGAAACTTTGTTAAATCAATGCAGAGTGCTAAAATTTAAGTAGGACTACACCTCAGAGGAGAGGTAGCACTAGAGGTGTAGACTGGGAGATCACCAACATAGAGGTGTTGGTCATAGAAGTTAAAGTGGGTGAGCTCCCCCAGGGGTAAGATAGAGAGGAAAAAGAGATCAGCCCTTGTGAGTTTAGCTTCCCAATGAGGTCTACTCCTATTAATACTAGCTGCTTCCTGCTTGCCACCTACTACACTCCCACTCACCCACAGGATGTCTCTTATCATGCTTGAATTTTTTTTTTTTTTTGGCTGCACTGTGAGGCTTGTGGGATCTTCCTTCTCCCACCAGGGATCGACCCTGGGCCAGCTGCAGCAGAAGCGCAAAGTCCTAACCACTGGACCGCCAGGGACTTCCTGAATTCTCTTTCTTTATTAAGTCATTTTTCTACACTATCAACATTTTATTGCACTACAGCATTTTATTATACTACCAACGTAATGTGAAGAAGGAGGATGAAGCCAACCTTGACCTCAACATGCCACCCATGGCCCAAGACACAAGCATATGAACAAATCCCATAAACCATCAGGGTCTATGCAGGAAAAGCAGGTGACTTTCTCCTAAAGTTTCTCTGTTGAGCTCTCTGCTTCACCCAAGGCATTAATTCAGGTACAAAGAGGAAGTCGAGAGCATAAGCACCTGATCAGTGAGTTGAGGCTGACCTGAATGTCTTCTAGAAGGGACCAAGGTGGTGTCATTGGTCACTTTACTTAAAGTTAGGCAGCAATTTCCATACCTCCTTTTCTAAATGGATTTTTCCCAAGGCAGGGATAACTTCCCACAGTGTGTACATTGTAAGTCAATCATCCCTGTAGGATACCTTTCAAGAAAGAGTCATCTCATTCGGAGAGATCTTCCCCCCCCCCCCCCATCTGACGGCTGCATAATCTACTGGTGGTGTTGCTTCAAATCCTTGTAGGTCACTTGTGATCACCCTGATGATGCAACTTACCATTTGGGGAGGAGAGAAGCAAGTTAATGCCTGGCTTTTACACAATAAGTATGTATTGTCCCCAGCAGTGCATGTATTGCCCCTGGAAAGAAAGTGTTGTTTGCAATGGTCAGAGCTCTCCAAGTGGAACCTAAGCAGGTCACATAGCACAGGGTGACAGTCCTCCAAGGCAGCCCCAACACATGAAGGGTTGCAATTTTAGATAAAGTGACAGGGAAAGACTGAGAAGTTAGAATAAGACCTGAACAATGTAAGACTGGACGAAACTTTTTGAATATTTGGAGTTGTATCATTCTCTTATTCATGCAGAAACAGAGTGAATAAAAGATTGCTAAAAAATACTTGACTGAAAACAAGGAAACCGGGTTAGAGAGCCAGCATTGTCCCTGACCATTTGTGTAAACTAGGGTACAGTCAACTGGAATTTCTTGTTCTCAGTGTGATCTACAGAATGAAGGGGATAGACGAGGTACGTGTGAAGACCTTCCTGCCTCTGTGATTCCATGCTGATGTACACCTGCAGAAGTCTGTGGCACATACGAGTAAACTTTCAGACCCTCAGCATCAATAACGTCTGTACCTGAGAATCTGGACCCTTTAAAATGACCCCCTTGGCTAAAATGGCTGGTTCCCATCACTATCACCTCATCAAAAGCTGTCAACCCATGCTGACTTATTATTTCTCATAGTAATCTTTTCAATCTGAAAGGACATTTTTTTATTGTTTATTTTCCTCAGTAGAACGTAGGCTTCATGAGGGAAGGGATTTTGAGTCTTTTTCGCTTCCATATTCCTAGCAAATAAAATAGTGCCTAACAGATAGATATGTGCTGCATGTTATAGTTTAATCATGAAAATACTTGATTTGTCAGATTTCCTACTGAGATGCATGCCTACCTACTTAGAATCCATTTTCAAGTCAAATGGATCCCAAGAGTATTCCCTACTTATAATTTAAATATCATCCATTTCCTGAATTAGAGACATTTTGCTAAAGATAATGTTATTTTAAATCATATTTCTAACTAAAAGAAAACATATAAAGTCATTTGACTGTATTGCTTTCATTGCTTCAAACAAATACATTAATTTTTAAATTTGCTAATACTTTAAAAAAATTATCTGTTTCAGTAAGGTGACTTGAGGAGGAAGACCAGGCTGGATCTCCTAGATAATCTAATGAAATAATATATTAGTTCTTGGGATGATTAAGCTATTGAACAAGGAATTTATTTTAACTATCTACTTGTATTCACATGTTCCTCCTCAGAAAAACATCAGCTTGTTGATTTTGAGAATTAACCCAAATTAACGAATTAACAGATGTCTTCTTTTTATATAAATTTATTTATTTATTTATATTTTATTTTTGGCTGTGTTGGGTCTTTGTTGCTGTGCGTGGGCTTTCTCTAGTTGTGGCGAGCGGGGGCTACTCTTCGTTGCGGTGTGCGGGCTTCTCATTGCGGTGGTTTCCCTTCTTGTGGAGCACTGGCTCCAGGCGCGCGGGCTTCAGTAGTTGTGGCCCACAGACTCAGTTGCTCCGCAGCATGTGGGATCTTCCAGGACCAGGGCTCGAACCTGTGTCCCCTGCATTGGCAGGAGGATTCTTAACCACTGTACCACCAGGGAAGTCCCGAATTAACAGATGTCTTATTCGTTAATTGTGATAACAACATTTATCATTTTTTGATATCTCACAGCTGTTCAATATGTCAAATGGAATAGATTTTTTTAAACTTTCCATAACATGACCAACAATACAAAATAGAAGTATACAAACAAAAAATAAAACTTTGGACAGGCTGTATAATGTGTGGTCAAGAACGTAAATTGTGGAATTGTATAATTTGGATTCAGTTCTGAAACGAACTCATGATCTTAGAAAAGTTATTTAACCACTAGGAGCTTCACTTTCTCCATATGTAAAAACTGGGTTAATAGTAGTATCAATCAGTTGGGAAAGCCAAAGGAGATAAAATTTGCAAAGCATTTATCACAGTATCTGGCAAACAGTAAATTCTCACTAAACCTTTGCTATCATTACCATTTTAAACTTCAATTGGCTGAACATCTTAATCAAAATCTCTTCTGGCCACTGTAATTCTTTAATAAATATTCCACATGTGTTTACCAAGAATCTACTAAGTTAGCAATATCACAGTCATAGATATTCATGATGTTGCTGACACACCCTATTTTATCCCAGTTCCCCGGAAACAGAGCCCCAGGCTGAAGCAGATGTACTGATGTTTGCTGAGGACTGCAATCCAGAAAGGCCGGCGTGGAGGAGATCAAATACAAACAATGCTGGACACAGCTTCACCATGAGCTATTCACCCATTTTCACAAGGTATCTCCAGTGGGTATTTACAAAGCTACTGAGTCTCTACTCAGTCTTTTTTTTAAAAATTATTTTATTGAAGTATAATTGATTTACAGTGTTGTTTTAATTTCTGCTGTACAGAAAAGTAATTCATTTATATATATATATATATATATACACATTCTTTATACATATATATATATATACATTCTTTATACATACATATATATATATATATATATATATATATACACATTCTTTATACATATATATATATATACATTCTTTATACATACATATATATATATATATATATATATATATATATATATATACATTCTTTTTCATAGTCTTTTCCATTATGGTTTATCACAGGGTGTTGAATATAATTCCCTGTGTTATACAGTAGGATCTTGTTGTTTATCCATCCTATATACACTAGTTTGCATCTGCTAATCCCAAACTCCTAATCCATCCCTTCCCCACTGCCCTCCCCCTTGGCCACCGCAAGTCTGCTCTCTATGTCTGTGAGTCTGTTTCTGTTTCATAGATAAATTCATTTGTCTACACAGTCTTTTTATGATGGAGGAAGAGAGTGGCATTTATCCACTAACCTTCCCATGGTTCAAAATTTGCCCAAGGTCATTGACACTTATCTGTAGCACATGCATGGGCTCCCAGTGATGCACTGGTGTCTTGCTGCTCAGTAACAGGGAAACCACAGGGATAGAGCAAGAGGAACCAAGGAAGGAGGGCAAGCTGATGCTTTAGGGGCACATCCATGAACCACACGGGGAAGCAGGGAGCAGTTGCCACTGTAGGCCTGTTTGCTTGAAAAGCAGGGACACCTCCTGTCAGAGTCGTGCACAAGCTGACTCTGATACACAAACTAGCTAAGGCAGCTCAGAGTTAAGGAGCTAGGGCTGAAAATCCCTAAATGAATCAAATCATGTCTCTTTCTCTTCTAAATTATCTGGGCCTGGGGTATATCAACTTTCTCTGAATATCTAAAGCACACGCCAGAGGACTCAATATGAGCATCTCCATTAGGCTCCAAAAAATCTGCTACTGTAATTAAGCTTCAGTCTTTTCAAATGCCACTTCATTCTCTGGCATGTGAATGAGCAAAATAACAAAAAGTCAAACACAAACCAAAACCAAATTAGCTGAAACTGTCTATAGCCGCGCAGCTAGAAAATATGTTACATGTGAAGAACGAAAACCATGTCAATTATTGTTTTCAAGAGTGATGCTAAAAATTGTTCCTATTAAATCAAGCGTAGAGAAAAGTATATTTAAGCCTTCCATACAAGTTAATATTTGACACATATTTTACTGAGATACTATGATCCCAAGATGTAAACCAGAACTATTTGGGGGTGTATCATATAACTGAAGAATATATACTTTACCACAAAAAAAATGTAAAACGATAGGAAAATTTTGAGGTGTATTCTGGTTAAATTTTAATGTAAGGATGGGGGAGGGATGGAGTGGGAGTTTGGGGCTAGTAGATGTAAGTTATCATATATAGAATGGGCCAATAACAAGGTCCTACTGTGAAGTACAGGGAACCATATTCAGTATCCTATGATCACCATAATGGAAAAGACTATAAAAAAGGAATGTATATATATGTGTGTGTGTGTGTGTGTGTGTGTGTGTGTGTGTGTGTGTATAACTGAATCACTTTGCTGTACAGCAGAAATTAACACAACATTGTAAATCAACTATCCTTCAATAAAAATAAATAAATAAATAATAAAAAATTTTAAAAATGTGAATGGAAGGAGAAGTTGGAGGGTGAAAAACATGAAGATTTTTAAAAGATGATGCTTAGCCCAGAGGGATTCTGCTTTACTCTGTTAGATCAGCTTCAACCAAAGGTAGATAAGTTGCCACTCTATTGAGGTAAGTTTGATCATAAAATGGACAAAAATAACATCAGTTTTAGGAGTTATAAAGAATTAAAGGGAAAGTGGTAGACTAGATAATTTAGAGTAGTTCTCTGCTATGTATTAGGAAAGCTGGGCCAAACATATAAAACATCTGCTTTAAGGCATGGGAGAGCTAACATGTTAGTGAAAAGTTACTGCTTCAGGATCTTGAGGTATAAAAGGGAACCAGAAAAGTGAGCACGGCTCTGTGACCACTTTTCACCTTTTTTTTCTTAATTTGAAAGAGGAAGAACGAGAGAGTGAGAGGTGATTTTGACAGAGAGAACAGAGACAGTCCAGAGCCTGCCAACAGGAGTTCCCAGTTGAATCCCGTCCCTTTTGGTTGGAAGGACCACACCTTCAGGTGATAAGGGTGAAGAATAAAATAAGAGTGAGGTGGTGGGGTGTGGCACTTGCTGGATCTACAGCTCAGCTTAAAATCATCTCAATACATGAAATTGGATTAACATGATCCCCACCTCACAAGTGCTCCCGGATGCCTGTTGGAGGGAAAAGTAAATCCTATCTGGAAATTACAAAATTATCTTCTTTTCCAGAATTTTTTTTTTTTTTGGCTGCACCTCAAGGCATGTGGAACTTCCCTAACCAGGGACTAAACCTGCTCCCCTGGAGTGGAAGCACGGAATCTTAACCACTAGATCACCAGGGAAGTCCCATTTCCAGAATATTTTAAAAGCAATCTATAAACATTATGGGCAGGGGTTATGCAGGGAGCACAGAAAAGTGACACTACTGAAAAATAACAAAAATAAACAATAGAAACAGTCCCATAGGAACTCCAAATTTGGAGTTAAGCTTATTCTGTTCAAGGACATAAAAGTTTAAGACTTCGAATTTTAGCAGAAAACTAAAATCAATTTTTTAAGATAGAAGTTCCAAAACAGCAACAGCAAAACAATTACCAAAGTTAAAATTTCAGTGAGCAGGTTTTATAAACAGTAAACTAAAGATATTGAAGAGAGGATTTGTGAACTGAGATGTAGGTCAGAAGAAAATTTTCAGAATGAAGCATGGAGAAACTAAAGAATGAAAAATAAGAAAAAGAAAATAAGAATTATAAAGGGATATAGTGTAAAAGCCTCACATAAATGTAGTGGAAGTCCCCAAATAAGAACAGAACGAGAATGGAACAGCAGTTATATATAAAGAGAAAATGACTGAGAATGTTTCCAAACTAATGGAAAAAATCAAGCCCATATTCAAGAAGCCATACAAAGTTCAAGTAGAAAAAGCTGAAAAGAAATCAGTATCTGTTCACAGCATGATAAAACTGATGTTGAGAACCAATCCAAAGAGAAATCTTAAAAGCAATTAAAAGAAAAAGGAAGCAACAATTAGACTGACATCTGACAACTGCCCTCTCAGCAGAAGCAATATAAGCAAAAACAAAAAAGCAAACAAACAAACAAAAATCCAGAAAGCTATATTTAGATAAAATTAGTTTAAATTAAAATTATATGCATACCAAAAATACCTTCCAAAAATAAAGATGAAATTAGGACATTTTTCAGAAAACAAAAACAGAAAATTTATCTTCAGCAGACTTACATTTAAAATCTTTTTCAGGCTGAATACAATTTACCTCTGAGGGAAACTCAGAAATTCAAGAAGAAATAAAGACTACAACCCAATAAATATGAGGATAAATCTAAATGAATTTAGCATCTGATACTCAGCCATAAGAAAGAACGAAATAATGCCATTTGCGGCAACATGGATGGACCTAGCAATTGTCATTCTGAGTGAAATAAGTCAGACAGAGAAAGACAAATATCATATGATATCGTTTATATGTGGAATCTTTAAAAATGGTACAAATGAATTTATTTACAAAACAGAAATAGAGTCACAGATGTAGAAAACAAACATGGTTACTAAGGGGGAAAGCAGGGAGCGGGGAGAGACAAATTGGGAGACTGGGGGTGATAAATACACACGACTATATATAAAATAGAAAACTAATAAGGACCTGCTGTATTGCACAGGGAACCCTTCTCAATACTCAATGACCTATATGGGAAAAGAATCTAAAAAAGAGTGGATATATGTATATGTATAACTGATACCCTTTGCTGTACAGCAGAAACTAACACAACATTGTAAATCAACTAGACTCCAAAAAACATTAAAAAAAAAAGACAAGAGAAAAAACAAAGACTTCTGTGGTGAATGTCTTTATGCTGTTGCTCTCCAAGAACTAAAAGCTAGAAGCATATATCAGTTTCCATCGTGCGTCTAAGCTGGCACATGTGATCATGAGTTCCGCTCTCTCACTTGAGTGAACTGCTAATACAGTGGCCACTAGCCACATGTGGCTAGTAAAAATTCAGATAGGTTGTAAATATCAAATGCACACTGGATTTAGAGAACTTAATTTTTTCAAATATATATATTATTAATATTTGACATTGATTAAACATTGGGATAATATTATGGATCTATTTGGTTAAATACAATGCTATTGAAATTAATTTCACTGTTTCTTTTTGCTTATTCTAATGTGACTATTAAACCACTACAAATTTCAAAATGATATATCTGACTCTCATTCTGGTTTTGTTGGGCAATGCTGCCTGAGAGCATGAATTCCATTACTTCCAAATGGAAAGCTTCCTATCTTATATCTACTCCTGAAGTCCCTGTATGGAGTTTATTCATAGCAGAAACATAGTAATTCATGAACACTATGACTTCTCCTCTCTAAGATAAAGTCGTTTCTTAAACTTATTTATCCCTTTAAGAGCTACATCCATCCTTCAGACAAGAGTCCTTCACAAACTAGATCTGCTTGCTTGTAAGGATATAGTTGTACACAAATATGCAGATTTGCAGGGGTAGGTGCATCCCCAGCACCACAGAATCTCTCCCTTGAATCGCTATGCCTGGTGGGAGTTAACCATATCCACACTGGTGGAAGCTCCAGTCACCTTTGGAATTATAAAACATTCAACCACTAAAAAAGGAAAGCAGTTATGACTTAGGGATGGTTCATGTTTCTTATTTATTACAGTCTCTTGGTAAATACTTCAAGGTTTTGACATGTGAACAGCACATGGGAAATGAAATGAGAAACGAAGACCAGCCCATAAACTGTGACTGTGAATGTGCCCTGCGCAGAGAAACCAGACACACAGCCCCAGGTGCGTATATATATACACGTAAGGGTATGTATATGACGTATATGCGCAAGTCTCCCGTCCTGAATTTGAAAGGATGTTGAACGTGCTCTTCCTCACAGAGTGCTCAGCGATCAGCTGTCTGAAAGGCAGCTTGGTCTCCCTGACGTTATCTTTTTTATCTACATTCCAGACTCTGTTCCCTTGGAGGTCAGTGTGTGCCCGAGATAAAGCTGTGATGCTATAGAAATCTTACCAACTCTTTGTGGGAACAAAGTAGTTCTGCGCTTCTTTCAATTCATACCAAACCTGAAGCCAGGGAGATGATGCAATGGGCAAATCGTCATGTAAACCTGGTGGAGGAAGAAGTTGAAGGGAGAGAAGTCATTGAGAAAACATTTTCATGTGCCCATAAATTAACCCCTGGAAGTATTCCAATGTCATTTCTTCAGATTACGAGTCCTAGTATCTGTGCTTCTACTTTGCATGTTAAGGTCCTTCACAGCCTGACTCCTGCTGCGGTGACCTCACCACACATCACCCTCCCCCATGCCTTTGCGCTCCAGAAAGATCAACTTTCTTCTACTTTCCTGGGCGTGCCATTTTCTTTCACACTGATGCTCCTGCCCCCATGCTTTCTCCTCTACCTGGAATGTTCTTCCTCACTTCCTCTGGTGGCTTACATCGATTTATTCCATATAAGGAAGCTCAAACTTCACAGCTCAGTAAACCTTCATCTCATAAAAAAATGATTTTTTTTTTTTTTTTTTTTTTTTTTTTTTTTTTTTTTGCGGTACGCGGGCCTCCCACTGCTGTGGCCTCTCCCGCTGCAGAGCACAGGCTCCGGACGCGCAGGCCCAGCGGCCATGGCTCACGGGCCCAGCCGCTCTGCGGCATGTGGGATCCTCCCGGACCGGGGCACGAACCTGCGCCCCCCACATCAGCAGGCGACTCCCAACCACTGCGTCACCAGGGAAGCCCCTAAAAAAAACATTTTTGAAATCCATTTTAAAACAGGGCTGTGGAAAACAGGGAGAAATAATGTCATTCAACCTAGAATAATTTTTTAATTTAATTTAATCCATTTTTAAAATTTTTATTGGGGTATAGTTGATTTACAATGTTGTGTTAGTTTCTGTTGTATAGCAAAGTGAATCAGTTATACATATGCAAAGATCCACTCTTTTTTTTTTTAGATGCTTTTCCCATATAGGTCATTACAGAGTATTGAGTAGAGTTCCCTGTGTTACACAGCAGGTTCTTATTAGTTATCTATTTTATATATAGTAGTGTGTATATGTCAATGCCAATCTCCCAATTTATCCCACCCCCAGAATAATTTTAACAATTCCATTAACATTTATTCAAATGAAATGAGTTTGTAAAAAATACGAAACAAAACCCCTAGACTATGCATACACACATCTATTAATATATATACTTTCATAATTTCTCTCTGAAGATGATATGAGGAATTCAGTGTACACACATGTACATAAATATAGGCACGTACAATATTAATGTTAACCAAAAAGAAAATTTGCCACTGTATTTGTTAATGTTTTGGAAACAAAATCATATTTAACAGTCACTGGGGATATATTTGCTCTTCTTTTGTTGTTAGAAAATTTCCTCACTAAAATGACTAAAAATGTGAGCTTATGATGAAAAAATAAATGGCGCAGTATGCAAAGGGACACCAAATTAAAATCTCAACTTCAGTCATGGCAACAAAAACATGTTTCTCGGTCTTCCCTGGTGGTTCAGTGGTTGGGAGTCTGCCTGCCAATGCAGGGGACACGGGTTCGAGCCTTGGTCTGGTAGGGTCCCACATGCCGCGGAGCAACTGGGCCCGTGAGCCACAACTACTGAGCCTGTGCGTCTGGAGCCTGTGCTCCGCAACAAGAGAGGCCGCGACAGTGAGAGGCCCGCTCACAGCGATGAAGAGTGGCCCCCACTCGCCGCAACTAGAGAAAGCCCTTGCACAGAAAACGAAGACCCAACACAGCCAAAAATAAATAAATAAATTAATTTTAAAAAATTCCTCCATAAAAATACCACTAAGCTTTAAAAAAAAAAAAACAAAAAAAACCAAAACATGTTTCTCTTCAAATTTAATTTCCATGAGAAACTATTCTAAATTAAAACCTTCCAGTGCAGTGTCCTTCCATTTTTTGCATTTTTACTACCTAGAGATCAAACAGTTTGACACTGCAAAAATTCTGGTAAGTTAGGAAGAAATGCTGATTGGTTTGTTGGCTGGTGGCCGGGGGAATGTTATGACCGAGTAATTATGTGTTCTGGACAGATGCATTAACCAGGCTTGGGGCTGGAGCCACTGGATATTATTTTAGTCATAAGGGTAGAGGAACTGAATCATTTTCAAAGCATTGGCTGGCTGACATTGTCTCACTGATGCCTGTTCCAATGACTCTTTGGCAGTAACTTCCAATGCTGCACTTATGACATGGTAAACAAAAACTACATTAAAGGTTTGCTTTTTAATCATGAAGGAGTTCAGCATTTCCACTAAGCTCTCTTGCTATTCATCAAGTCATATTGAAGGCCATTGCAAATTTTCACAGCCCTGTCTTCCTGCGGAAGAATTGTAACAGTGTAACAGGCAGAAAGGCTTAGTTTTTTCATAGCAATCAAAAGGCCCATGATCAAACTTCAAAATTGTAATACATTTTTTACGATTGTTCTCAGCTATTAAGTAGACTGACAGTTGACGATAACTTTCACTTTTACCAATGACATTTCAATTCATAAAATGCCATTCCTTATAAAGCATCTATGTTTAATGATTAGAAAAACATACATAATAAGAAAATAATAGAGTCAACATTGTGACTTTCTGCTTCTAGGAAAAGACGGTAAGTCCCATAATAATCAATTGGTTAGCTTTAGGCAGCTTTTCTTTTTATGGCATCTAGACTTGAAATTTTACTTTGACATCTGGTACTAACTATACATTTAATAATAATTTAATTGGAATATTTTTATAATGATTATTTTAAAACAATCTTTTTAACATGATTTAAAATAGAAGAATTTTTACTTTTTTTAATGTGTTTGAATTATGAGGGCCTAGTGACATTTCTCTCCAATGTAGCACTACTGAAGTAAAATGCAAATAATAGTCAGGTTTCATAACATTTGAAAGACTTGAATTGTTTTTTCATGTCAGCAAATGATTGATTTTGATAGATAGCAAGGCAGGTGATAGATGGATGAATGGATGAATTAGTAGACAGATATAAGTAGGTGAGAGCCATAGATAAAGGTGGGAGTGTTTCATTGGGTTTTGTTTTTTGTTTGTTTGTTTGTTTGTATTTCATATTTTTAGAATATAATGACTACAAACTTTAAAACTATTAAATAAAAGAAGTATTGGAGAATATTCTCCAAAATCAGATGTGCTTAAAAACATTCTTTGGAGATTCATCATTTTGTTTCAGTTTCATAATATTATTGTGATTTTTAAAATTTTGATTACTCACAAATAATCCACTGGGGAAAATGAAAAATCACTTGCTGATAGAATTTTTTTCTTTAATTACCATAAACCCTCAGCAAATTATAGTATTCGTGCATATGCTATAGCTAAGCTATATGTCTCAAGTAACTGCAATGGAAATTTCTCAGAAAAATACTTCATGCAATAATTATAAATTAGCAAGGAAATACATTACTGTGATCATTGCAATCATTGTAACCATCTTATTATTTTTATTAACAAAGTTCACTATTTAAAATGTTGTTTGTTTGTTTTAAATGAGCTCATCCAGGAAATGCTATTCCCTTTTACTAAAGAGTTATCAAAAGTCTGGAGGCCTCAGTAATTGGAAGGTACTTAATTAACTTGTTAGGAAAAATTTAGAAAAACTCCCTCCTAAACCATCAAGCAGCTCCAAAAATATGAACTGACTCTTCTTGTTATATCCAGGAAGAATTTACTGAAAGAAAACTTTAAAATATATCTGAAAAGCAAAAGACATAAATGAAACCATGATGATGAAAACTGTATTTCATAGAAAATGGAGAATGCAGAAATAAAAAGGAGACGACTAGGTTGGTGAAGAAAAAGGCAGAGCAAAAATCACTAGCTGAAATGACTTAAGTCAAAATTATACCATGTTCTAAGAAATGGTTATTTATGATTCAAAAATACAGGATATATCAAAATATAATAAATTTAATTAGATTAAAATTTGAAATATATAATGAAATATTATAATGATATTATGTTATAATTATTCTATAATAAAACATTTTAGTCCATTAGAATTTAACACATAACCAATCTAACAGAAAAGCTTTTACAGGGAAAGAATATGTGTTATAGCCCAACATCAAGAACACACTGTAGAAACATCTCATTTAAAAATTTCTATTTCCTTCTTTGCACTAGGAATCAAAATTTGCATAAAATAAAGGGTTTTTTTCTTACTATTTTAATCATTTTAATAAACTTGTTTTGCTCTGAATTGTTACTAATTTCACTAATAGTGTTAATTAGTGGAACTAATTGCTAATCATTAGATAAATAAGTAGAATATGAATTAGTGCTATTTTATCATATATGGCATATTCAATTCCTTCTGAAAAACAAAAAATCAAAATAGTTTCATAGTGTTGTTTAGGTTGTAAAATTAAAATATATAATGCAACATCTACCACATAACAACTATTTACAAAATATCACAAATAAATAAATCTGTTCTTAATAAATGGGTTTTTGTTTGCTTACAAAGTCTAGTATCCAGGACTTGTTGAACCACTTACTCTTCCCTCATGTATTGTTTTCATTCAGTATATATATTGGATATATGCATCAGTTATGATAATTCCTGTTCAAAAGATTTTATAAGATGTTTTTTGGTTTTTAAAAAAGCTATACAATCAGATGTTCACCTAGTTGAAGTATCCCTACCTACACCCCCCAACAAAAAAGGAAAGAAACTTTGAAAAAAAAAGTCTTTGAACAAGCAAAGTATAATATATGGTGAAAATGTTGAAAGGTATTTTATTACCATAGAGTGTAGTAAATGTGAATTTAGCATAGAGTGACCTAAATTAAATACAGAAACTTATACAATATATTCTCTGATGGACCTAATGAAAATACAGATTTTAAGCAAGATTTTAAAAAGAATACAAAAAGTGCATGTTAATGTGAAATGATCCTTCACTAATGATTTTCTTTTTTCTTTTTAAAAAGAAACTTTCTATAAAGCCTGAACAAGGCAGAAAAGACACACAGACACACATCTGTCATACGTTTGCTGCTTTATAGTTACTGCTTTAAGAAAGGATGTGAGTTATGAAGTGAGTCCTTTTGTAAACATTCTAATAAACTCTGGGTAAGATATACAAGGCATCAGAACCCTTCAAGCTGCTGTTCTTTAAATAATACTAAGAATTATACGAGAGTCTCCAAGTTCTTTGTATAAATTGCTACACCAACTCAAAACACGAGGCTGCTTTATCATTTTTAAAATCTTTTTAAGAAACCTGTATTATTCTTCCACTTTATAGAGAGGTGAGAACACAGCAGTGAAGAATCTACATTTTATAAGATGCTTTTTGGAGAAAGGTGGTCGGTACATTTAATTTATGAGCCCTATTTCTTTCTCTTTTTTTTCCTCCTAAAACCTCAAGTCTTAAGCTCTATTGAGGGAGATGGCATGGGCACAAGCACATTCTAGGCATTTATTCTTAAGAAAGAGGTTCCTCAGGGGACACAGGAAAGCCAGTTAACCTCTGATTACTTTATTAACCATAGTCTTCCAAAACTTAAATGAAAAGACACTAGATTTTAAAAGCTCAGAGCGAACAGTAGACTATCTCCTCTTGTTCTCACCTGTCTTTTCTACTGAATATTTCTGAATCAAATCACATAAATCCTTTGGGACTAATTTCCACAAAGACTGTTTGAGGAACTTATACCCCTTCCTGTCTTCAGACTGTAGTAATGCTAGTTCAGCCCTATTCCTAATGACTCTTTCACAGCTTATTCTTATCATTCACTTCCAAACTAAAACCAACTCCTAAAAAAGAAAACGTTAAAAATTATAAAAATCTAGTCCACTAATTGAAGAAAAAAATATTTTTCTTGCTTTCTAAAAATGCCTAGGGAAGGCAATGTTAATATTGTAAGAAAATCTAAAGCTAAAAAACTGGACCTAACTCCAGTGAACAAGTTGTTATCAACGTATTGATTGTTAAAAAGCTTTCACTATTTCATGACTGTTTACAGTGTTACTAGTTGAAAGCAACAAAGAAATATAAGCATAATGACAGAAAAAATAAATTTAAAAAACAACAACTAACAGATTTGTTTATGGGCTCCTGTAGAATGTGGAACTGTAATCAACTTCCTAAGACACTCTAATTAGCGTTTACTGTTATTTCGTAAGGATTTATGTTCCTTAAGTTTACTGTTACATTGAGTCTGTGAATCTAACATCACGAATTTATTTCTCTTTTCTTCAATAGGAATTCCCTGTGGATAAGTGTGGCTACTGAAAAATTAGATGTTAAGAAAAAAAGAAAAATAGAGAGAGCAAAGAGTCTGAGATGATAGAAGTTAGAAGGATATTTTAATTCTTACTTTCCTTTCTGTTAACAACACCCAGAAACTCTGGGACTCACCTTCTTTAACTGATGCTATGGAATATTTATGCGTGCATGACAACAAAATATGTTTCAATAAAAATATATTTGAACGAGCAAAGCAAAATTGCTTTAAGCTTTTGATCTGTCTCATAGCTCACATGGCTGAAAGTCTTTTCCTTTCAACAGTTACATTCAAAAAGTCAAAGATATACAGCTGACGATTCAAGCTGAATGACAGCACGATAAACTATGGTTTCTCCTGAAGATAAAATACATCATAAATCCGTGCAACACTTACCTCATTTTAAATATTACTGTCTCCTTTTATCAGGTAACACTATATGACCTCCCCTTACCTCCCTTCTTCCCATATTTTACATGGGATTTTAATTCTAGGCAATGATCACAACCAGAATTTTTTTAATTAAAATAGGATATATGGCTTTAAAGGCTTAGGTTATCTGATAGACAGATTTAATTAAAAAAAAAAGGGCAGACTGACTTCTGATGCCGTATAAAATGTGGCATAATGGAATTATATCTATTTTTAAATGGCAATAACACTTTAAACTTAGCTGCAATTTATCACATGATATAAAATGATAGGCAACACGTTTTAATAAAATAGAAATGCATTCGCGACTAAATGGCAAAGAGAGATTTTTTGCAGGGAGTGTTATGACAACATAACGTGTAGTTTTTTCTCATTAATGTATCTACTCATGAACTATCGCGACCTTATCAACACCGTATTTCCAGTGAACTGCTTGATTTATACTGTCCGGTCTCCAGCCAGAAGTTATCCTTTCTCTGGATACTCAAATCTGGATTTTACTCCCCAAACTATTCAGTGCATTCAGTGTACTAGTATAAATGCTGATTATCAACTGCACAGCTTGAGGATCGTATGCTGCATCCTCCCAGGCCTGTGGAGAGGTGGGCGGTCTTCTCTGGCTGCAGGGGAGAGGAAGGGGGGGCTCCCCTGGTCAGGAAGGGGGGCCCCCAACAGCAGACAGTGGAGTAACCAGGCTGCTTTCTACCCTTTTCCTTCCACAGCTGCTCCAGAGCAGACGTGAGCACGGCCCTTCCAGACACCTCCACCTTGTCCATCACTGGGAAACATCAGTCAGAAAGACTTTTCCCATTTTCCATAGAGGTTTCCATAGAGACCTGTGGACTCAGGCCCCCAAACTACTCCATCTTCTGTGTTCTTTTCCTTCCAGAACACCTCAGACAGAAGCCACAGAATGCACTCTTAACCATATCCTTTCATCAGGAGGGTCATGCCACCGGTAGCTGAGGATTATATGAATATCACACGTGGAGGGAGATGCCCAAGCTAGCTGAAAATTTCTTTATTGATTTCACCGATCCATTTAAAAATTATTACCTTTTTGTTCCTATGCAAGGACTGCTATGTGAGACCTTTGCATACAACAGTAAATAATGCATCCTATTTTCATACAATATGAAAAAGAAAGAAAATATCTTTGATTCCACTCTATAGATTTTAACGGTTTCCATTGAGGGCATGCTTTGTGGGAGATTTGTGTTGATGGATGTCAGAGTGTTTCACACCCCAGGCTCTGTGAACCGTTCGCCTCCCCACTACCTTGAGCTGACATGAGTCTTGAACCCTGCCAGCTCTGAACAGCATTATCTCTATGCTATAGTTTTCTTCCCCTTGCCTCAAAAAATCAATATCCGTCTTCTCCACAAGTAAACCTCTCCACCTGGGCTTAATTCCATCTTCTCTTTTCTCCCCGAGGACTTTGCACCATCAATTATCTGCCCTTGACCTCCCCACGGACTCCTCCCAACGTGCCTTCCAAGACACATGGATCCAACTGGAAAAACCAAATTATTTCGTGTGTTTCTATCACATTCCTCCAGTTATTTTTCCATTTCTATCCTTTTCATTGCTATAAACTTCCCAAGCACTCATTCTTCTTCTATGGCACATAATCTACACGTCATTAATGACTGGTTTCCTGTCTATCTTCACAAGAGATCTATAAACTCCATAAAGGCAGAGATTAAGTTGTCTTGTTCAAGGCTATACCCTCAATGCCTAATACAGACTCTGGCACATAGTAAGCATTCAGAAACCATTGATTATTTGGGATTATTTAATTTTAATAAGTGCTTTTTTTCTCTTACCAATTTCACCGTAAATCTTGAAAATCTGGTTTCCAGCCCTCCACTCACATGAAAATGTACACTCATCAAAAATACATGGTTTATACTTTCTCAACAGTTACTTACAAATCAATAAAAACAAAAGCACTGTCTCAGCCCTCTCTCTTTATGAACCTCAAGAATCGGAGGCTGATGAGCACTCTCTTTGGGGACCCTCCAGTGCACTGGCTCTCCTTGCATTCCAATCACTGGGACTTCATCTCTGTCTCCTTCATCTAAACTTTACAAACCCTGGGAATTCCCTGGTGGTCCAGTGGTTAGGAAACCACGCTTTCACCGCCGAGAGTCCAGGTTCGATCCCTGGCCGGGGACCTAAGATCCCATAAGCCACATGGCGCAGCCAAAAAAATTCAAAAAATGAACTTTACAAACTCACCCCACCGTTTCCACCACAACCTCCTTGTCTGGGATGTTGTCTTAGACCCCAATCTCCCTTGTGTCAATCCACACTGAACGTTATTAGGAGACATTTCCCCTGTTCAAAATTTTCAAAGTTGATCTCTGCTTGTATTATTAAGTCTAAATTCCTTATCCTGGCATTCAAGGCCCTTCACAATCTGTATCTTAATCTCTCTAACCCAAATTACTTATAGTCACCCGGGTCTACTTACTAAGACCACAAATATCTTATATTTTCCTCTGTAGGACTTTCGCTTAATGTCAGTTGAATTCAGAATGCTTCCCCTCCTTTCAGACTATCCACATAGTATCCATCTTTTAATATTCGGTCCAGATTTCTATTTCTTCATTAAAAAGAGTTCATAATTTAAAAATTTCAAGTATAATGGTGTCCATTTGCACCATTGTTTTGGAAACCAACCATGTACTTAAATATTGATTTTCTTTTATTTTGTTAGTTTTGGAAAACTTTTTAAATACATTCTCAGTGTTCAAAAATCAAGAGGTGCAAAAGCATATACCAAAAAAAAAAATGCCTCTCTCTCTCATCCCCATCCTTCAACCAGCTAGGCTCCCTCCTGGAAGTAACCAGTGTTGTCAGCTTCTTGTGTATCCTTCTCGAGATATTTTATTAGAAGCAAATAAAATTCACTGCCTTTTAATATGTTTTACATTTTGTACCAAACAATATGTATCTACTTATCTCCTTTTATAGATATTTAACATTTTATTTACTTACGTATTATCTTCCCGCTTATGGAGACTGTGTGTCTTGGCGTCTTTATACAAAAAAGTCTGTCACACAAATATTTCTTGATTGTGCAATTCTTTCTTTCAAGTTTGGGATAGAGTATTCAATGGTAAGACTGAATCTCCACCACCTCTTCCTCAATTAAGGATAAAAAATGTAAGCAATAGGGTTTTTTTAAACACTTCCTCCCCATATGCCGCCATTAAAGGAAAATTAAAGCATGACTAATCACATATGCAGATGTGCATTGTTTTACTGCGATAGTTTAATGCATTCCAGATACAAGTACATATTATCATATTTCCTTTGGTTCTGATACATCTGCTGATACAAAGATTAACAAAATCACTGATTTGCAATGGGTGATTCTGTTTCATTTTAGAAATCTTTCATTCCTGCAGCATTCCGAGTTCACCAAAGGTATGTTTGCATTGAAATTTTTGTTTCAGAATTGCGTCCATCTCCATTTCGCATTGCACATATGAGAAATGACATGAAAGCCCACCCACCTTGTTACTGCTTCCTAAGTGCCCTACAGTTTCCTATAATTATACTAAACATTTACACCAAACTGTGAAATGATAAAGCCCCCAAATTTTTAAAATACAGTTATAAAATAATACCTAGGAGTCAAGCATTGGAATCAAAGAAAGTTTCATTCATAGCTAAACATTGTACCTAGCAGTACTAATTTAAAGCATTACCTAGTACACAAGAAAGTACATGTCTGTAATCAAATGGTTTGTTTGGTCAACACGGAGACAAAGCAGATAAGCCAGAATCCTTCAGAATCCATTAGGTAAAGAGTCTTTAACTATGGAATTGGCTGTTTTTAATGGATCAAACTGAATAGATAGTTTCAGATACTCGATTTAGTTCACATCATACCAAACAGAAACTTAATGTATACCCCATGCATGTCCCTTGAATTACGATATTTCTTTCTGATTAATCTTGTATTTAAATCAATATCCAAGGTTTAAGTATTAATTATAAAGCCCTAATTTTTCTTAGAAAAAAGTGTCTTGAACCAATAAATAAACTTCTAGTTTTAAAAAATTAATCTAGGTTATTTTTATCTACACTAGTACTGATGTTTTTTAAAATTTGAAATTGTTTTCCTCAGAACTCTATGGAAAACACTAGCATCTCAGGCTTAAGAATTTTAGTAACTCATTAAATCACATCAAATCACCCTAATTGTAACAGTTCTGGTTCATGTTTTTTTTCTTAATGGCATATGTCCTTCCCAACTAAATACATACAAATATTCATAAGTTTGCTTTTATTCCTAGGGACCTTCTACCTAGGAGAGTCTCCTAAGGATAAAATTCATAGTAAGTTATGAAATACTCAAGTGTGAGTGAGACTAAGTTGGATTCAATAATTCTGATTCATCCTCAAAAAGATTTTTATTTTTTATCCTCAACTTGGATAAATTTTGTTTTGGGTTTTATTGTAGGACTTTTGCCAGCTAAGAAATGAAGTAACATTTAACAATTGAACATAATGCTCAAGTGAGATGTTAAGACACTCTGAAGGTAGGTTGGAAGTACTTAGCTTTGATAGGCATGATATATAGCTAGGGAAGTGAGTGTCCCCAAATAATTACGCTGTCTTTGAAAGAGTGGCCTATTTATAAGTCAAACAGCCAATGAGACTGAGGTAGTAGTTGTCAACTTTACAGGAAGTAATTAAAGGAGCAGGATTCTCTTCTTTTACTGGCTGTTTCTGGATTACATAGAGCTTATGAAGACAGACAAGAAAAACGACAGAGGAGCCTAAACAGGCCATCAAACTTTCTACTAAGAAAATTGTTTTTCTCCCCAGAAAAACTTTGTAATGAATAAACACTTACAGTTTTTATTTGATACTCTATCATGATTTTTCTCACACAAAAAATTTGATTTCTACATTTAGCAGAAAACACAGGGATGTTTATTCCTCAAAGAACTCGTTCCCTGTTTCACCAGCATTTTGTAATCTTCTCCATCCTCCCTTCTTTGGTGGCTTGCCATCGGCATTGTGCCTTTGATTTTATGAATAAGGTCCCAAATTGTTTCTGCAGCTGCTATCTGTGCAGTCTGACCTGCTGTGAATGGGGATAACAGAGAAAAGCATCTCCATGACTTTGACAGTGTTCCGTTCCCATGGCTCTCTTCTCAGACTGCGCGTTGTGCTTTTCTCATGTTCATTCCTCACCACAGATGGTGACTATACTAGACCCTGGGTTCAAGGAAAATATAAAACTGAACCCTAAAATGGGCAGAAGACCTAAATAGACATTTCTCCGAAGAAGAGATACAGATTGCCAACAAACACATGAAAGAATGCTCAGCATCATTAATCATTAGAGAAATGCAAATCAAAACTACAATGAGGTATCATCTCACTCTGGTCAGAATGGCCACCATCAAAAAATCTACAAACAATAAATGCTGGAGAGGGTGTGGAGAAAAGGCAACCCTCTTGCACTGTTGGTGGGAATGTAAACTGATACAGCCACTATGGAGAACAGTCTGGAAGTTCCTTAAAAAACTAAAAAATATAACTACCATAAGACCCAGCAATCCCACTACTGGGCATATACCCTGAGAAAACCATAATTCAAAAAGAGTCATGTACAAAAATGTTCACTGCAGTTCTATTTACAATAGCCAGGACATGGAAGCAAACTAAGTGTCCATCAACAGATGAATGGAAAAAGAAGGAGTGGCACATATATACAATGGAATATTACTCAGCCATCAAAAGAAACGAAATTGAGTTATTTGTAGTGAGGTGGATGGACCTGGAGTCTGTCATACAGAATGAGGTAAGTCAGAAAGAGAAAAACAAATACTGTATGCTAACACATATATATGGAATTTAAGAAAAAAAAAGGAGGTCATGAAGAACCTAGGGGCAAGACAGGAATAAAGATGCAGACCTACTAGAGAATGGACTTGAGGATATGGGGAGGGGGAAGGGTAAGCTGGGACAAAGTGAGAGAGTGGCATGGACATATACACACTACCAAACTTAAAATAGATAGCTAGTGGGAAGCAGCCGCATAACACAGGGAGATCAGCTCGGTGGTTTGTGACCACCGAGGGAGGGAGACGCAAGAGGGAAGAGATATGGGAACGTATGTATAACTGATTCACTTTGTTATAAAGCAGAAACTAACACACCATTGTAAAGCAATTATACTCCAATAAAGATGTTAAAAATAAAATTAGAAAAAAAAGGGAACCCTTTCCAGTAATCGTTGTTTATAAGTATATTTACGAATCTATGACTATGGAACCTATTCCTTCTATACATAGTACGTACACATATAGCATTGTTCTCATTCATGGTCGCTGATAATCCTTCTAACTATACAATTTCTCTCTCCTTCCAACCAGTTGTTTCTTATGTCTATGGCTTCCATATCCACCTCAGGCAAAGTAATCATTTTCAAACTGTTCTCCCCAAGAGCCCAGGGAGAAGAAGTGGAAGAGTTGTGAGGGACGGGCTGCTACGAGTCTAGTCTTCAGATTATGGGTCCAGCGCCACCCTGTCAACCAGGGCAGTTCTTTTTGAATGTATTTCATGTATTGAGCTTCCAAGTAAAATTCCATTTGGAGAAGGGGTTTCCCTACTAAATTAGAAGGTAACTGAATTTATTCACTACTACAGGTGTCCTCGGGCCAGTTCAGCCCACAGATGGACAATATGTCATTGTCGTTGAAAGGGTCTTTATTAGCAACCTCCCCCAGGACATCTCCCCTTGTGACAAAACTGCCTAGAATCTCTACTTCTAGGCCCACCCTTTTTTTAAGGCATCGAAAACATCTGTTTTAGGGGAACTAGAATATTTGACCAGGAGAACACATTAAGTCATTCATTAGCACTTTCATATGTATAAGGTTGTTTATTAATTTGTGGGACCTAATGGGGTCTTCAGAAAACCTGGTAAGTTTCAGGGGAGGGGGAAAGAAGGAAAGAATTGGAACCCTGAGCAATAGAGGGCTATGATAGGAAACCTAGGCTGTGAAAGTTGACGTCTGTGAGCCAAGGAGAGAGGAAGGCTGATGGCTAGTAAGGGAAGGGGGTGGTCTTCACCTGCCCCTCCTTTCCCCACCTCCCCACCCCTGCCTTGGTCAGCGGAGCTCCTGTCTCTAAGTCAATAGAGCTTTTCTTCTCGGATAAAAGTACTTTATTCTTCTGATCGTGTCAACTATAAAAATTTATGTTTTAATTGAATTTTATTCTAAATGGCTTCTGTTGTCACCAAGACCAATAATAATGCCTAACATATATTCATCTTTAATTCTGTTACTTTCATAAAACCTGTCTATTCTTCTCCAAATTCAGGCAAGAAAACTTCTCAGATCTATGCACAAGGTTTGTTATACACACTGATGTTTAGTGCCCCTATTTTTGCACAGGAAGAGACTGATAAATACTCATCTAGGGTACAAAGGTAAGATGTAATGCCATAAATTCCCTAAATTACATTCTCCCTGTAGCAAGGTATGGGCAGAGTCTTTACTTAACTTGCACAATTTGTAAAATGAAGGAAGGAAAAGCCTACTGGGTCTAGTTTTTACATTACGTTAAAGTGATAAGTAAAATTGAGTTATAGCCATGACTCACTCCCTGCAAATTGCTATCCCACATCTCCAGGCCTAAACTGGAGGACGTTTCCCTGAAGCTTACCCCTGTACACACAGTAATATTGTGCTTCTGAATTGAGGGTGAGCCGGGGTTAATTCCAATGTCAAGTTTGCAGGCAGCTTAACTGTACAATGGAAGAAGAAGGTAACAGGATTGTATTTTGCAAAGACTGTGTAAAGTTTCAGTAAGAGCCAACTCCAGATGAGAGGGGAAGTGAAGGAGAGGTGGCAAAGAACTTCAATGAAATGGAGCCAGAACTCTACCGAGAATTTTCTTACCAATTGTCCTCATATTTGTACATGAAAGTTTCAGACACACCTAGTAATAGCGACACCTAATCCTTTACAGTTGAAGAAGTACTTTCACATGCATTTCCCCTTTTCTGCAGGCTGTAAGCCCTGGACATCAAAGAGTCATCCAAGATGCTACTTGAGGCTAAAGAAGAGCCCTCTGGACCTCAATTTTCTTCAGGCAGCACCTGTGGGAAGGGACACCCACCCGGAGCGCCCCAAGGTCCGCGGGGCCCAGGACTGCGCATGTGTTGGCGTGCACACCATCTCTACGGCAGGTAGCATGGTCAAGATCCAAGGAACAGCTGTACCTTCCTGCAGGTAAGAGCCCTCTCTTCTGCAAAGTCTACTGTCCGTCACATTCAGAAGCCACACCGAAGTCCAAACACCCCTCTAAAGGTGATCAAATAAAATCAAGTCCTGTTCCTCGCCGCTGTTTGATGTGCGGCTACATCCAAGGAGTCCTGCTGGTCATTCACGCCCAGCCTCCCAGTCCCCTGGCATCTGTGAAGGGACCAATGGTAGGATGCTCACTCTTCCTGGACATTCTGGGTGCCTTTTTCTAAAGCTCTATTTACATAAGTTACTTCTTCCTTTTATTAAGCAACCAGGATTTATTTTCTCTTCTCTCTGTATCAACCATACACACACACATTCAGTGCTGGAGAACCAATCAACGTTTTGTGTTCTTATTTATTTTTATTTCTAATGAGGCAAGTTCAAATCAAACAGCAAAGACAGAGAAAATAATCACACAGCTCGAGGAGGGTTTTTTGCCTTGGTTTTTAGTCTTCTCCTTTGTGGATCATTTTCAACTCTCTTCTTCATCAAGAGGCAATTAAATCAGCATCCCTGCCCCCAGAAGCGGGGCAGACCATAGCCCCAGGCTCAGGCAAAATCGCTCAGGCCCTGAAGGCTGCCTTGCCTTGGTAGTAAATGGGCAACTTCCCTGGGGAGGCTTTCAGTGGAGAAAGAGAGAGGGATTGAAAGACTTTCCAGCAAAATCAGACACTGCCTGGAAACTTGGTCAGTTCTGGCTGCCCTTGAGGAGATGCTAAGTCTTCCCCAGGCAACACCTCTGTCCCCAGAGAGGAAGAGGCAGTGAGATCCCAGGTAGGTAGAGGGAGAAAACCCCCTCTGTCACTGAGGGACATGACCTGCTTTTTGTCTTGGAGTTGGCCTGGTGTCACTGAAGGTCCATGGGGCCAAGATTCCATAGACGACACTAAAAAGATTGAACTGTTGACTCCATGGCTCGAGTCAAGACCAACACTAGTTGAGAAGCAACACCCTTCTCCCACTGCCCCACAGGTGGAAGTGGGCTTATCGAGGGGAAAAGGGTAGAGGGTCTTGCTATCTGCTCTGTAACACGGCAGGTACGCATTGTGGAAAGGCTGGGGAAAGAAAGGCAGTGTGACTTGATTTATTATGTAATAGGACTGCACACAATAAAGAAACCTCTTAGGTGACAAGGAGAGGTTCCAGCCAGATGGCTAGGACTGTGCCTTATGCTGCTATTCAAAACCACATCCTCTCAGTGTCCAGCCCAAAGTGAGTCCTAATATAAACCTGATCCTCCCCGCTAGAGTGGAAGCTCTAGAAAAGGGTTTTGTTGTTGTTGTTGTTTTACTTTTTAATTGCTGCGTCCGGAACACCTGGACCAGTAGGCATCCAATACATATTTGTTCACTGAGTGGTAGAACAGCAGAAGTGCCCCTCCCCGCCCACCACCATGAAACAATGGGATTTACAAACCAAAACCAGTGAAGGAAGGAAGACTCTGGGACTGAAGTGCTCTCTACCCACAGTTTTGGGAAGCAGTGGCCACCCAGGAAGATAAGGTCCTGACTCAACAACACCCTCGCCTACTCTTTACCATAAAGGGAAGCAAAATCACACGTGGGTTGGGGGCTGTGGCGTGGGGAGGGAAGTGAGCACTCCTAACGACCCTTCCTGGGATTCTTGGAGAAAAGCGATCCCGGGAACCGGGGGGGCCCAGATGGAAGGCAGCATAAACATCAAATGTATAAACGCACAACTGCAGACCTTTCAAACTACTACGTAAAGGAATTGTATTCATTCAAAATACAGCTAACTGGTAAACGCCTTTTGGAAACGGCTCTGGTAAGAGAATTGTTGATCTTGGACCTTCCGGTTTAGACTCTTTCTCGGCTTCCCTCCTGGGGGTCCTTACGGAAAGGGGATCCTCCGCGGCCAACACCAGTGTCCTCTCGGCCGCTCAGAGACCAAACTAGACAGTCCACTCCCTCGACGCAAGGCCAACGGAGATGCCAGATTCGGCTCCCGGCCCCCCGTCGCCATCGTCACAGCCCCTGCCCCCAGCTACTGACCGAGAACGCGTGCAGCTGCCATAATGTGTATACAAGAATCTCACCCCAGAGGTTGGTTTCCTCTGTTCTTGTGATGCTTCTGGCAGATCATCCACGGTGTCCGCGTCTCTTGGGAGTCTGAACAGACATTTTCTTGATTTCAGACTAGATTGCAAAGTGTTAACCAGCTCGCGCCTTTCCTACACCCTCCCTCTCCTTCCAGCCGCGGTCGCGCGGGGGCGCGGGGGCGCGCGCCCCGGCCGACGCCAGCCTTTTGCATCTTCCACGGGCACAACCCCCTTCAGAACCAGGACGATTCAAACTGCCCGTGGGTTGTGCGCCGCCCGAAGACAGAGGGGCCGGTGCGGCCACGTTAGAGCTGCTGCGGACCCAGCGCCACTGTCCCCGGAGTGCGTGCGCCCAGGCCCTGGATCTGCGGCCAGGTTTTCAGACGCCAAGAAAGCCTCCGTTCACTGGAATTCATCCCTTCCACCGGTGGGGAGAGGGGCGGCTGGACCAGAGCCCTCGTGGAGGTGGGCCGCGGGGCAGGGGAACTGGGGAATGGGAACTACGCCTCTGCTGACCTTGGGGTACTCGGCTTTGATTTTGAGCGGCAGCCAAGTTGGGTAGTTTCGGTCCTGGAGCTAGTTACGGGCGATCAGCTGGTGCGCGGTTGGGGCAATTCATTAGGCAAGAAACGGATTCGTTGCTTATTATCTATAAACATTCTAACCACAACAACCAATCATAAAACCGCGGAAGGGCCTGTAAAGTAAGGCAGCAGCAAGCCTCGGGGTGGGCAGTGCATCGTTCCTGGAAACGAAGGGTCGATTAGAGAGAGAGACAGAGAGAGAAAGAGAGACAGAGAGAGAGAGAAGGGGTTGGGGGGGCGTGGAGTCAACAACACAGCCACTTGTCGGAAAATCACTTCCTAGATTGGGAATCACGGTTTTTTCTTTGACTGAACGGGATAGCAGAAAATTTAGGGTGAGTAGGAAAGGGATGATGAGAGTGAGGAAGAAATAACGCGTGGAGCGCAGCATTGGGTCATAAGTGGGGTTGATGCCAGCAATAAAAGCTATTGATTAAGAGGGGAGAGCAATTTAGTCTTTGGTTCTTGGTGAAATAGTCACCCAGCGGGAAAGCAGCCTAATATCATTTTATGGAGGGAAATTACGTTTCAAACTGGCATCTTTCTAGTGACAGAAATTCACTTTTGAGTATAGCTGAGATGCTTCTTAAAATTCTCCTTTGGGATAAAGCATTTTCTAATAAGAGTTGGTCTCAAACAATTAAATACCGTTTTAAAGTATGAAGTCTGGTTGTTGTCGTTTTTTTAACCAAATAGCTATTTTGTTTTTTTAGGAATTTTCTTAAGACAAGCTTTAAATTCTCATTGCTTATTTGATATTTTACTATATTAGAAAGTCATCCAATTTTTATGCTGGTTTTCTAATAACTAATTCAAGTACATTGTTCTCAATCTGATTTAGAACCTATTACTTAGAAATCAAGTCACTGGTAAATTTCTTAATACAGTTTAACAAATATATTGGTTTGGAAATTTATTAGAAATAAGTTTTAGAAGGTCTGGTGACATACACATATACCAGAGGTTTCCTACATCTTAGATGTTTAAAACTTAATGGAAGTATAACTATCCAAAAAGGGCCATGAATCATATGCAAAAAGCTTGATAAATTATTTAAAACAATACATCTTATGTAACTACCTAGATCAAGAAAAGGAGTACCGGAAACCCCAGAAGTCCCCCTCACTTAAAAGAAAAACATTTTAGCTTTTTGTTTGGAGATATGCTATTTTTAAATAGTTGCTCATCACATGCTCAGATTTCTTTTCAGTACCAGTATTGTGGATTCATTTTTTCTAGGGGATTATCTACTGGAAAATAAAAATAAAATGCTCTGTGCTTTCCTGTGTTGAGGAGGGAACAAAAACAAGCTCCAAATCCATTTTCCTCCCTGGCAAGCCACAGCCCTTCCCCCAGCTTTCCTGAGTCCACACCGGGAGACATAACAAACAAACGATTACATGTTGAAAAACACATCTGAAAACAGAAAGGTCACGTTACCACTGAGTCCTGGGGAACATTAATCTCGTGTTTGGAAAACAGTTGACAGTTGAAGGTTGGGGGTTCTCTCTCTTCTACTGTTGGACTAAAACAGAGAGAGAGAGAGAGAGAGGGAGGGAGGGAGAGTCATTTGAATGAGAATAAAAGGGAAGAGATCACTGTGGCCTCTTCAGAAATAAATGCTTTGGGGGACTACCGACTTTTCAACCCAGATTTAAATGAATGGATGGATAGATGGATGAATAAATAAAGCCACAGGGACAAAGAATCTGAAATGGCTCGCCTTTCTCAAAGTGTGGAGGAGTGTATGTGTACTTTGCTAAAACAATTAATGCGAATAGTGAGAAATAGTTACGAGAGCGTCAAGCTCAGAACGCCTAAGGGCAGAGTTTGCTGGATGAAAACCAGTCCCTTCCCTAATAGCTTGTGGGAAGGTGAAAGCTGACTGCCTGACCACTTGCCTCGCTCGGCATTTCTCTGCGCCCGCGCCCACCCCTGGTCGCCCACCTCCCCAGTCTTCTGGCTCTACTCGGAATTCCTCTTCATGGCTTTGATGGGCGCCCAGAACCCACCGCCCGGGGGCCAAAGCGGTGGGGAGGTGAATTGGGTGTCTAACACCTTGATATCTAAGATCACCAGAGATTCCTCGTATCTGAATTTGTGAAGTAGAATGAGGAAAGATCTGAAGTACATTCCTGGGACGATAACTAGAAATATCACACTGAAAATTATACTGATCCATTGCAATGACAGCATATACTGATTCCCCTTTTACAAGCATCCTTACATCCTGCTGTCTCTAAAACAATGAACTTGAGAGGCTGGGACGGTGGAGGCACCAGGCAGTGATAGCGGGAATCAAAGGACTTAGGATCAAGCAGCAGTTTTCCTAGAGCTTTCCGTGACCTTGAGAATGTCACTATAACCTTGATGGGCTCAGGCTTCCCCGTGCACAAAACGACATCTGATGATGCGCCCTCGCACTCTCTGACTGCTGGACAGCAATTAGGCCCTGGCGTGCTGAGGCGGTCGGTTGCTAGAACCATCTCCCCGCGCCCTTTGCGTGTCTGATAAAGTGCAAGCGCGTATTTGGAGCCCAGGAGACTCGGATGGAAAGTCTGGGGGCAAATACCGCGGGTCGGGGCATTTCGCGCTGAGCCGGGGCAGTGAACCAGCCTAGAGCCGGCGTGGCCAGGGCGAGTGAGATAGCTCTGCCCGCTCTGTCCGGGCTGACAGTGATATATGCGCCGGTGACACAAGCTGGCCGTGAACCTGGATGGTTGGACGGTACTTGGGGGTTGCGCGGAGTTAAGGCAGGACCGCGCAGAGCAGGGCGGAGGGAGGTCCTGCAACCCGCACGCCTCTCCCAGGCCTTCCCGCCGGTGCTCACAGCTCCAGGGCGCGAAGATGGCAGCTCTTCCTGCTTCGTTCGATTCAATGTCAAAGCCCTCGGTTCACTGAAGGCGTTTCCACTTCTGGACGTGTCTTCCGCGGGCCCCGTGACTCTGGACCCAGCTCGGGATGCAGGTCCCGCGCCGATGGTGGGAACAGTCGCCCTAGAGTTCAACGCCAATTGCCTTGATGATGGTGGGCGGGGAGGGCGAGTGGGGAGCGTTTGCCTAGGGGAAGATCTATCCCTGATCATCTATTTTAAGATGTGAACTCCTGCGGAACCCAGCAGCGGCTGTGGCCTTAGCCCCAGCGCCAGGCAAGCGACCAAACCTCGCTCTCTGTGAAGCAGCGAGGCGGTTCCATCCGGTTGCAAATATACTGTTTTTGTTTCTTGTTTTTTTCTTTTTTTACAGCCACCGTCCACAGCAGCTGCAACACCGAGGCTGGTGGCGGCCTCCCGGGACCACGAAGCGAACGCCTCTGCCGGGCAGGCCTCCGGCGGGGCCGCGGGACACCTGATGAGTTCCTTGGATGCTGGCCTGACCCTTCCCGGTTCCTTTACCAACCTAGGGATTCGAAAATTCATTTTGTAACCATCTCCGGACAAAAGCGCGCGACTAAGATTGCCAAGAGGTCAACTGAAGTCAGGCACCCATGTTTCGGGGAGATTTTCCCTTGAGACTGGGGCAAGGGGCTGTCCCCCTATACGAGTCGCGCTATTTCTTCCAACTCTGTGGTCCACTTGGTTCCAGAGAGAGACGTGGACACGGTCTGGAACCAGACAGGGCGGAAACTCCTGTCCCTCGCTCAGGTGTGGAATCTCGAACCCACCCCCATCCTCACCCCCCACCCCGCCCCGAATGCAGGGATGCGGGAGAAGCGCGCATCTCCGGGGATGAGGTTTGGAGTCTTGGAGGCATTGCGCCCTGCTTCCCTGCTGTGCCTCTTGTTTATAGCGCGCGCGCACCCCCCCCCCCCCACACACACACACGACGCACACACCTAGAAGTGGATGGAGAGGGGGCTGGAGAGACACACCCTCCCCCATCCCCACCCAAACCCCACCGCAGCCACCCCCAGGCGATCAGACTCTCCTGAGGCCATGGGATTTGCCCAGTTCTGGTGGAGGTCACAGAAGATGTTAATGAGAAGATTCAGGAATGGTCCGACGCGACAGAACTCAGAAGGAGACAACCCTCCTTCATCCATAAATATTACTCTAAATGTATTAAAGACCCTGAATGGCTTTTATTCTGTTTGGAGTCTCCGCTGAAAGGGACCTGGTACGGTTTATGCTCGTCAAGCGCCAGAGCACAGTTAAAGTGAAAGGAAAAAGGCAACTAAAAGAGTGTTTAAAAAGATGCACATAACATTTTAAGATAACCACACACAAAATGCTCGCATAATTCTTATGAGAACAGTTACAATGAAGAAAATCCATCTCTGATGTAGTAAAATGTAGTTCTTTTAGCTGTTTCCACAGTCATTCTAAGCTGATGCTGTTTGATTATAAAACTTGACTTTGCAGAAAAAATCGTACCTTTGGCTTTTTAAACATACAGTTATTTTGAAGCAAAATGTTTTGTAACTATCTGGCACGTACACGAAACGCTAAAAACACGGTCACTGTGTTTTAGAAATTGTCATAATAAGTTCTCCTCTATGAAATCAGAATTTGCCCCATTTAAACCAATAAACAACAACTAACTCTGGTTTCAACAGGTTTTTCTTCTTAATTCCTAGGTGTGGATTGAAAAGTAGTAAATGAATATTTGCAAGAGATCATTAAAAAGCAAGACTAAAATGGTGTATCATCTTCCTAGATTATAAAACATTAACATATTAAAACGTAATTTACATACATTTCATCTCTGCCCATATGAAACTGTCATTTATAAACTTTACACTTTTATGAAACACAGTTCTCTTATGTTATATGTATTTTACAACAAAACAGAAGTCGTTTAGTTTAAGCACATATTGTATTATTACTTTTCTTGATTTATTTTTATCTTTAAAAAACCCCTCTCCCAAATGAGAGGACTTTTTGTTTAAACAGCAAATTATATCAAAATATAAAATCTGAAGGAATTGTCTATTTGAAAGACTTTCAACAACTTTAGAGATACTTGTTGGGTTTTTTTCCCCCTCTTTCTAATTTCCATAACTTCTCTATGTGAATGTGTGTTTGTGTGATCTTCACTCTTTTCCCACATAAGTCATGCATATCAGGCAGGAAAAGTTAATTTTGAAACTCTTATTTGTTTTTAAAATGTTACACATTGTGTGTTTGAGGCGAATAAGCTAAATTTAGAATATTTCTAGTCACAATGGTAGAGCAAATGCAAGGAATACTATATTATTGATGTTAAAAGACAAAACCTCTCAGGTAGAAAATCAACTACTTATCCTCTTTTAATTAAAAAATATGTACATTGAATTCTTTGGTCAGGCTCTATAAATAATGTGTCCTCAATAGCTTTGATTGTCAGTATTAATGTTGAGATTATGAGCTAGCTTTAAACCAATTAAAGAGAACTTCCGAACAACACAAACATAAAAGGGAAAAGACATCTTCCCCCACCATACCCACACCCCGAACTTCTATCCCCGATGCAGTAAGAATAATCTTTTTATTCCATTAAAATTGTCACTAACCTTATAATGATAAAAGAATGTTTCCATCTCTTACCTGAAGAGACTTGTCAGTGTAACAGGAACTGAAATTGGGACTGTTTTGTGTTGTCTATTATAGTACAGGGCTCTGTACTGCTTTGCCTCTTTGAAGGCTGAAGTAACAATGTATGACTATTGCCTCCTGGGACCTTATGAAAATGAGAGAAATAGCTGGTTCCAATAAATGCTATAGACCTTGACCCTGGGACAGAGATGAGAAAAACAAATTATTTCACATACACTAAAAAATAATTAAAATGTTATTCTAAACTTTGTTTTTCTTGCATATGTTTTGTATGTACATCTGATGTTATACTCAGTCACCCAAATATGTAAGAAATGATTTTACTTATAAAAATACTACTTCAACCTTTTTAAGAGGGGCAAAAATCACCTTAGAAAGCAGTTGCATTGCAACTTCCACTTTTAAAGTATGTAGCATAAATGAGTTTTACATAATGAATATACATGCTTTCAGCTAAAAAAGAAAGCAAGCTTTGTATCTCCACAATATATTATGAAAACATGTTAGGATATTGTCAACCTAAGATCAGCCTGATTTGAAAACAAAAAGAATAAGTTCTTTTAATGAACTACTAGCATATGTTATATGTATACTTATTTTGCTGATTTCAGAATAGAAATTAATTCTCCTGAGAAAGAAATTTGACGTGGATTACCTATGAATTTTTTTAGCCTAAATGTTAAGGTACTAAAACATAGTCATATGTTTTGCTTTTTAAAATATTTTCAAAAGACAGTTTGAAAAATCAAAAAGACATTAGAGGAATACTGAATTTAAAAGTTATGATCATTTTTCTGCTTTTGAAAATTACCAATCTTTATGCCAGGAGAAATATGTTTAAGAATCATTAACACTTTAGTCTCATTGAAGTAGAAGCATGGAATGTTATTTTGAAAAAGAAAAACATATATTTATACATATGCATATGTATTCTTTTTATAAAAAGAGGGCTAAATGGGTTTAATAATTTTTTGGTAACAAAAAAGGGAATAAGAAGTATCACAGCCTAAAGCAAGAAGAAAACCAGTCATGGTTTTTAGTCAAAGGAGAAAGGGCATTTTCCAGGGTAAATTTAGTTTTATTTGGAGCAGTTGGGGTGAAGGAGAGGCAGGTGCTCATATCAAACTGAAATATCTGGATGATCTGTCTACACAGAGCAATGAAGACATCTCCTGTTCCTACTGAGCTATGTAGATATTGCTCTAACCTGAGACTACAGACCACCCTTTACTTTTGAAATAATTTGGAACTTTTATTTCAGTTAGGAAACATATTTCACCAACACCATACTGTAGCTATATTTTCGATGGCATTCTCCATACTAATAATCCTTAAATGGAGTGTACCTCCAGTGGTAACTGATCCTTTATTAAACAGCTATCTACTATGGCTTACTAAGTGCCGGGCACTGTTCCAGGAGCACCAGTGCACAAAACAAACAAAATCCTTGCCCTAGGTTGACTCAGGGCAATTCTTCCTGGAGAGTATGGAAATTAATCATTGGGTCGGGGGAGGGGAGTCTTGTAGTTTTCAGGCTGTCCACTAGGTGGCAAAATGTGAAAAACAGACCGCAACGTGGAGCAAAATTTGCTGTAAAGGAGACAGTATTTCTCTGAAAATCTCATTCATATTTTGTTTAAAATGTCTCGTTTTGAGCACCACGGTTAACGGCTAATGGTCAGAATACATCTTGTGTTCAGTTTACAAAGCATTGCCGGCTGCTTTCCCCAGACTCCCGTCTGCAAGATCCCGAAGCTCATCTTAAGAAATTTTGCTCTTTTCCTTCCCATATTTCTCAGTGCCTTCAGGTGGGTGGTGTATAGAAATTTGCCTAAGGATATGAACATCTGGCTTTGCCTAGGGCCCCACGAAGGCTTGGATCAAGTTCATTCAAATTCACATAGATAAATTCAGGCACTAGACTTCAGTTTGCTAACTTGGGGAGTTACTGTCCAAAACACTAACATCTTAGCATAACATTCATGTTGACAAGTACCAAACACATTTGCTAATATATATACACGAATGCAATCATGCATAGATTTTGTATTCAGAGACCCCTTAAGTAAGACCTCACACTTACATTAAAGAAATACAATTACTTCATTTAATCAGATCTCTTCTTTGGGATAGAATGAAGATATTATTTCCAAATAAAATCAGATCTGCATTCATCTTTAGATCTTCCAAAGACATGTTTAAAGAATCTTCTGTTCCTAGAAAAATGGTTTATACAGGATGTAGAAACGCTTGTAGAGGGGTTTAAGTGAAGAATTTGAGATTTTGCTCTGCTTTTGTACTTATGTGAAGTCAGGATCTTTGTTTCCAGATGAGTGTTCTTTCAATCTAAAAATGAAATGTTAGAGATAAACATGTCTATGTGGAAAAATGCTATCTCCAACACGTCTGTGTGTTCTTTTCCTAAGGACAGAATTAGTAGAACATTCACAGTTTAATAAGTGTTGCGGAAAATTTTCTCCTTGCATTTTCACTTTGGCCTTGGGAGTTCTTCATGCATTTGAAATGCATGGATCACAGCAGAATTTATCAGTTTGGTCATCGGGTTTGATAACAGCTGTGAATAAGAAGGAAAGCTTATTTTATACAGAAATTGGAAGTGTGGGTAAGTTTTCTGGCAGATGTGGTTGTTTTTGAGTTCGTGGAGTTCTAGGGTAACTGCTGTTTAAAGGGAAGTGAAAACATGCATGTGAAGTTCAGGGCTTTCCATACACACCAGGCACCGATTTATACCTGCTCTGATTCCCTGGGGGTCCCACAGAAAGTTGAACTGTAACAACTTCATTATTGATCATGATAATTTCATGCAGAAATCATTTGTATAAAATCCATTTGTAGCTCTCAATATAGCCAAGCTAAGGATGTGGTGTGGTATTACTACTGAACAGTCTATTCTTAACGTGCCTTAGCATGGGAACAGGATTTACCTGTCTGAACAAAAGAAGGAATAATTAAAAGGTGTTCAAATATATGAAGCGCTGCTCACTGAAGCTGATGGTGAGTTGTAATTCATTCCCACTGACCGCAAAACAAGAAAAAGCCTCGAAGTGAAACATAGGGAGACTGGGGCCCTTATGTTAGAAAAAGGTGGAAAAATTCTAAAGAAATGAAGGTTATAATGTATATATATGTATAACTGAATCACTTTACTGTACAGCAGAAATTAATGCAACATTGTAAATCAACTATACTTCAATAAAATAAATTTTTTTAAAAAAGAAAGAAATTAAGGTTATAAGTCATGGAATGGATTATAATGGGAGCTCACAGAATCTCCTTCCCTTGAGGACTTTATCAGTAAAATTTTTTGTCAATAATCTGGGTTTGACTTTTTTGTTTTGTTTTGTTTTTGTTTCTTGCTCTCCCCACTGTCCACATTAATTCTGCTTTGGATCTCAAGACCTGGGAATACAGCTTTTAATGGTTTCATAAGAATTCCAGGGCCTCCCTGGTGGCGCAAGTGGTTGAGAGTCCGCCTGCCGATGCAGGGGATACGGGTTCGTGCCCCGGTCTGGGAGGATCCCACATGCCGCGGAGCGGCTGGGCCCGTGAGCCATGGCCGCTGAGCCTGCGCGTCCGGAGCCTGCGCGTCCGGAGCCTGCGCTCCGCAACGGGGGAGGCCACAGCAGTGAGAGGCCTGCATACCGCAAAAAAAAAAAAAAAAAAAAAAAAGAATTCCATTACAACATTCTTTAATGAACTTATTATAATGAAATTTTATTCTGCATCACAATCATTTTAGACTTTTCTCATAGACTTACGGCCTTTTACTAGAATTTTGCTTTTTATATTTCACAAACAATAGTATAACAGGAAGAGTAAAACTTCAAATGAAAATGTTTAAAACACAAAATTCTCAACAAATCAACGTCTTTATGCAACCATATTTTAAACTTATCTTTTTCAATATACAAATATATCCTCTTCATAATTGTAATTATTGTATACATTCCAACTAGGTTTTTTTTTTACTTAATATTTTATTATAAACAGTCCCCTCTATTCTTAACTAGTTTTTATATTTTTCTAGGTTAGTAGCTAAACACCCTTGAATGTCTTTCCTAAACATATTCTTCATCATAGTAAATGGCACCATCATCTACCCAGTTTTTAAAGCCAAAAATCTCGGAGCATTCAATTTTTTGTATCTCTGCGGCCACTGCCCTTTTCCAAGCCTCTGTGACTTTCCATCTGAACAACCTCAAAAGCCTGAAAACTGGCCTCCTTACTTTTATTCTTCTTCCACCCTATTGTCCATTCTTCACACAACAGTCAGAGTGATTGTTTTCAAAACATAAATCACATCACATCCCTCCTCTTTCTAAATCCTGCTGTAACATCCCGCTGCACTTGATCAGAACCCCATTGTGTTACTACTGCCGGCCAAGATCCACAAGCTATGACCTCTGCCTTCATCCCTAAGACCATTTCCCTTTATGGGTTCTCCTATTCACTCATTCATTCTTTCATTCATACATTCCTTAAATATTTACCGACTTTTTCTTATGCTTCAGTGACGTTTTTAGGTGCTTGGAATAGAAAAGTGAATAAAATATCATCTTCCTTCCTGAAGCTTCCATTCTATGGTACAGGGACCAGACTTGTTCTTGCCTCACAGCCTTTGCATTTGCTGCTCCCTCTGCTTTGGCCTACCCTTTTCCAGACCTGCTCAGGGATGGATGGATATATTTGGATAGATACATATACGCAAATATGTCACCATACCCAGTATATCCAGAACTCACTAGCCTGTGACCTCTAAGTAAAGTCATGTTTATGTTCTCAGCCTGCACTTGTGACGATTAAATGAGTCAGAGAAACGTTATCTGTAATTATGATTTTATTAAGATCATTGCCAAAGAAATATCTCCATAATCTTTCCAGAGATTTCTGAGACACAGTTCCTTAGGGCTTTGACCAAACTACAAAATGCGCTCCTCTACAGGGATTCTAAGTTACAAAATGCATTTCCAACAAGCTGAAAGATTATTTCCCTCCAGAGCCAGAGCTCTGCTGTGCAGCCTGGTGCAAATACCCCCGGGTTAACGGTACGGTTTTTATCATGGATGCTGACTGGAAAATAATTTAGAGATGTTTTTGATTGGAAACAAATTTGGACCCATTGGTGCATTACATTTAAAATGTTTCCCCTGCAAAGTGTTTAATCTTTTATTTTTGCATTTATCACATTGTATTATAGTCACGGGTAGAGCGACCACAATTCCTAGTTTACACCTGTTGTCTTGAGTACCATCTGGTTTAGCATTTTAGCACTCTCAGAAGTGTCCTGGTATAGACAATAAACTCTAGTCCCCCAGGTTATGAGGCAGGTGCCTGGCTGGAGAAGCTGAGGAGTGCTGGGTAGTCCTAAGCCGAGTGTGGGTCTGTTGGAGAAATTGGTGAGGCAGGTGACCCAGGGATGTCTGGCCGATTTGCATGCAGAGAAGGGCTTTGAGGGGAAACTGACTCGCTGGAGGCTGAAGGCAGAATGAGTGGAGGAGAGTCAGGAGGGCCTCAGAGATTATGTCTAAGCCTGTGAGGAGAGAGTTTCTCTTCCCATTTCTGCTAAGAACACATCATAATCTAAGACAAGGAAACTGCAGGGAAGAGCACCATTTTGGCTATTTGTTTGTTTATTTATTTATTTATTTATTTATTTATTTTTTATTTTTTTGCTGTACGCGGGCCTCTCACTGCCGTGGCCTCTCCCGTTGCGGAGCACAGGCTCCGGACACACAGGCTCCGCGGCCATGGCTCGCGGGCCCAGCCGCTCCACGGCACGTGGGATCCTCCGGGATCGGGGCACGAACCCGCGTCCCCTGCATCGGCAGGCGGACTCTCAACCACTGCGCCACCAGGGAAGCCCTGTTTATTTATTTTTAAAGAGGACCATTTTTAAAGTCTTTATTGAATTTGTTACAATATTGCTTTTGTTTTATGTTTTGGTTTTTTGGCTGCGAGGCATGTGGGATCTTAGCTTCCCGACCGGGGATCAAACCTGCACCCCCTGCATTGGAAGGTGAAGGCTTAACCACTGGACCTCCAGGGAAGTCCCCATTTTGGCTGTTTTAGAGCTTAGTTACGCTTGTATCAGGAACAGCATCCTGGCGAAGGAAGTGAGGGCAATGAGACATAACCCGAAGGTACTTTGCAACCTTGAACCTCAGAGAGCTGTGAAAGCAACTCAACTTGAGGTTCTAAGGATTCTGAGCAATATTCAGGTTGGGGGTGAGGTAATGGATTTGCATGGGTCTTAATCATCAGTGCAAGATTTAACTTGGTTTAGTATCCTTTTAGTTTTGAGTCCTCCAGTTATAGGGCCAATTGCAGTCTATCCATTAAAAAAAAAAAGGCTATTTGATAAATAGAGCCCTTCTTATCCTGGCAGGGACGTGGATTGGTAACAGGAAGCTTTCCTGAATAGATAGGACCTTGGTGATTTAGTGAAAGGTTCTTCCATGGCAACAGGATGCTATCTTTCTCTATCCAAGGCTTGTTATTAAAGTACTTTGAGATTTTTGGATATTTGAGAACACTTATCAATATCAACGTGCTCATTCAAGAAATAGTTATTTAGACCATTACTATTTTCCATGCCCTGTGTGAAGTGATCATGACAACCTCAGTATATGTATCTATTCCTGTGGTTTCTTCTGTCACGTGTATGCAGAGGACGATCCCGAAATGTAATCTTAGCATTTATCTCCAATCTCTGCTCTAGATTACATTTCAAACTGCCTGCTGCATTCCTACACATAACTGTCCTGTCTTCACTTTAAATCTACTGAGCTAAAGGGGATCCATCCTCTCCCTCTTGTCACCACCTTACCTCCAACCCAAGTCAACTTGTCCTGCACTTGTGTTCTCTCTGTTTATAAAAGCAATGCCTTCTTCAGACCCTTTGGAGTCATTTTTTTTAAATTTTATTTTATTAATTTTTTATACAGCAGGTTCTTATTAGTTATCCATTTTATACATATTAGCGTATATATGTCAATCCCAATCTCCCAATTTATCACACTTAACTCCATCTTTATGGCCAACATTCAGTCTTTCCCCAAGAGTTACCTTCCATAATGCCTCTCAAATCTTTCCTCTATCGTTTCCACTCCAATAGCAATACTTAAATTCAGATTTCCACCTTATTTCACTTGCATAATTCCAGTAGCCTCTTCACTGGTTTCCTTATCCTACAATCTGTTGCATTTCTGTTTGACATTTTAGATTAGCTTTAGAAAGTTCTTCCCAAATCACAGATCAGAAATTACATCTTGGGGCTTCCCTGGTGGCGCAGTGGTTGAGAATCTGCCTGCTAATGCAGGGGACATGGGTTCGAGCCCTGATCTGGGAAGATCCCACATGCCGTGTAGCAACTGGGCCCGTGAGCCACAACTACTGAGTCTGCTCGTCTGGAGCCTGTGCTCTGCAACAAGAGAGGCCATGATAGTGAGAAGCCTGCGCATCGCGCTGAAGAGTGGCCCCCGCTTGCTGCAACTAGAGAAAGCCCTCGCACAGAAACGAAGACCCAACACAGCAAAAATAAATAAATAAATAGACATCCTTAACTTAATCACAGCTGCAAAGACCCTTTAAACAAAAAAGAAGAAATTACATCTTTGTTCATGAACATTTCCAACTGCCTACAAAAATAAAAAGTCCCAACTCTCCATTTTAGCATTTTCTTTGTCCAATCTATATTTTCCAGCCCTTTCTTCCACTATATCACTGCTCAGACCTTACCCTCCAATTCCGGCAGATGATTCACTTCCATGACCTCAGACACTTGTATGTTTCCAGGCTTTTGATTATGCTATTGCCCTACCCGGGGGGACACCTACTGAAATCACATTCCTCCCTTTACACTCAGCTGGTCAGTACTAATTGCTCACTCTCCTCTTCCTAAAATACTAGGTTTTGGTTTGTTTTAAGCTCTTTTGAACACCCTTCTTCTGCTGTACATTACGGTTAGTAATACACCAAATGTACTTGGGGGTCTGCCTCCCCTGACCTCTATAAAAGGTCATGTGAACCTCCGAAGCTCACATAGCATCTCCAGACCTCTGCAAAGGTGCAGTGTTAGATATAAAGTATTATAGAACTGTATGTGATTACAGTTGCCTTCCTCCCACTGAAGTCTTGGATCACAGGGCACAGTTTTTTACATTTTTGTTCTCTTTCACCACACCTGGTTAACCCCTTCCTTGCACAAAGTGAGCCATCTTTGAATACTTACTTAAATATTTACGTTAAAACTTCACTGTCATGTAAAATGTAATGCCCTAAATTTATGTCACAGTATAGGTACTTGGGGGCTATAGTAATCTTGAATATGTGAGAAATGAGATTTCTCTGAAATAGAAAAGCACAGAATGCGTCAGAATAACTTTAGGAGAGCAGGCCATGCCCGAAATGTGAGTGGCTCTAGTAAGGTCGATGTTGAGTCGATGACAAGGGAAATTGCTGAGAAGGTCAAAACACTGTTCCACTTAACAGCATAAAATAAAGAGACACACAGCAGCAAATATTGACAATATCTGGTGGTCAGTGACTTCAGTTAACAAAATTTATTTATGCATTTATGTATTTATGTCTATTTATTTATTTATGGCAGTAATCCCATTCAGGAGGGCTCCACCCTAAGACCTAATCACCTGCCAAAGACCTTACCTCTGAATACCATCTCACTGGGGATTAGGTTTCAACATATGAATCTGGGGGTGGGGGGGACACGTTCAGCCTATAGCACTAGCCAAGGAAGTTTGACTTGAACTACTGTAGCTTGCTCTTTGTTGCCCTTCCCAAAACATCTGTGGCCCCCTCCATCCCATTCTTATCACAAAACCCACGGTAGTCAAAATGCAATTCTGATACGGGTTGGAGTTGTTCTTCAGTCTCAGTGATACCCACCTCAGGTTGCCAGCTGCCTGAGAGGTACTTCTTTGGGGGGTATTATCATGCGTGAGTATTATTTTATTAGTGTATTTGTATAAAGTGGAGGAAACTGCTGCTGTTTACCTGGTGTGCCATCTCCATGACGTATGCTTCCCAGTCTTTGAACAAATACATGCATTTACACACATACACACATTGAAAAAGGCAGGGCCACTAGCTCCAAGCAGCTAATGATGGGGCCCTGGAAGTGGGAGGGGATGGGGAGGACAGGGTCCCCCCGTCATGTCCTTTATACTTTTCTTACAATTTTTTCAATTCTACATTTTTAAATTTTAATTTAATTTTTTTTCAACTTTCAACTGTGCAAAAATCATCTCCATTGAGAGAGAGATGCATTTGGTTATTCTGGTCTGATGCAAAACACAAAGCATTTGATTCTGGTAATTTTCCTTGCTCTGATTCCATGATCATCAATCAACTTTCTGTAGGCTGATAAAGAGAATGTACTGATCACATTCGGTAAGTCATCACAGTAACATTCCCTTTAGCTCTGGATTTAAAAATCAAAGCCACAAATAACCAAATTGAAAAAAAAGAGAGAGAAAAAAAATAAATCACACGCACAAAAAATCAATGCCATGAAAAATATATTTGCTTGAGGTGAGTTGATAAAACCAGAATTCTGAGGGGGTAACCAGACCAAGAACACATACAAATTCAACCCGGTAATAAACGCCACCTGTGAGAGCTGTTTGCATGGGCTTCACCCAACCCAACAAGAACTGGGCCTCATGCAAGAGTTTCTCATTTCTCTGGTTCATGACTGACAATGGCCATAATCTTTTTTGGATGTATTATTTTCTTTGTTCCAGAGAAAAGGAAGGAGATGAATTGAGGGAGGGAGAGAAATATATATATTTTTTTGATTTATGAAATCAGTAAGAACAAAAATCTCCAAAGTTAACTAAAATAAATAACTGTGAATTCCTTCATAAATGCAATTGTCTACATTAGGGGGAAAATATGCAATGCAGCACCCAAACTGCAATAACACGAAAATTCACACACCTTGAAAAAAGTGTCTATAGTTTCTGAGAATTTTAGAAATGCAATAAACTATTCGATGGCCTCAAGATTGCAAATACTCTGGAAGAAACTCACTGCAGGGCAACGTGATAGGTGACAGTGGTGCTGGTATATACACACAGGGACTTATTTTGCTTCTTGTGTTGTCTTCTCGTTAAGAGCAGCAGCCTCGATCAACTGTTCTAGGCCACTCCACTTTTCTGTGCTTTTCTCAGATTTCCTACCATGGGAACGAAGCCGACAGTCAATGGAAGCCCATCTCTGGCTGAGGGTCTTTCTCTTCAGGCTGTGCACATGCACACAGCTCAGAAGAGACCACCATCCTGATATTGTTTAACAGGAAAGAACTCTTTGCTATTTTTTTGCTTTGATAAAAATAAATTGGCAAATATACATTATGTTAAATTTCTACAGATAGTCTTACATTAGTATTGTTTTCTTATGTGGTTAATTAAGCAACAAAGCAAAAATACATATTGTATTTACACCTGATAACTGGCCACACTCAGTAATTTTGTTTTAGCTAATCATATCATTGAACATTTTAAACTGTAAGTTCATAAGTACGAAAGAGTGTATTATGTCAGATCACAAATTTATAGCTTATTTAAAAACTTGATGACAAAATTAGGTCATGCTAATGGTTAAAAAAAAGTATTTTCGAAAGTAAAAAATAATTTTACTTTTTAAAAAAGCTCCACCTTAATTCTTTAAGTAAAAAAAGAAAAAGAAAAACAGCAAGTGAGCGGAGATCTTAGAATTCCTTTCTTGTTTAATTTTTAAAATAATTTAGGGAGAAGGGAATACTGGTAAGGATTTTGTCTTTAAATAGTTTCTTTTGGAAAACATCAACAACCTAAATATTTAAAAAGTGATTAACCACTTGCAAGAGACTGAAAACATCCTAGGTATGTGCATTCCCCAAACATACATTTTCCGATTGAGACTTTTAAACTGTCGATACCCGAGAGACGATGCCATTGACGTGTACCTGGCACTAGTTCTGCAGTTAAGTTTTTCCCCAGAGAGTACTTTTGGGCGACAGAGTGGCGTCCTGGCTTCCCAGGTTGTTGCATTGACAAACTGCAGTGGAGTAAAGTCAAGGGGCCTGACAAAATCTCATTAATCATTTTAAATTAAATCCAACCTTCCTGTCCAACCAGGCCGAGAAGAAAGCCAATTTTTTTTTTAAACAAATGAAAATTTCCTCTGTAAAGATTTGGTATCTTTCTCTTGTTGATCTTTAATTTGATTAGACAAAAATAAAATAAAACAATCCACTTCTCTAAGCTTGAAAACAAAACATTTGTCCAGATATGATTTAACAGATCAGCCAAGTGTTTTTTAAAAATGAAACAAATTTCGAATAAAAATACCTGGAAACATTCTGAGGGGAACCAATACTAGTTAAATTAGGAACGCTATTTATCTTTAATTTTTGAATACTTCAATGAATTTATTTTGTTCTATCTAAAATACATCATCCTTAATAACATCTGAAAGAAGAAATAAGAAAAAAAAATCCGTTATCCATAATATCTTGGTATATTGTATCCCAGTCTGTTCTTTCCATTCATAGGTTTTTGCTTTGTTTTACATAGTAACCATAATGTGTGTATATATGCAACTTAATCTTCTTTTTAATATTTATCATTATTTATAACGGTTAACTCACATTATTCATAAACATCATGGCATCATAATAACAGGTCATGAGGATGCGTTCTGGTCTACTTGACCAGTGCTTAGCATGCTGTCTGGTACCCCGTGTGTACTCAAATATTGGTTATTTTTTAGAATAGCCCCAGGTTTTGGGCATTCCGGTTGTTTCTATATTTTTCTTTTTTGTTTTTTGGGTTTTTTTTTTTTTTTTTTTGCAGTATGCGGGCCTCTCACTGCTGTGGCCTCTCCCGTTGCGGAGCACAGGCTCCAGACGCTCAGGCTCAGTGGCCATGGCTCACGGGCCCAGCCACTCTGCGGCATGTGGGATCTTCCCAGACCGGGGCACGAACCCGCGTCCCCTGCATTGGCAGGTGGACTCTCAACCACTGCGCCACCAGGGAAGCCCATATCTTTTTCTTTTTTTGAAATTAAAAACAATGACATGACTAAGAGTGTACGTACTGCCTTTCCTTTATTTTGGATTATTTCCTTAGGATGGCTTCCCGAAGTGGACATATTCACTTACAAATGCTTGTAAACAACTGTAGGCAGTTGAGCTATTAATAGTGATATTAAAGAAAAAGTTCACTTTAAACACAGGAAAAGACTCCAATTAGAATAAATGGGTTATTATTTTAAATATATAGACTTCTGAACAAGCTAACTGTCGTTGAGCACCGTATTAATAATGCTGCCAATCATGAAAAAGATGTTTAGAGAAGTAACAAGATCAATGGCTTAAACTCTCAAAATTAAAAAAAGACAATCAAGTACCAGTAATTTATGCAAATATTTGAAATTAGAAGACCAGAGAAATGAATTTACACCTAGAACAATACATAGGTTGAATCTGTATTAGTTTTTTTAAGAGTTAACTCTAAGCATTCTGATTTGTAAATTGTGTACACCTGAAAGGTCTGGTTCTATTTTTTTGAAATGCAAATAGTAAAGTCATCTTTCTATAGACTTATATATTAGAAACTAAACCAGGGCTAAAGTAATTCAGTTAGGTTTACTGAGAAACTGCTTTGGGCCAAGGTCTGTGTTAGGTATTGAGTGAGACATAAGAAGAATAAAATTTCCACCTGCAAGAATTGACAAAGTTGCCCTGGAGGGGAAAGAGTCTGAGGGGACTTTGAAGGACAAATAACATTTCAACAGGTAAAGAGGCGGAGGGGTTACAATCTTTCCAGAGAGAAAGCACCACAGATGAGAGTAGAGAGTGTTAGTTTGAACAGAGTGCGCTTAGAAAAAATCCTGTTGATGATCAATTTGGAGGACTCGTAAAAGTTTTCGAGCATTTTCTCTTTTCCTTTTCTTAAAAATATATAATCTGTACTGCATTTTAAAAACATAAGTAATGATGGTGTATAGAAAGGATGCACCAGCAGCATGCAGTCGGTATGGTGTGTTCTGGGCTTGAAACAACACGGCCCTTACCGGGAAGGAAGATGTAGACAGGTCTGAGTTGCAGTGGACCATAAGTACTCTTGTGGGTTTCCGCAAAGCTCAGATTACACACTGGATAAGGAGGTATTTGGGCAGAGACGATATAAAAGCCATTAGCGCTACTATGATTTTCTAGCCTCAGAGAACTCAGCCCCAAGTGGAGAAGGTAGACTCTTGAAAAGGCCTGCATGTAGATGGGAAAGGAACGATCTACCTGGGCTGCAGCACATGCAAAGCTCAGCATCCTTCTTGAATCTCCCCTTCCCTAGCTCTCGGGATGCCATTCTTCTCTGGTCCTTCTACAGTTTTAACGAACGCTCATTTTCTTTCTTTTTCTCTACCAAACCTGAAATGCTGTGTTTCCCAAGTATTTCTTTTTACACAACATATTCCCTAGAGGAGGTGTCTTCTCCTATGCTGTGCCTCGTGTAACGTACTCCAGTTCTAATGACCCCCAAACTTACATATCTAGTCTTATTCTGTACCTGCAATGTTCTATTGATTCTTTCAAATTCAAAACATCCAAAAATTGGAAACATTATCTTTTCTATTTCATCCCATTGGTTGCTTCTCCTAGTAGCTACCTTTGAGGAAAGGACAACCAGATCCTCATATTAGAAACCCTTCTCCCAAATCACTAAATCCTATCAATTTTCAGTTGTTTTTAAAAATTCATTCCTCCTCTGTAAATCCTCTGCCACTTGCCTAGTTCAGGCCTTACAACAGAATCTGACAGGCTGGGATCAATCCTTGACCTTAAGAAGATTACATTTTGATAAAGAAGTTGGACATGTAGAAAATTAATTAACACCAGTGGTATGTGTGATAGAGACAGTCTTTGATAGCTCTGACCAAGAAATTATATTTGAGGTGCATCTTAGGTGATAAGTAGGGGGACTTTAAATATTTACTTGGTTCCACCGGGTCTTAGTTGAGGCAGGTGGGCTCCTTAGTTGCGGCTCACTGGCTCCTTAGTTGTGGCATGCAAACTCTTAATTGTGGCATGCATGTCGGATCTAGTTCCCTGGCCAGGGATCGAACCTGGGCCCCCTGCATTGGGAGCGTGAGTCTTAACCACTGAGCCACCAGGGAAGTCCCAGGGGGACTTTAGATACAGGAGGGAGAGGAGGATGCTACAGAAAGAACAGCTTGTAAAGGCAAAGACAGACCAGACCACATTTGAGGAATGCTGCTGGAGACGAGGCTTTAAAGGTAAGCAGAGGCCAGATGGTGAAGGGTCTTACATGCCACACTAGGGAGGCTTGTAGTGAGAAATGAGACACTGAAAGACTTTCTCTAAACTCTCCCTACTGATCATCTAAGAGCCACCTCAAGTATAATGATAATGTGGGTAAATGCAAAAGAGCTTTTTTTCTTATTTAAAATATATATGACTGTCCACAGCAAATTATACCATTATATTATGGAGTTTATACCATAGGCTATATATGACAGATGACAACTGTAAGATAACCAACCACCAGGGTAAATACACCTTTATGGTTACAAAGTTTATATTTTATATTAAGGGGTACAGTGTTAACTACATATACATTGTGTAAGGTTGCATATCTTGATATGGGTTTGGTTTACACAGGTGTATGCATTTATGAAGACATTGATTAGTACACTTAGAATTATTTTGTCATAGAATTCAAAATTATGCACATGTGAAATATATTTAGATATCTGCTTCAGAATCTTAGAAATTGTTTACTACCAGTCTGAAAGTCCCTTTGACTTTCAAAAGTTGTTTTGGTTACCTTATGTTTTGTTTGAAAATTCTGTAGTACATCGTTCAGTTGTAATTTTAGGGCCAGATCTGGAAGTCAGGATTCTACACCTCTAGCAAGGACTTCCCACTCCCCCAGTTCCCTTCCCCTAAACTAGCAGCTCCACCCATCACTTAGTGTATCATTCCAAAGCTGATGCTTTTCACTTAGAGGCATTTCCAGGGAACTTGTGACTTACCATATAAATACACTGTTCTTTATCATTCCATTGTTAAGTGTTTTAAGGATTAAATAACTGTTAAGATATACATCATACATTTGCTCTCCATTAAGCAGTAGTTTTCCTCTCATTACCCAATCATGTAGCTTCTGTGAAGGCAGAGCCCATGTCCAGGTATCACTAGTACCTGGCACAATGCTTAGCACATGGAAGGCCCTTGATAAATATATACTGAATGAATGAATAAAGACTGTTTATCGTCATTCACAATATTCTTTCCCAACTGATTCTAAACAGAAATCATCAAGATTAGGAGAGGGCTTCCCTGGTGGTGCGGTGGTTAAGCATCCCTCTGCCAATACAGGGGACACGGGTTCAAGCCCTGGTCTGGGAAGATCCCACATGCCGTGGAGCAACTAAGCCCATGTGCCACAACTACTGACCCTGTGCTCTAGAGCCCGCGAGCCACAACTACTGAGACCACGTGCTGCAACTACTGAGGCCCGTGTGCCTAGAGCCCATGCTCCGCAACAAGAGAGGCCACCACAATGAGAAGCCCGCGCACCACAAGGAAGAGTAGCCCCCGCTCGCTGCAATTGGAGAAATCCTGTGCACAGCAACAAAGACCCAACACAGACAAAAATAAATAAATAAAATAAATAAATTTATAAAAAAATTAGGAAAATAGTAAGGTTTGACTACTTCAGATATAAGTTCTAATGACATTTTGTTCTTATGTGTGGAAACAGATTTTAACCTGTTTTGCTATGGTTTAAAGGACTTGAGACTTAACTAACGCAGAAATTTAAAAAATGAAGTGATTAATTTCTGTTATAAAAATAAATGCCTATTTTGCATAGTAACAAATCAATACTCTTTTCAAAGTTCAAAGGAAAGAGAAGCTGGTATTAGTTTCTATTGAAGTCAGATCCAACTTTTATGAAGACAGTAATAATTTCATATCAGAATCAAATAAATTTCAGAACTCAGTTTGAGAGAAAAAGGAAAGGCTTTAGTTAAAATCTTTACAATAAAATAATTATGATTATAAATCTTTTTAGTTAAATATGTACACATTACATGGTATTTTAGAAAAGAATGGAAATGAATAGTTTTTCAGGCAAATCTAATGCACAAATATACCATCTTTTTTAGAGTATAATGTCAGTTTAACATTCTTAAACAGCTGTGTCAGACAATGGCTCTGCTTTGTGCAAAACAAGATAAGCAAAATTAAGAAAAATTCTGCAAAATTCTTTAGTTCCCCAAGGAAATTACTAAAAAAGAAAAGAGTAAAAGAAAAAAGGGTTGTACACTCAAGCTTGATTGTATACAGAGGCTAGAATGACCAGCACTAATGTAACCCCCATATCTGCTAAATAAGTCCTTGGGTAGTTTTAGTTTGAAGTTACAAGTTAAAGTCCTAGCAATTGTGCTCTTATGCAGCCACATGGCCAATAAGGTAGATGTTGTCATAAAGGTGCCCCACAAAATCTTCACTAATGTTCTGAGCAGCACGGCGGGTATTTCGAATAAATTCTCTTTTTGACATTTTATTCTTCACGTGAGGGCTAGTGAGGTCAATGGAAAGTAGAATCAGAGAGTAGCACAGCACATAGACAGCATCTGGAAGGACAAAGGAACACCTGGAATTACGGGCTGGTTTTTAAACTGTGGTCTCAAAGGCAAAACTGTTCATAATTTCTAAAGCTCAAGAGTAGATGATAATTAAACATAATCGCCTGGGCCTTCCCCAGTTTGGTGATGAAAGTCCTGTGTCCTAGGAAACTCCTCTCCTGGGCAAACAGGGATGTCGATCATCCTAACTGAACACCAATTCAGTGAGCATTTTCTTCAAATAGTTTAGGAGTTTAGAGTAAAAAGTCATTCTAAATTTAAAAATTTCAAAATTGGCTTTATTGGTCTCTTGCTTTCAAATGTGATATTCCCATTCAACTACCCATTAAATACATTTGTACTGTCAGTATATCTTCCCGTTAAAAAAAAAAGTCGGATATTTATTTTCAAATGCTTTTACAAAAACCTAATTTAATTAGAAAGCATTTTTAATGACAAGAAAATGTATTAACTTGGTACTAGAAAATAAAATGGAAACATCTCACAAGATTATTAAATTACCCTTGTCATTTAAGATATGTATTTAAAAGGTCTATGGAATTTACATATTAATCTCAAAAGTAAATCTTTAGGGAAAAAACTGCTAAACTTGAGCCCACACAACAAAAATTTTTCTTCTTTATATTGTTCAGGGCAATAGTTTACTGTTAAAACAGTAAGAAACCTCATGACACTTGCTACTGCTACTTGCTACTACTATGGTGTTTATTTTTCAGAATATTGCAGTCTTAATAAAGGTTGTCTTGCACAAGCATGCTCAACAAATTTCATATGATAGGAAAAGGCTTTGTAATCTCTGTATTAAGATAAGCACGACAAGATTTTTTGATATGAAGAGAGAAATAAATCTATATCACATGAAAAAAATACATAGGTGACTCAGGCTATACCATGCCCATATATACATACACACAAAACAGTGAAAATTAGTTGTATCAAAAACAAATTTTAGTAGAATAATTCTAGGTGTTACCTATGTAATATGTGTATTATTAAAAGCTTTAAAAATAATTTCTCAAGTTTTTGATTAGACTAGTAAAAATACCTAATGCTTAACCAAGAATTTTAAAGAATTTATATATCTAAGTCTAACTTTCCTCCTAAAACAGTATATTTACTACATGTAAATAATAGCTATGACAAACTAGTTATTGCTAGAAGCAATAAGACAAGTATTTGTAACTACAGGAAGCATTTTTCCCCATAGTGAGAAAAATATCTCATCTACTACTATTTTTACCTAGAGATGGGAATGGGAGAAGGAAGGAATTCACTATATACATTCTTACCAGGACTAAGGCCAAGTTCTCTCATTAAATCAGGGTTACAAGCACAGAATCTATGTGAGAACTTTGTTATAAGTGTTTCAAGATACTCTCCGCGCTCTTCAGGGGCATGGATGTGACGAAAAAATTCTCTCAGTGCATTGGGCAAGAACTGATTTCTAAAATTATGCAATGTTACAAGGTCATCCAAGACATCTCTCCTAGTAGAAAAAGAAAAAGGTACAGTTTTAGTTAACTTTTCTCTATTAAAAAAATAATGGGAAAAATCACAGATTATTCATTTTTTGGATGAAAATACTTTATCGTTGATTACCACGTCAGCAATCCTATAAAGTATATGTGTCTTAAAATTTTAAAACATCAAAGTATGATTACTTATAAAATTAAGCAGTTTAGAAATCTTTCATGAATAGAATAACAAAACAAGGTGAAACTAGAAATTCTAACTATAAAATGAATGAAAAATGAATTTTTCAGTATTAAAAATGGTAACTTTTCAAGTATCTTCTTGGCTAAATCCAAATGACAAACAGAATTCTTTATTTTTTTAATTATGAAAATAAGGAGAATCTTCACTTTCCATACCAATCCACATCACCAGAGGTAACAATTGTTTATGTAGACTTTTTTTTAAAGTGTCTACATATACCCTATATTGTTCTAGAATTTGCTTTTGCTTGTTTCATATAGTGTATTGTGAGCAGCTTTCTGTGTCTTTACACAAAGATCTAACTCTTTCATTTAAATGGCTCCACAGTAGCGTATCTTATGGATATAAGAATTCTAATGATATACATTTAGGTTGTTTATAATTATATAAATATTTGTGTACATATGTGCATATATACTTATTTTTTATCAATAGCGCTCTAATAGTCACACTTTGTTATAATATGCTTCAATCCTTACTGAACTCAACCGTGATTATATGATCATGATTATAGAAATCTTAATTTCTACCAGTTGCTTATGGCAGGGATAGGCAAACTACAGCTAGTGGACCAAATACTACAGCCCACTGCCTGTTTTTATAAATACTAGAACACAGCTATACTCACTTGTTTACTTATTGTCTATGTCTGCTTTCATGACACAATGGCAAAGTTATAAGTAGCTGCAATAGAGAACATATGTTCTTCAAAGCCTAAAATATTCACAGAAATATCTGGTTCTTTAAAGAAAAACTGCTGATCCCTAGGTACCTAGCATTTAAGGACAAAAAGAGTTAATGACACCATCTTTACATAAGAAATTTCTTTCAATGACCGATATGCTGAACTATAAACCCCTCAAGGACAGGGATTATGTTTTAATCAACTGCATACTGCTACTTCTAGCAAAGTTCCTGGAATATAATAAATACAAATTGTTGTTGAAAAATCCTGAGAAATAAAAAAAAAGAGAATTACACTGAAAAGACACATTTTTGAGCCATTCTTTAGATTTCTATGAGATCTATAATTTTTAAAATGGTAGTTCGGTGATGTCACATCAAAATATTTTCACAATATTTTTCTGTCTGTTGATACCCAGAATTCAAGAGTACAAATGAATGACTATCAAGTCAAAACAGCATACTAGGCACTGTCTCTGTAAAGCACACTATTAAATCACACTTCTGGAATTTTCAAGCTTTTACATGACACTTTTGTGTAGTATGATGCAAATATACACATCTTATAGGATTTATGTTTATGAGTACTATTTGTCCATTTGATTTTTATATGGACAATTTCAAAATTCATAACTTTTAGTTACCAAACACTTAGATTTTATGTCTAGTTTTGGTTTGCTATCACAAAGATGTTGGACTTCCATTTTGTGTCTGTGCTTGGGCTTTTTTTTTACATTTACAATGGTAAATTCCTCATCAGCTTGCAAGAGAAATGATTTGCAAGGTATAGGAATCTTTCTCCTGTCTTCACTCAATCTTGCAACTAGATGAATGCTACGTAGTACAGTTTTTAAGGTAAAACTTAACTCATTAAAAGCATTATTTAACTCGTGTCTGATGAAAAATTATTTTTTTTTACCTTTCATCAAGATAGATTCTGAGTTTTTTCCAATTTAGTGTTCTTGTACAGAAGATAAACTTTGCTATTTCCTTTGGTGAATCATCTAGGATGCCCTTGGACATAAAGTAGTTCACTCCCTAAGACAGAAAGACAAGTCTACATAAATAAAATCAGTCTTCCTTTGTAAATTCAACAATTAGGCAATAGCAGAACAATAGCTATAGATTCTTTCCAGCATTAATAGACTGTTTATAGCTTTAACATGCAAAATACAAGCTAGAACTTGAACTGAAACTGTTATTTGTGGTTGATAGTTTACATGCAATGAAAAGTAGGAAATTCAAAGTTAAGACTTCTAAAGACATCCTAATTCAATTTTCTGGCTCAGGTCAGTTAAAACTAACTATCCAGAAATATGACCTAAATTGGGGGTGGGGGGAGTGGGGAAGAACAATTACACAGACTTTAAGAATAAGCCTTACAACAAACACTTCATTGCCTAATGGAAAACATGATTTCTAAAGCTCAGACACATATTCTAACACACTTTTCAAGGAAATAGCTTCTTGAGAAAAATGGATTCTCCAAATCAAAGACTAACAGGTTTTTTTCTGGAAAGAATCATCATTAAATTTACTTAAAGTAAAAGGAGCAGAGTTCCAGACTGGTTTATGGGTTGTATACACTTTGGCTTCAAGCATTGCTATTAATACATTCTGTAAGAATTTAGCTCCAATACACACTGAGGTTAAACATAATAAGACAAAACAATTTCAGTGTTTTTCATAGGGTTTATCTTTGAATTTCCTTTTCTCTGCATGCAAAGTTTTCCAGAGAAGCATTACCCGTAAGGTTGTACCCTACTTTAGATTTAAACCACCACCAACAAAATAGCAACAAAACAATCAAACACTGAAACCAATGTTCTCTCATGTATATGAAGGTCACATTCAAATAAATGCCTTATGTGGATTTGAATGTGCAGTTATTGAAATAAAAGCAGGTGTGTTTATTTCAACTCACAGTTATCCAGATACATGCATTCCCATGAATGCTCATGTCTGGATAATAGCACAATGTGTGCAGTTAATTGGTAGAGAAAATGACATATTATATACACACAACATACTGTTTTCACACATAAATTCCTTCCGCATTTCTTCCCTTTACAAACGCTTACATAGTAATCAGAAATATTGCATACATTAGGAATTCAAAAAATTGGAAGAATTTTTATAAAAACTCTCAGGAGAAAAACTCTCATAAAATTTTTATATTACATTTTTTAAGCAATTTGGTACCATGAGGTTATGCTTTTGAAAGGTTATAATTATCTATAAAATGTAATTCAAAGATAAGATTTTGGTATAAAACTAATTTTATGAGGATAACAGGCTATTAGCAATGCTATCAAATTTTCATAAGAATTTGAAAAGTATAAAAACAATCCTAAAGCACTGATTTTAAAAAGCATATAAAAAGCAGAATGTGAGAACGTGAAACTTTGCCAACTCAGTGGTAAGCCATATTTCAGACTGCACCCTGGATACAAGGCTAGAGCACATAACGTGATCAAGATGAAAAGCCAAGGAACTTGTTTGGAATGAGGTTCTCAGCAGCTGTCTGAGGGGCAGGAACGAGAGAAACAGGAATGCTTGTTCCATCCTTTCCTCCATTCGTTTGAACAATCGAGAGTTGACTGTATATTTAATTAATCTACTCTGCAAAATTAAGCCAGGTTTTGATTTTTTTTTCTAAAACTCCTCCATTTAAAAAGCATAACAACATATTAGAAGTATTTCCAGTGCTTAATTTTAATCCAAGTGATTCAAAGACCAAGGAATGTCAATTAAGTAGTAATTAATAGGTTCTTTATTCATGCTTACTCATAAATCAGTATTTAAGAGACACAAAACTAATTCTAATTTACTTTTTAAAAATTTACAAAATGTAAAACAACACTAATGTGATCTGTTAAATAGCATGTAATTCTCTAATTATATGATATATGCCATTGTTAATACTGTTTGATGCTCCTTTGTTGTAAATTAACACTGGCATTTGCCTTATGCAAGCATCATACAATTGTTGGTCATTTCCTTTTTTTACAGAATACATGTTTGAGAATTTAATATGTAACCTCACTTGAGTTCTCCAAAATCAATCAGATGCAGAGGAGTAAGCAGATGGTTTTCAACCCAGTCCTGAAAACCGGCTACACAGGCTTGAAATCAGCCAACACTGCTGGTTTTGAGGAAAGACAGCATCAGTTTCAAGCCCGGGATTCCTCTGGAAAGGAAGGTTACTTAAGCAGGGCTTTCAGAGTGAAGAGTAAGGGATGACAAAACAGAAAAGGACATGGGACCAGATTATAATTGTCTTCAATAGGCAAGCTAGCAACCATCCGAATTCCTATCTTGTTTTTTAAGCAATAAAAATGAAAGAAACCATAGCATGAGATCTGTTGAATAACTACATATTTGTTTAATACATGTATGAGTATTTTTGATTTTTAATAATGTTTTACAAGAATGGTACAGAGGAATCCCTAGATCATATAGCATTAATTATAGTTATTAATCAGGATTAAAACTCTCAGCAGTATATGTGTGTGTTTCTGTGTGTGTACGTGTGTGCATGTGTGTGTGTCTCACAGGCAGAGAGGGAATCATGAACATTAATATTAGCCTATTTTAACATAGTTTCCAGAGAAAGGAAGGTTTTAGCTCATTATCATCTACATGATGCACTAAAAAGTGTCCAATTCTGGATGTCACATCTTATGGGGCATATTGACAAATTAGAACTATCTGAATAAAGGAAACCAGGGCCTGATTGGATTGTTGGAGGGTCTAGACTTCATGTTATGTAAGGAAGAGTTGAGGGATACAGGGATATTAGGTCTAAAGGTGAAGCTATTTAGAAAAGAAGAAAAGATTAAGGCATTAAGACATCTGAAGAGATTAAGACTTGTGACATCTGTGTCACAAGGAAAAAGGAATAAACACTGTGTGTGGTTTGAGTGAAGACGTTAAGCTGATGAAAGCTATGGAACTTCTTCTCCAAATAATGCACACTGCCAGGTTTACAGTGATGGACACAAGTATAAGAGTTTTGCTTTAAGAAACTTTTAAAATAATGTCTTTCAAGAGGTCCCTTTCCACAGAGTTATGGGGACTCAAGTCCAAGTAGAAAGCTAGGGGATGAGCAAGGTAAGGAAACCGAGTACAGCCGACTCACTTGAAAAATGTATTAGTATATAGGAGGGAAAAAATGGCAAAATTAAAGGGCAAAAAGATAAGAAAGAGAAGATAATTGGAGCTGCAAGTAGAGGAGAGCAGGGGAAAGGAATGAAAACACAGGTGGGGTCTAGCCTGGAAGACAGGAGAGCGGTACTGGTTTGGAGACAGGTGCATGAAGAAAATGTTAAAAGACAAAAACAGAGTGCGTGTTGGTTTTCTTTTTAGGGAGGACAAGCCATCTGGAGAGAGTTGAAAAAGAGAGCTGACTTGGCTCCTTGAGCAAAATGGTAAAGATTTCTACCAACAGTGGTGCAGGGTGTAACAGGGAATCCACTAGGGATAAAGAAAAGGAGGGCCAAGCAGCAATGAAAACCCAGGAGAAGTTAAGGTGAATTCATCTCATCTCATGCTAAGGTTTGCTTTAATAGAACACATGCTGTCAGTGATTCAAAGACAAAAAAAAAAAAAAAAAAAATCAAGAAATTCTGTAAAGCATTCTCCATGGATTATGTCACTAAAATTTGTTATGCAAATGACAGCACCAAGACTTAAACACTCCAATTACAGCGGTAAGCTGTTTAGACACAATGTTTATTTAGGTGGCAAACACAAATAATTCAAGAAAACATATGCAAATAGCTAAAGCCAATATTAAGAAGGAATTCAGGGTGAAGAAAAGGATGTGTTGGAGCTCAGTCCCCTACCTAATGTATCTCTCCATTTGCTTACTACGATAAGAATGGCTCCTTTCACACAGCAATTCCTGTTTTAAGATATATCTACATTCTTTTCTTTTATTATATAAATACCCATATTTTTCTCTCCTCTTTTAATAAAGCCTATTTTGGGGGATCAAATCATTATTATCCACAGTGTGCTTCAAAAGTAAAATCTACCATATATATGTTCAGAACCAAAAAATATGTATTTGGGGACAAAGTGAATTCTAGTAAACTAGGCATGAAAGGACTGACTTCTGCTGTGAAGCTAAAACTGCTCTTAATAAAAAAGTCTTAATTTTTTTTTTAAAGTGCTGACTACTAGTACTGAAAGTACTGGCAACTGGCCCAGACACTTGGCAGACACACTGTGTAACAGTTGGTATCAATAAAAGAAATCACTAATAAAACAAAACTGACATGCTAGGGAGTACCCTTAATTTGTTTCCCTAAAGAACAACTTAGGAAAGAAATTTAGTTAAAAAATTTTTTTGCTTTAGCTAGTTTTGTTCAAATTTGCCATTGTATAAAATGCAAAAATCAAGTACCATGGCTACTGCTGTTCAGGTAATAAATCTGTCCTTTGAACATTATACAATAGAAAGCGAACTGGACACTGCATTTAATTTTCTTTTTAAAAGGACATTTGAAAACGTTTAGAATAACTATCCTTAAATTTTAACAATAAATATTTATAAAACAAAATAATTCAATCTAGATTTCTAATCTACTAATATTCAAGTATACATTTTAACCACAGTGAAATGAACAGTTGAAATGTAACCTTTTCGTACTAAAAATACTGTAAAAATAAGATACACTATATATTGTGAAAGCTTTTATTTTAAAATCTTAATTATTTCTAAAAAGTTAGCACATCAGAGTGCAGCCCTCTACAGGTCAGAGTATTCCCATTGTCTTGTTTGAAAATAGCAGCAGCAGTGGTTAAGATGACATCTCTGATACTATTTCTCCTTTTTATAGTGCTAGCAGAATTGCTAATGAAAATGTAAAATCTATTAATTTTTATCCAGTCCAGCAGTTCTCACTCTTCCTATTTAATTAGAGAACATGTGCTCTACAGTTAAAGGAAAAAACACATAGACCTTGAATACGTGAAATTCTTCTAGGGCTACGTATTCTGCAAATTAAAAAAAAAATCAACACCTTGCTTTTTAGCTGAAGTGAAATAAATGCAGAAGATTACTTAATGAGAAAGTTTAAGACTAGGTATCTATGCTTTTACGCTGTCAATTCATTTCATTCTGCCCACTAAGTTTTACCATGCAACTCTCCTATGTATATAACACTGACCTTCAGCACACAACTTCAGAAATGTCACACAATACTTTTATTCATGGGAATTTACTCTAATTATTCCTAATCTAGTCACTAGATTGAAAAAACTAAAGCAAAAACTATGCCCAAGTTTTTTAAGTCGTCTATGTAGAAAGATTATTTTATAAGAGTAATAAGTAATGCTTTCCTCTAACTGAGGTGCCCAAAACTAGGCTATTCACTGGAAGGTTCTATGTGACTTTATAACTAAGAGGAAAAGGCGGGTAATAAACGTGGGGAAAGATACTTAAAGATAATGTTGATGTCAGCTTCAAGTCTGAGCTGCAGATTTCAGTCTCGTCAGTTCCCTGGGAAGAACAGAGCGCTCACGCTGTCCACACTTACATGGAGAAGTGACAGTTGTGGAGAGAAGAGAGAGGGCCCATGTAGCCAGTACCCTCTGATTCAGTTACTGAAATTGGTCAGGACACCACATTCTGTCTGGAGGATAATGAAAAGTCATGAGTATGGACTGAAGTCAGCTTATTCATGGACCTGTTTGAATTGGCAAGGCTTTCAGCTTCCAAGAACAATTTATGGAAGGCTGTTCGTATGTGAAAGTGCACAATGCTGAGGAATTGCTAAGAACAGTCACACATATGCCCTAAATTATTTGTAGCTAGAAGATGTCAACAGGAAACTCACAAAAAGGAGGGATAGTTCAAAAAAAATCAAAAGAAAAATGGAAAATCATCTATAATGGAGTCCAGGAAAAATGGAGGAGAGGCGTGGGACAGATCTTTCTGCTTCTTTTTCATAGGAGAGAAAGCAACGACATCAGACAAAATAACATGAACTTCATCATCTAAGGTTTCAAATAACAATAAAAAGTCCCTATTAATTGGTTCTAATAGCCTCAAACAGAAAACGAGCCATGTCTGTGAGTTCTAACAGTCTCCAAGGAGTCACACCCATAACTGGGCTAGATCACTGCATGAAGATGATGTTACTTGTGATAAATTACTACTAATAATTAAATATAGCAATCATTATTGCAATTAGTATTGACAATTGCTGGTAGGTGATGTAAGCTTCTAGAAAAAGCCCCATCTCTAATCTGTCTGTAAATCAGAAAAACACAGCATCCTAATCAAAATATGGAGATAAAACTCTATTAGGTTAAGGTATGATAGATAACACTTCAAACTAATGATAAAGTGACACACTTGAGCACAAATGTTAGTTTAGAATTCCCACTTTATAAAAGTCACACACAAATATTGCATTTGTAATATGTGCATTTATAGATATACACGTACATACCTACATATACGGCTATTTAAATGACTGACTCTACTTTGATAAATAAATAAAAATTACAATTTTATCATACTACCTAAATTCTAGAATGTACATTTATAAGTATGTTTTAACAGCTCTGAATTAATTTTTAAATAAACAGAATTTTTTTAAGTGTTCTCCTAACAGAACATATACTTTCAAAAGGAGGTTAAAATTAAAAAAAAATTTTTTAAAGCCCAAATCTTAATAGTAGACAAGCAGAGAAGTTGGGATTTAAATGGTAGTTTTACTGCCAACACACGTGCATACTTCTTCATGTATTTAAGGTATCTGTTCATCCTACCACCATTTCAGCCAAGACACATTTTAACTTGAACATAATTTTGGACCTCAATTTATTGCTTAAAATGTCTTCAAAAAGATTAAACCAAACAGTACCACTGAACCAAAAAGTTACTGTATATGCAAAGATTGCTCATCACATGTCAGAAAATGAAATTAAAGGCAAAGTGTATCACCATCTAAAGCTAGAAGATGTTGGTGTGACTGATACATACTTCATGAAGGACCATTACTCAGGTATCAAATATGTATTTACTACAATCCAAAAGTTCCAGGAGAGGAAGAACCTCCAAGCCTAGAGCAGTGCCTTCTCCTGTGCGTGGTGTGTGTAGCTCTACTTCTAGTGTAAATATAAGACTACATTTTAGTGAGCACTTAGAAGCGCTAAGCATTTAACACATATAATTTCATTAAATTTTCACAACACTACCATGATATAGGTACTATTATTGTCCCCATTTTTTTTTTGGTCACGCCGTGCAGCTTGTGGTAACTTAGTTCCTGACCAGGGATTGAACCTGGGCTCTTGGCAGTGAGAGCTCAAAGTCCTAACCACTGGACTGCCAGAGAAGTCCCCTATTGCCCCCATTTTAGAGATGGGGAAACAGAAGCACGGAGAGTGTAAATAATTTGCCCAAGGTCAAAGTCATATAACTAGCAAGTGGAGAGACACTTAATAAGTATCTGTTGAATGAATATTTGAATCTCTCTGTGTAAAGCTTCCAGATGACTTTCAAGAGAAGCTATAAATTTGTAAGGATTATATAATTCAAATAGGGGAAAAAAGAGAAAATAATAACATAACAAAAGAAAAAAATAACATAAAAACCTATGAGTTGGACCAGTACACTGTAAATGCCTCCAATTATAAACCCCCAAAGGTCGAAGTAACCAGTCCAAAAATAAAAAGCAACATGTCATTCTAATGATATATTTAACTGCTAATAAGTGATTCAGAAAGATGTTAAGACTTTGATTATAAAGAAGGCATCTCTAAAAACTTTGATATGAAAGAAGAAAAAGGTTACATAATCTTATGGATAAATGTACACAACGATTAGTTGGTCAAAAAATTGCATTTAATGTAGTGTTTCCTGAGAACTTCCATATTTCAAAGCTGTAATTAAATTGATGGATGCTGTACAAGTGATGACATCCAATAATTGAGGAAATATTGTCTTTTCAATTACTGAAAAAGCACTCATTGTGACACTGGTAGCAGCAATTTCAAATTCAGGAAAGAGATGGAGGAGAGACAACTACCTTGGACATTAAAGCTGAGAACTTAAATCTAGAAAGTGATGTCAAGTTTCACTGAAAATGTGGTCACATCAGATAAAGAAGAACATGGTAGAGGTGTCAAGGTGGTCAGAGAGGGTAAAGTAAGGAAACAAAAGGCAAACAGATTTTTCTTTGAAATGTACTTAAAATATTAATACAATACTGCAAAGTCTCTAGGTACACTTATCTAAATTTGTAACAAAATTCATACAAAGAAAAAATCTTGCTCATTTTAGCAGTTCACATTTTTAAATTTGTAGTATGAGTGTTGTGGTGCTAAGATATTACAATTAAAATATTCTAATTTTATTCTTTCCTCTAGACCAAAGCCCTAGATCAGTACATTGTGCACTAATTTCAGTATGCTTTTACCCCAGACAATTTACACTTAAATGAGGTAGCAAATTCATATTTCCTATAACATACTTAGGAAAACAAAACCAAAACTCATCAGGCGGTTTGAGTGATGAATAAACTATGGAATACTCCAGGCCTGAATCTTTTTCAATCAGATACAGACTAGCAAGCAGCCTGGGAAATTGATTCTCTCTGAAGCTTCTGAAAGGTTTATACTGAGTCTACCAGTGTCTTTCTATGGACTGATTCTAAACCACATGCTGGAATGCCTCTTGCAGACAAGGAAGGGTAAGGGAGGGTAACCACAGATATAGTATGGTCAGGGCAGAGTGTAAAATAAAGTTGACCTCATAGACACAGGATAAAGTCTTCTTCTTAATCATAAAATCAACACATGACAGATCAGATTGAAACAGACAGAAACATACATCCATATATACCCACACATACATCATGTTGCCCTGAAGAGAGTTAATGGCCTCTAGTTTAGTATGACTTGACCAGCTCTACCTGGCTGAAGGTTATTAACTTATCGAGAGGATAATATTCAGTGTCTGAGAGGCATAATTTTGCCCTTTGACGCTAAGGATGATCAAGGTGAAGGGACTTTGCCGATGAACGTGAGTGTTTTAGGTCTTCGGGGTAAATAATCTTTACAGAGGAGAAGCTATATTTGGTGAGGGACTCCTCTCATTGTCAACTAGCTCTTTTTACTCTAAACTCTCATCAGCAATCTGGAGATAAAATTAACTTGCTAATGAGAATTAGCAATGCTTATTTTTATGAACAAATTTCTGTTCAGGATTTCACATCAAACTCCTACGAGTTTGGGTAACAGCAGTGATGATGATGATGATGATGATGATGCAGCATTAGGATGTTTTGATTACAAACATAGGAACCTCAATTCAAAAGAAGTATAGGGATTTATTACCTTGTATAAGGAATCCCAAGCTACTAAGGCTCCAGGGTTTTAGGCTCACACATGGCATCATGGGACCCAATTCTTTTTCCTTCCAGTGTGCTATTCTTGGTGTGCTGTTAACAACCTGCATGGCTTCAAGGTGGCTGCAGGTGTTCCTGTCACTGCATCCTTATATACCGATGGCCAGAACGGTGCGTGTGCATATACAGTACTCTTTCGTCACAGGGTCTGTGTCACAGGTCAGAACTGGATGACATGGATGTCATGGAAGCCAAGGGGAATGGAGGTAACATGATTAGCTTGGGATAATCTATATTTAGCTCTTGAGAAATGAAGCCAGCCTCTCAGCTGGTCGAGGTTCTTTATCTAGTGATGGGATTTAAACCCTGCCCCTACAGGGCTACTGCGATTTTTCAACAATAACTTTCACAGTTGAATATAATGGAATTAGAAGAACTCTAGACATCTCCTGAGTTCCACTTATAGCCTTTTGTTTTTCCACACTGTGTAGCAGTAACTATTTCCTTCTGGTGATCAGACTCAGTCACTTCAACCACAACATAATTATCTGCCCTCATACCTTTTTAATTTTTTCCTTTTGGTCTGTTTGCTCAGTGGCAGGAGGACTGAAATGGCAAGAAGGCAGCCTCCTCAGGCAGCTTGAATTGTTGTGCCCCTGGTGTCAATATTCCTGCCTTGAGTATTAAGGTCTCTAAACCAGCAGAGCCACAGAAATAAGGGAAGCAAAATCACAAATTTTTCAAGTGGCTCACTAGTGAAAATAGTGTTGCAGGTGCTTGGATGCCTTCCCAAAGGCTGTTTCGCTCCTTCACCGCTTCTAGCATCTCAGCCACAGTTGCTAAATCATGTTAGGTCTAAGCCAATCAAATAACCATTTCTATTCTGTTCTCTACTGGTCTACGGGTGTTCATGTGATTCAGTTCTCGTGAACTGAAGGCTCCCGAAAAGAATTCTTTCTCTCTAATAAGCATAAGGAATTTGAGGAGGGAGTTTGCCCCCTTTCTTTGTGCTGAGGGTACTTTCATATGAGAATGTGATATCTTGAGTAGTGGCAGCTACTTTGTTATCAAGAGAGGGCAAAAGTCAACTCACTGAGGTCCCATGATGAGATCACTGTATCACTGAAATAACTCTGGGACACCCATTCTGGGTGTCTTCTGAAGTAAATAAGTTTATATGGTTTAAGCCATTATTAGGTTCTTTGTTCTTTCAAGCCAAAAACACCCTAGATGAAACATACAGGGAAGGTGGGTACTATAGGTAGCAGATCATACTGAGTGGAGCAGCCCAGTGCAGGGCACTGAGGAGCCAATTATTCCTATATATATTTTATTTATTTATTTATTTATTATTTTTTTAACATCTTTATTGGAGTATAATTGCTTTACAATGGTGTGCTAGTTTCTGCTGTATAACGAAGTGAATCAGCTATACATACACATACCCATATTTCCTCTCTCTTGCATCTCCCTCCCACCCCTCTAGGTGGATACAAAGCACCAAGCTGCTCTCCCTGTGCCATGTGGCTGCTTCCCACTAGCTATCTATTTTACATTTGGTGGTGTATATATGTCCATGCCACTCTCTCACTTCGTCCCAGCTTACCCTCCCCCCTCCTTGTCCTCAAGTCCATTCTCTACATCTGCGTCTTTACTCCTGTCCTGCCCCTAGGTTCATCAGAGTCATTTTTTTTTAGATTCCATATATACGTGTTAGCATACGGTATTTGTTTTTCTCTTTCTGACTTATTTCACTCTGTATGACAGTCTCTAGGTCCATTCACCTCGCTACAAATAACTCAATTTTGTTTCTTTTTATGGCTGAGTAATATTCCATTGTATATATGTGCCACATCTTCTTTATCCATTCATTTGTCATTAGACACTTAGGTTGCTTCCATGTCCTGGCTATTGTAAATAGAGCTGCAATGAACACTGTGGTACATGACTCTTTTTGAATTATGGTTTTCTCAGGGTATATGCTCAGTAGTGGGATTGCTGGGTCATATGGCAGTTCTATTTTTAGTTTTTTAAGGAACCATACTGTTCTCCGTAGTGGCTGTATCAATTTAAATTCCCACCAACAGTCCCAAGAGGGTTCCCTTTTCTCCACACCCTTTCCAGCATTTATTGTTCGTAGACTTTTTGATGGTGGCCATTCTGACCGGTGTGAGGTAGGATCTCATTGTAGTTTTGATTTGCATTTCTCTAATGATTAGTGATGTTGAGCATCCTTTCATGTGTTTGTTGGCAATCTGTATATCTTCTTTGGAGAAATGCTTATTTAGGTCTTCTGCCCATTTTTGGATTGGGTTGTTTGTTTATTGATATTGAGCTGCATGAGCTGCTTGTAAATTTTGGAGATTAATCCTTTGTCAGTTGCTTCATTTGCAAATATTTTCTCCCATTCTGAGGGTTGTCTTTTGGTCTTGTTTATGGTTTCCTTTGCTGTGCAAAAGTTTTTAAGTTTCATTAGGTCCCATGTGTTTATTTTTGTCTTTATTTCCATTTCTCTAGGAGGTGGGTCAAAAAGGATCTTGCTGTGATTTATGTCATAGAGTGTTCTGCCTATGTTTTCCTCTAAGAGTTTTATAATATCTGGCCTTACATTTAGGTCCTAGATATATTTTAGTTCATAATATTAGCTAAGAACTTAGGCATTCTCTCTTTCTTCATGCTATGAGGCACTGTTCAAAGTATACCCATTTTATTGTCAACCTGGCTCAGGTTCTACTATCTACAGCTTAAGTTTATTCCTGAGAGACTGATCTAATTTTGGTGGAAAGATAAAGTCAGACTTCTAGACCTGTAGAACTAAGGATAAAACCTCAAAAGGCAGTACGTTTGCCGAACTAAAAAGCATCTAGTGGCCTGTCAACCTTCCCTGGGAATGCTCCTGTTTCAGGAGACGTAATAGAGTTAGTGTAGAGAACGAGATACCAAGAATATAATGATGAATGATCTGTTCCAAGTTATTTGACACGGATACTTAATCAATGTCTACATGTAGTTACTTGAATACAACATTGTTATCAGGTTTGTTGTCCTACTCTTACTTTCCAAACTAACGTTTTCCTTAACATGTTAGACTACAATCAAAATACAGAACATGAATAAAGCTCTTGGTTGTCAAGACTCAACTCTGTTTTATTTTATCTTTTTGTAATTAATACTCTCAGACCAAAGAAAAGAGAACAAATAATTATAGATCCATACACTTTCAATAAAAAGAAGATTACAGGTAAAATAAACATCAGGTAGCTCTCAGTGAACAACAGGATATTTCAATCATTCAAGCCAGGTGTCTATTCATTTAAGATCACATATTCATTTACACACAGAAAGACTGCAGATAATCTACACTAGCGTATCTCAGAATGTGTTCCCTGGAATGTTACTTTATACTCCCCACGCCCCGCCCACCTGCCAAAAAGACACTATGTCAAATAAACCTGCATAATATGGCATACAATACCCTCCTCGTAGATATTCACAATGTGCATCAGTATATTAGAGGTTTTGACAAGTTATTCTGTAAATGAGCCGACTAATCACAACCTATCATTGTCAAATTTACTAGACTTGGGAAATCCTTTGACTATGTCCATTATCCTGTGGAATAATTATTACAAAGAATACATTTGGGAAATGTGTAAATTCTGGTAATATCAGGGTTTTGTATCTCCAGGAACGCAAGTTATTTTTCATCATTGTTTCTATGCTATGAAGTAACGGCAATGAACGTTTTGCTGCAGTATACTGGAGCAAAAAGTAAGATTTAATATATGAGATATTGTAAAATCTGAGTATAAACACCTGAGTTCTTTTCTATAATGGAGAACTCCTCCAAATTTCCTGTTTATATTTTAGCTGGTCCAACAACAAAAAGAAGATGATATCTCAAAAACAGTTTGTGCATACATTTCCATCTAAAACATATGCTTAGGTCAAATTTAAAATGTTTCTTCTAATAGAGTCTATTCCAGATCAATCTAATAGAATGCATACAATTGTATGCATGTGGGTCTTTCAATATGAACACAGGAAAAATGTGCTTACATAGTTGTAAAAAAGACTTCTTTTACCTGACCCCAATGAGGATATAATTTTTTAAATTTATAAACATATTTATAGAAATATGAATAAAAATAAACCTATAATATAAAGTTAAACCACATTCACTACCAATTTCAGAAACTCTAGTTTTAAAAATAACTATGTCAAGAAATAGTTTAATACTAAATGGAGCACAGGGAATATAGCTTACTGTTTGATAAGTAAAATTACTTTATTATAATACTGCTGTGGAATAAAATCACACACGTAACTTGTACATGCAGGGGAAATACAGCCTAATGTAAACAGATGGTTTTTAGCACATTCCTTTACTAGAATGTGGTCACCTGCCACAAAGTACACAAGCTCATGCATAAGATCAAGACTTTACATACAGCTGAGATCACAATGTCATGCATATAACAGCAGCGTGCTAGACAATCGTACCACAAACTGTGCGGAAGTTCTCCCCCACCCCATAAGCCACTGCCAGCAGCTGCTGTGGAGTTTGGTTACCCATATCCGTGACATGAACGATGTCCTTTGGAGAATCTCGTTCCCTGTGGCTGTAAGTATTCTTATTTTTATAATATTTTAATGATGCTTGCTATCAAAATGTTAAGTACAGAACTAGAAATTATGGAAAAGTAGACGTGTTACAATACTGAACAATTATATACATCTTATCTCAGGTACTTACAATAAACACCACTTACATTTAAGCATATCATTAAAAATAATTTACTTCTCAGGCTTAAATGAACCCAAATAACACATCTGATGACAGTGCTCCAGTGAAGGGGGAAAAAAAAATCAACCTCCATAAAGTACTTCCTGATTGCTAGCACTAAAAAATCATGGCAAGAGTCATTCTAAGACCTGGCTAAAGTATGACTCATTGTAGGTAAGTTCTATATAAAAACACCTATTAGGATAATCTTTCAATTATATTTTGGTTGGATAAACAACCAAATTGATATTGATTATTCATTAGTCAATGAAAGCAAGTGTGGAATAGCTATCAAAATACTTCTCATTTCCCTGCACCTACAAGTGTACTTCAATGTCCTTCCATGCCTATTTATGTCCTAAGTATATTCTGGTAAAGAGAGAATTCTATTTTGTTATTAGGCGACAGCTGCTTGCTGAGTTACTGATGTTCATAAAAGCATAGAAGCAGAATTCTGGAACCAAAAGTCACTTGGAATGGTTCAGTTCCATGCCGCCTGGCAGCAGTATGTGCCCCTTTCAAAACAGTAAATTCAATACTTCTGGAATGCTCCAGGATATCCCTGAATCAGGCCAGGGAGTAAAGACAAAAATACAGCCAACTCTCAATAACAATGGTAGGTAGGATGGATAAGTAAAAATCTGAAGATCTAAAAATCTTATTTCAATTAGTAAATTGAATCCCCTCTTTAAGTTAATATTTGACTGAAATTTTTTAACATTTTTTTGCCAGATAAAAAGAGGACTTTAATTTTGCCTCTTTTCTCTGCCCCCCTCCACCCAAACACTCTAGAGGAGGTGTAACAAGAACTCTATAGTCTGATATATGTAGCTGCAAAGATGGAAACATATTCTGACATCTAGTTTTTCCAATTTAGATGTTTAAAACTACCCATATCATATTCTAGTATATAAGGGCCTATCTACAGTTTCATCTTTGCATAATAAGGATGCTTTATAACTTGTTTAAAAATTGGTCCTCCCTTAGCGAGGAATGACTACTTACCATAACCAATATGGGCAGTCACATCCAACTTGTCTGACTTTGAAAACCTATAACTCAGTACTTACCAAGTCACACTTTCCTTAGAATGTAACATTTGCAAGCGATATGAATTGAAGATGACAGTTTTACTCGACATTGGAGTTAATTCATGACTGGAGCCAGTATGCCTGGATGAACTGGGCATAAGACAGGGCCTGTAACAGCTGCCTTTCCTGATTCCTGCATATCTGGAGTAAAACACTGTACTACTCTGCCTCAGGTCTTCTCCAGTAATCGTCATTCAATTAACTCAAGATACTGATGCAAAATATTTCTTATTATATCGCTAGTCATACAACCGTTTTAATTAGCAACATCCATATTATATTGGTTTCAAATGTGTAATTGGAACTTTAAATTCTTATAAATCATTCTACTTTCATTAAAAGTATCAGTCTTCTATTCACTGAAAGTAAAAACTGCTTATAACATATTTGCTTTATAACATATATACTTGGTTGTATTTGGGCTAAGACTTAACTGATGATGTATATGTATTAGTAAACCTTTGTAGCAGTGTTATATTTTTATTCATGTACAAGAAAAATTTAACAGAGAAATCATATATAATAAGCAAAAGTCAATTTAATTTCAAAATGTCATTTGTATTATTATGTGCATATTTATAAGATCAGTAGTTCTTTAATATGAACTAATATTAATTAAAGAATATTAATATTAAGGTAACTAGGGAGTCCTTGATACCTCTACAACAAATGAAGAAAGTTGGTTTTTGAAAATTAAATAAATAAAATAACTGCCAGATAAATTTTTCCATAGAAAATGATCCACCCGTAAGTATTAGTTCTGAGTGTTACATAATTTCTATTAGATTTCTAAGAGTAAGTCTAGTAGATACTTAAACATTTCTGAAACTCTGAATCTTTCCAGAATATATTAAAATAAGAACAGGGGTAAGGGGGAATCAGAGAAAGAACTGTCTTCACATTTTGATCACTCATATGTTATGTTAAGAAATAATTAAATAATTAATTAATTTCAAACAGTTCTTTTTGCTTCTCCCACTCTCCCTGCTCTCTATTTGTGTTTGCTTATTGTCTTAAGAAAAAAGAATTAAAGAATTAATGCAAAATTATTCAGTTTTATAACAGAATCTATAAGTTGTTTCTATGCCATCATGTATGAGATTGTTAAAGGCATTATTTAAAGACCTTCTGATGTGTCACAAACTAGAAAAATGTCCTTTGTGATTATCTCTGATAAAAATAGCATTGTTTCTAAATGGAAATGATGAAACAAAGAAAATGCTGCAGATAAAGTTTGATGAACATATTTTGTGCTCTCGACTTATAATGTAGTAGTATCTCAACCAAGTCCAGTGGCGGGCTGCACATATGTCATGGAAGCTGCCATACAAAGTGAGCAGGTAGCAAGATTAGAACATGACATGGTAAGGTAAAAAGAAATGACTAAGTCACATAGCAATAACTTCAAATACAGGGCTTCGCAGTGATTGAAAAGTCATGTTCAGTGACTTGTAATTTACTTGCAAGTTTATTATGTTGGAAAGTTGCAGCAAGATAAATAAAGTTCAACCGTTACAAAATATTCAAATTCTTCACTTACCTCATCTGGGTTGGCATTAAAGGTGAGGCTGCCTTCATCCAGCTGCATGTACAATTTTCTAAAAGAAAATCCTAGAGGTGGGTTCTTATTGTATATGGAACAGTGACCCCAAGTGGATTTACACAACCTGTAAGATAAAATCAGACGAGAAAACATGACTAGATTGAATTTTTCTAAGTTAAATATGTATATATATGATAAAATAGTGATATGAAATAACATAAAATTGGATTTTACAGCTCTAAAGTATAAAATGTTTACTTTTATACTTGTTTTATTTGTTTACCAGAATAAGATAGACAAATGCCTTCAGTTTAGCAATTCTGACAGCACTTAATAAATGTGAGTTACAAAAATTAGTAATATTTGTGAGTCCTACTGAAGTTAAACATAAATAATGATGATGATGATGATAGCCAACATTTACCAAGTGCTTACTAGATGCCAGGCACTATTTAAAGCATTTTTAATAGTATTAACTTGCTCAGTCTTTACAACAATCCCATGATTTGGTGCTACAGATAAAGAAACAGACACCATAAAAAAGCTGCCCAGGGAAACACAGCTTGATCTGAATCCAAGGAGCTTACTCCTGAGTTTGCAAGCGGAGCACAGGCTCCGGACGTGCAGGCTCAGCGACCATGGCTCATGGGCCCAGCCACTCCAGGGCATGTGGGATCCTCCAGGACCGGGGCACGAACCCATGTTCCCTGCATCGGCAGGTGGACTCTCAACCACTGCGCCACCAGGGAAGCCCCTGAGTTTGCAATCTTAACCAAGAGTTTAAACAGAATTAAGCAAGTATGTGCTCTATTGCAAAATACAAATGAATTGGTGGAAGGAGGAAGGTTGCTGGGCAGAGGGAGAAATAGTAATCCTATAACTTCAATACTTAAATGAAAAGTTGTAACATTAAGTTTAGCAGTTTTTAAGATACTGCTTCAAAATGCTGGTTCTTTACTATCACAGCTATATACGGTTGTTTACAAAATCTGTAATACTTAAAATGCTAATGGTTCATACCTCAAAACACACTGTTTCTACACACTGGTATACCTGTTTCCAACTCTGTTTGAGGCATTAGCTACTGGTTGTTATTTGAAAGCTAATGTTTCATGTTATTACAGTGCTTGGAAATTCTGGATGTATGCATCCAGAAAGTGAACCATAGTTTCACTTTCTGATATTCATCATTGATTTTTGGCTCAAACTTCCTTCTTTTCTCACACACACAGCTTACAAGAAAAAAAAAAGTTACCGTCTTAGCCTGTAACATCAAAATTTCTGATAGTGGGTAAAATATCTAATTTTATATGGGAATATCTTCTTAATAGTTAATTTACATCCTTGCATTATTTTTACCAACCAAATAAAATCACTGATTTCGTAACGAGTTTAGTAACTTGTTTAGAAAATTATCAATATTTTAGCAGTCTCTTTAATCTAGTCCCATAGCTTTTGATTTTATTACTAAGCTACATGAAAGCAATAGAACCTCTCAACATCCAAATTAAAAAAACAAAAAATAAAAAACTAAGCTAGCCTTTAATTTATCACTAAGAAAAAAAAATCCAAGCGTCAGATATATAGGCATAATTATGTGGTAAACACTAAAGGAAGCATTTCTTTTAAAAATGAACAATCCGAATTTAAATCCCAAATGAAAACTACATTCTGATTGAGTTCATATAAGCATAAACTCTTCTCCAAAGTTCAAATATAGGATCATAAATTAAGTTTGATGGGAATATTAAAGTGTAGAAAAGAGGTTATAAATAAAAGTGAGCCAGTTTTAAAGTACTTTTCTTTCCTCTTACACCAAACAATTAAAAATTAATAACTATACTTTAAACATTACTAATAGAATTTCCTCTCACTTCCACAGTAACTTCATTATGACAAGACAAGGGAAGAATAACAAGATGATATTGATGATTTTTAGCTATTTGACGGCTGAGAAATGAACTACGTAATTAATATTATAATTCTATAGCATCGGGAAGCCCGAGTTAAAAATGTCATTGTTGGTAATACATTTTTACTAAAGTTTGGCTATTTAGATAATTGATTCTCTCCATAGATTTTCACTGAAAAATGGTTTTAAAGTCTCAAAAAACTTGTTTTTAGACATGTTTTACTCTGTTCAGAAGTTTCATTTTAAAATAATGAGACTTAAATAAACTTTGGTAAAGAATGCTAGAAAACCCAAGATTCAATGATTCTTTCATTTTCATGACTCATGTATAAAATCTATTAAGGAGTAACTTAGGTTCCATAGATTCTATTGCACCAAAAGTTCTTAGATTTATAGCTTAAATTTAACCTGGTAAAATAGCTGCTGAAATTTCTACAGTCTACTTTCACTTCAGCAAGTAGATTATCTCTTTGCTTTCTAGTATTTGCCTAATTCATTGAACAAATAGTGGTTAGAAAATATAAAAAGTAAATGAAATATTCACCAGTTAAAGTTTATGCTAACAAGCAGCACCACCCCCCCAAAAAAACACAAACAAACAAACACAAAAAACAAAAAACCCACAACCTGTAGGCAAGATTCTACTTAGAGCTACCTGGATCAAACATGGTGGGCTGAACTTACCCTTGCCAGAGAAGTTCATCATTGGCCAGGTCCTGCCAAACACAGGAAGCTAAGCAGAGGTCAGTTGCATTCAGGTAGGACAAGATGGTAAAGCTTAGCTCGGGAGGCAACATTTCCAAATTAATGAATCCTTCCTGTTCTTTCGATTTCCTTGTCTTCAAAAGATGATATATATCAATGCCCCCTTGGACTTGTTTGCGATTACTGGTGTTAGAAATGCTGCTGGCAGCCATCCTCCTGCCCTGCTCTCTGCTGAGGTAGCCTTGCTCACTGTAGCCTTCCTGCTGTAGCTGCTGGTTTCTGGCCACTCTCCACAGCCCCTGACCCATCTGCAAGCCTGGGAGAAAGCCAGAATGGAGTAAGAAGGCGACATTAAAAAAGTAATCCACCTTTCCCTGCGGTACAACAAGTCTACATGAAGTATTCATTTATCAGAATGAACATTGCTCATTAAAGCATATTAAATGGAGTAGGAAATTACAAATAGTTGGAACACAGTAAGTATGAAACTTGGATGGAGAACTATTTAGTTTGATTATCACCTTTATCTCACTTTGCTAACCACTTTTAAAGTCCACAGGTGACATGATCATTTTTCACAAGGTAAGATTTAAAAGTTACTGACGTCTTAAAGACTCTTACAAATTATAATTATGTGGACTTATGGGCCAGTATTAAATACAACTCTGATCAGAGCACAGGACTTCACTTAAAAGACCTGTACACCCTGCTTTTTATCACAACCCAGGCTAAGCTAAGCTAGGCCCTTTTAACCAAATTCCCAGATGCGTAACAGCTGTGAAACAGGCTTTTTGTTTAATTCTTGCCAGTCTGCTCTTAAGCTGTATGCTGTAATAAAATGTAACATAGGCCCTGAAGTCTAATTCAGAAACCTTATAAATTAGACACGTAGGACTCCATGATAAAGAGCTCAGTAACGACTCTCTGGTTCTGTTGCTGCTTTAAATACAAATCATAATTTAGACTAATTTTCCAGTTCTTCTCCAGGAGCCCTATGGACTCCTCAGAGGTACCTGGGAAAAGGCAGGAGAAGGGATGGGAGTGCTCTGGCCTCTGCTCTCTCCACTTGACCTCCAACCAAAGTAGCTCTACATTTATCTCTTACAAATATCAGACTTCCTCATATACAAATATTTAGAAGACTATTGGCCTAGACTTTCTATTTCACTTGGTTTTGCAAATAAGTAACTTTCCCTGGGCAAATAAATTCACTGAGAAAAAATGAAATCAGGAAGAGCTTTTAACTAACACAAATAATTATTTTCATCATCTCTTTTACAAACAAAATATTCTTGTTTTAAAAGCCCAAGTTGACTACTGGGACGTGTGTGTTTTAAAAATTTGGAGGAAGAAATGGATTTTTGTTCAAAATCATTAAAATAAATTTCATAGCATGACCTAACCTTAAAATATGGTTTTAATTGGCTGCTTACAATAAGGAGTAATAATCAAAAAAAAAATAAAAAAGCAACCCCTCCCCAAGCCCACTGGTGACCAGAAATTCTGAAAATTATTAGGAATAATTTGAAAATTGAGTAGCATTTCAAAGAATGTCACCGATTATTTTTTCAGTATTTAAAAAGGCATGTATATTTATTGAATTATTGTCTAGTAGTTGGATAATGGCCACTGTAACAGGCTACTTGTTGATTAAAACAGAAAAAACAGTCCAGGATAATTTTTCACTCTTTGTCCTTACTGTGAACTGCTTGGAAATCCAAAAGCTTAAGCTATAAAGAGATGCGGGAGGGAGGATACGGAGAGAAGGAACATATTAATAATTTTTAAATGTGGGGAAATTTGTTTTTACAAAGAAACCACAAAAGGTAGTAACTTTCCCTCCCTATGACACATACCACCATAATGGTAGCAGTTCCTGAAGTAGTGGTTAAGCTACGAATAATTAAATTCTTATTTTCTATTAGAATGATTGAAATCCCAAACTGACAACACCAGATGCTGGCAAGGATGTGTGAATTCAAAATGGTACAGTCACTTTGGAAGACAGTTTGACAGTTTCTTACAAAAATAAACATACTTTTACCATATGGTCCAGCATTTATGCTCCTTGGTATCTACCCAAATAAGTTGGGAACTCATGTCCACACAAAAACCTGCACACAAACCTGCAGCTTTAGTCATAATTACCAACGCTTATAAGCAATCAAGTTGTCCTTCAGCAGGTGAATGGATAATTTACTGTGGTACATCTAGACAATGGAATGTTTAGTGCTAGAAAGAAATGAGCTATCAAGCCATGAAAAGATATGGAAGAAACTTAAATGCATATTACAAGTGAAAGCAGCTGATCTGAAAATGCTATGTAATATGTGATTCCAATTATAAGACATTCTAGAAAAGGCAAAACTACAGACAGTAAATTAACACAGAAAAAAATACAGAATATCAACAAAAATTTATAAGGAGCTATAAGTTTCCTTAATGTTTAAATATACTATTTTATGTTACAACATAAGTACAACTTAATTTTGACACAAAAGGTTCATAAACATTTTAAAATTTTTATCATAGCCATTTCTCTGTTTATCTTAGCAAGAAAATATCTAGAAATTGAATTGATTGCTAAGCTCACCCAGTATATCTGTTGTCATTTTAGATAATTATATTTATTCTTCTCTTTTGCATTTGCAGCACTAAAGGTAAATAATCAAACGTGGTGACTGTGATGTCTGAAGCCTCAAGATTTAAGGCATTTAACATCAATTTTGTATGTACTTTCCCTACAACATCTTTCTAGTGACATATGGGTAGGCAGCTGTTGTTACTCTCAGGGATGTTGCTAGTGGAACACAGAATCAGGGTGACTTCCCTAGGCTCTGGACTTTAATGGGGATCACTTAAATAGAGCACTGGATAAAGTGATTCGGAAAGCATCCAGCAGGCAGAAAAGAGGTGAAGCCAACAGCTGGTTCTTAGGATTAAAAAAAAGTTGATCGGGAGGGTGGAGGTTTGAGGCTCATCTACATGTGATTCAGACAAAGAAAACTGCATTTTCTATTCTTCTACTGCTAAATAAATATTCTTCTACTGCAAATTACCCTTGTGGGATGTCTTTTTCCCTTTAAAGCAGTTCTTGATATGGAGCAAAAACACAGTATGATAAATCACTTGAGAAGGATTACTATCATATATTTATCCTTCGGAGAAAGGAAAGCGTGTCTACAGTGTTCCACCCCACTCCCAGTCTTCCTTAGGGTAATAGTGGTGTGGAATGTGGATAGAACTGTCAGAAAAGTGATAAAACTCTCAAAAAGACAGGAGATCCACGACAGAAGTTGTGAAGCGAGTCACGGAGGGAGCCTAGTGCTGTGGACTCTGAAGTTGAACAGACTTCAGTTCAAATCCTGACTCCACTGATGAGCGCTTACAGGACCTTGGGGAATTTACTTGACTAGTCTAAGCTTTGGTTTCCTCATATTTAAGGTGATAATTTGCATATAATATAGTGGTAATACATATAGCTCAGAGGGCTGTTGTATTAAATATTACATATAAAGTGCACTTCACAGCTAATAATAAAATGTTAGCTCATTTGTTTTGACAAAACCATATTTTCACAGAGTGAAAATGATGAGCATTTCAGTAAAACTTATTGAATGATACTTCAATTATCACATAAAAGAGACCCATGAGTGAGTCTACACTGATGATCACTAAATATTACATAAAGAAAGGAAAGCTCTTCCTTATTGTAAAATTCTGAATAATGAGTTAGAAAAATCATCATTTAACTACCATCATAGAAAAACTAATTCTTAAGGAAAGAATTATCAGTGGGTGCTGAATCTGGAGTTTGATAAAGAATGGAAGATTTACAGAGTCTCAAAGTACCTCCCTACATATATTACTCATTAATTACAAAAAGAAATTAAGAAATCAGACAATATTTAACCAAGTGTTCAAACTTAACATTTACCAATAAGAGACAAACGGACATATGTGCCTCTCTGGACATGATCCCCTTAGAGGGATAGGACATATATGCCTCTCTGGACATGATACCCTGAGAAGGATATAACAATTATACAGTACCCCGGCCAAAAATGTATAACCTTTATCTAATCATGAGGAATATCAGAGAAACCCAAGAGTCTATAAATAATCCTTTTTTTCCTTCAAAATTGCCAATGCTGTGAAGATAAAGAAAGGAATCATTCCAGATTAAAGGAGACTGAAAAACATGACATCTAAATGGAGTGCATGGACTGGATCTTAGAGTGAAAAAAAAAGTGCTAGAAAGGGCATTATTGGGATAACTGAAAAACTAGACATACGGGCTGTAGATTGGATAAAAATACTTATATGAATGTCAACTTTTCTGAATTTGATAACTGTACAGCGGTTTTGTCAGAGTATATTCTTGTTCTTTAGGAAAAAAACTGAATTATTAAGGCATAATATATAAGACAGTCTCAAATGGTTCAGAAAAACAGAAACATCTGTCTCTATACAGAGAGAATGTTAACGCAATGTTGCAAAATGTTTAAAATTGGTGAATCTGGGTAAAAGGTACACACCAGTTATTTTTATTAATCATACAACCTTTCTGTAAACATAAATCTCCTGATTGAGGAATCCAAGCATGTGAAATTTAAAAATAACTGAGTTTGAGGTGCACTAAATATAAGAATTACTGCCCTAAGAGCTTAGCGTCATACAGACTGAAAACCATCACTAAGGAGATAAATGCTCAGCATCACAGTTTAAGAGTAGTAGAAGACCCCTGTCAAGGCAAACATCAAAATAGTAAGAATTATTCTTGTCAGTTGTGATAGAAAATTTTCTTTTAAAGGCTGAAGAAGTATTTTTAAAGAAAGTAGGGGAAAAAATACCCTTTTAACTTTGCGTGTGCAGATTTAAGGCTTGGAATTCCTGGCTGTGTTCCCTCCTTTCATACATAACATTATGTGCACAATATTTTTAACATAATATTTAATAATATAAATATTAAACCATAATATTGTTTTTGTACTATAAACCACAATTTATTTAGTACTTACTCTATGCCAAGCATTGTGGAAGTTTTGATACATTATCTCATTTCTGTCCTCAAAACAACCTTCATAGGTAGGTATTATTCTAATTTTATAGCTGAAGAAATAGTGACTCAGAGAGATTAAGCAACTTTGCCCAAGATCTCAGAGCCGGCAACTGGAAAACTTAGGATTCCATCTCAGGTCTATCTGAGTCCAACGGTTAGTCTTAACCACCAAACCTTATGCCCAGAACTGGCAAAGACGATCCACCATCTGCTTCTTCATCACTAGCCCTCATCTCTTCTCCCTCTGTCACTGCTTATTACCTCCATGCTGCTCCCAGCTGCAGCCTCTCTTTAGGCTACTGTTCTTGTGGAAAGCACATACACTTTGACGTGAAAAAAGATCTGGTTCAGACTCCCACACAGAATCTGTTTAGCTTATAGTCTGTGGTACTCATTTTCCTCACCAGATAAACAGTGAATAAGTCTAATCCCATGGAACTTAAAGGGGTTAAGAGAACCTAAGCCATAGGGAATTTATCATAACAGGTGGTTTTGTAGTCACCACTCAGTCCCCTTTAAATGATAACTCTCATTTATTTTGGTTCTCCCATTTCAGAGTACACCTGGTTATTCTGGACCTAATGATCTGAGTAGTTATAATCCTGCTTCCAAATTCCATTAATTGAGGATCTGTGAATTCGGAGATGCCATTTACCTTTGCTAGGAGAAAAAAATAACAACTAGTAAATATATAAAGTTAGAAGAAACTAACTTTGCTTAGGCTGACACTCTTAGCTTGGCAAATAAGGTCAAGTATTTAGTTACCAGTCAGTGATAACAGAGATACCTTTTTGGCAGTTAAGTACTACCATCATCTTTAATCACTATAGACATGTTTCTAGAAATGAAAACTTTAAGACTTCATGGGAAGATTCAACATATCAAGAGTCCTTATGGCGGTATCACAAAATAAATCGATTAATAAGAAAGTTCTACTCTAGATCTTTATGACATCTCCACATCCCAGGATCTTGAATTATAAAGAGCTTTACGGATAGAGTGTCAGTTTCTTGTATCTTTGAAATCAATGTTACAACTGTTGAGATCTATATTTTTAAAGCATATCTCTTGATTATAAAATACGAATTATGGGCTTCCCTGGTGGCGCAGTGGTAAAGAATCTACCTGCCAATGCAGGGGACACGGGTTTGAGCCCTGGTCCAGGAAGATCCCACATGCCACAGAGCAACTAAGCCTGTGCGCCACAACTACTGAGACTGCGATCTAGAGCCCGCGAGCCGCAACTACTGAGCCTGCGTGCCACAACTACTGAAGCCCGTGCGCCTAGAGCCCGTGCTCCGCAACAAGAGAAGCCACCACAATGAGAAGCCAGCGCAGCACAACGAAGAGTAGCCCCCGCTTGCCGCAACTAGAGAAAGCCCATGCACGGCAACAAGGATCCAATGCAGCCAAAGATAAATAATAAATAAATTTAAAAATAAAATAAAACACGAATTACTCAAACATATGTTCCTTAAGATGACAATAATTTTGGAACTCACCTATCATACTGTGCTTTATTATTGTTTATTAAAAATTTAAAAATATATACAGGTAGTCCTTGCCTTGTACAGTACCAAGCTAACTACTGGATGACAGTTCCATGGGACTGTGCACAGCAAGGCCATAGTTCTAACACTCATGCATTTCAGTTTACATGGTACTGTTCAGAGTAAGAACTGCCTGTAAGTACTAAGATGGGGGACTAATTCAACACAATAGGCTACATGGAAAAATCCAATACCAAACACAGTGCCTTAGACCTACAAAGCACTCAGTAAATATTTGTTGACTGCAAGAATGGATGAATGGTGAACAATAAGAAAAACTGAATTAGATGAACCTCGACCTAAATATCACATCTTTCAAAAAATCATCAGAATGGATTATAGACTTAAATGTAAAGCATAAAAGAATAAAACCTTTAGAAAAATACAGAGAAGGAAATCTGAGGGATCTATGTCTAGGCAAAGAGAGTTCATCAAAAGTACGATCCATAAAAGTAAAAGTTGATAAAGCCGAACTCATCAGTATTAAAACTTTTGCTCTTTGAAAGCCCATGTGAAGAAGACAAAAACACAAGCTATAGACTGAGAGAAAATATTCCCAAACCACATATCTGACAAAGGACTAGTATCAAGAATATATAAACAATTTTCAAACTCAAAAGCAAAAAATCAAACAATTCAATTAAAAAATGAACATAATATTTACAATAGCCAGGACATGGAAGCAACCTAAGTGGCCATCAGCAGATGAATGGATAAAGATGTGGCACATACATACAATGAAATATTACTCAGCCATAAAAAGAAACGAAATTGAGTTATTTGTAGTGGACCGAGAGTCTGTCATACAGAGTGAAGTAAGTCAGAAAGAGAAAAACAAATACCCTATGCTAACACATATATATGGAATCTAAAAAAAAAAAAAGGTTCTGAAGAACTTAGGGGCAGGACAGGAATAAAGATGCAGACATAGAGAATGGACTTGAGGACATGGGGAGGGGGAAGGGTAAGCTGGGACAAAGTGAGAGAGTGGATGGACTTATATATACTACTAAATGTAAAACAGATAGCTAGTGGGAAGCAGCCGCATAGCACAGGGAGATCAGCTCGAGTGCTTTGTGTCCACCTAGAGGGGTGGGATAGGGAGGGTGGGAGGGAGACGCAAGAGGGAGGAGATATGCAGCTATATGTATATGTATAGCTGATTCACTTTGTTATAAAGCTGAAACTAACACACCATTGTAAAGCAATTATACTCCAATAAAGATGTTAAAAAAGAAAAAATGAACATAAGACATGAACAGATATTTCTCCAAAGAGGATGTACAAATGGTACACAATCACATGATAGACGTTCAGCGTCATTACCCAGGAGGGAGGTGGGTGTAGTTATAAAAGGGCAGCACCAGGGAACCCGGTGGTGTTTGAACTGTTCAGTGTCTTGACTGTGGTGTTGGATATGTGAATCTGCACAGAATCTCATACACACAGGTACACATTTGAGCAAAAATAAGCTGGGGAATTCTGAATAAGATAGGTGCAATGTATTAATGTCAATATCCTGGTTGTTGTAGTATATAATAGTTATGCAATATGTCACTGCCTAGGGAAACTAGGCAAAGTGTACAAGAGATTTCTTGGTATATTTCTTGCAACTGCATGTGTATTTACCCCAAAACGATGTGTTTATTAATGCCACTGAACTGTACACTTAAAAATGGCTAAGACGGGCTTCCCTGGTGGTGCAGTGGTTGAGAGTCCGCCTGCCGATGCAGGGGACGCGGGTTCGTGCCCCGGTCCGGGAAGATCCCACATGCCGCGGAGCGGCTGGGCCCCTGAGCCATGGCCGCTGAGCCTGCGCGTCCGGCGCCTGTGCTCCGCAACGGGAGAGGCCATAACAGTGAGAGGCCCGTGTATCGCAAAAACAAACAAACAAACAAACAAAAATGGCTAAGATGGTAAATTTTATGTTATGTATATTTCACCATAATAAAAAAAATCGGAAAAAAACAAAACAAATACTGTAATTCTCACTGAATTGCTTTTACACAAATAAGACAAGGTATTAACATAAAATAAATATTGACAGGAGCCAATAGGAAAGTCAGAAGTGAGATGAGAAAACACCTAACAATGAAAACAGACTGACACAAAACATGTGCTTGATTCAGGCTCCTTCAACTAATTGTGAGTAGAGGGCACAATACTCAAAGCCTCACTTTCCTCACTGGTAAAAAGCGGGTTTTCAACTTGATGATCCCTAAGTTCTCTTTTTGCTATAAAATTCTATGATCCTATAAAAATGAGAAAATCCTAAAACATTAAAATAAAAGGAAGAGGTAATGGAGATGGAGGTGTGTGTGCCTGTGTATGTGTATTTAGCATCTGTCCTTTCCATCTCTTTCCCCCCATGTCCATGACTTCTACAAATCACTGCTCAGGATGAGCAGATAGGGGCTCTCCAAGCATGGCTCACTTGCTAAAATCTTGTTCCTTCTTTCAAATAGCTTATGAAATCCCCTGCAATCTGCTCGTGCAGAATACACAAACTGCTGATCACAGAGCTAAACTCCCAAACAGCCTAAACTTGAAAGCAAATATCTTTTCTCATCTCTATCTACATCACAAAAGCACTTGCCCTAAATAGAATATAAACTCATTCAAGTTTCACTGGAGAATCTATGTCAATAAATGTCAGCAAAACAAAACCACGAGAAAAAAAATAAAGAAATGGGGAAAATAAATTTCTAGAAGTGGATGTATTTCATTAAAGTTGTTTTAAAATAGTAAGTAAAATAATTCAATGGAAATGCAACATGAGTTAGATGTATAATTCATAGACTTCATGTTAATGATTTTGACACATTATCATAGGTCAGCCAATGGATTAGCCTCAGTTCCCAAATCTGAATCAAAATGTAGGAAAAAAAGAGAGTTGTATCATTACATAGCAGTTGGTTAAGTAATGAACGATAAAATCATAAATTTGAATGACTAATTTCAATGCTTTGTGATCAAAGAAAAGGTAATTTCTTGGTAATTCATGTTTTTGTATTGTGAAATAAGGAAAATAACTATCTTTTAATTTATGCAATTCTAAGCACAATAAACACACAAAACATTCCCTATTAAACTGATAATAAGTGTAATAAATTACAAGGCATGGTTTAGTTTATCTAGTTATTACCATAAGATATTTTGTGAATGAAGTATTTCAACTGTGTTATTTTAGCAAGCACCTGTTTAAAATCTGGCAGACATCTAAGGGGCCAAAACTAAATTTAGCAGACATCTAAGGGCCCAAAACTGCACTAGTTAATTGGCTGTAACCTATTATAAATGAACTATGTTAACCTGATAGGGAGTACCTATTTAAAAGCCAAATCTACAATTTGAGGATTGACACAGTCGGGCTGGCGTTAAGTACCTGAGGTATAAAAGATGACAACATCTTTCAAACCTGGAAGAAGCATAGGCAATTTTACAGTGGGTCAAGGCCAAAACAGTGTCACAATAAACCCTGAAGCCCATACCTTTCATTTCCAATAAGCTCATTTGGTTCACTGACAAAAGCTGTGCTGGTGATGTGCGCCCAGGTAATGCTGAAAGAAGGTGGTACCTGACATCTAATAATGCTTAAAAACAAACACACAAACACATTTCTGTTCTCAGACAGACCTCTCCCACCCCTGTTTGCTCTCATACCAACATAGAGACTGACACATTCTTTCTACACTAGAAAGGCTTACCTCTAGCCTTTCCTAACTTCTTTCCACCTTTAAAGCTATCTTTGCTCATGTTTATTTTGAAACCATTTCAACCATATAAAATGGCAATGGGTAAGGAATACACAGTCTCCAGTTGTGATATGCTCTGTTCATGTACACCTTAAAAACACAAACCTTCCTCTCACACATGTCATTCCTCAAGCAAAGCTTTCCAAGAAAAATAATAGGCCTCTCTTCAGGCATTTAGTAGAAAAAAAAGATCCCCCCCCAGGGGAAAAAAAACACAACAACTTTCCAAGAAAGAAAATCCATGTATAAGTTTGTCTATTTCATTACAATCAGGCATATTTTTGCTCAGTTATTTCTATCTATTAATTCCTAGAAGTTATCAGCCAGGGTGTCTGTGTTAGGCCACCTCTAAGATGGCTCCCATAGGCCCTTGCGTCTTGGGATTCACGCCCTTGTGTAATCCTCTCCACAGTGATTGAGTTGGATTTATTGACTCCTATCAACAGAATATGGAAGTAGTGATGGGATGCCACTTCTGAGATTAGCTTATAGAAGACTAGAGGGAGTCTTGGGTGCTCTCTCTTGGATTGCTCACTTGAGCGAAAGTCAGCTGCCATACTGTATACAGTATCTCAGACAAACTGTCAAGTTAACTGGATAAAAATGGCGAGTTTCCTACTCAACCTGAAAAGAGAATATAATTTATTCTTAATTCTGATATCTGCTCAAGTTTGTGAACCATTTTCTTAGGGGGTAAAAATTCTCCCTATCCCAGAAATATGGTCACCAGCTGCAATACTAAAAAAAATATATGGAAAGCTGAAATGGAAAACATAAATTAGCTTCACTTTGCAGTAATAAAGGTCATAATCTATTGATATGGAAATACCTGGGATCCTTGAAAATAAAGACTCCACTTGCTAAAAGAAGGAGATTCAATTATTAAATTACTAAATACATACAGAACCTAAAAATAAAACAAAACCCTTAAACGACTGAGGATTGGGATCCATTTGTGATTTCACCCAATCTTAATAATAATTAAGTGAGCACCCACCATATAGGAAACTAGAGTCTAGTCACAGAGAAACAAGCAAGAGACAAGTTAAGAATCTGCCGAGTTTATAACCAAAGTTTAACAGCTGAAGCAACTGGCAATCCATCGTGACCTTAACTGGATGTGTTTGCATTCATGTTAATGTAAAAAGTATGTTAAGAGCCAAAAACTCTGCCTATGCACCAAAAACACATTCTACTTGAAAAGCAACACCCGGGCTAGAAGAGCGTAACCTCTGCTGTTTCCCGGCTTTATTTCAGAGTGAAGTCGGGTCCTACCTGGGGTCCCAAGCTGACCTAGGGGCCCCCGGTGACCCAGGAACACAAGGAGCACACCTGCTCCCGCCTCCTGACACGGATTCCTCATTTTAATTAGCCAGCACCGCTGTCACTCAAGGTGCTTCGCACAGCCATTGGCCCCAAAGTCTCGCTGGGTGGCAAGTTTCTGCCAACTGGAGCACCGGTGGTCATCATTTCCGAGAAGAAAAGTAGGGGTGTACAGGGAAGAGAGGCAAGAACTCTGAAATATCTAGGGTGACACCCTTACCTGAGCGACCTGCGATTCCCCACCGCCGCCGCGACGAATCGGCCTCTGGGCGGGGGCTTTCAGCCAAAAAGAAAATGGCTCAGCCTGGAAGGGGTGCCCAGGCCATGGAGAAGCCGGTTCAAACTTTATGTGTTCACGCCGGTGGAGGTGAGGTCGGGGAGAATCCCAGAAACAGCGCCTGATCCCTCCGAACTCAGCCTGCCCCAGGCTGCAGCAGCCTGAGCGGCCGACTCTCCGTGTTTTGACGTTTCCTATTGTTGCCGGAAGTGACGTCCGTATTCGCGGGCGCTTCAAGAAGAAGTATTTTTATCACCTTCATCTACGATTCGCCACAGAGTCCCGGTCTCTTACTTCGCAGTCCGAGCCCCTCTGAGCCTCAGAAACGGGCAGACTTCAAATCTGCACCTTGGGATCGGACTGGACGTAGAAAAGACTCTCGGCAGGGTCAGTCTTCCTAGGGCTCTGTACGAACGTGCTGTGGAATCTGCAGCGGGGATCCAGGAGCGCAGAGGAGCCGGCAGCTTGGAAGGTCCTGCCGCGGTGTGTGGCGGGCTTCCACCCGCTGCTCAGAATACAAACGGTCGGCGGGAGAAGCGCGCCCCGGCTTCGGCGTCGGGCCGCAGGAAGTCGTTGCTGGAGGCTGGGCTCCCGGAGCTCTGGGATTGCACATGCCCGTTGTGCGGGGCCGGAGGCCTTTGGAGCCCGTTCTTTGCTCGGCCGCTGCTGGGTGAGCGCGGGGTTGCAGGCGGGGCTGCGCCCCGGGATGGGCCGAGGTCGCCTCTCTCCGCTTCCCTAACCGAGGCCCTGGCTGGGGCGAGTGACCAGGGCTGCCTTGTCATCCTTTTAAATCACGTACAGGGGAGGAGAGCACTAGACCTGCCTTGCCCGTGAACCCGACTGGGATATCCTTTTGATAACGAAGAAATGGGAAGAGCTCATCTTCTCAGATCAGGTTGTAACTTAGGGTGGGGAAGTCCTAAACGGACCGATTCCTGCTATTGGAGCCTCTGAGCTGAGGGGCAGTCCGGCTCCTTGGAAATACTGATGAGAAGGAAGAGCTGAGAATAGTTGATGTTTTCCTTGCTTTACATTTCCCTAGTGTTTCAGTGTTTCTCCACTTTCCTACAGGACTATAGATTTTTCCCTTACCGTAAAAAAAAAATCAATCTTTTTTTTTACTCAATATTTATTTTTATTTATTTTATTTTTTATTTTTTTTATTTTTTTATTTTTTGCTTTATAACAAATTTAATCAGTTATACATATACATATGTTCCCATATCCCCTCCCTTTTGCGTCTCCCTCCCACCCTCCCTATCCCACCCCTCCAGGCGGTCACAAAGCACCGAGCTGATCTCCCTGTGCTATGCGGCTGCTTCCCACTAGCTATCTACCTTACGTTTGGTAGTGTATATATGTCCATGCCGCTCTTTCACTTTGTCACAGCTTACCCTTCCCCCTCCCCATATCCTCAAGTCCATTCTCTAGTAGGTCTGTGTCTGTATTCCTGTCTTACCCCTATGTTCTTCATGACATTTTTTTTTCTTAAATTCCATATATATGTGTCAGCATAGAGTATTTGTCTTTCTCTTTCTGACTTACTTCACTCTGTATGACAGACTCTAGGTCCATCCACCTCATTACAAATAGCTCAATTTCATTTCTTTTTATGGCTGAGTAATATTCCATTGTATATATGTGCCACTCCTTCTTTTTCCATTCATCCGATGATGGACACTTAGGTTGTTTCCATCTCCGGGCTATTGTAAATAGGGCTGCTATGAACATTTTGGTACATGTCTCTTTTTGAATTATGGTTTTCTCAGGGTATATGCCCAGTAGTGGGATTGCTGGGTCATATGGTAGTTCTATTTGTAGTTTTTTAAGGAACCTCCATACCGTTCTCCATAGTGGCTGTACCAATTCACATTCCCACCAGCAGTGCAAGAGTGTTCCTTTTTTTCCACACCCTCTCCAGCATTTATTGTTTGTAGATTTTTTGATGATGGCCATTCCGACTGGTGTGAGATGATATCTCATTGTAGTTTTGATTTGCATTTCTCTAATGAGTAAAGATGTTGAGCATCCTTTCATGTGTTTGTTGGCAGTCTGTATATCTTCTGTGCAGAAATGTCTATTTAGGTCTTCTGCCCATTTTTGGATTGGGTTGTTTGTTTTTTTGTTATTGAGCTGCATGAGCTGCTTATAAATTTTGGAGATTAATCCTTTGTCAGTTGCTTCATTTACAAATATTTTCTCCCATTCTGAGGGTTGTCCTTTGGTCTTGTTTATGGTTTCCTTTGCTGTGCAAAAGCTTTTAAGTTTCATTAGGTCCCATGTGTTTATTTTTGTCTTTATTTCCATTTTTCTAGGAGGTGGGTCAAAAAGGATCTTGCTGTGATTTATGTCATAGAGTGTTCTGCCTATGTTTTCCTCTAAGAGTTTGATAGTGTCTGGCCTTACATTTAGGTCTTTAATCCATTTTGAGCTTATTTTTGTGTATGGTATTAGGGAGTGATCTAATCTCATACTTTTACATGTCCCTATCCAGTTTTCCCAGCACCACTTATTGAAGAGACTGTCCTTTCTCCACTGTACATTCCTGCCTCCTTTATCAAAGATAAGGTGACCATATGTCTGTGGGTTTATCTCTGGGCTTTCTATCCTCTTCCATTGATCTATCTTTCTGTTTTTGTGCCAGTACCATACTGTCTTGATTACTGTAGCTTTGTAGTATAGTCTGAAGTCAGGGAGCCTGATTCCTCCAGCTCCATTTTTCGTTCTCAAGATTGCTTTGGCTATTCGGGGTCTTTTGTGTTTCCATACAAATTGTGAAATTTTTTGCTCTAGTTCTGTGAAAAATGCCAGGGGTAGTTTGATAGGGATTGCATTGAATCTGTAGATTGCTTTGGGTAGTAGAGTCATTTTCACAATGTTGATTCTTCCAATCCAAGAACATGGTACATCTCTCCATCTATTTGTATCATCTTTAATTTCTTTCATCAGTGTCTTATAATTTTCTGCATACAGGTCTTTTGTCTCCTTAGGTAGGTTTATTCCTAGATATTTTATTCTTTTTGTTGCAATGGTAAATGGGAGTGTTTCCTTGATTTCACTTTCAGATTTTTCATCATTAGTATATAGGAATGCCAGAGATTTCTGTGCATTAATTTTGTATCCTGCAACTTTACCAAATTCATTGATTAGCTCTAGTAGTTTTCTGGTAGCATCTTTAGGATTCTCTATGTATAGTATCATGTCATCTGCAAACAGTGACAGCTTTACTTCTTCTTTTCCGATATGGATTCCTTTTATTTCCTTTTCTTCTCTGATTGCTGTGGCTAAAACTTCCAAAACTATGTTGAATAAGAGTGGTGAGAGTGGGTAACCTTGTCTTGTTCCTGATCTTAGTGGAAATGGTTTCAGTTTTTCACCATTGAGGACGATGCTGGCTGTGGGTTTGTCATATATGGCCTTTATTATGTTGAGGAAAGTTCCCTCTATGCCTACTTTCTGCAGGGTTTTTATCATAAATGGGTGTTGAATTTTGTCAAAAGCTTTCTCTGCATCTATTGAGATGATCATATGGTTTTTCTCCTTCAGTTTGTTAATATGGCGTATCACGTTGATTGATTTGCGTATATTGAAGAATCCTTGCATTCCTGGAATAAACCCCACTTGATCACGGTGTATGATCCTTTTAATGTGCTGTTGGATTCTGTTTGCTAGTATTTTGTTGAGGATTTTTGCATCTATGTTCATCAGTGATATTGGCCTGTAGTTTTCTTTCTTTGTGACATCCTTGCCTGGTTTTGGATCAAGGTGATGGTGGCCTCGTAGAATGAGTTTGGGAGTGTTCCTCCCTCTGCTATATTTTGGAAGAGTTTCAGAAGGATAGGTGTTAGCTCTTCTCTAAATGCTTGATAGAATTCACCTGTGAAGTCCTGGGCTTTTGTTTGTTGGAAGATTTTTTATCACAGTTTCAATTTCAGTGCTTGTGATTGGTCTGTTCATATTTTCTATTTCTTCCTGATTCAGTCTTGGCAGGTTGTGCATTTCTAAGAATTTGTCCATTTCTTCCAGGTTGTCCATTTTATTGGCATAGAGTTGCTTGTAGTAATCTCTCATGATCTTTTGTATTTCTGCAGTGTCAGTTGTTACTTCTCCTTTTTCATTTCTAATTCTATTGATTTGAGTCTTCTCCCTTTTTTTCTTGATGAGTCTGGCTAATGGTTTATCAATTTTGTTTATCTTCTCAAAGAACCAGCTTTTAGTTTTATTGATCTTAGCTATCATTTCCTTCATTTCTTTTTCATTTATTTCTGATCTGATTTTTATGATTTCTTTCCTTCTGCTAACTTTGGGATGTTTTTGTTCTTCTTTCTCTAATTGCTTTAGGTGCAAGGTTAGGTTGTTTATTCGAGATGTTTCCTGTTTCTTAAGGTGGGATTGTATTGCTATAAACTTCCCTGTTAGAACTGCTTTTTCTGCATCCCATAGGTTTTGGGTCGTCGTGTCTCCATTGTCATTTGTTTCTAGGTATTTTTTAATTTCCCCTTTGATTTCTTCAGTGATCGCTTTGTTATTAAGTAGTGTATTGTTTAGCCTCCATGTGTTTGTATTTTTTACAGCTCTTTTCCTGTAATTGATGTCTAGTCTCATAGCATTGTGGTCGGAAAAGATACCTGATACAATTTCAATTTTCTTAAATTTACCAAGGCTTGATTTGTGACCCAAGATATGATCTATCCTGGAGAATGTTCCATGAGCACTTGAGAAAAATGTGTATTCTGTTGTTTTTGGATGGAATGTCCTATAAATATCAATTAAGTCCATCTTGTTTAATGTATCCTTTAAAGCTTGTGTTTCCTTATTTATTTTCATTTTGGATGATCTGTCCATTGGTGAAAGTGGGGTGTTAAAGTCCCCTACTATGATTGTGTTACTGTCGATTTCTCCTTTTATGGCTGTTAGTATTTGCCTTATGTATTGAGGTGCTCCTATGTTGGGTGCATAAATATTTACAATTGTTATATCTTCTTCTTGGATCGATCCCTTGATCATTATGTAGTGTCCTTCTTTGTCTCTTCTAGTAGTCTTTATTTTAAAGTCTATTTTGTCTGATATGAGAATTGCTACTCCAGCTTTCTTTTGGTTTCCATTTGCATGGAATATCTTTTTCCATCCCCTTACTTTCAGTCTGTATGTGTCTCTAGGTCTGAAGTGGGTCTCTTGTAGACAGCATATATATGGGTCTTGTTTTTGTATCCATTCAGCCAATCTGTGTCTTTTGGTGGGAGTATTTAGTCCATTTACATTTAAGGTAATTATCGATATGTATGTTCCTATTCCCATTTTCTTAATTGTTTTGGGTTCGTTATTGTAGGTCTTTTCCTTCTGTTGTGTTTCTTGCCTAGAGAAATTCCTTTAGCATTTGTTGTAAAGCTGGTTTGGTGGTGCTGAACTCTCTCAGCTTTTGCTTGTCTGTAAACGTTTTAATTTCTCCATCAAATCTGAATGAGATCCTTGCTGGGTAGAGTAATCTTGGTTGCAGGTTTTTCTCCTTCATCACTTTAATTATGTCCTGCCACTCCCTTCTGGCTTGTAGAGTTTCTGCTGAGAGATCAGCTGTTATCCTGATGGGGATTCCCTTGTGTGTTATTTGTTGTTTTTGCCTTGCTGCTTTTAATATGATTTCTTTGTGTTTAATTTTTGACAGTTTGATTAATATGTGTCTTGGCGTATTTCTCCTTGGATTTATTCTGTATGGGACTCTCTGTGCCTCCTGGACTTGATTAACTATTTCCTTTCCCATATTAGGGAAGTTTTCAACTATAATCTCTTCAAATATTTTCTCAGTCCCTTTCTTTTTCTCTTCTTCTTCTGGAACCCCTATAATTCGAATGTTGGTGCGTTTAATGTTGTCCCAGAGGTCTCTGAGACTGTCCTCTGTTCTTTTCATTCTTTTTTCTTTATTTTGCTCTGCAGCAGTTATTTCCACTATTTTATCTTCCACCTCACTTATCCGTTCTTCTGCCTCAGTTATTCTGCTATTGATCCCATCTAGAGTATTTTTTATTTCATTTATGGTGTTTTTAATCGATGCTTGATTCATCTTTAGTTCTTCTAGGTCCTTGTTAACTGTTTCTTGCATTTTGTCTATTCTATTTCCAAGATTTTGGATCTGGGAAATAGAATCTTGGATCATCTTTACCATCATTATTCTGAATTCTTTTTCAGGTAGACTGCCTATTACCTCTTCATTTGTTAGGTCTGGTGGGTTTTTATCTTGCTCCTTCTCCTGCTGTGTGTTTTTCTGTCTTCTCATTTTGCTTATGTTACTGTGTTTGGGGTCTCCTTTTTGCAGGCTGCAGGTTCGTAGTTCCCGTTGTTTTTGGTGTCTGTCCCCAGTGGCTAAGGTTGGTTTAGTGGGTTGTGTAGGCTTCCTGGTGGAGGGGACTAGTGCCTGTGTTCTGGTGGATGAGGCTGGATCTTGTCTTTCTGGTGGGCAGGTCCACGTCTGGTGGTGTGTTTTGGGGTGTCTGTGGACTTTTTATGATTTTAGGCCACCTCTCTGCTAATGGGTGGTGTTGTGTTCCTGTCTTGCTAGTTGTTTGGCATAGGGTGTCCAGCACTGTAGCTTGCTGGTCGTTGAGTGAAGCTGGGTGCTGCTGTTGAGATGGAGATCTCTGGAAGATTTTCGCCGTTTGATATTATGTGGAGCTGGGAGGTCTCTTGTGGACCAGTGTCCTGAAGTTGGCTCTCCCACCTCAGAGGCACAGCACTGACTCCTGGCTCCTCAATTTAGGATGATTTGTTGTCTGTTCATGTATTCCACAGATGCAGGGTACATCAAGTTGATTGTGGAGCTTTAATCTGCTGCTTCTGAGGCTGCTGGGAGAGGTTTCCCTTTCTCTTCTTTGTTCTCACAGCTCCTGGGTCTCAGCTTTGGATTTGGCCCCGCCTCTGCGTGTAGGTCGCCGGAGGGCGTCTAGAAAAGCAATCTGGATCACGGAGTAGCCTCCTAAAGGGTCTTCCTGCATTGGGCCTTGATCCTCTTCTGTCTCATTTCAAAATAGCAGCCCAAGCAATCCTGCTAGTGTTGGAGGGTCTCCTGCAGAGGCGGGGGATGGTTCTGTCTCACCGTGAGAACAGGGACACTGGCAGCAGAAGTTCTGGGAAGTACTCTTTGGCATGAGCCCTCCCAGAGTCTCAAAAGTCAATCTTGAAATTTGGATTCCGGAATTAGGGCTGTAGTAGACTGTTTTTCTAAAATTATCCACAAACCTGTTAACGGTTTTATATATGAACACAGCAATCCTACAGGGTTATATACTTGACCCTTACTCCCCGTTTTCCCCAATTTTCTCCTCTATTTTTGATAGATAATATTTAGCATTATGAGCTGTCACAAACTCTTAGACATCGACCGTCATCATTTCACCAGTCGGTGTAGTTGCTTCATTCTGAACAAAAATCACTGAGTTCAATGGCATTCCATTGGGAGGCATCATTTAATGACCTAACAACAGTGAGATTCAACTAGATTAAAAATCTTAAAAATGCTATTTTATACCATTTCCACGATGTCTCCTGTAATAAATTCAGTGGGGCAGACCTAACTAGTAGCAGAGAACTCTCTGGAGGAAGCTAGGAAACAATATTGAGACCATCTTAATGGTTGAATCTGTGCCACAAGCTGAGTGATATATGCTTTTGTCTTTTAATTTCTTTTTATCAGGGTTATAAAGCAAAAATGTTAAGCAATTTCTTAAAAAGTTACTTTTCATGTCTGAAACTACTATGTTAAAATGTGCACAAGTCCTAAATTGGCTTTTTTGTTTTGTTTTGTTTGCGGTACGCGGGCCTCTCACTGTTGTAGCCTCTCCCGTTGCGGAGCACAGGCTCCGGACGCGCAGGCTCAGCGGCCATGGCTCACGGGCCTAGCTGCTCCGCGGCATGTGGGATCCTCCCGGACCGGGGCACGAACCTGTATCCCCTGCATCGACAGGTGGACTCTCAACCACTGCGCCACCAGGGAAGCCCTAAGGGTATCTTTTGATGAACAGAAGTTAGTAAGTTTAATGTGGTTCATTTTATCAGTTATAAGACAAGAAATCTTTTTCTACCTGAAGATCATAAAGATATTCTCTGTGATCTCCAGAAAGCCTATTTGTCTTACATTTTACATGTAGATCTTCAACAACAAACCTGGAATTAATTGTGACGGATGTGAGGTACCCTTTACATCAAGAGGTCAGGATTCATTTATCCCATTTGGATATTCAGTTGACACAGTACCATTTATTGAAAAAGACCATCCATTTTCCAGGGCTACTCTGCATCAACTTTGTCATAAGTCTAGTGTCATTGTATGCATGGTCTATTTCTGTACGTTATTCCATTCCATTGTTCTGTTTGTAGATATTTTCAATAATTCTAAATTTAACTTTATAATGAGTCTCATTATCCAGTGGTTGAATTTTCCAATTTTGATCTTCTTCAGCATTGTGTTATTTATTGTTTATCTTTTGCATATCTATGCAAATATTGGAATCAGCTTGTCAATTTCCACCTTTAAAAAACTGTAGGGAGTTTTGGGGAGGGATGGCATGGAGGGAATACATTGAATTATGGATCGACTTACTGAGTCTTTAAATCCTTGCTCAAGATGTAGACCTCTTATTTAGGGCTTCTTTAAGTTATCTCAATGAAGTTTTCTGTTTTTTTTGTTTTGAGGTCTTACAGATCCGTTTTAGATTTATTCACATGTTTATGATATTGGAGGCTAGTGAATTATTTACTCATATATTTTTTAACATATTTAAACATAATTTAGAAATTATTGGGGTAATACAGAGAAATACAATTGCTACTTGTATATTGGCCAGCTATCCAGCAACCGTGCTAAATACATTTGATTTCTTTTGGATTTTTTCAAATGCAATTAAGTTGTCTGTGACTAATGACATTTTTATTTCTTCCTTTATAGTCTTTATTCCTTTTATTTCTTTTTCTTGTATTTTTGTACTGTCTAAGACCTCTAGTACAGTATTGAATAGAAATGGTGAGAGTGGATAAGCTTGCCTTTTCCCAGTCTCAGGAAGAAAGCTTTCAATATTTCACCTTTACATATGATGTTTGCAGTAAATTTTTTGTAGATATCCTGGAGATGACTGCAGGCAGTTCCCTTCTATTCCTAACATCCTAAGAATTATATCCTAAATGTTGAATTTTATCAAATGCCTGATTTTGTTGTTTTTGCTGTTCAAATTGTTTCAGCTTTGACCACTGGAAGCTGTTTCATTTGGTTCCTGTGTCCCTATGACATACGTGTGGAATTGGTTTGTTTGTTTTGTGTGTAATTTCTTACTTTCTAGAATTATATAATGCCTCAGGCTCATCTCATATATGTCCTGCCCCAGTCCTAGAATTGGCCATTTCTCCAGGGAGCCAGCATTACACATATTCTGCATCTATATTAAGCTAAACATGAGTTCATACTTGCATGTCTAACTAAACCATGAGGCGTGGCTCATTCCAATCTGGTCCCCTTGCTTATCTGTAAATTCCCACTGCAGCAATGAGAATCCTGGCTTCTACTATTTAGCCATCCATTTACTTAATTGTTCAATTCCAGCATATATGTGGAATTACCTCATATGTACATGGGAAACAACTTTATACACTGGAGTACAGTGTTTCTGTGCAGCTCATTTTGCCTTTAGTCTCACAGGCTCCACTCATTTCCAAAGTTACTTAGCAGCTTTTCCACCCACCCCCTCTGTGAGGTAGCTTTGCACATTACCTGTATGTGACCCTCCCTCTTACCTCTGAATCCTTGCAGCCGTGATCTCTGCACTTTTTATTGTCTCCACAGTTTTGCCTTTTCCAGAATATCATAAAATGGAAACCAAACAATATGTACCCTTTTCAGACTGGTTCCTTTTACTTAGCAATATGCATTAAGGTTCATTCATGTCTTTTTGTGGCTTCATAGCTCTTTCTTTATTGCTGAATAATGTCCCGTTGTATGGATGTGTTCATTTTTAAAATTCATTTGGCTATTGAAGGACATCCTGACTGCTTGCAGTTTTGGGTGATTAGCAGCAGAGCTGCTGTAAACATTTGCGTGCAGGATCTTGTATGTGCATTAAATTTTCAAATCACTTGGGTAAATAAGCACAATTGCTGATTGAGTGGTGTTTAGCTTTGTAAGAGTCTGCCAAACTGTCTTCCAAAATGGCTATGCGGTTCGCATTCCCACCCACCAAAAATGAGAGTTCCTGTTGCTCCGTATACTCACAAGCATTTGGTACTGTCAGTTTTTTGGATTCTAACCATTGTAATAGATATGCAGTGGTATCATTTTGTAAATTTGTAATTACTTAAAGACATTTGATGTTGAGCATCTTATATGCTTATTTGCTATCTGTGTATCTTCTTTAATGAGATTTTCAGATATTTTGCCCATTTTTAAATTGGGTTGTTTGTTTTCTTACTCTTACATTTAAGAATTCTTTGTATACTTCAGAAACAAGTCTTTTATCCAGTATGTGTTTTATAAATATTCTGTCTGCAGCCTGTCTTTTCTTTTTCTTAACAATGTATTTTGTAGAACAGAAGTTTAATCTTAATGAATTCCAACTCAATTTTTTTATGGGTTGTGCTGATATTTTCTAAAAACTCATTGCTAAACCTGGGGAATCAGAGGTAGTTGCCTAGCTGAGCAAGTTATATGTGTCTGGAGGTGGGGGGTGGGAGGGGAAGCAGAGGGAAAGTAAAAATCTAGGGTTTAGCAGCTTCTTACATGGACTTTCAGATAATCATTCTTATTTCAAGGCCCTGGCCTTACCCTTCAGCCTTTCAGAAGTATCAGGTCCCCTCATTTCTGAACCTGTTGCTGTTGTTGGCTTCCTCCTAAATAGGAGGATGGGATTGACCTACCTTTGCTCTGCTAGGTTGGTTATCACTCATCCATCTGTTTTCCATCTTCCAAAATTTTGTTGACACATCCTTTGTCATGTGGAATCCCCTCTAGTTTTCTTTACCCTGATGAGTATATATGGTTTCTAATCATTTACTTTCATTTTAGTGGTGTTTAGAAAAGGGAATGAAGGTAACATGCATTTAACCAGCTGCCATATTTAACCAGCTGAATTCTGAATTTCTTTTAACTTATCTATTTTTATTTTTTAAGCAAACGATCTGATTTACAACTATGTAAGTTCAGAACCCTGGGAATACTGACCAAATCTGTGCTAAATTTCTTTGTCTCCATTTCTTACTGATTTTTATTATGTACCCTTTATAAGCATCCAAAATAGTCATTGATGGAGATTATTTTAGGGTGATATGTCTTCCCAAATTGTACTTTGTTGTACCATTAAGTATTTGGGAGAGTGTCATATAATATCAGACACATTGTTAGAAGATGAACATAAGGCAAACTTATTTTTTTAGTTAAAAAATATTGAGGGGAAAAGTGCACCTGACATTCAGGAATATATGGAAGATACAAGACAGTACTACACCAGTAGGGAAGATGAATTAGGGGAGAAATAGCTAAGAAAAATATGGTAAGTGTGTATGAGATTGAACAAAAGAGATTAGAGAAGCTTCAAAAATACAAAGAGTTGAGCAGTGTTTCATGGATTTTTTTTTTTTAGGTGAAAAATTAGATAACTTCCAAAGCTGGAGCTGAATCGAATGTTAAATAATGGCAACAGGTGACTTAAAAAGAAGCTTACGGAACCTAGAACAAGTGCTTCGCTCGCTAAATTATCCTAGAGAGGTGGATTGTGTAGGGTGAGCTACAATATCAAACTTCTTTGTATTATTTTCAGTAATGATGTGAGGTAATGCTTGACATGAGGGGAGTATCTAAATAAAAATCTAGATTTTATCTGGGTCCTTTAAATTTTTTCCTTGAAATGACTAAGAGATTTTTAGAAAGCAGTTAGGAGTTTGTTTCTAAGTAGGAATTAATGGAAAATTCCAACTCAGGAGATTTAAAACAACTTTTAGAAGTAGTAGCACAATATTGTTAGACTCAGGTGTGGTCTCTGTACATTTAATCTCACGGAAGTGTAATGGATTTCATTAGTTCTGTAATTTACCACCCTCTCACATTTAGTTGGGTGGTATTCCTTTTTGATTCGGAAGATTCTAGTTAAAGATTTCTTATGACAATTTATACCATGCTTGAAGATTGTTATTAAGCTATCTTACTTAAACCTTTTGCTTTAGTTTCCACTTTCCAAATGTGACTTACTCACCTTTGTAGGATGTCACAAGGTACATTTCTTCTCTAATTCTGCCAACCTAATATGGTACTCCCATCATCCTCTTATCGTTTAATACCTCTTTTTCTTCCTCCCTGGGATGGCTGACTGGTTAAATGTTCCCCCCCGCTAGAATGCAGCCTGACATCTGGGACTTTTTGTTTAGTTCACTGCAGCCCCCCACATCTCGAACTGCCTGGCACATCTTAGAAGCTAATTAGACATTTATTCAATGACCGTGTCGAGGGACAAGTCCAGATTAGGCATATGTTCAAGTAGTGAGGGAAACTGGGTTGGTTTAACCCAGTAGCATCCTAGATAGTCTTGTAAATTAGGGAAAGCTAACCAAGAGAAGGCTGCGAGTGAATGGATACTGAGGAGACTAGGGAAGGCTTAGCTCTGATGACTGCTATTACGAGCATCCTATGTGAGAAGCAGAAGGCATTCCCTCGTCTGCTCCTACAGTGTGTACCAGTCATATACTGGTTCCTCAAAACAGGGAAATCTCTACTATCCAGACTGGCAGGGGCTGAATCAGTTTGAGTAGGCAAGTTTTCTTCTTCCCACTTTAAGTATTAACATTTTAACAGACATTTTGGATAGGAATAATTCTAAAATATACTGATGATTCTCCTGTCTTCTGGATACAGCATTCAAACATTTGATTTTCTTATTGACCCAAGAGTATCATTAAGAACAAGCTTAGATTATCTTATAAGATAGTAATGTCTGCAGGGTTTATTGAGACGGGTCGTGCTACTTGCTGCTGCTTCAGATTGCTCGCCCCGATCCAACACGCACACATACACATACAATGCACCCTCCGCGTATTTTGATTCTTTATACTTTTTGGCCATTTTAAAGTTTTTTCCTGACATCTGCTGTTTTTCGTGTTGGCCTGTCAATTTATAATATCTGTTCTCTTACTGTTTCTAGTCTAAGTCCTTAGAAACTAGGTAGCCAAGAGTTTTGAGATTGTTTAACGTAAGAGGTATTAAATGCAGACCTGTCTGTTTACTATTCATAATGTGGATAAGATGGACACATTTTGCTCAAAAAAAGTACTTTTTCATTTCCTGTTTTGAACTGTCTTACAGAGAGACAAGGTTGCTAGAGCAGTTTTCTCATTGGGTAAATTATAATTTTACCCATGAACATAAAAGAGAAACAATTTATGTTTGTCCTGCAAAAAACAAAATATAATCTTATCATATTTGTTCCCTGCCTTATTGAAAAAAATTGGGCAAGGATGGGGAGATTTATGTATATGTTTGAATTTTGTGGAAAACAAATGTTCTAAGTAAGTACATTATCACATCAGTTGAACAAATACTTTCTGTGCCTTGTTGTGAGAGAATCAGTGAAGGCACTTCTCCTTGAGAAACAAGATCTGTGTGTGGAGACAGTTAGACAACAGTACACGGCAGAGCATCAGGTGTCAGATACTGAACACCTGGGGAGTCGTTCTGAGAGAGATCCTTGTGGATCAGAAAGATGGCTTCATGGGAGGCTTGAGATTTGACTGATGATTCACAAAGAATGAATGACAGATAACAGAAGAGTAGGATACCTTTCTAGGCTGGAGGAATTAGCGTAAGCTAGTAAGGTAGATTCCAAATGGGCCTGATGTCAGGGGAAGATAGTAAACTGGTCAGCCTAGTCACAGTTGATAGCTTTTCCAGCCTTGTTTTCCTCATCTGTAACTTAGAATTCCTAATCTTTTCCCTTTGCAGCTTTGTGATAAAGAGCAAGTGAGGTAATGTGAGAGGTGTTTGCAAAATCATAAAGCCTACTTGTGTACTGTAAGACCATACATTTGCTTTATTAGTAGGAGAAAATGGACTAGATCGAGTAAGGCTAAGCTTTGGAAAATCAATAAATACTGTGGTAAATAGACTGTTGGTACTAAAGAGTTTTTGTTTCAGTTATTTGCCTACACTGGTTTAGAGTAGGGGATGGAATCTAAAGGGTCTTGTGCATCACCTAGTTATTATGGCTATTGTGTTAAATTATGAGTTTTTGACAGCGTTTCTTTTATTTCCCTGATTATCCAACTTTGTGGAATTAAGCTTATTAAAAATCTTTTTCTGTTTTTCCTAACAGTTTGGTAAAGGGAGACACAGCAGCCTCTCTGCCCATCATCAGCTATTCCCTTACCTCATATTCACCTTATGTAGCAGAACTTCTGGTGGACTCCAATGTAGAACTCATAGCAAAGAATGACTTACGCTTCATAGATGCTGTCTACAAGGTATTTTGAATTTATGAAACAATAATTCTTCTAGAAGTCATTAAGATTAATGTTATTATAACTCAAATATATGCCGCATACATAGTTGACAGAGTATTTTCAGATGCATTTATCTCCTGTAAATGCAGTCCCTGTTATAATCAAGATGCAATTCAAGTTTGCTGTATGTTTCATACTCTAATAAATATGAGGACTGGTAATTGTCATTTGTTATCATTTGCCTTTTTTATATCAAATTTTAGTAAAATTTGATATACTGGCAGAAGTTAGAGAGAAATGTGGTTTTAGTGAGTAAAGTTTTGGTTCAGAAAATTGTGAGTTAATTTAGTTGTTTATAAGAAGGGACTACAACTTATGTTGGAACAACTTGTGTTCCTTGAGGTCTGAAACCATGTCTTATTATCTACTCCAGTACCTGCACTTGTACTATATGTATCCTGAACTTAATCTCATGTTTGATTTTTCAGAACCCTACTTTGTATCATTAATTTTTGCTCACGTACTGTGGTTTTCTTAACCTTTTTTAAAAAAATAGTAAAACCCATTTATCAAATCAAATCTTGATTTTTTTTCTTTTTTAGGTAGAGTTTGATGAAGTGGTAGCCTTTAAATATAGTCTCTGTTTAATCTTCCCTTTCTTTGTCTCTCACCCCAGAAAGCTTCCATGGAAGCCTGAGAGGCATTTCTAGGAAATCCCAGGGTCCACAGAGTAGGTTTTGAAAATTACTGGTTTAATCTGTATCTCTCATTTTATACATGAGAAATCGAAACTCAGTAGCCTACCAATTTGTCTAAAAATCAAGTCATGATTTCTATAAACAAATAGAACTGTGGTTTTCTGATAACTGCTGTAGTAGAGTTTTGTTTTTTTTTTTTTTAGTACCTATGAGGATATTTGAACTTTTTATATCTTTTTTCATCTCTCTGGACAGCTATATATATACTCTGGTACATCCCTAGCTAACTGTTTCCTACCTATTCTCCTACCTGGTCAGGACTCACAGCACCCCTACAGGTTTCTTTAGTGCCCTGTATATAATGGCTTAATCCTCCCCTCTCTCCTCTCAGAAATGGCAGTACACCCCTGACCAGGTGGTCATTTATAATTTTGGATTTTTGAAAGAAATTGCTCCCAATTATTACATTGATCTGTTTCCTCTTTACAGCTTCTTCGTGATCAATTTAATTATAAACCAATCTTGACGAAAAAGCAGTTTCTCCAATGTGGATTTGCAGAATGGAAAATCCAAATTATATGTGATATTTTAAATTGTGTGATGAAAAAGCACAAGGAGTTGAGTGGTCTTGAGAAGGTAATTTTATTAATAGATTTTAACTTAGGCTAAGTTGCTATATTTTAATGTATAAAGTCAATACCCTAGTCAGCAAATTAATGCATAGTGCAATTACTGCACTATTTACAGGTCTGGGTAACCTTACAATGCCTGATGTTTGCTTTAAATACTAGTGACTTGTTTTTGCACATTTGTGACTTGGAGCTACTAGTCCTAAACTAATAGTTCAAACATAATACATTTTCATCACTTTGTCGTTTTCAAAAGACGTGTAGTCTCATTAGACTCGGCATTATTTGGCAGTCACATTTCATATGAAAATTTAAGTGATAGAGGAATTTAATATATACATCATGCTTTCCCACATAATTTATGACATCTTAATACCTTTTTTTAAGACTCCATCACAACAAAGAAAAAAAATCAGTTCTGCTAAGTCAGAACCTTGTTCAAGCGCTGAGAAGACATCAACTGAACCTGTGGGCATTGACGTCACTGGCAGGTTTATGACTTCAGGAAAGGTGGGAAAATACAAAGAGAATGTGTCATGTAGTGTTAAGAGTTACCTACCTAGTCAATCCAACATATAAGGTTCACTTTTCTGACTAGCATCTGGTAAAACATTCTGCTTAGACATTAGAGTGTAAGGATTTTTAACAGTGCATATCACATATTATCTGGGAACATTCCTAAAGTTATAAGAAGAGGGTAGAAATGTACAACCGAACAGCCTTTCTCTTTATATTTCTAATCTTTAATTCTGCCTCTTGCGATCATGAACATTTGCACTTAATTACATATTTAGTCTTCCTAAAGACCCTCCCTTTACTTACAGTGATAGGTCATGATTTACATACATTCATATTTCTATACCAGGACTGTGAATTATCCAATGATTGGTAGTTCCTTAAATCTATAATCTGGTTTTGGGGTAGTGTTTTGAATATTTTCTCTTTGTTGGTAGATATCTTCCCTGCCCTTGTCTCCTTCAAGCACCTGTGGCTGAATGAGTCCAATGCCATTAGGGATAGTTTTTCCATCTCCAAGGGAAAATGAAGCCAAAATATTATTTTATAATGGTAAATATACTTTCAGCTGTCTTCCACCTTGGGCAAGCCCTTTGAGATTGAAGGATAGACTACCAGATGAATAACTGATGTGTCATTAGATAAAGGAATGTGAGTATTTTTTGGCTGAAGTAAAATCTAGGGAATTATTTTTCCCCAATTCAAAATATGAGTTATATAAACAGAATCTGTGAAGATATTTATACTTTATGCCATTATAAAAAGTAGTGACATTTAACTGTAAGAAAAAGGCTCTTATGTCAGTAACTTTATTTTTTTTTTTATTTTTTATTTTTTTTGCATTACGTGGGCTTCTCACTGCTGTGGCCTCTCCTGTTGCGGAGCACAGGCTCTGGACATGCAGGCCCAGCAGCCATGGCTCACAGGCCTAGCCGCTCCGCGGCATGTGGGATCTTCCCAGACCGGGGCACGAACCCGTGTCCCCTGCATCGGCAGGCGGACTCTCAACCACTGCGCCACCAGGGAAGCCCTGTCATTAACTTTAAAATAAAATATGCCTGTTTTGCTCCAGGTGATGAGGGCAATATGAAAAGGAATGTAAGTGTCTTGTATCCTTTCCCAACTAGAATTTATCTAAACAGGGATTTTCTTACACTGATTTTTTAATATTCATTGTGCTTAGCACAGGATTAAGTCCACTGTAGGGACTTACTAAGTATGAGTTGATAGAACTGAATGTATTTTTCAATCTTCTGTTTCACTATGGGGGCTGAGGGGTGATCTAAATTGTCCTAACAAAGAAAGATACAAAATTTGAAGACATTAGACTTTTTAATTTTCGTAAAATAAAGTTTCCTTTGTTATCCATCAAAATTTTGTAAGTTACATCAAATTCTTAATTCTCAGAAATTTGAATAGTTATTAAAAGTATTCTAGTTTAGAAAAGTTGGAGTAGTAAGTGCATTCCTTTGTTTACATGAAAAACTGAGTCAATACTGAAGCAAGTTCTCTCCTCCCCAGTGCCTTCTCTGGGGTGGTAGTTGTGACTTCTGTGTCACATGTGCTGAGTTCATGTTCATACGCAGGTTGCCCGTAGAAAAGAAGTAGGCAGAAGAGTCCTACGTAAATGCAGTTTGACCTGGTGCCTTTACTCTCAGGAGCTTCCCTTAGTTTGAATTGTTATTGACAGTCTTATGTTTTGTGGTTTGTTTAATACAAAAAAAAAAATTGTAATGAGTCCTACTCATAAAGCCAGTTCTTGATTATCTACATGTGAATAGTGTGTTAACCTTTTAAAAATAACTTCTTCTTATGGAACATTTCAAACCTGTACAAAAGTATCCATTCTGTGACTCAGCAATTTGTCAACTCTTTGCTAATCTTGTTTCATCTTAATTGTAACCACTTTCCCAACATCTTTTCCCCAAACCTGAAACCATTTGAAACAAGTCCCAGACATCATTGAATAAATATTTCAATATTTTGTAAAATATAAGAATGCTTTTTAAAAATCATGACCACAATTGTATCATCACACCTAAAATAATATTAATAAGTTTGTAATATTTGGTATATGCATATGTGGTAATTTAAACTTCTGTAAATCTTAAATGGAAGATAGGATGTTTCTTTTGAATGTTTAAAATAATTGTGGAGAACAGGGAAGCATCTCTGACATGTTTTTCTCTGTGCAGAAGAAAGCTGTGGTGATCCGGCACCTGTACAATGAAGATGGTGCTAACATTCCTGAAGATACAGTAACAGATGTTAGTGAAGCATTTGATATTTGTGACTTAAAGGCTGCTGAAATAAAGATTCCTGAATTACAGGTTCCTGAAATTAAGTGTGAGCAGCAAGTAAGAATCTGGGACTTCTTTAACAGATGCCGATATTTCTTGCTTTGATATACATGATTATTTCAGCATCTAATCTTTGGAACATTTCTAGCCTTTTAAATTATTGATCATGACATGTTACCTTTGTTACCATTACTTAAGAATCAATAAGTCTTACTGAATATGATTCAAAAGATATTATTTGCTGCTTATATTTAGGGTACTAGGAGAGATGTCATGGGTAATGCAAAGATGAATAAGACATAGGACTTGACTTCAAGGAATTGACAGTCTGGTGAGAGATAGAGATATACTACTTTGTTTAGTGAAGGTTCTTTATCACCTCTTCCCCATATTGATGAATGGAAAAAAATGGTGCATTACCACCTTTTCATTTTCCTTTTGGGGTCCTTGCTGTCCTTTGCTGTCTCTCTCGGAATATCGTTGCTATTACTTTATTGCCACAGACCCCATTATAGTGTCTCGTCTCTACTGCTTCTGTTAAAACTTCTTTTTCTGTCCGACTTCTATGTCTTGTGACTTCTATACATCTTGGTATACAGTTGGCATTTAAAAACTACCAGATGACCATTAGGCTTACTTCCTGTTTATAGCAGACGAAACAATCTCATTTCTCGGTCATTTCCTCTTAGCTCTCTGCTAGATCTAGTTATAAGAAGCTAGTCACTTACAGTTTTATTGTACAAACTGATACTGTTCTAAGAGCTTTATACAAATTAATCCATTTAATCTTACAAGACCCAAATGAAGTTGGCACTCTTGTCATCTTTTTTTTTTATATATAAGGAAATTGAGGCATCGGACATCTCGCACGAGCTAGTTTAAGTGTCCAAGTGTCCAAGGTGCCTCCTCCAGAAGGAGCACTCTTAACTCTCATGCTGTCCTGCCTGTTGTAACTATTGAAACAACACGTGGAAATGGGAATACGCTGAATTACAGGAATTTTAATCTGCGTAATATTTTTAATCTTTCTAATCATTTTAGGATACAGAAGTCAATCCTGAGGTTATTGCACTACAGACTATGCTTGCTGAATGCCAAGAAAAGCTGAAGAAACTGACTTGCATAGAAAGTAGATTAGAATCTTTGGAAGAAAAAATGAAAGGGAAAGTGATGGTGAATGAAAAAACCTGGGTTGATCTTCTAAGTCGTGTCACTCTTCTTGAAACAGAAATACTTTTATCTAAAAAGGTATTTTCTTTCCTTTACATTTATAGAATATCTCAAGATACAATTTTGTTCATTATTTCATCATTCTCTTATTTGGAATGTTAAATAAGAGAATACTTAGGTAATGGGAGTGTTCAGTTGGGATAAAGGCCTGTTTAGGAACACCCTGTTTGGTGATGGTTGTTGTGACTATTGCTTTTCTCTTCATCAAATAAGATAATCTGACAAACTTGTAAGCTGAGCTTTTAGAGACAGTTATGTCATTTCTGGTCCTAGTCTGTCTTTCCTTCCTAGAAAGTTAGTAGATTCAGGTTTTCTCTCTCCTTCCACATTTAAAAGATCAGTTTTTATATGTAGGGATATTTATGTTTTGCTTATAAATAAAATAATCAAAAGTAAGTATTTATTATGTCATCTATATATTTTATGCTTAGCAGTAAGAGCATAAAATGAGAACATATCTTTTTATTTTATTCTAAATACTAAACTGTATCATTCCAGAATGATGAATATATAGAGTTTAATGAGATGAGTGAAGACTGTGCTTCTAGTAGCGACATGGATAGTCTCAATCCGGGTAAGTTCTTGGCGTACTGGAATTGGTGATATGGTAAGGAGTTTTCACAAAAATGTTTTTATAGTATTTGGTCGTTTTAATTATCCTCAAACCTTATTTTTTTAGAAATCGCAAAGCTCCTAAAAACAAAGAAAATATCAAACTTACAGACTATGAGTCAAGGATTGCTAGAAAAGCCGACTTACATGTCTTACATGTAGTAGTCGAATAAATTCCAGTGTACAAAATTGCAAACTTTTAGAGATGTTTTACTCTTTTAATTGCAAAGTGCTTTAGAATAATAAATGGACCTCCAAAGTTTCTAATTTAAACTTAAGTAGTAGCTTTTGCATATGTAAATAATATATGTAAGAGAAAAAAAAAACATTTGTCAGTAACCTGTAAAGTGTTACAGACCTCTTGCATTTCAACAGTTCCCTGATGGTGATAAAATGAGAAGGACCTAAAATTAGGACACATCTTCTCCGTGTCACTTAACCTCACTAGGCTGCTGACATTTTCATTGTGACGGAGCAGCAGGGGTAAGATTTCTGAGCTGCTTTTCAGTTAAAGCTTTAATTTTTTTGATTCTTATACTTTTTGAAAAGACAAAGGTCTAAGTTTTGTCATGTTTGTAATTAAATCATATTTGCAGAAGAGATATTTTGTCCAGTTGAACATTCATAATGAAGCTAACTTTTTAAATCTGTGGGTGTTTAACCTCATTAAATCTTTCAGCTACTATGTGTATAACAATTTAACAACAACACATTGTAGTGGTAACTACAGGCCTGCACTGTTCCACCTGCGATAGTAAAACATTTAATTCTCAAAGCAAGATAAGTGCTATTATAATCCATATTTTGCAGATGAGGAAGAGAGATTAAATAACTGCCCAAGGCCACACAGCTGTTGAATGATGGGACATGTTTGAAAAGAGGCAAACTAGCTTTGACGTTTTCTCTTCAACACTACATATTCAGTTCACGTGCCAGTTTCGTTGCACAGAAAACAAGTTCAATAATTAGGTTATTAAATAAAATTATTTGAGATACATTAAATAAAATTATTTGATATGCTGCTTCTGGCAGTAGATTTATTATCGACTACAAATTTCAGATTTGGTAAAAGTTGACTCTTTTCCATTTATCCTTCATTCATTACTCAACAAATTTCAAAGCTCAACTCTAAGATCCTTGAGAGAAAGAACTTCATCTTACGGTCTGTCGAGCATAATGTCTGTGCTTCTGTCACCAGTATCTATCTGTATATGGTAGAAATCAAGTTTTTATGCATTGAAAGAATACTGAAGTCTGCTATTTGCAAAACATTGCCTTTTCCAAGTTCGATTTCACTTGTTTGGACTTAGTACTTTTTAAATAACAGGTTACAGAACATACTTTTAACACATTAGTCCTATGCTAGGACTTAAGAGTGATGAGCAGATAGACCAGTATCTGAAATGGATTATAGGTTATGAATGAGTTGAATACCTAGTCTCAAAAAATGTATAATCTGACCCTGATCAGTTGAGTCAAATTTATGAAGCCTGACACATTACACCTTACCTCTCCATGCTCCCTGGAAGCAGAGGGTTTGAATTCCTTTTGATGTTGAGAGCAACAGCTCACCAGTCTGATCTGAGGATCATGTTAAGTTGGGAATGCTTTTGGTGAAGTTCATGCCCATTAGTAAGTAGAGGAATGAAGGAAACGGGCAAGAGAAGGAGACAGGAGAGACTGTGGCTCCATGCGAGACCAGAGTCCTCATGTGCTAACACTTTGTTCCCTGACTGAGGTTGTCTGTGTAGGCTTACAGTTAAACTATGTAAACCAGTTTAAATGGGTACCTGATTTTTTTTTTTGGCCTTGTTTTTGCAGCCAAATGTACCATGACTAAAGACATAGGGCTTCTGAGGTTGGTTGGACAGGAGCTTGTCTTATCTCTGATGTTCTATATTCAATTCGATGGTAGGAAAGACTTGCCATCATTTTGTTGAATAATATCAGGATACTGGAAATGGAAAGTTGTTCAGTTCTGTAGAGTAATAAATCTGGGAACCTGGATTTTAAGCAATTGTTTTCCATACATATCAACTTAGGGTAGAATGTTTCCTGATTTTTAGGAAGTACATATAGTCAGTTTTAGTAATAGTTGCCACCATTTTAAGAAAAGAATATACACGGATCAGTAGCTTATTTAAAAATACATTAACCTGCGTATTCAATTCATTGCTATCATGATAAAGATAATATTACTTTTTGTGATTTTTATTGACCAGTTTTTAACATCCAGATTTCCGTAGGCAGGTCACTATCCTAAAAGAATTTTAAAAACTCATCTAGACCTATACCAGTAGGCATTTTATTTTGAGATGTTTATGTTTCTTCCCTCTATACATAAAATTTTAGATATTTGACTCTACTATGAAAGGAAAAGGTAACCTAAAATTTAATTTCTCCACAGATAGAAAAAGCAAAGAGGAAAGGCAAGCAGATATTCCTTTGTCCTCTGGTTATAGTATGGTATCATCCGATTCAGCTCCCAGAACCTCAACTGTTAATTACTGTGGTTTGAAAGAGATTTCTGAGGTAAGAAGAACGGGCAGCTACTTAGGTGATTTCCTTTGTAAGGTCAGGAGAACAAGCAAGCATTAGATTTAGTTGGAGAAGCCATGGGCTTCTACAACTAAGATTCACTAAGATTTAGTGAAACTGTAAATCTTAATCTCATAAAAATTCTTTGTGATAAATAAATGGTACTTAATGCAATGTTTTAGACTGTGTTTTATATGTTCACGGCCCATCTTTGATTATGGTTTACTTTGAGAAATGGCCTAAATTTGTTGCTTTTTAAATTAAAGGAAACAACAATCCAGAAAATGGAAAGGATGAAAAAAATGTAAGTAACAGAAAAGGGGCAACAGAAATTCATTTCTCTATAGGGAATTGTGTTGGATTACAGTATATAAAGAATGTGCATGTGTGTTTCAAACCTTGAAGGTCCCTCAGTCAGGTGTGGAATTTCCTTCAAGACTCCAGTGGATCATAAATCCACCTCCAGTTATGTGTTTGTGAGATGAGTCACTGTTTTTGTTTCCAACAAGTGATGTAAAACATTGTTAATGGAATTAATTGCAGATTAAAGAGTGCAGTGATATTTTTGGTTGATAATCAAGAAGTTATCTATTTTTGATAACTACTTTATCAAAATATTAAATTGTATATGTAGATGGATGGTTTGGAGACATTTTAAGTATTGTGAAAGTATTGCTAGTCCTTTTCAGAAAATTGTTGGTATGGTAATACTAGATATGATACTTTCATCTAGTACAAATATGAAATTACATGATTTTTTTAAAGAACAGTTGAAAGAAAATATGAAATGAAATTGTGTAAGATTATCATGCAGCCTACTACTTTAAAAGACTATAATTTTTTTTTTTTTTGGAAATTGAGATGCGTTGAAATAACTTATGCTTCAAGAATTAAAGACGCATAATTGACTCTAGTTGTTCTTCCTCCCCTTCTGGCCATAGTATACTTATTAACAGTAACTACCTATAAATAATCACTGAAATTTATTTAAGGCTCAAAAGCATAACTGCAGCAACCTAATTCCTATGCCTCAGTATGAATTTGTTATTTACTTAATATATTATTTATGTATTGTATTCCAGGTTTGAAGAAACTGCAGAGTTACTGAAATGTCCAAATCACTAATTACAGAATTTTCTGCATGAACTTCTCTAGAACTTTGGCTCCTGTACATGTTATATATTTTAAAGAGTTCTCTATGCAATTTTAATATACTGTAATATTTTTATTAGAATTGGAATTCCATTTGGTATATTAGCTTTTTCATTCAATGTTGAATAAATACTTAAATATTTTTGTGCTGTGATTATACCGCTTTACTGTTTTACTATTCTTAGGGAAACTTAGGTGCCAGTACATTTCTTTTACAGCGTGAAGTCATTCCAGCACTGTATTTTTGTGTTGACATTTGTTGGCAACGTGCTAAATAGTTTTTTAAAGTACAGGCTTGAGGACCATGGTTTACATCCTGTTGGAAACACTCCACCTGGGACTTGCATATTGTCCCCAGGAGGCTCTCATACATACCATCTTGCCATCTGTACTGATGAGTATCTTGCAATGAAAAGTTAAATATGCTCATTGAGATTGAAATACAACAAAAATACAGCTATTTCATGCTCAGTCAAAAGGCAGCAACACGTTTTCAGTTAACGCTGAGGAAGTTAGGGCATGGTTCTCCCTTTGTGTTTGAAAGCAGGTTGGACAATGGTGAAAATGTGCCGAGTATTTTAGTGCTCTATTCTGTAACACGTGTTAAGAGCAACAGCTCAGACCCAGATGGTGGCCATTCCTGTATTACAAGATACACAGTGAGGGTTGTTTTGTTTCTTGTTTTTTTAAATGATGGGAAGTTATATATCTTTCTAGAGAGAGAAAAAGTCTTAGAGGAAGTTAAATTAAAAGAAAAATGAAATTCATTTAAAAATACTAGATAAATTCTTTTATTTATTCCTATGTTTATATAAATGTAATTTGATATTTGTCACCTATGAAACATTAATAGTAAGTTAAAATTCTAAGTAGAGATAACTTTTAAGAAGGCATTTTTAATATTCTACTACAGGTACATGTGTAGTCATCATACTTTAAACTTTTGAAGTTAGCATACAACTTTGAATTTAGTAGTTTCAGTAAATATTTCTAGAATTAATGAATCCAATTAGCTTTATTTTTTCAATTGTAAAAAGTTATGAATCAAGAGATTATAAAAGAAACTACTTTGTCAGTTAAACTTCTAAAAATTCAGCATCAGCATGGAATTGTAGCACCACCTTGTGGTTCACATGCCAGTATTTTACCTTTTAGTAAGATGTGATTTCCTGTAAAACAGGATCGTATTTTCCCTTTTGAAAAACTCAATTCCAATTTTAAAAAGAAGTGTTTTTGAAATTTTCTTTTTTGTGCAAGAGAGAAGAAAAAATCATCTTTTCTCACGGTCTCTTTTTCCCCTCCCTCTCCTTTTTCCTTTATGTTAGTGTACATATATACCAATTAGATGATTTTTTTTTTTTTTTTTTTTTGCTGTACGCGGGCCTCTCACTGCTGTGGCCTCTCCCGTTGCGGAGCACAGGCTCCGGACACACAGGATCCGCGGCCATGGCTCGCGGGCCCAGCCGCTCCGCGGCATGTGGAATCTTCCGGGATCGGGGCACGAACCCGTGTCCCCTGCATCGGCAGGCGGACTCTCAACCACTGCGCCACCAGGGAAGCCCCAATTAGATGATTTTAAACATTTTAAATTTCCTGATATACATTCAGTGTGCCAAGTATAAGTTTCTATTGAAAATACAGTAAAAGATGTCTTATATTATCTAGTAGAAATTTGGAATCCAAATTTTTTTTCATACTTTTATCTAACAACTTAAACAGGAACTAATGAAATCAACACATAACGCCACCAGACATTTATACTTACAAAGAATCTCACTGTACTACTTTGACAATGTAATCTTTGGGGAAAAATAAAGCAAATTTGACTTCACTGAAGTTATTGAAGAGAGAACAATTATTTATTGTTCTAATTCTCTTAGAAAAGTAGAAAAAGATTTCCCTCTTAGGTGATTAGTAGTTGGGAACCACAGACCAGCCCCTTTTGATTCACTTGAAGGTCTTGAGAAAGTAAGGGAGGGGGGTCCTGGAGAGATTCGGAGCTACATAATTAAACCCGTAGTTAACTGGAATTTTCACTAACTCCATCCCCTTAATTCTCCCATAAGTGGGATGAAAGGTAATGTATTATACCGCCCACAAAGGCGTCAGCAGCTGGTGTGGCCCTATTTGTACTGTGCGCTGTGAATACAGCTGCACAGAGGTCAAATAGACACACTAAGAATGCATAAGGTGAAGTAAGAAGAAGTAAAGTCAACCGTATGAAAATTCTAGGCAAAGCCAAGGACTATTAAGTTGGAAAAAGTAGTTCTATATTTGTTTGTTTTACTTTAACGCTTTGTAATGTAATGTTTTAACATGTAATACATTCCCTACAAAATAAAACTTCCAGCCTTTGGAGCTGCGTTTCGTGCTGTTCATTCCTCACAGCTTTACATCACTGACAGGCACTTGGGGAAGCACTAAAGAGCAAAAGAACCTTGTCAGTTTTACAAGCGACAACATTTTGTGAGCTCCAATAACATTATAGATCTAATTGTTACTTTTTAATAAGCCCAAGGTTCCCCTAGTGAAAATGTCCGGTTGTTTATACGACTCACTCAAAGAGTGAAGAAAGCAGTAGTGACGCTGAGAACGTGCAGATTTATTGGGGTGGGAGGGGATTTTTAAAAATCCATACTCATTTTATCATGGTTTTTATCTATTTCTAATACATGTAGGAATGGGTACTGTATAGTATGTATGTCTTATTTTTCTCTGAAGTCCACTAAATCACTAATAGAAATTATTCGATTAAAAAAAATTTTAATGCAAAGTATTCAACTCAGCGTTTTAAAAGTAAGAACCAGAGCACTTTTTCAATAAGTATCCCAAATGTATAAGTTATTTGAATTATACATTATAGATGGGTGTTAATAAAAAGGAGAGAATCATAATTTTAGTTACCCAGGAAGGTTGAAAGGTGGGGATTAGAGTGATACGAAGGCTGAATGTTTTGGAACACTAACTGGCACCTAGTAGGTCCTAATTTGTAGACATAATCCTTCAGTTCACTTAAATTGCTGTGTACTTGGAGTGTAATCAACTTATTAGATCACGGGGCAGAGCTCTTCAATTCGTTTGGTGTTGAAATCCTGAAAGACGTGTCTTGATTGTCTCTGTGGATTGGCCTCTCTTAAATCGTGCTTTTGCACACTTTCTTTTGCTGAGAGTGACTTCCCCTTCCATCTGGAAAATTTCTGCTTATCCTTTAAGACACTGTACCTTCCTTGGAAAGACTTTTCACAATTACAGAAGCCAAATTATGTTCTCTCTCTTTGCTGCTTTATAGTACCTTGTTTATATTTCTTATTTTTATACCAATTTCATAGCTCTTGTTTATATGAAGTTAATATCCATTACTTCTGTTTTTGAGGGTTTTGGTTTTCAATCTTTCTTCCAATGTTTATTTCCCTTAGTGCCTAGCATTTGTTCAAAGTAAGTGGTAGTTAATATTTATCTGGTGGCCAAATTAATATCAAATTATAATGAAATTATAAATTATAATCAAGGTTTCCTGATAAGTAAGATTTTATCAGGTTGAAGCTGTGGTCTGGTCAGTCCTGCTACATCCTTTCCATGGAAGGAATGTATTGACAGAGGAAAGATACAATCAGTATACGTTCTAGACAAGGGTTATCATACCTTATATGTATGCTGATGAATACATGTAGCATGACGCTTCAAGTGTTTACTAGGTGCCAGTCAGTGTTCCAGGCACGGGCCTTAAGCAGAGTACAGGTATAAGCATGATTCCTGTTCTCCTGAACTAACAGCTGAGCAGGAGAGACAGATAAGCAGTAACAGTGTCTAGTAAGTTCTAAAAGGGAACTATCATGCATCTGAGGAATCTGGGGTAGAGGAAGCGGCGTTAACCTGAGTCCTGAAGGATGAGTGATGGGAGCGGGTAGCCAGGGAAGAAAGGGTAAGCAGAAGGCCTAGCATGAAAAAAATCAAAGGCCGGAGAGGAAGGCCGCTGGGACGAAGTCCACTAGGGCCGACATGCGGAGTGTGTGTACGTGTGGGAGGCGGCGGCACAGTGGCTGAAGATCAGTTTATCCGGGCCCCAGGAGGATATCAACCAGAGTTGGGTTTTTGAAGGATCTGATTTAGCGCTTTGGTATGGAGAATGAATGAGAGGTGACAGGTCCAGAGGGAGAGGAACCATTTAGGAGACTACTGCAGTGATCTAAGAAACATGGGAAGCGGGACTCCAATGATGATGGCAGAAGAGATGGAGGGCCGTGATGGGGTTTGAGAGAAAGTATTTTTTCCCTTGAAGGCTGTCTTAAATAAGAAGCTTAATAAGTCCAATTTAAGGACTATCCGATTTGGTATCTGCATTGGGGGATGGGGGATGATACCACACTAATGTTTACTTTAATACTTTGCCCAATTAGTCCTGGATCTACAATCTTATTAGAAATGCAAAATCTTCAGCCTCTCTCCTGAGCTACTGAGTCAAATTTTGCATTGCACAGAGAACCCAAAGTAATTCTAGCGACCTTTAATTTGAGCAACACTAATTAACATTTCCAAAGCTCTTGGCTTCATTATCATAATCAGCATTTGGTCTGAGCCTTAAATTCAGATTCTTTTGTGTTGCTTTCATCTAAACACAACTTTTTATAGTCCGTGTTCAATATCTTGGATATTTTCCTGTTTGGATGGCTTTAGGCTTTTGAATGCATTCATTGAAATGATTTTTCAAAACTCAGTTGAATTACATACAACTATGAGTTAAAACATCCTTTCTCTAAAATTAGGTGTATACTTTGTACGAATTAATGTTTGGTGTCTCACCAGCAGTGGTCCCTCACTAAGCATGTGTGGGACATACCAGTATCTTCTGTCTGAAATATCTGCATGTATGCTGAGAAATTCCTAGTTTTTTACCTTAATTATGTTGCCCAAAGTGTAATGGGCAATCTTCTTCTGCATACGTAGAAACTTTTCAGTATTATGTCACAGAGTCACCTTTCTGAAATCATGGAAAGTGATTATTAGCGATCTATGTTTTACACATAAATTTATATTCAGTGATATATGGTCTTACAAATTTTTTTTTTCAGCCGCACCGCGTGTCTTGCTGGACCTTAGTTCCCCAACCAGTGATCGAGCCTGGGCCCCTGGCAGTGAGAGTGCCGAGTCCTAACCGCTGGAACGCCAGGGAAGTCCCTTACAAATGCTTAAAAAAAGAAAAAAATTATTAAGTACAACCCAATTTGAGAAGTGTTAAAATGAGAGAGGAACAAGATGCAGATTTAGATTTAAGAAACATTTAGGAAGCAGCCTCAATAGATGGATCGGGTCTGAGGAGAGGAGAGGAAAGGAAGGTGCAAGCCCTAGGAGTTTGTCAACTTTACCGTGTCCTCTTACTAGTCTAGGATCTCACTTGTGTTTTCAAATTCTGTTAAGTGGTAGTCTGTTGATGTTCAAACTAGAAAACTAAACACCACAGCCGAAGACTTTAATGAGTGTTTAAAAGTTGAAAGCTTCCGGTACTCCATTATTCTTTTCCTAAATTTGCAACTTTCTTGAATCACTGTGTTCTCCTCTACTTTCCCTCTTCACATACTGTGCTGGGCTTTCCACGACCTTATCCATTCTGTTCCATCCACCTGAAATGCTCCTTACCCCCCTCTCTGTTTCCTGCACTCTGCACCAGGTCTAGCTTACTTCTCCTCATCCCATGGCTTTCAGATCAAACATAACTTCCTTCTGGTCACATCCCCTAATTCCCCAGCATATTTTAGTCTCCCTATGACATACTGTTAAAGCACCCTGTAATTTCCCTGCATTTCAATTTGTACATTATTAAAGCCCTTATTTGCAGTTACTGCATGGGGTCTCTCCTGCCTGCTATGTTTCACGTGAGAAGGGATGTGAGTTTTGTTAACTGATGTGTCCTCCATCCCCAGCACATCACCTGCTACATAGGACATTCTCAATTTATTTTGTGGTTCGATAGATGAACACTTTAAGACCCCCCTCTAACCGCTCCCCCCCCGTATTTATATAATTTGAAATTGGAGGCAACTTTTACTGATTTCTAAATCCGACATCCTAAATTAATTTCATTAATATCAACTCTTTATTTAGATGTTATATCACATTGCTCTATCTGGTAATATATTTAAATGTGGAAAAAAATATGTAACATTAATTTCTAAGTTGGTAACTTTTAACATAATTTCCCATACTTACAGCAATAATAAAGGTTTAGTTTATTAACAATGGTTTAGTTGCTTCTTAGTAACAATCAATTTTCTGGCAGCAGTTTTACGAAGTTCTCCTTAAAGACTCAACTACAGCCCTTTTCCTTATTATGTACTACCTAAGATGACCTCTGATATGTCCTGGGATCATCCCTGTTTTCTCTGTTCTCCCAATGATATCAAAAAGCAGCCTTTGTGTGTGGATTCATCAACTGGAGACTATCTTCAAGCAAAAACATATTATACCATTCATTTTGGTTTTGGAATCAAAGACCACAGAATTGGTTTTTGTTTTGGGGGGGGTTTGGTTTGTTTTCTCTGAAAAGTGAGGAAGCATAACAATTATTGATGTGGAATAATCTACTTAATCGTGATGGGGGTAGTAGACATGTTTGCTGTCTGCTCTCACACTTCACTCCCTTTGGGGAATTTACCCAACTTTCTAGTGGTTGACAATGCCTTCCTTCTCTGACCCATGTAGCTTCAAGTGCAGTGACGTCAGGTGTGAGCTCACTCATAATTCATTCTACCGATTCCCAGACACTGATTGACAGATGAGCAGACAAGCTTCCGGGGAAGACAGGCTCCTTTCCCTCTCCACCGTAGCTACCAGAAATGACTCCTACTCCTCACACAGTGCCGTGTGAGGGTGTGGCTCCTGAGTTGATACACTTGTTTGTGTCTAAGTGGAAAGCTGCCTCGTGGAACCCACGGAGGAAGGTACGTGGTGAGACGGCGTTTCGGATCTGGAGGAAGCTTCTTCCAAAGCCAGGTCCCCCTGAGGACTGTTCATTTCCAGGACCCAGTATACTGCTACTATTATTAGAGACTTTATGGGCATAATGATGTGCCCAGAAAATTGTGTGTGATTGTCAGGAAAAATCAAACTTATTTCTTTTTTTAAAAAATAAATTTTATTTATTTATTTTTGGCTCCATAGGGTCTTCGTTGCTGCACGTGGGCTTTTCTCTAGTTGCGGCGAGTGGGGGCTACTCTTGGTTGCGGTGCACGGGCTTCTCATTGTGGTGGCTTCTCCTGTTGTGGAGCATGGGCTCTAGGTGCATGGGCTTCAGTAGTTGTGGCATGAGGGCTCAGTAGTTGTGGCTCATGGGCTCTAGAGCTCAGGCTTAGTAGTTGTGGTGCACGGGCTTAGTTGCTCTGCAGCATGTGGGATCTTCCCGGACCAGGGCTGAAACCCATGTCCCCTGCATTGGCAGGCGGATTCTTAACCACTGCACCACCAGGGGAGCCCCAAACTTATTTCTTTACTTCCTTCCTCATGGCAAAGAAGAACTATTCGATACACATGATTCTTTAACTGTAATATTTTGACACATGTAAAAGATATTATTATACAACTCAAGCTAATTAAACTCTACATAGAAGGTATCAATTGTTCTTAACTTTCCAGGTCCAAACCATCATTTAAGAACAACAAAAAAATTTAAATGGCTTTTAAGATCTGAAGTTACATAGAAAAATTTACAGCGAACCATTAGCATTTAAGGTTAGGATGTAAAAAGTAATGGCAACTATACTTTCCCGTTTTATTAGCAAAGTGAATCAGGATGAGTAGGAAAATACACAGGAAATCACTTTGCTCAAACACAAAAACATTACCTTTTAACAAGAGCTGGTCACAAGAGTTTTCAGAAAAGCCGCTACCTCTTCCCCTCTTAGTACAGTTTTAGTTGATTTTTAAGTTGTAAAAGCTAAAGTTAAAGGAGACGTGTTTTAAAATTGTTTTTGGTGTATCTTCAAAGTTATAAAAGTTATAATGTAGTCAGTGTTAAAATATATTTGGTAGTTTAACAATAACATTTTGCTTCCAGGATAGTGTTCTCACACTTTATAGCTTTAAGTATGTACTTTACTCATGGGAACTAAGGCTGTTATGAGAAACTGAAGGGAAAAAGTTCAAAAGGTAGTCCATGACTTTTTTTTTTTAGGTTCTGAAAAAGGATAAGGCTGTTTGGATTATGTTGTTCTCTGATTTCGTAAAAAAAAAAAATGCTAATGAATATATGTTAACCTTCAGGTTATCAACATTCTTGCTCCAGATAGATTTATGGTAAAAATAGACTACTGAACTGTCTTGTTAAATTTTAAAAGATGAGTTTGGAGGAGTTACAAATAACATCCTTTATCCTGAGGTCAAAAAGAATATGTAAACTCTAATTTTTTAGATAAGAATACTTATTATAGTTTCAACTTTCATACTTCCTATTAAAATGACTATGTAAGAATATACAATCTTTAATGGTTTTATTCTGAATATATACCACTCTCCCTTTTTAACATATTCAAAGTAACACATGTTCAATTTATTTTCATTTTGAAATTTTTAAAAAGTACAAAGAGCACATTGCACCCAGAAATAAACTTTGTTAATAGCTTGGTGTTATCTTTTTTATTTTTTAATCTACGTGCACATTTAAGTGGGTTGTGTGGGTTATTAAAAAATGGAGATTATATTTTAGACATAATTTTAATTTTTTCATGGAACTCACGAGCATTTTCCATGTCATTTTATACGTTTCCGAGTGCAAAATCTGGATTTTGATAGCTACACACTATTCTCTCCTAGAAGTTTAATAATCATTTGACTTTCTTCAGTGTGCCAGGCATAACACCATAATCTTTTAAATAATTCTCTATTGTGCATTTTACTGGTTTATAAAGTTCCTAAATATAAAATGCGCAATGATAAACATTCCTACATGTAAATCTTTGATGATATGTATTATTTCCTTAGGATATGTTTTTAAAGTATGCAGTGATTAAGGTAATTGGTATATATTTCTGACTTTATGTCCACAAAACTTATATCTTCTACAGGAGTCTTTAAGTATACACTTGCCACAATTGAATATAGTCACTTTGTAAATCTCTACTAATTTGTACCTACATTATTTCATCATTGTATTTATTACTAATTTTTTGTTGTTAGATTAAGACAATTGCTGAGGTTTCTTATCCCCACAGCTCTTCACCTGAGCCCCACTCCCCAGAGGAAAAAATCTTGACCATTTTAACTGTTTCTACGGTGTCTAACTGTGTATTTCTAAATAATATGGTTAGTTTTTTTAATTTGGTCTATTTTAGACATTATCTCTGGACCACCTGTCATGGAAGAGGAAGAACTAACGCTCTAACTCCTGTGTACCTATCCTACTAATTTGCTTATATACTATTGTAATCTATCATGTTGTGTTTTCTTCCTAGAACCTTCCCACATAGTGTCCCATCCTCTTGTTCCCACCCGGGCTGGCTGCACTCTAGGCCTGCTCCATCCCATTCATCCTGGACTCTCCTGGGCCCCTCTCCTGGGTTCCATCTTCATTTCTGGGCTCCCATGTCCCCCTTTCCTTGCTGCACGCAGATGTCTTAGTGGAGTTCCTCCACTAAACCCAGAGTTCCTCTTCAGCTGCAGCTCTCTCACTGGGTGGATCTCCATCCACGGCTTTTCCTTCCTGCTGCATGGCTCTTGTCCATCAGATTTCCATTTCCCAGCAGTTTGTTAAAACCTCTGCTGACAACCCCTCGCCCATACTCTTCATGTGGGTTTATAACGTTCACATCCCTTTGTCATGGTAAATGGGAGCTATAGAGGGAGGAAAAATACAAGCTTTCTGAAAATAGAAGACCTGCTTCATTCACTTAAATATTTTCCTTGACTTTAGAAAAACCCCCACAAAAATTAGTGCAAGATCACTAGAGAAATATTCAGATGTTGCCAAAGTAGCCCATCCCTACTTTTCTCCCATCACTGATGAAGTCCACAGAGGTAAAGTGTTATGTACCCAGAATAGTGAAAGGGACAAACATGGGCTGAGGAGGTAGGAATTAAGACGTAGCTCAACAGTGAAAACTAGGAAAAGAGCTGGGCAGGGCAAACAGGACAGTTTTCTGTAGGGTTGGTAGCCTAAGGGTACAGTGTTCACATAAGCTGGGGCAACAAGGAGAAGACAATTGAGTTCCTGTATCTAAGATCCCTACTCCTGGCTTGATTATATGTTCTAAGCTGCACCATCTCACTGGTTTCAGTGGAGCAGGAGAAAGCAGCGACAAAGGAAAGAAGGGAAAATTATGGGGGTAGCATCTGCTCATTGTGTGAGCCTGCAGCATCGCAACACTTGCTTCATTCTATTAATTGCATCAACCGCATCTTGTAAACACATTTCCAGAGACCACATGTAATGGGCCTTAGTTCCATTCAGCCCCTCTTTTGACTCCTCAAATAGCTAACGTATAATTTTTTTCACATCATTTTCATCAAATAAAATTCACTTTCATTTTTATGACCATTTTTAAAACAGCAAATATCTCCCCAAGCAGTCTTGGGTTTCAAAGTGGCAGTGATTTTATGTGCTTCACATTTGAACTGCCAAGGATCTCCCGTGATGTATGCGTTAATCATGACCACTTGCAGTTCTTGTTCAGATGTTTGCTCAAAGCGTAGAGCTACCATCAGAGAGTGCCTCAGCCTAAAAAAACAATTCTTCCAGTTATGCAGATCCATAAATTCCAACTCAAGCAATGTATTTTGGGGGCAATAAACACAAGTTTGTTCCTAATTGGAGAGAAATAATGCTTAGGCTTGAACCTGTTGCCTTCCTGGAGCTGAAGTCTAGCACACATGGAGACATTCCTCTCTAAAGAACACAGTCGCTAATAGAAACAAGCAGTCCACCAGGATGTCGAGCCAACACTTCCTGCAGAGGGCAGAGTTCTCTGGAATTTACTGAAAGTGGAAAATTGATTACACTGGGTACAGAGGACATTTATATTTATAGAAACACTTTAGATAAGACAAGACTTTTAAAAGCCAGAAATCACTTTTAGGGAGATTTCAGAAAAATGTTGTAATATTTTTTATTATTAATAGGCATAAAAAGGATTGTTATATTGATATTGACAGAAATTAGGTGATTAATTGAAGATTGTAACTTGAAAGGATGAATTGCTCCAACATTGGTTTAGAATTTTTCTTTATTATATACAGGTCAATCTTGTGGTCTGTCAAATGCCCAACAGCCAGTTATCTAGTACACATACCTTTACAGCTGGATTTCCAAATATGATTATAAAATTCATATGACAGAGTGTCCTGAAAGTAAATATGTCAGCAGGCTTTGCTCTATTTTATGCATTTATTCTGGATGTAACATAACTTGATGTTACGTAACACAGACAACGGTCTAAGACATTTTGCCAGAGCTATTCAAGTACAGCATTGTTTGAGATTGTGGAAGGTGATTTAGAAACACCTGGGTTGAGTATTTCTATCCATGCTTTAAATCCTAAAAGGCTTGCAGTTTTATAGTCCTTTCGGGGAAAGACAGGAACTACAGAAACACTTGTTAGCATAACAGTTAATATACTTCTGAGAAAGATTTTGTAAAAATTTTGAAAATTATGCAAAAAAATTAAAGGGAAGATTAAAAAGGATTAGTGTTTGATCAGCCTCTGTGTTTTAGGAATGTTTTTTAGAATATATTTTTTAGAAATATTTACATCTTTTATACTTGGGGGCTTGGGAACATGAAGGCAACGCCCGTTGGAACAAAATCCTAAATCTTACATTCAGATGAGCATCATCATTTGTGGTAATATTCATGGAATGGAGCTCAGCGTCCCAGCTAATGTCAAGGCAACAGTCGATGAGATTTTTGTACTCAAGTTGCTCTGTGTGGTCCTCTTGGAACCTCTGTCTCTTTGATAGTATTTGAACGCTCTCCTCTCTCCCTCCCTTACACCTAATCGGTCCAGTGGGACGCCACACAAGGCCAAAAGCTCACGTAATTTGATAGAAGAACAGGAGCTGATAGATGAGTAGGGAGAAGAACCATCAAGTTTCTTCCTCTCTGAACCAGCAACATATTTGCATTAACAGCTGTGGTCTGGACAAGCGCCTCCACCTTTCTTGTCAGGAAGGGTAATTTTCAGCCAGTGTAGTAGGAGGGCTACACTGTAGCTCATGATGTAAATATTTTTTCAAAGTGGGAAGTTTCATAGGCTATGAAATAACATATTAGCCACATGAAGTGTCAGACTTTTGAAAAAATCCCCTCTCCCACAAGCTAAAGATTATCATAATAACAGTCACTCTAATCATGGCTAACCTATCTGAGTACTCACTCTGACCGGCCAGAGTGGATTATATATATTATCTCATTAAATCTCCCAAGAATAGATAACTAATAAGGACTTACTGTATAGCACGGGGAACTCTACTCACTACTCTGTAATGACCTGTATGGGAATAGAATCTAAAAAGGTGGATAGATGTGTATGTATAACTGACGCACTTTGCTGTACAGCAGAAACTAACACAACATTGTAAATCAACTAAACGCCAATAAAAAAAATTCATTAATAAAAATAAATAAATCTCCCAATAGTCCTATTAGGTAGATAACTTGTGTTATCCCATTTCACTGGTGAGCTATCCTCTATCAATTATCTGTTGTGATTAACAAACTTCCTCCAAAATTATCGGCTGGAACTATCAACCCTGAAGGTGATTCTGTGGATAGTGATTTAGGCAGGGCTTCACTGGCTGATTCTTGGTCTTGACCTGGTCTAGATGATCTGGCAGAGCTGTGAACTTGTGATCACAAGTCACTTTGAGGCTTCCTAGTCTAGAAGGGCCTTAGCTGAGACAGCAGGGCTCTTCTCTAGCCTAGAAGCCCAGGCTTGTTCATGGGATGCCCTCCAGATTCTAAAAGCTGCAGAGTGGAAACTCCAAGACCTTCTGGGGCCCAGGCTTGGAACTAGCTCAGCCTCATTTCTAGTGCATTCTGTTGGTCAATGCAGGTCACAAAGCCTGGCAGGTTTCAAAGTTTGGGGGAAAAGACTCCACGTCTTGGAAGGAGCTTCATTGTGACTATTTTTGCATTCTACTGCTGTTTCTGAGTCTGAGAGATGTGTCGTGACTTGCCAAAGATCACACAAGTTAGTGAGTAAATGGACTTTCATACACTGCAGGGGGGCTCTGTATGCCACCTTGGGAAACAGTTTGGCATTTTCTGAGTTGTTTGTCTTCTTGTTATTAAATTGTAGGAGTTTTTTCTATATTCTGGATACAAGTTTTTCGTCTGACATATGTGTCATGTATATTTTCTCCCAGTTTTTGGCTTTCCTTTATTTTCTTAATAGCGTTTTTCTTTTTAAGAGCAAACGTTTTTCATTTTAATGAAGTCTAATTTACCAGTTATTTTCTTTCATGTCTTGTGCCTTTGGTGGTCTGCTTAAGAATGTGTGAATGAGAAGTGTAGCCCTAGAAGTCTAAGGGTATAGCTTGAAGTGGTGCAAGTGTTTTATTTAAAAATGAATTTGGGGGACTTCCCTGGTGGCACAGTGGTTAAGAATGCACCTGCCAATGCAGCGGACACGGGTTCGAGCCCTGGTCCAGGAAGATCCCACATGCCACAGAGCGACTAAGCCCGTGCGCCACAACTACTGAAGCCCGCGCGCCTAGAGCCCATGCTCCGCAACAAGAGAAGCCACCGCAATGAGAAGCTCACGCACCACGATGAAGAGTAGCCCCTGCTCACTGCAACTAGAGAAAAACCCGCGCGCAGCAACAAAGACCCAACGCAGCCATAAATAAATAAATAAATAAACGAATTTTGCCTTCTACTTAATAAAGTAACCTTACTTGCCTTCACATAAAAATAATGCCTTACATAAGAGAGGGCTTATCTAATGCTCTGGGATAGAAACCCACGTTTATGTCATATCACAGAACTGCACATCTTCAGAACATAAGAACTCTAGGTTGAGAATCAGAGATCTGAATGGCCACTTGCCTCAGCAACTAACAGCATTATCATTCATAATAAGTTCTAGTACAAATAAAAGCGATAAGGCTACAAATAAAAGGGGAAATAGCCAAGTATATATATTTGTACACACACACACACACACACATATAATAAACTCTGCATTAACCTTTTCTCATCATTGACTGTATTATTAGCTTTCCATATAGATTCAACTATTCAACTGCTTATATATGTCTAAGCTACTAAAAATCCTTCCTGAATGAATAGCAGATGAACAACTGAATGTAAATGAAAACAGATGCTTCAAAGAAAAGGATCCAGAATTGTCATCAACTCTTCACAGTCACTACATGTTTTCTCTAACAAGCACATATGCCCACAGCATATTGCCAAACTTTATTGACGTCTTCCAAAATTTCTGTATGAAATTATGGTTATGATCTCATAGAGTTCAGGACTTTTGGCTAAAAAGCATGGCTTCCCAGGATGTTTTTTTCAAAGAAGTTGGTACCCCCAGGAGTGCTGGGGGAGGGAAGCACACACAGGTATTGGAGGATGTCCCTAACCTAAAGCTTGCTGTATGATCTCAGAATCTCCAAAGTTTGACTTCTTTCAAATCTGAGAATCTGGAGTCACGTCAGATCTAGAGACACAAGGCAAGCAGCAAAGGAAACCCACGGACCCTGTATTTAGTATCCACATTCTTGTGCCTTTAAAGTATGTATTTTCAAATGTAACCTACTGAAATATCAATAGTCCTCTGAATATACAGATACTAGCACAATAAATGCATTCATGCTGTATAAGAAACGATGGGTTCTTACACACCATAAAACAAAAAATAACATAAAAAAATAGTTGCTGCTCTAGAGGTATTTGCTTTAGATTTAAAGTCTGTTTAAATGTGTGTATAAAATATGTTTAAGAAGTGATAATAGGACGAAGTGAGAGAGTGGCATGGACATATATACACTACCAAATGTAAAATAGATAGCTAGTGGGAAGCAGCCTTATAGCACAGGGAGATCAGCTCGGGGCTTTGTGACCACCTAGAGGGCTGAGATAGGGAGGGTGGGAGGGAGACGCAAGAGGGAGGGGATATGGAGATATATATATATAGATATATATAGATATATATATATATATGTATAGCTGATTCACTTTGTTATAGAGCAGAAACAAGCACACCACTGTAAAGCAATTACACTCCAATAAAGATGTTTTAAAAAAGTGATAATAGATAGGCGGTCACTTACTGAATGTGGCAGCTAGGACTAAGGAACATTACCGAGTTTTTACCCTCATTGGACAAATCCTAGAAGACAGGAAATTCACTTTATACCTCATTTCTGCGCACACATCAGATTAAACTGCGTAAAAAATCTCATGGGTCTATAGCCTTGATTCCATCTATCTCTTTTGTCTGACTCCTTTTCTGACAAAAACTGTTGATTTTCAAAGATGCCTTAGGACAGGAAAGATGTGTTCAGACACGTGTGCACACGCAGATGGTGGGGTAAGGGGGGTGGTGCTGGTGAAGGAAGCGTGGGCTTGTGAGAAGCATCCGTCATATTTTTCTTTTCTGCATAGAAGCAGATATATGTGTTAAAATATATGCCTATTATAACAACTGCTATAATTATGGTTCATTTTGATAGAAAGACGTCCTGCTCAAAATCTAATTTCAGGCAACTATTCAGCAAGCAGGATCAGAATAACTATCTTATCTGTACTTTTTATGTGCATAGTTTCTGACAGGTTGTACTAGGTATAGTAAACCTTTACTAGCGCCGTACAGAATGTATCACAACTTGTGACTTGAATAAGAACAAGTTATTCAAACTTGCTTTGCTCTGTTATTCAAAGTATTTGAAACTTCAGAGTGCTCATTCCTTCCTTTGCAATGATTCCTGGCTTCATCTTATTTATGCCATTGGCCCTAGAATCAAGCAGCTCACCAGATTTGCAATAAAGTTATTCAAGTTTATGTATTATGTAAGAATATATTATCATTGCATAAAATCTTAAAGCACCAGATTTCTTGGAAAAATGCCCATGAATTTAAAAGCAGTAGTTTTTAAATTATGTATATTTGGAAATATCCTTAATTCTGAAAGAATGCACCACATAAACTGCTAGCTTTTTTTTTAAGTATTAAAATTTACTTTGCTTTTTCTCAGTTTAAAATATAATAAATAGTTCTACCTCCCAAAGACAATGTCTTTTAATACAAGTTCCCTTCTAAGCTTTTTTTTGGATGCGCTTTTACATAATTGGGACCATACTCTCTATAGTTTCTATCCTACGTTTTTTTTTCCTAACATCTTTATTGGAGTATAATTGCTTTACAATGGTGTGTTAGTTTCTGCTTTATAACAAAGTGAATCAGCTATACATATACATATGTCCCCATATCTCTTCCCTCTTTCATCTCCCTCCCTCCCACCCTCCCTATCCCAGCCCTCTAGGTGGTCACAAAGCACCGAGCTGACCTCCCTGTGCTATGTGGCTGCTTCCCACTAGCTATTTATTTTACGTTTGGTAGTGTATATATGTCCATGCCACTCTCTCACTTTGTCACAGCTTACCCTTCCCCCTCCCCATATCCTCAAGTCCATTCTCTAGTAGGTCTGCGTCTTTATTCCCATCTTGCCCCTAGGTTCTTCATGACCATTTCTTTTTTTTTTTTTTAGATTCCATATATATGTGTTAGCATACGGTATTTGTTTTTCTCTTTCTGACTTAATTCACTCTGTATGACAGACTCTAGGTCCATCCACCTCACTACAAATAACTCAATTTCGTTTCTTTTTATGGCTGAGTAATCTATCCTACATTTTAAACTTAAACATAAGCTTTTCTTATACTATGACCAAAACTTCACGTGTAGACATCTAACCAGTGACTGTGCCATAATTACATCAGTTGAACTCACAATAGTGTACATTTAAGTTTGCTATTATAAAAATGCTCTTGTGGTCACCTCATTACATGACACTTTCACAAATTTCAGATTATTTCTTTTTCGAGTGTCAGTCAGGGCTCACCCAGAGAAGCAGAAGCGGTAGGGGATGTATGCTAAGAGACAGAGTGCAAGGAGCTGGCTCACCTCGTGGAGGCCTGCGAGGCAAGCATGGAATCTCAGGGCAGGACGTTCGGAAGAGCGGGCCGGCACCCTCTGGGCTGGCCTGAAACTGCCATCCGTCCACAGGCAGAATTGCTTCTTCTGAGAAGCCTCAGCCGCATTTCAGGCCTTTTAGCTAATTGAATAAGGCCTACTCAGGATATCTAGGATAATCTCTTTTACTCACAGTCGACTGAGTTTTTACTTTAATCACATCTAAAAAAAAATACCTTCATAGCAGATAAGTGTTCATGAATAACTGGGACTGTAGCTTAGCGAAGTTGACCCATCAAAAGACCATCAGGGTTAAATTTTCAGAAGTAGAATTACTGAGTCAAAGGGAATGGAATTTTTAAAAAAAATCTGATACATATATTTAAATCCCTTTTCTAAAGGGTGGTCACAATTTTCTATACTTTGCCACTCTATCCCTGCATTTTCTTGGGGTAGGTACCAGACTGCCTACCCTACGATACTCTGAATCAATAACACCATTGAGAGGGCCCCTAAAATAAAAAAGTACTCGGGTCTCAAGATGAACACAAGGTTTCCCGGCAGTAAGTGTCTAGTATCTAAAGATCTGCTTTCCCAGGACAGTTATTCTGCCCTGAGCCCTGCATGAGCCTCACTGAGCAACTGCCAGATCTATTTATAGGTGGGAATATAGATTACTATTTATTAGTTACTCTTTATAGGGAATGTGTTAGGCATTTTGAGGGGAGATAGAAGTGTTTACCCTGTCCTCAAAAAGTCTAAAGTCAAGGCTAAGTTTTAAATAAATATTTGATGTTATTATATCCATGTTAAACTTCATTTTTATATATTTTTCTGGGAAATGGGGCTAATCATGTCTTTAAACTCTACATAAGTATAAATAAAAGGCAGACCTTTCTGAAGCCTCTTGCTATTTCAGTAGATCTATGTAAAGGTCCATATTATTTTATCTTTAGAAAACTTATCATTAGGCAGAGGTTAGTAAACTGATAAATTGGGTGGATTTGGGGATGAGGTTTTTTAGTTGAATTCTTATTTTTATTATGTACTATTTTTTAAAACCTGGACAAATAATCTCCCAAAGCCTCAGTTTTCTCACTTGTAAAATGGAGATAATATTCTCTCGTGTGGTTGTATGAGGTTTAAATGCGCCAATACATGTAAAATGTTGGGCATGTGTGCTGGCACATGATGTGCGTGTGTGCTTGTGTGTGTATGACTATCTCGCCTCTGTATCTTCCACTTTCTTTCGGTCCTCCACCCACCACACCAACATTTCAAGCAATTTAGAGCAGGACAGAAAAGTGCAACTGCCTTGAAAATCATTCTTTTATTTCTTCAAAGGCTCAAACCTTCCGAGAATTTAGGTTTTGAAGGAAGCAGGAAGTGAGGTGGGGGGGGAGGTTGTAATTTGAAGACAGAGATAGAGTGCCTTGAAAAAACATAAAGGAACACATGCTCCTCCACAGGACACAGAAGGTCCCCAAGCAGAGGGAGAGGAGGAGGGGGCTGTGAATCCTGAGAGCAGAGGGGTCTGCATGCTTCGGGGCAGAGCCTGAAAAGCTGGGAAGACCCCCAAGAGGAGGGCCATCGCAGAGCCTCGGGCAGGGGGGGCCTGGACAGGATCACAGTGGGCTCCTAAGGATGAGGAAGAATAGTAAAAATCCGCCAAAGCTGAAGGAGCCACACCGACAGGCTCAGGGGATCACTCTTGTCATTGGGAGGATGGTTGCAGATGGCCAGAGCCTGTAATATCATTTCACGTGACCCCAGAATCAGAGCAATACTCTGGGTGGGGCAGGGAAAGACTCTCAGAAGGCTAAGTTTCACAGTAGCCCAGTGGGGCTTGGAAACTGAAATTAAGTTGATTTATAAAAAAAAATTAATGAAAATAAATAAAGCAGGTGCAACTCAGCTGGTAACATGAGATTCACATCCAATACTTACTCAGAAAGTGTCGTCAGTGACAATTATTTAGCTCTTACTGATATGGAAGAAAGAGGAAAATGGAACATCCTCTGGCTGACATCTCTTAATACTTCCTGCCTACTTGTGGGCCTTGCTTGACCAGTTATAGCCAATCTCAAGAATTTTGAATCTTTCCTTTCCATTGGCATCTGCCTGCAAACAGGCTAAAAATTCCTCTTATCCTTAAACAACCACCACCAATTTCTCTCGATCCAAACATTCCACCAAGTTCGTGTAACCTCCCTTCTCTTCACTATCACGTTTCTCAGGAGTGCAGTCACACTTGGTGTGCCCACGCTCTGAACTTCCATGCACCCCTCAACTGATTACAGTTGGGCTTATTCTCTCCCCGTGGAGGGAAACTACTTTCACTAGGAAGATAATGAATGCTCTCTGGCTGCCAAATCTAAGATTTGTTCTGTTTTCCATTTAATCTTTTTTTTTATCCTATTTAATCTTTGAGCAGCATCAGACACTGTGTGCCTTCCTAAATGTCAAAAAGATTTGGTTTTTTCAAAAGACTTTATATATTTTTTAGAGCAGCTTAAGGCTTACAACAAAATTGAGAGGGAAGTACAGAGACTCCCATGTACCCCCTGCCCCACACATGCAGGGTCTCCCCTATTATCAACATCCTTCACCATATGGTATATTTTACCAAGGATGACCCTACATAGACATGTCATAATCACCCAAAGTCCGTAGTTGACCTTAGGATCCACTCTGTGGGTTGTACATTCTATGGGTTGCACAAATGTCCAGTGAAATGTACCCATCATTATAATATCATATAGGGTATTTTCACTGCCCTAAAAAGGATTTATTTTTTAATCCAGCATTGTACAGAATGTTTTTTAAATTATCTATAAAGCAATATGGCTGGGGGACTTCCCTGGTGGTCCAGTGGTTGGGGCTTCGCCTTCCAATGCAGGGGATGTGGGTCTGATCCCTGGTCGGGCAGCTAAGATCCCACATGCCTCACAGCCAAAAAACCAAAACACAAAACAGAAGCAATATTGTAACAAATTCAATAAAGACTTTAAAAATGGTCCACATCAAAAAGTATCTTTAAAAAAAAAGCAATATTGCTGGAAATAGAAATCCCAGTACCCCTCCATCTTGAGACCTGCTCCAGTGTTTTATATTCTATGCTTCTGTTATTGCCTCTATTATGCTCCCGTTCTCCTGGGCTCAGACTTACTTTGTCCCTCTGCATTTCTTTCTTTATGGCGACTCTCAAATCCAAGAGGACGTCCAATCCTATTGCTTCTACCTAAGACATATTTCTTTGCCATTCCTCTTTATTTCAGTTTCTACCAGGATAGGAAGCTCTCAGGAGTTCCCTGGTGATCTAGCGGTTAAGATTCGACACAATCGCTGCCATGTCCAGGTTCAATCCCTGGTCAGGGAACTGAGATTTTTGTTGATCTCTCAATTAAAATATTTTGTAATCTCATATTGATTTTCCCATTACCAGACTTTCATACTTGGGTAATACACCACACTGTAAACCAAAGCCAATGATATGCATGTCTCTCCATTCATAGTGCTCTATGGTCTGTCGTTGTGGTCGCTCCATCACCCTCAGGATGAAATCAGAGCACCTTATCTCAGTGTAACCTGGCAGGGTAGTCCCTAGTTCTGCAGAATTAGCAAAGTCTGGCCTCACCTCCATCCTCACCTCCAATCCAAATGCCCCATCTAACCCCCCCTTTCCCACCGAACTGCTGAAAGCAAAACTCTTAGTTCCCCTGCCCTGTGATGGATCAAGCCCTCCTCTAGGTGATTCAGGTTCAAGTGACAGTTGGAGAAGCACTGCCTGGGCAGGTTGGGAGAAGGGCCTTTTGTTCTGGCTCCTCGGAGACTTGGCAGCCTCTCTTGCGTTTGTATCTTCCATGCACTGTATACTCTTCTCTCATCAACTGTCTCATCCTGTAAATGCCAGGCTTCAGCACTGTTCTTCCTGACTGGAATACCACACTTGCATTTTTCTTGCTTCTTGGCAAACTGCTGTTATTTCTTCAACTCCCATCTCAAATGCCGTGAGGATTCCGACCTTGCCCTGTCCTCCATCCGCGTTTTATCCGCATCTCTGTAATAGCATTTACCATGTTACATTTTAATTTATTTTTATAATATTTTCCTCCAAAGACTGTGTGCTCTGTACATACACAGACCTTTTTTTTTTTTTTGGTTTTTTTTACCCTTGTGGCCTAGCTTATTGTTTTCTGTTTTTCTCTTCTTTTTTTGCTTCCTCTTTACACACAGGATTTAAGACAGTCGGGAAAATATCTTTGAAATGAAATATTCCCACTCGCTACGGTAATGGTAACCAAGAAACCTGGCCACTATTACAACCTTGTAAAGGTCCTTATCACATATCAGAGGAATCCATTTCCTATTTGGGCCACTTGAGTAATAAAAGGACAGTAATTTTTTGAGGGGCAGCCTGATTCCTCCCACATTCTTGCCAAGGTTTTTTTTCTAGTCCTGCTTTATCCCTGGATCCCAGAGGCCCCTTGATACAACTTCCTATGTGACCCCAAGTTTCTGACAACAAGGATAATAATATATCCCAGTGATTTCTCTCTACTGTTCAAAAATCTTATTACTTTAGTGGCAGCTATTTTAATTCCCTCTCCTGGTGTTTTTGTTTGTTTGTGTGTTTTGTCTTTTTTTGTTGTTGTTGTTGTTTTATTTTGTGTGTGTGTGGTACACGAGCCTCTCACTGCTGTGGCCTCTCCCGTTGTGGAGCACAGGCTCTGGACGCGCAGGCTCAGCGGCCATGGCTCACGGGCCCAGCCGCTCCGCGGCACGTGGGATCTTCCTGGACCGGGGCACGAACCCACGTCCCCTACATCATCAGGCGGACTCTCAACCACTGCGCCACCAGGGAAGCCCTTGTCTTGTTTTAAATCTGATTTCTGTTCTCAGGTGAGGGGACACTGTGGGTGAAGAGAAGGAATTGAGCAAAGGAGGCCTTACTGCCCCACCTCAGGGCTTGGAGTCTGTTTGGTGACCTCTGTCCTCAAAACATAGCCCTCCCCCCTTTATCAGATTTAATTCCTTAAGATGAACATTTGGGGAAAAAAGAAAAAGAAAAGAGGCAACTTTAGGTGTGAAAATACATCAGTTTTCACAAAATGGGAGATGAGATTTGCTATTTGCAGGTCAGCTGGGAGGTGGTTTCACCAATACTATTTTTTTTTTTTTTTTTTTTCCTTTTGCGGTATGCGGGCCTCTCACTGTTGTGGCCTCCCCCGTCGCGGAGCACAGGCTCCGGACGCGCAGGCTCCGGACGCGCAGGCTCAGCGGCCATGGCTCACGGGCCCAGCCGCTCCGTGGCATATGGGATCCTCCCAGACCGGGGCACGAACCCGCATCCCCTGCATCGGCAGGCGGACCCCCAACCACTTGCGCCACCAGGGAGGCCCTCACCAATACTATTGATTCATTGTAAATGTCTCCGTGTTCTTATAGCTTGATGTTAAACTGTTCAGTCAATTACTGTATCAAAGCACCTAATTTAATTCAGTAGCTTAAAAACTTAATGCAATTTCAACTGGTAATTGAACTTTTACAGAGAAAATCATGTGCCTTGTTTCCAAGAAATGAAATTAAAGAATTAAGTCAAAATAGATGATATCAATTATCAGTAAAGCAGGTTGGAATTTTTTGATTAATATCTAACAAAAAATAAGCTAATAATTCTTGAGTGACCTTTTTATTTCATCACTGGGTAGTGGATATTCCTTGATTACTTCCACAGATTCATTGTATAGGACATGTAGGAAACCACATCTGCAAAGGCAGAAGCAGAGTGACTCCTTAAATGCAGTCTTCACTGTCATTGAAAGTGACAGATTTTTGACAAAACTCAGTGTTCGCTCTGAGCTATTATAGCAGTTTATTTTCCAACAGCAAGTCATTCCGACCCGATACATGGTTAGTGTGGACTTTTAGTTCATGAGCTCAATCTTCGAAACCCCTGACTGTTCAATGCACTTACTTCAAGTTGGGAAACCTCAGGGTCACCTGCCGTGATTTCCTACAGAAAAGAAACAGAACTGTTGCAATACTTTGAACTCCAGATGAGTGAGAGACATAAAACTGATGTGTTTCGGATGTTCCAGTTCAAGATAATAACAGAGGATATGTTCTTAAAGAAATACATAAAACCGAAGCTATTGGAGCCACAGCAGCTGGGAAGAGGACGCATTTGGAGACAGCTGGAGGTACTGATTAAGATCAGTACTGATCACCACACCAAATGTCAGCTGCTCATGTGTCTGGACCTGCCAGGGTGGCCCCTGAGGCAGGATAGCACAGTACTTCTTTCCCGGCAGACTCTGAAGCATCCTCTTCCGTCTGTCAAAGACAGATAGAACCTCATCTCACAACAGCTCTTCACTTGAGTTCCTTGCCTCCCCCAGTGGCCAATAGTTGTTAACCAGTTATCATAAATGTGACTTCTCTCAGCAGGTCCAAATGTTTGTCCCAAATTTTGCCTATTCTCTTGGTGTATCTATTTTTTTTTTCATTTTTAAAATTTATTTATTTACTTATTTATTTTTGGTTGTATTGGGTCTTTTTTGCAGTGCACGGGCTTCTCATTGCGGTGGCTTCTCACTATGGAGCACGGGCTCTAGGTGCGCGGGCTTCAGTAGTTGTGACACGCGGGCTCAGTAGTTGTGGTGCATGGACTTAGTTGCTCTGCGGCATGTGGGATCTTCTGGACCAGGGCTCGAACCCGTGTCCCCTGCCTTGGCAGGTGGATTCCTAACCACTGCGCCACCAGGGAAGTCCCTGGTGTATCTATTATGATTATTCTGATGCAGGAGAAGAATCAGCCTCATTCCTAACCTTAAAACATAGAGGTAGGAATTAGGCTAAGATGATCTGCATGGGAAGCACAGAAGGCGGCAGCTTCTCTTTTCCCGGAGAAGCCTTGTTCGTGGCTATCTTTTCCAGCCTTGGAAAGAAGTCATCAAAGTCAGCGATGAACGTCAGCCCAGAATCCTGCTCTGACTCGTTTCCTCCCAGTGGTGCTCTGAGAGGGGCACGTTCCCCAGACAAAGCGCACACCCTGGGGAAAAGGCAATGATGCTGGCAGGAGGCTGAGCTCTGCCCCCTGTGTGTGAGGTGGGGCTGAATGTTTCTAATCAACAGCCTTTCTCCGTTTTCATCACTTGCTCTGCAACCCTCACAGTTTAGCTCAGAAAATCAGGTGAGGATACAAGAGCTCCTTGTGGTCTTTTTGTAAGCATCGGGGGAGCCCAGGTGTTGTCCGGTGCCCTGTGGCATGACTTAGTGGCAAGTGTTCACTGATGAGATGTCTGGAGTCAAAATTAAAGAAACTGGCCACAGTTAAAAATGATAAGCTAGGGACTCCCCTGGCGGGCCAGTGGTGAAGACTCCGGGCTTCCACTGCAGGGGCTGAAAGCTCCATTCCTGGTCAGGGAACTAAGATCCTACGTGCTGGGAGGTGCAGCCAAAAAAAAAAAAAAAAAAAAAAAAAGACCCAGGTAGATAATCGGTCTCTTTTGGCCTTTGTTTTAGAAAAAAGTTACTCAGAGAACTGCCCATTCCTCTCCTTCACAGCTGGTCAAAGGTTTGGGGTTGAGTCTCATTGACTTTGACTAATTCTTATCACTGTTTCAGGGAGGATGAGGCCAGATTGGCTTAAATGAATGAAAAAGTGTTTGTATTTTTAGGAGTTAAACCCCTTGTGCTTTAATTTGTTCATTTATTCATTCAACGCATTTTAAGTAATCATCAGCTATGTCCCAGGTACTCTGGTGGGCACCAGGGAGGCTCTTTCTAGAAAAGCTGAGCATTATTTTGATAATCATAGTGATGAACTAGGAAGCTCGCTTTACTTCTCTGAGCTGCACATCAATCAAGGAAATTATTGTGAAGACAAATTGGTCTAACCCAACCAATGCAGACAGTTTTTGTGGCTATGGGAGCATATGACAGAATTTAGGGAAATATTATTACTAAGTAATGAGGATTCACATTCCTTGGGGGTAAGTTGATAACACTTAATGAAACATGAATGTAAGACTGTGAGATAGACATCCTCCTCCATTTGGACTCAAGATCAACTCATTCTGATTCATTCAACCAACGACTTTGGTTGAATATTAAGCCTATAGAGGAAAACTGAGGAACTTTCTTTAGTAATTTCACTAAAATAAGATTGCTACTTACTTCATTACTCCAGAAATATTTTTTGAAAAAACAATTGTGCGAGAAGATTACTGTCTAGTAGTGGAATACGTCTAAACCAGTAAGTGCACTACAGGTTCTCAGTTACTGAGCCCAGGAGGGTAGAGGAAATGTTTTTCCTTCCCTACACTTGCTAAGGATTAAATGGGATAAACTGTTGCGAAGTCATGTGTTCCATTCTAATGACTTTCAACATCACCACACCAAATGTCTTTCATTCAAATACAGACATAACATAATCCACTTAGAAAATATTATCTTAACATTTGGTCCAAAATTCTTCTCTATGAGCCCTTTCTGCTCAGAAGACAAGTCCATAAATGCTGGGAGTGCTCCAGCTGGTGACTTCAGAGGCCAGGGAGGTTGCTATGCATGAGGTAAGGGAAGCATGTGCTGTTTCCTACTGAGAAGGTTGGGGGTCGGGGGAGAGGGAGTAAAGAGGTGGGCAGAAGAGGAGAGACAAGCCAGCAAAACAGAGGAGCAGATGCTGCAGAGAAAATGCCAGGAGAGAAACTTCTGGTGCTGAGCTGTAAAAATGGACCTGGAGAACAGGGCAATATAATAAGTGATGGGTTTTTGTCCCCCAGTCTTTCTGATCATCAGTAAAATCACACATTTACAAATGCTTTGGTTCAGACAAATGAGGCAGACAATACAGGAGCAGTTTGATATCCAGGTCAATAAGAGGGGCACCCAGTCAGCCTGTGTGGAACAAGAGCCCAGGAAGCCACGAGAGAGCAAATGTCCAGACATTTGCCAACAGTCACAGAATGACTTTGGACTTCTTCAACAAGTGGAAGTGTAAGGTCCAAGTCCAGGTTTACCCAGCTCACCAAGGGTCAGATGAACTCCCATATGGCACATGACTTACACCAATTTATAAAGACACCAGGAAACAGTTCACATGGGTTCGAAGTTGGCTCCATTACCGGGCAGTTATTTTTAACATCTAATTTAAAACCTTCCACTTAAACCAATCCAGATCTTCTTTGTTCACCTACACTACCTCAGCTTGACCTTTCCTAAATCAAATACATCCCTGTGGATCTATGATTCTCGTCTACATGGTCTTCAGAACAGAAAAGTAAAATTGCTCTACCAGGGATCACCATAATATAATATTCTCTAAATGGAGATGCCTTATAAAACTATTTTTGCAGCATTCTCACACAGGTATTTTTAAAGTTATAATTCACCGGTCTGTTCTTTGCCACTTCAACTATAAAGTCAAGTGTTGTCATTTTTAAAAATTTTATTCACTGCGTCCAGTGATGTTCTGTCTTTTACTTAGCCTGCTTTCATCCCCTCTTCTCTGAGATCTCCCTGCTGAATTTTGCTCCAGGCTCCTGATTCCTTCTCTGACAGTCTTTGTAATTAGAATTGGAGGTGTGGGAGTAGCTCACATTCAGAGCAATTCCAGACTGAGCCAGCTGCAAGAGTGTAAGTCTTACTGTCGTGAGCAACCTTTACCCGTGGACAGTCCTGGGATGATATTGCAGTAAAACGCCCACACGCCCTTGGTTGAAGCTGTTCCCTTCTCTTGCTTTACGAGCTATTTTCAAAATGCTAAAAACAAACAATACCCCTTCATCCCACAGAAAAACAGCAATCTTGGATCCAATTCCTACATCCCTTCTCCCTCCAAATTGGTTATGATCACGCTTCCTCAGGTCCATAAACTATATTTAGGTGGAAAGGAAAAAGAGAGACAGGCTGTCACTGATCAAAGGAAACAGATGCACGGGCATTTCAGGTCACTCCCAAAGTGTTTCAGGACAGTTCAGGGTTTGCACTGCGCCACTGAGTGAATTCTCTTTCCTGCTCCCATGCTGAAAATGGTTCAGCTTCAGGGAGCCATTCCAGTCTTGGCTATGTTACTGGGACTTTCTTTTGAAAAGACATGGACATGATCCTGAAAATAAATAAATAACAATGCTAAAACTTCTTGTCTTCAAAATACTAAATACACAACAAATGAATCCATAGGAAAAAGTACAGTGTTCTTATGATTTTTCAAAAAAAGTTAGTAGACTAGGATGGAGAGAGTGATGCTATAAGGTCAAGAGGAGACGCTGATTTCCAAGTTGAATCTACTTACTTATTGCAAGAATACGAACAACTTGTTTTTTAAAATCTAAACTTGCTAAGCCACTGATGCCTTTGTTGCAGCGACTGCTCCCCTGAGCGGGCTACGGCTTTGCTTACAATGAGTTCAGTTGGCTTCTCTGAGTCCTCTTGCTTCTCTGGACAAGGGAGGTATTTGCCATCAGTGAGGCGGGCTGAATCAACAAGGTGTCACTCTCTATTTGCTGAAAATTGGTGCATTGTCAGGAGGCCGCGGTGGTGGGTACAGTGATTTGCCTCACCCTAGGATGTTACCAGAGGTTCCAGGAACTTGCAGACAAGGAGCCTGTGCTACCTTTCTTTCAAAATAATGAGATATTTAAAAAATAACATTATGTATTAGGTCATTATCTTCATGAGAAATAAGTATCCGCGGTGCTTGAATGCACCATACAGAGTTTTCTTTGTTGATGATGAATTCTCATGTATGCTAATTAAGTTGACCAAACTCTGCTGTGCTTCTGGAGCTGGAGGCTTCCTTAATCTGTGTTTCTCTCTCTTAGGAGAGCAGAGAAACTTCATTTGCATGAGTTTGCACAAAGTTGGCCCTGTCTTTAAAAACTAGGTCAATAGAGTTGCTGGAGTTGAAATTCCCCAGCCCTCCGGCCACATTTGGGCTTGATGGATACTGAACCTGGTTAGTGTCATAAGCCTCTGGGAGCTGTAGCTTCCCTCCCTTTTCTATTTTGAATGGCCTACTTTTGCTTGTGAACTGTAAGATGCAATCTAGCATAATGACTGCTTTTATTGCTTTTTAACCCTAGTAGCCACCACAGTACTTTCTATACACATCAGGGCTCCAGAAACACTTGATATTATTGATAACAGTAAAGGATGATAAGCAGTATTTTATTTTATTTTTTAACATCTTTATTGGAGTATAATTGCTTTACAATGGTGTGTTAGTTTCTGCTGTATAACAGTGAATCAACGGTACGTATACATATATCCCCATATCTCCTTCCTCTTGCATCTCCCTCCCACCCTCCCTATCCCACCCCTCTGGGTGGTCACAAAGTACCGAGCTGATCCCCCTGTGCTATGCAGCTGCTTCCCACTAGCAATCTCTTTTACATTTCGTAGTGTATATATGTCAGTGTTACTCTCTCACTTCATCTCTGCTTCCCCTTCCCCCTCCCCGTGTCCTCAAGTCCATTCTCTACATCTGCATCTTTATTCCTGTCCTGCCCCTAGGTTCTTCAGAACCACTTTTTAAAAAAATTCCATATATATACGTTAGCATATATAGTATTTGTTTTTCTCTTTCTGACTTACTTCACTCTGTATGACAGACTCTAAGTCCATCCGCCTCACTACAAATAACTCAGTTTTGTTTCTTTTGATGGCTGAGTAATATTCCATTGTATATTTGTGCCACATCTTCCTTATCCATTCATCTGTTGATGGACACTTAGGTTGCTTCTACGTCCTGGCTATTGTAAATAGAGCTGCAATGAACATTGTGGTACATGACTCTTTTTGAATTATGGTTTTCTCAGGGTATATGCCCAGTAGTGGGAATGCTGGGTCATATGGTAGTTCTATTTTTAGTTTTTTAAGGAACCTCCATACTGTTCTCCATAGTGGTTGTATCAATTCACATTCCCACCAACAGTGCAAGAGAGTTCCCTTTTCTCCACACCCTCTCCAGCATTTACTGTTTGCAGATTTTTTGCTGATGGTCATTCTGACTGGTGTGAGGTGATACCTCATTGTGATAGCCAGTATTTTAAATCTTAGGAGTGGTCTTTACTAAAGCAGTAACTGACCATGGTAATACAATCTCCTGCTACTTTAGCTCATTTGTTCCTTGCAACCATCCCATTTTACAAGGAAGAAATGAACTTAGAGTAGGGAAACTGCTTTAGGTTTAAGATTAATACAGCTGATCCTGAAATATAGATTTGACTCATGCTGTTACTAGAATAATCACTTTTTATGTCAGATCTGATTAATGATAGCTGACATTGATTGCATTCCTAATATGTCAAATGCTGTTCTAAGTGTTTCTCATGTATTAATTCAGCCTCACAGCAGCACAAGGAGAGACATGGATTATTACTTATATTTCAAAGATGAAAAATGCATAAATTGAAAGGTTTAGTTGCTGGGGCCTCAGTGTCCTGTTGCTGGTAAAGGGCCTCTCAAGGATTTAAACTATGGAAGTCATTGCAAAGCCCTGCTCTCTGCTGTTTTGTTATACAGCTTTTCATTTAAAGTTAGGTTTTAATTCAGCTGGTGAGGTTAAGATTATATAAGATTCCATTCCTCATATTGAATAATTTTCTGTGTATTCCTAGCCAAGGTCATTTAATGTTATTGAGCTTCCCTTTTCATTTTTATCAAATTGTCTCTTTTCATTTTTTTCATATTAGTTTCACCAAAAGATTGCGCTTGGGAGTCCTCATGTAATATATTTAACTATAAAGCAAAATAAAAGTCCTATGTTATACACAAACACTCTGACTGATTTTTGACAAAGGTGCAGAAATAATTCCATGGAGGAAGGATATTCTTCTCAGCAAATGGTGCTGGAGCGATCAAACATCCTAAAAAGTGAAGCTCAACCTAAACCACACGCCTTATTCAAAAATGAACTCAGGGCTTCCCTGGTGGCACAGTGGTTGAGAATCTGCCTGCCAATTCAGGGGACACGGGTTCGAGCCCTGGTCTGGGAAGATCCCACATGCCGCGGAGCAACTGGGCCCGTGAGCCACAACTACTGAGCCTGCGCAGCTGGAGCCTGTGCTCCGCAACAAGAGAGGCCGCGATAGTGAGAGGTCCGCGCACCGCGATGAAGAGTGGTCCCTGCTGGCCACAACTAGAGAAAGCCTTCGCACAGAAACGAAGACCCAACACAGCCATAAATAAATAAATAAATAAATAATTTAAATCCATATGGGCTTCTAAGAAGACCTCTGCTTAAAAAAAAAAACTCAAAATGGATCAGAGATTTAAATATAAAATGTAAGAATATAAAACATTCAGAAACAAAAGCAGGGGGGAATATCTTCAGGACATAGGGATGGGCAGGGCCCTTGGACATGACATCAAAAGCATGGTACATAAAATTTATTTGCGAAATTGGATTTCATCAAAATAAAAATCTTTTGCTCCGTGAAAGACCCTGTTAATAGAATGAAAAGACAAGCTACACACTGGTAGGTAATATTTTCAAACTGCATATCTGACAAAGGAATTATATCTAGACTATACAAAGAACTTTCAAAAGTCAGCAGCAAAAAAAATAAAATAAAAAGTTAGAAAATGGGCAAAAGATATAAACAGATATTTCACAAAGAGAGGATGTAGATAGCATGTAAGCACACGATAGCTACTAGGGAAATGCACCTTAAAGCCACAACGAGACATCACTATACAACTATCAGTATGTAAAATAAAACACAGTACTAAGACCAAATGCTGGCCAGAATGCCGAGAACCTGAATTTCTCACACACTGATGGTAGGGATATAAAACGGTACATCCACTCCGAAAAGAGTTTGGCAGTTTTTCCACGGGAATCTATGTGCTATTATTGCAACTTCACGTGAATCTCTATTCCATGACAAAAAGTTAAAGAAGCCACATGTTCAACATAGTAAGATGGGAATGGGCCATCACTGCATTCATTATCTTCTTGCAGTGGTAAACATGATATTGTTGATAATAATGTACATATAATAGACGTGCAGAGTTTGCTTTTTAAAGTTTTTATCTCTAGTTGTTTCAGATTAAAATATCTAAAACATTCTAGCAATTTAAGGGAAAGAATCCTTTTAAACTGCTAGTCATGGCTTGCTGGCACCAGAGATGTTTTATTTGAAAAAATTCAGAGCCACCACTGGATGGCAGTAGAGGTTCGTAGTTTTGTTCCCTTGGTGTTTTTTGGGGGTGGGGGGGGTGGGATGGGGGGAGGCTGAGAAAATAAGGGACAAATTTGGTTCTGCTCTCAGAACCAAATTTTAAAAAAAATCTGTAGTGATAGACATTATTGGTGATTAGCAAGGTTTAAGCTGCAAATACAATCATTAAAAAAAAATCAATGTTGGTGTAAGATAAATAAAACCTGCAATAAATAACACACACTGTGAAAGACCATGGGCAGAGTACACTCTGTAAAATAAATCTTGGGCTAACAGTCTGGAGGAAAATGAACAATTTTAGAGAAAAAAAAAAGGCTTGGCATTGGGCTTCCCTGGTGGTGCAGTGGTTGAGAGTCTGCCTGCCGAGGCAGGGGCCACGGGTTCGTGCCCCGGTCTGGGAAGAAAACCCGTGAGCCATGGCCACTGAGCCTGCGCGTCTGGAGCCTGTGCTCCGCAACGGGAGAGGCCATACCAGTGAGAGGTCCGCGTACCGCAAAAAAAAAAAAAAAAAAGTTCGGCATTGTGCTCTGTAATGGCAGTTGGGATTCCTGGTTCAAAATCTTAATGGCTTTTAGAAATTTTAAGCAACTCTTTTATTTCTGCCTCGTCCTACTAATAACTACACAGACTTCAGCTGCTCATCATTTCTTTTTAATTTATTAAAATTTTTTATTTTATACTGGAGTATAGTGGATTAGCTACTATGTTGTGTTGTGTTAATTTCAGGTGTACAGCAAAGTGATTCAGTTGTACATATACATACATTTATTCTTTTTCAGATTCTTTTCCCATTTAGGTTATTACAGAACACTGAGTAGCGTTCCCTGTGCTCTGCAGTAGGTCCTTGTTGATTATCTATTTTATATATAGCAGTGCGTGTATGTTAATCCTAAAATCCTAATTTACCCCCCCATCATTTCTAAACTGGGAAAGTCTTCCTCTTTTAGATTACAGATTAAAGCCATAGGAGGCAGAAGAACAAAATTCTGCTGTTTTTCTGTTATCACATTTCAAAATACTCAATATCTTTTCGTCTTGATAAAGCGGAGAGAAAATCTCTATATCATTTGCTGGATTTTCTGTGAAATTTACTTGCTAGAGACAAATTGAAACACTGACTTAATATCAAGTTTCAAGAGATGGGGGGGTGCCCTGGGGAGGAGGGGGCAGAGGGGCTGAGCCATCCATCCTGGTCTTTAATTAAAGGCTTTCTAGATTTGAAAAAAAAGAGAGAGAGAGAGAGATCCTATGCTTTTCTTCCTAGAGGTTAAGTGATGGGGTTAACCCATTCATGCCTCTCATTCTAACTATATATTGTCATCAAGAACAGTTCTAAGAGGACATCCCTGGTGGTCCAGTGGGTAAGACTCCGTGCTCCCAGTTCAGGGGGTCCAGGTTCAATCCTTGGTTGGGGAACCAGATCCCTCATGCATGCTTCAACAAAGATCTCTTGTGCCACATCTAAGACCCGGCGCAGCCAAAATAAATAAGTAAAATTTTTTTTAAAAAAAGGATATTTCTGAGGTATTTATTAGCATATGTTACTATTCTTCTGTGTCACCTTAATGACAGATGACATGAAACAATGTGTATTATGTCTGGGGCTCTCTGTGTAGGAGAGACACATTCAAAATCTTGGTGGAATATTCACGGAAGTGTCAAAGCAAATTCCCACATGAGTCAGGCATCAGAACAATTTTTACAAATGGTGCAACTTGTAGTCTGCCTGCTACAGTGTCACCTAAACCTAATGGATACTAGATGATGAAGGGATGAAATTTCTATAATGAGACATCCACAGTGAGACTGGGATGGTAACAAAGGACAGCGCCACCGTGGGGTTGGAGTATGAAAGCGCCGGGAAGGAAAGGGCTGGCATTCCCATCCCAGAGCAGGTGATCAGTAAATCCTATTGGCTGTGAACCTGGGCCAGATCAGATGATGCTAATTCATGGTAGATCCTCAACACAGTAGATTGTTTAAAAACAAAGAGGTATTCTTAATGCCTTAGTTGAGAGAAATATCTAACATTCTCTCATTTACTTTATCCACATCAGCAAACCTTAAGAATTCTGATTTTCATGACATAGTAGTACTTCTGTGTACCCACCTTTGGTATAAATAGCAAAACAAGCTTTCCAAGGAATGTGGGTGTCTGTAAGGTCTATATTTCAGTAGAAGAATAAGATAGTTTATTTTCTCTTTAGTTCTGTAAGTCAATAATAAAATAGTTAATTCTTGAATAATATGAGTAAGTTTGCTACAACTGTTTGATAATGAGATGAATGAAGCATTTAAAACGTCATCACCCCTTCAACGTTTATCAGTTTTCTACTTTTTCTTTAGCTTTGATAACAGACAGGGTCTTGGATTTTGAAATTAGAATGTTTCCTGAAGAAAATTCTCTGGGGCTACTGAGGCTAATGCATAGAGATCAATAAGTAATAGTGATTCTTACAAATCCACTGGGCTGTATACTTTTTATGATGTCTCCCCTCAGTTTTATTTTTCTCAAAAACGTGACACAGTCTAAGGCACTTGATAATCTTGCATAAAATGTATTTGTCAATTCTCTTCGCTCTACTGTCTCCAATCCTTTCAATCCCTGCATTTTTCTGTTTTTTCTTTGCTGATGATGTTTCTACTTGAAAAATCTATCCTTGATCCGAGTGAATCTCTTGGAGGATATATGTAATACAGATAGCGACAGACAGGCATTCAGAGAATTTGGCCCTGGAGCTCAGAATCTCAGTGTTGTATTTTATGAAGATGAATATGTATCCAACTTGTCAGGGTTAAATATCATCACGTTCAGATAAAACTTTGACCTTACCCAGTTGATTGGAAGTTGAATTTTAGTTCTTGAAGTGGGTCTCTAGAACCTCCTAGCAACAGCTCTTAAGTGACTTGTTTTTTAATACTTTTAGGAAAAGCACCAGGGGGATCGATTAATGTTTTATTACAAAAGTGAATTTGGTTCATGTGCTCAGCATTGATACCCAAAGCAGCACAGTCCTGAGAAACTGCCTGAATATTTGTAGGAAAGAAATTGTCCACTGCATCATAAAGAAGAGGTTTTTGGAACAAATCTCACTGCAAATTTCAATACCTTATGCTTGAAAATAGTAAAAGATAAGTCACAGTGTTCTCCTCCATGCATGCCCGCAGAGTGACTGTCACCACTTGTGGTTTACATGGAAACTTTCTTTAATTGCTCAGATCGGGTTTTGAGCAGCATTACACTCAACCTCATCTCTGCCTCCTCAGCAGGGTAGCAAGAGGTAGATACTCCATTTTTATGAATGCCAACATTAAACCAGAGAGTTAGAAGGTGCTGGGGTCGACGGTTCCCAACCCTTGAGAAGCATTTGGCTATACATACCAAAGTGCTATTTACTTCTGTGAGTAGACAATTAATCTGTGCTACCAAATTCACAACTGAGTGGAAATCAGGGAAGGTAGGAAACAAAAGGAAGAAAGAAAGAAAGATCTAAAATTGTTTCAATACCTAGTACATGATTGGCGCTGTGCTAGACACTATAAAACCCTTTTTTATCATCAAATCTTTACAACCCTATGATGTAAATTTCTTTTTACACACAAGGAAGTGGGAATTCAGAAAGGTGATACGACTTAAGTTCACATAGCTTGGAGCAGGTAGAACACGGTTTTAAACCCTGATTTGTCTGCCTCAAGACCTAGCGCTTTTTGGAACCCTTGTGCACTGTTGGTGGGGATGTAAACTGGTGCAGCCACCATGGGAAACAGTGTGCAAATACTTCAGAAAGCTAAAAATAGAACTAACATGTGATCCAGCCATCCCTCTTTGGGGTACATATCCAAAGGAAATTAAATCAGTATCTGAAAGAGATATCTGCACTCCCAAGTTCATGGCAGCAGTATTCACAATAGCCAGTGTATGAAAACAACTTCTGTGTCTACTGACAGATGAAAGAATAAAGATAGTGTGGTATAAGAAAACGTATCTGAAGTACTTAGTATAGTATTCCTCAGGAAGTAAATTACTGCCTTTTCTGTAGTGCACTGGTTTTGAGGTATTTGTTGTGTTAAAAAACGAAACCCAACTGAGTAAATTTGAAGATCTAATTAGCTTTATCCAACGATTCATGAATCAGGGAGCATTCCATCTAACAAGCAAAAGGGAGTTCTGAGGAGCTGTACAAAATGGAAGGCTTTTATAGGCAGAAGGGGATAGAAAGAGGAAGTTTCTAACCAAGAGTGGATTGTTTCAGGCAAGGTCACCTTCCTTTGGGAGACAGGCAGGGTTCTATCCTGCCGGTGACCTCACCAGTACTGGTCAGGTAATTCCAGATTGACTGGTTAAAGGTCACTTTTCTGGGAGTGGCCGAAACTCTAATTAGGTTGGATATTAAATCTTGGTTTGCTGTTGTGGGGTAAGTGACCTCATTCTGGGCTTCTCTTTCTTTTTTTTTTTTTTTTTTTTTAGCAATTCCCACCTTTTGATCAGACTCTCAGCTTCACTGAGAGATGGCATTAGGGCCACTTCCAGCTACCATTCTGAAGTTCTTGCAGTTTTTATTGATCCTTGTGTGGTAGTCATAGGTCATAATGTTTTTGTGCTTAATCTCTGTGATAGTCACAGGCCATGACTTCAGGTTCCCAATCTTTTTTTTTGTCCTCCTTGCAGTGGGCTGTTCCCTAACCAGAGATTGAACCCACGTCCCCTGCATTGGAAGCATGGAGTCTTAATCACTGGACCATCAGGGAAGTTCCCAGGTTCACAATTTTTAAGTTGGTCTTTCTCTTCATTCTTTTTTTGATGTTCCAGTCTTAGGGAGATCACTTGCTTGGTGGTTAGTGGCTGTGGACATGCATTGGAAACTTTTGAGAGTGCTTAGCATGCCAGGGAGACTACTAGGACTATTACGGGTAGGACAATTCCCAATGTCTGGAGTGCATGTCAGAAGCATAGGCTCCAAGACCGAAACTAATCTAAATCAAGTAAGTCCAAGAAGGACTGCATTGAAGGAGTCACCTATTTAAGCCCAGTGGCTTGCTCAGTCATCTTATGTAACTGAGCTTCAACTTCCCCAGAAATGTTAATCCAGGAGCAGCAGGTGGTGTTGGTCAGGGAAGTAGGGCCCAGCCAGAGGAAGAGAATCCTGAATCACAAATGCCTCCTGGTAATTCCTGTTTGAATCAGGACTGAAAAAGTGACAGCCATGGATGCCAGTCAAAATTTTAGGGTCTGTAGACCACACAGGCGCTTTTATTCTTGTCTTTTGGTCCTTTTCTTTTTATAGAGCCTAGATGCAATGTTCACCAAGTTTGGGGTGTTAGCCAGAGAGAGGAAAACAGACCAAAGAAGAAATGGGGGACAAAGAAAGGATTTGTACCTGGGAGGGACCCACAGGGTCCTATCTGGTTTCAATCCCCCCTTTTCTTTGATACTCATCAATCATGAGGAGAGCAAGTGTTGGACAAGAAAGGGAATAATGGATGGAGAGGTTAATCATGCACTCGGCAGAGAGCTCGGTTTTAGGGGGACTCAGTTGCACAGTGGGTCTGGACTTCGAAAGGAGGGGACAATGGAGATTTTTATTTTTCTCTCTAGACTGGGCACTGAGACAGACATCTGACAGAGCTGACTTTGGCAAGAAATTTAACCTTACCTGGCTTCTGCCAGCTTTCCAAGGATATGCAATATTTTTCATTAATTTTAGTTTCTTTCGTTATTTAAGGGAATAATGTAACGGCTTACCAGAAAATTCCTCAGAGTCCCATCAACCCTGGGAGAGACCCATATGAGTGCCCTCCTTCAAGGGTATATCTAGGGGCATCTGTAAGACCACTAACTTGACGGACTTCTGTTTATTGTCACGTAGTCTCTTCAGAGTGGAAAGACAATTCAGACAGAGAATTGCTAGAATGAGTACTTAAACACAGGAGGATAGAGGGGGGCAGTAGGAGTTATGTCAGCCTTTAATCTTTCATTTTAGGTACCTCTTGTGTCTTTCATTTTTCATTAGCCTTTAGCAACAAAATGTTTATTTTATTTTATTTTACTTTATTTTATTTTATTTATTTATGTTTTAGGCCACACCGCAAGGTACGTGGGATCTTAGTTCCCCGACCAGGCATTGAAACTGCACCCCCTGCAGTGGAAGCACAGAGTCTTAACCACTGGACCACCAGGCAAGTCCCAGCAACAAAATTTTTAATGAAGCTATTTTGGAATTTTGAAGCCTTTCTGGAGGCTTCTGTATGCCAATTAAAACAGGCATTCCATTCTGTTTGCCTGAGTTTGGAGTCCTTGCTTTTGAGTGCACTTCTTAAGTAAAGGATCTTGTCTAATTGGAATGTTTCCCATAACGGCCTTGTAACTCTAGGTTGTTTTTAGTAAGATTTTTGTCATTTTTGTAGATATCTACAGTTCCTGGGACCATGGTTCTTAGAAATAAAATAAGTAGGTGTGTCAGAAGGCGATATGCTTAACTTTTTAGGATTTGAGGATCTACACAAAACAAAACAAACAAATGTATGCACCTTAACACACCAGCAGTGACCAAGAAATGTTACTGCAGAGTATCCAAGAGAAGGCCCTGTGTGCACCACCGGATGGAGCTTGGGAGAGGGGAAAGGGCCGAACCAGCAGGCCCCCCAGAAACAGGACTGCAGACTAGTCTGGGTTTCCAAAAAGGGGAACTGTGGACTGGAAAGCCCATTAGGTAGGGAGCTCAACACAAAGAGTTCATGCAATTTAGCCAGTGTTAAGATCTGATGAGCAGTCTTATAAAACTAAAATTAAATATATATTTCCGTGAGTTTGGGGAACCCTGTGAATATGATGATTATCAATTGAATCATTTGACTCAATTCTTCAAGTGTCTTGGTCTAGATTAAGTTTGCTTTGATAATGAGCTCAAGGGACTCATCAATTTTTCAAGAGAGGATTCAGCTTATATCTTGCTTTCCTAATCTGTGCTTAGATACTGGAATTAAGAACTCTTAAAGTGAAGCTTGTTAATTAAAGCTTATTTATCAGGACATCATAATCAGACAGATTTGTGGATGACTTTGCCATTCCAAGATGTAATAAAGCTAAAAACTTGAGCTTCCTTCATAGATGCGATTGTTGGGTTGATTGTTCTGCTGTCTGACAGCCCAGTCTCTTATCCCAGAAGTACTGATTTAGTCATTTTACCAAGAAGTCAGAAGTACATAACGAGTTCTGTAAGGTCTTCCAAAATAAACAGGACTTTGTCTCATATTACTTTGAAGCAAAAAGTTTTGTTGGTTTTTTTTTTTTTTTAAACCTTTAAGATCAGAGTGATCAGGAAGCCAATTTGCTAACCTGAGAAAAGTAACCTTTTTGCTGGGCTGACGAAGTTTGGGAAGCTGTCTTTGAGCCTACATTGGTTTACTGGTTGATTTACATGTTGGCATTTACTTTTGCTTGTGTGGATGTTAAGGTTTCCTTTTTCTTTATAGCTATACTTTGCTCATAGCAAAGCATAAGGGCCGTGCTGAGGAGTGTTCCCTTCCAGTATCCAGGTGTCCTACCTGGATGTCACACCATCACATCACAAAAGGAGAAATCCTTTCATAATCCTCTGATGTAGGTACTCATCAGAGGTATTAGTTACACTTTTCAGATGAGTAAACCATACCTAATGGTATTTATCACGAGAGCCTGTGATTAAATATTTTCCCCAATAGAGGGTGCATAAGCCAAACATTTTAATAGATCCAAGAAAGATTCACATTGATTAATTAATTGCCCTTTACCCAGTCTGAAAAGGACAATAAGATAACCCGATTTGGGGGGGAGGATATTTTATTTTTCCACATTTTATTCTCTCATACACATCTTTAGATATCAAGGACAGAACATTTTGTCCTAATTAGTATGGCACTGAAAAATGTTAGAGAAACTTGCTCTGATTTACTTTAAATCCTGAATATAGAATATGATTTTTTTTCCTTTTTATTTTGATAGTTTAAAAAATTTTTATCTTTGATTATCTTACTTAAAGGTAACCTACTTGCTAGCTATGTAAACCTGAGCAGGCTACTTACTAGCTCTGGGCTTCAATTTCCTCATCTATAAAATAGGAGAAAATAATAATAAATACTTCCCAGGATTGTTATTGTAAGTAATGGGTTAATTTTCTAAAAGTGACTATAGTAAGGCTTGGAACCTAGGAAGAGCTACGGGTTTGCTAAGTAAAAATTAAAGAGGAATAACATGTCCAGAGAAATAAGCCTATTTTTTCCCCAGACAATTTCTAATGAACATTCTTCAATTAGGAGAAATAAAAATATAAAAGAGTGACCCCTGAGTAGAAAAATCAGCATCTTCTGTCTCAGTATTTTCAGGTGTTGATCTAGAGTGTGCTCTAAGGATTGCAGCTCATCCTCTCTGGGCTGTAACCAGAGTATCAGCTCTTCAAGGGCTGGAGGGGTATCTTACTCATTTTTACCCTCAAGCACAACAAAGAATCTTCCAGAATGCTGGTGTCCATGAAATATTGGTTGAATTAACAAGCATTTAATGTGTTCTTTTTTGGTAATTTTCCTGGAATTTCCAGCTTGGTCAGACACCCCCACTTCCAGACATCCCTGGTTAGTTCAGGTCCCTATGACTACGGCACATCGACCACAGAGTTGCTGTGGTGGGAGAATTCTGACATAACCAGGAGTGCCTGGAAGAGCTAGAGGCTGATAACACAGAAGCAGAGGTTGATAGCTTATAAAAACCTTACTGTCAAGTTCATCGTCCTCCCGTTAAATACTTCTAAAATAAAATTTGAAAATAAGGCCAGGGCTTTGGTGTCCTTCCGTTTGCATCAATGTGGGGAAGCATGTCATCAAAGTATCTCATGCAAAAAAAAAAAAAAAAAGAAAGAAAAAGAAAAAGGAAAAGATTTTTGATAATGCCTGAAATTTTCAACCATTTTGTCTGATGAGTAGAATAGTTTTTAGAAGAGATCACTTTAGGGAAATTCAATACCTTAAAAAAATTGTTTAGCAAAGTGTTTATTGAACAATCAGGAAAATAAAATGATCTCTTGTCCAGATTTAAACCATTTTCTAGAGGTTGCAGAAATGCACTTAAATATTACCATTGTTTTTTACATACTTATTGATGTCCTAGGTTCTTATGGAGACAATGTACTAAGCACGAGAGTGATCAGTTTTAGTTATCATCGTCATTATTGTTGAATTTAACATCTTTAATACCCTTCATTCCTCACCCCCTCCTCCCAGTTCCCATCACCATCCACTTCCTTCTTGGTCTAATCTAATCTTCCTCAGACTTAATACCAGCCTGTCTTACGAATTCACGCTGCTCCGCTCCACTAAATCCAGCAAGAGTTATGGTTGTGGAGTTTGCTGCCAGAAACCAGGCCCCAAATCTCCTTCATCGTTTCCTTGACCTGCTAGAAATCCAGTAGCTAAATGGGAGCCGCAAAACTGACCCTAAAGCCACTTCTGCATACACTTGACCTCCTCCGAAGTTAATAGCAGCTATTTCTGCAGCCTTGGAAAAGCGTTTGCTTAAAAACTGTGTAAGAGAGTAGTGGGGGAAGACAAAGCGATTACAAGAAGAAAGAAGTGCATGAAAGCTGGTGAAAGTATGAATGACTGCAGAGCCAAAGTTGATGGATGAGCTGGTAGGGGAAGGGATTGGTCTGGACTGAGGGGTCAGTGATGGAGGAAAACGTGTGCAACAGAGACAGTACCTAGTGAAGTAACCATGGAGACAAGACTCTTTTCTCCCAAGACTCTTCCACATCTTCTTTCCTTAACGATTTTCTTTTTGATAATATCATCTCAGAAAACCACCTCGTTTTAACCTGCCAGGATTCTAGAAATCCATGTTTCTTCACAACATCCTTGTTATGGCTCTAGGATGCGATGCTGATGGCGGTAGATATATTTAAGTGAGATGTCTTCCAGAACTGAGGAATCCCAGTGGCTTGTGCTTCTGGTCAGCTGTTAGTGTCTGTGGTTACCCTCTGAGATGTAGGTTGTTTTGTGGAAAGCACAGGATTAAAGCAGACACACGGCGTGCTTATTCTCAGGGCCTGCATTAGTCTGCTAGGGCTGCCACAACAAAATACCATAGACGGGGTGACGTAAATAACCAAGATTTACTGTCTCACAGCTCTGGAGGCTGGAAGTCTGAGATCAAGATCTCAGCAGAATTGGTTCTTTCTGAGAACTGAGAGGAAGAATCTTTCTAGCTTCTGCTGGTTTGCTGGCCATCATTGGTGTTCCTTGGCTTGCGGAAGCTTCACCACAATCTTTGCCTTTACCTTTGCGTGCTGTTCTCCCTGTGTGTGTCTGTGTTCAAATTTCCCCCTTTTCTGAGGACACCAGGCACATTGGATGGTGCTCACCCCTCTCCAGTATGACCTCATTTTAACTAATTACACTCGCAACCGCTCTGTTTTCAAATAGGTCACATTCTGAGGTATTGGGAGAAATGACTTCATCATATGAATTTGGGGGGTGGTGCATAATTCAATGCATAACAGTGCCAGTTTGGGGAAATTTCACTTAATTTACTGTTATTGGAAAACTATCATTTTGATTGGGTGTTCCTTCTTGGATAGGCTTTTTCTTAATGAACAAAATCCATGAACTTAAAGACCTTTAATTAACAAAGTGCAATTTCCAAGCTACTCAAATAGAAACTTTCATGTGTGTCTCACATGGAAAAACCTACCTATATGGGTGAGAGTGGGACACTGAGTTTACCTGGAGGTGAGTGAGGACGGATGTAGCTGATCACTGGGGTCCAGCTTGCCTCTCTGCAATCACAGAGCCCTTCGCTTTCTTTCTTTCATTTTATTTTTATTTATTTATTTTTAAATTTATTTTTATTGAAATATAGTTGATTTACAGTGTTGTGTTAGTTTCAGGTATATAGCAAAGTGATTCAGTTATGTATATATAATACATATACATATTCAGGCCCTTCTCTTTTGAAGTCAGGCCAAGTTACCCAAAAGAATCCTAACGGTCTGTTTTTAACAGACTGTTTCTACACTAACTGGAATGAATTCTCTCCAAGCACATCTTCACCCCTTCGTCTGTTTGTTAAAGGAAGCCCTTCACGATGGCTGCTTGTCTTCAATCTCTGGACATGGGTTCTAGGGACAGAGAACTTGTCCAGACCTTTTCTATATCACTCAGTCAATGAGGAGCAAGAGGGCTGGGAGAGGTCATTCTGCTTCTGTTTTGTCTCTGGAATAAATTTACAAATCCTGTGAAAACATTTACCAAATTTACTGTTCATGTATCACATCCTCCTTGCCCTCTGCATGTATATACTCTCTCTCTCTCTCTCTCTCTCTCTGCTGTGGGAAAGTCTTAAGGGCTATCATTGCACATGGAATCTTCATTAACTCCCCTGAGAAATTTTAAGGTGTTGGTTTATACTCGAAAATGAAGAGTATCTTATTTTTAACTCTGAACTCCTAGTACATGCAGGGAATCAGCACTGTGAGTCTGACTAAAAGAGGATGATTCAGGAAAAGCCATAGGGTAATTAAAGCAAAAACAAGAAGAGAATCACAAAAAGAATTTTATTTGGGATTTTTGAGTATCTAGAAGCTCTAATTCATTTTTTAAATACTGTGGAGAAAATATGCAACCTGCTTTCCCACCCACAAAAGCTGATGTCAGAATTCTCATTTATTATGATTCTTATTGGAAAAGGATTTCCATTTTCCAAGTAGGGATTCTCAATATTACACACATGTGCTGGGGTGGTATAGAGAACTTTGAATCTAATTTTTATAAACATATAAAATATGTGTATTTATAAAAGGGAAGTTACGGTAAAGTGTGATTATTTATTTTGAGCACATTCTAGTTTTCTTTTCTTAGTTCAAAACTAAGAATTTTTTTTCAGGGAACTATACTCTGTATTTTGTAGTAACCTATAAGGGAAAAGAATCTGAAAAAGACTATATATATATTCAGTTATGTATATGTATACATAACTGAATATATATATATATATAACTGAATGATTTTGCTGTATACCTGAAACTAACACAGCATTGTAAATCAACTATACTTCAATTTAAAAAAAAATGTTTTAAAAAGTATTTGTCCAGACATTTTAAGATTCTTTCCAATCGTACTGTTAAATTAATTAAACAAGGAAACCATTAGAATGAGGGTGTCTAATGCCTTAGCAGCCTCTGTAAGCCACCAAGACCTAAGTCACCAGCAATTCCTGTGAATTCCTGCAGGGCAAGAACTACCAATCACAACCCGCCAGCTCCGCTTTCCCAAATAATGCAAGTGCGAAGCTGTAGCAGGTCAGATGAGTTATGTACTTTGCTTCTGCATTTTCTCCACAAAACCCCTGCCCTAGCTCCTCTCTGTGGAGTACTCCTAACCACTTCTGGGTTGGCACTGCCCCATTCACACTGATGTTTGCTCAAATAAACTCTTAGCGATGTTAATATGTCTCAGTTTATCTTTTAGCAGTACCATTGAGGCACTAGTCTTCTTTTATTAAACCTTGTTCCTGATTTCTGTGGCACCACGAGAGAGTGATTCAAGAGGGGCAAGTGAGCATACACACACACACACACACACACACACACAGACTATTGCCGGCATCCTTCTTTAAGGAACGTGTCTTGTCCTTAAAGAGTGTGTTAAGGATTGCACTGGAGACAGTGCTAACATTTGTCAGCCTCTTTGTGATTACGCAGGACTCTGTGACTAGTTGTGGCCAATAGTTGTGGGTGGAAATGATGTGTAATATTTGTTACCTTAGCATAACGGCCTCTCTCTCAACTAATACAAAGATCTGCACAAGATACATCACAACACACTTTCATTTTTCAGATATCAGCAATTTTATCTTCTCGGTGTGAGAAAGATGGAGAAGGTGGAGTCTGACAGTCAGGGGTTCTCAGTTTGGGATCATCTTTACAGCTAGGAAAGAGGAGGGGACCAACCCATCTTCCTAGCTGGCATATCAGATGACAGACAGATCAAAGGGACTGTCTTATCTTAAGAGGAAAAAGTCACTACTTAAAATTTCATGCTGCTAACTGATGACTTTTCACTTACGGGACACTCAGCACTACCCAAGATATTGTCTTTGCTTAATTTAAATACATTTTTAACTTCCAAATCCAATGTTTAAACATTTGATGCTTAAATGTTTAAACATTTGAATCCTTCTGTTAATCATACATGTTAAGTAACAGAGCCAACACTGGCAGCTGTTGTATTATCTCAAAAAGATAATGTACCCTAAAATCAATTAGGCTCATCCTATTTGAATATTCAACTTATGATCATACAAAATTTAATCTCTTGAAAACGGGTTTTTGACAATAATCAGACCTACTAAAATTATCTTTCAAGAAAGTAATTGCCTGAAGACATGGTATAAAAGGAAGAAGCTGGTCTTACCTCCATATTGCCCAGAACAATGCACCCTCTCTCTCTGCCTTGATATTCTGAGATTGTAGCCACCATAGCACTCAAGAATGGGGGATATAATTGTTCCAATTTTCATTGCTACAAACAGTGCATTTTAGAGTCCCCACCAGCTTTCCATACTACTTACCATCTGCGGTCCTAACTAAAATCAAAGAAGCCAGTGAAGATCTAATACCTGCAAGCATCCCACTGATGTTGTAAAATGTTTTTTTCAATAGTTTTATTCAAGCTAAACCAGTTGGAACTAATTTATTTTTAACTGTTAAATAGAGCTTTCTCTTATGGCATTCTGTGACACTGCATGTTGTCTGCTCTCTTCATTGTGGTAAGTGGATCTACCATTTCAGAAAACGCCCAGCGCAATTATTAATATGGGAAATAGAGGGCATTTAATGTCATTATTACTTCTCCACAATTTTTAAGGTATTCCTATAGGAGTAAAGATTAGGGATATCTGTGTCAGAACCAGATGTCTAATTCTACGTGTCTCTTGAGTGCTATAGCTAAAGAAGAGCCCCAAACTTGTCTTTTTCTTATCAAGATTTATATATTAATCAAGATTTGTATATTTGCTTTTTGGGGTTTTTTTCTTTTCTTTTTTTAATTTTTTACAAATAAATTAGAAGATTTATTTTTAAATTAAGTTTAACACCATGAATATGACGGTCAGGTAAAAGTGGATAATTTCCTAGCAAACAAGAAATTTTCATCTTTCGAGATGAGCTTTATGCCAACCCCTTATCCCACCTCCACCACAAATGGCTTCACATGGTAGAGAATATTAGATGAAAGTAAGTCAGAAAGAGAAAAACAAATACCGTATGCTAACACATATATAAGGAATCTAAAAAAAAAATGGTTCTGATGAACCTAGGGGCAGGACAGGAATAAAGACGCAGACATAGAGAATGGACTTGAGGACATGGGGATGGGGAAGGGGAAGCTGGGACGAAGTGAGAGCGTGGCATGGACATATATACACTACCAAGTGTAAAAACAATAGCTAGTGGGAAACAGCCTCATAGCACAGGGAGATCAGCTCGGTGCAAGAGGGAGAAGATTTGTATGTTAGAGCCACCAAATTTGAAAGTCTGCAATTTTGGATTTGCTCTATGACATATATAATGTTTCTGGGTTTAAACATTAAAAAAAAAAAGACAAATTGCTAGAGATGAAAAATGCAATGTCTGAGTATCTTCTGAACAGAAATCCTTGCTGATCTTGGGTGGTCTCGGCCTGTAGCAGCTTGAAGCAGGGTTTCAGTTCCTGGCCAGTGATTGAGGTTGGGTCGTGACGGTGACAACACCGAATCCTAGCCACTAGACCAGTGGTCAGTGACAAGACCCTGGCAGAAAAAGAATTCCCACAAGGATGGAAAGTAGTGAAAGAAGTAAAGTATTTATTAGGAAAAAGAGAAGTACAGTGCATGTGGATAGACACATGGGTGGGCTCAGAGAGGGAGTCTCACCCTCATGGCAGTTCGAATCACTTTTATGGGGCATTTCTTCCGTGTTTCCTTTGAACAATCATTTTGATTTGCCTAGTTCAGAGTCCATGTTTGGTGTATCTCAGGATATTCCCATGTGCGTGCATGCATCAGTTCAGGGTATGATTTCAATGGACATCTTATTGAAACTGCAATAAAGGTTGTCAACCTTGAAATGAGTTGAATCCGCCAAACTCAGCCCCTACTTGCATAAATATGCTGTTTCAGGTAACAGTTGCTGGGTAGTAACGTTTATTATCTTAACACCTGTTCTGTGTTCTCTCCTCGTAGGGTGTTATTTTGGTGCTTTGGATAAATATGGGGAGTGTGTGCTAAGCCATCAGTTTAGAACAGGCCCTAGGTCTCCTGGGACCCTTCCCAGCTAAATCTTCCTCCTTATGACATTGGTTTTGGGAATTCATGACACTCACAGAGAGTTGGAGACCCTGAGGGAAAGAATCCATGGAGCACAGTAGAAATGCTGAGGCCATAGGGGTGGGGCTGGTAGGACCAGAGAGGGACAGGAGATCTGGAATGTCTGGGGCAGTTGGTCACCTCAGTTCATACTGGCATGACTGGAACAAGGCGTGTCTGCCTTCTATGTAGATTCTGAACAACTTGAAGAGCCCATGGATACTTTAGTCCCTTTTGTGTCTGCAGTGTGTAGATGCCTGACAGAATAGGTGTTCAATCTGAATTGAAAGCAACATTTACAGGGACTTCCCCGGTGGTCCAGTGGTTAGGACTCTTCACTTCCATTGTAGGGGGCACAGGTTCAATCCCTGGTCAGGGAACTAAGATTCCACAAACCACGGGGCCAAAAAAAAGTGTTGAAGTGAATTTACAAATGGGCATAAAACTTGCTTTAAAAAAAAACAACAGTTAACAGTCCACACTTCAGAAGGTCAAAGAGCAAAGAGAAATTAGAGAGACAGATATTATTTCATTTTTCCACTTGTCATAATCACTTGTGAAAAAAATCAAAATAATGATTATATTTTAATAGTCCCATACAGAAATTTGGGGGATTGCTATTTTAAGTTCTATATCATAGTTCTTTACACTAAATATTTTTTACAAATGACTAACCTATGGTCTGATGGCCTTTCCAGAAACTTGTAAGTGATAATATGTTTTTTAAAGAGTCTAGTTTTATTTATTATTATTATTATTATTATTATTATTATTTATTTTTTTATTTTTTTTGGCTGCACCTTGCAGCTTGTGGGATCTTAGTTCCCTGACCAGGTATTGAACCCATACCCTCGGCAGTGAGAGTGCCAAGTCCTAACCACTGGACTGGCAGAGAATTCCCTGTAAGTGATATGTTAACTTTAGCATTGCTATATCCCCATTTATATTCTTCCATACATTATATATGATTAGGATTTACTACAGCATTGACTTCAAATGGGTGTTTTGCTGGGGGAGGGGCCTCTGGGAGCCAGATGATGCACCCCGCAGGATGATTCTTCAGGATACCCCCTCTGAATAGACCAGCTCCATGAGTTTAATTGTCACAGTGAATCACTAAACTCCAAAGTGAGAGTGGGATTTCTCCACCAAATCTCAGACATCTAAGCCTTGGGAGTTACTTCTTGATTCTGATCATATATCACCCCAGAAATAAAGATGTGGGTGCTCAAAGCACAGATGAGTTCAGAATGGTGTGGAATTGTTGAAGCACCAGTTAGATATTTGGATTACAGCACAGAAAATAATTACCCAATACAAATTGCAAAATGTCCCTTTATGCTGGGGTTGGCAAACAGTGGCTTACGGCCCAAATCCGACTGCTGCCTGTTTTTGGACGGCCTTGGGGCTAAACATTGTTTTCATATTGTTAAATGGCTAAAATAAATCAAAAGAAGAAGAATATTTCAGGACACTTGAGAAGTATTTGAAATTCGAGTTTCAGGTCCGTAAATCAAGTTTGATTGGCACAGAACTGTACTCATTCATTCACTTACTGTCTAGGTCTGGTCTTTTACTACGTGGGCAGAGTTACGTAATTTTGATAAAGATTATATAGGCTGCAATGCCTAGAATGGTTACTATCTAGCTCTTTACAGAAAAAAAATGATGTGTCCTACTATATGCCATTGTCGGAGAGAATCCAGTGCCACGAGTCACAATGGGTCAGAGCCAGTGGCTACCTCTTGTCCTTTTATCTGTATGAAATGCATATCTGGTGTCTATATAGCCAGGAGCATAGCTTGAGTAACTGATACTTGAGATGAGAAAAAGTCACAGGGAGACCCCCCACAAAGCAGCCCCATCTGTTATCACATGAGCACTTGTACATAGACAGACTAAAGAATTAAGAAGCCCCTTTCCTGCATGGAAATGGCGCCATTTCCATGAGAAGTCATCATAAAATTCTAACTTGAATTTATCAGTCTATAGGCGACTGGATCCTTGGACTTCCTATTTAGCCCCAATTTCTTTCGGTTTTTCTATTCTTCAAATAGCCAGGCCATATTTGGGAAAGTTCGGAAATCGTGTAGATAATCGTTTTTCTGCAGCTTATTCCCATGATTGAGGGTGGAATTTTCATGCCTTTAAGACTATATCAGGGGATTTCACTGGATGATTGGAACATGCAACGTTGAATAAAACTGTGCTGGAACCATGATATGACGTTTACGTTCCTCTGGAGTTGCATTCTCAGGGATGGCCAATCTCTCTTCCTATTCCCAGTGAACCTAAGGACACTTGCTTCTGCTCCACAGTGGCCAAGACCATGATTAATATTCTGTAATTAACATTTCACTGATCTGAGAGTGAGAAGGACAGACCTCAGTTCCATTTGTGCCTGCAACTAATTTTGTAGCTTTGAGCTCCTCATTTAAGTTTTATGGGCCCCATTTTTTTTTTTTTTTCTTTTTTTTGCTGTATGCGGGCCTCTCACTGTTGTGGCCTCTCCCGTTGCGGAGCACAGGCTCCGGATGCGCAGGCCCAGCGGCCATGGCTCACGGGCCCAGCCGCTCCGCGGCATATGGGATCCTCCCAGATCGGGGCACGAACCCGTATCCCCTGCATCGGCAGGCGGACTCTTAACCACTTGCGCCACCAGGGAGGCCCTGGGCCCCATTTTTAAAATTACAAACCAGTGCAGTTTGACTGGATGACCTTGATGGCTACCTGACCTTGACAGCAACTCCAAAGCGTGATTCTTTTATTTTAACTTGGAGGATTGCTTCTTCCCCCACTGAATTTGGCTCTGAATACCTAGATTTTTATATAAGTTATATATTTGTGGTCTATCTGACATCTGGTGGAATTTGTTTTGCTCTGAAGGTAATTAAACTATTACAATGAATAGATGTAAATCAAACATTGCAGTGAAATATTGTCCAATTCATTTAAAAAGCAAGTGATCAGTACTATTAGTTAATTATCATATGAAAACACAAAAATACTGATAAAATAAGTCATGTAAAGTAACTAGCTCTCTCTATAGAAGGTGAGAATATTCTGATGGTGAGAATGTGGAAGAGCAGAAACAAATTCTCTGTGTTTTTTTTAAAAAAACAAAACCCAGGGCCTCCCTGGTGGCGCAAGTGGTTGAGAGTCCGCCTGCCGATGCAGGGGATGCGGGTTCGTGCCCCGGTCTGGGAGGATCCCATATGCCGCGGAGCGGCTGGGCCCGTGAGCCATGGCCGCTGAGCCTGCGCGTCCGGAGCCTGTGCTCCGCAACGGGGGAGGCCACAACAGTGAGAGGCCCGCATACCGCAAAAAAAAAAAAAAAAAAACAAAACCCAAAACAATCCTCCTCCATCCATCTAAACAAAAACAGTTTCCCAAACTCCCATCTTTTTCCATGTCAGCATGTTTCAGGGTCAAATTGGTTTTTGGGTATTTGTTGACTATTAAAAGTACAACAATTGTCAATTCGACCCTCTTCAGTCATGGTCGGTAATAAAAAAGGGAGAAGAATGAAGAGGGAAGAGGCAAAAGCAGCCAACGGTGAAAGGAAGGGTCTAAGAGGAGAGCGGAGGAAGGGAGGAAAACGTGTACACATCTCAAGTGGATGACAACATTCGAAGACCGGCTGCACATGTCATTTTATGTTTTAGAAAACAAGCTTTGACCTCACGAAACACCTAGTGAATCTGTTTTGTTCTTCCTGACTCAACCCAAGAACAGAAAATTGAATTCGAGATTGACTACAAATATCCAATATAAGAGAGTTCTATTTGAGGTTTACAGTGACAGGACACACTTCATCTTGAAGGCATTTTTTGATGGTACGTTTAGACAGCCCGTTGTCTTTTTCAAATAATTCACTGGTGAGCAGTTGGTATTTGAGGATAATTTCTGTTGTTCTACAGCTCGAAGATTGAATCAGAGAAAGTGGCACAATAGTTTAGTTTTGAAAGTAAATACTGGATGTTTTAAACCAAATCACCTGGAAGACGATTCGTTATATAATAACCAAATTATATATCATGTCCTCTTACTCCTTTTCTATATAAATACTTACTCTAGGCAAGTGGCACTTTGCCATATCACATTCATAAAATTTCTCCCCCGCCCCACATGGGCTGTTCCTTTTTGATGAAAAGGTTGTGATTTTATTAATATTCATTAGGTCATTTTGATAGTTTGCTGTCCAGACTTGAAATATCATTAGTGTTCTCTCACTTGCCAGTTGAGATAAGTTTTAATGCATAAAATCAGCATTTTGTTTTAGAAAGAAGTCTGATTCATGATCTAATACTTCATAGAACCAATAATGAATAGAACAATTTGCCAATCTCTGCCTCAGTGCCCTAATCTAAAATGAGGGCAGTAGACACAGTGTAGCATGTCCAGCTCTAAAATTCTATGATGAGAGTAAAAACCAGAAAGAAATGAGGTGATGCTTGAGATGAATTATTACACAGAAGTTCTCTGGTACAGATTCTCAAGTCCCATAAGGATGGAGCTATGCGTGATCGTCAGCTGACAGATGACATACTGTTGCCATATGAGATAAGCAAAAGGCTACTAGTTTATTTGACTTCTGTGAGCCAGGATAAGCATTAGTTCCTAAGGATATGAAAACAAATCACACCCCTGTTCCTCAACAAGTGTGGCAAGTTTTGCAGACAAATACGTAACATGAGTTCAACAGTTATGGAGTAGCAAATAAAAAATATGTATTCAAAGAAAGGAATTCAGAGATTTCAAATATTTGCTGATTATGTTAGTTTATTATTGTTCTAACAAATTACCAAAAACTTACAGGATTAAATCATCACAAGTAAAAATTTTACAGTTCCAAAGTCAAAAGTCAAAATGGGCCTTAAGAGGGCTAAAATCCATGTGTTGGAAGGGCTGTGTTTCTGTCTGGAGGCTTTAGGAAAGAATCCATTTTCTTGCCTTTTTCTCCAGCTTCAAGAGCTGTCCACATTCCTTGGCTCATGGCCTCTTCCATCTTCAAAGCCAGTGATGGCCGGTCAGGTATTTGTGACGTCACATTGCACAGATGCTCACTATTCTCACTCCCTCCCTCACTTGTAAGAACGCTTATTATTACCTTGGGTTCACCCGGATAATCCAGGATGGTCCCCCATCTCAAAGTCAATTATTAGCAATCTTAATTCCATCGGCAACCTTGGTCCCCCCCTTGCCTTGTAACATAACGTAGTCACAGGATCCAAGGATTAGCATGCAGACATCTTTGGGAAGCAGTTGTTCTGCTTACCACACTGATGGAATTGTAAATATTGCCTTTCTAATTCAGCTTTCATGAGCAATTCCAGTTAATCTTACGCATGTTGCGGTCACTGAAGAGCACGCGTAACTTTGAAGTCCTCGGCAAGTCTGGTGTGAGTCTTTGAAAATTTATCCAGACACAAGGAGAACTCAGTTAGAACATGTCTGGCACTTTTCTGGGAGCTGTGAACCCACATTCTCATTGCTCATTTTTAATTCCAGTTCATTCTGACCATGTGTTGCTTCAGTATGTACAACTCCTAGGAAATGATGTTTTATTAGTATCATCTGTTTAGTACAGAGCATGAGTCATCAGTTGGCTCCCAGGACCATGAGGTCTTAGATATTCTAATGCTACTTCATAGGTCTTTAACAGTATCATACAAAGAACACTGAAAAATCTTTTTTTTTAACCAAGAGAGTACTTCAGTTAAAGCTCATTCATATACTTCAATATTAAATATAATTCTCACCTCCAAATAGGATAACACTAAGAAATGACAACAACTGTTTATTCCATGTTGTTCTGGGAAGTTGGCTCCTAATCAGAGAATTTCTAAATTATTCTCCTAGATCTTAACTTGCAAAATCAAATCCAGTATTTTAGAACTAATAGGAACTGAGGGTAAAGAATACAGTCATAGTATGCATTGTGGACGTTACCACATCATCCTAAAGAAAGACAGTAAAATCAAATCATTAGGATGCTTGGATGTGAGATTACTCAGTTCTTTTCAAATAAGAAAGAATCATGGACCCAGATATTGACTTCAGTCATAGGAATGCTGGGACTAGATGCCAAGAATCCTGACTCCTTGATTCTTTAATAGTTTTATTTTTTCTTTCTTTCTTTTTTTGAATTTTATTTTATTTATTTGTTATACAGCAGGTTCTTATTAGCTATCTATTTTATACATATTAGTGTATACATGTCAATCCCAATCTCCCAATTCATCCCACCCCACCCCCCACTTTCCCTCCTTGGTGTCCATAGCTTTGTTCTCTACATCTGTGTCTCTATTTCTGCCCTGCAAACCGGTTCCTCTGTACCATTTTAGGAACCTACTTTTCTTTTTTTTTTTACATCTTTATTGGAATATAATTGCTTTAATAGTTTTAAAGTAGATCTGCAGAGTATCTTCTGCCCTAAAGGCTTATTACGATTGAAGACACATAGTAAAAACTCATTTAAAATTTCTTTCTTTTGAAGATAACATTTGATGTCTTTTTGACTATGAAGGAAATACTTGTTAAGTTGTAGACATTTCAAAACAATTATAAAATTTAATGAAGAATTAAAATCATCCATGACTCCCTTGCTTATAGTTCAGTTTTTTTTTATATTTCTCTCTAGTTGTTAATAATCTCTTCTTGGGTGATATGAAAGGAATCAGCATTTCTTAGCATCCTGCTTTTTTTTTCATGCTTCAAAATTCAACCAGCCTTATTTTACCAACTTACTTACAAATTTTCCATGTGGTTCTGCAGAGCCTAAAAAGAATAATAATAAGACAAATTTGTGTGGCTTATAGAAGTTCAGAAATGAAGTTTGTGTCAACATCACCTCTCCATTATTCCTAAGTTCCAGGGTCACTACATGGCACTAATTTTAAAAGAAGGAAGGATGGAAGGAAGGGAAGGAAAGGAAAGGAAAGGAGGGAGGGAGGAAGGAGGGAAGAAGGAAGGAAGGAAAGAAAGAAAGAGAGGAAAGAAAGAAGAAAAAGGAAAGAAAGGGAGAAAAGCATTTATGTACTTATTTTGTGCAAACATTGTATTAACTCTGGGAAAACAAAGAGGTATAAAATATGGATTTGTCTTCAAACAGCTTGTAGTATGATTATATAGCAAGACATATTCCTCAAGAAATGATTCCAATACAAGGAAAGAAATCATTAAGGACCAATAAGGGCCACACACAAAACTTGCAAAGGAATTTAGAGGAGCTCACTTTGGTCTACAGTACAAAGGCAGTAAGGAAAACTTTCATGAAGGAGCTAAGATTTAAGCTGTTCTTTTAGAGAAGATGGGGGCTCATTCATTCACTTTACCTCCTTCATTGAACAAATATTTATTGGTTATGTATTGGAAATATTGCAGACCACATAGTTTGGTCCAGGTTTGAAGATAGGTGAGAATGACTACTTAGACTTAGTTTAGTTGCCTTCACTTCAAACTGCTACCATATCAGCAAACTAGAAAGGCAAAGGTTGGGCGTGAGGCCAAGAACAGACATGAGTGGTAGAGGCTCCCTATGCCTCCAAAGAGGTTGCTGATTTTCAGCTCACAGAAAATGAGAAATCCGTCAAGTCAGATGAGCACGTTTTGCAGTGTTATGGGTTATAAGGAGCCACATTGGCATTGCAGGCTCCACCTCATCACCGTGTAAGGAAATCAGTGCTGTGCCAGGTTACATTTTCCCATGTCTTATTTCCCTATGGTTTGGGTCCACACAAGGTTTCAAGGCAGAGGGTCATTATCCCTCACAGTACGAATGCTTAGCCCTGTGTAAGGGGGCACAAGATAGATATGGCCTCTGTCCTTAAGGAGCTTACATTCTGTGGGAGGTTAGATGAAATAGACAGTGGGAAGGAACATCCAAAAGAAAGGTTGATGTGTACAATGATGCAGAGGTGTAGCTCGTTCATGAGATAAAAATGAGTATTCAATGAGTAACTCTAGAACTAAGAAAAAATGAACAGGAATGATGGGATAGGTTGTGTCAATTAGTAGGAGAAAGAAAATGAAGAATCTTCTATCCCAGGAAAAGGTATTTGGGCATTCTACTAAAAATAAGGAGGAGTTGCTAAAGTCTACTGGAAAGATGGAGATGGCGTCTTTGAGAAGATTAAACTAGCTATAGCGTGCAGAGGATTTAGGGGATCAGAGAATGGAGGGGAAAATACAAGTGTGATGGTTAATTTTATGTGTCAACTTGACTAGATCATGGGGTGCCCAAACATTTGGTGAAACATTATTCTGGGTGTGTCTGTGAGGGTGTTTCTGGATGAGGTTAACATTTGAATTTGCAGACTGACTAAACAGATATGGGTGGGCCTCGTCCAATCAGTTGAAGGTCTGAATAGACCCAAAAAAGCTGACACTTCTGTGAGTAAGAGGAAATATCCTCCAGCTTGATTACCTTCAGCTGGGACATCGGTTTTTCTTGTCTTTTCAGTCTAACTGAAACATCAGGCCTTCCTTTGTCTTGAGCCTGCCAGGCTTCAGACTGGAGCTACATATCCTACTGTTTCTGTTTCTCTGGAGAACTCTGACTAATACAGCTAGTTAAGAGATCTTTTTGGTAGTATTCCAGGTGTAAGGTGGTAAGGACAGGGGCTAAGATGGTGACTCCAAAGAAGCAAAGGAAGGAATGAAAGAGAATGATATTACAAGGAAAAGTAACCAGAACTTAGTGATTGAATAATTGACTGACTGGGTTGAGGGTCAGAGAGGGATGGAGGCTTACTGCCTATCTGTCTAAGCCTGGTTTTCCTAGAAAGTAGAAGCTTGAGGCAAAACTTCCATGGTAACTCTTTATTTTGGCATGAATTCTCAGAGAAAGAAAAATGAGGGAAAATAGAAGGATAGACAAGGAGGGGAAAAGGTCAAATGCCAGGTTACCACAGCTTTAAAGGAAGCACAGATGGTTGCTCAGTCACCTGGGACATTTCTGGAAAGGCTGTATGGCATCACTTTGACTTCAGGGGTCTGACTGTGGGGGGAGGGAACCAAGTCGACTTTATCTGCCAGCCACATGCTCTCCTTCTTCTCTTACCAGTCCAAGTTCATCCCACAGGGCATTGATTCCCCTGCCCTCGGGCCACCTTTGGGAAGCCAGATCCCAGGACGCTGAGATGGTGCCTGGGGCTCAGTGTTCGAGAGGCTTCCCTCCCTGCCTGCCCACCTGCCTTGGGCCCGCTGGGTGAGCCAGTGCACATGCGTGGACTTCACGTGGTCCTTGTCTTCTCCCGCTTGGGGAGCAGCAAGAGAAGCCAGGTGGGAGGTTACAGGTGTGCAGTGATGGACATTGGACAAAGTGCACCTAGAATACCTCTCAAGCGACCTGAGGACTAGGAACAGATGGTGCTCTGTGGACTGGCCTCTACTATGAAGGAAATAGTGCTCCATGAGACTCTCTCCAGGGAGATCAAAGCCTCCTCTGTAGTTACAAGAATATGCTGGTGCCAGATGCTCGTCCTGGAGGGACATCTGAAAACTATGGGCCAGCAAATCTGGAGAAGAGCAAAATTGGGTCTGGAATAGTCAGACCCTGAGAGAATGATGGTGCCATTGACCAGGACAAGAAAATCCTAAGGAGACACTGACATTTCCCAGAAAAGGAAAATAAATTATTTGCCTTTACATACTTGGCTGTGGTCCTGAGGTCATATCCTGTAGCAGGTATCAAAGACACATAAATCAATGAAAAATTAATGGTTGAAGGACTTCAGAGGCCACTGTGTTAAAAAGTTCTTACCCCAGAGATAGTGGAAGTTAAGGTTTAGAGAAGTTTCATGATTTTACAAAAGTCGCAATATGTTAGTTATAGAAGTGGGGTGAGAAAATCAAGTCCTTTCACCCAGGCTATTACTTTTGACTTAGTCGCATGGGAGAGACCAGGAACCCTGAGTTCTCATCCTCAATTCTCCGGTGTCAGTGGGCTTTGCCTTTTCATCTCTCCAATGGGAATGTAGGACGAGGTGACGAGGTAACCCCCAACATTTCTTCCAGTTCTGGTGCACTCAGGAGAGCGTTATGGCCAAAGGAATAGACGCATTAGCTTCCAGAGTGTTTAAGGTCCCTAAGATCAATGCTTCCTCTCTGTGGTTACAAGAACATGCCTGTGTCCGGTGTTCATCCTGAAGGGCCATCAGACAATGGAATCTGAAAGATTCTGGAATAGCCTAGAATAACCAGTTCCTGAGAGAATAATGGTACCATTGACCAGAACAATGACAACAAAAATCTCAAGGAGAAATTGACACAAAACAGGAAAGCTGGCAAGGAACTGGAGGTCAATGATTAAGCTTCATGGTACGTCTTGATTTACAGTGTGGGATGAAGAGGAGAAACCATGAAGGAAGCCCACAGAGAAGAACTGGGTAGTGAAGTAGGAGAGGAATAGGAAAGTGCCTGGGACTGAAGCCAGAGGAGAGGAAGCAGGTCTGATTAAAAGTGGCAAATGCCATAGACATCAAGGTGGGGATTGAGAAATGACCATGAGATTTAACAACAAAAATCTTTATATAGGAAAGACTTAAAGTACAGGGGGAAAAGCTCAAGGAATTAATTATGTATAAGAAAATGGATACAAAAGGGGAGAAATGGTGAGTGTAGGTAGTCCAAGGATATATTAGAATGAGAGATGGGGTTTGTGGGATTACGGCTGTATAAGCATGTTTGTAGACTGGAGAAGAACAAGAGACTGAAGATTTGGGAAAGGGGATTTATCTGAAAGAAGGAGGTTCCAGAAGAGGTGCAAGAGGCAAATACCCCTATTGTAGACCAAGAGGATGTTTTGGGCAAGGAGAAGGATGCCTCTTTCTCTGAACAAAGGGGTGAGGTTTATTTGTTTAATTTATTTACTTTTTAAAATTCATGCACAAAAATGGCAGAGTGGGTACTGCTACGCCAGAGAGGGAAGGAAGATCCCAAGGCACATGGGATCTTAGCTGGAACCTGAAAATATAGAATAACTTGGAGATGGAGTTTACAGGCGCAGAGGTGGTATGAGGTGAGGAAAGGGTGGATGAGGGCCTTTGTGGCAAAGGATTTATCTTCTGCGTCAGTGTGGAGGCAAGATCCAGACTGAGTGGTTAAGCTAAAGGCTGAGGACGGAGGGAAGAGCCTTAAGCAGGGGATGGAGAGTCCGTCAAAGGAAGGGTGAGCTGCTGTGAGGGTGCATTTAACAGCAAAGAGATGACCCTAGATGGCAAGGGTCTCAGGGGTCCTGAATGCGCAGCTTTATGGCTTCTACTTTAAGGTCCGGGGGCTAATCGTAAGATTGCAGAAAATAGGTTTCCCAGGGTTGGGGATGGGCAGAACCGGAAATTCAAGGATAGAACGTGTCTGGAACCCTGATTAAGCCAGTTTAAGGTTGCAGCTGAGTGTTTCAGGCTGAGCGGGTGGCATTGAAGTCATAAAGGCACCGATGAGCTAGGTAAAGCAGAGGGATAAAGGGGCTGGCTGTCGTGCTAGGAGAACAAGTCCAGGAATATGAGTGTGTGGAAGATACCAGGTCAGAACGTCATGGTTAGAGAGGGAAATTGTCGAGCGAAAGGAAGAAGCAGACAACGGTTTATGCAGACGACAGACCCTACCCTTGTGGAGCTCACACCTTAGCAGGGGGAGGTCCTCAAAACATCACAACCACAGTGAATGAGCAACTTACTTAAGAGTATGAAAAAAGAAGAGAGGAGAGCGGAGTAAGGGAGGTTGGGATGCAGGGGCAGGTAGGATGGGACGTAAATGTTCACAGGGTGTCAGGGTGGGTCTCGTTGAGAAGGTGTGATTTGAATAAAGATTGGTGGAGGAGAAAGAGCGACCATGAAGGGATCTGGGGAAACAGTTCGAGGAGGAGGGTTCCGGGAAAGCCAAGTCTCTCCGTGGGAGCGTGGGGACCACAAGGACCGGCAGAGAGCTGTCCACACCTTTCTCTCTACTGTGATGCCAGGCCTGGGACTCTTCTGAGCTGTAGAGCTGTGAAGCTCAGTTTTCATGTCATGGCCAGAGGCAGGGATGGCACACAGTTGGCCCCGGATTCCTTCCCTCTATGGAGTAACAGTACCCACTCTGCCATTTTTGTGCATGACTTTAAAAATACGAGTCGGTATTGCAAGCATTAGCTGTGCAAGTTCTTGGCTAAGGAAAGATTCATTTTGAACCTGATCTGATCTGAGCCTGAGTAATGAACTCAGAAATCGGGCAAGTGAAACTTTACTTTGGGATTTGGATAATCGGAAGGATGGATTCCTATCAGTATGAAATGTTTCACTAGGATTTTAAGTCTTTATTGGATAGTCAAAGTGGCACATATGATTACTAGTCACCCCAAATATTCCAGTTACAAAATGTATTTTTAGTGGATGATATGAGAATTCTTCTAAGGGAGAAATGCAACTTCTTTTTCTAAAACACCCGGCTAGATAAGCCCTTGAGGGTTCTTAGGTTTTGATGAAGAGTGTGGACTGTGAGGCTATAAAATTGGAGGTCTGAGTCAAGATTGTTTATTGCTGTAGGAGTTTTGGATCTGGATTGTATAGGGGTTACGGGTGGAGTTAAAAGGCGGATGGATAGTGTAAACACTGGTTGTTTTTTAGTTATGAGATTGTACGTTTTTTATTAAGCATTACTGATGTATTCAAACCTGACATGGAATGATTCCTAAAGCACAAGAACTCTTTGATAAATGTTTCCTGAGTTTCTATAATAATGAAACACTAAAGGGCTTACAAAGATCACAACAAGCCTTTTAATCAACGATTAATTCCAGGAACAAATTGTAAAATTAACTTAATTACAGGAAAGCCTCATTTACTTTATCATTGTAACAAATGAACAATTTGCAAGAGAGTCTGAGGAAACTTACAATCAAAGACAAGGAGGAAGCTCAGATGCCAGGGTGTGAGTGACAGTGTCATTTGATAAAGTTCCCTGAGATTTCTGTAGTCATTTACTTATTGGGTTGGAGAAGCTCAGCTAAGAAAGTTTAATCTATCAAACAGACTTATCTCTTCAAGATGTTCTTATAAACAACATAAACACCATATTGTCTAAGATGAGCTTCTGGCCATACATACTTAGGAACTGACACTATAATTTTTCAAGCCATATAGCTAGTGAAGTTAGAATCAGATAATTTCTACTAGCTGGTTAAGGTTATAAAGAATGGTCAGTATGACGCTGGATATTATAAGTGCTCTCACCTCCTGCAGGAAAGGCTTTGATTTTCTCTCACCTGCTGTGTACTAGGATGACTGTTTAGAAGTCTAATGTGTTTGCTGCCTCTCTGTGAATTAGAAGAGAAGAGGAAAGGAAAAAAAAGAAAAGAAGATAAATGTCTTAGGCTGAGGGACCTCAATAAAGGGAGAATGCAAAAACCAAACCAACTGCCACCCGAGTGCTAGATATTCAGGAGAGAAAACTTTCCAACATAGACCATATAGATGGGAAAGAGACATCACCAGCCATTAACCTGGGGCAGAAGGAATTCACCTACATCTTCACCGTGTTTGGAAATTAGATGGTGGAGGTGGTGCTGATGAGTAGGTGGACAGTATAGAGGTTGGGGGAAGATCAGTCCGTTCATTTATCTAAAGAAGACCAGCCTGAGTATGAGACCAAAGTTCACGAGAAAATGCTGAAGGAGAGTGACAAGTCTCTTTTCCAGAAATTGGGAACCAGTATGACTGAGAATGAGAATGAGTGTGTGGACCAATGGGAGAGCAGGTCAGAGAAGAAGGAAACCATTTCAGGCGTGGTGCCTCTGGACTCCGTCACCTGTACATCTAATAACAATAGCAGCCACCTCCAGACCAGCCAGGTCAACGACAGCTAACCTTCATTCAGTCCTTTCTGTGGGCCAGGCACGGTTCTCAGTGCATTATATTATTTTATTCTTGCAATAAACTTATGAGGCTGGGAAAAAAATAAAGAAGACCTCAGGGGAGAAATGAGAAGGATTCTTATCCAAGTGAACTTGAATTTCCAAGGAAGTACAGGTGGTATGCCTAGAATGTTTTAATTAGAAATGGGCTCTGATGTTGGGAATGAATTTCCTGACAAAATACCATCTTTCAATGATCTAGTTAGTTAGTCATCGCCTGCTATACCCAAGCAACAACCCTGGCCCACCACACTGGTGAAGAGTTATGTAATCCCAAGATTGCCTTAAGTGAATATTGAAGACATAAGCAGTGAATCCTCCAAATTCTCAAGTGTTTTCATCCATACCATAACTCCTGGTCATGGCCGTTACTTTTTTTCTTCATGTATTTTCTTCATTCAGAAAGAATGATTCAAAAATTTTTTAAATGATGCCATATCATGCCACTCCCTGATTATATGCTTCAGTGGTTCCAGGACTCTGTTTCAAAGCACTCAATTTTACTTGATAGAACTTTCCTCAATCACGTGTTATTATTTATTTAATCTTTTGTTTATTGGCTGAATATCTGTTTCTTCTATTAAACTATTAGCTTTATGAGGACAGAGAGCATATCAGTTTATCCAGCCATTACTTTTTATTCATACTTCTTGAACAAGATAAAAATGTTTCCTGATCACATGGACCTTACAGTTTACTAGGAAAAATTTTAAAAAATCGAACAGGTAGTAATATAAAGTATGAGTTGCAATTTTAGAGACAGTAATGCCATGGGGGTGCATGGAAGAAATAGCTAGCCAGTCTGAGGGATTGGATTAGGTCAGAAAAGAATTTCTGGTGTAAATGATACATAAGCCGAAACTTAAAAGGTGAACAAATGCTAACCAGGCAATGAAGATAGCTAAGAATATTTCTGGAAGAGGGGAGAGATGGTAAAAGAATTATGCTATGGATGCTTATGATATAGTTCAACATGGATGTGCTTGATGTGTGAGATGAGTGACAAAAAAGGAGACTAGACAGATAGGAAGGGTGTTGTGAGCCATCTCTGAGCTCTTAAGAGCAGCAGAAAAGCCATTAAAGTGTTATAAATTAGGACTCAAAAGATCACAGAAACTCATCCAGGTACTTGGGCTTCTTTTTGAGAAAGACCTGGGGGAAAGGATAGAGGTAAGCAAGTCAGACAGTTTCAGCAAGCCAAGTGAGTAGTTAGGATGACTTGAAATCGGACAGGAGTGGGGCCGTTGGGAAAAGAGAAAAGTCTAAAAATGATTAGGAAGTAGGTTAAACAAGATTTGCTTTTTGATGAAACGTGGGATTGAAGGACAGAAAAGAGTGAAAGGAGACTCTGAAGTTTCTGGCGTGGGCAGTGGGGAACACATAGGAAGAAGCTGGTTGGAGAAAAGGTGAAGATGGTGGAATTCAGTTTGGGATACACTGAGCTTAAAATGCCCAGAAGCCAGCAAAGTTGCAGAGTCCAATAGGCAGGCATGCACACAGGTAGGAGGCTTCAGAGAGAAATCGGGCACAAAGATTTGAGATTTATAACCATGGAGTTGATAAAAATCACCAGGAGTGCCTGTGCAGAGCAAGAAGAGAAGATGGCCTCGGTAGGACTAAACTGTGAGGAAATAATTCATATTTAAAGGGCAAGCCTGAGAAGAGGACCTTTAAAAAATATCTGAAAGGAAAAGAGGTTAGGATTATGGAAATCAATGGAAGAACGTGTTTCAAGAAAGGAATGGTCAACAAGTGGTGAAAAGTCCCCAGCAGATTTGTCAAAAGAAATTTGCCAGTCACCTTGGCAGTAGTGGTTTCAGTAGGGAAGAAAGCTGGATTGCAGTGGAATACCAGGGAATGGGGATTAAAATACATAACTGTTATAAGATGCTTAGTTGAACAGGAAGAGAAATAGGGGGATAGCTGGAAGGGAGTGTGTCATTAGCAATTTTTTTACTTTTAATGTAGGAGATGCTCAAACATGCTTCATACTTACACAAAACAATCAGTAGAAAGTAAGTGGTTGAAGACACCAGTGTAATTGAAGAAAAATGTTCAAATCTTTATATTCTGAAATATATGTGATTTTCTAACATGTGGGTAAAATCAAACATCAGGAAATCATGCTAAGTATGACAACAGTATTCTATTTTCAAGCAGTTTCCATTATCTGTCAAACATTCTAGAACATTTAAGTTAGGCATGAAATTTATTTTGGCTCATAATGTCCTTAATATAAACTTTGTTTGGATTTCATTGTGGACAAGATGTTTGAAATTGGACATTTTGGAGCATAGCCATCCATTTGTTACACATTTCGTGGTGAAAGTTTTCAACTTTCTGAGTAAAAATATTGAGGATTATGTTAAACAGCTAAAAGTGGCAAAGCAAATTTCTTGTTCTGGGTCAAGTAAAGAAGTCTGTGGTATCAACTAGTTAGATATGTTACACTAATGAGAGCAAAATTAGTCTTGACCCATTTCTGGCAGGTCTAGAAAAACATGAGATATAATTTCTACCACACAAAAAGTGTTGCATCAGAATAACTGTTGAGCCTAGAAAGGGCCAGGCTTATGCTGTACTTGGACAGACCCTGCCTCCCAATGGGACCAGAAACCTCAATGACTCTCCAGGTTGAATCAATTCAGAGATTTTGGAACTATGTGGTGATTCACACTGGAAAGTCAGGGGCCACCATTGATGATCTCAAGAGGTGACAAATTCCACAAGGATATGCAGTTGGTGAAGACTTTCCATGTGAGTAAACACAAGGTGCATCAAAATCACAGAGAGCTCTTATGAGGATCATTGGAAAAGAAAAGAAAAGAGAGACGAATGTCACTCTCATTTCGTCCACATTTTCTTCTCTCTTCCTATAGATAAAGTTGCAAGAATCATTCCAGAAAAGAAAATGAAAAATGAAAATTGTTGTTAGTCCAATAATGGAAACTGTTGTGATGAAATTTTTGGAAAGTTTGAAATGGAAAGAGAGTTTAGTGCAGATAGGGTAAACAAATCAGCCCACCACCTGTTTTTGTTAATAAAGTTTTATTAGAACACAGCTTCATCCATTTGTGTCTGTCTTGACTATGGCTGGGGCACACTTTAGTAGTTGTAACAAAGACTTTATGGACTTCAAAGATAAAAATATTTTCTATTTGGCTCTTTAGAAAAAAATTTGCCAGCCCTCTAGTTCAGTGAATCAGTTTAGTTTTTCAAAACTTTCTTTCTGTAGGTTCCTCTTTTTCCCTGCCTATGAAAATATGCTGAAGCAAATAGCAAGTGCAAACGATTTAATTTATAATTGTGTATATAAGACTAAAGACATAACTACTTCTCAATCAGACTTCTCTGATTTCAGTGGAAACAGATGGGGAGCAATAAGAGAAAGTGAGTGTGTAAAGATAAAGAGTGACAGGAACATAGCTAAGAAAGCATTGATTCATAAGGTCAAATGCACTTCCAAAGAAAATATGTTCAATTTTCATATCCGTTCAATCCTTCATCAGATAACTCATAGACTTGCCATTTAAGAGGCTTAAAAACAATCAGATCAAATGGGTCTCATTCTTCTTGGTTGTCTTGCCCTCATCAAGTGGTAATTTCTTTAAAAGAAGGAAACAAATTTAGAGGAAGAAAACATGATGTGTATTGAAGTGGCTTTTTTCTACTTGGTAGGAGTGACATTAAGTCAAAACTCTCCAAATAAAAGCTAGAATGCTATTTCCTATTATTTGCTCTGGCAAACTGGCGCTCTCCTATGTCCATACTCCTCAGAAATTTTTTTTTGTGGTAGATGATCATGGAATTTGATAAGTGAAGTTGGACTAATTTCTGTTACTTGTTCTTAGGCAAAAATGATATCAAATGCTTAAAAAATACACTTTGCCCTAGTAATTCCTTTATTTCAAAATCATTCTAAATAAATTATTAAGGTTATAGGCAGCTACTTAAATATAGAATGTACAACAGAAGAAATCTTTACAGTAAGTAAACATGAAAAATATCTAAATGACCAATATAAAGGATTTGGTTAAGTAAATTATGGTGTATACATTAAATGGTCTACTTACAGCCACTGAATGATATTGTAGGTAAATATTTTTTTAACACAGAAAATGTTCATAATATCATCTAAGTGAAGGAAACAGGATACAACGTAGTATGTACATTTTGGTCCAATTTTTATTTAAAGCTATACTTTTACACCTATACCCCAGTTTTTTAATTTAAATTTTAATTTTTATTTATACCCCAGTTTTTAATTCTAAAGTGTATAATTTTTGTTATGGTCTAATTTAGACATATACACATCACATTTTTAATTGTGATTATTTTAACAATAAAATATAGATATTTTAAGTGTTAAAAAACCGTATATTCTTATTTTTCTTAACTTAATTTTTTAAATATAAGAATATTATTTTACATTTTGTAAAAGGCTAATACTGTCCAGTAATTAAATGTAGAAATAAAATTACAGTATATTTTACTTTCACTTGGCTAATTTTTGTTCATTATTTAAGCTTTCACTTAAAATATTTGTGAAGTTGCTTTAAAAGTTTCTGAAATGAAGGTGATATGAGGTTTGAATCAGACTTATTTGAGTAAAAAGCTAAGAAATAGACCTCCTTTTATCTTAGCAGTCCTCACTGAGACATGACCAAGGGCACAGAACTAAATGAACTAAATGAACTTTGAAGTTCATTTCTAGTCTCATAATTCACTGAAAGTGCCTGAAGATGTGAACTCAGCTTCTAATTTACAGTACATCAGAGACTCTGCTTTTAGAAGTGTATGGATTCTGGTATAAGTAAAATAGGATGGTTAAAAAATTCAGTCCCACAAATCAAGCATCAGGATTAGAGGTGATCATTTGTCAAAAAAACAGGTTAGTTTAGCTTAATAAGGCTGTTCTCCAGTTCTCGATTTCACAGTGTTTTAGTAAAGAATTGGGGGTTCTCACATCACACCACAGTTGGGGTCTGGTCAGGAATCTAGGGTTTCCTTTTGAAAGGATCTAATCCATGTTTATGTAACTATGATTTTTCTATAATTTGTTATCTGGTCACTTATTTGTTAATATAAATAGTCAAGATTTAAATTTTACTGCACTTGTAACTAAACAATTTGTAAAACAACTTGAATTTTTTTCTCATCAGGTTTTCTGATTTTGGAGTCTGCCTGGTTGACTGAACATCGGATGAATGACCTGGGCTCCCCTGTCTTTGGTGAGCTGGACAGACGTGGTACTTGTGAAACGTTGTGGGGAAATGTCTCAATTTCATCCTTTCCACTTAAACCTAAACTCAAAAACATTTTGTTTTCCCTAAAAGTATACATCGCAACTTACCTTGGAAAGTCTTGGAATACAATAGTTTAGTTTCTCTGGGAATATAATTATCTGCAATGAGTTTTTACATATTGTAGGAAATTAATATTTCCCAAAGGATAGAGGGTAAACCCAGCTGCCATTTTGAGTCTTGGATGCATTGGAACATGGTTTCCTGCTGCTACTTCTGATAGAGCTGATTTGACTCCAAATAAATTGTCAGTAAAGGGAGCATTGACTTATACTGGCTTGATTTTACATATTCTCGTATATGAAATGAATTTTTTTGTTTTAACAAAAAGTAAGTCAAATGTTTGACTTGCTAGTTATATTTGAAAAACTTGGAAAGAAGAAATAATAAGGTAAAATTTTAATGTACAATAAAGTGTCAGATTGGTTCCTAACAGTATACTGGTATTCACTCATTCAATTACCAAATTTAATCAACATCGAAATTCTAAATCACTACCAATTTTTTGTTGTTGTTCATAAAGCCTTTCATTATTAGCCTTAAAGCCAAGGCAAAGATGAACATGACTAGGTATTTTGCTTGCTGCTCTGGTCTTTTGCTACATACTGATGTGATAGAAATTGTCTTCCTGGGTATACTACCAGAATTTTTATGTTGCTTTATCAAAATCACATATTTACTGCTGGGACTGGATTTTAAAGCTACATTTTTCTCTGACATTTGGGTGCTAAACTGAGCCACTATGTATATTTTTGAAATGTAAAAAGCTATATTCTGAAAGATTTTTTTGGTGTTTAACAAAAGTGCCTTGTTCATTGTTATCTAAAAGTATTAACCTCAATTACCTCAATTGTAATTAAACTTAGTATTAAATTAATTAGAATTAAACCTAATTAAACTCAAAAGCTTTTGCACAGCAAAGGAAACCATAAACAAAACAAAAGGACAACCCACAGAATGGGAGAAAATATTTGCACACGATGCGACAAACAAGGGATTAGTCTCCAAAATTTACAAACAGCTCATGCATCTCAATATCAAAAAAAACCAAACAACCAATCAAAAAATGGGCCGAAAACCTAAAGAGATATTTTTCCAAAGAAGACATACAGATGGCCAAGAGACACATGAAAAGATGCTCAACATCACTAATTATTAGAGAAATGCAAATCAAAACTACAATGAGATATCACACCAGTCAGAAAGGCCATCATCAAAAAATCTACAAACAATAAATGCTGGAGAGGGTGTGGAGAAAAGGGAACCCTCCTACACTGTTGGTGGGAATGTAAATTGGTGCAGCCACTATGGAGAACAGTATGGGGATTCCTTAAGAAACTAAAAATAGAGCTACCAGATGATCCAGCAATCCCACTATGGGGCATATATCCAGAGAAAACCATAATCAAAAAGACACATGCACCCCAATATTCATTGCAGCACTATTTACAATAGTAAGGACATGGAAGTAACCTAAGTGTCCATCAACAGATGAATAGATAAAGAAGATGTGATATATATGTATACATATATATATGTGTATATATATATATGTATATTTATATATATATAAAATGTAATATTACTCAGCCATTAAAAAGAATGAAATAGGGGCTTCCCTGGTGGCGCAGTGGTTGGGAGTCTGCCTGCCAATGCAGGGGACAGGGGTTCGAGCCCTGGTCTGGGAGGATCCCGCATGCCGCGGAGCAACTAGCCCCGTGAGCCACAGATACTGAGCCTGCGCGTCTGGAGCCTGTGCTCCGCAACGAGAGGCCGCGATAGTGAGAGGCCCGTGCACCGCGGTGAGGAGTGGCCCCCACTTGCCGCGGCTAGAGAGAGCCCTCGCACAGAAGCGAAGAGCCAACACAGCCATAAATAAATAAATAAATAAATAAATAAAAATAAAATAAAATAAAAAAATAAATAAAAAGAATGAAATAATGCCATTTTCAGCAACATGGATGGACCTGGAGATTATCATATTAAGTGAAGTAAGTCAGAGAAAGACAAATATATAATATCGCCTATATGGGGAATATAAAAAAAATGATGCAGTTGAACTTATTTACAAAACAGAAACAGATTCATAGACTTAAAGAAGAAACTTATGGTTACCAGGGGGGATGAGTGGGGAGGAGGGATAGATTGGGAGTTTGGGACTGACATGTACACACTGCTCTATTTAAAATAAAAAGCTTTCTATGAAAAAAATAATAAAAGTATTTCACATTAGATGGTGAATAAACAAGGGCAATCATCTCCTTTCCTGAACCCAACTCTCAAGATGCCACGAAAGTGAGAGGGTGAAAATGTAATATAAAATCAAAGAGTATTCATCTGGGAAGGCATATATGCCTCGTGTGTGAGCGAAATCAAAGTCTAGGACAGCAGAGGACCTGGCACCATGGATAATAGGATAAGATTGAGAGTCCAGGTCTTTTATGTCCTACCATCGCTCTGGAGGTGGATGGTTGCCTGTCTAACTGCTTACAAGGCAGGAAAGCCAGAGCCCGCTGGGCTAGGGAACTCTAGGCAGGCCAGTGGGAATCCAAGCAGGTCCTTATCATTCTTTTTCACATCTGCCATACTCCACGGGTGAGATTACAATTAAAGAAGAAAATTGTCCAATGGAAAAACAACAACAAAAATAAATAAAAAGAAGAAAATTGTGGAATCTTTGGGAAAGAACAGGAATTGGGATAGGGTAGTGGACCGAATTAATAAGAAATGAATTCATGACGAGGAAAATTAGTCCAAGGAACTCTCCCAGAAGGCATCCCGCATAGATAAAGAGGTGGAAAGTATATAAGGATAGGTAAGTGGTGGGGAGGGTGGAAGTAGACATGTTAAGAGCCTTGAAGGGCCACAGAGGCTGAAAATGAATGGAGAGACGTTCGCTTCTGCTCAGGATGTAGAAAGCTGGAAAGAGCATCACTCCTACCCTAACAACAAGAAAGACAAAACTGTACAAGTGATACGTGGTTTCTGAGTGCATCATAAAACTGAGACAACAGGGTGACAAACTGGCCTGAAATCTAAGGAAAGGAAGGTTCTTCCAGGGAAGTGGAGATGGAGCTAGAAATTTCTTTCAATACCAAGATGTTCACGTTAGCAAAGTAGGCAGCATTTAAGAAGCTGGGTAGTACAGTGTGCTGTGGGGGGAGTGTGGATTAGTCACGAGTGGGATCCTTACAAGGCAACTTTCTAAATGTGTACTTTAACCTGTTTTACAAATGCGAACGATCAGAATAATAACACTTATTTCCTAAATTTGTTGTGAGATTTATATGCGCCCATGCGTGTAGCGTGTCTTATAGATAACGGTCATTTTCAGGATGATCTTTCATCTCTCCCTTAGCAACATGTTCTTGGTTAGAGTATTTGTACCTTCTTATTATCTCTCGTATCCGTTTCCTTATTTCTTCTTCTTCTTGTCACTTCCTTGGTTAATTTCTCATCTAGATTATTTCACTAATCTTGACAAGTTTAGATAAGAAATTGTCTTCCTGACTACAAAGGCACCACACTCCCGCATCTCCTATCTGTCCCACACACTGCAGGAAAAGCGATAGGGATAAAGGGCGATCCTGATTTTATCGCATGGCTCTTTTAAATCCCTCAGTTGTTTGCAAAGATTAAAGATGATACTCAGTGTTAGTAAGAATGCCAGAAAATAGCATTCATCCATTACTAATGGGAATGAAAATTGTTATTTCTCCAGAAACAATTCGTCCTGTGAACCAGACACCTTTCAACACTACTTGTTGGTCCAGCAGTGCCACTTACATGTACTTACTCTGAACGAAAACTAGAAAATTTGCTCTGGATTTCCAGTACAGCTGCTTCTATGAGAAACTTCTAAAAACCCTTCTCAACAACTGACCAATCTGTTAGAAGGAAAACAAGAGGAGAAAACAGTAACGGAAAAAGAAAACTATGTTTATTAGTGCCAAGAGAAGAAAACGGCAACTACGTACCACAAAATCAAAGAAATCTCTGCAAAGTCTAGGGAAAATTGAATCAACCTGAAGGAACCAAAACTGAGAGAAGAATTCATTGTTGTGGAAAATAAGTGGACAAGATATTTAGGAGCAGGGCTGTGGCATAAAATGTGTGTCAAGTCACATGATTATTTACCAATAGGATGTAAAATAGATTTAATTTTCTTCTTTATGTTTTCCCTGTTTAAAAACATTTATTGATGAATGTGAATTAATTTGATAGCAAAAAAGAATCAATGAAAGTATTTCAATGGCCCCTAAATACTCTTAATATAATGGGTAAATTGTTAACTTCTCCCTTTCATACTCCAGCTCTGCTGAAACAATTAGCTTTCCAAAATATTGTATGCTCTTTTTCTCTTCCACACCTTTGCAAGTGTTCTCCTTGCAACTGTCCAGGGAGTTCCTTGTAGTCATTTGTTACTCAGCTAAAATGTACCTCCTTCATGAAATATTCTGTGGTATCTCCAGGCAAGATGAGATTTCCACTTCGGTGATTGCATTGGACCCAGACCACACCTCAGCTGTGGTACTTACGCACTTACGCTGGTGTGTTATGAGTGTGCATTTCTCTCTCCTGTACCATGAGAGCTCCAGGAATGCAGGGACAGTTTCACTTTAAACTTTATGTGGAATTTAATACACCTTTACTGAATCAACACACAGGAAATGGGCAGTAATACTTCATTTACTTCAGTCTCTTTCTTGGGTTTAGTGGGGACATTTCTCACAATATTACCTGGAGGATGTGGTTGAGTAAAGAAGTATTTTTCTTGCATAGTGTTTTCTTTTATATTTATTGTTATATATTCATTTCTAATGAGAAAGTATTTAATTACTTTTTATTTTTTTCTATGTTTATTTATTTTCTGTTTATTCTTCCAGAACAAGAAGATCATGTTTCTTGTGTTTGACTTGCTTCACATACACAATAAGCTGTATGCACGAGTTCGCTTAAATTATTTTGCAGTAGTGTGAACATATTTTCATTCATCAGACATAAATGTCATTACAATTACTAATTGTGTTCCTTAGATGTACCAGGCTTTACGATGTGCTGTGCAAGGGTGGTGCATTTATACAGGCGCAAGAAAACAAACTCATTGCTTTCCTTTTTCTCTGTACGAATCTGCCAAGAAAAACTCTGAGCTGGCTTTTAGACTTTAGTAGATTAGATTTATGGAAATTAAAAATATGTTCCTATGCAAAATGTTTCATTAAAAGATTTTATGCTGATATCTAGTGAATTTTCAGCTTATTTAACCTAAAGTAAACTGCAAAGTTCTTTCCAGAACCTCAACTAAACCCAATCTTTGGAGAAGAAAAGAAAGGAAAACAACTTTAATTTTAGGAGAGAAGTTAATTTTTTAAAAAATGAATGATTAAAGGTTTTGACTTTATTATAACAGTTTCATTTCTTTTTTAGCAAGACCACTAAATTGGTCCTTTCCGTAATTTAGACAAACACTTGTAATAGTCCTCCACCTCCTTGACAAATTAGAAGGGTCTAGATTTTCATAAAGTGGGGAGCCCTGTCAAAACACTTCTAGGTTTGCATTTTTTTCCAGGTAAATGTCACAATACCCATAGGTCATACTTAATTTTGGATTCTTATCTAAAATTGCCTTGAAATAACTGGTAACATGGCAAAAGCTTTTCTCAAGGTATGTAATATTTAACCTTCAAACTTTGGCTGAAAACTGAAACCAGTGCGAGTTGGTTTTTTTTTTTTTTAATACTTTTTTAATTTATTTATGGCTAAGTTGGGTCTTCGTTGCTGCACGCGGGCTTTCTCTAGCTGCGGCGAGCGGGGACTATGCTTCATTGCGGTGTGTGGGTTTCTCATTGCGGTGGCTTCTCTGGTTGCAGAACACGGGCTGTAGGTGCGAGGGTTCCGTAGTTGTGGCATGCAGGCTTAGTTGCTCTGTGGCATGTGGGATCTTCCCCGACCAGGAATCGATCCTGTGTCCCCTGCACTGGAAGTCGGGTTCTTAGCTACTTCGCCACCAGGGAAGTCCCCAGTGTGAGCTCTGATAGAATAAAAAGGAGAGAGAGGAAGAGGGGAAGGAGTGGAGGGAGAGGAAGGAAACACATTAAATAGAGGACAATACCAGGTTGCTAAAATATGATTTTTGCATTTGATTAAATCATATTTTATCAAAGCCAACTTTTCCAGTTTTAATTATGATTCACAGTGTTATCTATGAATCACCAGCATGGCCACGTGCACACACGCTATGGATTACAATCAATACAAATGACTCAGGTTGCATTTCGAGTCTTCACAACTTCTGGTTTGGCAGTTTGCCAGCTTTTTCAGGCTCCACGTGAAGGAGAAACAAAATTTCTGCAAAAGCATTGCTTTCAAAAACATGGTCCAGACTTGCATAGAACCATTGAATTTGCTAGTCAGACTACTTAAGAAATACAACTTTTTCTGTTTTGTGCAATTTTGTGTTTGTGTTAAAATGGTTGGCCTGTAGAGAGTGTATTTTTCCCCATGTGTTCCCTGAAGCGATGAATTAAATAATAAGACAAGCTGTGGGCATGTTATGGTCTGATCCTGTGACTCATGTGTTGGCAGTGGCCGTGTAAACAGAGCTATTGTGTCTGAAGGTGATGGGTAGCTAGTTAACTTCCTGACAGTTCAATACGAAAACCAACTTTAAAGACTTTCAAAACAAAGACTATTAACAAGGATTTGATTTCTCAATCTTTGAATCTCATTATGAGATTTTTTCATTGAAATAGAAGAAAAGACCTAAACTTCAAAATCAAATGTACAGTATTTGGGGGTTTATTCCTCTACCCCAGTCCATCCTTTTAATTTTTCAGAGTTAATTACTCTTATCTATTCCTGGATTTCCTACATTGTAGATTCCTCTAGGATATTAAAAATCTATTTTCTTTTTTAATCACAGGTGTCCTATTGCCAGGATACACAAGAGTGCTTGTCTGTCCAGAGCCTGTATTTGAATTTTATCCACTATCCCCATAATGTCGTATAACAGCTAACTTTTTTCCTGGCCTAAGTAAGATACCCAGAGTTATGAATTACACTTAGTTGTCATGTGTCTTAAGTGTCCTTTTATCTGGAATAACACCCAGCAGTCTTCCTTTTTCTCTCGTAATGCTGGCAGTTTCAAAGAGCATTATTTGTAGAATGGCCATCAGTTTGAGTTTCCCTGAGGTTTCCTCTGTGAGATTCAGGTTATACACGTTGTATAAGCAAACAGATGGGTCTTCGTTGCTGCACACGGGCTTTCTCTAGTTCCAGCGAACGGGGGCTACTCTGCATTGTGGTGTGCGGGCTTCTCATTGTGGTGGCTTCTCTTGTTGAGGATCACGGTCTCTAGGGCACACGGGCTTCAGTAGTTGTGGCTTGTGGGCCCTAGAGTACAGGCTCAGTAGTTGTGGCAGACGGGCTTAGTTGCTCTGCTGCATGTGGGATCTTCCTGGACCAGGATTCAAACCCATGTCCCCTGCATTGGCAGGCAGATTCTTAACCACTGTGCTGCTAGGGAAGCCCAGCCATGACAATCTTTATGAGACTTGGCTGAGGGAATTCAACTGATATTACGATCTGACAGCCCACAGGATAAATCTTTGGCCTCTATAGCCCTGCAGCTGCCTGAGCTAAAGAATCATTTTGAATGGTTTTAGAAAGTACCTGGGTTTCTGAATGTCTTTGAGGTGAGCCAAGAATTTAGGCTTTTAAACTCTTCGGTGAATGGATATCTTTCTGTTTACATTCTATTTCAGAATTGAAAAGGGTTATGATTTTTTTTCATTATAGGAGTGATATAGTTTATTGTAAAAAAATTATCACTACAGATACATGTAAGTAGAAAGGAAAAATAATACAAAAGCTCTTTACCCTGAGCTAACACTGACATTGGTGAATACCCTATCATGCATCTCTGTGTATATCCATGAAGCTTTGTGGGTCTACCTCTTGCTGGGGGCCCCAAAAACTCCATGCCAGGTTCTCTCATCTTCAAGTCTCAGCTTCTCCTCTGGAGCAACAGGATCCAAGTCCTGTTTCAGAATCCTCTTCTTTTCAATAAACTGTCTAGTGACAATAGATTAACCCTTCTCACCCTCGGTCTTTGTAGTCTGCATGCACTTCATGGATTCTATGGGCTGAACAATTCGATCCCCCAAAGCTTTACCCCAGAAGGTACTTCATCCTAGAACACCACAGGCTTACAGATTTTCCTCCTAACAACTGTTTGTTTATAACTTTTTTTATACCATCTCTTAAAAAGTTGACCTCTTTGTGAATGACTCCTTTCTTTTTTAGTGCAATGACTATTTTTCCCCCAAATGTGCTAAAGATATATACTACAAGAAGGAATACTTCCACATTATATTTTCAAAGATATACTCATCCATAGACTGACACAAGAGTTGAGTGTCTGAGAATATTGTATAGAATATTATATAGAACAACATTTAGAAGAATTCAGAATTGTTCTTTGTGAACATACGCCAAGGGAAAGGGGGTGACTCGTGAGTCTGTTCTGTGCAGGTGCTCCTTCTGTTCTTTAAAGAACTCTCATGCACAAAATTTTGTTGTTCTAAAGTGGTTTCTATAGTATAACATAATTTTGCAGGGCAGTTTGACATTGAAAACTAGTGAATAAAATGGCGCAAAAGAAGAGTGTACCTTCCAAAGAATGGCTGCCTCAAACCCTTCCTCCACTACTTACCATCCACGTCCTAGTCTGCTCTTCCTTTTGTAGTGAGGATATTAAATCTTCATTGCACTAATTTTTAAATAAACTACTTTCAATTTTTATCATTATGTAAACTTGTTTTTATTGTGCAATTGATACATCTTTCTATCAAGTGAAAATTGTTCGGGTGTCTTAGTTTGGGATGAAATAAATCATAATTTGTTCCATTGAAATTCATAACAATTAAAAACATTTAAGGACTTTATATTTAGTGGCAAAGTTTTCAGGAATGAATGGAAGCTATCAAGAAAGGTATAGATCCATTTATTTAGCTGTTTCACCACTGTTTCCCATGGGCTGCCAGATTCCCATTCAGGAATATTAAGGAGACTGCCTCTCTATATTCTCCCCTCAATTGGATAGTAAATCCTAGATTCCCCACGTTTTCATTTCTTGAACCCCTCTTCCTATTATTCATATCTGTATTAGGATTTTTGCTTATAAGAGAAATCAAATCTCCGTGTTATGGCAAAAATGGGACTTTCTGGAATAATGCAAGGGGTTCAGAGAATTGAAGAGAGCCTGACAGATGGAATCAAAGCTGCAGGTGAGTCTGTTTTGGAATTACAGACCAGAGCTGCTGGGACAGTGGCCACTGCTTGGTTGTGGCTGGTGCCATTGGGTCTAATTTTTGCATCATTAATCCTAATCATCCCTTACTCATTGTCTCATTTGGTCCAAATTAAAACTAGTAGGTAAGACAGTCCACTGATTGGGACCCTTGTGCCTGGGTCCCAATCATCAGTGTGTGAAGTGTCTTCTCCCTTTGGATTCTGTAGTGGGAGGTTGGGTACCACCTTTTTTCACTATTTTACTCATGGGGGCTTCTCCTGAAATAGAAGAGATTTTACTTCTTCAAATCTTCATTCTCAATTCTGGGTCTTTGTACACACACTACACTATCTACTTTAAGCATCTTCTTCCTTTGCCTAAAGTCTATTATTTTTCATTCTTAGTTGGCACTTCCTTCTGGAAGAATAAGGCCCCAGTCTTAACATTTGTCACCAGGTAATTTTCTATTTGTATTTCTCACATGACCGCAGGTTGCCCGGAAGTGTGGTTTGCATTTTTACCTCTCCAGCACTGTATTCTCTGTGAACAGCAGCGTCTAACACATACTTTTGTTTATATTTGTTCCATAAATGAGTAAAATATTAAGACCTTGGAGAAATAAACTGGAATAGTAAAAACTTCCAGTTCTTTCTCTGGATTAAGTGTGATTACCTCAATTATGAAACTTGTAAGGAAAGGAAACCCTAACTGTGAATATCGTCTCTAAATCCGTTTGCAACTGACTTTCCCCATGTCTTTCTTAAGCTCATACACTGATTTTCATTGTGAAATATCCCGTTTTTCCAGTTTAATATCTTTTGGTCCAAAAGATCCCCAATCAGAGCAAAAATATCTATTACTGTATTACTAGCATGAAGCCAAGTTCACAATTTAAATAATTATATGTGTTCAACAGAGTTTCTCAAAGAACTTTCTCAGAAATTGCAATTTAAGAGATGAAAAATATTTTTATAAGCTGACACATTCAATTATCATTTTAGATAAATCTATTTTAGATATTTTTGTATTTATTTCACCAGTATGATCCAGACTCAATGTGTTTACCGGCAACATTGTCCAGGGATTATACTCCCACATTGAAACAATAATCATATTGCAACGTCAGTGCTCTTCATAATGCATTTCCGTCAGCATTTATTTGGCACCAAGTATGCACCAGCTACCAGAAATAGAAAAATCTCTGGGACATTAGGAATGCCAAGTAGCCTTGCTTTGTGATGAATAAAAGGGGGTGTGGTGTGTCCTTCAATGGGGTGAATCTAGAGTGGGGTAATGTGACACTGGGTCATCTTTTGGGGTCTCAGTAAAAATGGTGCCAGTCACACCCCAGCATGGGACGTTGATGACCACTTTGGTGGGGAGATGGTATGAGCAGGAAGCAGAAGAAGCAGCAGCAGGGATAAGGCATCTCAGTTTCAGATGCCTGCCCATGAGAGTCTGGAGCCAAAGGAGGAGGGGAGGGTCCAGCAGCAGAGATGGATGGCTTTCATAGGAGAACATCAGGGCACAGCTTGAGACTTTAAGTAAGTGTAGTGTCTTATTCACATTTCCAGTGAACATGAGAATAAGGGCGAACTTATTTGTACCAAACTTGTTACTTCACAGTTGAAACACTAGGTTGTAAGGCTCTGCAAAACACAAGTTATTATTGTTGTTTTCTGAGGACATTTCCCCCTGAAGTTATATGCTTTCGATTATATGCCATAGATATTTTTTAATTCTGTGATTTTATTTATTTATTATTAAAAAAAATTTTTAATAGATCTTTATTGGAGTATAATTGCTTCACATTACTGTGTTAGTTTCTGTTGCACAACAAAGTGAATCAGCCATATGTATACGCATGTCCCCATATCCGCTCCCTCTTGTGTCTCCCTCCCACCCTCCCTATTGCACCCTTCTAGGTCATTGCGAAGCATTGAGCCGATCTCCTTGTGCTATGCTGCTGCTTCCCACCAGCCAACTATTTTTTACATTCTGTACTGTATATATGTCGATGCTACTCTCACTTTGCCCCACCTTTGACCTCCAACCCCATGTCCTCAAGTCCATTCTCTATGTCTGCCTCTTTATTCCTGCCCTGCCACTAGGTTCATCAGTACCATTTTTTTTTTTTTTAGATTCCATATATATGCCTTAGCATATGGTATTTGTTTTTCTCTTTCTGACTTACTTCACTCTGTATGACAGACTCTAGGTCCATCCACCTCACTACAAATAACTCAGTTTCGTATCTTTTTATGGCTGAGTAATATTCCATTGTATATATGTGCCACATCTTCTTTATCCATTCATCTGTCGATGGACACTTAGGTTGCTTCCATGTCCTGGCTATTGTAAATAGTGCTGCAATGAACATTGTGGTACATGTCTCTTTTTGAATTATGGTTTTCTCAGGGTATATGCCCAGTAGTGGGATTGCTGAGTCATATGGTAGTTTTATTTTTGGTTTTTTAAGGAACCTCCATACTGTTTTCCATAGTGGTTGTATCAATTTACATTCCCACCAACAGTGCAAGAGGGTTCCCTTTTCACCACACCCTCTCCAGTATTTATTGTTCGTAGATTTTTTTGCTGATGGCCATTCTGACTGGTGTGAGGTGATACCTCACTGTAGTTTTGATTTGCGTTTCTCTAATAATTAGTGATGTTGAACATCTTGTCATGTGCCTCTTGGCCATCTGTGTCTTCCTATGTGAAATGTCTATTTAGGTCTTCCACCCATTTTTTAACTGGATTGTTTGTTTTTTTGATATTGAGCTCCATGAGTTGATTGTATATTTTGGAGATTAATCCTTTTTCTGTTGTTTCATTAGCAAATATTTTCTCCCATTCTGAGGGCTGTCTTTTCGTCTTGTTTATGGTTTCCTTTGCCGTGCAAAAGCTTTTAAGTTTCATTAAGTCCCATTTGTTTATTTTTGTTTTTATTTCCATTTCTCTAGGAGGTGGGTCAAAAAGGATCTTGCTGTGATTTATGTCATAGAGTGTTCTGCCTATGTTTTCCTCTAAGAGTTTTATAGTGTGTGGCCTTACATTTAGGTCTTTAATCCATTTAGAGTTTATTTTTGTGTATGGTATTAGGGAGTGTTCTAATTTCATTCTTTTACATGTAGTTGTTCAGTTTTCCCAGCAGCACTTATTGAAGAGGCTGTCTTTTCTCCATTGTATAGTCTTGCCTCCTCTCTCATAAATTAGGTGCCCATATGTGTATGGGTTTATCGCTGGGCATTCTATCCTGTACCATTGATCTATATTTCTGTTTTTGTGCCAGTTCCATACTGTCATGATTACTGTAGCTTTGTGGTATAGTTTGAAGTCGGGAAGCCTGATTCATCCAACTCTGTTTTTCTTTCTCAAGATTGCTTTGGCTATTCAGGGTCTTTTGTGTTTCCATACAAATTGTAAAATTTTTTGTTCTAATTCTGTTAAGAATGCCATTGGTAGTTTGATAGGGATTGCATTGAATCTGTAAATTGTTTTGGGTGGTATAGTCATTTTCACAATATTGATTCTTCCAATCCAAGAACATGGTACATTTCTCCAACTGTTTATGTCATCTTTGATTTCTTTCATCAATGTTTTATAGTTTTCTGTGTACAAGTCTTTCACCTCCTTGTTTGTGGTTATTTAAATTCCCAGTAGGCCCACAGGGCAGATTCGGACAGTTGTTAATCAGGGAATGGAAGGGATGCAGAGACAAGGGAGGAGCAGCCAAGAAACAATAGCGCAGCCTTGGGACAGGGTCCTGGTTCTGCCTCGAGGGATATATGTAACAATATCCTTGAGCTCTTTACTAAAAGAGCTAAACTAAACCCCCAACAAATGGAAGATGTTAGCATTCTTCAACCAGATTAAAGGAAGCACAGAAACTCATCAGACCGCATGAGGTGAGATTAAAGGAGTGCAGGCCCTGCACACACGCTGATCCTTATCAACACCCCATCCTTGAACCATTGCTATAAAACTTCTCACCAAATTCCTCTAGGTTGAGACACACAGTTTTGAGGGTCCTGAGCCTGCTGTGTCCCCCTTTTCCTGGTGAAGAAACAAAGCTATTCTTTGCTACTCCACCCACCAAATAAATAAATAAATAAATAAATTCCCAGTAGGTAGTAAGAATGTGTGGGGTCATGAGTTAGTGAGGAAGTTCCATTTCCATGGTGTCTCTGCTGCCCTTTTGCTGGGTGACCTCTGTTTCAGCCTCTTTAGGTTTCATTTCTTCCTTTGCAGGTAAGTTGCTTGGGCCAAATCAGAGATGGCTCACCTGAGGTCCATGGATCCCTCCCTTCCCACCCTAGCAGTTGCATCATTTATGAAGAGCTTTCAGGGAGTTGACAAATCTAGACTGCTGTATGAAAAACATGTGGAATACGTGCAGCTTTCTAAGCAGAGAGTTGAGAGATAATATCAGATTTCCAAAGAAGTCTGTGATCAAAAATGACTGACAACAAATAAATTAACAAAATTAGAATACATAATTTCCAAGGCCCTAACTGAGTTGAATACCTATGTATATAATCCTAGTATTCTAGGATTAAATGTCACATGTATTAAGAAAAGCCTTTTCCCAGTGTAATTTCCAAGCACTAATAGTTATAGGATTTCAAAACAAATAGCCTCAAAGCCAATCTGTGAATAAATATGAGAGGGCAGCCCATGATATCATTATATCTGAATGTGTCTGGAATTCTAATACATTTAAGTCTCTTCATTTGTTCTTATTTCATGTGATAAGCCTACATGTCCTTTGTGAGAACTCCTGAGGAATGGTTGAATCATTTGTTTTGCAGACATGTGGGTGCTCTCACTTCTCACAATATGCTAATGCTTTTTAAAAAAAATGTTCCTGAGAAGACAAATTTGCTTGGGATCCCAATATGTAAAGCTTGTGTTTTCGGTTGCAAACTCAATTAAGTGCATCATGTTGAAATCATAAAATCATTTCAGAAGCTCTTTATCACTTTTTTGGGAAAAAAAATATTCTGGCAGCAAATCAGGGAGTTTCCTTAAAGTTTCTGAATGCTTATATTATTCTCAGTGGGAATTTGCCAACAGGACACTTGGAACTTGTCTGTTTTTGGAAAGCTAGGGAATTCTTATCATTATGCACATGGGAAAATATAACAACTTGTTATTTGGAGGATGCAAGGAATTGAATGGTGGTCTAGCTGGTTGGTGGTCAGGGACAGGTTGAATGATTCCCAAGTTAATTTTTCTTTCAGCCCCAAGATGTCTTACATGCACATTGCAGTGCAAATGCCCTCAAAACTCTCTTTGTAGGTGACAACAGCAGTGACTATGACTGCATTACTGCAAAGGCTGAAACCATTGCTCTAAGGTCATGATATTCTGGTCTATTAGCGGCAGCTCCATCTCATATCACTGTTCTTACCTTCTCCTCCATCATCGTGTCCAACTCATTCTTCATGCAGATATTTTCTAGATTCTTCTTTTTCCTTCCACAATCACAATCTAGTCTTAACTCCATTTCATCTCTACTACTCTTACTTCTCTAAATGCCTTACCATTTTTTCCCATAATCTTTCCTCCTGTGAGTTCAGTTACACTGAGCAGTAAGAATTCTCTTCCTCATGAATTCTTGATCTGTTACCCACCTATCTATCTATCTACCTACCTACCTATTTCACATTCCTTTAATATTTATCAGTAAATACAAACAACCTGGAAGTAAGCCTTATTTTTTTCTGTATCACAGTAAATTTATCCAACATTTATGTTCTGTGAGGCACTTGATAGTAAAAGGAGAGAGATGACAGAAATGAGCCTTTAACATTGCAAGGAATCACAGATTTGTGGATTAAATAGACATTAGACAATTATACTTCTGAGCACTTGTCAAAATGATAAGTAATTGATTTAGTGTTCAGTTTTATCTCCCTCACTGGGGAATGGACGATGGCTGTCAGTTCAATCTTATTCCCACCACCCAGCACGATGCCTGACACATAATAGGGGGAGAACACATATTTGTTGAATTAATTACTGAATCATAGCTAGGACAATGTGGCACATTCAAGCTTTAGTGAAGACAGTTAGGGTCTATTTTCTTCTGCAGAGAGAGATCAGAGAATGTTCCACAAAAAGGACAGTGTCTGAGCTGAGACTTATAGAAATCAGTAGGAGTTGTGGAAAACAGGTAAGTTGGCTAGTGCTGTGGCAAAGGATAAATATAGGAACTGTTAGGAGAGAGAACTGGAATGGACCTTTTTCTGTAGGTCAGCATTTCTGAAAGTGTGTTCTGAGGATGCTGGTCCTGCCTGTTGTTCAGAGAAGATCGTTTTTCCATGGGCAGTAGTGAACTGGTAAGTGGTTAACAGGTGGCTTTCTTGGAAAAATTAAAAGTCTGATTCATAGCATTTGTTGGGAAGAGACACAGTGTAGCATCCCGTTGTATAGTATTTCTACCATATAGATAACAGACATCAATAACTTCAAGATCAGAACTGAATGGGAGGAAAAATGCATTTCCCTCTACCTTATGAGCTTTACCACACAGATTAACAAGAGGAAAACACACAGAAGTTTATTAACATGAATACCTCAGGAATACATGGGAGATACTCAGGGAAAAATGAGTCACTCCCCGAAATGGCTTAGCATTTAGGTTTAAATGCCATCTCAGAAGGGAAAGGGGAGAGGGGATGTAGGCCTCTTAGGGGAGAGGAAATGATTGTTAGGAAAGATGAACAGGCCCTTAGAAGAATGGGTGGGAGGTATGAGAGTTTGTGACAAAGTTTGACGTGGTGTGGTGTTGACCTCTGTTCTCTCCTGTGAGAAGAGTCCCTCCTTCCTAGTTGATGAAGCTCCCGGGGAGGGTGGTCTGTGACAACTGAGTCCCTTTTGGAGGCCCTGTCTTTTGGCAAATAAGGGGAGTTCAGAGAAAGCCTCTCCCTGCATTTGCTGTTTTTCTAGAGCCTACAGCTCAAAATAATCAACACACCAAAGAGGCGTATTTTGAGGTGCATATTCTCCCACCCTTCATAAGATAATTAGAAAGTGATGAATTTTGAGTATTCATTACCTTAGTTTTTAATATAATTTATTTACTTGTAATTTTATATGCTTTAATTTTTATATTGGTTGTGTGTAACAACTGACCTTCAAATTCATGAAACTTCAACAGTAGGCTTTTTTTAAAAAAATTGAAGTATGGTTGATTTACCGTGTTGTTAGTTGCAGGTGTATAGTAAAGTGATTCAGGTATATATATAATATATATATAAACACACATACATACATATATATATTCTTTTTCAGATTCTTTTCCATTATAGGTTATTACAAGATACTGAATTTAGTTCCGTGTGCTACACAGTAGGTCCTTGTTGATTATCTATTTTATATATAGTAGTGTGTATCTGTTAATCCCAAACTCCTAATTTATCCTCCCCTCCTTCCTCTTTGGTTACCATAAATTTGTTTTCTATGTTAACAGATGGCTTTTATAAGCTAATAGCTAGATCCAACATCCTGGTTAAGTATTCTTAATATACCATAGTTTCCTTTAAGATATTCACCATGAATATTTGTTATGAAAAATATTTGAATTCTGAGAAACTTTGAATCAAAAACACATATCTATCTTAATTACCGATTGGACAATAAACTTATTTTTAGAGTAATAGGTGCTAACAAGTCTCAGAACAAGAGTGACAGGGCGTCATATATCTCGGGGGCATACTGACTCATTGTCCAATTTGCTTATCTCTGTTACTAGAAATAGTGATAGAATTTACTGTTTCCTATTTTCCTTTTCCCTTTTTTCCTAATTCCTTATAAATGTAATGTATCCTCATTGGAATGCCTACTCCACATCATATTCTACCTTCTCAAATTTCTGCTTGAGCCACATTTCTTCCAAGAAGTTTTTCGGTTTATTTTCAGATAACTGTCTGCTAGTTGTAGTTTTGCCCATTACCCTGATTTTTAATTTTGGTCTTTTCTGCTTCCTACCTTTATAATTTCTACTTTTGTCCAGCGGTTAATTATTTTTTTCCTATTGTACCATTTCTATTGGATATATGTAGCTGTCAACATAATGTATTTATGACATGGATTTGTGTTCATGCTTTTCTCACCTTTGGTAGTAGATCACAATCTCATAGAATGGACTCTGTACTTGCCATATTTGTATAATTCTAACAATGCTTGGTGCAGAATTCCATCAAGAGTGTTTGCCCATAATAATATTTCTAACCTCCGAAACAAGTGATTATAGAGAAGCGGTTCTGACACCTTCAGAATGCTCAAGTTTTGTTCCCAGCATACACAAGCTTGTTAACTAGAGCTGGAAGCCAATTGGTAGCACCTGGAAAACAATTCTGAATCTACATAATGGTTAGCTAGAGCAGAGGGCTGGCTGTCACTCTCTTATTTGTCATCTGAACCTACCTCTGGAAGTGTGCCAGAAGAACAAACAAAAGAACCTTTACTTTCCCATTTACTTCTTAATCTCTTCCTCCTCCCCCACTCTTTCTTCTGCTCCCCATTCTCTTTTTTTCCCTTCCCTCTCTCCTACTCCTACTTCTACTATTATTACTGCCACCCCCTTCTTTTTCTTCATTAATTTCAGGGTTACACTAATTTTGCAATTCCAGTCATACTCTGGGAATTACAGAAATAGACCTGTCAAATTTAGAAATGTAAAGTGGAAAGACTTAAAAAATAAAACTGAATTATTGTCATATTTTTTGCTTTGGCCACTGTTTTTCTTACCATCAGACTTTTTATTTCCCTAGAAATGTGAGAAGAATGGCAGGTAGCTCTATAGCTCCCAGTCTTACCTAAACTCTTAGAAGAGCAGACAATCTTCTATAATGCTCTTGTGCTTAATAATGCTACTGAGAAATATTCCACCCTGTTTATGTTAGTATACTTTCATGTTGAACATGTCCATATATGCAGAATACACTTAAGAACTTTTCCTTTTAATATTGCATTATAGGACTTCCCTGGTAGCTCAGTGGTTAAGAATCCGCCTGCCAATGCAGGGGACATGGGTTCAAGCCCTGATCTGGGAAGATCCCACATGCCGTGGATCAGCTAAGCCCGTGCACCACAACTACTGAGACTGTGCTCTAGAGCCCATGAGCCACAAATACTGGGTCCACCTGTCAGAACTACTGAAGCCCACTCACCTAGAGCCCATGCTCTGCAACAAGAGAAGCCACCACAATGAGAAGCCCACGCACTGCAACAAAGAGTAGGCCCCACTTGCTGCAACTAGAGAAAGCCTGTGCAGAGCAATGAAGACCCAATGCAGCCAAAAATAATAAATAAATAAATAAATAGATAGATAGATTTTTAAAAATATATTGCATTATAATATTAGAATATTTTACTACAGAGTAAATTTATGTATTATATTAGCTCTAGAGGAAATCCAAGAAACCATGTTGTTTAACTGCATCTACAATATTACAAGGAAGAAAAACTTAAAGGCACATAACAGGCTTGCTGAAGGTAAGAGGTAGAAAGCAGTTCTATTCTTTCCTTAGAGCCATGGCACTTCTTTTGTAATATAATTTAGTGTTTTTATGGATATTCATTCCTTATTCCCTAAGAGAGTCCTGTGATTCTTTCACTTGACTTTTGGAGCCCTATTCCTTTATTTCACACTCTTTCATTTTTAAGAAATTTTCTCCAAAGAGGAAGAAAACCTTTCTTGGTTCTGAATGGCTTCCTGGAAGATGAGAAGTTGAGTGGACCTCAGGGGTGACTGGGGAAGAAACCTGGCTTGTTCCACAGAGAAGACTCCTGAGGATCTAGCTTTAGAATGAGATGTCTTCTCATTGTTGGTCAGCTCAAGTGTACAATCAAGGTCTCTTGGGAAGTGACCCAAGGCATTTTCACCAGGGAACAAACTTCAAGCAAGAATAGCTAAAGGACCATCTTAGCCACAAGAATTTTCAATAAAATACTCCAAGATTGTCTAATCTAGGCCATTATCATTTCAAACGAACTTCTCTAGATAATTATTGTAAAATATTTTTCCAACTAACTGCATGATGGGACTTTCCCTGTGGTTAACCATAAACCAGTAAGAATTTGAGGATTTGTATCAAGTATGTTGCTCTGGTTGTAAAAGTATTGGTCTGAAATGAGGCTTTCTGAAGCTATGTAGAAAGTGGGGCCAGCCTACAGTTTGAGAGATTTGAAGCTACCTCATGTTGATGGTACTTTAGGTTCTCCATTTCTCCTAGTTCAGGCTGGTTTGGTGACAGTAGCAGAGTTGCTTTCCTTAACAAAGCTCAATGTAAAGGCCATGGCAGTTTAGGCAGAAGTACATAAAATAGAGTGTCTAGACGTGAAGACACCAAGGTGGGGAATTTGGAGAGATGATAACACAAAAGAAATCTCCTAAGAAATCTCTCATTGAAGAATCAAAATGATTGAGTAAAGCCTGTGAGGGAGACCTAGGAATACCATTCAGACAGAGTAAAACTAGGACAGTGAAGTAGCTTGGAATCAAGCCACTAGGGAAGAATTTACTTGAGATTCAAGAGATACCTTATATATAAGGAGGGAGAAGAGGCCGGTGAAAATGGGGGTTGTTAGGACAGGTGAAGGCATTAGTTTTGAAAATGGGAGCAGGGTATTTCTTTCTTTGTGACAAAACTGAAGAAGTGTATAGGAGGAAATAAGGTAAACTTTTCAGATTAGAAAAGAGAGGAAGTCAATCAAGCTTATTAATGACTTAAACCTTTTCAGTGAAATAGCCTCTGGGTTTGGGTGTAGAAGACATACTAGGAATTTGAGGAATGTGAAAATTATTTAAAGTAGACTCTAGGGAAAATAATGAAGAAAAGATTGCTAACTAATTTAAGCTTGGTTGAATTTAGTTAGCATGATTTTAAATGAGTACAATCAACCGTCATGGGTATGAGAATGATGGAAACCATAGGATTAACCCAAGACAGGGGATTATCATTGCTGGTATAACAAAATGCCAGGGGAACAAAGGATTCTACGTTGATTTTTGAACATCTCTGAAACGACTTACCATGAAGGCTAGGCTGGGACAATAAAAAATGGGGCAGAGATACAAAAGGACTGTGGAAGGAAAATAAAAATGGAGTTGGTGTTGCTAAAAGAATCTCTAAAATGGAGCCAGGAGGCCTTTAATAATGTGTAACTTATGTATGTCTCAGCCTGGATGGACCTTTTGACCAATTACTGTCCTGATGATGTCATCCAAAACATCTGCCAGAAACTCAAGATACTTATTGGACCCTTACTCTAAAATACCTTGGAACAGCCTACATACTTATCAGACCCCTACTCTAAAATAACTTGTGATCCTTAAGGACAAATATTTCCTGACTCACTTTGGAGACAAACACAGTTCTCACCAGGCAACTTTTAACAACCTTGTGGCATTTTGTCTTTATAAGCCCCTGATTATTTCTCTTCCCTGGAACACTCTTTCAGGGTTACCTGAATCTGTGCCTTCTGAATTGCAATTATTTACACCCCAAATAAACTGTTTTCTTATTTACAGCCTCCTGCATTATTTTTTTGGTCAACAGGACATAGGAAGAGCTTAGAGGGAGTTCTCTGAGATTTAGTACCTTCTTTCTATGGGGTAAAATGTTCTGGTTTATCTTGTTATGCTGTCATTTAATGTATGCACAAACCGTATAATCTTATTTCTTTAGCTAAGAATTAATATTCTTTACTTTAAAATATTCTGTTGCCATACAGAAATATTCGATCTTGCTCAAAAGCTTCAAGAAAGGTAGCCAATTACAGTAAATAGCATCCCTCTCTCCAATATTCTTTATTGTAAATGTCCTTTCTTTAAAGGCTAAGCCCAATTTTTCCTTTAATGTCCTCAATGAAGAGACCTACCAGTTGTTCAATCACTATTCAGGCTTCTCTTCACCAAGATTATGTGGCTATAGTCATGTCATGTTTTTAATATTCTCCTAACAGTCTATTAGATTGAACTATATGAGACTGTCATTTTTGTAGGTCATAACTTGTTATGTATTCAAAGTTTCAATGGTTCAAGCTACTATTTCAAATTTCTTTTCTCTAACTTTGAAAATATTAGAATTAGACGTAGAGTCTTGTTGTTAGTGAGTAAAGAATTACAGTTTGCTTATGCCACAAACTATTTTAAATATTAAACTTCCAATAATAGTACAATAATAGCACGACTGACTTTCAAAGGAAGTAGCACCAGTAGTTTCTTAAGACAATAAAAACATGGTTCATCTTCAGAGCCTTTCAGTCACACTTACTCAAAGCCTAATCCCTGTCTTTCGTTTCTATTGTTTTCTGTGTGTTTTTTTCTCCTTGGTTCTCTTATGCAACTCCTATTCCATTTTATTTCTTCCCCATCAACTTCAATTTTATACTTAAAGCACCAAATCAGCTCACAAACTTAATGAAAATGTGTCAGTATTTCATTATTCAAATAGATAAAAAATTGTATAGCCTCAGAGGCAGACCCTAATCTCTTGTTTGCTTCCTCTAACATTGACATGATGAGGACTCTCTGTTTCCCAGGGTTGAGAATTGGCAAGATGCTTAAATGAACAGTTTGGCTCTCTGGGCAGTAATGGAACAAAAGGACCACAGCTAGCACCGTTCTGTAAATCAACATCCAGTGTGGCATGGCTGGGTTCTCTGTTCAGAGTATCACAAGGCTGAAATCAAGGTGCAGACTGAGTTGAGTTGTCATCTGGATTTTTCTGGGGGAAAAAAATCCACCTCTTAATTTCATTCTTATTGTTGGCAGAGTTCAGTTCCCATGATTGTAGGACTGAGGTCCCTGATTACTTGCTGGCTGCCAGTCAAGGATTGCTCTGTGCATCTACAAACTGCTTGCATTCCTTGACACACCACCCGCCCATCTTCAAGCCAGAAAGGGAGCATTGGAATCTTTCTCCTGCTTGTTATCTCTGACTTCTTCTGCCCACAACCTTCTTTTTGTAAATACAAAGTATAATGGGGATTGTGAATCTGCTGCAAGCCCTATAATACATTCCAAAGTCCCGAGTAAGTCATTTGAAATTACATACGGCTTTGATTGCCCTATTACCGTGTAAATTTGTACTTTAAGTGCAGCTATTCCAATGTAATGATACTGAAGGATATAAGAAAGAATCATCTAAACTGGTATTTTCTAAAAAAAATAGTATACAATCTGTAGTTTGTGCATAACCCTTTGGCTGACTAAATTCAAACCCTTTGAAAAATAATGACCATCTTTTCCTTTTTGTTATATAATGTGTTTTTCTAATGTCTGTCACAGTAAGTTCTAGATGCATCATAGAAGAAATATCCATCTTTTTTATACACACTGTTTCATCTATTTTGACTTTGTATTTATGACTCATACTTTCAGTCATTATTTATGCCATCTATGTCAGAGAGCACTTGCATTTCTCTTTGATTATTTTCTAACTAGTGTTGGCTTATGAATATGCAATTATATTTCCCCATTTCTGTTGTTCTCCTTAACCTGTTTTTTCAGAACAAATTTTTTTCATTGAGTAAAAATGCCAGGTTGAGTCAAGCTGGATCTTACTGATAACCTTGTGAGTGTTTATCTAACATATACTGTCACTTTCTACAGCAAAGATGTTAGTTGAAAGCATCAATTATAAAATTAGTAGGGTCTAACAACAATATTTTATATTTGCTTTTGCATGGATTGATAAAACAAGAAATGATGTTAACTTTTTGCTTTCATTTTAGAAAAGGGATGAATTTCTAATTTTTAACTTAGACTGTACCATCATTAGATACCTTTAAGAAATTAATTTGTATAGCTGATTTTGTCACTTTGATTTGCCATGTATATAATCCAATCATCTAGATATTGTGCGAACATCTCTGAAACTTGGCAATAGAGCATGATTTTCCATATCCGGTATATCAGCCAAGTCCCCGAGTTCGCGTTGTTTAGAGATACCTGTCCTCCTGAGACAACTCTGACTAAAATGAAACGCTTTCTGGTGAACAATTTTCCAGGCTTCAGGAATCTGTGCACTCTGTTCAGTTCATCCCGAACAGTAATTCAAAGGACTTGGCGTTAGGGAAATGATTGTAAAACATCAAAATCATACATTAAAACAAATTTTTAAGAGGCCACAAAAATGATAGTATCTGTGCAAGGGAACATTGGATTTATTCCACCTGCCAAATATATGTGTTTACCTCTTGGAAAAGAGAAAAATGTATAGGTTAAATAAATTTTAAAGTATTTTTATCTTGTAATGTCATTGACCCAGCATTGGGGAGGGTTTTTCCTTCCAGGTGAAAGATGTTCTTGAGTCGTCGCTCCCTGTTTCATTGCTAGGCAACAGATCCCCCACTGGCTTTTCCTGGATTTTTATTCTTCTGTGTCACTACCTGGATGTTTGTCCCAGTCTCAGTCTCAGAGATGGGGGATGTGTGTGAGGAGGTAGGTAAAAGTTACAGAAGCAATCTTGTTTCGCAGAATGTATCCAATTATCAAGTGCGTTAGGCTACATATCTCTGAAATGTGTGGTAAGTTACAGTTTCTCAAGAATCAAATTGATTTTATTCCACTGATTTTCTTAGGAAACAGTCATATCTTGATTGCTCAAGTTTTACATCATCATTCCCTGGAAAATTGTGCTTTCATTTTGTGGTTGAGACATAAGAAATATGCCACTTCACTTAATTAAGTCAGATAATAACTGGAGAAGTGGAGATGACTGTCTGCCCAGCAGGGAATGGGGTAACCAGAGTTGAGCAGATGGAGAGCTAAAATGACTCTCCAGCTTTTCTGAGTTAGGTTTCTATGGTCTTTTTATTACTTTGTCTGAAATGCAAATTCCCAGAATGCCAGACACACCCGTATTCCAACACAAGCACAAAAACAGAATTGAAAGCCAACCACAGTTGAGTTTATTGCCTGTCACTTTGATTGGTCTTGTTCCCTCCCCCCTGCTTCTCACCCCAACTGACTTGGGTAATCAAAAGCTGTCTCTGTTTAATGGGGAAAACACATATATTAAGAGGGTTAATATATGGGGCTTTCCTGTGTACGTAGATACTCAACAGATCAGAGCCCTCTCTTCTTGCTGACTCTGAACACTGCCAGGTATTGTTGATATGGTTTTTTTTTTTGGGGGGGGGCACAGCTGACCTTTACTGGGGAAGGTAACAGAGACGAACCCTTATATCCAACCCTTGTCGCTGTTGGGCTTGTTTTCTCTTCTCACACAAGATTAAGGGGTAGGCTTACTTGAGATTCTACGTTCTGGCAAGCCTTGTTGCTGAACTTGGCAGGAGCATTAAAATATCTTTATTAGAAGCCATGAATCAAGTCCCATGGCAGAATTCATAACTTTCTAAATCTGGCTGCTTTCTTTTGTCAAACTTCATAGAAAGGTGTGGCTTAAAATAAAGTTTATTTTCAGGTGCAGACATCCAGTGATAATGGTAAATCTTGTTCTATAGCAAATGTGGGAAGTTATCACTTAAATGAAAACACATCAACCTGTGATTTAAAAATCTGTCTATGGAAGTTCTGAATATAAGCCAGAGAATTTTGCTTAGGAAAAGAGTTGGGTTGTACAGGATCTCTGATGGATTTTGAAAAGCACCAATATTTTCTTTGAGCCTGATGAAAATCCATTGGCTTTTGTTCTTTAAAGATGCATGTTGGAATAGTTATAATGGGAAATTCTGTTAGTTCTTTCTTAGAGCAAACTTTTGAAATTGCATTCTCAAAATTGCCTCCAAGTTCTAGAAATCTAGCCTGAGGGAGCCTAAAATCTCAGAGATCTACAAGACTTAACCTGCCACTCAGGCGTGGGTCCAGCTATCAAGGGAAGCTATAGACAATGAAGGGATTTTTAAAATATTGGCAAGAGAGTCTAGTGTGTGACTAGGCTCTCCTATGTCACACGTAAAAGGTGACATAAAACAGACAAATCTGCAAAATGGGTCACAGAGAATCCCAAATGCTTCTTTGATCTTAGAAATGGCGGTGGGAGTAGTGGGGAGAAGAAACTAGTCTCTTGACCAAGGTGAAAGGTGGGAAAAGATAGCCTGTCAGTCCACAGAGGTCAAGAGAAGCATCTTCAAGTTTGGTTTTGGTATGCACTATTATTCTGTATGAGTGACAGGGGTTAGACTAGAATAATCATCCTAGGTCAACTCTGAGAATCATAGAATTGTCCAGATAAATAGGGTTGAATGGCATTCTTAGAAGACTGTTAGGTACCAGATCATTGTCTGTGTATGCTACAGTTGTGGACATGAATGCTTTACAGACCCGTTGCTTCATACAAAGTAAAACTACTCTGTTTATGAAAGTACTGTTGGTGAGTGGGAGGCATTACCTTTATATTAAAAAAAATTTTTAAGATTGGATGTGGTTCTGTCATAGAGAATAATTCTATGTTAGCATAGAGAAGGAAGGGCATTGGCTATTTCAGCTCCTATGACTGATTCTTTGATACCTTGATAACTGAGCCGTGGATTTAGTGGGCTAAACGATTCATGTATATTATGTCCCTTTAAGTCTCAGAGGACCCAAGAACGCATTTTTTTTTCAATTGTGTAATAGCAGCTGTCTGAAAACACTGAAATAGGTTGATTCCTGCTACCTCCAGTGTCTGTCTGTTGCTTTTAATTGTTCAGAGCACTATGCCAGGGTGTGACCCTGTTACTTTGAGACACGTAGATTAGGAAATGGAACACCTTAGCTAAGTATGAGTGTATTTAACACACCACCTGGCACGTCTCACAGCCACTGTGTGCTGTAAACACACCTTATTTATTAAGTCTTATAGTACAAACTTGACCGAATGGCCGAGGAAACAACACGCCATTGTTTCTCCCTCAGTTGGCATCCATTAAGAACATTTGGCTTGGAAGCTTGTCCTTCCCCTTCTATATATCTAAACCGTTCTCTGTCAAAAATTAAATGGAGTTTGAGCAAACTGTCGAAGATCTGGGAGGTGTTTGATGAAACTCTGTGTTTTTTTAGTTTTCTTTAGGCAATTGCTGTGCCCTTCCTCTCTGATACAGACTGTCACAGAAATTCCCAGAAATTAAACTTCTTTCCATGAGGTGGGGAGATGAGGAAAGAACACCTCTGTTTTCATTTCCTCCATAGAATAATGCATATTTGCTTTATAACATGCGAGGCTGACAGGTTTGGACTCTGCTTCCAGATGTCCAGGTGGTTTAATAAAAAATAAGAAGAAGAATACATGACATATTTTCTTTTTCTGATCCAGAAAGAAACAGCTTCATGTCAGGTCAACTTGTAAGTTATAAGTTGAAGGAAACTGTTATGTAAATAAAGAAGACTGATAGGAGAAAACAGGGCAGGTGAAGGCACTCTGCCCAGAAAAAAAGAAAGGCATATAATAAAAATGACCTTTTTTTAAACAAAGACTGAAATGTTTATATGATTTAGCACAGTCTGAATTATATGTAGCTCTAGCCTCTGAGGTCATCTCAAATCCAGTATATTTGCAAACAGCTAGTGTCCTAGAGTCTTTGCTATACACTTCAATAAAACTATGTTCAAAGTTAAAACTAAAAAAAAAAAAAAGAAAAAAGAAACAGTATGAATAAGCAAGTTAAGACTTTGATGGCTTACCTAAGGCAGACATTCATCAATCCAGATACATACTCTGTGGAATAAATTTATAAGCATCAAACTTTTAACTCCTAAAAATTAAAACTTTCCTTTTCAATATAAAGTTTAGTATTTTTAAAGCCTCTTGACTTTATGCAAAAGCATGTATATGAATTTCATAGACTTGCTCTTCTGTTTTATAATATCCACTTTAAACAAGGAAGACTGAAAAAGCCCTTAGTTAAAGATTTTGCCATTCCATCTTGGCTATATCAACAATTTAAAAATAACAAACTAGTGTTTCCAGAGAAAAAATGGAATGGAAAATGTTAGATATATGTATTTTAAATGGAGAACTAAAAAGTTCAGTATCATACACTATACATAGTATGCGAAGCCATATTTAACACTGAAATATTGAAAGGAAATCCATTTAACCTTTAAAACAAATGCTTCTTTTCTTTTATAATCATCTTCTGCATGCAGTAATTTAAACATACTCATTTTATTATTGCTGAACATTCTTAATTCTTGACAATTTAATGCATGGAGATTTCTTTCACATTTTTATTGAATATATATTACACACATATATACATATATATACATGTAATATATGACTATTCACATAATCTTCAAACACCCATATTTTGAAAATATTCCGAATATTCTGAGAATTCAATAGAAAAATTCATGAATGAGTTTTACAACAGTTTATATGTATTTAGATGCAGGAACAGCCAGGCTATTCACAAATAATTTCAGCTTTGAGTAAATGTGCTAGGATGACCACAGTCATTTTGCCGAAATTTCCTAATCATTTTTGGGGAGGGGCAGGGTAGGGTAGGAGTAAAGGTCTATGCAGGCTGCACTGGGGCCCTGACAGTCCCTGACCTGGCCAGCTGGTGTTTCTGAGCTCAGTATTGGACCTGTCGGGATAAATGCTAATAAAGATAAAAATAAATGATACAAATTAAAAAATAAGAATAAAATAAAATTACTTGAGCACTCATGAAACTTACACATACATATAGGTAATATACTACATATACTATGTTTTATATATATATATATATATATATATATATGATATATGGCATATATATAATTTCTCTTTCAAATTCACAGGAATCCTGTGAGATAGTTACTATTAATTTGATTAACCCAATTTTCTATATTAAAAAAAATTAAGGTAGAAAGAAATTAGTTACTTATAGTAAATGGAAATTCTCCCATTCATTACTACCGAGACCTGGCTTCCTGGCCTGGATTGTGCTAAGGTCCTCTTGCTTATCTGTGTAGGAAGAAATGTACTAAAACGTATTTGGCAGACTCAAGGCCATGTTAGGCAAGTGATGGACTTGAAGTTAGACCCCAAGGCAACAGCTCAGACAGTTCTTTCTTTAGATAATAATTATGCAGGGAAAAGCAAGGAGCTGATTTTAAAAATCAAAATGAGCTCTGTCATGAAGGAACAGAGCTCATACCCAGAGGGAAGGAAAGTAACCTTAATTGCTGTGACCTTCTGCTGTTACTCAGAGGCCTTTGGACTCTGTCTCTCAGGTGGCTACCTTATGAATTGGCCAATATATAACCTAGTGGAATGAACTTTAGACATCCATGTGGGAGGCTGAGGTTCGAGACTTAGCTCTACCAGTGAGTCAAGTAGCTTGAAGTATGTCATGGGAACAGTGGGTAATCTATTAACAGGACAAACAAAAACAACATGCTCAAATGCTTTCAAAGAAAGACATTTTAAACACAAGATATTATCATTATTGTTTTTAGAATAAGAAAATAAAACCTATTGCTATAGTCCTAAAATATTTCCTCTGGAGCTTAGTTTTCCCACTGTTTAATGAATGTTTTGGTCCATTTCCTTGCAAATGTGTGAGAAAGCCAGAGGAGAAGTACAAGAAGGTAGGTACCTGGGTTATCCAAGAACAGCACGTTAGGAAGATACAGGAGCATTTAGATATTCAAAACCTAAAGGTTGCCGTTGAGCTACATTTATTATTTATCTGTTTTTTAGGGTTTAGAAGTTGTCTACCTATGTTTGGGTAGCTAGAAAGGTAAGAATAATAAATTATTTTTTTTAATTTAAATATATTCAGTATTTTTTCCGTATAAAATCTCATGACTTCTGTAGTTGTATTTTGTTTTCTTTTTTTCCTCTTGGAAATATGACAGTATACTGAAGGTTAGAAGTCATACTGAGGAATTACTTCTCTAAGATTTTACCAAATGTCATATTTTAAGGCTATCATTTACACAGTCATAGCTTCTATCTTTGAGGTAGACATTTTCAGAGGGGAATAAAAAATAAGTTCCTGAGTTTGCCTTATACCATTATTTCGAGTTCTTTCTGATAAATACTTCATGTATTTTCTAGAAGTTGGATTCAGATTCTTTGGTTATAAGAATAAAGTATAATTATCAACTGACCACCGGGGCCATCGCGAGAATGGTGTACTAACGAACTTTACAAATATTAATTTTCAGCATCATTCTTAGAAATTTTTTTTAGAGATTTATGAACCAATTTAAATAGATCTTTCTGCTGAGTCTAGGATTCTCTGCTACCCTCTATCTGATTTAGTAACTTCAAGGTTCCCTTCTGGATTGCATTACTAATTTCTAGGGTGGGAGTGGGTGGGTGAGTGGGTTGGGGAGAAATGAGGGAAAATTAAGACTCTGTGGATCCTGTGGCTTGATAAACTTTGGTATTCCACCAGAACCCCTATGGAGAACAGCCTGCTGGCAAACCAGCTGCTGTGAAACCTAGAAGCCTAAACAGTGTAATTTTAAATATTTCCTGATTAAACAAAATAAAAGGTCAGAATCTCAAAAATAAGATGATATGACATTAATCTACTGGTAAATTGGTACCATGGTTCAAATGAGGCTTGAATGGTATACCTTTCTTCCTGAAAGCAAACCATAAACCAGATATATAGGACAGGAGTTTTCACTTCCAAAAATTGTACATGGCATTAGTTTTTCTTAATCTAATTTTACACACCAGAGAATTTTGTTACTATGATCATTTTTCTATATAAAATATTAATTCAATACCAAGTGGTCAGGTTGTAGTTTTATACCTTAATATAATCTCTCTGTCTCTTTTGGTTAGAAAGAAATTAAAACATATTTTTGAAGGTCTTTTATCTGTAGGGAAAAAAAATGTTTTTCCCAAACTGATTTTATAGACATTCTTCTTTCAAGCTACTCCATAAATATTTGGAAACCTTCCTTAAATCAAATGACCTTTTATTTGATATGCTACAAAAAAGGCAGTTAAAGATGTAGTGGACAGATAACAGAATGGAAGGAAAAAGAAGGACCCCATTTCTTTTGGAAAAACAAAGTTTATTAAATGAAAGCTGAACCAGCTTTTAACTATGTCTGGTTGCAATTCTAGTAGTTAATCATTGCTTTTTGTCCAGTGAGACAAGTAGAAGTTTTTCACAAAGCTGGTTCCTTTCCAGTTTGGATGGAAAGTGCAGCAGAGAAATCATGTAAATATCTTGTAAGGACAGATTGCCAAGAAAATCATTGACTGGCAGGATCAGGTGAAGGGAGGGGGTGGGGAAAAGGGGTAGGAAGGCAAAGCCTAAGGTTTAAAACGTGACATTGATTCAGTTTGTTTGTAGCAGGTTTTTGGCTTGAACCCTCTTCTAGTTCAAGGACATGTTCTTAGGACTTTGCCAGTTGTTGGTGTCAGGGTTCATACTCCAATGTAGACATACATAGTCCAAATATTAAGATATCATTTATCAATGTTCTCTACATAGACTGGCTCTGGAGAAAATTACAGAAAGTGAGGTTAGGTTTTTGAACACTCTTTGTCACTTTACTACTCTTTCCTCACCCCTACCCTATGATCTGGTCTCCCCTGAGACCTGCCTTCCCCTGTAGGCTCGCGAGATCCAAAACCCTCTTCCACCCCATTCCTCCACCTAATAACGTTTGTATTCCATTTCCTGAGGGTTATTTCTCTGTTGGACCTAATCTGAGAAGGTAATGCCTGCTGAATTGTTACGTAATAAATCATCGCCCCTACTTTGCCCATCTAAGATTATCATTTCGAATAGTAAGATCTTTCAAAGCTTTATCTTTGAAAGCATGACTAATGTTGGGTGTTTTATAGGATAGAGAAGCTGGTTAGTAGAGAGCACATATTAGATTAAGCAACCTCCTAATGGTGCACTCCCCTTTCTGGGCATAATTTTCAAACAAGACTTTCAAAGTTGGCCTCCAACATTTATTAAAAAGTACTTGAATTGATGACCACGTATATATACTATCAAAGGCATGCTTGGTCCTGATAAACTTAGTTTCTTTCCATCTAATATTCTTGAATTCATGAAAGGCTGCAGTGAGTGAAAATAAACAGTAGTGATTAATTTAACCTTTGCTATATTCTAGTATTTACTCTCTGGATAAGTCCACCTTCCCAGATGATTTATGTATTAGTTGGGATGTTTCTGGTTGTAAGTAACAGACCTCCAACACAAATTAGCATAAATAACAAACCAGATTTACTGGCTCCCACGTCTGAAAAGTCCGGGCGTGTTTTGATTAAGGCGGTCTCCCAGTTTTCTGTGATTCCCTTGGCTGTGCCCTGCTCTGCATGCTGGCTTCATCCCATTCTCACTCTGGTTCCCATCACATTCTCAGAATGGCTGCCAGTAGCAACCAGGGCAACATGTTACTTGATTCACATCCAAGGGGAGAGAGATAGTCACTTCCTATAACCATTTAATAAAAGTCTTGAGATTTACTCTGATTGGGAAAATCACTGTGGCCAGGAAGAAACCAAATGCTGATTGATCTAGGTTTGGGTGAAAGCCTCTATTGAACCAACCTTTGTTTTAAGTGGGGAAAAAATAATATACCTTGGAGCTGGGATGGAGTCAATCCATCCAAAACTCATGGCGTATGGCATACTGAGGGAGGGACATTTCCAAAGAGAATCTGAGGGCAATTTGCCAAAGTGGAATAAATTCTAAGTATGTAACCAAATATTATTCACCAAGTTCCTTTGTGTGGAGTGCATTCTTTCAGCTTTTTGACAAATGCACAGGAAAACAGAGGTATAGAGTTATTTGCTTGTCAAACAGGATAATTGTATGTGACTCATATCTAGTTCAGCAAAGAAAGCTCCTTTCTTTTTTTTTAACATCTTTATTGGAGTATAATTGCTTTACAATGTTGTGTTAGTTTCTGCTGTATAACAAAGTGAATCAGCTATACATATACATATATCCCCATATCCCCTCCCTCTTGCATCTCCCTCCCACCCTCCCTATCCCACCCCTCTAGGTGGTCACAAAGCATGGAGCTGATCTCCCTGTGCTATTCAGCTGCTTCCCACTAGCTATCTATTTTACATTTGGTAGTGTATATATGTCAGTGCTAGTCTCTCACTTCGTCCCATCTTACCCTTCCCTGTCCCTGTGTCGTCAAGTCCATTCTATACGTCTGCATCTTTATTCCTGTCCTGCCCCTAGGTTCTTCAGAACCTTTTTTTTTTTTTTTTAGATTCCATATGTATGTGTTAACATACAGTATTTGTTTTTCTCTTTCTGACTTACTTCACTCTGTATGACAGACTCTAGGTCCATCCACCTCACTATAAATAACTCAATTTTGTTTCTTTTTATGGCTGAGTAATATTCCATTGTATATCTGTGCCACATCTTCTTTATCCATTCATCTGTTGATGGACACTTAGATTGCTTCCATGTCCTGGCTATTGTAAATAGTGCTCCAATGAACATTGTGGTACATGACTGTTTTTGAATTATGGTTTTCTCAGGGTATATGCCCAGTAGTGGGAATGCTGGGTCATATGGTAGTTCTATTTTTAGTTTTTCAAGGAACCTCCATACTGTTCTCCATAGTGGCTGTATCAATTTACATTCCCACCCACAGTGCAAGAGGGTTCCCTTTTCCCCACATCCTCTCCATCATTTATTGTTTGTAGATTTTTTGATGATGGCCATTCTGACCGGTGTGAGGTGATATTTCATTGTAATTTTGATTTGCATTTCTCTAATGATTAGTGATGCTGAGCAACCTTTCATGTGTTTGTTGGCAATCTGTTTATCTTCTTTGGAGAAATGTCTATTTAGCTCTTCTGCCCATTTTTGGATTGGGTCGTTTGTTTTTTGATATTGAGCTGCATGACCTGCTTGTATATTTTGGAGTTGCTTCTTTTGTCAGTTGTTTCGTTTGCAAATATTTTCTCCCACTCTGAGGGTTGTCTTTTTGTCTTGTTTATGGTTTCCTTTGTTGTGCAAAAGCTTTTAAGTTTCATTAGGTCCCATTTGTTTATTTTTGTTTTTATTTCCATTTCTCTAGGAGGTGGGTCAAAAAGGATCTTGCTGTGATTTATGTCAGAGTGTTTGCCTATGTTTTCCTCTAAGAGTTTTATAGTGTGTGGCCTTACATTTAGGTCTTTAATCCATTTTGAGTTTATTTTTGTGTATGGTGTTAAGGAGTGTTCTAATTTCATTCTTTTACATGTAGCTGTCCAGTTTTCCCAGCAGCACTTATTGAAGAGGCTGTCTTTTCTCCATTGTATATTCTTGCCTCCTTTATCAAAGACAAGGTGACCATATGTGAATGGGTTTATCTCTCGGATTTCTATCCTGTTCCATTGATCTATATTTCTATTTTTGTGCCAGTACCATACTATCTTGATTACTGTAGCTTCATAGTATAGTTTGAAGTCAGGGAGCCTGATTCCTCCAGCTTCGTTTTTATTTCTCAAGATTGAAGAAAGCTCCATTCTACTCTAGTAACCAAATCTTTACTCTTTCTTAGAACTGGATACACATACTTAATCATGTGAGAGATTCCAAGAAGCACATGGTTAAATGACACTTCTAGCCCCCAGCTGTGTGGGTAAGTTCTGAGATGCCGCATATGATTAATTTGAGAGGAAAAGATGGTAGCCAGCCAAAGTTATGAATTCCACATAATTGGTGTAAGATTTACGTGCCCATCCTGAGACTGAATGCAGGGCATGTATGTGTCTCCTATTTATAAAAAGGTAATTCTGAGGAAAGAACCCATTCAGTGCTTAAAGAGTTGCCTAGGAATTGATTTCCTTTATTCTCATTTCTCGTCTTGATTCTATTGCTACTATGTCTTCTAAAAATCAATCATTAGAAATTTTAATTTGATATCCTTACAATAGCTCTTACTTTATTACAGTGAAGGGAAAAGAAGAAAACCCGTCTTCAACTTTCAGATTATCATGTTCAAATATTTAAGACAATCCAGGTAGTAGAAAGCAGCAAATAAGTATTTTTCTGCTTGGTATTGACAGGTAGGCCTAGAGCAGCCATGCTCCAGTCCCCAACTTTATGGCTACCAGAGTCTCTACGTCTAAAAGTACCTCTTTATCTTCCTCTAGTGCTTAGAATTCTTGCCTGTAGGATCATTCCTTATTTGCTTTTAGACCTTATCCCAGCGAGTTACATTTCAGAATTCTTAATACAGACTACAGAGTAAAACATGCTGTTCATATGCAACTTAAATCACGTGCCAAGCTTAGAATGTAATATGGTTGGCCCTTGCCTATCTGTCCCTGGCTGTGTGTCTTTTTTCATTGGACAGGACATACCTGAACCAGATCAACTGGAATCCTTACAACAGTTTTAGAAATAGAAATGAAGTTAATATCTTTCAGGATGCCATGCATGTAGGTATAAAGCATGGGAGCTATTAGTGGCCATATTTTCTACTCTGTGGACAGGACAAGCCAGGATGCAGTTACTACTGTGGTATTTGAGTCAAACAAAATCATGAAGGATATGCAAGCTCCAACATATATACCTAAATCTAAAAGGAAACAAACAAACAAAAAATACAAAATCCGATTAAGTGGCGAAAAAAATGTAGCTAAAGCCTCAGGTGGCAAAATTCCACTTATCCAAATCAGATGGAAATATAAGCTAAAGGAATGTCTGAAGCCTGCTTTCAGAGGCAGGAACGGTATCAGTCTGTATGTCTGCTGTCCCAGACCTTTCATCCTGACCCCAAATCACACAGGTTAGTAGCAACCTTGACACACTGAGATGACAATACCAGTTCTTCTCTGAATAACAAAACAATCTCCTTGAAGAGGTTTAAAGTTAAATATAGACATGGTTAAGTACACACTTTGGTATTAAGGTAGGAAAAATATGCTCATATTTATAGTTTTAATATGTGTAAATTATTTATTGATGCTATGATGGTTGATTTCATATGTCAGCTTGAGACTTAGCTCTGGTGCCCAGCTGTCTGGTCAAACACCAGTCTAGATGTTGCTGTGGAGGCATTTCTTAGATGTGATTAACATTTAAATCAGTAGACTTTGAGCAAAGCAGAGGACCCTCCATAGAGTGGATGGGCCTCAGTTGAAGGCCTTAGGAGAAAAGACTGAGGTCCTCCAAAGAGGGTGGAATTCTGCCAACCACCCCACCCTCAATGTGCTCCCTGCCAGACTGCTTTTGGACTCAAGGCTGCAGCGTGAACTCTTTTTGGAACTATCATCTGGTCAGTCTGCCCTTTGGACTAGCCAGTTCTCTCTGTCTCTCTTTCTCTCTGTGTACACATTGCACACACACACACGCACACACAAGCTATTGGTTCTGCTTTTCTGGAGAACCCTGACTAGTACATATTTATAACAAATGACTCCAAAACTTCGTGGCTTAAAGGCACAAATATTTATTATCTCACAGTTTCTGTAGATCAGGAATCAAGGTGCAGCTCTGCTGAATACCTCTGCCTCAAAGTCTCTTCAAGGCTGCAATCGAGGTGTCAGCTGGGGCTGCAGTCTCATTTGAAGGCTCAACTGAGGTCAGGGAGAGGGCGGTTCTGCTTTGAAGTTCATTTACCTGGTTGCTCACGAGATTCAATTCCTCATGGTTTGTTGATCTGATTGTCCCAGCTTCTCACTGGCTGTTGCCTGAAGGCTTCCCTCTGTTCCCTGCCACATGGGTCTTCCATAGGGAAGCTCACAACACAGCAGCTGGCTACCTCAGAGTGAGCAATCAAGAGAGGTAGGAGGTCACCAAAGACAGAAGGCAGTTTTTTCATAACCTCATTTTGGAAGTAACATAGCATCACTTCTCTTGCATTCTATCCACTAGAAGTCACTAAATGCCAGCCCTCCAAGGGGAGGGTATTGCAGAAGAATGTGAATACCAGGAGGGGAGGGTCATGGGGGGCCAGCTTAAAGGTTGCTACCACACTAAGCTTGTTGGAGAATCTGACAGTCGAGGTTTTTTAGTTCTAATTTAAAATCATAATTAAAGAACTGATTTGAACTTGGGATGTATGTTGCAAAACAGGAGAGACTTTTTTTCTAAGATTGTAAAGACTACTGAGATGATTGAGGGGACTTCATATTTATCATATTTATGAATTTAATATATTAGGTTTACTACAGTAGTGTAAATACTTGAGAAAGTACTTGGGGGAAACTTCACTTGTCAGGTGAGATCAGGCAACAAATGTATTAATCTTACGGATGCATCTAAAATGTTGAAGGCAATTAAATTAACTAAGTTGTGAGAAGCCTGCATGTTTAGTGAGTTCTGTAACTTGAGTGACTCAAAGAGCAGTCAAAGACCACTTTGAAAGTTATTGTTAAATTCTACTAAATTTATAAATACAAGTATATGATGTATATACATATATATATGATTAAGGGCTTAAGGGAAACTAAGTTTTAGAATTTTTTACTTTAGTAAATTGAATATCAATTTAAGAGAATCCCAGTAGCTATAATTTGTCCTTTCTTTGAAAAAAAATTAATGCCCTCAGAGAAAATGAAATCTGACATTGATAAAAGCGAGTCTTCAGAGAGAGAAACAGAGAGAAGATTCAAATAGATGAGAAGAAATGGGCAGTGCTGATATTTTGGAGATCTTGATCCCAGGTGTTCCTGCCTGCCATGGGCTGCATTCCTGCCCTTGAGTTCTGGAAGACACCTTGGTGTCTTTATAATTTTTTTCTCTTGAAACCAAGAGCCCAAGCTCATGTTTTTCCCTATAATCTCTTCTGCAGAAATGTAGTTTGTGAAACACAAACTGGAGACACTATCATCTCTAATAATAGTAACTCTGAGAATCAGAAAACCTCTCCAGGATGGGAATGATGAGACACTGTTTCACTCTTGACCTGCCATCCTTTCTTCCCAGATCTGTCCATTTCCCTATTTATTAAAAATAAGTAGATTTGATAGTTGAGCCCTGCCTCATGTGGCTATGGAGGAAATAGTCAATTTCAAAATGTGCTAAAAAGAATGATTCTTGTTCAAGGTTGCTGATGTTACTGTTGCATTTCAGTGATGCTGATGATGCTTTTATAAACTTTGTGGTTTTTTTAAACTTTGAGTTGTCTTCCTTGTCACTACTCATTTCTCATGTGGCACTGATGATTCTGATTCCTAACTGTGCCCCTGTCTGTGTTTACCTCTTCATCTCCATGGTTACTGCATGTACTGAAGCTTCTATCATCTCTCCTATGGAATTTTGTGATATTTTCCCACTTAGTTACCCAGATTTTCAGGTCAGCTTTTATCTATTCCATTCTGAAGCCACCCCAAGTTCATCTTCTCAAACACAAATAAGTCCATATTACTTCTTCTCAACGTCCAGGAAAGGTCCCCAACTGCCAAAGTAATGTGCAGACCTCTTAGAATGACTCACAGGATGCTTTACACCAGGTTTCAACCCAAAGTTTTATGCTGAAATCATAAGGAACTGATTTTAGTTTGTTGAACCAATTATGCACTTTCCCTTTCCTTGGAACATCTTCCTCCAAATTCTTAAAAATCTGTCAAGGCTGGGCTCAAGTGTCTCCTTTTTATGAAGTCTCTCCTTCCCTGACGCACCCAAGCAGAGTTTCCATTACAATTTTCCCATCCGCCTTGTACAGCAATCTGTTACAATCTTTATAGCATGGAATTGTAATTTTTTCCTCTACCTGTTTGCTTCCCAAACATGATTGTGAGCTCCTTGAAGGCAGACACATAACTTATTCATCCTTGGCTGCTTGGTTTCTAGGGCTGTGCTTGAAACAAGGAGGTTATTCAGTAAACGTATGTGAACTGAAGGTAGATCTATTAATATTCTTGGAATTTACAACATTAAATGTAACTTAAATTTAAAAATTCACTCAGGAAATATCCTATTTCAGAGCTCTAAGAAAATTATTTAACTTTCCTTACAAATTTCTCTTCTATGGGTAGAAAGGACTGGTTTAGACTGTACCAGAGCACTAAATTAAAGTCAAGCAAGATTGTCTCTTGAGATAGAGGGACAGGGAAGAATAGAAAAGTACTTTATTGCTTTAGTTTTTTACATGCAGGTTGAAACGTCATTAAAGTAAGATTTGTCACAAATAAGCTGAAACACAGCAGGGTTGATTGACTATATTTAAGTTAAACAAGGGGGAGTTTAAAGAAGGGCTAGTTTCCCCCTTTATTTACATTTTGTTTCCGTGTAAAGGGGGAGAACACAAGCAGGGATGGACTCAGGGAAGCTTATGACTGAGAATTACTCGGGCTGACTCAGCCTCTTCTCTTTTCTATAAAATGCTTAAGGAGCCATGAAGAGGTGCATGAAACAAGAGACTAGCATGTGCCTTAGAAACCTCTAAAAATGAGGAGCCTATTAAAAGAGAAAGTCTTAGAGTCACAGGTGTAGAAAACAAACTTACGGTTCCCAAGGGGGGAAAGGGGGAGGGAAGGATAAAATGGGAGGCTGGGACTGACACATACACACGACTATATATAAAACAGATAACTAGTAAGGACCTACTGTAGAGCACAGGGAACTCTACTCGATGCTCTGTGATAACCTATATGGGAAAAGAACCTAAAAAAGAGTGGATATATGTATACGTATAACTAATTCACTTTGCTGTACAGCAGAAACGAATACAACATTGTAAATCAACTAGACTCCAATAAGAATTATTTTTAAAATGAGAAAGTTGTATTGGAAATCTGCCATTTCTCTTCTTTCTGGCTTTCTACCCAATCAAGTTGTGCTTTTGCGTGTCTGTGTATGTAGAGCTCTCCAAATAGTGTTATTCTGCTTAGTTTTTTGTTGGATTTTTTTTTAAGTTTTGAATATTTTACAGCAATGACAAGAAAAGTAAGATTGCTCGGAGTTCAGCAATCCTCATTAGTCACTCACCACAACTGGTAACTAGATGAAAAAGATAATGGGAAGCAGGGACTAAGCAGGTCTCTGTCATCCTGTGTGTGAAATGATGCTGAGAGACAGAGCAACCCAGCAACACTGGTGCCTGACGTGTTTTAGATGTTTTAGAACACAAAGAAAGAAGTGTCAGGGATAAAGCCCTATGGAGGATGGGCCGATTCGGGTTATGACTGATCACCCCTCACCACTAAACAGTTCAGGTGAACCAGCAAGTAAAAAAGCACTTAACTATGTGATAAGCACTTAACCAGCGAGGTACTGGGCACCATGGAAAGGTCTGCTTTTCTGTCTTAGGTGCTGTGATTATAATAAGAAAAGCTTATTCACTGTTCAGTTGCATCTGAATCAACAATGATTACAAACATCTGTATGCAGATAATTCAGAAATCTATTCCTTATGCTTTTATACTAGGCTAAATATGAAAACCATGTTTCTCTGAAATTTATCCAAATTTTTTTCCTAGCCTCTTTACCCTAAAACTTCCATCATCCTCTCCCCCACCCCCAATTTTAATTTTCTTCCACTTGCAGGGATTCTATCCAAAGCACCCCCGGGCACATTCTCCTTCTCCTTTCAACATAGGGAAGATTTACAGATGAAGATAAAAAGGGAAGAGAATAAGCAAAAGCTGGGGTGGGGTGGGGCTGGATCTGGGGAAGCCTATAATTTGATAAGGATGAGCTCAGATAAGGCAGGAGTGGTGAGTGGTCGTCAGGTTGGGAAAGGTCTGGAATGTTCGGCTGGAGGTCTGGACTTCATGCTTCTGGAAACAGAAGGCAGAAGGTTCTGAGCCGGGGAGTGACCCAGTTAGAGCGTGTGTTAGGTTACACCAAGTCAGTATTTCGGGTTAATAGACTAGGACAGACACTGGGGACTTAAGAGCAGTTAATGAGAAAAGTAAAAATACTTTAGCACATGTAAGATGTTATGAGAACTTGATTTGGGGCAGTGGAAGTGGGTCAGAGGGATGAGGAAAACAAGAGATCAAAGACTAGAAAGATCCAACTTTCTGACTCCGTTTCATATAAGGCAGCATGTGCATCCCCATAAAACCCTAGGTGTCTACTTGTGTTGTTCCTGTAAACTTTCAACATCTCCTCACTGGTAAGACATAGCAAGTGACCAAAAAAATCATTTTTACCGTAATACTTGAGCAGCCATCAGATAAGGGTGATAAAGTTCACTCAAGAAGATGATGCTCAAGACATCCTCCTTGTCAAGAAAACCTCCCCCCTCCCATCCCCATAGGCAGGAAGAAAGGATCAGGCCATTAATCAACTGACATTTTGTGAGCCTTTTGCCACGCAATCTGGATAAAGTAGTCTTTGGATTTATCCAAGATTAGGCAGCCGCTGTGATTCATTTGAAAAGGTCCCTGCTGTAGGCTGGAAGTAGGCACCTGGCTGTACGATGGGGAAGCAGTGAAGTAGGTACACAGTTCTGGAAAGTCTCCTACCAAATACTTCATCTGTTAAATAGATAGGGGAAACCAGACATTAAAAAAGTTAGAAAGGAAGCAAAATAGTGCAGGAATACCATAATGACCTTTTGTGACTAAGGAAAGTATCAATGTTATCATGGTTGGTATTTACTTTGTATAAACTAAACTGCAGAGACCATTATATAGTGCATAGAATAGAAACAAAAGTTAAAAAAGATTTAAAGCTCTTTTGGTCCAATTTCCCACTTAGGCAGAAATGCTGTGCACAATATCCCTAATAGGTGGCTAACTGGTATCAGCCTCCATCATCTCAATGAGCAATGCACTGTCTGCTTCCAGGGCAAATGTATTTCATTTGGAGTATCCTAATTCTGATGGTACCTTATACCACATCACTTGGACCTCCACTTATTCACAGTTCTGTTCCTTGGAGAAAACTATGTCTATTCTGTCTTCCTTACAATAACTCAAATGAGAATTTTTGTCCTAACTGCGGGGGGAAACCAAGGGGGTTGTAAAGAGAAGTGTGGGATGACAAATTACGATTTGCTCACTCAAAGACCTATTTGTGTTCTATTGGGTCCACCATTATATGTACTGTTTTCTCTTCTTTCCTTTGGACTCATCAGCTAATTATTTTATTAAGATCTCTTCTCAATTAGCTTACTAGTTATACATGATTTATCTTATATATTACCATAGGCATGCTTGATTTATTGATATCTAATATCTAATATTAATTAGTGGTTTTTAACCAAATTTTAGAAGATACAGATACCTTAGAGCACCTTAACTTTATTTACTCTTAACTTTTGTGCTTTCATATATGTTAAATCCTGAAAGTCAGTAGTTTCATTGCTTAATAAAATAAATACTTATTTCTATTTCCCTTTCCTTTTCCAATATCCTTCATATCTCTCTGCATTTCTCTTCCTCCATCTGGGGATCCTTTCTGCTGCCTGAAAAACTCCTTGCTTGTATTTCTTTGAATGTGGATCTGTTGTGATAAGTTCTCCCAGATTTTTCTTTTTTTTTCTGGAAATATCTTTATTGCATCTTCAATTTTGAAAGATTTTGTTTTTTTTCTGCATGTAGAACTCTAGGGTTTTTGTTTGTTTTGAAACTTTGAAACATTATTTCATTGTCTTCTGACTTAGGCAGTTACTGGTAAGAAGTCAGTTGCCAATTTTATTTTTGCTCCTTTGCTTCCCTCTGGCTGGTTTTAAGATTTCATCTGGTCATTGGTTTTCAGTGGGTTTTACTATCTATTTGGCAAGGCGTACTTTTCTTCTTGTCATTTGTATTGATTCTTGAATCAGAAGTTTGAATTACTTTTGGAAAATTCTTGAACATTGGCTTCAAACATTGCTCCTACCTCAATTTCTGTTTCCTTCTTTTCTAGGACTCTAATTGCACCTAAGTTAGACTGTTTTAAGGTCTATATTTCCTTTATACTGTTTTCCATATTTCTCATCCTCCTTCCTCTTTTTGTTTCAGTCTAGACATTTTCTGCTGACCTATTTTCTTATTCACAGATCAGACTCACAAATCCTCTCTTCAGCTATGTCTAATCTTTAATTTCATCTATTGTTTTCTAAATTTCCGTTAATGTATTTTCAGTTCTAGAACTCTTATTATTTCTAGTTCTTTAGCAAAATTCCCAATCTTGTCATCTAATTTTTAAATGTACTAATCATAATTATTTTAAAGTCCGTTTCTGATGACTGCAATGTCTGGCCCTTAGGGACTGTCTTTAAAAATACATATTATTTTATCACTATCTGTTTTTATGTATATTAATTTGTATTGGAATGCTAGAAATTGTGTATGAAAAGTTATGGAAGCTTTGGCTGATCATTTTTCTCCAGAGAAGGTTTTTAATAGCGTGTGGCAGACCAGGAGAATAATAGTGTATCAGTTAAATCTAATATGATATTAAGCTGATTTGAGTCTGGGTTTTAGTCTTCATAAGGCCTGGTCTCTATTTCTGGTTTGCCCTTACTTATAAAGTATAACCTCTTGGGGGCCTCAGATGAAAGCCTGGGCTATTTTTTATTACCTCACCACCATAATGGGAACTGGCTCTTACTTTTTTCTCCCTCACGTAGTGATACTGATGAGAGCTATGCTTAGCTTTTCACCAAGTTTGCCTGTCTCTCAAGCCAAGCTGCGAATGGCTTGGGGGGAAACTGGCTCAGATCGTTGGGCTTTCTTTTCTGTACATCCTTTCTTTCCACAATCTTTTCCTCTTAAGTCCTGGCTGTTTGGTAGTCCTAAGCTCCATTTCTCTGCGCCATGTAACTCTTTAAGTCTGTTCTGTTCTACTTCTCTGCAGTTTAGCAACGATGCTCTGCTCAGTGAAAACATCTCTGTGCTTTTACAGATTGGTGATGTCTCAACAGAAAATAGCAGAAACACCATGTTCATTTCAGTGGGTTTATCTTGTCTCCAGCATCTTGGTCCCTTAAATTCTGATTGCCTGGATAGCTTTCCTATGCCATCAGTGAGACGATTTTTTCTTTACATTCAATCAAGCTTTTTTGTTTTCTTTCTTTCTTCCTTCCATTTCCCCCTCTCCTCTTTTCTTCTTCTTCTCCTTCTTCTTCTTCTCCTTCTTTCTTTCTTTCTTGAAGCCCATCAAAGCCAGAGGCTACTTGGTAATTTTTATGCTGTTGAACATACTATATATATATTTTTTCTGTTTTTAGGAATTTCTCATATTTTTCTATACTCTCTTTGTTTTCAGAGCCTTCCTGCATTAGTTAGCATTTGTTGCATAACAAAGAACTCATACATTCATGGATTAAAACAACAATTTATTTATCTTGCAATTCTGGAGGTTGGTGATTTGGGCTGGGCTCAGCTGCTTTGAGTCAGGCTTGGCTAATCTTTCAGTGGGGCTCACTCATGTATCTGCTGCCGGCTGCGGGGATGGCTGGGAACTGGCTAATAGGAGGGTTTTGGTTCTTCCCTATGTGATGTCTCATCCACCAGCAGGTTAGCTTCAGGCTTGTTCATGAGGTGGCGGGATTCCATGCACAAGAGCAGAAACATGCAAAGACCTCTCCCGAAATCACACAATATCGATTCTCCTGCACTGTTGTGACAAAGGAGGTCATAAGGCCAACCCACATTCAGGGTTGGAGAAATAGACTCCACCTCTCATTGGGAGAAGCTGCAAGGAATTGTGCACATTTTTTGGTAGTCTACAAAGCTAAAGTCATCGTTAATTCTAATAATTTCAATTTCTTAGACTTTTGCTCATTGATAGTCACATCCATTGCAAACAATGATAGCTTTATCTTTTCCTTTCCAATTTTTTACAATGCCATTTCCCTTCATTGCCTGATTGCACTGGATTGACCATTCAGTACAATTTAAAATAAAAGGAGAGAGAGTGGACATCCTTGATTTGTTCCCAATTGCGGAAGAAAAGATTTTGAAAAACTTTTCAATATTAATATGCTGTACTTTGTGGATACTTGTATTTTTCTGCATACATTAAAATTATCATATGATTTTTAAAGTTATTTTGTTAATATGATCATTTCACTGCTTCAATTTGAATATTAGACCAATTTTTCTTTTTTTCGGTACGCGGGCCTCTCACTGTTGTGGCCTCTCCCATTGCAGAGCACAGGCTCCAGATGCACAAACTCAGGGGCCATGGCTCACGGGCCCAGCCGCTCCGCGGCATGTGGGATCATCCCGGACCAGGGCACGAACCTGTGTCCCCTGCATCGGCAGGCGGACTCTCAACCACTGCACCACCAGGGAAGCCCCCAGACCAAATTTAATTACTATATTAACCAACTTGTTGATTTCTGTTATTTTTTTGATGTGGAAGAGTTATTTGCTAACTTGTTTAGAATTTTTGTATTTATGTTTATTGTGGCACAAGTGTTATTGATCTACACTTTTTAAAAATTCTTTGGGGCTTCCCTGGTGGCGCAGTGGTTGAGAGTCCACCTGCCGATGCAGGGGACATGGATTCGTGCCCCGGTCCAGGAAGATCCCACATGCCGCGGAGCGGCTGGGCCCGTGAGCCATGGCCGCTGAGCCTGCGGGTCCGGAGCCTGTGCTCTGCAACGGGAGAGGCCACAACAGTGAGAGGCCCGCGTACCAAAAAAAATAATAATAATAATAATGTCTTTGGCAGGTTTGGGTGGAAATTAGTAAAGGAAAACCTCACTAAGATGGAGTCAGGAAGCCAGAAGGGGGAGCTCTCAGGCAGTACCACCTGATGTCAATTACAGGAAGCATTGTCAATTACAGACCCCAACAGAAGAATCATCAACCGGAAAGAATCATCCATCACAGGTCCCAACAAGAAAAGATGTACATGGTGTCTCCTACAAGAAATTGACTACCCCAGCAACTCAGCCAGTGAGAAACCGTCATCACCCTGAACTCTCACTTTTCTCCGATGGACTTTTTTCAAAATAACCCCTTCCGTCTTGCTCCTTTTCTCTCTATAAAATAACATTCCTCTTGGTTGTGTGTTGGACTTGCCTATGGCTTTTGACATAGCTTGCTTGCTTTTCCTGAATTGCTATTCCTCTGCTATTCCCGAAAAAACCCATTTTTGCCGGTAAAATAACTGTTTTATTTTTAAGGTCCGTATTTGAAATCAAGGTTATAAATTGGGAATTGGCTTCTTCTGTATTCTGGGAGAGTCAGCGTAACATTGGAATTGCTTCCTCCTTAAATATTTGACAGAATTAACCAGTGAAGCCATCTGGGTAAAGACTTTATGGGAAGTATCCAATTATAGATCAAATAAATTGGCTAGTTTGCAGTCTCTTTAGTAGTTATCTGACTAATCCAATTTTCTTTCTCTACTTGTGTCCATTTTAGTAAGTTGTATATTTCTAGGTATTTTCCCATTTAATGTATTTACTATTGCAATTTGTTAATAATATCCTTGTACTATCTTTTCATTTTCTACAGAACCTGTTTTTATTCCTGAAGTTGTTATTCATGAATTCTCCTTTTACTACCAGTAGTGTGAGGTGTTTTACCCCAGTTTCACCTAATTTAAACTCCATCGACAGGGTGCTACTGAGTGAAAGAGTAACAGCTCTAGCTAATAGTCATTTGATAAGTTTGAGTTTATTAGTTATAGTTCTGGCAGGAGAGAAATGGCACTCTCAAACTGGGCAATTTGAAGAGAGCTGACTAAAACGTTTATTTATAAGGTTATCTGTGGTGTTCAGGGAAATGGCAAGGGGGAGTGTAGGACCCTGGGATAGTAACTGCAGGAGATTATTAACCACCCAAGGGCCTGGAGAAAAGAATAGTTACCAGGCTGTATTGTGAGTAGCTATAGGGGAAGGACTCCCAGACAGATGCTGATACCAACAACTCAGGAATGAAGCCAAGGAAAAATACCCTGACCTCACTTTCCTCTGGTCCTCCAACCTCTTTCGAGAGCCTCCTGTTGACTGAACCAAATCAGGTGCTGACAGGCAAAGGAGTAGTTAGTCTTTATATATCAGCAACCTGGGAGGGCAAACACAAGATATTCAACACATTTTGGATAGCCATTTTGTTATAATTCTCAGCAGGTCATTGGCTTAGTAGGTGGGTACTTAGTGAGGCTACAAAACTGGAGGAACTTGTTAAGCAAAGATAAACATTTGACAAATATATTGTCTCCCCTGCCTATTCAGGCTGATTTCTAGATGAAGAGGTTGGAAGACAGAATGCTAGTGGTATATCTTTTGGTGTCTTCTGGTTACATTTAGCAAGGAATTTAACTAGGAGTTAAGCTCAGGCTGATATAGGTTAGTTGGCAGTAAAAATGGAAAGAAAAGGAGAAGAGAGAATCCAGAAATTTGGAGCCTTTTGGATTGAAAACTCAAATGGTTTTAGGCTCCAAATATGAAAAGGTAAGATTCAGAAATGTTTTCTGCATTAAAGATCCATTAAAGCAGAGTTCTGCCACAAACTACTAGTGTAGAGTTCCCTCCAAGCTGGCTTACCTCAATGTAACTACCCTTATGTTGAAAGAAGAGAAGGAATGGGGGGAGGAGATTCAAAGAAATATATCAGCCTGGAGGATTATGACTAGTAATTATGACTATTCAAGATATCTGGGTGTTTATCAGGCAAATGAAATCAACTGGAAGCAAATAGATCATAAGTCTACTCGTTTTTTTGAATTGCTCAGCTAAAGAAATCACATGCCAGACTGAAAAAGCCGTTAACTGTTTAAGACTTAAAGTAAACCTTGGGTTTTGAAACTTGCATTGACAGGATAGCGTGTGTGAAAACTACATCACTTCCCAGAAGATCTGGTACCAAAAAAACCCCCCAAAACCCCAAAAAACAAACAAACCACAGAGGATAATACAGCAAAAATGCCAGCGTCCCCCTCCCCCTTAGGGCAAAGCCAGAGTCACCCTCCCCCTCCCCTTTCTGGCACAGTGGTGAAATCATTAATACCAAATTGAAGACTGTAGGAAAGTCAAGAAAGTCCCCACTTCAGGGCAGAGACCTCACAATGCCTACTTGTAGGGTTGTACCATGGCTATTGACCAGTGATCCCATTCTTCCCTTTTCTAAATGAGAGATTTGATTGTAGATTTTCTCTCTGCTCATGACTATAGAGTGTGTGCTCAGGCCAGATAAATCGTCCCTTGATCATGAGAAGCCACAGTGTCCTAAAGGAGAGGGCAGTGCTGCTATTGGAGATCTGGATTTGAGTTGGGTATAGTAACTGCATGGGATTTTAGGATGCTTCCCCTGAGTGGGAGTGAATGTATGCGGTGTGAGGAACACGGGATTTATAGAGACAGTAGATGTGGCAAAGACAAAAGATGTGTTTGTCCCTTGAAAATTCATGTGCCCTTTCTATTGTGTAGAGTTGTTTCTGGGAGGCATGTATGTGTCTGCATTTCTCAGCATCTAGATAGGACTTTTAGACTAGTTCTCACCAGTGGGCTATGAGTAAAATAATGAATGTTATTTTTGGGCCGAAGTGTTTGAGAAGCAGGTATACGTTCTCCGTTTTTTCTACTCCAGTCCACTGGCTGGAATTGAATGACTGCAAAGCTCTAGACGGTGGAGATAGAAGGCAAAGCAGCCTAAACCACCTCGTGGAAATATGCTCACTGAATACCAGCGTTGGACTCTATGTGAGCAAAGAAAAACAACTCTATTGTGTTAAGTCATGAATTTCAAGGTTTATCTGCATCCTCTGCTACTCATACTCAATGATTCCAAAGTACACAAAGTTCTATAAATTACTTTGTGGGTCCAGGAGCAAATATATATCTATATCTATATGTTTCTCTCTACATATCACACATATAAATTTAAGGGCAAAAAAATAAAAATTTACTTAAGCTTATACATTTAGATTTTAGATAATGGTGTCTGATTAGCATGCAATTGCTTTAGGGCAACCTAAATCTAGGAATTTACCAGTTTATCCTCTTACAATTTAAACTCAGGAGGTTGAACCCAAAAATGTGATAGGATTTAATAAGACAGTCAACGTGTTTTAATATCATTGTATCCTTCACAGCATCTATACAGTGATGGAGAGACAGTATTGCTTGAGTATAAGACAAAGAAGACAAATCATCTTAAGGATTAGTGATAGGGATTAATAATAAATTCATGCATCTGTACGCCTAAATGCATAGGCTGTTACATACATGCAAGATGACTGTAAGGCCACTAGCTGTTGTGGAATTAGACCCCAGAATATTGCACCATTATATTATTATGGAGTTAGAGTGATATCTTTACTCATGACTTTTACAAGCAAGTTGGTACTAAAGCTCAAATCTATGACTGTAGCAGGGAACATACCCAATGTATGTCATGCCTGTCATTTGCCTATTTATTCTCAAATCCATTCCTTTCCACTCCACTGCTTGGCTCTGTATCACAAGGGGCTGACCCTGCAAGCTACATTTTCCTGACCCCCTTCTCAGCTGGGAGACACTGACAGGAATACTGAAGGGAAGGCAGATGGAAGATTTCCTCTTACTTTCATTTAAGGTGGCATCCCTGACAGGGCAGGTGGCGTCCCTAACGCCCACAGGACAGCCCCTGCTCTGTAGTCGCAACTTTGCATGGCAGCCTCCCTGGTGGTTCCTGGTGCTGCTGATACCCTGCATCCCACCAGTTCTAGAGGTGGTGGTGCCCTCCTGCTGCTGCTGGATTACTTCATCACCCCATGTTTGTCTCCTCAGTTCTTCCAGTACCGTTGTAACTGGCTCCTCATATCAGAGTCCTTCAGACTTGAATGCTGTTCTCCAGACAGGACTATAATCAATATATGTGTGCACTAATGGCTACATAGAACACAATATATAACACAACTTGCATATATAAACTTACCAACAAAATAACTTTTCAGTGATTATTGGTTGAATGAGTGAATATATGTATGGAAGGGTTACTTGAAAACTGGGGGGAGGGGGAGATATTTTAATGTTTCAAAGTTAAACCTAGAAATCCCTATTTCTATTTTGTGTAACTGTTACCAAGTCCAAGCTTGTACTGCTCACAGCAGGACAGGCCGATAAATCGAGAGACAACTTGTTGGGGCAAGGAATAGCGACTTTATTTGGAAAGCCAGCAGACCGTGATGATGCTGGACTAGTGTCCCAAAGAACCATCTTACCCCACTTAGATTTCAGGCATCTTTTGTACTAAAAGGGGAGGCGGGGGGTGGTTGGTTGTTGCAGACTTCTTGGTGCTGGAATCCTTTGTTCTTGCAGCTGTCCACGTAGGTCAGGTCACGATGTTCCTATAAGCCTCCAACAAGACAAATGTTATTCTCTGTTCTGCAACTTTTTATCTCTAAATGAATGGAAAAGTGTTACATCTTCAAAGGTCAGAGCCTTGAGGATGGGTTATCCTGTATATTCTTTTCTAAAAGGTGCAGAGCCAGCCTGACTAAGCACAGGCAATAGAACACAAATGTTAGAACTAAACGGAAAGACTTAATAAGGAGTCAGCTTTGCTCTTCTCTGTTACATAACTATATGCTAAGGTGGAAATTTTAGTAAGAGGTATTAGAAATGGTGCTAATAAATTTGAATGGAGCCCTAGAATTAAAATGGTAATACAGTCAGAAATTCAAAACAGAAGGAAATCTAGGGGCAAAGATTACAGCCATTATTAAAGCAAGTACCTTTTCAATCCTTTTCCACTTTGATTCACAATAAGAAATATATTTTATATTGAGAATGAGTGCAGTCATATATGCATGAGATGCTTGCTATATTTTCTATTCAGTTTCTTCTCTTTTCTTCCAGCATATCCTACCCAGTATGACACAGTTTGAAAACATGGGTCTCAGCATATTACAGGAACCGTGATCATCTTTGAAAATGTATCCAAAGGATTAAGGCATAACTCATCCTTTGCTCACTCTTTCTTTGTCTTCCTCCATAGTGGCCACCTATTGTTTTGGTTATCTCAGTGTGTGTTCACTCACTTTCCTCTTGGAAACTATCCCTCTCCTTTTCTTAGTCCATAGGGTTCAGGTCAACTTCCTGCCCACCTCTCCTGTCCTCCCGACTCTCCAACTTGACCAGCTCTGGGGGAAGCATGTCATCTGGTTTTGGTCAAGCAGAGAAGCCATCTCTCTGACCACAAGGAATGTCTCAATAGTTGGCACATAAGCTAAGATAGGTCAATGAACTCTGTCACCAAAAACAGTTTCTTGTTTGGCCAGACTGGAGGCTGGTGAGAATCAGGGATGGATCCTAGGAGCCATCAGATGGATAGAGCTGCCTAATAGAGAAGCTACCAAGAGGGAAGGGATGGAGGGGTGATGACATTTGTGATCGTGGATCCGGTCATTTTTCCTGAGCACTGGTAAACTGAGTTCTGAAATTCTAATATAAGTAAAAAGCTATTTACAAATGATACTTAATTTGTGAGATGACTTAAATTAGAAATGTATACTTTCAGACTTCTTCAGTATCCCAAATTTATAAACAGATAGGGCAAAATTAGACTGAAATCATCACATAATCATTTGTATTTTAAATGGTACTGCAAATATTTAAAATTATGTTTATAAAATTGGATTGAATATTTCAATGGAATTATCCAGTCTCTTAGTCTTTTTTCAGTGCCAACATATTTTTAGTTTTGCTGCACTAGGAGCCCTACTTCATTTATTAAGAAAAATAGGTTTGAAAAAATTATTTACATTAGGGTTTTCACTGAAAAATTCAATTAAGGAAATTAAGACTCGCCCCCCTGCAAATTTAATATTTATTTTTTTCTCAGTCAGTAAATAGAGGTACCGTATTATTGTGGTCCGTGTGCAGGTTGGAAGAAGAGTTTCCAGATGCAAAGTATTTTAGATGAGAGTGAGCTTATTGAAAAGAAAGGGCAGAGTTAGTGAGGGGCGCTGCAAATCCAGGGGCCGACTTCCTGATGGACCAGGGAGAGCGGGGCCCCTTTGTGGGCTAGTAGCCAACTTCTGTAGCCTCAAGACAAAGAAAATTCCTGCTGGCGGGATGGCATTAGGTGATTGGTCAGGATGCTACGTGGTTGCTACATGGTGAATATTTTACCTAACATGGACTTGAGGGTTGTCTGGTTTAGGTCAGGAAAGCCCATGGCAACAGTCGCTGTAGGGGCTCAGTTAATTCCAGAGATTTTTGTCCTGTGCCCTTGATATAGGGCTCCACACCTATAACATTATAGATTTATTTAAAGCTATTTCTATAAGATACATTTTAATGTAAAAATAACTTTAAAAAATATAATGCATATTGTTTTTTCAGTTCTACTCAGTATGTGGTTTTAAATGTCTGCATAGTACTGATTTAAAAACAATAATTCAAAGCACAAAGTATATTAAAGGCCGCCAGTGCAGACTTATCCGCAAATGAAAAGTTTAAGCTATAGCTTTGAACATTACAGTGGAAAAAAGAGTTGAGATAAATGATATTCCCCATACCTATATCATCGACTGGTTAGTTACTGCCACAAGATATGAACAAGTTTGTGCCTAATTTTACAACTTCTCTTAGAGGTTCACTACTTGGTGTTTTTCAAGGACGTAACGTGGACATCTAGCCAACAGTCATTCATATTCAATGCACTCCTTAAAAGTGAAGGCAACAGTTCTCTGTGGCAGAATTAAAACAGCAAGATCTGACAACCTGCCAGTATCCTTATTAATCTCACAGGGATGGATTTTGCTCCCACCTGGGAGCTTTGGAGTTAGCAGGCAGAATGTGTTACTTCTACAATATTTCTATGAAGAAATGATTGATTTGGAAATCTTGTGCTTTCACTATTATTAGCATTAATTATTGCTTGCAAATAGTGTTACCCAAAGCAGGTGCATTTAATGATCCTACCTTAAAATAACTGACAGGGAAAATGGCAAAACATCACACCTATTTTTACCTCTTGCTATTACCACTTTGAAAACACAAAAGCATCTTCAGTTGAGGTGTTGACAGAATTGGTTTCTTCCTCTCAGTAGCTATACATAGAACACTAAGTAACTTCTGAAGATTAGGAAAAAAAGTTTTATTGAAAAGTAGGCATTTTTGAAATTGGTACATATAAACAAACAAGTAATCTGAAAAAAATTACATTTGTATTTTTTTCTTAACAATGTTTTAGGAGCCCTAACTATCCTTTTTGCTATAACTATTAAAAGTTTCATTCCTGAGATTTTTGTAGTCAAAATTCTCAAAGTAAGCAGAGAGGAAAGAAATGTTTTCCCCAGATGGGAGGCTGAACTGTGGATTAACATCTCAGCCAGTTAATTTCTGTCACTTTTCCATACATTAGATTTTTCATTTAGGATATATCCACACTGTAATTTATTCCTTACCTATGGGCCCCCAAAGGTGCCACATCCTCAAAGAGCTGAAATATTCGGCTGAAAGATGGTATATAAGTAAAAGTTTTTGTTACTAAATATTTGCCACTGTAGGTAGCTTCCTTCTTTTAAAGTGCGAACATAGAAACAAAATGAGTTTTTCACATCTAGTTTGATATAAATAACAATTCAAGTATCTCCTTTAAAATGATGTTCTGAAAAACATTAACATTTATGAATCACAAATTTAAATATATTTTCTGCAAGGCAGAATATTCCTGGAATATCCTTTGTTTTAATCATTACTTAGACTATAAATATCAAAACCTAGCTTTGGTCCACGTCATATTTTTGATAGTTCCTCATTTTTAAAATCTATATACTTAACTAATCATTTAGAAAAAAATGAACATCACATGCATGAAAGGAAAGCTTCAAACGATAACTTTTCATTTAAAAAGCTGTATTCAAATGAAGATGTGGTCTAAGTCATTTGTGCTTATTTTCGGTTAAAGCTGACATATAAGATGTTCACTGAGCTTTCGTGTGAAATGGGGTTGCATCATAATCTTGAAAATGAATTCCCTTAGAAGTTGTGATCTTCATTATAGCCCCATTCAAAGTGTCATCTTCAATGAGTGTTATTAATCCACTGGCAATCATTGATGGGCTAAAAATAAAGGAAACATCAGGGTTTTAAAATTAAAGAATGAGGCATAATTATCACATCATCTTGAGTTATTTTTGAAGTATCTATCACCTTTAACATGTAATAGGGAAATGTATATCATGAAGCTATTGCTACTTTCATTTTTTATTCAATTAGATAACTAAATTATAAATTTAGTGGTAGATTTCCACACCCACCCTTCTGTTATTTTATAGGAAGGATTCATAAATTTATATTTATTATTTACATTGAGTAAAGATTATTTTTCCATTTTTAACCTATCAGTAAAATTTAGACTTATCAGATAGAAATGTTTATTAGAGTAGAAATTTGAAGAATTGTAACTAACATTTATTGAACGTCTATTATTTATCTGCTACTGTTTTAAGTACCTTACATATATCAACTTATTTGTGGACTTTCCAAAGCCCCTGAGTTTGTTTTAGTATTATCCCCATTTTACATGCAAGAAAATCAAGGTAAGTAGAGGTTGATGGATAAGTTCATGGTGGGTGTGGTGGAGTCAGGATTAGATCCAGATGACTCCGTCCTGTGAAACGCCAACTGCTCTAACTCAGACATGGTTCCCCAAACATGTGTGTTGATCAGTTGTTTCTTAGGAAAGTGGTTGAAGTTAGGGGGGCATATTTAATTTCACAAAGGGTATATATGAATATTGCTTGGAATTTAGGCAGATAAGGTATCATTGCTTCCAAAGACAACTAAACATCATCTTTTAAAAAAAGTATCTGATTATGGTTGAAGGTATTAATGATGCATTCTTTATACCTAAAAGCAAAATTCATGATGTGTCAACATATTCTATTCAGAAACCCAGAAAAAGTATTTTTTTTCAGAGATTTTGTCAAACCAAAACTTTGAAGCTTGCATGAGTTTCTCAAATTTAAAAGCTAATTTTTTTCCTTTTGATTGCTTATGTCTAGATAGCACTTTGCTCCATTGTATAAAGGAAGATAGGTATAGTTTTACTTACTCCAAAATTCCATAGTATTTCATCATATCCTTGATATGATCCGTGTATTCTATATATTGTCCCATGTTTTCTTCTTTTTCAATGGATTTGAGGATGGGTGTATTAACAAAGCCTGGGCAAATGGCATTCAGCCTCACACCACTGTTCATGAGATTAGCAGCCATCTGCCAATTGGAAGTAGAAGGTTGCAGATTTCAGGAGTTTTGTAAATGTATAACATAGGATAAACTGATAATTAAAGGTAGTTAAAAAACTGATGTGAAAAGTACTAGACAGCTATCCTTCTAGCTATATAATGATGACAATGGTAAGGCTGACTGGTGGTAGAAACTAAAAGAATACATAACTAAAGTGCTGAACTAATTCTTGCAAGCCTCACCTAATTATCTTTTTTAAAAAATCAATATTACTGGGCAACTCCTGAAAATACTTGATTATCTAAAGCGCTCTTATCTACTGAACACTGCAGGCAGCTCAAGGTAATAAGCTGAGGCTTAGAATTGATATCCCAAGTTTTCTTTGAAATTGGGGTTGTATTAAAGAGAATACTTACTTAAAAAATACTGTTAGTGGAAAATTTTAGGACTTTGATTGATTCTAAAGACACTCAGTAATTTGCACTATCTGGAAGACAATTTTAATTATTTTTAGACTAACCTTCTTTGGCTTTTATTTGAACTATTTATAAAACAAAATGTAAGTCAATTATTTGTGGATTCCATTTGCTTTCTTGCTAAAATTTATTCATAACCCTCCTTATCAATACTTGTGGTGCTTTCAAGGTTTTCTGTGGACAAGCACAGAGTAATAAGAAATTTGAGTTGCCCGATGTGGACTAAGGCCAAATAAAATGATGCTCTACTTTCTTGTTTCAGCTCTTACACCATGAACAAGTGTCCTTTTCGTGGTACTTGCCCATGTTTTTTTCATCTTTGTGCTTGTGTTGGTGATTTTGCTATCTGAAATGTCTTCAAGGCATAGTGCTGACGTAGTATTTCTAAGTGCAAGAAGGCTGCAATGTGCCTATGGATAAAATACACATGTTAGAAGAGCTTCCTTCAGGCATGAGGTGTAAATGATGTTGGCCATGCTAATACAATGCATATTAAATAAGGTGTCATAAAAAAATAAGGTGTCTTTAAACAGAAATATTCATAAAACTAGGCTATGTGTTGATTTTTTATTCAAAATGTAGCCAGAGATTCAAAGGGACTTAACCCTGAATTTCCCCTATGAGCAACAGTTTAGTACCCTCTAATTCAGTGTTTGCAAGTGAATTTATAGAACATAACTAACAAATAATGAGCATCAGCTGTACAGGTGTCCAGTCTTACAACTGTGAATGCAACAGTTCTGGTCTTTACTTTGATTTACTTTGCTTTGTAGTAGTGTTATGTGTTCATTAAAAGTTGAATTAAAGATTAAGTCTCTGCAAATTAAATTAAAATTTCCAAGCAATTTCAATTAAGAGTGTGAGAGCTGCCAGTCTTCCTTTTTGACTGAACATTTACTGTTCACCATCTGCTTTCTCTATCCCTAGCGTTTCTTGTTATCAATGATTTCCTGTTCGTCTGGCCCCTCTCTCCATTTCCCCTAGACTAACCACTGTAGAGGTCTCCCAACTGCTCTTTCCTTTTCTGCACTTGTCCTCTCTCATACATTCTTTCTGAATCTCTCTTTTTATGTCTTATTTTGGGTTTTTTGGCCATGCCACGCAGCTTGCAGGATCTTAGTTCCCCAACCAGGGATTGAACCCAGGCCCTTGATAGTGAGAGTCCTAACCACCGGACTGCCAGGGAATTCCCATACATTCTCTAAAGAGCAGATAAAGAGCAGGTCTTCTTCAAATGGAAATATAATCTTGTCACTCCTGTGCAGAAAAAACCCACTGACGGCTGCATTTAGAATAAAATCCAAGCTCATGACCCTGACTCATAAGCTGCCTTTCGTCTCACTTCTGCTTACATCTCAAGTCAACCACATGCTCCTTTCCCCTTGCTCATCAGGCTCCATTCAAGCTGCCCCCTTTTTTTTTCAGTTATTATAAAAAGGCACTTCATGCTATCAATGTATGTGGTCAATTAGTTCTAAAATAGTTTTCTAAGCTCTGTACACTTTCACCCTAGGTCTCCATGGAGACAGCATCCTTGACAACCCTCTCAGGTAAACTCTGGCTGCACTCCTCCTTCCATTCTCCACGCTCTCACTCATTTTTACCATATCTTCAGGGACAAGTAACACCTAGAGCATACTGCATATTCCGTTTAAGGAAGTCTTAAGTTAATGATTTTTAAATTTGGAGTCAATTTCAAAAAATTAAGGAATATCTTCCCATTTTTTACCCTTAAGGATATTTTTCAGTAACCTTCATTTTAAAATTATCTATTCTAGGGACTTCCCTGGCAGTCCAGCAGTTAAGACTCTGTGCTTCCAGTGCAGTGGGCACGGGTTTGATCCCTGGTCGGGAACTAGGAACCCAAATGCCGTGCAGAGAGGCCAATAAATAAATAAATAAATAAATAAATAAAATGGCTAATTTCATGTTAAAATAAAATAAAATTCTCTATTCTATATTTGGTCCTTTACATGATCTGAAGACTATTTTTAATAATAAATAGTGAAGTAGAACTTAGTTTTCTATCTTTAATCCAGATGTATTGAATTCTGACTCTGTTCCCCTCTACTTCATAGAACTCATGCATCACATATGTACAGAAAAGAGAAAAAGAGACACTGTGGTCATTGTATCCTCACCGCTGCCGAGCGTGTAAATCCAATTATGCCATGTTTGGAAGCACAATAAACAGGCTGTTGTGCAACAGGCATCAGCCCTGAGACAAATAAAAAACAAAACCACTTTTATTAAAAAAATAAGCAGACAAACCCCAATACTTGTTATGAAAATGAATAATTTGTGCCTGTTCCATTTTCAGATTAACCTAGAAAATACACTAAGGTAATCACTGGACAACTTTGCAAAACTCACTAGTCCAGGCATAGTTTATTCCTCCTATAACCTCTACTATACTGTCCAAAATTTATGGTCAGTAAGCTACTGCCTGGGGATGTAGCCAAGAGGGATACATAAGTTTTTCTGCTTCCCTGATGAAGTCAAGAGAAGTCAATGTTATCTAAAACACCAAAAGAATCATCTTGAAATCCTGTAAGTTACTATCTAATTTTCAGTTTTTATGTCTGGATTTTTAAAGTGTATATTCTTTATTTTTTAAGGCTTCCAAATGGCTGAAGGAGTTTAACCTGCTTATGCGGGATCTGGAGAGTATTATTTGTCTTCGTTATAAGTCGGTAAGCATTTCCCTGTCACGAATTGCACTGAACAATGCTGCTAAGTGTTTAAGAAAATTAAAAGTTAACTTCTTTTGATTCTGATCTGTAGCAGATGCCTAGATCTTCTCATCCCATGACTTAGGAAAAGAAAACCAGAAATAAAAATGTTTGATCCTATCTTATTTCCTTTCATAATTATGTACTCAGCAACAGAATTCAAGCAGCTTTAGAATTGGCTTAATTTTCCATTTACACACAATAGTAACTGCTCAAAAATACGATTAAATCCATGGTGTGGAGAAAAAGTGGTACTGCAGCAGGTATGGCATCTTTTCTCCCCTATCTCCCAGCCCGAGGTTACCCCCTCCCCGCTATCAGAAGAAACAAAACAAGAAAAACTGATTTTTCTGTAGTTATCATCACTATCAAGCTTATTTCTCATAGTGATCAATTCTCTATCTCAATCAACAGTGAAACTTTTAACTAGAGCCATTTGTACATCTTGGCTTTTAACTCATTTCTTGAGTTAACACGTTCTGCCATTTTTAAAATTTGTGATTTCTCCAAGGAAGAGCGATCCCTGATTACTTTAATGTTATTAATGTCAAATGTCATGATACTACTAGATGATTCTGCTGAGACGTGGTCATTATCTCCACCCAGCTAACTAGTCCCAGAACCCCACCAATGGTGAGCGTGTTGTACCAAAGTACAGTCATAAAGGTGGACCTTAACCACTCCCTGGGTGCCTGCCAGGTCTCAATATATGAAGTACATTTGCTCAAGAGCAGTTTAAATCCCTGGGAATGGAAGATGACACAGAGTGCGTCCTCACAATGATCTCAAAATATGTAACGTGGTTCTCTTTTTGTTTTGTTTTGTTTTTTCGGTTCAGTAACATGTGTAAGTTAGTTAAGTTTGTCAGTGTCCGTCCACAAGCATTCATGATGCCTCCACAGGGTGAACAGGTGTATTAGGAAATCGAGATAAAGAGAATAAACAGGTGCAGCCAGGCGTTGCTGCTTCTTGTTCTTGTAACTTAGTCACTGTTCTACCTGCTCCTTCAATGTGTATGAGACCAAGGTAGTGGTTGTAGGTGGCATTCACGGACAGCAGGAAAGGCAGAGTGAACCTGAGTCAGAGATGAGCTGTGGACAGCCACAAAAAACACAAGGATGTCAAAGATGAATGAGAATGAATTTCTGTTATGTATGTGGAGGCACCGAACTTCTGAACCCAAACGGGTTCAAAGTGTCACAGCAGCAGAAGAGAGGAAATACTGTTGTGTTGGTTCTGTCTAAGAAGCCAGCTGCAAGACACATACTTTCCTTTAAAGGGAGAATTGCAGATGCAATCAGAATTTGTTTGCATTTTTCAAGTGGCACTTGGCTTTGTGACTCTCGTGGCGTTCCAGTGACATTTTCACTGCAGTCCTGCAGAATGTTTCCTCTTGCATTGCTTTCACTCTCTGGCATTAGATCAAAGGCTGCATAAATCCATTTCAGACATTCAGAAATCAAGCATCCTTTTAAGATATTTTTCCAGCTTTTTGGTATAACTGGCATACAATAAACTGCATATATTTAAAGTGTGTGGTTTGATAGGTTTTGACATAGGTCTACACCCACAAAACCATGACCACAATCAAGATATGAACACAGCCATCCCCTAAAAGTTTCCTCGTGCCCCGTCATCCTGTCCTTCTGACTTTCCCCTCCCCCTAAGCAACCACTGATCTCTTTTGTGTCACTATAGATTCGTTTGCCTTTTCTAGAAGTTTATATAAATGTAATCATACAGTGTAAACTTTTCTGTCTGACTTCTTTCACTCAGGATAATTCTTATGGGACTCATCCATGTTGTAATGTGTATCAATAGCTCATTTCTCTTTCTTCCTTTTTTTTTTCTCTTTCTTCCTTTTTTTTCTGAATGGTATTACACAGTAAGGATATACCCATCAATTGCATATGCATTGCTCTTTTGATAGATATATTCAGTTTGGGGGTCTTATAAAAAGAGAGAATTCTGTTTTTCAATTATTTTATTTAGTCAAGTTGTAGTTAATTTAGTTAAGTAGAGAGTTTTTCTTTATCTCCCCAGTACATGTAGATTTTAACTGTGGCTCCTTATGTTTCAGAAAGGTAAAGATGTATGGGGTTTTGTCCCCAACTTGCCAACTGACTTTCAGTGTAGAAGTTTGCTCTCTCTCCCTCAGTTTGCTGCTTTGAAAAGGGAGGCTAAAGGGAGAGAGAAAAGGTTTTTTTTTTTAAGCCTTTTTTTAAGGCTTTTCTTTTTGACAGTGATTTTAGTTGGGGTGGAAATGTTTCAGAAATCCAACATTTTCTATTGGGTTTCATGATCCATTTCTCCCTTCCAAGTATAACATTACTGCTGTTGTGGTCAACTTCAGTATCGTATTGTTTAGCCATACCTCTGTTACCAACCTTAGACCTGCAGCACCAACATATAATGTTTCCACGTGCCTCAAATAAAAACCTGTTCTGAGGTTAGTAATAAGGGTCAGCTCAGAGAATTGTTCAGGGTGTGTCTGATATGACTCTGGGGACACCACTCACGTGGTAGTTTGTGGAGGTTGTGCCCCACAGAGTTCCTGCAGTTTACAACCTGCACAGCTATACATGGCAGCCCTCCATGGTAGAGGAGGATGATGGAGCAAGAGACTGAGAAGCATGAACCAGTGGAGGTAGGAAGAGAACAAGCTAAGCATCGTGTCACAGAAGTTAAAGATGGGACAATTTTAAGAAGCCTAGAGTGGTTGCTTTTATCATGTGCAGAATCAAAAGAGAATGGCTTTTCTTTGAGATATTAACGTCTCAAAATCACCCATCTAAAAATAATAGCCCTCTTGGCTTCACCTCCTTCTCCAGCTACCTCTCCACTGCTCCACAGCTCACCCTAACCAGGCTTTCCTCTGACCAGTCCAGTCCAACAGATCTTGTGGCGGTTGCCAATGACAGGGCATCTGCTAAGGCTAGGTCTTCATCTTGCTTGATACTTTGCTCAGTAGCAACCAAAACAGTTAATTATGCTCTCCTTGAAACACCTCCCTCCTTACACTGGTGTCCTTCCACCTCACCCTCACTAGCATCTCCTCCTCCTCGACCAGATCCACAAATAGGCCGGGGGACCCGAGAGCTGGTCCTGGTCCCCTCTGCTTTTCTATGCGCACTCTTTCCTTAGGTGACCTTATCCACTCCTGTGGATGAAATTCATTCTCTCCATGTCTCTTTCATTCTCATTCTCTCTCTCTCTCTCTCTCTCTCTCTCTCTCTCTCTCACACACACACACACACACACACACACACACACACACACCACATAATTTTCAAATTTAAATTCCAGATGTCCAGCCAAGATCTTTTACTCTGTCTTGAGATGGGAAATTTAGTTTTCTTCCCTTAAAATACAGTGTGTGCTAATTCAAAAGGTTTTAGGAGTGAATTCATTTTAGAAATATGTGTTTAGTACCAAGTAAGTGCCAAATATAAAGAAAACATGTTTTAAATAGTTAGTTGAAATGTATAAAACCAAGGGGAGGATCACCATTTGACCAGAATGTTATTTCTTATACTACTTAACCATTTAAAAATGTCCTTTTAATTGAATTGGTCGAGACAGATTATAGCACAGTAGTTTGGATTCTGGGTGCCAGACTGGCTGATCTCAAATCCTGAATCCACCACAATGAGCTCTGTTACCTTTGGAGGGGTTACTGCTGTGGACCATGGTGATTTTCCTCTGTGAAATAGAGTAGTAATAGTAGCTATTGTGAGTCCTGAATGAGCTAATTTACATAAAATACTTAAAACTGTGCCTGACACATAATAAGCATTACTATTTGCTGTTATCTTTATATAAATGTAATCATTTTTCCTAATGATGAAACATCTCAAGTCTTATTTATTGTTTTATTTACCTGTTTATCCACATCGTACCTTTTTACGAAAATGTATCTTTTGCACTAAAATGCCACAAATCTGGTACAGCATCCTAACTGGGTTTGGTTTCTGAACCTTGGCAAACCGTGGACTCCTGCTGATCCTAATTCAAAAGTATTACAGAAGTGCATCCATTTAAGAACTATGTATTTAGTTACTTTAAACACAAAGGATATTGACGTAGTATTTTAAATCTGCGCTATTGAGAGCCCCTGGTACAGGGCTACAGTAGAACTTTGATATCTGACCATCCAGATCACCCCATCTGACTTCACAGGGAGCTCTGCCAGGATAGTGACTACAGGCCCAGTTGCTGGAATGAATTTGGATTTTTTAAAATCTTGCAAATTAATTCCCATATGCACAGCAAAATTATTTTGTCTTCATGTTAAAGGATTTAAGAATAACACAACAAAGGACTGAGACCATGAGAGAACAGTCTCTAAAAAAATGTCATTTTGTTTGATGTTGTGAGGAGTCCTTAATTGTGCTTAAACATGGATGCCTTATATTTAAAAAGTTAAGAATAGATTTTCAATACTTATTATTCTGGGCCCAGCACTGCGCAAGTTTACTTGAAGAATTGTGAAATGGCTCTCTCTCCAAAATACAGCACGTGTAATTAGTTGCAGGTTTATGTCTGTCCTAACTGTAGATTAAGAAAAGTAATATCAACAGAGGGAGAAATTCTACCCATGAAACAGAGAAATATTTTCTACAGCCACTCAGGATAATAACACCAAATGGCACCGACTGATGGGATAATTATGAAAAAATTGTTAAATACTTGAAAATGACACATAATTATAGAACAAATAAAGAAGTCATTTGGAAAAGTAAAATATCATTTCCCTTTCCACATTAGTTCCTCTATCTTTAATATTCTTTCTACCTGTATTTACAAAAGATAACTTTAATATCTACATTTCACAGAAGGTAAATCACTCAAAAAGTTTTTGTGCAAAAAACTGAAATCTGCTCAGACGGCAGTTGTACTGAATCCTTAAACATATTTTCTTTTAAATGGATAGAAACTATGTAAGATAGACTATACAGAAGTGCTAAAGAAATTCAACTTAGGAAAGGAAATTGAGAATCTAAGGATACTGATCTTTGTATGATAAACTTGAGTTCAGCAGCTGTGCTAAAAAGCAGGGATCGAAATTTCTCACATTTTCTTTATAATCAAAAAAGAAATGGTCTACCCATCTTTCTGTGGTTAACCAAGCACTTCTCTAATAAGGAAAAAAAAGAGAACTGGTGAGAATCCGTTTATCTATGTTTGTGCAGAAAGTGGACCAAAGTAACTGGTGGACTTCCTTATTAGATGCTTTTCCACACAACAGAACACCTTATCTGATGCTGCTTTTTTTTTCCCCAGTCGCATGCTTGCCATTAACAAATTATGTCTTAAAGTATGACCTGACATAAAAAGTGGCATAAACTTCCACAGAACGACTACATCTTCTGTGATAGAAATCTTTCCAGAAAGGTAACCCCAGCAGCACTTTCCAGGGATTGTTAATTCTCAGAAAGTTGTCCCTAAGGTCCCATCCCAATCCCCCTTCCTAAAAGTTCAGTTGTCCCCTACGCTGTGATCAGAGGAAACCAAGATGAGCTTTCTTGGCCACTCAGAGAATGTCCCTGTGCAAACTAGAGGCTGGTTCCTCAAACTGTGGGTCAAGGACCAGCATCAGAATTGCGGGATCCACCCCAGACTTACTGAGTCAGAATCTGCCTCTAAACAAAGCCCGTAGGTAATGTCTCTCATGTTGAATTCTAGAAGACTATTCATTTTCTTAATTGTCTTTATGGCTACGAAACCCTAAATCTTTTATCCATTCCTCAAAAGGCCAATTTATAAATATTTAGCCTTTCCTACTGATCCCTTTTAGTGTGTGTCTTCTTAATAATTTTAAGCCATAAGACAGCAAAACGGACACCACGAAGACTTTCGCTGGTACTAATCGAGGGAGGTGGCCCACGTGCTCATAGCCGTTGGCATCTGACCAGTTAAGATCCAAATAATGCAGACTCAGCCACTGTACGATATACACTAAAACAGAGCAACATAAAATTGCTTTTATGACTACTGCTAATCCTCACCACCTTTCCCATGTTATGCAGCTTGTTTGAGATGAGTTGTTCCACTATAAATTGCAGATAATTAAACAGACTTCTGTTGTAGGGATTTGTAAAAGTTAAATGTGATATCACAGAGTCGATAGTTTATCACAGTGCCTGGAACTTGACACTTGCTAAATATGTTACTCCCTCTTTAAAGCAAACATATTTGCAGAGGGTTGTACCACCTGATTACCTGAAATTTCTGGTCTGCTGTGACATTCCAGTCCAACTGCTCTTCAGGCCACGTGAGTTGTAAAGCCTTGTACCTCTCATCGTGCTTCTGCTTCACCTATGCCACGCTAACTGGTGCTGACATGCTGATGAAACACTGACGTATAGCTCTTGGGGTAGAAACTTTGCCAGTTACTTTCATAGCCCTGTTTCCCTTCTGTTCATGTTTAACATGTTTGATTAACTTGAATGTGTTATTTAAAGTGGTAACTTTAGCTCTTCTACTGTAACACAAACTAATTACATAGTTGTTGATACAACTTAGAGCTCAAGTGAGTATGTCACTGGGCTGGGTTTAAGACATGCTAAACAAGTTCTGAGATTTTCAAGTATTTTCTTGAGACTCTAATGTTTTCAATTCAGAGCAGACACAACCTTCGGGGTGTCACTCCCCAAATGCTACCGAGTGACTTATTTTTGAGGCATAGCAAACACCAAGACCTCAGTAGCTGAGCAGGTGGGAGCAGGGTTGGTGGGCAGACTCCTCTTCCCGTGATGACTACTCTTCCTTTCCCACTAAGTATGGAAGCAGAATGATCGACTCCTATGGGATGCCTCATGGGAGCAGAGTTGTGTATCTGCTTTAAACCAGACTTCACTCTTCTCTCTTGTTCAACTTTTTCATGTTTGACAGTTAAGGATGGATGTGGTAAAATGAGTGCAGTTTTTTTTTTTTTTTTTTTTTTTTTGCGGTATGCGGGCCTCTCACTGTTGTGGCCTCCCCCGTTGCGGAGCACAGGCTCCGGACGCGCAGGCTCCGGACGCGCAGGCTCAGCGGCCATGGCTCACGGGCCCAGCCGCTCCGCGGCATATGGGATCCTCCCAGACCGGGGCACGAACCCATATCCCCTGCATCGGCAGGCGGACTCTCAACCACTTGCGCCACCAGGGAGGCCCAAGTGCAGTTTTATATATTATGTTTATAGACAAAAACTCGTACCGAAGAATCTATGTGGTTAACACAGCTTGAGACAACTTCCAGGGCTTCCAGGGACAAGCACACCCTTCCCTCAATACACTGAGGAATGACTCTCCACTGTAACTGCTCCTCTGTTTGTTAAACTTATTAATTGCATCTGATACTCGGTCTGCGTCAGCGGTCATTACTCATTAACTTCTCTGCCGAAACCAGTGTGTCAACTTGAGGTTTTACTATGACACTAAATGATTCCACTGGATCTGTGCAAGAGATCATGGGATGGACTCTGGTTGGGTTGACTATTACCCACCATTCCTTCAACAGAGTGAGCAGTAGGGGGAAAAGAGGGAAAAGTGAGGAAGGAATATTTGGAAAACACAGAGGAAGCAAGCATTAGAACTACTCTTCCTACAGATTTGTCAGTTATACCTCATATAAGCTGAGGAGTCAAAAAAAAAAAAAGAATTACTTTGACTCGAGTAACCCCTCAAAGACTTTTTTGGTCATCTGGCGTCTGCCGACATGCTCCAACTTCAAGGGAACAAAATTGTTGATATTATTTCTGAGGAAAGTATGAGGATGTGAGGCGTCTACGTTTATCTTCTGCTACTATTACAAAATCCTGTATTTTTTATCGAACTGATCTCATTAGGGGAAGAACAGGAGCTCTTGGTGAGTGGATAAAATTCAAGACAATACATTTTAATACTCTTTCTGAGATGAGGACACCTCAGTGACAAAGCCCAGGGTCAGAGGAGGGGTAGCAGGGGCTGTCTGGATTGGCCAGAGGCAACAAGGAAATGGTGTAGATGCCACAAGTATGGAGGACGAGCATTATGAAGGTACCCAATCAAGTATAATGGACAGAGATGAACTATTGAACCATGATCAACAGAGTTACCCTGCCTGTGGGGAGGAATATCAGAGGGAGAACCACTTTGCTTTTTTTGTTTGTTTTTTTAAAAATAACTTTATTGGAGTATAATTGCTTTACAATGTTGTGTTAGTTTCTGCTGTATAACAAAGTGAATCAGCTATTCGTATATCTATATCCCCCTATCCCCTTCCTCCTGAGTCTCCCTCCCACCCTCCCTATCCCACCCCTCTAGGTGGTCACTCAGCACCGAGCTGATCTCCCTGTGCTATGCGGCTGCTTCCCACTAGCCATCCATTTTGCATTTGGTAGTGTGTATATGTCAGTGCTACTCCACTTTAGACTGCTCTGCTATTCACTAGACTGTAAGAGTGTCAGAAAGGTAATTCAAAGCCAAAGTGGTCTCCTCGTTGAATTTATATCCATTCATTGTTTTATCTGCACGATTAGAGAAGGATCCACACAGGGTTCCCAATACTGGCTCTGAGATAGGTAAGAAGAACATTCACACCCAGGATGGGTGCTGTGACAAAGCAAGCTCTTAGCCAAGAAAGCCAAGTGGACATCTAATTGTGATCCCTGAATTACTCTTCTCTGTGGCATGTTTGGACTTGTGATGTTGGTAAGCTCCCCAGATGGTTCCAGGGCTTTACTCTCTGTGTGTCAAATGGGGCAAAAGCTTAAGCTTTCGCTGAAGGTTTAATAAATAGTCCTGAGATTAAAGTAGTGCCCAGGAGGCCTGAAGATACTAACAAATCGCACTGGCTTAATCAAGTTATAGGTTTCTCTTTCTTTATAATTAGGCTAAGATAGACACAGAAAGAGAGAGAGACTGACAGACTCATAGAGAGAAGAGAGAGAAAATCAAGTGGTTAAGAGTAGGGGATCTCGTATCAGGCTGCTAGCATGAGAACTGCAGCTCCCCCGCTTCCCTGCATGGAGGCTTGTTCAAGAAACCTAAACTCCCCAGGCTAGGTTCCCTTATCTGCAAGATGAAGATTATAGAATCTACTTCACTGTGCTGTTGAGAGTGTTAAATGAGAGAACACATAAGCAGTGTTTAAAAGAGCATCATGAGCGCTCAGTGAAAGTTAATTGTTATATATATTTAAATATCTTTATTGGATAAAAGGCAGTACCACCCTGCATTTCTCTATTCATGCTCTTTGGGGCAAGTAAGCCTCTTCCAGTACAGAGGCTCTCCCAGAGAGTCCTATATTGATTCAACTCTGAGGCCTTCTCTCTTTCCTGAGATTGAAATCAGTGCCTCCAGTGATACAAGGTCAAGAGTCTCCTGGTATGGTGTTCTCCAAGTGTCACCAGCCCCCTTAACTTTAAGAGAGAATTCATGGAATTATGTCTTAATCACCACCTTAGGTTCTTTTGTACATTTATATTTGTATTAAACTATTAAATATTTCTTCTTAATTCTCCAATCATTTATATATTTTTTCTTACGATTTCATTTCAAAATAGTGTAGATTTAGCCGTGACAATTTGCCTTTTGGGTTCCAGCCTCTGAGAATCTAAACTTCAGCCCTCTCTGGGGCTGAATATCTCTTTTGAGTATTGCCCATGCTTTCACCTTTTAATGTACTCTTGGACTTGAAATGTTATAATTTATAAGTAGATGACATGTTAGGAAAAATAACCAGATTACCCTGAACAATTTATAGACCTAGGGCTATAATAACTCTAGGGATGGCATTTTTGTCTTGAAGCAACTCAGAAAATGAGATGCGGGTTTATTTTTGAGAACTTCTGAAGAGGGAGATGTCTAAGTTTCCACCCGTGCTAAGTTCACAGTGGTTTAAAGACCATCTGGCAATGATTCCTGGAGGAATGAGAAAAACGCTGAGCCTCAGACACTAGTGTGGTCACAGGTATCTGCAAACCTGACTCCCCCAGTGCTACTGCAGCTGGGAGGTGGAGGACAGGATGGGGGTGGGGCGAGGCTGTCACATGGGCATAAGGGTGAATTTGAGCGAAAGGCACTTGTAAAACAGCAGGTGCAAGGGAGCACTTTAATCTCTCTTTTCTTCCTGAAAGCAGGACACGTAAAAGATGCTGTCCCCGTACCAGGAGAAAAGAAACGTTATCGCTGGAGATTGGAGTCAAGGCCAAGAGACATCTGTACAGACGTTGTTAAAATAACTTTATCTTTCTTTAGTCTCCCCATAGATTTTAGTTACTTTCCCACAATCTCCTTGCTTTGTTCAACCTAGTTTTAAACACCAAGGCCTTGCCATTTCTTTGGGTCTTCGTTTTCCTCTGGGGGCTCTCAAGGATGTGTGAAAACCTGCATGCTTTGTTCTTGTTGATCTATCTTATGTCAATTTCATTCTCAGTCTGGGCCAGAGAGGCTGAGAAAGTAGAGATCAAGTCTGGCTTCCCCTACAGTATATCCCAACTAACTATATATGCCATATTTTAAAATTAGACACGCTTACTAAAATCACACAGGAGTAGAGATACCTTAACTTTGTTTTAGTCCTTTTTAGTCTATCAAAAGTGCTTTTAGGGCCTCCCTGGTGGCGCAAGTGGTTGAGAGTCCGCCTGCCGATGCAGGGGATATGGGTTCGTGCCCCGGTCTGGGAGGATCCCATATGCCGCGGAGCGGCTGGGCCCGTGAGCCATGGCCGCTGAGCCTGCGCGTCCGGAGCCTGCGCGTCCGGAGCCTGTGCTCCGCAACGGGGGAGGCCACAACAGTGAGAGGCCCGCATACCGCAAAAAAAAAAAAAAAAAAAAAAGTGCTTTTACATGTTCTACTGCTTAGGAATCTCACAATAACCTTTGACAAATAGCAACTCTGGGAAACTATCTATACTTTTTTAAAAATAGTACTGCAGAAATATAAAGTCACAATTTAAGATAATAGGAATAAACTTAGACTTTGAACTTCTGATATTATACAACAGAAAATTCCATAGAACCAGTAAAAAAAAAAAAAAAAGTAAACCAAGTTTCAATTTCAAACCTGAGTTGATAATAAATACACTTTAAAGAGTTACTTTTGTGGTCCCAATTACCAGTAAGAAATCATTATTAACACGATAATTGTCCTTACCTGCTAAAGAGGACATATTAATAATGACGCCACCTTCACCTCCATTTTGCTTGCTCATGTAATCCAAACCCAGGTAGGTTCCACTGATGACAGAAACCTAGTCCAGGGGCAGAAATGGGAAAAGCAACAGAGCTATTATACTCTGTTAAAGGGTATAGCTCTGATAAAGAGCTATTATACTTTATCATACTTTATCATATGGTCACACACCAAAGTTTTTATTGCTATCCCAGACACCGAGGGAGACTCCTGCACATGTTATCAGTGAAAGGTTTTGAAGTGGCTGTGTTTTTTAAATGCATTGACTGGATTCTCTTTTATTTGCCTAAACTTGTAGAGCTCATCACATCTCTGCAAAACTTCACTTAGTTGCCTGATCTGAGATTTTATGATAAAGGTTATATTCCAAGTGTCTTGTTACTTTCACTAATCCTCAGCATCTTCAAGAATTCTATATATTCTTTTTCTTTTCTAAATACTGGATACAAAATGTATTCACCCTTCTTAGCACATGGTTCTCTTGCCCAACTATTCCACATCCATCTGCTCTGTTTCATTCTCTTGGATCTTGGAATATGTAATAGTGGATACCCTTGATTTCCTACACAGTTTTCATTTCCTTCTTCTATTTTGCATTTGTATCTCCTTCTTCTGCATGTAATACAGAGGAAGGTGATCTCCCCTGTTTTAGTGCAGACAGTGATTAATCTATTTCAATCACAGAAATCCCATTCCCCTTGCCCGTGACTGGTTTAGGAGCCAAATGTGACCATTTCTGGTGAGACCTGAGAAGCAGTCCTCTGGAGGTGGGGTCTGGGTTGGGGAGGGTGATGGAAGAGGACTCTGCGGAGAAAATTGTCATCACTCTTAAGAAAACCAGGAAGAAATGATTGCGTTATTTCTCATTGCTTCCTACGGGGGCGATGGCTGGAATGAGGTTATATTGATAGCACCTTTAAGAGGAAACCACCATGATGGCTGGCAGATGGGAATGAGATCTGGGAGCTGTGGCGTCAAGCCATCCTGAACTCTGTGTCGTATGAGATCACATAGCTGTTGTACCCAGTCTGAGCAAGGGATTTCTGTTCCTTGGACATACGGTCTTCAGTAATGAAATCACTTAATTTTGTTCATCACGCCTGCAGCTGTCCTTTTGAAAGCTTACTCTGCTTTGCTACTCACATCCATGTATAGGCACCTTTTCGGTTTTATCCTAACATTTAAAAATTAACCACTGTCGGGCTTCCCTGCTGGCACAGTGGTTGAGAGTCCACCTGCCGATGCAGGGGACGCGGGTTCGTGCCCCGGTCCGGGAAGATCCCACATGCCATGGAGCGGCTGGGCCCGTGAGCCATGGCTGCTGAGCCTGCGCGTCCGGAGCCTGTGCTCCGCGATGGGAGAGGCCACAACAGTGAGAGGCCCGCGTACCACAAAAGAAAAAAAAAAGAATTAACCACTGTCAAAATCAACTTGTGACATGGAACATATTTGAAACCTTACATTCCCTTTTAGGTTTAAGAACTCCTCTCCCTTCCAACTCAGACTTTTGAAAGGTGAAAATTTGCTTTCCATATCTTCATTCCTACGTCTCTCATGCTTTACAGCACTGCAAAGAAAATGATACAACAGATAATGAGGTAACGAGTCTGAACCTGAGGGTATATATTGGTGGTTACCTTCTTTTTATTTTAAAAAGTCCTTTTGGAGTTTTTTTGACAAGGATCCAGAGTTGCCTCTCTACCTAACAGTAGTTCTAGCACACAAAAAAGTAAGCTGAAGATTCTATTCACTTAAGCCATGCATCAGTTTGATATTAAGTAGGCTTAGGGAGAATGAGTGAAACCTGCACATGATTCCCTTTACAAAGGAAAAACAAAACATTAATGGTTTATATAAGAAGGAAAAGAATGTAGATGGCTGAAATTACTCAAGTCAGTTAGATTCTGTGTGTTTCTGCCCAAGTCTCCAGCATGTCTGAACAGAATTTCTGTTTATGTGTACTGGCGCTACGCTATTATTCTTAGGTATTTACAGCTTTGCTGACACCTGCTTTTGTGTTTTCAACATCTACAAGATGCAGCCAGATAGAAAATTTGGGAATGTTTTTAATTTTTTTTTTAAAGCCAGATTTATTTCCTGCTTTTTGATGGAGAAGGAGGCAAAGGATCATCTTGCCATCCATTATCAGGTTAAGAACTGAGTAACTTTTCAAATGAAAGGTTTCTTAGGATAAACCTGCAAGACAAAGCCTAAGGTTCTAGCTGTACATATAAGAAATTTTCACCTCTTTTCCTTTACCTTGACAACCTCTTCCATATCCCAGATCATAAATCAATGGAATTGTTAGAAAAACATAGAATAAAAATGTTTCCTAAATATATGTGTGGCCTTTTGGCAATGTTTATACATTGTATAGATTGGGCCATTGTAATATCAAGCATCCAGGGAAAAAAAGAAAACAATAGTTACAGATATGTTCTCACTACAAATACAAAAAAAGCTGGAATCTATAGTATTATTTTCATCCATTTTGTAAAGGTAGTTAAAATTTTGTATTTGACTCTCAAACAAAAAAAGAGGAAAATCCAATGTCTACTTTTACTTAGTGAGGATAAATGAAAATTCAATTATTGACAAAGTGATATAATTAACACATGCTTACTCAACATTTTTAGTTATGAAGAGACAATTTTTATATGTAATACTGAAATTGTATAGTATTCCAAATGTTAACATACTTTTTTTTTAAACAAGTTAAAGCATTCTATAACTTAAAACCACTCTCATAAATTCCCCTATCCTGGAAATAATTCTCTAGTAATACAGATAAATGGATAAATGAACTTGTTTAACTCCTCTTATTAGGCATAATGGCTTCCTATTATACACACATATATGTATATATGCTTCTATAACATTTGTGTGTATGTGTGTGTGTGTGTGTGTGTGTGTGTGTGTATGTATTCACTACAGAATTTTCCTAATCTGTCATTTCCTTTATTTAATTTCCCTCCAGTCTGCAGTTGCTTTTAGTTTATTTATGGTTCTAGTGCTACACTGTAATTAAAGCAATTTTTTAAGATTCTGTCATCTAAATCATGAAACTCTGCCTTTCAGGTTTCTTGTTTTTTCTCCAGCCAGTTCTCAAGGGATACTAATATAGATGATCATTTTTTTCCTGAAAACTTTTCTCATCTTTTATTCTTCCATGTTCAATCTTTTAAAATTTCTGCTTATTTAGGGGGTAGATATGATTGTCTTCCCCCTTGCAGAAGGTACTTATAAAATTTAGCAAGATTTCCCTAACTATAACATTTCAATGGGATCTTTAGATATGGCAGAGTAGCAATAACAGAAAGTAGTTACTAATTTAAGGTGTAATCAACACCCTTGGGAGCCGAGAAAACAGGAGTACACTTGACAACACGGTTTCTATCCATTTCCTCAACTCTTCATTAGAGACAGTATAGAGCAGAGGGACCACCTCGTTTAGAAATGAGATAGTGCGAATGAAGAAACTGTAGGTTTTTAGTCTCTGGACAAGAACTGCAATTTACTGAGTGATTGCTATGTAGTAGCACTGTGCTGGATGCTTCATACAAATTATGGTTTATTGACACTTAACCAACCTTAGAGGTAAGAGGATTACCTTCATCCTTTCACAAACTGGGAAATTCAAGATCAGAGACATGAAATAAAAGTTCATGAATTTTAAATTCAGGTCTGAAACAAATCTTTTTTAAAATCCCCAACAATAGCCATCTATTTTGTTTAATTTTTATTTGAATATACTAAAGGAGTCAATATAAGTTAGTCATATGTCCAAATTAGGTTGTAAGTCCCATCTGAGTGGGAATGAATTATTTAGGTTTATTAAAGCTTCAAAAAGTAAAATAAATACATTACCAAATGGCCTTATCAATATTCAGAGTTAAGTCTACCTCAGCCCAATGGCCAGACCAAACTTTGAGAGTTATACAAAGACCCATTCTTTCCTGAACATTCCCTGTGAGCCTGAGCAGCTATAAATAAGGCAGCTGTGTCTGGTTTCAGAGTGAGGAAGCACAGAGGAGCCTAGTGGAAACAAAAGACTGGGAAGAGGTTTACTGTATCTCTCGTGTGGGAAGAGCGGTGAAAGCTGGTGGCAGAAGAATAAAGAAAGGGCAAATTTGCTAAGGAGTAAAAGTGGAAGGACATATATACTGTTCGTTGTACACTGTTTGCAACACTGATGTGTTAGGAAACCATCCAAACATTGTACTGAAACACAAAAATGAATATCCACGTATGCAAAATATCATAGAATAGCAGTTTATTTTTCTAATACACTTTAATTGAACATCTATGTATGCAAAACAATTTTCTGCCTTCAAAGAACTTACAGTAGACTAGCATAAGTTATACATGTATAGAAATAGTTCTAATAAAATTTAAAAACTGACATGCCTTATAAGGATGGTATAAATTATGTTGTATAAAATTTCAGAAGAGGAAAAGATACATGGTAAGGTCCTTTAAGCCGTTACTCTCTGACATGGACAAGAACATGGAAAAAGATGCAAAAGACCACACAGGGAATTGTACAAGGAGGTAAATTACATCCAGAGCAGAGTTGAAAAAAATTATTATACAAACCACACACAAATATTTGCATTATACTGAGATAATCAAGTTATAAGGATAATGATTGGTCAGACTTTTATCTACTTTTGCAATGGGTGTTGTAAGTAGGAGGGGAAGTAACTTGTTTTTAAGTTATATATGGGTAACAAAGGTTATAGCTTGTTCTTTTTATGTAATATTAAATAAATGTCATCAGTCCCTGGAGTTAAGCTAAGGAGTGGCCTTTGTCAGCAGAGTTCAAAGGAAAATAAAGGCCAGCTCCAGGAGAGTGAGTTGTAACCAAACAGGGCAAATAAAATTCCTGTCTTGCAGAATTTTCTATTTGCAAGTAATGCAGGAACTTTCCATTGGAGCAGGTGTTTATTCACCTGTATATTTATTATATTAAAGCAAACATGCCCTCTCTGCTGGATGAAGATAGATACTTCGAATCCTATTACCTCTGAGACAATCTCTTCACTATTTTCATGTTTCATTATATTAACTCTAATCATTAAACATGTTTTCTGACAGCTGATTTCTCAGAAGAAAGGCACAGTAGGTGCCCATTATGAATGCACTGAATATAGGAACTTTATAGCCTAGGGACCACTATCTATAAAATATCTGTAGTTTTACTGATGAAACTACAAATAGTAGTGATGTTCTAGGGAGAGAGCTGCTGTGTTATTTGTGCTTTTTCATTAGCATAGCTTGATTCAAAAAAAGTCTTGTCACGTTATGTGGTTTTGGAGAGGGGCATAAGTTTATAAAAACATGTTTTTAAAAATTCCTGCAGTTTCCAATTGATTGCATATTCCAAAAAAAATATTTTATATCTGACAACCAAAGGATTTAATGAAGTATCGTTCATAATAAGTCAGGGATAACCACCAAAGATTGTGTATAAAATGTATGGTTTTCTTACCAGCTGAAGAAAATAAAGTGATCCAATGGAATTTAAGACAAGAATGGAAAAAGAACATAAACAGAAAGAAAATTTAGTGAACATAAAGTATGAACTAAAGTGGAAGGAATAAGTCCTAATAGAAGAGTAAAAATAAATATGAGTGGCTTAAATTCACAAATTTAAAAAGCATTTGTTTCTAGATGTGATTTGAAAACTAAGATCTCACATTATACTGTTAGCAAGAGACAAAATTCACATAAAAGGTTACTTTCATTTTCAAAATAAAGAAATAGAAAAAGATATGCCTAGGTAAATGTGAATCAAAAGAAAACATAGGGTACCAATATTATTTCTGGAAATATAAAACAAATCAAAAATCACAGGTTGCAAATGGGGCTACCACTTTAAAAAATCAAAGATCAGTAAATTATAATCACCAGCCACTTATGCAGAATTCACACTGACAGAATGACTGAAAGAGGTAGGCAAGTTGACATTTGTCATTTGAGATATGACTACATGCTATTCAGAAACAGACAGATCAAGGAGATAGAAGTAAGCAAAGGAATAGCTGACAGCCAAACCGAATAGAAATATTTTAAGAAAAGAAAATTATAAGCTCTTATCATTTATAACAGAGAGACACAAATAGTAAATTAAATTAGGTATTAACTGAGCAAATTCAATGGTGTCTTAGATATGGATATACCATGATAAAGTAAGATTTAGCCAAGAGATGTAAGCATGGTTCACAGTATGAAAATGTTTCATTTTATTTCACTACATTATTAGCCTAAAGTAGAAGAAAATCATAGAATTATCTCAACTCAGGAACAGCAGTTGTCATGTCTCTAAACATACACACACATACACACACACACACACACACACACACCCCAGAAGATTTTGAGGGACACTTGACAAATAGGTTTTAAAGTTATTTTGAACTATAATGATATCCAGGAACACTTCAGACAAATTTTAGAAAGAACTGGAAGGAGAGTGTTTGTACTTTAAAATAGTACCTTTTGTTCTGGGTCAAAGGATTTTAGGCATCTGTCAAGCTTGTGCCTTATCAAAGTGGTACTCACAGATTCAGCTTTCTTGTGAGGGTAATTCTCATTACTCCTATCAGGTTATTACAGTTAAGTCATTACTCATGAGAATGTCATTTCAAGTCAAACATTTATTGACTAAGCACTATCTTCAAGATATTGTGTTGATTACTGAGAGAAGAACAAAGAAAAACATCACATGGTTCCTGTTTTTAAGGAGTTGGATGTGGTGAAGTAGGGAGCACTCCCTGTGCATTTATACACACACAGCTGCCCCTCTGTACTTTACATGTGCCTGCTTTGCAAGACTAGTAAGAAAGACCTTACCAAAAACTGGGTGACCCCATGCCCCGCCCAGCTCTGACATTTGGCTTTAGCTAAAGTTTGTTACTAAACCCCAATATCTTATGTCAAGTCTGTTTATAAAATAAGATAATCAGCAAGCTTATGATACAACGAATAAAACAAATTTTATTTCCTTATTCTACATGTTTACAATTCAAGGAAGAGCTAAATAATCATCGAACATTATGGGAATTACACACACGCATGCACACACACACGCATGCACACACACACCGGCATTCAAGATAAAAATCTTAATAATTACAGAGTCCAACAGTCACTTTAGCCTTGTTTTCTGTTATAGTCCTGGAATTAAGATTTATTTTTTAAGTACATAAGTTAAGCCAGGGGTTGGAATTTTTTTTTCTATAAAGAATCAGATGGTAAACATTTCAGGCATTGCACATCATAGGGCCTCTTCACAATTATTCGATTCTACCACGGTAGCATGAAAGTAACCAGAGACAACATGTAAATAAACGACCTTGGCTGTGTTCCAGTGAAACTTTATAGACACTGAAATTTGAATTTTGTATATTCATATATTTCTTTTTTTTCTTCTTTTTCTTATTTTTTCAACTGTTAAAACATGTAAAGCCCATTTTTAGCTTGCAGGTCACAAAAACAGGTGGCAGGCTCATTTGGCCTGAGGGCCACAGTTTGCCAACTCCTAAGTTATACAGTAAAAGATGTTTTTTTCTCATATTTCCTTTTAATATTTTAAGACAGATTTATTTTCATAATTGAAAACCTCAAATGTCTTCCTATTTGTAAAAGGAAATGCTTTTTTCCCCAGCTTTTTATAACTTGCCTTTTTCTACATTGTAGGTCACTGTATTGTTTCCATGAAAAAAACCCTTTTTTCCTTTTAAAACATTTTATTAAGTAATTGTAGACCATGAACATGGCTAAGACAGCTTACCAAATTAATTTGCAGAGTTTTTTCCCAGTTTTTCTCATTATTCACTCCAGCATTATTCACCAAAATGTCCAGTTTTCCAAAGTGGTCTACAACTTTCCTAAAAGTATCTAATAAAACAAAAAGAAAAAAGACATCATAGATACGTTCTTATTTTGCACAGACACATTTATCACAGTCTATGCCCTGAAATGAGGTTTTAATTCATCCACGCTTCTCGTGAAAGTTATACCCTTAGACTGTGACTTCCTGCCTTGCTTCTCAAGTGTGGTTTGTGAGTCAGCAGCGTCAATCAGTATTACCTGGGAACCTGCTAGAAATGCAGAATCTGTGGCCACCACAGACCTACGGAATCGGAATCTTAACCTTAATAAGATCCGCAGATGATTTGTATGCACGTTAAAGTTCTGTAAGCAGTAACTCAGTGGTGTAAACTTTAGAGAACTGAGCATACTATGCTAAGAGCTCTTAGAAGTCAGTCTGGGCAGCCAGCATCTCTGTCCCTAGGAAGTTACTGAAGCTCTGTGGCTTAGACTATGACAAGCATCCCTTTAAAAATAAGCCATATTTTCTTCATAAAGTGTCATATTAAAACAGTTATGTATCCAGATCCGTTATGATCATTTCAGTGCATTTGGATATCCTAGTAAGTCTATGTTTCATTCAGATGATTTTATTTGATTATTGTAACTTCGATGTTTGCCTTTTCTTTTTCTATTTTGACAGCTTTGTATTGCAAGTTTGTATAACAGCCATGTTCAACTAAGGTCAAGTCTGCATAGATTCTGAGGTTTGAAGGTCCCTCATTACATTGTCCAACCACATTTCCAGTCCTTGCAAACCCTCCTTGACCAGTTAAAATTAGGCTTTACCCCTTGGTATTGAGAAACATTATTTCTCAAAGTAGCCTTTTACATAGTTCTATTGTTTCCCTGGGCCTTTTACCACTGGTTCTAGTTCTATCACTTGAAACTATAGATAACAATTGTGGTTATTCTTCCAAACGATAGAAATGCGTTCTTGGGTCTTGGGTCCAACATATGAGTTCCTTGAAAAAAATAGAGCTGCACAAACTTTATATTGATTGAAATAAAAGTAAAGAATTATTAACAACCACCAGACATATTGAAGACGGCATGGACTAATTTGTGAAATGGATAAATTACTATGCAAGTTAACTGCCAAAAATGTTGCCAAGACTTTCTAATATGTACCCCTTACAGTACCTTTTACTGTACTGGAATGGAAAACAACAAAATATATAAAAACTGTTCACTTTTTCAAAGAATCTTTAAAATGATTCTTAAGGTCTCAAATTGATTCCAGAAAAGGTCCTCCCGTAGAAAAGATCTAAGGAATATTATTATTGTTAATTTTTGCATTTCATCTTAAATATATTCTACTCTTCAGAAATCCACATCCACCTTACAGGAAATTAGGTTGTCAAATATGGACGTCTAATTGCGTCTTTACTTTTCTTTCCTCTTTTGGTGTCCACTGTATTCCTTATACTCTGCCCTTACCGATGTATAACACACGAAATTATACAGCGGTGTATTCTTCTTTATAACACACCACTGAATTTTGGGCTCAAGCAACTTACAATCTATTGATAACTCTTGCTGACATTTATATGCTGTGGTACTCTTTGTAATTTGCCTAAACTCTTCAGGTTGCATTTTTCATCTGTAAGTCATCTCCAAGAACTTTTTCACCTCTGTATTTTTATGATTTCAATGAAGTCTCTCTGGCCACATGTCTAAGCAGTTTTAAAAGTTGTAGGCAGCATTAAATCCTGACACTGGAAGAGCCAATGCCATGTTTTCCTAAACTGCAAATAGACGCTGATGTCCAGACAGCATGTGGATTTCTCACGACCAACATGGCTTCTGCTGGTCACTCATCCTGTGCCTGGTTTCCTCCTTCACAACCACTTATCCTTAAGGAATGTGTTTACAGTCAAGGTACTAATTTTAAATACTGGGAAGCAAAACAATTAAGGTTAAATGTCACATGTGAAACTACATAAATCCAGACAGAAATAGCTTTCAGATGATCTATAGGGAATCTGTTCCCTATTCCATCAGCACGGCTGTTGGGATGTGACATGGCTTTATCCCTGATGAAAACTATCCTGTGCAATCAGCAAAACTTTATCCTCCAGCAGCTAGCACTATGTTTACAGGTCTCTTCTACTCATGCTTGTAATCCATGTTATAGGTCTTTATAACATTTTCAGATTTTAATTATATAATTTCCTTTCAAACAATTTCCCTGAACAGCAGTTGCTTTCCTTCTAACATAGAGCTCCATTTTCACTCTCTCACAGAACAGCCCAACGTTTTCGAAAAAACACACATCCACGTTAAGAACAGAAGTACCAGAGTGACTTTTATGAAGATATTTTTGGTCCCTTGACTAAAGGCGTGCCTAATAATTGACTTAGTCTTTCAAAAAAACTTTGTGAAATACAAATATTTTATTTTCCCATTTTTCCCCAGAAAAATATGTATGTTTTTCATATAGATCTATTGGGTTTCTATATGACCAAATCTGTTAATTGTCTACACCAATTCGGTCCCTGATATTTCACAACTAGATTGGTCTATTTTAAGTGAGTAGACGGAAACAGGAAAGCATTGAGGAAAGTCTGGTAGAAGCTTTTCTTCTGCAATTCTAAGACTACAGTACAGCTATTATTGTTTTTAAAGTATCATTTCATAGGGAAAACACCAGAGAGAGCATGTGGTTAAAAGCATCCAGCACGTCTGTGATGACAACCCTTGACCTTTCATTCTAGTATGTTCCAAAGAGAAACACTGCCACATTTGATTGTCATTGGACTCTGTGTCTTCCAGCTTTCTGGGAGAAGTTGTTTGCCATACTCGCCTAGCCTACTTTGTCTTTCCCAGTTCCATCTGCAAGTTCAATCATTTAATAATTACTGTAGCAGCACCGTCTTGGAATACACCAAGGAATCTTGATTACATTATGTGCGGCCAAATCACTAAAATAAAAGGATTTCTCAAGCATGCTTGGCTTTTCTTCCCCCTTAGCTTTTAGGGCTACTGGGACGTCAGAGGAAACGTAACAGTCCCAGCTATCACTTGCAGCTCAGAGGTAGCTGCTCTTCAGGAGATAGTCGGCCGCCCGCCCCAGGCTGGATCTCTGGCCGGGGGTTGCCTTCATGTTGCTGCTTACTCAAGGCGCGCTCCGCGTGGATGGATGGATTCCCCGCCCTTACCTCTTAGCTGTTCCTGATCGGCCACATCGCACTGGATGAAGAGAGTCTTCTGAGGTTCAAACTGCTCATCCAAGGCAGCTTTACACTTTAAACCTGCTTCATGATTCCAATCGACAAGCGCTACCTACAGACAAGAGGAGAGGAATCGAGATCCTGCGCGGCTCTTGAAATAGACCAACAATAAAGAGACCCCAGGACGCTCCTCTTTTGGACCTGAGATGGGGCAGTTTATACAGTTCGGGGTCCCTCCCGGAGCGTTCGAGGCCCGCTCGAGCGCGCCAGCCTGGGCAGCTCTGGAGACTGCACGGCGGGCACCGGGGGCTCAGCCTCGGTCGCTGCCCCCAGCCCCCGGGGGCCCCGGCTGGGGGGCGGGTCTCGGGTGGGCCGGCGAGGTTCGCGCCGTGCGCCCTGCCTCGCTTACCTTGGCGCCCTTGAGCAGCAGCGCCTCGGCGAAGGCTCGGCCGATGCCCTGGGCCGCTCCGGTCACCAGCGCCACTTTGCCGTTCACGTGCATGTCGCCTCCTGAGCGCGGTGGGCGAGCTCGGCGTCTCCGCGCGGCCGCGGCTTTTAAGGACCCTGCGCGCGCGCGTGTGCTGCCCGGCCGCGCTCTCCTGCCAGTGGGCGGGGATGAAGCTGTCAAGCAGCGCCGGGCACCCACGATTGTGTCACCTGGCCCTGAGCGCTCCGGCTCCGCGATCTTTGCCTTCCTGACTCGCAGCCAAGCCCAGATCAGAGCCTCCCCCTCTGCCTGTGGCTGCCTGGCTGGCGGTGGGAGGCACCAAGCAGAAAGGGTACTCCCCAACAAGTGTTCCCTTCAGTGCGCTGAAGACCACCCCGCAAAAGAAGGGTGGAGGAGAGGCTTGAGAGCCTGGATTCCTCCTCTGCGCCCAGGTCCTCCCCTCTCCTCCCCCATCCCCCCCCCCCAAAGAAAAATAAAACCGGGGGAAAAAACACCCCACAAACAAACCCAGTAAAGCACAATTTTAGGGATGTTGCTTTTTTGTCTAAGTTTTTGTCTGAATTCCCATCTCCTGGACATTGGGGTGGGGATGGAGGGAGCAGAGGTCACGAACACCGTTGTGGGTTTTTTGTTTTTCTTTTTCTTTCTTAATTGTGTTTTGGACAAACCTGTATAGATATTGGAGATGAAAGGTGCACTGTGCTCGGAACAGAAACCCCTGGATCCTATCATTTCAAGGCTGGAACTCTTGAGTCTTGGAAATAGGAGTCTTATTGGCACTTAGGTTTCAGATCAGTATCAATCCTGGGTCATCCTGAGAGTGCCCAGCAAGAATTGTCGTCACTGACCACACAGGACTCCCAGACGCGCTGTCAGCCTGGTGAAGTGCTGGTTCAAATGGTATGCTTGCTGGTTGAGTCATACTAGCTCTGGAGGCTCTGAGCTAAGTATAGGACAGAGGTTCCTGGTCCTCCAGGAACTTGAGCTTGAGCTGTGAACTGAGGTGCATTCCGCTGGGAATATTCAGCTGACCTAGTCTGTCTGTCTCTCTCTCTCTCTCACCTGCAGGCTTCAATTCTAATTCTGTAAGCTTAATACCTGCTTGGCATTTATTTTCATGATCAAAGAAATTTAAGCACCTGGGGAGGTGGGGGTCAGGCAGAAAGCTTACACAGCAGAATGAATTCTTTGTATACTTCTTCGTCATTGGCAGACGAGGTGACTGGCAGGGCAGGAATGTTTGGGGAAGTTGTGTGAAACATATGTTGTCAGTAAATCACTGAAACAGAAGTCTTCACGTTGAAAGAGAACAGCAGAGGATTTAAACAAACATAGGAAACAAAAGAAAACCCAACATCTCTAGGGGCACGCACAGAACATAGAAGGAGAAAAGGAACTGTTTTTCTTTATCAAGAGAGAACACCTTAAGAGCCAGAGAAGGAGCCTCTGGAGTGACCCAGGGACATGTTGGGAAAGCAAAGTGTTGCAGCACATAGGGGGAAAAGAGTTTCAAGAATAAAGGAGCTGTTACTAACACAAAGTACTCTGATAAGCGCAGGGAAGGAAGGATGAAGAAATACTTTGAATTTTTCCAGACAGTGATCAACGTCAGTAAATTTAGATGGCACAGAAACCAAATGGCTGAAATTTAAGGAAAAAAAATGTCTGATGAGAAGATGAATATTGCAGACGCTGCAGAGGCACCAGACCAACATGATATGGAAAGCAGTAGATTGGACAGCAGCTGGGAAGATTCGTAAGCCAATAAGTTATTCTTTTAAGAAAGGAAGGGGACGGGTTCAGGTTAAAAGGCTGCCAGTCACTGAGAGAAAAACCGGAAACAGGAAGCAGTACGGGGGCGGGTGGGTGAACTGGAAGAGCATTGGCTGTGGATTCACACAAAGCTGGTTTGGATCTTGTCTCTCTCCTCCTGCCCAGCTGTGTGATCTTGGCCAAGTCGCTTCAACTCTGTGCCTCAGATTTCTTGCAACAATGAAATTACGTCTGGCACAAAATAATAACAATATTAGTTCAACTAATTACTGCTGGGTCATTAACAAATAATACACATGAGATGGAGAAAAATGTGAGAAACAGGTTTATTAGTACAAAGGAAGGACTGGAATCTACCCCCAACCCCTTTCCTTCCCGTTGGTTTCCATGGCCACTGCCTTCGTTCAGACCCTTATACTTTTTCCTGTGACAACAGCAGCAGCAGTTAGTCTCCTGAATGATTTCCTTGCCCCCAAATTTCTTAGATCCAATTTGGTTTCCACACTCCCCCCAATAAAAGTTCTAAAACACAGATCTGATCTTGTTTAGACATTCTGATGTTTAAAACCCTTAAACTGTCTTAACCCCAGGGCATGGCATAGGGGGCATTCCACTCCCCATATCTTTCTTGTAACCCCTCTTTACAGCCTGGGAAGCCACATCAGTTAAAACCTACCCCACTGTCCAGGCTCAGGCCCTTGCCATACAGTATCTGCTCACCTGAGTATAGTCCCCTCCTGCTTTCTTCACCTGTCTTCCAACTGAGCTGGAGAACTCTACAGTGGAAACACTTCTCACTCACATTCTCATAATTACCTTCCTGTCTCTGAGTGTCTTCAAGCTGTGTCCTGAGCACCCAGGGCAGGGTCTGTGCTTAATACATGTTGAATAAAGAAAAGAACAGATAAATATAAGATATGTGTTTGAGAGAAGATGGAAAATGGTGAAAATTCCCATATACTGTGATTACCTTTTTATATAACTTAAAAGTAAGACTGGAAAAAATACGTGGGTATGGCGGTTTGGAAGAAGAATGTTTTGATATTTTATATTAAATGTACATTTTGATTTTAAAATATGTAAAGGACATTATGTATAGTATATTTGAAAACCAAAAAAAGCACTCTTTACCCAGTAAACAAATTCCCCATTCCTCTGTGGTTTTTTGATAAACATTTCTCATCTTCCATGCTCATAACGTTATTTAATTTCACTTACATTAACTCTGTAATTCTATCCTCAATGTCATTTGTGTAATTAAAAACATAATTCTTAGCTAAAACTAGTTTAAGTCTGAAACAAACCATCATTCATATAATTTTGTGAAAGCATTCCTATTTATAGGTTATGTTTTAGTTAGTTTGTTGTACAAAGTTCTCTTAAAATAAAAACAAAAATTAATTAACAGTCGAATTAAAAGGAATTATTTTTATTATTTTTATCCCATCCCTAGAGGCGTGAGATAGGGAGGGTGAGAGGGAGACGCAAGAGGGAGGGGATATGGGGATATATGTTTATGTATAGCTGATTCACTTTGTTATACAGCAGAAACTAACACAACATTGTAAAGCAATTATACTCCAATAAAGATGTTTAAAAAAAAAGGGATTATTTTTCCTTTGAAGCAATTGCAGGTGTTTGATATTTACTCAGGGGCAGTCATCCCATAAAGGCTAAAAGCACAGCCTCTGGAATCCAGCTTTACCGCCTACTGGCTGTGTGACCTTGGGAAAGTGACGTAACTTCTCTGAATCTCAGCTTCCTCATCAGGAAAATGAGGATGATGATAGTACCTATTTCATAAAGTTGTTGCGAAGACTATACCGAGTTAAATAAATACTACGTATGTAATTGAATTTGTTATTCACTACCAAGCTGGGAGGTGGTTATTATTGTGGTCATTTTACAGATGAGGAAAACAGGTTTGGGGAGGTTAGGGAATTTAGCCAAGGTCACTTATCTAGAAAATAGAAGGAGCTGGCTTTGACTCCAAGTGTGGCTGACTCCTGAGTGGCACTCCTTCTTCTTCTTTTTCTTAAATTAAACTTTTTATTTTTTGAGATAATTGTAGCTGAGCAGTACTTTTTGCCATGATTGAATAGTGATTTCTTTAAGAAACACAAGTTAAAAACAGACTTAAATTCAAATCAGAATTCCTTGATCACATTATATTTCCACACACACACTCTTGCTTGTAGCTCAGCCCTGACTTGTTAAGACAGGCCAGTCTCCAATTGATTTTCCTTTGTCCTGTGCCCAGGGGTGAGCACAGACATCCCAAAATGTACCTAGTCACAGACCCCAGCTTGTGAGGGCCCCAGTCTATCAGGTGACTGATCTACCTGTGACAGATCAGTCACCTGATAGATAAAAGCTTGTTTAATTTTTAAACGATCACATATAAAGCAACACAGAAATAGGCTTTTTCCTTATTGAAACCAAAAAGCCCTGCTGAAATAAGGCAGTTTCTGCTAACACCAGGGTCAAGGATTCTTGTCTCGGCTTTGCCTCTGCAAGCTACAGCGGAGGAGCTGACTGCTTTGGGATATCTACTATGTTCTTGTTCTTCTGCATGTTATCTCCTTGAATCCTTTTTCCAATCCTGCAAAGTAAATATTACTCCCCTTGTTTTATAGATGAAGAAACTGAGGCTCATGGAAGACAAGTAATCTCTCCCAAGGTCAGACTTTGAGATTTAACAACACGCCTGGGTTCAAACCCAAGCCTCCGCTCCTTCCAGCAAACTCAGCTCTTTGACAGATGTGCGTTCAGATGTCGTCCCTGTCTTTGTGCTGATGGTATGATCTTGGGCTGGTTACTCAATGTCTATGGCCCAAAGTGCCCTGGACTGTTAGGTGCACAGTAAACTGGCATTCTGTGAAGCACCAGTTACAGGACCTGCCACGCATACTTTGACCAATGAATCCTTGTTATTAGGTTCTTCCTTAATGTTCATATTTATTTCTGGATGTAGAGATAAAAGACAGGTAAAAATGGAAAAACAATGCTGATGAGGGTAAACTTTCGGCTCCAGAATACAGGTGAGATATTTCTAACCTTTCATAGCGTACTAGTCTGCTCCAGCTGCCATAACAAAATAGCATAGACTCTGTGGCTTAAACATCAGATATTTATTTCACTCAGCTCTGGAAGCTGGAAGTCTAAGATCAAGGTGTTGGCAGGTTTGGTTTCTTCTGAGGCCTCTCTCCTTGGCTTGCCAAATGTGGGCAAAAAATTTAAATAGGTGGTTGTATTTGAGTTTGTATATCTTTATTGCTAGTGTAGTTGGATATTTTTCATATGTTTATTGGTCACTTTTTTTTATTCTGTGAATTGTCAGCTCCTTCACCTTATCCATTTCTGATCATAGTTTAACTATTTTTATTTTGTGTGATAGTTACAAAGATTATGAAATTATATTTTAGAAATGCACTCTGAAGAGGTTATGCATTAAGTGACAGGGTGTTTGGAATTGTAAATAAAATAACCCCGTAATGTGGTGGACACCAATGAAGCAAGCATGGCCATGAGATACAGTGAGGACTAAGGCTTCATAGCACATTCCTGGCTATTTGTATGGACGTGTGAATATCCACTCCATGTGAGTATCCTCCAAAAGGTAGGATATGTCCTTGTACCAATAATTTTATGAGTCACAAACGATGGATTAAAAAGGCCAGAGGACACCTTTGGTGTCAAAGGTTTAAGCATGTATCAAAACATCAAATTGTACGTTTAAAATTTGCAGCTTTATTTGTAATAGCCCCAAAATGGAAACAGGCCCAATGTCCATTAACAGCTGAATAGATAAACAAGTACTGGTGTATCCATACAGTGGAATACTACTCAGCAAGGAAGATAATGAACTGTTCACAAAAATAGTGTTTATGAATCTTAAAATAATTATGAAGCATGAAGGAAACCAGGATTTTTTTAAAAAAGCAAACATGTTATGATTCCAGTCATGTGAAATTCTAGAAAATACAAACTAATTTACTGTCAAAGAAAGTAAATCACTGGTTTCCCTGAGGGTCAGTGAGGGCAGGGAGAGATTACTAAAGGGCACAGGGTGAATATAGGGGTGATGGAAGTGTTCATTAGAATGGTTACAACGGTTTCATGGGTTTATATGTACATCATACAAATCCAATTGTACACTTTAATTATGTGCAGTCTGTAGCATGTCAGATGTCAGTAGAACTTTTTAAAAAATGGTTCAGTAAAAGTTTGGATCTACTTCTTTTTTTTTTTTTCAGAAACCAGAAGATTTCTCAAGCTTATATTGACCTGACCTTCTGACTCTCCATGCCTTGGGGAGGGTAGCCCCCCTTAGTGGCCGGCAACATTGGTAAGCAGTAAAGATCATTTCTATCTGAGTCGACAAAACTCTGGCTGGATGATAAAAGATTATAGGATTTCCCTTTCTTCTATTTTCATTTTCTTGTCTGTGCAGGAATAGCCTTGAGGTGAACAGTTCATAGGCTACAGGAGTAAACAAACCCTTATTTGCTCTGACAATGACCTCAACTCCAGGAAAAGCCCCAGTATGATATGTACACACTCATCTCTCATAACCGTAGTCATCAAGACATCTGTGGATGCACTTTCAGAAAAGGCACTGTCTCTCTAGTTTGGTACAGTCTCCTCCAGACCCTGTGTGATTCATATCACACACAGTGTCTCTGTACCAATTATGATTTCAGCTTGGCCCCTGTAGTCTTACCACAAGTGACTCTAGCAAACCAAATTCTGGACATCAGGGTGCGTGTTCCTCTGTAGTACCTGGGAACAGCTCTCCCTCTGTATGCTGGATGTTATGTGACATCTGTTGGGAAAAAGGGAGTCAATTCATCCTTCTCCCCAAACCACTAGAGGTTGTCACGACAACTTTCCCCTCCTCAGGGTGACTTCTGGATCCTCAAAAAACCCTGGTATCCAGGCCACAGAAGAGAACCACAAAGTGCTGTAGTCTTTCCTAGGTGGCATTTGCCAGCAATGCAAAGTAGATCAAAACTGGGAGAAGAAAAAATTATTTGCAAGTTGTCAGCAATATCCAGACTGGGTCTTTTTTTTTTAATTTTTAAATTTTATTTTATTTATTTTTTTAGACAGCAGGTTCAGACTGGGTCTTCTTGGCCAAAATGGGGTCAGAGAGGAGGGAACAATGTCCCCCTAAGGTGTAGGTTAGGTATATTAAATGCATTATTGACTTATGATATTTTCAACTTAGGATGGGTTTATCAGTATGTAACAACATCATAGGTCGAGGGAGATCTTCATATTTAGCCAGTCTTTGACAAAGGAACAAAGGCAATCTAATGGCGCAAAGATAGTCTTTTCACCAAATAGCGCTGGAACAGCTGAACATCCACATGCAAAAATAATGAACGGTCACAGACCTTCACAGTACCCCTTCACAAAAATTAACTCAAAATGGAACACAGACCTAAATATAAAATGCAAAAATATAAAATTCCTGGAAGATAACATAGGTGCACATCTAGGCTGACCTTGGGTTTGGCAATGACTTTGTACATCCAGCACCAAAGGCATGATCCATGAAAGAAAGAATCGATAAGCTGGACTTCATGAGGCTTTCAAACTTGCACCTCTAGATCTGTGGACATTCTCCTTCTTGCCTATCAGGGCTCTCTTGCTTTTCCCCATGCCTCATCTTTTCTAGAACCCACAACCCATTAGTGCATTACCTTCTTGCCAGTAACCTTTGCGCCATTGTCCATCTACTGGACCTATAACGACACAACTATCCAGCTTCTCTATTTTCAAATTCAGGCAGCTAGGGTGCTATGAGGGCAAATCATAAACTCTAACAATGGGAGTGGCTGTCTTTGCTGTCCTCTCTCTCATGCCCGATGGTAATTATATAATTCAAGCGTTCGAATTCTCTTCTAACCCCTTTATCGCTATTCTTTTCCTTTCACTGTCAGGAGGAAACCTTTTACTTTCCCTGAAAGTATAAAATGGAATTTCCTCTATTATTATCAACCTACGTGTGACTTTACTTCCTTTCTCCTTGCATCCAGATCATGCTAGCAAAGTCGCTTTGGTGTAAGTCTAATCTCTCCATCTGTACTTTGAAATCTAGCCCTTTCCCTCTTCATGACAATGCTAATTCACCATTTATCTGCTTTCTTTTCCCCTTATTTTCAGTTCTTCTTTCTCTGCCAGCATCAATGCTATGCGAAAATTTTCCAGTTTCTTTTCTGTTGAATTAGAAAAAAATCTCTTGCTGTCATATTTAGTTAACGTACTTTCATACTGGTACATATTCATTATCTTAAATCCATCACTTTCCATTCATTCTTCAATCCATTAAAAAAATATATATTTTTTTTTATTGTCTGTCTTCCCTACCTCTGGAATGGGTACACCACAAGGGCAAAGAGTTGGGTCTGTTTTGTCTTTGATATATTCCAAACCTGAAAAAGCTCACCTTTTCTTTTGAAAGAACTCCATTTCTTGGGACATAATAGGCCCTTAATAAATATTTTCTGAATAAGTGAATGGATGGTGGTTAGTGAGCTGGACACTGAGAGTGGGCAGCTGAAACAGAACCATCTTAAATTTCCGTTAAGATGATGACAGTACCCACGCTGCAAGGCCCGAGCACATTTCGTCTTGATCACGTTTACTTCTCTTCCCCACCTAACCCTCTTTATCACTTACCTCTTGAAACATTTTCTTGCCTTGAGTTTCCTGACCTTGCACTCTATGCTTTTTTCTCTCTAATTTTTGAGTCTTTTCAGGATTCTTTGCAAGGTCTTCTTCTGTTAACCTGTTGATGTCAACTTCTAAATGTTAACGCCTTCTCTTGTTTTCACACGTTACACAGACTCGCTGGTTATGCACATTCATTTCCTGGTTTCTCAAATCTAAAGCCCAGTTCTTGCATCTGAAATTCCATCTGCATTGATCACTCTCCCCTTCTCACCTCCAACAGGCCCCAAAATCAGGTCCTGCTCCCATGCACCATGCCTTCATCTCCCCACTTCCCCAAGTCAGAGACCATCATCATATCCTTACTATTCCTCCACCTTTTCTTTCCTTTCCTAATCATTTTTCTTATCCTGTCTATTTTAACGCTGCAGTATCTTTCAGACTGGCATAAAAGCAATAGGTATGTGAACAATTTTTACTCACTAAAAATCTTATACTTATCCATTACTGTAGAAATAATTGTACTGTATTATAATTGTCTGTTCATTGGTCCCTTTCACTCAGGAAAGTGTAAATTCCTTAATGGTAGGAATGTTCTCTGTTATCTTCTCAGCTTCTCACACCTGGTCTGGAAGTTGTGTAATTTAAAGTATTTTTGGAAGGATAAGAGATTCTAGATAAATTATAATTTTAATTAATTTAATTATTTTAGTATTTTTGAGTTTAATAGTATTGAGCACACAATAGCTGAAAGTATATATTGGGGCAGTCTTTTAAAGATTTATCTTGATGGAGGAAATAATCTTGGCACTATAGATTTGAGTCAAAAATATACTATTTGAATATAATCTATTAGTGTAATAAATTTATTATACAAGTTATAAAAACTTCACATAGAATCCTCAAATAAATACTATGACTAAACATGAAACTCTTCCCCTGTGTGCACATATACTTTATATTTTTATTTTTTATTAATTTTTATTGGAGTATGGTTGCTTTATAATATTGTGTTAGCCTGCACTGTATAGCACAGGGAACTCTACCTAATATACTTTAAACATTAGCAGGCTGCTGACAGATAGAAAAGTAGGTTTAGAAGTAGGGAAGATTCCTTCTAGAAAAATGGTACAGATGAACCAGTTTGCAAGGCAGAAATAGAGACACAGATGTAGAGAACAAACGTATGGACACCAAGGGGGGAAAGTGTGGCGGGGACTGGTGGTGGGATGAATTGGAAGATTGGGGTTGACATGTATACATTAATATGTATAAAATAGATGACTAATAAGAACCTGCTGTATAAAAAAAAAAAAGAAGAAGAAGAAGTCGGGAAGATTCCCTAAGGAGAGACTTGTTTTGCCAAGTAATGATTCCTGGCAGCGTGTCAGAAATGCAAAGAATCTGAGGCATTCAAACTACAGCTTGGCCAAGTTAATCTTAATATGCTGACATTAGGGTTTTTAAATACACTAATGGCAGTTGTAGCGTTTGAGAAAACTTTAATATGTCTCGGTCACATGAAACAAAATCTTGACCCCTAAACATTTTATTTTGCAATACATTTTTAAAGGGAACAGATTTTATTTTTTAAATTAATTAATTATTTGTTTTGGCTGCGTTGGGTCCTCGCTGCTGCGCGCGGGCTTTCTCAAGCTCTGACGAGCAGGGGCTACTCTTCGTTGCAGTGCGGGTCTTGTCATTGCGGTGGCTTCTCTTGTTGCGGAGCACAGGCTCTAGGCACGCGGGCCTCAGCAGTTGTGACACTCAGGCTCAGTAGTTGTGGCTCGCGGGCTCTAGAGCGCAGGCTCAGTAGTTGTGGTGCACGGGCTTAGCTGCTCCGCGGCATGTGGGATCCTCCCAGACCAGGGCTCGAACCCATGTCCCCTGCACTGGCAGGCAGATTCCCAACCACCGCACCACCAGGGAAGTCCTGAGCAGATTTAATTTTTAGAGCAGTTTCAGTTTACAGAAAAACTGAACAGAAAGTACAGAGTTCCCATGTAGCACAATAGAAATGAATTATCTGAGGCAGTGGGTAAGTGGAGGATAGTTTGTTTCCCAGAGGAAATGATTTCTAAGCTGGGCTCTGAGAGGATGAAGTTTGGCCAGAACAAAAGAGTCATCCATCTTCAGTTTCGTTATTTTGATAATTCCAGGAGCCGTTTACACTAAATATATTTCATACATACAACCACTTGAAAGCCACTCCCTTTCTGTATATCCTTGATACGATTTAGGATTGCAGTGGCAATGTAATCTGGGCACATGACAAATAGAAACAAGAGAACAGGATTTAAAAGACTTGCCATGCATATGCAAATCATGATGTTATTGGCCCAATCTGCTTGTACTTTGACTTGTTTTTCTGTCACTGATGATAAATTTGTGACCAATACAGCTGGAATCCTTTAACCGTGTTGTCAGAGATTGTAAAAGAAAGTCAACTGTCACACACTGAGGCTAAACATATGACCTTCAGTCCTATGCCAGAATAAACTGTCAAATGACTTAATGGTTGTTTGTTCAGAAATAAATATATGCACATATAGGTACAATATCTGTCCCAAAATATTCCTGATTTTTCCTTTAGGCAAATTTCTACAGAATTACAAAATTCTACAATTTCTGACAAAATTAATCCACTAAACGATTATAGATTACTTGAATTTTTAAAAAAAATTTTTCCATGCCCCCTTAGTATGTTTTGAGTGTCTGTAATTACAAATGAGAATTGGATGAAAACACTCATAAATATTTGTAGGATGAAAGCAGAAGTACAAGGTTTATAATCCGGAGAATAAAAAATGTGAAACAATAGCACACTGAGATTTTTTAAATTTTTGATATTTCCTCTAATTCCTTATTCAGCCCCTCTAATTTAGACCATACAGTCTGGACGACTGCAAATAACTCAGTCATAAGTTGATGATAAGATAGGGGTCTTATCATCAACCTATTACTTTAGGTAATTGAAGTAATAACTCTTTGGGTTAATGTGCACAGCAATCTCATGGAGAAATTTGCAGATGACGGCCATAGCTTTAATGCGCTATTTGCCTGGGATCTGAAAGACTCAACCTTTAGTCATGCTTTAAATAAAAAGAAATACAGAGTGGCTCAAGTCATTTCCTGTGCTTCAAACATTTGGCAAAACTGAGCTCCAGGGTTGTTATAGCTGGCGTATTCAATTTGTGCAGCTTCTTTTGTCCTTAGGATACACTGTAACATCTGCTATTCTGCAGTGCATATGCTAATCACGAGAGGTCTTGTCTTATTATTGTGTTTTTTTTTCAATCTTTATATAGGAAAAATAAAACTCACATCAACCTTTTAGGGTGAATGATATGGTAGCATTATCTGTTTGCAGCCAAGTTTGGGAAAAAACACATTTCTTTCTCTTCATTTAAATTCTAAACATATGAATTGAACACCTACATATATGCACACACCAGGGCTGTAGGATGCTTGGGTTAAAGAACATCTCCTTGTTCCCTAGACCATGAGAGAAGCTGCTTTTTAAAACCCAAGACTTTTTGTTAGCAAGTGAGTCGCTTGTAATTTCTCTTCAACATATAGCTCATTGACAGTAGAATAGCTGTTTGTTTTATAATCACAGAAACAGCTGCACAAGGGCTCCTGTGCCTCATGGGCTTATCTTTCCTAGCTAGAGATACAAGAAGTGTCCAGGTCTGGGAAGAAATTTCTTAAGAACTGGTACTCTAGGTATATCAGTGGGAGTTAAGGTTGTAGGGGAAGAAAAAAATATCTTTTCCCTCTACTCATTTTAGGTTCACTGGCTAGGGCTCTGCCATTAGACTGACAAAAGACTAATTAACAAGAAAAAAGCCAGCAGAAGTTTATGAACATTTTTATTGCACATATACATGGAAGCACCCAGTGACGAGTAACTCAAAGCGGTGGTTAGAACTTGGGTTTATGTAGCATCTTAACAAAAGAACGATAATATTATAGAGAAATGGCAAACCAGAAGAAAAAGACTTTGAGCTTCTGAGGGCAGCAAATTCTGGGAAGGCAAATATGTGGGAAGATGATGGCAGATAAGAGCTAGTTTTGGCAAAGTTTGTTATATAGATTCCTCTGGTACTGCCTCTGGGCTGATATGGGTCTAGGATTGTCTCCGATGATTATTTCCTGTTCTTCCTGGTAGAAAGGGGAGAGGAGGCACCTTTCAAAATTTGTGTACTGCTCTTGGGCAAATAATGGGAGAGCAGAGAGCTTTTCTTCTTCTGTTGCCTTCAGATGAAAACAATCCTTATGCCAAAGGGATATATTTTGGGGTAGCATATTCTGCTACCCTTGAAGGTCGTCACAAACTGTCTTCAATAATGCAGTTCAGGAAATGTATTTCTTCATTTTATTAGGGTCTTTGCATGGAAAAAAAAAGAAATTTTATTGTCATATACACATGGATGTGTGTGTGTTATATGAATTAAACTTCATATGAGTAAGATTTCAGATACATCGTTAGCTAGAGTGTCATATATGCATATATATATTAAACAGTTGTTTTTAAAACAAATTTCATTTTTGAAAACAGTTTTAGATTTAAAGAAAGATTGTGACAGCACAGAGAGTTTCCCTATACCTTGCACCCAGTTTCCCCTATTATTACCGTCTTACATTAATAGGGTACATTTGTTACAGTTAATGTACCAATATTACCTATTATTATTAATAAAGCCTGTATGTTATGCAGATTGTCTTAGTTTTTAACCTAATGTCCTTTTTTTTGTTTTGTTTCCAGGATCCTTTCCAAGATACTACCTTACATTTGGTTGTCAATGTCTCTTTAGCCTCCTCTTGGCTGTTACGTTTCTCAGACTTTCCTTGTTTTTGATGACCTTGGGAGTCTTGAGGAATACTGGTCAGGGTTTTTTGCATATTTTTTTCATTAATCACTCTCTTAAAAAATTACTTTGGCCGTGGCCAGTGGGTAAATTTCCCTTTGTGTAAGTTAAGGGATGAAGGTCCCCATGGCCAGATCTCATTTGCAAGAAGCCTCTTTGGTATAAAAGACTAGATATTATTCCAGAATTCCTGCTGTATGAAACAATATCCTCGCATTCATTGGGACCCTCTTTTTAAAATACATTTTGTGCAGATGTCCTTGTAAGCCGTGAAGGTACTTCTGTGATGATCTAAGTGGCTATTGAGGCAATTATGGGCTTTTCAGTTGATAACATTCAGGTATTATCAGGTACTATTCTGAATCTAAAGCATGGCTGCCCTGGGGTTCTCACCTCATGGAAACACTGCCTTATGTAACCTGTATTAGGAAATGTAGCACGTGTGTGTGTGTGTGTGTGTGTGTGTGTGTGTGTGTTTCCAGCAGAATACTTTCGGTCATTCAACAAATCTTCATTGATTCCCAGTTCTATGCCAGACACTGGGCTGGTTGCACTGAGGGCCATTGTCAAGTCTTATTCTCTTGATTCTCCTGCCTCCCTGTTCTCTATTCCCTGACTGAGTCTCCCAGGAAACCCTTGAAGATCAAAGCTTAGAGAAACCAAATGAAAATGACTTTACCTTATAAACAAATAAGACAGAAATAAATATTTTTAAACTGTAAGTGAAAGACGCAAAGTTTACAGAAAGTTAGCTTTGTACCCAGATTATAGCCTAAAATGTCTGAATGCAAGACCTTATGATTACAAATGTAAAGCATTAAATTGGGAACAAAGGTTACACACTATGTGGGATTTCTTCTTTCTTTTTCTTACTTCCAAATCATCTGTTTTTCAAATGTCTTGTAAATCAAGATTTTTTTAAATTTTGTAAGTCAATGAATATTTTTAGTTTCATGGTTCTGGCAAGTAGATTGCACCCTTATTAGCATCCCAGGTAATCAATAAATATGGTCCACTAATAAAAAGGACAAAATTAAAGGGTTCTGTATCTCTGCACACAAGTTTTTAAGAAAATTTTATTCTTACCGTGCCATTTATGTTTATTTTGTGAATTTTAAGAATAAATTTATTCACTTTTTATCATGCCTTTTGATAGATATGAAAGTAAATTACTGCAATCTAACATTAGAAATATTGAAAACATCTTACAAAATATCATACTCATTAAGAGAGTATCTTGAGTGAATGGAAAGCAAAGAGGAAAATTTCCCATTTTTTGTGGGTTTTTTGTAACTTTAAAAAATACCATGTGCTCCAAGGCCAATTATTTGAAAGTGCCTTGGAAATAATATAACTTAAATATACAACATCAACATAAGATAAAGCAGACATTAGCCTCTGACTTTGGAAATATTTAAAAATTAAAAATAAGTAATTTCTGCAACAGCCCAACAGTTTTATCTTTCGTTTTTCTAAGTTAGAAACGTTGTGGCATCATTTGTAGCATGAATCAAATTAAATCCTACTTATTTTGTAGTGTGTCTGTAGAGATACAAAATCATCATTAATCGGTTAGGTACTTAAATATAAGGTCACAAATTAATCATTCTTTGGAATTGGGTGTATGGAAAGGGAAAGCTCCAGTCCTCTGTCCACCATTCACATGATATTTTTCCTTCTAATGGGAATATTGATGCATTTATGTGCTCAGCTCTTAGTATGTTTCACTAAAGCGTTTACCATCTTTTATTATAAGATATCTGCATTTACACATTTAAAAAAGGATATGTATATTTGTAGATTACTGCGATTAAATTTCTTTTGTTCAGGGGCCATGCTAGGTCATTCTAACTCTTCCTCATATATTTAGGGAGAAATTTGTCCCTCTTTTTAAGGTTTCACCTAGGACTTTGCTCCATACAAGAGCAGATTGGATTAAGCCCTAAAGAGACTGTAATTTTCTTTTTATCAATTACACATTTGTCCCTCTGCCTCCTAAGAAAGGAGTAAAAGTTCAGAACATCTATTTTTCTGGAGTGGAGAGCCTGGAAGTTCTTCAAAGTCGTTTCACTGTGGGATGTTCCACCAAAGCCCTCTAACCTGAGGGCTATTCTCTAACCTGAGCAAGAAATGCCAGTTTGGGGTATAGGATTCTTCAGACACTTGAATTTTTCACCTTTAAACAGAAGGCTGGAAGCATTGTGGATAAAACATAGATATTCACAGAGCATTGCATTTATAAAGGTGTAGTAAGAAACGAATGAGCACGTGAAACCCATAGACCACTTTCTTTCAACATCATGAAAGTACTGTCTTACAGAGATTAAAAGAACGAAAGTATTGTCTGACTCAGAGACCGGAGCTCCTCTAACATTGTGCAGCTCCCAGTTCATAACAGCTATGTTTCTCAAACTCAACCAGCAATAGAAAGAAGGGAAAAAACAAAAAAACCAAAACGCACATCTAATTGATTTCTTCCCTTACTCTGATGCCAATAAACCAATAAGATACAGCAACTGCTGGACCAAGGAACTAAGCTATAAGGAAGAGAGTCTAATAAAAACAGTTTATTGTATTCGTTTGCTAGGCTTGGGGGATCTTAGTTCCCCTACCAGGGACTGAACCCAGGCCCCAGCAGTGAAAGCAAGGAGTCTTAACCACTGGACCACCAGGGGAGGGATAGATTGGGAGTTTGGGATTGACATGTACACACTGCTGTATTTAAAACAGATAACCAACAAGGACCTACTGTACAGCACAGAGAACTCTGCTCAATATTATGTAATAACCTAAATGGGAGATGAATTTGAAAAAGGAATAGATACATGTATATGTACAACTGAATCACTTTGCTGTACACCTGAAACTAACACACCACTGTTCATCAACTATATTCCAATATAAAATAAAAAATTGTAAAAAAAGAAGTAGCAAAAATAAATAAATTAATAAAAACAAAACAAGGGCTTCCCTGGTGGCCCAGTGGTTGAGAGTCCGCCTGCCGATGCAGGGGACACAGGTTTGTGCCCCAGTCCAGGAAGATCCCACATGCAACGGAGCGGCTGGGCCCGTGAACCATGGCCGTTGAGCCTGCGTGTCCGGAGCCTGTGCTCCGTAACGGGAGAGGCCACAGCAGTGAGAGGCCCGCGTACTGCAAAAACAAAACAAAACAAAACAAAAAACAGCCAAAATTTATGGTCTCACAGTTCTGCAGTTTAGAAATCTGAAATCAGGTGGTCAGCAGGGCCATGTTCACACTGAAACCTGGAGGTGAATCTTCCCTCGCCTCTTTCTAGCTTCTGGTGAATTGCTGCCAGTTGTTGGTGTTCCTTGGTTGACAGCTGCATAGGTCCAATCTCTGCCTTCGGGGTCACATGACATTATTCCTGTGTGTCTCTGTCTTCACGTGGCCATCTTCTTAAAAGGACATCAGTCATGTTGGGTTAGGAGCTCACCCCTAGTTCAGTACGACCTCATTCAAACATAACTAATTTCATCTGCAGTGACCCTATTTCTAAATAAGGTCACATCTGGAAGTACTGAGAATCAGAAACTCAACATATCTTTCTGGAGGCAGGGGGTGGGCAGAAACAGAATACAACATGTAACACTTAATATGTGTTTTTTGCCTGACTTGTTCTGAAAAGTGGAGTTACATTTACAACTGTGCTACTCATTCAGCAAATCTGAGAAGGCAACATCCGGAGATACCAAGAAGAGAGACTTCCTGTCCTTAAAAAGGTTAGAATCTAGTTGAGGAAACAGATCATTTACAACTGTTGTAGGTAAAATGAAAATTCCTATAATAGCAATTTGGGTGAAGTTCTGTGAGAGCAGTTGATGGATGACATGGTTTTTGGCTTGAAGTGATTTTTATTTTCTTTATGCTTTAATGTTTTCTAAGTTTTCTGCAACAAACATTTATTTACCACGAAAATTGACTCGAGAGAACTTGAGAGTTAAGCTGCCTCAAAACTTTAAAATAAAAAACTCCTAAAATAATATGCTGTCTTTTCTTCTACGATCTACCAAGATGGTTCCTGAGGAATGTATAAGTAAGTTTCTACGTAAGAACCTATTTCTGAATCAAGACTAATTGTGACGTCTGCTTTATTATGAAATCTTTGTTTCTTATTTAGCAATAACTCAAACAGGCTTTGCAAGATGCTCAGAAATGGTTTCATGGGTGTAGCTACTGACTAAACAGGTAGGCAGAGAAAAGAATTAACTGGCCCAGCTGGTTCTCAGAAGCGGCCCTGAATATTGTAAGAAGCCTTCATTAGGAGAGGTGCACCTCACAGCCAGTCACCCGGCTGTGGCATCAAACCAGCTCACTTCTCTACTTTCAGGATTTAATCAGTCTCAGTGCTGCAGTAACCAGTGATAAACCATCACCATCCTAATGCGATCATCTTGTAAGATTCCTCATCCAACATTTGCATGCCTTGGGCTGCAGCCCTCATTACTATCGCCCAGGCTTCCTCTCACACTTTCAACGATGAAAAACTCACTCTCAACCCCAGGCATCTGCGTTTTTGTTGAAGAGCGCAGTTATGAAGTTATTTGTTATGTTGAACAGCAAAATATTTCCTAACTAGAAAAAGGTCTATTGTTCTCATTCTATCCCCCGGGATGACCCATTCGGGGTCCTCTGAGTGGTCAGAGACCCACTCAGCTCCCCCCTTCCTCCTGTTATTCTTTCAAATACTTGGAAGCAACCATGATACTTTGCCCAAATAGTCTTGTTTTCATCACAGATGTTTATAGCTTGTTCATCATGAGGTTTCAAGTCTCTTTACCGTCCTCGCCATTTTTTCTCTGGCCATTATTTTGAATTAGACCATTTCCCAGATCTGAACACAAAATTCTAATGATACGTGTGTTGTGTGTAGTAACAAGTGGTCCCATCAGAAGGTATGATTCCTGTGATGCTTACAGTTAAATGAAAGTGTCAACTATTTTTCAGATACATTATTATCTTACCTCTTTCTCTTTATTGTACTTTAAAAAAAAAAACTATTTCTTTTTACTCAATATTTGAATTTTACTAACTCTGTGAAATCTGTTGTTATAATGTCTCCATCCAAGGATACTTTGGGTGTCAAATTTCTCATGCAAAAACGTGTCAATCTTGATCAGCTTATAGCAATTTGGTTTTCCTTTGTATTTGAAAATGTTAGAAGCATTGGTTATGCTTCACCCATTTCACACAATCTGTAAAGTTATACTGTAGGCTTGCGGCTGGTGCCTGTTCTGATTTCTTGATGCCAGATCAGTTCTTAAATAGTTTGAATGTCACCCACTCCTGCCTTTAGATCTACATCAAAGGAATTGAACATAGATGGAGAGCTAGAATTAACATAAAACGTCAGAAAAATACCCCTGTGTGCTCTCCTCTGACATGATGGAGAAAATAAACTTATAAATGCTATATTGTCTATAACATCCACATTAAGTAAAGAGTTGGAACAACATGATTTTAATTAGTCAATTTATCTATTTTTGAAGAGATGATAGTTACAAAAGACACATGTTATCCAACCTTCAGGAGTACCTGTATTTGATGTTTTTTCTTTAAAGTGCATCTCTTTGCAGCAATGTGTTATTTGGAGTGTTGAGCCTTTTCTGGGTAGTTTGGTGAAAATGTAAAATAATGTTCTCAGCGCAGTGCTTCTCTGTCCCTATCTTCTTTCGATCTCTGTCCTTCATGCAGTTTTGAATCCGGCTACATCATTTTACTGCCATACGTCAGTGCTTACTTCTCATCTGTTTTCATTTCCTGCTGCCTTCAGAGCCCCACTCAGTGAAGGTGCTGGATCTACCATCCATAAGACATGTGCGTTTCCCAGGCTGATTGTTTATTTAAGGAAAAAGAAGAGAGGTCCACTCTATTTGTTAGGCGTTATATAAATATGCTTAAAAAGGAGGATTTCCTCATGTATTCCACTTCAGTCTTCCTGTTCAGGGAGTTTTAAATGCACCTTTTATCACTATACAATGACAGCTTGAGTTACAGTTTTATAATTGTACCAAATATATTAGAGACGTTGGAAATCAGGAAGGTAAGATGGAATCATAATTCTGAATTTCTCTCCATATGTATTATAAATGTAGGATTATCACATATATATACACTCAAAACCAGTTTATCATTATAAAGCAGCAGATACAGTGCTATAATAGTAGCCGAATGTAATAGTGGCTGAATATGGATGTAAATTATGGAAGAAGAAATTGATAAATAATTGTTCTCTGTATCAGTCTTATAGTTTTATTTTCCCCTTTATTTCACATTCTTCTTCTTAGGGAGTTTGCTCACCAAGTAGTAGTTGAAGTCAAAAAATTCTTTAAAAAGGAACATAATAGAAGAAAATGTTCAATCAGAAACTATTTTACATTCCCTTTGACACTACCTTGTAACTGAAGTTTTAAAATAAACATAGAACTCAGATAACATTATTAATAAATCTTAAAATATTTTACATGATTGCCAATACGATTCTCAAATATGTAACTAAGATGGGACATATGGTACTACAGAGAGAAGAGAAACAGCAATGATTAAGATAATACTAAAAATAACATTTTATAATAAATGTTAATATTTAATGTAATAAATATTTAATATATACTATTCCTATAAATATATTACATACACTGCATTTAATATTTATAATACATATATATTAATACATCTTTTTATAATGTATAATAGGTACTATTTACAAGACATATATATTTAATATAATAAAATAACATGATAGTGTTTTGTGATTGATGTGTTTCAGGACCCATGTTATAGGCTTTACATATTATCTCTTTAATGCTTATGCCTCTCTGTGAGGTAGGCCCTACTTTATCTTCATTTATTACATGGGGAACAAGGAGGAAAGAGGTTAAGTATTATGTTCACAGCAAGAGAGATAATAAGAGGCCTGGGTGGGACAGAGTCTTACTTCTGTTGGACTCTCACATTTGTACCTAACTTTATTATATAAAAAAGCAGACAGTTCAGAGAAGTGTTATCCTGACTTTGCAAGTTGTCACAAGACCTTGATTTTTGAATTAGATTTACCTTAAAAATTATATTTAGCTTAGAATAATATTAAACTGATTTTGTCATTTGAGAGCAGAGAATTTGCTGTGTGATCAGCACTAACCAGGGCTGGGATTTTTAACCTACAAAGTAAATAATCATGTAGATAATGGCAAAGACTCACATTAAAAACTGGGAGAGAGGATATTTTGAAAGACTGTTTAGACAGGACTACCTCTATTCCTCTTTAAAAAATGAATATTTGATTTTATAAGAAATGACTTAATAACAATAAAAAAAACTTGTTCTGAGTAGCTCATGTTTACTATAATGTCTATTACTATTATTATCAACAAGAAAAAAAATCCAGAAGAAAATAAAAATAATAATCAAGCAAAAGCTATAAAATATGACCAATGTTAGTACAATAGATATCCATAGATACCAGGTTTTCTTCTTTATTTGAAAAATCTGTACAGGCACTGATGGCAAAAATCCTTTGATAGGTACTTCCTGGTTGGTCCAGTGGTTGGGACTCCGCGCTTCCACTGCAGGGGGCACAGGTTAGATCCCTGGTCTGGGAACCAGGATCCCACATGCTGTGCAACATGGTCAAAAAAAAAAAATCCTTTGATAATAAACTTGTATTAAAGGATAGATGTGAAACCACTATGCAAAATCCCCCAAAATTAATTACCAGACTACATTTACTTTTGAGAAATTAACATACAAATAACTTTGAGGCGCCATTGTGTAGGCAGAGTAAAAATGGAGGCTGAATCATGAGATGTATGTAATTCAGTCCTTACAAAATTACATCTAGTTTCTAAGTCAGTTAATAATATGCTTATTAATCTGGATTATAAATACCACTTAGACAATATCTGTGTTACCTGATAGAACTCTAACTTCTACTTTTTTATTACTGAGGAAATAAATGTAATTTTCTATTCAGATTGAACAGTTACACAGAACACTGGAATTCCTAAGAGAATAAAGACCTGTATCCTCTTATCTCAGTTTTGTCTTTTGAGCCTAACACATTATGAGAGCAGCCTAGATGCGTTGGGATTTTATCCTGTTGAGGTTTGAATTACCTTATGGTTTTTTCATTTTATAGGGTGAATTACACTGTAAAGGTGAATATCAGCTAGCTACTGGTGTTTTTTTTTTCCCCAGAACACTTTTAAAGTACATTAAACATTCTAGCATAAAAAGAGTGAAGTAAAAATCACCAAACTGACTTACTAACTCAGCATAATTACCTAAAGAAAAGAAGACAAAAGTAGTAAATAATTTTTATCTAAATCATGATACCCATAAATATAGATGGCCTTGTTAAAGACAAAATAAATGTATTCAAATCACTGTGAAACAGCAGAGAAAGAAAAATGTCATGAATTTAATGTTATGTGATGTTTTCTTTAAATAATAATAAGAGGTTATCACAGCTTCTTGAAGTTGACACATGACCTTTAGATTTGTCATGCACAGTACATGATTTTCTTGTTTGGAGTTGCACTGGTTTTGTTCTGCGATGAAGTGCCTTAATCACTCTGTTATTCTTTTTATTTAGAATTTTGGACATTATTTCCAGAAGAGTCATAGTTTGAAGTACCTCAAAATCTTTGAACTCAGAAAGGTAAAGGAAGTTGCTTTATGTCAAATATTACAATAAAAGCAAAGTAAAAAGCAAACAGACACTGAATAAATATTGGAGAGACTTAAGTAGTTTTCTTTGTGTTCATCTCAAGCATGCATGGAACGCTCATTAAACTGTATTAGCTGGTGTAATAAATGTCATAAAAGAATCGTGGCTCTGGAAGCTTCCTCTTGGTTCCTTTAGAGAGAACCAAATCTGAAACAAACTGAAGTGAGAGAAAGTGTGATTGTGCAAAAGACACGAGGAGGGGATTTTACACACTCCTTCAGCAACCGTTTCTATTTTGCTTAGCTGTGCAACTGTACTGCACAATCATTCGTCCTTCCTTTTCAGTTGTCTTCCTTTTACTATAAGTTATGATAAGTTATTGCTTTCTGCTCCGTCTCCAGGTTTGGGTTACATTAGTCCACCATTAATGTGTGCCAGATGTTTGTCTGACCAAGATGGCTGGTTCTTCTCTTTCTCCTCTGAGTGAAGAATTATTTTTTTTTCTATCCTCCAAATGTGCTTCTTTTTAAATAATTTTTATTGGAGTATAGTTGATTTACAATCTTCTGTTTGTTTCAGATGTACAGCAAAGTGAATCAGTTATACATATATCCACTCTTTTTTATCAATAGATTCTTTTCTCATATAAGTCTTTACAAAGTATTGAGTAGAGTTCCCTGTCCTTATTAGTTATCTATTTTACATATAGTAGTGTTAATTATAATTGCTGGAGCCCATCACTGTATTATTTTTTTAATCAAACGTTTCATCACCATGAAGTTTTTTTTTATCGGGGTATAGTTGCTTTACAATGTTGTGTTAGTTTCTGCTCCTCCTCATCTTCAGAAACTAGGGCTAGTTGTCACTGACATGAATGACCACCTTGACTTCCTAGTTATAGTTTTCTTTTTTTTGCGGTACGCGGGCCTCTCACTGTCGTGGCCTCTCCCGTTGCGGAGCACAGGCTCCGGACACGCAGGCTCAGCGGCCAGGGCTCACGGGCCCAGCCGCTCCGCGGCATGTGGGATCCAGACCGGGGCACGACCCGTGTCCCCTGCATCGGCAGGTGGACTTCCAACCACTGCGCCACCAGGGAAGCCCCAGACTCTTAGATTTTAAAGGAACTTAATAGGCCATCAAACTTGAGGAAATAATCAACTACTGTTTGACTGAACGTTCTTCTCATCTGGTTGTTCTGACTCAGATTTTAGCTCTGATACTTACCTATGAAGAACTGCTTGCTACTCAATCTAAATCAGTTGAACTGTTCTTCATCTTTGCTCCAATCTTATCAAGGGATTTAATCAGCTAGGAACTTGGTACAAGTCACCACTAGAAACCGGAGTACATGATTATTGTCAATGGTGAGAGATTATCTCTGAAAACATGTAAACAGAGAATAGCCTTCCACTTTATTTTTACAATTGCTTTAAAAATAATTTCAAAAGTGTTTACTAGAGGTTGTGTTTGTTGTAAAAATTAGTTTTGAACTTCAGCTACCTGAATTTAGTTACCTCCCAGTCTTCACTTTAGGGCAAAATTCAATTGGAATTTAAGTCAAATATGTCAGACACATACAGCAATTGTGTGAAATCCAGCAAATCCATTAAGTATAACTTTGTAACATTAATCATTCTAATAACAATTGTTCAAAAGACCTCATTCTCTACAGAACTTGATTTATTTTAAAGAAAATGAAGTAGAAAGATTAAACGAGCTAAAATAAACTCAACTTCTCTATGGTATTTTCTTTTATAAAATATTTATATATCAAGAATAAACACTAGAGAAAACTGCTGAAATCAGATAACAGTGTTCTATGAATCTCCTGATTCTAAAGGGATGCAATTAACTGATAAAGGGGATGTGTTTACACATCTTCAAGACTATCACCACCCTTTTTAAAACAGACCTGATTCTTCTTTGAGAAGAATCTTCTATGAGAAAAGAATACAATTCTATTTTTGCTTTATAATTTTAACCCTGGAACACAAAGCCCCAGATAAATGACTAAGTTTGTTTGAATTCTAATTAAACATTAAAGATAAAAATTCAAACTTAAAAGAGTCAGTGTATCAACTGTTGAAATATAATTAAAAACAAAATCTTTAACCCAGAAAACCTCTCTACAAAGGTAGTAGAAAATAAATCAGTTCTATTAGTGAATAAATCTTAAACCAGAATATGATACACATCACAGGCAATTCACTTAAGAGATTGCCAAGACGAAAAGAAACCTCACCTCTCCATAACGCCAAGGAGATATAACCCATTATATGTATGTTCTCACAATAAACATCACTAGTCCTCAAGGAAGAGGACTTGATAGCACCTCTTGTCACACTTGATTCACCCTAACTTTATCATGATAACTGGGGAGAACCCCTGTGTTGACCTTATCCAGAGGAGGAACAAACTTCTACTAAGTCCAGGAGGCTGCAAGGCAATTAGACTCTTGCCCACAGGACTGAGGAGATGGGGCTGTTACCTCCCTAAACGTTTGCATTGCAAAAAGATGGCTCACAGAACGTTGAGGAAACATTCCCTAGTTTGTGAGGCTGGCAGAGATTTATGTAGTCATTATAAAGATGTACAAACATTTGAAAAGGTCAGAGGAAAAAATTCTGGAGCCAAAGGGAGAGGGAGGGAGCATTAAACTTATTTTTAATTCATATTTGCCTTGATACCACCCACAGAAATAGAGAAATAGTATTATTTCATTCTAATTCCCTTCCCCCTTTTTCCATCATCTGGAGAGCTTTCCTTAGGTGCTAATTATTTTTTTAAACAGCTTTATGGAGATATAATTGACATACAATACGCTGCAATATTTAAAATGTGAAATTTGATATTTTGACATATGTACACACCTGTGAAACCGTGACCACAAAGGGGAGGAAAAAGTTTTCCTCTACCCTTCTGGGTTCTTTCGGTTGTTCGAATAATTAAATTGACATAATAGAGATCAACAGGAGAAAAACAAATTTAATTATGTATGTACGGGAGCCCCATGAGGATAGGAAACCCATGGGTAGTCAGGCAATTGAGGCTTATACACCATCCCGAGTTAAGCAGAGCGGCTAAGAGTCTGGGACTTCAAAGAGGGAAAAAGACAATTTACCGGAAGATGGGAGGAACAAATGTTTGGTAAACAAATGTTGGTGATGCCATCTGGAGACAAGGAGAACAGAGAGGAATCTGAACAAACAGGCTGTCCTGAGCTCCCCCCAGGCCACCACACCTGCTCACATTCTTTGTAATTATCCCTGGGGATCACCCTCTTCCTAGACTAGACACTCTATCCAAATTCTTTTAGGCAGTTAAGGAGAGGTTAAAAGCTTCTCGTGAGTCTTTAAGCCTTGATTGTCTTCAGCTCAAGATAATCCACATGCCGGTCTTCCCTGGTGGCGCAGTGGTTGAGAGTCCGCCTGCCGATGCAGGGGACGCGGGTTCGTGTCCCGGTCTGGGAAGATCCCACATGCCGCGGAGCGGCTGGGACCATGAGCCATGGCCGCTGAGCCTGCGCGTCCGGAGCCTGTGCTCCACAACGGGAGAGGCCACAACAGTGAGAGGCCCGCATACCGCAAAATAATAATAATAATAATAATCCACATGCCAAAGTGACACATTTTGGGAAGGTTCCTTCTCATCCCCTTCAACCACACTCCAGACAGTGCACCTATTCATCATCCACGAATGCTTTCTCCCCCTGCTTTGTAATTCCTTCTCTCCACCACCCCTGCCCCTCCCCTCTGCAGGCACACACTGTTCTACTTTCCGTCACTATAAATTAGTTTCATTTTCTAGAGTGCTGTATAAATGGAATTATTCAGTAGGTACGTTTTTAGGTCTGGCTTTTCCCTCAGGGTAGTTATCTCTAGACTCATGCATGTTGTCACAGGTTACAATAGGTCTTCCCTTTCATTGCCAAGTAGCATTCTTTTTAGTACATAGTACAGTTTGTGAATGCACTCACCTATTAATAGACATTTGACTTGTTTCCAGTTTTTGGCTATTACAGATAAAGCTGCAATGAACAGTATGTGACCAGTTTTGGATAGACTTAGATGATCTCTTTTCCTGGGTAAATACCTAGTAGTGAAGTGACTGAAAGGTGAAGAGTAGCAGAATGAATATGCCGCCCTAAAAGGATTAGGATTATTTTGAGCTGATTGTTTTGAGAAAGAGCAGACAGAAGAGAAGCTCTGAAAACAGAGTAGAAGTTACTTTTTCGTGAGAGAAATTTATGTTTATAAAGGAACTCTCCAAGAGAGTTTAATCACTGGAGAAGGCACTGACAAATCTAAATAACAAACTTTCTTGTTTATCATGCTTCTCCAGGTACCTCCCCATAACTGCCCCTGCCCCGCAACACACTCCTTTTTTCTTTTGTTTTTAGCTAAAGATGATATTCAAGCTGGAGTTCCAAGCCACCTTGGGGAGTTACTCATTTTTCCTTAGTATCTCCCATGTATTCCTGAGGTGTACATGTTAGTAAACTTCTATTTGTTTTCCTCTTAATTTGTCTTTTAATACAGGAGTCTCAGCTAAGAACTCAGAAGGGTAGAAGAAAATTAGGAAAATTATCTCTCTTTTCCTATTGTAGGCATAGCTTAACTTTTTAATAAACTGCTAAACTTCTTTTGGAGTGGCTTTACTTTAAATACCCATTAGCAATGTATGGCACCCTTTCCAACACTTAGTATAGTATGTTTAGTTTTTTTTTTTTTCTTAATTTTAGCCAATCTAATAGGTTTGTGGTGGCATCTCATTGTGGTTTTAATTTGCATTTCCCTAATTATAATGATATTGAACGTGTTATAATATGCTTACTTACCATTGAAGTGCATTAGAATATGCCACCCCAAACTCTGCCACTTTGGCATAAAGATTATTTTGAGCTGAAAGTAATTGAGAAGTAGCAGACACAGGAAGAACTCTCTGCCCTCTCTTGTTCTGCTTAAAAAGCAGGACATAAATTTCCCTTTGTAAAGGTGACATAAATTGCCATATGTGAAGGCGTTCCTCTCTCCTGCACCAGGAAGCGGAGAACAACTCTTATCTGCATAACACACCTTACTAAACAATCCTTATCTACCAGAGTTTCCTAGTCAGCTTTTCCAACCCCAGGAGCCCAAACTTTCTTTTCTTTTATCTATTCACCTCTCTACAAGGTATCACCCTTTGTTAAATGATATATAAGCTCTGAGCTTAACTGCCTCTGGATTTTCACTTCTTTCCTGTGAATTGTCCATGCAGATAAAATTAAAACCATCAGTAAAATTTATATGCCTTTTCCTCTTGTTAATCTGTCTTTTGTCAGTGTGATACTCATGCCATAGATGCAGTGCCTAAGAGCATGAAGGAAAAGATTTTTCTCCCCTACACCATCCATATATTTGGTGAAGTGTCTGTTCAGATTTTTTGTCCAAATTTTACTTTTAATTTGGTTACTTGCTTTCTTATTATTGAGTTTTGAGAGTCCTTTGTATATTTTGATATAAATCCTTTCTCAGATATATGTTTTGCAAAAGTTTTATTCTAGCCTGTGGCTTATCTTTTTATCCTCTTACCAGTTACTTTTGAAGAGCAAAAATGTATCATTTTGATGGCTTTTTAAAAATCGATTTGTTCTTTTTATGGATTGTACTTTTAGTGTCATATCTAAGAACAATTTCACTAACTCAAAGTCACAAAGATTTTCTCCAATGTGTTCTTCTTGAAGTAGTATAGTTTTAACTTTTACATTTAGGCCTAAAATCCGCTTTGAGTTAATTCTTTGCATATGGTACAAGATACTGAGCAAAGTAGGGTTTTTTTGTTAGCTTTTGTTTTTGTTTTTTGTTTGTGCATATGGATATCTAATTATTCCAGCACCATTTTTGAAAAAGCTATTCTACTGAAATGCCTTTGTACCTTTGTCAAAGCTCAGTTGTCTATACGTGTGTGGGTCTATTTCTGGACCCTCTATTATGTACTATTGATCTATTTATCTCTATTCACTTCTGTAAGTATAATTTTTTAATTGTAGTAAGTTAATATGTCTTGAAACCCAATAGTGTTTACTCTCAACTTTGTTCTGCTCTTTTCAAAGTTGCTTTGGCTATGCTGTCTTTTGCATTTTCATAAGAATTTTAGAAACACCTTGCTGATTTCTACAAAATTTTCTATCAGGGTTTTGATTGGGATTGTCTTAAATCTATATAGCAATTTGGAGACAATTGACAATACTGAGGCTCCAACCCATGAATGAGATATGTCTCTCCATTTATTTAGGACTTCTTCAACTTCTTTAATTTACATGCAGATCACAAACACGTAAACCAATCATTATAATAGGCCTGTGAGCCCACACAGGAGAGGCTACTAAATTCTGCCTGCAGTATCAGAGACATTTTTGAAGAGAAGGTAGTCTTTCATCTGATTCTTGTGGTAAATATGTGAACATCAAGTAGACAAGTGAGCTCAGAGAGAAAAGAAGTACAAAAGCACTAGAGTGTGAGTTAGGATTAAACATTTAAAGATGTATAAGAAGTTATGGTTTGGGTACGGGGACTAAGAAGGGAGATATGTGTCTAGACCTTGGTCATAGGGGCTTCTAGAAGATAATCTATCTTTTTCCTGCGAGCAATGGGGGATATTGAAGGATTTTAAGCAGAGGAGCAGCAAGCATGTTGAAACAGTCACTCTGAGAGTTGAATGACTTGTTTAAATATTTTTAAAGATGTTTACATTTTAACCTGTATAAACCCCTGGGGGGAAAGTCTCCATACTTGTGGAATATCATGCACGCTGTATAAATATTATTTATTTTTGTTTGACTTAAATTTATCTCTTTTTAGCATTACAAAATACACGTTAGCTTTGTTGACATTGGACTCTGGTGAGCAAGTTTAACCCTAACCCTGTACCTGATTCTGATGTTATTCGTATTTTCTAGTTTCATTTCTTTTTGGCATATTCTCTGGTATCATCATTTAACTATACAAGAAGAGGTCCTTGTTTCTCTTTTGCTGTTACTGTTACTGTTGTTATTTTTATTACGCTCAGGTATAAACTCCCTTAAACACTTAGTACCTTAAATTAATTACCTCTTTATTTATTCCTTATCACCAATGTACGCCCATGCTCAACACTGCCACCTACGCTGTCTTTTTCACACCATTGTGTCAATTAAATAGTTTTGATGGTTTTCTATGACATTACCTCTGGCCGTTAACTCTCTTTGTATAAATAACTCAGTTGTGTTTCTTTCTTAGGCTTTTCTCTGTAGGGGAGCAACATCCACTCACTGTTCAGGTTACTCCCTCTTTCACTATGATCTAAGCAATCGTGGGAAGGTGGCCTCACTTCTTCCTTGAATTCTTGTGCCCCTTTGTAAATAACAAACAAACAAACAAAAACACTTTGTAAAAATTCATGTTGCCCCATGCTAGCAACATACCTCTTGTTCAACTTCTGCAATGCAGGTGAGTCCATTTTATTACACACAGTGACAGCTTTATAGACAAGGCTGACAAGTTAGATAACCCGGGTGCTATGGGTGAGCAGCTGAGCCAAGGCTTAGAGACAGTAAAATCCAGCCTTATGAATTCCCCATCGTGTTTCATCTTCACTTTTATGTTTCCAAGTTAATTTCTACTTTTTCAAAGAAAATTGTTTTTTCCTCCAGTTAAATGTTGCTCCTTAATATTTTTTTTTTCCTCTTCCTACATCATTTCTTTGGGTTGTTGGCTAGTTTTTTCTTCACTAACTGAACATCTGATTTTCGTATCTGCGGAGGTTTCCCGTTGACCTTCAAACAAAACTCTCTTCCCCACCATATCAGCTCTGCTTGTATCCCCTAAAGAAAGTGAAAGAATATTTCTGACGGGACCTAACTCTTCTGTTGACCCGGATACTTTCAGATACAGTGATTCCTAAAGTGACTATGGGATCTTAGAACACACGTTCCTGGGCTAAGCAGTGGGAGTAAATTTGCCAGATTCCATATCTTCCTTGCAGACATATTGCTTATCCTCTTTAATCTTTCAAGCATATGACTCCAGAATTTGATTGTATCTTCATGCCTTGTTAGTATATGCCTGCTTTTTCTTAATCAGGTATTGCTCTATTTTTTTTTCAAGTATAGAAATTTGGACTGACTTACTGTATTACTTAACTGCACTTTGGTTATTGGAATGTTTTGCTACATTTTATTAACTTACATAGCTACCTATATTTAAGATATAGTTCATATAAATCACTCTCTACTTGACAAAAAATCCAGTCATTTGAAATTAATTTTCTAATATGACCTCTGGAATGATCTGGGTGTAAAGAACTCTTCTGCTTATATTATGAACAGTTGTCATGAGTAATATGTAATTACTCCTTATTGAGTAATAAGGAAATGTGTGTAAACATAATGAGCAGTTTTTTTTTTTCTCTTGGTGTTTTGGATGAAAGTCAAACTCGGTTGCTCAGGTTAGTGTGGGTTCATAATCAGAGTAATATGATATTTGTAGAAACTTTCAGCTAAGTGAGACAGACTAAAACACAGATCAAATAAAATTCTACCTGAGACTAAAACAACCATTGGAAATAATAAATCAGCCTTTTTCCCTTGATTGCATACTTCAAGTATTACATCAAACTTTCCCTCATTGTATTGAAACAGATGTATTATTGTTAGGGTGAGACAGTCTGAACATAGTAGTAATGTAAGTTTCAGAATCTCTTTGACGTATGCAAAACACTTTAGAGTCAACTGCCTAAAAGAACCCAAATCTGACAATTTTTTTTACTATGAATCCAAAAACCATTTTAAATGAATCAGTATTTTATGAATCATAACAGTACCCTCATACACAAAGTAGTTATATGCATGTATAAAAATGTGTAAAAGCTACTTTTTATGCATCTACAGACAATGTTTGGAGCCAATGTGGGGTCCCAGACACTTTGGATGACGAATATGTGGAGGGCAGATGGGACAGCAGGGTTTGGTGAGGGGAAAGAAGAGAGGGACTCAAAAGATACGTCCAGGGGAAGTTGAGATGATCAAATTCCTCTGGAATAAGAAAGAGATGCCAGCTTTTGTTCAGACATCCACACATTCGGCATCCGTAAAACTAAGAATGCAGTGGGCATTTCAGGTCAAAGGGAGGCCAAGTCGAAGGTTGAGATATGTCAGGCAGAGAACGCCCTGCAGTAAATGGGTAGCTCTGTGTTCTAACTTCTATTTGCGGAGTCCCTGTCTTCGGGTAGAACCAGGGATTGCCGTACTTTTGGAGATCTGTTATAAATCTGATCATATCCTAACGTTTTCTCTCCTGGTAGAGTTTTTACCAGCCTCAGCCCTATTGAGTTGTAGCTAACTGAATGGGCCACAGGCAACATCTTGCTCCAGAGTTCAAGGATAGGGCTCAATGAATGGAAAGAGATTTGTGGCGCCTCCACAGAAATCCAAGGAATTCTAGAAACCAAGCCAAGGCAACCACTGTAAGTGGGAGCCAATGATAAGTGAAAATAGCTCCCCAGGCCACTGCTACTTGACACTGAATAGCAACTGTTTGATTTATATTGCCTTTATGTTTTTCCAAGATCAAAAATCAAGAAAAAAAATTTTTTTCAAATATACTTTGAAGAACAATTAACAATCTCTTTAAAATAACTGAGGAAACCTTGGAGAAAGTGTTTTGCCACCTTATTCAAGGCAAAGGCTAGAAGCTTTTTTTCTGCCTTTGTTTCATGTGTTGACCTCAAGCAACCATTTATTTTTCCTTTTTTGAGGTATTTAGGTAAAAAAGATTTAACTATTTCATGATAAATAAAGTCCCCATCCCCTTGAACATTTCAGATACTATTACTTTTCAGTGTATTCCTCTTAAAATAGATATAGTCATTTGCATTCTCACATGCCACTGTTCATTTAAAACAAGACGATGGGGTGCAGATGGAAGCTGTTGAGATCGGGAATATCTTCACAAACTCTTCTATCTTCCCTTATACTCCTAGTCAATTCTAAATGCATTTTGAGGAATTGTTAAATGTTGATATTATTTTATCAATAATATAAGAGCATAGACAAGACCCCTCCCCAAATATTTCATTTAAAATCTAGAAAAACCTTCTGTTTAATCCCGGTGAATAAGATCTAGCGTGGTGCAATGGAATCTAAGGAGAAGGTAAAAGGTAAGATTACGTTTAGGTTTAAATTTTTTGCAAGAAATGCTTTATAAGTTTAGATAATTGCTAGGATTTTCTTTTTTACGTTAACGTCATCTGTTTTAGTCAAAGTGACACGTGCACAAATTAAAAAATCGAGAAAGTACTGAATAATTATAAACGGTTTCTTGCCCCAGTATTCTCTGCACTCAAGCCCATTCCTCAGAGAAATGTGTTGTCAAATCTTTTAGCTACTTTTAAAACATTTTCTTCTTTATTCATACATATTGTACTACTATTGTTAAGGGAGAAAGAGACAGACAGATAGACAGACACTGACTTCTTCATGATTTAGGGATTTAGATCCGCTATATAACCCTTGACGTTAATTTTTCATTTTCATACAACAGTTTGTGTGTCTTGGACTTAAATTGCCTCACTTTTCCTGGTCCTTAGTTGTCAACAGAACAATCTCTAATATTTTCCCAAATGTTCCACCTGATATATCAAACACCTACCAATAAATTTGCAAAAAGTTCAAACATTTTCCTCTTTTGAATCTCCTTTTGTTTTAATCTCACGTTTTCCTCGTTCTTGATTTACTCATTTATTTTGCTGAAATATATTGTCTAAGTGTTTCTAATTTTTAAGCTTTCTTTATCTAAAATTATCTTTATTGTATCCTCACACTGATTTATAGTTTAGCTGAGTGTACAATTGTAGTCGAAAATCATTATCCCCTGGAATGATGAATATTCTGCTTTACTGTCTTCCAGCATCCAGTGTTAATGGTCAAATAATCAGTGGATATTCAAATACTTCTTCTATTCTATTTGAGTAGTTTCTCAATCTGTACTTTCCTCAAGCTATTAGAATCCTCTTTTGATCTGTGGTGTTTTAAACTCTCCCAGTGAAAAGTCTTGGAGTGGATGTGTTGCGACTGGTGGTTTCAATCTGGAGACACATGATGGGAATGTTCTGATATTAATCATTTTATTATTTTCCCCTGCTGTCTTAGCTGCCCTCTGTTTCTGGAGCTCCTTTTAGGTAGATACCGTACCTCTCAGACTGATACTCTACTTTTATCTTTTCTCTCCTATTTTCCTTCTGTTTGTCTGTTTTTATGTCTTTCATAAAATTTCCCTAGCTGTACCTCTATTCTTCTATTAAACTTTTATTTCATTATATTTTTAATTCCCAAGGGCCCTTTCTTTTCTCTGATTGTCCTTTGTTTAATCGATATATATTTTTTCCCGCCTTCAGATCCATGCCACACCCCTGCCCTAACACCTGCTGCCATGAGTACTCATCTTTAACTTGTCTGCGGGGCAAATTCATTAGTTCTTATGTCATAACTTCCTCATTTTTCCCATGTCAGTGACAAATCTCTGTCTACTTTTAATTTTTTAAATATTTGTTCAAATCTCATCCTCTATTATTTCTTCTTTCATTTTTCTTTAGCCTTGTGGATTAATGCCCCCTTTGGTACTTTACTGTCACTTTAGTTTTGTCTTTGGAATAAGAGGAGCTTAGTACACCATTTTTAACTTTATCCTATAACTGTCTAACTTGAAACGACTTCTGTATATAACTTCTAGAATGGAGAGTTATCTCTAAACATTGAAAAATTTCAGGACTTAATAAAATGAAGATGCTTTGGACATAAAAGTCTTTGTAAACAGCTAGTATCTGATTAATTTTAAAGAGAATATGAGAAAATTTTCCCTAGTACTTTTGTTTGAAGTTCACTTAGCATGCAACAATGAAGAATCATGTACCATTTAAATGCCATTTGTCCCAACACATAATTAATAAAATAAACATGTACAAAACACTCCATTGTGCAAACCTAGAGTTATTTGCACTATCCTACAAATAGCAGGAAGTTTACCCCTTTCTCTCTCACCCTAAAAAGCATATCTGAATGCAAATGATTGTGAGTAACATTATTAATAAATTTACTGTATTAAAATTTGTGTCTTAAACTAAATAATTTATCTGTTTGGGGTAAAAAATGACTACCTACCTCCTATCAAACACAAAACTAATTTCAGATGGATTGTTGATCTAAATATAAAAGGCAACACAATAAAGCTTCTGGAAGAAAATATAAAACAATTTCATCATATCCTTGGAAGAGGAAAAGATTTCTTAAACGAGACATAAAATCCACTGTGTGTAAAGGAAAATATTGAGAAATTGGAACTATATTAAAATTAAAGACTTAAGGACACCTTTATGAGATTGGATACACTACAGACAGACTGGTAGAAAAGATCTGAAACTTATTTATCTGACAAAGAATACAAAGAGAGGATATTGAAAGAACTCCTAGAAATCAATAAGAAAAAACTGAACCCCTAACAGAAAGTGGGCAAAAGACTTGAACGGGAGCATCACAAAAGAGGTTGTCCAAACAGCCAAAATACTTATGAAAAAATGATCTACCTATCAACCATCAGGGAAATGCAGATGAAAACCACAGTGAGATCCCACTACACATGCACCAGGATAGAGTTGCCAAGTTTAGCAAATAAAATATAGAATTCCTAGATATAGGTGGATTTCAGATAAAGTGAATAATATTTTTGATATAAGTATGTCCCAAATATTTCAAATGTAAGTGGAGGTCCTATATTTTATCTGGCAACAGTAAGAAGAAAGGCTAAAATAGAAATGATTAGCATTATCAAGAGCTGGTGGCAACGTGGAACCTCTGGAACATTTGAACACCGCTGTGTGGAGTAGCAGTTGGTACCAAACCTCTTGGGGGAGCTCTGTAGGAATATTTATTAAATCCAAAGATAGTAAGTCTTAGGACTCAGCAATTCCTAAGGAATCCACCAAAAGATATGTACATAAACGTTCACCCCACCATTCTTTATATCAGAACTATTTTCAAAAAGCAAAACAAAATAGATGTCTATTAATACTGTAAGGGACAAATAAATTATGGAATAATGATACATGGAATATCAAATAAGGAAGAACAAATGATTGCTGTACTCCACACTTTGATTACACTCTGAGGTACAATATTGAATAAAAAAAGAGCCAGACCAAAAAAAAAAAAAAAAAGAGCTAGACAATCTACTACATTTTAGATGGCTCCATTTATTGAAGTTCAAAGACAAGCAGAATGAATCTGAGGGTGAGAAATCAAGGTCATCACGAGGCAAGTAATGACCAAGAGGAGGCACCGGACTTGAAAACGTTCCATTTCTTGATTTGAGTGTTGGTTCCATGGGTGTGTTGATTTTGGAAAACCGCCATGCTGTATGGCCTTTTTTTAACGTTTGGATATTTTGTTTATTCTGGATTTTTTTTACATTAAAATGATAATTGCCTTGATTACTGACTTCTTTGCCCCCCTCTTCCATTTTGAATGAGTAAGCAGTATTTTAATCACTGTGTACAGCCTTTTGATCTGTGCACATTTCTTTGTGCAGGTTATTATGTCAGTAAAAAGGTTTTTGGGGTTTTGTTTGTTTGTTTTAAACGAAATCATCCACAAAGTTAGTCATTTGTTTTTAGTGATAGAAAATTATTTGTGATACACGTGACAACTGATTTACCTGGTGAATCGTGACGATGTCTTTGAGGTGAACCACTGGAAAGCTCCTGAGCCTCTGCTCGGGCCAGGGGTCTGTGAATTCTTCCCATCCCAGCTGGGGGAGGAGAAGCAAATGTGGCTGTTTTGGGCAAACACTCCCAGATGCACGTGTCAGCTTGTGGAAAATCACTGTTCTGCAGGGTCAGGTCATCGTACTGTAAATCTGTCTCCTTCGCTCTATTTTAAACGTTCCCTCTCTGGTGTGCTCTCTCTAGCTCGTGTCCTTTGTCTGAATTCTTAGCAGTGGGCTGGGATTTGGCTTTGCTTTAAAGTTTAAATGTTTCCTCTTTGTCTGCCTTGGCTTATGCTTCATGCTTGTTAGCACTTAGGATAATCTGAATCAATACCCACGCCCTTCCTCCATCCTGTGCCCTGGGATGCTACCTTTCTAGGATGCAGTCAAACTAAAAGCATCCTAGTAGAGAGAAGGAACATTACTACCAAGCTATTAACCATGGGGTCCCTTTATCTCAGAACAGGAAAGAAAGAAGTTACCACTGGGACTCAGCCATTTACCATTATCAGAAACTCTAATAATCATGATAATGATGATGATATTGATGACCATACTAAGAGTATAATGTGTAATTGCTCCTGGGATGTGGTCTTGGCCTCTTGTTTGGTTGGAGAAAGATTCCTAGTCTTCTGTTGGCTCTTCCTAAAACTCCCCAGATTTTACTATTATTTTTTAACTTAAGAACAACGCTTAGCTTTATATCTTCTCTGCGACTCTTTCTTGGCCTTCCTGCTATAAACTTGAGTACAAGTCCTTGGAAACACATGTTTTTTTCATGTAGTGGAGAGAAGGATCCGGAGTCAGACAGATCTGCCTTTGTACCCAGGTTCCCACACTTACTAGCTGTGTGAACTTAAGCAAGTTGTCCTATGAGCCTCTTTGACTCTGGTGTTAAAGAAGATATTCAGATATAGAGCATGGAGTTATGGTTCGATTATATAAAGCATAAGGCACTTATCACTTTGCTTTGAATCCAGCAGACTTTCAGACAATGCTAGTGCCTGCCCTCATCCTCTTCTTCCATTCCTACCCTGACACTCACCGCTTAGCCGGTCCTCCCGGCAAAGTCCCCAAAATGTATCAATTCTGTGCATAACAACACCAGCACATCCAGAGCTGCTTAAACATTCATTTCCTAGGGGAATACTTTCTAATGGTAATCCTGGTATATATTTATTGAATCCCATGCATGAACCATAAGCAAACTGCATAAAAGGATGGGAGGTGTTGTGGAAAGATCAATCACCTGGCAGATAAGGGCACACTAGTGATGTGGAGGCAGAAGAGAGAGAAGAGAGCAAAACCCAAACCACGAGGAGGGTGGTGTCCGTGGAAAGAAGCTTGTTCCTTCCCAGTTCTTCTTGTGAATCCTTCTCATGCAGAACGGACAAAACTTAACTTTCATTTCCTCCAAGTGTTCTCCTTTTGCTCCCTCACTACGACAGAAACAAACAAAAAAGTTCTACATACATAATAAATACATGCTTGTTGAATGAGGTAAACAAATGCTGTAATGACCAGTACAGAGGATGGATAGAGAGTTTGGATTCCGGTGCGAGAAAAAAACAGGCTTAAATGCAAGATCCATCCCCTACTGTTGGAAAATTTAATTCAGTTATTTTGCCTAAGACTTGGTTTCCTAACGTGCCAAATAGAGGCAATAATGCCTATCTCGTAGGCAGGGGGTGAGGACTGAGATGAGGTTTACCCAGTCTCTAGCGCATGACTCAACAGTTTGATGGCTAGCACGTCGACCACCACCACTATGACTGTTACCACCACGCTGGTTAGGGTTCATTCATCTCATGGGTCCACTTCACGTCTCACAGTTAAATACAGACCTTTTCTTCTTCCATTTATTTATTTATTATTTATTTATTCCCTCATTCATTCATTCAAGTATAGTTGATGTTCTATTAGTTTCAGGTGTACAGTGTAGAGATTTGATATTTTTATAGATTACACAGCAGGCAAAGTTATTATAAAACACTGACTATATTCCCTGTGCTGTATGTTACATCCTTATGACTTATTTATTTCAAAACGGGGCCTTTGTACCTTTGAATTCCCATCACCTATTTCACCCCTCCCCCACCCCTCTCCCCCATTCTCCTTCCATTTAAAGGGACAGAGACCCCAGGCTTGAATTCCTTCAGAGACACACGCTCCCTCGCTGCTTTTGAGAGTCCTGGTTTGCTGACTTTTTCCAAAGTTGGGGTTCTTGGAGTCTCAGCCTCCCTCCTTCTCAAGATTCAGGAGTTACAAGACCCCCTCAGTCTTCTCTGAAGAACTGGAGAAAACCTTCAGTTCCTTTATATTCCATACTCCTGGCTTAATAAATTTTCCTGCAATTAAATAATCTAGGTACTCTTCAAACCACAGATGAAAATAAGAAACACTGGTGGGTCTCTTCAGTCATCCAACATAAAATTTCCCTAAGCCATTTAAATCAGATGTATACGTCGTTCATTTTGTGTGAATAGGTTGTAATTTGTCTCTGAAACTTAGCTTTTTTATGTCTGAGCCTCATTTTCCATCACATTTCTATAGGATAAATTCCAAAAAAATTGCAGTATTGTAAACAAATATTTCTGAAAGCAGAGTACAACCTTTTCTCAAAATATAGGGCTCCCTTGATAACATTTCCTGTTGTTTTTGTCCAAAAAAATGGTTTTTTGGAGAAAACTCTAACATTTTGTAGTACCAGCTTCTTTTCCCTCTTTTTTGTCATTTCCATAATTTGAAATGTTTTGTTGTTGACAGTGCTTAGGTAACCGGTTTATGACATCGGCAGGGTTAGATTAGGTATGAACATAAAGCAACTTTGTTCTTTCTCCCTAAAAGCTCCTTTTGACTTAATCTGTCAAATCGTTCCCTTCTATCCCTGGATGAAGATTCCACAGCTTCTCCAGCCACTCTTAGGAATTAATGAATAGTAACAATTTTTTTTTAAGCAGGTAAAAAGTACAATCCAACCCAAACCATCAGTATGTCATCATATTTAAATTTTCTCTCCTCCTTTAGTTCAGTCCTGCTGCAGAAAAATCTGTGGTAGGAAGGAGGCTACTGAAATTTTTTTGCACTGTTTCCCCATCTTTTCCTTTACGTCTTTCCCCTCCACTCACCATGGGACGTCTGACTCTTCAGATGTCACGTGTGAGAGCATCAAAGGGCACACGAATTCTTACCTCCCTGGTGCAGTTATAATCTTGCCATGGAGCCCTCTGGTGTGGCAGATTCCAAGTGCTGAGCATTTCTCTCATGAGCAGTCTTGTGGGTTCTTTGAAGTTCCCCCATAGGGGAGCCCCATCAGCATCCTGAGGTGGGCCATATGTATCCCAGCTGGTTCCCTTGGATGCTGGCTTCAGTCCCTGGCTTCTGGCAGCCACCCCACACTGACTGCATCTCTTGGGTCACTTAATTCTAGACAGTGCTCTCGGGTATCTCCTTTTTAGGGTGACACAAGCTCAGAGACTTTCATCCAGCCCCTACCTGGTCTATGAGACAGGACCTGCAGCTTTGGAAGTGGAGACCTGGCTCCAAGCACCTCTGGGCTCGTTGCCATGGTTTGCTCTAGTAAGCCTCGTGCCTCTAGACTCCCCAGACATGAGTCAGGTACCAGACCTGCATTCCTCAATTTCCTGAGGTCAAAGGATCATCCCTAATTCATCCTTCTCACTTAGCATGGGGGTTGGGGGCTGGGGTGGGAAGGAAGTCATCCATGAGGTGCTCTCATGCTGGGAACTCCTGAAGAAATCCATGGTCCGCTATCTCTCAATTTTCAAGCCTCCTTTTATATACATTTGAGAAAACAAATTAAGAAATTAAGGGTCATGGGACTTCTTTCTTAGCGTCTTATTAGTAAGTTTTGCACAGATGCTAGAACTTCTCTTTATTTATTTTTATATGTCGGTTGTATCACTTTTATTATTATTATTTTTATCGAAGTATAGTTGATTTACAATGTTGTGTTAATTTCTGCTGTACAATAAAGTGATTCACACATATATACATTCTTTTCCATATTCTTTTCCGTTACGATTTGTCACAGAATATTGAATACAGTTCCCTGTGCTCTACAGTAGGACTTTGTTGTTTATCCAGCCTATATACAATTGTTTGTATCTGCTAACCCCAAACTCCCAATCCCTCCCTCCCACACCCCCCTACCCCTTTCTCTTTAGACTGTATGGACCCTTGAAATTCTTTGTTCTCCACTGTGGAGGCTTAGCTGAGAGTAAGACAAGAAAAATATGTTGTATGTCTGTAACAAAATACATGCCAGGCATGGCAGAAAGGTCTTACAACAAATTTCTAATAGGTAAAACATTCATCATAATATATTAATTTTGTTTTAATTTTATTTATTTTATTTTTTGCTGTGTTGAGTCTTCGTTGCTGCACGTGGGCTTTTCTCTGGTTGTGGCGAGTGGGGGCTGCTCTTCGTCGTGGTGCGCAGGCTTCTCATTGCGGTGGCTTCTCTTGTTGCAGAGCACGGGCTCTAGGTGCGTGGGCTTCAGTAGTTGTGACGCACGGGCTTATTTGCTCTGCAGCATGTGGGATCTTCCCGGACCAGGGCTGAAACCCTTGTCCCCTGCATTGGCAGGCGGATTCTTAACAAATGTGCCACCAGGGAAGCCCCATCATAATATATTTGAAATTTAATAATGAAAATATTCTCACTTATGATACTAACACAACAAATGTAACAGTATATCAATTGAATGTAAGCTACTGGTCCCTCACTTTTTTTTAATGTTTGAATATCCTCCTTTCTATTAATGTTACCATATTTATGTGACTATCTCATCATTTTCCTTTGTTACAGGATGAAAAATAGTAAGCCAAGTCTTTTATACAAGCTCTAACTATCAATCAAAACAGCCATTCTTGAATAGTATAAAAATGTCACTTCAAACGTTATTTGTAATAACACAAAATAGATAGGATATAAAAATAGCAAAAGCTTATTGTTGAAAAACAAAAAACATAAAATAAATAACAAGGAGATTGAAATCACCAAGAATTCAGAAAACAAGAAAACTAGTTTCTTTTGAATTTTGATGCCTATTCTTCTAGTTTCTACTTTAAGAGTAGAAACTCTTAAGAGTGTATTTTGATTTACTAATGAGATCATACTATGTGTATGCAGTTTATCCTACTTTTAAGTTTAATACTATACATTAGCATTAGTGTATAATAATATAGGGTATAACAAATATATTTTAATGGTGGAAGACAACCTATCATATAGTTGTAACACCATATACTTTATCACATCTTTATCATTGAACATTTATATAGTTCCCAGGTTTTATTATAATAAGCACCTCAAGAAATTTCTTTACACATAAATCAATATATATAGTTATTATTGTTGCCTTAGAATGTATACCTACACCGACTGAATTGAAGATCAAAGGGTTTGAACATTTTTGAGTTTCTTTAAATATATGTATATAATTATTTTCTAGATTCCACCAGCAATATATGAGTCCCAGTAATGCCAAACCCTACAAGACTGAGTACTGCTTTTTAAACTTTAATAATTTCACACTCGAAGATGGTACTTTATTATTTCTACTTTTATTTCTCTGATAATCCTGACTTTTAAGTGACTTCTGTTTACAGCACATAAAAGTCTAAGCCATTGGAAATATTCAGTCTGAAGCTGCCTCACTCAAAATGAGATATTTAATGAGAATATTTTCCAGTGGCTTTTTAAAAAGAAAATTTGTATTGACCATGATGGTGGATTGGTAACTCTCTATGTGGAAGTCTTGGCCAAAACCATGTTGACTTTGGCTGATGTTCTAGAACTTTGCAGTCTTGGCTTTTCATTTATTTTGTGTGCAGGAGAGAACTCAACTACCTTCTAATTTCCGTGTGGAGTCAACCCTCTACTTCTTGTCCCCTTGCCTTTCCTGTGTCATCCTAACCACTGGTGCCTACAGGCACCAGTTCTTCCTCATAGCAGCAGCTGAATCCCATTTGCAGCTTTTCCAGAACTTGCAGAACCAACTCCATCACATCTCATCTTATTGATTGCCCCACTGGGAGCAGGTGGCCTCTGCAGAAGTTGGGGTGCTTCTCCAACTTCCAAGGAGCCCTTCTCCAAGCTCAGGGGCACCACCATCAGTTGGCAGCCAGCTCCTCTCCCTAAGGAGTTTGTCACTTGCAGGGGCTCCTCCTATAAGTCTCTACGTTTCAATAATCTTAACCTTTCTCCTTGTTTCCCCAGCCCTAAGAGTATAAGCTGTTTCCTGTAGTTACTGCCCCGGTGGTTACCTTCCAATTCCCCTTTTACCCTTTTGTTAACTAGTTAACGACTTTATATCTAGTTAGCAATTCTGTATATTAAACTATTTTCCCTTTAAATAACTGGTGAGATTTCTCTCTCCAGACCAGACCTTGACTGATGCACTCAGAAAAAGGCAGTCTCAGAAAATATGATCATATTGTCTTTATCAAAAATAAAGGGCCAGATGATTACTACAAAAAAAAATGGGCCAGAGAGTTGACATTTATTAATGTGCAGAAAACTTTAGGTTAGATTTGCATTTTATAGTTTGAGATACGTAAAATATGTTAGTATAACACCTTTTATAGTTGAGAAGATAAAAATGGCAAAACTAAAATCAGGAGTTTTGATGGGTTCTATGGACTGAATTGCTTTGTCCCCCAAAATTCATATGTTGAAACCCTAACCTCCGGTGTGATGGGATTTGGAGATAAAACCTTTGGGAGGTAATTAAGGTGGAATGATATCATGAAGATGGAGTCCTCATTCTGGAATTAGTGCCTTTTTAAGAGGAGACAGAGAGTTTCCTCTCTCTCCCTGCCACGTGAGGACACAGAGAGAAGGCAGCTGTCTGTAAGCCAAGGAGAGTTTTCTCCAGAAACTGGCCATGCTGGCACCCTGATCTTGGACCTCCCAGCCTCCAGAATTGTGAGGGAATAAATTTCCATTGTTTAAGCCACCCCATCTAGGGTATTTTGTTGTGACAGCATGAGCAGACTATTATAATAAAACAGAACAGTTTCCATCTCCTTTGAAAGAAATGATTAAAATTTGATGGCTTGGGAATGAAGTAATGAATGAAAGTATTTTTAGGGAGAAATCCAAAGTGGAGGAAGTGTTTTTACATTCATTGGCTCGGAGGAATTCTGTGGTTTGAGATGTCAGAAACCTAGGAGATTCTTAGAACTGACAGTCATTAATTTAAATCACAATGATATTTTACTCACTTATAAAACAATACCACTGACCTTTCCGATGCAGTCTTCCAGGCGTTGTGTTAAATTTTCCCAGAGCCAGTCTTCCTCTCTCATACGATCCACCTCAGTGACCAAGATGCTGTAAGAAATGATTGAAGAACAGATGGAAAAGAGTTATTTTGATCAGTACCAGACTGAAGCTGCAGCTGCGGCTTCTTCAGCACTATGCCCTACTTGGCCCACCAATCTTAGCCTTAAGATTGAAGGCTTTTGAAGGTATTTTGAAGGACCAGATCAAATTTCTTGGGTTTGATAATGCTTACCACACTGGGAAGGAATTTTAGGTCACAAAACACTGAAAGGCAGGTTAAAATGACTTTTCTCTGACAGTTGACATAGGCCACTATGCATTAAGGAAAGAAGAGGAAAGGGAGCAAGCAGAAAGCCGAAAGAAGCATCCTGTGGGTACTGTTGCCCAGAAACTGTTTATTACCAAGTCAACAACATAGGAATAGGCTTCAAAACCTATGCAAACCTGCAGAGGGGAGAAACACAAGAGAGTAAGTCTTGAAGTAAGATGTTTGGTTAAGGAAAAATACCGTAAATGAGATATAGACATTAAAAAATGAGGAAACACTTATCAGTACACATAGAGATTTGTGGCACATTCTAAGCTCTGAGAAAGAGCTGATGAATGCAGCATCTGGTCTTCTGGGGGCATTCTGTGGCCTCAGTGGCAGGAAGGAAAGAGCAGGGACACAGAATGTGAATTTGTAGTTGTGAGTCTCCACTTTGGTATTCAATTTTTATATTTAAATCCATGTTAAGAATAAACATAAAGTGTACCCTGTAATGCTATATATATTTTTCTTGCCTCTGAGCTAAATCAGGTGGTTTCCCATTATTTTTCATTTCTAAGAAGAAGGTTATATTCACAAATCCAGAGATAGAGAAATCAGGAAATAAAATGATGTGAAAATAATAAAAATATTTGTATAGTACTACAATTGCTTCATAAGAGTTTAAAATATTTTTCTTGGAATTTTGTAAGCCTACTCTGTCTTATTAAATCTTTCTCAGTGCTCCCTCATTTGCGATCTTGCAAGTGGGAAATCAGCACACATGATACGGGTGTTTCTGTAACGACTGTGTAGCAGTTATTGGCAGAGTGAATTATAGTTGTAAACTACTAACAGATTCACAATTATGGCATCATTTGTTCTCAGTGAGACCCATGAAACCATCAGGACTTGTACAACTGCAGACTTGGGTTGTGCCTGTACCTTCCATGACCAGACAACCCACCACTGTCCCAAAACCAGAGTGAGGGAAGGAGCAAATCCCAGGGTCAAAAGGGAACGAATAAATAGGAAGGATTCAAGCCTTCCTTCTCCATTTGCATGTTCTAATTGCTAACCTGTCAATAATCAAGAGTTGTTTTGTGGCTGGAAATTATCAGAAAACCCTACCCCAGGTTTTAGAAATCCTGAAGTAGGAGGGTAGGATTACATGGATCAGGCAATGTATCAATAAATACAAGAACATAAATGTCAGGCCTGACCACCAGCTGGTTATCTGAAACAAGTCAGCAAAATGTCTTCTACTTACTGAAAATTTTTGTGATTTATGAGTCCTCATAAATGAGATTATTGACTATTTGTTTATATCTGATCTACAAATACATGAAGTCAGTTGTGCTTCTTCTTATTTCTTTATTTGCTCATTTATAGTAAAATAACACAGAAAGATACATAAAAATGAAGGGAAAAATCACCTACAATCCCAGGAAGTAACCTGCTATTATTTGGTTGTTTCCCTCCAGGTTACTTTCATATATATATTTACATAAGTGTAACCTCAGTGAAAATATTTTTATTTTAATAGTTTATAAATTATTGAATAAAAATTTATGTAAATATCCATTTAATGACAATATAACATATACCATAACTATATAACATATATTTACATGTAATATAGTATATGTAGTATATATTCTATAATAATGATATGCTATAATATAAATATTCTTTGTTAGAAAACAAAGTTTCCATTTTTTTTTCTATTAGAAACAATGGTTCTACGAATACCTTTATTCTCTCACTTTTGTGGTTTGTAGTTTTTAATTGTTACCAAAGACAGCAAAGATAAAAGACCTATATGGGAATGAAGGCTATGGCTTGGAACTCATTAATGTAGTAATGGAATTAGCCAACATACATTAGCTAGAGTTTCTCATCTACATTAGCTGAGCTGGTGCTTTTTAAAGTATGACTTAAGAGAATTACAGGACAAGAGCATGAAGCACTTCAGGGGGATTCTACTTCCTGGCTTCAATTTCTGCCTTTACATAGTTCCCCCTTTGACTGGTGGAGACCCCTACGTAAGGTGGGATCTGGCCTCCATGGAAATTGGAAACAGGTGGGCTTTGAAATGGTGGATAGTTTGGACCGGATACTGGAGGCTCATTGTATAAGCTTAACATGAGTTGGAAAGAAAAATAAAACAAAACCCAAGAAATTCCAGTGGAGTTAGAGAGAGCCTGAGGTAAGAAAAACAAAATCTGTGAAATTTTTCTTCAGAGACTCTTAGATTTCATGACCAGAATGGTGTGAAAGGAAGCAAAAGGAAGAAAAGAACGAAGACATTATCGGCTGCATTTTAGCATTTCCAACTGCCATGGAAGTATGCAGAGTGTGGAAAGGTAGTATATTTTGTCTAAGTCCAAGAAAAATTAATTTTGATTCAGTGGGGACTATTTAAAACAGACATTTGGCTACTTCATAGTGACCTGGGACCAACAAAAATCTGTTTTTCCCAATTTTTCATTAGCTCAATTTGAATCAAACTGCCAAAATGTTATTTTAGGAATTTTATGGGTCAGCTTCAACTCTAAGTTAAATATAAACATATACACCCCTTTAACCTCAGTTTGGTCTTATAACATACATATGTCTCACATAGATTTAAAAAAATCTTGCAATTACTGAATACATTTTTAAAATAAGTTGAATTTGTTGAATGGACTTTTCCAAGAAGGGTTTCCATGGATTTTTTGAAAATAAACTTAACTGTGGCCACAAAAATAGAACATTATTAAGATATTCTTCCTAATCCTCCCTTGACTCTTTTCCAAAACAAAAATTGAAACTTAGTTTGACCCCTTGTACCATGGTGTTTGCCATGTATTCCAAAACCAATTATCATCGCAAATAAAACATTCACTAAAACAGCTGCCATGGAAAACTGATTTTTGAATGAGGCGTTCTAGAGTTTCGTGTTATCCTCAGCATCAGCATCAGATAAAACCTGATCCTTCAGAGGGTGTTTGTTACTCTAACTGGCCGTGTATGTACATTTTTTTTTTTTTTTTACAATTTTTAGTAAACTGTAACTAGTATTGTTTAATATAATATTAAGTAATACCACTTTGTTACCTAAATGTAGTTTTTTGTTTGTTTGTTTGTTTGTTTTTGCGGTATGCGGGCCTCCCACTGCTGTGGCCTCTCCCATTGCGGAGCGCAGGCTCCGGACGCACAGGCTCAGTGGCCATGGCTCACGGGCCCAGTCGCTCCGCGGCATGTGGGATCTTCCCGGACCGGGGCACGAACCCGTGTCCCCTGCATCGGCAGGCGGACTCTCAACCACTGCGCCACCAGGGAAGCCCCTAACTGTAGTTTTGACTAGAATATTTTTCTATTAAGAAAAGCCTAACGGGAATCTTTCTATTCAACTAGTGACGCAAAAAGGCATTTTAAGCCAACTCCGTGGACTACTGTAAATTTTCATTCCATTCATAAAGGGGGGCCCCTCTGTCGATGTAACATACACTTTGACTTGGTATTACTTTTCCCCATCTCTGTTGCAATTGCACAGAGCAGACCGCCTTCATGCCACATGAAACCTTGTCCTTGCTCTGGTGCTCAGGGTGTGCACAGGGATGGACTGGTCGTTAATTTGGACCCCTGCCCTCTATGCTGCTCCACCGATGTCAAGTCAAAAACCAGGATGGAGCCGTTCACTGAGGCAGGGTGATACACTTTATTTTTCCTCCAGTGGTGGGATAAAATTATGAGCAAGAGTATGTTTTTTAAGGGGACGTGAGGAGGCACTGATAGGGGATTTCTTTTAAAGTTCTTGTATCTCCCCAGATATAATCAGTTCACTGTCTCATTAGACCTTTTAGGTAGTATTACTATAGACACTTATTTAACCTATAGGTATAGGATTTAGATGATAACAAGAACTATTATAAGTAACTAACACTTATGTAACACTTACTGTACACCAAGCATCATCAGCTGAGTACCTCATGTTACTCTAGGTAGGAAGCATTATGACCCCATTTTGTAGATGAGGCAATGGAGGCTCAGCTCAAAGATGTTTAAATAACCTGTTCAAGGTCACACAGAAGGTAAGTAGCAGGACTGAGATGCAAACTCAGGTAGTCAGGCTCTAACCTAATGTGCTATGGTGATCAGTACTCCTTGTAGTGTGTCCCTCTGTTACAAACAGATTTTAAAATAACCTGTTTTTCTAGCTGCAGTTTTCAATAATTTAAAACTATGGATTTTATTTATGAGGGCTGGTTCAGCCTCTTAAACAGAAATCATGTTATGTCTGAGGATGTCTGGGAGCTGTACACTTCTCAAGAGATTATCATATCACCATATATCCTATCATCATATCGTCATATCATCTCATGGGTGACTTAAGAAGCTAGTTGAAAAGAGAAAATGAAAAGGCAAGTGTGCTGTCTGACCTGCGACATAGCCCTACACAGTCAAAGAGACATTTTCCCTGGTTTCTTAGTGGAATGGTAACTGTTTATCAGAACTTGCTAAGTGCTGGGCATTGCACTAAACACTTTGAGAGTAAGGTATCATTTAATTGGTATCATTTGCAATTTATAGATGAGACAGTGGAGGCTCAGGAGAGGGTGCAATTTGCCAACTCTTACACAGCTAACGACCAGCAAAGTTAGGGTTTAAGCCCCAGACTCTTTGGGTCCAGAGCTTATACTTTAAAAAAAATTACACCAGGGCTTCCTTGGTGGCGCAGTGGTTGAGAGTCCGCCTGCTGATGCAGGGGACACGGGTTCGTGCCCCGGTCTGGGAAGATCCCACATGCCGCGGAGCGCCTGGGCCCATGAGCCATGGTCGCTGAGCCTGCGCGTCTGCAGCCTGTGCTCCGCAACGGGGGAGGCCACGACAGTGAGAGGCCCGCGTACCGCAAAAAAAAAAAAAAAAAAAAAATGCACCAAACTTTTCCACAATATAGATCTGGCTCAAGGGAGGCGGAGTGTAATTCAGTGCACTTTGGCCTGTGTGGACCTTGCCGATTTAAAAGCTCTGGGATGTCCTGTGATATTTTCCACAAGGATGCTGGCCACCATCCTTATGTGGCTTTGCAGTAACAGATACCAGTATGATATAGGAAGGAGGAGAGCGTATATGAAATCCTCACCAAATCTGGGGAAGAATTACACTGAAATCTCATAGCAAATGACTGCAAACACTTAGTCAAATTTCCATATTAATGTTTCTGTCCTTCATTTGTATCTAAATGCTTGTGTAGTCTAAAGACATTTGCGTTATTAGGTACGCTTTCATAATACAAATTAGCAGAGATTTTGGGGGGCTCGAAGTAAGTGGATGCCTAAGCACAATAAGAACTCCTATGGTAGATAAAATTTGTCTCCCTAGAGAAAGAAATAATCTTTATCTTTAGAAATAATATTTATCTGAAGTCTGTATCTTGTAGGAGACTGAGTCCCTCAATCTCCTTTCTTTCCTTTCTAGATGAGAAAATTGCAAATACTCTGAACCAATTGAGAAGACATTTATCCTCTTTGGGTGACTCCCTCCCCACCCCTCACCAAATTTCCTAGCTAAGTGTCCATGGCTACTCCTATTTGTCCATCCTTATCATTCTCTGGGACCGTGATCTTCCCTTGATCTGGGCCAATTCCTCAGCCTTCTTTTTTAAAACCTATGTTTGTGATAATGTATGTGAAAGCATTTCGTGTAATCCCTGACCCTCAGCTTTGCACAATTCCAGACTTTTTTGTAAGAAGAGTCCATACAGTAATCTTTTTGAGGGCAGGGACTAGGGAATTTATCTTGGATCTATGTTTGCCTAGAAAGTACATTGCCTTTACTGACATTTTATGTTTGCTTCCAGTGGCTTTGGGAAGGCTGTTGGAGCATATGGAGGGACTAAAGCTCTCAGCAATCCTCTCGCAAATTAGTGAGAGTTTTCTTACCAAAAGGCAAGTATTTTAGAGTTTGTTGAAATTTATCCCAGCCATTTATGATGATACAGGAGATCTAAATTTGAATATTTGACAGCATGAAAAGAATGTTATAAAATATGTTGGTTATCTTTCAGTTAATGAAATCTGACTGATTTTTTTTCTTAATAGGACAGCAGAGCAAGAATGTGGGTGACTTTATTGTTTGATCTCTCATCTGTTAGTATTAGTAGGGTACCCTACAGTTACAGCAGTGTCCATATTTAAATACTCCTTTTACTCAGCTGACTTACGTGAAATGATGGCTATAACCGAGTTATAGTGGAGCTTGTGTTGGCCACCACAGCATCCATCCTGTCCTTCCTTTATTGTGTAGCTGCAATGTGATTTGAGTTTTGTCATCCTCTCTCCAACTCGAGGGGTGAGCCCTGATTGTTCCAAGGCAATCAGAGCAATCCTATGTTTATCTTGCCACAGTGATACTTTCTTGGATGGCTGAGTGATCCAGACAGAAACCAATCCACACATGGCTCCACATTCCAGGGTTTGGATCTGAAGTTAGTTAGCATCTAACGAAGAAGGAATTGATTAGAATCAAACTTGGAACTTTTTTGATGACTGCAAGAAAAGAAGAGATGAAAATGAGGTAGAATATACCCAGCAGTGCCATATTCTTCCAGGATGAAGCCGGCACACCAGGAAGTACAGAGCCTAGAGAATCAATCACAAGGAAATAGCGTGTGAACCTTGATCAAGTCATGCCTAGAGTTTGTCCTCCTGGGCTCTCAGGTTCATAAATTAATAAACTACTTGGATTGATTTTTGTTTTTATTATTTTCAACCAAAATGCATCATAGGGGCTTCCCTGGTGGTGCAGTGGTTGAGAATCTGCCTGCTAATGCAGGGGACATGGGTTCGAGCCCTGGTCTGGGAGGATCCCACATACCGTGGAGCAACTAGGCCCGTGGGCCACAACTACTGAGCCTGCGCATCTGGAGCCTGTGCTCCGCAACAAGAGAGGCCGTGATAGTGAGAGGCCCGTGCACCGCGATGAAGAGTGGCCCCCACTTGCCACAACTAAAGAAAGCCCTCGCACAGAAACAAAGACCCAACCCAGCAAAAATAAATATAAATAAATTAATAAACTCCTACCCCCAACATCTTCAAAAAAAAAAAGATTAGGAAACTGAAGTACAGATAGAGATTAAATCATGAGAAAAAAAAAAAGCATCATAGCTGTTATAAGGGGGTATATAGCCAGTGCCATTTTGGTGTACTTCCATAAGAATAACAGTGATATCTTATCTTGGGTGAGGAACTTTGGGATTTGTTTTCAAGAATTTACCTGTTTCTTCATTAATATTTACAGTGGTTGGTGCACAGCAGTCCACAGTTTTGTGATTATCCTTGCTTCAAAAAGAAATTGTGATGCAGAGAAATTAAGCACTTTCTTGCAATTTAATCCATAATTATGTAGAATTAAGAAATTAGAGAAGAGATGTACAGGAAAATAGAGGGGAAGAGTTGAAACACACACAGTAATTTAAATGGGAAAAAAAAAAAGCTTCTCTTGTTACCAAATTAAAGAAAAGCATCTGGGTTAGATCTTAAAGTTGGAAAGAGAACATTTATGTCTTTAGTCTTGTTTTAATACCTTGAACTCCACAGTAATTAAGTCCTTTCAAAGCTTAATATATTGAAGTGAGAAGGAACACACAGAGTCCTAGATGAAAGCTGGATGCAAAGGAGGATTACCAGTAGAATGATAAGATGATAAGTTTATTATTAATATCTTTTATATTATTCCAATTTTTTGGATTTGTCATGTTCATGTATTATGAATCAATAAGAATGAACTGTACTTTTTTTTTCTAGTAATCAGTTATCTTATTGTAAGTTATTTAAGAAATCCTGGCACCCAGTGGCTTTCCTGCCCAGTTTGGGGGTCTAATCCAGGGATCTGTTTCTCTAGGATAAACCTGGACCAGGGACTATAGCTACCACCTACCACCAGGTCAGCTTCTAGTTTTTATTTTCAGCGCATGACTAGAGGCACAAAGCTGTGCAGGGTGAATCATTAGCTGATGGTCATTCTGTTGCTAGAATTTTCCATCCTGCAAAAGTCAAAATTAGAGTGCTTGAGAGTCCCAAGAGATTTCAGAATGAGTTTCCAATCAAAGCTCAGCATCTATGTGGATCAACAAGAAAGGAGGTACTCTCCAGAGTACTAAAACATGGGCAGTTTGAGACAAGCAGACATGTGGCATTGTTGGTCTTTTTTCTTAGTTACAAAATGTTGAGCATCTGTTTGCAGCTGACATCATATTGCCTCCTTACTAAGTCTAGCCCTTTATATTATTTGCTCATTTATATTAAGCAGCCTTGTATTTTATGGTTGGTTGTTCAGATTTTCATGAGATAAACTGGGTTATTTAAGGTATTTTTCTTCACTTTAGTACCTCTAAAGTAGAAGGCATTAAAATTTTAAAGACATTAAGACCTTTCATGTTTGGTTATATGTAATATTGAATCGTCATACTAATATTGATTAAAAATAGTTTCCAGACAAAGTACTAAGTCATCTATTGTATTCAATGACATTTACCACCTATATAATTTAAGCCCTGAAAGAGACTGGTATTTACATATAAAAGCTTGTGATCAAATTCCTGTATTATTCTCCAAATTATGCCGACACTGTAACTCTTATTTCTGACCTTTACCAAAAAGATTTCATTGTTTTATTCCTCAAGACTGTAGAAGTATTCTGGCATCTGGTTTTCCTTAATTCAACCTTTTTTAAAAAAATTGAAGTATAGTTGATTTACAATTTTCAAGATATACAGCAAAGTGATTTAGTTATACAAATATATGTATATAGTGTATATTTATATATGTATATATATTAATACATAGACAGATATTTTTCAGATTTTAAAAAATTTTTATTTTATCTTGGGGTATAATTGGTTTACAATGTTGTGTTAGTTTCAGGTATACAGCAAATTGATTCAGTTATGCATATACAAGTATCTATTCTTTTTCAAATTCTTTTCCCATTTAGGTTATTACAGAATATTGAGCAGAGTTCCCTGTGCTATACAGTAGGTCCTTGTAGATTATCTATTTTATATATAGTAGTGTGTATATGTTAATCCCAAACTCCTAATTTCTCACCCCCTTTCTGCTTGGGTAACCATAAATTTGTTTTCTAAGTCTGTGTATTTTATTTTTTAAATTGAGGTATAGTTGAATTATAATATTATATTAGTCTCAAGTATACAACATAGTGATTCAAAGTTTTTATAGATTATACTCTATTTATAGTTATTATTAAAAATGTATATTTCTTTTCATTCAGCAATCTCATTGTAAGCAATTTTTCTTGTGCACATACATGGAGACACTTTCCAATGCACATGTACAAGATATTTATTGAACATAGCTTGTTAAAGAAAGCAATAAAGATGATAAATAGAAATGTCCATCAGTGGGTGAATGGGAAAATAAGTTTAATTAATATACATTATAGAATCCTTTCTAAACATTAAGAAGAAAAAAAGTAGATCTATATGTACTTAAAATACACAAATAAATATTCAGAATATGTATATATATATATATATATATATATATATATATATATATATATATGTTTTTTGCTTGTTTTGTTTTGTTTTTTGGTGGAGTGAGTGCTGCAACTACTGCTTAAGAATAAAAGAGAAGAGAGGGCAGACAACAGAAGCAAGAAGAACTACAAGCCTGTGGAAAAAAACCCACATTCATAGAAAGATAGACAAGATGAAAAGGCAGAGGGCTATGTACCAGATGAGGGAACAAGATAAAACCACAGAAAAACAACTAAATGAAGTGGAGATAGGCAACCTTCCAGAAAAAGAATTCAGAATAATGATAGTGAAGATGATCCAGGACCTCGGAAAAAGAATGGAGGCAAAGATCGAGAAGATGCAAGTAATGTTTAACAAAGACCTAGAAGCATTAAAGTTCAAACAAACAGAGATGAACAATACATTAATCAAAATGAAAAATACACTAGAAAGAATCAACAGCAGAATAACTGAGGCAGAAGAACAGATAAGTGGCCTGGCAGACAGAATGGTGGAATTCACTGCTGTGGAACAGAATAAAGAAAAAAAGAATGAAAAGAAATGAAGACAGCCTAAGAGACCTCTGGGACAACATTAAATGCAAAAACATTTGCATTATAGGGGTCACAGAAGGAGAAGAGAGAGAGAAAAGACCCAAGAAAATATTTGAAGAGATTATACTCAAAAACTTCCCTAACATAGGAAAGGAAATAGCCACCCAAGTCCAGAAAGTGCAGTGAGTCCCATACAGGATAAACCCAAGGAGAAACACTCCAAGATACATAGTAATCAAATTGGCAAAAATTAAAGAAAAAGAAAAATTATTGAAAGCAGCAAGGGAAAAACGGCAAAAAACATACAAGGGAACTCCCATAAGGTTAACAGCTGATTTCTCAGCAGAAACTCTACAAGCCAGAAGGGAGTGGCATGATATACTTAAAGTGATGAAAGGGAAAATCCTACAACCAAGATTACTCTACCCAGCAAGGATCTCATTCAGATTCAATGGAGAAATCAAAAGCTTTATAGACAGGGCTTCCCTGGTGGTGCAGTGGTTGAGAGTACTCCTGCCAGTGCAGGGGACACAGGTTCGTGCCCTGGTCCAGGAAGATCCCACATGCTGCGGAGCGGCTAGTCCTGTGAGCCATGGCCACTGAGCCTGCACGTCCGGAGCCTGTGCTCTGCAACGGGAGAGGACACAACGGTGAGAGGCCTGCGTACTGCAAAAAAAAAAAAAAAAAAAAAAAAAAAAAAAGCTTTACAGGCAAGCAAAAACTAAGAGAACTCAGCACCACCAAACCAGCTCTACAACATTTGCTAAAGGAACTTCTCTAAGTGGGAAACACAAGAGAAGAAAAGGACCTACAAAAACAAACCCAAAACAATTAAGAAAATGGTCATAGGAACATACATATTGATAATTACCTTAAACTTGAATGGATTAAATGCTCCAACCAAAGACACAGGCTTGCTGAATGGACACAAAAACAAGACCCATATATATGCTATCTACAAGAGACCCACTTCAGACCTAGGGACACATACAGACTGAAAGTGAGGGGATGGAAAAACATATTCCATGTAAATGGAAATCAAAAGAAAGCTGGAGTAGCAATACTCACATCAGATAAAATAGACTTTAAAATAAAGAATGTTATAAGAGACAAGGAAGGACACTACATAATGATCAAGGGATCAATCCAAGAAGAAGATATAACAATTATAAATATATATTCACCCAACATAGGAGCACCTCAATACATAAGGCAACTGCTAACATCTATAAAAGAGGAAATTGACACTGACACAGTAATAGTGGAGGACTTTAACACCGCACTTACACCAGTGGACACATCATCCAAACAGAAAATTAATAAGGAAACAGAAGCTTTAAATGACACAATAGACCAGATAGATTTAATTGATATTTATAGGACATTCCATCCAAAAACAGCAGATCACGCTTTCTTCTCAAGTGCGCATGGAACATTCTCCAGGATAGATCATATCTTGGGTCACAAATCAAGCCTCAGTAAATTTAAGAAAATTGAAATCATGTCAAATATCTTTTCTGACCATAACACTATGAGATTAGAAATCAATTACTGGGAAAAAAATATAAAAAACACAAACACATGGAGGCTAAGCAATAAGTTACTAAATAACCAAGTGATCCCTGAAGAAATCAAAGAGGAAATCAAAAAATACCTAGAGACAAATGACAATGAAAACACGACGATCCAAAACCTATGGAATGTGGCAAAAGCAGTTCTAAGAGGGGAGTTTATAGCTATACAAGCCTACCTCAAGAAACAAGAAAAATCTCAAATAGACAATCTAACCTTACACCTAAAGGAACTAGAGAAAGAAGAACAAACAAAACCCAAAGTTAGCAGAAGGAAAGAAATCATAAAGATCAGAGCAGAAATAAATGAAATAGAAACAAAGAAAACAAGAGCAAAGATCAATAAAACTAAAAGCTGGTTCTTTGAGAAGATAAACAAAACTGGTAAACCATTAGCCAGACTCATCAAGAAGAAGGGGGAGAGGACTCAAATCAATAAAATTAGAAATGAAAAAGGAGAAGTTGTAACAGACACTGCAGAAATACAAAGCATCCTAAGAGACTACTACAAGCAACTCTATGCCAATAAAATGGACAACCTGGAAGAAATGGACAAATTCTTAGAAAGGTATAACCTCCCAAGACTGAACCAGGAAGAAATAGAAAATATGAACAGACCAGTCACAAGTAATGAAATTGAGACTGTGATTAAAAATCTTTCAACAAACAGAAGTCTAGGATCAGATGGCTTCACAGTTGAATTCTATCAAACATTTAGAGAAAAGCTAACACCCATCCTTCTCAAACTCTTCCAAAAAATTGCAGAGAAAGGAACACTTCCAAACTCATTCTATGAGGCCACCATCATCCTATACCAAAACCAGACAAAGATACTACAGAAAAAGAAAATTACAGACCAATATCACTGATGAATATAGATGCAAAAATCCTCAACAAAATACTAGCAAACAGAATCCAACAACACATTAAAAGGATCATACACCATGATCAAGTGGGATTTATCCCAGGGATGCAAGGATTCTTCAATATACGCAGATCAATCAATGTGATACACCATATTAACAAACTGAAGAATAAAAACCATATGATCATCTCAATAGATGCAGAAAAAGCTTTTGACAAAATTCAACACCCATTTATGATAAAAACTCTCCAGAAAGTGGGCATAGAGGGAACCTACCTCAACATAATAAAGGCCATATATGACAAACCCACAGCAAACATCATTCTCAATGGTGAAAAACTGAAAGCATTTCCTCTAAGATCAGGAACAAGACAAGGATGTCCACTCTCACCACTATTATTCAACATAGTTTTGGAAGTTTTAGCCACGGCAATCAGAGAAGAAAAAGAAATAAAAGGAATACAAATTGGAAAAGAAGTAAAACCGTCACTGTTTGCAGATGACATGTTACTATACATAGAAAATCCTAAAGATGCCACCAGAAAACTACTAGAGCTAATCAACAAATTTGGTAAAGTTGCAGGATACAAAATTTTGCACAGAAATCTCTTGCATTTCTATACACTAATGATGAAAAATCTGAAAGAGAAATCAAGAACACACTCCCATTTACCACTGCAACAAAAAGATTAAAATACCTAGGAATAAACCTCCCTAAGGAGACAAAAGACCTGTATGCAGAAAACTATAAGACACTGATGAAAGAAATTAAAGATACCAACAGATGGAGAAATATACCATGTTCTTGGATTGGAAGAATCAATATTGTGAAAATGACTATACTCCCCAAAGCAATCTACAGATTCAATGAAATCCCTATCAAATTACCAATGGCATTTTTTTACAGAACTAGAACAAAAACTCTTAAAATTTGTATGGAGACACAAAAGACCCTGAATAGCTAAAGCAGTCTTGAGGAAATAAAACGGAGCTGGAGGAATCAGAGTCCCTGACTTCAGACTATACTACAGAACTACAGTAATCAAGACAATATGGTACTGGCACAAAAACAGAAACATAGATGAATGGAAAAAGATAGAAAGCCCAGAGATAAACCCATGCACCTATGGTCAACTAATCTATGACAAAGGAGGCAAGGATATACAATGGAGAAAAGACAGTCTCTTCAATAAGTGGTGCTGGAAAAACTGGACAGCTACATGTTAAAGAATGAAATTAGAACACTCCTTAACACCATACACAAAAATAAACTCAAAATGGATTAGAGACCTAAATGTAAGATGGGACACTATAAAACTCGCAGAGGAAAACATAGGAAGAACACTTGATGTAAATCACAGCAGGATCTTTTTTGATCCACCTCCTAGGGTAATGGAAATAAAAACAAAAATAAACACATGGGACCTATTGAAACTTAAAAGCTTTTGAACAACAAAGGAAACCATAAACAAGACAAAAATACAACCCACAAAATGGGAGAAAATATTTGCAAATGAATCAACGGACAAAGGATTAATCTCCAAAATATATAAACAGCTCATGCAGCTCAATATTAAAGAAACAAACAACCCAATCCAAAAATGGGCAGAAGACCTAAATAGATATTTCTCCAAAGAAGATATACAGATGGCCAAGAAGCACATGAAAAGCTGCTCAACATCACTAATTATTAGAGAAATGCAAATCAAAACTACAATGAGGTATCACCTCACACCAGTTAGAATGGGCATCATCAGAAAATCTACAAACAACAAATGCTGGAGAGGGTGTGGAGAAAAGGGGAACCTCTTTCACTGTTGGTGGGAATGTGAATTGATACAGCCACTATAGAGAACAGTATGGAGGTTCCTCAAAAAACTAAAAATAGAACTACCATACGACCCAGCAATCCCACTACTGAGCATATACCCAGAGGAAACCATAATTCAAAAAGACACATGCACCCCAATGTTCATTGCAGCACTGTTTACAATAGGTCATGAAAGCAACCTAAACGCCCATCGACAGACAAATGGATAAAGAAGATGTGGTACATATATACAATGTAATATTACTCAGCCATAAAAAGGAATGAAATTGGGTCATTTGTAGAGACATGGATGGATCTACAGACTGTCAGACAGAGTGAAGTAAGTCAGAAAGAGAAAAACAAATATCGTATATTAACGCATATATTTGGAACCTAGAAAAATGGTACAGATGAACCGGTTTGCAGGGCAGAAATTGAGACACAGAGGTAGAGAACAAACGTATGGACACCAAGGGGGGAATGCGGTGGGGGGTGTGTGTGATGAATTGGGTGATTGGGATTGACATGTATACACTGATGTGTATAAAATGGATGACTAGGGGCTTCCCTGGTGGTGCAGTGGTTGAGAGTCCGCCTGCCGATGCAGGGGACATGGGTTCATGCCCCGGTCCAGGAAGATCCCACATGCCATGGAACGGCTGGGCCCGTGAGCCATGGCCACTGAGCCTGCGCGTCCAGAGCCTGTGCTCCACAACGGGAGAGGCCACAACAGTGAGAAGCCCGTGTACCGCAAAAAAAAAAAAAAAAAAAAAAAAAAAGATGACTAATAAGAACCTGCTGTATAAAAAAATAAATAAAATTAAATTTAAAAAAGGATAAAAGGGAAGTTGCCAATTGATGAGCATTTTTCGCCGAAGTCACCACTTTTCCTGGCCAATCTTTGCTGTAAATATCCTGGATTTAGTGGGCCATGTTGCTGTTCCACCCAGATTTCTGGGATACCCTTCTCTGTCTTCTATGAGGGTTGGTAGCGTGCCCTGAGATCTTTCAGTGGCCGGGGTCCCTCTTCAGAGAACTGCCCTGGGGCCTCTGGAGCTGATTTACCAGCAGAAGCAGTGAGCAGAAGTGCCTGGAAGCTTCCTACTCTTCGCCCTGACTGCAGGTAAATGATGGCTGTTGAGTAGGAGAGTTTACGAAAGCCCGGCTTCCTTACCTGTGGTTGGAACACCTCTGAGGTGTCACTTTCATTCCCATTGGTTGATGGAATCAGGCTGAAGCCTACCCATGAGTGGGACTCATATCTGTGGTCCCCTCAATGCTTGGCTTCCCCTTTTTACTTTGACCTGCTTCCCCCACCTCCTTACCCATCTCCCCCAGGAGTCCCTCCTTAAGGAATCACTTGCAAGTGAATCCTGGTCTCAGCATGTGCTTCTGGGGAACCAGACCTAAGGCACTATCCACTCACATGCTGGTGTCATTCAAGTGCTCTGTACTGCTGTTCTGCCTTCTCTAAAATATGGCAAGACCTTGGGCAATCCCAGATTTCTCTCTTCAATTATTTAATATGAGAAAACACAAGTAGTCAATTCATAGGAGACAGTCAGTGCAACTCTATCTTTAAAGATATATGAACATTATTACCTACCAAGACAAGTCCCAACTTTAGATGTTGGCTTTTTCATGATATAATGCCAAGTTCCCATGAAACGATAATACAATAGGACTGCTCAGACCAGGATATTGGCCTCATGCCTTCCTTTCTTGAATTGCTCAGCCAGTGTATCTAAGATGTAAATGCCTTAGGCCCTTTCTTTGGGCTTTCTCAGCTTTCTCTGCCAAATATGCTTTGGTTGTGTACTGTGCACCATTATTTATCAGGAACAAGTTGAGAACATTTAGTATCAAACAAGTGCCAACCAAACTAAAGTGGATAATGGAATTCGAGGCCCTGTCCCAGCACCTCCTCTTCTCTCCCCATGGATGAGAGATGCATAAATAAGAAGAATCAATTTCGTGAGTCATTTCTGAGCTCTGTCTGATGACTTTTAGTAGTCACAAGTTGAAAGCATGAAATGAGATTAGATTTTAGGAAAAACAATTTTTGCTGCAGCAAACTTAGTGGTCTCTGCTGATGTTCCTTTCATGATTCCAAACAGCCTTATCGTAACCATATTTGATAGAATACAAGCTAGCACAAGAGCTTGCTGCCTATAAAACATGCTTGAGACTAAGTCAAATACATAATTAAAGTATTTCCATTCTATGGGATTTCCATTCCATGGAAAATTTCTTTTCCATGGAATTTGTGATTTGGGGTGTTTTATGTTCACTACAGAAATTGTAGTGTACACATATTGTACACTGTAACACTGATTGTCAGTTCCCACCTATTTTTTCAAGGGAACTCCTCTTCAGGAAAAGAATTTCCCCAAAGGTTAAAGTATGCAATCTTAGGAGTTTTGAAAAAGGCTTACACTCCTGCAACCATAACCTTATCAAGATAGGATGGTACTATTTCTGGAAAATTCCCCCACTCCTCTTCTCGGAGAGTTACCACCCCTCCTCACAGCCAGAGGCAACCAATGTTATGTTTGTTTGTTTGTTTTGGTTGTTGTTTCTACCACTAATTCGTTTATCCTGTTCCAGAACTGCAAATCAATGGACTTTTAGTCCATTTTGTGTCTAGTATTCGCTTAGCATAGTCTCTGGGAGAGTCGTCTATGCTGTTGAATGCAGCAGTAGTTTGTTTCTTTTTATTGTTGAGAAATTTTCCATTGAATGAATATAGTAACATTTGTTGATTCGACGTGTTGTTGATGGGCATTGGGCTGTAAAGAGCGTTTGGCTATCATGAATAAGGCTGCTATGAACAGTTATTGTGCATATGTGTTTTCATTTCTCTTGGGTAAACATGTAGGGATGCAATTGCTGGGTTGGGTTGTAAGTGCATATTTAATTGTATAAGAAATGTCCAAGTCTTTCTCCAAGTTGATTCTACCATTTTACATTCCTACCAGCCATGTATAAAAGTTCTGGTTAGGGGCTTCCCTGGTGGCGCAGTGGTTGAGAGTCCGCCTGCCGATGCAGGGGACACGGGTTCGTGCCCCGATCCCGGAAGATCCCACATGCCGCGGAGCGGCTGGGCCCGCGAGCCATGGCCGCGGAGCCTGTGCTCCGCAACGGGAGAGGCCACAGCAGTGAGAGGCCCGCGTACAGCAAAAAAAAAAAAAAAAAAAAAAAAAAAAAAAGTTCTGGTTGCTCCCAAAATAGCATAAGATGTTGTCAGGATTTCCATTTTAGCAATTCTCATCAGTGCATGGTGGTATTTCACTGTGGTTTTAATTTGTATTTCTCTGATAACTAATGATTTTGAGTCCTTCCTAAGTGCCTTTTAGCTATTCATACGTAGTATTCTTTTTGAAATATCTGTTAGCCCACTTAAAAATGGAATTTTTTGTCTTCTTAATTATTGGGTTGTAGGAGTTCTTTATATAGATTAGATATCATATTTTTTTCAGTTTGGGTTTTTATAAATATGTTTACGCATTCTGTGGCTTGCTGGTTCATTTTGTTAATAGAATCTTTTGATGAAAAGATTTTAATTTTTTTTTTTTTTTTTTTTTTTTTTTTTTTTTTTTGCGATACGCGGGCCTCTCACTGCTGTGGCCTCTCCCATTGCAGAGCACAGGCTCCGGACACACAGGCTCAGCGGCCATGGCTCACGGGCCCAGCTGCTCCGCGGCATGTGGGATCTTCCCGGACCGGGGCACGAACCCGTGTCCCCTGCTTCGGCAGGCGGACTCTCAACCACTGCGCCACCAGGGAAGCCCCAAAAGATTTTAATTTTGATGAAGTCTATTAATCATTTTTTGCTTGGTGGTTATTACTTCTTATGCCATACTTAAGAAATCTGCATCTACCCACAGATCAAAAAGACATTCTCCTGTGGTTTCTTCCAGATTTGTCCAAGCTGACTAACCACTGGGAGGAGGGAAACTGAGGCAAGAGGCAGATACCTGGGTCTGGAGAGGGATAGGTTTAGCCCAGTCCCAAAACACCCCTACTCCAAGCTATGAAGCCTTCCTCCTAAAGGGTTGAGGTGTGCAGTGGACAGGAGCCAAATGGCCTGGAGTGGGACACAGCCCATGCCCCTTCCAGGGTGTTGCTCTTTCCCCCAATATTGTGAGGACCCCCTTCTGCCTGAGAGTTTGCTCTTTGGACAGTGCTGGGTCCAAAGTGGCCATGGTCAAGTCAAGTGCTCCTGCCCACTGGCCTAGTTACAGGGACCTTGCTTGGGGGGAGGAGAGCCATGCCCCTCTGGATTTGTTAATATTTTGCATTCTTAGCACCTGCCAATAAAGGCCATCTACCCTGGAAAAAGGCATTAAAACAAATGTTTTAATACTGTCCTTAGTATTTACTCTTTGGAGTACTTTTTGCATATCTTATTTCCTAATTTTCCATTGACTCTTGCCTCATGTTAATACAATATATGTTACGTTATATTTTCTGAGAAAAGAATTAGTGTTACTCTGTTGTGCTTTAAGGAAACGGGAGAAGAATATACGTCATGATTGTTGCTGAAACTCGGCCTCTGTTCACCGGTGCCGAATAGAAACTCAGAGACAGAGTTTTGGGTGAAGTAGAAATGAGCAGCTTTTATTGCTTTGCCAGACACAGGGGGCCACAGCGGGCTAATGTCCTCAAGACTGTATGACCTACCCTGGAGGGGGTAGTGAGGAGTTTTATAGTGTTCAAGGAGCAGGGCGTGATCAGCTTGTGGACAATTCTGGTGTTGGTTGGCATCAAGGTGAAGTTTCAAGCATCATCAACCTTCTGGTTCCAACCAGTCTAGGGTCAATGTGCTTGTGGTCAGCAGTTTTCATCTGGTGGGTCGGCTTCCTGTACAAACAACTTAGGAATGGAGATCAGGCCTTTATCTATGTCTTTCATAGATAACGAGCACAATATGCAATTTGCTATCTTCCTCCAAAGTGGTCTCCAAGGTCTAACGTCCCCATGCCAATTCACAGCTGCAACAATTACCCCAAGCTGGTAATTTTCAGCCTCTGTTCAATATTTCCCTCAGGATTACCCTTCACTGGGCCTGGAGTGAAGCCTATTAACATGAGTGACATGGTGCAGAGCAAAGCGAGGAGATGTCAGATGTGGGAGTTGATAACTGCTTGGATCCTGCCCAATTTAACACCGACTCCTTAAAAATCTCTCTTGGAGGGGGGATCAATATCTGACTTCATTTAGTTGCCAAATATAGTTGACAGTTAGTGAAGGACTGTGTTTAATAGTAAATTGGGAAAAACTTATTAACGAAGAAGAAAATCTCTAAATTCTCTTCTGATCTGTGGGTTTGTTACCGAACAAAACTTGGCTCTGCTCAGCCCATGCACAGTAAAGCCAATCTACCGACACTGGGTTGTGATGAAGGAAAGTGCAGTGTTTATTTTAAAGCACGAGGCAGGGAGTCCAGGACCACTGCTGCTCAAAAAGCCCAAACTCCCCGATGGGTTTTCAGCAAAGCATTTTTCAAGACCAGGTGAGGGAGGGGAGTCCCAGGGTGTGTGCTCAGCTTGTGCACAAGTCTCTGATTGGTTGGTGGTGAGGTAACAGGGTGGTGTCACAGGGGTTAACAATCCTTAGGCTCCAGTAGGTCTGGGGGCTATGTGCTCATGGTCATCAAGTAGTTAATTTTTTTTTTTTTGGAAGATGTTGGGGGTAGGACTTTAGTAATTTATTTATTTATTTTGGCTGTGTTGGGTCTTCGTTTCTGTGCGAGGGCTTTCTCCAGTTGTGGCAAGCAGGGGCCACTCCTCATCGTGGTGCACGGGCCTCTGACTATCGCGACCTCTCTTGTTGCAGAGCACAGGCTCCAGACGTGCAGGCTCAGTAGTTGTGGCTCACGGGCCTAGTTGCTCCGCGGCATGTGGGATCCTTCCAGACCAGGGCTTGAAACCGTGTCCCCTGCATTAGCAGGCAGATTCTCAACCACTGCGTCACCAGGGAAACCCAAGTAGTTAATTTCTTCCATTTGGTGGAGGGTTTAGCATCTGTAAAACAACTCAGGAAATGTACATCATATACTGTTACCTGGGCCCTTCAGAGAGGACCTACAGCAGAACCTATGGGGAAGGGTCTGTCCTGGGAAATCCCCATAGGTTCCTGGACTGTCTTTTGCAGTTTCCTCTCACCTGATGATGGAGTCCTCTCATCCTGAGGACCATAGCTTCTTTCCTCAAACTGCTGAAATCTGGCCGTCCCTTCAAGGCTTACGCAACTTTGTCAAGAAGCCTTACTGAATTATTCAAATCTTCCCTAGTACTTCTATGCCACAAGTCATCTCTACACTTAAAAGGCACCTATCATACACCACTTCTTATTCAAGTTATTAGGAAACATTCTTGGACATTAGGCTCCTGAATGCAGGGTTATGACGTGTGTACTCTGGGTACCCCGTAGCTGCAGAAAAATAATTTACACAAGATAAGAATTTATTCAAGGAACTGAGCAGTTTTGTTTTTGTGTTTTTCCAGGGATGGCTGGATGGTTTTTGTTTTGCTGTTATAGCCTCTTTATCCTTGCATATTCCTTTCCTGGATTCTGGCCTGGATTTATCTGTTGGGTAGCTTGCAAGATGAGTGCCACAGAGCAGAGGGAAGCTGACGGACACAGGATCTAAAACTGGACCTTAGCCTAATGGTCTGTCCTCAAACAGATGGAGCTGTGGGGTCATAGTTAAGAGAACTGTGACAAAAATTCTCTCCTTGACCAAACTCTCATATAACTTCTGGAAGCCAAAGACTGTGTCCCTGGGATGACCCAGCCCCCCTCGAGCTCCTGTCTGGAAAAGCTCAAGGCCACCAAAACAATTTACCTGTTGTTCCAGCTCACACCTGAGGATAGCCTCCTCCACATCTCTGTCTTAGAGCACTTACTAACAAAAACAAACTTACTATTGTAAATTCTTCTTCTTTCCCTTTGGGATGTATATGTATCCCCTACAACCAAGGGTGTCTTTTACAGGGAACTGAAAGCCGTTCCTTTGAAATGTAATCAGCAGGAAGGATGGGGCCCCTGTCTCCTATGCTTTGTGGGAGGACAGAACCTTAACTTCAGTAAGTGCTAACTGGAAGGCACAGCTGGCCTCGGCAGCCTTGACCTTGACCTTGACCTCTTACCCGTTTTTTGTAATGTTTCACTTCCCTGACTGTGCTTGGGCCTCTGCTCACCACGCCCTCCACTCCCCCACTCTGCCTTTAAAGCCCCCAGTCACCCCCTCACCAATCCAAGGAGGGCTAAGCTTACTCTGCCCTCTTTCCTACTACAGGAAGTATCACTAAACAAAACGCTTTTACCACCTTGAACTAGTATCCAGCTTTATCTCTGACAGACAGCTGTTGTGTCGTGGAAATCATTTTGCTGAATTGCTGTGTATGGTTAACGGTCGGGTCCACTGAGAGAGAGCCTCCGTTTTGCCCTCTATTTATTTCATGGTCCTTTGCATATACAAGTGTCTACGATTACCACAGTTTTAAATCTGTCCTGTCATCCAGACATTACTGGTCTAGTTAAACTTTCTAGTTATGGATTTGCAGAACTCTGAACTGTTGGTTGTAAAAATGCTTTCTCTCCCATTTGGTGATCAGCAGGACTCCTGACTGACATTATGTATCAAGTTGTTCTGCACATGGTTTTAAGTTCTGTAAATACTTCCTAGTTTTGAAGCCAATTGTTTAAATGTTCAGACTGTGCAGGTCATTTATTGTAGTTACAGGGTAGTTAGGCTGACTATTTCATCTCTAAAACCCAATGAGAAACTATTGCTAAATGTAATAAACTGAGATTTGTTCGGCCAACATATAAATACATCGTTTTGCAATTTTTAATAATATGATCCAAGCAGAATATTTATGTAGTATGTATGTAAGTCTTCACATTTGAGTGTGTTTTGTTTTGGTAAGGAGGTAAGCAGAATAGAACTTTTAAGTTTTAGGATTTACCGTAATAACAGATATTATTTATTATTTACATATTGAGTCAGAAACTTTATGTAGTTTATATTTAATCATTACAACAGAACTGCAGGGTAGGCAATACTTTTCCAACTTTAAAATGAAGGAAGTGAGACTCAGAAAGCCTTTTTAATATGGAATGTAAACCTCAATCTGTGTTATTCCTAAATCTGTGCTCTTTCTACTATACCATGCTCCCTCCAGACTCACACACAGTTGATAGTTTGGAAAAGAAAGAAGTTTTTGCTGAACTATTCTCACGAATTTGCTCCAGAGTCAACAACACTGCAAAACTGTAAAAGGAAATCCCTGACTGAAACTTGGAGACCAAAGAACTGAGAATTTATGGGCTGTTGCTTAACAAATAGAACCAAAATAATTTCAAAAATAATTTAACTGTGTTCTGTGATGACTTTTGTTTACTCCAAATTTAGAGTTCCAGGGGACCGTGGAGAAAGGTGAAAACTTGGCTGTTTTGCAAACTTAGAATGAATACATTTTATATATATATATTTAATGTTGCAAAGAACTTTCCTAGGAGGTGTGTTAAAATTATACAAAGGAAAAAGCTGTGCAAAAGGAAATTGGAGAGAAAATACAATAAAAACAAAAATATCCTCCATAAGTAGAAGTTAAATATTCCACTTGTTAAATTTTACCTCTTTCATGGTTTGTAATTTAATTTATTTTCTTGTCAGACATGGTGCTAAAGGAGAAATAGCTCTCTGCTTTTTTATTTTTCTAGTGTGTTATTACTCATTTTTGCTTCTGCTCCAGCTGGCAACCCTCTGTAGTTAAAATGCACTAATATGTTGAGAGAAATTATGACAATAAAATCAGTTTGCCTATTTGATATAAGTGGTCCCTATCCAAAGAATTTCTAGCCTTATGAATAAAATAAGTATTATATCAGGGTTTGCTATAACTCTATAAGGCTAAGTGTGACATAAGCATTTTTTCAATCAGGAACTGAATTTCATATCACTGAAGGCTTCTAAATTACCACTAGACAGGGCTTAATTTTAAGGATCAGATTAAATTTAGAATCCATAGTATGAACTTTTAGACTTTAGAATTAAACATAATTCTACACAATTGTGGAATTTCTCATTTTGGCTTTGTTTTTCCTCTACCCATCTTGGGTTCGTTGCCTGGAGCCCTATACATTAAACTGGCAAAAAACAGATTACCAAGAAAAAACATGAACACAATTTTATTAACGTTCATCACGCATGTACACATGAGAGAACTCAGTGATGAGTAACACAAAGGGGTGGTTAGAAGTTGGGTTTATACACCATCCAAGGCTACAGAAAGGGAAAGGTTTTGAGGGTTGGGGATTCTGAGTGAGGAACACAAGTTATGGGCATGTGCCCAGGAAAAGTATGGTAAACAAGGGTTGTTTAGCATTTTTAAGGCAGATTTAAGTCAGAGATTTCTCCACTGATGAGTTAAGAGTCCTCTTCTTCCTGGTACAGGAGAGGGATACACCTTTACAAATGGAAATTTCCTTTACAAAAGGAAAACTTGTGCCCCATTTTTAGAGCTTTTCCCGGATTTGTTGATTCTCATTGGCTTTTAGCTCAAAATAATCTATATGCTAAAGAGGCATATTTTGCAGTGGCATATTCTGGTACCCTTTATGGTAATATCTTTAAATCTCCCTTTTGTCTTTCAACATTTGGTCCACAGAATGCTCTTAGTATCCCCAACTATTTAAGAATAAATCCTTAAATAGTTATTATTATGATTTTTCATTTGGACCCAACAGTAGAATTTCACAATCTCAGAAACAAAAAAAATTATTTTTGGTTGTTAGGGAATAATCTCTTTAAATAATCCAGAAAATCCAAATTAGTTGTTGTGTTTTCTTTCTGTGCATAAAGGATGGGGCTACTGAGAGGGCCTTGTACCCATCAATGTTTTTTATGGTATTGGATTCATGGGGCATCATGGCAGCTTGGATTTGGACGTGTAGCTTTGGTTTGAGACAAAAAATACAACTGCAATGTTTTTGCTTCTTTTTCAATAAAAATTTTTCCACTTTATTGTTAATAAAAAGCTTCTGCTTAGTTTCAGGGTTCTTCATCTAATGCTTTTTTAGTTTCTCATGCTTTATATCTTCTTATTGTATTTTCTAATCAACCTTTAAAGTGAAATTGTATGGTTAATGCTGAAAAGACCCAAAAAGCTTAAATAATTTTCACTGCCAAGAAGGTTGTTTTTTTCAGTCTTGTTTTCTCCCTCTTACTCTCTCTCCCTCTGTGTCTCCATTCTTCTTTTGCTCACTTCTTTCATTCTTTGCTTCATTCCTTCTGCCATCTTGACACTTTTTAAAATATATTTCAAATACATTGACTATTAGCATCTTGTGGGCTTTTGACTTCCCCCCCATGCCCCCCACCTAAGGAATCTAGTTTCTTTCTGAAGACTTCTCCTAGTTGTCCTATTTCTCGTTGCTCTGTTATTCAGCACACGTTATAACTAAAAGAAGTCAGAATTAGAATTGTATGTGATGTAAATCAGCTAGGTCCTCTAATTTGATTACTTAAAATATTCTAGTTTATCTCTGCCCTTGAAATCTTTTCCCTCCTGCCCTTGACCCTATTCTACTTTTCTTGCCTTATGAAGTTGGATATAAACACAATTTAAAGAAGACAACTAGGTGTTACTGAAATCCAAATTAGGAAGCACAGATATTTTTGATAAACTTTCTCATTGTTGTGGTTTTTCAAACATGGAAACAAGCCCTGGTCTGAAAGCCCCAGTTTGGCAGTGTTGGGGGCAGCAGGCCTCTGGGACTCTGGGCTACAGTTTCCACAGGAATGTGTGCCCATCAATTCCTAGTCTATCCATTTCAGACTGTGACTTCTTACACTTAATACAACAGAAAAAGTAATTAGAGATGAGAAGGAGTGGGAAAAGAGGGCACTGATAAGAGAGATCAGGGTTAAATCAGGTCTTGAGGGAGGACACCGTGTGGAGGTCAATAGTTTGAACTCTGTTTATCAGAATTCTATGAACATATTCTACCTTTCTTATTTCTTCTTTCTGAGCCTTTGAGGAATGATGTCATTTGTTTCCAGTGTGTTATATAAGTCTTCTTCACATACATATTTTATTTCTTCTTTTTTCCGCTACTTATTTTTGGATTTTATTCGAATATAAATATTTGACTTTATGTTTTCATACTTCATATAAATACAGTTTTATAAACCACAAAGGAATAAATTTTAGTCATATCAAGTGACTATGCAGGTGGGAAATACCTAGACACCTAACTGGGGCCTTTAAGGACCTTCAAAATCTGATCTACACCAACCTGGTCATCTTCCCAATTCCCTTACAGAGAAACTTACTATCTGTTTGAGGAGACAGATATAAATACAAATAGAAGATAGAGATTAATTTAACTCAGACTGACTAAGAAAAAGAAGTGATACTTGAATTGGGCTTTAAGGGATGACTGAAATTTCAGTAAGTCTTGGTGGATTAATACTATCCCAGGAGTAAAAAACAATATGAACAAATGTCTGTATGATGTTTTGGCAAGTTTCCTGGTATGATATCAAGTTTCCTGGTATGATTCGTCTCCAGGGTTGTTGTAGTGGTTGGTAAAGAGAAGTATTTATTATTTGGGGTTAGTCATAGAGAGCCTTGAAAACATGCTCAGAGGTTAAGACATTATTCCATTGCTTCCAGAAGAATCATAAGGTATCTGGAGTGAGGAGAATGATAAGATTAAATCTGTACTTTTAAAAAAATTGTTTTTTTCTTAAGCCGTACCACCTTCTAAAAGACTATGCAATTTATTTATGTACTAAGTTTATTATTTACTATCTATTTTCAAGTCCACAAGAACAGGATATTTGGTTTGACTTTTAAAAATAAGGCTTCCAAATGGCTAGTATGTGTATGGTTCAGAGAAGATACTCAGTAAATATGTGGTGAATAAAAGAACAGATACACTTTGGGAAGTTAATTCTTGTGATAATGAGAAGGGCATGCACGTTGTCCGGTGATCCTGCTTTTATTCAGTCTCCAACTTGACTGGTTCACTTACTCACTCCTTTTTTTTTTTTCTTTTTCTTTTTTTTTCCCCTTTCTTTTTTTTTTTTTTAACATCGTTATTGGAGTATAATTCCTTTACAATGGTGTGTTAATTTCTGCTTTATAACAAAGTGAATCAGCTATACATATACATATGTTCCCATATCTCTTCCCTCTTGCGTCTCCCTCCCTCCTACCCTCCCTATCCCATCCCCTCTAGGTGGTCACAAACCACCGAGCTGATCTCCCTGTGCTATGCGGCTGCTTCTCACTAGCTATCTATTTTACATTTGGTAGTGTGTATATGTCCATGCCAAAACCATAATTCAAAAAGAGTCATGCACCACAATGTTCATTGCAGCTCTGTTTACAATAGCCAAGACATGGAAGCAACCTAAGTGTCCATCATCGGATGAATGGATAAAGAATATGTGGCACAGATATACAATGGAATGTTACTCACTTACTCACTCTTAAAGTCATATCCTGTATTTCCTTCTTGCTAATCCTCTCCCTTTTACCTGTAGGGTATTTTCTGTGGCCCAACCCTTCTGTTCACCTACTTGAATCTCACCCACGAAAAGGAATAGAGGGAACATTGTACATCTGGCTCCAAACTTTTTTTTTTTTTTGCTTCCTTAGGGCTGTTACCTCACCTACGTGTAAAATGTGCATAAAAATACTGCTTCAGAGAATTGTTATGAGACTAAAATGAGAAGACTTATAAAATTCCTAGGAAAGTAACCGATATATTATAGAGGCTCACTAAACGTTAGTTTCCTTAACTTTCTGTTCTTCAAGAACTCAAGTTTCGGGCTTCCCTGGTGGCGCAGTGGTTGAGAGTCCGCCTGCCGATGGAGGGGACACGGGTTCGTGCCCCGGTCCGGGGGGATCCCACATGCCGCGGAGCGGCTGGACCCATGAGCCATGGCCGCTGAGCCTGCGCGTCTGGAGCCTGTGCTCCGCAACGGGAGAGGCCCACAACAGTGTGAGGCCCGCGTACCGCAAAAAAAAAAAAAAAAAAGCTCAAGTTTCTATCAGATCCTTAAAGTCCTTTCTGACCACCAGAGATCATGGCACCGGCTGTCAGTGCTGAAATACATTCTTCCTCACACACTCGGTGATGATGTCACTTGGTTAGCATCTGGACTCTCTTTTTGACGCAGAGCCCTGCACGGCCATGTATTCCAGCTGTTTCTGAATGTACGTGGCTTCAAAGTGTTCCCACATCTGATTATTCTTTGTCGTCAACTAGGGCTACTAGCACATAACCTCATGTACAATGAACCTTCATAGTTTTGTGTTTGCCTGCACTGCACTACTTTGTATTTAATCTTCCCCACATTTTATTCTTTCAGTATTATTTACTGAGACCCTGTTGTCTAGGCAATGGAGATAAAACATTTTCTTTACCTCACAAAATTTACAATATCATAGAATAAAGTTTTATTTTATAACAAGTTACTCCTACTAATAAAGTAACTGCTTTGTATTATTTGCAAAGGATTCTCTGGAGTGCATGCCATGAAATTTCAATAAACCTGAACCTTGCTGGGTTTTTATCTGAAGGACAGCATAGGAGAGTTGGGTTGTGCTCTTATCAATTTTTCTTGCATCTATTTGCTGCCATACCATAAGTTCATTCTCTAAGTCTGTGAGTCTGTTTGTAAATAAGTTCATTTGTATCATTTATTTTTTGGTTTCCACATGTAGGCTATATCATATGATATTTGTCCTTCTCTGTCTGACTTACTTCACTCAGGATGACAATCTCTAGGTCCTTCCATGTTGCTGCAAATGGCATTAGTTCATTCTTTCTAATGGCTGAGTAATATTCCATTGTATATATGTACCACATCTTCTTTATCCATTCGTCCCTTGATGGACATTTAAGTTGCTTCCATTATTGGAATATTAATAGTCAATTTGCCCAGAAACTGGGCTTTGCTGTATTTGGGGGAGATTAAAGTGTTTAGAAGATCCTTCTTTTGGCAAAGCTATTTATTTAAGTCTATAGGTTTATTGGGGTCTCAAAAATCTTAAATCTCAACATCTGAATATTGACAACACTTTCTTTACATTTTCTGTTTTTAATCACCAATCCTGAGCCACCTTGAGGCAAAAGCATGCCTCTGGTAGAATGGAGATGAGGTTGGTAGAAGGAAACACAAAGGAGAAAAGGCACATTCATCCCGTCCTATACATATGACCAAGCTGTGCTGGGGAGGCGGCCGTGCTGCGAGGGAAGGGGCAAGGTCCCAGGGTCTTCATCTTTTGTTAACAGAGGTGAAAGTTCACTGGGGAGCTCTAGGGTGGAACTTTTAGCAGGAAAAACTTCAAAACCAGGAAGGGCTTGGTGCTGCCATAAAGCAGAGCAAGAAAGTCAACCATGAAAAGGAAGCATTAAATCCAACTGAGAAGGGAAGGAAGTGCAATGTCACAGCAGAAGTACTGAAGGCACCCAAGACTTCCCTGAATATCTTAGCTTCCTCTACAACCAGTGACATTACTCATGTGTTTCTCTATGTTGCATCTGCAGAGGGACTTATGAGAGAGAATAATTAGATGTATGGTATTCCTTAAGGATGGTAGAACACTAGGTATACATTGTTAGTTGGTATGATGTTTCTTGTGGTCTTTATATAAAGAAAGTAGGTCAAGAAAATTTAGATTAGGTCTTGAAACCTATAGAATGAAAGCAAACCAAATGATCTAAGTCTTGGGCTTTTGAGCCTAATAGCCTATGCTGAAATTTACAATCAAAAGTCAAAAGATTAAATCCATGGGGAGAAGGTATAATGATGAACACTAGATGACTGTGTTGAAAACTTTCATTTGAATACAGATCATCTGGGGATTTTGATTCTGGTTTGGTAGGTCTGGGCAGGGGCTGAGATTCTGCATTTCTCACAAGCCCCTGGGACAGTTGGTGGCCTTAGTCATGGACCACCTTTGAACAAGACGCTAAAGAAGAGCTCTCAGAGAGACTTCATTGGCCTACTTGGGTGTCAAAATTGTCCTGGGGGTCCTTGGACTTGTAGTTTTCCAAATGAATTTTAGAATTCACTTATGTAGTTAAGGGTGGCAGAAAATGCCACCCCAAAATATACCACTTGGCATCAGGATTATTTTGAGTTAAAGGCACTTGAAAAACAGCAGATACCAAAGGGACACTCTGCTCGCCTGCTTTCTGCCTGAAAGCGGGAGATAAAACTCCATGAGAGATTTGCCTTCTCTGTACTAGGAGAAAAGAAACATTCTTATCACCAGAGATGCCGAGTTGAGCCTGAGAAAAATCTGTACAAATAGACTTTGAAAAATAGCTCTTATCTTCCGTTAGCCTCCCTCTATGTTTTAGTTACTTTTCTTTGGCTGCCACTCTTTGTTCAATCTACTAGATAAACATTTGGGTCTTGCTGCTGCTTCTTTGGGTCTTTATTTTCCTATGGGGCTGTGAGGTACATGGAAATATCTGTATGCTTTTCTTCTGTGAATCTGTCGTCTCAGGCCCAAACACAGACCCTAGGAGAGTCCAGGTAAAGCTTTGCACCCCCTTACAATAGCTTCATGAAAAATTCCCTGGATATTTTGGTTGAAATTACATTAGATTTGCAGATAAATTTGAGGAGAAATTGAGATACACGTAACATTGAATCTTCCCACTCAGTATTAATGTCTTTCTCCAGTTATCTAAATTTTATTTATATCCATCTATGAAATTTTATAATCTTTCTGTATAGCAGTTTTACTTTCCTTTTATTAATTTTGTTCCTAGAAGCACCATGTTTGTTGCTGCTATCACCATGTTTGTTCTTATGTTAGTGCTTTTTCTTTTCTTTTTTTTTCTTTTGGCCACACTGCACGGCATGTGGGATCTTAGTTCCCTGACCAGGGATCAAACCCCCGCCCCCTGCATTGGAAGCTCAGAGTTTTAACCACTGGACCACCAGGGAAGTCCCATTAGTGCTGGTGTGTAAAGACACCACTCACTTCTCCATATTGATCTTTTCCCCAGATTTCATGCAGAACACTCTTATTTGTTCTAACAGCTTGTCTATATATTTTTAATTTTTCCTGTGAAGGCAGATGTTTACAGATGACAGTTCTGTCTCTTCCTTTCTTCCCTTCTGTCTCTTATTTCTGATACTTCTTTCTTTTATTGGCAAGGGATTCCAATATGATGTTGATTTTTGTCAATCACAATAGACATTGTTGTGTGTTCTTCTCTTAATGAGTGATACAGCTATTTGTTCTCAGAAAAATTAAAATTATTTCCTACCTCAGGAAACTTTCACCTACCCTTTCCTCTGCCAGAGATGCTGTTTTGTCCATATTCTTCCCAACTCTTTCCTTTAGGTTACTCATGGCAAAGCTGAAATCTCATCTGTGAATAATTCATGATTATATCATGAGTAATGGTACAGGAACCATTGACAAGCTAAGTAACTTAAGCAATTTAGGGGCAATGCATTGGCCTCAAACTGAAACATGCAGAGATGATTGTGGCTTTAGTCACAGCCGGGATTGGAATTGAGGGCTTCCTCTTTTTCTCTTTCACTTCTTAGACAAATTCCCTGTAGGTTGTAAATGTGACTGCGGCCAGCTTTTTAAAAGTTTAGCAACTCCACGAGATGGGAATGTTTTTCTCTGTTAAAGTATCAGATTCTGACTGCCCTCCTTTGGGTTATGTGCTCACCCCCAAACCAATCCCTGTTATAGAGGAAAAGACACAAGCTTATCTCCATGGTAGGTGGACTAGGCACCTTGGCCAACGGTCTGTCCAAAATTTCTCAGTGCTGAGAATGAATAGCCCACAGATCAGGCTGGATAGACCAAAACATCTGAAGTCCCCCAAAGTCGCTCAGAGATATCCTTCCTGACACCCGCCTGCATCCTTTAATTCTCTCCCTAAGCCCTTTGTAACCTGTCTATCTCTGATCCTGATTTGGAATTATTTCATTTAGGCATATTTCCTGAACTAGAATATAAGCTCCACAACGGATGGGACACCAGATTATTTGTTCACCGTTGCGTCTCCAGGGTATAGGCTGATGGGGGCCACATGGGAGGAATTCAATAAATATTTTGCTAAAAAGAATGACTAAACTTTAACTGTAAATATCAGGAATCTGTACTTGAGAAGGATAACCTTTTAATATTTATTGAGGTGTCAATACTCAATATTGTAGTCTTCTTCACTTTTTTTGGAAAAAAGTTGACAAGAGAAAGTGGAACATTAGTTTTTTGCTTCTCATTTTTAAGGAGGTCTGTTGCCAGTTAGATGCCTACTTACGGCCAAGCAGAGCTATGACTCTCACCGTGAACTTGAATGAATGGAAGGCCGATCTACATGAACAATTTATAAGTTCTCTTTTTTTCAGAACTACACCTTGCTTTTTACACGTATTGATTATCAGTATGTTATTATATGTGTTCTTGTTATGTTATCTCAGTCATCTTACTTAACTTCTCTAAAAGCCTTCATTATTATGTCTATAAAACTGGAGTCAATACCTATCTCACAGGATATCAGGAAGATTAAATGAGAAGATATATTTTTGAAAACTAAGTACAATACTTTGCAATAGTGGGAACTAAAAAATGATCATTCTTATTGTAATTGTTTCTGGCCTTCTGGTATAGAGTGTCTTTTTGGGGCAGAATTCTTGTCAACCACGTTAGAGCTGGCTGGATTCCCTTATAAGCCATCTTTCACATAAAATCTTTGGCAAATATAGCATATACATAGTATTCCTAGTACAGTCCTCTGTCTCTAGGCTAACTGTTTCTTTCAATTCTCTAAAAATCATATGGCAATTTCAGTATTTGTGCCGTCAAAGCAAGCACTAAAAATCGTATTGCAGAGGACACAGTGACTAAGTAGTAAAGAGAAAAGACATCACTGACATCATTTTCTCATTAAACGTCAGTGCTCATGGCAGGCACCTAGGCCTCAGGAACTCACTGATGTTCACGTGGGTGGTGGAGAAGTGGGAGGGCGGGACGCTGGGAACTGAACTTCCTGTTTCCCACTGACTATCCTAAGGTCATTCCATCTGTGTGGCTTATAAAATGTTTCCTAGGGTTATTACAGATTAATGTAGTAGATGGGTTTATCATTAAAGACATTGGCTTCCACGTAAAGTCATCTAAAACATACCAAGTAAAAAATGTAGAAACAAGTGCAAATTGTTTCGAGAAGCAGCGTTAGGCTGAACTGTCCAGATATGCTTGATGGACACTTTCCTTCTGGAAGGTCCACTCCTTCACCTGAGCCAGGTGCATTCACATTCTTGTTCCCAGATTCATGACTTAGTTTGCCCTTCTAGAACTTTCCCAGTGAAGACACTAGAAGCAGTTGGGAAGGGGTGCTCAGCCAGAAGGGGCTGTGGGAACTCGATTTTGCAGGGAGAACTTCCTGGAATGTGAAAACCCTACAGGAAGGTGAAAGATACCTGGAACCACAGGGCCAGAGAGGCCAACAGTATTGAAAGCCTGCATTCAGAGCCAAGACCTGCAGGACAAAGGAGACAATAAGAGAAGCAGGTTAAGGTGTTCCAGTCGATTCCTTGAAACGGGTTTTGTTGTTTTATTACTTCCTCTTATGGGTAAGCCTTGGTGGTGGTGGTGGTGGTGGTGGTGGGGTGTGTGTGTGTGTGTTTGGCTGTGAGGCTGTTTGGATGTGGGTGTGTGCATTACAAGAACCTGGACGAGATAGACACTTATCCCAGCAGTAAGCAAATAGTGTCAGACTGAAACATATAGGGAAGTACCAGTCATTAAAACTTCAGTCATTGATGCCGGATGCACTTGCTGTCTGATTTTCCAAAGTTTTGTAGATTTCCTATTTTTCTTTTTATTTATTTATTTACTTTTCCCTTTATTTCTCTATATCTGCTCGGATACTTTCCTACTGCATGTTTGAGTGTTTGACGTATCTTCCAGGGACCAATTTCATTTCGCATGTATTTTCTCTTGGTTTCTTCTTGTCCGTTCATATTATTGCCTGCTTTTCAGTTTAGTTATTTTTCTCATTTTCTTTTGTTCCCATGTTTATCCAGATATTGATTTTCTGTTCATTCTGACCTTCGATGCTCATAAGTTTTGCCTGTGTGATGACTCACTTCCTGGATCGTGGGACACGGATGGGTGGATTTTTCAAGCCCTGCCGTGGGCAGCCCAAAGAAACCAAGAAGTAGTGTGCGTGGTCCCTGGGGTGAATGAAGAAGGAGAAGCGTCTGCTAAAGGGAGAAGGTAACTGCTTCCCCACACCTTTGGCCCTTACATACTTTTATCCAAATCTAGCCTGGCTGATCATAATTTGTTTGAATTTGTGTACTATCTTCCCAAGTGACCTTTCTGTCGCCAGTCTTTGTAGCTCATCTGTCTATCACAAATAAGCCCTGATGATCCTTTCTTAAAACAAAGCAAGTATGTTCTTTTTTTTCCCCCTGTGCTATACAGTAGGTCCTCACCAGCCATCTACTTCATGCATAGTAGTATACGTATGTCAGTCCCAATCTCCCAATCCATCCCACCCACTTCCCACCCCTGGTGTCCATACGTTTGTTCTCTATGTCTGTGTCTCTATTTCTGCTGTGGGGAGGGGAGTGGAGAGGGGGAATGGAGAGTTAGTGTTTAAAGGGGACAGAGTTTCAGTTTAGGAAGGTGAAAAATTTGGGAGAGAGACAATGGTGAGAGTTGTACAACAATGGGAATGTACTTAGTGCCACTGAGCTGCACAGTTAAATATGGTTAAAATAGTATGTTTTATATTGAGTCTTTTACCACAAGAAAAAAAAACATTTAAAAAAAAGTATGGTTCTCCTCCAATAGCACTTTTTTCTTGCTTTCCATTATCTAAGAGAAAACCCTCTTATCTCTACGAAGTCCAAGCTCGATTATCACGATCTTCACGGCTTTGCTCCAACACCATCATTCAAGCCTCACCGCCCACTACCCATCACTCTGGTTTCCACCCTGTGGACCTAGACTTCCATCTAACAGTACTTCTTCAAACCATTTGTGTTATTTTCTGATTTTTCAACATTACCTATATTCCCTCAGCCCAGGATAGTTTTCCTTTGTTTCTTCACCTCATCTTTTACAGCTCACTTTCAAAGATCGCCTCTCCTTCCCACATTGACTTTCTGAAATGCTCACTCACGTTTCATGCATTTTCTTTATACCTCCTTTGATAGTTGCTCTTACCTTCCCTCTCCTCCCTTTCACCCTTCTCTTCTTTTCCCTTTACTTCTTTCAACTGTAGACAGAAATAATAAACAATCTATAATACGAATAGAAAAGGGTTTTGTGTGAGCCGAACTGAGGACTGTAGCCCAGAAGACAGCCTCTCAGATAACTCCGAGGAATTGCTCCAGAGAAGCATGGTTTTCAGCACAGTGTTATATCTTGTCAGAACAAAGAATCTCAAACAAGTCAGGTGTACATGTCTTCAAGGTTTCAAAAAAAAAAGAACAGAACAGATCAGCACATACACAGCAAGTCAGTACGGCCTTGGCACCTGGGAAGGAAGTCTTATCACTGAAGGAGTACAAGCTTTGGTGTCATAAATAAAGTTTGACCTCAAAGAACTCAGTAAATTTGGGAAGATGGTCAAGAAAAAGAATAATAACATAGAGAATAGCTGTTTTAATAGACGTATACACAGAGTATTTTGGAAGTCAAGAAAAAGTGACTCAAAGGAAAGCCTGAGTTTACTATATTCAACATGCTTCTATAATCTACTTGATACTGTTTTCCGAGTTTTGTAAGATAATGACATGATATTAACTGCACATATTAGAATGCCAAACTCAGAGAACAACAGATATAAAGGTGCCCCTGACATATGGTAATATTTAGAAATTTTCAGTAATTTAATATATTTGCAGCATAAGATATATGTAGGTCCCAGCTGAGGGATACAGCTGGAGTAGTAGGATTTCCAGACTGCAAAGGACTATCCAAGTCAGTGATAGAGTTCCACTAGAGAATTTTAAGCAGCAATGTCACATGATCAAAAGTGTATCTTTCTTTTTAGAATTAGCCTTTTGGACTGGTTGAGGATGACTAAAACCTGCTGTATGGAAATGGTTTGGAATCCATATGAGAAAAGATTAAGATCTGAACTATAATAATGGCAGAGGGAACAGATACAAAATTACCAGAACACACAGAGACCAGTAAATCAAAGGGTGGATGGTGAGAGCAAGACATTTCAGATAACTTGAAAGTCTAGGGCAAAACCTAATGATGCTTCTGAGAGACAGAACACAGGAAGTTGTGGTTTAGTTAAGTCTAGCATTAGAAATGAGTTTAATGAATTTGGAACCCAGGTCAGTGAACTGGGCTGTTGATATTGACCTGAGAGTAGTTATCACATGGGTGATAGTTGAAGCTTTTTGTTTGGATGAAATTGTCTGAGAATCGCACAAAGTGTGAGATGAAAAGAGAGCTGGGCATATACCCTGAGAAAACCATAATTCAACAAGAGTCATGGACCACAATGTTCACTGCAGCTCTATTTACAATAGCCAGGACATGGAAGCAACCTAAGTGCCCATCGACAGATGAATGGATAAAGAAGATGTGGCCCATATATACAATGGAATATTACTCAGCCATAAAAAGAAATGAAATGGAGTTATTTGTAGTGAGGTGGATGGACCTAGAGTCTGTCATACAAAGTGTAGTAAGTCAGAAAGAGAAAAACAAATACCTTATGCTAACACATATACATGGAATCTAAAAAAAATGGTCATGAAGAACCTAGGGGCAGGGCAGCAATAAACATGCAGACCTACTAGAGAATGAATGGACTTGAGGACACGGGGAGCGGGAAGGGTAAGCTGGGAGGAAGTGAGAGAGTGGCATGGGCATATATACACTACCAGATGTAAAACCAATAGCTAGTGGGAAGCAGCCATATAGCACAGGGAGATCAGCTCCTTGCTTTGTGACCACCTAGAGGGGTGGGGTAGGGAGGGTGGGAGGGAGACCAAGAGGGAGGGGATATGGGGATATATGTATATGTATAGCTGATTCACTTTGTTATAAAGCAGAAACTAACACACCATTGTAAAGCAATTATACTCCAATAAAGATTTTTTTTAAAAAAGAGAGAGAGCTAAAATTGAAGACAGCTGCTGTTGAGAAGCCCATGAAAATCAAGGCATAGAAGTGTCCATTAGGGTTGACCATATTAAGGTTGCCTTTGGGAGATAAATTTAGTTAGAATATGTGGGGTCAGAGCCAGACATAAGTGTGATATAGATAATAATAATGTATTGACATGTAACAATCATTTTTAAAAATCTTTTATTTTAAGGGAATACAATGCCATTTTGATAAATGAGTAAATTATATGAATAAATATGACAATGATATTGTTTTATGTCTTAGAGATCACCCAATCATTCTCCATGTAAATAACTGAATGACTCTCAAAAACATATTAGTCATATGGGGAAAAGAAGTTTTCCAAACGTAAATCAGTATATGAGTGGTGAACTCACATTGGCTGATTTGAGAAGTGACAAAGAACGCTATTTTGGAGATACTCTATATTACAGAAAGAGGACTTACTTCAAAATCCAAGAGTTCTCATAATGATTTGGGTGGAAGAGGTCTCTGCTCCAAAAGAAGTAAAAATTTCCCAGAAGAACAGCAAGTTTCATCAGCTTTCCTGACCAATGAAAAAGTTAATAGATTTTCAAGTGGATGAGGCATTTTTTTTCTTTCCAGTCATAGAATTGGAGTGGAGGGCTTCCCTGGTGGTGCAGTGGTTAAGAATCCACCTGCCAATTCAGGGGACACGCGTTCGAGCCCTGGTCCGGAAAGATCCCACATGCCGTGGAGCAACTAAGCCTGTGCGCCACAACTACTGAGCCTGCGCTCTAGAGCCCTCAAGCAACAACTACTGAGCCTGTGTGCCACAACTGCTGAAGCCCGCATGCCTAGAGCCCATGCTCCGCAACAAGAGAAGCCACCGCAATGAGAGGCCCACGCACCACAAGGAAGAGTAGCCCCCGCTCACCGCAACTAGAGAAAGCCTGCGTGCAGCAACGAAGACCCAATGCAGCCAAAACTAAATAAATTAAGAAAAATAAATTTATTTTTAAAAAAAAGAATTTGAGTGGAATTGCTGGTTGTGTTTCTTGAGTTCTGCTCTTGTTTCTCTTCATGAAACATCCGAGAACAATAACTATGTTCAAAGTCTCAAATTAATTCATTCCATTTTTTTCTGTTGTCTTAATTCTTTGTTCTAAGCATTTTTTATTATTTTTTTATTGGCAGGCGGACTCTCAACCACTGTGCCACCAGGGAAGCCCTAAACATATCTTTCTTAGTTGACTTTCACATGTTTTCATGGAAACTTTTATTTTCTCATGGAATGTCCTGTACACTTAGAACCTTCCATCATTTATTTGTTCTGCTTTTTCTGATTTTGGATATTATACTGGAACAGATACATGGAACAAATTTCTCAAAGAAAAAAATCTTTGTAGTTACCGTAGTCACCATATCATGAGTAGCATGGCAAGAAAGGGTAAGGTGATTAAAAATATATTAAAAGATTGAATCCAAAAAAACTTAAAGTATAAAGTTTATAAATAGCCTAAGGTAACCTGTAACCAAGTAATAAGAAGCCTTAATTAATGGGATATAATTGGATTTACTTTTCTGGACTGATGTTCAAGAGGAAAAATAAATTAAGCATTTATATCTTTGACCTGTATCCTTCTGTATCTCTCTCTAAGCACAACAGAAGTTGTATTTGGAATAATTGCTTTTCAATATTTAATTTCTCATATTTTCAAACAACATAATTTTACTTTCTTACTATATTATACTTACTACAGGAGAAAAGTAAATTACCAAGTTTTGGAAAATTTTTCAGTAACAGTACTCAAATTGAATAGGTCCTTACATTAATACTCAATTTTTAAAAGTCAGATAACAAGAACATTCATCCTCCAAGCATATAGATTGATTACAATTTAACTATGATGCGTATATAGAATACTTGCTTAGTAAATTATGTAATAATTTTAATACATGACAATCATATGTCACTGCCTTAGAATGGCCATATCAAGTAGCAGTGGATATATTTACATCATGGACAAAGTCTAGTACATCTCCAGGAATTAATAAATATGTTTTTTAAAAGTTGAAATATTACAATCTTGTAATTTGACTAATAATGCAGATAAGACTCAATCCCAAAGAATCTGAGGCACTTGATGACTGAAGTATGTCCAGATCACAACTGGGAAGACATGTGAGATCCACAGTATCTTAGATTGTTGTCTTATCAACTAAAAGGCTCTGTTTAACAAGGAAAATAAAACAGAACACAATTTTCAAAAATATGAGGAAGTTAAGAATCAACTATTACTGCAGATCTTAGCTTTTGAAGACATCATACCCATATTGAATGCATTTCTGAGATGTGTGCTCAGTTGAATCAAATTTTGAGCTGCTATTTTTGTAGTCTTGTTAACTGAATTGACTGACCTTTTTAGTCCAAACAGTTGAGCCATGTTTGCTTGTAGATGGCATTTTTTTTTTTTTTTTTTTTTTTGCGGTATGCGGGCCTCTCACTGTTGTGGCCTCCCCCGTCGCGGAGCACAGGCTCCGGACGCGCAGGCTCCGGACGCGCAGGCTCAGCGGCCATGGCTCACGGGCCCAGCCGCCCCGCGGCATATGGGATCCTCCCAGACCGGGGCACGAACCCGTATCCCCTGCATCGGCAGGCGGACTCTCAACCACTTGCGCCACCAGGGAGGCCCTGTAGATGGCATTTTTATCAGCTATTCTTGGACTGAAAAGTGCTGTGTACTATGTGGTCTCTGCAATTCTGTTCATTGTATTTCTAAATGCTCTTAACAAAAAGTCAAAAAGAACTGTTATATTCATAAAATGAACTATCATTCTTCCATAAAAAGGAGTAAAATGTTGATTCATGCTACAACATGATGAGCATGAGAAAAGCCAGATACCAAAGGTCAGATATTGTAAGATTTAATTTATACGAAATGTTTAGAAGAGGCAAATCTATAGAGATAGGTCAGTGGTTGCCAACAGGTAGGGGAGGGGTAGGGGGAATGGGGGAGTGACTGGTAACAGGTATGGGATTTCTTTTTAGGACAATGAAATGTTCTGGAATTAGATACTGATGGTGGTGACATAACCATGAATATACTAAAAGCCACTGAATTGTACTGTTTAATTTGTGGTATGTGAATGATATTTCAATTCAAATTTATAAAAATTAGCTAGATCTTTAAGTCTTCACCTTTTGACTACTAAGCATGGATTAATTCTAAGTGTATTTTTAGCCTGTTTTTCAATTTATTCTTAAAAATGTATTTTTCTTATAGGTAAATATGTGATGTGATGGATGTGTTAATTAACTCGATTGTGGAAATCCTTTCACAATATATATGTGTATCAAATCATCACGTTTTACACTTTTTATACTTCAATAAAGCTGGGGGTGAGGGAAGAATCTAGTAAGAAAAAAGAAAGGCTTAGAAAACTGGAGCTGGAGAATGGAGGATTGGGAAAATATAGATACATGAACAGTAAATAACCTGGTGAAAAGTAATATAAAGGAAATAGGAAGGTTATGCGGGGATTTCTTCTATGCTTCTAAAATGCCATCTTAGTTATTAGAGCGTAGGTGACTTTTATTTTCTCATATTAAAACTTCTCTGCTCAAATCAGAAACATCCAGGGCACAGATTTCACTTTGCTGTACATCTGAAACTAATACATTGTAAATCAACTGTATGCCAATAAAAAAATTTAAATACATGAAGAAAGGAGGAGAGCAAAAACAAACAAACGGACAAAAAAAGAGTATGTTTTTCTTGTGCTGATCGTAGTACTAAAGTGGTGTGAATTGTAAACCCTTTAATTAGCCTGTAATTGATGTAGCCTGAGGAAAAACTGAACTTGAGACACACCCCAGGAATGATACCTGGGGTGGTAGTTTTGGGTTATGATGACCTGTTTCAGTAAGTGCTATTAATGATGTGATGTATGGTTAATGATTTGATTTATGTTCATGTGCAAAATAAAATAGAAGTGCTATATTGAAGTGACCAGGGTGGGAGTTTTAGTAGACAAATGTATGCCATAGCTGGATTTAGTTTATGTCCCATGTCTATGTAAATACTACTCCACATTCTGCAGTTGGCTCTTCTTGAAGGACCTGCATATGTGCAAGAGTGGATCAGCAAAGGAACAGCCAACCCTTGACATCTGATGCTATTTCCACAAGTTTTTACCTAGTCCCATTTTATTTTGGCAACACAACTGGTGAATAACGGGTAAGTCCTCCTAAATGGATGTTTCATTCCTCTTAAAACTACTCCTGGTGGATGTAATAATTTATAAACCACTCCTTATACTTATACTTTACATATAAGTGGTTGCATCTCACCAATGACGCTGTTTATCATTTAGTATACTTTTGGGTTTCCCCCCTTTCCCAAGTGAAACCATAATGTTTTATGAATTTGTCTTGGATAGGACAAGTAAGCATTTTGCTATTTATATGGTCCCTTTCCGGGATCCTCCAAATGAATGTTATTCTTACGGTCTCCTCAAGGTTTTCTTATACACAGATTGCATGTTCTATCTTTACTATCTCTATACTAGATGACTCTCTTATCTCGACCACAACTAATGAAACCAGAAATGGTTACCTAAACCAAACTAGGTCGAGGTAATAAAGTGGGTGACAAATTAAGACCTAACAGAGATGCAAAACTCTGGCCACCGACAGCAGACTATATTGGAACGTGAAGGGGTGGACCAGTTAAATTCTTGCTTTTGGGGCGGTTTAACTAGGAGACCAAATGAGGAAGTTGGTCGTTGGTAATGGGAGCGGAAGCTGAAAAACAGTGTGGAGATATGACAAGTCTGGGGCAGCTATTATACATGGAGAAAAAGCTAGGGGAGACTCAGTCGTTATTCATGGGGGGAGTTGAAGTAAAGCTGGAGTATGTTTGAATCTCGGAGCCTTGGAATAAGTGAGCCACCGAGAGTAGGAAGCAGCGTGTGCCTGCCTTTGAGGGTGTGACCAAGTAGTGACATACAGCCTGTGTTCTGCTGTGTGTTTTGGATGGCTTCTCAAGGTCTACGAACACTGGCTTTGCAGTGCCTCATCACTATCTATTCCACAGATACTTATCAACTGCTCTATGCCAAGTGCATATTCATTAATGAACAGATGAGCCCTCACCCCTGTGGAGTTTATATTCCAGCAGCTAAGATTATTTTCATAATTTTCTCCATATCTTTATAATAAACCTTTATCACCTGAATTAATGCAAGTGTGCCTTTTTCCCTTGTAGTCTGAAAGAGTCTAATAAAAATGCTATCTCTTTATATTTCATTTTCACAGGCATTATTTTAAAGTTTTTTTTACAAATATTAATGCATTAAACTTTCTTGATAATTCTAAAAGTATCTAAATTTTACAGAAGAGGCAATGAAGTGGAAAACAAGGTTTAAAGTTTTCACCTAAAACAAGGTTTAAAATTTTCTCCTACAGGCTTCCCTGGTGGCACAGTGGTTGAGAATCCACCTGCCGATGCAGGGGACAGCGGTTCGAGCCCTGGTCTGGGAAGATCCCACATGTTGTGGGGCAACTAAGCCCACGCGCCACAACTACCATTGAGAAAGTTTTCCATAGGATTCTCACCTTTGCTACATGGCAAATCTCTACTGGTTCAGGTACAATTATTTTTTGCCTCTTCTTTAGGTACTTTTATTCTGTGGAATTATGTGAAATGGTTGAAAACATGCAGACGCTTGAAATGATTACACAACCCCGGTTGGCCTCACTCTTGACTCTGCAATTTACAGAAGTGCTGACACAGAACACAGACTGTTATGTTCACACGAAATTACTTACAAACATATTTTGAATATCATCTATCTTCTCATTTTTCTTTCAATTTATTGAATTTTGGTGTCATTCACCAAGATCCCCAAATCTACCCCAGATGTTTTTGATATACACCTAGGAGCCCCAGTGGAGCAACGTTTGTTGAAATTCAAAGTTGAACATATCCCCTTGAAATTCACTAGCGCAAAAGGCTTAAAATGTTTGAAATGCTGCAGGTGGCTTTCAGATTTATTCCCTGAGGCATGTACTGTTACCAAGGAAACCTTTGGCAAATGTTAGTAAACGTCTCACTGACCTGCTTCTTCACGTGTCCCCCGGTTTGTGCACGTGTTCCCCGGTTTGTGCACGTGTCCCCCAGTTTGTGCACGTGCCCCCGGTTTGTGCGTGCCCTAAGCCCGTCCTGCTGAGCTCTCCTGGCAGTTTGCATCCTGTTATATTTACAAATATATTTATAAATATAATACTAAGCAGAATTTTCTAGGAGAAAATTCTCCTAGTTTTATTTTCTGTGAGAAAGCAACAAATGGAAGATCACATTGATTGGAAATAGTTTCAATGACTGAAAAACTCTGGAGTGATAGGGTAGGAGGGAACTTAGAGTAAACCAAGCAGAAACGCAAATTCGGCAACTGAAATGGTTACAATATGTAAACTAAATCGTACTAAACAATATGGATAGTTGCAAACTTGACTGTTGATAATTTTGGGAACAGTGTGATTAACAGATTAAACATCAGAGTTAAAGTTGACTTTATTGTAATAATATTATTTTCTGGGACAAATAAAAGACCATATATATATATATATATATATATATATATATATATATATATTTTTTTTTTTTTTGTATGCGGGCCTCTCACTGCTGTGGCCTCTCCCGTTGCGGAGCACAGGCTCTGGACACGCAGGCTCAGCGGCCATGGCTCACGGGCCCAGCCGCTCTGTGGCATGTGGGATCTTCCCGGACCGGGGCACGAACCCGCGTCCCCTGCAGCGGCAGGCGGACTCCCAATCACTGCGCCACCAGGGAAGCCCCCATTTTATATTTTTAAGTGATCTTTTTAATCACATTGTGTTTACTATAAAAATTTGCTATTACAGTTTGTGATCCAGATTCTCTTCTACCCTCAACTTCCCAAGTTCAAGGTATGTATGAGACCATAAATTCTGAATGCAAGAGATACCTGGCACACTAAAATGCCTTCTTTCATCAATTTTGAAAAGGTAATTTAACTCCATCTAATATAGAGGGACATAAGCATAAAGCAATTTAATATGCCATAGACTGGATTGGTGCTTATATATAGTCAGAATATTTATATTTAATTTTTTAAAGGAAATTATTAAGGAAGCTAGGCTAGGAGCATTCTGACAATTCATTACATGCTTCAGTTTCTATAATAACCAACATTTGGTACTTTGCTTTAGTTCATTAATTTATTTATAAAACAATCATATATTGATTGATCACTTACTAGTAAGTGCTTGATGTTGAGGTTACAAAAATAACCTATGGTCCCTAAAGAATGCAATTCTAACGGGGACGTGTAAAGAGAGGAATTATAGTCACGTGGTATTGGACATATGAACTGGGGAGAACATGTGTGTGTTCTATTGATCCTCATCCTCATTACTAGACTTTTAACTCCATCAACAGATTGTAAAGAATATTAGTCTTGTTATATCTGAGGAATAGCTTGCTCATGGTTTCATGCATGGAATGACACTAGGATTAGGAAAAGGTGTAGGGAAACACATCTAATACTAGGTGGAAGGCTGTGGTTTTCAGCATTTATAACAAAGGCAAATCCACATAGTTTTGCCCTCGAGCACTCTTTTTTCACACCCATTTGTTTTTTTGGGTTTTTTTTTTTTCACTAGAGAAGACTAGAGAAAATTAATCTGGCTCAGAGGTGTCTGGACTACTGCTTGGCCACCCCCAGGTTTAGGTTGCTTTTACGTGGACCAGTGATCTCGTTATTGTGGTACATATTGAGCAGGACCCTGAACCTTCTTACTCTCCCCTAAATTCTAATAGCTGATGATGACATAGGCAGGTATAAATATCGAAGAGGCAGACAACTTATTTATTTTGAAACATTTCAATGAAACTCAACCTGACTTTATTGTAACGGTTTGTAACTTACCAGAAGGAGTCATATAAAAAATATTTTATTCATTGAAAATTTTATTCATTGAAAATTCAATAAAAATTGATTTATTTAAACCATAACTATGGTTTGATTTATGTGCTTGCTTTTCAGGTTTTGAAAATGGCAGCTAAGCAGAGTTTATAAACTGCAACAATATCTTAAGGAAATTTTATTAATATATGTACAGAAAGTGAGAGTAAACTCATACTTTCAATCTTACACTGACCATTAAACAAGCAATAAAAATGTCATAGATTTATTGAAGAATAAATACATACTTAAAGAAAGACATAAGGGTGAATAATAAAAAGCACAGAGACACCCAAATTAACTTTCAAACACTAGTTCAATTCAAATAATTTCATGTTTGCTTTCTTCCTCCAATGCATGCTTCTATATGTTACAATTTTAGCAGATTTAGCATAGTATTTCAAGGCTGCTCTCAATTCCTGTGTTTTTAAATTAGTCTGAAGTTGGAGTAGATTATCTGCAATTTTTCTTCTTAAATTATAATTTTACCATGTACAGTAGTGGTTGATTTACAATATATTTTATTTTTCTTTAGGATGTCATAGATAGAGCAGAGATGAATAAAGAAATTTTATCTAAATGCTTTTCAAACCCAAGGATTCATGCATGAGATGAATGTTTTTAATGTCTAATTAAAGTAGTTTTTAATTATTAAATAGAAATTGAAATTAGAAATGAAATTTATCCACGTATTGAAAGCCAGAAAGAAATAGTAAAAGGAAATATCTGAATTAACAAAGTTTTGTTTTTGTGGTTTAAGGAACAATTTAGGACACTATTGCTATTTTGAAAGTATAGATTTTAAATCATACATTGAAACAGGCAAATAACATGACTGATGGTTGGACTAAAACTTGGGCATCTCAAGACATATTTTAATTTTCCATAGATCATATCTCTTAAATATTTGTGGGGTTACATCTTCTACAGTATGAGTGGCCAGTTCACCCAGTCAGAGAAATTAAACCAGTCGTGTCAGTGTTTTAAGATGGAGGTTCTCCGTATGCTGGGATGATGGAGGGACAGAGTAAGAATCTTTGTCTTCTCTCCTTTCCTTTTCTGTCTCTACATGTAGCATTTCCAACCTTTTGGGATCCAGTCGATTGTGGAAGAGTAAGCTGACATGAAATGAAGCACAGAGAAATGGAACATGACTGCTGGGATGTAGATGATGATGACAGCCCTGCATATGTTTTCTCACTTTCAGAATTAGTATATATCCTCAGCAGTGCCGACTCTGTATTATACTTCTTAAATTAGCTCAGGAGCAACTGCACTGCTCCCAGCAAGAATCCCTGATGAAACTGGAATGGAATTAGAAACCAAAATGGGCACCATGGCAGCTTTCCCTCTATGACACTGAAATTTCTCTTCTGTTTCTCTTTCTTATTTGATACTTATTTTAACTTTATATTTCTTTCATGATATAGTTTTCTCAAACTTTATAGTGAAATTGTCCCTCTAGAAAGATGTTAATATTTTTCTTGGAACCTCTGATCCCAGCAGACCAGGGCCCTCTTATCTCAATCAAGATCAAGAACAGGGCCCACCTGAGAGGGTAGCCCAGCAATCCGAAGCATGGGGTAAAATTGCCTGTATCTTTAGGCTCCATTTCATCATTAGAAAAATGAGGGTTTTGAGTAGGTCATCCCTCAAAACTCTGTTTAATAAAGCTGTTAAAGAGTAGGATTATACTGACATGTATAATTTGTTTTCACTTGAATACACTCTTGTATGCCAAAATATTGCCCTAAATCATCAGTGAAATGACATTTAAAATTCCCAAACCAATGGGAGGGAGCCATCTTGTGGTTTAGGCCAGTGCAGCTTACATTTAGAAGAGAAAAGAATGTGAAACCTTTGAAAATATAATATATAACAAATATAATATTATATATAACATTATATATAATATAATAATAAATAATAAAAGATAGTTTATGAATGTGATCTAAAGTCTTAACTTACAGGTAATTTTAAAAAACCCTTCAATTCTGGGTATGAGTAATTGTTCTTTAGACAATTCTGGGAACTTGTTTGAAATTAAGGGTATATAGCACATACCATGTTGTGATTTATCTTCTTATTTAATGAAGATATTTCAGTAGGTACTGAGTTAGTAGTTGTAATGCTTACTGAAGATGCCAAAGGGGTTTGGCCATCTCACTTAAGAAATAATGCAGAAGACAGAATAATGATATGAAAAAGACAATTGCATATTACCTTTATATTCTGTAATTACTTTTCTGAGTCATAAGAATCAAACATGTTGATCAATTAGAGAGTTAAACATGCTGATAACGGCATGTGAGATCGCCATATTTTGTTGCTTAATAATACAATATATAACACATACTAAAAGGTATGCATGTTTAACATAAATAACACCAATGTAGCAGTTAATAAAAATATGATAATAATATTAAATACTATCACATTAATATTACTTTTTAAAGTTTCCTTTTAGAAACTAATTTATATTGTCTGTTAGGTAAATAAGTTGTATGAACATATTTTCCCTAGGTGCATTTCTTTATATAAATAAAACAACTTTTTTCATTTATCCCAATATTTTCAGTAGTTAACTTTCATAGACAATATGAAAAAAGATATTTCTAACATAACCAATTCAGCATCAGTAAATGGGTGCTGACTTTTCAGATTCAAAGTAAATTACAGAGAATATATTATTTCCATTTATTTCTCATTCTTCCTCTTTTTCATTTAACATGGATGAAAACTGAATCAATACCCTGAATTGCAAAAATATTTTAACTTGCAGGCTTCCCTGGTGGCGCAGTGGTTGAGAGTCCGCCTGCCGATGCAGGGGACACGGGTTCGTGCCCCTGTCTGGGAAGATCCCACATGCCGCGGAGTGGCTGGGCCCATGAGCCACGGCCGCTGAGCCCGCGCGTCCGGAGCCTGTGCTCCGCAACGGGAGAGGCCACAACAGTGAGAGGCTCGCGTACCACAAAAAAATAAAAATAAAAAATATTTTAACTTGCTATATGCTACACATCAATTTAAATTCCATAATTTTAGAAAAGGTTGAGTCTTGTATAGAGATTAATGATTGCTCAGAAATGGTACTCACATAAAGTGTGCATAAAATAAGCCTCTTGTCCATGATACATGGTTCCTGCAGATGTTCTTTTCTTCTTTGCTTTGCTTCTGGAGGTGTAGGAAGCTTTCCTGTTTGCTGCCCCTTGCAGGAGGGACTCAGAAGATTTGTTGATGGTAATGATGGGAACAAAGGAAGCACCCAGAGATAATATCTCCAGGTAGACTTCTGGTGCCCATTCTGTTGTTTATTAAATATAGTGTTAATAGATTAAAACTATATTTATTTCAAGGGGTTTAATAATCCATTATCAACCTTCTATCAGCAACTTTCTGGTAACTAAAAAATATAAATCTATGCTTTTGGATTTTCTACTCTGTTTCAAATAATTTGGAAATTTGAAAAAAATCCACTTTGTTTCCTATTTATATTTCATTCCATGTTTTTTTGGTTAGTCACTTAGGAAATACAAGGCTACACTTTGAATGATCTTGCATAGAATAAGTATTTCAAGCTAGGTCAATCTGTATGAAATTACTTTTTGGAAGAAATGTAACTGTTTCAAAAAAGACCCTGTAAGTCTAGAAATACAATTATTTCTGTAACTAGTTATTTGGAAGTCATTTCATTTATTTATGTATTTATGTATGTATGTATGTATTCCAAAGAAAATCGAATCTAACATCGTCTCAAAAGATTGAAAGAATGATTTTTTATGGATGACTTAAACACAGAGACCCATTTGGAAGACCAGGAGCCATTAGGTTACACAAGCAGATGTTGTCATTTGATTTCTAACTAGGATTCATTGTTTGGAGAACAAATCTTCAGACCCTCTTGCCTCATGTCACAGCAGGGATGATGAGTGAGCCCAGCCTCCAGTTTCCAGTGTCCTGAGTGGGCTTTTTGGAGCCACACACTGTTGGGTAAAGACCGCCTACTGAGATAACTTGATAAGACAACACATGGGGTCAAATATTATATAGGGAAAGAGAAAAGCAAAATAGCTACATATTTATAGTATACCATAGTCCAGCAACTATGGTCAAATTCCAATTTACGTTTTCCACGAATGGGTAATTAACAATGTAAATTGTACAAACTTATAAACAAGGAATATATACATAGAATATAAGTTTATCAAGGAAGAAAGCAACAGACAGCAAGAGTAAACTGGGATAAAATACCTAGAGAAAAACAACTAATTTAGTGGTATTGAAATGGTGAATAGAATGAGAATAATGAAAATATTTTAAACCATGAAAATAAACATTGATTTTTTTAAGTTATAGTTTACCAATAAGTTATGCACATTATGCTTATTCACCTACATTTTGATTAAGTATCTTTCACCTGTGGATAACTCTAGCACTTGTACTTGTAGATGACCTTGCCTGAGTCTAGGGCAGCATTTCAGTCTAGAGTTTCCACTGACATTATGGGATGAACCATTCAAGTGCAAATTAAGAAGCTAGTGAAGGCCAGCTCATCAAGGAAAACACAGTGCCAATTTAGCAAGGAATTTCCAAGCAATTTTCCTGAACCTTGTGCAGCCAGTAAATACATAAAGACATATAAATTATAGGTACTCCAAATATGAGAAGCAAGTTATCATAGACCATACTGCAATATTTTCTTAAATTTCCTATACATTAATTTTTCTCTTATTTCTTTATCAACTATTGTACCGTCACTAAACTCCAGCCTAATTGTGTAAAGTAAAAAAAAAAAGCATACCTAAATTCTAAAAAAAAAAAAAAAAAAGACCAAAATTCTATGTTGAAGTGGTCTCTATGGGCAAGTTAAATAAAAGTGGTTTATTCAATAAATAGATTTTAAGAAAAAGACTTCCAAGCAAACAAAAATTATAAAGAACGTCAAATCATTTTTCTACATAGTAACACACCTTCTCTCATTCTATTCTGAGTTGAAAAGTTCCATTCACCAGCCTCCTTGCTGTACTTTTCCTATAATGGAATGTGTATGTTAAGGCTTCTCTGGATGATATATCACTGGGTTTGTAATCTCAGTATAATCCTTTCCATCAGAACAGAAATCTATGACCTTTGTCAGGAAAACAACATAACCCCCTGATAAAATTTGATAAAATGGGACAAAAGAATGATCCATCTTCTTGAAAAGTGTTAATTTTTATTGTTTTTGATCAAATAATCTGCAGTTACATGATAAATACCATATACTATACATGAGTTAATGACTCTGACTTGAGAATTTGTCACTTGCAGAATTGAACTAAAGGTAATACAGAGAGAAACAAGTTGATAAAACCATGCATACAATTTTAAATATATTTTCAGCATAGTTTCCAGAAAAATATGACTTCATCTGGACAGGAAGACAGACAGACATCAAACTCAGGAAGATGTGTTTTAAACCTACAGAAAAATAACACCATAGAATAGCAATACTTTTTTTGGTAGTCTTTTAAACATCTTAACTCACTAATAATAAATTCCTGTTTATGACATTACCATAGTACGTTGAAAATATATGGCACATTTTCTTTTCATTTTGTTTTCCACAGCAGGTTATATAATATTCACAGACGGGCAGGCTACTTCTCTCTATTTTTCCCATATCATCATCTATCATACATTAAAATACAAACTGAAGGAAAAGCCATTGCATAATTCATAGAATTGAAAGTGAAGGCGTGCAAAATTATTCAGGCACGTTCAATACAGTCTCATGCCCGAATCCTTTCCTGGCCTTTGACCCACAGCTTCTTCCTCTTTGCTTACATTACAAGCCAGATTGGATAATGAGTCTGTAGAGGGGTTGCCGGAAGGCACCTTGGCTAAAACCACCACAGAGAAAAAGCATCTATTAAAATAAAACAACTTAAACCACTATATTTTTATTATAGCTTTACTCTAAAAATATTATGTGTGGCTGATAGTTCTTTAATTCATATTACTTTGAGGGATTTTTAAAATAATATATTCATATCATGAAATAGATTGTTAAATACTTAATTTAAAATTATTGTGTCATTATAGGAAGACATTTAAAATTACTGAATGACAGTCTCTAGGTCCATCCACATCTCTACAAATAACTAAATTTCATTCCTTTTTATGGCTGAGTAATACAGAGTGAAGTAAGTCAGAAAGAGAAAAACAAATATTGTATATTAACACATATATGTGGAATCTAGAAAAATGGTACAGGTGAACCGATTTGCAGTGCAGAAATAGGGACACAGATGTAGAGAGCAAAAGTATGGACACCATGGGGGGGAAATCGGGGGAGGGGGAGTGGTGGTGAGATGACTGGGAGATTGGGATTGACACGTATATACTAATATGTATAAAATAGATAGCTAATAAGAACCTGCTATATAATAAAATAAAATCTAAAAAAGAAAAAAAGTTACTGCAAATGATTTACATAAACATTTTTATTCATTTCTACTTATCGACATAGACAACTTTATATTTCATTATTTTATGAACCTGAAAACATCTCATCATTGTTTAACACAATGTTTATTGATGAGTGGCTTAAATGAGGATAAAGCTAATGATCAGGGATTGAAAAAGTGTATTGATGGAGCCTGCACACGGGCAGCAGATATGAAAAAACACACGATGAGCTGTCCTTAAGGGAATGGAGGAGACTTAGTTGGAATTTATTAAGTAATAGTCATTTCTTGATGAAGGTAAACTTTTTTTTTAATCACTTAAAGCTGTGTCACAGCAGAAGAGGCTGGCTTCAGAATAATGAGCTACCTGTTGCTCTAAGAGTTTGAGGAGAATGTGGATAATTTTATATCAGGAATGTACCAGGGATGGTGGAGATTCTGACATTGGAAGGGAAGCTGAACTGAAACAGCTCAAAGGTTTATTTTTAATTTTAAGGACATAAAAGAGAAATAGTTAAAACGAATTTGAAGAAAGAAAAGATTAAAAAGCTTTCAGTGTTAAATCAAGTATTATTAGAAGAATAGGTTTGTGTATGTTTATGTCAATTGTTCTCACTTATGGAACTTTATCAATAATCCAGAATGTCATACTTACTCTTGAACATACCTTATTCACTTTTCACTCAGAAAAGTGCCAGGTACCTAGAAGGTGCTTAAGGAATAGTTGTTGAATCACTGATTGAATTATAATCTTATGCTGAACACCAGTATGTATACATGTTTAAAAATGTGTGTAAGGGGGCTTCCCTGGTGGCGCAGTGGTTGAGAGTCCGCCTGCCGATGCAGGGGACACGGGTTTGTGCCCCGGTCTGGGAAGATCCCACATGCCGCGGAGCGACTGGGCCCGTGAGCCATGGCCACTGAGCCTGCGCGTCCGCAGCCTGTGCTCCGCAACGGGAGAGGCCACAACAGTGAGAGGCCCGCGTACTGCAAAAAAAAAAGGGGGGTGTAAGGGATTCTGATGTACAGGTAGGAATCAGAATCACTATTTTTTAAAATACTACTCCACCACCTTTAAAATTCTCTTATTTTGTTTATGTGTGAACCATAAAAAATACTGAGAAAACTTCCTGTTAAGTAAGACACTGTGAAATCATCCAATAGTACTAGTTATTACTGATTGTCTTTTGGAAGAACTGTTTGACAAATATTTAGTCATTCTTCAAATACAGTCCGAGCAGTGTTTTAGAATTCTATCTTTAATAGTTGGAGAAAATTTGATCCACATAGCTTTGTTCATGAGCTGTTGCAACAAAGTATTATGGTTTCATAAATAAGGGATGGCCAAATCAAATGACTGCCCAGCTCATATTTCCCACCAGGAATCACTGATATTGCAAAACACATCACAGAATTAGGGACATTTGCCCAGAAAAGTTGACTTCCTTTGAATTTCCAATTTGAAGAAATTTACCCCATGAACAATATATGATGAGAAGTGTGTGTGCACGTGTGTGTATGGGAGTGTGTGTGTATGTGTAAGAGAGGGAAAAGGAAAGAGATGAAGGCAACATAAAAAAGGTAGAAGAAAAAAAATGAGTAAGAGGATCCTAGCAACTGGCTCAGGACTCTCTGTCTTTTGGGCTGATTTCTGGTAGAAGCTTCTCCAAAATATTTTCCCTGCCCTAGTTATTTTCAAATCCTAGGGGGCTCTATTTTATGCATGGGCTCTAAGCATCCTGGTTATGGAAGAATAGGCATCACTTTACTTTTTAAGTAATTAGAACAACAGCTGTCTCCCTATGGAAGTTCAGTATATTCTTATAGAGGAACGGGGGCTGGGATAAAAGTTTAAATTTAAAGTTAATTAACTTAACACACTTCCTATGGTGTTACGTATTTATTCACAAAGAATGTATAGAGCAATGAGGATAAAATGGGATTGTTATATTTTATCACTCTTTGTAGTACATAAACCAGAAAACAAAAATCAATGCATCTGCTGAGGAAGACCGCTCAGGTATTATGGGTGTTTTGTTTGTATTCAAACAAGAGGGAACGTGTGCGTTCATATACACTGTATTTTCTAAAATATTTAATTGAAAACACCCCATTGTCTTACAGCCACAAACTGTAATTCATCTTATCATTTTTAGCATCCTTTAAAATGTCAAAAATGAGTTGACCTCATTTTTTAAGGTCTAAAATATGTCTTGGAAACGAGAGATGGTGACTGTTTGCTTAGTTAAAGGTTGATATTCAGTGCTCATTGGGATGGACATGATTGTTTCTGTGCTGCTATGAATGGTCCCAAGCAGAGGATACAGTAAGGAATTACGGAGGCATTGTGGAGAACAATACTTGGTTGCCATTATATTCAAAATTTCAGTCTTATAAAATTCTAATCTTCATGGTCATACTTTTCCACTGCCCATTGTTCAGGTAGGTTCAGCTAGGGAAAGTGGCGTTGTCAAAAATATTGGAAAAACTGCACCAGAAAGTCCTTTAATGTTGCTTGAGCAAGTTAGACAATTCTGCATACAGTTTTAAGAAATATTAAAATTTGTCACTTTAATAAATTGTGCAGTTTTTGCCACTAAATTCTTCTCTGAAATGCATATGACACCAGCAAGTTTTCATAGTCTGCCAGAGGTGATGGTGCTAAAAGTTCCAATACCACTATAATAGCGTGTAACTCAGTCCAAAAGCCAAGGCTAGGCAATAAAATTATAGAGTTCAAAAACTGAATACCCAAATGAACAAGCAAACTGTTGTTATCATAATTGTGCTTAAAAGGTAAGTATAATTCAAAAGACAAGCTTGCAATTATAAAGGTGCAAAAACTATTCTCTGAGTCACTAAGACAATTTCCAACTAATCCCCTCAGTGAACCAAGATAATTATAAGTGCATAGACTATATTTCCATTGATGATATTTGCTTTGGATAGACTGTTAAAATTAAAGTGCCTTGAGGTGGAAACCATACTTATTCTCTTAACGTGTTTCAATCAAGTTCATTACTTTGCAGTCTTCACCTTGTCAGCATGAATGAATACGGACTATATAAAAGTTAGTGTTGTGTCCTAGGAGTGGTCTGCTTTTCTTTACTAGGTCAGCATCAACTAGCTGAGAAATACAGATGGTATACCCCCGTAAATTTTGAGAGCTTTTGCTATTGTCTATATTTCAAGGTCTGTGGAATCTATTTTAGAGTCGGACATATGACCTCAAAGATTGTTAATGATTGATTGGTCTAAGAACTGTGGCTTATATTCCTTCTGAGTTTCAATCTGAGAGGGCTCTAAGTGGCTGTCAGGGGACACCTGTGGATGTCAGTATTGCCAGCTTCCTACTTTTAATATTGAGAGTATTTTCTATGTTTAATATTGGCAAGTCCCATATTTCCTCCAGTCCATTTCATGGAATGTGTACTTAATAGATGATAGAAAAATTTAGCTGCCAGTATAACATTCAGTCTTCCAAAGTGACTAGCAGGTGAGGTATATCATGTTAAGAACAGAAAAGTATATTTTTTAAACGGGACGAAAGACATTCAGAAAAGGGAATGTATAGTATGGAGGATACACGTATTATTCTGTTAAAATTATAACCACTTAAGTCGCACAGAGTGCTGAAGTAGTTAACATCTTGCTCTCTTCTATAAAACATGTTGGCTTATTTTTTCACATTTTTCCTTAAAATTTCCAGTATCTTCCATAAGATCCTGGGAATTTATAAACCCAGTGTATGTATCTATATTTTAGGGGTATACAGATTTAAAGCATTTATAAATCAAAATTAAAGTAAAAATTTTTAGAATATAGCCATAGACTAGGAGTTGAGTGTAGGATAAGATAAGTAGTCATAACAGTCCCTTAAATACAGCAACTGGGAGTTGGATGGGCTCTCCAGGTGAGTCACTGTTATGCAGAAACATCCAGAAAGTATGGAGAAGTTTTAAAGACCCTTGGCTTTCTTGCTTCTACAGTAACTTTCTGGAATCTCTTTTAAATAGTAAAGAAAGTTCTAGGTCCTCACTGTAATTGAACTCCAGTTCTAATAGTTGGGAAAGAAAGAGAAGGATGGCACACATATACTAAGGTACAAGGTTTCCTAAAAATTCATATGGAACCATAGATGTCAATGGTTGAGATACATAATTATAAAAAAATGAAGTAAATAGCATGTAGAAAAATTACAAACTTTCTAATGTGACTATTTCAAAATGCTTCAGAATATCCATACTAGAATTCCAGCTTATGTGTGGGTACTCAGGATACATGCACACATTTTAGTTTTCTCAGCATTAATAGATTTCTGGCTGGTTTAGTTTGAAATATTAGGGTTTGACACAGGGCTTATTTAGGCAAATACCATCTCGGGATGTTAATTGTAATGTCGTTTTCCCATTTTAAAGGGTCTATGAGAGTTCATTAGAGGGGACAGATTCCTTTAAACATTTTGGATTCAGCTATATTTGCAATGTCACTGTTGCCATATGAGTGAAATGTCAATGTATTTTCTTAGTGTAGTGAGACAACTATATATACCTAAGCAAAGTGTAATCCTTTTGAGATAGGGAGATTTCTACCATACCAACGCCCCTGCTGAAAAAGTTGTTGTGTGGCTAGTATTTTTATATTCCAAGTTTCAGGCTTAAAAAAGAGACATTTTTAATATTCCCAAATATGAAAACAAGTGATGTCCATGAATTTCTTTGGGAGCATAGGTCCACTGTATTTGTGTTTGCTTTTGGCATAATTCACTTGATTTAAGCAATGATGAAGAACTTTAAAAATAAGATGTGTGAAGTACAGAAAAATGTATTCAAGTATTTCAGAGACACATTGAGACAATGTAGTTTATCATTAATTCAAACCGACTAGCTTACCTCAGAGAACACCAACAGCATATCTTGGTCTAATCTATCTTGAGTACAAGAATATATTTTCATGGTTTTGGTCCATACAAGCCCCAGTGAAGAAGGACATGTTTAACTCTGGGGTGCACAGTCCTCAAAATAAGTAAAGTACATAGCAATAACTTCTTTCAGTTGTGGCATTCGCATTTAATGCCAAACATTTTTCTTTCTTAATAGTTTTAAATTACTTATAAAGGAGGGTAATTTGGTCCTTTACTAGCAAAAATTGCTAAACATACATTATTTTTTAAAGTTATTAAAAAAATACAATTAGATAGACCAAAGTTCAATAACGTTGAGACATTTTAGCTTTAAATGGCAGTTCTGACTTTTAGTTTGATAATGGTTAAAGGGCAGTAACTGGTACCATCTATTTCAAGAACTGGCTTTTTTTCCCCTCTTAAATCTGAGTTAATCGTTTTCTTAATGGTTAAACCTTTCTCGGTCAGTAATCTGGTACGAGTTTCCATCTAGTGAATCTGACCAGTAATTAAACATTTCTAAAAAGCATTCTAGAGCTTTTTAAAAACACAACATTAATGACAAAAATAATGCAAAACTAGCAAAACTGAAAAAGAATCAGAGTCTGGTTCAATTTAACCTAGAACTCTATCATATATTTGCACTTAATTACACTGCTCGAAATGAGTTAATGCCCCATTGTAGTTGAAATAATTCCATGGGGATGCTGATACATTTTAAGTAAAAATTTTATTTAGAATTATTCACATCTAGTGGATTGCTTATATATTGAAATCATTAATTCAGAAATATAAAATAATCAATCCTCACTTTGTAGAAATGACTTATTTATATAACTTAGAATTAAAATCTTCTGTCTTTACATTTGGAGCTAGGAGTTGGAACTCATATAACTTTGATGGGAAAACTGTTCTTATGAAAAAAATCTTTCTAAATCCATATTTGTTTTCAGTAAATTCATTTTTATCAAAATGTAAATACTATAATGCCATTGAATTTTAAAGTCTCATTCTAAGCTAAAATATAAAAGTCTTACTGAACTGTATTCAATTATATCAAAACAGTAAACATAATTACTTACAGACAATTAAGCAACTATTAAAAACCAAACAAAACAAAGATGCTGGCTTGAATTTTTCAGTGTTTGGCAATAATTAAAATTATTTAAAAAATTAAAAATACACAGCTATAACACTTTTTAAAAACAATAATGTTTTCAGTATACCTACATTCATTCGTAGAGATATAAAGTTATGAAAAGTAGATTTTGTATATAATATGATCGCTTAGGCCATTAAAAAAATTTCCAAAGAGGGAAATTTAATATTTTAAACAACTAAATTTAGTATCTAAACAACAAAGTTTTTAATTTTAATCTTCTAATTTCAATTTTTTATTCCCTAAGTTGGTTCTATAGCATGTGTATGTACAATCTTCTATCATTATTGAGTGAGTTTCCCACTGAATTATCTGATTATTTTTCTATTTTGTAACTACAGTATAAGAAAATATTTTAAAGCCTCAAACTACTGATTTTTTATCTTCAACGTTTCCCCTTTCCAAAGTTTTCTGTGCAAATTTTACTTCTGTGATATTTAATACTGAATTAAAAATCAAAGAATTCCAAAGTAGTTTTCACATGTACTATTATGTGATATCATATTAGATACAAACACATTGACAGTAATACTTCCACTTGTATGATTTACTGTGAAAAAAACAGATAATCTTAATAGGAAATAGAATCCCTATAGTATATATATTTTGTATCCATTAAAGTACTCAACTGCCTCATGACTTTGCATAGCAAATCATAATAATACCTTTCCATATGCCACATATGACAAATGGTCATCATTTGTACACCACACACACATACATACACACACACACACACACCCCTATGGCAAAAAACCTTCCTTCTGAGTTGACAGTCTGCACACTTGCACACCCCCAGAGACTTAATCTTGTTGTTGATGAATATCCTCATGCCTAAGAATTTTATAGATAACCCAGTAGAAAATATTAAAAATCAAGAAGGCTAATGGGAAGCAGGCTCGGGAGATGGTGTCAATCTTCTTGGCCCTGTCAATGAAGACCTTCCTCATTTCATCCAGGCTCTTTGGCATTACCTGGACAGGATGGTTTGGGCCCTTTGGAGTCACACCGTCTTTTGTTTGCAGACACGGTCCCATTCCATAGGCCGTGAAACTGAATCGGCTTTCCCTTACCTCATCATCCTGTCATAAGAAAAACATTAGAAAGCACTTTAACCCTGAGAAAACCATAATTCAAAAAGAGTCATGTACCAAAATGTTCATTGCAGCACTATTTACAATAGCCAGGACATGGAAGCAACCTAAGTGTCCATCGACAGATGAATGGATAAAGAAGATGTGGACATATATACAATGGAATATTACTCAGCAATAAAAAGAAATGAAATTGAGTTATTTGTAGTGAGGTGGATGGACCTAGAGTCTGTCATACAGAGTGAAGTCAGAAAGCAAAAAACAAATACCGTATGCTAACACATAAAAATGGAATCTAAGAAAAAAAAAAAAGGTCATGAAGAACCTAGGGGCAAGATGGGAATAAAGACACAGACCTACTAGAGCATGGACTTGAGGATATGGGGAGGGGGAAGGGTAAGCTGTGACAAAGTGAGAGAGTGGCATGGACATATATACACTACCAAACGTAAAATAGATAGCTAGTGGGAAGCAGCCGCATAGCACAGGGAGATCAGCTCGGTGCTTTGTGACCACCAAGAAGGGTGGGATAGGGAGGGTGGGAGGGAGGGAGACGCAAGAGGGAAGAGATATGGGGATATATGTATACGTATAGCTGATTCACTTTGTTATACAACAGAAACTAACACACCATTGTAAAGCGATTATACTCCAATAAAGATGTTAAAAAAAAAAAAGAAAGAAAGCACTTTAGTCATGGAATAGGGCATGTATATCAGGCATTTCAGAACCATAACTTAAGCTTTATCATGATAAATGATAACATTATTATAATGAAAAGGTAAAGCATATAAAGGTGAGTTGCTTTTCTTTCCTATTCAAGTTTTATTGATTTATCCTGCTGCATCATATAGACGTGTTCATTCAATGAAACACTCAAGTGTTACGTTTTAATGGAAAAATTAAATATTCTGATATTGTCTACATATTGCTAGAATATCTAAATAAATTGAGCAACAAAAAAATCTATTTGGACATTATATTATATATGTTCATGTACTAGATTTTTTTCACATCATGTGTTTAAATGTGTGCATATATGATGTCAAAGGGAAAATACCATGATCATAGTTTGAATATTTCTTTTTCATGGAGGCAAACACTTTAATGCTTGTTTCCTACAATTTCATGTTACTTCATTGGGAAATACAATCTAGATCGACAACCCTGCTTGGTTATTGTTATTCTCACTTGATGTTTTATACTAACCCATTTGGCATACTATCAGATGGCCAGATATTCTAGTTCATATACTATTACTTTTAAGGTACATTGGTTTTGTTGAAATTATGAAGGAAATCTGGCAGAAGTTTCATGTTAAAGAAAATTATAACTTATCATGGTCCTAAAAGTATTGTTATTTTTCTCTAAAATGTTGCAAATTGAGAATTCTCCATGTGTATATATGAAAAAAAAATTTTAAGAAAAAATTACTTAATAAAAACATGATAGGGCTTCCCTGGTGGCGTAGTGGTTGAGAGTTCGCCTGCCAATGCAGGGGACGCGGGTTCTAGCCCTGCTCTGGGGAGATCCCACATGCTGTGGAGCAGCTGCGCCCATGCACCACAACTACTGAGCCTGCGTTCTAGGGCCCGCCTACTGCAACTGCTGAAGCCCGCGCATCTAGAGCCCGTGCTACGCAACAAGAGAAGCCACCGCAGTGAGAAGCCCGTGCACAACAATGAAGAGTGGCCCCTGCTTGCCACAACTGGAGAAAAGCCCGCGCACAGCAACAAAGACCCAACGCAGCCAAAAATAAAATAAATAAATTTATTTTAAAAAATGATAAATGAAATGTGTTCATGATAGGAAAATATGGTATTTAATCCTTTATAATGAAATTCATTAATGAATAATTTAATGCATTTGTTTAGAATGTAACTGTAGATAACTGCCAATTAATTGGATTTTTGCTACTAAAATTCAATGTTTAAAAGATGACACCTTAAAAAGTTGTTACAGCTCAATTTTTATGAAAGTACTCTGTGATGGTAACATAAGAGTTAAAAGTAATTAATTGGCTCAAACTCTTGAAAATTTATTTTAGGTCTGTGATAGTACAGGCCTAATGAACAGTATATTACAAAATATGAAAGGGAAAAATAGAAATTTAAATGGATTCTAAAATTGAGAAGATAATCAAAATTGATGTAATAATGTATGAAATAGTTTTTTGGGGAATTAGGAAATAAGGCAATTATACCTGAAAAACAGAAACATATAATTACTGGAATATATCTCCACTGTAAGATGTATAAGCAATTGAATTTTGAGGAAGCAAGCCTAAAATAAAAGCCGATAATCCAAATTACATGTAACTGTTGCAATCTTACAAAAATTGGAAATTGGTTTTCTAGTGGTCTTTAACAGGGATGTTCATTTATACTGCCAATGGTTTTAGCCACCATGGAAAAGTTAAGGCCAAGTAACTGTTTTCTTTGTATTGTCTTTATCTTTATGGGGAAATAATTGATACATCACCATATAAGTTTAAGATATACAGCATGATAGTTTGACTTATACATATTGTGAAATGATTACCATAATAGGTTTAGTGAACATCCATCGTCTTGTATAGATACAATAAAAAGAAAAGAAAAAAATTCTCCTTGTAATGAGAACTCTTACGGTCTACTCTCTTCACAACTTTCCACTATATCATACATGATACATCTTACAGCAGTGCTAACTCAAGTCATCATGTTGTACATTATGTCCCTAGAACTTATTTATTTAAAACTGGAAGTTTGTACATTTTAACCACCTTCCTCCACTGTCCATCTGCTCTGGAGAATTGAATATTTTCAGACCTTTAGAGAGTCTCCCACATACACACTTGTCTCAAAACAGAGATTTGAGATTTAAGATTTAACATACATAGTGAACAACTATATTTTCTCAGTTGAATCTTTCCAGGGAACTGTGAGTAAAGGGGTAACACCAGGCCTGGCTGTTGAGAACTGCAGAGAAAGACCTAGTTTTTCCAGCATGATTTCCTTGAAAACAGGAATGTGGAGTTTTCTCCCTTTACTGTGGCACCTGCCCTGGGGGAGCAGTTCAGTGGCCTGAAGGCTGGAGGGGCCGGGGGAAGAAGCTCTTGAGTCACTGCTGGACCTCCCCATGAAATGAAGATGCTGTGTCTGGCATGTCACCTGCCTCGCATGCTCCTAGAGGACCAAGTAAACGCAATATTAGGTTAAAGCCTATCGTGTCTGGAGGGTCTGATTGACAGTTTGAACCTAAAACCTCAGTGGTGGTGACGGAAGGTGACCTGGCTTTCAGATCCTTTCAGACTCAATGCAGCCAAAGGTTCTGGGAGGGAGTTCTGATGAGATCGTGACCCTGACCCTCCCTGGGTTTGAGGTTGCAAAAGCTCCACGGAAAATACTGGGGATAAATCATACTGTTGGGATATGGATGACACACATATGCCCTATTGAACTGGCAGATGGATGATGAGTGAGATAAAATCGAAGGGAAACAGGGTCATAAAACTGAGGAGAAAGTGGCTTTGTCTCCTGTTAAATGATTATCTTTGTGCAGCTACAACCACTTGGGGGAAAGAGAAACCAGAGCAAGCACATCAAGCAGCTTTGCAGCCTGTGCTCACGATGAAAGCACAAGTCCAGTGGGGACTTAGAGGGACACTGCACTTTGTCTTGATGTCACTCCTCTGCCACCCCAGGCAAATGACACTGGAAACAAGTGACTACAGTGCAGCCCTGTCCAGTGGAAATATAATAGGAACCACCAACGAAAGCTACGTGTGTAATTTTAAATCTAAACTTTACATTAGCTACATTTAAATTAAAAGAAATAGGCAAAATTAATTTTAATAGTGTATTTTCCTTAACTCACTACGTCCTAAATATTATTCAAACATTGACTCAAGTAGAAATTAAAGGAGAAATTTCGTGTTCTTTATTGCATACTAAGTCCTTGAAATCAGTGTGCATTTTACATTTATAACACCTCTCAATTCAGACTCCATATTTCTAGGGCTCAACAGCCTCATGGGGTTAGTAGATACCACACGGGACAAAGTAAATAGGAGCTGGGCCACTTTGCTGAGAAGGACCAGCAGATATCTGGGCGGTTCACACTTTCCAGGATCTTTAGGTTAATTGACATAAGAGCTGATGATTTTTCTGCATGCTGCAGCTGAAAAACAACGTTTGATGTGAATGCGAACTCCTAACTTGCTGCATCGTTGCCGTTCGGGAATTGCTGGCAGGCTAAATTCAAGGACCATTTTGGAGTGGGTGAAGCCTGGGGTGATGTGAATCTATGCTGAGAAGGAAAGTGGCCTGTTGTCTTTCTGCTGTGTACTGGAACAGCCCTGAATAAGACGCAGCTCTCTTAAGGGATGTAGCAAACCTGGGCTGGCCATACAGCAATTTAAAAAATAATAATAATAATAATGCAAAAAGAAAAAAAATGAGCCTCCCCAAACCACATGCTCTGACCTAAACTCTGGTAGATACAGTGATTCGGGGAGTCCCCCAGGCCTGGGTTCCAGGCGGCTCTCTTTTGGGGAAGGCAGGAGAGTATATACAATTCATGGACACGATTACTCTTGCAGCTGACATGCTGGGTTTCACTGAAGGAAAAAACAAATCTGGGCCATTCAGAAGAAGGAACTTGGCCAGAGAAGACTCTCTCAGCTCTCTTTATGTGGCTTTCAAGACACAGAGTGAAAAGAGCGAAAACTGACAGGATTCCTATGAAAGACTTCCTGGCACGTTGTCGCCAGCCGGGGGGGAAGTAAATCTGTTCTAGTTCCAGCAGCTGCTTCCCTTAAGGAACCCTGTTAAATCTGGCACTTTCATCTCAGAAGTTATTCCAGTGGTGCCAATGGGAATGCAAACAAAAGGCGCTGATGTGGTGGCTGAATTGACTGCATCTGTGAAGACACAAAGAAGCCTGCCCACGAAGGCCAGGGTCTCCTTGTCCAGTTCTGAGTGGGGTCCCAGGCTGTGTGCCGTGGTTAATGGAGAATGGCCAGGGGTGGTGAACACAGCTCTTTGGAATTGTGGAAGCCAGGGCGCCATGAGCAGTAAGGCTGCTGGGAAGCGAGAAGGTGAAGTTAAGAGCAATGTTAAAAAGCTGGTGGAGGGCTTCCCTGGCGGCGCAGTGGTTGAGAGTCCACCTGCCGATGCAGGGGACGCGGGTTCGTGCCCTGGTCCGGGAAGATCCCACATGCCGTGGAGCAGCTGGGCCCGTGAGCTGTGGCCGCTGAGCCTGCGCGTCCGGAGCCTGTGCTCCTCAACGGGAGAGGCCACAGCAGTGAGAGGCCAGCGTATCACAAAAAAAAAAAAAAAAAAAAAAAAAAAAGCTGGTGGAGAAGAGAAGAAGGCAGAGTGATGCTATGTTCGTAGGTATCATGGTTGTAGTGAAAACTGCAGATAGGAAAAGAAGGGACTAAGACGTAGCCAGTAGGTGGTATCACCTTTGGCTAAATGTATAACTGGGAAGGATGTGACCGTGGATGAAGACCCTTGCCATTTCTGGCGTGAGTCTAATCTTGGGCTGCTGTTCCTTAGCCCAGTTGTAATTAGATGTACTAAAATGGGAGCCCTTAGAATTGCCTAAACCTTCCGCTGTAGTTACTATTAAACAGCACAAGATTCCAGGGAGGTAAAGAAAACTCAGCTCTGATTAAGGACATGATGGCAGCAGGAGTGCTAGCCCCTCGTTCATTTTCTCTGGAATAGTCCTGATTGGATTAGGATAAAAATAAGCAGGTCTTGCAGGCTGACTGCTGACTGCGTGGGTTCACTAAGGAAGTCCCCACAACTGCCTCCACGAGGTGGACGTGGTGAAACCTCTTTAGGAGTTTCAGAACAGAGGAGGCTGGTATGCTTTGGTCCACTTGGCTACATCTTTCCTCTCCATCCCAATCTAAAAAAACCTCAAACACAGTGAGTCTTCATGTGGGGTAAACCCAACTGTCACCTTACTCTTTGTCGCTTAAGGAAACCCGACTTCTCCAACATGTGTCACAACCTGGTTGGAAGCAGTTTGGTCCAGATCATTGTCAGACTAAGTTGGCTAATGATGAATGAGAACTTTCCTTTTGGAGGAGAAAGTCGGGCAAGGTTTGGAAAGTGTAGTCACACACATGACTAAGTAAAGCTTAAGATTCAGACTACATGCAGCCAAGAGTCAGAGACCAGCGCCATCAGTGAAGTTTCTGGAATAAACCACTAGAGACAATTCACACACAATAACGGACACACTGCTATTCTCCTGGATCCCACTAAGAGGAAAACAGCTTGCAGCACTATTTGAAATCTGGCAGACACGTTTTGGGTTTCTGTTGGTCATGGTGTACAGAGTGACAGAAAGACAGGCTGAATTTTTTTTTTTTTTGATGTGGACCATTTTTAAAGTTTTTATTGAATTTGTTACAATATTGCTTCTGTTTTATGTTTTGGTTTTTTTGATCCGAGACATGTGGGATCTTAGCTCCCTGACCAGGGATCGAACCCACACCCCCTGCATTGGAAGGCAAAGGCTTAACCACTGGACCGCCCGGGAAGTCCCAAGACAGACTGAATTCGAAAGGGAAACAAGGGCCAACTGCAAGACATCTGAGGCAGGCAACAACCCAAGCTGCCTCTCTGAGGCCTTAAAAGTCATCCACTGTAGAGGTAGCTGTTACTAAAACATGCAGACTGGAGTTTCTGGGAAAAGCTCAATAGCACCCTAAGGTGGCTGCTAGGATTCTATACCAGAAAACTCTCTAATGCCATGAGCAGATTAATCTATTTGAATGACAGCTACTGGCATTCTCTTGGGCTCTGGTAGAGACAGTCCCTAGACTAAAGGAATCTGAAGAGTATCAGACTCTATTTAGGTCTAAGATATCTACCATGTCATGCATGATGTCAAAAAGGCATCTCCATTCAAGTTCCCTGATAAAAATGAAAATGACATATTCAGGAACAAGCTAAGAGGAGTAACTTGGGTGAAGTACATCATATGAAAATGTATCCTTTCGACAATGGACCCATGATGGAAGCTACCCAGAGTGGTATGAACCTCACGCTTCTCTTCCCACTGAGGAAAAACAGGTCCCTTGGTTCACCAATGGAAACTCTCATATGGATGGTCAGGACCCACAGTGTATCTGCAGTGGAATGAGTAGGTAAGTCTACACAATGGGCTGATTTGAGAAGCACTGAATGTGGCAGTATCACAAGAACCGGTTCTTGATCTCAAAGCTATAGCTTTGTATAGCTTTATATCTGATATTCAGGGACTCCTGGGTCCTGGCCAGTGGCCTTGCATTATGGTCAGGCAAATGAGCCCTTGATTGGGCAGTTAAGAACATCCCAAGGGGGCTTTCCTGGTGGTGCAGTGGTTAAGAATCCATCTGCCAATGCAAGGGACACGGGTTCAAGCCCTGGCCCGGGAAGATCTCACATGCTGTGGAGCAAATATGCCCATGCACCACAACTACTGAGCCTGTGCTCTAGAGCCCGCAAACCACAACTACTGAGCTCGCATGCCACAACTACTGAAACCTGTGTGCCTAGAGCCCATGCTCCATAACAAGAGAAGCCACCACAAGGAGAAGCCCCTGCACCACAATGAAGAGTAGCCCCCGGTCGCCACAACTAGAGAAAGCCCATGCGCGGCAACAAGACCCAACACAGCCAAAAATAAATAAATAAATGAATTTTATATTAAAAAAAACAATTTCCTCTTTATAAAAAACACGAAAAAACAATTTCCTCTTGAAGAAAAGGAACATTCCAAGGTGGGAGATGCAATTCCTTATAGAAATCCCAGGGTAGAATTAATTAGGTCATGTAGTCCCCATCTAATTGCCGGCTCAGAAGGGGACTACAGCACCAAAGCACATGTCTTGGATTGGTCTCTGATGTAGTCATGGTGGTGTCCAGGCCATGCAGCAATGGACAGAACATGTCCCTCTGTTGCCCAGTGAAGCCACTGATGTGGTCAGAGCTTGTCTGGAATATTAACAAGATAAAGAACTGCTTGAAAATTGCCTTTGGGTTGAATCTCCCAAGGACAAGAACTAACACACAGCTGGCAGATAGAATGCTTGGGGTCTTTGCCCAAGCCTCTTGGAGGATTCAATGGATTTTAGCAGAAATAGATGGTCCATATTGGGCTTGTTTACACTGTAACAGAAGCCATAGCCGAAACTACTATTAATGGCTTGGAACAGGCACTTTTATATCAGTCTGGGCCCCTGGAATAGATCCCTTTGGAGAAAGGAACACATTTAAAAATGGCTAGTGTATAAAATGGCCGAAGAACACAACATAGTAAGGGCATCTCACATCCCATCAGCTCACAGAGCTGTGGTTTAAACAGAAATTGGAATGAGCAATGAAAACATTAATACTAAAGACAGGATGGCCAGGACATGAAGGGCTGGTTGGTTCACTGGATGAGTGCACAGACCACGTGAGTATGAGCCACAGTAAGGGAGAACACCTTTACAGAGGTTTCTGGTTTCTGGTAGTGGAAGTGTCGGGGATAGAGAGCAAGGCTGTGACTTAACTCTGTCCCACCTCACAGGTTTTTCTTTTGTATTACCTGACAGCATGGTTTTGGGTCCACGACTGCATTTGCATTGTCTAGCTGAAAGGATCGTTGCTACTTATGATACTGTATCTGTTTCTTTAGACTAGGAAGCCATTCATGCCCTCTGTAGGTGAGGGAACTAAAAGTCCTGTGTGCTTGAGAAGCTATAAGGCCTCGCACTCAGATGAAGACGCTTTATCTGCTCTCTCTCCTGCTTTTTATCCTACTGTAAAGCTGAGCAAATGACCTATGAGATTAAAGTTTATTTCTGTCGTGCAAGTAAGTTGGCCTCCTCAAACCTGTAATCAGAGCTATGGAGTTATACTGACAAAGCCACTTTACTCTGGATATGTGTTTAAATAGAAAATGACACTTTGAACAATTTAAACTTCATCATCTTCATACAGCATTTGTCCATCATAAAAGCTGGCAACAACGTGTAAAATGACCACATTCTGTGTACATGCAATAATGACAGTCCAGTTGAGGACAATATTTCTCACACTGTGGTCCACGCAGCAGCTGTCTCAGCATCGCTGGGAGGGACTGCTGAGACCCAGTTTTCTGGATCTCAGTTGCGGAGATTTGTACTCATTAACATTTAGGCTGTCCCAGTAATCTGCATTTCCAAGCTCTCTAGGTGATCATAACACACAATTTGTAGAAACAAAAATTTCCAAGAGGCACAATGCAGCTATCCTAGTTAGCCTGAATTTATGGTGATATAACATTTTTTGAACATCTCTAACACTTTCTAATTTAAATTTTAAGTGGTAGTTTATGAAAATATACTCTGTAGTGACTTCTGTGTTAGTATTGAGGTATTATTTTATTTTTTAATAATTCCTGTTTTTAAGTAAGGCTGTTTCTAGGAGAGGCTATCTGTAAGGCTATTTATATGACCTGTATCTTTACTCATTTTTAAATTTATGTCAGACCTAGGAATACTTTAGGAATAGACTGTGGACAATTACATTATATAATGTGATTTGGTGCAGTGTTGTTTTTTCAAAAGCATCTGGAATATGATTTCACTAACAAATGTATCGCCAGTGGCTTTCCTGTTAATTTTGGAGGTGAAAAAATAGAAACTTTTATTTTAAGTAAAAATATTTCCCTTATTAAAATGTCTCATTCAAATATTTCTTTCCTGGCAAAGGTAATAGAAAGCAAGATGTTGAAGGACTCTTGTTCTAAAAAATGAAAATAAATTGGGTATCTGCATTATTTTTTAAAAATGTCTGTGCTATAGGAAATAGTTTTTAACTATTTTATATAGTCACACAAATATATTCGATGGTCCAAATTTAAAATCTGACTCAAGATTGACATTGAAAATGCAAATGTTTTTATCATAGTTAAGCAATTCCATGGCTTCATCATTTATTGCCAGGGGTCTGGATAGTTCCAGTTATTTAATTCCCAGATTCTTGGTTTCTTATTCTAGGAAAAGATGATTATAGCACTACATAGAAGATTTTTTTAGGGTGAGAAAAATACATACACCCCCCGATAATGTTGCTATCGTATTATCAATATTTTGTTTGTTATAATTGTATTATTATAGACATCACATAATACACAATGTGAAAGAAAAATACCGCTTAAACAATTTTACCATTAGATATTGTAAATCTACAGAAACTAAGCGAGCACTAAAGTTCTGTGTAAAATAGGCCTACCAGTTGCTGACTCCCCAGATGGCCTCACACTTGTAGACTTTTCACTAAAAATTAACTGACAGCGTAAAACTAGGAGGATCACTTGGCTGCCTCACTGTCTTACTGTTGTGATGGATGGGCTTTGCTCTACAACTGCTGGGATTCTTGCAAATCTAATTCCTGCAATCAAGGAGGCTTTCGTGTTGCTAGTATGTTCCATGAAACAGCACAAATATTTGGGGTGAGCCCATGAGATGAGGCCCGTGGAGTCATCTTATTTCTTCAGCAACAGGATCTCAGCTCTACTGGACCAGACCCCAGTCGCTACCCCGGAGAAAGGATGAGAGAATCAAGGACCCCTGAACTCCAAAGCGATCTTATGATTTTTTTTTAAATGACTGGACTTTGGGGATCTTTTTGAAGGGCTACACTTAAAATAATAATTTTAAGCATGAATATGAAGTTTTTCAATTAGCTCATTATTAATAATAGATTGCTATACTAGAAGGTGCATTAAATTATTTTATGACTCAACTAATTTCTCTTTTATAAAACTCAGTCATAAAATTATCCCGTGTTTATGTATGTTCAGAGGTGCAGTGATATTCTTTATTCCAATTAACACTCAAATATTTTTTTGAGATAATTCAATTTTCTGGTGAGGTCTTTAGCTTGGGTTTCTAATGGACTAAAGGCCACAAAAGCAAGGTTTAGACAAACATCTAAAACTTTTGACTCAGACACTGTGTTCAATGTTCATAAAATTAAGCCACTTTACAACTCAAAATATAGACAATAATAAAGATTAAATAGAATGAATTAAAATGAACCAAAGAACGTGGCTGATTAAAAAAGTAAAATTGAAGAAATAGCTTCATTTACCCACAAGTCAATCCTCTTATGCTTCAAGCAAGTTAGAAGGGTAGGCAATAAAAAATATAAAAAGCCATTTTGTTAGTGTATAATTCTTTCTACAGGAGGACCTGTTTTCACTAAATATGGAAGTGAGAAAAATGTTTCCGTAATTAAGCAACAATACCATATTGTGAAACATTCTAAGCGCTTTTTCACTTTATTTAGAGAATTATGCCAAAGACTAACTCATGTAACATGCATATTATAACTAGAATTATTACAGAAAGAAAGCCCAAGGGTAAATATAGTCATTCAGTTGAATTGCTTCATCTTTATCATCAAACATAATAAACTAACATATATATGAAACAAGAATTAATTTCCTATCCTCTTAGTCTTCAAAAATAACAATAACAAAAAATATTATTTGTTTGCAGGCTTGGTGAAAGCATGAAGATTGCTAGTGAGCGGTGACAAAACATTAATTATATAAAACAGCGTGAGTGATGATTAATTATGTGAACTGCTGTGAGATACAACAGCACTAAATATGTTACTTTCATCCTAATGTTTCTTCCCTACTGGATACCTTTGAGATGTTCTTTATACAATCAAGATGCTAAGTAAATTGTCCCAAAGGTTTTTTTGTTTAAATAATTTTCTGTAACTTTTCATTGTCAAGTAGGAAAATGACAAAGGAAGGAAAAGTGAATTGCTATTAATTCCTATTTATATGATTTCAAAGTGTGTAGATTTTGAAAAAATTACTAATAAACAAAACAATGGCTTGGTTTTGTTGAGAAAAAATCAATATCACTTAGAAAATTCTAAGGTAAGACGAAGTATGTGAATGAATTAAAAGTTATTTTTCTGAAATAAGTATCAGCTTAAAATAAAACCCTCAGTTTAGACAACTATATACATTTCTATATCACTTAAAAATGGAGGGCTTAAAAATATATAACTATATATGAGGTTAAAAATACTTTAGACTTGCAAGTCTATTGTCAATATAAAATTCCTTGAAATCCCAGGGGAACCTTGCATTTCTTATAGATGACATGAATTAATTATGAATTAGCCAAGTTTATGCTTGGCATATTGAATTTAGATTCAGAATGGTTTGAAGATTATTGAATGGTAAAATGTAAGCTTAAAAAGATGAATATTTTAGATGAAATATTATGAAAGTAATCCATATATTTTGGGGAATTGCTGAGAAGTCAATGAAATATTTTTTTTTAAATCTGTACATCTATTTCTATTTAATGTGCTAGATTCTTTCATTGCCAACTCATAATTATGGGGCAAAATAAGATACTATATTACAGTAGACAGCATATATAAAAAGCAGTGTATCTTTTTTAGTTAACTTTGCGATGGAAGTCACTGAAGTGTCACTACATTAAGTAGAGATTATATTACTTTATTGAATATTATTTTCCTAAAGAGATATTTCAGAGGGGATATAGTTCTAAGAAATAATAGTGCTTAACATAAACTCAAAATATTTGTTGGCAGGAAATAATTAAATTCTTACAATTTTTGTTTTACTTGAGAAAATGAAATTTCTAACCCCTGTGTATCAGAGTCACTCATATAGAATTTACTTTGAAATTATTGAGAACCTACTTTTTTCTCAGGTATGTATCAAAGAAATTTGTAGGAAGTACTTACCTACTGAAAGAATATCTTCTACTCTAGAATATAGCATAAACTGACCTCAAATTGAAACTTTATTGGATAATTTAGTGTATATGGGTACCATGTTGCTTCCAAGCATGGAGCCTCATCCCTTCAACCAAAATAGTACACATATATATTTGCATTTGTCCTAAGACTGTAGAGCTGACAAAAGTACAAGGCAGAAAAATCAATTATTTGTTATTCTTAAACGTTACCTTGAGTTATTTTTGAAGTAAGATAGGATATAAATACATACATAAATGGAAGATTTTGTACAGATAGTCAAAATGCAGTCAATTATTTAAAAAAGATAACTATCACACCTAACAAAATACAAACTTGGTAATTATTTTTTGAATCTAGAACTAGTGGTCCATTCTTATTCCATTTGTGTACACAAATAATAATTAATGTACAGTAATAAGTAGGAAGATAGAGGTACTAGAACACCGTGTGTATGTGTTTTCACTCAGCAAACCATTGCAGTATTCTACTGCAATGCAGAAGCTGCATGAAATGCATTAAAGCAATCCCATATCATCCATATTGCTCAACAAATAACATGTTCGGAAATATTTTGAAGGCTTTATAACCCTCCAGGACACAAGTAATAATATCATACACGGGAAGAGCAACTTCTAACCAAAATACTTTCGTATCATGCATACACCCACACACACAGCCCCGGGGATAAGCATTTATGACAAGGTGCAGCAGTGGGTGATCAGCACGCAGCAGGCTACGACAGTGTGGGGTGGGGAAATTTGGATACAAGAGTGAATGTGCATCCTTTCACAGCATATAAAAGGTTCCCTGGTACCTTCATAGAGGAAAAAGTAAGGTGTAAAAGATTGTATGCAATGCCTAAGCCAATGCTGAACCAACTTAAAACTTTCCTTGGAATACCATGTACATCAGTGTACAGCCCTCTGTTGTGATCAAGCTTTCTCTAAGGGGGTGATTTTATTTATTGCCCCTTTTGCCAAACTAAAGTACTAAGAAGAACTCATGCAAGTCAGTACTCATGAAAAAGGGCGTGGCGTCCACCATGAGCCTCCTTTTCATTATATTGATTTAAAGATTTTGATTGCTCAGACTGTTTCTAAGCAAAGTGCATAGTTTTTTTTAAAAAAAAATTGAGGAATTCATTCAGCCCAGAGGGCTATTACGTTGACAAAAATCGTTTTCAAAGAGTGAAAATGATCAACCCCAAATTTGCATGATGATTAGAATATTATAAAACTAAATGGCGTGCACAGATTTCTAATCAATGTATTTGCATTTAATGTATTTTAGAGTGTGTTTGTATTTTCTTAAACGATATGGTAAAAAACCATACTGTTTCTTTTTTAAAAAATAAGTATTTATTGACTGTTAGTGAAGGAAATCTGATTTTTTTCATCAGAGCTCTTTTTGCATTGTTTTGTAAGGCAATATTTAATTGAATACATGTATTTTATACTAATGCTACTATATGTATGAACTGTTTAGTTACCGAAAATTTAAATATGTACCTTTCCCAAAGAGGCTACTATGGGCTATTATGCAAATTCAAGGCAATTAATTTTTTAAAAATTACCGTTAGGATAATCAAGTAAAAGTAATTGGATCATGTGAATTTTTTTCCACCAGGGATGAAAACTGAAGAAGTAGCTAGCTATGTTGGGAACAACTATGTAATTTTAGTAGAAAAGAAAAATAGTTCAGTGATTATTTAACTAAGGTGTGTAGTAGAATCTTCTGGGGAGGTTTTTTCGTTTTATTTTTGTTTTTTTTTTTTTGATATGGACCTTTTTTTTTTGAAAGTCTTTATTGAATTTGTTACAATATTGCTTCTGTCTTATGTTTTGTTTTTTTGGCCATGAGGCATGGGGGATTTTAGGCCCCCGACCAGGGATCAAACCCGCACCCCCTGCATTGGAAGGTGCAGTCTTAACCACTGGACGGACCTCCAGGGAAGTCCCTGGGGAGGTATTTTAAAATACACCGTATCCCAGAAATTTTAATTTAGTAGACTGGACTGTTTGTATATGATTTCCCAAGCTAAATTCTTGGCTTTTGGTATGTTTAAAATTTAATCACTGAGTGCTGTATTATGGATCTCCAAGTCAAGCTACTGATATGCTCTACTGTAGATTACCTTTCTAAATATTTAGCCATTATAATTGGACATGTGTCCTTGTGACCTCTTTTTAATCGAACATTTCCGAGGATGCTATCAAAACCAAAATCATTCATTTACTCTAAAGAATCTCAACATGCTTTAACATTAAGAAAGGATGCTAAAGATACACAGGCTGGACAAAGCATTTTATTTTTGCCTTATTTTTAGGTCTCTATTTTCTGGCAAGAGGGGCTGTTTTCAGAACTTATTTATATAAATAAATTTCCCATTTATTTTGAAACTAATTTTGTCAAGGCATATGGTTATTTCTTCTATGGAGACTATTATAAGAGACACGTGATATTTCTGTTTAATATATATTTTAAAATCATTTTGACCAGTTTGGTTAATAGGATGAAACACAATATTTCAATATCTTTTGATTGAGTGAGGGAAGACAAAGGGAATTGTTAGAAAAACAGAGTATCCTTAGCTGAAGGGGGTTGGTGGTGGTTCAGCTTTGAGTGTGCAAGGGGCTGTGTTTCCCCACCAAACACTGCCTGAGTGCACAGTATGCTGTCTGCATTTTTACCAATGACCACATTCCTCTACTTAGAGTTAAGAAAGTGAATTTACCGTGTCTGAGAAACGGTAAAACTTCTCCAATGCAAAAGCTTCTGTCTGTGGGAAGGTAAAGTGGACCAAAAGGGATTGAGAAACCAGAGATAGATGATTAAAGTCATAGATGATTAAATATAATTGCACAATTGCTTTTAATTGCATAGATCATCTTAACATACATATGTATCAATTAATAGATTTTCACATATGCAAGGTATCCACCCCCCCAAAGTATGAAGTGAGCTTAAAAAAAAAAAAAACACTGGATTTTTATTTTCCTGCACTAAATCTTAATTACAATATTTGCCCCCTGAATATTTCAAGTAGTGATTAGAAAATAATCAGGCGTAACTATTTTTCCATTCTGATACTTTTCTAGAGTGTCAATCACTAGAGACATTAATCTTGCTGTCTTTCTGTGAGCCAAAGAATAAGGGGTGTCAAATATTTTTATCCCAATACACTTACAGGTGGTAAAATTGGATGAAGAGCTGCTTTGGTAAGGATTTTTTTTTTTTAAGGAGAAATCAGAATTGAGTATCTAAACTTGTAGCCTGTTATGTTACCCATTAGCTACTCTGACTGCTGGATGTGTGGTGGGTGCAGAAAATGTCTGAGCTCTCAGACCTCCCTTTGGACACCACATGTGAACGACTTCCCAGTTCTGGTGTTTGCAGCACGTGGCTGATCCATCCTACATGTAGGAAGGAGAAGAAAGGTAGAGAAGTGAAAAATAAATGTAAAAAAGTGAACCAAAATTAGAGGGGGAAATGTGTTGCTTTACTTCTGATTCATGTTAGAAGGAAAAAATAGTCTTAATCAGTCATTAATGGGGAAAAAAACGACAACAGCTTCACCCTGTGATACAGAATGCTTTGTTCTGTTACAGTGCTTCAGCCTGGGCCAGGTATCATATGAAAGAGAGGAGCAAATAGGCAGTAAGGGAGGGAGAGAGAAGGAGGAAAGAGAGAGGGGGAGGGGTGGGCAGAGTGGGAGAAGTATAAGGAAAACAGCAGACTGGGAGAGGTGGGGGGCAGGAGATAAAGAAAAGTTAATCTCTCCATGAAAATATATGTTAATGTATGAATGACGGGCTTTAATATTTATAAACATTTGATCAAATGCAAGCCCTGGCACTGTTTCTTCTGTCCACCGTGTTACCCAGAGTATTGCAGTGCTGAAATTCCTTCCATGCTACAGTGAATTGGGGTATCTTTGGAGCAGGTGATGATTCTGGGGAGTCAGTTAGACATGATTGGATAAGTTACTGCCTTAGAATATGTTTAATACTGAGTAGGCTTAGCACTGGGAGATCATGGCTTAGAGCTTCTTAAAACAATTTATAAAATATATAAATCACAGTCAGTCATTCAGAAACCATAAGAAATTCCTTAAAAAATTAAACCCTTAAAAATGCACACTACATATAAACCAGACTATTAATTTTAAGAGTTGAGAATGTTTTGACTTAAATATTTCAGTATTTTGGATTCTGGCCACAATTTCTCCTGTAATATACAACTTTGATATTTCTCTATTGATTAAGAGACCATTTGCTTTCAAAATGTCAGCTGGCACATTCACATTAAAAGTAAACTCAAAGATATGCTGGTTGATAGAGACTCTCCCTTGCAGAAAAGGAAAGGGGTTCATTGAAATTATGTAAATATAAAGAGAGATGACATTACAAGTCTTAACAGAGGGGAGCAACGCCATCCTGTCCTTACAAATCCAATTAGGAGATTACTTCTACAATTTCATGTGGTCTCCCAATGATGCTCTAAATAAAATTTCTTCTGGGTTTGACTTATCAAGTGATAGCAAGGCAAGAATACACCTTATTGTGTTTTGAATAGGGATTCAGAAGAAATGTCTTAAAAACATAAAAGTATACATAAAAAGGAGACCACAGAGTTTTACATCAACATCATAGTATTAATAAATAGGTGATATTTGATGGAAACAATTAAAGGAATTAGTTCGAAAAAAGGTACAACTTTAATAGCTATATTTGTTGACTTATGTCAAGTAAAACCATCAGAAACACTGCAACCTTGCAAATAAGAAATGATAGATTTTGTTAGTGGAAGCAAAAACTGGTGTCGTTCCAGGACGTACATTAGAAAGAAGTTGATAAAACTCTCATGTCACCAGATCTTCTGTGTAAAGTATAGTTCAATGTTACCATTTTTCCCCTGAGGCTATTTTTGACAATGTAAGTTTCAGCTGGACAAAACCAAAGGGACATCCTTTCATTTAGTCCCCGTCCCCATTTCCTCTCTGTACCTCCCTATTAAATATGCCAAATTCACTTTCCAGGGAGAATTGTATCCCAGGGAACTTAATGCATTTAATCGCCTACCCTATTCTTTCTCTTTCGTCGAAATCTCAGAAGTTCTTTATGCTGTCTCGATACAAAATTGACAGCTGCATATTCCAATAGCGCTGAAAACACGAAAAGGAGACACACTGCCATCCAAATGTCAATAGCTTTGACATACGAAACCTAGCCGGGAAAGAAACAGCGAGAAAATTGACTTGTTACTTCTATTGAGCACAAGAATGGCCATCTGAATTATACCATTTATATACCAGCTTGGAAAAAAAAAAAAGCAATGAAATAACATTTCTTTTTTTTTTTACGTAAAACATTTTTTTACTTAAAATTTTTTCAGAAATTGGGCTTCCCTGGTGGCGCAGTGGTTGAGAGTCCGCCTGCCGATGCAGCGGACACGGGTTCGTGCCCCAGTCCGGGAAGATCCCACATGCCGCAGAGCAGCTGGGCCCGTGAGCTATGGCCGTTGAGCCTGCGCGTCCGGAGCCTGTGCTCCGCAACGGGAGAGGCCACAACAGTGAGAGGCCCACATACAGCAAAAAAAAAAAAAAAAAAAAAAGAAATTAATTCTGCAAGTTTTATGTTTTAGTCATACATTAAAATGTGTATTTTTTCCTAATAAGTTTTTTCAAATGAAGCGCTAGACCAAATGTATGATGAAAGAAAATAAGACGAAATCTAATTTTACCTTCAGGGTAGAATAGTATCATGCTTGGTAAGTGTGCAGTAACATTGAAATATACCTTTAGGGTAGCAGAATGCTTGAAAAAGTATGAAGTAATATTGAAACATAGATAATGCTGTTGAACTTGTAGCTCCTTATTTTCTTCATTAAAAAAGTTTTTTATGGGCCTCCCTGGTGGCGCAAGTGGTTGAGAGTCCGCCTGCCGATGCAGGGGATACGGGTTCGTGCCCCGGTCTGGGAGGATCCCATATGCCGCGGAGCGGCTGGGCCCGTGAGCCATGGCCGCTGAGCCTGCGTGGCCGCTGAGCCTGCGTGTCCGGAGCCTGCGCGTCCGGAGCCTGCGCGTCCGGAGCCTGCGCGTCCGGAGCCTGTGCTCTGCAACGGGGGAGGCCACAACAGTGAGAGGCCCGCATACCGCAAAAAAAAAAAAAAAAAAAGTTTTTTATTTTGAAATAATTTTAACCCTACAGACACTTTGCAAGAACAGTACAAAGAACTCCCACGTTCTGCAGTTGTTAAGATTAAGTTACATTTCTCTCCCTCCCTCCCTCCTTCTCTCCCTCTCTCGCTCCCATCTCCAACTTTATACGCTTTTCTGCCTGAATAATTATTACGCAGACATGATGCCCTGAAACTTATGTGTTTTTTCTAAAAAAAAAAAAAAAAAAGGACACTCTCCTACATACACCCAGTTAACCCTTCAGGTCTCAAGCTAAACTTCACCCAAATCCGGTTCAGAATCCCAGGAAACCTGTGCTTACCTGAACACATTGCATTGTAATTGCTTTTTACTTGTTCTCTTTCTGTTTAGAGTGTGAAGTCTCTGAGGACAGATGGCATCTGTTTTGTTCTCCACCACAGTGTTGTTTGACCCATGTGTGCATATTTGCTGAGTGAATGGGCAGGTAAATGAAGGTGTAAAATGTCAAAACACGGGGAAAAGTGAGCCATAGGTGATGATTCATATGGAAATTCACTTTCTGGAGTGACACTTTGGTAATACCTTGGAATTAATTGATTTTTTTTTCAAAAGAGGTGTCAACTTAAACCACATCCAGTGGTGTCAACTTACATGTGAAAAATGCCAACAAAGGGACCCTCTGTATCTCCTCCTGCATCTTTTTTTTCTAACACCTTTATTGGAGTATAATTGCTTTACATTGTTGTGTTAGTTGCTGCTATATAACAAAGTGAATCAGCTATACATGTACATATATCCCCATATCCCCTCCCTCTTGTGTCTTCCTCCCACCCTCCCTATCCCACCTCTCTAGGTGGTCACAAAGCATAAGCTGATCTCCCTGTGCTATGCAGGTGCTTCCCACTAGCTATCTATTTTACATTTGGTAGTGTATATATGTCCATGCCATTCTCTCACTTCGTTCCAGCTTACCCTTCCCCCTCCCCGTCTCAGGTCGATTCTCTATGTCTATGTCTTTATGCCTGTCCTGCCCCTAGGTTCTTCAGAACCACTTTTTTTTTTCAGATTCCTATATATGTGTTAGCATAAGGTATTTGTTTTTCTCTTTCTGACTTACTTCACTCTGTATGACAGATTCTAGGTCCATCCACCTCACTACAAATAACTCAATTTCATTTCCTTTTTGACTGAGTAATATTCCATTGTATATATGGGCCACATCTTCTTTATCCATTCATCTGTCAATGGACATTTAACTTGCTTCCATGTCCTGGCTATTGTAAATAGAGCTGCAATGAACATTGTGGTACATGACTCTTTTTGAATTATGGTTTTCTCAGGGTATATGCCCAGAAGTGGGATTTCTGGGTCATACAGTAGGTCTATTTTTACTTTTTTTGGAACCTCCATACTGTTCTCCACAGTGGCTGTATCAATTTACATTCCCACCAACAGGGCGAGAGGGTTCCCTTTTCTCCACACCCTCTCCAGCATTTATTGTTTGTGGATTTTTTAATGATGTCCATTCTCACCAGTGTGAGGTGTTACCTCATTGTAGTTTTGATTTGCATTTCTCTAATGATTAGTGATGTTGAGCATCCTTTCATGTGTTTGTTGGCAGTCTGTACATCTTCTTTGCAGAAATGTCTATTTAGGTCTTCTGCCCAGTTTTGGATTGGGTTGTTTGTTTTTTTGATATTGAGCTGCATGAGCTGCTTGTATATTTTGCAGATTAATTCTTTGTCAGTTGCTTCGTTGGCAAATATTTTCTCCCATTCTGAGGATTGTCTTTTCATCTTGTTTATGGATTCCTTTGCTGTGCAAAAGCTTTTAAGTTTCATTAGGTCCCATTTGTTTATTTTCATTTTTATTTCCATTTCTCTAGGAGGTGGGTCAAAAAGGATCTTGCTGTGATTTATGTCATAGAGTGTTCTGCCTATATTTTGCTCTAAGAGTTTTATAGTTTCCAGCCTTACATTTAGGTTTTTAACCCATTTTGAGTTTACTTTTGTGTATAGTGTTGGCAGTGTTCTAATTTCATTCTTTTACATGTAGCTGTCCAATTTTCCCAGCACCACTTATTGAAGAGGCTGTCTTTTCTCCATTGTATACTCTTGCCTCCTTTGTCAAAGATATGGTGACCATATGTGTATGCGTTTATCTCTGGGCTTTCTATCCTGTTCCATTGATCTGTATTTCTGTTTTTGTGCCAGTACAATAGTGTCTTGATTACTCTAGCTTTGTACTATAGTCTGAAGCCAGGGAGCCTGATTCCTCCAGCTCCATTTTTCTTTCTCAAGATTGCTTTGCGTTTTCGGGATCTTTTGTATTTCCATACAAATTGTGAAATTTTTTGTTCTAGTTCTGTGAAAAATGCCATTGGTAGTTTGATAGGAATTGTACTGAATCTGTAGATTACTTGGGTTACTACTTGGGTTACTAGTCATTTTCACAATGTTGATTCTTCCAATCCAAGAGCATAGTATATCTCTCCTTCTGTTTGTATCATCTTTAATTTCTTTAATCAGTGTCTTATAGTTTTCTGCATACAGGTATTTTGTCTCCTTAGGTAGGTTTATTCCTAGACATTTTATTCTTTTTGTTACAATGGTAAATGGGAGTGCTTCCTTAATTTCTCCTTCAGATTTTTCATAGGAATGCAAGAGATTTCTGTTCATTAATTTTGTATCCTGCTACTTTACCAATTTCATTGATTAACTCTAGTATTTTTCTGGTAGCATCTTTAGGATTCTCTGTGTATAGTATCATATCATCTGCATACAGTGCCAGTTTTACTTCTTCTTTTCTGATTTGGATTCCTTTTATTTCTTTTTCTTCTCTGATTGCTGTGGCTAAAACTTCCAAAACTATGTTGAATAATAGTGATGAGAATGGGCAACTTTGTCTTGTTCCTGATTTTAGTGGAAATGGTTTCAGTTTTTCACCATTGAGAATGATGTTGGCCGCGGGTTTGTCATATATGGCCTCTATTATGTTGAGGTAAGTTCCCTCTATGCCTACTTTCTGGAGAGTTTTTATCATAAATGGGTGTTGAATTTTGTCAAAAGCTTTTTCTGCATCTATTGAGATGATCATATGGTTTTTATTCTTCAATTTGTTAATATGATGTATCACATTGATTGATTTGCATATATTGAAGAATCCTTGCATCCCTGGGATAAATCCCACTTGATCATGGTGTATGATCCTTTTAATGTGTTGTTGGATCCTGTTTGCTAGTATTTTGTTGAGGATTTTTGCATCTACGTTCATCAGTGATATTGGCGTGTAGTTTTCTTTTTTTGTAACATCTTTGTCTGGTTTTGGAATTAGGGTAATGGTGGCCTCATAGAATGAGTTTGGGAGTGTCCTTCCCTCTGCTATATTTTGGAAGAGTTTGAGAAGGATAGGTGTTAGCTCTTCTCTAAATGTTTGATAGAATTCGCCTGTGAAGCCATCTGGTGCTGGGCTTTTGTTTGTTGGAAGATTTTTAATCACAGTTTCAATTCCAGTGCTTGTGATTGGTCTGTGTATATTTTCTATTTCATCCTGGTTCAGTCTTAGAAGGTTGTGCTTTTCTATGAATTTGTCCATTTTGGATATCTTTACTATCATTACTCTGAATTCTTTTTCAGGTAGACTGCCTATTTCCTCTTCATTTCTTTGGTCTGGTGGGTTTTCACCTTGCTCCTTCATCTGCTCCATATTTCTCTGACTTCTAATTTTCCCTGCCTTACTGTGTTTGGGGTCTCCTTTTCGCAGGCTGCAGGTTTGTAGTTCCCGTTGTTTTTGGTGTCTGCCCCCAGTAGGTAAGGTTTGTTCAGTGGGTGTAGGCTTCCTGGCAGAGGGGACTGGTGCCTGTGTTCTGGTGGATGAGGCTGGATCTTGTCTTTCTCTTGGGCAGGACTGTGTCTGGTGGTGTGTTTGGGGTGTCTGTTAACTCAGTATGATTTTAGGCAGCCTCTCTGCTAATGGGTGGGGTTGTGTTCCTGTCTTGCTGGTTGTTTGGCATAGGGTGTCCATCACTGTAGCTTGCTGGTTGTTGAGTGGAGCTGGGTCTTAGCATTGAGACGGAGACCTCTCGCTGATTGATAATACATGGGGCCAGGAGGTCTCTGGTGGACCAATGTCCTGAACTCGGCTCTCCCACCTCAGAGGCTCAGGCCTGACACCTAGCCACAGCACCAAGACCTTGTCAGCCACATGGCTGGCATGCCTTCGGAGTTGGAGAAGCTGGCCTGCAATGGCTGTCCTTCTGCACTGCACATTAGAATCACCTGCTTCTTCCTTGTTTTGCCCCAAAGGCAGTGTTCCACAGAGAAGAAGATTAGCCTTGAAAATAGTCACAGCTCTGTGATGGTTTTTTTTCCCCTTTGTGCTTAGTCAGGTTTCACTTGCTCACAGGGGGCCACGCGCAGAGGCCTTGCACCCGGCTCTTCTGACCGGAGTTACTAGTGCGGAATTGCTGCTGCCAACAGCTCAGCTCAGGAGGGCCATGTCAGTCCTCCTGCATCTTAAGTGTGACTTTTACTGATCAGAATGACCTCTACTGAGCAAAGGGATGTATGCCTTCAATTTATTCTAGTGCTGTGCTGAGTGTCCAGCTGTTTGTAAAGTGTAGATTTAAATCTCATGAGCTCTGCAATTATATCAGAAATGTCTGGCTGCCCTCAAATACATACAGTCCTGGAAGATATAATACAGCTTTCAAAGGCACAGTCTCAAGCTACACCCTTCCTGGAAGAATATAACTCATAGAGTGTGTGTGCATTTTTTTAACAACCTGGATCTATAATAACATGACCAAAGAGATTAAATCAGATATTTAACTTCCAAATGAACCCGATGACTGTTTTCAATGACAACAGACCTATGCAAACATCATCTGTGCAGCCAGCCTTCTGCTGCCTGTGATCCATACCTGAGCGTTGAGCCTGAAAAGTCTGTTTTCCTCATCCTCTCCTGACTCCCATCACCAACTTCAACTCTCTTTCTCCTCCATCATCGCTGCCCCTCCGCGGACAGCAAGCACAGGCCCTGGGAAGTTTGGAACTCTAGCACTAGTAACTTCAAAATAAAGCAGCAGTTCCTACGCCAACACGTTCACGATGTATTCACAACACACGACACACTCCCTCTGTGACTCAGAATATCACCTTCTGTCCACCCGCTGTCACCTCTGTCCTTTGAGGCAGTCTCACTCTAAACCAGCCCATCCCTCTGGACCACCTTGCTGAAGTCCCATCATCCACCGTGCTGTTGGAACCCTGACTCTATTTTAAGCAACCATCTCTCCTCAGTGTGACTCCTTGGACCTATGAATATGAGAAAATGAAACCTGAATACTTGTTAATTAGATGCACCAGGCAGGAAGACTGTTGTCTTGGAAACCAATCCAAAGCTACGTGTGGAAGACCACCTCCTTCTTAAAGCACGCTCACCCTGTGGCTCCTTGACCCACATTCTCCGGGTTTCTTCCCTCCACCCCACCCGACTTGGCTCCGCGGGCCTTTCCTTCCCTTCCTGAGATCCTCAGAGACATGGCCTGTGCCCCTTCTATTCTCACACTGACACTTCTCACTTCTAGTCCTTACCTGTTTCCATGGATTCAGTCCCTCCTCTGTGCTCAGGGCCTGCAAATCTCCATTTCCTGACTGAACCCCTCTCTAACCACGTTCTTACCTGACAGTAAATTTTGGATGGCACATGCACCTCAGACTTAATCTGACTTAAAAAGAAGCTATGAATCTCTACCAGACTCAGCCAAAGGAACAGCAAACACACACAACGGCCTCTTCCTCCTGGTGAAAAGGCGGCATGCTGTTCGTGGTTGCTCACCTCCAAATCTAGGATCCTCTCATATCAAAGACCCAAGCCTGGGAATCCTACCTTTTTGCTATTTCTCAAATGTATCATTTTCTGTCCTCTCCTACTGCCATCGCATTGATCTCCACCACAATAACCTGTTTCACAATTTCTCCTAGTGCTGAAGTTACAGAGATGAGGACGACGGACAAGATACATCTTTAATTGAACCTACATTCAAGTGGGGGAAAACATACAGTAAAAAATAATCACATAAATAAAGATAATTAAAGAGAATTGCAAGAATGAAACTACAGTAGGGTAATGGGAAGAGAAGGACAGTGTGAGGGGGGCTGTGTTAGTTGGGGATGATCTGCAAAGGCCTCTCTGCAGATCTGACAGTTACCATCTCAGGCCACTTTCTTACTGGCTTACTGTGCTCTACTTTCCTTCCTTCAGTTCTTGGCACCTGAAAGCGATTGACAAGCTCCATCCTGACTCAGCAGCTATGAACTCCTTGCTAACTTCTGTCTGGAACATTCCTTCCTTTGTGTAACTGCTGGTTAATCCTTCAGGTCTCAGCTTAAAAACAACATTCTCAGGGAAACCTTCTACAAATGCCCAGAACCGTACAGCCCCTTCCTGCCCTCCTACCTCTGCTTTGCTCCTAGAACCCTTGTCTCAGGTCACTCATCACAGTTGTAATGATGTTTATCCATGGGTAGTTCTTATAAGGTGACTGCTGGGTAGCATCATTTAAATGTCCCCCCTTCAGATAATGACTCTGTTCCACAATCCCTAAGGGCTATTTTCCAAAAACTTGGTTAGGAGGGTTCAAAAATGAGTATGTTCTTGAGGATTTCAAGGTGAAAGGTTTATATTGATATTTTAGCAAACTATGTGTTGATAGCAAACAACAAATAATCCATCTTATTATTGACCTGGCCCCACTGTACCAACATTATCCATTTATGTATCTTTCTCCTTTTAGGCTAATATATCTCGTGAGCTAAGACGAGGGCCAGATCTTATTTGCCTTTGTATTTCTAGGACCCAACACAGTGCTCGTCATACTATGGGCTCTCAGATAATATTCAACTGATTGAAGCATGTGAAGTGACTTGCCATCATTGGCCATTTATTATTACAGAAATAATTACAACTAACATGCCAAGAATGTTCTTAGTAGTGTCCATAAAACTACTGAGTATTCTTAGTAGTAACACTTTTAATCCCTACAATGGTTGAGGAAACTATTCCCATTTCAAAGATGAGGAGACTGAGACATGTAAAACAACTTGTCACATAGCTACTGCTATAGACTGGATGTGTCCCTTCAAAGTCCCAGTGTTGAAATATAACCCCCAAAGTGACGGTATTAGGAGGTTGGAGCTTTGAGGAGTGACTAGGTCCTGAGGGTGGAGCCCTCATGAATGGGATCAGGACCCTTAGAAAAAGGACCTCAGAGAGCTCCCTTGCCCCTTCCACCATGAAAGAACGCAGCTAGTAGATCACCAGCTATGAACCAGGAAGCAGGCCGTCACCAGACACTGGATCTGCCAGTACCTTGATCTTGAACTTCCCAGCCTCCAGAACTGTGAGAAATAAGTTTCTGTTGTCTATAAACCAGCCCTTCTATGGTATCTTGTTATAGCAGCCTGAACAGACTAAGGCAGCTACCAAGCTGCAAAGCTAGGATCTGAAGACAGCTGATCTGGCTAAAGAGCCGTAAATTCAACTACTATTGTATCAATATATCACCTGGTTATTAGGCTGCTTCTATTGAAGCTACCGCCGTAAGTTAACAACTGTGAACACACTAAGTAGAAATAACTCTCTGTATCTTAATATTCCAGCCTCTTCAACTTTTATCTGAGAGTTAAGAGTGAAGTCAGTACATAAAATACATGCTGTAAGGTCCTGTATGTTTGCTGGTTCTGATCCTAAAATCTAGCAATCGGCTTCCTCAAAGACAATGTAGAAAAGGAGTTATGAGCACGTAATTACCGCATAAAAACAAAATAGTTGCTCTGCAGAAGCAAAACTAGATCAGGGCAACATTTTATCCTCAGAAATACAATGAAAGTCTCTGCAGCAACATTCTCACATTAATTATAATGAAGTGTTTTTATGAGCCGGGAGACCATTGACTACTTGCCATGTGATAATCTGGGACCAGATTAGCTTGATAAATTACCATTTGAATGTGCAGAGCTGGTTTACTGCAAGGCTTTATCTTTTTCATTCTAAAAAATAAGTTTTAGGGGGGCTTCCCTGGTGGCACAGTGGTTGAGAGTCCACCTGCCAATGCAGGGGACACGGGTTCGAGCCCTGGTCCGGGAAGATCCCACATGCCGCAGAGCAACTAAGACCGTGCGCCACAACTACTGAGCCTGCGCTCTAGAGCCCACGAGCCACAACTACTGAAGCCCGCACGCCTAGAGCCCGTGCTCCGCAACAAGAGAAGCCACCGCAATGAGAAGTCCGTGCACCGCAATGAAGAGTAGCCCCCACTCGCCGCAACTAGAGAAAGCCCGCGAGCAGCAACGAAGACCCAACGCAGCCAAAAATAAATAATTTTTTAAAAAAATAAGTTTTATAATGTAGGGAAAGGAATATAAGCATCATAGGTTCTGTAGACTTTTTTCCAGAAGAAAGATTTTTTTTTCCAGAAAAATCTGCATTTATCCTACTTTGCAATGTTATCATTAGAAAACAGAGAAAGTCTGCTTCTGGTGTCCTGAATATGTGTATATTGGATTTTATCATGATTAATTATCCTGGTTATAAAGATTGGAATCCAGTGCCCTTGGCCCTGGGAAGCAGTCGTGTTCAGGGAACTTGCCTAAGCATGAACTTCTTTACAAGGAAGTGGGCTTCAAGCTGTAAGGAGCTTTAGTAAGTAAGGAGGATTCAAGCTGCGATTTGATAACAGTAACAAACAGCCCCCAGATCTCACTGGCTTGAAACAGCAAAGGTCACTCTATGTCCACTCGGAGTTGAATGGTGACTCAGGACAAGTGTTGTCATCGTCATCCTCACCATGACCTCAGCTCATGGGGTGGTCACCATCTGGATCACTGGTGGTGACCACAGCAGAGGAAGACCAGGGCACAGATGGGTCTCACATTTGGTTACAAACACCCTGAGCTAGAAGTGGCACAGATCACTGTGCTCAAACTCGTTAGCCAGAACTGTTTACAGTCAGCCCGACAATAAGAGACCTGGCAGGTACAACCCCATCCTGTGCCTGGAAGGGAGAGAAAGCCAGAAGGAGGGACAGAGGGAGTGGGGATGGGAAAGGATCTACTCTTTGTGCTTCTGGGACAAAAATAAGGATCCCTACAAGCCCAGGACTGAGGACAAGTGCAGATTATGATCTGATCACTGTGACATCTTGAAGAGAGAAGAAAAGCAGCTTTGTTAAAGGGCAAAACTCACTGCTTTATAGAAAGAAGCTGTTAAGTAATGAGAGCATGACAAAGAAAAAGAAACCTCTCCTGATCTTCATCCCCAAATTTGTTCAAACCATGTCAGGTCAGAGTTCAGTAAAATCAGTTGTGAACAGGACAGGTAATAGATTATTTAGACTATAAAGATAGGCAGGCTGCAAGGCAAATTCGGGCATGGGAATGGGTTTGCTTGTACCACACAGGATCTCAGAAAAGAAAAAGACTGTGCTTCCAAGTATGGACTGCACCTCACCAGTTACTACTCATTCCATGCCTTATTAGTTTCACCAGACCCGATTTTGTTCACTTATTTGGGCATACGTCCTCTGAAGTCATTTGATTTTGTGCTCTCTGATTCAGGAATGGATGGCTTGCATGTATCTCAGGCAATTCTTCATAAATCAATTTAATTTTATGCCAGTTTTAGGTAAGATAATTGACTAGCAACAATTTTAGATTATATTCCTTTAGAAGGTCATTGGGTGAACGATATTGTAAGTATGGCACCATATGCTATAGTTGAGAGGCTTGTCAAGATACATACCTTTATCTTACTCCACACAGAGATGGTCAAAAGGATTGCCTTAGGACAAATACTGCCCTAAACTATAGCTGGTAGATGACAATGCACTAATGGGTAAATATTTATTAGATTATAACCCAGACTACTAAATTATAGTAAATTACACTGACTAAATTATGAGTTATAACCCAGACTACTATTAATCAAGAATGTTTAGAAATAGAAATGTATAATGCATTTATAAGCAGCACAGCTTTGAAGAAGAAATTGATTAAACGAGAACCTGGAGTTTGAACCTCCAAATCTCATGCAAACCAACATGTAGGCACTCTACATGGTTAATATCCCAGGAGAGTGAATAGTTTGTCAATTCTTTTCTCAATCCAAAGTTGCTTATTATTTGAGAAGGAGGTATAACAAAACATCACAGTGTATTGCTTTTGATTAGCTAAAACAGCCCTTTGAATTGGGTAATTTATTCTCCATTGGTGATAATCAATCCTGGTGAATTCTCCCAGTCCTCAAAATTGTCAAATAAACTGTGATGAGTAATTCTGGCTGTGGAATGGGCAAGCAGCTCAATGCCTTTATGCTGAAAAATTTCCTGCTTGTGTCATGGCTTTTTTCCTAGGGTCTTTCAGGTCACATTGACTATTTACCTTTGGATTTGTCAAATCCAAACTGTAGTACACTTAATCCTTCATTTCCTCCTAGTGTAAAAGCTGTATAAGAATTTTGCATTTTTTAATGCTTATAGGAAATATTATATTAGTTTCAAAATTATTTTGAGCTTCATTTAAGACTTAAAGCCAGAGAGATAAAGGAATAAGAACAAAGGAAAAGAACAACCAATGTTTTAAAAACTGGTGCTAAAGTAAAATGAAGCTGATATTGAAAAGGCAAACGAGGTGTCTGCAGGACTGTTTTCTTGGAACACTAGGTGGTGAATCACACAGAGTTTTGTGAGCTTTGCCATTTATCATCCTGGAGGGCAACTCACAACCACAGAATCCTACCGATATCATATTCATACTGATTATGATTAGTAAATGAATGATGCTTTGAACACAATATTTATTTGCCACATAAAGTTTTTTAAGAGATGAAATGTAACAGAGAATCATAATAGCAGAACTGCATTATTTCCAAAGTGATGAACTTGATCAATCCATCCAGTCATCAGTTAAGAAAAATGCAATTAAAAAGGCTAAGGTATCTTGAAAGGTCACCCCGTTGTCTCTGACTTTTGCTTCAGTTATAGGAGCTTTACCATTGTCTTTTCTATAGGACATGATTCTTGTGTTTTAACACTTAAATGAATCTGTAAAATCTAGATGTCACTGGAAACGCTTTTTAGGTGCACGCTGTTAGTTACTGGCATTTCTTAATACAATATGTTATCTTTTCTTGACCTACTCAAGGAAAGTTGAATTATATTTGTGATTTCTCTCTTCCTTGTATTTTTGCACTGGAGGTTTTGTATTTCTATAAGATCGTCTTTATTATACCCATATACCCTCCCATTCCCTTTTTTTCCAAGATCTGAGACTTTTATTTATAACTTCAAACAGGAATCAGGAAGACAGATAAAACCTGTAAGGTGTTTCCAACGCTGACTTTGGGACCAAATTCTTTATTCCCGTGGCAAAGGGCGAGTTTTACATCCAATTTTATCTGTCAGGAGGTTCATGGTATGATTCTAGGATTTATATGAATATGGTAAAGGGCGTTTAAGACATTAAATAGGTAAAATTGGCTCAAAGTTGCATATACACCTTTTGTTTTTAAACTTCATTTGATGTCAAAGCCACTGTATTATGTCATTTCAAAATTTTTTAAACTTTAGCATTTGATCATATACTTTCTCCAAATTGTGCCATCACATTTAAGAATCCATGCAGTGGCTCTGTCTCTATGTCAGCTACAGAGGACATACTTGATAATTATTAAATTCAGCTTAATGAGACCTAGTAAGCCTATTAATTGTAGGTAATAAGATCAAATGTAGAACCAGAGATGTCTATCAATTTCTATTCTTACTATTGGATCCACCTATGTTTAGGAATTATCTATTTACTGGAGACAGAAAAAACACTAATAAAATTGAATAATATTCATATGCATTATATCTTTTGATTTTAAAAGAAATTTTTTATGATTCTTACATAAATGATTTTTTCATTTTCTTGTGCCTTTTTTCTTTTTCTCTTTTCCCTAAGTGAATATAATATGGAAGAAAATTATTAACATATTCAATGAAAAGTCTTTTAAATTAAATTATTACATCAAATATTGTATCATAAAGTTAAATATACTTATTAACTATTTTCTCTCATTAATGAATTAAAAATGAGCCCACTTGCATCATATCTGTACTGAACTTGATTGAAGTAATTTTAGTTAACTATACTTTGAATAGACATTAGAATCTTTTATTCAATTGGTGAGGATCAAAACATTATTTACAGTAATAGTTATCAATAGGAAAACCTGATTACTATGCAACCCCATTGCCCCATTTAACTACCGCTGATATTTACAATTTACTCTCCTTTAAAACTGCAGGGTATTTTTTTTTTGAGAAGAATGAGAGCTAATTAGAAAAGAACACAGTAGTGAATACAAATACTTCATTTTCCTTCCCATCCTGTCTTTTCAGTGTAATGTCATGTAGACCTTTGTGTGCCCACACAATCATGGCATCCAAATATAAATATAGCAGTTAGATTTATATGTTCTAACAGCTGTAATCACTTCTATAGTTGGTGTCTTTATGAAGAATAAAAACTTAATATCAGTGCTTTGTGACCATCTAGATGGGTGGGATAGGGACGGTGGGAGGGAGACCCAAGAGGGAGGAGATATGGGGATATATGTATACGTATAGATGATTCACTTCGTTATACAGCAGAAACTAACACACCATTGTAAAGCAATTACAGAACAATAAAGATGTTAGAAAAAAAACAATGTGAAAGCTATTGCTATGTTTTCTAAGAACCAATGTTTTTATTATACTGTATGGTAGATACATGGAAATATTTAAATTCTTTTTCATTAAGTTGGTGATTCTCAGGGGAATATATGATTCTACATAAGTAAAGAGTAATTCAATTGAGTTTTTACATTCTTTTTGAGAGAGATGAAAAAATGGCATATTCTTCCTTTTCAAGTTAACTATGGAGTAAAGTTTAAAAGCTCACACTGTCTTTAAATATCTGCATGACATTTACTCAACAGACCCATATCATGTACTGATTTAGGCTCTGAGGATAAAAATATGTAAAAGATAGTTTGTCCTCTCAAAAAGCTACTCCTGGTGGGTTTCACAAACAAAGTGAATGGGGAAAAATATTGCTGTATACCCAGATCTTCCCAGAGTTCCCTAAAGCAATTCTTTCTAGAATCATAGTTTACAAATTAAAATGATATTTTGTCCATCCTATGATTTTCTCTATTCCTACCCATCCCTATACTTAATAAAAAATATAATTCCCTCAGTGCCAAGATCTTAACTATGCATTAGTGTAAATCAAATATATACTCAAAAATAGTTCAGTGACTAATACTATCCTCTCTTTGACCCCTGATTAAAATCTAATTCTCCCAAGGAGAATTGCTTTTCACATCTAAAACAAAAACCCACAAAATGTTGGGAATCTCAACGAGTTTGGGAGAAAAGTTTTGCGGTGAGTGGGTCTAGCTTTTAACTGAGCTGTCTAACCTATTCTGCATGTGGGGGAGAGATGGCCCTAGAAGAGGAAAGGAGAGAAGGGACTTTGAATATGCAGGTCCATTTCCAACTGGAAGAGGAGGGCCAACCACAAATATATCTTCTTTCCCCCTCTTTCTGGACTTTCTTTTACTCTGAGAAGAACCATCTCTGGTCTGTTTCCCTATGCATCTGTAGTTTACTCCTTGAAGTCTGAGGCTTGGGTGTCCTTTCTGATGATTCCATGTGACCGTCATAAACATCTCAAACTTAACATGTTCAATCATAGAACTCTTACCTCCCCCAACCTTCCCCATGAGTAACTATTACCACTACTTGCCCAGTTACTCAGCCTAAGGCTACCCTTGACTCCCACCTTTCCCTTACTCCTCAAAGTCCAGTTCATAAGCAAACCCTGTCTATTTCATCTCTATTTGAGATTTTCTCAAAAAAAAAATCTACCTCTTTCTAAATCCATCTGCTACTCTCTGTCTCTGCAACTACCAATCTAGCCAGACCATCCTCTGCTCTGAGCTATAGTTTTCTTGGAAGTATCTCTGCTTCCATTTTTACCTCTTCCTATTAAGATTCTTCCAAACACCATCCAAAATAAACTTAATCCTTACCAACTTCTATAAAACCCTCCATGATATGGCTCTATGATCACTGCCATTTTTTCTTACTCACTCTCCTCCAAATACACAATGTTAGGAAGTGTTCCTAAGTTTTGCAACTTTGAAAAAATGCTGGCTGCAGGATGCATTGTCACCCTCTTCTGGCCACCTAATGCAGGCACTGTGGAAATGTCAGATTGCTCCAAGTTCCAAGAAATGAATCACAGGAGTCTTCTTGCTGTGGGCTATTACATGCCTGATTCATGACACCGCAGAAGCCAGTGCAACAGGAAATATCAGCAAGGAATCTCAGGTCTGTAGTTCACAAGGCTTTGGCTCAAGTACATTCTCTGAGATTTTCTACTTTGGGTCTTACTTGACCAATTTCCAAGCCCCTTCTTATCTAGAGGAGATGCATTAGCAGAGAGCCTGGACAGAACACTAAGCAATTATCATAAATTAGTGATTTATTGTTTCTTCCTCCTGTGTCTGATAATCCCCTATTGTTTTCCTGAATTTAATTTTGTTTTCCTCCTTCCTGGATTTTTGTCAGTACAAGAATGGTGGATGTTTCCATGGCAAGATTTTCAGGCATCTGAGGGTTCTTTTGTGAGGTTGAGAATAGCAGATCTTAAGGTGCGTGGTTTCAGACTCCTATTCCTAAATGCAAGTGTGAGCCCTCGCCCCTTGCCTTTCCAAATCGCAGAATCAAGATTGCATTTTTCAAGAGAATTCTACTCTTTTGAATGATCTCATCCAATAGTATAATTCTTGTTTATTCTGGGACTTCAGCATCTGTCATCCTGAATTCTAATGTACATAACTTCTGTACATAACTCATTCCTTAACTATCACAAAGCCTAAGATGATATAATCACCAACTCTTAAGATATCTGTTTGCTAATCAATTCTTTAAATCTGTTATCATATTTCCAGTGTCTCTATGATCTGAGAGATGGAGAGGTTTTGTATATATCTATGTGTGTATTTGAGCTAATGATTGAAAATTTATTCCTTCCCTGAGATCATGGTGAAATTAATGCCTTTAAAAAAAACTTCTTGAGAAAAACTATGAAGTCATCTCAAACCTTTCTTTCCTTAAAAAAAAAAAAAAAAAAAAAACTCCTGTCTCTGTTCCGTTTTTTTAATTTATTTCTGTTTCCTCCACCCAAACCTTCATGCTCTCCCAATTCTGCCTTCATCTCTGTATCCAGATGCCTTTTTGCTCTGCCTCGCAGAAACTGTAATTTCCTTAAATGAATCACTAAGTGCCCCACTATCTGGGTAACAACTTATGGAATGAATGAGCTTTCATTTCTGTTTAGCTCATGGAGAAAAAAATCGATGAGTAAACTGGCAATTTCATTTACAAGTTGACTATGGAACTTCAACTATTACTCAGAGCCCTTGAGACATTTATCTGCATATAAAAAAGCACTTAATCTTATAAACAGATTTACAATTTTCATTTGGACGATATTTTATAAAACACTAGTTGATATAGATCATTTTGAAAATACAATTATGTGTTAATAAAAGTAAACCTTATTTTGAAAGACAACAATTAAATCTTAGCAAGGCACAGTGAGCACTGTTAAATATCAAGTTCTTCCAATAGTAAGTAACATTTTTAGTGATAAAATATCCTGTCATCAACTTTTATTTATTTAGACATTTTAATTGAATAAATTGAGCCAGAGAATGCAATTCATAGTAAGGGGTAAGGAAGCCATGACAGCAGATTTATAATTTACTTGGCATGGCAGGGAGATAGCATCAAATGTACCAGGAAAGTGAATATGATTTTATTACATTAACGTACATCATTGTAATGAAAAGAATAGTGAAGCTTGTTGGAGGTCAGACAGGATTACTTAATTTAGACAGTAGAAATTTCTTTCTTAGAAATTTTTTCATTTAGAAAAAGAAAATAATTTTCTATTGTTATGTTGCTAAATGCATAAAAAGGTATTCCTATGTTTTATTTCAGCACATCTTTAAAACACACAAAGCATATTTTATAATAAAGTGTTGACTGTCACATGTAATTTATTGAATATTGTACTGACCGTGGAAAACAGAATGGTTGTCTAGGTACAGAAGGCTTGTGAGTGTATCATTGTTTACCCTCCTGATCACGTGGCTGACGGGAGCTGTAGCTGCCACTGCCCAGCATCGTGAGAGCAGATACCACACATCACTGGCCCAGCAAAAGATCAAAATTCAAAACTCGAAGTGCGGTTTCTACTGAATGTCTATCACTTTCACACCATATAAAAGTCAAAAAAATCATTAAGTCGAACCATGGTAAATCAGGGACCAACTGTAAATACTACTGAAAAAGATCTGGCCAAAATGGATAATGATATATATACATATTAGTGCAAATATGCGTGTGTGCCCATTTAGCACACTTACCTTTGGTAAGGAAGCTCGTGATCCTGAACTCTGTGTAGTCATAGTCAGCACGGTGGTTATGCCCAAGGCTACCCTGGCTGGAGCAGCATCCATATTGATCCAGAATGAAACCCAGGAGAGAATAACAATCAGGAGACTGGGAATGTACATCTGGATCAGATAGTAGCCCATTTGTCGTTCAAGATGGAATCGCACTTCTATACATGTAAACTTTCCTAATTGGTTGTGAAATAAATGCAGTAATTGGTAAAAAATAGGTCTTTGTTATTGCAGCAAATGTCACAATTTTGTTTTCATCATAATTTTGCCCTACATCTTTCTGTATAATTGTACAATTATAATGAAATTATATAACTATTATTTTCATATAATTATAAAGTTATAATGAAATGGGATCCCAAATCATATATGCAAATTGTTTTCTGAAAAATAGATTTCTTATTTTTCTGTTAGCACCTAGAAGCAATGTAATAGAACAGTGTACTATTTCAGGAAATAATATATAATCTTATTACTTCACATTTGATTAGCACTTCATACTTGCAAAGTACTAAAATGTCTATTATTTCACTTGATTCGTGTCTGCTTTTATACCTTCTTTTAAACACTGTACCTTGAGGTTCTAGCCAGGGTAATTAGGCAAACAATTAAATAAAAGGCATTTAGACTGAAAAGAAAGCAGTAAAACTATCTCTATAAGTAGAAGCCATCACCTTGTATTTAGAAAATCCTAAAGAATTCACTAAAAATCTACTTGAGCTGAAGAGTTCAGCAAGGTTACAGGATACACTATCAGTATACAAAAAGCAATTGTGTTTCTGTACACTAGCAATGGAAAATCCAAAAATTAAATTGAGAAAACAATTCCATTTACAAGAACCAAATAAAATAAAATATTTAGAAATAAATTTAACAAAAAAGTGTAAAACTTCTACACTAAAAATTACAAAACACAGTTGAACAAAATTAAAGAAGATCAAAATAAATAGAAAGTCATTTTGTAGTCATTAATCAGAAGAGTTAATATGGTTAAGATTGCAATACTTCCCATATTGGTCTACAAATTTATTGCAATTTCTATCAAAATCCCAACTGGCTTTTATGCAGAAATTGACAGGCTGATCTTAAAATTAGTATGAAAATGCAAGGAACCTACAATAGCCAAAATAGCCTTGAGGGAAAAAAAGAACAAATTTGGTGAACTCACACTTCCCAATTTCAAGACTTGCTACAAATCTACAATAATCACAAAGTATGGTACTGTCATAAGTAAAGATATACAGATTAATGGAATAGAATTGAAAGTCAAGAACTGATCATTTATGGTCAATTGACTTCAGATAAAGGACTAAGACTATTCAACAGGGAAAGCATGGTCTCTTTAACAAATGGTACAGGGAGAACTTTGCTTTTTGGAACTTTTTGGAATTTTTTTCCCAATATGTTCAATCCCCAGTTGGTTGAATCTTTGAATGCAAGCCCATGAATATGGAGGGCTGACTATATAGTGAAAGGTCAGGTCACAATTCTGGAAACGTTGAGCCCAAGAAAAATCATAGTTACTATAAGGAAATAATAAGAGCAGCCACAGATGCTAGTGGGAGGCCACGCACTCGCCACTTTGGAGTGATGCCTCAACTGTGGGCAGTTTAAGGGAACTTGTAGATTAGGCAATTAGAAGAGATATTACGGAAATAGCCAGTTCCAGTTGTGAGAGAAGTGAACAAATAACATGAATGTACAAGTCTTGCAGTCCTTGATGTTGATGACTGTATCTGATATTTATTCTCAAAGGTAAAAGGCTACTGTGTCAATGTGAGTAGTAGGTGCTTAGTAACAATATCTTGAAATGCATGACATTGTGGCTAAACTAAAAATTTAGGCAAGTGAAGCCTTAAAAAAAACTTTCATTTTTTAAGCAAACACAATGTTTACAGCTACAGGACAGTTAAAAAGTACATTTTATCGCTCACATAGAAATTAAAGGAACTTTTTTGGAAACATCATTACTATGTACCTATAGGCATTTCACAAAAAAAGAAATTAGTTAAATATAATTGAACACCAGGCATTTCTTGTGTTCCATACAAACCAATTATATAACAAGATGTGATGAGTCAAAGCTTCCGTAAGTTTCAAAGACATCCATTCTCTGCTCTATGACTATAAAAAAAATTCAGCTATAAATTGTTAAAATAATTAACTTAGCGCTATAATTAAGAAACATCTGACTATCATAAAACCACAAGTCATAAGTGTAATGAAGAACACTCAACTCCTACCTGTGTTGTAATGTTTAGTGCAGTATCGTAAATCTTTCTCTTCTTTCAACAGAAACTGGGGCAAAGTGAGTCCTTCTGCCACTTGTACAGGTGCCTCATCTTGCCATTCAAAAATGAGATCATTCATTGTGTACCCAACTAGGCAAAACATAATAAAAATATTTAGAGTGAAAAGGGCATGCAAAGGAGTGAAATTTAAAATAATCACTTGTAGTGTTCCCATAGGATGGGAACACCAAACCGTGTCACCTTAACTCTATTTTTTTTTTTGCCTTGCTGCTTTTAATATGATTTCTTTGTGTTTAATTTTTGACAGTTTGATTAATATGTGTCTTGGCGTATTTCTCCTTGGATTTATTCTGTATGGGACTCTCTGTGCCTCCTGGACTTGATTAACTATTTCCTTTCCCATATTAGGGAAGTTTTCAACTATAATCTCTTCAAATATTTTCTCAGTCCCTTTCTTTTTCTCTTCTTCTTCTGGAACCCCTATAATTCGAATGTTGGTGCGTTTAATGTTGTCCCAGAGGTCTCTGAGACTGTCCTCTGTTCTTTTCATTCTTTTTTCTTTATTTTGCTGTGCAGCAGTTATTTCCACTATTTTATCTTCCACCTCACTTATCCGTTCTTCTGCCTCAGTTATTCTGCTATTGATCCCATCTAGAGTATTTTTCATTTCATTTATGGTGTTTTTAATCGATGCTTGATTCATCTTTAGTTCTTCTAGGTCCTTGTTAACTGTTTCTTGTATTTTGTCTATTCTATTTCCAAGATTTTGGATCTTGGAAATAGAATCTTGGATCATCTTTACCATCATTATTCTGAATTCTTTTTCAGGTAGACTGCCTATTACCTCTTCATTTGTTAGGTCTGGTGGGTTTTTATCTTGCTCCTTCTCCTGCTGTGTGTTTTTCTGTCTTCTCATTTTGCTTATGTTACTGTGTTTGGGGTCTCCTTTTTGCAGGCTGCAGGTTCGTAGTTCCCATTGTTTTTGGTGTCTGTCCCCAGTGGCTAAGGTTGGTTTAGTGGGTTGTGTAGGCTTCCTGGTGGAGGGGACTAGTGCCTGTGTTCTGGTGGATGAGGCTGGATCTTGTCTTTCTGGTGGGCAGGTCCACATCTGGTGGTGTGTTTTGGGGTGTCTGTGGACTTTTTATGATTTTAGGCCACCTCTCTGCTAATGGGTGGTGTTGTGTTCCTGTCTTGCTAGTTGTTTGGCATAGGGTGTCCAGCACTGTAGCTTGCTGGTCGTTGAGTGAAGCTGGGTGCTGGTGTTGAGATGGAGATCTCTGGAAGACTTTTGCCCTTTGATATTATGTTGAGCTGGGAGGTCTCTTGTGGACCAGTGTCCTGAAGTTGGCTCTCCCACCTCAGAGGCACAGCACTGACTCCTGGCTCTTCAATTTGGGATGATTTGTTGTCTATTCATGTATTCCACAGATGCAGGGTACATCAAGTTGATTGTGGAGCTTTAATCCGCTGCTTCTGAGGCTGCTGGGAGAGGTTTCCCTTTCTCTTCTTTGTTCTCACAGCTCCTGGGTCTCCACCTTAACTCTATTGATTGAGCTACGCATGGCACAATTCCAGTCTACTGAAGTCTCTTCATAGAGAATATTTATCAAATAATGTAAGAAAATGTAGTAGGCTAATAAGTATGGCATGGCATGTAGGAACCTTAAAGAATAGGCATATACATTCTTGCCTTGGGATGGGCAGCTACTGCATTAACTCAGCAATTCATTTTGGTTCCACTGCATTGGATCTCTCCTCACCTTTTCTCAAATTATTCAGGACCCTTTCAACAAAAACTGAAATCGTCACGAGTTAGGAAATGATCTAAACTATAACATCCATGGCGGGAACGAACCAGAGCTGATACCTTTCTTGGTTTACTCATTAACTATTTCAGTTTATGGCATCTGCTTCTATGTCCTGAGTCCCAAAATGGACAAAAGGATATTTTAGATAGAAATGTCTGCTGTTCAGGGAAAATCGGTATACAAAGAAAATCCACGTTTGTGGAGGGATAAACTCTTGCACATAGCATGAGTGAATTCTGACTAGAATTCACGAATATATTTTGTAATAAGCCAGAGTCTTTTAGCAAATTAAAATGTCATCTGTCTATAGGAGTGGTATCTAAGGAAAGCAGAATTTGATCTTTTTCTTCCCTCTGAATGAGAGGCTGTTGAAAGGTGCACTTGAAGGCCATTGCAGAGAAGGAGTCAAAGGGAACGTCACCTGCGGGGAAGATTGCAGGTGGTCAGAGTTCACAGCTGCCCTGGAGGTAGGAGGAGAGGAAGCACAGTCTGGCCTCTGAACTAAGGCAAGGGGCCAGATAAAGGAAGCAGAAGCTCTAGATGCATGAAGCAAGCGGCAAACAAGGGAAAGTGTCCCAAACAAATTCTCTGGTAGCTAATGTTGTCGACAAGGGGCTGTGTGCATGATTGGAAACAGCTGGGGCGGGCCAGGTTAGGCTGAGCAGGGCGAGGTGTCTGGAAGGGAACTGATCACCCTTCTTCCTCCCACAATACCTGGAAGACATCTCCGAAAGAGCTGAATCTGATCCAGCTGTGGTGATAGTGACTGGAGCCAGATGCCCAGCCCACCCTCCTGACCCGTGGGCACGCCTCACGACATCCACTCCACTGGCTACGGGGGAAGGTGGCTTTAGCAGCAGCAGCATCCGTATGATGGCTCATTACGGAGCAAGCGCTATTTGGTAGAGGTTGTGAAGTCCTCCAGACTGAAGGGGACATGCCTAAATTCTGGTTACAGGACAGATAAGAAGACCTGCAGGACTGTCCTCTAGACTATTGGACTTCGCACAGCAAGGACTTATGTTTGACTTGCTTACACTAGAATACATTTCATTGAACCCTGCAATTAATGATTTGGTGGCTGATAATAGAAGGCTTTCATTTTATTTGTAAGCCTTTTGGTATATCCACTGTCTATACCATTTTACCTAAAGAGGAAATAGATGCACATTTCTCAAGGATCAAAAGTAAAATAGGCACTGATTCTTATTTACTTCCAGGTAAGACAGGTACCCTATTCTTCCATATGTGCAATCCCTGAAGACAAAAATATGTGAGATATTTCCCAATTTAGACAGATAAATGGAGAAATGAACTGAAACCCTGTTTTGTTTTCATGTTGTAAGTTTTTCTTAGGGTTTTCTGTGAAAAGAAAGTAGCTCTCTGAAATTCCCTCAAAGACAAGGCTTAGTCAGTCTCTGATGCAATTTATAGACAGCATACTCAGCTTGCTCTTGTGTCAAATAATCATGCACACTAAGTGATTTAGGCATAGGCATATCCTAATCAAGCTATGCTATTTCCTTAAGGTCCATAAAATATTTAAGTTTGAAACCAGAAGGAAAATAGTGAAATGACAATTTTAGGCAGTAATGCTTTTATTCTAAGTAACTAAGTGGATGTTCAAGGAAATTAACTAAATGGTAATTTTGCCTCAATAAGCCTTCAAACATAACTTTTAAAAAATCAGTACTTTTCTACACAGTTCACAGTATTTTAGCATCCTTATGCTTTTGGTTGGCAGAACTTTATACAATTCTGAGAATTGCCAAGGTGAAGAGACTGGCTAATGAGATTGAGGCTGTGAGCTGAATGGCCTTGTACCATAATGAGTTCCAAAACAAGGAATACTTCATTGAGGGAACAAAAGCATTAACCCTACCTTCAGCCAACAATCTCATAGGGTAGCTGCAGGGAAACGTGTAAACAAATGACTCAATGAAAGCAAACACTTGTTTCTTCAACATTTATTCAGCACAAACCATATGTAAGGCATCCTACTGGGTTTCAGGGGATGTAAGGTGCTATTACCAGGTAGAAAATAAGTGGCACGGGGGAGGTTCAAAGTGCTATGTATGTGCTTTCAGAAGAGGGATCTATAATAGCCATTTAAGCCTCATTTGAGTTGCACCTTGAAGAAAGGCAAGACCAGCATATAAAGAACGTGAGAGACAGTGAGGCACTCAGGCAAAGGAAATAGTATAATTGTTTGAAATAAACCACAAACTCCCAAGGTTTATAATAGGAATAGCAATAACTTTATCTAGAGCCAGTTTGCATAAAGAAGCATATGGAATGAAAAGATGAATTACTGTAAGATTATGTAAAATTTACACTCCAGTTTACAAAGTTTGATTTTTTAAAATTCCCTGTGGGCAATGATAAACAATTGAAATCTTTTGAGCAGGGGAGTAACATGACAAAAATTGTGCTTTAGAAACATTACTCTAGTAGAATCTTCTCATGAGATTCACAAAATCCAAACTACTTTCATATTCATAAGACATTATCTGCCTTTTTCATTGTGTTGACATTGGTCCAGATGGTGAAAACACAGTAAGTAAAACTTCTAGTGCTTTAGAATAAAAGTGGTGGCTGCAAACTGTGCTAGTGGTTATTGTATTCTTTACTGCCGTATCTTGCAGTATAAACAATGCCATTTTATTTAAGAATGTCCTCAATCCTTGATGAAACAATAACAATTATAATCTTAGTAAATTTTGACCCTTACATAAATGTCCTTTTAATATTCTGTGTATCAAAATGGGAAGTACGGATAAAGCACTTCAGCTGCACGTTGTAACACGATGGTTCTTCTAAGGGAAAGCACTGGTGTGATTGATTTACAAGTAAGCCAGCTGGTTTTGCTCGAAACACCATTTTTACTTGAAAAAAAAATGACTGGCAAACTGCGGTTATTACAATTAGGTATATGGCCAATCATTTTCTTGAAAAGAAAAGAAGTGAGTGAACCTATCATGTTGGGGGAAACAACTGACAGTATTTGTTGTCAATGGTAGATTTTGAGCTTTCTATTTAACATTAAATTTTTGAAAAATTATTTTCCCAATACTTAAAGATTTTTTGATGAGCTCAGTGGTGATATTAACAGATGTGACTTTTCAATATTGTATAATGTTACATGTCAATGTTTGGAATATCTGAATAACTCATTAAGCTAATGTTTTCCAAATGATCAAAGCATGATGTTAAAAATCATGCATAGGCAAAAGATCCATTTAACGTTCAAGACACAAACAGATTTTAATTTACAAGAGCATGAAGAGTTCACTGAAAAATATACAGCAAAGTGATCTAGTTATATATTCATATTTTTTTCAGATTATTTTGCTGTACTTTACTATACACCTGAAACTACCACCATATTGTAAATCAATTATACTTCAACAACAAAAAAAGAAGAGTTCATTGCTATGGTTTCCAACCTCACATTGCGACCAAGATTTAAGAAACTACCACCTTCAGAAACTAAGGGTTTTTTCCCCCATATTATAGAATTTCCTGCTTTTTAAAGGCTGAATAGTACCCCACTGTATGTATATATTACATTTTTTGTCCATTCATCTGTCAATGGACATATAGCTTGTTCCCACATCTTGGCTACTGTGAACAGTGCTACAATGAACACAGTAGTGCTAGTATTTCTTCAAGATCCTCATTTCAATTCTTGTGATAAATACCCAGAAGTAGGATTACTGGATCATATGGTAGTCTTATTTTTAGTTTTTGCAGCACCATGGATGAAACTCAAGGATATTGTGCCAAATGAAATAAGCCAGTCACAGAAAGACACATACGGCATGACTTCACCTATATGAGGCATCTTAAATTATCAGATTCATAGAATTAAAGAATGGAATGGTGACTGTCAGGGGCTGAGGGATGGGGAAATGAGAATGCTCAACAAGCATAAAGTTTTAGTCAAACAAGATGAATAAGCTCTAGAGATCAGCTGTATCGCATCATACCTACAGTCAACAATAATGTATTGTATGCCTAAAAATCTGTTAAGAAGGTAGATCTCATGCTAAGTGTTTTGAACACAATAAAATAAATTAAAATTTAAAGGGTTTATTTGCATTCTTGAGAAGGTAAAGAAAAAATTTTCATTCTTCCTCAGTGGTTCTCAGGAATATAAGGTAGAGGTAATACTTCAGTAGATCATTTTGTCAAAATTGGAAATTAATTAAATATATAGTTAAGGGAAAATAAGAAGTTAAAGAACTTTTCAAAGTTTCAAGTCTAAGTCACTGACAAGTAGCTATGCCACAGTCTTTGCTTACATGTCATGTCAGTAGAGTAACCTTCTCTGACCATCTTACAAAATACTTTTCTTCCAATGAGTCTACATTACCCTTTCCTGTTTATTTTTTTCCTTTGAACTACTCTTTACCTGCCATGGTATATAGTCATCAAGTTTTTATTTTGTTTATTTTTTATCTAGTGTCCTGGAATTTAAACTTTATAAAAGCAGAGATTATTCTATTTTAGTCACTGATATATTTTTCCAGTACCTAAAATAGTATGTAACATGTACGAGGAGGTTGACTGTTTGAATTAGAAAGAGATAAAGGGAAAGGAGGAAGATGTGCTTGTGTGTTTGTATCTGATGGGTTTACTTGGGGGTACACTGATTTTAAGATGCTAGCAGGAGATGCAAGTGCTGTTAACAAGTTTGAACGTTGATTTATATGTTGAAAATTGTTGAAATCACAGACCTATACATTGAAAGTGAGATCAGGATTGTAGTTATAAGTTTGAGAGTCACCTATCTAAGGATGATATTAAAGTTGTAGGGGCTTCCCTGGTGGCGCAGTGGTTGAGAGTCCGCCTGCCGATGCAGGGGACACGGGTTCGTGCCCCGGTCCGGGAAGATCCCACATGCCGCAGAGCGGCTGGGCCCGTGAGCCATGGCCGCTGAGGCTGCGCGTCCGGAGCCTGTGCTCTGCAACGGGGAGAGGCCGCAACAGTGAGAGGCCCGCTTACCGCAAAAAAAAAAAAAAAAAAAAAAAAAAAGATAAAGTGTAGAAAGCTATCTAAGCATGTATAAACATTAAAAATTTGTGCCAATTGCCTGCGGCACTGTAACTGGGGGGAGGGGGTGTAGAACGTCAAGCGGACCATAGCAGTGTGAATATCTGTGGCTTGGGAAAGTAACACATAGGTGTAATCTTGAGATGCAGAAAAAGCTTCTGGAGCCTGAACTTCTTGAGTGGTACCTCTGGGGCTAGTCGAGTCGCAACCCAATGTTCAGCATCTGGTAGTGACACTGATGTCCATGAGGAGAAGCAGTAGCCTGGCCATAATAGCCTCATAGACTTTGGTTCAAGACTCACATAAACCCAGACACTGTTTCCTAACACTACGAAGGAGGGGGCGTCCTGAAGAATTTATGATGTTGGACTTCTCATCAACTTTGGCGAGTGGAGAGCTTGAATGGATGCATGCAGAATTTATTTTAAATGTGTATAATTTTGTGCATGCAAATATCTTAGAAAATACACTCCTGATACATATTTAAATAATGAATCATAGTTTGAAGCACAAAAAATGGGTTAAATGGATATGCAATTAATATGCTGTGGAAGTTTGCAATATTTGAAAGAATTGTAATTTTTCCTTGAGATCTTTCCCAGTCCACTGAAAAAAAAAGCATGCAAATTCCCAATTTCTCTGACATTAGATAAGAAAATAGTTTTAAAAAAACTCTAATTAAACATAAGAAATGGTAGGGGGCTTGTATAAGATATCAGGAGATATAAATTTATAATCTTTTTAAAAATTCTTGTATGTCATTAGAGAATTTCATATTAAAACAACAAGAAACCAACACACCTATAAGAATGACCAAAATCCAGAATACTGACAACACCAAATACTGATGAGGATGTGGACTAACAAGAATTCATTGCTGGTGAGAATGAAAAAATGGTACAGCCACTTCGGAAGACAGTTTGGTGGATCCTTATAAAACTAAACATACTCTTACCATATGATCTAGCAATCAAAATGAGATGAAAACCAAATGAGTCAAAAATATGTCTACACAAAAACCTGCACATAGAAATTTATAGCAGCTTTGTACATGCCAAAACTTAGAAGCTACCAAGATATTCTTCAGCAGGTAAGGGGATAAGTAAACCGCAGTACATCCAGATGATGGAACAGTATTCAGCACTAAAAAGCAATGAGCTATCAAGCCATGAGAAAACATGGAGGAAACTTAAATACATCTTACTAAGGGGAAGAAGTCAATCTATCTGAAAAGGCTACAACTCCATGACATTCTAGAAAGAGCAAAACTATGGAGGCAGGAAAATGATCAGTGGTAACCAGGGATCTGGGGGGAGGGAGAAGGGAATAGGCACAGCACAGAGGATATTTAGGGCAGTGAAACTATTCTGTACGATACTACAATGGAATACGTGTCGTTACATATTTGTCGAAACTCAGAGAATGCACACCACCAAGAGTGAACCCTAATGTAGGTCCACGGATTGTAATAAGTGCACCACTCTGGTGTGGGGTGTTGACACTAGCAGAGGATGTGCATGTGCGGGGTGGGTAGGGAAGTGTAAGGGAAATTGTCAATTTCTGATCAATTTTGTTGTGAACCTTAAACTGCTCTAAAAACTCTATTTTTAAAAAATGTCATCTCTAAAAATATTCAAATATTACCAACAAGAAAAAATTTTATTACCAAAATGTTGCCCTGGAATTAATTTAACTAGTTCATTAATTTAATAAATAATTGTTGAGTTCCTACCCTATATAAGTACCTAGGTAAACGGCTGGAACTGCAGAATGACCTGGCTCCAGTCAAGATGCTCGTAGAATAGTGGCAGCTGACAATAAAACAGATAAACTAACAGATTGTGAAGAGTCTGACAGAGAATAAGCAGAGTTCTATGTGAGTGCAGAAAGGGGTCTAAACTAAGCTGCAGTACAGGAGCAGAAGGAGAATCAGATAAAGTCTTCCAGAGGAAAGACTGTAACAGTTATTCAGGTGTAGCAGTGTTAAATTAAATATTTACTATTCTCAGATGTGAAAAATAGAGGGGTGTTTGTTTTCAATTATTTACAACTGTTTGTATCTTAATATGACGCCTCCATCCCATCTGATTGGGGTAGACTTAAAGATGACTCAGGGACCTCCCTGGTGGCACAGTGGTTAAGAATCCGCCTGGGGACACGGGTTTGAGCCCTGGTCCGGGAAGATCCCACACGCTGCAGGGCAACTAAGCCTGTGTGCCACAACTATTGAGCCTGAGTGCTAGACCTCAGGAGCCACAACTACTGAGCCCGCATGCCACAACTACTGAAGTCCACGTGCCTAGAGCCCGCGCTCCGTAACAACAGAAGCCACCACAATGAGAAGCCCAAGCACAGCAACGAACAAAAGCAGCCAAGATAAATAAATAAAATAAGTTAATTTTTTAAAAAGATGACTCAGGGTTTTTTTGAGAGTTTAGTGTCTTAAGAGAAAAAATATTCAGTCTTTCAGGATTTCCCTTTTTCTTCCTTTCTCTTAGTAAAGGAGTCACTTGGTTATAAGAATTCTAACCATACATCTTGGTTTGCCAAAACAGCCCTAGATTACCTTTTTTTTTTCCCCCCTATGTCCTCTCTGACTTATCAGTTGTTCTAGATTCTTCATTTTTAGATTAGGTATCATTATTAATCATTGTTTTAAAATACATCATTATTGGTTTGGTATCTCTTCAATTTTACTTCTAGATTCTCCCATAGTATAATAGAGTATGAAATATTAGGTTAAACCTGTAAAACAGCCCACTTCAGCAATGGTCCCTCTATCTTTATCAGGCCCCTTCAGTAACTAACATTTTAAGGGCAGCTAACTCCTGATCGCAGCAGTGGCAGTAGTTTTCACCTTTGTTCCCCCTGCTGGGCACTTGGTGTACAAACCTGGGACATCTGTGAAGTGTCAAAGTGCCTAAGTGTCACAGAAAATTATGTTAGTTGTAACTGAAAGCTGAGTACTGCTTAGTACTACTAGCTTAGTACTGCTAAGGATCATATAGGAAGTAACCCGAATGCTTTAAAACCTACAAACATTTATTTTATTATTTGGCAACACTCATATTTTGTAATAAACTCTCCTAGCAGCAATGGCTAAAAGAATTCAATATTTACTGAAAAAGCAAGCACCAAATTTCCATTTCACAAAAAAAGTTGATGGTGAAGGTGCAACTTGAACAAAATGTTGTTTATATTTAACATTCATGAAAGGGGCTACAAGGATAGCACTGTCCACATAAAAGCCACAAGACACAAATGAGCTGAAAACATATCAGCATCTATTTCAAAAGATACAGTCATTTTTGGAATACTGCTCAAAGATGATCATTTGAAAAGTGTGTTTGCAGGGGGAGCATTTACGTATCACTCTATGAAAACTGAATTTTTATTTAGATCGAATGCTTATTTTTCTGAATTAATTTCACTCTTTTTTGACTTCAGGTTTTCTTGGAAAAGCACATAACAGGAAATTTGCAAGCAATTAAATGATGGTAGTTTTGTTTCAGTATCATTTCCTGCTTCAAAGAGAAAATTGGTTAAAATGATTTTAAATGAGTTTGATTTTTAAATCTAATTCTTTTGGAATTACATGTGTTGAGGATGAAGTATGTGATGTCACTGTAAATTCTATTGTAAAGTCTGTTAAATTCATTTAAAAAGTTCAGCATTGAAAATAAATGTCACTTGTTTGTGATGGACTTGAATAAAATATTTGTTGGAACTCATCACCATGTTAAAAATTACATTCTCACTAAATTGAAAAATCTATGGAGATGCAATATTCTTGAAATTAGTAACGATGCATATATGATTTATTTTACATCCATAAGCTCTGCTCCATTCCATCAATTGAAGAGAAGTTATAGTTGTTAAATTTTACATTTTTATAGGAACGTCGAGTTAAGTGAACTATAATTCTCTGTGTAACAAAGCTGATGTTGAATTAAAAATTATATTTCATCATGGCATAACACGTTTCTCTATTTACTGCTTGCCATCAGATAATTTTTTTTTAATTTGAACATTTGAAAGTACTTTAAAAATGAACTTATATATTCTGTAATGGTATTGAACTCTCAGTAAATAGGTTCTCTAAATTTCGGTTGCATTTGTTCAAAATCAGTTGGAAATATTTAATCAAATTAGGTTATGAATGGAGCACCAGAATTTTAGATTCTGAAACTTTTTATCAGATAGGAATTATAAATATGATGTTTCTAAACAGGTACACATTGAGATTAATCCCTACAATAGTAAGGGAGAACGGTGAGGTCTCAAATGCTGCACAATATTTATTTATTTATTTATTTAATAACTGTGCTTTGGAATATCTTAACTTATGAGAAAATTATATTGATGGACTGCTTGTTTTTAATTGGATAACTTATATTGAAATTCAATGGAATTCAGAAGGCCTATTTTCCAGCGTGTGAATTAGGTGAAGAATTTTAAAAGATTCCTAAATAAAAGCAACTATTTTGACTGAGTTTTGTTCTATAAAAACAACCTTTGATCAAAGGTTCTACCTTTGATAAAAGGTACTCAAGACAAAGACAAAGACAATATCTGTAAAAATATATGGGCTGAACTAGTTACCTATTTCAATACAAAGAAAAGTAAAATTAAGCTCTAAAATTATCAAGTACTTTAGCTATCTCAACTGCATACAGATTATTTTCTTAATAAAACCATTATAGTCTATATAGCAAGATCCACTAACGGTGTCAACAATTTCAAATTTAGTACCAAAATTGCAGCTTTAAAGATGATTCCAAATTAGCTTGGTTTGATTTAGGAAGGATTATATTTAAAAACCTAGAACTATACTCATCCACTAATATAAAAATCATGTCAGTTACTAAATATATATTACAAAGATATAAAAATTTAAATACATGTGGTGCCCTTCATTTATTCTCCTAAGTGTCCCCATTTTGATGATAAATTATATGGTCACCCCTGTCATCAGGTATACTTTATACCAGGAGGAAATCGTAAAAGTAATACTTATTTAAAGAGAAAATGTGGGCTGAGCATACATTTAAGTTCAAAACAAGTTTGAGATTTATTAGTAAATTATAGATTCATGTTTAGTTCTAAAAGTGAACTGGAATCATATTTGGTCACATATAATCATATATATACATAATCACACACATACACACGAGTAAAGGAAAAAGGGTCATGAGACAAACTCCAAAAGGGTTAACACACGTGAGGACAGTCGTGAGTCAAGGTTAAAGCAGGTCCCTCTTTGTTTTTCTATTCTTCAAATTTTCTAGTACAAAATTGCTGATTTTGAACACATCACTCAAATGTATTCCATTATCATCTTTAAAAAATGTCATCTTCAGTCATTTTTTTAAAATAGGTTAAAAGACTACAGAAGAAAGTCAGAAAGAGAAAAACAAAACAAATACCATATGCTAACACATATATATGGAATCTAAAAAAAAAACGGTTCTGATGAAACTAGAGGCAGGACAGAACAAAGATGCAGATGTAGAGAATGGACTTGAGGACACGGGGAGGGGGAAGGGTAAGCTGGGACCAAGTGAGAGAGTAGCACTGACATATATATACACTACCAAATGTAAAATAGATAGCTAGTGGGAAGCAGCTGCATCACACAGGGAGATCAGCTCATGCTTTGTGACCACCTAGAGGAGTGGGATAGGGAGGGTGGGAGGGACATGCAAGAGGGAGGGGATATGGGGATATATACATACATATAGCTGATTCACTTTGTTATACAGCAGAAACTAACACAACATTTTTTAACACAACATTTTTTAACTCCAATAAAGATGTTAAAAAGACTACAGAAGAAAAATAATAGGTTATTGCTCAATACTTTATACCAGGAGGAAATCGTAAAAGTAATACTTATTTAAAGAGAAAATGTGGGCTGCGCATATATTTAAGTTCAAAACAAGTTTGAGATTTATTAGTAAATTATAGATTCACATTTAGTTTTAAAAGTGAACTGGAATCATATTTGGTCCAGCTTCCTCAGTTGGAAGAGAGAGAGAGAAAGAGACTGGGATTTCAAATCTTGTGTTCTTAAGGAACAGGTGGAATTTAAAAAACAAAAGGAAGAAAATGCTCACACTTGGCGGGTGCTGGCTGTCTATCGCCAGGAGAGATATTACTGCAGTAAATTTTATTAACTTGACAAGGAACAACTGCCATGTCAAAATGTATTTAACTAAAACACTGTAATTTATAATTTGTGCATTTAACTTGAATAATATTACCATAAACCAGGTTGTTACATGCGGTTTCATTTAAGTTCTTAGGCCCGCTAAATTATTTTCTTAGTATTTACACTTTCTCTAAAACTCTCTGGTGTAACTAACCTATCACCATTATTCTACTAGTACTTTGGTTACATTTCTCTCTGAAGACCTAAAAGACTTTATCATAGACGGTCAGTGTAACCTTTCTCCCTCTCTCTCCCAGGATAATGGTGGAAATAAAATTTGTGACGCCTAATTGGTCTCTTCAAATGACAATCATGCTGATAACATTGTTCACATTTTTCAAAACTTCATAAAATTACCACACCTTGAATGTACAGTGTTTTAAAGTTCATGTGAGAAATCTCAACTAAAATCAGAAAAGGATCTGATCTTGAGCCCATTTTAATGAGGAAAGTTTGCAACACCTAAATGCTATCTAAAGTTTGAGTAGAGACCAGGAAGGCACTATAATAATCTTTTGATTTGTCCAAGGTTTTTTTGATGCCTGATATTTCAGTATAACTAATCCTTTACAAGAACCAAAAACTAGGTTAGTCCTAGAGAAGTCCTACAAGATATTAGCAAGAAAACTCAATTCAAAGTCTTATTTCCAGAAGGATTTGAAGAGTGTCATTACAAAATAGCAGAAATTTTAACATGACTGGATAAACACTAGAGAATAAACTTATAAGTTTTTTAGTTCAATTTCTTTCAAGGTGAAATATTATAAAATGTCTATCACTACAATACTTTCATTGAAGTAATCAAGAGAATACAATTAGCATTATGGTAATGAATAGATTTCAAACATTGAAATTCACATATCATACATAGAGCAAGAAAAACGGGGTGATAGAAATGCAGATGTTGCACTTCATTATTTATTATTTTACGATTTTCCATATAAATAAACCACATTGTTCCTCTGTCTCATGGCATTTATATATTTTTTTCTAGTTTTAAGTATCTTTTTACTTATTTTTAAAACTTTAAACAAAGAAGAATATTACCAACTGAAGCAAAAGATAGCTGATATTTTATACACAACAAAAGCCTATATGTAAAAGGATTTCAATCTAAAATGAAATGAAATCAGATGATATGAAATGGAGAATCTCACGCACGAACCCTCTGGAAGGAGCTTAAGGACAGTAAATGCCTGATTTACAGAAATGGAGACATCTCCTGACCAGCAAACGTCCAAGAACATCTCCCTGTTCTCAAGCCAATGAACTTCCTGCTTGGACTCTGTCTGGACTTGCCCCTCTTTGCATTCCTTGCCAATAAGTAGAGTCCACCTCAGAGCCTCAATGGACATGCCAGTAGCTTGCTACAGCATGCATTTCCAGAATTGCATTTCTTCTGCTATTCTGGAATAAACTCAATTTCTGGTCATTTGAGCTTCCCTCCACTTACCTCTTTATTTAGGTTGACACCTATAACATCAAATATACCTAAGATGAAAGTGACATTTGTGCAGAAAACTATCTGAATAACGGAAAGCGAACAACTTCAAGTTATTCTGTTTCACCTCAAATAAATTACGTGGCAAAATCAGCATTGACTCACAAAAGGTAAATTTATAGGAATCTTAACATACTGTGGTGAAAGCTTGAAGTAATAAAATTTCACCTAAGTTAGTATGTTTCCAAATGGGATGTCCTTTTGCTGGACTCATCAGAACAAGAAGTGTTGAGGGCTTTACTATTTGAAGTTGTGCGTGTCTTACATTGCTCATCACAAACGAACCAGAAGTTTAAAGCTCTACTCAGTTGGCATCATCTCTCTATTATTTTAGGCAATTAATATTTGTTAGATATTTAACACAATTTTGTTAAATTATTCAATTTTATTGTAATTCACACTACCAGGATATTTTTGTGTTCTAAATCACAACTTGCTAACTAAATGCTGATTATTTCAGGTAAATGTGAAAAGCTAACTCCAAGAACAGAGAGTTTTTGCATCCAGGGGATTATATCATGGCTATTTTCTAATGGAGATGACAGAAACAGTGATCATGACAGGCTGATGATGAAGGTTTGATCACAGATGAGAATCTTAACTGCATCAGAGCAACTTTCAGCAGGGTCTGTGTCCAGACTACTCACAGATATATTCCATCAGTTTCAAAAGAGCAATGTTAGAAAAATTGATGAGACTTTTGTTAACTTGGGGGAAAAAAGTCACTATTCCTAGAAAATACTGTAACTTCTATTGATGGCATATTTGTATCATATTAATACATAAAGGGCATATTGTGAAAACCCCTCACATTTATGAATTCATTATAACTATTATCATTATAATTTTAAATCAACAGTTCTCCAGCAGGCCTGGGGACTGGAAATGGTATGAATCCTCCTTACTCCTGACAAATGCTCACAATTCGATAGTAGGTTTTTTGTTTTCCTTTTCGTTTTTCAGATTTGCATCTGGATTTTCCACTCAGACGCAGAACGCAGGGAAATCAACAAACTGCTAAGAACCAGCAACTACAGATGGAGGTATTTTGTGAAGCAACACAAGGTCACTTGGGATTTCAGTGATCCCAGAAATTTGACTAAGCATTCTATAAATGCCTTAAGGGGCTTTAGAATCTCCTGGAATCTGAGCAGGATACTTACGACACTAGCAAGAGTCCATTCACAGTGATCCATGACCATACCTGCCTCAGAGGAAAAAGTGTAAATTTGTCAGCCATGGCCATTGCCATCACCACTCATAGTTCCTGGGTTTTGACCTCAATATTGTATTAAAATACTTCTGAAGCCCATCTCACCATTTTATTCATGTCAACTCTTTAACCACGCTCTTGAGTTCCTTTTAAAAAATTAATGATTTTCTCCAAAGTTTCATTATAAATTTTTTCTTTCTTTCATATTTTCATTTTCTTGTGTTTTAGTTTGGTTTGTTTTCCTCTTGATTTTCATTACAGATAATTCATGAAATTATTTTTGTTTACTGTTTGTTTCTTTCCTCGATCCTTTTTGCATATACACCATGGTTTCTAGATGCTGTCTATAATGTTACATGTCAGATTTATCGTCTTCTACATTTAAAGAATTTATGGAATCCTAGATTGGAGGGAACCTTTGTTGTCATCTAACATAGTTCTCTTATCTTACAAAAGAGAAAACTGAGTCTCTGAAAAAATAATAGAACAACATAGTTTATATAGTTTCATAATAAAAGACTTAAAGTTATAATGCATTTTCTTGAATTTGTTCTCTTACATAGGTAACATCAATGCACTGCATAGTTTAAGGAATTATTGAAATTGGACATGGGGCACCCTCTGGGGAAGGGGCTACCCAAGTTCTGAAAAAGCATACTCTGGAAAGATCATTTGAAGCAGGTGGCAAATATGAGGGCTGAAGGAACTGTGGTTATTGAGGGGATTAAGTAACAAAGAAGGAAAATGGTGACAGCTCTGAAGAGTAAATAACTAACAGCAGGATCCCAGAAAAACGACATCATGCTTTATATTACAGCTGATCTTGGGTGTTCTAAAAGGACTACTGACACTCACACCCATTGGGATGGCTACAACCAAAAAATGTAGATAATAACAAGTATTGGTGAGGATGGGAGAAATTAGAACACTTGTGCACTGTTGGTGGGAATATACTACAGCCACTAAGGAAAATGAGAGGGCAGTTCCTCAAAAAATTAAAAATAGAATTAGCCCATGATCCAGAAATTCCACTTCTGGATATATAGCCAAAAGAATTAAAAGCAGGGTCTTGAAAAGATAGTTGTACACCCATGTTCATAGCAACGCTATTTGCAATGGCCAAAAGGTGGAATCAACCCAAGTATCCATCAACAGATGAATGAATTGCATGCATATCACATGCAAAACATGGCATACAATGGAATATTATTCACGCTTGAAAAAGAAGGAAACTCTCATGCATGCTACGACATGGATGAACCGTGAGGGTATTATGCTAAGTGAAATAATGCAGTCACAAAAAGGCAAATACCTTGGGCCTCCCTGGTGGCGCAGTGGTTGAGAGTCCGCCTGCCGATGCAGGGGATACGGGTTCGTGCCCCAGTCTGGGAGGATCCCATATGCCGCGGAGCGGCTGGGCCCGTGAGCCATGGCCGCTGGGCCTGCGCATCCGGAGCCTGTGCTCCGCAACGGGAGAGGCCACAACAGTGAGAGGCCCGCATACCGCAAAAAGAAAAAAAAAAAAAAAAAAAAAAAAAGGCAAATACCGTATGATTCATTTTTGTGAAGTTTCTAGTGTAGTCAAATCCATAAAATAGAAAATAGAATGGTGGTTCCCAGGGGCTGCAAGGAGGGGGAAATTTGGAGTTGTTTAATGGGTATAGAGTTTGTCTTACAAGATGAGAAAGTTCTGGAGATTGGTTGCACAACAATGCGAATATAAATATTTAACACTACTGAACTGCACATTTGAAAATGGTTAAGATGGTAAATTTTATGTATATGTATTTTACCACAATTAAAATTAAAAGTTAAAAAAGAAAAACTACTGAAAGTCTGGGAGAGAAGAAGAATGAGGAAAGCATAGCTTACAGAAAACCTTAGTGGTATCATGGCATGAGTTGAAAGTAGAGCCTGGGAAAATACAATGAGTTAGCCTCAAGTCATCTTCCCAGTTACTGTGGGTAAAGAAGGCACTTGTTCTATGGAGCAAATTGACGATGTCTTTAAAGAATACATGGTTTAAATATGATCACAGTGGGCCACATTAACTGCTCTATGTAAGATATGCACACATAGTTGACTGTAGTTAAGAGAAAGAAAGAGATTATCTTAATTTTCACCATAATTTCTGGGAATAATAAACCATAAACAGGAGAGACAATTTCTCTGTCCTTCAAGGAGGTTAGATGTAGTGGGGGGGAGGGGTATACAATAAATATGTAAACAGAGAAATTTAAAAAATCATTTCAGTTAGTGACATGTATTATTAAGGAAATATAAAAATATAATTGGATGGGGAGCCGACAGCCAATTGAGAAAAGGTCGTCAGAAATGTCCTGAAGAATTGCAAAGCTGTCAAGAGATTAAAGCTGAGAATATATTCAAGTTTATTAACAGGTAGACTCTGTGCATTAAAGATAAAGGACAGGAATAAAGACGAAGACATAGAGAATGGACTTAAGGACATGGGGAAGGGGAAGGGTATGCTGGGACGAAATGAGAGAGTGGCATGGACATATATACACTATGAAATGTAAAATAGATAGCTAGTGGGAAGCAGCCACATAGCACAGGGAGATCAGCTCAGGGCTTTGTGTCCACCTAGAGGGGTGGGATAGAGAGGGTGGGAGGGAGACGCAAGAGGGAGTAGATATGGGAATATATGTATGCCTATGGCTGATTTACTTTGTTATACAGCAGCAACTAACACAACATTGTAAAACAATTATAGTCCAATAAAGATGCTAAAAAATAAATAAATAAATACAACAGTTTAAGAAAAACACCTTGAAGAATTTGACTTCAGTAGCTTTTACTTTGGCAGGATTTTCTTAGCATCTGTTAAAAGAGTTTAACAAACAGTATCTCTATTGTGAGCTAAATTAATTTCTAATAAGGGGGCAGGAAGTGTTTAATGACTGAAATATGAAAGGGATACTTGAGACAGTCTACCAACTCTTGATAAAGAAATTAAGAAATAAGGTGGGGTTTCCCTGGTGGCGCAGTGGTTGAGAGTCCGCCTGCTGATGCAGGGGACACGGGTTCGTGCCCCGCTCTGGGAAGATCCCACATGCCACGGAGCAGCTGGGCCCGTGAGCCATGGCTGCTGAGCCTGCACGTCCGGAGCCTGTGCTCCGCAACGGGAGAGGCCACAACAGTGAGAGGCCCGCGTACCGCAAAAAAAAAGAAAAAGGAAAAAAGAAAAAAAAGAAAGAAGGCGGAGGCAACAAGAGGCTTTGCTTTCCCGCATTGGGTTTTTGATGGATTGGAAATGTTCTGGGAAAGGCAGGAAGACGAAAGGTCTTGTTACATGAGCATGTGTGGCTGCAAAATAGCCCAGGATGCTTTCCTTACTCTAACGACGTCCAGTGAGCCAGCTGTCCTTAGGCCCTGTACTCTCTCATCTGTAATAATGAACATTCATAGAACTATGGATTTCACTCACTGCTACCACTTGCTCATCATGTTCCCCCTTTTTCTTAAAACTTTTTGGAATCCAGCTTTGAGCCTCATCATTCTAATCACATTTGTCTTTATCATCAATAAAAATGACTTTTTTCAAGTACTTAAAAAAACAAACACCATTTCACAGCACTTGATGCTCTTAAACAGATCTCCTCAGCTGCCGCTTCTCTTTTGAGATTGCATGATTGCGATTTTAATTTGCTGTCTATGACAACCCCTTGACTGGAATTCCTTCCAACAACCTCGAAATGAAGGCCTTTGGTTAAGCGTTGGCTCTTCTTTGTGTGTTTGTTTTTGTCCGTGCATTCTCTCCATTAAAAATTTTGCTTTGGTTGAACCACTCTGTAGATGGCTGTCAATAGTATTCAGGTCTCACTCTTCCCTTTGGCTTTATACCTACATTTCCTGAACTTCAAATATATTAGGATTGGATTTTTCAATATTCCCTTCAACATTTACTTATTCTATGTTTTCTTTCTCTGTCAGTATTTCCAAAACGATTCTACCTACGGAAGCTCTTTAGCTCTGACTCACTCATTCCCAGAGCCTTTGCAACCACTTTGTATTGAAGTGAATGAAGAATGGTGGAATATGCCCCCCGCCGAATATGCCACTTTAGCAGCAGGATTATTTTGAGCTAAAGGCACCTGAAAAACAGCAGATGCAAGAAGACCATTCTAATCTCCCCTTTTCTTCCTGAAAACTGTAGATAAAAACTCCCACGTGACAGATGTGCTCCCCGTACCAGGAATCAAAGCCAAGAGAATTCTGTACACACAGACCTTTTTAAAATAATTCTCATCTTCCTTTAGTTTCCCCACACAGTCTAGTTACTTTTCCACAATTGCTTCTCTTTGTTCAACCTGGTATAAGAGCATTTAGGTTTGGCCACTTCCTTGACTAGTCATCTCCCTATGACAGACCCCTTGTTATGTAAAACTTAACATTAAATAAATGGGTATCCTTTTCTTCTGTTAATCTGTCCTATCTCCATTTAATTTTCAGGCCCAGCCTGAAGGCGTTAAAGATAACATTTTGCCTTCTCTACAGCATCAGCCTGTACTGTTCCTACCTTCCACATTGTTCCTTTTTGTCCCTACTTTTATTCTTTTTGTTGGAATATTATGAAACCTTCTTAAATAACTTTGGTTCCTCTGGCTGAGAGAATCTTGAACAGCATAATATTGACCAACTCATTTTCTTGCTCCTACATCTTGAATAGCTCCTCACTATCGGATAACATCCAGCATCCTTGGTTTAGTAATTAGGGAACCAGTGTGTCTTAGACTATTTTTCATACGATTTTTTTTTTCTTGATACTCTCCCATGTACCTAATTTTTCAACCAAGAAGCCTGTCCTCAGAATGCCTTCCTGGGAACTTCCCTGGTGGCACAGTGGTTAAGAATCCGCCTGCCAGTGCAGTGGATATGGGTTCGAGCCCTGGTGCGGGAAGATCCCACATGCCACGGAGAAACCAAGCCCGTGCGCCACAACTACTGAGCCCGCGAGCCACAACTACTGAGCCTGCGTGCCACAACTGCGCCTAGATCCTGTGCTCTGCAACAAGATAAGCCCCCGCAATGAGAAGCCCACACACCGCGATGAAGAGTAGCCCCCGCTGACGGCATCTAGAGAAAGTCCGCGCGCAGCAACGAAGACCCAATGCAGCCAAAAATAAACGAATTAATTAATTAATTTTAAAAAATGCCTTCCTGGAACAGTTAGAAATGCACACTGCTGGGAATCCTGTCTTGCTCCGCACCACCACCCTGCATTTTTTGCTAAATAGCTCCCCCAACTAAAACTAGATTTTTATTTTCCTTTCACTTAATTTAGTAATTTGTCCATGAGTATGATTAATATTTAAGAACTACGTATAAAAGTAACGCATTTGAATTTAACAAGAAGGCGATATTATCAGAGAAACAGGTATTTCCACTTCGTCACTTTAATAAGAATCACCAAATGTGGAGGGCGGGTTGCATCCCCCCACGACATAGGCCCGCCATCTAGTGGCAGCTCCACCGCACTACAGACCTGGCCTCTGAGGCCTGCAAGGCTGAAGAGCCACCTGCAAATTTTTTCTCAAGGAATATGTCAGACATTTTTTTTCTTGATATAACATAGCATAACAAGAAAAATATTGCATAATGTTTACTTTCTGTATGACATTAAACACTGAAAACCAATTAAGTTTGGGCTGATTCTATAGATAAGTGCAGAAAAACAGAAGGACCTTAAGTTTTCGTGTGTTAACATTTAATCCGTGATGCACACGGATCCACTTTGAAAGAAGAAACTTAAAGAAACGCCTATAAGCTTGGATAAATCTCTGATAAAGTGTGAGAAATGTCATTTCTCCAGAGATAACACACAACACAGCCAGCAGTGTACTCTCTGAGTAAATACTGAGGGGTCAACAAAACGGTTCAGAGCAAGCATAGCCTTTGAAGCCAGATGGTTCGTTGTTACCACCTCCATAAATTGGGGCAAAATCACTCAAAGTGACCATTTGCATATGTGGAAACATGGGGATAACAACATCTTTGTTGTATGAGAAATAATATATTCAAAATGCTTGGACTACAGCAGACACTCCATTAAAAAGAATGGTAGCTTGTCTTTAATGGTTATCATCCTTTTTATCTTTGATTTGTATAGAGAGAATAGCTGTTTTTCAAGCTTAAAAACTGGTATTTCTAGTCCTGAATTTACTTCTTTATCACAGTATAGAGTGCATGTGCTGATAGACATCATTCCTTTCCATACTATGTAGAGGATAACATGCCCATTTACTAAATGTTAGACAAAAACAATGACAAGATAAATTATCTATATAACCCATCAAATATACATCTACTCTCTTTTTTTAAAGTATTCAGAAAAAGGAAGTTGTTCCTACTTACAGCTTTCCATTTGCATAGTACAGGTTTGTACATCCATTGGAAAATTCTTGAGATCCATTGGACAGGAGAGCGTTAATGTCAATCTGAAAGAATTCAGAGTAATAAATTTTAAAAGAAATTTATAATATCATATTAATATTCTATTGTTCAAGGTACAATTGGAAAACCATGTTGCTTTGGCAATGACTAACATCTACTCAAATAAAATTTGCTCCAGCTTGGGTATGTTATTTACTGCAAGACAATGGTATCCTTTTACATCAATCTGGTCTGGGGGGAAAGAAAAGCTGTATATATAAATGTGCAATCACGTTTATTTATTTATCTATTTATGTTTTCCTTCAGAGAGGACTAGAGGTGTCTGAGACCCTTAAAAAAGATAATTGAGTGTGAGTTTTATAAAACGAATACCAAAGGCCAGAGACACACTTCTCCCAAATCACTGGGACATCACCCCTGAAGAGGGAAGGAGATCCAGGGTTTGGAGTATAAGTGTGCAAAAGGCTGGGTGCAGGGGAGCAGTTTGTCTGACAATTTTCATCGTCTTTGTAACTACACTGAAGAACTTCTCAGTGAACACCCAGAGTAAAACACTCAGAACCTGGAGGTCTCCAAAATTCTCGGTATTAGAGAGGGCTTCCCTGTCATGGAATTAGAGCATTTCACCAGATCTTATCAGGGCCACGAAACAGCCCTCTCCAATACGTGGGACACAGTTCCATGCTCAACAATTGAACTTCTGATATGGCTTCCCCAAAAGTGAGATGACCTGATGGCCACCCCAGCGCTCCACCCACTTTTCCCCCTTCCAGAAAGCATTAGTATGTTGGCATTCCAGATAATTCACTACTCTTGAATGTCTTCTTCTTTGAAAAGTATAAAACTGAGATATCTTCAAGGATTACCAAGAATTTGTAGTTTCCGGACATGAGAAAAAGAGGCCCAGATCCAAACAAACCTACGTTTATTCAAACGAAGTTCTTTTCGGAGAACTCTCTAGCCAGCCCCTTTTATTGAAAGTTTTCCCATTGAAATGCAATATATTAGTGGGCACCTAGGCTGAGTCATTCACATAAACTCTGTGACCATAGAGTTTATGGTCTCAGATCACTTCATTTCACTCTATTTCAGTTTTCACATCTCCAAAAGGAAGATAATAATAGTACTTACTCTGGAGATGTGTTGTGACCGATACATGAGTTAATACATGTAAAACGCTCACCTGAGTGCTTGACACATAGTAAACACTAAATCAACATTAGTTATTAAGGATTACAAGTACATTCTCCCAACCCCAGACTTCCCCATCTTCTCCTCCCCCAAATTATACAGGATGCACACAAAGATGACTGAATTAAATCACTGATAAGAAACTATTTAAAGCTTGAACAAAAAATAGCCATCAGCTCCACTAAATGTAACCACATCCTCCAAAGTGACATTTTTATGTAGCCCATAGACATAAAGTTATAATGATGTATGTTTGACATTGAATACTCTTGGTGGGGCCCCAGTGACATCATTTGAGAGACATAAACGGACAGATGTGAAGCTGCTGGATTTTTAAGAGTCCCAGGGGATCATCTGACAATTCATTCAAGTCAGAGTCCAGAGCACACTAAAATAATTCACAGAATTTATTCTTCAAAAGCAGTTTTCTCCTAACTCAGCTAGGTTAAGTGATCCTGTAGGAGTGATCTTGTCCATTTGCAAAGTTCTCTCTTCAAAAGGCAATTGTAAAATCAGCTGGACACAATGTTCTCTGTCTTATAAAAGGTTTATTAGAAATGTCTGAGCAAATACATTTTGAACGTACACCCATTAATTTTCCAAACATCCAAGGCTCTCTGGCCAGCCAATTTCAAATGTTGGCTTAGAGAATTAATTCTGTGACCTTTTGTATGGAAGTAAATAGCATTCTCAGAATCTTTTCCAGATCTCACCATGCTTGTGATGTCAAATTCATATCCTAGCTGTTTTTCTGGCGTAAAAAAAGAGACATTACATAATTCTTAAAAAAAAAAAAAAGACCCCGGAAGGAATTATTTGGCAAAGAAAAACACTGTTTGTAGAACTTCTGTCATAACTCATATCCTGAAAAAGTCTATTTATTGACTTTCTTTTTGTTTAAGGTACAATACAATTGCTTCTTTAACAGCACACGGATGAAAAAAATGTGTCGCCTTGGTGACTGTGATCCTGAATTTCTTTATCAAAACATTACATATAAATTAAAGATTTGTCCTGACCACATCAAAAGAAAACTAAATCAAGAGGTAATTAATCGCATTCTCCTGTTTTGGAAATATCTTCTTGTGTAAGAGAGGACACAGAGTTCTCTTTTCTGAGACAAGACACACAAACAGGATGTGCGTTTTTTTAATTTTCCCCTTAAAAATTCTTGGCTTAGTGAAGCAGTAATGTTAAAAAAAGATGACTATTATCTATGACAAACAATTCACCTCATTAAAATCAAGGTATTACCCATTTTCAAACAAACATTGCCCAGAGTATGCTGTCTATCTCAACCATTAATTGAAGTATTAAAAAAGGCTTTCTGACTCCACTTTAAGTTCCTTATGCAAAAGATAAGTATTTTAATAGTTTTTAATATTTATAAATTTAGTGTTATAAGGACAATTGCCTCTTAGCCACCAGCTTTGAAGTATTATCTGTAATATCATACTAGGTAATACAGCTTTTACTTACTATGTGGTAGGCACGATTTTAAATACTTTCTATCTGTCTCAACTCATTTATTTCTTAACATGAATTTATAAGACAGGTAAGCTACATTACCTTTATTTAGAGATGAGGCTATTAAGAGGTTAACTCACCTGATATTACAAAGCAGAAATTGATAGAGCTGAATTAGATGCTCTGGGGGTCTAGCTGTCCATTCTATGCCCTTAACTTTTAAGTCTACTGCCTTTCAAAGGCATCAGAACATTTTTCATGAAAATGAGTTATCTAATTAATATGACTTTTAAAATATATATTTCTATAACACAAGAAATGATACATTTCACACACTATTCGTTATTAAATTTAAAGTAAAAGATACATAAATGATTCTTCCCCCCAAAATCAGTTAACTTTAGAAAATATAAGGAATTTGCCCATGGATTTTACATATTTGCTTGAGTGATTTGATATTTTATCATGAATAATTCTACAGAGTACATAATTCTCAGGAGAGATGAGATTGTTGGAGCACTAGAAGGAACATTGGTACTAGCGTTCTAATTGGAGTTTTGTTGTCATCCGATGATAGAGATGATCATAAAGCTCATTAACCCAGCACAGTGCAAACTCAGTATTGTTGATGGTCCCTTCAGGAAGCTGATAGAAGCTGTGGACCTCTTCAGAAAAATATATATAAGCACACATATGCAGAAATCTCCTTACAACATATATTTTATGGCATTGTAAATTGATTTCCTTTGAATAAACAGCCTCTTAAAAAGCATCTGTTGAAATCAGTTTGCCTTGTCTTTGAAAAAATTTATGTGTCAAAGTTCAAAAAATAAGTACATATTGTACAAGGAAACTTTAATTCTTTTCACAACTTAATTTCAAAGAAAGTGGTTGTATTTAGCTTAAGTAAAAGTTGAAATTGTGTAATGATCTTTGACAACTCGCCGTGTATGGTATTTTTGATATAAAATTTCTTCCTGGTATTTATTTGACAGTCAAGGCAATAATGCTTCTGCACTGTAAGTAGTAGGGTTGGATGTCCTGGTACATATTAGTAGTATCAGTAAATGAAGCAGCAGATAATATTTAACTGCCCGTGATGTGTTTCCATTATCTTGTGGATAGGATGTTACCATCCCCATTTTCAGTTGATAAAACCAAGACTTAGATAGATTGATAATTTGCAAGAGTCCTCAAATTTGCTAATTTATGGATTCTGGAAAAGACCAGAACTTAAGCTTTTTTGGGTTTTGTTTTCTCTTTGGAAAGATAAAAATTAAAATCTTTAGTGCTAATTGTACACCTGGCACTATCCTGAGTGTTTTACATAGATTTCAGGCTCAAGGTGATTAGTATTTTCCCCATCATGCATGTAAGAAAAATGAGCCTTTCATAGGTAAAGAGACCTGCCCCAAATCACAGCTAGTAAATCACAGATTTACCTCCTGCTGGGTCTACCAAGACAGTAAGGCCCTGACAATACTTTCACCTGAGACATTTCTCATGGCTGTTTGTGTAGCTGCTTATTTTGAGAGATGAGATAACATTCCACTGGACAAAGAGAAGGTTTGCTTACAGCTTGCTATAAAAGCAGTGGATTCTCCACACTCAGTGTTCCACAGCTGTGAGGCAGACACGCAGGCGTGTTGTGCCCACCTGAGCCTGATGTATTGTTCCCACGAGACCTGAGGATGATGGGGAATTTGAGCAAAGACCCTGAGGCTCCTGCTGCTTGCTGGCAATAAGGAATAATGGCGCTGGAGTCCTGTGTCTGCAGTCAGCACTCATGAAATATTGGGTCGACCAAAAAGTTTGTTCAGGTTTTTCCGTAACATGTTATACATACATACATATGATGCATAATAGGCTAACTTTATAAGTAGAATAAAATCAAATCCCAAACTTGACAATCTAGAGTCATGTGTCTCACCCCAACACCCTCACTTGAAAAGCACTTCATTTAAAAAATATCAGTATAATTCATGGATATCATTTAGAAGTTCAGACAGTTACATAAAACATACCAAAATCAGCTGTACCTTTGCCCTGCCCATCCCTATCCCCAGTTCATTTCCAGCTCCTCAGAGGCAGCCTTCTTTAGATATGTGTCTGCAACTTACATTCACATATTTAAATTGCTATCATGTTATGCTTGATTTTTAAAATTTGTGAAGGTGTCTATTAAATTGCTACAAAGGAAAATAAGAATTTACTGCCCTTATACCACACTCTGTGTACACAACTCTCCAGCAGAATTTGAAATTCAGTTATGTAAACATTAATGGTTAAATTAATATGCAGTGTTTACATGTTGTGAATATGTAATTACTGTTGATGGTGAAGCTTAGTCATTTGCTGTAATTACAGTGCTTGGATAGAATTTTGTTTTCCCTAGTGTTAACAATTGTCTCATTTTAATCATCTCTTCCGTTTCTATTCCCTACTATTACTTCACACTCAACAAACTCCCTTTCAGAACCAAATCCCTCCCAGTGATTAAACAGAGCAGGCAATGGATCAATTCCTTGCTTTTCATAGAAATCTTGTTTCTTTTTCTCATCTTCCTTTCTGGTCAGATATTGATACTCTGATTTTCATATCCTTTCCCTCTGATTTCCTATTTCTTAATATCTTGATTCTACTTCTTGGCAGATTTCTTCACTTCATTTGTTCTTTGCAAGAACAAATATTTGATTGATGTTTTTTCCACTTTGGTTTACTATTTGCACTTTCTATGCTCTGAATGACTCCGTTTCTCCTTTCCTAAATGTCTCTTATTTCATGCCTGCTGTTGCATCATCTGTCCAGAGTTTTTTTTTTTTCTTTATGGCCTTTTCTGCTCCCTGAATTTTCCCTTGAGTCATTTCTTTGTTTGTTTCTTTAATTTTCTTCTCTTTGCTCTTTATTTCCTCTGCATGTGTATTCTGGCCTCTGCTTCTTTTTTCATTACTGGTCCTATTGCAGGATGTCCTCCAATATCTGTTTATATTGAAGAATGAGGTACTAAAAGCTATTTGGAGTGCAACTAACAGCAGATGATTCACTGAGTAATGGTCTTCACCTTAGGATGGCTGCCCAGATTTTTCACTGGTGGTTCCCCAATTGTCTGTACATCTTTCCTCTTGGGCATTTTAGGGGGAATAGGAATATCACCATTCAGTGTGCAGAACTCACAGAACCTTCATTTTCTTGGGGTGATGCTTCACCACAGATGCCAGTTGTGCCTGGAGTCCCTACTCTCCAGAAGTTTTTGGCCCAACTTGTGGAGGTTTTCTGTCCTCCTGCTTTCTGCCCAGTTCAGAAGGCAAAAAGTTAGATCCTAGTCTGAAGAACACAGGCAAGAAAATCAGGATAAAGGACTCACCGTCATTCCTGCTTAGGTTACATCAACTCTCTTTCTTTATCTCCTTTCTAGCCCCCATTTTCTTATTTATTTATTTAGGCTGTGCCAGGTCTTAGTTGCAGCACGTGGGCTTCTTAGTTGCAGCATGTGGGCTTCTTAGTTGCGGAACGCATGCAGGATCTAGTTCCCCAACCAGGCGCCCTGCATTGGGAGTGTGGAGTCTTGCACACTGGACCACCAGGGAAGTCCCCTAGACCCCATTTTCTGAAGTCCTACCTGCCTCAAATTTCTAAAAGTTTGAGGATATTATTTTCTTCCTTTTGCATTCCCCCACTTCAGTTTAGGTTTTGGTTATCTCTGTGAAGTCAGTTTTCACAAGTGCATTCATTTTCAAGTTTCCTAACATATCTTGTCATCACTCATCTGTCACTGTTTTCTTTCCCATTATTTTCATCTTCCTGTGTGTTAATGTCATTTCATTCCTTATTCAGTTTATTTCTTTGTTTTAGTGGCTTTAAGAAGGAAGTACATCAGCCATAAAAATGAAAGAAATTGGGTCATTTGTAGAGATGTGGATGGACATAGAGAGTGTCATACAGAGTGAAGTAAATCAGAAAGAGAAAAGCAAATATCGTATATTAATGCATATATGTGGAATCTAGAAAAATGGTATAGATGATCTTAGTTGCAAAGCAGAAATAGAGACACAGACGCAGAGAACAAATGTATGGATACCAAGGGGGAAAGGGGTGGGGTGGGAGGAATTGGGAGACTGGGATTGACACATATCCATTATTGATACTATGTATAAAATGGACAACTGATGGGAACATGCTGTATAGCACAGGGAACTCACCTAGTGCACTGTGGTAACCTAAATGGGAAGGAAGTCCAAAAGGGAGGGGATATCTGTATGTGTACGGCTGATACATTTTGTTGTGCAGTGGAGGCTAACACAACATTGTAAAGCAACCATGCACCAATAAAAATTAATTAAAAAAATAATTAGAAAAACATTTTAAAAGGAGAAAAGAGATTTCAAAAAGTATAATTACAAATTATACTGTCTCCAGATGATTATCAATTGAAGTAAATTGGCCTCCTAATGGTAGTTCAAGTAATCACAGATTAAGCTAAAATGCTATCACCAAGGTGTTAGGAAATATGAAGAATTTTAAGGCAGAGAAAATGAAGAAATAAATGTGTACAAAAAAAAGAAGGAAGTAGTGAGAAATGGATAAGTTCAATAGGTCAGGTTTGCCAGGATATTTTGCTTCTTTCTTTGAACAGGCAGGAAAGCAGACCTCTCATGAAACATCACAGATGCTCCATTTGTAAACTGAACAAGATTTTTTTTCCTAGCACATCTTTTGTTAACAAAGAAACTGTTTGCCATTTCAAAATTTCAAAGTCCTGTGAGATTTCCAAAAACAACTCACAAAAAAATGAATTTAGTCTTTGATCATGTGAGCCAGGAGAGAGCAAACAAAAACCAGGGGCCAAGAGACATCATCGGTTTCATCTGAACTCATACTAAAAGATGAAAAATGCAATTCTGAATTATTCTATAACTTTTCTCAAAATATTAGAAGAAATGTGGGAAATTCATAATGGATGGCACCATTTTCCAAGTCCAATGACTTGATATAAACAACTAAATAGCCATAATCATATAGGATACAATAGAATATACACACACATTGTATTTCAATTCTATCAATGGAAATCTTCTAGACACTATTATTTTGCAGAATGATTATCACATGCTACCTGGTGATATATTCTTGCAACCTATGACACCCAAAATCTGTCTGAAATGAAAAGGTACCTTACAATTAAAAATAAATTATACCTTTCACAAAGTTAATTTTCAAATTAGCAGGAAAGGAGGTAAATTTGCTTTGTTTACACCTCGCATGGATCCCCTGATAGCCATCAGAAATCCACATCACAGAGGAGTCAAGGGTCGTGACTTCAGGTTAAAAGCCTCTGTCACTTAAAACATATGTATTTAATTCATAAGTAATATATAACTCTTACTGAAAAAGTCAAACAATATTAACTTACATATAGTGAAATCTGTAGTTCATCTTTATTTCTACCCAAGCTTTACAGCTCATTTCCATAACTGGTTATTCTTAACCAATTGTGGGCATCCTTCTGCACTTCTTGTGTGGAGTTAGATATACGTGTACCTTTCCATACACTTCTAGGCTTACATATATAGAATGTTTTAAACAAAAATAAGCATGAAACATTTCTAACCTTAAAGATATTTTGGAGGCTTTTTCTTATGAATACATTTAGGTCTATCTCACGCAGGGTACTCCTTGATGTTGGGCTATCATTGTGTTCTGCCTTGTTCTCCTTTGTGAATATATAGGGTCTTTTCTTTTGTTGCTATTTCAGTGGTGCAGCGGGCATCTTTGTAAATGTGTCTTGTGTACATGTGAACACATAAGTAATGTAAATTCCTAGAAGCAGAATTGTTGAGTTGAAGGATAAGTGTATTTTATATGTTTATATATACTAAGAAATCATCTTCCCAAACAGTTAATTTCAAGTCATATGCCTACAAAAGGGTATTAGACAATGCTGACTATTACATCTTGTTAATTTCTGCCAATATGTTTATTAAAAATGTTTTATTATTTATTTTTCATTTTCCCTTACATCAATATTATAATTTTTGCTTCAGCTGTCAAATATAATTTAGAAAACTTAAGAGGAGAAGAAAAGTCTATTATATTTGCTCATATTTCTGATGACAGTTTCCTTTCTTCCTCTTGACGTTCCAATGTTTCTTCTTTTATTATTTCCTTTCTGTTTAGAAAACTTCCTTTAGCTATACTTTCAGGGGAGGTCTACTTGTGACAAATTCTCTTAGTTTTCCTTTATCCAAGAAGATCTCAATTTCCCCTTCATTTCTGAAGGATATTTTCACTGGGCACAAGATTCTAGGATGACAATTCCTTTCTTTCAGCAATTGAAAAATATGTGTCACTTCTTTCTGGTTTTTATCATTTCTGATGAGAAATTTTTTATCATTTCAATTATTTTTCCCCTATAGATAAGCTGTTGTTATTCTCTGGATGTTTTCAGGATTTTTATTTAGTTTTCAGAAGTTTGTGTATGATGTGACTTGGTATGAATATCTTTGGGATTTAATTCAATATCTTGAACCTGCAGGTTTATGCCTTTTGCAAAATGTATGCAAGTTTCAGTCATTAATTCCTCTAGTATTTTTTGTAGCTCTATACTCTATTCTCCCTCTCCATCTGAGACTCTGATGACACGAACGTTAGACTTTTGTTATACTGCCAGAGGTCCCTGAGGCTCTGTCCTCCCCTGGCCCCCAATCTATCATTTCTCTGTTGTTCAGAGTGGGTAATTTTTTTACTATTCTTAGGGTTCACTGAATCTTTGTCCTCTCCATTTTTCTACTGAGCCTATCCACTAGGTTTTTATTTTAACTATTGTATTTTTCAGTCCTAAAATTTTTATTTGGTTCCACTTTATACCTTCTATTTCTTTGCTGAGGCTTTCTATTTTTTTTGTCAGTTTCAAGCATATTTGTAAGTGTTCACTGAATCATTTTCGTCATGGCCATTTTAACGTCTGTCGATAATTTTAACAACCTCATCATCTTGTTGTTGGCATCTGTTGATTGTCTTTTTTCATTCAGTTTCAGGACTTTCCGGTTCTTTGTATGGTGAATGATATTTGGTTGAAGGCTAGACATGTTTATAATATTTTATGAGACTCTGGATCTTATTTAAACTTTCTGTTTGCACTGGTTTTCTCTGACACTGCTCTGTCAGGGCAAGGGGGTGTGGGTGCTACCTTATTCCTTCCAGGTAGAGGTAGAAGTCCAGTTCATATCCCAGTCTAAGATTTGTAAAGAAAAAATTATCCCACGAATTCACTTCCATGTTGTTTCTTGGGTTCCAAGGTCCTTACTCAGTCAATGTTATTATGTCTACCATTGTGAGTCTCCCCAAGTTTGTGATATACATAGTGTCTAGGGTTTTCAGTTGTACTTGGCAGAAGAAATAGGGAAAACTACATCTGCTCCATCTTCCCACTATCTTTTGATACTTATGCTTTTTAGTAATTTTCCAAAAACGTTCAAAATTCTCTTGCTTAGACCTAGGTTTCACCATTAAGCTATTCATTCATATGGGAGCACAGGGCTTAATTAGTGAATGAGATCTGAAATCTTCCTTTATGTATTATGCAACAATTAACGATTCAGGATTATATTAACACATATTAGCTAGTTTTCAGAAATCTGATGAAAGTGTCAATTCACAATAGAGTGATGTCACCTTGTCATTCTTAGGAAATGATAAATGTATTGAAAGGAAATTTGTTCATATGGAATAGAAAAATATGCAAAACAGATATAATATACTGGGATAAAGACATTAGCATTATTTACAAAACCACTTTGTAGAAAAAAGTTTTCAAAATCACTAAGCTACTAAGATTAAAGTTTCATTCCTGTTATTTCTATTTTATACTATTACCTGGCAAAAATAGCAACTCTCCCTGATATTGAGCAGATGAATTCAAAATCAAATATACCCATTCCTGACGAGAAGAAAAGTTAACAAAAGGGAAATAGAGAGGTAAAAGCTAAGGGATTAATATTCAGGCTACAGCTCCAATATTAAGTTTACCTTGATACCTTTAAAACATGTTACTGGTGATACAAATATTTTTGAAGCAGTTGCCTATTGCAATAAATAGAGCATATTGTATCTTCTAAGAAATATGACATGAATTCTGGTCCTAACTTCCTGCGTTTTTTTAAATTGAACTAAGTGATAAAAATAACTATGGAAAATTTAAGATAACCATTTTATTTTAGAATATTTAGAATAGTTTTCAGATGGCACACAAGTCATCAAGTAGATTAATATAGCTATTTACTGAATTTATACCTATTTGCTATTAAATGAACAGCCAAAGCTGAATGAGTTCTAAAGTTCAACTGTCAAGAAATGTTATTTTTTGTGTTTATATTTTGGTATTATTGTTATGTTTTGATATTAGCTTTAAAAGGCTACATGGTCTTCTGAGAAATGTATAATAAATAACTAAAATGTAAATAAGATCTTTTTCTAAAGGATGACCACAGAAGCTCAAGGACATCTTAAAAAATACATACACCTGATAAATAATTTATGGGAAATGGATCCAAGACAAGAAAACTTAAATATTTCTTCACGTATAAATATTTAAAGGAAGTATGCACACATAAAAATACAATCACAACATATGATTCAGGCTACATTCAATTTGCCTTTAAACCACCCACTAACTTGGCTGATGTAAGAACCTGGGCCATTTGTTAAAAAAGTGGATTTCCAAGAGTTACTCATATAGTTCCTGGATCTGGAACTTGGTGTCTTACTGTTGATTAAATATATTTGGGAAATGGTATAGTGGGAACTTAAGTGGAACAATGAAAGCACTTACTCAAAAATTTTAAAACACTCACTAAAAACTAAAAAAACCCTGCTACTCTGTTTCACTGAAATCAGGGATTTAAGCCTATGGCTCACCTTATTGAATAAAGAACATTCCCATTCTTGAAAATTCTTAACAATTTGTTGTCTGTAGTGACTTCATGAAAGTTGGCTCCCTTTTCATTGGCAAAGAACAAATCAGGTTTCCAAATGGAGTCCAACATGGAAGGGTCTAGGTCTAAGGAGTCATCAGGATATTCACTATATGCAAGTCGAGGATCGTTCCATTTCTGACGAAGAAAGATATTCACTCTGTAATCCTGTGACGAAAGAAAGGGTGAAAAAAGCCTGGTTTAAAATATTTAGACTTGTATGTGTTAGTCTTCGGGCTTCTCTGAATTATAGCAAAAGCCACTGACATCCTTGTGAGCTTTCCATACCCCTCAGTCCTCACTTGTTACCACCAAGAGTCACTCTAGTTCTGAGGATTTGTCCAGGTTTTTTGTGATCTATGTGCCTCCAAAGAAAAGGCCACAGAAGAGCACAATTTTATCATGCTTGTATTTTGCTGTTCCATTAAAATTTTACTCTCCTGGCTTGTCAGAATAAAATATTGGATTGCTATTAAACGCTCAGAATAAAATATTTTCAGATTTGCATTTATTTTCTAGAACCATTTCTTTTAGTAGGTATCCATTAGCATCCAGAATGCATTTAGTGAAATTTTCTTGAAAGCTGTCTATTTTCTAAAAATGAACATATGTACTTCTTTACAATAAAGGCACATTTTCTCATCTTTAGTATAATATGTAAGTTCTATGAAATTGGTGATTTGGTAAAAATAAAAGGTGGTTTTCAAATAATAAGGGATGAAACCTTTTGCTAGGTGTCCCATGTGTTTTCCAAAGTGACAAATCCTTTAAGATTTGACTTAAGAGATTTCCCAATTAGACCTTTCATAATTAAGTTAAAAGGAGAGTCAATGATTTCAAAGTCTTGCTCACAATTTCCGGACTAATGTATAGAGTGACAAAGATTGACAGCTATGTGTATGTGTGGTATTTGTACACAGTATATGAGTATAAGTACTATCTCTGACGTTACAAATACAATTTTCCCCTTAGACTTTTGAAACGAGCAAATAAACATGCAGACTTCATTATAAGTAAAGTGAACATTTTAAGAAAGCTTCATTTCCACAAAAAATAGCCAGGGCTGGAGATATTCAGAGAAACTGAATATCAGTTTTTGTCTATTTTTTCATTCCTTGAATACCAAATTACCAGTAGTCAGAATAGAGTGACCAAGCAATCACAAAGAATGCTTCCGTAATATCAGACCCGTAGACTGGTTATCTTGCAAGGAGGTCAGATTCAGAGTTTGTAGTGAATGTTACAAATGTATATGTGGCCTTGATCATTAGTTGTGCACTGAGATCCCTGTCTTCTAACTGTAACTAAGGTTACATACCAGATAGTATTTTTTCTGCTTGCTAGGTGCCCCATGTATTTTCCAAAGTGACAATGGAGCAGAGGTCACTTCAGCTTTCTACCACAAAGCTCACGATAATGTGGAAATCTCATCAGCCTCGAGGATCTGCAGAACTTATAAACGGGGATACATGAACAAGCTTCTACCAGCCAAGGACGGGTCATCCTCTCCTAGACTAGGGTTCAGAGCCCCAAGAAGCACAGCTCCATGGCTGGTGGCCAGGTCCTGCATCCCTCGATGTTCTGTAATCTGTGCATCCACCCTAACTACCACCAAACACATCAATGATTGGACTAAAGTCAGTTTCCCTCTGCCTGACCTCTAGGGAGGACTAAAGCAAGACAAGTTATAATGACACCTGCCAGGAAAAATAACTGACTCGTAAAGAATTTCCTTTTGGACTGATTCTTAAGACATATTTTTAAAGATGAAGTATTTTTATGCTGTAACAAATGTATTGATTGAGAACACGCTGTGATGCTAAAATAAAAGTCCTTCTAAGCTGCAGCCTATGTGATAAAATTTGGTAGACTCTCCTCATCTTTATGTTATTGGTTTAGTGATAAACTTTATAGACACAGTCTCAGATCTTCCAGGAACACTTTTTGCTCCAAGAATGAGCTGAAAAAAGACATCAAGTAGCCTTCAGTTTCTGTTTCTAAATAACACAAGGAAAACATCAACTGTCATCTGTCACCAAGGTCGAATGTTATCCTGTATCCATTGTGCTCTTTTTGTGAATAAGCAGGACTATCTTTGTTTACTAACATGTTGAGGTCTTTGGTTTAGAGCCAAGGTTCAAAGCAAAACTGAAAAATGACCATTTCCTGAAAACCCAGAAACTTAGGTTTCAACAGTCCTCACAATTTGGGTTTGGACCTGCCTGCAAATGAACATTGTAATGGGAAGCTTCCCTATCAAACAAATTCCACTTTTCAAAAATAAACTTTTAAGCTCACCTCCTCATAGCCAATGTATCCCATCTGTGCTCAGCAACCGATTATATTATTTCTGAATCCTGATCATAAGTGAAAATGTGCAAAGAAAAGGGTATAAAAAACATTCAAATAATACCACTCTAAAAGAAGTCCTTGTAACTCAAGTTGAAATAACTTGCTTATAATAAAAGGCCATGGACCAAAGAAGGAAACAGCTTTGCAAAACAGAGACAAATGGATGTGTATGCAGCATATGAAAAAAAATGTCAAGTGGACTTACTAAAGCCAGATTAAAAATTCAGTCATTCCTTGGACATACTTAAAGACTAAGTGTTTTTGTTTGTTTGTTTGTTTTGGGGGGAGGTTTCTGTTTTATTTATTTATTTATTTATTATTTTAATTAACAGTGTTGTGTTACTTTCAGGTGTAAGTGTTTTATTAAAGGAATCTTCCCTGTTAACCCTAGCTATGCTTCTATAAGGGTGAAAATGTAGAAAGCTTATATGTGAGTAAAAAAAGAAGACAATAATAAATATGAGATAATACATCATGAGAATGAAATCAATATTTGTATCTCACATTTCTAAAATCTACCCATGTATTGAATTCATTCATAAGTCTTATAAGGCAGCTGAATTGACATTTACGTGTATGGAATCATAATATTTTAGAACAGAGACATTAATGATTCTTTTTCCCTAGAAACTTCTTTTGTAGTAATATACATTTTTGCAAACCCTTCAGAAGTTAATTTTATTTTTTCATCATTTTGCATGTTACACAATTAATGAGTTATTTTAAATGTTATATAGTGTATTATTAATCTTGTACAACAGTGATAGAAATGTAATCATTATTTCATAATATAGAAAGACTAATTTTGACATTTTGGAAGTCAAATTTTATTATTATTATTAGAATAGAGTGTATCATGCTATTCTAATCACTTTAAATTAATTGTGTAGGAAAATATTTTCTTGACCAAGTAAAATTATATATCATGTTTGGATTCGAAAATAAGTATCCATTAAAATGTGGTTTAAATTCCATCTGTATGTCACACAGTAAATAATAGAACCACACTACATTTTCTGACCTAGTATTTGAAATTCTTACATTATGAGGTATAAATAAATAATAATTCTATTAGGTGAATATTATAATGATTATAATATTATAATATACCAGGCTCAGAAGTAAGTCTTCTTAGGATCAAATGTCAGCTCTCACAGTGAATAGCTTTCTAATCTCCCTGCACCTTGTTTGTTCAACTGTGAAATAGGGATGATTATAACAGCACATCCTCTGATAGAGTTCTTGTTAACACTGGATTGATTCACATAAAGTACTTAGAACCACACTCATTAAATGTTAGACCCCCAAAATTAGAAGCCATATTAGATAGAAATTTGCTTGCATTTTCTGTTTCTAAATTAGTTTTGAAGTACTAGGGGCATTTTGATTTGAATCTGGGATAGTTGAATTTGCCATAGAAGAATATGGGACAGATAACTGTAATGTTGAAATCTGGTAAATAATATCTTTGAAAATTTGCAGAACTATTATGATAAGCTTATCATTGACTTCTGTATTTCAACATTTCTGCATTTTTATATTTTGTCTTTAATCAATTGCCCCCCTCCCTCTTTATATATAAACATACATACATCTACATATTAAATTTGTTTGAGTATATAAGGCCCTTTTCCATCGTAGCAAATACAGCTGTTCACGTTTCACTTTGTGCCAGATGTTATGCTAGGTGCTTCATGGGTTACTTCTACTATTCTCATAGCAAATCTGTGAGGCAGGTGTGATTATTAGGTGTGCTTAGCTTCACAGACGTGGAGAAAGGAGCAAAGACACATTAAGTAACTTCAACGGGGTTACAGAGCTAATAAATGGAAGAGCTATAATCCAGACCACAAGTTCTGATTTCAGCGTTTTAACGATATACTGACTGTGGAATACACTGCCATTCATGATTGCCTTGTATATAAACCAAACATCTTATAAACTAACACAGATTCTGGTTTATGTGGTTTAGGGTGGGGTCTTTTGGTAAGGAATTTGGGGATTTACCGATCAACGTGCTCGCTGGTCGGAAATTACAAGCACTAAAACTGAGTGTTCCCAGATTAAATCGAATTGTTGCCACATTGTCATTTGTCCATAGGGGTACCCTGGTGGGAGACCAAATTTAGTAGAGAGCACAACCCTATGTATCAGCTAAAATGACATATAGAATATTATTTTCATCTTTTGCCTCACAGGGAAGCATAGGATTGCTAGAAATGAACTGAAATGACCAATTAGAAAAAAAGTAGAAAGAAATAATCACCTAAAGTTAACAAAGAAAGTTAAGTACTTCTCTTTTCTTTGGTCCATAATTCAGTTAATTTTTCAATTCCTTAGTGTTTTCAGGCAATTTCTAATCCAGTAGCTAAGCCCACCCCCAAACCCTTCCCCCTTCCTTTTCTCCCTGCCTTCTCACTCCCTTATTTCTGCACTTTTCTGCCCTTTCCTCTCCTTCCTTCTCTACTCCTTTCTGTTTCTGTGTCTCTGTCTCCCTCTCTTTCCTTCCCTCTCTCCTTCTCCCCTTCACTCACACAACTGCGTGCAGCACTCCTGCCCCCTCTGCCTCTTTAAAACCTGCTGCCAAATTATTATTTTGTTGTTGTGGGCAAGTGTTTTTACATTGTATTGTTACAGATCAAAGAAAATATATATCTACAATGCTGCCACTGTTGATATCTTAATACCTTTGTTTTCTTTTCTTCCTACACATTTTCACACAGTTGAAATTTATCATACCTGCTCTTTTGCATCTTTAATTTCACTTAACGTATTTTATGCACTTCCTGGTAATCCTCTTAATCATCATTCCAGTGGCTATAGGATGCACTTTTCTTACACAAATACTTTTTCATATGATTGAATAGGGTCTAGTGCATATGGAATTATGCAATTTGTGACAAACTGAAATGTGTTCATTTATTTTCAATAATCAAATATATTTTTTTGCTTTATGTCTCAATAAATCTGAGCAAGAATTAGGAGTATAAAGTATTTCTAAGAAAGAATGTGCCAGGCATATAATCAGAAGGTAATATGTCTAAAACAAGACTCTTTGAAAATGGCACTGTAAAAATAATCATCACAAAATAGCACAACAATAACCACCAAGTACAGTATTTTTTCTGGACCACTTGAATGCTTTCCAGTTGATTGTAAAATTTTTCATCTAAAATGGGGTTTGTTGTGGCAATTATCACTGCCTTTCTTATTTATAATTTGATCTAATGAGAATGGTTTTACGAATTCAACATTCAGTATACTAATTAATCTTTTGAAAAAGATGCTCTTTCCCAGGTTAAAGAATTCAGTTTCTACCCCTATTTTTAAAGTTGTTGATGATACTGTTGAAGCTATTGTTAGGAAGTGGTACTTAACCTTATTAAATTATTGGAAATTTATTTGAGAGTCATGTGATTTTTAACTTGATATAAATTTTGCCCCAGTATATCATTATTCATTTACTGTCTGTAAAAAGTAAGATGTGAATACCTCATGGTATATACATATATTGGAGCACGTGTCTATTGAAAAATTGAGCTAGATTATATTTATTTTAGCTAAAAACTCAACAGAATTTATTCAAATTAAAAATATTAAAAGATCAATATTATTCTTAAAGTTATTTAGCATTATGCAGCAAATGCTTATTTTATCATATATTGCCAACCTGGAATTTAGTTTAGTGTTGATAATTCAATAGTGAATGATAATCTCTGCTCTCCAATTGCTCACTATATTGTAGAAGATAGCCTGTAAACAGATAATTTTTTTCACATTATAATTGCTATGTTGGAGGCATGTACAGCAAGCTAGGGAAACACAAAGAAGGGCTAGCTAATAGGGACCAAGGTGGAGAGGTTGGGGAAGACTTCCTGTGGAAAATCTAATTGGGCTTTGTTTTCAAAATGAAATAAAATTTAGCTGGGCAAATATTGGGGCCATAATAAAACGTGTCCTGTAAAATACTGGACAGAAAATCCAGTAACCACTAGATTTTTGTATGATTAATATAGGAATTTGGCTGAATCTTAATTATTATAATTTATTATTTATTTCATTGGATATTTACTGAGCACCTTCTGTGGAGCAGGTAATATTCTAAGGGTTATAAAGTTGAATTATACATTGTGTCTATCATCTGGAGGCAAACAGTCTAGGTAAGAAAAGGAGATGGAACACATCATGAATAAAAGCAGGGAATGTGGAAGGAAGACACTATGAAAATAAGAGCTTTGCTGATTTTCACCTGGTGTTAGAGTCTTATTTTTCTAAAAAATAAAATAAAGAGTGTGAAAAAATAAGTCTTAAAGATATATATATATAGGGCACTACGACTGCAAATTATTTTCTGGATGAAGGTACAAAATACATATACTTCTTAAAAGTATTGCTGTCTTACAAGACAAGAAGAGGATTCTTCAAAGACAAAAAGAGTAACAAAAATAAGAGTGAGCTAAAGCCAAAGGAATGAGAAACAAACACAAATGCCTGAACTGGGAGACGGAGCCTTGGGCCACCACAAGGTAGAAAAACAGAACTTGTGACTGAGGATTAATTAATTAGACCCTCAACATTATCATAGATTAGGTTCAAACAAATATGAGCTCATAACAACGACAATATTTTAACTAAAGACAAAAGAAACCAGACATGAGCAGACATGGACTGCAATGGAAATACCAGATCAAGAATAGGAAATAAACATGTAAAATGTATTTAAAGAAATAAAAGATAAACTTGATAATAGGAAGCTATAATACCAGAGATATTTTTTAAATAATCAAATTGAATAATAAATGAAATGAAAATATAATTGTTGAAATTAAAAGTTTAATGAATATGTAAAAGCATATAAGAATCAGTTGATGACACTGCAGAAATACAAAAGATCATCAGAGATTACTATAAGCAACTCTATGCCAATAAAATGGACAACCTGGAAGAAATGGACAAATTCTTAGAAATGCACAACCTGCCAAGACTGAATCAGGAAGAAATAGAAAATATGAACAGACCAATCACAAGCACTGAAATTGAAACTGGGATTAAAAATCTTCCAACAAACAAAAGCCCAGGACCAGATGGCTTCACAGGGGAATTCTATCAAGCATTTAGAGAAGAGCTAACACCTATCCTTCTCAAACTCTTCCAAAATATAGCAGAGGGAGGAACACTCCCAAACTCATTCTACGAGGCCACCATCACCTTGATACCAAAACCAGACAAGGATGTCACAAAGAAAGAAAACTACAGGCCAATATCACTGATGAACATAGATGCAAAAATCCTCAACAAAATACTAGCAAACAGAATCCAACAGCACATTAAAAGGATCATACACCATGATCAAGTGGGGTTTATTCCAGGAATGCAAGGATTCTTCAATATACGCAAATCAATCAACGTGATACACCATATTAACAAACTGAAGGAGAAAAACCATATGATCATCTCAATAGATGCAGAGAAAGCTTTTGACAAAATTCAACACCCATTTATGATAAAAACCCTGCAGAAAGTAGGCATAGAGGGAACTTTCCTCAACATAATAAAGGCCATATATGACAAACCCACAGCCAGCATCGTCCTCAATGGTGAAAAACTGAAACCATTTCCACTAAGATCAGGAACAAGACAAGGTTGCCCACTCTCACCACTCTTATTCAACATAGTTTTGGAAGTTTTAGCCACAGCAATCAGAGAAGAAAAGGAAATAAAAGGAATCCAAATGGGAAAAGAAGAAGTAAAACTGTCACTGTTTGCAGATGACATGATACTATACATAGAGAATCCTAAAGATGCTACCAGAAAACTACTAGAGCTAATCAATGAATTTGGTAAAGTTGCAGGATACAAAATTAATGCACAGAAATCTCTGGCATTCCTATATACTAATGATGAAAAATCTGAAAGTGAAATCAAGGAAACACTCCCATTTACCATTGCAACAAAAAGAATAAAATATCTAGGAATAAACCTACCTAAGGAGACAAAAGACCTGTATGCAGAAAATTATAAGACACTGATGAAAGAAATTAAAGATGATACAAATAGATGGAGAGATGTACCATGTTCTTGGATTGGAAGAATCAACATTGTGAAAATGACTCTACTACCCAAAGCAATCTACAGATTCAATGCAATCCCTATCAAACTACCAATGGCATTTTTCACAGAACTAGAACAAAAAATTTCACAATTTGTATGGAAACACAAAAGACCCCGAATAGCCAAAGCAATCTTGAGAACGAAAAACGGAGCTGGAGGAATCAGGCTCCCTGACTTCAGACTATACTACAAAGCTACAGTAATCAAGACAGTATGGTACTGGCACAAAAACAGAAAGATAGATCAATGGAACAGGATAGAAAGCCCAGAGATAAACCCACGGACATATGGTCACCTTATCTTTGATAAAGGAGGCAGGAATGTACAGTGGAGAAAGGACAGTCTCTTCAATAAGTGGTGCTGGGAAAACTGGACAGGGACATGTAAAAGTATGAGATTAGATCACTCCCTAACACCATACACAAAAATTAGCTCAAAATGGATTAAAGACCTAAATGTAAGGCCAGACACTATCAAACTCTTAGAGGAAAACATAGGCAGAACACTCTATGACATAAATCACAGCAAGATCCTTTTTGACCCACCTCCTAGAAAAATGGAAATAAAGACAAAAATAAACACATGGGACCTAATGAAACTTAAAAGCTTTTGCACAGCAAAGGAAACCATAAACAAGACCAAAGGACAACCCTCAGAATGGGAGAAAATATTTGTAAATGAAGCAACTGACAAAGGATTAATCTCCAAAATTTATAAGCAGCTCATGCAGCTCAATAACAAAAAAACAAACAACCCAATCCAAAAATGGGCAGAAGACCTAAATAGACATTTCTCCACAAAAGATATACAGACAGCCAACAAACACATGAAAGGATGCTCAACATCTTTACTTATTAGAGAAATGCAAATCAAAACTACAATGAGATATCATCTCACACCAGTCAGAATGGCCATCATCAAAAAATCTAGAAACAATAAATGCTGGAGAGGGTGTGGAAAAAAGGGAACACTCTTGCACTGCTGGTGGGAATGTGAATTGGTACAGCCACTATGGAGAACGGTATGGAGGTTCCTTAAAAAACTACAAATAGAACTACCATATGACCCAGCAATCCCACTACTGGGCATATACCCTGAGAAAACCATAATTCAAAAAGAGACATGTACCAAAATGTTCATAGCAGCCCTATTTACAATAGCCCGGAGATGGAAACAACCTAAGTGTCCATCATCGGATGAATGGATAAAGAAGATGTGGCACATATATACAATGGAATATTACTCAGCCATAAAAAGAAATGAAATTGAGCTATTTGTAATGAGGTGGATGGACGTAGAGTCTGTCATACAGAGTGAAGTAAGTCAGAAAGAGAAAGACAAATACTGTATGCTGACACATATATATGGAATTTAAGAAAAAAATGTCATCAAGAACATAGGGGTAAGACAGGAATAAAGACACAGACCTACTAGAGCATGGACTTGAGGATATGGGGAGGGGGAAGGGTAAGCTGTGACAAAGTGAAAGAGCGGCATGGACATATATACACTACCAAACGTAAGGTAGATAGCTAGTGGGAAGCAGCCACATAGCACAGAGAGATCAGCTCGGTTCTTTGTGACCGCCTGGAGGGGTGGGATAGGGAGGGTGGGAGGGAGACGCAAAAGGGAGGGGATATGGGAACATATGTATATGTATAACTGATTAAATTTGTAAAAAAAAAAAAAAAAGAATCAGTTGAAATGAGAATTGAACAGAATGTACAGCTAAAGAAATATCCCAGATTAAAATAGTGGGAGAAATGGAGAAAGAAAAATTTTTTTAAAGTTGAGTCTTTAAGGATAAAATGGCAAAACATAAAGCAATCTGCATCTAATTAGGATCCCAGAAGGATGAATTAGAGTAGAGAAAGCCAATAGTCAGAGAAAATGACAAGGATTTTCAGAACAAACATAAGAAACTAATGCTCGGATTCAGAGAACTCAAAATACATCAATAAAGGTAGGTAAAAATAAGTTTATATGAACACATTATATGAAAACTGCAGAAGAGCAAAGGAAAAGAAAATACCTTTTAAAAAAATTACCTTTCTATTGCCAAATAATATTTCATTGTGTGGAATATCACATTTCATTTATTCATTCATCAAAAAGGAATGGAGTACTGACACATGCTACAACATGAGTGAAATATTATGCTAAAGAGGCCAGTTACAAAAGACCATGTATTATATGATTCCATTTATAGAAAATGTCCACATCAGACAAACCTATGGAGACAGAAAGTAGATTCCTAGTTGAGGGGAAACAGGGAGTGACATGGATGTTAGGTAGTGATAAATGTCCAAAAATATTTGCAATGATGGTTGCACAACTGGTTGCGCAGTTAAGTCTATAATTAAAAATCATTTAATTATAGACTTTAGCTAGATTAATTGCATGGCATGTGTACAGTAAGTACTTATCACCTATACTGGAAAATACTTAGACTGGCAGCAGACTTCTCAACATCAATGATGAAATTCACAATATAATGGGTCAATTTACTCAAAATACTAAGAGAAAATTACAGTGAACTTTGAATAGTGTACTCAGTAATATAATCTTTCAAAACTGAAGATGAAAGAAAGTTATTAATGAAAAATACACAGCTTAATCTTGAACATTTATAAAGTGGACTTCTAATCAATTTACTTCAGAAAGACAGAAAAAAAAAAAGCCACAGAATCCTGTTCCGAAATGCAAACAGAAATGATGAGAAACTGATTAAAGTGGATATAAATTCAACTAGTCTTCCTCTATATAAAAATGTTGCTATGAATGCATAATTTATGGGGTTTAAATGAACTGAAAAATTGGAAAGACAATATCATATACTAAGACTAAAATCATATGTAGAAATACATCCAAACTATGTTAAAGGCTTTTATGCAGAACATTTTATAATTTCTTGACAGCATAAGTACTTAAGTGGAGAGAGATGCCATGATTATACAAAAAATATTATAAAGAGAGCAATTGTTTCCAAATTAGTTGTTAGATTTAGTGCAATTTTTGTCAAAGTCCAACAAATTTTTTGAGGAAATTGACAAGCAAATCTTTAATATATATTTATATTAATCACACAAATTATAAGCTTCAGGAATAGCCAAGGCATGCTTATAAAAGGAGAACAAAAGTAGAGTGATTTCCTGTAATAGATACTTAAAATGACTAAAATGCTGTAAGACATTATGATATTGGTGCAAAGATAAACTGACCAATGGGACAAAATGAAGAGTCTGAAAACAACCCTTATTTGATATATAAAGGAAGTAGTTTGCAGATTAGCGTTAGGTGCTTAATATATGTTTCTGTATATGACAAAAAGTTCACATTCTATCCCAATGTGACACCACTCAAGAAAGCAAGTTTGGGTAAAAGTTCAAGTATAATAGTAAAATTTTTAAAAATAGAAGATATAGCAGAGTATTCTATGGCCTTGAAGTAGGGTAGATTCTTTAATAAATTCTATGATGTCAAAATTAAGAAATTCTATTCATCAACAGGCCACTTAAGGAAAATGGAAAAACAAACCACAGTGGAAAAAGATATTTGCCACACAGGTATAATTGACAATTGGCTATTGCCAGGCTATAAAAAATCTCATACCAATGGATGAGAAAAAGACAAAAAACTGAATAGAATATAGTCAAAAGAAGAAGACGTGTTTCACTGGGCAGAGACCACAAATGTCCAACAAATATGTGAAAAAATGTTCAAACTCACTGGTAAACAAAGATGTGCTAATTAAGATATTGAGGTAGCATTTTATACCCACTGGGTTATTAAAAATAAGAAGTTTGATGATATGCAATTTGGCAAGGATATGGAGCAAAATGATAGCTTATATACTGCAGCTGAAAATAGAAAAAGTGGGAAAAATTGACATTGTATTATAAATTTGATATGTGAATACTCAAGATACAAAAATTTTAGTTCTAAGTATAAATCTTAAAGAAACCCTTCCACATGTGCACCAGGTGACATATACCAAATATTTATAGCAGCACTATTAGTGATAGTGAAAAACAAAAGCAAAACAAAACAAAAACTGGAACCAATCCAAACATTCATTGGCGGGAAAATGTATAATACATTATGTCAACAAAATCAGATACCATATAGCTGTGAAAATGAATTAACACTATATTTGCAATGAGGATAAATCTTAGAAATGTTCAATTTAGTAAAAAAAAAGTGTCAAAAATATGTTATAGCACCATTTTCATAAAATTCAAAACCAAGCGATCCCTCTCTCTCTCTCTCTCTCATTTATCCATCTATTTCTCTTTCCCTCTCTCAAATAAAATTTTGAGGGCAAAGGAATTATAAACACAAAATAGTTGACAGTGGTTACCTAGGGAGATATTAGGAGAATGGGATTTGATGGATTATACAGGTATGTTTAATATTGGTAATATTTTAGTTTTGAAATTAGGTGGTGATTTCAACAGCGTTTGTGTTATTAAATTATACCTTGTCATTTACATATATTATTTATGTAATTACATGCCAAAATATTATGTCTGAATATGAAATTAATCACTGGAAATGCTCATTGGAACCACCCTATTTATTCATGGGAAATACCCTACACACTGTAGTGTTTTGCCATTTATATACTTTGTGCAATATATTTTATGATTTATAACACGTTTTTATTAGCATCTTGTTATGCCTTGCAGACACCTTGATTTTAGCCCAGTAAAACCCATTTTGCAGTTCTGACCTCCAGAATTGTAAGAAAATACATCTTTTGCAGTTTTAAGCCACTAAGTGTGTGGCAATTTGTTACAGCAGCAATAGGAAATGGATACATATATCTCTTAAAATTGATTTGCATACATTTTCATTCTCATTTTTTGAAAAAGTTTCTAGAACAATAGTTTTTTTTTGTTTTTTGTTTTGCTAGTCATTCAAGAGGGTAGAACATTTAAGGCAAAAATCACTGGATTTACAGACAAATGGGAAAAAATAACTCAGAATGCTTCCTGTTTGTAGGAGTACTACTCAGAGATCCTAATTTCAAAATGATCAGAAAATAACTTTCCTTGCTCAAAGAAACAAGGATAAAGTGCAAACTTCCTAAAAAATGTTTCGCTGGTTTAATGTTATAAGATTTTCTCACTCCGAAGTACTGTACAACATATGTTGCTGTGCTTCACAAAGTGCAGAACACAATAGTCAATGGCGGAGTTATTACTCGTAATGTCAGCCCTTGTTGCTCCTACCATCTGCTCTACAAACCCCACCACAAGGACGGTGGTCATCTGGGTCCACTGATTCTGAAATAACAGCCCATTGGGAAAGCCCATTTTCCATTCTCACTACACCAACAGGGAAGAAAGCAGTTTTATAAGAACAATTTAGAGGTTCAGAAAGATTATTTCAAATCTCCCCTTGACATCTTCATTATCTGTATGTTTAATTATTCTCTAGAAAAGGGCAGAATTATTTTAAAATTATAATTTTTTTTTTTTTTTTTTTTTGCTGTACGCGGGCCTCTCACTGCTGTGGCCTCTCCCGTTGCGGAGCACAGGCTCCGGACACACAGGCTCCACGGCCATGGCTCGCGGGCCCAGCCGCTCCGCGGCATGTGGGATCTTCCGGGATCGGGGCACGAACCCGCGTCCCCTGCATCGGCAGGCGGACTCTCAACCACTGCGCCACCAGGGAAGCCCTAAAATTATAATTTTTGAGGAAACTTAATTATGTACCAAAGCTGGAAACATAAAGTTAAGAATTCCCAAGAACTGAGTCGACTTTCAAAGATAAATGGAAAATGAAACATAAAATCAATCCCTGTTTTTCAGAAGTTGAGAGCTTTTTTCTTATAAGAATGGTATTTGGGACGCCCCTTGTGGCGCAGTGGTTAAGAATCATCCTACCAATCAGGGGACACGGGTTTGAGCCCTGGTCTGGGAAGATCCCACATGCCGCGGAGCAACTAAGCCCGTGCGCCACAACTACTGAGCCCACGTGCCACAACTACTGAAGCCCGCGTGCCTAGATCCTGTGCTCCACAACAAGAGAAGCCACCGCAATGAGAAGCCCGTGCACCACAACGAAGAGCAGCCCCCACTCACGGCAACTAGAGAAAGCCCTCACGCAGCAATTAAGACCCAACTGAGCCAAAAAAAAAAATGGTATTTAAAGGAAATAGTTATATAAATTCATATGATTTATCACGATTGATCAGAACATGTGTGTTGAGTGAGTGAACTAACACTCTATGTTATTCATTCAGTAACCTCTGTTTAGATGTAAGATTTGTCTTAGTTTGTTCAGGCTACTATAACAAAATACCATAGACCGGGTGGCTTATAAACAACAAAAATTTATTTCTCATAGTTCTGGAGGCTGGAAGTCTGAGCTTAGGATGCCAGCAACAGGGTGAAGGACCTCTTTCTGGTTGCAGACTTCTCACTGTGTCCCCACATGGCAGAAAGGGCTAGGGGCTCTGGGGGATCTCTTTATAAGGGCACTGATCCCACTCACAAGTGTTCCACCCAAAGGTCCTACCTACTACTACCATCACCTTGGGGTTTCAACGTATGAATTTGTGGGGCACACAAACATGCCGACGATAGCGAGATTGAAAATTAAACCACTGGCAAAAACAATAAAAGGCTACATTCATTTAGAACACTGCCTGTGCTTACACTCCAAGGGTAGAAATTCGGGTGAGGGAAGCTTAGTCCATGGGACCATTCTTCCGAAGTTGATGGAGGTTTATTCCAACTAGTATAGTTCATCCAGTTTGGGCGTGCCGGGCTTTAGAGATAAAGACGACACAAAGCCACTACTTCCAGTAGCTGCTTCCTTTCAATGAAAACCAGTAATTTATGTTGCTCTTCAGTTGTAAGGTAACAATGATCCTCTGCCTTAACGTGCTCCTAGCTCCACAGGCTCCATCCGTCCAGCGATGCCCTTCTGCCTCCGGCGCTCACTTGCCTTCCTACTTGATTGCCCTGTGTCTGCAAATTGTTTGCCCAGGGCTCAGGCGTCCCACAAACTGGGCTAAACAGTCAAGTGGAATGCTTTCTCTCCTTCACTGCAAGTTTTGCCAACAAACCTATAGGTAGGGGGGAAAAATGGCACCATTTCCTGCCTCATCTTTCTGCCCAAATCATTTCATAACGTCTGTTCACTCCGTTTTATATTATACCAAGTAGGAAGAGGAAGTTTATATGTTTCTTGTGGTTGAAGCAGCATAGACGTGGAAATTCTGTCACTACCACTTCCATTCATGACCCCAAGTTTGTATCAAAATGTATACCCAACGTAGAATGTGCTCACTTGTTTATTTCTACTTAATGCTAATCACATAACTGACACATTAAAATGAACCTAATCCTTTACACATAGCACTTATTAATTTTCAATTTGTATATTGAATGACATGTGGGCAGTGATCTGCTTATTATTTATTTTTTGGACTTCCAGTAAGTAATTGTTCCACTACTGGAATGTATGATTTGGATCACAAAAAGCGCAAAGTCTCTTGGAAAATGAACTATTATTTGGTCTTCAGAACATCCTATGGTCAATCAACACTATAAGAGCTCCTCAAATCAAGAAATTATAAGGACCCACTATTAGGAAGAAAACTTTTCTGAGGATAGCTGAGAGACACTTCACAGTTTAAAAGATGGATAATAGCACCACATAATAATAATTTTTTGAAGATTTTCCAACTAGTGTTTCCTTGAATGTCAGATGTGAACTGTGTTATAATTTGTGTCTTTTTCTTTAATTTAAATTGTGGTCAAATACATATAACATTTACCATCAGTGACTTTTAGTACATTCACAATATAGTGCAACCATCCCACTTTCTAGGTCCAGATAATTTTCATCACTTAAAAGGAAACTCTGTGTCCATTAGGTGGTCACTTCTCATTCCCCCTTCCCTCCAGCCCCTGGTGACTGCCAATCTGTTTTCTATCTCTACAGATAGGCCTACTCTGAATATTTCATATTAATGGAATTATACAATATATGGCCTTTTGTATCTGGCTTCTTTCACTTAGCATAGTATTCCCAAGGTTTATTATATGGGTGTTTTTAAAGTGTATTTAAAAATACATAGACATCATCTGTTTAATTTACAGAAACTTGAAGGGTCTCATTGAGATAATTATACATGCAAGGTGATATAATTTTAAAGATGTGTTTTTAGAAGAGAATGCCATATATATGCCATATATGCCATATATATATATATATATATATGATTATAATCAAAATCCACAACAACATAAAAGATGAAAACAATAAGTATTGTTAATTGAATGATTACTTTCAGGCTTGAAACTAGATACCTTAAATAAAATTTGTAATTGAAAAAAATACTGATTAAAATCTGCCTTGTGTATAAATTTTCAAGAATATATTTAATCCTGTAAATGACTAACAGCCTCACCTTGCATTGCAAGTATTTTTCAGTGATACTGATATCATATCATTAATATTGAGTATGATAGCAGAGTCTGACACTAACAGAGCATAGCTTCCCACCAATCAGGTCTTAATTTACTACCATCTGTAATTTGGGATTAATGTTACAGAACAGACTAACAAAGGAAGATTTATTCTGAACCTATATAACATCAAACATTACTAAAGTAAATAAATTATGCAAATCCTTTCTTTACCTTAAGGTATTCCCAGTTTAAATACAGATTTTTTAGTTATACACTAACATAATTTTTAAATTTAATCTATTATTTTGCAACAATGTTCACACTTCCCTTCATAATTTTAATGAACTTTTAACACAGCTGGGATTTGGGAAAAGACATAGTTTAATAAATAAAAACAAAGGAATGCATATTATTGGCAAAGGATTTTTATTTTGTGTGCTTTTACATTTGTCCTCAGTAGAAAAATTGGTCATGTAAACAAATTATTCTAATAAATGTCTTCAATATTTTTAAATTGTTAACACTGAGGCTTAAAATATAACACTTTTATATTTTAATTGATATTTAAATTTTCAGTGGTTTTTCTGAAAAAACTCCTTATGACCTTTGGAAATCTTTTGATTCATGAGGGCTTATACTGTATATTATTTACTATGAAATGGTAGAGGTTGAATATTAAAAGAAAAATGTTCCACTTTGGAAAAGTTTTAGTGAGCTAAATATTAAATGTTCAAGATGAAATTAAATTATATTTAGAATGATGTTTTCCTTCTGAGCAATCCAGATAACTCTCGACTAGCTGTTTGTTGATTTGGAGATTGGCCAAGATTGTCCATTAGGCATTTTGTTTCAGAAGTAAAATTTCATTATTTTAGTTCCTCTTTTTATTCTCAAATTTTCCCTATTTGGAGCATAGTTTCTATGGTTACCCTAACCTGAAGTATAGTAGCAAGCCCATTACATTATAATGACTCTTACAAAGCCAGATGCCCAAATACCTGTAAGATCCATTGTAACTTATAGGTACATCTAGCCTCTATTCTAAATGTAAAAGCAGTGCAAATAACTGTATTTAGAGTTCAAATATTGAATCAATTCTTTTTGCTGTGTAGAAGACCACCTGAATCTTAGTGGCATAAAATCATTTTATTTGTTCACAATTCTGGGGATCTGAAAAATGGACTAAGATCCTCTGGGGATTCTTCTGTTGCAATTCTATAGTCATTTGGCTGCAGCTGGGGCTGGTTGGTCTAAGATGCCTCAATCACATGTCTAACAGTTGCTGACTGTTGACTTAAGCACCTTGGTTCTGCATCACATGGTTTCTTATTGTTTATTGGGCTAGAAAAGTCTTTACTCAGTGGTCTCCAGGTTCTAGGAGGGAGAAGGAAGCTGCAATGCCTCTTGAGGTTCAGGGTCAACAAACTGCAGTGTCACTTTTGCCACATTCTTTTTGATTAAAGCAAGTGACAAAACCAATCCAGGTTCAAAGAGAAGAAAAATAAGATTCATTCTCCCTTTTGATGAAAGGAGCAGGAAATTCACATTTCAAAGAAGTATGCAAAGAGGTATGGAAAGTTATGGCAGTGATCTTTGCAAATCGTCTACCATAAGGCATCAGGGCAATGGATGGAAAATCATTATCATGAAAAGACCACAACAGGTGAAAGGAAAAGCTGGCCTGTATTTCTCTCCAACATGCATACCTCACAGAGATATCACTGCTTTAAGTCATAGTAGTAAAATATTTTTAAAATATTATTAAAGAAAATTTATAAATTAATCAGACTTGTTCTTAAAAACAGCAGACTGACTAATTTTCTTTTTTCTGACTTAGACAATTTTCTCACGAGTAGAAGGATCACATAAAGTATTTTTAAAACAGAGATTTCTTGTTCCCATTTATATCTTAAAAATCACAAATACATCATAATTAAAGGATATGTAGAAAAAACCTAGGGAGGGCCATATAACAAGGGTATTCTGTATTTTGAATTTAATAAAATATTACTTTAAAACTACAAGAATGATATCTTTTTATGATGCAGAACCTAGGTAGCAGAGATCTAACACTGCATGAGGTAAGAGATTATTTGCTCATCTCTGAGTTTTGTTCAGCTTTGATCCAAATAAATAAAATTTTTCTTTTTTCAACTTGACACATCATAATTGGCATGATCTAGAAATTTCATAACATGTTTTTGTAAAACTGAAATTAAAAAAAAACAAGTATGACAAAACATAATACAGCTCAGTGATTGTGTTTTTAAAAGAGAAAAATATGAAGAAAATATTTTAAAATTTTAAGAAATATTTTTTGTTAGGACTGACAAGCCAAAATTGAGTCATATTTGCATTCATATTGACCAGGGGCATATCTAAGTCATTTGGGGCTAAGAGAATGTATTGTTCAATGTTTTTAATATATATGAAATATTTTGAGAAATCTGATTTGAAGAGTAAGAGCAGTAAATCTTGCTTCGAATATTGAGTTGGTCAGAATGAATTAAGTTTTATAATATATTCCACAATAACTGTTGTACTAAAAATTGTAAAGAGCAAACAATTTAGCCTTAATAGGTAATAAGAAATAGAATCCCCAGAAAAGAAAGAGGATTACAGAACTATATTGCATTTCGAATCCAATAGCCACTGGGCTTTTAGGGGGCAAGATACTGCTTCAACTGATGCAGAAATTTAAGAAGGTAAAGTATCTACCCTTTTGTTTGAAATGTTTGCTTTTTCCTCTCTGTTTCAAGAGGAGAGAAAAAAAAAAGGTAGAAATTCAGACTAGCAGTATGTCATTTGCAAGTTGTAAAGTTGTCATGATCACAGCAGACAAAGGACAGCTCTTACAGCCATTTCATCACCTTTCCCAGAAGGACATAAAGTACTAGAAGAGAATTTCTGTGAATACATCATTCCTCTTCTTAAGATACACTGGTCCTTATGAAACCCAATCTTTATCCTAAGGAGTGGAGCTGATGGGAAGGGATGATGCCACAGAAGAGAGATGGCAGATGACTGAAGGCCCAAGCTGTGGCTCTTTTGTTTTACTTTGCCCTTCTCATTTCACAGCAGCAAGAAAGAACCACCTGTGTGATTACACAAACCTCCAAATATGTTGTGGAACAAAAGCATTTCTTTGGGAAATACAGAAATAAGGTATTTCCTCCATTCTAATTTTAGACTTGCTGACTTACACAAATAGTAGAGAGTTCCTGTATCCTCCTGACCCGGCTTCTCCTAATGTTAATATCTTATATGACAATAGTATAGTGTTTGGAACCAGAAAATTAACATTGATATGACACTATCAACTTACCTACAAACCTATTTTAAATTTCACAAGTTTTCCCTCTAATGTCTTTTTTTCCTTGGCCTAAGATCCAATGCAAGATCTCACATTGCATTTAGCTGTTCACTAGCTCCAATCTGTGACAGTCCCTCAGCCTTTTTTGTCTTTCATATCCTTGACGCTTTTGAAAAACACTGGCCAGTGATTTTATAGAAGGTCCCTCGATTTGAGTTTTTGTGATGTTGTCTCACAGTTAGATTGGTATTGTTCATTTGTAACAAGAATATCGCTGAAAGGATACTATTTTCTTCTAAGTATATCCCATCAGGGGCAGACGATGTTGACATACCTCATTATTGGTGATATAAAGCTGGATTATTTAGTTAAGGTGGTGTCTGTCATGTTTATTCACAGTGAAGCTATAGTGAAGTTTATTTGTTACTGTTTGCATTATATTTGGGGTCTGCCCACCCCAAATCCTGGCTGATTTCAATCATTTCTCTGTTTTTGCTGAGGTAAAACCTTACCATAGTTCTATAAGTCAGAGCTATACAAAATTATTCCCAGAGATCCCTAGGGCATTTTAAAGACTTTTTGTTATTTCTGAAATTTGTATGTTTCATACAATAGATGTTTACACTTGTCAGTATTTCCATAATTTTAAGTCGAAAAACTCTTATTCAAACAATTGTGTGTTTTAAAAGTGACAGCACCTTAGAATGACAAGTGAACTCACAGGAAGAATGGAGCCTTAAGGTTGAAGAAGTTAGGTCTACCTCAATTACATTCAGAATTTCTATTTCACATACTCATAACAAAACTACACATGCTATGGGTCCTATTGTGATATGTTCTATCATTAGTCACCCAATATTCTTGCTTTTCTCTTTGTGGCTCTTTCCCTGAAGCAGAACTATACATCCCTGCCTTCTGAACTCAGGAATGGCCATGTGACCTAAGAGGTAAATATGAGAAAATTAGACAGTGAGATGGTAGGGGCAGCAGTAGAGGGAAGAATAGCTGAGGAAGGACCAGAAATGCAAAGGATGAGAGGCAAGATAAAATATGGCGCCTGGAAAAGGTGAACGTTCCATGGTTTATCCGGAATGCAGAGTGGGTTAGGAGTTGGGATGGAGAGAGAGATGGGGTGGGACAGGTTATATAGGCTACAGTAAGTCAAAGGCATTTGAATTTTTCTCTAAGAGCAAATAATTGGGAACCAATGAAGGAGCGGAAAAATGACAGGATCTTATTTGAATTTTGAACGATCCCTGTAGCTTCAGGGTAGAGGCTGGACTGGCAGTATAGCAGGCGCCGAGTTAGATGCTGTGGATGTGACTGTCATGGCAGTGATAGATGATCTCTAGAGTGGTGGAAAAGCAACAGATTTGAAGAAATATTTGGGAAGTGGGTTACTGAGACTTTGTGAGTCATTAGATATTGGGGTATGAGAGAGGAAGAAATGGATCCTCAGTTTTCTGGCCAACGCAATGAGATAGCCAACTCAGGAGACAAAGCAGATTTGGACACGGTGATCTTCAGGGTTTTGTGCAATTGCAGAAGATACACAGCTCAGATATTTGAGAAAAACTTATTAACTAAAGTGCAGTATCTGTGTACAATTCATTTAATCTTTGCTATTATAGCATATGTACAGGCTAGTTCAAATACTCTGTTCCAAAGTTATTTATGTTTGTTCTTTGTTTTCCCATCCCTTTCACGCAGAGACAGGCTACAGCTACTGAGATAAAAATTACCACTACATGTGTGGATGGCAATTAAAACCAAGGGAGAGGAGTAACTCACATAGAGAGGATGAATATAGCAAGGAAAGGGCCTGTGATTGAACCCTGAGAATGACCAGCATTCGGAAAACAGAAGGAAGAAAAGGTGATACATTTATTTGGGAAGTAGTGGTCAGAGTTAGAAAAGCAGGAAACCATGGCAAGAGAGTTTTCAGGAAGAACAGCATGATCAATAGTGGCCAGTTTGCAAAGAGGTCAACAAAGTCAAGAATTAAGCAATTTATTGTGGTTATTGAATACACTGGAAATAGGAGTTTTAGTGAAGTGATTGGCGAGAAGCCAGATTGAGGAAAGAGTACTAGATAAGAAATTGGAGAATGGGATCTTGTACAACCACTTGAAGTAATTCAGCTGTCAAAGGAAGCAGAGAAATATGGGAACAGCTAGAAGTGGATACGTCATCCAGGGAAAGGTTTAACTTTAAGAAGACAATTAGCAAATTGAAATGTTTAAGGGAGGACACAAAGAAGGCAAGAACATAATGCATTGATAAGACATTGAAAGTGGTCCTGGAATTCAAATGACTTCAGGATTTGATCTAGAAGAAATTGGGAATCAGTCTTATGTGAAAGGAGGGAAATATGCCTCAATATGTTATCAGGAACATTGGTGTGGATACAGGCTAGCTCTTAGGTTTGGTGGCAGGTAGATAAAGGGGTTTTGGGTGCTGGTTTCTACTTTTTCTGTGAAGACAGAGGGAAGGTCCTCTGTTCAGAATGGGAGGACAGGTTTGGAAGTTTGACTACAGTTGTGGTCTGCGTGGAAGACCCGCACTCAACCTCCATTTAACCCTTCTTCTAATGCATCTGCCTGTGCTGCAGACACCAGAAAGATAGAACATTAAAGCGAGGGATCTTTAGACAGGTAGACAGATATTAACAAAAACTGTATGTATTTAAGGTGTACAACATTATGTGCAGCATGTATATACATATACATAAAGAAATGATTACTTCAGTCAAGCTAATTAACATATCTCTTCACAGAAGTTACATGGAGATGTTAACTTTTTTTGTGACGAGAACACCTAAAATCTACTCTCTTAGCATCTTTCAAGTGTTCAATATGGTATTATTAACTATAGTCATCGTGCTGTACAAGAGACCTCTAGACTTATTCATCCTATAGAACTGCAATTCAGACCCTTTGATGAATATCTCTGCATTTCCGCCACTGCCTACTCCTGGTAGCCACCATTTTACTCACTGCTTTTATGAATTCAGCTTTTTTTTTTTTAAGATTCTACATAAAAGTGTGATCACACAGTATTTCATACAGTATTTGTTTTTCTATGTCTGGCTTATTTCATTTAAAATTAGCCATATTGGGAATTCCCTGGCAGTCCAGAGGTTGGGACTCAGCCCTTTCACTGCAAGGTCCCAGGTTCAGTCCCTGGTTGGGAAAGCTATGATCCTGCAAGAAGCCACATGGTGCAGCCAAAAAAATAAATAAACTAAAAAAAATTAAAACATAAAATTAGCGATCTTGACGTCACTTATGTCTCACCATTCAGGTGCACTTCTTGGCTTGACCACAACCTGCTCATTCTGAGTTTCTGGGGTTGTGATAGCATTGATTTTTTCTGCAGTGGTATCAGTGGAGTCCCCATTTTTTGTCACTAGTTTCATTCTTGTTGAATTGGGTCAACAGTGCATATCTAGTAGTTCATGGTGGCTTGGTTGCTGTGATGGTTTCCTGAATCCTATATTTTACCAGACAGTGTGATCCTGGAACCTCCTAATTCACCTTCCTTCTGATTCATCATCTTGACAGCAGCTTTGCTGACAAGCAAAATCTGTAGTATAATTCTTCTTCCACTTTCCAGGAATTTTATAGGCATCTGATTCCCAGGAGTAAATCCCTTTCTGTGAAGTAGTTCCTGTTACAGCCACTGAACACCAACTGGACCAGTATTTGTCACCAGAAGTAAGTTGCAAGAATGGAAACCACAGACTCTTCAATTGGCCTGTTTGTCTTTGAAGACCATGCTTACTTCAACCACAGAAACGAGAGGACACTAATAGTGCATGGAAACCAGTGGGAAAATGAACTGAAAGTTTTAACCAGGACCATCCAAAGTGAAGTGTATGAAAAATGTAAGGCCATAGGATTCAAGGAAAGAGAAGTGGGGCTGCTTGCTTCTAATTGTACTGGGAGTTTAAAGAAAAAAATATTCAGTTCAGGAATTTAAATCCTTAGGTGAAGGCATGGCTGGAGAGCCAGAGATTTCTCATAATTTTCTTCACAGAGTGTCTTATCTTCTGTAGCTTCCTGGGTGAAGATTGTATGGCTGAGAACTAGATGCAAAGGATGAATCTGTGGATTACTAAACCAGAAAGCACTTTCGATCCACTTCTTTGCAGGGTGACATATGTGAATGTGAGGGCCTTGACTGGGAAGGGGTGAAGCTTCAAGCATTAGAATGGTAAACATTAGGAAGATTTGGAAACCTCCAAGTATCCTGAGCAGCAAAACTCCACTGCTCCTGTGTTTGCAAAAGCTTCCTCTTCTGGCCAGTGTGATGAGGGGTATGTCTGTTCTCACTGTACTCTACCTCAACCAACCATCGTTGCCCCCAGACTTATAGCTAGGATTAGATCTCAGAAAGCAGCCAGTGAGCCAGTTACAGGCAATGCCAGGAGGAGAAGTTTTACACCCCAAGGCATTGCTAGATGTTCCTAATTTATATGTGCATAAATATTTATATGTGGAATGGATTCTGAGCGTACTAGACCATGGAGTATGAAATGAAATTTTAGAATTGGTTAAATTTATTGATCTGGGTGCATTTACTGAGATTCTGGATTTAATGTGTTAGCTCAGGGAGCTAGGAGTTGTTCCAGTTGCTTGCTGATTTGGTTAACTGAAAGCTGGAACCAGCAGGGACATGTGCAGAATGAGGTTGGTATACTATTCATTTGTTAGTCAATGACAGAAGATATCCAAAGACTTAGGAAATAAGAGACATAGAAATGGATTTAAAATGTGTGACCAGTTTATTCACTCCTCCCAGCTCAGTACCCTGAGAGGGCTTATTTACCAAGGCTTTGAAAAATACACTGGAGAGTGACAGAAAAGCATCTTTTTAAAAAGCACTGCGATGGTTGTCCTTTGAAAGCAATTGCCATCGTAAGATATTGCCACTGAAATGTGCTCCTAGATTTTAGTGGTGAGATAGTTGCCAGGGTGACAAATATCACTTAGCATTACTTACTTAATCCCAGAGGCAAAATAGACATAGTTCCCATAACTGGAGCAGAGTTGGAGTGCCTATTCAGAACATGTGAACCACAGTGATCTTTGATGGTAGGTGGTTGATCATGGGGTCAATAAGCTTGAAATATATGGGTAACTCATTAAGGAAGATCCTACTTGTTCTGAATAATCGAAAGAACTCTAGGGCTGACAAATAGAGAATTTACTCAGGTTACCAAGAGACACAAACTTCATTTAATTGGAAGACGTGAGTTCACAGAGTCAAGCTCCTTTGGAGAAGGACCCTCAATACATCACAAATGCATGCTGTTTCTTCCTACAGGACTCAGAAGCAATGTATTATGACTGCATGCTGAGAAACAGGAAGTACAAAGATCAATCCTTCTGAAAATGTTGGACCACAGATCTTAGTTAATCCCAGTTCCTGGACATATGAAATACTACTATTGTCAACTGGTCAGAGTGGAAGGTTATGGGAGAGTTAGATAGTGATTAAATTTTGACGAGAACTTATCTCACTTTGGTTTCAATGATTCTGTGAATCCATTCTGTTTTATGTTCCCATTTCCTAAATGAATGGCTGGAGAGTTTATATATATAAAACCCCACCAACTGCAGAATCCTCACATAATCTCTTTGACCTGTGAAGTAAGAATTATTAAGATGAGAAGACTCACATGGAATTCTCTGAAGCCCTTTTCTTCTCAATACAGCAAATGAAGAGTAGTGTTGAATTCCTGGGAGAGCCAATGAAATGAGTGACTCCTTAAAAGACTTGCCATGATGGTGGGGTAGTGATTCCCTTCACATCTCCATACAACTTTCCTTTTGGCCTATGCAGCAGACACTTGAATCTTGAAAAATGACAATGGACTATTTTAACTTCATTCAGCTATTCTTCAATTACAGCTGTTGTTCCATGTGTAATCCCTTTATTGCAGCAAACCAATAGTACTGTCACCAGCACCTGGTTTATGACTGATGCATTAAATACAGTTTTCTATATCCTAAAGCAGAGAACATCAGGATCATTAGCTTTCATCTGGTATAGATATCTCTGCTGCTTTGCAAAGAAGAAATGGATCCAATTCTGTAGCCTAGTGCCATAATTGTCTATGAGAATATTGATCACCCAGTTTCACAAGACATCCCACTGTTTGGCTATATTGAAGATATCATGCTGTTAGAATAGGTAAGTAGAAAATAGCAGGTGCCTTTAGAAGAGCCAGAGCATAGGAGATAAGCCCCAGGAGACTTCAGCAATGTTTTAGGGCATAGAGGGATTGGAGCATGACTGGATAACTCTTTAAAAATGAAGGACAAGCTTTTTCCTTCCCCCTAAGAATGAGAAACAATACTGACTGGGCCTTTTTGAATTATGGCAACAGCATATACCACATTTGAGTATGATGTTTTGCCCTATTCATTAAGTAACCATGAGAATGCAAATTTTGAGCGGTAATCAACCTACCAACACTTCCAACACTTTTATAACTCTCTTTATCTTTGCACTGTATCCATTTCCACATAAAATAACTAGAGTGTGTTTTGTTTTTATGCAATTCGGTGCCAAAAGACAGGAGACAAAGAGATCTGAAATTAACATCAAAGCTTGAGATTTTTGAATTTGTTCCAACTTTGGAGGAAATTTCATGTTTTGACCAAGTGCTGGTCATCCATAGCGATGGGTGATGGAAGTTGAGAAAAAAAGATGTTTATTGAAGGTGAGCTCAGGGGCATGGAGAGGTTGGATGCTCCACCTACTTAGAACTAAGGCTGATCTGGAGACAGAGGACCGGCCGCCAAAGTCCTAAATGCATGAGTAGAGTGACCACAGCCCTGGTGTGTGACAAGCCTACGCAGGGAAGGAGTGTGGATGGTTGAAGATAGTAGGTTCAAAGCCAAATTGAAGAGGAAGGGTCGGGAAGTGGAATAAAGAAGTAAGGAGGACACTGAGATACTCTCTGACCTGGGCTTCATGAGTGATGGAGGCTGAGTGGCCTGCTCTTCACAGGTGACGGAAGTAATGGAGAAAGCCCTCCTTCGGTAACATCAAGAAAATGCAGCTACTCTTCATGGGCAAGGGTGTGTTTGCGTGTGGTGGGGAGGCAGCAGCAGAGGAGCAGGTAGGAGTAGGAAGAAGAAAGCTGTTAATCGGGAAACAGGGCTTGTAGAGGGAACCGTGAGCACGTTAAGGAGGGAGACAAGACGTGGGAGGAGGGTCAGAGGCGAGGCTGAGAGTAACAGTTTACTCCAAGCACTGTGAATGAAAATATGTGGAATGTGAAACATGGCATCTGGGACCAGCATCAAGCTGTTGACAAGATGAACCCTAAGCCCCATTCTGGTTAATGGGGGTGGAAGGGAGAGGAGGACAGGGGCCCATGATTGGGCCCTGGGCATCTCTCTGCTGAGGCTTTACTAATAAGTGGGTTGATCTTCAAGTTCTTAAGGAAGTTTTCAGGCCATTCTTAAAAGTGACTCATGAAGCACTTTCCCCTCTGTGACTCTATTTCTGTTTTATAAATAACTTCATTTGTACCATTTTCTTAGATTCCATGTGTAAGTGATATCATATGATATTTGTCTTTCTCTGCCTGACTTACTTCCCTCAGTATGTCAATCCCTAGGTCCATCCATGTTGCTGCAAATGGCATTATTTCATTCTTTTTTTATGGCTGAGTAATATTCCATTGTATATATGTACCACATCTATTTACAAAAGAGAAATAGAGTCACAGATGTAAAAAAACAAATTTATGGTTACTTGGGGGGCAGGTGGGGGAGGGATAAAGTGAGAGACTGGGATTGACACACAACTATATGTAGAACAGATAACTAATAAGAACCTGCTGTATAAGCACAGGGAACTCTACTCAGTACTCTGTAATGGTCTATATGGGAAAAGAATCTAAAAAAGAGTGGATATATGTGTATGTATAACTGATTCACTTTGCTGAATAGAAGAAACTAACACAACGTTGTGAATCAACTAGACTCCAATAAAAAATCAATAAAAAAAAGAACTTTCTCCTCAGAGATCTACTAAGGTACAGTGTCTTCCTAGTAAAAATTACTCTTATAGCACCTTAACAAGGAAAAAGAGAAGCTTATCTATCTATCTATCGATCGATCGATTTATTTTTGAGTAAATCACGCTTTTCTAGAACCTTCCTCTAGCTAAGCCATGATAGTAACATTATATGTCATATGTACCATGTGTGTTTCACAAAGATCTGTTGCCACTGGAGCAGGCATGAGGGATGCACTCCATGGAAAATATTTTGAGAACAATTTTATAAAATAGTGAAAGATATGATGCAGCGATGTTTATATAAGTGAAGTCAAAACACAAAATCATCACAGAAGCAGAAAAGGAAATAAATTGGGCCCTTGTGTCAGTCATAGAAAGTAAATTTGAAACAAATCTGAACGTATTTACAATCTGTAAAGGGGTGTGTGTGTGCAAGCACACATATCATGTTTGAAAAATAACCTTGAAAGAAGAAGAAATTCATACATTAATAAAAGGGAGACTATAGTTTGGCCTCCAGTCCATATGTATTAACAGTTTTGTAAACAGCTAGTGGCATAAAAATGTATCCATTCCCTCTCAGAATCCCCGGTGTTTCTGCCCCATTTTCTTCTGCTGTTCCATATCTACCAAGCAACTAGGAGATAAATATTAGCCTTGGGCAGTGCACTCATGGTCACCCCCGTGAATACATACTTTAGAGAACACATTCTCAACGAAGAAAATATTGCTCCCAAGGGAACAAAAATTGGTTTACTGGGTGAAAAAAACTTACTCTTTTTATGTATAATCCAGATATATACACAAAGTATATAAACAGATATACAGTATATCTGAATGATTAAAATTTCCTGGGGAGGACAATTAGGGGAAAAGATGTCTAAAAAGTCTCCTTAAGGAGGCATAGTGGGGAAAAAAGGTTGAGAAACACTGCCTTAGAAAAAAATAAAGAGAAAAAATGATACAGAGCATATTCATTTCTTTTTGTCTGCTGTCAAGTTTTGATTAATCACATTTAATTATAGTGCATGGGTGAGGAACAGTAATTATCTTTATAGCTCGTTAAAATATGATAAAGAGTAAAATACATTCAGAATCTGAATTTTTAGCCTTTTTAGTAGCTGCTTCTTGGGATGTGTATATAACAAGCATATAATACAGGTTATGTTAGAGTGGCCAATGATTATTGAAAGATGGGATGAGCAGAAACCATGGGAAGACCAGATGCAGATAAGAAATGGCTCTAGGAAAGAGAAACCCAGTGAAAGAACAACCTAAAGCAGACAAAATAACTTCCACCAAGGAAAGGGGTTAAATTTCATCTCATCAGCTTGGAGAGGGATCTGGCTGCTCCCTTATTACCTCTGGGGGAGAGTCATGTGCCCGACTTCCTGGAAGTCTGGAAGTGAAACAACACCACTGCCCAACACCATTAAAGAGAATGGAGGCTTTCTCAGGGTATATGCCTAGGTAGTGGGATTGCTGGGTCATATGGTAGTTCTATTTGTAGTTTTTTAAGGAACCTCCATACTGTTCTCCATAGTGGCTGTACCAGTTCACATTCCCACCAGCAGTGCAAGAGTGTTGCCTTTTCTCCACACCCTCTCCAGCATTTATTGTTTCTAGATTTCTTGATGATGGCCATTCTGACTGGTGTGACATGATATCTCATTGTAGTTTTGATTTGCATTTCTCTAATGATTAATGATGTTGAGCATTCTTTCATGTGTTTGTTGGCAGTCTGTATATCTTCTTTGGAGAAATGCCTATTTAAGTCTTCTGCTCATTTTTGGATTGGGTTGTTTGTTTTTTTGCTATTGAGCTGCATGAGCTGCTTATAAATTTTGGTGATTCAAAAAGAGACATGTACCAAAATGTTCATTGCAGCTCTATTCACAATAGCCCGGAGATGGAAACAACCTAAGTGTCCATCATCGGATGAATGGATAAAGAAGATGTGGCACATATATACAATGGAATATTACTCAGCCATAAAAAGAAACGAAACTGAGCTATTTGTAATGAGGTGGATAGACCTAGAGTCTGTCATACAGAGTGAAGTAAGTCAGAAAGAGAAAGACAAATACCGTATGCTAACACATATATATGGAATTTAAGAAAAATAAATGTCATGAAGAACCTAGGGGTAAAGCAGGAATAAAGACACAGACCTACTTGAGAATAGACTTGAGGATATGGGGAGGGGGAAGGGTAAGCTGTGACAAAGCGAAAGAGAGGCATGGACATATATACACTACCAAACGTAAGGTAGATAGCTAGTGGAAAGCAGCCGCATAACACAGGGAGATCAGCTAGGTGCTTTGTGACCGCCTGGAGGGGTGGGATAGGGAGGGTGGGAGGGAGGGAGACACAAGAGGGAAGGGATGTGGGAACAGATGTATATGTATGACTGATTCACTTTGTTATAAAGCAGAAACTAATAATAAAAAAAAAGAGAGAGAGAATGGAGGCAAGTCCAGTGGAGAGACAGGGAGATAAGAGCTCAGTAGGATAAAGTAGGGGGAATTCTTCACTAATTCCAAGAAAAGAAGAGTCCCAGTTGGGCTGGGAGATTTAAGGAAGAAGCAAGCACTCCCACATGTCTTCCCTACCCTAAGATGAAAAATGAGACTTCATTATCATCTACAGAAAAATTAAATGGGTTTTGCAGATGATGGCAGCCCAGGACAGATTGTGAATATTTGCACTTTATCTTCTTAATGTTGATATATGTTATAAGTTCATTTCTGTGAATTAAACTTCTTAATACACCTTTGTGGCAGGATTATTTGGTTTATGCTTTAGCTAGTCTCTGGAGTGTTGGCAATGTTCCAAGAAACTACTAAGGAGGTTTTCTAAAAGTTGGTGCAGATTATAGTAATACATATGTGCTAATCAATCTGTGCTTCTTCTCCCGTAGGACAAATAGTCCATTATCAAGCCTCCTTGACGAGATTGAGAGCAAACGATTTCCCTTGTATTTTAAAAACCAAATCTTGAAGTACTAAACTCATTTGGGGGATCTATATACACATCACTGTTGAGTGGGAATTTTCCATTTTCTAACTGACTGCCCAGCAACATGAGCTACCTGACTCTGTTGCCTGATCTGGTGTATTTGATAGGACACTTGCGGCACGACCCCAGGTCCCTGTCAATCTGGACTGTTTGAAGCCCACCTGAAGCATAGTTAGTTGGCTTGTTGTTTTTTTTAGATTAGGCTGTTAGTTTCATTCCAGCAACAGAAATGTGTCGTCTAACTGGTCTAGAGAATGTCAGTGTTAACCTTAACTCACTCATCTGTCGGAGATTCAGCATCACAGCTGAAGAGCTATTTGCAATTTAAATTGATTGCCAAGTACTTAACATTAATTTACATGCGAAATCCATGACTAAGTAACAAATTACGACTATGCCAATCATCTTAGAGAACACAATTCCCCATCTCGCTGCCCATTTTGTATTTAGAGGTTGAGATGACATTTTGGAGTGTATTCTTTCAGAAAATCAAATTCTCTTAGAAAAAGGTTCATGATGATAAAGGCTCTGAAGAGGAACACCATTGCTCTGAACCGTTTATGGACTCTCAGATCATTTCTACGTCTTGTTAGGTACCTAGGCCAACAAAAGTGCTTAATTGATCTGGTAACAGTGAATTCTAAAAAAATGTCTTCCTCTAGAGAGGACCCCATGCAAATAATAGTCACTTTCCATTACAAATTAGCTTTACAGTAAGGTAGAGAGACCAGAGTTAAATTAAATGTATACATCTTTTTTTTTTTTTTTTTTTTTTTTTTTTGCCTCTCACTGCTGTGGCCTCTCCCGTTGCGGAGCACAGGCTCCGGACGCGCAGGCTCAGCGGCCATGGCTCACGGGCCCAGCCGCTCCGCAGCATGTGGGATCCTCCAGGACCGGGGCACGAATCCGTGTCCCCTGCATTGGCAGGCGAACTCTCAACCATTACACCACCAGGGAAGCCCAAGTGCATACACCTTTGATACTACATTTACCCCTAGAATCTTCTTCATTTTTTCCCCACCTCAAATATTTCACATGCCTAAACAAAATACAATTTTTCAATCTACTCAGCCAGAGTAAAAGGAAACTCTACAAAGATATATATTCAAATAAAGGAGAGAAGTTGCAAAATATGTGCACGACAACTACCCCTCCCCCGCCCCCGCATAGAGTTTTCTTTCTGTTTTCTTGTCATCAGTTTCTTTCTGGCACTTTCCCCCCATAGAATTGGAAATGTGCTTTCAAACGTTGTGTTTGTTTTAACAACACTGTAGCACAACTAGACAATTGTACTCTTTGTTATACCCTTTATAAGAAAATTTATCTGGGTGAACAAGATCTGCAGACTGTCTCTTTTTGAGACACAGTGATTATAAGGATGGTGTTGAGGATGACTACACCAGGCAGAGATTTATTCCTGTTTCTGACGGGGTCACCAGGATGTGTAACCTTCATGCATACCTATCTTTCTGCAACCTCTTCCATAAATATGCCCTGTTTCTGATTCATGCTTATAAATGAGAGTGCAGAACACATTCATGCTGCCAGTCACTGGTTACTCATGCTTGAAATTAAAAATCTTTCAGACCAATGTTGCCGTTATATTTGGTGAGGCTTTGCCTATGACTCAAAGTAAGAAAAATAAGACAGAGAGGATAAGAGGATATAATGTGGAAAAGGTAGCAAGATGCTTTGGGGTTATTCTGAAAGTCAGTGAAATAGCATCTATCTAATCATATGTTATATTAACGTTATTAAATTTAGAAATATGAATTAGACAGAGCTCGTCGCTGAATACCATTATGGCACTCATAAAGTAAGTTCTTTTACAAGAAGTGAATTGTTTGGCAATAGATACAAAGGACCCATGTCTCATATGAGGAAAAGGTTACAAAAGGACAGAAAAAATGGACTTCAAATTACACACATTTCTTCCCAAATGTCATGAAGGAAACATTACTGTGAAACCTAACTGATACCTGAAATAATTGCATCTTAATATTTCTGAGTTTTAAACATTATTCTTCAGTTACCATAAGCACTATATAATAGCTCTAATTTCTTATCATAGAGAACTACCCACACAAAATTTTAGCATTCGTAATGAATTTATCTCTCCATCAATACAGCTGAAAAAAACACTTTTTGAGGACAGATTCTAAAATCCCACGGGAAGATTTGAATTAAAAAGCCAAGTTCATTTGCACAATATAAGCCCACATTAATTTGTGTACAATAGTTACTTAGCTCCTATTTTAGCAACTGTAGTACCAATTTAAGGTGGTGACAAAGACTCAGATGGCAAAAATAGATCATGCTGCAAAGCAGTAAAAATAAGATTATCCACGTGTGTCAAGTACACAATAGCAAAGTTCTCTTTTCAGAAATAATACTTTTGGTTAGCCTATATATATATAGGCCAACAAAGAATATACATACATATATGTGTGTGTGTATGTGTATATTCAACAATACATATTTAAGAGCTACTTTGTGCTAAGATTATCCTAGTTATTAATGATATAATGATGAATTTATCAGAGTGGACTGCTGCTCCATGGAGCCTATTATCAAAAATTTTTAAATAAATGCCCATAGAGTTAAACAAAATATTAAAAAGGAAAAGATAAATAGAACGTAAAAGTAAATTTGGTTAAAATAATAGGATGTCAATGAAGTCTATTCGATAGGGCAGTACAAGGAGTTAAATGCCTTCCTCACAGAGACAAATAAAGTAGCATAAAAAAATCATCATCATAATGTGTGAATGAATTGCCTTTATGTAAGTTGTTATTTGCACTGAAGGAATCTAAAATGGATTCACATGAAATCACAGGTTTATTTGAGACTCATATGAATTCCCTATAATTTACTTATCAATGACAATTCTTAAAGACAGGGAATATGCAGAGGAGAAATATAAAAGCTAGAAACTCTGATGGAGGGAATGAGGTATAGAATATCCAGTGTAGTAGGTTTCACAGAAAGAACAAATGGAGAAATAAAAGTGGAGAAGTATTATTCTTAGAAGAAGATTAATATTAATCATAGATTCAGAAAGCAGTGAAAATCCCTTGCAGAATAAAAATCCATATGTAAGCTAATGAAGAAAAAAAAGGAGCTAAAATTAAATTACCAACAAGAGGAATGAAAACGCAGTCATTACAAATATCCCTCAGATGAAAGGATGAGGTATTGTAAATGTTTATGTCAACAATTTGAAAATTTTAAGGAAATGGACAAATTCCTTGAAAAACAAAACTTTTGCAAAATGTACACAATAGAAAAACTGAATAGTCCTATATTTGTTCAAAGAATGAGATCTATGATTTGAAACTTTTCAACAAGTAAAATGACTGACCCAGAAAGCATAATTGGTGAGTTTTACCAAATACTTATGGAAGAAATAACACTGGTTTTACACAAACTATTTTAGAGAGTAGAGGAAGAAGGAACACTTCTTAATTTTTTGAACAATCATAATATTTTTACCACACTCTGCTCTTAACATTGTAGAAAAAGAAAATTATAGTTCAGTATTCAGAGTGGACATGGCAAACCAAATATTAAAAAATTAAATCCAGCAATATATAAAAAGGTAATCAATTGGGATCAAATGCGGTTTATCCAAGGAATGCAAGATGATTTACTATTTGAAAACCAACCCATATTTAATTTATTTGTATATGGTCCATAACATGAACAGAATGAAGGAGAGAAGTCAATCATTTCAATGAATGCTGAGATAGTACTGAGTAAAATTCAATGCCTCTTCATGATTAAAAAATAGCTAACACAACATTGTAAGGCAACTATACTCCAGTAAAAATTAATTAAACAACAACAACAACAACAAAAAAAAACCCTCAGCATCCAATTAACGGAAGAAAACTTCCTCAATCTGATAAAGATCATTTAGGAGAAACCTAAAGGTATTACTCTTCTTAACTGTGAAATATTGCATGCTTCTTAACCAATATCAGAAAAGAAGACAAAGGTGGCCATTCTCCATCCATTTGTTTCAGCGTTGTACAGGCGTTGTGAACTAGTGCAGTAAGATAGGAGGGGAAATGAAGAGAGGACAAGGAGGAAAAGGAGAAGGACAGGGAAAGGAAGAGAGATATAAAGCATAAAGATTGGAAAGGAAGATGTACAACCGTCTTAACAGTTTGCATGAACATATTCACAGAAAACGCAATGAAACTGGTAAACTACTAGAGCTACTTGTTACCAAGTTCTTAGAATATATGACAATATTCCAAAATATATTGTCTGTCTAAAGATTCATAGGAACAATTGGAAAAAGTTTTTAATTATAACATTTACACACACATACACACACACACACATTTCCGAGCTCTGTCTGCTGAAAGGGCCTAGAAGCAATGACACTTCAGCATCAATGAGCACACCTAGTACCAAGATCTGGGTTTCTAGTACCATTCTCTAATAAAAGGAACTGAGGGTCCTTGGAGAAATTGCTGATTCTAGGGCAGGAAATATACAAGATGAGCCTGGAATATCCTATACTGGCAGAATCCAAGGAAGCACACAAAAACCAAAATGATGCAGATATATCAAAGGGACACAGGAGTCAACAAGATGAGCCAACCCACTGGCCAAAACTAGAACAATTTGTACAACAAAATATATAGCGTAGCACTGAATTACAACCCAAAATACATACTGATATAAATAAATTATTGAACAAATAAATAAATGGAAAGGAATAAATAAATGTCCTTTATCAAAGAATCCCAAATAATGCATAGATATGACCCCATAAAGGAGGTGGAGCATAACTCTCCCCTACCCTTAAGTGTGGGAATAGTCACAGTGACTTCTTTCCGAAGAATACAGTATGAAGAAGATGAAAAAAAGGGGTCAATTTACAATGGAGTAATCTGACAAACACTTACCTTGACCATGTGATCAAGCTTAACACATTACCCTAACTGATAATGCGTGGCTTTAATATGAAGTGATGAGAATGGCACTTTACCTCTCTGGTCCTCCTTCAAAAATCTCATGATCCCAGTCTAGTCAAATAAAAATCTTCAACTGAGAGACATTCTACAAAATACCTGATCAGTACTCAAAATTGTTAAGGCATCACAAACAAGGAAAGTGTAAGGGAGACATGACAAATAAATACAATGTATGAGCCTAGATAGATTCTGAGACAGAAAAAAAGACATTAGTAATTACTAAGGAAATCCTAAAAATGTAGAGACTTTAGTTCATAATACTGTATCAAATATTTGTTCATTAGTTGTGGCAAACGCATCATACTAATGTGAGATGTTAATAATAGGGAAAACTGGGCAGGAGGTTATAAGGGAACACTCTGTACTAACTTTGCAAGCTTTTTGTGGATCTAAAACTATTGTAGAATAAAAATTATTTTAAAAATTTAAAAATATAACAGTCATAACCATACATCAATACTTAGAAATAAATTTAACAAAATATATGACAACTTCTGAAAAATGTAGGTGAAAGGACCTGTGGAAGACAAATCATTACAATGTGTTCATAGATTAGAAGACTTAATACCTGTTTCTGGTTGGTTTTGTATTTAATGATTTCCATGTTCTGCAGACAGTGTGGTGAGTGGGAACTTTAAAATCTGATAAAGGATATCTACACCAAACTCAAGCAAATACCATGTTTATTTTAGAAGTATTTCCTTTAAAGTCAGGAACAAAATAAATTTCACTCAGCACTGTTTTTGCTAAAACAGCAAGACAAGAAAAAGATACAAAGCTTATAAAGACTGAAAGGAAGGAATTAACATGCTAATATTCCTAGACAATATGATTGCAGGAAGGAGTTATAAGTATTAGGCCTGAAGTGAGAGTATGTATATTAGGGCAATGTGAAAACAATCATGTTCTTATATGTCATCAATGAAGAGTTAGAAAATATTACTAAAATGTTGTAATTTTTTAAATATATTTAAAAAATAAGGTGGAAATTGTCAAATTTAACAGATATGTAAGAAATTTTTGAAAAGTTATATGCCTTTGTTGAAAGATATTAAATAATACTTAAGTAAAGGGTGAGATATATTGTATTCATGGATGGGAAGACAATATTTTAAGATGATAATTCTTTCAACACTGCATATTCAAGTTTATTTTGTGGAATTGACAAGATTCTAAAATTTATATGAAGAAGAAAACTTCGAAGAATAGTTAAGAATACTTTGAAAGAAAATAAAGTGTCTGGGAAGTATTAAATATCAAGTCCAATTTAAACCTATATTAAAAAATGTGTCATTGGTACAGGCATAGACAAATTGATCACTGGCACAGAACTGAGAACTTTGAAATAGACTCATTCAATTTAGGAATATATATGTCAGAGATATAGTTACAAATTATTGAAAATAATTATTCAGGTGTGAAACAAATAAAAATTAATGCATCCTGCACATCATACAAACATATAGAACTACACAAAATTCCAGGTTAACTAAAACCTAGAGAGGAAAAGCAAAAAAATTTTAGAAGAAAATATAAGAAAATGTCTTTATGAATTTGGGTGAAAGAAGGATTTGCTAAGACAAAGAAGCACAAACCAGTAAGTAAAACAACGTTAGATTTTGTAAATGAAAATTTAAATTATTTATACATTCCAAGACACCATAAACACATTGAAAAGAGCAGAAAAATACTGCTCTTTTCAATGTGTTTATGGTGTCTTGGAATGTAAAAATACCCATTCTGCTCTTTTCAATGTGTTTATGGTGTCTTGGAATGTATAAATAATGCATGCAATGACAAAGTATTCACCTTCAGAATAATACATGTATGTGTGTGTGTGTGGGAGGGTTATTTTGTGTGTGTATAATAAAAGCAAACAAATATAAATGGGGAAGCAACACAGAGGCATTTCACAAAAAGGACACCAGAATGGCTAAAAATCATTCAAGAAAAATGCATAACCTCACTATTAATCAAGGAAGTACATGATAAGAAGCAATTAAAACCCAAGTGGGACTTGATTGACTATTTCCTTTCCCATATTAGGGAAGTTTACAACTATAATCTCTTCAAATATTTTCTCAGTCCCTTTCTTTTTCTCTTCTGCTCCTGGGACCCCTATAATTCCAACGTTGGTATGTTTAATGTTGTCCCAGAGGTCTCTGAGAGTGTCCTCAATTCTTTTCATTCTTTTTTCTTTATTCTGATCTGCAGTAGTTATTTCCACTATTTTATCTTCCATGTCACTTATCCGTTCTTCTGCCTCAGTTATTCTGCTACTGATTCCTTCTAGAGAATTTTTAATTTCATTTATTGTGTTGTTCATCATTGTTTGTTTGCTCTTTAGTTCTTCTAGGTCCTTGTTAATCATTTCTTGTATTTTCTCCATTCTATTTCCAAGATTTTGGATCACCTTTGCTATCATTACTCTGAATTCTTTTTCAGGTAGACTGTCTATTTCCTCTTCATTTGTTAGGTCTGGTGGGTTTTTGCCTTGCTCCTTCATCTGCTGTGTGTTTCTCTGTCTTCTCATTTTGCTTATGTTACTGTGTTTGGGGTCTCCTTTTTGCAGGCTGCAGGTTCGTAGTTCCCATTGTTTTTGGTGTCTGCCCCCACTGGCTAAGGTTGGTTCAGTGGGTTGTGTAGGCTTCCTGGTGGAGGGGACTAGTGCCTGTGTTCTGGTGGATGAGGCTGGATCTTGTCTTTCTGGTGGGCAAGTGCACGTCTGGTTGTGTGTTTTGGGGTGTCTGTGGCCTTATTATGATTTTAGGCAGCCTCTCTGCTAATGGATGGTGCTGTGTTCCTGTCTTGCTAGTTGTTTGGCATGGGGTGTCCAGCACTGTAGCTTGCTGGTCATTGAGTGGAGCTGGATCTTGGCGTTGAGATGGAGATCTCTGGGAGACCTTTCGCCATTTGGTATTACATGGAGCTGAGAGGTCTCTGGTGGACCAATGTCCTGAACTCGGGTCTCCCACCTCAGGGGCACAGGCCTGACACCCGGCCAGAGCACCAAGACACTGTCTGCCACATGGCTCAGAAGAAAAGGGAGAAAAAAAGAAAGGAAGAAAGGAAGAAAGAAGGAAAAGGGAAAAGAAAAGTTATTAAAATAAAAAATTTTTAAAAATTAAAAAACTAAAAAGTAATAAAAAAGACAGAAGAAAAGAAAGAAGAAAGAAACCAAACCAAAAAACAAATCCACCAATGATAACCAGTGCTAAAAACTATACTAAAAAAAAAAAAAAGAAAAAAAAAAAAACCCAAAAGGACAGACAGAACCCTAGGACAAATGGTAAAAGCAAAGCTATACAAACAAAATCACACAAAGAAGCATACCCATGCACACTCAGAAAAAGAGAAAAAGGAAAAAAAAATATTTTTTTTTTAAAAAAGGAAGAGAGCAACCAAATCAATAAACAAATCTACCAATGATAATAAACTGTAAATACGAAACTGAGATAAACATAAAACCAAAAACAAATTAGACGCAGAAAGCAAACCCCAAGTCTACAGTTGCTTCCAAAGTTCACTGCCTCAATATTGGGGTGATTCGTTGTCTATTCATGTATTCCAGAGATGCAGGGTACATCAAGTTGATTGTGGAGATTTAATCCACTGCTCCTGAGGCTGCTGGGAGAAATTTCCCTTTCTCTTCTTTGTTCGCACAGCTCCTGGGGTTCCGCTTTGGGTTTGGCCCCGCCTCTGCGTGTAGGTTGCCTGAGGGCATCTGTTCCCCCCCCACCCAGACAGGATGGGGTTAAAGGAGCCGCTGATGCGGGGTCTCTGGCTCACTCAGGCCGGGGGGGAGGGAGGGGCATGGAATGCCGGGCGAGTCTGCAGCGGCAGAGGCCGGCGTGACGTTGCACCAGCCCGAGGCGCGCTGTGCGTTCTCCCGGGGAAGTTGTCCCTGGATCACGGGGCCCTGGCAGTGGCGGGCTGCACAGGCTCCGGGAGGGCAGGTGTGGAGAGTGACCTGTGCTCGCACACAGGCTTCTTGGTGGCGGCAGCAGCAGCCTTAGCGTCTCATGCCCGTCTCTGGGGTCCACGCTATTAGCCGTGGCTCGCACCCGTCTCTGGAGCTCGTTTAGGCGGTGCTCTGAATCCCCTCTCCTCACTCACCCCGAAACAATGGTCTTTTGCCTCTTAGGCAGGTCCAGACTTTTTCCCGGACTCCCTCCCGGCTAGCCGTGGTGCACTAGCCCCCTTAAGGCTGTGTTCACGCAGCCAACTCCAGTCCTCTCCCTGGGATCTGACCTCCGAAGCCCAAGCTTCAGCTCCCAGCCCCCACCCACCCTTGTGGGTGAGCAGACAAGCCTCTCGGGCTGGTGAGTGCCGGTCGGCACCGATCCTCCGTGCAGGAATCTCTCTGCTTTGCCCTCCGCACCCCTGCTGCTGCGCTCTCTTCCGTGGCTCTGAAGCTTCCCTCCCATTACCCCCCGTCTCCACCAGTGAAGGGGCTTCTAGTGTGTAGAAACTTTTCCTCCTTCACAGCTCTCTCCCAGAGATGCAGGTCCTGTTTCTATTCTTTTGTCTGTTTATTCTTCTTCCTTTTGCCCTACCCGGGTACGTGGGGAGTTTGTTGCCTTTTGGGAAGTCTGAGGTCTTCTGCCAGCGTTCAGTAGGTGTTCTGTAGGAGTTGTTCCACGTGTAGATGTATTTCTGATGTATTTGTGGGGAGGAAGGTGATCCCATGTCTTACTCCTCTGCCATCTTGAAGATCTCTCCCTACCTTTATTGTTTTTATTTTGTAAAAATAATTTATTCTGTGGGCTCTGGTGAAAAGTCATGGTTCATTGAGTAAATATTGACTTAAGGCACACAGCAGAGCAATTCTCTCTCCAGCATATGTGTAACAAGATGGAGAGCCATCTGTTTGCTGAAGATAGGACGTTACAACAATATATCCACTTTGAAATACTGCTCTATATACACACCCTAACTGCTACTTAGGTATATATGAATTTAAAAAGTCCAACTTACAAATGCTGTCACCCCAGAATATAATCTTTATCCACAACACACCACAGGGTCACAGGAGTACGATTACTGAGAGTCACTTAATATGGAGATATTAAGCTTCACCTCATTGTAACAATAAAAAAAATTATGTTCCTTTTGTCACCACCATTTTAAAAGACAGGATAGACGCACCTCTCTCACCAAGGCCACGTTGCAAAATGGAAGAGTGACTGATGATGGTAAACCAGTTTTTATTTTTAATTTAATCTTTTTAAGAACTGTGGTTTCCAACAGTTGTTGAATCATTATCTGCTGAAGAAGAATGTGAACTTAGGGTAATGGAGGCTGAACAAATCCTTAGAGAACCCCATTATATATAATGACGTATGATTCAAATGTGAGGGAAATAGGGAAGTTTAGCATTTCCACAACATACTTAGAAAATTCTTGATGACTATATGTCAAGAATAATAAAATTGTACTCAAGTGAGAATGGTTGGCACTACATTAAGTTAATTAGACAAACACTGGGAAAGGATGAGTTTAACAGCTAAAAAGAAATTTAAGCTTAAGCTACTGGGGAAAAATGCACATAAATATTAAGAAAAACAAAGTTAGTGCAAGAAGATGCAAAATATGTTAAAGATTCAAATTAACTTAATTTTCAAAAAATGGCTAAAGTAGAATATCTACTAGAGTTATTTTCTCAAGAATCAAATAGTTACCTCAAATGGGACTAAAGCTTATTTTAAAATGGGGAGAGATACAATAGGTTAGAAACTAGACCAGTAGAGGGAGCATAATATAGTTGGTCAACGAAGACACTGAGAATGGTTAAGATCTCTGTTCAGCAAAGACATAAAGATTGGGAGAATTATTCACTTTTATTTTAGATATGAATTCTCAGATGCAAAGATATCCATTAATGATTGCAAGTAATTTGAAATTCCACCCTCTCAATTTAATACATTGCTTCAGTTGAATTCAGTTATTTGTATTGTAAGAACAAAATAAAGTATATTCGTAAAAAAATGTGAATGTTAGAAAAATAAATGAAAGATTTTGTAAAAATAAATTAACTTAATACTATGGCAAGTAAAACAATGGGGTAAAGTTTAGTTGCAGAGCTGTGATGGTGGAAACTATGAATAAAATACATCAGAGTAATCAAGTGGTAGCAAAATATTTTGATTTTTAAGATTAAAAAAATAATAATCTAATTTTCTCTATGCCTATGTAGATGGACACCATATTGCAGCTATCCTATCTGATACCAGTAAAATTTTTTACAAATATTGAATCTGATTATGTGAACAGAAATAATGTCACATGTTTATGAGTTTGGAAGGTTAAAAAGAAAGATATCAAGGTGGACTTAGTTAATTTTATAATACTTTACCTCTGGGGTGTTTGATTAATGTTCATTGATGCTGCTTGTGACTCTGAAGAAGCAAGTGATAGATGCTAAAAATGATTTCAAAAGGATACATTATGATGGAAGATGAAGGAATGGAAAGGATTTCTATGCTGGAGAAGGGAAATAAAACTGAGTGAGATCCCTGGGAGGGTGTATTTGAAATATTCTGCAAGCTTTTGGCATAATATTATTCTGCAAAGGAAGTCTGTCTAAAATTATTAAAGGTAAGAAATTTAGCAGGTGTAGTCATCATCCTATGGAGTGTGTGTTATAAGCACTTAATGGTAGTCTAATGAACTATGTCATAAAAAGCAGCAACCTTCAGGAACATGACAATCTTTGAGGTTTTAATGAGGAAATCCGACCATGTCTTCTCTTTTTTCCAAATCCCTTCCTCTACCCCACAAAGACAAGTCAGGCTAGAAACCTTTCCAACTATTGCTGTTGAAACTGTTTCACGGAAGTGATCTTGCAAAAGAGAAAGTATAAGCATATGTCCAGGTTTTCAGGATGATACAGTGTTGTATAGTAGCAATTAAAATGAAATTGTCAGGGCTAGAAATATAATTTGGGGGGTCTAGGTAGAAAAAAATCCAGTAAAGATTCCTTTTTCTATAAATATGATTTGAATTGGGTCTGTATAAATACAGGAGATAAATCAGGACCAGAATAAATAAATAAAAGTCATATGAGCATCCTAAAAAAACAAGAATCAGGATCAGATATTCAACCAGAATCCAGAATATGTCAACTTCTGAAACAGGATTATAGTGACTTCAGGGTCAAAATTGCACCAGAGCCACACTGTGCTTACGCTAGCAAGTCATGTCATTTTCTCTATGTTTACACACAGGTACACACATTAGTGTTAATTTATATACTGCAGTGAAAATAATTCTATATAATGCCCCCAAAATGAGTTCAGTTCTTCTCCACTGAGGCTTTTATTGTAATTATAGTATATTGAGTTTGAATAGAACCACAGAGATGCTGCTAAATGACTAAATATTGCATACATGAGGAAAAGAGCATTTAAAAAAAGTGGTGCCTGAATAAAGTCTCTTCCTGTTGAGAAAGATCTTCTACACACACACACACACACACACACACACACAAATCTACACAGCCTCCCACATAATAATTTACATATTGGATTTTTCCTTAGAAAATTCGTTATCAAGTCATTCTGATATATGTAAAATAAGAATAATTCTCTTACTTAATAATGGCTTTAGAAGCTCATAAATCTTTAAGCTTTTCATATCCTATTTTAGGTAAAATCAACTTTGAAAATTAATGCACATTATACTTGCTAAATTTAGGAATGGAGTATAATTCTAGGTAATTTAAGAACCACAATACATAGTTTCAATTTTTTAAAAAAAGTTCCTAAAAATAATAAAAAATAAAATTAATTAATTAAAAGTTCCGGCTAGACAATCTTACAGATATTCAGTGGTTCATATGTCTATTTTTTTTTAGCTAAAATGTACAATGAAAACTATAAGGCAAAGAAAATATACAACATGATCTTTAGAGAAAGTTATAAAATTCGAAACAGAATACATTTGGTTTGGAAATGATAATATTTTAGCTTTAATAACTTGATTATGTAAAATGTTCTCGATTACACAGTGATGAAGTCTCAGTTCAGTGAGTTTAGTTAAATTAAAGCATATAACACAATTTGCAAAATATTTATATGATATTTGATCAAATATATTCATTTGGAAAGGTAATCAGAATACTTAAAATAACATTATAAACACATTTATAAGTATACAAAATAATTAAATGTGGCATTATTTACTCCTATGTTTATGTCTGCTTATTAAAGAACATTGACAATAAATAAATAATTCATAAGGTAAAGTTTTAGTTTTAATTTGAGATCTAATAATTTAGTTACTGAAATGAGAAAAATCAATCTTGTTTTCACTTACCATCTCTAAATGAAACATTGCCTGCAGTTGATTGTAATTTAATTATACTATTAAGTTTATCTTTTAAAATCTCACTATATGAATTTTGGCTTTCAATTACATAATACCAGCAGAAAAATTGCCATGAACATGATTACAACTTACCCCAGTGTGAAATTCATTACGAAGTCAACATGCCTACTTACCATGGTTGTCTCAGCGATCGAACCAAAGCTGTTTATGAATATGTTGCATGTGACATTAACTGGAGAGCCTGAAGAAGAGATTAAAACAGAAAGGCTGTTTAGATACTGATCTAAAATATTTTCAAGTAGCTCCATGCCTCTAATTTGTAGTTAGAAAAAAAAAAAGAATTCAAAGCATTTCATTATCTGGCTACAAAGCTTTGTCATTAGACTTGATAGCTATACAAGTAAAAAACACTGAAATATTGTGTGGTAGGGGTTAAAATAACTCAGTTAATCTCTGCCTAAGCTAGTCAGATAAAATCACACGCAAAAGCTGATATCTAAGCCTAATTTATTTTGTTTGTTTTTACATGAACATAACTGAGTCACTTAATTTTACAAGGTTTGCTACAAAGAAAGACAGCAGCCCCTTCCCCTATACCCCCATTTAATCCCTCCCTGGAGATGATCACTTCAACTCATTTAAACAACTCTTTAGGGGCTTCCCTGGGGGCTTCCCTGGTGGCGCAGTGGTTGAGAGTCCGCCTAAGGATGCAGGGGACACGGGTTTGTGCCCCGGTCCGTGAAGATCCCACATGCTGTGGAGCGGCTGGGCCCGTGAGCCATGGCCGCTAAGCCTGCGCGTCCGGAGCCTGTGCTCCGCAACGGGAGAGGCCGCAACAGTGAGAGGCCCTCGTACCACAAAAAAAAAAAAAAAAAAAAAAAAAAAAAAACCTCTTTGGGTGTTTACCTCGATTTCTCTGAACAATAAGTTTATTTTACTCCTTTAGATGTTAGATGTTTTCATTTTAGACATATGTTCTGACGGCCACAGCAGAAGGTAAGGATTTCGCTTTCTTTGACACCTTATTCCCACCCCTGCTACCTTACACCTTTTTTCTGTCCTCCCATTACCCAAATACAGCTACACTGTCACTGTTGTTAGATCACTATTCACTTTATACTTTATTATGACAAGGTAAATGTTACCTCCAACTAACCATATAATATACTATGATCACTCTTTCCTGCAGAACATGTTCCTGAGGTCGATGATTGTTTTATATATTTCACAGTTTCCTCCATAGGTATCATTAACTTATGCACAAGTTCTGAAATGTCTAAACTGTTTCCGTATCAGACTCATCAGATACTCTATTAACTTCCTCTTCCATCAGGCTTACTCCATTCTAGATTTGTTGTCCTGGAGCATAGCCGTCTTCTTATGCTTTCCCATAGTCCTCCTACTGGAGATGCTCATCCTTCTCCTTTGTGGGACCTCTTTTCGTGGTCCCCATTCCTTCTTCTTTCTTGGCCCATTTCTTCATTTTAGTGGAACATGTCCTTCAGTAATTTTTTGAGAAATGGTGCATAAGGATGTGAAGCTTTTCAGAACTTGCTTGTTTACAAATGTTCTTTTTTATGCCCTCACACTTAATTAACACCTAGATTTGGTACCACATTTTAGGCTGGAAATTGTTTTTTCTTCTGAATTTTAAAGACATTTCTTCATTAGCTTCTATTTTCTAGTATTGCTGTTGAAAGGTCCAAAGCCATTCTAATTCTTGATCCTTTGTCAAGATAAAAGGGATGTTCTCTTTGTACCAATATTTTTTTTCTTTATAAAAACGGCTTCATTAGTTAAAATAGCTTATCACTCAAGGTTTTTTTTTTTTTCTTTTGCGGTAGGCAGGCCTCTCACCGTTGTGGCCTCTCCCGTTGTGGAGCACAGGCTCCGGACGCACAGGCTCAGCGGCCATGGCTCACGGGCCCAGCCACTCCATGGCATGTGGGATCTTCCCAGACCGGGGCACGAACCCGTGTCCTCTGCATCGGCAGGCGGACTCACAACCACTGCGCCACCAGGGAAGCCCCTCAAGGTTTTAATTTACATTTAGTTACTGGTGCACAAGTTTCATCTTTGTTTTTTTACTCATTTTCTGATAGCATTTATCTTGCCAGAATGAGGTACAAAAAATTATTTAAAAACAAAGTCTATCCATAGGCCTATGAATTCTATGTACATGGAAATCATCTGGTGATCTTTAAAAAAGATTGATACATGATTCTTACCTTCTAATTTAGTTGGTATGACATGCAACCAAGGCACTGGTATTTTTAAAAGCTCCTTACATAATTCAGATGTGCAACATAAGAAATTCCAGAGTAGGAAACAGCTGTGGCCATTAGACCATAGGACTAAAGTGAATTGGGGTTTTATTAGAGATGGAGAAAATGAGAGACGGGAGTCAGGACTTAGAACGTTAAAAATGCAAAGCTATTCATTTTAATAAGAGAGTTGACTATTATAAATTTGGTCAACCTGCTAACAAAACATGGTGGCTGTTATGTACTTAGAAGGAGCCCAAATTCTACTGTGTCGAGATGCCTAGAACATAACATTCAAACAGATATAGAGGCTACATTGTTTGAAATATAAAGGATGGACATTTAAGAAAACCTCATAAAAGTTCTGAATCCTGGAGGTGCTATAATTAGTTATTACTAGTAGAAAGGGTTTCTTTTTAAACTTTAAAAACTTTTTTTCAAAATGTTATTTCTAAATATTAACAATTTTTTAAAATGTGTAGGATGATAGAAATGTCTTGTCACCATGTAAGAGAAAAGAAAGCACAGGTATTGTACTCCACGATTATTTTATCCCACCATAAGAGAAGTATGAAGTCACAATTAACTGTTAGAAGATACATATATGTGTGTGTGTGTGTGTGTGTGTGTGTATATATATATATATATATATATATATATATTTTTTTTTTTTTTTTTTACTTAATATAAGTCTAAGATGGTGAATTCTAAAATATATACACAGCCTGACTGGAATCTTGAAAAACTAAAAGCCGATCTTTGATATTCTCTAGGCTATTCTCTTTCTTCTTGAGAACTCTAAAATTCTGCTATTTTCTTTTGCTGTGAACAGCAACATGAATCTGGGGAATATCTTTTCCCTCAAGATAAATTTTGTCATGCTTTATTGACTCAAATCCATTGGAGGAGGGAAAACGCAAATGTTTTAGTATTGGGCTAATTCATCTTCCAGTAAAATGAAGCTAGAGGTACATCCATGTTGGGGAAACACGGCCCTGTAAGCAGCTGCTGCTACAGAACTGCCTATGATCTCTTTGGCTGAAATTGGAATAAATAAAAGTGGGGGGATGAATTTCTTATTTTAATTCAGCAAGGGGCAGAGTTTTTATTTTTTAGTCTCATCTTCTAAATTTAATCATTATGCATAGAATTACAGATAATATTGGTGAAAAATAGGATGAAGGTGAAAATTCAGTGTAGGCTTCAGTGACCTGAAGTTAGTAATGTCTGTTCTGATGCATTTCAGGGTCCCTTGGGAGCAGGGGCTGTACAGCACATCCTAATGGTTCCAGAAAGGTTCTGAAAGGGAACAGTATGAAGTACTGTGCTAGGAGGAGGACTCCTCTGATGCATTTGTTTTCTCCCTAAAATGACATGTTTCCGTAGAAGAGCAATGGTCCCAGGAGAGGGGGCTACTTTAGGCTTTCACTAGCAGCTGGGAACATGATGCCTCACACTGTATGAACCAGACTCCAGCGCTTGCTTCTCCAATGCCTCCCATCAGGTGCAGAAAACTCTTGCTAAGGGCAGAAAGTCAGCCTGCCCTAAGCTTTACTGTCTAATCCATCAGTTATCAGACATGTTCCTTTCCTGGTTATTAGGACATACAAAAGTGCTATTTACTTTCCATTTTACTACTTATTTGTATGCATTCTCTTCTTCAGCATAAAGAAAGGTGAATGGATTCAGGCACCAAACTTTAATTTCAAATTTGAAAAATGGAGCACTCACTTGAAAGATATACATATAAGATATATACTCACATGAGATGTGTGTGTATATATATATAGAAAATACATACACATATATAGAATTTATTTTATTTTAAAGAAATTTAAAATATATTAAGGTATGAAGCAATTTGGAAATAAAGTCTACTGTTTTTAAAGATAGTCTTGGGCTAGATCATAGAATTTCTTCAATGTAATACCAAGGTATTTGGAATTTACTTTATGAACATGAAGGAGTCTTTACAGATTCTTGTTCATGAGAGTGTAGTAAACCAACACAACATGGTGAATGGTTGAATGGATAGCAAAAGCTTAAACATAGAGAAAGTAGGAATTTATTTTAACAGTTTAAATGGGAAATACAATGGCCCTGACCAAGGACAGTCACAGTGGAGATAGAGTACAAGGAATGAAGTGGATACAGTTTATAAGGCAGTATATTCTACACTTTAAGATTCTGATCTGTGTCAGATCAGGGGAGCAGTCTTGGAGTAGTCTTTTTACCCTCACTATTAATATATATTATATATTCAAAAATTTTGTAGGGAATGAAGCTCAGAGAGGATTGTAAACCTTCTATTGCCATTACAGAGAGCACCTGTTTAGCAGTCACTGGTCAATCTGGTACTTCTCTGTGCCAAACCAAAAAAACTGTTATATCCATCTAATATACTGCTATGTTTAGCAACAGAGCAAATAACTGCTATAGCATCCATATGGCAAATTGTGCTTTAAAATTGTTCACTGCCTTAGCCATCGTTGGCCTGAAAAGCAAATGACAGTAGTCGCAGATGTTTTCAGCAGCATGCCTTCTTTTAGATGCCTCTTAAAGAAACAGAACATGGCTTTTAAGCTCAGAGATGGACAAAGGCAAAATGGCAAAGTACAATGCAAAGCCTTGGCAGTTACATTATTGTCACTCATGTTGGGGAAAAATTGTTCACCAGGCAAATCTAGAGCAAATAAACAGAGACAAAAAATAACCCAAGTGTTCATGAAAATGACTCTAAAAAACTTTTAATGTAATATTGCTTTAAAGCCACACTCTTTCGAAAGACAAAAGAATGCAATCAAAACATTAAATTTCAAAAAAATCTGTTTAGTGATTTGTTTTTATTTTAGATAAATATATATATTAATGTAGTCAGGTCATGAGGAAAGATATTATTTTTATTTTTTAATTGACAAAGGCATATTTGATTGCTGTAAATCCATATTTTAGATTATTTTTTAGATACTTGAAAAAAGGTTTGAAAATTATGGCATAAAAATAGGATCCAATTTATTCTTCCCTTTCCCTTCCCTTTCCTTCTTGAAAATGTAGCCAAAAGCCATTCTCTCGGGCAGTACAAGATAGGCTTCCATGCTGGGCATGGCTGTGGGGAGTGTGGACAACTCCAGCAGGGTGAGAAGGACATCAGCGGGGAAGGATTTCACAGCATGGGGTGTTGGAGCCTGAGTGGAGCAGCCTTGCATGGGGAGTGAGAGTCTGAACAGGACCCTGAGGAATCTGTGCAGGAGAGGGAGTGGCAGCAGACAAGGGAGATTCATTACATATTGATCAAATATGTAATTATATTAAGGATAATGGGAGCCTTACTGTCAAATGAGGGAGTTAAAATATGGAGACTCAGAAACTAGAAGAAACCTATGGTAGTAGAGCTACCAGGGAGAACTCATGGTTTTCAGCAGATAGAGAATTAAATACATAGATGTAAATGAATATATATGTGTGTGTGTATATACACATGTGTGTATGTGTATGTATACTTATGCATATATGTGTATGTATACTTATGCTCATACGTGTATGTATATAGATACATTCTGGCAGATACCAACTTAGCCAGTTAATCAAAGTGAACATCATCAGTCACGGTAAAAATTAACATCTTCCACAATCTAATAAGATCCAATTAGAACACAGCATCATTGCTGTGATATTCCTATCAAGATGCATTACCTAAATTGAATCACGAGGAAACATGAAGCTAATGCAAATTGAGGAAAATTCTGTTAAATAAAAGAATAATAATATCTCTTTAAATGCCAAGATCATGACAGTCATAGGAAGAATAAGGCTCTGTTTGGACTGAAGGAGACAATGAGAAATGACCCGCAAGACACAAGACATGATTCTAAACCGGATTCTTTTGCTATGAAGCCATTATTTAGATAATTGATAAAATTTGAATGGGAGCCTGCAAATTAGATGGTAGCAATATATCCATGTTAATTTGCCTGTTTCAATGATTAGACTGTGGTTACCTAAGAGAATGTTCTTTTTGGCATGATACACCCAAGAATTGGGGCATCAGGTCAACAACTAACTTTCAAGTGGTTTGGGGAAAAAAATAGTTTGTGCTATACTTGCAAATCTTCTGTTAGTTTGAGAATGTTTTAAAGTAAAAAAAGAGAAATAAGTACTACAGAGAGAATATATTAGAAAATAATCAGGGGCGGACTCAAGATGGTGGACTAGGAGGACGCGGAATTCTCGTCTCCGCACAACTAGGGCACCTACCAGGCACCAGTGGGGGAACCATGGACACCTAAGGGGATGGGAGGAACCCCCAGTGACCAGGTAGGACGTGGAGTGTGGGGGGAGTGAGGGGAGGAGAAGTGGAGGCGGGACAGGACTGGCGACCCTGAGGGGAGGCTGGGGAGAGGAAAGGATCCCACACCCGAAGGGAGAAATTGGGGGACGACTGGGAGGGCAGAGGATCAAAAGGGAGCATGGCCAGGTTTCCCTTGCCCACCTGGGCCCCCAGAAACCTGCTGAGATGCCAGGCGTGATCCTCTGCCCACCTAGGCCCCCTCCAGCTGCGTGGGTCCTGAGGGAGTGGGAGGGAAGGGGGAGCAAAAGTAAAGGCCAGACCTGCGGGAACAGCACTCCTGAGGGGCGGCTGGGGGAGGGGAGGAGTTCCTTCACCCAGCAGGACCCACCCACAGTTAGGGGTCCAGCAGCGATGGGGGAGACCCTGGGGGTGATGGGGGAGGGGCACAGAGGAACAGAACAGAATGGAATGTGGCCAATGCCTTCCCTGTCCACTTAGCTCCCAGGCCTAATCCTCTGCCCTCAGAGCCTCCCTCCTGCCACGCAGAGCCGAAGCCCTACCCCTACACCCCCACCCAGGGCCCCACCTCTACACTCAGAGACCCCCTCTGAGACGCCCTCCAACACACTGGGCCTAAACCCCACCCACACACCCTCACCCAGGGCCCTACCTCCAAACTCCAGAAATCCATACTCCAGAGGCCCTCCTTCCAACGTGCTGCCTCTTCCCTTCCACGCAGGTCCTAAGCAGAGGCCCCGCCCCACACTCAAACGTCACCCCCCCCCCCCCCCCGCCTAGATCCTGCCCCACCCTAAACCCCACCACTGCCTAAGTTCCACCCCCTACCTAAACTCCACACCCATAGGCAAGGCTTTTTTTTTCTTTTTTCCTCTTTTACATTGGGGCTCTGTTTTACCTTGTTGATTCATTCTTATTGATTCATTTATATTTTCCCTAATAAATCTTTTATTTTTCTAATTTTATTTTATTCTTTATACTTTATGCTCTCCTTTTGGCTTGTTCCCCACGAACCCCCATTTTTTTTTCTCTTGTGGTTTTATTGTACGTTGTTGCAGTTGTTTCAATTATGTTTCTAGTTTCCCTAATATATTTTTGATCTTTCTAATTTTATTTTGTTTTTTATTCTTTGATATTGTACTGCTCCTTTTTTTTCTTTCTTTTGTGTGTGTGTGTGTGTACCACACCATGCAGCTTGTGGGATCTTGGTTGCTCTGCTGGAGGTCAGGCACAAGCTCCTGTTGTGGGAGCTCTGAGTCCAAACGACTGGACTAACAGAGAACCTCAGACAACAGGGAATATTAATCAGGGTGAGGCCTCCTGGAGGGCCTAAACTCAGCACCAAGACCCACCTTTATCCAACTGCCTGCAAACTCCAGTGCTGGATGCCTCAGGCCAAACAACCAGTAACACAGGAATACAGCACCACCCATCAAAAAAAAAAAAATGAAATGACAAAAAAATGTTACAGACGAAAGAGCAAGGCAAAAACCTACAAGATCAAATAAATGAAGACAAAATAGGCAACCTACCTGAAAAAGAATTCAGAGTAATGATAGTAAAGATAATCCAAAATCTCAGAAACAGAATAGAGAAAATACAAGAAATGTTTAAGAAGGATCTAGAAGAAGTAAAGTGCAAACAAATAGTGATGAACAACACAATAACTGAAGTTAAAAATACTCTATAAGGAATCAATAGCAGAATAACTGAGGCAGAAGAACAGATAAGTGAGCTGGAAGATAAAATGGTGTAAATAACTGCCAGGGAGCAGAATAAAGAAAAAAGAATGAAAAGAATTGAGGACAGTCTCAGAGAACTCTGGAACAATATTAAATGCACCAATATTTGAATTATAGGGGTCCCAGAAGAAGAAGAGAAAAAGAAAGGTACTGAGAAAATATCTGATAAGATCATAGTTGAAAACCTCCCTAACATGGGAAAGGAAATAGTCAATCGAGTCCAGGAAGCACAGAACTCCCATACAGGATAAATCCAAGAAGAAACATCCCAAGACATATATTAATCAAACTATCAAAAATTAAATAGAAAGAACAAATATTAAAAGCAGCAAGGGAAAAGCAACAAATAACATACAAGGGAATCCCCATGAGGTTAACAGCTGATCTTTCAGCAGAAACTCTGCAAGCCAGAAGGGAGTGGCAGGACAGATTTAAAGTGATAAAAGGGAAAAGGCTACAACCAAGATTATTCTGCCCAGCAAGGATCTCATTCATATTTGATGGAGAAATTAAAACCTTTACAGACAAGCAAAAGTTAAGAGGATTCAGAATCACCAACCCAGCTTTACAACAAATGCTAAAGGAACTTCTCTAGGCAGGAAACAAGAAAAGGAAAAGACCTACAATAACAAACCCCAAACAATTAAGAAAATGGTAATAGGAACATACATATTGATAATTACCTTAAATGTAAATGGATTATGCTCCGACCAAAAGATGTAGACTGGCTGAATGGATACAAACACAAAACTGGTACATATGCTGTCTACAAGAGACCCACTTCAGCCTTAGGGACACATACAGACTGAAAGTGCGGGGATGGAAAAAGATATTCCATGCAAATGGAAATCAAAAGAAAGCTGGAGTATCAATTCTTATATCAGACAAAAGAGACTTTAAAATAAAGACTATTACAAGAGACAAAGAAGGTCACTGCAGAATGATCAAGGGATCAATCCAAGAAGAAGATATAACAATTGTAAATATTTATGCACTCAACATAGGAGCACTTCAATACATACAGCAAATGCTAACAGCCATAAAAGGGGAAATCGACAGTGACACAATCACAGTAGGGGACTTTAAAACCCCACTTTCACCAATGGACAAATCATCCAAAATGAAAATAAATGAGGAAACACAAGCTTTAAATGACACATTAAACAAGATGGACTTAATTGATGTTTATAGGACATTCCATCCGAAAACAACAGAATACAATTTCTTCTCAAGTGCACATGAAATATTCTCCAGGACAGACTATATCTTGGGTCACAAATCAAGCCTTGTCAAATTTAAGAAAACTGAAATTGTGTCAAGTATCTTTTCTGACCACAACGCTATGAGACTAGATAACAATTACAGGAAAAAAACTGTAAAAAATAGAAACACATGGAGGCTAAACAATATACTCTTAAATAACCAAGAGATCACTGAAGAAATCAAAGAGGAAATAAAAAAATACCTAGAAACAAATGACAATGAATACATGATGACCCAAAACCTATAGGATGCAGCAAAAGCAGTTCTAAGAGGAAAGCTTGTAGCAATAAAATCCTACCTCAAGAAACAAGAAACATCTCAAATAAACAACCTAACTTTACACCTAAAGCAATTAGAGAAAGAAGAACAAAAAAACCCCAAAGCTAGCAGATGGAAAGAAATTATAAAGTTCAGATCAGAAATAAATGAAAAATGAAGGAAACAATAGCAAAGATCAAAAAAACTAAAAGCTGGTTCTTGAGAAGATAAACAAAATTGATAAACCCTTAGCCAGACTCATCCAGAAAAAAAGGGAGAAGACTCAAATCAACAGATTTAGAAATGAAAAAGGAGAAGTAACAGCTGACACTGCAGAAATACAAAGGATCATGAGAGAATACTACAAGCAACGATATGCCAATAGAATGGACAACCTGGAAGAAATGGACAAATTCATAGAAAAGCACAAACTTCTGAGACTGAACCAGGATGAAATACAAAATATACACAGACCAATCGCAAGCACTAAAATTGAAACTGTGATTAAAAATCTTCCAACAAACAAAAGCCCAGCACCAGATGGCTTCACTGGTGAATTCTATCAAACGTTTAGAGAAGAGCTAACACTTATCTTTCTCAAATTCTTCCAAAATATAACAGAGGGAAGAACACTCCTAAACTCATTCTATGAGGCCACCATCACCCTGATATCAAAACCAGACAAAGATGTCACAAGGAAAGAAAACAAGGCCAATATCACTGATGAACAGAGATGCAAAAATACTCAACAAAATACTAGAAAATAGAATCCAACAGAACATTAAAAGGATCATACACCATGATCAAGTGGGTTTATCCCAGTAATGCAAGGATTCTTCAATATACACAAATCAGTCATGTGATACACCATATTAACCAACTGAAGGAAAAAAAACATAATGATCATCTCAATAGATGCAGAAAAATCTTTTGACAAAATTCAACATCCATTATAAAAAATCTCCAGAAAGTAGGCACAGAGGGAACCTACCTCAACATAATAAAGGTCATATATGACAAACCCACAGCCAACATCATTCTCAATGGTGAAAAACTGAAACCATCTCCTCTGAGATCAGGAACAAGACAAGGTTGCCCACTCTCACCACTATTATTCAACATAGTTTTGGAAGTTTTAGCCACAGCAATCAGAGAAGAAAAAGAAATAAAAGGAATCCAAATCAGAAAAGAAGTAAAACTGTCACTGTTTGCAGATGACATGATACTATACATAGAGAATCCTAAAGATGCTACCAGAAAACTACTAGAGCTAATCAATGAATTTGGTAAAGTAGCAGGATACAAAATTAATGCACAGAAAATTCTTGCATTCCTATACACTAATGATGAAAAATCTGAAAGACAAATTAAGGAAACACTCTCATTTACCATTGCAACAAAAAGTATGAAATACTCAGGAATAAACCTACCTAAGGAGACAGAAAACCTGCATGCAGAAAACTATAAGACACTGATGAAAGAAATTAACAATGATAGAAACAGATGAAAAGATATACCATGTTCTTGGATTGGAAGAATCAAAATTGTGAATATGACTATACTACCTAAAGCAATGTACAAATTCAGTGCAATCCATATCAAACTACCAATGGCATTTTTCACAGAACTGGAACAAAAAATTTTACAATTTATTGGGAACACAAAAGACCCCAAATAGCCAAAGCAATCTTGAGAAAGAAAAACGGAGCTGGAGGAATTAGGCTCCCAGACTTCAGACTATACTACAAAGCTACAGTATTCAAGACAGTATGGTACTGGCACAAAAACAGACATACAGATCAATGGAACAGGATAGAAAGCCCAGAGATAAACCCACACACATATGGTCACCTTATCTTTGATAAAGGAGGCAAGAGTATACAATGGAGAAAATACAGCCTCTTCAATAATTGGTGGGAAAAACTGGACAGTTATAGGTAAAACAATGAAATTAGAACACTTCCTAACACCATACACAAAAATAAACTCAAAATGGCTTAAAGACCTAAATGTAAGGCCAGACACTATAAAACTCTTAGAGGAAAACATAGGCAGAACACACTATGACATGAATCACAGCAAGATCTTTTTTGACCCACCTCCTAGAGAAATGGAAATAAATGGAAATAAAAACAAAAATAAACACATGGGACCTAAAATCTTTTGCACAGCAAAGGAAACCATAAACAAGACGAAAAGACAACCCTCAGATTGGGAGAAAATATTTGCCAATGAAGCAATTGACAAAGGATTCATCTCCAAAATTTACATGCAACACATGCAGGTCAATATCAAAAAAACAAACAACCCAATCCAAAAATGGGCAGAAGACCTAAATAGACATTTCTCCAAAGAAGATATACAGATGGCCAACAAACACATGAAAGGATGGTCAACATCACTAATCATTAGAGTAATGTAAATCAAAAGTACAATGAGGTACCACCTCACACCGTTCTGAAGAAAAGGGAACCATCTTGCACTGTTGGTGGGAATGTAAATTGATACAGCCACTATGGAGAACAGTATGGAGGTTCCTTAAAAAACTACAAATAGAACTACCATATGACCCAGCAATCCCACTAATGGGCATATACCCTGAGAAAACCATAATTCAAAAAGAGTCATATACCACAATGTTCACTGCAGAACTATTTTCAGTAGCCAGGACATGGAAGCAACCTAAGTGTCCATCGACAAAGGAATGGATAAAGGAGATATGGCACATATATACAATGGAATATTATTCAGCCATCAAAAGAAACAAAACTGAGTTATTTGTAGTGAAGTGGATGGACTTAGAGTCTGTCATACAGAGTGAAGTAAGTCAGAAAGAGAAAAACAAATGCCGTATGCTAACACACATATATGGAATGTAAAAAAAAAAAAAAAGGTTCTAATGAACCTAGGGGCAGGACAGGAATAAAGATGCAGACATAGAGAATGGACTTGAGAACACGGGGAGGGGGAAGGGTAAGCTGGGACGAAGTGAGAGAGTGGCATGGACATATATACACTACCAAATGTAAAACAGATAGCTAGCGGGAAGCAGCTGCATAGCACAGGGAGATCAGCTCAGTGCTTTGTGACCACCTAGAGGGATGGGATAGGGTCGGGGGGAGGGAGACGCAAGAGGGAGGGGATATAGGGTTATATGTATGCATACAGCTGATTCACTTTGTTATACAGCAGAAACTAAGACAACATTGTAAAGCAATTATACTCCAGTAAAGATGTTTAAAAAAAAAAGAAAAAATAATCAAACAAAATCTAAAAATATAGGGTGCAGAATTTAAATCTGTGAACATTTCAGGTGTTCATCTACAGTTTTAGAAAGCTTTATTTTTTTTTTGAAGTTTCCACTTTATTTTATTTTTTTAACATCTTTATTGGAGTATAATTGCTTTACAATGGTGTGTTAGTTTCTGCTTTATAACAAAGTGAATCAGTTATACATATACATATGTCCCCATATCTCTTCCCTCTTGCATCTCCCTCCCTCCCACCCACCCTCCCTCTCCTACCCCTCTAGGTGGTCACAAAGCACGGAGCTGAGCTCCCTGTGCTATGCGGCTGCTTCCCACTAGCTATCTATTTTATGTTTGGTAGTGTATGTATGTCCATGCCACTCTCTCACTTTGTTCCAGCTTACCCTTCCCCCTCCCTGTATCCTCCAGTCCATTCCCTAGTAGGTCTGCATCTTTATTCCCATCTTGCCCCTAGGTTCTTCATGACCATTTTTTTTTTAGATTCCATATATATGTGTTAGCATATGGTATTTGATTTTCTCTTTCTGACTTACTTCACTCTGTATGACAGACTCTAGGTCCATCCACCTCACTACAAATAACTCAATTTCGAGAAAGCCTTATTTTTGAAGAGATTTTTCTTGTTAAAATGACCTTGTATTACATAAAAATGAAAATAGAAAATACAGTTTTTTCAAAAAATAACTGTGAATTTTATTCAAGAAGCATAGTGTCTGGATGGGTAGGAATAATTAAAATGGATAAAGAAGATTCTAACAGTTTCCCTGAAAAAAAGATATGGGCAGAAATGAGTAATAGGTACACATTCCATTCTGGGGATAGAATGAGTTATAGCAGAAGAGACTGTATGAAAATTGCATTTGTGATGTGGGAGAAAAGGATTAATATAGAGAAATATTACAGATGAAAAGACAGAAATCACAGAGACATAGTGAAGGCGAACAATGTTATTTCTAGATAAAGAGAATGGTCATTGGAGACAGAATGAAAAAACCTAACGAAAATTCAATAAATATATAGGAGGAATACACAAACAGGTGATTGCTGACAGACTACTTTCTGCCTGAATCCAAATTAGTTTTAAGGTTATCAAAGACCAACTGAGGGCCTAAACAATAGAGTCAAAGGAAAGAAACAAAATCTAGAAAAAGCTGGTAGATAGTCTAGTGAAATAATATTTTATTGTCTATGGATGTACTTTTATTTTCTATTCAATTGCTTTTTTTCTGTTAAACTGGTTTCCAGTTTCCAAAGATTCCTGGAAACTTCTATTTCAGGATGGAGGATCGAGCATAGTTTTCTTCTCTCCAAATGCATAAAAATGATATTATTGAATAAAAATGAGACTAGATATATCACACCAAAGAGAACGAGAGGAAAGTCAGAATTGGTTTAATCACATAAAATATAGAAGGCAGAAGAAAATGGTTGACAGACAAAACAGAGAAAAGTCTAAAATAAATGATGATTAGAACTGCATGGAGAAGGAAGCTAAGTGCTAAGAGGCACAAAGTTCAGGGTCATCATCCACAGGACAGGAGGTGGGTAGTTAGGTGGGGCAGCAGGGGAGGCCATGGACACCTGTCTCAGGAAGCTCCTTGCTCCCTTATTCATAGTCCCCTAGAGCCAGGATGGCCTGGAATTTCCACGGGTTTGAAGGATGCACATAACTTTTTTTTTTCCTTTTGCAAACATAGCTTATTAAGGTGATTGGAAATAATATGATTCTGTAAGCAATGCTGACTTTTTAAATGTTTTCTTTTTCCAGCTTTATTGAGATATAAAAGGCATACAACATTGTGTAAGTTCAAGATGTACAACGTGTTGATTTGATACACTTGCATACTGCAATAAGATGATGACTTTAGCATTAGCTAACACCTCCATCGTCACATAATTACTGTTTCTTTTTTGCGGTGAGAACTTTTAAGTCTATAATACAGTACTGTTAACTGTAATCTCAAGGCTATACATTAGGTTCCCAGAATTTATTCAACTTCTCTTTGCAAAAACAAAAAAAAAAGTGACTGGGGAAAACAGGGTTCCTGCCAGTACCTCAAAATGAAAGTCATCGCTATTCTGGCATTTGGAGAACCCCAGACCAAAGCCTCGCCACTCAACACTCACCTAAAGCAAAGCTGTGCCCAGGGCAGTACCACCTCTGTCAGATTTCCTTTCCCAGAGAGAGAAACAGCAGAAAACTATCTCTCTCCATACACAGCAGACAAAACATGTATCAGCACCCAGGCAAATCAACTCAGCCCTTCCTCAACGACAAAGCATTTCCATCACATGCAAGAAAACTAATGGCTTAAAGAGAGTGAACAAGATGAATAAACATAATTATTCCTGCAGGAAAAAAAGAGAAATTATTGGGCAGAAAAGAAAAACAGAAGAGGTAGAATGCAAGAATGGAGGCATCCAATTAGCAGTCTAGTTAGTGCAAAGAACTTTCATAGCACCTTCTTTGTAAAAGGCCTGGAAAGCCATCAAAGAGATTAAACAGATGCTCACTGGAAGTAACCAATTTTCCTTTTGGAGTGTTTGTCTCAAAGATGTAGAATTGTGCCGAAGGTCTGTTGAGGCTATTCATCACTAATATTTTTGGACAATTTAATTTTTACCCAATTCAGGTACACGATTTTTACTATTATCATAAAACAACAAACAGATAAAAATACAAAATAACACCCACCTAGCAATGTGCAACACAACCTTCCTGTAGTTTGTGTGACTTATGCCTGGTACTGCAGTGTTTTCTCTCAAACAAATAGGAGTTTTAAAAGGTGTACTTATTTTAGAGAAATGATACAAAATAGTACAAATAAATATCATAATTTTGTTTAAATAAAAATGTCTACATCTAGAGTTTTTCAAACTTAGCAGTATATAAAAGAGCAAATACAAAGTTACATTTTAATAAAGTCATTTTATAGTTTTTTAATAATTGTTCTTCTCTATGATCTGGAAGGTAAATTTTGTTTTAATGTAAATGTACTTGTGAAAACAATCACAAATTTAAAATCAGTATTACAAAAATAAATTTTATAATAATGTGTTTGAGACTGAAATAATTATCAATAATATTATCATTAAATGTTGGTAATTTGAAAGGTGAAAATGCTGTCACATTATTATTATAATTTGCACTTCATTGATTGTTAATTAGGTTGAATATTCTTATTTATTTTCTGCAAATTATCTGAGAATGTCTCTACTAAGATTTTTTGTTTTCCTCGTATGAAATTTATAAATTCCTGAAAAGTCAAACATACAAGTTTTTCTCAATAATTATATATTTTAAAAACATTTTCCTATTGTCTGATCAGTTACCTAGGTATTTTCCAGGTTTTGGTTTTTTTTTTTTCATTAAGATTTTAATCCATGTCCAGTGGTCAGGACTCCACGCTTCCACTGCAGGGACATGGGTTCCATCCCTGGTCGGGGAACTAAGGCCCCGCATGCCGCACGGCTCAGCAAAAAAAAAAAAAAAAATTTTTTTTAATCCATGAAGAAGTGAATACTAAATCATTTAAGTTATTGTAATATATTGTCACATCTGTTTGGCAAATTTCTGTTCCTATTCTTTTTTTGTAAATATATAGTTAATTTTGCTCATTTATTTTTTTCAAAAAAACTTAGACTAGTGGAATATCACATTATTGATAGACATTCCCCTAAAGTCTCACAGTATTAATTCCTGTTTTTTGACAAATTGGAAGGGAAAGCAGATATAATACCCACTTTAAATTAGTTCATTTGATTCAGTAGGCACATTTTTTAAAAGAGAAAGAAAACAGACAAGGGAATAGAGGGGAAGGTGGTAGGGTGATGATCGAAATAGGTGAAGGAGATTAAAAGGTATGAACTTCCAGCTGTAAAATAAATAAGTCAATGGTGATGTAATGTACAGCATAGGGAATATAGTCAACAATGTTGTAACAACTTTGTATGGTGACAGATGGTACCTAAACTCATTGCGATCATCATCTCATAATGTATAAAAATATCAAATCATGAGGTTGTACACAAACTAATGTAATGTTGTATGGTCCAAAGAAGACTAATTGTGAGAGCTATTAACATGAGAATATATTTCTTCTTTCAAGACATATCTTTGACCAATATAGTGCTTGGAGGATTATTGGAAATAAGCTTTAGAATTTGGGGGTAAATCAATTTGAAAATTTATCTTGTTTAATCATCTGTCATACAGAGTGAAGTAAGTCAGAAAGAGAAAAACAAATACCATATGCTAACACATATATATGGAATCTAAAAAAAAAAAAAAAAAAAGGTTCTGACAAACCCAGAGGCAGGACAGGAATAAAGACGCAGATGTAGAGAATGGACTTGAGGACATGAGGAGGGGGAAGGGTAAGCTGGGACGAAGTGAGAGAGTGGCATGGACATATACACACTACCAAATGTAAAATAGATAGCTAGTGGGAAGCAGCTGCATAACACAGGAAGATCAGCTCGGTGCTTTGTGACCACCTAGAGGGCTGGGATAGGGAGGGTGGGAGGGAGGGAGACGCAAGAGGGAGGAGATATGGGGATATATGTATATGTATAGCTGATTAACTCTGTTACAGAGCAGAAACTAACACACCATTGTAAAGCAATCATACTCCAATAAAGATGTTAAAAAATAATAAAAAATAAAACACATGTCATATATTGTAGTAAGCAAAACAATTACCTTTAAAATTGGGCCTGATTCTTGCATCATACCCCGACGTCCTTCCCATTAATTTATCCAGAAAGTCAGAAGGTGACATTGGGGCACTTCGAGACCTTGCACTATCTGTTTCCTTTGTTGCAACCAAACTGCAAATGAGAAAAAATAATACAGAATTTACCCAAAGAAAAAGTCTTCCTAACAGTTGTTACCTAGAAATATAAAATAAAAATGCTAAGCAAAAAAAAAAAAAAAAAACAACTTTATTTACATTCAATAAAACAAAAAAATACAGTTTGGGGCCTTCCTGGTGGTGCAGTGGTTGAGAGTCTGCCTGCCGATGCAGGGGACACGAGTTCGTGCCCCGCTCCAGGAAGATCCCACATGCCGCGGAACGGCTGGGCCAGTGAGCCATGGCCGCTGAGCCTGCGCGTCCGGAGCCTGTGCTCCACAACGGAAGAGGCCACAACAGTGAGAGGCCCGCATACCACAAAAAAAAAAAAAAAAAAAAAAAAAAAAAAACCACTTTGAAAACAATAAAACAAAAAAAAGGTTTACATACTGTATAGTGAATATTATCATAGTGACAGATAGGTATTTATAGATTTACAGTCAGAATTTATAATTTTTCACATGTATTCAGTAGTGACAATATTTAAGTCTGGAAACAAAGCCACTCCAAATTATTAGGATTTCAAAATTTGTATTTATCCAATTTTGATTTCTGATTGCAATTTTTAGCTAAAATTATCCTAAGTTGTTCAGACATAAGAAAATATGAAAGTTCAGCTGTGAAATACAATTATTACTGCTTTTATAGAGGAAAAGAACATCACCTTTCAAGTTCTGAGAATTGTTCTCAATGGTAATAAAACTCCGGTCCTATAGATTAAACATCAATGTTCTTTTCTTCAATTAGAGTGAGTGCTTCCTATATTAGTAACATACTCAGTTAAATTCATTCTGCTTTCACTTGGTGTCATTCATATACAGTACATTCTGTTCAGACCTAAAATTTGTGCATAGAGTTTGAGAAATTACCATAAATGTGGTCTGTGCAGTCGGCTATTATGGGATGAGAACCTGTGTCCAGGAAAGTTAAAGGGTTATTGTATTTTTTTCATTCAAACATTTTCCTTTTTCTGCAGCTGCTCATCCTAGAAGCCCACAAATGACTGAACCCCCGACCAGCTCCTCATTTACCTAGGTTGGTCCCCAGAAGTTCTAGGCCTACTTGCTAATATCAAATGATTCTTTTTATCCACAGAGTTTGCTCAGAAAAGTGAAGCAGGCTTCCTGAACACATATCTGTTTGAAATATTTATATTCAACCTGATGTTACTTCCTGGTGATTGTCAGTCATCACATCCTCCCAGCTCTGTCACTCAACTTAGAGCAACGCCAAACCCTGAACCTTTGTGGTCACTCTCAGCAGTATCAAGTTATTAAATTCCTCCTCCCAGAATATTTAATAAGAAGGGAAAATAAACCTTAGAGCCATCACCATTAAATCGTCTACCACACACATATATTCAGTAATTCATAATCACAACGGTAAAATCCAATATCAATGGTAATGTGAGAACAATATTTCTGAAAGTATAGTATCACAGTTAACAGCACCTATTAACTCTTGCCCTGTTCTAGAGGATATATCTAGTTCTGGACATTCTAAATCACTTATCTTCTCAATAACTTTCATTCTGTCTTTCTTGCTTTCTCTCTAAACAGAAGCTTCTTCTCTCCCTATTCTTCTGGTTCCATATTGCTTTGTAAGCCTTTATCTCTGATTAAAGGAAACTCTACTCAATATTCTGTAATAACCTAAACGGGAAATAATTTGAAAAAGAATAGATATATGTATACGCATAACTGAATTACTTTGCTGTACACCTGGAACTAACACAACATTGTAAATCAACTATACTCCAGTATAAAAAGAAAATTTCTTAAAAGGAAAAAAACTCAGGTTAGGGGGAGGCAGTAAGAAGAAATCTAAGTTGCATTTAGAGTGGATTTTTTGGGGGGCGGGTTGTTTTATTTTAAGATTTTTTTTTTGATGTGGACCATTTTAAAAGTCTTTATTCAATTTGTTACAGCGATGCTTCTGTTTTATGTTTTGGTTTTTTGGCCCTGAGGCTTGTGGGATCTTAGCTCCCGGACCAGGGATCGAACCCGCATCCCCTGCATTGGAAGAAGTCTTAACCACTGGACTGCCAGGGAAGTCCCTGGAATGGATTTTGGGTAAGAAACTTTATTATGAAGTCCATTTTTTTTTTGTCTATACCTCGTCTTTCAACATATTTATAGCAAGTTACTAAGTTGTTAGCAAATGACTCGTGATAGTACTTTTGAAGGAAGCATCTTTGGATATTTTAGAAGTCTTTTATTTATGAAAATCTCAAAACAATCTCTGCATGAATTTGCCTGGCTCCCACACTTGGCTTGTCTTTTCTACGCTGTACCAAGTACTGAATTTACTATGAACTTTCTTGGAAACTCTAAGTGGGCTCATACACATTCCCATCAATTAATACATTTTTCACTTAAGAATCTTATAATTCTTATTTTTATAATGACTTGTCACTTGAAAGTTCAGAGACTTCAATTTCTGAGAGACTGGCAGAAGCCTATTTCTTTTAAGCATTAAAGTCAAATATCAAAATCCATCAAAAAGATAAGTCCCTGCCCCTCCCCTTCTATCCCCTCCCCTCCTCTTTAATGAGACAAGTAAAATATGTCCACTTTTGGAGGGCAGAAATAACTACTAAATAGAGATGCTGTAAAGATGGATTTAATATAATTGTCCATACTTATTTCACTCTGCTAAATGCACCTTAAAATTGAGAGAAAATATGAAAGCTGTAGCTAGGAAACGTAATATGGGTTTGAGATGAGTCTTGGCATGAGGGCCACAAATCTCTGTGCATCTATTTTCATGAGTTGATTTGCACAGAAGCACAGTGACTTATGGGGAATAAATCAGTGCCCAGACTCTTGAGGCAGAGAAGGTTTGGGGTATAAGGGGGAAAGACAGTTGACTATGTATTCTCTAGCTTTATAAACCAGTCCTATGGGGTTACAACTCTTAGTGAAAAAAAAATTGTCACAGTTACTATTATTTGGAACTTTCTGAGCTGCAGACATAAGCAATTGATATTTCAAGCCCACAGTTTGAAAAATAAAACCCAGAATTGAAGAGATGAGCATTCTTTCCAATTCTTTATGGCTTTAGTCTCTTTATGGGAGAACTAAAGAGAAACTGAAACATCTGAGAATACGTGATGCTTTGAGTATTTCACGCTAAAGCATCCCGCCTCAGAAGAGGATGAAGTGTTTGCCATGATGACACAGGCAGTGAAGCAGGCTTTAACTTGATAGTTTGATATTAATTATTTTAAAAAGTGGCCAAAGTGGAAGAGTATAAAAGGACTATTCTAGAATACCCTTGGGGGCTCAGAGAAATAACTCAAAATTAAAAGGGTACTGAGATCTTGATTCTTCCCACTGTGAGCAATGTGCCAGTGAAATATGATTATCATTTCAAAGTGATCTCATTTCTCTCTGCAGTTTGATGAGGCCTGGGTTATTTTAAATTCACCTAACAATAAAAATGGTAGTTGCTTCCTGATCTCTCAGGCACAGGATTCGTGTATATATACGGTATCATTTTATTCTCATAACAACTTTTCTAGTTAGATATTATTACCTATGTATTACAGATGAAGACACTAAGGTAAAGAGGTTTTTTCCCAGGCCACTCAGATATTAAGTTTATAAGCCAATATTTTATTTTTATTTTTTAATCTTATTTATTCTATTTTTAAAATTAATTAATTAATTAATTTTTGGCTGTGTTGGGTCTTCGTTGCTGCGTGCGGGCTTTCTCTAGTTGCGGCGAGCAGGGGCTACTCTTCGTTGTGGTGCGTGGTCTTCTCATTGTGGTGGCTTCCCTTGTTGTGGAGCATGGGTTCTAGGCACATGGGCTTCAGTAATAGTGGCACGCGGACTCAGTAGTTGTGGCGTACGGGCTCTAGAGCACAGGCTCAGTAGTTGTGGCGCACGGGCTTATTTGCTCCACGGCATGTGGCATCTTCCCGGACCAGGGCTAGAACCCGTGCAGGTGGATTCTTAATCACTACACCACCAGGGAAATCCCTATAAGCCAATATTTTAAATCAAATTAAACTTTCCACTGAAAACACTAGACAAGGTTAAAAAGAAAACAAAACTGTGCATCAGAGAGCTAAAAACACAGTGAAAAGTCACATGGCTAAGATCTAAGACAAGGAAACTTACAGAACTGAGTTTCCCTTAAGGATGGCAATAAACTTCAGAGTACCAGCTGAGTGGTTAACAATCTGTGTACAAGTTTTGAAAGCTTTATGGATTTTAGGGGGGAAAAAGGCGTGAACTCCTATGAGTTGGTCTGAGATCACAAAGAATTACAGCTGCTGAGTAAGAATGAATCAGAAATACACAAGTCTTAGCAGGAAGCTAAGCGTAGCTTGGAATTGTCTCAGTTTCTGAAACTGGAATAAAATAATCACAGATTGCTAGCAACCTAGCTGTCTGATAAAAGCAAACATACATCAAACTCCTGCTATTCCCACACAAGCTTGTTTCTCTTCCATTCTTTTCAAACTTGGTTAATGGTAAAAAAAAAAATCTTTACATTTCTCAGGTGGAAAATCTTTGATAACTCTTGACTCCTCTTGTATACCACATATCATATCCTTCCAGTTGGTCCTACCTTATAATTTTATCCATAATCCAACCACATCTCACCATATCCTCTTCAGCTCCTCTGGTACAACCTACCGCTAGGCATTACCTTTGGAATACTCATTGGTCTTCTATTCATTTAATTAAATTCTACTTATCTTTGTGATCTTGGTTTAAGCATCATTTCCTCAGGAAGCCTTACCTATTCCATCTCACTTTGCAAAATCCTGTTACAATATTTATCAAATTTGTATCTCATTAACAGCACTTGTTACAATTGTAATTGTATTTTTAATAAGATTAATCCATCAATGTCTATCTCTGACTTTATAGGATCTTCTATTTAAGCAAAACTCATGACTGTTGCATGTGTTTTAATAGCCCCAGAAGTAATCCAGAGCATCCACAGTAAATAACTGGATAAGTATTTTTGAAATGAATTAACTAAATATAGTGATGGAGAGGTCAAACATTATACACCAGAGAGTGTCCAACATTTTCATCCTTCTGTCCTCCTGCCCAAGTTAGGAGTGATGCTTATGAATAATCAGGGAAGAACCTAGAGCAAATATTTAGACACAGGGGAAAATCAGGATATAGAAATCTGAAAGAGAACATTAAAGCAAAGCTATATGTCTGAAGATCGTCATTTAATGGTGGAACTGGAGAGTTGTCGATTAGAATGTGATGGGTGCTTTTTTAACCAGACCTGATTGCAGTGGTTTCTACATTCGGTGCTTACATAAATTAGGACTTAGTAGGTGATAAGTTGCATACTGTTTGCGTGTTTGTATATGAAGGGTTAATATAGGGTTATAGGTGAGGGATAGGAGGTGGAGGGCTAGGATAGGTGGAGAAGGAGGACTCCAGTAAAGGTAGATGACAGGGATAGATAGTGTAGTCATCTGAGGTTTCTTAACTCTCATCTTTATACAAGTTTGTTTGTTTCATCTACAAAATTTATTTTTATCATAAAGTCACTCATTTTTACTAAATGCTTTCAAAATGCTGTGCTCAAAACTCATGCTAATTGTTATAACTTCTACTATAACTTCTATGGAAACTGTCTATTCTCATGGGTAATAGTTTACTTCTTTATAGTTTTGACATCAGCTTATTTCAACTGAAAAATCTAAAAGGCCATAACACAGCTAATTAACTCACTGATCTGTAGCTTCTTAATGACTTATTTTAAAGAAAACTAAGCATTTCAGAAACATTGAAAATTACTTAGAATAGACTCAATAGTTTCTATTATGTGTCCAGTCCCCAAGATAATTAAATGAAAATCATCATAGTAGAATGGTTGAAGCTCCAGATGGACAGCCAGGAGGCTTACATTTTGTTCTAGTTTTGTCATTAACTAGTTGTTTCACGTTGGGCAAGCCAGATATTCTTTAACCAGTATAAAAATGGAGATTTAAAAGTGGCACACATTTTTCACAGAAAATTGCAGTAAAACAAACAACATATTCTACACATATGTTTCAAAAAATGTCAAATTCTTATGCCAATGTTTGGATTTTGCCTTTGATAACATGACTCTTTTGGTCAGGGATATTTTTAATTGAAATAAAGAGAAATTCACTCAAGCTAATTAATGTAAAAGGGCCCTAAATGGTATAACAGTATATCATGAAAACCAAGTGTAGAAAATACCAACAAACTCAGGAAATACTGAGCACCATAAAGAAAAAATCTGATGGACCCATCCTAGCTTATGAATTCAATTCATGGTTGAAGGCACCTTAGTAAGAGAAGTTCAAAGTCATATTGCAAATGTATAATTATAGGGGCCCTAACTGATACACTTGTTTACCACTTTTCCTTAAATAACTTCTTATTCAGGACATTTAGTTTTCAGAAATCAACTACTGAATGAATATTTAAAGCAATTCTGGTTTTATATTGTCTTTAGTTTAATAGTTTTATTTCAGTTCTGGTATTCTAGCAAGATTTTAAATAATCAAAAGAAGTCTATCAATTTGTGTAAATTCAGTGAACACTCCTAGGAGGAGGGGCTGCTGAAATAGTAGTCCAGAATTTCAGGCAGAAAAAGACTGAATAGACATACAAGAGAAAATATCTTAGAACTTGTGTTGTCATGGGAAGGACAGAGACTAAAGGAATGTTAGTGTGTCTGGAATAGAGACAGAAAGTGTCAACGTAAAAACAAATTAGGCTGGAGATGGCTGTAGGTACCCAATCATGCAGTGCCTCATGGATCACATTTTGGACTTTTGTCTTTACAGCTCCCATTTGGAAACAATTCCTGCGGTCCAAGTGAGAGCTGAGGATAGTGTGAGTAATTTTGATTGTAGTGGAGTTGGAGAGAGTAGAATAATCTAAGAGATATATATATCACTGATAAAATCCACAAAGTTTAGTGATGGTTTGGTACTGGTTGGGAATGAGGAAAATGTTTCAAGTGTGATTGCAATGATTTTAAAAATGCTTATTTAAATTTTTGACACACCTCCCTTCAAAGGGTGGAGCCTAATTTTCCTCCTCTTGGATGTTGTCTACACAAAGTGAATTCTTGATGACATGAATTCTGTAGTTTGATCATAAAATGCATTGCTACTTCCACCCAGCTCTCTTTTGGGTCATTCACTCTTCCCTCAGCCACTCAAGTAGCTACATGGAAGAAAGCGAGAGCTTCTACCAATAAGATTCACGAAGTTGCCAGTCATTTGACTAAGCCAACTTGAAATCAGATTCTCTTCACCAGTCAAGCCTTCACTTGGCTGCAACCATGGCTGACATCTTGACAGTAACCGATGAAAGATTCTGAGCTAGAACATCTACTTAAGCTGTTCCTGAATTTCTGACCCATGCAATGAACATTCATTGTTGTTTTAGCACACTAAATTTCAGGATAATGTGTTATGCAGCAGTAGTTAAGTGATATCGACATAGCTTTCTGGCTAGAGCAACTGTATGGATGGAAATATCATTCACTGCTATAGGACAGTGGGAAAAGGGGGACCAGCTTTGAGAGTTATGATAATGCGTTCAATTTTGGACCTGTTGAATTAAAGCATGGTTTTAAAACATCTAAGAGACACATATCCAATATCATAGGTTATCTATATTGAAAAACAAAAATTTGCAATGATATTTTACTGGATGGTTTCTTTGAAAACTTTTAGTAAGTATGCTGGCACCTAAGGGCCATCCCACATTCCACCCCTTCTGCCTAAACCAATCTCCTCTAGATCCCACTGTATGGCTCCCTCGTCACCTTCAAGTCTTCACTCAAAAGGTCTCCTTGAAAATGTCTTCCCTTCTGCATATACACACTGCTATATATAAAACAGATAACTAATAAGGACTGACTGTATAGCACAGGGAACTCTACTCAATACACTGTAATGACCTATATGGGAAGAGAATCTAAAAAAGAATGGATATATGTATATGTACAACTGACTTCCTTTGATATAGAGCAGAAACTAACACAACATTGTAAATCAACTATACTCCAATAAAAATTAATTTAAAAAAAGAAAATGTCTTCCCTTCTCACAGTTTCTCTCTTCCCTGTTTCTGCTTTACTTTTCTCCATAAAACATATTATTAGATAAAATACTATTCATTCACTTATTTATTTTTATGTTTTCCTCTACTGGAAGATAACTTCATAAGAGCAGGGATTTTTGCTTATTTACTTTTTTTTTTTTTTGCGGTATGCGGGCCTCTCACTGTTGTGGCCTCTCCCGTTGCGGAGCACAGGCTCCGGACGCACAGGCTCAGCGGCCATGGCTCACGGGCCCAGCCGCTCCGCGGCATGTGGGATCTTCCCAGACCGGGGCATGAACCCATGTCCCCTGCATCGGCAGGCGGACTCTCAACCACTGCGCCACCAGGGAAGCCCTGTTTATTTACTATTATACCCCTAAATCCTGGAACACTCATTGAGATATCATATAAATATACTGAGACATTATATAAAATCACTGAGATATTATATAAATATTTTTGCAATAGAGGAGTAAAAATAGTACTTGAAATATATGATGAGATGGATAAACAACGTATTTTTTTAAACCAGGAAGATTTGGAACTGAGTAAACTTCAATAGATCATATAATTTATTATTGTTATTTTCATGGAAGTTAGGTCTTCAAGAGAGTAGTCCAAGTAAAGATATGTTTCCCCAGTGATGTTACCTGACAAAGTCAGTGATTCAAATCTTGCAACTTTAGTGTAGCTCCAGAGAACAATAAAACCACCCTTTATTTGATTTAGAATATCACTGTCTCTTTGGGCACATAGAGTCTTTGTCTGGATGCCACTTCATATTTTCTCTTAGAGAAAAAGATGTCTTCCTTGAAAAGGTCAGGTGCAAACTATAGCAAAGACTTCTGAAGTTTATAGTCCATGTTCTTATTCCATTTAAACATTTAAATCATTTATTTTAATCTGAGAAGTTCAAAGATGTTAATCAAGCATTTACAATAATTAGGTTTAAAATTGTAAACTTAAATCTGTAGCTTCATACACATACATCATTACACTGATAGCTGTATGAATAAGTATTTCCTTAAAAGTATGTTTAATTCCCCCAAACAACAACAAAAGCAAGTTTTTAAAAATCTAAGAATAAACCAAACAAAAAATTTCAAAATTCCTATGGAGGAGTAAAATGAGCAGATTGCCAAGATAAGACAAAGAAGAGTGTTTGTTCTTCTATATGTTATTTAATAGCTAACATATATATGTATGTATATATATGCATAGATATATGTGTGCACATATATTATTTATATGTGTATCCATATACCTGAATATATACACATTTATATAGATTATATACTCATGTATATAGATACACATATACATACAAATCACATATTTCTGTGCTCATTTAGTTATATGTACATGCTAAAAAAAAGTTACTTGAAGACACTAGATACAGTAGGTAAAAATACCAATCAAGTCTCTGTGGGCAAGGAATGTACAATATGGTAGAAGAAACAGACAGTAAAAAACAAACACATAAGTAATCAAGATAACTAGAGATTGTTCTATGTTCTCAGGAGAAAATAGCCTGGATGATGAAAAAAAATAAATGAGAGAGTCCATGTTGGATGGGATGGTTGGTGAAGACTTTCTAAGGAATTGAAATGTGAGCTGAGTGGGAGCAGAGGGAAGGACATCCTAGGCAGAGGGAACAGTTACTTCAGACTAGCAGTGCTGGGACAACCAACAATCTGTTGGCAAAAATAATATAAACTTGATCTATTTCATAGCCTGAATATAAACGAATTTCAGATGATTAAAGCTCTAAATATAAATATGTAAATAATTAAATGATATATTTTAAAATAGTTCAAGAGCAAGCATGTGTATTTATTTCCTCTTTCTTGCAACGTTCATTAAAATAATATCCAATAACAAAAGAGGTATAAACTTTAATTAAAAGACAACAGGAAGGAGATGTCAGCAAATTAGAGATTCTTACAAGTTCTGGAAGATGAGAAGAGAGGACAGAATAGAAAGACAAGATGGAGAGAGAGCCATGGAGGAGAATTTTCAGAAATGGATAAAAACACATATTTTCAAAGTGAATGAGCCCACTGAGTTCTAATAGAGAATTATGTCTAGAGCTATTATTGCAAAATTGCCAAACATTAAGATTTAAGAGATGATCCTGAAGGATTTTGAAAGAAAAAGGAATGCACAAAAGAATGAGACCAGACTGGTTTTAGGCAAATGGGCATTTATGCATGCTACAAGACAACAAGAAAAAGCCGTCAGAGTTCTCGGTGAAAATGGTTTTTCTTCCATATTTCCAATCCAGCGGACCAGCCAATCTATGAATCAAAGGAGAAGTTATTAAGCAGTCCCAAATTCAAGTAATGGAACAGTCTACCTGCATAAATGCTTTCTTGGGAAAATCATGGAGAATATACTGTAGCAAAATGAGGAAGTAAACCAAGCAGTAGAATCCTGGAAGGAGCTGATACAACTTAGAAAGTAATAATGGGATTTCCTCAGATGAGATCTATGCAAAAAGGCTCAGAAAACAAACATTTTGGTTTGATCAGAAGAAGAGAGAAATATAGTAAGGCCATTTTGCTGTCAGAGGCCGTGAAACTTAGAGTATATTGCATAGACAAAATGGTAGGATTAAGAATGTGAGGGGAAAAAAGTGGGTCTGGAGAAGCATTTAATGTAAGTAAAGACAAAATAAGACAATTAGAAAATTGAAAGAAAACAAAATGTAAAACAATAATAATATAAGAATATTATTCAGATGTATGGAAAAGACCTTCAGAATAAGAAAAACACACAGACATCTAAAAATGGTTGCTCTTAGGAAGGACAGCTAAGTACAGGGAAGATGGGATTGAGAAGGGCTAAGGACAATGTTAAAGCTCTATACCATTTGTTTATTTAATCCATAGGCAAAGTATAGTTTGAAAAAAGATTGCAGTAAAGGATTAAAAATATAAAAGAATGTGTTTAAAACTTGTCATAGACAAGGCAAGACAAAAAGGAAAGGCTGATTTACTTAGTACCCACACTTACTCTTTTTCTTTGTTAGATATTGAAAATGTACAACATGACAAGCATTGCTGTGGGGGCTTGAATTCAGCAACAAATGAAACAGACCAAAATCCTTTATCTTCATGAACTTACATTCTAGCAAAATGGAACATAGTTAGCAAGAACTGAAACAAATTAGTAAATTATGTACTATTTTGAAAGAAAGGAGAATTCAGAGCAAAGCAAAAGATAATCAGAAGTGATAGGATGTGAGGGTTAGCATTATTTTAAGTAGAGTAGTTAGGGTAAGCTTCACTGAGAAAGGGATGCTTCATCCAGGTGTGGAAGGAGGTCAGGGAGTTGGCCACCTGAGTACCTGAGGAAAGAGTATTTATTCCAGGCAGAGAGAGCGACCAGCGCAAAGGTCTAAGCCAGGAGCATGCTTGATGTATTCACAGAACCAGAAGGGACTAGAACCGAGTCAGCAGGGGGGGATAATAGTGAGAAATCAGATCAAAGGATTAAGTGGAACAACAAATCATGTGTGGGCATGAGTCTTTATAACGAATTTGCTTTTAGTTTGAATGAAATGGAAGTTTTTAAGGCATTGAGTAGATCCATGGAGTGGCTTGCCTTTCATTTGTAAAGAATCACCATGACTGATCTGTTAAATCCAGACTAAGGTGGGGCTGGGGTGGCTGGCAGAGACCAGTTAGATTACTGTCATAGTCCAGGTGATGATTGCTCAGACTGAGTTGCCACCTTGAAGGTGATGGGAACTGGTCATATTTTGGATATATTTTAAAGCTTGAGACAAGATGATTTCTTGACTGATTAGAGTAAAAAAGAGAGTGTTCAAGGAGAAGTACATGCTTTTTGGCCTAAGTAACTGGAAGGATAGATTTGATTAACCAAAATGGGGAAAACTGTGAGAGGAGTAGGTTTGGGGCAAAAATCTGGAGACTGGTTTCAGGCGTGTGCAGTTTGAGATGTCCATTTGATGTTCTAGATGCTGAGTATGCAGATAGTTCTATGGGTCTGAGGAATGACATCCTTTTTTTTTAATTGTTTAAGGCACAAATTTGGAAAGTACTATAGACATATAGATGGTATTTAAAGACTTGAGACTGGAGGAGGCCACCAGGGAGTAAGTACAGATAGAAAGGAAAAGAGAGGGAGGAGGAGAAAACAGCAAAGCAGACTGGGAAGAGTAGCCAGTGAAGTAGGAGGAAACCCAGTAGAGTGTCGTGTCCTGGAAACCAGTTAGAATAAGTACATCAAGGAGGAGGGAGTGATTAACTGCTAAAGGCTGTGGACTGGTTGGTTAAGATGAGAACTGATAATTAGCCATTTCATTTTGCCAGGTGGATGACAGTTATGACCCTGACAAGTGCAGTTTTAGGGAACTGGTGAAAGTGAAAGCCTAATTAGAATGGGTTCAAGAGAGAATTAGAAAGAAATTGTGGCTGTGAGCATAGCTCTAATGTGCAGATCTTTGAAATAATGCATCAATATTAAAAACTTATGCACAACAAGAAGCACCATAACAAACTGGACAAGCAAATTAAATAGTAGATAGCTAACAAACATTAACACCTGAATTGTATAAAGGACTCCAACTAATCATTTAGAAACATGGTAATCCACTGGAAGAATGGGCAAAGGATATGAATAAGCAATTCATAGAAAAAGAAATAGAAATGTACATTTAGTATAAGATATTTTGCTCAAACTCAGTTGTAATCAAGAAATGCTCATTTAAATAGAGACTAGATAACCATTACAATTGTCAAAATTTTAAAGTTTAGTAATGTCAAGAATTGATGAATATACGGATAAAAGGTACCTCTAAATGCAATTTATACACTGAAGGGCGGCATATATAGCCATTTTAAGGGGGTATTTTATGGTCTATATTTAAATTATTAAGACATCTTCCTTAAGCCCCAGCACTATTTGATGTACAATTGTTGGTATTAATAAAAATAGAAAATTACCTACATAGCTATCAATGTGTTTTTTTTAATCTCTGATATGATCCTACTTTAGATTTGTACAGCAGTAAACAAAATAAGGTTATTCTACGTGTTATGAAGTAGAAAGTAAAGAAATACCACTGAGTGAAACAAATAACAAGTACAAAATAATACTTTTAGTGTACTCTTGGGATGCCAGGGGCTTCAAAACCAGCATCCTTTCCTCAGCTCCCTAAAGTATGAAACAATTTGAGAAATTTTTTCAAGAGGGTAAAGGATTTGGGATCATAACATCATCTTATAACTGATTTTATAAAGCTGATTTGAGGGAAAGCACCCGATATCTGAGGACACATTGGCTTCCTAATGTTGAATTGAAAACACAATCATGTGTTACCTAAGTAATTATAAATAAGTAAAATTAATTCACATAAATACTTTGACATTAATTTTAATTAAGTACCTATAATGATTAAATTCAAAATTATAAATACAGATTTGGGGGTTTTAAACATCAATTGTTATAGCAGTTGCATACATAAGCTTTTCAAAAAGTGCTAGTTACATTCTGAATCCCGATAGCAACATTCAATGGGAAATATGTTATCAATATCACCTTTTCTTTGTCAAATCAGTGAAATAGCACTTGATTTCTTCAAGCCAATCATGAACTATAAAATGTTTCTCATAAATATTGTTGACCCTCTCTTCCTTCTAGGAATGGATATTCTTTCTTTTTCTCTCTGACTTATCCAAAAAAGACTTCCTCCTTTAGCCTGATTCTAGACCATAATGTCTACAGACGATCTTCTGAAACCCTCTTATTTAAGTTGTGTCCACTCACCACACACACACACACACACACACACACACACACACACACATTCATACCCAGGAGGTGTAAAGTACTTCACCACCTCTAAACATTTTTTTTCCAATTGAAAAATGATCAGGGAATTTGATCTGACTGTGGAGCACAGTGTGCTCCTGGACAATAACCTTAATAAAAACATTGAACCATCAACAAAACCAAAATTAGAAAGGTAAAATCTTCTTGGAAGAGTAGATTTTACTTTTCCTTCAGTCAGGAGAGACTCAAGGCACTCTAGGAGTCTCAATGGCAATCGTTCAAAACGCAGAATGTGCCCTAATTACATGTTTGTCTTAAAGAATTTTTAGAGTTATTTTGCTTAAATGCCATGTCCTCCACATTGCCTTTATTTGCTTGTCTGAGGGGGAAATTATCTCTCCTCCGCTGAATTCTTATAGGCCCTTTGGTTCTATCAATCACTGGTTTCCATTGTTGACACGTAAAACTGACATGCCATGATCTCCTCTGCTAGCTGGAAACGTCAGGGCTGAGGCAGAGGCTATGTCCTATCACTCACCTCATTGGAATTAAATCAACAAAGAGCACTAATATACTACTTCACTGTAATTTCTAGTCTTTCTAGAGCTCAATTTGATAAAGGGTGAATAACCTGAAATTCAGTTCAAGAGCACTTTGTTCCTTATATTCCAAATATACCTCAACCAGTTTAACTTGTCCAAAAGTCACTGAGTGTGGTCTCAGAACTATTTTTCTAATGAGAGTTAGGAAATGATTACATCAAACCAATGGGGGGGAACGTTGATTAAGAATTGGGTTGCCCTCCTGAATCTTATTTGACAAAACACCACTTAGACCTTTAAAATGTGCATAAAACTTTTTAAAAAACACATTCTCTAAATTTCATTTTAATCTATGTGCACTGTACCAAAAATTTCATAAAAATACAGTAAAATTAAGGGGAAAAAAGCACCGTAATCCCACAAGCCAGAAATGAGTGATACAGAAATCATCCTTTTACTTGAGATGTTTAACTGAGTTATATTTACAAAGGAAACAATACAGCAGAAGTAGTCTGCTTTATTTTGATCTAATTGTGCTTGCATGAATGCTTACTAATAAAATGGATTTTTATAAATCCCCAAATCAATAAGACTGAGGGCATAAAACCATGATATTTTTAAAGCACCAGTCTCTGAGTCTCTGAACCTGAAAAGAAATGTACACAGAATATTAAAGTGGAGCCATGCTACGGTTTTTTTGTGTAATAATATTGAACCAGCAGAGCACCGACTTATTCAGATTATGGTAGATATTCCCTTTTGTGTGACTACAAATGTTTATGTTAATGTCACCTTTCAATGGAATGTGTTCTGACTTAAGCATATTTGAGTTATTGGACATTTTTCTTCCTGTGGTGCAGGAAGCCCTACATTTGTCTGTTCGTTACATTCCTTTAAGGACAGAGGAATGGCACAGAAAAAAGAAGGGAATCAAACAATAAAGCAAAAAGGAGTTTATAATTGGAAGTGGTAAGGAAAGGTAAATATAGCAGTGAGTATAGTGTTGTTCAATTTCCCTCTAGCGAACATTAGACTACACATCAAGGTTTTTATTGGATTATATTCTTTTTAAAAATTAAGAGTGAGAAGAGCTTAGCAAGATACAATCAGTGACTGTACATCATACTTAAAGCTAATATTCATCTATTCTTTTTTTTAAAATTTTACCATAGTTTCTTTATTTTTTAATTTTTTTTTGTGTGGTATGCAGGCCTCTCACTGTTGTGGCCTCTCCCATTGCGGAGCACAGGCTCCGGACGCACAGGCTCAGCGGCCATGGCTCACGGGCCCAGCCGCTCCGCGGCATGTGGGATCTTCCCGGACCGGGGCACGAACCCGTGTCCCCTGCATCGGCAGGCGGACTCTCAACCACTGCACCACCAGGGAAGCCCCTCATCTATTCTTTATTCTCTATTCTTTCTTCCCCTTTCCACCTTCCTTCTACTTAGGTGCCTAAACTATTTTGGGCAAGACATTTACAGTTTTCCAGGAAACAAAAGGATTGTAAAAGCTTCTGGATTATAGAAGTTATTTCCTCTTCCTGTAAGAACATATGTTTTCCTTTAATCAAGCATAACAAAATCTCTGGAGATAATGCCTCCTAGGAAAAGACTACCTATTTTCAAGATGCAAAAGAAACGGGTCAGAGATGTGAGTGGACACACCTACACTGCCACACATGGTGTTCATGTATAGAACCCTGAGAAGAGCAAAAAGTTTGAAAGTGGGTCTCATTCTTATACTTTTGATGAAACTATTCATTAAAAAAAACTTACTGTGATTCTAGCTGAACGAGTCACATTTCACCTTTTAAAGAATGATGTGATCGTTCCTTTTTCTAGTGTAGAAGAGCCGAAATCACTGTGCTCTTTTGGAAAAATAAGCAGTTAATCTGAATTAGGTGATGTGGGTTCTACCTCCAACTTTGCCACCTAAATGAGCGAGGCCTGAATAAAGATCATGTCCTGGGCTTCATACCGCTCCTCTGCAGAGTGATGGGGCTTTTGCTCTCACGGGGCTGGACCGACTCTTCCAAGAAAGCTGGGAGCACAGCCTGCCCAGTACCAGAGGTAATGTGGACTTGGCTATATTCTGTGTTTTGTAACCGTTAAATCAGCCTAAACCTGTCTGCTTCGTTGTTCATCTTTATCTCCACTAATGACCTTGTCTCCTACTTCAAAGAGATAACTGAGCATGCAACTGAATTATAAAATCACAATTCCTGTCTCTACCACCTGCCACATTCTGCCTCCAGTCCGAGAGAAAGACTTAAGACTTCTGGTTCAAAAGCTACCCTTCAACGACTGCTCTTAAAACTCTTCCTTTTCACCTCATCAGCGACTTTGCCCTTTCTCTTCTGAACCTCTCTTGTGTTTTCCTAAGCATTTCCTAATCTACTGACTTCTTTCTTCCAGGATGTGAGAAAGCTCAAATCTCCTTTCATTGTAAAAGCAAAATTAAACAAGCAAATGAAGAAGTGCCTGCCACATCTGTGTCCACTGTTACTTCCTCATGCAGTAGCCTCTTTCAAAAAAGGGAATCTATCTTTCCTTAATGCACAATTCAATGTTTTAACATAGTTGTACATGTATTTTTGTACCAAAAGGCTACTTATAATCTTCCACATTTCTTTTGGTTTTTATGGCATTTGATATTATTGTGTTATTGATCATTCTTTTATTTCCAAAACTTTTCTTTTTGGTTGTATGACGCACTCTGTGTTCTCATTTTTCTCTTATCATAATCCCCATCCTTTTTTTTTTTTTTTTTTTTTTGCCAGTACCTCTCCTTCTGCTCATCCCTTAGAAGCTGGTGTTTTTAAGACAGCGTTTTTCAAATCTGAATGTGCTTTATGACTCATCTGCCGGGCTGGATAAAATGCAGATTCTGACTCAGTGAATCGTGGTGGGATTCAGAGTTTGCAGTACTTTTTTTTTTTTTTTTTTTTTTTGCGATACGCGGGCCTCTCACTGTTGTGGCCTCTCCCGCTGTGGAGCACAGGCTCCGGATGCGCAGGCTCAGCAGCCATGGCTCACGGGCCCAGCCACTCCACGGCATATGGGATCTCCCCGGACCGGGGCACGAACCCATGTCCCCTGCATCAGCAGGCGGACTCTCAACCACTGCGCCACCATGGAAGCCCTAGAGTTTGCAGTTCTAACAGCCTCTCAGGTGATGGTTATTCTTCTGGTTAAAGGACCACATTTTGAGCAGCAGTGCCCTCAGCAGGGAAGGACTTTTTGACATCTGCAAGCCCCAGTGGATTACAGATGTGCTGTGTTAGCCACAGCTCAGCCTGCAGTGTGTGAGATGGGGCAGCTAGAGCCAGGCTTGAGGCCTGAGAGTCACCAGGCTTATTTGTTTGTACAATGAGATGAAACATCCATGTGTGCTCAAGTATTAAAAAATGTAGGAAAACCTTGCCCCAGAATTCTAGCCATCCAGTCTTATTTAATCCCAGGTCTTGTGTTCTCACCTCTGTGCTGAACTTTTCCATCAACTGGATATCTCATAGGCATTACATTCACCATACATATCTGGAACTTAACTTATGATACTTTTCTACATGGCTATGCCTCTTCTTTTATGTCCTATTCTTGTCGTGGCACTATTTTTCACCCAGTTACTAAAGGTGTAAATATGAGGCTTATCCTAGACCATTCTCTCTCGATCCTCCACGTCCAAGCAGCGGACAAGACTTTTTTGGGGGGTCATTTATCATATTGCTCCTTTCTCTCCATTTTTGGAATGTCCTATTGCATTAACAATTTCCTACTCTCCGTGAGGCCAGTTTTCCCCTCCTCACTGTGAACATACCTTCTATTAAGTTCTCCATATTGCTTCCTTTTTTGGGATAATAGTTATACTTTATTTGTATACTAGAATATTTATTCTTATCACAAACATTCAACCATTCTGCTTGAATATAAGCAGCATAATGTGTTGTAGAAAAATAATAAATTTCCCCTTTCTCTTGAAAAAAATCAAGGTAATGGTCTCAAGTTGTGTATTTTTCTGCAAATGTTAGGATTGAAAAAATAAGAAAAAGGGGGTAAAAATAAAAATAATGCTAAACACTGAAAATTAGAAGAGTCAACCATGATGTCTACTATTTAGAATAAGGTGATGTTTAGAAACATTTGAAAAAGTCTTGGAGATTTTCAGAGGTCTTAAGTTTTCTTCAGTGTTTGCAGTAACTTGAACTAACCTGCAAAATTATCAACATGTTCCCTTTTTTCTGTATAATAATTTGGAAATGATTCATATTATAAAAAAGAAAGATATACAACCCCAATTTTTAAAATTAATATTTGAAAAACAATTAATTTTGGCAAAAAGTAAAAGGTGGTATAGTTGAAACATTTTGAGAAACATTTTAAAATGGAAACTTCTTGGGACTTCCCTGGTGGTCTAGTCGTTAGGGCTCAGTGCTTTCACTGCTGTGGCCCTGGGTTCAATCCCTGGTTGGGGAACTAAGATCCCACAAGCTGCGTGGTGTGGCAAAAAAATAAAATAAATAATATAAAATGGAAACTTCCCTTTATTCTGGAAAATTATATAAAAAATATGACCTACATCCTCTCCAGCCTTGTCTCTCATCCCGTGCCTGACATATAATGTAGCTTCCAGCCACACTGAACCAGCTGTGGTTCCTACATTTTTCATGCTGGTTTGTGCATACATCTTTGCACAGGTAATTGATTCTGCCCAGACCACCTTTGCTTCTCACTTAGACAATTCAATTCAAGGACCACATCTTTTGAAAAGTTGTCCTGCCGCCACGCTGCATCCCTCCCACTAACAGTTATGTGCCCTCTTGTGCACTTAGTGAATCCTATGTTCTCATTAAAGCAGTTCTCTCTCTCTCTCTCACACACACACACACACACATACACATACGTATTATCACTTTCCTGTGTATCTCTCCTCTAGACAAGTGCTCTCCAAACTTCTATAATTGCCCACTCCAAAACTTAAAAAATATCCAAACATGCACTTCCAATAAATGTATACATTATTATGTATATGCTTGCATGTATACGTATTGATAAATATGTTCCTTGACAATATTTCACTCATATATATGCATGTTCCTAATAATCCATATATCAAATTTGCCTGAGGCTTATTTTATTTTTATCAATTTTTATTTTTTAAAACATAGTGATTCAATATTTTTATAGATTGTACTTCATTTGTATTTATTATCAAATATTGGCTCTATTCCCTGTGCTGTACATTACATCCTTGTTATTACTTCTTTAGTGATATTTCTGAGACACAATCTGATCATGCTCCTTTCCTACTTGTAATAATTCCCTTTGGCTTCACTTGAAAGACTGAGTTCCATAACGGTGAATGTAAAATATGAGCTGGAGCCTCTGGACCTCCCTTCGCATGCACTTCCAAAAAGCCAAACATGCCACTTCCATTTGCAACTTAGTGGCCAGAACTTGGCCACATGGACACTTAAAGCTAAGAGTGAAACTGAGAAATCTTTAACTTCTTGGAAATGCCTTTAAAGATAAGCCTCTTCTTCTCTTCTGATAGCTGGAAAGCAGCTATGATTTCTGAAATCAGAGCATCTATCTTGGATCTCAAGGAAGAAATCTTACGTTAAGAATGACAAAACAAGAAGATAGAAAGATCAGTAAACTCCCATTCCAGATGTGGTCTGGTTGCTTCCATGGTTTTTCTTTTTCCTTTTTTTTGAAAGAAAAACAAATATTTCTTAAACCAATATTATTGTGCACTTTCTGTCAGTCACAAATGAACCTAATCTGAACTAACACAGCTATAAAGGGCTAGTCTGTTTATCCCTTATTTTCCTGCCACTCAACATCTTTCACATCTACCACTACAATGGATTTTAGAAAAAAAAATAGTTTCTTTGAATAAAGGCTACTGATATTAGGCGAAGTGAGAAATTATAGCTGTAATCCTAAGTACATATTTTCTCTTAAGGAGAGATTAGTGCGTTTCTGACTGTGTTCATTTAAAAAAAATGTATTCCATAGATGGATACAGCTTTACCCATTACGTTTTTAAAGTAGCATGTTAAGTACAATCACTCAGTGTATAGAAAAGCCACCCAGCCCTTCAAAGACAGAGCTGAGATCTGACCCTGAGTCTTCTTTCTCTAAATTCCTACTTGTTTTCACATGTGCACACAAGTGCATGCATAGAGAAGACTGAGGCAAGAAAAGTTAGTTTAGAAACCATCTAAAATAAACTAGCTCCTTCCTGTAGAGGGATAAATCTCATCTTCTTTTTACTACTGTATTTTTGAGCTTGAATTTTCATATGTTCCAGGAATTTGAATCTTTTTCATAGTGATTAAGCTTTTCCAATGTAATTTTTGCTGTAAGTTGACCTATATAACCGTACAAAGGCACACAAAGAATGTCATACACTTTGGTCTTTTGAAGCAGAGCAAAATTTTAAGTTTACATACTATTATTTAGGGGGAGATATTTAGGCTACACATAAAACTAATTCTCTATATAATCTCAGGAGGCACCAACTGAGGTCTGCAGTAGATTCAGTGTCTTTGATGATACGTACCGTACTTAAGATTTGTAGGAAGAAAGAGATAAGCCCAATTTCAGGAATTTAAGAGGGGAAAAAAAGACTTCATAATCTTTTAAAGGGTTTTAAAGTTGTTAGAAAGAAGCAACATGAGGCAGAAGGGAGATTTCTAGTGGTTTTATCCATATAATCTTCTGCTACCTCTATTCTTCCCAATAAATAAAACAAAAGGCAAGAGAAAAACACGGAAGGTGCATTTCTTCTTACTAGGCAGTCTTATACAAAGTTGGGTCCCTTAGTGTTTTAATAGACTAAAGGTAATTCTCTTCTTAAATAGGAGCAATTTAAGAACTGGTGGAAAATATCATTTAATGCATATTAGAGTGTTTTATTATTTTATAATAAGAAAGGAATTTATAGAGATAGATTGCTTTTAAGTTTTTCATTACGATTTTATCATGTGTCATTCTTCTTTCCCTTGTCAGGAATGTAATTGTTTATAAAACTAGGAAAAGTCATAAATCTCTCCTTTTCTTGGATTTTTGTTTTATTTGATCTACTAATAATTAAGTTTCAGTGCTCAGACTTCAGATACACATTTAAATGATACAAATTAACAAAAAATATATGTATAGTGGTATCAACAGAACTAGTGAATACAAAGTAGCTTATGTGAGTATTCTATTCCCTCATAAGCAAGTGATAACAATGAAATATTTTGTTTAGAAACAGAGAAAACTATTATTGGAATAAATATTTGCGGATGTTTTCTAACACCCTACAATAGTCATATAGATTTTCCCCAGGAAGTTAGTTCTAAAACAACATAAAGCATGAATTTATTAGACAGGGAAACTTGGGGGGCCCATGGTAGAGATGTTACTATGAAGTTTGCCGTATCCTCCATTTCACATGGAGACTGGCCCGTTGTCTTTTCTAAGGATGCTTTTTCTGTCTGAAACACTCTTCCCTCTTTCCTGCCCACTCACATTCCATCAACTGTTCACGGTCCATTTAAATTCCCTGCCTCTTTATAAAAATTTTATACTCCTTTGTATTTCAAAAAAGATATTTTCTTTTCCCAATATTTATAATTTTTACTATTTTTGGTAGTTATTCATGATTACATTTTCAACAATTGCCAGCAAAAAAGAAATTGTCATTCAACCACCCTTTATAGAGTCTCTTGGGCTTAAAACGTTAAATGTATAAGAGTAAACAGATTAAAGGCAAAAACAAATATTCTGTGATATCAATGGTTCTCAGTTTATCTAGGAAATTGGAAACATGTCAGTGATTCTGATCCCAGAACTATGAGAGGTGCCATAATAGAAATTCAAACATTATGCATTGAGAATATGCATTATTTATTTGATTATTATTTAGAATGGTCATTTAATTATGTCTTCTGTTTTCACTGAAGAGATCTTACAAAAAGTAGATAATTAAAAATTATATGTTGCTTTAAAATATATTTTATATATGTATATATACATTTTATATATACATGAAATAGTTATTTACTACAACCATTTTCATATTAAGTGCTATTCCCTTTTTCCAATGTTTAAAAGAAGAAGCTATCATGACATGGAAGCTCAGTACTGCTTCATTTTGTAGAGGTGGGGATAGATCCCAGATAGGAACAAGTGAGACATAGGTAAGTAGTGAGGAAATGGAAAAATGTAGAAGAATATTTTCTGTGAAAGAAAAGAGAGATAAGAGGCAAGTGGGTAAATATTTTACCACAGACAAATAAAATTGGGAATAAAGAAAAAAAAAACAAAGCACCAAATCTCTCACTAATTTTCCTCCTAAATGCTAGAAGGAAAGAAAGACAGCATAGTATTTTTATTTATGCCTAGAATTATTTATTTGAAATTGTAAATCTGCTTTGGCGGGGGGGAGTGTTTCATTTCAGAAATGAGTGAGCCCTGTCAGTGTGCAAGACACTCTTTTAAGCCCTGGTGATAGAACTAGAAATATGTTACTGCCCCTGCCCTCCAGGACTTCATGGTTTGAACTAGAGGCAGTATTCAGGCCACTACCACAGCCCTGGGACATATACAATAATAAAGGTACTGTATTCCTGGAAGCACAGAGGAGGTATCCTCACCTAGACTTGGGGGAGCTCAGAGAAGGATTCTGCGAGAAGGTAAAGTGAGTTGAGTAGAAATTAGCCAGACAGATAGAATGCATATGGTCCTCCCAGGCATTTGATGCATGGTGTTTGAGTGGTTGTTTCATCAACGTTCACATCATTTATCTTCCCCCAATTCCCCACCTTAAGTATTGTATGGCCAATATGAACCAAAACAAACCAAAACAAACCAAAACCAAACAGCAAGATAAACATCGTTTTCTGATGATTTGCTGACACCTTACTGCCAATTAATAATCATTCCTACTTTCTTTTCTATTAGTAGCATTTTAGTTGTTACTCTATTTTCTTTCAATCAGTTTTTTGTTTTATGTGGACCGTTTTTTTTAAGTCTTTATTGAATTTGTTACAGTATTGCTTCTGTTTTATGTTTTGCTTTTCTGGTCGTGAGGCATGTGGGATCTTAACTCTCCGACTAAGGATCGAACCCGCACTCCCTGCATTGGAAGGTGAAGTCTCAATCACTGGACCGCCAGGGAAGTCCCAATCAGTTTTTATTTTAATGGTAACATTACTCTTAGCTTTTTGTACATATCCCTGAACTCCTGAATTGAAGAATATCCAGACCTTATGTCAGTACTAACTGTTGAGATCCTTTCTATAACAACAATAAATTTAACTTTAAAAAGGAATTTGAACTTTTTCATTTATCTTACTTTGAAAACAAAAGAAAGTCAACAGAGTCTAAATCATAGAAAAATAAACTGTAAATGATATTATCTCCAAGATTTTTTTAAAAAAATAGTTTCATGAAATTATGAAAGTCATTGAACAGTGACGTTGGTAGAGGCAGCTGTGATTTGAAATTTACTGATGGAAGCCTAGTGGCTTCTGGGAACTTTATGTATTTACAGAAAAAGATGTCACTAAAGTTTCCTAATGCTTTTAGGATTAAATTATCTTAAACGGTATCAATAGATAAATGATTGCTTTACTTCTAGGTCATGACTCCAAACAATGAAACTATACAACTATAGTCTAAGTATCATAAAAAGTAGCAACCTTTACAGCATGCATTCTCAAGAGGGGTGTTATCACCCCCAGGAGGGTGGGTGAGAGTTTTATCTTGGGGATGAAAAATCTTATTCTTCTTACATATAAAGCACAGATCTCTCTCTATCTCTATGTATCTAAGGCTATATACTACACATGAGCAAATATACAATGTACTGTGATATTACAGTTTCATGCAGCCAATTAGAAAAAAATGTCTAAAAATATCTTTAAAGGGCTCCTTAGGAGGCAATGATGGGGAAAATAGGTTGAGAAATAATGCATTATACAATAGAAATTTCAATTTCTCATGGTGATAAGGAGAAGCAAATCTATCACTTTTCCACTGGGAGCTGCCAATTTATGTCTGTTTTACAACTTCTCAGAGCCGGTAACATCTTCTGAGGCAATTTATTTGATCTTATAGCCTTTATGATATCTTGAACACAAGATTCCCTTTCCACTCCAAGTAATAACACAGGTTGAAATAAAATTCAAATCTAGAGTTATAGATAGATAAACAGAGATGACAGGTAGGTAGGTGTCATCTCAGTGCTGATCTGTTGTTTATCGAGCATCTACTCCACGCATGACGTTGAATTAAATATTATGGCAGTAAAACAAGATCAGAAACAATCTTATCCTCATGGGAGTTACAATCAAGAAGGAGAGACAAGACTTGCATGAAAATCTAAAACACACATTTGAAGGTGATGTCACATGTCCCCGCTCTACGGTGGCATATCATAGAAAGTTGAGATTCTGCTTCTCCAGCACTTTGCACACTGCCTGGAAATGCAGTCATTGCTCCACAGACTTTTATGAAGTTACAAAGAGATTCAGGTAGACTGTTACAGGCACCCTGCAACTGGAGCATACAAGCTTCAAGCATGGAGCAACCACATGGAAAACATTATCAATTCAAACTGTGTCTCAAATAAAAAGCACACTCTCCACAAGCAGGATTGTCATTTTAAGTGAAGAAACAAGCATTAAAAAAAAAGGAAAAAAATACAGAAACAAATATTTGGGGAGGGGGAGCACATGTGCCCAAAGGAAGTTTCCGATGTCCAGGAGAAAACAGAATGACATTTTGTTTTTTATTCATTAAAATTGTTTGATAAATATTTTCCTTTTCAGGCAAAAAGGTCCTTATTGCTGGAAATTTTAACGTTTACAGGATGACTACCTGTTATAGATATTTTTGAGAGATTTTCAAATTTAGGTACAATATTGGATGGACTAGTTACCTCTAATGTAAACCCAACCATCCCATATTGGCAATGTTTGTAAAGTAGTATCAGAAATATCTCAGGGTCTATAAATCCTAATTGGTTATTTTTGTCAGTGTGCAAATTTTGCATGCACTCCTAGAGAATGCTTCATCGTTTGCATTGGAAGTTATTCCATGCAATAAACTATCTCAGAGGATGTTAATAACCTTTCCATTTTATGCTATTCTTAATTGTACCACTGAGGTTACTGCTTCTGTGCATCAAATTGTCTGAGAGGTACTGGTAATACTTCCTCCTAAAAACATCTCTAGTATGGAGATCCTGAAAGAATTTCAGAAATACACTGTAACGGAGTTGCTTTTTTAATTTAATTTTATTTTTTGCTATTTCTTCCTCTTCTGACAACATCTGAGGATTTCAAACTCTGTTTCTTAAAATGTGTGTGGTTGCCATGCAGTTGTTAGAATAGCTTCATTTTCTGGGGCTAAAGAGCTCATTCTATTCACACACTTTGTTTGTTACTAAACAGTTGGTCCTGTCTTAGAATGCCTGCCTTCACTCCAGAACCAGTTCTCGAAGCTAACTCACTTATCTCTCTTCCTGATGCATTTTTCCAACAAGACAAGCTACAGCTTTCTTCTAGTGGAGAAAGACAAACCACCCATGTTTCAAAATGGACATCTGCATACACAGTTCATTTTCAATAAATACAGTTAATCCAAGTATAACGCTAATCATTTGGTGAGGAGTTTAAGAGACAGGTTTGGTGGGAAAATCAAGGAGGATTCATCCAATATGCTTCACGTAGTAAGGAAAAGTTAAAGATGCATCTTCTCCAAAAGAATTCCAAAATAATTCCCTAAAAGTCTCCTGAGAAAACTTAAGTTTTTAATCATCCGTGATTGTGGACTAGTTTATGAGATTAGTTGAAATTATAGCATTCAAAGGCTCTATAGAAAAGGGATAGATATATGCTATTGATAAGAGCAAGTCCTTGGGATCGACAGTATAAAATTATGATAAATCTATGACTTTGTCACTTGTTTATGGCCAGTCGCACCTCCACAGTTTAGCTCAGGACTCTGAGTGCGTCTCTGTGCCCTGCTCTAAATGTTCTACCTTCATCTCATATAAATATTTTTTCTGTTTTTTGTTCTTTGCACACAGTGTGATCACCTTTGTAACAGTTTAACTGTTCAGTCTACAGTTCAAGCATTGTCTCTGTGTTCTCAGCTGACAGCAGGATACTCAGATCTACTGCTACCATCTCAAACTCAAAACCCCCAAAACCAAGTTCACTGTCCCCTTTTCTTCCAACAATCCAAATCCTCTACCTGATTTTCTTTCTTTAAAGAGATCCTATTTGGATGAAAGATGCAAACATGATCTCCAAACTCTAAAACAAGCAGATTGTCCTTTTCTTCTAGTAGTCTTGTCATTGTTGTCTGTTTACATAGTTTTTTACTATTACTGATGATTATTAGCAATCTTATGATTAATTGTAATTTTGAGGTAAACTCTACCTCTGAAAGAAAGGGATTTATAGAGATATTTTAAGCCAAGTTACCAGACCATTCCTATAACGATAACTGTCCAGTTATAGTTAAATTATTTGCTTCTAAATTTCATCCATATTCCATTATGAAAGGAAGCTGCAACTCCACATTTCGGCTGGTTTACTATTGTAGTCAGCTCAATAGTTGTTGCTAGCAGAATATGATTTTAGACCATAAACTGGAAATCTTTCAACTGAGTTTGACCGTCACCATTCCCTTAGCACATTATAGGCTTGTATCATTCCTATTGCATAGAATATTTTCTTTATATCTCATTTCTGCCCATTGAACAAGCATCTTGTAAGATCCAGAACAAGTAACAACCCTCTGGGGAACTTCCCTATTTCACATTGCCTAAAACATTGCTGTTTCTTTTTTTCTTTTGTCACTTGGCCCTTTGTATTTTCTTTCCTGCTAGACTCTAAGTTCCATAATAAGAAAGGTGATAATTTCCCAATCATCTATAGCCAAACTGTACCTAGCACAAACATGTGTGCACAGCATGTGATGATGAAATCTTGTTGAATTGCTTAACATTACACATTAAACACGTATTTGGTGATTGACTTGCCTCAGTACATAGTTGTGTGATCAAGGGAGAGAAAAATTACATACAAGAGGAAATATTTAAAAGCTGTTTCCTGAATCTGCAGAACAAATTGCTTGAGGCATTGACTAGAGAACTGGCCACGATCCTTCTATACTTAGGAAAGCATATGATTATTTATAGATACAAAGGGAAGAAGCATATATTATGTGTACAATAATTTAAAAACACTATGTAGAATCCTGCTACAGTACCTACATACAAGAAATCATCAAAATAATGACTTTATCCCCTGAGGTACATTTTTCTTCAAAATCTTACATAAGAAAATAGACCCAACATTAAAAAGAATTTTCCCCATCCTCCAAAACGTACCAAAAGCAAAAAACAAGAAATTCTATGCCAAAATATTTTTCTTAGGCTTTGAAGTAAATCAAGAAAACATTTTGTTTGTGATTATAAAGTATGAAATTCATACATTCAGTGTTTTGACACAATATACCATAATTTATTCAAATAGCAAGTCTGTGTTGGTATCAAACTATAAAGATGAAAAACAAAATTGTATGTTGTGAAAATAATTAATTTAGATGAAATAGTTTTGGCAGTTCTCCTGCTTTTGGAATTTGTTCTGCAAGCTCTTCATAATCATCACTTATTTACATTTCAAAGAAAGCTGAACACTGGTGTTTTGTTCTTTATTTTGTTGGTATGAGAAGTAGAATCCAAAAGCCATAGGAAATTTTTTTCAAAAAACAGCAATATCTGAGCAAAATGTGAAAATTTTAAAAACTTCACTACTAGGAAATTTAGATTTCTTATGTCTGTGTCTGACTTGTATTTATTAAAAGAATTCACCTCTTTAATAAGTTCCCTTTAAATATTACATTTCTAATACCAGATGTATTCTGATAATGAATACTCCTAATTATACTATAGTAGTAAATGTTTTTGTTCTGCTGTTTTTGCCTTAATAAAATTCATTTACTGGGGTTTCCCTCGTGGCGCAGTGGTTAAGAATCTGCCTGCTAATGTAGGGGACACAGGTTCGAGCCCTGGTCCAGGAAGATCCCACATGCCGCAGAGCAACTAAGCCCGTGCACCACAAGTACTAAGCCTGTGTGCCACAACTACTGAAGCCCACGCGCCTAGAGCCCGAGCTCTGCAACAATAGAAGCCACCGCAATGAGAAGCTCACATACTGCAATGAAGGGTAGCCCCTGCTCGCCGCAACTAGAGAAAGCCCACGCGCAGCAACGAAGACCCAACACAGCCAAAAATAAATAAATAAATTAATTAATTTAAAAAAATAAAGTGGTACTGACTTGTAGAATCTCTGTGGGGAGAGAAACTTCCTAATTAAAAAAAAAAACTCATTTACTAAAATGTAGAAATTATGCCATGATAGAAACTAAAATATCATCTGTGGGCTTGCAATAATAGTCTATGAAAGTGCTATAAATTTTTATAGTAATATTGCACTGATCAAATTTTGTACTAGTAATAGCAATAGGAACTCTCATATATTACAGATAGGAGTTTAACTAGGTACAACTACCTTAGAAAACTTGCAGTATCTACTAAAGCTAACCATACTCATATCCATTCTAGCAATTCCTCTGCCTAGTGAAACTCTTGGACCCAACTCATATAGTCCCCAAAATGCATGTATTCACATGTATTCACCAAAAAAAAGGCATGATCAAGGAGGTTCATAGCAGCACTAGCCAAAACCTAAAAAATTACCCAAATATTCCTCAGTAGGACAATGGGTAGATTGTGATGTCTTCATATAATGGAATACCATACAGAAATGAAAATAAACAAGCTATTGATACATGTTATAACACAGATAAATCACATATGTTTCATAAAAATAAAGCAGACTCAAATAAGTATATAAAGTTCAAAAGCAGGAAACACTTTTATTGTTGCATAAGTCAGGATAGAGATGATTTGGGGGCAAAGTAGTGCTTGGGAAAAGATATGGTGGTAAGAGGGGGCATGGTGAATGCTCGTGTGATGCTGACAATTCTACTTCTTGATCCGTGGTCTCTTGACATGGTGTTACCTTTGTGCCACTTTATTTGGAACTTTGTTGTTTGCACATTTTTCTGTGTGCATTTATATCTCAATAAAAAAATTTAAAACCTTAAACCTATGAAAAAACGCTTCTACTAGGATGTTATTTAATTAAAACTTCATATATGGTTTCTGGTTGTTGTTCTTACTTCCAAATTTCCCTGGAAATAATATTTTTAAATTAAAAAGATATATTTATGAATTTAAACAAAATACTTTTTTGACTTTAGTTTTTCCTTTACATGTTTCCTTTTTTGCTCAATACCTCACGAATAGGCTTAGCGAACAAAAAATGGTCACCATAAAGAAACTGTATTTTGCAAGATACTTCCAGTAGAGGGACCTTCACTTTCTAAAGGAAATTTCTATAGAAAATTTTCCTTCAAGGACCATCACTAAAAAATAAAAATATTTAATTTTTTTATGTATGATTAAAGTTCTTCATAGAGTGATGAGCTACTCTCATCTAAGACCAGTCTAAGATAAAGAAAACTTTTTTTTCGATTTGTGAACGAAAAAAGAAAAACTTGATGAAGAATATATGTATCACTAAAACTTCTATATTGGGTATGTCTTTTTCAAGTGATTACATTTTTAGACTATTCATAAAAAGCATTTTAAACTAAATTATTTAATATTAATGAAGATAAATTCTAAGAATATATTATAACAAATATCATGGTGATTTGCCATTACACAAATTTGACCTCTTCGATCAAAATATTTTAGTTATTAACATTAAACTTCCTAAACCTAAGTATCTATTAACTAAGCTCTTCTGATTTCTTTGAAAAAAATAAATATGTGTATTATCTAAGATATTAATAATTATGGTAAAATAATCAATTTATCTTATGACATGAATTTTGTACTCCTTTCCATACAATTTACATCAATGTAAAAGCTCTACATTCTTTGCTTTCATCACTACGTATGAAATTTGTAACAATTGTAAAGTTACAAAAATTTACTGTCATTAAAATATTTTTCACTGAAAATATCCTGATTTACAATGGTTTCAACACCTTACTTCAGAAAAAATCGATAATTTCAGAAATATAATAACCTTCACAACTAGTTCCTGTTACTAAAGGTAGTTATTATGGGATACGTTATGTTTTTCTTACGTGCCTAACGATGAAAACTTGACATAGCAACCCAGAAAAGAATATTTACATACTTCAAATGGAAATCATTATACGAATAACTTAGTTACTCTCATTATTTGATTTCAATCTTCTTGAAAGTCTTGTGAGCCATAAAATGGAAATTTTAAGGTAATTATAATAGTAAAGTAAAATTTATATTGTTGGTTCAAAAATCCATATGAGCAGTATCTTTCTTATATATTGTTTGATGAAGAATGGGGGTTAAATTACTTGATCTGTGTTTAGTCTCTCTTCTCTTTTAATTAAAAAGAAAAAAAAGAAAGTCTACCAAATATGACTGGATATGATAAGAAAATGACACACCATAGAACAATTTTACCATTCAATAGGTTTCTTATTACTTTCTCCAAAATAATTATTCTTGGCATAGAACATATCTGGTGATTTATTCATTATTTTGCCTCCATGAACCAGGCTCTTTAGAAAATAGTACTCACAAGGCCTTTATTATTCTATTCATTTGAACTTAACCTCTAGATATATCAACAATGTTCAGAATATCTCTGATCACTAAATGTTTATGTTCTAGATTTTTTTTGTCTTTTAAAAAGTAAGTAATGTTCCATTTCTAATTACTAAATGTTTTGTAACTTTCAAAAAAGAGAGTAACACCCAGAATTTATAATTCACTTAGAAAAAAGAAACATTTAAAGCAATTTGAGAAGACCTAGGCTTTGGAAATATTTTTTTTGCTAGGGTAACCTCAGCTGCAAATAATATAAGATGCCAGTTACTAAAATACATTAATTAGTGAAAACAGAGCAAAGCTACATGTTGTAGAGGTTTCAAGAGATAGACTGCTAGATACCTTTAGATAGAAAACAATACGATTTAAGGGACACTTTCAACAAGTCAACTTCGAGTTGCATTCTTGGTTTCATCCATGACAAGTAGTTGCAAGGCTTGAATGAGTTCTCTCCAACTGTTAAATACAAGTGGACTCACCTGAGTAGCAGTGCTGCTTCCCAGAAGTAAAATCCCGAAACTAATGTCCGAAAGTGTCTCACGTAGGCCATGATACGGAGGGAAAGATTCACGACTCTGAAGTGAGTATTAGCCAAGGCATGGGGAAGGAGAAAGCCGGGAATGAGAGTGTGCAGTCTAACTGCGTGCGGTGGTGGTGGACAGCAACGCCTGGAAAGCTTCAGCACCTGAGACAGCTCCCCGCGATCCACGGAGACCCTCTCTTTCAAACACTTGAAATTCCCTTTCGACCCCTTCTCTAAGCAGAAGCTGAAGGGAGATTCACAGGATTACACATGTGCAGGTGATTTATACAGTGACAGCGGAATAACGGATGAGATGAGAAGTCTGAGGTGCCTAGGTTCTGGGCAGCAGTTCACGGGAGCTCTAGCGGCAGAAGAAGAATGCTAGTCCTTTCCTGACTCAGACCCACGACTGGATAAAGAAGAGCAACAGCGGGAGCAAGGATGCGTCTGCACCTGCTCCAAGCGCCGCCCGCCCGAATCCCACTGTCCACCTTTGGGTAAACCCCGGGCCACTAGCGTGGCAGAGGGAAGCGGGGGCGGGGCCAGACGACACGGTCTTGCCAGCCAATCACAACCGCACAGCGGGGCAGAGTGACAGGCCACTCACGACGGTAGGCGGTGCTTAGCTCGCCAGGCTTTAAAAAAAAAAAAAAAAAAAAAAGCGTTGAGTAACTGGTGCAGAGCCTAAACCGCAACTGGAAGGAATTGGGGGAGGGGAAGCCTCTGCGTTAAGAACTGGGGGAGTCAGCAGCATTTATGGATTAGGTAGCAGAATCGCGCTAGAGGGACCCTCCATTGTTCCCTTCCGGGAGAAGGCGCAATTTAGTAATAAAAGGTCTTTTCGGATGTGACCCTGTCTCTTTGACCTTACATCAAAATGCAAGAGTCAACAGTTAACTCAGACCCTTGGAGAGGTCTAGGGAAGAGCAGAGGTTGTGGTGCTGAAAACCAGAGGAACAGGAGAATCAGTTGCTTCTAGAATCGTCTCACAACGCTGGCCGGCTTCTGGCCGGGAAGCGTTATTGACTAGAGTCAATGGAGTTTCCTTCAGTGACAATACGGGTTCTAAAAAGATGAAGGTGGGAAATCTAAAGAGATGGCTTCTGAGGGGACAACGCTACACACCCGTTTTTTTCTTCGGCGTTTTCCATATCTTAACATTAAGCTCCAGGGAGAACGACAACGAGGTCATATGGTTCATCTTTTCTTCTGCCATCCAACTCTCTCCCTCGTCCACCCCTCCCTAACCATTTATATAGGGACTGGGATTGGAAGACTGGAAAGGGAAAGTGAGTGTGCGTGTATATGAGAGAGAGGTCGTGCACACGTTTCTATGCTTCTTCATGTACCTCAAAATAATGGAATTTTAAATCATTAAATCTTAGGCTATTAGATCTTTAAGTGGCTTTTATTTACTATCAACTAGGATCAAAATATTCACTCCTTGAATCTTAGCTTTTCCCCAAAACTCCCTCAGGTATTTATTCTGAAAGCCCTACTTTAATCTCTTACCTTTCTCAATGACCAAACTACATGCCAAGAATGTCTTTCCTTTCTCACAAACGTTTTCTTCTTAATTAAATCCAAGAGCAACTGACATATCAATTATCCCATAATTCTCTGTTTAACTGGAAAAGTATGTCACTAATTTTTACCCTCCAAATGAGGGCACAGTGAAAAAAAAATCTTTCTCTTTACTCTTTAGTAGACAAGATTATTTATATTCCGTGTAAATAAAGAAATTTTGGATTTATTTCCATACATTATTATTAAACCTGTCTCTTTTCACATTTGGTTTTCCGACTTAAATCACAAACTTCCAGAAGCCTCTTAAGGAATATCATTGATTCTGCCCATGAATGTTTCTGTCTTGAGAAGTTTCATATAATTTTAATTAACGCTGTTTTTCGGTGAATCTTTTGAAAGCTTTCTAAGTGCAAATGCTTTTTAGTTGGTCATTCTTTGAATAGCAGTAATTGTTTTAAAAACCACACACAATCAAAAAACAAAACTTACTATATTTCAAGAAGACCTGGGTTCCTTGCCTTGCTTCATCACTAACTATCTTTGGAAAAGTAATACATTTTTTAAAATACCTTTACTTAATATATCTTTAAAAATATATATTTATTGAGGGAACTGAATGAAATGACCTCTGAGATTTATACTCTGGCCCAAAGGAGACAGCCAATGAATGTTTGTTTAAGTGAGCAAATCAGTGGATAATATTTAAAGCTCTGTATTTACATTAATCTGGATAATTATGTTACATGATAGCTTAAAAGGCAGGATAATTTTAGTTGTTTCATCTCATCATTAACACAAAAACATAGGAACGTTAGACTTTATCAAATTTATATAGTCAATCAGTTTATTGAATATAATGTCATATAAGAGGATGGCTGGAATCCCCATATTACTTGTTTTTCTATTTCTTTTTTTTTTTTTTTTTTTGGCTGCACCCTGAGGCATGAGGAATTTTAATAGTTCCCAAACCGCAGAACGAACCCGTGCCCCTGCAGTGGAAGCACGGCGTCCTAACCACTGGACCGCCAGAGAATTCTCCCCATATTACTTGTTTTTCACAGCATCATGATTATTTCCTTCAAATTACTTATGGCAAGCTACCATTCCCCTCATTTATTTGTTTGCCTTTTCCACCAGAGTGAAATAATGGCTGTTATTTAGCATAGCACCTAGCATATAGTTGACACTCAATGTTTGTTGAATGTGTCAATGATCATACTAGAAATATGATTATTTTTAAATTAGTAAACGAATGAATTTGTTACAGTGTGTGGGGTACTAGATTAACTTTGATTAAATAATTAGAAATGAGCCAAAGTGCATTGTACTGTCTTATTTCTTTTAACATTTGATGATTAATTTCCCAGTGCTTCTTTATGGATTTTTATGTTGTTTATTCTTAATTTCTATAAAGTCAAAATAATTTTTATGCAACTACATATTGTGGTAGCCATTCTTGTAAATTTTACTCTTTGGAGAATAATTGTCCTGATTGTGGGTAGGTGAATGAATGTGTTTTTGGAAAAAAAGACCATTTTATGGCTGATGAGCATCTGACTAGCATTCATGTAAAGTTAAGCTGGATTCTGACATAGCCAAATCTCTGCTCTTCTTCTTCAGGCCTTTATTATTTCCTTCTTGTACTAAAAGATTATTTTTCACATTGGACAAGACAAGGCACTTCTTAGCTAAATGAGATATTAATCTTCCTCATATTTAATATTTTCCTTTTACAAGGAAGGAATTGTAGCCCAAAGTGGTTAAGTGATGGTTACTAACCTTCGTATTCAGCAAGTTGAAGATATCAAAACTGAATGTGGTGCTTCAGGTGCATCGTCCAGTATTTTGTATACTACCACAGAGCTGTCTTTAATGGTGTATTTTCAGTATTGTCTCAAGATATATGCATATTACTTAAGCTACAGAAAAGTAGATCAATTTCAATGTAAAGATAAAGCTTTTTTCATATGCTCAATTGTTACTATCAATGAGCTAAACATATATAATATTTTGTACATATTGCTAAAATGATTTGTTATTTAGTGAAAATTTTACTGACTTTTTTGAAGTTAATGTAGTATTGGGTTAACAACTATTTACTGAGTCGATCAGATTCAGTAGCATTGGGTCATTCTAGCCATCTCATCAAAAGCTTGTGTATGAGTCAAAATGTCAGTTTTAAAACTTATAAAAAGCAATGTCACTTTTGGAATAATTAGAATAGTCACATCTTTGAATTAACACTCTGGGAAGATTGAAACAAAGCTTTAATTTAAAAGTCACGTGTTTAATACAAATTAGGTAGAGGAGAATTAATCCTATGGCAGTGATAGATATCATCACCAAGTATGTGTGCCTAGTGAATTTGTCTTTTGCATAGGGGTCTACATACTGAACAGACTACAATAATAGTGACATGTTATAGCTGATCAGGTGACCCTCCTTTTTTGAAATAGTAGCAGAAATATCCAGTGATATTTCTTTTTTTTTCCCCAGGCTACAAAATTTCTTACATGGATCTCAGCAACAGCCTCCTAAGTTTTTTTCTTGCTTGCTCTCTTATTCCCCTTGATTAACCCTCTACTGTGAATATTAAGGGGTTTTTGTTTGTTCTTTGTTAGTTTTAGTATACCAAATGATGTCACTTCTATTCCTAAGACCGTTCAATGCCTTTCCATTGCAACAGATTGAAATCCACATTCCTCTTCACAGCTGGCTCTAAATGATTTTCCACTGACAATCTCCTCAGCCTCATTTTTTTCTAGTGTGCTTTTCCCCCATAATGCACCAGTCACATGAGCTGTTTCTTATCTCATGATTTCTCTACTTCAAACTTTCTTCCTCTGTGCTTCTTATGTCTAGTCTCTTTCAGCCATTAACTCACAGTATAAATCTGTTTCTTTTTTCAACAAGATTTCCCCTAAACCTTTATATTAGGATTTATTTCCTTCAGAAATCAAACTAGAATTTGTTTGTCCCTGTTTGAATACTCCTGGAAGGCAGGGGAAATGTGCACCCTTATGCCTGGCACATGTCTGGCAGATGGTAAATGAGCAAGAAATATTTGTTGAATGAATGAACAAATGCAGAAACTTTCTCTGCTCTTTAGTTCTTTCTTTTCAAGATTCCATTCTTACTAATCTCTTTTAACCTATTCTTTCTTCATAAAATTGTTTAGATTATAGTGTTCTTTCCAGGCCAGATATATTCCTTAGCCATCTAAAAGTAACCTTTGAGTTTATATGTGGGTCTTCAGTTCACTCTGAGAGTGACTTATTTATAAATAAGATTAATATAATACACTCTATTATGATATTTACTTTTTTAACTCTCAGACTGTCATCTTTTCTCCAAATTGAAGTGATAATTTGCCATAATTCCCTAAATGACTTCAAATAGTGGGATATTTGAAGCACTTAATTCACTGGGTATTTTGTTCTTTCTCTGAATATTTGGTCTCAAGTAGGCTCGACTTGTAAAAGTACTTCCAAATTATTTCCTTAAACAGTTTCTTCACCAACAAAGATAAGGTTTATAATATGCACCATCTTGGGAGCTTCCTGAGATATACATGTGAATGGGAAACAAATCTTGTCCTAGAGGAACTATAATACACATAGTGTGTAAGGTGTACGTGAATATTCATAGTATCTCATAGAATGTTAAGTATTGAAAGAAGCAAAGAGAAATGCTATGGGAATTCAAAAGCATTACTTCAAAATAGAAAGCACGAGTAGATTAGAAAATGTTGATAGAGTGGGGAATATTCAACAAAGCTTTGAAAACAGTTCATGGTTCATTTTTAGAATTTGAATGAGTGGGAACTATAGCAGAAAAACTTTGTAGGAGGGTAAAAAAAAATCTTCAAAAGCTTAGAAGCAGAAAAAAGTGGGGCGAATAGGATTTGAGTAACAATATTTGTGCAGTTAACTACTGTATTGGATATTTTACATCTTATCTTAATTTCTGCTCTCAAGGTTCTAAGGTATACATATTTCTGACCATGTTTGAATAATGAGGAAACTGAGTTCCCATGATTTTAAGAAGCTTTTCCAATATCACACTATTATTATTTTAAGGCAGAAATGACCTTCAAATTTTATCTAACTTCTAAACAATTTATCCTATTGGTATGAAAAAAAGGATGACTGAAGGAAAATAGTGGTAAATAAGTTTGAGGCATATCACGGAGGACTGTAAATACTGGGTCAAATAATGAACAAATTTAAAAATTGTTGCTAAGTTTTCTGGTTAGTTGACAACATGTAAATGTGGTTGTAATGTCAGGAGATACCTTCACCCACTTGTTAATACACCAAAAAATAAAACCTCCATTTCATATTTACACTCCTCAGGTTTTCTCATCACGTAGGTTTTTTTCATCACAGGCCTCTTATATAAATATAAGAAATATAAAAAGCTTTAAAACAAACAAAACCCCAAACACCACAACCTTAACTGATATTCCTTTCATTTTTCACCTGAGATGAATTATGAGTATGATACTCATTCTCAGTATCATATATGTGTCATGATATGCTAAATTGATTATGGCAGTCAACTACAGATTGGAGTATATTGCAATATGTTATTTTCAAAATGAGTAACAATACTACTTCCAAACAAATCCAATAGAATATTTTCTCTAAAACTCTGATTTAATTAGAAAATGAAGAATATTCATATATATTGTTAAATATCCAGGTTAGAAAAAAACTGAAAATTTCAGCAATCCCTTAGCCTTATCATACTTTATATATTCATATTGTTTATCACTAAAATAATATTATCATCTTCATTCATAGGTCAGCCACAGGACATGTACTACTACTAAACTTTAATTACTTGTGATTTGAAGTCTAAATATTGCAATTCTATTATTGTTGGATAATACATAATAAGGCATATATCCATCTACACAGCTTTTGTCAGAAACAAAGTAAGAAGATAATTAGGGTACATATACAATCATCAGAATATGTAATGATATGCTATAAAAATTAATAATTTACCTCTATAGAAACAATTATAATCCATGAATTGATATAACTAATAAATATTCTATGATTTTGACTATTAATTTCTAATTTCTGAAAATGAACAAATTTATATGTATTTTACAGGAAAACTATCACTCCCAACTTTCTCCAAAATTTCTTTAAGATTTTCTTAATGATTTATTTTTAGTATTTTTGACAAACTTAAAAAAAAAAAGCCCATTCCCCAAATACCTAAAGTACTAAGAAAAAAAGCTCATCCCCCAAATACCTAAAGTATGAAGAAAATACTTGTTTAAAAAACCTAAGTGGTAAGCTGAGGTTGCATAGAAATCAGAGGCCCAAACTGATGAAAAGTCAGGAAGCTAAAAATGCAAATGAGAACTAAAACTGAAAAGATTCCAGTAGTAACAAGCTGATCCCTCTTGGACTGGAGTTTCAGTGTTTACCAGTTGCCCACTGAATTGAGACAAGAACTAGAACTCAAAGACCTAAAAGACTTGTTTTTTTAACCAGAAATCCCTGGAATTGATAACCACAAGAAGCAATTGAGAAAAACTATCCACATCCCAAAGGATTCTGAGAAAGAAACTTGTCTGTCCCAGCTTTAGCTTGGAATGGAGGAAAAAAATCTCATTGAAGAGTTATTTGCCCAAAACTAGCTCACACACAGTTTTGAGCCAGAATTAACACCACATGTGGCCACATAAATGCAAGTTACAAATGTGTATTTAATTGGTGCTGTCATTGTAATATCCTTAGAACACTGGCAGAAACAACTATAGTTACTTCCTAGAGGAATATATCTTAGGAACAAGTCTGAAACAATTTCCTTAGATAAAAGTCCAAAGGACATGGGCTTCCCTGGTGGTGCAGTGGTTGAGAATCTGCCTGCTAATGCAGGGGACACGGGTTCGAGCCCTGGTCTGGGAGGATCCCACATTCTGCGGAGCAACTGGGCCCGTGAGCCACAACTACTGAGCCTGCGCGTCTGGAGCCTGTGCTCCACAACAAGAAAGGCCGCGATAGTGAGAGGCCTGCGCACCGCGATGAAGAGTGGACCCCGCCTCCCGCAACTAGAGAAAGCCCTTGCACAGAAACGAAGACCCAACACAGCCAAAATAAAAAAATAAATAAATAATTTTTTAAAAGTCCAAAGAACATATGCTCAATATCAAACACAAAACACATGGACAAGCACCATGAGTTATAGTCAACAAAGCAGTTAAAACAGAATTACAAGTGCAAAGATTGTAGGCATTTGAATAAATGGCTACAGAATATTTAAAAAGTGCATTTAATATGTGAAAAGAACAAAAATATGACTAGGACTATAAAATTGGCCAGGTAGTTGTGAAAGATAGCCAAGAGAGTATCTAAAAGTAAAAATTACAATAGCTGAAATTTAAAAAGCATTTGATAGCTGAAATAGTGGATTTAATATGATGAAATATAATGAGTGGGTTAGAAGACAGATCCAAAAATTTACACAGTATGAATCATGCAGAGTAAAAGATATTCAAAACAGGTTTAAAGACACAGCGAAGAGATTCATAATTTCTTACAAACATTAGATTGGTGTTCCCCCCAAAAGAAATATGTGTAAATTAAATGGAGCATAAGTAAAATATGAAAAAATAATAACTGGAAATTTTCTCAGAATGATTAAACATGAATTCTCACAATACAGAAGTGCAAAGTGTCCCAGTAGGACAGGTGGAGAGAAAACTACAACTAGAGTCATCTTAATACTGTTAAAGAAAAAATATTCAATACCAATTGTTAAAGCACAGTAAGGAAGACTTTATTCAAGGGGGCAAGGGGACTATCATGATAGGCAGAGGACCACTGAGATGGAATTTTGCAGTGGGGGAGAGAGATTAAACTCAACTTCAAGTACAGCATGGGCAAGTGGTAATTTATAGCCAAGGAGCATGGTGGGGGTGGGTGACTAGAATATTACTAAGAGGAAACGGGGGTAAGGGGAGATTCTGGCTAAACCAACCTAACAGGATTCTTGCTATGGGGCAGGCCAGCCAACCTTGGGGCTGGTGGAGGATGAGGAACTTGATGAGATATCAATGGTCAGCAGATATTGAAGCAGGGAGGGGATTCTGATTTAAATGACTTAGCAGAAATCTTGCTAAAAGTGGACAATGCATAGATGAACACAGAAGCCAAAAGTCAGGCCAAGTTGGCAAAGAGTGCAGGGGAGGCTGAGAAAATTTTGTCAATACAACTATGTATTACTAAAGACAAATAGAAGGTCTCAAAATCCACTACAGAGAAAAGACAGATTATTTTTTTAAAATGGAAATAAAGACTAACAGCTATATATAGTTTATAAGAATCAGGAATAAGCTAAAGGCTATCTGGAAGGGTAAAACTAAGAGGGGAGAAAGTACATCAGGTAACTGCTAACCGGAAAAAAAAACAAAGCTGGTGTAGCCCATTAATTTTAGACAAAATTACTTATGTACAGAGAAAGAGGGTCTTTATATAATGAAAAAAGTTTCACCAAATAGATATGAAAACTAAATTTGTATGCACTTAATGAATAATACAGCTTCAAAACTGTAGAGCAAAAAACAAAAAAACAAAATCCACCACTATGATGGGATAGTTTAATATACTATTCAGTAGCTGTTAGACCAACCTTACAAGAAAATCAGGATATGAATTTTGAAAAATTTCTTTTCAATGTTTTATATATAATATATATGTAATTAACAAATTTGTTCTAATGAATAGTTATACAATATTACATCCCAACATTCTGTAATAAGCATTCTTCTTAGACATGCATTGAACATCTATAAAAATTGAACATAATAATGTGGGCTATAGATAAGCTTCAACGAATTTAAAGAAGTAGTATCATCTCAGAAAATGAACCCATGACTGGAATTCAATAAAATTAAAATGAATAAACATGCATTAAGAAATCTGTGGATACAAGCAATGATATAAATAATAATTAAAATTTAAAGATAATAAAAATACTACATATTAAAATAAGATAAACCTGTGATTAATTAGAAATGTGTAGCCTTAAATGGTCATAAAATAAAGGCTGAAAATTAATAAGATACAACTTATGATGTTGGAATGAACAAATGAATGAATCTCATAAATGTAGAAAGAAAGAATAAGAAACATAAGAACAAAAATAATTAAATGGAAAACAAATACGAAATAGATGATCATGAAAGCAAAATGTTGTTTTTGAATTTTATATTTGACAAATTTAATAATAATATTAGTCAAGTACTGGTAGGCAGAGTATTTCTTTAAAAATCAAGAAGAATAAAGACTGACAACCCAATAGAAAACAAATATGGAAAGATTTCAGGAATAGGAATTTAAAAAAAAATAGGTCATTTATAAAGTTAAAGATGTTAAACTTTATTTGTAGTTAAGGAATGCAAATTATATGAGACACAATTTTGGAGCCAACAGATGGGCAAAGTTAAGTTTAATCATAAGACCAATTGTCCCAAGAATGTGGATCAATGTAGAACTTATACAGTGTTAATGAAAATATACATGATATTGTACCAATTAATCTAACAGTTGTGAGCACACTGTGTATTTTGTTTGCAAAAGGAAATTGTCTATTTTCTCCTTTTAAATTAAAATTCTGTAAAAAATTATTTTGAGTGGCATATTTTGGAATATTTCTTTTTAAAAAATTTTTATTGGAATACAGTTGTTTTACAATGTTGTGTTAGTTTCTGCTGTACAGCAAAGTGAATCAAAGAATATTTCTTTTTTAAAGTCTATTTAGCTAAGAAGTTAGTAACTATCCTATTTAACAAAAAGTGACATTGTTTAAAATGATTCACTGTTTCTTTTACTCTTGAGTCTTCAAACTAAAGCTTCTTTTCCTTTCTGTAATTTTCCCTGCCTTTCACTAAACTTAATTGAAACGTAGGTTATGAGTTGTTTTACTAGAGAGGGTCCCACTTGACACTTAAATAAAGTGATTAGACTTAAACAATGACAAGTTCTTAAGCCCATTAGTTACTTTTCTGCTTTAAAAAAATGTATTGCAAAGGCAATATTTTATGTTTTGTTCACTCAAGTGAAAATGCAAATAAATTACCCAAAAGGTGGTTTATAGATAAGAGAGTTTGTAGTAATAATGCCTTTGAGTGTTTTTATAAATGCTCATTTATTTTTCAGCTGGTAATATATAGGATGAACATTTGACATTTTAGTTTCTTATGATATTTGTCTCTTGGCTCTCATGATCCCCTCAGGTCTTTTGGACTAGAATCCTTTTATCATTCTATCTACCTGAAGAATTTTGTGTTGCAATATGCCTACCTTAACAGCATCTGAGGTCATCACCAATCTAGAGCTTAATTAATATATTCAGTAGAGTCTCAGGGATAGACAGTTGACTTAAATATGGCTGTTGTGGGTTGAACCATATCCCCTGAAAAGAGACATGTTTGAAGTCCTAACCCCCAGTACTTCAAAATGTGACCTTATGTGGAGATAGGGTCTTTATAGAGATGATCAAGTTAAAACGAATCATACATTAGTTTGGGTTCTAATGCAATATGACTGGTGTCCTTATAGAAAGGAGAAATTTGGACACAGAGATAGACAGGCTTAGAGGGAAGATGATGTAAAGAGACACAGGGAGAAGATGACCATCTAACAATCCAAGGAGAGAGACCTGGAACCAATCTTTCTCTGTCAGCCTTCAGAAAAAACCAACTCTGCCAACACCTTGGTTTTGGACTCCTACACTCCAGAACTGTAAGACTGTAAATTTCAGTTGTTTAAGCCACCCCATTTGCATTACACTTCTATGGTAGCCCTACCAAACTAATAATATGGCTCTCTACACCTTTTCTCCAAATTCCTGACTACCTGTCTTTTCCAAGTCAAACTGCTGTTGAAATTGATCTATATCTGGGAACAGGTGAAGGTTTAGGCTCGGAGGAGATCTTGATGGACAGAACTGGTCCAGACTCTTTCTTCCTTGGGATAGAGAAAAGTTAACCACAATCTTGGAAAAACCTGGCACAGAGATTCTTAGAGGAAATTTTGACATTGATGGAAGTATGTCCAATGCGTGACCTTAGGGACTATGGGGGAGCTGGACTAGGTCCTCTGCTCCTGAAGTTCAGAATAAGCTTGGAGACCTGGGAACGGGGAAGCTTTAGCCTGCTACTCAGCGGGGGACCTGCAGGCCCTCTGCCCCACGCAGCTAGCTCAGTGTTGCAGAAACTAGCTCCACTTGTTTACTTCTACCACCAGATCTAAGGGCTAACAAAGAAAATAACAAACCATCTAAGGGATTCTAACAGCCAGAGGGAGGAAGATCCAGTCAGTACAAATACATCTCATGCCAGCAAAGTAGAGTTGCTGTAAGAGACAGAAAGCCACTTGAACAAACAAATAACACAAACACTTAAGGAAACTCAAGTGTATCCCAATCACTTGAGTTTGTTTTGAGGAACTATAACTGAATTAAACATTCTTAGGCCCGTTTCCTTGTCAGTTATTAACAGAGAGTTTTTCTCATTTTCTTCAAATTATGAAAAATCTGTTGACATCAGCCAATCAAATTAGTTTTTGCCACATGTACAGTTTTGTCAAGAGTTTTGTTCCCTCATGTTTACTGGTGCTTGAAAATTTAATACTTACTATGTCACATAGAAAATTGCTGTTTGAAAATTTGTTACTGTGTCACATATATAATGTTTATGATATTAATTCTGTGGCTAAGAAACAATATATTTTATGTGTTTTATGGGTTACCAATAGAAATTTTGATTTGTTAATATTAACTTAGCCTCATTCTATGTAGTGTTTAGGAAAATGAAGAAGAGAGTTATAAGAGAACAAAACTTGTTAAGTCCTGTGAGTTATCCTTATTATTTTTGGAATTAATAAACAGCTATTACGTACTTAACTCTTTCGTCCTCAATATTTGAATTATTCTCAGAATATCATGCTTTTTGTCTTTATAGTAGAAGTACTCTTATTTAAAGATGTTATAAAACATTTATCTTAATAAGATTATGATTACTATATATTTCCTTTTTGAAATAATTTTTCCTATTACTATATCATTTATGTTTTATTTTGGCATTCATAATTTTGCTTTTAGGCAAAGCATTTTATCATAATTTCATTACAAAAGATTTTCTCCAGATTATTATATTTTCCAGTTAATAATTTCTTGTTTTTTTCTATCTTAAAATAGAATTTTCCTACATGCTTAACTTCTTCAAACGTATTAACTAGTGTATTACTTGAAAACTACTATAATATCAGAAGAATTATGATAATTTGCTTTGCAAAACTTCAAATGAGCCCCAATCTCTTTAAGTGTTCTGTTTTATACATAATATATGATCTGTTTAGGGGATAATGTGATTCATTACACTTATGCATAATTTTGTGCTCTTACTTTTCTGCAACTATACTGATTTATTTTCCTATGAGCACAGTAGTTAGGTTGTAGCTGAGGGCCGCTTTTTTTTTTCTTTTAAATTAGTCACCATGCTATACTTTATATCCCCAGGATTTATTTTATAATTGGAAGTTTGCATATTTTGACCCCCTTCACCCATTTCACCCACCTCCCAACCTCCACCTTTGGCAACCACCAATCTGTTCTCTGTATCTATGAGTTTTGTTTTGTTCGTTTGTTTGTTTTTAGATTCCTAGAGAGATCATACAGTATTTGTCTTTCTTCTGTCCAACTTATTTCACTTAGCATAATGACCTCAAGGTTCATCCATGTCATTTCAAATGGCAGCGTGTCCTTTTTATGGCTGAAAAACATTCCTTTGTATGTGTATATATGTATTTTATATTATGTATTTTATATATATATATATATATATATATATATATATATATATATATATAATTTTATTTACCAATTCATCCATCTATGTACAATTAGGTTGCTTCCATATCTTAGCTATTGGAAATAATGCTGCTATGAACATGTGGGTTGCAGATATCTCTTCAAAGTAGTGTTTTCATTTTCTTCAGATACTTACCCAGAAGTATAATTGCTGGATCATATGGTAGCTCTATTTTTAATTTCTTGAGGAACCTCCACACTGCTTTACATAGTGGCTGCACCAATTTACGTTCCCACCAACACTGCATGAGGGTTCCATTTTACCACATCCTCGCCACAACTTTTTATTTCTTGTCTTTTTGATAATAGCAATTCTAGCTTGTGTGAGGTGATACCTCATTGTGGTTCTGATTTGCAAATCTCTGGTGATTAGTGATGTTGAGCACCTTGTCATGTACTGGGGCTTGCTTTTTGCTTCAAAACTAGAACAGCTGCAGCTTTAATAATTGTCACAAATTTATTTCGGAAAAGGAATTCTTCTTAATTGACAAACTTTAACACCTCCATCCATCTACCCACTTAATAGATTTAGATATCCCTCCTCTATACTGTATGCTTATATCAATTATAGAATTCATTATATTTCCAATTTTTATTTACATGCTTGCTTCTTCAACTGAACTGGGAGTTCCTTTAAGGATAATATTGTCTTTGGTTTACATCACAGCCTTGAAACTTACTTACATACCTGACACAAAATACAGGCTAAACAAATGTTTAGAATGAATGAATGAGTAAAGTGTGTATTTTTATTAACAATTGATGTAGCATCTCTTTTGGTTAAGTTGGAATTTTTAGCCAGAGTGATTGATCTGCCCTCATTTAATATTAACAGAACTAATAAATGGTCTACATATCAATTCAGCCTGTTTTCATACCAAAGGATATTTTTCATATTAAACAGATACTACTGAAACAGATGTTCCTCAATTAGGTGCCCAAAACAAATGAAACAGAGCTCTGATGCCACATATACAAACAAATGTTTCACAGTTGCAGTTTCAAATCTGTGGTCACGATGGTTAGTATTCTATTTGTGTGCAAAAAATTTTTATTTATCATTTTCTGGACATGTTTGAAATGCTAAGTATCTGAAATACTTAATATGCATTTTCCCTTTCTTATGTCCTGGAGGAAATTTGTGAGAAGTGTAAAGATTTTAAGAGGATTAATTTTTAACACCTTATAGATTTTTTATTATTTGCATTCTAGAAATATAATTTAATGTGAGAAAGATATTTATTTGCTGAGACACTGGAATTTTAAGGAAACTTCAAGACCAAAAAAGATTTTTAGCACTGGATATAACTGGCCTGAATTCAGGTCCCAGAATTGTCACTTAACCTCCTTGTTATTTTGGACAAAATCCTTGTTCTAACTTAGCTTTAGTTACTTATTATAACATTAAAGTTATAATGTTTTATATATTTTCCTTTCCTCTTCAGTTTCTCCAAATGTCTGACTTCTTTAGAATTTCTCTTGAAACGTCCATAATTATTAACTGAAAAGTTTGTAACTCTATATTCCTATTTGATTTTATCTACTTAAAAACATTTTAATGTATAAAGATATTTCTATTCTATTAACTTTTAAAATAATAGCTTTGGGGCTTCCCTGGCAGTTCAGTGGTTAAGACTTCGCCTTCCAATGTGGGGGATGTGGGTTTGATTCCTGGTTGGGGAGCTAAGCTAGAGTACCACATGCCTCGCGGCCAAAAAACCAAAACATAAAACAGGAGCAATATTGTAACAAACTCAATAAAGACTTTAAAAATGGTCCACATCAAAAAAAACTTTAAAAAAATAAAAAATAATATAGTAGCTTTATTGAAATATAATTTACGTTCACATTATACAAATTCACTCTTTAAAATTACCCTTTAAAATGCACATTCCTCCATGCGCATTTCAATGGTTTTTAAGTTTATTCATATAACTATGCAACCATTCCCAGTATCCGATTTTAGAACATTTTAACCACTCAAAACAAAACAAAAACACATACCTATTAATAATCACTTCCCATTTTCCCCTGTCTTCTGCCCTTGGGAACCACGAATCTACTTTCTGTCTCCATAAACTGACCTATACTGGACATTTCATATAAATGGAATCATACAAGATGTGTGCTTTTGTGACTAATTTCTTTCATTAGCATAATGTTTTTCAGATTTGTTGTAATTCATTGACCCTGATACCCTAAATTAGTTTGATGTCTAGCAAACATAAGTACTTATGGTTCTATTTTGTTTTTATCTAATAGACTTTATTTTTTTAAAAAACAGCTTTATGTTCACAGCAAATGAGAAGACACAGAGATTTTGCATTTTCCCCCTGCACCTACTTATGCATAGCCTCTCCATCATCAACATCCCCAGACTAGTACATTTGTTATAATTGATGAGCCCACATTTGAACATCATTATCACCCTAAGTCCATAGTTTATATTAAGGTTTACTCTTGGTGTATCACATTCTATGGGTTTGGACAAATGTATAAGGACATGTATCCACCATTATAGTATTATACAGAATAGTTTCACTGCCCTAAAAATCCTCTGTGCTCCACCTATTCATTCCTCCCTTTCTGCCTCCAAACCTCGGGCAATCTGACCTCTGTCTATAATTTTGCTTTTTCAAGAAGTTCATATGGGTAGAATCATACAGTATGTACTTCTGACTGGCTTCTTTCACTTAGTAATATTCATTTAGGTTTCCTCCATGTCTTTTTTTTTAAGATTTTTTTTGATGTGGACCATTTTTTAAAGTCTTTATTGAATTTGTTACAATATTGCTTCTGTTTCATGTTTTGGTTTTTTGGCCACGAAGCATGTGGGATCTTAGCTCCCCAACCAGGGATCAAACCCACATCCCCCACATTGGAAGGCGAAGTCTTAACCACTGAACTGCCAGGGAAGTCCCCCTCCATGTCTTTTAATGGCTTGATAGCTTATTTCTTTTTAATACTGAATAATATTCCATTGCCTGGATATACCATAGTTTATCCATTCACCTACTGTTTCAATTCCATTTATTTCTTCTCCAATTTTTCTTATTGCTTTTGTTTTGCATACTGTGGGTTTAACTTGCTCTTCTTTTTAGTTAGCTAAAGTGGAAGCTTAGAGTATTGATTTTAGATCTTTCTTCTTTTCTAATATATTCTTTCAGTGTTATAACTTTCCCTATAAACACCGCTTTTGCTGCATCCCACAAATTCTGATAAACGGTGTTTTTATTTCCATTTAGTTCAAAATATTTTTAATTTCTCTTGAGATTTCTTTTTGACCTGTGGGTCATTTAGAAGTATGTTGTTTATTCTTCATGTATCTTGGGATTTTCCATTATCTTTCTGCTATTGATTTCTATTTTAATTCCATGGTGGTATGAGAAGAGATATTATATGATTTCTATTCTATGTTAAGGAGTGTTTTATGGCCCAAAATGTGGGCTATTTTGGGAATTGCTTGATGTGAACTTGAGAAAAATGTGTATTTTGCTGATGTTAGAGGAGATAGACTGTAGATGTCCATTATATGCAGTTGATTAATGGGGTTGTTAGTTATGTCCTTACTGATTTTCTCCCTACTGAATCTATTCATCTCTGATAGAGGTGTGTTGAAATCTCCAATTCTGATAGTGGATTCAGTTGCAGTAGTGGAACTGGTGTAAAAAGACTGTAGTAATGCCATGGTGAGGTGCGGGCGCGTTACACATTCCTTTGCTTCGTTCTCAGTCTTTTAATAAGCTTATGCCCTCTGGGTGGTAAACTTCACCAATGCTTCTCAGTTGTTTCTTTTTTTACCGCTTAGGCAGTACAAGATGGCTAGAATGGTCTGGAGTTGGGTATTCTCTTCCCTCAGGTCTGATAAAACCCAAGCAGTTTAAATTGGGTGGTAGTTAAATGGTTTCTCCTGAGGACAAACCTTGTAAAGAAGAAGAGAATGTGCTGGTGTCTTTAAAAAAGGCTTCTTTCCCATCTCCCTTCTGGAAGTATGAAAGGAATTTTCTCTGCTATTCACCCTGAGAACCTGGTAGAGCTCCAGGATGTAAAACTCACAGAAGTGTGGGACCCACTCCCATGATTCTGGATCCTCTGGAGTTTTGTTTGTTTGTTTGTTTTCTATAGGTGCTCAATTTTAGTAGATGGTCAACTTCAGTAGTAATTATGGAATTCCAATGAAAATAAAAATGAAATATTATTGACCTCAAATATACTAGCAACAATTAACATCCTTAGCATTACTAAGCAGTGGCATTCATCGCTTGTGAGAAAGAAAATTCAAATAATCACAGAGAAGAGCAATTTGGTAATATCTATCAAAACTAACAATGCATGTACAATTTGACCCCCGAATTAGTCTACTAACTATACATCCTAGAGAAACTCTAACACATGCAGGCAATGAGATGATATTCATGACAACACTATTTTAAGCCCCACAAAATACAGAGAAAACTTGTGTCTATCAATAGGAAAATGAATTGTACTTTTTAAATAATAAAATATTATACACAATGCTAAGTGTATGAACTGGAGCTCTATGTAACAGCTTGGAAATAATAAACAAACTTTTACACAAAGAAATAAGCTCTACCCCAGGATCTGGCCCTGCCAATCATCAGTTAGATAGATAGATAGATAGATAGACAGATAGATAGATAGAATATTCTGTCCAAAAGGTGCAGAATACACACTCCCTTCAAGTAACATGGAACATGCCCCAGGACAGACCACATACTAGGCCACAAAACAAGTCTCATCAAATTTAAGAAAACTGAAATCATATCAAGCATGCCCCCCGACCACAATACTACGAGACCAGAAATCAATTACTATGCTGTACACCTGAAACTAACATAATATTGTAAGTCAATTATATTTCAATAAAAAACAAGAAACAATTTGCAGAAGAATATATGTAGTGTTACAAAATTTAAAGTCAAAAAAGAAAATAGGGGCTTCCCTGGTGGCGCAGTGGTTGGGAGTCTGCCTGCTAGTGCAGGGGACACAGGTTCGAGCCCTGATCTGGGAGGATCCCACATGCCGCAGAGCAACTGGGCCCGTGAGCCTTGGCTGCTGAGCCTGCGCGTCCGGAGCCTGTGCTCCACAATAAGAGAGGCCACGACAGTGAGAGGCCCGTGCACCGTGATGAAGAGTGGCCCCCGCTCGCCGCAACTAGAGAAAGCCCTCACACAGAAACGAAGACCCAACACAGCAAAAATGGATAAAAAAATTAATAAAAAACTCCTACCCCCAACATCAAAAAAAATTTTTTAAAAAGAAAATAATTCGTTTAGTAATGGAGTTATATGTAATAAAAGTTTACATGGGAATGATAAATAAAAACTTGAGTACCATGATTAGTTCTAGGTAGGAAAGGGATTGGATATTATGGGAGTAGAATACCAACCAAGGGGTCTTCAACTGCATTTTTTTTAACATCTTTATTGGAGTATAATTGCTTTACAATGGTGTGTTAGTTTCTGCTTTATAACAAAGTGAATCAGCTATACATATACATATATCCCCATATCTCCTCCCTCTTGCATCTCCCTCCCACCCTCCCTATCCTACCCCTCTAGCTGGACACAAAGCACCAAGCTGATCTCCCTGTGATATGCAGCTGCTTCCCACTAGCTATCTATTTTACATTTGGTAGAGTATATGTGTCAATACAACTCTCTCACTTCATCCCAGCTTACCCTTCCCTCACCCCGGGTCCTCAAGTTCATTCTCTACTTCTGCATCTTTATTCTTGTCCTGCCACTAGGCTCTTCAGAACCATTGTGGGGTTTTTTAAGATTCCATATATATGCATTAGCACACAGTATTTGTTCTTCTCTGACATACTTCACTCTGTATGACAGTCTATAGGTCCATCCACCTCACTACAAATAACTCAATTTCATTTTTTTATGGCTGAGTAATATTCAAATGTATACATGTGCCACATCTTCTTTATCCATTTATCTATCGATGGACATGTAGGTTGCTTCAATGTCCTGGCTATTGTAAATAGAACTGTGATGAACATTGTGGTACATGACTCTTTTCGAATTATGGTTTTCTCAGGTTATATACCCAGTAATGGGGTTGCTGGGTCATATGGTAGTTCTATTTTTACTTTTTTAAGGAAGCTCCATACTGTTCTCAATAGTGGCTGTATCAATTTACATTCCCACCAACAGTGCAAGAGGGTTCCCTTTTCTCCACACCCTCTCCAGCACTTATTGTTTGTGGATTTTTTGATGATGGCCATTCTGACCAGTGTGAGGTGATACCTCATTGTAGTTTTGATTTGCATTCCTCTAATGATTAGTGATGTTGAGCATCCTTTCATTTATTTGTTGGCAATCTGTATGTCTTCTTTGGAGAAATGTCTGTTTAGGTCTTCTGCTCATTTTTGGATTGGGTTTTTTGTTTTTTTGATATTGAGCTGCTTGTATATTTTGGAGATTAATCCTTTGTCAGTTGCTCCGTTTGCAAATATTTCCTCCCATTCTGACGGTTGTCTTTTCATCTTGCTTATGATTTCCTTTACTGTGCAAAAGCTTTTAAGTTTCATTAGGTCCCGTTTCTTTATTTTTGGTTTTATTTCCATTTCTCTAGGAGGAGGGTCAAAAAGGATCTTGCTGTAATTTATGTCATAGAGTGTTCTGCCTATGTTTTCCTCTAAGAGTTCTATAGTGTCTGGCCTTACATTTAGGTCTTTAACCCAATTTGAGCTTATTTTTGTGTATGGTGTTAGGGAGTGATCTAATCTCATACTTCTACAGGTAGCTGTCCAGTTTTCCCAGCACCACTTATTGAAGAGGTTGTCTTTTCACCGTTGTACATTCTTGCCTCCTTTATCAAAGATAAGGTGACCATATGTGCGTGGGTTTATCTCTGGGTGGGTTTGGGGGCACTGGTTTGCCCTGTGACCTCACTTCTCTCTTATGAATTTAGGAAGAGTTGTTGATTTTTCACTTTGCTTACTTTTGTACTTGTTAGGATGAGTGGCAACTTCTGCTGGACCAGAAACCTGAAGTTTCTGATAGTCTTAAAGTATTTTAAAAGCCTGACCTGATCTTAATTTTTTGGGATTTTTCACAGCTTTGGGATTTCTTGTCTTTTTTAATTACTGCATATTTTGGTCTGTAAAGAAGACTTTGATTGAGACTAAATCATATTCATTTTAAGATGCAGGCATATTTAGGGCATTTCAAGAAGGCAGTAGGGTCTATGTACATGTATAAGTGAATACTAAGGGGGAAAACTTATTTTAAAGTAGAGTCAAGTCATGTAAATTCAATGATAAATTAGCCTCATTTCAGTTCCTCAGTATACTTAAATATACTTAACTCTCTCTTGCTTAAAGAATTTAAATTTGTTCTCGCCTCTAAATTGAATAGTTACTCTCTGCATTATTAACTCCTCTGGTCCTTCATGCCTCAAGTTGAATAATCACCAAGGAAGACCTTCCTGACCAGCCTATGTAAAGCAGGCACTATACCTATAACTTTCTATTACATCATCCATTTTATGTACCTCACAGGTGATGATGATTTATTTTATTTTATTTTTAATTCTCTGTCTCTCCTCCCCTAAGGTAAGGTCCAAGAGGTAAATACCCTCCTTGACTTCCAATCTGCATTTCCTGTGTCCTAAGATGCAAGAAAGAGAGAATGAAAAAGAGACAGATAACAGAGAGAAGGGAAATAGGTGTTTTTCTATAATGTAGGATATGAAAATTTGAGAAGTCAGATCAGAGACAACATTTATGCTGATTGATGAAGACCAAGGTGAAAAATGGCAAATTTGGGAGTATTCCTGGCCTAGGCTGTGGGTCCTCAACATTATAAGTCATCAGTAGTTGGTGCAAACATCAGCACCGAGGTCAGTTCCTGGGGCCAGACATTTGAATCTGTGTAGCAGCAGATGCAGTTGAGTCTCCAGTAGGTATTGGTAGCACAGTTGACACTTGGGGGATAGCAACAACTGAGATATGCAGTGAGCAAAAGAAGAAAGAGAAAGTGCTAAAATACATGCAGTAGTCATGGAGACAACTCACTTCTTGGAGCACTGGGTATGACACTTTCAGGAACCTCTCAAAATTATCTAAGAAGAAACTGGGGGAGGCTGGATTTCCTGAAGAATAAATAAGAACATGCAGTACCAGAGTAACTTTACTTTGCAGACTTGTTTTTAATCTTTTCGTATTGTCAGATGAGGTCTAAGAAATAAAGGTTTCCTTCTGCAAATAATTAATTTTATTTATTTGTCCCTTTGAGAAAGAAATCAGGACAACAAAAAAAAAATCACCACCTATCTCTAAGGATTTTCTGTACATAAGAGAATATAAAAATCTAAAACAAGTAATTGTTCTCTTTTTTTAGCCATATAAATTAGGGGGAAAGTAGATATTTAGAATAATTAAATTGGTTTTTTCGAGTGCCTTAAGTTCAAAGCCACGTTCTCTGCAACTTAATGTAGAAAAACATCATGACAAGTATTATTAACCCACTTTTCCAAATGTCCTCATATCCCAGTCATGCTATGTAAATTCCCCCCAGGGTAAAGCACATACAAACACTTTATTTGAGTGTCATCTTTTCTGTAGCACAAAGTGAAATTTCTAGCAACCCAGTATTGGCTATGAATGTGGGCATTGTTCTTGTCTCCACTCCTAAACAATAGACCATTGGTGGTTACTTAGGTTTTGTATGCCAGTTTTTCACAATTGTGAGAAAAGGGTTTCAGCTTGGTCACAGAGTTTCACAAATAAATGTTGAGTAGATGCTACCTTGGTCACTGCTCTTAAATTTTTGTTCCTTACTTTGTGTAAATACCTGTGGTGAGTAAGCGTGTGAGTTTTCTTGTGTCTTACACTAATCTATATCATATAGAATATATTCTTTCTTACAATGACTTTAATATAGTTAATGTGATCCACCATTTCTCTCTACAGAGAATCACTTCAACAGTACTTGAAGATCATGCATTACCTTCAAGGCCTAGGATCACATGATGTTGAACCATAATTTTTCATCCAAGTCTTATACCTTGCACCTAGATAGTATTAAAATTTCATATTTTCTTAGAAGACCTAGGGGCTGACAAAACCTTAAAACAGTTTCAGGTAAAATTATGTTTTATGTTTATAGATGAAGCCTAAAATCAAATTTATTGTTAAATCTTGACATTTATCTAAGAGGAGATTTAATTTAGAAATAGCTAAAGGGGGGCTTCCCTGGTGGCACAGTGGTTGAGAGTCTGCCCGCCGATGCAGGGAACACGGGTTCGTGCCCCGGTCCAGGAAGATCCCACATGCCGCAGAGCAGCAGGCCCGCAGAGAGTGAGCCATGGCCACTGAGCCTGCGCGTCCGGAGCCTATGCTCCGCAACGGGAAAGGCCACAACAGTGAGAGGCCCACGTACCGCAAAAAAAAAAAAAAAAGAAATAGCTAAAGGGTATTTCTGAAATTAGAGATGAGATTTGAGGGTCAAAAACAAAGAGGATGCCTTTTATCTTTCAGTCATTTTCTTTTTCCCAATGTTCTCTAGGTAAAACAGGTGTATATTATAGTTACGGTTGGATTTTCTCCAATTTATGACATTATGTATTTTACATTCCTGTAAAACTGTCTGTGAGAATAGTGATTTTATATCTAGAAAGTAAGAATGATATTTCTAAATCTATAAGGCAGGACCTATAAACTAATATTTCTTGCTCAAAAAGATCTCATAAATTATATACAGCAGATACATGAATACTTATTTTCTTTCCTTTCAACTATGCTCACATTAAAACATGAATCTTTAGCCTTCTTTAATTTTTCCTCAAAATATATATATATATATTAATATATAAATGCTTTCAACTTTTCGAGCAAATATAGTAGCATAATATTACGCCTATGAGGATAAGACAGTACAAATATCAAAAGAAATAAATGAATTACTGTTTATGTGCATAGCCACATCTTTTAGGACAATAGACAGTCACAATATAAATTTAAATAAGTGATCATGTCTCATATCAGAACTGTTTTAGCCTGAAGATTGTGATGCATTGTCATTTACAGTAACAACTGCTTCCTTAACAAACTGAAAGAAATTTTATTTTTTTCCTCCTCAATCAACAGAAAGTCATGGATCCAAAAAGAAATATACACCACGAACTGGAAATCATGACCTGTATGCCATGTTCCTGGAGTTGGAAGTTTGGACAGATCATATTTTCACAGCAGGAGTGCTGTCTGTCTGAGAGTCCTTGGCTCAAGTGGAGGTTTCAACATACCCAATTCTCAAACTACATGCATGGCAATTCTACAGCACTGCATAGCAGCAAGCCACGGCCTCCTTCCTCTTAATGGACCTTTACTGCTCAAAGTCTACCACTCCCAAGACCTGTGTTTGGGATAACTGTAGCCCCAAAATGTGTTCACACAAGCACTGAACTACACAGTAGGTGTCCTGCCTGCTTGATGGACTTTTTGCCTGAACCTCTTGATCTTGGCTACCAGTGTCATGTCTTGTTAAAACAACAACTTGATCACAAACTTCAAACCAGTTGAATTTCTCAAACCACTTGAATTTCTCAAACCACTTGAAATCCAGCCCTAATTCATGCATCCCTCTATAACAAATTTGACTAAATGCTTCCAGACTTTTACCCCACTCCCTGAGCCATGTCTTTTTCCAGAATTTTTTTTTCATGTTTTCAGAGAATATTTATTAAATGTTCATGACACTTTGTTAAATAGAAAAATGTGAGTTACCAGACTGTGTGTTTGGACTAAATGTTTCTATTCCTCTCCCCACAACCAAAATTCATATGCTGAAGCTCTAGCTCCCCAGTGTGATGGCTTTGGAGGTGGGGCTTTGGGAAGGTAATTAGGTTTAGATGAAGTCGTGAGGATGGGGTCCCATGCTGGGATTAGCGCCCTTATAAGAAGAGGAAGAAAGATCAGAACTCTCACATTGCACCATGTAAGGACACGGCAAGAAGGAAGCTATGTAGTAGCCAGAAAGAGGGTCTTCGCCAGGAACTGAATTTGACAACACCTTGATTTTGGACTTCTCAGCCTTCAGAACTGTGAGAAACAAATGTCTGTTGTTTAAACTACCTAGTCTGTGGTATTTTGTTACAGTAACCCAAGCAGACTGACATAGTATGCATACTGTGTTCCCATGTTCTTCCAGTATTTTTTTGCATGAATCTTCATCTAGGATGCCTAGATTAGAACTCGCTTTGAATCCTAGCTGCTTAATCCACTGATGCCCTGTGTGACTGACTTTATATTTTTTCTCTAGAAGGTTTTTAAAAATTAAGAAATCTCGGGCTTCCCTGGTGGCACAGTGGTTGAGAGTCTGCCTGCCGATGCAGGGGACATGGGTTCGTGCCCCCATCCAGGAAGATCCCACATGCCGCGGAGCGGCTAGGCCTATGAGCCTTGGCCGTTGAGCCTGCGCGTCCGGAGCCTGTGCTCCGCAACGGGAGAGGCCACAACAGTGAGAGGCCCACATACTGAAAAAAAAAAAAAAAAAATAAGAAATCTCTACTTTTTAGGGTTTATTCCAAAGACACGTGAACCTAGCTAATATAAAATTAGGACATTTGCATTATGGTGGGAAGCATCATAATCTTAACACATACTCGATAAACTATTTTAAAAAAAGCAAACATTAATTGTGTGTGTACTATATTTTAGGCACTGAGTTACAATTTCACATACCTTATCTCATGTAACTCTATCAAGAACCCATGAAGGAGTTGCCAGTATTATTTCCATAATATAGAAGAAGAAATCAAGACTTAGAAATGTTAAAAACAAGACAGCAGACCCAGAATGGAGTTGCTTATGCTAAACCCTATGTCACCAAGTTAAGACTTAACCTAATTACAGTTTCTGCTTCAATCTTAAAATCAGTTAATCAGAAATCACCTGATCAACACTAGTTAATCTGCCTGATAGACCCTTGCCAACCTCCAAAGGAAAGTACCCTTGCAATAACCAACCTGCTTTTTGCTTATTATAACTTCCTTGTTCCTGCTCCATTCTGCCCATAAGTCTTTCACTTTATACAGCTCCTTGGCCCCCCTTTCTATCAGCCAGATTAGATGCTGCCCCATTCATGAATCGCTGAATAAAGTCAATAAAATCTTTAAAATTTACTCAGCTGAATGTTTTTTTTTTTTAACAGAGAGATTATGTAACTTGTTTATGGCCAAACAGCGAGAGCAGATATGACTCATCCCTATGGCTGTCTGACTCCAAAGGCTATGTTCTCACCTACATCTCACCAACATTAAGATTTAATGTTAATTAAATCTTACCCACCTCTGAATGGAAGGCTGAGGAAGATGATCTGATTTCTTGTTGCTTTAGACAGGGTATACTGCCTTACCTATGAATATATTTTAGAGTCATGAAAGGTGTAATTGAATTTTTTTGTTTTAAAATTATAGTCAATGTTTATGATACTCTATGGCTGGTTAGTCAGGCTATAAGAACTATGCTGCTAACGAATTTTCATTTCAAGTTGGTGTTTTGCTAGCCATTCACAGACACATTTAATTGGTTTCAAGGAGCTCTAAGGATTAGTGTGAGTCCATCACCAAAAACAGAAAAAAAAATAGCAAAAGCTGGTGTCCTAGAATATGGTAGTAGTTCAAATGACTTCATGAATCAATTTTAATTTTATTTTTAATAATAAATAATTGAGTTTTAATAATATATAGCTAACCATTATGTTTATCATGATAAAGTTTCAAGATAAATGACAGCACCTCAGTATAATCTACATATGATACATGGACATCATGAAATATTATCAATAAATTGAGAATATAAAGGGAAGAGTATTTTCCTATTTTTGTAAATGATTTTTTGAAACTAAAAATCTTAAATCTAATTGGTTAGTAGAATGCACCATTTTACCTGCCAAAAGCCTTGAGAGAATTTCCTCACATTAGAAAGTCTGGGCCCATAGAATCTAGCACCATCTCAGATGATTGTGTCCCCAGGATGTTTTCCTCTTCCTGGCACAGGAGAAGGAGACATGTTTACAAATTTAAATTTCCTTTATAAATGTAAATTTCCTTTACAAAAAGAAAGTGTCTGCTCTGTTTTTAGAGCTTTTCTTGTGTCTGTCTGCCCTTCCTCTGTTGCCTTTAGCTCAAAATAATCCTTACGCCAAAGTGACATGTTTTAGTGTTGCATATTCTGGTCCCCTTCTCTGGTTAACCAGCAGGTAGGGTAAAATCTCAAACTGTTCACAGTTCTTGATGGTTTTATCTATGGAGGGGGGCTGCTGAAAGAGGAAGGACAATGACCTCACACTCTGAGATCAGTGATATGATTACCTGGAATTCAGTAGGGAGTGTTGTCACCCACGTGTTGAATGGGGGGAGGACTAAGGGACAGCAGTGCCCTGCCTGTTAAAAAAAGTTTAGAGGCTGAGTGGTGAGAAATATGACTAAAAAAAACTGGTCAGATGGTCATTTTCACTCTTATTTGAGTGAGCGGAGGAAGAGGTATTATCAGGAAGATAGGGTGGCCATCTCCACAGTCCCATATGAAAGGTAATGACATTGTGGCTACTGAGCCAGGGAACTCCTAAGCTGAAATAATGTTGGCAATGAGGACCTTGCTCTACAGTATGGAAGTCTGCATGTACTGAAAGCATTAGAAGTTCATCTGGTTGAGTAGAAGGATGGAAGAGATTGGAGAACCAAGATGGCAGAGTAGAAGAACGTGCTCTCACTCCCTCTTGTGAGAGCACCAGAATCACAACTAACTGCTGAACAATCATCAACAGGAAGACACTGGAACTCACCAAGGAGGATACCCCACATCCAAAGACAAAGGAAAAGCCACAATAAGATGGTAGGAGGGGTGCAATCACAATCAAATCAAATCCCATAACTGCTGGGTGGGTGACTCACAAACTGGAGAACACTTATACCACAGAAGTCCACCCACTGGAGTGAAGGTTCTGAGCCCCACGTCAGGCTTCCCAACCTGGGGGTCCAGCAACAGGAGGAGGAATTCCTAGAGAGTCAGACTTTGAAGGCTAGTGGGATTTGATTGCAGGACTCTGACAGCACTGGGAGAAACAGAGACTCCACTCTTGGAGGGCACACACAAAGTAGTGTGCGCATCGGGACCCAGGGGAAGGAGCAGTGACCCCAGGGGAGACTGAACCAGACCTACCTGCTAGTGTTGGAGGGTCTCCTGCAGAGGTGGGGTATGGTTGTGGCTCACCATGAGGACAAAGACACTGACAGCAGAAGTTGTGAGAAGTACTCCTTGGCATGAGCCCTCCCAGAATCTGCTATTAGCCCTGCCAAAGAGCCCAGGTAGCCTCCAGTGTTGGGTTGCCTCAGGCCAAACAACCAACAGGGAGGGAAAACAGCCCCACCCATCAGCAGACAAGCAGATTAAAGTTTTACTGAGCTTTGCCCACCAGAGCAATACCCAGCTCTACCCACCACCAGTCCCTCCCATCAGGAAACTTGTTCAAGCTTCTTAGATAGCCTCATCCACCAGAGGGCAGACAGCAGAAGCAAGAAGAACTACATCCTGCAGCCTGTGGAACAAAAACCACATTCACAGAAAGATAGACAAGATGAAAAGGCAGAGGGCTATGTACCAGTTGAAGGAACAAGATAAAACCACAGAAAAACAACTAAATGAGGTGGAGTTAGGCAAACTTCCAGAAAAAGAATTCAGAATAATGATAGTGAAGATGATCCAGGACCTCGGAAAAAGAATGGAGGCAAAGATCGAGAAGATGCAAGAAATCTTTAACAAAGACCTAGAAGAATTAAAGGACAAACAAACAGATGAACAATACCATAACTGAAATGAAAACTACACTAGAAGGAATCAATAGCAGAATAACTGAGGCAGAAGAACAGATAAGTGACCTGGAAGACAGAATCCTGGAATTCACTGCTGCAGAACAGAATAAGGAAAAAAGAATGAAAAGAAATGAAGACAGCCTAAGAGACCTCTGGGACAACATTAAATGCAACAACATTCGCATTATAGGGGTCCCAGAAGGAGAAGAGAGAGAGACAGGGCCCAAGAAAATATTTGAAGAGATTATAGTTGAAAACTTCCCTAACATGGGAAAGGAAATAGCCACCCAAGTCCAGGAGGCGCAGAGAGTCCCATACAGGATAAACCCAAGGAGAAACAAGCCGAGACAGATAGTAAACAAATTGACAAAGATTAAAGACAAAGAAAAATTATTGAAAGCAGCAAGGAAAAAATGCAAATAACATACAAGGGAACTCCCATAAGGTTAAAAGCTGATTTCTCAGCAGAAACTCTACAAGCCAGAAGGGAGTGGCATGATATACTTAAAGTGATGAAAGAGAAGAACCTACAACCAAGATTACTCTACCCAGCAAGGATCTCATTCAGATTCAATGGAGAAATCAAAAGCTTTACAGACAAGCAAAAGCTAAGAGAATTCAGCACCACCAAACCAGATCTACAACAAATGTTAAAGGAGCTTCTCTCAGTGGGAAACACAAGAGAAGAAAGGGACCTACAAAAACAAACCCAAAACAATTAAGAAAATGGTCATAGGAACATACATACTGATAATTACCTTAAACATGGATTAAATGCTCCAACCAAGAGACACAGGCTCGCTGAATGCATACAAAAACAAGACCCATAAATGTTGTCTACAAGAGACCCACTTCAGACTTAGGGACACATACAGACTGAAAGTGAGGGGAAGGAAAAAGATATTCCATGCAAATGGAAACCAAAAGAAAGCTGGAGTAGCAATATTCATATCAGATAAAATAGACTTTAAAATAAAGAATGTTACAAGACAAAAGGAAGGACACTACATAAAGATCAAGGGATCAATCCAAGAAAAGATATAACAATTATAAAAATATATGCACCCAACATAGGAGCACCTCAATACATAAGGAAACTGCTAACAGCTATAAAAGAGGAAATCAACAGTAACACAGTAATAGTGGGGGACTCTAACACCTCACTTTCACCAATGGACAGATCATCCAAACAGAAAATTAATAAGGAAACACAAACTTTAAATGACACAATAGAGCCGATAGATTTATAGGACATTCCATCCAAAAGAGGATCCAGGACTTGATGAATTTGGAAATCCTCACATGTTCAGATGGCAAATGATACTGCAGTTCAGGCATCACTTCTGAAATCTTGGCATAGGGAAAAAGCCAAGGATGGTGACTACATAAACTTCTGCTAAAACTTCAGCAAAAAAAGTATCTATTCTCTCACAAAAACCTTTGAAAAGATTAAGGGTGTGCCTCTTAGATCCTCTTAATCAAACCACAGGCCTCCAGGAGGCTTAAGGGCACTGACCCTTATCCGTCTCCACAGGAAGCTAAAACAGAGAAGGCAACAATTTGGAAAGATCTGTAGAGATGGATTTTGTCAAATGGAGTTAACTCCATTGAAGTCCAGGGAAGTTCTACAAAGTTTTTAAGAAGTTTATTTCAAAAAAAAAAAGAAAGAAAAAGAAAAACAACCCACTGATCATTGGACTGAAAGGGGCAGAGAGAGTGTAAGATAAAAAGAAGTTGTCATATCTCCAAAATTCTGCTGGCAGGAAGCAGACTGATAAAATTATTCAGCTTGAGAAGTGTGCAACCTTCTATGAAAAAGGAGGAAATCAAAGAGTGGAGCTGAATGACAGGGAGGGTTAACCCCAGATTTTGAAAACTAATCAAGAAATGCAGAAACATTTGCCCAGCTGTATTTCAGAACTGCTGAACCATTGGCCCCTTTGCACCTCCCAGTGTCCCTCCTTTTTGACTGTTGATGCATAGCAGAATATGCCACCCCAAAACATGACTTTCTGGCATAAGGATCATTTTGACCTGACTTTTTTGAAAAACTGCAGACACAGAAGAAATTCTGAAAACAGAGAGGTTACCCTCTACTAAAGGAAATCTACATTTATAAACAATTTTTACATTAGAAAGGGGTTCTCTACTAGGAATGAAACCGAGCAGGACCCTGTGAGGCTCCTGGGCATGGAAGCCTGTTTGTGTCCCCCATTTCTTGTTTTTAGGGAACAGACTCCAGTCTCCATGACCTCCCCTGAATTCCAAAGGGCAGATTCAAACAGTTGCTAATCAGGGAAGGGAGGGGATGCAGAGACAAGGGAGGAGCAGTCAAGAAACAATAGTGCAGCCTTGGGGCAGGGTCCTGGTTCCACCTCAAGGGATACACATAACAATATATTTGAGCTCATCTGCAGAACTAAAATCCCCACCAAATGGAAGATGTTAGCATTCTTCATTCCAGAGAAGACCACCTGAGGCCAGATTAAAGAAGTGTAGGCCCTTCACACACCCTAATCCTTATCAGCAACCCCACCCTTGAACCATTGCTATAGAACTCCTCACCAAATACCCCCAGGTTGGGACACACAGTTTTTGAGGGCAGGAGCCCACTATGTCCCCCTTTGCCTGACAAAGCATTAAAGTTATTCTTTTCTACTTCACCCAAAACTTGGTCTCCGAGATTCAATTTGGTATCGGTGCACAGAGTTTTTGGCATCAGGAAGACAGCTATCAACAGAGGTAATTTTTTCACCTGAGAGACTTATCTGCAGGGCAGGGCAACCTTTGTTTATCAAACATTTTCTGCACTGGCTTTCCCTTGAATTTCCTCTCCCCTCCCCTTTTTCTTTCTTTTGTCTTTAGCTGAAGATGATATTTAAGCTGGTGGCTTGGGCCAATTCAGGGAATTAGTTTTCCTGGGTATCTCCCATGTATACATGAAGTATACATGCTAATAAAACTTCTATTTATTTTTTCTCTTGTTAATCTGTCTTTTATTATGGGGGAGGGATGTCACAGAACTAAAAAGAGTAGAGAAAAAATTATTTTTTCTCTTTCATACAGTCTTTAGCTCTTATTCTATGTTATTCTCACCATTTTATATTGGTGTTCTGGATGTTGACGGCTTGTCTCTAGTTTTGCAGGTGCACAGATGGAGAAGAATTATGCCCTAGGAACAAAGAATTACCTCACATTACAACCAGGAGTCTCCTCTGCACCTGGACCTTATTTAGATGATGAGATTTTGGACTTTGGGTTTGATGGATGAATAACAACCTTGAGGCACTGAATGTATGTTGCATGTAAGGAGGGACACAAATCATTGAGGGGCAGAAAACAGACTCTGGGAGCACAGACTACAGGATGACAGCTCACTCAATAATTCCTTCCTCTTGGTGTACATTCCCCTGAATAATCTTTTTCCATTGATCATGGGCATTGTGACAGCAAAAGTGATGTCATCCCATAATTATTTTACAACCCTATATGGCAAAGGTGATGAGATATCACTTCTGTGATTATATTGTGATATCCACATGTTGCTGGCCTTGAAGAAGAAGTGAGCTACTGTGTAGCAAGGAACAGTGGGTTTTTTTGTTTGTTTGGTTGGTTTTGGCCATGCCACAGCTCGTGGGATCTTAGTTCCCCAACCAGGAATTGAACCAGGGCTCCCTGCAGTGGAAGCATGAAATTTTAACCACTGGACCACCAGGGAATTCCCAGGAACGGTGGTTTCAAGAGCTGTGGGTAACCTCTAGTTGCTGAGGTAGTCGTCAGTAAGAAACTAAAGTCCTAGTCCTACAGCCACAAAGAAATAAATTTTTCCAATTACTTGAGGGATCTTGGGTGCAGACTTTCCCTCAGTCAAGCCTCTGATAATACCACAGCCCTGACCAATACCTGAACTTCAGCTGATGAAACCCTGAGCAGAGGATCAGTTAAGCCATGCCCAGACTCCTGACGTATAGAAATTGTGAAATAATAAGTGGCAGTTGTTTTAAGCTGCTAAACTTGTAAAAATTTGTTATACAGCATAGAAACCTAATACAAGGGTGATGAAGGAAGGAAAGCCTCAGTGTTTTGGGAAGGAACACCACAGACCCCAAGAGAGAGGGAGAAAAAAGGACATTATTTTTTTTTATCTTTCTGACAACCCAACTTTTCTTATGAAGAAAAATGCCTTGATATGCTCTGTGATGGTTAGTTGTATGTGTCAACCTGACTGGGTCAGGGGATGCTCAGACAGCTGATAAGACATTACTCCTGGGTGTGTCTGTGAAGGCGTCTCTGGGAGAGATTACCATGTGAGCCAGCAGAATGAACAAAGGAGATGCCCTATGCACGTGGGTGGGCACCATCCAATTGGATGAGCATCTGAGAACAAAAGGGGGATGAAGAGCAAGTTCACTCTCCTTGTTTGTGCTGAGACACCCATCTTTTCCTCTCCTTGGACATCAGTGCTCCTGGTTCTCAGGGGTTCAGGCCTTCAGACTTGGACAAAGGTGTCACCACTGGTTCCCCTGGTTCTCAGGCCTCCAGGCTTGGACTGGAACTAAACCCCTGGTTTTCCTGGGCTTCCAGCTTGGTGATGGCAGACTGTGGGACTTTGCAGCCTCTATAATCATGTAAGCCAGTTTCTCATAATAAATCTCTTCTTATATATTTCTATATATCCAGTTGGTTCTGCTTCTTTAGAGAACCCTAACACTTGTTCTCACAGACTGTTGCTAGCATCTTAAATTTTATTGACTGCTGGGAATTCCCTGGCGGTCCAGTGGTTAGGACTCCAATCTTCCACTGCAGGGGGCACATGTTCCATCCCTGGCCAGGGAACTAAGATCCTGCAGGCAATGCAGCTCAAAAACTTTTACAGACTGCTAGGTCTACAAATCATCACCAGGTGACAAACACAATTTGATCATCAATCTCGTTGATAATTCTACTGAAAACCGCAGAGGATGGCTCTAGACCCTTTACCTGCTTTGGGGTAAGTAATAGACTGTCCATCATTTCTGACTCAGGAATCTTGTGCCTTCTGTCTGTATCCATGAAGTTGTGGCAGTCTAACCTGTGAAGTTACAAGTAGGGAAAACTCTCAGACCTTTCATAGTTCTCAACAAGGTGATATGTGTCACTTCTGGGCCAAGACAGAGGAGAAAATTGTATGCATGTTCTCTCCCTCCGCACCCCCCCCTTTTTTTTTACCTCTATTAGGTAGAAGAATGCAATGAAAGGAACTGTTTCTCTCAATCACTTCATGAAAGACAGCCCCCAGCATAACAGGAAAAATTGGTTGTTCTGTTAGATAAGAGAGAAATGATTTTTAGTATACTAACTCACTGAAATATTGGGATTTATTTGTGATAGTGGTGGGAGGTGTGCATTAATTTGAAAACTGACAGATTGACAAATGTGAGTGGCTGGACAGTACACACATGTGGACTCCTGAAAATACTTGTGGAAACCAGCACTGATGAGTGCTTAAGGCAGTCCATTTTAGTAGGCGCCCGAAGGAGTGATTCTGTTTACTCATCTGCCAGGTTATATAAGCTGTAATGTCAAGGCCTAAAACTTCCACAGAGTAAAGGGTGTGGGGAGAGGAACCAAGAAAAGACAGGCTGGAGAACGATTTCTAAGAAAGAATTTTGGCATGGTTCCTGGTACTCTGAACTGGCTAGAAGCAAAAACCTTCCCAAGGTTTTTCTATGCTGGGATTTGGTTTCTTTGGCGATAAAATTCCCTTTGACAAGCCTTTGACATTTGTTCCTTAAACTGCCACCAGATTCCAAAACTTACCTAAGCAGAAAGCAGTCTGCCAAAGTTACCAGCATGGAGTATATAAGTAACATTCACCCTACCTGTGACTCTACAGGAAAACGAAGAAGGAAAAACTGTGCAGAACATAGTCAAGGTTCATAGAGAGTCAAGTTCTGGGTCATTAGTTTCCAGGAGCAGAATCGTGATCTAATCAAGTGAATTTTCCACCTCTATCAGGGCAGGTCTTTGTGGTGCCTTCCCACAGAATTCCCTTCTCTGAATGTCCAGGTGTTTTTTTCCATATAATGGATCTCTTGTCCTTGCTCTGTAGCTGTACAGTGGATGGGTGAGGGGATAAGGGCATATGATTATACCTGACAGCAAGATCCTGGATTTTGAGCCCAGAACAGACTGTCTGAGCCAAAATTTAGAAGCAGTGTGAGTACCTGAATCACCAAGTGGAAGAAAGAGCCACATGAATATATTTGTGAGAAATGCAGTTCTATTATGTTAAGCCACTGAAATTGGACATTCATTTCTTACAGGACTAGTGTTACCCTAAGTTGGTGATTCTCAAACTTATTTTCATTTTCAGCCCGTAGGAAGCTTTTTTTTAGACTTTTTTTCCCCTAATCACAGCCTCTGCATTAAATTTAACACCATAGATATAATCTATACCTGTTTACTTACTATATGTATATGTCACTGTGCTTTACAGAGTTAAGATTCACCTCCTTCCCAACCCAGAACCAATTTTTGTCCCCTTGGGGGCACTGTTGCCCTGGTTGAGAACACATGCCATAAATGATAGTAAAGTGTATCTGTCTCCTGTTCATCTCTCTTACCTCAAATTTCCCTCCTGTCCCTGCATACTGATCATTTATTTTAGCCTTTTTTCAATTCCTTGAACATACCAAGCTCTTCTGAACCTTAAAAACTTTTTCCTGGCTTCTTTTTTTTCCCCTTGAAAACTCAGTTTCAGGATGCACTGCTGCCTTCCTCTAATTTTTCATAATATTTCTTAGCATTTTCTTAAATGATACTTTTGCAGAGAAACCTGCTTTTAAAGTGGTTCTCACATTTGTCTCTTAGTACTATTGTTTTCTTTAATACCACTTATGACAATTTATAATAATATATTTGACGGTTTTGATACTTTTCTCTCAGCACTGTTGTTTTCTTTTAATACCACTTAGGACAACTTATAATAATATATTTAACTGTTTTGATACTTAACGTCTGTTTCACTCACTGAGAGACACTCCATATATACTCAGAACGTAGTGTTGAAATAGATATCTAAGCCCAAGATAGAGCTGCTCCTACCCGGGGTGCTGTGTCAGAAGACTGAAACGTAGGTAACTCTAGTGTCCCTGTAAATGCTCCCCTTGACTAGAAATGCAGTGCATGTAACCAGGCAGCCGATCCCCAACTGCCAAAAATCTGTAATGATTTCCTGGTTCTAAATAAGGTCAGATATGCAACCCCAGCCAACCAACTTAAACCAAATACTCTCTTATTTCCTGATTGGCCTGCTAGCTTTTAAGGAAACCCCTGACCCCTTAGCCAATCACGCCCTGTTTCTGCATACCACTTCCAACACTTTACAAAGCTCACTCTTCCTAAATATCCAATGACAAATTAAAATTATGAAGGAGTGATCACAGTTCAGGCGTACAAAAATAGAGTCAGGCAGCCACTGAGGATCTGGTCTCAGACACGCCTCTGCACCACAGAGAACTTGAACTTTCTCTGAACTGTACCACGTTCAAGGACACCACCAGCTGTATTCAGAACACCTGCCAGCTGCAACCTTGTGGTCTCAAGGTCTCCCCTTATAACTATGGAAGCTTTTCGGACCCCAACCAATTCTTTCTTATCCAGCATCCCCATTTCTTGCCAGATCCAATTATAATTCTTGGTAAACAACTCATGTAACTCTCTGTAACCTTGCAGTTTTTTGCCTTTATAAGCCTCTCCCATTTTGTAGTCCGAGGGAACACAATTCAAGTGCTTCTTGAATCTGTGTTTCCCATGCTGCAATCCTAACAAGCCTCAAATAAACACCTTTTAATTTCAATCAGGTCTCTGTTTCTGAAATTTTGGTTAACACATCCCTTGGGAATGCTCCACTGCTTGTGAGGCACTGTACTCACCCAATCCATGGGTTTTCCCTTGAATAAAGGACATCAAACTCATTACGAAACTGAGCAGGACCTTGTGGGATCTTCCTGGGTACAAGCCCCTCCATGTCCTCCACTGCTTGTTTGGCTTTCCCCAAGTTCCAAAGGGCAGACTCAAGCAATAAATGATTAGAGAAGTGGAAAAGGCAGAAATGAAGGAAAGCCGTCAAGCAAGAGAAGTAATAATAGCTTGAACAATAGTCACAGGACTCCTCCTAGTTCCTCCTAAAGGGATATAAATATCAATCTGATGCATCTCTTTGAGTTGTTCTGTGAGATTAAGACCCTCACCCAGTGGAGGATGGTGACTACATGCAGACCACAAACATGTAGACCCCAGACTGGTTGGAACCAGAAAGTCAATGATTAATATTCTCTAAACATCACCCTGTTACCTCACCAGCAACCAATCAGAAGAATGTCCATGAGCTGATCACACATGCTGCAACCCTCACTCCAAACCCTTCCCTGAAAGCCATTTGGAAGTTCAGGTCTTTTGAGCATTAACTACCCATTTTCCTTGCTTGGTGCCCTGCAAATAAATGCTGTACTTTCCTTCACCACAACTGGTGTCAGTAGATTGGCTTTGCTGCCAAATCTGGACCAAGTTCAGTTCTGTAACAATTTCTAAAAAATTTTTTTGTTATTTGACCATAGCTAATTAATATTGAAGAGTGGATATAAAAAAGTATAAGTGAAGAAACAAAGGCAGGAAGGAAGGAGGGATAAGAGGAAGAAAAGAGATCAACAGCAGGTCAATTTCATGCTTATTTTTATAACCTTCTTCTTCCATTTTCTCTTTGCTCTCTGGAGTTCAAAGTTCATATCTTGAGTAGGGGAGGAGAAATAATTTTCCCTCTGCCCTTCTGAGTTCTTGGCTGAGACCCCTTGTAATAAAAGACAGATTAACAGAGAAAAACAAACAGAAGTTTATTAACATGTATAACTCATGCATACACAGGAGATACTCAGGGAAAGTGCATAAGTCCCTGAGATGGCCCAAGCCACCCACTTAAATACAGTCTTTAACTAAAGACAAAAGAAAGAAAGGTGTGTGTGTTTGGGGGCCGCTATGGGAGGTTACAAGGAAAAGCAAGGTAAACAAGGCAAACATTTGTTATGCAGTTAAGTCATTGTCTTCTCCATTGATAAAGAGCTTCAGGTGTTATAGAGCTAATTCTTCTCCTGGTACAGAGAGGGAGACACACTCAGAAATGGAGATTCCTTCATAAATGTAAATTTCCCTTACAAAACGGCAACTTCTATTCTTGTTTTTAGAGCCTCTCTTGTGTCTGCAGTTTCTCAAACATGATAATCCTTGTGCCAAAGAGGCATACTTCGGGGTGGAATATTCTGCTACTCTTCACAACTTATGGTGGTTTGTCGCTAATACTGCAAAAACATATGACGTGATGGGTCTAACAATAATCAATACATGCTGTACAGTTTCAACCACATAGTCATTTGATGTTTCACAATCAGACACTCAGCCTCCAACAAGGCCCCCAATCCAGAGGTTGTACACAAGTGATATGCAGTTCCCTGCTGAACATAGGAAGGTCAGATTCCACAACCCTAGTGGTCTGTGCTGTGACTCTCTTATTAAATTATTCCAAAGAGTCTATGCAATATTCTTTTCAATAGCAGGGGTCAGCATACTCTAGCCCATGGGCCAAATCTGACTCAGAGACTGTTTCTGTAATTAAAATTTTATTGGAACACAGCCATATCATTTATGTATTGTCTGTGGCTGCATCTGCACTACAACCATGGAGTAAAGTAGTTCTGGTACAATAACAGGGTTAAATAGTTGCACATCAGCAGAATTTAGTAGTGGCCACAGAGACCCAATGGCCCTCAAAGCCTAAAAGATTTACCAGTTGGCCATTTGCAGAAACATTTGCTGACTCCCGCTCTATAACATCATCGAATCCGCTAGATCACATGACCCAAGTGGTAGAGCTCTTTGTACTGTAGCCCAGTGGTCCCCAACCTTTTTGGCATCAGGGACTGGTTTCGTAGAAGACAATTTTTCCACAGACGGGGGTGGGGGTGTCGGGGGAATGGTTCAGGCAGTAATGCAAGTGATGGGGAGCGGCAGATGAAGCTTTGCCTACTCACCCGCTGCTCACCTCCTGCTGTGTGGCCTGGTTCCCCAACCCCTGGCATCAGTCCACAGCCTGGTGGTTGGGGCCCCCTGCTGTTGCCTACATCTGATGCAGCACCTTCTGCTCTGGACCCCACTTGAAATTGGCAGCCTTCTAAGTCACCCTATAAATGAATTAGAGCAATATACCTAAGTATGGTATACGCTCTTCCAAAAATCCAAAAATATCTACCAAGCACAGTGACTCTTTCTTAGTGGCAAAAAGTTCCAATGTCTTGGCATGTACCAGATCGTCAAATCCTTCAGAAGTTTTACGAATGTGGCATAAAACTTCAAAAGTTTTATGAATGTTTTATGAATGTGTCTCGCAAGCCCTCAACTTACCAAGTCATACAGAGTATTTACTACATCTTGCTTACTAAGTCCTCAACAAAGAATCAGAGAGATGTCCCACAGGATGTTCAGATAATTGAGACCCCCTCAGACTACACTCTGACAGAATGCAGCAGAGTTAACACAGTCTAGAGCAGGATTGTTTTCTTTCCTGATGGGGAATGAAATGAAATGCAGATTATGTAGATGAATAGCTACTGTATTAATTTTCCATTGCTGCTATGACTAATTACCACAGACTTGGTGGCTTGAAACAGCAGAAATTGTCATCTGTAGATCAGAAATCTGACACAGATGTCACTGAGCTGAGATTAAGATGTCAGGTAGAGGGCATTAGAGGAAATTCCTTTACCTTGTCTTTTCCTTGGCACGTGGCTCCCCCCTTCCACATTTTAGATCCAGCAATGTTGGGCCAAGTTCTTCTCACTTTGCCGTCTCTGTGATTCTGTCTTCATCTTTGCTCTTCTACTTTTAAGGACCCTTGCAATTACATTGGGTTACTCAGATAATATCCCTATTTTAAGATCTGCTGCTTAGCAAACTCAACTCTCCTTTGCCAGGTAACCTAACATATTCACAGGTTCTGGGGACACAGACATCTTTGTGGGGTCCTTATTTTGTTTCCCACAGCTAAAAATCAAGGGCAGAATCTATGTTGTTCTAGGAAATATACCACATCTGGCACAGCAGCTGTGAGAATGAGTCTGTCTCGATTAAACATGTGAAACTCCACTGTCACCTGCCATGACCTATTTGAATTTTCTTGTATGTGGCTACTGGTGAATTCAATGAGGATATAAATGAGGATCACAAAACTTAATTTTTTAAAGTCTTTTGAGTTTGGCATTAATTTCTACCGTTTGACTTGAAATGCAGTTGTGCTTCTGATTTACTAGCCTGACAAGGAGGAAGAGACAGTATCAGATTTCTGCTTATTCTTTTCTTTCTTAATGGTCCTCATTCTGATGCCGAAAGCTCAGCCTCTGTACACTGGTGCCAAATCGAATCTCAGAGACAGAGTTTTGGGTGAAGTAGAAAAGAATAGCTTTATTGATTTGCCAGGCAAAGGAGGCCACAGCCAGCAGGCTCCTGCCCTAGAAAACTATGTGTGCCAACCCAAGGGAGTTTGGTGAGGAGTTTTATGGCAATGGTTCAAGGGTGGGGTTGCTGATAAGAATTAGGATGTGTGCAGGGCCTGCACCTCTAATCTGGTCTCTGGTAACCTGATGAGTTTCTGTGGTTCCTTTAATCTGGCCTCAGGTAATCTTTTTTTTTTTAATAAATTTATTTATTCATTCATTTATTTTTGGCTTTGTTGGGTCTTTGTTACTGCGCGCGGGCTCTCTCTAGTTATGGTGAGCGGGGGCACGTGGGCTTCTCATTGCGGTGGATTCTCTTGTTGCGGAGCACGGGCTGTAGGCACATGGGCTTTAGTAGTTGTGGCGCACGGGCTTAGTTGCTCCGCAGCATGTGGGATCTTCCTGGACCAGGGCTCGAACCCATGTCCCCTGCATTGGCAGGCAGATTCTTAACCACTGCGCAACCAGAGAAGTCCTCAAGTAATCTTCTTGATGAGCCTCTCTGGTTCCTTTAGTCTGGCTTCAGGTGGTCTTCTCTGGTATGAAGAATGCTGACATCTTCCTTTTGCTGGGTTTTAATTCTACAGAAAGCTTAAAGACATTGTTATGTGTATCCCTTGAGGTGGAACCAGGACGCTGCCCCAGGGCGGCACTATTGTTTCTTGACTGCTCCTCCCTTGTCTCTGCATCCCCTCCCTTCCTGGGTTAGCAACTGTTTGAATCTGCCCTTTGGAACTCAAGGAAGGTCATGTTGGCTGGAGTCTGTTCCCTACAAAAAACGGGGGACATGGAAAGGCTTCTGTGCCCAGGAGCCCCCACAGGGTCCTGCGCGGTTTCAGTCCCACACACAGAGCAGGGAACCAATATGAAGCTTCTCTCAACTGCTTAGCATATTGATGTCAGCACACTCAGGAGCCATGAGGACGACCACGAGGGTCTGCTGATCTACTGCTGTACATGAACTGGATCCAGGCATGCAACATCTGGCGTCTATGCCCTCAACCCACTTTAACGGGTTTTTCTTTGGCTGAACTTAGCTCAGACTTTATTTCCAACGGCTCTAGGAAGATCTTCAAATTCCTCTTTCTACAATATACAGTTACTTTGCATATTGGATGGAGGCCACTTAGGGAAAGACTGGGAGACTATCTCCTGTACATAGTTATTGTGGTATCAGGATCCTTCAACCTAAGGACCTGATTTGCCTTTCAAACTCCATTAATAAAACTTCTGAAAGGGAGGTAAACCTGCTTTGTCAAGAGCGGTATTTCTCTATAGAGACATTAGTGTTGCAGAACACATTATTAACGATAGACTTTGTGGTAGGCAGAATTCCAAGTTGGTCCCCAAGATTCCTTCCCCCTGGTGCACGCATTCTTATATAATTCCCTCCCCTTGAGTGTGGGAGAACCTGTGAATATGATGGGATTTCACTCTTGCGATCAGGTTCTTATCAGTGGACTGTGAGTTAATCAAAAGAGAGATTATCTGGGTGGACTTGATCTGTTGAGCCCTTAAAAGGGACTGAGAAGTTCCTGAATTCAGAGAGACTGGAAGTATGAGCAGGCCTACGGAAGACCTGAAGGCAGCATCTACAAACTAAGAGCAACCCCGGGCCAACAGCAAGGAAGAAAAAGGAACCTCAATCCTGCAACTGCAAGGAAATAAATTCTACCAACATCTGAATGAGTTTGGACAAGAACCCCTAGATCCTGCTGAGAACCCAGTTCTGGCAAACACCTTGTTGTCAGTCTGTGGGGACCCTGAGCAGAGAACACTGAATTTATGGTAATTTGTTATGCAGAAATAGAAAACGATGAGTGCACATGTCATTCATTTAACAAATATTTATAATATTCTTGCCAATAAACTAAACAAAGTGTTGCAAAATTTTCTGCTTAAATTAACCAAAATGAGTCTGGCACTCTGTATTGTTAAGAGTGTGTGTGTGTGTGTGTGTGTGTGACAGATATTTTAAGTACTTTTCTATTTATGGGAAATCTTTTAAAATTAATATGATTGCTATAGTCCGAATGCTTGTGTCCCCCTAAAATTCATATGTTGAAATCCTAACCCTCAAAGATGACGTCGTTAGAGGTGGGGCCTTTGGGAGGTGTTTAAGTTATTAGGGCAAAGCCCTCTGGATGGGATTGGTGCCTCGTAAAAGAGGCTCCAGAGAAGTACCTAGCCCCTTCCACCATATGAGGACACAGCCAGAAGGCATTCACGGTGAATCAAGCAGAGGGTGCTCACCAGACTATGACCATATTGGCTTCTTGGTCTTGGACTTCCAGCCTCCAAAACCATGAGAAATAAAATTCTGTTGTTTATAAACTTCCCAGTCTATGGTAATTTGCTATAACAACCTGAATGGACCAAGATGATGATCATAATCAAAACCATTGGGACATTTCTTTGTGGTGGTCTTTATGAGCATATGAAATACTTGGTTTCTGTTTACATTTTCTTTTTACTCATGTGTATCTAAAGTAATAATGTTTGAAGATTTTATATTTTAATTGCCAGCATTTTCCTGTATAATGAGTGCAATTTTTTTTTTTTTTACTGTTATGCTTAACTAGGAGTCTGAGATAAAAATGTCAACTTCTTGTTTCAAGGAAAATATTTTGCCTTCTCATCTGTTATACACATTTCAAAGAACACCCGGTGTTATTTTATTTGTTCTAATTTTAGAAGTAAATATATAATACTTTATTTGTATTAATTTAAACATATAATTTCCATTCTATGCTCTATTTTTATTTTTGGTTTTTTAAACTTTGCTTGCATTTTCATAAAAATTTACTTTTAGACTATCTTTTTATCTTTAAAGATTGCTATCACCGATAAGAAGTAAGAAAGAAATATTTAAGGCATCCACTGTACTCCTTGACTTCCCCCACGAAATCTCCTGCCTGGTGATAATTGGAGTAATATTGCTTCAGGTGACTTGCTAAGGTAACACATAGTTCACTACTTTTGACCATATCGATGGCTTTTTAAAAATAGAAATAACACATATGACAGAGAAAAATTAACTTATCTGTCCCTAATAGTCAGCATGCTATATAAAATAAATTGTCCTTTAGAAAGTGAGATGCTGATGCAAGACATAGCAAAATAAAACAAAACAAAAATAAAATTTTGAGTTTCCAGCTAATAATTCAATCAGACCACATCACGTTAAATACCTAGGTATCCTGTAAGCTCAGAAATGTTGAATATTAAATATATGGAGTCTCTCTCATAGCTTATAATTCACTATCCACTACATGTATTATATGCAGATTTTTCTTACTTCACCAAGGATAACAAAGTAGGATGAAGCATCACTATCTTTAGAAAGTACTTTACTCACCATCCTTAAGGGTCTAGGCATGCTGGACAGAGGGTTTGCCTTTGGCAAGGGATTTCTGATGTCTATCAAATGGAGGTGCCCAGGGAATCTGAGCCCCGGGTGGCAGCAACTCACTGGAAGCAGAGTAGTCGAATCAGTGGTGTGCTTGGGCAGGCTCATCTTGGCTTGCAAGAGCTGACTGTTACATTTTCAGAAATACTGTGAACAGGTTGTTAAACTGTGTGTATCTGTGTGTGTGTTTATATGAGTGTGTTATAAATATATACATGTATATATAATATGCATATTATGTTTATCTGTGCTATGTATATATAACATATATGTGTATCTATCATATATATGTTTATATATAGTGTATATATGTATAAATAGTAAATTATATTAAAAACAAAGAAAACAATTTGGAAAAAAATTCCTCCCTCTATAATACTAGGCAGAAACATAGATATAAGCAAGAACATATATATATATACACATATATATATGTGTATATATATATATATGTATAATTTGTTTTGCTGTGTCTCAGATAAGAATTCCTATAGCTGAGCTTTTATAGATGCAATGGCAGGCAGCGTAGAATTGAACAGGAAGTATTGCGAGAGAAGACCTTCACAAGAGGAAATACATAATTCATGAAGGAACAGATGGGTTTGTAAAGTTCAGAGAAAATAAACAGCTTTGTTGACTTCAGTGAGAAAAGAGGAAAAATCGGGAAATAAGAAGAGATGAAATTGTTTAAGTAAAAGTACATACTGGAGTATGTATTTGATGAAGGGCTTGAATATTTAGACCATTTAAAGTATCCTCCAATGAATAAAATGTAGACTATTTCTCTACTACTCAGATAAGCACGTGCAAATTGGAAAGCAGGAGGGGGATTTTAAAAAGTTACTAAAAAAAAATCCTTTCCAAAAAAATAATTTTCCCTCATTGTTTATTCTAGGTTCCTATCTCAGCTGTTTGTTTTTTACCAGATGATTCAAACGTATACAAGGTAAGCACATCATGAATGGTGGGAATGGGGTTTGCGGGTTGGGTGTGGTTCTCACATCAGGCCCAGCAAACTGCGGGAGGGTACCATCTCTAGAGCCCATCTTCCTGGTTCCTAATGCCAGGTTAAGCACCTATTACAGTAAGTCTCCTACTTACGAACTTTCAAGTTGTGAACTTTCAAAGATGCAAACTTGCACAGACAAAGGACGGAGAGACAAGAGGAAGGAGTAACTGAAGAACCGAAGAGATTCACGATGCAGGAAATGGCATGGGGATTTTCTTGATTGGAGGAGGCACTGTGAGTAACTGTCAGTAACTCTTCTCTCCTGTTCACTCCATGCCAGCCCCTGTATGCCAGCTGTTGTACTGTATTACTGTACTTTTCAAGGTACTGTACTGTAAGGTTAAAAATGTTTTATTTTTTGCCTTTGTTTTTTATGTATTATTTGTGTGAAAAGTATTATAAACCTAGTACAGTACAGTACTATATAGCCGATTGTGTTAGTTAGGTACCTAGGCTAACTTTGTTGGACTTAACGAACAAATTGTTCTTAACGACGTGCTCTAGGAACGGAACTCGTCTGTATGTAGGGGACCTACTTGTAGTGTCTCAGCTGGGGAAAATTACTTAACCTCTCATTCCTTGTCTATAAAATGTGGATTGTAGGATCTACCTCTCAGGGTTATTGTAAGGATCAAATGAGATAATATCTTCAATGCCTGTAAAAGAGTACCTGGTGCATATAAAGGTCCATATGAAGATGTATTAAGTGAAAATAACTTGATTTGCTGCTTTTACATTTAACAGACCCCGTACTGTAGCAATCACCATATCACCTTCCCAGAAAAGGAACAATATGAAAGTTTTGGAAAGGTCATAAGACTTGAAATAACTCAGTATGAAAGTATGAAATTAGTTAAATAAATTTGTGAAATGTGTCATAGTTATTATATAGACAATAGTAAATGTACATTAAGAGAGATACTATAAGGAAAGGAAACATAATCATACCAAACCTGGTGGTACTAATCTGGTTTACCATTATTTTATACTCTCTCCTAAGTGCCACATATATATACATAGATGGAGATGGTGACCTCAATCACATTGGCTGAACAATTTATAATCATTATATGCAAGTGACATAAAATATCAGCAAAAAACAAAATAAAAAAATGAGGGGCCTCCCTGGTGGCGCAGTGGTTGAGAGTCCGCCTGCTGCTGATGCAGGGGACACAGATTCGTGCCCCGGTCCAGGAAGATCCCACATGCCGTGGAGCGGCTGGGCCCGTGAGCCATGGCTGCTGAGCCTGCGCGTCTGGAGCCTGTGCTCTGCAACGGAAGAGGCCACAGCAGTGAGAGGCCCACGTACCGCAAAAAAAAAAAAAAAAAATGATGCTTACCCAGTTGTTTGATCTTCTTTATACCAAACATACAAATACTGTTAATATCTTTGTGTATGTCTATATTTTAAAGTTATCTCACATTTTGACAAAGTATAGAGACAAACATTGAGAGCTTTGCAAAATTACAGGGATTTGGGAGTTAAAATAATTTCTGAAAAGTGTTCCTACTATTAACAATTGTTTGGCATCAACACTAAACCATACTCAATACAAAACAAAGATTTAATCATAGCTCAAGACTATAATCTTTATTAAAGTTCCACTAATGAGCAACTGCTAAGGTAATATTTCATTCCCAAAACAAGAAAGTTCTAGTTTCCAATTTAAATGCATTTAAATTAGCATGTAAATGTATCCTATAAACATGTATCAGGCTGAGATATCATTCAGTATGATCACTGTTGTGGTGATTATTGTGTGCCATTTAGTGAACATTCACTGTGTACTTGGAGCCTTGCTAAATACAGTGTGTTTAATTCTGTGGATTTCTGATGACTTTTTTCCCATAGGAACACAGAATACATTATAACATCTCCCTTCAAGCATAACACATAGTGTTAAAAGGTTAAAGGAAAGTGATGTATTTTTTATTTTTGTTTCTTAACAGTTTTGTCTATTCACTGGAATTTAAGAACTCAGGAAAATTTAATATTTTAAAATTATAACTAATTGGCTGCCTGGCTTGCTATATTTCTTGTGAATTTTATGGATTTTATTCTGAGACTATATCTTTTTTAAAAACTTAAACATTTTAAATATTTTTATTTTTATCTAGTTATTTGATTAGTATTCTCTGTACACAATGCAATTTGTTTTTATCTGATATCTATTATTTATATTTTACAATTTTAATTCAAATATATTTTTATTAATTTTGAAAAAAGCACACTACAATTATTATATAATGTTACTCTGCAAAACACTATTGAATATCATAACTGGAACAGTATTTTGTGTATCCAAAACTGCTTTTTATTTTGATTAAATTACAGGATATTTTGGTTGGTGATCTTTCAGTGCTCTCCTTCAGTTACTTGGATATCAAGGCAGTTGTTTAGACAAAACCTCACTGAAGAGCTGAAACAACCACATTCAACCACTTCCCTTGTTCCTGTGAAAGTCTATAAAAAAAAACAAATTGAGAAATAAACAGTCATCACAGAATTAATGTCACTGAATACCAAACACTGTTTAATATTAAATATTGTAGTTGGAAGTATATTAACTTGGACATTTCTTCAAAGTTAGGAACTTCGCTAACGTCAAATCATTTGACTGGAATCATTATCTTTCAAGGGTTTTGTTTAAAAAAGAAATCTTTCAAAACCTAGCTGTTGTGAATCTTCTCAGTGAAATAGTGATCACATGGTTCATAAATAAAATATTTTGTGGAATGAGATGTTAGGCTAAAAATCCACAAATTCAACAAATAGCAACTCAGTAAGATACAGAATTGTGTTACGCTTGATCACCTTGTAAGTAAAAATCATTTATCACTGCATTAGGGTGCATTTCTTTTTTTATATATCAATGAAAATAAATAACACAAATGTATAGGAAAAGGCATTATATACTTTCATTAATAGCTGTTTTGCACTTTGATATATGAGTGATTTCCTATTATAAATTCATGATGAATTCCACTCCAAGACAATTTACTGATAGTAAAATAAGTGTTTACCAAAAGCTTTAGTGAAAATTTAAACATTAATAACTACATCAGTGTTTATACTAGTTTAAAAAAATTATTTATCTTTTATTAACACACAATTAGTTTTATAAACTTTGATAATAAATGTTTATTTTTAACAATTGCCATCTTCAATTAAGGGAACTGAAAAAATTAAGGTTAAAAATCTCTTCGAAACTTGAAAAATTAAATAAGTAAAAAATAAACATATGTAATTAAGTTTTAAATGATTCCTGTGTAATTTGTAGCATTTATACTTTTGAAGATATTAAAGCTGAAAACAGCATAAGATTTTGGGAGCCGTCTTTACATTTCTATTATATATACATTTTCTGTAAATAGAACTTCTACCTGAAAGTGGATAAAACTCCACAAAATTGATATTATCAGGTGCTTCTTAAATATTATCTAGATAACTTCAATATGCATTTTCAGTTGAAATTTTTGAGATAATTGAAGATTCACATACAATTGTAGAAAAATAAATGAGAAGATCCCATGTTAGTTTACCAAGTCCTTCCCCCCACACCCTACCACCCCCTCCCCCTCCCCCAACCCCATGGTAACATTGTGCGGAACTGTGATGTAATATTACAACCAGGACGTTGACTTTGATACACCTAACTATCTCATCCAGATTTTCACCAGTTTAGCTTTTACTCATTTGTGCAGGTGTGTGTGTGTGCATGCGCACAAGCACTCGCATGTGTGTACTTAATTCCATGCAATTGTATCACATGTGTAAGTTCTTGTATTCATACCACAGTCAAGATCCTTAACAGTTCCAGCATCACAAGCATCTTTTGTGCTGCCCTTTTATAATTAGACCTGCTTCTCTTCCATTCCCAGTGGGCTACTCTTTCCCAACAGCATTTCAAAAATGTTATATAAATGGTGTCATACGGTATGTAAATTTTGTGGATTGGCTTTTTTCACTCAACATAATTTCCTGGAGAGTAATTTGGGTTGCTGTGTTGACACTATTTTTTGCTAAGTAGCATCCCCTGGAATGTATGTATCAGATTTGTGCGAGGACTATTGAAGGGCATCTGGCTGACTCCAGTTTTTGGCTATTTATATATTACACATTATAAAGCTGTGTTAAAAGATGAAATGAGGCATATTAAAAATATAAAGAGTTTATTGGAGCAAAAAATCAATTCAAATTGCACAGTGCCAAACCAGAAGTGGTTAGGAGCATGCCATCGACCGGAGTTGGGAATGACTTAGAGGAAAATGTGGAAGCAAAGAAATTATTTAATTGGCTCTAGCTTAAAGCCTAGTTGGTTGTGATTGGTTGTCCTTAAGTTTTTTTTTTTTTTTTTTTTTTTTCTTTTTGCAGTATGCAGGCCTCTCACTGTTGTGGCCTCTCCCGTTGCGGAGCACAGGCTCCGGACGCGCAGGCCCAGCGGCCATGGCTCACGGGCCCAGCCGCTCCGCGGCATATGGGATCCTCCCAGATCGGGGCACGAACCCGTATCCCCTGCATCGGCAGGCGGACTCTCAACCACTGCGCCACCAGGGAGGCCCTGTCCTTAAGTTTTGATTCCGTAATCTTGAGGCATTTACAGGCTTAGATTTTGGTGTACTCACAAAAGCCACCAACGCATTAGAGCCACCTCAGTTTAATGGCCTCCTTGTTTAATTAATTTAACAATTCTTCCTTTTTGGTCATTTTCTCATACATGAGAGATTGACCAAAAATTTGGTATTAGTGTCACTCCCAGTCACTGTCAGGTTTAAGTTGTTCTATCATGAACAAAACAATAATTAATATTCCTGAAAAGAGTTTTACAAGGATAAAATCAAGATGTCAGCAGGGCTGTTTCCTTCCAGAGTCTCCAGGGCAGGACACTTGTCCTTGCCTCTTCCAGCTTCTAGAGGCTGCTGGTGGTTCCTTCCCCCACTGTCAAGGCAGCTGGGCAGCATTTTCTGTTCTCTCTGACCAACTGCTATTTTTTACAAGGACCCTTATGACTACGTTGGACCCACCCAGATAATCCAGGCTGGTCTCCCAATATCAAGATTCTTAAACACACCAGCAATCCTTTTTGCAATATAAAGTAACATTCACAGGTTTTCCATGGATTAGAATGTGGACATCTTCAGAGAGACATTATTCAGTCTATCCTAGTTATAATAGAGCGTCTTTCCTTCATTTATAGAATGTGAAGCAAAATGCCTTAGTAGTACATGAAAAAGCTGCAGACATTTGTTTTTTATTTAGCATCCTCCAACAAAGGGAAATCGTCTTTCTCCCTGCATATACTGACCTCCAAACAAAACTATTCAGTTTTTGAGAAGCAATTTACTTCAATTTTTCACGTTGAACTCTGTTAGCTTCCCTTTTGTTCCTAATTTTTGATTAGTAGGTGGTAGCAATGAAAGCAGAATGGAGAAACTGTGTGTGTATCTGTGTGTGTGTGTAAAGGTCACACTCGTTTTTAGCCTTCTAGGATGTAAGCAGGAAATATACAGACATACCTTCAGTGATAGATCACAGAAATAATGTTATTTGATATAATTCCTGTAACTGTGTTCAGATTCTAGATGACTGCCAGCACTATAGATTTATGAAGCTACAATTTTGTCATTTAGAAGTTGCCATAGACTGAATGTTTGTGTCTCTCCTAAATTCATGTATTTAAATCCTAACCCCCAGTGATATGGTGGTAGAGGCTTTGGGAGATGCCTAGGTCATGAGTGTGGAGCCTTCATGAATGGGATTAGGGCCCTTATAGAGAGATTCCAGAGAGCTCCCTTGCCCCTTCTGCCATGTGAGGGCGCAGAGAGAGGACAGCTGTCTGTGAACCAGGAATTGGGTCCTCACAGACACTAAATCTGCCAGCACCTTGATCTTGGAATTTCCAGCCTCCAAAACTGTGAGAAATCAATCTCCGTTGTATTTAATAGTAGCCTCAGCTAAGACAGGAGGTGAAAATAATTGGGCAGACTACAGCATGCAATAGCATTGACAATTTCATTACTATACTGTTTCACCTAATTTCTGCTCTGAACAATGTGACATGCATCTCTTGTTGATTCTTTTTATGTCCCCAAATATCAAGGTTAAATATCAAGTTTAAAGAAAGTGAAAGACTGTGTAATCTCTCATTCCTACTCCATGTAAAATACAACAATAGACTTGGTTCTTTACACACAGCAATCAAATATATTTTATACATAGTCTTTATTAACAAACCTGAAGAGATCAAAGAAATGTTTTCACATTAAAATTAGAAGAATAAAATTATGTTAACAGCTTTCTTTAGAAGTCCTTCTGATTTCAGACTACTTTTGCTCATCAGTTGCTCAGATATTCAATTCATGGGGTCTCCTTTATGCCAAATGAGGCACCCGTGTTTCTTGCCCCTCTCATGACTGTTCATTCTTCACACTCTCTAATGATTGTTCATTCTTCACACTTGGGGTCATCACTGAAGCTCTCTGTTTTCTGGATCTACTCAGGATTCACTGTTGTTTTTTCCTCCCTATTATTTCCCCACAAAATGCTGTCTGATATCTTTTTTTCTTCCAATTTCTATAATCAATACTTTAGCCTGTTGAAACTGCTTCTTGACTGTGTTTCCTTCTTTCAGTATTAATTTCATTTACCAGTTTGATTACTCCTTCTGGACCTGTATAACTTGTGAAGGCCTCTTCTAGCATGTCATAAGGAGCTTTGATCTCAGTGTTCGTAGATTTTCGTGCCTATTGTAGTAATCATGAAGATTTAGTTATAGTTCAATAGCAGTGGAATTTTTCAAAACCTTGACTAAATATCAAAGGATATAACAACTCACTAAGTTGTCTGTAGTCATCACATGTAAATATATAATAATAATGTAACAGGTGAAGTTACAACTTGATGTTTGGGGATTGACTGATGGATATGCTGCATTTCTGGTCAAGTGGAGCATTCATAGGGATATGAAAGTTATCTAAGTTTTGGTTTGCTGATGTGGTACCTCTGGCAGAGGTGGTTCCATCTTGGGCCTAGGAAGTTATTTCAGCAGATGGAAGCTAAATGCCACATTAATTACTGAAGGCTGCTTAAGGCAGAATTTGGTTTTTGCAATTTAATTATAGTGCTGTGATTGATTTATTTTGACTAGTATAGTTGCAGAAATGTAGAGTTTATTTTGTAATGTTTTCTTATAAACTTGTATAGAGTGATTTTCTCATAAAAGTGGAGAAAATGTATTACCTATTGGTGGGAAATTTATTTAGAAGAATTATGTAAGACTCAAAAACTTAACATAAAATAACTTCTTTAGGTAAATAATAACTGTACTTTGTCATATGATAAAGCTCAACTTATTCAAAGTATGTTTAAGAAATTATTCATCGAAAATTCTTATAGATTAGAAAGCATATCTGTAACATAGAACTCTTTTGAATTAGACCTTGTAAATAATTACTAATGGTGACAAAAATAAAATGATAAACTTGAAATGTTTTACATTTCTCTGCACATTTTGTAAGCTCATTTTACATTTTGAAAGTTTATTTATCTTTGCTTACACATGAAAATTATTATAAGTGACATAAGTTATTACTCTGCAATACCTCATAAATTATTGAATAGCTACAATTAATAAATTAAAGGTAAGAATAAGAAAATTTTAAATAGATTATAATGTGTCAATAGATGCTACTCTTTCATATTATAAATTTATAATTATTTGATTTCAACACAGAAACCTATAATTAACTTCTATTTATTTATTATTTTTTCACGGTATAACTTTTTTTATTGAAGTATAGTTGATGTACAATATTATATGTTACAGGTATACAATATAGTGATTCATAATTTTTAAAAGTTTTACTTTGTTTGTAGTTATTATAAAATTTTGGCTATATTCCCTGTGTTGTACAATATATCCTTATAGATTATTTTATACGTAATAGTTCGTACTTCTTATTCCCCTACCCCTATATTTTTCTTCCCCCCACCTCTCTCCACTGGTAACCACTAGTTCATTCTCTATATCTGTGAGTCTGTTTCTTTTTTGTTATATTCACTAGTGTGTTGTATCATTTAGATTCCACATATAAGTGATATCAGAGTATTTGTCTTTCTCTGACTTGTTTCACTTAGCATAATACCCTCCAAGTCATCCATGTTGTTGCAAATGGCAAGATTTGATTCTTTTTTTATGGCTGAGTAATATTCCATTATATATATATACATACACACACACCACATCTTCTTTATCCATTCATCTGTTGATGGACACTTAGGTTGCTTCCATAACTTGGCAATTGTAAATAATGCTATGAACATTGGGGTCCATGTATCTTTTTGAATTAGTGTTTTTGTATTCTTTCAATATATACCCAGGAGTGGAATTGCTGGGTTGTATGGTAGTTCTATTTTTAGCTTTCTGAGAAACCTCCATACTGTTTTCCACAGTGGCTGCACCAATTTACATTCCCACCAACAGGGTACAGGGGTTCCTGTTTCTCCACATCTTCAACAACATCTGTTTGTCTGTTTTTTTTAATTTTATTTATTTTTAAATTTTTCTTTATTTTATGGCTGTGTTCGGTCTTTGTTGCTGTGCGCAGGCTTTTTCTAGTTGTGGCTATCAGGGGCTACTCTCTGTTGCGGAGAATGGGTTTCTCATTGTGGTGGCTTCTCTTGTTGCAGAGCAAGGGCTCATGGGCTCTAGAGCACAGGCTCAGTAGTTGTGGCACACAAGCTTAGTTGCTCCATGGCATGTGGGATGGTCCCGGACCATGGATTGAATGCATGTCCCCTGAATTGGCAGGATTCTTAACCACTGCGCCATCAGGGAAGTCCCTTGCCAACATTTGTTATTTGTGTTTTTTTGATGATAGCCATTCTCACAGGTGTGAGGTGATACTTAATTGTGTTTTTTTAAGCATCTTTATTGGAGTATAATTGCTTTACAATGTTGTGTTAGTTTCTGCTGTATACAAAGTGAATCAGCTATACGTATACATATATCCCCATATAGCCTCGCTCTTGCGTCTCCCTCCCACCCTCCCTATCACATACCTCTAGGTGGTCACAAAGCACTGAGCTGATCTCCCTGTGCTATGCAGCTGATTCCCACTAGCTATCTGTTTTTCATTTGGTAGTGTGTATATGTCAATGTGACTCTCTCACTTCGTCCCAGCTTACTATTCCCCCTCCCCATGTCCTCAAGTCCATTTTCTACATCTGCATCTTTATTCCTCTTCTGACCCTAGGTTCTTCAGAACCCTTTTTTTTTTTTAGATTCCATATATATGTGTTGGCATATGGTATTTGTTTTTCTCTTTCTGACTTACTTCACTCTGTATGACAGACTCTAGGTCCATCCACCTCACTATAAATAACTAAATTTTGCTTCCTTTTATGGCTGAATAATATTCCATCGTATATATGTGCAACATCTTCTTTATCCATTCATCTGTCGATGGACACTTACGTTGCTTCCATGTCCTGGCTATTGTAAACAGTGCTGCAATTAACACTGTGGTACATGACTCTTTTTTTTTTTGCGGTACGTGGGCCTCTCACTGCTGTGGCCTCTCCCGTTGCAGAGCACAGGCTCCAGACGCGCAGGCTCAGTGGCCATGGCTCACGGGCCCAGCCGCTCCGTGGCATGTGAGATCTTCCCGGACCGGGGCACGAACCCACGTCCCCTGCATCGGCAGGCGGACTCTCAACCACTGCGCCACCAGGGAAGCCTGACATTAGTGAATTTTTAACAAGAAATAAATTCAGTATCTTTCATCTCGAATTTAGATGTGGATTTGTTAAAATTTAGTTGGATAACACATCATATGCAGGTAAATAAACCGTACTGCTCATTATACTCAGTGTCACTCTGGGTCAAATATTATAACAAGGAAGAGACTTTGTATAAACCCTATTTTTTAATATCATAGCCATGTCAACTAAAATATTTGGCCTCTTAAACATTCCCCAGCTTCACAAACCAACATTGCACATGGTTTGATGATTTAATAAAGGTGATCTCATGCACTCACACACACACAAACACACATAAACACACCCTGTTTCCCCTTGACTTTTTAGATAAGCCTGTGGGCTAGTTGAGTTTGAGAAATGAAATGACAGAGTTTAGTTCCTCTGAGGACTTCTTACACTTCAAACTATTTAAGAAAAGGGAAATATAAACCTATTTAAATTACCGTGTTTAACCTGAGAATAACCCATAAAAAAAGACCCAGATAGATATGTAGAAATTGACATATAGAGCTACAGATATTTATATATAGATACGAATGTATATGTAAATAAAACCCACTGGTAGAATCAGTGGGAATATCTCTCAGTGTCTTACCAATGATTTTAATCTGAAATGACATTTTCCCATCTGATATTAACATGAATTGTTGAGGTTAGGATTTTAGTCAAACTCTGAGTTTTATAGTGATATTAATTTTAAAAATTGACTTACTATATGGACTTGTAGTCTCATAAATAGAGCCACTGTTAACAAATTACCCACTACCAAATATGGAATGCAGAATTAAAGTATAAAATTATTATTTCTGGTTCCATCTAAACAAATTCATTGCTTTTGAAATTAGTGTTGAGTCATATAATTAATAAAAAAGCAAGTTCATTTTTTGATGTATAAGCAATCTCTTCATAAAAATTGATTACAATAATCATGCAAAAATGAAAACAGGAGCTTAGAATTTAGCATTATTTTCTGATTTACTCTATGATTTATTATAATCTCCTAACCTCTCTACACAGCTAATGATCAGCTGACTTTCCGGAGAAAATGGCTTTGTTTAAGACACAGTACTGGAAAATACTTTAGATTCAACCAAAACGGTAGGAAAATCGCATAAAAACCAGCTGCTGCTAGGTTCTGATGTCTTCTCAGAGATGTGGAGAAATAGTGTTTCCCCCTCCCTTACAATAAGAAAAAACCTTGAAAAATGGAAATTAATAATTTTTTCAATTAGATAATAAAAATTTCAATGGAAAACATTTTAACTAAAATCAGGAATGTGAAAAGCACTCTCGGGGAGAAGCAGGATCCAGCAATTTTCTTAGTTGAGACATAAGATGCTGAGTGGCATATAAGCTGGTAAGAAGAATCAACCAGATTTTAACTAATTGCTCAAGTCTGAGGGTAGGTGAGCCTGAGAGAGACACGAGCAAATTAAGTTTGTACCCTTCTGCAAACTCCCCCTCCAGGAACCCCACAGGTACTCACAGGGAAGACTGGAAAAAAATCCTAAGAAAGTTTCCCTCCAGGTGCTGTCTAGGGAGTGAAACAGGACATACCAATATCCAAATACCAAATACCTAATGTCCACCCATCTCATCTTTCTTATCTGCCCTATGGAAACAAAGCCTTAATATGCAAGGTCCTCAAAACCTGATGCCCGAGGACACAGATGGGAACCCACTATAGTTATAGAAAAACGAGGAGAAAAAAAACCCTACCCCTTGTGAAGGGTGAACTCATACTAAGCCCAGCATTACCTCTGGAGAAGGGCCAGGATCACTCGTGAAGACCTCAGATCTGGGTCCCGCTGTTTATAGTACCTGCTTAGGACTGCAGCTTAAGGAGAACATCAGAGAATGGACCTTCCTGCTCGCCCCCCTGCCCCAGCATCCAGCTACCATACTCACAAGATTTGAGTAAAAATAAAAGTGGAATATAGCTGAGAGAGAGGCAAGAAAGAGATCCTTTCTGGTGAGAAAAAGTGAAGAATAAAATGTGAAATTTCATATAGAAAAAGAGTAAAGCTAGAATTTGACAGTAAAACTGTATTAAATCCTGCTTAGCAAAGGCAGGAGACTATCCTTGAAAATTCTTTCTTAAAGACTCTTCCTTAACTCCTCAAATGTGTACACTTTGAACAGAAAGGGTATTGGAAAAATAGTTGCACCGTTTTTTTAGCTAAGATACAAAAGGAAAAAAAAATAAAGTGGGGCAATTAATGAAGTTTCTCCAAGGGGGAATCAAGTGACCAATTTCCTTTTATTTCAAGGGCCAATTTCTCTAAATACTAAAGAAAAATCTTGCAAATTTTTGACTGATAGGCTGTATGACATCTGTCATATTTCCTGAAACTCTTACCCAGCCTCTCACAGGGAACCAACAGCTATCATGTGCTAGGTACTTTCAATACCCTTCAAACACTTTGCCTGGCCCAGATTGTCAACCTCAGACCTTTAAGAGAGAAAATTCTTTCCTCCTTTGTGACATCACACCCACTAACTAAATGGGGTGAGATGAAGGATTTACTTTAAAATAGATGCTCTCCTGATGGCCTATTCCTGGACATTCCTGAGGACTCCTTGATCATAATCAGGTCAGAGATTAAAATTTAAACATTGGTTTCCCTGTACCCTTAATAGAAATTAAATGTCTAAGGAATAATCATACTTCTGGGCATAAATTATGCTGGTTTTCCAACATTATTTGAGCTGAACCTATCAGACTGAACTCTCCAAATATCTCCCCAGGTTTGGACCATACCCTCTAAAACCAGAACCAAAAGTACTAAAATCAAAAAGATAAAAACCTAACAGAGAAATGAATCATTAACCCTTGTATCATTCTTTGTAATACTTCTATTCTCTAAGTTAAAAAAGAAAAGGAAAAAATAATCCAAAGGGCAAGGATATAGATCTGTTCAAAATCTCAGGAGTATAAATCTAATAATCATTTCCTACTTCCTTATAGTACCAAACCCAAATATTCTTTTATTTTGGTGTATATGTTATAGCTATAAATCTGTTTTCTGTTCTTTAACATCTTTTTTATTTAGTTATTTCTTTGCTCTCTCTTCGGAAAATCAATAAAGTCCTCAACCAAGACCTGAGTTACATTCCTTATATTTTTATCTCATATCTTGGTCATCTTTTTTGGACTCAAGTTCAGTTGAGCTCTAGAACTGACTCCATCTATCTATTTAGTGTTTCTTCTCTAATAGGCTATACACTTCCTGAAGAGAAGTAAAAATTCTGTCAAAGTAAAGTGTATTCCTTGGGTCATAATTTATGTCGAGGAGGCAAATTTCTCAATTCTGAAAAACTGTAACAATTCAGAATTTTTCCTGGTTAGTAACCAACATACATTTATAATATCACAATGCCCATGGATTAGGAATCCAGGCACAGCTTAGATGGGCCCCCTGCCCAGGGTCTTACAAGCTGAAATCAAGGTATCGGTCACATTGCTGTTCTCGTCTGGGGCTGGAAGGCCTCTTCCAAGCTCATTAGGCTATTTATAGGATTTAGTTCCTTGTGGTTATAGCATTGATGTCCTCAGCTCTAGAGGTTGGCACCCTCCACTGGCAGTTTTCAACCTGGCTGTTTCTTTCTCTTTGAGGAAGAGCCTCTTGCTTTTATGGCTTTCACCTGATTAGGTCAGTCCCACCCAGAATAATGTCCCTTTTGAATCACTCAGTCAACTAATTAGGGATCTCAGCTACACCTGTAAAATACTGTCCCCTTTGCCATATAACAAAATCTAGTCACACAAGTGCCATTTATCATGTTCACAGGCTTTACCTACATATAAGTGGGAAGGACTATACCATGGTGTGAACATCAGGGAATCTGCGGGAGGGGCTATTTTAAGCATTCTACCTACCACACCAATTTACAGGAATTGCTCCAATACTGTACGACTTAACCATGTCTTTGTTAACCAAATCTCTTACCTGGGAATTTAAACATGAATAGGCAGTTTGTGCTTTAAAAAATCAGCTCTTCAACAGCCTCTCACTATGGGCCTACCTTGTCATAAATCTTGTTACCTATTTGTACATAAGAGATTTGGACAAGCCCTTGGTGTTCTGACTCAACTTTATGGAATCATCACAGATCAATACCAGGCAACTGTTTTTCTAGTATTAGCCCAGTATCAAAATCCTCCTCATTTAAAGCTGATTGCCAACATGGTGGAGACTTCTGCTAACATAATTTCTTTTAGGGTCTGTCTTAAACCTAATGGTTTACATTGCCAAACTTTGCCACCCACTGAAACAATGCAATATTTACCAGTAAGAAGGCTTATTTCCTATCAAGTCATATTTCTTACTGCATTTCCATTCATCCTTGTAATACTTTAAATTCTACTTCTCTTCTTCCACAGAAGGGAAGTTCATGACTCCCTAACTGCTGTTTTTCAAATACCTAATAGATTTATCAAAGCACTCCTAATAAGTTTATTAAAACATCCCTAGAAATATAGATTTAATCTTACTCTTCAGTCATCTCTTAATAACTGAGCCAGAAAATATCAGGCTGAATATATTATAGATCTCAACTCACCACTAGAATATGACTCCTTTCCAGAGGCAAAATCTGCCCAGATGACAGAACTTGTTGTAATCCCAATAGCTTCCTGGCTAAATAAAAAGAATAGGGTTTTATTATATACACTAATAGTAGAAATACTTTGGAAATAGTCTATTATTTCTGAAAGCTTTAGGAACCCTAGTTTAGAATGGTCAGCATATTAGGGACATTTTAATAGCTACAATTTTTTTCAAGGAGTTGGCTGTTTTCAAGATAGAAGCCCATTCAAAGAGAGAGATCCAAGCAAAAGGAAATGACCTTGTCGATCATTGTGCCAAACAGGCAGTCACCACCAAGTTCCCAAACCTCACAATACTAAAAGAGACCATGACTTTGGAGAAGTTCAAAGAGAATATTATGAAATACTATATGATGCCAGCCTTTGGTCCAGAGTAAGAAAAAGCCATTTATTATGTGGAAGTAACTCTTTCCACACTTAGAGTGGCTGCCTGTGGCCTCAGAGAAAATCTTGAAAAATTTTACATGATATATATTACCCACACATCTAGGATAAATTGGCCACTGTACTCAATCAACGTCAGTGAGGAAACAAATTTCATTGCCTGTTGTTAATGAGTGGTACCCAAAATTTAAAATACTTCTGGACAAACCCATGAGGGCATTTTAATAAAAAATCGTTGAATGCTCCCCAGCAACTGATATTGAGTTGGGAGTACAAAAGCCTACTGGCTATAATCCAAATTATTATCCAAAAACTGAATAGGGATGTGTTACCTTGTTAAAGATGCCTGCCTCAAGGATAGTAGCTGAGGACATCACCCAGCATCCATTTTAGCTCATCAATTTCCACTCTCAGAAAGACTTAGTTAAATGAATTCAAGAGTGAGATAATCTGGACCTGGATTTTAGGACCAAAATCTTAATCACCTAAGGGGAATTTTGGATTTTTCTTCTCTGCTCAAGGCTCTTCATTTCATGCTTTACAAAACAACCAGAAATAGGATGAATTGCACATGCTACGGTTCGGAGGCTAGCCAAGGGCAACTAGACAAAGCCACCAACTCTTATCCAAAAATGTCACTCAGTTGGACAGGTGGGTAGTAGTTGAGAATACAGCCACTTCAGATATAATAGTGGCTTTTGAGGGTGAATCTCTGTGATTTGAGGAGAAAATGTTTGAATCCCTACAAATCTCTCTGGCATTTTTAATATTACTAAAATAATCTGAGAATGAATGAAATCCAGCAAGGAAGTACAGACGGTTCCCAATTTATGATGCTTTGACTTATGATTTTTTGACTTTACTATAGTGAGAAAGCCATACAAATTCAATAGAAACTGTATTTGAATTCTGAGGTTCGAACTTTTTTCAATATTTGGTCTGATCCTCTTGTGATGTTGGGCAGTGGCAGCCACAGCTCCCCATCACCCACGTGATCACGAGGGTAAGCTAACCAAAACCTACCTACCACCATTCTCTACCCACACAACCGTACTGTTTTTCACCCTCAGCGCAGGATTCAATAAATTACATGATATATTTAGCAAATGGGCATTGTGTTAGACGGTTTTCCTCAACAGTCGGCTAATATAAGTGTTCTGAGCATGTTTAAGGCAGGCTGGGCTAAGCTATGATGTTGGGTAGGTTAGGTCTGTTAAATGCATTTTTGACTTAAGATGTTTCCAATTCACAGTGGGTTTCTCAGGACATAACCCCACTGTAAGCAAGGAAAATCTGTATTTTCTTTAAAGACAAGATTTATATATGAGAATGTTCTGGAAAGAAACTTATTTTTTTTAACAGTGGGGGTGATTTCAAAGGTAAATATATATATCATTGCTCAAAATGAAATTGTGAAGAATGAAGTTAAAATAAGACTAAAAAAGGTGAAGAGCATATTTGATGATGTGATATCATTTTCAAATATAGGATATTTAACTCCCAGAAGCCACTTTAAAGAGAAATGGTTAATGGTCCTTAAAATTCACTTCTACATAGTGTTATATTGTTATACACTTAACTGTAATACTTTTTTCAGATTAATATGTTATATGGTGCTTTTCCACAGAGTACTAAAAGATATAGAGTGACATCAAAAGACAAAAGTTACAAAAACTACTATTTATTATACTAACTACATACATGTTCCTGCAGGAGTAGTTATGGTTTTAGTAATTATTTATTAGAAACTAATGTAAGCCACAGAGCAACCAAGGCTCTCCCCAAGTGTTCCTTTGACTCATTCTCTAGCCTCAAATCTCCTAGACCCAGCACACTTTGTACTGTCATACTCAAATACTTTCAATTTTCTATTCTTGCTATTCTTTTTTTTTATTAAGGCAAATTTTATTTTATTTAAGGTTAATTTTATTTTATTAATCTACTTTATTTATTTATTTTTTACTGCATTGGGTCTTCGTTGCTGCACACGGGCTTTCTCTAGTCGCAGCGAGCAGGGGCTACTCTTCGTTGCAGTGCGCGGGCTTCTCATTGTGGTGGCTTCTCACTGTGGAGCACGAGCTCTAGGTGCATGAGCTTCAGTAGTTGTGGCACACGGGCTCAGTAGTTGTGGCTCATGGGCTCTAGAGCACAGGTTCAGTAGTTGTGGTGCACGGGCTTAGTTGCTCTGCGGCATGTGGGATCTTCCTGGACCACGGCTCAAACCCGTGTCCCCTGCATTGACAGGCAGATTCTTAACCACTGCACCACCAGGGAAGCCCAAGGCAAATTTTATTATTTTTTTAAATTGAGGTATAGTCAATATAAAACATTAGTTTCAGGTATACAAAAGTGATCTAACGCTGCAAAATGATCACTACGATAAAACTAGTTAACATTGGTCACCATACATAGCTGTAATTTTTTTTCTCGTGATAAGAACTTTTTAAAAATCTATTTATTTATTTATTTATTTTTGGCTGTGTTGGGTCTCTGTTGCTCTGAGAGGGCTTTCGCTAGTTGCGGTGAGCGGGGGCTACTCTTCGTTGCAGTATGTGGGCTTCTCATTGCAGTGGCTTCTCTTGTTGCGGAACACAGGCTCTAGGTGCGCGGGCTTCAGTAGTTGTGGTGCACGGGCTCAGTAGTTGTGGCTCACGGGCTCTAGAGCACAGGCTCAGTAGTTGTGGCGCACGGGCTTAGTCGCTCTGCAGCATGTGGGATCCTCCTGGACCAGGGCTCGAACCCATGTCCCCTGCATTGGCAGGTGGATTCTTAACCACTGCGTTACCAGGGAAGTCCCGCAATAAGAACTTTTAAGATCTATTCTCACCATCTTTCAAATATTCAATATGGTATTATTAACTATAGCAACAATGCTGTATATTATATCCCCATGATTTATTTATTTTGTAACTGGAAGTTTGAACCTTTTGACTCACTTCACCCACTTCATTCATCCCTCACCCCCTGCCTTTGGCAAACACCTATCGGTTGTTTTTATCTATGAGCTTTTTTTTTTCTCTGTATTTTTGTTGTTATTTTACCTTCCACACATAAGTAAAATTATATCGTGTTTATCTTTATTTGGCTGACAGTTCACTTAGCATGCATACACACACACACACACACACACACACACACACTTCTTTATTTGCATTTTCTTTATCCATTCATCCATCAATGAACAATTAGGTTATTTTTATTTCTTGGCTACTTAAATAATGCTTCATGAACATGGGAGTGAATCTACTTTTTGAGTTAGTGTTTTTGTTTTCTTCAGAAGTGGAATTGCTGGATCACATGGTAGTTCTATTTTTTGTTTTTCGAGTAACCTCCAAACTATTTTCCATAGCGGCTGGACCAATTTACATTCCCACCGACAATGCACAAGGGATCCCTTTTCTTCACATCCTCACCAACATTTGTTATTTCTTATCTTTTTGATAACAGCCACTGTAACAAGTGTGAGGTGATATCTCATTGTGGTTTTGATTTGCCTTTCCCCAATGATGAGTGATGTTGAGTACCTTTCCACGTGCCTGTTGGCCATTTGTTTGTCTTCTGTATGCATGTTTAGGAGCTACTCAGTCAGTTTTTAGGTTTTTTCCAGAGGATGTTGTTCCATATGTAGCTGTACATTCAGTGTGTCTGTCAGAGGAGGTGAGTTCAGCATTTTCTTGCATTGCTATCTTGAACCCCATTGTGAAACTTTTTTATATGCTCTGTGCATGAAATTTTCTTCAAGCAGAAGCTTCTGATAAATTCAATTTCTTTAACAGATTAATAGCAATTGAGATTTTCTATGTAATCTTAAATTACTTTTGATAAATTGTATGTTTCCAAGGAAATTATTCATTTCATGAAGTTATTCATAATATCCCTTTTATCCCTTTAATGCCTGTAGGGTCTGAAGTGATATCACCTGTTTCTTTCTTGAAACTGGTAATGTATGTTTTCTCTTTTATTTCTTGATTATTCTCACTAGAGGCATATTTTTATTAGTTTTTCCAATGAAGAAAATTTGGCTTTGCTAATTTTCTGTGTCCTTGGTTTCTACTCTTTATTATTTCCTTCCTTCTGCCTGCTTTAGGTTTAATTTACTCTTTTTCTTCCCTGATTGAGTCTTTCTTATTAGAAATTTCCTAATAATAGCATTTTCTAGTGTTTTCTAATAGCATGTGTCTAATATTTCCTAATAATAGCATTGCTTTAGCTGCAAACTACATAATTTAGATGTTTTATTATTCATTACCATTCAGTTGGAAACAGCTTTTAAATTTCTCTTGAGATTTCCTTATTGACACATAGATTATATGGGAGTGTACTGCTCAGTTTGCAAATGTTAAAGGTTTTTCTAGATATCTTAGTATTTTTTATTAGTTTCTGCTTTATAACAAATAGATATCAGTATTAACTTCTAATTTGATTCTGTTATAGTAGATAACATACTTTAACTATTTCAATATTTTGAAATTGACTGAGTCTCAGTTTATGGTCCTATATATGGTATATTTTACTGAATGTTCCATGCACACTTGAAAAGAATGTGTGTTTTACACAGATAGGGCATAGTGTTCCATCAGTGTCAGATCAAGATGTTTGACAGGGTCATTCATATTTTCTATGTCTTTACTGTTTCTGTGACTATCAACTTCTCATATAAAGTACGTTTTCAGACCACTACACAGTTAAGCTAGAAATAAAAAATAAAATAGAAAATTAGCTGGGAAATTTCCAAATATTTGGAGATTTAAAATTGCCAATAGCTCAAAAAGATGAAAAAAAAAAAAACCTTAGGTTTAAGTATAACAAAATATGTGCAGGATCTAAGTGTGAAAAACTACAAGACTCTGATTAAAAAAATCAAAGAACATCTATGTAAAAAGAGAAGTATTTCATGTTTATGGATTGAAAAAACTAAATATTATTAAAATGTCCATTATTCCCAAATTGATCTATACATTCAACACAATTACAGTCAAAAACCCAAGAAGTTATTTTGTAGATATTTATAAACAGATTCTAAAGTTTTTTAAAAAGGCCAAAGACTTAGAATAACCCACATAATTTTAAAGAACAACAAAGTTGGAGGACTATGCTATCTGGTTCACTATAAAGTTATAGTTAAAAAAATTAAAAAGCACATGGTATTGGTGAAAGAATGTGCACATTAATGAAACAAAATAGAGAGCCTAGAAACAAACCCACACAAATATAGTCTACTGATTTTTGTTACAGTAAGAAAGGCAAATCAATGGAGAAAGATCATCTTTTGACAAATGGTGTTGAGAATACTGAACATCCAAAGACACAAACCTTACAACTTCCATAAGTATTAACTCAAAATGGATCCTAAACATACATATAAAACATGAAACTATAAAACTTCCAGAAGAAAACATAAAACAATGTCTGGATGCTTTGACAACAAATTTTTAGATATAACACCAATAGCATGATTCATAAAAGAATAAAAATGACATATTGGATTTTATTACAGTTAAAAATTCTGCTCTGTGGAAAACACAGTAAAGAGAATTTTAAAAGTTAGTCACAGATGGGAGAAATTATATACAAAACATATATATGATAGAGGATTTGATCCAAATACAAATCACCCTAAACACTCAACAATAATAATACAAACAACCCAATTTAGAAATGGGAAAAAAATCTGAACAAACACTCTATCAGAGAAAATGTACAGATGGCAAATAAGCAGAGGAGGGGATTCTCAACATCATTTGTCATGAGGAAATTGAAAATTAAAACAATGAAATACTCCTACATACCTGTTAGAATGAGTAAAACCCAAAAAGCAGACAATACAAATTGCTGGTAAGGACGCAGAGCAAGAGGAACTCTCATGCATTACTGGTAGAAGCACAATGGTACAAACACTTTGGAAGACAGTTTGTAAGTTTCTTGCAAAATTAAACATAGTTTTACCATAAAATCCAACAATTGTACTCCTCAGTATTTATGCAAGTAATTTGAAAACTTATATTCATACAAAAACCAGAACATGAATGTTTATAGTAGCTTTATTCACAATCACCAAAAACTGAAAGAAAACAAAATGACCTTCAATATGTGAATGAATAAACATGCTGGTTTTATCAACACAAGGGATAGCATTCAGTAATAAAAAGAAATGAACTATGAAGCAACAAATAGACATGGATGAACCTTAAGTACATACTACTAAGTGAAAGAAAATCTGAAAAAGCTACCTAATATATGATTTCAATTATATGACATTCTGCAAAAGGCAGTAAAAAAACAATAAAAAAACTAGTGGGTGTTAGGAATTTAGAGGAAGTGCATAATTCCCCATTCCTTAGATGTGGGCTGTGCAAAGTGACATCCTTCCAAAGAGCACAATATGAAAAAAAGGGAAAAAAAGAGTAACTGTACAGTGGAGAAGTTGGACAAACAGGAACAAGCTAGATGATCACCATCAACAGTGATATCAAGTTGACAGGAGGCACACTTGATATGATGTGATGAAATGGAACTTTACCTCTGTGGCCTTCCTTACAAAAACATAATCTCAATCTAATCACTTAAAAAATCAGATAAGCCTCAATTGAGGGGTATTCTGCAAAACATCTGCCCAGTACTCCTCAAAACTGCCAGGGTTATCAAAAACAATGCCACAGCCAGAGAAACCTAAGAAGACATGATGTCTTATCATACATAACATGGTGTCCTAGATGGGGTCTTAGAACTAAAAACAGACATTAGGTAAAAATTAAGGGAATCTGAAATAAACATGGACCTTAATAATGTGTGAATATTGGTTCAACAGTGAAAAGTGTACCATTTAATGTAAAATGTTCCTTATGGGGAAAGAATCTGCATGAGCGTATATGGGAACTCTGTACTATATCTGCAGTTTTTCTGTAAATCTAAAACTGTTCTAAAAAGCCGTTTATTTTTTTAAAATACTATTAAAATATCATGGCTGTCTTGCCCATTTCATATGTTCATGCCTCCAAGGCTAAGAAATATAGAATTAACTAAATGGATCTTTTGTTAAAGATGAGATGAAAGGAAATACCTCACAATGAGACAGGGGAAATGACTTTAAACTATGCAGTTTTCCCTTTTAAAACTGTTCAACTCAAATGTTCTCAGAAAGATTTTGTTTTACATTATTAAATCTGAAAGAGTTTTCATACCTCTTGTACTTATGCCAAAATTAAGGAGCCAGGAAAAGTATCCATTTCAAAGGAAAAAGGAAGTGACTATCCAGTTTGTTAAGCAAAATCCTGTGCTCCTGAAAAACAGAGAAGTGAACAAAACAGAAGATAAAATGTTAGAGGAAAATTGATGACAAAAATTACCTTAAAAGGCTTAGAAAAAGCTGGAAATTCATAGTGTGTATTTTCTGTTTTTCTTGCTTGCTGAAAAAGAAACAAAGTATTAAGGTGCAGATGTTTCTAAAGATACGGAATCACACGATAGAAACGCTGCTTCAAACAGACACTCTTTAATGAAAATCAGCTTCCCTCCAAAATCCGTTTGTTTAGAAAGTTATTTCCTGTTCAGTATAAAGGAAAGAATATTTTGTAGACATAATTAACTAGAAACTTGTGAAATCATTTGTTGGTTTTATTTAAAAATAATAAAACTATTATTTATCAAACATTTAATATGGTAGGCATTGTCCCTAATATTTAACCTGCGCTATCTCATTTAACCACCAAAACCATCCCAGAAGGTATACATTTCATTTCCATTTTACAAGAAAAGAAACCAACTCTATGAGAATTTAATCAACATATCTAGTAAGAATAAGTCCTGGTATTTGAACCTAGCAATAATGCTTCAGACTGATGCCCACTTTGTAACACTGTCTCCTAGTCATGGGTAAATAAGACTACTTAGCCTACAGAAGCTTTGCTTCAATCAAAAGAGGATATAAATTTGTAAATATTTATGCATGCATATAAATCTATAAAGCAAATATTAACAGACCTAAAGGGAGAAAAGGACAGCAATACAAAAATAGTAGAGGACTTCAATACCGCACTTTTATGAATGGGTGGATTATCCAAACAGAAAATCAGAAAAGAAGCACTGGACTTAAAAAGACACATTAGACCTATAGGCCAATATCCCTGATAAAGATAGATGTAAAAATCCTCAACAAAATATTTACAAATTGAATTTGGCAATACACTAAATGGATCATACACCACGATCAAGTAGGATTTATTTCTGGGATGCAAGGATGATTCAATATACACAAATTAATCAGTGTTTTACACCACATTAACAAAATGAAGGATAAAACTCAAATGATCAACTTAATAGATACAAAAAATCATTTGACAAAATTCAACATCTATGTATGATAAAAACTCTCAACAAATTGGGTATAGAAAGAACACACTTCAACACAATAAAGGCCATATATGACATGCCCACAGCTCTTATCACACTCAAGGGTAAAAAGCTGAAAACTAAAAGCATTTTCTCTAAGATCAGGAACAAGACAAGGATGTCCAGTCTTGCCACTTTCATTCAACATAGTACCAGAAGTCTTAGCTGGAGCAATTAAGCAAGAAAAGAAATAAAAGGCATCCAAATAAGAAAGGAAAAAATAAAACTATCATATTTGCAGATGATATATTACATGTAAAAAATCCTAAAGACTCCACCAAAAATTGTTAGAACTAATAAGTAAATTTGCAGGATACAGAATCAATACACAAAAATTTGTTGCATTTCTATACACTAATAATTAACTATCAGAAAGAGAAATTAAGAAAATCTCATTTCCAATTACATCAAAAAGAATAAAATACCTAGGAATAAATTTAACAAAGGAGATGAAAGACCTGTACACTGAAAACTATAAAGACATTCATGAAAGAAACTGAAAAAGACAAAAAAGAAATAGGAAGGTATTTTATGCTTATGGATTGGAAGAATTAAATTGTTAAAATGTCCACACCACGCAAAATGATCTATAGAGTTGATGCAATTCCAATAAAAATTCCAATGGCATTTCTCACAAAAATAGTACAAATCCTAAAATTTTTATGGAACCACAAAAGACCCACAATAACCAAAGCAATCTTGAGAAAAACAAAAAAGCTGGAGGCATCACACCTCCTGATTTAAACTATATTACAAAGTCATAGTCATAGTTTTCAAGAACACAATGGGGAAAGAACAGTCTCTTTAATAAATGGTGTTGGAAAAACTGGACAGCCACATGCAAAAGAATGAAACTGGACCACAATCTTTTACCATACACAAAATCAACTCAAATTGGATTAAAGACTTGAATGTAAGACCTAAACCATCAAACTCCTAAAAGAAATCATAGGGGGTAAGCTCCTAGACATCAATCTCGGCAATAACTTTTTGGATTTGACACCGAAAGAAAAGACAAAAGCAAAAATAAATTAGCGGGACTGCATCAAACCAAAAAGTTTCTGTACTCAAAGGAAACCAATAAAATGAAAAGGCACCCTACTGAATGGGAGAATATATTTGCCAATCATATATCTGATAAGTGGTTAATATACTATATATATATATAAAACTCATACAACTCAATTAAAAAAACAACAACAAACAACCCAATCTAAAAATGAGCATGGGAACTGAATAGACATTTTTTCCAAAGAAGACATACAAATGGCCAATACATACATGAAAAGGTCCTCAACATTGGTAATCATTAGGGAGATACAAATCAAAACCACAATGAGATATCACCTCACACCTGTCAGAATGGCTATTATCAAAAACACAAGCAATAACAAGTATTGGCAAAGATGTGGAGAAAAGGGGACACTTGTATACTTTGGTAGGAATGTAAATTGGTATAGCCACTATGGAAAACAGTCTGAAGTTTCCTCAAAAAATTAAAAATAGAACTACATAATCCAGTAATTCTACTATTGGGTATTTATTCAAAGAAAACAAAATCACTATATCAAAAAGATATCTTCACTCTCATGTTCACTACAGCATTATTTACAATAGCCAAGGCATGGAATAGTCTAAGTGTCCATTGATGGTTGAATGGATCAAGAAAATGGATGTGTGTGTGTGTGTGTGTGTGTGTATCACACACACACACACACACACACACACATATATATATATATATATATATATATATATATATCACACAATGGAATATTTTTCAACCATAAAAAAGGAAGAAATCCTGCCACTTGTGACCACACGGCTGAACCTTGAGGGCATTATGCTAAGTGAAGTAAGTTGAGAGAAAGGCAAATACTGTATGATCGCACCTATATGCAGAATCTAAAACAAACAAACAAATGAAACTCATAGATAGCGAGACCGAATTGGTGGTTGCCAAAGTCAGGTGGTGGGGTGTGGGCAAAATAGATAAACGCTGTCAAAAGTTACAAACCTGCAGTTATGAGATAAATAAGTCCTGGGGAACAGTGTGCAGCATGGTAACCATGGTTAGCAATACTGTATTTTATATTTGAAAGTTGCTAAGAGAGTAGACGTTAAAACTTCTCAACACATGCACAGAACTTCTAAATATTTGTGGTGATGGATGTTAACTAGACTTGTGGTAATCATTTCTCAGTATATACGTATATCGAATCATTATGTTGTATGCCTGAAAGTAATGTAATATTAAATGTAAATTATATCTCAAATTTTAAAAACACTTTTACTAGTTATTAATAGGATTAAATTATGTCAATACTATTTATATTGTTCAAGTTCTGAATATGAGGTATATATTTAGCTATGAAGTTTTGATCATGTAAAATATGAGTAAATATAATTGTTTCCCATTAAAATATCAGTTTTTAAACTCAGAGAGTATTGATAATATGAGAATTTAAATTTATTTAATAATAATAGTGATAGCCAAATTGATTGTAGTATTATAAAACTGTAAATGAGGGGTTTTTTGTAGAGCAAATTGGGAAAACAGTAGTAAGAACATAAGAATGCACATCTACTCTTTACGGTATATAGTTCTATAGATTTTGCAAAATCCATAGTGCCATTCATCTACTACTGTAGATGAATGAACTACAGTAGATTGAACTGTATACAGAACAGTTCAATCCCTCCAAAAATTCCTTCATGTTGTGATTTTCTGGTCAATTACTCCCCACACCCTCCAGCTCTTGACACCCACTGATATGTTTTCTATCCCTATATTTGTTGCTGTTTTTGGAATGTTATATAAAGGAAATCATATACTATGTAGCTTTTGGGGTCTGGTTTCTCTCACCTAGAAAAATTCATTTAAGATTCATCCATGTTGTTGCATAAACATTCAGTGCTCATTTTCTCATTGCAAGCATGCTCCATAGTATATTTAACCTATTGAGGGCATCTGTACTGTTTCAGTTTTGGGTGACTAGATATAAAATCTAGTATAAACAAACATTCAAATACAGATTTTTGCATGAACTTAAGTTCTCAATTCATTACAGCAAATACCTAAAGTAGGGTGGCTGGGTTGATGGTAATTATATGTTAATTTCATAATGAACTGCCAAACCATTTTCTAAAAGGGCTGTATTATTTTGTATCTCTACCAGCAGTGTATGAGTGTTCCACTTTTTCTGCATCCTTGCTAGCACTTGATATTTTTGGTATTTTTTAGTCATTCTAAGAAATGTGTTGTGGTATCTCATTTTGACTTACTTTGCATTTAACTAATGAATAATGATACTGAGTATCTTCCATATGCATATTTACCATCTATATATCTTTTTTGGTGGAATGTCTGCTGAAACATTTTGCCTATTTTATAATGGGTTTTGTTTTTTTATTGTTAAGTTTTAAGAGTTCTTGATATAATCCAGATACAAATCCTTTATCAAATACATTATTTGCAAATATTTTCTCTCAGTCTGTGACATGACTTTTCATTCTCTTAACAGACTTTTCCAGAGCAGATGTTTTTAATTTCATTAAGTTCCAATTTATTGTGTGTTTGGTTTTATTTTACAATCATGCTTTTGTTGCTGTATCTAAAAACTGTTTTCTAACAAACAATTCAATCAAAAATGGGCAGAAGACATATAAATAGACATTTCTCCAAAGTAGATATACAGATGGTCAATAAGCACATGAAAAGATGTCCATCATCACTAATCATTAGAGAAATGAAAATCAAAACTATATGAGGTAACACCTCACACCAGTCAGAATGGCCATCATCAAAAAGTCTACAAATAAGAAATGCTGGAGAGGGTGTGGAGAAAAGGGAACCCTTCTACACTGTTGGTGGGAATGTAAATTGATGCAGCCACTATGGAAAACAGTATGGAGGTTCCTCTAAAAACTAAAAATAGAGTTGCCATATGATCCAGTAATCCCACTCTTGGGCATATATCCAGACAAAACTATAATTTGAAAAGATCCATGCACCCCTATTTTCATAGCAGTGCTATTTATAATAGCCAAGACATGGATACAACCTAAACATCCATTGACAGATGAATGGATAAAGAAGATGTGATACACACATACATACACACACACACACACACACACACACACACACACACACTGGAATATTATTCAGCCATAAAATATAATGAAATTATGCCATTTGCAAGCAACATGGATGGACCTAGAGACTATCATACTAAGCGAAGTAAGTCAGAAAGAGAAAGACAAAGACCATATGATATCACTTATATGTGGAATCTAAAATATGACACAAATGAACATACCTATGAAACAGAAATAGACTCACAGAGAGAACAGACTTGTGGTTGCCAAGTGGGGGTGGGGGGGGAAGTGAAGGATTGTGAGTTTGGGATGAGCAGATGCAAACTATTATATACAGGATGGATAAACAACAAGCCCCTACTGTACAGCACACGGAACTATATTCAATATCCTGTGATAAACCATAATGGAAAAGATTATGAAAAAGAATATATATATATATATATATATATATATATATATATATATATATATATATATATATATATGTATGTATTATATAACTGAATCACTTTACAGCAGAAATTAACACATTGTAAATCAACTATACATCAATAAAAATTTTTAAATAAATAAACTTTTCTAAATTCAAGGTAACACAGATATTTTCTTCTAGAAATTAAAAATTTTTACATTTTACATGTATGTCTGTTTATGTATATTACATTTTATTGGTTCTGTTTCTCTGGAGGACCCTGATTAATACAGTCGTCTTATCAACATTTACAAAATCTTGCTAGGATTTTGATTGAAATTGTGTTGAAATCTATACATCTAATTTGGGAGAAACTGAAACAACAATATTGAGAAATTATAAGCACGGCATATGTATCTATTCATTATGTCTTCTTTGATTTCTTTCATTAGTGTTTTGTGCTTTCAGTTTGCAATTTTTTTTTTCTCATTTCAGGTAGAATACAAAACAAATTCTCCCTTCAGTCTCATGATTTGTGAACAAAAACTAAATGAAAGCTCAGAGGATGACTCTCTCAGAAAGTAACTTTGCAATACTCCTGTGATTGTAAGAAGACAAATTTGACTAGACAAATCTAGTCCTCTCTGTGTGGGCTCAGACCTCTTTGGCAGTGGAAAGGAGCAGGTAAAGCAAACGAGCAGAGGGCAGCAAAGTCATTAAAAACCACACCCACTAAGTGTACGCTAACATTTGTTACTTGAGGGTTACTTCTAAATAGCATTGTCATCAAGTAGGAGAAATAAAAATGTGGATAAACACATATTTGGCTTATTGACATGGGTCTAACCATACATACATAAGAAACAAAAGGCAAATATCAGTTTCAAGATATTGTTCAGAATTTTAATTCTCAGATGCAAACTTCTTTTTAATTCAAAATTCAAACTCCTCTGTTGAATGTATCCTGTAGGCAAATTCTTCCCAAATTTAAACCTAGTTCCTTCCTTTCTCTTAGAGCCACATGAATATATACATATATATTTTTCTCATACCTAAGTCTCCAAATATCTTGTTGACTGATTTTTTATTGACAAAAATGGTTTTTTGACAAAAAATGTTTATCCACATCTACTAATTCCTACATTGTATTTGCACCAACCAAAATTAACCAAGACCACATACATATTTCCTTTTACACTGGGAATCCCTTAAAGTCTAAAGTTCCATATTTTGTCATTAATTGCAAGTTTGTCTCTATTTTAATTTAAAAATCTCTCATGGTTAGTACTCATCATCATTTATACATAATCTCTCTCTCTCTCAAAGTGAGTGAATATGCGTCTATGTGTGTTGGGGGGCAGGGAGAGGAGAGAGAGAGAAAATATTTTGGTGAATTAATGTGTTTTTCTCCATTTATATTTTATTTTATTTTTTCCACATTTCCTTTCATTGAGATGACAGCTATGTTGGTTGGCTTCAGCACCTCATGAGGAAAGAGTATAATCAGAGAGTAAAGATGTAAAATTCTTAGCTTATAACTTCAAATGTTACAATTCAGGGGTAAACTAAGTAAAGGTTTTTTTTTCTTTTAATGTTTTCAGGACTCTCCTTTTCCTTTTTGAGGATATTTAGTATTTAATATGTTGATTTTGGCTCCTTGGCCTAACCAATCTGCCTTGTCTGTTATAGGCTGTTCAATTTGTTTTATTTATTTATTTATTTTGGCCACGCCACGGGGCTTGTGGGATCTTAATCCCCCACCCAGGCATGGAACCCGGGCCCTCGGTGGAGCCCCACCCACTGGACCACCAGGGAATTCCATGGATTTTGAATGATATTAAGCAGAACTATTTTTCCCAACATTCTCTTCCCCTTTGTCTCAAGCTAAATGGAAAACTTCCAATGAGATGAAGGGAAAAATTTGAGGAGGACACAAAAGGGTTAGATACTACTAAAACGTGAGAAAGGAGTTCCTCCATTACAAAATTAGCCAGAAAGCATGGAGCAATGAAAAAAAAAAAAAAAAAAACAGGAATCAAGAATAGCTAAGACCTGAGCTTCCCTGGTGGCGCAGTGGTTGAGAGTCCGCCTGCCGATGCAGGGGACACGGGTTCGTGCCCTGGTCCGGGAGGATCCCACAGGCCACAGAGTGGCTGGGCCCGTGAGCCATGGCCGCTGAGCCTGCACGTCCGGAGCCTGTGCTCCGCAACGGGAGAGGCCACAACAGTGAGAGGCCCGCGTACCGCAAAAAACAACAACAACAAAAAGAATAGGTAAGGCCTACGGTCCATTCATAACTGACAGTCCAGGAAAACTGAAAGTCTCCACAAACCCCCTCGGCTTCAGCAGACAGCCTTGGTGCAACCTCACAGCTAGATACTATATGGTTTGAAGAAGAATCTAGAAAAGAAAGCACGTCGGATCATAAAACTAGTGGCCAGACGGGGGTTGGTGGGTTACGTCAGGTGATATTAAGAGGGTCTCTGGCTGAGAATGAGGAGCATAAGAACCAGGAACAAGCAGTGCACAAAACACATTCACAGAACCAAGCCTTTGTTCCCTCCTCACTGTGCTGAGCCATCTACAAGCCGCTTAGAATTGGGAGAAAGTTCCAGAGAAAAGGAAGGGGGCAAAATACTGAGTCCCCTGAGTGGAAATTTGAGATGAGAGAAAACACTGAAGTAGCTGAGTATAATTTGAGTTGCCTACAATTATCTCTCTGACATGAGGGAGAAAAAGCCCTCGAGATATCAGTGCAATTATAGAAAATCAAGAAGTCGCATGCCTACCACACTATTCTTTTTTGTTTTGTTTTGTTTTGTTTTGCGGTACGCGGGCCTCTCACTGCTGTGGCCTCTCCCGCCGCGGAGCACAGGCTCCGGACGCGCAGGCTCAGCGGCCATGGCTCACGGGCCCAGCCACTCTGCGGCCTGTGGGATCCTCCCGGACCGAGGCACGAACCCGCGTCCCCTGCAATAGCAGGCAGACTCCCAACCACTGCGCCACCAGGGAAGCCCGTGCCTTATCAATATTTAAAAGCAAATTCTGTGCCGTTTCTAGAGTCATCCCTTGATCAAAACACTAATCACTTTTGTTGTATGACTTTCTATTTCTCCCTATTAGGCCCTTTTCTAATCACCCCCATCCATATGTTATATTTTGTTTTACTTGTAGGGCTTATGCTCTAATGGTTCAACTCTGCCAGAAGACAGATACTTAATGATAAGCTCTGAACACTAAGCAGCTCAGAATAAGGAGCCAGACCATCTGTGACTCCCAACCCTGCCTGCCTTCTTCTCTGGACCAATAATGGTAGCTTCATAATGACTGTGATTAAAGCCCTGTTGTACATGAGGATCATACTCTTGCTATACTGGCTTGGGGTGTTGCTGTCTTTTTCAGGACACACCCGGGCTGAGCACCCCCAATATCACAGTCCTCCAGAAGTGGTGATTCCCTTGAAGGTAACACACACTGGCAGAAGCATGAAGCCTCCAGGCCGGCTCTCTTACAGCCTGCATTTTGGGGGCCAGAGACACGTTCTCCACATGAATATCAAGAAGCATTTGCTGCCCAGACACCTCCCAGTGTTCACCTACTCAGACCAGGGTGCTCTCCTGAAGGACCAGCCTTTTGTCCAGAATGACTGCTACTACCATGGTTATGTGGAGGGGGACCCAGAATCCCTGGTTGCCCTCAGTACCTGTTCTGGTGGCTTTCGAGGATTATTACAGATAAATGATGTTGTTTATGAAATTAAGCCCATGATGTTCTCTACCAAATTTGAACACCTGGTATATAAGATGGACAGTGAGGAGACCCAATGCCCAAACATGAAATCTGGTTTTACGCAAGAGGAAACTGTACACCAATTTGAGTTTCAAGAGATTGGTGATTCTATTCTGAAACAAAGTCATCATGATGGCTGGTGGATCCATTCATTCTTTGTTGAAATTGCACTGGTGGTGGACAATACTCTATATAATCATTTTAAAAGGAATGTCTCGAAGTTGCAGGAGGATGTATTTCTTATTGTAAATATCGTGGATTCCATTTATCAGGTAATGGGTATGAAGGTGCTCTTGTTTGGTATGGAGATCTGGACTGAAAGAAACCAGGTTGAAGTGGATGCTGTAAGGAGGTCTCTGAGAGATTTCTGCCATTGGAAGGCGAATACCATCGATGCCCGCATGGCACATGATACTGTACATCTTTTTATAAATAAGACCTTGAGAGGATTAAGTGGTTTAGGCTATGTTGCAGGAATGTGTAGGTCACACTTTAGTTGTGCAGTTGTTACTTTTGCAGACAAAACCTTGGCCATTATTGGAATTGCAGTTGCTCATCATATAGGTCATAATTTGGGTATGTTTCATGACAATGTATTGTGTGTGTGTTCTGCAGGTTCTTATAGATGTATAATGCGTTATGACAACCCACCAATAGCCCAATTTAGCAACTGTAGTTATTCTTATTTTTGGGGATATTCTGTACAGCAGGCAAAATGTCTGCAGTACACTGTATACACAAAGGACATGTTTTCAAGGAAGCGCTGTGGAAATGGTGTGGTTGAAGAAGGAGAAGAGTGTGACTGTGGATCTTTTCAGCATTGTTCAAAAGATGCCTGATGTCTGACAAACTGCAGTCTGAGTTTTGGGTCTACTTGTGCTTTTGGGCTTTGTTGCAAGGACTGCAAGTTCTTACCATCAGGAGAAATGTGTAGAAAGGAGGTCAATGAATGTGATCTACCAGAGTGGTGCAATGGATCATCCCATATGTGCCCAGACGATGTATATGTGGAGGATGGAATTCCCTGTAATGACAACGCCTACTGCTATGAAAAGAGGTGTAATGACCGCAATGCACAGTGTAGGCAGATTTTCGGCCAAAAGGCAAAAAATGCAAATGACAGTTGCTACAAACAAGTAAACACTCAAGGTGACCGCTTTGGTAACTGTGGAGTCGAAGGCCCTACATATCTAAAATGCAGTATGGTGGACAGCTTGTGTGGGAGAATTCAGTGCAATAATGTGGCAGAAATTCCCCTTCTGACAGAGCATTCTACTGTGCATGGGACTCGCTTCAACAATGCCACCTGCTGGGGTATAGACTACCACATGGGGATGACCATGCCTGATATTGGTGAAGTGAAAGACGGCACAGAGTGTGGCCCAGAACATGTCTGCATTGGAAGGAAGTGTGTCCATCTCTCTCGCTTGGATAGTAATTGTTCACCTAAGTTCTGTAACATGAGGGGGATCTGCAACAATAAACATCACTGCCATTGCAACTATAAGTGGGACCCTCCCAACTGCCTAAAACAAGGCAATGGAGGTAGTGTTGACAGTGGCCCACCCCCTAAGAGAAAGAGGATAAAGAAGATTTACCTGGCCCTACCATGTCTTATTTTGTTGTTAATTCTATTATGCTGTCTTCTATTTCTCTGTACGAGGAAAAAACCTAAGAAAAAAAAGGAAGAAGTTCAGCCTCAACCTGAAAAACCCAAGCAAAAGACTCAGACTCAACATGGGAAATAAAAACAACTAGTACCCAAAAATGTATCTGAATAGATATGCATTAAAAAAGGTTAACTCCTATCATGTTTCTACTTATTCTTCTTTATTCTAAACAATTAGAAATTTTATTTTTCCTGAAATGTATTTCTTTATATTTTCTAGAAAAAGGCATGGTACCTGGGTGGTGTACCAGTTTTTAAGTTACTGCTTTTCAGTGTCAGAGCCCCTTCCCATTTTGTGCTCTGCATTATAGGAACCACACTGCTGCTGTATCAGCCCTCTTTCTACAGAGATCTGCAGTAGGGTGAATGCAAGGGGATTTGGAAATCTGGGAGATCTGCTTCCTGTATGTCAATCTTAATAACAAATTTGACACTGGCAGTTATACTTAGTTTCAATATCCTTTTTTTAAAAAAATTCGATCCAGACCAACCTCATTGTCAGTCTAACAGATACCAGCATAGCTGTCTGGGTCTGAGCCCCAGGTCTTTGATCTCTCTACCAACATCTCAGATCCTCCGCACCAGCTTAGCAGTACCAGCTGTGAGAGTTTTGAGTCTCATTTTTGAGACTCATGGGGCCCCAGCCCTACAGTTCTCCAGATTCAAATGACCCTACTTCTTCCCTTTGCTCTTCAGCTCCATGAATGAAATCACCTTCTTGCAAATAGTATTTTGTGGTTCTTAACCAGTTACTAGCACAATGCCTCCCTTAACTTGCTGTGTTCTTTAGTAGCTGGTTACCCAATGCCTTATATTTAATTCCATCCCCCTAAAATCATTAATTTTTTTTTCTGACTGAATTCTGTTACAGTACTCATCTTGGTATGATGAAGTACTTATTCATTAAGTACCATTCATTGGGAGTGAGGAGATATCAATTTTTTTTCTTTGTTTGATTGAGTTTTTCTTTACCACTGCCCTTAACCATCTTGGGAAAATTACTTAAATTTACTGCAAGTTTCCAACAAAATTTTTTAAAGTACAGAATGATAATAACAGTTGTCTCTAAATTTCTGGTTTCTTTGGTTATAAAATAGGGTAAAAAAGATACTTTCAATTTTAGTTAGGTCTATGCAGACAAGGTCTATTCAGACAATTTTTCTGAAAATGACAGCTATACAATACCAAGAACATTTCTTAAAATTTTATTTTAAAAGTATCATAGAACTGTGGAGGAAATGAAGATTAGAAGACTTAAAAATTACAAGGAAGGGAAAACAATTTAAATTATCAGTATTTTTTCCCCTGGAACAAAAATCTTTGTCCCCTGTAACATGATGGTTTTGAATATAAATTAATGATCAAGTTTGGCCTACCCAGTTAGAATTCCTCTGTTGAAGAAAGAGAAACCTGAAAAACTCTTAGTGTGCAGAATAGACTAGATTGATAAATTAGGCACTTAAGGGCATCAAATTCAAAATCAGCTTTTCCCACACCACTTTTTGCTGAGTTTAGATCCATTTGCTGGGAAATAGGTTAAAGTCTTTAAAGACAAAGATATCTGCAATCTATTGTAGTTAGGAAGCAAAGACCTAGTGGAAAGGAGTTTGCCTCAAGGACATGTAATGCCTTCTCTTTAAAACATCTGGCTGATTTTGAAGGAGCTTGGAATATAAGCTAGAGAACTTGGTTTTGAAGAGTTGAGTATCAGAACATAGTCACCCATTGCTTTCAGAGCTGAGAAAATAGAGGCTTATGGGCTCCCAGTATAAAGTCCAGTAAGGTATATGTGTCTCACTGAAACTACACTATCTCTGACCAAACTCAATTCCTTATTGAATTAAAGTCATCAGTCACTCAGCCTAACTTCCAAACAGAGGAAAGTAGAAACTTCTCAAGTTGAAGGTAAGTCTACCTTGAACTCCTATGGTTCCTTATATAGAACATCTAGCATACAATAAAGCATTATCACATATATCAAAAGGAAGAAATTATGGCCAATAATAAAGGGAAAACAACAACAACAAAGATAGTGAAAGAAAAGATAGAAGCCAGCTAAAAGATGATCCAAAGAGTGGAAAAGATGATAATGAACAAAAATTCCCTATGGCTAGTATTTTAGAGAAACTGGAAGAAAAATGAATAGACCATGTGAAAGAAGGTAGATTCATTTCACCAGAAAATTGGCATCTATGCGAACTTGTTAAATTCAGAAAATCAGTAAACAGTTTGAATTATAGACTGCATTGCATAATTAGCTAAATTAGTTAACTATAAGAGAAGTTAGTTAAAAAAAAGTCAATGACTGACATAGAAAAAAGCATTAAAATAGAGAAGTGATATGTGAAACACATCAATAAATCTGAAATCATTCAAACAGAGTCTAATTTGAGGAAGAAGAGAATTGAATAGAGGTAATAAAAAACATATAATGGCTGAGAATTTCCCCAAAGTATGGAAACATATTATGCCACTGCTTTAAGAAAATCAATGAATTTCAAGCAGAATAAGCACATGGAAATACACACCTAACCATATCATAGTAAAACTGTTGAAAACCAGAGACACAGAAATCTTAAGAGCAGCCAGAGATAAAATATCCATATCTTAAAAGAAATGACAATAAAAATAGATGGTTGACTTCAATAATTGAATGCAGAAGACACTGAAATAACACATTTACTCAATAAATTGTAGTTGCCAAACCAGAATTCTTTAGTTTGTGAAGATAACATTCAGTAATGGAGAACAAAACTTTCCTTTGGCAAATAAATCATTGCCAGCAGGCCAGCACTAAAAGAAATATCATTTATTTTTCAGTCAGGAGAAACATGATACCAGAAAGAAACATGAATGTGCAGGTGGGTGTGAAGTACACAAGAAGCAATAAATATGTGGGTAAACTAATTAAAATTAACTGTACAAGGATACTAGTAGTATCTTATGGATTGTAAATATATGCAGAACAAAATGCAAATATATTTGTCACAGAAGCTGGGAGGTATGTAAATAGAGATAAAAGGTCTAAACTTCTAGCAATATTGGGAAGAGGTAAATTAATGATGTGGATTATACTATATGATGTTGCAGATGCATGTTGCAAATCTAGGGTAATCATTAAAATAACAAGAGTATGTACATATAAGAAATTCATTGAAGGAACAAAAGACATAATAAATGATATTTGTTTCTACAAGTATAAGCAATTGAGGAGAAACAAGCATAATGCAGACATGAAAATAAAAAAAACTGGTAGATATAAGATCTATGTAAAATGGATTACATTAACTAAGTAGAAGGCTGACATATTTCAGAGTGAATAAAGTATAAAGTCTAGCATTATGCCATTGTTTACTAGAAACAATTTAAAAATAAAGACGTGGAGAGTGTAAAAACTTAAAAGAATTTTCATGCACATATTAACCAAATTAAGTTAGTGTAATCTTTTTAATATCTGATGACAAAGACTTTAAGGCACAAAGCATTACTATAAATAAGGAGGAACATTTTGTAATGATAAAAGGCAAATCACTAGAAGATATGACAATCTTAAACGTGTATGCATCCACTAATAGAACTTCAAATATAGAGGAGAAAATATAGAAATAGACAAATCTACAATTACCAGTAGGGATACTTTTAGCCCACTTCTCTCAGTAGTAACAGAAAGAGTAGAAAATAAATCCTGCAGGATCAGGAGACTTTCAATACATAATTAACAAACGTGATATAATAGGTATACAAAGAGAAGGGATAAACCCAATAGTGGATAAATTCACTTTGGTTCATCTGCGTATGGACTACTACCAAAGTCTACCTTATGATGAGCCAAAGAGAAAGCCCCAACAAATTTCACATGGTTTTAATTAAAAAGAGTGTATTTTCTCTAGACCTTATATAATTAAGCTGGAAGTCAATAGCATTAAAGATAACTAGAAAAACTCCAATTGCCTGGTACAGTTCTGACTCTGATCCCACATCTGACACCAACTAAGATTCTGCACCCAATTTCATTGTGTGTTTGGGGGGTTCCTTACACCTCCGAGAAATTCTCCTCCACCAGCTGGGTGTTCTACAATTCAACTCAATTCTAATACTACCTGGAGATAGTGTCAGATCCCAGAGGTTAAGGGCTCAGCCCAACATGACTGCTCTCACCTCTTTCAGATACCAATCACAAGTCCAGGTTGTCACCTGTGCTTCTGACCAACAAGCTATAGGTTAGAGGTTCCAATGACCCCCTACTTAGGTTCAGTTAATTTGTCAGAACAGCCCACAGAACTCCGATAAACATTTTACTTACTAAATTACCAGCTTATTATATAAAAGGATATAACTCAGGAACAGCCACATGGAAGAAATGCACAGGGCAAGATACGCGGGAAGGGTGCAGAGCTTACATGCCCTCTTCATGTGTACCTCTCTCCCTGTATCTCTACGTGTTCACCAACCCAGAAGCTCTTCAAACTTCACCCTTTTGGTGTTTTATGGAGGCTTCATTACTTAGACATGATTCATTAAATTATCAGCCATTGGTGATTGAACTCAATTTCCAGTCCCTCTTCCCTCCACGGAGGTAGGGGGCAAGGGAGGTTGAAAATTCCTACCCTCTAATCACATGGTTTGCTCCACTGGCAACCAGCATCCTTCCCGAGGTGGTTTCTAAAAGTCACCTCATTAATGGAACAAAGGACAACTTCACTGCTCTCATCACGTTAAAAATCCCAAGGCTTTTAGTAGCTCTGTGACAGAAACAAGGTTGAAGTTCAAATATATATATCTTATTATAAATCACAATATCACAACTGGAAATAAAATATACATTTCTAAATAACCTATATGTCAAGGAGAAATCAAAACAGAAATTAAGAAATAACTTGAATTGAAACACAAATAACTACAATATATGTAAATTACATAGTATTCAACTAAAGCAGTGTTTTAAGGAAAATGTATAGTCTCATATACCTATGTTAAAAAAAAGAAAAGACTGAATATGCACTGATTTAACTTTATATGTCATGAATTTAAGAAAAGGAATAGCTCAAAACTCTATGAGACTTGGGGTAACTTAATTCTCAAACCTGACAAGGGCATTACACACCCAAAATTTTCCTACCAATTTCTTTTATGAAAAGTAGATATTGTAAAAAATAAATAAATAAACAGTAACCTCAATTAAATAGAGTTGGGAGACCAGAAGGAAGAGTTCTCATACCCTGAATGATAGCAGAACTCAACAGGAAGAAGAAAGGTCCTTCTTCTTTCTTGGCAGCAACTCAGCTAATGAAACACCATGGACTCTTTGTTTAGTATGGCCCACCCAACTTCCTTTTCCTATCTACAAAAGAGTTCTCCTTCCCTGTTGTGTGGGAGTTTGCACATGGCTCGCCATGGTTGCAGACTCTGAGCTGCAATTCTTTGCTGATCCCAAATAAACCCAATTTAGCTAGAGAAAAAACTGGCAGTATATTTGTTTCAGGTCAACAATATTCTTAAAATGTTTGTAAAGAAAATAAATTTCAGCATGTTTTGTAGACAATAATGCATCCTCATGATCAAATGGTTTATATTTTAGGTATTTCTAAATTATCAGAAAAGCAATCTCTATAATTCACATTAACAGAGTACCTGAGAAAATCATATCTCAATAAACACAAAAATTATTTCACCAAAGTCTACATTTATGAATAAAATTTCTTGGTCTACATGGAATAGAGGGGGATTTTCTTAATATAATCAAGTGTATCTGTAAAAAAAAATGACCTAAAATGTCCCACAGGAAATATCATACATAATGGTGAGCTGTATGAGACTTTCTAAGGATACTGATGAAGAGACAAAAATGGCACCCTGTCACTACTTCTTATGAACATGTTACTAGATGTGCTAGACTGAATAAAATTAGAAATAAAAGAAATAAAATGGTATAAGAATAAAGATGGAAGAAATAAAACTGCTATTATTCACAAGTGGCATTATACTATACCTAGAAAATACAAATTAATAGAATAACTAAGTTAATAGAGCAAGGTGGCCGATTACATGGTCAGTATTCCATGCTCATTATCTAACTACCAGTAACAAGCAGGTAAAAATGAAATTGAAAATTCATTTCATTTGCATTAGTATCAAACATAACATTTCACAATATATAAATATATCAAATCATTGTTATACACCTGAAACTAATGTATTATATATCAGTTATATCTCAATTTAAAAAAAAAGAAACCAGCTGAAATTTTGCCAACAGTATAAGCTGGTGGGGAAAACTTGGGTCTGCAAGGATTCCAATCATAAAAATAAATGACTTAGGCCTACATCCCACTCCTAAGATTGCTAAGAAAGCAGTAGTAGAGGAAATACTTTGGTAAGTAGAGAGAATGTACTTAAATCTTGATCTTTCTCGTGGTGCTTAGATTCCTGGGTCCTGCTGAAGTTGAATCCAAGGGCAAACCAAAATGTTCTAAACTATAGCCCATCACCTTCTAATTTAAACATTGACACCCCCCCAATTCAAACATTGACAAGGTCACAGAGTTTAGTCCTTTGCAAGAGGTCAGGAGTTGTGTTAAGTACCAGTGAACTCAAATATGGCAACGGAAAGTTAAGCCAGGAACTGAGCATTCACAATCCTTCACAACTTGAGTTGAGATGGTGTTGGGCTACAGCTTTAATTAGAGTTTTATTTAGTTTAAATTAGAACATATTTGAAAACATAATAACTGAAAACTCTCCTAACCTGGGAAAGAAAATAGATAGGCAGTTTCAGGAAGCACAGAGTCCCAAATAAGATCAACCAAGAGAAGACCACACCAAGACACATTGCAATTAAAATGGCAAACATTAAAGGAAAGAACATTAAAAGCAGCAAAGGAATAGCAACAAGTTATATACAAGGGAACTCCCATCAGGCTATCAGCCGACTCTGTAGGCCACAAAGGAGTGGCATAATATATTTAAAGTAATAAAAGAAAAAACCCTAAAACAAAGACTATGCAGCAAGGCTATAATTCAGGTTTGAAGGGGAGATCAAAAGTTTTCCAGTCAAGCAAAAGCTAAGAGAGTTCAGTACCACAAAATTGGCTTTATGAAAAATGTTAAAGGGACTTCTCTAAGCAGAAAAAAAAGACAATCTGAAATATGAATATTATGAAAAGAAAAATCTAAAAAAAAAAGAAAAGAAAAATCTCATTGGTGAAAGCAAACAGAGTAAAATAACAGATCAACCACTTATAAAGCTAGTAAAAAGGTTTAACAGAAAAAGTAGTAAAATCATCTATAACATCAACATAAAACATGAAAGGTTGAGTAAAAATGTAGTGCTTTTAGAATGTGCTACAACTTAAGCAACCCACAACTTAAAATACTGTTATATAAATAGGTTATTATATATGAATCTCAAGGTAACCACAAACCAAAAATCTATAATAAATACACAAAAAATAAACAGAAAGGAATACAGACATAACACTAAAGAAAATCATAAACTCATGGTAGAAGAGAAGAAAAGAGAAACAGAAAACTACAAAAACAACCAGAAAATAATTAACAAAATGGTAATAAGTACATAACTATTAATAATTACTTTAAATATAAAGAGACTAAATGTTCCAATCAAAAGACAAATTGGCTAAATGGATTAAAAAAACAAGACCCATATATATGCTGCCTACAAGAGACTCAATTCAGACCTAAGGACACGCACAGACTGAAAGTGAAGTCATGGAACAAGGTATTCCATGAAAATGTAAGTTAAAAAAAAAGCCAAGGTAGCAACACTTATATATACAAAGTAGACTTTAAAACAAAGTCTGTACCAAGAGACAAAAAAGGACATTAAATAATAAAGAGATCAATCCAAGAAAAAGATATGATTGTAAATATATACGCACCCAACATAGGAGCACGTATATACATACAGAAAATATTAACAGACATAAAGGGAAAACTTGTCAGTAACACAGTAATAGGGATTTTAATATCCCACTTATATCAATGGAAGATCTTACAGACAGAAAATAAGGAAACACTTGTCTTAAATGACACATTAGATCAGATAGAGTTGATATATGTAGAACATTCCATTGAAAAGCAGAATACACATTCTTTTCAAGTGCACATGGGACATTCTCCAGGATAGATCACATTTTAGACCACAAAAAAGTTTCATTAAATTTAAGAAGACTGAAATCATATCAAGCCTCTTTTCTGACCACAATGCTATGAGACTAAAAATCAACTATAAGGAAAAAAAAACTGCAAAAAACACAAACGTGTGGAGGATAAACAATATGCTACTAAGCAACTAGTGAGTCACTGAAGAAATCAAAGAGGAAATAAAAAAATACCTGGGACAAATGAAAACAAAAGCACAATGTTCCAAAATCTATGGAATGCAGCAAAAACAGTTCAAAGATGGAAATTTATAGTGATACAAGCTGCCCCAGAAAACAAGAAAAATCTCAAATTAAAAACCTAACCTTACACGTAAAGAAACTAGAAGAAGAAAAAACAAAATCCAAAGTTACTAGAAGGCAAGAAATAAAAAAGATCAGAGCAGAAATAAATGAAATAGAGACTAAGAAACAATAGAAAAGATCAATGAAACTACAAGCCAGTTCTTTGAAAAAATAAACAAGATTTATAAACTTTTAGCCAGACTCATCAAGAAAAAAAAGAGAGAAAACCCAAATCAATAAGATCAGAAATGAAAAAGGAGACGTTAACAACCAAAACAACAGAAATACAAAGAATCAGAAGAGATTACTACAAACAATTATATGCCAATAAAATGGACAACCTAGAAGAAATGGACAAATTCCTAGATATGTACAATCTCCTAACTGAACCAGGAATAGAAAATATGAACCGACCATTTACCAGTAATGAAATTGAATCAGTAATAAAAAACACCCAACAAACAAAAGCCCAGGACCAGATGGCTTCAAAGAAGTCTACAAAACATTTTAAAACAATTAACACTTATTCTTCTCAAACTATTCCAAAAAATACCAAAGGAAGGAACACTTCCAGACTCATTCTACAAGACCATCATCATTCTGTTACCAAAACCAGACAAAGATATCACAAATAAAGAAAATTACAGGCCAATATCACTGAAGAACATAGATGCAATATTCCTCAACAAAATATTAGTAAACAAAATTTAACAACACATTAAAAGGATCATACACCATGATCAAGTGGGATCTAATAACCCAGGGATGCAATGGTTTGATATTTGCAAATAAATCAATGTGATACACCAACATTAACAAATTGAAGAATAAAAATCACATGATCATCACAATAAATGCAGAAAAATCTTTTGACAAATTCAACATCCATTTATGATAAAAAAAAAACTCTCCCCAAGTGGGTATAGAGTGAACATACCTCAACATAATAAAACCCATATATGACAAGCCCATATAAATTATAATCAATGGTGAAAAGCTGAAATTATTTCCTTTAAGATCACGAACAAGACAAGGATACTCTCACCATTTTCATTCAACATAGTATTGGAAGTCCTAGTCACAGCAATCACTAACAACAAACTATCAGAAGGAGAAATTAAGAAAACAATTCCATTTGCAATCATATAAAAAACAAAATACCTAAGAATAAATCTAAGTAGGTAAAAATACCTGTACTTGGAAAACTATAAGAGAGTAAGAAATTAAAGACAGCAGAAACAGTCGGAAAGCTATACCGTTCTCATGGATTGGAAGAATTAATATTGTTAAAATGATGATAATCCCCAAGACAATCTACAGATTCGATGTAATCCCTATCAAAATGCCAATAGAATTTTTCACGTAACTACAACATCTAATTCTAAAATTTGTATGAAAACACAAAAGATCCCAAATAGCAAAAACCATCTTAAAAAAAAAGAACAAAACTGGAGATATCACACCCCATGATTTTAAACTATACTACAAAACTACAGTAATCAAAACAGTATAGTACTGGCACAAAAACAGATACATAGATCAATGAAACAGAATAGACAGCCCAGAAATGAATCCACGCTTATATAGGCAATTAATCTATGACAAAGGAGGCAAGAATATGCAATGGGGGAAAGACAGCCTCTTCAATAAATGGTGTTGGGAAGACCAGGAAGGTACATGCAAAAGAATCAAACTGGTAAAAGAATCACACCATATATAAAAATAAACTCAAAATGGATTAAAGACTTAAATGTAAGAACTGAAATCATAAAACTTCTAGAAGGAAACATAGGCAGTACACTCTTTGACAGTGATTTTAGAAATATTTTTTGTATCTGTCTCCGCAGGCAAGGGCAACTATTTCACTTAGTGTAATATCTTCTAGGTTTCACCATGTTGTAGCATGTGTCAGAATTTTATTCCTTTTAAAGTCTGAATAATTTTCTGTTTTATGTATACTCCACATTGTGTTTATCCATTCATCTTTTGATAGACATTTTTATTTTTCTACCTTATTAGGGTCTTTTTTTTAATCTAACAAATATTTAAAAGGATATGTGAGGTAGTCAGCCAAAATGATCCCAGAGATTAAGTGAAAGATCAGGCATGAAAACATAAAATATGAAAGTCAGGGCATAGGTCTTGATGACATCATATAGAAATAGAGTGTGGTCACAGGGACCAAGTTCAAGCCACCAGAAATACCTTCCCTGGTTCCTGATTTCACAGAAGAGAGACAAGATATTTGTGTGAATACTGACCAACAAAGACTGACCCAGTCCTTTAGGAGATTTTGTCTGTGTGGATACTTTGACTCTCAACCTAAGGAGTCAAATTTCTTGGGGATTGCTCTAGTCCTCATGCAGGGTTATTATTACACAAAAATGGTGTTTGCTGAGCCAAGAAATGGGAAGAACTGGTTGTATTTACTCTTGTTTCTAAGAGTAATTGTGGTTCCTGGGACATATCTGTCAGACCTGCTAAGAGCTAACATTAGGCAGCATCAACTCCTGGCCAAAAAGAGAGTCCAATCCACCATGTATGGCCCAGCTGAATCCAGGTCCCCTCAGAAGCAAAGTAAATTTTAGAAATCAATAATATTAATGTCATTTTTGAGTACTTACTATGCACCAGGCGCTCTATAACAGCTATATCTAATTATCACAAGAGCCTTGTGAAGTAGGGATACTGACTGGCATATTGTAAGCACTCAATAAATACTACCTAGTAAGGAAAGAGGAAGAGGGAGAGGGAGAGGGAGAGAGAGGGAGAGAGAAACAGAGTGCGGTCAGCAGACAAGGGTGTCTTGTTAGGAATATTCAGGAACTTCAACATGAGATCAAGAAACAGCTATTATGTCCTGGCACTGGTGGGCACCATTTTTGACATTCATCATCTACCCTGCTAGCACTGCTCACCCCACCCTGGTGTTCCCCTGAAGACTTGCCCATCCTGACCAGCACCTCTCCAAAGCAGCTGCCCCCCGACACATCCAGTGGGTGGCCAAAGTGGCTCCTGCCCCACCACATCTGGTGGGTGGCCACAGCTGGAACAGGCACCGCCTCCAAAGAAATTCTTGCTTTGCACACACAGCAGACAGCCTAGGCCTGTCAAGTGCCTCTCCAAAGCAGCTCTTACCTTTCATACCTAGCAGGCAACCTTGCCAGAGACTGGGTCCCCTCCAAAGTGGCTCCCACCCCACCCAGGGCACCCAAATAAAAACCACCTTGAGACAAATGAAAATGGAAACCCAACCTGTCAAAACCTATGGGACACAGCAAAAGCATTTCTAAGAGGAAAGTTTATAGTGATACAGACCTACCTCAAAAAATAAGAAAAATCACAAGTAAACAATCTAAACATTACACTTAAAGGAATTAGAAAAATAAAAACAAACAGAGCCCAAAGTTAGTAGAAAGAAGGAAACAATAAGGATCAGAGAAAAAATAAAAGAAATAGATACTAAAAGAAAACAACAGAAAATATTAATGAAACTAAGAGCTGGTTCTTTGTTTATCTGAAAAGATTTTAAAAACTGACAAATCTCTAGTCAGACTCATAAAGAAAAAAAGAGAAAGGGCTCAAATAGTAAAATCAGAAATGAAGAGAAGTTATAACTGATACCACAGAAACATAAAAAATCATAAGAGACTGCTGTAAACAATTATACACCAACAAATTGGAAAACCTAAAAGAAATGGATAAATTTCTAGAAACATACAAATTCCAAAACTGAATCAGGAAGAAATAGAAAATCTGAAGAGACCAATTACTAGTAATGAAAATGAATCAGTAATCAAAACAATCCCAACAAACAGAAGTCTAGGACCAGATAACTTCACAGGTGAATTCTACCAAACATTTTAAGAAGTGTTAATACCTGTAGGTCTCAAACTATTCCAAAAAACTGAAGAGAAAGAAAATTTTTCAAACTCATTCTACAAGGCCAGCATTATCCTGATACCAAAACCAAAGACAATACGATATGTATATATACATATCTCCAGTATTTTTGATGACATTGTTGCAAAATTACTCATCCCAATATTAGCAAACAAAATTCAGCAATACACTAAAAGAATCGTACGCCAAGGTTAAAGTGGGATTTATTCCAGGGATGTAAGTATGGTTCAATATCTGAAAATCAATCTTTGTGATATACCAGATTAACAAAACGAAGGTTAAGAATCATATGATCATCTCAATAGATTCCCGTGTGATACTATACACAGGAAACCCTAAAGACTCCACCAAAAAACTATTACAACTAATAAACGAACTCAGTAAATTTGCAGAATATGAAATTAAGAGAGAGAAATCTGTTGCATGTCTATACACTGATAATGAACTAACAGAAAGAGGAATTAAGAAAACAATCCCACTTACAATCGCATCAAAATGAATAAAATACAGGACTGATGTCAGTATCTTGGTGGCATGAAATGTTCCCATTGTCTCACCCCTTCTATCTACAACCAGTAAAACATCCATCACTCAACAAAGGTACCTGTGCCCAACACATCAGGTCATGAGAAAATCCTGCACATCGTATAGCTAAAGGTGGGTGAACTGGACCCCACAGAGGAGGTGGGACCATAGAACAATGGAGGTGGTGCTGGTAATCCCAGACCCCCAGCAACGGTGGCTGAACCTGCTCAGGGGAGGCAGCACACACCACACTGACCTCACAGCCAAAGTGGTACCTGCAGCCATGGGGAACCTGACAGCAGTGGCAGTGGAGCCTGCAACTTCGTCCCTCCAGACTCCACCCCCTCCTGCTTACAGTGGCAGAGCCTGTGAACCTGACAACCCTGCTCATGGCTGAGACGACTGCAACACTGGCTCCCCCTCCTTCTCTTCCTCCCCTTGCAGTGGCAGAGTCTGTGACCCAGGAGACCCCAGACAAGGTGGAAGACACCCACCAGCTTGGTGCCCCAGGCAGTGATACCTGTGACACCAGCAGCAGCGAGGCACCAATGACCTGGTATCACAAGCAGCAAGGAGGGCGCCAGGCAACACATCTGACAGAGGTGGGAGAGGGTAAAAGATGCCAATTCTAAAGTATAACCAGAGGCAGCGCAGGTATGAGAAAATAAAAGCTTGTGCTATAGCACCACCTACCGGAAAACAAAAAAGGCATCCAATGCCTAATCTGTTGAGTCAGTAGAATCAAGTTTAAAAAAACAGATATATTGAAGAAGAACATCGCTCACTACTTCAAATATGACAGTTCTCCAGGAACCAAATTGAAACTCATGGAATATTGCGATCCGAGAGAGAATTCAAAATAGCTGTCATGAAAAAAATCAAAGAGCTACAAGAAAACTCAGAAAGGCTGTTAAGGAGAATAGTAGTGAGCAGAAGTAATACTTTACTAAAGAGATTGAAACTCTAAAAGAGAACCAAACAGAAATTGGGGGGCTGAAGAATTCAATAAGTGAGATGAAGAATGTACTAGAAAACAATGGAAATATTGCAGACCACATGGAAGAGAGAATTAGCGAGCTAAAAGATAGAAATCTAGAAATTATACAGGTAGTAGAGGAGAGAGAATTAAGATCCAAAAAACATGAAGAAATTCTATGAGAACAATTCAACTCTATTAGGAAGGGGAACGGTGAGAACTTCCTAATCCTGGGGAAGAAACTAGACATACAAGTCCACGAAGCTACAAAAACAACTAATTACCTCAACGCAAAAAGACCTTCTCCAAGACATATTAACAACTGTTAAAGTCAATGGCAAAGGCACATTATATAAAAAACTGTCAGGGACAAAGGAAAAAATTTAAAGGCAGCCCGCGGAAAAAAAGGGTGGCAACCTACGAAGAAATCACCATTGGGCTATCAGCTGATTTCTCTGCAGAAACTCTATAGGCTGGGAGAGAGTGGGATGCCATGCTTAAAATACTGAAAGATAAAAGCTGTCAGCCAAGAATATCCAGCAAAGTTATTCAGATATGAAAGAGAAATAAAAGCTAAGGGAGTTTATCAACACTAGACCTGCGCTACAGAGATAAACAATTGTGGAAAGGAGCTCTTCTACCTGAAAGGAAAAGGTAAAAGTACACAAAACTTTGAGTAAGGTGATAAATAGACAGAATTAGAAAATTGCAACTCTAACAGGTTATTAAACAATTATAGCATGAAGGCTAAAGGGTAGAGACAGTAAAAATCACTACAACTGCTTCAATTTGATAACAAGCTCACAACATGAAAAGGAGTAATTTGAGACAACAAAAACCCAACAGGGGAGGTCAAAAAGGATGGAACTCATATAGGCAAACGAAGATAAAACACTATCACGACAGGTAAAGGACTATTTTATCTATGAGGTATTTTACAGAAACCTCGTGGTAACCACAAAATATAAATCTAGAGCAGAAACCCAAAATGTAAAAAAAAAAGTCAACACTGAGAAAAACATAGAAAACCACCAAACTAAAATGGCAGACAGAAACACAGGGGGAAAAAATGGATACAGAGCAAAAAGAAAGAAAACAAAAGATAAATTGGCAGTTCTAAACTGTCAGTTATCAATAATCACCCTAAATGTAAGTGAACTGAATTCACCAATCAGAAGACAGAGTGGCTGAACGGATTAAAAAACAAGACCCAACTATAGGCTGTCTGGAGGAGACTCATCTCAGTTCTATAGACAATCATAGGCTCAAAGTGTACAGGTGGAAGACAATACTCCAAGCAAATGGCAACCAAAAGTAAATGAGTGTAGCCATGCTCATGTCTGACAAAATAGGCTTTAAGCCAATAAAGGTAACAAGAGACAAAGATGGACGTTATATAATGACAAAGGGGAAAATTCATTAAGAACGCATAACAGCTATTTTAATATATGTGCACTTAACACAGGAGCAACAAAATATATAAAGCAATTTTTAACAAACCTATAGGGAAAAACTGACAGCAACACAATAATAGTAGGGGACTCGGGCCTCCCTGGTGGCGCAAGTGGTTGAGAGTCCGCCTGCCGATGCAGGGGATACGGGTTCGTGCCCCGGTCTGGGAGGGTCCCATGTGCCGCGGAGCGGCTGGGCCCGTGAGCCATGGCCGCTGAGCCTGCGCGTCCGGAGCCTGTGCTCCGCAACGGGGGAGGCCACGACAGTGAGAGGCCCGCATACCGCAAAAAAAAAAAAAAAAAAAAAAAAAAAAAAAAATAGTAGGGGACTTTAATACACCTCTTACATCAATGGATAGATCTTCCAGACAGAAAGTCAACAAGGAAACAGCAGCCTTCAATGAAACATTAGACCAGATGGACAAAATAAATTTGTACTGAACGTTCCACCCCAATGCAGCAGAATGCACATTCTTCTCTCTCAAGGATAGACTATAAATTGGGACACAAAACAAGTCTCAATAAATTTAAGAAGACTGAAATCATATCAAGCATATTTTCCAAACACAATGGTATGAAACTAGAAATCAACTGCAGGAAGAAAGCTGGAAAAATAATAAATATGTGGAGACTGAAAAACATGCTACTGAACAACTACTGGGTCAATGAAGAAATCAAAGGAGAAATTTTTTAAATACCTGAAGACAAATATAAAGGAAAATGTGATATAGCAAAATCCATGGGATGCAACAAAAACAGTACTAAGAAGGAAGCTTAGAGCAAAACAGAAAAACTGAGAAATAAGAAAAATCTCAAATAAATAATACAACCTTACACCTTAAAAAACTAGAAAAAGAATAAACAAAGCCCAAAGTTGGCAGAATAATAAAGTTCATAGTGGAAATAAATAAAATAGACACTTAAAAGACAACAGAAAATATCAATGAAACTAAGAGCTGATTCTTTGAAAAGATAACCCAAGTTGACAAAACTTTAGCTAAACTCACTAAAAGGAGACAAGGCACTGAGAAGTAAAATCAGAAACAAAAGAGGAGAAATAATAATGGATTCCACAGATATACAAAGGTTTGTAAGAGAACATAATGAACAGCTGTAAGCCAACAGATTGGACATATGACTGGTGTCCTAATTAAAGAGACAATTTGGGACCAGGAGAGAGCATCATATGAAAACTGAATCATGCTGCCTCAAGGCAGGGAACTACCAGAAGCTAGGAGAGAAGCCTAGAATAGATCCTTCCCTAGTGGCTTCAGAAAGAATAAGATCCTGTGGACATTGATACTGGACTTCCAGTCTCCAGAACTGTCAGGCAATAAATTTCTGTTAAATCACTCATTTTGCCTTCTTTGTTAGAACAGCCCTAGAAAACTAATAGAAAGATGAACAAAGTCATAGCCAAATTTGGTCATTTCAAAAAGTAGCTGTGGGAGACAAGGGGAAGATGGCAGAAGAGTAAGACGTGGAGATCACCTTCCTCCCCACAGATACACCAGAAATACATCTACACGTGGAACAACTCCTACAGAACACCTACTGAACGCTTGCAGAAGACCTCAGACCTCCCAAAAGGCAAGAAAGTCCCCACGTATCTGCGTAGGGCAAAAGCAAAAAGAATAAACAGAGACAAAAGGATAGGGACAGGACCTGCACCAGTGGGAAGGAGCTGTGAAGGAGGAAAGGTTTCCACACACTAGGAAGGTCCTTCACAGGTGGAGACTGTGGGTGGCAGAGGGGGAAAGCTTTGGAGCCGCGGAGGAGAGCACAGCAACAGGCGTGCAGAAGAGAGTGCAGCCACAGGGGTGCGGAGGGCAAAGCGGAGAGATTCCCACACAGAGGATCGGTGCCGACTGGCACTCACCAGCCCGAGAGGCTTGTCTGCTCGCCCACTGGGGCGGGTGGGGCTGGGAGCTGAGGCTCGGGCTTCCTTCGAAGCTCAGGGAGAGGACTGGGGTTGGCGGCCTGAACACAGCCTGCAGGGGGTTAGTGCACCACGGCTAGCTGGGCGGGAGTCCGGGAAAAAGTCTGGACCTGACGAAGAGGCAAGAAACTTTTTCTTCCATCTTTGTTTACTGGTGCTCGAGGAGAGGGGATTAAGAGCGTTGCTTAAAGGAGCTCCAGAGACAGGCGCGAGCCACGGCTAAAAGCGCAGACCGCAGATACGGGCATGAGACGCTAAGGCTCCTGCTGCCGCCACCAAGAAGCCTGTGTGCGAGCACAGGTCACTCTCCACACCCGCCTTCCAGGGAGCCTGTGCAGCCTGCCACTGCCAGGGTCCCAGAATCCAGGGACAACTTCCCCGGGAGAGCGCACGGCGCGCCCCAGGCTGGTGCAACGTCACGCCGGCCTCTGCTGCAGCACGCTCGCCCCGCATCCGCGCCCCTCCCTCCCCCCGCCCTTAGTGAGCCAGAGCCCCCGAATCAACGGCTCCTTTAACCCCATCCTGTCTGATCGAAGAACAGATGCCCTCCGGTGACCTACACGCAGAGGCGGGGCCAAATCCAACGCTGAGCCCCGGGAGCTGTGAGAACAAAGAAGAGAAAGGGAAATTTCTCCCAGCAGCCTCAGAAGCAGCGGATTAAAGCTCCACAATCAACTTGATGTACCCTGCATGTCAATCAACTTGATGTACCCTGCATGTCTGGAATACCTGAATAGACAACACATCATCCCAAATTGAGGAGGTGGACTTTGAGAGCAAGATTTATGATTTCTTACCCTTTTCCTCTTTTTGTGAGTGTGTATGTGTATGCTTCTGTGTGAGATTTTGTCTGTATAGCTTTGCTTCCACCATTTGTCCTAGGGTTCTATCCGTCCCTGTTTTGGTTTATTTTTGCTTTTAAAAAAAATTTTTTTTCTTCATAAATATTTTTTATTTTAATAACTTTATTTTATTTTATCTTACTTTATTTTATTTTTTATCTTCTTTCCTTCCTTCCCTCCCTCCCTTCTTCCTTCCTTCCCTCCTTCCTTCTTTTTCTCCCTTTTATTCTGAGCTGTGTGGATGAAAGGCTCTTGGTGCTGCAGCCAGGAGTCAGTGCTGTGCCTCTGAGGTGGGAGAGCCAACTTCAGGACACTGGTGCACAAGAGACCTCCCAGCTCCACATAATATCAAACGGCGAAAATCTTCCAGAGATCTCCATCTCAAGACCAGCACCGAGCTTCACTCAATGACCAGCAAGCTACAGTGTTGGACACCCTATGCCAAACAACTAGCAAGACAGGAACACAACCCCACCCATTAATAGAGAGGCTGCCTAAAATCATAGTAAGTCCACAGACACCCCAAAACACACCACCAGACGTGCACCTGCCCACCAGAAAGACAAGATCCAGCCTCATCCACCAGAACACAGGCACTAGTCCCCTCCACCAGGAAGCCTACACAACCCACTGAACCAACTTTAGCCACTGGGGACAGACACCAAAAACAACGGGAACTACGAACCTGCAGCCTGCAAAAAGGAGACCCCAAACACAGTAAGATAAGCAAAATGAGAAGACAGAAAAACACACAGCAGATGAAGAAGCAAGATAAAAACCCACCAGACCTAACAAATGAAGAGGAAATAGGCAGTCTACCTGAAAAAGAATTCAGAATAATGATAGTAAAGATGATCCAAAATCTTGGAAACAGAACAGACAAAATGCAAGAAACATTTAACAAGGACCTAGAAGAACTAAAGATGAAACAAGCAACGATGAACAACACAAAAAATGGAATTAAAAATACTCTAGATGGGATCAATAGCAGAATAACTGAGGCAGAAGAACGGATAAATGACCTGGAAGATAAAATAGTGGAAATAACTACTGCAGAGCAGAATAAAGAAAAAAGAATGAAAAGAACTGAGGACAGTCTCTGAGACCTCTGGGACAACATTAAACGCACCAACATTTGAATTATAGGGGTTCCAGAAGAAGAAGAGAAAAAAAAGGGACTGAGAAAATATTTGAAGATATTATAGCTGAAAACTTCCCTAATATGGGAAAGGAAATAGTTAATCAAGTCCAGGGAGCACAGAGAGTCCCACACAGGATAAATCCAAGGAGAAACATGCCAAGACACATATTAATCAAACTGTCAAAAACTAAATACAAAGAAAACATATTAAAAGCAGCAAGGGAAAAAACAAATAACACACAAGGGAATCCCCATAAGGTTAACAGCTGATCTTTCAGCAGAAACTCTGCAAGCCAGAAGGGACTGGCAGGACATATCTAAAGTGATGAAGGAGAAAAACCTGCAACCAAGATTACTCTACCCAGCAAGGATCTCATTCAGATTTGATGGAGAAATTAAAACCTTTACAGACAAGCAAAAGCTGAGAGAGTTCAACACCACCAAACCAGCTTTACAACAAATGCTAAAGGAACTTCTCTAGGCAAGAAACACAACAGAAGGAAAAGACCTACAATAACGAACCCAAAACAATTAAGAAAATGGGAATAGGAACATACATATCGATAATTACCTTAAATGTAAATGGACTAAATGCTCCCACCAAAAGACAGATTGGCTGAATGGATACAAAAACAAGACCCATATATATGCTGTCTACAAGAGACCCACTTCAGACCTAGAGACACATACAGACTGAAAGTAAGGGGATGGAAAAAGATATTCCATGCAAATGGAAACCAAAAGAAAGCTGGAGTAGCAATTCTCATATCAGACAAAATAGACTTTAAAATAAAGACTATTACAAGGGACAAAGAAGGACACTATATAATGATCAAGGGATCAATCCAAGAAGAAGATATAACAATTGTGAATATTTATGCACCCAACATAGGAGCACCTCAATACATAAGGCAAATACTAACAGCCATAAAAGGGGAAATGGACAGTAACACATTCATAGTAGGGGACTTTAACACCCCACTTTCACCAATGGACAGATCATCCAAAATGAAAATAAATAAGGAAACACAAGCTTTAAATGATACATTAAACAAGATGGACTTAATTGATATTTATAGGACATTCCATCCAAAAACAACAGAATACACATTTTTCTCAAGTGCTCATGGAACATTCTCCAGGATAGATCATATCTTGGGTCACAAATCAAGCCTTGGTAAATTTAAGAAATTTGAAATTGTATCAAGTATCTTTTCTGACCACAACGCTATGAGACTAGATATCAATTACAGGAAAAGAGCTGTAAAACATACAAACACATGGAGGCTAAACAATACACTACTTAATAACGAAGTGATCACTGAAGAAATCAAAGAGGAAATAAAAAAATACCTAGAAACAAATGACACTGGAGACACGACGACACAAAACCTATGGGATGCAGCAAAAACAGTTCTAACACGGAGGTTTATAGCAATACAACCCTACCTTAAGAAACAACAAACATCTCGCATAAACAACCTAACCTTGCACCTAAAGCAATTAGAGAAAGAAGAACAAACAAAACCCAAAGTTAACAGAAGGAAAGAAATCATAAAAATCAGATCAGAAATAAATGAAAAAGAAATGAAGGAAACGATAGCAAAGATCAATAAAACTAAAAGCTGGTTCTTTGAGAAGATTAACAAAATTGATAAACCATTAGCCAGACTCATCAAGAAAAAAAGGGAGAAGACTCAAATCAATAGAATTAGAAATGAAAAAGGAGAAGTAACAACTGACACTGCAGAAATACAAAAGATCATGAGAGATTACTACAAGCAACTCTATGCCAATAAAATGGACAACCTGAAAGAAATGGACAAATTCTTAGAAATGCACAACCTGCCAAGACTGAATCAGGAAGAAATAGAAAATATGAACAGACCAATCACAAGCACTGAAATTGAAACTGTGATTACAAATCTTCCAACAAACCAAAGCCCAGGACCAGATGGCTTCACAGGCAAATTCTATCAAACATTTAGAGAAGAGCTAACACCTATCCTTCTCAAACTCTTGCAAAATATAGCAGAGGGAGGAACACTCCCAAACTCATTCTACAAGGCCACGATCACCCTGATACCAAAACCGTACAAAGATGTCACAAGAAAGAAAACTACAGGCCAATATCACTGATGAACATAGATGCAAAAATCCTCTACAAAATACTAGCAAACAGAATCCAACAGCACATTCAAAGGATCATACCCCATGGTCAAGTGGGGTTTATCCCAGGAATGCAAGGATTCTTCAATATACACAAATCATTCAATGTGATATACCATATTAACCAATTGAAGGAGAAAAACCATATGATCATCTCAATAGATGCAGAAAAAGCTTTTGACAATATTCAACACCCATTTTTGATAAAAACTCTCCAGAAAGTAAGCATAGAGGGGACCTACCTCAACATAATAAAGGCCATATATGACAAACCCACACACAACATCGTTCTCAGTGGTGAAAAACTGAAACCATTTCCTCTAAGGTCAGGAATAAGACAAGGTTGCCCACTCTCACCACTCTTATTCAACATAGTTTTGGAAGTTTTAGCCACAGCAATCAGAGAAGAAAATGAAATAAAAGGAATCCAAATTGGAAAAGAAGAAATAAAACCGTTACTGTTTGCAGATGACATGATACTATATACAGAGAATCCTAAAGACGCTACCAGAAAACTACTAGAGCTAATCAATGAATTTGGTAGAGTAGCAAGATACAAAATTAATGCACAGAAATTTCTTGCATTCCTATACACTAATGATGAAACATCTGAAAGAAAAATTAAGGAAACACCCCCATTTACCACTGCAACAAAAAGAATAAAATACCTAGAAATAAACTTACCTAAGGAGACAAAAGACCTGTATGCAGAAAACTACAAGACACTGATGAAAGAAATTAAAGATGATACAAACAGATGGAGAGATAAGACCATGTTCTTGGATTGGAAGAATCAACATTGTGAAAATGACTCTAGTACTGAAAGCAATCTACAGAGTCAATGCAATCCCTATCAAACTACCACTGGCATTTTTCACATAACTAGAACAAAAAAATTCACAATTTGTATGGAAACACAAAAGACCCCGAATAGCCAAAGCAATCTTGAGAACGAAAAACGGAGCTGGAGGAATCAGGCTCCCTGACTTCAGACTATACTACAAAGCTACAGTAATCAAGACAGTATGGTACTGGCACAAAAACAGAAAGATAGATCAATGGAACAGGATAGAAAGCCCAGAAATAAACCCACGCACATATGGTCACCTTCTTTTTGATAAAGGAGGCAGGAATGTACAGTGGAGATAGGACAGCCTCTTCAATAAGTGGTGCTGGGAAAACTGCACAGGTACATGTAAAAGTATGAGATTAGATCACTCTCTATCACCATACATAAAAATAAGCTCAAAATGGATTAAAGACCTAAATGTAAGGCCAGAAACTATCAAACTCTTAGAGGAAAACATAGGCAGAACACTCTATGACATAAATCACAGCAAGATCCTTTTTGACCCACCTCCTAGAGAAATGGAAATAAAAACAAAAATAAACAAATGGGACCTAGTGAAACTTCAAAGCTTTTGCACAGCAAAGGAAACCATAAACAAGACCAAAAGACAACCCTCAGAATGGGAGAAAATATTTGCAAATGAAACAACTGACAAAGGATTAATCTCCAAAATTTACAAGCAGCTCATGCAGCTCAATAACAAAAAAACAAACAACCCAATCCAAAGCTGGGCAGAAGACCTAAATAGACATTTCTCCAAAGAAGATATGCAGATTGCCAACAAACACATGAAAGGATGCTCAACATCACTAATCATTAGAGAAATGGAAATCAAAACTACAATGAGATATCATCTCACACCAGTCAGAATGGCCATCATCAAAAAATCTAGAAACATAAATGCTGGAGAGGGTGTGGAGAAAAGGCAACACTCTTGCACTGCTGGTGGGAATGTGAATTGGTATGGCCACTATGGAGAACAGTATGGAGGTTCCTTAAAAAACTACAAATAGCAATCCCACTACTGGGCATATACCCTGAGAAAACCATAATTCAAAAAGAGTCATGTACCAAAATGTTCATTGCAGCTCTATTTACAATAGCCCAGAGATGGAAACAACCTAAGTGTCCATCATCGGATGAATGGATAAAGAAGATGTGGCACATATATACAATGGAATATTACTCAGCCATAAAAAGAAAAGAAATTGAGCTATTTGTAATGAGGTGGATGGACCTAGAGTCTGTCATACAGAGTGAAGTAAGTCAGAAAGAGAAAGACAAATACTGTATGCTAACACATATATATGAAATTTAAGGAAAAAAATGTGATGAAGAACCTAGGGGTAAGACAGGAATAAAGACACAGACCTACTAGAGCATGGACTTGAGGATATGGGGAGGGGGAAGGGTAAGCTGTGACAAAGTGAGAGAGTGGCATGGACAAATATACACTACCAAATGTAAAATAGCTAGCTAGTGGGAAGCAGCCGCATAGCACAGGGAGATCAGCTCGGTGCTTTGTGACCACCTAGAGGGGTGGGATAGGGAGGGTGGGAGGGAGGGAGACGCAAGAGGGAAGAGATATGGGAACATATGTATATGTATAACTGATTCACTTTGTTATAAAGCAGAAACTAACACACCATTGTAAAGCAATTATACTCCAATAAAGATGTAAAAAAAAAAGAAAAAACAAATCCAAATTGGAAAGGAAGCAGTAACTGCCACAATTTGCAGATTTCATGATATTGTACATAGAAAATTCTAAAGACACCATCAGAAAACTACCAGAGCTTGTCAATGAATCTGTTAAAGTTTCAGGATACAAAAATAATGTACAGAAATCTGCTGCACTATTACACACTAACAATGAACTATAAGAAAGATAAATCAAGGAAACAATCCCATTTACCATCACATCAAAAAGAAAAAAATACATAGGAATAAACATACTTGAGCACCCATATGCTCCAGCAATCCTACTCCTGGACATACATCTGGAAAAGACTAAAACGTTAATGCAAAAAGATATATGCACCCCCAATGTTCATAGCAGCATTATTTACAACAGCCTAATACCTGTACTTGGATAACTATAAGACACTGATGAAAGAAATGGAAGGCAATACAAACAGATGGAAAGATATATGGTGTCCCTGGACTGGAAGAATTACTACTGTTAAAATGACCGTACATCCCAAGGCAATCTACAGATTCAATGCAATCCATATCAAAATACCAATGGCATTTTCACAGAACTTGAACAAATTTCAAAATTTGTAAGGAAACACAGAAGACCTCGATAAGCCTAAAAATATTCAGAAAGAAATTCAGAGCTGGAGGAATAACAACTCTAAGACTTCAGACTAGACTATGAAGCTACAGTAATCAAAACTGTATGGTACTGGCACAAAAAAAAAAAACAGACAATGGAACAGAACAGAGCGTCCAGAAATAAATCCATGTACTTACAGACACTTAATCTATGACAAAGGATGCAAGAATATACAATGGAGAAAAGACACTCTCTTTAATAAGTGGTGCGAGAAAAACTGAACAGCTACATGTAAAAGAATGAAATGAGAACATTCTCTAACATCATATACAAAAATAAACTCAAAGTGGATTAAAGACCTAAACATATGACTGGATACCATAAAACTCCTAGAGGAAAACAGGCAGAACACTCTTTCTGACATAAATCGTAGCAATATTTTTTTTTTGGATCTGTCTCCTAAAGCAAAGGAAATAAAAGCGAAAATAAACAAATGGGACTTAATTAAATTTAAAAGCTTTTGCAAAGCAAATGAATCCACTGACAAAATGAAAAGACAATCTACAGAATGGGAGAAAATATTTTCAAATAATATGACTGATAAGGGGGTAATATCCAAAATACAGAAACAATTCATAAAACTGATCAGGAAAAAAAACAAAACAAAACAACCCAATTAAAAAATGTGAAGAAACTGAATAGATATCTTTTCAAACAGAATATTATGACAGCCAACAGGCACATGAAAAGATGTTCAACATCACTAATCATTAGGGAAATGCAAATCAAAACCACAATATGAATATCACCACACACCTGTCAGAATGGCTATTATTTAAAAGAATACAAATAATAAATCATTGGTCAGGATGTGGAGAAAAGAGAACCCGCGTACTCTGTTGGTGAGAATGTAAATTGGTGCAGCCACTGTGGAAAACAGTATGGAGATTTCTCAAAAAACTAAGTAGGGCATTAAGAGGTACAAACTATTATGTATAAAACAAGCTACAAGTACACAATGTACAACACAGGGAATATAGCCATTATTTTATAATAACTAAAAATGGAGTATAACCTTTAAAAATTGTGAATCACTATATTGTACACCTGTAACTTATATAATATTATATATTAACTATACCTCAAAAAATAAGTAAATAAAATAAAAAATTAAATAATATTAAAAAGTTTAAATGCATCTTAAAATATTTGTAAGAGTGGTAAAATATTATTCTCCCAACTGGCTTGTTTTCATCACAAAATGATCACATTATGTGTTTCAAGCATGCAAATCTCAATTAATTTAGATAAACAAGATAAACCAGAATTAAATTCTCCATGTAATTGTAAATTTCTTCTGAGTGTAGATTTCTATTACTGAATTTTTAAAGAAAAAGAAAAAAAGAGGACACACAACCCTCTGACAGTGTGAATCAAATGACAAAACATTAAGAAAATTCTCATTATAAACATGCATATTAATTCTTGTTTGTCTTAAAAGTAAGGGGAATAACAAATGTAACCATACAGTGGGCTCTATGTGAAGCCCTTCATATAAATTTTTTCATTTAACTTTCACTACAGCCTCATGGGAAGGTAATTGTTTTCACCTTCTGCGTGTAAGGAACCTAAGGTCTAAAGAGGTTTTACTCCTTCCTTAAAGTCATGCATTTACTAGGCGACAGCACTGATATATCTGATTCCAAAGCCTAAGCATTTATTCATCACCTACTACTTTTCTTAATAAAGGACTGTAACACTGGCCTCAAAATGCTAGGCTAAAAAATAGTAAACCTAAGGGAAATTAGGGGGCAGGAAATAATAAAAAGAAGCAAATATTAATGAAATGGAGGCTAAATAAACAGAATAGAAACGATCAACTGGATGGAAATATATTCATTTTAAAAAAAGCACAACAGGCCAACTTCCAGAAATATAGATGAAAAAGAAATAAAACCACCAGTAAAAATATGTCATGAAAAATTGTAATATTATAGTGTAGCATATATTTACAGCATTATAAATAAATGCTATGAACAAATTACTTAGATGGAATGTGTCATTTTAAGTAAAAATATAAATGAATAATATCAATTTGTAAAAGATAAAAATCTGATTGACAAAATGAAATTAATAATAGATGTATTATTTTCCCTATATTTTACCCAAAGACAGCAGTCCCCAAAAGTAAACTGTTGAGTGTTGAACCTTAAGGAACAGATCTTAATTATTAACAGGCAGAAATTATTTTATAGGAAAAAACTAAAGGAAAAGGTATTCAACTAATATTATGGGTCTAGTAAAAATTTGGACAAGAACCAATACCAGAAAGAAAGACTGATTTCACAGATATTAATACAAAAATCATAACAAGTATAACAAATACAGCAAAAATGAGGAAATAACATTTTAAGCAGGGGGGAAATAACATTTTCATAAAGTATGGTTCATTTTTAAAAGGCGAGGGTAGTTTAATACCAGAAAATATAATTTCTTACTGGATTAAAGGAAATAAAACATATGCTCATTCCAATACATGCAAAAAAATAATTAAATAACTTTTAAGCTCTATTGACAATGAACAGAATTTCTTAGCCAAGTAGGAATAAAAGGAAACTTTCTTAACCTGATAATAAATATTGTTGAGAAACTTAAAATTGAACCCTTTAAAATGAATTTTTCAGAGTTCACAGTGAAATTGGGAATCAAGCAATGTTGTTCTTTATCACCACTTACATTAACTTTTTGTTTGAGGACCCAGACAAATTAGATTGAGAAGTAAAAACTATGGAACTGGAAAACAAATATAAAAACTGCCATTAAATGTAGCATACATGAATTTCTACATAAAAAATTCTAATATACAAATTCTAAAAGCTAAGAAGGAAATTTAGAAAATATAAAATATTATAAATAATAAAGGATTCTTACAAATCAATATAAATGACAACTATAAATTGGTTTGTCATATATATTAAAAATCAATGAGTAGAGAAACAAGAACTCATATTAGAGAGAAAGGTAAATGCTTATAACCACTTTGGAAAAGTACTTGGCACTATCTCAAAGCTGGACATAAGCATATAAGCCATATATGCTAGTAATTCCAATCCTAGCTATATATCCATCCAAAATATGTATTTATATTCTCCAAAAACATGCACGTGACTGTTCATGGCAACACTATCCATTACAACCAAGAACAGTAAAAACCCAAGTATGAGCTATACAGATCTTCTTTGACTTAACAATGGAGTTATGTCCTGATATACCTGTTGGAAGTTGAAAATATCATAAGCCCAAAGTGCATCTGATACACCTAACCAAATGAACATTATAGCTTAGCTTAGCCTACCTTAAAATGCACTCAGAACACTCACATTGGCCTATAGTGAATCAAAATCATGTGACACAAAGCTTATTTTATAATAAAGTATTGACTATCTCATGTAATTTATTGAATGCAGTGCTGAAAGAGAAAAACAGAATGGTTGTCTGCGTACAGAATGGTGTAAGTGTATTGGTGCCTACTCTCATGATCACATACATGGCTGACTGGGAGCTGCAGCTCGTTGCCACAACATGAGAGAATATCTTACCACGTATCACTAGCCTGGGAAAAGATCAAAATTCAAAGTGCAATTTCTACTGAATGTGTATTGCTCTCCCACCATTGTAAAGCTGAAAAACTGTCAGGGTGAACCAACGGAAGCCCAGGACCATGCACCTCAACGTTCACAGCAACACTATTTAAAATAGCCAGGACATGGAAGCAACCTAAATGTCCATCGACAGATGAATGGATAAAGAAGATGTGGTACATATATACACAATGGAACACTACTCAGCTATAAAAAAGAATGAAATAATGCCATCTGCAGCTACGTGGATGGAACTAGAGATTACCATACTAAGTGAAGTCAGAAAGAGAAAGACAAATACCAAAAGATATCACTTACATGTGGAATCTAAAATATGACACAAATGAACTTATTGCAGCTACAAACTACTATATATTAAATAGACAAGGTCCTACTATAGAGCTCAATATATATATCCAATATCCCATAATAACCCATAATGAAAAAAAATTTTTTAATGTGTGTATAACTGATTCACTTTGCTGTACACCAGAAACTAACACAACATTGTAAATCAACTATACTTCAATTAAAAAAAAAAAGTCAGGGACCGTATGTATAACAAATGATGTTAGAGTAGTTAATGTCCATACAGAAAAACAAAATATAAGAAAATTAGAATTCCACCTAAGCCATACATAAAATTAATTCCTGGTAGGTTAAAGACTTAAATTTGAGAGAGAAAAAAAGACTAAACCTTGGGGTTTTTTAAAAAAAAAAAAGTGGGGGGGGGAACATCTGATCGGTCTTGGAGAATGGAAGCATTTCTTGAAAAAGATAAAGTAAAAAGTAAAGATGTATAAATTAGACTACATTAAATTAATGCGTGTTCAACTGAAGACACCATAAAATTAAAAGGTTAGTCACGTGGGAAGCTGCCACATAGCACAGGGACTTCAGCTCGGTGCTTTGTGACCACCTAGAGGGGTGGGATATGGAGGGTGGGAGGGAGACCAAGAGGGAGGGGATATGGGGATATATGTATATGTATAGCTGATTCACTTTGTTATACAGCAGCAACTAACACACCATTGTAAAGCAATTATACTCCAATAAAGAAGTTTAAAAAAAAAAAAGCTTAGTCACAAAGTAGGACAAAATGTTTGCAAGAATTATGTTATTATTGAGACTATATAAAGCATTCACATACATCAATAAAAAAGACACAATCTAATAGAAAATCATCTCCAAGTTTTGGACAGAAATATGCAGAAAGAAAATTCTCATACACTGTTGCTGAAAGTTTGAACTGACACAGCTATTTTGTAGAGTTATTTAGCAATAGCTACTAAAAGTAATGGTTTGCATTCACTTTGATCTGGCCATTTAAAGTATGTATATAGTACATCAGATAAACTGTTGCACATGTGCATATAAAAAAGAGTATTTATTACAGAATGTTTTAAAAAAATGGAAACGTTTTAATTGTCCATTACCTGGAAGGGAATATACACATTTTTGAATACTTATATAATGCAACTTTGGTAAATAAATTAGAGGTGCATGTAGCAGTAAGGTTAAATGTCTGAAATTACAGCATTGTATGAAAACGCAAGTTGCCAATAGTTTGTACAGTATTTTGTCATCTATACACAATTTGAAATACACAAAACAAGTCTATACTGTTTCTAAATACATACCAGTGTACCATGGAATAATATGACTCCAAGTCACTATCAAATTCTTAATATTAGTTACTTCTGAAAAGGCAGAACACAGTGTGATGCAGTGAAGTAAGGGAGTGTCAGGGTATATATAGTACTCTGGAAATTCAGCCATCTCTAACTTGTATTTGTTTTTAAAAACATGAAGCAATGTGGTAAAATGTAGAAAGTTCACGGAAATATAGGAGATGCATGTTTTATATACAATCTCTACATTTCCCAATAAATTACAATAATTTCATCACTTTTTAAAGAAAGTACTCTACTGAATTCACAGGAAGGGCTAGAGAAAGAGAGCCTAAGCTTGAGTCTGAAGTGACTCACAGACCATAATCATGCAGCTGGGTGTAATAGGCAAGGTCCTCCTGAGAAACAGAACCAAGAGGAGGCACAAATATGAGTGAACCAGAAAAGAAATGAACATACTCTAGAGCTAGAGACAATAACAAGTGGAATACCTAAGCTTTTCGTTTTCTTGAGGTACGCCTACCTTCAGGGTGGACGCCAAACAGCCACTCTCCTCAGAACTCAGCCCGCAGGTTTCCCACCGGAAATTACACTTCCCGCTCTCGTGTTCTCGCGGTCTTTGACGGCAGAGCTCGCGGAATTGGTTACATGAGTACGGGGAGCGAGAGGTCCCAAAACCTGCAGTCGGCAAACTGGAAAACCGAAGAATGAGCGGGAGAGCCCTTGGCTGGAGTAACTTCCGGTTGGGAACTCAGCCTGCTTGAGGACAGAGAAGAGCTGGTGTTTCAGTTCCACGACGAAGGTAGGACAGCCTCCAAAATAAAAATCAAATATCCGGTCTGCCATTGTCTCTACCTCTGAGTAATGGTCGTTCCTTTTCCGAGTCACTCATAATCTCACCTTGACAACCTGCGTTCTCAGTACCAGATTATAAAGTTCACCACCGCCAATTCGCTGTATCTCAAAGTAGGAGAGAAGAGAAAGGAGGGAAAAAGGAGAATGCTGCTTAATTTATAATATATACAAGGATACCTAACACGGGGAGATATGTATGTGTATTAGGCTGAAAGAAATTCCTTCCGTTTCCATTTCTTATTCTGCGTTCTCCTTGACCTCAGCCTGTGTCTCTGTTGGCTGGGACCTCTACGTCATGGGGTGACTCACTCAGAATTTTTTAAAAAGCCAGTTTTTGCCTGATGAAACAGTAGAATTTATGAATTTTACTGCATATTTATTCTTGGGTACACATCTTTTTTATTATTTGGGGTGATAAAATGGGAAGATCACGTAAAGCATTTCTGCTGAACACTGAGGTATGATGGTTATCTTAAACAAACAAACAAAGCACTCCTGTGATTGAATTGCAAGCTGAACTAGCTACTTTTTACAGAATTCAGTTTTTACTCGGAAGAACAGCAGACAAACAATGGTTACTCAGCCCCTGTTATCTGGCGGGTATTTTCTTTTTAAAATGAACAAAGCCTATCACTTCAATGACAGCAACTGACAGTAATTTTTTTTTTTTTTTTGGTACACGGGCCTCTCCCGTTGCGGAGCACAGGCTCTGGACGCACAGGCTCAGCGGCCACGGCTCACAGGCCTATCCGCTCCGCGGCATGTGGGATCTTCCCGGACCGGGGCACGAACCCGCGTCCTCTGCATCGGCAGGCGGACTCTCAACCACTGCACCACCAGGGAAGCCCCTGACAGTAATTTTTGCTAATGATAACATTTGAGCTTTCAAATAAATATTAAGTTTGGAAAATTTGGAACCACCACATCTTCTAACACAATGGCTTCCCTGATGAGATTAGTTGTGAAATTAAAAAATGATTTTTTTCTCATTTTATTGAAATGTATCAAATGTGGAAGTTCGTTACTTAGAGGAATATTTTCCAAAGTGGTAAAATATCCATCCAAAATGTAAGATATGCCAATAAATTTTAATATAACAGGATAAAATGGTTATTGATATGCTTTCAGTTTCATTGACTGCAACTAACATTTAAGAAACTACCACTCGTTGAGTTTTGAAATAGTACTGGAGAAAAATATCTATAATTATCCAAAAATATTAAGATACTCCTCTCTTTTCCAAGTGCATATTTCTGTGAGGCTAAATTTTGTTCATATACTTTAACCAATAAATCATATGGCAATGAATTAAATTCAAAAGCAGATGCAAGAATCCATCCAGTGTCTCCTCTATTAAGCCAGACATTAAAAATGTTACTTTTCTCCTTTCATTTTTGCTTTGGAAAATATAATTGTTCTTCATGAAATATATTAACATGTAATGGGTTTATTACTGTCATTTTAAATTAGCTAATACATATTTTTAATTCCTTAGTTTTAATTTTAATACAGTAAAGATCAATATATATATATGTAGCCTAGTGTTCTCAAATATATTAATTTTATATTATTTTTCAATATAACCTAAGAAATCTATCAGTAAGGATTAAATTCAGCTATTATAATTAATAGAGAGCTGAAAACAGTGGCTAAAACAAGATATAAGTTAAATTTCTCTTTCATGAAATATTGGGGATGTAAGCAATAGAGAGTTAGTATAAAGGACCCACAGTAGTTTAAGACTGGCCATACCAGGTCAAGTTTATGGTATAGAACTTACTATCATTATGATCCAATATGGAGTTCCAGCTATTAATTTCTATTCCAAGCATCACCTTGAAAAAACGGGGAGAAAAACAGCAAACACTCATACCAGTTACCCTTTTTTGCAGTACGCGGGCCTCTCACTGCTGTGGCCTCTCCCGTTGCGGAGCACAGGCTCCGGACGCGCAGGCTCAGGGGCCATGGCTCACGGGCCCAGCCACTCCGCGGCATGTGGGATCCTCCTGGACCGGGGCACGAACCCGTGTCCCCCTATCGGCAGGCGTACTCTCAAGCACTGCGCCACCAGGGAAGCCCAGCCTTGGACAATTTTTAGGCTGGCATTAAATCTTATAGTTGTCCCTAGTTACACCAATAAAGGTGGAGAGGAAGGTAAAACATAAAAAACTGAGCATCTTTAGCAGAGATGACTCTAGAGTTACTGATTAGTGTAAGTCTAATTACTTGCTGTGATACAAAACCACATGCAGTTTTCTGTCTACTTGGGACAACTGGATATCAATGACATCATCATTGATGGCTTTACCTTCCCACATAAATACTGTAAAATTTTAGGCATTCCAAAAATATTCAGTAGTTGCACCTTCCTCAATTCACACATTATTGACCTGGTAAACCTTTTTAGACAAGAGAAACTGTTTGTGTGCTCATTAACTATATATTCAGGCTGCACAGTTGAGTTAAGGGATACATTAACTATGAAGTAAACACTTTTGATCTTGCCCTTAAGGTATCATAATAACTTTGCTGTACTAAATATGTAACCAGTTGTTTGCTCCCGCTTTATAATTTTGTCAGTTGGCAGTACTGACCAGCATTGTTGCTGCACTTTTTTTGATACGTTTTCAGCATAAAACTTTGTTCAGAATGAACATATTTCTACCAAGAAGCCTGAAAATGTCTTGATCCACAACTTCCTAAATGTCCAAAATGTGCATTGAGATTTTGATACACAAAGTTTCCCCCTCCATCCCCTAAAGCTTAAAAAATTAAATCACAAGAGCGAAAGATGAGGGATGATCCATTTTTTCATGTCAGGAGTCTCGTATTTATTCTATTTGCATGTTTGTTCATTTATTCAGTAAATATTTATTGAGTTCCTGTTATGTACCAAACACTGGACTAGGTATCAGGTATATGGTGCTGAACTAAATGCAAGTGCCCCCGCCCCACCAGTCCAGCTGAAGTTGCCATCTGATTAGACAGAGGTACTAAATTACTAATTAGTCAAACCAAATATACAATTTAAAATGATGGATATATTCTAAGAAGAAAAATAAATTAACAAAATAAAGAGGTATGGTTTAAATTTAGGGCTCAGGGAAAGCGTCACACATACAGATAACTCCTACTCTTGTTGAAGGTCTCTATGTATACACACGCTGTGCACACACATATTTGTGCATGTTTTAAAATGTGTAGAGATCATATATATATATATATATATGTATATGTATATATATAATATTTATGTACACACATAGATACTTTAACATAAGTAGGAGTTAGATGAGCAAAGGTGGAGAGAAGAGGAAGGAAGGAAGATACAGAATATGCAAGAGGCCTCGGGTCAGAAAGAATTGACAGAAGGCAGGTGTGGCTGGAGCACAGAAAGAGCCCACAGGAGGTAAGCCCAGGATGGAGTACAAGGCCAGATTATGCAGAGCCTTATTGGCTGTATTAGTGATTTTAAATTTTATACTAATGCAATGGGAAGGCTCTGAAGGGTCTTAAAATAGTAGAGCAGCAGGTTTTCTTTCACTGTAATGTATTAAATTATTACGGTGGGCCTGGGAGGTAATTATGCAGGTGGGGAAACCAAGTATAAAATAGTAGAGACAAAACCTGCCGGTAGATGACCAAGTTTTTTATACAGAAAGAGTGAATAGAAACCAGAACTTTTGGAGGTAAAGACAGGAAATTGTTATGGATTGGTGAGAGGTGAAAGAAAAGTTTCTGGCAAGAGCAAGTGGATGGGTGGATTTTTGAGGAAACACAATGGAGAAGGGAAAGATTTGTAGGGACACCGTGATGAGTTGAGTACATCCCTGTTTATTAATTTGAGATGCCTGTGAGCCATCTGGTAGAGATATCGAGGAGGAATTAAATGTCTACGTCGAAAGTGCAAAAGAGAGGCTTGAGATTTACATGTGGGTTCTTCTGATTATGTTTAAAATCAGGGAATAGATAAAATTGCCAAAGCTGAGAGTACTGATTGCAAGAGAAGACCCACCATCAACTATAAAGGAACCTAACATATAGAATAAGGGTTCTCATGCAAATCAAAGCTACAATGAGATATCCTCTCACACCGGTCAGAATGGCCATTATCAAAAAATCTACAAACAATAAATGCTGGAGAGGGTGTGGAGAAAAGGGAACCCTCTTGCACTCTTGGTGGGAATGTAAATTGATACAGCCACTATGGAGAACAGTATGGAGGTTCCTTAAAAAACTACAAAGAAAACCATAATTCAAAAAGAGTCATGTACCAAAATGTTCACTGCAGCTCTATTTCCAATAGCCAGCACATGGAAGCAACCTAAGTGTCCATCAACAGATGAATGGATAAAGAAGATGTGGCACATATATACAATGGAGTATTACTCAGCCATAAAAGGAAACGAAATTGAGTTATTTGTAGTGAGGTGGATGGACCTAGAGTCTGTCATACAGAGTGAAGTAAGTCAGAAAGAGAAAAATACCTTATGCTAACACATATATATGGAATCTAAAAAAAAAAAAAAAAAAGGTCATGAAGAACCTAGGGGCAAGACGGGAATAAAGATGCAGACCTACTAGAGAATGGACTTGAGGATATGGGGAGGGGGAAGGGTAAGCCAGGACGAAGTGAGAGAGTGGCATGGACATATATACACTACCATATGTAAAACAGATAGCTAGTGGGAAGCAGCCACATAGCACAGGGAGATCAGCTCTGTGCTTTGTGACCCCTAGAGGGGTGGGATAGGGAGGGTGGGAGGGAGGGAAGAGATATGGGGACATATGTTTATGTATAACTGATTCACTTTGTTATAAAAGCAGAAACTAACACACCATTGTAAAGCAATTATACTCCAATAAAGATGTTAAAAAAAAATAAGGGCTCTCAGTTTTTTTGTGTATAAAATTTCCCTGGGTATATGATAAAATACAGTCCACTCACAGAAAGTCTGGTCCAGTAGTTTTGGAATGGAACTCAGAAATATACATTTTAAAAATATTCCTTATAATTCTGAGGTAGTTGTTTCATTTTAACAATTCTGAGGTGGTTGCTCCATTGTTTTCAGCTTGAAAAAAACAGGAGGTTAAAAAAAAAAAAGGATCCTGCACAGTTCTATGTGGAATCTCTTATTTTCAAAATATGAAACACTAAAAGTCAATATGCCTGAAGCATGGAGAAAAGTGACAAAAAAATAAGGTTGGAGAAACATGCAAGGACCAAATCGTGTTGGGTCTTGTAGGCTATAAAAAGAATTTGGGACTTTATCTTTAGGATCAGGGGTAGGCATAAAAGGCTTCAAACAGAATTGATATGAGCAGATATATGTTTTAGAAAAAAATAACTGGTTGTAGAGATTGGTTTTCATGAAGAAGACTGAATGGAGGGTCCAGCTAATAGTTGCAATTGTCTTGGTAATTAGAACTAGGATAGTGATGGAGTAAATGGAAAGAATATAGGATTGAGGAAAATGTGGAAAGAAAAATGGGCAGCATTTACTGATGTGTATGATATGAAAAGGGGTAAGAGTGAGGGAAATGTCAGGGAAATGTGAGGGTCAGCTCAACAAACCCAGTTTTGGCTTATCTACGTGTTTGGAAGATGGAGCCCCTCATGGTCACAGGAAATGCTGGAGGAGAAACTGGCTTTGGGGATGTCAGGTGGAGGAGGGAGGACCATGTGTGTTGTTTCTCATATGATGAGCTTGAATGAGACACCAAAAGAAGGACGTTAAATGGGCCCTACAGTAGAGATGCATAAATACGTGAATGTGCAGAGAGTAACTGAAGCTTTGGGTGTGTTTATGACCATCTGTGAAGAAGAAATGGCAAAATAGGAACCACTCTCTGAAAAAGAAAGGGATTCCTATGGTGTCACCATCAAGAAGAGCATTGCTTCCCTGATAAATACCTATTATAATAGACTTATTTGTTTCAGAAACAGGAAAGCATTAAAAAGGACAGCCATAGAAATCCTCAGTTATAAATAATGTATATGACAGTGATGTGAATTAATACTAGGAATTTTATCAGAATCATTCAAATCCAGCTACCTTTTTCTCAAGTAACATTAATTGACAAGGGAAAAGTTACAGTTTAAAAACTTTATTATTTTTCATCTATTTTAATGTCTATTTATCTGAAGTGCAAAACTTTATAAATCAGGTTTATATTGACCTCCCCCCAAATTACCATAAAACATTCTAAGTATATATTACATTTTATTACAGTTTGTCAACCCCTTAATTGTGGCTTGTGTGTCAGTTTATCTCCACAACTTGAATATAAATCTATTGTACCAAGAGCTAGATATTTGGTTCTTTGAATCTTTTTAAACACTTGTCTCAATGCCGATTATATAATTAATATTCAGTCATTTTTATTAGTTTCTAAATAAAAAGTATTAGAATTTTTAGTGCACTAAATGGAAAATGATGTGAGCTTCTCTTCTGACTTAATTTTATAAATTTAAGGAACCGACAGCCAAATTATCCCCTACTGTTAAAGAGACATATCTCTACTGAAAAAGGGAGAAACATTTTATTGATATAAATACATTTAATTTTTATTAAATTTAATACATGACAGGCACCATGAATAATTACTAAGGACTTATACTCTTTAAGAAAAATGGAAAAGCCTTTCTTTACCTCTAGTTAGGAAAAAAAGAAAGTTAATCTCTCACAGCACACACACAAACACAACCATACACACTATTTTAGGTTATGTGTTTCCTATTTGGGGTTTAAAACTATTGAGCAAATTACTGTCTCTCTCAAGACACCAAGACAATAACCAAATTATGGTGTTTTTCAAGATCCTAGAACAGCTCACTCTTAATTCAATTTATTATTTGGAGCCTGTGAAGAATAAGGTAAAAATGCACAAATCAGAAATACAGAGTTTTCGACCTCATAGGAATTCCAAGAACAAATGGCCGTGGAAGAAAGGAAATAATAATTTTTTAAGAAAGAAAGTTGGAAGAAAAAAGGGAAGGTAGATAGGAAAGAAGGATGGAATGAAGGAAGAACTGGAAGAGAAAGGGAAGGAGGGAGGGAAGGAAGAGAGGAGAAAGAGAAGAAGGAAAGGAGGAAGCTGGACCCCTGGATCCCTCCCTTAGTTCTCACCCTTCACAGAGAAGCTCACATCTACCACTGGTGCTGGCGCTTTGTCAACTCCAGCTGAAGAACGCAGTTCACATGTTTCTTTTGGCTCGCTCCTTCCAGATAATTCACTATCCCTACTCCCTCAACCATCTCTCCCATTTCAATGCTGGGTATTCAGAAGAGACAAGGAAAACAGAACTTCCAGGAAGCTATGGCTATGTCTGAGTCCCTTACTGCCGATGAAAGGGACAGAACATAGTAACCAGGGGAGAGCTAACCTTTGTAAAGAAAACATGATAGAAAAATCCAGCCCCACGGTGTACATGAAATGGTCCTTTTTATGTTTCCTCCACATTAGTTCTCTCCTAGAGCTGTAAAGTAGTATCTGATGGCTCAGACTAGTTGAGAATTTCTATGCACACCAGCTGCTCCTTAAATTCTTCTAAGAAACCCCTGGGATAACATTAAGTTTAAAGCTCACAATTCCCTTGTGTGCAAGAGCCAACAGTGCAGGGTTTCATCGTCAGAGCCTGTCTGAACCTGTGGGAAAATCCATTAACGTGTGGAAAGAGCAATATACATTGACTACAAATGGACAGCGCAGCGACCAAACTTAGAGCTTATAGAGATCAAGGGGGAAAAATCAGGTTTTTTTTCAGAAGGCTGGTGCCAGAAAAAAAAAAAAAAACTAAAGAACATGTGTCTCCACATTCTCTTTTTAAAGATAAGGAAAAGTATCAGGGAGATTAAGTGCCCGAGCTGAGTTGACAAGTTGAGACCACAACAGTGAAGAGCCTCCTGTGATTCTCAAGTTAATATGCTTTCCACTGTATCACACTTCTCCAAACCTAATTTTTTACACATTATCATTGAGGAACTGCAGAAAAGACTATTGTCCTCTGTCATCATCATCATTACTGTGTTAAATACGGGTTGAGAAAAAATATTACAGAAAATATTTGTTAATTGCCTACTAGTTGCTAGATGCTGGGTTGGGCTTTTAGAGGTGGGATGGGTAGGAAGAGCATTAAAATCATCAGATAACAGCTTATTTGGGAGATGAGAAACTGACAGCTAGAGGATAAATAATAATTCCAGAAGGTAAAGAGAAATCCCTAAGTGACCATTGTCTGTAGTTCCCTCAACTAAAGTCCAGAGAGGGCAGAAATCACTGCGGTTGGAATTGTCTTGAAGGACTTCATGGGCAAGCTGAGATCTCTGTACTCTGGGAGGCTGGGGAAGATGTGGATAAGCAGTGGTATTTACATAAACATGGCTTAATGAGTAAGGATGATACATGCAGAGACTTCTTTATTAAGCCTTCTAAAACCCTGACACTTGTGGATTTGTCCACGTATGTCAAATGACAATGTAGAAGTGAAACTTTTTAAATGTTATAGTTCTTATCTATATAAAAAACGAATAAAAAAGAACAAAAGAGAGCAGAGGACATTTTTAGACTGGATAATGTAAGAACTTGGTAGAATATTGCCTCAGAGAAAGAGAGAACCTTTTATGCAAAAGGCATTGAAAAGCTTCAACACAGTGTCGCTGGGTATTCATATCAACTTGAGAAAGGATGTGTAGAGAAGAGGCCCTTCTATTCCCTCGATCTATTTAAGCAAACGACAGAGGAATTCTTTTGTACACTAGGAGAAAGGGCATTCTGGTGGCTTCAGAAATATGTGGGAAATGAGGGTTTTTTCCTCAAAATGACTGAAAACATTGCCTAAAGCAAAATAAAAATAAAAGTCAACTGGCTGCCCTGGTTTTACCTTTTGAAAGCAAATGAGCTCACAGTCTCTCTCTTGATCCCACTCCCTAGCTTCTCCTTTGTTCCTTCGCATTTCCCTTTCATTCTTTCTTCTTTTCTCATAAATTTATGTATCATGTAATAATGGAAATTACATATTTAGAATAGTGCTATCATCAAGATAAATGCATCCAAATGCCAAAAAGAAAAAGAAACGAGAGAAGGAGAGAGTATAACACAATACACAGCAACAGCAGAGGCAGATAAGTTTTTATATGCATATTTATATGCAGATAAATCTAAATGCATATTTCCATTCACCTACATTCGATTTGTGTGACTTGAGGATAGTTAACTAATCTCGTTGAGTTTTCTACTCAACCCAGGATGGTTACAAGAGGCCTCATGCAGTTCTGGGCTAGTACAGTAACAAAAATTTTAATTCTTGTCTCCTCACTAGAAATCAATAAATATTTCACATTTTTTCCTTTATGATAAAAAAGTAGATCCTTGTGAAATTTTGCTACATATTAGGTGCCAGTGAAAAGTTGTATTTTTAAACTAATCCACTGACATCAAAAGAAGACATTTTCCCAGTGGATGAAACACGGTGAATTCTTTTCAATGTGTATAAGTTAGTTTTGAATCAATGACACTATTTTCTGGGATCCTTTTTTATTTTTATTTTTAGAGAAGAATGAAAACATGCAGCTATTTTAACAAATGCACACAGGCACTTGAACTAAACTCACACAACTCATTGAATGTTAATGTGAATATAAATGTGAATATTACAGAAAGCCAAGTTTAATTTTCCAAACATGCTTTGCCCAAGATACTCCTAAATTCAAAACAATGTCTATAGGGCTTCCCTGGTGGCCCAGTGGTTGAGAGTCCACCTGCCGATGCAGGGGACACGGGTTCGTGCCCCGGTCCGGGAGGATCCCGCATGCCACGGAGCAGCTGGGCCCGTGAGCCGTGGCCGCTGAGCCTGCGCGTCCGGAGCCTGTGCTCGGCAACGGGAGAGGCCACAACAGTGAGAGGCCCGCATACCGCAAAAAAAAAAAAAAAAAAAAAAAAACAATGTCTATGTCATATAACTTCACTCTGAGTAAAAATAAAACCCAGAGTAATGGTGTCAATATCACACAAAAATTTTTGAATAGTCTTGTGAACAATTTCAGCTTTGGAAGAGTAAGTCCTCAGTATTATCTTTCATATGACAAACGTTCCATTTTTGTGAGCTTTTAGAAAGTTTAGGTATCATGGAATTTCATCACCAATAAGGAATATAAAGTGTCAATATCTCAGAGCTTTGTAGCCACTGGTATATAATATACTTTATATTCAGGATGATGGTCAAACCAGAAAGACCTGGGAAAAATTAAGTAGAAAGGAAAATCTGAAAAAGAAATGAGTCAAATATCTATCTCTATATATCTATATATATCTACATATATAGATATATCTCCATTTACTTTATCCAGGCAACCAAAAATAAATTAAAAGCTAATAGTTTCTAATTGAACTATATTTTAGAGGAACAAAGAAATTAACATTAAAATGGGAAACAACGATGCTGTAGGTTTGCTATTCTTTATCTGGATTCTGAGCTCTGTGAATTGGACAAATGAAATTTTCTGATGAAACAAAATCAACCACATTTCTTGTTCGTCCTTAAACAAATTCTGCCACAAAATTTAAAAATCTCATTATGCTAATCCAAATCATACTTTGCTTTAAGCTCTAAGGTATTACATATCTTTCTAAAGTATTAACAACTGAATCTACAACTACATGAGAATAAAAACCAAATGACTCAATAAAATACAATATGTCAGAATAATACTGTTTTTACAAAGTCCTTATTTCATTGTACTTGTATACGCCCCAGCGGTAACATGCACAGAAGTGGCCTGTAATGTAAAAAGCAATGTAATGATATTAACCATCATTTAGCTTATGTGTTCTTTCTTTTTTGTACTCCTTATTTTTCTTCTTCTATTTCTTTTTTTCTCTCTCTCCCTTTTCTTATTCATTTGGCACATATTGAATACCTACCTCCAGGCAGAGAACAGGTGAGAAAGCTGTGCGTTTTAACTTTAGAGATTTATTTCATCACTGTACATATTTTCTACTACTGCAAGGCCTCTTTTGGACTTGTTTTCAAAGGTAGTTTATGAGCCTTACAAGGAAATGACACTGATAACTTGAGTTTGATCAAAATCTTATCCTCTAACATGATTCTATGTGTTTTTTTGGATATTTCAAAAATTAAGATGCATCATTAAAGATCAGGCATTTTCCAACTTAGAAAATATGAAAGGTAATGTACAACAGATTCTGAATACAGTTCTATGTGAGTGATTCATGAAAACAGAAGTATAAATGTGTTATTCAAATGACTGATGTTCTGCACTGAATAATTATACCTCAGTGAATTATATCTTATGCCTTTGAGGATCTATGCCTTTCTCAAAATGGAAGAAAATATTAGCAGTAATTATGTTGGGATTTATTGCCATGTTTCTTTTTTAATTAAGTATCTTCAAATTCACCCAAACTCTGCTCATTCAAGCCGGTGGCCACAGAAACACCATTTTTCTTTGCTCTTCTTGACCTCATCATCCTTCTTTTTACATATAGTGTTCCTTGTTCCTAGACTGTATCTTTCCTGCCTTTCACTCAGAAGCAGTCCAGACTACATGGGCCAGGGCAGGGGGAAGAGAAAAAGAGTAAAGCTTCAGAGCTGCTGCTTTTCTACTTTCTCACACCTGGTTCATTTCTCCAGGTATCTCAACATATCCATCGCATAGACCTTTTCTTGTTATTCCACTCAGAATCCTCACCTCAGCCTTACAAACCACAACCTAGGCTGTGAAGACTCTTTTGAGTTGTGGTCCCCTCACTATGCTACAACTTTGCTATCTGCCTCATTCCCCCTCCTCCTAAAGCATTTATTGCTCTACTTGCCAACACCTTAAACCACGGACTTGAAGGGTTTTGGGACTACATTTTTGTTGTTATTTATCATTGTTGTTATTTTATCTTTAAAAAAATTATTATTTTTCAGTTTTAACCTACAAACTGCTTTTAACAGTCACTCCTTCAAAAATGTCATTGAAATGACAAGGGTTTTTATAAAAATAAAATTAAGTCCAAACCAACATTGGAAGACCTGGAAAGCTGCAGTGCAGTTACAATACCACAAGGTTAGAAGCAGAGCTGAGAAAGAAGTGGGTCAAGGGGAGTCAAGTGGGCAAATAGACAGACTGTCATCAGCTACACTCCACATGCCCAAAGCCACACCCCCAGGGGATGACTGGCTCTGTCTTTCAGTTAGAATCGGGAGAAAAACTCTCTTGAGTGGGGTTTCTGCTGTAGAAGACTAGTAAGTTGGGCTTTGTGGGAAGATGGCCAAGTGACCAGAAAACCTATGATGACAATAAGAAATGGAAGATCCCTGCATGCCCTAAAGAAAGCCTTACCTCTTCTGCAACACCTCAGATCAGTAAGAATATTTATGCTGTATAAAAGCAAAGAGGTAAAGGATATGAAAAAAGAACTCTACCAAAAAGTTGCCAATAAAAATAAGAGGGATACTTCAACAAGTAAACAAGAACATAATACTGCTATTACTATGACTACTCTTTAGTTTAAATTTACATATAGAATTTATTAGTGTCAGACATGGTACTAAGCATATTATAAGCATGAATTCATGTAATTATCACAACAATCATAGGTATTGTCCCCATTTTATAGATAAGGAAAATGAGGTCTAGAAAATTCTAATACCTTCACCAATGTCTTATAACAAATACATGAAAGAGCCACAGTTTGAGCCACAGTTTAGCTGGCCTCTAGCATATTTGTTTTTCATGAATAAGTCATTTCTACATTAATATCTGCAACTCAGCAGTTTCTAGACTCTAGAAGCTTATATAAGCAAACAACTCCCTTGCTAGATCTCGTTTTAAAAAAACATTTCTGCTAGCTATCCAGAATTCTCATATGTGATCTAAGTCAGTGCCTGAGCCTGAACTTTATAAACTTCCTCCAGTGACCCTCCTAATGGGGGCCCTGAAACCCAGCCTCAGAGATTGAACTCTCCCATCCTAAGGCAACCTACCATACTTCACAATATATGTGTATGCAACTTGATTTTTGAATAGAGTTTGATATTTTAATTTCCAGGCTGCCTTTGTCTGCTCAGGCTGTCATAACAAAATACCATAGACTGGGTAGCTTAAACAACAGAAATTTATTTTCACGAAGTTCTGGAAGCTGGTAGGTTCAAGATCAAGATGTTGACCAATGCAGTTCCTGGTGAGAGCTCCTTTGCTACCTTGAGGACAGCCATCTATCTCCCTAGTGTGCCCTCATATGGCAGTGGATTAGAGCACACCCTATGACCTCATTTAAATGTATCACCTCCTCACAAGCCCTATCTCCAAACACAGTCACATCGGGCTTTAGAGCTTCAACATATGAATTTGGGGGGAACACATTCTGTCTATAACACAGACCCTATACAAATTAGAACAGGCGAACAGAAATTCTCAAGAATAGCTATTAGTGTCAGCTCTAGCCTTGGTGACACTCCTGACTTTGGAGAAACACAACTGTAGGTTCAGTATCATGGCCGTGACTGTGCTGCAGATTTGACTCTGCTTCCCTGTCTCCCAGTTCAAAATGGGAGGAAAGATCAAAACTATTTCAAGATAGAGTATACTCAAAATGTTCTTTTTTTTGAGATTCAGTGGAGTTCCTTGATTTTCTTTTTTTTTTACTTTCCCAAATAAACATAAATCCTTGGATCACAGGAAATCATTGTTTTTAGATATTTCTTAGAACTTTCTGACATTTTTCTTGCTCAATTAGTGATCCAATATGCATAATTATTTTTATACAAAAATGACGATAACTTGCCCAAAAGTTTGAATTTAAGCAGTCGATACATAATTTTTTATCCATTTGTTAACCTGTTTACAAAATAATGTGCTGTTTTGCTAAATTCAACTAGTTTTTATTTTTTAATTTGCTTGCTTGTTTAACCACTGTGTGTGTGCAGACATAAAGACAGAAAAATCAAAAAGGGTAGAATAAAATCCATTTTAAATGTCCTAGAATTTTTCCAGAGCCTCTAAAGGATTTGAGTATAAGAGAGAAAAATTGTATTTGTATTGCTTGGAAGTAGCTGCAATGGCAAATTTAAACAAAATAAGCCATTCTCTGTCTCTTCTCATTATGTGAAAGCGAAAGGAGTTGGGGGGAAAAAAAGATGTATCTCATGGAGAAGAGTCTTCTCTTTTCTCCTCATTATTTTAACAAGAATATCATTTTCTCATGGTGACTGTGAGAGCATGACCATGTGTTACCTACCACTTCTCATTATATATATATATTTTTTTAATTTTATTTTTGGTCACGTTGGGTCTTCGTTGCTGCGTGTGGGCTTTCTCTAGTTGCGGTGAGAGGGGGCTTAGTTGCTCTGTGGCATGTGGGATTTTCCTGGACCAGGGCTTGAACCCATGGTTCAAAAAAATACTATACAATGAAGCAGTATTTTATTTTTACATAAAGCATTTTTTCTTGCTCTCTACCTGCTCTTTTGCCAAAAAACATTTTCCCTCACTGAAAACTCACTTACAGTATAGTGTTCATCCAGGAAAACAGCCTCAGCTATTCTTATACTTTATGACTGTGAATTCTATTTCACGAGGTTTTTTTTTTTTTTTTTTTTTTTGGCTGGGTTGTGTCTTCGTTGCTATGCACGGGCTTTGCTCTAAGTTGCGGTGAGCAGGGGCTACTCTTTGTTGCGGTGCTCGGGCTTCTCATTATGGTGGCTTCTCTTGTGGAGCACTGGCTCTAGGCACGTGGGCTTCAGTAGTTGTGGCACGCAGGCAAAATAGTTGTGGCTGGCGGGCTCTAGAGCGCAGGCTCAGTAGTTGTGGCGCACAGGCTTAGTTGCTCCGCGGCATGTGGGATCTTCCCAGACCAGGGCTCGAACCCGTGTCCCCTGCACTGGCAGGCGGATTCCCAACCACTGTGCCACCAGGGAAGCCCTCACCAGGTTTGTTTTAATCTATTCAGACAATATACATATTATTGTATAGGAATGGCAGGGAGGCCACCCAGAATAAAAACCATGTCATGTGGAAGCTTCAGCTTCCTCTTTAAACAACAAGCCATTTCACTGCCTTGGCTCTGGACTCATTGGTTTGTGGTCTGTATTCATGTTTGGTTTATTGCTTTGTTTCCCAGTTCATTCACTGCCCAGTTACTTGTTCTATGCCTCAAAGTCTCAGTCCATTTATATGAGTGAATTGAAGGCCCACAAATCTACTGTCCATTCCTTCTTGTGTATTTCCCATTTCAGTTATTCCATGTGTCAGCTCTGATTGGTTCTTTTTAATAGTTACTCTTTGCTGATGTTCTCACTGTGTTCCTCCATTGTTCTCCCAAGTTCAGTGAGCATCTTCATGACCATTGCTTTTAACTCTTTATCAGATATTACTTATCTCCATTTTCTTAAGGTTTTTCCCTGGGGTTTCATTGTTCTTTCTTTGGCACAGATTCCTTTGTCTTCTCATTTTGTTTGACTTTCTGTGTCTGCTTCTATGAATTAGGCAATACAGCTGCCTCTCCCAGTCTTGAAGGCATGGCCTTGTGCAGGTGCACCCATATGTAGACTGCATATGCCCAGTGGTTTGGGCAACAGGGCTGGAGCTGGAGCCTGACATGGGCCAGGACTTTTCCTGGGGCCCGCCAGGGCCCGCCACCTTGGCAGAAGGGCTGGAGCTAGAGCCAGCTGTGGGCCAGGGGGCATGCTAGGGGGGTCCTGGCAGGCTGGCTTGAATGCCAGGTTCTTTTCCATCTGCTGCCTCTGAGCTGGGACTCAGAGCAAGTGAGTTTGTGCATGAGCCCACACAAGAAAAGTCTCAATTTCCTATAGCTCTCTGGCTCTCTCCCTAAGCCCCACTTGTTTTCAAGGCTCATTTCAAGGCTCATAATCCGCTGCTCCTGAGGCTGCTGGGAGAGATTTCCCTTTCTCTTCTTTGTTTGCACAGCTCCTGGGGTTTAGCTTTGGATTTGGCCCTGTCTCTGCTTGTAGTTCACCTGAGGGCATCTGTTCCCCGCCCAGACAGGACGTGGTTAAAGTAGCAGCTGATTCGGGGCTCTGGCTCACTCAGGCCAGGGGGAGGGAGGGGTATGGTAGTTATAATTGGAATGTGGGGAGAGCCTGCGGTGGCAGAGGCTGGCATGAAGTTGCACCAGCCTGAGGTGCGCCATGTGTGCGCCATGTGTTCTCCCGGGGAAGCTGTCCCTGGATCACAGGGCTCTGGCAGTGGCGGGCTGCACAGGCTCCCGGGAGCGGAGGTGTGGATGATGACCTGTGCTCGCACACAGGTTTCTTGGTGGCTGCAGCAGCAGCCTTAGCGTCTTATGCCCGTCTCTGGGGTCCGTGCTGTTAGCCGCGGCTGGCGCCCGTCTCTGGAGCTCGTTTAGGCGGTGCTCTGAATCCCCTCTCCTCGCTCACCCTGAAACAATGGTCTCTTGCCTCTTTGGCAGGTCCAGACTTTTCCCGGACTCCCTCCCGGCCAGCCGTGGCGCACTAACCCCTTCAGGCTGTGTTCACGCCGCCAACCCCAGTCCTCTCCCTAGGATCTGACCTCACCAGCTCTCGGGCTGGTGAGTGCCGGTCGGCCCCGATCCTCTGTGCGGGAATCTCTCCGCTTTGCCCTCTGCTCCCCTGTGGCTGCGCTGTCCTCCGCGGCCCCGAAGCTTCCCCCCTCCGGCCACCCGCCGTCTCCGCCCGCGAAGGGGCTCCTAGTGTGTGGAAACTTTTCCTCCTTCACGGCTCCCTCCCACTGGTGCAGGTCCCGTCCCTATCCTTTTGTCTCTGTTTATTCTTTTTTCTTTTCCCTATCCAGGTACGTGGGGAGTTTCTTGCCTTTTGGGAGGTCTGAGGTCTTCTGCCAGCGTTCAGTAGGTGTTCTGTAGGAGTTGTTCCACGTGTAGCTGTATGTCAGATGTATTTGTGGGGAGGAAGGCGATCTCCACATCTTACTCTTCCGCCATCTTGAAGGCCTCCCTTATGGGAATATTCTTGATTTATTATTCTTACATCTTCTTTTACTCCTAGAAATACAAGTATCACAGTGAAATTTTTTGCTGACAGCTAAAATTCTTGCTTAGTATTCTATTTCCTGTAAAAAGGGATTAGATTATATAAATGTGACATGTGTCAAAAGGTAATTTCAAACATTAGAAGTATCATCTTAACTGGAGGCTACCACCTACCTGAGTTTAAAGAATAAAGTTTTTAATCATTTAATAATAATAAACATATTTTCAATTTCAGTCATTTTAAATTTTATATCAAAAGCCATCTTTTCAGTGTTTGATATAAGATACAAATGTGTGAATGCTGTTTTTCAGCATGTTACCAGACGCCAAGTCACATTTTGTCCTTTCTGGGTCTGGATGTTCATAGCACATAGTTTTTGTCAGAATTAGAACTCCAAGTCTGTGTCCCACATAGTACCAAACCTGCAGAACAAACCATTCCAGCACATGAAATGCACTGATGACCTATCCCTGACAGCAATGATTTTGACACAGCAGAAATGAAGACAGCTAGGGCTGTGCCCTTTAAAAGCAGTCAAAATTGTTCAACATCAAGAGAAAAAAAAAAAAAAACAGAAACTGTCACAATGCAAATGTTTATTTCAACTTAAACAGTCTACTGTAACCAAATACACAAATAACTGACTTCGTTGTGTGTCTACAGAAAGGTAGGCAGTCTTTAGAAAACACAAAGAATTGATAGTGTTAACTTACTGTAGAAAATCAGAATTGATGAGATAAAGGAAAATAAATAAATAATGTTAAACCAGTTTCCTTACCAACTAGCCAACTGACATTAAAAAGAAAAGGATTTTTTTTTGGTCTGCTCTGAACTATATTCTGCTCCATAAGTTACTTTTATAGACTCCACACAGAGTAGTATCTGATTTAGGGTTTTTTCATTACCTCAATGTCCAAAAGTCATGGGATTTTATCAGCATGTAAAAATCATTTAAATACAAATGTCTCTGCATCCATTATTTAGAGTAAGTCTATAAGAAACATAAACAAAACCAGAGAATTTCACTGGATGTTCAACATTATACTGAAATACATGATTTATTTTTGTATTCTTTATTGTGTGGAATTGCATTAATACAAGAAAAGTCATGGAGAGAATGTCTGGAATTGTATTTGTATGAGAAAGGTGGTGGGCAGATAATTTTGCAATATTGACAAAAATAAAATATCTTAGCGACAAAGCAGCGAGCCAGAATCTGTTTGGAAGTGCAGAGCGAGAAGTTTCTCCATGCTACATGGAGACTAACAGTGGACATCCAGAAGGACATTCAACCCCCAAAGCAACAGACAATGATACACATCTGTAGAAAATATGTCACAGAAAATAAAATAAAATCCAGGGATGCAATCAGATGCAGAGCATGTGGATACAGAATAATGTAAAGAGAAGGACTAAAAGATTGGTGGGTTTTGATGCTGAATGAAACATGGAATTCAGAGGAACATCATTTGTATTTTGATTTGCTGTCAATGTTTCTTTGCTGTATGGCTTTTTTATTAGCATCCTTAACTTTAGGAATACAACTACCAACATGATTTCATTTTAAGAGCCATATTATATTAAAGTATCAATTAATAGCTTATATAAGAAAATTACTTTTTGTTCAACTACATGATTTGTAATTTAATTTTATTATATATGTAATCTAACACACAATGAAGGTTAAAAGTGAATTGCCAAACCACACTTTTGATCGAAACCTACAATCATCTGGGGCCCTTGTTAAAAATAAAGGTTTCTGGGGCTTCCCTGGTGGCGCAGTGGTTGAGAGTCTGCCTGCCGATGTAGGGGACACGGGTTCGTGCCCCGGTCCGGGAAGATCCCACGTGCCACGGAGCGGCTGGGCCGTGAGCCATGGCCGCTGGGCCTGCACATCCAGAGCCTGTGCTCCACAACGGGAGAGGCCACAACAGTGAGAGACCCGCGTATTGCAAAAAAAAAAAAAAAAAAAAAAAAAAAAAAAAGGTTTCTAGGGCCTCTAAAGGTCTGATCAAGTAAGTTCCTTGGAAACCACTGACATCAACTGTCTGTAAGCCCTCTAGCATCATTCTGTGTAGAATATACCACTGCACTTACTGTCAGTGTGCATACATAATTTCGAGTTACATTTTTCATTTGTTACTTGGTGTACCCCGTTGTATATCTGTATACAGTGCTTGACTTTTTTTTTTTTTAATCTTGGGAGATGAAAAAGAAAATATAGGACCTCCCTGGCAGTCCAGTGGTTAAGACTCTGTGCTTCCAATGCTGGGGACACGGGTTTGATCCCTGGTTGGGGAGCTAAGATCCCAAAAGCTGCGTGGAGTGGCCAAAAATAAATAAACAAAAAAAAAAATTTTAAGCCAAAGAAACAATAAAGCAACATTATAAAAAAAAAAGAAAGAAAGAAGAAAAAGAAACTGTAATGGTGGCTTTCTGTGAGGCAAAATCAACTACGAGTGGATGAAGCTGACTGTTAAGGCAGGTGTAGTCTGCCAGGTGTAATCTTTGACTCAGGTAAAAAATTTCTGATTTCAGGATACAAAAATAATAGGGACCAGTTCACACTGAATTACTGGATAAATGTTTAAAATTTTGCCTTGATCCTAGGGATATGGAATTGATGGTCACACCTATACTCTATTTGTTTCAGGATTCCATCACTGTGGAAATGTCATGTTGGCCTCCTTAACATTCATTTTGAAGATTAGATACATTCTAACTTAAAAAATTATCTATGCCGATTTTTGAAAACACCTGTGTTTTCAAACACTAAGCTCTATACAATTATTCCATACTATACAAAGTACTACCATGCTCCAAGAGCTCTAGTATAATGACATCACCATATATTGGGGATTATTATTTAAAACAGCCTTTGAAACCCTGTAAGATTACTGTCCCAAAGGTTTTAGGAAGCCCTTTTACACAATTACTTCTTTAGGTTGAATGGCAAGAGAAATTCCTACAGAATCATACTTCATATTTCATCTTGTGAAATTGCTTGCATTTATTTTCTTATACTGTGATTTGTTTACTAGCCATAATTCCTTAGTCTCATCATTGCTAGTCACCTTAGAGCCAAACTTGTACCCCTCTCATAGTAAGTACAGAGGTTATAACAGTGGGGGGTGGGGGGGCCTCATTCTTAAATACTCTGTTGTACTCACCCTTATTCTACAGTCTCCTTTTGTCTCACCTCAAATAATGAATTGAGGCATTAATTGGTAACACTAGTTATAGTAATACAGAGTAATAAACATGCTGCAAAATCTCACCAATCTCATGCTGACATGAACAGTCTAGGAAAGGTGTTTCTGGCAGTTTGAGTCTACCTCCACGGGGTCATTCCATAAGCCGGCTGACAGAGACTTTGCCGTCTTCAGCACGTGGCTTCCAATGTAACAGAGGTCATCTTTATCCCACTAAATAGAAGGAACAAAGAACATGGAGGAATATACACAGAAGCTTCTTATGGGCCAGCCCTGGAAGGGATACCCATCACTTCTGTTCTCATTCCCCGTCTGGAACTCAGTGGCATGGCCTTGCCGCCCTGCATGGAAGGGGTGGGATTATAGTCTAATTATGAGCCCCAAGCAAAATTCAATGGCAATTTTTTTAATAGCTAGCAAGGAGACATATACTGTCAAGTCCCAAACCCTTACTGGACAGGCAGAGAAGATTAAATAGAAGTACCCATATGGAAGAATGGTTTTAAAATATTTACGATGCAAGCATAATGTGTTAGGTAAAAATGTGAGTTAAATACTGTAGGATATAAAAGTAGTTAAAATTTCAACATTCCTAAATTTCAAACTTTTGTTACATTTGCAGAAAATTAAACATTTAAGAAAATGAGTAACAAGTGTTGTTTATATTAAGTAAATGGAAACTTTGTTTTTTATTTAGATTAAGCAAACTCGGGAAGAGAAAACATAACTAAAACTGAATTTAAGTTATTGTATAGTGCTTATATTTGTAGAACATTTTTTTTCAGATTTAAGGTTGATTTTGTTGATTCGTGTATACAGAAAATTTTACAAGAGATGAGCATATTTTGTTAGCAAAGCCATCTTGTTACACTGAATTATATAACATTTTAAAGAACAAGTCAAATGAAGAACAAAATCTTTTTTACATAGTATCAACAGGGAGATAGATATATTTTACATACCTGTATTATAATATATTTTATATACCTATACTATATGAGTTACTTAGAACAGTCAAAATCATAAAGACAGCAAGTGTAATGGTGATTGCCAGGACTGGAGGTGGAGGAGAACAAGGAGTTATTCTTTAATAGGTATAGAGTTTCACCTCCATTTCAAATCTACATGATGAAAAGAGTTATGGAGATGTCTTCACAACAATGTGAATGTACTTAATACCACTGAACTGTATACTTTTAAAAAATGGTTAAGATGGTTAAATTTTATGTTATGTGTATTTTAACCCAATTTAAAAAATTTTTAAAAAGAAAAGCACACAAAGGATATCCGAAAGGATAGCACACAAAGAAGAAAGAAATGATTAATTTGGCAATTAAAATAAGGGCAAAACTCCTAAATAAACATTAGCCAAGTGAGCCATCAACTCTCTGTATTGAAAGCCTAGTGTGCTGTAACCAAGAGTTTGTCCTAGATACACAAGACCGCAGTTTATTAAGACAACTATTAAAAAATGAATATCAACAGATTAAAGGAGAGAAATCTCTGATCATCTCAATATACACTGAAATAGCAATTGATAGAACTCAGCATACGTCCCTTTAACAAAATCCTTAATCAGATGGAGATAGAAGGAAACGTCTTTAAGTTGCTGAAAGCATATCTGACATAAGCTCACGGGGGTGGCAGCCTTGTACTTCCTGACATTATCACTGTCAACACATGTCTCACCTCCAGACCCGTCTAGTGCTTGGGCTCAATCCCTGTGAGCTACCCTTAATCCTCACCGTTGGTTGAGTTTAGCCACTGGGATCTGTTTCTTAAAAAGAGGAAGCATTGGTTGATGTTTCAATTATGTAGTTCCTAGAATTAAACACAAAGCCACGTTCAATCTCTGATGGGAATCATATAATTTCAAGGTCACTGCTTTGTCTGCTTGTGACATTCCTTAGGCATTTATTACAACTAATTTTGAACTATCTAATTGGGAAAACTCTGTGCCTTAATTTTACCCTTCCCTTCGTCTAATAACTCTTTATCTGCCGATTCCTTTGTTTAGAAGAGCATATGCATTTTTCTCTTCAGTGTACACTTCTACTCCCACACATTTGAAAATGCAAAATTCATGGACGGGGGTGTGCTGAGAAAATAGACCACGAGGTACACCACCACCTTCTGTAAAAGCAAAGAGAGGCTTCCAGCAGCTAGCTGGTGAGTTGTAAAAACCAGGGAAGACATAAAAACTTGAGAATTCTGCCAAAAGAGAAAAGCAAGAAGAGCAGGGGGAAAATGTGCCGATACAAAGACAGAGAAAAGCTCAGTTAATAACAACACAAACAGAACCCCCCATCTGAAGGTAACTGGCAAAGACTTGAGGAGGTGTTTGCAGCTTCATGGCTGTGGGGAGGAAGGAGGGAGGGAAGGAAGCCTAAAAGAGTTTCAAAGGGCATTAAAGGGACACAGTCCCTCCTGGCTGCTTCAGGGTTTGAGCAGGAAGTCTGCTGCACGCAAGCCTCTGGGAGTTCCCCACCCAAGGGTCTCCCCACCAGGATCGTGGGCACCCCAACACCCTGAGCGCTAAACCCACACCTCCCCCCACTCTGCAGCCAGACCCTTGAACTTGCTCCCGAGTGCTGCAGGGAGAGCAGGTCCAGTGACTAAACTGCGCGCAGAAATGCACATCAGCACAAACTGGAGCTTTAGCGCCACCTTCTGGAAAACAGAAACAAGTTTCCAGCAGCCAGCCTGGGGAGTTGTAAGAAAAGAGAAAACATACAGGCTTTAGAATTCGGCCACAAGAGGGAGCAATAATTATGCGTGAACAGGTCGGCCCATAAAAATCCTAGAGAAGCCCAGACGCAGCTGCACCAATGAGCAGTTCCCAACTCAAGACAAGCAGTGAATTTTTAAAGTCATCAAGGAAATACGCCATCACCAAAAATGAAAATAGTAATTCTCCAACAACCAAGCTCAAATCCATGAAATATTGTGATCTAGATGATAAAAAAAAATCAAAATAGCTGTTTTGAGAAAACACACCCAAAAAGACATCTGCACCCCCATGTTCGCAGTTTAACCAAGCAGGACGCTATGGGGTCTTCCTAGGACAGACTCTCCTATGTCCTATACCTGCCTCATTTGTAGAACAGCTTTAGTCTCCCAGACCTCTCCTGTGTCACAAAAGGCTGGCTCAAGAGTTAATGATTGAGAGAATGTGAACATGTAGTAAAAAAGACGGCAGTTGGGCCAGGAGAACTGGTAACAATTTAAATGATAGATCAGCCATACAGCAGTCACAGAGTATTTAGTTCCTCCCTGAAGGACATAGATAACAGTATCTAACACATATTCCTGAGTTGTTTTGCAGATACTAAAACCTCCACCAGATGGAAGACGCCATGTTGCTGCATAATGACCATGAGCATGTAGCCACCAGACCAACTTACCAAGAATACTCTAACTGGCAAAGTCATGCTTCAGTCATGAAGGAGAAATAAAGACTTAACAGAGGGCTTCCCTGGTGGCGCAGTGGTTGAGAGTCTGCCTGTCAATGCAGGGAACACGGGTTCGTGCCCTGGTCTGGGAGTATCCCACATGCCGTGGAGCGGCTGGGCCCGTGAGCCGTGGCCGCTGAGCCTGCGTGTCCGGAGCCTATGCTCCGCAGCGGGAGAGGCCACAACAGTGAGAGGCCTGCGTACCGCAAAAAAAAAAAGACTTAACAGAGACAAAAGCTAAGGGAGTTGATCACCACTAGCACTGCCTTGCAAGAAATGGTGAAATGAGCTCCTCAAGCTGAAGTGAAAAGATGCTTATTAGTAACATGAAAACATACGGAAGTATACAACACAGGGCAAGCAACAGATCAACAGAAGTGCTGTTCATGGGTGAGGGACATCAAGAATAATGAAGAAAGACAATGAACATCAACCATGGCCTCAAGACCAACTGCAAGCAGCAAGGCCTGTAACTTTCCTAACCCTAGTGTTTCAATATTTTTGAGTTCTAACTAGCCACAATCTTAAAAAATCAGGGACAAGACAAAATAGGTATAAGATGGGGCAAGAGAGAATCTGAGTGGTGCAAGGGGTGGACATTAGCACACACTGTTGCTGTCCTGTTCTTATCCCGTGGCTTTCTTCTCTACACAGAGGGGGGTGCTTACTGTGACTACCCCGAGCCTTTTTCCTTAGGGCTTTTGGAGAACCACAGCATACCAGAAGCAGTTAGTCTCCTTGGAAGCAGTTAATCAATGATGTATAAGGAGTTGTGTAGATAAATACCCCTGCTTCCTCTTCCTTCACTGGCACAACTCTGTAGGATCATCTACACTTCATTCCAGAGTTCACCATGGGAATGATACACAGTAGCCCAAAATGGTAACTGTCTTCAAAGTCATCCTTTTTCAGTTTCTTCTCTTCCTTGTCTCATTTCCCCACTCTTCTACGGGTGTTTATTGGGATCATCTTCCTAAAAAACTACTGGCATTAAAATCCTTGTCTCAGAGCTTGCACCTAAGAAAAAAACTAAGACTACCATTAACCATGTTTATCCTTAATTTGTGAAAACTCTATTTTATTGTTATCACACAAGGTATCTTTTCTTAAGTAATCATGTGTGTGTGTGAAGTGTGCCTCATTACTACAAATATATTCTATGGAGGCAAGAATTCTTTCATTGGAAAAAAAATTTTTTTATTGAACTATAGTTGATGTACAATATCATAAGTTACAGGTATAATACACCATTTATAGTTACCATAAAATATTGGCTATATTCTCCATGTTGTACAATATACCCTTGTAGCTTATTTTATACATAATAGGTTGTACCTCTTAATCACCTACCCCTATATTGCCCCTGCCCCCTTCCCCCTCCCAACTGGTAGCCACTAGTTTGTCCTCTATATCAGTGAGTTTGCTTCTTTTTTATTATATTCATTAGTTTATTTTTCTTTTATTCCACACATAAGTGATATATCTGTTCTTCTCTGACTTATTTCACTTAGCGTAATACCCTTCAAGTCCATCCATGTTGCTGCAAATGGCAAAATTTCTTTCTTTTTATGGCTGGATAATGTCCCATTGTATGCATGTACACCACATCTTCTTTATCCATTCATCTGTTGATGGACACTTAGGTTGTTTCCATACCTTGGCAATTGTAAATCACGCTACTATGAACACTGGGGTACATGTATCTTTTCTAATTAGTGTTTTTCTGATATATACCCAGAAGTGGAATTGCTGGATCATATGGTAGTTCTATTTTTAATTATTTGAGGAAACTCCATATTGTTTTCCACAGTGGCTGCGCCAATTCCCACCAACAGTGCACGAAGGTTCCCTTCTCTCCACATCCTCTGAAGGCAAGAATTTTCTCTGCCTTGTTCACTACCGTATTCCCAGGACTTATGACAGTGCCTGGCACATATTAAGTGCTCAAAACATGGAATAACTTAGTGTATTAAATAAATTGACTTTCTAATGTTGGCTCATCCTTTCCTTCCCAGATGAATACTACTTGGTCATGATGTGTTATTCTTTTACTTTGAGATGAAATTCAATTTGATAATAGTTTCTGTAGCATTTGTATCTATGTTCATAGGTTAGATTGGCTATTTTTATCGTTTGCTCTCTGTGGTAAGTAGCTTCTAAGATAATCCTTGGGCTTCCCTGGTGGTGCAGTGGTTGAGAGTCCGCCTGCCGATGCAGGGGACACGGGTTCGTGCCCCGGTCCGGGAGGATCCCACATGCCGCGGAGCGGCTGGGCCCGTGAGCCATGGCCGCTGAGCCTGCGCGTCCGGAGCCTGTGCTCCACAACGGGAGAGGCCACAACAGTGAGAGGCCCGCGTACCGCAAAAAAAAAAAAAAAAAGATAATCCTCAACTATTCCCGCCCCTAGGTGCACACCAATGTGCAAACCTGTCCCCCTGAGGGAGGCCTGGGCTTACCAACTTAGATATGATGAATAGAGTATATGATGTGAGACAGGATGCCATTTTCAAAGTTAGATTATTACAAGGTTGACTTTCATTTGGGTTTGCTCTCTCAGTCCTTCTCAGCTCACTTGCTCCTGGGCCAGCCAGCTGCCACGCCACGAGTTCTGTGGGGAGGCCCATGGGGTAAGGGACAGGGCTGCCAACAACCACGTGAGTGAATTTAGAAAGAGCCTTCCCCCAGCCTTCAAAGGACCATGCAACCCCAATGACAGCTTTGTCTGCAACCTTAGGGGAGACCTTGAGCCGACAGCACCCAGCTCAGCCACACCCAGATTCCTGACCCACAGACACCGTGGGGTGGGAAATGTTCGTTGTTTTCAGCCACTGCATCTTGGGGTGTTTAGTCATGCAACGATATACAACTAATATGTCGCCTTGTGACATACCTATGTTGTGGCTCTTCTGTGTCATGAAATGTGTTGCGCTTCCCTGGTGGCGCAGTGGTTGAGAATCCGCCTGCCAATGCAAGGGACACGGGTTCGAGCCCTGGTCCGGGAAGATCCCACATGCCGCGGAGCAACTGAGCCCGTGCGCCACAACTACGGAGCCTGTGCTCTAGAGCTCACGAGCCACAACTACTGAAACCCACGTGCCTAGAGCCCGTGCTCCGCAACAAGAGAAGCCACCACAATAAGTCTGGGCACCGCAAGGAAGAGTAGCCCCCGCTCGCCGCAACTAGAGAAAGCCCGTGTGAAGCAACAAAGACCCAACACAGTGAAAAATAAATACATAAATAAATAAATTTATTTTTAAAAAGTGTGTTGAGTAGCCGTCCAGCTTATTCTATCATCTGAATTATTATCACAAAATAGAAATGATCTGTGCCTTAAAGGTTGTGCATAAGATCTTGCTCGTTCTAGCACCCTTTGAAGATGAAAGGACAGAAGTTCAACTACTTGCAATTCTACTTTATTGGCCAACTTTATTGACATGCAATTCCCAAAAGTGTCCACTTCATTCAGATACTTGGTATACGGAGTTCATAGTATTCTATAATATTTCAACTCTTCTCTGTCTGTTATTTTAATGGAAAAGAAATAAACCAAAAGAGCAATGACCTTTTAAGTGGTAGAATAATGCATTATATTTATTATCATCTTAGTAATTTTATGGGTTTTCCAATTTTAAAATTAAAATGTATTATTTAGGAATGAGAATTCAAAAATAAAATACACATATAGTATATAGGTATCTATGTACATATTTTTGTGTGTATGTATTATATCTATATGTTTTTATACAGAGGGAAAGTTATTGGCGATTTAACAAAAGTATACTCAGTAGAAAGATGAAAGATGTCAGAAACCTGTAGGGTTAAGAAGTGAACGGAGAGACTTCCCTGGTGATCTAGTGGGTAAGACTCCACACTCCCACTGCAGGGGGCCCGGGTTCAGTCCCTCGTTGGGGAACTGCATGCCACAACTAAGAGTCCACGTGCCGCAACTGAGACCCAGCGTGGCCAAAATAAATAAATAAATAAATATGGGGGGCGGGTATAGGAGTGAATGGTGAATGGAAAGAACTGGAAACAGAGAAGATACTACTGTTCTCCTGAGACAAGAGGGGGAAACTTAGGGTCTTATGTAAAAAGTAAAACTAAAGAGAGGAATGTTATTTTATCTTCTGCTTTCAAAGCACAGGAACTTGAGGATGTTTACAGACTGAAGTAAGGAAACAATAAATTTAGAAAGATTGCAGCAATGAGAAGAAAAAGAAACAATTGATGCTGCAATGACTCCAAAGCTTTCAGTACTACTGAGTACAGGGAAGGAAGGTAAACAATGAACACTCGATTATAAATTATCTGAGTTATCTATTGACTTTCTGAAGAGCTAAGTTCAATAGTAAAACCCAATAATTCCTAAGTCTAATTTATTATCTCATGGAAAATTAACTCCTTTCTCCTTCTGTTGTAACAATTTGTACTTTGATAGCTTGATAGCTATCTGATTTTCTCCTCTGTGTTCTTTTAAGGAAAGGCCTTTGTCAAAGTGCTTTATCTTTCTCTACTGAGGCCCTGAGCAATCTGGTGATAAGCTACCTTTCAACGCTCACCTGGTGCCCACCAACCCACCCCAAGTGCAATGAACCTTCCTCTGACCTTTCCTTTGATGTCCCTGACTACCAGCCCATGAGTTACCCAGTGTTCTTGGGCTCCCTGGGCAGCCTTCCAAGCCCATCTCCTGGCTCCAGATCTGCCTGGACGAGAAACAATTTTACAGAAAATGTCAAAGCCTCGATGAAAATTCAGCCCTTACTGTTCCATAAGGGACCTCAACGATGTGTGCTCATAAATGTGATTCCTTTGCAACGTAACCTAGGCTTCCAAAGCTTTTCACGATCAGAGGTGCGAAAGATCCCCAGCCAGTCAGATTTAAGTAAACGGAGTAGTCATAGGGAACCAGCACATTCCCCAATGACCCGAAGACCCCTTTGTGAGTTTTTAGGGTACTGGGAGAGGCTTGTTCCCAGATGCCACTGCCCCAGCAACCTCAGAGGAGAACAAAACCTGAACCCAGGCTTAGGGAAAGTCATCCCCAGAGCTTTCACCCCCTCACTGGCCCTCCTTAGGCTAAGGCGGTGAAGTTTGCCTCTTCCAGGACCTCAATCCCCCATCCCTCCACCGACCCTCCATCCCTGATTTAGCTCAAGATGTCATTTGCAAAGCCTCAATAGCTGGGGAGGACCTGCTCAAATAATGTCACATTCCATTAGGAGTGGAAGCGGTACCCAGAGGAAGCCATGGCAGAAAGGAGCTTCCTTCTTGGTACTGACAAAAGTTACTCAACCCAGAGTAAGGGCGTCTAAGAAATTATGAAGACCAAACAAGATCATGAATGTGAATGCACTTTGCAGTCTCTAAACTTGGCATTCTTACTCATGTCTTTTCTATTAAAACAAGCAAAAACTATTCACTGAGCAAGAAATCAACAAGTGCATATAAATATATTAACACAGCGCAAGAGGAATGTGTAAGTCATCACCAAATGAAGCAAAGTGTTTTAGACTCAGAAGTTACTCGGTAAGTATTTGTTGAATTTAATTACATGGGTATCTTCCTGAATTGCTTTGATCCTGGTTTGGAAAATGAGACCTATTTCTTTACAAACAGGATAGGGGAGCAGCTCTTGGGGTGGTGAGTAGGAGTCCTGAAGAGCTGACTGTTTTCAGTGAGTCTGACTGAAAAATACTTCATGAATCTTAGGTCAAATGTGACACTAGTCAAAAGAAGGAAATCTTCTCTGAATTCTAGGATAGCTTCAAGGCTAAAAGACTTCTGAAATACAGAAAATGCTACTTTTACCAAAGAAGTCACCATGCTTATAGCAAAACCAGGGGCTATATGCACACCAGCCAAAAAGTGCTTGCTTCATGCTGTAGGGACCCACTGTGCTTATGGAAATGGACATTCCAAGCTCCATTTCACACATCCTGCATCATGTTGCAGCAATGAAAATTTGGGAATTGACTGTTCCACCACCCAGTATTGTGACTTGATTAGTCTGTTCATTCCTCTTGCCTGCGTCTGGCTCGGATGTATACTGATTTAAACCATTTTCAACCCAGAGAATTTTGCCAATGGAACCAGCTCATGTCTTCTCTAATCACTCCCTCCACTTGTATTATACACTAGATTTCATCCCCACTCTTTAGGGACTTCACTTCTGAAATTAAACATTCTTTCCTGAATCATGAATCCCCACCCCTACATGGGTCATTAATTTCAGGCAGAAATATGCTGTGATAGTTTTTACCAAAAACGCAGTCCCTTGTCAACCATTGCCTCACCTACGGCGCTACACAAGAAACCCTTAGTTTTCCTTATTTTTCTTTATTCAGTACCTCCACTTTTCTCTCCTGCATTCTTTTTGGTCATTTTTTCTGGGAAGGTTCTCTATCATTGTTGTTTTATTATGAAACACTTCAGATATTAACATATACAAACAAGTAATATAATGCTTTTTCTTTTCAAAGCCAGAAGCTTCTTTTTTCCTGAAGGATGTCCTTGAGGATACTCTAATTGCAGAATGAAGTGCAATACTAATGAATATGCAGTTAGATACTGTGCTCGCTGGAGCATCTGCTGCAGAGGGAAGAAAAATGTGTTTAAGGAAAAAAAGAAGTGGTGAAAAGTCTAACTCCATCTTCTTCAGGCTCCGGGAAAGGAAACTTAAAATGTTTAAAACTCCCTTGTCTACATAAGAAGAACTAATATGATGGCTAAAGGAAACTCATGATAATTATATGTGTAGGTGGTCAGGTTAAAGTACATATTTTATAGAAGCTTACACTCTGTTTTCATGTGTCTACTTTTACATTAATTTCCCCAACTTATATCCCCACATTGTTATTTCATCTGTAGTACTATATCCCAGCCCCACCATTTACTAACTGTTCGCCCTTGGGCAAGTTCTTTAGTCTCTCTCTACCCTCAAGTTTCTTTAGCTATATAATGGGACACCCATGTACCTGCATCATGGTGGGTGTTGTGAGGATTATACGAGTTTGTCATATGTAAAGTTCTTAAGCAGCACCTGACCCCAACGTGAGCTCTAAACATATGTACCAGAGAATGTGATCTTCTCTATAGCTTTTGTGAATGTACTGAATCATTCTTTGCAGTCTCAGGATAAAATGGATATTTGTTAAAATGTCATGTGGTTTTGAAACTAAGGTATACTTTCTGTTTATGAGAGGTATAATCTTATATAAAAACAGTGTATTTATGCAACATTATCATATTCCAGTCATCTAGGACTGGAACACTGGTGTGAGGACTAAGAAGAAGAAGAGACTCAGGATGGATTTCAGAAGGAGGACTGACAGAAGGTAGTGGCCCTATGATACAGTGAGAAAAAGGAATGAAAGATGATACTGGTGTTTCAAAGCTGGAAAACAGATGGTTAGCAATGCGGGTCACTAAAACAGGCCAAGAAGAGAAAGCAGGTTGGGAGTTCAGGGAGTCGGCCAAGAAATGTTTGGTGTAAAGGAGTCTGAGTCACGGACAGGATATGATTATTAGTCCACTAGGCACATCTGCAGAAGTGTAACTTTATTTTTTATAAATGAACTTAATTCCTATTGCAAACCTCATTCTACCTGGTCACAGAAATGTAAACTCAGTCGATTCAGAGTTGCTTCTTTCTTCTCCAAGTTACTTGCAAGTTTCAGAGGAGTGGTGAGGCAGCCGGGAGAGCCCTGATTATGTTGACATTACTAGGACATTCTCTTTCTTACTTTGTCTCTAGTCACTAGTCAAGGTACAGCTGCTGAGTTTCCTCTTATTCTTAATAAAATTATTAAAACTCTTTGGGGGAGGCTTGTTCTTTAGTGTACGGGATAATTCTGCTACTCATTTATCATTCCAGGTTGCCAGAAAGTCAGGTGGGAATACCTATGTCTTCCCTACTTCCATGCTGTTCTCAGCCATACAGGGATCCTACTACTGCTCCCCTCCCACCCCGGGGCAACCTGTGCAAGGGAAGCGGACAGAACAGATTCTCCCCCACTATCTTAGAAGGAAACAGCCCTGCCAAAACCTTGATCTCAGATCTCCAGCCTCCAGGACTCTGAGACAATACACTTCTCTTGTTTAAGCCATCCTGTTTGTGATACTTTACTACGGCAACTTTAAGAAACTAATACACCATGCTTCTTGAAATTAAGAAATATATACCTAAATAATTCTTCAGTCAAAGAAGAAAAACTTGAAAACTGGACACGTTTTGCATTGACTAAAAAACAAAAATATTGCATTTCAAAAACTGTGGAGTACAGCTAACATACTATTTAAATAGCAATTATAGCCTTAAATTAGAAGACTGAAATCAGAAAATAGGTTTGCTCCCTTCACCTCTCAATAGAAATCTGAAAGAAATGATGAAAAACATATTAATAAAATGGAAATTAAAAAATTTTAGATTAAAATGACAAATCTATAGAAAAAACAACTTAACCAAACTAGCACAAGAGAAAACAGAAAAACTAAATAGCCCTAAAACTTTTTAAAATTGAATCCTTTAATTAAAAACATTCCCACAAGGAAATTCCAAGCCGAGATTAACTTCTAGGTGAGATATATATAGAAAAATACTAATTGTATACATTTCTGCAAGATATAGAGAAAAGAGGGAAAATGTACCTTCTTGTTCCTAAAGCTAGAATAAACTTGAGGCCAAGCCTGAAGGACACTATGAGAAAGGAAATTCCAGGCCATTACACTCATAAATACACAAGCACAAATTTCAAACAAAACAGCAAATTAATCCAGTAATACATTAAAGTATCCAGATGGACTTATTCCAGGATTATAAGATTCGGTTTTTGGTGACCAAAAAGGTAACGTGGAGGACCCAGCCTCTGTCCCCCAACAATGATGAATAATTAGATAGCTATCCAGGAACAAAAACAGCTCTGGGAGAGTACTGGAGTCCGTGTAAGAAATCTTAGCAACAAGGTGAAACAAAAAAACCTGAGAATAACCACACAAGAAAAGATATGTTGAAGCTTATCCCCGATGTGATAGTATCTGGAGGTGAGGGCTTGGGCAAGTGATTAGGACATGAAGGTGTGGCTTTTAATGAATGGGATTAGTATCTTTACAAAAGAGACCCCAGAACGCTCCCTTATCCCCCTCCGCCACGTGAGGACACAAGGGAGAAGCTGTAAATGAACCAGGGAGCAGGCTCCCACCAGACACTGAATCTGCTCATCCCTTGATCCTGGACTTCCCAGTCATCAGGACAGTAAGAGATAAATAATGTCTTGTTTATAAGCCGCCCGTCCTATGGTATTTTTGTTATAGCAGCCCGAACAGAATAAAGCAGAAATTGGCACCGAGAAGTCAGAGTGCTGCTCTAACAAACCCTTAAGAATGTAGAAGCAGCACTGAATTTAAGTAATGGATAGAGGGTGGAGGAGCTTTGTAGTACATGCGAGAAACACCCTACGTTGCTAAGAACCAAACTTTAAAGGAGATTGTACTGACAGCTCAGAAAGGAAAGAGGAGAGTGACAGAAAAAGCCTCAATCTTCACAGAGAACACCTAAGTAATGAATAGAATGTCGGTATAAATATGGATGGAAAAGGCCATTCAGATGATATCTCAGCCAGAAATAAGGGATATGTTATTGGAAGCTGGAGGAAAGGTGGTCTTTGTGGTAAGTAGCATAGAATGGGGCGGAACTGTGCTCATGTCCTGCTGTATTGTGCAAGGCAGAACTTGAAAGTGATGACACTGGAATTTCAGCTGAAGAAAAACTGAAGCAAAACGCTGTAGATAAGCTTGGTTCCTCCTGACTGCTTATAGTAAAATGCTAGAAGAGAGAAATGATATAACGACAGAATTGATAACAGAAAGGAAAGAACTTAAAACATTTTGAAAATTATCAGCCTATCCATATTATAAAAAATGAGAAAGTAGTCAGAAGAGAACACTAAGGGTGTGGCCTACTTAGCCAGAAAACTATAAAGAAAAACAAGGAAATAATTATCATGGTACTGCTTTCCTGATGGCAAGGGAAAATGAAATTGTGACTGGGAAGGTGTTACTACAATACTTTTTTTAAATAATAAAAAAAAATAGGTGGAAATCTGTATTTCATACAATAGAGGGGATAAGATAGTGTTTCTATGTAATTTTAAATGGTGCTGTAGAAAAAAACTTAAGGACAAGGAAATATGCTTAAAATATACCACTAAGTGAATGTAACAGAATGTGGGGCTTCCCTGGTGGCACAGTGGTTAAGAATCTGCCTGCCAATGCAGGGGACACGGGTTCGAGCCCTGATCCGGGAAGATCCCACATGCCACTGAGCAACGAAGCCCGCGAGCCACAGCTACTGAGCCCGTGCTCTAGAGGCTGTGAGCCGCACTACTGAGCCCACGTGCCACAACTACTGAAGCCCACGCACCTAGAGCTTGTGCTCCGCAACAGGAGAAGCCACCGCAATGAGAAGCCCGTGAACTGCAACGAAGAGCAGCCCTTGCTCGAACCAACTAGAGAAAGCCAGCGCACGGCAACGGAGACCCAATGCAGCCAAAAATAAAATAAATAAAATAAATTTTTTAAAAACTGTGTCTTTTGGGATAATTCCGGTCTTTAAAACATAGCTCTTTCAATTTTCCGTAACCTTATCAATGGTTCGACCTAATTAGATACGCTTTGAAACATAAAAAAAAGGAGTTAGGACAATTTTGTCACCAAAAATAGAAGGGTGAAAATGGCATATTAATGATTCATATCAACTTCAGGATGACAGTAATCTCCAAAGAAGGAAGAAAAAGGCATGAAAAAGTGAAGCTTTAGCTATATGTGCAATGATTTGTTTCTGTTTTTTAAAAAAGAGGGAGGGGATATGGGAACATATATATATGTATAACTGATTCACTTTGTTATAAACCAGAAACTAATAAAAAAAAAAAAGTAGTAAAAGCAAAAAAAAAAAAAAAAAAGAAGCAAATCTATTCTTCCTCTCCCCGTCATGCTGGAAGCACTGCCTCTCTCTCATCGACTTAATTCCTCCGAAAACCTACTCAAAAAAGAAGGGGGTTGAAGTGTCATTAACTCAAGTGATTTATCTTGCTTAGGTTAATGAAATTTAAAAATACTTAAGAACTAAAACATTTTGATGGTCTGGTCATACTAAACAGTACAACATTTCTGTAACTGTGCCTTGTAAACTATAACATACTCCATATTTAAACATCAATATTTTCAATACGAATTTCACTTTATTATTGCCAATGTCAAATAATGAGCGTTCCTTAGGAGGTTCCCAAGTAGAAAAAGTTAGACAATCCAGTAGAAAAATAGATGAAAGTCTTGAACAGTATATCACCAAAAAAGGATTATCTAAATGGCCAATAAACAAGTGAAAAGGGGGTCAGCTTCATTAGCCATCAGTGAAATGCATATGCCGTTATGATATACCTCCTAGATGGAAAAAAGGGGAAGATAATAATAGTTGTGGAAAAGGATGTAAAGCAACAAGAACTCTCAGACACTGTGGGTGCGAGTTGTAAACTGGTACAACCAATTTGGAAAACAATTTGGCCATATCTACTAAAACTGAATACATGTACAGCCTATGACTGGAAATTCCATTCCTGGGTATATACCCACAGAAATGCTTGCATATAAGGCTTAAAAAACATCCATAAGAATGCTCATCACAGAGCTATTTAAAAGAGCCAAAACCTGAAAACTACACAAATGACCATCTATATTACAATTTTCAAATACACTGTGGCCTATTCTCCAATGTAGTATTATACAACATGGAGAATGAATAAACTACAGTTACATCAAAAAATAAGAATAAATGTCCTTGAAATAATGTAGACCAGAAGGAGTCAGATACAAAGGAGCACCTACTGTATGGTTCCATTTATATAAAGTTCAAAAACAGGTGGCAGAAGTCATGGTATTAGAAGTCAGGCTACGGACTGTCTTTTGTGGAGTAGTGACTCGTAGTGACTGGAATATCATTACATTCTTTTTTTCATCTGGGTTCAGGCTACATGGACATGCTAAATTTGTGAAATTCATTATGAGGCTCACTTATGATTTTTACACTACTCTGATTATATGATTATTTCCATGGGAGAGACAATGAACGCCTCTAAATAAAGAGAAACATAGCCAACACAAAAACATCAGCTAAAGGCATCATTTTAATGGGATGGTACATCTGAGGAAGTCAGCAGGGGCCTCATATACAACTATTTCCCAACCGTTACAGGCAAATACTTTTTGTCAATGCAGCACAGAATTGCCACTTCACAGAAAATATGAAATACTTCATCGCTTCCACATGATCTCTTGCAAACACCTTTTGTTCGCCAGCAGGTATGAAACAATCTTCTTATGTATGTATTCCGTCCACTTCTAACTGCCAACAAAAACAAAAATAAATGCACAGTGCTTGCAGGGTCATAAAGCTATGGATAAATTAGATTGAAGGCTTTACTTTAAAACTTTTTAACTGTAAACTGGACAGGATACGAAGACCCCAGTCATGTTATGGCTGAGTGCCCCTTTTTCAGTTGCTCTGCAGTTATTTTCCACAGACCCTATTATGAATCCTTAGTTCCCATGGTCCCGACTCACATGAATCACTAAACAACTATGTACAGGTAAACAGGGCCAGATTCGCTTGGGAGTATTTGTTATGGAAGAAACATTTACACCTCAAAGTAGACCAAGGAGCCTGTCGAGGCCTCATACCAGGAGACATGCAGGGTCTAGGATAGCAGCAAGGCAGTCTGAGATTACCAGGCGTCGGCTTGAAGGAGGACAGATCACGAACACAGCATCACAGAAGCCCGTGGTTCTAGGCCTGGCTCCCCAGTAACATTCTATTGGACTTTTTGCTCCGTGCCCGACTACCTGCCCAGGCTTACTCACAGGGTAGCTGAAAGCATCCTGTGGGGTAACGAGCGTGAAATGGTTTGAAATACCTGAAACATGCATCTAAATCAATTGCTAGTATTTTTCCTAACTTTAAGACTGGGGTGCCTCTGGAAGCTGAGGGGTCGGGGAGGAGTGGTAAGGCAGGCAGTTTAAGAGGGTGAAGGTGGCTCTGAGTCACCCTACTGAATGACCCACTCTTCTTTGCTAAGCCTTATCAGTCTCTCCACCCAGCTGGCCCATGGGTGTGAGAGTAATCAATGTGGTATGACCAAAGGCCACTGGCAAGCAAATTTGCCTTTCACATGCCCATTAGCCCTGGGGCACCTCTTGGAGGACAAAGGAGTCCAGTGGAGACACCATGTGTCCAGAGGTCCTGCCATCCAGGACAGTGGCAGAGATCTCAACACAATCCTCACCTGCCCTCTGAATACTTCACCTTTGGCCCTCAAGTGATACCTTTAGAATATGAAGCTTCGGGGCAAAGGGTAAAAGCTTTCTGCAGACTTTAGCAAACCACAAGCAAAGTCTGAGAACCTCCACTTCAGTGACTTAAGTGGACCCTCTTCAGTAGTGTCAAGTTGCTGGTTTCTGTCCAGAGGGCATAAATTCTGAGCCCCTCAAACTCATGTTCCATAGGATCCCATCCTGCTTTAAGCTAACACACTGGAACAACCTGCTCTCTCTGTTGATGCTGCTCAGCATCAAGCTTGCCTTGGTTTCTAAACGTGTGAAAAAATAACCCAGGTAACTGACTTGGGAGTGCAAGTTCTAAGAGTCCTAAAGGAACAGCCCCCTTCCCACTCCCAAAGCCTACCTGTCCTCTAAAGGTCTCACACTTTTGCGCTGCCAATACCACCAGTCCAACTTTCCCTGCAAACTTCACAGGTTCCCCAGACCAAAATCCAGAACCAATTTCTTCTTTGAAATACTATGTGTCCTTAGCATTTATCTCCGTCCCCTAGAACGGCCTGGAGCATCCATGTCTGCTCACATCCCTCCCTGTTTCAACTTCCTTCATCCGAGTCCAGCTTCCTCCCCACTCTTATAGGACGTCACACCCACTTTCCCTTAACTGTTCGTAATTCCACAGGGAGGGGATTCCGTTTTACCTGGGGGAACACAGGAGAGCAAGACTAGGACCACAGGGACCAAGAGTGAGCTCCTCATAGCTGAACCAATCAGCAAAAAGACAGCTGACGGCAGGGGACAGTCACTCTATATGTAGCTCTCGAGACACAGGGAGCTGCGTGACTAGTGAACCTTTTAGGAACAAGAACATCTGCTCGCTCCACTGAGCAGTTCAATAAACTAAAAGTCTGACTTTGAACATGATGTCTCACCATTAAAATACACTTCCTGAGCGCCACTTGCAAACTGCATTCTCACCGTGGGAACAGCCCTAATGGCCTGGAAGGATGCTGTGTAGGCTTCCTTGTATCTTTACAGTACATCCATTTAACAAATGCCTGTAGTGTGCAGAGAACTGTAAGGCTACTTTATTTAGCTGACAAAGTGTTTTCAACAGTTGTTTTCAATCTCTCACCCTGAAAAAAAAAGAAACCCCAGGTAGATATTACTCTCCCATTTTAAAAGCAAAGAACATGAAGCTCAGGTGGAAAAAATGACTTGCTCAAGTTTATACAGATCATAAATGACAGCAACCCAACTTAACGTGACACCTGCATACGGAAGAATTAAAGCATGCTCCAGCCCAGTTCTAGTGTGGCTACAATCCATTTAGGGAAATCAGAGCTTCCCAAAGAGCAGGGCAAAGCCCTATAATACCATCAACATGAGTCTTCCATGCTGGGCACTGGGGGATCTACAGAGAATTCGTGTTAGAACTCTTGCTTTGAGGGACTGAAGGTCAGAGTACTTGACAGTTTACTTGACAGTTTTCAACGTGTTTTAAGCTTCACGAAACCTCTGTCTGAGCTTTATCAAGAATATGGAACCCAGAATCAGGCAATCCGAGTTCAGATCTGGACTCAGCTTGATGAGCTTTCAACACGGCACTGCTCCGCCTCTCCAGACGTCACTTCTCTCGCCCGTAGGACAGGCCGTAGAGACGCAGCTCCTCCAACTAGAGCAGCGGAGCCGGGGCAGCAACCCACCCCCCATCGCTCCATCCCACGTGCTTGGCGCCTCATGGAAACTCACCTGCACGTGTACCGCTTTGGTGGCCTCGTGCCTTCCAGCTTCAGGAAGCCTGTGATGTGACTGCCCTTACAGAGCTGTGCAAGACCCTAAAAGAACCGCAGAGCAAAACAATCATTCAGTACAGAAAAGGTGAAACATGTGAGTTTGGGGAAATGATCAAGAGAGCATGGGTGCACTTAGCGACACGAGAACCACTTTCCAGACCGAAGCAACAAGTACAGCCAGAAAGGCATTTGTTCACCTCATCTGGCTCTGATCTCCCCTTCTCCAGCCCTCCTCCTTGGCCTCCAACTCCACTCTTAACCACGGGGCCCTCCAGAACCCCAATTCCTTCTACTTTATACCTTCTCCCCAGCACACCCTTCCACCTCTACGTTCCAGTGAAACGCAGGGTTCTCCTCTGGAGGATGCTGCTTCCCAGCAGCCTTTGGTGACTGGAGGCTATTCATCTGTTGAGGCTCCACACACCATGGAACAGGCAAGAGCATTTGCTAACAGCCCCATGCAGTTTCCACAACAATCCCAGACATGATCTGACACCTCCTCTCCCTCACCCCACCCGCACCGCATTGCTCAACAAACCTCACCAGTCAGCTCACTCCCACCCACCCCTCCATCTGCACGACCACCACGCAGCTCGAGGCATCACCATCTGTCGTTCGACTAAGTGGCCCCTTAACCGGCCTCCTGTGTCATTTTTACGTATTTATCATTCGTCCTTCACGTAGTCATCAAAGTGACCTTTATAAAATTGAAACTGGATCACGCATTTGCCACGCATAAAACCTTTCACCGTCTTCCTAATGGGCTGAAGTTCCAGCTGCTTACATGGACGCCAAGCTCCCCGACTGGCCCCCGACTGCCTCCCCAGCCCTACTCCTCTCATTTGCCCACCCCTCCCCCTGGTCCAACCCCTGGACTTCACTGTTCTCAAACACATGCCCAACAGCTTCTACCGAGGCTATTCGCACATCCTGGAAACCTGCATCGCCGTCCCCCAACCTTCACCTAACATTTACTCATTTAAAGAGATGTTCTCAGTCTTTTCCACAGAATAAGTTTTCCTGAACGCTCCACAGCTAAATCACATTCTCCCTCGTTAGTTTTTATCACAGGGTCCTTTTCCATTGTTAGCACACTTATGTTTTTCTGGATTTAATATTTGCTTCCTCCACTTGACTACAAGCTCAACGAGAGCGTGCACCACGCACATCACATGTATATGACATCACATCAACCAAACACAAATTTTTCTCTAGGGCACTGCATTAATTCCCTGGGGCCGCCATAATAAAGCACTACAACCTGGGGGGCTTAAACAACAGAAATGTATTGTCTCACAGTTCTGGACGCTAGGAGTCTGAAATCAAGCTGCCTTCAGGGTTGTTTCCTTCTGAGGCTTGTGAAGGCAGGATCAGTTCCAAGTCTCTCTCCTAGCTTCCAGTAGCCCCAGGCATTCCATGGCTTGGAGACGGTGTTACCCCTATGTCTTCACATTGTCTTCCCTCCGCATGTGTCTGTGCCTGTGTCCAATTCTGCCCACTTATGAGGACACAGTCGTGTTGGATCAGGACCCACCTGAACTCGATCATCGGCAGGGACCTTATTTCCAAATGAGGTCATATTCACAGGCACCAGAGGTCAGGACTCCAGCACCTTTGCACAGTTTAACCCATGACAAACATCTTCCTGGGTAATATCTATGACCCAAATGACATCACATCAAACAATTTTTTTCTAGGACACTAATTGTCATTTTTTTTTGTCCTATCACACTACACAGAAGAAAAGTCAGCCACAGAGCTGCTTCTACTCCTGGGCTTCTGAACGCCACTGGAGAGTATCACACAATCCTGCAAGCAAGCTGAGGGTAGAAATTAGGTCATTCCTTTCACTTCAGATGCTATTTGACCTCACCGCCCACCAGAGCCTGTCCTACTCTCAGCAAGTGATCTGGTTTCTGCTCCAGAAAAAAATAAACGTCAGAGGGTCTTAAGTCATTTACCTTTGCACCCTATTCCCACCCACCTCACTCAATAAGCAACCATATACCTATAAATATATATGTATTCTTCCTCTTTTCCTTCTTCTTCAGAGGAATAAGTGTCAATTCTCCTGCCAAGTCTTATCCTTCCAGCCACGCTCCTAGCACATGCCCACCCATCTCTTAAGTTATGCTTCTTTGTCATTAATCCCCTCTTTTAAAAAAGTAAAACTTTTTTTTTACTTTTATTTACATTTATTTTTTGCAGCATTTCTTCTTTTCCTTCTGTGCAACCTGCCCTTCTGCGCAACCTGCCCTTCTGCTTTAGGAACAATCTGTTCTTTTTCAGTAAGGATCATCTCAGTGGGGCTGGGAGAGCTCATGTGTGGGATGAACCAACCATGAGCTCTGTAAGTCCTGCACCAAATCCTGGCGGCTTTGTTCACCTGGATGTTCTCAATGACCACAGAATCTCCATCTAAGCCCTTAACTTCAGCATTACTCTCTTCATTTTTGAGCATGTGCAGTAAAAATTCAACACTTTTTTGGGGCCACCAACCCTGCGTCCAGCCCCACTGTTTGGCCTGGACACACCTACCAACTCCACCATTGTAATGACGGAATGGCACACGGTGCTTCTTTAGAGTGACATCCTTCAGATACTTGGTGGCTTTTCGGATATGCATACCCTTAATGGCCTGGGCAGTTTCACAGTGTTCTTAAAGTGAACACAAAGATTTGAACCTCTTGACTTGCATGATTTTGTGGGGTTTTCTGGGTCAAGTGAATAGCGAACCACTTTTAGAGGTCACCTGAGGCCGCTTACTGGAAAAGGAATCAAAAAAATAAAACTTTTGGTTGTAAAATACATAAATAACACATATACAAAAAACCCAAAAGACAAATGTAGGGCTTCACAAATTATTATAAGCTTAACCCTATAGTAACACCACCCAGATGATGAAACACAACTTTGTAGCCACCCAAGAAATACCTCTCTATACCCCCATCTCAATCATAACCCTCGCAAGTTATCACAACCCTTGACTTTTATTGTAATCACGTCCCTGAATTTCTTTCTATTTATGCCAATCAATTGAGCAAGCTACAATTTACAAATCTTACAAAACTAAAATTTCATTTTGCTCATTTTTTTTTTACTATATCTTTTGGTCTCTGTTTATCTGTGTGTTCTCCCTCCTGCTCTCTTACAATTTACCTGTTCAATAGCCTAGGACACCTGACCTGCAGATGTACCCACAACCTGGATTTTCTTGACTATGTACTCACTCATGGTGAGGTTGAACTTGTACCTCTGTCCTCATATTTCCTGGAGATTGGCAGCTGGATCCAGAGGCTTGGTCAGGCTCAGGTTCAATCCCTTTACCAGAACTACAAGTTTTCTTGTGTCTCTTCATCAAAATCTCATAATAGGGCTTCCCTGGTGGCGCAGTGGTTAAGAATCTGCCTGCCAATGCAGGCGACACGAGTTCGAGCCCTGATCCGGGAAGATCCCACATGCCACTGAGCAACTAAGCCCGTGAGCCACAACTACTGAGCCCACGCTCTAGAGGCTGTGAGCCACACTACTGAGCCCACGTGCCACAACTACTGAAGCCCACGCTCCTAGAGCCTGTGCTCCGCAACAAGAGAAGCCACCGCAATGAGAAGCCCACGCACCACAACGAAGAGTAGCCCCTGCTCGCCACAACTAGAGGAAAGCCCTCGCTCAGCAATGAAGACCCAACACAGCCAAAAATAAATAAATAAATAATAAAATTTAAAAAAAAATCTCATAATATCTGGTTGTGCCTCTTTTTGTGCTTTCAGTAATCATTGATACTTAACTCCCAGATCCATTAATTCATCAAGGGTTGAAAAGGGGTGATATTCTAATTGCCAATGGCAGTTTTTACAGAATAAAAGTAACAATTCTAAAATTCATATGGAACCACAAAAGATCCCAAATAGCCAAAATAATGTTAAAAAAGAACAAGAAAGCTGGAGGCATCATGCTTCCTAATTATAAACTGTATTATAAACCTATAGTAATCAAAGCAGTATGGCACTGGCATAAAAACAGGCATATACACCAATGGAACAGAAATAAGAGCCCAGAAATAAGAGCTCATGCATATATGAACAACTAATACTTTACAAGAGAGCCAAGAACACTCAATGGAGAAAAGATAGGGAGATGCAAGTAAAAAACACAGTAAGATATCACTTCACACCTGTCAGGATGGCTATCATCAAAAAGACAAGAGATAACAAATGCACATGAGGATGTGGAGAAACGGGAAGCCTGATACACAACTGATGGAATGTAAATTGGTGCAGCCACTATGAAAAACAGTATGGAGGTTCCTCAAATATTAAAAATGGAACTAACGACCCCAATATTCACAGCAGCATTATTTACAATACCCAACATATGGAAGCAAACTAAGTGTCCATCAACAGATGAATGGATAAAGAAGATGGGATGGATACACACACACACACACACATAAACATATACATATGTAATCAATGGAATACTACTCAGTAATTAAAAAGAAATGAGATTTTGCCATTTGCAACAACATGGATGGACCTGAAGGGTATTATGCTAAGTGAAATAAGTCAGAGAGAGAAAAACAAGTATCATTATGATATCACTTATATGTGGAATCTAAAAAATAAAACAAATGACTATAACAAAAAAGAAACAAGACTCACAGCTATGGAGAACAAACTAGTAGTTACCAGTGTGAGACGGAAGCGGGGAGGGGCAAGTCAGGGGGAGGGGATTAAGAGGTGCAAACTACTATGTGGAAAATAAGCTACAAGGATATATTGTACAACACAGGAATTATAGCCAATATTTTATAATAACTATAAATGGAGTATAACCTTTAAAAAATTGTGAATCACTATGTTGTACACCTGAAACTCATATAATATGGTACATCAACTATATTGTAACTAATAAAAATCATCACTAAAACTATTACTAAAAGATGCACTTCATAAAGCGGTAAATTAAGCCCAGAGAGAAGAAATAAGATGAAAAACCATTAATAAGGAAATTATTTGCATCAGAGAATACTTATAAGCAACAACTATTAAAATAATAAAATACATAAATAAGTAATTTAGAGGTATAAAAACAAGGTTAAATTAAAATATTAAACACAACATGAAAGGTGAGCAGAAAACTACTGCAGTAAAACATTCCCAAGTCTTTGAATTATTGGAAAAAGATGAAGATAATGATTAACTTTAGACATTTTTTAATAAAGTTTACTGGTTAAAAATAAATAATCTCGGACTTCCCTGGTGGCACAGTGGTTGAGAGTCCGCCTGCCAATGCAGGGGACACGGGTTCGTGCCCCGGTCCAGGAAGATCCCACATGCCACGGAGCGGCTGGGCCCGTGAGCCATGGCCGCTGGGCCTGCACGTCCGGAGCCTGTTCTCTGCAACGGGAGAGGCCACAACAGTGAGAGGCCCGCATACCACAGCAAAAAAAAAAAAAAAAAAGATGATAGATATAAGGTATGGACATGTACTCCATCTACCACATAAGCCTCAAAGTTAATATTATTTCAACTTTAGGAAGCATGTATTAGGACACAAACCAAGGAAAACCAATGTAAGATGTGTGGACTTCAAACCCGTATCAATAAAACGCATTATTCTCTGGCCACCCCTCATCACTGTAATCGTGATCATAAAATACTCCAACCGTGTCCATCCTCCAGCAGAGCATGAGGGGCTCAAAGTACTCTTGCTGCAACCCACTTGACATAGAATATTTCAACCCCGTGATGACTGTTTCTCATCATAGATCAATATATTATGATACATGTTTTGTAAATAAATCTGATGAGCCTGGTTTATGTGAATCTAGACCCTGGGGGATGGATGTGCTTCGGGAGAGTGGAAAACCAAGAAACAGACCCTGGATTATGGCAAATACACAAGTGTAATGAGTACCCCAGAGTCAGACCACTCTTCTTCACATACTGGTATTACCTCTCCCCTCAACATCTGCATAGGCTTCGCTTGTACAATATCACTTTCTTATTAATAGTTCTATAGTGGACATTACCAGCTTGAGCAATGTTTCAGTGTAAGGGATAAGCCAACAGAGGCATTGCCTAATGAGATGACTGAACACTTGAAACAACCTTCTAATTTCCTTAACTCTAATCCTGCCCCGACATCCATCCCACACAGAACTGCTCAATGGGTCCATCCAAAAGACAAGTCAGACCTTCCCACTTCCTCACACTCCCTTCAGGAGTGCCTCTATAATACATTCAGTCTACAGTTGTTAACATTTCACTCACGTGGAGAGGGATAAACTGGGAATTTGGGATTAACATATACACACTACTATACATAAAATAGATAAACAACAAGGACCTACTGTATAGCACAGGGAACTATATTCAATATCTTCTAATACCATGAGAAGAACCTGAAAAGAATAGATACATATATATAAACCCTCCAGAAAGTAGGCAAAGAAGGATCTTACCTCAACATAATAAAGGCCATATATGACAAACCCACAGCCAACATCGTCCTCAATGGTGAAAAACTGAAACCATTTCCACTAGGATCAGGAACAAGATAAGGCTGCCCACTCTCACCACTCTTATTCAACATAGCTTTGGAAGTGGGAAGCAGTCCCACTTCCCATAGTGGGAAGCAGTCACATAGCACAGGGAGATCAGCTCGGTGCTTTGTGACCACCTAGAGGGGTGGGATAGGGAGGGTGTAGGGAGACGCAAGAGGGAGGGGATATGGGGGTATATGTATACGTATAGCTGATTCACTTTGTTATACAGCAGAAACATACCATTGTAAAGCAATTATACTCCAATAAAGATGTTTAAAAAAAGAATAGACATATAGATACATTTATGTATTACTTAAATACTTCCCTGTATACCTGAAACATTGTAAATCGACTATACTTCAGTAAGTTAAAAAAAAAAGAATCTGAAAAAGAATACATATTTGTATAACTGAATCCCTCTGTTGTAAACGTGGAACACTGTAAATCAACTGTACTTCAATAAAAAATAAATAAATTTTCACTCATGGTCCTTTGTAACCTGGCTCCACCTCCTTCTCCAGCCTTATCTGTAACCACCACCCATGTTCCAGTGATTCATAAATGTGCTTTCATACTGGCACACACCAAACTTTCCTATACCTCTCTCCCCCAATCCCATGGATCTACTGATGGTTCCTAGAGCCCTCTTTCTTGTACTTCCTGGATAATCCCTACTTACCCTTAAAGATTCTGCTCCAGAGTATCATCTCCTCCAGGAGTCCTTCCCTGCTTCCCTCAAAGCTCAGTTTCATGCCCCAAGTTTCCGTAGCACCCTGTACATAAATCGTGTAGAACAGCTTTTACCTCATCATATTAAAATTATAACCTATGGCCCATGCAACTGTGAGCGCAGAGTCTTCTCTCTTCTTTACGTCCCTGGAACCCAGCACAGTGCCCGGCATAAAGTGCCACTAATGCTGGCCACACTGAATGGAACTGAACTGGATATCCCCCTTTTCCTGCTCTCTAGAGCGCTCTACTTCCACGCCCCATGCTACAGTTCTCCTCCACACCCATAGTGATCCTGGCCCTTCCGTATTTTCCCACATTGGGTCTGTGCCTCACTTCTTACAGATATGAGTCTGAGTAAGGGAAGGGTGGGCTGGTGATCTGCCCATACTTATGAGTAAGGCTGAATATGTGTCACATGCCAGGCGCATGACCAGTGGTGCAGAACTGCCTTTCTCCACAGCCCCTCATAGAAATCCTTGGAGATAAGGACAGCCCGGTTAGCAACAAGTGTGCTAAGAAATTTGAGGATGGGGCAAAGACTTCAATGCCCAAAGGAAAAAATCATGTTCTCTAGGCAATCTGGCAGAAGTGAAGGAAGAAGGCAAACTAGCCCTGGGGACTTCTGGGCATCAGTCCCAGTGGCACAAGGCCATCTGATCTTGAAAGAAGGTACTGAGAACATTCTTCCCTGCGTGTGGCAGGGGACCAGTTCCCAGCCAGTATCTCCTCACAGAATGTCCTGACTCCAAACATAATCAAATCTTGCTAAAGGCAATAAATTGATTCACCTGATCACACAGCCCCTTCCAGGCAGATGTGTCTCTTTGATCACTTGGGACAACCAGACCCCACTTTCCTCTCTGAACTCCTCCAGGTCCAGAGAGTGATTTCTTCATTATCCTCATATCGAAGGAGCTGTTACATGTAACCAGCTGGATTTTCCTACTTGGGTTTGGACTTGGGTTTTGGTCTGAAGTTGTCTCTCAGAGCTTTCAGGGTGTTAGAGACACTGAAACTATGATCTTAATCCTCACTCTAAGTCCTGCCCCAACAAACAGAAGAACATAGTAAAAGAGTGGAAGGTTGGGCTTCCCTGGTGGCGCAGTGGTTGAGAGTCCGCCTGCCGATGCAGGGGACGTGGGTTCGTGCCCCGGTCCGGGAGGATCCCACATGCCGCGGAGCGTCTGGGCCCATGAGCCATGGCCGCTGAGCCTGTGCTCCGCAACGGGAGCGGCCACAACGGGTAAGGGGACCGCGTACCGCAAAAAAAAAGAGTGGAAGGTTCTGGACCATGCCCTAGGAGAACCAAGATTTAGGTCAAGTTTTGCCAGGTATCAGAGGAGCTGCTGTGCTCAGACCCTTTGTTCCTGTTCCTCTGCCCCCAGTCGCTGCAGCCTCCACTGCTTTTGGGCCTACCAGCCTGAAGAAAAAGTCTGAAGTCCCCCAGTTGCTAAGGAGAGGGCAGCAATGCACTCCTACCCTCTGACTTCAATGGAGTCTCCTATCAGCTCTATATGGCAGAATGGGTCACACTGAAGCCCCAACCGTCCAGCCCAGCTTGAAACAAGGGTCTCCCCATCTTCCACTGGGAAGTTCTAGGGTCTGAACCATGTCCCTTCATCAGCTATGGGAGGCCACCTCCTTGCATTGACCCGGGTCTTCCTCTTGGCACGTGTGCTTCCAGATAAGGGGATGGGTGTAAGTTAAGCTGGGCCACGGGAATAGGTCTCAGGCCTTCCCCGGGACTGACATCTCCACGGATTCTCTAGGGATGAGCTGGATGTGGGGCAAAGATCCTGCAAGAGGAGGCTGGTCCAGGGAAATGCATCTATAAACCTTGCGATCCAGTGCTCTGTTGTGAAACCTTGGGCTCCTGGTCAAAACCTCAGGCACCATCCCTCCCTACTCCCGCGTTCCTAAGCCCCAGAGATTAACCACAGAAGTTAAAAGGAAAGGAGTTGTGTGTGCCCACTGGTATCTTCTTAGTGAGATAGGAGGACTTTTTTTTAATCCCAGGGATTTTCACTATAGGAAACAGAATCTCTTCCAACTTGATCCTGGGTAAAGTATTCATTATAACATGAATACACTGAGCATTACGCAGTCCACGAAGGGAGGTGTGCAGCAGATCGTACACCACAAAAGAGAACCATCAAACAAGGTTGCAGCAACATAAGGGTTCTGTTGTCGAAATAGGGATGGAATCCCTTGGGGAGCCCTGGCAAAGCAGTACCCTCAGAAGCACACCTGGGAAAGATATTTTCTGAGGGTCATCCATCCCTGACCCTCACCTAAACTTTTTCCAATGAAAAAGCTGTGTGCTTGGGCTTTCCTGGTGGCGCAGTGGTTGAGAGTCCGCCTGCCGATGCAGGGGGACACGGGTTCGTGCCCCGGTCTGGGAAGATCCCACATGCCACGGAGCGGCTGGGCCCGTGAGCCATGGCTGCTGACCCTGCGCGTCCGGAGCCTGTGCTCCACAGCGGGAGAGGCCACAACAGTGAGAGGCCCGCGTACCTCAAAAAAAAAAAAAAAAGAAAGAAAGGTGTGTGCTTGCTAGAACAACCAGATTTTCAGCTATTCCATCAGGGTCAGGCAAGTGGAGGCCAAAGAGGCGTTGCAGAAGGGATGAAACTGACAGAGAAACAGTTCTACAAGACTTACTGAAGAGCCACAGTGCAGTAGGGAAGGGCCAGCCTGCCAAAGTCGCTCCTGTTCTTTTCTCATCCCTCTTCTCTCACAATTCTTTTGACTTATAATATTATACATACAAGGCCAAGCCACTTTCCACACATTTTTTTTCCCTTTTCCTGATTGAAAAAAGAAAAGAACAATCAAGAACCCACAGTCCCTGTATTTTATATTTGTCATCTCCATTTACCTCTACAATAACCTTATGAAGAGATACATTTTTTTTCAGTTTACAGATGAAGAACCCGAAATTCAGACATATTAGGTAACCTAGCCAATATCACATAACTCGTAAGTTGCAGAGCCCAGAGGCCAACCCATTCTAGCAGAAGCCAAGGGCTGTGTTCTTTCCACTATACATGGCCTGCCTTTACACCAGTACAAAACTTTGAGAAGGAATCGTAAAAGAAACCATTCTCTCTCATTTATTCCCATTTGGAGCGCCCAATTTAAGTACGGGACCCCACATACACAGTGAGTTTTCTTTGAGCTTCCCCATCCAACGAGACTCGATTTCCACGTCTTTCATGGGCCTCAAGCTCTGCTATGCCACAAACCTCATGCAACTTTTACGGCTTCTTTACTTTATGCGCCTTTTTTTTTTAACCGCTTACCTGTCTTGAAAAACCTTCTCTTGTTCCTGCGTAGGGTGACTACCCTATGATATTTATAACAGAAGGTCACCCTCCGTAGCAGACAATAATAGCAAATAACTGATAAGCACGTATACTTTGCTCTCTCCGCCCCGGGTCGCGGCAGCCTCCGCTGCTTTCACGCCTAGCACCCTGAAGAAAAAAAAAAAAGAAAGAAAGGTTTTTTAAAATCCCTAAAACTCTTTAAAATATAAAAACAGACGCGGGCGGGAGAGCGAATCCTCCCCGAAGAACCCGCGGGGAAGTCACTTTCGCACGCTTCCAGCACCTGGACGACCTTTGGTCCCCGACCGGAAGGCTAGCGGTGAGCCGCCCGCGTGCCCGCGCCCCCGCGCCTCCGCCCGCCGCCCTCGCCCGCGCACACAGCGTGTCCGCGCACCAGGCGTCCGCCCACCACGTTTTCCCGCACTTCGTGTCCGCCCACCACGCGTCCGCGCACCACGTATCCGCCCACCGCGTTTCCGCGCAATACGTGTCCGCTCACCTCGCGTCTGCGCAACAGATGTCCGCCCACCATGTGTCCGCGCACCACGCGTCCGCCCACCGCGTTTCCGCGCACTACGTGTCCGCTCACCACGCGTCTGCGCACCAGATGTTCGTCCACTACGTGACCGCGCGCCACGCGTCCGCGCACTACGTGTCCGCCCACCACGCGTCCGCGCACCACGTTTCCGCGCACTACGTGTCCGCTCACCACGCGTCTGCGCACCAGACGTCCGCCCACCATGTTTCCGCGCACTACGTGTCTGCTCACCATGAGTCTGCGCACCAGATGTCTGCCCAATACGTGTCCGCCCACCGCGTTTCCGCGCACTACGTGTCCGCTCACCACGCGTCTGCGCACCAGATGTTCATCCACTACGTGACCGCGCACCACGCGTCCGCGCACTACGTGTCCACCCAACACGCGTCTGCGCACCAGACGTCCGCCCACCACGTTTCCGCGCACTACGTGTCCGCTCACCACGCGTCTGCGCACTAGACGTGTGCCCACCACGTTTCCGCGCACTACGTGTCCGCCCACCACGCGTCTGCGCACCAGACGTCCACCCACTACGTGTCCGCGCACCACGCGTTCGCGCACTACGTGTCCGCCCACCACGCGTCTGCGCACCAGATGTCGGCCCACCACGTGTCCGCACACCATGCGTCTGCACACCACGATTCCGCGCACTACGTGTCCCCCCCACCACGCGTCTGCACACCAGGCGTCCGCCCACCACGTGCCCGCGCACCACATACATGTTCGCCCACCGTGTGTCCGCGCACCACGCCTCAGCGCTGCCTTGCTTCTACTTGGCGTGGCAGGCGGATGCGCCCAGGGCTTGCCCTTGCCGAGTTGGCGCCTACGTATATTTGGTTTCCCTCTTACCCGGGCTGCTGTAATTTTAAACACCGGAGCCCAAGCATAGTGACATTTATTAAAATTTTTAAATACACACAGGAAAACAATGCTACATCTTGTTAAAAGCCACCCTCATACTTAAAGACATACCAGCCACATTAGAATGGAAGGGAGGGAACGAGAATGGAGACAAGGGACGAGAGGAGAGAGTCCTCGTTCTGATCAGTGATTACAAGGTGATGTGAAGTCATTGGGAAAGAGTAACTCCATTCTGGGACCTTGAGAAGAATAATATAAACGGACAGTCAAATGGGTTAATAATATAAGTTGATCAGGAAGGAGCTCCCTGAAGAAATGGCATTTCACTTGAGACTTGAAGGATAATGGTTCCTGATCTCAGGTGGTACATTTTCTTTCTTTTTTTTTTTTTTTTTGGAGTAAAATTGCTTTACAATGTTGTGTTAGTTTCTGCTGTACAATGAAGTGAATCGGCTATATGTATATCCCCTCCCTCTTGGAACTCCCTCCCACCCCCCCAGCCCACCGTTCTAGGTGGTCACAGAGCACTGAGCTGTGCTCCCTGTGCTCTACAGCAGGTTCCCACTAGCTATCTGTTTTACACATAGTAGTGTATGTCAAACCTAATCTCCCAATTCGTCCAACCCTCCCCTTCTCCCCCATGTCCACATGTCCATTCTCTACATCTACATCTCTATTCCTGGCCTACAAATAGGTTCATCTGTACCATTTTTCTAGATTCCACATACATGCGTTAATATACGATACTTGTTTTTCTCTTTTTGACTTACTTCACTCTGTATGACAGACTCTGGGTCCATCCACATCTCTACAGATGACCCAATTTCATTCCTTTTTATGGCCGAGTAATATTCCATTGTATATATGTGCCACATCTTCTTTATCCATTCATCTGTCATTGGACATTTAGGTTGTTTCCATGTCCCGGCTATTATAAATAGTGCTGCAATGAACACTGGGGTACATGTGTCCTTTTAAATTATGGTTTTCTCAGGGTACATGCCCAATAGTGGGATTGCTGGGTCTTACGGTAGTTCTGTTTTTAGTTTTTTAAGGAACCTCCATACTGTTCTCCATAGTGGCTGCACCAATTTACATTCCCACCAACAGTGCAAGAGGGTTCCCTTTTCTCCACACCCTCTCCAGCATTTATTGTCTGTAGACTTTTTGATGATGCCCATTCTGACCAGTGTGAGGCGATACCTCACTGTAGTTTTGATTTGCATTTCTCTAATGATTAGTGATGCTGAGCATCTTTTCATGTGCCTCTTGGCCACTTGTATGTCTTCTCTGGTGAAATGTCTATTTAGGTCTTCCACCCATTTTTTAATTGGGTTGTTTGTTTTTTTGATATTGAGCTCCATGAGCTGTTTGTATATTTTGGAGATTAATCCTTTGTCCATTGCTTCAGACCAGGACAACTGAAAATTAACAGACTCTCAGGGAGGGCCATATGAGCCTTGCGAGCCTGCGGTTTGGCAGTCTCTTGGGAGCCAGCCCTGAACTCCTCTCTCTGGTCCTCGGAGCCCCCTCCAGCTTCTCTGAGCTTCAAGCCACGGCTCCAAGCAGAGCCCCTGTTGTCCTGTGTGGTCCCGCTAAGAAGTCCTCCTGGCAGGTCTGGGAGCGGTCGGGGCTGGGGAGATAAGCGCTGCTGCCAGCAGCTACCCCATGGCCCCCCGTGTGTGGGTAACCTGCACTCGCACATCACTGAGGCCTCGCTGTGAGCAAAGTTCAGCCCCGCGGGGCCTGTGCTGTCCGTCTGTGTGGGCCACTCCCTGGGTTCTGCCTGCATCCACTTCCAGCAGCCGGCTGAGTGGGCCTTGGAGACCACGAACTTTGATGTGAGTAAGGGAAAGCTGACCCGTATCACGTGGCCTCAGGGGATCCCTCTTAGAGAAAACCTGGCGTGGGAAACGTCTTCATCAAGAACCTGGGCAAATCTATACATATCAAGGCACTTCGTGATTCTTTTTCTGCTTTTGGAAACATTCTGTCCTGCAAGGTAGGGTGTGATGAGACCGGCCCTAAGGGTCATTCCTTTGACCCAAGAGGCTGCTGACAAAGCCATTGAGAAGACGAAGGGCATGACCCTCAGTGACCACAAAGTGTCTGTGGGCAGATTCAAGTCTCGAAAAGAGCGGGAAGCCAAGCTTGGAGCCAAAGCCAAGGAATTCACCAACGTTTACATCAAAAACTTTGGGGAAGAGATGGATGGTGAGAGACTGAAAGAGCTATTCAGCCACTTTGGTAAATACCCTAAGCGTCAAGGTAAGTGAGAGATCCCAGCGGGAAATCCAAAGGCTTTGGCTTTGTGAGTCACAAAAAACACCAGGATGCCAATAAGGCCTTGAAAGAGACAAATGGAAAAGCAATCAGTGGGAAAGTCATTTTCCTCGGCCGTGCGGCTGTGCACAGAAGAAAGTGAATCAGCAGGCCCCGTTAAAGTGGAAATTTTTTTTTTTTTTTTTGCTGTATGTGGGCCTCTCACTGTTGTGGCCTCTCCCGTTGTGGAGCACAGGCTCCGGACGCACAGGCTCAGCGGCCATGGCTCACGGGCCCAGCCACTCCACAGCATGTGGGATCTTCCCGGACCGGGGCACGAACCCATGTCCCCTGCATCGGCAGGCAGACTCTCAACCACTGCGCCACCAGGGAAGCCCTAAAGTGGAAATTTGAACCGCTGGAACAGCAGAGAATTAGTCGCTGTCAGGGGGTGAATCTCTACATTAAGAGCTTGGATGACACCAGTGATGATGAGAAGTTCAGGGAGAGTTTCCTCCTTTTGGATCAATCACCAGTGCTAAGGGGGACGCAGGAGGACGGGAGAAGCAAGGGTTTGGCTTTGTCTGCTCCACATGCCCCCAAGAGGCAAGCAGAGCGGTCACTGAGTGGATGCGTCATGGGCTCCAAGCCACTGTGTGTCACCCTGGACCAGAGAAAGGCTCACCTGACCAACCAGTGTAAGCAGCGCGTGCCAGGGATGAGAGCGCCCCCCACCAATGCCATCTGAAATCAGTCCCAGCCTGCCTCTGGGGGCTACTTTGTGCCGGCAGTTCCACAGGCTCAGGAAAGCCCTCCGTGTTACACACCGAACCATCTAGCACAGATGAGGCCTAATCCACGCTGGCAGCAAGGCTTCCAAGGAATGCCAAGTGCTATATGCCAGTCTGGGCCTCATCCATCTGGCTCCATCTGGGTCTGAGTGCCCCGGACTGCTTGGCTGTGGACTTTGGTGGCTAGCGCTGCCTAGCAAGGTCTGACTGACAGCTGCCCGTCTGGAGGCGTTCCCCCGGCTTTGCAGAACTTACCACCTCGTGCTGCGGGTGCTGCTGCTACTTCTCGGGCTGCTGCACCTTACAAGTCCACCACAAGGGTATCTCTCACCCTGCCGTACAGCCTCTGCAGACACGCCAGCCTGCAGTCCACGCGCAGGGCCAGGAGCCGCTGAGCGCACCCACGCTGGCCGCCGCGACACCTGCGCCCCTCCGCCCTGCCAGGAGCGGAAGCAGGTGCTGCGCGGGTGGACGTTTGCTCCGGCTCATCTGCACTCAGAAACCCCCTTATGAGGGAGGGAATGGGCTGCGGGCACTCAGTGGTGCACTAGGACCGTCGGTGGCGCTGGAGAACATCTGTTTCCTTGATCCGAGTGGTGGTTATGCAGTGTTTGCTGTATGTTCAGTCACTAAGCTGCGTCTGTGATTTGTTTATTTTTCTTTATGTCTTAAATTTCATCTTTTATCAATAATTTATGTTAAAAGTTTAAAAATAAGAACCACGTCAGAGCACAGAGGATTTTTAGGGTAGGGTAACAATTCTGTATGATACTACAATGGTGGATAGATGTTATACATTTGTCAAAACTCACAGAATATACAACACCACAGGTGAAATTTAGTGTAAACTATGGATTTTGAGGGATACTGTGTGTCAATGTAGGTTCGTCGTTTGTAACAAACGTACCACTCTGGTGCAGGGTGTCGAGAATGGAGGTGGTTGTACACGTGTGGGAACAGGACGGAGCCGTCTGCACTTTCTACTCAATTTTCCTGTGAACCTAAAACTGCTCTAAAAAATGGACTTTATAGATTCACAGGCATAGAGAACAGACTTGTGATTGCCAAGGGTGGAGTGGGGGAGAGATGGATTGGGAGTTTGGGGTTAGCAGAGGCAAACTATTACATATAGAATGGATAAACAACAAGGTCCTACTGTATAGCACGGGGAGCTATATTCAATATCCTGTAATAAACCATAATGGGAAAGAAAAACATAATTTTAAAATGGAGTTTAAGTCATTGCACTCAGGAAGGGTCTGATTAGTGAATGAGGCCACTGAAAAGGAAGCATGCTCCTTAAACAGGATAATTCATTTAGGGTTACATAGGATGTGCAGTGGATGTTTTATTCTCAAAGGTGAAGATGAAAATAAGGAGGGCATGAGAATTCCAGCAAATTAAGATAAAGGAAGAAAGCACCAACAGAGCAACACTAAATCCACTTGTGTTTCCCAGTCAGCTTAGCCCAACAAGACCTTGGCCAGGAGGTTGGAACACTTGGCTCACTTAGGAGAAACTCCTGCCCGAAGGTGGGGACGGTAATTTAATCAGGACATCTGTGGGTGGAAAGGGAAGAGTCTGTCCTGGACACATACTGATCCCCAGACACATATTAGATCTGCTTTTCCAGAACTGTGTGTAGGAGGGACTCAGAAGTATTTAGAAAATGTTAGGTTCATAGTTTCCATATTCCCTAATGCACAGTTGAACAATCTAAAATATATGGAGGACAGAGTTCCGAACCGAGTATTGAGACAGCTGAGCATCTGATGCCAGCACAGCCCACAGCTTGCTTCTTTCCTTTGTGCAAGCCCGTTCACCAATCTGAGCCTTGTTTCCTCCATCTCTAGAAGAATAAGGTGTCACTACTAGCCTATGCTATGTCTATGGCAGCAGATGGTAAGGATATGGCCTGGGCTCCATGGGCGGGAATCATATGCCCAGTGCAGGGTCTCCTGGGAGCCTTTCCTGGGGACTGCAAGGGAATGCTCAGCCCTGATTTAGCACCGACCTCCATATTTCTAGTCCACTAGCCCACCATTTCTCTCCCACTCCCATTCCAGCCTACAGCCGTTCTCTCAACCAGACGCATTGTTGAACCCAGAATAAAACTTTCCCAGCAACTTTTTGCATTCACTAAGAAGTCTGTTGGAGAGGGTCTGCAGAAGAGAAAGAAACACAGCTATGGTGGTGGTGGGATTTAATACAGAATAAGCACGAAGAGTAGCAGAAAGAGGAGGAGGAGAGGAGAAGAAGGAAATCTATACCAGAATGAATGTGATGCATTTTTCAAGCTGTATCTCATTTCATCATCAAAAAAACCTCTTACCATGCACTTCTAGAGAAAAGGAAGCTTATCTGGAAAAAAAAAAAAAAACAGAAACACTAATTTGAAAAGATACATGCACCCCAGAGTGCATATTCATAGTAGCACTATTTACAGTAGCCAAGAAGCGACCCAAGTGTCCATCAACAGATGAATGGATAAAGATGTGGTGTATATATACATACAATGGAATACTACTCAGCTGTAAAAAAGAAAGAAATTTTTCCATTTGCAGCAACATGGACACGGAGGGTATTATGCTAAGTGAAATAAGTCAGACAAAGAAGGCAAATACGGTATGATATCATTTATATGTGGAATCTAAAAAAAATACAACAAACTAGTGAACATAACAAAAAAAGAAGCAAATTCACAGATTTTCAGAACAAACTAGTGGTTACCAGTGGGAAGAAGGAAGAGGGGATGGGCAGTATAGGGGTAGGGAATTAAGAGATACAAACTATCAGGTATAAAATAAGCTACAAGTATATTATACAACACAGGGAATCTAGCCGATATTTTATAATAACTATAAATGGAGTATAAGCTTTAAAATTTGTGAATCACTATATTGTACACCTGTAACTTCCATAATATTGTACAGCAACCATACTTAAATTTTTAAAAATAGTAAAAAAAAGGAAGAAAGAGGAAGCTGAAGCTCAGAGATGCTAAATAATTTATCCAAGGGCCTGTTACTGCAAAACAGAGTGTAATCAATAAAACTATGCTCTGTTGCCACTTTACAGACTCAGAATCCTACAGTCGTGGGTCACTCGGGTACAAGCCTGCCTCAGGAGCAAGAATAAACCCTAAGTTCGTGTCTTCTCGACTCTCGGTCCCCCACCATCCCTCCAAGGAGGCAGACCTAACGACCCTTCCCCAGATCCATGTCCCTGCAGCTCTGGGGAAGCGTTGTTCTACTCCTCTCCTGACAGCGGGCAGCCAACCCTGAACGTAGCACTGAACTGGCTCTTCCTGTCAGGGGCCAGGAGAGGGTTCTAACCCACCCACTCCAAAAAGAGAATCTTTCTCAGAACCCTCAAGGTTGCCAAATTCCAGCCAACATTTTATGTCAGCCATTTGGAAAACGAAGACCCTCAGCGAACTTTTCTGCGGGAAAGATGCCCTGCAGCTTGGGCCTCCAACAGGAGAATAAATCTGCATCTGAAGAGAAGGCTTTCCCTTCTCCACTATGTCTGAACACCTACCTAGCTCTTGGTCAGGCCAAGACACCTTGAGATCCTTTGCTTCTTGGAACAGTGTGAATTCTTGCCGACTTCCTTTCTGGCCTGAAATTAAGCCTGTATCACATCACCTCTCTGGGCTCCTGTGTTCTCAGTTGGACCGGAAAAACAAGCAGACATTTTCCTGCCATTTTTCCATCCATGTACATTTGAAGTTACAGGGAAAGTGCCCAGGCCTGAGCATGAGGATGCCTGGTCTCTGCTCCCGTTCTGCCTTGACTGAGTCCCTTCTTGTCCCATGATTTGTAGAAGAGGAAGTAGCACAGAATGGCCTAGGGACTCTTTTTCCTCTAACCCTGAAGAAGCCTGTCTCCCCTGGGTGTCCTTCCAGATAGAATGAAGCCAGCGTCCAGCCCCACCCAGCCTTGCCCAGCGCTATAAAGGAGCCTCCCAGACAGCCACCCCCAGGAAGTTGCAGCTCTGTGCCCTCCTCCACGATGAGCCTCTGTCTCTCTGGGTTACTCTTCCTCTTGGTGATCTCATTGCCTTCAGGTAAGATGATGGGTGCAGGTCTGATCATGGAAATGAGGATCTTCCAAGGACTGAGGCACCTGAAAAGCCCTATGGGTGTAAGCCCAGCAGGGAGACACCAATATCAGATAGATCAGCAGACTAGGGGCAAGAGGTGGGTTAGTGGTGTTCGGCCCCTGACCTGCTCATCTGTCGCTCCATCCTGAAAATCTGCCAAAGCTTAAGAGAGGGGAGCCCATTTCACCACATGCAGAGATCACTTTCCAGCTCTCCAAATTCCTGCTTCCCTCAACTTCCTCTGATTAGCGTTGGACTCAGCGGCCCTCGCCGAAATGTAACAGGAGGTGAGAGGGTGGAGTCAGGGTAGAGTCCTTCACCAGGAAAGGGAGGACAGCCCTAAGATCTCCCCCAGCCTCTTGAGGACTGACTTTCCTTTCTTGTGTGTGTGTGTGATTTTCCCTTCAGGGGACGGCTTCTTTGGAAATGATGGAGTGGAAGTCCGTACTTGCACTGCGCTTGGGGGCCGATGTTTCTTCGGCTGTAGAGTAGGATGGAAATGGGTTGCCTACTGTCACAACGTATTGTCTTGCTGCCTAAAACTGAAGAGACATCTTCCCCCTCAGGCCTATGAAACGTGAGCCTCACCTCATGGGTCCACATTAAAAGGATACGCAAATGGCTAAAAGGACAAGACCTCCAATCTGCGCGTTAGGATGGTGAACGAGCTATGGGTTGCACATGGGCGCCAGATTCTAACCAATTTACTGGCGAAATTCCAGATGTGTTTTTCTAAAGGGGCATTGTGTCAAAAGGCATTCCTACTCTATTTTCTGCCCTCCAATCTCCAATCAATCACTCCTATATCCCATTCAGAATCAGTTGATCAGTATGTGACCACAGGCCCAAGGATATGACATCCACTGAGCCTAATAACAATAGCTTACCACATGCCGGTCCCACTTTTAAGTGGTTTACACGTATTTAATCACTTAATCCTCACCCAAAACTCTATTATTTCTCCCATTTTGCAGATGAAGAAACTTTTCCAAGGTCACATAACTAGTAAGAGTTAGTTAGCACTGGATTTGAACCCAGACAGTCTTGATCCGGTGTCTACACTATTAAGGTGTACCACCTTTCAATTACTAAGTCGAGGAATCTAACTGGATGTATTTTTTTTACTGAAGTATAGTTGATTTAGAATGTTGTGTTAGTTTCAGGTGTACGGCAATGTGATTCAGTTACGTGTGTGTGTGTATATATATACATATATATATGTATACACACACACATATATATACAAATTTTTCAGATTCTTTTCCATTATAGATTACAAAATATTGAATACAGTTTCCTGTGCTATACAGTAGGTCCTTGCTGTTTATCTATTTTATATATACTAGTGTGTATCTGTTAATCCCAGACTCCTAATTTATCCACCCGAGGCTTCCCATCTTCTCTTTCACTACCCAGTTCCCAATTTTGTGTCTCAGGAGCTCCAAAAATCACACTGGGAGAAATGGTCCTTGGTGGGGTGGGCAAGTGGGGTGCGAGACTGGAAAGGTGGGGGGCAGTTTTGCATCAGGGGCGCCTCTGTGGCTTCCTTCTCGTGTCCTCTCTCTGGCCAGCAGTCGGGTCCAGGAGTCAGAACTCCACACAACAGAACCGGGTCTTAGCGGCCCCACGAGGTGTTTATTACATCCACCCACGCTGGGATTGTGCCAGGCTCTGAAAAAGGAAGCATTCTATGAGCAAGACGATGTGCTCCCTACCCTTGGGTGCTCAGAGTTCCAGCCAAAGAGCAGAAGCCCCAGACCAACCTTTGGCAGGAATCACATGTCTTCTGTCTGCACAAGAACGGCCAGTCATGCTGGGCACACGCCCAGAGACCCTAGCAGAGAGGACTGCGTGCGGTATGACGGGGTGTCACGGGGCCGGGCCATTCCGGGGCTGTGTTCCCCACCCTCTTCCCCCTCCGGAGTGATAGCAGAGCAGCAGTGAGCTCCACCTGCCAGGTCCAGGTGGGCTATCCTGCCCACAAGGTCCAGAGACAGCCTCTGCTTCTTATCTCTTCTCCACAAGCCACCAGCAGAGAGGTTCTGACTCCATAAGACATGAAGTACCTTGGAATCAACCTGTTGGGACAATAGTTTCTCCTGCACATGCTGGTGGTTTGGTTTGGATATGAAACTGTGCAACTCAGATTGGGACTTGAGCTCACGCGCCAGAACTCAAACCCAGACAAAATCCAAATTGGGACATGAATCCACGGTCTTTTAATTGAGGTCACACACCTGGTCTCAGGACTTAATGAAGCTCAGGTTCTTGATGTCTCGTTGCAGAAAGAATTCAGTGAGAGACAAAGTGATAGGTAAGAAGTGGATTTATTTAGAGAGAAACACACTCCACACACAGAGTGTGGGCCATCTCAGAAGGTGAGAGGCCCCAAAATATGGCATAGTTAGTTTTTATGGGCTGAGTAATTTCATAGGCTAATGAGTGGGATGATTATTCCAACTATTTCGAGGGAAAAGGCAGGGATTTCCAGGAATTGGGTCATCGCCCACTTTTGGGCCTTTTATGGCTCGTCTCGGAACTGTCATGACACCGGTAGCTGTGGCATTTAGCATGTGCTGATGTATTACAGTGAGCATAGAATGAGGCTCTAGGTCCCCTGGGAGTCGAATCTTCCGCCATCTTGGATCTAGTTAGTTCTAACCAGTTTTTGTCATGTCCTATGTCTATGTCATTCTTTTTTTTTTTTTTTTTTTTTTTTTTGCCGTACACGGGCCTCTCACTGTCGTGGCCTCTCCCGTTGCGGAGCACAGGCTCCAGACGCGCAGGCTCAGCGGCCGTGGCTCACGGGCCCAGCCGCTCCGCGGCATGTGGGATCTTCCCGGACCGGGGCACCAACCCGTGTCCCCTGCATCGGCAGGCGGACTCTCAACCACTGCACCACCAGGGAAGCCCGCTATGTCATTCTTTTAAAGGTTGTGCCCTGCCCTCTTCCCTCCTGTTTCAGGCATGTGAGCAGTTCTGTTCTCAAACTGCAGCTCAACTTACAGTGCCGAGGCGTGGTTCCGAGGACAACAGCAATGCACCATCCCGGAGCTGGCAGGGGCGGCAGTTCCTTAAGCTCCCCCGCAGCCCCCAGATACTCGAAAGCTGCATTACAGCGTATTTCACAAGCAGCACCAGGCCCGGCGTGTGAATTTGCAAAAGGCCGGTTGAAGTGACAATGACAACTATTTCAGACCTCAGGTCGCCTCTGGGTCTGCAACTTCTGAACTCAGACTGGACTCGGTACCAGCGGGAAACACAGAAAGTGATTGCTTACGAGCTGCGGATGTTCACACAAGTCCCAGGCCCTGATTTCTAAGGTTGTGTGCAAAGAAGTCTCGAAGTTCAGTTCTCAAACCTGGAGCAGGTTACTCAACGAATAGCAGGTCAAGCGAGTGACCGGAGGAGGGAGAGGGGGAGGGGGAGGGGAGGAGGAGGGGGAGGGGGAAATTACTATTGCCTTTTGGTGAAATTATCTACTCACCAAAAAAATCACAAAAATTGTAATTGCTTTGAAGGAAGGGTGTAGGGACACATTAATATATATGTATGTGTACATACATACATACATGTGTGTATGTACATATATACATAAGTGTGCATACGTAGTACACAACCTATATAACCACACCCAGATCAAGATATAGGATATTTCCACCACCTCCAGAAGATTCTCTCTTACCCCTTCTCAGTCAATAACCCCTTCTTTTACCATCAATTATTTTTACCTACCGTTGAACTTCATGTAAATGGACTCATACTGTGTGCAGTCTTATGTGCCTGACTTTCATTCAACACAATGTTTATAAAATCCATCCACCATGCTCCATGTAACAGTAGTCCATGCTTTTTTATTACTGTGCAGGTACCACAGTGTATTTATATACCAATTTCCTCGTGAATACTGACCGTTTCCAAATTGGCTGTGCCAGTTTAACTCCCATCAGCAATGCGTGAGAGGTCAGGTTGCGCTGCATCTTCACAAACACAGCATTGTCAGTCTTTACGTTCTCTCCATTCTGGCGGATGTGTCTACTGTCTCTTTGTTATTTTCATTTGCATGTCTTTAATAAGCATAATGCTGAGCATCTTTCACATGCTTATTGGCCACGTGGAGAGCCTCAGTCATGAAGCGCCTGTTCATACCTTTGGCCAATCTTTTATCGGGCTGTTTGTCATTTTTTTATTGATTTGTAGAACTTCTAAAACATTTGAGTTGACAAATATGTCGACAGTAATGAAATGATCTTTATCTGCTTTAAAATCGAGCTCGACAGCCCTGGCACCATAGCTAAGCCATGAGGGCATCACTAAGTTAATGATGGAGCTCAGACAAGAGCTTGGGTCTCCTAACTTCCACTGTGTCGCCTATTCCTCGGAGTATTGTAATGTTCACACACGCAAACTTGATACGGGGAAGATGAGAGGGGATGTGGGGGAAAATGAGCGCCACAAAATGCTACTAAATTGTTCCTTTTTAAAACAATATACAGCTGAGTTGTCACCCTGGACCAGGTCCCGGAGGATGTACCTTACTTGCTTATCACCTCTCGTTATGATTAAATAAATAATCGTGACCTGTCCTACAGACCAAGTCTAAATATCCATAGGTCACGGGGCTGAAGGAAATCAATCCGTACCAAGGCAAAAACAACTTCATTTATGGAACAATTCCTCCTGCTCTTTGTACCAGGCGCGTGGCCGGTCAGCTCTTCCCTTTCTGTCCCGCTTGTTCGGGGGGAGCTGCACAGAGCACCCCTTATGGGGCAGTACTCCTTCCTGCCACCAGGTGGCAGGCTCTGTCTGTTTTGCTCCCTCTGCAGCCTTCCGACTCCAGAGTCCACCCGCTCACCACCGCCGGACGTCTTCTCCAACGTCCAGCTTAACAACCAGCTCCTTCGTGTCCTTTGAGGTCCTCATGGTCAGCGCGATACTGGGCACAGAGTCAGCATTCAATCAAAAGCACAATCGATGAATAGAAGCAGAGCCCCCTCTGTGCTGTGATTTCTCCGCAATGCTGTCCACTTGCCAGAGGGCTCTGTTTACAGAACATGACAGTTTACAGAAACGAGGGCACAGACAGGTTAAAGCTGCGGTCCCAGCCACACAGCAAGTGAGAGTCAGACCCCACATGAAAATTTAAGCCAAGGACCACAGCCATCAGTGTCCTAACCGTGGGTTGGGGGAGGGAGCAGAGCGGGCTGAGGCTCTTGCCCTGCTGCGTCTGACCCAAGCACAGGCCAGTGAGGAAGCCCCCTCTTGTCTGAAAACACTCACGCACCGATGATGCCTGGGTCTGGAAAGGCCCTTAGAAATCATCACCACAGATGAGACAACGGAGGCCCAGAGAGGGGACGGGAAGCCACTAGTGAGGCCAGAACCCAGGAAAGAACCCAGGTCTCTGAGAGGCAGCCCCGTGCTCCCTGCTCCACACCACGTGCATTTAGGGAAGGAGCTGGTCAAAATGATGAGCCACCATTTACATTTTTTCAATCTTTTTAACCGTGCCTGTTTGGGAAAATTGATACGTGCCAACTTGTGTAGGACTAGAAAGAAATAGGACCGAAATTAAATGCAATCCGATGATGGTCCAAAAGCGAGTCGAGTCGCTGAAAAGCCCCTAAGAGCTTTTGCTCTGGACAGGTGAGAGTGACCGTGGGCGGGAAGACCCCGCCCACTCCACCCCCCTCCCCTCCCACTCCACCCCCTCCCTCCCCTCTGCGGGCGAGCAGGTAGAGCCTGTTCTCACCACCAGGGGGCGCGGCCTACCTGCTTTTCCCGCTCGGGCGGGCGGCGGAGGTGTCCGCGGTTCTCCCATTCCCGTTGCGGGGCGGTCTTTGCAGAGCCCAGAAGATCCCTCTCGCCACTTTTCCACCTGTAGGAGGCAACTTTCAACAACTTTTGAAAGAGTGGGACGGAAAACTGGAAGAGTGTGAACTTGGATATAACCTCACATCACACAGTAGGAACCAGAGAAATGAAATTGTACGTTGTTTGGTTTTGGGGTTTGGGGGGGATTTTTTGGGGGGGAGGGGAAGGGGGATTGGAAGGGGAGAGTATTTGTTCCAGTTTTGTAACGAAAGTCAATTTCTGACTGTTTAAGACATGGAAATCATTAGCAAATATAAATTGATAAGATGTATCAATTGGACGTGAAGTTTTTTTAATTGTACGTTCAAGTGTATATGAAAGGAAAGAAACTAACTTGGGGGAAAAAGGGGAAGGCAGAGCAAATGTAATGGAAAATCAGTGACGAGAACAGCACTGAAGTGTTATAGACTCAGATGCAGCCTCCCTGCGTTCAGGCCCAAGTGTCACCTACTAGCTGAGTGACATTAGGAAAAGAATTGAACCTCAGTTACTCATATGTAAATGGAAAATAATAATCACTCAAGAGGCCACACATAAGTTCATGTGGTTGGCACCATGTCATGTTATGAGTCAATAGATGTGGTATCTATTTGTTGATAATAAGAATCAATGACACAGGTCAGGTCTGTACCCAGATTCTGTTTCACAAGAGGTGAGAAGAGGCATGTTCCAAGGTACTTAAGTGTTTTCCTATATCATAGTTCTAATTTTAATATGTCCTTTGAAGTTCTCTGAATATGTATTTTTCATATCCATTTTTATACTTCAGTATACTTCTTCCTTTTATTTCACACTATAATGTTCAACTAGTTTATAACAATGAGAATGGATTTTTGAATCCATAGGAAACATTCCAAAAGAATGATGCTCTGACTTTTGAAGGTGTGTTTCAAAATAATGATGGAGCTCTAATTTGAGAATAGTCACTGTCAGCTGGCTAGGTATCACTTAAAGAGCACGTCAGCTGCAACTAGTCAAGAGCAGCTGAAAAAGGTAAAGACAGCTTCAGGGCCACACCTTAGAGCACTGCCCCGAGCCTCCAGCCACACCTTAGCAGGAACTGGTAGCACCACCTCCTCCAGCGGCCCCAGGGGCACCTGGTCTGTAACTGTCAGGTGGGCTCTGCAGCAGTCTCGGGTGGGTGTCAGGGATGGGCTCCCTCTCCTGCTGTGCTCTACACACTAACACAGAGCAGCCAGCTCTGGATCTGGGCAGTCCACAGGGAGCACAGAACCAGCTCCTGGGGCCCCACCCTGCCCGGTGTCCTGATGAGGCTGTGCTGTCCCAGGCCCAGCCCAGGGCTAAGGGCATCAGCTTGATATCTTAGCCTATACTGGCTGTTCTAACAAGATACCGCAGACTGGGTGGCTTACAAACAGCAGAAATTCACTGCTCACAGTTCTAGAGGCTGGAAGTTCAAGATCGAGGTGCCCGCAGATTGGGTGTCTGGTGAGAGCCTGCTTCCTAACTCACAGCCTTCTTGCTGTGTCCTCACATGGTAGAGGGGCTAAGGAGTTCTCTGCGGTCCCTTGTAAGGGCACTAACCCCCCTCCTGGGGGCTCCACCCTCATGACTAAGCACCTCCCAAAGGCCACTCCTTCTAACACCATCACCTTTGGGGGTTGGGATTTCAACGTGTGAATCTGGAGGGGGACACAGAATTCAGACCACATCAGAGGGTGTGAGGCCCTGGGTTCCGGGCTTTCAGCTTCCCTCTGTTTCTGACCCCTTCCCTGAGTACGTGCGCATTATATCCCACGCCTGAGGAAGAGCACAACGTTTTGCTCTGTCTGGAGAAGCATCCCAAGACGGGCCTTCAGTCCAGTCCAAGAGACCCAGCCAGCACTGGACTCAGTTTGCCTCATGCTCCACTAGTCAAGAATAACAGCTGACATGGTGAGTGTTCCTCTGAGGCTCTTTGCTTCCGCTTCCAAGGCTGCGCCTGCTCTTGTCCACCTCCCGTCCAGGGCTTGTCTCCAGCCTCTCTGTCCCCTAAGAGACACATCCTTCACTGTGCCTGGGCCCTGGACCCTGGGGCACTGATGGTCCTTCTCCTGGTCTTGATTTCTTGATGCTTGGTTGGTTGGGTCTTACGCCCATGGGTGCCCTTGCCCTGCGTGGGCGCACACTTCTCTCACCCTTGTTACTTTGCCCTGCAACATTCTCTGTTGCTTCATTTGGGCGCAAGGAGGTAACTTCCAGCACCGTCTCTCCAGGACGCCCCTCCCCCTCTCAGAGAGCTGGATTGGTCCACGTCTTCCCCGCGACCTCGGCACTTTGGAATGTCCCTTAGGTTCTTTCCTTCTTCTGTAGAGTGGCACATGGTCAAAGGAGTGCTCACATCAGGTCACGATTGAATCATTCCCTGTATCAGCTAGACAAACTTTGCAGAGCCCTACAGATGCCCCGATCCCTGACATTTCCACCAAACTCTCATTTTCTCTTCCAGATTTGCTGACAATACACAGGCCTTCCCAGCCGGCCCCCTGCCCTCCTAGGGCCCCCATTCCCACCCACCATCGCCTCCCTGCAGCGGGCACTGCCTAGATAAGACTCAGGCTTTCCAACCCGTGGCGCCGGCCTGGGGAAGGCAGACAGAGCGGGGGCCCTGTGGCCCCTCGGCCTGCTCCCCCAGCCCTTCCCTTCCCTGGCACCAAAACAGATGACTTCATGGCAGAACCCAGCTCCTATCAGCTCGGCCTCCCTGGGACCGGAGAGGGGAGGGAGCCTGGAGGCAAAGGACAACCGAGCTCTGGTTACTTTGGCACAGGCTGGGCCTCTGCAGACTGTCAGCCGCAGCCTTCAAATCCGCGTGGCTCCGGACCTTTTTCTGGGGGTTCCTGCTGCCCCGGCCATCAGGGCACATGGCCACCTCTCCTAGCTCAGCTTCCACCCCCGTCCAAGCTGCACTTGGGAACAAGGCCAGCTGCAAACAGAGCCACCACTTAGCCAGGCACAGAAGGGCAGAGGGAGTCTCCCCTTGTCCCCTGAAATAAAAGTCCGTGCTTGCTCCCAGGTCCCCACCACCCAGGCCATTTATTTCCATCCGTATTGGCCGTCTCAGTCCAGCCCAGCGTGGCATTCATCCAGCTCAGGAATTAAAGTCTCCGGCACAGTGCAGGCTCAGCATCCACTGTCCTCCTCCGGTGTCATGTGAGGCTATGGAGAGAGCTGTGGGCAGCTGGGGGAGCCCAGGGGAACGGCCATGTCGCTGCTCTGCTGGCTTCACAGCTGGGATCAGTTTCCAGTCTGGTCCAGCACTGCAAGGGCTGGTTTCTGCCCCGGCCAGGTGGGGCTCACCTTGTCATCCCCAGAGGACGGGCCTGGAGCTGGGCTTCCCACGGCCACGTGCTCTGAAGTAGAGGCAGTTCCCTGCAACCCCAGTTGCCACATCTGTAAAATGGGAGTGTAACTGTTACTCCTCAGAGCATGTTGCAAGGACCAAATAGACGAATACATTAGTACTTCATGCCCGGTGGGCAGCAAACACTCAGGAAACATGTCCTTTTCGTCCCCTGTCTCTGTGAGATGGCGGTCCGCCCCCGCCGGGCTCCCTCAGCCCCCAGCAATCTGCCTGCACCACCTTCAGGTGTACAAATGAGGGTTCTATGACTCCCCCCAGGGGACCCTGGGCCCCCCTCTTGCTGGATCACAGGCCTCCAACCTCTCCCCCCAGACCAGGACACACAGTGATTCCTGGTGCCTGGGCACTTCAGCCACCTCCTGACTTCAGGAATCGCTAGATGGAGAAGGGGACATTTGTCACACATGAGGGGACAACTGCACCCTGCCTTCCCCGACCCCACACGGGTGAGGTGCCAGTGATGGAGAATGTGCCATCCGTACACATCCCAGGGCCTCTCTCTCCCTTCTGCTCACTTCCTACACCCTTCTGGAAGCACCAGGCCAGTTGACTCTCACGAACGTTTGCGCAGACTCTGAGTGTCCCTTCTTGACCAGGAGTCATCTCCCAGGTAAACCCTGCACCTCCCTCCTAGAGGCTGGATGCAGGGCAGATGGTCAGGGAGCAGAAGGGGCCTAGAACTCATCCCACGTGCCACCAAGATCTCACATTGTTCCCCATTTCCCTCTTAATACCTCCGATAGCTTCCTGCATTTCTGTGAGACTTTTATCTTTCCCTACCTGAATTGAATGTACCTCATCTCCCGACAACAGCTCCACGTATGGGAAACGTGGTTTTTCTGTCTCTATCTTGTGCTCAAGAACATTGAGAAAGGAGAGAGCCAGTGACTTGCCCAAGGTCACACAGCTGGTTCCAGATTAGGATCTGGACCTTCTGGTTCTGGTTCTAGAGAGCAGGCCTGTATCTGTCCGGCTGCCCCCAGGGAAGAGGCTGGCTCCCTCCTTTAGGGATGGCGGGGCCAGGACACCTAAGGCTTGGCCTCCAGATTCCCCTCCCAGGCCTGCAAACCCTTCCCCCTAATCCGGGGGATAACCATGAATTGCTATGCTTACTGAGGGTCTTCCACGGGCTGGGCATTTAAATTCCCCCAGACAGTAAGACCCTCCAGGACCATAGTCTGATGAGATCCCATTTTTTAGTTGTAATATCAAGTACAGCAAGTCCCCTACATATGAACCTTCAAGTTGCGAGCTTCCAAAGATGCGAACGTGCACTCGCATGTCATCACCTAAGTTAGCTCACGTGTCTGGTGTACATTGTCACGTGGCGTGCATCCTCCACAAGTGGTTGTGCTTTTGTGTACTTTACTGTACAGGACTGTATAGAGTACAGTAGTACAGTATCTTTATTTCAAACCTAGGATGTCTGGAAGCAAGCATAAAAGCAACAGTGATGTAGCTGGTACTACTGTACTTTTCAAGGTACTGTATTGTCAGAGAAACAAAACAGTTTTAAACATTAAAAATGTTTATTTTTGTGTTTTTTAATGTATTTTTTGTGTGAAAAGTACTATAAACCTATTACAGTACAGTACGATATAGCCGATTGTGTTAGTTGGGTACCTAGGCTGACTTTGTGGGACTTACAAACAAATTGGACTTACGAATGCACTCTTGGAAGGGAACTCGTTCTTATGTAGGGGACTGACCATATGGGCAAGAGTGCTGGTCAACAGGAACTGTCACCCCTTGCTGGGAGCAGTGAAAATTGAAACAACCTTTTTTGGGGGGAGATTGGGCTCCACGGTTCAAACCACGTTAACACCATGACCCCCAAATTCTCCAGTTCTTCTCCCTGACCCTCCCTTCTGTTTCCAAGCCTCTTCTTGACCCAGCTCCGAATCCCAGCTCCACATTAAAGCTTCACTCCTTCTTCTGGCCCAGTTTGGCATTTGGTTTTCCCGCTGTTTGATATTTAACCCTAGATTCTTTTATAGAATTCCGCCGTGGACCCCAGTGTGTGACTCTTCCCAGTCTAGACAGGCTGTGCTTGGACTTGCGCAAGTTGTGGCCCTCACATCCAAGCTCAGGGCCCCGTCGCACGGCTCTCACTGGGGTCAGGATGCCGATGTGAGGTAAATCAGCAAGTAAAAAACTCTCAGGGTTTGGGGTTTCCATCTGACTGGAGAACAAAAGGCTCAGACTATTTCTAAGGGAAAAGCCAGCAGCTTCATCAGCTAGTGCTGGGGATATTAGGCTTATACACACACCCAGCCCATAAACCCCTCAAGCCCACCCTTAATGTTTAATTTCCCCTCTTAACCTTGTTACACCTGGAGGCTCATGTTGGGGGCTGAGCAGGGCATAAAGGTGACTTGCTGTGTCTCCCGTCTCCCTCAGGATGCACACAGGGGCCTGGGCCCCAGGAGAACACAAGGGATGCCCCCGCCTCCTCCACCGAGAGGGCGCTTGCCAGGCTCCCGTGGATGTGACCCGTGGCTGGGCCCACATTCCTCAAGTCCAGAGACCTGGGTTCTTCCTTTTCCAGCTGTGCCGCCTGGGGCGAGTCATTTAACCTTTGCAGGCTTCAGTTTCTCGTCTGTAGCAGATGTGAGGAGCCCTGCCCCTCCCTCCCAAGTGGGAGGATCACAGACATCATCAGGACGGGCCACCTTCACGCTCTGCACAGCCTGACAACACCTCCAGGCTTCCAAGCAGAGTCTCTCGGGCTCCAGCCTCTCGTTCCGAGCCCTGGATGCGGGGACGTGGAGCCGTGTATTCCTCTGGCCTCAGGTTCGTCGCTGCTGGTCTCCCACGTGCCCGTCTCAAGGTTTTTACTTCCCAAATAGCAGTAAGGACTCAAAACAGGCATCGTGAGCAGCTAGATCAGTGGCCTCGAGACCATGAACGTTGGACACAGCAGCAAGGAACACGGGGCGGGAAGACATGGTCTAGGATTAGAAAATAGTTATAATGCCAGAGGGATCCGAGACACGTCTCCAGACCATGAGGTACTTGAGGGCAGCAGTGAGCACTTAACTGTGTGTGTTCCGTTTCCTTTAGGACCAGCAGAGTCCCTGGCACTCACTCACCTAACGCAGAAGCTGCAGCGTAAAGGCTGAAAGGAGGCTGAAAGGAGGGAAAGGAGGGAACGTTGTCAGCAGAGAGAGTCTTGTTACCAGCGCCGTCCCACCCAGAGTGCCCGGTAGACAGAGCACAGGACGGTTTACACGCCTGTTGGATGCACCCCTCAAGCTTGGCCACTTAGCATCCTCCCTTCCAGGCCACAGTGATAATGTGGGCCCCCGGGGTTACTCTCATCACTCTGATTGGCCGCCACCATTCCCAGGTGATGCTGGGCACCCGGGCATCCCCAGCCACGCCGCGATCGTGGCTGTGACCCCTGCTCCTAGGTCCTCTTCGCTGTCCGCCCGTCCGATCTGCTCAGAGCTGCTGGCCCAACCCAGCCACAGGCACAGCCGTGACGACGGTGACTTCTCCGGACGGGCGGGCTGAGGGCTGCAGAGAAGCTGTCAGCTGGGGTATTATTGTCCAGATGTGGGAGGCCACTTATCTGGGACGCCCACACGGGGAAATGAGATAGTTTGCGGCACTTTTCCCACCAATAGTCTTATCTTGACTGGAAAGAAGATTGGGTTTGTGTGTGAAGACGTGTGTGTGTGTGATTTTACAAATTCCCGTGGATGCCTGTTTGAGTGATTTTCACTCCATGACTTCTGACCATATGGATTATGTTTGTGTGATTTTATGACTTGAATACAAAGTATGAGTCTCTGAAGTGTGTCTGTGTTTGGTGTGTCGGAAGAGAAGTCGATGGCACAAAGGGATGGAGAAGTGGGAGAGTAGTGAGAAACAGCGTCAGGGAAAACATTTAAAAGATGAAAACAACCGGTTTTGGTGAAAGGATGAAGAAATAGGTATTGTTATCATTTTTTTAATTGATATATAGTCGATGTGCAGTATTATGTTGGCTTTTGGTGAACTACACAATGATTTGACATTTGCATATATTATGAAATGATCACCGCAATGAGTCTGGTAATCCTCTGTCTTCATACAAAGTTATTACTATGTATATATATATATATATATATATATATATATATATATATATATATAATTATTATTTATTTTTATTTTTTGCTGCGTTGGGTCTTTGTTGCTGCATGCAGGCTTTCTCTAGTTGCGGTGAGCAGGGTCTACACTTCGTTGCAATGTACGGGCTTCTTATTGCAGTGGCTTTTCTTGTTGCGGAGCATGGGCTCTAGGTGTACGGGCTCAGTAGTTGTGGCACACGGGCTCAGTTGCTCCGCAGCATGTGGGGTCTTCCCGGACCAGGGCTCGAACCCATGTCTCCTGCATTGGCAGGCAGATTCTTAACCACTTCTCCGCCAGGGAAGTCCTGGTATTTCAATATTAATGGCCATATTCCTTATGCTGTATATTAACATCCCTATGACTTATTTATTATATAACTCGAGGTTTGTACCTCTTATTCCCCTACACCTATTTCACACCCCCCCACTACCCTCCCTTCCGACAACCACCTGTTTATTTTCTGTATCTATGAGTCTTTTTGTTTTGTTTTTGTTTTGTTTTTTAGATTCCACATGTGAGTTAATGTGGTATTTGCCCTTCTCTGTCTGACTTATTTCACTCAGCATAATATCCTCTGGATCCATTCATGTTGTTGCAAATGGCAAGATTTCATTTTTTATGGCTGAGTAATACTCCATCGCGCATATATATGTGTGTGTGTGTGTGTATACCATATCTTCTTTATTCATTCATCTATCAAAAGACACTGAGGTTGCTTCCATATCTTGGTTATTGTAAATAATGCTGCAATAAACATTGGAGTACATATATCTTTTCAAATTAACGTTTTTGTTTTCGGTGCATAAATACTTAGAAGTGGGATTACTAGATCATACAGTAGTTATATTTTTAACTTTTTGAGGAAACTCCATACTGTTTTCCATAGTGACTATACCAATTTACAATCCCACCAACAGTGCACAAATGTTCCCTTTTTCTCCACATCCTTGTCAACACTTGTTATTTGTTGTCTTTTTGATGATAGCCATTCTGACAGGTGTGAAGTGGTATCTCGTTGTTTTGATCTGCATTTCCCTGATGATAAGTGATGTTGAGCATCTTTCCATGTGTCTGTTGGCCATCTGTATGTCTTCTTTGGAAAAATGTCTATTCAGGTACTCTGCTCATTTTTTAGTTTGGTTGTTTGGGGTTTTTTTTCTATAGAGTTGCATGACTTCTTTGTATATTTTGAATATCAACCCCTTATGAAATATATGATTTGCAAATATCTTCTCCCATTCAGTAGGCTACCTTTTCAACTGTTAATAGTTTCCTTCACCGTGCAAAAGTTATTTTCTTTTTTTTGGCTGTGTTGGCTCTTCGCTGCTGTGCGTGGTCTTTCTCTAGTTGTGGTGAGCAGGGGCTACACTTCGTTGTGGTGCATGGGCTTCTCATTGCAGTGGCTTCTCTTGTTGCAGAGCCTGGGCTTCAGTAGTTGTGGCACGTGGGCTCTGTAGTTGTGGCTCATGGGCTCTAGAGCACAGGCTCAGTAGTTGTGGTGCAGAGGCTTAGTTGCTCAGTGGCATGTGGGATCTTCCCAGACCAGGGCTCGAGCCCATGTCCCCTGCATTGGCAGGCAGATTCTTAACCACTGTGCCACCAGGGAAGCCCTAAATTTATTTTTTAATCCTGTTTAGGACTGTGTTTATTGAATCTAAGGCTACTTGTCTTTCATTAATTCTGGAAAATTCTTAGATACTACCCCTTCCAATATTGTCTCTTCACATAATGCATTTTTTGCATTCCCTCCTCGTGCTTTAGTTTAGCCTGAGAGAAGGATTTAGGTGCAAGTAGTTTATTCTGGAAGTTATCTCAGTGACCAGAAATAGTGAGGAATGGAGAGTGAAGCAGGAAATTCAAAAAAGTCTGCATTATTGAACTAGTTACCACTGTGACCAACTGGGACTCAATCCTGCAGCAGATTCTTTAGAGAACTTTATAGCATATATCCCCAATTGTTTCAACAAAGGACAGTTTAATTGAGACATTTATTTACTTACTCCCATCCTCCATTGACTGAGGGCTGCTACTGGAAGTGTTAACACCTTCAAACTTCCAGCCTGTGCTTACGTGTAAACTGAGTAGGCTTTTGCAGTTGGTGAAAGCCCAGGGTCAGAACAGAGAAGTGGCACATGGTTGAGAAAGGATGTTGGCACTGGGCTTGGAATTATCCACCACCACTGCTCTAAATCAGGTGGGTCCAGGGACTAGCACAGGGCACCACCAACATCATCTTCGGATTTATAGTTAAAATTCTCATTCCATCTTTCATGCCTCTTAAACTCACTTTTATATTTTCCATCTCTTTTTTGTTCTGGGCCTTATTTGTCGAAGTTTCCTCAGACCTGTTTTCTCATTTGCTAATTTTCCCTTTAGCCATATCTAAACTGCTATTCTTTTGTATATAGTATGTTTTAATGGTTTCTAGTTCTTCTTTCATCTTTAAGATATTTATTTTCTTTTAGATTGTCCCATTATCTCGCTCTCTTGGGTGGTAATCCTGCTGTTTCTCTATCGAGGTAGGTGATTTTCCTGTGTTTTGTAATTTATTACTATGAAACTATTTTCAGTGAGGATTCACCCTACCCCATCCCCTGTCTCTCCACTCTACTGTGGGAACCAATACACTCTGAGAAGAGGATTGTTCCTCCAAGGAGAATTTTATTTGATTCTGCCAAAAGCTCCAGGGATACCATAAACTTGGGACCAATTTTTTTTTATTGAGGTAAAGTATACATAATATAAAATTTACCATTTTAATCATTTTAAGTGTACAGTTTAATGGCATTAAGTACATTCACATTGTTGTGAAGACATCATCACCATCCATCTCCCAGAACTTTTTCATCATCCCAAACTGAAGCTCTGTCCCCATTAAACACTAACTCCCTACTCTCCCCTCCCCTCTGCTGCTGGTAAACACCATTCTATTAGTTTGACTCTATTTCTCTATCAATTTGACTACTCTAGGTACCTCACAGAAGTGGGATCGCACAATATCTGTCTTTTTTGTGACTGGCTTATTTCACTCAGTGTAATGTCTTCAAGGTTCATCCACATTGTATCACGTGTCAGAATTTCATTCCTTGTACAGCTAAAACTAATACAATGTTATGCATAGATTATATCTCAATTTTAAAAATAAATAAATAAACAGAATTTTGTTCCTTTTTAAGGCTGAATAATATTCCACTGTATGTATATGCCACATTTTGTTTATCCATTCATCCATGGATGGATAGTTGAGTTGTTGGGAACTGATTTTTAAGTGAATTTCTCAGCTAGAGTTTGGGTTATCCTGGGAGATGTTTTCCCACCTAGAGCCCCAGGCACACAAAGTCTCCCTCACCAGTGGGTAGGCTATTTCTAGTCCCCCCTTTCACTGAGCAGGGGTCTCAAGTCCAGCTCCCCTTTTTCACAGGCCTGGGGCCTCATCACCTGTCCCTGTGCGAATGTTGAAACCCAAGCCTTTAGCCAATCAGATCCATTTCCTGGTCAGAATCCACCCACCCAGACTCCAGGGCCCACAGCACCAGCTTTCACACCAACACTCTGCCTTTCAATTCCCTCTTCACCCCCAGAAACTTGGGATTTCCCTTTCTTGCTTTGAAGAAGTGGTTTTCAACCTTGGCTTATAAGAGAATCAACTGGGGACATTTTAAAAATCCCAGGACACAACCAGACCAATCACATTCAAATCTCTGGTAGTGAAAAGTGAGTTTATTTAAATAAAAATATACTGTGTAAATAAACTACAAGAGGTACCCAAACATATAAAAAATTATGAAGGTGAACCTGAATTGTCAAAATATGGTGATCCCTGGGCTTCCCTGGTGGCACAGTGGTTGAGAGTCCGCCTGCTGATGCAGGGGACACGGGTTCGTGTCCCGGTCCGGGAAGATCCCACATTGCCGTGGAGCAGCTGGGCCCGTGAGCCATGGCCGCTGAGCCTGCGCGTCCGGAGCTTGTGCTCCGCAACGGGAGAGGCCACAACAGTGAGAGGCCTGCGTACTGCCAAAAAAAAAAAAAAAAAAAATATGGTGATCCCTGCTGTAGCCCTGCTGACTTTGTTAGGCGACTTCTGGGTTATAGTCCCAACTGTGGGAAGCTGTGGTCTGTGATCATCCCTAGGCTGCAACGTTAATCTGGAGATAGTACTGACTGTCAATTGTAACTACCTCCTTCAGCCTCCTACATGAGATCTTACGTGCAAATCCCAGATTCGGTGCCAGTAACATTCTGATGTTTCACACCACATCTCCTTATGGAGACTGGACCATTCTTCAGCAACAACGAAGAAATGAGTCTGTCCAGTATCAAACCAGCAAATGCAGGTATCATCCTCATCTCGTCACCTCTACTGAAGAGCGCAATTCATCTTTAGCCCATACATGAGTCTTTGGTTGCTATTCAATTATTTGCATCAACTGCGGTAAACCTGTTAATTATAATAATAGCAGCCAGCAAGTATTAACAACTTTTGCTATTTAAGCTGCTCTGCTGTCATCAGGGCCAAAAACCTGGACCCCAAATTTTACATTCTTATTTTTTGTTGTCCTTACATACGTGTAATTATACAATACACTGTGAATATATAACTTTACTATATAATATAGTACAATAAACATATACTATATAATAATCATTACTATTATTATAACCTATCTTAAACGAAGAGATAAGTGCAGAAAAACACTCCATTATTACCTCCTCCGAGATGTAATAGATGTTGGCACTTTGTCATATCAGCTTCAGATTTCTTTAAAGGAAAAAAATAGTTATTACATATAGAGCTAAAACCCTTACCACACTCTCCATCTCTATCCTGCCCAGAGGTAACTTCTATCTTCAAGTTATGCTTGTCATTTGAAGGCATATTTTATACTTTTTCTGCATGTGCTTATATTCATGAATAACATATGAATTGCATGCTTTTAAACTTTTTTACACACTATCAACTGTTGGAATCAAGGGACGACTCGTTGCCCGGCGCACATGCAGTGCCTACATATTCCGGTAGATGTCGCTAGCGCTCCAGTCATGGGGATCCGGTTTCTCCGCTCTCAGTGCCGGGCTTGGGATTTGCTTCTGCGCAAGTTTTAACTCTCCTTTGCAGTTGGAAGCTGTCTACAGGCAAGATACCGTAAGCAGTGAGACCTCCGATGATTTCTTAAAGTTCTTTCCCTAGAGGGAAGGCCTGTGAGCTCTGGGGCGCGCAGAATGCTTTCAGCAGCGCCAACCTGGGCAGGCACGTTGGGTCCCTGGGCCTCGGTGCCAAACCCCCCTCACCACCCCCTCACCTCACCCCGAGAATCAGGGATAGCAAATCGCTCCATCTCCCCGAGGCACTCCGGTCCTTTGATAGAGGCTCCCTGGGGGCTGCTCTGGGCAGAGGAAGGGAAGATTCCCTAATGCACGAGGACAGAGGTGATGAGCTCTGGGGGGTCCTCCCGGCTCCGATCCACCTCCCACCCTCCCCAGGTGCTGTGTAGCAGCCCCCAGCGACTCGCAGGCCTGGGCCGTGACCATCTCCTATCCTGGTTACACGGGTTTCTATTTATCATTTTCTTTTTGAAGTGGCTGTGGCTTGAGTCCCAGGAAGGCTTAGCTGAGATGAAACCTCCTCGGTGGCGGCTTCAGGGTCAGAGCACAGAGGTTGAGAAAATGTTTGGAGCGTGATCAGGCCTTGGCTTTTCCTGAAACCACCGCCCAGATTAACCCCGGGTACCCTCCCACCCCATCCGCAGCAGGGCCCTGAACACGGAAGAGCCAAACCGGACAACATGCTGGATCTGGTTCTTTTACTTTAACCTTTGCTTTCCGCTGCTTTTGTTCACTGAAAAGATACTGTGTATACAGAATGGCCTGCTTCGGGGAACCCTGCCCCTATGCCTGAATACTGAACCCAAGTGCCTTTGTTCAGGGAAGCATCGGGACACTGTTCCACCTGTGGCTGGCTGCAAGAAAGAAGAAATTAACACATCCCCTTCCCAGGCTGGCGACTCCAGAAGATATTTGCAAAACTTACAGCCTTTTTACTTTAACTTCCTCATCTCCTCCCCTTCTCTGTGCTGTAAAAGACACTGACATCCAAACCCCGGTAAGATAGCTATTTGGAGACTTTAGTCTGCCATCTTCTCGGTCCCCCCGCTCGACACCTCGTCTCCGATGTATTGGCCTGTCGAGCAGCGAGCAGAGCGAGCTTGGACTCGATAACAAATGCCCGAGTCTACTTCCCCACATACTAAAATCTGCCAACAGATACAGCAAACTGTGAAGAAACAAGAAAACGTCCAGGGAAGGAAGTGCTGCCAGTTTGACATCTTCCCAGGACTTACTGTGGCCAGTGGTCTGTCAACACACGTCCGTGCATCCTAACAACGGTTTGGCCTAGAGGCGGGGGCTCGGACCAACAGTAAGGCCCTGAGCCCAGGAGGCCTGGGCCCCTGTGGGATCTCCTGAGGACCCCCTCCCGCTGGCCCCTCCCTGACCTGCCCCCCCTCTGGCCTCAGGGCCCTGGGGGAAGCCTGCCCAGGCCGTGGGAGTTTGGCTACCATTATCCGGCCCTTATCTGGGCCCACTTAGTTCAATGACCAGGAGCCGACCTGAGGGTCACGCCTGTCTCCAGGGAGCCAGTGCTATCTTGGTGACCTGCAGAAACCCTGGCGTGAGCTCATGTTTTCTGACGACAGAGAGGACCCCGCCGTATCGCTACCCTGCCTCCCCACCCCCCGCGTCTGGCGGGAGCCCGGCGGAGGCTCCACGGCTCCACACTGAAATAGCAACCTTGATAACTGGGGCAGACAGAAACACATTGATGAATTTCCATTGAGAAAAGTGCCCCCTCCCGCCCTCCGCCCCTGTGTTCACGAGGTCCCACTCCGGGGGACATTCAGGGCTCACAGGCGGGACCTTCTTCACAAGTGTCCTCAAGATTGTCCCCACCCCTGCCACCACCACCATGAAGTTGTGCTGTGACCCCAAACCCCTAGAAAAAGTATGTATCCAAGAATTCCTGCTGAAACATACTTGTTCCTCGTTTAGGATAAGTCAGGATAGAAACTTTGTTTTCACCCACCTGTATGTTCCAAACTCTGACACCACCCAGCACACAGTGGGCTGCTCAGTACTGAGAGACTGGGTTTGATGGGACTGGGTAGGGCTGGAAGAACACAGGACTAGGAAGCAGGGTGCTGTCCCCCTGCCCCCGGACTCCCTGGGGACTTGGGTAAGTTAGTTTCCTCTCTCTGGTCCACGCAGAGTTACTTTACACGGACTGAAAACCTTTGTTAACAGGAGCATTTAGTGCATTTACATCTAATGGGGTTACTAACATATTTACTACAATTTCTTTTGTGATATTCTTTTGCCTTGGCTGCTCTAAGTTTGTTTTTCTTTCTCTTCCGGGCATCACTTGACTCGATTAATTTTATCATTCCTTTTTTTTTTTTTCCCTCTACCACCTTGGAAGTTATAAGCCCTATTTTTATCATGATTACCCTGGAAATCACAGCATGCAGAGTTAGCTACTTATCAGAGTGTAAAGTTGAACAATATGTTTATTCCACTCCCAGACAGTATAACATCCTATAACACTTTAATTCCACTTACCCCTCCAGCTGGCGTGCTATTGCTATATATGTCCGTTTTCCCAGTTCTTCTTTCAAATGAGTATTTTTGTTTTGTGTGTTCATTTACATTTACCCATATTTTCACTCACTTGCTTGGATCTCTATTATTGCAGCTCAGTCCTTCCATCTGGGATTGTTTTACTGTCAGCCTGTAGAATTCCCTTACATGGGTCTAATATTGAAAAATTCCTCTGGTCTTATTTATCTGAAAATGTCTTAATTTTGCTCTTATTCCTAAAAAAAAATTGTACTGTATAGAATTCTAGATTGGCAGTTATTTTCTTTCAGCACATTGAAAATATTGGATTACCTCCTAGATTCCATTATTACTGGTGTGATCATCTCTGTTTTTTCTCCCTCTGGTGACTTTTAAGATTTTTTTTTTCTTTATCTCTGGTTTTCTGCAGTTTTAGTAAGATGTGTCTAGTGTGGGTATATGTTTTCTTTATCCACCTAGGGATTTATTCTATTACACTTGAACCTGTGATTGGGATCTCTTACCAATTCTGGGAATTCCTTAACTATTATTTCTTCAAAGATTGCCTCTCTTCTATTCTTTCTTGTCTCCTTCTGAGACTCCAACTATACATATGTTAGACCCTCTTATTCTATCTTCTATATGGCTCACCCTTTCTTCTCCATTTTCCATTGTTTTGTCTCCCTGTGTTGCATTCCAGATGATTTCTTCTGGCTAATTTTCTGTTCTTCTACTTAGTTGTGTCTAATGGACTGTTATTTCCAGCCACTGAACTTTTAATGTTTGGTTATTGTATGTTTCATTCATAAACATTCTGTTTGGTTCCTTTTAAGATCTGTCATGTCACTTTGGAAAATTTCCTGCAGATATTTTCAAACTTCCCTTTCTTTAAGTGTATTTAGTATACTTTTTGTGGGGATATACTTGGAATATTCAGACAGAGAGGAGAGTGACGTATTTATATATCTGTTTCTATTATCTGTTCTTTATGCTGGTTCTCCTCATGGTACCTTGTTTTATTTTGGTGCCAGTTTATCTTCTATTGTGAGCTGCTCATTATACTTGAAAAAGTATTTATACCAATAATTTAAGATCTGGGGTCAAACTACCATTCTCCAAAGAGGATTTTGCTTGCTTCTGTCAGGTATGTAGGGGCTATGCACCTCCAGAGCTGCCTTAAACTAAGTTCAAAGCTTAAGGTTCCTGGGACCACCCAGACAATGGGAATGCAATTTCTAACCCCCAGTAGGATGGCTGTACATCAAGTTCACCCTTACTCTAGGGATGTAGCCCTTTGTGATGCAAGCATATTGCAGGAGAAATTTTCTATTAGACTTTCCAACTTACATGGGCTTGGACTTTTATTTCTTTCCTCTATTATCCAACCCATGAGGCTGTCAAAGGAAAGTCCAGATTTGCCAGGATCAGCAAATGCCCTCAAGGCAAAAGTGGTTTCCAGATTCTGCTTACATCTCTAGGTACTTGTTTATACTTCAGTTTTGACCTGATAATTTGTTGCTGTTATATCCATACTTCAATGCTTTTAAGACTTTGTTTTTCATTCCAGAATTTGTTGTTTTCTGGGGTGGGAGTGGTATTTGGCCCAAATAACTTATCAATAACTTGCCATGGCCTGATGTCTTGAACTTACTTAACATTCATTTAATGAACAGTGGTTTCCGTCAACCAAAGAACATTGTCTGTCTCAGAGGACTATTTAAAGACAGTTAACTACGTACATCTTTGAAAGGACAGTTTTTGTGACTTTGTTCAAGATGTTTAAAACTAAAAGTAGTGTCTCTTAATCTTTAACTTAACTGGATAATATGATTCCCATAGTTTTTCATGGTATTTGATGTACATCAGTGTTTGCTACCTATTGCCACATAACAAAAAGAAAACGACATGTATTTATTGTCTCACAGTGTCTGTACATTGAAGTCCAGGAACGGCTGACCTGAGTCCCTGCTTCAGCTTCTCTCAGAAGGCTGCAATCAAGAGGTCAGTCGGGGTGTGAGGGCTGACACTGCCTTTAGATACAAGGGTATCTTGGGCAAGTCAGGTCACCTCTCTGAGCCTCTGTTTCTCCATCTGTGCTGAGATCCTTGTCCCACCCACCTCCCAGGGGAGGACCTCCTGCTAGATGGTAAATTTGAGCTCCTTGTAGCTAAAGCATTTTATAACACGGGTTATGTTCCCCTCCTGTTCCCCAGCTCCTCCCTGCCATCCCAGGCAGCCAGCACGATCCTCTGGGGACCTCCAGAGACTGCATGGAGGATGCTGGCCAAATCCGAGTCCCATCCCCATTTTCAACGCGATACGTGTCCCCTCTCTTGGCACCCGCTCCACCCTTAGACGTACTGAACTGCCCTGGGAGCCTGTTTCAGGGTTCATGTCCTACCCGTTCATTCACTGAACTGACACTCTGGATGTCCACTGGGTGTCTGGCCCCGTGTTAGGCCTCTGCCACCAAGGGAAGACACAGCTCACAGGGCCACAGTGGTCAGGGCAACCAAGCGAAGAAGTGCAGGGTCCCTAGAGCATGGGGGAGGGTGTCCCACCACCTCGCCAGCCAGAAGAGGAGGACAGGCAGCGCTGCCCGGGCCCAGGAGGGTGGCAAGGGCCTGTGAGGGGACTGGTCTGTGCCGTAGGAGACGGGGGAGGGCCCGGGGGTGGAGCTGGCCCACTCTCTGAAAGGGGGCCAGCCCCCTCCCCCTCCCAGGGACCACGGCCCTCTCCAGCGACAAGGGTGGAGGATGCTCAGAGCAGGGACAGCAACGCTGAGACGCCACCAGCTGAAAATCTGAGACCCAGGCTCCCTGTCAGGTGAAACACTCAGGATTGGTCCCCCCAGATAGGCTTTTTGTTTTCCTTCTCCTCTTATCTGTGTCAGTACCCACACAAGTTCCCCCGTTCCCCTTGGCTGAGACCAGGTCCAGCGACCTCTGAGTCTTTCCTTCCTCGGCACGGCCTCCCCCCTGCACCCCCCATCTCAGCCCTGTGTCTGCAGCCACATCCGACACCCTGGTGTCCCTGAGGACAGGCAGACGTGTGGGGAGACCTTGGGGAGATCAAGGGTGCGGGTGGGAGAGGAAAACAGGAAGGTGGAGGTGATAAGGAGAGAGTCTCAAGGGAACTGGAAAAACAAACTTGAAAACAGCAGGTTTGGGGAAATCCTGGCCTGAAGAGTAGCAGTCCCTGGTCATCAGAATGACAGCAGAGCTGGCCCAGGAACACTCTTTGGCGCAGGACAGGGAAGGAAGACCCTGACCCCTTCATTTACTCGATATAACATTTATGGGGACTTCCCTGGTGGTCCAGTAGTTAAGACACCACATTTCCACTGCAGGGGGCATGGGTTCGATCCCTGGTTGGGGAGCTAAGACCCCACATGCTGCACAGCACAGCCTATATATATATATATATATATATATATATATATATATATATATGTCATATATATATGACATTTATGGGCAGCCTGTTATGTTTTGCACAAACACAAATGTGGCAGGTCCCCGTGGGCTGAGGTGTCTTTTCCTGAGCATGCCAGGTACACGCCCACCACAGGGCCTTTGCACTTGCTTTTTCCTCTGCCTGGAATGCTCTTCCACAGATATTCACATCACTCCTTCCCTCATCTTCCTCAGGTCTTCAGTAAAACATCACCTTCTCTGTGATGCCTTCCTGACATCTGATCTAAAATTGCAGTGGTGCTCCCTCCCCCCCAAAAAAGCCCCTATCCTTATCTTCCTGGGCCTGACCCTAACATCTGTGGAGCCTGCAGCAAGAGTAAAATGGTGGTCCCCAAAATATAGCCCCTCCTTTCTCTTCCCATCCCCATTGCCACCTGGCCCCTCAAGATCTTCACCCACACATGTGAACATCCCAGCTGTGTCCCCAGCAAGCAGCCACCTCCTGATCACAACGCAGGCTTAGGGGTACACACACCTGTGTTCCATTCTACCTGCTAAGATCAGACCTCAGGGAGATCCATACAAGTCCTGGACGTGGACTCTGCGCCATTTGGGCAGGAACTTTTGAGATTCTGGGTAACCAGGGTGTGGTCTAAAAAGGGGGTTCAGGCTCCCAGGGGTGCATCTCCTTGGCTTGGCAAGCTCCTCCCCCTGGAGGAGGCCGGGCAGGCCTCTAAAGTGTGGGGCTTAGGGCAGGGGTCCTTCTAGCCCAGTCTAGGGATGGGACTGTCCTTTCCTTGCTTTGTTTTTCTCCATCTGATATAGTATATATTTTACTTGTTTATTTGGCTTATTGTCTGGTTCCCTCCAGTAAAATGTAAGCCCCAAAGAAGGCAAGGATCTGTTTTGTTTTGTTTGTTTATTAATTTTTTAATTTTTATTTTTTGGCTCTGTTGGGCCTTTGTTGCCGTGTGCGGGCTTTCTCTAGTTGTGGTGAGCGGGGGCTACTCTTCCTTGCGGTGCGCGGGCTTCTCATTGCAGTGACTTCTCTTGTTGCTGAGCACGGGCTCCAGGCGTACGGGCTTCAGCAGTCATGGCACGTGGGCTCAGTAGTTGTGGCGCACGGGCTTAGTTGCTCCACGGCAAGTGGGATCTTCCCGGACCAGGGATCGAACTCATGTGCCCTGCAGTGGCAGGTGGATTTTTAACCACTGCGCCACCAGGGAAGTCTGGCAGGGATCTGTTTTGATCACTGTTATATTCTCTGTTCTTACAATAGTATCTGTCACGTAATGAGCGTTCAATAAATGTTTCTTGAATAAATAATGGATTTGGGGGGTATGAGATACCAGGATAGAAGCCAGGCTGGGGGTCTTCATAAAGCTCCTGTGTCCTACAGAGGGCTCTGGGTGATGCATCAGGGGTGATGTGATGCATGTTGCCAAACTCCTTCTTTTCCAGTTTATGATCTCTGGAGAGGAAATTAAGAGTTTTGCTCTTAGAGGGTAGTTTAAAAATTCAGTGGCCTAGTTTTAATTATGTGCATGATATTTACTTTAGTACATACATACTTAGTGGATGTGTTTTGTGACAAAGACGCTCTCCTTGACCAAACATTATAGTCAGGCTCCTCTGAGCCTTCCTCTCAACTGTGTCTCGACCTTGGCCCCCATCCTTTCCCCAGGCCGCTTGACTCAGTTTAGCAAGAATCCCCCCACCCTTGATAACTGATCACCCTGGGTATCTGATCAAGTTCCTCATGCCCCACCATTGATATCTAAGTCCTTGTCCTGTCTTTAGCAGGAATCCTGTTAGATCAGTTTAGCAAGACTCTCCCCTACCCTGGATATTTCCTCTTAGTAATTTTCCATCCATTACCCCCACTCTGCTCCTTGACTAGAAATCCCGCGTCTTTTTTTTTTTTTGGCCACGCTGCATGGCTTGCAGGATCTTAGTTCCCGACCAGGGATAGAACCCGTGCCCCCTGCACTGGAAGTGTGGATTCCCCCCAACTTGTCCTTGTTGTAGTAGGAGTTGAACCCCATCTCTCGCTCCTACTGCCAGAGTCATAACCCCCTTTGCAATAGTCTTGAATAAAGTCTTTTTTACCATTTTTTTCATTTTCATTTTTTAAAATTGAAGTATAGTTGATTTACAATGTTGTGTTAGTTTTTCTTACCATTTTCGTAAGTATCAGAATAATCTCTCTTTATAGGTAGGAATACAAAAATCTATCAGACAGGGTCCCAGCCTCAAAGAGTTCCAATCAAGTGGGGAAATCAGTTGCCTAAACCAATAGCCAAATGTAAGATAATAAATATGGAAATAAAAGTATGGTCAAGCTGTTGTCAACACCCTGATGAGAAAGCAGTTAACACTGCCTGTGTGAATCCGAGAGTCCTTCAGACAGGAGTGACATGGGCTGGGCTTTGAAGGGTGAGTAGGAGTTCGTGTTTTCTGGAAGCTCAATAACTAGCTTCAGAAGCATAATTGTTTTTTCAGAAGCATAACTTTTGCACATTAAAAGATGGTTAAGGGACTTCCCTGGTGGCACAGTGGATAAGAGTCCATGCTCCCAATGCAGGGGGCCCAGGTTTGATCCCTGGTCAGGGAACTAGATCCCACATGCATGCCACAACTAAGAGTTTGCACGCCGCAACGAAGGAGCTGGCGAGCCACAATTAAGGAGTCCACCTGCTGCAACTAAGACCTGATGCAACCAAATAAATTTTTTTAAAAAAGATGGTTCATAGATATGATCTTATGTTTGTAAAATACATGTACTTTCACAGAAAAAAATTATAACTCTAGAGGAATGTACTAATTAAAATTAATAGTAGTTATATCAGGGTAGTGGTTTAATGGGTGATTCTTACTTTTTCTTTAAATGTTTTATACAGAACAGCACACATATCACCCTTCTAATTAGAAAAACATTAAGATAATTAACAAACCGTGTCCACACGTCCAATATGAGCTTTTGGTCCTGGAGCTGGGGTGGCAGAGAGTCTTGTCAGATGTCTGTGAAGGCTCAGGGAGCAAAAGCAGAGCCTGTGTGGATGTGCAGATTTCAGGCCAAGGGAGCTGAGCTGCCTTCCAGGGGGAGACACTACTGGGAAATTATGGGAATGTTCTGGGGGAACAGCGAGGCCACCTGCCTGGGAGGTGAGGCTGAGCCAGAAGATGGGGTCTGGGATTGCGGGGGCGGGGAGGGCGGCTTTTGTCCCCCGACCTACAGGCTCGGGGGGGCCCCACAGCAGAGCTTGGAGGGTGCGAGCCAATCAGGAAGCTCCGTTTTCCACCGTGAGCCTCTCCTGCCCCACGTGCCCTAGGACAAGATGCTCCCATGGGGCACAGCTGTGTCTGGATCCCAAGTCCCTTGACTGCACGCCTTGGGTCACTCAGCGGCAGACACCTGCGTGTCCAGAAAACGGAGGCGTTTAATGAAAAAGAGGAAGGAGGGGGAGGAACCGGAGGGGACAGGAATTCCCAGGAGGCCTGCGGGGAAGGCGAAGACAGAAACCCGCGCGCCGCGTGCATCTGTGAAAATGCTGCAGGTGCGGACGGGAGGCGCCCCCCCCCCCCCCACGACAGACTCAGCACAGGGCTTCCCCCAAGTCGCAGCCCTGGGCACACACAGAGCCCACTCCGGGGACGGGAAAAGGGGAAAACCTTAAGTCACGGCAGCAGAAGCAACGGAGGTGGCCCTAGCTGGCTTGTGTGTCGCCGTCCGTCCTCCACGGGGAGAAGGCCCCATGCCCCGGCCTGGGGTGGTTTCCATCCGACCCAGCGGATCGTGACCAAAGCGGGGCTCTCCCCACCGCTCCGCGCCCAGAAGCCCCTCCCTTTCTCCGGGCGGTGGCGACTGTTCCCAGGTGAGCCGCTGGGTGGCGCTGTCGGCAGTAACGGAGGATGCCGCGGGCTCGCGGCGGCTAGAGAGGCGGCCTGGGGCGTGGAGCTTGGAGCTTCGCCGGGAAGACCGTGGCTCGTGGGGTTCCAGGGACCCACCCGCAGTCTGAATGCGAAACGAATGCAAACTCAGGGCGCCAGCTCTTGGCTGGCTTCAGCGTGAGGCTCCAGAAGAGGGTCTGTCCAATCTACATACGACGAGAGGGCCCGAAAGGCGGCGGCCTGTTTGCGAGTCTCTGGGGAAACTGGTCCCTTGAGATTATAGGATTGACTCGGGTTTCTCTGGCTCCGGAGTCCAGTAAGTACACTTGTTTCTCATTTCGTTCTTTGTTCGGTGAACAGTGTATGTTTGTTCAATAAATAAAAATGGGAAGGCGGGATCCACAGGGAAAAGAGAGAAGAGAAGGTACACCTGAAGCAGGTAAACTGTGTGGGAGGTCACAGCCATGCGATGCTGAGGCTGCCCTGGGAATGATTCCACCAGGCTCTCTGGGCTGGAGAAGGAGCCCCGCCTCCATCAGTCCCAGCCTGTCAGACCCTCAGTCAGTTTCCCTGTAAAATGGGCACACTGACCAATGCCCTGCCCATCTCAAAGGGAAAACGGACACTAGGCAAGGACAGACTTTGTAAATTGTTGTGTGCTCAGTAAGTGTCGAGAATTATTAATAGCCTCACCCCAGTCATCATTACTGGCAAATCATTGCCCTGTGATCCACAAAACCTCCCCGAGGCAGCAAAGACCACCAAACCCACATCCTGGCTGCTTCGGCTGTACACAGACATCAGTTTGGTGATAAGATGAAGCTCTGGTGTTTGCACTTTGCAGCCACATTTCCTGGTAATTTGTATGTCCGTAGTTTGAGGGGATTTCAACCTGGAGCCATATAGGGGCTGGGATCAAAAATATGGAAAGGGGTGCCCAGACGCAGTGACCTTTCCAGATACATGGACCCTCTTTCAGAGGTTACGATGCCATAAGAGGCCCGCCAACCTCACCCCACCCGCGTCCTCTGCATGTGACCCTGTTGGCTGCATTTGCCCAGGTCCTTATAGTTCCCCTCTACCACCACCACCACCTGATGTGGGCGGCAAGCTCTAAAAGTCAGAAGGAAAACGAGGCAGGGTGCACTGTCCCTGTGCAAATAAGTTACATGTTTGCAGCACTCTCTAGACTTTGCATTTCACTCACTCAGAAGAAGACAAATGGCCCCATTTCAAAAATGGGCAAAAGGCTTGGATAAACATTTCACCAAAGAAGGTATATGAATGGCCAATAAGAACATGAAAAAGTGTTTAATAGCTCTAGTCATCAGCAAATTAAAACCATGATAAGATACAACTGCCTACCCACTGGCCTGTTACACTAAAGGATGACCACAGCAGGTGCTGGTGAGGGTGCGGAGGGGCTGGAACTCACACACTGCTGGTGGGAGTATAAAAAGGTATAACCACTTAGAAAACCAGTTTGACAGTTGCTTGAAAAATTCAGCATACACCTACAGGCGATCTAGCCATGCCGCTTTTAGGTATTTACTCAGCAGGAATTAAAATACTGATTCACACAAAGACTTGTGCTCAGGTGTTCATTGCAGCTTTCTTTATAATAGCCAAGAAATGGAAACAGCCCAAACTTCCATCCATGGTGAGTGAATGAAACAAAATGTGGTCTGTTCAATGGAATGCTACTCAGTAATTAAAAAAAAAAAGTGAGCATGTACCTACAGAGACTAATCGACATACAAGAAGCCAGACAAGGGACTTCCCTGGTGGTGCAGTGGTTAAGAATCAGCCTGCCAGTGCAGCGGACACGGGTTCGAGCCCTGGTCCAGGAAGTTCCCACATGCCCCGGAGCACCTAAGTCCGTGAGCCACAACTACTGAGCCTGTGCTCTGGAGCCCATGCTCCGCAACAAGAGAAGCCACCACAATGAGAAGGCTGCACACCGCAACTAGAGAAAGCCCGCGCACAGCGACGAAGACCCAGCGCAGCCAAAAATAAATAAATAATTTTTTTAAAAAAATAGCCAGACAAAAAGGACCCCATACTATATGATTCCATGTATATAAAATTCTAGAAAATGTAGTTGAATCCATAGTTAGAGCCAAATCAGTGGTTGCCTGGGGCCGGGGGCGGTGTACAGAGAAAAGCAGCAGGGAGGGATTACACAGGGGCACAAGAAAACTTTGGGGAGTGATGGATGTTTTCATTATTTTGATTAATGTGATGGTTTCATTGTGCATATTCATGGGTCAAAGTTTATCAAAGTGTATACGTTAAATACATGCAGTTTATTGTATGCCAATTGTACCCCAATAAAGCTGTTAATATTGTTTAATTTTTAAAAAGGAACAAACTCACAGGGAACTCCACTGTACAGTAGAAACTAACACAACATTGTAAAACAACTATACCTCAATAAAAAAAAGTTTTTTTAAAAAGGAACAAACTATCGATACACATAATAACATGGACGATTTTCAAAATCATTATGCTGAATGCAAGGAACCAGACATAAAAGAGAACGCACTGTGCGGTTCCAGTAATCTAAAATCCTCAAAAATGAAAATACTCAGTAATAAACAGCTTATCAGTGGTTGCCTGGGGACAAGGGTGAAAGTAGGGATGAATTACAAAGGGGCACAAGGAAACTTTGGGGGGAGGGAAGTATGTTCCCCGACCAGGGATGGAACCTGTGCCCCCTGCATTGGAAGTGTGGAGTCTTAAGCACTGGACCGCCAGGGAAGTCCCAATGTAGGCATGTGTTGAAACTCATCAGCCTTATTGGTGATATGGAAAGCGTTTAGTGGTCTGGATAGAAGATCAAACCAGCCACAACATTCCCTTAACCCAAAGCCTAATCCAGAGCGAGGCCCTAACTCTCTTCATTTCTTTGAAGGCTGACAGATGAGGAAGCTGCCAAAGAAAAGTGACGCTATCAGAGACGGGTTCGTGAGGTTGAAGGAAAGAAGCCGTCTCCACCACGTGAAAGTGCAGCGTGAAGCAGCAAGTGCTGATGTAGACGCCGTAGAGCCCAAGAGATCCAGCTCAGAGAATTCACGAAGGTGGCTGTGTAATAAGGAAGACCTTTGTATTCTATTACAAGTTAATCACTAAAAGGATGTTTCCCAGAAGCTTAAATGATACATAATGGCCCATCTCTGGGAACCCTGCCCCCCAGGTAGTGAGCATTCAGCTAAAATACCTGCCGTTTAGCTCCCAGGAAACATCCTGACCAAGCCCACCTGTGAATGGCTGCAGGAAGGAAGAAATTAGCCTGTCCCCTCTGGAGGCTGACTGAACCAGGACTTTACTCCCACCCCTTTCGGTAGAAAAGAAGTCTGAATTCTAACTAGGGGAAGATGGCTCCTTGGGACACGAGTCTACCATCTTCTGAAGCCAGCCAGGAGCCTTGCTGCTTGTGGCCTGCAGGCCCCAGATTGGGGAATTTTCTGGTAAGGCCCGGGCAGCTGCTGGGACCACTTGTCCTGAGACTCCTTCAAAATTCCCTGAAGCAGCACTGGCGGCCCCTTGGCAAATGGCGCAGGGAATTGGCATCTGGGAGCCGACGGGCTCAGTACAGTAGGGTAAGTCACTCTGGTGTACAGCCAGAAATTTTATTTCCTCTGTTTGGGGCTTTTTTTTTTCTCCAGAATAAGCCAATTTGCTTTGTATTTGAGTGGGGTACCCTGTTGGAGAGAGGAATTAGTTGCTAGACTTGTACCTGATCTGTGAACCAGTTCGTTTGTTTCTTTGGATGCTAGCATTTGCGTGTGCCATTTGTGTTTTGTTTATCTGGTATTTCTTCTGTCTTTAAAAGTTGGGGAATGTTTCAACTGTCCCTAAAGAAAGTCCTCTGGGGTGCATTTTGGATAAGCGGTCTGATTACAGCTGTGAACCCATGACTGACAGGAAGATGATATTTTATTGTTACAATGTGTGACTGCAGTACCTGTTAGGGTCTCCAGGAGTGGCTTAGGCAGGCTTATCTTGGGACCCTGTGCACCATGTACTGTCACCCTTGCTGTGTTAATTACATCGTTTGTGGTCTCCTGTATCATTGGCCTGGCCAGGGAGTCACATTGCATGGGGGTTGGGTTGATGGTTCTTGTGATATGTAAAACCCCGAGACAAAACTTGAGGGTTTATTTAGGGTTTTCTGTTTGTTCTTTGGGTTTCTCGTTTCATTTTTGTTTTGGTAACACTTCTCCATTTACAGACTGATGTCAAATTGAGGAAAAGAACCAAAAAACCTGTCTGCTCTTGTCCAAAAGTGGGACATTCCCAGGGAAAAGAGAAAGTTTCCACTTGGTTCTAAAATCACCAAAAGGGGCCTCCCTGGTGGCGCAGTGGTTAAGAGTCCGCCTGCCGATGCAGGGGATACGGGTTCGTGCCCCGGTCTGGGAGGATCCCATATGCCGCGGAGCGGCTGGGCCCGTGAGCCATGGCCGCTGGGCCTGCGCATCCGGAGCCTGTGCTCCGCAACGGGAGAGGCCACAACAGTGAGAGGCCCACATACCGCAAAAAGAAAAAAAAAATAAAATAAAATCACCAAAAGCCCCATCCCAGAATTCAGCCCAGTTGGTTGATGCCAAGGCAAAAAGGCATCCTTTTAATGAATGGTTAGAGATGATCAGTTGCTATTTATGGTTTCACGGTGGCCTTTGAGTGGCTCTGTAGCTATTCTTTGAAGACGTGAGGAAGAATGATAAAATCCTCTATGTGAAAGCATTTGTGCTCTTATATCAGGGTGGGAGAAAGTCAGACAATTGTCACCATATGGTAAGAGAAACCCAAGGGAAAATCTGTCATACAGGAAGAAAAGAAAGGGAACAAGGTTTAGGATATGGTGCTCCAACCTCTGGCCAAGCTGGCTGTCCCAGCTGCTCCAGCTGTTATGCCAACATACCCACCCCTCCCACTGCCTCTCGTTCCCATCCAGCCCCAATTCCCGACACTGGGGCTCAGGAAGCTGTGGTACTGGCTCCCCCTCCTTGTAGGGATTGATTAGAAAATCCTGTGTTAGTTCCTGGGACACAGGGACCTGGCCTGGTATCGTGATCTAAGACCCAATAGGGCACCCAATGTGGGCCAGGAGCCACTCCCAGGGCAGGGCAGTTTCCCTTCCATCATTGTCCTATAGGGGCCTAAATGCAGTGCGAGCTTGGAATCCATAACAGCTACACTAAAGAACAGATTTTCAGTGTAGACGAAATGCCTTATATTGGAAGAAGATGCCACCTAGGAATTTCATAGCTAGAGGGGAGAAGTCAATGCCTGGCTTCAAAGATTCTAAGGACAGGCAGACTCTCGTTAGGCTAATGCAGCTGGTGACTTTAAGTTGAAACCAGTGCTCACTTACCATTCCCAAATTCCTAGGACCCTTAAGAATTATGCTAAATCTACTCTGCCTGAGCTCTATAAATGGAACGACAAGGCCTGGATGACATGACATCTGTTTACAGCATGGTTTACTGACTATTTTAAGCTCATGGTGAGACCTACTGTTCAGAATAAAAGATTCCTTTCAAAGTATTACTGCCCATTGACAATGCACCTGGTCACCCATCATCTGATGGAGACGTACAGTGACATTAATGTTGTTTTTATGCCTGTTAACACAATGCCTGCAGACTATGGATTAAGGAGTCCTTTTGACTTTCAAGTCTTACTATTTAAGAAATACATTTCATAAGGCTATAGCTACCATAGATAGAGATTCCTCTGATGGAACTGGGCAAAGTCCATTGAAAACCTTCTGGAAAGGACTCACCATTCTAGATGCCATTAAGAACATCCATGATTCATGGGAAGAGGTCCAAATATCAACATGAACAGGAGTGTGGAAGAAGCTGAGTCCAGCCTTCATGGATGACTTGGAGGGGTTCAAGACTTCAGTGGAGGAAGTCACTGCAGATGTGGTGGAAACCGTAGGAGAACTAGAATTAGAAGTGCAGCCTAAGGATGTGACTAAATTGCTACAGTCTCATGATAAACCTTAAATGGGTGAGGATTTGCTTTTTTAAAAACTTTTATTTATTTAATTTATCTATTTTTGGCTGAGTTGGGTCTTTGTTGCTGTTCTCATGGGCTTTCTCCAGTTGCAGCGAGCAGGGGCTACTCTTCGTTGTGGCGTGCAGGCTTCTCATTGCAGTGGCTTCTCTTGTTGGAGAGCACAGGCTCTAGGCGCACGGGCTTCAGTAGTTGTGGCACGCAGGCTCAGTAGTTGCAGCTCGCGGGGTCTAGAGCACAGGCTCAGTAGTTGTGGCACATGGGCTTAGCTGCTCTGCGGCATGTGGGATCTTCCCGGACCAGGGATCAAACCCGTGTCCCCTGCATTGGGAGGTGGATTCTCAACCACTTCGCCACCAGGGAAGCCCCGAGGATTTGCTTCTTATGGATGAGCAAAGAAAGTGGTTTCTTGAGATGGAATCTGTGAAGATTGTTGAAACAACAATGAAGGATTTAGGATATGACATCAACTTAGTTGATAAAGCAGTGACAGGGTTTGAGAGGATTGACTCCAATTTTGAACAAAGTCCTACTTTGGGTAAAATGCTATCAAACAGCATTGCCTGCTACAGAGAATTCATTCATGAAAGGAAGAGGCAGTGGATGAGGCACACTTCACCGTGGTCTTATTTTAAGCAATTGTCACGGCCACCCCAGCCTTCAGCAGCCACCACCCTGATCAGTCAGCAGCCTTCAACATCGAGGCGAGACCCTCCACCAGCAAAAAGATTGTGATTTGCTGAAGGCTCAGATGAGGGTTAGCATTTTTTAGCAAGAAAGTATTTTTTAGTTAGGGTGTGTACATTGTTTTATTTTATTATTATTATTTTCTCTTCTGGCTGAGCCGCACGGCTTGTGGGATCTTGGTTCCCCAACCAGGGATTGAACTCAGGGCCCCGGCAGGGGGAGTGCAGAGTCCTCACCACTGGACTGCCAGGGAACTCCCTGTACATTGTTTTAATCTTAGTGCTGTTGCACGCATAACAGACTGCAGTATAGCATAAACATAACTTTTACATGCACCGGGAAACAAATTCATGTGACTCGCTTTATTGCAGTATTCGCTCTATTGAGGTGGCCTGGAACCAAACCCACAGTGCCCTGAAGTATGCCTGTACTAGTTTTGGTGTGATCGGTTGCTCAAAATGTAGTTAGCGATAGGCAAAAGCACTAGACCTGAGACCCAGGGCAGAGTTGCAGTTCCTGCTCTTCCCCTGGTTGCTGTGTCACTCCACACTTTGAGCCTGGTTATTGTCCTAGTCAATTCAGAATCAATAACAAGGATACCATAGATTGGGTAGCTTACCCACCATTTACTTCTCACATTTCTGGAGGCTGGAAACCCAAGACCAAGGTGCCAGCAGATCCAGTATCTGGGTGAGAGCCGCCTTGTCACTGTGTCCTCACGTGCTGGAGAGAGAGCTCTGATCTTTCTCCTGTGAAGACACTCATCCCATCATGGGGGCCCCAATCGCATAATTTTATGTAAACTTAATTATCTCCCAAAGACCCCACCACCTAATACATCCAAGGGGGGTAAGGACTTCAACATATGAATGTGGGCGGTGGAGGGAGGAACATAACAGTTGTCTTTTTTTTTTAAATAGCATGAAAATACTACTTGCCTCACAAGTTTGTTTAAAGGGTCAAGCGTGTACAGCGCACCCAGTGCTGGGCAAGGCCCAGAGAAGAGTCTTAATAAATAAATGCCAGCATCTTCTCTGACCACACTTTTCCCACCCCATTGTCCCACTTGACAATGGACCATCCCCTCCGTCAAATGAACTTGAAGAGCCTGCCCGCAGGGTTGCTGCAGGAATCATATGGGAGTGTGTTTGGAGAGGCTTTGTAAACCAAAGCAGCACATGAGGGCTGTCATTAGCGGGTCAGGGCCTGTCTCAGGACAGTGTGCGCTGTGGGTTCCTCTAGGGAGGCTCAAATCGGGGCGCCTCAGGAGTCACTGCGCTCACGTGGACGGAGAGAGAGCGGCGGAGAGACTTGTCCACGCTATTGACATCAGGCCCACACATTACCTATTGCCGAAGAGTTGGGGCTTTATAAAGCTCAGACTCCAAGGTAGAGAAAGGCATGTGACTCCACAGTCAGGAGACGCTGAGGTCACTGCATGGGCCAAAGATACAGAGAGGAAGCAAAAATGCCCAAAATAAAAGACCTTTCCTAACCACTTCCGAAGAAAGCAGCAGAGTTTCGCTGAGCTGTGAGGTCTGCTCCCTGCCCTGAGCCGTCCAGGGGCTCTGCCCTCGGGTCTTCCTGAAATGGGAGCCGGGCTGGGCAGGGTCAGGTCCGGTAAGCACGCAACCCTCTGAAATCATGTCCTGGCAGCAGGCAAGGAAATTCGCAAACCGGGAGGGAAAGAGGAAAGAAAACAACCATGACTTGGTCAAATCATGCCCCAGGTCCCTGCGTGCAGAGTTTGGCTCTCTGAAAATTTTGTCTCAAAATCTGATTTTCCTTTTTCCCCACCTGTATTCCTTTATTCCCAAATACCTGGACAAAGCCATAAATGAATACATTTGAAAAGCAGGCTGTACAGCAACGAAACTGAGTGAAGAACAGCTATATAAATCAATATGGATCAATGTTAGGCGTATAACATGGAACCAAAAAAGCATGTCACAAAACTAGGATGTACACCGTTCTAATAAACCTCAAAATAAATAGGACTGAACAATTCCCATTTACAGATTCATAATTCACAGCAATACTATTTTTAAAAAGGTAAAATAGTGATAGAAGTTCAACTTTGAATATTTATTACCTCTGGGAGGGAGGGGGTAGATAGGGAAAAAGTATACAGGTGGTGCACTTTCATGGCTAACACTGTTATTCCTGGGTGGGTAGTGGGGTCGCAAGCTCACATCATTATCATATTCCATCACCTACGTGTTTCACATACTCTCTTAAAATCTGGATTCCGTTTATGCAATTTTCCTATAATATTTTCCACAGGAGTGAATATAAACATATTAAAGAATTTTGAAAAATTAAAAGGGAGAAAATCTTCCACAGTCCTACTATTTCAGCTTTCCCTCTGCAATGGGTCTCCTTTTTACCCGGTCATAATCACACTGTACATAATTTCTGCTTTCTGTTCTTCATTTGGAAAACTGTTTATAATAGTACCTGAAAATCTTCAAAGTCATCCTTTTTCATGGCCACATCGTGGAATATCTATACTTCATGAAAATTCCAGGAATATCAATGACTTCTGTATAGTATACATAAATTTAAAAGAAAATAAATATGCTGTTGTATGAGTCTCCTAGGGCTGCCATATCAAATTACCACAAACTGGACTGAAAACAGTAGAAAGTTATTCATTCACAGTTCTGGAGATCAGAAGTCCAAAATCAAGGTGTCAGCGGGTCTATGCTCCCATCAAAGGATCTAGGAAAGAAGCCTTCCTTGTTTCTCTCATAGCTTCTGGTGATTCCTGGCAGTCTTGGATTCCTCAGCTTGTAGCTGATCACTCTCATCTCTGCCTCTGTCTTCTTATCTTCATATCCCCTTCTTCTCAGTGTGTCTCTGTGTGTCCTCCTCTTTTTTTTTTTTTTTTCCTGGCTGTGTGGTGCGGCTTGTGGGATCTTAGTTCCCCGACCAGGGATCGAACCCAGGCCCACAGCAGTGAAACCACCGAGTCCTAACCACTGGACCACCAGGGAATTCCCTTCCTCTTCTTATAAAGACACCAGTTATTGGATTTGGGAGGGCCAACCCTAATCCAGTAGGATCTCAACCTAATTACATTTGCAGAGACCCTCATTCCAAATAAGGTCACACCCTGAGCTTCTGGAAGGACACGAATTTGGGGAGATACTATTTGACCCACTCCGGCTGCCTTCTGCAAAACTCTGAAATGCCAAACACTGGCTTTTAAACAAGGTGTCAATGGGCTGCCACAAGCCAACCAACCCAAGTGTGCTGGCTGTGGCCTCTTAATCATATCGTAGAAAGTTGGCACCAGAAGAGACCTTGGAAATCTGTCCAAACTTCTCATTTCATCAATGAGGAATTTGAGAGCCAGTGGAGAGGTGATTCATCCCAGGAGGCTCCAGTTTCCAGGTACAGTCGAGGAGTCTGCCTCAGGCCAATGTTAACTGGGCCCAGAATAAACTCCAGCCTCCATCTCAAAGAGCTATTTCAGGATTGTGTTATTTACCTACTGGCAAGTAACATTAGCACACCATTCCTTAAAACACTTCTACAATCACACGGCTGCTGTGGGTCAGGAATCTGGACACAGCTTTGCTGTCCTCTGCTCAGGGTCTCTCACAAGGCTGTAGTTGGCCAAGGTTGAGGTCTTGTCTGAAGGCTCAGCTCAGGGAGGATCCACTTCCAAACTCACTTCTCTGGTTGTCAGCAGGATTCAGTTCCTTTGGGGTTGTTGGACTAATGAGGGCCTTAGATCCTAGCTGGCTTTTGGCTGAAAGCCACCCTCAGTTTCTTGACTTAAGCAATAGAAATTAATTTTTTCGCAGTTCTGGAGCCTGGAACTCTGAGATCAAGGTGTGAGAAATGTTGGTTTCTTCTGAGGCCTCTCTCCTTGGCTTACGGATGGTCACTAAATTAGGTTCCTGAACCCAATTCTAATTGGGGGGGGCAGTGGCCCCCCATACCAACAAACAATCCTCAGACACCACCAGGGTATCTTACAATTCAACTCAACTCTAACATGTCTACCCAGAGATAGCTTCAGATCCCACAGGTTAAGGATTCAGTCCTACAAGACTGCCCCTCTCCCCCACTTCAGACACAGTTAGTTTGCTAGAGCAGCTCACAGAACTCAGAGAAACATTTTACTTACTAGATGGCTGGCTTATTACAAAAGAATGTAACTCAAGAACAGCCAGGTGGAAGAGATGCACAGGGCAAGGTATATGGGAAGAGATGGGGCCCTTCCATGCCCTCTCCAGGCACACTGTAGCTCCCTAACCAGGGATCGAACCTACACCCCCTGTGTTGGAAGCACAGAGCCTTAACCACTGGACCACCAGGGAAGTCCCCAGACGGACTCATCCCTGAAATCAAATGTCCCAGCCTTGCTGTGAGTACAAAAATGTGTTCATCAAGAAATTATTATATATATATGTGTAACTGAATCACTTTGCTGTACACCTGAAACTACGACATTGCAAGTGAAGTATACTTCAACTTTAAAAAATGGTTACAATTTTTTAAAAATTAAAAAATAAAAAGAAATTATGAACGAAAAGGTCCTATTATATAGCACAGGGAACTATATTCAATAACCGGTGATAAACCATAATGGAAAAGAATTTGAAAAATAATGTATATACATGTATAACTGAATCACTTTGCTGTACAGCAGAAATTAACAAAACATTGTAAATCAACTATACTTCAATACAATAGATTTAAGAAAAAAAAAAAAGGGTGTTATGGAACCAAAGCAGGGAGGATGGTGCCATCATAAGAGGAAAATCCTGCAGGTCCCATAGGTGCTACCTGGCCAGACAGCCTTCAGAACTGCAGTCTGCTGCCCGAAAGAATGTCTCCATCACTCTGATGACAGTTTTCTTTCTCTGTGTGGGTGATGAGAACAGCTCACTTTTATGGCCAGAATCTTCCAGAACTGAGCAGAAGTTATCCCTTTCTTTAAGGCTTACATGCTCTATTTCTCCCAACTCCTCACCACCCTCTTTAGTTTCTCCCCAACGCTGAGGCCAAGTATTAGTTACCACTATGTCATAATCCCTGAATTGTTTTTTCTTCTAATAGAGAAATAGTTCTCTGAGCCAGACTCTTCTCAAAAATGGGAAAAGGACCTCAGAGCCGCCAACTCAGGGGAGCCTCTGATGGACTCTGACCTGACAAAGACAGTGTACGAAATGCAGAAGGGGGCCCACAACGTGGTTGTGTACCTTTGTGCATTCACCTCCTCATGTGTGTGAATGGCTCACCCCAGGGTTGCGCAGTGAACAGTCTGCACAGCTGTTCAGTGTATCCCGGAGAAAGATAAGATACAGCAAGAAGGATACAGATGTGGCCAGCGGACGATGGCCCCCACATGGGGCTGGGAAAGTGTGCTAAGGCTGACAAAGGAGCCCTTTCAGCTTTACTAGGAGAGAGAAGAGGAATGAGGAGGGCTTGGGAGGCAAAGCACAGAAGGAGATGAAGGCCTTTAACTCCTTCCTCCATTCATCTTCACCAAAGCGCGTGAAGCTCAGAGGGGAGGGTCAAAGCAAGCATCAGGAGGCCTCTGGTGGGCGAGGTGAGCCATGTGCACCTTGCCCTTGTTCCTGCAGGGGCTGGGGCTGCGGAGGACCCCGGAGTCGGGAGGGAGCCCGGCACAACTGGCCCCCCTGGGTGAGGCCTCGCCTCCACACTCCCTGTCACAGTGAGAAGCAAGTTTCTGGACAGTAAGAGACAGAGACCAAATGGCTTTGTGTTCCCTTTATTTCCCGACCTCCGGCCTCGCCCTGGGCCACAGGGTGAACCTCGATGGGTGCCCGGGACCTGCAGCCAAACTCGGGGGCAGCACACCAGAGAGCGGCTTGGAGACCCTCTGTTCTTCCCCTGGGGCAGGAAGCGGGCCCACAGAGATGCGCCGCCGTGATTCTGCTGCGTCTGTAATAATGAAGAGCAAGTGTCCTGGGTTTGAACTGTCCAACAGAAACAGTAAAATGCCAGCGAACTTTGTGGACCCAGAGGGGCTCCTGCTGGAGATCCTGCCGGCAGGAGGCAGGGCGTCCTCCTTCTCTGCCCGGCACGTTTGCTGGGAAAAGGGACCACAAACCGTGTGAGGGTCCAGACTAGACAGGGGTCCAGCTTAGCTCCGTCTGCCCCCGGAGGAGCGAAGCTTATTGCACAGTGAGTGCCGCGGCCTGGGGCGGGGTGCTGAGCGGCCAGGGGGCTCCCGGGGCAAGTCCACGGACTTATTCAGAGGAGGGGCTGGGATGAGCACCGCGTGCGGGGACAGAAACGGGGTCCTGGGAAGGGACCGAGGCGAGCAGGGCGCCGTCCCTCCCTCCCGGGGCTCCGAGTGTACTCACCCCGAGTGACCACAGGGCATTAGCTCCAGTAGCTCGGGACGGTGAGGTCCTTCCCGGCACAGGATCAATAAACGCTTCAGGGAAGACGTGCGTTGATTCTTAGCCTGGAACTCAGGTGGACATAAAGAGGGGGAGACCATCGGAAGCAGAGGGCGCTGCCAAGACAAATTCCAAGTGCCAAAGGCACGACAGGGAAGGAGCGTATGTAGGAATTCTTCGAAGCAGAAGCCGAGCTGGGTCTGCCATCACCCCAGTCATTCTCCCCCTGCTTAGTCCTCTCCCCCAGGCCCCTGGCCACACCCGGCCGTCCTCGGGAGGCGCCTGCCTTGTCCCTCCGCACAAAGCTTTGTTCCTGCTGTTCCCTGCCTGGAGGGATCTGGGGCCTCAGCTCCCCAGGTCCTTTCCTCCTGTTCAGACTCTCCTGTCTTTCAAAGTCTAGCTCCGAGGTCACTTTGGTAAAGCTGTCCAAGATTCTCTGTCAGAACCCCAGGCCTGCTCGTGTGTGTGTGTGTGTGTGTGTGTGTGTGTAAGTACAGGTCATCTGGCTCCCCAGTAAAATGCCACCAGCCGGTTGGGCTGTGCTCTGGGGCGCCCCGGCTTTCTGCTTACCACCTTCTCCCGGCACCTGGCTCTAGGAGGGCCCTTGGTGGCGCTGGTTACTGCTCCTGACTGATTTGCTGAATCGCAGCCAAATGAGCAGATTCCACGTCCCGGCTTTAGTGGTGACTGGCTCTGGGTCCTTGGACAGGTTACCTAGCTGTTCTGCCTCAGTTTCCTAATCTGTGAAGAGATCTTACAGGGTCTATGTGAAGACTGAATGACATTGTGCACTGAAAGTGCATGTAGACTGTTATTATCTTTCTTGGGGCCATGCCTCACTGCTTGCAGGATCTTAGTTCTCCGATCAGGGATTGAACCCAGGCCCTTGGCAGCGAAAGTGCGGAGTCCTAACCACTGGACCGCCAGGGAATTCCCTGCTATTATCATTTATATTTACTTGTTATGTATGTATAACATATATTTTTAAATCTGTCTTTACGATTCCAAAGTCCCTGTCCCCTGGAACCCAGAGATAAGAATTTGCTTCAAGGACTGCAGTGGAGCGAAAGAGGCTGGCCTGTCCTTGGGCTCCCAGCGCCCTGGGACTGTTCTGGAAAGACAAAGGCGTACCTGTCATCCTCTTTGCAGCTCAAACCACAGGTCAGGCTTTTAGAAACCCATAAAATATTCAAGGCAAGGCCTTTGTCACACCATAGCGGGTCAACATTATTATAAATAAATGAAAATTATCATTCATAACAGTAAAGGGGATGAGAGACAGGTGACTTGATTATGTAGCCCTGACCCAACCCGAGTGCAGAGAAGGGAGAAGTCACAGGATTTAATGAAGAGTCTAAACATTAGGAATTTGAGAAAAAAGACTCTTGGCTTTAGAGAAACCATCCATGACTGCACTGCTTGTGGAGAAAATGGCCCTTGGGTCTTGGTGGGGAGGGCTGTCCCCCATCCCACCCCAGGCACTGCACTGCTCTGGGTTGGGTCCATTCTGGAGGCCGTGCTTTCAGGGAGATAGTGGTAAGTGGTAAGAAACCCGACCAGGATGAGGTCAGGTCTGGGAACCGAATCCCAAGAGCATGAGCTGATGGAATCGAGGCCATTTGGTCCAAATCAAAGAATGTGGCAGGCTCAACTGGGCAGAAAGTGATACTTGAACCTGGGGGCGGGGGGGGGGCAAGTAGGACAGAGATCTAACTCCATAGTCAGATGTCAGGGAGACCTGGTGAGGCAGCAAAGCATCCTAGCACCCCCACTGTTCAGGCACAAGGCCGGTGACCACCAGCCAGGGTTCAAGTTACCTATAGAAAGTACTACGGCCTTGTAACCTTTGGCAGTGGATGTATGGGCTGTCGTAAACAGTTGACCTCCGGGAGAGCAGAGAGCCTCTCAAGACCCTCTCTGTATTCCCAACAGTACCTGGCACGTACAAGGCCCTCAATCACGTTGAGGTGCCTTTCCATTTTAAGATTACTTAGACTTTTTCAAGGACAATAAAAATAAATAAGAATGCTACTGGACTTCCCTGGTGGTCCAATGGTTAGGACTCCACGCTTCCACTGCAGGGGGCGTGGGTTCGATCCCTGGTTGGGGATCCTGCATGCCATGCAATGTGGCCAAAAAAAAAAAAAAATGCTACTAATAGAGACCTCACCAAAAAGGCTCCACTAATGTGGATGTAGAAATATCCTCTAAACACCCTTTCTTCATCTATGCAGCAAACACTCCATCACAAAAGGCACAAGAGGTCGGTTGTAACCACAGCACGTTTTTGACCTGGGAGTAACACATTTTCCACATATTCAGAACCAGCAGACAGTTTCTCCACTAGTAAGACTAGCCCAAGGGAAGCCCCTGAGGGAAGACTGTAGAGCAGTGCTAAGCAGGCTTTTCACATTTCCTCTTTTCTTGCCCTTACTTAGTTTTTACTATTAAGCTCTGTGAAAAATACTACTCTCACCCCCTGCATAATTATCAAAAGCACAAAAACATTCCAGATTTAGGAGCAGGGAGAAAGAGGCTGGGGAAGGAAATGGCAGGGTCTCCTAATAATGAGGATCTCTGGAGGCCACTACTTGGCTAGAAGCTTTCCCTGGTGTTATGGCCTGAATTGCATGTTCCCCCCGCCCCCCAATATTCATATGTTGAAGCCCTAATCCCCAGTACTGCTGAATGTGACTGTGTTTGGAGATAGAGCCCTTAAAGATGTGATTAACTTAAAATGAAGCCAGGCCTTGAGGGTGGGCCCTAATCCAACCTGACCTGTGTACTTAGAAGAAGGTGAAATGGGAACATAGAGAGACACGAGTGGTGCTCAGGCACAGAGGAGGGACCGCCACAGGGCTGAGAGAGACGGCGGCCATCTGCACGTCTAGGATAGAGGCCTCAGAAGAAACCAACGCTGCTGACGCCTTGATCTCAGACCTCCAGCCTCCAGAGCTGTGAGAACGCAAATTTCTGTTGTTGAAGCCCCCGAGTCTGTGGTTCTCTGTTGCAGTAGGCTGAGCAGACGAATGTACCTGGGATACTCCCTTTCACCCTTATAACCACTCTGATTATTTTGCAGAAGAAACCGAGGCTCACAGACGTCAGTTAACCTGTCCCAGTTCACACAGTGAGTGAGTGGCAGAGCCTGGATCTGGCATCAGGTTTGTGGGCTGAAAAACCTACATTCTGGGCTTCCCTGGTGGCGCAGTGGTTAAGAATCCGCCTGCCAATGCAGGGGACACGGGTTCGAGCCCTGGTCCGGGGAGATCCCATGTGCCGCGGAGCAACTAAGCCCATGTGCCACAACTACTGAGCCTGCGCTCTAGAGCCCACGAGCTGCAGCTACTGAGCCCACGTGCCACAACTGCTGAGCCCGCAAGCCACAACTACTGAAGCCCGCATGCCTAGAGCGCGTGCTCTGCAGCAAGAGAAGCCACCACAGTGAGAAGCCCGTGCACCACAACTAGAGAAAGCCCGCGCGCAGCAACGAAGACCCAATGCAGCCACCAAAAAAAAAAAAAAAAGGAAAAGTGAACCATAATGTAAACCGTGGACTCTGGGCGATAATGATGTTCAAATGTAGGTTCATTGCTTGTAGCAAATGTACCATCTGGTGGGGGATGGCGGTAGTGGGGAGGCTGTATGCTTGCCGGGGGCAGGGGATATACGGGAAATCTCTGTACCTTCCCATCAATTTTGCTGTGAACCTCAACAGGCTTTAAAAAATTGTCTATTAAAAAAACAACTGAGGAGTTCCCTGGCGGTCCAGTGGTTAGGACTTGGCGCTCTCACTGCCGTGGCCCTGGGTTCAATCCCTGGTCAGGGAACTAAGATCCCGCAAGCCCTGTGGCAAAGCCAAAAATAAAAAATAAATTTAAAAAACCTGAAGAAATCTTCAGGGCAACCTTGGTAGGTGTGTCTGGAACATGTTCCCTTGCCTGGGAGGGCTTCTGCAGCATGAGTGCCTCACTTGTGCCAACTACGAAGGAGCTGCACCTCCACCCCCCTCCCAACGCTGGGCTCCCCTGGGGCACCTGGAACCGGGAGGCCAGGACAACGTGGAGTCTCCGTGCACGCACAACCCCACAGCAGTCCTGCCCTGACCTGCTTCGTTCAGCTGAGCAAGGTTGGGATTTCCAAAAGGAACTTTCCTGGAGAAATGAAATTAAAAAGAGCTGAACTGAACTCAGAACTCCAACCGATACAGGAAGGATCTTGAGCTAGGCCAGGTTGGGACAGATGAGACCTTGTGGGGTGGATGAATGTCAGCAAGGACGCCGACATCAGAGAAGCGGGGAGGCAGCTGTATGTGAGGCAGGGAAGGAGACAGGAGAGGTCGGGGCGACATGAAATCCAGCACGGCGGGGTCCGCAAAGAACATCTTCTGGAAGGAGATGCCTCGTGTTCTGGATGCCTTTCTGCAAGGTACAGCCCTCCTCCACCTCGTGGCCTCCAGCTGCCCGTCTTCACGGTCTATTCCTAAATCTCCAGGAGGGTTTACTGAACTCATCACGTTCAGTGTGAGCTTCAGAAATGGAACAAGGCTGGTGGATGTTCCCTGGCGGTCCAGTGGTTAAGACCTCGTGCTTCCACGGCAGGGGGTGAGGGTTTGATCCCTGGTCAGGTCACTAAGATCCCCCGTGCCTCACGGTGTGGCCAAAATAAATACATAAATACATAAATAAAATAATAAAGAAGTTGAACAAGGGTGGAGTTTTACGTCTTCAGAAAGCAAGCACGCCTCCCCCAGTATCCTCCTTCACCTGGAGATTTGCAACATCTAGGGACACATTTAACATCCAAAGACCGTCAAAATGGAAGTTTTCCATCCATTTTACCTGAATCTAAAGGGAGGGGAGGTCCCAGGTGAAAACCTCAAGTGCAAGAAAATAGCAAAGCGTAAAAGGGAGCAAGGATATTTTTGCTAACAGAGCACAGATATTTTTGCCTTGATTAACTCAGGCTTGTCTCAGACACACAGACCCTGGTTCCCCTCCTGCCCCTGGGCTTGAGCTGATGTGCTTGTTCATGGCAACAGCTGGCTGCAGGCTCGAGCTCAGCCTGTCCTCCTGCCCTCGGCCTCCTGATGGACCTCTGGCCCAGCGCTACCAGCAGATTGCTGACAGCTAGAAGTCGGCCTCCTACAGGTCACATTCCCTCTGCTGGCACAAGGCACCGTTCTTTTTTTTTTTTTTTTTTTTTAACTTTATTTTTGGCTGTGTTGGGTCTTTGTTGCTATGCACAGGCTTTCTCTAGTTGTGGCGAGCGGGGGCTACTCTTCGTTGCAGTGCGCGGGCTTCTTATTGTGGTGGCTTCTCTTGTTGCAGAGCACGGGCTTTAGGCATGTGGGCTTCAGTAGTTGTGGCACACGGGCTTCTGTAGTTGTGGCACGTGGGCTCAGTAGTTGTAGCACTTGGGCTCAGTAGTTGTGGCACACGGGCTCAGTAGTTGTGGCTCACGGGCTCTAGAGCGCAGGCTCAGTAGTTGTGGCTCACGGGCTTAGTTGCTCCGTGGCATGTGGGATCTTCCCGGACCAGGGCTCGAACCTGTGTCCCCTGCATTGGCAGATGGATTCTTAACCACTGCGCCACCAGGGAAGCCCAGGAGGCACCATTATTTTATGGGTTCAGGAGCCTGTTACCCCAGCCATGAGCATGTGTGAAGCTCCTGCTCCAGGACTGAAGGCCACTCCTGGCTGAACGGAAGGCAGAAAACTGAGATTCAGTTTTCAGTTCACTGGAATTCAGGCTGTACCCTGCCCCCGGTGAATGCTCAAGCCCTTCTCGGCTCTTGTTGCAAATTCACCAACTTCCCCCACCTACTCCCTGATGACTAATCCACTACTTCCCTTCACACACACGCAGATTAGATGATTAACAGTCAGAAGATACTTATTCATCCAGTCACAGACCAATGCCAATTAGAGGAGGTTTTCTCACCTCCGTGGAACCCAACATAAATAGACAAGGATGGGGAGCTCACACAGGTCCACATCTGGAGGAAACAAAGGAGTTCATATCTCACCATGGATTTTCTTTTCTTTTCTTTTCAAATTTTTTGGCTGTGCTGCTCAGCATGTGGGATCTTAGCTCCCTGACCAGGGATCGAACCCGTGCCCCCTGCAGTGGGAGCATGGAGTCTTAACCACTGGACCGCCAGGGAAGTCTCCTCACCATGGACTTCTAAAATCTAAAGACATCCTCACGCAAAAGAAGGATTCATGAGAAATAAAAGATCTTCTCTGAAGATGAGTTGATTTTTGAAAAGTACTTATTGTCCACCTACAGCAAACAAGCCTTCCGAAATCGATAGAGAAATCAGACCATCCATCCGTGGTGACCTCACTGGTCTCTAAAATGAGCCAGAGCAATGACTATGCATTTAAATGGGAACAGTTTACTGTTTACCTTCCCTTAGCAAAAAGAATCTCATACTCAGAAACGATTTCTGCTGGTGTACAGTAATAAAACTTTTCTCCCATCTGAGCCCCAAGTGATGGAGAACCCTCAATTGGGGTACTTCCCTATTGTCACTCTTCCTGATGACTTTGCTGATTATATGTTCTGTATTCACTGCTGACGGCATGGAGCTGCTTTTTCAGAGAGCTAAGTCAACAGATCTGTCTCTAGGGGAAACTTAGTACCTAGGACAGAAACAGTCTGACACATTCCAGGAGACACCCAAGTATGGGACCCAAAGCAGACTCGTCAATTCTCTGTAACTCAGACCCCTTTGTGAGCTCCTAGGCAGCCTTGGAGTGGGTCCAAGGGGACACATTTTGCTAAAGGTGGTGCCGGTGACCTGAGAAGAAGAGAGAGGAAACACATGGGCTGAGTCAGGAGGCTTAGCTGCTTAAGTGCACGTGACTTTGGCAAATGGCCCAGCCTCTCCTGGGTTTTCTCATCTGGAAGAAGCCTACCTCAGAGGGCGGCTAAGAGGCTCCAAGTGGGAAAGATTATGAGGGTGAGACTGTTTTGCAAACCGTAAAGAGCTATATGAGTACAAACATACTCACATGTGTTGTCAGCACTCTTGATCTGGGGCGTGTTTCTTGTGCTGGGCGCTCGGTGCCTTACATGTATTAACTCCCTGCTGCGGACTGAATCGTGTCCCCCCAGATTTCACATGTTGAAGCCCTCACCCCCAGTGAGATGGTATTTGGAGATGGGGTCTTTGGGAATTAGCTAGGTTTAGATGAGGTCCTCAGAGTTCCCTTATCAGAAGAGATTCCAGAGAGCTTGCTTCCTCTCTCTCTCTCTACTTTTAATTAAAAAAAGAAAAGAACCCCCATTGCTTCACATCCTTGTCAACATTTGGTATTGTCCATGTTTTAAGACCAGAACTTTCTATATATCTTGCTCTGGCCATTAGAAAGTGGGAGGAGCTTTGTAAACTTGAAGAGTGTATTTGTGGGCGTTACCAAACCAAACTTGGTTCCGCGCACCCAGATGTGCAGCAAAGCCAATATATTGACACCGGGTTGTGGTGAAAGAAAGTACAGCATTTATTGCAGGGCCAAGCAAGGGGAACGGACAGCTCATGCTCAAAAAACCTGGACTCCCCAGTGGCTTTTAGGGAAGGGTTTTTAAAGACAGAGTGAGAGGGAGGGTCTGGGGCGTGTGATCAACTCATGGACATCTTTCTAATTAGTTGGTGAGGCGGTAACAAGGTGATCTCAGTTATCAGTTTTCTGGCTCCAGCCGGTCTGGGGTCTAAGTGCTGCTGGTGGTCTGAATGTAGTTAACTTCCTCCACTCGATGGGGGGCAGTTTGTCTCTGCAAAACAACTCAAGGATATGGTTCAAGATATTATCTATAGTCCTTGAGGAGGAACTAAAGGTCCTTGACTTTGTTTTATGGCTAAACTGTTATTATATTGTCTTGTTTCACTGTTTTCCTTTGTTTCTGCATTTTTAAATTCCTCTGATTAAGTCTGCTCTTTGGAACTTGGGGAAGACCTAGGAAGTTAAAGGTTTTTTACAAACAAGAGGTGGGGAACATGGGGGGAGTTTGTCACCAGGAAGGCCCCATAGTGTCCTGCTCGGTTTCATGGACACTGTGGTTGGTGCACTACACAGACTCTAACTTAAATTATCCCCTCATAACAACCTGTTTAGAGGCTGGGAAAAGTGAAGAAACTTTGGAACTAGAAATCAAACCCAGGTTTTTCTGGCTCCGTTTTTTTTTTTTTTTTCCACCCTGGCTAGGACCAGTGGGAAAAAAGAGTGTTGATAAGGGAAATTGTAAGCAGATAGGGTAGGAGGTCCTGGAGAAAGGGAGCCAGGAATGGTTTTCTTGATATAAGAGAACCCATTTTGGCCTAAGCCCTTTTGTGATCTAAGCCTGGCCACAATGCTTGCCCTTGAGTAGCTCTCACTAATTAATGATTTTAAGGGAACAAAGGAATGCAGGAACAGAGAAAAGGCAGTCAAACAATAGTGCAGTGATAAAGCAGAGTCCTAGTTTCTCCTCAAGGGGTATACATAATAATATATCCTTTTAAAAAATGTATTTCTTTTGGCTGAATGGCATGTGGGATCTTAGTTCCCTGACCAGGGAAGTCCCCCCAATATATCTTTGAGTTCTGCGGGAACAAGGTCCCCACCCACGTGGAGGACACAGAATGATGACGTTGACCCTCCCGACTTCAATCACCTAATAAGACTTGGACTCTGTCGACGTTAGCCCCAATGCTGTGCTAATAGTCCGCTGCTCAAGCCCCTTCATTAATATGTATGTCCCCTTAGCTTAAACCTTCCCCAGTTTTGCTGTTTGGGGAGACACTGCTTTGGGAAAGATCCCCAGTGTTCTCCTTCCTTGCTGCAAGTAATAATACATCCTTCTCCTGATCTTTGACTTGGTTGTGTCTATTGGCTCAACATCCACCAAGAGGTGAACCCAGCTTTCAGGGAACAAGATCTCTGTGCAGGAGACTATTGTCAACTCTTCTCATTGGTCAGAGCCCTCCAGGAAGCTCAGAAGATTCTGGTTCATGGTAGAATCCAGTGCTTCTGGCCCTGTAGGCTTGAGTGAACTGGGGGCAGGGCAGTTGGGGGAATGGGGGAAAGAAATCCTCCTTCAAATACTTCCTTCCTTCCACCTGCTAGAGGTCTCAGGAGATCACGCTCTCAGGCTCATAAAAGGCCTAAAGTAAGAATTAGGGGCCCAAGGAGACCTTCAAAAAGTCTTATCTGTGGGACTTCCCTGGTTGTCCAGTGGCTAAGGCTCTGCGCTCCCAATGCAAGGGGCCTGGGTTCTATCCCCGGTCAGGGAACTAGATCCCACATTCATGCTGCAACTAAGGAGCTGGAGAACCACAACTAAGGAGCCCGCCTGCTGCAACTAAGATCCCACACAACCAAATAAATAAATAAATATTTTAAAAAAAGAAGGTAGAGAGAGGATTCGCTTTTATCAGGTGTCACTCTGTTGGGTCAACACCTGGGAGGAAGAACTAGCCGATGCCCAAACCATCAGACTCCACTGTCAGCTACTAAAGAGCCCAGTAAATATCGACTGACCATCCATTAAAAATCTCTCCACCACCAGCCTAACTCTCCTGGATTTAGAAGCTGGCAGAAAGAGGTCAGAGGAAAATGAATTTACAAGTGTTTACAAAAGAGGGAAACACAGATCTGGTATTTCTTCAGAAAAGGGACTTTTTAAAGGACAGCCAGAAAAAGGGGGTGGGGGGAGGATTGTTTCTACTTTAGCCTTTTCCAGTACTTCCTTAATCAACCCTCTTAAAAAAATTTTTTTTGTGATAGTTTTATTGAGATATAACTGACATACCAAAATATTTACTCATTTAAAAATGTACAATTCAATGTTTTTTTCTTTTACTATGCTCATAGGGTACATATATATCCATCACCACAATCAATTTTAGAGCACTTTTATTACTCAAGAAATCCCATACCTTTTAGCTATCACCTCCCAAATCTCCCATCTCCCTGTCTGCCCCCCCAGCCTGAGACAATCACTAATCTACTTTCGATCTCTATAGATTTGCCTCTTCTGGACATTTCATATAAATGGGATCATATGATATGTGGTCTTTGTGACTGGCTTCTTTCACTTAGCATAAATGTTTTCAAGGCTTATCCATGCCGTAGTATGTACTGATATTTCATTCCTTTTTATAAATGAGTACCATTCCATTATACGGGCATATGGCGTATTGAGTATCAGTTCATCAGTGGATGGGCACTGGGTTGTTCTACCCTTTGTTTATTGTGAATAATGCTGCAATGAACATCTGAATCCAAGTTTTTGTGAGGATATGTTTTTATCTTTTTTGGTTGTATACCTAGGCCTCTTTCCCAGAAGCTCAACAGGCAAACATCTTCTGCACATACAGGCCAAGGCCCTTCTGTACATTCTGAGCACTATTCCCTGGTCCCAAACCTGGCAAGTTAAGCCAAAATTCTATTAAACCTTCAAAGTCCATTTCATTTATTTATGAATTCACTCAATGAACAAGTGTTCGTTCTCTACTAGGTGCCAAGCACGCTACTATGTGCTGGGGATGCAGAGGGAACAACACAGGCAAAGTCCTGGTCCTCTTGGGGCTTAAGAACCAGTGAGAGCAAAGAGGGAAGTAACATAGATCCTGTGGCATGTTGCTTCCTCCATGAAGCAACTGGATCTCCCAGGAATGGTTCAATTCTACTCTAGTAGTACCTGTTTATTTTTCTTTTGCCCTATTTCAAAAGGGATTTCTATCTCTATAATGGCACCCATCCAAAATTCCGTAAAATTGAGAGAATGCATGGAAAGCACTTGGCACTCCTCTTGTCATGCTGTAAAGAAGAGAGAGGGAGAGAGAGAGAGAGATTTATCATGATCATGGGTGTGTCTTCCTACCTGTGCCTCTTATGGGCACTATTATGGAATTCAAGAATGACTGATGTCATATGAAGGTGACTTGGCAAAACACTGACTTGCAGTCTGGAGTCCAAGGCTGGAGTCTCTTGATCCCCACTGCTGTTGTAAGCTCCTTGGATATTCCACACACTTGAGGATGCAGCAACCATGCGTGGACTGAGTCTTTTTTCCTTTCACTCTTACCCCTAACTGGGACCAAACAGGTGTGACCACATGTGTCCGGAGAGCTCTCTGAAGGGCCCTGGCATGCACAGGGACTGTGTCACAGCTCATGGCCAGGCATCCGCAGGACTCAGCAGACAGCCAGGGCCTCCTGGAGTTGGCCAGACCTACAGCTTTCTTACTACAGGAGCACCAGGATAAAATACCAGACTTTTCTGAGCCTGTTGAATAAAACTGGGATCATACCAACGTTGCAAGATCGTCATGCGTATTAGAAACATCCAGGCAGGGGATTTCCCTGGTGGTGCAGTGGTTAAGAATCCGCCTGCCAATGTAGTGGACACAGGTTCTAGCCCTGGTCCGGGAAGATCCCACATGCCACGGAGCAACTAAGCCCGTGCGCCACAACTACTGAGCCTGCGCTCTAGAGCCCGTGAGCCACAACTACTGAGCCCGCGTGCCACAACTAATGAAGCCCACGCACCTAGAGCCCGTGCTCCACAACATGAGAAGCCAGCGCAATGAGAAGCCCTCACTGCAATGAAGAGTAGCCCCCGCTCGCAGCAACCAGAGAACGCCCGCGCATAGCAACGAAGACCCAACACAGCCCCTAAATAAATAAATAAATTTATTTATTTATTAAAAAAAAACATCCGGGGAATCATGGAACCAAGTGGGACTTGAGCCCCTCCATCAGCCTCCATAGGGACCCCCACCCCCAAGTAAACTTCAAGTACAGCAGTGTGCTTGCTGTGTACGTCCTCTTCAGGACCGGCCTCCTGGCACCACTCTTCCAAACGTGTTTCTGCCTCTCAGGTCCTTCTCTATATAAATCCTGGTGCAGCTCCTGAAGTTAGTCCTCAGTGGTAATTAACTACTACCTTTTTTTTCTTACATAGCTGGACTATCTGATAGGCACAGCCTCAGAATAGTACAGCTGACAGCCTTTTAAGGCTCTTCTGGGAAGCCTGCTGTCTCGATACCCCCATCTCTGGCAGTTGTTTCTGGATCAACGAAATAAGAAACAGCTGTCCCCTCCCCCAAGTAGGGATCCGGGCTTTGGCTTTGATGCGCTGCGTCTGGGCAGGGTGGGCCCCGGGGAATCTCTCCAGGCGGGGTGAGGCCCCGAGGGCCGCCTCCAGCCCCCTTCCGCTCCGCACGGGTCCCAGCGCGCAGAGTGGAAGCCGGCGGAGCTCAGAACCCCTCTTTCCAGGCGGCTGGAGCCCGGAAGTCGGGCGGGGGCGGGGCGCTGGCGGTCACGTGGTGAGTCAGCCGGGCGCGGGGCGGGGCGCGGCGGGGGCGCCGGCGGTCACGTGATGAGTCAGTCGAGCGCGGGGCGGGGCCGGGCGCTCTACTTAGCGCGGGGGCGACCCTGGGGAGCTACAGCGGCTGCTCAGGCACCGGCACAAGCCCCAACACCGGCCAGGGCGGTCTCAGGCTGCAGGCCCAGGCCCTCTGCAGCGGCAGCGGAGCGCGGTGAGTAAGTGCGTGCGGGCGGGTCGGGGGGATGGGGAGACCGGCATCCCTGGCCGGCGGAAAGGGGGACCCTCGGGCAGTCGCAGCCGAGCGAGCCGGGGCGGCACGGCGCCCTCCCAGACGTCGTTGTGGTGAGAAAAGCAAAAATCAACCCCCGCGCGGGTAGCCGGGGCTCCTCCCCCATTCCCTCTCCGGCTGGGAGGCTCGTGTCCCCCCGCCAGCCCCCCGTCCCCCGGTCGTGTTCTGACCCCAGGCCGGGTCATCCAGACCCCACGGTCCGCAGTCTTCAGGGCCGGGGAGGGCCGGGCGGTGGGATCCGAGGGAGGAGCCTGCGAGGAAGAGCTTGGCCCGGGCCCCGCTGACTTCGGCGGCAGCTCGGCTCCCCAGCCCCTTTTGAGCTTCTGGGCCTCAGTTTCCTCGGCAAATTGCTGGGATGATAGTATTTACCTGCATCAGTTTTAGGTGTATTCTTTTTCTAAAGGGTTTGCCCGCGCAGTTTCTTGCACACAGTCACACCCAAGTCCGGGGACCCCCAGAAGACAGAAATTGTAAAACAGGAACCTGGAACTGGGTGGAGGGGGATGAGACCCACAGGAAGAGTTAAATCCACAGATGGGAGGAGAAACTAAGCAGAGTGGGGGACAGGAGGCTGTAGGACCCGGGGTCCCAGCCCCTTCCCCCCGGGAGTGTGGGGGGAGGGAGATGCCGGGCCCACCCCTGGATTGCTAAGGAAGGGAGCCGGCCTGGGCCCAGGGTGCTGCGGGAGAGGCGAAGGCAGGGCAGAGGCCCGGGGGCATCGCCTGTCCCTCAGCTGATGACCGTGGAGGCCTTGGAGAGGGAGCGTTGTGGGGTGACCGAGTTTGGGGGTCCGCCGGCTGTCCAGGTGGATGTGAATTGGATTTGTCTTCTTCGTGGGCCTCGGTCAACCCCTTCCTCAGGCACTGAGGAAGCCAGTAGGCTGGCACGGGGAGAAGGACAGTAGCTCAGGCTCCATATTCCCTCCCCCTGACCCAGAAGAGACTCGTACCCAGTGGGGGGAGGAGGGGTTCAAAGGGAGGCCTAGAACCTTTGGTTACCTTTGGAAAAACTGACCCTCAGGTGCCTCACTAGAGGCAAATGCAGCTGAGGTGCGTTCATCTAGTTGAATCTATAGATGCAGCGTGATACGAGGAAGAGCCTTAGCAGGGCGTCTGGTTTGGTAAAGGCTACTTTCCTTTTCTTTCATAACATCCTTAACTTTCTGGAGGATTGTTTCCCGTTGGCACTGGTGATGGTGACTTAGCGCCCTTGAGCTTCGTAGAGAAAGGGGCTGTGCTGCCCCGTTCAACCTGTGTGGCTTTCCCAGCGAGTTGAAGGCACCCTGGAGAATGGATTCGCTCAAACCTTTGGGGGCATTTTTGTCCCAGAGCTGGGGTGCAGCCAAGTGGAAGGGTGCAGATCCCTTATCTGGGGGCTTCCCAGGCCCAGGGGAAGGCCACTTGGGCCAGACACAGCCCTGGCTCCACTTGAGCCCCCCCTGCTGCTGGGTCAGGACAGCGTGTTTCTGAACTGGCCAGGCAGTGAGTGTGGAAGCCCTTTAGCTCCAGGAAGCACCTGCCTGTGTGCTGCCGATTCAGCAGCCTGAGCTGCGGCCCTCCTTGTAGATGGGCTCTTTCTTTCCCCAGCTGCCGGCCCTGGGAGTTGGAGTAGGAACTGGCATACATTTTAGGGCTAAGATACCTTGTGTTACCCTTGGCAGCTGGATTGGGAGGTGAAGGAAGAGTGCTTTCAGGTGAGCCTTGGGATGTCTGTTGGGTGGTTTTCTTAAATGTGGTGATGAGTTGGGGTTGTATTGAATATATCCCCGTGCTCGGGAGAGAAGAACTGAAACGTTTCAGGGTGAGGACCCACAGTGTCTGCCGCCTGTTTTGGGCAGTTTAGCATAAGGAAAGCGTTGGAAATACGTGAGGCTGAACTATATGGAATGGTAGTTTTTGTACGTCAAGGAGGATTGCAGTCAGGCACTTGGATGTGGTTCAGCCTCATGTGTAGAGGTGGTCAGAATGGACGGTAAGTTGACGAATCTAGTTGAAGCACACACGCAGGTGTGTGTTGGACTCACTGGGTTTTGGGAGGCTGTCGGCATGCCACCCCTCATCCCGTGTCTTCATCTTTCTGGGTTCGCGCTCAGCGCACACTCCAGAGCTGCCTAAGCAAGGGTGCCTGGGAGATGACTCCCACGTCCCTCCATGCCTGGTATGTTCACATCCCAACCTAGTTTGGGTAGGAGGGGGATCTAGGGATCAAACACCATTAAATGTTCAGACTTCAGTCCCGTCTTAAAGCGCAGGCCTCATCCCCACCTGCTTTCTGCAACACCCACAACTTATCTCAGGGGTGTCTGTGTGTGTGTGTGTGTCTGTGTGTGTGTGTGTCTGTGTGTGTGTGTGTGGTCTTAGAGTCAGCGCCTTCCCTGCTGGTCATGGCCCCAGTGGTCAGGCAGCAGCTTCCAGTTTCTTCACTCTGCAAATCTGTTACTGGTGTCTGAGGGACCTTGTAACTCCTATCTTCTCTTCTCTATGATTCTCCTGCCTGGTTGGGTTTTTTTTTCTCCTTGTTCTTTTAATACTTTGTATCAATTTGTGAATAATGTTATTGAAATTAACATACTTTAATTATACTGCATGTGTCCTTTTTCCACTTGTGTCTGTGAGATTGATTTACGTTAGTTAATACATAGATACATAGCAGATCCAGTTCATTCATCTTAAATGCACGGTGTATTTATTTCCTGAGGGACAGTTAGTTTTGCTTTTTCACTGTTCTCACAGCGCTGCAGTATCCTTGTGTCTGTCAGACACTTGCAAGAGATTCTCTAGGGCAGAAGCAGGAGAAGTCAGTGAGTTGCTGGGTCCTAAGGTGTGTGCACCTTCCATTTTTCTAGATACTGACAGTGCTGTCCAGTGAGGTTTTACCAACGTATATTCCCAGTGGCCTTGAGGGTTCTTGTCTCTCATGTTTACCAACACCAGATATTATCGGCCTTTAATTTCTGCCAGTCTGGTGCGTTTGAAATGCTGTCCTTGTTTTGATTTGCATGACTGGGAAGTCAAATTCAATTCTTTGCTCTAGGAAACCATTGATGAGGTTTTTCTGTTTTTGTTGTTGATCAGTGATAGCTTGTGGGTTTTAATGTGTTTGTCCACAGCTAGAACTTATGAAGGCTTCTTTTGATCCTAACCTAGGTATCTGGACTTGTCTGCAATTCGATAGTATTTTCTGATTTTTTAACTTTGAGGATGCGTGCGGGTTTTGGGTACTGGAAGCCTGACTCTTCCACTTCACAGGGGAGAAAACTGAGGCAACTGCAAGTTTGTGACATGACAGCTGTCACCCAGGTAATTGTGGGGGAATCTCTACAATTCCATCTCTTGGCAGTTCTGTTCCTACCCAGGTACACCATCCAGAGCTTGCCTTGGGTCTTTTCTTAAGCTTCAGTTCCCCTCACCTGGGAAACAAAAGCCTTAATCAAGACCAGAGGCCCTTTTCCGTCACTACCATCTTATGAATGCTGGGCGCTGGGAAGGATGGTGCCTGCAGTCTTGACTGTATTACCCGTCTCTGCGAGGCAAATCACTCCCTTAGTCCGGTCGTCAAATAATCTAGAGTTACCAGCACGGCAAGGAGGATAGGACAGATACCATCTAGGCAGTGAACTGATGCAGGATAGAGCAGTGTGAACCTAGCTCCTCTGCCGAGAGACCCAGCGGGGCTGAGCTTCTCCGTGACCCCCTGACCTGCTGACCTGGACTGGGGCAGGATGTGCTCACTGGAACAAACCAGTCACGTGGCCTCTGGGCTTGCGCAAGACCTGGGCGATGCCGCCCGAGAGGTTCAGCCGCTCCAGGGTAGAGGCCTCGTCACACGTCAGCTGGGAGCCATCGGCACCCCCCTTCTCCATCTACTTAACCCTGCAGGTATTTGGGGGCTGCTTTGTCCTGGTGGTCAGGAGAGCAGGATAAACCATCATCTGAGTAGGGGGATCATGATTTTTCTTCCACACTGGGATACAGCTGAGATCAGACAGAATTACCCTGGGATGGCAGGAGGTAACCGGCCTGTGCACGGGGAGCTGTACGTTCGCGCTGCTGGTGCTGGTGCCTGAGGGATTGTTTTCTGGTGGCTGTAGGGCTGTCCACACACACCGAGCCAGGCTGCGGGGAAGACGTCTCCTTCCATCTCCCAGCAGCCTGGCGAGGGGAGTGTATCTTCCCAGGGCCCCAGGGGAGGAAGCCCGGACGAGGCCGGAGAGGCGAGGCCTTTCTGTTGCTTGCTCTTGTGTCTGCCAATCCCCCCATCATCGCCCAGCCAGCAGGGAGATGTACTCTGGCCTCGGATTGAATTAGGGAACTGCTGTGTTCCCGCAGGCTGGAGAGGCATGGAACACTAATCTCATTTGACTCTCCAAGGATTTCTGAAAGCTTTTATGAAGTAGCCCCAAGGCCCTTCAGAATCCAGGCAGCACGCCCGTTTTAGAAGCTGAGACACGGGGATGAAGTACTCCTTCAGCATCTCGCGAAGTCAGGGTCAGAGTCGGGGAGCAATCCAGCAAGCAGAAGCCTCCAGAACTTTCCAGAACTTTGCCCAAATGGTCATGTTTCTCAAAAATACAGAATGTTTTGACCGCTGAGGGCCTTCTTGGGGGGTCCATTGTTTTAGGCCTAGGAGAGCAATTTTCTTCTGTGTGCAGGTTATGAGCTGCTGTGACTGATCTTAAGCAGCGTCCCATTTGTGGGCAGTGTAGCCGTGCGGTTTCCAGGCACCATGGGAGAGCAGCTTGAGGAGGCCTCTCTGCTGAGCCTGGTGGGAATTAGTCACTTATTTCAGATAGACGACCGGCAGATGGGGAGCAGGGGGGTCCCTGTGATTGTCCAAAAGGGTTCAGGTGGTGGAGGCAGGTGGGGCCTTCTCACAGCTCCTGGAGCCTGCAGTGACGCGCTGGATGCCTTTTCTGGGCCACACAGCACTTGCTTGGGCGCATTCAGCTGCCGGGAGCCGGGCTCTAGGGGCTGGATAGCCAGCCGGTGCCTGGCCATCTGTCTCCTTAAAGCTGTGAGGATAGGGCTTCCCTGGTGGCGCAGTGGTTGAGAGTCCGCCTGCCGATGCAGGGGACACGGGTTCGTGCCCTGGTCCGGTAGGATCCCACATGCCGCGGAGCAGCTGGGCCCGTGAGCCATGGCCGCTGAGCCTGTGCGTCCGGAGCCTGTGCTCCGCAACGGGAGAGGCCACAACAGTGAGAGGCCCACGTAACGCAAAAAAAAAAAAAAAAAAAAGCTGTGAGGATGAAGACTGGCAGCTGTTTTTGTTTGGTTTTGGTTTTGATTTAAAGATTATAAGCCAGAAAGCAGCTTCACATGTTTCCATTAGGAACCAAGACGTAAAACAGAAAGAGCGCATCAAGGCTGTGCTGCAGACTCGAGGAGAGGTCCCGGGTGTCCTTCGGGTCGATCCGAGCACAGTTGAGGTCAAGGCGCTTGTGCCGCTCCAGCATGGAGGTGTAAGTGGGCGGCTGACGTGGAGGGGAAGCACAGGCCTGCCTGCTTCTGTGTGGGAGCGCTGAAGTGGCCCAGGCTCCAGGAGCAAGTGCTGCGGTGACGGCGAGGGGCGGAGCAGCCTTTGTGGAAGAGAAAGAAACACAAGCTGTAGCAAAAGGTCCCACTGGACCTTCACAGCCCTCCAGCCCTTCCACCTTCCCCCGCCTAGAGCCACTCTGCGGACCTGTCAGAAACAACCTCAATTTGTGGCTGTTGGCAACATGTAGGCACTCAGTTCCTTTGAGCCAACAGTGAAAGGGACAGCAGTGTTTAAGCGGCAGCAGCGGGTGAGGGAGGGCACAGGACCTGATGAAAGACTGTGGCTGGACCTGCATCCGTCTTCTTCTGGATTAGCCGCGAGATCGCAGCTGGCCGATTTGGAAATTTCAGGTACATGTGTCCTGTCTCCTTAGATCAGGTTTAGAATCCAGTCTACAGAGGGCTCTTAACCACGTAAGAAAGCTGTTTTAAAAGTCAATCTTGGCTGTGTGTCCCTGGGATGTCAGAACGCCTGTGTTCATTCCCCTCCTTCCAGAGCCCCGAGGCCCATGGTGGCCCCAGGACTGGCTTCACGGTGGTGTGGGGAGCAGCTCACAGAGTCACCTGGACGCGGGCCCCACTTTGCCCGGGACAGTATTCTGCCGAGCTCGAGCGGAATGCGCTTTCACATAAACAGTTAGGTGCTCTAGGGCTTTGGAGCGGAAAGAGTGAGAGAGCCCATGTTTTAAAGCCAGAGGGTAGCTTGGAAAAGGGCCAGAGGGTGTGATGGAGCCCAGGGTCTTCCCAGCAAGTCAGCTGACTGAGGGCTGCAGGGCACATCTGCCCACAGCTGTCCTTCCTCCTGTCCACACCCTGATGGGGATCTGGTGTCTTGCAGGTGTCCTAATCCTGTTTGGGGCCCTCTTCCCTCACAATAAGGACTTTCTGTCCTTTCTCGTTTTTAAGGGGGGAGAAACCCCCACAGAATTGAGAAAAGGGAAATGTTTGTTCAAAAGAGGGGAAGTGAAAGCTGGTAGTGTTTCATGCTGAGGCCACGAGTGGGACCGTGACTGGCTTGGTAACAGCACAGCTCATGCTTTAAACCGTTTGTGCTTAGTTTGTCCTGTTTCACGATGCATGTGGATGTGGACAGAGAGGAAGAGCTGGTGTCCACTGGAATGCAGGGGCATCTGTCTGTCCCCATAGGAGGAGAAATTTGATTCCGTATTCTCTGGGATCTCAGCAACCCCCGGACCCTTAGAAGGAGAGGTCCATTGGGAGATTGATTAGAGTTAAAATCTCAGTTTTAATTGGGGCTCTTTGTGACGTGGAGGTATTTTGGGCGGGTTTGAGTGAACTGGACTTGTCTGGCACGGACTGCAAGTGGGGAAAGGCGAGGAGACAGGGAGGAGGAGAAGGGTGGGGCCTTTGCTGCCTTCTGACTGGCAGGCACCCTCCTTTCACTCTGGACTTCCACCCGGGGACACGAGTGGTCACTAGCCCCATTTTACAGGTGGTGAGACTGAGGCTCAGTGAAGGCGGGTACACAGTTGGGAAGTAAGTGGACTCCAAGTCTCCTGACCCCAAGCCCCACTCTCATCCTCTCCAGCGGCTCCCGCGGCTGTTGACCACTTGAACTCCAGCCCAGATGCTCTCCTGTGATGCTGCGGCCCCGGCGGGCGGGCTGAGGCTGCAGGGAAGGCCCCATGACCAGGCTGGAGTGGTGGTTCATACTGCACCCTGACCCCAGGCTCACGGGCCCGGTTCTCACTGAGGCCAGGGATGAGCAGGGAGAACAGTTGACAGGAGCCATGGGGCAGGGAAGGAGGGCGGGACGTGGGGCCGTTGTCAGCCCAGCGACTGAGAACCAACTGGGAGCCGCCCACGTTCCCCGCCCCCGCGAAACCAGAGAACCCTTTCCTCTTTTTTTTGGCTGTGCCATGCAGCTTGCGGGATACCAGTTCCCGGACCAGTGGTGGCCAGGGATCAAACCCAGGCCCTCGGCAGTGAAAGCGCCGAGAGCTAACCACCGGACCTCCAGGGGGTTCCCGAAACCAGAGAGATCTGTGCAGTCCGGTGCGTGGAGGTGCCCCACGCTCCACGTGAGCGGCCGGCGAAGCCCGCCGGGGGCCCTGGGGACACTCCTGTTTGACACACGGGGAGTGTTCTGCGCGGATGGCCTCTGGTTTCCCGAGGACCCTGCCATGTTCCTGACACCTGGACAGGTAGTGGTGAGAGCCTAGGGTGGTGACCCTTCCAGGTGCGATTCTGACGGGCCCGTCAGCCAGGCCTCCACCTGCCTGGTGGGTCCGGACGCCCACGTGTGGGGAGCACACCTCCCATCTTGGGGCAGATGTTGTTAAGATGCCGGGGGTAGGTCAGGGTGTCGATATAAAGGAACCCTCTGCTTTGCATCTCTGCCCAGAAGACTTTTAAAAGAGGCCCCAGAGAGCTCTGTCGCTCCTCCTGCCGCACGGGGACGCGGAAAGACGTTTCCTAACAGTTTGGAGGCTGCCTGACATGGGGTCATGTGAGCATCAGCTTCCCCGTGAGTCACTGAAAACGGGAAAGTTAAGCGTTCTGAGCAGGAAGTCACTGGGGAGAAGGCATCCGATTGGAAACAGCATTTGGGGGTGCATCAGAGCAAATGTTCTTTCAGCTGGGTGGCTCTGGGTCTTTGGTAGCACCAGCTATTATTCTTCCTTAAAAAAACCCCACAAATATAACATGCTCATTTTAAAATATATATATATATATATGTAACATACTCATTTTAAAAAAAGGCGGCTGTATAGTGAAAATCAGCAGCTTCTTGGGACTTGTGTATGTTTTTCTCAACGTTTTGCACGAGTGACGGGGATGAACATGTACGTGGCCTGATGGGCTCACACTTGCCATGACTCACCTGCCGCTTTGCTCTCCTTCACTTACTGTCTGTTTTGGTCTCTTTTATCAGTACCGTGTGATTCACTTCAACTAGTTCATTTCCTAATGGCTGCTTTTGTGTTCTATCATTTAAGCATTTACCACAGCTGTTACAGTTAATGTTATTAGATGCTTTCTTTACGGCCTTTTGCGAACACCAAGAATGTTTAGTGAACACCCGTATACCGGTATCTTTCATCTTGAGGCTTGTGGGATAAATTTCTAAATGTCAAACTGCTGAGTCAAAGGGCATGCAGTTAGGAGAATTGACAGAGGGTGGGTCATACCTACCACTGGGTATTCATCAGCGTTAGCATCTGTTTCCCTACACATCTAACCCCAGCTGAAAACTTTCCAACCCTGCCACCTTTGCCGGTCTGGAAGATACATACCTCTTTGCTGAGCATCTTTAAGTATCTGTTGGCCTTCTATAGTTTTTTCTGTACATTTACTGTGTATGTCCTCTGGCCATTTTTCTATTATGATTTTTTGAGTCCTTTGCATATTAGGGAAACAGAGCCCTAAGTATTTGTAAGGACTGTTTTTTGTCCATTTGTCACTTTGTATTTTTTTTTTTCTAGAAGAGAGGCTTTATTTTCATGTAATCATTTTCCCCTTTTAAGATTCTGTTTTATGTCAATCTTAGGCATTCCTAACGCCAATGTTACATTTTTAAAAGTGCCCTTATTTTCTTCATACAACTTCTGTTTTTATTCAAGATCTTTGTTCCATGTAGCACTTTTTATATAGTAAGGACTTGAGGGTAAAGATTGAGTCTTTTGGGGTTTTTTTTTTTTTCCGAAATGCACAGCCAGTTGTGCAGGCACCATCCACCAAGATGTGCTATTTCCTCCCTCGTAGAATGTGCTTCCGAATGGCCTGTTTAGTTGATGGCAGCTCTTCCTGGGCTGGCGTCACCCAGGGTTGATCATACGTTTCCCACCCCAGACCTTCGGGCCTCCATCACTGTTCTTTTCCAGAACCGTCTGGTTATCTTCACACATGGATTCTTCCAAGTGAATTGTTGCTTACGTTAGGTTTTCCCTTGAATGTAACTCACTGTGTGGAAGGCAGCATCTTCAGTACTGTCACCTACGTCGTCTTCATGTACCCCTCACAAAAACCTGTGACCTGAGGAGGTGACCCAGTGACCCTGCTGTGCCAGCCCCCTGAGGTCAGGGACAGTGGGCATCTCACGAGGCCCCGCAGTGCCGTGGCGCCCAGGTCACATTTCTTGCTCTCATCAGAGCTTCTTGCCTAAGAGTGTGCCTCAGAGGCTGAGCTGGAAGTTGGCCATCTCCTGACCTGCAGGCCAATCCAAGAGCTAAGGCCTTGGTGGTGATGGGATGGCTTCCCTTCTCGGGAGCCCCGTCTCTGAAACTGAAAGCAGAGCCCTTGGCTGACTGCAAAAGCCACAGACAGTTCCGGGAGACCTGTGCCACCGGCCAAACCAGCGCTGCTTCCCGGCTCTCAAGACAGCACATGCGGGGCTGCAGGTGGGCTTGTGTTTGCTTGTTTGGTGTCCAGAATGTGGCTCATGAGATTTATCTTCTCTCGCGTTTTTCGTATCCCACTGGTCTTCCGCTTGAGACATGATCACAGGGAAAGGCCGTTTATTCCTTGGGAGCACAAACTTGGGAGAAGTCACAAACTTTGTTCCAGGAACCCATGCAGAGGCAGGTTGGCCATAGTGGGGAGGACACTGGATTCGACTTTGCCTGAAGATCCGGGTTTGTCCATCTGTTTGGAATGGACTTGTTGAAACTGCTTGTCGCCTGGGCCCTGCGGTGGGTTCTGACAGCAGAGCGGCCTCGGCCCCGACCTCCCAGGTCACGAGATAGTTGATCCACAAACCGTGCAGTGACCAGCATCATTTCAGACTGTGAGCCCTGCCCTGGTCCTGCAGCAGCTCTAGAGACCGGGTGACATGGTGTCCTGCCGGCATCCGACGGGGCCTCACGCACACAGCACAGCCCTTTCTTGTCTTTCTCTCTCTCGTGCATGCTCCCAGCCACCTGGAGGAGAAGCACACAGTCTGTCTTAGCCATTCAGGCCGTTACAACAGAATGCTACAGACGGTGGCTTCCAAACAAACTTACTGCTCACAGTTCTGGAGACTGGGAGCCCCAGATCAGGGGCCAGCATCTGCCAGTAAGGACCCCCTGCCTGGTCAGACTTCCCCTGTGTCCTCACATGGAGGAAGGGGCCAGGGAGCTCTGTAGGATCTCTTTCATAACAAGGGCACTAATCCCATTCATGAGGGCTCCACCCTCATGACCTCATCATTCCCCAAAGGCCCCACGTCCTAACACAGTCCCTTGGGGGGTAGGATTTCAACTTGAATTTGGGGGCATGGGACACAAACATGAGTCCATTTCACAGTCCTGCATGCTATGGGCATGGGCTGGGACTTTGAGACAAGGCCGAGAGCACATGGGCACCGAGGCTTGAAGGCTGTCTGCTGACACCTCAGCTCCAGAAGAGGAAACTGAGGAGCACAAGGAAGCAGATGGTAGAGCCAGGATGGAATGGGATCCCTTCGACCACTGGGTTGTTTGTGGCCCCAGAACAGTGCTACCTGAGGTGACACCTTCTGTGTGTCCAGCACCTGAACTGAGGGAAAAGCAGCCTGATGTCTTGTGTCCTTTCCTTTCCAGGTTAATCTAGGATCCAGTTTCCAAAATGTGGCGGCTCTTGGCCACACTCAGCTGCCTGGTGGTGCTGACCGGTGCCTGGAGCAATGTGCATTCCCCGCCTCTGTCGGATGAGCTGGTCAACTTTGTTAACAAGCAAAACACTACGTGGAAGGTGGGCTGGGGGCCCCTTCTGTGTACTCTGACTCCCGAGGGAGGGGCTGCAGCTGTGGCCCACGGGACAGTGTGTCCTAGACAGTTGACCTGATGCACAGACCTGGCCACTGAGGCCCACGCGCACTGCCCTGTCCCCTTCCCTGGAGTGTGTGTTGTCTGTGTGTGTGAAGGTGCGTGGGTGTAAACCAGCTCTGGAAGAGTTCACCGCCGGGCAGACACTGTAACCCCACCGTGGCAGGTGTCACAGCCCATCAGTACCACCAACTCGGTGATTCTGCCCAGCCCTGAGGCCCGAGGCTACAGGAACAGAGGGATGAGGGATAAGCCATGTTCAGGGCAGTGGAGGGTCTCTCGTGATGTCAGCAAATGGTACAGCTTGGGGGAGATACCCACTGGTCTGAGAGCTGCCCACTGCCCATGCGGTCACTCTGGTCTGCTCCCCGCCTGCTCTGCAGATGCCTGTCTTAATCCATTCAGACGCTGTAACAAAAGCACATAGATCAGTGCTTGTAAACGGGAATGTGTTGCTTGCAGTTCTGGAGGCTGGAGGTCCAAGATCAGGGTGTTGGCACAGTCGGGTTCTGGTGGGGGCCCTCTTCCGGGTTGCAAGTGGCTGACTTCTTTTTGTGCCCTCACTTAGCCTGAGGGGTAAGCTAGCTCTGTGGAGTCTCCTTATAAAAGGGCACTGATCCCATTCATGGGGGCTCCACCCTCATGACCTAAGCACCTCTAAAGGCCCCACTTCTTAACACCATCACATTGGAGTTAGGTTGCAACATGAATTTTGGGGGGGAAGCAGACATTTGTTCTGTAGCAGTGCCCTAACCCCCTTGCTCTGCGGAGGTGGAGGGGACCCCCGGCCTTGTCAGGGCTTGTGTGGGTGGTGTGCATGCTCCACCCCGTCTCTGGAAACATCCCCACCGCCCTGCCGCCCTGTGTTGGTGGGTGACTGCTATGGGTGCGGCTGTCTTCCAGGCTGGACACAACTTCTACAACGTGGACCTGAGCTACGTGAAGAAGCTGTGTGGCACCTTCCTGGGCGGGCCCAAGCTGCCCCAGAGGTGAGTGCCCACTGCTGGGGAGGACACGCAGCTACACCAGCACCGCTGCCATTGGAGCAGAGACGCTTGGCACAGAGGGAAGCGGGGGGAGGCAAGGAGGCTTCCCCGGCATCCGGAGGCCTCACGGACCCCGGAGCTGCAGGGACTCTGCCTGAGGTACAGGGCCTAGCCGCCGATGCCAGAGTGTCCTACGGTGCTTCTCCAGGCGTGCCAGCCGCAGTGGGAAAGGCCCCAGGTCTGGGTCTCCAAGATCTGAATGGACCCAATCTTGAATAATTTAAGGAAAATCTAAGAAAAGCCATATGATCTGCCGTTAATGTTTTTTTTTTTTTTTTTCTGGAAAAGTCTGCAGTTTCTATTTTCGTGTAGATATTACTCTTGAAGGAAGTGTTAGAAAAACGTAACAGTGAGGATGGGATAGTAACGTTATGGGGACCATTACACAGTTGTGAAGGTATTTGAAAAACGATGAGCCTGGGCAGATGTTTGATTCGGGGTCGGGTTGCGGAAGCAAGAGACACAATTATCTGGACCCTGTGGCAAAAACTCTTCAAAAATATCCACAAAATGGGTGTAGAAAGAAATGTACAGAATAGTAAGTTACGTGGAGCAGTAGAACCTATTTTGTTTTATAAAATTCCAAGGGGGGAATTTCCTGCTGGTCCGGTGGTTGGGACTCCACGCTGTCACTGCTGAGGGCCCGGGTTCGATCCCTGGTCGGGGAACTAAGATCCTGCAAGACGCACGGCACAGCCAAAAAAAAAAAAAAAGTGTTTAAATAAATAAATAAAATTCCAAGGGGACACCCTTGCATACTCCCTCCTTTGCATGTCCTTGTGCCTCTCCCCTTCTGGGTGACGGCAGTCAGCTGGCCTTTGTGGGGATAGGAGAGTGGGTTCTAAGGTGACAGCTTGTGATGGAGACCTTCCTTTTTCCAGAGCTGCCTTTGCTGAGGGCATGATTCTGCCTGAAAGCTTCGATGCCCGGGAACAGTGGCCAAACTGCCCGACCATCAGAGAGATCAGAGACCAGGGTTCCTGCGGCTCCTGCTGGGTGAGTCCCCTGCTGGCCGGGAGGGCTGGGGCCAGGGGACAAGTTGGGGTGGGAGAGACCAGGGGGGTTGAGGTTAGACCAGCTGTGACTAGGCAAGTCACAGAAGGTTCCCGAGGCTCAGTCTCCACCAGTATAAAAACAAGAAGGATCCCTAAGGATGTGAATCATTGCAGGACCAGGTGAAAGAATCAGTACACGCAGGATGCCCTGTACAGGGCATGTCCCACGTATGGGTTGTGAAGCAGTTTTTATTTCTGTTTGACACCCTGTCCTAGGCCATCAGCAAATACCATTAACTTTGAAGAAGCATCCCATCTGTATCAATGAGCTGCCTAAATTGTGTTTGTTTGGGTAAAATACTCATGACATAAACTTAACCCTCTTAATCATTAAATGTACCACCCAGTGGCATTGGGTCCATTCGGGTTGCTGTGCAGGTATCACCACCTCCGTCCATAGAGCCCTTCATCGTGCAAAACTGAGACTCTGTGCCCACGAAACGCTAACTCCCATTCCCCTCTCCCCAGCCCTCAACAACCACTCTTCTGCTTTCTGTCTCTTGTGGTTTTTCTTTTTTTAAATCAGTGAATCAGTGTATTCCAGGGTAACTCGCAGGGTGGGATCGGGATGAGGGTGTGAGTGGGGACGGCAGTCTGGAAGCATGTGCAGTCGCATTTTGCACTGCTGAGGAGCCCCTGGGACAGTTTTTTTTTTTTTTGCTGTACGCGGGCCTCTCACTGTTGTGGCCCCTCCCGTCGCGGAGCACAGGCTCCAGCCGCGCAGGCTCAGCGGCCACGGCTCATGGGCCCAGCCGCTCCGTGGCATGTGGGATCCTCCCGGACCGGGGCACGAATCCGCGTCCCCTGCATCGGCAGGCGGACTCTCAACCACTGCGCCCCCAGGGAAGCCCCCCCGGGACAGTTTTATAGCTCACCCAGGGTATGGGGGGTAGGTAGCTGCTTGGAAAGGGAAAGTACATTCTTAAGATTCATGAACGGGTAACGGGTCTGTTTCACGGGGACCAGGAATATGTCAGCGAAGGTTTTCATCATTGTTCAGGGACTAACAGAACATAGAGGCTACCAGGTCCTAAGTAAGTACTAAAGGCTTTGATGACACAGAATTGATTGCCCCGTGCAGTCCTGGGTAGGGTCAGCAGAAGGACCGGGGGAACTGTAAGGGCCCGAGGGGGAAGCGGTCACGCTAACAGCTCTGTGCTCCACCCCTGACTTTTTTTTTTTTTGGTCTCTCAACGATTTTAACTAGTCTGGGTACCTCATATGTAAGTCGAATCATACACTATTCATCCTTCGTACAAGCAATATTTTTATGTCAGAAACCAAAGACCGCATGTTTCAGCAGCGAGCTGAATGCCCAGGTAGAGGTTTGGGGTGGACTGGTCTCTTGCTTTAATGCCCAGCTTGAGCACCAGGCCCCTCCGCTGCCGTGGAGAGGGACCAGCCGCCAGGAAGGCGCGGGGTGCCCGACGTTGCCCCCCGGGTGGAGGCTGGGGGGCCCGCTGTGCAGGATGGGGCTCAGTGCGCCGGTTTTTGCAGGCGTTTGGGGCTGTGGAAGCCATCTCTGACCGGCTCTGCATCCGCAGCAACGGGCGTGTCAACGTGGAGGTGTCCGCCGAGGACATGCTGACCTGCTGTGGCGACGAGTGTGGGGATGGGTAAGTCGGAGCCCCCCGGAGCCGCCCAGCAGACCCGCGGGTGGGCGCTGGCCGGGGGGTTCCCTGCGGGCGGGAGCGCCACTCCCTCAGGCAGGACGACGCCTCTGCTGAGACACGATGGGGACCCAGGGTGTTGGAAACCAGGCCGGCCGCGCAGAGCTAGGTGTGGGCCGTGGGGGCCAGACACATGTTCTGGGCACAGGCGGCTCAGCTTCTGGGTTTTGTCGTGCTGGTTCCCCTTTCCTGCTTGAGGAAGTGTAGTAGCCTGGGGCCTGTCTCCTTCTCTGTAGTTAAGGGTGGGGGGCTCCCAGACAAGCCACGTTAGTAACCAGATCCCTGTCTTCTGCCAGCTCTGTCCTTGCTTCTGCAACAGTGGTTCTCAGATGCGGCTGCAGATAGCGATACCTGGGAGTTTAAAAAAAAAAAAAAAATGCCCAGGTCTCACCCCACAGCAGTGACATGGGAATCCCTGGCACTGGTGTTTTGTAAGAGCCTCGGGATTCTAACATACTGCCCTTCGAGAACCGCTGTCTAGACAGAAGACAGAGCCTGGTGTGGACGTGATTATGAAAGTACTTCTGTCTTCTGGGGGATCTTGGTGGGCAGGCCTGGGCGAGTCCCTGCAAGAAGTGGCTGTCGGGAGGATGAATGGGGCATTTGGGGATCTGCGAGAACCGTTGGGCCAGTTGCTGAAGGCGGTGGTGGTGCAGCGGGCTGTGGTCTGGGAGCAGCGAGAACCACTCTCACCGTGAGTTTAACCAGTGCTTCTTTTCTCAGCTGTAATGGGGGCTTCCCCTCTGGAGCCTGGAACTTCTGGACGAAACAAGGCTTGGTGTCCGGGGGCCTCTATAACTCACATGTGGGTGAGTGTCTGCCCTCAGCCCCCATCTGGCCAGATGGATTTTATACGCAGGAATAATAGTGGTCTCATTTCCCCCTACAAAGTAGAGGTTAAGGGCTGAGGGCAGGAATGCTGGGCTGAAAATCCAGGTCGAAAGACAAGGCAGCCTTGTGTGCGGCAGGGTTAGCAGCAGGAGGACAGCGTCAGTGCCGCAGGCTTGAGGGCAACTTCTGTTCCCGCGAGCCGTCGCCCCGATTCTGCTCTCTGGCCTCGAGGGGCCTCCTCCTGACACCCACCTGTGCCCTTGGCCCTCCAGGTTGCAGGCCCTACTCTATTCCCCCCTGCGAGCACCACGTGAACGGCTCCCGGCCCCCGTGCACGGGGGAGGGCGACACCCCCAAGTGCAGCAAGATCTGTGAGCCGGGCTACACCCCGTCCTACAAAGAAGACAAGCACTTTGGTAAGCGGGGTGGGTGACCCCAGCGCACCGGCGGGGGGAAGCCAAGGAGGGAGGGCCAGGACTTCGGGGTCTTAGGTCAGGAACACAGAACAGGGCCTGTCTTCCGGGAGGGAGCAGTGCACTGCGTTCTCGGCCCGTTTCCACCCTGAAGTCTGCGGGAATGGTGTCTTAGACCTTCAGCCGTGGAGGGAAGCGACCCAAGCCCTCATTGCACGGGGGAGGAGTCTGCCCTAGAATCCCTCTGGGTGCCGCCTGCCCTGCTCCCAGGGCCTCAGGCTCACTGCGCACACGAGCCGGGGGCAAGCCCGTGCCACCCTCTGTGGGAGGCGCCCTGTCCCACTTGGCCGGTTCCTTTGCAGGATGCAGTTCCTACAGCGTCTCCGGTAGCGAGAAGGACATCATGGCGGAGATCTACAAAAACGGCCCAGTCGAGGGGGCCTTCTCCGTGTATTCGGACTTCCTGATGTACAAGTCTGGTGTGTCTCGACCCCTGGTGGCAGCTGGCGGGGGAGGGAGGTCTGCGTTCCCCACTGGCGGGACCTCCTGGGTGGGAGGCGGGCCTCCAGGGGGAGGTGGTGCCACATGCCCCTGGCCGCTCCCTGGCTGGTGGTAGAGCTCTGGGCACCTTCCTGCCTGCCCTGTCCTCTGGCTCCTCCTGGCATCTCCAGAGGTCTCCTGTATGGCTGATTCCTACTACTCCCGGAAAGGCCAGCCCAAATATCTCCTTGGGGAGCCTTTCCATCCCCACCTCCATCCGCCTCCATTGCTTCCTCATCGCATTCACATTGTAACGGTAGGAGTGACCTCCTTCATCTTTGTCTTGGCAGAGCCTAAGCATCATGCCCAGCACCCAGTGGATGAGGAAAGAGGGAGCACCTTGCTGTGGGGATTCAAACGGCCAGGGACAGGATGGTCCCTGCCTGAGAGCTGTCTTAGAAATCCCCCATTCCAGACGAACAGTCTGTGCTGCGGGCTTGTCTCATTTTATATGCTGCTAGATGGAAAACTCCAAAGCTCTCCAATCTTATAGAAAAAAACCCAAGGTGCCTGGCAAGAAAAGAACTGCCAACTTTATCATTTTTAACAGTTTCCACCAATATTATATGAGAGGACGCATTTCCAGTTTGACGAAGTGATTCACCAGGGAGGCGGTAGCCTGGGGGTCCTCGGAGCACCTTAGCCAGCATCTTTCTGGGTCGTCAGCACTGGCAGCTGCCGGCCCAGCCCCTCTCTCCCAGCACCTCTGCAGGGTGTGTCCCAGAGCAGCAGTTTAAAACTAAGCCACGGAACCCTTTTGACACATCGTTACATGGAGTCCCTGGATGTAACACAGTTAACTTGGTATTTTTATTAGAATTTACAACTTTAGTTTTAAAGGCAACCAACAAACACATCTGATTGGCCTCCATCTTAATATTTACCCCCCATATGTCAGGCTTTCAAACATAAGTAATTCCCAAATGTTGTGGGAACCCCTGGAGCCTTCTCGTGGAACACCAGGGCCCGTCCTTTCCTCCGGCCCCGTCCGTCCTGCCCGGGGTGACCAGCCGAGCTGGAGGGGTGCTGTGGCAGATGGGGTGGCCGCCTGGTCTCGGTCTGACCGCCTTCTCCTTTCCCAGGGGTGTACCAGCACGTCACGGGAGAGATGATGGGTGGCCACGCCATCCGCATCCTGGGCTGGGGAGTGGAGAACGGCACCCCCTACTGGCTGGTCGGCAACTCCTGGAACACGGACTGGGGTGACAATGGTGAGTGCAGCCCCTTCCTGCTGAGAGTAGGGCCCCCCCGAGCCAGGGCACAGCGGGCGTCCTGTCCTCCTGCTCTGCCAGCTGCGCAGGTGCCGGGGAGCCGGGGCTTCCGCGAGGGCAGCCTCTGATCCCGGGAGGGTGTGTGCTCGGCCCGGGTCCCCACGGCACCGGGTGCAGGGGCCGGATGCGGGGCTGCGCTGCGGGGTGAACGGAAGCCGGCGGAACACCTTGTGGGCCGGCTGGTGACGGTTTTGAGGCTGGTTTGTGACTTCCGCTTCCCCGTCTTTCAGGGCTGGGTGTGGGTATGTCTGCAAAAGCCAAGCACACTCTAAAGGCGTCTTCTGCTCTCTAGGCTTCTTTAAAATCCTCAGGGGACAGGATCACTGTGGAATCGAATCGGAAATCGTGGCTGGAATCCCATGCACTCGTCAGTACTAGAAGATGTAACCACCTGTGGGCCTGTCCGCCGGCCCTGGGGCAGTTTTTCCCTAAATACCGCCATTCGGACTGGGGATGAGATGGGGGGTAGGAATGTCTTTTATTCTTTGAGTTAGGATGAGATACAAGGGCTTTTAGCCAGGGCCTGAGGACTGGGTCGGGCCAAGCCTCCTGTCTGCCATCCGCACCGTCTTCCAAGGAGATGCAGCCAAGGCCAGCCCAGTGGACGGGCTGTCACGACGCAAGCCTCCGCCAAAGCAGAGCGAGCCTCTCCTGCAGACCAGCTGTGTAGTGCCTGCTGCCCCCGCCTCTGCGTCACCAGGGAGCAAGACAGACCTGAAGGGTCTGTAGTTGCCCAGAGGAGTGGAAAGCAGAGCTCTCCTAGCTCCATGGATTCCCCCCCGAGCAGGCGGCTTTCTAGATCCGGAGTAGGTTGAGGAGAGAGAGAGAGTGGGGCAGCCCTTTGGAGAGAGCCACGTTCTCCCAGGGCACCTGCACCTGTCGAGGTCTGCGGCGCTGCTGGCCCTCTCTGGTCTTGTCCTTGGCATGATTCTTAGGTTTTCTGTTGTGTGCTCCTCGGCTGATCATGTGGGTGAGAGTCTACTCGTTGGAAGAGCTGTACTCGTTGAACAGATTGTCTCCTTCAAACTCGGTGGTTGAGATTTCTCTGACCTGCTGCCCTCTGATACCACAGTGAAACTAGTTTGGGGAGAAGCCGGCTTTTACTGTTTTAAAATCACTGCTTCACCCTGTTAATAAAGGAATGACTGCCAATAAAATGCCTCTCCTTCAATGTGAAGTCTGCGTTCTGGTGGCATCTCGAAGTCACTGTCTGTAGACTTTTAGCTGCTGTCGCTCCTTCTCCCCCAGAAGGAATCGTGTTCCCATGGATCTGGGTGCCCTTGAACCTCTAACCAGGGATATCTTGCCTGGGTTGAGTGGAACAAAAATACCTAACTTTTTAACTTCACTGCTGCAGCCATACTTTCAAACCACAGCACCTCCTCTCTTCTTACCTTCCTGTCAACGCTTTTCTATAAATCTACCACCCCACACTGCCCCAAGCCTCGATGAGCTCTGTGCCTGCTTAAAGAGGTAAGAACTCTTACCTCTTTTTTTTATTTTACCAACCACACACCAGCAGCGACCTGAGGCTTCCTGCAGGCGTGGTGAACTGGCGATGTAACCAGTCCTGCTGGAAGACCAGCTGCCCGGGTCAGGGCAGAGGCCGTGTGCAGTGTTATGAGGTCCTGTCTCTTGGGACACTCGTTAAGAATTACCCGTACACAACGGGAGGACCCCAGTTAGTTCTCGAGGGAACAGGAGACAGAATCTCCACCTGTGCCCGCACCCCGGCCTGTCAATACCCCAAGTCATTCCCTTCCACAAGTGGGAGTGGGACCAGCTCTTCCCAGAAGCACAGGAGGTTTAACTTCTGACGTGCCCCAGAAATTAGGCCCAGAACTACCTCAGATACGCTCTTAAACACGTGGTGAACGTCACTGCAGGAAAAACTGGTGTCACTCATAGTACTTACAGAATGTTTAACAAGGGTTAAAGCTACAAATTCATCATTGCGGTCGGTGTCTGTACAATTTCAACTGGGATACATTCGTAAGCTCAGTGAAGTTCTAACGTTTTCTACCCACTCCCAAACTGAGTTGAATAATTCTGTTTACTACTTTCTCCCATTCGCACCCCCTACCCACCTGCACCTCCATCCTCACCTGGACGCCCCGCAGAGATGCACTAAGTGAACCGGACTGGACCTCGGGGCATCTTCGTGCTTGGCCTAAGGAGTCTTTGTTAGAAAGCAATGTTTACGACTGGGGTTGATGTCACTACTTCAGTACACACACTGCCCTCCTACCCCCACCTCGCCTCAGCTCCGCTCAGTAGGTGGGAAGTTCTTCTTGGCGCCTCCAACAAGATGACAGCTGGAAGTGACAGTGCCTTTTCGTTCTTTACATGGAGAAGGGCGTATTTTTGTTCAGATTTAGGAAGGTGAGCAAAGGTGGTCCAACCTTTCCCGTTCCTTTAATAGGCATCAGAAACTGTACTTTGGAGCCTCAGGAGTGGTCCATGGACCAGTAGCATTGCCATCTCCGGGGTTCTTGCAAGAAATGCACAATTTGGGGCCAGACCTGAATCTGCATCTGTAGTTAACCAGGACTCCAGGGGACTCACGTTCACTATGGTTTGACGAACGCCTTAGAGCAGTGGTTCCCAAGCTGGTCTCCTGACCAGCATACATGTGTGTCACCAGGGAACTTGTTAAAAACGCAGGTTTAGGGGCACCTCCCCAGATCCACTGAGAAAGCATGGTCCTAGCAATCTGGAAACTTCAAGCAGTTCACTGAAGTTTAAGAACCAGCCTTACAGCTCTGTTTCCAAAACTAAGAATAACCTCGGGCTTCCCTGGTGGTTAAGAATACGCCTGCCAATGCAGGGGACACGGGTTCGAGCCCTGGTCCGGGAAGATCCCACATCTAGTGGAGCAACTAAGCCCGTGCGCCACAACTACTGAGCCTGCACTCTAGAGCCCGTGCTCCGCAACGAGAAGCCACCGCAATGAGAAGCCTACATGCAGCAACGAAGACCCAGTGCAGCCAAAAATAAATTAAAAAAAAAAGAATAACCTAGAATGCCTGTTAATTAACAAATGTCTAGCCACCCTTCCTCCTCCCCCTACAGCCCCAGCCGCAGAGAAGGGGCTCAGTAGATAGAAGAGTGGGGCTTCCAGGTAGTTGTTTCCCAGGGCAGGGTGTGGGTGTGTGTGCAGGTCTCAGCTAGGGCTCCAGAAAGTTCCCCAAATGGGGTTAGACTCTGTTAAGTTTCTTGATTTTAAAGCCTTGGATGCAGATGCGTCAGATATTCCTCTGAGGAAAACTTAAAATCTCCCACTGTAAGTAGGAGTCACGTAGACTATGCCAGGGATGCTATACATTTAATTACTTACCTTAAAAGTGTGGAGTAGATGGTGGGGTTGCCAGACTCAGCAAATAAAAATACAGGATGCTGGGGCTTCCCTGGTGGCGCAGTGGTTGAGAGTCCGCCTGCCGATGCAGGGGACATGGGTTCGTGCCCCTGTCTGGGAAAATCCCATATGCCATGGAGCAGCTGGGCCCGGGAGCCATGGCCGCTGAGCCTGTGCATCCGGAGCCTGTGCTCCGCAACAGGAGAGGCCACAACAGTGAGAGGCCCGCGTACCGCAGGAAAAAAAAAAAAAAAAAACAGGATGCCAAATCAGATTTGGATTTCAGAAGTCATTTTTCAGTATAAATATGTCCTGTGCAGTATTTGGGACATAATTATACTAAAAAACCAGTTTATCCGAAATTCAAGATTAACTGGATATGCTCTATTACCTGGCAATTGCAGTAGAGAAAACATTTAGAAGGGAAATGTTCTTCTAAAGGAGTGGGCATGCGAGCTAAGACCTTGATAGCTTTACAGCTGGGAGGGACCTAAAAGATCATACAGACCACCAGAAGCTCAGAAAGCCTCACAGCTGAGCCAGGAGAGAAGCTTCCCACGCATCCACCTCAGACCAAGGCTCTTTCCGCCGAGTTGTGCCGTGTCCTACGTGAACTGCAGCAGAACTAACAGATTTCAACACACAGATCTGAACACCTACCCTGGAATCGCAAACCAAGTTTTGATGCTTAAATTACTCACTGCTGAGCCTGCCTTAGAGCTGTGCTCTAAGTGGTAAGTGACTTTGGCTTCAATGTGGTGACTGGTTCATCCAGGACTGAGTCTCAAATGAACCACACAAAACAGTCCACGGTCAGGCGGCAGCCGTGGCCCGCACGAGAAGAATCATGTGGGCACGTGTGTCCCGGTGCAAACCCAGCGTTACTGCTGGAACGCAGCTCCTTCAGTGACCAAGTCACAACACAGAGAGCTGCAGCAAAGGAGGGCTGACTCTACACTGCACACCAAGATCACAGCTTCGGGAAAGTAACGCCCTGCGAAAGGCATTCTCGGCCCGAGGGGCTTCTTCAAACACCCCCTCTGAGCTGAGACTCTCAGGGAGTCACTGGGTGGGCACAGCCCAAACCTCGGCGATGCTGGGGGGAAGAGGGAGGTGGACCACCGTGCTGGGGGAACCGGGCTAAGTGCCACTTGGCTTTCAAGCCAATCACCCGAAAACATCTTCTGCCTTTCTTGAGAAACAAACAAAAAAACCCGAAAGCTGAAAACACCCTCCGAATGCAGTAAAATTTCTCAATGCAGCTAAGAGAATTAGCTAAAAGTAGAGCAGGCCGGCGGACGTGATGCCTTTGCTCCCTTCCCGGCAGGCACAGCGCAGGGTGAGGAGGCCGGGTCCCTGCTTCCCACGGGCAGCAGTGGCCACCGTCCCTCAACCAGTAACTCCAGCCTGGAGTTCCCTACCTGCCACGCTCATCCAGGCTTCAAGTGAACTGCCCTTGACAAATGCCGAGTAATTCAGTTCTTTATTATAAAAATCTCAAAAACGTCAGCCTTAACTGGAAACCAACCTGCTACGATGGGACCAAAGGCAATCCTGAAACCTAAATTCCCTTTAGAGGAGGAAACAATGCTCACCCCACCCAGAAGTTACTTCCTGGCCTCCACGTGCAGCCAACAGTCTGCATCCTTAGGAAACACGGGACTATTCCTAGAACTCTAAACATTCCCATCTACTACATTCAAGTCCACCGAAGAAAACAAAAGGATAAGAAAAACAGGAACAGAACAAAAGAAAATGCACTTCATTTTCTACCAGGATAGGTATTCAGAGGTTGCTTCAAATTAAATACATTTAATTCTAGCCCGTATTCACACTAAGTATGATCTCTCTGCAGGCCCGGATGCAGCCCTGACTGTGACCCACACAGTGGACACTCAGCCCTGTCACCCCGCCCAGGTGGGCACAGGTGAACACAGGCAGCCGAGGCTGAAGTGTCCCTTCCCTTTAATCTTATCTTCACCACATGTCACAGTTTCTCCAGGTCCAGGCCCACAGAGTTCTTTGAGGAATTAAGCAGGAGGGAAAAACGGGGAGAAGCCCCCAGCCATCCCCGAAGAGAAGGTCAGTCCGTTTCCCGGGGTGTTGAGTCTCCCGACCGAGCCCGGTCAGTGTTCTCCGGTCTGAGCGTAGTCCTCTGTGACCCGGGACAGGGCGCTCAGGTACTGCCAGCTCAGGGCCGCCAGGAGCATGACAAACGACAGGTAAATGGGCGAGTAGTGGCTCCGAGAGATGCGCTGACAGTTGGGAAGATTCTGTGTCCTGATCGTGGAGATGATCTGCCTTGTTTTAGTAGAACATGGGTCGGAGTTAGGGATTCTGTGATAAATCTGTGGAAGAAAGAGAAGAAAATAGTAAGTCCTAGGAACTTTATACACATCTGTGTTCACTTCTTACTACAACCTGAAACAGCTAGGCATTTTATGCCCATTTTAGCAATGAGAAAAACTGAGGCTCAGAGAACACAAAAGCAATAACCCAAAGTCACTCCACTAATACGGCAGGATGTCAGCGGGGCCTGTGTGAGCCCACGGGCCATCCCGGAGCAGCACGGTGGCCCCGCAGAGCCCCACCCCTGGAAGCTCGCAGAGCCAGTGACGTCCACGTTGCTTGCTGGGGCTACAGCAGAGCCACACGGAGGGAGACACACTGCACAGACCGGGCACAGGCACTGAGGAGAACGCGATGGACTCGGGGGCGTGCGCGGCAGGCGAGGACAAAGCAGGGCCCCCGAGAGTCACCCTGGAGGCACCCCCGTCCCTGCACACCCTCCCCTCCCAAAGCTCCGGAACCCCTGCTGAGCCCAGGCCGCCTCCCCACGCCTGCAAGTGCTGCTCCTGCTTAGGTTAGGCCCTCCCATCGGAGCTTCCACATCGAGCTCCTGCCTCTGTGCTTGAACCCTAAAACCCACTCATCTGCCCCACCACGCCGTCACCAAAGAGACCTACAACCCCTTCTGCGTGACAGCCTCAGGGGTCCCTATCCCCGGCCGGGCGAGGCCTGAGCTCCCGAACGTGCCCCTGGCCCTGCCCAGGCCCCCGCGCACGCCAGTAACAGCTGCCTGGGATCGTCTTCCGTGTGCGATGCTGCTGCTTCTGTTCCCTCCCCGCTCACACAGTTCCCTCTGCCCCGGGAACGCTCCTCCCACGTGCCGTCGCCGGGCTGAGTCCCACCTCCACCCAAGTCTCGGCCTAGGTAGCTGTCTTCTACGGCACCCAGCCCGAATGCCCAGGTCGGGCCGAGGGCCCCCTCGGGTATATACTCTCCCCGTCGCCCACGCCGGGCCACCATCTGCGCGTCTCCCTGAATGGACCGAAGGCCTGAAGGCACCGCGGCTTCCTTGCCTTTCCATCTCCAGCCCAGCCCTGTGCCCGGCACACAGCAGGCCCTCGATCGACGTTTCCTGCCTCAAACCAACCGACCCAGAGGTCACTACGTGGGACGCGACGGGGACCTGAGCCCAGACGGAGGCAAAGCGGATGAAGGGGACAGAGCTGGCATCTATTAAATCATTATCTTCAGTTTGTCCATTACACGCTGTGTTTTTCCCACAAAGGTTCTCTTATATTCTTACCCCCCTCACCCCAAAAAGCACAGCTACAATTTAATATAGCGAGGAAATCAAAGAACACGCTGACAGGAATACGCCAATGACATCTAACATCTAACGCGATGCGATGAAGCACAGCTACAAAGAGAAGACCACACGGGGATGAAACTATCATTTCTTCTCAAAAATTTTAGATGATCGAATTATGCTTATAAAAATAGGCAAAACAAAAATAAAGAAATCAAAATTCCCTTAAATTTTTCCCCCTTGCTTTGTCCTTATTAGCCTATACATATAAATGTACAAACCGTCACATATTAATACACACATTAATGTAATAATATGATACACTGGTGTAGTTCCTTTTATACCTCTTGCTACGCCCATATAAGCCTCTATACAAACACAAAACGTCATAGAGATGTATTATATAGTATACGTACTATATATGATTATATATGATGTACAAATATATGACTATATTATCCATATCAAATTATACATACAATTTTATTTAAAAATTAGATTACAAACATACTGTTCTATAATTTGACTTCCTTCACTCACATGATTTTTTATGGACATTTTTTAATGCTAGAACCCACAAAATAATGTCATTCTTTTTTTAAACACAAGCTGCATAGTATGAATGTACTACAATTTAATCAATTCATTCCCAACGAGGCATGAGGACAAAATGCTCCAATAAGCACTGCTGCACATTTTCTGGTTATTTTTTGTAGGTAAAGTTCTAGAAGCGCTTGGTCAGAGGGTAATGCGCACAAAATTGTGACAAGTATGAAAGCGTAACCAGAACAGCCAGGATGTGGAGATTCCTGAGGTGGCTTAGGGAGAACAGACAACGACATGCAACAGCCTCCAGGCCACCTGGATTCCACGATTACGTGAAAGGCAATGTCATCAGACAACAAAAAGAAGCTAATGAGCAAGGCCAGAGCTGGAGGAGCCAGAGAGCCCTTACGTGGTGAGGAAACACGAAAATCAAGAACGAACCCCAGGAAACACCAGCAGCAGGAGCCAGAGGACCAAGGAGCAGGCAGAGGGGTAAGAGGTTGAAGTGGGGTCAAGTGTCACAGAAGCCAAAAGAGGAAAGGGCTTCAAGGTGAGAGACCCACAGTGTCAAACGATACAGTGGGATCAGCCAAGAGTAAAGAAAGTGCTCATGAGATTTGTGCGCTGGGTGGGGGGGAGGGGGTGTGTGTGTCATCAAATCACTTCGGTAAGAAAAGTTCTAATGACAAAGGTAGGAAACAAAAGTTACCATGAAGAGGCTGAGAAAAAAAAAGGGAATCAATAACATTAAGAACACGTGCCCTGGGACTTCCCTGGTGGTGCAGTGGTTAATACTCCACGCTCCCAATGCAGGGGGCCCAGGTTCAATACCAGGTCCAGGAACTAGATCCCACATGCATGCCACAACTAAGAGTTTGCATGCCACAACTAAGGGGCCCTTGAGCCGCAATTAAGGAGCCCACCTGCCGCAACTAAGACCCGACCCAACCAATTAAATAAATAAATAAATATTTAAAAAAAGAAGAAGAAGAAGACCTGCCCTTTCAAGAAGCTTAGCTGTGAAGGAAAGGAGAGGGAGCGGGGAGGCAGAGAGAGCTGAAGTCCAGGAGGAGTTAGCATGTGCCCGCTGTCTGCAGGGACTGACCTGAGCGCAGGTATACACTGAGAGGCAGGGGCGGGGGAGAAAGGCGGAGGAGCTCAGGCAAGAGGGCAGGAGGGAAAGAGTGCTGAGATGGGGGTCAGGACACAGACAGAAGTGCAGCGAGGTCAGACATCCCATCGCAAATTCACAGCATCCAATCCTGAGTTCACGGCATCCAAACCCAAATTCACAGCATCCAGTTCCGTACTTGCTCACAGGGTTAAATACACAGCTGGCTGAGAACGAGGTAGGGAGCTAGAGCCGTGCTCTTCAAACTGTGTTCACAGGAGCCACCTGGGCATCCTGCTATGGGCACATTCTGACTCAAGGACTGAAACGCTCACACGCCGGCAGGGGACGCAGAAGCCGGGAGGAGGAACACACTCTGAGTCACAAGGACCCACAGGGACTGAGAGGACCGGCCACAGCCAAACGGGAAGCTCCACCCACTTGAAGAAGTTGGCCCTTGCCAAGGAATCATCTTTGGCAGAGAAGGAAATATAAGTTTCTGGCTGTTTGCCTGAGCATTTGTTTCTGCCCCGGAATAGCTGGTTGAGCTTCTCACCAGCTGCCAGGTAGCCAGACTGGTTTCCAGCTGAGGCTGCTCCAGAGGATGAGGGCCTGAGGGGCAGCTCCCCTGCTCAGAGGATCTGGCTTCGCTCCACCTCGTCCTTTACAACTTAAGAGTTGCAAGAGGAGAACTCTGAAGTCCCCTGCAGGTGCGTCACTGCTACAACCAGGGACCTGAGGGGTAAATGTCTTCCCGTCTTACTGCAAAGGACAGACGTGCTCAGTGAGGAGACACGGGAGTAAGTTAACGTCTGGCCACCAGCAAAATGCCTGACAATGTGTGGACTTCATACAAAAAGTCTTCATTTGAAATTGTATTGACAAAATGTCCTTGGGCTCCCCTGGTGGTGCAGTGGTTAAGAATCCGCCTGCCAATGCAGGGGACACGGGTTAGAGCCCTGGTCCGGGAAGATCCCACATGCCATGGAGCAACTAAGCCCATGTACCACAAGTACTGAGCCTGCGCTCTAGAGCCCGAGAACCACAACTACTGAGCCCGCGTGCCACAACCAATGAAGCCTGTGCTCCGCAACAAGAGAAGCCACCACAATGAGAAGCCCGTGCACCGCAACGAAGAGTAGCCCCCGCTCTCCGTAACTAGAGAGCTTGCGCGCAGCAACGAAGACCCAATGCAGCCAAAAAAAAAAAAAAAAAAAAGTCCTTAAGGCTGATACTAAAACCATTATCACATTCTATTACTTGAGACTTAGAAATTTTCAGTTTTTTGAGTCAAATCAACTTATCAGTATTTCCTCCAAAATACCCTGAGTTTCACTACAGTAGTTTTATAGACTTTAAAAAAAACACTCATTTATTTATTTGGCTGCGCCGGGTCTTAGTTGCGGCATGCGGGATCTGCGTTGCCACGTGTAGGATCTTCGCTGCGGCATGTGTGTGGGATCTAGTTCCCTGACCGGGGATTGAACCCAGGCCCCCTGCATTGGGACCATGGAGTCTTAACCACTGGACCACCAGGGAAGTCCCTAGAGTAATTTTAAACAAAATAATTCATGCCCTAGATCAGAGGTCAGCAAACTTTTCCTTAAAGGTCCAAGAAAGTATTTTCAGCTTTGTGGGCCCCCTCTGTTACAGCCACTCAGCTCTGCTGCTGTAGAGCCCTGAGAAGCCACGGACAATACGGAAACAAATGGGCATGGCTATGTCCTAATAAAAAGGCATTTACAAAATCAGGGGGTCAGCCAGTCCTGCTCTAAATCAAACTGTGAATCATAACTGTAGTCTGCCCAGCCCTGCCCTAAATCAAACTTTGAATCACAACTAGATTTAATTCCAGTAGTTAAGGAAAATACCTAATAAAATCTGAAGCTTAATATAGTATGGAACTGCCTACCACAGTTTTTAAAACATCGTTTTCTAAAATCAGTGATCAGAATAAAACTGCAAAACTAAAATATTCTCTGAACTACAAACCATATAGAATGTTTCTAATTTACATAAAATGGAGAAACAGTGACTAAAAAAGGCACTATTCAGTTTAGAAAGGGTAATTCAAGCCCTTAGAATCATGGTGAACAGTGTAGGCTCTGAAGTCAGCCAGACCTGGGTCCAAATTCTGGCCCCAGCCGTGGGGTTAGGGCCTCAAATTTCCTTGACATTAATAGTATCCACCTATTTGGCTGCTATGCCAGGCACAGAGTATGCCCCAAATAAGTGCTGGCTAAACAGTGAACCCCAATCTCCCAAGTCTCGTCAGCAGCAGTTTTTTGGTCAATGGCTGAACATATTCATCTAGTCAGTAAAAGAATTTTAGGATTTTTAAAAAATCTAATTTTTCCCTTATACCTTCTATAGGTGCCTCAGGCAGAAATGCTGAGGTGCAAAACTTGGCAGGTGCAAGACAGGGAGGAAATACAAGAAGAAGGTGCAATGTGCAATGGAAATCAGAGGAAGGAGTTGTTTTGTAGAATTCTGTTTAGATGAAACTGCTGCTACAAATCTCATCCCTGTCAGAGCATAACCGGGGGACCGGAAGGGTCAGAAAACTAGCGGCAGCAGTGACCTGCGGGGAGGGAGACCGTGTGTTTTCCTCTCCTTCTGCAGTATTTCAGTCTTCAGTAAGAACCAGCCTAAGGATTGCGGGTGTCTACGCACCAGATGGCAGGAGCCACTCACACCCCAGTGTGACAATCAAAGATGTCTCCACACATGGCCAAGTGTCCCCCAGGGGAGGGAGAAGCCAAATCACCGCCATTTGAGAAGCCCCGCTCCAGGGCCTGGCGAGTAGAGTTCTAGCCTCTAAGAAAAAGTTCTTTTGAACCAAGTCATGTATTACACCCTCCAGAGCTGGAGATTTGACTAGAACAAGCACGTTCTGTTTTACAGGATGGTTTGGGCATCTGAAATGAGATCTGCATTAGAAGATTTAGAAATAGCTGCAGCTTGATGGTTTTCCTTTGCTGAATTCCCCACGATGGTTTCTCAATTGAGGTCCCTGCCATAGTGGAAAGTACTGGACCGGGTGTCGGGAGTGTGGCCTGGGGTCCTAGATCCACTCAGTTAGATGCTGTGTCAGCAGCCACAGCCTCGGCTTCACACGCCTCAGTCGTGAGACAAGAAGCCTGGTTGGCCTCTAACTTCATCTTCCGGCTCAAAAAATATGATTCTCCTGGGAGCTCCGTCCTAAGGCCTGGCTTCCTTTATCCCCTCTGACCAGGGCACCGGGCAGCTCCCAACACCCGGCTCTCTGTGCCTGTTCTTCCAAATGAAGGACACCAGCCCATCCAACACCAATACCGTAACACTGTGAGCTGTTAAGATCATCTAATTTCCAAACATGAAATGTTTAAATAGTGATATTATGAAATGAAAGCCCACCTCTTCCATGTACTGGTGTATTATAGCTTTTACAGCTGGCATGTTGGTGGCATCCATCATCAGGGTGACTGCTTGCCCTTTTCGTATCTTCACCACCCCTTTGAATACCTGCTGATTATTGTAACAGGCAGCCAGAGTGGCAATGGCCATGACCTACAGATAATGAGAGAGAGAGAAAACACTAATTCATCTCATTTCATGAAAAAAAGTGAGAAACTTCACTGTAAGCAATCATCATGAGAAGGGAAGAGAACCTTCGGTAGAAAGTGCCAAAGGGCTAAGATGCAACTAATCAAGAGAAAATACCCACAAAGAAAGCATGTCAAGACTTCTCCCTTTCCCATGTTTCCCTTTCTCAGCAAAACACAGAATCAAGTGCCCTTTGCAGTCTTGAATAATTCTATAGTTTAGTCACGATATTTCCTTTTTATTTGGAAAAAACAAACACAAGCCAATGTAACATTTTCCATGCTGGGGCAATGGGTTATTAGATCTGAAAAATAGATATTCCAAAATAATATCTGGAAAGTTTTTTCTATTTTGTTTTTTCTCCCTATTTTTCCTACAATGAACATAATCATTATACATTTTTAAAAAAAAATAGCATGGGGGTGGCAGGGGACAAAAGAAAGGGGGCTGTGTAGTTTCCCATGCTCAAAGGTAAATTATTTCTAGGATAGATGGAAACATAAGTCTGGCATAGAGTTTAGTTCCATCAACTGGTCAGATTGGTCATGAGAACAAGACGAAACCATGTTTCCAACTCAGTTAAATCTTATAACTTTCTTCATTTTATTTGAGTTAAAAACGGAAATAACTGGTAAAGACATTTAAAAAGTATAAGCTCCTAGGTCCACAGGACCAGGTTCTGTTATCTCAAGATCTGGGAAAAGGACAGCCAAAATTAGGTCCTTAAATAAGACTTTTTAGTAACAGCTTCACCTGTGTTTCACCCAGCACTCCTCATAAATCTGACTCAAAGCCCTAGATTTAATTGTGAGGATAAGCATCAAACTAACTCGTTTAGAAAAAAGGGTTCTAGAAGGTTCTGGAAAGAAGCAGGCTTAACCTCAAGGCTGACCTGAGTGTGATGGCCATGGGGCAGAGGGGAGGTGTTGTGAACGTGCCTGCCCCTGACAGAAGAAAATACACTAGAGTCATTTTTTTGAGGAACTACATTCCTGAATACACAGACCAAAGCAGTACACGCATTCTAGGCATGCCATCCCCAGCACACCACCCCGACCCCTCGGCCTCCCCGATCCACACCTGTGGAATAGCACAGAAGTTGAATATGCTCTGGTTTCTAAGTCGTGAAAGGTAAGTGATGACGTCAGGGATGTGGTGCAGCGTGCTGGCTATGAGCTCATTCAGGCACTGCACGGCCAAATCCATGTTTTCTGGCTTGGCAAAGTCACCCAGCTTGTTCACATACTTGCTCCAAGCCTAGGCAGATAAAATTGAAAGACAGATCAGCACGTGCACAGGGGAGCCGTGTACAAGTCCCAGGAAAGGATCTTTGTGTATAAGAACTGCGATATACAAAGCCTGTCTTAGCTGCTGCCAAGTCCTTCACCAAGACCAAGTCCGTTTTAACCTCTAGGCAATGTCTATCATGACTACAGTCAAGATCTAATCATAATCAAGAGTAAGTTAAGTATTTGGGAAAGTGTCCCTTTGGGACAATTAGTGCAGCATGTACTAAGCAATACTTTGATGACCTCAGGCCAAGGAGGTCTCCTTATTTGCAAGGCATTGGTCTGTTCCCGAAAACGTAACTAGCTATAACAAAATCAGCTACAACAGCACTGCAAGCTAAACATTAAACATTCTCAAGATGGCCAAGGCCTCAAAATAATTAATGATTAACATTACATTCCCAGTTCTGATAAGAACACTGCTGAACAAGCGTATGTGGGGAAATGAGCTGAGTCTCTACTGTAAGAACATTACCTCCTTGACCTTAGTGACCTGAAAATGAAATAACATCCTCAACTCCAACAATAGAATTGGTTTGATGATCTTTAATAGTATTTAGAGGATTTTCTGAAGCTAGCAAATAATGTACTTTTATCCTTGGGTATTCTTAAGCTTCCTAAAGAATAACGCTTACTGTAACTTTATACACTCCCCCAAATAAATGACTAGGCCTAAAATGACTAAGAGATTCTATGGTAAGTCACATTTGCTATCCATTCTTAATTTGCACCTAAACCCACTCAGATTGCTGGTACAAGATTGTCCTGCAGAACCTGGAGAAAAACGTTAACGAGCGCCTACGTTTCCATCCACCAGCTTCAACAGTTACTGACACTTGGCCAAGCCTGTTCCAGCTATACGGCCCCAGCCCCCAAATTATTTTAAATTAAAGCCCTAATATATCATTTTATCCACAAATACTTCATTACGAATATCCAAAAGACTAGGAAACTTTCTTGTACATATATCTTATCACAACTAAAAGTTAACGATAAATATTTAATACAAATTATCCAATTAGCAGTCGTATTATCCCACTGTCCAATTTTCTTTCCACTTGGTTTCTTCCAGTGAGGACCTAAACGAGATTCATATGTTGCATCTGGTTGATGTCACATAGGTCTCGCTGCTCAGTTTTTATTTCACCCCTCAATGGGGGCCCAATCCTGGAAGAGAATCCTGACTGGTCTGGGTCCACGTCCAGTTCAAGGGGGCCAATGCACTCCAGCTCTTCCAGGCTTCCCCATGGCCCCCGTGGACTCGCCCACAGCCAGAGAAGGAACACCCATTCCTGTTTCACCTGCTCTTCTCAAGTGGGTCCATCCCACTGTCCACTCCTGCCTTCGGGTCTGAGACACCCTGTAGCCACCTTGGCTTTGTCCTGCACAGGTTTTGCAGGTTTTGTTTTTGGAGCTGGTGTTTTGTCTGCACCCATTTGTGTTTTGGAGTTCCTGGGGATGCTTTGTCACTTGTGCTTCTGGACATGCTATCCATTGTTTTGGATACATCTGTTTCAGTTTTTTGGTTGAGTTTTTTTCAATCTTTTTTTTTTGTGTGTGTGTGTGTGTGTGAGAATCTGGGAAAATCCAAACACTATGACGCTGCCACCATCACAGTTTTACAAAATACAGAATTCCAGCTAATAAATGCGGAAAGGATGACAGAATTAAGACAGCACCATTCAGCATCTCCACTGATAACGGATCCAGGCAGTGACCACCAAGGAGGAGAGAAAGAACCCATCACGTATACGGAAAAGAAGAGTAAGTTATCGTGAGATTTTCAACAGACGGTCTAAAAGCAGGAGAACATGGAGAAACACATTTAAGAAACTCGAAAATGTGAGCTAAAAACTTTATATGCAGAAAAAGTGACCTTGAAGTATAAAGGACAAACTATTACCAACATGTATAAACATAGGGAAGTACTGTTCTTTTTTTTCTTCAAAATTCGTAAATATTAATGGACTTCCCTGGTGGCGCAGTGGTTAAGAATCCACCTGCCAGTGCAGGGGACATGGGTTCGAGCCCTGGTCCGAGAAGATCCCACATGCCACGGAGCAACTAAGCCCGTGCACCACAACTACTGAGCCTGCACTCTAGACCCCACGAGCCACAACTTTCTCTAGTTGCAGTGAGTAGAGGCTACTCTTCATTGCGTTGTGTGGGCTTCTCATTGCGGTGGCTTCTCTTGTTGTGGAGCACAGGCTCTAGGCGCGCAGGCTTCAGTAGTTGTGGCACGTGGGCTCTAGAGCGCAGGCTCAGTAGTTGTGGCGCACGGGCTTAGCTGCTCCGCGGCACGTGGGATCTTCCCGGACCAGGGCTCGAACCTGTGTCCCCTGCACTGGCGGGCGGATTCTTAACCACTGTGCCACCAAGGAAGTCCCTAGGATACCATTTGATGGATTAAAACAAAAGGTAAATGCTGGGCTTCCCTGGTGGCGCAGTGGTTGAGAGTCCGCCTGCCGATGCAGGGGACACGGGTTCGTGCCCCAATCCCGGAAGATCCCACATGCCGCGGAGCGGCTGGGCCCGCGAGCCATGGCCGCGGAGCCTGTGTGTCCGGAGCCTGTGCTCCGCAACGGGAGAGGCCACAGCAGTGAGAGGCCCGCGTACAGCAAAAAAAAAAAAAAAAAAAAAAAAAAGGTAAATGCTGGGGTAAAATCAGGAGACAGTCATAAGATTTCCTAGCTTTCCTTCGGAATAAAATCAATGTCAAAGCCCTCCCTTTCCCTGTCCATTTTAAATTAAGTCAAAGATCCACTCGTCTCTGATAATGAACATCTGCAGTGGGTGCCCATCTGGTGCCTCTTCTTGCCATAGAGTCCTTCCTTCTTGGAGGAAATCCACATGCCCTACATGTGTGGGCAGACATACTCCAGGTCTAGACCGAGTGCTCAATGCTCTGGCTACTGATTAAGGGATGGGCATAGGAACCAAGCCTATGAGTGAGTCATGGGACGTTATACCCACCACTGGACAAAGCCTGTCCAAGAGGTAGAAAGGGGACAAAGCCTTATTACATAGTCTGAATCCCTGGATGCAGCCCATCCCCCTGAAGCAAACTAAATCCTAACCTAGTCTACACCGTCTCCTATGCTGTCTAAGGGAGCTTGATTCATGTTTCTGTCACTTGCAACCAAAAGGGTTTAATGTTTTGTTGTCAGAGAGCATTCAAAAGTATTTCTCCCCAAATCCCCTGAACCTATTACCTCTTGAGGCCAGAACTCTCTTCCTTCTCGCTGGTCTTCCAGATAATCACGGATGATGTTTGTTTTCTGCAGAAACAGGCCCATAGAGTTGGCAAGCTCTGTGTCTTCACCAATTAAGGGATCTTCTAACTCTGAGGCCGAGAACAGACGAGAAAGGCCAATTCCCACCAGCCCAGCAACATAGTGACAGTACTGTAAAAGACGATTTTTAAAGTACTTTAATAATGAAACTTTTACTAAAGCAGAAATGCCAGAGATCATTATCTACAAAAAACCAGGTTCCAAAAAGAATGTAAAAGATCTCATTTTGCTTAAAAAAACCACATTATACACCATGTACATGTAAGGAGGAAAAAACATTCCAAGAAGGATGTGCACAAAAGACTTAACAAAAGTGATCTCTGGCTCATGTGATGTTTCTGGTTTTATTTATTTATTTATTTATTTTACTGTATTTTCTATATCTGTACAATGCACGTGCACTGCTTCTGGAATAAAAGGTTATTGAAAAAATAAACTAGTACAGTAAACTTTTTGATATCCCAAATTGGGAGTGAAGGCCATGAGGGAATAAGGAATATTCTAACAGAAACTAGAATACTAAGTAGAATTTAATCTTGAAGACATTTTAAGATCTTGCAGTGTCTCAAGATCCTCATTAAGTAAAAGAACACAGTGGTAGTACTTTTTTTTTTTTACATAACAAGGATGTGTTTTATTTATTTTTTAAATATACTTTCCTAAGTTACTCACTCATTTTTTAAAAAAAATTTTAATTAATTAATTTATTTAGGCTGTGCTGGGTCTTAGTCGCGACATTCGGGATCTTCAGTTGTGGCATGCAGGATCTTTGGTTGAGGCATGCAGACCTCTTAGTTGCGGCATGCATGTGGGATCTAGCTCCTTACCAGAGTTCGAACCCGGGTCACCTGCAGTGGGAGCGTGGAGTCTTACCCACTGGACCACCAGGGAAGTCCTCAAGGATGTGTTTTAAGCATGCTGCATATTCGGTCCTCACAAACATCTTCTGGGGCACATTCAATAATTATCACCATTGTGCAGATGCAGAAACTGAGGCACAGAGACGTCACTTAACTTGCACAAGATCACTCATCTGGCCAGTCAGAGGCCAGGGATTCTCAGCCAAGCCGTATGGCTTCAGAGGCAGTGTTTAACAACTTTGCTAAAACTCTGCCTTTCTCTCAAATGAAATCTGAGTAAATGTAAATCTTAATTGTCAAAGAAGTTTTTTTCTATACAAGTGGTTTGTCAAAGCTGTCCTCCCCGGAGAAGAGTATTCCAAGACAACTCAATGGAATACTCTTCGTTTTTAAATTGAAATATAGTTGATTTACAATATTGTATTACTTAAAGCAATACGTTTATAAAATGAATGTCCATTAGACAACTTAAGAAGTGAAGAGGAGTTAAAGAAGGTACCCTCTGCAGCAGAGTTAGGCAAAGACCAGAGTAGAGAGTGTCTCTGGTTGAAAGTAATACAGGGCTTCCCTGGTGGTGCAGTGGTTAAGAATCCGCCTTCCAATGCAGGGGACAAGGGTTCGAGCCCTGGTCTGGGAAGACCCCACATGCCGCAGAGCAACTAAGGCCATGCGCCACAACTACTGAGCCTGCGTGCTATGGCTACTGAAGCCCGCACGCCTAGAGCCCGTGCTCTGCAACAAGAGAAGCCACTGCAATGAGAAGCCCGCGCACCACAATGAAGAGTAGCCCCTGCTCGCCGCAACTAGAGAAAGCCCGTGCGCAGCAACGAAGACCCACGCAGCCAAAAATTAATTAATTAATTAATTAATTTTTAAAAAGAAAGTAATACAAAGTCACAGACTAATCAAGGGGTACGATGAAATGGTAGAAAAAGCACTTGAAATACGTTCTAGGAGAGGAAGGATCTGGAAAGAGTAAAGATATGCTGAAATCAAGAGAGAAAGCAGCCGTGGACAACTACACGAAATTTTTAAAAGACTTACTAGAAGTTAATAAAAACATTACATATTACATTACAACATCCATATTGCTGTCCAAGGAAAAGTATATTTTATGTTAAGATAACAGTTCTTGGGGTAGAAGTACTCCTAGAATGGAGGTATTCATTTTCCTCTAAAGTGGAAGGAAAAGAAAAATCTTTACAAGTATTCAGTTTTATCTGATCAGAACTTCTATTCAACAGCCTATAATTAAGTTTCCTGAACAGATCTGCACGGCAGAAAAGGCAGTTACTGTGCTGATAACCAGCGCTGGTTCGTGGCCAGGAGTTTCAGCTTTAACTTTAAATTCATAAACTGATATTCTGGCAGCAGCCACACTCACGCTAACTCGTGGAGCATAAACCACCAGTTCCAAAGATGCTGTCATCAAGTTTTGAGTCGTGAAAAATGAGGAGGCCAGACCTTGGACCTACACTCACTCGATGAATATGCAGCAGCATCTCTTCTGGGATCCTAACCTAAACACTATTAGAGACGCAAAATATATACACAATTTAGACGTTTAAAATGTCTCTGCTTCCATTGAGGTGATGAGTAAGTCTCACAGAGGCCATTCCTATGGAAAATGGGCAAGACCCCCTCCCCTCCTATCTTGTATTTTGAGTCAAGTTTAGTCCCCGTAGTCAATTACGTCACTTTGTCAGCAGAAGCACGCTCTCCCCAACCCCTGGCTGACGTCCTTCACAGCTGCTGGTCAGGGATAACCTCTGGCCAGATGGAAGCCAGTATAATTGTATCTGCTACATCATCTGCTCTCACAGCCCTTTCCAGCTGCTCTGTCCCTGGAGGAAGACAACCTGGGCCCCCCAGGGGCTCCTGCAGTGTACCTCCACGTATGTGCACCTGCGAGCGCCATAAAAAGAGGTAGGCGGACGTCAAGAAACCTGGAACCTCTCGCATCGTCTTATTTGTATGAAAAGATGATGGGGAAGGAGGAGCGGGTATTAGAAAGGCACTCACTCCCCAGCGTAATGCAACTATGATCCAAGTTAGTGCCTTGGGATCCTCGTGAACCGTTTTGTTTCTGAGGAAACAGACACAGAATATAATTTAACAGTCTGATACCTACTCCTAAGTAAATGGGGCCAAGGTGGCACTGAATTTAAAAGTAAGCTCGTGGGGACTCCCTGGTGGTCCAGTGGCTAAGACTCTGCGCTCCCAATGCAGGGAGCTTGAGCTCGATCCCTGGTTGGGGAACTAGATCCCGCATGCCACAAGTAAAGACCCAGCATGCTGCAAGTAAGACCCAGCACAGCCTAAATAAAGAAATGTTAAAAACGAACAGAAACCCAAATTTCATTTTTAAAAAAAGTAAGCTTGTGTTGTGAAGGAACTGGAAATGACTCAGAAACACACACGCGTGCTCAGTAAAGGAAAAAAAAAATAGAAGACACATCTTAAGATGTGAGAACTACTGATGTCTCTATATTACATGCAATAATTTGGTCATTAACCTCAAATTTCACAGCAAGTCAGAGACACTTTCATCAGCTTAATGTTTGCACCTCTGGGACGAGTTATATCTGCTCTGGCCTAACTCTGTGGTCCCCAACCTTTTTGGAACCAGGGACCGGTTTCGTGGAAGACAGTTTTTCCACAGACAGAGTGGGGGTGTGGGGGATGGCTAATGCCAGCGACGGGGAGCGGCAGATGAAGCTCCGCTCGCTCGCCCGCCGCGCACCTCCTGCTGGGCGGCCCGGTTCCTAACTGGCTGTGGACCTATACTGGTCCACGGCCCAGGGGTTGGGGACCCCCGGCCTACCTTGACGATAAACTCCCCAGAGCAACGATTATTCCAGGTATGACTACACGTAAGCCCCTGTTAAGTGTTTATGTGGAGACATTACAGCTGGGCTGTGAAACCACCCCTTGTCCCCCGGCCCGAATGTCACAGTGAGCACTGCCAGTTCATCAGTGCCACTCACACCGACAACGCTCCACAGGGACACTAACCTTGTCCCACTCCTGTTCAGACATCACACGCTTATCCAAAAACTCTGCCATCCCAAATCCCATCTTCCGGCAAATGTCAACAATCACTGTTTGGTATTTCTCAGCCAGATTTCGAAACTCCAGGGAGATCTGAAATGGAGGTCATAAAAAACAGAAAATATGAAATACGTATTAAAACTGGGAACCAACAGGGTACCTACAGATCATAAAGCAAAGCAACAACAGAACTCATTAGGGAAGACTCCCAAACGATCCAGCTGTAAGTCTAACATCTAGATTATGCTAGCTTTCTACATATTGAATAAGTTCGGCAAATTTCATCAATATTAAAATAGAAGGGTACAGAAATGCTAAAGTTTCTAGACTCAAAAGAAGATTCAGGGAATTCCCTGGCAGTCCAGGGGTTAAGACTCCGAGCTCTCGCTGCTGAGGGCCCGGGTTCGACCCCTGGTCAGGAAACTAAGATCCCACAAGCCTCGGGGCAAGCCCCCCCACCCCCCCAAAAAAAGAAGATTCATAGTCTTATTACACGCTCATCTTCCCACCTAATGAGAAATGAGATAATTCAACATAAAACTGGACATAAGTGTAAGAATTTTAGGAAGAACGCCTCATTTGCAGACAAGCCTCATGATAATGAAGATTCATGTGTGCAAACATGTCTTGGGCACTTCCTATGCAACAAGCACTGTTGTGAGCACTGGGATGCACAGCCGGGAGATGACCAGAAACTCCGCCCCCAGAGCTTATGTTCTAGCAAGGAGACCAGCCAACCATTGTCTATCCTCAGTTCCCGAATTCATACCATGAAGCTACGGTGTCTCCCTACTATAAGGCTACACTTTCTAATTCCTTAAACAACTCAGTTTAGTTCAATCTGCAGCAAGCTATCCAACATTTCTTTTTCATAGCCCGAGCTTTAATGTCGAAAAGTACTATTGATGTTCTTAAAAGTCACTGCTACTGTACAAGTATCTTGCTTAAGTTCAAAGAAGTGTCTGTAGGTTATCAAAATAGAATATACTGGGTTGGCCCAAAAGCTCGTTCGGGTTTTTCCGTAAGATGGGATGAAAACCCAAACGAACTTTTTGGCCAACCCCAAAAACCACCATGAAACTTCTCAAATAATATGCTATCAACACACAATACTGAAAACAGTGAATAGACTTTGCTACGCTTTCGAAGTGTGAGAAATACCTGGTCTATGTTTACAGAAAGGTTAGAGAAACTCCCTCAGGAAACACCTAAATTTAAGGACCTGAGGGAAACCCAGAGGACTGCAGGGCACTGAAGGGGTTCAGAAGCCTAAGATCCTTTAGGATTATTCTGATGAACATAAACTGTTAACCCCCCAAATTCCATAAAACCAAACTGATCTCTCCAGAACTGTTCTCTCCAGAACAGCTGTTCCAAGACAAAGCCAAAAGGTAATTCCCACGTGGACTGAAGCAAACGAACAGCTCTACCAAAGGTCATTTGAATCCCTGAATCTCCCGAGGACCTGGTCTTTCAACAGATCCCAGGCTGGGTCACTTCTATTTATAGGAGGGGAAAGGCCAGCGAGCTGGGAGAGGAGCGGCTTAGGCTTGAAAGCAAAGGCTCCAAAATAAACACTTCACTGCTGGATGTGAACCAACTTCAACTCTTGGGTACTTACTACATCATTAAATAATTCAAGACATGAAAACAAAAATATCTAGGGAGGAGTGACCATGAAGAGCTCTACATTTTCCCAGAAACCTGAGGGAGGGTGGGGAGGGAGGGGCCCGACTGCCCCAGGCAGCTCTGCCCGAGAGGTCAGCCAGGAGGGGCTTTTCCTTGTCCCTCCGGGGAATTCTGTTTCCCAGCTACAGTACACTTCTAGGTCCCAGGGTTACTCTCTAGTGACTCCAAGTACACAAAGGAAGGACACCACGGGAGTCCACTGGTACAATGGAGAAAGGCCAGCCCCGAAGCCAGGGGCAAGGGGAGCATGTGCACAGAAATCTCCCTGATTATAAACCTTAGGATGTTATGATCAAAACACTGGGTGGGGCTTTCCTGGTGGGGCAGTGGATAAGAATCCACCTGCCAGTGCAGGGGACATGGGTTCGAGCCCTGGTCCGGGAAGATCCCACATGCCACGGAGCAACTAAGCCTGTGCACCACAACTACTGAGCCTGCGCTCTAGAGCCCACAAGCCACAACTACTGAGCCCGTGTGCCACAACTACTGAAGCCTGTGTGCCTAGAGCCCGTGCTCCTCAACAAGAGAAGCCACCGCAATGAGAAGCCCATGCACGCAACGGAGAGTAGCCCCTGCTCGCCACAACTAGAGAAAGCCCGCGCGCAACAGCAAAGACCCAACGCAGCCAAAAATAAATAAATAAATTTATTTTTTATTTTAAAAAAGATTTTAAAAAATGGTTTCCTAGAACCAAGTGCTTTTAAGATGAAAAAAGGCAGGTGAAAAGGTGGAAAAAATATTTGGAATTTATACTGCAGATAAAGAATTAATATTCCTAATATTAAAAGAACTGCCACTAAGCCCATGTGCCACAACTACTGAGCCTGCGCTCTAGAGCCTGCAAGCCACAACGACTGAAGCCCGTGTGCCTAGAGCCCGTGCTCCACAACAAGAGAAGCCACCGCAGTGAGAAGCCCACGCACAGCAACAAAGAGTAGCCCCTGCTCGCTGCAACTAGAGAAAGCCCGCGCGCAGCAATGAAGGGCACGCAACCCCAGACCCCCAGAAGATGGTCTACAAGGGGAGCTGTACAAGCTCGGGGCAGGCACGTTCCCACGGCCCCCCTTGAGGGTGAGGTGGCCCAGAGGGGGGCCCTCTAAAGTGAGGGGCAGGAAGGGACTTCCCCGGCGGTCCAGTGGTTACGAAACTGGGCTCCCAATGCAGGGGGCACAGGTTCGAACCCTAGTTGGGGAACTAAGATCCCGCATGCCACACTGCGCGGCCAAAAAAAAAAAAAAGATGGACTTAAAAAAATAAATAAGTGAGGGGAGGGGGAAGGGCCTTTCTTGCCCCCATCTGAGAGCAGTGCTGTGTGAGGGAGGCCCTCGCCCCAAACCCACTGTACACCTAACCCTCGGCAACCGGTTCACCCTTCAAACTGGAGCTGCTGGGACAGGCCAGCACACACACAAACTGCTCCTGAAGGTGAGGCAGGAGGCGTCTCCACACACTCCTCTCCCAAGCTGAACCACAGACGGACAGGACCGCCAATGCAAGTGTCTTAAAATTACACACGCTCACACAACACACAGCTTCGCGTATTTCACATTCACAAGGATGTAAAAGGTTAGCAACAGCAAAGCAACGACGCCTGCACTTTCTGTCCCCTTCACTCCACAGGAGCGAGTCTCTGCTTTTGAGAGCGTAGCGCCTGTGCGCTGACCCTACAACCCAGTACAGCGAAAGATGCATTTAGTCTTCACCTTGAACCTTCCAGAACAAAGTGTCGTTTTTATAAAGAAATAGACTCAGGTTTCATACGCACATTAGAATACTGTCTGAAAATTTACTAGCTATAGCTCCGAAATTATTGTGGCATTTATTTTCATATTCTTTCATTTTTGTTGAGTGGACAGGGCCGCCTTGATTTTTAAACATTTATCCCATGACCAGAAATTGTTTGTTATGAAGATTCAAGTAGTCTGGGAGATTGCTTTTGTTTTCGGAGGCTCCAGCTAGAACAATGTATGATTTTTTTTTTTTTTAAGTGAGAACACACTTCAGTTACAAGTGGGATGTTACCCTGTTTGCGGCCCTTTCTCTGCATTGGCAGTTTCAAAAGCTCACTGGTAAATGGCCACGGACTTCCAGTCGGACGCCACCTGCTCTGGTCTTGTGAGAGGTGTCCCGTGAGAACCAATCGCCAGCACCTTCCCTATGTGAGAGCTCTACTTCCTTGCCTAACTCTTCACCAGAGTTTTCTCTTTTCTTCTTTTGTATTGTACTATATGAACGCCACCTAATGCTTCTTCACAGCCCTTTTCTCTTGGTTTGTATGGTACTGTATTTTGTTTTTGGCTGGGACACTGAAGGTGTGACCTCAGTAATCTGAAGCAGCCCTTGCTCCAAAGCGGTCCTTCTCAAACATTCTTCCGTAATGGTTGGACTCCTCCCCTCCCCGTGAAGAATATAGATTTGTTTCAATAGTAAGGGAGCCACCACTTCAGGACTATTCTTCCCCTCAAATTCTGGCAACTGTGTACAAAAAGGGCTTCTTTGGGCTCTTAGGGAATATGAGACTTTGCTAAATCAAACCTTTATTTATAAGGTACGGAAGAATCACTTATTTATGTGATAAGACTTGCACAAATCCCAGAAGAGTAGGTCCTAGTCGCATGCACAAGAGAAATTTGTGGGATCTTCTAAAGCTCGAGATTTTAATTAGAATCCACTTTACTCCAACTGAGTGGACTCAATACCTAATATTTACAGAACACTATTCTAAGTACTCTACATGTATGAGCTCATTCAGGCCTCGCAGCTCTAACTTTACAAACGAGGAAACTGAGGCACAGGCAAGTTAAGGGGTGTGTCCAGGCTCACACAGCTGCGGGTGTCAGAGATCATCCTGCTTCAGTCCTCAGCTCAGCTGCGAAGAGCCCGCGCCCTACCCCACAGCACGCCACCAGGTTCGGGGTGCCTCAGAGGCCAGCAGCGCGACACACCTAGGCTGCGTGCTCGGGTGCACTGGCTGGAGGACCCAGCTTTCACGACCCTGGCACTGGAGTGCTCTCTCCACAGGAAGGAAGGCTGGACTTCCCAAGGACATCCTGGTAATGACAGTAGCAGCTAACACCTAAGAGCCCCACCTACGTTAACTCTTTCCAGCCTCACAGCCACACTAGGAGGCAGGGACCATTATTCTCTCTGTCTTACCGATGAAGAAACAGAGGCACAGGCAGGCTATGTAACGCAGCACCAGTTAACGAGTGGGAGCGTGGGGCCGCCAACCCAGGCAGTCTGGCTTGAGACGCACCATCGCCACATTACGCTACACTGCCCTGAGACTGCTGGCTTTGCAGTTCCCGCCAGGCACACGGGCCAGCTGACGGCCACCCCACCAATCACGCGCACGACTGCGTCCCGTTAGTCCCGCTACCGTTGGAAAGTCCTCCAGGACTTGTCGGTCCTTCTCCTTGCTCTCCGTGAACCGCCAGTCGGGCTCATAAAGGTACGAGTGGAAGTTGTGTAACAGGGGGACCTTTCTTTCTATACTGATGGTCATGTCATCTTCCAGCGTGTCCAGGGCTCGGAGAACCAGATAAAATATGCATACTGCGTGGCTGTAAGAAAGGAATAACTATCAACACATTGGAACAAACGTTCAAAGATATTTGTTTTAAAATCACATCGCATTTTTGCTGGGCCATTTTCTAAACCCTCCTACACCCTTAACTCTACAGAACTATGAAGGGATATCCAAAACTTTTCATACTTAATGCAATTTCTTGGCTTCTCTTTCTTAGATGGGAGAATGGACTTCTGTAGTTTATTTATTAAAAACAAATAAATAAATAAATAAAAAACCTGCCAGCTGGACGTCACTACTACTCCCACAATGAGTTAACATTTAACTAACGCAGCACACCTGTAGAAAGACCAGCAGACCATTTGGCCGGAACTATTATTTTGCAGATAAGATAAAGTCAAAAGACACAATAACTTCTCACTATCAATACTATCATACCTAACGGCTAAGTCACGTACGTAATCTGCACAGAGGCAACTTCAGAAGAATTAACCCAATATACCAGAAATGCAAAGTAGCGTAAGTGAAACCAAGGAAAATGCATGAGCCGCTTAGAGACAGGTCCAGCTGCCAACACTAAAAAAAGTTAATAAACATCCCCTCCCCCTCCCTGAAAGAGCTGGGCCTGCAGGGACGCTATGAGATGGCCAGGTGCCTGGAAGGGCATTCTAAAGTAAACACAGGCGTTTTTCAACCGCGAACATTTCCTTCACCCACCGGGACCTGTTCAGGCTACGCCACAAGCACGGAGACAGCAACGCGAGGGGCCGTGTCAAAAAGTGGCTTCGAATGACCCGTGGCAAAGTTTTCTTCCCCCAAGTCACAAAAGGCTGCCTGCGCCACTCACCGCATTTCCCCATCCAGCGCCTGGATAACAGCTGCGAAACTGCGACTGGTCTGATTCAAGTACTTGTAACAAGTTTTCAAGCTGCTGCTGAGTGAGTCCTGCGGGCAGAGGAGACACACGGCGGTGGGAGACGCGGAGGGGCTGGAGTGGGGCTGGGGCGGGCGGCCGGCTGCCGCGGGGCTCCGCACCCGGCCGCACACGCCCTCTCCCCGCGGCCGGTCCTTGGAGGGCCAAGTGGCGGGGGGCAAGGGGCAGCCGCGCGGGGGAGTGCCCGCGCCCCTGGGAGCCGCACCGGGGCTCAGCACCAAGGTCCGCTTGAAAAGGGACATGGCCTTGGTGCCGCAGGCGACTGCGGCCATGGGAATCGCGGGGCCAGCGCAGTTTTTCCTCCATAGACCCGAGAGGAGCGGAGGGGCGCCCACCGAAGGGCGGAGCAGGGAGCGGGCGTCCGCCGCCCCGCCCGCCCAGATGCGAGCCGAGCCCCGCCCCACCCGCCCCGCGGCCAGCCCCGCCCACCCTGCCCAGATGCGAGCGCCGCCCCGCGGCCTCCAAGTCCCCACCCGCGCCTTCCTCACCTTGTTCCCCTTCTCCCCAGAACCCGCAGGCTGTTAACGGAACCCGAATCTCTCCGGCCAAACTTCAGTCAGGCTCCTAAATCCTCCACCTTTGTACTTCTGTGTTTATCTTTTGCGTCGCTCAGCTTTAGCAAGAAACCTGCTAAATTGGTTTAGCCAGAATCCCTCATCCGCCATGTATGATCACCCGCACCATGTGGCCCGCTCCTCTTCCCGCACCGTCCCAGCGCCCTGACCTGACTCCAGCAGAATGCCCCTCACCCCAGATGTGTCCTCTTAGTACTTTTCCGTCCACCCACACCTACACTCTGCTCCTTGCTGTATTCGGAACCGAGCCCAGTTCTATACTGAGGTCTCTTTCCTCTATTGCAATTGCTTTTCTGAATGAAATCTGTTTTTACTCCTTTAACTAATATCCAGTTCTGGTTTTACTTTAACACCTGTTAAACCTCTATTATCCTCTGGAAAGCTAGCTATTCCTTTTAAGATTTTTAATCATCTTTCCCTTTCAAATCAGTGAGCTGTAACGATCTTTACGAACCTTATTTAATCTTCCCTAAGGAAGACAAAAACTGTTTTTTCCAGAAAAAAAAAAAAAGCCATGTTCTGATATGCAAGCATATCAGAAAGAATTGCTGGCTGTTTTGTATATTTTTTAATGGAGACTTCATATTTTAGAGCAGTTTTAGGTTCAGGGAAAATTGAGTGGAAAATACAGAGTCCCCATATACCACGCTCCCCAGTCTCCCCCACTCTCTTTTTAAGAGAGAAACGGGAAACATTTGCAATATCTAACAACAGGGGGGATGGTTTAAAATAAATAAATAAATACATGTACACGTACACACACACACACACACACACACACACACACATATATATATGTATATGGAAATCCCATAGTCACTTTGGAATGTTAACAGTGAACCTTGGGACCCTGCTGGAGTCCAGGTGAACTATCTTCTTTTCATATGTGTTTATTTCCTACCATGGATACATGTTCTTCTGTCAAGGGAATAAAGCTTTTCTTTTTAAATCACATAATCATGAGAAATTATTGCCAAGTTCAATTTAAAAAATTAGTAAAAATTAACATTTACTAAGCACCATATATTAGTAAAATCATTTTGTACATACAGTCTGGCATATAAAAATACTCAGTGAAGGTCTGATGAGTAAATGAGTAAGTTCAAAGAGTATCTAAAAACAATTCACAAACTCCTTCCCTATCAAAATGTGGAGAGGCAAGACTTCACAATAAAATAGAAGGAACAGAATAACAGCTCTTTTCTGAGCTCTAAGCCAGCTCTTCACGTACAACTGTTGTTATCAGGCCACAATGATTCCTTTCACTGCACTGGCAAATGTTTTAATCCCCGGATACAACTAAGGGTTTGGGGGCTGATGTCAAAGGTGCATCACACATTGGGACTTCCCTGGTGGCGCAGTGGTTAAGAATCCACCTGCTGATGCAGGAGACACAGGTTCGAGCTCTGGTCCAAGAAGATCCCACATGCCACGGAGCAGCTAAGCCTGTGCACCACAACTACTGAGCCTGTGCTCTAGAGCCTGCAAGCCACAACTACTGAGTCCACGCACCACAACTACTGAAGCCCCCGCGCCTAGAGCCCGTGCTCTGCAACAAGAGAAGCCACCACAATGAGAAGCCCGCCCACCGCAACGAAGAGTAGCCCCTGCTCGCTGCAACTGGAGAAAGCCCGCGCGAAGCAACGAAGACCCAACACAGCCAAAAATAAATATAAATAAATAAATTTATATATTAAAAAAAGTTCATCGCACTCGTTCTGAAAAGCAACAATCTTGAAGGACGCCCCCTCCTTTCCAACACACCTTCTCCACACTTTTTTTTTTAAAGCAGTCATCCTTGTCTTTTTTTTTTAATATAAATTTATTTTATTTTTGGCCGCGTTGGCTCTTTGTTGCTGCTCGCGGGCTTTCTCTAGTTGCGGTGAGCGGGGGCTACTCTTCATTGTGGTGCACAGGCTTCTTATTGCGGGGGCTTCTCTTGTTGCGGAGCACAGGCTCTAGGTGCATGGGCTTCAGTAGTTGTGGCACGTGGACTCAGTAGCTGTCGCTCACAGGGTCCAGAGCACAACCTCAGTAGTTGTGGCGCACGGGCTTAGCTGCTCCGTGGCATGTGGGATCTTCCCGGACCAGGGCTCGAACCCACATCCCCTGCATTGGCAGGCGGGTTCTTAACCACTGGAGCGAGGTCACGAAATCACTTCGCATCTCCTTATCCCATCATTCTTTTTTCCTGGCACCTATTTGTGTCAATACCTCATTCTGTAACAATAATTTCCTCAAATTGCCAAGAAGATACAGGGAGATTTAACTATGAAACACACTATGGAAAACACCACTGTTAAAAACATTTCCACTGCTTGCTTCCCATGAGCTAACGGAAAAAAAATCTTTTAAATAAAAAGCTAAAGCTACTGGGGCCTGTCCCTAGAGCCTCCTGATGTTTTTCTTTGCTGTCTGAGATGAGCGTGCTCACAAGAACTCTCCAGTGAGAGAAAACAGGGATAAAGGGCATTGAGAGGAAGAGTGTGCAGTGGTGAGAAGTACAGGACTGTCCTCCCACGACTGGGGCTCCACCTGGAAGACAGTTCCACAAGTGGACGGCAACCAGCCCTCCCCACAGCCTTCCATTAAGATTAAGTAACATAGGCTCCCTCAGAAGGGAGGGAAGACCCCACAAACTTGAGAAATGAAGTTACATAACAGCAAGAGTAATACCTGCCACTTATTGGGCAGCTACTACATGCCAAGCACAATACAAACATTACACAACCTTTTAAAGATGATATGATACAGACCTGCAATCCACCCAAGGTCTTCATGGGCAGATGTGTAGCAGAATTCAGAATCTGTAGTGTTTTAGAAGACAGGCAATGAAATGCACATACAGCCTGTCATGGTGGAATGGCTCCCTGTAACTGATTATCAACACTTCTTCAGGAAAACATGTGAATAGTTATACTAAGTGGGGTCACTTTATTATATATCAGAGCACATTGTACTGCCAAGGGACCTTGAGCCAGACTTATTAAAAACCTCTTTGTTTTCAGACCATTTCGGAGGTGGGAAATTGTGATTGACAGATCTTGATCCACTGTCTCTATTTTACGGAGGAAGAACCTGTTGCTGGAGGTTAAGTCACCAAAAGGAATAGAGTCAGGATTAAACTTCATAGACATTAGTCTAAGTAACAGGATTTAGACTTGACAGAAGCCAGAACTGCATGATTACAAAATACGGAGTTTTTCCATTATGTGCTCTCTTAGTGATGTCACACAACTTGCAGGTGGTAGTATGATGCCAGATTTACTGATATGCTCCTAAAAATTCAGGATAAGTCAATTTAGGGAACCCTGAACTCCTACAGCCAAATCCTTCTGTGACTGAAATAATCTCAGCCCTCCATGTCTGCTAAGTGTAATTTTTCCCCCAGCTTCTTTGTTACCTAAGAGAGAAATGAAGATAATGTTAGGTGAAGGAAAATGGTTTTTCCTATGTTTCCTCTAACTAGAGGTATACTCAGTTATTTTTAAAAAATGGTTCATGGGGGTTAAAAACGGCTCAGGAAAACTACAACTAACAAAATAATACTGTACTGCATTGCTCATCAAATCTTAAAGCTAGGAGAGGGAATAGCCCAGGTCTCACTTTTTAAAAAATTAAGAAGATTATACTGTGAAAAGTCTTACCCCTACCCCTTACTGTGGCCACCCATTCGCCTCTCTAGAGGTATCCAATGCTACCATTTTTTCCAAGTCTTATTTCATAGAGAAGGAAATGTGACACAGAGAAGTCTCTGGACCCAAATCACAACCCTATAAATTGTGTCCCCTGACTTCAGACGCTCAGCTCCCTTGCCCTGCTATCATTTTTCTTTGTAGTACTTCTCTCCACCTGAAATATTGTATATTTGCTTTTTTTTTTTTCCTTCTCTCTCTCTTCTATTAGAATGTACGATTCACAAAAGCAAGGTCTTCACCTATTTGGTTCACTGTTTTTTTTTTTTTTTTTTTTTTTTTGCGGTATGCGGGCCTCTCAGTGTTGTGGCCTCTCCCGTTGTGGAGCACAGGCTCCGGACGCGCAGACCCAGCGGCCATGGCTCACGGGCCCAGCCGCTCCGCGGCATGTGGGATCCTCCTAGACCGGGGCACGAACCCGTGTCCCTTGCATCGGCAGGCGGACTCTCAACCACTGTGCCATCAGGGAAGCCCTGGTTCACTGTTTTATCCCAGCACCTAGAACAATATCAAGCGTGCAACCAGTGGCCGGATGTTTGTTAAATGAATATAGGAAGGATAGGAAGGAGGGAGGGAGGGAGGAAATGCACAACAGAATTGGGAAGGGCAGATAGAAGCCAGAAATGACCGTGTGCCCGTGATGTGTCTGGTGCACACCTGACAGCACTGGAATGTGATCAGCTCTCTGGGGCCAGTCAAAGCCTGTGCTCTTTATTCTGGGTGGCCTCCAGAGGGGAAGCATGAAGGTCTTCAGACAGGCCAGGGATGGCCTCGTGGAGCCACCACTCGAGAGCTTCCAAATTCAACTCCTTGATGCCACCCACAGTTTCCTAACCTGTAAAATGGCAGTAATAATAGCGCTTATCTCTTTAGCGTTGTTGTCAAGATCGACTAAGTATGGTAAGTTACAAAATGGCCATAAAGTTTGTGGCTCTTCCCATCAGGAGGTGGAGTCTATCTCCACCTCTTCGCATCTGGGCTCCCCGTGTGACTTTTTTTGGCCAAGAAGACAGTAGCAACTGTGTGTCAAGCAGAAAGCGCAAGAGTGCGTGCACACTGGGGTTTGCATGATTCAATCAACAGCGGACAGTCCCCAGGCTAGTCCGCAGGATGAGACACACAGGGCCCAGCCTCCCCTCAATGCTCCAGCCTACAGCCCGCTCATCAGACAGTCCAGCCACATGCCAACCAGCCAGCTGAGCAAACCCAGTAGAAATGACTCAAGTTGGCCCAGACCAGAACTCCCCAGCTCTCCAAGAGAACTGTGAACTAAATAACAGTTGTTATTTTAAGTCACTGAGTTTGGTTTTTTAACTGTGGTAAAATATACATAACATGAAATTGACCATCCTGACCACTTGTGAGCGTGCACTTCAGGAGTGTGAAGTCGCACTGTTGTGCATCCGGTCTCCAGAATTAAGCCACTCCGTTTTGGGGTGGGTACCCAACGAAAGCTAACTGATAACATGGAGATAACAGACTTCAAGAGCTTCGCCAGCGCCTGGAACACAGAACTCAATAAATGCTGTCTATTAATATTACTATTATCGTTATTAACTTGATTATTCTCACGGTTTAATCTCCTGATTCCATTCACCTGCCAAACTACTGTTCCAAAACTACTGCTTCCATAGCGCCACAGGTGCATTTGACCACTGCCTGCTTCACGGAATACAGCTCAGCTCCTGCACTCCCACATGTACCCACTGCGCTTTGCACTCAACTCCAGCCACACACACTGTGCTTAGTCCCACCTACATGACTTGGCTCATACTGGCTTTCCCCACAGAGGATCCTCCCCCACTCATCTAAATCTAATACCTCTTTTCAAGGCCCTACACTTTGCAAAGCACTTCTGTGTTTTCTAAAAACTTTTCACTGTAAAACAGTTCGACTTCACTAAAACTTCCTGAAATCTCAATGTACTTAAGATGACTTGGCACTTCCTAGGTATCTTTTTTTTTTTTTTTTTTTTTTGCAGTACGCGGGCCTCTCACTGTTGTGGCCTCTCCCGTTGTGGAGCACAGGTTCCAGATGCGCAGGCTCAGCGGCCACGGCTCATGGGCCCAGCCGCTCCGCGGTATGTGGGATCCTCCCGGACCGGGGCACGAACCCGTGTCCCCTGCATCGGCAGGTAGACTCCTAACCACTGCGCCACCAGGGAAGCCCCCTAGGTATCTTTTGTACACCTGCTCTCCATCAGGCTGGGAACCAACTGAGGATACACAGTTTCCAGTCTGCGTTCATCACACAAAGCGTGTCCAGCTTTTAGCTGAATCTGGACGACCCTCTGCTTAATGTGACTCTCTGGCCCATCACCTTAATGACCAGCAGCATGATGGGGTCAAGAGAGTGAGCTCTGGACTCAGACTGCCAGGGTCAAAGGCAGTCTCCACAAGTGAACAGCTGTGGGACCTCAGGCAATAACTAACCTCTCTGTGCCTGTTCTTTCATCTATAAAAACAGGAAAAATAATAGTAGCTTCCTCACAGGGTTACTGGAAGGTTTAAATAATACATGTTAGGAGGCGCTGGGCACACAGTAAGAGCACAATAAATGTTAGCCATTATTATGACACCCTTTACCTAAAAGGTGAAGGTCTAGGTTTAAAAAGTCTTTCAGGAGGACATCAAGATGGAAGAACAGACCTTGAAGGGGTCTGGGCTGACCATGGCTCTAAGTCCACAGCATGGTGAGACTGCCTAAAAAAGTCAATGAACCAAACAGACTTAATTGATATTTATATAATTAAAGTGGCAGGATACACTTTCCTCTCAAGTACTCACAGAACATTCTCCAGGATAGATCACATCTTGGGTCACAAATCAAGCCTCGGTAAATTTAAGAAAATTGAAATCGTATCAAGTATCTTTTCAAACCACAACGCCATGAGATTAGAAATCAATTCCAGGAAAAAAATTGTAAAAAATACAAACACATGGAGGCTAAACAATACGCTACTAAATAAATAAGAGATCACTGAAGAAATTAAAGAGGAAATAAAAAAAATACCTAGAAACAAATGACAATGAAAACATGACAACCCAAAACCTATGGGATGCAGGAAAAGCAGTTCTAAGAGGGAAGTTTATAGCAATACAATCCTACCTCAAGAAACAAGAAAAATCTCAAATAAACAACCTAACCTTACACCTAAAGCAGCTAGAGAAAGAGCAAACAAAACCCAAAGTTAGTAGAAGGAAAGAAATCATAAAGATCAGAGCAGAAATAAATGAAATAGAAACAAAGAAAACAATAGCAAAGATCAATAAAACTAAAAGCTGGTTCTTTGAGAAGATAAACGAAGTTGATAAACCTTTAGCCAGACTTATCAAGAAAAAAAGGGAGAGGACTCAAATCAGTAAAATTAGAAATGAAAAAGGAGAATTTACAAGTGACATCACAAAAATACAAAGGCTCATAAGAGACTACTACAAGCAACTATATGCCAATAAACTGGACAACCTGGATGAAATGGACAAATTCTGAGAAAAGTACAACCTTTCAAGACTGAACCAAGAAGAAATAGAAAATATGAACAGACCAATCACAAGTAATGAAATTCAAACTGTGATTAAAAATCTTCCAGCAAACAAAAGTCCAGGACCAGATGGCTTCACAGGCGAATTCTATCAAACATTTAGAGAAGAGCTAACACCTATCCTTCTCAAACTCTTCCAAAATATAGCAGAGGGAGGAACACTCCCAAACTCATTCTACGAGGCCACTATCACCTTGATACCAAAACCAGACAAGGATGTCACAAAGAAAGAAAACTACAGGCCAATATCACTGATGAACATAGATGCAAAAATCCTCAACAAAATACCAGCAAACAGAATCCAACAACAGATTAAAAGGATCATACACCATGATCAAGTGGGATTTATTCCAGGGATGCAAGGATTCTTCAATATACCCAAATCAATTAATGTGATACACCATATTAATAAATTAAAGAATAAAAACCATATGATCATCTCAATAGACGTAGAAAAAGCTTTCAACAAAATTCAATACCCATTTACGATAAAAACTCTCCAGAAAGTGGGCACAGAGGGAACCTACCTCAACATAATAAAGGCCATATATGACAAACCCACAGCAAACACCATTCATAATGGTGAAAAACTGAAAGCAATTCCTCTAAGATCAGGAACAAGCCAAGTGTGTCCACTCTCGCCACTATTATTCAACATAGTTTTGGAAGTCCTAGCCATGGCAATCAGAGAAGAAAAAGAAATAAAAGGAATACAAATTGGAAAAGAAGTAAAACTGTCACTTTGCAGATGACATGATACTATCCAGAGAAAATCCTAAAGATGCAACCAGAAAACTACTAGAGCTAATCAATGAATCTGGTAAATTTGCAAAATACAAAATTAATACACAGAAATCTCTTCCATTCCTATACACTAACAACGAAAGGTCAGAAAGAGAAATTAAGGAAACAATCCCATTTACCACTGCAACAAAAAGAATAAAATACCTAGGAACAAATCTAGGAGGCAAAAGACCTGTCCTCAGAAAACTGTAGAACACTGATGAAAGAAATCAAAGATGACATAAACAGATGAAGAGATATACCATGTTCTTGGATTGGAAGACTCAATATTGTGAAAATGACTATACTACACAAAGCAATCGACAGATTCAATGCAATCCCTATCAAATACCAATGGCATTTTTCACAGAACTAGAACAAAAAATTTTACAATTTGTATGGAAACACAAAAGACCCTGAATAGCCAAAGCAATCTTGAGAAAGAAAAATGGAGCTGGAGGAATCAGGCTCCCTCCCTCACTGTAAGATAACACCTCCTAAAAACCAGAACTGTCTGGAGATGGGCAGTCTCCAGAGGTAGTGAATTACCTGTCACAGGAGGTGTTCAGGAAACTGTATATCCTGGATTGTAAAGCAGTGACTATTTTTCTGTTTTGGGTCACAGATCCCTGAAAGCATCTGATAATAGTGAACCGAATTCTTTTCCCCCCCAAACACACAAATATACAGTAACATAAATATCTGCAAATAATTTCAGGAAAGGGCCAAGTAAGAACTCTTAGCCAGAATCTCCTAATTAAACAAATATCTATTGATCAAGGCACAGAAGAAATTTAAGGCTGTATTTCCTTTAGGCATCCCTCAAAAGATTAATGCCCTATCCCAGCCAGAGGTGATTTTTCCCTTCTGTGAATTTCCTTATGGCATTTACTATATTCTGCCACAGTTACTTAAGTTTCTCTTGTTTAAAAACGTAGAGGTATCTTGAGGGCATTGCATCCACCTTTTGTTCATTAATTCACTAAAGGTACATCAAACAAGACTCCTGTTTTCAAATAGCTTAAAGTCCAGAATCAAACATAGAATCTTAAATCTGAAAGGTACTTTGGGAACATAAAACCCATAGACAAATAACCACAATACAAGACTATGGGACTGATATAAGGTAAAACAGTGCTAGAGAAAATGGTCGAGGGAGGGTCACAGGTAACATTAAAAGGCATCTCGTTATGGTGACTTCCTAAGCTCTCTATGAACAATTTTATAACGTTTTATCGACCTGACAAGACAATGAGCTCTTTGGGTGTCTTATTTGTCTATACATGTTATCCTGCCCTTCTGCACCCAGTATAAAGCCTAAAGCAGAACAGTTGTTTAATAAATATCTGCTGAATGGTCAACAGAGGTGGCATTCACAGAAGCCAGACCTCGAAGGATGAGAAGGATTCTGAGTTATAAGACAAAGGCAAAACTTTTCTTTCTGATGGGAAACTAAAGTGTTTTAATAAAGGACAACAACTAAAAGTATAAACACAGGACGGTATTTGTGTTACTTCCATTGGGGAAAAGAATTTAGAACTTTTGATATAACCCCGCTAATTCAGGTGAACGTGTCTATTCATTCAATAATCACTTAGTGATTTTCTTGTTGGAATAAATACCTTTGTAAGCATTCATTTAACAAAGGGTACAGGAGTGAGGAAGTTGAAATAGAAATAAAACCAAGACTGGCCTTCAAGCAGCCAACAGCGTAGCTAATCGACAGATATAGAGAAAATTAATAAGAACTTGCAAGAGTAGACAAGTATTCTAAAAACCTCAGGGAGCACTGAGGAAGAAGGGATTGATCAGACTGCAGGCAAGGGGGAGAAGCTTTTGGAGGTGGTGTAACTGAAAACTGGAAGGATGAGTAAGGTTTCATTCCAGAAAAGGTATTCGTGACATTTGCATAGTTCATTATGTTCACAAAATTCTTTCACACGTCCTCTCCCACTTAATCTACCCATGCAATCTCAGTTTTGTAACCCACATATCAGAACCCAGAAAAACATCAATCTCAGGGACAGAACGCAATATGAAGCAAAACTACTTGAAAACCAGTGTTGTGAACGAACAGAAGCATTTTAGGCAGCAAGACAACTTGGGGATGGGGGCGGATGCCTAGGAGACCAAGGGCAGCCGGGCCCGACATCTGATTAAGGAGAGGGGAACCAGGCTGGGAGGGTGGGACCGCCTGACAGGGGTCAGGGGTCTGCTCCCCCGAGGGAAGGAGGGAGCCCGAGGCGTTTGGCACCCGCTGGCCGCAACCCTGGCCCTCGATTCTGGGCCCTGCCGGCCAGGCCCAGAAGCCGGCAGTCGCGCGCAGCCTCCCCGGTCCGCCGGGATGCAGGGATGCTCGGCCCACCTGGTCCATCTTGGGTATCACCTTCTGCCGGCCCCCCATCTGGAAGCGTAGCAGGTTGTAGAACTCCTCGGGGTGCCCCAAGCACTTCACGAACTCCATGCTGGCGGCGGCGAACCGTCGGACCTCGGAGCTCACCTCGCGGATACCTCGGGCTGGCCCCTACCCGCAACCAAAGGATTAGTCGGCGGGCGGGGCGGGGCGGAGGCGGGCCCAGAGCGGCGGAGGCGAGCCCAGCGCGGCGGCGCCACGCCCACCTCCCCACCAACTTCAACTGGCCTCAGTCTCTCGCGCCTCTGCCCGCGGGCTCGCGGGGTGGACTGGCGAGCGCTGATTGGCCAGGGACGCTCGCACCAGCAAGATGCCGGCCAATCGGCGGCGGGATGTGTCTGGCGTGAGGACCACATCCTAGAAGCTAATTGGAGGGGGAGAAAGAGGCAGGCGAGCGGGATTGGTGCCCTTAATGGGGCGGGCCTTTGCTTTCCTCTGCTTTCCCAGTGCGGGGCTGGAGGAGTGAACCCAGACTTTGAGAAGCCCCTCGAGGCGGAGCTCAGTGCGTGGGAGGCTCGCTCCGGCCCGGCTTTCGCTGAGAGCCCAGCAGGCCAGAGCCCGCTAAGCCCTCCACGTGTTTGTCCTGCCAGGCAGATTAGCTCTTCCGGGACGCGCTCGGCTCACAGCCGCGCCCCGAATGGGTGCAATCAGCCTGAGGCTTCCGAGCATGTAAATTTAGTCCCAAAAAAGGATCTGAAGCGTTTCTACGGCCTATCAAAGGGTGATGTGGAAATTTTTATCTCGATCCTAGAGCTCTCACAAGCCCTGCAAAAATACGTGCTACCCCAACCCCCAAATCTATTTTAACACCGCAGTGATCCTTTAAAAAATTAAGGCAGCTCAGATCACTGCCTAAAAACCCTGCAATATCTGTCCATTTCACTCGGTAAAAGCCAAAGTCCCCACGAGGGTCTAAAAGCTCTGCACGAGTAGCCCTCCATCCCCATGACGTCTCTCACCTGCATTTTCAATCCCTCCTTCCTTGGCCCCAGGACTTGTTGTCTACACTTCCTTCTTCCGGCAATATTTTTTCCCCCTGATATGCAATTGGCTAACTCGATCACCTCCTTCAAGTCTTTGCTGAACCCTCACCTCATTTAGGCCCACCCCCATCACACTGTTTTATACTACAGCTTGCCCCGCCCTCACCACTGCTGACGCCCCGGCCTGCTCTAGTTTTTCCCGTCCTATTGTTACTGACTAAGGTCTTTGGACTCTTTAGTCAATAGAAATTGATGAAGCCAGATCAGGAATTCAGGCAAGGCGTTACTGGGACTCCAGGGAGTGAAGACAAGTAACAGGTTCCCTTGCTCACTCTCTGAAGGGGGGAGAGCTTGTGTCCGTTAAATGGGGGGGGGAAGGTAGAGGCAGATCAGTGGGTGGCGGGCGGGGCCAGAGGGGGTGCTTAGGTGGTCTGCCCACCCCTTTGGTGGCGCTGTGTGCAGGGATTATGTAGTACCCGCTTTTGTTCCTGGCACCTCAGAAGTGACAGTTGGGTTTTGGTCTTTTTGTATCTTATTGTTCATAATTTGCCCCAACTGCCCACGCAGGCAGTTATTTTTAGTCCCTTATAGTTTCTTTGTATTCTGTTGCTCATTTGTCCAGGTGCAAGCACTACAGTAAAGGGTCTCAGGTCCCAGCCTATCTCAGTACTGATCACGTTCTGATATAAAATACACAGTTTACTTACGATGTTTAGTGTCTGTTTCTCCTTGCTAGAATATAAGTTCAATGACGACAGACCTTTGTTTGCTCACATACCTCCAAGCCTCCAGAACAATGCAACTCTTTGATGTCCCCTCAGCATTGCAAACTTAACATTGCCCCGACTGGAATCTCTCTCCCATTGAGACTGCTTCTCCTGTGAATGGCACTAACAGCCTCCCAGTTGCCTAATTATAAAATCCAAATGTCATCCCTAACTCCTCCTTTCTCTCCCTACACCTGCCCTTTGTAAGTCATTCAACAGTTCTCTGGAATCCAAGAAACAAACATCTCTCCTCTTAATCTCTCCTCTCTGCTCCATCCAGGTTCAAGCCCCACCTTCTCTCTCAAACTGTTACAGGTCAGTTTCCCATCTCTCTCTCTCCAACCATTCCCATGTAACAGCTTGAGTAATCTCAATCTTTCCATTTTATTTTATTTTATAAGGTACTATGATTTTAATTAGCTTAAGGTGAGGCCCTGTGGGCTTCTAGACTTTGGTTCCATGAGTCCAGTCTGGCAACACAGAAAAACAGACTGAAGGGAGCTTCACTGAGAACTGACTCATTTACCTACAATTTCTTTTCGTTGTATCTGATGTTTGGTCCTTTTTAATTTTTTTTTTTTTTTTTTTTTTTTTTGCGGTATGCGGGCCTCTCACTGTTGTGGCCTCTCCCGTTGCGGAGCACAGGCTCCGGATGCGCAGGCTCAGCGGCCATGGCTCACGGGCCCAGCCGCTCCGCGGCATGTGAGATCTTCCCAGACCGGGGCACGAACCCGTGTCCCCTGCATCGGCAGGCAGACTCTCAACCACTGCGCCACCAGGGAAGCCCTGTTTGGTCCTTTTTAAACTCTGTCAAGTTATAACTTTGTATCTCTACTTGCATACTGCTTTTGGCCAGAAGACATAAAGCTAAGAGTTTTAGCACTCCCCTGCCTGTTAAAAGGACCCTGTAAAAAACATTCCCTTCTTTCAATTTTAAATTGCACAAAGGAAATGCCTTTCAAGATAAAATCTGAGAATTCTAGCATAGAATAAAAATCCTCCCATCATTTGTCACCTACATTCCCTTTGGATTTCAGCCTCCTATTCAGTCACTGGACAACTCTCAAACCCTGATCCAGCCCTGGCAGCGCTTCCCACACAGGCCACAGTAGTTCATACCCCAGGACTCAAGTAATTCACCTGCCCTGAATGCCCTTCCTCCATCCTCACCAAGCTACCTGCCACGCCTTCATTACAGCGCAGGTGGACTCCCCTGCTTCAGGAACCCTTTTCTGAAGCTCCCTGGCCTCTCCTTTATCTGTTCTTCAGATTTAACAAACACCCACTGAGCACCGACAACATGGCAGACACTGGAAATCACAGAGACAAAGTAGATGGGGTTCCATCCCAAAGAGGGAGAGACAGAAGCGTCTGGCGCGGTGCTGCTGTTTACTAGGAACAGCTGGAGCCCCCTCCAGCTCCGGAGTCGGGTCCAGGTGCCCAGCCAGAGACTGTGGGAGTGGACAAACGGACAGTGACCAGACCATATACAGTATCACAGTTCTGTCCCACAGCCTCCGCACCAACTGGCCTGGAATGGTCAGGACTTGATCAATTACTTCTGTATTCTTTGCCTCCACTTCCAACTCAGGACCAACCACAGAAAGCCAAATATGTTCCCCAAACCAATCACGGAAGACAGCCCACTTCGAGTTAGTCTGCTTCCAGCATCCCCTTGCCAACCTCCTCCCATCAGAGCACAACGATGAGTTCATTTTTTTTTTTTTTTTTGACGATAAAGTTTTCCCACTCCCTGCCTGCCTCTGAGTTTCTGCCACATGCAAGTGATGGGGGCTGATGCCCTTGCTATATAGCAAGCTCTGAATAAAGGGCCTCACTTGCTTATTCTTATTTTGGTGGTCTTTATTTCCACAAACCTCAGTACTTCAATGATGTTCAGTGGTCACTCTCATCCTGAACTTTCTGTATGCTAATTATCCCTTGCCTGACTCTTCACCTCACCTTGAACCCCTCAAGGCCAGGGACCGTGTCTGAACAGGGCACCTGGCACAGTGCTTGCCACTTAAGAAGTCTCCATTACTTCTTATTAAAGATCAGGGCTTGAAATAGGGACTATACTGGAACTTTTAGAACACAGACGGCAGTCACTTATCCAACCCCCCGCCCCCCAACAAAAAGCACTTTACAATAACCTACTAAAATGCTTCTAACACTCTGTTGTAACAAGCCCGCCTCCTCCTACTACTACAGAAGTTTTCTTGTCTTGTTTATCACTGTATTCCCAGAACTAGCATTTAGGAGGCATTTAAAAAATATTTATTAGATGGCTAAGGCCACTGAAACCTCACACAAAATTGCAAGTTTTTTACAACGTCAGTTATCATGAAACTCCAGCTCATAAGCAACTCTTTACCCTGGAATCTGCTGAGTCCAAATGCCTCACCTCTCTCTCTTCTAAGTGAAACCGGGACTCGCTGACTCTGTACCCCATCCCTCAACTGCAGCCTTTCCTTACGTCCAACAGGCACGCAGGCCACAGGAGTCATTCCCCTGTTCACCTCGCCAGCCCTGTAGGTTCTGTACCACCATCCTCTTCTCTTAGCCCTCATTCAGTCCACCTCTGCTATCCCTGCCTTTCCCCTTTGCAGAACTAACCTGAGACTTTCCGCCGAGAGCCTCCTGCCAGGATGAATGATAACCTCGCAGAGGGATGCAGTAGCTGTGCTTTCTGCTGGCAGTCCACGTTTCCGCTTCCCCGCTGCTTCCACGCGGAACCCACTCTATGCAGTTCCGATGCAGAACTCATGGTGCGGCCACCAGCCTGTACAACTCAACTGCTAGGTGCTACTATTTTCCCCCAATACAGACTGAAGTCAGAGAAATGATGTCAGCTCCCAAGAGGACAGAGAAGACTGAGGATTTTTCTTCCATGTCTTGCTCTGTAATCTTTTGTATGGCTTGAATCTTTTGATGTATTTTTTAAAATAATTTTAAACAACTTAATAAAATAAGGACTCTCCTTTGCCCTCTTGGACTTCTACCGTTCATACCCTGACGACCTTCAACTGTGGGTTCATCCAGCATCCCTCTTTGTTTTTGACCCTAAGCTATGGGAGACTGCTGTACGAAGTTGGGAAATGGAGCGACTACTCTGGTCTCTAGCGTGGCTCTATAACCTTCCCTTGAGCGCTAAGCGGCTCTAACTTCCCCGTAGCTGTTACAAACCTCCCCACTCCTACTCTGTGCCAGCTGGTTTCCTCTGGGTCTACGTTTCTTTCCCCACCGGAGCCCAGGCATCTCTACGTGCAGGCGCTGGTGTCTCCCTCCCTCCTGGTTTTCCCCTCACCTGATCACACACAAATCCTCACATCACATCCATCCTTTCATCACTCTCCCTCCCTGACCCCCTTTCTCATTTCTTTCAAGGACGACCTTTTTTTAAAAAAAATATTTATTGGGCTTCCCTGGTGGCGCAGTGGTTGAGAGTCCGCCTGCCGATGCAGGGGACACGGGTTCGTGCCCCGGTCCGGGAGGATCCCACATGCCGCGGAGAGGCTAGGCCCGTGAGCCATGGCCGCTGAGCCTGTGCGTCCGGAGCCTGTGCTCCGCAACGGGAGAGGCCACAGCGGTGAGAGGCCCGCGTACCGCAAAAAAAAAAAAAAATTTATTTATTTGGCTGTGCCAGGTCTTAGTTGCAGCATGCTGGATCTTTTTTGTTGCTGTTGTTGCAGCATGTGGGCTCTTAGCTGCAGCATGCATGTGGGATCTAGTTCCCTGACCAGGGATTGAACCTGGGCCCCCTGCATTGGGAGCTCGTCGTTTTAACCACTGGACCACCAGCGAAGTCCCTCAAGGACAACCTTCTTGAAGAGAGGAGCACACTCACTGCCCCCTGGGCTCCCACCCAGTCCTCAGCCCCTGCAGACCACCTGCCACTCCGCACAGATGGCTCTTGAAGGTCATGACCTCAAATTCGACCAAATTGAGGTCAAGACCTCAAATTCGACCAACCGTCAAACTCGAAGGCCTCTTCTCCGACGTGTGCACCACTGGCTGCCCCCGAAGTTCCTTCCTCCTGTTTTATCTGATCTTCCATTGGCTTGTCTCCTCTTGCCCCTTGAACAAAAGACCTTCTTCTAAAGGTTTCCCTGTGATCTCCATCCTTCTCATGCTGCATGATCGCCTTGTTAACCTTCTGGAACCGACCCTCAGCTCTGAGGAAAGCTCCCAAATCCATACCTGCAAGCCTGCACTTGCGGGTAGCCAGACCCATTTCCCGGCTGTGTTGTCCCCCCACTTAGGTGCAGGTGCCTCAAGCTCAGCACACAGGGTCTGTCTCCTGACGGAACCTGCTCAGCTCCTGTGACTCTCTGTCTCAATGGCGCGGTGGGGGCAGCTTCCTCCAGCTCTCAGCCCCCTCCCTCCCTCGTTTTCACATCCAGCCAGCTGACGCGTAGGAGCCCATCCCCATGGTGACCCTCCCATCTCTTCTTCTTTCCACACCCACGGCTGTTTCTAGTCCTGTCGCTGCTTTTCTCAGCAACTGCAACAGCATTTCCCCTTTTCTACCAATTGCAGTGGGTGTCCACCCGCACGCAGGCTGTGATGCCTGTCCAGCCCACCCCCCTCTTGTACTCCAGACCCTGACAGATGCTGACTTACGGGAAATGGCCTATCTGGGTACCATCTTGGCCCTGAGCTAATGCCTGCCATAAGGTGGCTTTCCCCGCTGTGGACAACTCCCAGTGACTTAAGACAGACAAGTATAAGGGTGCATGTTCACCCTTCTCCCTGCCCTGTGCCTTTTAAATGGATCCATCCGACCAACCCAACAAGTCCTAAATGGCACCTTCACAGAGAGCTCAGTTATGTACAGTGAAAGAAGCTTTACTGCCAAATAAAGATGAGAACACAAAGTAACAAAGAGCTTTATTTTCATGTCCTGGTTTCTTCTAGGTTTTGCTAAAAACCTGGATTCCTGCACTGTTGAGCATGTCAACGGTCACAAACACATCACCTTGGGGAGGAAACAAGTCGCTTTTTTCTAAAGCCCATGGGCAAACTGGGAAGGTGGCCAGCTCCCTGGTCCCCCCGTTTCCCCTCCTTCTCCTGGCATCTCCGTCCCATGGGAAGGGTCCAGGCAGGAGGCTGAATCCGAGCAACACTCTCCTGTTACTCCCTCCTCATCCCTGGATCCTTTTGGGGAACCAAGAAGGATAATTCCCTTCTCCTGGTTCTCAAATGGAGGGTCTTAACACCAGCCCATGTTTCAGAACCAAAACCAAACCAAACCAAACACCTGCAAAGCAATGCTGGCACAGCTCTCTTCCGCTGGCTCTCGTTTTCGTTGCCCCACTGTCATTCCGGGAGGTTTCCCCTTAACTGCCATCACGATTTGCCTCATCTGTCAACAGTGGTGGAATTAGATAGGAAGAATGAACCAAAACTAGAAAAGAACAAAATCGGACCCTGTGGAAACTGCCTCAGCCTGAACTCCGGTGAGGTGAACACCAACAGCGCTGGCATCCCGACCCCACCCCCCCGATTCCTGTCCCCAGTCCCAAACCCTGCCCACAACCCCTTTGGCGACACTCAGGCATCACGGTCCCTCAAGGGCAAGGCTCTGTGTAGAAGGGGCCCGAGCGCCCGAGGAGGGCTCCGCCTGCTCTGGCTCGTCCGGAGACAACCTGGGCTGGCACTGGGGGCACCACCACGTGAGCCTCTGGAAGCCCCCCGGAGGCCCCAGTGCCTCCCGCACAACCTGGTGCCCAGCAGGGCACCACTCCTTCTGGTAGATCTGCGTGTGCTGCTGTGTGCCCTGGAACTTGCCCCGCAGCCAGCCTGCACTGAAGGCCACCGCATGGTCCACCAGGGCCTCGAGGCGCGGAAGACCCAGGAGGGAGCCGGGAGAAAGCGGGTGGATCCCAGCTCTGAACAGGGCCTCGTTCTTAATGATGTTCCCTGGAAGAAGGCAGGGAGGGGACAAGGGAAGGAAAAAGGACACATCCGTAAGGAAAGCTGGCCACAAAGTTAACAGAACAGAGCGCAGCTGATACAACGGCAGCGGGGAGCATCTCAGGAAGATCCAGCGCGGCCGAGAAGCTCCCGGGCAAGTCACGCACTGAATCGGCCGGCCCGTCTGCGAAGTATTTGCTAACACTTACCCTTTGGGTTGTTGTGAAGACGGAATGACATGAAGCTCACGCGTGGCCCGTGTTACAGCAAAGAGATTAACAAAAGGGGCTCCGGACCCTGTGAATCCCGGCCCAACCAGATCCCGGCTACCTGACCCTGGTGAATTCCCTGCCTTCTTGAGGCTTCCGTTTCCTGGTCTGTAAAGCGGGGGTAGGTTCCCCGGTTTTCGTGGGCAGTAAATGAGAATCCTCACACACACATACAAATGCTGAGCGCTGTGCTGGTATGTAGAGAGGAATCAATAAATACTAGCTGTGATTATTATTGAAAGTGTCAAGCATGACTCCTGAGATATAGAAAGTGTGTAGGACGTATTATTGTATTATTTTCCTACTCCTGCCTATTTGCTGTGAAGTCAACCTCGACCTCTCCTTCCAGAATCAGTAAGTTTCTTCAAAATGTCCCAACAGTGCACTTTCTTTAACCTCTCCTAGGCATTTATCACAGTCTGTCTCTAGTTCCAGGGGGCTGAGTCCATGCTTGCTGGGTCACTAAACAACACTCTCCTTCAGGAGAGAAGGTGGGCTCGGTGGAGGCCAGGCGTCCGGCACGTGTGGAGCAGACGGACGGGGGAAAAGGCTGCTCTTTCCAAGAGCTTCACGGTCACACAAAATTTCCCTCTAAAATTCGCCAGCAGACTACCTGCTTCATATCTCAGCTGTGCCCTTAGAGCAATGTGTCTTTTGCTTTAGTTTCTTCATCTGAATGAAGGGAAAACTAGTAAGTGGCCATCCTGAGGAAGAGCAGTAAGGATGAACCCACGTACCTGGCACAGTGGAGTCACCTGAAAAATGTCGGCTGTTCTGATTATCTTTTGTAACAACAGCCAGTTACATAGCATTTCCCTTGCTAATTTACCCCAAAGGCCGCTCCTGGAAGCCTGTGCTCCTCTGGGGAGCAGGATCTGCGTTTGTCCTACTATACTTCAATTAAAAAATAAATTAGGGCTTCCCTGGTGGCACAGTGGTTGAGAGTCCGCCTGCCGATGCAGGGGACACGGGTTCGTGCCCTGGTCCAGGAGGATCCCACATGCCGCGGAGCGGCTGGGCCCATGAGCCATGGCCGCTGAGCCTGCGCGTCCGGAGCCTGTGCTCCGCAACGGGAGAGGCCACGACAGTGAGAGGCCCGTGTACCACAAACAGACAAACAAACAACAAAATAATAAATTAAAAAAAAAAAAAGGATGGAGGGGACGTGATCCCTGCCCTCTAGAAGGTCACGCTCCAATGTGGCTATGAGGCCGACTACGACTGATAATATAATTAGGGTAGGAGAGAAGTTAGAAATGGCCTGGTCTACTCCCTCATCTTAAAAACGAGGGAAGTGGAGCTAAGGAGCCCAGGTGATCGTCCAGCATCACTGACACCAGCGGTGGGTGCCAGTTTCCTGCCTCCTGGACGAGGGACTTTTTCATTAGGTCGGTCAGCAGGACCACCCTCTGCCCTCAGCCATACCTAAGCCTGAGAAGTATCTCTGGTCCAACAGCGTATAGCAGACGGGCTGCTCCCGGCCCAGAGCTTCCAGGGCCTGTCCTCGATGGAACTTTTCTGACAAGATGTCAGAGGTGGGTCTCACCACCGGGGAAGAGGAGCTCCACACCATCTGACAGTTATAGAAGGCCAAGAAGCCGCCCCCGCCGAAGTGCAGGACCAGCCTGGGAAGAGAGGAGAGGTCACAGAGCACAGGGCTATGAGAGCAGCATCAGGTCGCACGTGCACACACAGCACCCACTCCGCTCAGGATAATCTGGGGAAGCTAAGGTCCCAGAGGAGAAAAGGGATGGCTCTGCCTGAGTTGTTAAACTCTCACGGCCAAATGGAGGAATTAAAAGAAAATGGATACTCTCTCCTTTTCTCTGATAATAACAATACGTGTTGGCAGAAGACAACTTGGGACGCACAGAAAAGTCTCAAGTTCGGGAGGTGTGGCTATGGCACAAAGCAGGGCTTCATAAGGAAGGAGGGCAGAGAAACTGACGCTAAGCAGGCACCTGTCCCAGTCCCGGGCAAGATCTCCCAAGAGAGACACATACACACACCGCCCCCAACCCCAGGGACACAGGAGAAACCTCACGAACCCTGATAAGCAATAACGGGTTACTGTGTGAGGGGAGAGACTCGGGCTGCAGCTGGACTCCAAGACTCACGTATCTGACCTGGGTGGTATCTTATGTGAAAGTAAAGGGACAACTTGAGAGGAACAGGACTCAGGAAAACACCTACGCATAGTACCTGAGGTGATTACTCAAGGAAAAGTACATCCCAACGGAAATTAAATCAGCAAGGATCTCAAGATGAGGGTGGTTAAGAATCCGCCTGCCAACACAGGGGACACAGGTCCGAGCCCTGGTCCGGGAAGATCCCACATGCCGCGGAGCAACTAAGCCCATGCGCCACAACTACTGAGCCTGAGCTCTAGAGCCCGCGAGCCATGACAAGAGAAGCCACCACAATGAGAAGCCCGCGCATCGCAACAAAGAGTAGTAGCCCCCGCTCGCTGCAGCTAGAGAAAGCCCGCACACAGTAACAAAGACCCAATGCAGCCAAAAATAAAATCAATTTAAAAAAAAAAAGGAAGAAAAGAAATGTGATAAATCCAACAGAAAAAAAGAAAACAAGGGACAATAAAACTACAAATGAAGGAAAATCCAAATAGCACAATTACCCCATTTCAAAACAAGGAGTTTGTGTCTGAGATTAAAGAGATACAAAAGCCTGCTATTTACTGTTTATAACAAGCATACCTAAAATAAGTGAAAAAACAGACCTACAACTAAGTGGAAAAAAGACCAGGGGGTGAGCCAACCAAACGTGGAGTGGCACTGTTAACATCAAGAGAAGCAGAATTAGGGCTAAAGGCAGAGAGAGGATCCAGGATTGTTTAATAATGAAGCTGCAAAGAACCTTTGAGAGTCAGGGACCCTGATGCCTGGGACCAAGGGCAGCAAAACACAGAAACAAAAACGAAAGACAAGGAGAAGCTCTATAAAACCACAACTAGCCTGGGGGACTTCAATGATCCTCTTCCCAAGTTCTGTATATTAAACAAAAAAAAAATAAGCAAAAACAGAGAAAAGCTGAGCTATCAAAACAATAACCTGTTCTTAACATTTACAGAATGTTTTTCTTTTTTTGTTTGTTTGGTTTTTGTCAGAATGTTTTACTTTTAATGAATATTCTATCTTCATTTATGTACACAAAATGTAAGCAAGGATCAATTATGTGTTTGGCTGCAAATCTTGATGCCAAAAGTAGAAAATTTACAGGCTGCCACCCTGATCGTAACCCAATAAAAAAAATTAAAACAAAAAACCCTCCAAAAAGATGACCCCAAACACTCAAAGATTTGAAAAATTAGGAAATACTCTTCCATATGGATAGTATACAAAACTATTATGATTTATTTGAAAGATCAACAAAGTAAATAAAACTCAGGCAAGGGCTTCCCTGGTGGCGCAGTGGTTGAGAGTCCGCCTGCCGATGCAGGGGACACGGGTTCGTGCCCCGGTCCGGGAAGACCCCACATGCCACGGAGTGGCTGGGCCCGTGAGCCATGGACGCTGAGCCTGCGCGTCCGGAGCCTGTACTCCGCAACGGGAGAGGCCACAACAGTGAGAGGCCTGCGTACCAAAAAAAAAAAAAAAAAAACCTCAGGCAAGCCTAATAAAGAAAAAAAGGGGGCAGGGCAGGCAAAGCAAAATATGCAACATGGAAGGAGTTATAACTTGACAGGAAGAGATTCAAAAATAAGTGAATGACATGAGTTCCCTGTGTGGCAATAAATTTGAAGGCCTGCGGGACCAGCCTTGTTAGTGGAAGAGCGTGCCAATCGTCGCGGCTGGTGACCGAATCCGGATTCAGCCCACGAGCCCAGCTTCGGGCCATGAGAGGTTTCCTGGGGGTTTCGGGGAAAGCTCTCCTTGCTCATTTGAACTTTAGAAATGAGCCTCCCTCTCTTCTCTTCCTCTTTTCTTGTGTGGATTTAAGGCCTGGAACTGCAGGAGTCTCCTGCTGCTGGTCTAAGGACAAAACCAACATGTGGCAAAGTGCAAAGTCAGAAGAATCACAAGAATGTGAAGCCAAAGGCTTGGATCTGAGTCAACGCTGAAGCCCGCACTCCCTCTGAACTTCTAATATCGTTGACCCCTGAACAACTCAGGGGTTGGGACACTGACCCTCTGAAGAGTTGAAAATCCGCGCACGTAACTTACAGCCGGCCTCTGTATCCACGGTTCCGTATCCACGGATTCAACCAACCTCAGAGTGAGTCATGTGGCAATGTAATATTACTAGTGAAAAAAATCCCCGTGTAAGTGGCCCCGTGCGGTTCAAACCTGTGTTGTTCAAGGGTCAACTGTCTGTGAGTCAAAAAAATCTCCTTACCATTCTAGCCAGTCTGAGTTTTTTTTTTTTTTTTTTTACTCTCTCTCTCTTTTTTTTTGGCCTCACCATGCGGCTTGTGGGATCTTAGTTCCCGGACCCGGGATCAAACCCAGGCCCTCGGCAGTGGAAGCGTGGAGTCCTAACCATTGGACTGCCAGGGAACTCCCTATCTGAGTTATTTTTATAGTTCCAAGCATCTTACTGGCCTTACATCAGTCTTACATAAACAAAGACTGTCGTTCTGGACATGAAAAAATATATCATTATGAAACTAGAAAAGTATTTTGATTGGAGGTAGAAGGAGCCTTCTTTAGCAAGAGGATAAAACTTAAGAGCTATCAAGGAAAATACTGACCACTCACTACCTACAAACTAAAAATCCCGAATGCCTAAAGGCACAAACACCATCAAAGGACACAGACAGGCTGGAAACACTAGCGCCACACATCACAGAGGTTAACGCACAAGATCCGAAAGCCCCGACAAATTGATAAAAAGTACACAAAAAACTCAGTGCTACCCTAAGAACGCTCATTCTCTTTGGCCAGCAATGATTCCTCTGGGAATCTACACTAAGCAAAGAATCCTGAACATGGACAGAGTTTTCTGCACTGATATTCTCCTCAACATTAACAGACTGAAAACTGGGGCAATTCTACCCCTACATTCAGAGAGCACTAGTCAAGCCATGAGATGCTGTTCAGAGGCCTCCCAGCCTCAAGGGCTGTGTCTGTTGGGAAAGTGCTCCCCGCTCTCTAAGCTGCCAGGTGGTCCCTCCCCATCCCTCTCTGGGTGCAGACCACCGTCGACCTGCCACGTCAGTGGGCAGAGACGCGGGTTCTCCCTCCTAGGCGGCGGGCTGCTGGAGACCACCCAGCGTGCCTGCAGAGCCCAGCCCAGGCCCGCACAGCGGAGCCCTGGCGAACCCCACAGAGCCCGCACAGCTGCCGACAGTCACAGCCCACGGCCTGCTCAACCACGCCTTACCTTGGGATAGGGTCCCTCCAGTCACCCCTCTTGTTTGCTTTCTTCGCTCTGGAGAACTCGTTCACCCAGACGCTGCCGAACATACCAAAGCTGACCCGCAGCCACCTCTCAGCACCTCCTGCAGGGCTGTCTCCCCACAAACGCTGCAGACTATCGTCTCCACTGGGGACAGCATCGTCTCCTCCTGGGGACCCGGAGGATTGGCCAGAGACTTCCTGGTGGTGCCCGGCCTCTTCCTCCCACTCTTTTTGTAGAGGCTCTGACAGTGAGTTGTTGCCAGGGGACACGATTTCTTCATCTGGATCAAATCTAAGGAATAATTTCTTTCCATGGACCTAGAAAAAGATGAACATGATCTAAGCCCCTGCTATAGACTTATGTGTGTCCTCCCAAAGTTCATGTGTTGAAATCAACCCCCAGTGTGATGGTGTCTGGAGGTGCGGCCTCCAGGAGGCGATGAGGTCATGAGGGTGGAGCCCTCATGAATGGGATTAGTGCCCTTATAAAAGAGACTTCAGAGGGCTCCCTCAACCCTTCTTCCACATGAGGACATAGCAAAAAGATGGCTGTCTACAAACCAGGAAGTGGGTCCTCACCAGACACTGAATCTGCTGGCACCTTGACCTTGGACTTTCCATGCTCCAGACTGTGAGAAATAAATTTCTGTTGTTTATAAGCCACGTGGTGTGAGGTATTCTGTTACTGCAGTCAAAACAGACTGAGTCTTACCCAGAAAGGGGAAGACTGGAAGAGGTGTATACAGACATTTATCCTAATGCAAATGTCTCCCCTCTTGCCTCTTCCATGAAACTTTCCCAACTTGAGTATTTGGGACTTGCCTTTTGCTTTTTGCTCCAGTCGTGTGGGCACTTAGTACATGGTTTTCAAAGTGATTAGAAGCAAGTGGAAGAATCAGATCAGCAATGAAATAGATGCACGCTAGATGCAGGGCCACCCTAGAATACCTGAGGGGAAATACTCCCAATTTTTTTCATGAATTAGCTAATAAGTAAATACTAATTGTCATTCCTGTATTCAATTCATAATCCTTTTTCTCTGTTAGAAATCATCAGTATACATACACGTACACACCATACACAAATTGACAGCAGCTAAAGACAACCCACTGTAAAATTCTGTAGCCCTCACCACCCCACTGAAATTGGATTTGATAGAAGGAATGGCCACAAGAGACCTTACAATAAAAAATGACGATCAATATGATTTCAGTAGACGAAAATGAAAACGGAAAATGTGTGTAAAAGAATGTTCCACCTGCTGAGTATTCTATTTTCATATTGCTAGTCCTGGCAGGTAATGTGTATATGGCCCGATTCCAGGATAAGCCTGTTCTGCAAGACCCGAAATTCAGGCAGTCTTTCCAAGAATTAAAACCAAAACGTCTGGCATTAATAGTGGAAATGCCTGTGATAATTTGACCACCAAAGGTACATACTTAAAGATCACAGTTCTGATGAGATCTCCAATTTGTCAATTAGTATAAAAATTAACAACTGGAGCAGTCTTTTTTTTTTTTTTTTTTTTTGCTGTACACAGGCCTCTCACTGCTGTGGCCTCTCCCGTTGCGGAGCACAGGCTCCGGACGCGCAGGCCCAGCGGCCATGGCTCACGGGCCCAGCTGCTCCACGGCCTGTGGGATCTTCCCGGACCGGGGCACGAACACGTGTCGCCTGAATCGGCAGGCAGACTCTCAACCACTGCGCCACCAGGGAAGCCCTGGAGCAGTCTTTTGAAGCCCTCTCCCCAAAAGAGGGCATTATCTTTCTAAATAATTCCAGAATAACTTAACTGCAAATCTGAGCACGGTTGTTTGCTGCCACACATCAGAAATGGTTTAACTGAGCTTACATAAAAACCTGAGCAAGGAATTAAGCAGGCATAAGAGAATTTGCTCCAGACAACACTTTCTCGCTGCAACTTCACCCATGTTGGAATAAGGCTGATGAAAATATCTGTCAGATGACCCTCAAGGTCAAAATATTTACCAGGTCAAAAGGCCTAGGTCAGGAGACCCTTGCACCCTTCCCAACAATGGCAATTTCCGCCATCCCTCTTTTAAATTCCTCTGACACTATGGATAGTTCAGTTCTAATTGCTAACTGGGTTTATACAACGTGCCAGACAGTGTGCTAGGTGCTGAGGGTCACACAGATGAGTGAGTCTCTGCTCCTTCCCTCAGGGAATTCAGGATTTAAAAGGAAGGAAGTTCTGACACAGGTTATAACAGGGATGAACCTACAAAACATTATGCTCAGTGAAAGAAGCCAGTCACACACGGCATGATTCCAAGTATGTGAACTGCCCCCCCAAAAGGCAAATCTGTAGGACAGAAAATAGAGTAAAATGGTCGCTTAGGGCTGGGGGTGGAGAGTTGGGGTGAAAGGGAAAGGACTCATGGGCACAAGGCTTCTTTTGGGGGTGATGAAAGGTTCTGAAGTTGATTATGGTGATGGCTGCACAACTCTGTGTCAAGAAACTGAATTATACACTTGAAATGGGTGAACTGGATGTGATGTGAATTACACCTCAATAAAGCTGTAAATATTTTTTAATTGGAGGACTGATATGAAGTCTAAGTATGCAGTGGGATTTGATCTCCAGATGTCCCACCCACCCAGACTAGGATGGGACAGAAACATTAACAGGCGGAAAGGACTCAATATTTACCTCCCACCCCTAATGCTTTCTTAGGCAGCTCTGGAGTGTGTGCTCTGCAAAATGAGAGGCTAAAACAAAAGAGAAGATGATATGGGACCAAGTGTGGAGAGACTGCTGGCTGCCTCCCAATATCCCTCTCTCCCCTCTTCCCAACAAATCTACTGATTTACAGGAACGTCAACATACTCAGCTAAAAACCTACGTCTCCCAGCCTCCCTTACAGATGGGGAAGCCAGTGAGATTGTGCAGGAATGGTCAAATGTGGTTTCCAGGAAATCTCTTTAAAATGGATGAACCAGTCTCCAGCTCTCTTCTGCCTTTTCTTCCTGCCTGGAATGTGGATGTAATGGCTGGAATCCCAGCTGCCGTGTCATCATCATCATCATGAGGATGAGGGCTACACCCCAGGGAGAGAAGAGCAGGAGCTTGGGCCCCAGTGATCTCGTATCACTCCTACACCACCCTGGACCGCCTCCTCTGGACTTCCCATTATGGGAAGGGGGAAAAAAAAACCTCCTGACTTGTATAAGCCACTCTTCTGAGTCTGTTATGAGCAATTATACATAACTCCTGACACAGAAACTGGAGAGCGTATAAGGAAGGACAGTGAAGGGCCATGCCAGATAAACAGCTGGCACAGAGTGGAGCCAATTTTCCTCCGCCTCACGAGCTCACCCTGCTCATTCCACCTCCATTTTTGAATCTGTAACTGATTCTCAAACCTGAAATGCCCTTTCTTCTCCTTTTGACCCACTTAAGTCCTCCATCCTTCAAGGTCCATCTCAAGTCCCGTCTTCATCATGAAGGCTTTTTCTCCAGGCCACAGGACCTCTTCTATGTCGAGGCCCTCAGCTGGGCCTTAATCACATGCTCCCTTCCTCCACTCATTGTTACCTAACAGCTTCCCATTTAGGGACACAGGTCTAAACTTCCAAATTCAACTCTCAGATCCTGAGAATAGGACCCACGGACAGAGGCACAGAAAGGGAGCCCACTGATGGGGACCCACATGCCGGGCAGCTCCCCAAGGCCACCTCCCTTAGGCTTCTGGGCTCCCAACACTGACCCCCGCCTTGGTTTACTGGGACACCAGTGCCCAGATCCATCTCAGGGCTCCCTTGCCTCACATTCTTCTGTCTACTCAGCTATTGAGTAAATATTTTCTGCAAGCCAGCTCTGTGAAGGCAGGTGCTAAGATCCCGGCCACTGGGACCCAGAGACAAAGGGACATTAATCCTGTCCTGCAAACTCTGCAGGACAGTCTGGACAAAGAGTCCAGGTGCTCTAACGGGAACAGCACAAACCTGGAGGTCAGGGGGCCTGTGCTCCAGTCTCTGTCCCTTGCTAGCTACGTCGGCTTGGGCTAACCACTCCCCCTCCCTGAACCCCACCTCCAAATGCAGAAAACACACATAAAGGTGTAGCAGACCTCTTCCAGACCTCTTCCAGTTCTAACCAAGAATGGTTTTATAGCCTGTGTGTGTGCGTGTGTGTGTGTGTGTATGTACTAGAGAGAGAGAGAGAGAGAGAGAGAAGGGCAAGGTGGAAGACAGAAAACTAGTATTTACTGAGCACCTATTATGTGCCAGGCATAAAGTCTGCTTAATTCAACAATTTCAACTGGTAGGTGTTTATCCCCATTTTACAACACTAGCAGACACTAGAGCTAAGAGGTTATGTAACTTGCTTAGGAACACACAGCTAAGAAGCAGCAGAAATCCTTGGTTTTTCTACCGCCAATTACCAAATGCCACCTAAGTGCCGGGCACTCAGTTAGATGCCAGTAATACAATATTGCTGAGGTCACAGCCCCTGCCCTGTTTACTTGTCTCCTCCACTCAACAGGCAGGACAAATTCAGCAGTTGGGCATCCAACAGGAGGTATAGGGTGCCCGGGAAGCACAGCAGAGTCTCTTCTCCAACTCAGAGCAGGCAGGGCAGGCTTCTCAGAGGATGTGACAGGAAAGCTGAATCCAGAAGGAGACCAGGAATTACCATGGTAACATGAAAGGACAGGAATGGGGGTGGAGCTGGGAGAAAAAGGAAGACCTGCCCGCACAGGGGAGCAGCACGTCGACCATGAAGGACTGTGAGAGGAGCTGTAGATAGTTCAAAATGATTGGAGAGAGATCTGGGGCAGGGTGAACTGCAGGCCAGAGCGGGAGGCATGAGTCAGACCACAAAGAGCTCTGCGAGCCCCTTAGGGCAGGGGTCCCCAACCCCCGGTACCGGGCCGGGCCGCACAGCAGGAGGGGAGCGGTGGGCGGAAGAGCGAGCGAAGCTTCATCTGCCGCTCCCCATCGCTCACGTTACCGCCTGAAGCATCCCCCCCACCGCCACCGCCATCCATGGAAAAATCGTCTTCCACGAAACCGGTTCCTGGTGCCAAAAAGGTTGGGGACCGCTGCCTTAGGGAATTCTGACTCATGCTCAGAGCAAAGATGAGTCAGGCTGAAACCCAGATCAGAAGGCTATGCTCCTTCCTCACCTCCTTGCTGGCCCCATAGAATTAAACACGGTTTCCAAACAAAGGTGCACATCAGGGTCTGCTGGAGTCATCACAACCGCTCCAGACGCTGAATGTGAATACCCAGCTCGTGCACATGTATTTCTTATAGTTCCGCAGGCCACTGTGCTGTTCACCCGAGGCTGAGAAATGTCAGAAGCGGAGCTGCGTGGAGCCCCAGCGTGGTCGCCTCAGGCTCCAGGAAGTGACAGCACGGCAAGTCTTGAGACACATTTAGGGACGGTACAGGGTGTGCTGATGGAGTCGGCCGCTGGGGGGAGCTGTGGAACGAGCCCGTCAGAAGACCATGAACTCACCTGGGTGTCCTGCAGCCACAGGGACCGGAAGCCGGCAGGGTTCAGCTTCTTAGTGCTGCCCCCCGTCTTGACCACCTGCTGCCCCACGAAGGGGGAGACCAGATGGTGAAACTTCCTCACAGACGGCCCCTCCGGCATCCCTGCAGGCAGAAATGTGGACAAGAGGCCACTGACTCAGCTGGTTTCTCTAGCATTTCTGATGGGGGTCAAGCTCCACGCAGCCGTTTTTTGGGGTTTTTTTTTTTTTTTTTTTTTGCCATCAACTTTAAGAGCATATACGGCCAAAAAGGGAATGTGGCTGGGAAGGGGGTTCGGATCAAAGAGAACGCCCCCGTGCGGCAGGCTGTGAGCCAGCTTCCCGAGGACGGTTGCCCCATCCCAGCCCCTCTCGCCTTCCTTCAGGCAGGACCAACAGTGTGCCAGGCATCACACCACGAGCGCCCTCCGCTTTGATCCTGTGGCAGCCTGGACGGGAGCCCGCCCTGGTTACTTGTGTCCTGGACTGCGGTCCTAACTCATCTCCAGGCTTTCTCTGTCCTTCTTCTGCCTCCCCAAGCCAAGCATTCCAGCCCACTGCTGCTGCTTTATCTCCCCTCTTTCAGCGGAGAGTTGGTCGAGGCAGAGAAGGCTGTAAGGGACACAGACACAGATGCAGATCCAGCCCTGCCAGGACCACCCTGCTAGTAGCAGCAGTGCGTATGTGACAACAATGCAGAGGTCAGAATCATGACAGGTGCAGACACAGGGTCATGTCAGGTCAGATCAGGGAGAGGCCACATCTGGCTTACCTAGAGACGCTTATCCCTGGTAACTGAAAAACAGCTGGGGTTCCATTTTAACCGTGATGTAGGGTGACCTGTGACCCCCCACCTCTTCCTGCCCAAATCATCCAAGTTCACTGCGAGCTTGTGCAGGAGGCATTCACATGTTTGGGCCTGAGCGCTCGGCACCCCAGCTTCTAAGACACAGAAGGCACTCCCCCCACCCTTACCCTACTTACCCACCTGTTTCCTCACCTGCACAAGACTGCAAGTTATGATGAAAACCCAAAGAACTAAGCAGTTTCCTGGCACAGTGGTAGCTACTCCATTTCAGTAATTTTAAGTAATATTTAAAGATCTCTGAAATGGCGGTGCCTCTTACAGTCCATGCTTTCTCAGAGTTTAATTAGCAGCACGTTCCACAAAATGCATTTTTAATTTGATGGTGCTTTAGACTCACTAAAATGTAGTACAACTGCCCCTAATCAGACCTTCAAGTCACTCGAGAGGCTCTCCTGACAAAACTGCGGGGCTGCAGGAAGACCGGCCACAGTGCAGCTCTGCGCCCCGGTCTCTCCAACCGTGGAAGCTTCTGGAAAAGCTCCCCTCTGAAATGCCTCTGATGCTTAAAATCTTTCGACACAAGGGCATGTTTCTTTCTCGGGTTTATTTATGGAGATGGAAAGCTGGGCAGCGAGCTGCCTCTACCACAGCCTTAAAAGATCAGAAGCCGAAGGGACACAGGTCCCGAGGGGACACCCCGCGCACCCTCGTTAACCGCGCGAGGCTGGTAAGGGGCTGGCTAGCGGACCACACTGACAGAGGAGGGGGCGTCACCGCCGCCCCCGCCCCCGGGACAGTCTAAAATGGCTGCTTTGCCCAGCGCCTTCTCGGGGTGATGGGGGGGAGAAGCGGGCGCAGAGACGGGACTGACGGTCACTGCAGGAGCCTCGGTCGGGCGCGGGGGGGAAAATGTTAAAAAGTGGTAAACAGCCAAAAAAGAAAGAAAAATTCAACCCGGGCTGCGGGTTTCCATGAGGGATGCTTCTAAAAGGTTCGGTAACTGAGTTTTCACGCCGGTAACAAGGTGACGAGGGTAAAGCTGGGGAAAGCCCTGTATTTCCGATGGTGGGGGGGGACCCGCTACCGCCGAGGACGCGCCGCTCCGCCCCCTCCCCACCCGCGCACGTCCCGCGACGCCGCAGCGGGACCCGCGGCGGGACTTACCGGCTCTCCGCCCGCAGACCCCAGACCCCAGCGCCTGCGAGGCCCGCAGACCGCCTCCGCGCGGGCCGTGGAACACCCGGCGCCCGGTGTGCGCCCGAGCTCCGCCCGGGGTGCGCGCGGGACGCTGTCGTAGGCGGGCGTGGGAGGCGTGAGGGGAACGGGCCTCTGACTGGAGGTGGGGCGTCGGTAGAGCGAGGCTCCTCCCTCGGGGGGGTGGGGTAGCTCGGGGCTCCGCCCCCGGTGAGCGTAGGAGGCGGGACTCGCCCTGCGCGGGTGGGGTTCGGGATTTCGTTGTCCAAACAGGTGCGGGGCTCTGTCCTGGGAGGCGGGAGTTGGGGGGCTCTCGCCCTTGGGAGAGCGGGTGAGGGTGCGGAGCTCCTCCCCTAAGGAGGTCGCTGGAGGCTGGGCCAATGCCGAGTGTCGCGGCTAAAGGGTGGAGAGAGAGTGAGTCATAGCAGACGGTGGGGAAGAAGCAATCGCCTTTGGAACGTTTATTATCTCACGAAGATAGAGAAAATTAAGTTGTTGCTGAATAGGAGAAATTTAGGTGGTCAGGCAAAGGCAAGCCTTTGGGTTTGCTGGGCCTCCGATCCCAGCGAGGTCATTGTGAAAAGGAAACAGGTTGTCAAGAAATCTCATGAAGTTTTTAAAGGGTGGGATTTTTTTTTCTTTTGTTACTTTATATAATTTGAATATTATTACTTGAATTTTTACCATAAGCAAATTTTGCTTTAAAGGTAATATTAAATTTTTCCAGACAATAAAAAAGATAAAATAGTAGACTATTTTAAAATAAGAATGTTCCATTGTTGTTACTTCTCCAAAGAGGATGGGGAGCCAGTACTTTCCAAGAAGTCAGCAGGGAAGTTTAGGGAAACTGTTCCGGATGGCAGGCACCAGGGACCATAGCTGAGAGGGCCCTGGGGAGGTCTTGGCCAGCACAGGGAGACAGGCCCAGTCCCTCCCCAGGTTGTGTCCTGCTGATCCAGCCGGAGCAGTATGGGTGGTCCTTCTATTGAACTAGCTAGGGCAGGAAGTGAGGAGAGGAAGGCTGGAAGGTCTGGGCTACTGAGGGTGCTCAGCACAGAGGAGCCCTGTAGGGGGGATGAGGTTTGAGGGGATGGTGTTTCCATCCCCCCCTGGGCCTTCTGGTCTCCCTCTTTCTGTACCTGGCCTCTTCTGTGAACAACATACCCACCACAGGATGCCACGTGCTGTAGGATCAAGCACACCCTAACAGTAGCTTCTGGAGCCCCTAACTCCCCATTCTGTAGACTCCGGCTGAGCTGGGAAGGAAGCCAGAGCCACAATCCTTGCCTCACCTCTTGGACTGAATGCCTGGTGCCTAAGAGGGCTCTTCTGAGGCCGAAGGGTTGTAGAGTTGAGCAACCACGTGGGTCACAGCTTACCTCTGTCATTTACAGTATAGCTGTTGTTTGCTGAGCACATGCACTGTTCTAAGCTCCTTACATATATTGCCTCAATAGTAGTTATGGGGAGGCAAGCAAGTCACAGTGCCTCTGAATCTATTCAGCATGAAGTGGGATAGCTATTTCATGGTGTTATTATGGAAATATCACAAAGCAAGGTTTGTAGCAGGGCCCAAGATTTTGCCTTTCCCACAGGCTCCCGGCTGCTGCTGCTGCTGCTGGTCCAGGGACACAAGGTGGAGCAGCGAGGACTTCGGAGCACAGTGGTTGGCAGTTGCTGGGCACTTAGTAAATATTCTTTGAATGAATGGCTAAGTTAGATCTTAGATACGAAACTCATAAACTGTAAAGTGCGGTGCAAATGTATGCAATCACCATTCTAAGACAATAAAGCTGGGGAATCTGCCTGGAGAAGGGCAAGCTTCCAGAAGCACAACTCTACAGAATAGCAGCGAAGAACACTGTTGCTGCATCAGACTACCTGGGTCCAAAGCCCACTGCTCAGTGGGCAGAGCTGGGCAAGTAATTTAACCTTTCCATACCTTACTTTCTTCATCTGTAAAATGCAGTGAAATGCCTACCTCACTGGGTTATGGCGGGATTTACTGAGATGATTCACCTAAATCTCTTAGCACTGAGCCTGACATATAGCGATAGATCAATATGTTTTTAGTTATTATTAGTTGCGTCCTGGACGGGGAGGGGGGGCAACCTCAAAGCCCACAGGAGCCTGGGCCTCAGCACTACGGGGGTCAGCACCCAGTTTTCTAAGGGCCATGGAGCCAATTTCTCCCTCTCCCTTTGTGCTGGTGACATCTTAAACAGGGTTAAAGTTACAATGCCCATGAAAATCGATTAAAGCAAGAAAGGATGTGATGGAGAAAAGCAGTAGGATGTGGTGAGAAATCAGACTGCCAATGAATGAGCTTGGGGTCCTGAACCACATGGAGGAGGTTTCATGTGTCTCTAGGAACCCCTGGGGAGCCTGGAGGGCTGAGAGTGAGGCTCCTGGGTCCATTCCAGTTGCCCCTCTTTTTTGGCCTGTGGATGGTGAGCCCTATTTTCCATTGGTTCTAGGGCCTTCTTTCATCATGTCTAAATTGGAGAATTCGGAACCAAGGATTCTCCCCAACTTCTAGAAAGACGTTGAAAGACTTCATCTTGGAGTGGGACCCCAGGTTGTGCGGGGTTTTCAGCTTTTAGGTTCCCACTCTTTGGGAGAGGCGGGGGGGTGGTGTTAAAGCTCACATTCTGCAGTCAGGTTTGAATCCTGGTTCTGCATGTACTAGTTCTGTGGCCTAAGGGAGCTACTTAAAATCCATGGGCTGAATCTTCTTCGTGTGCAAAACGTGGTTGTGAGGATATAGGAAAGTTTTAATGGATGTATAAAGCTACTTACTACCGCAGCTGATTTTCAGGAGTGCTCGTTAAGTGGCAGGTACTTTTTTTAGCACAATTTTCGGGGTGGTCTCAGATTGAATGTTTGGAAATCAGGCTGTTGCATTCTGGAGGCCACAGGAAGAGAACGCCGGCGCCCCCAAATGGTGAGCGCGTTAACTGCAAGGGAGGTATGCTCAGTAAGTGCCCCTCTTCCTCATGCCAGCTCTGTGGCCTTGGGCAAGTTCCCTCGACGATGGTGGGACAAGAGGGTTTGGACCCGATGATCTCTGAGACCCCTCATGGTCTGTAAATGAGTCAGGCATGGCCTCCCAATCCAGGCATCCTTTTTCCTAGTGGGGTTATTTCCCTTCAATTCGACTTGCCCTGGTCAGCTGAGGAAGGAAACCTCAGCAATACTACCCCCAGTGCTTAGCAGCTCGTGTCCTGTAACCCCCCCCCCATACTCCCACAGATCTCAGGGCCAAACCCTCCTGTAAGGAAGGGGCTACCAGGAATTCCTCAGCCCTGTCCCTGTGCAAACTGCTAGATTTTAGGCTGCAGGACCTCCAGGGGGGCCTAGAGCAGCTCCAGGGGCCTTGACAACTGCCCTGGGACTGTCCCACTGCTTTACTTCATAGTTAAATGGCAAGGTTTGCTCTGGGTCCCAAGTACCAGGACACCCTGGTCAGATGGAGCTGACCTGGTCAGTTTGACCAACACAGCCTTGCAGCCCTAGACTAAACTGGAGCCTGAGTGTAGGCGTTCTTAACCTGGGGAATATGGAGAAGTTTCCAGAGTTCATAAAACCCCTGAAATTGTGAGTGGTGTATGTGTACCACTCATATATGTGTACCTTTCTAGGAAAGTGGTCATGGATTTTGTTACATTTTCAGAGAGGTCTGGGACTCCAAAAATTAAACAAAACAAACCAAAAAAAAAAAAAAAAAACACTGCCCCAAATTGCAGAAATGACTTTCTTCAAGCATTCTCCAAGCAGGACCCTGTTCCGGTCCCATAACCTGAAGCGCCTCTCAAACCTCATCAACACGGCTGGGTAGTGAGGGAAGACACCAAGGTCATTTGATGGACGTAAGAAAACACACCACAACTACAGCATGGCATGCTGTCCCCATCAGCGGTGAAAGACCTGAAGATATTTCCCATCGACCTGCTTCCTCCACTGAAATCAGCTGTCAGAGCCTACAGTCCTTTCTTCAATAGCTCTTCAAGATGGCAAATTTCTATTCTTTGAAGGGGCGTTTAGAATCAGGACAGGTGACAAAGATTGGTCAAGTGATGTAATTCTATTTGGGCCACCCCAATTCTGTTTGTGGCTGAGAAGCAATAAGCTTGGTTCTCTTAGGCTGATCCAGGCAGGTCTGGAGAGCCTCTAAAGGGAGTTCCAACCTATGTTTTCACCGTGCCTGAAACAGTGGAATAAGTAGTTTCCAAGGCAGCTACTTTGAGAGGCAATGCTCATTTGGATGAATAGCTTCTGAAACATTTTTAAACCTCATTACTTGGGTCACAATAAAGGTACTATTTTCCCCTTGGAGAACATCCATCCGGAGTCCCCAGAGGGAGTACGTTCAAATCTTGGGGCCCTGAGATTTCATCTGTACCAACAAGAGTATGTAAGGCTCAGAGAGATGAGCCACTTTGCTCAACTTGTGGTTTCAGAGCTGCTGGTCCAAAGTCCTGGATGCTGTATCGAATTCAGTGTGACCCCAGGGATGAATTTCTTCATGTCTTTTCCTGACCATCCTCACAGCATGACAGCACCAACCAGGCATGGGACTTGTGCTCCCTGCGTGATACCAGATATGGCAAGGATAATTTCGGATTATTTCTGCTCTCACAACTGCTTAGAGCTTAAAGGGAACTTAAAGATTCCCTCCTCCAAAACCTTTGCAGATGAAGCTGCTGACGTGAAGAGCAGTTTGGTGAAATGCCCAGAGTCACACAGCTAGACACTGGCCAGACCTGGACTAGAATTCTGAAACCTCAGAATCCCGTGTCTGGCTCTTTCTGGTGGGCTCCTCCCTTACTTTTCTTTTCTTTCTTTCTTTTTTTTTTTTTTTTTTTTGGCCGTGCCACACAGCTTGTGGGATCTTAGCTCCCCAACCAGGGATTGAACCCACGTCCTTCGCAGTGAAAGCGTGGAGTCCTAACCACTGTACCGCCAGGGAAGTCCCTCCCTTACTTTTCAAGAAAGCAGAAGCACGGGTGGAAATGGGTACAGAATCTGTTCCAGGAAGTGATTGTATGGTAGTGGTCCCCTCCGAGAGCCCCCGGGACCCAGAGATTCAACCAATAGGACCCCATGAGCCATTTTCAAATAGTCAAAAAGCCCCAAGGTAAACATCTATCCGATAGCCATACCAAGAGTGCAGAGCAACCTAAATCGAGCATCTCTGCCTAAGACGGGAATTCAATCAGCTTAGTGTTACGGACTATCTGGTAGCAGAGATGAGCAGTTATGCTTTCTGTTCTTTTAAAAACTGAAGTGTAATTTATATGCAGTTTGGGTTTTGATCTATAAAAAGTGAGAAAAGCCCAAATAATTATGTAGACAAAATAATTTCAAAACATGGACACTATGGTAGGGCTGGGGTAAAGGAGGAACTCTGGCTGTGGTAAGTCTGGAAGCCACATTAAAGAAATCTGCAAGGATGTTAAAAGAGTCGGGGGACAGGAAGACTTGCTGAAAGTGTTTCCAGCCCACACCACTACAGAGATGTCTGGGGGATTCTCTGAGTAAGTACAAAGCAATGGAGCACATTAGCTGGTATCACTCATTGCTTTGTTCAGCAGAGTCCTGGCCAAAGGTCTGTTTAGGATTCTGTTATTTCAGTCTTACCTCTTTTGTTTCCCAGCCCAGCCCCAAAGTCTTCAGATAATCAAGAACCCTAGAAATAACGGATATTTTCAATTTTTTTATTTTCATGAGTTCTAAAGGAAAAGGACAGAGGAGGAATGATAGAGCTAAATATTTCACGTCTAATTACAACCCAATTCATCTGAGTAGATCTATCTTAAAGCAGCAGCACAAGAGACTACAATACCTTCGTTGTAACAGGGGTCTACTGTTAGTGTTCACTAGTATCGCTTACTAGTATTGAACTTCATCTGAATTAAGTCCTGCAATCAGAGATTCACTGATTTGGAACTTCCAAACTGCCCAGTGATTTGAACTTCAAGTACATCTGGTTAAAAACCTATGCAGTCACATGTTTATTTCTCAGGTGAAGCGAGGCCACCACAGCTGTAGAACAGAAGGCAGTCACCGCAGAGCAGGGAGGGGATGGAGTGTGTGCGTGACGGGGTGTGGGGATCTCATTTATCACCCTTCACTCAAGAGAAGCTCCCTCTTTGGGTCTGTCTGAAAACCCCCTCGCACAGGGCCTGCCACCGCTGCTAAGCTGGGGCCCAAGAGTACCACCCAGTACCTTGCAGGCTTTTCCTGGTTCCACTGTTCCTGTTAGCCCAGAGCACAGCTGGGTTATGTATGATCGCCTCTTTCTGTAAAACTAAACCCACAATCCCCCAAGCTTCAACCAGTGATCTAGTCACACACAGACCCAAAGAAAACTGGACTTTGAGAAACTAGGTCTGTTTTAATGCCATTCTTGCTTGGATTATTTAGTTCTCTTTGTTATTGAAGTCTTTTTGCAGACGTTACAGCTGCAGCTACTGGAGGGGAGATAAAGATCGCACAGGAGCCAGGGTGAAATAGAGCAGCAGTGCTCCCAGGAGGCTAAAGAACTGAACAGAAAGCAACAGCATCCAGGGCAGGGAGCCCTCAGGAGCATGGATTCCACTTCCCAGGCTAAACCTGGAAGCTTTGAGGCTGGTCCTTGGTTCTGGGAAGATACATATCTGTGTTGTTAAGGATGGTGGCATGTTCGTGTTCCAGCTTCAAGCAAGGCAAGGATGCAATCTGAAGAGTAGTTTCCAATGTCAGAAAATGATTTAAAAAACTGAAAACCAGTCACCTCCACTCCAAAAGCAGCTTTCCAAATGGCTGTTTCTCATGCGCTAGTATCCAAGTCAGTAAGTTCTGTGGGCTCGGAAAGGGGGGCACATCAAATAAACTCCAGCCCAGCTCCATCTGAGGCATGTTCAGTGAATATAAACTTATTTTCACTACTGTCAACCCAAGCCAAACATAATCATGGCTAAATCTGCTACTACTCACCCCCTAAAGTCAAATATTAAGGATTAATGCTCTTGACTGTTAAAATGATTTGACCTGTGCTTCAGAATTTTTGTCATAGAGGTGAGCCCGAAAGGGAATGTGAGGGATGTCTGAGCCCGAACACATGCCACTGGCTGCTGTACTCACCGTGTTAGGCCAGACATTTCTCGTTGCTGGCCCCCTACCCCCGCCTCCAGCCACTTCCCAACCATCTGGGAATTGTATCCTTTTGAGTATCCTGACGGGTAGCAACTTGACTTACTCTGAGGATGCATTGATTTGGGAAAGCAACCAAGTCTGGTGAGCAAGGAGGCTGAATCAAGCTGGATTTTACCATCTGGAGTGAAGCATAAGTTATGACTATATAAGGAATGAGGTCAATCTTCTGGCATTGTGTGTGTGTGTGTGTGTGTGTGTATATATATATGTGTGTATATATATATATATATATATATATATATATATATATATATATATATATATCCTTCTGAAAACCATTCCTAAAGGGAAGTGGCAAAAATGTTTCAGCAAAGACTTCATCATCAGAAAACACGTCCTCCCCAAGGCCAACATAAATCCTGGTAGGTTTTATTTTTGGTTTTGAATCTCTTTTGTTATTCTTTGCTAGACTTATCGGTTACTCATCCCTTTGGATGGTAGCTGTGTTTAATAGCTTTGGCTATTAGCCAATTAAAAGGCTTTTCTGATTTTACATAGAAGAATGGTTGTTATAGTTTTTTTTTTTTCCCTTACCTGCTCAAAAATAACCAGGGTGCTGTGAAAGGTCAAAGGCTGCCAGTTGCCCACTGGGTTTGGCATAAGCCAGCTGAGAGGCAGGAAGCTACTGCCAACAGTTCTCAGTGGGGGTGGATTTGCCCCTCTGGGTTCCCTTCCACAGGCCTTAGGGCCACTCCCCTCAACCCCACCTCACTTTTAAGATGAAGCAATTAAGCAATTCTGTAGACTAAGAAAGTGAAGACAAAATGGACAAAGGAGAAATTTGCACCTTCTGTGCCACTGGTGTGGAGCACCACGGACCCCCTCCAGGGGCTTGTTTGGATCAAACCAGAAAGGAGAAGATGGCAGAGCACGTCTAGCGCACGTCTCAAACCAGGAGGGCTGGAGAGACCACTGCCCTGCAGCTCGGCCTCATGCTCCAGCCGCTGGTGTGCCCGACGGGAGGTCTAAAAATGCCCCCTTCGTTGGGAGGCAACTTCTGGGCCACAGGAAATTTAGTTAAGGGCTGGTCCAACCCTCTCCTAGGAAACCAAGCCTAGAGGTTACCTGTCAAGGTCACGAGCTCGTCCTTGTCACTAGCCCCCGTCACACACAGAGGATGCCCCGGCCAACTGCCGAAAGGAATGAAGGGAGAAACGATTCAGACGCAGCCTGTGAGCGGATCAGCAAAGGGGCCTCAGTGGCTCAGGGCTGCCTTGCAAAGGGCAGCAGCGAACCTCCCAGGAAAGCCCTCAGAGGGAGGAGGAGAAGGGAAAGAGGAATACAGATAAATTTATTAGTTAAATACTGATTTTACAGCCATTTCACCTTAAGACAACGTTAGCAGGTTTGTGGATTAAGGAAGGTATATGAAGGCGGCTTTCTTAGAAGAAAGCGATGTAAATGATTAAAACAGAACCTGGGTTTAAAGATAACTCTCTGCTACTGCCAGGAGGATTTGGGCTGGGGGCTGGGTGTTTGGAGTAGCACAGAGGAAGGCCAGTCTGCTACATTCTGTTGGCAGCCAGGACACGGAAGGAAGCGTCTTCGTGAGCCCAGGGCCAAGGGCAGAGACAGCAACGTGGAGAAGAGGCCGATTCCCAGCCCGCGAGAGTGGTAGGGCACCCACCCCCACCCCCCCACCCCCGGCCGCCCGCCCGATGTCTTCTCTCATCACTCGTCGTCTTTCTTCCATGAGCTGTGTAGTGTTGGTTTGAAATTATGTTGAGAAATCCCTAGCATTTGGCCTCCTGGACAAAAGACTGCTACTGGAGAAAGGACGTGGGTGCAGGATCTGCGCCCCTCGGACGCCCTCGGCCGGCAGTCCCGGCAGCAGACGCGACTGCGTGGAACCACGGCGCATGCGCAAATTCCAGGCTGACAACGCCGCCCCCCGCAGCGCGGCCCCAGGCCCGGCGATGGAGTCCACTAGACATGCTCTCCAGAAGGCTCTCCAGCCTTGGATGAATGCTAGTCAAACTTGCTTCAGCACCAGAACCGTTTTTGTTCTTACTCAGGACCCCCCTGAGCGTGATGGGGTGGAAGAAGGATCTGGGGACGTGTTCAAGCTGCGGGCAGAGCTGAATCACCGAGAGCAGTGGACGGGCGCTTATTTTCACAGGCCTCGGGGACGGAGAGAAGGAGCGATTTTAGCCGCGGAAGGAACTTGCGGGGAGGCGAAGTTGCCAGATTGCGAGTTTGCCGAAGCCTCTGCGGTGGGAGAAGCGGCCCCTCCTCCATCTCCCCACGGAGCCTCGGGTAACACTGGCCCTACCCCGTGTTTCTGGAGTCAAGACTCAGAATGAGGGGTGCAGGTGTGCCGAGCCGGAAGGGGAGTGTTGGGCGAGGGCAGGACCCGCTGAGGGGCCGAGGCGTCCAAACACATGTCCATCAGATACCCTGATTCAGGCTGGAGCAGGGGCCCCGGCACTGCCCTCGGAGGGCACTGCCCTCGGAGGGCACTGCCCTCGGATCCCCCGTGCCGGGAACACCGTGGAAAAACCACCATTTCGGGCCACAGCGGTGGAAAGACAAAGGGAGAAGGACATCTCGTCTCTTGTCACGGGGGGTGAGGCAGAAAATGAGAGTCTGCAACTCCATGGAAGGGGCTTCAGTGTGCTCTAGCGAAGCGGGGGCGCTTCCAGATCAGATCTCTCCAGATCTCTCCAGTCCCCCACCTTGAAAAGCTATCCAATAAAATCCAGCGCCCGCTCCCCTAACCAAATCATTGGCTTCAAGTTTCTTCCCAGTTGTTGTCTGGAGTCATTCCCAGACAGAGCAGGCCGGCCCCTGGGAGCCCAGAGCCTCATCTCTGCTGTCCTCCAAGTCCCAAGTCCATGCAGGAATCCAAGGAGGGAAGGAGGTGACATTATGCAGTGATTATGTCCCCGTGACTGTCAGCCAAGGCCAGGCTGTTCCAAGGGTCCTGCTTGGAGCTGGCCTGCGGTGACTGGCTGACAGAAGACGCATAACCTTGAGGAGAGAGCTTCAGGGCCGAGAGGACTGGGTGGATGGAGGACCCGTGGCCAGACATCGCGCTGACCGAGAACGTCTGAAAGCAAAAAGTATAAGATGCAGTCAATGGAATCCCTCCTGGGGCTCAGGAGGGGTCTGGGCTGGAGAGGGGAGCCCCATTCCACAGCTGTGCCCAGGCTGGCTCCCACCCCAGGAAGGGGATGAGAAGACAGGGCCAAAGAAAAAGGGCAGGAGAGGCATCAGGCAGCGCTGTGTTCCCCTGACCCCTGTGCTGTGGGATGCAGGGGGTCTGCGTGACTCATCAGCTGCTTCTGAGCATTGACCCAGTAACTTGGTGACTATTCTGGTTTCTCAGAAGCCTCTGACGGTTACACGAGGCATTTTCTACAGTCTTTTCACCATCAATCTCCATTTTCAGAAGGAAGCCATCCCCCCCTGCCCAGGAGGGGCTCCTGGCTCTCCTGGCCCCAGGGCACCAGCTTCTCTTCACCCTGACGGCAGAAGGCTCCTTAGGACTCGCCCACCTCAAGTACAGGGGGAGAAGAGATCAGAGCTAATGGGAGACCGTGACCAAGCTTGGGGGCATCCTGATCCCACATGGGGGAACCACACAGGGAAGGAGCTAGAGGAGCAGGACTGCCATCATATCTGACAGAGGGAAATGAGGGTCCTGCTGGCCCGTCTTCTGGACACACATGTGAAGCTGGACCCGCAGCCAACCTCATGACAAGGGCATCCTGCCTGTGACCTCCTCGCCAACCCCAGCCCGCCCGCCCTGCCCTCTGCAGCTTCTACACCTTTGCCCACGCCAGGAGGGGCCTCCTCCTCCCCTTCCTCCTGTTAAGATCTACCCACCCTCAAGGCCAAGGTCAAGCCACCCTTACTTAGGAGACAGCCTGGCCTAGAAAGCCCCGCTCCGCCTCCCACACAGCGGCCGCACTCTGATTCCGGTTGTAGCAATGCTGTGTGCCAGCACGCGGGTCCCGGCACAGAGGAACCGCTAAATGCGTGCATCACGGTCGTGCGTCCAAATCGCTGTAGCTTGATCAGATGTGCTGAAACATATCCTCGTGCAGACAGCCCCTCGCCTCGGGCGGGGGCCCGGCCGCCTGGAGTCTACCCCCCAACGAGCAGTACCTGCGACAGGGAGCTGCCGTGCCCATAGTGGGATGAGAGCCCAGGCTCTGTCTTGATGGGACGCATCTCTTCCGCGCTGCTGCTGGAAGCGCTGGTGGTGGGAGGGAGGCTCTCACTGCCCGAGGGACCTGGAACAAGGCAGAGTCAGGACACCCAGCCCAGGGGCAGGGACAAACGGATGGCGGCCCTTGGAGACAGCCAGGGCAGATCCGCGCTAACGGCTTGTCTACATTTGCTGGGGAGAGAAGCAGGGTCCTTCCATCAGTGCAGGGCAACGGTTCTCACAGTGAAGCAGAAGTAGCAGAATTTCCAGGGAACTTTTTCAGGTGACAGGCTCACCACCCCTTATCCCAGACGCCTGGGGCTACGTGTGTCTCAGGATTCAAACTTTTGGATTTTAAAATGGACAAAGACTGAGTATTACAGAATACCTGCAGCGGGGTCTGGGACAACACCCTGTAATTAAATACATGAATAGTTCTACAGCAAAACATGGGAATATTCGCACATGGGATAAATGAAGACTATAACTAGCCTGTGTCAGTTCAGATTACATTTTTACTGCCAAATCTAGCTCCCTGGATTTGGAATTTCGGATAGGGGATTGTACACCTGAACCGACGCCTGCTCCCGCTGGGACCCCACCATGCAAAGAGGTGAAGTTCCCCAGGGGGAGGTGCTGTTCGTATAAACAATGTGGAAGCAGGGGGAAAGGCCGAGGACCTGGTGTGACCCACTGAACGCTCTGCTAAGACGTGACCGCCAGAAGGAGCGAGCCACTGTCGAATCTGGAAAAGGAGAACTTTGGTCATGTTCTTAGCAGTGGAACAGGGAAATTTATCTGACTTTGTCAGGCCTTAGATTAGAAGATAAACTTTCCATCCTATCAGCCGACTTAATTTCTCCACAACTGCCACATTTTCCAGTGAAATCTTTAATTTGACAGCGGTACTGAGGGAGTGCTCTTGGTAGGGGACCCGAGTAGTCCTCGTTCTGAAATCTAGAACTTGAGAAGGCAGAGTATATATTGAACAGAATACGGGCCCTGAAGTGAAAACACTTGGGTTTAAACTCCAGCTCTACCCATTCAAAGCTGTGTGACCCTTGTGATGTCACTGCCCTCTCTGAGCCTCAGCTTGCTCATTAGTAAAATGGATATCATAAATGGGGTCTCATGGGGGTCTGTAAAGATCAATGAGATAATATTTGTGAAGGAGCTTTGCAAAGTACAGAGTACTACATGATGTTAATTATACACTGGCTTACAAATTAATGTTACAAATCAATCTGAACGTGACTCACAGGACCCTGTCTTCCTGCACCCCTCTTAGCCCAAAGCGAATGGAAAGAAGTTGAGTTCCTGAAGATGGAGGGACCGACTCATGTTCCTTTTTCCTCCAGGCCCTCAACCGGTCCAGCTGGACCTCTGCAGTCTTTGCAACTGGCAAAACCCAGGCCACAACATGAGTGGAGACTGCTTTAAAAGCTCCCAGTATGTTCCATGGTGATGTTACTTTTGCACTGGGTTATTCATTCTGTCCCGAACGGCCGGGGATGGACGATGCTATCATTACACGCTGGTAGCCTGGGCTGGCCCACCTGAGCATACACGATGCTCACACACTCTGAGAGCTACTGAGTTATTCATATAATTACACATCGATCTTTTTCTCACCTGCTGGTGTCTTCGATTTGTTAAGGTTCTTGGGCTTCCGTTTTCTGGTTTGAATCCCCTCTTTCCGCATCGCAAGAGGCCTGGGGACCTAGAGGGTCACAAGTCAATATACGTGGTTTTCCATTTGTACCTGATCCGTGACATTATTTACCACCCCCCCACACACACACAAATACACAATGAGAAGGCCAGATCTATGCAATTCCTCTACAAACCTTGGGGCTGAGACTGAGTGAATCAGGCCTGGAACTCCTGCTGAGCAAGAAATCAATTCTACCAAAAAAAAGTGTGTTGAGCATGTCTATTCCATGCTGGGTATTATACTAAACTCTGGAGAAACAAAGACCTAAAGACACAGTCCCTTCTCTCCAGAGGTTCACAGTTGGGAAAGACAGACAAATAGAAGATAACCAGATTCATAGGTGATGAGGGAAAATAGAAAAGAAACACTGAACTGTGTCCCGGGCTGGGGGAGGGAAAGTGGCACATGGGCACATCAAGGCGGGCTTCCCTGAGCAGGTGATGCCTGGATTGTAGGAGACTGTCAAGTAGATGAGGGGCAGACATTTCAAGCAGCAAGAACAGTACATGCCAAAGCCACTAACTGATCAGCCACACTGGGACACTGTGCGAGTGAAAAGGGGGTGCTATTAATAGTTATGCCGAGATCATGGGCACACCCTGAGGCGGCCTGGAGAGTGGAGATGTAAAGTCACCTACACGGAGCAGCTCTGCACCGTGCTGAGCCTGGCTGGGGCAAGTGGTGGTTTCCATGGGTGTCGGGAGCAGCGGGGACAATGGTGGAGAGACTGCCCTGTGGCCAGTGCCTGAGTCCTTTATGACAGCACTTTAGGGCATCTGAATTCTCCTAAACAAGCAGTGACTGTCGGGCATCACACTCCTGAGCCATTCAAGATGCCTAAACAGGTGTTGGGGGCAGGCCTGCAGGGTTATCTTTCTACTATTTTAAAATAGTGTGCCTGCCCCACATCTGGCTTCTTTCAGGCCTGGCCAACCAAATTGTTTAGCCCCTGGTCTGTGCTAGTCTCCCATATGGGACTAACAGAGGCCACATCTGCAAAATACAGAAGGACAAGTGATGACCACTTCGGAGATGTGAACATGGAATTGTTAAGAAAGAAGTGCAGGGAATTCCCTGGCTGTCCAGTGGTTAGAACTCTGCACTCTCACTGCTGAGGGCCCGGGTTCAATCCCTGGTCAGGGAACTAAGATCCCACAAGTGGCACATGGTGTGGTCAAAAAAAAAAGAGAAGTGCAGTAGCATGCGTGAACTCGAACTGCCTTCTAGTCAACTGAGAGTCAGATAAGACAGCACTCCCGCTCGTGGAGGAAAGTATCCTCCCCTCCCCGCCCTGCCGCCCCCTACCCCCCCGCCCTGCGCCCACCTCTTGAAGACCATCCTGACTTCAGAAGAATCCTGTCCTCATGTTCATCCCCACCCACCTCAGTACTTTTTTAAAAAAATTGTCATAAAATGCACATCACATAAAATTTACCATCTTAAGCATTATCAAGTGTGCAGTTCAGTAGTGTCAAGTGTACTCGCATGAATGGATAAAGTCACCTGTGACAGTATAGTGTAAAGAAAGGGAATGCTTTCTAAGAAGACTTCGCAGATTTTCATTTTGAATTTTAAGTGGCAATTTTGAATTTCAGCTGCCAGTGCCAACCTCAAACCTGTAATTCTTAATACAGATGTTAAGATTGTACTCGTAATTATGATCAGATAAATGTTAATTGGTTTTCCTAACTTGGTGTCAGTTTCTAAGGATAATTCTCCTCTTAGATGCCATAATTAAATGTGTTTAGAGCTGATGATAAATTTCTTAATCTTAATTATCCTGGGAGTATTGTCCTAGAGACATTATGTTCTTATGAAAATTCCAAATACCAAAAATGCCACACGGTATTTTGACATAGCATAGTGATGGTGGGGAGAAGAAATGCATGTGACTGAGAGAGTCACTACTTCAGTGACTAATTCAGTCTTTTTTTCATCAACCCCACCCACAAAGCCTTTTAAACTTTTTTTTTTTTTAAACAGTGCCCCAATGAATTTTTTTTGGCCGTGCCACACACACAGCTTGTGGGATCTTAGTTCCTCAACCAGGGATTTAACCCGAGCCCTCGCCAGTGAAAGCACGGAGTCCTAACCACTGGACCGCCAGGGAATTCCCCCAATGAATTTTAATATCATAGATATGCTGTATATGTATTATATCTACTTTATACATGAAAAGACTAGGGTTTTTTTTGGTCCTACTTGGGGGTGACACCACCCCCATTTGAGAATGCGTATTCTACTATATCTTTTTTAAAAGGAGAGGGGACCTAGTGATAGACATTTGCATTGGCAGATGTATCTTTATGTGTGTCCAAATCTTGACACGGTATTTTTTTCTGCCAACGTCACTAGAAAATAGAAGAACTTCGTTTTCTGCTAGTCACCATCTTTTTTTGTTTGTTTGTTTGTTTTTGTGTTACGCGGGCCTCTCACTGTTGTGGCCTCTCCCGTTGCGGAGCGCAGGCCCGCGATGCGCAGGCTCAGCGGCCATGGCTCACGGGCCCAGCCGCTCCGCGGCATGTGGGATCTTCCCGGACTGGGGCACGAACCCGCATCCCCTGCATCGGCAGGCGGACTCTCAACCACTGCACCACCAGGGAAGCCCCAGTCACCATCTTTTAACAGCTGTGCTTTATACCCTTCCCACCATAGGCATCAAACAGATCATTTCCCACTGGCTTTGGAGGTCTTGCCAGATTCTTACTTGATTTATAAATGTATCATAAATAGAATCATTCCGGTTCCTTCTCATCTATAAAAATTAATTAAAATCCTAGGTGAATGAATTTATTTTAATTAAAGTTGTTCATCATAACACGTTGATAAATGGCATTGAAATTTTACTGATGAGTCGACTGTCATATTCAAGTAGGCTGCTTGCAGGAACTGATAGAACTATTGGTTGATTTAAAATGTAACACAGATGCCAAAGTTTTAGTGTACATTATTACCTAGACTACTGAATTATCTTTGTAAAAATTTCCTCAGATGCTATTTACAGGTACCATGTAATATAGGCTAATGTGCATTTCTATGAGAATTCTGGTAAACTGCCTTGCTATGATTTTTCATGTAAAGTATGTCCTCTAGTATTGATATAGAGTATGTCTATTCACCAGCCTACTGAAACCTAGTGGTTTAAAACATGATTATTAAGAAATAAATTTTTAAGAAGACTTTATTTAGGTGGGATCTAGAAGATGTGATAAGTACTTTTGACTTCAAAATAATGAATTTATAATTGGCCTCTGTCTAAAAATTTGAACTGCAGTGGATTTGTACCTAAACACAATCTTATGCATAATTGTATGAAATTTGGTATGGATCAGAAAGGCTTTCCCTCCCCACTTTTTTCCCTTCTATTTAACTGTGGGCTATTAGCAGCCATATCAAATCCAATCATTTAAAATTTCCAATGCACCTATAATCCTTTTATCCTTATTCTAAGATTATCATTTCACCTCTTAATGAATTGAAAAAATGGTGAGGATACTTTACAAATTCACTCAATCACTGTCAATTTAGTAACTCTTAATAACCTTAGTTAAAGTAAAAGCTCAACTGCTTGTGCCTACTATAGAGCCGTTGAGGAGACGTGGCAAGAGATCTGCTCAGTCCTTTGCTTTGTAGACTTTATCTAGAGGGACCAGTCAATATTTTATTAAACTATGATATGATTAGAATGGTTATGGTTGTATTATTGCAGGTCTGGGAACTATGCATTAAATGTGTCGAATGAATTTGGGGTGCTACAAAGTTATCAAATATAACTGAGCTGTTTCATTTCAGGGAATTTCCAGTCAGTGTAACCATTTTAAAATATTTTAGGATGAAAATAGTTTAAACCATTTTTTTAAGCTTGAAATCCTGAACGCTGTGCTTCAAGCTGACTTAGAGGTAAACCTACTGGGGAAATAAGTGACCCACTTACAGACTGAAGCCTCTATTACTTCAGAAAGATGTTCTACATTTTCTGGCATCCTAAGAATAAAATTTTATCTCTGTAAGTACACCTAATTTCCATTCTAGTTAGGACTAATGGATCCTCGTGTGGCAAAGAGCTGGACAATGGAGAAAACTGGATAGCCGATAATCCAGATAGTTCTTAGCACTCTGAACAACCTCAAGTACAGCCATCCAAGCCAGTAATTACATTGTTGCATTATTTCTCTGTGAAATTTGCCTCTTGTCTGTACCCTTGAAATTGAATAAAATTTCATGAGACTCCTTAAAAAAAAAAAAAGTATACTTGCACTGCTATGAACCATCACCACCATCCATCTCCAGAGCACTTTTCATTTTGCAGAACTGAACTCTGCTCATTAAATGGTCACTCCTCATTTCCCCCTCCCCTCAGCCCTTGGCAACCACTATTCTACTTTCTGTCTTTAGGAATTTGACTCCTCTGGGACCTCATGTAAGTGGAATCACACTGTATTTGTCCTTTTGTGACTGTCTTCTTTCATTTAGCACCATGTCCTCAAGGTCTACGCATGTTGTAGCCTGTGTCAGAACTTCCTTCCTTTGGAAGGCTGAATAATATCCCATCGTATGTGTAGATCACATTTTGTTTATCCATCAGTCCATCAATGGACACGTGGGTTGCTTCCACCTTTTGGCTATTGCGAATAGTGCTGCTGTGAACATGAGCATACAAATATTTGTTCGAGATTCTGCTTTCAATTCTTTTTGGATTTATACCAGAAATAGATTGCTGTATCATATAGTAATTCTGTTTCTAATTTTTTACAGACACAATCCTTTTAATACCTACATAATATTCCTCTATCAGTTCCTTTTATCATTCCCCTATTGAAGAACAATAGTTTCTTTAACCATTTTCCTCCCAAAGGTTTTTTTTTCTCCATTTTCATTATTACAATGATTCAACAAGTATCCTTGTATACACTTCTTACAAAAGTTGACCCTTGAACAACATGGGTTTGAACTGCATGGGTCCACTTAAATGTGGATTTTTTTTCAATAGTAAATACTACAGCACTACATGATCTGTGGTTGGTTGACTCTGCACATGTGGAACCACAGGTAAGGAGAAATCACGTACATGTAGGGAAGACTGTAGGTTAGACATGGATTTTCGACTGCAGAAGGTTGGCACCCCTAACCCCTGCAGTGTTCAAGGGTCAATATGAGTATTCTTTTTTTTTGCGGTACGCGGGTCTCTCACTGTTGTGGCCTCTCCCGTTGCGGAGCACAGGCTCCAGACGCGCAGGCTCAGCGGCCATGGCTCACGGGCCCAGCTGCTCCGTGGCAATGTGGGATTTTCCCGGACCGGGGCACGAACCCGTGTCCCCTGCATTAGCAGGCGGACTCTTAACCACTGCGCCACCAGGGAAGCCCTGGGTATTCTTAACTATATTTTTAGACTTTTTTTTTTTTTTGGCTGTGTTGGCTCTTTGTTGCTGTGCGTGGGCTTTCTCTATTTTTAGACATTTTAAAGCTCATTATAACAAGAAAACATGAAAAGATGCATGAGATTAAGTTAATAACAACCCCTCCCATCTTACTACTATCAATCCTCTGCCCATGAGGCAATTGGAATAACAGCCTGTTTCTTACATTTTAAAAAGTTCTCAAACATGTGTGCACATGTACATATCTATATACATAAGTATGTGTATTCATCCATCCAAAAGTGTTCAATGTATATATAAGCAACTACGTATAAATTATGTTCTCCCTCTTTCTTTATAAAACTGGAACCACGCTATGTACAGTGTTCTGTACAGACTTCGTTTTTAAGCACTATGTAATGGAGATTGTTCCAAATTAGAACATAAAGAGCTTTGTTAATTCCCTGGAAGTCCAGTGGTTAAGACTCTGCACTTTCACTGCCAAGGGCCCGAGTTCGATCCCTGGTTGGGGAACTAAGATCCCACAAGCCGTGTGGCCAGAAAAAAAAGAGGCTTGTAGAAGCTCTCTGTATTCTGGAAATATTAATCCTTTTTCTCATGTATGTGTATATTGGTTTTACTTTCTTGGGGTATCTTTTTCCATACACTAAAATGAAATGTTATATAATCAAATATATCTAATTTTTCTTTTATGGCTTAAGAGTTTGGAAAACTTGCTGAAGAAAACGTCTCCTCCCATCCCCGAGGTTATATAAATACTCCCCCTCTACATTTTCTTCTAGTATTTTTATTGTCTCTATTTAAAGATGTTTTACGTTTCATATGTTTAATACATCCAAGTTTATTGTTGCTTTTGGTAGGAGGTAGAGGTCAAGTTTTCTTTTTGTTTTCCAGATTATGTCAATACAATCATTCTTAAAAAGCTATCCCTTATCCATTGAATTGTTACCTTTGTTATATATCAGACTACCACACATATAGACTATTTTTTAGTCTCTTCAACTGTGAAATGGGAATTAGACTTATGTAATGTTAAAGATGGAAATGATGTTCCATAGCAATGTCTCTGTTATGCCCTGAATGTTTGTGTCCCTCTCAAATTCATATGTGCACAAACCTAACATGCAAGGTGATGGTACTAGGAAGTGGGGCCTTTGGGAGGTGATGAGGTCATGAGGGTGGAGCCTTCATGAATGGGATTAGTGCCCTTATAATAGAGACCCCACAGTGCTCCTTTGCCCCTTCCACCAAGTGAGGACACAGTGAGAGAAGTCTGCCACTGGACAGGGGGTCCTCCCTCGACCCTGCAGGCCTCTGATCTCGGAGCTCCAGCCTCTAGAACCATGGAGGTTAATTGCTATTGTTTAAGCTGCCCAGTCTATGGTATTGCTATAGCAACCCTAACGCACTACGACAGTCTCTAAGGTCCCTTCCAGATCTACATTTCTTTGTTAAGAAGGAGAAAATGAATTATGATCTGCAGGGAGGAAGAGGGGTGAGACCCGAGCGGTGGAGGAAAGCGCAGGACACGGTCGGGGGACCCTTACGCCGTGGAGCTTCATGTAGAGGCCGCAGGCGTTGCACACGGGCTCGCCCTCGGCGTTGCGGCGCCACAGAGTGGTGGTGGTAGTCTGGCAGTTGGCGCAGGAGAGGCCCACTCGGCGGGAGGCGGACTGCAACACAAGAGACAGACCCTTCAGGTCCAATGACAAGGATATGGCAGGCGCCGCAGCATCTCGCTTCACGGGCAGCGAGCGTGGGGCATGGCTGTGTGAGAGTCTCAGACCAGCCACCGCACCCGATGCTCGGATGCCACATCCCTAAGCCTCTCCTGGGGGCGTGGGAGCAAAAGGGCTGTGCTGCAGGGGATGGCAAATCCTGGCCATAACTGCGGCGCCAGCAACATTATCAGTCACTCGCGTCAGGGAAAAGCCCAGCAAGCCCTGTACACTGTAGGCAGAAAAGCTTCTCCCCAAAGTAGAACGAATCCGAGCCTCAGGTGCTGGGAGTGAGTGGGGGGTGAGGAATTACTGTGTCCGAGTGTCTTCAAAGACTGACCTCAAGAAAGGGAAGCACTAGGGTTTATCCCCTCTGTTCTTCTTTCCCTAATATCTGTGGAAAGCTAGTTCGAATTGGTCAAAATCAAATTTTAGTCGAAAAGACCAGGAAACTAGGAGACAAAAACTTGGTTCCAACTCTTCCCCAGCCACAGGGCCCAGCACGCCCCACATAATCTCCCTGGTCTTTGGGTTTATCAACGGATCAACTGAAAACAGGGTGAGTCACAACACAGAAAGGATGAATTAGCCTTCCTCGTGGAGCTGTGAACACAGGAGATACACCAGACAGCGCTGGGTCGGGGAGCAGGAAGTCTGGACTCTGGTCCCCGAGGGGAGACTCAGTATCTAAGTGACCACGGGCAAGGCCATAGCTTTTCTGAGCCTCACTCTTCACTTCTGCACAATGAAGGGGTTGAACTCAATGGTCTGGACCATCCTCGTAGCTCAAGCCAACTCTGAAGGTGTAAGAAATTACTATTTGCCACTCATCCAGCCCTTCAACCTGCACCTTCTCTGAAACGTGACTTGAAGCCCCAAACTCAAAACCAGGAATTTCCCACCAAGGCCGAGCCCTGAAGCCAGGAGCTGACAGGAGAGAGGCCTGGCTGCTGGGCGCCAGGCACTGGCTTACCAGGCGGCGCTGGGGCTTGATGAGGGGCCGGTTGATGCCGTTCATCTTGTGGTAGAGGCCGCAGGCGTTGCACAGGTAGTGTCCCGTCCCATCCCGCCGCCACAGGGGGGTGGACATGGCCCCGCAGTTGACACACTCTCTGCCTTCCGAGAAGTCGTCAAACATATCTACTGGGTGGGAAACAATACAGAGGATTAGTTCTCTGTTTATGCCAGAAATCTCACAGTGGAGAATCTAGACACCAAGGAAATAATGCCTTCTCCTTGCAAGGAGTGGAAGACGGATCACTCTGGGCTGTCTGGCTTTTCCTCCCTCGGCCCTAACCCTTGGCAACCGGCTCAGAGGGCTGTCCTGGCAAGCAGACCTTACCCCCGGCATCCCAGACACAGCAGGCTCTCCCTGGTCATGAGAAAGGGAAGGGCGTGTGGCAGAGACCACGAGCGCCTGGATTTCTCTCTCTTCAGAGCCTGGCCGGGGGGGGGGGGGGTTCACCTAACACTGAGTTCTACTCAAGACCTTCTTTCTCTCTTTTTTCCCTTTCAAAATTGAGATTCCATTTCCTTTTCAATAAAAATATAATAAATATTTACTTCGGGACAATTAAATGCTGGAATGTGTAAAAAAATATAGAAATCATACATAATCCTGTAACTCAAAGATCACCATGTTATTAACATTTTGTTCTGTTAGATCCTTTGCAATGTTTTATATATTGACATATTTTTGTCTACTTGAGGTCAAGCTGTATCATTTTGAGCCCGTTTTTTCACTTCATACCAAAGCATTTCCCCACATTAGAAATTCTTTATGAACGTATTTTAGTGTATATTATCCCACGCTGGTACTGCACCATCCTTTAACTATTCTCATTCAACTTCTACTTAGCCAGTTTCTGACTTTTGTAGACACCACTCAGTTTGAAAACTAATCTTAGCATTTCTGGTTATTCCTTAGGATACTCCCCTAGACGTAGAATGACTGAGCCAAAGGGACTATATTTTTCTGAAAGTTCTTGAAATTTTCAAACGTTCCTGCAGAAAAAGACAGTAATTCATTTTTCTCATTTCAATGTATCTGTATGATATGCTGTGTCATAGTTTGACATTTTTCTTGCTTACTGGAACATAAAATAAAGGTGCATATTATGAGCAATGGTGCTTTAGAGTGGAACCCGTCCACAGGAACGTGGCCATCCCTGCCATTTCCCTGCACTCGCTCATAGGCCCCTCCCTCCCCATCACCTTTGTCTTCCATGTCTATAGAATTTAACAGTTGACTCATCTCACTGGTGGCCATTTCAGTCATCCTGCTGAGACAGGCTGGGCCAGTTTCCTTATTCCTTGTGATCTACATAAAGTCTGGCTCAGAACTTCCAGAAGTCTCTCTGACTCCATGTATATTCCATGTATACAAAATGCTTCCTATTTTGAAAATTTTTATATCCTTTCTAAATTTTCTGTCCCTAAATACAGCCACCCTGGTGTTCAGATTGTTCTTGTCCTACTACCAGAGGCAAAAGTGGATTTTTCTCTAGTTCAGGGGGGAGACTTGGGGAGGAGGGTAAGAGCTCTCCCTCCATCAGCATAGCCCCTTACCCTGGGGTTTAGGGCCACACATTCTGCTAGTTCTGTGGCCTCGCTACCTGCTCTGAGGGAACTCGGGCTGGAGAAGAGGATGGTGGAGGCCCTCTCCTCAACTCTGGGTACACAAACAGTCATTTGCACCTGCAAACAAGTAACTATGAGTAAACAGTGTGCAGGTGTGAGGGGCTGTTTGCTCAGGCCAGGGAGCTGAGCACACACCGGTCACAAGAGAGGCTATTTTTGCACCTGGGTCACACTGAGAACCCTCCAGCAAGGTCACCTGCCTTGAGAGCTGCACATGACACGATGACTCCTGTTCTCGGCTTGCTTCCCCGAACCCGGGGGGAGGCGTGGAGTGAACAACCTGCCCGTCACCCTCCACCAGCCCTTGCCCGGTGGCCCTGCTCCCTGGCCCAGCCTTCCGGTGAGGGGACTGGAAAGGCCAGGGGAGCTCACAAAAGGCCCTCAGACCAAGGAGGGGCGCTGGCAATGTCCTCATTTTGTAGCGTGTTTGCAATCAACACTAGATGGCGCTACAGCCTCTAAATTGATCCTTTGCATTCTTGTCTAAATCAGGATGGAGGCCTTTTTACATCACCTTTCCAGTCCAAACCGAGCACAACCCAATTAGTCTATTTTTTTAAAACAATGAAAACATTTAAACATATTAAAAAGTGGCCCAACTAGGAAAATGAGCTCTTATTTAATCACTATCCAGCTTCCAACAATCTGTGGCCAATCTCGTCTCATGTACACCTCCACCCACTTTCCCCCATCCTGATTTCTTTCGAAGAAAATCCCAGACATTCTGTCATTTCACTCATAAATATATCAGAACGTGCCTCTCACCGATGAAGATTCACACTCTTTTCCTTTTAAAGATAAGCAAACCAACCTCTTTCCTATGTTCCAGTTCATCTAAAGAAGGCTGCACAGGGAGAGGGTCTTTCTCCATCCATTCCTCTTTTCTGGAGGGGAGATTCCCTTTTGTCTTCATATTTATTGTTTTACACCCAGGACAGGATCTCAGCCCAGGAGCCTCCCTAGCAGTCCTGGTCGCTCTGCTGGTTACTGGCCTGACTACCTTGAGAACCCAGCACCACGGCTTGCCTTAGAAATGCCTTCTTGCCACATGGAATGGGTTACACAGTCAAGCAACCATTTTACAGGCTGGGGAAAGGCACTGGAGGTTGGCAAGTGTGTATTTGTCACCGACAAATACTTACTGAGCATCTGCTATTTCAGCACTCCGATAGATGTCACAGGAGCTCAGAATGCTAATGACCTGGCTGGGAAGATTGGGCCAGAGTATCAATAATGAGTAAATATTACTGGATTCATTTGGGCCACATATCTTAAACAAGTTGGGCATTACGGTGGCAGAGACTTCTTGCCTAGGGTAGGAAGTGCAGAAGTCCCAGATTGAAGAGTCAGGTGTTACAACAGCAGCCAAAGGAAGGATGGGGAGGTGGAGGCCGTGCTTCCTAGAAGCATCCCTCAGACGCACCACATCTCCTTACAACCCAGCACACCTCCAAATGGGCAAAGTTTCCATATCTTCTACCAGAAAATCTTGCCATCCGACCCACTCAATGGAACGTTACATAATTGTAAACGATGATGACAAAGACAACCTGACAATAAAGAAAAATGCCTACCTCCCATGTTAAATGAAAAATGCATCACGCAAAACACCAGATACACTGTGATGGCAGCTGAGACTACCAGGAAGGAGCTTCTATTAGGCTAATCAAATTGTACAGACTTTTCATTTTTATTTTTTTATTTTTAAAATTTACTTAATTATTTTTGGTTGCGTTGGGTCTTCGTTGCAGTGCGTGGGCTTCTCATTGTGGTGGCTTCTCTTGTTGCGGAGCACGGGCTCTAGGCACGTGGGCTTCAGTAGTTGTGGCACGTGGGCTCAGTAGTTGCGGCGCACGGGCTTAGTTGCTCCGTGGCATGTGGGATCTTCCCGGACCAGGGCTCAAACCCGTGTCCCCTGCTTTGGCAGGTGGATTCTTAACCACTGCGCCACCAGGGAACTCCCTGGACTTTTCATGTTTAAAAACACCATTCTGTAATGTTATAATTGCTTACTTTTTAAAATGTGAAAGAAACATAAGAACGAAACAAAAAAAATTTTTTGATCACCTCAAGCAGCTCCCAGTACACTCTGGGGGAAGGGACTGTTTTACTCTCTTACATCTGACACATACATAAATTTCCCCCCTTGAACTGAAGAAGGGAGAGAAAGAGGTTGAAACCCTGCTGTTTAGCACCCTCCTCCTCTGGGGGAGGTGGGAGGTGACAGGCTGGGAGCCCCAAACCAGCACCATCATCTGACGGTGTGAACCTTGCTAATAACCACTTCATCAGACATGCACTGGGTAGAACTTCCCGAGGGCAAGTGGGCAGCAGCCTGATTTCTAATAAGGAAGGGCACAGCCATGGCCTTGAATTACAAAAGCCCCACCCACCCAGTGCTGGGCATCACAGGAATGGGACCAACCACTTAGAAGGCAGTGGGAATCCGGCTCTAGGAAGTGGGTCAGCTTTACCCCACATTCAGAGGAAAGACTTGTAATAATAGTTGTAAAGTACTTTGTAAATAAGAGGAAAAACTCACAACAATGGTTGTAAAGTGCTTTGCAAACACCGAATGAGATAACAATGATGGGTTATTGTCAGGGTTGGAGGGTTTGGGAGGGAGTGGGGACAACCAGGCAGAACCTTGGTGCCTGGATATTGGGGGAGGGACGGCTAAAAGAGCCAGGAGATCTGGGAATCTGACCTTTTCTCAGAATTGTAAATTGTATATCACTCTCAGACTTGGCCCAGCTTGAGACTTGTGGGCAGGGAATGAACTTGCAGGCAGGTTGACAGGTGTCGGGGCTCTGCTCATGGGAAATATTAATTCATGATCCTTTTAGCAACCAAAGGCAGAAAATGAATTGTGCCCTCACCCCAAGAATGGGGGTCTAACTCCTCACTTCCATTCACGCCCCGCTTAAAAAAATTCTTTTTAAAGAGGGGAACAAACCCAGCCTGATTTCTTCAGCATCTAATTTAGTACCGACAGTCCTAGGAACTAAGGCAGACTACTCCCACCCAAGTGCCTGAAAGAAAAATGGGGGCCAGGAGGTTGAAGGATCCCACCCTGGCCTCCCCACGGAGAGCTGACGCAATCACGGGTAGGGACCTGACCTCTCATGCCCGGCTCCATCCATCTCGGGGTACCCACCCACAGGCCAGCGGGCAAGTCGGGGCTGGGAGGAAGAACAGCCAGGAGAGGAAGAGAGGGGAGGTGGAGGGAGGAGGGAGAGGACTCAGAGGCCGGGATCGCGGTTGGCAACACCCACTGGGCGCTGCCCCAAAGCTGGTTTGTCTCCTGACTGCTGGAGAGAGAGCTCAGGCTGAGGGACGGGGCCATGCGTGTGCCAGCCGCTGGGTCAGAGCCACAGAGCCTGGCTCTGCGCTGAGCTCCACCACAGGGGTGTCCGTCGCGCCTTCCCTCTCCAGAGGGGCTTCCACTTGCTAGGGGAGCTGGGTCTTGAGCCCGAGCCCGGGTGGGAGAGACCCTCCTCTCCCTCACCCCTCAGTGCTGAGTCCATCTGGTTTCTGGTGGGGAACCCAAACATTTGCCCTGTGTGTCTGCTCTACTTGCCTTTGTAGCAAGTGCTGGACATAGAGATAGACTAGGTAAAGTTGGGGCAAAAATCTCTGCCCAAAGTTGTTTCCGTCTAGCTGGGGATGCACAACTTAAAGCAAATAATTACATTAAATGTGACAAACTGCAATGACGCCTGGACTGAATCACTACCGGGCCCCCGCCCCCTCCCCCCAGCAGCAAATCCTCAGCCATCCTAGATCTCTCTGGGGAGGGAAGACACACAAACACAACGGAAATTACCCATGCCCAGGGTAGCGACTCAGTGCTGCAAATCAAGGCCAGAGGGGATTCTAGGCCGGCAAAGAGAGGGGAGGGGCCGCCCGGAGACCTCCCGGAGCCAAAGGGGCTTCAGGAACAAAGTCCGCAGCCCCACCCAGACGTCCCATGCTGAACCCCAGCCCCGAGTCCCATCCAAAGTTCAGCAGAGATTGTGCCTGGACTTCCTGACAGGCCCGGCTCTGTCCCGAGGGCTGGCGCCTGGTGAGAAGCAAACAAACCCCGAGGTTTTGGGGCAGCTCCTGAGGCTTCGGTCCTCTGGGCTTTGTCAGGCCCAGCCTGTGACAGGCTGCTGCCGCGGGGAGGGCGGACACAGCTCAGGCAACGTACGGCTGGCAGGATTAGAGCACCTATTTTGGAAGCTCCTGCTGAATAGAAGCGGTTCCTGCCGGGCTGGGCTGGAGCTGCCCTGCGGAGCGGAGCCGGGGGCCCTGGCTCTGAGCGCCCAGAACAAAACGCTGGGGTTCACAGAAAGCATCCACTACATCCCGACCCGATCCACGAGGGGCAGGCAGCTTTAGAAATTTACAAACAAAGAAGCTGAGTATAATCTATATGAAACATTTAGTGCACTACATTTCTGGATAGCCACGGAATAATATGAGAGGCCTTTAAACTTTTCTCTGGGTGACTATTGTAATTGTACTGGAAAGAGATTTCCATCACAACCCCCAACACGCACACACACACACCCCTCCAGCATTTACCTAGGACCCTGGCTTCAGGCTTGAGGTGAGAGTTAAAGAATGAGTCAGGTTAAAAAAAAAACTGACAAAGAAGCAAGGACATTCTGAAAGGAAGGAAGAAAAGCACCAAAAACAGGGAGGGATGGAGAGAGAAAGAAAGAAAGAGAGGGAGAGAGGGAGGGAGGGAGAGAGAGGAAGGAAGAGAGAGGGAGGGAGGGAGGGAGAGAGAGAGAGAGAGGGAGGGAGGGAGAGAGAGAGAGGGAGGGAGGGAGGGAGAGAGGGAGGGAGGGAGAGAGGGAGAGAGAGAGAGAGGGAGGGAGGGAGAGAGGGAGAGAGAGAGAGAGGGAGGGAGGGAGAGAGAGAAAGAGATAGAGAGGGAGGGAGAGAGGGAGAGAGAGAGGAAGGAAGGGAAGAAAGAAAGAAAAAAGAAAGAGAAAGAAAGAGAGAGAGAGGGAGGGAGGGAGGGAGAGGAAGGAAGGAAGGGAGAAAGAAAGAGAAAGAAAAAAGGGGAGGGAGGGAAAGAAAGAAGAGGTTGAAGAGCAACTCGTGCTAGGACAGACAGGAGGACAATAGTTACCGCATATTCCCAAGAGTTAATACCCCTAATAAGCTGAGAGAAATTACACATTACACACAGAAACATGAGGCGAAGACGTCACTGGGCAGCCCATGCCTGTCACTGAAGGAGCTGTGGGAAGAGCCAAGTCTCTATCTTTCTGTTCTGTGGACCACCTGCTCCTCCCTTGAAGGCTCCCAAGCATCTACCTCCACTCCTACCTGGTCTGTGGGCACAGCAAGGGCAGAGTGGGAGGGAGGCCCGGAAAGAGGAATGTCACTGGGGTTCAGAGAAGTTAGGTCTCGTCCAGGAAACAGAGGAGCTGGGATTTCAACCCAGACTGACTGGGCAGCCTCTGAACCGCGGGCCCAGAGTCCCACCAGCTCCTGCCGGCAGAGAGATGGCTTGACCATCCTGTCGGGGACTCAGTTCTCTTCCCAGCAGCAGACAGCATCAACACGAACAGTTCGAAAATCAGAACGTGAAAGACAGTCTAGGGTCGCAACATGACGTGTTAGTGGCGAGGACCACAAGAGGTCCAGGACTCAGGAATGCCCTGCTTACCCAGCTCATCTGATCACAGAAGCGTCTCAGGGCACGTGTGTTTCAGTGCTCTCCAGCACACCAGCTTGGGAAATGCCTCCTAGCCTGCATCTTTGTGACCTTCAAGAATCCCCACATGGGCTTCCCTGGTGGCGCAGTGGTTGAGAATCTGCCTGCTAATGCAGGGGACACGGGTTCGAGCCCTGGTCTGGGGGGATCCCACATGCCGCAGAGCAACTGGGCCCGTGAGCCACAACTACTGAGCCTGCACGTCTGGAGCCTGTGCTCTGCAACAAGAGAGGCCGTGATAGTGAGAGGCCCGCACACTGCGATTAAGAGTGGCCCCCGCTTGCCACAACTAGAGAAAGCCCTCGCACAGAAACGAAGACCCAACACAGCCTAAATAAATAAATTAATTAATAACTCCTACCCCCAACAACAACAAAAAGAATCCCCGCATGTAATGATATAATTACAGTGTAAAAATTTCCCCATGACAGATGGGTCAGTCACTGGCCCAGGAGAAATGTCTCGGTGCTTTAGAATTCACAGTTCACCCTCAGTGACCATGACGTCCTGAGCCTCCTGCGTTGTGCAAAGTTAAGTCCATGATGGATACAGACTGCCACGTGGCTATTTAGAGTTCTATGGTGTTAGGTTCTGAGAATGTGACTTCGTTTGCCAGATCTGGAAGTTAAACACACGTGGACTCCCAGGAGAGGGTCACTGTGGCCCTTCCCACCTGTGATCCACCGGCTGGGAGACCGTCTTCAAAGTAGGCAAATGAACTAAGCAGGAAACACTCAAAGACTGTGTTGTGTTATAATTTCTATTGTAAAACTCTTGCTAATGTCGACAGTTTTTCCTTCTAACAATAAGTGTTTTTACGAACACTGTTTTGCCCAGTGGTCTCCTCGTCCTCTGTGGGGTCTCTCCTGTCCATTTCTACCCAGTGGATGGGCTGCCCGGAGTCTTCCCCGAGGGGCCTGGGGAAGAACCCTGCGGACGTTGAGTGAAGACTAGCCAGGGTCTCTATAGGCTGCTGCTCTCAGCAGACACCCCGTCCTGTAGGCTCCGCCCTCTTAAACCCGGAACCACCGGATCTCCGCTTTTCTAACACCCCTCGGGCTGGCTTGGATGCCACACACCTCATCATCCAGAATGGCACGCTTCCGAGGGAGAGGTGCTTATCACCAATTATTCTGGGACAACAGGCTTAAAATCAGACGTATGGCCACTCGCGGCGGAACTCCAGGTATGAGACCTACAACCCTGACACACTTACTCCCCTGTGGTCCCCTGCACACTCGTTTCTCCCCAGGGCCACCACCTCCCAGGCAGGGTGCATGCAGAATGCAAGGAAAGAGGTGCCTAAACTGCTCTAAATGCTGGGTTCTCTAGTTGGCCACTGACATCTCCCAGCTCCCTGGGTTCAGGCTGGGTTCGGCCTTCGGCTCGGCTACAGCCACGGGATCCCTGGGTGGCCGTCAGCCATTGAAAATGTTTGCTACTTCCTGGACTCCGAGTACTGAGCCCAAACCCTACCCTTCCTTTTCTGGGCCTGGTAAGTTCTGAACAGCCCCTCATCCTGGTCGCCCTGTGCTGGCTCTAAGGCTTCTGGAGGGCAAGCACACAGTCTCGAGAACTAGAAGAGGTGTTTGGGTGACTCCGTGGACAGGCAGAGGAAGAAACCAAGGTCCAGAGATGGTGAGTCACTCACTTAAGCTTCTAGAACATTTCGTGACCTGACCTTCGCCCTGCAAGCACCACGCTGCTCTCGGGCTGGGTTGCTCCATCTGCAGCGCTCAGCACACGACAGAAACTCAGTGCATTTTGACCGATCAGATTTCAATAAATCAGCATCCTAAAGCGTCTAATGAGGCAGCCGTAGGATGGTGTAAATCTGAAGGCTCTGGCCCTGGCCTGCCTGCCTGGCCACTAAGATGCATGTTCCTGGACAAACATCCTAATTCGGCTGACAAATACGTGTGTATATACTTATATATACAGATGGATGGATGTGGAAGAGTGCTCCGTGATGCATTAAAAACCAGCCCACTCTTGCTAGTGATAAAACTGCTCTAATAATTCACTAGCATACATCAAAAGGACCCCATCACCACCACAGAGAGAGACAGAGGAAGAGAGAAATATTTATTTTTAAGATGTTCATGGCAGGGCTTCCCTGGGGGCGCAGTGGTTAAGAATCCGCCTGCCAATGCAGGGAACATGGGTTCGAGCCCTGGTCCGGGAAGATCCCACATGCCATGGAGCAACTAAGTCCGTGCGCCACAACTACGGAGCCTGTGCTCTAGAGCCCGCGAGCCACAACTACTGAGCCCGTGTGCCACAACTACTGAAGCCCACATGCCTAGAGCCTGTGCTCCCCAACAAGAGAAGCCACTGCAATGAGAAGCCCACGCACCACAATGAAGAGTAGCCCCCGCTCGCCCGCACGCAGCAATGAAGAGCCAACGCAGCCAAACAATAAAATGTAAATAAAATAAATAAATTTATTTTTTAAAAAAAAGATGTTCATGGCAAAACACTGGAAACAACCCAAATCTCCACTGATAGGGGAATGAGTAAGAAAACTAAACTGCAGTAAAAAAAATGTGAAAATTTGAGTTGATTTTTAAAATGACAATTACACGGACTATGTTAAGATTTTCTCTTCCTATAACACGGCTCAAATTCATTAAATCAGCAGCTAATTAAATAAACATCTCTGTATTTGGGGAACAGGACTAGAGACAGGGAACAGCAGTGCAAAAGCCCTGAGCCCGAGGGAAATGGATGGTTAAAAATAATATCATGTACCGTGAAAGAAGCTGGTCACAAAAGACCACTGAATGTGTGGTTCCATTCGTACAAAATGCCCAGAATGGGCAAATACACAGGGATAGAAAGTCGGTTAGCGGTTGCCAGGGGCTGGGGGAGAGGGAATGGGAGTGGCTATTAATAGGTTCAGGGTTCTAGGAGCGATGAAAATGTTCTCAAGCTGATTGTGAGACGGATGCACAACTCTGTGAATATACTAAAATCCACTGAATTGCACACTTTAAACGAGTGAACTTTACAGAATGTAAATTACACATTACTTGCATAATGCATATTAATAAGGCTGTTACAAAATAACTAATACCATTTTTTTTCCACATATACTAGTGTGTATCTGTGAATCCCAAGCACTAATACAATTTTTAATTTAATTTTCAAAAGCATCTCTGCCTAGGAGTCGAGGGATTAGAGAGATGTCTACTTCATTTCTTCAGTTTCCCATGATCCTCTCATTCCAGTGACAAAGTGTCTTCTCCACCGTGGGCCCAGGTGCCTCCCCTCCCACAAAGGTGGCCCTCTCTGGGCTCAGGTATCCACTACGGCACAGACTGTTCTTCCCACCCCACAGAGGGAAAGACGAAGGTCCTTTCCACAGGGGGCAGGACCAGAAGTGTGGGGATGTATGACAAGCTAATCAAAAGCTGCTTGCCAGGGCTTCCCTGGTGGTGCAGTGGTTGAGAGTCCACCTGCTGATGCAGGGGACACGGGTTCGTGCCCCGGTCTGGGAAGATCCCACATGCCGCGGAGCGGCTGGGCCCGTGAGCCATGGCCACTGAGCCTGTGCGTCCGGAGCCTGTGCTCCGCAACGGGAGAGGCCACAACAGTGAGAGGCCCGCGTACCGCAAAAAAAAAAAAAAAAAAAAAAAAAAAGCTGCCTGCCCATCTTGCTGTGGGCAAAGTCTGGCGCTGGTTCTGGCTCCTTGGAGTCCAGGCCTCCTGCCAGCCTGCCTCAGTTACCTAATTGTGCCCTGGGAGGGGGCTGTGGGGAAACAAGCAGGCAGATATTGATGGAGAGCAGGACATGGTACTGCCTGGGGCTAGGGAGATGGGCAACATGACAATATCTCAGGAAGAGTATAAACACTTGCACACTTGATCTAGAAATTCCACTTCCAGGAATTTATCCTGCAGATGCACTGGCGCTTGCGTAAAACGGCTGACGTCCGGGGATACTCAATGTGGCATTTTTTTCTGCAATGGCAGAGGACTGGGAAAAGAACTTATATGTTCATCAATATGGAGCTACTGTCAACTCAATTAGGGTGCACTGTGTAGCCAAAGAAGAGGTAGGCACCTATACACAGATTTGTTTGTATGCACAGTAAAAATACCTCTAGGAGGACAGACAAGAAACTGACAATAATGACTTGCTTCCAGGGAGAGTGCAGCCTGGTAGCTCAGGGATACTGTTCACTGTATGTTCTTGTGAACATTTTGAATCCTGAACTATGCTAATTTATTTCCTAATTGCAATAAATAATTCTTTTATAGGTTAAATAAAGTAATAAAGTAAATGACTAGGCCCTGACTAGCATCGTCACTGTTTCATGTAGTAATATGTTTCATTTAGAGCAGGGAAGTTTCCCTTTTTTGATTTCCCACAAGAGCATCTTATCTCCCACCATTTTGCAAGCGGGTTCTCAGTCTAACAGACCCGCTGTCATCTCTCAGAGCACCCTGGTTCCTGTCCCAAGGGCCCCCCAGCCTTGCCTTCTCTGCAGGCTTAGGCCCCAGACCCCGGCGGATCTGGCTTGGCTTCTAATGCTCAGTTACACCCATTTACACCGCTTGTTTAGACCTTGTTCCTTTTATTAATTAGGAAGACTGAGAGGGAGCTATCGCCAGGCCCTTTATCAGGGTCATAGGCGGAGACTTATACCAAGGCAGTCTGGGCCCGTTTGACTCTGCAACCCCTCTTTAAGCTTGTGACAAGCTGGCAGGAGGGAAAGGAAATACTGAACAAATTGCCAGACCAGCTCCCTCAGGGATCAAGACAATGGGTCTGGAGGGAAAAGGCTTTTCCTTCCAGCCCAGCGGCCGTCAAAAGGAAACAACTTTCCTTTCACCTCCTGGAATGGCAGCAGCCAGCCAGCCAGCTGGGGAGATTTATGGAGATATAATGTGACCTCTTTATTGCTCTGAACGCTAGGGAGGCATTTCAGGGGAGATTTACGCCTTTTAGAAGGGGAGCGGTGCTACGGTGCAGAACTGTGTACATGGGACTATTTCCCCCTCTGGGGCTTTCTTGGGGATTATTTAATCAAACTAAGGTTAAACTCAATCACCAGCACTTTATATCTTCTTCTCCTGCTAATCCACCTAGTTACCCTGCAAGCTTTTTGCATGAAATGTGATTCTAAGGAGAGTCAGGAGGGCTCTGTTTAGCTTTGAGTTCACTTGGCATAAAACAAAACAAAAAATAAGGATGAACATCACTTACAGCAGGGCCAGGAGACGGGGTCCCTCCCTAGCGATGGACGCAGGCAGCACTCACTGTACCCGCCTATGACCAGGATCTTCTTTGTAAAATGGGGGTGTCAGACCACACATCAAGGCCCTTCCTAGTTCTAAAATTATCCAGATTAGTATCAGATCAAATGTATAAATGACTGCACCAGGGATTTTGATGTCACTTGTTTTTTTTAAGCTGCAGATCCATTTCTTGAAAGAGAATCTTATTTAGGAAGCTTGACATAAAAAGACAGAGAAGTGCAGCTGACTGGGTGAAAGGATGAACCAGACTCTTCCCAAATCCCCCTGGACATATCTATATCTACACACAGTGGCCTTGAGGAAAGTCCTCCAACCACTAGAGGGCACAGAAGTATAGCTGCAGGAGTGTTTCTCAGGACTCTCTGCCTATGATGTGAACGGGGTCCAGCCTTTGCTTCAATATCACAAACTACATTTACCAGATTTAAAGGCTGGAAGTAATGAGAACCAATTCCAGAAGCAACTGGAGGCCAAAATGTTCAGCAATAGTAACGTTACCTCTCTTGCTCTGGTCTCCGCAACTCAAAAATGAAGTATTTGGAAAAGATGATTTCTAGCTCCCTACTTTTTGAACCATCTAACTTGGCACTACATTGTAACTCTTCTCATATATATATTTATTTCCCCCTAATTTATGTTTAAATTGTATACATCATAACTGCTATAAGAATTCAAACAATACTCCAATAAAGATGTTAAAAAAAAAGAATTCAAACAGTACAGAAAGATGTCACATGAAAAATAAAAGTCTCCACAATTACCATTATCCCACTCCTCAGAGGCAATGGTGGCTAACAAATTTTCTATTTCCAGACATTTTCTGTTATTAATTATAATTTTCATTTTTAGAAATTTAGAATTACAGAAAAGTACCAAAAATAATATAACAATCCCTTTTATTCCCTATCACCATCTCTTAACCAACCACTATTTTGAATTTAGTGTATATCCTTCCAATTCATTTTTATACTCTTACACACATATATACGTACCTCTGAACATTATAAGTATGGCTTTGTATAGATTTAAATTTTAATTTACATGAATGCCCTCACACTGTACATCATGTTTACAAATTTACTTTTTAAAAAACATGGAATATTTCAGTAACTGAGAAGAAAAGAATATTAAAAGACTCCTGAAGCCAGCACCTAGCTTTGTTAAATCTTAACATTTTACCATATTTTCTTCTGATTTTTAAAAGAAATAAAGCACTGCAGATAGTTGATTCCTGTGTATCCATCCCATGATCCCCGTCTCCTCCTTCCCTCAGTAGAAAAAAAACTCTATCCTGAATAGGTTTATCATTCACGTGAATGTTTTTACTCTGGTAATATATGTGCATACTTTTTAAAAAGCAATATATAATTTTTTTGCATGTTTTAAACTTCACAGAAATAACATGATTTGTATCCTTAAGTTTTATTTTTTCTTATGAATATGCTTCTGTGTTTTAATTATGTTGATACATGTGGAGCTACTTTGAGTTGCTTTATAGTTTTCCATTATATTCACATATCATATTTAGTTTGTCAATTTCATTACTAATGTATATTCAGGTAGTTTTCAATTTTTGCTGTAATAAACAGGCATCCTTGTACATATCTCTACGATATATCAGGCACATTATAGACATGTTCAAAACCTTCCATCCCCTGTAGTTATTGACTGCATGTGCCAGGCTTTTAGAAATTAGTATGTTAAACTGAACCAACTTGATGGGAATAACTATCCACCGGACTTGTTTTCCAAAGAAAACTATTGTTTAGAGTAGCAAAATTATAAGCTTACCTAGACATGTTGTAAAGTCCTTGAAAAGTAACTCAGAGCCAAGTTTTGTGAATTGGAATGCAGTGCTCAAGTCACATTCTGCTTTAAAACTTGTAACAGATATAGATGAATTAAAGAGAAAAAATATATATATTCAGAAAACACTTATGTTTGGTTTTGGTGCTGTTTAACAATGTATCAGACAGCTTTTGCTAGGTTATGCTGTAACAAACAATCCCAGAATCTCAGTGGCTTACTATATTCAAGGTTTATTTTCTGCTGTTCACATTACATGTCAGTTGCAAGTTGGCTGCAGTTCTGTTATATGTGTGTGCTTTGCTCCAAGACCCAGGCTGAAGGTGCAACCTCTGTCTGGGTCATAAGAGCCTCATGGCGGGGGTAAAAAGTGATGTCAGAACTACATAATGACTCTTAAAGCTGTGCTTGGAATCTGCACAAGTGACTTCTAGTCACATGTCATTGATCAAAGCAAGTCTCATAGGCAAGCCTACGTTATCAAGGTGGGGGGATATAATTCTGCCCTGGGAAGGGACACCTGGAAGAACAGTGCCACCTGCCCTGAACGCAAACGGGATCATACCACACAGACTGTTCTGCAGTTTAGTTTCTTCATGGAAACGCATGTATTTGGATATTTTCCCATATCAGTACAGATCTATCTCACTCTTTTAAGAGGATTTATTAGTTTTACACTGTAAAGGTATAAAACGTTTATGTTCTAATCCATAAGTCCCACAGTTGTTTAGCTGTACTTTGATATCTGAAAGGATACATCATTTAATGCCAGTCTTTTTGCACCATAGCTTCCCCTTTCCTAATGCCTTGGCTGTATTTCAGCAAGTAATTTTCCACTACTACATACAGCAGGGCTGTAATGAACATCATTGCCTTAATTTCCGTGCCAGTACCTGTTTATTTTCACTTGTTTTGATTTCGGATAGGACAAGTTCTCCCTTCTTACGTTTTCTTTATAAAAACTATCTTGGCTATTCTTGCACAGTAACTCTTCCACATAAATTTTATAATCAGCTTGACAAGCTGTATTTAAGAAAGCCTGTTGGGATGTTTGCTGGGACTGCATTAAACTTATAGATTTTGTTTGGGGTTTTCCAATCCGAGAACATAGTATCTTTCCCCACTTATCCATGTCTTTTTAAAATATGTCTTTTAAGTTTTATAGCTTTCTCCATGGTGATCTTACATATTTGTTTACCAAAGTTGACTATTTCATCTGCAAATAATGAAAACATTGGCTCTTCCTTTCCCATCTCATCTATTTTCTTACCAGGTAAGTTTACACGGGCTGGAAATCTGAGAGGTATGGATCAGCTCTCCAAGTCTTTCCCTCGATGTGGTTTGAATTTCCATTATATTTGAGAGTATTTCTGTAGTTGAGGGAATTTTCCTAGTTTCACTGGAGATGAAAGTTTTACTGTATTCTGAGGGTTCTTTTCATCTGATTTATCAGTATTCAGGGAGGAGGCATACTTTACTCTGCTATCTTCCCCAGAAAGTCTCTACCCGCTTCTTCACTGTACAAGCACCCTTCTCACATCCTATCACCTGCTCTTCCTCTTCCTGTCACGAGCCTTCCTAGACTAACCCGATGATGCTTCCGTGGGTTTATTCGGCAGTTAATCCCATTGATCTTCAATTGCCTGTTTGTATCCTTGTCTTGGAGTGTCATTTACATCTCTTGGTATGACTGCATTCTTTCCTTCCAAACTATATTTTGTTCCTAAACCACGTAATAAACACATGGAGATCAGGGTATATTTTATACCTTGTTTATTGGGTTAGTTTTATTTTCTTTCTCCTTTTTTCACTCTAGTCTCAGAACTCTTGAGGCCAAGCAGACATCTACAAATTACATCTAAAGATGTGGAGTTTCTCCACACTGGGGGCCACACAGCGCCCAGCTCTCAGCCCTTCCTTTTCCCACCTGAAGCACAGCGGCTGGATCCCAGCGCTCCTGGACCGTTTTTGATGACAAAAGTCTAGTAGTTCAACCCGTCCTTTTACAACTTTCACAAACTTGGCAGACATTTCAGGAAAAGTGTGAAGCTGCTACAGAAAAGCAATCTTATAGGACAAGTTCGGAAGAGATAGTACCACCACCTCTTAGATTAATAGTGCTTATACCTTTGTGGAGGCAGATAGTATGCAGTGTTGGGGACTTGCTAAGCTTTCACACTGTCTCTCTTTCTGTTTTTTTATTTTTAATAGAGGTAAAAGACACAAAACATAAAATTACCATTTAACTGTTTTAAGTGTACAATTCAGTAGTGTTAAGTATTTTCATACTGTTGCACAACCCATCTCCAGAACTCTTTTCATCTTGCTAAACTGAAACTCTGTACCCATTAAATAACTACTCCCCTCCCCCCTCAGCCCCTGGCAACCACCATTCTGTCTCTGTGAATCTGACTACTCTAGGTCCCTCATGTAAGTGGAATCACGCACTGATTTTTGGCTTATTTCACTCAGCATAATGTTCTCAAGATTCATCCGTGCTGTAGCCTGTGTCAGAATCCCCACATTGTACATATACACACCATGTTCTGTGTATCCACTCATCTGTCTAGGGACACTTGGGTTGCTTCCACCTTTTGGCCACTGTGTCTCTCTCTTTTAAATCAATTATGTACTCATCTTTACAAACAAACAAAAGCTAAAAATCAGGAACAAATGCAGAGCTGTGCACTGAACAGCCAAATAAATCACTGAGATCTTGACCACTATGGCTCCGGTTTGCTGGCCCGGCTGGGGAGATTCCTCATGGCAGGGTCTTCCTACGGCTCTGTCTTCCAGAAAGAAACTCAGAGGTAGCAGCAACTTCAGAAAAGCCAAGACAGAAGGAAAATCCTGTGGCGGCAAGATCCCGAGGGAAGGAAGACTACCCAAGTAGCCCAGCCTCAGCAGAGCTGTTCAGGCACAGGTGCGGTGGCCTCAGCACACACAATTCCCTGAATTCCAGGATGATGTTAACCAAGTGGTCCTGGACTTGGACCCCACGGAAGACCCCACTGAAGCAGCTCAAGGTGGAAGGGGGTCTCATTTACTGTCAGACTCCCAGCGACAGCCCCCAGCCGGGCCTCATCAAGGCACATACCCCCCACAGCCGCACCACACAAGACTTCTTCCTTTCTAAGTGGTTTCTTCATTTTTTCCCTTTTGTTCAGCTCTCGCTGGAGGCAGACAACTGGCTCCACCTTCCTCGGAAGGATTTAAAAAACATTCCAAAGCTATGACAGAAGTCACTCTTCACGTGTCTACAAGCCCCATTGGCCTTATGGACATGTGCCCCCGTATGTAGAAGAAATTACAGATATTACGTTGGATATGGGGTCTATGTCCCTAAATGTAGACTAATGCTGAGAAAGAAGGCAACTTCGAACAAATACAAAACCCTCATTTAATTCCACCTGGCAACCTAACCTTTCATTAGTAGAACCAAAATATCCTGTTTGAGAGCTTCCCTGGTGGCGCAGTGGTTGAGAGTCCGCCTGCCGATGCAGGGGACACGGGTTTGTGCCCCGGTCCGGGAGGATCCCACATGCCGCGGAGCGGCTGGGCCCGTGAGCCATGGCCGCTGAGCCTGTGCGTCCGGAGCCTGTGCTCCGCAACGGGAGAGACCACAACAGTGAGAGGCCCACATACTGCAAAAAAAAAAAAAAAAAAAAAAAAAGAAAAAGAAAAAAGGAAGGAAACTCCAGATTCAAGAAAAAAAAATTCAGAAGAAAAATCCTGTTTGAAATAATATCTGTTTAATGATAACAGTGAACACTTACTAACAGGTGACCAGTGACTGACATGTAAGGATGCTTTACCGCAGGTCAGGTACTATGTGTTATGAGCATTATTCCTATTGCTCACCATGACCTATGAAGTGGCTTCTATTCAGTTTTACGGACGTGAAAAGTGGGAAACACTGCAATGGGTAGTAAAGCTGGGATTTTAAATCGGGTGTCTGACTCCAGACCTGCTTCCTCCACCACAGCCTCTTCCGTCGCCCCGTTATCAACTGCCAAACAGTAAAAAGATGGACGTCCCAACAAGAAATATAAGCAAGAGTTGTGACTATGACGAAAACCAGCCCAGCTAACGGGCTCTGCCTTCACCGAGAACAGCTGGTCAGATGGTGCGCCCGGCCAGCTCTCCCTGGCCCGGCAGATCCGTCCTCCTGGTCCTTCTCCACACCCCCACACCCCGCCCCTTCTGCTTTGTCTTGGGAAAAGGGTCCCCTTTATTAATGCCATTCCTGGAGATGTGTTTACACAGGGCAGGAAACTTAATATCAACATTCCCTGAAGGAGAGTGTCTTGTCACTTCTGTGAAGCACTTCAGGCAGGCAGAGACCAGCCTCCCAAATCAACAGGCACTTATGCCCTTTAAACAGAGTCTGACGGGAGAGTTTGTTTCTACAGAGAATCTTGGAGTTCCTGAGCCCGTTTGTTATGATGAGTTTGAGAGGCGGTTACCCGTATACACAAAACTCTCCCTGGTGCCTTAAGAGGCTCTCTAAGAAGGATCTCAAGGAATCTATTCACAGCGAGGAGGGGGAAAATAGTGGATTCAGGCACTCGACGGGTTGGAAAGGACACACTTGATGAGCGAAATTCTGCAAGTCTCCACACACTGGCAGGGGGAGATGGGCTCCAGGGCCAGAATTCTGATAGGATGTGAAGGCTTGCGCGGGGCGGGGGGCCTTAGGAAGCCCAAGGGGGCACCATCAGGGCTCAGCAGAGCATCACAGGATCAAAGAATGAGCTCAGGTGGGTTTTGCGAGGTGAAAATGGAGGGCACGTAACTGTCGATTTTTTCAGCTTCCTTTCTTAGCTCCTCTTGTCAGGCATCTCTTACCTGTTACCCCTCCCACCTCTGCTAGAGGTTAGCACTGCCCCCCCAGTGCCCCGTCACTCTCCCCACGACCCTGGGGGCTCTCTCCTGTTCTCATGGCTTCAAAAAGAGTGATGGGGGTTTCCCTGGTGGCACAGTGGTTGAGAGTCCGCCTGCCGATGCAGGGGACACGGGTTTGTGCCCCGGTCCGGGAAGATCCCACATGCCGCGGAGCGGCTGGGCCCGTGAGCCATGGCTGCTGAGCCTGAGCGTCCAGAGCCTGCGCTCCGCGACGGGAGAGGCCACAACAGTGAGAGGCCCGCGTACCGCAAAACAAACAAACAACAACAAAAAAAAAACAACCAAAAAACCAAACCAAAAAAAACAGAGTGATGATCCCAGACTCCAGCCCGGGCTACCTGCCTCCTGGACATCCCACCTGCCTGTCCCGCCCCCATGCCTCTGGCCCACCATGTCCGATACGTTGTCCCACCCCTAGGTGCCCTGTTTCCTTGCTGTTACCTTTGGGAACACATCACCAGAGTTTTCTCTGCTCTCCTCTCTCCAGCCACCTCCTAGGTTTGGGCTGCCTGAGCATGATTCTTACAGCTCTTCAATATCCTCCCCTCCCCACCCCCCAGTCCCACCAGATCCCTCTCCCTGTAAAACTGATCATGATGGGGCCATGCTCGACCCTGGACCCCTCCTCCTCAGGTTCCTTTTACAAGGATGGTTCCCTCCTCCCAGCCAGTCTCAGTGGGCCTGGACTGCAGGTATAAATATATGAGCCGGAGGGGCCATATACTTTGTGATGAATTCCTGATTTTATCTTTTCAGATAATAAACGTTTACTTAGTATTTACCATGTAATCGTATCATGGACCCCAAACTGAGTGAGGCATAATTCTTGCCCTGGAAACACTTTCAGTCTAGAAGAACTATAATCCAAATCAAAGGACAGCACCATGGAAACGGTGAGAACGCTGGCTGTGTACGATTCTCGGGGATTCTGCCTGCAGGTGAGTCAAAGGCTGCCTGGAGAGACGAGCCCACCCCAGCTCTCTTGCATTCACAAGATCCACCTCTGCTCCCTCTTGGCAACCAAGAGGCAGTGTGAACCTGATTTCTTTGATTCTCCCTTGTTTGCTTCTGGTTCTTCCACAGGCAGGTGAGTGAGAAGAAGAGACCAAAGTTGTGTGCGTGAAAAAGCCATTGTGGAATTACTAGGGTAGAAGGAAACATGAGACCATCCGATACCAGGTGGCTTTGCCAAGGAGCTTCTTCCCCATGACCGACAGCAGGCAGTGTGGCCTCTGGAGTTCAGAGCTGAGCTCAGACGCTCCCGCCATCTTGGCCTTGCCATCAAAGGCCAAGACTCTCCAAGCCTGAGCAGTAAAACCCTGGGATTCTCTGGAATACAGTAGAATATGCCCTGCTCTCCACAGGAAAGCAGTCAAATAAGAGCCTCCCAGCTCTCCCTGGTGCCCTCTTAGAAGGGCCACGTATTTCCCGGGTGGTCCCAGCCGTCGGAGGCTACCAGGCAAAGGGGGAAGTGATGCCTCTGATTCCCCAGGCCTTAAATGGGAAGGTGCGGGTGAGAAATTCTACTTAACAGTTTACTCAACTGCCTATTCACAGGTTCCTCCAGACTTTTTCAATGCAGCCAATCAAGGTACTGGGGGTAAGGGGTGTGTGCTCCTGATGGGGAAGTGGAATCCCAGACAAGGGAAGAAGTGACATTGGCCTGGTCCACACGACAGGTCAGGGATGTGAGGCCTCAAATCCAGGATTCCTACCTCGATCCAGTGTCCCCTTTGCTACCGTGTATCCCCTCTTTCTCACCCCCACTCCCACCAGGAGATCATCAGCTAAGTGGAAGGGTGGCATGGTGGAAGAATGGCTCAGATTCCCAGAGGAGGGAAGCAAACTCAGATGCCACCTCTGGGCCAGCGACTGGGGGATGACCACCCCCAGCCCATGTAAACTGGGGAACGAGGGGCGCATGGAAGCTGACACACACCACTGTCTTCACCCATGCCTTTCCTGGAACAGTCTGGCCTGGTGACGTCGCAGCCCTTTCCTTCCACGTCCTCTGCCACCACTCACTCATTACCCAGGCTAGAGAAAGCCTCCGACAGCCTCTAACTGAACCAGAGGCCTTCTGTCTCCATGCCAGCCTCCCTCCCTCCCCCCCCTCTCTCTCACACACACACACCTCTGTGTGTATGTATTCCCAATTTACTGCTTCAATTATGTTTGCCCCTATTCATAAAGTCCTAAACTTTTCTACCCGACTTTCAAGGTCCTCCACAACTGGCCCCACTGTGTCAACCCTGCCGGTCCCTAAAGGACAACCAGGCCACTGGAGCACTGGGAAAAGGTCTAAGATGTGGCGGATGATGTTCAAGATGCCCAAGGTGGTCCCCTGGGGTGGAGCACGGCATCAAGGAGCAGGAGGTAGGGCGAGTTGCCGTAAGCAACCAGCTCGTGTACTTGCAGAGGAGCCCAAAGCCAAGAGCTGGAAACACTGGAGGTAAATCCGAAGCCAAAAGGCAAGGAATGACCAAAACAGACAGAACAGGTTTTAGTAACCGAGTGTCAAGGTTAGCACTGGTACTGGTTTCCTCAGGCTCTACGGATGTTATGGCATAAAGCAAACGAGGAATTATTTTGGGGTTTTTGAGGATGAGATTCTTGGTGTGGACGAAAAGATTTAAAGATGGAAAGATGTAAAATGGTGCAGTTGCCATGGAAAATGGCATGGTGGTACCTCAAAACCACACCCAATTACCACATGATCCAGCAACTCCACTTCTGGGTATATTCCCAAAAGAAATGAAAGCAGGGACTCGAATAGATACTGGTACACAGGTGTACAAACAGCATGATTCACAATAGCCAAAAGGCAGAAGCCACCCAAGTGTCCGTGAACAGATGACTGGATAAACAAAATGTGTTCTATCCGTACAATGGAATAGTATTCAGTCTTTAAAAGGAAGGAAATTCTGACACAGGCCACAACATGGATGAACCCTGCGGACAGATGCTAAGTGAAATAATCCAGACACAAAAGGACAAACACTGTATGATTCCACTTACATGAGGTAACTAGAATAGTCAAATTCCTAGAGACAGAAAAGAGAATGGTGGCTGCCAGAGGCTGAGAGGAGGAAATGGATACAGAGTTTCACTGGGGGGGAGATGAAAAAGTTCTGGAGACAGATGGTGGTGATGGATGCACAAAAATGTACATGCACTTAATGCCAACTGAAATGATACTGAAAAATTGTTAAAATGGTCAATTTTCTGTTGTGTATATTTTACGACAGCTTAAAAAAAAAAAAGGATGCATAAAGGGAAGTGAAAACCTTTCAGTCCTAAATTTGAATTGGAAGTATTGGCATCCACACATGATGTATTTTATCTTATCTTCAGGTGGACGGGGGAACTATTTCCTAACTCCCCATACTGAATGACTAACCCAACAGCAAAAAGCACAACTAGCAGAGCCAACTCTAAGAGTGGCGTCCAAATACCATTTCTCACTAAAAGGAGTCAGGGTTTCTTGGAGAGATAGCCAAACCCAGGTCTGGGAGGAGAAAACGTATAAGAGCTTGGAACATTTTGTAGTATGGAAAGCAGGAAAGGATCAAACCAAGATTTTGTCAAAAGAACTCAGGAGCCAATTTGGACAAGTTTCCACTGGCAAAAGATGGGATACCTGTGAACATCAATCAGGATAATAAGGACATGGAATAACATACATCATGTCTGTTTAAATCCATGAGTTCTTAATGATCTAAAAAGTTTTTATTTCACTGGGAATCTTGGAAGGATGCTAGGGAACTAATTCCTTATTTTGAACACTGAAAAGTAAAATGAAAGAAGCAAGCATTTATCCTGCCTTTCCAATACAAACTGTATCTCAGGGTAACCAAATATTTGATAAACTAAAAAAATATGTTTAACTGTTATAGACGTGTATCAGCTAATAAAAGAAGAAGGAATGAGAGCATTAGAATGTGACCGTTTGCAACCCCTGATGAAATAACAGATCTTGGTAATGACCGTCAGTGGCTGCTGAGCATTACCTAGCCTATTTTTCCAATCACAGATTTACACGAAAAACAGGGGAGAGAGGAACATGTTAAATGAGGGGAATGCAATCAACAAAATCCAGGCTGTGGGAAACCTACAGGAAAAGCCTAGTTTCTTTAGCAAACATATTCCAGGAAAAAGAAGAGAGAGTAAAAGGGGAACTATAGGTTAAAAGAAACTTAAGAGACATCAACAGAGGCAACGTATGGACCTTATTTAGATCCCAATTTGAACAAATTGTTAAAGAAAATTAGACAAATGGGAAATTTGAACACCGACTGGATATTTAATGATTAAGGAGTGGTGGTTAGCTGTATCAGAGTGATACTGGTCCTGGGGCTGTATTTTTTTTAAAGTGTCCTTATATCTTTTAGAGATACAGACAGAAGTATTTAGAGATAAAATGATAAGTTGTCTGGAACTTCCTTCAAAATAACTTAGTGTAGGGGAATGCGGGGGGGTGGGGGGGATACAGATGAAATACAGCTGGCCGAGAGTTGACATTTGTTGAAGCTGGGGGATGAGTAGACACTCTCTACTTTTGCATATGTTTGAAATTGAACATATTCTTAAAAACTTGTTTAAAAGGCAGGAATTGAACTTAAAGTCTTCATCTTCACCTCTAACCCTCCTGGGAGGCAGGTGCTGTGGCATCTGGCTTTGCACACCTGCATAAACAGTATTTTCCCCTGTAATTATCTGTATTCCTATTCAGGCCACTCCTGGCCCTTTACACCTCACCTTTACTGGCAGAATCACTGAGAAGAAGAGGGTGGGACCCCACCTCTGAGGTCAGATCAGCCACTTCCCAGGGCAGGGATCTGGTTTGGGAACTAGAATCAGCCTGGATTTCTGCTGCTTCTTCTACCTCAGCCTGGACACAAGCCGCCCAGCCTCACTGAGCCCTACTGCTAAAGCACGCACAGACACACAGCTCCTCCACAGCATCTTCACAGCGTGTCTCTTCCTTTCCATCAGACATCTTTCTCTAAGTGGGAACGGGTGCAGAAATGCAGAGGGAAGGCGGTCATCACCTTGCAAGGGCGAGGCAAAAGCGAAATGAACAAGAGCCTCTATTTGTAGCCTTTCTACACTATAACCAAAATGATATACCCAAAAGGCTCCTTGAATCCTGCCCCTCCACTGTCTAAGTCTCCTCCTCCCGAGGCCAAGTCCGAACTCTCCAGATGCCTCTGCCTGCTGCATGGCCCCCTCACCCCAGCCCCTGACACTGCAGAAGAGCCAACAACTCAAGAGGTGTCCTCAGCTTACCATGTCCTTCCTCCCATGCAGCAAACTCCTACTCATCGTTTCAGACTCGCTATAGGAGTCCACTCCTCCAGGAAGCCTTGTCTCTGTCGGTGTGGCATCCTAGACTCGCGTGGAACCCAGATTCACCCCGCGATAGCCCTCCATGCACTCAGACTCTCACTTTTTTTTACCTCCCCTGCCAGACTGTAAGCTCCTGGGACGCAGAGACCACCTTGTTCGTTTTCGATCTCCAAAGCCTAACGAGTGTTCAGCTCACAGGAAGCAGGAAAAAAATATTTGTTGGCTGGTTGTCTGATGAGGCAAATGATGTGTCTGGTACTGGTGTTTGTAACGGAGCTCTACCCTCTGTGGATCTCCACGGCCTGCGGGGACCTTAGACACTGAATGGGTTTACTTAATAACAGAAAAACAAAACCAAAGGAACCACAAACTGAGACCAACTCTGAGGTCACTTAACCCATGGTTTCCCACCATTGTTTTTACATTTTAGTAGTTAAGTATTTTATAAGAAAAAATAAAATTAGCCCATCAAACTTGAAATTTCACAGATACTATTGCTTAAAATGAGGCAGGTAGCCATGGAAACCTACTCTACACAGACTGCATGAAGTCAAGTGGATACCAGGCAAGCTCAGGAAGGTGACATGTTACTATGGTAGCTTTGCTGTAACAGCCAGCATGAACTATTGTCATGGGCACTGCCATCAGACCCTGGATTTCATTCATTCATTCATTCATTCATTTATTTCCACTGTGGGCCTTGAGGAATCTTAGTTCCCCGACCAGGGATTGAACCTGGGCCCACGGCAGTGAAAGCGTGGAGTCCTAAACACTGGACTGACAGGGAATTCCCAGACCCTGGATTTTAAATACCCCTTTCTCACTATTTCTGTGCCTGGCCTGATTTCTTAACCTTACCAGTGCAGATACTCAAGCTCAGAGGGGCTTCATAAGTTGTCCAAAGTCACACAGCAGGAAGATTAGAGCAGGGGACAGGATCTCGGTTCTGGACTGATACGCTTTCACCTCACTGACCTCCCCTTCTAAAAAGTGGGTTGAAAGCTACTTGCTCACATTTCTCAACAAATCAGAGCCTCACAAATCAACACATCCTGCAGCTGGTCACCTCACTTCAAGGGGGCAACCACTTAAAACTTCTAAATATGCTCTAGCCTTAAAATGGCTAAACATAACATACTATAAGATTGAAAAACTATGCTTTTACACACAACGCTCCCATGTGATTGGCTATTTATTATTGGCAGTTCTTTCGGTCCATTTCCCAGTTTTGCTCTATTTCAGAGACCAGTCTTTAGGAGCCAGTCTGGGTCACCAATCTTATAAAAACTTGCTTCAGTGCTGAAATAACTAAACAGTAACTTTTATGACTGCTTAAATATATAGATATACACATGCCTGTATATGTATGGTAACTAAGAAGCCAAGGATTAATGCCTAACAGTGGTTATCTTCGGATGGTAAGATTACAAATTCTGTGCCTTGGTTTATATGAGTTTTTCATTTCTCCATAGTAAATATACACCGAGTTTAATAAAAGAAAAAATAATTAAGTTTTACTGATACTATTTGAAAAAAAAAACTGTTTGTTTTTCTGAAGCCATCTTTGACCTGGAAAACATTCTCTTTTTTCAAATAAGCAGTATTTTCCTATTAAGTGTACACTGTGAGAGCCACATTCTTTATTTCGGGTCAAGTTAAGTTCTCTCTATATGCTAGCGAAAGGTTTTATTTGTTGTTTGTTTTCCCCCGCCTACTCAATTTTGATGGGTAACCTGTATTATTGCCTCTCTTTGCCTGGTTTGATTTATGATCTTGGAAGTCAGGTCATTCTCTGCTAGGTGGAAGAAAGAAAGAAAGAAAAAAAAAGGCTTCCCCACCTAATACCTGATAAAATATCTGAAAAGGTCATTGCAGACCTTGACAGAAACACATACAATTTCAACCCAATCTGATAAAACAGCAACTAGAAAACTTTTATCAGAAGAAAATGTAACTTGCCATTTCCCAGCTCAGTTGACTGAACTTTTTTTTATCTGAAATGACAGACATCATAAGATAGGAAAAGCTGCAGATAAGAAGCCAAATTGAGTTGTCTTGAATCAGATCCGATTGTCTGCCTGGGTTCAAACTCCCACACCTGCTCTGAATGTGTCAATGAGAGTCTCTTGGCATGGTCCCGGAGGGGTTTGGAAACATTGCAAAAGTGGTGAACTTTGAGACTTCAGCGTTTATTCTGCGATTATAATTAACCTGCTCACCAGTTGCTATCGATCAATACTGAATGGAGCTGATAAAGTTTGACTGGATTTCTAGAAGTAGAAATGGAGATTTAAACTAGGAAGAAAAAAAGGAAGATTAAAAAAATACTTTAAGGATTTAATTCCATTTTAAGAAGCAAAACTGGATCTGTGACTGATGAATCCCAAAGCCTGTGGCTTAATAATCCTCAAAAAACTTCCCACCATATTCTGGTGGTAACTCCTTGATTTCTCATCCTCCAAAATAAAGTTCATCTATGATGATTCAACACAGAGTGAAAGACATCCTCACGTTCATTCCATTTGCAGAGGGTGAACCACATGGCATGGCTTACCTGTCTGGATTATATTCCTCCTTTGGCAAAAAAAAAAAAAAAAAAAAAAAAAAAAGATATTTAAAGACATGAAGGCAATTTGGGGGCTCCTGCAAAGTACTGAAGGCTAGAAAACCAAATTCCCTTCATTCAGATAAGAGGCTTAAATATCCTGGCTCAGTTCTGATTACAGAGTAGCAATAGATAAAACCCTAGGCCCCCTGCCAGAAACGAGAAAGCTTCCACTCATGGCTTCTGTGATCAGCTCAGACCAATTCCATGGGCTCTTCCAGCCTGGGGTTTTATCCACTGTCTTGATCCATGCCCCTATTCTCATCTTCATTAAAAAATATAATGACTGTGATTCCTCTCGTCCTTTCTCAGCTCCGACCTTTGGAGAAAAGGGAATACGGAGAAGATGGTTCTAGTTTCCTTAAGAAAAGGGACTTTTGAGAGAGCCAGACGGCTTTGCTCTTCTTATGCAGCCAACAGTCCCCCCAGAGTAAGAAGAATCTTCTACTTTGCAGGGTCTGAATTCTGGGCAATCTCTCTTTAATTCTCTGCACACCCAAATCAGGATGCAGAAAGGAAGCTTGTGTGAGGCAGGGATTCCTGGCATTGCAAATTCTGCAGTATCAGAATGAGACGGAGAGACATTGGTGGGAAACAGGAAAACACAGAGGAGAAACCACACTGGGGAGAGGGAGCAGGTAGTGAGCAAAGTAACAGAAACTCCTGAAGTTTACTTGAGTCCTTCAAACACCACGTACCTTCTGGATCTGAAGAGTGGAGGGCCCTTAAGCTTGGCAAATGCAAAGTGCAGCAAACAGGGAAAAAGCATGGTCCTAGAAGTGGGACTTACCTGGGTTCTAAGCCAGAGCTGTTGTTTACTACCAGCAGGAATTGGGGCAGATTAATCATTCTGAGCATCAGTTTCCTCTTCTGCAAAATGGAGATCACAATATCTAATTCTCAAGAAGGACTTAAAAGTTCCTGTTACCTGACAACTTCCTCATTGACCCTTGAGAAAGGATCCAACTTACTTGCATATATGCACAGTACACAATACATATATATATATATATATAGATAGATATAGATATATATAGATATATGTATATATGTGTGTGTGTGTATATATATATATATGTATATATATATATGCATATATGGTACAAGATATAGGTTCTTATCCCTAAAAAGTTGAAAGTTGTTAGCTGGTTTCCAAATATGAATGTACCCAAACTTGTAAACTTATTTTGTATAAATTAAAACAGGTCAGAGGTTATTCCTAGTATAACCCCACTCATATTATCTTCCCTTACCTTCTTTAGAAGGAGACCAAAGAGTAGCTCTATAGTAGCCAATAAAACGTTTAAATAGTCCTCCCTGGAGTGTGTTACATGAGATCATGTCATGGGCCATAGAAGGTCAATATAACAGAGTGATACTCATTCCCAAGCCATGAGAGAGCCTTATCAACTGCACCTTATGCAGCACTGTAGGTCAAAGAAGTCACCAGCAGACAAATACTTTCAGATGTCAAAAAGGCCCCTTCAAGATCTTAAAACAGCAGCATCCCTGGACCTGCAAGAACTGCCCACTTCTCGAGCAAGGCAATGGACAAACCAGTGGTCCTTCCTCTTTCTTATGCAAACAGAAGCAGCAACGTTTGCAACCTGCTTCAGCTCTAAATTCAGTACAACTCAAAGGTCTTAAAAAGACAGGTTGAAAAGAATTGGCTAAAAGACTTACCTTTACCTCGGGAGAAGGTAATTTGGTTTTCTAACAGAATCCCATCACTGTCCTAGGTTAGTGGTTTTCCATTCTGGCCCCAGTATAACCTGAGGGAGAAGTGCCCACACCAGGAAAAGTCACCAGTGTATGTGCCCACGAGGGGATCTTAGGAAGTCATGTCAGTGGTGTTGGGTTCGGGGAGGGGGAGGACATCTGATAACTGCAGATGGAGATCTGCTCCCAGAAGGCATTACTGGGAGTAGGATAAGGGTTTTTTGACCCCTCAGTAAAGGAATCTCCTGTTGGATAAGCAAAAATCAAAAGCCGAATTCAGTAAATGACAATTTATGTTTTAAAGTACTTTTCCTGTACATCCGTAAACTCTAAATATAGAACTCTATTTTTTTTTAAGGCAGGAGACTTTCAGGAAGTTAATTCATGAATACTATGTCTTTTAAAAAATTTAATTGGTTTAATGTTTTTTTTAATTGGTAATATAGTCACATGGCTCAAAATTAAAAAGGTTCCATTTGTATACCCATGTCCACAGCAGCACTATTCACAAGGCAAGAGGAGGAAACAACTCAAGTGTCCATGACGGATGAATAAACAAAATGTAGTACACACATACAATGGAACACTATTCAGCATTAAAAAGGAAGAAGTCATATCACAGGCTACAACATGGATGAACCTGGAGGACATTATGCTGAGCGAAATTAGGCAGTCACGGTATGATTTCCACTTACATGAGGGATCTAAAGTAGTCACATTCATAGCGACAGATCTGAAGTAGCCAGATTGGGCTTCCCTGGTAGTGCAGTGGTTAAGAATCCACCTGCCAGTGCAGGGGACATGGGTTCGAGCCCTGGTCTGGGAAGATCCCACATGCCGCGGAGCAATGAAACCCGTGTGCCACAACTACTGAACTTGTGCTCTAGAGCCCGTGAACCACAACTACTGAGTTCACGCACCACAACTACTGAAGCCCACGCGCCTAGAGCCCGTGCTCCACAACAAGAGAAGCCACCTCAATGAGAAGCCTGCGCACCGCAACGAAGAGTAGCCCCCGCTCGCCGCAACTAGAGAAGAGCCCGCGTGCAGCAACGAAGACCCAACGCAGCCAAAAATAAATGAATAAATAAATTAAAAAATAATAATAAAGTAGTCAGATTCATAGAGACAGAACGGCGGTTACCAAGGGCTGGGGGAGGGTGAAATTCGGAGTGTTGTTTAATGGGTATAGACTTTCAGTTTTGCAAGACAAAAAAATTCTGAAAATCTGTTTCACAAGAATGTAAACAACAACTTAAAACTACTGAACTGTACACTTAAAAATTGTTAAGCCAGGGCTTCCCTGGTGGTGCAGTGGTTGAGAGTCCGCCTGCCGATGCAGGGAACGCGGGTTCGTGCCCCGGTCCGGGAAGATCCCACATGCCGCGGAGCGGCTGGGCCCGTGAGCCACGGCCGCTGAGCCTGCGCGTCCGGAGCCTGTGCTCCACAACGGGAGAGGCCACAACAGTGAGAGGCCCGGGTACCGCAAAAAAACAAAAAACAAAACAAAACAAACAAACAAAAAAATTGTTAAGCCAGTAAAAACAAAACAAAGTAAATCTTAACTTTAACCTCCCTGTATTTTAAATGTATTTTCTTGTTATTTAATGGATTAATAAAGAAGCACAGAAAGGACAATGAAAACTGGCTAAGGTGGTTAAAAATTCGAAAAGTTCCAAGGCACAGGTGGTGAAAGTCCTCTTCTCACCCTTTCCCCTCACCTCTCCAGTTATTCCAGACGGGCAGTCAATGCTACAGATTCCTTGTGAATATTTCCAGAGAGAAATTAAATATTTCCAAATGCATATAATCTTTTCTTCTCTTTTTTTACACAAATACAGTGCTACACACACATCCCACACTTATAAATGTCTTGAAGAGGATACCATACCATTACATAACGAACTTCCTAATTTTTTATGCTGGCAAGATATCGTATTGTTTGTATGCACCATGTGAACACAAACAGTCCCCTAATAATGTGCATATAGATTATTTACAATTTTGGCTGGAATAATTATTTCCAACGACACAACAGTGCTGCAACGAACATGTGCCCACAGAATATATTCTATATTTGTAGACTAAATTCCTAGAAGTTAAATTTCTAGGTCAAGGGTATCAACTCTGTAATTTGTCAGATATCACAAAGGGCTCTCCATAAAGGTTGTACCAATTTACACTCCCATCCACAGGTATCAGAGTTCCTGTTTCCCCACACCTCGGAGTATGTTTGCTTTCTTAGCTCCTTTAAGTAAAAAAAAAAAAAAAAAAAAAAAAAATAGGGAGGGATACTGAAGAAAGTGTTATCTAAAGCTGTCTCCTGTGCATCATTTCACCTGAGCGCTTAGAAAGTACCTAACAAATGTGGCTTGACCTTTCAATGGGACACCCCTGGGCAGGTGACAGATCTCACTAGAAGCAGTGACGTATCCTTGGCTACGCCCCCCTCCCCAGCCACACACACACCTTCCACCATTTAAGTGGTTCTCAGGGCAACACCACAGACCAGCCCCAGCTCTGACTGACCTGCTCAGGTTGGTAATGGAAAGTTAAATAACTTTGGTTTCTCAAAGACTGACGAATCGTTCTCCAGCCAAACAAGCTACCTACGACAAGTTGATCTCACAAAGTTCCCTACATAAATGCACTGGCTCTGAAAGCAAGTGGCTTAACTAATAAGCAGTCCCCAGAAGATCCAGAAAACACTTCAGAGTTTTCCACCAACCTATACCATAAACAAACTCTTAGAACACCATGAATGAGACAAAGCTTTCAAAGAAACCATTTGGCTAACAGTGAGTGATATACATGCATTTCGTTGTGTTGTTATTGTTTTTTAATCAACCCTTAAAATGATTCAAAACTGTTGCACTCCTTTGCAAATATAACTGCTTGGTCTTCTGTTACACAAAAGAATTGTTACTCCATCATAAACTATATTTTCATAGCTTTTCCAGTAACATCTACCACAATGTTATTTTCTTTAAGGCATAGTCTCATATAATTTCCAGTTTCCTTTTCAGCCTTAAGTATTTACAAGCATTAATTGGTACAAAAATCAACTTTATTGTGGTGTAAGGTACACACCATAAAACACTCCTATTTTAATGGTATACGTCCATGAATTCCGACAAATGGATATGCCTACGTTAACAACCGTGATCCGGATCTCTAAAAGGAGACAGCTATATCATCTCGCCACAGCTAACTCACAGGCACACCAACGCAGACCCGAGCCCTTGAAATACAAGAGTCCCCAGCACAGCTCCACTGGCAGATGGCCAGGCGGTGTCTCCTTAAGCACTTTCAGTGCCCAGGGGTTCATGAATAAGACAAGCCACAGCCCACATTCCATTTCAACAACTACAGTCCTGTGTGCAAAAGTGTTCTCAAATATCTGCTCGCCTAGAGCAACACAAAGTTAAAAGGACATAGACTTCTGCCTTTTAGATATTTATACACAGACACTCTCTCCCTCTCTTACCCACCCTGGGACTTCTCCAACGGAAACTGCTCCAGTGGTTTCCCGAGGCTTCAGGAACCCTCTCCCATCCGGCTCACTCCTCCCCAGAGCCCTGCGGTGGGTCTCTTCAGCAGCCGTGGTGTGTGGTTTGACCTGGGCAGAGGATTGCAGCAGCTCCCTCCTGGACCTCCACTGAAATATGTGCTCAGTGCCCAGCATGTGCCAGGCACTCACACATGAGTGAGACTCTCTGTCCCTGGTCTTAGTAAGGTCACATCATTCCATCAGTGCAGCCTAATTCATGAATTCAATGGTTGTGTCGGGGCTCATACTGAACTTGGAATGAATTAAAGTTTATATACATGGCAGTCAAGGCAGAGTCATTCCTTCCACCCTAAGTCCAGAGCTCTACAGAGGCCCCTGTTTGCTTTTATTACTTTGCTTTTTGCCTTATTCCAATAACCAACAAAAGAACTCTGGCACGATATGAACTCTTGTTAATACTAACGTTTAATACTTCCTAGAGAAATGAAGGTGGTCTCTTCTTTCTCCTCTTTGAAATTAAAAACAGTTTCTGAGTGAAGAATGAGTTAATCTGTGTGGTTTCACCTATGGTGATAAATACGTCATTTAAACAAAGCCAGGCTGGGTTCTATTATTTCATGGTACCAGTGTGACAGTAAATGAGGGCATGCATTTTCTTTCTTTCTTCCTTTTTTTTTTTTCTTACCAAATTGCAGGTACTTTTCTATTTACCCTTCAACACCAAGTGCAGACGGCACCACTTAGGTGAAGGCTTCCAGATTCATAGACAGAGGGAGGTACACCTCTGTCTTCTCTCCTGTGCTCTCAGCTCATGGCCATAGCCCACTGCTGGGTCACTCACCTGCCTTCATGTCTGTTTAGGGTGATCAATTATCCCCGTTTGTTGGGGGCCTCTCCTAGGTTTAGCACTAAAAATCCCTAATCCTAAAAAGCCCTCAGTCTTGAGAAAATCAGAAAAATTGGTCACTCTGCATGATAGTGACTATTTACTCAAATAGCCATCATTTATGTGCCAAAGGCAAGAACTTCACAAACGTTACCTTATTTTTCTAATTTAAAACAACACTAAAAGTAGTTACAACCATCCCATTTTACAGGAAAAGAGAGGAGACGGAGAGAGGTAAGTACCTTGCCCGAGATCACAGGGGCACCTGAAATGGAATCTAGGTTTGCCTCTGTCATACCTCACCCTGTACTGCCATCTTAGGACCCGGTGGCAACTCCACACAGCAAGCTCTCAATAAACACCACGGACTCAGTAATCACTTGTCATCATCCTTCGGTCACTCAGCATCAGTTAACATGTCAGTGATGGTCCTCGATAAAGCTACCAGGCATTAACAGGAGGGTCCATGTGATAGGAGGAACATATAAAAAGCACATGTACATACGCTGCTTTTAACTGGCCTTTATGCAAGTGCCACCTGCAGAACATGCTGGAGATGTGAATGCCAACAAATTCAACGTGCCTCCAGTCCCCTCACATAGGTAACCTGGAACCATTCATCACCTGACCACTTAAAACAATTGGCTGTGTACAGAAGAGAAAATCCAACCGCTTGGCCAGACCCCGGGGCTGTCTTCAGGTGGGACTTCCTGAAGTAGTGGGACAGAGCACAGCGGACCCGGAAGACAGGCCGCACTTGTCAGCAAGGAGGGCGGGCCCTCCTTGGGCTTCCCTGGTGGCGCAGTGGTTGAGAGTCCGCCTGCCGATGCAGGGGACGCGGGTTCGTGCCCCGGTCCGGGAAGATCCCACATCCCGCGGAGCAGCTGGGCCCGGAGCAGCTGGGCCCGTGAGCCATGGCCGCTGAGCCTGCGCATCCGGAGCCTGTGCTCCGCGAGGGGAGAGGCCACAACAGTGAGAGGCCCGCGTACCGCAAAAAAAAAAAAAAAAAAAAAAAGGGGGGGCCCCTTAAAGGTCGGCTTGCCATCTGTTGACACTGGAGTGTGGGAAACATTACTTAAACACCCTCCGGCCTGGTATGGGTTACATTTGAGAATCTAAACACTCACTGTGCGCACTCCTCACACAGTATTTTTTTTTACATTGTTGTGGCTGTAACTCTCATGACCACAAAGAATCCGCCCCCCATCTTTGGACGTCAGACTTCTCTTTTTGCCCTAACCAAGTAGAAAGAACTCAGGAGAGTTCTAAGAACGCGGGGCCAGAGGGGCCCACGCCCATCACGCCCACCTCGAGCTGCCATTGTATGGAGATGCTGCCCAGCTATCTCTCAAGGTCCTCCCGGGGGTCTCCGGAGCCTGGGGAGGGGCGGGCCCTCCTCTCTGGGGTTGCCGTCTGGCTCCCCCGTGACGGGGAGGGGGAAACTGGGAGCCACAGCTCCTAGCCCCGGCGCCACATCCACGGTTAATCAGTTTACCTGAGATGTGTATTTGGGCGGACAGCCCTGGGGATCTTCCCCAGGCCACCCAGGGTCTGAGGATAAATTAAAAGCTCTTCAAAGCCTGGACCCTTCTCGGAGCCAGCCCAAGACTGGAAACCTGGGAGGAACAGGCTTTACTCTTCAAAGTGAGAACAAATGCGAAAGGATTTAGCACTTAGTAGGTAGTCAATAAATGTTAACTTTGTTGCTCAAGTCTGGGCTTCCCCTCCCCTACAAGAGTCGTCTCCATCCAAGCCGGATCCCGTCCCTTCCTGAAATTCCACAGGACCAGAGGTCATTTGCATTTTGAACTAGCGTTACCACTTCCTTTCTCTCTCAGCCTGAAGCTCCGAAGCCCTTCCTCGGACTTCATTTTGTTCATCTGTGAACGGGAGCAAGGGGCACACGTTGGACGTCCTTCCCAAGTCTGACATTCAAAGAAGCTATAAAACTGTGCCCATTACGATTGTTAATTTCTAACCCCAGCCCTCGGGACCGGACGAGGCTGAACACTTGGACCTGCGGCGAAGTCTCCACTTCAGTCGGGCATTATAAAGATGCACCTCTGGGCTTCCCGCGTTCCCGGACACCGACCTGGGGTGCGCTTCCAACGCAGCCCTGGGCACCTATGCCCCGCCGACCAGCACACGGTCACAACACGCTCTGGCCCCGAGGCACCCACCTGGCACTGATCCCAGTTTAACCCATCTCCATTGCTAGGGTCCCTCATTTGTTCCCGGTGTGAACTCCCCGACAGGAAAATCTCCTGCCACCCCGAGGGATCCTCCAACTGGCCCGCCAAATGGCCCAGAAGATCTTGGGCCCAAGCCATGTAATCAGTTCCCTGCGGAGGACGCTGAGCAACGGCCGAGAGGAGGTGGGAGCAGAAACCCGCTGCTCCCAGCGCTGTGCAGCCGGGTCGCCCGGCGGCCTCCGCAGTCACCTACAGACGGGCGCTGCCCGGGCGCACATAGACCCAGACACACCCGACGCCGGGGGCCACCCTGCAGTCGTCTCTCCCTTTCTGAAAAGGATCTAGAGGGCAGGCCCGCCTTCACTAAACAGAATCTGGGTTCCGTGGGGCTGTGACCTTCACCGCCACTACCGCCCCGCCCCGGCCGCCAGGTTCTGTCTCCCAGTTTGCTTTCCTTGGAAACTCACGCATCCCCTCTATCCCCTGCTCCCGCCCCCGCATACCTGTGAAAAATTAAATGTCCCAAACAAGGCTCAGGACTACCTCTGTCCTGGCCCCGGACCGCCCGGGGACGCGCGCTCAGCACTCACCGAGATTGGGGTGTCGGGCCGCAGGGTTGGCCCGGCCGGGCAGGCTGTGCAGAACCGGGCTGTCGAAGGGACCGGCGGAGGCGGCGGCGGCCGCGGCCCAGGACGCGCCCACGTCGGCCATGTAGGCGGGGTAGGGGCTGGAGTAGGAGCCCGCGAAGCCGGCTCGCCCGTACTGCTCGCGGCCCGCCAGGCCGGCGCCCGCCGCCCCGCCGCCACTGCTGTAGGCCGCGGCTTCCCGGGCCGCAGCGGCGGCGGCGGCAGCGGCCAGGGACCCGGTGGTGCCCGGGAAGGAGAAGCGCGGCGACACGGGCGGCGGGGTGTAGGCGGCTCCCTCGGCTCCCGCCTGGCTCCAGCCCGGGCTGCCCTGCTGGGTCCCGGGCCCTGCGCCCGACGGCGCGGCCCCTGAGCTGCCGCCCGAGGCGGCCCCGGACACGGTGCCCCCGCCTCCGCCCTGGAGGTAGGACAGGCCGAGCACGGAGGAGGGCACCCGCGGCGTGGGCACGTAGACCGGCGAGGACGCGGCGCCTGCGCCGTGCATGAAGGCGCCCGGACCGCCCGCCTCGTAGGGCCCCGGAGGGGGACCGTGGTTGGCGGCCATGGCCAGGCTCTGGTACATCGCCCCGCGCGCTCGCAGCGTCCGAGTCCTCAGGACAAGGAGCAGTGCGAGGAGAGAAAATAATAATACAAAAATAAAAAGACGAATAATGTACAAGTGAGGGGCTCACAGAAATGAAGATCAAAAATCAAAGTTTAAAAAAAAAACCCCACACGAATCCTTCAAAAATATATACGTATTAAATCCAGCATTGAGCCAAAGACTCTAGGCTCTGGTTTATTCAGGAAAATCCCAAACTGAATTTGCGGTTGTTCCCGGAGGTGGTGGAGGAGGGGCCGAATCCACTGAAGGGACTGGAGGTCGCGAAGACGCGGGGTAGCGCCCGGGCGCGGGCACGGGGCTCCAGCCGGGGTCACGCGGCCTGGCCTGTCGCTGCGCGGCACTGCCGTCTTCAGGGCACCCCGGCCTGCGGAGCAGGGTGCGGGAGGCTGGCTCCAAGGCCGAGGGCCGGGCTGGCTCCTTTCCTCCGAGATGCAGCCGCGTCTAAAGAGGGAATGACAAAGAGGGAAATAAGTTTATCCAGAGCTTTCAGAACCCATTTCCCCTAAGCTTGGTTGCTTCTCCCGCCCTGCAAACAAAATCGCCACTCCCGGGGGTCCATTTTCGGAGGCCACCCGACTCCGCGGGAAGCTATTCTGCAGACCGGCTGCCGGAGGGAAGCCTCGGGGAGGAGCGACTTAGAGACCTGGGGCTTCCCACTTATTGGACATGAAATTACTGGTTATGATCACGCTCAATTTTCTTTTCTTTTCTTTTTTTTTTTTTGCGGTACGCGGGCCTCTCACTGCTGTGGCCTCTCCCGTTGCGGAGCACAGGCTCCGGACGCGCAGGCTCAGCGGCCATGGCTCACGGGCCTAGCCGCTCCGCGGCATGTGGGATCTTCCCGGACTGGGGCACTAACCCCTGTCCCCTGCATCGGCAGGCGGACCCTCAACCACTGCGCCACCAGGGAAGCCCTCAATTTTTTTTTTTTTTTTGTATTGCTTGTCAGGAAGGACTTTAATTTTACCTTATTTCTAGCATATTCTTGTCACAATATTTTAAAAGTCCAAGGGTTTCCGGTTTCCGCGCAGAACCTAGACCTAAGAAATCTCGCCCCATCTCCTCTGTCTGCCCCCCCACCCCCCATCCCCAACTGATCCTGGCCATGAAAGAACTTTAGATTGCCCATGGAAGACAAGGACAAACTTTATAAAACCCAGCAGCCTAAGAAATTTTTGTTTGCAATCTTTTTTTTTGTTTTTTTAACTAGAGGCAGAGTATAAATATTTATAAGTGAGCACAGCGTCTGCTAAATCTCGGTGAAAAAGTTTGTGGAATCTCTTATCCATATGCTATATCTATCACGTGGACATCAAATCAGACAAGATACACGTTTCTCGCAAATAGTTTTATTTTGGAGATTTTGCAGACTGGATATTAAGAAAAGTAAGAGGAATGTACAAAGTCACTTTACAGAACTACAGTACTCACTGAACCATTCCAATTCATCGAATGGGTTTTTCATATGGAATCAGTGATCCACCCACAAATGGAATCAGAACACCAATGAGACTGCCAGGGGGAAAGAACAATTTGTAGGACTTGATTATATCCTTGTATCCTGTGTTTTGATTTCACCAGGCATTTTTTCTGATAAAACGAAGCGCTCCACGTTCTGAAGCACCTGCTTAGTTCCAGGTCATTTTCTCCACAATTCCGCTAAGTAAAAGTGTCTCTCCTCATTTTACAAAAGAGGGGACTGAAGCATCGACAAGTTCTGAAACTCCTTTAAGATCAAAGTACAATTAAAGGGGGGTAGGGGACAGGATTTGTAGAACTCCAGGGGTTTAATGTCCAGTCCATGCCCACTTTTCTCCTTAGGAGAGGCAGCTACCCGTACCATTTTTTTTTAATTGCAGTAGTAGACTTACAGATATATTAACTGAACTATGTACTAAATCCAGGCTCTGCCACTTAATGAATGAATGACTGTAGACACATTTACTTAACCTTTCTGTGTCTCAGTTTCCTCATTTGCAAAAATTCAAATATTAAAGGTAACTATCTTGTATGGTCATTGTGAGGATTATAAATTAATATGTGGAAAGCACTTATAACAGGGCCTTATAAAACTTTTATAACAAGCACAAAGAAAATTCTATACAATTGACTACTATTTTTACTACAATGTATCATGAGAAGATGCTTCAGACGTATTATGTACTATAATAAATGGTCATCTTTATTCTTGTAAAACAATTCTGGAGAAGGAATGTCTAATACGTACAATATAATGCTTTTAACCACTTTTGCAACATCACTAATAATAATAATGCTATAGCGCAAGTATTATACAGTCATATGTTAACTCCTAAGTGGTTTATTATTTGCTTTCAAAACTATACAATAAGTTATTGGTTTTGGGAACATTTCCTTCCAATAAGAAGTTTAGTTAGAGGATGGATATTAAAAAATTTGACCTGAGATCACCAACTTGCCCCTTTGAAAATGAAGGCAAAAAATTAATACCTATAGGAATCTCTGGGCTTCAGTAAGTAAATACATAGGTTTGCCTTAATAAAATATTCAGTATTTGCATTTAAAATCAAATAGTTGACCTATTTCATTGTATTTTCTGGAATACTCCTGCAGTTCTAAAACAAATGTCATATGTTTCTTTTCTCAGAGAGCTGCAGGAAAGGAAGATTTATAATTTTGTAATCCAACTTCCAATATACATACAGATGCTAACTTAAGCTTTAAAATGGAAACGCTGAAAATGCCATAAATCTAACATCTGTCTTTATTACATTCTCTGCCTTTTTAAATGGCTGATACATTACCTCAGAGTTGGATTACTTAACAATAGGAGGGGGAGAAAATACCGGCTCTATACCTTTCTGTTAAGACAAGAAATGAACTACTCCCTTTAAAAGACTCTTGCTTGTTTCTGTAATTGACCCACCTCGCAGACCATCCCGGGAGGGAGCGGAACGAGCTCCTGAGAATGGCAGAAGAAGTCTGGCCTTGCTGTGGGGATCCGGGCTTGTGCCCCACTTCTCCCTCTCCTGCTCATCACCCATCCCAGTTCACCCAAAATTCACAGGCCAGACAGGAAAGCTTTCTTCCTTTTGCTGAGTGAGCTCAGAGCCCTTTTCTCATCTACTTCTGAGAGCCAAGAGGATCGAGAGCGTCCTAACGTTCCCGTGCATTTACAGGTCGCTCCTGCTGCTTCGGTTCAGCTGGCGCCTTCGCCCTCGGCCTGCTGCGCAGAAAACTGTCACACCCGAACGCACAGCCGAGCTGGCAATAACGGACCTGGTCGCTGCGGGGGACGTGGAGATCCAGAAGTGGAGGAGGGAGTAGCACCCCGTCACCCCAATAAAACCTTTCTCTCTCTAAAAGGCTGAAACCTGCTCTTGGCTGCAGTTCCTTTTCTGAGAAACACAGGAAATCCTTCCCCAAGGCGCTTTCCCAACCTTCCCGGCAGCGCTGGCCGCGACTCCCACCGGCCCTGGGACCCTCACCACCCTGTTCCCACAATCGCAAGGCCCCTCATTCTTTCAACCTGGTGGCAGTTTACCACCTGGGCATCCTCCTCCCCCCTGGGTGACCCCCGCCCCCAGCCCAAAGCCAAGAACATAATTTCGTGGACCGGGGTAGCTAGCCGTGGCCAGCTGAGGGACATCACTGCTCTCCGCCGGGTTCCCGCCCTCAGCCAATCCCACCCAGGAGCAGTGTGGGTTTAGTCCCCTGGACCCCAGATAGGAAGACTGGGAGGCATAAAAAGTGCGGGCGCTCAGCAGCCATTCCCGACTTCGGAGCGCCTCCCCGGGGCCCGAGGCCCAGTTGCGCCGCCTCCCACCGCCTCTCTGTCACCCACGGGCGACACTCCTCCGTCTGACCCCCTCCGTGTTCGAGCCGCCGTGCGGCCTGTCCAGGGTAGTCGGTCAGGGGGATTTCTCACGGCCACCATCGCCACCCAGGCCCAGGCCTGCGAGATGCAAGCAAGGGCTGGGAAATCTGCACGCGGGGGTGGGGATTAAATACGTTCAAGTTCACACAGAAAGAATCCAGAAGTACTTCGAGTATCCCTGTCCGCTTCCCCGCCCCCCCCCAAATCTTACTCTGCTTTAAAGAAGCTGCTAAGCCAAAGCAGAGCCGGCTTTGGACAAGGTTAGGGAGAGGAGGATGACCAACGTCTCCCTTCCATCCGCTGGTTACCTCTCTACTCCCAAGAAAACAAGCGCGGAGGAGACGGGAAAGAGCAAGGAGAGGCGCGGGAGAAGCCGTACCTGCCGCAGCTCGAGCTTCCTGGAGGCCGGCGCGCGCTCCCCTGGGCGCCGCGGGAGCTTCGGCGGTGGCGGAGCTCTCGCAGCCTCCCTGCCGGCCGCCTCGGAGTCCCCCAGCTCGCGGCGCGGATCCCCTCGTCCCTGCGCTCCCGCTCGCCGGCGCTGACTGGCCCGCGGGAGTCACGTGCAAGGACAGGGGGCGGGGGTGCGCAGCGGCGGGCTGCACCTCCGCTGGGCGCCTGGCTGCGGGGCTGTTCAAAAAACTCCCCTAGCAGGCAAAGTCCGGGCGCAGGGATCTCCTCGGAAGACGCCAAAGTGCGACCGCCGGGGCGCGCGGGCTTCGCCCACCGCCCTGCCTGAGGTCGATTCGGTTTGCGGTTTTGCCCCGGGTCAGCTTTATTAATGACTCGTCTCTCTCCCACCTCCTCCCCTGCCTTCCACCTCCTCCCTCCTCCCCACGCTTCCTGGTGGTCCGGTTCCAGCCGCGGCCCCGGACGCGGGGGGCGAGGGGCGGGGCTGATAGCGGGGAAGGTGACCTCTTGGGCGCGACCCCGGCTCGGGTGTGGGGCCCTGGGTCACCGGGGGTGCCCGTCTGGTTGCAGGGCTCCGGGTGATAGTGGGATTCTCCTAGCCCCAGATTCTGGGGAGGAGGAAGAGACACCAGACTTGAGGTTGCCCCCCTCAATCAGAGCGCGGACACCTAAGCCTCCCTTTCACCTTCGCAGTAGCCCGGGGAGTCGGCCAGGCTCCTGCGCTCAGTTTTATGTTCATGCAGATAAAAGTGCACGCTTTCAGGGCGAAGCTTCCCAGCCCCTGCGGCCTCCTCCCTTCAGATCATTGCGTTTTCTCTGCTGCCTGCGGCGCCGCAGCTCCAATCCAAGGGATCTAGCAGGGACTTGGGGAGCTCGGCAGTCCAGCGGAGTTTCTCGGCCGAGAGGACTCTTCCAGCGGCCTCAGCCCCCCTCCCTAGAGCGGAGGCGGGGAGGGTGGCAGGCCTGAGTTTGGAGTCGGCGTCAGTGCCTAGAGGCCCCAGCTCAGCGGGGCTGCGAGCCGGAGAGTCCCTCAGACAGGTCTAAAGGTTAATAGAGCAATCACAGGGCCCTATTACCGCGTAAAAATAACCCATCGATTACCGCAGCCTTCAGCTCCAGATAACAGCCGGCCGGTGGCTCTCAAGCTTTCGGTTAAACTTCCCCCCCATCCCCCCATAAGGTCGCGTTTCTCTCCCTTGCGCAGGTTTCTCATACCAGATTGGAGGGGTCGGGAGGGGGCCGGGATACCACCCTGAAAGAAACCTGTGCGCCTCCGAAGTAAGGGTACGGGCGAGACCCGCTTCCGCAGTCTGTAATCGGTCGTGGATTCCCGGCCTGCGCGAGGGCAATCCGGGCGCTGAGGCCGAGGCTAGGACGCGGGGCTGATTGGAAGGAAACCCCCCAAAGGGATCGTGGCCAACTCGTGGGGATTCTCAGGAAAATCCCGGAGGAAGGACTGAGCGCGGCTGCGCGGGGAATTCTCTTCCCTGAGCTGAAGGTGCGGAGGTCCAGAGGGGCTCAGGCCGAAGAGAGAAAACTGAGGCTCCCGGCAGAGCGGCGGAAGGGCTGAGCGCCCGCTGGACTCATCGACGCCCGCCTGGGCCCCTTCGCGCCCGGGAAGCTGAGGGTGGCGTGCTAGGGGTCCCTTCTCCGGCTTCCTCCAGCTCCTCGCCAGCGCCTTGCAGAATTGGGGGCTGCAGATCCCAGGACTGGGAACTTAAGAGGGAGGGGGTCCTGGGGCTCCCGGAGGCTGGACGTGAGTAAAGGCGGTTTCGCGGGGACACTCCGACCGGCGCACTTTCAGATGCAGCCGAGAAGGGCACGCGACCCCTGTGCTTTTGAAACGGGTCCTCCTTCCCCCTGGGGTGAGCGAGAGAGCCACGAAGCCAAAGGCCTGCGCCAGGGGCCTACGAGGGCTTTCTGAGCAAGGCTGAGCTCGGAGTAGCAGGAAGCTGCCCCGGCATCTCTCTTCTCCCTGGGAATTTGTGGCTCCAGCGATGCCCCATGTCTTAGAGCTGCCTCCCGCGCGCGACCCCCAGAGGGCGAAAGGGGCTGAACCTGGAGACTGGGCCTTGCGACTTAGCATCTGGCGGAGCGGCCATCTGAGCGTCCTCCCCAAAGCCAAGGACGCGGGCCGCTCCCACGCGGGCTGCTACCTTCGTAGTGCCGGGTCGGCCAAGGCGCCAGAGCGCGGGTGCTGAGGGTCGCAGTAGCTGGGTGACCAGCGGCCAGCCTCGCCCCACTCCCCACCCCCAGCCTCCCGTACAATGGTGGGGGCAAGAGCAGGCCCCGCTCTGTGTGGCTGTTGTGAGACCCCTGATGGAAGAGACTGCTCTTTCTAAGCGCTTCCTTTCAAGGAACCCCGGATGCACCAGGGGGGCGCTCCTGGCCAGGCCTGCGACAGAGCTCCTTTACCACTACCACCGACACACCCCAGCCCCCCCAGCCCCGTCCGCGCTCTCCTGGTGGGCTGAAGCCTGGGAGTCCGTCAAAGATTCCTTGCTTCTAGGAAGATGCCTGGAACCGAGAATTTTGTGTCTGTGTTCTGCGTTTTCCCCTCCCTTTGGGCCCAGCGCCCCAACTTTCTCCCCAGAGGTCTCAGCTCAAGGACGGTCCCGAGAGTGGCTGGCGAGCGGCCCGCTCTTTTAGGGTGTTTCGTTTTCCTGCGCTCCCTCCCTCCTTCCTTCGCTCACCCCCTCCCTCCCTTGGGCGAGGCGGGAGCCGCCGCGGCCGCTGCGCCGTTGCCAGGAGCGGAGAGCATTTCAAGGCCTCGCTGGCCCGCCGGCTGGAGGAGGTTTATCGGCTACCGCTAAGTTCCCAGGCTTCTCCCTCGCTCAAGAGGCCGCTGGGAATGGAGTTGGGTGTGTGTGTGCATGTGGTGTGCTCTGAGGTTCGGACTCCTGGCTATTTTTAAGGAGGTGTCTCTGGGCTGGCCTGGGATATGGCCCAACCCCATTCATGCCCTCATTCCACTTTTCCTTCCCATAATCTACAAGGAAAATGTAATACTGTAAAGTCTTTGGCCTCTTTTTTACTAAGGGCCTGGGTCTACTGAAGAGTCAAGTCGTGAAATTTAGACAAATAAGAATTACTAAGATGTGCCATTCGATTAAAAAAATAAAAAATCTCTCCAGGACACAAGACTAAGTTGCCAGGTTTTTTTGTTCCGTTAAGGCCTCTGGGACTTGAGCCGGTCCATACCTTAGAGACGTATTTGTAGGCAGGACATGAAATAGAGAGGAATCGGAACTCTAGTTCCCTGAAAAAAAGTTAATAAACAGTGGACGATGGGATTCACAGCGACAACAGCGATGGTCTCCCCGGGTGGGGTTCTCCGGAGTCCCTGGCGGGACCCGAGCGGGCTTGCTTTAAGCCGAGCGCAACTCCGGGGCCACAGTCTCAGTTCTGGCTGGTACGGCCGCCGGGCACCCTGCGGAAATCAGCCTCGGCGGCCGCCAGCCCTGAAAACCAACGACGCCTGAAAAAACAGCAGCCCCCCAAAGTCTTCTAATCGGGAGCAAGAAACCCGCAGAGAGACAGGACCGGGGAGGGCACTGGAAAAGTCACCCCTCGTCCTGTGTAACGAATTCCTCCGACATGTAGACGCGTCTCTGCGAGCTTGTACCTAAGGGCTCCGGCACAGACAGGCAAAGGGACCCGCGCTGAACGTTTGCCGGCTCCTGTCCCCACGCGGCCCTCCAATTCCCCCGCCGGGCCTGGCGCCCTCGGCACGATTCCTTCTCCCTCTGCGACAACCGGTCCTCACTCGCGGGGCCCGCACTGTGCCCAGCGTCGCCCCACACCCCACCCCGCGGGTGGAGCACGAAGGATCCGGGTGCGGAACAGGGCCGTCGCCCGCGGATGGAAAAATGGAGAACGAATTAAGCTGCGAGGCTAGTAGACCTTCTTTCCCTCCCGAGCCCCTGTGCCTTGGCAGCGGGAATTCTTGGGGAGGGGGGCTAGAGACCCCCGCCCCGGGGACCGAGCTCTGCCGCCCAGGAAGCGCTCATCAGCCTCCTGCCGGTGGACGTGAGGAGAGAAGTCAGCCACGCTTCTTAATTCTGTCTTGCTTGTGAAAAGGCTACTCGCAAACGCTTCCTGCTGCTTCCGGCCCTGAGGACTAGAGTTGCTGGCACACCCTACCGTATTTCCAGATTACAGAACACTTTCAAATTCCATTTTTTTTCGAGGAAACAACAACATCGCCGCGCTAGAGGGAGGGAGAGAAGATGTTCCCATCCTCATACAAACAGGAACTAGGAGACCCAGAGAGGTTAAGACACTTGTTGGAGGTGGCAAAGCCGGGGCGCCCTGCAATAGGTCTCGAATCGAGATGTCTGAGTCTTAGTTCTTTCATCCATTCTACTTATTATCGAGTTTCTATAACGAAACGCTTTTTAAAGCCCTCGTTTTGCTTTTCAAATATTTCTAAATTTCATTTAATGGGGACGTCTGGCATTTAAAAATTAAAATCAAGTTTAAATAAAACAGTTTGTGTCTCATACTCTAAGAGCCTGTGGGGAGGGAAAGAAAAGGAGTCTCCACGTTTTCACCAAGTTCGGGAAGGATGCCAAAAGCTTTTTGAATGGGGAGGGCATTCCTCAGGTTCCGGGGCAGCGGAGGCGAGAACTGAAACCCAGTCCAGGCGCCCGCAAGTCCCGGCTCTGCCGCCAGCAGGTCGCCGAGCACCGGGCGCCCTGCGGCCAGGCTGACGCCCTAGCGTTCGCCCCTCTACCCTCGCCCAGCCTGGCTCCCTCTCCCCCTCCAAATGGGAGACTTCGGATGGGGGTGGGGGAACAGCAGCAAGCGGGAGCTTCCGGCACCCACTGCCCAGGCTGCACCGAGACCGCTCTGGGCCTGCAGAATCTCTGAGCTGTCCGGAGGGGCCCTACTCTTGGGGACCGAAGCTGTCACCTCCAGGATCTCTCTTGGTGACGTGGGCCCCATTCTTTCCCTTGTGGCTTCTCCCTCCCTCCTACCCTGTTAGGGGCTTTTGAAGCTGCAGCACTGGCTGCGCCCAGTACAGAGGAAGAGCACGATAAATGTTCTTGGAATAAATAAAACGTGACTTTGCTTAATTCCTAGGCCTTCTGTTCCCCGGAGTTACAAATTCGTTTATCTGTGGTTGCTTATACACACCCCTTCCTCCCCCCACACACCCCAGAATGTAGGCTCTATGAGGGCAGCAGCCAGGGCTGGCACATAGTAGATGCTCAATAAATGTTTGTTAAATGATTACAATTATAAAAGGAGTTGCTAATAGCATCTCTCAGCGTTGCTGGGAGTTGGAGAAACAACACTCCCTTCAAAGGGGAATGCATCCCCTGGCACACAGTAGGTGCTTAGAGTCACCACCATTTCTCAGAGTAGGACCCTGAGGCCCAGGCCAGACACGGAGAGACAGGCCCAGTCTGAGTCGCTGCAGAGTGTTTATCTGCACCTCCTCCTACAAATCTCTCGCCCAAATCTAGGCTGCCTCTAAGGAAACCGGGAGTCCCAGGACTCTGGGGTCTGCAGGAAGAAGGGATTTCCAGGAGCACAGTCAGGATTTTGGAGGTCGAGTTCAGCTAGGGACCTGGTTAGGCGCCTAGGCTGCGACGATTGGACAGGGAGGCTGCCCGGTTCCCTAGGACAAAGGCCGACAAGAGACGCCAGGTGTACCATCTCCCGGTGCAGATGGCCCAAACCCATACCTTTTGGAAAGCTGGAGGGACGCTGTCCGACAGCAGGACCGAGAAAATAAAGTGAGGGAGGGATGGAGAGAGGCAGAAACAAGAGAAAGCAGAGAAAAGGGGGAGAGACAGAAGAAGGCAGGCAGAAAGGACAGAAAAAAGACTGGCTTGAGAACCCAGAGGGACAGGATTTGTTCATTCATCAATTAACTCATTCATCCAGTCATTCATCCTATTTTTACTGAGCACCTACTCAGTGCCAGGGACTGTCTGAGGCGCTGGGATTCAGCATAGAACAAAACAGAGACAAATTCTGCCTGGGGAGCTTACATTCTATAAGAGGAAGATGGAGAATGAATAAGTCAGTATAGACTTTTAGGTGGTGTGAAGTGTTATGGAAAAAACACAGCAGGGAAAGGACCGGCAGACAGCAGAGAGGAACAGAGACCAGGGAAACGGGGCGGGGGGCGGCGGAGAGGGAAACACAGACCCAGAGAAAGAAGAAGAGATAGGAGTCAAGAGACCAGGCGACAGAAATAGAGATCGAGACCCCCAGGGAGAGGGGAGGCCAGCGAGAGAACTGGGAAGGAAAGGCCTGGGCCGGATGGAGGCGAGGGGACCAGACGGGGCGAGGTCAATCCCGAATCGCGCCCCGCTCCCGGGAGGGCTGCTGTGTTGACGGGGACCCAGCGGCTGGAGCGCTGCCAGTCCAAGACCCCGGCGCTCATGTCGGGACTTGTGGAGCCACCGGAGACGCGGTGTTCCTAGCGCCAGCTTGGGCCGGTTTCCGCACAGGCCGCCCCCGGCACCCTTCCCCGGGCCACCGAGCCCGAGGTGACCCGGAGTTGGGGAAAACGCCCAGGCAGGCGCCGCGACCTGGCGGCGGAGCGAGAGACAGGAAAGTGTCAAGGAAGCGCGAAGCCCAAGTGCAAAAACAGCATCTCCTCCCTCGCCTCCACCCACCAGCCCTGGAAGCAGAGCCCGCCCGGGGCATCTCCCAAAGCCGCGGCTGCGGGGCTGAGGGCTCTAGGCCCTGCGGTCCTGCACGTGGGGTAGGACCCTCTCTCCACAGGCCTGGGCTTCCCTGTAATGGACAGTAAGGTCGCTTAGAGGCCACCACCGCTCAGTGGCAGCAGGTGCCCAAAGAGAGTGGGCTGCCTTCTCTCACACACCCCTGGGCGCATGGAGGTATTTATTACTTATTTGGAAATGATTGGTTTCTTGCAACAGCAGAAGAAAATGGGAGGCATGGAGCTTCCAACAGCTTGACCTACCTATTTCTGTCAAAAGGCTATTTGCTGTATTTTGACCTGAGGGAAGAAAACGACGGCAACATCCTTGACATTCCATTTCTCTTCGCTAGTTTCAACTTTCCCATACAGGCTCCTGTATCTGCGTGTTTGACTGAAAGACAAGGGTGTCCTGCCTTTAAAGTCTGCTTTCTTCCACAGCCCCAGGCCCTCTTTAGCAGAGGTGCTAATCCACAGCAAATTGCCAAAGAGCAAGGGACTAAAGGGAGAAAAACCGAGAGGCTAGAGTCTGAGTGAAATGGAATAATCAGCACCTGGATGGGAAGAGCTGGCAGGGTTCCACCCTCGGGGGCGCTGAGCTGACCCCAGGAGCCTCAGCTCGCTGCGCCCGCCCGTCCTCCCTCTTCCATCTCATACCACCTCTCACTGGAGCTGGAACCTTTCCCCTGTGAGGGGAAGGATCCTTGCGCCCCCAGCCCAGGAAGTCTCTGGAGATGTCCCGTTCCCATAGCCCACACTCTGCTTGGGGATGGGGTAGGGGTGGGTTGGAGGGCTCCGAGCAGATAGAATAAGACACAGCCTTATCTGTCAAGAGTAATCAATTTCACAATCACTAGGTGAGAAATTGGTCTTTATTCCACTCCAAAAGCCCTGGCTTCTCATTCTCTCTCCCCACCTCTTCCTCCCCGCCCCCCCAACCTCTACATATGATTGTCAGAGACTGTGACATTCCCATCCCAAACTCTCTGAACATGGCTGCTCAGCATATGAATTATTTGTGATTTGCCTCAGGATAAGAAAAGCTAAATGTAAGTTGTGTTTTAATCTATAAAAGAGGATTGCTGGTATCTTCACACTTACAGTTTTTACTCCTAATAGCCCCAAACTGGAAGCCACACAAATGATCCTCAACTGGGAAATGGATGGAAGGCCATGCAAGGGAATACTACTCAGGAACAAAAAAGAATGAACTACAAATACACCCAGCGACAGGAGTGAATGTCAAGTTCACTAGGGCTGCATGAAAGAGGTTGGACTCAAAACACTAAATGAACCCATTTGTATGACATTTTCCCAAAGGCGAAACCATAGGGATAGAAAACAGAGGTTGCCAGGGGCAGGGGTTTGGGGGAGAGGTGACTGCAGAGGGGGAGGAGGACATTTTGGGGGGGTGTTGGAGCTAGCCTATATTTTTTTTTTGCAAATGTTCATAGCAGCTTTATTTGTAAAATCCCAAACACCCTCCACCAAATGAATAGACAAACAAACTGTGGCACATCCATGCCATGGAATACCATTCAGCGATATACAATGTCTTGGATGAATCTCCAGGGCATTATGCTTAGTGAAAAAAGCCAGTTCCCAAAGGTTATATGTTGTATTATTATTCCACATATATAACACTTTTGAAATGCAATACATTGTAATTACTTGTCTTTTTCAGTTTGATTCTCCTTCTCAGGCTCTTTGACAAAGCCATATTTATAAACCAATAGTTCAAATGATTTGGGCAGTTTCCATCATAAGGAGTGTGTCACATTTGGTTATCAAATCCATCTTGCTGTGATCTACACCCAGTACAATTATATCATAGATTTTCAAGGGGCAGAGAGAATTCTAAACACCAACCATAACTATCTCCAACATACAGGTGAAAAAACTGAGGTTCAGAGAGAGTAAATGTTTTGCCCAAGATTGCACAGCAAGCTCCTAGTGTCAGGACCCCAGAGATACCCTCACTCTCAGCAAGAACTCTCCGCTGCTTCACTCCAACATGTCTACCTGGGTGCAGTGCCACCGTTTTCACGGTTTTTCTCCTATTGCCCAAGGCACTTCCTTACCTTGTGAAGAAGCCTCTGCTGCTGTCAATCAGGAGCCTTGCTGGAGATGCCAAGTGAAAAAATATGGAACTAGTCTATATCTTGATTGTGGTGCTGGTTATACCATTTGTGTGTTTGGCAAAACGCATAGAACTGTACCCTAAAAAGGGTGAATTTACTCTATGTAAATTTCACCTCAATAAATCAGACTTTTAAAAAAGCCGGGGGTTAAGAGTATTTCTGGGACAGGAGAAAATTCTTCAGCCCCTATTCTCTCTTTCCCTCTCTCCACACACACACTCCCATCTCCAGTCTTTAGTGAGACTTCACATCCCTGGTACATGATTCACTCCCCCCCAAAATACTTCAGAAAAGTGATTTCTATGTAAAAGAAAGCCTTGCGTCTCTTCTAAGAGGATCCAGTGTCCAAGGTTGGTCCTGCCTGTTGCAGGAAGCGTGACTTCCCAGGGAGGGTGACTGTTCTCCCATCCTGAGAGTCCTGGAACCAGGTGGCAGAAGCTCAGAAACTGCTAAGTCACTTTCAACCACACTGTTGCTCCCCCAGGCAACTGGCTGGCAGCAGATGGAGAGCGGGGAGACCCAGCTGGCCAGAAGCTAGTCAGTCAGAGGAGACTGGGTTTTGTCCAGCTGGTCCCATGAGGCAAAGGAGACTGGGTTTTGTCCAGCTGGTCCCATGAGGCAAGAATAAGCCAAGGCCTGGCCTTGAGAGAATGAGCTTGCCCCTGAGAGTACAACTATACTTCCTTTAGTCCATTTGGTGAAACGTGGCCTTTCCTGCACATGATCATATTCAGCCCTGCAACAGTTCTGCAGGATAAGTTGTTTTGGCTCTGATTCTTACATCAATTTTCATTACACTCAGCTGCAGTTCGTGACCTGCACGCGGAAGGGCTACCATGCAGATAGATGGTAACCGGGAAAAAAGTGTGTTTTATGCCAGATAAAACTACACTTTGTATCTGTATTTACAGAAGTCATGGTCTAGTAGACATCGCAAGCGAGCCCAAAGCCACTGACTACCAGGGCCATAGGATGGCTCTGCTACCTTTTCTGCTCAATAAAAGTGGTGTGTGTGTGTGTGTGTGTGTGTGTGTGTGTGTGTGTGTGTGTTCATTTCTACCCCTTCCAAGAGTTGTCGATAATATCATCGTTTTTAACTCTCGTCAAACCTCTGTGGTCATGGAGGAAAAATGAATGTTAATGTTAACAGACACCCATTGGTTTTTGGCTTTAATCTCATCCTGTTCACTTAAATGAAAAAACCAACAGCACTAACAAACACAAAACACCACCATCAACGAAAACAGAACAAAACCCCACAAAATACTATTTCCTGTTAGAAATAAAGCAAACAGATTGGCTTTGTCTATTGCCCTCTTACTCTCCTCCCCATCCTCCCAAAGCTTGCTAATGAAGCACTGGAAGAACCAAAAGGTGGCAAGGGAAGGGAAGGAGTAAAAAGCATGCAGGAAGCCACAACTAGGAGAGCTTGTGGCAGGTAGCATTCTGGGAAAAAAAAAAGAGGGAACTCTGGGGGCCAGAGGTAAATCAAGGGCCAGTCTCTCTCTCACGAAATGAGACTAAACACCATGATCTGACAGTTCCTTCAGCCTCGATGTCCTCTGAACCTTAATCATTTGGATTCCCTTACAGGTATTGCAATTCACCGTAGCAAACACGTATTGAATGCTTGCTGTGTGCCAGGCACCATGCAAACTTTGGAGATGTAGGGATGAACATACGTCGCTACCTCCAAACTGGTTCAGACCAGTGAGAAAAAGAGCCCTGCAAACAGGCAACAGGAGAAAGTGCTGCAACAGATAAGTTAGAAGAGAAACCATGTTAATTCCTTGGGGTGGGGGGAGGGAAGACTACACGGGAAGAGGAAGTAAATGAACTCAAGGAACTATATTATTTTTATATGTAGGTGTCCCCCCCATACTTTTGCCTCATTTACTGTTCCCTTTCTAGACCTCAGCGTGCGCGCACACACGCGTGTACACACACGCAGGCGGCGGCCTGGCTTGACTGTTAGGCACACCGACAACCTACAACACGCACGACTTCGTCCATTTCACACATCCGATGCCAAACACGCATATGCGTCGTGGGTCCTACCCAGTGCCCATGTGGCCGGCGCGTGGGCTGGCAGTCGGGGTGGGGGGGCTCAGGAGACCTGGCCTCTCGTTTGCATCGCCACCAGGTTGCGTGACCTCAGGAATGCCCAGTCCCCCACTCTGCCTCAGTTTCCTCATCTGTGAAATGTGCGGATTGTGATAGATCATTTCTAAGCTCCCTTGCGGCTCTTTAAAAACAAATGAACACGTTCTTAAAAGACACTGGGATTAAGAGGTGGAATAAAGTCAAATCTTTGTTGATGTATAGAAAACGCTGCCTCCGAGTCGCGCGGGGCTGTTTTCGGGCTTACGTGGAGTCCGCCCGGCTCCCTGGTGACCGCTGGCCTCTCCCAGGTCCCGCTCACCCGAGGGGCCGCCGGCTCCCGTGGCCCGCGCCCGTCCCCCGCGAGGGGCGCCCTGCGCCTCTGGCCGCGCGGGCCGGGTGATGGATGGCAGCGGAGCCGGCGGCCTGTCAGGCCTTATTGATGAGGTGCGCGCCGACGGCCGCCGCGTAACCCGAGGCGGCGGGCGGCGAGCGCCGGGCGGCGGGCGGACGCAGACTCGGCGGCGCTCGGGGTCAGCCCCCGGCCGGCCGCCCCCGCCCCCCGGCGCGCCCCGACCCGGCTCCGCGGAGGGGGCGGCGGGCGCGGAAGGGCCTCCCCGGCCCGGCACCCGGTGCGCGGCCCCACTCCCTCCCCGCCGCCGCCCGGCTTCCCGCCCCCGCTTGCCCGCGGCCGCAGCCTCCCCGGCGGAGCCCCCACGCTCGCTCGGCCTGCGCCCGGACCTCCGCTCTTACCCGGCGGCCGCAGACCCTGCCGGCGTCCAAGCTCGGCGCCCGCCCTCCGGCCGCGCGCCCGGGAGAGGAGCGCCTGCTCCAGCCGAGGGGCCGCGCCCCGCGAGGCGGGACTTCGCCGCCGCCAGGAGTGTCTCGAACAGCACAGCTTAGCAGGGGAAGAGTCAGTTTCCCGGGCATCACTCACGCCCGCGTGAGGGGAGCAAAATCAGGACCCCGGCGAACATTCCATTTGGGTTCGTTCGAATTTTTATATCGTGATAGAAAACAAGACAGGTAGATAGATGAATAAAAGTCAATGCACCTACATGTAAAGATGGTAAGGTTCCAGCGTGGAATTCCCCCCCACCTCCATTTTTGTACATTTCTGAGGTTTCACCTTCGCTTTTATAATAGCGAAAAACACTTCACTTGCTCGGCTTGAAAAGATAGGATCCAGCTTAGTTCATGCTCAACCTCCCGCTCACTTTCTCCCGGTTCCACGCTCCTCCATCTTGTCTTTGCCCCGTTTTAGAAGAGCAGCTATCTGAGCGCCAGACGGACTGCAGAACTAGGTCAGGTGGCCTTACCCCTCTGCCTTTCTAACGAAAGCCCCCAGGGCCACCTTCTCTGTGGGTGACACTCATGTGGGGATCGTGAACATAGTACCTGCAAAGCACTTTCGCTTAGTGAGAATTAAAGAAGTAAGTCAGCCCTGGAGACAACACGAAGTGCTAAAGTGCTCAGATTTTTCCTTTCTCCATTCTCCCCACCCCCGCCCACCAGTCTGAGTCAAGGGTTAGCTCTGACAGGTAAAGGGCCCTCCTTCTTAGATGTGACCTAAGAACTGGGAAACAGGTAGTCTTTCCTCTGGGGCACAGGACGGAGACCCAAGGGAGGGATCCCAGGTAGGTGTGGCCCAGGAGACTCCCGGCAGAAAGCAGCTCAGGCCAGGGGGTCAGGATCTAGGGAGCAGGTGACTGGTGGAAGCTCATTGATCTGGAGTCGGAAGTCTTGGGTTCTAATCCTGAATCCGCCACCAGGTGAGTGGCAGGACCACAGGCAAATTGCTTAATGTCTCTCTGCGCTTTAGTTTCCTGTCTGTAAGTGGCAGAGGCTGGGTGCTTTCCTACACCAACATTTTGTGACATTAAATCTCCTCAGGTGGATATCTCCAAACCGTGCCATTCTGTTCCTCAAAAGGTTCTATAACAAGGGGCTCACTGCTGGTCCCACACAGTGGAAGGGTGGGAACACCAGACCTCTAAGTCTGAACTCAGTCTTAGCCATAGATAATGAGTATGTTCGGGGAGAAACACAAAATGTGAGGCCCATCTGCATGTCTATGATAAAAGGCTTGGACTGCAGATAAAACTTCAGTCCATTCACTAGGCAAACGTTTACTGAGTAACAGCTACCACTGGGCACTTACTATATGCAGGCACAGTGCCAAGTACATTGCATGGATTGACTATTTCATTTATCTACACAATCACTCTATTCCCCCATTTTACAGATGAAGAAACTGAGGCACAGTGCTATTAAGTAACTTGCTGAGCTTAATATGTGGCAGAGCCAAGATTTACAGGCAAGTAGTTTGATTCCAGAACCCAAATACTGCCACTATGAGCAAAGCATTGGTACTATGAGCGATAGAAAAGGGAAAAAGCAAGGGCTTTCTTCTCACATGTCCTCCTTTCAATTAAAACATATTTTTAAAAAAGACTTCAATTCCCGGAATCAATCCCTTCCCCTCCCCCCATCTTTTCCACAGGCTTTAACACATTGTATTTCACTTTAATCGCTCCACATGTCCGCCTGTCTCCATAACCCTCTCTTCCAAATTTCAGTCTTCTCAAGGGCAGAAATCTTATTTGACAGCTTTGTATTTTCCATAGTTTCTAACATGGAGTAGATGTTTCTAAAAGTTTGTTGAATTGAGTTCAGAAAATTGGACTTTCCAGCTCGTCCTTACACAGTGTAAATCTCTGTCCTTTATGACTGAAGATGTAGTACCAGGGATGTGGCGGAAACACATGTACCATGGTCCCTTCCACTGTGCAAACACAGAGAAGCTCATGTGCAGAAGGTGCCACGTGATGCCTCACCAGCACCTCAGCCCGAGGGCCCCTGTTGTGGGGGTGACTATGGGCCCAGGTACCTTTGGCCTCTTTTTGACACTGACACTGATATGGAGAGCTGGAGTTGCAAGGGGGCTTGGGACTCTGGTCCAAGCCACTCATTTAATAGATGAGGTGATTAGGACCCAGAAAGGGCTACAGGTTTATCCAGAGTCACACAGCCATTTAATGGCAGAGCCAGTAGTTGGTGCCTTGAGACCTGGTCATACCCCATTTTTCCATTTCAATATGCTGCCTTAGGAACTGATAGCTCCCCTCTATAAATCGGAATCCCAAGGCCAAGCTTTCCTCACCCTGGTGCAACCACTAGGGTGAGAGGATTAGCGATAAGGCATGAGCTCTGGGGTAGCCAGAGTACGTGGTGAACGCTGCCACCTCCATCTTTGCAGGAAGGTGGAATCGGTGATCAGGGCTCAGCCCCGATGGGGGTGGGTGGGGGAAACAGGCTGCAGTAAAGGGTCTCAGTGAGTCATAGACATTTAAAACTAGTCATTTCATGCCCCTCCTAGACGGAGGACAAACCAAGCCAAAAGGGGCATTTGGTACATAAGACATTTCTGGACAATAGCTTTCAACTATCCTCATAAATATTCCAGCCTTCAAAATAAAAAAAAATAAGGCAGCAAAGCTGTGGATGGGGTTGGGGGGGGAGGCATAATGGACAGGGTTCTGGACTTGGTCCTTGTCATGACCCTCATTGTTTCATGGGGTGATCCTACGTCCCAGTTTATGCCCGATGTCCTGCGTAATTATTCATAGTACACAATTCACTCATAATTTCACATACATTTAATGGTCACCCTTCATCACTTGGACTCTCTGAGCTTTGGTTTCCCCATCTACAAATTAAAGGGTTTTGAGTTAATATCTTGGAAAATGCTTCCATTTTATGAAGGTGGGGCTAAAAGAGGAGCCTCACAGCGTCTTTTGTCTGGGCAGCTGAGAGCAAAGTCACTTTGGATTTGTGACTGCCCTGTTCTTGACAATGACCTTTGGGCCTCAGGTGCACCACTGGGGAGCAGATATTGATTTTTTTAAATAATAAAATAAACCTTCTGAATAACAACATGAGAATTCATGAGCGCTCACCTCCCAAATACGCAAATCAACTGTTAATTTTATTCATTTTCAACATATGTTACAAATATTCTAACTGCTGTTCCCACCCTAGCAGATCCCCTCCATCTCTTCACCAGTTTGTTTGTATTTAACATGTAGCTGAGTGGAGGTTTTTGGATTGGGTTCTTAACTGGGGCAGTCAATTCACTGTCTTCTTTTTTTTTTTTTTTTTCTGCCTGTGACGGTTCCCAGCCCTATTCTCATGATAAAGAAATGTTGTTGGGGGACAAGGTCGTGGCAAGGACACCCTCTCCGTGTGCTCCTTGTTGTGGCTACCCCAGCCGTCAGGCAGTCTCCCTTTCCTCCTATTCCCACCCACACATCCCTTTATACCCGCTGACTCCGAGGTTCAAGTGTGTGTGTGTGTGTGTGTGCGTGCACGCACACTTTATTTTGTGACTTCATTTAGCTTAAATGGTCCTTGATGGCTGGAGTAGTATTTAATCATTCTCCATACCTCCCACTGTGCCCTGCATACAGTAGGTGCTCAATACACACCCAAAAGAATGAATTGATGATTGAATACCTCTGGAGGCCAAATATGGAGTTCTGTATAATAAAAGTGCCTATTTGTGAAATACACAAATTTCTTTCTTCTTTTTTTTTTCTTTCTTTTTTTTCTTTCTTTCCTTCCTTTCTTCCTTCCTTCCTTCCTTTCTCTCTCTCTCTCTCTCTCTCTCAGGAGACCTGGGGTCCCAGCCACACTGTAAATGTATGGCTTTGCAAACCACTTTATTTTCACTGTTTTGATCTCACATGTGTGGAGGCTCTCAGACTGCTATTTGCTTCACTTTATAACTCGCACCTTGGAGAGGCTGGATGATAAATGAGAGGTGAATAATTCCTTATTGCTACTTATCCGCTGAATCTATAAACTAGGGTCAGCATTTACTCAGTTGGGTTTAAAGCTGTGCCTGGTATACTTATTAACTTGCTTAAAATAAGCCATAAAAATGGGCTTGGTATACAATTGTTTTACCTAATTTTTAAAAACGACATTGGTCATATCCCACTAACTCGTGGGGTGACCTTTGGCAAGTCACTTAACCTCCCCGGGCCTCACCTGTAAAATGAAAGGTGTGTGTGTGTGTTAAATCAGCTTTAAGAGCCTTGCAGCTCTGTCATTCCTTGATTTCAACATTTGCAGATGAGTGAATTAAGGGATCCTGATAACAGCTATTACAGCAATTACAAATCAGTTCATATAGACCATCTCAGGAATCCTCAGCATATTCCTGGAGGGTGGGAAAGGCAGCACTTACTAGGTAGAGTAGGGCATTTTGAGTTTTATTCTGTTACTTATTAGTCGTGTGACCTTTGGCAAGGCAACATCTCTGAGTCTCAGTTTCCTCATCTATAAAACGGGCATAATACTCTAATAATATCCACACTGATTACCCCAAAGAACAATCAAATGTGAGGATCAAATGTGATATGTATGTGAAAGGACTCTGATAGATGCTATTCCTTGTCTGCATCTTACAGACGAGGCCATCGATCAAGGTAATGTTTGTTTAATCAGTTCGTAGTAGGGTCAAGGGAAGGATAGTTTGATCTCTATTTTGATTACACTTGGAAATTATTTAAAAATTATATAAAGGTTGAGCACTTAGGATACTTCCCTGGGGTCCGTGTGTGTTCAAGAAAACCCCGTGCCTGATGAGGCATTTCTGAGAATGCTAAATGGCACAGTGATAAGAAAATCAGCCAATATCTACTGGCCCACAGACCAAGGAACTCCTAGGTAGTAGAAAATAAAGCATTCTGTGAAGGCTTTGGAAATATGCATGCTTCCCAGCTCTGGTTGTCCTAACTTCTCATACCCCTTGCTTCAGGATGTATCCTGGCCAGATGCAGGGTACATATGGTTGGCTCAAGGCTTTGGGTTTGTTCCCTTCAGAGACAAGTACAGAGAAATCCGTTGTTACTGAGGATCTTTGTTGTAGAGAATTCAGTCGGCAAAGATGTCTAGAATGTGCTCCTGTGAGATTATTCTTCAAAACATTACCTACCACCATGCCTGTACGGTGCGGGGGGCTGGTAAATGTGGCGTGAAGATACATATGGTGCCTGACTGGGCCCTGCTTGCCTCGTAGATGGAGAAGGGCACAGAGAAACTCGCTCCAGTCTACAAAAAACTAAAATTTTGTGGTTCTACCGAAATTCTATTCACATTCCTTTATTACCAACCAACCAACCAACCAACTATCCAAAGGCTGACCTCAGAGTTAAAAAAAAGTATAGAGCTTAGAGAGAGAGGATAGGAGTTGTATTTTAAGTCGATATCCTCTACTGTACTCAGACTACAATTTTTTAATTTGCTCAATGTTTATATGATAATTAACATCAATGAAATGGACCTCCAACTCAGTGCTACTTTTATCTTCTGTTGCCCGAATGTGTTACATTAAATTAAAAATCTCAGTACCAGATTTTTTGAAGGCTCCCTAAGTTTATGGTGGGATTTTGTTTCTATTTCTTTGTGTTACCACCCTCCCCTCAACCCCATGGCACACTCCACATATGAAGTGGGAGGAAGGCAGCCTTCATCTTTATAAACTGCTATTTATTCCTCTACAAATAAAAACTATTTCAGTTTTGAAAATGGCACCTGACATTCACTAATACTTGTAATGTATATGGTCCTCAGTCTCGTTCTCAGTGGTTAACTTTCTTGCTTTCACAAAGGTCTTCCCTTCTGAACACTCTCTCCAGCTTTTTGGCCACCACTAAAGGTCTGCTTCCCCTACCCAAGTTCCCCTCTTCTTCTCCTGGGGTCTGAATAGTCAGCTTTTATTTGCAGCTGGACTAGAGCACCTGGCCTTACATTCCACCACATCCTTCTGCCAGCAAAGGGAGTTTTGAGAAGAGGAAAACTTTACAAGAACTTAGACTATTGTTTTCAATTTCAGCAACACTCAAGGTTGCAAGTGAAATTCTGAGGCAATCTGGATGACTGTGAAAACATTTTCTAAAGGGGGAGGGAGAACCCCATTGTGGAAAAATCACTCCTACCAAACGTAAATGTCTCTAGAGTCCAGGATTGTTTTTGGAGTTTGAGTCCATTGAGTTTTGGGGACTTTAAAGCTATATTCTCTAAAATGAACGTTTGCCATAAGCACCACAGTCATGAAATCTTAAGAAGCAACAAATGTCTTGGATCTGATCAATCATCCCCACCCCTCTCAAAAATATTTTTTTTCTAATTTCAAAGAAACAGGAGCTCATTGTAGTTCATTTGGAAAATACAGGTGAGTATAACAAGGAAAACACAATCTGTCCTTAACCACATCACCCAGAAAGAACCATGGAGAACATTAGTGTTTTCCGTCTGTCTGTCTCTCTTCCTCCCCACCCCACCCAGCCAGTTTCACACAGTATTTCATAGTCTACTTTTTATTTTAAAAAATATATTATGAGATATTCCCATGTCATTAAGTATTTTAAGGAAAACAGTTTGAGGGCTACATTATGGACTTTGCAGTTTATGTAAGAAAACTCCTATGTTCAGAGTTTATGTTATTTTCTATTTTTCCTTAAAATAAATAAATGTTTCAAGTGCCTTTGTCAAATCCACATACATTTTGGTAAGTAAAGCATCTTGTAAACCCCTGATTATTTCCTTGGGGTAAATTGCTATTACTGGAAAAAGTGGGTCAAAAAAATATGAACAGTTGTAGTGTTTTGGATACATATTGCTAAATTGCCTTCCAGAAGGGTTACATCCAAAATTCCCACCAGCAACACTCAATTTTGGGTGAGATAATTTTAAAACGTATTTATGAATTTTGGGATAAATTTACACCTCTTGTTAGACAAATTTAACTACTGCGGTGTTTTGAAGTTACAGGTTAAGAACAAAACAAACAAAGCCAAACAAACCCACGAGGGACATTGATGCCCGGCTAATGAATTACACTCTGGAGATTATTTTAGGGACTGGGAGAGGAGATTATTTTAGGGACTGGGAGAGGTCTTGTCTGCCCTCTAAGGTTTGTGAAGATTTCAAAATACAAGAAACCAAAGCACAAAAATGTTAAGTAATTTGCCCAAAATAACATAGCCAGTAAGTAGTGGACATGGGATTCAAATCACATTATTCTAACACTACAGTCTAAACTCTCACATTCACCCAGGGACAATGCACCCTTAGTATCTCATCAGAACTAAAGTTTCCAGAACGTTCTTTGTGATGAGGTCATTATCCAGAAGTTGCCTTTTGTAGCTTTTAAGTTTTTAAACAGCAAATGAGAATAATCTCAGATTATAGAGGGGGAATTTTATCTTTGAATAAGGTGACATCCTCCGCTATTGAGAAGCACATTCACACATCTTATTTCGAATACGCCAGAAATAGAAGTGGAATAACTGGGTCCAGGTCACCCAGCTTGTAGGTGGCTGTGTTGAGACAAGAATCCAGGCTCTGGACATTCTTTGGCTACTGCCTATACTCTGGCTGGCAGCACAGAATCCCTACGGACAGGCGAGGCAGGCCAGCTTGACTACGGCCAATGGCATCCTAACATTTCTTTGGGGGTTAGTATCCTGCACCTGGAGACTCCATTCCCAGGGGGAAGTCTGAAGGGAAGGTGGCCCAGCCGGGTTAGCGGGACACCTGGGGGTCACAGTGGCACGGGGGGCTTAGCAACCTGAGCTTAGGTGTGGGCAAGCGGAGACCGACTTCTTCTAGGGAAAGACTTTCCAATCCACGGAGCTTCGTTCAAGCCCACGCGGCCCTCGTTGCAGCTTTCTGGGGCAGGGATTCCTGCATTGAATTGAAGCCTGGACCAGATAACCTCTGAGGCCCTTCTAACTCCCAACGTCTCTGATTTGTATGTCTTGGGGGAAAGAAGTGAGCAGTCACGGGGCTGGAATAGTTGATTTAGGGTTCCGCCCACGTCGCCAGCGTAGTCCTCATCTTGGGCAAATAATTTAACATGTCAGTACAAGGCACAATGCCTGGCGGAGGAAAGCTTTGTAAATGTTTGCCGAATGAATGAACGAAAGAATGGGTGGATGGATTTAAGTCTCCCAAGTCCCAGGGAATACTGGTGAAAATTGGAATCTTACAGCGCCCCTTGATTGGCGTGGAGTTTGAAAAAGACATTGAAAAAGACATTGTAAAAAGAAAATGTGATATTCCAAACCCAAAGGGACCCTAATTCGTCCTTACACTGACAATGGGTAGAATTATAGTTTACCAGCAACGTAAGCATACCACGTAGGGGCGCCTTGTGAGTCCACACGAACTCAGCTTCATTAATTCCCCCGCCACTCGCCCCTCCCCCCCGTCCCCCCCGCCGCCTCCAATGGGCCAGCTCAGCGCCTCCTAGGCCCGGGTGGGGCACGCCAGCCCCTGTCCCTCCCTCCTCCCCCGCCCCGGATAAATGCCGAGGTCTAATGGATTGTTCATGCTGCTGTCCAGATTAGATAGCGAGCCCCTCCGTTATCGCGGCTGGAGCAAACCCGAGCGGCCACCAAACTGAGAGTTTTCGAAGGCAGCCCCGCGCCAAGCCTGGGGAAAGTACAAGGCCCGGGAGAGCTGACAAATTCTGGGGCCCTCAGGCGGTTTCCTCCCAGAGCCTCCTCGCAGGACTTGCCCTGAACCCTAAATCCTGCCCCTACTCCCATAGTGTTTAAGGAAGCAGGTATCCGATGTGGTCGGTAGCTACTATCTGCTGAATTCTAGGGAGTAGTTCTACAACTCGTAGATTCTGCTTGTCAACTTTCCAGAAGCTAGAACACTTTGAACAACCCTCCCCCCTCCCATTAATACCAGAGAGATGCTTTTGCACAAACAGGGACTATTACATGCGACCAGTACGGTACTGCCCCTCCTAATTTTTGTTGTTCTTGAATCATCGCAGAGGAAGCATAGCTAACTTTCTGACCTCCGTTCTGATTTTCCCATGGTCAAGTTTTTATCTGTTAATGATCTTGTTTCTTTAAAGTTTCTTTTTAAAAGATTCTTAAAGAAATAAACCTTGAGGGACTTCCCTGGCAGTCCAGTGCTTAAGACTGCCTTCCCATGCAAGAGGCATGGGTTAGATCCCTGGTCAGGGAACTAAGATCCCACGTGCCGTGGGGTGTGGCCAAAAACTTAACAAACAAACAAAAAACACCTTGACACTTCTCCCCACAGCCCCCCGCCATGAGCTACTTTTTTTGGGTCTCCAGTTATTTTCTGAAAAAGAAAAGGATATACTATCTATCAGCACTATTATAGGAAACAAAATTTTCACGTAGGCTCTAACAACAAATTCCATAGAAAACAAATAATAGATGCTCAAAATTATGACTTATCTACAAGGAGAGACTAATTGTTCTATCATTATTATGCTAGAACTACTCTGATATAACAAAAAGCAAGCAAAATCTTAGCTGATGAACAACTGAAAGTTATCTATTTATACCGTATCAATTTCCTGCTAAATCTTTGGAGTTAGTGGAAAGCCATAATAAAAGGTGTGGCAGGACAAATCATCTGGCTCAGTATTAAAGGTTTCCACAACATTAAACAACAACACCGCATCATGATTTTGAGAGAATCAAATGTCTTGTTAGACATCCACTTAGAAGCCGGAAAATAATTTTGTAGGGCGCTACTTCTTTAGAGGTGGAGATTTAAGAAATTCTTTAAGGGCAAGCAAAACCGCTACTGTGTAGTTTAACATTCAGAAATTAAAATACCTCGCCAACAGGAAGGCTTCTGATTCATCCAATGAGACATCATCAGGTAACTTCTGCGTGCAAACTGGACACCCGAATTAGTAAAAACGAATTTACTATAAGGGGGTAAGGGTCTTGGGTTGGGATGAGAAAATATCAGGCCAGACGCAGAGGAAAATTTAAAGGCAGAGCGTGTGTAAGTTAAGAAGACAATACTAAACGAATAAAGAAAATCCCTAAGAACGACCAGTGGGGTGGATAACGGAGAAACGACATCTCTCAACATCTAAACAAAAGCAGCAGCCATTCCAACCCCCGCCCAACGTTGACCCTCGCTAACGCTGCACAGGCGCCTGGACCCCAGCCCCCCGGTGCGGGCATCTGCGGGGGGCATTGCAGGCACTGTCCCCGGGTTTAGCGACGTGACGTATTGGAAGGATCTGCGGGGAGTTTTTCCAAGACCAGGAGGAGGCTTGCTGGGGAATTGTCGAGTTTGGGGCGCGGGCCGAGAAGTGAATAAAAGACTGCCCCAGAACCTCAGCGTGCCCAGGCCCGGGGAACCCGTTGATCCCCCCATAAGCCCCCAGTCCAGAAGCTGCGCAAAATCTCTACCTCCAGCCCCCGCGCGGGGCCGTGCCTGAAAGGCTCTTTGAGCCGAGGCCGAGGGAGACTCCCTGAACCCGGTGTCCGTGGCCACTAAGCCTGCGAGCCCCGGGGGCCTGCCATTCACACCCCCACCCCCCTACCCCGCTAACCCGGTTGAAGAAATGACTGATCCAGTGCCTTTGGGTTTGCAGTCTGCGGAGGTTCGCTGCGACCCTCGACTCTGGGGAGTGGGGGGGGGGGTGTCTCCACGGGGATGTTGAGATGCAGAACAGCCTAACTGGGGGATGGAGTGTGTGTGTGTGTGTGTGTGTGTGTGTGTGTGTGTGTGTGTGTAAGTAAGTAAGTATAACCGTTTTGATGAAACTCCTACTGTGATCTGTGATTCTTGGCCAGTGTAGGGACTTCACAGGGGCGGTCGCGACCGGAAGGACACCGGGGGACGGGGTTTCTCAAGCCTCGCCGACCCGACCCTGGAGGCAGAGGCCTCGGGGCGAGCGGGTCCAGGGGCCGCTAGTGCCCTGCACACGGAGAGGGGCCCGCAGGCGGCGGGCAAAGCCAGCCCCCCTTCTCTTGCCCGGCACCCAACCCGCCCCCCGCCATCAGTGCGTCCTGAGTCCAGCATCCCGCCGCCTCTGAGCTCCGTAAATGGGTCTCCCGTGCAGAGGGCAACCCGGGCAGCGTTCTGATCAGCGCCAGGCCCAGGCCCGAGGTCACACCAGGGCTCGGAGAGCGTCCGGACCCCACAGACTGCGGTCTGGGATTTCTCGCCCACCAACCCTACTCTCAGGACATTCGCTTGCGCGGGGATCCCGGGGCCTGAGACCCGACCCTGGAGACCGCAGGCGCGACACCCGTCCGAGGTGGCCTGGACTACAAGGCGCCACGATAGTTGAAATGCGTTCAAACCAAACCAGCGTCGGCCCCGCCGGGAATAGGACTAAGAGGGGGCTCCGCGGCCTTGTGGGCCGAGCGCAGGAGAGTGGAAAAAGCTCAAGGGCGCTGGTGTACACTTGCAGAGGCCCGCGGGTTCTAGGGCGCGGTGTCGGCGGGGACCCTGCGAGCCTCCAGGGGAACCCCCTCCACCACCACCACCTCGTCCCCTACCCGCACTCGGGCTTCGCACTAGACGGCTCGGCCGGAGGCCCCCGATCCGGGAGGTTAGCAGCCCCGAAGCGCTTTTTCAGGCTTCCATCCACCAGGTTTCCGCAGAGCTGCGTACTTCTCAGCCGGGCTCTCTCCTGGGAAGATCTTCTCGGATGAGGACGAGTCATTCGGCCACCGGTTCGAGCCTCGTTGCGGGGGAGCCTGGCGATGTGCTGTAACTTGGGGCAGAAAATCTTCCTGCAATCTCTTCTCTCGCCATGCGAACGGTGGGAGAAACAAGAGCTCTATGTAAAAGGAATTTGTAAACTGTGAAGCGCCGTACAAAAGGGATGAAAACGGATGACTAATGATTACTACTGTCATCCCTTTCCTAATTTTTCTTATGTTGGGACAATTCTCTGGCTCTTGGAGGGTTCCCAGACGTGGTTTTGAGTGTTCTCATTATTTCGGAGGCTCCATCTCACCCCTCCTCCGTTTCTTAATTTTTTCCCCCCAAACGTTTCGTTCCCTTCTTCACACTCTCGGCGGAGTTAGGTCTGTTCGCCCAGGACCCGGGACACTTCCAGGGTCGCCGTCACCGCCACGGGGACCCCACCCAGTCCGCCCGCGCTACTCCCTCCCGGGGGCTGCGCGCCCAGCTCGGCGGCCCAGGCTCGGCCCCGAGCGCCCCCACGCCGGCGCCCGGACGGGGACCTCCTCGGTCCTCGGCTCCTTTTCATTCCGCCGACAGCCTCGAGATTGCTCTCTTCCCCTCCCGCCCCTGTCCTTTCCGACCCTCCGCCGGAGCCTGACGCCGCCTGGTTTATTGACCTTAGATCGGCTTCGGGACTTTATCAGACCCAGCGGGGGCGTCCCGCGGCGCAGGCCCCCCTCTCCCAGTGGCGCGGCGGGAGCCCCTTTTAAGCTTTTCTAGAAACCTCTCCTTCCTTTCCCACGCGCACCTCTAATCGGAGAACCTAGAGAAAAATCTCCCGAATTCGCGTGGTCCTGGAGAGAGCCGAGGCAGAGCCCTCAGGGCCACGCACATTTTCCCGTGTCGCCCCTTTATCTAGATAGTTCAGGTGAAAGTGCCTCCCCCCCCCAATTATTCGGATAATTGTCTCGAATCTCCACTTGGTGCTGTGTTTAGACAGCTGGAGATTGATCGCTTGAATTGCTTCAGTCTCTGTGCTGCCCCAGCCCTAAACCATCTCTGGACTTACACATGCCGAACTAGAATTTTCCGTCCCATAAATCACTTGGCAAATATAACAAGGCATTAGAAAGTCATTTGAAATGGATATTTTATTGGGTTTGAGGAATAGGACAGGGATAAAGAGCAACTTAACATTTCCTCAGTACCAAGGCCACAAAACTAAGATTTCCCCGCTCCCTGCCAATCGAATTCACAAATGCAGTCACTTTCAGAGACAAATGCTTTAGAAGAAACAGGAAATGTCTAGTTTGCTAAACATGAACTCTAATGATTCTGTAGGAAAAAAAAGGTTCATAAAGTGGGACTTTTAAATATCCTTTTACGCTAGGCTGATTTAATCAAATAAGACTAACAGAAACAAACAAACAAAATCCAGCACATTGCTACTATTAATAAAAAAGCCAAATCAATTTTGTGATGGGATTCCAGTAGCCTTTCACAGTAAGCTTTTCCCTCAATTCAGAAGGGCGCTTCCCTGATTTTGCCCTGCTAAAAACCTCTCAAATTCCCTTAATTTTGGAGAACACACAGAAGAATGAGAATATCAGCCCTGGGGGGAAATGGGGAGGGTTAAGGGAACCAGAGTTGGGCAGGGGAAAGGTAAGTAAGGCAGATCAGGGTGAGTTTTGAGACAGCTTTTGAATCACCCCGCTGGAAGCCGGCGTGAGGGAAACGTAGCAGAAGGAACACGTTTCCATTCTCTGCTTTGCAGAGTTAATATTTGCAGTAACTATTCAGACACCAAGAGACTTTGCGCTAAATCCTTCCCAATTCCAGATGAGCGCTTGTTTAGTCCTCCTAAGGCTACAGAGTTAAAATACCGCATTGTGTGTTTTCAACCTTTGGGCAAGTGGACGAAGCTCAGATAACCTGCGTGGTTTCAAACTCCCCCAGAGCCTTCGTTTTTAAGCAATGGTTGGCCATTCTCTACCCGTGTGCTTTCAAACCTGCCCCTCTGTCTTTACCACCGTATCTCCTTTTCTTTCCGACTGAGCCCTTTTCTCAGCTACAAATAAGATGCCAAGCTCATTTGCCCGAACAGTGGGTTTATAGGTAGCAGAGGTAATTTCGATTTGTTTGCAAAAAGCATATGCAACCAAGCTCTTGAAAGCGCAAAGTGGGCTCGGGGAAGAGAAATACCATCATTGAGGTACACCTGTTAAGACCCATCTTCACCCCCTCCTTCCCGTCACATGTCTGGCTCCAGAATTAAGGAAAAATTAAACCCGACACCAAGCCTGACTGACCCTTGACCTGTGAATAGGTGAAGAAAATTATCAGATCCTGAAGGCCACGAGGCCTGTTTACTAATGCACCAGTGAAACCAACAAAAAACGCCAGTGAGATTTTCTGCCCTGAAAGCATCCCAGGCAGGTCTGACCTGGGTCAGGAAGGGTTCTCCTAAACTTTCTAACCAGTTCTCAAGACAGAGCATCCACAGCAGGGACCCCAGGGGAAAGCCATGCGATCTGGGAGGGTTGGAGGAAGCAAAGGCAAGAGGACCCAGGGGCACCTGGTCAGATCGTTTGACTTTTCGTGTGGCGTGAATTTATTTGGTTTTTCTTGAGAGACTGCCCATCCCCATCAATTTCTGATTGTTCAAGTGGGAAGCCGAACCAGAAAATGGCGAAACTAAAATGACGCCCAACTGTAAGAAAGAGAAACCAAGAAAATAAACCAGAGAGCGAGAGTAGGAGAGCAAGCCTTGGCTCTGTGGCTTGGCCTGCAAAGAATCTCATCCTTCCTGTCCCCAAGGCCTGAGAGCCTCTGCACACCCTCAGTCCACACTGGCTGGTCCTCTGCCTGCCCCCCTTCCCCCACCGACCTTCTATCCTCCAGCCCCCTGCTCCGGGCCCTCCCGGCTCCCTCGGTGCATCTCCCTCTCTGCCCTGATGAAGGGGTCACCACGGGGGCCAGGAGGGGACTCACCCGCGGTGGGAGCGGTGTCCCTGCGGCTCCTCACAGCGTCCCTCAGTCCCGGGGACTTCAGGCTGTTCTCAGTGTGTGGGAGGGAGGCGTTGTGAGCTGTCTCCCAGCTCCCTCGGAGCTCCCAGCTTTCCCCTCGGAATTAGATAACAGGAAAAATAGATAAGGGAAGTGGTTCATTAATTCAGCAAGCCTTTTTTTCTTTTTTGGTATGTGTACAAGTAGAAGGAAACCCTGCTAGGGATTGAAGCCCTGGTTGGACATAAAAAAAAAAAAAAATCCGTGTTCACAAGGTTCCAGGGATGCTTCTGAAAGGTCACCCGGAAGGACCGGAGATCAACAAGAAAGAAACGGAAGGAATCACTGTTCTTGGGGAGAAATGCTGATTCGGAGTGCGGCTTCTCCAGCCAAAGTCCCTTCCAGGCTCTAGTCCTTTCCTTCTGAGCAGGGAGGGCTGCTCTGTGGTCTTTGCCTGGGTCATGCCGTCATCCTCGGGGGGCAGGAATGATAATAACAGCAGTACTATTCTTACTAGCATGGCAATAAAAAATAACAGATTTTCAGAGCCCTTGCTCGGGTAGCATTTCCTGGGCTCCTCAGGACAGGAGCAGTTGGGCAGATTACATAATAAGAGATAATTGAGGCAACTGAGCTCGGAGGGGTTAGGAACATGGCTAGTCACATAGCAAGGAAGCGGATGGAGCCCACACTGGATTCAGATCAATTGATTCCTAATCCAGTAATAAAGAAATCAAAGGATTCTTAGCATTGGAAGAGAACACAGAATTTCAACCTCCTACCCAAAGCAGGAATTCCCTGCGATGTGATTATCTGCACTCTATTTGAATACTCCTGGTGATGGGGAGTTCATCTCTTCACACTGCAGGGATGTACAGTGCTACTGGCTACCACGTTTCCCTGCCCCACAAATGACCCAGGATTGCGGGGCTGTGCTAGGCACACAGAAAGAAACAGGGAGCAGCAGCTGTGGCGTGATGTGGGGGAACAGGCGGACCAGGCGGACCAGATCTCTCTTGACAGGCCTGCTGTGTAATTCTCTTGGGTCACGTCTGGCATCGTTTAGGGTAAGTCTCACCTGAGGAGTCAGTATCTCCCAAAGGCAGTTCTTAATAATAGTAAGAATAAACACAATGGCTTTCTATTTTTACATATTTCCCTCTTCCCAGGCTCCAGGATTCTTACAACAATCTCTGCAAGGAAAGGAGAGAACATAAAAGTTATTACTGATTTCCAAATGTAGACTAGGAACCTGAAACAGAAAAGGTAAATGAATTGCCAGAAGTCAAAGAACAAATGTTTGGTGGAAAAGGAACTAGAGAGATGAAGGCCTGGGAAAAAAGGGAAAGCATAAGGGAAAATGGATATTTATCCCTCCAAGAATTTTTAGTTATGAATATTTTTGGAAGTGCTAAGTAAGGTGTCTATTATTGTTATCTGTCTTTATACTCTTCTCCTGCCAAATAACTTGTAGAAACTATGCCACAGGAAGATTTTAGTGTACAACTCCCTGTGGCGTCAGATCATTAAAATTCCTAAAGTGTGGGCTGAGCAGGGCAAAATGGAGATGCAGAAGCAGAGCCATGCCTGCTTTCTTCAGGGGGGTCTTATATTTACCAGAGGACTGTTCCCATGGAGCCTCCCTTCATGTAGTTTAAAAATTATTATGGTAATTCAAAAAGACACATGCACCCCAATGTTCTTTGCAGCACTATTTACAATAGCCAGGACATGGAAGCAACCTAAATGCCCCTCGACAGACAAATGGATAAAGAAGATGTGGCACATATATACAGTGGAATATTACTCAGCCGTAAAAAGAAACGAAACTGAGTTATTTGTAGTGAGGTGGATGGACCTAGAGTCTGTCACACAGAGTGAAGTAAGTCAGAAAGAGAAAAACAAATACCGTATATTAACACACATATATGGAGTCTAAAAAAAAGAAATGGTTCTGATGAACCTAGGGGCAGGACAGGAATAAAGATGCAGATGTAGAGAATGGACTTGAGGATATGGGGAGGGGGAAGGGTAAGCTGGGACGAAGTGAGAGAGAGGCGTGGACATATATACACTACCAAATGCAAAATAGATGGCTAGTGGGAAGCAGCTGCATAGCACAGGGAGATCAGCTCAGTGCTTTGTGACCACCTAGAAGGGTGGGATAGGGAGGGTGGGAGGGAGATGCAAGAGGGAAGAGATATGGGGACATATGTATATGTATAACTGATTCACTTTGTTATACAGCAGAAACTAACACAACATTGTAAAGCAATTATACTCCAATAAAGATGTTAAAAAATTATTATGGTAATAAATATATATATATAATGTAAAATTTAACATCTTAACCATTTTTAAGTTCAGTTCAGTGACACTAAGTGTATTCAGGTTGCTGTACAACCGTCACCACCATTCACCTCCAGAACTTTTTCATCTTCCCAACCTAAACTCTGTCCCCATTAGATACCAACTCCCCATCCCCTCCTCCCCGCAGCCCCTGGCTCCCGCCATTCTACTTCCTGTCTCTGTGAATTTGACTACTCTGGGTACCACATGTAAGTGGAATCAGACAGTGTTTGTCCTTTTTGTGACTGGCTTATCTCACTCAGCACAATGTCTTCATGGTTCATCCATGTTGTAGCCTGTGTCAGAATTTCCTTCCTTTTGAAGGCTGAATAATAATCCATTGTATGTATCTAACACTTTTGTTTACCCCTTCTCCGTGGATGGTCATTCTGGCTATTGCAAAGAATGCTGCTATGCATAGGGGTGTGCAAGCACCTGTTCTAGTTGTGCTTTCAGTTCCTTTGGGGTATATCCCCAGAAGCGGAATTGCTGGATCATATGGACCAGTGTAGGTTAAAATTTTTTAAGAAGCCACCATACTGTTTTTTCTACCCCTTGTGGAGTTCTGATCTAAAATGGGGAGAGGAGGTCTCCCTCCCCCTAAGAAGTGAAGAGCTGGGACGGCAACACCCACTTAGCTCAGGTGGGGCTCTATCCGGGCAGGTCTCCCTGCCTGCTCAGAAGTTCCCAACTTCAGCTCTGCCGTCTTTTGCCTCTGTCTTCTACGTGCGACCACACGTCGGGGGCCTCACAGCATCCCTGTCCAGCCAGCGATGTCAAGGAAAGAAACACAAGTCGTAGACGGCACGTTTTCATGTTCAGAAATTTAAAAAGTAAAAATAATCATGGGAGCATTAACGAAACTTCACGTATTTTTGTTTCTCCATTACTGAACTTTTTTTGTGAGGTGGAGGGAAGCCCATTTTTTGTCCCCTGTGGTTTCAAACTTTCCAGAGGTTTTGTATATTTTGGGGAACCTGAAACTCTATCGTCCTGAGGCCTAGCTTGGGGCTCCTGGGAGGGATGGGAGCCCTCGGGCCCTCATTGCGCAGGGGGCGGGGTGGTGAGACGTGCCCCGTAACCCAGGTTAGGGAAGGGGTAAGGAAGCCCCCTGCCAGCTGCTCCTTACTGTGCTGGCCTGGCTTATTGTCACATACACTCCCCTGGTTGTCCTATTCTGTCAGAGGGTAAACCCCAGGGATGATGAAGATGATGTAATTACTGACAAAGCCAGCCAGAACTCTCTAAAAACCACTCAAAACCCACCCCAGGGAGAGGTCCAGAGAGAGACTTTCTGAGGATCACCTGTTTTAGGTCTGCTGTCCCTGGTCTTCAAACACACACACACACACACACACACACACACTCACACACACACACACACTTTTTATTAGTTTTTATTGTTGAACTGTTACATATTCACTGCTAAAATTAAAAGCACTGTACAAGGTAGAAAGCGACAGTCTTTGTCACCACCAGTCCCTCCCCTTCACCAGATCACTCCAAAATTCTGACTTTTCTTCCGAAGACTGTCCTTTTTCTGGGCTGTTTGATATTGAACATGTAATTAAAAGACAGTCTCCAGAAATTACATTTCTTACTCTTGTGTGAGCAAACTAATGAAAATCTTTAGGCCTCAATTTTCAAATCTGTTAAATGGGTATAATAATAATTTTTATCTCAGAGCGTTCCTGAGAAGGTTAAATGAGATGGGAATCACTTAATGTGATGCCTGGCACATAAATGAATAAACAAACAAACAAACAAATAAATGTTATTAGCTGTGGGTGGAAGAGGAGGCTTGCATTCAGCCCAGTGATCCTGTTCTGGCTACCTATGCTGACCTGTGTCCAGGCAGGAGATCTGTGGACAGCCATCTGACAAGTTCTGGCTGTCTGTCCGGGAACCCTCCTGCAGGCCCAGGAGCTCATGGCTATGCTGTGCTTGGTGGTGACATTACTGCTGGTAAGAGTGTCCCCTGGAGACCAGGAGGTCGCAAGATGACTAAATGCTGGTCAGGGTGGGCACTCTATTTGGGCCTGGGTTTCCAGAAGACCTCATTGCCTGAAGAATTACCTGAAGTCCCTGAGACGTGGGCAGAGGTAGTGACAGTTTGAAGACAAGTGGCCTCTGGGCCAGGCTCTGACTTGACTCTGCATGTCCGCTCTGTTCTGACCTTTGCTCTCTGCTCCAGCCTGTCAGGTTTTGGTTTTTTAAAAAATTGAGATATGTTTCACATATCATAAAATTCCTTATTTTAAAATGTAGAGTTTGGTGGTTTTTAGTATATTCCCAGGGCTGTGCCACCATCACCACTGTCTAAATCCAGAGCGTTCCCATCACCCGGGCTGTAACTTGGTTGGATCTAATCAATGTTTACTGAGAGTTTCTTAGGGAAAATCCCAGGTTCTCTAGTTGGAGTGGCCCTCGGGGTTTTGTTGGTCTAACCCCATTCTGGCTTCATCTTCCGGGTTGGCCTCCTATTTCTGACCACACCTTCTCCCTCCTGTCCCCCACGTTGGCTTCTGGAAGCAGGACCATGGCTGTGCACGGTGGCTGTACTCTGGGTTCTCATCGTGCACCACGCGCCACCCTGAGCTCTTCATGTGCACGTTCTCTTATCCTTTTATTTTACCTCGTTTCACAGAAGGCCCTTGAACCCTGACACTTTTCTCACTGTGCCCGCTGACTCTGAACCCCTCACAGTGCCCTCCTCAGGTTGGGGATGTCCTCCTTCTAACGCTTTCTGCGAAATCACACTAACAACAAATTGGGTTGCAGGTGACAGTGACCAAGCGATCACATCTGTCTTCTCATTGGACCCTCCCATTAATTTGTGTGCTCAAGAAGCAAAACCCTTTCCCTCCTTTGGAACTGCTCCTGGGTGTCTCTCCGCAAGACAGCCATCTGAGTCCAGCCCCTCCAGGCACTTCAGAGACCAGTTCAGCATTTCCTTATTCACACTTCACTGGCATCCTCTCAGATCAAGGTCTTCATAAAGCTGAGGTTCTATGTGTGCATATTTGCCGTCTCCTACCTCTCATGTTTATATGTAAATTGTGCATTTGGGTTCATCTTGTTTTTTCTTTGGGGCACCAAGCCTGCAGGGGTGGGGACCACCATCAGGTGGAAATTTCCTTTTCAAGAGCAGAGAGGACTCCTTTGGAGGGCTGGTCCCAGGTCTCGGCCTCTCTCATACTTTCTTCAAGTGGCAGAATCCTTTTTTCTATGGGACACTTAGGCTTAGTTGGAGCAAATGTCCCAAGTTGGCCAATTTGAAGATGTACTCAGAATTTTCCTGAGACTTTCTAGCTGGAGACAATGGTGAGAAAGCTCTGTCTATCCCAGCTGGGCTCCAAAGCTGGTGGGATGTGCATGTTCAGGTTCTACTCATGGAAGAGAGCCTGCTGGGTCATGAGGGCCCTTACGACATTTTTTTTTTTTTTTTTTTTTTTTTTTTTTGCGGTACGTGGGCCTCTCACTGTCGTGGCCTCTCCCGTTGCGGAGCACAGGCTCCGGACGCGCAGGCTCAGTGGCCATGGCTCATGGGCCCAGCCGCTCCGCGGCATGTGGGATCTTCCCGGACCGGGACACAAACCCATGTCACCTGCATCGGCAGGCAGACTCTCAACCACTGCGCCACCAGGGAAACCCCCTTTTGACATATTTTAATCCCTAGATTCAACTCTGCCTTTATTAAACTAATCTGAATTGTTTTAGGCACTTGGAGATGAAAAAGTCCTAACACAGGACTGCACACACAGAATAATCCATCATCTTGTTGACTGATGGGTCCTTACAAACGAGGAGGCTGTGGAATCAAATAAACGAAACCTCCTTTCTTCTTACGGTGGGACAAGCGATTTATATCACATCCTAAATGATCAAGCCTTCCTTTGACATTGCATGTTTCCAAAGGAAGAAGGTGCGGTCATTGTTCTCATCCCAGACCAGCACCCACGCTTAATTCAAAGAGATACGTGCTACTAAAGTGTGAGGAGAAGACTCATTACCGGTGCTCTTCCCTTTACGGGCTTTTCTCATAGGAAAGTCCCTTGACTGCTGATACACCACGGATTTGCATACATATATAAAGTCACAGAGTACATGAGCTCTTTACCCAGTTTCCCTCAGTGATTACATCTGACATAGTTAGAGTACAATATCAAAACCAGGAAATCGACATGGTGCAGTGTGTGTAGTTCTGTGTCATTTTCTCACATGTAGATTCATGTCACCACTGCTGCAGTCAAGATACAGAACTCTTCCATCGCTGCAAAGACCCGCCTCGTGCCACTCCTTCATAGTCACACTCATTCCCCTCCCTCCCAGCATCCCAAATCCCTGGCAACCACCAATTTTCTCCATCTCTGTAACGTAGTTATTTTGAGCATGTTATATAAATGAAGTCATACAGTATGTGACCTTGTGAGTTTGGCTTTTTTTAAATTAATTAATTAATTAATTAATTAATTAATTATTTTTGGCTGCGTTGGGTCTTTGTTGCAGTGCACAGGCTTCTCATTGCAGTGGCTTCTCTTGCTGCAGAGCACGGGCTCCAGGCGCGCGGGCTTCAGTAGTTGTGGCACGCGGGCTCAGTAGTTGTGGCGCACGGGCTTAGGTGCTCTGTGGCATGTGGGATCTTCCCGGACCAGGGCTCAAACCCGTGTCCCCTGCATTGGCAGGCAGACTCTCAACCACTGCGCCACCAGGGAAGCCCTACCCTCATTCTTGATGGATATTTTTGCCGAATATAGAATTCTGGGTTGACAATTCCTTTCTTTTTGCACTTAGAAAATATTATGCCACTTCTTCTGGCCTCTATGGTTTTCACTGAGAAGTTTACTGTCATTCCAGTAGTTTTTCCCCATAGATAGGATATCATTTTCCTCTCACTGCTTTCAAGACTTTGTCTTTATTTTTTCAAAGTTTCACTGTGATGAGTTTTGGCATGGATTTCTTTAGATTTATCCTGTTTGAGGTTCACTCAACTTTTTGAATCTCTAAGTTTATATCTTTTGCCAAATTTGGAAATTTTCAGTCTTTTTTGAATTCTTTTTCCACTTTGCCCCTTTCTTCTCTCTTCTGGGATGCCAATGAACTGAATGTTAAATTTTTTTGTTATTATCCCATTGTCTATGAATTTCTGATTTTTTAAAAAATTAATTAATTTAGTTATTTGATTTTTTTGGGCTGCATTGGGTTTTCATTGTTGCACATGGGCTTTCTCTAGTTGTGGCGAGAGGGGGCTACTCTGTGTTGTGGTTTGCGGGTTTCTCATTGGGGTGGCTTCTCGTAGCGGAGTACGGGCTCTAGGTGCGTGGGCTTCAGTAGTTGTGGCACACGGGGTCAGTAGTTGTGGCTTGCAGGCTCTAGAGCGCAGGCTCAGTAGTTGTGATGCATGGGCTTAGTTGCTCCGAGGCATGTGGGATCTTCCCGGACCAGGGCTCGAACCTGTGTCCCCTGCATTGGCAGGCAGATTCTTAAGCACTGCGCAACCAGGGAAGTCCCTTCTGTTCATTTTTAAGTCTATTTTCTCTCTATTGTTCAGATTGGGTGATAATTTCTATTGCTCTGTTCTCAAGTTCTCTGATTCTTACCTCAGTCCCCTCCATTCTGCTAGTGAGTCCATCTACCGACATTTTTCTTTTGGTTAATGTGTTTTTCAGTTCTAAAATTTCCATTTGATTGATTCTTCTTTATCTTCTCTTTCCTTACTAAGAGCTTTTGCTTTTTCATTCATTTCAAGTGTCTTTGTAATCACTTATTGAAGCATTTCTATTCTGGCTGCTATAAAATCTTTGTCAGATAATTCTAACATCTGTGTCATCTTGGTTGATTGGTTCTCCTTATCAAATTGAATTTTTTCTGTTTCTTGGTATAGTGAATGATTGTCAGTTGAAACTTGGACATTTTGCCTATTACATTACAAAACTGGATTTTATTTAGATCTTCTGTTACAGTAGGTCTCTGACACTATGGGGAGTTCAGGCTCCCCACTAAGCCTCTATTGATGCCATTCTGTCTGGGGTCATCAGAGGTGTCTTGTTACTTTCATCCATGGGCCCTCTACTCACGCCACAAGAAGAAGGGTAGCCTCCTTATCCATGTGTGGTGGTGAGAGTCCATTATGCTTCTTCTGACACCATCCCAGTAGAGAGTGTGGTTGCCTCACTACTACTAGGTGGGGCTGTGAGGCTTCCTATGTGGTCTTCATTGACAATGCAGAGATGGGAGCATCATAAAAAATTTCAAACTCTATTGAGGGAGGAAAAAATAGGTGGCATAAATGGAGAAATATACTGTTCTCTTAGATGGGGAGACTCAATGTTGAAAGATACACTAATACTTTTTAGAACTTTACAAATTTACCCTGAAGTTTATTTGAAAAGATAAAAGGATGAAAATAGCCATGAAAGAAGAGTAATCACAGAGGACTTGACCACCAAATATTAAAAAGCATTATAAAGCTGTAATCAAAGCAATGTGGTATTGACTTAATAATATGTAGGCAGATCAATGGAACAGGAATAGGTAGTTCAGAAATATACATAGGGGTTTACTACATAAGTGTGGCATTTCAGAAAAAAACAGATAATTCAATAAATGGCATGTGAACAACTGGGTAACCATATGTAAACAAAGTATAATGACAAATGTTATCTCATACTGTATACATAAATAAATTTCAGTTGGGTCAAATATATAATTAAAAAATAAAACCACAAAAATTGTAGAAAAAAATATACCAAACATTTATATAACCTCAGGGTAGGAAACACAATTCTATGCATGACATCAAAGATAGAAACTATAGGGCTTCCCTGGTGGCGCAGTGGTTGAGAGTCCGCCTGCCGATGCAGGGGACACGGGTTTGTGCCCCGATCCCGGAAGATCCCACATGCCGCGGAGCGGCTGGGCCCGCGAGCCATGGCCGCGGAGCCTGTGTGTCCGGAGCCTGTGCTCCGCAATGGGAGAGGCCACAGCAGTGAGAGGCCCGCGTACAGCAAAAAAAAAAAAAAAAAAAAAAGATAGAAACTATAAAGGAAAATATTTATAGGTTTATATAGATAAAAATTTTAAACTCTGTATGGCAAGATATTACTCTAAGACATGGGAAGAAGTTGTTTTCAACTTACCTGTCAGACAAGGGTCAACATTTTTAATATATAAAAAGCTCTTACAAATCAATAAGAACAAGACAAGGCTTCAACAGAAAATTAGATGAAGGACATGAACAGACATTTCACACAAAAAAGAAATGAAAATTTCCGATTAACCTGTGAAAAAAGTTAAGCTTCACTAATAATTTATATAAATGCAAATTAAAACATAAGTGAGATAGCATTTTTGTGAATTGGATTAACAAAGATGAAAGATGGTCAGTGTAGCTGGAGAGTAGAGTAAGGTGAGAGAGGATTGAATCAAGATGAGCCTGGAGAGATAGACTTGGGCCAGTTCATGGCTATGTAAACCATGGTAAGGATTCTGCGTTTTATCTCTGGAAAAAAGGGACGTCTTTGAAGAGTTTTAATCAAAAGAATTACATGATCAGGTAGATATTTTGAAAAGCTCACTTTAGTAAGGTGTGGTGAATATAGAGTATGCAGAAAGACCAGTTACGTATCTATCTATATCTATATCTATATGTCAACATACTTAGATGATCTGTTTGTGTTGGAAAATATCTGGAAGGAGATACAGTTAATTTTAACATTTTAACAGTGGTTGTTTTGGGTGATGACACATCTAGTGATTTACATTTTTTCTTTTTCCATATTTTCCAATTTTTCTGCAAAGATTATGTACTACTAACCTTTTTATTTTTACATCAGGGATGTGTGGAGATGAAAAAGAATAAGATTTAGAATAGGAAGACCCTGGCTTAAGACCTAGTTTTCTCATTTACCCTTTGTGTTGCTGTCGAACAAGATACCCAGTTCCTCTGAACCCCCCTCTTTGATAAAAAGTCCCTGTGAGTAAAAGTAAAAATAAAAATAAAAATAAAAATAAAATAAGGTTTTCCCACTTGAACATGGTGATGATAATAAATGCTTACCTTACAGAGTTTTCATATAGATTGGATTCAATTGCACAACATAATTAGAAAGTATTGTATAAACTACAAACTATATAAATGTTAGCTGAGATGATGAAGATTAGTTTTGTCCACAGTTATATAACACATGGTTGAGATATCTAAACAGAGGTATATGTTAAGATATCTGTGTAATTTATTTCAAGGACTAAATGAGGTACCACTGCACCTTTCTGACTAAATGTGCAAAGGAATTATTTTGAGTGTGTACATTTTGACCAGGGTTTATTGGATGCTCGGGGAGAAGTAGGTAACATCAAGATTATAACAAATTTTCGGAGGTTTCAAAAACGATTATTTGTCATTGTAGCAAATATTCTTAAGGAAGCTTCCATTTCTGAGAGGGTACTACCCGGTCTTTAGAATACGCTTTTTGAACAAATAAAATTATCAGATAAAATTATTAAGTAGTCTGGACAGTGGAGAATATAGAATTTGGATAGAGTCGCCAGATAAAATTCAGGATACCCAGTTAAATTTTATTTTATTTTATTTTATTTATTTATTTATTTATTTTTTGCGGTACGCAGGCCTCTCACTGTTGTGGCCTCTCCCGCTGCGGAGCACAGGCTCTGGAAGCGCAGGCTCAGCGGCCATGGCTCACGGGCCTAGCTGCTCCACGGCATGTGGGATCTTCCCGGACCAGGGCACGAACCCGTGTCCCCTGCATTGGCAGGCGGACTCTCAACCACTGCGCCACCAGGGAAGCCCCCCCAGTTAAATTTTAATTTCAGATGAACAACCAATCCTGTTTTAGTCTAAGTATATTCCAAATGTTGTATGGGACGTACTTACACTGAAACAGGATTGGCTGTTTATCTGAAATTAAAATTCAACTGGGTGTCTTGTGGTTTTTTTTTTTTTGGCTAAATGTGGCAACTCTAAATATGGAGAACCTGCAACAATTGTTTTGGGGTCAATGGATGGGGGGTGTGTGTTGATGGGGATGGCACATGAATGAGGGGGGTCTTTATACTTGGGGGTGCTGGGGCAGCACATCCTGAAAGTCCCCTATTCCAACGTTTGGATGAGTAATTATGAGCACCCAGAGTTGAGAATAAATGAATATTTTATGAAGATGGTGTTTGAATTGGGTCCTGGAGGATGGTGGATTTCCCAGGAATATTACACACAGAACATACTACGTTGCACATAGTGTCTTCCCACTCCACCAGCTGTCCCCACAGTTCTTGTTTAATGGTTTTTCTCAAGTCATTCACGCACACTGACTCACAGCTGCCTCAGACCCTCCCTCCTTCAAGCTGGCGTCTGACTCAGCAGTGGTGGCTGAGTCCACAGGCCAACAACTTGGGTGCTTTCGGGCTGAAGGAGAAGAATCTGGGCCGGGAGGAGCCAGGCTGAGTCAGTGTTTTCTGGGAGTAAAGTCTCCCCTTAGAAAGGTGAATGAACTGTCCTCACCCTGGTCCACAGTCACATTTTCCTGGTCTATGGGTGGAGAGCACATCCTCCACACCACCCCCCTCCGCTGTTGTCCCAGGATGGGTTGTTCCTGGTTGTTGAGTAGCAAGACCAAGACCAGAGAGGCTCACTTGCTTTTCAATGAAAAAGCTCATCGATACAAACATTTAGAGCTAGGTTTGTATCTAAGAAATGTCTGGAAAGACACTGCCAACTTAAAGCTAGTTACCCCAGGGGAGAACAGGATTGGGGTGTCAGAGCGGGGGCACCTTTGTACTTTTTACACTTCTGTATAAAAACACTTTGGCAGGTAGGGCTTCCCTGGTGGTGCAGTGGTGGAGAGTCCGCCTGCCGATGCAGGGGACGCAGGTTTGTGCCCCGGTACAGGAAGATCCCACATGCCGCGGAGCAGCTGGACCCGTGAGCCATGGCCACTGAGCCTGCGCGTCCGGAACCTGTGCTCCACAACGGGATAGGCCACGACAGTGAGAGGCCCGTGTACAGCAAAAACAAAAAACAAACAAAAAAACACTTTGGCAGGGGCTTCCCTGGTGGCTAAGTGGTTAAGAATCCGCCTGCCAATGCAGGGGACACGGGTTCGAGCCCTGGTCCGGGAAGATCCCACATGCTGCGGAGCAACTAAGCCCGTGCGCCACAACTACTGAGCCCGAGTGCCACAACTACTGAAGCCCGTTCGCCTAGAGCCCGTGCTCTGCAACAAGAGAAGCCACCGCAATGAGAAGCCTGTGCACCCCAATGAAGAGCAGCCCCTGCTCGCCGCAGCTAGAGAAAGCCCGTGTGTAGCAATGAAGACCCAACACAGCCAAAAATAAAATAAATAAAACAAAAAAACACTTTGGCAAAGAGAGTGTCCCAACTTGTTAAGAGACTGGTACCAGAGCAGTAACACTGGAGACGAAATTTTAACCTAAAACCCACTCTCCGACACAAGTATTTTCTTTCATTTTGAAATACTGCTTCTCCCAGGGACACACACAGCGCAGCTGCAGTCACTGGATGTGTCCTGGTTCGTATTCTGCTATGTTGCTTAACATTGTGTCATAGCTATTTCTCTGCCTTGCTAAAAATTCTAAGTATCACTCTTCAGGGTAGAAGGATGGACTTGGAGCTACCAGTGACTTGCAGCTTGAACTTATCTTCCCTGGGTACTGACCTGACCAGCAGAGGAAGAGCGGGGGTGGAGGTGATGTGCCCTTTTTTTCATCTGGAAAATGAGACACTTGGAAGTAGGTTCTCTCTGGGGTCCCCTCCAGGCATCATTTATCAGCGTCATGAAGCACATCATACATAATGATCATTTAGACATAATTCTTTGTAAATCTTTATTTAATCCACCAGCCTTCCTGTTTTAAGATCACTTGGTGTAACGCAGCTCATTTATCCTCATGATAGCTACATGGTGGTAGATACAATTTTCCCTTTCATAGATGGAGAAACTGAGTCCAGAGGTGTGGGGTGATTTACCACAGCCTTGGCCTCTTATCAGGGCAGCCCTGGGGTTGGCTTCCCCGTGTTACGGGTGATGGATTGCAGGTATCTCCGTGGAGCAGACAATATGGGAAGGCTTAGGTATGATTATTAAATAGATCCATCATCTCCCTGCCACCCTCCCTTTTTTTTTTTTCCTCGTTGGATTCCAAGTCACTAACTCTCTGTGGCATTTCTTTGGGACATATTCATGAATGGGCCCTTGGAACACACACACACACACACACACATGATAATTTGGTCGCACCTACAAGGCAGATAAAGCTGAAGGGAACCTGCAAAAGAATCTGTAGATAAAAAGTCTGGTATCTGGGCAGGTAACACCCAATTACAACAGAGCTGTGTTGACTTACACTTTTCCTTATCAGGGGAATCAGGGATTTGTGTAAATCAGAAAAGGATTTGATGGATGCTACTTCATTGGGGTCTCCAGCCAAAGGACAGGTCTGGTTAAAAAAAATATATATTCTCCTTATCTACAGTGGCAACTCTCATGCAACTCCCGGCCTCCCTTCCACTCCTCCAAGCCTTATAAAGACCAGGTCCTTATCTAGAGTTTGTAAGAGCCTAATGTCTAGCAGGGTCTGTACTAAAATCACTCTGACAATGCCGCAACTCTGGCCCAGCCCAAGCCATTTGGACAGACAGACGATCTTTTCTTATCTCCAATTGTCTAGGCAATAAATGTCTTTTTCTTGAGATGTGTGTTTAGACTACCCCAGGGGAGAGGACAGGTACCATCTCGCTTGATGGGAGAAGTCTTGCAGATTTGAGGGACTTAAAAACTGGTCCCAAATAGATAGCTCATGGGAAGCAGCCGCATAGCACAGGGAGATCAGCTCGGTGCTTTGTGACCACCTAGAGGGGTGGGATAGGGAGGGTGGGAGGGAGATGCAAGAGGGAGGGGATATGGGGATATATGTATACATAGAGCTGATTCACTTTGTTATACAGCAGAAACTAACCCACCATTGTAAAGCAATCATACTCCAATAAAGATGTTTTTTAAAAAAAGCAAACAACTGGCCCCCTTGCTCCGTGAGGTTCAAGGGCCCTGGTGGGAAAGAACAGACTGGAAGGGGGAAGCGGCTGGGTCACGTGGGCAGCGAACTTGTGCAGAAAAGAGAACACCCGCAACAGCCACGGGAGACGGAGCCTCGGGTGAGCAGGGAGTCTGATTCTGGTAATAAAGAAATAGAAATGAGGACTGAGGCAGAGAGGCGAAGAGGATCGGAGGAGGGAGAGGGGCTGCAATTAGACATGAAGAGGTGGCTGAGATGTTGGTGGCCTCTCAAGACATTGGTGTCAGGCAGGTGGCAGCTGGCGGCACTGAGTGGACGGCGGGAGGTGGGGTCAGAGACCTGGGCGGGGCTCCCGCTTGCTGCGAGGCCCCTCCCCGGCTTCACAGCTGGTCCTTGGCGAGCGTTCCCAGGGGTGCAGGAGGGCAGCAACAGCGCATGCTCTGCCGGATTTCGAGTTCATGGCCCCGGAACTCACGTGGGGTGAGCAGGGAGTCTAATCTCACGCTTCAAACACGCCAATGAAACAGACGCCTCACTCCTCCAGGAGAGACCGTTTCAGAATTGCACAGGCCTGCCCGCATCTTCCCTCCAGCTAGTTAACCTAAATTTATTTTCCTTCCTTAGTTCTGATATGCATTTGCCTAATGATGAGTGATGTGGAGCTACTTTCATATACTTATTGGCCCTTTGTGTGTCTTCTCTGGAGAAATGTGTACTCAAGTCCTTTGCTCATTTTTAATGGGGTTGTTTGGTTTTGTTGTTGTTGTTGAGTTGTAGGAGTTCTTGATAGAGTCTGGGTGTTAACCCCTAATCCGAAATAGAATTTGCACATATTTCCTGCCATTCTGTAGCATGCCCTTTCACTCTGTTGACTGTGTCTTTTTTTCTTTTTGGCTGCGCTGTGTGGCTTGCGGGATCTCAGTTTCCCGAACAGGGATTGAATCCACCACACGGAAGTGAAAGCCTGGAATCCCAATCTTTAGATGCACCTAGGTTTGCTGTCATCCAGCTGATTTTTTTTCTTTTGTTGCCTGTGCTTTAGTGTCACCCTGTCTTAGTTTTAACTCATTCTTGTTGGTCTGTAAGGCAACCAGGGCTTGGAACATTAGCCCAGCTTGGAGAGAGACCTTCTGTCATGTATCTTTGTGACGTTTACTGCCGTGTACACTCAGGGTCCAGATGGCGACAACCTCAACGGCCTAGGACCATCCTCTCTCAGCAGTCATGGGCAAAATTTGAGGCTCATTCTTGGTGTTTGTTTCTTCCGGAAGCTCAGCCAGCCCAGCCTTATCTCAATGGTGCGCTGTCATCTTTCTTTCCCAGGTTGCAAGTTTCTACATTGTGTGCCCTGCTGCTTTCCTGAGAGGTACACGTGCAGAGACCACTCGTGTGGACAGCTTCAGGGCCCTTATGGCGTCAACTGGACAGACTGTGAGACTTGGGCTGGTCTTGGAGAGCCAGGGACATGGGATTTCCATGAATGCGGGGCTCCAGACAGAGGGACGAGCCCAGCATTTTAGCCCTGTCCTCTCCCCAGCCCCACATCTCCTGGTGTGTATGCATGTGCGTGTGTGTGCATGCGTGTGTGTGTGTGTGCATGCATGTGTGTGTAGAGAGAGAGACTGAGATTGATTATGACTACTTAGCCTCTTCCCCCATGGAGGAAGCAGACCCCACTCTGTTCATATTTGGGTTAGAATCTGCCTGTTCCCTTCAAGGCTGATCTGGTTTAAGATTCTCCTAACTTGCTCTCTAAGGAGACCATTTTGTTCTACTTCAGATACCAACTTGTAATTCATTTTATTTTTATTGTGAAAAGTTCCATTTTAACCATGAAATTAATTCACGCTCACTGGATACATTTTGGAAAATATAAACATATGCAAAGAAGGAAACAGGAGCCCCACCCCCATAAAACAGATGCAGCCTCACATTACCTTCTGATGTATTTCTCTCCAGGCTTGACAGGGGGAGAGGGGGCTGGTATGTAGACAGATAGTTAAGTAGACGGAGAAACAGAGCTACGCATATGTAGACGTATGTTTTCATGGTTGGTCTCATCCTGTATTTCGTTCCTTCTGTCTCCCTGGACCTCCAACACCCCTACCCACCCACTCTGTCTCAGCTTCTTCTGTCACCGAGGAAACCGAAGCCCCCATGTGCTCCCAGCCCTGCATTTGTCCCTTCCTTCCTGCCTGGGCATGGCCACGCTGTCCTTGCTCCTATATGAGGCCACTCCCTCCTTGCCCTGTGGCCTGGACCCCATGCCTTCCTGATGCTCAAGGACGTGGCTTTAGCAAACCTCCCCTCTCCCGTTAGACTCACCAGTTCTCTCTCTCCTGGATCATTCCCACCACCATCAGGCGCACTATGATAGCTCCCTTCTTTAACTTCTCCTTGCTTAAGTGCACATTTCCCTGAAAGAAGGGAAGACCGTACCCATTCTTGGAAAGAGGAGCAGGTACTCAGCTGTAGGGTGAGATACTTATACTGAGGTCATGGAGGCAGTTCTGGAAAGGGCAGCTGGGGTCAGAGTGCTCAGGGCTTCGAGTGCTTCATTCTGTGTGAGACAGGGAATCATTCAGGGTTTCTGGCTCCCGGTGTTGCCCGGCTGAGGTTACCCTGGCAGCACTGAGGAGGCGTGGGGCGAGCTGCTGGGGGGGGGGGGGGTGGTCAGCGTCCCAGCCCAGATGGGAGGGGACGACAGCAGTGTGTCTGAGTGTCTATGAAAAGGGGGTTCCCTCACTTTTTTACAAAGGAGCCAGAGAGTAAGATGAAAAGGCAGGCGGCTTCCACAAGGCAGAGGTGGGAAGTTGTTCTGGAAGTGAGGCTTCTGCCGCAGAGAGAGGTGATGAGGTTTGTCACCTGGGTCTTCCAGAGAGTCGACCAGGATAACTGATGGGGGCACGAGAGGTCCAAGGCTCCCTGGGGATCAGGGCAGGCTGGCCCTGCCTCTCCCCCTGCAGCCCCCTGGGGCGGGCGGTCCACCCTGCCCCTAGGCTTGGGACAAGATAAGGAGGATGCTTACGGGGAAGATTCCTTGGTTTTATTCTCCACCAGCTACTAATAAGGTGAGAGAGGCCCCGTAGAGCAGATTTCTTGGGAAAGCAGGAAAAGGGGAGGACCTCATCAGTCTGGGATCCGGGAAGGAAAATGGGGTGGTGGTGAAGCCTACGGTGTGGGGGGAAGGGAGCAGCTCTGGACAGTTGCGGGTAACAAGGCAGTGGGGAGTCGGAAGGTGGGAGATGGGATGAGACGAGAGATGTAGAGGCGTCCTGCGGGCAACTTCGCTTGGCGCGGAAGGCTTTTTGGAGGGAGGTCCGGGCTCGGAGGGAAGCCTGGCGAGCTCCACAAGGCCTCCTAGACCCCTCTCCTTATTGAGGTGAAAGATGCCATTTTTACTTCTGAACTTGGACAGGAGGGCCCTCCAATCTCCTCCCTGTAAAGGGAGCGCCAACGGCCAATTGGTTATTTATTTCTCTCTAATCCTGTCATTTTATGGGGCCTTAAACGAGGGCAGCGGGGAATTAATGAAAAAGGTGTAGCCAAGACAAATAGCAGAGTCCTTGCCCATGTGGCACTGGCGGTCTAAAGGTGTGGGTGATGCAATCCTGGGTCTCTGCTCCTGGGAGTGTGGGGTGGAGCTGCCTGGGGAGTCTGGGCAGCCGGGGTGGGGCGGTAAGTGGGAGGGATGAGTGACCTTGACCCCCAAGGAGTGACTGATGGAGAGTCTGTCCTCGGAGCAGTGAGGTGGGCCAGATGGTGGGGCAGCTGGAGTGAGGCGGGGTGGGGAGGGTCCCAGGGGTCGTCTTCAGTTTGGAGAATTCCAGGAAGGGGTTTGTAGTTGAGTGGATGGCGCAAGTGGGCAGAAGACTAGAATAAGGTGGGCAAGTGCCCCGCTCTACAGGAAGCAACCAAAAGCCTCCAGCTCCAGGAGGCGGTTGCTGATTCAGGATGCCTGCCCCAGGGAACACGCCCTCCCCCGTGTGGCTGGGAATGCATTTAATCCTGATGAGATTAAGGGGCCTGTGCAGCTCTCACCGGGAAGAATCCTCTAAAACCAGTTAGTGAAAAGTAATCCGGATACCTGGGGCTTTTGCGAGGTCTGGAAGTGTGCAGAAGTGAAGAGGAGCGCTGCTCTCTGACAGGCTCTGCTGAAGGTGTGGTCCGCGGGGAGAGGCCAGCGTGGGTTTCTGGGTGCTTATCTAGTGCAGGCCAAGGGCGTGGAGCCCCTCAGCAGAGCGGGTGATTCACCAGGCCACAGCACTTTGTGCAAAGGATTCTTAAAATTCCTAAATTCCACCTTGAGGTCGTTATGGTACGTGAAATAAGCCAGCCACAAAGGGACGAATGCTGCATGATTCCACTTATAGGAGGTCCTAGAGTAGTCAGATACACACCGACAGAAAGTAGAAGGGTGGGTGCCAGGGGCTGGGGGAGGGGGAGGGGGAGTTAGTGGTTAATGGGGACGGAGTTTCAGTTTGGAAAAATGACAAAGTCCTGGAGATGGATGGTGGTGATGGTAGCACAGCAGTGTGTGTGTACTTGATGCCACTGAGCTGTGCACTTGAAAATAGTTAAGATGGTACATCTTATGTGTGTTTTACCACAACAAAAAATGCATTAAAAAGCCTGATTTCACTTTGCATGGACTCTCTGCGTATCAATCTGGCTCTGGCCTTGATTTGACTTCCTGAGCCAGGAGATGGTCGCTGATTGGGAGCCAGGCATCCTGTCACCATCTGGTCATAATAAGTGGATAAATATTACCCTGTTTTCAAGTCAGTCTTCTCTGAGAGGAGGCCAGACCTCCGGAGACTGCTCACTTGGGGGGAAAAGTGAATGTCCAGCCCTGAGCCTGAAGAGCAGAGGTCCAGGGACTGAAGGCTCAGCACCTACGCCCACGTCCCCTCTTCCCGTCACAGCAGAGAGTAGCTCGTATTGGTTGGCAGCAGGTGGCTGTTTGGAAGAAGCATAATTTTGGGGGGCGGATACATCTGGGCTTGCCTCACCATCATTAATGAGCAAGCTGCTAACTCCTTGTAAGCCTCGGCTTCCTAATCTGTAAAATGGGCTAATACTACATATCCCTCAGGAGTGTGAGAGTTCTATGATATAGAATATATAAAACACTGAGCATGGCGTTTGCACAGAGTAGCTATTCAACAGCTGCTGTTACTTTCCCTAGCCTCCCACCATCTCTGCTTTTTTTTTCCCCAGTGTTATGTGTCAGTGCATTCAGGCTGCTATAACAGAATATCATAGACTGGGGGGCAGGGTGGGTGGTGCTTAAACAACAGACATTTATTTCTCACAGTTCTGGAGGCTGGGATGTCCAAGATCAAGGTGCCAGCAGACTCGGTATCTGCTGAGAGCCAGCTTCCTCATAGATGGCTGCGTCCTCATAGGACTGAAGGGTTAGGAAGTTCTGTGGTGTCTCCGTTATAAGGGCACTAATCCCTTTCATGAGGGCTCTATCCTCATGACCTAATCACCTCCCAAAGGCCCCAACTCCAAATACTACCACTTTGGGGGTTAGGATTTTTAACATATGAATTTGGAGGGGACACAAACTTTCAGACCATAGCAGTATAACTTAAGAAATACACAGAAAGCTCTTTTCTCTCCTTTAATATTTGTAAGAAGAGGGCAGACACTCTTCTGCCATGGAGTTTTTGAGAGAGGGCAAGGACCTAAAATCTTCTGAAGGTCCTTTAATCTTAAAATGCTGGTTCTCACCAGGGCGGCCCTTTTATGTGTGGCGGCCTCTTTGGGACTGTCTTTTTCCGATTAAGCTTAGGAATATCTCTGTAAAAACTCCACATTCCACCAATGAACGGAGAGGTTTTTTTACCCAATCAGCGACAGAGGTGAAGACCTCTTAATAGCCCTCAGCTCACAGCCAGCCCTTTCCAGAGTTGAGGCCCAGGGTCAGTGGCCATCGGGACGCCCACATACAGGTCAAAGTAACCTCCTTTCAGATCCGGACCAGAGCCAGACAAGATGAGGCAGGAAGTATTAAGTCATCTGGATTTTATTTTATATTAAGTAAAACATTGAGCACAAGGAACCGTACAGCAATTGGGAGTTCTGGAGGAAAAATACATTGAAAGAGTGAATATTTCCACTTTTCACTGGCAGTAAGTGGAGAGAGGGCGAGAGCTGTAGTGAGGTAAAAAGAGCTGAGGAAACAGAAAGTAACAAGCGTGGAGAGGATGTGGAGAAATTGGAACCCTTGTGCACTGCTGGTGGGAATGTGAGATGGGGAAGCCGCTGTGGCGAACAGTACGGCGGTTCTTCAAAAAATTAAACATAGAATTGCCAGATAATCCAGCCTTTCCTCTTTTGGGTATAAACCCAAAATAATTGAAAACAAGATTCTGAAAAAATATTTTGACATCCATGTTCATGGCAGCCTTATTCACAGAAGCCAAACGGTGGAAAAAACTCAAGTATCCATCAGTGGATGAATGGATAAACCAAAGGTGGTCCATCCATACAATGGAATACGTTTTGGCCTTCAAAAGGAAGGAAATGCTGACACAGGCTACAACATGGATGAGCCTTGGGGACATTATGGTAAGTGAGGAATCCAGTCACAAAGGACCAATACTGTAGATTCCACTTACATGAGGTACCCAGAGAGGTCAAACTCATAGAGACAGAAAGTAGAATGGAGGTTGCCAGGGGCTGAGAGGAGGGGAGATGGAGAGTTAGTGTTTAATGGATACAGTTTCCGTTTCAGTTACTGTAGGTAATTTTTTTTTTTTTTTTTTTTTTGCAGTACGCGGGCCTCTCACTGTTGTAGCCTCTCCCGTTGCGGAGCACAGGCTCCGGACGCGCAGGCTCAGCGGCCATGGCTCACGGGCCCAGCCGCTCCGCGGCATGGGGGATCTTCCCGGACCGGGGCACGAACCCGCGTCCCCTGCATCGGCAGGCGGACTCTCAACCACTGCACCACCAGGGAAGCCCTGTAGTTAATTTTTAAAAAGAGCTGAGGACACGGGTATCGGGAGAATTGACTCGGGGGGTGGGAATGACTGACAGGAGGGTCTTCTCTCAGACCCACTGGATGACGTTCTTCTTCCTTCACGTCCCAAAGCACCAAAGATGTACCACTTTTGGGGGAGGTTGACCCTTGCTCAAGGCTTGGATAACAGGGAGGGGACATTCACCTCTCGGGACAACACAGCAGACACGTTTAAATGCGCCATGGGGCATATTGTCCGGGGTTCTGTGGCCACCGCGCAGGAGGATTTTGTGGTGGCAGCTGCCACGTGCAGGGCACCAGCTGCCATGCTGTCCCCTCTAACCGGACCCTCCTCCTGGTCTCACCTTCCTCCTCCCAGACTCTCTGTTTCCTCCTTGTCTGGTTGCCCAGAAACTCAAAATACCTTTCAGTTTATTACGCGCGACAAGGCAGCTCTGTGTCTGGCTGCTTGGGGAGGTGGGAAGTCAACTTCTCTTCTGAGAAGACCCAGTAAAGGCTTCTCCTGTAAACAGACGGAGAGGATGTCGTGCAGCCAGGAGAGCGCAGACGAGGGCTCAGCCACCATCACAATCCCCAGCACTTACCAGGACCTGCAGGTCGGCTCCGGGGACGAGGGCCTCCAGCGGGCTGTGGCCGTCTGGCCTTGGCTCTGCAACAGCACAGGACACAGCTCTGTCCCAAAGCCTTGGGGATGGTGTGCCCAGGCTGGAGGCTGACCCCAGAGGGAGAGCTCCACGGTCAGGTGTGCAGACTGATTTTGCATTTGTTACATACTGGGTTGGGATTCCGGGGGAGGGAAGCTCTCAGGGAGGCCCACAAATCCTGGTTCTGACCCCCCTCAGCTGTGTGACTGGGCCAGTCGGCCCTCTATGCCTCCTGAGAGGAGTGGCGAGAATAACTGCCCATCTTATGGGGTTTCTGCAAGGAGTCACTGAGATACCGTGTGCAGGAGGATTGGGTACGTAGCAAGAGCTCAGCAGATCTCAGCCGCTGGCGTGGTGGTTATCACGGTGCTTCTGTCAAAGTCCCTGGGTGGAGGAATGCGCAGTCTGGTAGGGAGGCCAGATGTGCACTGTCCCCAGAGAAGTCAGCCCGTGCACACTGCACCACAGCTATCCTGACCCTGAGAGAGCAGGACGCGGGTCAGACTCCTCCGCAGTCCTGCTTGCCTCCCTTCCTCCCCTTGGCCCTCTCCCTACAGGTGGCTGGAGGGGCTATAGGCCTGGTTCCAGCGACCTTACGCTCAGGAGCTGGCAGGGGTGGTGGAAGCAGGGCCAGCCAGGGAGACTCCAACAGGGGATTTTGGGAGGGTGGGCAGGGCCAAGTGTCAGGCTGGAGTAGCCAAGGCCATAACTGAGGAGGCTGCTAGACACTGCCATGGGCATCTGTGACCCTTCCTTGGAAGGTCTACAGAAAAGGAGAGAGAGGTCTGTCTTTTGGGGCAGGTTTAGAAATCACAGTTCCTGATGTTGGGAAGTGGCCGGGATGATGTCCCAAGTCCTCCGAGCTTGTTTAATGCTCAGCAGAAGATGCTCCCTGCCACTGGACACCATCCCTGAGCAAAGGCCACTGGGGGAATAGAGACCAAGTGAGCTTTCTCAGAAGGAGAAGTGGATTCTGAAGGATGAATAAGAGTTTGAAAGTTGGATGATGCCAGAGGAGGGCACTCCAGACACAGAGCCCGCTGCCTGCCAATGCACTCGGTGACCTATCCCATCTCTCTGTTCCCCGTGGCGCCTCGCTGTTCGCTTCAGCCCACACTCCCCTGGGCTGCTTCCTGCTTAGTTTGTTCCCAGTGGCTGAGACTTGGTCTGTAATTCCAGGTAGTCACCAAGGTTGTTTTGACAGCAGTGCTCATTGGCAAACGGTACAGACACCTTTTTTTCCTAATAACCTACAAATTCTGAAGCTGGAGGTCTTGGGGAGAGGTGGAGAGTACATGGGCGGAAGGGAGTGGCCAGAGGACACTACAAACGGTGCCTACACAAAGATACATGACAGACTTTTTTGGGATATGAATATGTTCACTATTGTGAATATGGAAGTGGGTTCATGGGTACATACATGTGTCAAAATGTATCAAATTGTACACTTACATAAGTGCAGTTCTTTTGTATGGGTTATACTTCCATAAAGCTATTAAAAAGAGCATAAGTGCCTCAGAATTTCTAGTTGCTTTCAAAAAATGTTTACTTTTCAGTATAAAACTAATACAGGATCGCCAGAGAAATTCAGAAATTCACAAGTGCAGGGAAAAGAAGGTAAATCACACCTTCTTGTTCTTGTTCTGTTCTTGTTCTTCTTCTTTTTCTTTTCTTTTTTTTTTTTTTTTTTTTTGGTGAGGTATCATTATTACCAAAACCAAAAAGCTAGGCATGGGGCTCCTGCCCCAGCACCAGTGGGCCAGGTTGCTCAGTCCTACGGAGTGGAGAGTCCCTGGGGGGCTTGCATCCAGAAAGTGTTCACCTGTTCCCCTCCCACCCCAGGCAGTCTGAGAGGGAGACCCAGAATCTGAATGTAAAGCCAGCATCACAGGTTATTCTGATCCAGGCGGGCAACAGTCTACTTGCTGAGAAATGCTAAAATAGAGAGTCAATCACAAAGCCCTGGTGGTCCTTGATATTTTCTCCTTCAGCGCCAACCATGATAATAATAATACCCCAGATATAGGGCTGGGGTCACAGCTGTGTGGTGACACAGATCCGGCTGATGCCTGTCTTGGGAGCCTTGTGGTAACAGCAGCGACAGTAGTCATAGTGATAGCAGTGGTACCGTTAGTGGTAGTAAGAGTAGTGGTCATGTTAGTGGTAGTAATGGTAGTAGTACTGTTACTAGTAGTAACAGTAATGAGAGCAATAGTAAAGGTAATATTAATGGTAGTAGTACTGTTACTAGTAGCAGCACAGTTAATGGCAGTAATAGCTGAACACTTAATCCACCTGAGCCACTGTTTCAAGAGCTCCACATGTGTTATTTCAATGGTTTAAAGCAAGTTCTTGCACTTAGATGTTTGGGTGTGAACTTCACCCTTCCAGTGCTGATGAAGATGTGGAGAAATTGGAACCCTTATGTGCTGTTGGTGGGAATAATGCAGCTGCTGTGGAAAACAGTACAGGCAGACCTCATTTTATTGCGCTTCACAGATACTGCATTTTAAAGGTTGAAGGTTTGTGGCAACCCTTCATTGTCAGATCATGGTTAGAATTCTTTAGCAATAAAGTATTTCTTAATGAAGATATAACTTTTTTTTTAGAGATAATGCTATTGCACACTTAATGGACTCATCAAGAAAAAAAGGGAGAGGGCTTAAATCAATAGAATCAGAAATGCAAAAGGAGAAGTTACAACCAACACCACAGAAACACAAATGATCATAAGAGACTACTAGGAACAACTCTGTGCCAATAAAACGGACAACCTAGAAGAAATGGACAAATTCTTAGAAGGGTACAATCTCCCAAGACTGAACCAGGAATAAATAGAAAATACGAACAGACCTAATACCAGTAATGAAATTGAATCAGTAATTTAAAAACTCCCAACAAACAAAAGTCCAGGACCAGACGGCTTCACAGGTGAATTCTACCAAACATTTAGAGAGGAACTAACACTCATCTTTCTGAAACTATTCCAAAAAATTACAGAGGAAGGAATGCTTCCAAGCTCATTCTATAAGTCCAGCAGTATCCTGATACCCAAAACACACAAAAATATCACAAAAGAGAAAATTATAGGCCAATACTACTGATGAACACAGTGTAAACATAACTTTTATATGCATTAATATTCGTGTGACTCATTTTATTGTGAAATTCACGTTACTGTGGTGGTCTGGAACCAAACCCGCCATATCTCTGACGTCTGCCTGTATGGTGGTTCCTCTAAAAATTTAAACATAAAATTACCATTTGATTCAGCAATTCCACTCTGGGTATATACACAAAAGAACTGAAAGCAGAGACTTGAACAGATGCCTGTCCACCCGTGTCACAGCAGCATTATTCACAATAGTCAAAACGTGGGAACAACCCAAATGCCCACCAATGGAAAAATGGATAAACAAATTGTATATCCATACAATGCAATATTATTCAACCTTAGAAAGGAAGGAAGGCTTCCCTGATGGCACAGTGGTTAAGAATCCGCCTGCCAATGCAGGGGACACGGGTTCGAACCCTGGTCCGGGAAGATCCCACATACCGTGGAGCACCTAAGCCCATGGGCCACAGCTACTGAGCCTGAGCTCTAGAGCCCATGTGCCACAACTACTGAGCCCACGTGCCACAACTACTGAAGCCCGTGCACCTAGAGCCTGTGCTCCTCAATAAGAGAAGCCATCGCAGTGAGAAGCCCACGCACCGCAAAGAAGAGTAGCCCCTGCTCGCCACAACTAGAGAAAGCCCGCGTGCAGCAACGAGGACCCAACACAAAAGGAAGGAAATTCGGACATGCTACAACATAGATGGACCTTGAGAATGTCATGCTAGGTGAGATAATCTAGTCACAAAAAGACAAATCCGGTTTGGTTCCACTTATATGAGGTAACTAGAGTAGACAAACTCATAGAGACAGAAAGTAGAATGGTGGCTGCCAGGGGCTGGGGGGAGGGGGAGGGGGAGGGGAGCTAGGGTTTAATGCCAGTTTGGGAAGAAGAAAAATTTCTGGAGATGGATGGTGGTGATAGTTGTACAACAGTGCAAATGTACTTAATGCTACTGAGCTGTAGACTTCAAAATAGTTAACATGGTAAATTTTATGATGTGCATCAATTGAAAAAAAAGAGAGAGGGAAAGAAGTCCTCAGTTTCAGGTTCCTCATTTCTAAAATGGGGAAAAAAGCCTCCCCTACTTCTGAGGTTGTGAGGGTTGAACGTGTGAACAGAGCCACCCCCAGAGAGAAGTGGTTGGTCCAGAGCGGCGGCCAGTGATGCTGACAGCTACGATGGTTGTCAGTGTCATTCTGCCGGCCCTTTCCTGTGTGGCCCCAGCTACATCCCTGCACCTCTCTGGACCACAGAAAAGAGGGCTGGCACCATTGCTAAGTCCCCTCTCGTTCCCCAACTCTGATGCTCCGTGCTGGCTACCTGTCAGAATATCCCTTCCTGGAATGGGCCTCTCGGGGGCTGGGCCTGGCACCTTTATTCTGCCGGCACAGAGGGCTGAGCCCGCCTGCTAGGGTCGTCCGTGCTGGGGTGCTGGAGGGTGAACTAGGGTGAGTGACTCGTGCTCTGTGACCCGGAGAACCTAACTCTGGCCTTTGACAGACTGGTCTCCTGCGGGCTTAGGAGGGACGGTCCCGGCGTGTGCGTGCGTGTGCCTGACTGTGTGTGTACACCCACGAGTGAATGTGTCCATCTGTATGACGGCAGCTGGAGGTGGGAATGTGCAGGGGAGGGGGCGCTGTGCTGAGTGTCACACCCCTTGGGGACAGGGACAGTAAGGAGCCTTGCTGCATCTTTTCGGCCTTGGCTGCACGCTGGGGAGCCTTATAAGAATACTGGAGCCTGAGGCCTGAGTCCCACCCCCGAGGCTCTGATTTCACTGGTCTAGGGTGGCTTGGACACCAGGATTTTCCAAAGCTCCCATGGGGACTTTCCTGCACAGCAGGGCTGGAGCCGCTGCTCCCCTAGGGCCGAGGAGAGGAGGCCCCGGCCCAGACTCACAAGGGCTGGGCCCACTCCAATGGCTGAGGAAGCTTGCGTGGTGTGTGTGAAGGAAGCTACCTGTAAGCTGTTTATTGCTTGCTTGAATTACTGGGTAAATATTGACCAGAGGCGCCGATGGCCCGGAAGCTACCTGTTGTTTCCACGGGCACATCTCTGGCGAAGTAGGGGCACCTTTGTCTGGCCTGGGCTCTGCCAGCCAAGAGATGGGTGACACAGAGGCAAAGGGTCCCCCTAAGGGATACGGTGCGAGGTCCTGAGTGGAGTCCGGGCCTGGTGGGCAGCTGGGCAGATGCGCAGGCTAACTCGCTCCTGTGAGCTGTGGGAACCCGGGCAAGTGTTTTGAACTCTCTGGACCTCGGTCTCCTAGTCTCTAGGACAAGGATGACAGCAGTGGCCTGCATCCTCCTCTGAGGATGGAATGTACCCATCACACGGCAGTTGCTTGATAAACGGGCATTTCTTGTTTTCTGGACCAGAGAGACTGTTGGCCGCCTGGTCCCTGGGACGTCGCTCCAGTCTCCCGGTTGTTGAGTCAGTGTCTGTTAACAGTGGGGTGTTGATGGCTCCCGGGGAATGGCTGGAGGAGACAGAGCCCGGTCCTTTCCTGTTAGGGTCTGATGTGGTCCCTGCCCCCCAGGTTCCGATGTTGAAGTCCTGCCTCTCAGGACCTCAGAACGTGACTGTATTTGAAGATCGGGTCTTTAGAGAGACAATTACATGAAAATGAGGTCATACGGGTGGGCCCTAATCCAGTGTGACTGGGGTCCTTATAAGAAGAGATAAGGACACAGACACACAGAGGGACGACCGTGTGAGGACCCAGGGAGAAGACGGCCGTCGACAAGCCAGGGAGAGAGGCCTCAGGAGCAACCAAGCCTGCTGACACCTTGATCTCAGACCTCCAGCTTCGAGAACTGTGAGAGGATAAATTTCTGTTGTTGACGCCCCTGGGCTGCGCCAACTAATGCAAGTCCCCATAGAAAACCCGCTCCACATCAACCACATGGACGTGCTCCCTCCTCCTCACCCCCGCCCCTGTAGAATCAGTCCCTAAGACCTAAAACGTCCCAGCTTTTCCCATCACCGTCAACCCCTCAGCCAGCTTCACCCTCTGCTTTATCGCCACTGCATCCTCTCTCACTGTCTGCACACAGGTCATTTTTCAAGTTCAAATGTGATCCCAAGACTGGGCCCCTCCCCACCTGCCGGGCCCCTCCTATCTCCTTCATGGCAGCTACGCTCTAGCTGCACAGACCCTCCATGGTTTCTGGAACACACCACGTTACTCGTATACCCCCAGGCCTCTGAACCTCTGGCCCACTGCTTGAGTACTCTTCCTCCCTTCCCTGCCGTCAAACTCCTATTCATTCGTCACAGCCCTCTTCTAATGTTCCTTTCTTGGAAGCCCTCCTGGACCTTCGGAGATCAGGATCACCCCTTCCTCTTCTCTCTGCGCACGTGGACCTGTGCACAGCCTCCTACACACAGTTTTGAGTTGTTCTGTCTTCCTTCCCACCCAGAGTGTGAGTGAATGAGATCAAGGACCAGGCCTGACTCAGCTCACCTTCCAAGCATCTGGTCCCACATCTGGCCTGATGGGTGTCCAGTAGCTGCTTCTCAAATGCAGGGGTTAGTTGAGCAGTTTAGGCCAGGGTTTGGGGCCACAGAGTTCCTTCTTGTGGAGATTCTTGAACGTCGTAGGACTTCTAGCAGCATCCCTGGCCTCTGCCCCCTGGAGAGAGAAGCCCTACCACTCTCAAGTTGTAACAGCTCATATATCTCCAGTCACGGTCGAATCTCCCCTGGCACAGAATCACCCCAGTGGAGAACCACCGTGAGGCCTGCTGTGATCTCTGAACCTCTTGAGAGAAACACTGTCGGCATATCCAAGGTTGGAAGGACACTGATGCTGATTTTGTTAGAGCACGAATCAGAGAAAAATAGCAATTTTGAAGACTATGTGCTGCAGTGGGCCCTGTGAGAAAGTGGCAGCCAGGCAGGGGGTCCTTTCCTAGGGATGAAGTTGACGAAACTCTTTTTTTCTGAAATTTTGGCTGGAGTTTCCTATTGAATTGGGTACACACCCAGTGGGAGAGTACACAGTTTTACCAAGCAGAGGCTCAGACAGTGGTCGGGATTATGATTTTCAGAAATTGGATCGGCACCCATTTCACCTCCAAATTCAATTTTCTCTTTTCCTTTACAGATTTTTCCCAAGATCACTTTGGCCCTGAGGCTCCATCTATCCCCCCCCAGTAAGTATCAGTGCCCTCTGAGCACTTTGTGGAGACCTCATTTTATTAGGTTTGTCCACTAAGCATCTGGGCATCCCTCTACATCCCTGTCCACCTCTGCCCCTCACAGGTCCAGCCTGGGGGCTCAAGGAAGAACAGGTGCCCTCCCAAGCTAACCTCGACTGGCTCTGGGGGACTATTTCTTGGGGTTGAACTGGGGCTGTTTTCTGATCTTCCTGCCCTCAGTTTCCTCTTTTGTGAAAATGGGGTCAGAATATCTACCTCACTGTGAATGTCAAGTGCCAGGCGCTCAGGAACGTCAGCTCTTATCCGTCCTAGGGGCCGAGGCGCAGAACTTGGTCATTCAGCCACAAGGTAGATGACAGCGGACAAGCTGCTCTTTCTGAATCAAAGCAAGTTCTTGGGCAAGAAAGGCCTCTTACCTGGCAAACCAACACAGACCCACGGAGACTCCCTTCTAACTGCCTTACTGTCTACTCTTGTCCTCTTAAAAATCAAATGCCCTTGAAAAGGTAGCATATTGGGCCTTACCAAGTAGAGTTGCAAGATAAAATACAAGATGCCCAATTAAATTTGAATTTCAGATGAACAGCAAATAATTCAGCATAAGTGTGCTCTCAATACTGCACAGAATAGACTTACACTAAAACTTATTCGTTTTTCATCTGGAATCCAAATCTAACTGGACGTTCTGCATTTTTACGTGCTCCATCTGGCCCGCCCAACTTAACAGCCATTTGCCATCTTAAGTAAATACTGATACGTTTGTTAGGCTCTTTTCAGGGAGCTGCTTGGATAGGAGGAGAATGTAGAGCTCATGGAACGGCCTCTTGGTGGTAACCAGTGACAAAGACTCTTCGCTTGACCAAACTTTAGTCAGGTTCCTGAACCTTCTCCCAGGCCTATCTGTGCGCTTCCTTGTAAAATCCAGTTTTATCAAGAACCCTGCTGAGTCAGTTTAACCAAATCCCCCCAACCTCAGTATCTGATCACCCTTGACATCTGATCAGGTTCCTTATCCCCCACCATGCCCCAGGTGATGTCTGATTGTCCTGTCTCGAATTCATCAAGAATCCTGTTACGTCAATTTAAATATTTCTTTCTTTCTTTTGGCTGCACTGGCTCCTTAGTTGTGGCACGCAGGCCCCTTAGTTGCGGCACGTGGACTCGTAGTGGTGGCATGCATGTGGGATCTAGTTCCCCGACCAGGGATTGAACCTGGGCCCCCTGCATTGGAAGCGCAGAGTCTTACCCACTGGACCACCAGCGAGGTCCCCTGTTACATCAATTCATCAAGATCCTCCCTCAGCCCTGATGTTTCCTCCCAGTAATTTTCCAGCCACTGACCCCCACCAGGCTCCTTGGCTATAAATGCCCACTTGCTGGTGTGCTGTGCTCAGTTCACCCCATCTCTCTAGCCTACTGTGAAATCCCATTGCATTGGTCCTTACACCCGTTGTGATGGTCCTGAATAAAGTCAGCCTTCCCATCTGTAACAAGGGCCATTGATTATTTTTTTTCTTTCATAGCAGTACGGTAGCCCTGATGGGTCATTTTGTATGGATTGGTTCACCAGCTGAGTTTTATCTGTCACAAAACAGCTTAAAAAAATAAGGAAGCCTGGTTCCCACTGATCTTGTGGCTTTTATATGAAACATGCGTGTAAGGCTTCTGTGCTGGCCCCTCTTCTCAAAATTTTTGGCAAAGATGACCAAAAAATAGCTTCTGTAGAAATTATTTATTTAGTATTAATAGGGCAAAGTTAGATCTTGGCTAGACATTTTAAGTAAACAGGATCACTGCACATGGAGTTGTTTGAAACCAGAGATTTCCTGTGACCCCCAGAGTTTTAACAAGAGCCAGAGAAGTTATATTTATAGAAACCCTGTTAATTTTACCACCCCCCAGCCTCACATTTAATCCCAAATACAACAAATCCCGGAATGTCTGCGGACAGTGGCCTGTTTGATGGATGAGGCCAGGAGGTGATCTCTTGATGCAGTTGGGATGATAAATGGAGAGTTGGGTGGAGGCTGTTATAGTGGGACTGGGGGCAGATGCCAGTGGGTGGACAATATTTTCAAGAAGCTGCAAACACAACCAATTAATAAAAACATTAACCTCCAGCACACGGCGTCTTTCGGTTAAGTTTCTTGGAGGGCTTTGCAAATCCCTTCTGACCTCAGCAGCTTAAAAGAGCTCCCAGGCAGAGCTCCCATATTTCCTCTTGAGCGATCCACCATCTCTATAAATCCTCAGCATGTGCTCATGTGCTTGGTGGAAGCCCCTGTTGGGGGGCTATCTGTTGGATAGACTGATGCAAGATGATTAAAGAAATTTCTCCTACTCAAGGACCTCCCCGAGCCTGAGAACCAGGAGAGATTTCTAAAGGGAGAGAGAGGATTCCCCCAGTGTTAACAGAGAATCATCAAAATATTGGGGGAGGGTCGCGTTGGAAAGAGCATCAGAAGACCCAGGTCTCAGCCCTGGCTGCAGGTGACCTTGGGCAAGTCTCCTAGACAGTCAGATTTTTACTTTTCTCATCAGTTACACAAGGGAATAACATCACCTATTCTGCTGGTTGTTCTAAGGGATTTCTAGTGAGAGAATGTATGTGAGTTAAGTATAAATTGTTGCTGTTGTAGTCCAAGGCTGTATGGACATCTGAGTTGAGGCATGTCCCTTGGACCTAAGGCAGTGGGATGACCCATGGAGGCTATGGGGACCTCTGGGGTCATAATTCCAGCTTCCTGATGATGACCTCCAGCCACATCCGACTACAGCCTCATTGGTTACCTGCCGTCTCTTCGGGGGCCTCTCAGGTCACCACGGTCCTCCCTTTAGCCAGTGTTTGACTACAAGTAACATTTCTTTTCATGATAGAGAAGAGACAGGAAGAGGAAATACTAGAATGCATGGCACATAGGGTGAGTATCAGTTTGTGTGACTTTTGTTTCAGATATGTTTACACTTCAGCATGTGTAGGTGTATTGGATTGCAATGAAAAAGATGTTTCTTACCGTGAGTTGTGCTTTAAAAAAAAATCAAAAGTGCTGCTTTAGGTAAAGACAAACGTGATTTCATCACTCGGGCAACTTTGAGTCCAAAATCCAGCCAAGGAAGTGAGTGCGGACCGAGTCGCCAAGGCAGGGAGCCCAGAAATGCCTTCTTGAGTCACATGACGGGTGTCATGACATCAACACTGTACCGTCAGACAGGTTCGAATCCCAGCTCTCGACTTAGCAGCTCTGAGCCTCACTTTCTAACGCCCAATGCAGTGGGTTGGCTCCCCTGGGGTCCAAGGCCTCTCCCAGTGCTAACATTCTGGGGTTCATGACCTCTCTGGCTCTTCTTAGGGCACCGTTTGGGCTTCCTTGGTGTGGGAGGAGCTGGGCCCGAGGCCACGCTGTCTTCTGGCTCTTCTGGCACTTCGGGACCACTGCTCTGGGGGTGACGCCACCCACACTGCCTCTCGCCACTCCCTCCTCCTGGGCCCCCACTAGTGCCCTCAGCATCCTTAGAGTGTGCGGAGATGGAGATGTTTTCCAGACATTTCCCTTTGCTTCTCCGGGAAATAAGTTTCTCCCTGTATGCCGACAGCTTCCACCCGTTCAGAGAATGTGGGGGAATATCATGGACAGTTTGGCTGGCACTCTGGTCAGCAGCCAGATTGGCAATGCCAGACGTCCCCCGGCTTTGCCTTCTGGAGGGGCTCTCCAGCTGCTATGTCAGCGGCCCTTCCAGCACCCAGATGCAATGCACCCATGCTCACCCACGCCCGGCGCTGAGCAGCAGCTCTTCCTCCATTCCCTCCTCTCTGTCTTTGTCTCTCCCTTTCCTTCCTACTCTTCCCTTTACTTTCCATTTAAACATGCTGTTTCTGAAGCAGCTTCCTGCTTCATAAATAGACTTAGCTGGTGGTATATATATATATATATATATATATATATATATATATATAGTGTGTGTGTGTGTGTGGGTGTGGGTGTGTGTGTGTGGGTGTGGGTGTGGTGCGCGGGCCTCTCACTGTTGTGGCCTCTCCCGTGCTCTGGACGCGCAGGCTCAGCGGCCATGGCTCACGGGCCCAGCCGCTCCGCGGCACGTGGGATCTTCCCGGACCGGGGCATGAACCCGTGTCCCCTGCATCGGCAGGCAGACTCTCAACCACTACGCCACCAGGGAAGCCCATGGTGGTATATTTTTATTTTGGAGAAAATGTTTGCAGTGAGGTAAGTCAAGACAAACTAAAACACTGTATCGCTTTGACAGTTGTGTGTTGTGAATGTTTTGTCATTGTTGAAACAGAGGTTACATCAGCCTGATGTTCTTACCCTGTGTTCGAACCCCTTAGGATTCCTAAATCTGAGGCTTGTTCATCTGGAATAGTCTCGCACTTCTCTTGAGGAGAGGGATGGGGATGATGCTTTTCCTTAGAAATCGCCTTCAGTAATTGTCTAAGAAAACATTTGAAGACATAGCAACTAAGTAGCACAAAGGTGATAACCACCTCAGACAGTAGTCATCAGAAATCAATAGCTTGATGGGTTTTTTCTAGAGTGAATCCTTTACCATCCCTTCTTATAATCCCAGTAAAGATTCTATCCTTGAAATTTTGTACTTTATTAACAAAAATATCTTCCTGCCCAAAGTCTGTTGCACCCTGCCCCCTCCCCTCCTTCTGTATTGGGTGGGGTTGGTGCCTCAGAGGTGGCATGTGGGAGAAGGCACTCATGAAACAGAGTGGGGCATGCCAAAGCCTCCTGGGCTGGCCTTGATATCCTCCAAGAAGCAGATACCAAAAGGGAATTTTTGCCTGTGGGAGAGAAAATGCGGAGAGGTTTGGGAAAGCTGGGAGAGTTGTCAGTCTGCAAAGCAAGTCTAGACGGAGTGGAGGATAGGGAGAGAAACTGGGTGGGAGTTTCTAGCCTCGCACGCCATCGAAGGCAGATTTCGAGGGGCAGTAGAGGGGTCTTCGAGCTCAGCTGGCCCTCAGAGGCATCTGGGCGTCCGAGGGATCTTGCCTGGTGCGCCACATCATTCAACCATTGGCTGGTCTACAAGGCGCATTCTCACGGCCACACTGCCCGCCTGGCCATTTTTGTACCTGAACAGAATCTCCTGCTCTCTTCACGCCCTCTTTTTTGAAAGATGCTTTCACAGGGGCAGGACTTTCTGTTTTGTTGCTAGTTACTAGCTGCGGAATCCAGAGATCAATCGTGCTGCTTATAGCACAGCAAATGGACCTCGTCCAGAGCTTGGTTCCCAGATTCTGAGGGCTGGAGAAAGCAAATAGCCCTGGGAGTGGCTGTGAGCGACTCGGGCATTATCCAGTCTGATGGGGTGATTCGCCGGTGCCCCGCTTATCGTCCTGATGCCGTTGTGGCATCTTAAGGGAGATCTGGGTTACCACTTGCAAGGATGTATGCACATTTTGTGTTCCATAGTGCCTGAGGGGGTAACCCAGCACTTGGGATCTCTCTGCCCCTTGACAATTTAAGTGAAGTTGGCTCCCATCCTGTTTCCCAGCCTGGGTAAAGCCTGAGGCCTCTTGAGATTTCTGTGAATGGCCAGCCTCACTTCCTTATGGCGCTCGTCTCTGCCCCTGCATCCTGGTGTGCCAGCTCCATTCACCCTCCTGCCAGCTGGCACCACTTTGGGCCCTTCACTTACATGAGAAATGTAATCACGCTTGTATTTTGTAAGGTTAGTAAATTGCCTGAGGCTTTAGGTTTTATGGAGGGCTCACCACATGGACATCCTTCCACTGTCTTACTTCCCCTCCCCCCTCACTTCCCATCCATTCCCCAAACCTGTGTTCTCTGCAGCATCTAGGTCCCTCAGCTCACCCTCGGGCCCTCTGTGGAGGGTAGCCTCCTGAGCTCTAAGTATTCCTCTCCCGGATGCCTCCGTACCCTAAGGATGCTTTCCTACCCTAAGGCTGTCTTCTCCCAGTGCCTGGATTCTGGAGAGGAAGACCCTCCATCTCCTTGAAATCATTTCCTGTAGAGCTTTTTTTTTTTTCCCTCAGAATAATTTTAAACTTACAAAAGAGTTGCAAAAATCGTACAAAGAACTCCCACATACCGAGATTCCCCAAATGTTAACATCTTACAGAACCACAGTATAATGATCAAAATGAAGAAATGGACGTGGATGAACTTTCTTATCTAATCTGCAGGTCTTATTCAACTTTTCCAACTATTCCACTAATGGACATTTTTCTGGTCCAAGATCCAATTCAAGACAGGCTCACGAGCTATATTTAGTGGCCTTGTGGCCTCAGTGTCTTTTAATCCAGATTCAAGGTCAGGGGTCGGCAAACTTTTTCTGTACAGGACCAGAGAGTAGATATTTTAGTCTTTGCAGGCCGTGTGCCCTCCCTTACAATTATTTGTATTTGTTCTAAGTGAATGGCTGTCAAATCTAGGCCAATGGATTCTGTAGATGGACATAAATCGTCCCCCCAGGACCTTTCCCCATTCACAGTGCCTGCCGATCATCTGCATTTATTCAGTGTCTTTTAAGCAAACTGTCCCAGTGAATGATATGTCCCTGGGAGATGCCTGATGCTCTCCATCCTTGTTTTGGGCCAGGAGGAGCTGGCAGCCTAGTCAGGGTGGCAGGTGCTGAGTCTGGGCTGTCTGCTCTCCGTCATCATTTAGGTACAGGCTCTGTCCCCAGATGCTCCGCTCCCCGCTTCACGCCCCCCACTCAGAACGCCTGGGGAACGAGCCGTTCTTCACATGTCCTCTTCCTCAAAGTGAGACCTTTGGAATCCCAGACAGGCCCAGTCAGCTGAGGATGGAGGGAGAGGGAGGGAGGGGCAGCCCTGCGTCTCCTTGGCCATCAAAGCCGGCATTGTTCTCAAAGAATTAACCCGCATAGCAGGCTTGCAATTAGCAAGGAATAATGGGGTGTGATGGGTGTCGAACAACGGCTGTAACTAATTTTCAGCCCTGCAGTGAGAAACCGCCCTGCTGATTCCCCTTCCGTATTTCCCGGTAAGTTGCAGGCGGCAGGCTCAGGAGAGCAGAAATTCTCAGGGTGGAGGGTGGGGGAGGGCCGGGGAGCAATCTGTCTGAATAATTTAAACAATGCAGCCCAGCCAAGCTAAATGGAGCTTATCAAATGTTACACCTCTTAAAGCTGCAATCAGAGGCGGCAGGATATTAACTGTAAAGCCCTCCTTCTGCTCGGAGGGAAACCGAGGAACAGACCTGCTACTCATTGGACAGAAAGGGGAGTTTCAGGGGTGGCAGGAGAGAGAACTGGGTCCATTTTGAAGGTCAGATCAATAGCTCAAAGCAGATATCCAAGGACAGGACAGGAACAGCATTTACTGGGCACCTACTCTATACCGGGGTGACAGGCCCTTTTATACAGGATATTTTCTTATCCTTTGTCTTGGTTCTAAAAGGCATGTGTGGTTATTCATATGTACTTTTAAACAGAGAAGGAAATCACTTAAGACTCATTCGCTTCAAATGCTAGAAAACCCTGACCCCAACTGGCCTGAGCAAAGGGATTTTTTCTTTTTTTTTCTCATGCAGCAAAGATGTCTAACAGAGCAGCTTGATTCAGGGCTCAGATGATGTCACTGGGACCCTGTTTCTCTCCATCTCTCTGGCTCTGCCTTCCACTGTGTTGGCTTTGGGCTCAGCCTCCTTGGAGACCAATCCCTGGTGCTCTGAGGTCCAAGCTCAGGGAGGAGGAATACCTTTCTAAGGGTTGAAGAAACTTCCATTTCTAATCAAGATGGAGTGACAGGGACCAGATTCAACTCCACCTTAAACAACTAAAAACAGGACACACTGTATGAAACAATGGCCTTTAGACAATGAATGACAGGCAATGCAAAACAGGGATTCCTGAGAGAAGAGGAACAGGAGAGAGTTTCTAGGCTGAAGCACCGCAGGGGAGACCCAGGTAGAGCCTGGCAGTGTCCAAGGGGAGGCCACGCAGCTAGAGTTCACAGGACAGACTAATGGACAGGAGAGAGCTGGCCAGAGAGAGGCCTTTGGAGACCTGCAGAGGGTCCCCCTCAAGTATCCAGCAGCGCAGTGGACGGATGCATTCACGTAAGGGAACTACTGGAGTTGGGGGAAGAACCTCCTAAAGGAATAGACATAACCATCCCCAGAACTCACACAGATCAAGGATAGTTCATGTCCCCACAAGGCAGAGTGAAAAATCTAATAAGACCTGTGGCACTGGGTCGAGTACTTAGAAGGTTATAGCCTCTGTAGTGGCAATAAGTCTGAATAGCCCTAGACTTAAGACTGCTCTGGTCCTAACTAACAAATCTTACACATATGCCTTGAAAGGAACAAGTTGTTCCCAAGCAACTGAACTGAATCTCAGGACAAAACTCAAGAACACTGAAAGGAATTCAAAAATATCCAACACTTGAGAAGGTAAAATTCACAATGTCTTTTAGCCAATTAAAAATCACCAAACATGCAAAGAAGCAGGAAAATATGACCCACAATGAAGAGAACTATCAATCAATAGAAACAGACCCAGAAATGATATGGGTGATAGAATTAGGAGACAATGACATTAAATAGTCATTATAAGTATATTCTATAGTTGAAGAAGATAGAGAAAAGCATGACCATGGCATGGAAGAGATAAAAAATATTTAAACATAACTTCTAGAGATGGAAAAAAAACAATGTCTGAGATAAAATCTAGACTGGATGAGATTAACAGCAGATTAAACATTAAAGAAGAAAATATTAGTAAACTTGAAGAAATAGCAATAGAAACTATTTGATATGAAACACAGAGAAAAAGACTAGAAAATCTGCCAGAATATCAATGAACTGTGGGACAATGTCAAGTGGTCTAACATACATCTAATTGGAGTCCCTGAAGGAGAGCAGGTGGGCAGGAACTTGTGCATGGAAGATGCTCAGTTGTTGAATAAGTGATGACCCTGTTGCTCTGTGGCCTTGAATCTCTTCTATTCTATGAAGTTGGGTTTCATAATGACAGTAATAATAAGGATGATGGTGATGATAATGATTCATTCATTGATCACATACGGTGTGAGAATACATACAATCTTTCATTTTACCCTTGCAACAGCTCTGTGAAATCTGTCATTATCCTCATGTTACAGATGAGGAAGCAGGCATGTGAAGCCTGTTTGTCTCATGAAGCTGCGGCTGGGACAAATATCATGGGGGACCCAGTTTGATTGTATAAATTCACATAGTTTTGTGAGAAGCTGAGATCCTGGACCCCAGACATGATGTGAGCCAGAAGAGTGAGAATCAGGGGACAGCTGTTGTTTAATCTCTCAATTAACCTGTGTACATGGCAAATCTTTTCTTATCTCTGGCTGTCATGTGTCTTTCCTGTAATATGAGAATGTTGGAACAAATTATTCTCCAGGAGACCTCCCAGTGTGAACATTTGAACCACTTGTATTGGTTCCTATCACTTGCGTGTACCTTTACTCCCTAGGCTCATGTCATCTGGGTGAGAGGTGTCTCTTAGGTGGTGTGGAAACCCACAGACCAGCTCCCTAGCTAGGGCCACGGGAGAATAGTCATTATGTTGGAGATTTTGTCAAGTATCTACAAATACCTACATTGCCAATCATCAGGCACTAGTTCTTTTGGATAATTGTTGGGATGGGGAGGGGCACACAGCCAGATCAGGCGACAGATGACTGAAGAATTGTTGGCTGAATTCAAAGGTGGCATGACCTTGAACTTGGGGCATTTGAAGGGCTGCTATGAAGAAGGAGGGCTAGACTTTGCAGGGGACACCTTTAGTTTTGGGAGATTGGGTGTCTGTTTTTCTGTATATCTGGAATTGTGACTGTGGCAGCCATCTTTCCTATCTCATCCTTCTTTGGGACATTATAGCCCAGAAAGGTGCTTTGCTGAGAAAGAAGAGTGAACTGGACTCATCCAGTAAAGCTCAGTGGTGAGATGGAGAGAGCCCCAGGGCCTTTCTTAAGCTCAGCTGTGTTTCCTCTGCATTTCTGTCCTGAGATCATGGAAGAGACTCTGCACCCTTATCATAAATTCTCCTTATGGCTTAAGCTAACTTCAGCTGATTTCTGTAACATGCAACCTAAAGTCCTAACTTTCTTAGAGGTCAAGCTAGGATTACAGGTGGATGTCCAGGGAGATGCATCACACCATAACCTAGAGAAGAAGTGTTAAAGATGGCATTGCAAATCCAGAAAGGACTGCTTTCAGATGCATCAGGTGTTTGGGGATGGCAGGATGGACACAAAAGCTCATTCAATAAAATAAGATAGATGGCATCCTATCTTCCCCCACTCCTTATTCTTTTTTTTGTTGTTGTTATGCGGGCCTCTCACTGTTGTGGCCTCTCCCCTTGCGGAGCACAGGCTCCGGACGCGCAGGCTCAGCGGCCATGGCTCACGGGCCCAGCCGCTCCGCGGCATGTGGGATCTTCCCAGACCGGGGCACGAACCCATGTCCCCTGCATCGGCAGGCGGACTCTCAACCACTGCGCCACCAGGGAAGCCCCCCCCACTCCTTATTCTAATAACACATATAGTACACACATATGTTCTTTGCAAGAAAAATATATTTCAGTCCACATACAGAAGTCATTTTTCAAATGTGTCTCTTAGTGGCTCTTTTGGATGCCAACTAAATACACCTCTAAGGACTTTAGTAGTCATTAATAATTTTTGATAATGATCAAAAACATTTCTTCATGCTTTCCCTGGTTTTCTTTGGACCCAAGAATTGTCGAGTTTTTGAAATGTAGAAAAATAAACAAAATATATATGGTAACAGCTTTGATTTACCCTGGGAATAAACTCATTCAGTCTTTCTATTATAGTCACCTTCAGTTATGTAGCCATTTGTTTGTACATGGCATCTTTGTAGCACTAATATACGAATCAGTGACACTCCTGGAAAACATAACTTTAAAAAAGTTAATAATGTTTGATGACCCTAAAACTGGCACATAGTTCCTTGGTTCCCTGAATAAAGGGTACTATGTAACTTTTTCTTGATGATAAAGAGTCCTCCTAAGCATTCTGTCTTGTACCTTGTAGTAAATAACACAGTGATGTCCTCCAAGACCATTGAGAGGTACAGCTATATGCCCTTAAGTTAAATTACCACATGGGTCTGCTTTTCATGGGTTAAGTTGTACTGAACTCACTTTTAGTTGGTCAGCTCTCTGTTTCCACTAATATTGGTGTGTTGTCTCTCCAAAGACCCCATCCGCTTTGCTGACACCAAGACAAACGCACATATGTGTGCACGCGCACTCACACCTGCCTGAGCTGCCATCAGCATGACCACCCTTAGGTTGTAAAGCTGGCTTTATGCCTGTGATCCTAGTCGGATGGTGTCATGCGGGCCACATGGAAGGGAGCACCACAGTGTACACCGAGCAGCGCTTCTGCCTGGTGTCTATCCCCAAACCCACCCTCTTTGCTTCCCCACAGGATGCTCAAACTTCCCTTGGTTCTGGCTCCTGAGTTTCCAGCATGGCCCAAACCCTGGTTCTGCTTCTTGAGTTGCTCTTCAGGGAAGTGGGCTTTGGATCTGCATGGCCTTGGCCTTTGCCAAGTACTGTTTTCATTCATTCTCACGGTCACTTCTCAGGCATTTGATCCCCTGCTCCCCTCCCTCCCTCCCACCCTGCTCTCAGATTCCCCTTTACTACTTACGCATGGTCCCAAGCATCCAAGGATCTCGTTTTGTCATTAAAATAATTTTTTTGGTTGACATGGTTTATTTTATTTTTTAAGTTTTGAAATAAAAAAATATTTTTATTCTATTTTTTAATTTTAAATTTTAAAAATTTAAATTTATTTTTATTTTATTAAAAATTTTAATTTTTATTCTTCTTATTTTACTTTTTAATTTGTTTATTTTTTATTGAAGTCTAGTTGATTTACAATGTGTTCATTTCTGCTGTAGAGCAAAGAGATTCAGTTATATATATATCTATGTACATTCTTCTTTATATTCCTTTCCATAGTGCTTTATCACAGGATATTGAATATAGCTCCCTGTGCTATACAGTAGGACCTTGTTGTTTATCCATTCTATATATAATAGTTTGCATCTACTAACCCCAAACTCTCAATCCAATTTTTTACATATTGAATAATGCCTTAAAATAGAAACTAGCCAAAACCTAACAGTCAGAAATATCGTTACAGGTAGCATTTATTTTCAATTGTGATTCAAGATAAATTATATTATTTATATTTTAAAACCAGTATCTTTAATTCCTGCCTTTTTCTAATTCAAGGATTTACTCTCCTTTTAAGTGAATGTCAGGTGTTATGTTTTGTTTTTTAATCACTGTGACTTTTTTCATATTGCTTAAAAGTGAAGACATGAAAAATGATGGGGCTATTATAAATTTTTTGTGTTCTTACAGATATCCAAGTACAATTTACTTTTTATTTTTTGTTTATTTAATTTATTTTTTTATTGAAGTATAGTTGATTTACACTGTTGTGTTAATTTCTGCTGTACAGCAAAGTGACTCAGTTATATACATATATACACTCTTTTTAATATATTTTTCCATTGTGGTTTACCCCAGGATATTGAATATAGTTCCCTGTGCTGTACAGTAGGACTTTGTTGTGTATTTTATTTTTTAAATTTAATTCTTTAAAATAATTTTGACTGGTTACACTGACTTCACTCACACTGTCTCAGCTCAGGCTGCCATAACAAGAATACCACAGACTGGGTGCTGTAAACAACAATTATATCTGACAGTTCTGGAGGCTGGGAAGTCCGAGATCATGGTGCCAACATGGTCAGGTGCTGGTGAGAGCCCTATTTCTCATTTTCACATGGTTCAGAGAGAGGATCTTGTGTTTCTTCCTCTTCTTGTAAGGGCACTAATCCCATCATGAGGGCCCTACCCTAATGACCTAATCTATCTCCAATTACCTCCCAAAGGCCCCACATCCAAATTCCCTCACACTGGGGATTTGAGTTTCAACATATGATTTTTTTGTACTATCAGCACAAACTCAACAGTTGTAATTACTTTCATAAGATAATTGCTATTAACTCATAGTGTCTCTAACTTTCAGTTTCTCTTGATATCATTTTTCCCCTCTAAACTTATTATATTTTATGCTGAAGTATTTTAAAGTAAATCACAAATATCATAGCATATCACCCCTAAGTGTTTCAGAATGTGTCTCTAAAAAATAAGACCATTTTCTTTACATAGTCAAAATAAACATTAAAATACAAAAAAATTAATAATAGTCCCTTAGTATCCTTTAATACCCATTCTGTATTCAAATTTTTCCAGATGTTCTAACTAGAATCTAATCTGTGCTCATGTGTTGCACCTGGTTGTTAAACACCTTTGGTCTCTTTTAATCCAGTAGCACTGACTTGCTGAAGACACTAGAGCCAGAGCATCAAGTCCCCTACGTACAAACAAGTTCTGTTCTGAGAGTGCATTCGTAAGTCCAATTTGTTGGTAAGTCCAACAAAGTTAGCCTAGGTACCCAACTAACACAACCGGCTATACTGTACTGTACTGTAATAGGTTTATAATACTTTTCACACAAATAATACATTAAAAAAAACACAAAAAATAAAGAAAATATTTTTAATCTTACAGTACAGTACCTTGAAAAGTACAGTAGTACAGCACAACAGCTGGCATACAAGGGCACGTTCACATCTTTCAAAGTTCACAACTCGAAAGTTTGTATGACTTACTGTATTGTGCAAAATGTCCCACCTTCTGGGTCTGTCTCATTGCTTCCCTTGTGGTGTCTTTTAGCTTGTAGCTCTGTCCCCTGTTTATCCTGTAAGTAGGACTCCCTGTGGCCCAAGGGCTCCAGATACCTCCCCCTGCAGTGACCTTGTGTTCTGACCTAAGGCTCCTTGAAGGGTAAGAGGACCCAGGTGAGAAGTAGTCCCAGGGAGCAGGGGGAAGTCTATCTGACTCTCAACCAGCCGTATCATCTACCTCAGGGATCCCTCCTGATTTCAGAAGATTTTCTCAGAGAAAGCAGGGAAGTGTTAGGGGACTTCCCTGGTGGCACAGTGGTTAAGAGTCTGCCTGCCGGGCTTCCCTGGTGGCACAGTGGTTGAGAGTCTGCCTGCCAGTGCAGGGGACACAGGTTCGTGCCCTGGTCTGGGAAGATCCCACATGCCGTGGAGCGGCTGGGCCCATGAGCCATGGCCACTGAGCCTGTGCGTCCAGAGCCTGTGCTCCGCAATGGGAGAGGCCACAAGAGTGAGAGGCCCACGTACAGCAAAAAAAAAAGAATCTGCCTGCCAACGCAGGGGACACGGGTTCATTCCCTGGTCTGGGAAGATCCCACATGCTGTGGAGCAACTAAGCCCGTGAGCCACAACTACTGAGCCTGCATGCCACAACTACTGAGCCTGTGCGCCACAACTACTGAAGCCCATGCACCTAGAGCCCGTGCTCTGCAACAAGAGAAGCCACTGTAACGAGAAGCCCGCGCACCGCGACGAAGAGTAACTCCCGCTCACCTCAACTAGAGAAAGCCCGCGCGCAGCAACGAAGACCCAACACAGCCAAAATAAATAAATAAATAAATAAATAAATATATATATAAATTTATTGTTGTCAAAATATTCTGAGTCAAACAGTGGGGTCAAACAGGTGAGATCAATGTCACCTCTGTTCTAACCCAGCCATGTGTTCATCCTGGACTGAAACCCAAGCTCCTTATCCAAGCTTTGACAGTCCCAGGAATTCCAGATAACTTCCCTCTACTTCCCCGCCAGCCTCCCTTCTAGCAGGTGAGCCCTGGACACGACACAGACAAGCTCTCCCTCCTCTGCGCTTCTGCTTATGCCTTTCCCCTTCCTGGAACTCCCGCCCCGACTGCTCCGTCCCTCTAGATCCTGGCTCTCCTTCAAGGGCCAGGCCCTGTCCAGCTTCCTTTGGGAAGACCCCGCTGCCCCCTCCAGAAAAAGCCATCTCATCGTCCCTGATAGGGGGCGGGCAGGGGCGGGTACAGTCTGTTCCTCCCAATAATGGAAGATCAAGTCCACTTTTTTCTATTGGTCCGTTTTCTCTCCCACATATCTAAGATGTCTCCCCAACCCCACTAAACTCTTTAGGGCTAGATACTGGATCTTCTACCTTTTTTTCACACCCCCCCCAAACTAGTTAGCTCCAGGCAGGACCTGGCACCCAGTGGGTGTTCATTAGTCACAGAGGAAAATCTCCAAGTCAGACAATGAGGACATTGGGCTGGTTTCCAGGGGGCCTTGAATCCGGCTCCACTTCTGTAACACACCACCTCCCACTCTCTTCCCAACCTCGGACAGCGGGAGATGGGGCGGCGCCAGGTCCCACGCCAGCCACAGGAGATCCAGCTGCACAGAGCTGGAGGCTTGGCCTTCCGGATTTATTGCCAGCCTGCGAGCAGGGCACGGGCTTAAAGAAGGAGCCTGGCTCTCTTCTCAGGGCCGGACGTCACGGGCTTTTCTGGCAGGAGCAGACCGTACTTGGCACTGTCATCTCACCTGGTTTAACACAGTCACAATTCCTCCCGGTTTTTAACACCTGCTGGTAGGGGCGATGTCTCAGGGCCTGGCGGGCTCTTAGTTGCCGACCACAGAATCCGTGTTAGCTGGTAGTTAAGGCAGGAGAGACTTTATTGAAGGCTGTGGGTGAGCTCCAGGCTCTAGGTCGACCTTCTCGGAATGACTCCCAGGGCTCTGCAGGGCTGGGCAGGGCAGGGAGCACCACTCAGCATCTGCTGCTGCTCCTCATCCTTCTGGCAGACGTCCCACCGGCTTGCTTCCCTGTCAACAACTTGAAGCCTCACGCAGGTGCATCTCTGGGTGACATCTCAGCATCCCCGCAGTAGGCGAGGCTGGGAAATAGCTTTGCTGTTTTTGTTCTGCTTTTTTTTTGCGGTACGCGGGCCTCTCACTGTTGTGGCCTCTCCTGTTGCGGAGCACAGGCTCCGGACGCACAGGTCCAGCGGCCATGGCTCACGGGCCCAGCCGCTCCGCGGCACGTAGGATCTTCCCGGACCGGGGCTCGAACCCATGTCCCCTGCATCGGCAGGCAGACTCTCAACCACTGCGCCACCAGGGAAGCCCTGTTCTGCTTTTTGATTCTACATTGGGAAAGTGGATTTACAATGCGGGGAACTACAGAGACGCAGAGAGAGGAGCACATGTGTGATAGTACGTTCAGGTGCTTTCGGATTTGACGGCTGAGAGGCTAACTCACCTGAGTCACACAGCCGGTGATGGGACGGCAGGGATTCAGGACTGTCCACTTTACGTTCCTCTCTTTCCCTGTGGCTTTGAGGATTAGAACCTCAACGCCGGAAAGTGCTGGCACCTCTTTCGGCCACAGGGGAGCAGAAGTTTCTGCGGAGGGTGAAGATGGTTCACAGTTAAAGATTTCAAAAGGGCTGAGGGCGTTGCCCGTGGCCACATCCATCAAGCAGCCAGAGGCTGAGAATTGGAACCACTTTCCCCTGGCTTCCCAGCCTGGGAGAGGGTCTGGACAAAATGTTTCTATAAATCCAGCCTTGCAGTCAGAGAAAATAGCTTCTCTGCACCCTCGTGAACACATAGGCACATGCATGTGTAATAATCCATGCACAAGACACACAATGGCACGTGCGCACACACATGCACACATGTTGACACATATGCACATACACTGACCAACACAGACACACGCATCGACATACACACCAGTGCACTCGTGCAGGTAACATCCACAGCCTGTGGCTGCAGAGGTGCTTCCCGGCGCCTTTCTTTCTTGTCCTTGCCTGGAGTTTACAGCACTTGGAAAATGTCAAGTGTGGGAGGCCTTTTAGTCTTGGGTTAGGTTAAAACTCCCTCTACATACTTGGAGGGCGTCCAGGCCCTGCGAGCGCGCTCACGGAGTAGATAACAGTGACCTTGCTGGGGAGGGAGGACAGCCCAGCTGAGGCCAAGGAGCCGCGCTGGCTGAGTGGAGGTCACTTCCCCTCCCCCGCTGCACCTGGCTTTGCTCTGACGGTAAAGACCCCGCGGCAGCACGGGGCCGGAAGACATCTTCTTGCTCTCAAGGAGGGGATGAGCGCTAAGCGCTGGCCCTGCAGGTTTCCGGGACAAAAGTCCATCTCTCCCCTGGGGGTCCGCAGGCTGATGGTCAAAGGTCAACCTCCTGGCCCTCCCAGAGGTACGAAACACACCTCTCCGGAATGGTGGCGGGCGGCCTGCATCCCGCTCCTCAGCAGCTCCGAGGCACAGCCTGGCTGGGCCCGTCGGGGCAGCTCGAGTCTCAGCATGAGCGCTGTGCAGCTGGAGGCCGTGGAGGTCATCCCATCTAAACGGCATCCCCTCTGGGGCCACCCCTTCAAGGGGCCAGCCTGTCGCGTTCGGTGACCACAGGGGACAGGGACTTCACTGCCTCTGAGGGCAGCCTATGGCAGAGGGGACCCCCACCAGGTCCCTGTCCCTCTGTCACTTCCACTCGCCCGTCCTGACTGCGCCCCTCGGGTTAGGACTAACCCTTCGTCGGCACAGCAGCCTTTCAGTATTTGAAAACAGTGGTACTCATGCATTTGGCAAATACTGATACGGTTCCTGCTGGATGCTGGGCCCAGGGCTGGGAGCCGAGGAGAGACATGTGCTTGGTGGTCTGGTGGAGGGGAGAGGAGAGGTGGCCCCGTAGGGTGATGGCCTGCAGGCTGGGGGAGCCTGGGGGGCTGCACTGCCCGGAGGAGAGGACAGCAAGCCACGTGCTGGAGGGCACACGAGGGTTACTCAGTTGGGGTGCCAGGGCTATATGTGCTCCAGACAGAGGGGCTGGGACAAGGGAGGCGGGGGGTGCAGCCTGGCGCCTGCACTGCAGGTGACTCAGAACGTGCGGGTCACAGACAGCTTAACCCAGTCAGGGCATCAGCCGGACCTCATCCTGAGGCCCTGGCAGGGGTGAGGGTGGGTGCAGACCACGGAGTTTTACGTGGGGACGGCAGGATCAGGCGTGGATTTCAGCGAGGCTGAGCCAGCTGCCAGGTGGAGAAGGCATTTCCGGGGTGTCCTCTGGCTGGAGCACAGAGAGTCCAGGCAGGGCCCCTGGAGGAAGCCTGGCTGGAGGCGCGGGTTGCTTGGGCTAAGGCGGCAGCCGTGGGTGGAGGGCAGTGGGCAGAGTTGAGAGATGGTAGCATGTGGGTCCAAGGCGGGGCTGGCAACCTTCCCTGCACGTGCACCTCCAGAGTCTGCACTCACTGGACATAATTTTGAAGCGCTCAGCCCCTCGCGTTGGGCTCCCATTTACAATTCAGGGAAACTTCAAGCGTGGTACCCAGGGCGGAACACGGGATTTCAGCTGCTGTCTGGGCAGCGTGGAATATCTCAGCCCTTTATCTCCCTCCTTCTATTCTCTGTGCTTTCTGCCACCAAGGTTGACCTCCAAGGTCTGGTAGCTGGAGCGCACAGTTGCTCATCGAAACTCACACTGTCTTCTCATGGCCATTAACCTTCACTCCGGATAGCTCCAAGCTACGTTCCCCCATTTGGAACCTGGGCAGCTGGTTTCTAGAACCTATTAACAGGAACACACATTTACTGTTTTTATTTATATCCAAGAAGTTCAATTTGCTTAGATTCAGTGCTTCCACCTCCACCCCTTTGCCCCAAAGAGGCAGAAACCCTGGGTTAGAAGCTGCAAAGCTTGGCCTCCGGGTTGATATAGGACTTTCATCCACTGTGTAAGAAGAAGTTTATGGTTTTTAAAAAAGGTTGCTCTAAAAAGCTTACTACTTAAAACGTTTCAAAACTTAAAAAACTGTACAAAGTTACTGCCCAGGATATTTTTTCTTTCCATCTTGAGGGAACAATGCGTTGCCATCTGAATTGTGCCAAGAGGCAGCGGGTGGTGGGCTGCTTTCTCCTCCTTCGTGGAGCTCACCTGCCTCTGCTTGGCCCCCAGGCAAACCAGGGGAAAGACACAACTTGCGGACCAGCCTGACACACCTCCAGTGGGGCCCAGCCCATATGAAAGTGCAGTGGCAGAGCGTGTGAGAGTGTGTGTGTGTGAGTGTGTGTGTGTGTGTGTGGTGTGAGTGTGTGTGTGTGTGTGTGTGTGTGTGTAGTGGGGCCCAGGTTATTGGGGTAGAGGGAAGGGAACTGTTTGATTAATGGGTGTCCTGTGAACCTGCACATTTGCCCAAGGCTGCATTCCTGGGCTTTCAAACCCAGGGCAGTTTGATAAGCTGGGACCAAAGTCCTCTTTCCTCCCAGCAATGAGAGCAAACAGGGCCACTCACTAATCCTAGCCCTGGCCTCTGGGGCCGTCTCTCGGCAACCAGCCTACCAAGTGGCCTTTCACAGGCCAATCAATGAGGCAGCCCCTGGGCCTGGGAGGCCCAACAGCCAGCCTGCCTGGGCGGGGTGGGAGGGAGGCCGTGGCTCACCAGCCTCCAGCACCCCGTCTGAAGGCCCATGCTTGGCCAATGAAGCCCACCCCAGTTACAGCTCCTGCCGAGCTGGCCTTCTCCTCCTCTCCTTCCCCGGCCTTTATTCCCACCTGGGCAGCTTATCCGTAGGGCTCTCTCCATTCCTCTGGTGCCTGCCTAGAATGTTCTCCCCAACCCCCAGAGTCTTCAGACACCTGCCCTCCTTCCTCCTCCTCCAGGAAGCTTTCCCTGATCACTGCAGCCCACACGGGACTCTCCCTTCTCTGGACCCCTGGAGCCCTGAGAGTCACGGCTCATCGCTTAGTATCCGATGCTTCTCCAATCAGTTTGCGTGTGTTGCCTTGCTGTCATCAGCTAGACTGTCAGCACCCTGAGGGTAGGACTCACATTTTGGGACCACTCCCCACCCCCCAGTGGAGGGCACACGGGAAGCTTTGGGAGGATCATACCAGCGGGGAGGGCTTGAGGGGATACGGGATGGATCAGGGTAGAGGTGAGGGCCTCTGAGGCTGAAGGAGTCACTGCCAGGAGGATGTGGAGGGCGGGCTCTTGGAGGTGAAAGGCAGCATGGGGTTAGGGCTGCGGAGGCGGCTTATTTCTGGGGATCCACAGTAAATACCTGGGGGTGGTGTATCTGCCCAGCCCGTCACCAGCCTCCACTGAGAACTGTTTCTTTTTCTTTTTTTTTTAATATTCATCCATCATTTCTTTAAAAAAAATTATTTGTTTGTTTGTTTGTTTGTTTATTTTTGGCTGTGTTGGGTCTTCGCCTCTGTGCGAGGGCTTTCTCTAGTTGCGGCGAGCAGGGGCCAGTCTTCATCGCGGTGCGCGGGCCTCTCACTGTCGCTGCCTCTCTTGTTGCGGAGCACAGGCTCCAGACGCGCAGGCTCAGTAGTTGTGGCTCACAGGCTCCAGATGCGCAGGCTCAGTAGTTGTGGCGCACGGGCTTAGTTGCTCCCCGGCATGTGGGATCTTCCCAGACCAGGGCTCGAACCCGTGTCCCCTGCATCGGCAGGCAGATTCTCAACCACTGCGCCACCAGGGAAGCCCAAGAACTGTTTCTTCTTCTCGGTGGAAGCTGAGGGGATGGAGCTGCATCCGCATTTGCATGACTGGATCCCTCACTGGAGGGGGTTAAGGTTGCGATGCAGCCTGAAGGCCCCTCCGGGGTCTCTTCTCTGGAGACCTGGGTTCAAGGCTGAGAGACATGTGCCTCTTCTCTGCTGGGTTGCCTCTGAGGAGGTGTAAACCAGCTAAGGGTTGGCTGTCTGCAGGGAGGAGCCGGGGAAGCGAGGTTGCAAGAGAGAAGGAAGAGAGAGGCCAGGGCTCGGAGCACATGTGTGCTCGCTGCTGGCACCATCTAAGTCAAGTACACCCGAGAGCAGGTGCTGTTGGAATCCTCTTTCACTGATGGGGCAAGTCAGTTACTGGAGATCCAGTAACTCTTCCAGCCACACTCAGCCAGTAAGGAGCAGACTTGAACCCTGTCCTGCCAGGTTACCGAATCCAAGCGTAACCCTCTAGCTATCTTTGCTCTAAACAGCTTCGTAGATCCAGGCCCTGTCTTTCATGAGACCCTGCTCTACATCCCACACTTCAGTTCCAGGAGACACCATAACTGGGATCAAAACGGTAACAAGGGGCTTCCCTGGTGGCGCAGTGGTTGAGAGTCTGCCTGCCGATGCAGGGGACACAGGTTCGTGCCCCGGTCCGGGAGGATCCCACATGCCACGGAGCGGCTGGGCCCGTGAGCCGTGGCCGCTGAGCCTGCGCGTCCAGAGCCTGCGCTCTGTAACGGGAGAGGCCACAACAGGGAGAGGCCCGCGTACCGCACACACACACACAAAAATGGTAACAAGGTTTTGCTCTATCATCTATCTATCCATCATCTCCCTACCTATCTATCCAGCATCTATCTACCTATCCATCATTTATCTATTCATCGATCATCTATCTAACCATCCATAATCTATCTATTCATTCCTTATCTATCCATCCACCATCTCTCCATCCACCATCTATCTGTTCATCCATTGTCTCTCTCTCTCTCTCTCTCACACAGTTTATTGAGCCCTGCCATGTGCAGGGCACTAGGATATGCACTGCAATGTTTCAGGCCTGCTACTTTGGCACAGATGATGAGGGATGGCAGATGATGAGATGTCACACTGTGTGCGTCTCTTAAGATTCCCCTGTAGGGATCATTACAAATGCGGATTCCCTGGCCCTGGCTCAGGAATGCTATTATAATTCAGAATCGGGGAGGGGCTCAGGAATCTGCTTTTCTAAGTTCCCCAGGGAAGTCTGATGTAGGTGACTCTCAGATCACACCCTGGAAACCAGCTGTTTGGAGAGTGTTGTTCAGAAGAGGGGAGTGTCAGTGAGGCCTGAGACAGTGAGGGAAGGCCATCTGGGGTCAAGGCCGGGCACATCCCCTGCGAGGGCCTGGGGAACCTCAGGAGGTGGGGTGGGATGGGGGAGAACAGCCCAGGGTGGGGGGCAGCCCGGGCGAGGGCCCAGCGCTTTCCCGTGACAGTGAGGGCCATGCTCACGGGGGGCAGAGGGCGTCTGCAGGAAGTAAGGTGGTAGGAAGGTAGTTCGCTTTCACCCAAAAATGGTAATGTCACAATGGCAACAACAAGCAAAGGGTCACCTCCTTTGCTTCAGTGGAAGGGGATAACCCCGGGCATTCATTCCCAGGGGTAAAGTGGACATTATGAAGGCGAGGGAGGTGGTATCTGCCACCTGACCCAGGACAGAGAAACAAAGAAAACGCAAGCGCAATTAGAACCCGGGTGGAGAGAATGGGTGAGAACCCTGGAGACTCAGGTTGGGTGGGGACTGAGAAAGGATCGCCACCATCACTAACACTATCTGCTGTTCACATGCTGTTCTCGAAATGGGCCCCATCCAATCCTCAAGCAGCTCCATTTTACAGAGAGGCCGGCGAGACGATGGGCCACCCAGTAACCGGCGGGAAAGCGGGAGTGGAGCGCACGCATGCGCGCAGGCTGCCTCAGGTCTTGGCTTCTCCGTGCCGAGGCGCAGCCTCGAAACACCCCAGGGGGTGCACGTATATCTTTCTCCCCAGCCTCTCTCACAACGCTCCCCGCTGCGACCACCTCGATAACAGGTCCTGAGGTCTCTGTCTTGGATGGGACTTCAGTCCCTGTCACTCTACCGCCAGCTTTTCCTGCCAAGCAGCCTCCAACCAGACAGTGTCTCTGCAGAGCTCCCCCCCGCCCCACCCGCCACAAGGTTTCCCAGTTGCCGAGTCATTTCATCCGCATCCCCCGCCTGGATCTGCTCAGCCTCCAGCAAAACCCAGCGCCCTGCCTCTGCCTGCCCAGCCTGCCCTTGGGGGCCCAGTGTCTCCCACTCCTTCCTTATTAGTGAGTAAAAAGAAAAGGAATTCCTTTAGCCATTTATCCTTGGAACAGTCTCCAAAAGGAGTTGAAGGACACGCTGTGAAGTGTGAAAAAAACAAGGCCCGCGCTTGCCAAGTGGGCCAAGTGGTTATTTTAATCATGTGGAACAGCCCCCTTTTCATGGAAAATTTTCTACTCCAACACCTGTGGCCATTAGAGGAACCACACTCTTTTCTACCCTGGGGTCCCAGGGGGTCCCTCCAGCCGGCGGCTGCCAGTGCAAGCAATTATTCCCACCGCCCTTGCTCTCTGCCCTCCTCATCCCTGCCCCACCCCCAGGCCGCAGGGGACGCACCTTCTGGGAAGACTAAACTGGCCCTGAATCAGGCCACTCTCTCCTCCTCTCGCCCCCTCTGCCCCCTTCTTGCGTCGTCCTTGGGCAGACTCAGGCCCCACTAGACCCTGGAGGTAGTTCAGGGCCCTCCATTCCCTAAAGGGCTCCGTGCCCCTCTTAAGGGAAATGGGGACCCTAGAAAAGTGACCCTACCCAACTCTCTTTCGATTCATTGTCCTCGCACGTGCCCTGTTTTCTTTTTCAGGTTATATATGCTGAATTTGGTGCAGCAGATTATGCATGTGCTTGGAGATACAGCATTGCTCCCTCCTGCTTCCTTGGGGAATGAGATCCAGAGAGGTGAGGAGATTTTCCCAAAGTCTCACAGCACTCAGTGAGGATGGGGAAGGGCTGGAATAGACTGTTTGGAAACCAAGCTTCCCAAAGGAGCTGCCTCTCCTTACTCCGCTTCCTCACTTGCTCCGTGGTCCACTTCAACCACGCCTCCCCCATGAGGCCACTGGAACAGCTCTAGGGTCACTAGTGACCTCAGTGTCACTAAATCCGATGAACATTTTCTCTATTCATCCTGACCTTTCAGCAGCATTTGACTTTGTCTACAATTCCCTCCTCCACCTTGAAGCCCTCAGTTCCTTTGCATCTGGTGCTTCTGCAGCTCCTTGTCTCCTCTGACTATTCTGGTCACTTCTTAGTGTCCATTGCAGGAAACCGTCCCTCCAGCCTATAAAGTTGGTGCCCCTCAGGGTCTAGGTTTTCTCCCCACTCTGCAGTCGCATCCAGGCCCCCTGTTTCTCCCACCACCCCCTCGGCTCCAGCCCTGACCTCTTCTTTGTGCTCCGTCTGTCTCCTCACTGATGTCATCTGGGTGCCTCAGAGCTACCTCAAGCTTGTCTAAAACTGAACCCGTGATCTTCCCAAGACTTCTATGTTGTACAACCCTGCTGGGCACCATTGAGCAAAGTGGTGTCCTGTTCATCTCCCCAGACTTAGTCCTCTCTGTGCTCCTGGCCCTCAGTAGGGCCAACCAGACAGTGTTGCAAGCCAGAAGCTAGGAGCCACTCTTTTTTTTTCTTTTTTTTTTTTTTTGCGGTACACGGGCCTCTCACTGTTGTGGCCTCTCCCGTTGAGGAGCACAGGCTCCAGACGCGGAGGCTCAGCGGCCATGGCTCACGGGCCCAGCTGCTCCACGGCATGTGGGATCTTCCCGGACTGGGGCACGAACTCGTGTCCCCTGCATCAGCAGGCGGACTCTCAACCACTGCGCCACCAGGGAAGCCCCTAAAATGATTAATTTTATGTTATGTAAACTTTACCTCAATTTTTTTAAAAAAGGAGTTAATTCACTAAGAGAGTCATTAAGAAAAGAAAATATTTAACCCACTGTGTGCTTCTCACGGAGCAAATAACTATTTGACTGACAACTTTTCACATTCTAGCCAGTGTGGGGAAAAAAACTACATGTATTTTCTGGAGCATGTAGAGTTGTGAAACCTATTTACTGAGTAAAGTGAAATTATGAACTGATGGGACCCCAGAGGCCAATCTAGCTGGCTGGCTGAGATTTCTCTTCTAAACAGCCACGTCCCCACCTCCAAGCAGCATTGTCTCCTTTCCGTCTAGCCGCATCCACTTTCTCTCTTTTATGAAAATTTAACCTTCCAATGGGATCATGGGTGGGGGGATATGATGGGATGAAAAGGAGGATATTCTAAAAGGCTGAGCTTCCCCATGTAGCAGGTTGGCTGTGATTGGAGAGAGAGTCCTTGTCAGCTGACTGAGGATCACTTAGAAGTCCAGGGGTTAGAGGCAGAAGCATTTGGTTAAGAGACGCTTAGAACAAAGTCTGGGGCCAAATCTGACCTAAAGCCATCATCAGCCAGGTTCCTTGATGGAGCTCAGGAATCAGAAGTAGAAATGCTGGCAGGATGCAGGTAAACACTGGATGGACCAGCCCGGTGGATGAGAAAGGGAGGAATCAGGGTCCTGACGTGAGCTGAGAAAGTGAGCAGAAGAATGGGAGGTTGGACCCGAAAGAGAAAACAGCACCTTGGATGCCTGGAAGGACCTTCAGGAAGTTGTGCCCAGGCAGCCAGCCAGCTCTGGGTAAACAGGACTGATGCTCCCTCACCTTGGTGGTTCCATCCAATGAACCACCAAGGTTATAGGATTACTCTTCTGCCCTGGTTCCCACGGGTGACCCCTCAGATATCTCCCTTCTGTGGCCTCTAAGAGCACTCTGTTTGTGCCTTTAGGGCCCAACTGCATTCTGTTATAGATATTTATGGACATAACTAAATCTCTTACTGGCTCTAAGCCCCTTTTGGCCAGATGAGTCTGACTAATCTTTGTTTTCTCCCACAAAGCTGAATATAGTGCTTTATTCTGAGAGGGCACTGATGAGATGTCTATTGTGTGGATGATTTTAAGGGACAGGAAGCTTTCACTGGGGGAGCAGGACATGAACCTCATACGGGTCTAATGGGGTATCAAACACAGAGGGCCCCATGGGTGGCCTATGACCTGGCCTGGTCCAATTCTAATCGTTTACTCCCTTCCCCAGAGTGATTGGTTCAGATGTGTGACCTGCGCAGAACCAATCAGAATCCTCTCACGAGATTTGACACGTGGTCTCCAGCAGAGATCTAAAAAAGACTGTAAACTCTCCAATTAAACCTTGTTCTCTAACTATGCTGTTTTCCTTCAAAACTAAACACCAGCTGGGTTCATTCAACACGCTTCAGCCCAAAGCCAAAGATTGGCCACTCTGGCAGCTTCTTGTCTCATCCAAATTAGGTTCCTGAGATCTAACCCCTCTTATCGCTAGTATCACATTTTGTTTTTGTTTTCCATTTAGTTGGATAATTGACAGATTTATTTATATAAAATTTTAAAATTTCTATTTCTTCACTTAAAAATTATGCATAGAATATCCAAGGCTCTCTTTTGTGCAATTTGTGCAATTCATACTAAATGTCTTTACCCTATCGTGATCTGTCATCCGAGGGGCAAAGAGAAACAGAGGGAGGGAGAGGAAGTGATACACAGAGAGGTGAGCAGGGAGGGAGACCTGGCCACCTGTCAGCTGTGTCCTCTGTGGTGGTGGAGGTCGAGGTCAAGGTCATGGGCTGGGCTTGCCTGGTCCAGCACTGCTCCCATCTCCCATAAGATGTAGGGCAAGTCATTTCTCACTGAGTTCACCATTCTTCTCTGCCAAAGGAAGGGGTTCCATGAGCTCTCCAGCATAATCCTAGGGCTTGGCAGGTGGTAGGTACTAAGTAAACTGTCTTCGGGTAGAACCTCAACTGGGGAGGCTCCTGACCCAGGAGCATCTGGCAGAGTGGAGGGAGAGGAATCAAGACAAACAGATAAAAGGATCTTGAAGGTAACACACAATGCAAGGAGCAGAAGAAAACTTAAAAATAATTAATTGTAATTAAAATATTTTGGATGATAAGATTTTGCCTTAATGGAATAAGACTAGAAGTTATGAAAAAGCAGCAATCAAAAAGCAAGAAAGATCTCTTGAAAATCAAAATATAATAGAAAAAAAAGGATTTTATAGGAGGGTGTGAAGATAAAGTTGAAGAGACATCTTCCCAAAAGTAGAACAAAAAGATAAAGAAATAGAAGATGCGAGATAAGAGATGAGACATTTAGACTATCAAGTTAGAATATCTAATGTCCAATTAATAGAAGTTCTAGAAGAAGGGAATAGAGAAAATGGGAAAGGGTAGACATTAGCCAAGAAATAATACACAATTTTCCCCCAGAATTAAAGGAGGTGAGTTTCCGGATCGGCAGCCTATTGATTGATTGTCCAAAACAATAAGACAAGGTCCCATACAAAGACTCAGGAATCAGAATGGTGTCTTGAGAAGTCTGACAGCTTCTAGAAGACAAAGGAGCAATCCTTTTAAAATACTTTTTAAATTGTTTTAAAATTCTTAAAAAAAAACCCCAAAAAACCTTCCAATTTAGAATTCAGTAACTTAGCAAATGAAAAACGTACCATTTCTTGGGAAGGTACTGAAGGAGCTGTTCCAGTTAAGACAAAGGAATAAATCAAGAAAGTAGAGAACACAGGATCTATGAAACAGGGTTACAGCAATATTTTTATTGTCAGAAATAATCACCTATTATTATTTTACTCAAGTATTATAATTATATTGGAAGGATGAGAGAGAAAAAGTAAAAAGGGGAGTAGTGTAAAATTACAAAGTTCTCACTTGCCATATGAAGAAGCCATTAGGTGATGTCTAAAACTGATAAAAAGACATGGCAACATAAGTACATCATGCGGAAACAGAGAGGCAAACACCAGAAGCAGCACCAGAGGTTGACAGTGGTTTGGTTGTCTCTGGGGAGCAGAACAGGGCAGGGGACAGGATGGGAAGGGCGATGGGGACGGGGACTGCAGGAAACCAGTTTTGTTGTTAAACCTTCTTTTGTTACTAATGGATTTAAAATATAAAAACTGTGCACATATTACTTTAATAAAAATTTTCAAAAATTCTGAGACTCAAAGCAGCAAGTTCACGTGCGAGCAATGAACACGGTCAAGCAGCACAGTCCCAGGGGCGTGGAGAGAAGTGTGGTTCTTCCGTTTCTGCCCAGCCCTCGGGTTTCTCCGGGCTGCTGCGGGCCCCCGAGCTTGGGAACAGCAGCTCCACGTCGCTGTCGCAGGCTTCTAGGAGGCCGGGCGAGGGAGACACTTTCCCCAACAGACGAGGCGGGGACTGAGCGGGGCGTCCTCTATTTACCACGCCCAGAGCACCCTCCGCCTCCCGTCCTGGAGCCTCTGAGCACCCTCTCCCACGCCCCTCCCCCCCGCCCGCCCCCCCTCTCCGAGGCGCCCTCCCCCAACCCCACCGGCCGCCGCCCCTCCCCCGGCTGCTGCCTGCGGCCGCTGGAATCCCTGTCGCCCCGGGACTCAGCTGACAGCGGACAGACAATGGTATTTCCCATCAGCCTGGGTATCAGGAGCCGGCCTTATCCAGCGGTGTTTTTCTATTAGTCTAACACCCCATTGTCCACCGCTTATCGCTGAAATGTTGATGTCATGCCTGGCTTGGAAGTGGTTTCTGCATCTCCGCTCGGACGGCTTCGCTTTAATTGGGGGAGGGGGAGGGGTGGAGGAGCCCATTTATCAGAATTCTCACGAGAATGCACCCCTTTCCTCCCCTCAGCGGGGCCGCCGAGGGCGCCGCAGAGGGGTGGTTCCCCGCCACCATTCCTGGCCTTTCTCTCTGTCCCTGGCTCTCAACCCTGCTGGCCTGCCTCGGAGCTGAAATGCTGGGGAGGGTGGAGGATACTGGTTGGCGGGGGGGTTGCCCCCCTGGACTCTGGGCTTTTGGAGACCTGTTGTCCCTCTGGTGAGCTCTGGCTGGGGAGGGCACAGACTCTTCCTTCTCTGACTCTCTTGCAGCCCCGGAAGGCCTCACCAGAGCCTGTTCTTGGTAGGAGCTCAGTAAGAATATAAGGGATGACACCCAAGGGCAGCCAGCTGGGAAGGTCCAGCCCGAGAGCAGGTAGAAAACTCGAAGACCCACCTTCATGTCTGTTACACCGCACCCCTGAACGCCCCACACCCAAACTGTGCCAGCCCCCAAGGAAAGTCTTAAAAATACGGTCTGTGCTCTCCCCAAGGTGCTCAGTCCTTCACGTGCTCAGTCATTCACGGATCCTGTTCGCTCATAGTGGAGGTCTGAGTACAGGAGTGTGTGTGTGTGTGTGTGTGTGTGTGTGTGTGTGTGTGTTTCGCAGCTGCCGTTCTTATAAAGCCCCTCAGAGAACGTGGTTAAGAAAGAAAGTGGTGCATTGCCCCCCTGCCATTTGGATGAATTACTCAGCTTCCTCATCCGTTAAGCAGGTCCAATAAGGGAGCTTCTCAAGGGATTGTCCTGAGGCCAGAATTGAAACAATTAAGGTGGCCGGCTGGATGTGTGGCCTGTAGTCCCACGCGGTAAGGCGTGGCTGCTGTGGGTATAGCCGTTTGTGGCTTGGCACAGAGCCTGGTCTGGGCCCCTGGTGAGCAGGGCAGAGGAGAGGTGCCAGTGGGGCTTAGAGGTCGTCCTCCTGGCCCCCTCCTCGGAGAGCTGGGGCAGAGAGGAGGAGGTGGGCCACGGTGGGCTAGGCCAGCCTGTGTTGGCTGCCAGAGGGAAAATGAGACCACCAGGCCTCAAGTTTTTGCCTCAACTTTAAAAAGAAAATAAATGCATACGGTGAGCATTTGGAGACTTCTCTATGGAGTCAAACTTAACATCTCATGGGTCTGTTTTGGAGTGCTCCTGGGGAAATTTAATTTCAAACTCCATTTGAAGGTAGTTTTCACCGTGCACAGTTGCCTCGTGAACCTAACTTAACACACACACAAACCCCGCAGGCGGGTCTTGCTCCCTCAAGAGGGTGAGGGGCTCGAGGCCTGCGGATGACCCCGAGAACGGCGGAGACCCTTGCCATCCGTCTGTCCCCCTCCCTGCGGCTCCAGACCCCCAGGCTGATAATAAGCACAGTCCCTAAAGGCCGGGGTCCACACGGGAACCCCATCCCAATAGGTTCTCACCAGACCCAGTGAGGCACGCTGGTGTGTCTTCACACCCATGTTAGTCTCCATACCATGAGGACTCCGGGATCACAGAGAGCCGGAAGTCAAACCTGGGTCTTCCGGGTCCAAATCCAGTCCTTTCCAGGACATCCAGTGGCAGCCGATAAAGCCCTTGGCTTTGCCTCTCAAACACACATTCCTGGGACGAAAAGAAGCTTAGAGGATAGGAGCAGGGACTGTCTGCTTTGTCATGGTGTTTACTGGGTGATCTTCTTTCATCTTGCCACATTCTCTGCCATCCCTGGGGATCTTGGCCCAGAGGCCAGGGCTAAGGGGACCAAGGGGACCAGAAGGCGAGGACAGGGTTGTACTTCCTTGGGCCCAATTCCAGGCCACATGGGATCCACTTCTTTCTTGATAGGACTTTCTTTTGGAAGTTCCAAAAGTTGAATACTAGAATGAGACGGAGGCATAAATAAAGTGCCCCGTGGATAGGAGATGGTGTTTTCAAGGGCAGCTTTAGGCAAAGTAACTTCTCGTTCTGTGAGGGCTCTGCAGGATTCCTACAGGTCTCAAATCTCTCCTCCGTGGACTGGGTAAAACTGCACCAACGACCCTTCCATCTGTCCCATTTTAAGGTGCAAGTAAGTCATGAACACCTTAGTGTGAATGAGTAACTCACATGCTGTCTTCTGAGAGTGCTGGGTGCCCACGGAAAACACTGAGGGGAGAAGGAGCAGTGCAGGAGGAAAGGGGCATGGAAACAGAAGACAAGCCTCTGCTGCACAGGTTATCCAGACTTGGCTTTTATTATTATTGATATTATTGCATGGAGTAGGATATCTTTTCCCTTCCAGTTTCGTGTTTGGAACATGTGTTCCTTTGGTTCAAGGCAGCGTTTCCTGGGTGTCCCTTTGCTCAGCCAAGCACTTACGCTCCTTAAGCTTTGATGATCTCAGAGTGTAATTTTCTAGACGTTAGGAGGCCTGGCTGGGTTTCTTGGAAGATTCTTACAGACGTCAAAGTGCCTCCTCCCTGCCCAGATCAATACTCGAGCTTAGGGAGTTATCAGAGCTCTATGAATACCGTGTTAGCACACAATGCCCGGCTCCTCTCTGTACGCTGGTCCCTTTCTCTTGTCTGCCTTCTGCGTCTGTCCTTCGCCTTTCACCTTTCTGTCCTTTCTCCCGTGAGATCGGCAACTCTGCCATTGAAATACCTACACACACAAGAAGTCTGTGGTCTGGAGGAGGAAGTGATGTATTCTTCCTTGACACCTACCTCCTCCCCAACCTTTATCTCTCACAGAACCCTTAGCAGCACTCCCTGTGCTTGGCAATGACCAGTCGTTCATTTCTCGGCATCACCTCTCAACCGAGAGCCCCATCGGGGTGGGAGCAGGTCGCTGTTGTCCCCACTGGGTCCCCACATCTCAGCTCGGGGCTGGCACACAGAAGGTGTTCAGGAAATAAGGGCCGAATCAAGGAACGAGCTGAGGAAGGGATGCCGTGCAGAGAGCAGGATTCTGCGGGGGGCAGGGGGGATGGGCTGTGTCCTGAGCTTCTGAGGCAGGATGGCCGCGTGGGTGAGTGACAGCAAGGCCATCCCAGACCTCAGCCTGCTAGAGCAGGAGCCAGAAGCGACGCTGGAGGCTGAGGACAGAGCAGGAAGCGGGGGTTCAGAGAGAAGAGGACTGTCCAGGGTCAGCCGCCTCCGGGCTCTTCCTGACGCCAGCTCCTTGCCGTCTCTTGGGTCCGTGCCTCGCCTGGCTCTGTGAGGAAGCAGTGGCGAGAGCGTCACGCCGCAGGGTGACCAGGTCAGACGGCCCAGGCGTCGTCTACACGATGACTGCGCCCTGCGTGGATGGCAGCGCCAGGCTCCTTCTCAGGGGGGCGAGCAGAGGGGGGAGCGGGGCGTGCAGCGCTGGGGACACACACACACAAGCGCTGCTCACGCAGGCTCTCCACGTGCCCTCTGATGCCCAGAAGAGGCCCTGCAACCAAGCGGGTACCACCCAAGCCTTCTCGGCAGAGTGGCTGCTGCTCTAGTCACCAGAGACCCCCTGTGGCTGCCCCAGAGGTCGGGGGTCACAGGGAGGAACCGAAGAGTCCATGGACAGGGAAGATGAGGAATCAGCCTTTTAGTTGAGTTGCCACTTGTAGCAGCCATCCAACCTGCAGCAAACACCCCTGGAGGGAGCTGGGTTTCTATCTGGCTACCCTCTGCAGCCCCAGCACTCAGGACGGGTAGGAATCCTGGAGAAGGTGGGATTTGCCCCGGGGCCTGAGCGAGAGACCGCAGCATCTCATCCCCAGACAGAGGCCCCGGCCCGCTGGGCAGCTTCTGCAGGGTCCTTTTTGGTGAGGCCGTCCTCCCGGCTTCCTCACCCTCTTTCTCTCCCCTCCTGCGCCTCCCCGGCTCTGGCTCCGAGGGTCTGCTGCCTGTGTGCCGCCCCTTTATCTTGTCTTCCCCGGTTTCCACCGCTATCAGCCACTATCTAGCACAATCCCACCCCGGCGGGCAGGGCAGGAAGCCGGCCGTGACTGTCCTCTCTACTTTCCATCCTCTTCCTCCTCCAGAGACAGAAGCAAAAACAGCCTGTTAACAGATCTGCCATTTCCCTCAGCTCCTTGACTTCATTTCCCACTCATTTTTTCACAGCCTCGACTTTCTACCGCAGGCCCAGGACTGTCACTCCCTCCCGCCTGTCTGCCGGGACACACGGCCGCCCAGGGCTGTCCCCTCCCAAAGTCGCCTGCTCCCCTGGTCCTTTCTGACATCAGTCAAAGTGGCCGACTGGCTGTCTGCGAGGATGGGGCGGGATGGTGCTCTGGCCTGCCTCATGGACCCCGCGACTGTGGCTCTGATTGTAGCTGCAGGATTTATTTTTTTTGGACAAAGAGCATCATGAATCCGTTTATTATGTCACCCTTCACTCAGACATTCACTGCGCACTTCCTAGGCTGCGGTTGGACACCCGGAGAGTCGCACGATGAGACCTCTGCCCTCAAATAGGGTGGAGAGCAGGAAGGTTGCTGGACTGAGTTAAAGTGCTCCATCCAACGCCTGGTAGGAGTTGCCAAGTGCAGCCAAGCACTCGGAAAGTTCAGAGGGGGAGAGATGGATGCTAACAAGGAGAGTAGACGCTTGTCAGTGCCTCTCCCTCACCAGGCACCACGCTAAGCTCTTGCGTTGTTGACTGGTTGCATCCTTGTCCTCGTGACAAACCCTTGGGCAGGTGTGATGATCATCCCCAATTTGCAGACTGAGAGACCGAGGCTTAGATGGCTAAATCATGGCTAGTGAGTCCAACAGCTGGGTTCATAGCTAGAGCCCCGTTTTCCTTGAAGACAAAGCTTTGTACCATCTTCATCCCGTTTCTCATGCCCCTTGGTCTACAGCGCATGCTGGTGGGAGAGTGAGTGCTGGAGAAATCTCTGGTCAAAATATTTAATAGCGTCAAAGCTGAGTTTTCCTCATCTGCAAAAGGGGTGTTGACAGTACCCACCTGTTAGGTTTGCTGTGGGTTTTAGAGGAACAGTGTGTATAGTGTGCGTATCACAGGGACTGGCACACTGACCTGTATTTGGTAATTCTTATTACTAATACAGGAAAGGTACCAGGAGAGGCAGGAGACTGACTTAGGAAGTGGATTGTCAGGGTTGAGATCAATTTTGCATCTGTTTTCCGGGGGCAGATGCCCTGGGCATCATTATCTCAGACTGAGATGATCTGGACTGGATGGAGCCCCAGAGTTTGTCCAGAGTTTCCCATTTTCTCTCAAGTTTACCCTAAGTCTCCCTGATGCTCAGACAACCTGTGAATTTCAAAATCATCCAGGTCCTTCAAAAGCCTGAGCCCCTTCTCTTGTGTTTACTGAGTTGCATTTTTTCTTTTTTTTTTTATTGTGGTAAAATATACCTAACAAAAAATTTACCATTTTAACCATTTTTAAGGTTAAAAATGGTACAGTTCAGTGGCATTTTATACATTCACATTGCTGTGCAGCCGTCACCGCCATCCACCTCCAGAACTTTTTCATCATCACGTACTGAAAGTCTGTCCCCGTTAAATATTATCTCCCCCTGCCTCCAGCCCCCGGCCCCTGGTGCTCTCCTTTCTGTCTCTATGAAGTTGGAAACTCTAAGTGCCTCGTATAAGTGAAATCATACAGTATGTGTCTTTTCATGTCTGGCTTGTCTCACTCAGCATAACGTCCTCAGGCTTCATCCATGTTGTCACATATGTTAGAATTCCCTTCCTTCTTGGGACTGAATACTATTCCACTGTATGCACAGACCACATTTTGTTTATCCATTCATCTGTTGATGGACAATTGGGCTGTTTTCACCTTTTGGCTCCTGTGACTAGTGCTGCTATAAACATGGTATGCAAATATTTGTTGCGGGGTCAAACGGTACTTTTAGGTTTAATTTTTTGAGGAACCGCCATACTGGTTTCCACCACTTCACACTCTACCAGCAATGCACAAGGGTCCCGATTTCTCCACATCCTCAGTAACCACTTCAGGAAACAGCGTATTCTTTATGGGTGTGGGTGTAAATCTGATGGGTGGGAAGTTCTTTTTATCCCGAGCTCAAACCCTCTAGTACCCTTTGCATCTGCCCTGGGCTGGCCCTGGGACCCAGCCAGTCTAGCTTGGCTCCTTCTTCCCCTGGGGGTCCCTTCGGCGGCCTGGGGCAGCCCCTGCCCAGCGGTCAGCACACTGACCCGCTCCCGTGCCTGTCGGCTCCCACCTTGCCCTGCCGGATGCTGACGTGGGGTTTCCTTGCTGACTGCTCCTGGGGCCCCCCTGCCCCCGAGTGGGCAGAGACGCCGACAGGACGGGGGACGCCACTCCCTTTCTCGAGGAGGGTGAGTTATTGGTGAGATCGCTGGCTCCCTGAGGAGTTAAATCATCCCTTGACTCAGACAACAGCCCTTTGCCCCACGGAAGAGCATCACTCATGCCGGCACCCGCGGGACCAGGCTCTGTGTCAGAGGAAAGTGCGGCTCCCATTCCCCTCGCCCAGAAACTCATTAATCATCCCTATTAGAATTTCTGCTCCTCAGATGAGACATGGAACAGCTGGCCGAGCCGGGTCTCCCAAGGGCTCCAGCAGTTTGTTCTGGGAAGCAGGAGGGGATGCCTCAGAGGACCGGGGACCCAGGTGCCAGGACTCTGCCCAGACTTCCCTCCAGGGCCAGCAACTCGCCCACTGCTGGTCCCTGTGACACAGCAGGACTTCAGGCCCCGTGTCCCTGAGGACTTGAATGGCTGTGGAGGGGGACCTGGGGAGCCCAAGAGTGGGCTGTGGCCTCCATGGCCTGTTTGTGGTGGCTGCCCTGCCCTTAGACCAGCACTCGACCATGCCCAGGCTCAAGATTTCTTGGATAAATGTTGTTGTCAAACTCTGCCCTGAAGTAACATGGGTCTCTCTATTCCCCAACTTCCTCATCTGTAAAGTGGAAGAAAGCCTGGGCCATCTCTAGCTCTAACATTCTGTGACACTAACATACAATGCTCTACGTGGATTGGATGCACAGCGATATCAGCTGGTGCTGAGGTTTGTTTGGCTGTTTCAGTTGGAATGGTGGATTGGTTTGACCCTTCTGGAATGTCTATAAACTGTGCAGATAGCACCAGATGCGTGAACAATTGCTTTAAAGAAGCAACCTGAGGGACTTCCCTGGCGGTCCAGTGGTCACGACACTGCTTCCACTGCAGGCGGCACGGGTTCCATCCCTGGTCGGGGAACTAAGATCCTGCATGGTGAGGCCAAAGAAGAAGCAACCTGATGTATTTTCTTAGAGCAGTACAGCCAGATTCGCAGCAGTTAAGAAACCTTTTTCTGACAGTGGGAGTGTATGTTAGAGGCCCCTGAATTCCTGACAGGCGATGTAGCTTAGTGTTGACACCGCTGCTAACTGGGAGACTGAGAACAGTACTGTCCTAGCCGGTTACAGGCGAGTATTCCCAGACCCTTACAGCCTTGACCGTGGCTGCAGCCTGATCTCATCACAAGCTCTGGTTGACTGGTCCCCAGATGTGAGCTGTGGGCCCTCACATTTCCTAAGGGATTGAAATAGCACAAATCCATTCCCATCACTGGGTAACTAAGGTCTACCATTGGGTCTAGGAATGTGAGCTGATGGAGGGGAAGAAACACTGGACTAGGAATCAGAAAACTTGAGCGCTCACCCCAGGGGTGCCACTAATCAGCTGGATGACTCGGCAGACAGAGTGGATAGAAGGGTGTTCTCCACCCAGCCTCCCCCATAAGGTCTTGTATCACCCACCCCATCACATGCTTAGCCAATCACTGACCTCTACCCTCTGATACAGCGGTTGGCACATGATGCAAATAGGACCATCTGTGTCCTTCTCTGGGATGTATATAGGCTATCGGGAGAGTGAAGTTCTTATTGAGGTTGCTGAACTGACATTACAAGTCTAGAGCTGTTACCAATCTCCTTTCCTCTCTGTATGGAGAAAGCTTGCCAGCTGTAGAGACAATGAGGGCAAGCCTCAAGCAGAACGAGAACTAAGACATGGTAGAGGAGAGAGAGAAGCTTTGGTAACGTCCTTTGAGTCTCAGTACCCAGCAGTGTCTGATGTCCCAAACATTTCAGTGATTCTTAACCTGGTCCAAGTTGGATTTTGCTCACTTGCAACAAAAGGAATTGCAATACAGAAGGCCACTTCACTTCTAGGTCCTCACTGACTCATTTTATTCATTAAAATGAAGATATTGGAATAGGCGATGGTTAAAGCTCTCCCAGCTCTGTGAGTCTACTTCTGCCTATGAGAAGCAAGGAAACGTGGTCCAGCTCACTTAGAAAACTTACAACAATTTAAAAAATTTTTTAATTCAAAAATTAAAGAAAAAAAGGAAATCTTACAACAAAACCTAAAAGCTAGACTTTTCCCCCCTCAAAATCTTGATATTCACTCCTGTGGGAGGAAGGGTAGGGAGTTGATGGTTGTTGGGTGCTTACTGTCTGTCAGGAATTGTAGACGTGTTTCCTCATTTATTTTTCACCAGCTCTTTGAGGGAGGTGTTAGTCCCCCACTTCACAGATGAGGAAACCAAGGCTCGTGAGGATCTGTAACTTGCCCAAGGCCAAAGAGTTAGTGAGAGCTAGACAGAGGGTTTGAATCCAGATCTGTATGATCCAGCCCTGGCTTCTCTTCCTTGTCATAAATAATTCCACAAGCATTTTTATGTTGGTCAGAAGTAGGTGCCCACTGTACTGGCCTGATTCTGGGGGCAGAAAGTCTGACCAGGCTGCGCCGATACTGAGTTTGTCTTCAGCCATTCTCCAGGCTGTGCAGTCCAAAAATGTTTTGTTTTATTAGTATGTGAAGCAATTCTTAAGCTGCTGAGTTCTTCTTCCACTGGCTTTTGAAAGTCCTTCTCCCGTCTCCTGGCTGTCTGTTTCCACCGTGTCTTAAGATCCTGCCTGGACACAAGCCTCAAACTTGGGTGGGATGTGGCAGGGGATTAAAAATTCTGGGAGAGGGACAACGCCACCTCTGAGGGGTGTGCACTAGACCCCCAGCATGACCCTAAGGAGGACGGGGAGTGGTCTCAATCCTAACAACAGCAGTCACTCATGGAATCTGTGCTGTGTGCCAGGTGCTTTGTGTAGCTTGTCTAGTCTTTACAATCATTCTGAAAGGTATCCTTTGCCTGCACTTTACAGGTAACAAAATGGAGACTCAAAGAAGCGAAATAACTTGCTGTGCTGCTAAATGCCTCCAAACTGTATGCTCGTTCTGACACATCACAGATGCACTGGCATGGCCTGGAGATGCCTGGGGATTCCTGCATAGGTGACGATTACCCCTTGCCCAAGGCATAGCCAGTGTCCGCTATCTGGAGCAGGCAAGCCAGGCTGGGGATGAGGTCTGCACTGGAGGTGGGAGATCTGGAACACAGCTAAGGCTCCTCCTTTGAACACTGATCTCTCCTGCTTCATTGTGGCTTTGCCAACCATTGGTCACATCAAGACAACACCTTAAAAATGCTGAAGGAGCCACTACTTTCGGGAAATGTGTTGATGTGCTCAGAGTGTAGAAGCCCTTTTGTTCCTCACAGCCAGAGGGTGAGAGCCACTGGGACTGTAGGAGGTCTTTAAATCTCAGAGTTTCGTTTGAGAGGTGGATCCAGTTGTTCACCCTTGGGACTTGGAGCTGGAAAGACCCTCAGTCCCCTCAGCAGAGCCTCCTGTGGAGCTATCCAAGGTCCTGCAAGTGCTTTGCCCTGTGTTCCCTGTAATCAACTGAGCCCCCCCCCCCATCTTTCTACCTGGGTCCTTGGCCTCTGGCCTTCCCTGGCTCTGGACCCCACCAGACTTTGCCTCTCTGTTTTACAGTACCGTGCCCTTTCACTCACTTTCTAGGTCCTGCTGACCTGAGCTCACTGGACCCAGTCCACGATGGCCTTGAGGGTCAGCCTCGAAGTCAGTCCAGGGCTCCCCCTTAACTACCATTGTCCCTGCTGATAATCAGCTGACCCAACTGTCCAGCACTGCATGTCACTCTGTCCCTTACCTCATCCCATAGCCACTTGGTTTCTTGGGTGGTTGTTCCTTGGAGTCTGGTCTACTCTCAAGAGATACTCAATTTATTGATTTTGTCCATTCTGCTTTCTTGGCCCCGTAACCAGCCATTTATGAAATGTTTCCTGGCGTTAGAGCAGTGCGGATATTCTCATTCAATAAGGCCCATGACTTGAGGAGACCTGTGGCTCTGTCTTATGATGTGGTTACATCTGCTCTATGTATCTCAATACAGCAAATGGATTCTTTAGAGAGAATTGACTAGAAAATGAGCTTCCATTGAAATGTGCCACTTTGCTTTCTCATGAGAACCAGAGCTCTGGTGTTCTGGTCTCAGCACTGCCCTTGACCAGCTGTATGACCTTGGGCAAGTCATGTAAGCCATGCATCCCTTCATATCTGCTGTCATTCATTTGCTTTCTTGTCAAGTATTTACTTACCATGCATCATGCATCATGCCTTAGGCTAGGCGCTGGGGAGGTTCCAAGGAGAAAGAAACAGTTTCTGTCTTCAAGGAACTTACAGTCTAATCCAGGAGACCAATATGCACATGGTTAAAATAAAAGTAGTGCAGTAAATTAGTACAACAATAGGAGCAAAGTGCCGAGGGTACACAGAGGCCGGATCTGCCCTTGCCGTTCCCTCTGCTTGGAAGGCTTTTCCCCCAGACACTCATATGACTCACATCCTCACTTCTGTAGTTCTTTGGTCAATGTCATGTTATCAGGGAGGCCTTCCCTGACCACCCTATTTGAAATAGGAACCCCGCCCCTGGCCTGGCACCTCCCTGTGTCTCTCTTCTGCTTTGTTTTTTTTTCCATAGTACTTATCACCCCCTGGCTGGGAAGAATACGCCCATCTGTGAAGTGGAGGATTGCACTAATGATCCCAGTAGTGAGTTGAATGGTGGTCCCAAAACATACATTCATATCCTAGCCCCAGAACCTGTGAACGTGACCTTATTTGAAAAAAGGGTCTTTGCAGACGTACTTAAGGATCTTGAGAGGAGGTTATCCTGGATTACCTGGGTGGACTCTAAATTTAATGACAAGTGTCTTTATAAGAGACAGAAGAGGAGACACAAACACACAGAGGAGGAGGCCACTTGAAGACAGGGGCAGAGACCGGAGTGATGCAGACACCAGCCAAGGAAGCTGGAAGAGGCTGGGAAGGATGCTCTCCTAGAGACTTCAGAGGGAGCAGGGCTCTGCCAACACCTTGATTTCAGACTTCTGGTCTCTACAACCCTGAGAGAATGTTTCTGTTGTTTTAAGCCACCAAGTTTGTGATCACTTGTTACGGCAGCCACAGCACATGATGCAATCTCTATACTGTTCCTCTGGTCATCTTCAGGCCAAACAGTCTGAAACCTAAAGAAGAGTTAGAGCTGAGAATATCATTCAACAATGCCAACATTTTCAAAGATTCATCAGCTATATTTGTGGAAATAGACACAGCTTGGGAAGGACGTTGTGTGCTGTAGATCACTCCTTATACACCGTGCAGGGCAAACGTGCAGGGCAAGGGGGTGGTCTCTTCCCAGGATGAAGAGGAAGACGTGTGACCATCTGGTCCCAGTGGGATATGGACACCTACCAGCTTTGCCTGAAAAATAAAAAAGGGGACGCATTTTAATTACAGCATGGTTTGGAGCAGAAAAAAATGAGGAGGGGTCCAAATTTCTGTAAGTAAGTCGTTATATAAACCATACCACATCCTTACTTGTAGAAGCCCTATGTAAATCCTCTAGTGTATGAGGATAGTATGTGAGCCCATCTAGTGGATTAGTGCAGTATATTAGAACCTCCTCATTTCTAGATGTACCCATAGAAGCATGGAAATCCACTGAGGAGACCTCTCAGGACACAAGCTTAGCTGCTGGTCTTGCTACCCTTGGGCAGGGGACTCGACTGAGCAGTGTTCTGGGGGATTTTCACTCCATCTGCTTGTTTCATTCTTTTTACAGTGACCTGAGCCATTTAAAAAGTTCTTTTCTTTAAGTAAAAAAAGATGAGGAGAAACGAGCTCATCTGTGAGTGTGACTTCGGGGTCACTCGGACCTTGCAGCCCGCGGCGGGGGGGGATCTGCGGTTCTCTGCCGCTCCGGGCCCGTAAACGCTGCTCCGACTGCGAGTGCTTCTCTTTGGTTCCTCGTCATCCCGACGGGGCCTTGATGTGAAATCTGTGAACAGACCCAGCCCTCCAACCTGGAGTTCCAGACAGAGAGCGCTGGGCTGGCAGAGCAGTGGGACGCGTGCCTTTATCGCCACTCCCGCGGCCCAGAGGGCAGGGCCTGCGGTGCCTTCCTCCAGCCTGTCCCAGCCAGTAACGGCCCCACGCGGCCCAGCCCACCTCCGAGGCCATGCAGGTGCCGCGTGGAAGCCTCCCGTCCGACCGTGTGCTGGTGGACATGGACGCCAGGGCCGCTGCAGAGGTCCTCGGAGGGAACAGACGCCACTGGGCATGCGCCGTCCTTGTCCCTCCCCCAGGCCCAGCCCCAGGGCCCAGAAAAGGAGGCAGCCTTTCACCTCTCTGAGAGACAGGACCTTGGGGACTCAGGTGGTTCCACGAGCCCAGGACACCTGGGGCCAGAAGAGGCCTACTGGGAAGGGAAAAAGGGCCCGGGCTATCACACAGGGGGATAATCCTAAAACTGTGTGTTTACTCATGTAAAGTAGTTATTATTTTTTAATGCAAAGGACAAAATGGACTGAGACTATAAAAAACACAGGCTGTACTCCAATAAAGATGTTTCAAAAAAAACACCACAGACTCTTTAGGGCTCCTCAGGGGACAGGTAAATCTCATTTGTAACCAATATTGTTGATAAGCCAAATGATACAATGCCGAAAAAATCACATTCCTCACCACCCTTCCTACCTCTGTGCATTAGTACTTCTCCTAGCAAATGCTGCATCTTCAGAATAAAAATAATAAAAAAAAATCAGTCCAGAACTGTCACAGCCAAGAGGGAAATCTGAATAAACTGTGGACTTCAGTGAATAATAATTCACCAACAATGGTTCTTTAATTGTACCAAGTGTGTCACACTAACGTAAGATGTTAACAGTAGGGGAAACTGGGAGGGGGCATGTGGGAACTCTCTGCACTATCTTAGCAACCTTTCTGCAAATCTGAATCTATTCTAAAATTTTAATTTATTTTTTTGTTAAAAACAAATCAGAGGGACTTAGCTGGTGGCACAGTGGTTAAGAATCTGCCTGCCAGTGCAGGGCACACGGGTTCGAGCCCCGGTCTGGGAAGATCCCACATGCTGCAGAGCAACTAAGCCCGTGTGCCACAACGACTGAGCCTGCGCTCTAGAGCCCACAAGCCACAGCGACTGAAGCCCAGACGCCTAGAGCCCGTGCTCCGCAACAAGAGAAGCCACCGCAATGAGAAGCCCACGCACTGCAACAAAGAGTAGCCCTGCTTGCCGCAACTAGAGAAAGCCCACGTGCAGCAACAAAGACCCAGTGCAGCCAAAAAAAATAATAATAATTAATTAATTAAAAAAAATCAGGCCTGGCCTGGTTTAACCAGTGCCTATGCCAAATGAAGGTTACAAGTGGTAGTGGAGGGGTGAGTAGAATTCAAAGTTTAGGGGGTTTATGATGAGTTTATTTGAAGTAAGGTTTATGAGTGCTTTGCCATAAACGTTCTTCCCCACTGTAAGAGTTGACCTTTATGTCAACTGCATGAGATGTTGTTATTCCCATTTTACAGATGGAGAAACCAAGCTCAGAGAGGTTACATGGCTTCCCGAGGTTACATGACTTCCCACCACCCGCCCAAGTTGGTGCTTTATTTGCTCCTGTAATCTGGTAATTTCCCCAACTTGCCTTGTCTCTTTGTGCGTCAGTGTCTTTGCCAAGCACTCCCTCCCTCTTTGTTTCTGCCTGATAAATTGTCCAGCCTTTTCCATCCTTTGAGCATGTCCTCGGGTTTCACCTCCTCTGAGAAGTCTTCCTGGACGTTCTCATGTAATTAATCACCCCACACTCGGTGCTCTTTCTGAAACTCCCAGAATGAATTCTCTCCTTGACTTATCTGACCTCACATTGGACCGTGAGCAACTTGAGGGCTGCGTTGGTGTCTTTTTTCCACTTTGAATCTGTAGTCTGGCCCGGTGCCTGGCCAGTCCCAGCTGGGCAATCTCTTGAATTGAACTGAAGCTAATATGAAATAGTGTTAATCTGCTCGGGCTGACAAAGTACCACAGACTGGAGGCTTAAACAACCGAAATGTATCCTCGCACAGTTCTGGAGGCTGGGAGTCTGAGATCAAGGTGTGGGCAGGGTTGGTTGCTCCTGACGCCTCTCTCCTTGGCTTGTAGATGGCCGTCTTCTCCGTGTCCTCACACGGTCGTCCCTCTCTGTGTGTCTGTGTCCTAATCTCCTCTCCTTATAAGGACACCAGTCATATCAGATCAAGGCCCACCCTAGTGACCTCATGTAACTTAATTTCCTCATTAAAGACCCTATCTCCAAACACAGTCACATTCTGGGATCCTGGAGTGAGGACTTCACCACAGGGATTTGGAGGGGACACAACTCTGTCCGTAAGGGAGCCCGGGCAGGCTGCGGGGTTGGAGGGTGGTGGGGAAGCCGCCGCAAGGGTCCGCCATTTAAAAGACACAGGTGACAAGTGGGCAAAGGCCTGAACGTTTCTAGGCTGGGGTCACGAGGGCATTGCTGCTGCTCCAGGACGAAGGATGTGGGAGGGACTTGCATTTGGAAAATGATCTGAGGTCCTGAGATGAAGGAGCTACGAAGATGCTTGTTTTTATGCATCACCACTAACAACTGCTTCAGCCGAAAGAGGATGCAAAGCCTTTGGTCTGCGCTGTACTTTCTGGCCTTGACCCCGCTATCGCTGCGCTCACGGTCTCCCTCTCGCCCCTCTTTCTCTCGCGCTGTTCCTTTCGCCTGGTCCGACCACACAGCACGCAACATCTTCAAGGCCTTGTGCTCTGGGCAGGGGGAGGCCCGGAATGGAATTTCAGACTAAACTTGCACTGGGAGCTGCCTTCTCAAGGGCACGTGATGTCTCAGGCAGCAGCTGCAGCTGCCCGGGGAGAGCCAGGAAGTGCCAGTGGCTTCTCGTGCATTGAAGGGGGTCGTCCTGACGGACAGTCCGCTCTGGGGAGGGTCCTGCAAGCCCTGTCCCCGAGGGCTCAGTCATCTAAGACCTTGGGAATGCACAAGGACAGGGGCAGCTAGCAACGTTTCGTAACTGCTGGTTCTGTGCCATCAACATTGCTACTTGCGGAGTAAGGCTTTGTTTTGTCAGGTGGTGGCTATTTTTTGAGTATGTGGCAAATACCATCTGCACGGTGCTTACCCGTCGACCGAGTGGCCTCACAGACAGCTCTCCGTTTGATCTGCACAGGTCTGACTGTCCCCATTCCCATCTCACGGGACAGGAAACTTGAGGCTCAGCAAAGTGGCGTGACTCGCTCTGGGTTGCCCAGCTGGGAGGGGCTGGCGTTCGTCTCTGGGAACAAGCTCCCCTGGCTCCTGGGACTGGTCCTCTGCCTGTGTGAGCTCATTTGACTCCCTCGACAATCCCGATGGGAAAGGCTGGGGCTCCTCATTTCCCTGGTGGGGAAGATGCTTGGGGGTTACATGAGTACCCGAGGTCATGGAGCCAGAACCAACGCTGATGACTTCTGATCTTGGGTGTTTTCTTCTCCACCACAGCACCATACCTGGACAGGTGCGACCCAGTAGGTTGGGGGACTGAGCCCTGCCCTCCATGTGCTCTGGCTGCTTGAGACGAGTGGCAGCTGGAAGGATGGGGGTGCAGGTGGGAGTGTACCCACTGGCTGCGGGACGGGGTCGTGCATCCTTTGCGTCGGGTGTCGCATCTCCTCGATGAGCCAGGGACCGTGCTGGCAGCAGTTCCTGGCCCACAAACATAGAGCATCTTGCCTTCCACCAACACCTCTGTGGGGAGGCACGGTGTCATGGAAAAAGAGAGCTTGGGGGCTTCCCTGGTGGTGCAGTGGTTGAGAGCCCGCCTGCCGATGCAGGGGACACAGGTTCGTGCCCCGGTCCGGGAAGATCCCACATGCCGCGGAGCGGCTGGGCCCGTGAGCCATGGCCGCTGAGCCTGCGCGTCCGGAGCCTGTGCTCCACAACGGGAGAGGCCACAACAGTGAGAGGCCCGCGTACCGCTAAAAAAAAAAAAAAAAAAAAAAAAAGTGGATGAGGAACATAACATCCGCAAGTTTCCCTTCCTGAAGCAGACGAGTGCCCCGAGCCTGTTAATCTAAAGCGGGACTCTGTCCTACCTTGGGTCTCAGTTGTCTTCTCCATCAGTGAGGGACCTGGGCTGGCTGATCTCTGAATTCCGTTTTAGCGCCGTGATTCTAGGACCCCAGTGACTCCCTGCCTTGGCTGAACCAAACATTATCCAAAAGGCTCCTCTCCGGAGAGTTGGCTGCAGTGGGGAACAGGAAGGAATTCAGCTCCTGCTATAGTCCCTGCCTCTTGGGGGCTTCTCAGATGTGGCTCCACAACTCAGCAGACGGTGCCTGGTCGTCAGCCGGGCTGCCCCCAGCCTGCACACGCAGCCCTCCTGGGCCCAGCCTGGTGGTGACAGGCAGGTCCAGCCTCTCTGCCATGCACTCTCTCTCGCAGCAGCGAGTCTGAGGGAAATTTGTCCATATCAGGCGGGCTGTTGAGTCTGCTGGTGTGGCCGTGAAATGGGGTGCTCATAGCTGCTCAGACCTAAGGAGCAATGGACCTTGACCGCCAAAAGGGCCTGTGAACAGGCCTTGGTCATCTTCCCAGAGGAGAGAAACATCGAAAATGAAGCTGGAGAAGAGAATGGACATTTGCCGAGCTTCCCACTTTTTCGGCACTGTGCAGTTTCTCAGGATACAAAGGGGAAGAAGACAAGGAGTCCATTGTCTAGGAGACAGACAAGTTGCTTATTTTTTAGAATTAAAAAAAAAAAAGCCTGTTTCCTCTAACTTGAATATAAGCTGCAGGACAGCAGGGATTTCCTTCATCCTGTTCACCAAGGTGTCCCTGGAACTGGCAGTGTGCCTCACGTGTGGCAGACACTCAGTAAATACTCATTAACTTAGTGGAACAATTGCAATATTGCAGAGTAAAGATGGAAGTGTAATCAAGGTGCTGGGAGAATGGTGGAGAAGGTTAATGCCAGAGAGGTGACAATTGGACTGGGTTTTGAAGGATGAATAGGAGTTCATCAGGGAGAGACGGTATCAAAGATGTATCTTTTCTTCATTTAGATTTCAAGATAAACTTTCTGCCGATACTTATGAGCCCCTTAAATAAGCTATGATAGGAGGTGAAGGTATGAGTCATAGAGGAAGAATAAATGTCTTGAGGTTTCCACAGCAGGGAAGAGAATTGATGGATATTAATGGCATGCCTTGTGTGTGCCCGATGCTGTGCCAGGCACTTAATGCATGATATCTTATTCCTTCTAACCCTCCTATTAGATAGGCATTTGACAAATGGGCGTGCAGGCTTAGAGGCTTCAGTACCTTGCTCTGGGTCTCAGAGCTTGCTGGGGTTGGAGACTGGAATAGACCTAGGGCTTTCCACCTCCAAAGCTACTGTTATTTCCTGGGCAGGCTGGCCCTCCTTCAAGGCAGGGGACCCGGTCATCTTAACCATAAAACAAATGAATTAAATGCCCCTCCAGAAATAGAGCCTTCTGTTAAAGCTCCAGGCTCCAAGGCAAGAGCTTGAAAATAAACTCTAAGGCTTTCTCATTAAAAAAAAAAAAAAAAAAAAAAGTCATCTGAGCCTGTGGCCTTTCTGCTTTACTTTCTCCTAGTTCACTCCTATGCCTCCACTGTCGGTCCTCCAGCCCGAGGGCTTGGGGACACTCAGAAGCTCCAGGAGGGGCCCAGAGCTGATCCATCCCTCAACACCTTGAAAGGCCCAGGGCAGGTCTGGGGGGCAGGAGAGAGGGATGGGGTAGCCTGGTTGTTACAGAAGGAAGCACAGCCCGGAGGTCCCTAGCCCCATTCCCTGGAGGGGAGGGGGCCATGGGGTGGAAAGGGATGGAGGGGCAGAGAAGAAGGAAAGATAAGCCAGCGGTCATTTGTCTTTTTAATTGGCTCAAATGCTCGGAGGAGAGTGGAGTTTTTATCCTGGCTCTGGGGCTGGACCAGGTCCAAGCTCCAGCCCGAGGAGCTGGAGCTGTGCCGTGTGGGGCTGCAGGGGGAGACTGTGCTCTGCCCTTAACCCGGGAGGGGCCCCTGGGGAGGACGGCTCTCGGGAGGCAGGCTGGGAGGCTGCAACACGTGGTCAGAGGCGGCTTTTGCTTCCCCGGCGTTTCAGAAATTTGAAACGGTCATTCAGCCACTGAAATAGACATATTTTAAAGAATCCGTGGCATCTGAAGGCCCCTCCTAATTCATTCCTGTGCCTGTGGATGGGGCCTGTCAACCAGCTAGGTCTAGAGGTGTCTATGGGGAGGGAGAGTTGTGAGGTGTTTGTCTGGAACTTGAACGTTCCTTTACTAAGGACAGTATAGACACTGCTCAAGCACTCAGGATCGTAATGTATCCCCTCACATCTGCCAGTCCATTTATAATCAGCAATGCCCTGTTGCATTTATTATCCCCTTTGGGTCTCTGAAACAATCTGGTAAAAAGGCAAGACAGGTATACCTTCCCACGTCACAGGTCACATACGAGGAAACTGCAGCTCCAAGAAGTTGGTGACGTTCTAAGAACACCCAGCTTTGCAGCTGGGACTCAAATCCAGGTCTTCTAGTTCTGAATCCGGGGGCTGGCCTCCAAAGCAGCCCACCCCACAGAGGAGCCGCACAGGCAGATGCCTGGTGTGGCCTGGTGGTCCCCAACGATGGATGTCGGTGCAGCTTCCGGGGGACAGACAGTTCAGTTCAAGTTCCCACTCGGAGCACATCTCAGCCTGGCGAGCCATCGTGGTGAGGGAAGGATGCTCCCAGTGCAGGGAGGGAAGGGGTTCCTGGGGGCGTGATTGGTCCCGAGAGGGAAAGATGAGGGCAGAGAGGGGAGGGGGAAGATGGTATGGTCCCAGTTAGTACTGGGGTATCCAGGCAACCAAGAAAGCAGATTCAGCCAGGTCTGAGTGAATGTTTGTGGGTAAGGGTCCTCGGGATGCTGAAGGATGCCTGTAGCACCTGGGTCTCCAAGATCTTTCTTCAAGGAGATTCTACCCCATCTTTGACTAAAGTGGAGCTCCATCGCCTCAATGCGTTTAGCCCTGAAGTGCCCAGTTCAAAATCTCGATGCTCCTGTGGTTTATAAAGGATTTGACAGAGGCTGTTCCTCATCCATCCTTTATGAGAGAGACTGGGCTGGGGTTAGCGCTGTCACACTTCCTTCGAGGCGGAGACAGGCTCAGAGATGGAGGGTGACTTTTTCCAGATAAATGACTGTACTGAGGAATTCAAACTCTACTTCCGATCCTGCGTAGAGCCTCTCCACACCACTACTCCAGCTGCCCCACCTCCTGCAGTGCTTGCTGTCCCTGCCAGTCTCCAAATGCACCTATCCTTTTGGTTTTTAATTGTGGTAAAATATATATAACATAGCAGTTCCCATTTTAACTGTTTTGGGGCATACAGTTCAATGGCATTCAGTACAGTCACGATGTGGTGCACCCATCACCGCCATCCATCTCCAGAACTGGCCCATCGCTCCAAACTGGACCTCCGTGTCCACTAAATACGAACTCCCCCTTTTCCCCTCCCCCCATCCCCTGGCTACCCCCACCCTACTTTCTGTCTCTATGGGTGTGATTACTTAGGTACCTCACGTAAGTAAGGGATTATACAATATTTGTCCTTCTGCGACTGGCTTCTTTCACTTAGCAGGATGTCCTCAAGGTTCATTCACTGTAGCCTGTGTCAGAGTTCCTTTCCTTTTTAAGGCTGAACAATATCCCATTGTACGGCTAGACCACATTTTGTTTACCCGTGATCCATTGATGGACTCTTGGGTTGTTTCCACCTTTCCAAATCTCCCTCCTGTTATGACTCAGCTCAGGTGTTACCTCCTGCACAAACCCAACTGCACACAGTTGCTGAACGTGTCCAGGAATGGAAGGTGAGAGTTGTCTGGGGACTTGCACAGGGGGAGGTAGCCCCTTCCCCACGCCAGCTTTCCCAGGTGCCTTGAGCAGGAGAGAGAGCAAAGCCTGCTTGTTGCCCAAACCTGTGCCAATCTGAGGCCTGGCATTGTGTTCCTGGCACTGAGGGTCGCTTGTTGGAAATGACTGGATACATCAGACTCATAGGGTGGCCTTTTCTCCCAAGAAGGAAATGTTTGTGTCAAGTCCAAGTGAGACGCTCTACTGGTTGGAAGCTGCTGGAGGGCAGGGCGGGACCTCTTGTCCCCAGACGGGACCCAGCTCAGCCCTCAGACCCAGAGGGAGTCAGGATGACTGAGCTTGAACTCTGAGAGCTCCCAGGGCTCAGGGTGGGAGGCGTATAAAACCGATTTATTCTTTAGTGGGCATCGATAATCTATAAACGCAGACCCCCTCCATCCACTCCTGAACCAGTCAGCAAGGGCTGGGGTCCTGGGGATGAGGCACCAACGCAGGAAAGAAAATGAAAGAAAGCGTCAAGGAAAGGAAGAGAGTCAGGAACAGAGGCTAAAAGCATCTGGGAGCATGAGACGCTTTCTGAAAGTTTGAAGGATTGATCTAGATGCTCAAGAAAGTTTTGCTTGGTCTTTAAAAAAATAATTAAAAAAAATCACTTTGGGTTTAGATTGCACATCACTGACCCCTTCCAGTGTTGAGACTCCTCAACTTTCCTTCTCACATTCGAAGGAAAAGGGAACCTCAATGCTGGGAGGACCAAGTCCCCAGGAAGTGGTGCACTGTGGCAATTTGCCAGCAGGTGGCGATAATGTGCCTTGGGGAAAGACACGTTCGTCTAATTCACAAAGGCCCTGGATGGGTTAGTGGGTGGCCAGGGGTTGGGTGAGGGGCATGACTTAGACATTACTTAACTTTCCACGCCGTTTGTCAGATGTGGAGTATGACCTGCCAGTGGGTTAGAGACGGCTCCACACAAGATCTGTGGAGGCAAGTTACACTCATGCTACTCTGCCCCAGAGACAAGGAGTAAGACCAAGGGGTAGATACTATGGGAAAGCAAATTTTGTTCTGACCCAGGGTAGGTTTACAATAGTCAAACGTCTCAAAGATTTATGGTAGTGATGTCTTCATCACCAGAAGCATTCAAGCTTGGGCAGATGATTCTTTCTTAGCGATATTGTAGAAGGTCCTCAAACAATAGGTGAGGTTGGGTTAGGCGGCCTTTCCAACCCCGGGAGGCTTTCCTGTTATTTTACTAAAGGAAAATGACGATAAGGTCTTGAGTTCATTGAAGGAAGCAGTGTACCTTATTTGCCAGTGACTCACCTGTCCCTAGAACACATAGGCACATGTGATAAATATGTCAGCAGATACGGCAGCCTTATTAAACAAATGGGGGCCAGAGAATCGGGATCAGAGCTGCTGTCAGCTTACCTGAGCAACTTATGAGGCCCCCTCACCTGGCTGATGGTTAACGGGGACCCTTCCCACCTCCCTGATGGTGTCTTACCCCTTCCCCAATCTCTCTGCTGGTTGCCATATCCGTGCTGCCATCTTGAAACTTCGGGTGAGCGTTCAAAGAACCCCACCTCCAAACGCCAGCCCTCAGCATCCACCAGGCGTAAGGTGCTGAGGGCAATAACCACTTTCATTTTTCCTCTCTCCCTCTCTAAGGAGGTGGAGCCAGGCAGGAGTGACGCTGCCGCTTTGTACCCATTTGGGGAGCTGGCCTAAATCCAGCTGAGAACTCAAAGTGTCCTAAAAATACCAGTCCCCACCCGAGTGTCCAGTCCCAGCCCGCACGTCCAGAAATCCCTGACAGTAACCATACGCCACCACCAAGTCAGTCCAGGCAGCCTTGGCAAATGTCAGCCACAGTTGCTTGTAATCTTCCGGGAGGGAGGGCGGTGCCAGAACTGACCGGTTTCTTTATCCGCCTCACCCAGATATAAACAATATCGGGGAGCTGTGACAGGGAGCACCTCCTAGGCCAGCCCCTCTGAACCATTTCTCCCTGAGCAGAGTTGCCCTCAAGCTCGGGGCCCTAATGGCTCCCGGGATTTCGGCTTATGACTCTTATCTGCTGGAGGCCAAAGCACCCCAGTGAAAGACATTTTTGGTGCCCTGTTCTGGATGGCTCGGTAATCCTCTCATTTATGTACGCAGACAAGGAGATCAAAGCCCCCAGGGATGCATAAAACATGTCAGGGCTGGGAGTTGTACATCCATTAAAGCTGACAAATGCTTTGTCCAGCTGATGGGCGGTCAGATAGCCACCCCGGGGGACAGGAGAGCTGCGAGGGTTGAAGCAGAGGAGGGCGGCCCCAAGCAGGGATCGGGGGCGGGAGAGGCAGGGCTGAACGCAGAGCCAGAGCGGGGCATGCGGGGTGGGCGTGGTACCCAGGCCCCAGCCTCCGGCAGCGCCCTGGTCTTCCATGTGGACAGATGATGATTTCTCAGTCTTATGACAAGTGCTGTGCAGAAAAGGAGGTTCAAGGTGCCCTTCCAAGAATCCCCAGGGCCTTCTGTGTGGACATGACGGGATCAACAGACATGGAATAGGACTGGAAATCCTGACAGCCAGGAGGGCAGAGAAGAGGCAAGGAAGAAAAAGGCAAGGAAGGAATGTCCTCCGTTCTCTTCTTAAAAAGCACGAGACTGAAGTGCCCATCCGGAGCCCAACCTGTCACCTCTGCGGTTGCCGTCATGTCCTCCAATGCTCTGGCTCAGGCAGGAGTGTGCCCTCTGGGGTCCATGGAAGAGGGAGAACTTCCTGGAGTTCCTGCTCAAGGGAAATCGTCAGTTTCCCTCGGCTTTCAGGGGGCTCACTCTGCAAAGGGTGGAGCAAAGCGTTCCCGAGGGTGGCTGATGCTCTCCTGGCCTGTGGGAGAACACAGGCCGCTGTTCATGCCCAGATAAGGAGAGGTCTAGGTCACAATGTGCTTGGATCTGTGTGTGAGAGAGACAGAGAGAGACAGGGACAGAGGGGCCGAGACCTGCACAGGAGCCCAGGCTGCTGCTGCGCCCCCAGGACCGTGGCACAGAGAGCAGTCTTCATAGGTGCAGGAACCCGTGATTCGAGCTGCTGAGCTGTACCGATGCCCGCAAAGATCATTCTGGTTTTTTCCTAGCTTGTGGGCCTTCCAGGGGAGCCTCGTGGTGACTGCACAGCCTGTGCTGGCTTCACAAGGGAAGTCTCCCTCCCTGCACGAGGGAGCAGCTGGGAGCCACCCTAGGAACTGCCAGGGAGGCCTTGTCTTTAGTTCTGAGAGATGCTCTGTACGGTTGCTAGGAGAGAAACTGGTTCTCACAGTCGCTCTGGCTTTGCTCCCCTGCCCCCGGGTCCCTTTGTCCAGTGCCGGGCCCCTGGTTGTAGTTCTAGAAGAAGTGCAGTCAGTGAGCCTTCCCTTTCCCCACGTAGGGATCTGCTGTCCCCATCACACCTCCATTCGTCCCCATAGACCTTGTCTCAACCTGGACGCTAAGGAAGTGATGCTCCAGGCAGCCCCTACTTATGGATGGGTTTCTTTGGAAATAGTAACACACTTCCTTGTGGAAACAATGTACTAGTTCCAATCCCCTACCCCACCTCCCAATCTGTTTAAACCCATTGTCTAAAATGACATGTATTTGCAATAAAAAGTAAATGCTCCCGCAAACTCATAATTTACATGAACAAAATAACAGATTCAATAAAGCAATCATTTTCCTTTCCTAAATGTTAGTTCTTGAGGATACATAGAGTTTTAATCAGAAGAAGGTGGAGAAATAGATGGAAATTTTTGCATGTACCCGAGGGGGGCTCCTGAGTAGCACCTATGAGTACTGTGCTGTAGAGATTGATAACATTGTTCCGCTTTTTAAAACTTGTGCTTAGTTTCAAACCTAATATATTTTCCTTCCATTCATACAGATCCTTTGCTATCTTTTTTTTTTTAATGCGGTACGCGGGCCTCTCACTGTTGTGGCCTCTCCCGTTGCGGGGCACAGGCTCCGGACGCGCAGGCTCTGCGGCCATGGCTCACGGGCCCAGCCGCTCCGCGGCACGTGGGATCTTCCCGGACCGGGGCACGAACCCGCGTCCCCTGCATCGGCAGGCGGTCTCCCAACCACTGCGCCACCCGGGAAGCCCTGCAGTCTCTTATTAATGGTGACTGGGGTCATTTAAGGAAATCCCCCCTGTCCCAAAACAAAATTCAGGAAAGAATAAAAGAAAGCAAGGTAGGAATGGGGGAGAGGTTTCCCCTGAGAACGCTGGGCGTGAGCGAAGGCAGAGTTGCAGGAGTTAAGAGGGAGCATGTGTATATGTGAACGAGTGTCTGATCTGGAGTGAACTAAGTTGTGGACAGAGAACCACAGAACGTTGTAAAGAGGTGAGGGCAGCGTGTATGTCATTCCTTCAAAGAGAAAGGGGGAGATGCCCACCTAGAGAGCCGTCTCTCGCTTTTTATCTCCAGCCACCAGAGAGCAGCACTAGCCCAGAACACTTGGACTGCTTTGGGCAGTGAGTCTGGTGGGTGAGACCTGCAGGGGCAGCTCTCCCGCCTCCACCTGCCTAGTTCTCAGCTCCCCCGCCTCACAGCCAAGACCACTGAATTCCCACCTTCACTCCAAGCTCTGAGACAAATCTTGATGAATCTGGTTTTCGTGTTTATTCCTGTGTCACCGAAGCTTTGATTTTTGTCCTTGGCACCAAGTGCTCACTTGTACCCCAATTCCCACCACTCCCTCCCTTTCACCTCCTGACCACTGCTTCCTCTTAAAAAAAAAGCTCCCCTAGATCTTTATACCTCAACCTCCTCTCTCCCCTGTGCCCCCAGGATTAGAGTCCTGTCCCCCCGCCTCACAGAATTTCCTGCCTATGCAGAGACGGGCATCCACTGCAAGGTTTCCCGCTGCTGACGTATCTGATGAAACTGCTTGCCTGGATGCTGCCTTTGCCCACAATGGTAGGTCCTGTCTGGAGTCTGTCCCATCCCCTGTGACGGGGTTGCCTCTTCAGCTCTGGCCCTCCTGCCCTGCCCCCAGGCCACTGCGGTTAAATTCCTCAATCCAGCAGTATCAGGAAGGGAGACAGCCACACACTTAGACCCTCCGTGGTGCCACGTGGTTTAGGACGAAGCTGACACTCCTTAAGACGGTAGATTCCAGGATCTTTCCCCATATTCTTCTCCAGCCTCTCCTCTCTCATCCCTTTCTGCACACCTTTTGCTCCAGTCATCCCCTGCGTAAGCTCTTCTTGTTGGTGTTTCGAAGTCCCTTGTGGGCTTTTCCTTCTTTCTAAAACAATCTTCTCCAATGAGAGCCTGGCTAACTCCTCAACTTGATTTAAAGCTCAGCTCAAGCAGCTTGTCCCATGGCAATCCCTCCCCGATGCCTGACCTGGGGTAGGTGCTCTCTCCCAGGCATCTCCAGACCCTACACTGCCTGCTATTCCAACTCCTATTCAGTGTTTTGTGGAATTACACAGCCCCTGCGAAGCCAGTTGACCGTGGTGTCCCCCATACGGTGTACGTCTGGTGGCCAGGGACTGCACTCATGTACTCTGCATTTCTAGTGCCTGGACAACACATGTCTTTGTGAGTGAACGTTGACTGTTCAATGAATCATGGGGTGAGTCAAGGGTATTTGAATGATATACTGAAGCATTTTCCTAAGTATGTTCCTAGAAATTCTATTTCCACACAATGATAGATATTAGTGGAGAAAGGTTTTTGTAGAAAATTAATTTGGAGAAATGCTAGATTAAGCGAAGTGACACAGACTTCTTTTTTGAAGTATTTTTCACACTTTAAAGTACGCAGTGTGTATTACTATCTCAAGGAGTGATTACATAGAGCCTTCGGGCACATCTCTGGGAAACTGTTGCAGTCCTGTATCGGTTCTCATATGAAGCGCAGGGAGGGACAGCAGTGTGATCTCTCTCGTGGGAATAAGTCGTCATGGCCATAGTAACACATATCCTGCTTCCATGTTTAATTAACCAAGTGTCCAGTACACTTACTATCTCCTTATACGAGTAACACTAGTTTTTCGCAACCTTATAAGATCTGTGGAAAACTGATTGGACATCAGCATTCCATCCCAGGAATGTTGGGAGGTGAGGCCACTTCATCATTTCTGTATATTTTCAACCCAGACGTTCCTTTAGTCAGGGACCCTCTTCCTTTTCCTTACCGGATGGAATTCATCTGCCTAATTTGTGAATGTTGACATTATTTGTGCCCTTTTGCAGCACAATTACTTCCCTGGGTTACAGTGGGACCCAGCAATCACGAACTGGCCACCGTTGGCCTCTTGGAGACACACTCGTCACAGAGAAGCTCCAAAATTCCATTATCCACCTTTTGGCTGTTGTGAATAATGCTGCTATGAAGTTGGGTGGACGGCCAACTTTCATTTGACTTTAATGGTGTAGACAAGCATCATCTCCGGGAGGAGAAGGGGGAGAAGGTGGTATCCCTGACTCACACCAGGCAAGTTAGGATGTCATGCATCTAAGGTGCCTGGCTACATAAGTGTTTTGTGGCTGTAACCTTATTCCAACAGATCTAAGAGGCAGGACATAGAAGGTAAGAGACTCCAAGGCAGATCCTGAGCTCATCTGAGGTGGATCTTGCAAGTTCAGGGGGACAATCGACCTAAGGAAGGAAATGTGAAGCAGGAGCATGAAATGACCCTGGGGCTCTCCACCTCCTCTCAAGGTGGGTGAGGCCAGATGGGCAGGATAAAGAACGTGAGCTGGCAGGCAGGTGCCAGACTTCCCTTAGAGACCGTGCTGTAAGTGGAAACGTGGTGTCTCCCTGGCCCCAGAATTCTTACACCCTGCGGTCTGCACACCCACTAGCCTGGCCAGGGTGGGTACTAGAAACTCAGTCCTGATTGTTAGCTGGAGATTTTCTGGACCCCTCATTTTCCCCTCCTGGCATATCCGGCCACCTCCTCTTTGCCGCTTACTTTTTTTTGTTTTAAACCAGTAAAAGTGAGTTGATTTGAGAATAGCCAAAGGAATTGCACTTCAGGAGGCATGAACTATGGAGGCCCAGAGGCAAATCCAGAGAACAAGGAAGAGAAGCTTAATTTTATAGGGAAAAGGGGGGGAGTTGAGAAGGGCTGCAGGAACCACAGAATCTGTTGGAAGAAGTTGAGTCCAAAGTATTTTGCTGCTTACTTTAAGGCACGTGTAGAGGAAAAGAATGAAGAGGAAACCTAAGTCTTTACACAGATTCTTATGAACGGTCCTGATCAGGGAGAGGAGGTCACAATCAAAGTGTTTTCAGTATCTGAAGATGTCAGTGTACTGATCACTCACTAAGCAATTATTTCCTGGCTCTTCAGTCCTCTGAAGCAGGCGGAGGCTGAGGCAATGGGCCGGGGATCCTGGGTCTGGTGTGGCAGAAGTTCAAGGTGGGGGGAGCTGAGGTCATGTGAGGGACGCTGGGAAGCCAGAGGGGGTGATGAAGAGAGGGGAGGAACCAGAGTGACCCAGAACAAACATGGCTGGAGGAAGACAGAAAGGATGACAATTATTTAAGATGCTGAGCATTAACTGTATGCCACGCTTCATCCACAGGACTAACGGGGAGAATATCTAGAAAGAACTGTAGGACAAAAGGCAAGAATTTTGGTGTCAGAAGGACCCAAGTTGTGATCCAGTCTCAGCTGATTGTTTGCCTAACCAGTTCTCAGTTTTCTCATCCATAAAATGAGAGTGAGACTAGAACCCACTTCATAAGGGCAGAATTACATAATAGGATCAAACTCTGGGGGTGTAGTAAGCACTTGGACGTGGGAAGTACTTAATAGATGGTAGCCGCCATTATTTTTGTGGTTTTGACTATAATTTAGTCATATTCCCCTCTCAGGCAGGGTCCGTGCCTGACTGTGTGTCCCTCGAGTTCAGCGCCGTCCCCAGCACATGCCACCCATGGGAAGACTGGAAAGGGAAGTCAGGGCATCTGTACCTCGGGGATGACGGGGGACAATGAACAAGCCAAGTGTGTGGCGGGCCTGACCCACAGCGAGCGGTCCCCATACAGCAGCTACTGGTATTGAATTAGGACCTGCGGTGCTGGAGCCTGGCTTCAGCCCGGGCTGCTCGGCCAAGACCCCGGACTGTCTGCCTCTGTGGACCAGGGAAGGGAGGAGGCTTAGGGGTCAGGCCTGGTGAGACTGACTCCCAGCTAATTTGGGGAAACACTTAGCTACTTGAGCCTCTGAAAACAGTGCAAATAACTAGTGAGACGTTTTCTCATACCTCCCCTCATCAGCAGAGCGGACATAATTATCACCCCCGCGTTAGGACATGGATGCCGGGGTTCAGGAGGTTGAGGGGCTGCTTGAAGCCCACGCACCTGGTGAGTGGAGGTCCCACCTGAGTCAGCTGACCACAAGACCTGTAGCCTTCACAAAGGAGGGAAATGTGACTGGGTTTGCCCAGCTCTGCAGGGACCTTTCAGCTTCAAAGTTCTGTGATTCTATCTCCATGTTCCTTCACTGACGGATGTCACAGACCACACTGCCTCTTTGGCCCATCCCAGGGGCCTTAGCGTCTTAGGAAAGGACTTCTGGGGAGGGCAAAACTCATAGCGGGAAGGTGCTGGCTGGTACTGAGTGCTTCTCTGTGTCTGGACACTGCACTGGGTACCGCACAATCCATTGCTCACAAATATTACAGGTCAAGCAAGAGGAGGCATTGTCCTCCATTTGCAGAAGAAGAGACTGAGGTTCACAGTGGTCCCATGGAATCCAAAGGAGTATAAGGGGGAATGCCAGGAGTAAAAATGCCAGAGGGGCAGTGTTTCAGGAAAGGGGGCCTCAGAGAAGGCCCATCCCTTACCCCACCATCTGCACAAGGTACCTTGGGCATACCTGTGGGTACTGGGTCTTTGGGACAGGTCCTCCTAGGCTGGGATGCTGCTTTCTCGGCCAGGACCCCCTCCCCCCAGGCCTGTGGCTTCCGGCAGAGGGAGAGATGCTTCCTGGTTCATCCAGATTTGCTGCGGATGCTGTCGTGTTCATCTCAGTGTTTACACCAACGTCTTGAGAGCCTCGAGCCTCCAACACAGCCCCCCATCAGCAGGGAGCATGGAGAGATCCGGATGCCTGAGCAGCTGCTGGCCCCAGGCTGACCCCCGTGACCCCAGAGTTATCGCAGGGATTCAGTGCTGCGGTGGGCCCGAGACCACCAACGACGCAGCCAGGGCAAGGGCGGGGGTGGAGCAAAGAGGGAAACTAGGGGAGGCTCCCTCAGGCCCCTGGACCAGCCCTGGCTCCACCCGGGTGTTCAATAAATGCACGCGGCTTGCAGAGACAATAATGCAAACATTGAGACTGGTACAAATGATGCTGATGGTGGTGATGTTGCTGTTGGTGGTGGTGATGCCACAGTTCCTGTCGCCCATTTACTTGACTCCCAGGGGTGTGATCTACGTTGGCACCCCTTTTACTTGCACAGGGACTTGTACTATACCTCTTTTACAGATGAGAAAAGCGAGGCTGGCCCATGGCACAGCGGAGGTTCAGAGAAGCCTGCCAGGTCTCTGATCCTATCAAGTGCTCCTTCCACCCACCTGGTCCCTCAAAAAGCCAAAAGACACAATTCTCAATTAGCAGGGCTCAAGTGTAATGACATTTGTGTGAGTCAGCCCCAAAGGAGAGGGCCCCTCAGCCACTGCCAAGGATAAGAGGCAGAATGGGTCACTGCTGGGGTTCCAGGCAGCTGGGAGAGACCCAGGACTGGAGCTGACGTGGTCCACTGGGACCCCCTGCTTTCTGGGCAGATGTCCATTCAGTGACCTGTGTCCAAATCCTGGTTCTGCCACATATGTGCTGGAGACCTTGGTCACTTACTATCTCTGAGTGTTTCCTCATCATCACTCTGTGCTTCCCTGTTAGGTATAAAGATTAAGAAGCCAAAAAGCAGGCCCACCAACTAGCACAGTGGCAGGCCCGTGGTAGGCGTGCAATCCATTCTAGGTGTCTTGACCATTATTGTAGGAAACCAGGGCAGCCTGAGGTCTGAAGACCGTCCCAGGGATGTCCGAGTCATGGAGGGAGGAGTCACTGGTGGTGGGAAGTTAGGCTCCACCCCCTACCCCATGAGGATGAGGGGAGGGGCTTGGTCACCATCAAGCAGCCCTGCCTGGTCCCTGGACCTACCCCCCCACCCCCCACCCCCGCCTCCCTCAGTGCAGGATGATAAGCCTGATGACTGCACATTAAAGGTGTGGTGCCGAGCTGGCCTCCCCGTGAGGAGGCCGCTGATAACCTGGTGGGGGCCGCTATCTGGAGAGGAAGTGGGCTGGAATCGGGGTGGGGGTGGGGGTAAATGAGGCCCAGCGTCAGGAGGCCGCTTGGAGCCCCAGGGCCGGACCCAACCCCGGGGTCACGTCACCCCGTCTCTGCCACCAGGCACAATTGCATCGCGCAATCCATCACTGACGCTGCCTGGCTTTTTTTCTCCAAGTGCATTACTGCATTCTCATCCTAAAAGAGTCGAGCCGGTGGAGGACAGGGTAAACTGTGGGCCCCTCCCTCATCCGCCTTTGTCCCATGAGCCCTCACCTCCACCCCAGGTCGTGCTGGGCTCTCTCTGCTCCCTTTGCTGCACTTGTACATATGTGTAAGGGTCTGTGTGATAAATACAAAATTGTGTGTGTGTGTGTAAAATCACGCCATGTGTATTTTTCTGCACCTTCCCCATCCCGACCACGCAACGTATCTTGGGCGTGTTTCCACAGCATATGGAAGTGCCCCATTCATTTTAATGACAGAGTACAAGTCCACAAAATACATGTGCCTAAATTTACTTCCCTCTTCCCCATGGTTGTACCTTCAAGCTGTTTTCAGTGTTTGCTTTTGCTAAGACAGCATGTGGCCGCGAAGGTTATCATACACATGTCTTTGAGAACCAGGGCATGTTCTAGCGTAGGGTAGTTTTCTAGAAGTGCAATTACTCCACCGCTGTATGTAGGCATCCCAAATGTTGAGTGGTACAGCCAACAATGCTCCCTAAAACGTTTTTATCAAATTACATTCCCATTGACACTCGGTGAGGGTAACCATTTCCCCACGTCATCACCACTATTATTGGATATTAGCAGTATTGCCATTTTGCCATTCTCATGGCAAAAACATTGCATTACTACTTAATTTGCACTTTTGCCTTTACTGCTGTGACTGGACACCTCTCCCTATGTTATTAGCTGTTTGTAGTTGTCTTTCTGTGCAACGCCCATGTCAATCACTTGTCCATTTGTCTTTAGGTTGTTTAGAAACAGGAAGGACTCCTTACATTCTCTTTGCAGTAATCCTTCGTTACACAGCTACTGCAAATATTTTCTCCCCGTCTGACACTTACTTTTCACTTGTTCACGGCCTTCCTGAGGCTCTGATGTCCTTTGCAGGATTAGCAGTGATCCCATCCTTGGTTTCTGGATGTTTAGCCCTCATTTCTCTTGCAAAAATCTGGTACTGATAGTAACAGTTACCCTTTTATTGAATGCCTGTCATGTGCCAGGCTTTCTGCGGAGGGCTGGAGAGGCACCGCCTGCGTCATGCACGCAAGGTAAGGCCCCGCGTAGTGGGGGCCTTTTCTTGACGAGGGAGGACTCGGGCTTGAGGAGTCAGCTGACTTGCCAAAGGCCACCTGGTTGAACAGGACTCCAGCCCCCAGAGCCACGACCACTGGCTCTTGTCTTCCCAGCCTCAACCCCCTTATTGATGTAGCTCAAACCTTCCTTGCCTGAGCCCTGATTGGGCGTATTGTTTTGACTTTAATATGTTACTATCTATCGGATGTGGACAAAGAGCAAAATACCAACTTTTCCCCATTCATTCACGTATTTGACAAATATCCACTGAGCACTTTCTGTGTTCCGGGCTCTGTACTAGGGGCTGGGGACACAGTGGGAAAAAGAAACAGCCCTGCTCAACAGAAGGGACGGCCTGGCCAAGCCTTTCCGCATTTTACTTTATCATTTACTCACTCACTTAATAAATAGCCGTGGATCATCCGGGATTCAGGAGGCCCTGCCTATTTTTCTTAATCCCAGGTGGGGTACACGTGGGTGCAGTGGGCCTACTGTTCAAATCTAGGGGCTAGAAATGAGTAAGAAAGAAACAACACAATCAAGAAATAATGCCAATGGCAAAAAGCTTGCACAATTCTGGGATTAAGTCTCTTTCCCAGGTGCCCTGGCCTGGTGAGTTAGGCGTGCAGGCAGGCCCGCTGGTGCACGCACTCGTACACCCTCACGTGCACATGCCCCACCCTTCTTGTCCAGCCTCTGGAACAGAGGCCACATATTCTACTTCCCTCTGGAGAGCGGAGGGCTCACAGGCCAGTCCGTCTGTGCAAGCCCAGTCCTGGTGGCTCATGGGAAAGGCCGTTCAGTCCAGAGAGATGAGCAGGAAGCTAATTTTAACCAAGAACTGCAGAGTGGCCTTGGCCCAGAGGGAACGGCTCCAGCAGAGGTGCCTCCGGGTGGTACCCTCGTCCTTCCAGAAGGCCGCAGGCCGAGGTCAGGGCCCCCCGTCCTCCTGCCGTCCCTGCCTCGCAGGCGATGCTGTCAGCTTACGGGCAGCTATCCCCTTCACCTCATCAGTCCTCGGTAATCTGCCTTCAGACCCCTTGGGACTGGCTCCCATCAGCCCCGACAGCCTCTGCTGCCCACGGGGGCCTGGAGGCCCAAGGGCCAAGCTGATTGGAAAGGGGAGGCAGACGGGCCCCGGGGTGGGCAGGCTGGGCTCCCACACTGACTCCCAGGTGACCCCAGGGAGATGCTGTCCAGCCTGGGCCCCGACGGGGGAGGGCCGTGCACGTACTGACCTTCTACTGCATGCGTGACCCACACCCGAAGCTTTATGCACATTATCGCAGCTCATCCTCAGCTTCCCTGCGAGCCGGTACGTTTGTGTCCAATTTAAACAGGATGAAACTGAGGCCGAGAGGGGTTAAATAATGCGCCAGGGATTCCACAGCCAGCAAGAAGCAAAGCCAAGAGGTGAAGCGAACACGGCCTGCTTCCTCCCGAGCCCGTCCGTCCACAGCAGGCTCGGCAAGCGGCCCGGGCGCGCGGCCACAGGGGTCTGGGCCCAGCCCGCGGGTGGGTCTGGGGCAGCTGCCGCTGTGTCTCCAGCAAAGCCGTACCTCCCTCACTCCCAGGAACTCCTGCAGGAGGAAGCCCTGCACAGAGGCTTGCGTCCCGGATGCCCAGGCTTGGCAGGTGACCTCACCTCTCCCAGCCATGGTTTTCTCATCTATCGATACAAAGGGGATTCATAACAGAATCAGTTCTGCGGGTTGTCCTGTGGGCTAAGCACGGTCTTGTACATGAAGCAGGAGCTGGGCGCTGGGCAGGTGACAAAGGTGGGCGACACTGCCTCAGCGCCCACGCTTGTGAGCACAGCGATGGATGTGAGACAAACGCTCCCAGGAACGAGGCACATTTAAGAATTCTTTGGGAACAGGTTCTTGTCTTCCTTGTCTCTGGATCCCTTCAGGGCCAAGGAGGACCTGCGATGTCCGCAAAGTCCCTGCAGGTGCCAGTCAGACCTTTCCATGCACCTGCCATTCCGCTCACAAATTTAAACTTTCTCCCAGTATCTCCTGGACGTTCCCTGATGCCTATTTTTAAGTACTCAGCTGCTGTCAGGCGGAGTTGTTGCCCCGTGAATCAGCAACAGAGTCCCGACCTCACGCGCAGGGGCTCTGGCCACCTCACCTCTCTGGGGACCGCAGTTACTGTCTCCAGGATGAGGGTCCACCCAGCCTGGCGGCCCCATCAGCACCAGGTGTTTCTCTTCCTCGCTTCTTTCCCACCAGGCACTCACGAAACCTTCCTGTCATCCTCTGGGAATGGTTTGCTCAACCTTATTAAAAGGATGGCCCCGGGGCTTCCCTGGTGGCACAGTGGTTGGGAGTCCGCCTGCCGATGCAGGGGACACGGGTTCGAGCTCCGGTCCGGGAAGATCCCACATGCCGCAGAGCGGCTGGGCCCGTGAGCCATGGCCGCTGAGCCTGCGTGTCCGGAGCCTGTGCTCCGCAACGGGAGAGGCCACAACAGTGAGAGGCCCGCGTACCACACAAAAAAAAAAAAAAAAAAGAAAAAAAGGATGGCCCCGCATGGCTGCTCAGCGGGCCCCACGTGGGTTGTGTCCACCCTGCTCCTTACTTTTCATCCTGGTGCCGTTTGCTGGGTCCCTTCAGTGCTGGACGCAGAGCCAGGGGCGCAGGGTGGGCGTTCCGATCCCCCGACCCCAGCAATGCGACGGTGGGTGCCACGCTCATCCTCGCTGTCTCCCCCCATCCAGGACAAGGAGGGAGCAAGGCAGCCACACATCTGAGAGGCTCTGTGAGGAGCGCCCGAGGCCACGCGCAGCCAGGGGACGCCCTTTGCAAACTGTCAAGTGCAGCACCCTTGGGGCCCCATTCACATGAGTACCGTCTTAAAGCCACTAGACTCTGTTCCATCAAATGAATACCTCTTCTGTCACGGTTCAGAAATGAGGTTTTGGGACGTCCCTGGTGGTCCAGTGGTTAAGACTCCGCACTTCAATGCAGGGGGCACGGGTTCGAGCCCTGGTCGGGGAAATGAGATCCCACATGCGGCACCCACATGTGGCCAAAAACGAACAAACAAAAAAGAAACTGAGGTTTTCCAGGGAACCAACTAATCCCATTTGGAGAGTTCTCAAGTATTACAAGGATGTCTATTTAAAAAAAAAAAAAAACCTGCAGTAAACTAACATCTGCCCACCAGGAAAGCAGGTGAGTTGGGGTAGGCAGAGGAAGGGCCGGCCCTGGAGGGCGGGGCCCTGGTGTGTGGACCCCGTGTGGCTACTCATCCTTATCTAGGCCTCAGTTTCCCACTTGGGAGAAGGTGAGGGTGGAGGGAGGGTTGGACTAGATGACTGATTTACAAAACAATTTAAAAGCCACACTCTGTTCAAATGACCCTTGTGAGGCAGCTGAGCATGTGAATCAGAAACAAGAAGGGCTGCTGTGCTTGAAACGGGGGGGCCTTCTCCCGTCCGCCCTCCCCCGCCAACTGTGAGCGTCCTATTCCTGAGAGCCCAGCATGGATGCCCAGGGCTCTGAGGGCCATGGTTTGAAACATCTAGACCAGATTCTTCCTGGAAGAATGGTTAAGAGTGGTGAGACCTCACTCCACCATTTACAGCTGTGTGGCTTCAGACCAGTTACTTACCCTCTCTGTGCCCCAGTCTCCTCATCTCTAAAATGAGGATCATAGGATCTACCTCTCTCTTTATATCCAATAAATGTTGACTGGTCGTGAAGGTCTATTCAGCTCAGATTGTACACATGGTGTCAAGGTGAGCTCTTTCTTTAATCCAGAAGACTTTATGAGCTCAGCTTGGCTGGCTGTGGGATGCACCGAACAAGCCTCTGTCAGTTGTCTGTTTTCCCTGATCTGCCTGTGAGTCATGGTGGCCGCTGCCCTCAGTTCTCTCCTTGTTGCCTCTGCGGCTGGGTGCCCAGAACAGGATGTGTTTCTTCCCTGTGAACATGTTGGGGTGGAGGTCTGAGCATGTGCCCATGGATGCAGACCCACCTGGGGACGGCTGGTGAGAGCCTTGGGCAAGTAAACCCTGAGGCAGTGCTGGGCAGACTCACCCAGGGGGAAAACAGAAATAGAGTCCTTTCCCCAGAATAGAGTCCTGCCCGCACCCCCCCCAGACCTCCACCCAGCAGGGACCTCTCAGCGGGGCCCACGAAGCCCCCAACCCCCAGCTGCAAACAGCAGAACTTCAGAGGCACCGGCCTGAAGAGGCTTGTCACCAGCAAATACAGGGAAAAAAACTCGGGAAGCTCAGACATCAAAGAGGACTGAGATCCTGTGGTGTCCAAAGTCACAGAAACTTGGGTTAATACTATTAAAATGACACTAGCCGCCCAAACCCATTAGGATGGCTACTATCAAGATATCAAGTGTTGGTGAGAATGTGGAGAAATCAGAACCCTTGTATGCTGCTGGTGGGAACGTAAAATAGTGCAGTTGCTGTGGAAAACGGTATGGTGGTTCCTGAAAACATTAAAAATAGAACTACTAGATGATCCAGGCTTGGGTCTCAAGAGATATTTGTACACCAGTGTTTATTGCAGCATTATTCACAAAAGCCAAACAGTGGAAACAACTCGTGTCCATCGACAGATGGATAAACAAAATGCAATATGTACAATATACAATGGAATATTATTCTGTCTTAAAAAGGAAGGAAATTCTGACACATGCCACAACTTGTATGAACCTTGAAGCCATTATGCTAAGTGAAATAAGTCAGTCACAAAAAGACAAATACTGTATGATTCCACTTACATGAGGTTCAGAGAATAGTCAAATTCAGAGACAGAAAGTAGCATGGGGGTAGCCAGAGGCTGGAACGGGGAGTTAGTGTTTAATGGCAACAGACTTTCAGTTTGGGAAGATGAAAAAGCTCTGAAGATGGATGGTGGTGATGGTGGTTCAACAATGTGAATATACTTGACACTTACTGAACTTAAAAAGTGCCGAAGTTGGTCAGTTTTATTCTATGTGTATTTTACCACACTTAAAAAAACCCCCAGACAACACGAAGCCTGGGGAAACTTGAGCCTTACTTTTAAAGTACCTAAAGGAGGGCTTCCCTGGTGGCGCAGTGGTTGGGAGTCCGCCTGCCGATGCAGGGGACACGGGTTCGTGCCCCGGTCCGGGAGGATCCCACGTGCCGCGGAGCGGCTGGGCCCGTGAGCCATGGCCGCTGAGCCTGCCCGTCTGGAGCCTGTGCTCCGCAGCGGGAGAGGCCACAGCAGTGAGATGCCCGTGAACCGCAAAAAAAAAAAAAAAAAAAGTACCTAAAGGAGTATGTAGTGGACCCCTTTGTAAGATAAATCATTGGAGACAGTTGTATCCTTTGTGTAAATCTGGATTATTGTGTGTGTTTGCTGAGAGCTGGTCCACTGGTTTTCCAGCTTAGCTTTGGTTCTTCCTTATTCATAGATGGGAAATTTATTCACACTAAATATTCTTGTTTTTAAAACGGTCAGTTACAAGGATACATTGACACCTACTGTATGTCTTGCACTGGGAAGGTAGAGTGGAAGATACAAAAGAAGAAATAATTATTATATTATGTCTATGTGTCACTATTTGCTATGGGCTGAATTTTGTTTCCCCTAAATTCCTATGTTGAAGTTTTAACTCCCAGGACCTCAGGATGTGGCTGCATTTGGAGACGGACCTTTTAAAGAGGTGATTAAATTAAATGAGGTTATTGGACTGGACCTTAATCCAACACGACCGCTGTGTCTGGAAGAAGAGGAGAGAAGGACCAGACGCACAGAGGGAAGACCGCGTGAGGACGAGGACACTGGGAGAAGACGGCCGTCTGTAAGCCAAGGAGAGAGACCTCGAAAGAAACAACTCTTCTGACACCTTGATCTTGGACTTCCAGCCTCCAGAGCTGTGAGAAAGTAAATGTCTGTTGTTGAAGCCCTGCAGGCTGTGGGGTTTGTTACTGCAGCCAAATGCACCAACTCAGAGTCTCTTTAAAGCCTGAAGACAGCCCTGCAAGGGGGTGACTGCTCTTCTTCCCTGCTTGTAGAAGGGGAAATTGAGGCTCAGAGGACTTGAGTTACTAACTCAAGGTCACACAGCTGGAAAGTGCTGGGTAAACCCAGGTCCCTGACTTCAACACCCGGGGCTGCTCTTCTCGCAGTTCTGCCCCGAGGGTGGGAGCAGTGCGACACCAGACAAAGAAAAACCCTAGCAACCAGTAGAGAGCAAAACGCCGAGGGGCACAGTTCGAAGCCCACCCTGGGAGACAAAGAGGACAGGGGACACCCAGTTAAGGCCGTTGGAGGTTGTGGATCAGGGTCTTTGAAGGTCTTTCTTTGGGGGCTGTCAAAATAATAAGAGCTCGGGCTTCCCTGGTGGCGCAGTGGTTAAGAACCCGCCTGCCAGTGCAGGGGACACGGGTTCGAGCCCTGGTCTGGGAAGATCCCACATGCCGCGGAGGAACTGAGCCCGTGCACCACAACTGCTGAGCCTGCGCTCCAGAGCCCACGAGCCACAACTCCTGAGCCCACATGCTGTAACTCCTGAAGCCCGGATGCCTAGAGCCCCTGCTCTGCAACAAAAGTAGCCACTGCAATGAGAAGCCCTTGCAGCACAACAAAGAGTAGCCCCCGCTCACCAAAACTAGAGAAGGCCCGCACACAGCAACAAAGGCCCAATGCAGCCAGAAAAAAAGAAGGAAAAAAAAGAGCTAAAGTTTCTGAGCATTTACCATAAGACAGGCAGTGGGATAAACACCCCATGTGTTCTATTTTGTCTAAACCTCAAAACAAGCCTATAACGTAGGAGTTATTAGTGTGCCCATTTTCCAGATGAAGAAACCAAGACTCAGGGAAGTCAAGCCAAGTGTCTGAGTTCACACAGCTGGGGAGAGGAAGCGCTTGAATTTGAACCCAGGTGTATCCGATCCCAAAGGTCTTGCTGTTACTTATTTTACAACAGCACTGCAAATGCCCTGGCTCTGGGGAGGGAGGGAGGAAGGGAAGCACAAAATCCATGAGGGGTCCGAGGCTGGGGCATACTCCTTACCAGAGCTCTGGTTGGGGGCCGGCAGTCATAGGCTCCACTCTCTCAGGCCTGGGCCCCTTTCCAATACCCTCACACGGACAGCTTGGGGCTGGGAGAATACTACCTCCACAGCCATAAATAGGGGCTTGGGGCCAAGAGCGGGTTCAGATCCAGGGTCCAGCACTGGCCAGCTAAGAGCCTCTGGACAGGCCTGGTGTGTGGAGTCTCTGCCGGTTTCCTCATTTGGGAAAAGAGTTTAGGTGTCATAATGGTGACCCCCTGCCCGCCTCTCCATCCCTCCCGGGTTTGCTTGGGAACCACTCTGGAAACAGCAATACTATGCAGGTGTCTGTCTTCCTTTGCCTGCGCGGCAGCCCCTCCTTGAGGGTCTCCCAGACCAGCATCCCCCATTCTCTGCTGCCACCGTCCAGCTGCTCTGCTTGGGGCCACATCCCTATCCTGCTACTAATGAGCTGTGTGACCATGGAAATGCCCCATTCGCTCTCTGTTGCTGGTTTCTTTCTCTGTATTCCCACCTCCTTGATTGTCACATGATCAGAGGAGTCAAAACAGGGCAAGTTGTTGGCCAGAGGTTGGGGGTGGGGGGGGGAGAGGAAAGAATAGGTGGAGCGCAGAGGATGGCCATGAAAGTATCCCGTATGGTAGTGGGACGACGTGGGATTATACATGCGTCCAAACCCACAGAACACAAAGCAAAGAGTGGATCCCAGCATAAACTACGGACTGCAGTTAATATGATGTGTCAGCGTTAGCGCATCAGTTGTAATAAATGTACTGCTACTATTGCAAGATGTTAATAATAGGGGAAATTGGGGGTGGGGCGGGGTGAGGGGTAAATGGGGATTCTTTACACGTTTCATTTATTTTTCTGTAAACCTAACGGCTCAAAAAAAGGAAAATCTGTTACAAACAAAACAAAAACATGACAAATGGGGAGCCTCCATGAACAGTGAGGAACCTGGAACCTTCCCTGGTGTTACCATCCCCGCCTCATCAATTTAAGCGGCTGGTCCCAGCACCACCGGAGCCCAGGGCTGCTTCGCCTCCCCGGTGCGCGCTCTGTCAGCTCCAGGCGCTTTGCAGAGCAACGGCCCTCCCACCCGCGACCCCGACTCAGACCTGGAGGCAGAGGATTTCTGAGGTGAGAGCGCCACCTGCTGGTCCTACTCAAGCTGCCCTAAAAGGCAGTGACTGTCGGGTCTGCGCCCTCGTCCTGGGGGGCTGGGGGCTTGACTTTTCATCCAGGGCCGTCCGCGAGTCCCTAGCGGCACCACTCATGCAACCACGAAGGTCATGTATGCGATGTCCAGGCTCGTCACCAGGAACGACACGGGAAAGGTCAGATCTCTCGTGACTTTATTACGGAAAAGTCCCAAAGTGCTGGAGCGCAGTATGGATCAGGTGGGAGCCCGCGGGGCTCAGGTCACCTGCGGTCGACTCCTGGCTTTTGGTGCCAGCACAGGAAGCCTCATAGGACATGATGACAAACACTTACGAGTGTGCCGGACACTATTCTGCACACCTTAGCGGGTCACCCTCGTGAAGAACATACGAGGTAGACACGACTGTGGTTCTGCCCCGTTGTGCCAATGAGAAGGCGGAGGCACAGGGAGGCTAAGTAACTCGCCCAGGGGCACACAGCCTGAGAAGGTTCATGCTGAGATCGGATCCGGAGTCCAAGCCGTGACCCACCTGCCAGGCCGCTCTACCTCTAGTTTGCTCATCTGAGAAATGGGCTTGCCGACCCCTCCCTGCCTCTCCAGCCCATCTGGGGCTGAGCAAGCCGCCGGGTGAAGAGTCCTCGTCAGTTGCACACGGGCCTAGGGCTGCAGCTCGTACTGGCCCTCGGTGGCCGTGTGGAAGTCCTCGAGCACCGACTGCAGGAACTCAAAGGTGGGCCGCTCCTCAGGCCGGCTGCGCCAGCACTCGGCGATGACGCCGCTGTACAGCTCGGGTGGGCACGAGTCTGGGCGCGGCATACGGTAGCCGCGCTCCAGGTTGCTGATGACCTCGGGGTTGCTCATCCCTGGAGGCGGAGGGGACGCGGCTGAAGGCGGCAGGGGCCCGCCAGGCACGGACCGCCACCTCCGCCCTCGCAGCCCGGCTGGTGCCACCTTTACGCATCCCACTATTTACTTTCCGTTGCTTGGAGAACAGCAGGAAACGAGGCTGTAGACGATCTCAGTGCGGGACAGTTCCTCCTGGGTGGGACCCTACCTCGCTTACCTGTGACCGCGCGGCACGCAGGCGAGCATCACTCACTGCGCAGGTACTTGGTGAACAGGCCCCACCCCTCCCAGAGGCTGCTAAGAGGTCCCAGCCCTTCGGGCCTGAGGCTGGGGGGCTGGGGGGCTGGGGGTGGACCCTCAGGATGGGGCTTTGTACCCAAGGTGCAAGACCAAGGGAGGGGCCACGGGCAAACTAGTTGGAGGAAACCTGAGTTCAGACCCCGACCTTAACTGAATTCCAGGTTTGGGGGCTCACTGACCTCTGCTGGATGAAGGGGACACAGCTCTGTTGCCAAGAGCAACGTCCAGGAAGGGGGTGGAAGCCCCGCCCCCAGAGTGGCACACTTGGGTTTCTGTTTCAACCATTGGGCTCCATTCCGACATTCAGGTGGGCAACCCCAGGCACTGGGCATGGGACATCTGACATCACAGTCATCTCAGGACAGCCCTGAGCAGCAGAGTTGCTGCAAGACGCAGCCGCCTACCTGGGTAGGGCACACGCCCGTAAGTGATGATTTCCATCAGGAGGATTCCGAATGACCACACGTCTGCTTTGATGGTGAACACCCCGAAGTGGATGGCCTCTGGGGCAGTCCACTTGATGGGGAACTTGGCCCCTGTGAGAAAGCCAAGGGCAGCTTTGTGGGGCCGTGACTGACTGCCCCTGCACGCCCCCCAACGCCCCGCTGTTCCTCCCCTCCACCCTGCCCTGCCTGGCGGGGTTAGGGCAGCTGTGCTAGACACAGATGCATCCAGGGAGTCACTCCGACCCCTAGGACACATGACCAGGAGTGTGCAGACCCTGGGGGTCCACAGCATGAAAGGACAAATACCACCCGTCACCCGCTTTGGGTCTTTGCCCAGTGGGCTTCACTGGGCAACCAGCACGTGTTTCCATCTGGGATGGGAGAGTCCTGTGGCACCTCCCATGAGTCCTGTTTACTAACAGGAACCCACGGCTTGGGAAAGTCATTTAACTTGTCCCTGCCTTAATCCTCTGCTGCAAAATGGAAATGGTGACACAGGACTCATATACCTCCTAGGGTCACAGTGAGGAAAGAATTCAAATCCTGCTGCCCATGAAGCCCACCGGATGGCTGCAGCCCTGGCTGGCATCCAGGACAGACCGCACGGCCCTGCCCTTGATCACCTGCACCTTGCCTTGGCTTTATCCCCTGAAGTTCCCTCAGGGAACGAGTCATGTCAATCCTTCTCCCGTATCAACTGATTAATATGCTGAGCTAATATTGCTCACTAACTTGCTTGATGAAATGTATTTTGATCCTTTCAAATCCTCTTGTGAAGAGGATTTTTGCCAAAGTTTTACAAAGTAAAGTAGAGTGCGTGCGGAGACCCCAATTCAGGTATTAGGTTTTGCTGCTCATACTTTAGAGCAGTGTTTTCCAAAGTGTGTTCTGTGAACCCCTGAGGGGAGGGGAGGGGAGGTTCACAGAAGTTACATGGAAAAAGCCTTTGGGATTCCAATTAGTTTGGGAGACCCGAGGTGAGGCACGAGTACACTGTTCCTTAGCTGCAGGACTTCTCAGTGCCTTTAATATGCTGCTGTGGGCTGGGAGTCTCCAAGGGAGGGCTGGATGGACTGGGCGGTGTCTCCAAACTTACTCCCTCACAGAGCTATTCCTCCTGAGGCACCTGTGCTCTACAGGACACTTCAGGGAAATGCTGGACTAGCTGGGGGCAAGGCCCGAATTGCATGACAAGAAGTCCAAAGGGACTTGGGGAGTTGGGAGGCTCGCTCACCCTCTTGGGCAGTGTACTCATTGTCGATGATCCGGGCCAAGCCAAAGTCACCGATTTTGCAGCACAAGGTCTCAGACACCAGGATGTTGGCCGCCCTCAGGTCCCGGTGGATTGAATTCATCTGCTCGATATACGCCATTCCTTCTGCAATCTGAGGGAATAGACCCCACGGTGAAGGCCAGCGCCCCTTGGGGAGAAGGAGGACTCCGGCCGCCCTCTGCATCAGAGCCAGGGGCCCCCGCCCCTGCTCACCCACCTCTCCTCTCCTTCCAAGGGTCTGCAGGGGAGGACAGTGGCAGAAGGCAGGCAGGAGAAAAGGAAGGAAGGGGCGTGAGAGGAGGGGAAGGCAGGAGGCTGGGGAGAGGGTTTCATTTCCTCAGCAAGTTCAAGCACTGGTCCTGGAGCAGGGAGCCCTGGATTGCAATCATCGCTTAAGCTCCTTGGGGGAGGGGGAATCACTGCCCTGACATGGAACGTGAGGGGAGGGGTCTCCAGGGCCCCAGGGTTGCGGTGAGCATTAGGTGAGCCCTGGCGGAGGACCTAACCCAGCAGGATCCTGACGGAACAGAGGCAGTGAAAGAAGAGAGTTGTTTCTGTCCCAGATCACCAGCATTGGGCCAGGAGGAGCTGTTTGTGCTGCTTGTGTGCCGTTTAGCCAAAGAAACTAACTCAGGGTTTATTCAATGCACTCCCAGTGGGTGGATGAAGAAACTGAGGCAGAGAATAGAAAGCCACTTTACCTCCTCAAAGCCAGCACTGGAATTGATCCCACTCCTCCTTAGGCTTTCATTACACTGGTTTATTCATTTATTCATTCATTTATATATTATATTTTCATATTTATTCCTTTGCTAAATCATTCCATCACACACGTGTTGGTATGGTGCTGTGAGGACTATAAAGCTGAATACCAAATATCTTACATCTGGACAGCATTTAGCAGTATTCATCCCATTAAAAATATGTACTATATTGTATTCATGTATGTATGTACTATATGAGCGGTATTAGAAATTAAAAAAAAAAAAAAAGGTCTAGCAGGACCCAGATCTGCTTTCAAGGAGCATCCACCAGGCACGATGCTAGGGGAGCACGTGACCAAGGTGCTCTCTGCACTTTCTTGTCCAGAAAAATTGAATAGAAGTGACCTTGACCTGGGTCGTGAACGCTGATTAGGATTCTGCCAGCTGAGAAGAGAGTCAAAGGCATCCTGGGCAGAGGGCACAGTCTGGGCAAAGGCTCCCAGATGTGACAGGACAGGGGGGAGCTGCCGTGTGGCTGCCAAGTGGGGCACATGGGCTTGTGGTTGGAGGGGAGCTTGGCATTTCATGCCTTAGAGCAGGAAAAGGAGCGCCCAGAAGGCGGTGAGTGTGCGCGCATGTGTGTGTGTGTGTGTGCGCACACGCAGTGAGGTGTTAGCATGATCAGAATGTGGCTTAGAAGCTGCTCGCCTGGAAGGTTCTGATTTTCTGGTTTCCTAACCTTCAGATTCTTGACCACACCTACTTATAAACTCAGGTGGCTTTTCACATCTTTTGCCTCTGGGTGACCCAAGATTTCCCAAAGGATTGACTAAGAGACAGCGGAGAGAGAGAGAGAAGGAAAAGAATGGGGGAAAAAAGGAGTGGGCAGGCTGATCACTGCACTGTGGTTTGAAACCGGTCACCAGCGTTAATTTTCCGAGACCACCTCCCCAGCCTGTTGGACCCGGCCTATGCTCACCTCGGTGGAGAGAAGAGGGGTGGTGACCTCAGTGCCTGCCCTGATATTAACAGCAGATAACGGTAGAGGAGGAGGGAGACGCGGGAGGGTGCCTCTCTGCAGCAGGATGTGTATGTGTGTGTGTGTGTGTATGTGTGTGTGTGTGTGTGTCTCACGGGCTGACCACAGACCAGAGCTTTTCTGCTGAGAGCTCCAGTTTTAACAGATGCACACTTGGAGCCACCAGATGTGCTTTGCTGCCGGTTAGAACCCTCAGCTAAACTCCCCGGGGAGGAAAGGTCCCTTCTCTTCCTTTTGCTCTTTACCTCACGCCGTCTGAGTCTACAGAAGGCGTTTGTGGGCACCGTCTGAGGACAGGCGAGGTCACCACAACACACGGGCCTACCGTGTGACACGGAATTCGTGGGAACTCTCTGGGTCTCCCACACCATCCTTTCCTCCCTCTCGCCCTTAGCAGTAGAACCCACCTCACTCCTTCACGGCTGCCCAGGATAAAGACTACATTTCCCAAGCTCCCTTGCAGCAGGTGTTGGCTGGTGACCGTTGGCCAGGGGGCTGGGAGAGCAAGGGTAGTGGGTGACTTTGGGGACGCGTCTCTAAAGGGAGGGAGGTGGGCTTCCCCCCTCCCCCTGCTACCCCCCCACTTCTTCTTGCTGGCTGAGGAGAACAAGATGCTAAAGTGTGAGCAGCCTCCCTGGGTTGGAAGATGACCTGCTAAGACCGGAGGGTGGAAGAAACCTGGGTCCCTGCTCTGAGGCGTGGCCCCACTGCCCACCCCAGACTGCCCACCTCTGGTGTTGACACATTTAAGCCGTGATGACTTTGGGCTCTCTGTCCTTCACAGCCCAGCCTAAATCTAATGGACACAACCTCTAACTAGTTGATCTTGTCAAGCCATGGGGACGGAAGGGAGGGTCTGGGGGCCTGGCCCGCTGCACTCGGTTCTCACAAACCTGGGCCGACATGTCGATCAGCCTCGGGAGGGACAGTCGGCTACCTTCATTTGTCTTCAGGAAATCCAGCAAGCAGCCTGAGGAAAGAGAAGTTGCAGCTGCACTTGTGCAGAGTGACCCAACCCTGGCTGGGCCGGCCTCTCAGGGTATGGGCTGCTCCCCACCTGCGGCAGGAAGTGGGTGGCACTCTGTCGGATCTCTTGTGCCCAGAGAACAAACCCACCCACAGCTGCAGGTGCCTCTGCTCTACAGAAACTCCCATCTCAGCCCTCACAGCACCCAGGAGGTGCTGATCTGCTACCAGCTGCTCGGAGGATGTTAGGTCTCAGCCAAGTTCAGGGTCATGCAGCCAGGGAACCAGAGCAGAAGCTGCTCATTCCCTGCACAACATTCTGAAGCATCTTCTTGCCCCCTTCACCGTTTGTTGGCAGAGATTCTTCCTCCGAGGACTAAGGGCACAAGAAAGCACCAGAATGGAGAGGCCCGTCTCCTGGGTTGGTGCAGGGAACAAACTCAGCTCCCCTTTGGCATCTAAGGGTCGGGGGATGCTCACCACAGGGGTGGCTACGAGGTGAGCTGGGGAGTCAGGTGCTCAGCGTGGGCCCCCTTCAAGACGACCTTTAAGGAACTGCATTAGCACAGCATGTTAGGATCTGACCAGAATCAGTGTATGGTCAGGGCCACAGAAGGGGTGAGAAGGAGCCCCCTGCCCTGGGAGAGCGTGGCCACACCATGGACCTCAGAGGCCATCTCGCCCAACCTTTCTTCTCATCCATGTTGTAAAGTACTCAAAGGGTTGTAAAACGTTCCCTGGACTAGAACCGTCTCTGGACACCCAGCCTACTGTTCTTTGGACTTTGCCTCGCCCTGTCCTCCCCAGGGGGCATCAAGCAGTGCCAGGCACAGCAGGCGCGCTCCAAAAATGCTGGTTCAAGGGCTCCTGCACCGAGGACTCTGCTCTGTAAGGACTGCTGATCTTTCTTGTTCTCTTCACCCTTCCCTCCGCCCCCCATGCACATGGAACACCCTAGATCCGAAAGATGTTGGCTAACTGACCCAGCCCATGGCTCAGTGATCTCCTGCGGAGGTCTCCTGGCCAGGCAAGCCCATGGCAGCAGATCAGCCTCAGCCCTCTCGGGCCCCCAAGCCTGGACTCCCACCCTCAAGCCTCCCTGCCTCTGTCTGAAGGATGCAGTCCCGGGCAGGGCACCACCTCTGGCCATGTACTCGGTCACGATGTAGATGGGCTCCTTGGTGACCACGGCGTAGAGACGGACCAGCCTCTCGTGCTGGAGAGTTTTCATCAGGTTGGCCTCACCCAGGAAGGCCTCCGGAGACATGCTTCCCTCCTTCAAGGTCTTGATGGCCACCTTGATGTTGTTTTTGTAATAACCTGAGCCCCAGGGACGGAGAATGAAGAGGACATTCAGAAGACCCAGAGGCTATGGGAGGTGATCCCTTAACCAAAATCGACATAAGCTTCCAGGAGCCATCCCTGTTCTATAGACGGGGCACTGAGGCTACAGCCGCCCCCGCCCCACCCCCCGGAAGTGGTCCTGGGCTGGAATGACAGCTCCTGAGAGGGGTGGATGTGCCTGCTTACCTTGCGGGATACCAGTTTGTCCCAGCCTCCCCTGCCAGACGGGAGCCCCAGGCAGTGGAGGAACTTACCCGGCCTGGGAGGGGGGCCATTTCACCTCCTTGCCCCTACACCCGGGTCTGGGGTGCATCTCTTGTCCTTCTAGTAGCCTGCCTCCTACCCCTACGTAATGAGTCTCTTCTACCACTTGATAGCTTCAGCGTGGCAGGGAGCATCACAGCCCACGACAAAAGCATAGAGAATGCAGAGGGGGCCTGGGGCCTCCTTCCCCCTTTCTGCGCCCTGTGATGTTTCCCTTATAGCGCCAGCACCTGCACCCCCCCACCCCCACCATGAGGTCCCCATCCACACTGAAGGCAGAAGGCAAGTCATGACTCAGACTTGCAACAATCCAGGTGGAGCTCCTGCCAGGGGCGCCTCAGGCATCAGTCCTGGGTGCCAGAGGATTTGGGGGCGGGGCAGCAGGATCCCACCGTGAAATCATGCCCAGAGACACGGACCTTTCCAGGGATAAGATAAAGCACCTTGTGTTCTGAGAGTGCCCACGCTGAGCAGAGCAGCGACCGTCAACTGTAATTGAAGGTGAGGCCACAGGGGTCCCGAAGTTAAGGGACTGGCTAGTCTCACAGCTGCAAGTGGTGGCTTTGGTCTGTTACCAGAGTCTTGGGGCCCCTGGTTCACCGCTCACCACGGTTAACATGCTGTTGCCACTCTATGAGTTAGCAAGGCGTTCCAGGTCACACCCAAATCAATGGCAAAGGCAGCTCTGGGCAGCAAAGATCAAAGGAGGGACTGGGCTGAGGGGGTGGGAGAGTTGGATTCTACTGCTTCACCATCATGTGCGGAACAGCTGAGGGCAAGTCACTTTAGTGTTCTGTGCCTCCATTACCTAATCTGTAAAATGGGTATATAGCCGCAGTCCCTTCCCCCTCATAAGCCTTTATGGGAAGCATGATGCCCTGTGCAAATCCTGAGACTTCTGTGCTTCAGGACGCAGGACAGGGAGAGACACATACTCACCCATCCAGACTTCGCCAAACTGCCCAGATCCAAGTTTCCTGACCAGCTTGAGAGACTGCCGGGGGATTTCCCATTCATCCTGGGCCCAGGGGTTCTGGAGAGCCAGGCTCACACAGGGTTGGGTCAGCCTCTGGCACAAACCATCCCCTTTCTCTACATTAGGAAAGAAGAGGTGAGGCTGGAGCCAGACTGGTCTCATTCTCATGGGAGCCACATCACTCCCAGCTGTGTCCCTGCCCCCTATAGCCCGCCCTACCCCACCCCTACCCGTCGTGCACACACCACACACACACACACAGCTCTCTGCATTCATTTTGCATTAAGCAAGGGATGCTGTCATTGTCTTGCTGTCTCTAAGACTGAAAATACTTGTTACTCTCCAAGCGGTCACAGCCAGTAGAGGGGATTAGGGATACAGAATGTGAATCATTATGTTGACAGTTGTCAACTCCTTAGGTCCAGCCTTGGGATAATCCTCCACCAAGATGGCACCAATAATTCACACCATCCTGAGATCTTAGTGATAGAGAGATACAAGGGCTCCTCTGGTACAAGCCCCCCAGGCCCCCTCATCAGATGCCCCCTCTTACTGGAATAATGCTGCACCAAAGCCTGCAGGGTGGGGAAGGTGTTTCGGGGGGAGATGTAATAGCCGCCTTCATCCAGGGAGCGGATCTTATAGTGCTTGATCACCTCCCCCTGGGCGGTCACATTCTTCACAGACAGAGAAAAGGCACCTGGAGGGTTAATAAAGACACATACATGAGAAGTAAGGCGTGAAGAGGGAAAACCAAGTCTGGGATTTGGGCTTCCTTTCAATACCCCGGAAAAGAGTTCCCCAAACTCTGCTCTCCAGTTTGACCACTTCCATCAAAAGTTACCTTTTCCTTCTTCTCACCCACCACCCTCCCGGAAGCCTGTCCTCTCAGCTCCATCTGACACTGTCGTTGACGTTCCCCCCCAAATCTCCCAAAACTCAGCCAGGGAATCCCAGAGCTCTGGAGCAGGCAGGATGTTATCTTAGCCATCAGGCTGTCCCCCAGCTTGGGCCCTGGGGCTTGGGGACCCTTTGCCGTGGGATGTTGAGAAATATAGAGCTGTTGGAGGGACTAAGAGACTGCCTCATTCATTCATTCATTCATTTGTTCATTCATTCCAGCTGAAAGGCTGACCCTTCCCCACATGCAATAGTAAATTACAACCCCAAGCACTCCTGTCCATGGGGGAGAACGTAACACACTCCCCGAGGGTTCTGTTCAAATCCATACACACCTCTAGGTATTCTGTCTTCTAGGTTAATGTAGCAGATGCCAAGGGTTAAGAGCAATTTAGGTGGCAAGGGTTTTCAGCTGAACAACATTCCACGAACTGGATGGTTTTTATAAAGCGCCTCTGTCCAGCTCTCTGGGCACCACACTCCTCCACTCTTATTTGGAAGCTGAGGCCCAGAAGTGGAATGTCGCTTTGCCCCAGGGCCCTCCGCGGGCCAGCGGCAGGCTTGGGGGCTCCCGTGCCCTTCCTAAGGGCGCGCCTACCGCGAGCAGTACCACCCTTCACCGCCAGGGGTCAGGCTCGGACACCTCTTGTCCTGGGTGTGGGCGCTTGATTTTGCTCTGCGGTGTTTGTCTTCAGGCGTCTTTCCTCTCCCATCAGCCCATCAGTCCATCTCAAATCCCTTCTCCCCTAACCCTTGGCCACTGCGCCTCCCTTATTGCCCCCCTGCAAAAGGATGCGGAGAAGCCTTGCGCCCCGCGGCGCGCCCTGCCTCCGCCACAGCCCGCCCCACGCGGCCGACCCCAGCCCAGCCCGCACGCGGCAAACTGTGGCCCCGACTTCCGCCCCGGGTGGGTGCAACGCGCCCCGGTATCTCAGGAACCAGAGAGTGGCTCTAGTGAGTCCATTCATCCGCGCATCACCCTAGTGAGGAAAGGAGCTGTTCTCCCCATTCCCTCCGCTGCGCCCTGCTTGCGAATCCTCTAGATCAGCCAAGGAGACTGGGCTCTCCTCCAGCAGAGCCTCGGAAGCTCTGATTTAGGGCCTCTCTCTTGTGTGGGCTCCTCCTAGGGACTGTCCCCAATATCTGTTTACAATCTGGCATTCCTTCTTCTTAAAGGGGACTTCAATCCTCGCGGTTCACAAAATCCGGATCCCCTTGTCCTGTCTCCGCGCTGCGTGTGGGCTGCGCTGGACATAGACAAGGCTGGGTTCCCAGAGATTGAGATTTCTTAACACTGTAAGGACCACCTGCCCTTGAACTGGGAAACTAGTCAGTCCTCACACAGATACCAATTAAATGAAGCTTGAGAAGCTAAGGGATGTCCTGGAGGGCTCTCGGGGCTAGAACTCGCTCCCTGGCTTCTGGGGGCAGTGTTCCTTCCCCATCTCCCATCCTCTGTCTGTGGCCTCCAGATGCTTTGGAGTTCGGTGGAGTGTGCGCATGTGTATGCAGGGATGTGCGCATGTGTATGCAGGGATGTGTATATGTGCGTGGGGTCCTGAAGCCTCAGCTCCATCTGGCCAATCCCAGCCTGGACTAGCTGGGGAGGGGGGCAAGGACAGGAGGAGACACCCGCCACCCTTAGAGACCTCTTCCTCCTTCACACTGAGGTTGGGGATGCCCTTTCCCTCCAGGGGGTCCGTTAGCAATAGGCAACAATTAAAACATCATTTCCGGGTGAAATGACGTGATGTCTGGGATTTGCTTCAAAGTAAGAGTGGTGGGTGGCGATATACACAAAACGAGATTAGCTGGGTTGATTATTGTTGAAGCTGGGTGTTGGGTACAGGGGCTCCATTATACTATTCGCTTTACTTCCGGATGCATTTGAAATATTCTACAGCAAACAAAACACATATGTCATCTCTAATGATTCCCATATTGTTTCTTGGACATAGGTGCACTGCTATTCAAATGGAGTAGTGCCAATATCCTAATATGTATGTGTATAGAATCTAACGCATCCATGGGTGCATTTCCGGAAATTCTGCACAGAGTGCCCCAACGCACCATTGCATCCCTCCACCTCCCCCACCTGATTCTGACCCTTTGAGGGGCAGTGAGCTGTGGGAGCTCCCCTGAGCCTCCAGTGGGTTGTAAGCAGCTCTCTTTGTCCAGCTTTTGCTGCTTGAGTGTTTCCACTCCCTGCAGTTCTCAAGCCATGGATGGAGTTGAAGGGTAAGCCAGCGGGCGGGGGAGGGGGTGGTGCTCCCACCAGGAAAGCCCTGTCCTTTCTCTTTGCCCCAACACAAGGGGCCAGGCTCACAGCCCAGCCACCCTCCCTCCCCTGCACCTCTGATGTCACTGCTGCTACCTCCTCTCCTGTAACGGGTCCCTCTGTGCAGCGTCCTGATAACAAAGGCTTTCTTCACCCTGCTTGGGAAACGCCCCTCCATCCACCCAGGTTAGGCCAGTTGGACACGCTTTAGAGCTTGTGAAGAGTTTTGGTGCCCCTCAGAGGATCTGGGCCCTGACGCTTGTTCACTGTTGGTCTTGAAGGAGTCACTTCTTCCCTCAGGGAGTCAGTTTTCTCATCTTTCAAATGGGGGTTTTGGCGCCGTACCTCAAAGATGGAAGACTAGTGGCAAACGTGTACCAGGAAGCATATATAACAAGGTTCGTAGCAGCACGTTCATAACAGCCCCAAACCGGAAACAACCCCAAGTCCACCAACGTTAGTGTGGAGAAATAGCAATAACTTATGGAATATTCATACACTAGATTCCGTATAGCAGTCACAGTGAACTGCTGCTACCCTCAACAACACGGGTGAGTGTGTTATGGGCTGAATTGTGCCCCCCCCGACAAATCCTTGTGCTGAAGTCCTAACCCCCAGTACATCAGAATGGGACTATCTTTGGAAATAGGGTCTTTAAAGGGGTGATTACATTAGAATGAGGTCATTGGGGTGGGCCCTGATCCAATATGACTGGTGTCCTTATAAGAAGAGGGCATGAGGACGCAGACACACACAGAAGGACGACCATGTGAGGACCCAGGGAGAAGACGGCCGCCTACAAGCCAGGGAGAGAGGCCTCAGGAACAACCAACCCTGCTGACACCTTGATCTCAGATTTCTAGCCTCCAGAACTGTGGGAAAACACATTTCTGTTGTTTAAGTCCCCCAGTTCCTGGTACTTTGCTTCAGAAGGCCTGGCAAACGAATACAGAATCTTACAGTGTTGAGTGAAATGAATAGGATGCACACAAAAACTAAAAAGTATGATTCCATTTGTATAAAGGTGAAAAACAGACAAAACATGGGTGGTAAAACTATAAGGAAAGATAAGGAAGGATTTCCATCCAAGTCAGGACGATGGTGGCTTCTCTGGCGGGTGGGGAGGTGAATCAGAAAGGGGCACCAGTGGGGCAGGGAGAGGGACTCTGGGTGTCTGGAATGTTCTCGCTCTTGTGGTCACACAGGTGTTTACTTAGCATGACTCTATGCTTATAATTATGCACTCATGTATAATTTATGCAATTTTTAGATGTGTTTTATACTTTATAGCAGAAAGAACTTTGAGGAGGAAAGACAGAGAGAAAACTAAAGACAGAGAAAGAGAAAACCCAGTGGCCTGAGGGTGGTGGCAGAAACATTCTGTTCGGTCAGTGGGTTTGAATCTATGAGTCCCCCAGATCTCAGTGATCACTGCCCCCTCCTTGTATATCACAAACTTATACTTCACAGGCTCTTGGAAGTGTCTGAGTCACAGCCTCTAGCTGAGATGATCTCTAAGGATTCTTTCAGCTCCCAAATCCTTTGATTCCAGACGTGGCCCTGCGTCACACCCCCTCTTCTGCCCCCCGCCAGCCTCAGCACCCCTGCTGACCGAGGCAGTGCGAGACCAGCCCGAGATGGGAGCAGCTCTCATGCTGGGCACACTTCCAGCGGGGCCCTGGGAGAACTGTCCATGTGTACAGCCTCACGCTCAGTTACCGGATACCCATGGGCTGTCCTGGCTGGCCTGATGTGGGAGGGACCCCCCGGGGTGGAACGCCGCCAGGTTCTCCTGCCTAGCACCCCACACGCTGGCCCCCTCCCAACTCCCAGAAGCAAGGCTGCAGGTGGGGCTCCCGGGCTGCACAGGGAGGGCAGTGGAGGCCCAGGCTTACCTTTGCTGGTTTCGCTCTCTCTAATAAGAAAGGAGCCAGCCTTATTGATTGGAGCCAGAAGCTGCCTCTCGGCATCTCTCCGGCAAATTGATCGAAAGAACCACCTGGAAAAGAAAAGCACAAAGGCAGACAGACCTCAGGGAGTGGCCACACTCCCGGGGATATTGTCACCCAAGTCCCTTCCCTCCAGAGATAAAATGTGTTCCTGTTGCCAACTTAACCCTGAGCTGAGCCCCTGACATTTTGATACATGAAATACCGCTCGGTCCCTTTCCCTGCTGTCAGCGATGGACTTGGTGTTTTCTTGAAATGAAAGGCGAGTAGTATTTGGTGCCCTTTGATAATTTTGCTCTGGGAGAATGCACCTGACACCTTCCCTCACAGCCCACCCTCCTTGGGGTTGGGTCTCTAGTGCCCCTTGAGCACAGGCTGGTCAGGGTGGATGTGCCCGCCCCACAGTGGTCCAGGGACAGGCACAGGGCCGGGCGTGCTGGGCAAGGAGCCCTCCTGGGGGCGAGCATTACTGGATGGGAACACTAGACGAGGCGGCAAACCCGTGCCCGCTCGTGAGTTTGACAGACTCTGAGCTCCTTCAGGGCCGGGGTCATGTCATAATGGGTTTTGCAACCTCCCCGGTTCTAGGCAAAGCTGGGGCTCTGGCTCTGTTTGCTCAGGGCACTAATGCTCGAGGCCCTGGCTGGTGCCGTGTGCAGGTGGGTTATGAGGATGCTGGGGCGGAGCTGTCCCCTAAGGCCCCCATCCTGTGAGTCCCCCGAGGTGCAAGCCCTGAGTCCTGTCCTGGAGGCAGGGGAGGAGGGTGGCGGATCAAGGCGGTGGGACATGGGGTCGTCTCTATCAGGTTAGCCAGGAAATGGGCAGCTCCCATTTTACAGATGGGAAGGGTGAGATGGGCTCCCTGAGTGACACCCTCAGTGTCAGACAGAGATTTAAACGTTGCTGGGACATTAGACAAGCCTTTCCCAGCGGCACCAAGTTCCCACCCCTCTCCTGCCCCCTCTGTGCCGGGTTCACACCTTGCCCTGCTCTTTAGCTACTTTCTGGCTCTGCCTTGCACAGACTAGAAGCAGCCAGCACACGCCTCCACTCTGAAGGGCCACCTGTCCACTTACTTTTCCACTTCCAGGGTCTCTATTCGGGTCACAAAGTTGCTGGGCACGTAGCCTTCTCTTCCTGTGATGAGAGACTTGGCCAACCACCAGTCTCCAGCTCTAGGTGGGAAAGAAAAATAAAACAGGTAGCGGCTCCCACAGGCCTCTCTGGGCAGCTCACAGCCCACAGCATCTCACCCCTGGGAGGCAGAGGATTGGAGAGGCAGGGGGTCGGGCAGAGGGAGGGAACTGGGGCCAGTGGCTCAGTGATGCGGGGTGTCCAGGTCATTCCAACTCGCCAGCATCCGATGGGCCCAAGATGCTCCTGGTCCAGGGAAGGAAAGGGAACAACGCAGCCTCCAGGGGAGATTTGTCTCCACAGCCTGATCCGCCCAAGAGGGCCCCAGTCCTCTGGTGAGCCGCCTTCCTCTCAATTAATGGGACACATTTAGGGTTGGGGGAGTGAGTTTAGACTGGACGGGAAAGACAGACACAAGGAGGGCTGCGGAGGAGAGGACCAACTGGAGGCCACAGATGGTCAAAAGGTCGGGGCCTTCACACTTTATCACAGAACATCAAGAAATAAAGGAGCCCTCAGGCTCCACAGGACAAGCCCGACGTGCGAGAGAGTCGCTGTAGAGCAATTTCTGAGAAGAAACCCTGGATAAACTAAAGCTGAATTCACGGGTAGGGTCTCCTGCAAGATCTTGTCTGGCAAGGGAGACAAATCTGAACACAACAGACGCCAGCCCAGAGCTGTGACGGAGCAGCCAGGCGAGCGCTGTGGGCATCAGGAGGGCTTCATGGAGGAGGTGACGTTAAAGGTGGGTTTTGAAGGAAGAGCAGGATTTTGACAGCAGAGCAGGAGGTAGTGAATATGAACCCCTACTACTGAGTGACTGGGCTGGGCTGGGGGGCAGGGCACTGGAGAAGGTATTCTGGAGGCAGCTGTGCAGGGCGGTGGGTTGGAGGAAAGGTAGGTGGGCGGGGGTGGGGTCCTGCAGTCACAGGGACGGTGTCGGGACACTTACTCCTTCAGGATCTGCAGCTTCTCCCCCTTTAGCATCTGCAGGTCCCGGTCGTTCACGGCTTTGTAGTCATACAGGGCCACCACGAAGTGTTCCTCTAGGGTGAACAGGGAAGAGATGGTCACTGCTTGGGTTGCTAGAGAGATGGTAGGGGCTGGAAACATCCCGAAGATCTAGGGAGATGGGCTGTGTGGAGCTGAGGGCCGCAGACCCACGTCTGGGAACCATCCCTTATCACTTCGGAGGCCGTGACCCTCCCCTCTCTTCCCCTCCTCCCCCTGCCCTCCCTGCCTCTGTTCCAAGGGGAGTCGTGGTCTTGGAACACAGCAGCTGTAACTTTGGCCTGTAACGGTACCCAGGGCCCTGTCACAGCGCTCTGGCTGGCAGTACCCAGACGAGCTGCCGGTCCCTGGAACGGAGCGGGCTCCGGAGCTTGGCTTATCGTCTTTCCAATGACCACTGCTTTTCTGCACAGCTCTGGGGAGCGAAGACCCCCCCCCCGAAAAAGGCCACAGGGAGACCACTTAGCGTCCCCAGAAGTAGATGACTCAGCTTTGTCACCAGAGTGTGGCTGTTCACCTCCCCTCGGCGGGAAGAGGGGCTGGAATAGATGACAGGGGCCTCCTCCGGTTCTGAGACTCAAGGTCTTGTGCCAAAGGCAGCTGGTTTTACTTCCTTCTCCTGAGCTTCCTTCCTGGAGATGCGAAGCCCCGGCGGGAAGTAAGGATCGCCCCTAATGGTCATTAACCGTGATACTCAGCAGATAAGAAACACCAGGCACCAGGCGAGGCCACTAACTGGGTTCCAGCTCTTGACTGACAGACTCGGAGCTCCTGGGAGGGGGGGCCGCATCGTAATTAGTTTTGCATCCTCCGCAGTCCTGGGGCGGAGCCGGGCTCCGGGTTGTTTGTTCAGTGCAGTCGTGCGAGGGCTCTAATGCCGGAGGCCTCCCCGTGCTGGATGCAGGTGGGTTATGAGGATGCTCGGGCAGAGCTCTCCCGGAAGCCCCATCCTGTGAGCCCCCTGCCCCGGCCTGAACCCCCGAGGTCATTCATTATGTCAGAGGACCGAGGTCATTCATTATGTCACCTCCACAGTCCGGCCCATCAGAGTGGCAGTGGAGACCAGGGGTGGTTAGAAGGCCGGCAGGGGCCCTTTGAAAGTGGGCTGGGAAACTAGACATGGGAAACTCCATCTGGAACAGAGCAAGGGCTGGGACGCAGAGCCATCGGCCTTCGCCCTTGGAGGTTGGCAGCTAGAATTTTTGAAAGCCTGGGTTTGACGATGCTGTTTGTATTTGCTGTAACTCTTCTGGTGCTCGTTCGTAGTTTGTAAAGTTTTTAAAAAACAACAACAAAAAAGCCCACCCAGGCTCAGGTACACTAAATGAGCTGGTGCTTGGCTCCTGGAGGGACACCCCCCAAGGGCAGGTGAAGCCTAGGGCACCTCACTCAGCCTCCCCCCAGGCCTCCTCCTCTCCGACCCTCGAGGGCCCGTCTTCCCCAGGAAGCTGCTCGCACCTCGGCCCCTGTTCCAACTGCACGAAGCCGGGGCCCGGAGGATGTGGCCAGGGGAGCCTCAGCTGCCGAAGCAGCCCCTGCTTACCTTGGTCCGGGTGCGTGGTGTCAGGAGGGGGCGGAGCCAGGTGGTTAAACACGACCTAGAGCGGAAATGCATGTGCTCTGTGTTAGGTCACGGCCCCGAGGCCTGGGCAGGGCAGGAGGGGTGAAGCTGCTGGGTGCCAGCCGGAGGGTCTGGGGGAGCCTCTCTGCTGGCCCAGGAGGCTGCACAGGTGAATTCTACACGTGCTGCCTGAAGCCCCAGGTACCAGTGCCACGTCCCACGAGCCGGGACCGCCTGCCCAGCCACACACGCGGCTGGAGGAGGGGCACGTGGGGATGACCCAACTTCGTAAGAGGCCGCTGTGGAATTGTGGGAGGAAGCCGTGTCACCCGGGTTAAAATCCTGGTTCTTCTTTAAAAGAGAAATTGCAAAAGAGTATTTGCTCTCAAGGGAAATTATTTTAAAAGCATATTTCCCTCAAACGCAACAGATGTATTCCCAGGTATGTGCCCTGTAGAGAAACCTTGGCACCGGAAGGCTCCCAGAAAAACAATTAAAAAAATAAAAATCGCTGAAATGTGGAAATCACCCTTGGACCAAAGAGAGACGAATAGACAAACTGGAGCGAGTCATGCAATGAAACCCGGGGCGAGTTCGTGGCGACAACCCCAGGCATCCCCGTGGATAAAACCCACAAATGTAATGGAGATCCAAAACCCATGTCTCGGACGAATACGTGCTGTCTGATTCAAATGATTTAAAGTTCACAACGGGTAAAATCAAACTGAAGAGTGTTTAGAAACAGGTACATATGTGATCACACCGAAAAAGCGAAGCTAAGGAATGATTCAACACTCTCAGGATAGTGGGGCCTGGGGTGGTGAGGATACACTGGGGGCAGCAGACAGTCTCACCCAGTCACCTTCTACTTCTGAAGATGACGCAGCTATGCTGGCTCTTCATTCTGTTCTTTGTTCAGCTTGACATATGCGTTCCAAATTTTTTTTTTTTTTGGCCACGCAGCATGTGGGATTCCCCCACCAGGGATCAAACCTATGCCCCCTGCTTTGGGAGCATGGAGTCTTAACCCCTGGGGCCACCAGGGAAGTCCCCAAATATTCTTTTTGTATTCCATATATACTGAACACAATTTTGAAGTAGCATTTTGCAAAATGGCATATATAGCCTGGTTCTATTGACAATATAAACATGTAATATAAATAACCCACGGAAAAGGGGTCTGGAGGCAGGAGCTCTGAAGTGCTAACTCCAGGTATCATTGGGCAGTGGAATAATGAGTATTTACAATTTTTTTCCATAATGAATAGATATGATGTGACTTTTAAAAAAGTTTAAAACCTTCTAGGCTCTACTACTTATTCACATGTAACGAACACAGTCGAAGTCAGCGTTTTCCCAGTCGATCATTCATTCATTCAACAAACATTTCATTGCTACCTGCCAAGCCCTGCACTAAACTGGGACACGGATAGATAAGATTTCTCTAAGAAACAGGATTGGCAATCCCCCCCTCCCCTCCCCCATCAGGTCACTGTCAGAATAAAGCAATGGCCAGTCGAATGTGCTGGTGAGGGTTGGGGGACCCAGGCATGATTCCCAACTGCCCCAAACCAAAAGGGGGTTGGTGGCTGGGCGGGGGAGACACGAACATCATCATCTAAAAGTGCCTCTTTGGGAATGCTACCGTCAAAGGGTGCCAACCGCTTTGTGAACAGACCAGAACTGCATGACCGACTCCATGAGAACTTGAGGGCCTGCTGCAGAGGAGAGGGCCCCTCCAGTCCTAGGCTGCCTTATCCCAGGACAGCAAGCTGCTTGGAATGCCAGCAGCAGTGCCATGAAAGGGACAATGACCATCAGGAGCTTCTGGGCAGGGGGTGGGGGCAGCAGATGTTGCTAAATGCCTCAGACACCCCCTCGCCCCACCCTTTCTTCAAGTTGACATTTTTGATTTCCTTTCCTCTTCAAGGCTGCCCATGTGCATTGAAAACTGGCTAAGAATTACCAGGATTCCTCTTCAAGGCTGCCCATGTGCATTGAAAACTGGCTAAGAATTACCAGGAGCCCCCTAGGCCCAGTCCTGTGCCTTGCACACCTGCATATGGTCACGTCTCCATCAGAAAGGCATTCTTACTGTACCCATTTTACAGATGCGGTCACTGAGGCACAGAGGAGTTAAGTAACCTACCTGGAAGCACACCGCTCATAGATTTAAGCTCGGCAATCTGGCTGCTAAGCTTGGTACTATGCCACCACTGCAACATGGGTCGTGGTGGCAGTGGGAGGGGCCTACTTGTTGGTGCCCCGCATTGTCTAGAGATGGCGCTGGTGCTGGCTGGAGACGAGCAGCAGCCCCCGAGCCACGCGGGGGAGCTCCGTGCGCCCCTCTCCCACCCCTCCCGCCGCGCACAGCAGTCACTCACCAGGGGCGGCAGTGGTGGGGCCTCTTTGCCCTGGGTGCCGGCCTTCACGGGGCTCCACCTGCCCTTCCCCTTCTCCTTGGCCTGCCTTTTGCTGCTCACCACACCCATCCTGTCGGAGAACACACAGCAGATTGGCGACGTGAGTAGGTTTTCAGAGCCTCTGTGCACAAGAGCGTCCCCAAACCCCTTCCGGTTGCCGATTAGAAAGGTGGGGAAGCAGGGGGGAAGTGAAGGTCAAAGTCAGGACATGGGGTCAGAAGGGGCTTGGGTGGGCTAAGCTGGCCTCCATCTTTTTTCCCAGAGCAGGAGGAAGTGGCCCAGAGAGGAGAGACTCCTGGGTTTAGGACACAGAGATGGTCTGGCCTGAGGAAACTGCCAGAAACCGCCAGGGTGGATCCCAGGCCCCTGGGGGTAGGAGCCTTGCCGTCTAGAAAGAGGCTGACCAACGTGTCTGGTGGTCTGGGTTTCAGTCTTCACTTGGGAAAGTCACATTGCCTCTCTTGGCCCATGTTAGAACATTCTGAAGATCTTTCCAGCTCAGATTTTCAGGTGAGATGCTGTAATTTAGGTCACAAAGATAGTACAGGCATCTAATGCCAACTTTTCAACAATATCGGGGAATCTTCTTGAGAGGTGAGTGAAATACGATCAAGATTTTTCTTGGGTAAAGAATCTCCAAATGACAGATGTGGGAAAGACCCCGGGGACCACGGCCAAGAGCACCGCCACTTCACCACCACCCCCATTCCAGGGCCAGCTGTTCAAGGAGAGCTTACGCTTGACCAAGAACTTCACGTATCTTGTATCATCCTTTCACGTCTCTAAAATAAGCGCAAGTAGGAGGTCTGAGATGTTAAGCAGCTGGTTCCTGGTCAAAGAATTAAGCAATGCAGAGGCAACTGTGGACCCCTGGCTGACACTAGACCACTACACTTACCCACATTTTGGATAACGGATTATGGGGTTGTACTAGGAAGGGCAGCTGAATTTTATCAGGTGACTATTTAATATCTATTTATATGATAATTTTCTTCTTTAATTTGTTGATGTAATGAATTATGTTGATCAATTTTCTGCTACTGAAACATCTTTGCATTCTGGAATAAAAGCTATTTGGTTACAGTGCCTTAGTCTTTTTGATACACGGATGGATCCTATTTGCTAATATTTTATTTTGAATGAAAATCTATATTCCTGAACATGATTAGTCTATAAGGAATTAACATTAAGATGACTCTGGCTTCATAACATACCGGGGATCTCTTTGTCTTTCTTCCTATGATCTTGAATCGTTTAATAACGTCGGGGTTTATCTGTTCTTTAAAGACTACATGGAACTCAGCTGGTAAGTTATCTGTTCCTGGGGCCCTTTTAAATAGTAGATCTCTAAATAAATTTCCAGTTTCTTCCACAGGAATTTGTTGCCATTTTTCCTCCTTCTTGCACCACTTTGATAATTTATATGATTTATAGGACATCTTTGATTTCCTCTCCATCTCCAATTTACCATGAAGTTTTACATCGTATTGTTTTGTAATTATTTTCATCTCTTCTCTTTCTTGATTATGACTTATTTGTTGTTCCCAATATAAATTAAATGTACTTCCAATAATTACAATTTTTAATTGGATAACATTATCTGAAGCTTTCTATGACCAAATAAAGTCTTAGCCTAGCTTTAAAATAATGAAAAAGGAGTAAAATCAAACCAGCATGAAAGTGGAATAGGAATAGACGTATCATCAGTGACGCATAATAATAAGAATGCAAACAGATTCCAGTACATATGGAAACTGCACATATGAAAACAGTGGCATTTTAATTCAGTGGAGAACTGAGGGTTTATTTTAATAAAAGGTATTGGGGAAATAGCTATCTACCTAGAACAAAATACAATTGGATGCCAATCTCACACCATATTAAAAAAATAAATTCCAGGTGTATTGAAAAAATATATTAAAAATTAAAAAATTTTAATTGGAAGAAAATTTAGGAGACCATACATATGACCCAGAGCTTGGAGATAACAATTGACAAAGATGGAATAGCTAGAAGCTGAGAGAGGACATAAAGACATATTCATAACAAAAGGACAGATTCATAAATGTTAAAGGTACTACACAGTAAAAGAAACCATCATGAAGATAAGCAATAGATTGGGGAAAAGATTTGCAAAGCATATGGCAAACAAATGTCCGCTTATTCACAGAGGTCATGAAATTTGGCAAGAAGTATGGGTTTAGCATATAATCTACTCAATAGAAAAATGAGTAAAAATTATAAATAGACAATCCATCCAACACAAATCAAAATCACTAAAAAGGCATGTGAAAAATGTTGAAATTACTTACCAACTGGAAAATGCAAATCAAAGTAACAAGAATGTTGCATCAATAAGATTGGGAAATATATAAGAGGAATGGTAATACCAATTGTTGACGGTAAAGAAAAGGAAAATTGTGTTTTCTTACATTTCTGGTACAAAAGTATTTATTATTGTTATTTCATCTGTTGTTTCCCACTCCATTTCTAAGATGAAACCTCTGTGAGTTCTGGGATCTTTGCATTATACATTGTTAATCCACATTGCTAAAACAGTGCCTGGCACAGAGTAAGTGCTTAATAAATATTGAACAAATAAAATATGAAATATTGCCAAACTTGTAGAAAGCAATCTCTCAAGTTCTATTAAAATGAAAAACTACACATACCTTTGGATTTACAATCCCACTTCCAAGAATCTCACTGCTAGTAAGACATCCTTATATAGGAATATATGAGATACAAACACGTTTATTGCCGCAATAGTTGTAGCAACAAAAAACAAAAGAAACTTTGTAACTGCTCACCAACTGGGGAATTGTTGAGTAAATCTGCACTTTAAAAGTCTCTAAAATATTATGCATCTATCAAAAAGAACATGTTAGATCTTTACCAGCGAGGCTAAGAGGAATGGCTACAACATATAGTTAGGTGAGAAAAGCAGGATGTGAAGAAGTGAGGCTGTCCCATATTCGGAAAAACCAAAGAATGAGACAAGAAATCCCTACGTAGGCACATGCACATGTTTTTATATTACATGGAAATAGGTTTCGGAGGGTAAACACGAAGGTGTTTACTTTGGTGATTGGTGGTCAGGAGGTAGGGACAGCAGGGGAGGCAGAGACAGAAAGGGAGGAAGCCCGCCACACCCAACAGAAAAAAAGGCAAATTTAAAAAAGTGCGTGTGTGGGCGTTAATGCAAAGCAGGACTCCAAAAAGATGTTTCCTAAAGTGTTAATATTGTTTATCTCAAGTAATGAGACCTCGTGTGACTTTTACCTTCTTTCTTATGATTTTATATATTCCTTGAATCCTTTAACAGGAAGCATAATCTTATTGGTACAAGCAGAAAGTGAAAAGAGATGTGAATGACTTGCCGGGGACCAGAGGGGGCGTAAGGCCTGGACCCGGGTCAGCCCCAGCTCTGGAGAACGGCTGCCTGGGCCTCAGGCCTTTCCTCCCTCTCCCAGCCTCCTGGCGCAATGAAGCGTCAGAGGGCAGCAGCTTCTAGACTTTTCCCGACTTGGACACCTGCTTCTGCACCTGCCCGGATGACCAACCCTATCTGGTCAACCATACTGCCACCAGTTTTAAACTTCCTGGGCAGACCTTTATGTCCACTTAAATAGCAGAACTGAACATCTACATGACTTGACAGGAAGTAAAATTCCTCAGATTAAATCACCACTACTTACACTTCCTCGTCCTTTGACTCCTTAGCAGTGTGTATGCAGATGCTTTTCCAGGGGTTTTATAAACACATCGGTTCTCTAGGGTCCCTCCACCCCAGAGGCTCTGACTGGAGCCTGAGTTACCCAGAAAGCCATGTGACAAGCAGAGCTGTGTCCCCGTGCTCGGGCTGCCACCCCGCTGTGATATGTTGGCAGTTTCAGGCTGGGTGGAGCCAGGAAACAAACGCAGCGTCCACGCAGAAGCCCAAGGCAACACGTGCGGCTGCCTGGGTGTTCAGGGGGCTTTGTTGCACTTAAAGGGCACTGGCCTCCTCCCAGCGGTGAAGGATGGATGGGAGGATGTGAGTTGTGTGTGTGTGTATGTGTGAGAGAGAGAGTGCACACACGTGCACCTGCGTGTGTCTGTGAGTGCATGACAGAGCAAGCATGTGAATGCACCTGTGTGTGTGCTTGTGTGTGTGTGTGTGTGTGTGTAGTGCAGGGGGTAGGGGTTAGAAAGAGGAGGGGATGTTGGGGGAGGCGACCTCTGCTTGTTTATTTGAAATGAATTAGATGCCCCTGCCCACCTTGACCAGAGCAGGGAGATCAATGTAGGCCCCAGGGGAGACGCTTAAACCCTGAAGCACAGCCTCAGCCTGGCAGGGGAAGTGGCAGAGGCGGTAACTAAAAATAGAGAAACTGGAAACCCTTTATTCACAGTGGCCAGCATTCCTCAGGTTGAAAGCACTTGACATATATCATTCATTCAATATTCATGTAGCATCATCCATAGGGTGGTTACAATTACAGTAAGTCTCCTACACACGATCGAGTTCCTTTCCGACAGGGCTGTCGTAAGTCCGAAACAGCCTAGGTACCCAACTAACACAGTCGGCTATACAGTACTGTACTGTAATAGGTATACAATGCTTTTCACACAAATAATACATAAAAAGCAAACACAAAAAATAAACATTTTAAGTCTTACAGTACAGTACCTTGAAAAGTACAGTAGTACAGTACGACAGCTGGCATACAGGGGCACGTTCGCATCTTTGAAAGTTCGCATCTTGACGGTTTGTATGTAGGGGACTTACTGTATTCTCATTTCACAGCTGAGGATGGAGTGGCAAGGTGGCTTGTTAAGGTCACACTGAAGGTGACAGAGCCGGGTGCTGGAGGGGGTTCTCAGCCCCCACGCTGCCCCCGACCTCCCTGCCCAAAGCAGGTACATGGGTGCCCTGCCTGGGGCTCCATCCCCTGGGCCCACAGCTCAGGCTCAGACACACAGTCCTCTCCTCTGTGGAGGCTGCACCTGCCTCCAAAGCCCTCCTGCCGGGAGGAAAAACCTCCAGGGAGCTTCTGGACGGGGAGGTCTGGAATTCCAGGCAGAACCTCGTACAGCCGTCTCCCACCTCCCTGGTTCTGGGGGGAGTGGGGGGTCCAAGCACGCTGGGCTCAAAAGCAAGCCACGAATTGACTGCGTGAACCCGGGCAAATCACCTCATCACCTAGGCTCAGTCTGTGACCTATAAAATTGGGAAATATGAAACTACTCCTCGTTTTCATACATAAAGACTTCCTGAGGGCTTCCCTGGTGGCTCAATGGTTGAGAGTCCGCCTGCTGATGCAGGGGACACGGGTTCGTGCCCCGGTCCGGGAAGATCCCACATGCCGCGGAGCGGCTGGGCCCGGGAGCCATGGCCGCTGAGCCTGCGCGTCCGGAGCCTGTGCTCCGCAACGGGAGAGGCCACAGCAGTGAGAGGCCCGCGTACCGCAAAAAAAAAAAAAGACTTCCTGAGAAAACATACTCAGAGGTGAATGCCGAAAAAAGCCAAACAATGGACTTTCTTGTTGGGGGGTAAAGGGGCAGTTCTGTTTCTGTGGAAATTAAACCAGGTTTCAGCGTACTTTTCTGCTTGCAATGCCCTGTGGGTGCGCTTCCTTCATCCTGATCCTGGCTTTATGGAATGCCATATTTTTAGCATGTTTTTAAACAAAAACTAATAACGTGTCAATTATGTCTTGCCTACTTGGCAAATCTTTGTCTATTTTTAGCCTTTCACAGATGTCTTTTAATTATGCACTTACCCATGATTACAGGCGTAATTCCAATGACTACTTGTGTAAAATTAGGGGGCAAATGCACCAAAACATTAAAACAGTTGTGCAAACACTATTACCCAGATGAAAATGGTTGTCCTGCCAAGACTGAGCTGTCGGCAGGCGGGCGGCAGTTCATTCACCAGCTGACGTGCTCAAGTCCGAATTCAACACATGGAAAATGTTTGGGGATGTTGACCCATAATGCACAACTACAAAGGTTTTATAGAGTTCAAGGACCAACAGCCTGTACCTGAATCACATGGTTGTCATGCGGACCAAACAAGATGAGGGGCAGAAAGGAACGAGAACAGAGAGGGTGCTAAATCAATTCTTACTAGAGGATGAACTGGGTGACAGAGGAGAGCTTCATGGTGCCCTAAGCTGCCACTGGGGTCCTTTGGGATTTCCTAACCTTTCCTTTGGGGGTGAGAGCCTGCGTGGTGGTGGAGATGGTAGGTGGGGGACAGAGTCCACCAAGGATGGCGGGCTGTCGTGTGGCCCCGGGAAGTGTTGACGGCTCTGAGTCCGTCCACCTGAACTGGCTGCTCCAGAAGCAGGTTATTAGAGAAGCAGGAGGATGATGTGGTGGGAAAAATCTTCTGCATGAAATCAACCCTGGAATGCACATGGTTGCATGACAGAAAAATCAGTTTGACTCTGGTTTACTTTTTTTCATTTAATTTTTTAAAATTGAGGTATAGTTAATTTACAGTGTTGTGACTCTGGTTTATTCTTTTAAATAGCAGGTACTGTCATGTGTTAAGCGGTCCCCCTGTGCCAGATACTGAGCCAGATGCCCCATGAACACTGTCCTGTTAGAGAGAGACCATGGAGCACCGTTGACAAGAATGCTGAGGTCTGAATCCTGGTTTCGCTCCTTTTGACCTGTGTGTCCTTGGGTAACTTGCTTAACATTTCTGTCTCTTAGTCTCCAGATGGTAACAGTTCCTGCTCCCAGAGTGTGGTAAGGATTAGATTAGTTATGACATGCTACTGGCACATCTTAGAACAGTGCCTGGCTCATAGTGTTTAATAAGTATTTTACTATTATTCCACATATACAAATAATCAACAATAATATTTCCTTTAGTAACTGTGAGACAGCCAGTGCTATCTTCTTTCTACAGATGAGATGGACTTGAGACTTGAAGCCACGTCAAGCTAGTGAGCTGCGGAGCCAGCCTTACACCCACCTCTGACTGGTTCCTAAGTCTGGGATCTGGAAACACTGCCATGTTATTAGTCGAAAGCTCTACCCTCTGACTTAACCTGCCAGACATGGGTGGGCAGCTTCAGGTTGGAACAGGTAAGCCTACGTGCAGACCCAGGGCCCATCCTGGGCGCTGGGCGTTGTGATGAGACGCCAGCCTCTCACTAGCGATTTCTTTCTGCCCTCGTGGAACATTTGCCTACTTCCAAGCATTCCAAGGCCTGCCCCCCCACCACCACGAATCCACTAGTGCAATGCCCATTTCCTAGATGAGAAGAGTACAGTGATGGGCCTATGACTCTGAACTAAAGAAGAGGCCAAAGAGCTTGAATTGAAACTTATTTTTTGAGTCTCAAGTTCAGGATAACTCAGTTTGAACGAGGCTACATCGCCTGTGCCCGTATCGCTCCCCTGACAGATGATCATGAAACAGCTGCAGTGTTGGCTCTTAGAAACTATATTCTTGTGTTCATTCAGTCACTGTCAGCCGTGTACTGTGTCAGACACAGCAAAGACACAGAGGTGAAACAAGGAAGGCATCCGTTCTCAGGGGACGATAAGAGGTGAGACATACACTCAAGTCACAGCAATCAGGGTAGGCAGGTGACATACAGAAGAGAGGTCTTGTGAGCTCAGCAAGAAGAAATCACTTCCACCTGGAAGAAAACACTAGGTAGTCCTTAACGGATGGCTCAGATATCACTTTTTTTAGATTAAAACTATTTTTAATGAAAACTTTCTAAATATAAAAATAGAGTATAATGAACACCTCCATACTCATCCCCCTAGATTCACCAATTATCTTTAGAAATTGTTTTCTTTCTTTCTTTTTCTTTTTTTTTTTTTTTTTTTTTTTTTGCGATACGCGGGCCTCTCAATGTTGTGGCCTCTCCCGTTGCGGAGCACAGGCTCCGGACGCGCAGGCTCAGTGGCCATGGCTCATGGGCCCAGCCGCTCTGCAGCATGTGGGATCTTCCCGGACCGGGGCACGAACCCGTGTCCCCTGCATCGGCAGGCGGACTCTCAACCACTGTGCCACCAGGGAAGCCCAGAAATTGTTTTCTTGATTGAAGTACTTTAGGTGTTTTAAGACAAATCGTTTTATAAATAAAGGATTAAAACTTTGAAATGAAATGAAACTCATGGCTTGAAACATGCCGTGTCACCTCCATGTACTCTGCACGTGTCTTTAAAACATGGAGACCTTTTCTCACAATGTCATTATCACACTTAACAAAATGAGCAATAATTCTGCCGTTTTAAGTAACATCCAATTCGTAATCAATTTCCCCAGTTGTCTCAAAAATGCCTTCTTGCTGTTGGTGTGTCCTATGTAGGATTCAAACAAGCTTCACACATTATGTGGGATGGATGGTTGAGTCTCTCTCAAGTCATCTTTACTGGAACTGCCCCCCAGCCCCTGCTTAGGTTTGTTTCGTGCCACTGAGTTATCAGATGCAGGGTGGTGGTCCTGTGGAATGTTCTGCGTGCTGGAGTTTGCATCCTCGTGGCGGCTCACAACCTGCTGCTCTATCTACCTCTTGCTCGTACACAGAACTAACTCTGCAGGGCCCACTACATTCAGGTTCCTCTTTTCCTGGTACAGATGCCTTATGGGGGGGACATGTGCTCTGTGTCACAACCTATCTGGAGGCCCAACTGTCCAGTGGCACCACTTCAGTGATGCTAAGATAGACCTGGGTTCAGGTGATGCTGGTTTGATCCTTCCATCGATCAGCTCCTCATCTACTTTTCAGCTAATGGCTCCATGAGGGGTCACTAAATATTGATGTTGTAATTCCAGCATTCCTTCCACACTTGTTACTTGGGAGTTGAGAGGGTAAAGGATGAGAGCGAGAGAACACCAGAAAAAAAATGCCGTGCATAATTCCACCAGGGCTGGGTAGTATCTGCATATACAGAAATGGTGCTTTCCCAAAGACATCGACGCCAGAACCTTGTTCAGAAAATAGAGTTTTTCCACTGGCTGGATTCTAATGCTAGAATTAGTCAAGAAACCACAGTTAATACCTTGTGCGATATTTTCAATACTAGTAGAATATGTGCCCAGTGCTAGCATAGGACCCACTGTGGAGTTGTAACTCCTGCCTGAGTAGGTCAGGGCCACTGGGCAAGCTAGCAGTGGACTTGGACTTGTGTGTGCCCTTGGTCAAAGCGGTCGCCAGCTTAGGCCCAGTGAAGAGGAGACACACATATGGCTATTTTGATTTTGTAAACTGAAAATATTTCTGCAGTGGAAATTCACTCCCCGCAATGGTAAAGTTGATCAAAATGATTTTCAGGTGGTAAAACGTTTGAGGCTGCTGAGCAAAACTTCAGGAAGGAAGACAGCCTTCTTGTGACAATGTGTTAAGTAAAATATAGACACATGCTTCCTGTGCCACCTACATTTGATTCTGTTGACATAGGCAAGCTAGAAATTTGTTAGGCAGTTAGGCAGAAAATGGCACCATGATGCTATTTAAATTCTTGTGATAATTACTAGCTTGTGAATAAAATTCTTTTATTGGGAGATACCATGTACATTTATACTAAAAAAAACAAAACAAAACAATAAAAACAACCACGGGCTTCCCTGATGGCGCAGTGGTTAAGAATCTGCCTGCCAATGCAGAGGACACAGGTTCGAGTCCTGGTCAGGGAAGATCCTACATGCCGCAGAGCAACTAAGCCTGTGCGCCACAACTACTGAGCCCGCGCACCGCAATTACTGAAGCCCACGTGCCTAGAGCCCATGTGCTGCAACAAGAGAAACCACCGCAATGAGAAGCTAGCGCACTGTAACAAAGACTAGTCTCTGCTCACCACAGCTAGAGAAAGTCCGTGCTCAGCAACAAAGACCCAAGCAGCCAAAAATAAATAAAAAGAAAATAAATTAAAAAAACAAAAAACAAGCAAACAAAAAACACACAGTAGTGATAAGTAAAACATGCTACCGGTATGTCGAAACAAACAAACAAAAAAACTACTGGTGTATTTGGTAATGATGGGACCGTGGATCTTAATGTACTTTTAAGTTTCTATTTTTTTTGCACTGATTTTATTAAAAAATTAAATCATGAGTAAACTTCCTAATGGAGTCAGTTACGATTCTTTAGCACAGTAGTTCCTAAGCTTGCATTATCAAAGCTAGGAGTTTGCAGCCAGTTTGAGGCCCAGTCCCAGCAGTTCTGACACGTAGGTCCAGCCTGGAGCCCCAGGATCTGCATTTTTAATTACTGCCCTGACCATGCTGATGCAGACAGTTTCATCAACCCCACTTCATGAAGACCCTTTCTTTCATTTGGCTGCATTTCTGGAGTATTACTTGCAAAAAAGATCAAAAGATAGTCCTGAAGACCTTGGGTATTTCTTCATCTGAGTCCCTCGTAAATAATGCTTGTAGTTTTCCTGCCTGTGATCCTCTTGTCTTTAAAAGGAATGATTTTTTTTTGTCCTCCATACACGTGTCCCTCAAAACGACCCTGTGAGCTGAACAGAAACCTCATCCTCGTCCTCAGGAGGCTGAAGACGGAGGTGAAGAAACAGAAGCAACTGAACAGGGATTTGTGTCACATCTCTGACCTGAAGCCTCGTTCTCTCAAGCTGAGGCTCACAGGTGTCTTCCCAGATGCGCATCTGTTCACAACCTGAATTGCTTTCAGAGGCACTATCCATCATCAGTCCTTTTGAGCCGCCTCTCCAATGTTTATTATGCACAGCTCAGAGGTGGAATTTGTAAACAGAAGGGAGGCTTGCGCAGAGGAGCACCTCTACCAGGCTTGAGGGGACGGGGAGACATTCGGACTGAAAAAGCTGGCTCTAGTTTATGCTTGCAAACAGGAAATTGGAAAAGGTTAAAGACAGAAAGAAAAGAAAAAAAAAAAAAGGCCTTAGGTCCCTGACATTTTTTTAGTTAACTAATTATTGTGAGGATCTACAGACATGGATGTCCGGTTAGAGGCAAAAAAATCTAAAATTAACTTATAAAACTCTTTGTTGTAGGGTTTGCCTATCACACGGGAGCATGAATACTAATGATTACTAGCACTGGACCTAGTATTCCTTCCTACTCAAGGCTGGACACTCTGCCATGTGCTTTACATATAGTATATCTAGACCTGACAGTAGACATACTCCTTCCCATTTTATAGATGAGGAAACTGAGGCTCAGTGAGGTCTAAAGACTTGGTCAAGACCATACACTGAGTCAGAGACTAATATTTAAAAACCAATTCTCTGGCTTCGAAATCTGGCTGAATCTACTGTGTTCCAAAGTATGTGAAGTAATGTAAATGAAACACTTGTGATGACATCTGTGAAAAACATAAAAATGATTAGAAAATTATGTATAAGTAATAAGTGATAAACAAGTAAAAGTAGATTATGGTAGGATTTTAGAACAGGATGCAGGTCTTAGAGATTGTAGACATAGCAGCAATAGAAAAAGAAATTAAAGCGAAGTGCTTTCAATAAATAAAGAGAAATAAAACTAGAAAAAGAACAGGGCACAGTGACCTGTGAGACAAATGACCACATTAAGTGGTCAGAAAACACGAAATTGGATTATCAGAAAAGGGATGGAAGAGAAAAAAATATGAAGAAATGAAAGATGGAAATTCCAAATTTGATGAAAACTATAAACCCAAGGATTCAAGAAAGTCACTCAACCTCATGTATGAAGAAAACCACATCAAGTTACATCATGATCAAATTACTGAAAACTAGTGGTAAAGAAAAAATCCTAAAAGCTGCTAAAAAAGATACATTATAGTTCTAGAAAAAAATCATAGGGGAAAATCTTTGTGATCTTGGCTTAGGCAAAAAAAAAAAAATCTCTTAGAACTTAAAAGCATGTAAGCATGAAAGAAAAAAATGATAAATTAGACTTTTCCAAAGTTAAAAATTTCTGCACTTTAAAAGACACTATTAAAGAAATGAATACGTAAACCACAGACAGCGGAAAATGTTTGAAAAACATATATCTGATATGAGAATATATAAATAACCTTTTCAATGCAATAAAAGAAGGCAAAAATTCAACTTAACAAATACTTGAGTAAAGAAGATACTATATGACTGGCAAACAAGCACAAGAAAAGGCGCTCAACATTATCAATCATTAGAGAAATGGCAATTAAAATCACCGTGAGGGGCTTCCCTGGTGGCGCAGTGGTTGAGAATCTGCCTGCCAATGCAGGGGACATGGGTTCGGGCCCTGGTCTGGGAAGATCCCACATGCCGCGGAGCGACTGGGCCCGTGAGCCACAACTGCGGAGCCTGCGTGTCTGGATCCTGTGCTCCACAACAAGAGAGGCTGCGAGAGTGAGAGGCCCGCGCACCGTGATGAAGAGTGGCCCCCACTTGCCGCGGCTAGAGAAAGCCCTTGCACAGAAACGAAGACCCAACACAGCCATAAATAAATAAATAAATAAATAAAATTAAAAAATAAATCACCGTGAGATACCCCTACACACCCGCCAGAATGGCTACGACTAAAAGACAGATCATAGCAGATGTTGGCAAGGATTGGGGGACACTGCAATGCTCATACAATGTTGACGGCAAAGTGAAATGGAACAGAAACTTGGGAAAACAGTTTGGGATACTCTGGTTATTCTATGATCCAGATATTTCATTTCTAGTTATTTATCAAAGAGCAATGAAGACATCTGACACAAAGACTTGTGCACATACATTCATAGCAGCTTTACTCATTAGCTCCCAGGTGGAAACAACCAAAAGGTCCATTAACTGATGAATGGATTTCAAAGATGCAGTTGTATTTGACCACAATCTCTGTAACAACATGTGAATCTCAAAAGCACCCTGCTAAGAGAAAGAAACAAAACACAAAGAGTATATACTGTCTGATTCCATACACAGTCCTCTTTCATATCCACGGGGGGATTGATTCCAAGAGCCCCCATGTTTACCAAAATCCCCCCATTCTCAAGTCCCACAGTCCGCCCTTTGTATTTACAGGTTTTATATCTGTGGATTCAACCAACCGCAGATGAAAATTTCGATAGAGAAGAGAGGGTACAGGTGGAAGGCAGGTAAGGAAGGGCTTCTGCATCTTTCATAGTGGAAATGAATATAATTAGCCCAGAGATATATTTACAATCAAGCACTGGTATTCTTTAAAGTTGTAAAGATAACAAAAAGGAGATTTAAAAACAAAAACTGTTATCATCGCTTATTTCTGGGTTGGGGGCAGTAAGGGCAAACTTTTAATTTTCAGTTTAGACCCTTTGAAGCTTTCCACATTTAAAAAATAATATTCATGAATAACTTATACAATGATAAAATCCAGTTCAGTAAATGAATGGGTAGACATATTAGTAAAAGAATAAAAGATCTAACTGACTCAAAATGCCTGGAATACATTATTGTTAAGTGAAAGAGTTTATTGCAGAATACTTTGTATAAAATAATTGTGGAAAAGAAAAAAAAGGGAGTATATAAATATATTTGCAAATGAAAAGAAAATGTCTGAAAGCCCTTGGTATAAATGAAACTGCTAACAGGGCAGCTTCTGGAGAGTGAAATTAGCAAGCAAAAAGATGTTACATTTTTGCTTTACATACCTCTGTGTGGTTTGGATTAAACACAGAACGAAATGCTTAAATACATAATACGCTTAAATATTGTTTTTTAAATGTGAAGTTAAAAAAGAAGAAAATAAGCAATTACCTAAAAAAATATGGGACGTGTGCCCCTGAGCAACATTCTAAAGGATGAAAGAAGTGACAGAATTCTATCCCTTATGTGTTCAGGGCATGCTCGGAGGACCCAGCCTCCTCTGATGAATCATATTAAATATAGTTTCCTCTTTACACATGTAATTTGCTGGTAGTTACAGGAAATTCAGAAAGAGGAGAGGGAGATAAGAATTACTTACAACACGATCATCCAGAGATAATCACTGTTAGTTAACTTTCTGGTATGTAATTTTCCATTGGCATGTTTAAAAATGCAAAATCTGTATCATTATCTACATCTTGTTCTGTGACCTGTTTTTAAGAGTGTATCATGGCCACCTTTTCCTGTCGTTACCCATTTTGCCTGTAGCATCACATGCACGGCTGTAGGGCATCTTATCGGAAGGTTGTACAATACTTATTTTACCCATTCCTCTGGTTACACACCAAGCTGTTTCCAGTTTTTTAGTATAGAACTAATGCTGCAAAGATGTCCTTTGTTCATGTACTTTATCCTTGTTCATGTTCCCCATTAATCTTTGTTGAGGTTAAAATTCCTAGAAGTGGGATTGCTGGGCTGAAGAGTGTAACATGTTTAAATCTTCTCATATATTTTGCCAATTGTCATTCAGGCGTTCCACACAAGTGTATGTGAGTATGTATTTCCCTGCCCTTTCTCTAAGAAAGGTTATTATTCTTTTTATACTTACTAAATTACTTTATTTTAAAAAGCTATCTTTTACTTTTTAATCTAATTTTTTATTAAGCAAGTAATATACACATGTTGAAAAATCAGAAAATTCAGGTCTATATAAAGAAAAAAATTAAAATGGCTTGAAATCCTACCACGTATGGAGAACCACTATGAACACTTTGGAGATGAATTTCCAGAGTTTTTACATATGCGTATACACTTAAGAAAATGGAGCCAGACTGTTAATGCAGTATTATAACGTTATTTCAGTAAACACTATGGTGTAAACTATATATACATAAGTACAGTTTGGGAACCAATATTGTTAATTGCATGTCATGTATAGACTTAACATTATTTAATCACTACTGCTCAAATAAGTTATTTTCAACCTTTGACTATTATAAATAAACCTGTAGTAAACATCCTTATAGAATATATGTTTAGTTGTTGGGTCAATATTTTAAAAGCTATATTCCTAAAAGTGGAATTATTTAGTCAAAGACGATGCACATTTTTAAGGATCTTGAGCTCTGATGCTAAATTAATTTCTGCAAAGGTAATACTGCTTTACATTCTCACAGCAATGAAGAAAGCTCATTTTCCTCGTTCTTCGTCAGTAGCTTTTATCAAGTTTCAAAGAAACCTTTGCCAATCTACTAACTGAAAAGTGATAAACAACATGGCTTTAATTTTGTTAATATTTATCATGTATTTATCAACTACTCTTGTTTCTCACGTGATGAATTGGTTGTTCATGTCCTCTACTCATTTTTACATTGAGGTGTTTATCATTTTTCTTAATTATATATAGGACCTCTTTATACCATAAATATATTTGATTTATACATTAATCTGTCCTATATATGATAAATATTTTTCTCATTTTATCTTTTGCTTTTTAATTTTGTTTGCAGTATTTATTGCGGACAAAAGGTTATCATCTTTATCTAGTCAGTTTACTAATCTTTCTTACCAATCTTTGCCTTTGGTGTTCCTGCTTAGAAATACCTCCCCCAACCCAAGATTATAGATCTATACACCTAGGTTAAGGTGTATATATCTATTAATTTTCACTATTAGTTTTTTCACAGTATTTTATATGCATAAAAAGCTCAGAAACAAATGTAACAACACTAACACCAGATATTAATATTTTGTCACACTTCAGTTCTTTTTCTTCCTCCCTCTCTCCCTTTTTATGTCACCGATACACCTAAAGCTTGATCATTATTTTCTCCTTTCTTTGTCTCCAAAGTCATCATTATCTTGAAGTGAATGGGTGTTGTTACCACGTATGCTTTTGTACATTTATAACATACAAATAAACAGCCACAAGCAATATATACTTTTGTATGTTTTGCAAAAAAAAAAAAATGGCTTCCTAATGCACGGAACCTTTTGGAAACCGGCTTTTTTTTTTTTTACCCAAACTTGTTCTTGAGATTCGTTTATTTTGCTATACAGGTCCCTAGTTCTTCGATTTTTAAAAATCTTATTCCATTAAGTGAATAAACCTCATTTTATTTGTCCATTTATTTATTTTTTACTAAGGAGCAGTTGAGTTGTCTCCGCTTTTTCACGACGACAAAGTGCATCGTGAAGAGCCCATGTCCCTGTGCACACGTGTGAGCATCTCTCTGAACAACGTGCCTCTAGTGTACTGTGAGGACCCACGGGGCCGTCGGGCGAGACCCTTCAGCTTTGTTGCGGATTCCCAAAAAGGGTCTCCAGAGTACCAACTTGTCCTCCCCCCAGCAATACCTAAGAGTTCTCATTTCCATATTCTTGCCAAAACTGGCATTATGAGACATTACGTTTTATTAATCCGATGGATGATAAATGGAATATTTTTGTTTTAGTTTGTTTTTTTCTCAATTATTTTTGAGATGCTTATTGATTTATATGGGCTTTTCCCTCTGTGTATGGCCTATTTATATCCTTTGACCATTTTGGAAAATGCAGTTTTCTTTTTTAAAAAGAACTCATTTCGGGCTTCCCTGGTGGCGCAGTGGTTGAGAGTCCGCCTGCCGATGCAGGGGACACAGGTTCGTGTCCCTGTGTCCTGGAGGATCCCGCATGCCGTGGAGCGGCTGGGCCCGTGAGCCACGGCCGCTGAGCCTGCGCGTCCGGAGCCTGTGCTCCGCAACGGGAGAGGCCACAACAGTGAGAGCCCCGTGTACCGCAAACAAACAAACAAAAAGGACTCATTTCTTTTTAGTTGTTATTAATTTTTTTCTATTATGGAAGCTATTTACAAGTAGATGAAACTTTGCTATGGTCCGTAACCAAGATATGTACAAAAGGATTCCCTATCACATTTGAAGCCATGCACATGAAGGCAAAGGCTGAATTCCTTGAACTGGATAAAAGAAATTTAAGAGGCAAGAGAAGTTTGTGTAACATTCAAGTACTGATCAACACCATCATTCAAGCACCTTGTCATGGTTTAATTCTCAGTGTTGATTTTTCCCTCAGTGCTATGTAAATAAAAGAAAGACATGTCCTAACCAAAAAAAAAAAAAGAACTCATTTCTAAGAGGTATAAACTTCCAGTTATAAAATAAATAAGTCATAGTGATGCAATGTACAGCTCATTACTCTAAATAATATTGGATTGCCTACTTTTGAGATTTCTCCCTTTTGTTCAGGCTCTCAGAATTCACTTTGCACCAACACCAAGGATCAGGACTCCTGGTCCAAACCGTCAGACTGCTTTCCTGGGACAACGTAGGCTGCCAGCATGCGTGGGAGAGGGCCCACCTGGGGCAGTGTGGCCCTGTGGCACCGGGCAGTGCCACAGGGAGCAGGGACCCCCTCATTCCCTGTGAGGATCCCGTTCTCCCTGATGGAGGCCTGTGAGCACAGGTCCTGGGCCCGCGGTGGGGAGAGGACACCAGAGATGGGCTCTGGAGCTCGTGTGCTGGCTGGCACAGCGACCAGCCAACGGGAGGCCGGACAGCAAGAGGAAATGGCCAAGCACTTCTGTTTTTTGTTTTTGTTTTTTGCGGTACGCGTACCTCTCACTGCTGTGGCCTTTCCCGTTGCGGAGCACAGGCTCCGGACGCGCAGGCTCAGCGGCCATGGCTCACGGGCCCAGCCGCTCCGCGAGATGTGGGATCTTCCCGGACCGGAGCTCGAACCCGTGTCCCCTGCATCGGCAGGCGGACTCTCAACCACTGCGCCACCAGGGAACCCCCCAGGGCAAGCATTTTTGAGAGAGGCGAGTCTGTGCAGAGAGCAGCGAGGGTGTGACGGACCTCCACAGAGGCCCAGGGCCATTCCGCGAAGGAAAGGCCTCCCCACGTGCGAAGACTGCAGGCAGCTCCCGAGGTTGGAAGCGCAGGGGGATGGCAGGAGGGGAGGCCCTCTGGGGGCTCGGCCTGCAGCAGAGCTGGCAGGGCGGCCGGAGGCGGTGAGGGCTGAGAGGAGGGCAGGCGAGGGAGCCGGGCTTCCTTTCAAGAAGCCACATGAGCCCCTGGAGGGCTTCAAGCGGACCCACTTACCTGTTCGAAGGATCACGGCAGCTGCTGGGTGGAGATCGTGGAGCGACACCCAGAGGCAGGGTCGCCAGGTGGGAGACACTGCAGGGGGTGCCCTGAGGGGTAATGGACGCCGGTGTGGAGATGGGGGAAGACCTTCAGATGTGGGAGGGGCTGTCCGTGGAGGGGAAAGAGACGCCCCTTCCTCCCCACACGCCCCGCCTCCCAGATGTCTGCGCTCAGAATTACAACCCAGTACCCAGCAGGGATTTGACAGGTTAGTTTTTAAAAGTTGAATGTGCCGAATAAGCGCACATGAAACTGGGTATTTGAGGTAAGAAGCCAAGGTCTGCCAGGATCACCTGCCGTCTAGAGCCTTCGCTGGAGCCTGAATTTGAAAATGCTCTGTGCCTCGTTTAGGATAAAGTGACCCCCAAAGCCTGTGTGAAGCCAAGGGGCTGCTCAGGGGCGGGCGGGGGCTGCCACATCCTGGGCAACTGGGAGAACTGGGAGAACTGGGATCTAGACATGATTCAACCATCAACCCGCTGTGGACACTGCATCTTCCCCCACCCTCTCCCAGCCTTGGTTTCCCTGTCTGTAAGGTGACCTCTGAGCGGCCGGTATCCATCACCCTCGCAGTCAGTCAGCATCTGAGTACGTCCAGCTTCCTCCTCTTGGGCTCAGGGCTGGGCTGCTCTCTTCGCTGGCTTTCCAGAAGTCACCCTCAGCTGAGAGGCGCCCCTTGACTCAGGATCCAGTTGTTGGGGCCTTGGGGAATAGGACCCCACCATGTAGCAGGGCGAAAGCTCTGACTGCAGAGCCGGGGCTGTACTAGCAGCTGGCAGGGTCTCACAGGAGCGGGCTCGGCGCAGAAGGGAGCGTGGTCTTCAAGAGCTGCACGGCTGCCTCCCGACCCCAGAAGGCGCTGCTCATACCCAGGGAAAGCTGTCTCTCAAATATGACTCAGGAAGCAGGCGGGGCACCGAGGGGCGAGGCCTAGGCTGCAACAGCGGGAGGCTCTCCGAAGCCTTGGAGGCATCTGGAGGGTCCATGATGCTTGGAGGTTGGGAGGGCCATGATGCTCACAGTGGAAAAGAGCCAGAGGAAGGGTTGGCAGAGCTCAGAGAACGAGCTGACTGCGTCGCCACTTGGATTGCCACTTGGATTTCTTAGTAAACAGCTCAGACTTGAAATGGCCAGAACGAGCCCCTAGTTTTCCCCCAAACCTGCTGGTCTCAAAGCTTTCCCATCTCTCTAAATGGCGGCTTCATCTTCAGGTTGTTCACACTCTTTCTCCTACATCCCACAAACAAACCATCACTAAGTTCTGGGGGCTCCACACACGGCCAGGACTGGACCACTTCTGCTTCCACTGTTGCTACCCAAGTCTAAGCCAGGCCTTGCCGTGGTCTGCTAACCACTCTCCTCCTCCTCTCCCTGCCCTCCCACCAGCCCGCTGCTGGGAAATGTAGGTCAGACCATGTCACTTCTCCCTCTAGAACCCTCCAACTGCCACCCCTCATTCAGTGTAAACTCCAGTGTCCTGTATAATAGTTCCTCAAAAAATTAAACATAGAATTAGCATATGATTCAGCAATTCCACTTATGGGTATATACCCCAAAGAACTGAAGGCACAGACCTGAACATTTACTGTACACCAACATTCATAGCATTATTCAATAATGCAAAAGATGGAAACAACCTGTGTCCATGGATGGATAGATGGATAAACAAGGTGTGTATATACACACAGTGGAATATTATTCAGCCTGACAAAGGAGGGAAATGCTGACACAGGCTACAACATGGATGACCCCCAAAGGCATTATGCTAAGTGAAAGAAGTCAGGCACAAAAGGACAAACACTGTATGATTCCACTTATATGAGGCCCTAGAATAGTGAAATTCATAGAGACAGACAGTAGAATGGTGGTTTGCAGGGGCTGGGAGGAGGGGGAGGGGGAGTTAGTGTTTAATGGTGGGTTTGCTTGCCAGGGTTGCCTCTCACAGAATGAGTGGTTTACACAACAGAAATTAATTTTTCACAGTTCTGGAGGCTAGAAGTCCAAGATCAAGGTGTCGGAAGGCTTGGTTTCTTCTGAGGCCTCCCTCTTTGGCTTGTGGACGGCCATCTTCCTCTGCTGTCCTCACATGGTCTTCCTTCTGTGTGTGTCTGTGCCTTGATCTCTTCTTATAAGGATGCAGTCAGATTGGATTATAAAAGAATAACCTTATTGAATTTAATTACCATTTGAAAGACCCTATCTCCACATACTGTCAATTCTGAGGTACTAGGGCTTAGGACTTCATCATATGAATTTTGGGGAGGAGGTGGAAGGTGGGGTCCAATTCGGGCTATATCAAACGGGTGCAGAGTTTCAGCTGGGGAAGATAAAAAACTTCTGGAGGACGATAGTGGTGATGGTTGCACGACTATGTGAATGTACCTAAGGCCACTGAACTGCGCAGTTAAAATGGTAAATTGTATGTTATGTGCGTCCTATCACAATAAAAAAAAGTCCAGAGCCCTTACAATGGCCTCCAAGACCCCGGATCTCCACCCCTCTCTCCCTCCTGTTTCCTCCCCCTCCCTCCTGTTTCCTCCCCCTCCCTCCTGTTTCCTCCCCCTCCCTCCTGTTTCCTCCCCCTCTCTCTCTTGCCCCCCTCTGCTCCCAGCGCCCCAACTTCCTTCCTGGGCCATAAACTCGCAAACCCACTCTCACCACATGGCCTTTGCACTTGACCTTCCTCTGCCTGGAACATCCTTCCCCAGATGTTGCTCGAGTGTCACCTGATTAGCAGAGGGACCCTCCCTGACCTTTGAAAATAAAGGTGAACCCCACCCACCCCTGTCAGGCACTTCACTCTACTTTACTCCCTAGTCCCGATCACCACCTGACACTACATGGATTTCCTAATTTGTTTAGTGGCTGTCTTCCCCTATGAGGAGAGGGCTTTGTTTTGTCCACGGATGTGACTCCGAGTCTCAGGAAAAGCACACAGGTATTCCTGAGTGAGAGAACCGACAGCTCCTCTTCTGACATGGCATCCTTTCCACGATAAGAAGACACAGTTGAAGGGTCATCAAATTTGGACCCTGCAGCAGCCCTTGAGGCTTCAGGGTTATTACGTGATGTGCCAGGATGAAAATCTCCCCCTCATGCTGGGCCACTGTCTGTTCACGTCACCTCATGGCCCACAACCACTGTCACCACCTTTCCCGAGGTGGCAGGACGACGAGGGACTTCAAATCACGACGGTTGCGTTTCCATCACAGCTCTGCCTCTTGTTAGTTGAACCGCCCTGTCCCCCTCTGGGGGCCGCTGCGCGGAGCTGGCTCGCAGCATGTCATGTGAGCAGCACTTTATTGAAGCTACCAGCCAGGTGTTAATGGCAGCCGCTATGTTAAACACACGCTCCTCTCTTCCACTTTCTACAGGCTCCCTTCCGAAACTGTCAGAGAGAAAGAAGGTCTCCCTCTGGGCAAACCTGTGGGGCAGCTCAGAGCCACCCCTCCTCCCCCAGGGACCCCAGTGTCCTTCCTGAACGCCCAGCAGGATGGAGTGCTTTTCCCTGTCACGTTCCTGGAACTGGCCTGAGATTCCCAGAACCCCCATCCAAGTCCTGGAAAGGCTTCCAATGAGCCTCTGAACTTCCTGAGGTTACAGAGGGTTTAGCTACACTCTGCCAGTCTGAGAAATCAAGACCACATCCATCTTTATCCTTCCTGCCTTCCCTCCCCCCTCCCTTCTTCCCTCCCTCCACAGTTATGCAGTAAATTAAATACATGCCATTTCCTTTCTCTCCCACATCCATGGAGTTTTCTGAGTTTAGTTCCTGGGAAAATGGGAGAAGATGGAGAAGTACAAGACCTCCTAGAGTATCTGTCTCTCAGTAGACATTAATAAGTGTCTCCTGAGTGGACCAGGAAGACGCCTTGGGAGGTAAGGTTGATAGAGCAGCAGCTGCCTTCTGCTGCATCCCCCGGGCAAGGGAGGGCTCAGCCACACAGGTTACGAGAAGCCTCAGTGGGCTGTGTGGTCTGAAGTCATCCACTGTGGCGTTTGCCAATTTTTTCTTTTTCACGGTGACCCTCGGTACGAACACACTGTACACCTGCCAGATGGAACATACCAAGGTGCACATGCGTGCCCCACACCTTGAAACAAAGGCTCATGCAATATTATTTCCCCTTACTTCAAGTAATGCACTTGAGTATTTTCTATTCTATTGTATTTCCCTAAAATTTTTTTTAATTGGATAAAAGACAGATAACATGAAATTTACCATCTTAATTTTTGCAAGGGAGGGCTCAGCCACACAGGTTACGAGAAGCCTCAGTGGGCTGTGTGGTCTGAAGTCATCCACTGTGGCGTTTGCCAATTTTTTTCTTTTTCACGGTGACCCTCGGTACGAACACACTGTACACCTGCCAGATGGAACATACCAAGGTGCACATGCGTGCCCCACGCCTTGAAACAAAGGCTCATGCAATATTATTTCCCCTTACTTCAAGTAATGCACTTGAGTATTTTCTATTCTATTGTATTTCCCTAAAAAATTTTTTTAATTGGATAAAAGACAGATAACATGAAATTTACCATCTTAATTTTTAAGTGTAAAGTTCAGTAACAGGAAAAATGTTCACATCGCTGGGCAACCAACCTCCAGAACTTTTTCATCTTGCAAAATTGAAACGTTGTACCCATTAAAGAAAAACTCCCCATTTCCCCCTCTGCCAGTCCCTGACAGCCACGGTTCTACTTTCGGTCTCTAAGAATTTGGCTGCTCTAGGGACCTCATAGCAGTGGCACCATACAGGGTTTGTCCTTCTATGACTGGTTTATTTCATTTAGAATAACCTCCTCAAGGTTCATCCTTGTAGTGGCATGTGTTTGAATTTCCTTCTTTTTTTAAGGCTGAATAATATTCCACGACATATATATGCCACAATTTATTTATCCACTCAACCATGCGGCTATTGTAAACAATGCCCCTATGGAAATAGTTATGCAAATATCTCTGAGACCTTGCTTTCTCTTCCCCTCTCAACGCCTCTCTGACTTTATCACGGCCCACGAATCACCTGTCTTCACTTCTGCTCCCTCAGCCTCATTCTGCTGTCTTTGCAATCCCCACCTCCCAATCTGTTGACACTTCCTTTAAGATGCGGGGATGCCAGTTCTGGAGCCAACCACACAGTGTCAGCAGCAGCCGTAGCAGGGCCCAGCATGTGGACATGCCCTGGGACCCAGGCACACTCTGCTGGGGTGCAACACTAGAGCAAATCCAGGTGGTGGGCAGGGATCCGGTAAATTGTGAGAGACTATGAAAATATTCTATCTGGGACTTCCCTGGTGGGCCAGTGGTTAAGACTCCGTACTTCCACTGCAGGGGGCAAGCCTTCCATCCCTGGTTGGGGCACTAAGATCCCTCATGCCGTGTGGCACGGCCAAAAAAAAAAAAAAAAAGAAAGAAAGTAAAAGAGAAAGAAAAAGAAAATATCCTACCAAGGGCAAAAAAAAGAAAAAAAATAAGGAGAACTTTGCTTCAGTCTTTCTTGAATAATTAATTACTTATTTGGAAAGGCAATCATGCTTTTTGCCCAGAAAACCTTGAAAGTGAATAATCTGGACTCATCTATAAGATGAGCAAAGGCAAAAAAGCCAAAAATACTTTTATGAAAGCAAGTTCCTGAATGATTTTACGTTAAATAAGTTGAACTATATAACTTACTTACAATAGTGCCTTAACACATAGTAAGCACTCAGTAAATGTCAGTTATTATTATACCGTGGCTTGATAATATATTATTATACAGACCCCCAAACCATCAAGAAATACTTATATTTGTTTATTGAGAAGCTTGTGTGATTTGGGGCAAGATTTTTAAATCTCGCTGAGCCTCAGTTGCTTTATCTATAAAATGGGGCTAGGGATATGTTTCCTGCTTGCCTTAAAGGATCAAATGAAAATCATTTAAATAATCTGTAAACTTTAAAGTACCATACATAATAAAAATCTCTGTTAAGACCAAATAGTAAAACCTAAAAATTTAGAACTGTCCATCTTCCAGACTATCCATATCCCTACTGGATAAATAATATGTCATCAGGTGGATTTCAGTGCAGTGTTTATTTTTATTTTTATTTTTTTCAGTGCAGTGTTTAGAGTGAAGTTTTTTTTAACATCTTTATTAGAGTATAATTGCTTTACAATGTTGTGTTAGTTTCTGCTGTATAACAAAGTGAATCAGCTGTATGTATACATATATTCCCATATCCCCTCCCTCTTGCGTCTCCCTCCCACCCTCCCTATCCCACCCCTCTAGGTGGTCACAAAGCACCGAGCTGATCTCCCTGTGCTATGCGGCTGCTTCCCATGAGCTATCTATTTTATACTTGGTAGTGTATATATGTCAATACTACACTCTCACTTCGTCCCAGCTTAACCTTCCCCCTCCCCGTGTCCTGAAGTCCATTCTCTACGTCTCCATCTTTTTTCCTGTCCTGTCCCTAGGTTCTTCAGAACCTTTTTTTTAGATTCCATATATATCCGTTAGCATACGGTATTTGTTTTTCTCTTTCTGACTTACCGAGTGAAGATTTTTACATGCTAACGATGATATTGATTAGACCACATTAAGAAATGATAATAAGTTCTGGAAAAGAGCTAAGGAAACACCCAACCTGATTTTCTCGGATGTTGGTCCCTGGGTCTGATTGAAGAACTAGTCTTCATGCATGGCGTAGCCCATCCATCATCCTGGCACCCTGTTTCCATTACGTCACCCCCTCCTCTGGCCCACAGCACTTCTTACAGCACCAATCACAGTCCTTTGGGCCTTCTGTTTAATGCCTGCCTTCTAAATTAGACTTTGTGAATGCCTCAAGGGAAGGGGCTTTTTTTTTTTTTTCATCTTTGTATCTTCAGGACCCATCTCAGCACTTGGAACGTATTCTAATATGCTGTAGAGCTTTCTCTTCTTTTGAATAAATGAATCAATCAGAGAGAACCCAAATATAAGAAAATGCCTACTTATCCACTTCCCCCTAATATCCCACTGCCATAAAGAGTAATCAGTTTAATTACCAGGACTATAGTAAAAAGATGCCATTTATACCAAAAGCCAGTGGTATTCTAGGAACTGATTATCGATCCCTAGCCAATACTATGTGGTCAACAAGGCACATTGATCTAATGTTTAATATTGTATTACATCTAAGATGCCCAAAATAAAATAATTTACTCTTTTGTTTATTGCATGATTATTTCCCATATTTCAGGAAGTCTTTCCCCTTTAAGGGCTGCCAATTTTCAGGAATAATAAGTGGTAAACTTAGCAGAGATTCCCAGAGGAAGCAAGGAGACCTGAGATTGAATTTTGCCCCATCTTCTTGCCTCCAGGTATGCACGCTTGTGTTTAAGGAGATTCAGGACAAGATTACTAAGAGAGAAAGGAAATCAAACACATTTAGGAAGCCAAAGTCACTTAAGGGTGCCAAATAGTTTGTTGTTACTAAAAACATCTGTTTGAAGAGAAGCGGCCCCTTGGTATTCAGGAAATCATGGGTTGAAGTCTCCCACCCGTGGGGTTGAACTGTTGGGTTTGGTCTCTTGGATTTCAAAGTTTCTTTGGCTCCTTAAGCCTTGAGTGACAACATTTCCGTGTGATAAACTCAGCTCATCTCCTATGGTTAATTAACCAACCACAAATATTTCTGTGTCAGTCCAACTCCCTGGAGAGAAATGCAAGGCCAAAACATTTCCTCTTGTTAAGAACCAAGGATGGCCATGATCATGGCAGAGCCTCTTATTTGAACACATTCGCAATTGGCTTTGGTTAAAGAAGTAAAAAGAGAAGTAACTCTCTTAACCATAAGGCACTTTAGCACAATGAGTACACACACGCAGAGCTGGCAGTGAGACAGCCTTGGGTTCAAATCCTAAGACTCCCCAGATGGGGATTATATGGTCACTGTTCCACGCCTGGACTTCCTGTATGGAGACACAGATCTTTCGGATTCTTTTATTTCAACCCAAGACTCCCAAAAGGGGGTGGGAGGGAAGGAGAGAGAGAGAAAGAGAGGTCTGTTGTTTTTAAAAACATTTTGGGGGCTACAGACTCCTTTGAGAATCTGACGAAACTACAGACACCTCCCCCCCGCAAACACACTTATGTGCATACATGTCCAATTGTGTGTTCATTTTCAGGACGCTTCTTCCCCCAAACCCTCACAACAATTCATGGACCTCTGATTAAGAATCTTGGTTTAGACTATGGGACAAATGAGGCCAAAGCCTTGGGTTTTGTTTCCTTATGAGTCATTTCATTTCACAGAGAGGAAAGTCTGTTTTCCAGCCAAAGACCACATCCCTAACCCTGGTCAGCGAATATAGTTGCTGACAACGAGGGAGCTAGATGAGAGGATGAAAACTCAGGCCACTATCACCACGGCTTCAAGTGCAAGTCCAAGTCCACCCCACTCCACCCCCAAATAAGCATTCCATCTCCCTATATAACTGTCGTTCCTCGGAAGGACTAGCAAAGAATACTCTTTGGCTGAGTGACGTAGTTCAGAATGACTTTGCAAGCTACATGTGATTTTGTTTTTAATCATAGCCCTCTAGGATGTTAAAAAAAGGAAACTAAATGTCCAGTTTGAAATAGAGTTAACGCAATGAAATATTATGCAGCTTCAAAAATGATCACTGTGGGGCTTCCCTGGTGGCGCAGTGGTTGAGAGTCCGCCTGCCGATGCAGGGGACACGGGTTCATGCCCCGGTCCGGGAGGATCCCACATGCCGCGGAGCAGCTGGGCCCATGAGCCATGGCCGCTGAGACTGCACGTCCGGAGCCTGTGCTCCGCAACGGGAGAAGCCACAATAGTGAGAGACCCGCGTACCGCAAAAAACCAAACAAACAAGCAAAAATGATCACTGTGAAGACATGTAGCCATGGGAAAGATGCTTATGTTAAGATGAAAAAAAGAAAGCAAGGAAAAAACCTCCAGAATCCAAAGGTCTCTGTCCCTTATGATTCCAGCAATAAGAAGTTGCATCGTATGAACGAAGAGAAGCAAGTCTTGGGTAGAAATCAGAGGTTAGTGGAATTATTGATGGCTCATATCTATTTCCATTTTTTGGTATTATATGATTCTTATAGTTTTAAAGAAAGGAAGTAAATGATAAATCTGTACAAAATCAGTCTATTCTTCCAAATGGCTGTGGCGGATCTCCTGCTTCTAAGTGGCCCGGCCCTTTCTATGGCTTCCCTGTGAGCAGGTGAAGAAGGAAGGTCCCCGGCGGACCTGGTCAGAGCTCCGCAGACCTCAGGGAGCACAAAACCCCAGGCTGCACCTGGAAGAGCAGAGAGGGCGCATCCTTATTCCTAGGCTTGGGTCCTCGTCATCCGAGTCTGGGCTGACAGGGAGACTGGTTCCTGCAAACAGCATGAGGAATTTCATGTCTAAATGTACGTGACCTTCTGCTTTTTAAGATTCCCCCCGTCCACAAGCAGAGTCAGAAGTAAAGGACACACCCAGCTAACAGACCACTCCCCTGCCAAGCTGGAAATAGACACAGGGTCCCCGCAGGGTCCGCATGGGTCCTGGGAGTTTAGCTACTCTCACAACAGCCACCAAGAGAAAATTGACAAGGATCTTCCTGCAGTGCAACCAGCTGGGGGGCAGTGCGGGTTGGCAGCAGCTTCATCAATAAGGACTTGACCTTCTTAAGGTCACGGTCAGCACACTAGTCATTAGCATGGAGGCGCCACAGCCCAGCTCTGACCTCAGGCCTGGCTAACGTCCCTCAGGCGAGCTCCTAACCGCCTCCCTCTCATCTCTGCAGCCCTGCAGCTGGGGGGTCGTGAACAGCGACAGCCGCCATCACTGAATCCTGCACATGTGGCTTTTCCTTCCCAAAGCGCTCAGCACATGCAGGGCTGCCCTCCTTCCGCAGCTCCTCCACCGAGGCTCTGCTGGCCCCTAGAGAGATGAGTGGCTACCTCGTCTGATGGCCCCGAAGCCCGTGGCAGGACCTGGGTGACAGCCCCATCACAGACAGATCAGACAGGGGTGGGCACAGTGGGTGCACATCTGACCTCACAGAGACTCTTGTTTCTGCGTCCTCGGGGCCTCGCGTGAGTCTGGCTTAGCGCACGTGGATGTAGATGCCAGGATGTGGCTGCCAGGATGTGGCACCCTGACAGCCTTGACCCGGGGCAGAGGCTGGAATAAAACATCCCAGCAGTGGCCTGCGTGGACTGAGGAGGAGGATCAGGCCTCAAAGGCCTGATTCCCTTGACCTCCCCACCCCCAAACTTGGACCCAACCCTGGAGAAAGGGGGAGGGTGCTGAGCTCCCTGGGGGTTTTCCAACGACCCAGCAGAAGCAAAGATGCTCAGACTAGATGTTCTGTTTTTGCACACTGAGTGTGGCTGAGACTCATACCCTCCCACGTGGGTCCACTCTCTGTCCTGACCCCCCTGAGTCCACCAGACGTCCTTCCAGAAGCAGCAACACCTTCATCATAAACGTGCTTGACCCATGCTGCTACCGTCTGTGAAGCTGTTGTCCTTGTCAACAATTTCAAAGTTTCCCCTTAGTGTCATTGTTCTCACAAGCAGGACATTCTTCTTCTTCTTTATTTGGGGCGGGGGGATCTCGGGAAGGTAAAAGAGAATAAAGCAAGGAAACAAACTCAGCGCTGCGCTGTCCTCCCCTTAGGCTGGCAAGCGCAGCATGGGAAAGCTTCAAGGCAGTCTTAAGGCCAGACAGACAGAAGTGAAGAGTGATGAGGTCCAGCCCGAGGGCCAGGCCAGTCACCGATGATCTGTGTGACCTCATGAAAGGTACTCTGCTATCTGGGTGTGTGGCTGGGAGTTGGTGATACAACGGGGGTGTGTAAACGGGACCTGGGATGGAGACCGTGCCACCCAGCTTGAAGCCCAAAGCCCTTTCTCTTAAGCTCCCTGCTGGGCTCCATGGAGGGAGCCTCCAGCCAGGCCCGGGAAGAGGGGAACGGCCATAAGAAGCTCACGAGATTTTAGAGCTGGACCTTCAAGGATCCACAGGATCTCTCCCTGGGGAGATGGGCATTTCAGGCAAAGTAGAGGATTTGGCAAAAGCTCTGAGTCGTGATGGGCACAGGGAGCCCCCAGGGACAGGACCCCTGGGCCCAGTGAGCCTGGAGGTGGATACCGGGAGAGGAGCTAGGGAAGGAGACCCAGCCTGTCTGGTCTCTGTTCTCAGGCATCGAGGAGTCAACAGAGGTTTTACCCTGACTGGTGACAGGGCCACATTTGACCTTTAGAAAGACCTCACCGGCCACATGCAGGATGGACTGGCGTGGAAGAGACTGGAAGCAGACAGATGAGCTCCCAGGATGTGCAATCATCCAGGCTGGAGTAGGGGGGACCTGAGCTAAAGCGATGGAGACGTGGGGGCGCATCTGAGAAAGGAGAAGTCAGTGTGATCACAGTGCTGCACTCACACAGGGAAGCCTGGGGGAGCTCCAGCCGTCCTCTGCCTTTGCTACGACTCCTGCTTCCCCTGCACTTTGGGGCTCCTTTGTAGGAACAGAGTCTCCTCCTGGAGAGGCCAGGGGAGCTGGCCACCTTAGCAGGAGATGGGAGGAAGGGCTGGCAGGGCACCCAGGGATTTCAGACCCGGCCTCTCCTGCGGAGTGTGGAGTCAGGCCAGGGAACACCAGCCCCCAAGGATGGGCGGGCCTGGCACCGCCATCCTCCCCTCTGACCTGCCCACAGCCCCAGTCCCAGCCCCGTGCTCCCACAAACATGCCAGGCCTGGCTCTGGGTGGGGGAGTGGTGGTGGGTGCTCTCGGTCCTCCCAAGACCCACTCCGAGCAGAAGAAGACATGTGTTGCCATTTGATGACAGAAAACATTGTGCGGTAGAAAGTGTGAAGCAGGAGAAGGACTTTGGGGAGGAGGTGCTCCAGCGACTAGATTTCTCCAGAATGGATGAGGCCTGGAGATCTCTTTATGGGGCAGAGTGGATTCGTTCACTTTTGTTGCAAATGCAATTTGTTGTGCTGGGTGGTTTCTTGGTGTTGTTGACAAGTGTGTGTGTGTGTGTGTGTGTGTGTGTGTGTGTTTGTGTCCATGTGTACGTATGAGCCGGTGTGTCTCTGTGTGTGCTTGTGTGTCTGTGTGTGCGTGTGTGTATGTGAGCACATCTACATCAACAAGCCCCTTGCCTGCAACAGATTTTCTTTTTCGTCTTTCTAGTATAAAATTCTCAAAACAGGGTCCAAAAAGGACTACCCCACCGAACACTGCGTGCCGGCAGGTTCCAGCCTTCTGAGGGTAAAACCTCAAGGGGTCCTGTCTCAGGGGTGGGAGATGGGGCACATTCCTCAGTCACAGGGCCCCATGGAGCAGCAATCACCACATTGGAAACACCTTTTGAGCACCTGCTCAGGGGAGATTGGCTAGTGGCCCCTCCCACCTGCAATGAACTGAAAGTATTTAATCAAGAGAATTCATCAAAGACCTTAAATATAAAACTTCTGACAACATTATACACCTGGACAAAACCAGCTCCTGAGGCCCGTGTTTTTGTTTTTGTTTTTTTTTGCGATACGCGGGCCTCTCACTGTTGTGGCCTCTCCCGTTGCGGAGCACAGGCTCCGGACGCGCAGGCTCAGCGGCCATGGCTCACGGGCCCAGCCGCTCCGTGGCATGTGGGATCTTCCCAGACTGGGGCACGAACCTGTGTCTCCTGCATCAGCAGGCAGACTCTCAACCACTGCGCCACCAGGGAAGCCCCTGAGGCCCGTGTTTCTCTCCAGTCGTTCTGACACCTTTCCCTTCCCTTCATTGTCAAGGGCCTTTCCGATCAACAGGACGAGAAGGACCACACGTGGTGACGGTGACTCTTTCACAGGCAGGCAGCCTCCGCGGCAGTTCTGATGGCACACAAACAGACGGGAGGGGGGCAGGGTGCACATCACGAGAGAGTGGCTTTCTGTGCAGGCTGCAAGTAGAGGTTCCATGCGCCAGGATGAATGTGGCGGAGCCATTTGCATGGATGCAGCAAATGCCGAGTTGCACCCACCTCGGTCCACCTGCGCGTCCCTCAAGGGCCCTCGAGGAGAAAGGTGTTAAACCTGCCCGACACCACCAAAGTGTGAGCCTCCTATGAGCAAACTCTTGTGCAAGCAAATGAGATCCTCCTAAAGACCAGAAGGAGGGAGATAGTCACAGGGCCTGTCCACTCGGCTCTGGGCCAGGAGCCTCTGTGGAGGTGTTATTTTCGCTTCCCGTTTGCGAGTTCTCAGAGGGCACTTGTCTTGGTGACAATGTGGTGTGGAGGACCCTGGGAAGCTCCACCTGACCAGGAGGGGAGGGTGGGAGCGGGCACCTCTCACTGGTTGCCCAGGTGGGAGCAGCCTCAGCGGGGGTCAGGCCGCGGCAGAAACATGGGCTCGCTGAGCCCCATCCCTCCTCCGCACCTGTGACAGGGCCACCGGGCCCGGTTGTCAGGGGCGACATCTGCAATCTCAACCTTGACGGCTGGGAGCCACAGCACTGTGTCCTGCACTGAGCCCCGGTCACCTCTAGGAAGCGTCTCCGCCCACACTTCTAGGTGACACGAGTGGCAAAGGCCTCCCCTGCGGGGGCCACCTTGCCTCATTCTTGAAGCAGGTCCCAGGAGTACACGGAAAAGCCGCCTTCTCCCCTTGGAAGTCAAACAGAAGCCAATCCTTCCCGTGCCAGCAGCCCCAAACCTTCCTGATTTGATGAAATCTGATGAAAGCTATAAACGATCTTTGCTCAAGACCTGTCCATTCCACAAAAGCTTGCATGCAAATTCAGGGAGGTCATAGGCTCCATGAAACTCAGCAGGGGTCCATGATCCCCAAGACTTAGGTCGCCAGCTGCAGCAACAGGTGCAGAGACACGCCTGCTGTGGGGAGAGGGTCTCCATCCAGGGCCCTGCACCCCTCCTTTTTCCCTGCCACCAAGCACACAGCAGGACCACCGGATCCGTGAGTGTCTTCTGCCAGGCTTGGGACTCAGGAGAGCCCAGGAGGCAGGTTAGTCTCTACTTGGCCCTGCTCAGCAAAGCCCAGATACAGACAAGGCGCAGATCTGTACTTTGGCGCTGAGATATTATGCCTCTCCGGCAGCCATGCGCTCGAGCCAGCTCACGCTGGTTTGTAAGAGCCAATTGTTAAATTTGGGGGGTATTTGTGAGCTGTTTGTTAAGTACATTGTTATTCAAATTAAAATGTACAAGATTAAAATTACATAAAATATAATTAAATGACCTTAAAAACGAAGGTACTACACACTCAAACCTCATCACTCCCTAGATATTTTACTCTTGTCTCTGCTTCTGAAGTTCCTTCTATCAGTTGCGTCTGTAGGGTGGACACAGTATAACGGTGTGCTGCCTTGCCTCTTTCCAGCTTCCCAGCTTCATGTTCAGCCAAGTCATGTTGGCGGCTTGAAATCAGCTATGGCGAGAGTGTTTACACCACAGGAATAGGCAAGAGCTATACATCTGGGGTTGATCTGTTGCGCTGATTTTCCCAACTTAAGACAGGGATGGAGAAAATGTTGATAATGTTGATTTAATTTAAAAATATTTGTAGCTGTGAATAGCACCCCCCAAAATGGGGAAAATGTTTAAAGTAATAAAAAACGATTTTCCAATTTAGTAAAGAAGTGGGTCACCACACAGACTAACAAGTGCAGTTCCGACACGTCTTTGTGGTTCCAGTCTGATCTTACTTCTTGGCATAAATGAAAATATCAGTGAAGTTCATGTGCATCGATGGCAACCATAGCTTGACTTTGGATACAAGGGTTTGGCAAAAGTCCACAAAAGCATTCTATGGAGAATCAATGGGCTCTATGGTATTTATAAGAAAGGGTATTGTACATATTAATGTTTGTAAATTATGCATCATACATCCTTCATACAAGTAAAACTGATGATTAACTTATATGTGTGAATGTGTATGTTTGCTTCCCGGAAAGCTGGTGGTTAAGCATGTGCCAGCACATCCCTGCTGTCAGTCCTGGAGACACCTATCTTAACCTGACACATCCCTGACGGCACTGACAGGTGCCAGGGAGTCTGCCAGACTGACCGACAGACAGACAGATGGACACCACAAAATAGAAATGGCTCTATCTCATTAGGAAAAGGAGACTTCAGCCTTTCCCATAAAGCCGCCCAAATAAAATCATAAAATGGCTTATTACTTTTGGTCCTATCTTCAAATGCAATACTTTTTTATGTTTATTTTTTAATATTTATTTATTTTATTTTGCTGTGCCGGGTCTTAGTTGCGGCACGTGGGATCTTTGTTGCTGTGTTCGGGATCTTCGTTGCAGCATGTGGGATCTTTGGTTGCGGCACGTAGACTCTTAATTGGGGCACGCATGTGGGACCTAGTTCCCCGACCAGGGATTAAACCCGGGCCCCCTGCATTGGGAGCATGGAGTCTTAACCACTGGACCGCCAGGGAAGTCCCCAAGTGCAATACTTTTTTTAAAAAAATGAATTTATTTTTTAAAAGTCCCATTTACTTTAGAAATGGTAGGAATAAAAAGAATCTTACCGTGAAATAATTTTATATAATCTCTGTAACAATAGAGGCTAGAATAACTGTAAAAACAGACAGTTGAAACAGGCTATTTGTCTAACTATAATAGACTCACAGCTGGATGTCTCACAATAGGTTGGCCCTCTTGGTAAAAAAATAAAGACATGGTCTATGCTTTGTACACAGAAAGGGAGCTAATTCTTATTGAGTACCCTCACCATGCATCAAGCTCTTTCCAAAACACTGCCCTGTTTTGGTTTACTTATTTATTCATTTCCTGATTTTTCCAAAAAGATTTGGGGCCACTTATAAAAATAAATATGAAATAACAGGAGAGAAAAATAGACAAAGAAATTAGACCAAAGGGTAAGTTAGGGCAGGAAAGCAAATTTGACAGTAAGGCAGGTACAGAGAAATACAGACCCTGAGATGGGGCTCCCCAACTGCTAATATGGTTAGACGGAAATTTGGCTCTAAGTGTCCTGGAGTCTGAAGCAGCGGGTGGGAAATGACCCGTTGGAAGAGTTGGTGTCTGCTGCTTGGGCAAAGAGCGCGTCTCCCGGGTCTGGAGTCTGAGAGTAATTCTCCCGAGGCTCCTTTTAGGGTGGTGCTGAGTGCAGTGGTGGGCGGCGGTCTCAACAGCATTGCAGCAACGATGCCGCAGTGAAGGGCCTGCCTTGTTTCTTACAGGAGCCTTTAGTATGAGCGGAGCACAGTGTGTCCTTGCCAAGCTGGGTGTATGGCCTGATTCAGGAATGTGGTTCCCTGAACAGCCCAGGCACTGAGATCCAGACACACAGCTCTCAGCTCAATAAGCTCGACACAGGGGGAGCACCCAAGGTACCTAGATTCATGTTTCTCAATCTTATTAAACCCATTTCCTCTTTTGAGAAACCAAATCACACTCTCCCTTTTCAAGATTTCAAGATAAATGTTGTGCATACAAATAAACCTAAGAAGTTACAAATGTGAAATGTGCCTTTTCAAACTACAAGGACTCCTCTTACACGGAGAATTGATTCTTCCATGAAGCATTGAATAGAATCTAGATGGAAATACTGTGTACCCCTCAGCTTCAATTCACCAAAGAATTAGGGCTTTGGAGTTTAATTCTTATAACACTGTGATGTGCTATTATCAACAAATAAAGAAATGAGACTTAAGGGTATAAGTCCCCTACTGAGATAGGTGAGGCTGCTAGTATAGTGTGAGGTCAAACAATTGTTATTTCAGGAAGACATTTGGTGACATGCCAGGAAGTGGCAGGACTGAACCTTGAACTTGGGCCCTCCATTCCACAAGCCCAGGCATCTAACCTCTCAGCTATAGGACCTCTCAGCCACGGCTGCTTTGTCTCTCTCCTATGCCCAAGTCCCTTCCCCTGCCTTGTACGTACAGCACGCTGAGATAAAATTAAATTATCCTTCCTAACCATCGGACTTGGTGAGTCCAAATATTTTGGGGTGGACAGATCCTTTTGGGAATCTGATGAAAGCCATAAATGCTCTTTGCAGAAGAATGCACACTTCCACAAAGTTCAGGGAGCTCACAGGTCCCGTGAAACTTAAGAGGGGTGTGTGGTCTCGAGGTCAGAACTCCTGACTTAATCCATTAAACACAGAGCATCTCATATCCGTGCAGATATGTGAATACATTCGACCATCCCCTGCACCTGAGCGATCCTGAGAGGCTGAGCCTCTTTAAATTCTGTACCCTCGGAGCCCCACTTGCCTCACTCTGGTCCTGGCGCAGCAGCCCAGGTAACAAGCTGTGCACAGAGGCCAGCAGAGAGTGGCCTTCACAAGGCACCCGAGATAACCTCTTTCTACCCCCATGGTTTTAGGAAGCATCAGGCCTTTGGCGAGGGGGCACGCACAAGCCACGCAGTGGCCCGTGGGGAGCTGAGGGGCCGTGGCAGAGCCTCCATGCTCCAGTCATCTTGCTCAATTTAGTTCTCACTTCTGTACCTGGAGCTGGGTGCAACTGTTCCCCCTTTACAGAGAGCTAGGTCATTTGCTCAGCCCACCCAGATCCCCCATAGTGGCAGAGCCAGGTCCCAGTGCAGGATTGGCTGGCCCCAGGGTCCAGCACCTTCCTCTGGTCCACTCTGCCTTGCAGGAGCAGAACATGCTGAAGCCCTGGTGTGGCCATGGCCCCGGAGTCCACTGTGACTGAGGGTGATCGTGAAATCTCACATGCTTTTCCTCCTTCCAGCTTTCTTCCCCATGTCTTAAGCTTATTTGCATTCAAGAATGTGTCCTTGTTTCTCTCCTTCGAGAACCACTCCACAGGGAATCCACCCTGTGCTAGGAGGCACTGTTCTGGGTGCTGGGACCCAGAGGGAAGGGAGGAAGGGCCTGGTCCCTGTCCTGGAGGAGCCCAGGTCCAGAGGGACAGCAGACCAGCAAGCAAATGGCCCTAAGCATGTGCTGGAGGCCATGGGGACACAGGGATGGGTTTGGGCACTGGTGACAGAAGAGAAGACATTGGTTCTGATCCTGAGAATCAGGACAAGCAGGACTTGCCTGGATGAGGAAGGGTGGGGGGGGCCCAGCAGGAGCGTGGACCTGTGGAGGGGGTCCAGAGCAGCGAGGGAGCAGGGGATATGGCAGGGAAGGGACTGTAGGCCCAGTGGTAACCTCTGCGCTTTCATTTTGATCTTCATCTAAGTGATGTGATTTTCATCTAAACGCTATCACCCCACAGCTTCATAATTCTTTCTTCTTTCTCAACTGCTTCTGCAGCGTTTCTCTAATCTGGCTGAGATATCACCTTCGAACAAGGGCACACCTGCTCTGCCAGGCCTGTGGGGTGTGCGTGTGTGTGTGTGTGTGTGTGTATGTTTGTGTGTGTGTGTTGGGGAGGTCAGGCTTCTCTCTCTCCCTGGTACCTTTCCAAACACCTGCCCCTTACAAGCAAGGATGCCGCCCCTGGTGGTCACAACTGGATGCTGCAGACTCTAGGGCAGTGCAGGGGCTGGCACTTCAAGAGTCCCAGATAGGCTCTGCATCCCTCTGGAGATGCTCTGCTCACGGGAGAACGTCGGCCAGCACAGCTCACTGCTGCTTGGCTGACCACAGATTCTGTGGGGATGGCTGAGCTCAGGATGGCAGAGTTCATCGGGTGTTCCATGCCAGGTCTGGGCCCTCCCTGGCCTCCACGCTCGGCCTCCTACTTCCTCACTGGTGAGGGGCCAGTTGTGGGTAGCTAGGCATGTGCTGGGGGCCCAGAAGCCTGAACCAGCACAGTGAGCTCTGCTAGGAGACAGAGGTGGGGTATCGGCCCTAAGTCCCCTGACACAGAGTGAGGGCTCAAAAGATGCGTGCTGCATGAAAAAATAAATGAATCATGAGAAATACCATGAAGAGAGGGAAATAAGGGGCTTTCTGGGAATAAGGTGGGGAGCTGGGAGAGAGGATGGTAAAAAATGCAAGAGGCTTGCTGGGTTCCAGAATGCTCAAAGAGAAGGTGGGACCCCTGGGCCATGGAAGCCAGTTTTCCTAAGCATGCTCAGGTTTTGACCATTTCTGCTCCAAGGAGGGATAAGCATAGTTTTGTTTTGTTTTGTTTTTTTAGCTTTTTACTTTGGAATAATTTTAGGTTTACAGAAAAATTACAAAGAGAAGATAGAGTCTTCCCATACATCCTTCACCCAGCTTCCCCTAATGTTGGCTTCTTTCCTAACCATGGTACATTTGCCAGAACTAAGAAAGGCACATCAGTACAATGATAGTCATTAAACTCCAGACTTTATTTAGACTTCACCTATTTTTCACTAATGACTTTGAGGTTGTTGTTGTCCCAGAATCCAATCCAGCCCGGATATGAATTCTGGATTTAGTTGTCATGTCTCCTTCTTCTCCCCTGATGTGTGACAGTTTCCCCATCTTTACTCATTTGTCATGACCTTGACAATCTAGAAGGTCAAATAGTCTGTAGACTATCCCTCAGTTTGGGTTTGTCTGATGTTTTCTTATGACTAGACTGGGATCATGGGTTTGGGGGAAGAATAGCACACAGGTGAAGTACTTTTCTCCTTGCAGACAAAGTTACGCAATAAATACAATATGACTTATCCCTGGAGATGTTAACCTTGACTTTGTGGCCAGGATTCTCCACTATAGTGTTACCGTTTTTCGCTTTCCATACACTCTACTAAGTCCAGTTCTCACTTAAGCTGAGGGGAATCAAGCTCCCTTCTGGGAGGGAGGAGTATCAACATATTTATATGGAATTCTCTATAACGATGGAAACATGGTGATAACTCTTTAGTTCATTGGTAATGTGGGCAGTTGAGGCTAAACACAGTGGTAAACGCAGTTAGGAAATGACTAGAAAAGTTGTCAAAATCCTAGAATTTTTAAAATCCTTTCAAAATATGTTGTCCACTGTTTTTTCCTGTTCACAGTTGGCCAAATAGATCTCTTAGCCCAAAAGGCCATCGTTAAACCTATTCCATCACGCTACCCCCAAATGTCTGAAAAATGGAAAACCTTGTTTAAAAAAAACAAACAAACCCAAAATGAAACAAAGGCAACAGCCAATCGTCGACCTTGAGCCACACACTCCCATGCACCACCGCTGGCCTCCATCAGCTCTGCACCATGGTACTTTTACTCTCGCTTATAGGGAGGCCCTTGCCTGGAGCCCACAGCTGCCGTGAGTGCCCATGCATCTCGCCACCACCCGGCCCAGCCTCCTCCTGTCTTTCCTCTGTGGCACATTCACCACCTTTTCCAGCTTAGAAAGCCTGAGAAGCAGAATCTACCCTGGATGGATGAACTTTTATAAATCAAAAAACCCTCTAAAACAGAAATGAACAAACAACAGGGCAATCTGTTCATAGCTGTGGCTCGGATCCTAAGAACGTCTTCTCTCTCCGCCCATAACCCCCATAGCGATGTTCCTGCCCGGTCTCCCACCCACAGGCCTCCGGGCACTGTTGGCACCCTTTGAGGAAATGAGATGGTCGGGAAGGCAGAAGATGCCTCTTACCTTGGCAGTGCTCAGCGGCCCGTCACCATAGCTCTTCAGATCCCCGCGCCTTGTGGGGCAGTGTCCTTCCAGCTACAGCCAGCAGCTCGGAAGCAATCCCCAAAGAGGAGCCCATCCCAGGTGTCTCAATCAGTTCAGTAGCTCGTCGCTTCCTGCTGACGACGGCAATCACCCGGCCGAGGTGGCAAGCTCCCCGGTCTGTGATCACAGCTGCCCCCAAGGAGCCCCGCCCCTCCCGCCAAGCCCTTCAAAAGCTTCCGTGGGCTCACTGGGTCCAGGAAAAGCCTGCGAGGAAGCACCACAAGCAGCTGGTCTTTCTCTGGGCCTGGGCCACATCGGTAACAATGCCCCTCGGCCACTGGGAAATTTTCTCATAGGGTTTTGATTTAACAACACAGATGTTGTTTTTCCTGCAGCAAGCCTGGCAGAGTTAGTAACCTCCAAGCTAACTCGGCAAGGTATTTTGCTCTGCTTTGCAGCGTTTGTCTTCAAGGCAAGAAGGAGCTTGGGCTCTGCTGCCTTGTGCCATCTGGGTGGGCAGGGTGGCCATTCTCCCAGGCTTGCTGGTTTTTTCTTGTCTTCCAGATAGTCCTGACGATACCTAGCCCATGGGATACTAAGAGCACAAATGACAGAATGAGTGAGAGGTGGCACAGAATCAGCTAATTCCCTTGTTTCTGGCACCCTAGCCAGTCCTTGATTTTGATCTCAGAGCCTCTTCAATTGTGCTATTTCACTCAGCTATGAAAACTCAGAGGAGAATGATGCAGGTGATGGGGAAGGACCTTCACACCTAGGGTGGTGAGGTGCTGTCCTGTGCCACACCGGCGGAGGGACCGATGGGACCGAGAAGACTGCTGAGTTGACCTCTGGAGACCTGCTGGTCCAGCCAGACATGGGGAGCCACTGGTCACCTGCTTTCTGATGCACAGACAAAAGGGAGCCAATGGGTGGCTTCCTCTCCTGCCTTTATGTCTGGGAACCTCAGTGAGGGTGCGGCAGGGATCGAATTTAGACAGGTCTGCTTCTACTCCTGCCCTGGGACCACAGTCCAGAATTTCAGCTTCCTTACGGAGTTTCTCTCCTTGGATTTTAGGACTAAGACAATAATTCTCTGTGAGTTCCTGGTAGGAAAGAGCTTTTTGACAGATGTTCATGGCATCAGCAGCAGCGACATGGAGTTCGTGGGCTCTAAGGCTCCTTGGAAACAGACTGCTTCATTTCTCCCAAAAGGTTTTTTGTGAGAATAAATGGATTAATGTATTAAAAGTCTCTATTACAGTACTTAGCACGTAGTGAACTCCAAATAACTGGTAGCTGATGTGAATATGCCTAATCTAAGTCCCAAATCTGATCTTTTAAAAAAACTGCTTTGTCTTCTTCCATCCTTGAGAGCAAAGGGTCCAGAACAGGTCCCAGAACCAGTTGTGCTCAGTGAATCATAGGTGTTATTATTTTTGTATTCACTTCCTGACACCTGAGAGTTGGACCTAAACATTTAAACACAAGTTCAAGGACTCCCAAGCTTATGATTTAAAAGTTACTATTTGAGATGAGATGATTCAGTCTTGTTATTTCAATTCAGTTAACACAACAAACTTTGGTGACTGTTCGCTCTAAGCACACACCAGAGGCTGGGGATACAGATATAATAGACACAGCTCTCCTCTGAGGGACTCAGTCTAAGGAGCCTGGGAAGGGGTCTGGTAGACAGACAAGTATCATGGGATGTGGTAAGTGCAGCCATAGACGCCTCAACAAGGCACAGTGTTAGAACAGAGGCAGGAACAATAACTCCATCAGGGATTATTGGGGGATGTTACCAAGGAGACGGCTTTGAACATGGTTTATCACTAAGGATCCTGCAAATTCTCAGAGGCAGACACCTGGGTTGAGTCTTTTACTAACCAAGGGTCCAGTGATGCTGCTTGAATTACATCTAATTCTTTTTTTAATCTGTGGATTTTGAAGAACTTTTATATACTTGGACCCAAAGATACAGAGAATACAGCAGGGAGCAGGAAATCTACCTTTCTAAAGAGAAAATCCATTTTCTCAAACTCCGACTGATCTATTCAAGGTTAGGGTGAGAGGGGATGTGAGACGTTTGCAGGGAAGGGAGTTCAGGTAAGCTGGTTTTTACATGATCTGGGGAAAAAAAACCTTCACCTTCCTGTCCACGCCTAACAGACAGGGGTCGGAAAAAACCCCGAAAATGTATTCCAGCAGCCACTCAGAAAAGAACAAGGAAATGACCTTGCTCTTGAGTTTCAGTTGCCTAAGCAGAAGTGAAAGTTACTTTCTGCCACTTTCACCCTGACAGAGTCATAGAATCCATGAAAAAGGCAGGGGGAGGTAGGGGGCAAGGCAAGGCAGAAGACAGACAGCAGCAAGATGTGTTAGGTGAGGCTAGGGGTGTCCTTAGCAGAAACTTTTGTTAGAGAACCCTGGAGAGCGCTCCCAGGGCTGCGCTGAGATTAAACCCCAGCTGTGAAACCCCCAGCTCGGTGTTCAGCCTCGCTGGCTCCCCCATTTATTTTTGCACATTTAAAGTGACTTATGCAAAATTCGGAGCTATCCTTCTACGTGTTTGCACCAGCCTTCTGACATCAGTACATTTCTGAAAAAATCAAAAGCTGTGGGCAATAGAATATTTGAAAGGAAGAAACATTGAAATAATCCAGTCCAAGATTCACTTAGGAATGGTGGTATGAGAAGCTGGTCAATTTCCCCCTGAAAAAAACAAGTATAAAAACCAGATAAAGTTGTTAAAACCAACCATTTAAAGGCACTGGAACATGACCAAAGGCAGAACAACCAATTGAGAAGTGTTTAATCTTGAAAAACTGCCCTTGCGTCAGAATGGCCATGAGTCTGTGGTCTTCCTGCTTGGAGCTTCTATCCCTCGCTCCCATGCCTTAGCTTGGGGGATGAGAACCACAGCTCTACTCGTGGGAATGATGGACTTGTTGGAGGGCTGTTCGTGAAAACCAACAGCCAGGTGGAGGTGACAGAGCTGATCTGGAATGGGGAGGTTAAACATGCCGTTTATGGGTTAAAAGGTCATGGAATCAGTTCAAGACCAAAGTGAAAAACTGCAGCTTTTCTGGCTTGAGAATATAACTTCTGTTCAGAGTAGCCTGCAGATCAGCCAGGAATGTAATGGGGGTAAATCCTGGAAGTAAGTTAAGAGAGCCGCCAAAGGGCTGAAATAATAAACTCCCCACATGTCCCTCAGTGACTCCTAAAATACACACGAGTCACAGAGACCAGAAAGAGTCCAGCAAGAAATGAAAACCAAAGGAAACCTAAGGACTTACTGTAGATTTGAATTTGCTCCTCCAGCCATGCACAGCTTGGGCAGCAGAAGGTAGAAGGCTCACATGTTCAAGGTTGCTGAGCAGAACCTCTCTCCAAATTAAATAGTGCACAAATAGGGAATACCCTTAGGGAGCCAGACTAAAAAACAAAGTAAATTACTAAAAGTAAGAACTACATGGTGATATCGATGGCTATACACCATGGAGGAGACCACCTTTGCAATTCAAGTGCAGAAAAGTTAATAAAGCAAAACACACCTTTCAGGCAAATGAAACAGAATTCAGATATAAAAGAGAATTCAGGGCTTCCCTGGTGGCGCAGTGGTTGAGAGTCTGCCTGCCGATGCAGGGGACACGGGTTCGTGCCCCGGTCCGGGAAGATCCCACATGCCACGGAGCGGCTGAGCCCGTGAGCCATGGCTGCTGAGTCTGTGCGTCCGGAGCCTGTGCTCCGCAATAGGAGAGGCCACAGCAGTGAGAGGCCCGCGTACCGCAAAAAAAACACAAAAAACAGAATTCACTGCAATGTCTAATTTTCAGCTAGAAATTACTCGACACACAAAGAAACAAGAAACTCTGACCAGAAAAAAAATCAACATTATGATGCCACATGGACCCAGATGCTGGAGTTAGCAGACAAAAACTTCAAAGCAGCTCCTATAGTTATGTTGGAGAAATTAAAAGAAAATATACTCAAATAATTAAAGGAATTTCTGTTAAGAATGTGTCAAAAATAAGGGAATCTCAACAGAAAAGTGGAAGTGGTAAAGAAGAATCAAGTGGAATTTCCAGAGTTGAAAACTACAAAAACTGAGGTTGAAAATTTAGTAGATAGGCTCAACAGCAGATTTGAGATGGCAGAAGAAAGATGCTGTGAATCTGCAGATAAAGCAATAAAAGTTATTGAATCAAAAAAAAAAAAAAAAAAAAAGAGAGAGAGCTTCCCTGGTGGTGCAGTGGTTGAGAGTCTGCCTGCTGATGCAGGGGACACAGGTTTGTGCCCCGGTCCGGGAAGATCCCACATGCCGCGGAGCGGCTGGGCCCGTGAGCCATGGCCGCTGAGCCTGCGCGTCCAGAGCCTGTGCTCCGCAACTGGAGAGGCCACAACAGTGAGAGGCCTGCGTACTGCAAAAAAAAAAAAAAAAAAAGAGAGAGAGAGCAAAAAGAGTTAAGAAAAATGAACAGAGACTTAGAGACCTGACAAACAATGTAAAATGTTCAAATATAAATGAAATAGGAGTCCCAAAAAAGAGGAAAGAAGAAAAGACACAGAAAAACTATTTGAAGAAAAAATAGTTGAAAATTCCTCAGTGTTAGTGAAGGACATTAACTTAAAGGGTCAATGCTCTGGTCTGAAGAGCATTTTGGATGTTCCCCCAAAGTGCATGTGTTGAAACCTGATGCCCCGTGTGCCCAACCTAATTAGGAAGTGGAACATTTGGGAAATGATTAGGCCATGAGACTGGAACCTCATGTAAATTGGATAGAAAAAAATCCCCCCTCTTTTATTTATCTGGAATAGGATAAGAATTAGCGTCCTTATAAAAGAAGCCGAAGAGAACTCTTCCACCACGTGAGGCTCGAGCAAAACCATGGCCATCAATAAAGGGGGCTCTCACCAGACACCAAATCTGCCGGCACTGTGATCTTGGGCTTGCCAGCCTTCAGAACAGTGGGAACTAAATTTCTGTTGCTTAGAAGCCACACAGTTTATGATATTTTGTTACAGCAGCCCAAAGACGCTAGCACAATCAGAAAATGGAATGAACCCAGCATAACATAGACACAAAGAGAAACATACCGAGACATCACAATTATATACTGACAGGCAAAGAAAAGACATTATCTTGCAAGCAGCAAAAGAAAAAAATGATCCATCATATTTATGGCAACAACACAATTAATGGTTGACTTCTCATCAGAAACAAAGGTGGCTAGAAGGCAGTGAAATGCCATTTTTTAAAACATCTTTATGGGAGTATAATTGCTTTATAATGGTGTGTTAGTTTCTGCTTTATAACAAAGTGAATCAGCTATACATATACATATATCCCCATATCTCCTCCCTCTTGTGTCTCCCTCCCACCCTCCCTATCCCACCCCTCTAAGTGGTCACAAAGCACCAAGCTGATCTCCCTGTGCTATGCAGCTGCTTCCTACTAGCTATCTATTTTACACTTGGTAGTGTATATATGTCCATGCCACTCTCTCACTTTGTCCCAGCTTACCCTTCCCCCTCCCTGTGTCCTCAAGTCCATTCTCTACGTCTGTGTCTTTATTCCTGTCCTGCCCCTAAGTTCTTCAGAACCATTTTTTTTTTTTAGATTCCATATATACGTGTTAGCATATGGTATTTGTTTTTCTCTTTCTTACTTCACTCTGTATGACAGACTCTAGGTCCATCTACCTCACTACAAATAACTCAATTTTGTTTCTTTTTATGGTTGAGTAATATTCCATTGTATATGTGTGCCACATCTTCTTTATCCATTCATTGGATGATGGACACTTAGGTTGTTTCCATCTCTGGGCTATTGTAAATAGAGCTGCAGTGAACATTTTGGTACATGTCTCTTTTTGAATTATGGTTTTCTCAGGGTATATGCCCAGTAGTGGGATTGCTGGGTCATATGGTAGTTCTATTTTTAGCTTTTAAGGAACCTCCATACTGTTCTCCATAGTGGCTGTATCCATTTACATTCCCACCAACAGTACAAGAGGGTTCCCTTTTCTCCACACCCTCTCCAGCATTTACTGTTTGTAAATTTGTTGATGATGGCCATTCTGACTGATGTGAATTAATACCTCATTGTAGTTTTGATTTGCATTTCTCTAATGATTAAAGATGTTGAGCATTCTTTCATGTGTTTGTTGGCAATCTGTATATCTTCTTTGGAGAAATGTCTATTTAGGTCTTCTGCCCATTTTTGGATTGGGTTGTTTGTTTCTTTGATATTGAGCTGCATGAGCTGCTTGTATATTTTGGAGATTAATCCTCTGTCAGTTGCTTCGTTTGCAAATATTTTCTCCCATTCTGAGGGTTGTCTTTTTGTCTTGTTTATGGTTTCCTTTGCTGTGCAAAAGCTTTTAAGTTTCATTAGGTCCCATTTGTTTATTTCTGTTTTTATTTCCATGAAATGACATATTTAAAGTGCTAAAAGAATGGTCACCTAAGAATTTGCTATCCAATAAAACTATCTTTTAAAAAATGGAGGTGAAAGAAATACTTTTCCTGATAAACAAAACAGAGAATTTGTTTCTATCTAATACTACGGAAAAAACTAAAGGAAGTCGTTATAACTGAAAGAAAATGATACCAGATGGTAACCAGTTGACAAAAGGAAATGAAAAGCACGGCAATGGTAAGCATGTAAGTGAATTTAAGAATAAATAATAATAAAAAAAGAATATATAATGATATATTATCCTTTCTTAACTTAAAAAAATATATGATTGCTCAAAGCAGAAATTATAACATCACACTGTGGGTTTGTAGCACATATAAATATATATGCCAATAATAGCACAGAAGAGGGGGGAGTGAGAAATGGAGCTACATTGTGCAGAGTTTCTTTTTTAAAAATTTTTATTTATTTATTTATTGGCTGCGTTGGGTCTTTGTTGCTGCGTGCGGGCTTTCTCTAGTTGAGGCGAACGGGAACTACTCTTCGTTGTGGTGCAAGGGCTTCTCACTGCAGTGGCTTCTCTTGTTGCAGAGCATGGGTTCTAGGTGCACGGGCCTCAGTAGTTGTGGCTCGTGGGCTCAGTAGTTGTGGCTCACAGGCTCTAGAGCACAGGCTCAGTAGTTGTGGCGCATGGGCTTAGTTGTTCTGCAGCATGTGGGATCTTCCCAGACCAGGGATCGAACCCATGTCCCCTGCATTGGCAAGTGGGTTCTTAACCACTGCACCACCAGGGAAGTCCCCAGAGTTTCTTTTTGTCACCAAAAAATCAGTATTAATTTAAAGTAGATTGTGATAAATTGAAGAGGCATACTGTAATCACTAGAGCAAACGTTAAGGAAAGAAATTGAAGAAAGTTAAAAAAGTAAAGAGGAGAAGTGATCTCAGCAAGTTAGCACACTAGGAAGTCCCAATGCTTGTCCTTCACACACACACACACACACACAAATAACGAACTACAAACAGATGAAATAGCATAGCACTGGCAGAGCTCTGAATGAAAGAAAGAACTTGCAGCAACTCAGTGGAGCACAAAACCCAAGGATGACTGTGTAGAAAAGCATAGGAGGCATCTTCCTGGGATCACCCCATCCCCCAGTCTGGCACAGCTCAGTGGCAAGAGGGATGCCCTCAGCAGGACCTTCCCACATGGGGGAAGGGAGATCAGGAGGACCACAGCAGCCTTTGTCACCACCGAGACACAAGAAGCTTTCACCACTGAGGACTTCCACAGGGTTTGCTGACACTGACCTCAGCAAACGGAGATGCTTGGAATCCACACTACTGTGTCTCCCTGGAGAAGAAGCCACTGCTGTGCTCCCTGTCTTGAAAGGAGCTGCCATTGCATCCCTCCCAGGGCTAGAGCTGCCATGTCCCCACTCCATCCTCCCCTCTCCAAAACAGTTGTACCCATGGCCAAGACCCCAGCTCAGAAGCCACTCTGTATACACTTGACATTGGCACCACCAGCCCCACAGCAAGTTCACTGTGCCCTGAACCTCAGAGCCATAGTCACTCCATGTGTGCCTGCACCTTGGACACCAGTATCATTGTCACAGCGAGCATGCCTGCACCCTGGGTCTGGAGGCCACAGCCGCTCTGTACATGCCAGACCTGGTCCTAGGACCACGGCACACACAACTGCACCTTAGACTCCAGTGCCACCATGGTAGTGAACATGCCTTCATGCCAAACCCAGCACCGAGAGGGATCTTCTTGACCACAACATCCTCCTGTGGGGAATAAAGAGAACCAGAGCATCCCGGCAGCCTTCTCCAAAGAGGACCCCAGCCAACTCTCACCACCACCAAAAACACCCACTGAGTGTTCAGCATGATGGATAAAATAAAGTATACCACTGCATCATAGAATTTCAGAACAATGAAGTACAGAGAATACCCATCCACAGGCCTCCAGAGAGAAAAACACGGGACAGAGGACCAGTGGCCAAAATACAATAGCTCTGGACTCCTCGAAGTAATCATGGAAGCCCGGAAACAATGGAACACTGTCTCCAAAAGTCTAAGGATAATTATCTCCAACTTAGAGTTCTGTCTTTTTTTTTTTTGCGGTACGCGGGCCTCTCACTGCTGTGGCCTCTCCCGCTGCGGAGCACAGGCTCCAGACACACAGGCTCAGTGGCCATGGCTCACGGGCCCAGCCGCTCCGCGACATGTGGGATCTTCCTGGACTGGGGCACGAACCCGTGCCCCCTGCATCGGCAGGCGGACTCTCAACCACTGCGCCACCAGGGAAGCCTTAGAGTTCTGTCTTAAGCCAAACTATTAATTAGGAGTGAGAGTAGAATAAAGACATTTTGGGGCATGCAAGGTCTCAAAACATTGGTTCCACTTTGCCTTTCTCAGGAACGGACTCGGTGATGTGCACCATTAAAACAAAAAAGGAAATCAAGGAAGAAAAAGACTTGAGATCCCAGAAAGAGAACAGCCAAGATGAGAGAGGTGAAAGAGATTCTCAAGAAAATAATGAAGAGAAATCTCAAGAAAATAACTGTGATGCAGGCTTAGGAACAACCCATGCATTTTGGAGTAGGTCAGAGGGCTCTAGGGGATTTCTTCAAGAAGGTTATATTATCATATTGTCCAATATGTCCAAATGTATTAAGAAGAGACTTACACCACTAGGGACAACTAGCTTGGAGGGTTGAATTAATGATAAACATATAGATAATTAAGCAAATGAAAAATTAAGTCAATTATATCCAGGGAAAGTTTATTACTGTGTTTGAAAAAAAAAGTATAGTATACTATATGGCTCAGCTGTGAGTAGAATTTAGGTAATCATAATACAGACAGTGAATACTTATAAAAATTCCTTGGCTCTACTGGAGAGATGGTGAGATAAGAAGGGTGTGCTGGAGAGATTGAAAAGAGCTAAATTTGCTTCATAATAAGAACTCAAAAGGTCATGTCTGAAACTGAAAAAAATCAAGAAGTAGCAATCTAAACATGCTACTGATATTTGGTGAAATGGGGGTAAATGTCAATGTAAAGCATCTGTTGAAATTTCTGAAAGTATGGAGTCTGGAGAGCAGGAGAGAGCAGGCAGCTGGCAGAGGCAAAGGAGCCCTTTTTTAATGGCAAACCTCTCTGAGTCTTCAAACGACATACATGTATGACCCTGGGGGACACTAAAACTAGATTTTATTTATTTATTTTTTTGCGGTACGCGGGCCTCTCACTGTTGCGGCCTCTCCCGTTGCGGAGCACAGGCTCCGGACACGCAGGCTCAGTGGCCATGGCTCATGGGCCCAGCCGCTCCGTGGCATGTGGGATCTTGCGGCATGTGGGATCTTCCCAGACCGGGGCACGAACCCGTGTCCCCTGCATCGGCAGGCGAACTCTCAACCACTGTGCCACCAGGGAAGCCCTAAAACTAAATTTTAAAAAAAAGGAGAAAGAGAGCGAGAGAACAGGATGACACAGGTTATGGGGCGGGGGATAGGGGGCGGGGCAGAGCTTCTGTACTCACAGGTGGACTGTGGCCCAGAAGCAAAGGGAGATTCTGAGACGTCAGCCCTGAAAAAAAATCTTGAGTCAGCAAGGGAATGTGATTTTTAGCAGTCATCCAGAAGTTCACCAAATTGCAGTCTTATCCCTAATCCTTGGGAACTCCAATAGGAAAAGGACTTGTTTTTTTGTTTTATTTATTTATTTATTTATTTATTTTAACATCTTTATTGGAGTATAACTGCTTTACAGTGGTGTGTTAGTTTCTGCTTTATAACAAAGTGAATCAGGAAAAGGACTTGTTTTTTTCAGAAATAGCTCCATTCAAAACTGGAGAGGGTACAGGGCCCATGATTAAGGTTTTGAAAGTCATAACCCCTGGGCCCTAGAGGAGGTGCCTGCAGACAAAAGGCCTGGAAGGCCCACAGCAATGGCTTCCAAACTTTCTTTACTGTGACCTGCAATTTACATTACAACCCAGTACACATGTGTAAATAACTAACCCAAAGTGTCACCCCAAATTATCTAGTCTTACCTTTCATTTATTCTACTGTGTTCTATTCCTATCCCTTCCCCTTTCTTCTGTGTGCTTTGTTTTATTTCATTTTTTAAATGCTGGCTTTGACCTACTAAATTACTACCACTCAGACATCAAGCTTACAAAGCCCAAAACACTGGTGGGAAACATCTCGAAGGGACGTCTGTGAGTCTGGGAAGCATGGTCCCAGAAGGGAGAGCACAGGAGCAGCTAAGAGTTACAATCCCAGTGTTATAAACTTGTCGGCTATGAGATTCTAGCTGCATCACCTAACCTCCCGGGCCTCAACTTCCTTGTCTCTAAAACTAAGATAACAAAACCCAGCTCTTCAGGTTCTGGAGATGACAGGTCTGCAGAGTGTCTGGCCCTCAAAAGGCCCTGAAAGATGTTCTTTTCTTATAAGTCAAAGGCATGGGGTTTCCCTGGTGGCGCAGTAGTTGAGAGTCCGCCTGCCGATGCAGGGGACACGGGTTTGTGCCCCGGTCTAGGAAGATCCCACATGCCGCGGAGCGGCTGGGCCCGTGAGCCATGGCCGCTGAGCCTGCGCGTCCGGAGCCCGTGCTCCGGAACAGGAGAGGCCACAACAGTGAGAGGCCAGCGTACCGAAAAATAAAAATAAATAAATAAAGGCATGATGCCCCAGTAACACAGATCCTTATGAGTGAGTCCTCACATGTCCTAGAAATAGCTTAGTGGTCGAGACTTTGGCAACTGGAGCAAGACAGTCTGGTCAAACCCTGCAACAGACATTTAAAGCACAGACAACTTGGGCAAGTTGCCCGACCTAGCTGGGGACGACAAGAATACCTGTCTCTTAGGGTTTTGTGAGGATTCAACGAGCTGATATGGACAAAGTATTTTGAATGGTTCCTGACCCGTGGACATCGTGTAGATGTTTACCAGTATCACTGTGATCGTGTCGGCTGGACACATGAAACAAGTGACAGTGAGGCAGGCTCCACGGCTCCCAGGAGGGCATGAGCCTGGACGTGTGGCATCTCCCCACGGGCACAGCTGCACCGTGGTTTGCAGTCAGAGACTATCCTGACAGTGTTAAACCTTTGCACTTCATTTTCTTAGGATGGCCTGTTGTATCCACTGCCTCCCAGATAAAAATTGGATGTCACAGGAAGGCTCTCCAGGCACTTGTGAGCATGTGCTCTCCCAGCCAGGAACCTCACTGCAAGTTGGTGTTTAAAGCTTCCGTTCCTGGCTAAGGCCCTCCCCAAAGCCCCTGGCCTTACCCTGGGGGTGAGGAGAGCGTGGCTATGTCAGAATAACTTAGCGCTGGATCCACCACTGACAAACAGTGGCCTTGGTCAAGTGACTTCAGTCCTCTGATTTTTAATTTTCTCCTTTTCAAAATGGGGTAGTGGGCTTCCCTGGTGGCGCAGTGGTTGAGAGTCCGCCTGCCAATGCAGGGGACACGGGTTCGTGCCCCAGTCCGGGAAGATCCCACAGGCCGCGGAGGGGCTGGGCCCATGAGCCATGGCCGCTGAGCCTGTGCGTCCGGAGGCTTGTGCTCCGCAACGGGAGAGGCCGCAACAGTGAGAGGCCCGCGTACTGCAAAAAAAAAAAAAAAAAAAAAAAAGTAGCAATCTCTAGTCTGAAGTAGGGCTGTTATTAAGAATAAATGTGAACGTTTGCAGAAAGCCCGGCACACAGTCAGAAGGCCCGTTTCCTCTCCTTATTCTGAGTAAGGAACAGACTCAAAAACAAAGAGCCTCTATTACCATGACCTTCTCCTGCCTGTCTAAACATTGGGACATCCCTGGGTGCGAGCTTTGCTGTTTACAAAGTATGTTTATGATCGTGATCGTACTTTGAGTTCTCAGCAGACAGCCCAGTGCGAGAGAACTCCTCACCTACTTCTTACCGATACAGACACTGACTGCCCAATCCACTCGGCTTAGCAGGGCAGCCCCAGGACTCTGGCCCCTGTCCTGCACTGACTTACTCTGTGCTTCTGGACAAATGGCTGCAGGACCCTGAGCTTCATCTACAAATTCCAGGGAATGGACTTGGTGATTTCTGAAGTCCTCCTAAAGTCTGTGTATTCTGTACATCTCAGAGTTCTGTGGATGGAATTAGTTTTTGGCTGAACTGTGTCCCTCAAGAATTCGTATGTTGAAACCCTAACATCCGGGACCTCAGAATGTGACTGTATTTATAGATAGGGCCTTTACAGAGGTGATTAAATTAGGATAAGGTCATTAGGGTCGGCCCCAATCTAATCTGACTGGCATCCTCATAAGAAGTGGAAATGTAGACACACAAAAAGAGACACAGGCTGTGCACATGCACAGAGGAAAGGCCACGAGGACACAAGGAGAAGGAGGCTGTCTGCAAGCCAAGGAGAGAGGCCTCAGAAGGAACCAACCCTGCTAACCTCTTAATCTTGGACTTCCAGCCTCCAGAACTAAGAGAAAATAAACGTCTGTTGTTGAAGCCACTAGTCTGTTTTACTTTGCTATGGCAGCTGAGCAGACCATTGTCACTCCTGTGACATTCAACTATGGACGGCCCCAGGCTAAGTGCTGTTGAGGTTAAGTTGACCACCACCGTCTGGGTCACTAGACTAAACAGTTTGGGGCAATCTGTGGAAGATTGTGGAAGTTGTTGTTTTTAGCTTTGCTTTGGTGTTTGTTTCTCTGGTTTCTATGTGCCTCGCCAGATTTCCCTTCCCTCTTCTTCTGGTAAGAGGGGTGCTGCCCGGTCACAGGGAAGGGCAATGGGTCCTGGCCATAATTGCCACCTTTTTGACAACAAAGATTGGCCTGCGGAGAGGTCTGGGGCCCCAGCACGGCCAGCAAGAGCACCCCTGGGGTGGCCATGCAGATGATGGTAATGACAGCTGACTTTGATTGCACGTTGCTGTGCTCACCTACTGTGTTTAGTCCTGTACAGCTATTATCTCCTTGAGTTCTCAAACAATTCTATGAGGTGGTTTATTTTCTATTCCTTGAGAGGCTAAGTGACTTGCTTAAGTCACAAGGTGGTAAAAAGGCTGAGCCGGGATGGATACGCAGAGCGTCTGGCTCTGGCGCCCGTGCTCTCTGCTGAGGACACTAAGCTGGGACCACTGGTGGGTGTTTTCTCCCTGCACAGAGGAGGCCTGTTTGGAGTCAGAGAGGCTGGGTCATTCAGGGTGATCGTGCCCAAAGATCAAGGCAGCGGACGCACCATATTTGAAAACCGAATGGGAGTCAATGGGATAATATTGGCCTCTTCTCTTCTCCACGGGCTTCCTCTGCCAGTACTGAGAGGGGACTGGCCCCTGGGTCCCCTCGAAGCCCCTCAGCGTGAGCTGTTCTCTGTGGGACCCCTGGGCAGGTCGTAGCTCACCTGCCCCCCGGCAAGGGTAAAGGTCCCAACTCAGCCAACAGCCCCAGGCCCCTCCTTCACTGGCCTTCCTGCCCCTCAGTTGCAAAGGGAGGTACTGTTATCCACCAGACAGAGTGCCCATGGGCTTTAACAACGAGCCCACGGTCTCCTATCGGGGCAGGAACAGCTGTCCATTAGGGACCCCCATCGTTTTAGCGTAGCTGAGACAATGGCGCTCCCTCCTTGAATTGCTAAGATGTTTCTTTATCCCAGAGTTCACTGACCCTGCCTGTATCACCAGAACCCAAACCTACACTTTTCACACCTGGGCCAAGGGTGAGAGCCACCATGCAGTGTCTCTGGGGCACCCTTTCCCAGGAGCCACCATCCTCTGTGTCTTCTAAAGCTCCCTCAGGAAAAAGGAGCTTTCCCCTGCCCTGGGAAGCTCCCCACACCGAGATCTGAGGCCTCAGAGGGTTCTGAACTGCTCCAAAGCCATGCCCCCAATCAAAACACCCAACACCTCCATCTATGAGGCCTTTGGGCTGGGGCGGTGTCCGCTTGCCTCTGCACAGCCACCTCCGCCTACGAAAGAGGGAATAATGCCCGACCAGAGAATAAGACGTCCAGAGTCACTGACACCTCAGTGGACAGTAGTCTGCGGCTGCTTCCCTACTGGTCAGCTAACGGGGAGCCAGGCTGTGGATCCAGGAGGTAACGGATGTGGATTTTGTGCTGAGAAGTGGGAACGGCCCCAGAGCCACCGGCAGAGGAAGTTTGGGGTCAGCACTGGGGTGTTCACGGCACTTGGGAGGGGATGGGATGCGTTTGAAAGGGGGTGGGTGGGCGGGAGGTGTGTAAAGAGCCCTGGAAACCTGCGTCCACACCTCAGGAGAACTTCACCGTGTGTGAGCCCCTCCTATCTGCTCTGCAGCTGCGTACCATGTTCCGAAACGGGGTGCCTGACTATCCTCACCTCATCCGCACTGGGAGTCAACTCAGGGTCTCTGACCTCACATGTCCAAGACCAGTATCTCAATTTCCACCCCCAGACCCACGCGTCCCCCAAATCAATGACCACCATTGACTCTGTAGCTCCATGCAAAGTGCCCAGCAGTCATCCTCTCCATCTCTTTTCCCCAGTCACAGTGGATCCTACGGGCTCCGTTTCCAGGAGATCTGGCACCTGCCCGCTCACGGCCACCCCAGCGCTCTTCCCCCGCACAAGGCATCCCTGGCTTGGACAGTGGCATTCTCTGGACACTCCCCCAACCCTGGTTCTCTCCCTGAGTCACCCTGGTTTATTTTCTGGAGGGTACTTATCCGTAAGTAAAGTTACCGTATTGATTGGTTTATCTGATGGTTATTGCCTGTCTCCTTCGCCGACTAGAATACAGGTCAGCCCCACAAGAAACGGCCTTACCGTTCTCGTCTGTCACTCCGTCCCCAGGGTCTCCAGCAGTCCTTAGCACACCGAAGGTGCTCGGTCATAGTTGGTGAATGACTGAAGAATCCTCATCTGGGTCCTACCATCCCCATTTTCCAGGGTTCAGAGAAGGAAAGAGATCTGCTCGGGCTGCCAGCTGGCGAGCAGGAACACCAGGACTGGATCCCGGGGCTCCTGACCCACAGGCCAGTCCGCTTTCTGCTCCAATGTGCTGCCTCCTGGAAAACTCTTCCCAGACCTCCAACCCACAAGCCCACTAATGACCGGCTTGAGCTGAGAGCAGCTGTTCTGGGAGCTTCAAACCCTGAAGGCTGAGCTGCCACAAATCAGACTTGCTCCATAGTTTAAAGAGAGATCAGCAACGTCTGCAGCTTGGCAACTCTGGGCCCTCCCTGGACCCCTGAAGGGCCACCCCGGCCTGCTGTGGCCACCCCTGATGGGACACGGCTGAGTCTGTGGAAGGGCTTTTGGGGCTGAGTGCCCAGGACGGTCCTGGGCCCCATGCAGGACAGTAGCAGAAGCTGAGACCAAGCCTGGTGACTCAGTGCAACCCAGAGCAGGAGTTCGAAGGCCCAGAGCAAGCAGCGAGAAGGCACAGGCTGCCTGGGTCTTTGGGGCCTCAGCTCTCCTCTCAGGCTCCCAAGAGGGGGATCGCCACTGATCTGCCCTCAGTACCCTCCACTTAACTCATTTCTTTCCCCAGACTCCGGTCCTGCCTTGGCCCTGCCCCACATTCCAGCTTAAAACAGTGTCCCAAACAGGACACATGGGAGTTTCTAGCCTACTTGAGGGCCTACAGCCAGAGCGGCCTAAGTTCTCGCTCCCCTGCTTCAGCATTGGGAGAGACCATCTCCACACACGGGACTGAATTCCAGGCCCGGAAAGGTACGGGGTAGGGGACCTCTTGCATGGCTCTGCCCCTACTCAGCTCACACACATCCCAGGTACCCAGGTGCAAACACCTCAGCCCCCTGGGCCTTGAGGGAAGCTGGGGCAAGTTGTGGAATTTTCCCAAGTCATAAATGGAAAACATTTTAATGTCCCGAGCTCAGCAGCCAGGTTCCCATGCAGGCTGTGGGGCACTTAGGGAAGTGCCCACTCTCTCCTCAGCCTCTCCATCTGCAGAAAGGACAAAGCAAAGTTGACCGTTCACTGATTTCCTGCAAAAGGAGATGGTATAATCTACTACCCTCTTAGCTCCTGAGAAAAGAGGATTGATCACACAGACCCTTTAATGACAGGGGAGAGAGAGCCCCTGCTGTCTTTCTGTAAGTCCGTGTCAGGGAGGCTAGTGGTGGCCAGACCACGTCCCAGGTGAACTAAGGAAGCCACGTCGACTCGTGCCTAGGACGGGAGAGGAAAGATGACCCAGCTCTCAAACTACCCATCCCATCACCAGCAGCCCATCCGGGACACTCTGGCAACCCTGACTTAGTTTGTTTCCTTCCATTTCTTCTTTGGCAGAGGAAGCTAGACACAAGGGTTTATAAGAATGTGTGCTTATTCATTCATTCATTTCTTCACTTATGCAAGCATCGTTGATTAGTCACCCTCTGTGTCCCAGTCCTGTGCTGGCACTGGGAACATTTCCAGGGATGGAAATGAATAAGACACCACCCCTGACCTCACAGGCTTGGAATCTATTAGGAGAGACAGACAACAGGTTGGTGACCTCAGGGTGAAGTGTCAAGAGTAGCATTTTGTCTCGGGTGACAGGGAAGTGCAGATGAGCGGTACTGATTCAAGTTAAAGGGGTGGTTATTGGGGAGAGGAAAGAGGGTAAAAGAATCCACAATACACGTCGGGAAAGATTAAAGAATCGATGTATTCTAGGGCCTGCAAATAGGTACATCAGACTAGATTTATTAACATTTTCTCTACTCCCTTCCAACACTTAAGCAGATCATACAAGTGTAATTATCTAGCCCAGAGCCTAGTGTTTTGCAGGTACTAGATATGTTTGCATGGGCATGTTGCTATGTGAGTGGGTTTTAGAAAGTTAATGGTTCTTCTGAAGGCAAGACGTCTTTTGTAAAGACATAATGCAGAAAAAGATGTTTGGGGTTTTAAAAAATATTTATTTATTTATTTATTTATTTTGGCTGCACTGGGTCTTAGTTACAGTATGCAGGACCTTTAGTTGCGGCATGCGGGATTTTTGTTTGTTTGTTTGTTGTTTAGTTGTAGCATGTGGACGTTTTAGTTGTGGCATCAGGGATCCAGTTCCCCGACCAGGGATCAAACCCAGGGCCCCTGCATTGGATCACAGCTGTATTTTAAACTTGGCTTCTGCCTGATTTCTTTTGGGTTCCATCTGATTTCTCTTAGACTCTGAGTCCCATAAGACTGCATTGTTTTCATAGCTGGACTTCAGGGTAAGAGGGGCCAGTTGGGCGGGCTTGGATGGGGGGAGGATTTTACAGTTCCTCTGAGATGCTGTTCTCTCCCAACTGCCAATGCATTATTTTTTCTCCTTGGAAAACTTCAAAGATAATCCACCCCCTTCAGTGTACGAGCCCTGACTTGCAAGGATGCAGAAATGCCCACAGGGGAAGCTGGCTTGGTAAAATGAGGTCAGGTCCAAGGAGAACAGAGTGGGTCCTACAGAGAGAGAGCATAGTGAGTCTGCCTCACTCGGGGTGTGCCATGGCGGGAGGCACTCGCTGCAGAATTCCCAGCCCCGGGCTGACCTGACCCTTCCTGTGACAGCGAAACCACCTGGCCTGCATGGACCAAGGCCTTCCTGAGGGGCAGGGGGAAGAGTCAGGCTGTTAGTTCGTCCTGGCTGTGTCCTGGTCACTCACACAGCTCACGACTCTGGGATGCCAGGCCACTGAGGAAGAATGTATCCCACCGTCTCAGTCCATTCAAGCTGTTCTAAGAAAATAGCACAGATTGGGTGGCTTATAAACAATAGAACTTCATTTCTCACAGTTCTGGTGGCTGGAAGTCCAAGATCAAAGCACAAGCAGATTCGGTGTCTGGTGAGGGCCTGCATCCTGGTTCATAGCTGGTGTCTTCTTGCTCTGTCCTCGTGGGCAGAAGGAGCGAGGGAGCCCTGTAGGTTCTCTTTATAAGGGCACTAATCCCATTCATGAGGGCTCCACCCTCATGACCTAGTCACCTCCTAAAGGCCCCAGCTCCTAACACCATCACAGTGGGGATTAGGATTTCAACATATGAGTTTTGGGGTGGTACATTCAGATCACAGAACCATTCTGAATATTTTCCTTCTCTTCTCTTTTCCTCATTTCTTCTCCTCTCCCTCCTCCTCCTCCACCTTCTCCTCTTTCTTTTCCTCTCTCTCTCTCTCTCTCTCTCTCCCCACTCCCCCTTCTCATAAGCCTATGGCATCATCACAACAACCATTTTCAAGGAGGGCTGATTCTGTTTGCTAAATATTTTGATCCTATCATGAAGCATTAACCTGAAAGTGACTCACAGGGGGTTCTGCAGAACTAATTTCTCTGTGTGTTCACCATCTGTCACCCGTCCCTTGGTTTTCCACATCCTTGAGGGCATTAGTAGGCCCATCTCAGGGTGCCTCTCCCTGTCTGCTGCCAGTTCTGTCCTTGGACCAGAGACAGTCCTAGTCATGAGATGGTCATCAGGGTAGTGGCAGGCGACCACGCTAGGCGCTGGCTGCATCCCCGCCAGGACGTGCCCTGAGTCTGTGCCCGAGGACTGTGGCTGAACCACGGGGTATGTTGTTCTGCTCCGTGCTCTGTCCTATTTTCCTAGCGTCAGGTTCCAGACAGAGCTACTGCACGTTCAAGGAAGACAAACAAGGCAGCTAAGACGTTCGGGAATCCTGCCAGCTTGATTGGTTCATGTTTGCTCATGCTGTGGTTTAGGCTAGAATGAGCAACACGCATGACCCTTCTCAGATGGGGCACAATCAGAGGATCAGTTGGCTCACAGACATGGTAAAAAAAACCATCATTTATTGGGTTCCTACTCTGTGCTAAACTTCTGTCAGGCATTTCATAGGCATTGCTTCTAATCCTCACAATGACCCATTGTGGGAGGCATTGTTACCCTTGATGTGTAGGTGAGGAAACTGAGGCTCAAAAGGGTTAGATATTTGCCCAAAGCCACCCAACAGCGAGTGGCAGAGCCAGGATCAGACCCAAGGTCCCCAAAGCCCAAACTAGGCACTCGGTATACTTCGTCCCCTCCTGGCTGGTCAGGATGGGGTGGGAGAGAAAGTGGGATACACTCCCATTTGCTTCAACTTCTATGGGGGCAGTCAGTTTGAGTGGATCTGGAGAGAGCAGTTAAGTATAAGGGAGATTAGGGAGGTCTGTCCTTGTGGTACAGTTCTTGGAAAGGGGGTGAACGTGAAGACCCACAGACTGGTTTCCCCCAGAATTCCTCCCCAGTGATGGATAACAAGCATGCCGTTATCTTTTTTGACTTGGCCTTGTTTCTGCCTCTGAAGCCCATGCTTATGGTCTAGGTTTTCTTAGTGATAGAAAGATCAACTTTATCCCTGTATGTGACAACTTCTCCTGACCCCCATCCTTGGCCTCTGTATCATTAGAGATTGGCTGGTGGAAATGAAAAGAATAAAGTCATCAGCCACTAGGAGCACTGCTGAGTTCGTGAAGCAACTGGGAATCGGCCGGCTGTGCTTCCATCAGGGGCAGACTTCTGTGGCAGGCCCTAGACTTCCTCATCCTGCCTTCTGGTCGGGAGCAACTCACCCCACCCCACCCGCCAGATTAAAGCAAGGCAGAGAACAAGCAGGCGCTACCCAAGATATGGGGGTACAGCCTTGTCTGTGAGTGTCTCACCTGCTGGCTCTCACCCCAGCCTCATTGCAAACCCACAGGACTCTTTCTCTCTGTCTAGCTGGCCTTGACCTCTTGCTGACCCAGACTTGAAGTATCTGCCAGGCCCTCCCACTTGGCAGCTTCTGGTCCTGCCTTCTGCCCAGCATGATACATTCTATTCGGTGGGTGGGGAGGATCATGGAATCCTGGGTCAGAAGGTGCCAGAGCTTGAACCTCTCGTTCCAGGGATTTGACAAAGGTCTAATTAGTAACAGAGCCAGGACTGGAGCCTGGATCTCCCGGTTCCTATCCAAGGCTCTTTCCATCATTCAAAGGAGGTGAGATGATGCTTAGAAGGCTCTCCTCTGACCATCAGGGCTGCTTCACCACCATCATTAGTGGCATCATTTCTGCTTTCCTTCCAAAGTTGGGAGGGCCAGGGAGGCCTCATTCCAGCTGTCACTCAGATGTGCTGGTGCTGGGCCTGGAAATACTCTGCAGCATCTTCTAGATGGTGAGTCTTACAAATGTCCATAAGAGAAAAATGCAAACTCTGCAGGACAAGCCATGGTGGAGAGGAGAGTGACCGGGTGACAAGAGTTCACACTTGCGTGCAGTGTCCTAGACTTCTTAAACAAACCAGCAAACCGGGCCTGTAATCAGGCCCACCCTCAATGTTTGAGAGGTCCAAAGCCAACACATAAATGGAGGCCCACGCGCCATGTGTCCAAATATTTGAGGGTTGTAAACCAAGCTAACAAACTCTTAGACAATGTTTGTTCTTTCCTCTTGCCTGGACAAACATATCTTTATAACAACCTCAAAGGCAGGTTTCAATTCCAAATCCTTGGACCCCTGGAACGCCAGGGGCAGGGAGGTGAGCTCTCAGCCCCACCCGTGGCCTTTCCTCTTTCCTTTCTGACCTGAGGGCCCTTGCGCTTATGCAGGAGAAGCCCCATCCTGAGAGTCTAACCTTCAACCACACTCCAGAGACCAGGAAAGAGGCCTGCACAGGCCCAGATGCTGGCCATTTGGGCAGGAAATTCCTGGATCCTGGATGCCTAGAGCACAGAATAAGAAAGGAATGGATTTGGAGTGGGCACATTCTCTGGCCTCATGGCCCCCTTACCTGGAGGAGACCCAGAGCAGGGCTCTCTAATGCGTGGGGTCCAAGGCAGGCCCTCTTGCCCATGTATAAAGCTAGTACTACTAAAATGATTTCCACTGTACAGATGAAGTAACTATAACTAAAACTTGAGTGATGCCATACAGGCACATGCCAGTCACAGAAGAGCTAGGACTTCAACCTGAGCCTGCCGGCCTACAGATCCCCTGCTGTGCCTCTTCCCCCCCAACTCCCCGCGATCCAGCATCCCCTGGGAAACTCAGTGAGCCACTCCCTGCCGGACTCTCAATACCTCTTGCCCCTAGTAAGATGGAAACACTCTCTTTATGGGTCTCCTTTCCTCCTGTCTTGTCCCATCATCCATCCAGGTTTTCTAAGACACAAAAGCCGTGACACTCATCCTTCTTAAACCCCTGCCCTCAGGGTCATGTTCAAAGACCTCACCTTGGCCGGTCATGCCCTCCTGCACTCTTCCTCTCAGCCATGCTCAAGCCCCTTCCGGCCTGAATACACTCTTGCAAATGATGTTCCTCTCCTGCCACGCTCCTTGTCAGGCCTCCCACTGCCTCTCCTAGCCAGCTCCCTCACCCTCCTCAGCTGGGCTTAGATGGCATCTGACACCTGCCCAACTCCAGGTCTAAGGTGGATGCTCTTTGTTAATTACTTCCTACACCAATAAACGGCAGGCATCGCACCAGCTGGTACAGAGCGAGCCGCCCATAAATGCTCATTGACCCCCCCTGGGCTCCCTGCAGGATGGCAAGCGGGTCCCCCACCTCCCTTCAGTGCTTCTGCGTGAGTCAACCTCTTCTGAGAGACAAGGGCAACAAAGAGACATTATCCTTGCCAACATCAATGTCTCCAAATGACAGACACTTCCTGGATCCTCTTAAAATGCTGGGCCCATGATGGAAAAGTCCCTCCCAAAGGCAGATGGTAGAAACTAGAAGACCCTGGCCAGGGACTGCGAGTTCTAATTGCTCCCTGGAGCAGGGGAGGGTGTCATCACCTTCCGTGTCTCCTGGAAATAGAACCAAACAGAAATTTCTTCTTTCCTTCCTTCTCTCATTCAATGAACGGGGACCAAATTTTCATCACCAGGAAGGATACACAGGAGGCTTCGACAAAGGAGTTGGTCCGTGAGTAGCTTAAAAAGGCTGGTGGGAACAGGTAAGACGAATTTAGAGAGTGCTTTGTGCTGTGGGAGCTGAAGGCAGCAGAGACCCATCCCAGGGGTGCGTTCTTTGCATTCCCTGGGGGAAAGGCGAGTCCTTACAAGGGTCTGCCAGGTCCATGGGATCTGCCAGCACCCCTGCCCTGTCACCTCCCTGGCATCATCTCCCACAACTCTTGTCACCCACTCTCACCCCCACACTGCACTCCCGCACGAGGCACCCCTGCGCAGGCACGTGTGCCCACAAGGTGCCTTTGCATTGGCTGTTCCCTCTGCCTGGAACATCCTTCCTCCCCTCACCTCCTGACCAACTCCCTCATCTCCTTCAAATCTCTGCTCACAAGTCACCTCACTCACAAGGTCATCCCTGGCCATCGCACATGGAACAAGCACATTGTGGTTTCTGAGGCTGCCTTGCCCGTTGCTTGCAGGGACAACGGGGTCAGTGCAGTGCAGAACAAAGTGCCCTAGATTCGGGGTCAGACCAGCTGGGTGACTCTGAGTAAGCCCCCTAACCTCTCCAAGTTCGGTGTCCTCACAGGTAAGGTAGGGAGAATAGTTCTTGAGTGCCCTATTTCACAGGACTTCTGTAGGATCCGAAGATGCCTCACTCATCTTGCCTCTTGAAAACTAAATTGGATCCATAGGACTGATCCAAAAGGCAACTTTAGAATCAGTGTGCTATCACCAAGTCCAGACTTACTCTCCCAGGCTCGGCGCAATGTTCCCTGATCCAAAGGGCGACTGGAGGGGAAGCGCTCCCAGGTGGCCCGGCTGCTCTGGGCTCCAGCCCAGCCTCACAGCACCTCATATAAAAGACAGCTCCATTCAGAGCAGGAGACATCAGGTATGTACCCCAAACATGGGGCCATCTTCTCTTTGTCATCGTGTTTCTTGACATTGCTGACTACAAAAACTATTCGCTGCAGAAAATGTAAAAAATTAATGCAAGTCTGTAGAAGAAATGTAAAATCCTCTGTTATCGCACCATCCAGAGAAAAACAACAGCTAATATTTGCATATACCCTCCCAATCTTTTTTCTACACGTATAAAAGAATTAGATATTATTAGAATTAAAGCTTTCATTATGTCTTGTTTACTTTGACATTGGATGTTCCAGTCTTATTTATTTAGCACGAGATCATTAGCATTTTCCTATGTCATCAAATTTTTTTTGAGAATGTTATTTGGATGGCTACATGCTATCCTGTGCTAGAGCGCGAACTATAACTCAGTTGACCCCGTCATATGGTTAGGCAGTAGACTTGAGACTGTTCCAGCAGAGGTCGGGCTCTTCTTCCTCGTCTTGCTCGTCTCTGCCTTGCTGACTCTCCTGGTCCTCATCCAGGCCTGTACGTACCAGGCAGAATGGGAAGCAGGGGGAAGAGACCCTGCCTGCCCTGGACAGGCTGCCTGTCTGTGTGAAGACAGAAGACAATGTACTCAGAAGAAGCAGGAGCTCCATGCCGAATGAGGGCCTGGGAGGATGAAGATGGGAGAGAACGTCTCCAGGTGGGGTGGGACGGCTCCGCTAAGGAGACACTGGAGCACTTGCCACATGCTGGGGCTGGAATACACTGGTGAGCAGTGGGGCAAACGCTGAGTATTCAGCCAGGGTCGTGTGGCCAAGGACAGCCAGCCCAGGAGGATGCCGAGTTCCTGAGTGGGACCACGTCTTCTGCCTGCAGACAAGATGCCTGCCCCTCAAAGCCTACAGCCTCGGAGGGAGACAGACACTAATCAAATAGCCTCACAAATAAAGATAAAATGACAATTGGCCCAGGAAGGAGAGGGTCACCTAGGTTCCCTCAGGAGGCAGAAGTGCGGCCCGCCCTGTGCCGGAGCAGCAGGTTTGGAGAACAGAGCGTCAAGCTAGGCCAGGCCCAAGAGGTAGGCAGAGCCAGACCACACGGGCCTGGTGGCCATGCTGGGTTTTGATCCTGGAAGGGATGGGAGCTGTTGGGGGTCTGTAAGCAGAGAGAAGCCAGGATTGGCTTTCCATTCTGCAGCGTTTGCTCTGGCTATGGAGGAAAAGCTGGCTCAGAGGAAGAGGTGGGGGGCCAAGAGTGGGTTCAGGGCCGTGAGCAAGGGGCTGGTGCTGGAGCTGGGGCGAGCTGACGTGAGCCAGGGCAGTGGCCCAGGGGATGGGAAGAAGTGGAAGAATTGGATCCATATTTAGGAGCTAGAGTCAAGAGGTTGGGTCAGTGCTGTGACTCTTCAGAAATCCCCTTTTCAAGTACACTTGCTGCTTTAGCACCACCAGCCTGTTCGCATGAAGAGGTGCTCCCATTAGTGGGATGTCTCCTTAGACAAAGTCCTTAGCGGATGTCCTAGAGAAGAGGGAAGGAAGGAAGTGGGACAGGGCCCAGATGGGGAGTTGCAGTGAAGGATACGGGCACCAGGGGGCAGCACAAGGGTCTCAGGCACAGTGGGGGTCGAGTCCCACAGAAAACAAGGCGAGCCACCTTGGGTCAAGTCACTTTGCAGTGTGTACACCTACCCTGGAAATAACGACGCCTGCCCTGCACCCCCAGTGCTGTTGTGAGCATGGCAGATGAGATAACTTTGAAGGACCCTGCAAACCCCAAGAGTCTGGGAAAGGAACTTAGCCATGTCTGGGCTGCCGCAAGAGTAAGGCAAACTTCCAGTAGTCAGCCCTGGGGGACAGAGGTCCCAGGAGGAAGCAGAACACCCCCTCACCCCTCCCTCCCCTACTCCCAGCTGAACTGGAGTCCCCTGTCTGCCGTCAGAACTGATCCTAAAGGCCAAGCTGTGGTTAGTGGGGGAAACACATGGTCTGGGGCAGGCCCCCCTGGGCTACTCTCATCTGGTCTGAGAGACAGATCTGGAAGAACGTCTGTTTCTCCTTCTCCTCTCTGAGCCTCAGTTTCCTCATCTGTAAGCTGGGGATGCTCACATCTGCCCCACCGAGTGGCTGTCACGGTGTTGTGACACGTGCTATAGGCACTCAGTATGGGCCTTGCTGCTGGCAGCTGGAACTCAAGCCGCTGGTGGGTGGAGTGTAGGCTCTCAGCCTGCCGATACCGCTGGAAGGGGATTCTCCTGCCCCTCCACGCAGGCAAAATGCTGACAGTGGCGAAGCCACGTGGCCACGCTTGGAGGAAAACTGCCTTAGTTTCGGTTTTCTGTGTTTTCGTTTTGTTTTGTTTTTTGTTTTTTTAAAGTCTATTTGGGTTTGGTTTCGTCTAGGGTTGGGCCATCGCGTGTGCTTTGCTTCTACTTGTGGCAGGGCGGCTGCTCGGTTCGGTCCTGGCCGGGAACGAGCCGCTGGAACGGCTTTAGGACCCGGCGCGCGTCTTCTGGCCTGGCGCCTCCCCGTCCCCGGAGCCGCAGGCGGAGAGACTTGAATGGGAGGCTGGAGGGGATCTCGACTGAAAGGCTCGCGGTGGAATAGCTCCGCCGTCGCCAGGCAACCGCCCTGACGCAACGCAAAAAAGAAAAAAAAAAAAAAATCCCTTAAAAAAAGAATAGTGCTGAGAATTCCCAGGAGCAAGAGAGAAAGGGAGGCAGAAGCCGGCTCAGCCTCGAAGCGCGGGCCTTGGGCTGCGGACGAGCGGGGAGCCCGCGTCGAAAGGAGGAGGCGGGGACCTCGGTGACACCCCTGGAATGGGCCTCGGAGCGCCCGGGAAGGTGGGTTTGCGGCAGGGCGGGGACGATCCCAGGTCTGGGGGCCGGGCTGGGGATGATGTGTCTGTGGCCGGTGGCACTGACCCGGGAGTGCACTTGCCAGCTGGAGCGCCGCAGGTCCTCAGAGCCGGCAGTGGCGGGGAGCAGCCCAGTCCGGGGCTGGGGGAGCACGGACCCCAATGCGCCCTGGAGCGGACACCGCCCCCCCGCCCACCAGCCCACAGGAGATGAGGTCCTGCCTCACCCGCTCCTGGGGGCTCGCTCCCCTCACGGGGAGCGGGACAGCTCGGCTGGACTCCATCTCCCATATCCTGGCTGGCCCCTTCCAGGGAGAAGATCTGGGTGGAGTTGTGAGGCTTGAGGTCTGAAAGGGAGGAGCCCCACTCAGTCTCTCCGGATCTACTCCCAGACCGCGGGTCACCGCCAAGCCCACCTGGTCCCCTCTGCCTACTTCAGGCTCAGCGATGTGGTTATTCCTGCCCCAGGATGCAATCCCTAACTCAGGAGAAGTGACCCAGGGCACTTGGGCCCGAGGGTGCTCTGAAAGGCTGAGGCCAGTGCGATCAGAGGGAACTGTACAGCCAGAAGGGCCCCGGGGAATGAGAGGGTCAGCCCTGCGGCTGGGCACCCAGGTCACTGGGAGAAGGCGGGAAGGTCTGTGGCCCGAGGCCAGGGGGCAGGTGTCTCTGTGCACCAAGTCGGGTTGGCTGTTCTGCTTTTTAAAAAATCCCTTATTGCTCGTATCTGTTTTTCATTCCCTGTCCCTCCGGAGAAGATCTGGAAGGTGGGCTGCTTCCAGGTCGGTGGATCACGGCCTCTGTCTTAAACCCACAGGCGCGTTCTCCCAGATTAAGTTTCCACCAGCTCCCAGCGGTTCCTGGTGAATCCCAGGTGGAATGAGCCCAGGTCCCACCAACAGGGCAATCCCCGAAGTGCCCGAGAGGGGCGTGGCTCTAAAGCAGCTTCCTTTCCGATGCCCCAGAGACAGTCCTGCCGCCCACCAGGCGGGATGGAGCGTGGAGAGCTGGGCAAAGTCCAGGGAGAGCAGAGGTGGCCTGACCGCGTCTGCAGGGTGGGAGCTCCTGCTAGCAGATTTTTAAGGGGCCTGGCAAAGCAGCCACAAGCTGTACTCAGAATGCATAAGGATGGCGGCTCTTCCCTGAGTGCACTTGCCAGCCAGGCACTGCTTGAGAACCCTTCACACCCGCTGGTCGTTTGACCCTCGAGGGAACATTATACCCCCATTTTGCCAATGGGTCTCCGAGAGATTCAGTAACTTGGTGCGGCTCATGAGGCTGGTGAAAAGAGAAGAGAGATTCAGCCAACGTGCTGACTCCTAAGACAGTGCTCTCAAAGGAAGGCTGCTTTTGGACGTCTGAGCAGAGAGGCCAGGGAGGGGGAAGAAACCAGTCAGACCCAGACTAAAAGAGAGTCGTGGGGCAAGGCTTGTCCTGTGACCTGGGAACATCCCTGGCACCTCGAGGGCCTTGTGGAGCCAGGAAAGCAGCCAGGCTCTGCATTCGACCTGGCTGGCTTCAACCTGCTCCCCTGAAGCCGAGAGAGAGAAGGGTCCTCCCTCACCCCGCTTTTCCTCCTTGCCCCCTTGAAGACCCCCAACTTCTCATGCACTCGCTCCTGTCTTGTCCTCCCAATGACATGCATGGATTTCCACTAAATTAACAGTCCCACCTCCGTGTCTACCCGCTTGGTCTCCTTCCAATATGGACTCTGGCGGGGAAGTAAATTAAGACAGTGCCTAACTATTGCTGAGAGACATCCACCGAGCCCCAGGCCAATGAGGAAGAAACTGCTTGTCAGGCTGCTCACTCACACACACAGGCGGCTTTCTTTAGGTAAATTTTGCCCCTGGACGACTCCCTCAGCCCTACAGGAGCATCTGGAATTCCCAGCACCCTCTGGGAGCTGCACTCTACCCAGCAATCACTCTTTGCCTGCCTGGGGCATAGAGCTATTTGCAAAGGTGGAAGATGAATGATCATCGGAGCAGCTTGCTCCCTGGTTTGTAGACTAGGTGGGACAGAGTTCTCACTCACGAATGGAAGACCCTCTAGGATTAACCAGGATGGCTCTTAATATGCGCACGTACCCTGGGATTTGGACTGGGGCCAGGAGAAAGGAAGGAAAGGCAAATTCTAAAGAAGACCCCGAAGAGGCGAGCATGGGCTAAATGGAGGGCAGTGGGCATGCGGACCCAGAAGGATCTGGAGGTGGACATGGGGTTTAGAAGGAGCTTTGCCATCAGCCTGTAGAGTTTGAGCCGCCATAGGGGGTCAAGCTGCCGACAAGAGTTAGGAAGACTGCAAATGTCAGCTTCTACGTGGCCAGGACAGCTGCCCTGGTGCACGAAAGCCCGGTGCTTCCACACACTGCCCCCAGCCCCTCCACGCTTGTCTCCGGAGAGGTGTGGGAGCGGAAGGAGAGAAGAGGACAGGGAAGTGGAGAGGAGAAGTTACAAGTGTGTGCTGCCCTCTCCCGGCTCCTCTCCTTCTGAACGCTACCCGACGGTCCCCCGCCGCCGGCCCCCCCAGCTATGCTCGCCCATGAAAAACTCCTTAAGGAAGGGAACATAGAGCACAGCAGCTGGTCTCCCTGTGGGCACACCCATCCTGGAAGGTAGGGGGGCAGTGAGGTCCCCAGCATCAGGGGCCGCTTCACGCCTGGCCCCTGCCCAGCAGCCTTTGCGGAGCCCTGGGGAGGGGTGGGCTTCAGCTTCTCCCGGGGCACAGACTGAGCTCCCGCTTCTTCAAGGCCATCTCTCCAGTATGGCCAGAAATTCCCCTCAGGTATCCTGATCCAGATGTGGGAGCTGGTCATGAGTTCCCAGAGACTTTGTCATAGGGCTCGTCCCTTGGGACCTGGAAGGCCCAGCCCAGAGCCGATCTCCAGGTACATAATGGGCCCAGACGGTGACCTCCACGGAGACCATAGCTCAGGGCCCACTGAAGGCTGAGCTGTGTTTCCTCATTCCAGGAAGCCAGCAGGTCCTGAGCGTGAGCCAGGCACTCCAGCCCCAGAAGGCCAGCTGCGGCGGTCCAGGGTGATGAGTATGCAGGAAGGTTCTAGATCAGGATCCATGAGCGGGAGGCCACTTCGGGCCCTGGTCGCCCCTGTCCATCATCAAGTTAAAGTGACGCTACCTCCCTCGTCCTGTGAGCATTTCCATGTGCCTCACCCTGGGGACACCGCCTTACTGTGTACACTGTCCTACTAGTTTGGTCCAAATTCTCAGGTTCTGCTGTGTTGTTGTTTGTTTACTTGTCTGATGGCAGACACTGACAACTTTGGGGAAGGTGAGAGCAAACCTCCCTATCAGGCTGGATGGAAATAAGCCTCAGACTGAATTCTGCCACACACCTAGACATTTTTTGAACACTGTTTATTTGCCAGCGGGTCCAGCAGAGTCCAGACGGCCTGTTTTGCGGGCTCAGTGAAGTCACAGCCATCTGTCTCTCTAGGAGCCCCGACCATACCTCCCCCCAAGGTCTCACCAGATGCTTTCACTTTGCTCCTTCAAGAGTCAAGAGTGTCTCAAAATTCGTGTGGCCCGCATGTCTTGAATACCTCTATTTTCACCTAGGAGAATGCGCTTCTAACGTTTACTCTGCGAGTTCTCAGATGTCTGGTGCTGAGCGGTAAGAAAGACAGCCAAGCGCTTCCCAGAGCCCCGTCTGCAGAGCGGACCCTACACCGGGCTGCCAATGCCAGCCTGGGTTGGGGTGTCCCTCGTTGAATGCCGCTGGTTGCAGCTGGCCCAGTGATACCACACAGAACATCTCATGTCTGTGAAAGGGGTTTTAAGATCAATCATTGACATCTCACCAAGGAAGCAAGACAATGGCCCTGTCTTCAAGGAGGTGCAGTGTCTGATCAGAGCCGCCGACGAGAAAAGACCACGTGCAGCCCAGAGTCCTGGGCAGACAACAGAGTGATGCCCTGTGCATTCTGGAATGCACAGAGACGTGTGGGCTAACTTTAGTGGTTCTGCAGCCAAGGAGAGGTCCAGCCAAGTGCTGTCATGGGTGGGAGGTGACCGTCCTGTTAGAGGCATGACTAAGAATTCACATACACTCTATCTCATCGGATCCTTCCAAGGCTTTGCAGTTGATTCCACTATGATCCCAAGGTCATAGAATTAGTAAGTGTCCGGGCTGGGCTATCATCCCACGTCCACCAACACACAGCCCTGCCCCATCCCTATAACCTGCTCCATCTCTTTGTCCGGCTCCCGATTCCTGCCCTCTGTGAAGTGTGAACTCAGGCAGCTCAGCAGCCCAGCTACGTTCAGCTCAACTGACCTGAGAAAGGAGCAGGGGCACACACCCTACTTTCTGTTCTCCCTGGGCCCCAGAGGGGGCGCAGGGCTGCACTTTGGATGAGCTGCAGACAGAGCTGGAACGGCCTCTCACTCCCACATCCTTACGACGGGCCCTGCCCAAACACAGGGCACCTCTGAGGGCCCTCCAACCCCCTGAGAGGTCAGCACGCCCAAACAGACTATGCAGGTGAGGTGCCCTACATAAGCGAGTGAAACGTCTTAGGAAGTCCTTGCCAAACCATTGGGCTCTGGAACTTTCGACGCAGAATAAAACAGAAAGCCAATCGTCCCAACACTCTCCCATTTGAGCCAGAGCTGGTTGCTTCTGCACATTTGAAGCTGGAGCCCATTATTCTGTGGACTCGGACAGTCCTAACTCTGCCTTGGATGGGGGCCAAGACAAATGCCAATTAGGAGACACTTTGGTGGGGCGGACGTACCCCACGGCGGAGGATGTATAGCCCCAGCATCTTTAGCTGTGAAATGGTGCCTGAGTTTCGCTCAGCTGTGAAATGTTCCCTGTCCTTAGAGCCAGAGCACCCGCCCGAACTGCCTTCTACTTTGATCTCTGCAAATTGCTTTAAAGGCCACTCTGTGTCTGCTTTCTCCCCCCTAATCCCCGTTGCCATGGCCTTTGGCCAGAAGAGTCCTGCGGTCACATGCAGCAGTTGGCTGGGCGGCGACAGGCTGCCTCACCCCTCCTGAGCATCTCTGCCTCGTCAGGTTCTCACGGAGGAGAATCTCCGCTTCGGACTCTGCATTTCCCATGGCTAATCCCCCCACCACCCCCGTGGGACCCTCTGATTCTCAGGCACCTTTCTCCCGGCCTGTCGGGATGGAGCAGCCCTTTCCCAGGGCCTCGCGGCCTTGGAAGGGACACGGTGACGCCGGGTGACCCGGCAGGCCCCCCCGCTCCTTTCAGCGAAGCAGTAAATTAGATCTGTGGCTCCTGGGAGCCAGGGCCTCTTCCCGACCCACAGGGACGCACAACTCTTTCTTGGCGGTTTTCTCAGCCACCTCTCTCACTGGGCAAAAACGATAGGGAAGTTCTCCCCATCCCCAGCCTCGCGGCAGGAGGCCTGTGCGCTGTCCTCTGCGGCAGGGGGGAGGGCCCATCAATTATTCAGCGTTGGACCGAGCACTTTGTGCAGAGGCCTTAACAAGTATTTTTATAGACTCTTGTCTCACGAGGTCCCAGAGAGACAGCAAGGTTTCTAGACAATGGAAGCTGCACTTGGAGTCTGAAGACGCGGGTCTAAGCCCAGCCAGCTCCCCGAACAGAGCTGTGTGACCCCAGGCAAGTCTTGAAACGTCTCTGGTTTGTGACTTCTCTGGGGTCTAACTCTCAGGAAGGCCTCTCCAGCCCGGGCCATCGAAAGTGGGGAAAACGTTTGTAAACTGCAGTGTCATTTCCTAATGTTTGTGATTGCTCCTGTGATTCCAGGTGTGGACGCAGGAGCTCTGAGCGATACGCTGAGCCTTGGTCATTAGCACAGGACATTGCAAACCGAACTTCTCTGGGAGGAACGCCTGAGAGAACGCTGGTGAGTGGGTCCCTGTGCCCCCTGCGCCCTGTGGCTGCGATTTCATGACGAGGTGACAACGCCACTGGGTGCCGTGGTCTAGGCTCTGTGCTTATTGGTGAGGAAGGAAGTGTCAAGGCCGCTCCACCCAAACCATGCATTTGGCAGGGGAGAAGCAGAGCCCTGAGGGGAAGTGAGTGGCCACGGTCACTCGGGCTGGGGGTGGGCATGGGGTCCCTGGAGCTGACGCCCCGGTCAGGGACTCCTGTTTCCCACCCGAGTTGGGCCTGTCCAAAACGGTGGCCCCATTCCCCTTCCCTAGCAGCAGTGCTGGGACTCCTGGAGCAGGCAGTGAGGGAGTGAGGATCGCAACCCACCGGGCCTCTCACCCCCGGTACAGAGGACTGTAGAATGGGATGGTGTTTGAACTAGGCTCAGAGACTCATCAGATTCAAACCTGAGGCTACGGGGAAAGGCCAAAACGTCAGGTTGAGACCAGTCTCCCAAACCCACCCCGGCCCCCCACCCAGACTCGCTAGAAACATTCTGACCTTGAAGCTGCCAGAGGTCTTCTACTGGGCAGGAAACCATCTGGAGGTGTGAATTTGTTCACTAGCTCACAGCGCCGCCGTCCTCAGCATTTACTGAACATCTGCTGTTGGCAGTGCCCTGTGCTCAGGACACAAAAGAGAAAGGAATGTCCTTCCTATCGAGGAGCTAGACAGTAGTCAGGGAGCCAGACACTCCCACGGTTCAAGGTCATACAGGCCAGGGTGCCGTGCGCGTGACAGAGGCCAACGCTGGAAGCAGTCGGAGAATGGCCTGGAAGGTGGGGTATCCTGGAGGGTTTTGGCCAGCCCTCAGATGAGCTTCAAAGCAGAGCTGTAGACCCAGTGAGAAGGGAGTTCCCTGAAGGGCCTGTGATGGACAAAGGGATAAAACCGACTGCCCAGAAAGTCCTCCTTCTTTCATTCATCCTACAACTCATTCACCCATCCAACAAATTTATTGAGCACCTACTATGTGCCAGGCACTGTTCTGAGTGCTAGGATCACAGCAGTGAACAAGAGAAAGTCACTGCCCTCAGGGGACTTACATTCAACGTGTAACATCCTAGTTCTGTGAGTGAGGAGAGCTATGAAGAAAAAGGAAGCAGGGACATCTCAGTGGGCTGGTCAGAGCTGGTCTCTGTGGAGGTGACTTGAACGGGTGTGTGAGATCAGGGGGAAGTCAGTTGATGGAGCAAGGCATGAGGGCAGGAGCACAGCCTCAGGCTGTTAGAGGAAATGGCTGGAGTCTCACAATGGTTTGTGGCAGGAGGAGTGATCCAGGCAGCAAACGGGTGGCTTCCAGGACGTGGAAAGCGGAGGGATCTCCTGGTGGCAGCTCGCAGCCCCTGCGGGCATGCCCTCCCCTGAGGGGTACATCACCGGTGCATGGGAGGAAGCCAGGTACCACTCCACTTCCCTCAGTAGCATCCCAGAGCGCACACGCAACAATAAAGCCCACACACACCTCCCCACCCCAACCCCGTCCCAGCTCAGTTTGCCCCCGCCATGCACGCACAGTTTGTACCCAGGGTCCTGTCTCTGCACCATGTCTTCCCCCCATCTCTGGCACTCCCAACACCAGCTCTGACCAAGACCTGGAATAAAGATGAGCTGGGAAAGATGATCTGCGAAGGGCCAGACCAGCGGGTGTCCCCTCCTGCTTCGGTCACCATGGCAACCTCAGAGGAGGCGAGAAAACACGTTCTCTGGCAGCTCCTGGAAGCGCCCTGGTGACCGTGGGCCGCAGGGCTGTGTCCCCCAGCCTCTCAAACCTGGTCGTTAGGGCTCCCTGAGTCTACAGAACACAGACGGGATTTCACAGCCTCCATCGGCCACCGGAGGTCAGTCCTGAGGCCCAACCCTGCGCGCTCAGTTTAAGATAAACATCGGGGTTTCATGATTAAACCTAAAAAAGCCTGCCTCGTCCCAGCTGCACTTCCTTGTCCCAGACCTACCGACCTGTCACCCACCTGGAACGAAAAGGGACTCGCTGCTTTAGAAAAGGAAAGAAAAAGTTCAGGCGTGAGCCATGGCCTGAGCCACGCTGGAAGCTTATAAAACGCAGTGCAGACGCTGGAGCGCTTTTCCCCCACTCTGTCCTCAGCCCGGCGGTGGCTGCAGGGTGGACGCTGCAACACCTCATTTCAAAAGAGGGGCCGGCTGGGGCTTCCCTGGTGGCGCAGTGGTTGAGAGTCCACCTGCCGATGCAGGGGACGCGGGTTCGTGCCCCGGTCCGGTAAGATCCCACATGCCGCAAAGCGGCTGGGCCCGTGAGCCATGGCCGCTGAGCCTGTGCGTCCGGAGCCTGTGCTCCGCAACGGGAGAGGCCACAGCAGTGAGAGGTCCGTGTACCGCACAAAAAAAGGGGCCGGCTGAGACCCAGATAGGCGAGGCGAGGTGACTCCCCAAGTCTCAGAGCTCCTGCTGGAGACGGGCTCCGGTCCCAGAGGACAGACCCGCAGCCCAGGAAGCAGGGGTCCCCTTTGTCCTCAGCCCTGGCAGCCCCTGACCCGCTCTCAGGTCACGGCCTGTGGGTAGAAGGTGAGGATGTGTGGCCCTGCCGAGAGCTGGCAGGCAGGCCTGGCCCGGTTAAAGCCAGAGTGGGTGCCGTCCCTCCCTTCGTGCAGCCCCTGCTCCCAAGACGCTGGGCGGCCCCCGAGCCCTGGACCCGAGTCCCTGCAATGAGCGTTTTAGGCCTGGTGACACATGGAACACACCCACAGGGCGGCTCTCTTTGGGGGACTGTTGGGTCGGGCTCATCCATCAGGGGCCCGAGGCCCACAGAGGTAGAAGGTGGACGAGCAGACGTAGCAGCAAGCACGGCAGTGGACACAGAGCCAGCGGCCCTGCCCTCACACCCCCGCCCCGGGGAGCGGGCCCCGCTGCTGGCTCTGTGTCCTGCGGGGACATTTCTGCAGTGAAGAATCGGCTGCGCTGTGGCTGAGGCCCTCACAGGATCTGAATTTCCTCAGCAAGGCAGGTCTGGCAGGGATGGGTGTCTCAAGGGTCCGTTCCTGCCTTTATCAACCCCGCCCTCAACCCCTGTGTGTTACCCGCTGCTCTGCTGCTGGGGGCCAGGGCCGGCCTGCACGCGTGTGCAAGGGAGTCTGCGCTGCGTGTATCACCAAGCCTAAACCCAGGGCGTGTCAGCTTATGCACGAGGACCCACGGGTGGCACTTCTGCTGGAAGCAGCAGCATGCGTGTCCGTTTATCCCCGTGGAAAATTGTTATTACATCCTCATCAAGCGCTGCCTGCAGTAGATCGTAAATTAAGAAACATATCAGGGACTTCCCCGGTGGTCCAGTGGTAAAGAATCCGCCTTCCAATGCAGGGGACACGGGTTCCATCCCTGGTCGGGGAACTAAGATCCCACCTGCCGTGGGGCAACTAAGCCCACGCGCCACAACTACTGAGCTGAGAAAACCCCCATGCCACAACTAAAGAGAAGCCCACGCGCCACAATGAAGATCATGCGTGCTGCAATTAAGACCCAATTCAGCCAAAAATAAATAAATAAATGAATATATATATTTTTAAATGACAAGAAACATACCAACTGTGAATGCAGATGGACTCTTAGTAAAAGCTTCTTTGAGTCCACAGTGGTCATCCACTCTCTGGTTCTCCGCTGGAGGTGGCACCCTCTAAGGGACACGTGGAAATGGGGGGAGGGAGCCTCTTTTGGTGTTCAGGTTGTTTTATGACACTGCTTAGCTGTCAGTCCTATGCTTTGCCTCCCCAAATGAACTGTATGTTGCCCCACATTTCAGTCAGCGCTCTTGGTTGTAAGCAGCAGAAAGCAGTGTTATCGTAAGGTGTACACAGAGTCGGCAGGAGGTAGAGACCCAAGAGAGAAAACAGGCAGAATCGGGGCGGCTCAGAAAACCGAGAGGCGAGAGGGCCCGTAGTGATGTGTCGGAGACCCGCTCATCGGGGCACTAGGCTTTTATCCACACAAACACCCCCGCCCGGAGCACTTCTGACACCAGACGTGTGAGTTTCCCACCCCAAACAACCCTCCAGTTCTCTCCAGACACGAACTGGGTGTTCTACGAGTTAACTCAATTTTGACGCTATCCACCTAAAGGTAGCGTCAGATCCCACAAGTTAAGGGCTCAGTCCCACAAGACTGTCCCCCACTTCACACACCAATTGCAAGTCCCAGGTTGTCAGCTGAACTTCTGACCAATGGCTGTAAACCAGGAATTGCCCACAACCCCTTCCTCAGATTCAGTCATCTGCTTAAATAGCTCACAAAACTCAGGGAAGCATTTAGTACTTGTATTTACCATCCAAGTGAAGAGGTCCATACCCCCTCCAGGCGTGCCATCCCCCCAGCACCTCGGCGTGCTCACCAACCTGGGAGCTCTCAGAACCCCTTCAGTTGGCGTTTTATAGAGGCCTCATTGCATAGGCATAATCGGTTAAATCACTTGTCATTGGTGATTAGGTCAACCTCCAGCCCCTCTCTCCTCCCCAGAGGTCAGGGGTGGGGCTGAGAGTTCCAACCCTCTCATCACGGGTTGGTTCCCCTGGCAACCAGCCCCCATCCTGAGTGGTTTCCAATAGTCACCTCATTAACATAAACTCAGGTGTAGTAGAAGGGGGCTTCTTATTAATAACAGATGACCCTCTTTCCACCTGAGTGTTCTAGAGCTGTTTCAAGAAGTGGGAACAAAACTGAGATACTCTAACAAAAAATACTCTTCTTGCTTTCATCATGTAGGAAATTACAAGAGTTTTAGGAGCTCTGTGTCAGGAACCAGGGATGGAGACCAAATACATATTTCTTATTATATTACAATATTACCCTCCCACAGTCCTTCAGTAAGGATGGTTTGGCTGAGATGAGGCCACATCCCCTGCACTTGACATCTTCCTCCAAGGTTCAACGTCCCTCCATCCTGGCCTCACAGGCCCCAGACTCAGAATCCTGGGCCTGAGCAACCGATTGGCTAAGCTCAAGTCTCATGCTCAACAAATATCCACTGTGTCATTTTATGTTCTTTGTCCAACACACGCTTATGTTGGTTCCAAGTGTCAGGAACCTGGTTCAAAGTAGGAGGCTATATAAAGGCTCTATAATCAAGGTCAGGTGGAACTGCTTCCTACAGGGCCCAGTTGAGGGCCTCAAGCTATCTCATCTGCTTGGCTTCATTTGCTAGGCAGACTCTCTCCCTGTGGTGAGCCGCGAGGCCACGGCCGGCTTCTGGGTGGTTCTGACACAGCCACTCAGGGGGGCTCTGATGGGCCAGTTTGAGTCATGTGGCCGCCCTGAGGCGCGAGCTGTGACTTCCTCACAGGAAACAGAAATGCTCTTTCCGGGGGAGGGAGGGGACACTGGGCAGAAGTCCCCTCACCTCACGATGCTGGGCCTGACAGCCTGTGTCCAGGCGCCCGAGGTCAGGGCAGGTCTTGTGAGGACAGGTGGGGAAGCCCAGATCCCCTCTGCTTCTCTGAGCCCATCCAGATGCCGGGGGAGAGGCATCCGTGCTCTTTGCTTGTTCATTCACAAACATTTAAAGAGAGCAGCTTGGCCCTAAGGGCTGGGGGTTCCAGGGTGCAGAGCCTGGTCCTCGCCCTCTTGAAGCTCAGAGTCCGACAGAGGAGACCATGCAGAAAGTTCCTGGTAGAAAGGCTGTGGCCTGAGAGGGCCACTGAGCCCAGTGTTATGAGCCAGCCTGGAGCCAGGCTGCAGGGTTTCGAATCCCACCTTCGCACTTAGTTCTGTGACCCCAGGCAACCTACTCAACCTCTCTGTGCGCCAGTCTCCTCATCTAGGTCATGGAGACAAGCATAATATTGCCTCGTGGGGGTATTGTGAGGATTAAATGTGTTCGTGCACATTAGCTCTTAGAACAATGCCTGGAGTGACCCGCTCTGAGTAAGCGTCAGCTAATATTGTTGGGATGACATAATTGTTTGGCCGATGTGGTCTCGTTGTATCCCGGGGGCACACACAGCTTGGGCAAGTCAAGGAAAACTTGAAGGGGAAAATCCCTGAGAACTGAGGCAGAGGAGGGAGGAAGGGCATTCTAGGCTGAGGGAACAGCTTGTGCAAAGTCACGGGGGCCGTGGCAGGGCCTGGTGCTCAGTGTTGGAAGGGTTGCGTATCGTGGAGGAGAAATGAGACCCCGGTAGAGGAAGGAGCCGGCCTGAGCCTGGGGTCCAGACAGGGAGAGAGGGGCTTCGAGTTTCTTAGGAAAACGTAGGGCAAGAGGGAGGGAGGGAGTGAGTGTCCCTTGAGAGAGGGACAGAGAGACAGAGAGAGTGAGAGAGAGAATGGGTCAGCGCATCCTTCCCTGCCCTCAGAGCCCATCTAGGAAGTGGGTTTGGATGTTGTCCACGTGGACAGATTAGGTCATGATGAGATGGGGTGTTGGCCGAATGACTGGGCTGCGCCCACCTGGCTCCCCCAGCAGCTGGGGGAATTAGCTCACGGCTGGCACGGCAATATTCGTGGCAGCAACCGTGCGCCCAGAGCGAGCCAGGAGCATGTTTGAACAGCAGTCCTTGTGTGCTGCGTGGGTCCTGAGCACTGGCACGTTGCTGCTGCAGGAAGGCTGACGTGCCGCCGGGGGTTGTCTTCTGCTTCAGGAATTTCATTTTCCCCTGCAGCCCAGTGGCCTGCCTGGCGGGGCATGCCTGGGCCTGGTCGGATTACCATCTGGCCCTGTTTTTCCGGATGCCTCAGGCCCCAGGTCTGGCAGCATCCTGTGGCTTCCCTCCTCAGGCTCTCTGCCTTTGCCACGTCCCCAGTGAGTGTCACTTTGTCTAGGGCTTACTGTAGACCAGGCACTGTTAAAGACTCGATATTTGTCACCTTATGTAATATTCAAAATGACCTGTGAGGTTGATGTTATTACCCTGGGGCTGCGGCTTCGTGAGCCAGGGACCTGGGCAGCCCACAGGGCCCTTGAAAATCTTTTTTTTTAAAATTAATTTTATTTATTTATTTATTTATGGCTGCGTTGTGTCTTTGTTGCTGCGCGCAGGCTTTCTCTAGTTGCAGCGAGCGGGGGCTGCTCTTTGTTGTGGTGTGTGGGCTTCTCATTGCAGTGGCTTCTCTTGTTGCGGAGCACGGGCTCTAGGCGCGTGAGCCTCAGTAGTTGTGGCTCGCGGGCTCAGTAGTTGTGGCACACTGCTCAGTAGTTGTGGCGCACGGGCTTAGTTGCTCCACGGCATGTGGGATCTTCCCGGACCAGGGCTCGAACCCGTGTCCCCTGCACTGGCAGGCGGATTCTTAACCACTGCGCCACCAGGGAAGCCCGAAAATCTTTTTAGTTAGTACTTTTTAACGAGGCGCCCTGATTGCATTTTGCACCAACCCCAGCAAATTACATAGCTGGTCCTGATTCTTCCCACTTGTCAGGAGAAGACACAGAAGCACAGAGTGGTCATGAAGGCACATGCCCAAGATCACAGAACTGGGACCCTGGGGGACTGACCCCAAGGCCTATGCCCTTTGGAGTAGAAAGAGGCTGACCCGAGTCCCTCAACCTTCCCAGCCTCAATTTTGCCGTTCTCGAAATGCGGTGACCCCTCCTGTTTCTCGGGGCAGCTCTGAGGCTGGAGAGAGAGGACGTGCACACTCGCTAAAGCTCAGCCGATCAAGGGTCAGCACCGCTGAATCTCAGCGCACTGACGTTCCCGCCAGTGTTTCCAAGCCATCCTGACCCCTTCTGTGCAGGTCTTCTCTGAACTGATTTAGAAACCACTAATTAAAATAAGCTCCTCCGGGGCCTCCCTGGTGGCGCAGTGGTTGAGAGTCCGCCTGCTGATGCAGGGGATACGGGTTCGTGCCCCGGTCTGGGAGGATCCCATATGCCGCGGAGCGGCTGGGCCCGTGAGCCGTGGCCGCTGGGCCTGCGCATCCGGAGCCTGCGCATCCGGAGCCTGTGCTCCGCAACGGGGGAGGCCACAACAGTGAGAGGCCCGCATACCACAAAAAAATAAAATAAAAATAAATAAAATAAAATAAAATAAAATAAGCTCCTCCACCCGCCGCCCCCTGCCCAGGAGGCAGCTACAAGAAGGCAGTCGTAGCTGTCCACTCCACACCGCCCTCTACCCGGGGCGCTGAAGGAAGACCCTTCCTAACAGGTTCTCCCTCTGCAGGCAGGGTGCAGGTGGCAGAAAGGGGGAGGGAGACAGACGTCCCAGCAGCTTCTTCTGCTCACAAATCTCAGGGCTCATCTGCAACTAGATCCTCTCCAAAAAGCTTCGCTGGAAATAACCAGCACTCCTGGTCAGTGGAGAACGCCCTGTAGGTTAACACCACCCTGGCACACTCCAAACAGACTCTGGCACCTCAGCAAAGAGGCAGACGGCGCCTGGGAGGGGCCCCAGACTGCGGCTAATAGGTCTTTAGATTTGGAGAGATTCTTAAGAAGCCTGTGTGACGGTGAGGCTGCACAGAAGACCCCTATGAGAATACCCCAGATTTGCAGGGCATGCTAAGCCTGCAGAGGGTACATACAAACCTTAGTTGTGCCACTCCCCCAAACCTAGGAGGTTGGTATTATCACCCCCATTTTACAGGTGAGGAAACTGAGGCTCAGCAAGCCTGGCAGCACCTACGGCTGGACCATCTGATCCCAAGTCTAGTGTTTCTGTCTTAAGACCAGTGGTCCTCAACCCTGGTCATCTCAGGTCACTTGGGGAGCTTTAAAATATGCTGATGCCTAAGTCCGGCCACAGACTTACTGAATCAGGACCCCTGGGATGGCCATGGGACGTGTGTTTGTGGAGGTTTCCTCAGGGGATTCTCATGTGTGTGGCTGGAGGCAAGAGCTAGGTTTCTCTGCCGTTGGTTGAGGTGGAAGATTTCTTCTCATTCCCAGGGCCGGGCTCAGAGCATCCCTCTGGTCAGATGCCACTGCAGGAAGGGGTTGCGGGAACCATCCAGAAAGACAGCAAGCTCAGCTCTTCTTGAGTAGCTCCAAGCCTCAGTGAGAGAGGAGCCCACAGTCTCCCTGGTGGCCCAGCCTCCCCACCATCGCCCCATGCCTGGTCCCCATCACCCCAGACAAGCAATCACAACTCTTAGTTTCAGCTTTTCTCCTCAGGCACACACAAGTCAATAAAAATCTCTTCCTTCCCCGCCTTTTCCACACCAAGGGTGGCATCCTCTCCAGGCTGCGAATATATATTTTGTTTCACGTACGCTTTATCTTGGACATTGTTCCCGACCGATTCAGTCTTCTTCACGGCGTCATGCCCTCAGCCCAGATCTTTAAAGCTCACCCTGAAAGCCAAGGGCTCCTCTTCCTGGCCCAAGTCAAATGTCTCCTATTCTGATGGCCCATCTCCACCTGCCAGACACTGTGGGATATGGAGGCTGAGAGCCCGGGGCCTAATTCTGGCTCAGAGCTACTCCTCTGCCTTGTGACTCCAAATTATGGGGCAAGGGCCTGGCTCACACCTCCTCCCTGGGGGTGGGAAGGCCAAAGCGCATCAGAAGACTGCAGCCCCGGCCGGGGAGGCGCTGCTGTGTGGGCCTTTTAGGTGAATGTGAGAACCATCTTTCTAGAAGGTGAGTCACAGCCTCGCTCCGTTTAACAATCCACCCGAGTGCAGGTCGGCTCTCCCTCAGCTGCTGCAGGTTTACTTGCTTCCTCCTCTGACGAGGTGAGAGATACGGTGCTGTACTTGGGGAAGGAAGCTGAGAGTGTGCAGGAGGACTTGCCCCGAAGGGCTGGAGCCTAGGACGGGGTTGTGGTGGACGGGGCGGGGCGGGGTGGGGTCAGGGGGTGCCTGGACCCAAGGCTCACCTGCGTCTGCATGGGGACCCCCCTCCACCCCTCCAGACAGCCTGCGCTCAGAGAGGCCTGAGACCGGCTCTGTCCTTGCTAATCAGTGGGAGCTCTTGGGTGAGTCATTTAACCTCTGGAGACTCAGTCTCCTCGTGTGTAAAACGGGGACAAAAAAAGAAGTAATTACAGGCTTGCAGTGAGTAGTAAATGAGATAATAGGGGTGGACACATTTCATACGTGGTGAGACACTGTACAGAGTCAACACTTTTGTGATTAACTTTTTTGCATGGACTCAGGGCGTTGAAGTAGCCTCTCTTCCAGTCCTGGACTAGCAGTCGGCAGCCCCGTGTCTGAGCCTCTCTGAGCCTCAGTGTCGCCTTCTGAGACCGCATCAAGGGGAGGGATAAGCGCTGACACCGTTCCAATCCTTCCTACAGGCCTCACACCAGCCAGAGGCTTCTCACCGCCTGCGCTTCCCTGTGAGGAGGGGGCTCTGTCCCGCATCCCTTCCAGTCTTCGATCTGCCTTCACCTCCAGCACGGATACGTCTTCTCGGCAAAGCTGCCTCCAGAGATTCCTGCTAACGCTTGTCTGTTCCTGCCTCTCGCAAAGCATGGCGCCCACAGCATCTTAAACCCCGATTGTCGGCAGCTGCTCCGGTGGACACTGCGCAGCTTCCCCGTCCTCCCTCTGGACTCCGGGAGCTGCGCCCGTCCTAGCGATGCCCTCGGGACCCTCGGCCCCAGCTGGGTGAGACCCTTCCAGAGCAGGACCCGACCTTGCCGCCCACCAAGACTCCCACGGTGCCCTCCACCACCTCCCATGTCTGGCTGCCCAGGCAGGTTCTAAAATGTCTGTGCCCCAGATCCGAGGAGAAGACGCAGCCAGTGGGGTAGAAGGAGCAGCCCCACCTCCCGATGACCACCTGCGGAGCCTGAAGGCCCTCACGGAGAAACTGAGGCTGGAGACCCGCAGGCCCTCCTACCTGGAATGGCAGGCCAGACTGGAGGAGCAGACGTGGCCCTTCCCGAGGCCGGTGGCCGGGCAGCGGGCCTGTGTGGAAGAGGGGCCCTCGCGCCCCCCAGGAGCGCCCAGGCGGCATCCTCCACCCCATGGCATGGCCAGCCAGGACGATGGGGCCCCGTCCACCGGCAGGCTGGAGGGCTTCGAGAGCATCGACGAAGCTATAGCCTGGCTCAGGAAGGAGCTGGTAAGTGAGTGGCTGTCCCTCCAGGAAGCCCCAGAAAAGACGCCATTCTCTCTCTGTCTCTGTCTCCACCCCTCCGTCTCTCTGTCTCTGTCTCTCCCCCATCTCTCCCCCTCCCAACTGCACATTTTCCTGTTTAGTCAAGGGTGGGCCTCATTACTGTGTGGGTATATGTGGTCCATGTGCCCATCAGCCCCCAACCACAGGTCCTTGTGGAGAGCCTGAGCCCGTGTTTTTTATTTTTTATTTTTTGGCCACGCCTTGCAGCATGTGGGCTCTTAGTACCCCGACCAGGGATGGAAGCCTCACTCCCTGCATTGGAAGTGTGGAGTCTTAACCACTGGACCGCAAGGGAAGTCCCCCTGAGCCTATGATTTGAAGGTGTCCCCAGCGCCACTCCTGGCATCAGAGTCCCATACACTCCCTCCTGGATGGTGACTGTCCCTCTTCCTCTCTGAATCCCTGTCACCCTGCCACCTGCCCAAGCTGCTGGCCGCTCCTATGGCCCTTCATTCAGCAGCCACCCCCCGCCCCACGGCGCTGCTCTGGGCAGCGGGCTGCATGGGGCAAGCACAGGGCAGCACAGGGCAGCGCAGGGCAGCGCAGGGCAGCGTGAGCACTGCTGTAAGCAGCTCGGGCTCAGCCCAGCAGCGCTCTGCCCACACTGACGGGTGTACAGGGAGCTGCCCAGGGGCAGCGTGGCTGATCAGGCCTGGCGGGGGTGAAGGCTTTGGGCTGAGGCTCGGAGGCTGAGTAGGAAACTGCCCAGAAGTCAGAGCTGGGAGGGCATCCAGGTGGAAAAAGTGTGAGCACAGGGTGTGCGTTGCGAGCCGGGGCCAGCAGCTCGACCTTTTTTCTGCCCACGGGCACAGCAGGCTCCTATCAGGGGCGTCGCTCAGCACGTGAGAAGGGGGTTGGCGTGCAGAGCCGTGCGCCCGTCGCCCAGGGGAGAATCACTGGTCCTGGGCTTGCTGGTGTCTCAGCAGAGCCAGGTGCGATGCTAATCGTGTGCTTTCAACTCCTGCCCCACCCAGCCCATCACCTGCGGCCCAGGTCACAGCTGCCCAGTCGGGCCACTCTGGACACAGGTGAGCCAGCAACCAACGGCCAACCGCCTTCCAGAGCCTCCAGTAACTCCTGGTCCCACAGGGTAGGCAGAGGCCTGCCTGGTTTGCTGGGCAGAATCCTGAAAAATAAATCCCCTTTGGGGCCTGGAATTCCTTGTGAGTTAAGGTAAAGAACTGGGGCCGGGAGGGCTCAGGGCCTCAAGTATCTGATTAATCAGACATCTTTTTTGGTTTTAATCTTTGATGTTGAGACTGTTTCTCAAAACACGTCTCCACTATGTCCGTCCCGGTAACTGGAGTGTTAGTTGCTTGCAGAGAAGACGCGGCCGCTGGGGATTCGCGCTGCGTCTCCAGGCTCCCCATCGCCACTGGGTGCTCTCGGGGCATGTAAGAGGGGAGGATGGGTGGACGCGAAGCTGCTCTTTAAATCCTTGAGGCTGCACTGCTTTGATTTGTTTTCATAAAGAGGAACAAAAAAATAGTCCCATCAATCAAGGATTCAGTTTGTTGGCTTTGGGTTCATTTGAGGTTTGATTGCTTCTGGGAGTGGAGGCTTTGACTTTCTAAGTAAGTTAGCATCCCGCATGGGTCCCTGTTGGGGGTGGAAATCAGAGAAGGAGTTTCCTGGGTGTGAACCAGTAGGGCGTTCTCTCAAGTTGTCCCCCACGTCCGCCGGATGAGAGCCGCCTCTCCACCCTGGCTGTATGTTACACTTACCTGGGAAGCCTTGAAACCCCCAAATCCTAGACCACACCCCAGACCAGTCAAACCAACATCTGGGGGTGGGCCCCGGGCGTCAGTAGTTTTTCAAGCTATTCTCAAAGTACAGCCTGGGTTGAGAACCACTACCATAGACCTACAGGCCGTGCTCATTTTTCTTGCCAAGCCCATTGTAAGCCAAGCAGTGTGAAGTGCCCCGGCCGGAGTGCACTGGCTGAGGGGAGGAAGGTGGACCAGACCAAGGGCACCCAGGGGTGACGTATGGAGTCACACTCCGCAGGCAGGGAGAGGAACGTTAATCGTCAGGACTAACGTGGCTGCCTAAGGCTGTTGTAAATAAGTACAGGGAACATCGGCGTTATTAATAATGCTTTATATTTGCGTATTTTCCCCCTTTCCGCGCCACTTCTCTGTGCTTCCAAAGGTGGGCAATAAGCATAATAATAATAAGCTTAAGATTTGTTACCAATTGAGTGATTACTGTGTGCCAGGTGTTTCACATGCATGACTTACCTCTTCTGAGTGTCACATCACCTTCCTGTTGCCCCATTTTACAGAAGAGGAAACTGAGGCTCAGAGGGGAATGGAGCAATAAGTGAGAGGGTAGAAATTTGACCAGTGGCCTGTCTGGTTGGCTCGCCCAGGCTCTTCTTAACCACTGTACTGCATAGTGTCTTCCAAAGGCAGTTGATTTTGTTCCGTGACCTCACAAAGATGTTGGCAGTCAGTAGGTGGGGCAGAGGGGGAAACAAAATTGAGAGTCCAGCCCTCACGCTGTGGTCTCTTGTGTTCCTACAGCAGACCTGTGCGATTGCTGTTATGTCTCCATTATACAGATGAGTAAACTGAGGCTCGTAGAGTCAGACGACCTGCCTAGAATTATATGACTAGTAAGTGGTGAACTCAGCCTTCACCAGTGAGAGTAGAGCTCTGGGGAGAAAAGCAGGGGGTGAGAGGTGTCCCTCCCACAGGGCCCCATCGGGCAGGCCTCCTCCAGCTGCAGGTAGAGAAACTCTCAGAGCAAAGGCTCTCCAACTCTAATGGGAAGATTCTGATCTTGTTAAAATGAAGATTCTGATCCTACAGGTCTGGGATGGGGTCCATGATTCCAAATTTCCAACAAGCGCCAAGGTAGCGCTTGCTATACTGCTGGTCCACGGACCACACTTTGAGAATCAAGGACTGAAAGGCAGGCAAGACTGGGGTCAGAGAACCAAGAAGGGACCTCAGAGGGAACCCCCAAGGGTTCCCAAGCCTGTGCCCTAAACCCCGTCCCTGCTGTAACTGTCCTTTGGGCTTGGACTCAGCCAGTGGGCTCCGGGGATGAAGCCACATCATCCCACACCGAATGGTCCAAGAGCTGAATTAGTTCAGAAGACTTTAAGTCTGAGATCAGAGCAGCCCAAATGCAGACCAGCAGGCAGGCCAACTGAAATGTGCAGTTCTGCCTGCTTCTGAGATTAACGAGTAACAAAGGCAACTTATAAAATCCTTTGACTGACTTGAAAACAGAGTTGAACATTTGATCAACACGCCCAGGCTCCTGTTTTAACTCTCAGTCAAAACATTAAACTTCACATCATTGTTTTCCCTAATTCGTCATCTGTTACCTCATTGAAGGTGTCCTTAAAAATTAACCTGTTTTTTAAAAACAGTGATTTCAAAAGTGCTTTCAAATAACCTTTGTTTTATTTTAAGCCCAGAGTCAAGTTTTCGCTATACTCGGGCAGGCTCTCTCTACCGATTTATCAGACCCATGTGCAAATTTGTCTTTTCTCTTGATGTGGCCAAGGAAACATGAAAAATCTGTAATTCAGTCAGCTGTGTAGCTATTGGCCCCACATGATGCCAAACTCAGTTGGCTGGGAGTTCGGGCTCAGTCGTGGGTTTGTGCCCTGAACGGGTCTCTGACCATCAAGAGCTTATACCGGAGCAGTTGATGAAACCACTGAGGTTCTTTTTTTTTTTTTTGCGGTACGCGGGCCTCTCACTGCTGTGGCTTCTCCCGTTGCGGAGCACAGGCTCCGGACGCGCAGGCCCAGCGGCCATGGCTCACGGGCCTAGCCGCTCCGCGGCATGTGGCATCCTCCCGGACCCGGGCACGAGCCCGTGTCCCCCGCATTGGCAGGAGGACTCTCAACCACTGCACCACCAGGGAAGCCCCCAGCAAGGTTCTTGTTGTCAACGCTGACCCTCCTAGAGGCAGGCGATGTCGGGTCTGGAAGGACGGGCGGTCCACCCCTGTCTCCTAGGAGGTTAGCTCAAAGGCAGAGAGCGACTGCCTGAATCTTGGCTTATTTCCAAGGCCAGAGAGTGTCCTAGCAGCTCCCTCAGGGTCCACCCTTCCTCTCAGCTTTCACTGCAGGGAAAGCGCTGTCTGTCGCTCCTGACACCCCCAGGGACCTGCAAGTAGAGGATTTTCCTTCAGAGTAACATGTTGGGGGTACAAGGAGGGTGGGAATCCTGAAGCCCTGTTGGCACTGCTCCTCCAGCCAGGAAGGCTTGACCCTCAGCTCCCTGTGTATTCAGGAAAGGTGTCACCATCCAGCCATGGCAGGCAGGGCTGCCGCCTCTGTGCCTGGCAGCTTCGGGCCACCTGACTCCCCAGGCTGAGACCCAGCATCGTTTACTGGGGAGACCGACTCAGAGCCTAGTGAAGTGGCCTCTGCAGCTCTGCTTGGTCCAGGCTGCTCCCGCTGCCAGAGGCCACAGCCTCCAGCTTTCCACCTTCAGGGTGGCCTCACTAGGTGCAGGTGGCCTGGAGTGGGGCTGGGGCAACGCTTCCGGAAGGGGTGAGCTAGAAAGGACGTGGCCCTGAAGCTGTGGGTCTCAGCCCTCTAGCTGAGCCTGAAATTCAGAACATGTCACAAACCTCTGGTTGCGTTTGGCCCCAGAGCTTGCAGCCCAAGAGAAAAAGGGACACTCCCTTCTGCCTCTCTCTTTAGTGCTGCTCAAACGCTCCCCTTGCCAACATGAAGGATAAAGAAAAGGGAGAAATCGTCTACTTGGCCTGTGCGGTGCCAAAACTAAAACCAGAACAAAACATTCCAGCTTCCTAAGGCGTTGTCTTTGTGGCCAGAATCCCTGGGTTTGATCCCCACAGACAGAGCCCCCCCACCCCCCACCCCCGCCAAAAAGGTGTTTATGGTTGTTAGAAAAAGGGAAAGGAAACCTGACAAGTGTTAATTATTCTAAGGCCTGCCATGGCAGGAGGCCCGTAGCCCTGGACCCAGCTGGCCTCTCCGGGTTAACCCTCTCTTGCCTGTGCTGCCCGCTTGACAAGCACGTGACTGGTGTGTCCAGGCACAGCCCTCTGAGGCCAGTGTTATCCACTGCTACTGAGTGTTAGTGGCCAAATGACAGTTCAAGCTCACTGAGCATCTTCTGATGGGGATGGAGGTGAGAGGCGTGAATCCCGCCCATCTGGGGGAGCATTTTATGGTCCTCAAGGCACGTTTATGTACAGTATCTGAGTGAGACGGCTTGGAGGTATTTGCTATTCCTGTTTTACAGATGAGAAGACTGAGGCTCAGAAAGATGATGAGCCTGAGAGTCAGAGAGGTTAAATGACTTGCCCAAGGTCATATGTAAGGGTGTGGCTAAGCCAAGGCACAGACCTGCATCTCCTGGCTCTGGACCCAGATCTCTTTCCTTTGTACTGGGTACAGGTGCTCACATCAGATGTTCAAGTCAGTGGGCCCACGAGTTGTCAAAAAGCCTGCATTTGAAACTCTGCTGATTTCAGAATGGGGGGACTTCCCTGGTAGTCCAGTGGTTAAGACTCCAACCCTCCAATGAAGGGGGCGCAAGTTCAATCCCTGGTCAGGGAATCTAAGATCGTGGCACGGCCGAAAAAAAAAAATCAGGCCTTGATTTTAGAATGGGACACATGTAAGGGGTCACAGAGAGTTATTAGCAATGCCTCATAACAACCCTATGGCAGGGATTGGGGCAGCCATGCCCGGTCCATAATGAGGATAATAACTTGCTCAGAGCTACCGAGGGGGCTGCTGGCTGAGCTGGGGTTTGACGCACAAGCGTTTCTAGCCCAGGTGTCACTTTGCCCGAGGCTATGTCTCCTCTGTGTAGCTGGGGCTTTCCACCCATCCGCTCCTGCAGGAGGAAGGCTATCTCGTTAATCTGGCCAGATACCGCCCTTTAGCGGTTACTAAAGAATTGCTAAACAAAGGGGCCCACAAAGGAAATACTCCAAAACATCAATGATCTTTATTTCTGGGAGCTGATATTATCCTTTGGACTTTTCTGTACTTTCTGAAATTTCTAAAATAGAAATATATATGATTAGGGAGACAAAAAGATTATAAAAGTAAAAGACAAAAGACGGGAAAGAACTAAGCTCCTCTTCTAGCCAGTGTAATTGGCACACATGCCTCCCCTCATAGCTTCCAGATTAAATAAGGCATCGGATCTCCTAGAAAAAGATAAAAAATGAGATCTGCCGTCGCCAGACATCCCCCGCTTGGCATTAGGTAGGAACTGTTAACCAGTGGGAACCAGTGGGATGAAGGTGGCTCCAAACCAGGACATCCTGCCTGCTTTCCACCTCTTGGCCATCTTGCAATGCAGAGAAGAGGATGGGAGAGGGAAGGAAAAGAGACCTGATGGCCGCACTTAACCAGAAGAACAGCACGAGGTGGTCCTGGGGCTGTAAGAGGCGGGCGGGGCGTCCTTCGATCCAATTTGTTTGTTCAGTACGAGCAGTGTTGACCGAATGCCTGGGCTTAGGTGCTGGTGCCGGTGGGGACAGGGCCCTTGTCTTTATGGGGCCCGCCCTTTGTGGCTGAGCCAAACATGTAAACAGTGACACCGTGAGACAAGAGCTATGCTAGAGGAGCAGTAAATATAGTCCCCAAATGCTTTGGGGTGTGAGGCCCATGTTGAGCAATCACCGAGTGCCAGGCACGGTGGACTTTGAAATTAACCAAAGGGAAGTACACATCCCTAACTTCCTTAGCAACCAAATGCACGTCTCCAAGGCTTGACATTAGCCTTCTCCTTGTTCCCATTCCCATTGTCCTGTAATAATTAAAACCCAGCTCCTCGGAGGGGCACCCTCCCAGCCGTGGTATCTACCCTCCAGGCTGGTGTGTCGTGACTGCTGGATCAGGCACCCAGTGCATTGGGTAAAACCATGGATCCCTCCCAGCCCTCTGTGGAAATTTAGATGCCATAAGGCTGGGACTTCGTATGTGCCTGCAGGTGATTCTAATGTGACAGGGCCAGTCACCGGTCGCAGGTGGAGTCAGCAAAGCATGCAGTGTGTAACTAGATTAGACGTCCCGTCAAGTTCTACCTCATCCTGGCTGTGTGAGTTTAGGAAATCCCGTTAGCCTGGCCCTGGGTTTTGTCATTGTAAAGCGGAGATCATACATCCTACGTGGCAGGGGGTTGTGACGGGACAGTGAGGAGGGCACAGAGGGCAGAGGGCACCTGCTGGGCTCCCGAGGTGGGCGGGCAGTATGCACGCACAGCCATGTGCCTCTTCTATGGTGGCGCTAATACTACCCCCATTTTATGGGTGAGGAAACTGAGGTAAAGTGACTCGCCCGTGATCAACCAGCAGAGCAGGGATTGGAGCCCAGATCTGCCGGCCTCAGAACCCCTGCTGCCCAGCCAGGGTCTCCCGAGGTCAGAAGAGGTGAAGGCGCATCGTGGTTCACGAGGTTTTGGGCCGTCAAAACCTCAAACGTAGTTCATGAGTTGAGCAGTCAACACGCTGTCTCAACTCCTGGAACTCTGGGCTGTCGTTCTCCAGTGCTTCCCGATCCTGCACTCTTTCAGGCACTCTCCTGCCTCTGAGAGGACGCTCATTATTCTGACACAGAGGGTGGCACACAGGGTCTCGGGACTGTTCACGTCCGAGGTGCCCCTGGGCTGGACTGTCCATTTCTGAGGGGTGTGTTATTTGACAGGCTCTGGACCCACCCTTGCCCCGGGGCTCCTCCAGGGGCTGAAAAGCCAAAACTGGCACTGCCCCGAGGTGTTGGCCACATCCCCAGGCTCAGGCATGAGCCAGACTCAGGCATGAGCCAGACTCAGCCAGCGAGCTGACAAAAGCCAGGGAAAGGCCACCGAGGCTGCCTCCAGGTGGCTAAGCCCTCGGCAGCAGGGAGATGGTTTCCAGAGCTGCACCGAGGGTCTGGCACTCGGGGGGCACCACTCCTGGCCGCTGGCAGGGCCAGGCCAGGCCCCGAGGTGCCCAGTTGCCGGGGAGGGGCCCGGGTGGCAGGCAGCCCTGGCTTCTCTACCTCCCACGTGGCTCCCCACAGGGCGGGCGCCCCCCCCTCCCCGCCCCCCGCCCCGGCACAGGGGCTGAGGAGGAGAGCCTCCTCCTGCCGGAGCAAGTGCTTCTCGCAGTGCTGGTTACAACTATGGACGGAGCCATCGGTGCTCGAGCAGGAAGGAACCCAAGGGGTGGTGAGCCTTCATTTTCCAGACAGAGGGGGAGATGGGTGGAGAGGTCCTGCGAGTGTCCACTAGCAGCTGCTGCTCGTGGGCTCCCCCTGCCCTCTCTGGCCTCTCCCACAGTCCGGCCGGTGGCCCCACGTCGGTGCTGGACACACTGCAGGGCGCTCGGCAGTCCCCGAGGTTTCCTGAGCGCCCAGGGTGTGCTCGGACTCACCCCCTAGCTCCGGCACGTGAGGGGGAGCCAGGTCACGGACGCCCCACGGGCACAGCAGACACCCTCCTGAGATGGGCTCTGGGTCCAGCCCAGCACTGAGGCTGCTGTGAGGCCCCTCCCGGGGTGAAGCCCAAACCATCATCCCCCCTAAGGAGGCAGGTTCCAGGGTAACGGAGTGTGAAACGACTTGGGAGACCTAATGGCCTTGCTCACACTTGCAGAGAACAGATTTGCTTCACCTCCTTTTGAAGGCACAGGTGGGAAGCTATAGATAGACACCACAGGTTCAGGGGTGCCTTAATCACTCATAGGAGACCTAGTTCCACAGGGCTTGCTTCCTGACTCTTGGGCAGCCAGGGCTCCTGGCTGGTTCCTGGGCTCACTCGGTGTCAGACGTGAAACTCCCAGCCCATCCGTTTCCAAGCCGGGGAGCCAAGAACCCAAGAAAAGTCTAGAAGCCCCAACACAGGTGCTCCAGGGGTCTTCTGGGGGCTCCCTAAGGATGCCAGGCACCTCAGCCCTGTTCCATCACATTTGACAATGGCCCTGGCTAGAGCTGATCTCCACGCAATCCCTTAATGAAGCGCTACTCCTGCCTGTGCAGGAGGGTGCTCCCTGCAGGTGGAAGTTCAGAAGGCCACCCAAGGAGCTCATGGCGGAGCAGGAAGTGCTGGGGGGTCTCATCTCTGTCTACTCTCTTGCCTAGAGACACCCTAGCAGGAGAGGCGGGGGGCAAGCCCTCCCTGCAGTCTTGCTTGTGGCTCAGGGGGAATAGCTGTGCCCTGGGCCCCACTCCAGCAGCCTGGCACAGGGGGGCGCCATCCCGGGGCTAGCTGTTGCCCAGCAAGGCCCCCACGTGCTGTCCAGGGCAGTGGCAGGGAAGTTGGGGAAGTCCCCGGCCCACCCTGTGGGCCTGAAGCCATCGTGTCCAAGCTGAGGACACCCCTGCCTGGGAGATGCCGCCACGGCAAATGCTGAGGTGCTTCGGCATTTGGCTCTGTGACTCTGGACAGACCACTTGGTGACAAGATGCCAGTATAGCCCTACCAGCCCAGCTGGCTGTACTTGGTGTTGATAACAATGTGAAGGGTGACACAGGTGTCAGGTGTGAGCAGTCACCCCCAAAGTGTGTGGGAAACATGGGTTGGTGACTAGTTCAGCTCCAGGCAGTTGGGGAACAAAAGAGAATCACACTGTCCTCCAGAAATCCTAAACCTAGTAGGAGAGATAAGACTGTCGTATGGGAAATAAGAAAACATAACTGACGGCTTAGCTCTGACTATGAAGAGTGGATAAAGCGGAACTAATATTTGTGGAACCCCATGTCCTGGACCAAGTGTCTTATATATGTTTTATTTATTTAATTCGCAGAACAGGCAATATTATTGCACCCATTTCACAGATGAGGAAATTGAGGCTCAGGCAGCTTGAGCAACTTGCCCAGAGGGGCACCTCCAGTGAGTGGTGGTGAAGGACTTTGGACCCACAAGCTGATGCTCTGTTCATTCTACTCGAGGCCTCTCCCCAAGCCTGGAGGGCAGCCTGGGTGGGAAAGTCAAGGATGGTGTCCTAGGATTGTCCCACCTGTGTAAAATCAAGACCTGGCTCTAGGAGGATTGAATTCATTCATTCATTCATTCGACCAATGCCTTTTTTTTTTTAACTTAAAAAATATATTACTTTATTCCAACTTGTGTTTCCACCTCAGCCAATGCCTTTTGAGCGCCAGGCCTGATCTCTCCTGCGTGTTTTACTGTCTGGTGAGGAGACAGGCAATGCTGTGTGTAGGTGTTGCCGTAAGAGGTATCTATGGTTGGGGTGTCACCCAGCCTGCAGGGATGGGGGGCAAGGGCCGAGCTGGGCACGTGGATGATGGCGTGGGAAGGCGTGGTTCTGGGGCAGGGGACACAGACCCAGCGTGGCTGCCACAAGGCGCCAGGGGCTCAGAATGGGAGTTCAAGGCTGGAGAGAGCAAGGGAGCCAGGCGGGCTGGTTTTACCTTTGAAAGGTTTGAAGAAGCGGAGAAACCTGGCCGCTGGCCTCTTGACTGCAGGACTGAGTGCAGAGAGTGGGAGGGGGGCAGGGAGGCGTGAAAGGATGCTGAGGTGCAGGCTGACAGGTGAACGTGGGTGTGCTCATCTGGGCCTGTCTTTCCCGTCTCTCCCCTCTCACAGAATTCCTTTCTTGGGTGTACGGCTTCCAGGGCTCCCTCGTGTCCAGGATGCAACCCTTATGAGGTGGGGAGAGATGACGAGCATCCTCTTTCCACAAAGGGGTCACATCTCCCGCCCCGGGCCACTCATCTCCTTATAGTCTGGACTGGGACTGTCTTCATCCATTCAGGCTGCTGCAGCAAACCATCTCCGACTGGGTGGCTGATAAACCACAGACATTCAATTATCACAGTTCTGGAGGCTAGAAGTCTGAGATCAGAGTCCCGGCATGGTCAGGGGAGGGTCGTCTTCCGAGTTAAAGACTTCTCGCCGTGTCCTCACATGATGGAAAGGGATGAGGGGACGCTCTGGGGTCTCTTTTATAAGAATAGTAATCCTGTCATGAGGGCTCTACCCGCATGACCGCCATCACCTCCCAAAGGCCCACCCCCTAAAACCAACACATTGGGCTTTAGGGTCTCAACATATGAATTTGAGGGGGACACAGAGATTCAGACCAAAGCAGACTAGAACCCAGAGCCTCTGGGCACAGACCTGGGGGCCTTCAGAATGCACCACCCTGTCCTTCCCAAAGGTCAGCCTCACCTGTGCAGGTGGCAGTTTGGCCTAGGACCTTCCAAGTTTGAAAACCGAAGACTTTATCATATAGTATGTAGAGCTTGACTCTTGCCACTGGGGACGGAGAGTCCCTGCTGGGGCCTGAAGCACCCCCTGCTCTCTGTCCTGGCTCTGGGGCTCTGCTCTGACTTTCCCTCCTGGCAGACAATGGCTCCAGGGGCATCAGGAGAACCCAGATTCAGCCTGTACCTGCCCCAGCGCCAAGACTGGGGCTGCAGAGCAAGCGGAGGCCGAAAAACATGTTCCAGCCTCTGCCTGAGTCAGCAGCATCCCCTGGAAATCAATTCACAAACCCAGTTTGGTTTCTAGGGGGCATTTGAAAAAAAAAATTAATTTTTCCCAGCATCTGTGGCTGTCACCCAGCAGCTCACCTCAGTGACAACCCTCACGTTCTTTCCTCACAGCGTGTCTCTGGCTCTTTCTCAGAGGCCAAACCGAAGATCAAATAATGAATCATGTTTATCCAGGCTTCTATTTTCTACACAATGCTGATTAAAACAATAACTGGACGTTTAGTTGAGCTAAGTCACGAGACAGGTTATGAAAACGCTTCCCATGGTTCAAGATTAAGTCTCATAGAGAAGGGAGCATGTTCCGAGAAAATGGCCTGGATTTTATACCCAGTCTCTCTTCAGCGTCAATCAGAGACTAATTGTGGCTGTTGGGCTGGGATAGCTTAGATTCCAGCCTCAGAAATCGGGACTGAACAAAATGCCCTTGATCACCTTGGGATTTTTGTTTTCCTGTCTGCCTGGATACTGTCCATTCCAAGAGCTGTAAGAAGCAAATAGATCATAAGTAATGCACCATATGAACTGAACAATATTGGCCAAAGAAAAGTAAGAATTTCACCATGTACATCCTTTCTCTCCAGGCCTAGGTGCAGAATGTTGAAATTGGGCAGGGCCTCCCGGTTTTGAGCCTTTATTAAAAAGACTTAGATGCTGGCCCTAAAACCTGGCCCTGGTGACTCAACTGTCAACATGAGTTTAATGCTCTCCCTGGCAAAGGCTCAGCTGTGGGATATGCCGATTTCAATCCCCCCTCCCAGGGTGGCCCGTTGCCTCTGCAGGGTAAAGTTACTTGTCGGATTCTCAGAGGCGCTGCCTGTAACTCCAGCAATCCTCTAATTGTGGTATAGTATTTGGTGAAAGGGTGTGTTCCCTTGGGGCGAGAAAGCACACACACCACGGGGGTGGCGGCTGACCCGTAGCCCTGTTGCAATAGCTGTGCTGTGGTCAGTGCTTGGCTGTAGCCAACACATGTTTGATTCTCTGAGTCAGATAAGAATGGCTCTTAGGAGAGGCTGGTTGTTTCTAAGGTGGAAGGTGAAATCCCAAGGGAGGGAAGAAGTAACTAAAGGCGGTAATCAAGCTGCTCTGCAAGAGGAAGATGGAGATTTCTTGGGTTTTGCTTGAAGGGATGAGGGGGTGTGAGGGGCGGTGAGGCTCTGAGAGTGGGGAGGGGCTAGAAAGGGGGCATCAGGGAGGGTGGTGGTCGGGAAACTCAGGACAGAAGAATCTAAGTGTGTAAGTGGTTTGCTGTGATGTCTCTTTATCCGAGTCCCATGGATCACTAGGGATTTCCTGGAGAATTAAAAGAGGGGCTGACTCCTGCCTCTGGACTGGCTGGAATAAAAACATTTACTGGCTGCAGTAAAATGGTGCAGAGAACAGTATGGCGGTTCCTCAAAAAATTCAACATAGTATTAGCATAGGATCCAGCAACTCCACTTCTGGGTGTACTTCCAAAAGAAGTGAAAGCAGGGACTTGAACACATACTGTGCACCTGTGTTCATAGCAGCATTATTCACAAGAGCCAAGAGGTGGAAGCAGCCCAGACGTCCATCCACGGATGAAAGGATAAGCCAAATGCGATGTATACATCCAGTGGAATATAATTCAGGCTTAGAAAGGAAATTCTAACATGTGCTACAACGTGGATGAACCTTGAGGCCATTATGCTGAGTGAAATATGGTAGTCACAAAACGCTAAATACTGTACTGATTCCACGTACACAGGTAATTCGATAGTCAAATTCACAGAAAGTAGAATAGTGATTGCCAGGGGCTGGGGGGAGGGAAAATGGGGAGTTACTATATCATGGGGACAGAGTTCCAGTTTTGCAAGATGAAAAGAGTTCTGAAGATGGTTGGTGGTGACAGCTGCATAGCAATGTAAAAGTACCTAATGCCACCGAACTGTACACTTCAAAATGGTTAAGATGGTACAATTTTATGTTCTGTGTATTTTAACACAATTGAAAAACTCCTGGGGGAGAAAAAGCCTCTTAGCCCTGCACATTTTGCTCAGGTTTCTTCGGGGGCTGAGAAAACTCATTTCTATATGGATTTGGCTTGATTACAGTGGAGTTACCTCTTAAGCGGGGACTCAGTTTTGGGTTTAAGGTGTGGAGTCCCCCTTGGAAAATTCCTGTGTGGCCCACAGAGTAGGTGGGAAGGGGGCCAACACTGCTGCTTTTCCTTGTAGCCCTGGAACAAACACTGTGTCTTTGAGCATCAGGTGCAATGTGGATTTACATTCATGAGTCATAACGAAATACGTCTTGCAAGCCAGTCCTAGGGTGGGCTGCTCACATTGTGATGGGCCCTCAGGACCAAGCTTACTGAGGAAACAGAATGATCAGCCTCTTCTGGTGTTGGGCTCCAATAAGTGAGGGACATGCATCACCTTCCCCACTGGAAGCCGTTTCCTTCCCCTTATGCAGAGGCGAACACCTCCAAGCTCAATGGGTGTGTGAGGTGTCTCCACCGAGGTGGCCTTTGTCCAGCCCAAGGAACCTGGACAGATGCCTTACTATCAACCCCTGCCCCCCCCCCCACCTTTCAGCTGACTCTGATGGGTTTTCAACACTAAATTGTTCTCTGACCTTGGACCAGACCTATTGGCCATAGAAAAATGGCCCCTTCCCCCCACCAGGCCTCCCTGCTGACCACATCTCACAGGTACTTCCAGACACCTGCTCAAAACTGAAATTCTCCAACTTAAAAGGATCTTTTCAGATTAAAGACGCAATTCCTGAGGCCAATTCCTTGGTCCAGATCTGAGCCATAGGGTTCCTAGCTTTCAAAGAGATCTATCTTCAAATTACAGGATACCCCAAAGAGAAGTGCTTCAAGCCAAACTCACAGAAGACCATATTAAATAAAGCAGTGGTGTGAGCTGGCACTGACTTTCAGACAAAGTGGACCCCCATCTCCTTCAGAAGGGCTTAGGCAGCACCTAGCCCAGTTCTAGCATGGCTGGAGGCTCCAAATAAGTGAATGAATGACCAGCTGGTGAGCCCGCCAGCATTGATTTGGCACTATTCTAGATCCATACAATTTCTTTCTTTTTTTTTTTTTTTTTTTTGCGGTACACGGGCCTCTCACTGTCGTGGCCTCTCCCGTTGCGGAGCACAGGCTCCGGACGCGCAGGCTCAGCGGCCATGGCTCATGGGCCCAGCCGCTCCGTGGCATGTGGGATCTTCCCGGACTGGGTCACGAACCTGCGTCCCCTGCATCGGCAGGTAGACTCTCGACCACTGTGCCACCAGGGAAGCCCCATACAATTTCTGATTGGCAATACATTTGGGTTGTGATGCCCAAGGATTGAGAAGTAAACTAATGAACAGGACGCTATGAATTTTAACCCCGTTTTGCCATTAAATACTTTGCTGATCCCCAGGCAAGACTTTCTCTCTTGGTTTTTTTCTCACCTATAAACTCTGTATAAAAGAGATCTGTAGAAGTACATCAAAACATGGAAGAGAGAAAACAGAGCAATGAAATGCTTATTGGTGAAGTTGCTAATTTTTCTACCCCGAAATGCACCTGGTTCCAAGGCCGAATTCTTAAATGTTTAAAATGCATTTAAGACAGACATTCTTAAATGTTTAACAAATACTGTGACAGCATTACCCACCACCCAACATAAGATACAAAACATCCTCAACAGAGTTGAAGCCCCTGAATACCTTCCCCAATTTCAGTCCCTGCTTCCTGCCTAAAGGCAACCGTGCTCCTGAATCTGGGCAAACGTGATAACCGCTGCGCTACAGAAATGACCCCTGAATTTGGTATTTATCATTCCCATGCAATTCTTTATACCCTTACTCCATTTATATATATCTGTAAACAATGAGACAGCTGGAAATACCTTTAAGCCAGGACTGACACGCATGTCTTCCAGAAGGATTTTGACACAGTATCTAGCTTAGCACAGAGGATTGTTTGGCACGCACATCCTTATTTGTCCTCTCACTCTCTGTGTCTTTTCACCTCCCTGAGCTGGGAAAGGGCTGCTCTCTCTAGGTGGACCCCAAATGGCGATGCAAGCCCTTCATTGGGTCTCCTGTTTAATGGGCCTGGGCGGGTCCGGGACTATGGAGCTGAAGCACCGACCCCCCACCCCTCTCCCCGGCCCAGCTCGGCGCTGACGCCTCCCCCCGGTCTTCCCTTGCAGACGGAGATGCGGCTTCAGGACCAGCAGCTGGCCCGGCAGCTCATGCGCCTGCGCAGTGACATCCACAAGCTGAAGATCGAGCAGACCTGCGACCTCCACCGGCGCATGCTCAACGACGCCACCTACGAGCTGGAGGAGCGCGACGAGCTGTCCGACCTCTTCTGCGACGCCCCGCTCGCCTCCTCCTTCAGTCTCTCCGCGCCACTCAAGCTCATTGGGGTCACCAAGATGAACATCAACTCCCGCAGGTTTTCTCTGTGCTGAGAAGCCCTAGACGGGGTGGTGGAGCCGGAACGAGGGTTTGGGAGGTGGACGGTGGGGGGCGGCGGTGGGTGGGTGGGGCGTGGGAAGGCAGCTGAGGCCCAGCTACCCGACCGGGTCTCCCCGGAGGCAGGGCGTCCGCAGGACCTGTGACACGTGCTCTCAGGGCCCAGCTGTGGAGCTCGGTGTCCCCATGCCTGGCCCTGGTTTAATACCCAAAGAGTCCTGCAGAAGGGCTGCTGCATCCGCTGTTCAGCGAGACGTGGGTCCCCAGGGCACACGTCTCATCCTCCCCTTAGTGACCCACGTTCCTGTTTCCGGAATCACTGGTGCTATGACCTGGGAACCCAAAGGGGGACCAAAGCTGTGATTCTTGCAGAAGGCTTCCCCAGGGGCACCGACCCCCAGGGGGAGGTGATTAGATATCAGCCGCGCCCACGTCACTGTTGCTGTCCTCTAAGTACTGGCTCAGATTCACCCTAAGTGGGTGACTCAGCAGCCTCGACAGGGACCCACCAGCAAAGGAAGACCAAAAGGAATAACACGTGGAGCTTGGGGAAGCAGGCCCCAGGGCCGCAGCCAGTGCCCTGGATGAGGCCTTCGACCTCGGCCCTCCAAGTGCGGGGACGCTGTTTCCAGTGTGTGTGGTCCCACCAGTGTAGCTGGGGTGGGAGCAGGCACACCCTCCCCCTGCTGCCTGCTCTGGCCACGAACACCAGTCCCAACCTCCAAAGAGCCCCTTTGCTGCCACGCCACAACCCCGGGGAGCGCCTAGGAGTGGATTTCCCCGGGGAGCGGGGAGGGGGGGGCGCAGCAGAGGCCTCCTGGTGGATTCCGACCGTGTCACCTCCGTCACCTTCGTGCCCTCCCCAGAAGCTCGCCCTGAGCCTCCACTGAGATTCCGTGCCTGACTTAAACAACTAATTTTAATTGAATCAGACTGTTACTATCCTGTGGCTAACTTGTCAATAACTGTTTGATATTTGTCCAAATGGCGAAGCCAGTGGGTAGGTCAAGTACAGAGGTTCAGGGTTTGATTTTAAAAGATTCTCCCTCAAGGCAAGTGGGAGGATCGGCAAGGTAAGGACTGAGACCTCAGCAAGTTACCCCAGTAGAACGCCCCGTGGGGGTGGTGGGGGGGTGGACTGACCTTTGACCCATCTAGCCGAGCCCCCTGCTACATAAGGGAGTGAGACCAGGGGAGGGGAGTGGTCTCGCTCAGGCTCCACGGCTCTTTAGCGGCTGTAGAATATTGATGTGTTAATAATAGTCATTATTAATTACGCTACACAGATCACGTATCCATGAACTTGAACTCCAAAGATGGTACTAATGCTTTGCCAAACCCACAAACTGCCAGCTGCCACTCTCCACTCACTCAGCCCCGTCACCCCCCGAGTTACGATTCCTACTGCCGTCACGGTTCCATTGTCGATGTGAGGCATCCTGTTGCTCTGTCTTTCATGCTTCGTCCTCCTGTAATTTCAGTGGGGCCCAGGCACACACACACACACACACACACACACACACACACACACACACACACACACACACACACACACACACACACACACACACACACACACACACACACACACACACACACACACACACACACACACACACACACACACACACACACACACACACCATGACCCACACTGGGAAGTGGTTGCTTCTCTCTTGTGGGCCAGGAGTGGGAGTTTGTGTATGATTGGTCCCTAGTTAGAAAAGAATTTGGTGTTTCCTTGTGACTTCCAAGAGCCGGAGGGTTTATGCTTCCTTCAAAGACGGTATCACCACGTAGCCAAGGTCTGTTTTTGCTTCGGCTCTGAGCAGTGGCAGAAGTCTGAGGCGCAGAGCATTTGTCCATGAAGAAGCCCTCAGTGGAAAGCTAGGCCTTCTCGGGCCGGCTTCTCCCCAGGCAGGAAGGAGGGAGGTTTCCTCTAGCTAGTGATGCGTCTCCTCAGGGGTTCTGTGATGAGCGCTGCCAAGTCCTACAGAGGCGTGCCTGCCAGGCATCCTCCAGAAGAGCCCTTGAGGTCTTGGGGTGGCCGGCCGGCCTGCACACACGCTCACTCTTCAGAGACGTACACATACACACCCTTGAACCCACACAGGCAGGCCCATTCCACAACTGAAAAAAAGGCCAAACTGATTAGTTTTCTTTCTAGGAACCAGTCATGACAGTAACTAAAAAAGCTGGGTCCAGCCGCAGCTGAGTGATTTACCTGAATTTCGTCAACCCAGTTGAGGTGGAGTCAACTGGGCAATTTAGTTGCTCCGTTGACCTGATGATTCTTTGAGATCGAGAACACTTGATGGAATAGGTTTTGCAACAGGCGCACTTTTTGGAATAGGTTAGATGTCTCAGCGATTGTGCTTAGTTCATGCCAAGGGAATTTTATTTGGGGATAAGGGGTGGGGGAGGAGGAGTCAGGAAGAGAAGTGCGGGGGAAAGACAGGAGTGTTTTCTTACTCACTGTCCAGTGTCTGTTAGCATCCTTATCTCCACGGCGAACACAGGCAACTGACCCAGTCAGTTCAGCTTTGTGAAGTCCCTGCCTCCTGTGGGTCAAGAGGTGCCTGAATCAGTCGCAGCCTAACCTGCGTGCCCAGCTCCCCAGCGCAGCCTTCCGGCTTTACCACGCGTATACGATACTGTTGCAGTTTTACTCATGATCTACCCATCTCCCTGCCATCCCTCAAGGACCCCTGGGTGTAAAACTCAAAGTCTCCATGACACTGCCTAGCAGGGTGATGTCTGACGCCTTCGCAGGCTCAGCAGTGGTCACAGGCCTGGGGATCCCGGGCAAGCTGGAGATGACCTGACCCAGCCTCAGGCCTCCTCCCTGTAGCAATACCAAGTGCTATTACGTGATCGATGGACAATTTATAATTTTATTTTTTATGATTGTTTGTTTCTATATTGCTGTTAGAAAAAGTGAAATTAAAATATTTCAAAAGAATATATTTATAAAGAGGAGAAATGTGCTTCCTTTTACCTTGTTCCTGTTACAGCACACACAGGGTCAAGCACTAAATTGAAAGAGAAAGAAGCGGGAGGAGGGAGGGAGGGACAATCACCTGAATCACTCTCCTTCCTTTATGGCACCTTCCCCCAAGGAGGGCTGCTTGGTGGTGTTGCCATCAGGAGCTTCCCGGTGCGGGCTATGTGAGCTCAAGATGTGAAACTGAGAGATGCAGGCATTCATTATTCCTGAATTTGACCAAGGCCGGAGCCAAAGCAAATCCACTCACTCTTCCATTAGCCACTTCCAAAGGTGACTCTGATTGGATTCAGAATATATGGGTCAAACTCAGAGCACGACTGGATAGCGGACCCACAGGACACGTATTTCAAATCACACTTCTGGCATCCAAGTACGGGGCTTAGCATTACTGTCCTGTGCGGGGAACTCGTGTCAAACTTTTTCAACATCTTAGGTGGCAGTGCTCAAAATGAAGCCTGCGTGAGGATCACCTGGGGCACCTGCTGCAAATGCACATTCCCAGGGAATTCCTGGGCTCCACTCAGAGGTTCTGATGTGCAGCTCTGGCACGGGGCCTAGGAATCTGTCTTTAACAAACACTCCAGGAGACTGACACAGGTGGTCTACAGACACTTGGAGAAACCTTTAAAGGGACAAAGCAGGCAGGGAAGGCATGTCTTGAATGGCTCCTGTCTCTCATTCCCAGGAGAAGTCCATGTCTGCAGGTCAGAGCAGGTATTAGGAATCCCATTCTGTAGAAGGAACAGCTGGAGAGAAGCACTCTAGCCGTTCCTTGAGATCATACCACCTGCTTACACCAAGCGGATGAGTGACTGGGATCTATTTCCTGCAAAGAGCTCCCAGTATGAATTGGCTGCATGGAGCACAGGTCACGAGCTGAGGGATGGATGGGCACCTGGAGATCTGCCATGAGCGTCGGCCATGTAGTTCAAAGGGCACTCGAGAAGCCACTGGGCCTTTCCACCCCTGCAGATGGGACTGCACACTTTTTCAGCCCAAAGGGAAATGACTCTAATTTGGCCTCCAAACAAGTTAAATACTTTTAAGTGCCACAGAGAAGGTAAAAGGTGACAGCAATGTCCTCCCTTGTGTGGGAGAGGGCTGCTTTTACCACGTGGTCAGGGAAGGCTTCTCTGAGAAGGTGCTATTTCAGCTGAAACTGCAGCCACGCAAAGATCAGGAAAAAGAGTGTTCTGGAGAGAAAAACAAGGACCCAGATTCTGAGGCGGGAGGGAGTGTGGTGGGCAGTGCGGCTCGAGTGGGGTCAGCCTCGTGGGTCAGAGTAAGGAGTCTGGGTTTTACTGGGATTGTGCCAGAAGTGTTTTGAGGTCTTTGAACAGGGGAGTGATGTATGATCTAAGTGTTAGCAAGGTCTATGTAGAAAGTATGGGGGAAGGGGGGCAGACGTAGCATCCACTGGAGGTCAATGACAGTGGACGCGAGTGACTTGGATGCCCATGGCAGCCTTGGACGGGGTGACACACGGTCTGATTTGGGATTTACTTTGGGACCTAGTGTGGGATGTATTTTGGATACTTTGGAGGTAAAGCCAACAGGGTCCACTGGTAGCTTGGATGTGGAGTGGGCAGGAAATAGAGACTAAGGATAGCCCTCTGGCCAGCAGCTGGATTGGGAGGTGGGGGGTTTACTGAGATGAGAAAGTTTGAGGGGAGCATGGGTCGGGGAGACGGGCAGCATTAACAGTTCTGTCTCAGCCGTGTTATATTTAAATGTCTATCAAACATTCAAGCAGCAAGTGAGTAGGTGGTTGGCTATAAGGACCCGGACTTCAGGAAAAGGCCAATGTCAGAGGCATAAATTTAAGAGTGTGGATTTGGGTGTTTGGATGATATTAAAAAGCACCACACCTGGATAAACTCCTCTAGGAAGAAAGCATAGACATAGACGAGGGGGCTAAGTACAGCATCGTGGGGACTCCAGCACTTGGGGGTCTGAGAGAGAAATAAGAACAGTCACAAGAGACTTAGAAAGACCAGCTGGTAAAGTACAAGGAAAACCGGATGAAGGGGGCATCAGGGAGCCTTTAAGAAGAAAATGTTTCAAGGAGACAGTCGTCAATATCAAATGCTGCTGAGAAATCGAGGAAGAGGTGGACAGAGAGCTAAACAGTGTTTTCAAGCAAGATGGAGATCATCTGTCTTTTATTCCAATGGTAATAGCCCTTTCAGTCCAGGGGTAGGGACAGGAGTCCAGTTGTGTGGATTGAGGAGAAAATGGAAATTGAAGAAATTGACTCTCTCGAGGCAGTTTGCCGTAAAGAGAGCAGAGAAATAGGAGCTGGACAAAGTCATAAAGTCAGGGAAACAATTTTTTGGCTTCCTCGAAACAGTGTATAACAAAATAAATACATAATAGAGTGCATTGTATATTAACAATGTATCAAATCATAATACAAATGTATAATAAAGGTGCCAGCATCTAAGACATGCAAATGGCAATAAGCTGTTAGGAAGGGAGAAACTGATGGTGCATGAGAGAGAAGAAAGTAATTGTAGCAGCGAAGTTCTTGAGGTGGAGAGAGGGGGCTGGGAGGGGAGTAAAGACACCTCTTCCACTGTAGGGAGAGGGAAGGCTGAAGACGAGTGGGTCAAGGGATCTCTGGTGGGAAGAGGAGGAGGGTCCCATTGGATCCTTCCTATTTTCTCTGTGAAATAGGAGAGTGACTTGGAGGTGGTGGAATGTTGGAGGTTTGGGAAGAGAGAAGTGTTGAAATAATGATCTCAGTGAATGGGCATGTTCGTTTATTAGGAATGGTAGTCAAGTCACCCAGGAGTGCTGGCTGCCCATTTGAGGCTTGTGGTCTTTCAGTGTGATGCAAATCCAGCGAATGTGGTTGCGTGTTTTGTTTTGTTTTGTTTTCCCTCCAGCAATGGTTAGATGCCACAGTGCGTACACAGGGCAGGCAGACGGTGGGGAGGGGGTGTGTCAGGCAGGTATACAGAGGACGAGGAATCAAAAGTTAAAGTGTTTTGCAAAGGAGCAACCATGGTGTTGAACCAAGGAATCCAAACCCAGTGAGGAGGGGAGAGAGGACACGGGGACACGGGGGCGGGGGTGACAGCGGTGCTAGAGCGGTGGGCTCCATGGTTGGCGGTCTCGGTGCCACCTGGGACTCGCTGAGTGACAGGGCTGGTGGAGAAAAGCTGAACAGAAGGTGATGATCAGAGTACGGGGACAGCAGAAGTGACATTTCGGGGACGGTGCAGCTTCTTCCTTCAGAGACACAGCCTGATGCTACAATAGCTGCCTGGTGGCCCCAGTAAGTGTGCACCTCATGCACTGGTGACATCAGTCAAGACTGAGACCACCCCGGCCCCTGCAGATCTCACCCGTCTTATTTAGGAAGGGGTTTTTACGCTCTGTAGACAGCATTCTCTTTGGCTTCTTGGCAACAGCAGAGCGTCTCCCCCTTTCCGAATGCTCTCTGTCAGAGCCCCGAGTCTGCAGTTGAGAAGAAGAGACTGGAGGAGGACAGTAGTGTGGCCCTGCCAGGACACACAGGCCAAGTACAACCGCGGGCCTATCTGATGGGGACCACTCAGGCACACTGAAGCTTTCAGATAAGGCTATTTTTAAATACCCTCTTCCCAGGCTCAAAGCAAACAGCGGTGGAGACAGCTAGGCAGTCTCCGAGGGAAACTGACTCAGGAAGAGAGACCGCAAACGTTGGGGGGCTCTGGACAGCAGTCACCCATACTCACCGCGGGGAGATAAGTCCACCGGGGGCATTTCCTGACTGGCAGGGACAGGTGCCGGGAGTGGGTGGAAATTCCCTGGGAGATAGTCCGGTAAGGCGTGGTTCAGCTCTGCAGGACTGGAGTGTATTTATTTCCTAAACCATAATTCTGTCAAACAGGGAATCCCTCAGTCCAATGGCTTCTTCCTCCTGCTCCCTCCTCCACGTGGGGACAACTGGAGCCTGAGAAAGGACCACTTGTCGGAGGACATCCAGGGTCCCAAGGGACTCTGCCTCCTTCCAGTAAACTCCCCTCCCCAGGGGGGGCCGGCCTGGGCACCACCCACTGCCCCGAGAGCCTCCCCGGGATCCGACACCCCTTCGGGGCAGCACAGGGCTGGGGGACAGCACAAGGGCTCTCTGCACTGTCCCATTGCACCAGGCGGGGTGGGCGGGAAGTGGAATTGTTCCAGCATCCCAAGCAGGGGAGGACCTGACCCAGGGCATCCAGGCTTACGAACCACTGGAAGAGTCAGGGAACGTGATTCTCGGAGCTGTGCTGGATTCCAGCAAGCTCGGCGGGCGTCGTTTGGGGCTTCTGGCAGCACCTGAGCAGGTATTCAATTCCCAAGAGGTCTTCTGTCTGCCTGTCCGCCTTCCGCCACCACTGGGTTTTTACTCACACAAACACTCCCGCCCGGAACACTTCTGACACCAGATGTGTGAGTTTCCCACCCCAAACGATCCTGCAGTTCTCTGCAGACACCAGCTGGGTGTTCTACGATTTAACTCAGTTTGACACAATCCACACACAAAATGTCGTCTCCTGTATCCCCCATCCCCGCCCACAGCGGCCTCTGAGCTCCGCTCCCTGTACCCCTCTCTAGGAAAGACAAGACCGAATGAGCCATCATAAAGACGCAGCACGGTGCCCAGGAGGTAAAAAGCAATGCTCTGAAAGCAAGTTTCTGTTAAAAGTTTCCAGCCACTTCTATTTCTAGCAGAGGAGACAGTGAGTCTCCCTGAGAAAAACTGTAGGAGTGGTTCCTTTCAGGGAAGTGGGTGAGAGGGGGTCAGCCACCATACCCCTGGGGGAAGGGAGCCAGAGGGATGGACCAGCTGCATCCGTGCCAGAAGCCTTCCCAGGAAAACGACCTTGACTCCTTTACAGATTCAAAAGCACCTCTAAGGCCCAACGCCTTACTTCAGGGGATCACGGACGTGCGGGTGAGACGCACATCCTAGGGGCTGGGACACAGGGAGGAGGTGATGGCACCCACTTTAAGGGACAAAGCAGAGGGTAAAGAGCAGCCTCTGGGAGTGAGGAGTCTCAGGGAAGAAGGGAGAGGAGAGCGACTCACCCTGATGAAATGGGGCTGCAATTAAATCATATAAAATAACAAAGGAACATGGCTTTTTATGGACCCCAAGCTGCAGGTGGGACACACCGTATGCTGTCAGAGTCGGGTGCCTTTATCACTCAGAGTACGATTTTTTTTTTTTTCCTGTTGCAAACAAAGAAGCAGGTCCAGGAGCTGGAGTGGCTGACCATGGTCACCGTCCGGTTGGTGCAGAGCTGGGACTGCACCGCGGTCTCCTAACTCCTCATCCTGGCTCTTCCAAGCGCCCTCTCTTCCCTGGAGCCCTCCCACCTCCGAGTTCTCCCTTCCAACTACACAGAGAAGGAGGTCTGAGAAAACAGATCTGAGAAGTTCTTCCCCCTGTAAACAAAAGGTTTTTTTCAGTTTATAATGCGGGCCTATTGAGTTAAGGAAATCCTAAAGTGCCCCCTGCTGGAAAAACAGAGGAATCTACTCACATGTGGATTGTCTTCCAGATACTGTAGCAGCGCCAAGAACTTACACGTTGATATTTGCTTGTTTTCTTGGCATTTGTGATTGTCATCATTTTTCATGTTTGCTGGAAAATTCAAAGCTCAAATGCTATTTCCACCACTCAAAAACTGAGATCTCTAGCGGGAGTACCCTGTCACAATTTAATTCAATTCTACAAATACTTTTTAATATTTACTATGTGCCAAGCACTGTGCCAATTCTAGAAAAGCAAGGTGACTAGAAGCTGAAGCTTTATACAGCACTTTGGTTTCATTCATGTCATCTCAACTGAAATTCATGTTTTATGTCAGTTGTGGCACACAATCCTTTATAAAGAAAATAAAATGGCCATTAACTTGAAAAGAGTGTGATATGTTTTAAAATCTATTGCTTAATGTGGTGTGTTTTCATTCTCATTTTTAAAAGCTACAGTTTCTAATTAATGAAGCCATTTTCCTCATTACAGCTGAAAACTGAGAATCCCTTACATCTTTCTATCACCAGCTTGCTCCTATCAAAACGCCTGGACTGGTCCAGATTTCCCCCTTGTTGGCCTTGCTCCATTTCAAAGCTCTAGCAGTCTTTCTCAGCTTGCAGCTAAAATCTGGCTTTCTCTTCAAGAGGGAAATACTTTCTAAGATAGTAACTCAAGCAATTCAGTTTGCCTTTTCAACCCCACCCCTGCTGATCATCTCTCTCTGTCTTTCCTCCCATGAGTCAGAAACAAGATGACTGCATTCGCGAAATGTTCTCTGTTCCTTATAGTTTAACTGTCCACATGACTAATGGTCCTCAGTTGATGTATCTCAGTTCATTTTATTTTTACAGTCTTGCTTGCTTATTTTTTTCCTGCCTCTCTGGGTTGCTCTCCTCTCTAAATGGCCACCTTCCTCTCTAACAACCAGTTCATCTTCACCTTAATTATTCCTGGCAGCATACCCAGATATAAATTTATAACCACAGCAGTTGGTTATAAAGTGCAGGACAGTCACTTCCCATGGCCTGAGTCACTGGCGCCCTCTGCTGGTGCTCCTTCCAATCGGCTGTGAATAAGGCAAGTCACCTGCAAATCAAGACTTGGCCCTTCCAGGCATGGCTGACCTCAAAGTGTTCTTGGTGTGAAGACATCACACCTGGATCTCAGTAAAAAACAACAACAACAACAACAACAACAAATGCTTATAGAACATTAGAGATAGCAGATGACAAGAGAAGACCTGAGCACACCGAGTCCAAGAGAGGAGCCGGAAGGTACGGGAGGTAAACCAAGTGAGACTGTGCAAGTCTTTCCCTTCTCTAGACTTGTCTATTTGAAAAAATCCCTGAATAATTAGAAATTAAGCAACATACTATTAAATAACCCACAAGTCAAAAAAGAAATCATAATGGAAATTAGAAAATATTTTAAGCCAATTGAAATGGATACATAATAATCAAAGTTTATGACATTCTGGCTAATGCAATAATTAGAGGGAAATTTGCTTTAAATACTTATATTAGAAGGAAAGAAAAATATAAAATAAATATTCTAATCACTTACCTTAATAACGTAGAAGAAAGAGCAAATTAAGCTGGAAGTAAGCAGAGGGAAGGAAAGAAAAAATACCAGCCCCCAAATCAATTAAATAGAAACAGAAAAACAATGAAGAAAATCAATGATACTGAAAGTAAATTAACTGAAGGGAAATTGAATTCTTAATTAAAAGCCTTCCCATAAAGAAAACTCCAGACCCAGCTGGTCTCACCAGTGAATTCTATCAAATATTTAGAGGGAAAAAGAATATGAATTCTCTGCAAACTCTCAGAAAATAAAGGAAGACACACTTTCCCATTCCTTTCATAAAATCTCATTACTCTGATACCAAAACCATACAAAGACATTATAAAAAAGAAAGAAAATATTATCTCTCATTGAAAAAAAATGCTCGCAAATTCAATTTAGCAATATACAGAAAGCAAGATTTATCCCAGCTATTCGAGGTTGGTTAAGATTCAAAAATCAATTAATGTAGTTCACCATAACAGGACAATTGAAGAAAAAAAAGATAATCTCCACAGATGTAGAAAAAACATTTGAAAAGTTTCCATTCTCATTGATGTTACAAACTATTAGCAAACTAAGAATAGAACACTTCAAACTGATAAAGAAATATTTGAAAAATCTAGAGCTAACATCATACTTAATGGCAAAAACTGAATGCCTTCATCCCCAGTTTGGGGACAAAGCAAGGATGCTGACTCTCATGGCCTCTTTTCCTCAGTGAACTGGGTATTCTGGCCTATGCAATGAGGCAAAAAACATAAATAAGAGGCAGAAAGATTGGAAAGTGAAAAGTGAAACCGTCTTTACTGCAAACTGCATGATCACATATATGGAAAACCCCAAGGAACCTACAAAAAAAGCTATTAGAACTAATAAGTGAGATAAATAATATCTCAGGTTACAAAGTCAATATTAAAAAATCAATTGTATTTCCATATACTAGCAATTAGAAGTTGAAAGTTTTTAAAATTAGCTTCCAAAACCATGAATAATTAAGTATACATTTAAAAAATTTGGGGTAAGACCTATTCCCTGAGAAATATAAATATAAAACATTATTGAGAGAATCCAAAGAGACCCCAAATAAATGGAGACATATACCATTTTAATGGGTTGGAAGACTCAGTCTCCCTACCCAATTCATAGATATAACACAACTCCAGTCAAATTCCCAGCAGGCTTTCCTGTAGAAATCAACAAGCTGATTCTAAAATTTGCATGGAAATACAAAGGATGTGGAAGAGCCAAAATAAACTTGGAAAGAAATACGAAGTTAGAGGACCTCACTTTCTGACTTCAAGACATTATGCGGGGATAGGAATCCAGACAGTACAGTACTGGCATAAGGATAGACTTAGAGATCAATGGACAGAACAGAGGGGACAGAAATAGACCCACACACGTATGGTTAATTGATTTTCAACAACTTGCCAAGAAAATTCAGTGGGGGAAAATATAGCCTTTTCAATAAACTGTTCAACTGGATGCTCATATTATTCATAAAGAGAAAAAGTGAACCCTAGCTTCACTCCACAACATACACAAAAATTAACCCGAAATGAATCACAGACCTAATATAAAAACTAAAATCATAAAACTTCTAAAAGAAAACATAGGTGGAAATCTTTATGACCTTGGGGTAAGCAAAGATTTTTTAGATAAAAAACACAAAAAGCCCAAACCAAAAAAAATTGGACTTCATCAAAATGTAAAACGTCTGCTCTTTGAGAGATATTGCTAATGGAACAGTAAACCCGGGACTGGGAGAAAATATTCTCAATATATAGGACTGATAAAGAACTTTGTATTCAGAAAATAAAAAGGCTTCTTACAACTCAATAATAAAAAGACAACCTGGGCTTCCCTGGTGGCGCATTGGTTGAGAGTCCGCCTGCCGATGCAGGGGACACGGGTTCGTGCCCCGGTCCGGGAAGATCCCACATGCCGCGGAGCAACTAGGCCCGTGAGCCACAACGACTGAGCATGTGCGTCTGGAGCCTGTGCTCCACAACAAGAGAGGCCGTGACAGTGAGAGGCCCGCACACCGCGATGAAGAGTGGCCCCCGCTTGCCACAACTAGAGAAAGCCCTCACATGGAAATGAAGACCCAACACAGCCATAAATAAATAAATAAATAAATAAATAAATAATCACATTACAGAAGAGTATTTAAAAAAAAAAGACAACCTACTTTTTTTAATGGGCAAAAAATTTGAACACACCCTTCACAGAAAAAAAAATACAAATGGCCAATAAGCACATGAAAAGGTGCTCAACATCATCAGTAATCAGGGAAGTGAAAATTAAAACCACAGTGGTAACCACTTCACACCCGTGAGAATGACTAAAATGAAAACGACTAGTAACACCAAGTATTGATATGTGGAGCAAACTCATATATTGCTGATGGAATTGTAAATGGTACAGTCACTTTGGAAAACATTTTGGGAATTTCTTATATGGTTGAACATATACGTACCATAGGACCTAGCAATTCTAAGGTATTTATCCAAGAGAAATGGAAATAGATGTACACACACAGACTCATATATGAATGTTTACAGCAGCTTTATTCATAATAGTCAAAAACTGGGGAAAAACCTAAAATGTCCTTTAGTAGGTGAATGGATAAAAAAATTGTGGTATATTTATAGAATAGCATAAATATTCCTACTCAGCATAAAAAGGAATGAACTACTGATACATTCAATAACATAGATGGATCTTGAAAATACTGAGCAAAATAAGTGAAATACAAAAGAATAGGTGTACAATTCCATTTACAGAAAGCTAGACAAAAGTCTTATTTAATTCATGGTGACAGAAAGCAGATCAGTTGTTACCTGGGGCAGGAGTGGGGATTGACTGGGGGTGAGGCCTAGGGAACTTTTGGGGGTAATAAGGAATATTCTGTGTCTTGAATGTGGTTGTATGAATATGTAAATTTGTCAAAGCTCATCAGAATGGGTTTTGGATGCATAGTAAATTATACCTGAGTAAATTACACCTCAATAAAGTTGATTAAAAAAACACCTAAGTAGGACTTCCCTGGTGGCACAGGGCTTAAGACTCTGAGCTCCCAATGCAGGGGGCCTGGGTTTGATCCCTGGTCGGGGAACTAGATCCCACAAACGTGCCGCAACTAAGACCTGGCGCAAATAAATTAAAAACAAACAAACAAACAAAAAAACACCTAAGCAATCTGGGAAAAAATAAGGCTTAGAAAACACTAACATAACAGATGAAAAGGAAAACCACGACTTTTTGGAATCCTAGAGATGGGGACCAGAAGACACAAGAGGTAAAGCAAGTGAGATTCTGTGAAACACCTTTCCCTCTCCTGGCCTCCCATGGTACAGTGGACAGGATCCTGTGTGCTGTCCCCTGTAAGTTCAGTTGGTTATTTCTCTGAATCAATTGCCGGCCGTGCCTACACACAGTTATAATCATATCACAGAGAGCCTTTCATATCTGCACTGGATTTTATGGTCTGTGGCCAGACCTCTTCACAATCCTCACAGCCACTCTTGACTTAGATACTATTGTGGTCTCCATTACTACAGAAAAGGAGACTGAGGCTCAGAAAAACCAGTGATTTTTTTTAAGATCACATGGAAAATGATAGACCTGCGATTCAAGTCCAAGTGCCAAGGAACTCTGTTTTCCAATTTTCCAAGCTCTCTCACCTCCCTGCCCTCTTGTCCCCCAGGAAGAGTAACTCAGTTATTATGTAATTAATCGAAATCACCATGAGCAATAACGTATCAATAACAACAGTACCAGAGCTAAGAAGTCGAACTAGGATGTAACATTCATTTTCTTGCTCAGACCAGTCCACATGTGTTTCTCAAAAGATGGAATGACTATAATGGCTGATTGTTGCGTTTAATGATGCTTTGCTTATTAGTATCTCAATTCAACAGGTACTCCGTGGGGAAGGCATTGTTAGGAGCAGGGCATTCAGAAAGGATTAAGGCATAGTCCTGGCCTTCCCAGAACTTAAAAGCCAGTGTTACACCCTGTTCAGCTCAGGACTGTTTTCTTCCGTGTGTGGTCCTAACATTAACAGTTACCTCCTACCGAAATCCCATCAGCTCCCACGTGACTCCCAGAATGGGCGCCGGATGGGGGCACCATGTCCGGATTGTCCGTTTTCCAAGAAGTATTAACGGCATTTTCCAAAGTCATATGGAGGGACCTGACAAGGGCACTGGGGCCACAGTAGGAGAGAGCCATTTAAATCAGACCTAGCTTTGCGGAATCCATAACACAGCACTGTTCTGAATAGGGCTGTAAGCCTCCAGCCTAACAGCCCCAAGCTACTTGAGAACTGGTAAAGTTACTTTAGAGTTTTCAGATGCTTTTTAACATAACTGTCAAATATGATAAGTCAAGCAAACATAGGGTTTTTTTTTTGTCTTTCCTTGCATATTTTAAAATGGTTCTTTTCATATTATAGCAAATACCTCAAATTATAAACATTTCTCTGGGAAAGAGGTGGTATAGGGTCGGGCACTTTTGTGATAAGCACCATTCCCTTTATTTATGTCCTGCCTTTTGAGGGCAATGGAAGGAAAGCAGAGATTGTTATTCCTGTTTTCCATGATGAGAAACTCCATTGTGAAGCACCCCTTGGTTTTGTGCATCTCAATCCTTTTTAAAGTTTTGACATATGCATGCTTCCTTCTCTGATGCCCCGTCACACACATTCATTTGAAAAATTAAAGTGAACTACACCTAACATTTTTCATATCGTAACATGTAAAATTAATAACTTTCACTGCATTTTCTGTAATGTGGAACACATAGGAGCAGAAAGGGTGAGACAAACCTGATTTTTGGCTTCCTCAGACACCTGTTGGCCCCCTACGGGATGCATCCTTGTTCATGGCACACAGAATAACCCTAGCCTGCGTCTCACGGTCAAGTGCAGCAAACATCAACCCGTAAAATACTTTCTCCAGTGTGTCAACCTGGTCAGGACTGGGGTGTCCCATGGTGGTAGGGATTTGTATAAGTTTTATTTTATTTTATTTTGGCCACACTGCGCAGGATGTGGGATCTTAGTTCCCCAACCAGGGATCAAACCACTTCTTACTACCCCTGAAGTGGAAGCACGGAGTCTTACCCTTCTCTGGACCACCAGGGAAGTCCCTGTATAACTTTTAAGGCCAAAATTGTTCAATTTTTAAAAACTTTTATTGAAGTAGAGTTGATTTACAATGTTCTGTTAATTTCTGCTGTACAGTAAAGTGATTTAGTTATACACATATATATTCTTTCTCATATTCTTTAAAAAAAAAATCCCTCTGTACGTGAACATTGTCCTCAATGACGTAAGATCCATGAAAGGCAGGGTCTTTATCTTTTCAGCTCCCTGCTTTATTCCTAGCAGTTAAGACAGTGCCTGGCACACAGGTGTCCTATAAATATTTGTTGAAGGAATGACGAGTAAGCTTTCCCTGTCCACATGTGACTGTCCAATGAGCCCCTGTATCAGTTCTTTCACGCATCCCTGCTCACGTTTACGGGCTGAAGCCCTCTCCCAACTTATCAACTGAAACTCAGCTGCAGCCTCTCCTCCATGAAATGAGCTCCCCGTGCATCTGTGATCTGAAAATAGTGAACAGCAGGAAGGATCATGTAAATCAAATGCAAATCAAATCAGCAAAAATATAGTCTATTTCATATTGAAATAAACTAAATTACAGAGCTACTACCATGACTTATCAAGGGATATAAATGATTGAGAAAATAAATCAATAAACCATTTTAGCAGTTTCCAAATAACGTATTGATCTTTTAAAGTTTTTGCCATGTTTTTTTTTTTTGTTTTTGCTTTTTGGCTGGCTAGCTATTACCTGCTTGATGAAACTGTAATTGCCTGAACCATAATTTGACTTAGAGAATCACATCAGGCTCTCAACAACGTTGCACATTCGGTTGATATTTGGTAGGTGACTTTTGTCTTAAGTAAATGTCTCTTAGCATCAATGCCTTAGTTTTTGGTGCTGAATCTTCTACTGAACTAAGGAATTTCACTAAAGAATTTCTTAGCCCTTATAGTCCTGTTTGATATTTCTATTTATTTAATATTTCTGTTACCAACTAAGTCATAAAAATGTTCATTGAAATGTCCTATTAAAGAATTGGTTTAATTTTATCAACTTATGTTCATCTGCAACCCACGAAGCTTTGTGAACACCAATCAGCCATATGGAAGGAACTTAAAATCCATTATGGTCTTTACTTTTCTCATCAAACATGCATCTATAGATAATTTATTTAAAAATTAATAATTTGTCTCTTGTACTTGGTATTTTATTTTAAATTCTTTATTTTTTCTCATATATTTATATATGATATGTATCTTCATTATTTCCTCATTCTCAATATCTTCAGCTTCTTTCTTATTTTCTGTATTTAGGTTTATAAGTGTAATGACTATCATTCATCAAAATAATCTATCAGCTTTAATAACTGAAATATTTCTTTCTTGTAAAACAAAACAAAGTTTTGAGGTCTGTTAGAATATTATTTACTTAAGCCAAGTCTCTAATTTAAAAAATTTTTTCTGGGACTTCCCTGGTGGTCCAGTGGTTAAGACTCCACACTCCCAATGCAAGGGGCACAGGTTCGATCCCTTGTCAGGGAACTAGATCCCGCATGCCACAACTAAAGATTCTGCATGCCTGAGCTAAAAGATCCCACAAGCTGCAACTACAGATTCCTTATGCCGCAACTAAAAAAGATCCCGCCTGCCACAATGAAGATGCCACAGCAGCAACTAAGACCCAGTTCAGCCAAATAAATAAATTAATATTAAAAAAATAAGAAGACTTCACCTATCCAATGCAGGGGGCATGGTTCGATCCCTGGTCGGGGAAGTAAGATCTCGCATGCCATGCGGTGCAGCCAAAAAAAAAATTTTTTTTTCCAAACATTTATCTACTCCCATTTCAGTTTCCTGCTCTATAGGAATTGGGTAATTTTCACATTTAGATCTAAAGTCCTCAACTATTTAAGCCCCAAACTCCTTTCTCTCTGTAGATAGTCTAATCACCAAGCAATACTCAGAATCACAGAGCCAGGCCATCTGTACCCATGGCCCTTGCTATGGGCACTGTGATAATGGACCAGTGCTAGGTGCCCAGCACCTGGATGTGCCAGCCCTGGGCCTGGTTGCCCTCAGATCCGTTCCTCATCCTTTCCCTGCTCTGCTGTATGTTGAAGGGGGAGCCTGCAGCCTGCAAGCTCCCTTCTCAGTGAGGTCTCCAATGGGAGGCACTGGTGGGGACGGAAAGGCAGGAGGAGAAGAGAAGACAGGGTATTCCTCTAATCCCTCTCATCCTTCTCTCCCTCCACCAGCATCTCCAACAGCATCTCCATCTTGTCTGCCGTTCCAGCACTGCCATACAGGCCCTCTGTGGCCCAGGTTCTCCCAGGGGACCCCAGCCCCTGGCTCTGGTACTCACCATGGCCTCCTTCTCTCTCTCAGCCCAGGGATGGAGGGCCTTCTCACCGCTCCTGGACTTGCATTGTCCCTGGATGATTCCTGAGCCTTTCCATCCCCTGGGGGAACCAATTTCCTGCATTAAATCTCCTTTGCTGGGCTTCCCTGGTGGCGCAGTGGTTGAGAGTCCACCTGCCGATGCAGGGGACACGGGTTCGTGCCCCGATCCGGGAAGATCCCACATGATTCGGAGCGTCTGGGCCCGTGAGCCATGGCCGCTGAGCCTGCGCATCCGGAGCCTGTGCTCCACAACTGTAGAGGCCACAACAGTGAGAGGCCCGCATACCGCAAAAAAAAAAAAAAAAAAAAAAAAAAAAAAAAATCTCCTTTGCTATCTAGATATGTTTTCCTGGTTACCCTCTGGCTGATGTGCTGCAGTTTCAACGCCTGGTAACATCCCATGGGGAGGCGCTGCCCCTTCCCCCAGTGGCCTTGGGTTCTCCTTTCAACACCTCCCAACGCTTGGGTCTGCTCGTTGCCAGCTCTTCCCAGCTCTGCTTTCAGCAACATCCTGCTTGTGGCTTGAAATCTCGTATGGAGGGAGCATTTAGTCATGGAAATCTGCAAACACTACAAATCCTGCTCACCCTGCCCATCCCCACTCCACCAAGGGCCAGCTGTTGAACATTCACCAGCATGCCACTGGTGGAGATCTGGGTGAGATCCACAATGGACACTTGTCCATTAACTGCTGGCAGAGCAGGGGGCTTCTCTGCAGAGGTGGGTTTCCAGCTCACCCCACCTCACCTAAGAGGAGAACTGGCTCCTGCATGAAGACAGCTGTACGTCCCCAGAGAGCCTGGCTAACTGCTGTCTCTGGAGCAGGGCTGGCACTAGGGTGATGGGGGGAGGAACTCACCTCGGGTACAAAATTTTAGGGGGTATCGGGGAAACTCAGTAATCAAGACAACTAGTATTTTCAATGCAATATTTTTAAAGATCAAAATTAATGCCTCCCACCAAGCCCCATGATGAACAAAATATCAAAATTTTAAGGAAAGAGGGTTGGACAAGGCTGAGATCACGGTGAGATGAGGAACGTAAGTCATGCAAGATTCATCTTGGTTAGATTTTGATAGTTTGTTCACATGGATTTTTTTATATTAAGTTTGATATTTTAAAAGGTTCATGACTGCGTTTGGCAATGATTTCTTGGCTACGACACCAAAAACACAAACAAAAGAAAAATAGATAAATTAGAGGTCATCAAAACTGAAAATTTTGTGTGTCCAAGGACACTATCAACAAATTAAAAAGGCAAGCAGAATGGGAGAAAATATTTGCAAATTACATATTTGATAAGGGATTAATATCCAGAATATTTAAAGAGCTCCTAAAACTCTACAACAAAAAACCCAAAACCCAATTTAAAAATGAGCAAGTGAGCAAATGAGCAACTATACTCCAATAAAAACTAATCAAAAATAATAAAAAATAAAAATGAGCAAAGGACTTGAATGGATTTTTCTGCAAGAAGATATACAGATGGCCAATAAGCACATGAAAAGACGCTCAACATCACTAATCATTAGAAAAATGCAAATGAAAACTGCAGTGAGCTACCACCTCACACCCATGAGGATGACTATTATTAAAAAAAAAAGAAATAACAAGTGTTGGAGAGGATGTGGAGAAATTGGGACTCATGCATTGCTAGTGAGAACGTAACATAGTGCAGCTTCTGTAGAAAACAGTATGGTGGTTCCTCAAAAATTTAAAAATAGAACTACCATATGATCCAGCAATTGCGCTTCTGTGTATATAACTAAAAGAATTTAAAGCAGGAACTCAAAAAGATATTTGTATACTCAGCATTATTTATAAGGGCTACAATGAGAAGTAAGCCAGGTGTCCATTGATGGATGAACAGATAAACAAAATGTGGTCTATCCATACAATGAATATTATTCAGCCTTAAAAAAGGAAAGACATTTTAGCACAGGCTACAACATGGATGAACCTTGAAGAAAGTATACTAGGTGAAATAAGCCAGACACAAAAGGACAAATACTGTGTGATTCCACTTTTACGAGGTACCTAGAAGAGTCAAATTCATAGATACAGAAAGTAGAATGGGGGTTGCCAGGGGCTGGGAGGAGGGAAGAATGGGGGATTATAGTTCAGTGGAGAGAGTTTCAGTTTTGCAAGATGAAAAAACCTGGAAATGGATGGTGGGGACAGTTGCACAACAATGTGAATGTACCTAATGCCAATGAACTGTACGTTTAAAAATGGTTAAGATGGCAAATTTCATGTTATGTGTATTCTACCAAAAATTTATTTTAATTAGGGGAAAAAAGCAAGGTGCAAATCAGTATGCAATCAGTTACTTTTATGGTAAAAAGTGGGGGGTGGGTTAGACTCTAGTACTTTATTTGCTTGGATATGCATTTTTAAAGCTCTGGAAAGATGTATAAGAAACTAAAAATAAATTTTACCTTGGAGGGGTGGGGTGTGAACTAGGCAGAGGGTAAGGGTCGGTGTGACATCTGTCATGTATCTTTTCTAAGAATTTCTAATTTTATACAAACAGGTCTCAGAAATTCTCAGCTGCTTATGGGAAAGCAGAAATCAGATTCGAGTGTTGCCTAATGGCTACGTGGCTGCCTCTGAATGATACGTCTTTCTGGCAGGGTTACCTTGACCTGCCATTGATCAGTGCCTTGTTATCTGTCTTATCTCAACTGAAACTCAGCATGAACCCTCAGACCAACCAGCAGAGCATTTTCCTCTGGAAACAGTCCAGCTCCCTTGAGAGCAGTGGACCCTGAGGGCACTGGGACCCTTCCCTCTGGGGGCAGGTCCATCTTTCTGCTGGGCTTTCTGTCACGTCCATGGATATTCTTTCATTGGTGATCCTGCACTGGCCAGACCTGCCTGCCGAGTTCTCTCTCTAGCAGTAAGACTCAAGGGTGCCCCCTGCTAGCTTTACTGAGGGGTGACCACTCTGGGCACAGTCGGGGGACCTGAGGACAGACACCTGCGGGGTGGGCTCCCCCTTCGCCCTTCACCTCTCCTCTATCCTCCCCTGCTCAGGGAGCCCTGTCCCCGAATCTATTCCCCCCGCTGCTGCCCACCTGCCCTGGGCCTGACCCTCCAGTCCTGCCCACCCACCCCCCATCCCCATGCAGGAGCCCTGCCCCCTAGCCCCATCCTGCAGTCAGACACACATAGGTTTGAATTCTGGCTCTGCTGCTTACGAGCTGTGTGACCCTGGGGAAGGTAGTTAACCTACCTGAGCCTCGGTATCCTCTTGGGTAAAATAGGGACATGAAGAAAGACATAGGGACACGTGCGGTCTCCTGCTGGGAGGCCATGGTCCACACCGGCTTCTGGTGCCGGCGTGGTTCTCCCTCTTGAGCTGGTTGGTGGCCACATAGGACTTTGCTTTGTAATTATTTATTAAACTGTATATTTTTATTTTATGCACTTCCGTATATATCATACAGTTTCCAGAAAATAAAAAAAAGCTTTTTAAAACAGTAAACCTATAGAAAAAATATCAGGGGCTAAATAAAGGCTAGTTTAGTTACCCCCCAGTCTCCACTGCCAATACCATTTCAGTTCTCTCCTTTCTCAAAAATCCTTTCGGTTCTCAATTATCACAAACCCCTTTCCCTTCCCAGCCAAGCTCCTAAAATGACTGCTCTGAACCTATCCCTCCACCTCTCTCTCCCCGTGTCCTTTCCATGAGCCACCGTGGGTGTCGGGCTGTGCCCTGACAGATCTGATCACCCACCACGTTTCTGAGGGCCTGGACCATTGCTAGCTGCCAGGGCCATGGGCAGCATCTCCTTCCCCACTGCAGGGAGCCTCACCTCCCAACACTAGTCAGCCTCGTCCTGGCGCACAAGGGCACGCCCCAGGTACAATCCCAGGTGTGAGGTTCTGTAAATGGCCCAAAGCAGTGTCACCTGCCCTTGCACTGGAATTATCTGGGAGTAATTCACCCACTTGAGGAAAGACACCCTTTCCTCAGCCCCATCCCTGAAGAATCTGCCAGGAAGAAAGCTCCAGAAAGAGAATTCTTATCCACCAAGCATCTATTACACACCAGGCACTTCTCATACACCAGCCTATGTAATTCGTCTCCCAGTCCGATGAAGCTGGTACTGTGATGGTCTTCGTTTTGCAGGTGAGGAAACTGAGGCACAGAGGAGGTGAGTAACTTGCAGTGGGTCACGTGGGCGGGACGGTGGAGACAGGATTTGACACCACGACTGTGGGGCTCCCCTGGCCATGCCTTTCCTGAGACCACTCTTTTCCATACATTGCTAACTTAGTTTCTGGTAGTTTCTCCAAAACGTTCATGTGCACGCAAATTACCTGGGCTCTTGTTAATTCTGACTCGCAGGTCTGGGATGGGGCCTGAGACTCTGCATTTCTATCAAGCTCCCAGGGATGGTGCTGTGGTCCATGGACCTCACTTTGAGTAGCAAGACAGGAGAGCAGGCAGAAGTGAGCATAAATGTGACCCAGGGAGTCACTGGGCTCTCCCTTAAGGGTGAGTCAGCTAAGGTGGATGGACTGAACGTTTGGGTCTCCCCAAAATTCATATGTTGAATCCTAACCTGAGATGTGATGGGATGAGGAGGTGGGGCCTCTGGGAGGTGATTAGGTTGAGAGGATGGAGCCCTTACGAGGGGGATTAGTGCCCTTATAAAAGAGACCCCAGAGGGATCCCTTGTCTCCACCCTGTGAGGACACAGCGAGACGATGGCCGTCTCTGAACCAGGAGGCAGGGTCTCACCAGACACCAAATCTGCCAGCACCTTGATCTTGAACTTCCAGCCTCTAGAACTGTGAGAAATAGACATCTATTGTTTAAGACACCCAGCCTATCACATTCTGTTATAGCAGCCTCAACGGACTAACACAGGACAGGGAAACGGATGATCCGCCCTCAGTAGTAGGTCCTCAGCCTGGAGGTCCCCTCACCATACTGCCCAATCAGACACCAAGCCCAGACCTCTGCCTACTTATCACAAGGACTTGGGACCTTATCATTATATTTGTGATGGTGACCTGTGATCAGTGATCTTTGATGTTATTACTGCTATGACTCATTGAAGGTTCAGGTGATGGTTAGCATTTTTTAACAATAAAGTTTCTTTTAATCAAGGTATGTAAATTGTTTTTTAGATATGATGCTACTGCACACTAAATAGACTACAATATAGTATAAACATAACTTTTATATGTACTGGGAAACCAGTACATATAGACTACAATATAGTATAGACTAAATAGACTACAATATAGTATAAACATAACTTTTATATGTACTGGGAAACCAAAAAATTCGTGTGACTCGCTTTACTGCGATAATCACTCTATTGTGGTGGTCTGGACCAGAAACTGCAACATCTCTGAGGTCACCTGTATCAGTGTCTCCCCACCTTTTCACCTGTGGCCATACAGAGAAGGTGATAGAACTCGTGCCCCGTGCTGGAGGGTCCCCACGGGCCAAGGGCATCAGGGTCTCTGCGCACTTGTGTTGTATCCACAGCACCCAGAGAGAAGCCCTGGGTGGAGATTCTTAGACTCCCCTTCAGGATGCTCGTTTCCCACACATTCTACTGATGCTCTGCTCATGTGTTTTGATCACAGTCACATGTGCAGATTAGTTCAGGGTTCAGGTTGTTCTCTGACCAGAGGTGGGTACCCGCTGACCCCTGCTCCCTGGGACTCGGCCTGTTCGATCTGATCCCAAGTCGCTGGGTCGCATCCACGGCGCCTGCCCCCATCCCGTCCGAGCCGGTTCTACCCTTTCTGACCTAGTTATTTGGTCTCATTTCCCAACATCAACCAGCGTGGCCTCCTTCCCTCCCTCTTGTGACATGAGTTGCACAGAGAATGAGAAGTTGGGGCCTTTCATGTCTCTAAGTCCCTTAGGTATGGTTTTTGCCACACGTCACTCCTGCAAACTGGCCCAGCCAGCCTGACGCGCTTTCCAGAATACACAGTCCACGCTTCACGGCAGATGCCTTTCGAGTCTTGACCATGTGCAGAACTTGCTTCTTTCTTCCGGGGCTGCAAGGCAGGAACACTGGTGTGGCATCCTTGCAAACCTCCATAGTATGACATGGAGCTGACACAGAGCTGGAGGCCTCGGCAGCTTTGATGGCGCATAGAATTCCTGAGCCTGAACACGCTCAGCTGATCGCCGTCTCTGCTCCACCGGTGCGGCCTGCCCTGTCGTCACAAGCCAGGGACACTTGCCAGGTGCAGGTTCAGAGCTTCCTGCCCAGGGATATGGTGCTGTACCCCTACACACGGCTCTGGCTTCTGGAAGCACAGGCCCTGCCAGGGTTCCCGCCAGTGAGAATGAAATGTCCATGGGGCCGAGATTTGAAGAACAGTGGATCTTACTTGACAACAGACCCGGGGGGACCCTAGACAGGGAAGAGTCGCTGCCCTTGGATCCACTGACCCAAATAAGTGCTGCGGGGCCTCGGGAGGAGGGGGGATGAGGAGAGACGTCAGAGGGGCCTGTTGAGATGAGGCCAAACACACCTGGCACCTCAGCGACAAGGTGGCATCCATCCCCCTTTCCAGGAGCACCACCAACTTCACAGGCCCCGGCAGTGTTGACCCTGGCAGGAGGGGAGGATGCTCTCAGCTCACAAGGTCTGAACCAAAGGGGCCTGTCAAGATGAGGCCAAACACACCTGCTGCCCTCAGCGACAAGGTGGCACCCAACCCCCTCTCCAGGAGCACTGCCAGCTTCACGTGCCCCGGCCGTGTTGACTCTGGCACAAGGGGAGGACGCCATCAGCTCACAAGGTCTGAGCTTCAAGGCAAGGGCAGAGTGTCTGATAAGCAAAGTAGAGCCTGAGAACCGTGCCAGGCACAGGCACATGACCTACCGTTCTGTTCTCTGGCCGACCACACCTGGGGCTATGGAGGATTGCCCGGCTCAGGCCTGGTACCGCCGGTGGGGCCGGGGAGGCGGGGCGAAGACGGCCAGCCCAGCCACCAAATGTGCCCCCAAACATGAGCTGTCTGCGTTTTCCTCCAAATGTACACGTGAGGATCCCCTCACACCATGGTTCTTTACTCTTTTGGGGTAGAGGGGGACCCTTTGAGAATCTGATAAAAGCCAGCACCTTTTGCCCTGAAAAATGTAGCATCTAATGTAAGGCTGAGAGTTTGGTTTTCCATCCCTCTGAAACCTGGTTGATAGATAGATGGGAGGATGGGAAAGCTGCTTGGAGTGTGGGGAGAGAAGCTGCCTCTGAGGCCCCAGAGGAAGAGAGGGGAACAGGGAGAAGTGTTAGCTACGGTTAAACCCTGAGGTGAAAGGAAAGACGGGAAGCATCGTCTCTCAGAGACGGCTGATGGAGTAAAGGATGCCAGATCCCAAATGGGTAGAGTCAGAGGTTAGCAGAGCATCTTCAGTGGTCCCGACCTGATCACCTGGCCAGGGAGAAATCCAGCAGGAGCCCAAGAATGTAATTCATGGGAGGCTTTGGGAGTAAACTGCAAGTCTCTCCTCACCCTCACAATATAGCACATCATGATGAATTCAGGGTGCTGGACAGCCGTCAAACGTGGTCATTGTGGCAGACTCACAGTCCCTGCCTGTTGGTGGTCACTCCTCTGGGGAACCCCTCCCCTTGGGTGTAAGCAAGACCTTGCCTCTAACCAATAGAATATGGCAAAGATGATGGAATGTCCCTTCCTTGGCTGGGTTATGTTATGTAAGACTCTGTCCTGCTAGCAGATTCACTCTAGAAACTCTCCTTGCTGGCCGGATGAATTAAGTGATCATGATGGGAAAGCCCACGTGGCAAGAAACTTCCAGAAGCTTCTAGGAACTAGGACTGACTTCTAGGAGCTGAGGGCGACTGCCAGCCAACAGCCACAAAACACCAGGGCCCTCAGTGATATAACCACCAGAAAACGAATGCTGCCAGCCACCTGAGTGAGCTTAGAAGCAGTTCTCCCCGAGGAAAGCATCCAGATGAGAACCCAGCCCTGGACCACACCTTGATTCGGCCACTTCCTAAACAGAATCCTGCTTAGGATCTCCTAGGATCATACCTGATCCACAGAAACTATGAAATGCTTAATGTGTGTTGTTTTAAGCCATGCTGTTTTTTACACAGCAATAGATAACTAACACAGCCATGGAGAGAGAAAGTAGCTCAACAGCTTTCTCAACCTGTGCTGTGGTCAGGAGTGGCCGTATTGGTAGACAAAAGCACAGAGGTTCCAGGACAGGGATAAATGGTTTCTCCATTTCATCTCAGGAATCACTGTGTTTGTTGTAAGCTTAGCTTTCATAAAGTCCTGCACATTGTGCTGGAAGAGGTATTCCTTTTATTCTGTGAATTCATTCTATAGCTAAACCTTACCCCTGGAAACTGTTACTGCGAGCCATCACCTAGACTTCAGAAGACTCATATTTGCTTACTTATTTTTTTTATTGGAGTATAGTTGCCTTATACTGCTGTGTCAGTTTCTGCTGTACAGCAGAGTGAATCAGCCATACGTATACATATATCCACTCTTTTTTGGATTTCCTTCCCATTAGGTCACCACAGAGCACCGAGTAGAGTTCCCTGTGCTATACAACAGGTTCTCATTAGTTATCTATTTTATACGTAGTAGTGCATATATGTCAATCCCAATCTCCCAATTCATCCCACACACCCCCTCACTAAAGTGAGTATTAAAATATAAAATAGAGGACATTATTTATTAGTGCAAAGGAATCTTCTCAGGGAGTCGTAAATTGTCTTTAAACAGAAGTGTTGAAAACAGTTTCCATACAATTATACAAACTACCGGATGACCAAAATTCAATATGAACAGGGACAGTTTTTTAATCTTTGACTAAAACAGAAAGATTCTAAAAAATCATTTCTCCCCTTCAAATAGAATCCCATCTGTTTCAAGACTGAATAAATATGTCAGCACAGCAGTTCATTTCCAGAGTTTAGTAAACATTGCAAACTTAGTATCAGAGCATATGGGAGATATTTAGCAAAAATTTCCCCCCCAAAAACTCAATGACTTAAGGAGAAAACGAGAAATGTTCAAACTGTTGCCGTATATATATTCTACCTATTTCACTGACTGGAAATCCACACTTCAGCTTTATATAGTCTTCAGCAAGACAACCAAATAATTTTGCTTTAATATGAATGTGCTGAATAATTTTAAGGAAAGTATTTTTTAATTTAGGTATTTTGAAAATGGTTTATTTAGAGGAGAAAAAGGAACAGGAATATTGATTCATCTTCCATTAGAACCTTAATGTCTCACCAGTGAAGTGAGGAAACAGACTGTACGTCCAGCTCTAATGAGCAAAACTGCACAAGAGAAGGAAAATGTGGGGTGGGTGGGAAGGGGCCCCGTGGGAAAGGGCAGTTCCTGAGCACAGTGGTGGCTTTGTGGCAGTTGGTTTTTTGTTTCTTTTTTATAATTTTTATTGGAGTCTAGTTGATTTACAATGTTGTGTTAGTTTCTGCTGTAGAGCAAAGTGAATCAGTTATACATATACATCTATCCACTCTTTTTTAGATTCTTTTCCCTATAGACCATTACAGAGTATTGAGTAGAGTTCCCTGTGCTGTACAGTAAGTAGGTCCTTATTACTTATCTATTTTATATATAGTAGTGTGTATATGTCAAACCCAGTCTCTCAATTTATCCCTCCCCACGTTTACACCCCAGCTGGTTTTCTTATACTTCATAATTTACATGTTTACAGATATTCTTTCAAACGTACCCAATGTTACTTTTTCAGAAAACACTTAACTATGGGCATGTGTCTAGTCCCTCAATTAAAAGCACAGCTTTGGAAGGCGGGGAAGCAGCAGCCCTGCAGGGCCAGGTTCACATCATTTCTCACGGGTGAGGAAGTGGAGACCCAAGACAGGAAGTGACTTGGTCAAGATCCACAACCGGGGGGCAAAGCGACAGACAGAATTCATTTCTCCTCCAGGTGCAAAGCTTCTTCCCCAAATCAAACCTCCCTCTAAAACCAGATTTTCTGGGACTTCCCTGGCGGTCCAGGGGTTAAGACTGTGCCCTTCTGATACAGGGGGCGTGGGTTCGATCCTTGCTTGGGGAACTAAGATCTCACATGCTGCGTGGGCAAAAAATAAAAATTAAATAAAATCAGATTTTCACAGTTTTATACTTGTTTGGAAGATGTGTAGATTTCCAGTGTGCCAGGCAGGCTCATGTTCAAATACAAAATTGTCATCAAGGAAAGAATGGGGATGACATTTAAAGCGTCATTGGGTATTTGCTAGGCGGTTGGTCTCCTTTGGGTCGTTGGATCGTGATTCCTGGCAGATCTAGTGCTGTCTGCAGGCTCCAGTGCAGGGGGCGGGAGGGTCCTAGACACCTCCCACCATAGACAAGTGAGTGTCTGTGAACAGCAACTGCCCTTGTAGAGTGATGCTGGGAACACAGGCCTCCCTCCTTCCATCTTCCACTTGCATTTAAGTGTTTATTCATTATCAGTTCAACATGATACTTGATGACTTTGTGAAGAAATTGGTATAGTTGATCTGCATATCCTGATAATGCTGGATGATTCTTTTCAGATAATGAATGTTTCAAAATGAAAAAATTCAAGAGGATTATCTTGTCATATTAATTTGGAATAGAATATAAATCATGAACATCAACAATTAAAACCTAGTAATATGAAGTAAGGACCCAGAAAATGATGGTCGGTCCACTTCTAAAGCAGCTGCTCTGTCTTAGTAATCAGCCTCCCAATTGTAAACCCAACTGAAGAAACATGAGACATTTATTCTATGTAGCTTTTTCCATAAAAACATTTGGGTAAATACAATAGCACTATGTTCTGAGTTCGTGGTATGATTCAATACATTTTTATTATGGTAGGAAAAAAAGTGATATAAAGGAACTTAGTTATTTGTATATAAATAAATTACAAATTTATTTTGTAATTCCCAAAAAGTGACTTTGGTTCTTTCAGACAATAAAAGTTTACCATACTTGCAGTGATGTTCTTTGCAGCATTGCTTGTAATAGTAAAAGACTGAAAAGAGTGTAAATGTCCATCATCAGAGAATCAGTTAAGTATATGTTTGTACATCCATACAATGAAAAGTAATGCAGCTTTTAAAATAAATGAGGAAAACTCAAATGAACCCACAGTTTAGTCTCATAGGTTGTTAAAGAGAAAGGCATGACATACACACACGCTATATATATTTTTATTTTATATATATTTTATTTTATTTTTATATATATTTATTTTATATACACACACATATATATATAAATCTGAATATGCAACTATGTAACCAGCCATGATCACCTCTAGAGAGGTCCCACTGGGAGACATTATTTTCACTATGTTTACCCATTCACGCTGCTTGAATATTGTGAAATGATCACCACAGTAAGTCTAGCTAACCTCTGAAGATTTTTAAAAACTAACTAAAAACTAAAAAAAAAAAAAAAAAAAAAAAAAAAAAAAAAAAAAAGATAGATACCTAGAATGGAACCTCAACCTCTATGGTTATCAGCTAATACTGAAAAAAACTGTGCAGTATATGTTTTTTCTTTTTTGGAAAATTTCTGGTTTCATGTTGATACATAACCTGCTATAAAATAATTAGTGGATGACCAATTGTGAGTAAATCATTCTAAAAACAATGAAAGCTCCTTGTCTTTTTATTCCAGCCTCTTCCTTTTTAAATATGGAAGGTGCTGGTGTCATCAAGGCCAGGCCTCCCACTGGCTGTCTCGCATTCTAGCTACACCCTTGGTGGCCATTCCCAGCCCTTTGCAGTAGCCTCACCCTCCAAAATACTCAAATAGTTGCAACTTCATTAATGGGAAATTGAAATTTACCTAACATTTTACAGAACAAAAGGGATGGTCACCTCAGGGACCATAACCCTAATGTGACTTAACCCCATGTTGGGCTGCCCCCCGCAGGCCTACAAGGCCTGCACTTGCCCAGCTTCAAGATCAAAGAAAGAGCCCAGAGTCAGTAAGAGAGACATGAGTGGCTTAATGGATGGGGGAACTTACACGTCTGAAGCAAGGTCCTGGAGCGACACCCCACTGTGTGCATTGGATGGGCGGGCAGGATATGGCGGCAGTCTTTGCTCGTGGGGCAGGGCAGGGGTGGGGGGTGGGAGATTGCCAGTTATAGGGGGATTGATGCCAGGTGGGCTCATTAGTTACCAGGGAAACTAGCAGAGGGGGATGCCCCTCACAGCCCCTTAGATAAGAACAATCACTAGCTGGGGTCTGGGGCAAGGACATAGGAAGGTCAGTCATGTGCGTAGGGTGTAGGTGAAGCAGGCACTGGTCGGGCAGGTGACGTACAGAGAGCAGCATGACCACATTAGACACATTAGACAACCTGCTCTTTCCCTGAAGTTCTCTCCCGGCGGTTCACATCTCCTCTCCTCCTCCACAGGTATACACATCCTATCACCCTCAGTAACTCATCTAGCGCCCACCGGATCTGATAACCCACCAGCGATGCAAAAGGCAGGTGGTGAGCCCAACAGTGGCCCAGCTGCAGGGCTCCCCCTGGCCCCGCCACGTACAAATGCAGCCCCATCTCGATATGTACACTCAGACTCACATGTTCTTCACACTCAAACATCTTTGAAATCAGGCTCCATTGCACAACCGCTATCGACCAGGGGGGGCAATTGGAATAGTGTCAGTATCACCTACCTGAGCACCATCAAAAACAGCATCAAACCTGCAGGGTGGGCGTCAGCTTTTCAACCCCTAGGAACCAGAGTTGTAGTTTTAGGGTGAGTCCGGTACATTTAGCCACATTCCTGAAGCAGGTGTTAAAAGTAGACTAACTTGATATCCTTGTAAAGCTGGTTTACAGCACCAATGATTTTGTTTTTATAAATTCTTTTAAGAAATGCTCTCATCCACACACTTATTGGCACAGAGAATAACACTAAGCAACTAAGCCCGTGTGTCACAACTACAGAGCCTGAGCTCTAGAGCCCATGAACCACAACTACTGAGGCTGCATGCCACAACTACTGAAGCCCACACACCTAGAGCCCGTGATCCACAACAAGAGAAGCCACCGTAATGAGAAGCCCACGCACTGCAACGAAGAGTAGCTTCCGCTTGTCACAACTAGAGAAAGCCCGCGCGCAGCGACAGAGACCCAACGCAGCCAAAAATAAACTAATTAATTAAAAAAAACAGATTTGCTAACGCTCCCTGAGATCATAAAGCTACAGTTTCAAGTGTTGGATGTCACCATTTAAAAAGCACGGAAAGCAACACCGTAGGCGATGCGTAGCAATCACAGGATGGATTTTGAGTGCCCTGGTGTTATCCACAGGGGTCCTTGTGGTCTGGGATAAAATTTCCATTAACAGCATCACACAATGGATGAAAAGAATGCTGCATCTCAAACAAATTGGAAGAAAAGATCGTTTGCTCTTGATTTGTTAGGTGACTACAAAAGTCAACGTTCAACAGTGAATTTGAAGTGTGTGTAACACTCATGAAACATGAAGGTAATGGGGGAAAAGCTCATTTCTTGGTTTATAGATGAACAAATTTGAAACACATAGCTAATGTTAAAAGTAGGTATTTTACCATCTCATCTGCAACCCTAAAAGTTAAATGTTTAAGTTGGGCAGAAAGAAAGCTTTTGGGAGGATCTTCCTTCACACTGGAAGAAGAGGCATTGTCTGTTCAATTTAGTCTCAGTATAGTCAAGCATACATGATATTAAAACCATAAAAATTGATGAGATCATTCTATTTTCAAAAAAGCAAGTACCCTAATTTATCTTAATAAAATGTGATTAAAAAACAGAATTACTATCTTCACGGGTGGCTTATGGAACCAATGCACTGAAGTTAGAGGCAGTTACCATTAGATTAGTCTGAGATTTAGTACCTTTCTTACATTAATTCAAATCTATTTCAATTAGAATCTTAAGGTTATCCAGCGAAAAAATAAAGTTTATATTCCCAAATATTTTTAAAAATCAAACTTTTAAATACATGTAAACTATATCTTACTAAGTAAATATGTACCAAGGGCTGCTGATAGTAGAGCAGAATTTCATCATCAATTAATTCAACACTCTCAATAGGAATTTGACTATGTAAAATTAAGAGGCAAGGAAAGTGTTTATACCTTTTGACTTAGTAGGCATACTTCTGGGTTTCTAAATAAAGCAATTAAATAGTGGAATGATTGCATAATTATGATATTCCACTCAATGAATTATTACACAGCTATTTTTAAATGGTAAATATCAACACTACATTTAAGTTACTTGTAACACGTATGAGAAGACTGGATGGGAATATTAAAAAAACAGCTAGTATGTCAGGCAGCAAAAATTGCAAGTGACTCTTCCAAAACTTTCAGCAGTGTTGTCTTAGCACTACTTTTATGGTAAAAAAAAATTTTTTTTGACTATCTAATACCATGTTGTATAAGCATACGGGGAAAAACATAGGCACACACTATACTCTTAACATCTGTTATTGATTGGGTTTAGAGGAGAAGACAACTTTTTTCATTATGTATCTTTTAATTTTTAAGTTCTTAATAGAAACATTTTTAAATAAAAAAGATTTTAAATGCCTCTTGAAAACACTCATGCCCTTACCATAAAATACAATAACAAATTGGCAATCTGGCCTATATGAGTTAAAAAAAAATAGTATTAGCACCCATCCCCTTCTACAGTAAGTATCCTAAATGGTGCAATAGTATTCATTGCCCAGAGACTGCTTCTCGATTTTAAACAGTACACCTTGACAGCAGCCATGGGCTGTGCTCTTTGTGGAGTGTCACAAAGGCGCATGATGGCAATGCCACATAGAAAACACACCAGCAGATCTAGTAACAACACTGGTAGCCTGTAGAAATCTTCAGGATGAAAAACATCAGAGCAAGGTCAACCATTGTATTCTTCTTTATTTAAAAATCAAAAAACTATTTTTGTGATGCAAGCCACACTTGCCCCTTCTAAGTAGCTTTTCAGATCACTTTCAAATTAACCACAAAAAACCCTTTCTCCCAACAGAAAGGAAAGCTTTTATAGTAAAGTATTGAGTCATCTCCTGGGATCCCAAGATATGCACCTGATATTGAGTATCTAGATAGAAAGGGCAACTCTAATTTTAGTCTTAAAGTGCAAAGCTGTCAGTGACTAAGAATCACCTATGTAATTTGAAGGATTCATTTGTTCTTTTATGCTTCTTTGAGGTTCTTCCAGAGGTGCATTTATAGATTTAGAAGGATTAAAGGAAGCCATTCTAGAACAAATCCCTCCAGCGGGCCCCAATTACAAGGTCATGTAAGGAACCTGGTGGAAATTCTGGAAGACTAGGGTGTAAGGGACAAAGGGTCATTCAGTTCAGTTGTTTCTTCCCTTAACATGGAAGGAAGGAATGAATTTCTGTTCCTTTAAGAGAACTGAGAATAAATTAAGAGAACTTAAGAACTGTTTTTCAAACTGAACAATTAGAAGTATTGTTTCTAATGAGCTTCAAAACCAAATTATCTACTCAAGTATTCATAACAGCATTTATTCCTAAAAACTAAAAAAAAGTGCAAATAACCTAAACATCCCTCAGCTGATGAACTGACAAACAATGTCATACATTCACACAACAGAACACTGTTTAGCAATGAAATAAAGCATTGACACATGCTACAACATGGATGAACCTTGAAAACATTATGCTAAATTAAAGAAGCCACTCACAAAAGACCACATATTGTAGGATTCCACTTATGTGAAATATCCAGAACAGGCAAATCCATAGACACAAAAAGTAAATTAGTAGTGGCTTAGGCTGGGGAAGGTTTTTTTGTGAGATGCTGAAATGGCCTAAGATTAGACTGTAGTGACGGTTGCGCAATTCTGAATATACTGCAAAATCACCAAACTGCAATCTTTAAATGAGTGAATTTTATGGTATGTGAAACATATCTCAATAAAGTTGTAAAAAAAAAAAGACCTTAACACTAGCTGTTTGGTTTTAGCAAATAAAACGTACAAATGTAAGCTTAATTATACTAAGTAGGGAAGGAAACTGTATCAACATAACTATTAAATAATTATCTAGAAGTTCAAATCCAATTACGCCTCAAAAGAAAAAAATTCACCCTTCTACCGAGCAGTTACAAGTTCCAAATACATAACACTGTCATTAAGCAGATAGTAGAAATGCCTTTTAATCCTTGACAGCTGTGTCCATGAGAGCTATGATTGATTGACTGGAGTTTCACTTTCCAGTGATTTCAGGGGCAGCACATCCTGAGGTAGCTGGAGAAAGTAAGTCTATATATTTAGACAGTAACTGCTTCAGAGGGTTAGCGTAGCTCTTCTGAAGGCTCACCTAAGAGTGCATAGAAAGGCTGTAGTAATGAAGCTCTCTTTAGAAAATCGCGTTTGGAATTGGTCTAAATTAGGGGGCCGAAGCTGGAAGACAATAACCAGTGGTCCTTGGAGATTCCCATCTCTATCACTTGAGTCCACCTGATGGTGTAGAGCCCAGAAATCTGTATATTGAGACAAGCTCCTCCGGAGGCTGACAGGGCAGGTAAGGGATCACAGTCCTGGTCACCACCCCTCAGCTCACCAGCAGGAAGGCAATCGAAGTCAGAGGTGCTCCCCTTTACTAGTTAGAGCATCTCTTTTTATTCTTTTCTTTTTTAAAAATTTTATTTATTTTTGGCCACGCTGTGCAGCATATGGTTTCTTAGTTCCCTGACCAGGGATTGAACCTGCGCCCTCTGCATTGGGAGCATGGAGTCCTAACCGCTGGACCGCCAGGGAAGTCCCCTAGATCATCTCTTGATATTCTTAGTTTCCTACCAGTATATCTTCTTACAGACAAATAAATTAGAACTGATCATTTTTGACACATTAAAAATCTCTTGAACAGGGACTTCCCTGGTGGCGCAGTGGTTAAGAATCCGCCTGCCAGTGCAGGGGACATGGGTTTGAGCCCTGGTCCGGAAGATCCCACACGCTGCGGAGCAACTAAGCCCGTGTGCCACAACTACTGAGCCTGCGCTCTAGAGCCCGCGAACCACAACTACTGAGCCCGTGCACCTAGAGCCTGTGCTCCGCAACAAGAGAAGCCACCGCAAGGAGAAGCCTGTGCACCACAACGAAGAGTAGCCCCCGCTCGCCACAACTAGAGAAAGCCCGCGCGCAGCGACGAAGACCCAACACAGCCAAAAATCAATCATCAATCAACAATCAATCAATCTCTTGAACGCTGTGAACATGGGATTAATACGTGAGGCATTTTTTATGTTCTGATGGGATAGTAAAGAATTCTTTTAAATTGGGAGATTATCTTTGATAGTCTTTAAAATGTAATCTTCGGTCTCAGTCAAGAGAATAATGGAGTCTTAGGAGCGATATTTAAGTTTAATTTAATACAAACATCACATACTTCTCCCTTCTCGGAAATGGTTGCTTCATCTTAACTAAGAAGATGGAAAACTATTATGACTTAAGTCTTCATTCTGTGATTCGTGTGTCTGGACAAGGTTAGGCAGACAGCAAAACTCCAGAGGTCCTGCCACCAAACCTACAGCATTGAGAAAATGCTAAAACCAAGTCAGTTCTCCATCTGGCAGTTCCATACGAGCTTCGAAAACTCCATCCAGTTGGTCCTTCAACTCTGCATCATCTGGATTCCTCGGGGTCTGGAACCTCGGGGTTGTTCTGACTTTCCCTGGACAGCCGCCCAGGACTCACGAGCTCTCCCTCCGGCCCCTTCAGTTAGCCTGGGCCACTCTGCGCTCGGAACCGTGGAAGTTCAGCATCGTCGTCACCAGCTCCGGGAGGTCGAAATCGTGCTTCCACCCCCAGTCCTTCCGGGCGTTGCTATCGTCAAAGTTCATTGGCCAACTATCGGCTAGGACAAGATATGGAAGAGGAGCTTAAGTTATTCAGGCTCTAGATTTGCAAAAAGGTCTAGAACATTTTATTTTATTTATTTGTTATTTTTTGGTGGGTACGCAGGCCTCTCACTGTTGTGGCCTCTCCCGTTGCGGAGCACAGGCTCCAGACGTGCAGGCTCAGCGGCCATGGCTCACGGGCCCAGCCGCTCCGCAGCACGTGGGATCTTCCCGGACCGGGGCACGAACCCGAGTCCCCTGAATCGGCAGGCGGACTCCCAACCACTGCGCCACCAGGGAAGCCCTCTAGAACATTTTAAATAAAGGATTATCATCCACGAAAGAAACGTCCTATTTGAAATCCCCCCTTGAGCTGAGTAGAGCAGAGCAGCTATTACGGGCACACACACAACCACCTTCTTAGATTAGAAGTCCATCACCTCGGAGGAAAGTCTCATGCAGACTTGTCAGGTGGGGCTGCTATGCTCAGATGACACTCACACAGGGGCACAGTCACAGCCTTTGAGAACCCAGGGCTGCTCTCATACTACACCTGCTTGTTTTACGTTTAAACTGGCAAATGGTGAAGTGCCGACAAGCTGTTTATTTGGATGGTTCTAGCCCACCCACTTTAGACATCATTTCCCCAAACCGCAGCATCTGCTGGCTCTGGTGCAACAGCAGCTCCTTCTCCAGAAGGTGTCGGGCCCCTTGGGAAGGTGCTGAGCTCTCCTTATCCTCCTCCGTTTATGTTCTCAAGGACTTGTGGGGCGGACTGAAGCTTAATTTTGGCTTTGAGGGGTTCTGCAATGGGGTACCAACCTATGGCCTGTCGGACGGGATCCACGTTGTAGGTGATCTGGAATTCTGGAACGTGCTTGAGAACCTCCTGGGCCAGCTCCGCAGGGGTGAAGCTCATGGCATTGACATTGTAAGTCCTCATGGAGAGGGACTCTGCCGGGGCCTCCATGACCTCCAGGGTGGCCCGGAGGCAGTCATCAATGTACATCATCGGGAGCCTCGTGCTGGGCTTCAGGTTGCACTCAAACCTGCCATTCTTGACAGCGTCATGGAAAATCTGGACCGCGTAGTCTGAAAGAGAACCTGGTCTGTGGGTCTTCTCATAACAAAATGGTGACTGAGCCTCTTGCATTAAGGCAGTGGTTCTCAGATGTCTTAGTCTCAGGACCTCTTTATGTGCTTACAAATCACTGAGGGTCCCCAAAGAGGTTTTATTAAGGTGAGCTGTAGCAACATCTACTATATCAGATATCAACTGAGAATTAAAAAAAAATATTTCTGCATTTTAAAATGACCATAATAAACCCACACGTTCACATGTATAATATTTTATGTGAAAAAGAACACATTTTCCAAACAAGAGAAAATTTAGTGAGAAGAACAGCGTGTTTTACATTTTGAAAACCTCTCTACTGTCTTAATGGGCGACAGCGGGAATCTCTGCTTCTGTGTTCAGTCCACTGTGCTACACACATCATGTAGCCTCTGAAAAACTCCACTGTGTACTTGTAAAGCAGAGTGAAAAGGGCAAATAACATCTTAGTACTGATAGGAAAATTGTTTTGACCTCCTGGACCCCTTGAAAGGGTCTCAAGGATTCCCAGGGGTTCCTAGTGCATACTTGGCGATGCACCACATTAAGGCAACATTTTTTAAAGTAACCAAAACCAAAGTCTCTTTTAAAATCCCTCAAATTTTAATTGAAGATATTCAAAGAAATGGGAAGATTTCCCATGCTCTTGGACTGGAAGAATTAGTATTGTTAAAATGGACACACTACCCAAAGCACTCTACGGATTTGATGCGATCCCTATCAAATTACCCACGACACTTTTCACAGAACTAGAAGAAATAATCCTAAAAGTTATATGGAGCCACTAGAGACTCAGAATTGCCAAAGCAATCCCGAGGAAAAAGAACGAAGCTGGAGGCGCAACCCTCTCGGACTTCAGACAATACTACAAATCTACAGTAAAAAACCCCTTGGATTTTGTCAAGTATCTTTTACATTGTATCTCAGAAGCCCTCATATGGGAGGGATGTCTAATGTGGGAGTTACTGAATATGACGCATGCTCAAGTCCAAAGTGAATAATGACAACAGTGTGGAAACAGTAGGGAGGGTCCTCAAAAAACTAAAAATAGAACCACCATATGACCTGGGTCCATATTCGAAGAAAACAAAAACACCAATTCGAAAAGATACACGCAGCCCAACGTCCCTTGCAGCACCATTTACAGTAGCCAGGACATGGAAGCAACCTAAGTGTCCATCGACAGATGAATGGATAAAGAAGATGTGGCATATATATATATATATATATATATATATATATATATATATATATATATATATATATATACACACACACAATGAAATACTACTCACTCATAAAAAGGAATGAAATTTTGCCATATGCAACAACATGGATGAACTTGGAAGGTATTTTGCTTAGTGAAACAAGTCAGAGAAAAACAAATATATGATATCACTTATATGTGGGATCTAAAACATAAACAAACTAGTGAATATAACAGAAAAGAAACAGACTCCCAGACACAGAGAACAGACTAGTGGTTACCAGTAGGGAGAGGGAAGTGGGGAGGGGTAAGATAGAGGTAGGGGATTAAGAGGTACAAACTACTATGCAGAAACCAAATAAGCTACAAGGATACATTGTACAGACAAGGGAATATAACCAATATTTTATAACTATAAATGGAATACAACCTTTAAAAACTGTGAATCGCTATGTTGTACACCTGAAACTTATATAATATTGTAAATTATTCCTTGGTAAAAGAAAAAAGAAAAAAATGAAGTTAACCAGGCCTGGTCCTCCACTCACCAACGAATAATACAGGCTCCTAAACAGGCAAGTAACCAACTGCACTAGAGATGAGCAGTAACACACTCTCATTTTGGGGCAAGCTTTTCTGAAATAAAAACTAAGACAATTTGGATAAACAGCAATAAGCACAATAACAAGAGCAGCGGGAGCAATGCTATGTTCTTTCTAAATATGCAGAGTCCATTTTAATAGAACTCTCTGTATGAAGAAACAAAGGTATATTCAAAGAAAGAGGCTTTTCTTTTCTGGCCGCACCACGCGGCTTGTGGGACCTTAGTTCCCCGACCAGGGATTGATCCCAGGCCCACAGCAGCGAAAGTGCCGAGCCCTAACCACTGGACCGCAGGGGAATTCCCAAGAGGTGATTTCTCATTTGATGTCTTCCTACGTTGTGGGTAACAAACGCGAATGTCAGTTTGACTCCGGCACTGTGGGTGGCCAATCCCACTGGACTTACAGCATTGGCATGAGTTTAAGTTTAATTCAGTAGGGGGGTTCAATGAGCTTCTCAGATGCACTTCCCAGAAAGGATGCAAAAACTCCGGTCAGCATACGACTAAAAAGACGACAGATCCATCTCCACTTTGCCCGGCCATTAGAAAGCTTATCTTACTTAAAAAAAGAAATAAAAAATAACACTTACCCGTCGTTCCTCCTCCAGGTTGGGAGTCAGCAGAAATGATTCCAGGATATCTCAGGCATCGGAAGTCTAACCCATACCGGTAATAATAATACTACAAAAAAAGAGAAAACTTCCTTTAAAAAGAATCTTTTAAATCAGGTAGAGCAATGCAAAGAAATAACAGCCTTTTCCTGAAACTTCATCCCATACAGTCATATTAAAATCCTCCTAGAACTTCCCTGGTGGTCCAGTGGCTAAGACTCTGTGCTCCCAATGCAGGGGGCACAGGTTCAATCCCTGGTCAGGGAACTAGATCCCACACGCTGCAAAAAAAAAAAAAAAAAAAAAAAATGATCCTGCATGTTGCGATGAAGATCCCGCGCAGCCAAATAAATATTTTTTAAGTGAAAAATAAAAAATAAAAAAATAAATCCTCCTCAAGGAAATGAAGGCTCTAGAATTGCTAAGAGTCACTCATTTCTTTTTAACAAATAACCCTGAAGTTTTTATCTTCAAAGAATCATCATTCTGGTGATAACATCACTAGATAACACTGTAAATAACAGATCAGCTGAGAGTAAGGATTTCCAGCCTTTCTTTGGAAGGGAGACCATGCACATAGTCCTGAGCAAATCTCCACAAGCCTGTCCTGTGGTGCAGTGCTGGGAAGAGTATAGGGAAAGATGGTGACTGTGATATAGCAGATGAAGGATCAGAAACCAGCTAAAATGTGCTATAGAGTTAGAAAGACAAAGCATATTAAAAAATAAAACCAAGAGTCTGTCATACAGAATGAAGTAAGTCAGAAAGAGAAAGACAAATACCATATGCTAAAACATATATATGGAATTTAAGAAAAAAAAATGTCATGAAGAACCTAGCAGTAAAACAGGAATAAAGACACAGACCTATTTGAGAATGGACTTGAGGATATGGGGAGGGGGAAGGGTAAGCTGTGACAAAGCGAGAGAGAGGCACGGACATATATACACTACCAAACGTAAGGTAGATAGCTAGTGGGAAGCAGCCGCATAGCACAGGGAGATCAGCTCGGTGCTTTGTGACCGCCTGGAGGGCTGGGATAGGGAGGGTGGGAGGGAGGGAGACGCAAGAGGGAAGGGATATGGGAACATATGTATATGTATAACTGATTCACTTTGTTATAAAGCAGAAACTAATACACCATTGTGAAGCAATTATACTCCAATAAAGTTGTAAAAATAAATAAATAAATAAATAAATAAATAAATAAAACCAAAAAGATGTCTGAGGTTATTTTAAAATTACCTCTGATAACTACCAATATCGGGGACCTGAAAGAACAGTGCAGTACAAATAAGGTGGGCAGCAAACGAAAGACGGGGTGCCATTCGAGGGGCGTGTACGAAGTGTTGCGTTAGCACAGGACTGAGGATTCCTCTGGAGCTGTCACTACTGACCACTTGGCAAACACACTCAGTCCCCGAGCATTTCTGGAGGCAGAGATTAAGGGAGGGAGAGAGTCCCCTCCAAGGCTGAACCAGCAGGTGTTTGAGGCAGAAATAGAAAAGGAAACACAGAGTCATCTTGCCAAGTGATGCTTACCTCGCCCATGAGCTCCGCGTGGACCTTGGACACCCCGTAGATAGTCCTGGGTCTCTGGATACAGAGATCAGGGGTTGGGTTCCGCGGAGAAGTAGGTCCAAACGCCCCGATGGTGCTTGGCACAAACAGTCGCAGACCGTGCTCCTTGGCAACGTCCAGGACATTGTGCAGCCCTGAAACGAGCCGACGTCGTCAACTGGGAAACCTCTTCCCAAAGAACTGGGAAATCTGGGTCATCTGGGGCAAGATCCAGAGACTCACCAGTGATGTTCACAGCTCTGGCCAGGGACACGTTTGCTTCTCCCACTGCACTGAGCAGGGCGCTGTAATGAAACAGCCACGTGACACGGTTGTTCACCACGATCTCCCGCAGATTCTTGTAGTCCAGGATGTCGGAATAAATAAACGGGCCTGCAAGGAGCAGTGGAACCAGGAAGTAAAAGAAGTCTGGGCTTGAAAAGTCCAACCGGTCTTTCCCCCTCGCCCACGGACTTTGAATTCCATTGGTACCGACTTGGTAGCAACAACTTGGACGCTCACCAGCATTTTCCTTATGGAGGATAATAAATCCCAGCCACCCCACGGCTGACAGCAGCTAATGCTTACACAGGACATACACCTGCCGGGTGCTGTTCTAAGGGCTTTCTGTATATTTAACTCTCACAGCCTTCGAGGCGGATATTTTGTTGATGAGGAAACTGAGGCATAGAGAGGTTAAGTAGCTTGCCAGTATCAAACAGAATAAAATTAAGAACCGGAGTAATGACCAGGCAACTGGCTTGAGTGGTCAAACCTATAGGCACACAGAGATTGCACCCTGCTTAAAAGTTGCATAGGGCTTCCCTGGTGGCGCAGTGGTTGAGAATCCGCCTGCCGATGCAGGGGACATGGGTTCGAGACCTGGCCTGGGAAGATCCCACAGGCCGCGGATCAACTAGGCCTGTGAGCCACAACTACTGAGCCTGCGCGTCTGGAGCTTGTGCTCCGCAACAAGAGAGGCCGCGACAGTGAGAGGCCTGCGCACCGTGATGAAGAGTGGCCCCCGCTCACCACAACTAGAGAAAGCCCTCGCACAGAAACGAAGAGCCAACACAGCCAAAATAAATAAATAAATAGCATTCCCTTTAAAAAAAAAATGTTGCACAGTTTAGGACTTCCCTGGTGGTCCAGCGGTTAAGACTCTGCGCTTCCAGTGCAGGGGGCACGGGTTCGATCCCTGGTTGGGGAAGATCCGCATGCCACACGGTGCAGCCAAAAAAAAAAAAAAAAGTTGCATATTTTAAAGGAATAGAGAGATGGGTTTACAAAAACAAAAAACCCACCACGGTATAAAAGAAGTATAAATGAAGAGTTCGCCACACCTGGTTAGGCTAGAGGTAGAGCCGATTTTGTGCCAATTTCCCCCACTTTCAGCAAACTACCACTCTTCCCCACGGTAAACAGCAAAAGGTTGACACAGAACCAGGAAGGACTAGAACTATAAGAACACCTTTGAGCTGTAGACAACCTGACCAGAGGAGTCTGGGGTCTGTGTGTGTGCACAGTAGTTTAAGAACAAGTCCACGTTGAAATACGAGGATTAATTTCTCCAAAATTTAAAGTTCCTTTTCCTCATTTCAGAACTTGATCTTTGTTTGCTTTCTCTCTGAGCAAAGTTCACTAAAAACTCTGAAAGATAGGAATCAGTTTTATTCCACAGATACTGCTCCCAATAATATCCAAAGATACTATTCCACAATTTCATGTCAAAGTCTGAAGGACTCTCCTGTCCTTGGGTCCCTTGAACAAGCAGTAGCTGTACCGTAGGCGTTTTTTTTTTTTTTTTTTTTTTTTTTTTTTTTTTGCGGTACGCGGGCCTCTCACTCTTGTGGCCTCTCCCCGTTGCGGAGCACAGGCTCCGGACGCGCAGGCTCAACGGACATGGCTCACGGGCCCAGCCGCTCCGCAGCATGTGGGATCTTCCCAGACCGGGGCACGAACCCATGTCCCCTGCATCGACAGGCGGACTCTCAACCACTGCGCCACCAGGGAAGCCCCCATAGCCGTTTTATAGAACTTATGAGGACAAAACCATGAAACATTTTTAAGTGGCACAGCTGTGCCTCAAATACTCCTCTTTCTTTAATTCACAAGCCTGGTTATGAGCGGTGACACTGATGCTGGGAGCTGCCTCTCTACCTGCTCTGTGAGCCTCTTACCACTAAGGAAGACGTGCTCAGGGGGCTTCCGAATGTCAGACAGAATCACGTTGTCCTTCCCAAATCGTTTCCTAAAGGGAAAATCAAACACGCGAGTTGGTACACTGAGGGCATAACAGGTGCTATGAAAACAGGCTTTCCAACAGGAACTGTCATGTCCCATCAGCCTCCAAATCCCTCCTCCTCACACCTTTCTTCCCTCTTCGTCCTCAACTCACGGCCCTGCAGTTGCAGCCACACTTAGGGCGGCACCTCCTGCTTCTACCTCAGCCCATTATCATCCCGGTATCCGTCACCTGTTTCTTCCCAGTGCCCCTGAGTTTTTCCATTTCCCTCCCCATTCTTCTCTCCTCTTACCCTTTTTTTTTTTTTGGCAGTATGCGGGCCTCTCACTGTTGTGGCCTCTCCCGTTGTGGAGCACAGGCTCCGGACGCGCAGGCTCAGCGGCCATGGCTCACGGGCCCAGCCGCTCCACGGCACGTGGGATCTTCCCGGACCGGGGCACAAACCCGTGTCCCCTGCATCGGCAGGCAGACTCTCAACCGCTGCGCCACCGGGGAAGCCTTCCCCTCTTATCCTTTTATCCCACTCTCCAAATCCCACACTGTTCCTTTTCAGTTTCTACACATACAGTACTTCCCTCTGCCCCCAAACACCTGAAAACCAAGTGATTTACTGGGAGACAGGTCTTACTTTGCCTAACCTAGGAAAGGCAGAGGGCGAGGGACCAGCTTGGGGGATGCTGAGTCGAGGACCTGAAACAATGTCTGTGATTTGAAGAGGCACAATGAAATGCATCCCAAACGGTCATTTACATACGATATCTTAAAGTAAGCAAGAGGGGAGAGAAAAGATTCAACGGTTCAATGGGGCCAAAGACAAGCCCTGAAAAACTCAGAATTTAAATTTAAACTTTGCGAGCTCTTACCTCAAAAGGCTAGCAAGCCCTACTCCAAGCTGGCCAAGACCCCCTGGATAAGGAAGAAAAAAGTGAATCTTTAATCTAAATCTAACCAATTCAATTATTCCCAGTATGTAATAATAGAATAAAACTCTACTGGCACTCTTAGCTAACTAGGTAAAGCCCCAGGTTGGCCTGATAGAACTGAATTACCTCCTCGGAGCTAGGACAGAGATCGGGTCCAGGTAAGATTAGTTCCAGAGACAAAAGTGCTCTCCAGCACAGAGTGGCTGAGGGGAAGCCAGGGTACAGGTAAGAGCACAATCACAGAAGAGCAGGACCACCTCCTGGTCAGGAATTCACTACCGGCTTTGCCTTTGTTATTTGATGGCCTGTGAAAATTATCTGCTACGGGTATCAGAACACTCAAAGCTAGATATAATAGTTTGATATCAACCTCTGCTGGGATTATCCAAAGCACCCTGCTTCCATTAGACCTGGAGAGGAATATGAGGGGAGAAAGAAAGAAGGGACAAGCCAAGAAGTCACCTGAAAAAAGGGGCAGATATCTGGATGGGCAAGGAGCGGCTAAGAACATTAAAGATGAGTATTACAGCATCTTAATTTGGACGCTTACAAATGCCATTGATGGAAACGGGAGAGCTGGGGGTCTGGGAGCACCTTTAGGGGAATACAACCCTAAATTCCATCTGGGAGAAAGTAAGAGGCAGGAAGATACGGACACTGGGATTTCCTGTAAGCGTGTGTTAACATGGGACTGAAACCAGCCCACTGACGGTAACGCTGGGCCCTGGAAGATGCTCTGTTGGTGCAGGGAGGAGGGGATAAAACAACACACAGACAAGAAGCTGGGAGAGTCGGGGGGAAGCGCAGAGGGAACCGGCCTCACTTGAAACCCAGTTACAGCAGGAGAGGAGGAGGAGGAGGAGGTGCCGGTGAAAGAAACACACACACACACTGAGGAATGTAAGAAGGATAAGGACGTGAAGCCAAGGGATGAAACTCTGGCAAACAGGGGACAATAAAACATGTCAGTCAAATCAGAGGGGGGCCTGAGTCAGCTGGAAGGACTTGTGGACAGTCAAGTTTTCAGTGAGCAGATACAGAACCAGGACCAGGTGTTGGGTGGCTGCGAGGGGAGAGGGGTCAGCAAGCCAGTCCGTGGACAATGAGCTGCAAGTGTCAAGAGGTGATGGTGAGGCGTCCCTCGGGCCCTGGGCAGGCCCTGGCTATCTCTTCCATACAAATGTGCAGGAACTGCCTGGCCTGAGAAGCTTGGCCAAGGAAAGATGCGCCTGATTCCAGAGGCCACGTTCTATCCACACGCCTTGGCTCCCAGGCCATTCCTCGCAGGAAAGGGGAACTGAGTCCCACAGCAGCATTTTGGTCCTCTTCAGGTTCCCAGGTCCTCCCTTCAGACAATAAAAGATTTGGGCAAGGAAACCAAGCCCTGGCAACAGCGGCAAAATAAGGACAGGGGCCTTGTGCTATTTCGGAGGGAGCCAGGAGTGGAAAAGGGAGTTTCTGATGAATAAGTGTTACCTGGCGGCATGTTAGACATTCCAAAAACAAATACACCGCCACACAAAGAAAATAACAAAGCCACAAATGTGGAAAAAAGAAAAAAACCCAACCTGTAATTAAAACGCGCGGTTGGTCTGCTTCAGAGAACGAGGTAGAGTGGAAGTTGGCATCCGCTGGAATCTGCTGAGGGGAGGTGCCCAGAAACCGGCTGGGCAGGACAGGAGCCTGGCAGCCACAGGCCGGTCTCTGCAGCACCCGGCTGGCAACCCGCCGCAGCATCCAAACGACCGGCATGATCTCTGCAGACACTGTAACACCAAAGGAACAGAGTTGAGAAAAGATACATGTGCCCCAATGTTCACTGCAGCACTATTTATACTAGCCAAGACACGGAGCCTAAGAGTCCATCAACAGATGAATATGGATATAGAAGATGTGGTGTGTGTGTACACACACACACACACACACACACACACACACACACACCGGAATATTACTCAACCATCAAAAAGAATGAAATAATGCCATTTGCAGCAACATGGATGGACCTAGAGAGTATCATACTAAGCGAAGTAAGCTAGACAAAGACAAATACCACATATCATTTATATGTGGAATCTAAAATACGATACTAATCAACATATCTACCAAACAAAACAGACTCACAGGTATAGAGAACAGACTTGTATCAATAGTTGCCAAGGGGGGAGGCTGGGTAGGGGAGGGAAGGAATGGGAGTTTGGGATTAGCAGAGGCAAACTATTATATATAGGATGGACAAAGAACAAGGTCCTACTGTATAGCACGGGGAACTATATTCAATATCCTGTGACAAATCATAATGGAAAAGAATATGAAAAAGAATATATATATATCTGTATAACTGAGTCACTTTGCTGTATAGCAGAAATTAACACAACACTGTAAATCAACTATATGTCAATAAAATTAAAAAAAAAAACAAAAGAAGCAGAGTTCAGTATGTAACTGCTTACCCTCCCGACCCCTCAAAACACAAACCCTAGGCTTCCCTGGTGGCGCAGTGGTTGAGAATCTGCCTGCTAATGCAGGGGACACGGGTTCGAGCCCTGGTCTGGGAGGATCCCACATGCTGCGGAGCAACTAGGCCCGTGAGCCACAACTACTGAGCCTGCACGTCTGGAGCCTGTGCTCCGCAACAAGAGAGGCCGCGATAGTGAGAGGCCCGCGCACCGTGATGAAGAGTCGCCCCCGCTTGCCACAACTAGAGAAAGCCCTCACACAGAAATGAAGACCCAACACAGCAAAAATAAATAAATTAATTAATAAACTCCTATCCCCAACATCTAAAAAAAAAAAAAAAAGAACAAGGGAAAGAAGGCACGGATGGGGTTCTTTAAAAAAACACAAAAAACCACAAACCCTTTAACCACAACTAACACTAAGATCGCCAGCTCACGAGCAAAGCCATGTTCTGGATTCATGAATCGAACTAAAGAGACTGCTGATGGCGCAGACAGGGAGCCAGTCAAGAGCCGGTCCTGTGAGCCCAGCCCTGTGAGCCCAGCCCTGTGAGCCCAGCCCTGCAAAAAGGGGATAAACGTCACTGGTGCAAAGTGCAGGCAAACAAAGACTGGCCGAGATTTAGAACTGGAGCCACACCGTGCTGACATCAACTGGGATCTAAAGTCACAGTAGAGGTTACTGGGTACAGAGCCGTCCACGCCAGGAACACCATGGATCCCCGCAAAGGCCTCAGATCTTCACAACTGTAATCATCTGTCCACGTACCATCGAGGTGCAAACAGGTCCCCTGATAAATAACACAGAGCCCTGTGACTCTCGTGCTAACTCAGATGTTACCTTTAGGATGAACCAGACTAGAAAAGCAGATAGTTAAGGTAAAAAGGCCCCCAGCAATACTGAGTAAGCTGTGACTAACTTCTGTTTCACTGCCAACTCAAGGATCATTTAGAAAAGCCATTTTCTCCTCTGTTCCCAGATCATGTATATATTATTGCAGTCCAGCCCCCCTTCCTCATCAGCTTTACCCAGGCAAACATGTAACAAGAGCAGATCAGAGCTGCTCAGTTCTAACAGCGACCTTCCTGCCCCCAAAGCTCAGGCCTTTGCACTCTGCACACTGCCCGTGGCCTCCACGTCCGTCAGCTGTCAGATTTCCAACAGCACTGGCGGATGAGCCTTCAGAGCGACCCCAGTGCCCAACCCCCTCACAAAGAAGTGGCCAGATCTCAACCATCTTATATTTTGCATTATAAAACAAGAAAAAGTAAGCCACACTTGGAGACATTTCCCATTTAGGATCTGAACTTAGCCTGGCATCACACTCAGCCCAGTGCCTTGAGTAGGTAACAGTAATTCTAAGTTAAAACTGCCAGAGGTATCAGAAGCTTTCCTGCAATCCCTAAAATCCAGATTATAGAAAACAAAAGGGCAATACAATCTGCTGAAACCCTATGCTTGGACACCCTTTTGTTAGCCACAGAGGTCTTGTTCTTTAGGACACCGAAATAAGGTGAGCAGAGCCCCGATGGCTTCTGTAGGGTCAGGGGCTTGGCCCATCAGATCCCCAGCCTGAGATGGAGCCCTGCCAAGGTCCTGAGGCCCTGCATCCCAGCTAACTTTCCCAAACAAGCAGAAGACAACCTTCTGATGGCGCATCTCCGGATTGGAAGGGAGGTCACTATAGGAGAGACCCAAGCTTTTCTTCCATCATCCCTTCAAACCATCTTTGCAGCCACTGCTGACACCCGAGACCAGGTAAGAACTTTGATTCTTAAAGTCAGTTATTTCAGCAAGTTCAAGAGTGTGGCGAGGAAGCCAAGAAGCAGCCAGGTTTACCAGAACATCTGAAACTCAAAGACAATTCTCAGTTCCCAAAAGCAAAGTAGTGATGGCCACAGGTGAAGAAGTTTGGGGTTTTTTTTTTTTTTCTTTTAAAGGTTGAAGACACTGGAGTCTGGGAAAAGGTAAACTCTGAAGACGTGAAACAGGGATGTGAAATACATATAACTCAGTTCATCTTCTCTTTCCCCAGAAGGAGAAAGCATGAAGGAGGTACAAATTCTTAATTGAATGTAAAGTATTTTAGTTTAACAATGTGGACAATTCATGCTTGAGTTGGTTCTTATTCCACAACTATTACTAGTTAACATCTGATGCTCATGACAGGCCAGAGGCCTGTGAATGTCTTTCTGAATTACAGCATTTAACCATGGCAAGCACCACCCCTCTCAGGGAACCCAGTTCCTAACCGTCGAGCAGCTCTACTGTCCCTATAATGGGATTGCTTTGATGAACAATGCATGTACATTAAAGACAAAACCAAAAACCCTCCAACCGTCTCCCGCATGAAGCTTTTTCAAGTCAAGATTATTATCTTGCCACTGTCAAACTCAATTTTATACTTTTAAGGCAGCAGCTCTCAAATTTTCTGGTCTCTGGACTCTTTTACACTCTTAAAAATTGGGGACTACAGAGAACTTTTAAGTGGGGTCTATCTAACAATGTTTGCTGTAGTAGACAGCAAAACTGAGAAACATTTAACCTATGAATGAGTTCATTTAAAACCAATAAACATGTTAAAATAAACATATTTGATGAAAAGAACTGTATTTTCCAAAACAAAACATTTACTGAGTGGCACTGTTTTACATTTACTTGTCTCTTTGATGTTTTCCTTCATAGAAAGCAGCTGCATTCTCACATCTGCTTCTAACTCAATCTGTCTGCTGCTTTGATTGAAGTAAATGAAGAAAATCTAGACTCAAAGCAAAGCAGTGGGGAAAGGAAGCTGTATTTTGAAAGCCTTTTCAGATAATTCTGGGTACTCATCTTGGATATCCAAAACTCAACACATGGTAGTTTCTTAAAGGTTAGTTGCAATGTAGAATCTGAAGCCATTATCAGTGAACTTTTGTACCTGCTACATTAAGACCCACTGGTATATTTAATGCTTTGAACACATCTTTTTTTTTTTTAAGATGTTTTTGATATGGACCATTTTTAAAGTCTTTATTGAATTTGTTATAATATTGCTTCTGTTTTCTGTTTTGGTGTTTTGGCTGCAAGGCATGCAGGAATCTTAGCTCCCGGACCAGGGATTGAACCTGCACCCCCTGCACTGGAAGGCAAAGTCAAAGCCACTGGTCCGCTGGGGAAGTCCCTTGAACACATCTTTTACTCCTGCATGGTTTTGTAATTTCATACATTGTTTTTGGGAAAATATTGGTTCAGTGAGTTATGCAGAGCTTCCAACTGTTAACACACTTCACTGTACAATACCCCAAAGTCATACTGGTTGATATCACTGATCTCATCAGAAAATTCCCAAGTATTGGGAAGCTGTCAAATTCACGGTAGTGGATACAACTTAACTTGCAACAAATACCTTGGCAGGCTCGCTTGGTTCATTTTTTTAGAAAATGTATGCCGATTATCCAGGTATGAATAACTATCGTTTGTCAGTCATTCTTTCAAGCAAAAATGGTTCTCTATGAAAAATAGGGACCAGTTCATCTCACAATTCAATCACACAAAATGCTTTCTCTCAAGACAACCATCATATTTCAATATGGAACAAGTACATCCACTTACCACATGACACCTTAAAAAGATGTCTCTAGGGTCAAGATTTAATAAAATCAGTCATTTTTACTCCTTCATAAAGGGCATTCTTAAGTAAAGCTTTCCATTTTTAAATTTTATTTTTCACTGAAAGTACATGGCAGTGAAGAATACCATGACTTCTAGTACCAAGTGGTGCCACTGCCTTGATTCCTGCAAAGGCACCAGTACGTTTAGCAGGTGTGACTTGTGCACCGTCAGTGCAAATTCAACACAGTTGTTCCGGAATAAACCATGAAATTCAAAAAAGTTATTCCACGCTGAATACTTTGGCACTATTTGTGTTTGCTGTCAAACGTTCACCAAAAAGATATTCTTTGATAATTGGTTTGGCACTGATACCAGATAAATACAAACAAAATGGCAAGTGCAGCCATGACTACAAATTCTTCCATTTGTAAGGTAAAAATACACATCTCTGTCAAGATACCAAACTAGTCTTCATGTTTGCAGTTAAATCTTTAATTTGACAAGTTACTGTATTATTAGAAAGTGGCAGTGCTATTATTTCTTTCAATGCTTTTTCATCCAAACAAGGCTTTATTGTGTGTTTCTCCAGCCACTGCAATTTGATAACCTATCTTAATAGCTTTTTCTTTTCTAGTTTGGAAAGCTGTAACAAATAATTTTTGGCTTTTAAAGAGCTCACCATATCTACATTTAATTCATTCATTTTATTTTTCTTTAGATGATGAATGGTTGGTCTAAGAATAATGCTAATGGGACCAAAATAGTATTCAAAAAAGTTCTATGGCATCAGACACAGAAGACAAATTTCTGACATCCATAAAACTTGATGAAAGCCTTCATATTTTCACGTATTATTTAGTTCTGCACATTTATTTGGAGTAAATTCCTCTTTTCATGAGTCAGAGAACTCCGTTATGTCGTCGTTTCATTTTTTTTTCAGCATTTATACACATGGTACAGTTTTGAGTAGAAAAAAATCGAGTCCTCTAATATCCCCCTTTTTAAACCATTGATCTATCCTTAAATATAAAAAATCTATAAATTAATTTCCTTTTATGTTAGAATAAAATATTAAGTTCAAAAGAATTTTTATACCATTTAAAATTTTAGAAAAGTTTTAAAATCAAGACTATAAACTTTTTGTTCTTTTTCCATATACCCACAAGACTCAATTTAGGGATTTCAAAGTAATGACTTATTAAAAGAAAACAGTCCCCAGAGATGATAGCAGCTATAACTGCAGGCAGCTAGTAAGAATGCAAAGAAGTACTAAGAACAGAGTTCATCTCTGAAAATGCACATATTTATACTCAAAGCCTACTCTCCTTAGAAGATTCTAGAAACACAAGAGTACACAAGCACACATCTCATTAGCCATCAGAGGAAAAGCTCATCACAAGCCATTTGGCCTCTAGAAAACTCCACCATATACCTGAGAGAGAAAGAATGAAAAAGGCAGACAGTCTCTTAGTATTTTTTAAAAAAATAACCTTGGGGGCTTCCCTGGTGGTGCAGTGGTTGAGAGTCCACCTGCCGATGCAGGAGACACGGGTTCGTGCCCTGGTCCGGGAAGATTCCACATGCTGCGGAGTGGCTGGGCCCGTGAGCCATGGCTGCTGAGCCTATGCATCCGGACCGCAAAAAAAAAAAAAAAAAATAGCCTGGACCTCATGGACCCTACAGAGGTCTCAAAGAACCGCAGGGCTCCCCAGATCACACTTGAGAAAAGCTGTTCTAAAGTAAAACTTGCTTTGCCAAGCTAGTTATTAAACTTATACAGGGGAACCGTCAAAGATGACTGAAGATCAGATGAGAGTCCATAGACCTTCTCCCCTAAGCACCTTGCTTACTTTAACTCCAAGGGATGAAAAAGAAACGGGCCAACAGACATTCCTCCTTAAATAATGGAGCGTCTCCCCAGCCCAAGCCTCTGTTACATGACTCTTCCTGTCTCCCGGCATTTACCCTTTCTGCACTCACCAGAGCAGAACTCTAAGAAAGCAGTGGTGTCAAGAAGACAGTGGGGTGATAGAGATACAGACTCAGAGCCCAACTGGCCTTGATTGCTTGGATGTGGGGCAACTTGTGAAGGAATGGAGGAGAATAACACAGACTTCCAAGTTGTGCTGCTGTAAGCACGGGCTTTCTGGAGGAGCAGGTCAGGTAAGAAGACAAACAAGCTTGGCTTTGGACATGTTGGTTTTAGGTGCCAGGTGCCAGTATGGCTGCCTTTCCCATGGAGCTGTGAGTCCCACTGAGCAGTTCCTAGCAGTGCCTGATGCATGTCAGAACTCAAAACACCATGTCAAACAGGTAGGCAGGAAGAAGAAACCAAGAAATAACAGGGGTTTGTCTACACCACAATAAACAGAATGTCCCCTGTTGTCAGAAAACATTACTTCTGTTTCTTGGGGAAAAAAACCTTAATTCAATTGTGATTGCTCTGAAGACAGATAATTCTATTTCAGAAATATTAAAAGAAACTCCAATTTGAAATATTGAAAACCAACGAAATAGGCCTTTTCCCTGAGAATGCGCCATCAATTTCCCTTAACATTCTTGCTGTCTTGTGTTTTCCCCAAATTTCTAGCTCTAATCATCCTCAGCCACAGAGACAGTAAATAAAGATGTATTAAGTAATGTCTCCAGCACATTTAGCATGAAGCTAAAAGCATCCAGCCTCCAACAGATGAATGGATAAAGAAAATGTGGTATATACATACAATGGCGTATTATTCGGACTTGAAATAGGAGATCCCGTCACATGCAACAACATGGATGAACCTGGAGGACATTATGCTGAGTGAAATGAACTGGTCACAAAAGGCCAAATGCGGGCTTCCCTGGTGGCACCGTGGTTAAGAATCCACCTGCCAGTGCGGGGGACGCGGGTTCGACCCCTGGTCCGGGAAGATCCCACATGCCGCGGAGCAACTAAGCCCGTGCGCCACAACTACTGAGCCCACGTGCCTAGAGCCCGTGCTCTGCAACAAGAGAAGCCACTGCAATGGGAAGCCCGCGCGCACCGCAACGAAGAGTAACCCCCGCTCTCCGAAAGCCGCACGCAGCAACAAAGACCCAATGCCGCCAAAAATAAATAACTTTATATAAAAAAAGGCCAAATACAGTATGATTCCATTCATATGAGTTATACCAGTTATCTAAAGTAATCAAAAAATCATAGAAACAGGAAGTAGAAAGGTAGTTGCCAAGGGATGGGAGAAAGGAGGAGGGGATACGAGTATTCAATTAACAGGCATAGCTTCAGTTTTGCAGGATAAAAAAGTTCTAGAGATCCACTGTGAATATACCTGACAGTACTGAACTGTACTCTTAAAAATGGTTAAGATGGTAAATTTTATGTTATGTAATTGAAGCCACAACTTAAATAAAAAAAAAAAAATCCAGCCCCAAGAAATGGTCAGTGCATACATATACTACTGAGGAGTGAGAAAATTCGCCCAGTGGAGATCAACGCCACCCTAGAGACCCATCAAACCCCCGTCCCGTCCAAACTCCCCAGCCCTTGTCTCACCGATCCCCCTAAATGGTTCTTTTCCCTCTGCTTATAAACCTGCTGAAACCTATTATTCTCCTCCAGCCTTTACCTTTCCTTCCCATCTCAAGGATCTCCAGAGAGTTCCCTGCCCCTCCAAGTGGGGCCTCTTGCTTTGCACCTTTCACCAAAGGTCAGCCACTGCCCAGTTGACAACTTCCTGGTCCCGGGGACTAATGACACTTCTAAGGACTAATAACGCTTCTAAGACACATTTGCAAGGCAGTCTCCGCTTCACATCCTCCAGCTCATTAAATCATAAAAGCAAACGTGTCCTCTTCATAGTAATGACCCAAGGAAAAATCAGGCACCTCAACTACTGAGCGCTGACGAAGCACCTGCTTTCCTGAACTCTTACTTAAGCCTCAGAGTAACTCTAAAGCTGGGATCTTGTCTCCATTTTGCAGAAGGAATTTTGACCCGCCCAAGGTCAGGCAGATACTAATTACCAAAAGGAGGGGTTGCAAACCAGGTCCGTTGAGTCTCAAACCCTCCTTCCATCACCCCCACTCTTCTCCCTCAAAAGAAGAGATAACATCAGGTACCCAAGAGAGAGGACAAAGAGGAAACACCCTCTTGGTGGCGCAGGGGGCACCTTCCCCGCCGCCCCTCCTCCCCTACAGCTCGGCTACTCCTCCTCGCCGCTCCCCAGGACGAGAGCACCCACAAGCCGAGGGCGTTCAAGGCCAGGCACGGCCCTCCCTCGCCGCGCGAGCCTGCGTACACTACCTCGCCAAACCTCAAGTTTCTCCGTCCTTAGAAAGGGGGAAATGATCGGACCACCACATAATAAAAGCAGTTTACAAAAGCACTTAACAAACTGTTCAGTGTAAAGACTCCATCAACCAGCTGGTGAAGTCTAGACTCAATGTGGGGTTGATCCGAAAGCCAGAAAGCGTCGGGGGAAAAAATACCGGAGCTCTCAGCGTGAGCTACAGAGGGTTTTACAGGGAGATCTGGCTTCGCGGAGCGGGCACCCCCATACTCCCTCCTACGCGCGCCGGCCCGGGAAAGGGAACCCAAGAAGACGCGAGGACTTGGGCCGTACGCGGGTCTCCGGCCTCCGCCTCCCAGCATGGCTGGATAAACCGGTTTTATGAGAACAGCCGCTCCCGCCCCTATTCCCTGGCAGGGTGTGCCCTTCCGAAAAGTAGGAAGGGCCGGGAGCCGCGCCTGGCGACCCCAGCAGTGCCCCGGCCCTCCCCCGGCCTCCCAGCTCCGCGGCGACTGCTGGGGACCCCCGCTCGCGCCCGGGAGCGCTGGGTCTCCAGTCCCGCGCCGCGTCACACCGATCGGGCCAGCGGGGGCCAGGTGGTCAAGGGGACCTGCACCGTCAGTCTCGGTTCTGAAGAGGCTCAGCTCCCGGGGTCAGTCGCCGGGGAAGCATCCGGCCGCCTCCGCACTGACCTTCCGACGCAGCCGCCCAGAGATGCTGCGCTGCTGCGGCGCCGGAGCTGGAGCTGCAGATGCACTGGGCCCGAAGTCCGGGAGCGCGGAACAGAAACCAGAACTTGCCGCGCGCGGCGCCTTTATAGTCTCTGCGAGCAAACCCGCCCCCCGGTGCACCAATCCCCTTCTCCGGTCCGGGCCGCCCTGGCAAGGGCGTCGGATCACCACGTGGGAGGGCGCCGGTTGCCATGGTACTCCCCGAGGGTCCCAGTAGTGTTCCTGGCGGTGCACGCCCCTCACGCGGGCTCCGCCTCCGACCCATTTTAGGGAGAGCTCGCGGAAAGAGAGAGACGCGTTCGAGTCCGGCGTGCGGCGTCCTCGGCAGCGGCAGAGCCAGTCTGCAGGTCTTCGCGTGGGACTGTCCAGGTGGGGACAGCTCATAGGGCCTCCCAACACAAGGGGCCCGGCCCCCCGGAGCCCCAGAGCACCGGTCCGTGCTGGCGTTTAGCGGCTCAGCAGTGGACTTGAGGAGGAATGCGGGACGCCAAAGGGAAAGCTGGAGGGATTGGCAGGGGAAGTAGCTCCGGACCGGGGTCAGGAGATACGGTACAAAGAGACCTTGAGAGGGTCATTTCATCTTGGTTTCCCACATGGGAAATATCGCTGTGAAATTAGATGACCTCCAAGGCCACTGGACCAGCAGAGTCAGCATCACCTAGGAGCTTGTTGGAAATGCAGATCTGAGGCTGCACCCCAGACCTGCTGAGTCAGAATCTCTGCGTTGGGGCCCTGTGAGCTGTGTTCTAACAAGCCCTCCAGGTGATGATGATCTGTGCTAAAGTTGAGAAGCGCTCACCTAAGGGAGTGGTTTCTCAGACTTGGCTGCAGATTAGAATCACCTGGGAGTTCTGGAACCTCCCAAATAAATCAGAAGCTCCTTGGCTGGGGAAGGAGGAGTGGCAGGAGGCCCAGGCATAAGTTTTTTTTTTAAGCTTCTCGAGTGCTCCCCATGTGCTATCAAGGTGAGGACCAAGTGATCCCCATGAGCTGTCATGGTGAGAACCACGGATATACCCTAGGGGCTTGGTCCTCTAACTGTGGGCCCTGGAGAAAACAACCCCCTCCCAGACCTACTAAATCACAGTCTGCATTTCAAGGGGCTCTCCAAGTGGTTTGTGTGCATGTTAGGATTTAGAAAAACAGCTCTAAGGCCTCCTCCAACATAAAGAATCCATGATTTTATGAAATATATCTTTCTGTTTTACAGACTCTTAGAAGGCCCCATCTCTTCAACTTCTTCTCATATGACATCATCTTCATTATGGGTCTCTCTCTAGTGCGCTTGAATTTTCAACTTTTAATTAGACTTTTAGCCTCTCAGGAGACGTAGGAGATTATCAAGGCCACTGTGCCCACTTGACAGAGGAAGAGGTGCAATCCCACCTAGACAGGTGAAGCGATTTCCCCAGAGGTCAGGGGGACCAGAATGCTGCCCCAGGCACCGGGTCACTGCCCTTTCTAATACACCACATCATATCATTAGGAGTTATTTTTTGTTTTCCTCAAACATTGTGGTGAGGTCAGAGATGACACTGAACTTGCTTTGAGTGGGCTGCAGACACGAATGTTTCAGGGTGGAGCAGCCCACTGAGGATGCTGCTTGTTTGGGGTGGTGGGGGGGAAGGGGAGGAAATGTGGCTTCAACCTTTGCTCCTGAGGACAGGGCAAGAAAAAGGCGTGATTACCAAGGGACTGAAAGGTGACGTGGTTTCTGGTGTGGATGAAAAATGTCACCTGCCATATCAGTAAACAAAGGATGTTGCCGACATCAAGCCAGCAGCCACTGCTGCTGCCCCGACTGTGCACCCTGAAGGCATATGGGATGGAGAAAAAGCCCAGGATACTGGGCTTAGATAGTTAAGGTGCGTTTCAAAGGAATGATTTCAGTGAACCCAGACCCTTGCATCTTCCCATACCTAGAAAAGTGCTAAATTCATTAACGTGAGATGTCTGGTTTTCTTTAACATAATCTTTTGATGTTCCCACTACGTGGTTTTTGTTGCAAAAACCCCTGTATATCCTGGTTCCTCCCTGACCTCTTCGGAGCAATCCCTCAGAGCAGTCTGAGAAGCTATCTTCTGGGTTTAAATCCTCAGAAAATCTGCTGAATAAAACATAATTCTCAACTTTTAGGTTGTGCTTTTTTTTTTTTTTTTTTTCAGTTGATGGTTTTGGTGATGAAGGGCCCAGAGCAGACTTGTCTTCTTCACTTGAACTCTACGAGGATCTGGAGCTTGATACCAGCAGAGGCCTCTTTGGTCCATGCACCTCGTCAGAGACTCCAGACAAATTTGGGTGAGTCTTTCCTGGTTCTTGGACCTCCCATTATTGGCTGATGATCCTAGGTTTTATTCAGTGGTGTTTAAACTCTCTGGAGGAGTAGGTTATCCTTGAAACTTAGTTTCAAGAAGAGGTACCTGCGTTATCCTCAGTGAAAGATACTGGGAAGATTTTGCTCAGTTTAGACACTGAGTGGTTTATCCTCAGTTGAAAGACTGGGAAGACTTTGCTCATTTGAAAGACACTGAGTAAGGTTGGCCTGGGTAATTAAGTAGAAGACTGGCCTATCATTTTTCCCTGAATTGGCTACTTTAATAGAGTTTGTTGAAGTAAAAGTGATCTCAACAAACCAACCTTGGAATGGGAAACAAAGCTTCCAAAACAAAAGAAAAAGGAACAACAGGTTGCCAGCTTCCAACTAATATCCCAGCCAGGTTTATGTATGTACAAAGCTTACAAGTACCAGGACTTCCCTGGTGGTCCAGTGGTTAAGACTTCACCTTCCAATACAAGGGGTGCGGTTTTGATCTCTGGTCGGGGAGCTAAGATCCCACATGCCTCGCAGCCAAAAAACCAAAACATAAGAAAAAAAACCAAAAGTAATATTGTAACAAATTAAATAAAGACTTTAAAAATGGTCCACTTCAAAAAAAACTTTAAAAAAATTAAATAAAAAATAAAGCTTACAAGTACTTATTGGGTTGGCCAAAATGTTCATTCAGTTTTTTTCCGTAAGGTGGCTCTAGTAGCTCTTAATTGTCTTTAATGTCATTTGAAACAATTTTGTTAGATTTTATTGTGACAGCTGTCATATCAGCGTGCATTTAAAAACTTATCAAAATTGGTGAATTTTTGTGTAGCCATTTTAATATTGAAGATTGAAGAAAAACCATTTTTGGCATATTATGCTTTATTATTTCAAGAAAGGTAAAAAAACACAACTGAAATGCAAAAAAAGATTTGTGCAGTGTACAGAGAAGGTGCTGTGAGTAATCGAACATGTCAAAAGTGGTTTGCAAAGTTTCATGCTGGAGATTTCTCGCTGGACGATGCTCCAGGATGGTCAGACGAGTTAAAGTTGATAGCGATCAAATTGAGACATTAATTGAGAACAATCAACGTTATACCATGCAGGAGGTAGCCGACATACTCAAAATATCCAAATCAAGCGTTGAAAATCATTTGCACCAGCTTGGTCATGTTAATCGCTTTGATGTTTGGGTTCCACATAAGTTAAGTGAAAAAAACCTTGACTGTATTTCCGCATGCGATTCTCTACTTAAACATAATGGAAACGTTCCCTTTTTAAAACAAATTGTGACGGGCGATGACAAGTGGATACTGTACAATAATGTGGAATGGAAGAGATCGTGGGGCAAGTGAAATGAACCACCACCAACCACACCAAAGGCTGGTCTTCATCCAGAGAAGGTGATGTTGTGTGTATGGTAGGATTGGAAGGGAGTCCTCTATTATAAGCTCCTTCCAGAGAATCAAACGATTAATTCCAGCAAGTACTGCTCCCAGTTAGACCAACTGAAAGCAGCACTCAACAAAGAGTGTCCGGAATTAGTCAACAGAAAACGCATACTCTTCCATCAGGATAACGCAAGGCCACATGTTTCTTTGATGACCAGGCAAAAACTGTACTGGCGGCCAAAAGCACACCACATGTATACCTTTCGGATGGCGGAGATTGAGTGCTCAAACCATATACACACACGCAAAATGTTAACAGCTTGGCTGGGAAGTTCTGATTCATCCACCGTATTCACCAGACAGACATTGCACCTTTGGATTTCCATTTATTTCGGTCTTTACAAAATTCTCTTAATGGAAAAAATTTCAATTCCCTGGAAGGCTGTAAAAGGCACTTGGAACAGTTCTTTGCTCAAAAAGATAGAAGGTTTTGGGAAGATGGAATTGTGAAGTTGCCTGAAAAATGGCAGAAGGTAGTGGAACAAAACGGTGAAAAAGTTCTTGGTGAAAGTGGAAAATGAAATGTGTCTTATTTTTACTTAAAAACCAAAGGAACTTTTTAGCTAACCCAATACTTAATTGGGAATTAAAGAAAATCTCACCCTGAAAATGACTAAGATGGGGCTCTTTTATTGCGTACGCAGTTAACCTTTTGCGTGTGTGTATATGTTTTGAGAACTCGGTCTCTGCCATCCACAAGGTATACATGTGTGTACTTTTGACTGCCAGTAGATTAGACTGGGATTCTGAGCAGTCTTTTGTCTAACTGTGCCAACTCTCAGGGCCTTTTTACCAAATAAACTTTCTGGATCTTGTTTAGGTGGCATCCTTCACACTCTCTTGTGGGGAAGCCTCTTGTGTCTTATTGGTTTCAGTCACTGTTAAGATATATCTCATTAATGGCAGATGATGGATCCTTTAAATTGGAAAAACTCTAAATTGGTAAATTTGTAGAGACCTCTCATTATAAACAGCTGTTTTATTGGTGCCTATTTAAAAAAGGTGGAAAAAATATATATCTAATGGTTAACCTAAGTACTCCTTTAGTTTAAAACAAACAAGAAAAACCATTTTGGGAATCCTACTTATGGTCTCTTCTTTCCCTCAGTGGGTTTTACAGATGCTAATGAAAACATTAGAATAATTAATGTTAATTAGATTGATGAACAGACTAAGAAAAAAACCTGAAGGAAGTCTAGACACTTTTTCCCAACCAGGTGGAAATTTTAAAAGGGCTCGTCCCAAATGGATAAAGAAATCTTTAGGTGGTTTTTTTAAGATGAGAGAAATAAAATGGACATTAATGGGATTAAATCAAAGGTTTGATACAACACTACCTAAGGTTGGATGGACCAGAGGAGCCCCCTATTGGCCCTCAACATTAAATGGCCCCAAACAAGTCCTCTCTATTTACCCCAGTTTAAAAAACATATATGGCTGGAAGAAAATTATATTGAGATACCTGACCAACAATTACTTGGGACCACGGTTAGGCCAATTAATCAAGTTAAAAGATTGACAAAAGGGCCTGAGTCTATGGGCTTAACCCCTCACTGGGGACCCCAGAACCTTTTATACAAAATAGATAAAATAAGTAAGGAAAGCTCTAGGACTCGTTGTAAAACCAAGGCTTGTTGATTGAGTCCTAATGTAAATGAAAATATATAGAATTGAGATTAAAGTTTGTAAAAATTGGTATGTTTAAATGGGCTTTATATAAGATGGTTATGTTGCAGGAAGGGGCACCCCATCCAGGGCCCAAGAGTTGGGTCTTGTCTAACATTCGGAAATGAATTGTCCGAGGACACACACATGCTGATAACGCAGGAGACCTTATTGGGAAGGGGTGCCCCGGCAGAGAGCAGGAGGGTCAGGGAACCCAGGAGGACTGCTGTGCCATGTGGCTCGCAGTCTCGGGTTTTATGGTAATGAGATTAGTTTCCGGGTTGTCTCTGGTCTGTCATTCTGACTCAGGGTCCTTCCTGGTGGCACAAGCATCACTCAGCCAGGATGGATTCCAGCGAGGAGGATTCTGGGAGGTTGGTAGGACATATGGACTGGTGTGTCCTTTTGCCCTTTCCCAAATTCTTCCAGTTGGTGGTGGCTTATTAGTTCCGTGTTCCTTACCAGGATCTCCTGTTTAAGATAACTCATGCAAATGGTTACTGTGGTGCCTGGCCAGGGTGAGTGGTTTCAGTCAGTGTTTCCTCTCACAGTTACATCTCCTTTGCTTAATTACGTTGTGGGATAGACATGTTTCACTGGGGAATACTTCCCCAGGTAGATTTGCCCCTCAAGAAATATTAATGAAACATACTAAAGGAAACTAATAGGGTTACTGGAGCTCTTTACAAAAAAAAAAAATACTGGGAACCAATATTCAGGGGCTAATTAGTAGTAGAGATTTTGCTCTGAGTTTAACTTGTGCACTCAGAAAGAGGGCCTTTGTTGACTGCCTTATGAAAGCTTTAGAAGGCATGATGAATTAAACCCTAAAGTTCTAGAACATAGAACTCTTTTTTATTTTTATTTTATTTTTATTTTTTAACACCTTTATTGGAGTGTAATTGCTTTACAACGGTGTTAGTTTCTGCTTTATAACAAAGTGAATCAGCTATACATATACATATATCCCCATATCTCTTCCCTCTTGCATCTCCCTCCCTCCCACCCTCCCTATCCCACCCCTCTAGGTGGTCACAAAGCACCGAGCTGATCTCCCTGTTCTATGTGGCTACTTCCCACCAGCTATCTATTTTACATTTGGTAGTGTATATATGTCCATGCCACTCTCTCACTTTGTCCTAGCTTAACCTTCCCCCTCCCCATGTTCTCAGTTCCATTCTCTAGTAGGCCTATGTCTTTATTCCCATCCTGCCCCTAGGTTCTTCATGACCTTTTTTTTTTTTTTTTAGATTCCATTAGAACTCTTTTTAAAATTTTATTTATTTTTTGGCTGCATTGGGTCTTCATTGCTGCACGTGGGCTTTCTCTGGTTGAGGCGAGCGGGGGCTACTCTTCATTGCAGTGCGCGGGCTTCTCATTGTGGTGGCTTCTCTTGCTGCAGAGCACAGGCTCTGGGTGCGTGGGCTCCAGTAGTTGAGGCACACAGGCTCCAGTAGTTGTGGCATGTGGGCTCTAGGGCACACGAGCTTCAGTAGTGGTGGCATGTGGGCTCAGTAGTTGTGGCTTGTGGGCTCTAGAGTGCAGGCTCAGCAGTTGTGGCACATAGGCTTAGTTGCTCCGTGGCATGTGGGATCTTCCCAGACCAGGGATCGAACCCGTGTCTCCTGTATTGGCAGGTGGATTCTTAACCACTGTGCCACCAGGAAAGTCCTTAGAACATAGAACTCTTAAATTTTGGTATAGTTGGAAGTCTTCTCACTAATATAGAAAATCAAATTAATGAAAATATAGCTGTGCAAATCAGTCTTTTAATATCATTTAGATGACAGACCAGTTCTTTAGGGAATTAAAAGCAACTGTTCTTGTCTTGCAAATCTCTACCAGACAGAAGTGTAAATAGAGCCCAGGAGGACCTGAGACTGAGCCTAATTAGCTCAATCAGTTAGAACTTGAAACCAAGGAGGCAAAAAAGGAAAAAGTGGCCTTTGAAAACTCAGACCACTGGAGGGCTTCCCTGGTGGCACGGTGCTTAAGAATCTGCCTGCCAATGCAGGGAACACAGGTTCGAGCCCTGGCCTGGGAAGATCCCACATGCCATGGAGCAAAAAAACCCTCAAACCACTGGAAAGGCTCCCTCAGCCAAAATCTAATTCATAGCCCCTTTAAAAGTTTATTAAGAACAAATACAAATCTTAGTGATAAACCAGAATGGAAAAGAATATGAAAAATAATGTTTATATATGTAAAACACACACACACACACACACACACACACACACAGCCCCAAATAGCCAAAGCAATCTTGAGAAAGAAGAATGGAGCTGGAGGAATCTGGCTCCCCAACTTCAAACTACACTACAAAGCTACAGTAATCAAGACAGTATGGTACTGGCACAAAAACAGAAATATAGATCAGTGGTACAGGATAGAAAGCCCAGAGGTAAACCCATGCACATATGGTCACCTAATTTACAACAAAGGAGGCAAGAACGTACAATGGAGAAAAGACAGCCTCTTCAATAAGTGGTGCTGGGAAAACTGGACAGCTACATGTAAAAGAATGAAATTAGAACACTCCCTAACACCATACACAAAAATAAACTCAAGATGGATTGAAGACCTAAATGTAAGACTGGACACTATAAAACTCTTAGAGGAAAACATAGGAAAAACACCCTTTGACATAAACCACAGCAAGATCTTTTTTGACCCACCTCCTAGAGTAATAAAAATAAAAACAAAAATAAACAAATGGGACCTAATGAAACTTAAAAGCTTTTGCACAGCAAAGGAAACCATAAACAAGACAAAAAGACAACCCTCAGAGTGGAAGAAGATATTTGCAAATGAAACAACAGACAAAGGATTAATCTCCAAAATATACAAACAACTCATGGAGCTCAATATCAAAAAAAACAACCCAATTAAAAAATGAGTGGAAGACCTAAATAGACATTTCACCAAAAAAGACATACAGATGGTCAAGAGGCACATGAAAAGATGCTCAACATCACTAATTATTAGAGAAATGCAAATCAGAACTACAATGAGGTATCACCTCACACTGGTCAGAATGGCCATTATCAAAAAATCAAGAAATAATGAATGCTGGAGACGGTGTGGTGAAAAGGGAACCCTCCTGCACTCTTTGTGAGAATGTAAATTGATACACCTACATTATGTAAATGTGTAATAGCCACTATGGAAAACAGTATGGAGGTTCCTTAAAAAACTAAAAATAGAACTGCCATATGACTCAGCAATCCTGCTACTGGGCATATACCTTGAGAAGACCATAATTCAAAAAGAGACATGTATCACAATGTTCACTGCGGCTCTATTTACAATAGCCAGGACATGGAAGCAACCTAAGTGTCCATCAACAGATGAATGGATAAAGAAGATATGGCACATATATACAATGGAATATTACTCAGCCATAGAAAGAAACGAAAGTGAGTTATTTGTAGTGAAGTGGATGGACCTAGAGTCTGTCATACAGAGTGAAGTAAGTCAGAAAGAGAAAAACAAATACTGTATGCTAACGGATATATATGGAATCTAAAAAAAAATGGTACTGATGAACCTAGGGGCAGGACCAGAATAAAGATACATACGTAGAGAATGGACTGGAGGGTGCAGGGAGGGGGAAGGGTAAGCTGGGATGAAGTGAGAGAGTAGTATTGACATATATACACTACCAAATGTAAAATAGATAGCTAGTGGGAAGCAGCCACATAGCATGGGGAGATCAGCTCGGTGCTTCGTGACCACCTAGAGGGGTGGGATAGGGAGATTGGGAGGGAGATGCAAGAGGGAGGGTATATAGGGATATATGTATATGTATAGCTGATTCACTTTGTTATACAGCAGAAACTAACACAACATTGTAAAGCAATTATACTCCAGTAAAGATGTATTTAAAAAAAAAGAACAAATACAAATCTTAAAAATCTTTCCCACAAATAGTGAAACCTTAGTCACTTGAGCAAATAAATTTTAACTTATTCCAACTGTTATAAATAACTAGTAAGATTATATTGTAATACTTGATTCATAACTGTTAAAATGAAGCTATGAGGTCTCTAGTTTTGTCTGTTTATGTCTCTGTGTACATTATATGAGATGTCTCTACCTCTGGAAAATATTATCAAAATTAGATTTATAAAAGAGCCTTATTTAATTTACTTAAGAGTAAGCACTTACAAACTAAATATATCTAAATAGGAGAGAAACTGGCCAGAATGAATTTCAGGTTCACGTGATCTAGGAAATATTCAATATTAAATTAACATCTGGTGTTAAAGCTCGCTTAAGCTTACTGGTGTAATCAATATAGACATGTTTTACTTTTGTTGTACCTAGGTGTACTGAAGTTTAGTACGTTCATGTTTTTTCTGTTACAGAGTTTGTCAACACCAAGAACAAAAAATTAACTTGGTATGGTAATGTTTTCATAAGTTGTAAAATAAAGGTAAATGAGAGAAGAGTTTTAATTTAATTCAATTTATTTATTTTTATAAATTTATTTTACTTTTGGCTGTTTTGGGTCTTCATTGCTGCGTGTGGGCTTTCTCTAGTTGCAGCGAGTGGGGGCTACTCTTTGTTGTGATGCACGGGTTTCTCATTGTGGTGGCTTCTCTTGTTGTGGGGCACGGCCTCTAGGCATGTGGGATTCAGTAGTTGTGGCTCACAGGCTCTAGAGTGCAGGCTCAATAGTTGTGGCACGTGGGCTCAGTAGTTGTGGCACACGGGCTTAGTTGCTCTGCGGCTTGTGGGATCTTCCAGGACCCACATTAAGGTTAAGATTTTAACCCTTAAAAACCATAAGATTAAGGTTTTTAAGGGTTAAAATTGTCATATGTAATTGAAGCTATAGAGATAATACGGGAAACATTTCAGTATGCAAGGAAAGTAGGATGTGTGTTTTCAGCATAAGGAAGTATGAGGAATGGAAAAACATTTTGTTAAGAGGAAAGAATGATTGTGTCCTAGAGCTGGTTGGCTGGTTGTTTTTGGATGGGAAAATAAGGGACAAACTAATATGGAAACAGAAAGTTGTAGAAGGTGTGTAGAAAGGGAGCCCTGAAAAGGAGTTTTGTACATGGTCAGTCTGGGATTAGATTAAATTTAGTTAGATAAATGGATTTTGTTATAAAAGTAGGCTGATGCAAGACTAGATTTTGTTCCTCTCTCTGTTAAGAGAACAAAGTTTTCTTGGAATACTGCTTTTGGTAACAGATTGTGTGAGTTTCTTTGCCTTTAAGTGATCTGTATTTGCTTTTTGAAATCTTTTTGTCACTTTGGTTAAGTGAATAAGTATTGTTTCACAGTGACCTATGGTCCTATTGGAACAAGTGTTTTGAAACCTTTTTTATATTTTTGACAAGCTTTCCAAATATCAAATTCTAACTAAAGTTTTTTTGACCTCCAGCTAACTCTGGGATGCTTCAAAGGAATCTTGAGACATCTCAGAGAGGAAAACTAAATTAATTGGGCTTATTTGGTATGTTAAATTACTTGAGATGTATTGTCAAGTGATTGGAGATAAGCCTTATATTGTATGGATAAATGTCATTAATATATCAATAGATATTCTAAAATTTATATGGAATTCCTAAAAATGTGGTATGTCCTGCTATAATGTTTTCAGTCATAATTCTAGTTATTATCTTAAAATGTGTATGTCACAGAAATATCCAAGTTTCTTGTCAATTGCATTGTAATCAGATCTTTAACCATGCTAGTTTAAGTCTTCTGTGGTTTATAGACAATCATTGTTTTACTCTGATGCTTTTATAAAATGAAGATATTCAAGAAAATTCATAAAACTTTTTGATAAATATAAGTTTCTGATAGCTTTTAGATCACACAACTAAACTGCATGAGAAATTACAAAACTCTGATGGAAAACCTGATGATTTAATTCTGATCAACAGGGGTTAATTACATGGGACCAAATGAACTGATAACTATGATTTATAACTATATGACTTTTTCTGAAATATACCAGCTTTTAATCTTTGTTTTCTAGAAAAACGTTTCCTCTTATGCTCTGACCTGCAATGAGTTGATAAAGTATACCTTGGTAAACAAAAATGAAACATATATATATTTTCTCTACCTGATCCTTCCAGAATTTGGCTTCTCCAGCTGATTCCCCTGTGGACTTGATGGTTTATTGCAACCAGATTACAACTAGTTGTACTAATCATTGTTTTAATTTGTTCTCTTTATTTTCAATTTGTTTATGGTTTGGTTCTCTCTCTGCTGCATTATGACTTTATTAATGTTACTATCTGTATTACTTGTATCCTGTCTGTTTTATAAGATTGTTGTCTCTTGCATTTCCCAAAGTGTATCCAGGCCTCCAACAAAATTAATGATGTCTTGAGAGAGTTAATCATATATATAGCTCTACATAGAATAATTGTAATTGTGCAACTCTAGGTATGGGAAGAAGCAACAAGGGAAAACATTTCCCAGATCATAATAGGCTACTAAGACAGGTAATCCAGAGAATTATAGATTACCAATAGGGCCTGATCCAGAAAAGATCAGCACATTGAATAGCCTGTCAACAGAATCTTCACCTGATAGAGGAGTGAGAATTCCTAGTGCCATGGGGCAAAATTGTTCATGAAATGCCTCCCAAACGTTGGTTGAATTTATGACCAAGGGGAGGCGCTGTGGATGAGAAGTGTTGCCGGCCATATCAGTAAACTAAGGATGTTGCAGCCATAAAGCTAGCAGCCACTGCAGCTGCCATGCCTGTCCACCCTGAGGGGATTCAGGATGGAGAAAAGCAGGAGACTTGCCTTAGATAGTTAAGGTGCATATCACAGGAATGATTTCAGTGAGCCCAGATTCTTGCGTCTTCGCATACCAAGAAAAGCGCTAAATTCATTAACTTAAGATGCTTGGTTTTCTTTAACAGTAACATTTTGATGTTCTGACGACCTGATTTTTGTTGCAAGGCTCCTATATATTTTGTATAACTTAAAGTATATATATATATATATATATATATATATATATATATATATTTATTTATTTATTTAATTTATATATTTTTGGCTGCATTGGGTCTTGGTTGCTGTGCACGGGCTTTCTCTAGTGGCACTGAGCGGAGGCTACGCCTTTGTTGCGTTGTGTGAGCTTCTATTTGCGGTGGCTTCTCTTGTTGTGGAGCACGGGCTCTAGTCATGCAGGCGTCAGTAGTGATGACACTAGAGCTCAGTAGTTGTGGCTTGTGGACTCTAGAGCACAGGTTCAGTAGTTGTGGAACACGGGCTTCGTTGTTCCGTGGCATGTGGGAAATTCCCAGAACAGAGCTCAAACCCGGGTCCCCTGCATTGGCAGGCAGATACTTAACCACTGCACCAACAGGGAAGCCATAAATGAGTTTTTTGAATGTCTTAATCTCCCAAAGAATGTCCCCCAGGTTTTCCTCCCATGCTTTAGGTAACTTGACTGTTATATATTTTGACTGTAACATTTCCCCCCAGGTGTTCGTGGGTTGTTAGCTCTCCTTGCAGTATTTTCGGCCAAAGTCAACTACTTTTCCAGCCTGAGTTCTGAGTTAGGTAAAACACAGATGAAATCCTTCTGTAAGTCCTTCAAGTATCCTTTAGACAAGTTACAACAGATATAAGCAATAATTTGTGACTAGAGTCTGCTCTCCTCGCACAGAACCAGACAGTAGGTGCCCAAAGCACAGGCTAGCACTCTTCCAAGACGGTCCTATGCTGGAAAAGGTGTGGGACAACAGCAAGTAAAAATGCCACAAATATTTCCTGAAGTTTTCAACTTGCCTTTTTTTTTTTTAATTCAGCATGTTCTTGATTCCTGTAAATCTTTGACCATTTGCCAGGCTTATGACACACATGGTTTTGCAGTTTGTTTCTTGATGTTTCTGTGTGGGCATAAGAGGTTGGATCTGCTATTCTGTCAATTTGCTGATGTCACCCTCTATGCTGTTTCAACGGTTTACTTTTTGCTGAACATTACAGAGGTTTAAAAATATTTAAAAACCATAAATTGGCTTATTCACCTCACAATATTACTTTATTATAAAAATTAATAACCTTAATCCTTTTTAACTGTACCATTCAGTATTTTTAAGTATATTCACCACAAGATATTTCCCCCTCACCCAACCTCTGGCAACCACCATTGTACTTTCTATTGCTAGAAATTTGACTACTTTAGATACCTTATAGAAGTGAAATCATACAGTATTGGTCTTTTTGTGACTGGTCTATTCCTTTTCGCCTAATGTCAAAGTTCATCCATGTTGTAGCAAGTGACAGGATTTCCTTCATTTTAAAGACTAAATAATATTCCATTGTATGGCTAGACCACATTTTCTTTATTCACTCATCTACTGATGGCTCTTCGTGTTGTTTCCACCTCTTGGTTAGTATGACTATTGCTGCAGTGAACATGGGTGTGCAAGTAGGTTTTAGAGATCTTGTTTTCAATTTGTTTGTGTATATACCCAGAAGTAGGATTGCTGAATCATAAGGTAATTGTCTTTGTAATTTTTAAAAACAAGTTTCAATTTCTTGAGGAACTGTCATACTGTTTTCCATAGTGGCCCCACCATTTTACTTTGCCAGCAATTGGACATAAGGGTTCCAGTTTCTACACATCCTCAATACACCTTATTTTTTGTTTTTCCTACAGTGGCCGTCATAATGGCTATGAGATGATATCTCATTGTGGTTTTGATTTGTAATTCTCTAATGACTAGTGATGTTGAGTATAATTTCACAGCCTTGTAGACGCCTTTCTTGTAGACCAGGTGTAGTGGTAACAAGCTCCGTGGGTTTTTTTTCTTAATCTGGGTATATCATAATTTTTGGAGCACAGTTTTTCTGAATATACAAATCTCAGTTGACAGGTTTCTTTCTTTCCACATTACAAGTGTATCATCCCACTGCCTTCAGTTGACTATCAGTTGATAATTATCAAATTATCAGTTGAGAATGTCATTGAGTGTCCCTTGCACGTGTTGATTTTCTCACTGCTTTGAAGATTCCCTCATTGTGACTTTCAGTAGTTTAATTATAATGTCTTTCAGTGAAGATTCTCTGTGAATTTACAGTACTTGGAAGTTTTTGAGTTTTTTGGATTTGTAGGTACATTGTCTTTCTTCAAATTTGGGAAGGTTTCGGCCCTTAATGTTTCCAATAATCTTTCTTCTCCTTTCTGTTTGACTCCCATAATCTATAAGTTGTTCCACTTGATGGTGTCTCAGGTCTCTTGGGCGTATTCACTTTTCTTCATACTTTTTCTTTCTGTTCCTCAGGCTGGATAATTTACAATTTCCTGTCTTCATCTTGGCGGATAGTTTCCTCTGCCTGATCAGATAATTTGTTGAACCCTTCTAGTTAATTTTCCGTTTCAGTTGTTGTACTTTACAGCTCCAAAATTTCTGTTTGGTTCCTTTTTATAATTTCTTTTTGTTGCTATTTGTATTTTGATCATACATTTTCGGGTTTTCCATTATTTCTCTGTCCATGTTTCTCTTCGTGTCATTAAGCCTCTTAAAAACAGTTATTTTAGTCTTTTTCTAGTATATCCAATGTCTGGAATTTCTCAGGGATAGTTACTTTCCATTAATTTTGTTCCTTTCAATGCACCATACTTCCTGTTTCTTTGTATGCCCTGTGAATTTTGTTGTTGTTGTTGTTAAAACCTTGATGTTTGAATATTCTAGTGTGGTATCACTGGAGATTAGATTCTTGCCTAATTGGCTAGTTTGCTACGGGCTTTATGTTTGTTTTCTTATAATTATTGAAGGCTGTCGTAGTCCATTTGTTTAGTTACTTTCCCAATGTGGTTTTGAGAAGATGCATTCCTTGTCCTGTGTTGTCACTGAGGTGTGTGTTCCTTTAGCTCACGTTCACCTATTCTTTTGACAGAGATTTCTTTGAAGGCCAGAAGGTTACAAAAATAACTAAAAACAAGCCAAGCCAAAAGAAGAAAAACCTCTTCCAGTCTTTGCAGATCCAGTTCTGTGTTGGGGCCCTCCTTCAATACCATGCTTGCCCTGAACCTAGGGATAACAGTGCAGTGGAAATTTGGGGTCTCCTCAACACTTTTCTAAATGTGTCTTAATCTAGGCATGCACATAGCCTCCATTACCTAAATTACCGCATGTACATGTTTTTGTTTTCGTTTTTGTTTTGGCTGCTTTGGGTGTTTGTTGCTGTGCACGGGATTTCTTTAGTTGCAGCGAGCGGTGGCTACTCTTCGTTTGCGGTGTGCGTGCTTCTCGTTGTGGTGGCTTGTCTTGTTGCTGAGCACGGGCTCTAGGCACATGGGCTTCAGGAGTTGTGGCTTGTGGGATCTAGAGCACAGGCTCAGTAGTTGTGGCGCACGGGCTTAGTTGCTCCGTGGCATGTGGGACCTTCCCAGAACAGGGCGCAGACCCGTGTCCCCTGCATTGGCAGGCAGATACTTAACCACTGCACCACCAGGGAAGACCTACACGACTTTTTTGAATGTCTTAATCTGCCAAGGAATGTCCCCCAGCTTTTCCTCCCATGCTTTAGGTATCTTGACTGTTATATATTTTGACTGTAACATTTTCCCCCAGGTGTTTATGGGTTGTTAGTTCTCCTTGCAGTATTTTCAATCAAAGCCAACTACTTTTCCAGCCTGAGTTCTGAGTTAGGTAAAACAGAGGTGAAATCCTTCTGTAAGTCCTTCCAGTATCCTTTAGACAGGTTACCACAGATATAAGCAATAATTTGTGACTAGAGTCTGCTCTCCTCGCACAGAACCAGACAGTAGGTGCCCAAAGCACAGGCTAGCACTCTTCCAAGACGGTCCTATGCTGGAAAAGGTGTGGGACAACAGCAAGTAAAAATGCCACAAATATTTCCTGAAGTTTTCAACTTGCCTTTTTTTTTTTTTAAATTCAGCATGTTCTTGGTTCCTGTAAATCTTTGACCATTTTCCAGGCATATGACACACGCGGTTTTGTAGTTTGTTTCTTGATGTTTCTGTGTGGGCATAAGAGGTTCGATCTGCTATTCTGTCAATTTGCTGATGTCACCCTCTATGCTGTTTCAACGGTTTACTTTTTGCTGAACATTACAGTGGTTTAAAAATATTTAAAAACCATAAATTGGCTTATTCACCTCACAATATTACTTTATTATAAAAATTAATAACCTTAATCCTTTTTAACTGTACCATTCAGTATTTTTAAGTATATTCACCACAAGATATTTCCCCCTCACCCAGCCTCTGGCAACCACCATTGTACTTTCTCTTGCTAGAAATTTGACTACTTTAGATACCTTATAGAAGTGAAATCATACAGTATTGGTCTTTTTGTGACTGGTCTATTCCTTTTCGCCTAATGTCAAAGTTCATCCATGTTGTAGCAAGTGACAGGATTTCCTTCTTTTTAAAGACTAAATAATATTCCATTGTATGGCTAGACCACATTTTCTTTATTCATTCATGTACTGATGGCTCTTCGTGTTGTTTCCACCTCTTGGTTAGTATGACTATTGCTGCAGTGAACATGGGTGTGCAAGTAGGTTTTAGAGATCTTGTTTTCAATTTGTTTGTGTATATACCCAGAAGTAGGATTGCTGAATCATAAGGTAATTGTCTTTGTAATTTTTAAAAACAAGTTTCAATTTCTTGAGGAACTGTCATACTGTTTTCCATAGTGGCCCCACCATTTTACTTTGCCAGCAATTGGACATAAGGGTTCCAGTTTCTACACATCCTCAATACACCTTATTTTTTGTTTTTCCGACAGTGGCCGTCATAATGGCTATGAGATGATATCTCATTGTGGTTTTGATTTGTATTTCTCTAATGACTAGTGATGTTGAGTATAATTTCACAGCCTTGTAGACGCCTTTCTTGTAGACCAGGTGTAGTGGTAACAAGCTCCGTGGGTTTTTTTTCTTAATCTGGGTATATCATAATTTTTGGAGCACAGTTTTTCTGAATATACAAATCTCAGTGGACAGGTTTCTTTCTTTCCTCATTACAAGTGTATCATCCCACTGCCTTCAGTTGATTATCAGTTGATAATTATCAAATTATCAATTGAGAATGTCATTGAGTGTCCCTTGCACGTGTTGATTTTCTCACTGCTTTGAAGATTCCCTCATTGTGACTTTCAGTAGTTTGATTATAATGTCTTTCAGTGAAGATCTCTGTGAATTTACAGTACTTGGAAGTTTTTGAGTTTTTTGGATTTGTAGATACATTGTCTTTCTTCAAATTTGGGAAGGTTTCGGCCCTTAATGTTTCCAATAATCTTTCTTCTCCTTTCTCTTTGACTCCCATAATCTATATGTTGTTCCACTTGATGGTGTCTCAGGTCTCTTGGGCGTATTCACTTTTCTTCATACTTTTTCTTTCTGTTCCTCAGGCTGGATAATTTACAATTTCCTGTCTTCATCTTGGCGGATTGTTTCCTCTGCCTGATCAGATAATTTGTTGAACCCTTCTAGTTAATTTTCTGTTTCAGTTGTTGTACTTTACAGCTCCAAAATTTCTGTTTGGTTCCTTTTTATAATTTCTTTTTGTTGCTCTTTGTATTTTGATCATACATTTTCGGGTTTTCCATTATTTCTCTGTCCATGTTTCTCTTCGGGTCATTAAGCTTCTTAAGAACAGTTATTTGAGTCTTTTTCTAGTATATCCAATGTCTGGAATTTCTCAGGGATAGTTACTTTCAATTAATTTTGTTCCTTTCAATGCACCATACTTCCTGTTTCTTTGTATGCCCTGTGAATTTTGTTGTTGTTGTTGTTATCAAAACCTTGATGTTTGAATATTCTAGTGTGGTATCACTGGAGATTAGATTCTTGCCTAATTGGCTAGTTTGCTACGGGCTTTATGTTTGTTTTCTTATAATTATTGAAGGCTGTCGTAGTCCATTTGTTTAGTTACTTTCCCAATGTGGTTTTGAGAAGATGCATTCCTTGTCCTGTGTTGTCACTGAGGTGTGTGTTCCTTTAGCTCACGTTCACCTATTCTTTTGACAGAGATTTCTTTGAATGCCAGAAGGTTACAAAAATAACTAAAAACAAGCCAAGCCAAAAGAAGAAAAACCTCTTCCAGTCTTTGCAGATCCAGTTCTGTGTTGGGGCCCTCCTTCAATACCATGCTTGCCCTGAACCTAGGGATAACAGTGCAGTGGAAATTTGGGGTCTCCTCAACACTTTTCTAAATGTGTCTTAATCTAGGCATGCACATAGCCTCCATTACCTAAATTACCCCATGTACATGTTTTTGTTTTCGTTTTTGTTTTGGCTGCTTTGGGTGTTTGTTGCTGTGCACGGGATTTCTTTAGTTGCAGCGAGCGGTGGCTACTCTTCGTTTGCGGTGTGCGTGCTTCTCGTTGTGGTGGCTTGTCTTGTCGCTGAGCACGGGCTCTAGGCACATGGGCTTCAGGAGTTGTGGCTTGTGGGATCTAGAGCACAGGCTCAGTAGTTGTGGCGCATGGGCTTATTTGCTCCGTGGCATGTGGGACCTTCCCAGAACAGGGCGCAGACCCGTGTCCCCTGCATTGGCAGGCAGATACTTCACCACTGCACCACCAGGGAAGACCTACACGACTTTTTTGAATGTCTTAATCTGCCAAGGAATGTCCCCCAGCTTTTCCTCCCATGCTTTAGGTATCTTGACTGTTATATATTTTGACTGTAACATTTTCCCCCGGGTGTTTATGGGTTGTTAGTTCTCCTTGCAGTATTTTCAATCAAAGCCAACTACTTTTCCAGCCTGAGTTCTGAGTTAGGTAAAACAGAGGTGAAATCCTTCTGTAAGTCCTTCCAGTATCCTTTAGACAGGTTACCACAGATATAAGCAATAATTTGTGACTAGAGTCTGCTCTCCTCACGCAGAACCAGACAGTAGGTGCCCAAAGCACAGGCTAGCACTCTTCCAAGACGGTCCTATGCTGGAAAAGGTATGGGACAACAGCAAGTAAAAATGCCACAAATATTTCCTGAAGTTTTCAACTTGCCTTTTTTTTTTTTTAATTCAGCATGTTCTTGGTTCCTGTAAATCTTTGACCATTTTCCAGGCATATGACACACACGGTTTTGCAGTTTGTTTCTTGATGTTTCTGTGTGGGCATAAGAGGTTGGATCTGCTATTCTGTCAATTTGCTGATGTCACCCTCTATGCTGTTTCAACGGTTTACTTTTTGCTGAACATTACAGTGGTTTAAAAATATTTAAAAACCATAAATTGGCTTATTCACCTCACAATATTACTTTATTATAAAAATTAATAACCTTAATCCTTTTTAACTGTACCATTCAGTATTTTTAAGTATATTCACCACAAGATATTTCCCCCTCACCCAGCCTCTTGCAACCACCATTGTACTTTCTATTGCTAGAAATTTGACTACTTTAGATACCTTATAGAAGTGAAATCATACAGTATTGGTCTTTTTGTGACTGGTCTATTCCTTTTCGCCTAATGTCAAAGTTCATCCATGTTGTAGCAAGTGACAGGATTTCCTTCTTTTTAAAGACTAAATAATATTCCATTGTATGGCTAGACCACATTTTCTTTATTCATTCATGTACTGATGGCTCTTCATGTTGTTTCCACCTCTTGGTTATTATGACTATTGCTGCAGTGAACATGGGTGTGCAAGTAGGTTTTAGAGATCTTGTTTTCAATTTGTTTGTGTATATACCCAGAAGTAGGATTGCTGAATCATAAGGTAATTGTCTTTGTAATTTTTAAAAACAAGTTTCAATTTCTTGAGGAACTGTCATACTGTTTTCCATAGTGGCCCCACCATTTTACTTTGCCAGCAATTGGACATAAGGGTTCCAGTTTCTACACATCCTCAATACACCTTATTTTTTGTTTTTCCGACAGTGGCCGTCATAATGGCTATGAGATGATATCTCATTGTGGTTTTGATTTGTATTTCTCTAATGACTAGTGATGTTGAGTATAATTTCACAGCCTTGTAGACGCCTTTCTTGTAGACCAGGTGTAGTGGTAACAAGCTCCGTGGGTTTTTTTTCTTAATCTGGGTATATCATAATTTTTGGAGCACAGTTTTTCTGAATATACAAATCTCAGTGGACAGGTTTCTTTCTTTCCTCATTACAAGTGTATCATCCCACTGCCTTCAGTTGATTATCAGTTGATAATTATCAAATTATCAATTGAGAATGTCATTGAGTGTCCCTTGCACGTGTTGATTTTCTCACTGCTTTGAAGATTCCCTCATTGTGACTTTCAGTAGTTTGATTATAATGTCTTTCAGTGAAGATCTCTGTGAATTTACAGTACTTGGAAGTTTTTGAGTTTTTTGGATTTGTAGATACATTGTCTTTCTTCAAATTTGGGAAGGTTTCGGCCCTTAATGTTTCCAATAATCTTTCTTCTCCTTTCTCTTTGACTCCCATAATCTATATGTTGTTCCACTTGATGGTGTCTCAGGTCTCTTGGGCGTATTCACTTTTCTTCATACTTTTTCTTTCTGTTCCTCAGGCTGGATAATTTACAATTTCCTGTCTTCATCTTGGCGGATTGTTTCCTCTGCCTGATCAGATAATTTGTTGAACCCTTCTAGTTAATTTTCTGTTTCAGTTGTTGTACTTTACAGCTCCAAAATTTCTGTTTGGTTCCTTTTTATAATTTCTTTTTGTTGCTCTTTGTATTTTGATCATACATTTTCGGGTTTTCCATTATTTCTCTGTCCATGTTTCTCTTCGGGTCATTAAGCTTCTTAAGAACAGTTATTTTAGTCTTTTTCTAGTATATCCAATGTCTGGAATTTCTCAGGGATAGTTACTTTCAATTAATTTTGTTCCTTTCAATGCACCATACTTCCTGTTTCTTTGTATGCCCTGTGAATTTTGTTGTTGTTGTTGTTATCAAAACCTTGATGTTTGAATATTCTAGTGTGGTATCACTGGAGATTAGATTCTTGCCTAATTGGCTAGTTTGCTACGGGCTTTATGTTTGTTTTCTTATAATTATTGAAGGCTGTCGTAGTCCATTTGTTTAGTTACTTTCCCAATGTGGTTTTGAGAAGATGCATTCCTTGTCCTGTGTTGTCACTGAGGTGTGTGTTCCTTTAGCTCACGTTCACCTATTCTTTTGACAGAGATTTCTTTGAATGCCAGAAGGTTACAAAAATAACTAAAAACAAGCCAAGCCAAAAGAAGAAAAACCTCTTCCAGTCTTTGCAGATCCAGTTCTGTGTTGGGGCCCTCCTTCAATACCATGCTTGCCCTGAACCTAGGGATAACAGTGCAGTGGAAATTTGGGGTCTCCTCAACACTTTTCTAAATGTGTCTTAATCTAGGCATGCACATAGCCTCCATTACCTAAATTACCCCATGTACATGTTTTTGTTTTCGTTTTTGTTTTGGCTGCTTTGGGTGTTTGTTGCTGTGCACGGGATTTCTTTAGTTGCAGCGAGCGGTGGCTACTCTTCGTTTGCGGTGTGCGTGCTTCTCGTTGTGGTGGCTTGTCTTGTCGCTGAGCACGGGCTCTAGGCACATGGGCTTCAGGAGTTGTGGCTTGTGGGATCTAGAGCACAGGCTCAGTAGTTGTGGCGCATGGGCTTATTTGCTCCGTGGCATGTGGGACCTTCCCAGAACAGGGCGCAGACCCGTGTCCCCTGCATTGGCAGGCAGATACTTCACCACTGCACCACCAGGGAAGACCTACACGACTTTTTTGAATGTCTTAATCTGCCAAGGAATGTCCCCCAGCTTTTCCTCCCATGCTTTAGGTATCTTGACTGTTATATATTTTGACTGTAACATTTTCCCCTGGGTGTTTATGGGTTGTTAGTTCTCCTTGCAGTATTTTCAAGCAAAGCCAACTACTTTTCCAGCCTGAGTTCTGAGTTAGGTAAAACAGAGGTGAAATCCTTCTGTAAGTCCTTCCAGTATCCTTTAGACAGGTTACCACAGATATAAGCAATAATTTGTGACTAGAGTCTGCTCTCCTCACGCAGAACCAGACAGTAGGTGCCCAAAGCACAGGCTAGCACTCTTCCAAGACGGTCCTATGCTGGAAAAGGTATGGGACAACAGCAAGTAAAAATGCCACAAATATTTCCTGAAGTTTTCAACTTGCCTTTTTTCTTTTTTAATTCAGCATGTTCTTGGTTCCTGTAAATCTTTGACCATTTTCCAGGCATATGACACACACGGTTTTGCAGTTTGTTTCTTGATGTTTCTGTGTGGGCATAAGAGGTTGGATCTGCTATTCTGTCAATTTGCTGATGTCACCCTCTATGCTGTTTCAACGGTTTACTTTTTGCTGAACATTACAGTGGTTTAAAAATATTTAAAAACCATAAATTGGCTTATTCACCTCACAATATTACTTTATTATAAAAATTAATAACCTTAATCCTTTTTAACTGTACCATTCAGTATTTTTAAGTATATTCACCACAAGATATTTCCCCCTCACCCAGCCTCTGGCAACCACCATTGTACTTTCTATTGCTAGAAATTTGACTACTTTAGATACCTTATAGAAGTGAAATCATACAGTATTGGTCTTTTTGTGACTGGTCTATTCCTTTTCGCCTAATGTCAAAGTTCATCCATGTTGTAGCAAGTGACAGGATTTCCTTCTTTTTAAAGACTAAATAATATTCCATTGTATGGCTAGACCACATTTTCTTTATTCATTCATCTACTGATGGCTCTTCATGTTGTTTCCACCTCTTGGTTATTATGACTATTGCTGCAGTGAACATGGGTGTGCAAGTAGGTTTTAGAGATCTTGTTTTCAATTTGTTTGTGTATATACCCAGAAGTAGGATTGCTGAATCATAAGGTAATTGTCTTTGTAATTTTTAAAAACAAGTTTCAATTTCTTGAGGAACTGTCATACTGTTTTCCATAGTGGCCCCACCATTTTACTTTGCCAGCAATTGGACATAAGGGTTCCAGTTTCTACACATCCTCAATACACCTTATTTTTTGTTTTTCCGACAGTGGCCGTCATAATGGCTATGAGATGATATCTCATTGTGGTTTTGATTTGTATTTCTCTAATGACTAGTGATGTTGAGTATAATTTCACAGCCTTGTAGACGCCTTTCTTGTAGACCAGGTGTAGTGGTAACAAGCTCCGTGGGTTTTTTTTCTTAATCTGGGTATATCATAATTTTTGGAGCACAGTTTTTCTGAATATACAAATCTCAGTTGACAGGTTTCTTTCTTTCCTCATTACAAGTGTATCATCCCACTGCCTTCAGTTGATTATCAGTTGATAATTATCAAATTATCAATTGAGAATGTCATTGAGTGTCCCTTGCACGTGTTGATTTTCTCACTGCTTTGAAGATTCCCTCATTGTGACTTTCAGTAGTTTGATTATAATGTCTTTCAGTGAAGATCTCTGTGAATTTACAGTACTTGGAAGTTTTTGAGTTTTTTGGATTTGTAGATACATTGTCTTTCTTCAAATTTGGGAAGGTTTCGGCCCTTAATGTTTCCAATAATCTTTCTTCTCCTTTCTCTTTGACTCCCATAATCTATATGTTGTTCCACTTGATGGTGTCTCAGGTCTCTTGGGCGTATTCACTTTTCTTCATACTTTTTCTTTCTGTTCCTCAGGCTGGATAATTTACAATTTCCTGTCTTCATCTTGGCGGATTGTTTCCTCTGCCTGATCAGATAATTTGTTGAACCCTTCTAGTTAATTTTCTGTTTCAGTTGTTGTACTTTACAGCTCCAAAATTTCTGTTTGGTTCCTTTTTATAATTTCTTTTTGTTGCTCTTTGTATTTTGATCATACATTTTCGGGTTTTCCATTATTTCTCTGTCCATGTTTCTCTTCGGGTCATTAAGCCTCTTAAGAACAGTTATTTTAGTCTTTTTCTTGTATATCCAATGTCTGGAATTTCTCAGGGATAGTTACTTTCAATTAATTTTGTTCCTTTCAATGCACCATACTTCCTGTTTCTTTGTATGCCCTGTGAATTTTGTTGTTGTTGTTGTTATCAAAACCTTGATGTTTGAATATTCTAGTGTGGTATCACTGGAGATTAGATTCTTGCCTAATTGGCTAGTTTGCTACGGGCTTTATGTTTGTTTTCTTATAATTATTGAAGGCTGTCGTAGTCCATTTGTTTAGTTACTTTCCCAATGTGGTTTTGAGAAGATGCATTCCTTGTCCTGTGTTGTCACTGAGGTGTGTGTTCCTTTAGCTCACGTTCACCTATTCTTTTGACAGAGATTTCTTTGAATGCCAGAAGGTTACAAAAATAACTAAAAACAAGCCAAGCCAAAAGAAGAAAAACCTCTTCCAGTCTTTGCAGATCCAGTTCTGTGTTGGGGCCCTCCTTCAATACCATGCTTGCCCTGAACCTAGGGATAACAGTGCAGTGGAAATTTGGGGTCTCCTCAACACTTTTCTAAATGTGTCTTAATCTAGGCATGCACATAGCCTCCATTACCTAAATTACCCCATGTACATGTTTTTGTTTTCGTTTTTGTTTTGGCTGCTTTGGGTGTTTGTTGCTGTGCACGGGATTTCTTTAGTTGCAGCGAGCGGTGGCTACTCTTCGTTTGCGGTGTGCGTGCTTCTCGTTGTGGTGGCTTGTCTTGTCGCTGAGCACGGGCTCTAGGCACATGGGCTTCAGGAGTTGTGGCTTGTGGGATCTAGAGCACAGGCTCAGTAGTTGTGGCGCATGGGCTTATTTGCTCCGTGGCATGTGGGACCTTCCCAGAACAGGGCGCAGACCCGTGTCCCCTGCATTGGCAGGCAGATACTTCACCACTGCACCACCAGGGAAGACCTACACGACTTTTTTGAATGTCTTAATCTGCCAAGGAATGTCCCCCAGCTTTTCCTCCCATGCTTTAGGTATCTTGACTGTTATATATTTTGACTGTAACATTTTCCCCCGGGTGTTTATGGGTTGTTAGTTCTCCTTGCAGTATTTTCAATCAAAGCCAACTACTTTTCCAGCCTGAGTTCTGAGTTAGGTAAAACAGAGGTGAAATCCTCCTGTAAGTCCTTCCAGTATCCTTTAGACAGGTTACCACAGATATAAGCAATAATTTGTGACTAGAGTCTGCTCTCCTCGCGCAGAACCAGACAGTAGGTGCCCAAAGCACAGGCTAGCACTCTTCCAAGACGGTCCTATGCTGGAAAAGGTGTGGGACAACAGCAAGTAAAAATGCCACAAATATTTCCTGAAGTTTTCAACTTGCCTTTTTTTTTTTTTTTAATTCAGCATGTTCTTGGTTCCTGTAAATCTTTGACCATTTTCCAGGCATATGACACACACGGTTTTGCAGTTTGTTTCTTGATGTTTCTGTGTGGGCATAAGAGGTTGGATCTGCTATTCTGTCAATTTGCTGATGTCACCCTCTATGCTGTTTCAATGGTTTACTTTTTGCTGAACATTACAGTGGTTTAAAAATATTTAAAAACCATAAATTGGCTTATTCACCTCACAATATTACTTTATTATAAAAATTAATAACCTTAATCCTTTTTAACTGTACCATTCAGTATTTTTAAGTATATTCACCACAAGATATTTCCCCCTCACCCAGCCTCTGGCAACCACCATTGTACTTTCTCTTGCTAGAAATTTGACTACTTTAGATACCTTATAGAAGTGAAATCATACAGTATTGGTCTTTTTGTGACTGGTCTATTCCTTTTCGCCTAATGTCAAAGTTCATCCATGTTGTAGCAAGTGACCGGATTTCCTTCTTTTTAAAGACTAAATAATATTCCATTGTATGGCTAGACCACATTTTCTTTATTCATTCATCTACTGATGGCTCTTCGTGTTGTTTCCACCTCTTGGTTATTATGACTATTGCTGCAGTGAACATGGGTGTGCAAGTAGGTTTTAGAGATCTTGTTTTCAATTTGTTTGTGTATATACCCAGAAGTAGGATTGCTGAATCATAAGGTAATTGTCTTTGTAATTTTTAAAAACAAGTTTCAATTTCTTGAGGAACTGTCATACTGTTTTCCATAGTGGCCCCACCATTTTACTTTGCCAGCAATTGGACATAAGGGTTCCAGTTTCTACACATCCTCAATACACCTTATTTTTTGTTTTTCCGACAGTGGCCGTCATAATGGCTATGAGATGATATCTCATTGTGGTTTTGATTTGTATTTCTCTAATGACTAGTGATGTTGAGTATAATTTCACAGCCTTGTAGACCAGGTGTAGTGGTAACAAGCTCCGTGGGTTTTTTTTCTTAATCTGGGTATATCATAATTTTTGGAGCACAGTTTTTCTGAATATACAAATCTCAGTTGACAGGTTTCTTTCTTTCCTCATTACAAGTGTATCATCCCACTGCCTTCAGTTGATTATCAGTTGATAATTATCAAATTATCAATTGAGAATGTCATTGAGTGTCCCTTGCACGTGTTGATTTTCTCACTGCTTTGAAGATTCCCTCATTGTGACTTTCAGTAGTTTGATTATAATGTCTTTCAGTGAAGATCTCTGTGAATTTACAGTACTTGGAAGTTTTTGAGTTTTTTGGATTTGTAGATACATTGTCTTTCTTCAAATTTGGGAAGGTTTCGGCCCTTAATGTTTCCAATAATCTTTCTTCTCCTTTCTCTTTGACTCCCATAATCTATATGTTGTTCCACTTGATGGTGTCTCAGGTCTCTTGGGCGTATTCACTTTTCTTCATACTTTTTCTTTCTGTTCCTCAGGCTGGATAATTTACAATTTCCTGTCTTCATCTTGGCGGATTGTTTCCTCTGCCTGATCAGATAATTTGTTGAACCCTTCTAGTTAATTTTCTGTTTCAGTTGTTGTACTTTACAGCTCCAAAATTTCTGTTTGGTTCCTTTTTATAATTTCTTTTTGTTGCTCTTTGTATTTTGATCATACATTTTCGGGTTTTCCATTATTTCTCTGTCCATGTTTCTCTTCGGGTCATTAAGCTTCTTAAGAACAGTTATTTGAGTCTTTTTCTAGTATATCCAATGTCTGGAATTTCTCAGGGATAGTTACTTTCAATTAATTTTGTTCCTTTCAATGCACCATACTTCCTGTTTCTTTGTATGCCCTGTGAATTTTGTTGTTGTTGTTGTTATCAAAACCTTGATGTTTGAATATTCTAGTGTGGTATCACTGGAGATTAGATTCTTGCCTAATTGGCTAGTTTGCTACGGGCTTTATGTTTGTTTTCTTATAATTATTGAAGGCTGTCGTAGTCCATTTGTTTAGTTACTTTCCCAATGTGGTTTTGAGAAGATGCATTCCTTGTCCTGTGTTGTCACTGAGGTGTGTGTTCCTTTAGCTCACGTTCACCTATTCTTTTGACAGAGATTTCTTTGAATGCCAGAAGGTTACAAAAATAACTAAAAACAAGCCAAGCCAAAAGAAGAAAAACCTCTTCCAGTCTTTGCAGATCCAGTTCTGTGTTGGGGCCCTCCTTCAATACCATGCTTGCCCTGAACCTAGGGATAACAGTGCAGTGGAAATTTGGGGTCTCCTCAACACTTTTCTAAATGTGTCTTAATCTAGGCATGCACATAGCCTCCATTACCTAAATTACCCCATGTACATGTTTTTGTTTTCGTTTTTGTTTTGGCTGCTTTGGGTGTTTGTTGCTGTGCACGGGATTTCTTTAGTTGCAGCGAGCGGTGGCTACTCTTCGTTTGCGGTGTGCGTGCTTCTCGTTGTGGTGGCTTGTCTTGTCGCTGAGCACGGGCTCTAGGCACATGGGCTTCAGGAGTTGTGGCTTGTGGGATCTAGAGCACAGGCTCAGTAGTTGTGGCGCATGGGCTTATTTGCTCCGTGGCATGTGGGACCTTCCCAGAACAGGGCGCAGACCCGTGTCCCCTGCATTGGCAGGCAGATACTTCACCACTGCACCACCAGGGAAGACCTACACGACTTTTTTGAATGTCTTAATCTGCCAAGGAATGTCCCCCAGCTTTTCCTCCCATGCTTTAGGTATCTTGACTGTTATATATTTTGACTGTAACATTTTCCCCCGGGTGTTTATGGGTTGTTAGTTCTCCTTGCAGTATTTTCAATCAAAGCCAACTACTTTTCCAGCCTGAGTTCTGAGTTAGGTAAAACAGAGGTGAAATCCTCCTGTAAGTCCTTCCAGTATCCTTTAGACAGGTTACCACAGATATAAGCAATAATTTGTGACTAGAGTCTGCTCTCCTCGCGCAGAACCAGACAGTAGGTGCCCAAAGCACAGGCTAGCACTCTTCCAAGACGGTCCTATGCTGGAAAAGGTGTGGGACAACAGCAAGTAAAAATGCCACAAATATTTCCTGAAGTTTTCAACTTGCCTTTTTTTTTTTTTTTAATTCAGCATGTTCTTGGTTCCTGTAAATCTTTGACCATTTTCCAGGCATATGACACACACGGTTTTGCAGTTTGTTTCTTGATGTTTCTGTGTGGGCATAAGAGGTTGGATCTGCTATTCTGTCAATTTGCTGATGTCACCCTCTATGCTGTTTCAATGGTTTACTTTTTGCTGAACATTACAGTGGTTTAAAAATATTTAAAAACCATAAATTGGCTTATTCACCTCACAATATTACTTTATTATAAAAATTAATAACCTTAATCCTTTTTAACTGTACCATTCAGTATTTTTAAGTATATTCACCACAAGATATTTCCCCCTCACCCAGCCTCTGGCAACCACCATTGTACTTTCTCTTGCTAGAAATTTGACTACTTTAGATACCTTATAGAAGTGAAATCATACAGTATTGGTCTTTTTGTGACTGGTCTATTCCTTTTCGCCTAATGTCAAAGTTCATCCATGTTGTAGCAAGTGACCGGATTTCCTTCTTTTTAAAGACTAAATAATATTCCATTGTATGGCTAGACCACATTTTCTTTATTCATTCATCTACTGATGGCTCTTCGTGTTGTTTCCACCTCTTGGTTATTATGACTATTGCTGCAGTGAACATGGGTGTGCAAGTAGGTTTTAGAGATCTTGTTTTCAATTTGTTTGTGTATATACCCAGAAGTAGGATTGCTGAATCATAAGGTAATTGTCTTTGTAATTTTTAAAAACAAGTTTCAATTTCTTGAGGAACTGTCATACTGTTTTCCATAGTGGCCCCACCATTTTACTTTGCCAGCAATTGGACATAAGGGTTCCAGTTTCTACACATCCTCAATACACCTTATTTTTTGTTTTTCCGACAGTGGCCGTCATAATGGCTATGAGATGATATCTCATTGTGGTTTTGATTTGTATTTCTCTAATGACTAGTGATGTTGAGTATAATTTCACAGCCTTGTAGACCAGGTGTAGTGGTAACAAGCTCCGTGGGTTTTTTTTCTTAATCTGGGTATATCATAATTTTTGGAGCACAGTTTTTCTGAATATACAAATCTCAGTTGACAGGTTTCTTTCTTTCCTCATTACAAGTGTATCATCCCACTGCCTTCAGTTGATTATCAGTTGATAATTATCAAATTATCAATTGAGAATGTCATTGAGTGTCCCTTGCACGTGTTGATTTTCTCACTGCTTTGAAGATTCCCTCATTGTGACTTTCAGTAGTTTGATTATAATGTCTTTCAGTGAAGATCTCTGTGAATTTACAGTACTTGGAAGTTTTTGAGTTTTTTGGATTTGTAGATACATTGTCTTTCTTCAAATTTGGGAAGGTTTCGGCCCTTAATGTTTCCAATAATCTTTCTTCTCCTTTCTCTTTGACTCCCATAATTTATATGTTGTTCCACTTGATGGTGTCTCAGGTCTCTTGGGCGTATTCACTTTTCTTCATACTTTTTCTTTCTGTTCCTCAGGCTGGATAATTTACAATTTCCTGTCTTCATCTTGGCGGATTGTTTCCTCTGCCTGATCAGATAATTTGTTGAACCCTTCTAGTTAATTTTCTGTTTCAGTTGTTGTACTTTACAGCTCCAAAATTTCTGTTTGGTTCCTTTTTATAATTTCTTTTTGTTGCTCTTTGTATTTTGATCATACATTTTCGGGTTTTCCATTATTTCTCTGTCCATGTTTCTCTTCGGGTCATTAAGCTTCTTAAGAACAGTTATTTTAGTCTTTTTCTTGTATATCCAATGTCTGGAATTTCTCAGGGATAGTTACTTTCAATTAATTTTGTTCCTTTCAATGCACCATACTTCCTGTTTCTTTGTATGCCCTGTGAATTTTGTTGTTGTTGTTGTTATCAAAACCTTGATGTTTGAATATTCTAGTGTGGTATCACTGGAGATTAGATTCTTGCCTAATTGGCTAGTTTGCTACGGGCTTTGTTTGTTTTCTTATAATTATTGAAGGCTGTCGTAGTCCATTTGTTTAGTTACTTTCCCAATGTGGTTTTGAGAAGATGCATTCCTTGTCCTGTGTTGTCACTGAGGTGTGTGTTCCTTTAGCTCACGTTCACCTATTCTTTTGACAGAGATTTCTTTGAATGCCAGAAGGTTACAAAAATAACTAAAAACAAGCCAAGCCAAAAGAAGAAAAACCTCTTCCAGTCTTTGCAGATCCAGTTCTGTGTTGGGGCCCTCCTTCAATACCATGCTTGCCCTGAACCTAGGGATAACAGTGCAGTGGAAATTTGGGGTCTCCTCAACACTTTTCTAAATGTGTCTTAATCTAGGCATGCACATAGCCTCCATTACCTAAATTACCCCATGTACATGTTTTTGTTTTCGTTTTTGTTTTGGCTGCTTTGGGTGTTTGTTGCTGTGCACGGGATTTCTTTAGTTGCAGCGAGCGGTGGCTACTCTTCGTTTGCGGTGTGCGTGCTTCTCGTTGTGGTGGCTTGTCTTGTCGCTGAGCACGGGCTCTAGGCACATGGGCTTCAGGAGTTGTGGCTTGTGGGATCTAGAGCACAGGCTCAGTAGTTGTGGCGCATGGGCTTATTTGCTCCGTGGCATGTGGGACCTTCCCAGAACAGGGCGCAGACCCGTGTCCCCTGCATTGGCAGGCAGATACTTCACCACTGCACCACCAGGGAAGACCTACACGACTTTTTTGAATGTCTTAATCTGCCAAGGAATGTCCCCCAGCTTTTCCTCCCATGCTTTAGGTATCTTGACTGTTATATATTTTGACTGTAACATTTTCCCCCGGGTGTTTATGGGTTGTTAGTTCTCCTTGCAGTATTTTCAATCAAAGCCAACTACTTTTCCAGCCTGAGTTCTGAGTTAGGTAAAACAGAGGTGAAATCCTTCTGTAAGTCCTTCCAGTATCCTTTAGACAGGTTACCACAGATATAAGCAATAATTTGTGACTAGAGTCTGCTCTCCTCGCGCAGAACCAGACAGTAGGTGCCCAAAGCACAGGCTAGCACTCTTCCAAGACGGTCCTATGCTGGAAAAGGTGTGGGACAACAGCAAGTAAAAATGCCACAAATATTTCCTGAAGTTTTCAACTTGCCTTTTTTTTTTTTTTAATTCAGCATGTTCTTGGTTCCTGTAAATCTTTGACCATTTTCCAGGCATATGACACACACGGTTTTGCAGTTTGTTTCTTGATGTTTCTGTGTGGGCATAAGAGGTTGGATCTGCTATTCTGTCAATTTGCTGATGTCACCCTCTATGCTGTTTCAACGGTTTACTTTTTGCTGAACATTACAGTGGTTTAAAAATATTTAAAAACCATAAATTGGCTTATTCACCTCACAATATTACTTTATTATAAAAATTAATAACCTTAATCCTTTTTAACTGTACCATTCAGTATTTTTAAGTATATTCACCACAAGATATTTCCCCCTCACCCAGCCTCTGGCAACCACCATTGTACTTTCTCTTGCTAGAAATTTGACTACTTTAGATACCTTATAGAAGTGAAATCATACAGTATTGGTCTTTTTGTGACTGGTCTATTCCTTTTCGCCTAATGTCAAAGTTCATCCATGTTGTAGCAAGTGACCGGATTTCCTTCTTTTTAAAGACTAAATAATATTCCATTGTATGGCTAGACCACATTTTCTTTATTCATTCATCTACTGATGGCTCTTCGTGTTGTTTCCACCTCTTGGTTATTATGACTATTGCTGCAGTGAACATGGGTGTGCAAGTAGGTTTTAGAGATCTTGTTTTCAATTTGTTTGTGTATATACCCAGAAGTAGGATTGCTGAATCATAAGGTAATTGTCTTTGTAATTTTTAAAAACAAGTTTCAATTTCTTGAGGAACTGTCATACTGTTTTCCATAGTGGCCCCACCATTTTACTTTGCCAGCAATTGGACATAAGGGTTCCAGTTTCTACACATCCTCAATACACCTTATTTTTTGTTTTTCCGACAGTGGCCGTCATAATGGCTATGAGATGATATCTCATTGTGGTTTTGATTTGTATTTCTCTAATGACTAGTGATGTTGAGTATAATTTCACAGCCTTGTAGACCAGGTGTAGTGGTAACAAGCTCCGTGGGTTTTTTTTCTTAATCTGGGTATATCATAATTTTTGGAGCACAGTTTTTCTGAATATACAAATCTCAGTTGACAGGTTTCTTTCTTTCCTCATTACAAGTGTATCATCCCACTGCCTTCAGTTGATTATCAGTTGATAATTATCAAATTATCAATTGAGAATGTCATTGAGTGTCCCTTGCACGTGTTGATTTTCTCACTGCTTTGAAGATTCCCTCATTGTGACTTTCAGTAGTTTGATTATAATGTCTTTCAGTGAAGATCTCTGTGAATTTACAGTACTTGGAAGTTTTTGAGTTTTTTGGATTTGTAGATACATTGTCTTTCTTCAAATTTGGGAAGGTTTCGGCCCTTAATGTTTCCAATAATCTTTCTTCTCCTTTCTCTTTGACTCCCATAATCTATATGTTGTTCCACTTGATGGTGTCTCAGGTCTCTTGGGCGTATTCACTTTTCTTCATACTTTTTCTTTCTGTTCCTCAGGCTGGATAATTTACAATTTCCTGTCTTCATCTTGGCGGATTGTTTCCTCTGCCTGATCAGATAATTTGTTGAACCCTTCTAGTTAATTTTCTGTTTCAGTTGTTGTACTTTACAGCTCCAAAATTTCTGTTTGGTTCCTTTTTATAATTTCTTTTTGTTGCTCTTTGTATTTTGATCATACATTTTCGGGTTTTCCATTATTTCTCTGTCCATGTTTCTCTTCGGGTCATTAAGCTTCTTAAGAACAGTTATTTTAGTCTTTTTCTAGTATATCCAATGTCTGGAATTTCTCAGGGATAGTTACTTTCAATTAATTTTGTTCCTTTCAATGCACCATACTTCCTGTTTCTTTGTATGCCCTGTGAATTTTGTTGTTGTTGTTGTTATCAAAACCTTGATGTTTGAATATTCTAGTGTGGTATCACTGGAGATTAGATTCTTGCCTAATTGGCTAGTTTGCTACGGGCTTTATGTTTGTTTTCTTATAATTATTGAAGGCTGTCGTAGTCCATTTGTTTAGTTACTTTCCCAATGTGGTTTTGAGAAGATGCATTCCTTGTCCTGTGTTGTCACTGAGGTGTGTGTTCCTTTAGCTCACGTTCACCTATTCTTTTGACAGAGATTTCTTTGAATGCCAGAAGGTTACAAAAATAACTAAAAACAAGCCAAGCCAAAAGAAGAAAAACCTCTTCCAGTCTTTGCAGATCCAGTTCTGTGTTGGGGCCCTCCTTCAATACTATGCTTGCCCTGAACCTAGGGATAACAGTGCAGTGGAAATTTGGGGTCTCCTCAACACTTTTCTAAATGTGTCTTAATCTAGGCATGCACATAGCCTCCATTACCTAAATTACCCCATGTACATGTTTTTGTTTTCGTTTTTGTTTTGGCTGCTTTGGGTGTTTGTTGCTGTGCACGGGATTTCTTTAGTTGCAGCGAGCGGTGGCTACTCTTCGTTTGCGGTGTGCGTGCTTCTCGTTGTGGTGGCTTGTCTTGTCGCTGAGCACGGGCTCTAGGCACATGGGCTTCAGGAGTTGTGGCTTGTGGGATCTAGAGCACAGGCTCAGTAGTTGTGGCGCATGGGCTTATTTGCTCCGTGGCATGTGGGACCTTCCCAGAACAGGGCGCAGACCCGTGTCCCCTGCATTGGCAGGCAGATACTTCACCACTGCACCACCAGGGAAGACCTACACGACTTTTTTGAATGTCTTAATCTGCCAAGGAATGTCCCCCAGCTTTTCCTCCCATGCTTTAGGTATCTTGACTGTTATATATTTTGACTGTAACATTTTCCCCTGGGTGTTTATGGGTTGTTAGTTCTCCTTGCAGTATTTTCAATCAAAGCCAACTACTTTTCCAGCCTGAGTTCTGAGTTAGGTAAAACAGAGGTGAAATCCTTCTGTAAGTCCTTCCAGTATCCTTTAGACAGGTTACCACAGATATAAGCAATAATTTGTGACTAGAGTCTGCTCTCCTCACGCAGAACCAGACAGTAGGTGCCCAAAGCACAGGCTAGCACTCTTCCAAGACGGTCCTATGCTGGAAAAGGTATGGGACAACAGCAAGTAAAAATGCCACAAATATTTCCTGAAGTTTTCAACTTGCCTTTTTTCTTTTTTAATTCAGCATGTTCTTGGTTCCTGTAAATCTTTGACCATTTTCCAGGCATATGACACACACGGTTTTGCAGTTTGTTTCTTGATGTTTCTGTGTGGGCATAAGAGGTTGGATCTGCTATTCTGTCAATTTGCTGATGTCACCCTCTATGCTGTTTCAACGGTTTACTTTTTGCTGAACATTACAGTGGTTTAAAAATATTTAAAAACCATAAATTGGCTTATTCACCTCACAATATTACTTTATTATAAAAATTAATAACCTTAATCCTTTTTAACTGTACCATTCAGTATTTTTAAGTATATTCACCACAAGATATTTCCCCCTCACCCAGCCTCTGGCAACCACCATTGTACTTTCTATTGCTAGAAATTTGACTACTTTAGATACCTTATAGAAGTGAAATCATACAGTATTGGTCTTTTTGTGACTGGTCTATTCCTTTTCGCCTAATGTCAAAGTTCATCCATGTTGTAGCAAGTGACAGGATTTCCTTCTTTTTAAAGACTAAATAATATTCCATTGTATGGCTAGACCACATTTTCTTTATTCATTCATCTACTGATGGCTCTTCATGTTGTTTCCACCTCTTGGTTATTATGACTATTGCTGCAGTGAACATGGGTGTGCAAGTAGGTTTTAGAGATCTTGTTTTCAATTTGTTTGTGTATATACCCAGAAGTAGGATTGCTGAATCATAAGGTAATTGTCTTTGTAATTTTTAAAAACAAGTTTCAATTTCTTGAGGAACTGTCATACTGTTTTCCATAGTGGCCCCACCATTTTACTTTGCCAGCAATTGGACATAAGGGTTCCAGTTTCTACACATCCTCAATACACCTTATTTTTTGTTTTTCCGACAGTGGCCGTCATAATGGCTATGAGATGATATCTCATTGTGGTTTTGATTTGTATTTCTCTAATGACTAGTGATGTTGAGTATAATTTCACAGCCTTGTAGACGCCTTTCTTGTAGACCAGGTGTAGTGGTAACAAGCTCCGTGGGTTTTTTTTCTTAATCTGGGTATATCATAATTTTTGGAGCACAGTTTTTCTGAATATACAAATCTCAGTTGACAGGTTTCTTTCTTTCCTCATTACAAGTGTATCATCCCACTGCCTTCAGTTGATTATCAGTTGATAATTATCAAATTATCAATTGAGAATGTCATTGAGTGTCCCTTGCACGTGTTGATTTTCTCACTGCTTTGAAGATTCCCTCATTGTGACTTTCAGTAGTTTGATTATAATGTCTTTCAGTGAAGATCTCTGTGAATTTACAGTACTTGGAAGTTTTTGAGTTTTTTGGATTTGTAGATACATTGTCTTTCTTCAAATTTGGGAAGGTTTCGGCCCTTAATGTTTCCAATAATCTTTCTTCTCCTTTCTCTTTGACTCCCATAATCTATATGTTGTTCCACTTGATGGTGTCTCAGGTCTCTTGGGCGTATTCACTTTTCTTCATACTTTTTCTTTCTGTTCCTCAGGCTGGATAATTTACAATTTCCTGTCTTCATCTTGGCGGATTGTTTCCTCTGCCTGATCAGATAATTTGTTGAACCCTTCTAGTTAATTTTCTGTTTCAGTTGTTGTACTTTACAGCTCCAAAATTTCTGTTTGGTTCCTTTTTATAATTTCTTTTTGTTGCTCTTTGTATTTTGATCATACATTTTCGGGTTTTCCATTATTTCTCTGTCCATGTTTCTCTTCGGGTCATTAAGCCTCTTAAGAGCAGTTATTTTAGTCTTTTTCTAGTATATCCAATGTCTGGAATTTCTCAGGGATAGTTACTTTCAATTAATTTTGTCCCTTTCAATGCACCATACTTCCTGTTTCTTTGTATGCCCTGTGAATTTTGTTGTTGTTGTTGTTATCAAAACCTTGATGTTTGAATATTCTAGTGTGGTATCACTGGAGATTAGATTCTTGCCTAATTGGCTAGTTTGCTACGGGCTTTATGTTTGTTTTCTTATAATTATTGAAGGCTGTCGTAGTCCATTTGTTTAGTTACTTTCCCAATGTGGTTTTGAGAAGATGCATTCCTTGTCCTGTGTTGTCACTGAGGTGTGTGTTCCTTTAGCTCACGTTCACCTATTCTTTTGACAGAGATTTCTTTGAATGCCAGAAGGTTACAAAAATAACTAAAAACAAGCCAAGCCAAAAGAAGAAAAACCTCTTCCAGTCTTTGCAGATCCAGTTCTGTGTTGGGGCCCTCCTTCAATACCATGCTTGCCCTGAACCTAGGGATAACAGTGCAGTGGAAATTTGGGGTCTCCTCAACACTTTTCTAAATGTGTCTTAATCTAGGCATGCACATAGCCTCCATTACCTAAATTACCCCATGTACATGTTTTTGTTTTCGTTTTTGTTTTGGCTGCTTTGGGTGTTTGTTGCTGTGCACGGGATTTCTTTAGTTGCAGCGAGCGGTGGCTACTCTTCGTTTGCGGTGTGCGTGCTTCTCGTTGTGGTGGCTTGTCTTGTCGCTGAGCACGGGCTCTAGGCACATGGGCTTCAGGAGTTGTGGCTTGTGGGATCTAGAGCACAGGCTCAGTAGTTGTGGCGCATGGGCTTATTTGCTCCGTGGCATGTGGGACCTTCCCAGAACAGGGCGCAGACCCGTGTCCCCTGCATTGGCAGGCAGATACTTCACCACTGCACCACCAGGGAAGACCTACACGACTTTTTTGAATGTCTTAATCTGCCAAGGAATGTCCCCCAGCTTTTCCTCCCATGCTTTAGGTATCTTGACTGTTATATATTTTGACTGTAACATTTTCCCCTGGGTGTTTATGGGTTGTTAGTTCTCCTTGCAGTATTTTCAATCAAAGCCAACTACTTTTCCAGCCTGAGTTCTGAGTTAGGTAAAACAGAGGTGAAATCCTTCTGTAAGTCCTTCCAGTATCCTTTAGACAGGTTACCACAGATATAAGCAATAATTTGTGACTAGAGTCTGCTCTCCTCACGCAGAACCAGACAGTAGGTGCCCAAAGCACAGGCTAGCACTCTTCCAAGACGGTCCTATGCTGGAAAAGGTGTGGGACAACAGCAAGTAAAAATGCCACAAATATTTCCTGAAGTTTTCAACTTGCCTTTTTTCTTTTTTAATTCAGCATGTTCTTGGTTCCTGTAAATCTTTGACCATTTTCCAGGCATATGACACACACGGTTTTGCAGTTTGTTTCTTGATGTTTCTGTGTGGGCATAAGAGGTTGGATCTGCTATTCTGTCAATTTGCTGATGTCACCCTCTATGCTGTTTCAACGGTTTACTTTTTGCTGAACATTACAGTGGTTTAAAAATATTTAAAAACCATAAATTGGCTTATTCACCTCACAATATTACTTTATTATAAAAATTAATAACCTTAATCCTTTTTAACTGTACCATTCAGTATTTTTAAGTATATTCACCACAAGATATTTCCCCCTCACCCAGCCTCTGGCAACCACCATTGTACTTTCTATTGCTAGAAATTTGACTACTTTAGATACCTTATAGAAGTGAAATCATACAGTATTGGTCTTTTTGTGACTGGTCTATTCCTTTTCGCCTAATGTCAAAGTTCATCCATGTTGTAGCAAGTGACAGGATTTCCTTCTTTTTAAAGACTAAATAATATTCCATTGTATGGCTAGACCACATTTTCTTTATTCATTCATCTACTGATGGCTCTTCATGTTGTTTCCACCTCTTGGTTATTATGACTATTGCTGCAGTGAACATGGGTGTGCAAGTAGGTTTTAGAGATCTTGTTTTCAATTTGTTTGTGTATATACCCAGAAGTAGGATTGCTGAATCATAAGGTAATTGTCTTTGTAATTTTTAAAAACAAGTTTCAATTTCTTGAGGAACTGTCATACTGTTTTCCATAGTGGCCCCACCATTTTACTTTGCCAGCAATTGGACATAAGGGTTCCAGTTTCTACACATCCTCAATACACCTTATTTTTTGTTTTTCCGACAGTGGCCGTCATAATGGCTATGAGATGATATCTCATTGTGGTTTTGATTTGTATTTCTCTAATGACTAGTGATGTTGAGTATAATTTCACAGCCTTGTAGACGCCTTTCTTGTAGACCAGGTGTAGTGGTAACAAGCTCCGTGGGTTTTTTTTCTTAATCTGGGTATATCATAATTTTTGGAGCACAGTTTTTCTGAATATACAAATCTCAGTTGACAGGTTTCTTTCTTTCCTCATTACAAGTGTATCATCCCACTGCCTTCAGTTGATTATCAGTTGATAATTATCAAATTATCAATTGAGAATGTCATTGAGTGTCCCTTGCACGTGTTGATTTTCTCACTGCTTTGAAGATTCCCTCATTGTGACTTTCAGTAGTTTGATTATAATGTCTTTCAGTGAAGATCTCTGTGAATTTACAGTACTTGGAAGTTTTTGAGTTTTTTGGATTTGTAGATACATTGTCTTTCTTCAAATTTGGGAAGGTTTCGGCCCTTAATGTTTCCAATAATCTTTCTTCTCCTTTCTCTTTGACTCCCATAATCTATATGTTGTTCCACTTGATGGTGTCTCAGGTCTCTTGGGCGTATTCACTTTTCTTCATACTTTTTCTTTCTGTTCCTCAGGCTGGATAATTTACAATTTCCTGTCTTCATCTTGGCGGATTGTTTCCTCTGCCTGATCAGATAATTTGTTGAACCCTTCTAGTTAATTTTCTGTTTCAGTTGTTGTACTTTACAGCTCCAAAATTTCTGTTTGGTTCCTTTTTATAATTTCTTTTTGTTGCTCTTTGTATTTTGATCATACATTTTCGGGTTTTCCATTATTTCTCTGTCCATGTTTCTCTTCGGGTCATTAAGCCTCTTAAGAACAGTTATTTTAGTCTTTTTCTAGTATATCCAATGTCTGGAATTTCTCAGGGATAGTTACTTTCAATTAATTTTGTCCCTTTCAATGCACCATACTTCCTGTTTCTTTGTATGCCCTGTGAATTTTGTTGTTGTTGTTGTTATCAAAACCTTGATGTTTGAATATTCTAGTGTGGTATCACTGGAGATTAGATTCTTGCCTAATTGGCTAGTTTGCTACGGGCTTTATGTTTGTTTTCTTATAATTATTGAAGGCTGTCGTAGTCCATTTGTTTAGTTACTTTCCCAATGTGGTTTTGAGAAGATGCATTCCTTGTCCTGTGTTGTCACTGAGGTGTGTGTTCCTTTAGCTCACGTTCACCTATTCTTTTGACAGAGATTTCTTTGAATGCCAGAAGGTTACAAAAATAACTAAAAACAAGCCAAGCCAAAAGAAGAAAAACCTCTTCCAGTCTTTGCAGATCCAGTTCTGTGTTGGGGCCCTCCTTCAATACCATGCTTGCCCTGAACCTAGGGATAACAGTGCAGTGGAAATTTGGGGTCTCCTCAACACTTTTCTAAATGTGTCTTAATCTAGGCATGCACATAGCCTCCATTACCTAAATTACCCCATGTACATGTTTTTGTTTTCGTTTTTGTTTTGGCTGCTTTGGGTGTTTGTTGCTGTGCACGGGATTTCTTTAGTTGCAGCGAGCGGTGGCTACTCTTCGTTTGCGGTGTGCGTGCTTCTCGTTGTGGTGGCTTGTCTTGTCGCTGAGCACGGGCTCTAGGCACATGGGCTTCAGGAGTTGTGGCTTGTGGGATCTAGAGCACAGGCTCAGTAGTTGTGGCGCATGGGCTTATTTGCTCCGTGGCATGTGGGACCTTCCCAGAACAGGGCGCAGACCCGTGTCCCCTGCATTGGCAGGCAGATACTTCACCACTGCACCACCAGGGAAGACCTACACGACTTTTTTGAATGTCTTAATCTGCCAAGGAATGTCCCCCAGCTTTTCCTCCCATGCTTTAGGTATCTTGACTGTTATATATTTTGACTGTAACATTTTCCCCCGGGTGTTTATGGGTTGTTAGTTCTCCTTGCAGTATTTTCAATCAAAGCCAACTACTTTTCCAGCCTGAGTTCTGAGTTAGGTAAAACAGAGGTGAAATCCTCCTGTAAGTCCTTCCAGTATCCTTTAGACAGGTTACCACAGATATAAGCAATAATTTGTGACTAGAGTCTGCTCTCCTCGCGCAGAACCAGACAGTAGGTGCCCAAAGCACAGGCTAGCACTCTTCCAAGACGGTCCTATGCTGGAAAAGGTGTGGGACAACAGCAAGTAAAAATGCCACAAATATTTCCTGAAGTTTTCAACTTGCCTTTTTTTTTTTTTTAATTCAGCATGTTCTTGGTTCCTGTAAATCTTTGACCATTTTCCAGGCATATGACACACACGGTTTTGCAGTTTGTTTCTTGATGTTTCTGTGTGGGCATAAGAGGTTGGATCTGCTATTCTGTCAATTTGCTGATGTCACCCTCTATGCTGTTTCAATGGTTTACTTTTTGCTGAACATTACAGTGGTTTAAAAATATTTAAAAACCATAAATTGGCTTATTCACCTCACAATATTACTTTATTATAAAAATTAATAACCTTAATCCTTTTTAACTGTACCATTCAGTATTTTTAAGTATATTCACCACAAGATATTTCCCCCTCACCCAGCCTCTGGCAACCACCATTGTACTTTCTATTGCTAGAAATTTGACTACTTTAGATACCTTATAGAAGTGAAATCATACAGTATTGGTCTTTTTGTGACTGGTCTATTCCTTTTCGCCTAATGTCAAAGTTCATCCATGTTGTAGCAAGTGACCGGATTTCCTTCTTTTTAAAGACTAAATAATATTCCATTGTATGGCTAGACCACATTTTCTTTATTCATTCATCTACTGATGGCTCTTCGTGTTGTTTCCACCTCTTGGTTATTATGACTATTGCTGCAGTGAACATGGGTGTGCAAGTAGGTTTTAGAGATCTTGTTTGCAATTTGTTTGTGTATATACCCAGAAGTAGGATTGCTGAATCATAAGGTAATTGTCTTTGTAATTTTTAAAAACAAGTTTCAATTTCTTGAGGAACTGTCATACTGTTTTCCATAGTGGCCCCACCATTTTACTTTGCCAGCAATTGGACATAAGGGTTCCAGTTTCTACACATCCTCAATACACCTTATTTTTTGTTTTTCCGACAGTGGCCGTCATAATGGCTATGAGATGATATCTCATTGTGGTTTTGATTTGTATTTCTCTAATGACTAGTGATGTTGAGTATAATTTCACAGCCTTGTAGACCAGGTGTAGTGGTAACAAGCTCCGTGGGTTTTTTTTCTTAATCTGGGTATATCATAATTTTTGGAGCACAGTTTTTCTGAATATACAAATCTCAGTTGACAGGTTTCTTTCTTTCCTCATTACAAGTGTATCATCCCACTGCCTTCAGTTGATTATCAGTTGATAATTATCAAATTGTCAATTGAGAATGTCATTGAGTGTCCCTTGCACGTGTTGATTTTCTCACTGCTTTGAAGATTCCCTCATTGTGACTTTCAGTAGTTTGATTATAATGTCTTTCAGTGAAGATCTCTGTGAATTTACAGTACTTGGAAGTTTTTGAGTTTTTTGGATTTGTAGATACATTGTCTTTCTTCAAATTTGGGAAGGTTTCGGCCCTTAATGTTTCCAATAATCTTTCTTCTCCTTTCTCTTTGACTCCCATAATCTATATGTTGTTCCACTTGATGGTGTCTCAGGTCTCTTGGGCGTATTCACTTTTCTTCATACTTTTTCTTTCTGTTCCTCAGGCTGGATAATTTACAATTTCCTGTCTTCATCTTGGCGGATTGTTTCCTCTGCCTGATCAGATAATTTGTTGAACCCTTCTAGTTAATTTTCTGTTTCAGTTGTTGTACTTTACAGCTCCAAAATTTCTGTTTGGTTCCTTTTTATAATTTCTTTTTGTTGCTCTTTGTATTTTGATCATACATTTTCGGGTTTTCCATTATTTCTCTGTCCATGTTTCTCTTCGGGTCATTAAGCTTCTTAAGAACAGTTATTTTAGTCTTTTTCTAGTATATCCAATGTCTGGAATTTCTCAGGGATAGTTACTTTCAATTAATTTTGTTCCTTTCAATGCACCATACTTCCTGTTTCTTTGTATGCCCTGTGAATTTTGTTGTTGTTGTTGTTATCAAAACCTTGATGTTTGAATATTCTAGTGTGGTATCACTGGAGATTAGATTCTTGCCTAATTGGCTAGTTTGCTACGGGCTTTATGTTTGTTTTCTTATAATTATTGAAGGCTGTCGTAGTCCATTTGTTTAGTTACTTTCCCAATGTGGTTTTGAGAAGATGCATTCCTTGTCCTGTGTTGTCACTGAGGTGTGTGTTCCTTTAGCTCACGTTCACCTATTCTTTTGACAGAGATTTCTTTGAATGCCAGAAGGTTACAAAAATAACTAAAAACAAGCCAAGCCAAAAGAAGAAAAACCTCTTCCAGTCTTTGCAGATCCAGTTCTGTGTTGGGGCCCTCCTTCAATACCATGCTTGTCCTGAACCTAGGGATAACAGTGCAGTGGAAATTTGGGGTCTCCTCAACACTTTTCTAAATGTGTCTTAATCTAGGCATGCACATAGCCTCCATTACCTAAATTACCCCATGTACATGTTTTTGTTTTCGTTTTTGTTTTGGCTGCTTTGGGTGTTTGTTGCTGTGCACGGGATTTCTTTAGTTGCAGCGAGCGGTGGCTACTCTTCGTTTGCGGTGTGCGTGCTTCTCGTTGTGGTGGCTTGTCTTGTCGCTGAGCACGGGCTCTAGGCACATGGGCTTCAGGAGTTGTGGCTTGTGGGATCTAGAGCACAGGCTCAGTAGTTGTGGCGCATGGGCTTATTTGCTCCGTGGCATGTGGGACCTTCCCAGAACAGGGCGCAGACCCGTGTCCCCTGCATTGGCAGGCAGATACTTCACCACTGCACCACCAGGGAAGACCTACACGACTTTTTTGAATGTCTTAATCTGCCAAGGAATGTCCCCCAGCTTTTCCTCCCATGCTTTAGGTATCTTGACTGTTATATATTTTGACTGTAACATTTTCCCCCGGGTGTTTATGGGTTGTTAGTTCTCCTTGCAGTATTTTCAATCAAAGCCAACTACTTTTCCAGCCTGAGTTCTGAGTTAGGTAAAACAGAGGTGAAATCCTCCTGTAAGTCCTTCCAGTATCCTTTAGACAGGTTACCACAGATATAAGCAATAATTTGTGACTAGAGTCTGCTCTCCTCGCGCAGAACCAGACAGTAGGTGCCCAAAGCACAGGCTAGCACTCTTCCAAGACGGTCCTATGCTGGAAAAGGTGTGGGACAACAGCAAGTAAAAATGCCACAAATATTTCCTGAAGTTTTCAACTTGCCTTTTTTTTTTTTTTAATTCAGCATGTTCTTGGTTCCTGTAAATCTTTGACCATTTTCCAGGCATATGACACACACGGTTTTGCAGTTTGTTTCTTGATGTTTCTGTGTGGGCATAAGAGGTTGGATCTGCTATTCTGTCAATTTGCTGATGTCACCCTCTATGCTGTTTCAACGGTTTACTTTTTGCTGAACATTACAGTGGTTTAAAAATATTTAAAAACCATAAATTGGCTTATTCACCTCACAATATTACTTTATTATAAAAATTAATAACCTTAATCCTTTTTAACTGTACCATTCAGTATTTTTAAGTATATTCACCACAAGATATTTCCCCCTCACCCAGCCTCTGGCAACCACCATTGTACTTTCTATTGCTAGAAATTTGACTACTTTAGATACCTTATAGAAGTGAAATCATACAGTATTGGTCTTTTTGTGACTGGTCTATTCCTTTTCGCCTAATGTCAAAGTTCATCCATGTTGTAGCAAGTGACCGGATTTCCTTCTTTTTAAAGACTAAATAATATTCCATTGTATGGCTAGACCACATTTTCTTTATTCATTCATCTACTGATGGCTCTTCGTGTTGTTTCCACCTCTTGGTTATTATGACTATTGCTGCAGTGAACATGGGTGTGCAAGTAGGTATTAGAGATCTTGTTTGCAATTTGTTTGTGTATATACCCAGAAGTAGGATTGCTGAATCATAAGGTAATTGTCTTTGTAATTTTTAAAAACAAGTTTCAATTTCTTGAGGAACTGTCATACTGTTTTCCATAGTGGCCCCACCATTTTACTTTGCCAGCAATTGGACATAAGGGTTCCAGTTTCTACACATCCTCAATACACCTTATTTTTTGTTTTTCCTACAGTGGCCGTCATAATGGCTATGAGATGATATCTCATTGTGGTTTTGATTTGTATTTCTCTAATGACTAGTGATGTTGAGTATAATTTCACAGCCTTGTAGACGCCTTTCTTGTAGACCAGGTGTAGTGGTGACAAGCTCCGTGGGTTTTTTTTCTTAATCTGGGTATATCATAATTTTTGGAGCACAGTTTTTCTGAATATACAAATCTCAGTGGACAGGTTTCTTTCTTTCCTCATTACAAGTGTATCATCCCACTGCCTTCAGTTGATTATCAGTTGATAATTATCAAATTATCAATTGAGAATGTCATTGAGTGTCCCTTGCACGTGTTGATTTTCTCACTGCTTTGAAGATTCCCTCATTGTGACTTTCAGTAGTTTGATTATAATGTCTTTCAGTGAAGATCTCTGTGAATTTACAGTACTTGGAAGTTTTTGAGTTTTTTGGATTTGTAGATACATTGTCTTTCTTCAAATTTGGGAAGGTTTCGGCCCTTAATGTTTCCAATAATCTTTCTTCTCCTTTCTCTTTGACTCCCATAATCTATATGTTGTTCCACTTGATGGTGTCTCAGGTCTCTTGGGCGTATTCACTTTTCTTCATACTTTTTCTTTCTGTTCCTCAGGCTGGATAATTTACAATTTCCTGTCTTCATCTTGGCGGATTGTTTCCTCTGCCTGATCAGATAATTTGTTGAACCCTTCTAGTTAATTTTCTGTTTCAGTTGTTGTACTTTACAGCTCCAAAATTTCTGTTTGGTTCCTTTTTATAATTTCTTTTTGTTGCTCTTTGTATTTTGATCATACATTTTCGGGTTTTCCATTATTTCTCTGTCCATGTTTCTCTTCGGGTCATTAAGCTTCTTAAGAACAGTTATTTTAGTCTTTTTCTAGTATATCCAATGTCTGGAATTTCTCAGGGATAGTTACTTTCAATTAATTTTGTTCCTTTCAATGCACCATACTTCCTGTTTCTTTGTATGCCCTGTGAATTTTGTTGTTGTTGTTGTTATCAAAACCTTGATGTTTGAATATTCTAGTGTGGTATCACTGGAGATTAGATTCTTGCCTAATTGGCTAGTTTGCTACGGGCTTTATGTTTGTTTTCTTATAATTATTGAAGGCTGTCGTAGTCCATTTGTTTAGTTACTTTCCCAATGTGGTTTTGAGAAGATGCATTCCTTGTCCTGTGTTGTCACTGAGGTGTGTGTTCCTTTAGCTCACGTTCACCTATTCTTTTGACAGAGATTTCTTTGAATGCCAGAAGGTTACAAAAATAACTAAAAACAAGCCAAGCCAAAAGAAGAAAAACCTCTTCCAGTCTTTGCAGATCCAGTTCTGTGTTGGGGCCCTCCTTCAATACCATGCTTGCCCTGAACCTAGGGATAACAGTGCAGTGGAAATTTGGGGTCTCCTCAACACTTTTCTAAATGTGTCTTAATCTAGGCATGCACATAGCCTCCATTACCTAAATTACCCCATGTACATGTTTTTGTTTTCGTTTTTGTTTTGGCTGCTTTGGGTGTTTGTTGCTGTGCACGGGATTTCTTTAGTTGCAGCGAGCGGTGGCTACTCTTCGTTTGCGGTGTGCGTGCTTCTCGTTGTGGTGGCTTGTCTTGTCGCTGAGCACGGGCTCTAGGCACATGGGCTTCAGGAGTTGTGGCTTGTGGGATCTAGAGCACAGGCTCAGTAGTTGTGGCGCATGGGCTTATTTGCTCCGTGGCATGTGGGACCTTCCCAGAACAGGGCGCAGACCCGTGTCCCCTGCATTGGCAGGCAGATACTTCACCACTGCACCACCAGGGAAGACCTACACGACTTTTTTGAATGTCTTAATCTGCCAAGGAATGTCCCCCAGCTTTTCCTCCCATGCTTTAGGTATCTTGACTGTTATATATTTTGACTGTAACATTTTCCCCCGGGTGTTTATGGGTTGTTAGTTCTCCTTGCAGTATTTTCAATCAAAGCCAACTACTTTTCCAGCCTGAGTTCTGAGTTAGGTAAAACAGAGGTGAAATCCTTCTGTAAGTCCTTCCAGTATCCTTTAGACAGGTTACCACAGATATAAGCAATAATTTGTGACTAGAGTCTGCTCTCCTCGCGCAGAACCAGACAGTAGGTGCCCAAAGCACAGGCTAGCACTCTTCCAAGACGGTCCTATGCTGGAAAAGGTGTGGGACAACAGCAAGTAAAAATGCCACAAATATTTCCTGAAGTTTTCAACTTGCCTTTTTTTTTTTTTTAATTCAGCATGTTCTTGGTTCCTGTAAATCTTTGACCATTTTCCAGGCATATGACACACACGGTTTTGCAGTTTGTTTCTTGATGTTTCTGTGTGGGCATAAGAGGTTGGATCTGCTATTCTGTCAATTTGCTGATGTCACCCTCTATGCTGTTTCAACGGTTTACTTTTTGCTGAACATTACAGTGGTTTAAAAATATTTAAAAACCATAAATTGGCTTATTCACCTCACAATATTACTTTATTATAAAAATTAATAACCTTAATCCTTTTTAACTGTACCATTCAGTATTTTTAAGTATATTCACCACAAGATATTTCCCCCTCACCCAGCCTCTGGCAACCACCATTGTACTTTCTATTGCTAGAAATTTGACTACTTTAGATACCTTATAGAAGTGAAATCATACAGTATTGGTCTTTTTGTGACTGGTCTATTCCTTTTTGCCTAATGTCAAAGTTCATCCATGTTGTAGCAAGTGACAGGATTTCCTTCTTTTTAAAGACTAAATAATATTCCATTGTATGGCTAGACCACATTTTCTTTATTCATTCATCTACTGATGGCTCTTCGTGTTGTTTCCACCTCTTGGTTATTATGACTATTGCTGCAGTGAACATGGGTGTGCAAGTAGGTTTTAGAGATCTTGTTTTCAATTTGTTTGTGTATATACCCAGAAGTAGGATTGCTGAATCATAAGGTAATTGTCTTTGTAATTTTTAAAAACAAGTTTCAATTTCTTGAGGAACTGTCATACTGTTTTCCATAGTGGCCCCACCATTTTACTTTGCCAGCAATTGGACATAAGGGTTCCAGTTTCTACACATCCTCAATACACCTTATTTTTTGTTTTTCCGACAGTGGCCGTCATAATGGCTATGAGATGATATCTCATTGTGGTTTTGATTTGTATTTCTCTAATGACTAGTGATGTTGAGTATAATTTCACAGCCTTGTAGACCAGGTGTAGTGGTAACAAGCTCCGTGGGTTTTTTTTCTTAATCTGGGTATATCATAATTTTTGGAGCACAGTTTTTCTGAATATACAAATCTCAGTTGACAGGTTTCTTTCTTTCCTCATTACAAGTGTATCATCCCACTGCCTTCAGTTGATTATCAGTTGATAATTATCAAATTATCAATTGAGAATGTCATTGAGTGTCCCTTGCACGTGTTGATTTTCTCACTGCTTTGAAGATTCCCTCATTGTGACTTTCAGTAGTTTGATTATAATGTCTTTCAGTGAAGATCTCTGTGAATTTACAGTACTTGGAAGTTTTTGAGTTTTTTGGATTTGTAGATACATTGTCTTTCTTCAAATTTGGGAAGGTTTCGGCCCTTAATGTTTCCAATAATCTTTCTTCTCCTTTCTCTTTGACTCCCATAATCTATATGTTGTTCCACTTGATGGTGTTTCAGGTCTCTTGGGCGTATTCACTTTTCTTCATACTTTTTCTTTCTGTTCCTCAGGCTGGATAATTTACAATTTCCTGTCTTCATCTTGGCGGATTGTTTCCTCTGCCTGATCAGATAATTTGTTGAACCCTTCTAGTTAATTTTCTGTTTCAGTTGTTGTACTTTACAGCTCCAAAATTTCTGTTTGGTTCCTTTTTATAATTTCTTTTTGTTGCTCTTTGTATTTTGATCATACATTTTCGGGTTTTCCATTATTTCTCTGTCCATGTTTCTCTTCGGGTCATTAAGCTTCTTAAGAACAGTTATTTTAGTCTTTTTCTAGTATATCCAATGTCTGGAATTTCTCAGGGATAGTTACTTTCAATTAATTTTGTTCCTTTCAATGCACCATACTTCCTGTTTCTTTGTATGCCCTGTGAATTTTGTTGTTGTTGTTGTTATCAAAACCTTGATGTTTGAATATTCTAGTGTGGTATCACTGGAGATTAGATTCTTGCCTAATTGGCTAGTTTGCTACGGGCTTTATGTTTGTTTTCTTATAATTATTGAAGGCTGTCGTAGTCCATTTGTTTAGTTACTTTCCCAATGTGGTTTTGAGAAGATGCATTCCTTGTCCTGTGTTGTCACTGAGGTGTGTGTTCCTTTAGCTCACGTTCACCTATTCTTTTGACAGAGATTTCTTTGAATGCCAGAAGGTTACAAAAATAACTAAAAACAAGCCAAGCCAAAAGAAGAAAAACCTCTTCCAGTCTTTGCAGATCCAGTTCTGTGTTGGGGCCCTCCTTCAATACCATGCTTGCCCTGAACCTAGGGATAACAGTGCAGTGGAAATTTGGGGTCTCCTCAACACTTTTCTAAATGTGTCTTAATCTAGGCATGCACATAGCCTCCATTACCTAAATTACCCCATGTACATGTTTTTGTTTTCGTTTTTGTTTTGGCTGCTTTGGGTGTTTGTTGCTGTGCACGGGATTTCTTTAGTTGCAGCGAGCGGTGGCTACTCTTCGTTTGCGGTGTGCGTGCTTCTCGTTGTGGTGGCTTGTCTTGTCGCTGAGCACGGGCTCTAGGCACATGGGCTTCAGGAGTTGTGGCTTGTGGGATCTAGAGCACAGGCTCAGTAGTTGTGGCGCATGGGCTTATTTGCTCCGTGGCATGTGGGACCTTCCCAGAACAGGGCGCAGACCCGTGTCCCCTGCATTGGCAGGCAGATACTTAACCACTGCACCACCAGGGAAGACCTACACGACTTTTTTGAATGTCTTAATCTGCCAAGGAATGTCCCCCAGCTTTTCCTCCCATGCTTTAGGTATCTTGACTGTTATATATTTTGACTGTAACATTTTCCCCCGGGTGTTTATGGGTTGTTAGTTCTCCTTGCAGTATTTTCAATCAAAGCCAACTACTTTTCCAGCCTGAGTTCTGAGTTAGGTAAAACAGAGGTGAAATCCTTCTGTAAGTCCTTCCAGTATCCTTTAGACAGGTTACCACAGATATAAGCAATAATTTGTGACTAGAGTCTGCTCTCCTCGCGCAGAACCAGACAGTAGGTGCCCAAAGCACAGGCTAGCACTCTTCCAAGACGGTCCTATGCTGGAAAAGGTGTGGGACAACAGCAAGTAAAAATGCCACAAATATTTCCTGAAGTTTTCAACTTGCCTTTTTTTTTTTTTAATTCAGCATGTTCTTGGTTCCTGTAAATCTTTGACCATTTTCCAGGCATATGACACACACGGTTTTGCAGTTTGTTTCTTGATGTTTCTGTGTGGGCATAAGAGGTTGGATCTGCTATTCTGTCAATTTGCTGATGTCACCCTCTATGCTGTTTCAACGGTTTACTTTTTGCTGAACATTACAGTGGTTTAAAAATATTTAAAAACCATAAATTGGCTTATTCACCTCACAATATTACTTTATTATAAAAATTAATAACCTTAATCCTTTTTAACTGTACCATTCAGTATTTTTAAGTATATTCACCACAAGATATTTCCCCCTCACCCAGCCTCTGGCAACCACCATTGTACTTTCTCTTGCTAGAAATTTGACTACTTTAGATACCTTATAGAAGTGAAATCATACAGTATTGGTCTTTTTGTGACTGGTCTATTCCTTTTCGCCTAATGTCAAAGTTCATCCATGTTGTAGCAAGTGACAGGATTTCCTTCTTTTTAAAGACTAAATAATATTCCATTGTATGGCTAGACCACATTTTCTTTATTCATTCATCTACTGATGGCTCTTCGTGTTGTTTCCACCTCTTGGTTATTATGACTATTGCTGCAGTGAACATGGGTGTGCAAGTAGGTTTTAGAGATCTTGTTTTCAATTTGTTTGTGTATATACCCAGAAGTAGGATTGCTGAATCATAAGGTAATTGTCTTTGTAATTTTTAAAAACAAGTTTCAATTTCTTGAGGAACTGTCATACTGTTTTCCATAGTGGCCCCACCATTTTACTTTGCCAGCAATTGGACATAAGGGTTCCAGTTTCTACACATCCTCAATACACCTTATTTTTTGTTTTTCCGACAGTGGCCGTCATAATGGCTATGAGATGATATCTCATTGTGGTTTTGATTTGTATTTCTCTAATGACTAGTGATGTTGAGTATAATTTCACAGCCTTGTAGACCAGGTGTAGTGGTAACAAGCTCCGTGGGTTTTTTTTCTTAATCTGGGTATATCATAATTTTTGGAGCACAGTTTTTCTGAATATACAAATCTCAGTTGACAGGTTTCTTTCTTTCCTCATTACAAGTGTATCATCCCACTGCCTTCAGTTGATTATCAGTTGATAATTATCAAATTATCAATTGAGAATGTCATTGAGTGTCCCTTGCACGTGTTGATTTTCTCACTGCTTTGAAGATTCCCTCATTGTGACTTTCAGTAGTTTGATTATAATGTCTTTCAGTGAAGATCTCTGTGAATTTACAGTACTTGGAAGTTTTTGAGTTTTTTGGATTTGTAGATACATTGTCTTTCTTCAAATTTGGGAAGGTTTCGGCCCTTAATGTTTCCAATAATCTTTCTTCTCCTTTCTCTTTGACTCCCATAATCTATATGTTGTTCCACTTGATGGTGTCTCAGGTCTCTTGGGCGTATTCACTTTTCTTCATACTTTTTCTTTCTGTTCCTCAGGCTGGATAATTTACAATTTCCTGTCTTCATCTTGGCGGATTGTTTCCTCTGCCTGATCAGATAATTTGTTGAACCCTTCTAGTTAATTTTCTGTTTCAGTTGTTGTACTTTACAGCTCCAAAATTTCTGTTTGGTTCTTTTTTATAATTTCTTTTTGTTGCTCTTTGTATTTTGATCATACATTTTCGGGTTTTCCATTATTTCTCTGTCCATGTTTCTCTTCGGGTCATTAAGCTTCTTAAGAACAGTTATTTTAGTCTTTTTCTAGTATATCCAATGTCTGGAATTTCTCAGGGATAGTTACTTTCAATTAATTTTGTTCCTTTCAATGCACCATACTTCCTGTTTCTTTGTATGCCCTGTGAATTTTGTTGTTGTTGTTGTTATCAAAACCTTGATGTTTGAATATTCTAGTGTGGTATCACTGGAGATTAGATTCTTGCCTAATTGGCTAGTTTGCTACGGGCTTTATGTTTGTTTTCTTATAATTATTGAAGGCTGTCGTAGTCCATTTGTTTAGTTACTTTCCCAATGTGGTTTTGAGAAGATGCATTCCTTGTCCTGTGTTGTCACTGAGGTGTGTGTTCCTTTAGCTCACGTTCACCTATTCTTTTGACAGAGATTTCTTTGAATGCCAGAAGGTTACAAAAATAACTAAAAACAAGCCAAGCCAAAAGAAGAAAAACATCTTCCAGTCTTTGCAGATCCAGTTCTGTGTTGGGGCCCTCCTTCAATACCATGCTTGCCCTGAACCTAGGGATAACAGTGCAGTGGAAATTTGGGGTCTCCTCAACACTTTTCTAAATGTGTCTTAATCTAGGCATGCACATAGCCTCCATTACCTAAATTACCCCATGTACATGTTTTTGTTTTCGTTTTTGTTTTGGCTGCTTTGGGTGTTTGTTGCTGTGCACGGGATTTCTTTAGTTGCAGCGAGCGGTGGCTACTCTTCGTTTGCGGTGTGCGTGCTTCTCGTTGTGGTGGCTTGTCTTGTCGCTGAGCACGGGCTCTAGGCACATGGGCTTCAGGAGTTGTGGCTTGTGGGATCTAGAGCACAGGCTCAGTAGTTGTGGCGCATGGGCTTATTTGCTCCGTGGCATGTGGGACCTTCCCAGAACAGGGCGCAGACCCGTGTCCCCTGCATTGGCAGGCAGATACTTCACCACTGCACCACCAGGGAAGACCTACACGACTTTTTTGAATGTCTTAATCTGCCAAGGAATGTCCCCCAGCTTTTCCTCCCATGCTTTAGGTATCTTGACTGTTATATATTTTGACTGTAACATTTTCCCCCGGGTGTTTATGGGTTGTTAGTTCTCCTTGCAGTATTTTCAATCAAAGCCAACTACTTTTCCAGCCTGAGTTCTGAGTTAGGTAAAACAGAGGTGAAATCCTCCTGTAAGTCCTTCCAGTATCCTTTAGACAGGTTACCACAGATATAAGCAATAATTTGTGACTAGAGTCTGCTCTCCTCGCGCAGAACCAGACAGTAGGTGCCCAAAGCACAGGCTAGCACTCTTCCAAGACGGTCCTATGCTGGAAAAGGTGTGGGACAACAGCAAGTAAAAATGCCACAAATATTTCCTGAAGTTTTCAACTTGCCTTTTTTTTTTTTTTTAATTCAGCATGTTCTTGGTTCCTGTAAATCTTTGACCATTTTCCAGGCATATGACACACACGGTTTTGCAGTTTGTTTCTTGATGTTTCTGTGTGGGCATAAGAGGTTGGATCTGCTATTCTGTCAATTTGCTGATGTCACCCTCTATGCTGTTTCAACGGTTTACTTTTTGCTGAACATTACAGTGGTTTAAAAATATTTAAAAACCATAAATTGGCTTATTCACCTCACAATATTACTTTATTATAAAAATTAATAACCTTAATCCTTTTTAACTGTACCATTCAGTATTTTTAAGTATATTCACCACAAGATATTTCCCCCTCACCCAGCCTCTGGCAACCACCATTGTACTTTCTCTTGCTAGAAATTTGACTACTTTAGATACCTTATAGAAGTGAAATCATACAGTATTGGTCTTTTTGTGACTGGTCTATTCCTTTTCGCCTAATGTCAAAGTTCATCCATGTTGTAGCAAGTGACCGGATTTCCTTCTTTTTAAAGACTAAATAATATTCCATTGTATGGCTAGACCACATTTTCTTTATTCATTCATCTACTGATGGCTCTTCGTGTTGTTTCCACCTCTTGGTTATTATGACTATTGCTGCAGTGAACATGGGTGTGCAAGTAGGTTTTAGAGATCTTGTTTTCAATTTGTTTGTGTATATACCCAGAAGTAGGATTGCTGAATCATAAGGTAATTGTCTTTGTAATTTTTAAAAACAAGTTTCAATTTCTTGAGGAACTGTCATACTGTTTTCCATAGTGGCCCCACCATTTTACTTTGCCAGCAATTGGACATAAGGGTTCCAGTTTCTACACATCCTCAATACACCTTATTTTTTGTTTTTCCGACAGTGGCCGTCATAATGGCTATGAGATGATATCTCATTGTGGTTTTGATTTGTATTTCTCTAATGACTAGTGATGTTGAGTATAATTTCACAGCCTTGTAGACCAGGTGTAGTGGTAACAAGCTCCGTGGGTTTTTTTTCTTAATCTGGGTATATCATAATTTTTGGAGCACAGTTTTTCTGAATATACAAATCTCAGTTGACAGGTTTCTTTCTTTCCTCATTACAAGTGTATCATCCCACTGCCTTCAGTTGATTATCAGTTGATAATTATCAAATTATCAATTGAGAATGTCATTGAGTGTCCCTTGCACGTGTTGATTTTCTCACTGCTTTGAAGATTCCCTCATTGTGACTTTCAGTAGTTTGATTATAATGTCTTTCAGTGAAGATCTCTGTGAATTTACAGTACTTGGAAGTTTTTGAGTTTTTTGGATTTGTAGATACATTGTCTTTCTTCAAATTTGGGAAGGTTTCGGCCCTTAATGTTTCCAATAATCTTTCTTCTCCTTTCTCTTTGACTCCCATAATCTATATGTTGTTCCACTTGATGGTGTTTCAGGTCTCTTGGGCGTATTCACTTTTCTTCATACTTTTTCTTTCTGTTCCTCAGGCTGGATAATTTACAATTTCCTGTCTTCATCTTGGCGGATTGTTTCCTCTGCCTGATCAGATAATTTGTTGAACCCTTCTAGTTAATTTTCTGTTTCAGTTGTTGTACTTTACAGCTCCAAAATTTCTGTTTGGTTCCTTTTTATAATTTCTTTTTGTTGCTCTTTGTATTTTGATCATACATTTTCGGGTTTTCCATTATTTCTCTGTCCATGTTTCTCTTCGGGTCATTAAGCTTCTTAAGAACAGTTATTTTAGTCTTTTTCTAGTATATCCAATGTCTGGAATTTCTCAGGGATAGTTACTTTCAATTAATTTTGTTCCTTTCAATGCACCATACTTCCTGTTTCTTTGTATGCCCTGTGAATTTTGTTGTTGTTGTTGTTATCAAAACCTTGATGTTTGAATATTCTAGTGTGGTATCACTGGAGATTAGATTCTTGCCTAATTGGCTAGTTTGCTACGGGCTTTATGTTTGTTTTCTTATAATTATTGAAGGCTGTCGTAGTCCATTTGTTTAGTTACTTTCCCAATGTGGTTTTGAGAAGATGCATTCCTTGTCCTGTGTTGTCACTGAGGTGTGTGTTCCTTTAGCTCACGTTCACCTATTCTTTTGACAGAGATTTCTTTGAATGCCAGAAGGTTACAAAAATAACTAAAAACAAGCCAAGCCAAAAGAAGAAAAACCTCTTCCAGTCTTTGCAGATCCAGTTCTGTGTTGGGGCCCTCCTTCAATACCATGCTTGCCCTGAACCTAGGGATAACAGTGCAGTGGAAATTTGGGGTCTCCTCAACACTTTTCTAAATGTGTCTTAATCTAGGCATGCACATAGCCTCCATTACCTAAATTACCCCATGTACATGTTTTTGTTTTCGTTTTTGTTTTGGCTGCTTTGGGTGTTTGTTGCTGTGCACGGGATTTCTTTAGTTGCAGCGAGCGGTGGCTACTCTTCGTTTGCGGTGTGCGTGCTTCTCGTTGTGGTGGCTTGTCTTGTCGCTGAGCACGGGCTCTAGGCACATGGGCTTCAGGAGTTGTGGCTTGTGGGATCTAGAGCACAGGCTCAGTAGTTGTGGCGCATGGGCTTATTTGCTCCGTGGCATGTGGGACCTTCCCAGAACAGGGCGCAGACCCGTGTCCCCTGCATTGGCAGGCAGATACTTAACCACTGCACCACCAGGGAAGACCTACACGACTTTTTTGAATGTCTTAATCTGCCAAGGAATGTCCCCCAGCTTTTCCTCCCATGCTTTAGGTATCTTGACTGTTATATATTTTGACTGTAACATTTTCCCCCGGGTGTTTATGGGTTGTTAGTTCTCCTTGCAGTATTTTCAATCAAAGCCAACTACTTTTCCAGCCTGAGTTCTGAGTTAGGTAAAACAGAGGTGAAATCCTTCTGTAAGTCCTTCCAGTATCCTTTAGACAGGTTACCACAGATATAAGCAATAATTTGTGACTAGAGTCTGCTCTCCTCGCGCAGAACCAGACAGTAGGTGCCCAAAGCACAGGCTAGCACTCTTCCAAGACGGTCCTATGCTGGAAAAGGTGTGGGACAACAGCAAGTAAAAATGCCACAAATATTTCCTGAAGTTTTCAACTTGCCTTTTTTTTTTTTTAATTCAGCATGTTCTTGGTTCCTGTAAATCTTTGACCATTTTCCAGGCATATGACACACACGGTTTTGCAGTTTGTTTCTTGATGTTTCTGTGTGGGCATAAGAGGTTGGATCTGCTATTCTGTCAATTTGCTGATGTCACCCTCTATGCTGTTTCAACGGTTTACTTTTTGCTGAACATTACAGTGGTTTAAAAATATTTAAAAACCATAAATTGGCTTATTCACCTCACAATATTACTTTATTATAAAAATTAATAACCTTAATCCTTTTTAACTGTACCATTCAGTATTTTTAAGTATATTCACCACAAGATATTTCCCCCTCACCCAGCCTCTGGCAACCACCATTGTACTTTCTCTTGCTAGAAATTTGACTACTTTAGATACCTTATAGAAGTGAAATCATACAGTATTGGTCTTTTTGTGACTGGTCTATTCCTTTTCGCCTAATGTCAAAGTTCATCCATGTTGTAGCAAGTGACAGGATTTCCTTCTTTTTAAAGACTAAATAATATTCCATTGTATGGCTAGACCACATTTTCTTTATTCATTCATCTACTGATGGCTCTTCGTGTTGTTTCCACCTCTTGGTTATTATGACTATTGCTGCAGTGAACATGGGTGTGCAAGTAGGTTTTAGAGATCTTGTTTTCAATTTGTTTGTGTATATACCCAGAAGTAGGATTGCTGAATCATAAGGTAATTGTCTTTGTAATTTTTAAAAACAAGTTTCAATTTCTTGAGGAACTGTCATACTGTTTTCCATAGTGGCCCCACCATTTTACTTTGCCAGCAATTGGACATAAGGGTTCCAGTTTCTACACATCCTCAATACACCTTATTTTTTGTTTTTCCGACAGTGGCCGTCATAATGGCTATGAGATGATATCTCATTGTGGTTTTGATTTGTATTTCTCTAATGACTAGTGATGTTGAGTATAATTTCACAGCCTTGTAGACCAGGTGTAGTGGTAACAAGCTCCGTGGGTTTTTTTTCTTAATCTGGGTATATCATAATTTTTGGAGCACAGTTTTTCTGAATATACAAATCTCAGTTGACAGGTTTCTTTCTTTCCTCATTACAAGTGTATCATCCCACTGCCTTCAGTTGATTATCAGTTGATAATTATCAAATTATCAATTGAGAATGTCATTGAGTGTCCCTTGCACGTGTTGATTTTCTCACTGCTTTGAAGATTCCCTCATTGTGACTTTCAGTAGTTTGATTATAATGTCTTTCAGTGAAGATCTCTGTGAATTTACAGTACTTGGAAGTTTTTGAGTTTTTTGGATTTGTAGATACATTGTCTTTCTTCAAATTTGGGAAGGTTTCGGCCCTTAATGTTTCCAATAATCTTTCTTCTCCTTTCTCTTTGACTCCCATAATCTATATGTTGTTCCACTTGATGGTGTCTCAGGTCTCTTGGGCGTATTCACTTTTCTTCATACTTTTTCTTTCTGTTCCTCAGGCTGGATAATTTACAATTTCCTGTCTTCATCTTGGCGGATTGTTTCCTCTGCCTGATCAGATAATTTGTTGAACCCTTCTAGTTAATTTTCTGTTTCAGTTGTTGTACTTTACAGCTCCAAAATTTCTGTTTGGTTCTTTTTTATAATTTCTTTTTGTTGCTCTTTGTATTTTGATCATACATTTTCGGGTTTTCCATTATTTCTCTGTCCATGTTTCTCTTCGGGTCATTAAGCTTCTTAAGAACAGTTATTTTAGTCTTTTTCTAGTATATCCAATGTCTGGAATTTCTCAGGGATAGTTACTTTCAATTAATTTTGTTCCTTTCAATGCACCATACTTCCTGTTTCTTTGTATGCCCTGTGAATTTTGTTGTTGTTGTTGTTATCAAAACCTTGATGTTTGAATATTCTAGTGTGGTATCACTGGAGATTAGATTCTTGCCTAATTGGCTAGTTTGCTACGGGCTTTATGTTTGTTTTCTTATAATTATTGAAGGCTGTCGTAGTCCATTTGTTTAGTTACTTTCCCAATGTGGTTTTGAGAAGATGCATTCCTTGTCCTGTGTTGTCACTGAGGTGTGTGTTCCTTTAGCTCACGTTCACCTATTCTTTTGACAGAGATTTCTTTGAATGCCAGAAGGTTACAAAAATAACTAAAAACAAGCCAAGCCAAAAGAAGAAAAACATCTTCCAGTCTTTGCAGATCCAGTTCTGTGTTGGGGCCCTCCTTCAATACCATGCTTGCCCTGAACCTAGGGATAACAGTGCAGTGGAAATTTGGGGTCTCCTCAACACTTTTCTAAATGTGTCTTAATCTAGGCATGCACATAGCCTCCATTACCTAAATTACCCCATGTACATGTTTTTGTTTTCGTTTTTGTTTTGGCTGCTTTGGGTGTTTGTTGCTGTGCACGGGATTTCTTTAGTTGCAGCGAGCGGTGGCTACTCTTCGTTTGCGGTGTGCGTGCTTCTCGTTGTGGTGGCTTGTCTTGTCGCTGAGCACGGGCTCTAGGCACATGGGCTTCAGGAGTTGTGGCTTGTGGGATCTAGAGCACAGGCTCAGTAGTTGTGGCGCATGGGCTTATTTGCTCCGTGGCATGTGGGACCTTCCCAGAACAGGGCGCAGACCCGTGTCCCCTGCATTGGCAGGCAGATACTTCACCACTGCACCACCAGGGAAGACCTACACGACTTTTTTGAATGTCTTAATCTGCCAAGGAATGTCCCCCAGCTTTTCCTCCCATGCTTTAGGTATCTTGACTGTTATATATTTTGACTGTAACATTTTCCCCCGGGTGTTTATGGGTTGTTAGTTCTCCTTGCAGTATTTTCAATCAAAGCCAACTACTTTTCCAGCCTGAGTTCTGAGTTAGGTAAAACAGAGGTGAAATCCTCCTGTAAGTCCTTCCAGTATCCTTTAGACAGGTTACCACAGATATAAGCAATAATTTGTGACTAGAGTCTGCTCTCCTCGCGCAGAACCAGACAGTAGGTGCCCAAAGCACAGGCTAGCACTCTTCCAAGACGGTCCTATGCTGGAAAAGGTGTGGGACAACAGCAAGTAAAAATGCCACAAATATTTCCTGAAGTTTTCAACTTGCCTTTTTTTTTTTTTTTAATTCAGCATGTTCTTGGTTCCTGTAAATCTTTGACCATTTTCCAGGCATATGACACACACGGTTTTGCAGTTTGTTTCTTGATGTTTCTGTGTGGGCATAAGAGGTTGGATCTGCTATTCTGTCAATTTGCTGATGTCACCCTCTATGCTGTTTCAACGGTTTACTTTTTGCTGAACATTACAGTGGTTTAAAAATATTTAAAAACCATAAATTGGCTTATTCACCTCACAATATTACTTTATTATAAAAATTAATAACCTTAATCCTTTTTAACTGTACCATTCAGTATTTTTAAGTATATTCACCACAAGATATTTCCCCCTCACCCAGCCTCTGGCAACCACCATTGTACTTTCTCTTGCTAGAAATTTGACTACTTTAGATACCTTATAGAAGTGAAATCATACAGTATTGGTCTTTTTGTGACTGGTCTATTCCTTTTCGCCTAATGTCAAAGTTCATCCATGTTGTAGCAAGTGACCGGATTTCCTTCTTTTTAAAGACTAAATAATATTCCATTGTATGGCTAGACCACATTTTCTTTATTCATTCATCTACTGATGGCTCTTCGTGTTGTTTCCACCTCTTGGTTATTATGACTATTGCTGCAGTGAACATGGGTGTGCAAGTAGGTTTTAGAGATCTTGTTTTCAATTTGTTTGTGTATATACCCAGAAGTAGGATTGCTGAATCATAAGGTAATTGTCTTTGTAATTTTTAAAAACAAGTTTCAATTTCTTGAGGAACTGTCATACTGTTTTCCATAGTGGCCCCACCATTTTACTTTGCCAGCAATTGGACATAAGGGTTCCAGTTTCTACACATCCTCAATACACCTTATTTTTTGTTTTTCCGACAGTGGCCGTCATAATGGCTATGAGATGATATCTCATTGTGGTTTTGATTTGTATTTCTCTAATGACTAGTGATGTTGAGTATAATTTCACAGCCTTGTAGACCAGGTGTAGTGGTAACAAGCTCCGTGGGTTTTTTTTCTTAATCTGGGTATATCATAATTTTTGGAGCACAGTTTTTCTGAATATACAAATCTCAGTTGACAGGTTTCTTTCTTTCCTCATTACAAGTGTATCATCCCACTGCCTTCAGTTGATTATCAGTTGATAATTATCAAATTATCAATTGAGAATGTCATTGAGTGTCCCTTGCACGTGTTGATTTTCTCACTGCTTTGAAGATTCCCTCATTGTGACTTTCAGTAGTTTGATTATAATGTCTTTCAGTGAAGATCTCTGTGAATTTACAGTACTTGGAAGTTTTTGAGTTTTTTGGATTTGTAGATACATTGTCTTTCTTCAAATTTGGGAAGGTTTCGGCCCTTAATGTTTCCAATAATCTTTCTTCTCCTTTCTCTTTGACTCCCATAATCTATATGTTGTTCCACTTGATGGTGTCTCAGGTCTCTTGGGCGTATTCACTTTTCTTCATACTTTTTCTTTCTGTTCCTCAGGCTGGATAATTTACAATTTCCTGTCTTCATCTTGGCGGATTGTTTCCTCTGCCTGATCAGATAATTTGTTGAACCCTTCTAGTTAATTTTCTGTTTCAGTTGTTGTACTTTACAGCTCCAAAATTTCTGTTTGGTTCCTTTTTATAATTTCTTTTTGTTGCTCTTTGTATTTTGATCATACATTTTCGGGTTTTCCATTATTTCTCTGTCCATGTTTCTCTTCGGGTCATTAAGCTTCTTAAGAACAGTTATTTTAGTCTTTTTCTTGTATATCCAATGTCTGGAATTTCTCAGGGATAGTTACTTTCAATTAATTTTGTTCCTTTCAATGCACCATACTTCCTGTTTCTTTGTATGCCCTGTGAATTTTGTTGTTGTTGTTGTTATCAAAACCTTGATGTTTGAATATTCTAGTGTGGTATCACTGGAGATTAGATTCTTGCCTAATTGGCTAGTTTGCTACGGGCTTTATGTTTGTTTTCTTATAATTATTGAAGGCTGTCGTAGTCCATTTGTTTAGTTACTTTCCCAATGTGGTTTTGAGAAGATGCATTCCTTGTCCTGTGTTGTCACTGAGGTGTGTGTTCCTTTAGCTCACGTTCACCTATTCTTTTGACAGAGATTTCTTTGAATGCCAGAAGGTTACAAAAATAACTAAAAACAAGCCAAGCCAAAAGAAGAAAAACCTCTTCCAGTCTTTGCAGATCCAGTTCTGTGTTGGGGCCCTCCTTCAATACCATGCTTGCCCTGAACCTAGGGATAACAGTGCAGTGGAAATTTGGGGTCTCCTCAACACTTTTCTAAATGTGTCTTAATCTAGGCATGCACATAGCCTCCATTACCTAAATTACCCCATGTACATGTTTTTGTTTTCGTTTTTGTTTTGGCTGCTTTGGGTGTTTGTTGCTGTGCACGGGATTTCTTTAGTTGCAGCGAGCGGTGGCTACTCTTCGTTTGCGGTGTGCGTGCTTCTCGTTGTGGTGGCTTGTCTTGTCGCTGAGCACGGGCTCTAGGCACATGGGCTTCAGGAGTTGTGGCTTGTGGGATCTAGAGCACAGGCTCAGTAGTTGTGGCGCATGGGCTTATTTGCTCCGTGGCATGTGGGACCTTCCCAGAACAGGGCGCAGACCCGTGTCCCCTGCATTGGCAGGCAGATACTTCACCACTGCACCACCAGGGAAGACCTACACGACTTTTTTGAATGTCTTAATCTGCCAAGGAATGTCCCCCAGCTTTTCCTCCCATGCTTTAGGTATCTTGACTGTTATATATTTTGACTGTAACATTTTCCCCCGGGTGTTTATGGGTTGTTAGTTCTCCTTGAAGTATTTTCAATCAAAGCCAACTACTTTTCCAGCCTGAGTTCTGAGTTAGGTAAAACAGAGGTGAAATCCTCCTGTAAGTCCTTCCAGTATCCTTTAGACAGGTTACCACAGATATAAGCAATAATTTGTGACTAGAGTCTGCTCTCCTCGCGCAGAACCAGACAGTAGGTGCCCAAAGCACAGGCTAGCACTCTTCCAAGACGGTCCTATGCTGGAAAAGGTGTGGGACAACAGCAAGTAAAAATGCCACAAATATTTCCTGAAGTTTTCAACTTGCCTTTTTTTTTTTTTTTAATTCAGCATGTTCTTGGTTCCTGTAAATCTTTGACCATTTTCCAGGCATATGACACACACGGTTTTGCAGTTTGTTTCTTGATGTTTCTGTGTGGGCATAAGAGGTTGGATCTGCTATTCTGTCAATTTGCTGATGTCACCCTCTATGCTGTTTCAACGGTTTACTTTTTGCTGAACATTACAGTGGTTTAAAAATATTTAAAAACCATAAATTGGCTTATTCACCTCACAATATTACTTTATTATAAAAATTAATAACCTTAATCCTTTTTAACTGTACCATTCAGTATTTTTAAGTATATTCACCACAAGATATTTCCCCCTCACCCAGCCTCTGGCAACCACCATTGTACTTTCTCTTGCTAGAAATTTGACTACTTTAGATACCTTATAGAAGTGAAATCATACAGTATTGGTCTTTTTGTGACTGGTCTATTCCTTTTCGCCTAATGTCAAAGTTCATCCATGTTGTAGCAAGTGACCGGATTTCCTTCTTTTTAAAGACTAAATAATATTCCATTGTATGGCTAGACCACATTTTCTTTATTCATTCATCTACTGATGGCTCTTCGTGTTGTTTCCACCTCTTGGTTATTATGACTATTGCTGCAGTGAACATGGGTGTGCAAGTAGGTTTTAGAGATCTTGTTTTCAATTTGTTTGTGTATATACCCAGAAGTAGGATTGCTGAATCATAAGGTAATTGTCTTTGTAATTTTTAAAAACAAGTTTCAATTTCTTGAGGAACTGTCATACTGTTTTCCATAGTGGCCCCACCATTTTACTTTGCCAGCAATTGGACATAAGGGTTCCAGTTTCTACACATCCTCAATACACCTTATTTTTTGTTTTTCCGACAGTGGCCGTCATAATGGCTATGAGATGATATCTCATTGTGGTTTTGATTTGTATTTCTCTAATGACTAGTGATGTTGAGTATAATTTCACAGCCTTGTAGACCAGGTGTAGTGGTAACAAGCTCCGTGGGTTTTTTTTCTTAATCTGGGTATATCATAATTTTTGGAGCACAGTTTTTCTGAATATACAAATCTCAGTTGACAGGTTTCTTTCTTTCCTCATTACAAGTGTATCATCCCACTGCCTTCAGTTGATTATCAGTTGATAATTATCAAATTATCAATTGAGAATGTCATTGAGTGTCCCTTGCACGTGTTGATTTTCTCACTGCTTTGAAGATTCCCTCATTGTGACTTTCAGTAGTTTGATTATAATGTCTTTCAGTGAAGATCTCTGTGAATTTACAGTACTTGGAAGTTTTTGAGTTTTTTGGATTTGTAGATACATTGTCTTTCTTCAAATTTGGGAAGGTTTCGGCCCTTAATGTTTCCAATAATCTTTCTTCTCCTTTCTCTTTGACTCCCATAATCTATATGTTGTTCCACTTGATGGTGTCTCAGGTCTCTTGGGCGTATTCACTTTTCTTCATACTTTTTCTTTCTGTTCCTCAGGCTGGATAATTTACAATTTCCTGTCTTCATCTTGGCGGATTGTTTCCTCTGCCTGATCAGATAATTTGTTGAACCCTTCTAGTTAATTTTCTGTTTCAGTTGTACTTTACAGCTCCAAAATTTCTGTTTGGTTCCTTTTTATAATTTCTTTTTGTTGCTCTTTGTATTTTGATCATACATTTTCGGGTTTTCCATTATTTCTCTGTCCATGTTTCTCTTCGGGTCATTAAGCTTCTTAAGAACAGTTATTTTAGTCTTTTTCTAGTATATCCAATGTCTGGAATTTCTCAGGGATAGTTACTTTCAATTAATTTTGTTCCTTTCAATGCACCATACTTCCTGTTTCTTTGTATGCCCTGTGAATTTTGTTGTTGTTGTTGTTATCAAAACCTTGATGTTTGAATATTCTAGTGTGGTATCACTGGAGATTAGATTCTTGCCTAATTGGCTAGTTTGCTACGGGCTTTATGTTTGTTTTCTTATAATTATTGAAGGCTGTCGTAGTCCATTTGTTTAGTTACTTTCCCAATGTGGTTTTGAGAAGATGCATTCCTTGTCCTGTGTTGTCACTGAGGTGTGTGTTCCTTTAGCTCACGTTCACCTATTCTTTTGACAGAGATTTCTTTGAATGCCAGAAGGTTACAAAAATAACTAAAAACAAGCCAAGCCAAAAGAAGAAAAACATCTTCCAGTCTTTGCAGATCCAGTTCTGTGTTGGGGCCCTCCTTCAATACCATGCTTGCCCTGAACCTAGGGATAACAGTGCAGTGGAAATTTGGGGTCTCCTCAACACTTTTCTAAATGTGTCTTAATCTAGGCATGCACATAGCCTCCATTACCTAAATTACCCCATGTACATGTTTTTGTTTTCGTTTTTGTTTTGGCTGCTTTGGGTGTTTGTTGCTGTGCACGGGATTTCTTTAGTTGCAGCGAGCGGTGGCTACTCTTCGTTTGCGGTGTGCGTGCTTCTCGTTGTGGTGGCTTGTCTTGTCGCTGAGAATGGGCTCTAGGCACATGGGCTTCAGGAGTTGTGGCTTGTGGGATCTAGAGCACAGGCTCAGTAGTTGTGGCGCATGGGCTTATTTGCTCCGTGGCATGTGGGACCTTCCCAGAACAGGGCGCAGACCCGTGTCCCCTGCATTGGCAGGCAGATACTTCACCACTGCACCACCAGGGAAGACCTACACGACTTTTTTGAATGTCTTAATCTGCCAAGGAATGTCCCCCAGCTTTTCCTCCCATGCTTTAGGTATCTTGACTGTTATATATTTTGACTGTAACATTTTCCCCCGGGTGTTTATGGGTTGTTAGTTCTCCTTGCAGTATTTTCAATCAAAGCCAACTACTTTTCCAGCCTGAGTTCTGAGTTAGGTAAAACAGAGGTGAAATCCTTCTGTAAGTCCTTCCAGTATCCTTTAGACAGGTTACGACAGATATAAGCAATAATTTGTGACTAGAGTCTGCTCTCCTCGCGCAGAACCAGACAGTAGGTGCCCAAAGCACAGGCTAGCACTCTTCCAAGACGGTCCTATGCTGGAAAAGGTGTGGGACAACAGCAAGTAAAAATGCCACAAATATTTCCTGAAGTTTTCAACTTGCCTTTTTTTTTTTTTTAATTCAGCATGTTCTTGGTTCCTGTAAATCTTTGACCATTTTCCAGGCATATGACACACACGGTTTTGCAGTTTGTTTCTTGATGTTTCTGTGTGGGCATAAGAGGTTGGATCTGCTATTCTGTCAATTTGCTGATGTCACCCTCTATGCTGTTTCAACGGTTTACTTTTTGCTGAACATTACAGTGGTTTAAAAATATTTAAAAACCATAAATTGGCTTATTCACCTCACAATATTACTTTATTATAAAAATTAATAACCTTAATCCTTTTTAACTGTACCATTCAGTATTTTTAAGTATATTCACCACAAGATATTTCCCCCTCACCCAACCTCTGGCAACCACCATTGTACTTTCTATTGCTAGAAATTTGACTACTTTAGATACCTTATAGAAGTGAAATCATACAGTATTGGTCTTTTTGTGACTGGTCTATTCCTTTTCGCCTAATGTCAAAGTTCATCCATGTTGTAGCAAGTGACAGGATTTCCTTCTTTTTAAAGACTAAATAATATTCCATTGTATGGCTAGACCACATTTTCTTTATTCATTCATCTACTGATGGCTCTTCGTGTTGTTTCCACCTCTTGGTTAGTATGACTATTGCTGCAGTGAACATGGGTGTGCAAGTAGGTTTTAGAGATCTTGTTTTCAATTTGTTTGTGTATATACCCAGAAGTAGGATTGCTGAATCATAAGGTAATTGTCTTTGTAATTTTTAAAAACAAGTTTCAATTTCTTGAGGAACTGTCATACTGTTTTCCATAGTGGCCCCACCATTTTACTTTGCCAGCAATTGGACATAAGGGTTCCAGTTTCTACACATCCTCAATACACCTTATTTTTTGTTTTTCCGACAGTGGCCGTCATAATGGCTATGAGATGATATCTCATTGTGGTTTTGATTTGTATTTCTCTAATGACTAGTGATGTTGAGTATAATTTCACAGCCTTGTAGACCAGGTGTAGTGGTAACAAGCTCCGTGGGTTTTTTTTCTTAATCTGGGTATATCATAATTTTTGGAGCACAGTTTTTCTGAATATACAAATCTCAGTTGACAGGTTTCTTTCTTTCCTCATTACAAGTGTATCATCCCACTGCCTTCAGTTGATTATCAGTTGATAATTATCAAATTATCAATTGAGAATGTCATTGAGTGTCCCTTGCACGTGTTGATTTTCTCACTGCTTTGAAGATTCCCTCATTGTGACTTTCAGTAGTTTGATTATAATGTCTTTCAGTGAAGATCTCTGTGAATTTACAGTACTTGGAAGTTTTTGAGTTTTTTGGATTTGTAGATACATTGTCTTTCTTCAAATTTGGGAAGGTTTCGGCCCTTAATGTTTCCAATAATCTTTCTTCTCCTTTCTCTTTGACTCCCATAATCTATATGTTGTTCCACTTGATGGTGTCTCAGGTCTCTTGGGCGTATTCACTTTTCTTCATACTTTTTCTTTCTGTTCCTCAGGCTGGATAATTTACAATTTCCTGTCTTCATCTTGGCGGATTGTTTCCTCTGCCTGATCAGATAATTTGTTGAACCCTTCTAGTTAATTTTCTGTTTCAGTTGTTGTACTTTACAGCTCCAAAATTTCTGTTTGGTTCCTTTTTATAATTTCTTTTTGTTGCTCTTTGTATTTTGATCATACATTTTCGGGTTTTCCATTATTTCTCTGTCCATGTTTCTCTTCGGGTCATTAAGCTTCTTAAGAACAGTTATTTTAGTCTTTTTCTAGTATATCCAATGTCTGGAATTTCTCAGGGATAGTTACTTTCAATTAATTTTGTTCCTTTCAATGCACCATACTTCCTGTTTCTTTGTATGCCCTGTGAATTTTGTTGTTGTTGTTGTTATCAAAACCTTGATGTTTGAATATTCTAGTGTGGTATCACTGGAGATTAGATTCTTGCCTAATTGGCTAGTTTGCTACGGGCTTTATGTTTGTTTTCTTATAATTATTGAAGGCTGTCGTAGTCCATTTGTTTAGTTACTTTCCCAATGTGGTTTTGAGAAGATGCATTCCTTGTCCTGTGTTGTCACTGAGGTGTGTGTTCCTTTAGCTCACGTTCACCTATTCTTTTGACAGAGATTTCTTTGAATGCCAGAAGGTTACAAAAATAACTAAAAACAAGCCAAGCCAAAAGAAGAAAAACCTCTTCCAGTCTTTGCAGATCCAGTTCTGTGTTGGGGCCCTCCTTCAATACCATGCTTGCCCTGAACCTAGGGATAACAGTGCAGTGGAAATTTGGGGTCTCCTCAACACTTTTCTAAATGTGTCTTAATCTAGGCATGCACATAGCCTCCATTACCTAAATTACCCCATGTACATGTTTTTGTTTTCGTTTTTGTTTTGGCTGCTTTGGGTGTTTGTTGCTGTGCACGGGATTTCTTTAGTTGCAGCGAGCGGTGGCTACTCTTCGTTTGCGGTGTGCGTGCTTCTCGTTGTGGTGGCTTGTCTTGTCGCTGAGCACGGGCTCTAGGCACATGGGCTTCAGGAGTTGTGGCTTGTGGGATCTAGAGCACAGGCTCAGTAGTTGTGGCGCATGGGCTTATTTGCTCCGTGGCATGTGGGACCTTCCCAGAACAGGGCGCAGACCCGTGTCCCCTGCATTGGCAGGCAGATACTTCACCACTGCACCACCAGGGAAGACCTACACGACTTTTTTGAATGTCTTAATCTGCCAAGGAATGTCCCCCAGCTTTTCCTCCCATGCTTTAGGTATCTTGACTGTTATATATTTTGACTGTAACATTTTCCCCCGGGTGTTTATGGGTTGTTAGTTCTCCTTGCAGTATTTTCAATCAAAGCCAACTACTTTTCCAGCCTGAGTTCTGAGTTAGGTAAAACAGAGGTGAAATCCTCCTGTAAGTCCTTCCAGTATCCTTTAGACAGGTTACCACAGATATAAGCAATAATTTGTGACTAGAGTCTGCTCTCCTCACGCAGAACCAGACAGTAGGTGCCCAAAGCACAGGCTAGCACTCTTCCAAGACGGTCCTATGCTGGAAAAGGTGTGGGACAACAGCAAGTAAAAATGCCACAAATATTTCCTGAAGTTTTCAACTTGCCTTTTTTTTTTTTTTAATTCAGCATGTTCTTGGTTCCTGTAAATCTTTGACCATTTTCCAGGCATATGACACACACGGTTTTGCAGTTTGTTTCTTGATGTTTCTGTGTGGGCATAAGAGGTTGGATCTGCTATTCTGTCAATTTGCTGATGTCACCCTCTATGCTGTTTCAACGGTTTACTTTTTACTGAACATTACAGTGGTTTAAAAATATTTAAAAACCATAAATTGGCTTATTCACCTCACAATATTACTTTATTATAAAAATTAATAACCTTAATCCTTTTTAACTGTACCATTCAGTATTTTTAAGTATATTCACCACAAGATATTTCCCCCTCACCCAGCCTCTGGCAACCACCATTGTACTTTCTATTGCTAGAAATTTGACTACTTTAGATACCTTATAGAAGTGAAATCATACAGTATTGGTCTTTTTGTGACTGGTCTATTCCTTTTCGCCTAATGTCAAAGTTCATCCATGTTGTAGCAAGTGACAGGATTTCCTTCTTTTTAAAGACTAAATAATATTCCATTGTATGGCTAGACCACATTTTCTTTATTCATTCATCTACTGATGGCTCTTCGTGTTGTTTCCACCTCTTGGTTAGTATGACTATTGCTGCAGTGAACATGGGTGTGCAAGTAGGTTTTAGAGATCTTGTTTTCAATTTGTTTGTGTATATACCCAGAAGTAGGATTGCTGAATCATAAGGTAATTGTCTTTGTAATTTTTAAAAACAAGTTTCAATTTCTTGAGGAACTGTCATACTGTTTTCCATAGTGGCCCCACCATTTTACTTTGCCAGCAATTGGACATAAGGGTTCCAGTTTCTACACATCCTCAATACACCTTATTTTTTGTTTTTCCGACAGTGGCCGTCATAATGGCTATGAGATGATATCTCATTGTGGTTTTGATTTGTATTTCTCTAATGACTAGTGATGTTGAGTATAATTTCACAGCCTTGTAGACCAGGTGTAGTGGTAACAAGCTCCGTGGGTTTTTTTTCTTAATCTGGGTATATCATAATTTTTGGAGCACAGTTTTTCTGAATATACAAATCTCAGTTGACAGGTTTCTTTCTTTCCTCATTACAAGTGTATCATCCCACTGCCTTCAGTTGATTATCAGTTGATAATTATCAAATTATCAATTGAGAATGTCATTGAGTGTCCCTTGCACGTGTTGATTTTCTCACTGCTTTGAAGATTCCCTCATTGTGACTTTCAGTAGTTTGATTATAATGTCTTTCAGTGAAGATCTCTGTGAATTTACAGTACTTGGAAGTTTTTGAGTTTTTTGGATTTGTAGATACATTGTCTTTCTTCAAATTTGGGAAGGTTTCGGCCCTTAATGTTTCCAATAATCTTTCTTCTCCTTTCTCTTTGACTCCCATAATCTATATGTTGTTCCACTTGATGGTGTCTCAGGTCTCTTGGGCGTATTCACTTTTCTTCATACTTTTTCTTTCTGTTCCTCAGGCTGGATAATTTACAATTTCCTGTCTTCATCTTGGCGGATTGTTTCCTCTGCCTGATCAGATAATTTGTTGAACCCTTCTAGTTAATTTTCTGTTTCAGTTGTTGTACTTTACAGCTCCAAAATTTCTGTTTGGTTCCTTTTTATAATTTCTTTTTGTTGCTCTTTGTATTTTGATCATACATTTTCGGGTTTTCCATTATTTCTCTGTCCATGTTTCTCTTCGGGTCATTAAGCTTCTTAAGAACAGTTATTTTAGTCTTTTTCTAGTATATCCAATGTCTGGAATTTCTCAGGGATAGTTACTTTCAATTAATTTTGTTCCTTTCAATGCACCATACTTCCTGTTTCTTTGTATGCCCTGTGAATTTTGTTGTTGTTGTTGTTATCAAAACCTTGATGTTTGAATATTCTAGTGTGGTATCACTGGAGATTAGATTCTTGCCTAATTGGCTAGTTTGCTACGGGCTTTATGTTTGTTTTCTTATAATTATTGAAGGCTGTCGTAGTCCATTTGTTTAGTTACTTTCCCAATGTGGTTTTGAGAAGATGCATTCCTTGTCCTGTGTTGTCACTGAGGTGTGTGTTCCTTTAGCTCACGTTCACCTATTCTTTTGACAGAGATTTCTTTGAATGCCAGAAGGTTACAAAAATAACTAAAAACAAGCCAAGCCAAAAGAAGAAAAACCTCTTCCAGTCTTTGCAGATCCAGTTCTGTGTTGGGGCCCTCCTTCAATACCATGCTTGCCCTGAACCTAGAGATAACAGTGCAGTGGAAATTTGGGGTCTCCTCAACACTTTTCTAAATGTGTCTTAATCTAGGCATGCACATAGCCTCCATTACCTAAATTACCCCATGTACATGTTTTTGTTTTCGTTTTTGTTTTGGCTGCTTTGGGTGTTTGTTGCTGTGCACGGGATTTCTTTAGTTGCAGCGAGCGGTGGCTACTCTTCGTTTGCGGTGTGCGTGCTTCTCGTTGTGGTGGCTTGTCTTGTCGCTGAGAACGGGCTCTAGGCACATGGGCTTCAGGAGTTGTGGCTTGTGGGATCTAGAGCACAGGCTCAGTAGTTGTGGCGCATGGGCTTATTTGCTCCGTGGCATGTGGGACCTTCCCAAAACAGGGCGCAGACCCGTGTCCCCTGCATTGGCAGGCAGATACTTCACCACTGCACCACCAGGGAAGACCTACACGACTTTTTTGAATGTCTTAATCTGCCAAGGAATGTCCCCCAGCTTTTCCTCCCATGCTTTAGGTATCTTGACTGTTATATATTTTGACTAACATTTTCCCCCGGGTGTTTATGGGTTGCTAGTTCTCCTTGCAGTATTTTCAATCAAAGCCAACTACTTTTCCAGCCTGAGTTCTGAGTTAGGTAAAACAGAGGTGAAATCCTTCTGTAAGTCCTTCCAGTATCCTTTAGACAGGTTACCACAGATATAAGCAATAATTTGTGACTAGAGTCTGCTCTCCTCGCGCAGAACCAGACAGTAGGTGCCCAAAGCACAGGCTAGCACTCTTCCAAGACGGTCCTATGCTGGAAAAGGTGTGGGACAACAGCAAGTAAAAATGCCACAAATATTTCCTGAAGTTTTCAACTTGCCTTTTTTTTTTTTTAATTCAGCATGTTCTTGGTTCCTGTAAATCTTTGACCATTTTCCAGGCATATGACACACACGGTTTTGCAGTTTGTTTCTTGATGTTTCTGTGTGGGCATAAGAGGTTGGATCTGCTATTCTGTCAATTTGCTGATGTCACCCTCTATGCTGTTTCAACGGTTTACTTTTTGCTGAACATTACAGTGGTTTAAAAATATTTAAAAACCATAAATTGGCTTATTCACCTCACAATATTACTTTATTATAAAAATTAATAACCTTAATCCTTTTTAACTGTACCATTCAGTATTTTTAAGTATATTCACCACAAGATATTTCCCCCTCACCCAGCCTCTGGCAACCACCATTGTACTTTCTATTGCTAGAAATTTGACTACTTTAGATACCTTATAGAAGTGAAATCATACAGTATTGGTCTTTTTGTGACTGGTCTATTCCTTTTCGCCTAATGTCAAAGTTCATCCATGTTGTAGCAAGTGACAGGATTTCCTTCTTTTTAAAGACTAAATAATATTCCATTGTATGGCTAGACCACATTTTCTTTATTCATTCATCTACTGATGGCTCTTCGTGTTGTTTCCACCTCTTGGTTATTATGACTATTGCTGCAGTGAACATAGGTGTGCAAGTAGGTTTTAGAGATCTTGTTTTCAATTTGTTTGTGTATATACCCAGAAGTAGGATTGCTGAATCATAAGGTAATTGTCTTTGTAATTTTTAAAAACAAGTTTCAATTTCTTGAGGAACTGTCATACTGTTTTCCATAGTGGCCCCACCATTTTACTTTGCCAGCAATTGGACATAAGGGTTCCAGTTTCTACACATCCTCAATACACCTTATTTTTTGTTTTTCCTACAGTGGCCGTCATAATGGCTATGAGATGATATCTCATTGTGGTTTTGATTTGTATTTCTCTAATGACTAGTGATGTTGAGTATAATTTCACAGCCTTGTAGACCAGGTGTAGTGGTAACAAGCTCCGTGGGTTTTTTTTCTTAATCTGGGTATATCATAATTTTTGGAGCACAGTTTTTCTGAATATACAAATCTCAGTTGACAGGTTTCTTTCTTTCCTCATTACAAGTGTATCATCCCACTGCCTTCAGTTGATTATCAGTTGATAATTATCAAATTATCAATTGAGAATGTCATTGAGTGTCCCTTGCACGTGTTGATTTTCTCACTGCTTTGAAGATTCCCTCATTGTGACTTTCAGTAGTTTGATTATAATGTCTTTCAGTGAAGATCTCTGTGAATTTACAGTACTTGGAAGTTTTTGAGTTTTTTGGATTTGTAGATACATTGTCTTTCTTCAAATTTGGGAAGGTTTCGGCCCTTAATGTTTCCAATAATCTTTCTTCTCCTTTCTCTTTGACTCCCATAATCTATATGTTGTTCCACTTGATGGTGTCTCAGGTCTCTTGGGCGTATTCACTTTTCTTCATACTTTTTCTTTCTGTTCCTCAGGCTGGATAATTTACAATTTCCTGTCTTCATCTTGGCAGATTGTTTCCTCTGCCTGATCAGATAATTTGTTGAACCCTTCTAGTTAATTTTCTGTTTCAGTTGTTGTACTTTACAGCTCCAAAATTTCTGTTTGGTTCCTTTTTATAATTTCTTTTTGTTGCTCTTTGTATTTTGATCATACATTTTCGGGTTTTCCATTATTTCTCTGTCCATGTTTCTCTTCGGGTCATTAAGCTTCTTAAGAACAGTTATTTTAGTCTTTTTCTAGTATATCCAATGTCTGGAATTTCTCAGGGATAGTTACTTTCAATTAATTTTGTTCCTTTCAATGCACCATACTTCCTGTTTCTTTGTATGCCCTGTGAATTTTGTTGTTGTTGTTGTTATCAAAACCTTGATGTTTGAATATTCTAGTGTGGTATCACTGGAGATTAGATTCTTGCCTAATTGGCTAGTTTGCTACGGGCTTTATGTTTGTTTTCTTATAATTATTGAAGGCTGTCGTAGTCCATTTGTTTAGTTACTTTCCCAATGTGGTTTTGAGAAGATGCATTCCTTGTCCTGTGTTGTCACTGAGGTGTGTGTTCCTTTAGCTCACGTTCACCTATTCTTTTGACAGAGATTTCTTTGAATGCCAGAAGGTTACAAAAATAACTAAAAACAAGCCAAGCCAAAAGAAGAAAAACCTCTTCCAGTCTTTGCAGATCCAGTTCTGTGTTGGGGCCCTCCTTCAATACCATGCTTGCCCTGAACCTAGAGATAACAGTGCAGTGGAAATTTGGGGTCTCCTCAACACTTTTCTAAATGTGTCTTAATCTAGGCATGCACATAGCCTCCATTACCTAAATTACCCCATGTACATGTTTTTGTTTTCGTTTTTGTTTTGGCTGCTTTGGGTGTTTGTTGCTGTGCACGGGATTTCTTTAGTTGCAGCGAGCGGTGGCTACTCTTTGTTTGCGGTGTGCGTGCTTCTCGTTGTGGTGGCTTGTCTTGTCGCTGAGCACGGGCTCTAGGCACATGGGCTTCAGGAGTTGTGGCTTGTGGGATCTAGAGCACAGGCTCAGTAGTTGTGGCGCATGGGCTTATTTGCTCCGTGGCATGTGGGACCTTCCCAGAACAGGGCGCAGACCCGTGTCCCCTGCATTGGCAGGCAGATACTTCACCACTGCACCACCAGGGAAGACCTACACGACTTTTTTGAATGTCTTAATCTGCCAAGGAATGTCCCCCAGCTTTTCCTCCCATGCTTTAGATATCTTGACTGTTATATATTTTGACTGTAACATTTTCCCCCGGGTGTTTATGGGTTGCTAGTTCTCCTTGCAGTATTTTCAATCAAAGCCAACTACTTTTCCAGCCTGAGTTCTGAGTTAGGTAAAACAGAGGTGAAATCCTTCTGTAAGTCCTTCCAGTATCCTTTAGACAGGTTACCACAGATATAAGCAATAATTTGTGACTAGAGTCTGCTCTCCTCGCGCAGAACCAGACAGTAGGTGCCCAAAGCACAGGCTAGCACTCTTCCAAGACGGTCCTATGCTGGAAAAGGTGTGGGACAACAGCAAGTAAAAATGCCACAAATATTTCCTGAAGTTTTCAACTAGCCTTTTTTTTTTTTAATTCAGCATGTTCTTGGTTCCTGTAAATCTTTGACCATTTTCCAGGCATATGACACACACGGTTTTGCAGTTTGTTTCTTGATGTTTCTGTGTGGGCATAAGAGGTTGGATCTGCTATTCTGTCAATTTGCTGATGTCACCCTCTATGCTGTTTCAACGGTTTACTTTTTGCTGAACATTACAGTGGTTTAAAAATATTTAAAAACCATAAATTGGCTTATTCACCTCACAATATTACTTTATTATAAAAATTAATAACCTTAATCCTTTTTAACTGTACCATTCAGTATTTTTAAGTATATTCACCACAAGATATTTCCCCCTCACCCAGCCTCTGGCAACCACCATTGTACTTTCTATTGCTAGAAATTTGACTACTTTAGATACCTTATAGAAGTGAAATCATACAGTATTGGTCTTTTTGTGACTGGTCTATTCCTTTTCGCCTAATGTCAAAGTTCATCCATGTTGTAGCAAGTGACAGGATTTCCTTCTTTTTAAAGACTAAATAATATTCCATTGTATGGCTAGACCACATTTTCTTTATTCATTCATCTACTGATGGCTCTTCGTGTTGTTTCCACCTCTTGGTTATTATGACTATTGCTGCAGTGAACATAGGTGTGCAAGTAGGTTTTAGAGATCTTGTTTTCAATTTGTTTGTGTATATACCCAGAAGTAGGATTGCTGAATCATAAGGTAATTGTCTTTGTAATTTTTAAAAACAAGTTTCAATTTCTTGAGGAACTGTCATACTGTTTTCCATAGTGGCCCCACCATTTTACTTTGCCAGCAATTGGACATAAGGGTTCCAGTTTCTACACATCCTCAATACACCTTATTTTTTGTTTTTCCGACAGTGGCCGTCATAATGGCTATGAGATGATATCTCATTGTGGTTTTGATTTGTATTTCTCTAATGACTAGTGATGTTGAGTATAATTTCACAGCCTTGTAGACCAGGTGTAGTGGTAACAAGCTCCGTGGGTTTTTTTTCTTAATCTGGGTATATCATAATTTTTGGAGCACAGTTTTTCTGAATATACAAATCTCAGTTGACAGGTTTCTTTCTTTCCTCATTACAAGTGTATCATCCCACTGCCTTCAGTTGATTATCAGTTGATAATTATCAAATTATCAATTGAGAATGTCATTGAGTGTCCCTTGCACGTGTTGATTTTCTCACTGCTTTGAAGATTCCCTCATTGTGACTTTCAGTAGTTTGATTATAATGTCTTTCAGTGAAGATCTCTGTGAATTTACAGTACTTGGAAGTTTTTGAGTTTTTTGGATTTGTAGATACATTGTCTTTCTTCAAATTTGGGAAGGTTTCGGCCCTTAATGTTTCCAATAATCTTTCTTCTCCTTTCTCTTTGACTCCCATAATTTATATGTTGTTCCACTTGATGGTGTCTCAGGTCTCTTGGGCGTATTCACTTTTCTTCATACTTTTTCTTTCTGTTCCTCAGGCTGGATAATTTACAATTTCCTGTCTTCATCTTGGCGGATTGTTTCCTCTGCCTGATCAGATAATTTGTTGAACCCTTCTAGTTAATTTTCTGTTTCAGTTGTTGTACTTTACAGCTCCAAAATTTCTGTTTGGTTCCTTTTTATAATTTCTTTTTGTTGCTCTTTGTATTTTGATCATACATTTTCGGGTTTTCCATTATTTCTCTGTCCATGTTTCTCTTCGGGTCATTAAGCTTCTTAAGAACAGTTATTTTAGTCTTTTTCTAGTATATCCAATGTCTGGAATTTCTCAGGGATAGTTACTTTCAATTAATTTTGTTCCTTTCAATGCACCATACTTCCTGTTTCTTTGTATGCCCTGTGAATTTTGTTGTTGTTGTTGTTATCAAAACCTTGATGTTTGAATATTCTAGTGTGGTATCACTGGAGATTAGATTCTTGCCTAATTGGCTAGTTTGCTACGGGCTTTATGTTTGTTTTCTTATAATTATTGAAGGCTGTCGTAGTCCATTTGTTTAGTTACTTTCCCAATGTGGTTTTGAGAAGATGCATTCCTTGTCCTGTGTTGTCACTGAGGTGTGTGTTCCTTTAGCTCACGTTCACCTATTCTTTTGACAGAGATTTCTTTGAATGCCAGAAGGTTACAAAAATAACTAAAAACAAGCCAAGCCAAAAGAAGAAAAACATCTTCCAGTCTTTGCAGATCCAGTTCTGTGTTGGGGCCCTCCTTCAATACCATGCTTGCCCTGAACCTAGGGATAACAGTGCAGTGGAAATTTGGGGTCTCCTCAACACTTTTCTAAATGTGTCTTAATCTAGGCATGCACATAGCCTCCATTACCTAAATTACCCCATGTACATGTTTTTGTTTTCGTTTTTGTTTTGGCTGCTTTGGGTGTTTGTTGCTGTGCACGGGATTTCTTTAGTTGCAGCGAGCGGTGGCTACTCTTCGTTTGCGGTGTGCGTGCTTCTCGTTGTGGTGGCTTGTCTTGTCGCTGAGCACGGGCTCTAGGCACATGGGCTTCAGGAGTTGTGGCTTGTGGGATCTAGAGCACAGGCTCAGTAGTTGTGGCGCATGGGCTTATTTGCTCCGTGGCATGTGGGACCTTCCCAGAACAGGGCGCAGACCCGTGTCCCCTGCATTGGCAGGCAGATACTTCACCACTGCACCACCAGGGAAGACCTACACGACTTTTTTGAATGTCTTAATCTGCCAAGGAATGTCCCCCAGCTTTTCCTCCCATGCTTTAGGTATCTTGACTGTTATATATTTTGACTGTAACATTTTCCCCCGGGTGTTTATGGGTTGTTAGTTCTCCTTGCAGTATTTTCAATCAAAGCCAACTACTTTTCCAGCCTGAGTTCTGAGTTAGGTAAAACAGAGGTGAAATCCTCCTGTAAGTCCTTCCAGTATCCTTTAGACAGGTTACCACAGATATAAGCAATAATTTGTGACTAGAGTCTGCTCTCCTCGCGCAGAACCAGACAGTAGGTGCCCAAAGCACAGGCTAGCACTCTTCCAAGATGGTCCTATGCTGGAAAAGGTGTGGGACAACAGCAAGTAAAAATGCCACAAATATTTCCTGAAGTTTTCAACTTGCCTTTTTTTTTTTTTTTTAATTCAGCATGTTCTTGGTTCCTGTAAATCTTTGACCATTTTCCAGGCATATGACACACACGGTTTTGCAGTTTGTTTCTTGATGTTTCTGTGTGGGCATAAGAGGTTGGATCTGCTATTCTGTCAATTTGCTGATGTCACCCTCTATGCTGTTTCAACGGTTTACTTTTTGCTGAACATTACAGTGGTTTAAAAATATTTAAAAACCATAAATTGGCTTATTCACCTCACAATATTACTTTATTATAAAAATTAATAACCTTAATCCTTTTTAACTGTACCATTCAGTATTTTTAAGTATATTCACCACAAGATATTTCCCCCTCACCCAGCCTCTGGCAACCACCATTGTACTTTCTCTTGCTAGAAATTTGACTACTTTAGATACCTTATAGAAGTGAAATCATACAGTATTGGTCTTTTTGTGACTGGTCTATTCCTTTTCGCCTAATGTCAAAGTTCATCCATGTTGTAGCAAGTGACCGGATTTCCTTCTTTTTAAAGACTAAATAATATTCCATTGTATGGCTAGACCACATTTTCTTTATTCATTCATCTACTGATGGCTCTTCGTGTTGTTTCCACCTCTTGGTTATTATGACTATTGCTGCAGTGAACATGGGTGTGCAAGTAGGTTTTAGAGATCTTGTTTTCAATTTGTTTGTGTATATACCCAGAAGTAGGATTGCTGAATCATAAGGTAATTGTCTTTGTAATTTTTAAAAACAAGTTTCAATTTCTTGAGGAACTGTCATACTGTTTTCCATAGTGGCCCCACCATTTTACTTTGCCAGCAATTGGACATAAGGGTTCCAGTTTCTACACATCCTCAATACACCTTATTTTTTGTTTTTCCGACAGTGGCCGTCATAATGGCTATGAGATGATATCTCATTGTGGTTTTGATTTGTATTTCTCTAATGACTAGTGATGTTGAGTATAATTTCACAGCCTTGTAGACCAGGTGTAGTGGTAACAAGCTCCGTGGGTTTTTTTTCTTAATCTGGGCATATCATAATTTTTGGAGCACAGTTTTTCTGAATATACAAATCTCAGTTGACAGGTTTCTTTCTTTCCTCATTACAAGTGTATCATCCCACTGCCTTCAGTTGATTATCAGTTGATAATTATCAAATTATCAATTGAGAATGTCATTGAGTGTCCCTTGCACGTGTTGATTTTCTCACTGCTTTGAAGATTCCCTCATTGTGACTTTCAGTAGTTTGATTATAATGTCTTTCAGTGAAGATCTCTGTGAATTTACAGTACTTGGAAGTTTTTGAGTTTTTTGGATTTGTAGATACATTGTCTTTCTTCAAATTTGGGAAGGTTTCGGCCCTTAATGTTTCCAATAATCTTTCTTCTCCTTTCTCTTTGACTCCCATAATCTATATGTTGTTCCACTTGATGGTGTCTCAGGTCTCTTGGGCGTATTCACTTTTCTTCATACTTTTTCTTTCTGTTCCTCAGGCTGGATAATTTACAATTTCCTGTCTTCATCTTGGCGGATTGTTTCCTCTGCCTGATCAGATAATTTGTTGAACCCTTCTAGTTAATTTTCTGTTTCAGTTGTTGTACTTTACAGCTCCAAAATTTCTGTTTGGTTCCTTTTTATAATTTCTTTTTGTTGCTCTTTGTATTTTGATCATACATTTTCGGGTTTTCCATTATTTCTCTGTCCATGTTTCTCTTCGGGTCATTAAGCTTCTTAAGAACAGTTATTTTAGTCTTTTTCTTGTATATCCAATGTCTGGAATTTCTCAGGGATAGTTACTTTCAATTAATTTTGTTCCTTTCAATGCACCATACTTCCTGTTTCTTTGTATGCCCTGTGAATTTTGTTGTTGTTGTTGTTATCAAAACCTTGATGTTTGAATATTCTAGTGTGGTATCACTGGAGATTAGATTCTTGCCTAATTGGCTAGTTTGCTACGGGCTTTATGTTTGTTTTCTTATAATTATTGAAGGCTGTCGTAGTCCATTTGTTTAGTTACTTTCCCAATGTGGTTTTGAGAAGATGCATTCCTTGTCCTGTGTTGTCACTGAGGTGTGTGTTCCTTTAGCTCACGTTCACCTATTCTTTTGACAGAGATTTCTTTGAATGCCAGAAGGTTACAAAAATAACTAAAAACAAGCCAAGCCAAAAGAAGAAAAACCTCTTCCAGTCTTTGCAGATCCAGTTCTGTGTTGGGGCCCTCCTTCAATACCATGCTTGCCCTGAACCTAGGGATAACAGTGCAGTGGAAATTTGGGGTCTCCTCAACACTTTTCTAAATGTGTCTTAATCTAGGCATGCACATAGCCTCCATTACCTAAATTACCCCATGTACATGTTTTTGTTTTCGTTTTTGTTTTGGCTGCTTTGGGTGTTTGTTGCTGTGCACGGGATTTCTTTAGTTGCAGCGAGCGGTGGCTACTCTTTGTTTGCGGTGTGCGTGCTTCTCGTTGTGGTGGCTTGTCTTGTCGCTGAGCACGGGCTCTAGGCACATGGGCTTCAGGAGTTGTGGCTTGTGGGATCTAGAGCACAGGCTCAGTAGTTGTGGCGCATGGGCTTATTTGCTCCGTGGCATGTGGGACCTTCCCAGAACAGGGCGCAGACCCGTGTCCCCTGCATTGGCAGGCAGATACTTCACCACTGCACCACCAGGGAAGACCTACACGACTTTTTTGAATGTCTTAATCTGCCAAGGAATGTCCCCCAGCTTTTCCTCCCATGCTTTAGGTATCTTGACTGTTATATATTTTGACTGTAACATTTTCCCCCGGGTGTTTATGGGTTGTTAGTTCTCCTTGCAGTATTTTCAATCAAAGCCAACTACTTTTCCAGCCTGAGTTCTGAGTTAGGTAAAACAGAGGTGAAATCCTCCTGTAAGTCCTTCCAGTATCCTTTAGACAGGTTACCACAGATATAAGCAATAATTTGTGACTAGAGTCTGCTCTCCTCGCGCAGAACCAGACAGTAGGTGCCCAAAGCACAGGCTAGCACTCTTCCAAGACGGTCCTATGCTGGAAAAGGTGTGGGACAACAGCAAGTAAAAATGCCACAAATATTTCCTGAAGTTTTCAACTTGCCTTTTTTTTTTTTTTAATTCAGCATGTTCTTGGTTCCTGTAAATCTTTGACCATTTTCCAGGCATATGACACACACGGTTTTGCAGTTTGTTTCTTGATGTTTCTGTGTGGGCATAAGAGGTTGGATCTGCTATTCTGTCAATTTGCTGATGTCACCCTCTATGCTGTTTCAACGGTTTACTTTTTGCTGAACATTACAGTGGTTTAAAAATATTTAAAAACCATAAATTGGCTTATTCACCTCACAATATTACTTTATTATAAAAATTAATAACCTTAATCCTTTTTAACTGTACCATTCAGTATTTTTAAGTATATTCACCACAAGATATTTCCCCCTCACCCAGCCTCTGGCAACCACCATTGTACTTTCTCTTGCTAGAAATTTGACTACTTTAGATACCTTATAGAAGTGAAATCATACAGTATTGGTCTTTTTGTGACTGGTCTATTCCTTTTCGCCTAATGTCAAAGTTCATCCATGTTGTAGCAAGTGACCGGATTTCCTTCTTTTTAAAGACTAAATAATATTCCATTGTATGGCTAGACCACATTTTCTTTATTCATTCATTTACTGATGGCTCTTCGTGTTGTTTCCACCTCTTGGTTATTATGACTATTGCTGCAGTGAACATGGGTGTGCAAGTAGGTTTTAGAGATCTTGTTTTCAATTTGTTTGTGTATATACCCAGAAGTAGGATTGCTGAATCATAAGGTAATTGTCTTTGTAATTTTTAAAAACAAGTTTCAATTTCTTGAGGAACTGTCATACTGTTTTCCATAGTGGCCCCACCATTTTACTTTGCCAGCAATTGGACATAAGGGTTCCAGTTTCTACACATCCTCAATACACCTTATTTTTTGTTTTTCCGACAGTGGCCGTCATAATGGCTATGAGATGATATCTCATTGTGGTTTTGATTTGTATTTCTCTAATGACTAGTGATGTTGAGTATAATTTCACAGCCTTGTAGACCAGGTGTAGTGGTAACAAGCTCCGTGGGTTTTTTTTCTTAATCTGGGTATATCATAATTTTTGGAGCACAGTTTTTCTGAATATACAAATCTCAGTTGACAGGTTTCTTTCTTTCCTCATTACAAGTGTATCATCCCACTGCCTTCAGTTGATTATCAGTTGATAATTATCAAATTATCAATTGAGAATGTCATTGAGTGTCCCTTGCACGTGTTGATTTTCTCACTGCTTTGAAGATTCCCTCATTGTGACTTTCAGTAGTTTGATTATAATGTCTTTCAGTGAAGATCTCTGTGAATTTACAGTACTTGGAAGTTTTTGAGTTTTTTGGATTTGTAGATACATTGTCTTTCTTCAAATTTGGGAAGGTTTCGGCCCTTAATGTTTCCAATAATCTTTCTTCTCCTTTCTCTTTGACTCCCATAATCTATATGTTGTTCCACTTGATGGTGTCTCAGGTCTCTTGGGCGTATTCACTTTTCTTCATACTTTTTCTTTCTGTTCCTCAGGCTGGATAATTTACAATTTCCTGTCTTCATCTTGGCGGATTGTTTCCTCTGCCTGATCAGATAATTTGTTGAACCCTTCTAGTTAATTTTCTGTTTCAGTTGTTGTACTTTACAGCTCCAAAATTTCTGTTTGGTTCCTTTTTATAATTTCTTTTTGTTGCTCTTTGTATTTTGATCATACATTTTCGGGTTTTCCATTATTTCTCTGTCCATGTTTCTCTTCGGGTCATTAAGCTTCTTAAGAACAGTTATTTTAGTCTTTTTCTTGTATATCCAATGTCTGGAATTTCTCAGGGATAGTTACTTTCAATTAATTTTGTTCCTTTCAATGCACCATACTTCCTGTTTCTTTGTATGCCCTGTGAATTTTGTTGTTGTTGTTGTTATCAAAACCTTGATGTTTGAATATTCTAGTGTGGTATCACTGGAGATTAGATTCTTGCCTAATTGGCTAGTTTGCTACGGGCTTTATGTTTGTTTTCTTATAATTATTGAAGGCTGTCGTAGTCCATTTGTTTAGTTACTTTCCCAATGTGGTTTTGAGAAGATGCATTCCTTGTCCTGTGTTGTCACTGAGGTGTGTGTTCCTTTAGCTCACGTTCACCTATTCTTTTGACAGAGATTTCTTTGAATGCCAGAAGGTTACAAAAATAACTAAAAACAAGCCAAGCCAAAAGAAGAAAAACCTCTTCCAGTCTTTGCAGATCCAGTTCTGTGTTGGGGCCCTCCTTCAATACCATGCTTGCCCTGAACCTAGGGATAACAGTGCAGTGGAAATTTGGGGTCTCCTCAACACTTTTCTAAATGTGTCTTAATCTAGGCATGCACATAGCCTCCATTACCTAAATTACCCCATGTACATGTTTTTGTTTTCGTTTTTGTTTTGGCTGCTTTGGGTGTTTGTTGCTGTGCACGGGATTTCTTTAGTTGCAGCGAGCGGTGGCTACTCTTCGTTTGCGGTGTGCGTGCTTCTCGTTGTGGTGGCTTGTCTTGTCGCTGAGCACGGGCTCTAGGCACATGGGCTTCAGGAGTTGTGGCTTGTGGGATCTAGAGCACAGGCTCAGTAGTTGTGGCGCATGGGCTTATTTGCTCCGTGGCATGTGGGACCTTCCCAGAACAGGGCGCAGACCCGTGTCCCCTGCATTGGCAGGCAGATACTTCACCACTGCACCACCAGGGAAGACCTACACGACTTTTTTGAATGTCTTAATCTGCCAAGGAATGTCCCCCAGCTTTTCCTCCCATGCTTTAGGTATCTTGACTGTTATATATTTTGACTGTAACATTTTCCCCCGGGTGTTTATGGGTTGTTAGTTCTCCTTGCAGTATTTTCAATCAAAGCCAACTACTTTTCCAGCCTGAGTTCTGAGTTAGGTAAAACAGAGGTGAAATCCTTCTGTAAGTCCTTCCAGTATCCTTTAGACAGGTTACCACAGATATAAGCAATAATTTGTGACTAGAGTCTGCTCTCCTCGCGCAGAACCAGACAGTAGGTGCCCAAAGCACAGGCTAGCACTCTTCCAAGACGGTCCTATGCTGGAAAAGGTGTGGGACAACAGCAAGTAAAAATGCCACAAATATTTCCTGAAGTTTTCAACTTGCCTTTTTTTTTTTTTAATTCAGCATGTTCTTGGTTCCTGTAAATCTTTGACCATTTTCCAGGCATATGACACACACGGTTTTGCAGTTTGTTTCTTGATGTTTCTGTGTGGGCATAAGAGGTTGGATCTGCTATTCTGTCAATTTGCTGATGTCACCCTCTATGCTGTTTCAACGGTTTACTTTTTGCTGAACATTACAGTGGTTTAAAAATATTTAAAAACCATAAATTGGCTTATTCACCTCACAATATTACTTTATTATAAAAATTAATAACCTTAATCCTTTTTAACTGTACCATTCAGTATTTTTAAGTATATTCACCACAAGATATTTCCCCCTCACCCAGCCTCTGGCAACCACCATTGTACTTTCTATTGCTAGAAATTTGACTACTTTAGATACCTTATAGAAGTGAAATCATACAGTATTGGTCTTTTTGTGACTGGTCTATTCCTTTTCGCCTAATGTCAAAGTTCATCCATGTTGTAGCAAGTGACAGGATTTCCTTCTTTTTAAAGACTAAATAATATTCCATTGTATGGCTAGACCACATTTTCTTTATTCATTCATCTACTGATGGCTCTTCGTGTTGTTTCCACCTCTTGGTTATTATGACTATTGCTGCAGTGAACATGGGTGTGCAAGTAGGTTTTAGAGATCTTGTTTTCAATTTGTTTGTGTATATACCCAGAAGTAGGATTGCTGAATCATAAGGTAATTGTCTTTGTAATTTTTAAAAACAAGTTTCAATTTCTTGAGGAACTGTCATACTGTTTTCCATAGTGGCCCCACCATTTTACTTTGCCAGCAATTGGACATAAGGGTTCCAGTTTCTACACATCCTCAATACACCTTATTTTTTGTTTTTCCGACAGTGGCCGTCATAATGGCTATGAGATGATATCTCATTGTGGTTTTGATTTGTATTTCTCTAATGACTAGTGATGTTGAGTATAATTTCACAGCCTTGTAGACGCCTTTCTTGTAGACCAGGTGTAGTGGTAACAAGCTCCGTGGGTTTTTTTTCTTAATCTGGGTATATCATAATTTTTGGAGCACAGTTTTTCTGAATATACAAATCTCAGTTGACAGGTTTCTTTCTTTCCTCATTACAAGTGTATCATCCCACTGCCTTCAGTTGATTATCAGTTGATAATTATCAAATTATCAATTGAGAATGTCATTGAGTGTCCCTTGCACGTGTTGATTTTCTCACTGCTTTGAAGATTCCCTCATTGTGACTTTCAGTAGTTTGATTATAATGTCTTTCAGTGAAGATCTCTGTGAATTTACAGTACTTGGAAGTTTTTGAGTTTTTTGGATTTGTAGATACATTGTCTTTCTTCAAATTTGGGAAGGTTTCGGCCCTTAATGTTTCCAATAATCTTTCTTCTCCTTTCTCTTTGACTCCCATAATCTATATGTTGTTCCACTTGATGGTGTCTCAGGTCTCTTGGGCGTATTCACTTTTCTTCATACTTTTTCTTTCTGTTCCTCAGGCTGGATAATTTACAATTTCCTGTCTTCATCTTGGCGGATTGTTTCCTCTGCCTGATCAGATAATTTGTTGAACCCTTCTAGTTAATTTTCTGTTTCAGTTGTACTTTACAGCTCCAAAATTTCTGTTTGGTTCCTTTTTATAATTTCTTTTTGTTGCTCTTTGTATTTTGATCATACATTTTCGGGTTTTCCATTATTTCTCTGTCCATGTTTCTCTTCGGGTCATTAAGCTTCTTAAGAACAGTTATTTTAGTCTTTTTCTAGTATATCCAATGTCTGGAATTTCTCAGGGATAGTTACTTTCAATTAATTTTGTCCCTTTCAATGCACCATACTTCCTGTTTCTTTGTATGCCCTGTGAATTTTGTTGTTGTTGTTGTTATCAAAACCTTGATGTTTGAATATTCTAGTGTGGTATCACTGGAGATTAGATTCTTGCCTAATTGGCTAGTTTGCTACGGGCTTTATGTTTGTTTTCTTATAATTATTGAAGGCTGTCGTAGTCCATTTGTTTAGTTACTTTCCCAATGTGGTTTTGAGAAGATGCATTCCTTGTCCTGTGTTGTCACTGAGGTGTGTGTTCCTTTAGCTCACGTTCACCTATTCTTTTGACAGAGATTTCTTTGAATGCCAGAAGGTTACAAAAATAACTAAAAACAAGCCAAGCCAAAAGAAGAAAAACCTCTTCCAGTCTTTGCAGATCCAGTTCTGTGTTGGGGCCCTCCTTCAATACCATGCTTGCCCTGAACCTAGGGATAACAGTGCAGTGGAAATTTGGGGTCTCCTCAACACTTTTCTAAATGTGTCTTAATCTAGGCATGCACATAGCCTCCATTACCTAAATTACCCCATGTACATGTTTTTGTTTTCGTTTTTGTTTTGGCTGCTTTGGGTGTTTGTTGCTGTGCACGGGATTTCTTTAGTTGCAGCGAGCGGTGGCTACTCTTCGTTTGCGGTGTGCGTGCTTCTCGTTGTGGTGGCTTGTCTTGTCGCTGAGCACGGGCTCTAGGCACATGGGCTTCAGGAGTTGTGGCTTGTGGGATCTAGAGCACAGGCTCAGTAGTTGTGGCGCATGGGCTTATTTGCTCCGTGGCATGTGGGACCTTCCCAGAACAGGGCGCAGACCCGTGTCCCCTGCATTGGCAGGCAGATACTTCACCACTGCACCACCAGGGAAGACCTACACGACTTTTTTGAATGTCTTAATCTGCCAAGGAATGTCCCCCAGCTTTTCCTCCCATGCTTTAGGTATCTTGACTGTTATATATTTTGACTGTAACATTTTCCCCCGGGTGTTTATGGGTTGTTAGTTCTCCTTGCAGTATTTTCAATCAAAGCCAACTACTTTTCCAGCCTGAGTTCTGAGTTAGGTAAAACAGAGGTGAAATCCTCCTGTAAGTCCTTCCAGTATCCTTTAGACAGGTTACCACAGATATAAGCAATAATTTGTGACTAGAGTCTGCTCTCCTCGCGCAGAACCAGACAGTAGGTGCCCAAAGCACAGGCTAGCACTCTTCCAAGACGGTCCTATGCTGGAAAAGGTGTGGGACAACAGCAAGTAAAAATGCCACAAATATTTCCTGAAGTTTTCAACTTGCCTTTTTTTTTTTTTTTAATTCAGCATGTTCTTGGTTCCTGTAAATCTTTGACCATTTTCCAGGCATATGACACACACGGTTTTGCAGTTTGTTTCTTGATGTTTCTGTGTGGGCATAAGAGGTTGGATCTGCTATTCTGTCAATTTGCTGATGTCACCCTCTATGCTGTTTCAACGGTTTACTTTTTGCTGAACATTACAGTGGTTTAAAAATATTTAAAAACCATAAATTGGCTTATTCACCTCACAATATTACTTTATTATAAAAATTAATAACCTTAATCCTTTTTAACTGTACCATTCAGTATTTTTAAGTATATTCACCACAAGATATTTCCCCCTCACCCAGCCTCTGGCAACCACCATTGTACTTTCTGTTGCTAGAAATTTGACTACTTTAGATACCTTATAGAAGTGAAATCATACAGTATTGGTCTTTTTGTGACTGGTCTATTCCTTTTCGCCTAATGTCAAAGTTCATCCATGTTGTAGCAAGTGACCGGATTTCCTTCTTTTTAAAGACTAAATAATATTCCATTGTATGGCTAGACCACATTTTCTTTATTCATTCATCTACTGATGGCTCTTCGTGTTGTTTCCACCTCTTGGTTATTATGACTATTGCTGCAGTGAACATGGGTGTGCAAGTAGGTTTTAGAGATCTTGTTTTCAATTTGTTTGTGTATATACCCAGAAGTAGGATTGCTGAATCATAAGGTAATTGTCTTTGTAATTTTTAAAAACAAGTTTCAATTTCTTGAGGAACTGTCATACTGTTTTCCATAGTGGCCCCACCATTTTACTTTGCCAGCAATTGGACATAAGGGTTCCAGTTTCTACACATCCTCAATACACCTTATTTTTTGTTTTTCCTACAGTGGCCGTCATAATGGCTATGAGATGATATCTCATTGTGGTTTTGATTTGTATTTCTCTAATGACTAGTGATGTTGAGTATAATTTCACAGCCTTGTAGACGCCTTTCTTGTAGACCAGGTGTAGTGGTGACAAGCTCCGTGGGTTTTTTTTCTTAATCTGGGTATATCATAATTTTTGGAGCACAGTTTTTCTGAATATACAAATCTCAGTGGACAGGTTTCTTTCTTTCCTCATTACAAGTGTATCATCCCACTGCCTTCAGTTGATTATCAGTTGATAATTATCAAATTATCAATTGAGAATGTCATTGAGTGTCCCTTGCACGTGTTGATTTTCTCACTGCTTTGAAGATTCCCTCATTGTGACTTTCAGTAGTTTGATTATAATGTCTTTCAGTGAAGATCTCTGTGAATTTACAGTACTTGGAAGTTTTTGAGTTTTTTGGATTTGTAGATACATTGTCTTTCTTCAAATTTGGGAAGGTTTCGGCCCTTAATGTTTCCAATAATCTTTCTTCTCCTTTCTCTTTGACTCCCATAATCTATATGTTGTTCCACTTGATGGTGTCTCAGGTCTCTTGGGCGTATTCACTTTTCTTCATACTTTTTCTTTCTGTTCCTCAGGCTGGATAATTTACAATTTCCTGTCTTCATCTTGGCGGATTGTTTCCTCTGCCTGATCAGATAATTTGTTGAACCCTTCTAGTTAATTTTCTGTTTCAGTTGTTGTACTTTACAGCTCCAAAATTTCTGTTTGGTTCCTTTTTATAATTTCTTTTTGTTGCTCTTTGTATTTTGATCATACATTTTCGGGTTTTCCATTATTTCTCTGTCCATGTTTCTCTTCGGGTCATTAAGCTTCTTAAGAACAGTTATTTTAGTCTTTTTCTAGTATATCCAATGTCTGGAATTTCTCAGGGATAGTTACTTTCAATTAATTTTGTTCCTTTCAATGCACCATACTTCCTGTTTCTTTGTATGCCCTGTGAATTTTGTTGTTGTTTTTGTTATCAAAACCTTGATGTTTGAATATTCTAGTGTGGTATCACTGGAGATTAGATTCTTGCCTAATTGGCTAGTTTGCTACGGGCTTTATGTTTGTTTTCTTATAATTATTGAAGGCTGTCGTAGTCCATTTGTTTAGTTACTTTCCCAATGTGGTTTTGAGAAGATGCATTCCTTGTCCTGTGTTGTCACTGAGGTGTGTGTTCCTTTAGCTCACGTTCACCTATTCTTTTGACAGAGATTTCTTTGAATGCCAGAAGGTTACAAAAATAACTAAAAACAAGCCAAGCCAAAAGAAGAAAAACCTCTTCCAGTCTTTGCAGATCCAGTTCTGTGTTGGGGCCCTCCTTCAATACCATGCTTGCCCTGAACCTAGGGATAACAGTGCAGTGGAAATTTGGGGTCTCCTCAACACTTTTCTAAATGTGTCTTAATCTAGGCATGCACATAGCCTCCATTACCTAAATTACCCCATGTACATGTTTTTGTTTTCGTTTTTGTTTTGGCTGCTTTGGGTGTTTGTTGCTGTGCACGGGATTTCTTTAGTTGCAGCGAGCGGTGGCTACTCTTCGTTTGCGGTGTGCGTGCTTCTCGTTGTGGTGGCTTGTCTTGTCGCTGAGCACGGGCTCTAGGCACATGGGCTTCAGGAGTTGTGGCTTGTGGGATCTAGAGCACAGGCTCAGTAGTTGTGGCGCATGGGCTTATTTGCTCCGTGGCATGTGGGACCTTCCCAAAACAGGGCGCAGACCCGTGTCCCCTGCATTGGCAGGCAGATACTTAACCACTGCACCACCAGGGAAGACCTACACGACTTTTTTGAATGTCTTAATCTGCCAAGGAATGTCCCCCAGCTTTTCCTCCCATGCTTTAGGTATCTTGACTGTTATATATTTTGACTGTAACATTTTCCCCCGGGTGTTTATGGGTTGTTAGTTCTCCTTGCAGTATTTTCAATCAAAGCCAGCTACTTTTCCAGCCTGAGTTCTGAGTTAGGTAAAACAGAGGTGAAATCCTTCTGTAAGTCCTTCCAGTATCCTTTAGACAGGTTACCACAGATATAAGCAATAATTTGTGACTAGAGTCTGCTCTCCTCGCGCAGAACCAGACAGTAGGTGCCCAAAGCACAGGCTAGCACTCTTCCAAGACGGTCCTATGCTGGAAAAGGTGTGGGACAACAGCAAGTAAAAATGCCACAAATATTTCCTGAAGTTTTCAACTTGCCTTTTTTTTTTTTTAATTCAGCATGTTCTTGGTTCCTGTAAATCTTTGACCATTTTCCAGGCATATGACACACACGGTTTTGCAGTTTGTTTCTTGATGTTTCTGTGTGGGCATAAGAGGTTGGATCTGCTATTCTGTCAATTTGCTGATGTCACCCTCTATGCTGTTTCAACGGTTTACTTTTTGCTGAACATTACAGTGGTTTAAAAATATTTAAAAACCATAAATTGGCTTATTCACCTCACAATATTACTTTATTATAAAAATTAATAACCTTAATCCTTTTTAACTGTACCATTCAGTATTTTTAAGTATATTCACCACAAGATATTTCCCCCTCACCCAGCCTCTGGCAACCACCATTGTACTTTCTATTGCTAGAAATTTGACTACTTTAGATACCTTATAGAAGTGAAATCATACAGTATTGGTCTTTTTGTGACTGGTCTATTCCTTTTCGCCTAATGTCAAAGTTCATCCATGTTGTAGCAAGTGACAGGATTTCCTTCTTTTTAAAGACTAAATAATATTCCATTGTATGGCTAGACCACATTTTCTTTATTCATTCATCTACTGATGGCTCTTCGTGTTGTTTCCACCTCTTGGTTATTATGACTATTGCTGCAGTGAACATGGGTGTGCAAGTAGGTTTTAGAGATCTTGTTTGCAATTTGTTTGTGTATATACCCAGAAGTAGGATTGCTGAATCATAAGGTAATTGTCTTTGTAATTTTTAAAAACAAGTTTCAATTTCTTGAGGAACTGTCATACTGTTTTCCATAGTGGCCCCACCATTTTACTTTGCCAGCAATTGGACATAAGGGTTCCAGTTTCTACACATCCTCAATACACCTTATTTTTTGTTTTTCCGACAGTGGCCGTCATAATGGCTATGAGATGATATCTCATTGTGGTTTTGATTTGTATTTCTCTAATGACTAGTGATGTTGAGTATAATTTCACAGCCTTGTAGACCAGGTGTAGTGGTAACAAGCTCCGTGGGTTTTTTTTCTTAATCTGGGTATATCATAATTTTTGGAGCACAGTTTTTCTGAATATACAAATCTCAGTTGACAGGTTTCTTTCTTTCCTCATTACAAGTGTATCATCCCACTGCCTTCAGTTGATTATCAGTTGATAATTATCAAATTATCAATTGAGAATGTCATTGAGTGTCCCTTGCACGTGTTGATTTTCTCACTGCTTTGAAGATTCCCTCATTGTGACTTTCAGTAGTTTGATTATAATGTCTTTCAGTGAAGATCTCTGTGAATTTACAGTACTTGGAAGTTTTTGAGTTTTTTGGATTTGTAGATACATTGTCTTTCTTCAAATTTGGGAAGGTTTCGGCCCTTAATGTTTCCAATAATCTTTCTTCTCCTTTCTCTTTGACTCCCATAATCTATATGTTGTTCCACTTGATGGTGTCTCAGGTCTCTTGGGCGTATTCACTTTTCTTCATACTTTTTCTTTCTGTTCCTCAGGCTGGATAATTTACAATTTCCTGTCTTCATCTTGGCGGATTGTTTCCTCTGCCTGATCAGATAATTTGTTGAACCCTTCTAGTTAATTTTCTGTTTCAGTTGTTGTACTTTACAGCTCCAAAATTTCTGTTTGGTTCCTTTTTATAATTTCTTTTTGTTGCTCTTTGTATTTTGATCATACATTTTCGGGTTTTCCATTATTTCTCTGTCCATGTTTCTCTTCGGGTCATTAAGCTTCTTAAGAACAGTTATTTTAGTCTTTTTCTAGTATATCCAATGTCTGGAATTTCTCAGGGATAGTTACTTTCAATTAATTTTGTTCCTTTCAATGCACCATACTTCCTGTTTCTTTGTATGCCCTGTGAATTTTGTTGTTGTTGTTGTTATCAAAACCTTGATGTTTGAATATTCTAGTGTGGTATCACTGGAGATTAGATTCTTGCCTAATTGGCTAGTTTGCTACGGGCTTTATGTTTGTTTTCTTATAATTATTGAAGGCTGTCGTAGTCCATTTGTTTAGTTACTTTCCCAATGTGGTTTTGAGAAGATGCATTCCTTGTCCTGTGTTGTCACTGAGGTGTGTGTTCCTTTAGCTCACGTTCACCTATTCTTTTGACAGAGATTTCTTTGAATGCCAGAAGGTTACAAAAATAACTAAAAACAAGCCAAGCCAAAAGAAGAAAAACCTCTTCCAGTCTTTGCAGATCCAGTTCTGTGTTGGGGCCCTCCTTCAATACCATGCTTGCCCTGAACCTAGGGATAACAGTGCAGTGGAAATTTGGGGTCTCCTCAACACTTTTCTAAATGTGTCTTAATCTAGGCATGCACATAGCCTCCATTACCTAAATTACCCCATGTACATGTTTTTGTTTTCGTTTTTGTTTTGGCTGCTTTGGGTGTTTGTTGCTGTGCACGGGATTTCTTTAGTTGCAGCGAGCGGTGGCTACTCTTCGTTTGCGGTGTGCGTGCTTCTCGTTGTGGTGGCTTGTCTTGTCGCTGAGCACGGGCTCTAGGCACATGGGCTTCAGGAGTTGTGGCTTGTGGGATCTAGAGCACAGGCTCAGTAGTTGTGGCGCATGGGCTTATTTGCTCCGTGGCATGTGGGACCTTCCCAGAACAGGGCGCAGACCCGTGTCCCCTGCATTGGCAGGCAGATACTTCACCACTGCACCACCAGGGAAGACCTACACGACTTTTTTGAATGTCTTAATCTGCCAAGGAATGTCCCCCAGCTTTTCCTCCCATGCTTTAGGTATCTTGACTGTTATATATTTTGACTGTAACATTTTCCCCCGGGTGTTTATGGGTTGTTAGTTCTCCTTGCAGTATTTTCAATCAAAGCCAACTACTTTTCCAGCCTGAGTTCTGAGTTAGGTAAAACAGAGGTGAAATCCTTCTGTAAGTCCTTCCAGTATCCTTTAGACAGGTTACCACAGATATAAGCAATAATTTGTGACTAGAGTCTGCTCTCCTCGCGCAGAACCAGACAGTAGGTGCCCAAAGCACAGGCTAGCACTCTTCCAAGACGGTCCTATGCTGGAAAAGGTGTGGGACAACAGCAAGTAAAAATGCCACAAATATTTCCTGAAGTTTTCAACTTGCCTTTTTTTTTTTTTTAATTCAGCATGTTCTTGGTTCCTGTAAATCTTTGACCATTTTCCAGGCATATGACACACACGGTTTTGCAGTTTGTTTCTTGATGTTTCTGTGTGGGCATAAGAGGTTGGATCTGCTATTCTGTCAATTTGCTGATGTCACCCTCTATGCTGTTTCAACGGTTTACTTTTTGCTGAACATTACAGTGGTTTAAAAATATTTAAAAACCATAAATTGGCTTATTCACCTCACAATATTACTTTATTATAAAAATTAATAACCTTAATCCTTTTTAACTGTACCATTCAGTATTTTTAAGTATATTCACCACAAGATATTTCCCCCTCACCCAGCCTCTGGCAACCACCATTGTACTTTCTATTGCTAGAAATTTGACTACTTTAGATACCTTATAGAAGTGAAATCATACAGTATTGGTCTTTTTGTGACTGGTCTATTCCTTTTCGCCTAATGTCAAAGTTCATCCATGTTGTAGCAAGTGACAGGATTTCCTTCTTTTTAAAGACTAAATAATATTCCATTGTATGGCTAGACCACATTTTCTTTATTCATTCATCTACTGATGGCTCTTCGTGTTGTTTCCACCTCTTGGTTATTATGACTATTGCTGCAGTGAACATGGGTGTGCAAGTAGGTTTTAGAGATCTTGTTTTCAATTTGTTTGTGTATATACCCAGAAGTAGGATTGCTGAATCATAAGGTAATTGTCTTTGTAATTTTTAAAAACAAGTTTCAATTTCTTGAGGAACTGTCATACTGTTTTCCATAGTGGCCCCACCATTTTACTTTGCCAGCAATTGGACATAAGGGTTCCAGTTTCTACACATCCTCAATACACCTTATTTTTTGTTTTTCCGACAGTGGCCGTCATAATGGCTATGAGATGATATCTCATTGTGGTTTTGATTTGTATTTCTCTAATGACTAGTGATGTTGAGTATAATTTCACAGCCTTGTAGACGCCTTTCTTGTAGACCAGGTGTAGTGGTAACAAGCTCCGTGGGTTTTTTTTCTTAATCTGGGTATATCATAATTTTTGGAGCACAGTTTTTCTGAATATACAAATCTCAGTTGACAGGTTTCTTTCTTTCCTCATTACAAGTGTATCATCCCACTGCCTTCAGTTGATTATCAGTTGATAATTATCAAATTATCAATTGAGAATGTCATTGAGTGTCCCTTGCACGTGTTGATTTTCTCACTGCTTTGAAGATTCCCTCATTGTGACTTTCAGTAGTTTGATTATAATGTCTTTCAGTGAAGATCTCTGTGAATTTACAGTACTTGGAAGTTTTTGAGTTTTTTGGATTTGTAGATACATTGTCTTTCTTCAAATTTGGGAAGGTTTCGGCCCTTAATGTTTCCAATAATCTTTCTTCTCCTTTCTCTTTGACTCCCATAATCTATATGTTGTTCCACTTGATGGTGTCTCAGGTCTCTTGGGCGTATTCACTTTTCTTCATACTTTTTCTTTCTGTTCCTCAGGCTGGATAATTTACAATTTCCTGTCTTCATCTTGGCGGATTGTTTCCTCTGCCTGATCAGATAATTTGTTGAACCCTTCTAGTTAATTTTCTGTTTCAGTTGTACTTTACAGCTCCAAAATTTCTGTTTGGTTCCTTTTTATAATTTCTTTTTGTTGCTCTTTGTATTTTGATCATACATTTTCGGGTTTTCCATTATTTCTCTGTCCATGTTTCTCTTCGGGTCATTAAGCTTCTTAAGAACAGTTATTTTAGTCTTTTTCTAGTATATCCAATGTCTGGAATTTCTCAGGGATAGTTACTTTCAATTAATTTTGTCCCTTTCAATGCACCATACTTCCTGTTTCTTTGTATGCCCTGTGAATTTTGTTGTTGTTGTTGTTATCAAAACCTTGATGTTTGAATATTCTAGTGTGGTATCACTGGAGATTAGATTCTTGCCTAATTGGCTAGTTTGCTACGGGCTTTATGTTTGTTTTCTTATAATTATTGAAGGCTGTCGTAGTCCATTTGTTTAGTTACTTTCCCAATGTGGTTTTGAGAAGATGCATTCCTTGTCCTGTGTTGTCACTGAGGTGTGTGTTCCTTTAGCTCACGTTCACCTATTCTTTTGACAGAGATTTCTTTGAATGCCAGAAGGTTACAAAAATAACTAAAAACAAGCCAAGCCAAAAGAAGAAAAACCTCTTCCAGTCTTTGCAGATCCAGTTCTGTGTTGGGGCCCTCCTTCAATACCATGCTTGCCCTGAACCTAGGGATAACAGTGCAGTGGAAATTTGGGGTCTCCTCAACACTTTTCTAAATGTGTCTTAATCTAGGCATGCACATAGCCTCCATTACCTAAATTACCCCATGTACATGTTTTTGTTTTCGTTTTTGTTTTGGCTGCTTTGGGTGTTTGTTGCTGTGCACGGGATTTCTTTAGTTGCAGCGAGCGGTGGCTACTCTTCGTTTGCGGTGTGCGTGCTTCTCGTTGTGGTGGCTTGTCTTGTCGCTGAGCACGGGCTCTAGGCACATGGGCTTCAGGAGTTGTGGCTTGTGGGATCTAGAGCACAGGCTCAGTAGTTGTGGCGCATGGGCTTATTTGCTCCGTGGCATGTGGGACCTTCCCAGAACAGGGCGCAGACCCGTGTCCCCTGCATTGGCAGGCAGATACTTCACCACTGCACCACCAGGGAAGACCTACACGACTTTTTTGAATGTCTTAATCTGCCAAGGAATGTCCCCCAGCTTTTCCTCCCATGCTTTAGGTATCTTGACTGTTATATATTTTGACTGTAACATTTTCCCCCGGGTGTTTATGGGTTGTTAGTTCTCCTTGCAGTATTTTCAATCAAAGCCAACTACTTTTCCAGCCTGAGTTCTGAGTTAGGTAAAACAGAGGTGAAATCCTCCTGTAAGTCCTTCCAGTATCCTTTAGACAGGTTACCACAGATATAAGCAATAATTTGTGACTAGAGTCTGCTCTCCTCGCGCAGAACCAGACAGTAGGTGCCCAAAGCACAGGCTAGCACTCTTCCAAGACGGTCCTATGCTGGAAAAGGTGTGGGACAACAGCAAGTAAAAATGCCACAAATATTTCCTGAAGTTTTCAACTTGCCTTTTTTTTTTTTTTTAATTCAGCATGTTCTTGGTTCCTGTAAATCTTTGACCATTTTCCAGGCATATGACACACACGGTTTTGCAGTTTGTTTCTTGATGTTTCTGTGTGGGCATAAGAGGTTGGATCTGCTATTCTGTCAATTTGCTGATGTCACCCTCTATGCTGTTTCAACGGTTTACTTTTTGCTGAACATTACAGTGGTTTAAAAATATTTAAAAACCATAAATTGGCTTATTCACCTCACAATATTACTTTATTATAAAAATTAATAACCTTAATCCTTTTTAACTGTACCATTCAGTATTTTTAAGTATATTCACCACAAGATATTTCCCCCTCACCCAGCCTCTGGCAACCACCATTGTACTTTCTGTTGCTAGAAATTTGACTACTTTAGATACCTTATAGAAGTGAAATCATACAGTATTGGTCTTTTTGTGACTGGTCTATTCCTTTTCGCCTAATGTCAAAGTTCATCCATGTTGTAGCAAGTGACCGGATTTCCTTCTTTTTAAAGACTAAATAATATTCCATTGTATGGCTAGACCACATTTTCTTTATTCATTCATCTACTGATGGCTCTTCGTGTTGTTTCCACCTCTTGGTTATTATGACTATTGCTGCAGTGAACATGGGTGTGCAAGTAGGTTTTAGAGATCTTGTTTTCAATTTGTTTGTGTATATACCCAGAAGTAGGATTGCTGAATCATAAGGTAATTGTCTTTGTAATTTTTAAAAACAAGTTTCAATTTCTTGAGGAACTGTCATACTGTTTTCCATAGTGGCCCCACCATTTTACTTTGCCAGCAATTGGACATAAGGGTTCCAGTTTCTACACATCCTCAATACACCTTATTTTTTGTTTTTCCTACAGTGGCCGTCATAATGGCTATGAGATGATATCTCATTGTGGTTTTGATTTGTATTTCTCTAATGACTAGTGATGTTGAGTATAATTTCACAGCCTTGTAGACGCCTTTCTTGTAGACCAGGTGTAGTGGTGACAAGCTCCGTGGGTTTTTTTTCTTAATCTGGGTATATCATAATTTTTGGAGCACAGTTTTTCTGAATATACAAATCTCAGTGGACAGGTTTCTTTCTTTCCTCATTACAAGTGTATCATCCCACTGCCTTCAGTTGATTATCAGTTGATAATTATCAAATTATCAATTGAGAATGTCATTGAGTGTCCCTTGCACGTGTTGATTTTCTCACTGCTTTGAAGATTCCCTCATTGTGACTTTCAGTAGTTTGATTATAATGTCTTTCAGTGAAGATCTCTGTGAATTTACAGTACTTGGAAGTTTTTGAGTTTTTTGGATTTGTAGATACATTGTCTTTCTTCAAATTTGGGAAGGTTTCGGCCCTTAATGTTTCCAATAATCTTTCTTCTCCTTTCTCTTTGACTCCCATAATCTATATGTTGTTCCACTTGATGGTGTCTCAGGTCTCTTGGGCGTATTCACTTTTCTTCATACTTTTTCTTTCTGTTCCTCAGGCTGGATAATTTACAATTTCCTGTCTTCATCTTGGCGGATTGTTTCCTCTGCCTGATCAGATAATTTGTTGAACCCTTCTAGTTAATTTTCTGTTTCAGTTGTTGTACTTTACAGCTCCAAAATTTCTGTTTGGTTCCTTTTTATAATTTCTTTTTGTTGCTCTTTGTATTTTGATCATACATTTTCGGGTTTTCCATTATTTCTCTGTCCATGTTTCTCTTCGGGTCATTAAGCTTCTTAAGAACAGTTATTTTAGTCTTTTTCTAGTATATCCAATGTCTGGAATTTCTCAGGGATAGTTACTTTCAATTAATTTTGTTCCTTTCAATGCACCATACTTCCTGTTTCTTTGTATGCCCTGTGAATTTTGTTGTTGTTTTTGTTATCAAAACCTTGATGTTTGAATATTCTAGTGTGGTATCACTGGAGATTAGATTCTTGCCTAATTGGCTAGTTTGCTACGGGCTTTATGTTTGTTTTCTTATAATTATTGAAGGCTGTCGTAGTCCATTTGTTTAGTTACTTTCCCAATGTGGTTTTGAGAAGATGCATTCCTTGTCCTGTGTTGTCACTGAGGTGTGTGTTCCTTTAGCTCACGTTCACCTATTCTTTTGACAGAGATTTCTTTGAATGCCAGAAGGTTACAAAAATAACTAAAAACAAGCCAAGCCAAAAGAAGAAAAACCTCTTCCAGTCTTTGCAGATCCAGTTCTGTGTTGGGGCCCTCCTTCAATACCATGCTTGCCCTGAACCTAGGGATAACAGTGCAGTGGAAATTTGGGGTCTCCTCAACACTTTTCTAAATGTGTCTTAATCTAGGCATGCACATAGCCTCCATTACCTAAATTACCCCATGTACATGTTTTTGTTTTCGTTTTTGTTTTGGCTGCTTTGGGTGTTTGTTGCTGTGCACGGGATTTCTTTAGTTGCAGCGAGCGGTGGCTACTCTTCGTTTGCGGTGTGCGTGCTTCTCGTTGTGGTGGCTTGTCTTGTCGCTGAGCACGGGCTCTAGGCACATGGGCTTCAGGAGTTGTGGCTTGTGGGATCTAGAGCACAGGCTCAGTAGTTGTGGCGCATGGGCTTATTTGCTCCGTGGCATGTGGGACCTTCCCAGAACAGGGCGCAGACCCGTGTCCCCTGCATTGGCAGGCAGATACTTCACCACTGCACCACCAGGGAAGACCTACACGACTTTTTTGAATGTCTTAATCTGCCAAGGAATGTCCCCCAGCTTTTCCTCCCATGCTTTAGGTATCTTGACTGTTATATATTTTGACTGTAACATTTTCCCCCGGGTGTTTATGGGTTGTTAGTTCTCCTTGCAGTATTTTCAATCAAAGCCAACTACTTTTCCAGCCTGAGTTCTGAGTTAGGTAAAACAGAGGTGAAATCCTCCTGTAAGTCCTTCCAGTATCCTTTAGACAGGTTACGACAGATATAAGCAATAATTTGTGACTAGAGTCTGCTCTCCTCGCGCAGAACCAGACAGTAGGTGCCCAAAGCACAGGCTAGCACTCTTCCAAGACGGTCCTATGCTGGAAAAGGTGTGGGACAACAGCAAGTAAAAATGCCACAAATATTTCCTGAAGTTTTCAACTTGCCTTTTTTTTTTTTTTTAATTCAGCATGTTCTTGGTTCCTGTAAATCTTTGACCATTTTCCAGGCATATGACACACACGGTTTTGCAGTTTGTTTCTTGATGTTTCTGTGTGGGCATAAGAGGTTGGATCTGCTATTCTGTCAATTTGCTGATGTCACCCTCTATGCTGTTTCAACGGTTTACTTTTTGCTGAACATTACAGTGGTTTAAAAATATTTAAAAACCATAAATTGGCTTATTCACCTCACAATATTACTTTATTATAAAAATTAATAACCTTAATCCTTTTTAACTGTACCATTCAGTATTTTTAAGTATATTCACCACAAGATATTTCCCCCTCACCCAGCCTCTGGCAACCACCATTGTACTTTCTGTTGCTAGAAATTTGACTACTTTAGATACCTTATAGAAGTGAAATCATACAGTATTGGTCTTTTTGTGACTGGTCTATTCCTTTTCGCCTAATGTCAAAGTTCATCCATGTTGTAGCAAGTGACCGGATTTCCTTCTTTTTAAAGACTAAATAATATTCCATTGTATGGCTAGACCACATTTTCTTTATTCATTCATCTACTGATGGCTCTTCGTGTTGTTTCCACCTCTTGGTTATTATGACTATTGCTGCAGTGAACATGGGTGTGCAAGTAGGTTTTAGAGATCTTGTTTTCAATTTGTTTGTGTATATACCCAGAAGTAGGATTGCTGAATCATAAGGTAATTGTCTTTGTAATTTTTAAAAACAAGTTTCAATTTCTTGAGGAACTGTCATACTGTTTTCCATAGTGGCCCCACCATTTTACTTTGCCAGCAATTGGACATAAGGGTTCCAGTTTCTACACATCCTCAATACACCTTATTTTTTGTTTTTCCTACAGTGGCCGTCATAATGGCTATGAGATGATATCTCATTGTGGTTTTGATTTGTATTTCTCTAATGACTAGTGATGTTGAGTATAATTTCACAGCCTTGTAGACGCCTTTCTTGTAGACCAGGTGTAGTGGTGACAAGCTCCGTGGGTTTTTTTTCTTAATCTGGGTATATCATAATTTTTGGAGCACAGTTTTTCTGAATATACAAATCTCAGTGGACAGGTTTCTTTCTTTCCTCATTACAAGTGTATCATCCCACTGCCTTCAGTTGATTATCAGTTGATAATTATCAAATTATCAATTGAGAATGTCATTGAGTGTCCCTTGCACGTGTTGATTTTCTCACTGCTTTGAAGATTCCCTCATTGTGACTTTCAGTAGTTTGATTATAATGTCTTTCAGTGAAGATCTCTGTGAATTTACAGTACTTGGAAGTTTTTGAGTTTTTTGGATTTGTAGATACATTGTCTTTCTTCAAATTTGGGAAGGTTTCGGCCCTTAATGTTTCCAATAATCTTTCTTCTCCTTTCTCTTTGACTCCCATAATCTATATGTTGTTCCACTTGATGGTGTCTCAGGTCTCTTGGGCGTATTCACTTTTCTTCATACTTTTTCTTTCTGTTCCTCAGGCTGGATAATTTACAATTTCCTGTCTTCATCTTGGCGGATTGTTTCCTCTGCCTGATCAGATAATTTGTTGAACCCTTCTAGTTAATTTTCTGTTTCAGTTGTTGTACTTTACAGCTCCAAAATTTCTGTTTGGTTCCTTTTTATAATTTCTTTTTGTTGCTCTTTGTATTTTGATCATACATTTTCGGGTTTTCCATTATTTCTCTGTCCATGTTTCTCTTCGGGTCATTAAGCTTCTTAAGAACAGTTATTTTAGTCTTTTTCTAGTATATCCAATGTCTGGAATTTCTCAGGGATAGTTACTTTCAATTAATTTTGTTCCTTTCAATGCACCATACTTCCTGTTTCTTTGTATGCCCTGTGAATTTTGTTGTTGTTTTTGTTATCAAAACCTTGATGTTTGAATATTCTAGTGTGGTATCACTGGAGATTAGATTCTTGCCTAATTGGCTAGTTTGCTACGGGCTTTATGTTTGTTTTCTTATAATTATTGAAGGCTGTCGTAGTCCATTTGTTTAGTTACTTTCCCAATGTGGTTTTGAGAAGATGCATTCCTTGTCCTGTGTTGTCACTGAGGTGTGTGTTCCTTTAGCTCACGTTCACCTATTCTTTTGACAGAGATTTCTTTGAATGCCAGAAGGTTACAAAAATAACTAAAAACAAGCCAAGCCAAAAGAAGAAAAACCTCTTCCAGTCTTTGCAGATCCAGTTCTGTGTTGGGGCCCTCCTTCAATACCATGCTTGCCCTGAACCTAGGGATAACAGTGCAGTGGAAATTTGGGGTCTCCTCAACACTTTTCTAAATGTGTCTTAATCTAGGCATGCACATAGCCTCCATTACCTAAATTACCCCATGTACATGTTTTTGTTTTCGTTTTTGTTTTGGCTGCTTTGGGTGTTTGTTGCTGTGCACGGGATTTCTTTAGTTGCAGCGAGCGGTGGCTACTCTTCGTTTGCGGTGTGCGTGCTTCTCGTTGTGGTGGCTTGTCTTGTCGCTGAGCACGGGCTCTAGGCACATGGGCTTCAGGAGTTGTGGCTTGTGGGATCTAGAGCACAGGCTCAGTAGTTGTGGCGCATGGGCTTATTTGCTCCGTGGCATGTGGGACCTTCCCAGAACAGGGCGCAGACCCGTGTCCCCTGCATTGGCAGGCAGATACTTCACCACTGCACCACCAGGGAAGACCTACACGACTTTTTTGAATGTCTTAATCTGCCAAGGAATGTCCCCCAGCTTTTCCTCCCATGCTTTAGGTATCTTGACTGTTATATATTTTGACTGTAACATTTTCCCCCGGGTGTTTATGGGTTGTTAGTTCTCCTTGCAGTATTTTCAATCAAAGCCAACTACTTTTCCAGCCTGAGTTCTGAGTTAGGTAAAACAGAGGTGAAATCCTCCTGTAAGTCCTTCCAGTATCCTTTAGACAGGTTACCACAGATATAAGCAATAATTTGTGACTAGAGTCTGCTCTCCTCGCGCAGAACCAGACAGTAGGTGCCCAAAGCACAGGCTAGCACTCTTCCAAGACGGTCCTATGCTGGAAAAGGTGTGGGACAACAGCAAGTAAAAATGCCACAAATATTTCCTGAAGTTTTCAACTTGCCTTTTTTTTTTTTTAATTCAGCATGTTCTTGGTTCCTGTAAATCTTTGACCATTTTCCAGGCATATGACACACACGGTTTTGCAGTTTGTTTCTTGATGTTTCTGTGTGGGCATAAGAGGTTGGATCTGCTATTCTGTCAATTTGCTGATGTCACCCTCTATGCTGTTTCAACGGTTTACTTTTTGCTGAACATTACAGTGGTTTAAAAATATTTAAAAACCATAAATTGGCTTATTCACCTCACAATATTACTTTATTATAAAAATTAATAACCTTAATCCTTTTTAACTGTACCATTCAGTATTTTTAAGTATATTCACCACAAGATATTTCCCCCTCACCCAGCCTCTGGCAACCACCATTGTACTTTCTATTGCTAGAAATTTGACTACTTTAGATACCTTATAGAAGTGAAATCATACAGTATTGGTCTTTTTGTGACTGGTCTATTCCTTTTCGCCTAATGTCAAAGTTCATCCATGTTGTAGCAAGTGACAGGATTTCCTTCTTTTTAAAGACTAAATAATATTCCATTGTATGGCTAGACCACATTTTCTTTATTCATTCATCTACTGATGGCTCTTCGTGTTGTTTCCACCTCTTGGTTATTATGACTATTGCTGCAGTGAACATGGGTGTGCAAGTAGGTTTTAGAGATCTTGTTTTCAATTTGTTTGTGTATATACCCAGAAGTAGGATTGCTGAATCATAAGGTAATTGTCTTTGTAATTTTTAAAAACAAGTTTCAATTTCTTGAGGAACTGTCATACTGTTTTCCATAGTGGCCCCACCATTTTACTTTGCCAGCAATTGGACATAAGGGTTCCAGTTTCTACACATCCTCAATACACCTTATTTTTTGTTTTTCCGACAGTGGCCGTCATAATGGCTATGAGATGATATCTCATTGTGGTTTTGATTTGTATTTCTCTAATGACTAGTGATGTTGAGTATAATTTCACAGCCTTGTAGACCAGGTGTAGTGGTAACAAGCTCCGTGGGTTTTTTTTCTTAATCTGGGTATATCATAATTTTTGGAGCACAGTTTTTCTGAATATACAAATCTCAGTTGACAGGTTTCTTTCTTTCCTCATTACAAGTGTATCATCCCACTGCCTTCAGTTGATTATCAGTTGATAATTATCAAATTATCAATTGAGAATGTCATTGAGTGTCCCTTGCACGTGTTGATTTTCTCACTGCTTTGAAGATTCCCTCATTGTGACTTTCAGTAGTTTGATTATAATGTCTTTCAGTGAAGATCTCTGTGAATTTACAGTACTTGGAAGTTTTTGAGTTTTTTGGATTTGTAGATACATTGTCTTTCTTCAAATTTGGGAAGGTTTCGGCCCTTAATGTTTCCAATAATCTTTCTTCTCCTTTCTCTTTGACTCCCATAATCTATATGTTGTTCCACTTGATGGTGTCTCAGGTCTCTTGGGCGTATTCACTTTTCTTCATACTTTTTCTTTCTGTTCCTCAGGCTGGATAATTTACAATTTCCTGTCTTCATCTTGGCGGATTGTTTCCTCTGCCTGATCAGATAATTTGTTGAACCCTTCTAGTTAATTTTCTGTTTCAGTTGTTGTACTTTACAGCTCCAAAATTTCTGTTTGGTTCCTTTTTATAATTTCTTTTTGTTGCTCTTTGTATTTTGATCATACATTTTCGGGTTTTCCATTATTTCTCTGTCCATGTTTCTCTTCGGGTCATTAAGCTTCTTAAGAACAGTTATTTTAGTCTTTTTCTAGTATATCCAATGTCTGGAATTTCTCAGGGATAGTTACTTTCAATTAATTTTGTTCCTTTCAATGCACCATACTTCCTGTTTCTTTGTATGCCCTGTGAATTTTGTTGTTGTTGTTGTTATCAAAACCTTGATGTTTGAATATTCTAGTGTGGTATCACTGGAGATTAGATTCTTGCCTAATTGGCTAGTTTGCTACGGGCTTTATGTTTGTTTTCTTATAATTATTGAAGGCTGTCGTAGTCCATTTGTTTAGTTACTTTCCCAATGTGGTTTTGAGAAGATGCATTCCTTGTCCTGTGTTGTCACTGAGGTGTGTGTTCCTTTAGCTCACATTCACCTATTCTTTTGACAGAGATTTCTTTGAATGCCAGAAGGTTACAAAAATAACTAAAAACAAGCCAAGCCAAAAGAAGAAAAACCTCTTCCAGTCTTTGCAGATCCAGTTCTGTGTTGGGGCCCTCCTTCAATACCATGCTTGCCCTGAACCTAGGGATAACAGTGCAGTGGAAATTTGGGGTCTCCTCAACACTTTTCTAAATGTGTCTTAATCTAGGCATGCACATAGCCTCCATTACCTAAATTACCCCATGTACATGTTTTTGTTTTCGTTTTTGTTTTGGCTGCTTTGGGTGTTTGTTGCTGTGCACGGGATTTCTTTAGTTGCAGCGAGCGGTGGCTACTCTTCGTTTGCGGTGTGCGTGCTTCTCGTTGTGGTGGCTTGTCTTGTCGCTGAGCACGGGCTCTAGGCACATGGGCTTCAGGAGTTGTGGCTTGTGGGATCTAGAGCACAGGCTCAGTAGTTGTGGCGCATGGGCTTATTTGCTCCGTGGCATGTGGGACCTTCCCAGAACAGGGCGCAGACCCGTGTCCCCTGCATTGGCAGGAAGATACTTCACCACTGCACCACCAGGGAAGACCTACACGACTTTTTTGAATGTCTTAATCTGCCAAGGAATGTCCCCCAGCTTTTCCTCCCATGCTTTAGGTATCTTGACTGTTATATATTTTGACTGTAACATTTTCCCCCGGGTGTTTATGGGTTGTTAGCTCTCCTTGCAGTATTTTCAATCAAAGCCAACTACTTTTCCAGCCTGAGTTCTGAGTTAGGTAAAACAGAGGTGAAATCCTTCTGTAAGTCCTTCCAGTATCCTTTAGACAGGTTACCACAGATATAAGCAATAATTTGTGACTAGAGTCTGCTCTCCTCGCGCAGAACCAGACAGTAGGTGCCCAAAGCACAGGCTAGCACTCTTCCAAGACGGTCCTATGCTGGAAAAGGTGTGGGACAACAGCAAGTAAAAATGCCACAAATATTTCCTGAAGTTTTCAACTTGCCTTTTTTTTTTTTTTAATTCAGCATGTTCTTGGTTCCTGTAAATCTTTGACCATTTTCCAGGCATATGACACACACGGTTTTGCAGTTTGTTTCTTGATGTTTCTGTGTGGGCATAAGAGGTTGGATCTGCTATTCTGTCAATTTGCTGATGTCACCCTCTATGCTGTTTCAACGGTTTACTTTTTGCTGAACATTACAGTGGTTTAAAAATATTTAAAAACCATAAATTGGCTTATTCACCTCACAATATTACTTTATTATAAAAATTAATAACCTTAATCCTTTTTAACTGTACCATTCAGTATTTTTAAGTATATTCACCACAAGATATTTCCCCCTCACCCAGCCTCTGGCAACCACCATTGTACTTTCTATTGCTAGAAATTTGACTACTTTAGATACCTTATAGAAGTGAAATCATACAGTATTGGTCTTTTTGTGACTGGTCTATTCCTTTTCGCCTAATGTCAAAGTTCATCCATGTTGTAGCAAGTGACAGGATTTCCTTCTTTTTAAAGACTAAATAATATTCCATTGTATGGCTAGACCACATTTTCTTTATTCATTCATCTACTGATGGCTCTTCGTGTTGTTTCCACCTCTTGGTTATTATGACTATTGCTGCAGTGAACATGGGTGTGCAAGTAGGTTTTAGAGATCTTGTTTTCAATTTGTTTGTGTATATACCCAGAAGTAGGATTGCTGAATCATAAGGTAATTGTCTTTGTAATTTTTAAAAACAAGTTTCAATTTCTTGAGGAACTGTCATACTGTTTTCCATAGTGGCCCCACCATTTTACTTTGCCAGCAATTGGACATAAGGGTTCCAGTTTCTACACATCCTCAATACACCTTATTTTTTGTTTTTCCGACAGTGGCCGTCATAATGGCTATGAGATGATATCTCATTGTGGTTTTGATTTGTATTTCTCTAATGACTAGTGATGTTGAGTATAATTTCACAGCCTTGTAGACGCCTTTCTTGTAGACCAGGTGTAGTGGTAACAAGCTCCGTGGGTTTTTTTTCTTAATCTGGGTATATCATAATTTTTGGAGCACAGTTTTTCTGAATATACAAATCTCAGTTGACAGGTTTCTTTCTTTCCTCATTACAAGTGTATCATCCCACTGCCTTCAGTTGATTATCAGTTGATAATTATCAAATTATCAATTGAGAATGTCATTGAGTGTCCCTTGCACGTGTTGATTTTCTCACTGCTTTGAAGATTCCCTCATTGTGACTTTCAGTAGTTTGATTATAATGTCTTTCAGTGAAGATCTCTGTGAATTTACAGTACTTGGAAGTTTTTGAGTTTTTTGGATTTGTAGATACATTGTCTTTCTTCAAATTTGGGAAGGTTTCGGCCCTTAATGTTTCCAATAATCTTTCTTCTCCTTTCTCTTTGACTCCCATAATCTATATGTTGTTCCACTTGATGGTGTCTCAGGTCTCTTGGGCGTATTCACTTTTCTTCATACTTTTTCTTTCTGTTCCTCAGGCTGGATAATTTACAATTTCCTGTCTTCATCTTGGCGGATTGTTTCCTCTGCCTGATCAGATAATTTGTTGAACCCTTCTAGTTAATTTTCTGTTTCAGTTGTACTTTACAGCTCCAAAATTTCTGTTTGGTTCCTTTTTATAATTTCTTTTTGTTGCTCTTTGTATTTTGATCATACATTTTCGGGTTTTCCATTATTTCTCTGTCCATGTTTCTCTTCGGGTCATTAAGCTTCTTAAGAACAGTTATTTTAGTCTTTTTCTAGTATATCCAATGTCTGGAATTTCTCAGGGATAGTTACTTTCAATTAATTTTGTCCCTTTCAATGCACCATACTTCCTGTTTCTTTGTATGCCCTGTGAATTTTGTTGTTGTTGTTGTTATCAAAACCTTGATGTTTGAATATTCTAGTGTGGTATCACTGGAGATTAGATTCTTGCCTAATTGGCTAGTTTGCTACGGGCTTTATGTTTGTTTTCTTATAATTATTGAAGGCTGTCGTAGTCCATTTGTTTAGTTACTTTCCCAATGTGGTTTTGAGAAGATGCATTCCTTGTCCTGTGTTGTCACTGAGGTGTGTGTTCCTTTAGCTCACGTTCACCTATTCTTTTGACAGAGATTTCTTTGAATGCCAGAAGGTTACAAAAATAACTAAAAACAAGCCAAGCCAAAAGAAGAAAAACCTCTTCCAGTCTTTGCAGATCCAGTTCTGTGTTGGGGCCCTCCTTCAATACCATGCTTGCCCTGAACCTAGGGATAACAGTGCAGTGGAAATTTGGGGTCTCCTCAACACTTTTCTAAATGTGTCTTAATCTAGGCATGCACATAGCCTCCATTACCTAAATTACCCCATGTACATGTTTTTGTTTTCGTTTTTGTTTTGGCTGCTTTGGGTGTTTGTTGCTGTGCACGGGATTTCTTTAGTTGCAGCGAGCGGTGGCTACTCTTCGTTTGCGGTGTGCGTGCTTCTCGTTGTGGTGGCTTGTCTTGTCGCTGAGCACGGGCTCTAGGCACATGGGCTTCAGGAGTTGTGGCTTGTGGGATCTAGAGCACAGGCTCAGTAGTTGTGGCGCATGGGCTTATTTGCTCCGTGGCATGTGGGACCTTCCCAGAACAGGGCGCAGACCCGTGTCCCCTGCATTGGCAGGCAGATACTTCACCACTGCACCACCAGGGAAGACCTACACGACTTTTTTGAATGTCTTAATCTGCCAAGGAATGTCCCCCAGCTTTTCCTCCCATGCTTTAGGTATCTTGACTGTTATATATTTTGACTGTAACATTTTCCCCCGGGTGTTTATGGGTTGTTAGTTCTCCTTGCAGTATTTTCAATCAAAGCCAACTACTTTTCCAGCCTGAGTTCTGAGTTAGGTAAAACAGAGGTGAAATCCTCCTGTAAGTCCTTCCAGTATCCTTTAGACAGGTTACCACAGATATAAGCAATAATTTGTGACTAGAGTCTGCTCTCCTCGCGCAGAACCAGACAGTAGGTGCCCAAAGCACAGGCTAGCACTCTTCCAAGACGGTCCTATGCTGGAAAAGGTGTGGGACAACAGCAAGTAAAAATGCCACAAATATTTCCTGAAGTTTTCAACTTGCCTTTTTTTTTTTTTAATTCAGCATGTTCTTGGTTCCTGTAAATCTTTGACCATTTTCCAGGCATATGACACACACGGTTTTGCAGTTTGTTTCTTGATGTTTCTGTGTGGGCATAAGAGGTTGGATCTGCTATTCTGTCAATTTGCTGATGTCACCCTCTATGCTGTTTCAACGGTTTACTTTTTGCTGAACATTACAGTGGTTTAAAAATATTTAAAAACCATAAATTGGCTTATTCACCTCACAATATTACTTTATTATAAAAATTAATAACCTTAATCCTTTTTAACTGTACCATTCAGTATTTTTAAGTATATTCACCACAAGATATTTCCCCCTCACCCAGCCTCTGGCAACCACCATTGTACTTTCTATTGCTAGAAATTTGACTACTTTAGATACCTTATAGAAGTGAAATCATACAGTATTGGTCTTTTTGTGACTGGTCTATTCCTTTTCGCCTAATGTCAAAGTTCATCCATGTTGTAGCAAGTGACAGGATTTCCTTCTTTTTAAAGACTAAATAATATTCCATTGTATGGCTAGACCACATTTTCTTTATTCATTCATCTACTGATGGCTCTTCGTGTTGTTTCCACCTCTTGGTTATTATGACTATTGCTGCAGTGAACATGGGTGTGCAAGTAGGTTTTAGAGATCTTGTTTTCAATTTGTTTGTGTATATACCCAGAAGTAGGATTGCTGAATCATAAGGTAATTGTCTTTGTAATTTTTAAAAACAAGTTTCAATTTCTTGAGGAACTGTCATACTGTTTTCCATAGTGGCCCCACCATTTTACTTTGCCAGCAATTGGACATAAGGGTTCCAGTTTCTACACATCCTCAATACACCTTATTTTTTGTTTTTCCGACAGTGGCCGTCATAATGGCTATGAGATGATATCTCATTGTGGTTTTGATTTGTATTTCTCTAATGACTAGTGATGTTGAGTATAATTTCACAGCCTTGTAGACCAGGTGTAGTGGTAACAAGCTCCGTGGGTTTTTTTTCTTAATCTGGGTATATCATAATTTTTGGAGCACAGTTTTTCTGAATATACAAATCTCAGTTGACAGGTTTCTTTCTTTCCTCATTACAAGTGTATCATCCCACTGCCTTCAGTTGATTATCAGTTGATAATTATCAAATTATCAATTGAGAATGTCATTGAGTGTCCCTTGCACGTGTTGATTTTCTCACTGCTTTGAAGATTCCCTCATTGTGACTTTCAGTAGTTTGATTATAATGTCTTTCAGTGAAGATCTCTGTGAATTTACAGTACTTGGAAGTTTTTGAGTTTTTTGGATTTGTAGATACATTGTCTTTCTTCAAATTTGGGAAGGTTTCGGCCCTTAATGTTTCCAATAATCTTTCTTCTCCTTTCTCTTTGACTCCCATAATCTATATGTTGTTCCACTTGATGGTGTCTCAGGTCTCTTGGGCGTATTCACTTTTCTTCATACTTTTTCTTTCTGTTCCTCAGGCTGGATAATTTACAATTTCCTGTCTTCATCTTGGCGGATTGTTTCCTCTGCCTGATCAGATAATTTGTTGAACCCTTCTAGTTAATTTTCTGTTTCAGTTGTTGTACTTTACAGCTCCAAAATTTCTGTTTGGTTCCTTTTTATAATTTCTTTTTGTTGCTCTTTGTATTTTGATCATACATTTTCGGGTTTTCCATTATTTCTCTGTCCATGTTTCTCTTCGGGTCATTAAGCTTCTTAAGAACAGTTATTTTAGTCTTTTTCTAGTATATCCAATGTCTGGAATTTCTCAGGGATAGTTACTTTCAATTAATTTTGTTCCTTTCAATGCACCATACTTCCTGTTTCTTTGTATGCCCTGTGAATTTTGTTGTTGTTGTTGTTATCAAAACCTTGATGTTTGAATATTCTAGTGTGGTATCACTGGAGATTAGATTCTTGCCTAATTGGCTAGTTTGCTACGGGCTTTATGTTTGTTTTCTTATAATTATTGAAGGCTGTCGTAGTCCATTTGTTTAGTTACTTTCCCAATGTGGTTTTGAGAAGATGCATTCCTTGTCCTGTGTTGTCACTGAGGTGTGTGTTCCTTTAGCTCACATTCACCTATTCTTTTGACAGAGATTTCTTTGAATGCCAGAAGGTTACAAAAATAACTAAAAACAAGCCAAGCCAAAAGAAGAAAAACCTCTTCCAGTCTTTGCAGATCCAGTTCTGTGTTGGGGCCCTCCTTCAATACCATGCTTGCCCTGAACCTAGGGATAACAGTGCAGTGGAAATTTGGGGTCTCCTCAACACTTTTCTAAATGTGTCTTAATCTAGGCATGCACATAGCCTCCATTACCTAAATTACCCCATGTACATGTTTTTGTTTTCGTTTTTGTTTTGGCTGCTTTGGGTGTTTGTTGCTGTGCACGGGATTTCTTTAGTTGCAGCGAGCGGTGGCTACTCTTCGTTTGCGGTGTGCGTGCTTCTCGTTGTGGTGGCTTGTCTTGTCGCTGAGCACGGGCTCTAGGCACATGGGCTTCAGGAGTTGTGGCTTGTGGGATCTAGAGCACAGGCTCAGTAGTTGTGGCGCATGGGCTTATTTGCTCCGTGGCATGTGGGACCTTCCCAGAACAGGGCGCAGACCCGTGTCCCCTGCATTGGCAGGAAGATACTTCACCACTGCACCACCAGGGAAGACCTACACGACTTTTTTGAATGTCTTAATCTGCCAAGGAATGTCCCCCAGCTTTTCCTCCCATGCTTTAGGTATCTTGACTGTTATATATTTTGACTGTAACATTTTCCCCCGGGTGTTTATGGGTTGTTAGCTCTCCTTGCAGTATTTTCAATCAAAGCCAACTACTTTTCCAGCCTGAGTTCTGAGTTAGGTAAAACAGAGGTGAAATCCTCCTGTAAGTCCTTCCAGTATCCTTTAGACAGGTTACCACAGATATAAGCAATAATTTGTGACTAGAGTCTGCTCTCCTCGCGCAGAACCAGACAGTAGGTGCCCAAAGCACAGGCTAGCACTCTTCCAAGACGGTCCTATGCTGGAAAAGGTGTGGGACAACAGCAAGTAAAAATGCCACAAATATTTCCTGAAGTTTTCAACTTGCCTTTTTTTTTTTTTTTAATTCAGCATGTTCTTGGTTCCTGTAAATCTTTGACCATTTTCCAGGCATATGACACACATGGTTTTGCAGTTTGTTTCTTGATGTTTCTGTGTGGGCATAAGAGGTTGGATCTGCTATTCTGTCAATTTGCTGATGTCACCCTCTATGCTGTTTCAACGGTTTACTTTTTGCTGAACATTACAGTGGTTTAAAAATATTTAAAAACCATAAATTGGCTTATTCACCTCACAATATTACTTTATTATAAAAATTAATAACCTTAATCCTTTTTAACTGTACCATTCAGTATTTTTAAGTATATTCACCACAAGATATTTCCCCCTCACCCAGCCTCTGGCAACCACCATTGTACTTTCTCTTGCTAGAAATTTGACTACTTTAGATACCTTATAGAAGTGAAATCATACAGTATTGGTCTTTTTGTGACTGGTCTATTCCTTTTCGCCTAATGTCAAAGTTCATCCATGTTGTAGCAAGTGACCGGATTTCCTTCTTTTTAAAGACTAAATAATATTCCATTGTATGGCTAGACCACATTTTCTTTATTCATTCATCTACTGATGGCTCTTCGTGTTGTTTCCACCTCTTGGTTATTATGACTATTGCTGCAGTGAACATGGGTGTGCAAGTAGGTTTTAGAGATCTTGTTTTCAATTTGTTTGTGTATATACCCAGAAGTAGGATTGCTGAATCATAAGGTAATTGTCTTTGTAATTTTTAAAAACAAGTTTCAATTTCTTGAGGAACTGTCATACTGTTTTCCATAGTGGCCCCACCATTTTACTTTGCCAGCAATTGGACATAAGGGTTCCAGTTTCTACACATCCTCAATACACCTTATTTTTTGTTTTTCCGACAGTGGCCGTCATAATGGCTATGAGATGATATCTCATTGTGGTTTTGATTTGTATTTCTCTAATGACTAGTGATGTTGAGTATAATTTCACAGCCTTGTAGACCAGGTGTAGTGGTAACAAGCTCCGTGGGTTTTTTTTCTTAATCTGTGTATATCATAATTTTTGGAGCACAGTTTTTCTGAATATACAAATCTCAGTGGACAGGTTTCTTTCTTTCCTCATTACAAGTGTATCATCCCACTGCCTTCAGTTGATTATCAGTTGATAATTATCAAATTATCAATTGAGAATGTCATTGAGTGTCCCTTGCACGTGTTGATTTTCTCACTGCTTTGAAGATTCCCTCATTGTGACTTTCAGTAGTTTGATTATAATGTCTTTCAGTGAAGATCTCTGTGAATTTACAGTACTTGGAAGTTTTTGAGTTTTTTGGATTTGTAGATACATTGTCTTTCTTCAAATTTGGGAAGGTTTCGGCCCTTAATGTTTCCAATAATCTTTCTTCTCCTTTCTCTTTGACTCCCATAATCTATATGTTGTTCCACTTGATGGTGTCTCAGGTCTCTTGGGCGTATTCACTTTTCTTCATACTTTTTCTTTCTGTTCCTCAGGCTGGATAATTTACAATTTCCTGTCTTCATCTTGGCGGATTGTTTCCTCTGCCTGATCAGATAATTTGTTGAACCCTTCTAGTTAATTTTCTGTTTCAGTTGTTGTACTTTACAGCTCCAAAATTTCTGTTTGGTTCCTTTTTATAATTTCTTTTTGTTGCTCTTTGTATTTTGATCATACATTTTCGGCTTTTCCATTATTTCTCTGTCCATGTTTCTCTTCGGGTCATTAAGCTTCTTAAGAACAGTTATTTTAGTCTTTTTCTTGTATATCCAATGTCTGGAATTTCTCAGGGATAGTTACTTTCAATTAATTTTGTTCCTTTCAATGCACCATACTTCCTGTTTCTTTGTATGCCCTGTGAATTTTGTTGTTGTTGTTGTTATCAAAACCTTGATGTTTGAATATTCTAGTGTGGTATCACTGGAGATTAGATTCTTGCCTAATTGGCTAGTTTGCTACGGGCTTTATGTTTGTTTTCTTATAATTATTGAAGGCTGTCGTAGTCCATTTGTTTAGTTACTTTCCCAATGTGGTTTTGAGAAGATGCATTCCTTGTCCTGTGTTGTCACTGAGGTGTGTGTTCCTTTAGCTCACGTTCACCTATTCTTTTGACAGAGATTTCTTTGAATGCCAGAAGGTTACAAAAATAACTAAAAACAAGCCAAGCCAAAAGAAGAAAATCATCTTCCAGTCTTTGCAGATCCAGTTCTGTGTTGGGGCCCTCCTTCAATACCATGCTTGCCCTGAACCTAGGGATAACAGTGCAGTGGAAATTTGGGGTCTCCTCAACACTTTTCTAAATGTGTCTTAATCTAGGCATGCACATAGCCTCCATTACCTAAATTACCCCATGTACATGTTTTTGTTTTCGTTTTTGTTTTGGCTGCTTTGGGTGTTTGTTGCTGTGCACGGGATTTCTTTAGTTGCAGCGAGCGGTGGCTACTCTTCGTTTGCGGTGTGCGTGCTTCTCGTTGTGGTGGCTTGTCTTGTCGCTGAGCACGGGCTCTAGGCACATGGGCTTCAGGAGTTGTGGCTTGTGGGATCTAGAGCACAGGCTCAGTAGTTGTGGCGCATGGGCTTATTTGCTCCGTGGCATGTGGGACCTTCCCAGAACAGGGCGCAGACCCGTGTCCCCTGCATTGGCAGGCAGATACTTCACCACTGCACCACCAGGGAAGACCTACACGACTTTTTTGAATGTCTTAATCTGCCAAGGAATGTCCCCCAGCTTTTCCTCCCATGCTTTAGGTATCTTGACTGTTATATATTTTGACTGTAACATTTTCCCCCGGGTGTTTATGGGTTGTTAGTTCTCCTTGCAGTATTTTCAATCAAAGCCAACTACTTTTCCAGCCTGAGTTCTGAGTTAGGTAAAACAGAGGTGAAATCCTCCTGTAAGTCCTTCCAGTATCCTTTAGACAGGTTACCACAGATATAAGCAATAATTTGTGACTAGAGTCTGCTCTCCTCGCGCAGAACCAGACAGTAGGTGCCCAAAGCACAGGCTAGCACTCTTCCAAGACGGTCCTATGCTGGAAAAGGTGTGGGACAACAGCAAGTAAAAATGCCACAAATATTTCCTGAAGTTTTCAACTTGCCTTTTTTTTTTTTTTAATTCAGCATGTTCTTGGTTCCTGTAAATCTTTGACCATTTTCCAGGCATATGACACACACGGTTTTGCAGTTTGTTTCTTGATGTTTCTGTGTGGGCATAAGAGGTTGGATCTGCTATTCTGTCAATTTGCTGATGTCACCCTCTATGCTGTTTCAACAGTTTACTTTTTGCTGAACATTACAGTGGTTTAAAAATATTTAAAAACCATAAATTGGCTTATTCACCTCACAATATTACTTTATTATAAAAATTAATAACCTTAATCCTTTTTAACTGTACCATTCAGTATTTTTAAGTATATTCACCACAAGATATTTCCCCCTCACCCAGCCTCTGGCAACCACCATTGTACTTTCTCTTGCTAGAAATTTGACTACTTTAGATACCTTATAGAAGTGAAATCATACAGTATTGGTCTTTTTGTGACTGGTCTATTCCTTTTCGCCTAATGTCAAAGTTCATCCATGTTGTAGCAAGTGACCGGATTTCCTTCTTTTTAAAGACTAAATAATATTCCATTGTATGGCTAGACCACATTTTCTTTATTCATTCATCTACTGATGGCTCTTCGTGTTGTTTCCACCTCTTGGTTATTATGACTATTGCTGCAGTGAACATGGGTGTGCAAGTAGGTTTTAGAGATCTTGTTTGCAATTTGTTTGTGTATATACCCAGAAGTAGGATTGCTGAATCATAAGGTAATTGTCTTTGTAATTTTTAAAAACAAGTTTCAATTTCTTGAGGAACTGTCATACTGTTTTCCATAGTGGCCCCACCATTTTACTTTGCCAGCAATTGGACATAAGGGTTCCAGTTTCTACACATCCTCAATACACCTTATTTTTTGTTTTTCCGACAGTGGCCGTCATAATGGCTATGAGATGATATCTCATTGTGGTTTTGATTTGTATTTCTCTAATGACTAGTGATGTTGAGTATAATTTCACAGCCTTGTAGACCAGGTGTAGTGGTAACAAGCTCCGTGGGTTTTTTTTCTTAATCTGGGTATATCATAATTTTTGGAGCACAGTTTTTCTGAATATACAAATCTCAGTTGACAGGTTTCTTTCTTTCCTCATTACAAGTGTATCATCCCACTGCCTTCAGTTGATTATCAGTTGATAATTATCAAATTATCAATTGAGAATGTCATTGAGTGTCCCTTGCACGTGTTGATTTTCTCACTGCTTTGAAGATTCCCTCATTGTGACTTTCAGTAGTTTGATTATAATGTCTTTCAGTGAAGATCTCTGTGAATTTACAGTACTTGGAAGTTTTTGAGTTTTTTGGATTTGTAGATACATTGTCTTTCTTCAAATTTGGGAAGGTTTCGGCCCTTAATGTTTCCAATAATCTTTCTTCTCCTTTCTCTTTGACTCCCATAATCTATATGTTGTTCCACTTGATGGTGTCTCAGGTCTCTTGGGCGTATTCACTTTTCTTCATACTTTTTCTTTCTGTTCCTCAGGCTGGATAATTTACAATTTCCTGTCTTCATCTTGGCGGATTGTTTCCTCTGCCTGATCAGATAATTTGTTGAACCCTTCTAGTTAATTTTCTGTTTCAGTTGTTGTACTTTACAGCTCCAAAATTTCTGTTTGGTTCCTTTTTATAATTTCTTTTTGTTGCTCTTTGTATTTTGATCATACATTTTCGGGTTTTCCATTATTTCTCTGTCCATGTTTCTCTTCGGGTCATTAAGCTTCTTAAGAACAGTTATTTTAGTCTTTTTCTAGTATATCCAATGTCTGGAATTTCTCAGGGATAGTTACTTTCAATTAATTTTGTTCCTTTCAATGCACCATACTTCCTATTTCTTTGTATGCCCTGTGAATTTTGTTGTTGTTGTTGTTATCAAAACCTTGATGTTTGAATATTCTAGTGTGGTATCACTGGAGATTAGATTCTTGCCTAATTGGCTAGTTTGCTACGGGCTTTATGTTTGTTTTCTTATAATTATTGAAGGCTGTCGTAGTCCATTTGTTTAGTTACTTTCCCAATGTGGTTTTGAGAAGATGCATTCCTTGTCCTGTGTTGTCACTGAGGTGTGTGTTCCTTTAGCTCACGTTCACCTATTCTTTTGACAGAGATTTCTTTGAATGCCAGAAGGTTACAAAAATAACTAAAAACAAGCCAAGCCAAAAGAAGAAAAACATCTTCCAGTCTTTGCAGATCCAGTTCTGTGTTGGGGCCCTCCTTCAATACCATGCTTGCCCTGAACCTAGGGATAACAGTGCAGTGGAAATTTGGGGTCTCCTCAACACTTTTCTAAATGTGTCTTAATCTAGGCATGCACATAGCCTCCATTACCTAAATTACCCCATGTACATGTTTTTGTTTTCGTTTTTGTTTTGGCTGCTTTGGGTGTTTGTTGCTGTGCACGGGATTTCTTTAGTTGCAGCGAGCGGTGGCTACTCTTCGTTTGCGGTGTGCGTGCTTCTCGTTGTGGTGGCTTGTCTTGTCGCTGAGCACGGGCTCTAGGCACATGGGCTTCAGGAGTTGTGGCTTGTGGGATCTAGAGCACAGGCTCAGTAGTTGTGGCGCATGGGCTTATTTGCTCCGTGGCATGTGGGACCTTCCCAGAACAGGGCGCAGACCCGTGTCCCCTGCATTGGCAGGAAGATACTTCACCACTGCACCACCAGGGAAGACCTACACGACTTTTTTGAATGTCTTAATCTGCCAAGGAATGTCCCCCAGCTTTTCCTCCCATGCTTTAGGTATCTTGACTGTTATATATTTTGACTGTAACATTTTCCCCCGGGTGTTTATGGGTTGTTAGTTCTCCTTGCAGTATTTTCAATCAAAGCCAACTACTTTTCCAGCCTGAGTTCTGAGTTAGGTAAAACAGAGGTGAAATCCTCCTGTAAGTCCTTCCAGTATCCTTTAGACAGGTTACCACAGATATAAGCAATAATTTGTGACTAGAGTCTGCTCTCCTCGCGCAGAACCAGACAGTAGGTGTCCAAAGCACAGGCTAGCACTCTTCCAAGACGGTCCTATGCTGGAAAAGGTGTGGGACAACAGCAAGTAAAAATGCCACAAATATTTCCTGAAGTTTTCAACTTGCCTTTTTTTTTTTTTTAATTCAGCATGTTCTTGGTTCCTGTAAATCTTTGACCATTTTCCAGGCATATGACACACACGGTTTTGCAGTTTGTTTCTTGATGTTTCTGTGTGGGCATAAGAGGTTGGATCTGCTATTCTGTCAATTTGCTGATGTCACCCTCTATGCTGTTTCAACGGTTTACTTTTTGCTGAACATTACAGTGGTTTAAAAATATTTAAAAACCATAAATTGGCTTATTCACCTCACAATATTACTTTATTATAAAAATTAATAACCTTAATCCTTTTTAACTGTACCATTCAGTATTTTTAAGTATATTCACCACAAGATATTTCCCCCTCACCCAGCCTCTGGCAACCACCATTGTACTTTCTCTTGCTAGAAATTTGACTACTTTAGATACCTTATAGAAGTGAAATCATACAGTATTGGTCTTTTTGTGACTGGTCTATTCCTTTTCGCCTAATGTCAAAGTTCATCCATGTTGTAGCAAGTGACCGGATTTCCTTCTTTTTAAAGACTAAATAATATTCCATTGTATGGCTAGACCACATTTTCTTTATTCATTCATCTACTGATGGCTCTTCGTGTTGTTTCCACCTCTTGGTTATTATGACTATTGCTGCAGTGAACATGGGTGTGCAAGTAGGTTTTAGAGATCTTGTTTTCAATTTGTTTGTGTATATACCCAGAAGTAGGATTGCTGAATCATAAGGTAATTGTCTTTGTAATTTTTAAAAACAAGTTTCAATTTCTTGAGGAACTGTCATACTGTTTTCCATAGTGGCCCCACCATTTTACTTTGCCAGCAATTGGACATAAGGGTTCCAGTTTCTACACATCCTCAATACACCTTATTTTTTGTTTTTCCGACAGTGGCCGTCATAATGGCTATGAGATGATATCTCATTGTGGTTTTGATTTGTATTTCTCTAATGACTAGTGATGTTGAGTATAATTTCACAGCCTTGTAGACCAGGTGTAGTGGTAACAAGCTCCGTGGGTTTTTTTTCTTAATCTGGGTATATCATAATTTTTGGAGCACAGTTTTTCTGAATATACAAATCTCAGTTGACAGGTTTCTTTCTTTCCTCATTACAAGTGTATCATCCCACTGCCTTCAGTTGATTATCAGTTGATAATTATCAAATTATCAATTGAGAATGTCATTGAGTGTCCCTTGCACGTGTTGATTTTCTCACTGCTTTGAAGATTCCCTCATTGTGACTTTCAGTAGTTTGATTATAATGTCTTTCAGTGAAGATCTCTGTGAATTTACAGTACTTGGAAGTTTTTGAGTTTTTTGGATTTGTAGATACATTGTCTTTCTTCAAATTTGGGAAGGTTTCGGCCCTTAATGTTTCCAATAATCTTTCTTCTCCTTTCTCTTTGACTCCCATAATCTATATGTTGTTCCACTTGATGGTGTCTCAGGTCTCTTGGGCGTATTCACTTTTCTTCATACTTTTTCTTTCTGTTCCTCAGGCTGGATAATTTACAATTTCCTGTCTTCATCTTGGCGGATTGTTTCCTCTGCCTGATCAGATAATTTGTTGAACCCTTCTAGTTAATTTTCTGTTTCAGTTGTTGTACTTTACAGCTCCAAAATTTCTGTTTGGTTCCTTTTTATAATTTCTTTTTGTTGCTCTTTGTATTTTGATCATACATTTTCGGGTTTTCCATTATTTCTCTGTCCATGTTTCTCTTCGGGTCATTAAGCTTCTTAAGAACAGTTATTTTAGTCTTTTTCTTGTATATCCAATGTCTGGAATTTCTCAGGGATAGTTACTTTCAATTAATTTTGTTCCTTTAAATGCACCATACTTCCTGTTTCTTTGTATGCCCTGTGAATTTTGTTGTTGTTGTTGTTATCAAAACCTTGATGTTTGAATATTCTAGTGTGGTATCACTGGAGATTAGATTCTTGCCTAATTGGCTAGTTTGCTACGGGCTTTATGTTTGTTTTCTTATAATTATTGAAGGCTGTCGTAGTCCATTTGTTTAGTTACTTTCCCAATGTGGTTTTGAGAAGATGCATTCCTTGTCCTGTGTTGTCACTGAGGTGTGTGTTCCTTTAGCTCACGTTCACCTATTCTTTTGACAGAGATTTCTTTGAATGCCAGAAGGTTACAAAAATAACTAAAAACAAGCCAAGCCAAAAGAAGAAAAACCTCTTCCAGTCTTTGCAGATCCAGTTCTGTGTTGGGGCCCTCCTTCAATACCATGCTTGCCCTGAACCTAGGGATAACAGTGCAGTGGAAATTTGGGGTCTCCTCAACACTTTTCTAAATGTGTCTTAATCTAGGCATGCACATAGCCTCCATTACCTAAATTACCCCATGTACATGTTTTTGTTTTCGTTTTTGTTTTGGCTGCTTTGGGTGTTTGTTGCTGTGCACGGGATTTCTTTAGTTGCAGCGAGCGGTGGCTACTCTTCGTTTGCGGTGTGCGTGCTTCTCGTTGTGGTGGCTTGTCTTGTCGCTGAGCACGGGCTCTAGGCACATGGGCTTCAGGAGTTGTGGCTTGTGGGATCTAGAGCACAGGCTCAGTAGTTGTGGCGCATGGGCTTATTTGCTCCGTGGCATGTGGGACCTTCCCAGAACAGGGCGCAGACCCGTGTCCCCTGCATTGGCAGGCAGATACTTCACCACTGCACCACCAGGGAAGACCTACACGACTTTTTTGAATGTCTTAATCTGCCAAGGAATGTCCCCCAGCTTTTCCTCCCATGCTTTAGGTATCTTGACTGTTATATATTTTGACTGTAACATTTTCCCCCGGGTGTTTATGGGTTGTTAGTTCTCCTTGCAGTATTTTCAATCAAAGCCAACTACTTTTCCAGCCTGAGTTCTGAGTTAGGTAAAACAGAGGTGAAATCCTTCTGTAAGTCCTTCCAGTATCCTTTAGACAGGTTACCACAGATATAAGCAATAATTTGTGACTAGAGTCTGCTCTCCTCGCGCAGAACCAGACAGTAGGTGCCCAAAGCACAGGCTAGCACTCTTCCAAGACGGTCCTATGCTGGAAAAGGTGTGGGACAACAGCAAGTAAAAATGCCACAAATATTTCCTGAAGTTTTCAACTTGCCTTTTTTTTTTTTTTAATTCAGCATGTTCTTGGTTCCTGTAAATCTTTGACCATTTTCCAGGCATATGACACACACGGTTTTGCAGTTTGTTTCTTGATGTTTCTGTGTGGGCATAAGAGGTTGGATCTGCTATTCTGTCAATTTGCTGATGTCACCCTCTATGCTGTTTCAACGGTTTACTTTTTGCTGAACATTACAGTGGTTTAAAAATATTTAAAAACCATAAATTGGCTTATTCACCTCACAATATTACTTTATTATAAAAATTAATAACCTTAATCCTTTTTAACTGTACCATTCAGTATTTTTAAGTATATTCACCACAAGATATTTCCCCCTCACCCAGCCTCTGGCAACCACCATTGTACTTTCTCTTGCTAGAAATTTGACTACTTTAGATACCTTATAGAAGTGAAATCATACAGTATTGGTCTTTTTGTGACTGGTCTATTCCTTTTCGCCTAATGTCAAAGTTCATCCATGTTGTAGCAAGTGACAGGATTTCCTTCTTTTTAAAGACTAAATAATATTCCATTGTATGGCTAGACCACATTTTCTTTATTCATTCATCTACTGATGGCTCTTCGTGTTGTTTCCACCTCTTGGTTATTATGACTATTGCTGCAGTGAACATGGGTGTGCAAGTAGGTTTTAGAGATCTTGTTTTCAATTTGTTTGTGTATATACCCAGAAGTAGGATTGCTGAATCATAAGGTAATTGTCTTTGTAATTTTTAAAAACAAGTTTCAATTTCTTGAGGAACTGTCATACTGTTTTCCATAGTGGCCCCACCATTTTACTTTGCCAGCAATTGGACATAAGGGTTCCAGTTTCTACACATCCTCAATACACCTTATTTTTTGTTTTTCCTACAGTGGCCGTCATAATGGCTATGAGATGATATCTCATTGTGGTTTTGATTTGTATTTCTCTAATGACTAGTGATGTTGAGTATAATTTCACAGCCTTGTAGACGCCTTTCTTGTAGACCAGGTGTAGTGGTAACAAGCTCCGTGGGTTTTTTTTCTTAATCTGGGTATATCATAATTTTTGGAGCACAGTTTTTCTGAATATACAAATCTCAGTTGACAGGTTTCTTTCTTTCCTCATTACAAGTGTATCATCCCACTGCCTTCAGTTGATTATCAGTTGATAATTATCAAATTATCAATTGAGAATGTCATTGAGTGTCCCTTGCACGTGTTGATTTTCTCACTGCTTTGAAGATTCCCTCATTGTGACTTTCAGTAGTTTGATTATAATGTCTTTCAGTGAAGATCTCTGTGAATTTACAGTACTTGGAAGTTTTTGAGTTTTTTGGATTTGTAGATACATTGTCTTTCTTCAAATTTGGGAAGGTTTCGGCCCTTAATGTTTCCAATAATCTTTCTTCTCCTTTCTCTTTGACTCCCATAATCTATATGTTGTTCCACTTGATGGTGTCTCAGGTCTCTTGGGCGTATTCACTTTTCTTCATACTTTTTCTTTCTGTTCCTCAGGCTGGATAATTTACAATTTCCTGTCTTCATCTTGGCGGATTGTTTCCTCTGCCTGATCAGATAATTTGTTGAACCCTTCTAGTTAATTTTCTGTTTCAGTTGTACTTTACAGCTCCAAAATTTCTGTTTGGTTCCTTTTTATAATTTCTTTTTGTTGCTCTTTGTATTTTGATCATACATTTTCGGGTTTTCCATTACTTCTCTGTCCATGTTTCTCTTCGGGTCATTAAGCTTCTTAAGAACAGTTATTTTAGTCTTTTTCTAGTATATCCAATGTCTGGAATTTCTCAGGGATAGTTACTTTCAATTAATTTTGTTCCTTTCAATGCACCATACTTCCTGTTTCTTTGTATGCCCTGTGAATTTTGTTGTTGTTGTTGTTATCAAAACCTTGATGTTTGAATATTCTAGTGTGGTATCACTGGAGATTAGATTCTTGCCTAATTGGCTAGTTTGCTACGGGCTTTATGTTTGTTTTCTTATAATTATTGAAGGCTGTCGTAGTCCATTTGTTTAGTTACTTTCCCAATGTGGTTTTGAGAAGATGCATTCCTTGTCCTGTGTTGTCACTGAGGTGTGTGTTCCTTTAGCTCACGTTCACCTATTCTTTTGACAGAGATTTCTTTGAATGCCAGAAGGTTACAAAAATAACTAAAAACAAGCCAAGCCAAAAGAAGAAAAACATCTTCCAGTCTTTGCAGATCCAGTTCTGTGTTGGGGCCCTCCTTCAATACCATGCTTGCCCTGAACCTAGGGATAACAGTGCAGTGGAAATTTGGGGTCTCCTCAACACTTTTCTAAATGTGTCTTAATCTAGGCATGCACATAGCCTCCATTACCTAAATTACCCCATGTACATGTTTTTGTTTTCGTTTTTGTTTTGGCTGCTTTGGGTGTTTGTTGCTGTGCACGGGATTTCTTTAGTTGCAGCGAGCGGTGGCTACTCTTCGTTTGCGGTGTGCGTGCTTCTCGTTGTGGTGGCTTGTCTTGTCGCTGAGCACGGGCTCTAGGCACATGGGCTTCAGGAGTTGTGGCTTGTGGGATCTAGAGCACAGGCTCAGTAGTTGTGGCGCATGGGCTTATTTGCTCCGTGGCATGTGGGACCTTCCCAGAACAGGGCGCAGACCCGTGTCCCCTGCATTGGCAGGCAGATACTTCACCACTGCACCACCAGGGAAGACCTACACGACTTTTTTGAATGTCTTAATCTGCCAAGGAATGTCCCCCAGCTTTTCCTCCCATGCTTTAGGTATCTTGACTGTTATATATTTTGACTGTAACATTTTCCCCCGGGTGTTTATGGGTTGTTAGTTCTCCTTGCAGTATTTTCAATCAAAGCCAACTACTTTTCCAGCCTGAGTTCTGAGTTAGGTAAAACAGAGGTGAAATCCTCCTGTAAGTCCTTCCAGTATCCTTTAGACAGGTTACGACAGATATAAGCAATAATTTGTGACTAGAGTCTGCTCTCCTCGCGCAGAACCAGACAGTAGGTGCCCAAAGCACAGGCTAGCACTCTTCCAAGACGGTCCTATGCTGGAAAAGGTGTGGGACAACAGCAAGTAAAAATGCCACAAATATTTCCTGAAGTTTTCAACTTGCCTTTTTTTTTTTTTTTAATTCAGCATGTTCTTGGTTCCTGTAAATCTTTGACCATTTTCCAGGCATATGACACACACGGTTTTGCAGTTTGTTTCTTGATGTTTCTGTGTGGGCATAAGAGGTTGGATCTGCTATTCTGTCAATTTGCTGATGTCACCCTCTATGCTGTTTCAACGGTTTACTTTTTGCTGAACATTACAGTGGTTTAAAAATATTTAAAAACCATAAATTGGCTTATTCACCTCACAATATTACTTTATTATAAAAATTAATAACCTTAATCCTTTTTAACTGTACCATTCAGTATTTTTAAGTATATTCACCACAAGATATTTCCCCCTCACCCAACCTCTGGCAACCACCATTGTACTTTCTATTGCTAGAAATTTGACTACTTTAGATACCTTATAGAAGTGAAATCATACAGTATTGGTCTTTTTGTGACTGGTCTATTCCTTTTCGCCTAATGTCAAAGTTCATCCATGTTGTAGCAAGTGACAGGATTTCCTTCTTTTTAAAGACTAAATAATATTCCATTGTATGGCTAGACCACATTTTCTTTATTCATTCATCTACTGATGGCTCTTCGTGTTGTTTCCACCTCTTGGTTATTATGACTATTGCTGCAGTGAACATGGGTGTGCAAGTAGGTTTTAGAGATCTTGTTTTCAATTTGTTTGTGTATATACCCAGAAGTAGGATTGCTGAATCATAAGGTAATTGTCTTTGTAATTTTTAAAAACAAGTTTCAATTTCTTGAGGAACTGTCATACTGTTTTCCATAGTGGCCCCACCATTTTACTTTGCCAGCAATTGGACATAAGGGTTCCAGTTTCTACACATCCTCAATACACCTTATTTTTTGTTTTTCCGACAGTGGCCGTCATAATGGCTATGAGATGATATCTCATTGTGGTTTTGATTTGTATTTCTCTAATGACTAGTGATGTTGAGTATAATTTCACAGCCTTGTAGACCAGGTGTAGTGGTAACAAGCTCCGTGGGTTTTTTTTCTTAATCTGGGTATATCATAATTTTTGGAGCACAGTTTTTCTGAATATACAAATCTCAGTTGACAGGTTTCTTTCTTTCCTCATTACAAGTGTATCATCCCACTGCCTTCAGTTGATTATCAGTTGATAATTATCAAATTATCAATTGAGAATGTCATTGAGTGTCCCTTGCACGTGTTGATTTTCTCACTGCTTTGAAGATTCCCTCATTGTGACTTTCAGTAGTTTGATTATAATGTCTTTCAGTGAAGATCTCTGTGAATTTACAGTACTTGGAAGTTTTTGAGTTTTTTGGATTTGTAGATACATTGTCTTTCTTCAAATTTGGGAAGGTTTCGGCCCTTAATGTTTCCAATAATCTTTCTTCTCCTTTCTCTTTGACTCCCATAATCTATATGTTGTTCCACTTGATGGTGTCTCAGGTCTCTTGGGCGTATTCACTTTTCTTCATACTTTTTCTTTCTGTTCCTCAGGCTGGATAATTTACAATTTCCTGTCTTCATCTTGGCGGATTGTTTCCTCTGCCTGATCAGATAATTTGTTGAACCCTTCTAGTTAATTTTCTGTTTCAGTTGTTGTACTTTACAGCTCCAAAATTTCTGTTTGGTTCCTTTTTATAATTTCTTTTTGTTGCTCTTTGTATTTTGATCATACATTTTCGGGTTTTCCATTATTTCTCTGTCCATGTTTCTCTTCGGGTCATTAAGCTTCTTAAGAACAGTTATTTTAGTCTTTTTCTAGTATATCCAATGTCTGGAATTTCTCAGGGATAGTTACTTTCAATTAATTTTGTTCCTTTCAATGCACCATACTTCCTGTTTCTTTGTATGCCCTGTGAATTTTGTTGTTGTTGTTGTTATCAAAACCTTGATGTTTGAATATTCTAGTGTGGTATCACTGGAGATTAGATTCTTGCCTAATTGGCTAGTTTGCTACGGGCTTTATGTTTGTTTTCTTATAATTATTGAAGGCTGTCGTAGTCCATTTGTTTAGTTACTTTCCCAATGTGGTTTTGAGAAGATGCATTCCTTGTCCTGTGTTGTCACTGAGGTGTGTGTTCCTTTAGCTCACGTTCACCTATTCTTTTGACAGAGATTTCTTTGAATGCCAGAAGGTTACAAAAATAACTAAAAACAAGCCAAGCCAAAAGAAGAAAAACCTCTTCCAGTCTTTGCAGATCCAGTTCTGTGTTGGGGCCCTCCTTCAATACCATGCTTGCCCTGAACCTAGGGATAACAGTGCAGTGGAAATTTGGGGTCTCCTCAACACTTTTCTAAATGTGTCTTAATCTAGGCATGCACATAGCCTCCATTACCTAAATTACCCCATGTACATGTTTTTGTTTTCGTTTTTGTTTTGGCTGCTTTGGGTGTTTGTTGCTGTGCACGGGATTTCTTTAGTTGCAGCGAGCGGTGGCTACTCTTCGTTTGCGGTGTGCGTGCTTCTCGTTGTGGTGGCTTGTCTTGTCGCTGAGCACGGGCTCTAGGCACATGGGCTTCAGGAGTTGTGGCTTGTGGGATCTAGAGCACAGGCTCAGTAGTTGTGGCGCATGGGCTTATTTGCTCCGTGGCATGTGGGACCTTCCCAGAACAGGGCGCAGACCCGTGTCCCCTGCATTGGCAGGCAGATACTTAACCACTGCACCACCAGGGAAGACCTACACGACTTTTTTGAATGTCTTAATCTGCCAAGGAATGTCCCCCAGCTTTTCCTCCCATGCTTTAGGTATCTTGACTGTTATATATTTTGACTGTAACATTTTCCCCCGGGTGTTTATGGGTTGTTAGTTCTCCTTGCAGTATTTTCAATCAAAGCCAACTACTTTTCCAGCCTGAGTTCTGAGTTAGGTAAAACAGAGGTGAAATCCTTCTGTAAGTCCTTCCAGTATCCTTTAGACAGGTTACGACAGATATAAGCAATAATTTGTGACTAGAGTCTGCTCTCCTCGCGCAGAACCAGACAGTAGGTGCCCAAAGCACAGGCTAGCACTCTTCCAAGACGGTCCTATGCTGGAAAAGGTGTGGGACAACAGCAAGTAAAAATGCCACAAATATTTCCTGAAGTTTTCAACTTGCCTTTTTTTTTTTTTTTAATTCAGCATGTTCTTGGTTCCTGTAAATCTTTGACCATTTTCCAGGCATATGACACACACGGTTTTGCAGTTTGTTTCTTGATGTTTCTGTGTGGGCATAAGAGGTTGGATCTGCTATTCTGTCAATTTGCTGATGTCACCCTCTATGCTGTTTCAACGGTTTACTTTTTGCTGAACATTACAGTGGTTTAAAAATATTTAAAAACCATAAATTGGCTTATTCACCTCACAATATTACTTTATTATAAAAATTAATAACCTTAATCCTTTTTAACTGTACCATTCAGTATTTTTAAGTATATTCACCACAAGATATTTCCCCCTCACCCAACCTCTGGAAACCACCATTGTACTTTCTATTGCTAGAAATTTGACTACTTTAGATACCTTATAGAAGTGAAATCATACAGTATTGGTCTTTTTGTGACTGGTCTATTCCTTTTCGCCTAATGTCAAAGTTCATCCATGTTGTAGCAAGTGACAGGATTTCCTTCTTTTTAAAGACTAAATAATATTCCATTGTATGGCTAGACCACATTTTCTTTATTCATTCATCTACTGATGGCTCTTCGTGTTGTTTCCACCTCTTGGTTATTATGACTATTGCTGCAGTGAACATGGGTGTGCAAGTAGGTTTTAGAGATCTTGTTTTCAATTTGTTTGTGTATATACCCAGAAGTAGGATTGCTGAATCATAAGGTAATTGTCTTTGTAATTTTTAAAAACAAGTTTCAATTTCTTGAGGAACTGTCATACTGTTTTCCATAGTGGCCCCACCATTTTACTTTGCCAGCAATTGGACATAAGGGTTCCAGTTTCTACACATCCTCAATACACCTTATTTTTTGTTTTTCCGACAGTGGCCGTCATAATGGCTATGAGATGATATCTCATTGTGGTTTTGATTTGTATTTCTCTAATGACTAGTGATGTTGAGTATAATTTCACAGCCTTGTAGACCAGGTGTAGTGGTAACAAGCTCCGTGGGTTTTTTTTCTTAATCTGGGTATATCATAATTTTTGGAGCACAGTTTTTCTGAATATACAAATCTCAGTTGACAGGTTTCTTTCTTTCCTCATTACAAGTGTATCATCCCACTGCCTTCAGTTGATTATCAGTTGATAATTATCAAATTATCAATTGAGAATGTCATTGAGTGTCCCTTGCACGTGTTGATTTTCTCACTGCTTTGAAGATTCCCTCATTGTGACTTTCAGTAGTTTGATTATAATGTCTTTCAGTGAAGATCTCTGTGAATTTACAGTACTTGGAAGTTTTTGAGTTTTTTGGATTTGTAGATACATTGTCTTTCTTCAAATTTGGGAAGGTTTCGGCCCTTAATGTTTCCAATAATCTTTCTTCTCCTTTCTCTTTGACTCCCATAATCTATATGTTGTTCCACTTGATGGTGTCTCAGGTCTCTTGGGCGTATTCACTTTTCTTCATACTTTTTCTTTCTGTTCCTCAGGCTGGATAATTTACAATTTCCTGTCTTCATCTTGGCGGATTGTTTCCTCTGCCTGATCAGATAATTTGTTGAACCCTTCTAGTTAATTTTCTGTTTCAGTTGTTGTACTTTACAGCTCCAAAATTTCTGTTTGGTTCCTTTTTATAATTTCTTTTTGTTGCTCTTTGTATTTTGATCATACATTTTCGGGTTTTCCATTATTTCTCTGTCCATGTTTCTCTTCGGGTCATTAAGCTTCTTAAGAACAGTTATTTTAGTCTTTTTCTAGTATATCCAATGTCTGGAATTTCTCAGGGATAGTTACTTTCAATTAATTTTGTTCCTTTCAATGCACCATACTTCCTGTTTCTTTGTATGCCCTGTGAATTTTGTTGTTGTTGTTGTTATCAAAACCTTGATGTTTGAATATTCTAGTGTGGTATCACTGGAGATTAGATTCTTGCCTAATTGGCTAGTTTGCTACGGGCTTTATGTTTGTTTTCTTATAATTATTGAAGGCTGTCGTAGTCCATTTGTTTAGTTACTTTCCCAATGTGGTTTTGAGAAGATGCATTCCTTGTCCTGTGTTGTCACTGAGGTGTGTGTTCCTTTAGCTCACGTTCACCTATTCTTTTGACAGAGATTTCTTTGAATGCCAGAAGGTTACAAAAATAACTAAAAACAAGCCAAGCCAAAAGAAGAAAAACCTCTTCCAGTCTTTGCAGATCCAGTTCTGTGTTGGGGCCCTCCTTCAATACCATGCTTGCCCTGAACCTAGGGATAACAGTGCAGTGGAAATTTGGGGTCTCCTCAACACTTTTCTAAATGTGTCTTAATCTAGGCATGCACATAGCCTCCATTACCTAAATTACCCCATGTACATGTTTTTGTTTTCGTTTTTGTTTTGGCTGCTTTGGGTGTTTGTTGCTGTGCACGGGATTTCTTTAGTTGCAGCGAGCGGTGGCTACTCTTCGTTTGCGGTGTGCGTGCTTCTCGTTGTGGTGGCTTGTCTTGTCGCTGAGCACGGGCTCTAGGCACATGGGCTTCAGGAGTTGTGGCTTGTGGGATCTAGAGCACAGGCTCAGTAGTTGTGGCGCATGGGCTTATTTGCTCCGTGGCATGTGGGACCTTCCCAGAACAGGGCGCAGACCCGTGTCCCCTGCATTGGCAGGCAGATACTTCACCACTGCACCACCAGGGAAGACCTACACGACTTTTTTGAATGTCTTAATCTGCCAAGGAATGTCCCCCAGCTTTTCCTCCCATGCTTTAGGTATCTTGACTGTTATATATTTTGACTGTAACATTTTCCCCCGGGTGTTTATGGGTTGTTAGTTCTCCTTGCAGTATTTTCAATCAAAGCCAACTACTTTTCCAGCCTGAGTTCTGAGTTAGGTAAAACAGAGGTGAAATCCTCCTGTAAGTCCTTCCAGTATCCTTTAGACAGGTTACCACAGATATAAGCAATAATTTGTGACTAGAGTCTGCTCTCCTCGCGCAGAACCAGACAGTAGGTGCCCAAAGCACAGGCTAGCACTCTTCCAAGACGGTCCTATGCTGGAAAAGGTGTGGGACAACAGCAAGTAAAAATGCCACAAATATTTCCTGAAGTTTTCAACTTGCCTTTTTTTTTTTTTTAATTCAGCATGTTCTTGGTTCCTGTAAATCTTTGACCATTTTCCAGGCATATGACACACACGGTTTTGCAGTTTGTTTCTTGATGTTTCTGTGTGGGCATAAGAGGTTGGATCTGCTATTCTGTCAATTTGCTGATGTCACCCTCTATGCTGTTTCAACGGTTTACTTTTTACTGAACATTACAGTGGTTTAAAAATATTTAAAAACCATAAATTGGCTTATTCACCTCACAATATTACTTTATTATAAAAATTAATAACCTTAATCCTTTTTAACTGTACCATTCAGTATTTTTAAGTATATTCACCACAAGATATTTCCCCCTCACCCAGCCTCTGGCAACCACCATTGTACTTTCTATTGCTAGAAATTTGACTACTTTAGATACCTTATAGAAGTGAAATCATACAGTATTGGTCTTTTTGTGACTGGTCTATTCCTTTTCGCCTAATGTCAAAGTTCATCCATGTTGTAGCAAGTGACAGGATTTCCTTCTTTTTAAAGACTAAATAATATTCCATTGTATGGCTAGACCACATTTTCTTTATTCATTCATCTACTGATGGCTCTTCGTGTTGTTTCCACCTCTTGGTTATTATGACTATTGCTGCAGTGAACATAGGTGTGCAAGTAGGTTTTAGAGATCTTGTTTTCAATTTGTTTGTGTATATACCCAGAAGTAGGATTGCTGAATCATAAGGTAATTGTCTTTGTAATTTTTAAAAACAAGTTTCAATTTCTTGAGGAACTGTCATACTGTTTTCCATAGTGGCCCCACCATTTTACTTTGCCAGCAATTGGACATAAGGGTTCCAGTTTCTACACATCCTCAATACACCTTATTTTTTGTTTTTCCGACAGTGGCCGTCATAATGGCTATGAGATGATATCTCATTGTGGTTTTGATTTGTATTTCTCTAATGACTAGTGATGTTGAGTATAATTTCACAGCCTTGTAGACCAGGTGTAGTGGTAACAAGCTCCGTGGGTTTTTTTTCTTAATCTGGGTATATCATAATTTTTGGAGCACAGTTTTTCTGAATATACAAATCTCAGTTGACAGGTTTCTTTCTTTCCTCATTACAAGTGTATCATCCCACTGCCTTCAGTTGATTATCAGTTGATAATTATCAAATTATCAATTGAGAATGTCATTGAGTGTCCCTTGCACGTGTTGATTTTCTCACTGCTTTGAAGATTCCCTCATTGTGACTTTCAGTAGTTTGATTATAATGTCTTTCAGTGAAGATCTCTGTGAATTTACAGTACTTGGAAGTTTTTGAGTTTTTTGGATTTGTAGATACATTGTCTTTCTTCAAATTTGGGAAGGTTTCGGCCCTTAATGTTTCCAATAATCTTTCTTCTCCTTTCTCTTTGACTCCCATAATCTATATGTTGTTCCACTTGATGGTGTCTCAGGTCTCTTGGGCGTATTCACTTTTCTTCATACTTTTTCTTTCTGTTCCTCAGGCTGGATAATTTACAATTTCCTGTCTTCATCTTGGCGGATTGTTTCCTCTGCCTGATCAGATAATTTGTTGAACCCTTCTAGTTAATTTTCTGTTTCAGTTGTTGTACTTTACAGCTCCAAAATTTCTGTTTGGTTCCTTTTTATAATTTCTTTTTGTTGCTCTTTGTATTTTGATCATACATTTTCGGGTTTTCCATTATTTCTCTGTCCATGTTTCTCTTCGGGTCATTAAGCTTCTTAAGAACAGTTATTTTAGTCTTTTTCTTGTATATCCAATGTCTGGAATTTCTCAGGGATAGTTACTTTCAATTAATTTTGTTCCTTTCAATGCACCATACTTCCTGTTTCTTTGTATGCCCTGTGAATTTTGTTGTTGTTGTTGTTATCAAAACCTTGATGTTTGAATATTCTAGTGTGGTATCACTGGAGATTAGATTCTTGCCTAATTGGCTAGTTTGCTACGGGCTTTATGTTTGTTTTCTTATAATTATTGAAGGCTGTCGTAGTCCATTTGTTTAGTTACTTTCCCAATGTGGTTTTGAGAAGATGCATTCCTTGTCCTGTGTTGTCACTGAGGTGTGTGTTCCTTTAGCTCACGTTCACCTATTCTTTTGACAGAGATTTCTTTGAATGCCAGAAGGTTACAAAAATAACTAAAAACAAGCCAAGCCAAAAGAAGAAAAACCTCTTCCAGTCTTTGCAGATCCAGTTCTGTGTTGGGGCCCTCCTTCAATACCATGCTTGCCCTGAACCTAGAGATAAGAGTGCAGTGGAAATTTGGGGTCTCCTCAACACTTTTCTAAATGTGTCTTAATCTAGGCATGCACATAGCCTCCATTACCTAAATTACCCCATGTACATGTTTTTGTTTTCGTTTTTGTTTTGGCTGCTTTGGGTGTTTGTTGCTGTGCACGGGATTTCTTTAGTTGCAGCGAGCGGTGGCTACTCTTCGTTTGCGGTGTGCGTGCTTCTCGTTGTGGTGGCTTGTCTTGTCGCTGAGCACGGGCTCTAGGCACATGGGCTTCAGGAGTTGTGGCTTGTGGGATCTAGAGCACAGGCTCAGTAGTTGTGGCGCATGGGCTTATTTGCTCCGTGGCATGTGGGACCTTCCCAGAACAGGGCGCAGACCCGTGTCCCCTGCATTGGCAGGCAGATACTTAACCACTGCACCACCAGGGAAGACCTACACGACTTTTTTGAATGTCTTAATCTGCCAAGGAATGTCCCCCAGCTTTTCCTCCCATGCTTTAGGTATCTTGACTGTTATATATTTTGACTGTAACATTTTCCCCCGGGTGTTTATGGGTTGCTAGTTCTCCTTGCAGTATTTTCAATCAAAGCCAACTACTTTTCCAGCCTGAGTTCTGAGTTAGGTAAAACAGAGGTGAAATCCTTCTGTAAGTCCTTCCAGTATCCTTTAGACAGGTTACCACAGATATAAGCAATAATTTGTGACTAGAGTCTGCTCTCCTCGCGCAGAACCAGACAGTAGGTGCCCAAAGCACAGGCTAGCACTCTTCCAAGACGGTCCTATGCTGGAAAAGGTGTGGGACAACAGCAAGTAAAAATGCCACAAATATTTCCTGAAGTTTTCAACTTGCCTTTTTTTTTTTTAATTCAGCATGTTCTTGGTTCCTGTAAATCTTTGACCATTTTCCAGGCATATGACACACACGGTTTTGCAGTTTGTTTCTTGATGTTTCTGTGTGGGCATAAGAGGTTGGATCTGCTATTCTGTCAATTTGCTGATGTCACCCTCTATGCTGTTTCAACGGTTTACTTTTTGCTGAACATTACAGTGGTTTAAAAATATTTAAAAACCATAAATTGGCTTATTCACCTCACAATATTACTTTATTATAAAAATTAATAACCTTAATCCTTTTTAACTGTACCATTCAGTATTTTTAAGTATATTCACCACAAGATATTTCCCCCTCACCCAGCCTCTGGCAACCACCATTGTACTTTCTATTGCTAGAAATTTGACTACTTTAGATACCTTATAGAAGTGAAATCATACAGTATTGGTCTTTTTGTGACTGGTCTATTCCTTTTCGCCTAATGTCAAAGTTCATCCATGTTGTAGCAAGTGACAGGATTTCCTTCTTTTTAAAGACTAAATAATATTCCATTGTATGGCTAGACCACATTTTCTTTATTCATTCATCTACTGATGGCTCTTCGTGTTGTTTCCACCTCTTGGTTATTATGACTATTGCTGCAGTGAACATGGGTGTGCAAGTAGGTTTTAGAGATCTTGTTTTCAATTTGTTTGTGTATATACCCAGAAGTAGGATTGCTGAATCATAAGGTAATTGTCTTTGTAATTTTTAAAAACAAGTTTCAATTTCTTGAGGAACTGTCATACTGTTTTCCATAGTGGCCCCACCATTTTACTTTGCCAGCAATTGGACATAAGGGTTCCAGTTTCTACACATCCTCAATACACCTTATTTTTTGTTTTTCCGACAGTGGCCGTCATAATGGCTATGAGATGATATCTCATTGTGGTTTTGATTTGTATTTCTCTAATGACTAGTGATGTTGAGTATAATTTCACAGCCTTGTAGACCAGGTGTAGTGGTAACAAGCTCCGTGGGTTTTTTTTCTTAATCTGGGTATATCATAATTTTTGGAGCACAGTTTTTCTGAATATACAAATCTCAGTTGACAGGTTTCTTTCTTTCCTCATTACAAGTGTATCATCCCACTGCCTTCAGTTGATTATCAGTTGATAATTATCAAATTATCAATTGAGAATGTCATTGAGTGTCCCTTGCACGTGTTGATTTTCTCACTGCTTTGAAGATTCCCTCATTGTGACTTTCAGTAGTTTGATTATAATGTCTTTCAGTGAAGATCTCTGTGAATTTACAGTACTTGGAAGTTTTTGAGTTTTTTGGATTTGTAGATACATTGTCTTTCTTCAAATTTGGGAAGGTTTCGGCCCTTAATGTTTCCAATAATCTTTCTTCTCCTTTCTCTTTGACTCCCATAATCTATATGTTGTTCCACTTGATGGTGTCTCAGGTCTCTTGGGCGTATTCACTTTTCTTCATACTTTTTCTTTCTGTTCCTCAGGCTGGATAATTTACAATTTCCTGTCTTCATCTTGGCGGATTGTTTCCTCTGCCTGATCAGATAATTTGTTGAACCCTTCTAGTTAATTTTCTGTTTCAGTTGTTGTACTTTACAGCTCCAAAATTTCTGTTTGGTTCCTTTTTATAATTTCTTTTTGTTGCTCTTTGTATTTTGATCATACATTTTCGGGTTTTCCATTATTTCTCTGTCCATGTTTCTCTTCGGGTCATTAAGCTTCTTAAGAACAGTTATTTTAGTCTTTTTCTAGTATATCCAATGTCTGGAATTTCTCAGGGATAGTTACTTTCAATTAATTTTGTTCCTTTCAATGCACCATACTTCCTGTTTCTTTGTATGCCCTGTGAATTTTGTTGTTGTTGTTGTTATCAAAACCTTGATGTTTGAATATTCTAGTGTGGTATCACTGGAGATTAGATTCTTGCCTAATTGGCTAGTTTGCTACGGGCTTTATGTTTGTTTTCTTATAATTATTGAAGGCTGTCGTAGTCCATTTGTTTAGTTACTTTCCCAATGTGGTTTTGAGAAGATGCATTCCTTGTCCTGTGTTGTCACTGAGGTGTGTGTTCCTTTAGCTCACGTTCACCTATTCTTTTGACAGAGATTTCTTTGAATGCCAGAAGGTTACAAAAATAACTAAAAACAAGCCAAGCCAAAAGAAGAAAAACCTCTTCCAGTCTTTGCAGATCCAGTTCTGTGTTGGGGCCCTCCTTCAATACCATGCTTGCCCTGAACCTAGGGATAACAGTGCAGTGGAAATTTGGGGTCTCCTCAACACTTTTCTAAATGTGTCTTAATCTAGGCATGCACATAGCCTCCATTACCTAAATTACCCCATGTACATGTTTTTGTTTTCGTTTTTGTTTTGGCTGCTTTGGGTGTTTGTTGCTGTGCACGGGATTTCTTTAGTTGCAGCGAGCGGTGGCTACTCTTCGTTTGCGGTGTGCGTGCTTCTCGTTGTGGTGGCTTGTCTTGTCGCTGAGCACGGGCTCTAGGCACATGGGCTTCAGGAATTGTGGCTTGTGGGATCTAGAGCACAGGCTCAGTAGTTGTGGCGCATGGGCTTATTTGCTCCGTGGCATGTGGGACCTTCCCAGAACAGGGCGCAGACCCGTGTCCCCTGCATTGGCAGGCAGATACTTCACCACTGCACCACCAGGGAAGACCTACACGACTTTTTTGAATGTCTTAATCTGCCAAGGAATGTCCCCCAGCTTTTCCTCCCATGCTTTAGGTATCTTGACTGTTATATATTTTGACTGTAACATTTTTCCCCGGGTGTTTATGGGTTGTTAGTTCTCCTTGCAGTATTTTCAATCAAAGCCAACTACTTTTCCAGCCTGAGTTCTGAGTTAGGTAAAACAGAGGTGAAATCCTCCTGTAAGTCCTTCCAGTATCCTTTAGACAGGTTACCACAGATATAAGCAATAATTTGTGACTAGAGTCTGCTCTCCTCGCGCAGAACCAGACAGTAGGTGCCCAAAGCACAGGCTAGCACTCTTCCAAGACGGTCCTATGCTGGAAAAGGTGTGGGACAACAGCAAGTAAAAATGCCACAAATATTTCCTGAAGTTTTCAACTTGCCTTTTTTTTTTTTTTTAATTCAGCATGTTCTTGGTTCCTGTAAATCTTTGACCATTTTCCAGGCATATGACACACACGGTTTTGCAGTTTGTTTCTTGATGTTTCTGTGTGGGCATAAGAGGTTGGATCTGCTATTCTGTCAATTTGCTGATGTCACCCTCTATGCTGTTTCAACGGTTTACTTTTTGCTGAACATTACAGTGGTTTAAAAATATTTAAAAACCATAAATTGGCTTATTCACCTCACAATATTACTTTATTATAAAAATTAATAACCTTAATCCTTTTTAACTGTACCATTCAGTATTTTTAAGTATATTCACCACAAGATATTTCCCCCTCACCCAGCCTCTGGCAACCACCATTGTACTTTCTCTTGCTAGAAATTTGACTACTTTAGATACCTTATAGAAGTGAAATCATACAGTATTGGTCTTTTTGTGACTGGTCTATTCCTTTTCGCCTAATGTCAAAGTTCATCCATGTTGTAGCAAGTGACCGGATTTCCTTCTTTTTAAAGACTAAATAATATTCCATTGTATGGCTAGACCACATTTTCTTTATTCATTCATCTACTGATGGCTCTTCGTGTTGTTTCCACCTCTTGGTTATTATGACTATTGCTGCAGTGAACATGGGTGTGCAAGTAGGTTTTAGAGATCTTGTTTTCAATTTGTTTGTGTATATACCCAGAAGTAGGATTGCTGAATCATAAGGTAATTGTCTTTGTAATTTTTAAAAACAAGTTTCAATTTCTTGAGGAACTGTCATACTGTTTTCCATAGTGGCCCCACCATTTTACTTTGCCAGCAATTGGACATAAGGGTTCCAGTTTCTACACATCCTCAATACACCTTATTTTTTGTTTTTCCTACAGTGGCCGTCATAATGGCTATGAGATGATATCTCATTGTGGTTTTGATTTGTATTTCTCTAATGACTAGTGATGTTGAGTATAATTTCACAGCCTTGTAGACCAGGTGTAGTGGTAACAAGCTCCGTGGGTTTTTTTTCTTAATCTGGGTATATCATAATTTTTGGAGCACAGTTTTTCTGAATATACAAATCTCAGTTGACAGGTTTCTTTCTTTCCTCATTACAAGTGTATCATCCCACTGCCTTCAGTTGATTATCAGTTGATAATTATCAAATTATCAATTGAGAATGTCATTGAGTGTCCCTTGCACGTGTTGATTTTCTCACTGCTTTGAAGATTCCCTCATTGTGACTTTCAGTAGTTTGATTATAATGTCTTTCAGTGAAGATCTCTGTGAATTTACAGTACTTGGAAGTTTTTGAGTTTTTTGGATTTGTAGATACATTGTCTTTCTTCAAATTTGGGAAGGTTTCGGCCCTTAATGTTTCCAATAATCTTTCTTCTCCTTTCTCTTTGACTCCCATAATCTATATGTTGTTCCACTTGATGGTGTCTCAGGTCTCTTGGGCGTATTCACTTTTCTTCATACTTTTTCTTTCTGTTCCTCAGGCTGGATAATTTACAATTTCCTGTCTTCATCTTGGCGGATTGTTTCCTCTGCCTGATCAGATAATTTGTTGAACCCTTCTAGTTAATTTTCTGTTTCAGTTGTTGTACTTTACAGCTCCAAAATTTCTGTTTGGTTCCTTTTTATAATTTCTTTTTGTTGCTCTTTGTATTTTGATCATACATTTTCGGGTTTTCCATTATTTCTCTGTCCATGTTTCTCTTCGGGTCATTAAGCTTCTTAAGAACAGTTATTTTAGTCTTTTTCTAGTATATCCAATGTCTGGAATTTCTCAGGGATAGTTACTTTCAATTAATTTTGTTCCTTTCAATGCACCATACTTCCTGTTTCTTTGTATGCCCTGTGAATTTTGTTGTTGTTGTTGTTATCAAAACCTTGATGTTTGAATATTCTAGTGTGGTATCACTGGAGATTAGATTCTTGCCTAATTGGCTAGTTTGCTACGGGCTTTATGTTTGTTTTCTTATAATTATTGAAGGCTGTCGTAGTCCATTTGTTTAGTTACTTTCCCAATGTGGTTTTGAGAAGATGCATTCCTTGTCCTGTGTTGTCACTGAGGTGTGTGTTCCTTTAGCTCACGTTCACCTATTCTTTTGACAGAGATTTCTTTGAATGCCAGAAGGTTACAAAAATAACTAAAAACAAGCCAAGCCAAAAGAAGAAAAACCTCTTCCAGTCTTTGCAGATCCAGTTCTGTGTTGGGGCCCTCCTTCAATACCATGCTTGCCCTGAACCTAGAGATAAGAGTGCAGTGGAAATTTGGGGTCTCCTCAACACTTTTCTAAATGTGTCTTAATCTAGGCATGCACATAGCCTCCATTACCTAAATTACCCCATGTACATGTTTTTGTTTTCGTTTTTGTTTTGGCTGCTTTGGGTGTTTGTTGCTGTGCACGGGATTTCTTTAGTTGCAGCGAGCGGTGGCTACTCTTCGTTTGCGGTGTGCGTGCTTCTCGTTGTGGTGGCTTGTCTTGTCGCTGAGCACGGGCTCTAGGCACATGGGCTTCAGGAGTTGTGGCTTGTGGGATCTAGAGCACAGGCTCAGTAGTTGTGGCGCATGGGCTTATTTGCTCCGTGGCATGTGGGACCTTCCCAGAACAGGGCGCAGACCCGTGTCCCCTGCATTGGCAGGCAGATACTTAACCACTGCACCACCAGGGAAGACCTACACGACTTTTTTGAATGTCTTAATCTGCCAAGGAATGTCCCCCAGCTTTTCCTCCCATGCTTTAGGTATCTTGACTGTTATATATTTTGACTGTAACATTTTCCCCCGGGTGTTTATGGGTTGCTAGTTCTCCTTGCAGTATTTTCAATCAAAGCCAACTACTTTTCCAGCCTGAGTTCTGAGTTAGGTAAAACAGAGGTGAAATCCTTCTGTAAGTCCTTCCAGTATCCTTTAGACAGGTTACCACAGATATAAGCAATAATTTGTGACTAGAGTCTGCTCTCCTCGCGCAGAACCAGACAGTAGGTGCCCAAAGCACAGGCTAGCACTCTTCCAAGACGGTCCTATGCTGGAAAAGGTGTGGGACAACAGCAAGTAAAAATGCCACAAATATTTCCTGAAGTTTTCAACTTGCCTTTTTTTTTTTTAATTCAGCATGTTCTTGGTTCCTGTAAATCTTTGACCATTTTCCAGGCATATGACACACACGGTTTTGCAGTTTGTTTCTTGATGTTTCTGTGTGGGCATAAGAGGTTGGATCTGCTATTCTGTCAATTTGCTGATGTCACCCTCTATGCTGTTTCAACGGTTTACTTTTTGCTGAACATTACAGTGGTTTAAAAATATTTAAAAACCATAAATTGGCTTATTCACCTCACAATATTACTTTATTATAAAAATTAATAACCTTAATCCTTTTTAACTGTACCATTCAGTATTTTTAAGTATATTCACCACAAGATATTTCCCCCTCACCCAGCCTCTGGCAACCACCATTGTACTTTCTATTGCTAGAAATTTGACTACTTTAGATACCTTATAGAAGTGAAATCATACAGTATTGGTCTTTTTGTGACTGGTCTATTCCTTTTCGCCTAATGTCAAAGTTCATCCATGTTGTAGCAAGTGACAGGATTTCCTTCTTTTTAAAGACTAAATAATATTCCATTGTATGGCTAGACCACATTTTCTTTATTCATTCATCTACTGATGGCTCTTCGTGTTGTTTCCACCTCTTGGTTATTATGACTATTGCTGCAGTGAACATGGGTGTGCAAGTAGGTTTTAGAGATCTTGTTTTCAATTTGTTTGTGTATATACCCAGAAGTAGGATTGCTGAATCATAAGGTAATTGTCTTTGTAATTTTTAAAAACAAGTTTCAATTTCTTGAGGAACTGTCATACTGTTTTCCATAGTGGCCCCACCATTTTACTTTGCCAGCAATTGGACATAAGGGTTCCAGTTTCTACACATCCTCAATACACCTTATTTTTTGTTTTTCCGACAGTGGCCGTCATAATGGCTATGAGATGATATCTCATTGTGGTTTTGATTTGTATTTCTCTAATGACTAGTGATGTTGAGTATAATTTCACAGCCTTGTAGACCAGGTGTAGTGGTAACAAGCTCCGTGGGTTTTTTTTTCTTAATCTGGGTATATCATAATTTTTGGAGCACAGTTTTTCTGAATATACAAATCTCAGTTGACAGGTTTCTTTCTTTCCTCATTACAAGTGTATCATCCCACTGCCTTCAGTTGATTATCAGTTGATAATTATCAAATTATCAATTGAGAATGTCATTGAGTGTCCCTTGCACGTGTTGATTTTCTCACTGCTTTGAAGATTCCCTCATTGTGACTTTCAGTAGTTTGATTATAATGTCTTTCAGTGAAGATCTCTGTGAATTTACAGTACTTGGAAGTTTTTGAGTTTTTTGGATTTGTAGATACATTGTCTTTCTTCAAATTTGGGAAGGTTTCGGCCCTTAATGTTTCCAATAATCTTTCTTCTCCTTTCTCTTTGACTCCCATAATCTATATGTTGTTCCACTTGATGGTGTCTCAGGTCTCTTGGGCGTATTCACTTTTCTTCATACTTTTTCTTTCTGTTCCTCAGGCTGGATAATTTACAATTTCCTGTCTTCATCTTGGCGGATTGTTTCCTCTGCCTGATCAGATAATTTGTTGAACCCTTCTAGTTAATTTTCTGTTTCAGTTGTTGTACTTTACAGCTCCAAAATTTCTGTTTGGTTCCTTTTTATAATTTCTTTTTGTTGCTCTTTGTATTTTGATCATACATTTTCGGGTTTTCCATTATTTCTCTGTCCATGTTTCTCTTCGGGTCATTAAGCTTCTTAAGAACAGTTATTTTAGTCTTTTTCTAGTATATCCAATGTCTGGAATTTCTCAGGGATAGTTACTTTCAATTAATTTTGTTCCTTTCAATGCACCATACTTCCTGTTTCTTTGTATGCCCTGTGAATTTTGTTGTTGTTGTTGTTATCAAAACCTTGATGTTTGAATATTCTAGTGTGGTATCACTGGAGATTAGATTCTTGCCTAATTGGCTAGTTTGCTACGGGCTTTATGTTTGTTTTCTTATAATTATTGAAGGCTGTCGTAGTCCATTTGTTTAGTTACTTTCCCAATGTGGTTTTGAGAAGATGCATTCCTTGTCCTGTGTTGTCACTGAGGTGTGTGTTCCTTTAGCTCACGTTCACCTATTCTTTTGACAGAGATTTCTTTGAATGCCAGAAGGTTACAAAAATAACTAAAAACAAGCCAAGCCAAAAGAAGAAAAACCTCTTCCAGTCTTTGCAGATCCAGTTCTGTGTTGGGGCCCTCCTTCAATACCATGCTTGCCCTGAACCTAGGGATAACAGTGCAGTGGAAATTTGGGGTCTCCTCAACACTTTTCTAAATGTGTCTTAATCTAGGCATGCACATAGCCTCCATTACCTAAATTACCCCATGTACATGTTTTTGTTTTCGTTTTTGTTTTGGCTGCTTTGGGTGTTTGTTGCTGTGCACGGGATTTCTTTAGTTGCAGCGAGCGGTGGCTACTCTTCGTTTGCGGTGTGCGTGCTTCTCGTTGTGGTGGCTTGTCTTGTCGCTGAGCACGGGCTCTAGGCACATGGGCTTCAGGAATTGTGGCTTGTGGGATCTAGAGCACAGGCTCAGTAGTTGTGGCGCATGGGCTTATTTGCTCCGTGGCATGTGGGACCTTCCCAGAACAGGGCGCAGACCCGTGTCCCCTGCATTGGCAGGCAGATACTTCACCACTGCACCACCAGGGAAGACCTACACGACTTTTTTGAATGTCTTAATCTGCCAAGGAATGTCCCCCAGCTTTTCCTCCCATGCTTTAGGTATCTTGACTGTTATATATTTTGACTGTAACATTTTTCCCCGGGTGTTTATGGGTTGTTAGTTCTCCTTGCAGTATTTTCAATCAAAGCCAACTACTTTTCCAGCCTGAGTTCTGAGTTAGGTAAAACAGAGGTGAAATCCTCCTGTAAGTCCTTCCAGTATCCTTTAGACAGGTTACCACAGATATAAGCAATAATTTGTGACTAGAGTCTGCTCTCCTCGCGCAGAACCAGACAGTAGGTGCCCAAAGCACAGGCTAGCACTCTTCCAAGACGGTCCTATGCTGGAAAAGGTGTGGGACAACAGCAAGTAAAAATGCCACAAATATTTCCTGAAGTTTTCAACTTGCCTTTTTTTTTTTTTTTAATTCAGCATGTTCTTGGTTCCTGTAAATCTTTGACCATTTTCCAGGCATATGACACACACGGTTTTGCAGTTTGTTTCTTGATGTTTCTGTGTGGGCATAAGAGGTTGGATCTGCTATTCTGTCAATTTGCTGATGTCACCCTCTATGCTGTTTCAACGGTTTACTTTTTGCTGAACATTACAGTGGTTTAAAAATATTTAAAAACCATAAATTGGCTTATTCACCTCACAATATTACTTTATTATAAAAATTAATAACCTTAATCCTTTTTAACTGTACCATTCAGTATTTTTAAGTATATTCACCACAAGATATTTCCCCCTCACCCAGCCTCTGGCAACCACCATTGTACTTTCTCTTGCTAGAAATTTGACTACTTTAGATACCTTATAGAAGTGAAATCATACAGTATTGGTCTTTTTGTGACTGGTCTATTCCTTTTCGCCTAATGTCAAAGTTCATCCATGTTGTAGCAAGTGACCGGATTTCCTTCTTTTTAAAGACTAAATAATATTCCATTGTATGGCTAGACCACATTTTCTTTATTCATTCATCTACTGATGGCTCTTCGTGTTGTTTCCACCTCTTGGTTATTATGACTATTGCTGCAGTGAACATGGGTGTGCAAGTAGGTTTTAGAGATCTTGTTTTCAATTTGTTTGTGTATATACCCAGAAGTAGGATTGCTGAATCATAAGGTAATTGTCTTTGTAATTTTTAAAAACAAGTTTCAATTTCTTGAGGAACTGTCATACTGTTTTCCATAGTGGCCCCACCATTTTACTTTGCCAGCAATTGGACATAAGGGTTCCAGTTTCTACACATCCTCAATACACCTTATTTTTTGTTTTTCCGACAGTGGCCGTCATAATGGCTATGAGATGATATCTCATTGTGGTTTTGATTTGTATTTCTCTAATGACTAGTGATGTTGAGTATAATTTCACAGCCTTGTAGACCAGGTGTAGTGGTAACAAGCTCCGTGGGTTTTTTTTCTTAATCTGGGTATATCATAATTTTTGGAGCACAGTTTTTCTGAATATACAAATCTCAGTTGACAGGTTTCTTTCTTTCCTCATTACAAGTGTATCATCCCACTGCCTTCAGTTGATTATCAGTTGATAATTATCAAATTATCAATTGAGAATGTCATTGAGTGTCCCTTGCACGTGTTGATTTTCTCACTGCTTTGAAGATTCCCTCATTGTGACTTTCAGTAGTTTGATTATAATGTCTTTCAGTGAAGATCTCTGTGAATTTACAGTACTTGGAAGTTTTTGAGTTTTTTGGATTTGTAGATACATTGTCTTTCTTCAAATTTGGGAAGGTTTCGGCCCTTAATGTTTCCAATAATCTTTCTTCTCCTTTCTCTTTGACTCCCATAATCTATATGTTGTTCCACTTGATGGTGTCTCAGGTCTCTTGGGCGTATTCACTTTTCTTCATACTTTTTCTTTCTGTTCCTCAGGCTGGATAATTTAAAATTTCCTGTCTTCATCTTGGCGGATTGTTTCCTCTGCCTGATCAGATAATTTGTTGAACCCTTCTAGTTAATTTTCTGTTTCAGTTGTTGTACTTTACAGCTCCAAAATTTCTGTTTGGTTCTTTTTTATAATTTCTTTTTGTTGCTCTTTGTATTTTGATCATACATTTTCGGGTTTTCCATTATTTCTCTGTCCATGTTTCTCTTCGGGTCATTAAGCTTCTTAAGAACAGTTATTTTAGTCTTTTTCTAGTATATCCAATGTCTGGAATTTCTCAGGGATAGTTACTTTCAATTAATTTTGTTCCTTTCAATGCACCATACTTCCTGTTTCTTTGTATGCCCTGTGAATTTTGTTGTTGTTGTTGTTATCAAAACCTTGATGTTTGAATATTCTAGTGTGGTATCACTGGAGATTAGATTCTTGCCTAATTGGCTAGTTTGCTACGGGCTTTATGTTTGTTTTCTTATAATTATTGAAGGCTGTCGTAGTCCATTTGTTTAGTTACTTTCCCAATGTGGTTTTGAGAAGATGCATTCCTTGTCCTGTGTTGTCACTGAGGTGTGTGTTCCTTTAGCTCACGTTCACCTATTCTTTTGACAGAGATTTCTTTGAATGCCAGAAGGTTACAAAAATAACTAAAAACAAGCCAAGCCAAAAGAAGAAAAACCTCTTCCAGTCTTTGCAGATCCAGTTCTGTGTTGGGGCCCTCCTTCAATACCATGCTTGCCCTGAACCTAGGGATAACAGTGCAGTGGAAATTTGGGGTCTCCTCAACACTTTTCTAAATGTGTCTTAATCTAGGCATGCACATAGCCTCCATTACCTAAATTACCCCATGTACATGTTTTTGTTTTCGTTTTTGTTTTGGCTGCTTTGGGTGTTTGTTGCTGTGCACGGGATTTCTTTAGTTGCAGCGAGCGGTGGCTACTCTTCGTTTGCGGTGTGCGTGCTTCTCGTTGTGGTGGCTTGTCTTGTCGCTGAGCACGGGCTCTAGGCACATGGGCTTCAGGAGTTGTGGCTTGTGGGATCTAGAGCACAGGCTCAGTAGTTGTGGCGCATGGGCTTATTTGCTCCGTGGCATGTGGGACCTTCCCAGAACAGGGCGCAGACCCGTGTCCCCTGCATTGGCAGGCAGATACTTCACCACTGCACCACCAGGGAAGACCTACACGACTTTTTTGAATGTCTTAATCTGCCAAGGAATGTCCCCCAGCTTTTCCTCCCATGCTTTAGGTATCTTGACTGTTATATATTTTGACTGTAACATTTTCCCCCGGGTGTTTATGGGTTGTTAGTTCTCCTTGCAGTATTTTCAATCAAAGCCAACTACTTTTCCAGCCTGAGTTCTGAGTTAGGTAAAACAGAGGTGAAATCCTCCTGTAAGTCCTTCCAGTATCCTTTAGACAGGTTACCACAGATATAAGCAATAATTTGTGACTAGAGTCTGCTCTCCTCGCGCAGAACCAGACAGTAGGTGCCCAAAGCACAGGCTAGCACTCTTCCAAGACGGTCCTATGCTGGAAAAGGTGTGGGACAACAGCAAGTAAAAATGCCACAAATATTTCCTGAAGTTTTCAACTTGCCTTTTTTTTTTTTAATTCAGCATGTTCTTGGTTCCTGTAAATCTTTGACCATTTTCCAGGCATATGACACACACGGTTTTGCAGTTTATTTCTTGATGTTTCTGTGTGGGCATAATAGGTTGGATCTGCTATTCTGTCAATTTGCTGATGTCACCCTCTATGCTGTTTCAACGGTTTACTTTTTGCTGAACATTACAGTGGTTAAAAAATATTTAAAAACCATAAATTGGCTTATTCACCTCACAATATTACTTTATTATAAAAATTAATAACCTTAATCCTTTTTAACTGTACCATTCAGTATTTTTAAGTATATTCACCACAAGATATTTCCCCCTCACCCAGCCTCTGGCAACCACCATTGTACTTTCTATTGCTAGAAATTTGACTACTTTAGATACCTTATAGAAGTGAAATCATACAGTATTGGTCTTTTTGTGACTGGTCTATTCCTTTTCGCCTAATGTCAAAGTTCATCCATGTTGTAGCAAGTGACAGGATTTCCTTCTTTTTAAAGACTAAATAATATTCCATTGTATGGCTAGACCACATTTTCTTTATTCATTCATCTACTGATGGCTCTTCGTGTTGTTTCCACCTCTTGGTTATTATGACTATTGCTGCAGTGAACATGGGTGTGCAAGTAGGTTTTAGAGATCTTGTTTTCAATTTGTTTGTGTATATACCCAGAAGTAGGATTGCTGAATCATAAGGTAATTGTCTTTGTAATTTTTAAAAACAAGTTTCAATTTCTTGAGGAACTGTCATACTGTTTTCCATAGTGGCCCCACCATTTTACTTTGCCAGCAATTGGACATAAGGGTTCCAGTTTCTACACATCCTCAATACACCTTATTTTTTGTTTTTCCTACAGTGGCCGTCATAATGGCTATGAGATGATATCTCATTGTGGTTTTGATTTGTATTTCTCTAATGACTAGTGATGTTGAGTATAATTTCACAGCCTTGTAGACGCCTTTCTTGTAGACCAGGTGTAGTGGTAACAAGCTCCGTGGGTTTTTTTTCTTAATCTGGGTATATCATAATTTTTGGAGCACAGTTTTTCTGAATATACAAATCTCAGTTGACAGGTTTCTTTCTTTCCTCATTACAAGTGTATCATCCCACTGCCTTCAGTTGATTATCAGTTGATAATTATCAAATTATCAATTGAGAATGTCATTGAGTGTCCCTTGCACGTGTTGATTTTCTCACTGCTTTGAAGATTCCCTCATTGTGACTTTCAGTAGTTTGATTATAATGTCTTTCAGTGAAGATCTCTGTGAATTTACAGTACTTGGAAGTTTTTGAGTTTTTTGGATTTGTAGATACATTGTCTTTCTTCAAATTTGGGAAGGTTTCGGCCCTTAATGTTTCCAATAATCTTTCTTCTCCTTTCTCTTTGACTCCCATAATCTATATGTTGTTCCACTTGATGGTGTCTCAGGTCTCTTGGGCGTATTCACTTTTCTTCATACTTTTTCTTTCTGTTCCTCAGGCTGGATAATTTACAATTTCCTGTCTTCATCTTGGCGGATTGTTTCCTCTGCCTGATCAGATAATTTGTTGAACCCTTCTAGTTAATTTTCTGTTTCAGTTGTTGTACTTTACAGCTCCAAAATTTCTGTTTGGTTCCTTTTTATAATTTCTTTTTGTTGCTCTTTGTATTTTGATCATACATTTTCGGGTTTTCCATTATTTCTCTGTCCATGTTTCTCTTCGGGTCATTAAGCTTCTTAAGAACAGTTATTTTAGTCTTTTTCTAGTATATCCAATGTCTGGAATTTCTCAGGGATAGTTACTTTCAATTAATTTTGTTCCTTTCAATGCACCATACTTCCTGTTTCTTTGTATGCCCTGTGAATTTTGTTGTTGTTGTTGTTATCAAAACCTTGATGTTTGAATATTCTAGTGTGGTATCACTGGAGATTAGATTCTTGCCTAATTGGCTAGTTTGCTACGGGCTTTATGTTTGTTTTCTTATAATTATTGAAGGCTGTCGTAGTCCATTTGTTTAGTTACTTTCCCAATGTGGTTTTGAGAAGATGCATTCCTTGTCCTGTGTTGTCACTGAGGTGTGTGTTCCTTTAGCTCACGTTCACCTATTCTTTTGACAGAGATTTCTTTGAATGCCAGAAGGTTACAAAAATAACTAAAAACAAGCCAAGCCAAAAGAAGAAAAACCTCTTCCAGTCTTTGCAGATCCAGTTCTGTGTTGGGGCCCTCCTTCAATACCATGCTTGCCCTGAACCTAGAGATAAGAGTGCAGTGGAAATTTGGGGTCTCCTCAACACTTTTCTAAATGTGTCTTAATCTAGGCATGCACATAGCCTCCATTACCTAAATTACCCCATGTACATGTTTTTGTTTTCGTTTTTGTTTTGGCTGCTTTGGGTGTTTGTTGCTGTGCACGGGATTTCTTTAGTTGCAGCGAGCGGTGGCTACTCTTCGTTTGCGGTGTGCGTGCTTCTCGTTGTGGTGGCTTGTCTTGTCGCTGAGCACGGGCTCTAGGCACATGGGCTTCAGGAGTTGTGGCTTGTGGGATCTAGAGCACAGGCTCAGTAGTTGTGGCGCATGGGCTTATTTGCTCCGTGGCATGTGGGACCTTCCCAGAACAGGGCGCAGACCCGTGTCCCCTGCATTGGCAGGCAGATACTTCACCACTGCACCACCAGGGAAGACCTACACGACTTTTTTGAATGTCTTAATCTGCCAAGGAATGTCCCCCAGCTTTTCCTCCCATGCTTTAGGTATCTTGACTGTTATATATTTTGACTGTAACATTTTCCCCCGGGTGTTTATGGGTTGCTAGTTCTCCTTGCAGTATTTTCAATCAAAGCCAACTACTTTTCCAGCCTGAGTTCTGAGTTAGGTAAAACAGAGGTGAAATCCTCCTGTAAGTCCTTCCAGTATCCTTTAGACAGGTTACCACAGATATAAGCAATAATTTGTGACTAGAGTCTGCTCTCCTCGCGCAGAACCAGACAGTAGGTGCCCAAAGCACAGGCTAGCACTCTTCCAAGACGGTCCTATGCTGGAAAAGGTGTGGGACAACAGCAAGTAAAAATGCCACAAATATTTCCTGAAGTTTTCAACTTGCCTTTTTTTTTTTTAATTCAGCATGTTCTTGGTTCCTGTAAATCTTTGACCATTTTCCAGGCATATGACACACACGGTTTTGCAGTTTGTTTCTTGATGTTTCTGTGTGGGCATAAGAGGTTGGATCTGCTATTCTGTCAATTTGCTGATGTCACCCTCTATGCTGTTTCAACGGTTTACTTTTTGCTGAACATTACAGTGGTTTAAAAATATTTAAAAACCATAAATTGGCTTATTCACCTCACAATATTACTTTATTATAAAAATTAATAACCTTAATCCTTTTTAACTGTACCATTCAGTATTTTTAAGTATATTCACCACAAGATATTTCCCCCTCACCCAGCCTCTGGCAACCACCATTGTACTTTCTATTGCTAGAAATTTGACTACTTTAGATACCTTATAGAAGTGAAATCATACAGTATTGGTCTTTTTGTGACTGGTCTATTCCTTTTCGCCTAATGTCAAAGTTCATCCATGTTGTAGCAAGTGACAGGATTTCCTTCTTTTTAAAGACTAAATAATATTCCATTGTATGGCTAGACCACATTTTCTTTATTCATTCATCTACTGATGGCTCTTCGTGTTGTTTCCACCTCTTGGTTATTATGACTATTGCTGCAGTGAACATGGGTGTGCAAGTAGGTTTTAGAGATCTTGTTTTCAATTTGTTTGTGTATATACCCAGAAGTAGGATTGCTGAATCATAAGGTAATTGTCTTTGTAATTTTTAAAAACAAGTTTCAATTTCTTGAGGAACTGTCATACTGTTTTCCATAGTGGCCCCACCATTTTACTTTGCCAGCAATTGGACATAAGGGTTCCAGTTTCTACACATCCTCAATACACCTTATTTTTTGTTTTTCCTACAGTGGCCGTCATAATGGCTATGAGATGATATCTCATTGTGGTTTTGATTTGTATTTCTCTAATGACTAGTGATGTTGAGTATAATTTCACAGCCTTGTAGACCAGGTGTAGTGGTAACAAGCTCCGTGGGTTTTTTTTCTTAATCTGGGTATATCATAATTTTTGGAGCACAGTTTTTCTGAATATAGAAATCTCAGTTGACAGGTTTCTTTCTTTCCTCATTACAAGTGTATCATCCCACTGCCTTCAGTTGATTATCAGTTGATAATTATCAAATTATCAATTGAGAATGTCATTGAGTGTCCCTTGCACGTGTTGATTTTCTCACTGCTTTGAAGATTCCCTCATTGTGACTTTCAGTAGTTTGATTATAATGTCTTTCAGTGAAGATCTCTGTGAATTTACAGTACTTGGAAGTTTTTGAGTTTTTTGGATTTGTAGATACATTGTCTTTCTTCAAATTTGGGAAGGTTTCGGCCCTTAATGTTTCCAATAATCTTTCTTCTCCTTTCTCTTTGACTCCCATAATCTATATGTTGTTCCACTTGATGGTGTCTCAGGTCTCTTGGGCGTATTCACTTTTCTTCATACTTTTTCTTTCTGTTCCTCAGGCTGGATAATTTACAATTTCCTGTCTTCATCTTGGCGGATTGTTTCCTCTGCCTGATCAGATAATTTGTTGAACCCTTCTAGTTAATTTTCTGTTTCAGTTGTTGTACTTTACAGCTCCAAAATTTCTGTTTGGTTCCTTTTTATAATTTCTTTTTGTTGCTCTTTGTATTTTGATCATACATTTTCGGGTTTTCCATTATTTCTCTGTCCATGTTTCTCTTCGGGTCATTAAGCTTCTTAAGAACAGTTATTTTAGTCTCTTTCTAGTATATCCAATGTCTGGAATTTCTCAGGGATAGTTACTTTCAATTAATTTTGTTCCTTTCAATGCACCATACTTCCTGTTTCTTTGTATGCCCTGTGAATTTTGTTGTTGTTGTTGTTATCAAAACCTTGATGTTTGAATATTCTAGTGTGGTATCACTGGAGATTAGATTCTTGCCTAATTGGCTAGTTTGCTACGGGCTTTATGTTTGTTTTCTTATAATTATTGAAGGCTGTCGTAGTCCATTTGTTTAGTTACTTTCCCAATGTGGTTTTGAGAAGATGCATTCCTTGTCCTGTGTTGTCACTGAGGTGTGTGTTCCTTTAGCTCACGTTCACCTATTCTTTTGACAGAGATTTCTTTGAATGCCAGAAGGTTACAAAAATAACTAAAAACAAGCCAAGCCAAAAGAAGAAAAACCTCTTCCAGTCTTTGCAGATCCAGTTCTGTGTTGGGGCCCTCCTTCAATACCATGCTTGCCCTGAACCTAGGGATAACAGTGCAGTGGAAATTTGGGGTCTCCTCAACACTTTTCTAAATGTGTCTTAATCTAGGCATGCACATAGCCTCCATTACCTAAATTACCCCATGTACATGTTTTTGTTTTCGTTTTTGTTTTGGCTGCTTTGGGTGTTTGTTGCTGTGCACGGGATTTCTTTAGTTGCAGCGAGCGGTGGCTACTCTTCGTTTGCGGTGTGCGTGCTTCTCGTTGTGGTGGCTTGTCTTGTCGCTGAGCACGGGCTCTAGGCACATGGGCTTCAGGAGTTGTGGCTTGTGGGATCTAGAGCACAGGCTCAGTAGTTGTGGCGCATGGGCTTATTTGCTCCGTGGCATGTGGGACCTTCCCAGAACAGGGCGCAGACCCGTGTCCCCTGCATTGGCAGGCAGATACTTAACCACTGCACCACCAGGGAAGACCTACACGACTTTTTTGAATGTCTTAATCTGCCAAGGAATGTCCCCCAGCTTTTCCTCCCATGCTTTAGGTATCTTGACTGTTATATATTTTGACTGTAACATTTTCCCCCGGGTGTTTATGGGTTGCTAGTTCTCCTTGCAGTATTTTCAATCAAAGCCAACTACTTTTCCAGCCTGAGTTCTGAGTTAGGTAAAACAGAGGTGAAATCCTTCTGTAAGTCCTTCCAGTATCCTTTAGACAGGTTACCACAGATATAAGCAATAATTTGTGACTAGAGTCTGCTCTCCTCGCGCAGAACCAGACAGTAGGTGCCCAAAGCACAGGCTAGCACTCTTCCAAGACGGTCCTATGCTGGAAAAGGTGTGGGACAACAGCAAGTAAAAATGCCACAAATATTTCCTGAAGTTTTCAACTTGCCTTTTTTTTTTTTAATTCAGCATGTTCTTGGTTCCTGTAAATCTTTGACCATTTTCCAGGCATATGACACACACGGTTTTGCAGTTTGTTTCTTGATGTTTCTGTGTGGGCATAAGAGGTTGGATCTGCTATTCTGTCAATTTGCTGATGTCACCCTCTATGCTGTTTCAACGGTTTACTTTTTGCTGAACATTACAGTGGTTTAAAAATATTTAAAAACCATAAATTGGCTTATTCACCTCACAATATTACTTTATTATAAAAATTAATAACCTTAATCCTTTTTAACTGTACCATTCAGTATTTTTAAGTATATTCACCACAAGATATTTCCCCCTCACCCAGCCTCTGGCAACCACCATTGTACTTTCTATTGCTAGAAATTTGACTACTTTAGATACCTTATAGAAGTGAAATCATACAGTATTGGTCTTTTTGTGACTGGTCTATTCCTTTTCGCCTAATGTCAAAGTTCATCCATGTTGTAGCAAGTGACAGGATTTCCTTCTTTTTAAAGACTAAATAATATTCCATTGTATGGCTAGACCACATTTTCTTTATTCATTCATCTACTGATGGCTCTTCGTGTTGTTTCCACCTCTTGGTTATTATGACTATTGCTGCAGTGAACATAGGTGTGCAAGTAGGTTTTAGAGATCTTGTTTTCAATTTGTTTGTGTATATACCCAGAAGTAGGATTGCTGAATCATAAGGTAATTGTCTTTGTAATTTTTAAAAACAAGTTTCAATTTCTTGAGGAACTGTCATACTGTTTTCCATAGTGGCCCCACCATTTTACTTTGCCAGCAATTGGACATAAGGGTTCCAGTTTCTACACATCCTCAATACACCTTATTTTTTGTTTTTCCGACAGTGGCCGTCATAATGGCTATGAGATGATATCTCATTGTGGTTTTGATTTGTATTTCTCTAATGACTAGTGATGTTGAGTATAATTTCACAGCCTTGTAGACCAGGTGTAGTGGTAACAAGCTCCGTGGGTTTTTTTTCTTAATCTGGGTATATCATAATTTTTGGAGCACAGTTTTTCTGAATATACAAATCTCAGTTGACAGGTTTCTTTCTTTCCTCATTACAAGTGTATCATCCCACTGCCTTCAGTTGATTATCAGTTGATAATTATCAAATTATCAATTGAGAATGTCATTGAGTGTCCCTTGCACGTGTTGATTTTCTCACTGCTTTGAAGATTCCCTCATTGTGACTTTCAGTAGTTTGATTATAATGTCTTTCAGTGAAGATCTCTGTGAATTTACAGTACTTGGAAGTTTTTGAGTTTTTTGGATTTGTAGATACATTGTCTTTCTTCAAATTTGGGAAGGTTTCGGCCCTTAATGTTTCCAATAATCTTTCTTCTCCTTTCTCTTTGACTCCCATAATCTATATGTTGTTCCACTTGATGGTGTCTCAGGTCTCTTGGGCGTATTCACTTTTCTTCATACTTTTTCTTTCTGTTCCTCAGGCTGGATAATTTACAATTTCCTGTCTTCATCTTGGCGGATTGTTTCCTCTGCCTGATCAGATAATTTGTTGAACCCTTCTAGTTAATTTTCTGTTTCAGTTGTTGTACTTTACAGCTCCAAAATTTCTGTTTGGTTCCTTTTTATAATTTCTTTTTGTTGCTCTTTGTATTTTGATCATACATTTTCGGGTTTTCCATTATTTCTCTGTCCATGTTTCTCTTCGGGTCATTAAGCTTCTTAAGAACAGTTATTTTAGTCTTTTTCTTGTATATCCAATGTCTGGAATTTCTCAGGGATAGTTACTTTCAATTAATTTTGTTCCTTTCAATGCACCATACTTCCTGTTTCTTTGTATGCCCTGTGAATTTTGTTGTTGTTGTTGTTATCAAAACCTTGATGTTTGAATATTCTAGTGTGGTATCACTGGAGATTAGATTCTTGCCTAATTGGCTAGTTTGCTACGGGCTTTATGTTTGTTTTCTTATAATTATTGAAGGCTGTCGTAGTCCATTTGTTTAGTTACTTTCCCAATGTGGTTTTGAGAAGATGCATTCCTTGTCCTGTGTTGTCACTGAGGTGTGTGTTCCTTTAGCTCACGTTCACCTATTCTTTTGACAGAGATTTCTTTGAATGCCAGAAGGTTACAAAAATAACTAAAAACAAGCCAAGCCAAAAGAAGAAAAACCTCTTCCAGTCTTTGCAGATCCAGTTCTGTGTTGGGGCCCTCCTTCAATACCATGCTTGCCCTGAACCTAGGGATAACAGTGCAGTGGAAATTTGGGGTCTCCTCAACACTTTTCTAAATGTGTCTTAATCTAGGCATGCACATAGCCTCCATTACCTAAATTACCCCATGTACATGTTTTTGTTTTCGTTTTTGTTTTGGCTGCTTTGGGTGTTTGTTGCTGTGCACGGGATTTCTTTAGTTGCAGCGAGCGGTGGCTACTCTTCGTTTGCGGTGTGCGTGCTTCTCGTTGTGGTGGCTTGTCTTGTCGCTGAGCACGGGCTCTAGGCACATGGGCTTCAGGAGTTGTGGCTTGTGGGATCTAGAGCACAGGCTCAGTAGTTGTGGCGCATGGGCTTATTTGCTCCGTGGCATGTGGGACCTTCCCAGAACAGGGCGCAGACCCGTGTCCCCTGCATTGGCAGGCAGATACTTCACCACTGCACCACCAGGGAAGACCTACACGACTTTTTTGAATGTCTTAATCTGCCAAGGAATGTCCCCCAGCTTTTCCTCCCATGCTTTAGGTATCTTGACTGTTATATATTTTGACTGTAACATTTTTCCCCGGGTGTTTATGGGTTGTTAGTTCTCCTTGCAGTATTTTCAATCAAAGCCAACTACTTTTCCAGCCTGAGTTCTGAGTTAGGTAAAACAGAGGTGAAATCCTCCTGTAAGTCCTTCCAGTATCCTTTAGACAGGTTACCACAGATATAAGCAATAATTTGTGACTAGAGTCTGCTCTCCTCGCGCAGAACCAGACAGTAGGTGCCCAAAGCACAGGCTAGCACTCTTCCAAGACGGTCCTATGCTGGAAAAGGTGTGGGACAACAGCAAGTAAAAATGCCACAAATATTTCCTGAAGTTTTCAACTTGCCTTTTTTTTTTTTTTTAATTCAGCATGTTCTTGGTTCCTGTAAATCTTTGACCATTCTCCAGGCATATGACACACACGGTTTTGCAGTTTGTTTCTTGATGTTTCTGTGTGGGCATAAGAGGTTGGATCTGCTATTCTGTCAATTTGCTGATGTCACCCTCTATGCTGTTTCAACGGTTTACTTTTTGCTGAACATTACAGTGGTTTAAAAATATTTAAAAACCATAAATTGGCTTATTCACCTCACAATATTACTTTATTATAAAAATTAATAACCTTAATCCTTTTTAACTGTACCATTCAGTATTTTTAAGTATATTCACCACAAGATATTTCCCCCTCACCCAGCCTCTGGCAACCACCATTGTACTTTCTCTTGCTAGAAATTTGACTACTTTAGATACCTTATAGAAGTGAAATCATACAGTATTGGTCTTTTTGTGACTGGTCTATTCCTTTTCGCCTAATGTCAAAGTTCATCCATGTTGTAGCAAGTGACAGGATTTCCTTCTTTTTAAAGACTAAATAATATTCCATTGTATGGCTAGACCACATTTTCTTTATTCATTCATCTACTGATGGCTCTTCGTGTTGTTTCCACCTCTTGGTTAGTATGACTATTGCTGCAGTGAACATGGGTGTGCAAGTAGGTTTTAGAGATCTTGTTTTCAATTTGTTTGTGTATATACCCAGAAGTAGGATTGCTGAATCATAAGGTAATTGTCTTTGTAATTTTTAAAAACAAGTTTCAATTTCTTGAGGAACTGTCATACTGTTTTCCATAGTGGCCCCACCATTTTACTTTGCCAGCAATTGGACATAAGGGTTCCAGTTTCTACACATCCTCAATACACCTTATTTTTTGTTTTTCCGACAGTGGCCGTCATAATGGCTATGAGATGATATCTCATTGTGGTTTTGATTTGTATTTCTCTAATGACTAGTGATGTTGAGTATAATTTCACAGCCTTGTAGACCAGGTGTAGTGGTAACAAGCTCCGTGGGTTTTTTTTCTTAATCTGGGTATATCATAATTTTTGGAGCACAGTTTTTCTGAATATACAAATCTCAGTTGACAGGTTTCTTTCTTTCCTCATTACAAGTGTATCATCCCACTGCCTTCAGTTGATTATCAGTTGATAATTATCAAATTATCAATTGAGAATGTCATTGAGTGTCCCTTGCACGTGTTGATTTTCTCACTGCTTTGAAGATTCCCTCATTGTGACTTTCAGTAGTTTGATTATAATGTCTTTCAGTGAAGATCTCTGTGAATTTACAGTACTTGGAAGTTTTTGAGTTTTTTGGATTTGTAGATACATTGTCTTTCTTCAAATTTGGGAAGGTTTCGGCCCTTAATGTTTCCAATAATCTTTCTTCTCCTTTCTCTTTGACTCCCATAATCTATATGTTGTTCCACTTGATGGTGTCTCAGGTCTCTTGGGCGTATTCACTTTTCTTCATACTTTTTCTTTCTGTTCCTCAGGCTGGATAATTTACAATTTCCTGTCTTCATCTTGGCGGATTGTTTCCTCTGCCTGATCAGATAATTTGTTGAACCCTTCTAGTTAATTTTCTGTTTCAGTTGTTGTACTTTACAGCTCCAAAATTTCTGTTTGGTTCTTTTTTATAATTTCTTTTTGTTGCTCTTTGTATTTTGATCATACATTTTCGGGTTTTCCATTATTTCTCTGTCCATGTTTCTCTTCGGGTCATTAAGCTTCTTAAGAACAGTTATTTTAGTCTTTTTCTAGTATATCCAATGTCTGGAATTTCTCAGGGATAGTTACTTTCAATTAATTTTGTTCCTTTCAATGCACCATACTTCCTGTTTCTTTGTATGCCCTGTGAATTTTGTTGTTGTTGTTGTTATCAAAACCTTGATGTTTGAATATTCTAGTGTGGTATCACTGGAGATTAGATTCTTGCCTAATTGGCTAGTTTGCTACGGGCTTTATGTTTGTTTTCTTATAATTATTGAAGGCTGTCGTAGTCCATTTGTTTAGTTACTTTCCCAATGTGGTTTTGAGAAGATGCATTCCTTGTCCTGTGTTGTCACTGAGGTGTGTGTTCCTTTAGCTCACGTTCACCTATTCTTTTGACAGAGATTTCTTTGAATGCCAGAAGGTTACAAAAATAACTAAAAACAAGCCAAGCCAAAAGAAGAAAAACCTCTTCCAGTCTTTGCAGATCCAGTTCTGTGTTGGGGCCCTCCTTCAATACCATGCTTGCCCTGAACCTAGGGATAACAGTGCAGTGGAAATTTGGGGTCTCCTCAACACTTTTCTAAATGTGTCTTAATCTAGGCATGCACATAGCCTCCATTACCTAAATTACCCCATGTACATGTTTTTGTTTTCGTTTTTGTTTTGGCTGCTTTGGGTGTTTGTTGCTGTGCACGGGATTTCTTTAGTTGCAGCGAGCGGTGGCTACTCTTCGTTTGCGGTGTGCGTGCTTCTCGTTGTGGTGGCTTGTCTTGTCGCTGAGCACGGGCTCTAGGCACATGGGCTTCAGGAGTTGTGGCTTGTGGGATCTAGAGCACAGGCTCAGTAGTTGTGGCGCATGGGCTTATTTGCTCCGTGGCATGTGGGACCTTCCCAGAACAGGGCGCAGACCCGTGTCCCCTGCATTGGCAGGCAGATACTTCACCACTGCACCACCAGGGAAGACCTACACGACTTTTTTGAATGTCTTAATCTGCCAAGGAATGTCCCCCAGCTTTTCCTCCCATGCTTTAGGTATCTTGACTGTTATATATTTTGACTGTAACATTTTCCCCCGGGTGTTTATGGGTTGTTAGTTCTCCTTGCAGTATTTTCAATCAAAGCCAACTACTTTTCCAGCCTGAGTTCTGAGTTAGGTAAAACAGAGGTGAAATCCTCCTGTAAGTCCTTCCAGTATCCTTTAGACAGGTTACCACAGATATAAGCAATAATTTGTGACTAGAGTCTGCTCTCCTCGCGCAGAACCAGACAGTAGGTGCCCAAAGCACAGGCTAGCACTCTTCCAAGACGGTCCTATGCTGGAAAAGGTGTGGGACAACAGCAAGTAAAAATGCCACAAATATTTCCTGAAGTTTTCAACTTGCCTTTTTTTTTTTTTTAATTCAGCATGTTCTTGGTTCCTGTAAATCTTTGACCATTTTCCAGGCATATGACACACACGGTTTTGCAGTTTGTTTCTTGATGTTTCTGTGTGGGCATAAGAGGTTGGATCTGCTATTCTGTCAATTTGCTGATGTCACCCTCTATGCTGTTTCAACGGTTTACTTTTTGCTGAACATTACAGTGGTTTAAAAATATTTAAAAACCATAAATTGGCTTATTCACCTCACAATATTACTTTATTATAAAAATTAATAACCTTAATCCTTTTTAACTGTACCATTCAGTATTTTTAAGTATATTCACCACAAGATATTTCCCCCTCACCCAGCCTCTGGCAACCACCATTGTACTTTCTCTTGCTAGAAATTTGACTACTTTAGATACCTTATAGAAGTGAAATCATACAGTATTGGTCTTTTTGTGACTGGTCTATTCCTTTTCGCCTAATGTCAAAGTTCATCCATGTTGTAGCAAGTGACAGGATTTCCTTCTTTTTAAAGACTAAATAATATTCCATTGTATGGCTAGACCACATTTTCTTTATTCATTCATCTACTGATGGCTCTTCGTGTTGTTTCCACCTCTTGGTTAGTATGACTATTGCTGCAGTGAACATGGGTGTGCAAGTAGGTTTTAGAGATCTTGTTTTCAATTTGTTTGTGTATATACCCAGAAGTAGGATTGCTGAATCATAAGGTAATTGTCTTTGTAATTTTTAAAAACAAGTTTCAATTTCTTGAGGAACTGTCATACTGTTTTCCATAGTGGCCCCACCATTTTACTTTGCCAGCAATTGGACATAAGGGTTCCAGTTTCTACACATCCTCAATACACCTTATTTTTTGTTTTTCCGACAGTGGCCGTCATAATGGCTATGAGATGATATCTCATTGTGGTTTTGATTTGTATTTCTCTAATGACTAGTGATGTTGAGTATAATTTCACAGCCTTGTAGACCAGGTGTAGTGGTAACAAGCTCCGTGGGTTTTTTTTCTTAATCTGGGTATATCATAATTTTTGGAGCACAGTTTTTCTGAATATACAAATCTCAGTTGACAGGTTTCTTTCTTTCCTCATTACAAGTGTATCATCCCACTGCCTTCAGTTGATTATCAGTTGATAATTATCAAATTATCAATTGAGAATGTCATTGAGTGTCCCTTGCACGTGTTGATTTTCTCACTGCTTTGAAGATTCCCTCATTGTGACTTTCAGTAGTTTGATTATAATGTCTTTCAGTGAAGATCTCTGTGAATTTACAGTACTTGGAAGTTTTTGAGTTTTTTGGATTTGTAGATACATTGTCTTTCTTCAAATTTGGGAAGGTTTCGGCCCTTAATGTTTCCAATAATCTTTCTTCTCCTTTCTCTTTGACTCCCATAATCTATATGTTGTTCCACTTGATGGTGTCTCAGGTCTCTTGGGCGTATTCACTTTTCTTCATACTTTTTCTTTCTGTTCCTCAGGCTGGATAATTTACAATTTCCTGTCTTCATCTTGGCGGATTGTTTCCTCTGCCTGATCAGATAATTTGTTGAACCCTTCTAGTTAATTTTCTGTTTCAGTTGTTGTACTTTACAGCTCCAAAATTTCTGTTTGGTTCCTTTTTATAATTTCTTTTTGTTGCTCTTTGTATTTTGATCATACATTTTCGGGTTTTCCATTATTTCTCTGTCCATGTTTCTCTTCGGGTCATTAAGCTTCTTAAGAACAGTTATTTTAGTCTTTTTCTAGTATATCCAATGTCTGGAATTTCTCAGGGATAGTTACTTTCAATTAATTTTGTTCCTTTCAATGCACCATACTTCCTGTTTCTTTGTATGCCCTGTGAATTTTGTTGTTGTTGTTGTTATCAAAACCTTGATGTTTGAATATTCTAGTGTGGTATCACTGGAGATTAGATTCTTGCCTAATTGGCTAGTTTGCTACGGGCTTTATGTTTGTTTTCTTATAATTATTGAAGGCTGTCGTAGTCCATTTGTTTAGTTACTTTCCCAATGTGGTTTTGAGAAGATGCATTCCTTGTCCTGTGTTGTCACTGAGGTGTGTGTTCCTTTAGCTCACGTTCACCTATTCTTTTGACAGAGATTTCTTTGAATGCCAGAAGGTTACAAAAATAACTAAAAACAAGCCAAGCCAAAAGAAGAAAAACCTCTTCCAGTCTTTGCAGATCCAGTTCTGTGTTGGGGCCCTCCTTCAATACCATGCTTGCCCTGAACCTAGGGATAACAGTGCAGTGGAAATTTGGGGTCTCCTCAACACTTTTCTAAATGTGTCTTAATCTAGGCATGCACATAGCCTCCATTACCTAAATTACCCCATGTACATGTTTTTGTTTTCGTTTTTGTTTTGGCTGCTTTGGGTGTTTGTTGCTGTGCACGGGATTTCTTTAGTTGCAGCGAGCGGTGGCTACTCTTCGTTTGCGGTGTGCGTGCTTCTCGTTGTGGTGGCTTGTCTTGTCGCTGAGCACGGGCTCTAGGCACATGGGCTTCAGGAGTTGTGGCTTGTGGGATCTAGAGCACAGGCTCAGTAGTTGTGGCGCATGGGCTTATTTGCTCCGTGGCATGTGGGACCTTCCCAGAACAGGGCGCAGACCCGTGTCCCCTGCATTGGCAGGCAGATACTTCACCACTGCACCACCAGGGAAGACCTACACGACTTTTTTGAATGTCTTAATCTGCCAAGGAATGTCCCCCAGCTTTTCCTCCCATGCTTTAGGTATCTTGACTGTTATATATTTTGACTGTAACATTTTCCCCCGGGTGTTTATGGGTTGTTAGTTCTCCTTGCAGTATTTTCAATCAAAGCCAACTACTTTTCCAGCCTGAGTTCTGAGTTAGGTAAAACAGAGGTGAAATCCTCCTGTAAGTCCTTCCAGTATCCTTTAGACAGGTTACCACAGATATAAGCAATAATTTGTGACTAGAGTCTGCTCTCCTCGCGCAGAACCAGACAGTAGGTGCCCAAAGCACAGGCTAGCACTCTTCCAAGACGGTCCTATGCTGGAAAAGGTGTGGGACAACAGCAAGTAAAAATGCCACAAATATTTCCTGAAGTTTTCAACTTGCCTTTTTTTTTTTTTTAATTCAGCATGTTCTTGGTTCCTGTAAATCTTTGACCATTTTCCAGGCATATGACACACACGGTTTTGCAGTTTGTTTCTTGATGTTTCTGTGTGGGCATAAGAGGTTGGATCTGCTATTCTGTCAATTTGCTGATGTCACCCTCTATGCTGTTTCAACGGTTTACTTTTTGCTGAACATTACAGTGGTTTAAAAATATTTAAAAACCATAAATTGGCTTATTCACCTCACAATATTACTTTATTATAAAAATTAATAACCTTAATCCTTTTTAACTGTACCATTCAGTATTTTTAAGTATATTCACCACAAGATATTTCCCCCTCACCCAGCCTCTGGCAACCACCATTGTACTTTCTCTTGCTAGAAATTTGACTACTTTAGATACCTTATAGAAGTGAAATCATACAGTATTGGTCTTTTTGTGACTGGTCTATTCCTTTTCGCCTAATGTCAAAGTTCATCCATGTTGTAGCAAGTGACAGGATTTCCTTCTTTTTAAAGACTAAATAATATTCCATTGTATGGCTAGACCACATTTTCTTTATTCATTCATCTACTGATGGCTCTTCGTGTTGTTTCCACCTCTTGGTTAGTATGACTATTGCTGCAGTGAACATGGGTGTGCAAGTAGGTTTTAGAGATCTTGTTTTCAATTTGTTTGTGTATATACCCAGAAGTAGGATTGCTGAATCATAAGGTAATTGTCTTTGTAATTTTTAAAAACAAGTTTCAATTTCTTGAGGAACTGTCATACTGTTTTCCATAGTGGCCCCACCATTTTACTTTGCCAGCAATTGGACATAAGGGTTCCAGTTTCTACACATCCTCAATACACCTTATTTTTTGTTTTTCCGACAGTGGCCGTCATAATGGCTATGAGATGATATCTCATTGTGGTTTTGATTTGTATTTCTCTAATGACTAGTGATGTTGAGTATAATTTCACAGCCTTGTAGACCAGGTGTAGTGGTAACAAGCTCCGTGGGTTTTTTTTCTTAATCTGGGTATATCATAATTTTTGGAGCACAGTTTTTCTGAATATACAAATCTCAGTTGACAGGTTTCTTTCTTTCCTCATTACAAGTGTATCATCCCACTGCCTTCAGTTGATTATCAGTTGATAATTATCAAATTATCAATTGAGAATGTCATTGAGTGTCCCTTGCACGTGTTGATTTTCTCACTGCTTTGAAGATTCCCTCATTGTGACTTTCAGTAGTTTGATTATAATGTCTTTCAGTGAAGATCTCTGTGAATTTACAGTACTTGGAAGTTTTTGAGTTTTTTGGATTTGTAGATACATTGTCTTTCTTCAAATTTGGGAAGGTTTCGGCCCTTAATGTTTCCAATAATCTTTCTTCTCCTTTCTCTTTGACTCCCATAATCTATATGTTGTTCCACTTGATGGTGTCTCAGGTCTCTTGGGCGTATTCACTTTTCTTCATACTTTTTCTTTCTGTTCCTCAGGCTGGATAATTTACAATTTCCTGTCTTCATCTTGGCGGATTGTTTCCTCTGCCTGATCAGATAATTTGTTGAACCCTTCTAGTTAATTTTCTGTTTCAGTTGTTGTACTTTACAGCTCCAAAATTTCTGTTTGGTTCCTTTTTATAATTTCTTTTTGTTGCTCTTTGTATTTTGATCATACATTTTCGGGTTTTCCATTATTTCTCTGTCCATGTTTCTCTTCGGGTCATTAAGCTTCTTAAGAACAGTTATTTTAGTCTTTTTCTAGTATATCCAATGTCTGGAATTTCTCAGGGATAGTTACTTTCAATTAATTTTGTTCCTTTCAATGCACCATACTTCCTGTTTCTTTGTATGCCCTGTGAATTTTGTTGTTGTTGTTGTTATCAAAACCTTGATGTTTGAATATTCTAGTGTGGTATCACTGGAGATTAGATTCTTGCCTAATTGGCTAGTTTGCTACGGGCTTTATGTTTGTTTTCTTATAATTATTGAAGGCTGTCGTAGTCCATTTGTTTAGTTACTTTCCCAATGTGGTTTTGAGAAGATGCATTCCTTGTCCTGTGTTGTCACTGAGGTGTGTGTTCCTTTAGCTCACGTTCACCTATTCTTTTGACAGAGATTTCTTTGAATGCCAGAAGGTTACAAAAATAACTAAAAACAAGCCAAGCCAAAAGAAGAAAAACCTCTTCCAGTCTTTGCAGATCCAGTTCTGTGTTGGGGCCCTCCTTCAATACCATGCTTGCCCTGAACCTAGGGATAACAGTGCAGTGGAAATTTGGGGTCTCCTCAACACTTTTCTAAATGTGTCTTAATCTAGGCATGCACATAGCCTCCATTACCTAAATTACCCCATGTACATGTTTTTGTTTTCGTTTTTGTTTTGGCTGCTTTGGGTGTTTGTTGCTGTGCACGGGATTTCTTTAGTTGCAGCGAGCGGTGGCTACTCTTCGTTTGCGGTGTGCGTGCTTCTCGTTGTGGTGGCTTGTCTTGTCGCTGAGCACGGGCTCTAGGCACATGGGCTTCAGGAGTTGTGGCTTGTGGGATCTAGAGCACAGGCTCAGTAGTTGTGGCGCATGGGCTTATTTGCTCCGTGGCATGTGGGACCTTCCCAGAACAGGGCGCAGACCCGTGTCCCCTGCATTGGCAGGCAGATACTTCACCACTGCACCACCAGGGAAGACCTACACGACTTTTTTGAATGTCTTAATCTGCCAAGGAATGTCCCCCAGCTTTTCCTCCCATGCTTTAGGTATCTTGACTGTTATATATTTTGACTGTAACATTTTCCCCCGGGTGTTTATGGGTTGTTAGTTCTCCTTGCAGTATTTTCAATCAAAGCCAACTACTTTTCCAGCCTGAGTTCTGAGTTAGGTAAAACAGAGGTGAAATCCTCCTGTAAGTCCTTCCAGTATCCTTTAGACAGGTTACCACAGATATAAGCAATAATTTGTGACTAGAGTCTGCTCTCCTCGCGCAGAACCAGACAGTAGGTGCCCAAAGCACAGGCTAGCACTCTTCCAAGACGGTCCTATGCTGGAAAAGGTGTGGGACAACAGCAAGTAAAAATGCCACAAATATTTCCTGAAGTTTTCAACTTGCCTTTTTTTTTTTTTTAATTCAGCATGTTCTTGGTTCCTGTAAATCTTTGACCATTTTCCAGGCATATGACACACACGGTTTTGCAGTTTGTTTCTTGATGTTTCTGTGTGGGCATAAGAGGTTGGATCTGCTATTCTGTCAATTTGCTGATGTCACCCTCTATGCTGTTTCAACGGTTTACTTTTTGCTGAACATTACAGTGGTTTAAAAATATTTAAAAACCATAAATTGGCTTATTCACCTCACAATATTACTTTATTATAAAAATTAATAACCTTAATCCTTTTTAACTGTACCATTCAGTATTTTTAAGTATATTCACCACAAGATATTTCCCCCTCACCCAGCCTCTGGCAACCACCATTGTACTTTCTATTGCTAGAAATTTGACTACTTTAGATACCTTATAGAAGTGAAATCATACAGTATTGGTCTTTTTGTGACTGGTCTATTCCTTTTCGCCTAATGTCAAAGTTCATCCATGTTGTAGCAAGTGACAGGATTTCCTTCTTTTTAAAGACTAAATAATATTCCATTGTATGGCTAGACCACATTTTCTTTATTCATTCATCTACTGATGGCTCTTCGTGTTGTTTCCACCTCTTGGTTAGTATGACTATTGCTGCAGTGAACATGGGTGTGCAAGTAGGTTTTAGAGATCTTGTTTTCAATTTGTTTGTGTATATACCCAGAAGTAGGATTGCTGAATCATAAGGTAATTGTCTTTGTAATTTTTAAAAACAAGTTTCAATTTCTTGAGGAACTGTCATACTGTTTTCCATAGTGGCCCCACCATTTTACTTTGCCAGCAATTGGACATAAGGGTTCCAGTTTCTACACATCCTCAATACACCTTATTTTTTGTTTTTCCGACAGTGGCCGTCATAATGGCTATGAGATGATATCTCATTGTGGTTTTGATTTGTATTTCTCTAATGACTAGTGATGTTGAGTATAATTTCACAGCCTTGTAGACCAGGTGTAGTGGTAACAAGCTCCGTGGGTTTTTTTTCTTAATCTGGGTATATCATAATTTTTGGAGCACAGTTTTTCTGAATATACAAATCTCAGTTGACAGGTTTCTTTCTTTCCTCATTACAAGTGTATCATCCCACTGCCTTCAGTTGATTATCAGTTGATAATTATCAAATTATCAATTGAGAATGTCATTGAGTGTCCCTTGCACGTGTTGATTTTCTCACTGCTTTGAAGATTCCCTCATTGTGACTTTCAGTAGTTTGATTATAATGTCTTTCAGTGAAGATCTCTGTGAATTTACAGTACTTGGAAGTTTTTGAGTTTTTTGGATTTGTAGATACATTGTCTTTCTTCAAATTTGGGAAGGTTTCGGCCCTTAATGTTTCCAATAATCTTTCTTCTCCTTTCTCTTTGACTCCCATAATCTATATGTTGTTCCACTTGATGGTGTCTCAGGTCTCTTGGGCGTATTCACTTTTCTTCATACTTTTTCTTTCTGTTCCTCAGGCTGGATAATTTACAATTTCCTGTCTTCATCTTGGCGGATTGTTTCCTCTGCCTGATCAGATAATTTGTTGAACCCTTCTAGTTAATTTTCTGTTTCAGTTGTTGTACTTTACAGCTCCAAAATTTCTGTTTGGTTCCTTTTTATAATTTCTTTTTGTTGCTCTTTGTATTTTGATCATACATTTTCGGGTTTTCCATTATTTCTCTGTCCATGTTTCTCTTCGGGTCATTAAGCTTCTTAAGAACAGTTATTTTAGTCTTTTTCTTGTATATCCAATGTCTGGAATTTCTCAGGGATAGTTACTTTCAATTAATTTTGTTCCTTTCAATGCACCATACTTCCTGTTTCTTTGTATGCCCTGTGAATTTTGTTGTTGTTGTTGTTATCAAAACCTTGATGTTTGAATATTCTAGTGTGGTATCACTGGAGATTAGATTCTTGCCTTATTGGCTAGTTTGCTACGGGCTTTATGTTTGTTTTCTTATAATTATTGAAGGCTGTCGTAGTCCATTTGTTTAGTTACTTTCCCAATGTGGTTTTGAGAAGATGCATTCCTTGTCCTGTGTTGTCACTGAGGTGTGTGTTCCTTTAGCTCACGTTCACCTATTCTTTTGACAGAGATTTCTTTGAATGCCAGAAGGTTACAAAAATAACTAAAAACAAGCCAAGCCAAAAGAAGAAAAACCTCTTCCAGTCTTTGCAGATCCAGTTCTGTGTTGGGGCCCTCCTTCAATACCATGCTTGCCCTGAACCTAGGGATAACAGTGCAGTGGAAATTTGGGGTCTCCTCAACACTTTTCTAAATGTGTCTTAATCTAGGCATGCACATAGCCTCCATTACCTAAATTACCCCATGTACATGTTTTTGTTTTCGTTTTTGTTTTGGCTGCTTTGGGTGTTTGTTGCTGTGCACGGGATTTCTTTAGTTGCAGCGAGCGGTGGCTACTCTTCGTTTGCGGTGTGCGTGCTTCTCGTTGTGGTGGCTTGTCTTGTCGCTGAGCACGGGCTCTAGGCACATGGGCTTCAGGAGTTGTGGCTTGTGGGATCTAGAGCACAGGCTCAGTAGTTGTGGCGCATGGGCTTATTTGCTCCGTGGCATGTGGGACCTTCCCAGAACAGGGCGCAGACCCGTGTCCCCTGCATTGGCAGGCAGATACTTCACCACTGCACCACCAGGGAAGACCTACACGACTTTTTTGAATGTCTTAATCTGCCAAGGAATGTCCCCCAGCTTTTCCTCCCATGCTTTAGGTATCTTGACTGTTATATATTTTGACTGTAACATTTTCCCCCGGGTGTTTATGGGTTGTTAGTTCTCCTTGCAGTATTTTCAATCAAAGCCAACTACTTTTCCAGCCTGAGTTCTGAGTTAGGTAAAACAGAGGTGAAATCCTCCTGTAAGTCCTTCCAGTATCCTTTAGACAGGTTACCACAGATATAAGCAATAATTTGTGACTAGAGTCTGCTCTCCTCGCGCAGAACCAGACAGTAGGTGCCCAAAGCACAGGCTAGCACTCTTCCAAGACGGTCCTATGCTGGAAAAGGTGTGGGACAACAGCAAGTAAAAATGCCACAAATATTTCCTGAAGTTTTCAACTTGCCTTTTTTTTTTTTTTAATTCAGCATGTTCTTGGTTCCTGTAAATCTTTGACCATTTTCCAGGCATATGACACACACGGTTTTGCAGTTTGTTTCTTGATGTTTCTGTGTGGGCATAAGAGGTTGGATCTGCTATTCTGTCAATTTGCTGATGTCACCCTCTATGCTGTTTCAACGGTTTACTTTTTGCTGAACATTACAGTGGTTTAAAAATATTTAAAAACCATAAATTGGCTTATTCACCTCACAATATTACTTTATTATAAAAATTAATAACCTTAATCCTTTTTAACTGTACCATTCAGTATTTTTAAGTATATTCACCACAAGATATTTCCCCCTCACCCAGCCTCTGGCAACCACCATTGTACTTTCTATTGCTAGAAATTTGACTACTTTAGATACCTTATAGAAGTGAAATCATACAGTATTGGTCTTTTTGTGACTGGTCTATTCCTTTTCGCCTAATGTCAAAGTTCATCCATGTTGTAGCAAGTGACAGGATTTCCTTCTTTTTAAAGACTAAATAATATTCCATTGTATGGCTAGACCACATTTTCTTTATTCATTCATCTACTGATGGCTCTTCGTGTTGTTTCCACCTCTTGGTTAGTATGACTATTGCTGCAGTGAACATGGGTGTGCAAGTAGGTTTTAGAGATCTTGTTTTCAATTTGTTTGTGTATATACCCAGAAGTAGGATTGCTGAATCATAAGGTAATTGTCTTTGTAATTTTTAAAAACAAGTTTCAATTTCTTGAGGAACTGTCATACTGTTTTCCATAGTGGCCCCACCATTTTACTTTGCCAGCAATTGGACATAAGGGTTCCAGTTTCTACACATCCTCAATACACCTTATTTTTTGTTTTTCCGACAGTGGCCGTCATAATGGCTATGAGATGATATCTCATTGTGGTTTTGATTTGTATTTCTCTAATGACTAGTGATGTTGAGTATAATTTCACAGCCTTGTAGACCAGGTGTAGTGGTAACAAGCTCCGTGGGTTTTTTTTCTTAATCTGGGTATATCATAATTTTTGGAGCACAGTTTTTCTGAATATACAAATCTCAGTTGACAGGTTTCTTTCTTTCCTCATTACAAGTGTATCATCCCACTGCCTTCAGTTGATTATCAGTTGATAATTATCAAATTATCAATTGAGAATGTCATTGAGTGTCCCTTGCACGTGTTGATTTTCTCACTGCTTTGAAGATTCCCTCATTGTGACTTTCAGTAGTTTGATTATAATGTCTTTCAGTGAAGATCTCTGTGAATTTACAGTACTTGGAAGTTTTTGAGTTTTTTGGATTTGTAGATACATTGTCTTTCTTCAAATTTGGGAAGGTTTCGGCCCTTAATGTTTCCAATAATCTTTCTTCTCCTTTCTCTTTGACTCCCATAATCTATATGTTGTTCCACTTGATGGTGTCTCAGGTCTCTTGGGCGTATTCACTTTTCTTCATACTTTTTCTTTCTGTTCCTCAGGCTGGATAATTTACAATTTCCTGTCTTCATCTTGGCGGATTGTTTCCTCTGCCTGATCAGATAATTTGTTGAACCCTTCTAGTTAATTTTCTGTTTCAGTTGTTGTACTTTACAGCTCCAAAATTTCTGTTTGGTTCCTTTTTATAATTTCTTTTTGTTGCTCTTTGTATTTTGATCATACATTTTCGGGTTTTCCATTATTTCTCTGTCCATGTTTCTCTTCGGGTCATTAAGCTTCTTAAGAACAGTTATTTTAGTCTTTTTCTTGTATATCCAATGTCTGGAATTTCTCAGGGATAGTTACTTTCAATTAATTTTGTTCCTTTCAATGCACCATACTTCCTGTTTCTTTGTATGCCCTGTGAATTTTGTTGTTGTTGTTGTTATCAAAACCTTGATGTTTGAATATTCTAGTGTGGTATCACTGGAGATTAGATTCTTGCCTTATTGGCTAGTTTGCTACGGGCTTTATGTTTGTTTTCTTATAATTATTGAAGGCTGTCGTAGTCCATTTGTTTAGTTACTTTCCCAATGTGGTTTTGAGAAGATGCATTCCTTGTCCTGTGTTGTCACTGAGGTGTGTGTTCCTTTAGCTCACGTTCACCTATTCTTTTGACAGAGATTTCTTTGAATGCCAGAAGGTTACAAAAATAACTAAAAACAAGCCAAGCCAAAAGAAGAAAAACCTCTTCCAGTCTTTGCAGATCCAGTTCTGTGTTGGGGCCCTCCTTCAATACCATGCTTGCCCTGAACCTAGGGATAACAGTGCAGTGGAAATTTGGGGTCTCCTCAACACTTTTCTAAATGTGTCTTAATCTAGGCATGCACATAGCCTCCATTACCTAAATTACCCCATGTACATGTTTTTGTTTTCGTTTTTGTTTTGGCTGCTTTGGGTGTTTGTTGCTGTGCACGGGATTTCTTTAGTTGCAGCGAGCGGTGGCTACTCTTCGTTTGCGGTGTGCGTGCTTCTCGTTGTGGTGGCTTGTCTTGTCGCTGAGCACGGGCTCTAGGCACATGGGCTTCAGGAGTTGTGGCTTGTGGGATCTAGAGCACAGGCTCAGTAGTTGTGGCGCATGGGCTTATTTGCTCCGTGGCATGTGGGACCTTCCCAGAACAGGGCGCAGACCCGTGTCCCCTGCATTGGCAGGCAGATACTTCACCACTGCACCACCAGGGAAGACCTACACGACTTTTTTGAATGTCTTAATCTGCCAAGGAATGTCCCCCAGCTTTTCCTCCCATGCTTTAGGTATCTTGACTGTTATATATTTTGACTGTAACATTTTCCCCCGGGTGTTTATGGGTTGTTAGTTCTCCTTGCAGTATTTTCAATCAAAGCCAACTACTTTTCCAGCCTGAGTTCTGAGTTAGGTAAAACAGAGGTGAAATCCTCCTGTAAGTCCTTCCAGTATCCTTTAGACAGGTTACCACAGATATAAGCAATAATTTGTGACTAGAGTCTGCTCTCCTCGCGCAGAACCAGACAGTAGGTGCCCAAAGCACAGGCTAGCACTCTTCCAAGACGGTCCTATGCTGGAAAAGGTGTGGGACAACAGCAAGTAAAAATGCCACAAATATTTCCTGAAGTTTTCAACTTGCCTTTTTTTTTTTTTTAATTCAGCATGTTCTTGGTTCCTGTAAATCTTTGACCATTTTCCAGGCATATGACACACACGGTTTTGCAGTTTGTTTCTTGATGTTTCTGTGTGGGCATAAGAGGTTGGATCTGCTATTCTGTCAATTTGCTGATGTCACCCTCTATGCTGTTTCAACGGTTTACTTTTTGCTGAACATTACAGTGGTTTAAAAATATTTAAAAACCATAAATTGGCTTATTCACCTCACAATATTACTTTATTATAAAAATTAATAACCTTAATCCTTTTTAACTGTACCATTCAGTATTTTTAAGTATATTCACCACAAGATATTTCCCCCTCACCCAGCCTCTGGCAACCACCATTGTACTTTCTATTGCTAGAAATTTGACTACTTTAGATACCTTATAGAAGTGAAATCATACAGTATTGGTCTTTTTGTGACTGGTCTATTCCTTTTCGCCTAATGTCAAAGTTCATCCATGTTGTAGCAAGTGACAGGATTTCCTTCTTTTTAAAGACTAAATAATATTCCATTGTATGGCTAGACCACATTTTCTTTATTCATTCATCTACTGATGGCTCTTCGTGTTGTTTCCACCTCTTGGTTAGTATGACTATTGCTGCAGTGAACATGGGTGTGCAAGTAGGTTTTAGAGATCTTGTTTTCAATTTGTTTGTGTATATACCCAGAAGTAGGATTGCTGAATCATAAGGTAATTGTCTTTGTAATTTTTAAAAACAAGTTTCAATTTCTTGAGGAACTGTCATACTGTTTTCCATAGTGGCCCCACCATTTTACTTTGCCAGCAATTGGACATAAGGGTTCCAGTTTCTACACATCCTCAATACACCTTATTTTTTGTTTTTCCGACAGTGGCCGTCATAATGGCTATGAGATGATATCTCATTGTGGTTTTGATTTGTATTTCTCTAATGACTAGTGATGTTGAGTATAATTTCACAGCCTTGTAGACCAGGTGTAGTGGTAACAAGCTCCGTGGGTTTTTTTTCTTAATCTGGGTATATCATAATTTTTGGAGCACAGTTTTTCTGAATATACAAATCTCAGTTGACAGGTTTCTTTCTTTCCTCATTACAAGTGTATCATCCCACTGCCTTCAGTTGATTATCAGTTGATAATTATCAAATTATCAATTGAGAATGTCATTGAGTGTCCCTTGCACGTGTTGATTTTCTCACTGCTTTGAAGATTCCCTCATTGTGACTTTCAGTAGTTTGATTATAATGTCTTTCAGTGAAGATCTCTGTGAATTTACAGTACTTGGAAGTTTTTGAGTTTTTTGGATTTGTAGATACATTGTCTTTCTTCAAATTTGGGAAGGTTTCGGCCCTTAATGTTTCCAATAATCTTTCTTCTCCTTTCTCTTTGACTCCCATAATCTATATGTTGTTCCACTTGATGGTGTCTCAGGTCTCTTGGGCGTATTCACTTTTCTTCATACTTTTTCTTTCTGTTCCTCAGGCTGGATAATTTACAATTTCCTGTCTTCATCTTGGCGGATTGTTTCCTCTGCCTGATCAGATAATTTGTTGAACCCTTCTAGTTAATTTTCTGTTTCAGTTGTTGTACTTTACAGCTCCAAAATTTCTGTTTGGTTCCTTTTTATAATTTCTTTTTGTTGCTCTTTGTATTTTGATCATACATTTTCGGGTTTTCCATTATTTCTCTGTCCATGTTTCTCTTCGGGTCATTAAGCTTCTTAAGAACAGTTATTTTAGTCTTTTTCTAGTATATCCAATGTCTGGAATTTCTCAGGGATAGTTACTTTCAATTAATTTTGTTCCTTTCAATGCACCATACTTCCTGTTTCTTTGTATGCCCTGTGAATTTTGTTGTTGTTGTTGTTATCAAAACCTTGATGTTTGAATATTCTAGTGTGGTATCACTGGAGATTAGATTCTTGCCTAATTGGCTAGTTTGCTACGGGCTTTATGTTTGTTTTCTTATAATTATTGAAGGCTGTCGTAGTCCATTTGTTTAGTTACTTTCCCAATGTGGTTTTGAGAAGATGCATTCCTTGTCCTGTGTTGTCACTGAGGTGTGTGTTCCTTTAGCTCACGTTCACCTATTCTTTTGACAGAGATTTCTTTGAATGCCAGAAGGTTACAAAAATAACTAAAAACAAGCCAAGCCAAAAGAAGAAAAACCTCTTCCAGTCTTTGCAGATCCAGTTCTGTGTTGGGGCCCTCCTTCAATACCATGCTTGCCCTGAACCTAGGGATAACAGTGCAGTGGAAATTTGGGGTCTCCTCAACACTTTTCTAAATGTGTCTTAATCTAGGCATGCACATAGCCTCCATTACCTAAATTACCCCATGTACATGTTTTTGTTTTCGTTTTTGTTTTGGCTGCTTTGGGTGTTTGTTGCTGTGCACGGGATTTCTTTAGTTGCAGCGAGCGGTGGCTACTCTTCGTTTGCGGTGTGCGTGCTTCTCGTTGTGGTGGCTTGTCTTGTCGCTGAGCACGGGCTCTAGGCACATGGGCTTCAGGAGTTGTGGCTTGTGGGATCTAGAGCACAGGCTCAGTAGTTGTGGCGCATGGGCTTATTTGCTCCGTGGCATGTGGGACCTTCCCAGAACAGGGCGCAGACCCGTGTCCCCTGCATTGGCAGGCAGATACTTCACCACTGCACCACCAGGGAAGACCTACACGACTTTTTTGAATGTCTTAATCTGCCAAGGAATGTCCCCCAGCTTTTCCTCCCATGCTTTAGGTATCTTGACTGTTATATATTTTGACTGTAACATTTTCCCCCGGGTGTTTATGGGTTGTTAGTTCTCCTTGCAGTATTTTCAATCAAAGCCAACTACTTTTCCAGCCTGAGTTCTGAGTTAGGTAAAACAGAGGTGAAATCCTCCTGTAAGTCCTTCCAGTATCCTTTAGACAGGTTACCACAGATATAAGCAATAATTTGTGACTAGAGTCTGCTCTCCTCGCGCAGAACCAGACAGTAGGTGCCCAAAGCACAGGCTAGCGCTCTTCCAAGACGGTCCTATGCTGGAAAAGGTGTGGGACAACAGCAAGTAAAAATGCCACAAATATTTCCTGAAGTTTTCAACTTGCCTTTTTTTTTTTTTTAATTCAGCATGTTCTTGGTTCCTGTAAATCTTTGACCATTTTCCAGGCATATGACACACACGGTTTTGCAGTTTGTTTCTTGATGTTTCTGTGTGGGCATAAGAGGTTGGATCTGCTATTCTGTCAATTTGCTGATGTCACCCTCTATGCTGTTTCAACGGTTTACTTTTTGCTGAACATTACAGTGGTTTAAAAATATTTAAAAACCATAAATTGGCTTATTCACCTCACAATATTACTTTATTATAAAAATTAATAACCTTAATCCTTTTTAACTGTACCATTCAGTATTTTTAAGTATATTCACCACAAGATATTTCCCCCTCACCCAGCCTCTGGCAACCACCATTGTACTTTCTATTGCTAGAAATTTGACTACTTTAGATACCTTATAGAAGTGAAATCATACAGTATTGGTCTTTTTGTGACTGGTCTATTCCTTTTCGCCTAATGTCAAAGTTCATCCATGTTGTAGCAAGTGACAGGATTTCCTTCTTTTTAAAGACTAAATAATATTCCATTGTATGGCTAGACCACATTTTCTTTATTCATTCATCTACTGATGGCTCTTCGTGTTGTTTCCACCTCTTGGTTAGTATGACTATTGCTGCAGTGAACATGGGTGTGCAAGTAGGTTTTAGAGATCTTGTTTTCAATTTGTTTGTGTATATACCCAGAAGTAGGATTGCTGAATCATAAGGTAATTGTCTTTGTAATTTTTAAAAACAAGTTTCAATTTCTTGAGGAACTGTCATACTGTTTTCCATAGTGGCCCCACCATTTTACTTTGCCAGCAATTGGACATAAGGGTTCCAGTTTCTACACATCCTCAATACACCTTATTTTTTGTTTTTCCGACAGTGGCCGTCATAATGGCTATGAGATGATATCTCATTGTGGTTTTGATTTGTATTTCTCTAATGACTAGTGATGTTGAGTATAATTTCACAGCCTTGTAGACCAGGTGTAGTGGTAACAAGCTCCGTGGGTTTTTTTTCTTAATCTGGGTATATCATAATTTTTGGAGCACAGTTTTTCTGAATATACAAATCTCAGTTGACAGGTTTCTTTCTTTCCTCATTACAAGTGTATCATCCCACTGCCTTCAGTTGATTATCAGTTGATAATTATCAAATTATCAATTGAGAATGTCATTGAGTGTCCCTTGCACGTGTTGATTTTCTCACTGCTTTGAAGATTCCCTCATTGTGACTTTCAGTAGTTTGATTATAATGTCTTTCAGTGAAGATCTCTGTGAATTTACAGTACTTGGAAGTTTTTGAGTTTTTTGGATTTGTAGATACATTGTCTTTCTTCAAATTTGGGAAGGTTTCGGCCCTTAATGTTTCCAATAATCTTTCTTCTCCTTTCTCTTTGACTCCCATAATCTATATGTTGTTCCACTTGATGGTGTCTCAGGTCTCTTGGGCGTATTCACTTTTCTTCATACTTTTTCTTTCTGTTCCTCAGGCTGGATAATTTACAATTTCCTGTCTTCATCTTGGCGGATTGTTTCCTCTGCCTGATCAGATAATTTGTTGAACCCTTCTAGTTAATTTTCTGTTTCAGTTGTTGTACTTTACAGCTCCAAAATTTCTGTTTGGTTCCTTTTTATAATTTCTTTTTGTTGCTCTTTGTATTTTGATCATACATTTTCGGGTTTTCCATTATTTCTCTGTCCATGTTTCTCTTCGGGTCATTAAGCTTCTTAAGAACAGTTATTTTAGTCTTTTTCTAGTATATCCAATGTCTGGAATTTCTCAGGGATAGTTACTTTCAATTAATTTTGTTCCTTTCAATGCACCATACTTCCTGTTTCTTTGTATGCCCTGTGAATTTTGTTGTTGTTGTTGTTATCAAAACCTTGATGTTTGAATATTCTAGTGTGGTATCACTGGAGATTAGATTCTTGCCTAATTGGCTAGTTTGCTACGGGCTTTATGTTTGTTTTCTTATAATTATTGAAGGCTGTCGTAGTCCATTTGTTTAGTTACTTTCCCAATGTGGTTTTGAGAAGATGCATTCCTTGTCCTGTGTTGTCACTGAGGTGTGTGTTCCTTTAGCTCACGTTCACCTATTCTTTTGACAGAGATTTCTTTGAATGCCAGAAGGTTACAAAAATAACTAAAAACAAGCCAAGCCAAAAGAAGAAAAACCTCTTCCAGTCTTTGCAGATCCAGTTCTGTGTTGGGGCCCTCCTTCAATACCATGCTTGCCCTGAACCTAGGGATAACAGTGCAGTGGAAATTTGGGGTCTCCTCAACACTTTTCTAAATGTGTCTTAATCTAGGCATGCACATAGCCTCCATTACCTAAATTACCCCATGTACATGTTTTTGTTTTCGTTTTTGTTTTGGCTGCTTTGGGTGTTTGTTGCTGTGCACGGGATTTCTTTAGTTGCAGCGAGCGGTGGCTACTCTTCGTTTGCGGTGTGCGTGCTTCTCGTTGTGGTGGCTTGTCTTGTCGCTGAGCACGGGCTCTAGGCACATGGGCTTCAGGAGTTGTGGCTTGTGGGATCTAGAGCACAGGCTCAGTAGTTGTGGCGCATGGGCTTATTTGCTCCGTGGCATGTGGGACCTTCCCAGAACAGGGCGCAGACCCGTGTCCCCTGCATTGGCAGGCAGATACTTCACCACTGCACCACCAGGGAAGACCTACACGACTTTTTTGAATGTCTTAATCTGCCAAGGAATGTCCCCCAGCTTTTCCTCCCATGCTTTAGGTATCTTGACTGTTATATATTTTGACTGTAACATTTTCCCCCGGGTGTTTATGGGTTGTTAGTTCTCCTTGCAGTATTTTCAATCAAAGCCAACTACTTTTCCAGCCTGAGTTCTGAGTTAGGTAAAACAGAGGTGAAATCCTCCTGTAAGTCCTTCCAGTATCCTTTAGACAGGTTACCACAGATATAAGCAATAATTTGTGACTAGAGTCTGCTCTCCTCGCGCAGAACCAGACAGTAGGTGCCCAAAGCACAGGCTAGCGCTCTTCCAAGACGGTCCTATGCTGGAAAAGGTGTGGGACAACAGCAAGTAAAAATGCCACAAATATTTCCTGAAGTTTTCAACTTGCCTTTTTTTTTTTTTAATTCAGCATGTTCTTGGTTCCTGTAAATCTTTGACCATTTTCCAGGCATATGACACACACGGTTTTGCAGTTTGTTTCTTGATGTTTCTGTGTGGGCATAAGAGGTTGGATCTGCTATTCTGTCAATTTGCTGATGTCACCCTCTATGCTGTTTCAACGGTTTACTTTTTGCTGAACATTACAGTGGTTTAAAAATATTTAAAAACCATAAATTGGCTTATTCACCTCACAATATTACTTTATTATAAAAATTAATAACCTTAATCCTTTTTAACTGTACCATTCAGTATTTTTAAGTATATTCACCACAAGATATTTCCCCCTCACCCAGCCTCTGGCAACCACCATTGTACTTTCTATTGCTAGAAATTTGACTACTTTAGATACCTTATAGAAGTGAAATCATACAGTATTGGTCTTTTTGTGACTGGTCTATTCCTTTTCACCTAATGTCAAAGTTCATCCATGTTGTAGCAAGTGACAGGATTTCCTTCTTTTTAAAGACTAAATAATATTCCATTGTATGGCTAGACCACATTTTCTTTATTCATTCATCTACTGATGGCTCTTCGTGTTGTTTCCACCTCTTGGTTATTATGACTATTGCTGCAGTGAACATGGGTGTGCAAGTAGGTTTTAGAGATCTTGTTTTCAATTTGTTTGTGTATATACCCAGAAGTAGGATTGCTGAATCATAAGGTAATTGTCTTTGTAATTTTTAAAAACAAGTTTCAATTTCTTGAGGAACTGTCATACTGTTTTCCATAGTGGCCCCACCATTTTACTTTGCCAGCAATTGGACATAAGGGTTCCAGTTTCTACACATCCTCAATACACCTTATTTTTTGTTTTTCCTACAGTGGCCGTCATAATGGCTATGAGATGATATCTCATTGTGGTTTTGATTTGTATTTCTCTAATGACTAGTGATGTTGAGTATAATTTCACAGCCTTGTAGACCAGGTGTAGTGGTAACAAGCTCCGTGGGTTTTTTTTCTTAATCTGGGTATATCATAATTTTTGGAGCACAGTTTTTCTGAATATACAAATCTCAGTTGACAGGTTTCTTTCTTTCCTCATTACAAGTGTATCATCCCACTGCCTTCAGTTGATTATCAGTTGATAATTATCAAATTATCAATTGAGAATGTCATTGAGTGTCCCTTGCACGTGTTGATTTTCTCACTGCTTTGAAGATTCCCTCATTGTGACTTTCAGTAGTTTGATTATAATGTCTTTCAGTGAAGATCTCTGTGAATTTACAGTACTTGGAAGTTTTTGAGTTTTTTGGATTTGTAGATACATTGTCTTTCTTCAAATTTGGGAAGGTTTCGGCCCTTAATGTTTCCAATAATCTTTCTTCTCCTTTCTCTTTGACTCCCATAATCTATATGTTGTTCCACTTGATGGTGTCTCAGGTCTCTTGGGCGTATTCACTTTTCTTCATACTTTTTCTTTCTGTTCCTCAGGCTGGATAATTTACAATTTCCTGTCTTCATCTTGGCGGATTGTTTCCTCTGCCTGATCAGATAATTTGTTGAACCCTTCTAGTTAATTTTCTGTTTCTGTTGTTGTACTTTACAGCTCCAAAATTTCTGTTTGGTTCCTTTTTATAATTTCTTTTTGTTGCTCTTTGTATTTTGATCATACATTTTCGGGTTTTCCATTATTTCTCTGTCCATGTTTCTCTTCGGGTCATTAAGCTTCTTAAGAACAGTTATTTGAGTCTTTTTCTAGTATATCCAATGTCTGGAATTTCTCAGGGATAGTTACTTTCAATTAATTTTGTTCCTTTCAATGCACCATACTTCCTGTTTCTTTGTATGCCCTGTGAATTTTGTTGTTGTTGTTGTTATCAAAACCTTGATGTTTGAATATTCTAGTGTGGTATCACTGGAGATTAGATTCTTGCCTAATTGGCTAGTTTGCTACGGGCTTTATGTTTGTTTTCTTATAATTATTGAAGGCTGTCGTAGTCCATTTGTTTAGTTACTTTCCCAATGTGGTTTTGAGAAGATGCATTCCTTGTCCTGTGTTGTCACTGAGGTGTGTGTTCCTTTAGCTCACGTTCACCTATTCTTTTGACAGAGATTTCTTTGAATGCCAGAAGGTTACAAAAATAACTAAAAACAAGCCAAGCCAAAAGAAGAAAAACCTCTTCCAGTCTTTGCAGATCCAGTTCTGTGTTGGGGCCCTCCTTCAATACCATGCTTGCCCTGAACCTAGGGATAACAGTGCAGTGGAAATTTGGGGTCTCCTCAACACTTTTCTAAATGTGTCTTAATCTAGGCATGCACATAGCCTCCATTACCTAAATTACCCCATGTACATGTTTTTGTTTTCGTTTTTGTTTTGGCTGCTTTGGGTGTTTGTTGCTGTGCACGGGATTTCTTTAGTTGCAGCGAGCGGTGGCTACTCTTCGTTTGCGGTGTGCGTGCTTCTCGTTGTGGTGGCTTGTCTTGTCGCTGAGCACGGGCTCTAGGCACATGGGCTTCAGGAGTTGTGGCTTGTGGGATCTAGAGCACAGGCTCAGTAGTTGTGGCGCATGGGCTTATTTGCTCCGTGGCATGTGGGACCTTCCCAGAACAGGGCGCAGACCCGTGTCCCCTGCATTGGCAGGCAGATACTTCACCACTGCACCACCAGGGAAGACCTACACGACTTTTTTGAATGTCTTAATCTGCCAAGGAATGTCCCCCAGCTTTTCCTCCCATGCTTTAGGTATCTTGACTGTTATATATTTTGACTGTAACATTTTCCCCCGGGTGTTTATGGGTTGTTAGTTCTCCTTGCAGTATTTTCAATCAAAGCCAACTACTTTTCCAGCCTGAGTTCTGAGTTAGGTAAAACAGAGGTGAAATCCTCCTGTAAGTCCTTCCAGTATCCTTTAGACAGGTTACCACAGATATAAGCAATAATTTGTGACTAGAGTCTGCTCTCCTCGCGCAGAACCAGACAGTAGGTGCCCAAAGCACAGGCTAGCGCTCTTCCAAGACGGTCCTATGCTGGAAAAGGTGTGGGACAACAGCAAGTAAAAATGCCACAAATATTTCCTGAAGTTTTCAACTTGCCTTTTTTTTTTTTTTTAATTCAGCATGTTCTTGGTTCCTGTAAATCTTTGACCATTTTCCAGGCATATGACACACACGGTTTTGCAGTTTGTTTCTTGATGTTTCTGTGTGGGCATAAGAGGTTGGATCTGCTATTCTGTCAATTTGCTGATGTCACCCTCTATGCTGTTTCAACGGTTTACTTTTTGCTGAACATTACAGTGGTTTAAAAATATTTAAAAACCATAAATTGGCTTATTCACCTCACAATATTACTTTATTATAAAAATTAATAACCTTAATCCTTTTTAACTGTACCATTCAGTATTTTTAAGTATATTCACCACAAGATATTTCCCCCTCACCCAGCCTCTGGCAACCACCATTGTACTTTCTATTGCTAGAAATTTGACTACTTTAGATACCTTATAGAAGTGAAATCATACAGTATTGGTCTTTTTGTGACTGGTCTATTCCTTTTCGCCTAATGTCAAAGTTCATCCATGTTGTAGCAAGTGACAGGATTTCCTTCTTTTTAAAGACTAAATAATATTCCATTGTATGGCTAGACCACATTTTCTTTATTCATTCATCTACTGATGGCTCTTCGTGTTGTTTCCACCTCTTGGTTAGTATGACTATTGCTGCAGTGAACATGGGTGTGCAAGTAGGTTTTAGAGATCTTGTTTTCAATTTGTTTGTGTATATACCCAGAAGTAGGATTGCTGAATCATAAGGTAATTGTCTTTGTAATTTTTAAAAACAAGTTTCAATTTCTTGAGGAACTGTCATACTGTTTTCCATAGTGGCCCCACCATTTTACTTTGCCAGCAATTGGACATAAGGGTTCCAGTTTCTACACATCCTCAATACACCTTATTTTTTGTTTTTCCGACAGTGGCCGTCATAATGGCTATGAGATGATATCTCATTGTGGTTTTGATTTGTATTTCTCTAATGACTAGTGATGTTGAGTATAATTTCACAGCCTTGTAGACCAGGTGTAGTGGTAACAAGCTCCGTGGGTTTTTTTTCTTAATCTGGGTATATCATAATTTTTGGAGCACAGTTTTTCTGAATATACAAATCTCAGTTGACAGGTTTCTTTCTTTCCTCATTACAAGTGTATCATCCCACTGCCTTCAGTTGATTATCAGTTGATAATTATCAAATTATCAATTGAGAATGTCATTGAGTGTCCCTTGCACGTGTTGATTTTCTCACTGCTTTGAAGATTCCCTCATTGTGACTTTCAGTAGTTTGATTATAATGTCTTTCAGTGAAGATCTCTGTGAATTTACAGTACTTGGAAGTTTTTGAGTTTTTTGGATTTGTAGATACATTGTCTTTCTTCAAATTTGGGAAGGTTTCGGCCCTTAATGTTTCCAATAATCTTTCTTCTCCTTTCTCTTTGACTCCCATAATCTATATGTTGTTCCACTTGATGGTGTCTCAGGTCTCTTGGGCGTATTCACTTTTCTTCATACTTTTTCTTTCTGTTCCTCAGGCTGGATAATTTACAATTTCCTGTCTTCATCTTGGCGGATTGTTTCCTCTGCCTGATCAGATAATTTGTTGAACCCTTCTAGTTAATTTTCTGTTTCTGTTGTTGTACTTTACAGCTCCAAAATTTCTGTTTGGTTCCTTTTTATAATTTCTTTTTGTTGCTCTTTGTATTTTGATCATACATTTTCGGGTTTTCCATTATTTCTCTGTCCATGTTTCTCTTCGGGTCATTAAGCTTCTTAAGAACAGTTATTTGAGTCTTTTTCTAGTATATCCAATGTCTGGAATTTCTCAGGGATAGTTACTTTCAATTAATTTTGTTCCTTTCAATGCACCATACTTCCTGTTTCTTTGTATGCCCTGTGAATTTTGTTGTTGTTGTTGTTATCAAAACCTTGATGTTTGAATATTCTAGTGTGGTATCACTGGAGATTAGATTCTTGCCTAATTGGCTAGTTTGCTACGGGCTTTATGTTTGTTTTCTTATAATTATTGAAGGCTGTCGTAGTCCATTTGTTTAGTTACTTTCCCAATGTGGTTTTGAGAAGATGCATTCCTTGTCCTGTGTTGTCACTGAGGTGTGTGTTCCTTTAGCTCACGTTCACCTATTCTTTTGACAGAGATTTCTTTGAATGCCAGAAGGTTACAAAAATAACTAAAAACAAGCCAAGCCAAAAGAAGAAAAACCTCTTCCAGTCTTTGCAGATCCAGTTCTGTGTTGGGGCCCTCCTTCAATACCATGCTTGCCCTGAACCTAGGGATAACAGTGCAGTGGAAATTTGGGGTCTCCTCAACACTTTTCTAAATGTGTCTTAATCTAGGCATGCACATAGCCTCCATTACCTAAATTACCCCATGTACATGTTTTTGTTTTCGTTTTTGTTTTGGCTGCTTTGGGTGTTTGTTGCTGTGCACGGGATTTCTTTAGTTGCAGCGAGCGGTGGCTACTCTTCGTTTGCGGTGTGCGTGCTTCTCGTTGTGGTGGCTTGTCTTGTCGCTGAGCACGGGCTCTAGGCACATGGGCTTCAGGAGTTGTGGCTTGTGGGATCTAGAGCACAGGCTCAGTAGTTGTGGCGCATGGGCTTATTTGCTCCGTGGCATGTGGGACCTTCCCAGAACAGGGCGCAGACCCGTGTCCCCTGCATTGGCAGGCAGATACTTCACCACTGCACCACCAGGGAAGACCTACACGACTTTTTTGAATGTCTTAATCTGCCAAGGAATGTCCCCCAGCTTTTCCTCCCATGCTTTAGGTATCTTGACTGTTATATATTTTGACTGTAACATTTTCCCCCGGGTGTTTATGGGTTGTTAGTTCTCCTTGCAGTATTTTCAATCAAAGCCAACTACTTTTCCAGCCTGAGTTCTGAGTTAGGTAAAACAGAGGTGAAATCCTCCTGTAAGTCCTTCCAGTATCCTTTAGACAGGTTACCACAGATATAAGCAATAATTTGTGACTAGAGTCTGCTCTCCTCGCGCAGAACCAGACAGTAGGTGCCCAAAGCACAGGCTAGCGCTCTTCCAAGACGGTCCTATGCTGGAAAAGGTGTGGGACAACAGCAAGTAAAAATGCCACAAATATTTCCTGAAGTTTTCAACTTGCCTTTTTTTTTTTTTTTAATTCAGCATGTTCTTGGTTCCTGTAAATCTTTGACCATTTTCCAGGCATATGACACACACGGTTTTGCAGTTTGTTTCTTGATGTTTCTGTGTGGGCATAAGAGGTTGGATCTGCTATTCTGTCAATTTGCTGATGTCACCCTCTATGCTGTTTCAACGGTTTACTTTTTGCTGAACATTACAGTGGTTTAAAAATATTTAAAAACCATAAATTGGCTTATTCACCTCACAATATTACTTTATTATAAAAATTAATAACCTTAATCCTTTTTAACTGTACCATTCAGTATTTTTAAGTATATTCACCACAAGATATTTCCCCCTCACCCAGCCTCTGGCAACCACCATTGTACTTTCTATTGCTAGAAATTTGACTACTTTAGATACCTTATAGAAGTGAAATCATACAGTATTGGTCTTTTTGTGACTGGTCTATTCCTTTTCGCCTAATGTCAAAGTTCATCCATGTTGTAGCAAGTGACAGGATTTCCTTCTTTTTAAAGACTAAATAATATTCCATTGTATGGCTAGACCACATTTTCTTTATTCATTCATCTACTGATGGCTCTTCGTGTTGTTTCCACCTCTTGGTTAGTATGACTATTGCTGCAGTGAACATGGGTGTGCAAGTAGGTTTTAGAGATCTTGTTTTCAATTTGTTTGTGTATATACCCAGAAGTAGGATTGCTGAATCATAAGGTAATTGTCTTTGTAATTTTTAAAAACAAGTTTCAATTTCTTGAGGAACTGTCATACTGTTTTCCATAGTGGCCCCACCATTTTACTTTGCCAGCAATTGGACATAAGGGTTCCAGTTTCTACACATCCTCAATACACCTTATTTTTTGTTTTTCCGACAGTGGCCGTCATAATGGCTATGAGATGATATCTCATTGTGGTTTTGATTTGTATTTCTCTAATGACTAGTGATGTTGAGTATAATTTCACAGCCTTGTAGACCAGGTGTAGTGGTAACAAGCTCCGTGGGTTTTTTTTCTTAATCTGGGTATATCATAATTTTTGGAGCACAGTTTTTCTGAATATACAAATCTCAGTTGACAGGTTTCTTTCTTTCCTCATTACAAGTGTATCATCCCACTGCCTTCAGTTGATTATCAGTTGATAATTATCAAATTATCAATTGAGAATGTCATTGAGTGTCCCTTGCACGTGTTGATTTTCTCACTGCTTTGAAGATTCCCTCATTGTGACTTTCAGTAGTTTGATTATAATGTCTTTCAGTGAAGATCTCTGTGAATTTACAGTACTTGGAAGTTTTTGAGTTTTTTGGATTTGTAGATACATTGTCTTTCTTCAAATTTGGGAAGGTTTCGGCCCTTAATGTTTCCAATAATCTTTCTTCTCCTTTCTCTTTGACTCCCATAATCTATATGTTGTTCCACTTGATGGTGTCTCAGGTCTCTTGGGCGTATTCACTTTTCTTCATACTTTTTCTTTCTGTTCCTCAGGCTGGATAATTTACAATTTCCTGTCTTCATCTTGGCGGATTGTTTCCTCTGCCTGATCAGATAATTTGTTGAACCCTTCTAGTTAATTTTCTGTTTCAGTTGTTGTACTTTACAGCTCCAAAATTTCTGTTTGGTTCCTTTTTATAATTTCTTTTTGTTGCTCTTTGTATTTTGATCATACATTTTCGGGTTTTCCATTATTTCTCTGTCCATGTTTCTCTTCGGGTCATTAAGCCTCTTAAGAACAGTTATTTTAGTCTTTTTCTAGTATATCCAATGTCTGGAATTTCTCAGGGATAGTTACTTTCAATTAATTTTGTCCCTTTCAATGCACCATACTTCCTGTTTCTTTGTATGCCCTGTGAATTTTGTTGTTGTTGTTGTTATCAAAACCTTGATGTTTGAATATTCTAGTGTGGTATCACTGGAGATTAGATTCTTGCCTAATTGGCTAGTTTGCTACGGGCTTTATGTTTGTTTTCTTATAATTATTGAAGGCTGTCGTAGTCCATTTGTTTAGTTACTTTTCCAATGTGGTTTTGAGAAGATGCATTCCTTGTCCTGTGTTGTCACTGAGGTGTGTGTTCCTTTAGCTCACGTTCACCTATTCTTTTGACAGAGATTTCTTTGAATGCCAGAAGGTTACAAAAATAACTAAAAACAAGCCAAGCCAAAAGAAGAAAAACCTCTTCCAGTCTTTGCAGATCCAGTTCTGTGTTGGGGCCCTCCTTCAATACCATGCTTGCCCTGAACCTAGGGATAACAGTGCAGTGGAAATTTGGGGTCTCCTCAACACTTTTCTAAATGTGTCTTAATCTAGGCATGCACATAGCCTCCATTACCTAAATTACCCCATGTACATGTTTTTGTTTTCGTTTTTGTTTTGGCTGCTTTGGGTGTTTGTTGCTGTGCACGGGATTTCTTTAGTTGCAGCGAGCGGTGGCTACTCTTCGTTTGCGGTGTGCGTGCTTCTCGTTGTGGTGGCTTGTCTTGTCGCTGAGCACGGGCTCTAGGCACATGGGCTTCAGGAGTTGTGGCTTGTGGGATCTAGAGCACAGGCTCAGTAGTTGTGGCGCATGGGCTTATTTGCTCCGTGGCATGTGGGACCTTCCCAGAACAGGGCGCAGACCCGTGTCCCCTGCATTGGCAGGCAGATACTTCACCACTGCACCACCAGGGAAGACCTACACGACTTTTTTGAATGTCTTAATCTGCCAAGGAATGTCCCCCAGCTTTTCCTCCCATGCTTTAGGTATCTTGACTGTTATATATTTTGACTGTAACATTTTCCCCCGGGTGTTTATGGGTTGTTAGTTCTCCTTGCAGTATTTTCAATCAAAGCCAACTACTTTTCCAGCCTGAGTTCTGAGTTAGGTAAAACAGAGGTGAAATCCTCCTGTAAGTCCTTCCAGTATCCTTTAGACAGGTTACCACAGATATAAGCAATAATTTGTGACTAGAGTCTGCTCTCCTCGCGCAGAACCAGACAGTAGGTGCCCAAAGCACAGGCTAGCGCTCTTCCAAGACGGTCCTATGCTGGAAAAGGTGTGGGACAACAGCAAGTAAAAATGCCACAAATATTTCCTGAAGTTTTCAACTTGCCTTTTTTTTTTTTTAATTCAGCATGTTCTTGGTTCCTGTAAATCTTTGACCATTTTCCAGGCATATGACACACACGGTTTTGCAGTTTGTTTCTTGATGTTTCTGTGTGGGCATAAGAGGTTGGATCTGCTATTCTGTCAATTTGCTGATGTCACCCTCTATGCTGTTTCAACGGTTTACTTTTTGCTGAACATTACAGTGGTTTAAAAATATTTAAAAACCATAAATTGGCTTATTCACCTCACAATATTACTTTATTATAAAAATTAATAACCTTAATCCTTTTTAACTGTACCATTCAGTATTTTTAAGTATATTCACCACAAGATATTTCCCCCTCACCCAGCCTCTGGCAACCACCATTGTACTTTCTATTGCTAGAAATTTGACTACTTTAGATACCTTATAGAAGTGAAATCATACAGTATTGGTCTTTTTGTGACTGGTCTATTCCTTTTCGCCTAATGTCAAAGTTCATCCATGTTGTAGCAAGTGACAGGATTTCCTTCTTTTTAAAGACTAAATAATATTCCATTGTATGGCTAGACCACATTTTCTTTATTCATTCATCTACTGATGGCTCTTCGTGTTGTTTCCACCTCTTGGTTAGTATGACTATTGCTGCAGTGAACATGGGTGTGCAAGTAGGTTTTAGAGATCTTGTTTTCAATTTGTTTGTGTATATACCCAGAAGTAGGATTGCTGAATCATAAGGTAATTGTCTTTGTAATTTTTAAAAACAAGTTTCAATTTCTTGAGGAACTGTCATACTGTTTTCCATAGTGGCCCCACCATTTTACTTTGCCAGCAATTGGACATAAGGGTTCCAGTTTCTACACATCCTCAATACACCTTATTTTTTGTTTTTCCGACAGTGGCCGTCATAATGGCTATGAGATGATATCTCATTGTGGTTTTGATTTGTATTTCTCTAATGACTAGTGATGTTGAGTATAATTTCACAGCCTTGTAGACCAGGTGTAGTGGTAACAAGCTCCGTGGGTTTTTTTTCTTAATCTGGGTATATCATAATTTTTGGAGCACAGTTTTTCTGAATATACAAATCTCAGTTGACAGGTTTCTTTCTTTCCTCATTACAAGTGTATCATCCCACTGCCTTCAGTTGATTATCAGTTGATAATTATCAAATTATCAATTGAGAATGTCATTGAGTGTCCCTTGCACGTGTTGATTTTCTCACTGCTTTGAAGATTCCCTCATTGTGACTTTCAGTAGTTTGATTATAATGTCTTTCAGTGAAGATCTCTGTGAATTTACAGTACTTGGAAGTTTTTGAGTTTTTTGGATTTGTAGATACATTGTCTTTCTTCAAATTTGGGAAGGTTTCGGCCCTTAATGTTTCCAATAATCTTTCTTCTCCTTTCTCTTTGACTCCCATAATCTATATGTTGTTCCACTTGATGGTGTCTCAGGTCTCTTGGGCGTATTCACTTTTCTTCATACTTTTTCTTTCTGTTCCTCAGGCTGGATAATTTACAATTTCCTGTCTTCATCTTGGCGGATTGTTTCCTCTGCCTGATCAGATAATTTGTTGAACCCTTCTAGTTAATTTTCTGTTTCTGTTGTTGTACTTTACAGCTCCAAAATTTCTGTTTGGTTCCTTTTTATAATTTCTTTTTGTTGCTCTTTGTATTTTGATCATACATTTTCGGGTTTTCCATTATTTCTCTGTCCATGTTTCTCTTCGGGTCATTAAGCTTCTTAAGAACAGTTATTTGAGTCTTTTTCTAGTATATCCAATGTCTGGAATTTCTCAGGGATAGTTACTTTCAATTAATTTTGTTCCTTTCAATGCACCATACTTCCTGTTTCTTTGTATGCCCTGTGAATTTTGTTGTTGTTGTTGTTATCAAAACCTTGATGTTTGAATATTCTAGTGTGGTATCACTGGAGATTAGATTCTTGCCTAATTGGCTAGTTTGCTACGGGCTTTATGTTTGTTTTCTTATAATTATTGAAGGCTGTCGTAGTCCATTTGTTTAGTTACTTTCCCAATGTGGTTTTGAGAAGATGCATTCCTTGTCCTGTGTTGTCACTGAGGTGTGTGTTCCTTTAGCTCACGTTCACCTATTCTTTTGACAGAGATTTCTTTGAATGCCAGAAGGTTACAAAAATAACTAAAAACAAGCCAAGCCAAAAGAAGAAAAACCTCTTCCAGTCTTTGCAGATCCAGTTCTGTGTTGGGGCCCTCCTTCAATACCATGCTTGCCCTGAACCTAGGGATAACAGTGCAGTGGAAATTTGGGGTCTCCTCAACACTTTTCTAAATGTGTCTTAATCTAGGCATGCACATAGCCTCCATTACCTAAATTACCCCATGTACATGTTTTTGTTTTCGTTTTTGTTTTGGCTGCTTTGGGTGTTTGTTGCTGTGCACGGGATTTCTTTAGTTGCAGCGAGCGGTGGCTACTCTTCGTTTGCGGTGTGCGTGCTTCTCGTTGTGGTGGCTTGTCTTGTCGCTGAGCACGGGCTCTAGGCACATGGGCTTCAGGAGTTGTGGCTTGTGGGATCTAGAGCACAGGCTCAGTAGTTGTGGCGCATGGGCTTATTTGCTCCGTGGCATGTGGGACCTTCCCAGAACAGGGCGCAGACCCGTGTCCCCTGCATTGGCAGGCAGATACTTCACCACTGCACCACCAGGGAAGACCTACACGACTTTTTTGAATGTCTTAATCTGCCAAGGAATGTCCCCCAGCTTTTCCTCCCATGCTTTAGGTATCTTGACTGTTATATATTTTGACTGTAACATTTTCCCCCGGGTGTTTATGGGTTGTTAGTTCTCCTTGCAGTATTTTCAATCAAAGCCAACTACTTTTCCAGCCTGAGTTCTGAGTTAGGTAAAACAGAGGTGAAATCCTCCTGTAAGTCCTTCCAGTATCCTTTAGACAGGTTACCACAGATATAAGCAATAATTTGTGACTAGAGTCTGCTCTCCTCGCGCAGAACCAGACAGTAGGTGCCCAAAGCACAGGCTAGCACTCTTCCAAGACGGTCCTATGCTGGAAAAGGTGTGGGACAACAGCAAGTAAAAATGCCACAAATATTTCCTGAAGTTTTCAACTTGCCTTTTTTTTTTTTTTTTAATTCAGCATGTTCTTGGTTCCTGTAAATCTTTGACCATTTTCCAGGCATATGACACACACGGTTTTGCAGTTTGTTTCTTGATGTTTCTGTGTGGGCATAAGAGGTTGGATCTGCTATTCTGTCAATTTGCTGATGTCACCCTCTATGCTGTTTCAACGGTTTACTTTTTGCTGAACATTACAGTGGTTTAAAAATATTTAAAAACCATAAATTGGCTTATTCACCTCACAATATTACTTTATTATAAAAATTAATAACCTTAATCCTTTTTAACTGTACCATTCAGTATTTTTAAGTATATTCACCACAAGATATTTCCCCCTCACCCAGCCTCTGGCAACCACCATTGTACTTTCTATTGCTAGAAATTTGACTACTTTAGATACCTTATAGAAGTGAAATCATACAGTATTGGTCTTTTTGTGACTGGTCTATTCCTTTTCGCCTAATGTCAAAGTTCATCCATGTTGTAGCAAGTGACAGGATTTCCTTCTTTTTAAAGACTAAATAATATTCCATTGTATGGCTAGACCACATTTTCTTTATTCATTCATCTACTGATGGCTCTTCGTGTTGTTTCCACCTCTTGGTTAGTATGACTATTGCTGCAGTGAACATGGGTGTGCAAGTAGGTTTTAGAGATCTTGTTTTCAATTTGTTTGTGTATATACCCAGAAGTAGGATTGCTGAATCATAAGGTAATTGTCTTTGTAATTTTTAGAAACAAGTTTCAATTTCTTGAGGAACTGTCATACTGTTTTCCATAGTGGCCCCACCATTTTACTTTGCCAGCAATTGGACATAAGGGTTCCAGTTTCTACACATCCTCAATACACCTTATTTTTTGTTTTTCCGACAGTGGCCGTCATAATGGCTATGAGATGATATCTCATTGTGGTTTTGATTTGTATTTCTCTAATGACTAGTGATGTTGAGTATAATTTCACAGCCTTGTAGACCAGGTGTAGTGGTAACAAGCTCCGTGGGTTTTTTTTCTTAATCTGGGTATATCATAATTTTTGGAGCACAGTTTTTCTGAATATACAAATCTCAGTTGACAGGTTTCTTTCTTTCCTCATTACAAGTGTATCATCCCACTGCCTTCAGTTGATTATCAGTTGATAATTATCAAATTATCAATTGAGAATGTCATTGAGTGTCCCTTGCACGTGTTGATTTTCTCACTGCTTTGAAGATTCCCTCATTGTGACTTTCAGTAGTTTGATTATAATGTCTTTCAGTGAAGATCTCTGTGAATTTACAGTACTTGGAAGTTTTTGAGTTTTTTGGATTTGTAGATACATTGTCTTTCTTCAAATTTGGGAAGGTTTCGGCCCTTAATGTTTCCAATAATCTTTCTTCTCCTTTCTCTTTGACTCCCATAATCTATATGTTGTTCCACTTGATGGTGTCTCAGGTCTCTTGGGCGTATTCACTTTTCTTCATACTTTTTCTTTCTGTTCCTCAGGCTGGATAATTTACAATTTCCTGTCTTCATCTTGGCGGATTGTTTCCTCTGCCTGATCAGATAATTTGTTGAACCCTTCTAGTTAATTTTCTGTTTCTGTTGTTGTACTTTACAGCTCCAAAATTTCTGTTTGGTTCCTTTTTATAATTTCTTTTTGTTGCTCTTTGTATTTTGATCATACATTTTCGGGTTTTCCATTATTTCTCTGTCCATGTTTCTCTTCGGGTCATTAAGCTTCTTAAGAACAGTTATTTGAGTCTTTTTCTAGTATATCCAATGTCTGGAATTTCTCAGGGATAGTTACTTTCAATTAATTTTGTTCCTTTCAATGCACCATACTTCCTGTTTCTTTGTATGCCCTGTGAATTTTGTTGTTGTTGTTGTTATCAAAACCTTGATGTTTGAATATTCTAGTGTGGTATCACTGGAGATTAGATTCTTGCCTAATTGGCTAGTTTGCTACGGGCTTTATGTTTGTTTTCTTATAATTATTGAAGGCTGTCGTAGTCCATTTGTTTAGTTACTTTCCCAATGTGGTTTTGAGAAGATGCATTCCTTGTCCTGTGTTGTCACTGAGGTGTGTGTTCCTTTAGCTCACGTTCACCTATTCTTTTGACAGAGATTTCTTTGAATGCCAGAAGGTTACAAAAATAACTAAAAACAAGCCAAGCCAAAAGAAGAAAAACCTCTTCCAGTCTTTGCAGATCCAGTTCTGTGTTGGGGCCCTCCTTCAATACCATGCTTGCCCTGAACCTAGGGATAACAGTGCAGTGGAAATTTGGGGTCTCCTCAACACTTTTCTAAATGTGTCTTAATCTAGGCATGCACATAGCCTCCATTACCTAAATTACCCCATGTACATGTTTTTGTTTTCGTTTTTGTTTTGGCTGCTTTGGGTGTTTGTTGCTGTGCACGGGATTTCTTTAGTTGCAGCGAGCGGTGGCTACTCTTCGTTTGCGGTGTGCGTGCTTCTCGTTGTGGTGGCTTGTCTTGTCGCTGAGCACGGGCTCTAGGCACATGGGCTTCAGGAGTTGTGGCTTGTGGGATCTAGAGCACAGGCTCAGTAGTTGTGGCGCATGGGCTTATTTGCTCCGTGGCATGTGGGACCTTCCCAGAACAGGGCGCAGACCCGTGTCCCCTGCATTGGCAGGCAGATACTTCACCACTGCACCACCAGGGAAGACCTACACGACTTTTTTGAATGTCTTAATCTGCCAAGGAATGTCCCCCAGCTTTTCCTCCCATGCTTTAGGTATCTTGACTGTTATATATTTTGACTGTAACATTTTCCCCCGGGTGTTTATGGGTTGTTAGTTCTCCTTGCAGTATTTTCAATCAAAGCCAACTACTTTTCCAGCCTGAGTTCTGAGTTAGGTAAAACAGAGGTGAAATCCTCCTGTAAGTCCTTCCAGTATCCTTTAGACAGGTTACCACAGATATAAGCAATAATTTGTGACTAGAGTCTGCTCTCCTCGCGCAGAACCAGACAGTAGGTGCCCAAAGCACAGGCTAGCACTCTTCCAAGACGGTCCTATGCTGGAAAAGGTGTGGGACAACAGCAAGTAAAAATGCCACAAATATTTCCTGAAGTTTTCAACTTGCCTTTTTTTTTTTTTTTAATTCAGCATGTTCTTGGTTCCTGTAAATCTTTGACCATTTTCCAGGCATATGACACACACGGTTTTGCAGTTTGTTTCTTGATGTTTCTGTGTGGGCATAAGAGGTTGGATCTGCTATTCTGTCAATTTGCTGATGTCACCCTCTATGCTGTTTCAACGGTTTACTTTTTGCTGAACATTACAGTGGTTTAAAAATATTTAAAAACCATAAATTGGCTTATTCACCTCACAATATTACTTTATTATAAAAATTAATAACCTTAATCCTTTTTAACTGTACCATTCAGTATTTTTAAGTATATTCACCACAAGATATTTCCCCCTCACCCAGCCTCTGGCAACCACCATTGTACTTTCTATTGCTAGAAATTTGACTACTTTAGATACCTTATAGAAGTGAAATCATACAGTATTGGTCTTTTTGTGACTGGTCTATTCCTTTTCGCCTAATGTCAAAGTTCATCCATGTTGTAGCAAGTGACAGGATTTCCTTCTTTTTAAAGACTAAATAATATTCCATTGTATGGCTAGACCACATTTTCTTTATTCATTCATCTACTGATGGCTCTTCGTGTTGTTTCCACCTCTTGGTTAGTATGACTATTGCTGCAGTGAACATGGGTGTGCAAGTAGGTTTTAGAGATCTTGTTTTCAATTTGTTTGTGTATATACCCAGAAGTAGGATTGCTGAATCATAAGGTAATTGTCTTTGTAATTTTTAAAAACAAGTTTCAATTTCTTGAGGAACTGTCATACTGTTTTCCATAGTGGCCCCACCATTTTACTTTGCCAGCAATTGGACATAAGGGTTCCAGTTTCTACACATCCTCAATACACCTTATTTTTTGTTTTTCCGACAGTGGCCGTCATAATGGCTATGAGATGATATCTCATTGTGGTTTTGATTTGTATTTCTCTAATGACTAGTGATGTTGAGTATAATTTCACAGCCTTGTAGACCAGGTGTAGTGGTAACAAGCTCCGTGGGTTTTTTTTCTTAATCTGGGTATATCATAATTTTTGGAGCACAGTTTTTCTGAATATACAAATCTCAGTTGACAGGTTTCTTTCTTTCCTCATTACAAGTGTATCATCCCACTGCCTTCAGTTGATTATCAGTTGATAATTATCAAATTATCAATTGAGAATGTCATTGAGTGTCCCTTGCACGTGTTGATTTTCTCACTGCTTTGAAGATTCCCTCATTGTGACTTTCAGTAGTTTGATTATAATGTCTTTCAGTGAAGATCTCTGTGAATTTACAGTACTTGGAAGTTTTTGAGTTTTTTGGATTTGTAGATACATTGTCTTTCTTCAAATTTGGGAAGGTTTCGGCCCTTAATGTTTCCAATAATCTTTCTTCTCCTTTCTCTTTGACTCCCATAATCTATATGTTGTTCCACTTGATGGTGTCTCAGGTCTCTTGGGCGTATTCACTTTTCTTCATACTTTTTCTTTCTGTTCCTCAGGCTGGATAATTTACAATTTCCTGTCTTCATCTTGGCGGATTGTTTCCTCTGCCTGATCAGATAATTTGTTGAACCCTTCTAGTTAATTTTCTGTTTCAGTTGTTGTACTTTACAGCTCCAAAATTTCTGTTTGGTTCCTTTTTATAATTTCTTTTTGTTGCTCTTTGTATTTTGATCATACATTTTCGGGTTTTCCATTATTTCTCTGTCCATGTTTCTCTTCGGGTCATTAAGCCTCTTAAGAACAGTTATTTTAGTCTTTTTCTAGTATATCCAATGTCTGGAATTTCTCAGGGATAGTTACTTTCAATTAATTTTGTCCCTTTCAATGCACCATACTTCCTGTTTCTTTGTATGCCCTGTGAATTTTGTTGTTGTTGTTGTTATCAAAACCTTGATGTTTGAATATTCTAGTGTGGTATCACTGGAGATTAGATTCTTGCCTAATTGGCTAGTTTGCTACGGGCTTTATGTTTGTTTTCTTATAATTATTGAAGGCTGTCGTAGTCCATTTGTTTAGTTACTTTCCCAATGTGGTTTTGAGAAGATGCATTCCTTGTCCTGTGTTGTCACTGAGGTGTGTGTTCCTTTAGCTCACGTTCACCTATTCTTTTGACAGAGATTTCTTTGAATGCCAGAAGGTTACAAAAATAACTAAAAACAAGCCAAGCCAAAAGAAGAAAAACCTCTTCCAGTCTTTGCAGATCCAGTTCTGTGTTGGGGCCCTCCTTCAATACCATGCTTGCCCTGAACCTAGGGATAACAGTGCAGTGGAAATTTGGGGTCTCCTCAACACTTTTCTAAATGTGTCTTAATCTAGGCATGCACATAGCCTCCATTACCTAAATTACCCCATGTACATGTTTTTGTTTTCGTTTTTGTTTTGGCTGCTTTGGGTGTTTGTTGCTGTGCACGGGATTTCTTTAGTTGCAGCGAGCGGTGGCTACTCTTCGTTTGCGGTGTGCGTGCTTCTCGTTGTGGTGGCTTGTCTTGTCGCTGAGCACGGGCTCTAGGCACATGGGCTTCAGGAGTTGTGGCTTGTGGGATCTAGAGCACAGGCTCAGTAGTTGTGGCGCATGGGCTTATTTGCTCCGTGGCATGTGGGACCTTCCCAGAACAGGGCGCAGACCCGTGTCCCCTGCATTGGCAGGCAGATACTTCACCACTGCACCACCAGGGAAGACCTACACGACTTTTTTGAATGTCTTAATCTGCCAAGGAATGTCCCCCAGCTTTTCCTCCCATGCTTTAGGTATCTTGACTGTTATATATTTTGACTGTAACATTTTCCCCCGGGTGTTTATGGGTTGTTAGTTCTCCTTGCAGTATTTTCAATCAAAGCCAACTACTTTTCCAGCCTGAGTTCTGAGTTAGGTAAAACAGAGGTGAAATCCTCCTGTAAGTCCTTCCAGTATCCTTTAGACAGGTTACCACAGATATAAGCAATAATTTGTGACTAGAGTCTGCTCTCCTCGCGCAGAACCAGACAGTAGGTGCCCAAAGCACAGGCTAGCACTCTTCCAAGACGGTCCTATGCTGGAAAAGGTGTGGGACAACAGCAAGTAAAAATGCCACAAATATTTCCTGAAGTTTTCAACTTGCCTTTTTTTTTTTTTTTTAATTCAGCATGTTCTTGGTTCCTGTAAATCTTTGACCATTTTCCAGGCATATGACACACACGGTTTTGCAGTTTGTTTCTTGATGTTTCTGTGTGGGCATAAGAGGTTGGATCTGCTATTCTGTCAATTTGCTGATGTCACCCTCTATGCTGTTTCAACGGTTTACTTTTTGCTGAACATTACAGTGGTTTAAAAATATTTAAAAACCATAAATTGGCTTATTCACCTCACAATATTACTTTATTATAAAAATTAATAACCTTAATCCTTTTTAACTGTACCATTCAGTATTTTTAAGTATATTCACCACAAGATATTTCCCCCTCACCCAGCCTCTGGCAACCACCATTGTACTTTCTATTGCTAGAAATTTGACTACTTTAGATACCTTATAGAAGTGAAATCATACAGTATTGGTCTTTTTGTGACTGGTCTATTCCTTTTCGCCTAATGTCAAAGTTCATCCATGTTGTAGCAAGTGACAGGATTTCCTTCTTTTTAAAGACTAAATAATATTCCATTGTATGGCTAGACCACATTTTCTTTATTCATTCATCTACTGATGGCTCTTCGTGTTGTTTCCACCTCTTGGTTAGTATGACTATTGCTGCAGTGAACATGGGTGTGCAAGTAGGTTTTAGAGATCTTGTTTTCAATTTGTTTGTGTATATACCCAGAAGTAGGATTGCTGAATCATAAGGTAATTGTCTTTGTAATTTTTAAAAACAAGTTTCAATTTCTTGAGGAACTGTCATACTGTTTTCCATAGTGGCCCCACCATTTTACTTTGCCAGCAATTGGACATAAGGGTTCCAGTTTCTACACATCCTCAATACACCTTATTTTTTGTTTTTCCGACAGTGGCCGTCATAATGGCTATGAGATGATATCTCATTGTGGTTTTGATTTGTATTTCTCTAATGACTAGTGATGTTGAGTATAATTTCACAGCCTTGTAGACCAGGTGTAGTGGTAACAAGCTCCGTGGGTTTTTTTTCTTAATCTGGGTATATCATAATTTTTGGAGCACAGTTTTTCTGAATATACAAATCTCAGTTGACAGGTTTCTTTCTTTCCTCATTACAAGTGTATCATCCCACTGCCTTCAGTTGATTATCAGTTGATAATTATCAAATTATCAATTGAGAATGTCATTGAGTGTCCCTTGCACGTGTTGATTTTCTCACTGCTTTGAAGATTCCCTCATTGTGACTTTCAGTAGTTTGATTATAATGTCTTTCAGTGAAGATCTCTGTGAATTTACAGTACTTGGAAGTTTTTGAGTTTTTTGGATTTGTAGATACATTGTCTTTCTTCAAATTTGGGAAGGTTTCGGCCCTTAATGTTTCCAATAATCTTTCTTCTCCTTTCTCTTTGACTCCCATAATCTATATGTTGTTCCACTTGATGGTGTCTCAGGTCTCTTGGGCGTATTCACTTTTCTTCATACTTTTTCTTTCTGTTCCTCAGGCTGGATAATTTACAATTTCCTGTCTTCATCTTGGCGGATTGTTTCCTCTGCCTGATCAGATAATTTGTTGAACCCTTCTAGTTAATTTTCTGTTTCAGTTGTTGTACTTTACAGCTCCAAAATTTCTGTTTGGTTCCTTTTTATAATTTCTTTTTGTTGCTCTTTGTATTTTGATCATACATTTTCGGGTTTTCCATTATTTCTCTGTCCATGTTTCTCTTCGGGTCATTAAGCCTCTTAAGAACAGTTATTTTAGTCTTTTTCTAGTATATCCAATGTCTGGAATTTCTCAGGGATAGTTACTTTCAATTAATTTTGTCCCTTTCAATGCACCATACTTCCTGTTTCTTTGTATGCCCTGTGAATTTTGTTGTTGTTGTTGTTATCAAAACCTTGATGTTTGAATATTCTAGTGTGGTATCACTGGAGATTAGATTCTTGCCTAATTGGCTAGTTTGCTACGGGCTTTATGTTTGTTTTCTTATAATTATTGAAGGCTGTCGTAGTCCATTTGTTTAGTTACTTTCCCAATGTGGTTTTGAGAAGATGCATTCCTTGTCCTGTGTTGTCACTGAGGTGTGTGTTCCTTTAGCTCACGTTCACCTATTCTTTTGACAGAGATTTCTTTGAATGCCAGAAGGTTACAAAAATAACTAAAAACAAGCCAAGCCAAAAGAAGAAAAACCTCTTCCAGTCTTTGCAGATCCAGTTCTGTGTTGGGGCCCTCCTTCAATACCATGCTTGCCCTGAACCTAGGGATAACAGTGCAGTGGAAATTTGGGGTCTCCTCAACACTTTTCTAAATGTGTCTTAATCTAGGCATGCACATAGCCTCCATTACCTAAATTACCCCATGTACATGTTTTTGTTTTCGTTTTTGTTTTGGCTGCTTTGGGTGTTTGTTGCTGTGCACGGGATTTCTTTAGTTGCAGCGAGCGGTGGCTACTCTTCGTTTGCGGTGTGCGTGCTTCTCGTTGTGGTGGCTTGTCTTGTCGCTGAGCACGGGCTCTAGGCACATGGGCTTCAGGAGTTGTGGCTTGTGGGATCTAGAGCACAGGCTCAGTAGTTGTGGCGCATGGGCTTATTTGCTCCGTGGCATGTGGGACCTTCCCAGAACAGGGCGCAGACCCGTGTCCCCTGCATTGGCAGGCAGATACTTCACCACTGCACCACCAGGGAAGACCTACACGACTTTTTTGAATGTCTTAATCTGCCAAGGAATGTCCCCCAGCTTTTCCTCCCATGCTTTAGGTATCTTGACTGTTATATATTTTGACTGTAACATTTTCCCCCGGGTGTTTATGGGTTGTTAGTTCTCCTTGCAGTATTTTCAATCAAAGCCAACTACTTTTCCAGCCTGAGTTCTGAGTTAGGTAAAACAGAGGTGAAATCCTCCTGTAAGTCCTTCCAGTATCCTTTAGACAGGTTACCACAGATATAAGCAATAATTTGTGACTAGAGTCTGCTCTCCTCGCGCAGAACCAGACAGTAGGTGCCCAAAGCACAGGCTAGCACTCTTCCAAGACGGTCCTATGCTGGAAAAGGTGTGGGACAACAGCAAGTAAAAATGCCACAAATATTTCCTGAAGTTTTCAACTTGCCTTTTTTTTTTTTTTTTAATTCAGCATGTTCTTGGTTCCTGTAAATCTTTGACCATTTTCCAGGCATATGACACACACGGTTTTGCAGTTTGTTTCTTGATGTTTCTGTGTGGGCATAAGAGGTTGGATCTGCTATTCTGTCAATTTGCTGATGTCACCCTCTATGCTGTTTCAACGGTTTACTTTTTGCTGAACATTACAGTGGTTTAAAAATATTTAAAAACCATAAATTGGCTTATTCACCTCACAATATTACTTTATTATAAAAATTAATAACCTTAATCCTTTTTAACTGTACCATTCAGTATTTTTAAGTATATTCACCACAAGATATTTCCCCCTCACCCAGCCTCTGGCAACCACCATTGTACTTTCTATTGCTAGAAATTTGACTACTTTAGATACCTTATAGAAGTGAAATCATACAGTATTGGTCTTTTTGTGACTGGTCTATTCCTTTTCGCCTAATGTCAAAGTTCATCCATGTTGTAGCAAGTGACAGGATTTCCTTCTTTTTAAAGACTAAATAATATTCCATTGTATGGCTAGACCACATTTTCTTTATTCATTCATCTACTGATGGCTCTTCGTGTTGTTTCCACCTCTTGGTTAGTATGACTATTGCTGCAGTGAACATGGGTGTGCAAGTAGGTTTTAGAGATCTTGTTTTCAATTTGTTTGTGTATATACCCAGAAGTAGGATTGCTGAATCATAAGGTAATTGTCTTTGTAATTTTTAAAAACAAGTTTCAATTTCTTGAGGAACTGTCATACTGTTTTCCATAGTGGCCCCACCATTTTACTTTGCCAGCAATTGGACATAAGGGTTCCAGTTTCTACACATCCTCAATACACCTTATTTTTTGTTTTTCCGACAGTGGCCGTCATAATGGCTATGAGATGATATCTCATTGTGGTTTTGATTTGTATTTCTCTAATGACTAGTGATGTTGAGTATAATTTCACAGCCTTGTAGACCAGGTGTAGTGGTAACAAGCTCCGTGGGTTTTTTTTCTTAATCTGGGTATATCATAATTTTTGGAGCACAGTTTTTCTGAATATACAAATCTCAGTTGACAGGTTTCTTTCTTTCCTCATTACAAGTGTATCATCCCACTGCCTTCAGTTGATTATCAGTTGATAATTATCAAATTATCAATTGAGAATGTCATTGAGTGTCCCTTGCACGTGTTGATTTTCTCACTGCTTTGAAGATTCCCTCATTGTGACTTTCAGTAGTTTGATTATAATGTCTTTCAGTGAAGATCTCTGTGAATTTACAGTACTTGGAAGTTTTTGAGTTTTTTGGATTTGTAGATACATTGTCTTTCTTCAAATTTGGGAAGGTTTCGGCCCTTAATGTTTCCAATAATCTTTCTTCTCCTTTCTCTTTGACTCCCATAATCTATATGTTGTTCCACTTGATGGTGTCTCAGGTCTCTTGGGCGTATTCACTTTTCTTCATACTTTTTCTTTCTGTTCCTCAGGCTGGATAATTTACAATTTCCTGTCTTCATCTTGGCGGATTGTTTCCTCTGCCTGATCAGATAATTTGTTGAACCCTTCTAGTTAATTTTCTGTTTCAGTTGTTGTACTTTACAGCTCCAAAATTTCTGTTTGGTTCCTTTTTATAATTTCTTTTTGTTGCTCTTTGTATTTTGATCATACATTTTCGGGTTTTCCATTATTTCTCTGTCCATGTTTCTCTTCGGGTCATTAAGCCTCTTAAGAACAGTTATTTTAGTCTTTTTCTAGTATATCCAATGTCTGGAATTTCTCAGGGATAGTTACTTTCAATTAATTTTGTCCCTTTCAATGCACCATACTTCCTGTTTCTTTGTATGCCCTGTGAATTTTGTTGTTGTTGTTGTTATCAAAACCTTGATGTTTGAATATTCTAGTGTGGTATCACTGGAGATTAGATTCTTGCCTAATTGGCTAGTTTGCTACGGGCTTTATGTTTGTTTTCTTATAATTATTGAAGGCTGTCGTAGTCCATTTGTTTAGTTACTTTCCCAATGTGGTTTTGAGAAGATGCATTCCTTGTCCTGTGTTGTCACTGAGGTGTGTGTTCCTTTAGCTCACGTTCACCTATTCTTTTGACAGAGATTTCTTTGAATGCCAGAAGGTTACAAAAATAACTAAAAACAAGCCAAGCCAAAAGAAGAAAAACCTCTTCCAGTCTTTGCAGATCCAGTTCTGTGTTGGGGCCCTCCTTCAATACCATGCTTGCCCTGAACCTAGGGATAACAGTGCAGTGGAAATTTGGGGTCTCCTCAACACTTTTCTAAATGTGTCTTAATCTAGGCATGCACATAGCCTCCATTACCTAAATTACCCCATGTACATGTTTTTGTTTTCGTTTTTGTTTTGGCTGCTTTGGGTGTTTGTTGCTGTGCACGGGATTTCTTTAGTTGCAGCGAGCGGTGGCTACTCTTCGTTTGCGGTGTGCGTGCTTCTCGTTGTGGTGGCTTGTCTTGTCGCTGAGCACGGGCTCTAGGCACATGGGCTTCAGGAGTTGTGGCTTGTGGGATCTAGAGCACAGGCTCAGTAGTTGTGGCGCATGGGCTTATTTGCTCCGTGGCATGTGGGACCTTCCCAGAACAGGGCGCAGACCCGTGTCCCCTGCATTGGCAGGCAGATACTTCACCACTGCACCACCAGGGAAGACCTACACGACTTTTTTGAATGTCTTAATCTGCCAAGGAATGTCCCCCAGCTTTTCCTCCCATGCTTTAGGTATCTTGACTGTTATATATTTTGACTGTAACATTTTCCCCCGGGTGTTTATGGGTTGTTAGTTCTCCTTGCAGTATTTTCAATCAAAGCCAACTACTTTTCCAGCCTGAGTTCTGAGTTAGGTAAAACAGAGGTGAAATCCTCCTGTAAGTCCTTCCAGTATCCTTTAGACAGGTTACCACAGATATAAGCAATAATTTGTGACTAGAGTCTGCTCTCCTCGCGCAGAACCAGACAGTAGGTGCCCAAAGCACAGGCTAGCACTCTTCCAAGACGGTCCTATGCTGGAAAAGGTGTGGGACAACAGCAAGTAAAAATGCCACAAATATTTCCTGAAGTTTTCAACTTGCCTTTTTTTTTTTTTTTTTAATTCAGCATGTTCTTGGTTCCTGTAAATCTTTGACCATTTTCCAGGCATATGACACACACGGTTTTGCAGTTTGTTTCTTGATGTTTCTGTGTGGGCATAAGAGGTTGGATCTGCTATTCTGTCAATTTGCTGATGTCACCCTCTATGCTGTTTCAACGGTTTACTTTTTGCTGAACATTACAGTGGTTTAAAAATATTTAAAAACCATAAATTGGCTTATTCACCTCACAATATTACTTTATTATAAAAATTAATAACCTTAATCCTTTTTAACTGTACCATTCAGTATTTTTAAGTATATTCACCACAAGATATTTCCCCCTCACCCAGCCTCTGGCAACCACCATTGTACTTTCTATTGCTAGAAATTTGACTACTTTAGATACCTTATAGAAGTGAAATCATACAGTATTGGTCTTTTTGTGACTGGTCTATTCCTTTTCGCCTAATGTCAAAGTTCATCCATGTTGTAGCAAGTGACAGGATTTCCTTCTTTTTAAAGACTAAATAATATTCCATTGTATGGCTAGACCACATTTTCTTTATTCATTCATCTACTGATGGCTCTTCGTGTTGTTTCCACCTCTTGGTTAGTATGACTATTGCTGCAGTGAACATGGGTGTGCAAGTAGGTTTTAGAGATCTTGTTTTCAATTTGTTTGTGTATATACCCAGAAGTAGGATTGCTGAATCATAAGGTAATTGTCTTTGTAATTTTTAAAAACAAGTTTCAATTTCTTGAGGAACTGTCATACTGTTTTCCATAGTGGCCCCACCATTTTACTTTGCCAGCAATTGGACATAAGGGTTCCAGTTTCTACACATCCTCAATACACCTTATTTTTTGTTTTTCCGACAGTGGCCGTCATAATGGCTATGAGATGATATCTCATTGTGGTTTTGATTTGTATTTCTCTAATGACTAGTGATGTTGAGTATAATTTCACAGCCTTGTAGACCAGGTGTAGTGGTAACAAGCTCCGTGGGTTTTTTTTTCTTAATCTGGGTATATCATAATTTTTGGAGCACAGTTTTTCTGAATATACAAATCTCAGTTGACAGGTTTCTTTCTTTCCTCATTACAAGTGTATCATCCCACTGCCTTCAGTTGATTATCAGTTGATAATTATCAAATTATCAATTGAGAATGTCATTGAGTGTCCCTTGCACGTGTTGATTTTCTCACTGCTTTGAAGATTCCCTCATTGTGACTTTCAGTAGTTTGATTATAATGTCTTTCAGTGAAGATCTCTGTGAATTTACAGTACTTGGAAGTTTTT